>NC_081202.1:15602471-20597471 GCF_902713425.1 Acipenser ruthenus | reverse complement strand
AACCCACCACGTGTGCCTTGGACCCCCTCCCCACTCACCTCTTTCAAGCTGCTGCTCCTGCTCTACTCCCCTTCATCTCCTCCCTCCTCAACACCTCTCTACTTTCTGGCATCTTCCCCTCTGCCTTCAAAAAAGCCTCTATCACTCCCCTCCTCAAAAAACCTACCCTCGACCCCACCTCCCTCCAGAGCTACCGTCCTGTCTCCCTCCTACCCTTCCTCTCCAAAACCCTCGAGCGGACTGTACACCGCCAGCTCTCTGCTTTCCTGTCCAACCACTCTCTGCTTGACCCTCTCCAATCTGGCTTCCGCTCTGCTCACTCCACTGAAACCGCCCTTCTCTCTGTCACCAACTCACTTAAGTGTGCCCGAGCTGCCTCTCTCTCCTCTGTCCTAATTCTCCTCGACCTCTCTGCTGCCTTTGACACTGTTGATCACTCTATTCTACTATCATCTCTTGCTGACCTGGGGATCTCTGGCACTGCTCTGGCCTGGTTCTCCTCCTACCTCTCCAACCGCACTTACCAGGTAACCTGGCGTGGAGCAACCTCCACACCTCACCCTCTCTTGACTGGAGTCCCCCAAGGGTCAGTCTTGGGTCCTCTCCTGTTCTCTCTCTACACCCGCTCCCTGGGCCCCCTCATCGCATCCTATGGTTTCTCATACCATTTCTATGCTGATGATGCTCAGATTTTCCTCTCCTTCCCCACCTCTGACTCCACCATCTCCTCCCGTATCTCTACCTGTCTGTCTGCTATTTCCTCCTGGATGCACTCGCATCACCTCAAACTCAACCTCTCTAAATCTGACCTCCTTTTCTTTCCCTCCTCCTCCCCCTCCTCTGATCTCTCTATCTCTGTTCCTCTGGAATCTACCACACTCTCTCCCTCTTCCTCAGCTAAAAACCTTGGAGTCACCCTGGACCCCTGCCTCTCTTATTCCCAGCACATCTCCACTCTGGCACGCACTTGCAGATTCTTCCTGAGCAACATCCGAAGAATCCGACCCTTCCTCACCAACTATGCTACCCAGCTCCTGGTCCAGGCCCTGGTACTCTCCCGCCTAGACTACTGCAACTCCCTCCTGGCTGGCCTCCCTGCGTCCGCCACCCGTCCGCTCCAGCTCATCCAGAACTCTGCTGCTCGCCTGGTGTTCTCTCTACCTCGCTTCGCCCACGCTACTCCACTACTCCGCTCGCTCCACTGGCTCCCGATCACCGCTCGCATCCAGTTCAAGACTCTTGTACTGGCCTACAGATGCCTTGATCAGACTGCACCCAGCTACCTCCAGACCCTCATCTCTCCCTACACCCCCACTCGACCTCTCCGCTCCGCCTGCACTAGAAGACTGGCTCTACCTCCGCTACGCTCCCCTGCCTCCCGAGCCCGCTCCTTCTCCACCCTTGCTCCGCAGTGGTGGAACGACCTTCCTACAGATGTCAGGACTGCCCAGTCCCTGACCACATTCCGGCGCCTCCTTAAGACTCACCTCTTCAAACAGCACCTGTAGAACTCCTCTGTTGTATCCTGGGACACTATCACCCTTCATTTAAATATGCTTTATTTTGCTCTTATCTGCCCCCTATTTTACTGCATTTAATCCTGTACCTCAGAATATTGTAATCTCCCAAGTGTTTAATCTGTAGTATTTTGTACTTAATCATATCCTGATGTAACTATCACTATTATCTGCTGTATTATTGAATTGTGGTTTGTCACACTTGAGAATTATTGTATTTCTTGTTCTTATTGTATGACTTATATTGTAACACTTGAATGTATTTGTATTTGCTTGCGATTGTAAGTCGCCCTGGATAAGGGCGTCTGCTAAGAAATAAATAATAATAATAATAATAATGCAATATGCAATATATATAATTGCATGCCCCTGTAGCTCTGATATGGAGTCTTGCATGCACCGCTAGCTACGATATGGAGTCTTTCCATCCACCTCCGGTTTCTTCATTCCGGAGGTGCATGCAATATATATATATATATATATATATATATATATATATATATATATATATATATATATATATATATATATTTGCATGCCCCGGTAGCTAAAAGCTTAGTTACGGCTCTGGGCAAAACCAAAGCCCTTGGCCAGTATACAATATTTTTCTCTAGGCATTCTTTTCTGTTGAGCACTCCTGACACCGTTGAAACGGTGAGTCTCAGGTCGCCTGCGGATACATAAGTCCAATCATTGCGTCTGAACCTGGTGTGTAATCCCAAGGTAACTGCTCACTTTTAACACGATTTAAGACTTAATTCACGTTTTAAGTAATACAGTGTCCCCTTCAAACATGTTAAAGGAGAGATTCGGAAATAACATTCAAACTTATGCGCGAGTAAATACCATCCTAACTCCTAACATCCAAAAAAAAAAGAAAAAAGAAAAAAATAACAATATATATATATATATATATATATATATATATATATATATATACTTTGCCTTGCGAAAGTATTCGGCCCCCTTGAACTTTGCGACCTTTTGCCACATTTCAGGCTTCAAACATAAAGATATGAAACTGTAATTTTTTGTGAAGAATCAGCAACAAGTGGGACACAATCATGAAGTGGAACGAAATTTATTGGATCTTTCAAACTTTTTTAACAAATAAAAAACTGCACTCAAAGGGCAAAATCGGGAGTATCGTTTGGCACGTCACTGTTATTATTACTAGTACGTTATTATTCAAACGTTCACCGCCCGGTTGAGAACCTAGTGCCTAAACCAATCAAATTAGCGTTTTTTTTGTTTTGTTTTTTTTTGGAGGAGGGAGGAGCAACGAGGGGGATCTTGAGAGAGTTAACCCTTTGTGGAGCGGATAAAATAACATGACAAAAGACGTTTCAGATTTATCAAAATTATTGGTAGGGACAATTCAACGGTCCCTTGACATTGGTAGGGACATGTCCCTACCGTCCCTAGCTAAATCTACGCCGGTGGTGGATTGAACCAAAAAGAATCAGACACCTAAGAAATTACCATGTGACATAGACAATATGGTGATTTTCAAACGACAGACAACACCGACAGGTTTTTATTTTATTGTGTTTGGTATATAGGGTTCTAAATGATCATGTTTTTTAAATGAATCCTGTGCTATTTCAGGTTTTTTGGAACTGTTAGTGTAATGTATGTTATGTAACAGGTGGGACCGCGGGAACCAGGAAGTGTTAATTGTTGGCAGTATAAATATCGGCACCATAAGGGTGCAAGAGAACCAGGTAGTCGATGTGCAGCTGTGTTTTGGTGTTCCTGTGTTCCCGTGGTTCCCCCTGTGACGAGGTAAGCTGGTTGCACTATTGTTTTGCTCCCTCTTAATTTTTATGTGCAGTACTCTTTTGGTGTCCTGGTTTTATGGTATTGTTATTGGTATATTGTAGGGCGAGTCGGCGGATATACTTTTGGACGTCAGTATTCCGGACTCTCCCGAGGTAATGTAAACTGTGTTTTCAATGTAACTGCTGTGTTAGATTTGTTGTGGTGGTGCGGCGTAACAAGGTTTCTTTTGTTGTTGTAGGAAGTGGAACGCCGCCAGCCACTGTTTCTGCTAGTTGTCTTTCCCTGTGTTTATCTTGCACATTGTTTTTGCTTATTATTGTCCCTTGTTTGTTTTAGTTTGTGTACGCACGTTTTTATTTGTCTTTACAGTTTTAATAGTATCGTGCAGCGTTTAGCTAGCTTTTAGTGTGTGTCTATAGGAGCTGCGAGGGAGAGCGTCGCTATTGTAGCTGCTCTGCTCTACAGAGCATTGAACGTTTAGTCAAGTAAGGTGCTGGGTTGTGTTTTCTTTTTGAATTGTGCACTATTATGTTTGGTGTGGTGATTGTTTAGAGTTACACTTTTAATATATTTACTTTAATAATTCACGTGTGGTTTCTTTTTGTTTATTTTATCACAGGTGGTGGTTGACTGCCCTTCTGGGCTTTGGTGGGTGGAGCAGCCAAATATTTATTAATTGGATGGACGTTTCTCTATCTCTCCTCTAGGTGTCGCTGGGGACAATAAATAAGCAATTATTCTATTGTGCAAGATATATGGTTAGGATTGTGTGTAATTGCACTGCAGCAATTGTGGGTTTTAGTGTTGTTGATAATAAAGATTTTGTTGGCACAACCAATTTCCATTCTTTTGTCTTTTCATTTATTTGAGAGGGGCTCTGTGTGGGGTACCCAAATATTGCTGCTAGATTAATAAGGTTATGTGAGGTTCTATTTCTCGTTAAACTATAGATGGCGTAGTCTGCATCGCGACCTGTACAGTTAAATAGAGAATAGGTCGTGGACGCCAGTTACATTAAGGAAAGTGTATACTTGAAAACTTCGTGCCAGTACTCTTTGACATAAGAGACGTGGTGAAAGGGGATATCCAACATGACAGACTTTATAAGCATCTTCACAGTCTTTCTCTGAGGTACAGACACCATGTTCATCCAGCGAGTCCCAATTCTTCATAAACACACCAGTTACCTGGTAACCTAAAACAAAAGCATATCTTTCTTTCTTGAAGTATCTACAAATTAAAATGACCACATAACCAAGCCCAGACCTTTAGAAAACAATTATAGATATTTGAAAACAGTTTAAACATGTTATTTATATAAGGAGGTTATTGGTGAAAAGGGGTTTATAATTACATAAAAGGCGATCACAAAAATAACTTTAATTGTTATCATAATGGCTTAATTAAACAAACAACTTTATTTACGTGATTGTTAGTAACATGTCACTACCGTATTCGCCCTCAGTATCACCGTTTTTTCCTCCCCACCTCTTCGTTTGAGCAGTAGCGCTGCTGCTAGAGCTATCCACTATACCAGACATAGCGCAAATAACATGTCTCACTGCCTGCATAATGTAAAAAGTGTTCAATGAAACACAAATACAACAAACTAAATGACAGAAAAATCACGTAATTAACCACAACACAGCATCAACTGGGGGAGATGTCGGGAGAGTTCACGGAGACCATTCTGCGCAGATTCTGTGCAGAACCTGACCAATTTAGCCAATGGGTGCGTGCACAAAGATCATTCTTAGAACATCATTGGCTAAATTGGTCGGATTCTGCACATAATCTGCGCAGAATGATCTCCGGGAACGCTCCCATTATGTTAGTGGTCCAGCTACAAAATATGTTCCAAGGGAAACGCCTTTCCAGAATTAAGTATCGCATGCATTTTGAGTTTGTGTTCATACGATACACCCTCGTGGTTTATACACTGATTAAACTAAAGCCAATAGCTATATTTAAGATGAATGTGTGCTCTTCAGTTGATTTCTGTTGAAAACCAAGCTTCGAATATTGCTTTAGAAATTGTTCTATTGGAGTAACGGTGAGAATGTGTTCTAGGAACAGTTTGCCTTAATTTTGTGAAATTGTATGTTTATTTTGTTACAATAAGTTATTACAAAAACGGTACACTGTTTCCTTTTTATTGTCCTTTAAAATATGTTTGCAATTATTCTGTGGAGCTCTGAGTTATATCGCTCCAAAAAATATTAAGATTTATTCGATTTCCCCTACAGCCAAAACTTCAGCGTACAGCCAGACAGCATCCCATCACGTTCGCGTGCGCACAAGCTATAGTTATTACTGGCTTCCTCTCCTCGTCAAGCGTAATCAGTTGTCACGGGACAGGAACCAAGTAAGTTTATTTTAAACCTTGAAACACTTTCATTTGTATAACGGTGTAGATACTGGCTAGCACAGGGGGATTTTTATTTTTCTCCTGAGGCCCACCTGTTCAGCTGCATTAGGCACTGCGGCCCACTATTAGCACTTCTTAAGAAAAATGACACATTAAAAAATGTAAAAAAAAATAAATAAATAAAAAAAACTGTAACGCTGTAAATAAACTTAATCTATTTTTTTTCATTTGAATGTTGTTTTTTTCTTCATTGGTATTTGTATTGTTGTTTTTTGTTATATATATATATATATATATATATATATATATATATATATATATATATATATATATATTTCAAACGACAGACAACACCGACGGGTTTTTATTTTATTGTGTTTGGTATATGGGGTTCTAAATGATCATGTTTTTTAAACGAATCCTGTGTTATTTTAGGTTTATGGAACTGTTAGTGTAATGTATGTTACATTAAGGAAAGTGAAAACTATATTAAATGCGTAGAAAGTTGTTGCTGCTGCAGACTACAGTTTGGGAACACCCGGTCTAGCAGTCTCCGAAGTATGTCGAATGCAATGCAGGAACGCTAGCAGCTGCACGGGTATGGCAAGCCATTGGGGCCAGAAATGTATTGACACAACGCGTAAGAAAGTTTGGCAAATCGTTGTGAAACTGCCAATGAAAGGGTAACATTCTCATCAACGCGTAGCGGATTTCTTACTAACGTGTAAACAATTTTACAAACGATTTGATTCAACGCGTTGGCACATAGCCAATCAGTGTATAGTTTTTAAAAGTCGTGTTACTTTGTAACCCTGCCCACAATGCGTTGTGGATTTTCAGCCACAGCCAATCCCGACTGCCCTTATATGGCTGATAATAAATGCTCAAACCACTGACCTGCTCACAGAGTAAGAAGATTGACTTATAAGTAGAAAATATATTATATGCGTGTGCGTGTATGTCTGTGCATCTTAACCGTTCGTATTTATAATTCTCATTCAAACAAGACAGGTTAAGAATTTTTTTATGTTTGTTTGTTTTTTTTAATACAACGAAAATGTTTACATACGGTGTCTTATTTACAACTATTATTTTTTTAATAACATTGAATATATTCTTGTATGAAATTTAATTATTAATGTAGCGGGGTTGCTCACGTCACTTTAAATAGGCACGTTTGACTTAACTATTGTATTATATTCACTTTTTATTGAATGGTTTTTTTTTTTGGTCACATAAGCACGTTTATTTTGGCGCATTGTTTTCTGTTAGTTATGCTCTCCTGTTACAGCTCCCATACCTGTAAATTGTTTGATTTGGGAGAAGCTGAGCACCTGATGTAAATGTTCCTGATTTAATGATTCCAGAGATGATTTGTCCAGTGTGATATGAACCTGGATTTGGTTGGAGTGGAGGCTGACGCGCTGCCAGCTAACCCTGATTCAGCGGGTGGTTGGAGAATACAAAAATGAAACAAAGTGCCACCGAATTTAAAGGCGCATCCCTGCTTCTGGCTTTCATTCGGTCATGTCTGTTTTGAAACAATTGTAGTATTTTAAAAGGCATGGGGTTTTATTGGCGTGCTGGAGATAGGGGCGTATTGGTTTTATTGTTGTTTTTAGTGAGTCCCGTCTCTGCGATCTTATTGAGCCGCACTGCACTTTAGTTTTAAATTGAAATCTTGTATTGTTTTAATTAACTGGCAATGTGAACCGCATGTCGTGACTGTATGCTAGATCGGCCCTATTTGTTAAGTGTAGTTACCACCTGTATTTAATAAAATGGTGTTCACTGCCCGACACAGTATTGTGGTCTAGCTCATTTCCCTTATGGTATTCTGCCTGGCTGATCCCACCCTGATCGGAAATAATCGGTGCCCCTCACGGGTGCTATAGCAGCTTGTTGAAGGATCAATAACATTACCGGGGAGTTGGTTCCAGACCCTCACAATTCTCTGTGTAAAAAAGTGCCTCCTATTTTCTGATCTGAATGCCCCTTTATCTAATCTCCATTTGTGACCCCTGGTCCTTGTTTCTTTTTTCAGGTCGAAAAAGTTCCCTGGGTCGACATTGTCAATACCTTTTAGAATTTTGAATGCTTGAATCAGATCACCGCATAATCTTCTTTGTTCAAGACTGAATAGATTCAATTCTTTTAGTCTGTCTGTATACGACATGCCTTTTAAACCCGGGATAATTCTGGTCGCTCTTCTTTGCACTCTTTCTAGAGCAGCAATATCCTTTTTGTAACGAGGTGACCAGAACTGAAGACAATATTCTAGATGAGGTCTTACTAATGCATTGTAAAGTTTTAACATTACTTCCCTTGATTTAAATTCAACACTTTTCATAGATTCCTTCTTCAATTTCATTATCTCCCATATGATATTTATAATGCACATTTTTATTGTCTGCATGCAGTACCTTACACTTTTCTCTATTAAATGTCATTGGCATGTGTCTGCCCAGTTCTGAATGCTGTCTAGATCATTTTGAATGACCTTTGCTGCTGCAACAGTGTTAACCACTCCCTAATCCATGTGCATGCCTTTCCTTGAATCCCTACTGCATTCAGTTTGAGAATTAATCTTTTATGCGGGACTTTGTCAAAAGCTTTCTGGAAATTTAAATAAACCATGTCATATGCTTTGCAATTATCCATATAATTAATAAATGAATAATAATAATAATAATAATTCATTAAAATGTGTTGCAGATTTGTTTTGTCTTGCCTGTTTAGTTATTGTCGTTGTATTTATTAATCACAGAATGGAAATAACACCTGGAAAGCAGCTTACCCTGGAGATGTTGAAGGAAGCCAGAGACACCGTGATGAATAGCCCTCTAGGAGTTGTTAACACTCCACTAATACCTTTGAGTCAAACAGCATTACCACTGGATGTCACCTACAACCTCTATATAAAGATGGAAAACATGCAAAGGACAGGCTAGTATTTTCAAATGTTTCTACAGTTGTTTTCCCTAGAGGAAATCCAAATCCCAAGACCTACCACTCTGGAAATCCTGTGTTGTGTTGTGTTGTGCTTTGCAGCACTGCCATGACTGTGTGGGATGCTTCCAGTGCTCATAAAGATCTTTGGTAATCACACCAAAAGCTGCCAAAAGGCCTTCCTTGTTACACCTCGCGTACACTAATCAACCTTTTGAACAGCTGTTTAACAAATTAGAACGTTGTATAAATGAGATTGATAGAGTGTGTTTAGTGGACTGAGTAGGTGACTCAAAATATGAGCAATTTGCAATGTCCACTTATAACCATTATACAGTATATTCTTCATTTTAAAATACAATTTACATGTTTGCAAATCCAGAATGACTTTGTTAAGAAGATATTTCTTTTACAGGTTCCTTTAAGATTAGGGGGGTAGCTAATCAATTTGCTAGAAGACCAAAAGGAGGACATTTTGTTACAATGTCAGCAGGAAACTATGGGAAGTCATTTGCTTATGCCTCAAAACACTATGGTTCAAGAGGAAAAGTACTGATGCCAGAAACAGCCCCTGCCACAAGGTCTTCTGTAATCACTGTAAGTGATTTGTAGCAGATTTAAAATAAAATGAATCTAGGCATGCACATTGATATTCAGAGTCTATAAGTAAAAAGAGGCTGACATGAATTACAAAATATTTTTTGCATATATAGTCAATCTCCCTATTGTTGGTATTACAAAGAAAGGCTTATTTTAATCTTTGTCTCTATAGGCCAGGGCACATTATTTAAATATCGCCGTAAATAATTATTACAGGAATACTGTATTAATGCAGTAAACAGAGTAGACCATCTTTTCGCTAAAAGGTTCATTTGGACCCAAGCAATATAGTGCGATTGTATTCTATTGGTGTACATTTTGAGACTTGACTAAACTTAGTATAAATCAATAATTCATGTTTTAAACGTTTTAACTGTGCATATCTTAATACCAGTGCCTGTTTTGTTATCTTTCCAACAACTGTAAATAAGTTAGGAAACTTTGTACTTTACAATAGTTGTAAGCTCATTGCTCCTTTGTGTCTACAATAATGAGCCTGAGTATTTTTTTTAACAAATTCTACATTTCAAGTTATTTTTAAAGCTTGTGGGTGTGTGCTTGCATTTACCATTATATTTAGGGTATTAACATTATATTTAGGTTATTAACATTATCTAAATCATTGTATTTGTGGGATCATACAGCAGTCAGCGGTTACTGTTACTTGCTGCCATGATTACTGCTATTCCTTGCAGCTAATATATGTTTTAAAAATACACTTGACAGCTTGGATTATTTTTTACTCAGTTTAGTTTATTACTACTAAAGGCTTTAAAATAACTCCCCTGAGATATCAGCCATTACAGTTATTCAGTACCTTTTTCATTTGCTTTTTTTGTTTCTTTAACAAATGTTTTGGTATCGTCTGTAATTCATATTACAGTAAATCAGGGGGAGCTTTTTCATTGTAGGACTTAGTTGGAAATTTCTGAGTGCAGGGTTTTATTAATGAGTCTTCCATTTTTTTTATTTAAACACATTTCAGAGCTTTGGAGTTGAGGTGGAACGCATGCCAACTACATTGTTATTGTCTGCTGTTGAGCGTTGCGTGCAGGAGGATAATATGACTTTCCTGCATTCCTACGATGACATAGATCTAATTGCTGGGCATGGGAGGTACACTAAAAAAAATGACAACTTACAAAGGGCAACTAGTCTTTACATAATTAAGGTGTTGGAACATATAGAACATATTTTGTTTTATATAATCCTAGTATAAAGATTCATTGAAGTTTTCTGCGATTGTATTTATGTATAAACATGTTTTACATTGTTTTACAGAATAAGATATTTTAGCACTGACTATTTTTAAGAAAACAATGTTTGAATGCTTTTTTTTATATTTACAGATCCAAATGTTTAAGAAGTATTACTAATGTAATCATGCTGTTATGACTGGGGAAATAAAATGGACACAGATAGTATTAAGGAATCCATGAACTTTGTTTGCAGTTTGCTCATCTGAAACAAATTTTTGTAACAAAGTGATTTCTAGCTTTCTCTTTATATTTACAATAGTCTTGGTCTGGAAATCCTTGAGGTCATCCCTAACCCAGATGTTGTAGTCCTGTGCTGTGGAGGTGGAGGGCTATTGGCTGGTGTAGCTGCTGCCATTAAACTTTCAAACTGTAACAGCACTATGATATATGGAGTTGAACCAGAAGGAGGTAACAATATTTTAATTATATTTATATTTATGTGTTTCACATAAACAGTCTCCCAATTACTGTAGTTCATTAAGCATGCTGGTATTCAGTTATAGAGCAAACATGTTTAAGCTTATTGACTCTAGCAGGGATGGAGACAGAAACTTCAAATTATAGCCTGCGTTATCACTATCGATCTGAAGTAATGCACCTGTTAGCTGCCAGTAATGGTTTGTACTGAACCTTGGAGTCGGAGTAGGATTCAGTATGCTTATCAGCAATTATTTTGGAGCATGTGTAATTTACCTCATCAATTTTTCAGATTTAGTATTGATTGTTATGTTTAAATATTTGAATCATTAACAATGCTTTTACTATCTGTTATTGTAAACAGCCTGCACCATGTACACAAGCTTTATTGAGAAGAATCCAGTATCTATGGATGCAAAAAGTATTGCAGCAGGACTGGCTCCTCCTTTTGCAGGTGAATGTATTATGGCCTAATCTTCTTTCTGAATTTTTTTTTTTTTTTTTTTTAAACTGTCAAGTTTTTAGCAAAATTTATCGGCAAATACATTGGCCCAAAAACTGCAATGTGTCTTTACAGTCTCAATCTGTTTGTGACTTGAAATGTTATTTCCAGTGGTGGTTTTCTGCAAATTTTGACATTCCAGAAACATCTGTATATTGCCTTAATTTTCACATTGGACAATGCAGCCACCAGTGAGGGATTAGCTGGCTGCACAGGCAGCCAGTTATGCTCCTTGTAAAGTCAGAGATCCTTCTGTTCTTCCAGAATTGTTAGTGAATAGTTGCACAATGCTTAAATAGATGTAGTGGTTCACCAAGTTATTCTCTCTGTTCTAGGTGCCATCACATTTCAGATTTGCCAACAGTATGTAGAAGAAATTGTACTTGTCAAAGATGATGAAATTAAAGCTGCAGTCTCCACACTGTACAGGGCTGGCATTGTTGTGGAACCATCAGGAGCAGCAGCCTTTGCAGCTATTTCTGGAAACAAGATACCAGACCTCAAAGGGAAAAATGTAGTTGTTGTTTTAAGTGGGGGCAACATTGGTAAAGATGAATTAAGCAATTTTCCTGATTAAACAAAACATCTGTGGAGAATATAGTTTTCAGATGTAACAAACCAGTATGCTGTGTTAAACCTTATGCAGACCTACAGTAGCACAACCATGAATATATGAAAATAAAATAAATAAACTCAATGTTATCTGTGTTATTGATATGGCAAAGTGTTAATGTGGCAGAGCTGTATTGAGAATCAAATCCTAGTCATGAACCAAATCTGCCACCCTGTCTTAAGTGTGAGGTCAGCTGCAGCGTTGTAAAGTTTCTGCCACAAAAGGGATCATGTCTCTTGTACAGTGCAATACCCACAATCAAACATGACCAAGGGAATCATGTACCTAGAACATCCGGATTAGCTATTAAGACCTCCAGTGCTGATTTTCAACATGATCTGTGGAACCGAAACGATTTAAAAAACCACACAGGACACTGCACCTTTTAAGACTATTCACAGACTGTACACAGGGTTTTGTTGTAATTTTGAACCAGAAAGCATAGAATTAATTGGATATTTATTGCATTTTTTTTTATTATTACATACAAGATTAATAAAACATGTAAAATACATTTTCTAGAATTTGAAATACATAAGTTAATTTTAAACTGTGTTGGTCCCAAACTAAAATAAGTTACTTTATTCAAAAGAAACCCAGTCATTTGCAAATAAATGATTCATGTAATAAAATTAAAGTTAGCACATTAACACAAGTAAACCCAGAACCTATTTTTTTTTGTTTTCTTATTATTAAGGTTTAATTCCAAAAGTTCACTATCCACCTTTTCTCTTAAATACTACTAAATTTAAAAAAAAACAAACACGATATCTTGAATATAATTTATACAAATCCACAGTACCAGTAAATACATTTTACACTTTAAAACATTGACCAGATTGTAATGACAAAACATTTAAAATGTAAACTTAATTAAAGGGGACTCCACTTCATTCTCCTTTCTGGCCACTGGACAAAATTTTATAAGCGGGGAACTCAGGTCAATTAACTTTATATATATAAAAAAAAAAAAAAAAAAAAGTTACATTCTATACATAACAGTACTTCAGGAGAACATTGACAGGCATCCATTTCTTCAGTGAAAGTGTAGCTTAAAGAGCAAGTAGCAGGGTTCCGGATAATATAGCGTTGCACATCCCCACGTGTTGCTATAACTGTTTAAATAACGTATGTCATTTCCTTTCATTGTTAACATCTTTAGTCTTGTTTCAAAGCTCTTTTCAAAATGTCTGCTCTAGTGCACTGATAGTGTAAGGATTATTGCCCACATTGTCAAACAGGTACCACAGCAATAACAATCCATGACGTGGTACATAACAGAAAAGTCACAGCACTTGTTGCTATGCTTTTTTTTTTTTCTTAAATGACTTATGAGAACAGATATCAAACCCCTGTGTACTAGAGTGGCCATTTTGAAAAGAGCATGGAAACAGATTTTAAAAAGTTATGTAAAAAGTCAGGATGTAAACAATGAAAATAAATTACAGGTACATTCTTTAAAACAGTTGTAGCAGCACGTGGGGATGTATAACACTATTTTTCAGAACACCAGTACTTAGTCTTAAGGTTGAACTAGTCCTTTTTTGCACCAATAGTTTAAAAAGTGTGAGTGTGACAAATAAAATTTGAATATAAAACTCATATTTATGACTGGTTACTTTAGGTCAGGTAGTTCATTCTGATCTTTGAAAATGTGGTTTAATGCAAAAAACATACCAACACTCAAATCATCCTTACCTGTCCAACCACAGTAGGCTTGAGCAGCAGTGATTTGTTAATCAAGTCTGGAGTGTTTGAGAGATCAATAAGAGGTCTATCTTCTGTCTTTGGAACAGAGGGTTGAGCATCCACTTCAATGTCCACAAGCAAAGTCTATTGGTAAAGTTTTAGAATTACATTTCAACCTCAATAACATTTTACTTGGCTCATAGCAGAACAGACATTTGGCATATTGCACCAGATCTTACAAAATTACAAGAATTACCACAGGCTTCCATTGTCCTTTCATTGTCAGACATGCAATACTTTAGTAGCAACGCGCTCCCCCTCCCCTCCGTATAGAATACAGTAGACTCCCATTAATCTTTGTTTCAATAATCCATGCGGTTTAATACAGTACATTATCAAAATGTATAGTGCAGAAATCATCAGATCTATGCGGAAACGGGTATTCGCGGGCTTTATTAATGCAGAAATCAGCGTATATGAGGAAGCGGACGGTCCTCATTTAATTAAATTGAGTACAGTATAGTGTAAGTCAATGGACAGGACTGTATTGTAGTTACTGAAAATAATGACAAGTGAGCAGAAAGCAGACTTGACAGCCTGAATATGAAGAGCAGTTAAGACTCGGCAAGATCAGTGACTTTTTTTAAACCAACTCTCTCTGCCTTCGAACACAGATTATGTACATTATATGTTTTAACCATTGTTGGGACATTTATTTATATTATTGCATTCTTTGAGTTTTCAATTAACAATATAAACTCAATTCCGGCTAATCCGTGTTTTTCACTAATTTGGGCTCAAATTGGTCCTAATCTGCACTGTTAACGGGGGTCTACTGTATCTATAAAATTTGAAAGAGTGCTAAACTTAGCCTCAGAAAGCCATTGTACACTGCAGCTTATCTTTATAGAAGTTAAGCATTACTTTTATTGAAACCACATCATACAGTAAATGACCCATTACAAAAACATTGCCCATTTTGACACAAACATGCTTTGTTTGCTACACAGTTACAGCATGAACAATGCCTTTTGCAAACTGAAAATGTACCTACCTCTTTTTCAGCAGACCTCAGAAGTTGTGTTTCTGTTAAAGCATCACAAGGTTTTGTAGGGCTTTTAACTGTCTGATCTTTTAAAATGACTTGGTGTAGTTCTGCCTTTGGGTTCTCTGGTGAAAAATTTAGAGCACATGGGACCATCTGTAGTGGAGGAGACTGTTCTCTGGGTAAAGAATCATACTGGCACTTGTCTTGTGGCTTTACTTCATTTATCTGTAGGGTACTGCAAATAAAAGCATCATTTTAGGAGCATTTAAAAATGAAAATGTAGTTCACCATATTATTGCAAGTATTATTACTGAATCATTTTATCTATAAATTAGTCCAGACTATCTTAAATAGATTGACACAGTAACTGTTTAGTGCTCACCTTGCTGAAAATCTTCTGTCAGATAAAAGGACTTTGGCACTCTCAGATGTTTGACATGAAGACACCAGTGTCCTTGGTAGAGTTCTGGGGGTCATTACTGGAATTCCAGAGAAACGTCTGCTCACTGGTGTAGGCAAGGCAGAGGAACGGCATACACTGGATGTCACAGAGACAGATCGAGCTCCGAGAATGGGAGTATGTTGTGCAACTTGAGCAGAAAGATCAGTAGTGGTACTTGCCCGAGTGCTACGAGGAGAAATAAATAAATCTAAGCTAATTGTCTGACAAAAGTATTGGCACACTACACAGTATAATTCAAGAACATGTTAAATGCAAGCATTTAGTGAACATTAGCCACCAATTAATATGGCAAAGAGCAAAAACAATTGTATGTGTGTGTATATATATATATATATAATTTTAAAAAAGCACTTCAGCAACTTCAAATATTTGTTAGACAAAAGTATTGGCACCTTTACATAAAGTATGTAAACATTTACTAGAACTAATTTAAAAATGTATTCATTAATTGAAAACCATTGCAAAATAAGGAAGCTGCATTAAAGTCAATAACCAGAAAGAGGTAATTATTTACAACATCTGTTGAAGAACAATGTTTTGGCAACACAGCACATGATGATCAAGACAAAGGAGTTGGATTCACATTTGAGAAAAACACTTGTAGCCAACTACAACAAAGGAAATAGCTACATAACAGTATCAAAGAAATGTGGAATACTAAAATCAGAGCAATAATCAATTAGTACCACAGAATACACATTCAACTGAAATGCTTGAAAGAAGTGGCCATCCAAAGAAAAGGACTGGTACAGCAGGTAGAATCGTCTGAGCAGCTAAAAACCGAAATTCAAAGTTAAAAGCCAAGGGCTTAAAGAGTAAGTAACAGGGTTCCGAAAAATATAGCGTTGCACATCCCCACGTGTTGCTATGTTTAAATAATGTACGTCACTTCCTTTCATTGTTAACATCTTTAGTCTTGTTTCAAAGCTATTCTCAAAATGGCTGCTCTAGTGCACTGATAGTGCAAGGATTATTGCCCACATTGTCAAACAGGTACCACAGCAATAACAATCCATGACATGGTACAGAACAGAAAATCCACAGCACTTGTTGCTATGCTTTTTTTTTTTTCTTAAATGATTTAGGAGGACATATCAAACCCCTGTGTACCTGTAATTTTTTTTCATTAACATCCTGACAACTTTTAATACAACTTTAAAAGTCTGTTTCAAAGCTCTTTACAAAATTTAAAAAAAGGAAAAGTATATATTAGGGGTGCAATGAAGTGTACATTTGAACACATTACCGAAGGATCTTACCATTTATGTGTAAAAAGTTGTCAGGATGTTAATGAAAATAAAATTACAGGTAAGCTTTTTAAACAGTTGTAGCAACACATGGGGATGTAGAACACTAATTTTTGGAACCCCACTACTTACTCTTTATAGAAAGGATTTAGAAGCATCAGGCAATACTGAACTGAAGAGGACCAGGGCTAGGAGGAGGGCATCTGGACTGGGTGAGGTTGAAAGGACACCGAAAAGACCGTAAAACTGCAAACACAAGCGGTTTGGTGCAAGGAAGACATAAAATATAGATGTAGCAAGTCCCAACTGCAACAAGCTGCTGGACGAAAGGAAGCAGACAAAGGACAAATCTCAAAGAATTGTGAGTGTTGCGAAAGTGGCTATTCAGCAGAGTAAAAAGACTATAAATATCCAAGCAAAACTGAACATTTTGCACTCCACGTCGAACGCTAAACAAGGTGGTCACTCTGCTAAGCTAAGCTGCAACTCCGGGACTCTGCCTAAAAACGGACCCAAGACGGGACTCTGCCTGAAAACTGACCCAAGAAGATGAAGCAAGCTGCAAGCGAGTCACTACCACAACACATGGGGATGTAGAACACTAATTTTTGGAACCCCACTACTTACTCTTTATAGAAAGGATTTAGAAGCATCAGGCAGTGCATGAAAGAACTGTACATAGACCTCACTGCAAACCACTTTAAGAAAATTCATAACAATAAGCCAAGAAATATGAACAGGAATCTGAAGCACTCAACAAAATTCTATTGTTTGAGACTAGAATATAACTCCTCTTCTCCCTCCCCCCTCCCTTCGTAATCACCAGATCTCAATCCAATAGAAATGATTTGGACAGATTAACAAAAAAAAGAAAAAAGCTGCAGCCAAGCATTGTATCCAGTCTGTTACTGGCTAACGTTCACTAAATGATTCCATTTAACAGGTTTTCTTGAATTCGCTTATTGCGTAGGGTGCCAGTACTCTTGTCTGCAACTGTACATGCCCAACTAATGTATGTACCACCACATTTATATAGGCTACATTTCAAATAAAACTTGGTGACATTGTGCCTTACTTTTTAGGAACCATCCTAGTACCTCTTGCCAGTGAGTGCCTGTGGCAATGTGCCCCGTCCCTGTGTGCATTTGTGTGTTGCGTGCGTGTGTTAATGTTGGTGTATAGTCATTGGTACACGGGATATAAACGGGTCTGAGTTTCACGTGTATTTAAAAAGTGTATATTTGTATTTAGACACGGGATTGCACATCACGCACGTGCACTTAAAATATAATATGTGAACACAGGGTTTCACGTAATGAATTCATGTGCTGGGATTCAAGTGAATAATTAATTAGTAATTGAATCCCAGCACAAACAGTATAAATAGATGCACGTTTAGTCACTCGTGGTTAGGTGTTCGGTGAGTGGAGAACGGGATTGGAGACAGAGGTAAAGATAATAAGTGTTAGAATAATAATAGTAAAAATAGTGTTTTCACTCACCGTGTTTGTTCGTTTGTCTGTGCATCCACCGTTTGTGTGTTAGTACGTTTTGTCTGTCCTTTTGTTTTGGCTCGAGTGCCGTGTCCTGTGTTTTGTTGTTTCAAACCTTTTATTTTCTGTTTAATTATTAAATGCTGAGCGCAATCACGCGCCCAGCTTATACCAAACCACATCTCTCTGTTTATTTATTTCCTGGCTCTGGTCTGACACCACCCACTCTGGCCGTCTTTGTGACAGTGCCATACAGAAAGATTTAAAAAAAAAAAAAAAAAAAAAAAAAAAAAAGGTGAAATTACCTTCCAGTATTACTGCATGACATTAGCCTCTTGGGTTGCATAATCCGAGGTGCTTCAGGTGAAGGTACTAAGGAAATCAAATCAAGGCTTATAGGAGTCTCACAGTACCTCATATTTAAACTGTTATTCATATTAAAATAATGCACAATTAATACAAATCCAATGGTTCTTACCCCCGGAGTACCTTGGACCTTTCAGGTGACCAGTTGGTGTAGGTGCAACAAATGCCTTTGGTTTAGGGAATACTGGTACACTTCCCTTGATGTCACTTGTAGTTTTATTTTGTTGAGCTGAACTCTGCACATTTCGCACTGAACTTGGTCGTTCCTTGTTGTCTGGAGTGTGCGGTTGAAGTGTTGCTGCAGATCCCAGTCGTCTGGCAGGACTATGGAGTTTACTACTAGCACTTGCAGATTTGACTAGCTTAGATGCAACAACTGGAACTTTTTTTTACTTGAGATGTGTGTAAACGTCCACCAACTACAGGTGGTACAAGTCTTTTCCCACTGGAAGATGCCTGCATCTTTGTTTTGCTCAAGGAATTATTTACCAATGTGTTTGTTTTACCTGTAGAAGAAAGATATGTATGTGAAAATAAAAAAATGTCCAACTAACACCAGTAAATATTTATTTTCAGTTTAATTCCACAGAAGATAGATATTACTAAACCATTTCTTCCTTTATCTAGGTCAACTATAATATAATTTATAAGGTGTGTAAATCTTAAGAGCCAGGCTGCCTTAAAAGTGGTGTGCATACATGTGATATGTATTAGTTTCATACTGTATTACCATATGTTTTCTTGAAATATGTCCCACATACTTCAACAATACATGACAAACTCGTAAGATGAAAATTATTACAAAATAAATGCACCCTTCTATGACTTCCTGATCAGTGCTTTACCTCCAAGTATCACAAAATGCACATTTCCACTGCAGAATTACTCACACCCTTGTGGGACATATTCCCTGAATATCATATTAATGCCTGAATGTGTATTTATGATATAACTGGACTAATTAATGAAACTGCTGTGTCTTGGGGGGAAAAAGAGCAAACTGCTGTCTTAAGAAAAGGGCCCCTTGGTTCCTGGCAGGAATACTGAACTGAAGAGGACCAGGGCTAGGAGGAGGGCATCTGGACTGGGTGAGGTTGAAAGGACACCGAAAAGACCGTAAAACTGCAAACACAAGCGGTTTGGTGCAAGGAAGACATAAAATATAGATGTAGCAAGTCCCAACTGCAACAAGCTGCTGGACGAAAGGAAGCAGACAAAGGACAAATCTCAAAGAATTGTGAGTGTTGCGAAAGTGGCCATTCAGCAGAGTAAAAAGACTATAAATATCCAAGCAAAACTGAACATTTTGCGCTCCATGTCGAACGCTAAACAAGGTGGTCACTCTGCTAAGCTAAGCTGCAACTCCGGGACTCTGCCTAAAAACGGACCCAAGACGGGACTCTGCCTGAAAACTGACCCAAGAAGATGAAGCAAGCTGCAAGCGAGTCACTACCACAAGCAATGAAACTGAGGCCCGGCTGGAGGACTGCTGTAGAAAAACTTAGAGACTTATCAGACAAACAAGTCTGGGTCTGCTGTACACCTAAAACCACAGTATCCAAAAGAAACTGTGCCCTGCTACCTGCGTAGCTAATAGATTCGGTGAAGAGGACAGAGCGGACGGGCGTTGTTGTGGATCCTATACTGAGGACTGAAGACTTTGTTGCAGCTGTTTGTTGATTCTATCAAGAATGTGAAAGCTTTGTTGCAGAGTTTTGAACTGGACACGTCAACAGATTGAGTTTCCAAAACAGCAGACCAAAAGTCTAAGCTTCAAGGAACTGTTGAGTATAATTCCAGTTCCATTTTCCTTTCATGGAACTAAATTAATGAATTGTAACAATTCATATAGAATTGAAATGTTAGTTATTTAGTTTGCACACTTTGTGTGTGAAACTTGATAAACATTAAATTATCAATTATTGAATTGTTCATACACCTTACTGTGTTTAACAAATACAGATGCCAATTAGCTTTGCATAAATTGTTATTTACTGACTACACTTAGAAGCAAAATAGTACTCTTCCAAGTTTGAAGCAAACCAAAACTACTGATTGTTTACAGGTAAATGCTGCACACTCTCTTCAGTAAAATACTGTATTTCTTCAATTAAAACGGTTGTCTGTGGTTAACTATTCTTTATCTATATCGAGAGAGAGAGAGATTAAAACGAATATAAACCCTACAGTAACGCATAGACCTGCAGGGGAATACGTGTTTACAGTATTAAGCAAAATATAAGCTTAATTTTAGACTTTTGTTTTTGCACCCGTTGAACATAATATTTTAAAAGGCAAGCTAACTTCAGTAGTTTGTATTTGTGAATTTGCAAAAAGGACGTGGTGTTTTGTAATTCAGTTAAACGGTTTTCCAAGGGGGGGAAACCAAAGTGCATTTTAACTAGCTGAAAAAGAAAATAAACATATAATAGGTATGGGGTTTATTTTAGGTTAAAGGTGAATATTACAAATGCTAGTAACTAGAAAATGTTTTGTTTCATAAATTCATGTAATATAAATGGGAGTACACAAGTGGAGAAAACTTTTTTGGATCAATACATGCACTTCAATAGCATATACTTGTAACTTTATACAGATACAAATGTGTACTCCTGCATGGTGCCGTTTAAGACTCGAGAATTAAAAAGAAAACACTTCTGCAATTCAGGTTTGTTAGTGGCCAAATACGGGCCAGTGTTAACTATACTGAGCATCAAAAGAATCTTAACACTTATCTTTGGATAAAATTCACTAGATGTGATCGAAAAAAATCACAAACTGTTTTAGAGCAGGTGCAGAGACTTTTTATTGTGCTGATTAACAATTGACATCACGAAGATGCTGCAAAATTATCTGGTCGATCTTGGGCAGGTATTGTGACTCTGGGTCTCCCAGTTTGTGGCCATTGACAGAGTGTGTCTAGTTATACCATCTCGCCAGGTTTGAAATTGCTGGCTGTGAGCACCCAAGACTGCGCGCCACAGTACGCTGCCCTAGTCTAGCCTCCAAAATGCCGATTGCACAAAGGAGCTGCTCTCTTGACAGACGTGGCATATTGTTTTTTTTTTTTCTGTGATTTTCTTTATTGCTTTTATTCAAGCTTGCAATTCAACAGCTGAAATCACTCCATATCCAGTGTCCAATCAACTGTCTCACTAATTAGGTGATTAAGTGCATATACTTCAGTCATAGTCACTCAAGGGTGTCATGGTCAAGGATGAATGATCGAGTGATTAAAAAGAAACCAAAAACATTGCCAATGTCCATCATTTATATACCTTATTTCTTTCGAAAATAAATGTGTTATAATAGTGATAAGTTCTTTTTTTTGATGCTCGGTATATAAAATGCCAAAGGACTTCAATCATTTGTAAACTCGCAATGCACTTCTGTGTTAACTTTTCGTTCTGTGTATAGCGAGGTCGCCATAGAGATATGACGTCTGAGGTCACGCACTTTAGTTCAGGGGCTATGCACACGCATAGTCTCAGGCCGGCAGAGAGCACTGTTCAAGTGTTAACAGGGGGCTCAAATGCAGCTGAGGTCTGTTTTAAGTGTAAATGAACTATATGACACAAGGTTCTTAAAACAGTTATTAGCTATTAAAAACACACAATGGTGCCAATTTCTAGAAATACTAAGACAGAAATTCTGAAACAGGGGAGTTGGTCTTACCTTTTCCAGGAGACACAGAAATACTGGAGTTCATGCTTGAATTCATACTTGATAGAGGAGGAGGAGGAGGATGTGTTTCTTCTAGTAGCAACCCCAACACCTCTGTGCTGGACAGCAGGTTTTGTTCCATAAGACTTTCGAAGACCAATCTAGAGCAGAACAGTAGTTTAGAATTGAAGTTACAAATCTATCTTTTCCAGTACAATCTTAAATTGTGTAATGCATAGATATTGTGTAGTGTATTACTGTACAGTTAATCCTTTTTTTCATTCTGTGTAGCAAGAACCTCTAGCCCAAACCAAAGATGACAGACATGAAAATAACAATTCCAAATTTACATGCTGAGAGTGAAAAAATACATATCTGTGCTTCAAACAAACCACACATGAGCGTTCATTATAGGATAATTCCTTTTACTAAAGATACTAACCTTATTGGAAACTGGAACAGTTCTTTTTCCGAGGATGCTACCATTTAGGGACGACTCACTTATATCTGAAGCAATGCTTGCATTATCAGAGTGCAAATCCTCTGATGAACATGCACTACTGTTATGCCGCCTCCTTGAAGAACTATATTTAATTCCAGTTCTTGGCTTCAAAATAAAAAGAAAGTAAAGTGTTCATCTAAATATGATAGAAATAGACTGCATATTTTTGCATGTCTAAAATTGGAATGTATCTATGAAAGAATGTTACATACCAGAATCAACCACATTCCATGATACTGTGTTGTTCAAGTACTTTCTTTACAACATTGCTATAAAGAATCAGTGCATAACTCTTTATAGCTATATTAATGGATATTTCTGAAATCCGTTGCATACCTTCTCTGCTGCCATATGTCCACTTTTTCCACCAGGTTTTGAAGACACTGCTTTGCTTAAGGGAATTCGCTTTGAATAAGATAGTGTAGCTTCTTTCTTGCACACATTTGCTGAACTACCTGTGCTCTGTTTCTGCTGTTGAGTCTTACAAACTTTAGCAGGACTGGATGCACTAGCATTTATTTTTGATGGACTTGCAGCCGTGTTGGAGGATAGGAGACGTTGTTGTATGGCTGGTGGGAGCTGTTTTAAAGGACTATCCCAAACACAAAATGTGTCCCTTTTAACTGGGCTAATGACATGCTCTTTTGCTTTATGAAGAACATTAAGTTTAGCTTTAGAGTTCTCAACAAACTTTTCAACAACTTCATTTTTAACAGTTCTCTTTTCAGGCTGTACAACATCCACTCCACTTTTTTCAAACTGCCTTGCCAGAAAGTGTGCTTCTTTAAAAATTTCAACAAACTTATCCCCACTTATAGGGCTCCAACTTCCTGTGGGGATGGTCTCAGTCTTGCTTTCAGTCATGTTAGCTTGTTTTTCAATTCCAGCTAAAACACATTTCTCTTTATGCCTAACAGGCCCCACAAACACTTCATCATCCTCATCTTCATCTTCATCCTTTACACTAATGATAAAAATAATAGATACAAAACATTATCCATTTAATTTTACAGTTTAAAGATGTGTAAAGTAGTAACACTATCATCCACATGTCTAGTCTTTTTCCACAAGTTTCTAACAGGGTCAAAATTACTATCCCAGAAGATGACTTGTCAGTGGCCTCTACCTCTAGTGAAAACAGTTTATTAAACTTTTAATATAGTATTTGTTTCTACAGTATACACAGAATTCATTTGTAAAGGTTAAATGATAAAGTTAACACTATGCTTAGTGGCATTCAAGCAAGATTTCTTAATAGATGGATTGACAACAGTGTTGACTATATATACTGTACTGTGAAAACTATTAGAAAAAAGAATACATACCTTGCAGGAGACAATGTAAGGTCAAAGTCAAACTTTTCCTCAGTAAGAAGAACACAACCTAAAGCAAATGAATCGTGCTTTTATTAATTGATTTCCCCCCATTTCAATAAAGACACAAAAATGCTTAACTAGTAACGCTGATGAAGGACTCATTCTTAAAGTTGTCTAAAGTAACAGTACATCTGAAGCCTTCAAGGCAGTTACGTTGACAGGAAGTTGTTGTTACGAGGTTTTTAATTGGACAGACTGCACAATTCATGGAACAAACTCAGTTAAACCACACATCCAAAAAAAACTGCCTACTGTACACAAACAATAAAACAAGTTCAAATATTTTAAATGTACTGTATATTAGTACATTTGTAATCAGAATGTTTCCGTGTGCTTGGTGCATTGACGGAAGTAAAAAGCATACACAAGGCCGGGTCAATCTAATGTTAAACCGCGGTGCTAATTATAGGCCACTCCCCGTGACTGCAAAAAATTAAATTTAAGGGGGCACCTTAAATCACTAATACTTACCACCATTGTCAAGCGAATCCATGTTTTTCACAGAACAGTGTAGCCTTTTGATTCTTTGATAATAATCTAGCTACAAAACAAAAAGTTATTTTACAATTACAAACTACATTTATTGGAACTTAATGGTTATATTAATTACAAAAAATGAATTACTATTTGCAGAGTTGCCAAAATGTGGAAAATGTACGATGGTTGTTTCCCCCCTTTGAAGATTATCGTCTGAACCAGACTTAAAACACATTGAAACCGCCATACGCCTAAAGTTATACAATCATTTACATTTTACTTAGTTTATATTTGTGCAATATCATTCATTTTAATACTTACCGATTATAAAGACGCACTGAATTATTAAAAACTATAATAATAATAATGTCCTGTGCAGCAGCTTTACCAGACGAGCACAAAAACAAATTTCAAATTTTCCACTCAAATTTTAAACGCACTCATATGACCAACAAAGTCAATTTTCACTGGTCACCCTAGTACGTCACTTTTTTTTTTTTTTACCTCCCATACGTATACCAAACGTTCTGGGATTTGTAGTTTTATGGAGACGTTTTCCTTTCTTCTTCGGTCGTTCGCTCGCTTCTGGTGGAAACCAAGTCAATTCTTTGGTTTCTGTACAGACCTTTATTAATTTTTAATCACATTCAACTAACAATTTATAAATATTTTCTTAGGAAAAAAAAAAGAACCTGAAATAGTCTATGGTCCAACAACACTATAGTTTCTTATATTGTTTGTACTTTCTTGAATTAAATTATTAAGTGTAGGATGTCAATATACTTTTGTCTGCGACTATATTAATGTGTATATTACTTTAGTGCCATTTCAAAAACATGTCAATATATTACTCTAATGTAGACTATAGTCAACATAATAAGAAATACAAATTAATCGAATTTCTTATTTATTTATTACAATTAACAACAGACTTTAGGATGTATAAATACTATAACAAATTCAAAGGTCATGTCTTTGTGTCACCAGGCGTTTCATAAGATACCACAAAGTTGAAGTAATGTGTTTTATTGCCTCAGTACTGTCTCCAATAATATAACTAAGACAGTAGGCCTATACATTGGCACGGTAACTTATGAGGTTTGAGAAAAGGCTGCGTAAAAAGAATCTAACAAAATGCATAATTAGTGCATACAAATAAACCATTCAAATCAGTGCAGAAGTGATGAGGAGATGGTGTGCTTGAAACTTCGAAGATGTGTATTTGGTGACACGAGTATATAAATAGAATATATATTGAATAATACATGGGCTTCAGTGAGTACAGAAAAATAATTCCATCTAGGGTTTATGTAAACTACGAGACCGTTAGGTCGAATAAGTTTACTGTCACAGAAACCCGAGATGGAATTATTTTCCTGTACTCACTGAAACCTTTCTATTACTATTGTTTTATTATTATAATACATGGATATTAGCAGGTCTATCTGTATTTAAAAAAGACAATAAACGGGTGTTAAGGTTCAAATTGCAAGTGAATTTAATGAATAATAATAACGTATATTAATTCAATATTAAATAACCTTAAATATAATTTTCTTTGTGATAATTCAGGAACTGTGAATTAAACTGGATAGATATTGAACTGCAAAAAATAATGTATTTTTAAGGAAAATGTGTTTCAATGCTGTATGCTTTTATTATTCTCATTTTGTTGATCATTAATGAACGTTTCTCTACTGTGGGCGTTGTCCTGTGATTGAAAACGAGACATTTTGTGTTTGAATTGAAAGTGGTCTAGAATGGGTCAAAGTTGAAGTATATTTTCTTCTAGAGGAATTATGACATTTTGACGTCACTATAATATTATGCCTTTTTTCGAATAGCTCAGGATGCAGATATAGCCTCCATCCATCTATTATATTAGTAATTATATGTCTAAATTAATCAGAGCAGAAAGAACATTTCAGACATTATTTTTTGTCTTTCATGTTCTTACTTTTTACCGAAAAACATAGTTATCATATATTTTTATAAGGCATTTCAAAACCTTGTTCATGGATGCAGTAACATTGGTTTTATGCGGGTTGAATTTCGTTTTAAAAGCTTAATATGACATGGTATTGGATGACAATACTTCAACTTTGTGAAATGATCGAAAACCAAATCACTTATTCATGAGGAAGTAGGAGGTTCGTAAGAACAGATTTCTGATTGTTATCCATTGTGTTAGCAGGGATGAGAAACAGTAGACTCATGACGGGGAGTTGCGGTAATCTGCTATACCCACAAAGGGCAGAAACAGTAATCACATCCCGTTCTTAACTGAGATCAGATCCAACTCATTTTAAAGTACCAGGGACAAGAAGGCTGCTTGGTGATACAGTATTTACTTGTCATGTAGCACAACAGGTCAGAAAAAGAAAGAGGAACCGCAGGCAATGCATTTATAATATATTTAAAGATGGTCTGACATTAACAAGGTTACCTTCTTTCATCTTTTTTTCGGTGGAAAACAGTTCTGGTCAAGATGAACTCTATTCTCTTTAGATGCACAACAGTCTTAGCTAAAGAAAATTGGTTCCTTCGAGTACGACCCACGACCGCCATTGGCCGAGCCTTACCCCAGTGGTGTTTTTATAATGGGATTTGCCATAGGGAAGGGGTGGTCTCTTATCGTACCCGTATCTCCACGACCCCTGGGCCAACGAACTCAGAAGGGCACTCTTTGTGTGCACAAGAGTCTTAGCTAAAGAAAGACATCGGCCACGGGTTCATACGCCACCCCACCGCCAGATGGTGGGCGTTGCCCCAAAGGGGTTTTATAATGGGATTTCCCATAGACATTTTTCAGGGTGCTATATCTCGGGTTCCGGGGGTCGCCGAGACTTGAAAATCGGTACGGAGGTCCACCTCGGGGCCCGTGTCGATCCCTCCAAGCGACATGTCCCCAGCTAGAAAGGACACCAGTTTAGACTTTTTTGGCCAACCTGGAGCTCAAAAGCTATTGGGAATGCAACCTTGACATTCTATCATGCTGAAAATGTGTAAATTTGTTGAAAATGTAGCATTTGAAAACGGGTGGCTCCCTGTGAAAGAGGGCCCCCAGACATGACCCTAGGAAGTTCAACCCGGTTTCTAGGCCCCAGGGTCATGGAGATATGACACCGAAAAGGGTAGTTTTTTGACATTTTTGACAGGGCTCGGGTTCTGTGGGGGTTAGGAACTTGATTTTTTTTTTGTGGCGGGGCCCCATGGGGCCCCACACAAGGAGTCACCATTTTCATGGTTCAGATGCCAGGACGGCTTGGCAAAGTGAATTTTTTCGTCATGACATGAGTTTTTGGGTGAACCACCACACCGTTTTAGGGGGTGGTTTGGGGTGCTCCCCTGAGTCTATATCACTTTGAATGGTGGTTCTACGTGCTCGAGTTCGAGAGATATGCCTGAAATATGTTTTTCAACCCTGCTATAGACATGAATGAGGCTGAACACCCAACGCCCTGAAAATATTTTCTGCAAAGAATTGCTACGAAACTGAGCATATTACATTCATACTGTTCTAGAACCCTTCGAACGGTGCTTATAGGTGATCTGGTTCGAGAGATATGACTGAAAATTTGTTTTTTAACACTAGCATAGACATGAATGGTGCTGAAGACCCGAAAATATATTTTGCAATGGTGGTGGTAAACGTGTGTGGAGGGGAATTTGAGTGCAGGTTTTGCGCAAAAGAGGGGCGGGGAAAAGACTGGGAAGGGTAGGGTAAAAGAAAAATTACTACAATCATTTATTTTCACTATTAGTCTTTAATAAAGGAAAACGACTGCTTTAATTAATTTTCACGTATCTATTTCAGTGCAATGTAGTTTCTTCATGTAATAAGAAATACGTTTTTTTTTTAATATTTACATTTTATTTCTGTTTTTTCATAAAAAAAAAAAAAAAAAGATTTCTGGGGAGAGTAAAAAATACATTAACTTTGATTCATGTACTATGGGTTACTCTCAAATGAATTCACGATCCAGTTTATGGTAAACTCGGCTGTCAGTGAGTCCCCAAAACTGAGCTGAATTCGAAAATGCAAAGCGGCCCAGAATTTGGGACGTTATCTAAAAACCAAGGCGGCCCAGAATTTGGGACGCTATCTAAAAACCAAGGCGGCCCAGAATTTGGGACGCTATCTAAAAACCAAGGCGGCCGAGAATTTGGGACGCTATCTAAAAACCAAGGCGGCCCAGAATTTGGGACGCTATCTAAAAACCAAGGCGGCCCAGAATTTGGGACGCTATCTAAAAACCAAGGCGGCCCAGAATTTGGGACGTTATCTAAAAACCAAAGCGGCCCAGAATTTGGGACGTTATCTGCAAACCAAATCGGCCCAGAATTTGGGACATTATCTGAAAAGCAAAGCAGCCCAGAATTTGCGACGTAAATGAAAACAGAGGCAGTCTATAAGTAAAACTGTGATTACATTAGAGATAAACTAATGTATCCTCTAACAAAACTGTAATAGAGTATACATTTTATATTAAAATATATCGCAAAAACGATTATAGATATATGCTACTTGAAAGAAAAAAGTACACCACCACAGAAAGCCAATTCTTACATTCGTGCATAACATGATAATTTATATAAAGTAATTACCCATAGTTTGTTATATCAGTACAGCGTAATACCACATTATACTTTAATGGTAAGGTTGTGGAAATCAGATCACTCTCTCTCTCTGATCACAATGTTAAAATGCCTGCAAGCTTTTCCACTCGTGTGACGACATATTCATGTGACAGACATGGACAAATCAAAACGAGAGACTGTTATGCGGTTCCATCCCAAAAACCTGGCCTGTGTCATATCTCACTGTAGTTTATTTTCCATGGCTTTGGCTTTTTCGTAATTCTGTCTTATCAAATGCCATGGAATTTTAAATTCCGGGACCTCTATGCTTTAAAAATACGACTTCTTTTCTAAAAACCTAGTTGCACATGCATCGGGATTTTTTTCTTTCTAAAAATTTGATCTTTTACGGTAAAACAACTAAAATAATGGAGAAAGTGGAGTGGTATATTTTCGCTTCCCTCGGCACATACTTTCTGATCTCCTGCATTTTATTCTCAAAAGTCACACGAGAGCAAAAGGAGCCCTACATGGACGAGATATTTCATGTACCACAAGTTCAGAAATACTGCGAAGGTAGATTCAATGAGGTATGTATTCTTTTCCGTAAAACTCTCGTGATTAAAACAAAGATCCACAAATGACTCAATACATTTTTACCTTTTTCATCAAAATGCAAATGTTACGAAAAATATATATACAGGATATAAATTATGGTAAAAAAATATATATATATATAAAATAAAATAAAATAAAAAGCATTCTCCAGTGGTTAGTCTTAGTCAAGTAAATGCAAATAACAATCTTTGTCAAACCAGTTACATAGGCCTAATATACTATATGATGATTCATCGATATGCATTTACAACTGCAATAAACTTTATGACAACATTTGACTCTCTTTTTCAGTGGGATCCCATGATCACAACTTTACCTGGCTTGTACTTGGTTTCTGTTGGAATAGTTAAAATAGTTAAATCTTCAGTCTGGTTGGCTGGATGGTCAGCAAAGGTGGTCTGCTCCACAGGAATGCTGAGGTTCATTAATCTCCTCTTCAGCAGTGGAAACCTGTACTTAATTTATCTCATCCTGTGCAAGTTGCACCAAACAGACAAGGTAGTGTATGTAATTTCCTGTTGGTGACTGTCCTCCTGTGGAAAGAGATGGTAGCATTCTTTTGTTGGTAACACACACATAGCTTTGGTGTAAATATTGTATGACGCCTTACTATTTACACCCTTACTAATGTTAACAACCCTGCCTAATATAATTACATTTTATAACACAAACCCTAGCCCAACCATAAACCTTAACCTAGTCATTAGTAACAGTTATTACTGGGAAAACCCAGAAAATGACTGACAGATTTATAAAGGTGTAAATAAGGGAGCAATTGCATTGATTTAAACAGATATATATTGTTAGTGTTCTGCTATTGATGCACCCCAAGGTTATTTATATTTTGAGTGTTCTTTTCCAGACCGCCTCTACATCTCGGAGAATTTTGTCTGCTTTGGCACTCTCCTCATTTCCGGTTCTATACTTCTTCACATTCCTCTACTACACGGATGTAGGGTCCACCTTCTTCACCCTATCTGCCTACTTGATGTGCCTCTATGGAAGCCACAAAATCTCTGGACTACTGGGGTTCTGTGCCGTGATGTTTCGCCAGACAAACATCATTTGGGTTGTATTCTGTGCTGGAGTTCTTATAGCCCAGAAGTTGACTGAAGCATGGAAGACAGAACTGACAAAGAAAAGAGAAGATAAAGTCTCCACCTCAACTGAGGCATCTATCACAGAGATAAAAAAAGTTACCCAGTTCATGGTGGAATACATACTGTCAGCAACAAATGTGAAGAGTTTGATCAGTTTGACGTGGCCTTATGTCATGTTGCTGGTGGGCTTTCTTGTTTTTATTGTACTTAATGGTGGGATAGTTGTAGGGGACAGGAGCAGCCACGAGGCTTGTCTGAATTTCCCACAGTTGTTTTACTTTTTCTCATTTACGTTAGCATTTTCAATTTCCCATTCATTGTCTTACCAGAAAATTATAAACTTTATTCAATCCCTGAAGAAGCACCCTATTTTTTTCCTCTCCCTCACCGCCCTGTCATTATTCTTGGTTTGGAAGTTTACTTATGTCCATAAGTATTTACTGGCTGACGACAGACACTACTCTTTCTATTTATGGAAGAAGATTTTCCAGAAGCACAGACTTGTCCCTTTCATACTGGTTCCAGGCTATATATTTGCAGCTTGGAGTTTTGTTGACTCACTGAAGTCCAAATCTTTGTTCTGGAAACTAATGTTTTGTGTATGTTTAGTTGCTGCAATAGTCCCCCAAAGGTTGTTGGAATTTCGATATTATATCCTGCCATATTTAATCTATAGACTCAATATTCAAGTGCCGTCAGTGTTCAGGCTTGTTTTAGAGCTAGGTTTATATACAATTGTGAATGCACTGACTTTTTACCTTTTCCTAAATAGACCTTTTCATTGGTCTGGTAGCTGGGAAGTGCAGAGATTTATGTGGTGACATTCTATATGCCCAGTGTGGGAGAAAAGTATACTTTTTATATTGGCTACAAAATACGTAAAGACAGTACTGTGAATGAGTATTTCTATAAACTAAGAAAATAAAGCCATAATGTCATGTAATAAGGCTGTAATAAGTAGGTTGTAAAATAAAAATAAAATACTGGATTTGATGTACCAAAGGGAAATGTCTACAACTATTGGTTTGTGGGCTTTTTAAAGAAAATGAGGTAGGTACATGTACATTTTCAATTAATACTGTATTCCTTTGGGTTATTTCTTACCATCGTTATTGTTTTGACTGTAAGTGTTTCTCAATGCCCTAAAAAGACTTTCCGTCTTTCTGACTTTACCATTTTTCAGTACTACTACATATACCGCCATTGAGTATTTTATAGTTATTGATGAATATTTCTTTTTTTATCAGTGTGCTTTTTGCTTGTTGGCTCTCCCACAGTATATGGGTGTGTGTGTGTGAATAAAATCCATTCCAATGCTGAGTTTATTTACATGGCACTTGACAGCTATCTTTGTGGACAAATTGGCTGTCTACAATGACACTGATCATGTTAAGCTTTAGAGACCCAATTATCAATTGTATCACAATAATCAATGATTGTTCAAACACGACTCCACAAACCTGTCTTTCTTTGTGGAGCTGGAAGAGTCACTACTTAACTAGTTTTGCACCCTTTAAACTATTGGTTATTGGATAATGCCTGATCATGTTAAAAACCTGCACATACCCTTTACTAAAATGTACTATTGGACAGATTTTTAAATCTCACCCAACCCAGGGTAACTATATTTACATTGCCTCTTGACACTCCGTCCCATGGCCTCTGGGATCACAAGAGATTAAGACAGTTTTCATTCAATTGAAACACATATTGCTCTGTGAAAATGTATCATGTATGTAATATGACTATATTGGTACATTTGCAATGTTTACTGTTTTAATAAATGATATGGTTGGACATAAATCAGATAAATTCTTCTTTTTTTGTGTGTGTATTGCATATCTTTCTCTTTTTAGTTTAGGAACTACATTCCTCAACAATTTAGAAATGTATTAGTACCCTTCTTGTTTTTTTATTTTTATTTTTATTATTATTTAGTCTTGTAGCAACTCTTGAATGTGAATGTGAATGTTTTTCATCATTTCAGCACTAGATGGCCTAATTGAACTGTTCTAGACACTGAGTAAAATATAATGCACTCATTCTATACTGCTAGTTTACATCGTTTTTCTATGTTTATTAAGACAGTTTCTAAAGCAGCTTGCATGAACTGGTTTTAAAATCAATGTTGCTGTTTATTTAAGGAGAGGGGAACTCTCTAACTGAAATGCAGATGCACAAGTGTAGAGTGCTGCCCCAAATCGTTGTGCATCAATAAGGCAAACGTTTGCTGTATTTCTTTTTAAGTGATAAAAAAAATATGTACAGTGTATTTACACTATTATTTCAGAAATAGGCATTTTTACATGGGGAACTACATATTACACGACAGTGGGTACATTTCACAGAAATCGTGAAAACTGATGGCTGTGAAAAAAATACAGCCTTACCAATCGGTATAACATCCAGAGTAAAGTATCATTAGATGGTGCTTTCAAGCATGAAAATAATAGGTGACCTTTGCACTTTGAGAAGTATTTTGCTAAACAAGTGATACATTCTATATTTGGGCAGGTATGCAGCATGATAGGCTTGCTTGTGTGAAGTAATCCAGCTGGGAATTGGACCTACAAGCATCTTATCCAAAGACTATGAAGCAAAACATTTGGTAAATCTCCAAAAACAAAGGGCTTAACTGTACGGTTAAATGCATTCGTTTTGATAATGTTGGTAATAGTTATGTAGGAGAAAAAGTCTGAGACTTCATGAAAATGAAAGCTAATACATTTCAAGAGGTACTTTTTTTAATACACAGAGAATTAGTGTTTTAAATTTAAATTATGAACAAGGCTTCCAGATACAATATAGTATGTCGACTCTTACTCTTGAGAAATAACACATACTGTAAAAACAAAAATGAATCCCTTTATATCTTCTAAGCAGAGAACATTACAGGTAATTGTTCACAGTATGCAGTGATTTTGTACGGCCAACAGCTGCAGCCTGGGAATAACATCACTTTAACCCAACACACCAGAAGTGCTTATTGACTTAATAAACTATAACCTACTTCAGTTCTACCGTTTATTCAGTTTCTAACCTCTTTTTATTTTGCCAACAAAACCTTTTTTTTATGAGCTGCTGCAGTTTAAGCATAATCTTTTGTGTAGTTTTCAATTTGTCTGAGTTTTAAGGCGTACTTGGAGATGATTTTGGTAATAGAATTCTTTCTTGGAACTGAAAGAAATGTTTACGTTCTTGGAAATGACATCTTGAACACTGATTGGTAGAACCTTTTTAGATATGACGAAAAATCTTTCATCAAGCTATGCTATATGTATAAAAGTAATTGTGTTCTGTTCACAATTATGTATGTAAAATAAATATTAAAGTACGATTGGAAAGCTTGAATAATCAGGATTGGTCATACTAATATAATGGTCATACTGGACATACTATGATGTTTTTAAATGAGGAAAATGCTTTCTAATTATGAAATGGTGTGTAATTGCAAGTTGTGTTTGTGGCAAAATCTGCCAAGGGGAATTAATTAAAACTATATACACTATGCTGAAAACACGTTCCTCTCAAGGCTAAGCTAAGCAACAAATACAATGTGGTTTCCTGGCATGAATTGTGTCATGTGGTCAGTTTTTATTTATATTAAAATGCAAGTAGAATTTTAGAAACTCAAATCTAACATTACATTTCATGACATTTTTCACACATACTGTATTGTTTCAAAGAACCCAGAGAAAGTATATTGATTTACCAAAATAATAGCATTAGCAATAGAATGTGCAATATCAAGAGTTTCATCAGGATAAATGCTTATGTATCTTTGAGATGTTCAAATACCAGTATCCTAGAGACAGCACATGTCATAACTTTCCTCATGCAGCTATATAACTGAAGGAAGCTTTCAGAATTATTAGCTGAGATAACAGAGTTGACAAACCACACAATGGCCACCGAGTCATGAAAATCCTGGTTACTAAAATGACCATGCCTGACATTGACATTATTTCTCTCTTCCCCAGCCACCTCACCTGCTTTGTCACACAGCCTTCCACAAGTTCTCTGTAAAGACAGGTCATTTATGGGCCAGAATGCACGTACAGACAGGTGCACCCCTCAGAGGTGGAGAAGACAAGCAACAATAGCTAGTTTCATTTGGGTCATACAAGTGTAGTACCAGTTCACAATATAATAAACATTTAAAAAGTTAATGAAACTGAATAACCAAGTTCAACATGCCACTACATTAGCAAAAGACTCAAAACCTTGTGTTAAAATTCTAAAATGTAGTATCCATCTTGACAGTTTTTTAAAATGTATTTCTCATGGAAACCACCAAAATATTCTTGATGTTTTTGAGTTAATGTGAGTTTGTGGATCCGCTACTGAAACTGCGTGGAATGTGTGGTTGCCATAAACACTAAATATCAGCTTAAGAAAAAGAAGTTGCAGCAGGGAAATGAATTTGATCCAAGCTTAAAGTGAACTGATAAACTCATGTATTGATATTGACAGTCACATATGCTGTAGTTTGGTGCGTGATACATGGGTGAAATCTGCAGTTCACATTTTGTAACATCCGAAATTACATTGTTAATGACAGGTGGACATTGTTGATTTAAACCCTAACATCTTATTTTGTTCTCCAAATTTAGTCATTGAGATTATGGGTAATTACTTTATATAAATTATCATGTTATGCACGAATGTAAGAATTGGCTTTCTGTGGTGGTGTACTTTTTTCTTTCAAGTAGCATATATCTATAATAGTTTTTGCGATATATTTTAATATAAAATGTATACTCTATTGCAGTTTTGTTAGAGGATACATTAGTTTACCTCTTATGTAATCATAGTTTTACATATAGACTACCCCTGTTTTCATTTACGTCGCAAATTCTGGGCTGCTTTGCTTTTCAAATAATGTCCCAAATTCTGGGCCGATTTGGTTTGCAGATAACGTCCCAAATTCTGGGCCGCCTTGGTTTTTAGATAGCGTCCCAAATTCTGGGCCGCTTTGTATTTTCGAATTCAGCTCAGTTTTGGGGACTCAGCTGACAGCCGAGTTTACCATAAACTGGATCGTGACCCATACATGAATCAAAGTTAATGTATTTTTTACTCTCCCCAGAAATCTTTTTTTTTTTTTTTTTTTTTATGAAGAAACAGAAATAAAATGTAAATAGAAAAAAAACGTATTTCTTATTACATGAAGAAACTACATTGCACTGAAATAGATACGTGAAAATTAATTAAAGCAGTCGTTTTCCTTTATTAAAGACTAATAGTGAAAATAAATGATTGTAGTAATTTTTCTTTTACGCTACCCTTCCCAGTCTTTTCCCCGCCCCTCTTTTGCGCAAAACCTGCACTCAAATTCCCCTCCACACACGTGTACCACCACCATTGCAAAATATATTTTCGGGTATTCAGCACCATTCATGTCTATGCTAGTGTTAAAAAACAAATTTTCAGTCATATCTCTCGAACCAGAGCACCTATAACCACCGTTCGAAGGGTTCTAGAACAGCATGAATGTAATATGCTCAGTTTCGTAGCAATTCTTTGCAGAAAATATTTTCAGGGCGTTCAGGGTGTTCAGCCTCATTCATGTCTATAGCAGGGTTGAAAAACATATTTCAGGCATATCTCTCGAACCCGAGCGCGTAGAACCACCATTCAAAGTGATATAGACTCAGGGGAGCACCCCAAACCACCCCCTAAAACGGTGTGTTGGTTCACCCAAAAACTCATGTCATGACGAAAAAATTCACTTTGCCAAGCCGTCCTGGCATCTGAACCATGAAAATGGTGACTCCTTGTGTGGGGCCCCATGGGGCCCCGCCACAAAAAAAAAATCAAGTTCCTAACCCCCACAGAACCCGAGATACGCCCTGTCAAAAATGTCCAAAAACTACCCTTTTCGGGGTCATATCTCCATGACCCCGGGGCCTATAAACCGGGTTGAACTTGCTAGGGTCATGTCTGGGGGCCCTCTTTCACAGGGAGCCACCCGTTTTCAAATGCTACATTCCCCAACCCCCCCCCCCCCCCCCCCCGATCGGGATTTCCTATAGCAAAATACATACAAAAAATGTCCATTATATATAAGACCTGAAGTGTGCACATTTTGTATTTATGCAACAGAAGCACCAATTTAAGTCCATTCCAAGTGTTTTGTGATCACAGTATCAGCTTGAGTGTATCGGAGCATAGTTTTGCACCAAAAGCGAGCAGAGGCGAAACAAAGCACTATATACCCTATTCTTTAAAATATCTCTTTGCAGTGCAAATTTGAGGAACGCAACCACTTAGCAACTTGCAAATTGGTACTGCAATTTAAAGGCCTGTAGTGTCAGACTGGTAGTCCCTAACTGATTCAAGTGTTTTTGGAATGATTCCTGCAAAGACTGATTTATAAGAAAAAACAGAGATTGACAAACAGCATTTTTCTTTATATGCAGAAACGGGCAACTACAAGAGGATGTCAAACAAGCTGTGAATGTCCTAGGAGGCTACAGAGAACCTCTGGGTATGAATCCAGATGCTCGCAGTACCTGTTCTTAGATGTCCGAAACCACTGTATCGCTGTATAACTATATAACCTATAAATATCACTTTTTATTGTGTATTTGAGGAACACACCAAATACAAACTTCAATTGAATTGCTGTGCTATCAGAATATCAGTGTATAACTTTGCTGGGTATTGCAGTGTATGCTGGGTATCAAAAGGCCTTCACTTTCACAAAAGGCTGTCAATTTAAAAAAGGCCATCAAAGTTACAAAAAAATAGGTATGCTCCTAACCCAATACTTGTCTTTTTAATTCTGTGCATCCAAATACTTGTAGTTAAAAGTTTTAAAAATTAAGCCTACTGTTTGTTGTTCTGTCCTAAACCAGCAGTTTGTCACCCAAATTTATTAAATAAGGGGGGGGGGGGGGGGGGGGGGGTGGTCATCAGATTATTCTCCATTTTATTATAACTGAGGTACCGTTCAGTTGAGCGAAAATTGGAAAGGGGTACTCGAGCTGAAACCTCCAGATAGAAGGGGTACAGTTTCAAAAAAGGTTGAAAACCCCTGACCTACAGTATAAACTATCAGGAATAGATAAGGGAAATGTTGACTAATACAATACAATAGGATTTATTTGAAGTTGTTGAAGGGCACTGGTCTCTTAAACCCCGAAGTTCTGATAAACCCCTACGCCTCACTATATATTGATGGACATTACATAAGCAAATGAGATGTCCTTTTTTTTTTTTTTTTTTTGCTATACCATGTTCCTAAATGTTTTCTGGGGAGAGTAAAAATACATGATTCATGTACTAAGGGTTACTCTTAAATGAATTAACGGTCCAGTTAACGGTCCAGCATGCATGACTTAGAAACTCAGCTGTCAGCTGAGCAGAATATCTCAAAAACTGGCCTGAATTCGAAAATGCAGAATTCGGGACGTTATCTAAAAACCAGAGCAGCCCAGAAATTGGGATGTTATCAGAGCGGCCCAGAATTTGGGAGGTTATCTAAAAATCAAAGTGGCCCAAAATTTGGGACGTTACCTGCAAACCAAATCGGCCCAGAATTTGGGACGTTATCTAAAAACCAAAGCTGCCCAGAATTTGGGACGTTATCTAAAAACCAAAGCGGCCCAGAATTTGGGACATTATCTGAAAAGCAAAGCGGCCCAGAATTTGCGACGTAAATGAAAACAGGAGCAGTCTATATGTAAAACTATGATTACATAAGAGGTAAAACTAATGTATCCTCTAACAAAACTGCAATAGAGTATACATTTTATATTAAAATATATCGCAAAAACGATTATAGATATATGCTACTTGAAAGAAAAAAGTACACCACCACAGAAAGCCAATTCTTACATTCGTGCATAACATGATAATTCATATAAAGTAATCACCCATAGTTTGTTATATCAGTACAGCGTAATACCACATTATATTTTAATGGTAAGGTTGTGGAAATCAGATCACTCTCTCTCTCTGATTACAATGTTGAAAATGCCCTGTAAGCTTTTCCACTCGTGTGACGACATATTCATGTGACAGACATGGACCAATCAAAACGAGAGACTGTTATGCGGTTCCATCACAAAAACCTGGCCTGTGTCATACCTCGAGGGAGACGTCTCTGCTGCAAACAAGATCTTGTGCTACATGCAAAATTTCCCCCCGGAAACAGTAACATAGTAATTCTCAGAATTGACATTCTATTAAAATTAATCGTTCAATATGTGTATTCCATAATTATACTACTAATAGATATATATTTATATGTATATCATTGCATTAAAGTAACTTTAATGCAATGATAATTATCTTCTATGGATTTTATTTGGAAATTACATGGGTTTCCGGGGGGATGAGTTACAACAGGACTCCCTGTCAAACGACTGTAGTTTATTTTCCTGGGCTTTGGCTTTTTCGTAATTCTGTTTTATCAAATGCCATGGAATTTTAAATTCTGGGACCTCTATGCTTTAAAAATACGACTTCTTTTCTAAAAACCTAGTTGCACATGCATCGGGATTTTTTTTCTTTCTACAAATGTGATCTTTTACGGTAAAACAACTAAAATAATGGAGAAAGTGGAGTGGTATATTTTCGCTTCCCTCGGCACATACTTTCTGATCTCCTGCATTTTATTCTCAAAAGTCACACGAGAGCAAAAGGAGCCCTACATGGACGAGATATTTCATGTACCACAAGTTCAGAAATACTGCGAAGGTAGATTCAATGAGGTATGTATTCTTTTCCCTAAAACTCTTGTGATTAAAACAAAGATCCACAAATGACTCAATACATTTTTACCTTTTTCATCAAAATGCAAATGTTACGAAAAAAATATATATAGGATATAAATTATGGTAAAAAATAAAATAAAATAAAATACGTTCTCCAGTCACAATCTTTGTCAAACCAGTTACATAGGCCTAATGTACTATATGATGATTCATCGATATGCATTTACAACTGCAATAAACTTTATGACAACATTTGACTCTCTTTTTCAGTGGGATCCCATGATCACAACTTTACCTGGCTTGTACTTGGTTTCTGTTGGAATAGTTAAATCTTTAGTCTGGTTGGCTGGATGGTCAGGAAAGGTGGTCTGCTCCACAGGAATGCTGAGGTTCATTAATCTCCTCTTCAGCAGTGGAAACCTGTACTTAATTTATCTCATCCTGTGCAAGTTGCACCAAACAGACAAGGTAGTGTATGTAATTTCCTGTTGGTGACTGTCCTCCTGTGGAAAGAGATGGTAGCATTTTTTTGTTGGTAACACACACATATCTTTGGTGTAAATATTGTATGACGCCTTACTATTTACATCCTTACTAATGTTAACAACCCTGCCTAATATAATTACATTTTATAACACAAACCCTAGCCCAACCATAAACCTTAACCTAGTCATTAGTAACAGTTATTACTGGGAAAACCCAGAAAATGACTGACAGATTTATAAAGGTGTAAATAAGGGAGGAATTGCATTGATTTAAACAGATATATATTGTTAGTGTTCTGCTATTGATGCACCCCAAGGTTATTTATATTTTGAGTGTTCTGTTCCAGACCGCCTCTACATCTCGGAGAATTTTGTCTGCTTTGGCACTCTCCTCATTTCCGGTTCTATACTTCTTCACATTCCTCTACTACACGGATGTAGGGTCCACCTTCTTCACCCTATCTGCCTACTTGATGTGCCTCTATGGAAGCCACAAAATCTCTGGACTACTGGGGTTCTGTGCCGTCATGTTTCGCCAGACAAACATCATTTGGGTTGTATTCTGTGCTGGAGTTCTTATAGCCCAGAAGTTGACTGAAGCATGGAAGACAGAACTGACAAAGAAAAGAGAAGATAAAGTCTCCACCTCAACTGAGGCATCTATCACAGAGATAAAAAAAGTTACCCAGTTCATGGTGGAATACATACTGTCAGCAACAAATGTGAAGAGTTTGATCAGTTTGACGTGGCCTTATGTCATGTTGCTGGTGGGCTTTCTTGTTTTTATTGTACTTAATGGTGGGGTAGTTGTAGGGGACAGGAGCAGCCACGAGGCTTGTCTGAATTTCCCACAGTTGTTTTACTTTTTCTCATTTACGTTAGCATTTTCAATTTCCCATTCATTGTCTTACCAGAAAATTATAAACTTTATTCAATCCCTGAAGAAGCACCCTATTTTTTTCCTCTCCCTCACCGCCCTGTCATTATTCTTGGTTTGGAAGTTTACTTATGTCCATAAGTATTTACTGGCTGACGACAGACACTACTCTTTCTATTTATGGAAGAAGATTTTCCAGAAGCACAGACTTGTCCCTTTCATACTGGTTCCAGGCTATATATTTGCAGCTTGGAGTTTTGTTGACTCACTGAAGTCCAAATCTTTGTTCTGGAAACTAATGTTTTGTGTATGTTTAGTTGCTGCAATAGTCCCCCAAAGGTTGTTGGAATTTCGATATTATATCCTGCCATATTTAATCTATAGACTCAATATTCAAGTGCCGTCAGTGTTCAGGCTTGTTTTAGAGCTAGGTTTATATACAATTGTGAATGCACTGACTTTTTACCTTTTCCTAAATAGACCTTTTCATTGGTCTGGTAGCTGGGAAGTGCAGAGATTTATGTGGTGACATTCTATATGCCCAGTGTGGGAGAAAAGTATACTTTTTATATTGGCTACAAAATACGTAAAGACAGTACTGTGAATGAGTATTTCTATAAACTAAGAAAATAAAGCCATAATGTCATGTAATAAGGGTGTAATAAGTAGGTTGTAAAATAAAAATAAAATACTGGATTTGAAGTACCAAAGGGAAATGTCTACAACTATTGGTTTGTGGGCTTTTTAAAGAAAATGAGGTAGGTACATGTACATTTTCAATTAATACTGTATTCCTTTAGTTTGGGTTATTTCTTACCATCGTTATTGTTTTGACTGTAAGTGTTTCTCAATGCCCTAAAAAGACTTTCCGTCTTTCTGACTTTACCATTTTTCAGTACTACTACATATACCGCCATTGAGTATTTTATAGTTATTGATGAATATTTCTTTTTTTATCAGTGTGCTTTTTGCTTGTTGGCTCTCCCACAGTATATGGGTGTGTGTGTGTGAATAAAATCCATTCCAATGCTGAGTTTATTTATATAGCACTTGACACCTATCTTTGTGGACAAATTGGCTGTCTACAATGACACTGATCATGTTAAGCTTTAGAGACCCAATTATCAATTGTATCACAATAATCAATGATTGTTCCAACACGACTCCACAAACCTGTCTTTCTTTGTGGAGCTGGAAGAGTTACTACTTAACTAGTTTTGCACCCTTTAAACTATTGGTTATTGGATAATGCCTGATCATGTTAAAAACCTGCACATACCCTTTACTAAAATGTACTATTGGACAGATTTTTAAATCTCACCCAACCCAGGGTAACTATATTTACATTGCCTCTTGACACTCTGTCCCATGGCCCCTGGGATCACAAGAGATTAAGACAGTTTTCATTCAATTGAAACACATATTGCTCTGTGAAAATGTATCATGTATGTAATATGACTATATTGGTACATTTGCAATGTTTACTGTTTTAATAAATGATATGGTTGGACATAAATCAGATAAATTCTTCTTTTTTTGTGTGTGTATTGCATATCTTTCTCTTTTTAGTTTAGGAACTACATTCCTCAACAATTTAGAAATGTATTAGTACCCTTCTTGTTTTTTTTATTTTTATTTTTATTATTATTTAGTCTTGTAGCAACTCTTGAATGTGAATGTGAATGTTTTTCATCATTTCAGCACTAGATGGCCTAATTGAACTGTTCTAGACACTGAGTAAAATATAATGCACTCATTCTATACTGCTAGTTTACATAGTTTTTCTATGTTTATTAAGACAGTTTCTAAAGCAGCTTGCATGAACTGGTTTTAAAATCAATGTTGCTGTTTATTTAAGGAGAGGGGAACTCTCTAACTGAAATGCAGATGCACAAGTGTAGAGTGCTGCCCCAAATCGTTGTGCATCAATAGGCAAACGTTTGCTGTATTTCTTTTTAAGTCAGAAATAGGCATTTTTACATGGGGAACTACATATTACACGGCAGTGGGTACATTTCACAGAAATCGTGAAAACTGATGGCTATGAAAAAAATACAGCCTTACCAATCGGTATAACATCCAGAGTAAAGTATCATTAGATGGTGCTTTCAAGCATGAAAATAATAGGTGACCATTGCACTTTGAGAAGTATTTTGCTAAACAAGTGATACATTCTATATTTGGGCAGGTGAAGTAATCCAGCTGGGAATTGGACCTACAAGCATCTTATCCAAAGACTATGAAGCAAAACATTTGGTAAATCTCCAAAAACAAAGGGCTTAACTGTACGGTTAAATGCATTCGTTTTGATAATGTTGGTAATAGTTATGTAGGAGAAAAAGTTTGACAGTAATTGCAACTGAGACTTCATGAAAATGAAAGCTAATACATTTCAAGAGGTACTTTTTTTAATACACAGAGAATTAGTGTTTTAAATTTAAATTATGAACAAGGCTTCCAGATACAATATAGTATGTCGACTCTTACTCTTGAGAAATAACACATACTGTAAAAACAAAAATGAATCCCTTTATATCTTCTAAGCAGAGAACATTACAGGTAATTGTTCACAGTATGCAGTTATTTTGTACGGCCAACAGCTGCAGTCTGGGAATAACATCACTTTAACCCAACACACCAGAAGTGCTTATTGACTTAATAAACTATAACCTACTTCAGTTCTACCGTTTATTCAGTTTCTAACCTCTTTTTATTTTGCCAACAAAACCTTTTTTTTATGAGCTGCTGCAGTTTAAGCATAATCTTTTGTGTAGTTTTCAATTTGTCTGAGTTTTAAGGCGTACTTGGAGATGATTTTGGTAATAGTACATTCTTTCTTGGAACTGAAAGAAATGTTTACGTTCTTGGAAATGACATCTTGAACACTGATTGGTAGAACCTTTTTAGATATGACGAAAAATCTTTCACCAAGCTATGCTATATGTATAAAAGTAATTGTGTTCTGTTCACAATTATGTATGTAAAATAAATATTAAAGTACGATTGGAAAGCTTGAATAATCAGGATTGGTCATACTAAATGATGTTTTTAAATGAGGAAAATGCTTTCTAATTATGAAATGGTGTGTAATTGCAAGTTGTGTTTGTGGCAAAATCTGCCAAGGGGAATTAATTAAAACTATATACACTATGCTGAAAACATGTTCCTCTCAAGGCTAAGCTAAGCAACAAATACAATGTGGTTTCCTGGCATGAATTGTGTCATGTGGTCAGTTTTTATTTATATTAAAATGCAAGTAGAATTTTAGAAACTCAAATCTAACATTACATTTCATGACATTTTTCACACATACTGTATTGTTTCAAAGAACCCAGAGAAAGTATATTGATTTACCAAAATAATAGCATTAGCAATAGAATGTGCAATATCAAGAGTTTCATCAGGATAAATGCTTATGTATCTTTGAGATGTTCAAATACCAGTATCCTAGAGACAGCACATGTCATAACTTTCCTCATGCAGCTATATAACTGAAGGAAGCTTTCAGAATTATTAGCTGAGATAACAGAGTTGACAAACCACACAATGGCCACCGAGTCATGAAAATCCTGGTTACTAAAATGACCATGCCTGACATTGACATTATTTCTCTCTTCCCCAGCCACCTCACCTGCTTTGTCACACAGCCTTCCACAAGTTCTCTGTAAAGACAGGTCATTTATGGGCCAGAATGCACGTACAGACAGGTGCACCCCTCAGAGGTGGAGAAGACAAGCAACAATAGCTAGTTTCATTTGGGTCATACAAGTGTAGTACCAGTTCACAATATAATAAACATTTAAAAAGTTAATGAAACTGAATAACCAAGTTCAACATGCCACTACATTAGCAAAAGACTCAAAACCTTGTGTTAAAATTCTAAAATGTAGTATCCATCTTGACAGTTTTTTAAAATGTATTTCTCATGGAAACCACCAAAATATTCTTGATGTTTTTGAGTTAATGTGAGTTTGTGGATCCGCTACTGAAACTGCGTGGAATGTGTGGTTGCCATAAACACTAAATATCAGCTTAAGAAAAAGAAGTTGCAGCAGGGAAATGAATTTGATCCAAGCTTAAAGTGAACTGATAAACTCATGTATTGATATTGACAGTCACATATGCTGTAGTTTGGTGCGTGATACATGGGTGAAATCTGCAGTTCACATTTTGTAACATCCGAAATTACATTGTTAATGACAGGTGGACATTGTTGATTTAAACCCTAACATCTTATTTTGTTCTCCAAATTTAGTCATTGAGATTAAGTTGGTAAACTCAAAGAAATAATCAATGAACACAATTCCACTCTCCAGCAGCTGTGTGAAACTGGATACAGAAATGCTATCACATGTACTGAGAATTTTTGTTCACTAAAATATAACTTATCCACACATTCAATGAGGTCCCTGATTACACTTATTTAGGATTTACAATTTTTAAATGTATATAATTAGTTTGAAAACACCAACACATTTTGAACCTCAGTGTCCACTGTTGCAGACTAATTCAAATTGAAGATATCAAATCTTCATTACATTGTTAAGATGTACCTCTAGTTTCCTGATTTCAAAGGGCTCGTTGGCTTTGTCATCATTGATATACTTCTTGCTGAGCAGAAGATTTTGATTTCATATGAAAATCGATCTGATTAGATGGCAATTTCTTTGAAACCTATTTCTGTATTGACTCATTTAATGCAGTATGTGTGCTAGCAAATCTTAGCTGGAACAAAAACTGATGGGCGGAGGATTTTTTTGTTCTTCTAAAACAAACTTTATTTACAGCACAGGAGCATTAAGATAAACATTGGTGATTGTACCCAAGCTTTTTTATATAACACATTTTAACAGCATCTTTAGAAATAATACTCTGCTGAAGCAATGACTCCACTCCACAGGGATGATGTAGCTCTGGTCTCTATTTATCAACATGGAGGCAGGGAGGCTGTACTTCCCAGTCTTTCCCATAGGTCACAGAGAGTCTTAAACCTGCTCTCTCCCTCTCTCACCTCAGCAAAAGCAGCTACTTCAACTCACACCGAGGCTGTTGGGTCTGATCTCTTACAGTACCTGCTTACTGGGTTTATTTATTTATTATAGTTTTTGATGTTTTATTTTGTACCTTGCCTAATTTTGTAATGCTATCAAAATTATTTTTGGATACACAGCCATGAGACAGACTTTCCTGCATAAATCTTGCCCTGAAAGTGAATTACTCCAACTCCAATTGGCTTGTTTTAAAACCTTAGTCTTTCAAGTCAAAGCTTTTGTCCAAAGGCGAGCAGACAGCTGGGAGAACCTTTATATGTGTTGCGTGACAGCCTGCTAGTGAGAAGACAAGTCTAAGAAAATTTAGTGGAAAGCATATTGGAATACAAATTCCAGTTTATGTAGAGTATAGTAGATGAATACAATTTAAAATACAGATTTACTAAAGCATTTGTGTGCATATGTTGTAGTTTGCAATTCTGTTTTCCAATAAAGATTGTAATTAATTAGGATTGTTCACTTTGAGTCAACTGCTGTAAATTGGGTGTAGAATAGTGTTTTTGTATATATTAACAATATGTTGTTTTCACTAATCTGTTGTAAGTGCTGAATACACATTTTATTATACTTTGGTTGATGCAATAGAGATTAAATGAACCAAAAGATTCTGAGACTAAACTGAAATTACTCCTGAGGGTTCTGTCTGAACAGCTGCCATCTGACATCCCTGGTGAGAAACTTTAGGGGATTAATACCTTCCAAAAACCACTTGAGCTCTCTCCTATTTTATGACATATCCCTACGCTTACATAATTATTTGTTTATTTAGCAGACACCTTTATCCAAGGCGACTTACAGAGACTAGGGTGTGTGAACTATGCATCAGCTGCAGAGTCAGTTACAATTACATCTCACCCGAAAGACAGAGCACAAGTGACTTGCTCAGGGTCACACAATGAGTCAGTGGCTGAGGTGGGATTTGAACTGGGGACCTCCTGGTTACAAGCCCTTTTCTTTAACCACTGGACCACACAGCCTCCTTCGAGACATGTCTATTACATCTTGAGATAACATTATTTTTTAAACATACTTTAAAACCACGTTAAGACCTTACAAATATTTCATGATGGCTTGAAATAGTTCATACATTTGTGCTGGTGTTTGACTCTGCCAGGACTCCTCAAGAGATTATCATGATGAGTATGTTTTCTGCTCAGGAAGTGTCACAAAAGGGAAAAACAGCACAGCAGGACATCTTCACAAATGCATTTCTGTGGTTAAAGTTTATAATTGTAATTGAAACTAATAAAGACTGTAAAGCAGTTTTAATGAAAATGACGATTACTTTGCATCACATTAGACAGAATACAACATTTTACATCTAAAAAAGGGAGCATATGATTATGTGTAGGAGGAATAAATTGAGACGAGTAGGAGGATTATTAAAACGTCTCTTTTAATCCTTCTAAAGCAATTAGGAAATAAGTAGCTGAAAATGTTTTAATGTGATGGGACTCAGGGAGATTAGACTACTCAGCTTGATGCTGGGAGAGTGATTACATTATCTTTAAAGCATATCACTAATAAAATAATAAATCTGACACATTCCAATATTTGTTATTGCAAGGCTTTCCACTTTATGAGGATTAATTAACTCCAGTCATCATCTAAAATTCTGAAAAAACAACCTAGAATGAGTTCACTTATAGTTTTAAAAAAAACAACTCCTCTCAAAAAATGTTGATCTATCTGTGAGAATGAGTTCATTTGCTTTAGGAATGCAATAATTTGACCACTAAAATGCAGTATTTCAAAGATGAGAGTCTATATTTAAACATGCCATGGTACTGTAAAATATTAAATATTATTAAACCTGCCAACCTTCTCAATATAACATTTTCAATTAGTTATGTATATTGCAGGAATAAAAGCCTTATAATATTAGTTCAATTTTCTATGAGCTTCCAGAGTTAGTGAATCTTTTGGTGTTACACCAGAGAAACTTTTGGAAGCATTTGAAACATCAGTCTATGAGATTATTCACATATTCAGAAACAATTCTTAATTGTTCCTCACTTAAGTGTGCCAAGTCAATGGTTGCTCATATTGATTGAACAATAGAGTGAGAACAAACACTCAAGTGTTGGTTCTGAATATGGCTGTAAACAGCTGTTATCTGAATTTTGAGGGCCTAAGTTGCCACCCTAATCAAAAAGATCTTCTGGGGATGTTCTATCCAATTGGAAACATTGCTGCTGAATTTGTTGAATTACGGTATTGTCAATCTACTGGCTACATTTAATGTGTGGAAGCAGGGAGTGTGAATGTTCTGCCACAGTGGATCAGCAACCTTTATGGAGAATGACAAGGGAGAGACATTTCTTTTTTTGCCCCCTTTCTGCAGCACATGTCTAATCATCAAGAAGTGTTATAACAAGTTGGTTAATTTAAATCAATTACAAGCAGTGAGGAAAGTCCTTGTGTCTGTTAGAGGCCGATAAGCTTTTTTGTAATTTCAAGGTTTATGGCATCTACTGTATTTTGTAAGCACATGAGAACATGTAGGGAACAGAAAGGATCAAAGCAAACGTAGCTGAAAAAAGGAAATGATATGGGTGGATTTCAAGGCAAATGAAAACCTAAATTCAGTGAAAAGGAAAATGGAATGTTAGTGGAGCATAAAATAAAGACTTTTAGTGTAGTGCCAAAAATAAATTAATGAAACAAGTCACTGTTTAGCAGTCACTATTTGGGGCAACTCTGATGAAAAAACATCCAGTCTAGTAAACTTCAATAGGAACCAGTTTTATAGTATAATGGTCTCAGAGATAGACTACAACTAGCACTATAAATGCAGTATAGCCTGGGATCGTGAGTACATACTTGAACAATATGGATACATTCAATGTCAAGTATGGTAAAAAAAAATCATTAAAATACTGTATTATAACAGCACCAAAAAGTTTGATCTCCAATTTGCTAGAAAGAGCTACTGTATTTGCATAACTGGGAGCCAATTTCTTGCTGAGAATTCAGCAGTCTGTTGCAGACAAAGTGTCAACTAGATAATAGATTCAGCTCTTCCAGTTGAAATTTTACAGGGTTCGCTAATGACTTCTTTATCCTAAAAGGGAGGGAAAAGTATTTGTTTCTGGTATACCTGACAGGAAGAATATTTTCTGGGTTCAGTACTGCTTTGGGGGAAATCTCAAGCACTAGCAAGCAAATATGTGCATATGTAAAAATAATTGTTACACCAGTAGTGTAACAGGTGAAAAGGTGTGTACACATTGAAACACAAAGTGAAGTAGACAAATCTTTCATCAAATTGTGAAATTTCACAATCAAATGTGACAGCCTTGTCTGCTACTCTACAAAAAGCTAAGCAAAAGACAGGTACAAAGAAAAGGGAAAGTATTACATATGTGAATAATGCTTCGAATGAGAATGTGATTCGCCAAATATTTTGGCTTTACGGTATACTGTAGGCTTCGGGATATTCCAGATGTTACCGTAATCGTACAGTACACTATAAAAATGACTTTAACTCAATGGAAGCTTTTGGTATTCACAAGCTGCAACGTGTAACACCTGCTTGTGAAACATAGGTTAATTTAAAAGTATATAATTTGCAACTTCAATTATGAACCCATGGAGTGTACATACAGTCATATGTTGATAATTTCAAACTTCAGTTTTTTAAATCATCCAAACAGTGATCTTACATATAGGCCCCTAAGTTTTATTTTGTGGGTTGTACAATGACTGTCGTGGGTCTGACCTGTGAAATGGATGGTCTGCAGGACTGGTGAAAAAACACAAAAGTATTTTGTTTCCAATATAGGAGGTTTTAAGTTACATGCATGGATTTTCGAACCACTTAGCTTCATAGAAAATGCTGTATTTCTCACTGACCATCTGTCATGTTTTCATAAAGAAAAAAGGGGGTTAAATTGTACAGAGGACACCTGTATAAAAATGGTCTGTGTTTAATGGTAGTGATTTTTCTGCTAAATGCTAAGCTATCAGCATTCTACAAGAAGAGAAATGTCAAGCACCATGCGCGATATACATAGCTTGACGCCAGTGACTGTAAATGAAAAGAAAAATCTACTTCTGGCATGCTATTTGTTTAGCAGGCAAGTTCTACTGTTTGATGTTGGTATTTTTGGAACACAATATCATTGAATTTGGTTGGTTGTTCATTCAAATTAAGAACAATTGACATACCTATTAATTTAGGTCAAGCATGAGAATGCTTGACCTAAAAAAAAACTTGAAGCTAATATCCATAATGAACGCGTTGTTCACTTTGCCTGCGGTGTGCATTAGTTAATTTAAATCAATTTGTTTGTTTATTAGTTTTTTGCTCTGGTGTGCATTGACCCTAACATCATAGTCACAGCATTTGATGGTATTGAGGTGAAAAGCGAAACCTGCACGTGAGGCTTGTCTGAGCCGCTGCACAAAATGTTTAGCTTTAGGAATTACAATGTGGAGATCAGAACTCAACCACCGTAAAATATTCAAGTGAATCATCTGACAAATACTGTATCCCTGTCGTGAAGTGGTGCTGCATTGATGATTTCACAGTGGCGAATTAGCGCCTACTCTCAAAAAGACACTCTTATCCAAATAACCACCCAGGTAAAGTGAAGATTGAGAAAATAAGCAACCAGGCACTATTTCGAGCAAATAGCTGTCAAAGACAATTCCATCAAAAAGTGATCAAAAAAATGTTGGCTAAAATTCAGTTTCATTTTTTATTTTAATCTAGTCATTAGATTTCAAGAGAAAAATGCGAGTTAATAATTGGATGCCTTATGCTATTTATATTTGTCTTATTTTTGTTAGCTTTGGTCCAAAGATTATGGTCTACAAAATGACCTCTCTCACACACCCACACCCACACATACAGTACAAATACATCTGACTCAAATGAACTGTATGCTAATGCAGAGCTGTCCATCCCTTACACACTACTTCCTTCCTGAAAGGTAGCTATTTATTTAATTAAGCAAGACTACTCTGATTTAATTGCACCAGTAGGTGGCAGCACATAGGTGTGCCACTTCAGAAGATTATGCAACACGAACAGCTTAAGCATAACACAGTTGAAAAATATCAAAGTTTACTATGGGAACTATTAGAGTAGTGTTGAATGATTTATCCATGTTTTTACAATTCATACTTATTTTACCACTGTCTGTATTTACCATGGTATACTGCAGTGCAGGTCATCTGCTTATCTTCAGCCCTTCTGATTGGTATGTGGGTTGCTGTGGTGACCTAGAGACATTTGATAAATTGATTTTATCACAAACTCTGGTAAGCTCCTGGTTCATCTCGGCTTGATTTTATAATAAGTTGCCTGCCTGACATTTTGCATTGCTTTACATTCTTATGGAGAAAGAGACACATTATTGGACATTCCTTAAGACAAGCCATATCCCACTAATGGATTTGAATGCTTCACATTTGATACCAGGAAGCTGCTAATCGACCTCAAAGTTTCAGCATTACTAATTTTTCCATGTATTTATTTTATAGGATTTCAAAAAACTTCCATCCTCAATGTCCTTTTTTTACTGTCAGTTCGTGCAGTACTAACAAATGAGACCTAATTAGTAGACTCACAGTCACAGAAAAAAATGACAAGGCAGCTGAGCATCCCAAATTGTCAATGAGTCATAAACTCCTACTACATTGAAATGAACTGGGTGATTAGACTTTGCTTCGGGGAGGGTCTCTGCAGAATCTTTCACTCCAAAAACCTTTCAAATCTTTATTACTATGTGTGGTTGCCTTCATACAAGAAGAGAAATCTGAAATTAAAACTACATAATAAATAAGGAATAGAGTTATAACAGCAAAAAAAAGAAAAAAAAGAAAAAACATGTTTAATAGGGTCATGCTGTCAGAATGGTTGTTAATATTTTTTTTTTCAGTTGCTGCCTGTAACTGCACTAACTGTAACAGCCCTTTCTAATTTCAGTGTGAGATTCTCGCAAATTCGTAATACCGCCCTGCCTGCCACTCAGACATGTCCAATAGCAGAAGAAGCTGTAGTCAATCACAAAACAAACATGCCAGTTGGGGAGTCTAAATCATGTTCTCTCGCCTCTCTGTTCACCATACTGTAGGTAACTGGTGCAAGAATCTTTTGTTGCTGATTGATATTCATTGACAGAAATATAGGTGCACGCTTTTTATAGATTAGATAAGAAGGGTCCTAAAAATCAGGAACATTCGTTTTTTCAGAAATCAAAGCCAAAAACAGGGATAATCCTGTAAAATCGTCAAAAGTTTTTATATCACCATCTCAATACAGGAACTTTGCTTTTTCAGCATCGGTGTGTCATTGGATAAATAATTCCAAGTACACTGTATATTTTTATGAACATCCACATTTTCAGCATTTTGCCACACTGCAACATGCATGTAAGACTTTCCTGACATGATGTGCTCAATTATTCTCCCATAGCAGACAATACCACTGTGCCAGCTCACACTGTCACATGCTGATGTATGTCTCCATTTCTCATGGCTGCCTGGATTTTTCCATCTGAATTCTGACAGTATTAGCAGACATTTAATCTGGCATGATGGCATTGAGGTCAATATCATTCACCTGAAAACAGCAGGCTTAAAGGCCCAGGCCATAACATTGGCTTTCCACAACAGACTACACTTGCAGTGCAAACTCATTCACAAGGTTTAGATTAGTGGTTTTCAACTTTTTTTTTTAAACTGTAACCCTTCTGTCTGGAGGTTTCGCCTCAAGTATCCCTTTACAATTTTCGCTGTATGAATGGTACCACAGTCGCAAAGGTAAAATAATTTGATTAACAAATTGTAGTTTTTTCTTGTTTATTTACTATATAATTTGTGTCACAACAGTTTGGGACTAACAAACTGCTGGTTTAGAACAGAATACCAAACAGTACTTCTTAAATCTTTGGATGGACAGAATCAAAAGACAGTATTTGGGGAATTTCTTTGGAAACAAGTATTTGCTTTCTATTCGATAAAATTATTATAAATAATCCAAAATAGTCTGCACTGTAAATGTTTACGTTGCCATTTACTTCCCATCTCGGCATAATTAATTATGTGTGCCTGTAACAGGGGGCTTTGGTACGTGTGTGGGTCATCACTGAACTATACTGAGGCAGACACAGAGCATTGGGTGTTGACACACATTTAATTAACACAAGTGCTGACACTAGGGTACCGGCAAGGGTAGCCCTAGTATCACATTTAAAAAAAAAAGAAAACAAAACAAAGCGAAAAAGAAAAGTTTGCCACACAAATGGCAAGTGCTAGTCCCACTAAAAGGAACATCCCGCTCCAGGAACCTACTGCTCTACTCTCTATACACTGTTTAGGATCAACATCCCCTAAACGGACCTACTTGTGGGCTCCTGCCTCTTCAAACGGCCTTTTCACAGGGCCTTGTCTGGGCAATGCCTTCACGAGCACTGTCTTGGAAGGGTTTTGTGTAGTAGTTCCTGCAGAGCGGACACTCTCCTCCTCAACGTAAACAAACAAACAATGTCTCCCTGTCACAGTACCATTTAAAATGTAAACAATGTCAAAAACATTAACCTCAAGATAAGACTATAATAACTAACAATGATAAACTTTTTATTAAAGCCAATGTTAAAATGATCCAGAAGGGACTCGGTATAACTTTTTGTTATACCGAGTTTCTTTTGTGTTTTCTTCCTTTGTTTTTCTCTTGTAACCACTATTGCTGTTACTAAAGTGCAGCCGCGCCTAATAAATACAACAAAAAGTATGAGTATTGCGATTATTATTTATGTTACTGGAGCATTTGACTTCTAGAAAATGCAGAAAGATTGTGCTTCACTGATTAATATGAAATAGTTATATTCCTGTTTTTCTCCTAATTTTTTAGAAACCTGTATTTTTGAATTTTTTGTGGACATGATTTAATGTACAGATTTAAATAGCAATCACGACTATTCATTAAAAGCACACAAAAAATCTTGATACAGACAATTATCTAGCATGTAATACCCACTGCACTGGATATAAATATGACAAGTGAAATAATATGGAATGATTATTAGGAATTAATGTAAATAGGTGTGTGTGTATATATATATATATATATATATATATATATATATATATACACACACACACACACACACATACATACATTGGCACACAGCAAACGGTGATCATTTAAATTGCATGGGAGTCATCATTATGGCCCATGACAAAATAAAGCCACGTGATTTTGCCCGTTCTATCCCAGCTACTTAATTATTTAGCATGTAAAGATGCTGGGTTTACAAACTGACAGTTTCTTAATTTAAAAAAAAAATACTCTTTATAGCAGGTCAGTGCCATTTACCCAGGTCACATTCAGTTTGATCTGGGTAAATATATCTCTGGTAATATACCTCTTTATTTACTTCAACAAATTTAATGAATCATTGCATTCTTATGACTGCTAACCAAGGTTAAAATATTCCTGCTGAAGGACTACTGCTTGTTTCTGCTCATCAATATAAGCTTGTGTTTCTAAAAATACCTGCCACAGCTATTTATATACCCCTGAAACTCACTGCCAAACTTCAGTCACTGGACCAAATGCTTGAAGACAAATTACAGTGGAAGCAGCTAGTAGAGGCAATGTACAGAGGTCATGACCTGTGGATGAATATCAAATATGAATACAGCTATTTTTAGAAAAAGGACACACAACATAATATAACTGAAGTATGTTGCTTTGTATTTTGAAATTATAGACAGTTTCCCCTGACCCTGTTGTCATTCAGTATGTACAGTGGACACAAGCCTTTTTATACAACCATTCAGATATTTAACACACAAACATACAATGACTGGTCGGGAACACCTCTCACTGTTTAAAAGCTTGCATTTATTGTGGCATCCACAAAGGTTAGTAAGGATGGTGTCCACCATAAGGTTGTTGTTTAATTCCTAAATATTAAAGAAAAGGGGATAAGTGCTGATCAGTCGAGCAGCTGTATGTGATGCAGGACCAAGGAAATAAGGTATACAGAGCTGAGCTTAAAGTGTACCTTGCAAGGGTGTTTTTTTTATCACTGAAATGGATGCAGCAGTGTCTATTAAGAATATTAGCATTATTATTTTTTTTTAAAATAACATTTGTGGATCACGGACCAAGCCTACCAAGAACACAACCTTTTTATACTACGTCACATGTGACGTTTCAAAAGGCAAACAGTTCTCGGCCCGTATGTCTGGCCGACAGGTTTGTTAGATGAAAAAAATAATAATACAGTAATAGTAATAATAATATGGTGAATACCTGCGAGTGTGGGGGTTGCACAAACTCCAATCTGTCAGGGCATCGGGTGCATGCCTTTTGAGGGAAAAAAAGTGTCGTATTTCACTCCTGGGTGCGGTTTGTACAAATCAAAAGAGAGGACCAGAATTCTGTTGTTTGTGGTGCGCACTTTCTCGACAGTGATTATCTGGAGGGCGACTTACTTGAATATAGCATGGGATTGAGAAGCAAGCAACGAGTCAGGCTGAAGTCAGATGCGGTACCTTCAGCATGTCAAATGTTTTTTATTTTTTATTTTAAAAAATATATCATTGAGGTTTTATAGGAAACAACCATTAACCCACACACACACACACACAGGTGTATATATATATATATATATATATATATATATATATATATATATATATATATATATATATAGGTATTAGCCCAAATATAAGGCAAGTTTTTTGGGGGAGGGGGTTTAATGAAAATAAGATTTGAAAGATACAACTCACCTTCAAGTCAAGGTTGTTGCAAATGTGTGTATTGAGTACAGTGTACAGTAATGGAAATGGATAAAACTAGCTGCAGTGATCATGTGGAAAAGAGTGGATTGAAAAGGGGTCACGTATCAAAGGGATTATGAAGGAGTTATGATGCAATTTTTAAGGTCATCGTTATCAGAAAAGCTGATTCATCCAGCAATTATCGTGCTGCTGAAAAATTTGTGTCACCTAAAACAACACAAGTGGGGACAAAACAACTGCTATTGAACGTCCACTCAGAGGAAATCATTTTGTGGACTGTGGGTTGTCTGTTTCTTAATTCCCTTGCTTACCTAACGAGTAAGTAAGTTACCGTTACAGTATTTCAGTTGATTTACTATTTTTGACAGAAACCTACGGTCATAATATAGGCACTCACTTTTAAAATTATATAGAGACTAATTATTGTATGTGCATCATCAGGATACAAAATATGTACATGGGCAGCTGGCTCTTTGAGCTAATATATATATATATATATATATATATATATATATATATATATATATATATATATATATATATACACACACACACAGTCACCTCCAGAATTATTGGCACCCTTGATAAAGATGAGCAAAAAAGGCTGGATAAAATAAACAACACAGGTAATGAGCTATATTTTATGCTTAAATGTATGGAAAAACCATATTCTTTTATTCTAATACAATTGCTCAGAGAAAAAAAAAATTATTAACAAGTAATCAACATTTTCTCAAAAAGATAGGTGTCAGAATTATTGGCACCCCTAAAGATTCTTATAAATAAAATCAAACAAAATTAAATCTGTTATTAACATTCTACTTCTTTAAGTTCATCTCAGTCTTAAGGAAGTGTATTGTGGCCTTCCATGGCTTCCTGTTTCACTGGGGTATAAAAATGAGGTAACACACATATGAAATCCATTTGTCATCCATCACCATGGGGAAAGGCAAAGAACTCACAAATGAAAAGAGACAAATGGTTGTTGACCTTCATAAATCAGGCAATGGGTACAAAACAATAGCTAAATAACAAAATATACCACTTACCACTATTAGGGCAATAATTAAGAAGTTAAAAACCACTGGAATAGTGGTAAACTTGCCTGGTAGAGGACGCAAGTGTATCTTGCCCCCACGCACAGTGAGGCAGATGGTTCGGGAGGCAAAGGGAAATCCAAGGGCCACAGTTGGAGAATTAAAGAACTTGGTTGCATCTTGGGGTCACCAAGTCTCCAAATCTACAATTAGACGCCACCTCCATGCCAGTAGGCTATTTGGAAGGGTTGCCAGAAAAAAGCCTTTATTGAGAGCAACCAACAAACATTAGCGCCTGGAGTTTGCTCAACGGCATTGGCACTTTGATTGGAACCGGGTGCTATGGTCAGATGTTCTCTACCTTCTAGGTTCCCCTTGGGTGAAGCAGCGGTTGCTTCCCAGCCTTGGAGGCCGATTGATTCGGTCTCACCTCTGTGACTCTGCGAGCCAAGGTGAAACCCTGTACTCCTTCCTCAGTCACTAAGCACTTCTCTCCTGTTCTCAATTCCCAAGGTTCTTCATCCACACAGCCCTTGCTCCTGTCCCATGAATTAAACAGAAATAAAATTGAATTGCTATTGTAAATGATTCTCAATTAATCTCTGGTTGCTAAAGAAACAAGCTATGGTCCATGAAATGGAAACTAAACTGATATGGCAAGCCCTCTCTTTATTGAATTCTAAATCTTTATTGTAGATATGTAGTGTAAATTTGGAGTGTAGCTATCTTTCATCAGATTCAGGATTTAAGTTGACAATAACCAGTGTCAGTACAAATCTACTGAAAATATGGGCTTAAATTGGCAGTAACAATGCTCATTTGTCACTATCACAGAAACCTTATAATACTCCTACCCACGAACTGTACTCAACACGTGGATTCAGCCCCAGGAGATTATAGCTAAACGGCTGTCCTTTTATTTAGTGAAAATGAAGGGACAAGTAAAGCTGAATAAAGCCCCCCCCCCCCCCCCTTTTTTTTTACCTAACACTGCTGATGCAATATAATGTCAGTATTCAACAGTATGTCCATCTCCTTGCTTTAATTACACATTATACACATTGTCCAGTTTGCCTTGTCTATTTGTTGTTTCTGTGCATCCCTAATAATGTATATTGCTCAATGAGTGTATGAATGTGCTCTTATTAAACCTGATTATTTTGTATCTATCTTTTCAGCTTTTTAGTGATATATTTATATCTGCAGTCTCGATGTTCATTGCCACATTTCTCATCCTATATTGATCACAAGTTTGGCACATTAGGTTCATGGTAATTTACTGACCAAACCTGTTTATTATCTCTGATCATGCCTCTATGCATTATATACTCAATGTATTCATAGTGTCTAATTGTACAATAATTCGCTTATACCAAAAAAAATATATTATTTGAATCTGGAGTACAGCTACAAAATCTATTATATTTCATGCATTAATTGAATATACACTGATAGTGTGATAGCAATTAAGTTTATAATTACAGAGTAAATGTTACTAGGAAATGTATTTAACCCCATTAGCAATGAACTGATTATCCCCAGAGCAAGAACATTTCCTGTCCGATGTCTACAGTCAAGCAAGCAGAAGTTCTCCTGAACAGAAAGTAAAGGGATCAATTGAGGTCGACACAAATGTCAAGTCTGCCCACGGAGCTGTGAGGGGCTCTCAAATGAAGCATCAAATACAAGTTGGTAAACTGCACAAAGATATTTGAAAATGGTCTCAAGGAAATGCAAAACTCCATAAATGTACACTTTCTTCAAGCCTGTTTGTTATTACCATTTCAATTTCAAGCCTGGTTGAAATGACCTGTCCATTGACATATTTTGGAAAAAACAAAACAAACTAGAAGCATGTACTCCAGTCTCTGCAGCCCCTACCTTATATGAAAACCAGTGCAGACACATACAGAGGGCCCTCATAATCCTGTAATAAGAGCACAGTAAGTGAAAGATTCTAGTCAAATGCAATCCAAATCATATATAAGAGGCTAGTGTTGAGTTATAAATACAAGTTTAGTGAAGTTGTTATGAAAACTGTGCAAATATGTGTTTTTCAGAAGTACTTGACTGTAAGGGTTTTTACCGTAAGTTTTTGACTATCTGTATGGGGCGCAGATCGGCAGGAAGAATGGACGTTAAACCTGCCTGACATTGAAATGCAACTAAATCTTGTATTTTGGACCTTGGTGATACTGCAACAGGACCATCATAGGCTTGTTACCTGTGTATCTGAAAACTGTCTTTGGCAAGCAAAACCATTCATTTTCATCAGAATATTAAAATACGTTTTCAAATTTAGCGTACAGTAAAGCAGGTAGATGCGGTTTTCTGCTTTCCCTGCAGACACTTTTTCAGAAGTTAAAAATACCCCGCTTTCACTGAAAATGGAATGAAGGACTGGAAAAATATAAAGAAAAATCTTCAAAAACATTCATAATCTGGCACCACAAACAGTGTTCTGAAATGTGGCATTTGTTCAAACAGTCGAAGGAAGTATGTTCTGACTGTAGAGTCACAGTTATCAAATTCTCACAAAACGGTGGTGCGTGAAAACAGACAGTATATGCTATGAAAATATTTTGCCACAAGTTCTGTAAAAATCAGATTCGAATAAATGTAGAAATTGTGAAGAGGATGTTCCAGGCAAGGGAATGTCAAAAAGGATTCCGAGTTTTCGTCGGCTGCCTCCTGCAGCGGTATGGGGGGCTCAGATCGGTGGGAAGAATTGACGTTAAACCAGCCAAGCATTGTCTCCTCCAATGACATTGAAATGCAAGTAAATCCTGAATCTGAGTCTATAGTGCTGATTTTGATATCCCAGCTGCCCTAGCAGTCTGGCGGTTGCACAGTAGGAAAACGAGAAATATGTTTGTTAGACCTGCTTTGCGCGCTTGCGGGGAAAAAAAAAATCGATCTTCTCTCACAAATACTTTTTGTGTTGGTCAGAACAATTTCTTGTGAGGGTTTGGGCAATTTAATTTGGGGATTTTTTTTAGCCTCCCCAAGCCTCTTATACGCCTATGCTGCTCTTTTCTTTTGTCTGAGATAACTTTGTCCAAACACACAGCTGCCCCTGTCTCTGACCTTGAGGCCTCTTTACAAACCTGCACTCATATCAGTTGCTTCCAATGACAAAACAGGAGACCAGTTACTTGAGAATGTGGGTGTCACTTTGGGCCTCATGCTATCTACGTTGTCATGGAGAATAGGCCAGTCGACAACCTTTTGTTGCTATGGTTACAATGCAAGTTAACATCCTTTTTTCATCTTCGTGTTACAATTTTGTAGGCGCTGTGCAATTATACACACGTTTAACCCTTTAATCACTCCTATGGTCCTACAATAATAAATATAAAGACTACAGGTCTCAAAATGTTATTAGCAATCAAGGTTATTCTCAGAAACCAATTAGAATGCAGAATGTGATGATGGTCCATTCTAAACGGAATACACGGTTATCAGATTTGACAGCTACACAGCAAAAAGTGTGGGAGTTTGTGTGGGCAGTGTGACAGATGTGCGAAGCATGAAAGTGATTAACAGAGCAAAATGAACAGAAAAGCTTTTGTCTTTGACAAAGTACAAGTTATTAGCTGTGGGGGTCAGACAAACCAGAGATGCTTCATATCCATTATGCATAAATGCGTGGGAGAACACTTGTGCAAGTCCCTTGGCTGGGGCTCTTTCTCAACTGTATGCCCACGTAGATAGATGATTCTAGATATGGTTTTAATTACATACAAAAAAAAGCACCAAATATTGTTCTCCAAATACTGTTTGTGATTATTTTCAATAAATCACTAAGTCACAATTTCCACAGAGAAACACACAACTTTCTGGTTGTTTGAGTACAACTGCATATAAAATAATTAAACATTTATAGCACTTTTAGTAAATTTAAAATATGTTTCCTTTGATTGTGCTCTGCAAAAAAATACTGTATTTTTGTTCCAAATGTCTTTTTTTCTAATAAAATAAAAGGTCACTGATCAAGAACTTTATTCAAAATCCAGGAAAATCAAGGAAAGAAGTTAGAGAATTCAAAGTTGGGCAGCAGATTATACTTTAATTACTGGCAGCACTTCTGATTTGATTTAAATCTACATCTTTTTCTGGTTTATAACCTCTCAACTATCAGCTAAGTTCTTATGTTTAACATGCCAAATTTGTACCCATAATGTGACGTTACACAAGTATGCTTATAGTGAAAACACTGAGCTAATTGTGTTGCAGGACAAATACAGTAGGCAGTATAGTTAAAAGGATTAGTCAGTATCATTGCTAATGGGGAAAGAGTTCTTATGTCAGGTACACAAGGGTGTCATCTCTGGTTTAGAGATGCAATGGCTTCAACAATAGCTCACAGCACAAGCTAATTCTATCAAAATCAACTCATTCATGTGCATTATTAAACCTTACAAAGCTTCGTTTTCAACAGAGACTGAACAGAACAGTGCATGCAGACAACATGAATTATATAACCAGATGAAAGGACACCCTATTACTGCGAGATGCATTTTGAAAGAAGATTATTAGACAATATGCCACAGGATTCACTTTTTATTTCAATGGGTTTTTATCTGAACTTTAATTATATAAACATTGTGCTGCATTTAATTATTATATTTTATGCCAAGCGGCCATTGCTACAGTTGTGTGAAGTCAGTGATGCAAATATTAAGAGCATGCAAATACAATAAAGCTTGTTAAAGCTTCATTGCTTTTCACAGCACCTTTTAATTGACACTTCAACAATGTAAGCTGGAATCTGAAAGTTGTTATACCACTTGTAATTATACTGATATTTTCCACCCACTTTATATTTCTAGCTTATGTGGCTGAAAATCACACAGTTTCCAGACAACAGATATAACCCCTACTTCAAAAGAGCCAGGGATCTCTAGTGGAATAGTTCCACTGCAAAACAAAGGCATTTCCAAAAATAGTGGACAGATGAACAAATGAAAACTGTAGCTGTGTTAGACTATACCATCAGTACTGACACTTGTCATGCCAATTAGCGAGTCACAGTTAGCAGACAAAAATCAATATGATTGAAATAACAAAAAAAACAACAATGTTTAAGCAAGTGTTTTCAATGATTTCCTGGAATCAATCAAAATATTCAAAGTGGTAGCACTCAATCTGGGTTAAGAGCAAAAGCAGAGGTTCCCTTAGTGTTGTGCTTTTTCTTAATTAAAAAAGAAGGCAGGTAAACAAGACTGATATAAAGTGGGGCAGCTTGAGGATTTGGAACACGCAGAAATGTTTCCTGGGTACTGTAAGTTATGAGAAGCTGTAGTACATTTATGTTTTAATAATAATAATAATAATAATAATAATAATAATAATAATAATAATAATAATAATAAAAATAGCATATTTGTTGTTCACTTTATCGCCTAAATACATCACATTTGCAGTACTGTGACTTTTCTAATTCAACATTACTGTAGGTCAGCTTTGACACAATTGACCTCTCAATCATTTTAAACCACCCTGATAGTTATCTTGACTTCTGTTGACATCTATCAAGGCACAGGTTGGTGTGTCTGATTTATCTTGTTCCATTTATGACATTGTTTACAAGCTTCCATGTTAATGGTACTTAAATTGGTACTTAAATTTCTTTTTTTTTGTCTAATAAAGCTGCCATTTTAACATGTAGTACAGTGACTGTATTGTTAAAAGATTAGCTCAATGTTTGTGAACATACTGTCCAGTTATTTACTTTTCCACAAGATAAAAAAATCAAGGGCAATTGATTTTTTTTATCTTGTTCTAAAAAGTAGGTAAACATCAGTTCTATATGAAGGACCAGTTCAAACAGCGACAGCGTGGAGAGCGACAATGTATGAGAAGTGCTTCATGGAAAAGTGCAACAATTAAGTATGCCAGAAATGGAACTGCACGAACTGACAGGAGTTTGAGAAGCTGGCACACCCGAAATTCTTGGAAGTTTGCACCCCTAACAGACAGAAAGCCACCAAAGAAGAGGGTCGAAACAGCTGGGTTCAGATAGGCAGAGACAGGGAAAAAAAGAAACGTAGTCAAACACAACCACCAGAAATCAAAACGCTAAACAAATTTGAACCACTTCAACATTTAGATGATCAAAACCAGCATCAAGAGAACGAAAGGAACAACATCCAGGACCCCATAAACGGTGCTGGCCAGGCAGCAAAATAAAGAGAGGTCATGATTGTCGGGGACTCCATATTGAGAATATTGAGTTCAGTGCACAGTCTGGACCCCCTCAGTGGGCTGCCTTCCAGGAGCCTTTGTCACACACATCATTGAAAACGTTGACAGGCTCCTAGAACGAACAGGAGATGACCTGGTAGTAGTCGTCCACATCGGTACAAACAACATTGGAAGAGACAGACCTAGATCCCTGCAAAACAAATTCAGAGAGCTAGGAAGGAAATTAAAAGGCAAGACCAAAACTGTGGTATTTTCTGGGATAAAACCGGCACCTTGTAAAGGACCATATGGACAGCTGGAAATAAATAATCTAAATGCATGGCTGGAATCGTGGTGCACACAGGAAGGCTTCACCTTCCTTGAACACTGGACTAAATATTTTTAAAAAATGTAGTACTAGAGGCACAAAATAAATATATTATAAAAGCAGACAAATCAAAATCTAAAATAAAATGGCCAAAATGGTTTAATTGATCAATTAAAAAAATATATTTAGAGAAATATTTTTTGAACGCTTTACAGAGCGTTTAAAAGGGACCAAGAACAAAGTACACAGAAAGAGTACTTAAAACTGCAAGCGCAAGTCAAAAAGGAAGTTAGAAAGGCCAAGAGAGATAGAAATGAACATTGCCAAGGAGGCTAAAACCAATTCCAAAAAGTTTTTCCAATATTATAACAGCAAAAGAACATTCAAGGATGAAGTAAATGTCTAAGAGATACAAATAGCAACATCATAGATGAAGAGAAAAAAATCACAAATATATTAAATGATAACTTTTCACAAGTTTTTACAAAGGAGGATACGGACAACATACCCCACATGTCGACCTGTTTCTATCCAGTTTTAAATAACTTTAGCATAACAGAGGCAGAAGTGTTAAAGGGACTAAAATAAACAAATCCCCTAGGCTGGATGAGATCCTCCAAATAGTAGTCAAAGAAATGAAATAAGTTATTTACAAACTGCTAACTAAGATCATGCAACAGTCTCTTGAGACAAGGGTTTTACCGACAGACTGGAGAATTGCAAACATAACACTGATCCACAAAAAGAGAGACAAAACCGATCCAGGTAACTACAGACCAATAAGCCTGACATCTATTATATGTAAACTATAAGAAGCTGTTTGATGAGATTCTGGGGTCAATAAGCTACTAACAACCAAACGAGCAAGATGGGCCGAATGGCCTCCTTTCGTTTATAACCTTTCTTATGTTCTTATGACCACTATTAAGTGCCAGTGGCATTGATTAATGAACTTTGCTGGTACTGTATTGATTTTTATGGCCATTATATGACACCCTTGCTGTGTCTGTGATAGCTTCCTATGGAGCTGATCAGACTTGTTTCAGTACTTTCCTCTGTTACTCAGCCACAGTGGTGTAATGCTATATTTAGAAGTGAGGGGTCGCTATTATTTACCCCCCCAACCCGTCTCAACCCTACAACGCCGCCTGCAGTCCCTGTTTCCACATACATTCAACAGAACCGCAGTTTATCACTAGTAGTTACGGTATTTGAAAGAGCTAACAAGTGAACAAGTGTACCAATTGATTACAAATTCAGACAATCAGGTATTGAGGAATTATTGTAAATACACAATTACTGTGCACAAAAACGCAGTCATTATTATTATGTGTAACACTCCCCCACTCCCCCTTCTCGTATATAGAATGGTTTGGTCCAGAATTAGCTCGTCTCACTGTCCTATTGCAGCTGCTTAAGAGCGAATAAGGCTGAGGTTTTGAAACAGAAGTGCATCCCTTTGCAAAAAAGATGTGTAAAGCCACACATACTCTTTATTTGTTTGTTACAATTGAGTTTTATCTTTTAAATAAATGTTTAGCTTATTTTATCTACATTATTTCTTATATATGGGTCTAAAAATAAGAACTGTTTCAATGATTACATCCAATTGTAAAACGCTGACACCAGCACAGCGTTAACACAGGTTCCCTTCCCCCTCTACATTATTCACACCTGTTGTTCCAGACCAGGCACGCTATATTCAAACTTTTTCATTATTTATCTCTTAAGGGTTTCGTACTGTTATTGTATTCTTTGCTTATTTGTATGGGTTATACACATGTACATCTCCATATATTAATAGGAGCAAAACAGTTCAATATTCTACACGTGAAGTACGGAAGCGCAGTGCTCTCCCTGCCCAAGAGAAGTGGGGGGGGGGGGGGGGGCGGCACTCCCCCGCGACCCCCCAGCACTACACCCCTGCTCAGCCAACAATATGAAACCATGGAGACCCTAGCTGTCAACTCTAATTACCTAAACCAGTATTCATGTAGGAGGATTCTGAACTGCAATTTATCTGCTGTTGTCTCGTCAAAATGTCAGGAATAAATATTCTTTAAGTGGTAACGGTTACAGTCTATTAGGTTTCCAAAGCATTTTTTCTTCTAAGCAATTCAAGTAGTTTATCACAGTCTCCTGTCATAATCTTTCAAATTCATTTGACTAAACTATAGACAGAAAGAGAAGTGAAATGTACTGCATTTCTCAGATAATTATGTGTACTGGTTATTTACATTGTTTTACCAGTACTGTCTTTTACTGTTTACCTAAATAATGCACAATAATCACATTTTGGAAAGATGATTGTATTCAAGTAGTAACCACACTTGTAATGTAAGGTTAATTTAGTTTTTAAAAACTTGATCAAGAGTTGCAGGAGGTCCCCGGTTCAAATCCCACCTCAGCCACTGACTCATTGTGTGACCCTGAGCAAATCACTTAAACTCCTTGTGCTCTGTCTTTCAGGTGAGATGTAATTGTAAGTGACTCTGCAGCTGATGCATAGTTCACACACCCTAGTCTCTGTAAGTCGCCTTGGATAAAGGCATCTGCTAAATAAACAAAATAATAATAATAATAATGATTGTAATCTATGGCTGTATATGATTTAAATCACATTTTCTAAAAGATTGTATAAATATTGTAGCTCAATTTTACATCTTAAGCACCCAACATATTTAGTTTTATGCACTACAGTACTTTGTCACTATCAAAATAGACACATATTTTTTTCTTTATATATCAATGCAGGGTATAAAATGCCTTTGAGCATTAGCACTTAATACTCCTGACCCAAACAGGATCATTATGGTGATTTAATCTGTGTTGAGGGAGAACAGATGAGATTGAAAAGCCATGAATTCAAAGACTACATGAGGAGTCAGCTTTATTGTTTCATAATATAGTCTTCAGGAATCAGATTCAGAGAGTAATGTACCAGTATCACTGAAAACACAAATCTGTCACTTGATTAATCTTCATATTGTTAATGAGAAAGCCATGTTTAAATAAGTGACTACTATAGATTACTGGCTGCTGCTTATTGCATGCACACTGAATTGATATATCCAATAGAAAAATCTAATTTTCCAGATGCAACAAAATAAATCTATATTAACGGCATTCATTATATTTTAGATGCTTTTTAAAAGCATAAATACCTACAATCTATTTCCTTAGTTTTTAGCAAGTCAGGTTCAATGTGATTTAAATAAACTTGTGAGTGTAAAAAAGTGAGTGTCAATAACCGTCTGCCCCTGGCTATCCTTTATTATAGTCAGTTCAATTGTGTTGTCAGTAATATATGTGTGTTTAGGTCATACAATAAACGATGCTTCCATTCTGTGAATGCTCACATTTAACTAGATCGAAACTATTTTATGCTCTATTGTCACCCATAATTTACTAATCAGTAGATTGATTTTATTTAAAAAGACTGAGCTGATAAAAAATGAGAAATGCTTAAATGAATGAATGCTCTTAGAAATACAATATGGTGCTTGTTGTATAAAATTACTTATTAAAACGGGTTTAAAAAAACTATTGTACACGGCAGGACCCGCGAGAATATAATATTATTCCATGAAGTCAAATAATATTCAGTAGAAATTTCTTTCCACACCACCAACTATCTCAGGGTAAATGGTAAAACGTGATTGACACTAAACATATATAAATGCTACAACTATGGACACTTGAAATGGTATGTGGCAGTGTTGACTGGTACCATGCAGTTGGCTGACCTGACTGCACTGTTCCTCAGAGGCCTCCAGAAACACACATTTTAAGGGGAATATCTTGAGAACCATCAAGGTTAGAGCTGAAACACTTTCTATAGTTTCCTAAGGACCCCAACCACAGAAATCCCAGTCTGCTCTGCCACAATTTCCCTGACATTGCACATACAGTAGGTAGAGTCCTGTGTTTTTGGCAAATACGAAATAGCATGAAATAAAATGAAGTGCAACATTTAAATTGGGAGGTTTATACAAAAAATACTTTCAATAAATACTTGCAATTACAGTTGTCAAGGCTCAGCCGTTACCATAACGGTCTGAAGGGAAACAGAAGCTCTGAGTAGCACTTGCGCAGATGTATAATTTGGAGCGAGTCATTTGGGAATTCAAATTGTGATGGAAGAGATGTTTGTTTCTAAAATGCCTAAACCGCGCATAACAATTAAATAACGCTGCAAAGAGGGGATGTATGCAGCTGACGGAGACAAAATAATGATGGGGACAGACTAAAACAAATCAGAATGCCCATTGACTACAATGGAGAAGGAATGCCCATTGACTACAATGGAGAAAGGAATGCCCATTGAATATAACAGGAAAAAAGAATGACAGCTTATAACTTAAAATTCCTGACAAATCTTAAAACCCCTTATGTCATTACATAGACATGAATTATTATACAAAATAAAAGTGGAATGATATGGAAAGACAGACCAGGAATACCGAAAAAACTGAAAAATCATAGATAAATAAGGAATGACAGCATGTATCTTAAAACCCCTAATAGAAATCTTAAAGCCCGTATACTGTTTCTTACAAATAAACTAATGTACAATTGTCCTCCAGAAGAAGCAACTCTGGTATTTTAAAACAAATGTGATTCATCAGTCCTTTTGACATGGTGGTCATTGTTGTCAAATCATTTAAATTGAGATTCCTAATGAGTGATTTTATATTCTATCATAATTTATCTTTTTTTTTAAATCTACATATTCTCATAAGATAATTGCTTATTACCATAAGAGAGAGTGGAAATAATAATGATGTTTCAAACCAAGAAGCCAGACAGTATATAGACTGTATGTACAGTATGTGGACGAGGCAGAAGCACTTATGAGTGGTTGTGTTTAAATTACCATTATAATCAAACACCAGAAGAATAAAAGAAACAGCATTTTCCACATTGGCCAGGTAATTTAAACATTAGGCAACTAATGAGGACTCATATCTGCTCATGCCTAAATAAGAATTTAAATTGAACCAATTTCATATATATAAAAAAATAAGTAATATATTTTTTCACTTCAGAAGACTCAGTTTCTATTTTCATATACGCAGTTCAGCCAGGGGGGTGGAATCATATGACCAAAGTAATAGAAATCACTGAAGCAATACTCTGACATTGATAGGAACAGTCACCAAGAAAAAAATAATGTAACCAAGCAACTCTCTTTAAGAGCGGTGCGATTCAGCTTTGTTGAAATGTACAATGACATAATCCGGGATAGCTTGCTCTCCTAAACCGATATCTTTTTTAGAGTATTACAGGCTTCTTCAAATGAGTTCCCCGATAATCCTTCAAGTGCTTTGATTATTTTTTTTTTTTAAAGCTTTATGTGGAGATGGCTTATAGCAAACTGCATAGCAACACTGTGTATTTGTAGCCTAATCAATCTCGTTTACGTTTGCTTAATTTGAAAAGCAACACATTTCTCCATGTTTAAAGCAGTTTGCGTGTTGTTTTTGTTCACTAACCTATTTATGGATGTGTAAATGCTTTTTCTATAGATGTTCGCAAATCCGACTTTTTCACATATCCGCCTATAGCCCAGTCCACAAGGGGTCGTATGTTACAAGTGGGATCTCTTTGCCATTTAGTTATAAATATGTGTACCCTGCAATGTACATCAGACTGTCCACTTTTTATATACAGGGACATCAGAATGGTTTCAGACAACATAACATTACCTACCTGTTGCCAGATGACTGATTTGGTTGAAGTCAATGAAGGGATGTGCCATTTAATTTACTTTTTTATTAAAAAAAGAGGACCTTAAAAATGGAAAGACCAAGGCACTTGTCATATAATAGTTATAACTAGAGGAAACATCTAGTGTACACTTCATGTGCCTGGTTTATTAAATGAACTGAAGTGTCCAAAAACTTAAAGGTAAAAAGCTGCATTCTTTAGACAAATACACATCCTATGCTTGTGCCTATGTTGGTTTCTGTTTCCCATTATGCCCATGCATGTAGCTGAACTGAATGTGCCATTGTACATTACCAGTGTTTAGTATAAAGTATTTGTTCCAATTGTTTTATATGTATGACATATATTTTGCCAAGCAAACAACATAAAAAAGGTTTGTATAAGGAATAAAATGCAGTGCTTTATACACTGATTCATGCCTTTGAGAGGCAATTCAAATTCCTCTGAATTCAATATGCTCAAAAAACTACCATGATTTACATGCCTTTGAGAGGCAATTCAAATTCCTCTGAATTCAATATGCTCAAAAAACTACCATGATTTACATGCCTTTGAGAGGCAATTCAAATTCCTCTGAATTCAATATGCTCAAAAAACTACCATGATTTACATTCCAGTCAGCTTCAGTTGGAGATGAGGTCAGGTAAGAGATCAGTAGCTATTTATATTTAGTATGGTATTATTATTATTATTATTATTATTATTATTTATTTCTTAGCAGACACCCTTACAATTGTTACAAGATATCACATTATTTTTACATACAATTACCCATTTATACAGTTGGGTTTTTACTGGAGCAATTTTAGGTAAAGTACCTTGCTCAAGGGTACAGCAGCAGTGTCCCATACCAGGGATTGAACCCACAACCCTCCGGTCAAGAGTCCAGAGCCCTAACCACTACGCCACACTGCTGCCCAGTATTAAGAAACAGTACCGTATCTATAGGGTAAATTACATAAGTGTGCGGTTTGTCATAACTATTCAGAAAACTATTCTTTTTTTTACCATTATGAAAGGAGTAACTCATTATTTCCAACTGCTTTACTTCATTTAAGAGTACAGTACTGTGACATTAGCTACAGTATGTGCTTTATACAGTATTACAGATAACCTGAGCCACATAAACCATCTCATTATTATAATTATAATTTATGTCATCGAGTGATGCTGTGCTCTACTATTAACTTGTCACGTAACTGGAAAAATCGATGCTGCGTTAAAAATGGGTTCAAAGGTAAGTACATTTGATGACTTAGCTGTCACAAAACATTTACTCCTTGGCACAGTCCTGACGGTTTGTAAAGCTAACAAAGTGGTTAGCACTTAATACTCCTGAAAGTGTATTTGCAGTGTGACTGTAAGGATGTTTCTATGCCAACTGACATTTTTTTGGAAGTCAGATGAAGTTTAATATATAAATAAATATGAATATAATTTTCAGAATATATGCAGATTGTGTGTTCCTAAAGGCCTCTCCGGTCAGAACTGTACAGAATATACTTTGAGACCTATGGGTGCTGCCTGTGTGGGCGTCTCCATTTCAGCGGGTGAGCTGGTCAGTAACATCAGTGGACCTTTTCTAAGGTGTTCATTGTTTAAGTGTTTTTGTTTTACAATATCTGTTTTATAAAAAAAAGTAATACAAATATATATCCAGTTAACTGTAACATAAGATTACAACCATTGAAAAAAAATCTTAAGATTTGCTCTTTTGTCGAGGAAGAGTGTACTGTGATTATCCTAAATAGGCCTATTAATTTCCTCTGTCAAGTGCAGGAGATACAAGACAGCACTGTAGGATACTTTGCCTGTGGATCATCCTTGATGTAAATGGCAGATTGACAGAGTCAATTCATTCCTCATACAAAGTTGGTGTTTAGTAAGAATTTTTAATCAATTTAAAAATGGATATTTTGTTACAGAAATAGTTGTTTTATACCAGGCAAACAGTAGTATTTTAGTTACACCCTGTCATGCTTTCAAAAGTAAACCTCTGATAAGCCACTTTTCCAAAAGTACAATATATTGGTTATCTTGTACATACGATTGTGCAAAGAAAAGATACATTACAAAGCAATTCAACACTGACACAAAAGATATAACCATTTTTTTTTCAACATCTGAAGGCATTACATAACTCCAAGAATTCAGTGAGAATTTAAGGCCATTTTTGTACTAAATATTTTTTTTTCTTGTATCTTGACACGATACTCACAAAAACGGTGTATTTCTTGTAAAACTGTACATGCAAAACATAGTGCGCTATAAGAGATGCACAAGCATACTATGGATTATTTGGATATCTCAGTAAACAAAGTTCATGTGTACAAACTCACATGGCTGCGCATTAGAATTCTCTGGCACATTCACCTGATTGGCGCACACATGCACACATTGTGTGCATGGCAAGGTGACATAATAAGGTGACACCAGCAAAGCATACATATGCTAAAACCAATATCCCTGTCTCTGGAGCTACCTAGACTTTACAGATGGAGATCCACAATTAAATACTAACTAGGCAGCAATATAAAAAAATAATGTATTTATCATCACACGGTCACAACTATATGGATTTGTAAAGCCATCAAATCTAGAAAGAGGGATCCAATAACCTTGGGGTTACAACTGTATTTAATTGTTTAAAAATTGTTTTTGTAGTGGCCAGGTATCATACAATATATAATGTCAGTTTTGAAAACTTTTTTTTTTTTTTCTGGAAGGTTTATGATATAAAAAAATCCATGGTGAACGGCTGAAAAAATTGTTCCATTAGACTGCAGTGCATAGTTTAAACAGAAAAGCAAAGAAGCAAAGAAGCACTTTTGGCAACTCCAGACAACCTGTGCCCCATTCACAAAGCTTTAACTAAAATGAGTAACCTTTTTTAAGTCTGTTTTGAATAATGAAATCGTTGTAGGCTGATACTAATTTATTTAAAATGCATCCATAACTACAAAACCCTCAATGGTAGTACGTACAGTAATTATAAAAGAAACTCATTCATTATTTGACAAATGTTATGCCTGGAAGTATTTCTCAATGTCTTCAATTCAGATAGAGTTCCAGTCAAAAAGTTTGTTAAGCAATTTTAACAGTTTCTTTTAGTCTAATTATATTTAAAATGCATACAAAACTTGATTAAACACAAACTTAAAAAAGACACGTTTGTGAATTGGGACCTTTGTTCCAATAATATTATAACATAATATTTTATGTGAAAATACAACATCTATATATAATGTAATGTTTCCATGGCCTAGATGTTCAAAGCCTTTTACACCAAATCTTCATTAACATGATTTTCTCAAAAAAGACAACTAAAAAAAGTTAATAAATAATAATTTCATTCTTATAGGTTTAAAATTGTAAAATTGTAATTGGTGTATTTTTTTTTCTTTAAGAACAACAAATTAATTATTAAGAACGATTCTGACTAAAAAAGCCTTGAGAATCTAGCCCCAGATATCTTAAAATAAAAATACATAAAAGTCCTAATTTTACAACGAAGACATTATATAAGAATGTGTTGATATTAAATGCATTTAGAAAACTTAATTTAGAATACAGTTAAACCTGTATAAAGAGGATGTTGAGGTTAAATGAGCTACTTTTGCAGACTGTTGACCTTTTTGTCCAAGCTATTTTACATTAGATAACATGGAATTGATAGCAAGACCAGCAGCCTTTTGATTATGTTGCTCTAAATACAGGTCTTGCTGCAGCTCTTTTGGCCCCCCCCCCAGCCCAAGCCTAGAATGCTCTAAAGAAGGGATATGGTTTCACTTTTTAGTAAGTTTCATCTGCAAGGTAGCACACACAAGAAGTATAATTATTCCAAAGTTTATATTTAAAGTATGATTATAAAAGTATTCCACTGTAAAAATCATTAACATGTAAACATTAAGAGATAGAGGAAAAGCATTCCCATGCTTATTTACAACAGTCCAGGATTAGGAATCCTGTTAAAACATGGTTAGACTGTTAAAACATGGTTACACCTTTTCCCCCATTAACATTTCAGGAGTTGTTCCTTTGTGACTTTCCTTCCTGTTTTTTTTTTTTGTTTTTTTTTTTGGATTAAGCCTCAACTCCTTAAGGAAAGCTGCTTTATTTCCAAGGCATTCATGAAGACATCCAGTTTTGTAAGCAAACCTGCCTGTACCGTCCAATTTTTTAAAGTCCTTAAAGAAGAACTTTAAATGGAAGTAAACATGTCATCAGAGATGCTTTCGAGTCCTGTCGTCATTCCAGTCTACACGGTGCAAGCAGACAAAAGAGGTGCAGCACATAGTGTTTCTGACGAGTGGAGGGCTAGGGGTGGCAGGCGATTAGGAAGGTCAGATCTGGGTTTGCAGAGGGTGCACGGGGGGTGTGTAGGGAGGGGGTGCAGGAGACGGCTTGATCGCTCTTGCTTTCATGTAAGACAAGAACTGGTCCGGAATCTCCGCAAGTACATCCTTTGCCAAACGAGCCATGCTCAGGATGTGGTTTCCTGTCCTGTCAATGTAGTCTCTGAATGGGACAAACTGAGAAGTAAAAAGAAAAAAAGAGCCCAATTAAGTTAGGCAATGGTCCAGCTGTATACATCCTGAACAGCGTAAATATTGTATGGGGAACCAAAAAACATGTGAGACTGGCTTCTCGCTTAAGGGCTTCTCTTTGTTTGTTTTTTTGAGATATGTTTCCCTTTAAGAGGCTAATTTGCAAAACCTTGAACTTAAAATAATAAGTAGTCCTTGCCTGCCTGCCTTTAACAAATACATGGGGGAACAATGGGGGTGTTCACTTGTGTTTTTGGTTGAATCAGTTTATTTGAAACCCAAGCTGATTGGCTAACGTCCAACCTAATTAGGTACAATACACTCAAGTTTCCTAACAAATGTTAATTAGTATGTTTGCAGTGCTGAACAAGACTGAATCTAATGATACAAAGAGATAATTGGTCTTTATTGGTCAAAGGCTAATAGAGTGGACAATATGAACAGTATGATAGGCCCTTTCAGATGGATTCTATCCAGAATAATGAGGCGTTTAATTTGGCTCCTTATTAACTCCCTCACTGTATAAAATGAAGGCAGATGTAGATTTGTGCTGGTGATGGAAACCTTTCCCTCTTGCTTGTTCCACACTGTGCACCTGCTGCCACTGTCATCTGCTGTCAATATCAGAGGAAATGTTTAGCAATTAACTACGGCTGGCCCTGGTGTTCTGCACGGCAGAGTGTATTCAATCTTATTAATTTGGAGCTAGTCAGATGGAAGGTAGCCTCACGAAGCAGAAAAATCTGAAAAACGTTTTAGTTTCTGTGGGTTCGATCTTCATATAGCAGTTTGGTGTCAAAACATGAACACAGAAATGGGGTCTGTTCTTCTCAACAATGTCAGGTTCATATTTCTGGGAAAGCAGGCAAAACCGTGAATTGGCAGGCAGAAAATGCAAAGAGGGAGACTTCAGCTAAACCTGTTCCTGTTTAGATTTAGTGAGAAGCATTTAGTATATTCCTTGAACAGTGATATCAACTAGAAGTAAATAGAATAGTGTTTTAAAAAATGGTGATAATACAATTAGAATCATCCAAATATTCAGCATAAAACAGGAAGAAAATAACTATAATAGAGCACACAAGCAAAGCTGGGACAACCAGATAGAAAAATGCAATTTACAGTTTCCCAATTGTTTGAAGAAATAATACAAGTTATCCTTCATTATGTGTAAAAAACACTAACTCATTTATGACAGCTTCTAAGGAGAGAGACAAACAATTTAGTGTTGAATAACCTATTCAATTGCCCTTATCTTGTGGATACATAAAGCTTTCTGGGCGGACGTTTTCCTTATCTTGACTGTTTCAGCACCTAATCTAGCTTGTCTTTTTTTCAGTGGATAATTTGTAAATTGTTACCATTTAGCTCAGTAAGATAAAACACTATCATGAGACGTGGGGGCTCAGAACAACTGGATGGTTAATGATGTAATTCCATGAAAGGGTTTAATTAATCAGCTCTCCCTTCTACTTCAAACAATGTATGCACGATGCAACTCTCACTGCATCATAAAGAACATCAATCAGCTAAGATAACTATTTTCCATAATGGAATTCAATTACTGTAATTCTTACATGCAGTTATACCCTTGGGAGTTAATTTACAGTAAAACTATTTTGTTACTCAGATATTGGTTTAACAGTTTTCTCATTTTTATGTCTAAAAAACTTCCTTGATCAGGTCCAGTCTTCTCACTGAGCAGGAATTTCCAATCTCTCATATTCCTGGAGTCCAAATAAAGCAGCATTTTGTAGTATTTAAAATTGCAAAAGTGTTCACATCTGCTATTACCGAAAACAAAATATTGAATAAAATGCACTGATAATTGATTGTTAATTTATTTTATTTTCATACCCATCATTAAATATAAGAACATAAGAAAATAAGAAAGGTTACAAATGAGAGGAGGCCATTCGGCCCATCTTGCTCGTTTGGTTGTTAGTAGCTTATTGATTCCAGAATCTCATCAAGCAGCTTCTTAAAGGATCCCAGGGTGTCAGCTTCAATAACATTACTGGGGAGTTGGTTCCAGACCCTCACAATTCTCTGTGTAAAAAAGTGCCTCCTATTTTCTGTTCTGAATGCCCCTTTATCTAATCTCCATTTGTGACCCCATTGAAATTGAAAAGTCAAGCAGTATTCTACTGATTTTTTAAAATAACTGGTTTGATTATTAAATGTGCTGCTCAAAAACCTTGAGTCAGACTGTGGGAATAGCAAACATTTCAGCATCCAACCACTTCAGAGAGAATCACTAGAGGTTTGTATGTCAGTCAGTGCTGTGCTTTGCTGTAATAATATGCAGTCAGAAACTGGAAAGCACTTCCATCTTCCATGTCAGGTCAAACTAATACAATAATGCACCTCAGCACTACTTGCTAAATATTTTAAATGGTGAGAACCATAATTCAAACAACCCAGTAGTGGGCCATTCTCTTGGCGGAATGAGCCTCTTATGGCATCTATGCCAAATGCCAAGGCGAGACAATTAGGTAGGGGGTACTTGTGAGTGTATTCACTTTTCATAATGCTTTCAATTAAAATGTTGAATAAAATAAAACAAAATTATGCATGCATGAGAAATGGCACAGAGCAAAAGGCAATGCCCGAGGGAGCCCCGTCCCATCATCTTAGCCTTTTGTTAAATAATTATTCATTAGGCTATGTGTGTGGGGACTGATAAGCATGGTGCAAAGCATTTAGATGTATTATAAAATAATAAACATTCTAAAAAGATCATATCTACTTCTAAAATGGGTCATTCCTAAACTACTTGGATGACAATTTCTACAATTTCAAGGCACTAAAAAGTAAAAATAAAATACATTGAGTTTTATTAATGCAAATTGAAAGTTTATAGTGCTTACGCAGCTATGCCGGCATCTGCTGTTGTTTGTAAGTGAAAAGTGATGCCTGAAATGATCGTTTATTGAGTATTACAATAAAACAATGATTGTAAAGATATATGCTGTTGTTACTAGAGATCAGTTTTAAATCTTTCCCTAACAGCTACAGTACTGTGGCTTGCTAAATGGCAGACTAAACATTGGGTTTCTTTAAAGCAATGTCCAGCAGCACATGACACACATATACATCAATAAGTACAGCAAGTTTGTCTACTTTTCAAACTGCCTGCACTGACCACTACAGAGCTGATTTGTAATTTTAAAGCTAATTTGTATTTTAGCTTAACATGTTTGTTTAATAAGTAAATACATGTTAACAGAGCTTTTCTGATGTTATATCACTAAACAAAGGCTAGATTTAGGTGCTGCGAATTACACTGCAACAAAACTGCACAAACCCTACATGTTTTTCCTAATTGAGATCCTAACTGTTCTCTGAAGAGTGATTTGTGGGAGTAAAAGATCAATAGACAAGACAGAACATAAATTCACATCTAATTCAAACGACTTCGCCTCCTTCCGTACAGCAGCTCCTCACATTATGCAGTGACATTTGTAGATTAGGGTCAAATCTGAATCACAATCATTGTTACATTCTGCACTATTTAATACTGGACCCTGCAGAACAAATGTGGTGGAGTTTGCATTTGCCTGACTAAATTGTGTTGATTTGTTTTTTCAACACAAACTTGTGATCTTGTTCCTGAAATCGAGTGAATTATCTTTTACGAGGCTGAGCCATCAAGACCTTATGTTGTGAAAGTTAAAACTAGAGTTATGTACCTGAACAATGTTGTGAAAGACAAAACTTGAGATACGTACCTGAACAATGTCTCTTTCTGCATATCTACCTCTGGATGATATTCTAATTTCATCACCGTCCAACTCAATCATTGCTGTAAAGGAAAGGAAAAAAATAAAGCCATCAGTAACTGGATTTAGTAAAACAGGCAGACAAATGTAATATTGTTTCCTTACTTCACAGTAAGGTCAATTTTTTTTACCATCAAAACTAGTTGTTTTCAAAATGGCAGAATGGGTACTAAAGGGTAATAGTTTAGCACAAGGAAATACAACAACCACACATTTCAATCCTACAGCATTTTATTTCCATTTTGGAGGACCTGTTACTTGATTGAAAATCTAGACCTGCCTTTTTGGAACATTTTATGAACAAGCAGAAGCCATTCCTACTAAGACAACCGGGTTCTTACTTTGGACAACTTCTTATACAGTAAGATCATTTCAATCCTGCAGTCCTTCAAATAATCCTCCAGACCTAAAGAGTGAAGTAAGATTCCCCTCTTGGGATGCCATGTAACCAGCAGCTTACAACGTGGGATTAGTTCCTAACCTTACCGTCTTTTACACAGTGGCAGTCTCTGCTTGGTTTCTTATCTACTTTTCAGTCTGGTAGCCAAAGATAAGAAGTCTCAATATCCCATCTTTTTGTAATAGCTCTCTTTCACAGAGAAGATTGGGGAAAGCTACACAAAAACATAATGCCACCCTGTATTTATGTTACACACCTACAACCTAAGACCTTATAAAATACATTTGTTCAAGAACCTTCTGAGGTGGTATATTTTACAGCAGCAGTAACTCAAAAAAATACTAAGAGATACACTACAGATTCAAAACTATTTCTAGCCTTTTGTTTAAATGGTCATTAGGGTTTTCTTTGCAAAAATATAGGATCTGCTTAGGAGCAAGTGACACAATGCCAGGTTTTTGCAAAAAAAAAAAATGCAACCTACTAACCTTATAATCATATGAGAAATCTTACGTTCATATTATTTTTATAAATACACAGCAAATTGTTAAAAGACTGACCTTTCTCACCATTTATTATAACTTGGCTCAAGTCAATACATTGGCTCTAGATATATGGTGAATAATGGATAAGGTACTGCATGATGCAAGCTGTTATGACATCACAAGTGTGGGCTTCCAAGCTGTCTGCCCTTGAGACATTAATAGATATATGAAGCGGAATATCACAGAATTATTCCTTCCATTTTTTTTTTATCAACACCATAACACTTTAGCAGTTCACAGGATAATTCCCATCGCAAAATATGACTCCTTACCATTACAGAGAAGGAATTATTGTTTCAAATGTTTATTCTTTCTCCTGTACTTTCTTACCATCAAATTCTGCTGGTCCAACTCCAACAATAATTATTGACATTGGAAGGGTAGAGGCCTTGAAAGAAAAACAAAGGTTATAGATCAGGTATTAACAAAATGTATAGATTGTACAAGTTGCATGTCATTAACTGCCAGGTATTCCTCTTCACTGGTTACTATTGATAACCATGTACACATACACCTTTAGAAAGAATAACCAGCACCTCTCCACCATAATAAGAGATATTAAAAGCCAATAAATTGTCCCAATATCATCACCTCGGCACTAAAATTCATTGAATCATTGTGGTAAAAGTCAGGTTGATCATGTGTAGCAAATGTCAGCTCTCTGGATTTTAACATCTGGAGTTTAACAATATTACAATAGCAACAAAACAGAGTTTTCAACCAGACCAATCATCTAAGAAGTATAAGGGCTCTTGAACTGTATATTATTATACAGTACGGTTAGGTCCCACTTCATTTGAAAGTCCATGTACGTGACTGGAATGCACAGTCATGACTTCTCTCGCTGGCGGATTTTCCATGCAGTTTAGAAACTCCATTGTCGTGAGAATGTGACGTAGCCCGCACATACCAGCAACATTCCTCACGCTATGGGAAGTGCGCGGCCAAACCGTGGTATGGCTTAAAAGGGTGGGTAATTTGCCTTCTCATGCTAAGAAGCAGCGCACATTTTGTGCATGGAACAATGTCTGAAAGCAATACCTTGTTCACAAGATTTCAGCACTGAAGATCCCATTTGTGACATAATCTAACACAACTTTCTACTATAACTAAAGGTCATACCAAGCACTTATTCATTATAAACTGAGCCCTGCAAGCTTCTTTGACCAAATAGGAAAAAATAAGCATACAGTACAAGGGGTTTAGAGACCTTGTCATTCAGTATTTCTTTTGTTATGTGACACAATTTATTCAACATTTCAAATTACTGCCAAAATGATAGTGCTTTACTGTGTAGTTGTATTATAAGTAAGGTTATAAAAAATACTGAAGCAACTACAAATTTAAAAGATGCAGCCCTTAGCAATAAATAAATACATAAACAAATAAATAATGAAGCCCTTTGCAAAGCACAGAAATATTTTTTTTCATCATTTACACTTTTGTTATCTTTGTGTTTGGTCATCGCATAGCTGATTGCTTTAAGTCTAGGCTTTTCTGACCCTTAGCAATAAGATGCAATTCATTGTACACTAGCCTTAAGTAGTATCATGGGTACCTACCTAGGACAAAAAAAGTCACGTTTGTACCCCAAAATGTATTAAATTAGCATAGCTAGGAACTGGTGGCAGTGGTCTCCTGCACCAGGCTTGAGCGACCACCTAGAGTTGAAGTAAAATCTCTTAAACCAAATTCATTGAGTAAGATTTGTTTCAGAAGAACGAAAACATTAAAATGAAAAAGAAAACTGTTGGTTCCACTAATTTGTTCAAAAAGACAAATACGGGGCTTAACATCAGCTTGCTGCAAGATTTACATAACATGGAGTGGCATTTCCTGAGAAATTTGTTGAACTTGTATGGACTACCGGTATACTGGATCCCCATAACAACAACAAAGAATGAGAGAGCCTTGAACTGTTCCTGCGGAATTCAGATTCAGGTATTATTCTTCTTCTTCTTAAGAATATTATGAAGCTGGAAATGTGGGTGAGTAGGATAGCCTATTGTAGATTTTCTACAAGTATTTAAAAAAATGTATTGTACTTAACATTTTGACTGCTTAATTTTTATATCATAAACCTAAAGTGCTGGATTTTAGCTCCATTCGTAGACTACCATAAGGATCAAAATTGCTGAAGTTACCGTTCTGTCGAAAAACTTGCACATATAATACATGTACGTGTATAATAGGTTTATAATAAATAAATATGCAGTCAAAAAATGTCTAGCAAATAATACAAGGATAGTACACAGCACTTTCTTATGGAATTTTTATTTTTTTGTATTTGTGTAACGCTATGTCTGGGTTTTTGTTTTGTTTCATGTGCTTTTTTTATTATATTTTTTTGGTGGCCAAATGAGGCAGGTAGCACTTGCGGTTCTTAAACACAAACTAAAAACTTAGTGGAAACCTAGTTTAAGAAAGCTGTGTGATATCAGTAGTCGCGCAAGGACAAATTGGAACAGAAACATTTAAATATACCCTCCCGTATTTTAATATTAATTAGGTCATTTTCATTTGAAAGAATTTCTATCCCTAAAAGAAAACTACATGTAAACCCAAATTACCTGAAAGGTACTACCAAAATAGCGTGAGAAAAAAGTTTGCCTTTTTTGTTTTTTATGGAAACCCTGCCACTAATCTGCACTAAGTGTACACCACTCACATTTTTTCAATGACAATGATTGATCCAGAACTTGAAATGCCCTGGTCTTTACATACATACATACGTACATACATATATATATATATATATATATATATATATATATATATATATATATATATATATATATATATATATATATAGATAGATAGATATGTTTTATTCTTATTTTAATGGCATTCCTGAGACTTGCAGAGTTCTCTTTTTATATTTATACAGTTACAGTAGAATATGAAAGATGCTCAGTTCCATGCAAATAAAAACGGCGGTGATGAGACATACAGAGTTTTATGAATTATGGAACTAGTGCCCTGCCTTGTCATTAACAGTGCTGACAAACTCTCCCTGCTGAGCTGAATGACTGAACCTTCCTGGATTTGAGGAGTAACTTGATTAGAGGGTTTAGGCACAAGTTGCGCAAAGGCCAGAAAATTAAAACCTAAAATTCACAATAACCAGAGAGCAAAAATAAATAAATAAATAAATAAAAATATACTGAGCATCAAAAGAAACGTATCACTTATATTTGTATAAAAATCACTAGATGTGATCGAAAAATGACAAACTGTTTTAGAGCAGGTGCAGTGACTTTTTATTGTGCAGCCCAAGTCCAGCCTCCAAAATGCCAATTGCACGAAGGCGCTTCTCTCTTGACAGACGTGGCATATTGGTTTTTTCTGTGATTTTCATGTGAAAAAATGCTGTAAAGTAAGAATGCTTTCAAAAATAGACATGTTAATAGATTATATTTATCAATTAACTAAATGCAAAGTAAGTGAACAGAAGAAAAATCTATATCAAATCCATATTTGGTGAGACCACCCTTTGCCTTCAAAACAGCATCAATTCTTCTAGGTACACTTGCACAAAGTCAGGGATTTTGTAGGCATATAGTCAGGTGTATGATTAAACAATTATACCAAACAGGTGCTAATGATCATCAATTCAATATGTAGGTTGAAACACAATCATTAACTGAAACAGAAACAGCTGTGTAGGAGGAATAAAACTGGGTGAGGAACAGCCAAACTCAGCTAACAAGGTGAGGTTGCTGAAGACAGTTTACTGTCAAAAGTCATACACCATGGCAAGACTGAGCAAAGCAACAAGACACAAGGTAGTTATACTGCATCAGCAAGGTCTCTCCCAGGCAGAAATTTCAAGGCAGACAGGGGTTTCCAGATGTGCTGTCCAAGCTCCTTTAAAGAAGCACAAAGAAACGGGCAACGTTGAGGACCGCAGACGCAGTGGTCGGCCAAGGAAACTTACTGCAGCAGATGAAAGACACATCATGCTTACTTCCCTTCGCAATCAGAAGATGTCCAGCAGTGCCATCAGCTCAGAATTGGCAGAAAACATTGGGACCCTGGTACACCCATCTACTGTCTGGAGAAGTCTGGTCAGAAGTGGCCTTCATGGAAGACTTGCGGCCAAAAAGCCATACCTCCGACATGGAAACAAGGCCAAGCGACTCAACTATGCATGAAAACACAGGAACTGGGGTGCAGAAAAATGGCAGCAGGTGCTCTGGACTGATGAGTCAAAATTTGAAATATTTGGCTGTAGCAGAAGGCAGTTTGTTCACCGAAGGGCTGGAGAGCGGTACACGAATGAGTGTCTGCAGGCAACAGTGAAGCATGGTGGAGGTTCCTTGCAAGTTTGGGGCTGCATTCCTGCAAATGGAGTTGGGGATTTGGTCAGAATTAATGGTCTCCTCAATGCTGAGAAGTACAGACAGATACTTATCCATCATGCAATACCATCAGGGAGGCATCTGATTGGCCCCAAATTTATTCTGCAGCATGACAACGACCCCAAACATACAGCGAAAGTCATTAAGAACTATCTTCAGCGTAAAGAAGAACAAGGAGTCCTGGAAGTGATGGTATGGCCCCCACAGAGCCCTGATCTCAACATCATCGAGTCTGTCTGGGATTACATGAAGAGATCCACAGAAGAACTATGGTTAGTTCTCCAAGATGTTTGGGCCAACCTACCTGCTGAGTTCCTTCAAAAACTGTGTGCAAGTGTACCTAGAAGAATTGATGCTGTTTTGAAGGCAAAGGGTGGTCACACCAAATATTGATTTGATGTAGATTTTTCTTCTGTTCACTCACTTTGCATTTTGTTAATTGATAAATATAAACTATTAACATGTCTATTTTTGAAAGCATTCTTACTTTACAGCATTTTTTCACACATGCCTAAAACTTTTGCACAGTACTGTATATACAGTGCCTTGCATAAGTATTCACCCCCCTTGGACTTTTCCACATTTTGTAGTGTTACAACCTGGAATTAAAATGGATTTAATTGGGATTTTTACCATTTGATTTACACAACATCCTTAACAGTTTGAAGGTGCAAAATATTTTTTATTGTGACACAAAAGTTAATTAAACAAACAAAGACATTTGTTTGTTGCATAAGTATTCACCCCCCTGAGTCAATACTTGGTAGAAGCACCTTTGGCAGCAATTACAGCTGTGAGTCTTTTTGGGTAAGTCTCTACCAGCTTTGCACATCTGGATCCTGCAATTTTTGCCCATTCTTCTTGGCAAAATTGCTCAAGCTCTGTCAAGTTGGATGGGGACCGTTGGTGAACAGCAATTTTCAAGTCTTGCCACAGATTCTCAGTCGGATTGAGGTCTGGGCTTTGACTGGGCCATTCTAAGACATTCAGGTTATTGTTTTTAAACCACTCCAGTGTAGCTTTGGCTGTGTGTTTAGGGTCATTGTCCTGCTGGAAGGTGAACCTCTGCCCCAGTCCCAGGTCTCTTGCAGACTGAAACAGGTTTTCCTCTAGAATTTCCCTGTATTTGGCTCCATCCATCTTGCCCTCAATCCTGACCAGTTTCCCAGTCCCTGCCAATGAAAAGCATCCCCATAACATGATGCTGCCACCACCATGCTTCACCGTGGGGATGGTGTTCTCAGGGTGATGAGCAGTATTGGCTTTGCACCACACACACTGTTTTGCGCTAAGGCCAAAAAGTTCAATTTTGGTCTCATCAGACCAGAGAACCTTTTCCCACATGTTTGCTGTGTCTCCCACATGCTTTTTGGCAAAATCCAAACATGGTTTGATATGGGTTTTTTTCAGCAATGGCTTTCTTCTCACCACTCTTCCATAAAGCCCAGCTTTGTGGAGCGTCCGGGTTATAGCTGTCCCATGGACGGTTTCTCCCATCCCAGCTGTGGATCTCTCCAGCTCCTTCAGAGTTACTATTGGCCTCTTGGTTGCTTCTCTGACTAATGCCCTCCTTACCTGGTCACTGAGTTTTGGTGGACAGCCTTCTCTAGGCAGTGTCGCGGTTGTGCCATATTCTTTCCATTTTTTAATAATGGATTTAACTGTGCTCTGGGGGATGTTCAAAGTTTGAGATATTTTTTTATAACCCAACCCTGATTGGTGTTTCTCCAGAACTTTATCCCGGACATGTTTTGATAGCTCCTTGGTCTTCATGATGCTGTTTGTTTAGATATGCTCTCTAACAAACCCTGGGGCCTTCCAGAAACAGGTGTATTTAACCTGAGATCATGTGACACTTTAATTGCACACAGGTGGACTCCATTCAACTAATTATGTGACTTCTGAAGGCAATTGGTTGCACCAGAGCTTATTTAGGGGTGTCACAGCAAAGGGGGTGAATACTTATGCAATCAAGACTTTTCAGTTTTTTATTTGTAAATAATTTTGAAAAATATGTAGATTTTTTTCTCCACTTCGACATTATGGACTATTTTGTGTAGATCAGTGACAAAAAATCCTAATTAAATCCATTTTAATTCCAGGTTGTAACACTACAAAATGTGGAAAAGTCCAAGGGGGGTGAATACTTATGCAAGGCACTGTGTATATATATATATATATATATATATATATATATATATATATATATATATATATATATATTCTGTAGGTCTGCCTACTTCATACACTTTGATGACAAAATACACTTAAAAGTCTCAAAATCTTTTTCAGTCAAGGCTCTTTTTTTATTATTCCTACAGCCTTATATACAATAATTCAGCCTAGCTGCAGTATTGCCATGAATTGTGATATTTTTTATAAATCATGCAATAGGGAGAACAGAGCTACCTACTAATTACTACATTATAAATTAATGATAATACATGAATATAGTTAAAAAACAATAGTACTTTAGACTGATAGATCTACTCAAGAAAGTTGGGCTTCCAACAGTATACCCCTTATGCATTCAGAACTCCCCATGTGATTCTGTATTTGTTCTACCAAAAAGGACAGACATTTTCAATACAGAATGATATTATATATATATATATATATATATATATATATATATATATATATATATATATATATATATATATAAATAATATTACATATTATATTATATATTACATCCTATTAGCAAAATAAGTAATTTTATATAATATGTATAATATACATCTTGCTCATTCTGTATTGGAAATGTCTTGGTAGTACAAATACAGAATCACATCAGACTCTTAAAAGGGTTGTTGTACAAAATAATCTCATAAATCTCACTTTGATAGGTCTCAAATGTGAAGTTCTGAAAGAAACACATGTTATAACAAACACTTTTTTATATTACATCTGGCACTACAGTACAATAGGTTAAAGAAAGTTGGGTTTGCTTGCCTTACTTCCAGGTCTTACTGTCACTTCCACGGTCATTTCACTACAGCAGTGTCTTCAAAGCTTGTAGTCAGTATAGCAAGCAGCTGATTGGGTGATGATAGGAGATAAGGCGTTGATGGGTCAGGAAAAATTCACTTCCAGGTGAAATGACCATGGTAGTGCAAGACTACCTGAAAGCAAGGCTCGCAAACAGAGATGTATTTAGTCTCATGTTTGAAAATACAATGGGTTTGTGACCCTTAACCCACAGTACATACAGAATGTATTCACACTCAGGTTCATAACATTATTGTAATTAGGGATAAACAAAAGCATGGCAGTCACTTACATTGACAATCGACTCTTTTGTCTGTGCCATATCGGAGATCACTCCATCTGTTATAATCAGCAAAATAAAATACTGTGAGCCATCTTTCACAGAGGCAGCATACCTGTGTAAAAGGTACAAAGGGCTTAGTTAGTCTGGACACATCTTACATAGAATAGAGACTAGTGTTTGTGTGTGTATACATATATTGGCTCTGTATTATAAGGGTGGATAACAGAAATATTCACAAATATACAGTCATTTGATTTCTGCCCCCAGTGTATGTAAATAATACTTATTTGACAAGTACTGTACTGCACAATTCATGTACATCATGAAGATTTATTTTTGAGGATTTCTTGTTCAAGATAACAGTAACACTGTGCACCTTAAAACTTTTTACTTGAATTCTACCAAATTCAATGACTGTCTATGAGATAACAATGCCACATTTCATAGATTTCAGGTAAAGCATCCTATTGAACAAATACAATGTACTGTACATGTCATTATAGCAATGACTTGGATTGGCATACACATTCTCACTCAGTATATAAACTGAATGATCAGTGTCTGAAGCGGATCATCTGGATGAGCTCACATTTCGTTGTCCATTCACACTAGTGCTGAGCTCAGAACAGAGAAGCGTACAGCTGTCAGTGTGTAATATCACTTCTGCTATACTGTAATGCCTTATGATAATTATTATATGTTATTGTTTTTGTTTTTGGTAAATTGCATTGCCTTTTACGTTTTATGCAGTTCTGTGCATGGATAACATTTAGATTTCATTTTGCTGTTAGGTCGTTAATGGGAAATTTTACATAGCGCTCCAATACGTGCCAGATTTAAAAGTATGTATTGTATTACAGTTAACGTGTCGTCTCTTTAGTTTTGGCAAGTGTTATTTACAGAATTGTTCTGAATTAAAATACTACTTCTGTTAAAAATATAGTACTGTACCAACAAAACCAATACAGTACATCTAATAATCCTACTTATTTTAAAACACAGTCCTTTCAGATATGTATTTTTGATATTGCCCTTGCAGGGAACACAAAGACACAAGGGTTGGAACGAGCCAAAATGAAATAATCAGATATGCGTCACATGCGTTCAAACGTCGATGAAGTGAAAATGTTATAGGGTCGGAAATGTGAGTGCTGACTGTATGCAGTCTACTTATCAATTTTTCAGTGTGAAGCTTTCAAAAAGCTTTCTACAGGTTTATAAAAGCCATCCATCCACTAACCAGTTCAAGCTTTACAAGGTGCTAAAAGCAGAAACATATTTTTTCAGGGGTTCATCTAAGGCTGTAAAAGTTTATACAGAAAGTATCATAATTCATAATACCTTCTCACATTGTACACCCCTGACTACTTTTAATACAGTAATCCGTGATATATCCGACTGCGGTGGGACCAGAGTAAGGGCGGATATGCAAAAAGTCAGATGACTGAATCCTGTATTAAATACCATTATACACAGCTGTAACAATTACTGTATTCACACAATTATTGTTTTGAGATTCAGCTTTTATTAGGTAGCACCCCTAAATCCCTTGTTTAATGCTTGTGACAGAGTAGCAGTCTGCCGTGTGGGCTGATGAAGTGGTTGATCATGGCAGATAAACAGTTAGGGTGGGTATGTGACAGGCGCCATACGTGACGGAATACTGTACTGCAATTTACAGTTAAAGTTGAAGTACAATAGAAATATACAGAAGCTAAATAGAAATACTACTCTAAATGGACAAGTGTACTATGTTATTGTTAACTCATATAATGCTAATTATTTTTAATATATAAACTACAGTAATTGTGTGGTATGGTTTTTCAAGACGTTTGGCCTTGTTTTTGTGCCCTGTCCTAGCAGCTTTGCCTTGATCCAGCCTTCAAGCACTACAACATATGTCCATTAAAACATATGTGCTGTACAGCTAAACTGCATTTAGTTGACGAGATTATTAATAACTGTAAAGTGATATTTGGAAGTCAAGGAACACAACACGGTCAATCAAGGAGAGACATCATTTGGAAATCAATATTGCAGAAAAGCAATGAGAGTAAACTTAAAAGAAAAAAAAGATGGACTGACAAAGCGAAAAAACTAAAGAAATATTAACATTGGCAAAAAAATCTGCTTGGGTGGTGGACCGCCTCTGGATACGTATTTACCCTCTTCTTTTGTGACCTACATTCATATTTATACATTGGGTGGTGCGTATTTGTAATATGGGAATGTAATAGGGTTATAATATGTAACCATATTTTGCATGTCTAACTACATCCGACCCTTCCCATACACAAAGTCGAAACCATTTTTGTTCTGGTGCCTACAGGCTTACCCACTAGTGCATGTACATGAAATGAACAGGTAATAAATAATGACGCACTGGGCGACCTAATGTAGCCTGTTTATGTCATCATACGTATTGTTTTACACGAGTAGCCTATTTAGCTACTCAACAAATCCATACATCGTTTGGTCACTGATTCAAACATTACTAAATTCATCTCTCACTACAACATGCACATAATTATTTGTGACAGGCCGATCTGATATCCAGAACAAACACTTAAATCAGGTCGGTTTGTGTGGTTTATAAACCTTCAAGATTCCTATAGGATATTCTTATATAGCAATGTGTAGTATTTTGTAATACTAATGTGTAATATGTTGGTGGACAGGATTTTCCCAGTCTACTTTTTGGTTAATACTTCATTTTTAAAGCTGACTTCTCTTGGTTTTAATAATGCTCCATCGAGAAGGTACTAACAAGTGTCCTATAACTTAATGGATTGCACGGCTTTATAATCAACATGGGAATGGCCCAAATGCTTTCGCAAAATGCTATTAAACTGTATGTTAGTGTTAGTTTAATCTATATTGGATGTTGAAGTGTCCTTTAACAAAGTCACCTGTCAAATGTGTTCCAGAGGTTGGATTCCCCAGATCAATTCATTTACACAAATACTGTTATCTTCTTGGAGTTATTTCAAATGTAACAGTGCAGTATTTTACACAACAGAGGGTCATTGTAAGGAGAGCAAAATAGGCAATTATATTAATGTACTTTATAATTATAACACAATTTTTTGTAAAAAGTAATAAATAAATAAATAAATAAATAAATAAATTAAAATGACGAATTTCTTCTTATGCATGTTTTCGTTAAAAGTTTGTGATATATTTTCTTCCCCCTGCATAAATAAGATAAACCATAATGCTCCTGGATTACTTTACAAGCAGGTATATATATTTGCAGTCAGACAGTGTACTGTACAACTGAGTGCAGCAAGTATGGAGTGGCTTCTTAACCATCCAGGGAATGGCACTGAACATAATGAAAGCAGAAGCACTTCTACCGGTGCAAATGAACAGCCTTTCTCACTAATGGTAGCTAAATCAAAATTTCAGCTGGGGGTCCTCAGTCAGGATGCCTAACTTCATGGGGGGCCTTGAGTGAGGAAAGTTTGGGAACCTCTGTTACAAGGGACTCCACAAATTGGCATATTCTGGCTTCAGCTGAGAAGAAGAAGATTCCCTTATGGGTGTTTTTGCTTTGTGGGGAATATGATAAAATGAGTTACAATCATGCAAATAAGAGAAAAGGACTTTTTCCAGGTATTAGTAGATGCAGGGGATAATGTTACACTTGATTAGTAAGGCTGCCACCTTTAAACATGTAAACGCCTCTGTTTAGTTTACTAGTAATAAACGTTTAGAAAATCCATAAACTATAAACCAATATCACCACTGGGTTGAGAACCACTGGGTAAATGTGATGGATTAGCTTCTTCAACACTTCATATTAGCTGCTCATGTACAGTTTACTTTGAGTTGTTGTGATCACAAGTTTTTGAAGATTCTGATGAATGTGCATTAAAGATTGCTAAATGACAAGCTTGGTTTCTTCTCACAGAAACTAAGCTGTATTAATAACTCTATTTGGAAAAGGAGATTGTTTAAGAAAAAAGTAGCCAAAGTTAAATTGAGTGGTTGTTTCAAATGACAACATATAACCAACCTCCAATACGATGGCAAATAATATTTAAGTAAGCCCATGTTTGTACAGCGGTTTTATTGGCAAAATAAGATTGGTTTTATTCTTAGTTTGCTTGTGTAAATTACCTGTAGATTTGCAGAATATTTGATAAAAGTGAAACTTAACCGACAGCTTGTGTGTACTGAGATTATGCTTTATGTTAATTAGCAATGAGGTTTTCCAAATGTTCTGTATTCACTCAGAAGCATGAGTACAAATAACTTTTCTTTATGTATCTAATTTGTTTCTCCACCTTAATAGAAAAGTGTATTATAGTAAATGTCAACCATGTGTAATTGAATTGAAAGGTATTGTTTGTTTTTTTCATTACATTTAATATACCAGTATTTTTTTCTTGAAAAGGCCCTGCCCAAGCGATGTTTAGTTTACTTCATCTAGTTTAAACATCTATATAAAATGTGGCAGCCTTCCTGATGAGTTGATGTCTTTCAAAATATTTTTTTTAATTGCAAAAAATAGCAAATTCTGCTTATACATATTCATGTCCTGTCTTGTTTTGATCCTGAACACCTAATCAATTTGAGAAAAAAAATAATCTCATTAACGACATACCTGCCATAGCAACAGTATCTTTTTTCTGTTAGTCTTGGGCTTTTTTGATATATAAAGCTATATATATTGTATAGAATGTGTAGGCACTAGAAAGCTTACCTTGCTACATGGTTGATGACAGGTGAAAAGTTTGTGGGCCCATACAAATGCACAGACTTCAGACTCTGGTAATATGCCTCCATTACTCCGTCAATCCTATAGCAATATGGATTAAGAGGGTTTCCATTCTGAAAATATAAAAAAAATAAAAAAATATAAAAATATGTTATTTAAGTATTAATCTGAAACTTGCTCATATCAGGGGCAATGATAGGACAACCCAACTCAACAACTTACTTACAAATCATCCCACAAGAACAATATGAACAAATCGGATGAAAATATTTCTACTGTAGCGTCTTCTGCATAACCAAGTTAAACAGAGAGGCTCGGTTTAAAAAGTACAGTCAATACCGGTATTGATTCTTTTGTGGAATCAATAGAAAAAAAAAATTTCTACAAGGGTAATTTAAAATATAAGCTTGCTTACATTGCTCTATTGACTTATGGATTTCAGACAACTATAGCTTATCATAACTCTCTGTTGCACAGCAGATTCAAAAGAGGAAAAGGAAGTCTGAGGAAACGTGACAGGTCCATTGAAAAACCTTTTTTATATTTCAACACTGTTGTATTGTGATCAGATACCTACATTACTCTTTCACTCTACTCTCTCTCCAGTAGGACACAAAATCTCATATGCCTAACAGCACAGTCAAAGGCACATGTTTCCCCTTCACTTTCTATCTGAGGCAATTCATATTTAAAATTTGTATCACGTGCAAGAGCACCACATTATACTCAAATGATTTTTAGGCAAAATGTTTTTACACTATTAATAAAATGGAAAAGATATTCCATACAAGTTGCATGAACGCAAACTTTGTGCAAACCACAGTGATTTTTGGGAGTGTCAGTAACATGGTAGTTTTTTGGAAGCAATTCACTTTAAAATGCTTGACATTTTTTTTTTTTTTTTTTTTAGAAATTTAGTAGTCGACCATTTTTTTTTTTTTTTATCATTTTCTCCCAATTTAGAATAGCCTAGACTTGAACTGGTGACGTCCAGGCAATGGGGTGTATCCTGCACTCCACGCAGAATACCTTTACCGGATGTGCCACTCAGGAGCCCCCTAAAATGCTTGACATTTTGAATTAATTTGTGGTCCTATATACTGTAAAGCATACAGCTTGAAGCAAGATACTAGTAGTTTGGGCAGTTTTACAGATCATTTAAAACAGTGTAAAGTGTACATTTCCATTCATTAATAAGCAAACTTGTGGTCACTGATTTAAGATACTACAAGCACATTTAGTGAATAGGGTAATGAGAATGCCTTCTCTGTATTACTTCACTATATAATGTGTGGCATTCATGTTTAAAAATCTTCTCTTTGTACACACACACAATAATTCTGTTTTTTAAGGAAGCTAAAAATACACCTTCAACAGGTTTATAAAACTGCAAGTGTTATCTTTTTCTCATCTTGCGCATGTTCAATATTCAGCAAATAGAAATATAATCAGATGATGCTGATTTGTAAATGTGTTTTTGATTGTATAGGAAAATTGTTATATGTGTGCAAACAAAGTACCACAGGCTAATCCTGCAAAACAAAGTCTGTAGCAAAAATCTTAACTAAAGCTTTTAAATAGTCTTACGTGGTCTTAGACACAATCTTAAATAGAACTGAATTAAACAGCTGCAAAGTCTTACCTAACAGCCTAATAATATTTGATATTGATTAACTGGAACCATTCACATTTGGTTTTGTTAGCTAATTCAAATGGGATCACACTCTGATGTTTGATTTGACAGGTTTGAGTCAACTGTAAGCTTGAAACATGGCTTATAGGAATAGTGTGCATATTATTCTGTGCATGAAGGTGTTCCAAAACTAAACCATTTTCCAAAAATCCATGTCCAACTTGTGTGAATAAAACCTGTAACAGACCAACCAAGTAGAGTTTCACCTTTTAAAACAGGTCAATCAAATGAAATCAAAACACTGTATTCATTAATATTGTCAGTGTAACTGCTACAGTTTAAGCAGAAAGGGGTTTTAATAAATAAATAAAACATGTACTAACTTAAAAAGTAGTCAATTTGTGACAAAAGACATAACCAAGTCAGGATTCATGTTACATATTGAACCTTTTTCCGTGTGACTCACTTCACGTATCCTCTATGACTTTTTTTTAAAAACCCCAGTTAGCTCTGACATACAGTAACCCTGTTTGCATCAGGGCCATGAGCTCCATGGTAGAAGCAGATGTTTAAATGTCAGATCCAGCTGTGTCTATGGGCATGAAATAAACCAGAACATTTCAAGACAGTTAGGTATTTTACATCTGATCCTCTCGTATGGCACACTAATCTAAGAGAGCTTGCACTACAGTATGAGCCTGTATTGGCCCTGGGCAGTCAAACCTGGTTCACAATGAAAACAACTACTGTAGTTCTGGGCAACTGACTGTTTTCAATGAAAACTTTACACTAATACTGTAGGCATAATACTGACAAACAAATTCAAGACTATTTTTTTATTTTTTATTTTGGATAAATGGTTTTCCCAAACTATAAGATCTAGCTGTCTGCTGGCAGAAGTAAAGGGAAAACAACATTTTATGACTGATGTCAGTTTGCCTTCAGTAGCTACTGATTTCTCCAGGGTGCAATAACACACTTCCAAACACTTTTTAACCCACAGTCAATATTCCTTATCTGCTTTTAAGGCAATTACCCAGGTGAAACTGCCTTAAATTGGCTACTGTTGATAGAACTTGCTAAATATTAGTTTTGTAACAATATTGGTCACTATACACATGGGTTTATCACACCTATCTTACATATTAAGCAATTTGTGTGATGTGGTGCTATTTATCATTGCAATTTGAGCAATTAGCACAAACATAAAAATAATACAGTACACCCTCACTATAATGCCCTTCATAATAACAAACCTTTGGCTATAACGAACCTGGCCCCTGGATCCAATCTAAGCCCACAGTGTCAGCATCCCATGCTAACTACAGACCTGCTCACAACAGGTTAGCACGGGATGCCATTTCCACAGTGAAGTCAACTCTTTTTCAGTGTCATAAAAGTGCACACTGGGTAACTACGCCTCCAAAATGGAAATCAATTTATACTGCAACAAAGCTGAAAATTATTGATCGATTGAAAAAAAGGAGCAACGCAGGCACATCTATGTGGTGAATGAGGGTTGTCAAAAAGCACCAAAAAAAGACTTGAGGATCTCATGAACTTTGAAATTTCAAAATATTCGTGTCGGATTGATTTTGATTAAAACCTCTTTCCATTTGGGATTTTTGCTTGTTGGATTGAAACAAAACTGAAACTTTAGGATTTGATGCACTTTGAAACTTTTCAGGTTGTATTGATCTTGAATAAAAGTTCAGTTTCAATTTGTGTTGTTTGCTCTTTTTGTACTGTGTTTTAATTCTTCAAAGCATAGGACACAGCAAAGGCAGAATACTGGATACATGTCACAAACAGGTATGTGTAATCCTACTTTTGTTCACAATCTCATCTCATTATCTTACTCCAACAGTTTATCGTTCATTTTGATTGTCCTTTCGCTATAACGAACGAAAGGCTTGTACCCCAACAGGTTCGCTATAGGGAGTGTATACTGTATAATGACAACCAATGAAAGTGTTCTGACAACTGACCATTTCTTGTGAAATACTATATTGTGAAATCACATTTATGGACCAGAAACAGCATACACATTCAAATCATATGCCCTTTTTTTACATTTAAAATATGCACAAAATGTCTGGTTTTGGTTAGTTGGTTAGTATATGTTCAGTTAATGGTTTATATAACAATGGTATTTTTTTCAGATTTTAATTCCAACAGAACATATGAAACAAACAAATGCTGTAGGCAAAACACATGCTTAAAAGCCTAAAGGACTAGTTAGTGAGAATACAGGGATTCAGTTTTACCAAGGCAAACTCATGTGACACCCTTCCATCTGGTGGCAGCTTCGCACCAAACCCAAGAGCTGGAAACATCTTATCAGAGTCATAGTCCTGAATGATTTCTCCAACAGCCTTAAGTGCCATTGCATATGCATTCATCTGATAAGGGCTCATGTAGTGGAGAGAGGTTGGCTGGGCTGGGTTACCTGTAGGAAAATAGTATTGGTGTGTATTAGTCTACCGTTAAAAAAAAATAAAAAAAATAAAAGCCTTTATTTTCTCATTGGTTAATAATTGGTTAAATAAAGTTATTTTTAAAACATAATTTTTGTTTCACAATTCTTTAAAATAATTATCACTGATGTAGATTAGATAGAGATCAGGCATAAAATTTGATGAAATAATGGGTCAGGTTAGATGTAACCCGTGTATTTTGCAAAACTATCTTGCAACTTCTGCACTCACCATTTGATGCAGTAAAATCAATGGCCACGGTAAAATTGATCTGTGTCCTAAAAGAAAAACAAGTTAGTTTTTAATTATGTTTTCTGTTTCTTCTACTCAAAAAGCCATTACTTTATTTAGAAGGGGCACAACTGATAACCTTTACCCTACAAGGTAAACCCTGGTAGCAATGTCTCAAAACAGGACAAGTAAGTAGTTTTTATGACATTCCTTATGACATGTATCATACTGTTGGAGCCCATCGTATCATACGACTAAATGACCCACTTGATATAAAATAAAGTAGCCATATTCTTCAACATGACAGGTGACTAGAAACGTGTGATCAGTGGGGATGTCTTTTTCCCCAGTCACTTCATTTCTAACAGCATGGTGAATGCTCAAAAGCTGAACGTACTCTAATAGTCATAGCTGCTGGGTAAGTCATTTATAATAAGAAACTGAAGTACCAACATTTTAAATGATTTCTAGCTAGTCAACTTCACATATGGAAATCATTATTGTCTATGGTGAAACTACCATTCATGCAACAGCTGTCAATACAAAACTACTGAAACCACCTTTAAAAATATATGAATTACTGAAAAAACTGAAGGTTTGTTGCTTGATTAGAAAAACATTTACAATATATCTTATTAAAAAAAATCTTTAAGGAATTGAATATATATTTATATATTTTTCTGATGTATTTTCCATATTGAACCACCTGCATATAAAGATATACCACATTCCTTTGAATTTAAGGACGCACTTTTTGAACCATTGTTTGCTCCTCAAAAATAGCCTGTGTCTTAAATTCGAGTACAGTATAGTGATGTGTGTATTAAAATCGCCAACAAAAGACTATCCGAGTACACAAACAGCAACGTGACTTACTGCTGAGAAAAGAACCAAAACGTTACTGCCTGACCTTGAATCATCCATGACATACAGGCAGCCATTTTCAAAGAAGTGTCATTAGCTTCCTGAGGAATTCAAAGAACTTTTACAATTTCAGCATTTCTAACAAACAGTACCAGCTTGGACAGATCGGGAATGTTGATCAGACCCCCGTATTTTTCGGCATGCTAAAACAGTTCACAAATTGGGAGGAAAACAGGTGTAAGTAATTATAACTGGAAATGAGAAGCAGCACATAACTGTAATGCTCTGTGTGACAGCAGATGGCCGCAAACTGCCTCCATATGCGTAATTGAGGTTGTACCTTTGTAAATGAATATTTATTTTATGTTTTATTTTTTCCTCAAGTTGAGGGTGGGAAATTCAAGGGTGTCTTAAATTCTAAGCAATACAGTATATTAATTATGCAGGCCAATTTAAGGTTTTAAGTGTGAAAACTATATAAAAAAGGCTGAAGTGTTATTTTCAAAAGCGTGAAGTTAAAAAAAAGAAATGACAAATTTATCAAGAAGTGCAACATTTTTTGCTACATGGGAAAACAAACCAGCTGAAGTTGACAGATGGATACCGCCCAGAACGACCAGGAATTGCTAGAATACAAGTGAGGAGTATCAGGCCTGAAGTCTATAACTGTCTCGGCTCATTAGGCAAGAGTTATAGCAGCACAGAGGATGAATGAGGTAAGCCACTGATTCCGCTAAAGCGCAGTGGTGACAGGTTACAGGTTTTTAGGAGGGTTTTCGGCAATACTAAGAAACAAGAATCTGCTGAATGTACTATATCTGTGCTTTTATGGACACGTTTACATATAGCAGAAGTTATGCGTTAAATATTTGTAAATAATATACTTGAAGTTGTTTTAACATTCAAAGTATTTCTTCTAATGAACATGTTTCCTTCTGTTGACTGCAATGCAGATATAAACAACAAGAAATGGTTACAATGTAAGGTGACTGGTAAACAAAGATTCCCATTGATGTTATTAACAACGAGAAGACTGACAGTGAAGCCTCACCTCAGTAAAATAGTTAACTGAAACACACTTTTGAAAGGTGTCCTCTAATTTATAAGGCAGTGTCATTTACATATCATGTAGCTGGGAAAGGGTATTAAATATTATATTATCAAACATTTTTCCCCACCATGAATCTTAAATCATTATGTGAAATGTCTTCCACTGCCTACACATAATTTGTCTGACATATACAGTTCTCAATACTTCCAGTTTGTATTGAAAGGAACTTCATTTGTGAAAGTGGGACTATTTTCTATTCAAGACAGGTCCAATGGAAATTACTGCAGCAACATGAAAAAGAGCCACTGAGACATAAACATAGACATCGTAAGGGATTAAAATCTTCTAAAAACTATGCATTTATTATTATTATTATTATTATTATTTATTTCTTAGCAGACGCCCTTATCCAGGGCGACTTACAATCGCAAGCAAATACAAATAAATGCATAATACAGACAATCTGGTGAAGCATTTCATTTTTACTCAGTGGGCAAGTGCAAATGAGAATACAATTTAAAAGAGTGAATCTCCTACTTTTTAAGAATTGCCATTGTGCATTTTAACAAGTAATTTAAATATCTATACAAAGCCTGTTTTGTATTTGAGAATAATTCAAAGCTTCCAGCCATGTGATACTTCTAAAGCTTTGATTTTTAATCCCCAAATCCAATTCAGCTCCATAGAAACACCAGCACTACAAGAAATTACTTGCGCTGAATGACTGATGCAAGTGGAAATAGGTTATTTCACTGTTCAGTATGAGACAAGGATGGCATCATTCAGTTCAGCTTGAAAAGAGCAATATGTAAAATAAATAAATAAATAAAACCTCCCTTGGGAGCTGAAGGCAACAACCTTTCACAGGGTTTTCAATCCAGCTTTTAACAGGTTTTCACAGAAACAAATTTGAGTCAACACCTGGCTGCTCTAGGTGAAGAATGGTTTCAAATCCCATTTCCGATCTGAAGTCTGATCTCAGCCCCATTTTAAGTTAGTAGGTCAGCATTTTAATTTGTCATTAAAATGCTGACCTACTAACAAAAGTCAACTTCAACCCTGGAAGTCCTGCCTACATTCCACTCAGGTTTACAACAGCAAGTCTTCATATTCAAAGATAATAGCTCCCTTGTTGGATCCATTTGTATTTATTATTGTAATAATTTGTTTAAAATAATAAACATGTATGTAAATAACAAACATGTACCCCACCTCATCTGTGATTACAAAATGAAAGCTATTTGTATCCTGAAAGATTATATTCCTATACTCTATATCCATATACGACATGTGAAATATGAACATATGTAAAGATATTCTAACAGGCAACGTCATATTTTCTGTTATTATCAATAACCTGTTCTCACCAAGTTTCCCCATAATTTTGTAAGATGAAAACTGTAAATGTGACATTCTCTCAATAACTTATTGCTGAAGAATAGCCCAACCAAGTTTAACACATCTGGCTGTGAAGTGCACAAATTCAGTCCTGGCTATTAGTACAGAACCATATCATAACAGTCACTTCTCCTTATAGCCTTACTGTGAAACATTTAATCACTTTACCGGCTCCCACATCATTCCTGCTGGATTCTACTAATGTCACTGCTTCCTACCTTCAGGTTCAATTCAACCCATCAGCTCTGCACTGCCTCTGCTTATATTGCTGTGATCAATAGGAATGTCTGGTTTCATTTAAGTGTAGAAGAATTTCTAAGCCCCTAAACAAAGTTAATGTCAGCAATAAATTGCAAGACTGGATTGGCTCTAGAGCTTCACGGCTCTAGTCAGTATATTGCAACACAATGTTGGCCTCAGTTGTTTGTTTACAATGTTGAAGCTGTATCAATATGGTTTCTCTTTTATAATGGAAAAATATATACATCAAACTATAGGTTTTTTCTGTGTTATTTTTTTGTCACAGTAAAGCAACATAGAATGAAAACTGGTATAAGCTGTACTTAAAGCTCATATAGAAATCATTTTTAGCAGTATTTCACGAACAATACATACAGCTTATGTAATGGTTTCCCAAGCACTAGACATTGTTAAACTCTTGCGAGATTCTGTCCATATGGCAGAAGTAATTAGTGCAATCTGCAGGGACTCATCATGCATTTGCCACAAATATGCTCCAATGCTTACTGAATTTCGCAAGAGACAGCTGACAGTTCAGTGGGCAGATGGCACAGTTGGACTGCATGAAATCCAAGAAGAAAGCTGATTTTCCACAATCCGTACAACCAGAAATCTTAACAGTTTTATGTATGTGAGAAAATTACTGAAACACCACAGGTAACAGGGAACAGGTTGTCTGCAAAAGCAGCACTATGTAATAAAACTGCACAAATGTTTCTACAATAGGTTTTGTCATTATTATTCTAATACAAAAGACATTGACATAGACTTCAGTTAAGTTTGTTTTATTTAGTGTCTAAAGATATAGATTAAAGGATATACTGTATTCCATCCATAACTAGAAAACACACAATAGTGCTACATTTATAAATACTAAACAAAGCATAATTAATTAAAAACAAGTCTCATTTTATTTGAAAAGTTTGTGATTGAATTTACAAAGTTTATTTTAGTATTTCTTAAAAGAACACATTGTACTTACAGTGGATAATGTGTCGGGGAAATCAGCTACAGATTTATCCCAAATAAAACAGGTAAATGGAATATGCTTTGCTCCCTAAGTGAGTTTAGAACCTGTGCATGAGAAGAAGATTTACATCCTGCTAACTGAAGCAATTCAAAAACGAATCGAACAAAGCAGCTGAAATTTCAAAATTTCTACCATACATATTTAATAAGATATATTTACTGAAAATGTGTTTTTATTCCTGGTTTTAAAAGTCAGGAGGCAAATTAGAATTGGTTGTTTTACAAATTTACATGTATCAACAACAAACATTACTATGGCATTGTTAACTCTGATAACCATCCAAGAGGGGACAGGTTAAACATAATTCCTTGAATATACTTTAAGTGCAGTTCCTCTTCCATGAGGTCTTCTGTTACATAACTATTAACTGACTGACCCTTAACATGCAGCTAATTTTACTTGTTTGTTGACAAGTCTCTGAAACCTTTAGTATGGTACAGTAGCTATGCAGTCAGGATTAAAAAAGCATGACTGGAAACTGCTGCAGTAGATTTATAATGAAACATGAGATTATACCTTATCCACATTGATATACACACAATAAAAACAGGACGCAAAGTCTCCTTTATGAACGATATTAAGGTGAAGGGACACAGTGGTCTGTATAAAATAATTTAGTACCGGTACCTACTGTATGATGTCCCATAGTTTTCCACCAATAAGCTCTCCTTACACTGTTTATCTCCTATACACCCAAATTCATATAGTTGCGCTTCAACAATGAGATCTTATCTATCTCCAACTGGGACTGCAACTAATTCCTAGTAGACGTCTGCCTAGTTACAATTAGGCTCCCATCTCCCAAAATGACACACTCACAATTTGGAAATGAAAGGACTACTCAGCAAAGCTGCAGGTTACTGAACATGTTTGGATAGAGATCTCAAGCACCAAATTGAGTCTTCTTTCTGGCAACCATTATTATAAATAGCTGTGTGTCCCTAGTTGAGGCATCAACAGATACTGGCTAATTAACCACAATGCTTACAAATAACACATTTAAAGTTATTATATATCCATTTGCCTGAAATTGCTTACTATTTTCACTTAATTGTTTACATCTTTTAACATTGCTTAAATTAGGATTCCAATTTAACCAATTGCAAGTTCCTCTTAAATCAATTGAGGTAAATAAGCACTAGAAGATTGCATGAGGTAATTTATCTTACACCAGCAGGAATTGGAAGCAGAGCAATTACCGTTAATTAATAAATCTTCCTAAAGCAGAGCGGACACTAGGCTAACTGTTGCCAGAAAATGTAGAATCTGTTGCTTCTACAATATTGATTCTGCTTTCATAGAACACCTTTCTGCTGCAGTCTACAACTTGCAGAAACCGTGGAAAGAAATTTTGAAGTCAAAAAAGAAAAAAAGAAAAAATTAAACTTATTGTGAAAAGAGATCGAATGATTCTTGGTGTTAGATCTCCCTCCTGACCTGCGAGGGTGATGTATAAAGGGAACAGAGTACCCTGGTCTAAATGCCACAACAGTTTATTCCCAGGGTTAGGTGGAAGTCTGCCATCTAGAAAGGTCGGCCAATGACCCGGACGGGAAAAGGCGTGGCATCCACGGATTGGAGGAGCGGATGCGCTCGTTGACCAAGGGGTCATGGGTGATGTTATAAAAAGGGGACAGAGTGATGTGATCTGTTCCTTTGTGAATGGTTATATTAAATGGCCAGAAGGAGAACCTGTGTTGTGAAACATGAGTGTTTTGTTTGTCGTTAATAATACTGTTTGTGATTATTTCAATGGCTAACACGATCCGGAGCTGTCGCCAAAGGCCAGCACTAAACCGGATCAACAACACTGCACTTTTGTTTGCACTAAAGAACTGTATTCACCACAAGCACTAGAGCACGCACTGTGGACTGGGGTTTGTGTTTGTGTATGTGTTACATGTGGGTGAACTAAAAACGGGACTGTTACAATTTCGAGGCAGATTACAAATAACCAATACATGCCGCTGTATTGCTTCATTACCATTGTTATTATTTACTGTTGTTTTGCCATCAGGCCATTGGATTTAAAAAACCATTAAACAACATTGCACCTGGATTACAATTGTCTGTCTGTTTATTAATCACTGCTGCATTACCTTCACCTGCACATGGTTAACCACTTTGCCACACTTATACAGAATGATCACTGGTGAATGCTGTTTTTATTTACATTTGTTTGCTAAAATGACAAATGTTGCTTGATTTTTCCTAAACTGTTTTCTTTAAGCATTAAAAAGATCAGAAAAACAGCATTCAGCCAGGAAACATAAAAAATACTAACTGTCCCTTCCTACAGTACTGGACACAACAAACCTTCACCCAGCACCAATGATTAATATTAAGATTATGTAAACATTTTTATATAGCTAATTACACCCAGCCAAAATACTTATCTATATTTACGAGCCCCAGAAACACCACACTACCCTACTACTGCTTGCCTATAAAAAAAAAAACAACAGTCACTTCATCTATTTACTACCGCTTTAAAAAAAAAAAACACTTTTATTTATCAAACAGAAGCCTTTAATTTAACTCAAACATAGCTGTAGCTATGATGCAGCATATTAAGCTGCAGATAACCTTATTCTCCATCTGATTTCTACTGGAACAGAAATCTAAAGTTTTCTCTCGTACTTTATTCATGTTTTATCATATCCTTTGAGTCATATTGACTTATCAGGTTTCTTTTGTTTACCTTCAATTATTTGAACCGCAATGCATTTACAGCTAAAATATAAATGGCTTTAAGTTAACTGTTAACATGTAGACTAGTGTCCCCTCGGCTTAAGAGTAGATTTTCTTGTCCTTTAACTACAGAGGAAAAATAATGAATGGTTCTCATAACCTAGTCTACTGAAATACTGCAAAAACAGTCAATTCATTTAAAAAGCCTACTGTATATGACTACATTTCACCCAGATATCTGATGTTGTGAATTTCCTTTCTGATTGTGCCCTCATCTAGGATGAGGAAAGTCTCTAAGAAGCTTCTGTTAAACAGCTCAGCCTGTCACACTGTTTAGTATCAGTCCAATAGCTTTAATACTGAGTTCAGTCTGTCATACTGTACCAAACCTGTACCAATAAAACCAGACTTCCCTTCAGTTGAAACTGCTACTGTGAATGTCATTGCCAAACAAAAGAACACGATAACATAGATTAACAAAATAACATACATTATTTATAACAAAATGTAACTGAGGTGTTTTAGGATTTCTGTCATGTATTTGTTGCCTTCTCAGTCCTTGACAGCAATTCCTTCAGTTCACATTGACTTTCAGGGTAAATGTAATACTTTTTTGTGTGGTGCTGAGTATAACTGGCTTGTGAGAAACATGAAAGACATGCCTCCTGCTCTGGTGTAAAGCACTCACATCTCTACAAGTAATCTGCACTGCTTCAGTGCTCCAAATCCCGACAACATGTCGACACGACTTCTTAATCCAGTTGGCAGGCTGGCAGGATTGCTGAACCTCATCCATGCTTAAAAGCGCTTCTACAGCATGAGGAATACCTCTCGATTGCATCAACCACTTATGCATGGTAATCCTGGGACTACTCCTAAAAATAGATAATAATTCAATAACAAAAAAAGCCCTTACAGAATGGTGAAAATCTGTTTGCATCGCTACACACACAATTGTGTTATTACAGTGAATCTATTGTGGAAACGTTTTGCTTTGCAGTAGGGAGTTGGTAGCTCTCTGAGCTTTTGGGCCAGATGATAGCTGGTTTTAATCCTGAAGACATGCTTCAGCTACCGATACTATATAATAGTTCATTGCGATTTGTGCATCTGAGTTTTGATCATCATTAGAATCAAAGCTCTGTTATTAAAACAGGAGATCAGGTTAAAACTTACAAAACTTGTAGTTTTCTTTTATGGAGATCCAGGTCAAAATATACAGTACATTTTGATTATGATATTGAGCATTATGCAAAAAAAAAATGCTTTACCTTAAACCTGCTTAAAGCTAATGAAATGCAGAATAATTTATTTTGTGCTAGCAATTACAGTTTTTATTTACAATGTCTTTTAAAATCACTACCTCCCAGAGCTATCACTGCAAATTAGTCTTCAACCTCCCAGTTCTTAACCCTACTAACTGCATTCAGGACACATGACAAAGACTCATTGCTTAACCAATGGAATGACCAGGAGGCAAACTAAAAATATATATTGTACATTACCTGTCCGCTTATATTTTCAATTGGTATATTACATAGGGAGTGATGATAACTGTATTTCAACAGTAATTGATCTTCACTTTTATCTGCAGTCTGTAAAGTCGGGGGCAGAATACTTAAATGATGCTTTCAGTCTATCCGTCCGTCGTCCACACTCTGTACGCTGGTTTTCATATGAGGTCATGGCTGCAGACACTGGGATACACAGTTCTAGTTCAATATAAAGAGCTGCTTTCTAGTTGCAATTTGTATTTCCTTGTTTACAAAACCAACACCTAATTACTCAGTGCTTTGTGTAAACTGAGCAAAGCCTATGACATTCCTAAGGATGAGACAGATACAGTAGAAAAAACATGACATAACGTTTTATTTAATGGGCTGCCTGCTTTTCTGTTTTGAAATTATTTTCCTATTCATTTTTCCTAATTCATTCTTTTGTTAATTGTCCATCTTTAATTAGTTATCACACTGGGGCAGCAGTGTGGAGTAGTGGTTAGGGTTCTGGACTCTTGACCGGAGGGTCGTGGGTTCAATCCCTATGGAGGACACTGCTGCTGTACCCTTGAGCAAGGTACTTTACCCAGATTGCTCTGGGTAGTTGCATAACAAAACACTTTCTCTGGGAATGCATTGGTATGTATGGATATGGCAATGTCAGTCCCAGTCAGATATACATAAAGAACATAGTTATTATTTCACCATTCAAAGTTTGCACCAGCACTGTGATCAGCTATGAATTGTGAATGTAAAAAATATTGTACCATTATCAGGCAGGAAGCCTCCTAGGATTAAGAAATGACGACTATTATGTATTGCCTTCGATTCTAGTTGCAGATTGACAGTATCTGTACAGACACACTTTGAGATTGATCATGTTTCATGCCAGTCACTGCATCTGTATTTCAGTGTCATTAACTCTGACCTGCTTTATGGAAGTCCAAATAAACAGTACCAAACATGGCCAGGGAAGATTTACTTTTCAAGTTCTTATATCTGCACATATGTTTACTAATATAACGGACATATTTGACAGCTACGACACAGGGAGCAATTCTAAATCCACAAATTATTTCTTACTCCTGAAAATCAGAAGTCAACCCTACAGGGCTTTGAAAAGTTGTTGTTTGGGTTTATAGCTCTTATGATGGATTGCCATCTGGAGGCTTACTACACTGACAATCCATAGTGGGGTGTAATAAAATGATATATATTTTTTTTCATAGATTTATTTTATTTTATATTTTTTAACTAATGAATAGGTGGGAGAGTGGTATATGCACAAACGTAAGATTTATGAGAAAATAAGTATTTTCTTTGTTAATCTCTGTACTAATCAATTAGTTACATCCTTATGTGTCACTGTATTTATCCCTGTACCCATTGTATTGTATACAAATGTCAGATAAAGCTGTTATTTGTTGTGTTGTACAAGGATCAGTGTCAAGTCTAATGAATATAATTTTTTTCTCATAACAGTGGACAGCACAGCAGAAACCTTGGCACATCAGCACCTACCAGGATCACTTGATATCCTGTATAGTGACAGACTGCCTCATAAACATGAACAAAGAAACACAGAGTCATTCATGTATCCATTCATTCAGTTATGCATCCCGAGCCAGTGGGACGGATTAGAAAACGATTTATCTCATTATTTTCTTTAAAGCAACACTTTAAAACCTACCTTGAACTTTTAAATGATTGTGGTAAGCTGGCCTGAGCAGTGACGTCAGACCCGGAAGAAACACACGGCACTGCGAGTGAAATGGTGAAGGCGCTTACTTGCGCCGGTTTATTACAAATAAAAAGTTTAAATAGACAAAAACACTTTGTAAAAGAAAACTGGCCAAAACAGAGACAAACAAAACGAACAGACACTAACCAACAGGGACCAAACAAATATCGTGCTGGTCCTCCAGTGTGACGTAGCAATTGCTTATTATTTCTTTTTTACTTTACGCTCCTCACTCTCTCCCATTCTTTCGCTATGAACTCACAATCCCGAGTGAATGCATCTATATATACAGTTCTGCCGGGATTCAATTACTAATTAATTATTCACTTGAATCCCAGCATGTGAACTAATTTGTGCAATCCCGTGCTCACATACTATTACATACTTTATCTGCACGTGAAGTGATTATGCAATCCCCGTGCCTAAATACAACTATATATTTTAAACCACTCGTGCTACACAGATCCATTTATATCCCGTGCACCAATACCTATACACCAACATTAACACACCACATGCAACATAACACACACACAGGCGGGGTACACTGCCACAATGATTAATCGGGTACCCTTCTGCTGAGTAGTCGCGAAACTGTTCATAAAGGATCACATACAAAATGAAAGAAAATTAACAAATAACTTTATTAAACAAATAACTTTTTACTTGTCAGAGTTACTTACAGTTTATATGGAAAGTGCCAGATATCTGAATGGAGCAACACTAATGGATTGTCTGGATTTCGGTCTGTTATTGTTGAAAGATGCTGCGCTCCAGTCGAGCTGAGTCTGTGCACTGGCTGATGTGGCAGTGGCGAGTACAGGACTGGTTGCTTTTGTTGTTGCAAAGTACTGATTGGCTGGCTTTAGTCAATAATAAAATACATTTGGACCAATTATGTCTTTATTTAGTATTTGCTGTCCAATAGATGTTAACTGGGCTTCATTACTGCAAGTCAAAATGAAAAAGCCGGTACTTTATTTTAAATTTGATTTACAGTTGATGCTGTGACGTCGCAGCGGGCATCTACTGTCTGATACAAACTTGCTAGAGCTGGAAGCTGATTGGCTGATGGTTCTGAATCGTTTTCTAATAGAAATTTGATCAACTGAAAACTGGCCCAAGTTATATAAAGGGTACTAGAAATCTTATTTACTCATCTCGTAAACACATTTGCTTTGTCCTTTATCAAGATCACCAAACAGATCAAATGCAAAACTCTACTCCAAACACTCCAAAAAACATATACTGAGAATTTCTGTTATCTTGCTCTAAACACTTGCTTTAGGAACCACATTACATACAAAACAGTAACACAGTGGCTTTTTAAGTAACTGTAGATAAGAGGTTCCTGGTTACAAGCATGATAAAGCAATGATACAGCTAAGCAAATTCAGTAACTGGCTGACATTCCATTAAACAACAGTATTATCTGACAAGTGCAATCAAGATGATCTGTGAGGCTCCCGGAGCTACGCAAGGGAACGTATTGATTGCAAATAATTACAGATGGACTCCTCTTGCAATGCAATAAATCTAAGAAAGTACTTTCTGAGTGGGACCATGTCTGTTACACAATATCAGTTTTGTTAAATATTGTACACTCTACATTAGCGTTTTTGTGAAAAAAAAGAAAGCATACCTAGAATGTGACAATGTACCTAATATGAAGATGCTGGGGCGTATTTTCAAACCAGTCTTTAAATAATTCCTGTTTTTAAAGGACACAAATTCCTGCTGATGTTATAAAAGTGAGGAACAAACAACATCAAAGTGCCTAACAGACCTCTGATTACAGTACTTGTTGGTTCTAGTTTTTCTCCATTAAAAAAAAAATGCATGTAATTGTGTGTGGACTCTATCTTTGATACAGTTGGCCATATTGTAAAACAAATCCCAATATAGAAAAATGATGACTTGGCCTCACTGTACATTTTAGGAGAACGAATGACAGACAAATGAAATGCAGAGCCTTTCCATATCTAAAAGTAAGAATAATGAGATTCTGCACTTATCAGCACTTGAACAATCTGAAGCATGACACTGGATTGTATTCATCTCAAGTGAGAAAATAAGGTACCAATGTGTTGAAGCGTATCTAAATCCTCCACCCCAGAAAAATACACACTTTTTGATGCAAATAGTAGGCGCTTACAGCAGTATAATTTGTGACTCAATGTGCATAAATGTAATCTACTGAAGCTTGGACACGGTGTGCTGATTACTGCTAAAATAAAAGGTTAAGTTGTCTTTCCATAATGCTCAATTATACAAAAGCTCAGTTCTTATTCAAAAGCAAATCCACCCCTCTCTTTTCACTATATAAAGACACATGCACAGAGGAGATAGAGGATAAAAAATATAGAATATAAGGGAATTGAATTTGCTGAATATAAACCAGTGGAGTAACACTGTAGCCATCTGTTGTATTCAATCTGTTTTGAAAGTACCTGTGGTAAAAAAATTCATTTCTTATGTTGGGACTTGTACAGTATATGGTAAATTTGTTCTCCTTTGGTTGTCTCCTAGGATTAAAATCCTACTTTTACTCACCCGCCCGTTATGTAGTCAAGGAATGTGACTTCGGTTTCAACTGCAAATGACAGCAATGTTACCTGGAAACAATGTGGACAAAAAGGTTAGAAAACTTCTTTCAACCATTCAGTCTTTGCACACACAGAATTTTTAATAAATGTTACATCAAGAACTTTAAACAGCAAAGCCAGTAGCACTTCAAAATCTCAATATCTGTGATATAGGAGGAAGGATTACAAGTAATTTAGACATAGAGAAGACGACCCCCAACAATACTTTTGGGATATGCCTGCCACAGGTCAGGCATTCACTGAGTATTTTTTGTCAGAGGTGCTGCTAGGCCCTTCCGGGGAGAGACGTTCTCGGTCCCGCCTCCCGATGGATCAAACAGTCACTCCACGGAGCCCATTTCCTCTTTTGCATCAAACCCGCGAAGGCGACCGATGCGACCTCGCAGGTTGGTGGTCGTCTTCTCTTTCAGGGAATCAGGGTTACATCCATAACCTAATGTTCCCTTTCAATTCAAAGACGACCACCAACAACACTTTTGGGAAAAGTATACCAAAGCCATCTCGAGGGAGCGTGAGCGGAGACAGCAGACAAGGGACGTCTCAAGACTGCAAAACCATGGTTAGCGATGCGCGTGTGCAACCTCAAGGACCCTTGTGCCTAATGAAGGCATAGAGGGATCTACCACATTAAATCGGAAGAACCTGGTGAAAGTATGCGGAGTAGCCAAGCCAGCCTCAGTCAGACAATGAGGCTCCTCTAAAGAGGGCCCATGATGTAGCCACTCCTCTTCATAAATATATATACACACACACACACACACACACACACACACACACACACACACACACACACACACACACACAAACACACACACACACACACACACACACACACACACAAACACACACACACACACACACACACACACACACACACACACACACAGTCGCAGACAAAAGTATTTGGGCAGTTAAAAATTAGAAAATCTACAAAGAAATTCTATAATTTCTAATTGTTCTATTGAAAGACATAAATTAGAGATTCAGCTTTATAATAAAACAGCAAATTATTACATGACATGCATAAAATGAAAAATAACATGCAAAAACAAATTTACATATATATGTGAGAATATATATATATATATACACACACACTTTTTTTTTTCTCACTGCAAACCAAGACACAAATTATGTGCATTGACAATAGCCACAATAGAAATTACCATGCAATACCTTAACGTTAATGTTCATTACAACTTTAACAGCCATCATTAAAACTGAAAAAAATATATATACAAAATAAATAAAGAAAAACACCTTATGTTAGACACATATTAAACAAAAACAGTAGGTCAAAAGTGAATAGAGTCTGTTGATTTCCAAATGTAAATTAGATACAGTAAACCAGCTGCTTCCCATTATGACTGACATGGTTTACTAACAATGACCCTAAAGACGTTGCTGAGGCGAAACAAGCTAGGAAGTGCAAGGTAGAAGATCACCTTAAAGGGTGGCCTACAAACCGAGTTTTCTTTAGCCTTGTATAGTCCCAGGTAAATGAAAATCCATGATTACAACATGTGCTTCTTCCATAATTGCACATTTTAGACACACACATAGTGAATGTAAGAGCACAACAGGATGGAGTTATTTCATGAGCTATAACCCCCCATATAAACATGCTGGCTGTTAAATCAAACTGCTGCAAGCCATTTCTCTTGATTTCTTAGAAGAAAAAAAAAAACTGATAAGAAAATCTCTCTTTAGTAAACTGTATATACTTGATTAGCCTACTACACAGAACATGGTTTTACTTACTGTTCCAGAATTGATGTATTTTTTCTTCTTTCCTTTCTTCTTGAGATTTATCACCTACAAAAGTAACACCTGTTTTTAATACATCTGTTAAAGACTAACTGGTTAGTATTTATATCCCCATTAACCCGTGATGAATTATTTTTTGTATGTTGTGACTTGTACAGTATATGATTTTTTTTTTTTTTTTTTTACTGGAGTCTGGAATATTCACTGGATTGACCCCTAGTTATTTTATTTCTCATACTTTACTTTGAAGTCAATTTATGAAACACATACCTAGAACACAGGCTCTCATTTCCCTAGATGCATACAACTGATTCTTTGAGGTTTTCAAATACAGTGTTTCTTAAGTTAGGCATATATTGCTTACATTGATACCTTTTAAAAAACAAGCAATTTCCATATTTTAACAAAAATACGTGCCATAATCCCGACAAGATTGCATCTGATTTAGTTTTTGGCACTTATAAAAATCCTCAGCAGGGTAGAGAGGATGTGGCTGTTTTGACAATCAACTCAGTGAGGCACAACATTATTGTGGAAGATTGTTTTGATTGTTATTTCAGTCAACATATTATTTAACAGGTGTTCCAAGTTGATTTCTATCAAGTTTTGAAAGTTAAGAATGACATTTATTAACAATGTTCAATCGTTTACTGTAGTACTGCTACTGTACATCTGCCAGAATTTAAAAACGGGTTAAACACAATAAACCTGAAAGAACTGTCATCTGCAACAAACATTTAATTTAATTAAACATTGACTGATTATATCTAAAAAAAAAAAAAAAAAGTTCAGAATTGTACAGTTTTTCCAGCCACTTTACTCCCAAGTACAAAACAACTTTTTTTTTTTTTTATAGCAGTATTATAAAATATGTCAGGGCTATATTGAAATTCTTGTTACTCACCTCATACACATTAAACTGTGACTGACCTCTTGACAGTTCTCTGTAGCTTGTAGTAAACTCTCCGATAAAATCATGGCTACAAAACAACAATTAAATGATATATAAGTATGACATTTACAACCAACATTTCAGACACTACAGCATCCCACTACTCTCAAAACAGCACTGTTATATTTTCTAGAAAAAAAAGACTGCACTCCTGTGATACTAAAACAGTTTAACCTGAAAGAAAAGCACAACCAAGCATGGCTGACCTTCCATCTCTGTCCCAGTCGTATACCTCAATCTTGATTGTTCTGTGAAAAGAAATGGGACTGTTATTTGCAATGATGTTGCCTATAATCTTTTAGGTATTGATACTACTATTTATGCAATGTACAATATAGTAAAACAAGACTTTGTTGTGTTGTTTAGAGTTGGAGTTTGTTTTGGAATAAAGGGAACTGTATATACTGTATATACATATATATATACAGTATATACAGGCAGTCCTCGCACTTACTGACACAATTGGTTCCTGAAAGTCGTGTTGCAAGTCGAAGCGTCATAAGTCGAAGCACATTTTCCCATAGTAACAATGTTATAAATTGGGGTTACGTTCCTGACTGGACAGATAATATATTTTTTACAAAAATGACCCATTATATTGTACTCACGCAAACATTTATTTAACTCTTTACACTCAGCCCGTTGATTTCAGGGCGCCGGTGCCCCGGTGGTTATGCACATATTACCCATGCACCGTAAAAGCCATCTACCTGGTTTAAAAAAGTACAGACTAGGGTCTTTCCAATGACGTATTTATTCAGTGTGTGTATGCGGTAGTCCTAGCCAGTACTACGATCGCCTGAAGTTAAGCCTCAGCCCCAGTTCACAGCTTTGTTTTCGTTTTGAGTCCATTGCTCTTATCAGACATTGTTTTTTTTTTTTTTAATAAATTTAGTCGTTGTCAATAGCTCACCGCTACCACCACTGCGCTGACTCGGGAGGGTGAAGACGAACACACACTGTCCTCCAAAGCGTGCGTCGTCAGCCGACCGCTTTTTTTTCACACTGCAGACTCACCATACAGCCATCTCTCGGGCAGCTTACAGGCAAGCTCTCACGCGCCCGGCCAGACTACAGGGGTCGCTGGTGTGCGGTAAGCTGAGGACACCCTGGCCGACCTAACCCTCCCTTCCCCCGGGCGACGCTCGGCCAATTGTGCGCCGCCCCCTGGGAGCTCCCATCCACGGTCAGCTGTGGAAAGCCTGGACTCGAACTCGCGACGTCCAGGCTATAGAGCGCATCCTGAACTCCACGCGGAGCACCTTTACTGGATGCGCCACTTGGGAGCCTTATCAGACATTGTTAAGGGCAAATAAATTCTAAAAAAAAAAAAAACAGTTACATGCATAAAAAAAACCGCATGGCTCGTGACGCATGGCTCGTGTCTCGATGTGTCGTAAATGCTGTATCGATATCGTAAAGTCGAAGCAGGGTAATAATGCAAAAGAGTCATAAGTGCTGTGTGTATATATATATATATATATATATATATATATATATATATATATATATATATATATAAATGCCATTTCCAAATTTTTAATTCCGTGAGCCTAATTGAAACAGTGAGGTAGAACTGGGCCCTCTGTGTCAATTTTACAAGATAGTCCTTTAGTATGAGCTGAGACAGTCACCCAATTAGTGTAGATAATTAGGAAGGATATAACAGGGAAGCACCGTTTGGACACAATCTTCTGAAAAAAAATCTTACCCTATAAATAAAGTGGCATTATTATATTATCCAATGCATAATTACACATTATATATATATATATATATATATATATATATATATATATATATATATATATATATATTCCTGCCATCTTAAGTGCCAAATTCTTACTCCACTTATTACTTCAGCTGCAAAATGATATCCCAATTCCTCACAATTCATTATAAATGGATTTCACTAACACATGGACAATTTCTCTGGTGATAAGCAGTCATTTACCCTTCAATGCTGCTCAGAAAGTGTGACGTTTTAATTGTTATCCTATTCATATGGGCTTAGCCCACACTTACAAATCTAACGTAATTGTTTCTGTGCGCGTTACCTTAATAGAGTCTTAAAATATAATACAATACAATACATTTAGGTCAGCATTTCCTGATATATTTACAGTACGTCTATATTTCATATACTTTTGTCAGGGAAAGAATACAGAAAGGGTTTATTACATTGTTATAACAGTCCATGTTCCCATCAGTGAATTAGGTAATCACAGTCACATTTTAGTGATGGCAAATGTTTAATAAAATGTGTTATCCTCACCCTATGGACGATAATTACACAAGTGAATCTTGTTAAAGTTACTCCTCTAATCAGTACTAGAAAGTACTGATTAGAGGAGAATCCTCAAAATGGAGTGAGTTAACCAGAGGTGTACCACAGGGATCAGTATTAGGTCCTCTGCTATTCCTAATCTACATTAATGATTTAAATTCCGGTATAGTAAGCAAACTTGTTAAATTTAGGAGGAGTGGCAAACACTTTTGCAGCAGCAAAGGTCATTCAAAATGATCTAGACAGCACTCCGAACTGGGCAGACACATAGCAAATGACATTTAATAGAGAAAAGTGTAAGGTACTGCATGCATTCAATAAAAATGTGCATTATAAATGAATCTATGAAAAAGACCTAGGTGTTTATGTTGACTCAGAAATGTATTCATCTAAACAATGTGGGGAAGCTATAAAAAAGGCCAACAAGATGCTTGGATATATTGTGAAAAGTGTTGAATTTAAATCAAGGGAAGTAATGTTAAAACTTTACAATGCATTAGTAAGACCTCATCTAGAATATTGTGTTCAGTTCTGGTCAAAAAGGATATTGCTGCTCTAGAAAGAGCACAAAGAAGAGCAACCAGAATTATCCTGGGTTTAATTGGCATGTTGTATGCAGACAGGCTGAAATAATTGAATCTATTCAGTCTTGAACAAAGAAGACTACTGGTCTGGAACCAACTCCCTAGTAATGTTGTTGAAGCGGACACACTGGGATCCTTCAAGAAGCTGCTTGATGAGATTCTGGGATCAATAAGCTACTGACAACCAAACGATGGGCCAAATGGCCTCCTCTCGTTTGTAAACTTTCTTATGTTCTTAAAATTGCTTTTTATATACATAGTTTGTGTTACAGTGCTTGTATACAGTCTTTAGCTAATTTTTGTGAAGACAGTCAAAGCTATTTGACATTTTTAGCCATGTTTCAAAACCACAGACAATCTTACTGTACTTACAGTGTATGGCCTTTTCCAACACTGCAAGAGCAGGCTGCTGCACTTTTGGTTTCTAAGTGGTGAGCATATAATCCAAGGCAGGATATTGAAAAATAAAAACAGTTCAAATGAACCAGGTTCACTATTTTTCCTGTCTACTATATTAATGCATGAATAAAACACAGTATTTGAGTAATTTCAGTAAGTACCACTCAGATTATTGCAAACATCATAAAAAAGGTAAGAAAACAGTGACATTTATGCATATATACAGTATGAAAATAGAATTCCAAGCTACTTACTCTTTAAAGGTTAGGTAAAGTTTACATTGCAGGCGTTCGTTCTACCATGGTAACAGAACACATGAAGCTCAGTAATGACTTCAGGCAGAAAACTGACTTACTAGAGCCAAGATCTCACTACAACTTAACATACCTGTCGAAGTCCCCATTGCAGAGAGCTCGGACTGGGATTCGAAATGCCTGCCATACTGGATTCAGTGTGTTCTTCACTACTTCTGTTTTATGGCAGATGGTAAACCTTAACAGAATAAAAATGTAAATCAGGATGTATGCAAGCAAGACATTAAGGTGAAACAGAATAAGTAAGGCTGTATTTTTTTCACAGTTACACGGATTTCCATTGCTGGGTAATATGTAGTTCCCTGTGAAATTTCCCATTTCTGAAAGAATAGTGTAAATATACAGTACATATTTTTTATCACTTACAAATAAAGACATTTGCCTGATTGAGGCACTGACTGTTACACTGCATTACGAAAACGGCAGCCGATTAAAGATTGGAAATATTGTTGTAAAGATCGCTCTGTCCTGTACAAGAAGGGGATATTTCATGTGTCAGTTGTTTTTTTTTTATTTATTTTTTTTACTCGTAGTTATGTTTTTATTTTCTTTGATAATTCACTGGTGAAAATAGAATGCCTTTAAAAGGTGGACATAAAAAAAACAAAATTTCTACAATTTAGCATTTACTATTTTTCAGGTTGGCATTTAAACATTAAGGAACATGTGTTGTTTAATAACCCTAGTGGAAATTATCCATTTTGAATGTGACAACACTATTTCTTTCTGTGTTAACAAATATTAAGTTGTAAAAAAAAATACAGCCCTAGAAATAAGGTATCGGAAAACTCCCATTAAAAATCATCATAAAGCAGTAATGTCATGATGACTTGCTTGTGATATGTTGAATTCGCTTACATTTTTTGTGACGAATTATTTTGAATGCATATCATTATCTCACTGACAAAAATAAGAAACAAGAGTATATCACCTGGATGTAATACTGATTTTTACATATTATACTTCATCGTAATAAAAGTATTATTTTGCTATTTAGTGTGAAATAATGACTTGACCCACGTGAGGATATGTATTTTATTAAATTATACAATTTAAAAATGGTATGCCCCAGAATGTACTCAATTGAAAGTTCATTGATTTGTTTTCACAAGCACATTTTCCAGTAGAATAATCTACTCCTTGAGTATTTCCTCTTTAACAATTCTCTTTACTAATTCTAATGGCTTATTTAACAAACCATATCTGTTTTAAAAGATGTTATTTCTAACACTGGAAATACAAATGGTACCCCCATTTCTCAACCCCATTTGAAATGCCTGATGTTGTTCAATTATTTGACCTCTGTTACAAAGTTACAGTCAATTCAAAATGCTCTTCTTTTGATTAGGTTCAACTGAAATAACTTGCTGCAATACTCTTGACTGGTTTTGCTTTCCCACATTTAAAACCGAGCCAAGCTGCTTACATTTGATCGTTTCCAGACGTAATAATAATGCAATACAGTCACGTCGTACAAATTAAAAGCTTCACTTTAAGAAATCACTGAATTAGATGGGTGGGTGAGAATGGTTTGCTGGAAAGGATTTTTAATTTTTTTTTTTTAGCTCTGTTTTTCAACTCAATTTTAAAATGCCCAATTTAAAATGTCATCTTACCACTGTAAAGCATTTACTGATCTGGAGGAGTGAAGATCAAAGGGTGACCTTGATTCCCACTGTCAAGCTTATCATCTCTTTTCAATTGTCAACCCCAAACAACAGATTTTACCAAGCTACCCTAGAGGCAAGGCTGGAGTATGGGAAGTTTTCACCTGGATTCATGGGAAGCCAGACAAGTAGAGGTAATTGAAGCATGATGAGAGGAACCCCAGCTCCCAACGTAGATCAGCATGACTAGATGATTGCAAGACTCACAATGCACTCTACGGAGAGGTGTCTTTATTTTAAAACAAGGAGGAAGGGACAGAACCAAGATGTCCCTTCTCTCACACACAGAGACACCACCTCTCCTTGAAATGTAGCTACAGTAGGAATTGATATATATTTTTAAGTAGTTTAATTAAAGCAAAATTTACAAAACAAAGTTTGCCCTCCAGCAAGATGTCAATTTCTATAAACGGGTATAGTTTTAACTGCAAGGTGTGAATTCTGATTAAATAATGACCAGCAGGCAGAGACCTGGAGAAGAGTGATGGGATGAGAGAGAGAGAGAGAGAGAGAGAGAGAGAGAGAGAGAGAGAGAGAGAGAGAGAGAGAGAGAGAGATGTGGACAGAATCATCAATATTAAATACATTTTCTCAGAGCAGTAAAATTTAGGTCAACTTATTCAGTGACATGGGGGTGACACCTGAACATATTGCTCTACACAGAAGTGAATCATTAGTCCTAGCAACCAGCATCCCTCTATATTAGAAAACCCCTCAAGAGTAATGTGATTTCTGTAAGCCGATATGACATGAGGAATTCAATAAAAGGCATCACCCAGGAAAAACAGCTAGCTACCAGCTCTCATCAATATTTCCAGTAATGAAAAAAAATCTACATTGCACTTACGTTCCATCTTCATTGCTTCTGTAGAAGATCAAAAATGGGTCAGATTTCCCGAAGAAGTCCTTCTTATCTAATTTACTGCCGCAAAACTGCATCATCACTACCTCCTAAAAGAAAGGAAAGGCAAAAGATCATGCTAACATGTGATTCTGTTATGGCAAAAGTAATCTACATTTAACTATAGTAGCTCAACCTGTTTGTATCTGGGTTAATAATTACACCTCGAAACTTAGTGTTTGCTTGTTAGAAAATGGCTGAAATAGTTCACTACAGTATTGCCCTTAAATGTGGTTCATTGATTTCCTCACCAATTGAACAGAAAAGTGAGCAGTGGTGCTTGTCCTTGTCCTTTCAGCTGTCTCAGATGTGTTAACACAACCTGATAGCAGAGACACTGCTCTCAAATGAATGTCTCCTTAATCCGTGGGTCATGGTACAATGGTCTAGGTCTGTTATAATTCGAGTGTCACTCACGGAATTATAACAGGCTTTTCAAGTTGTTTGTATCATTATGCTTTATATTGTACCTACCTTTTCCACAAATAATACAGATAGGCTATATCAACCAAGAAGTATTTTTCAGCTATTCAGCTATTTAATCTATTCTTACTGAGGTAATTAAAATGGATATCACCTAAAATAAATATTAGCTTTTTACAAACTCAAGCAGCAAAAAACTGTCAGAAGTCAATTTTGAGGGCTGCAGGCATATTCACAGAGAGCTGAATTATAGATAGGCTTTCAATGTCATTAGTCATCAAAAACATGGGTTTTCAAATTACTAATCATAGTACTTAATAATATACTGTAGCTTCCAATTTTATTCTGCTAAGGTAATTAATGCTACTGTAGGTTGGTTAACGCGTTATGTAGTTATTTATGGTTTGGTGCTTCAAAAAGGTATGTAAATGGAATATTATTTAATGCATTTTATGACTTTGAATTATTAGATGCTGTAGTTTCAACAATTTATAGCCGAGAACAAAAAACAGGCTCTGCATTTTCAAAGTGCTGGATTGATGCATTTTCCTTAAAAGACAAGCATTTGTGAAAGTAGGTTTCAATCCCTAGACAATAGAAAATAAAAGTGCTATGTTTGAATTTCTAAAACTAGCCTCCACAAAATTGTGTATGCTTGACCGGGATATTTGAGTGTTTTGATTAGGATACTGCTTATCAACCAAGACTAACTGTTTGACATGTGCAAGTTGATAGGGCAGCAGTGTGGAGTAGTGGTTAGGGCTCTGGACTCTTGACCGGAGGGTCGGTGGTTCAATCCCAGGATGGGGGACACTGCTGCTGTACCCTTGAGCAAGGTACTTTACCTAGATTGTTCTAGTAAAAACCCAACTGTGTAAATGGGTAATTACATAAAAAATATAAATAATATGATATATTTATAATGTGATATCTTGTAACAATTGTAAGTCGCCCTGGATAAGGGCGTCTGCTAAGAAATTAATAATAATAGTGACAGGTAAGTGAGTTAGCATACTAGAAGCATGAGCAGTTACACATATAGTTAAACTTTCATATTTGATTTTGCCTACATTTAAATGTGGTGATATATGATGTCATTTTTATTATATCTATGATTTAGTCGATGATTCTGTGTTTTCTTCTGCTGCATATTTGTATATTTTTTTCAATAAACAAATAACAACAAGCAATTAATAAAACCAACAATGACAATGAGCAAATATGCACAAAATAAAATATAACACACATTTGATTGAGTTACATAATATTAATTGGCCCACTGTGGGTAATGACTTTCTTAAAACATGTTAGTAGCATACATTACTACATCAAAGGCTGTAAATGAAACAAAAAATCAGTTTTTCAAGATTTGTTAAAAAGTGTGTCTCACTTCAATGAGAGTGAAATGGAGAAGTAGGGGAAATGGGTGGATTTCTTTGAAATGTGCACATCACTTTTTTTCATGATAAAGGCATTTTGATATGATATACGGTCAGAAGGGTCACAAATAACAAGGCTTGTTTTGTGAGGAGATACTGAATGGCATTAAGCTAGTGGTACAGTGCAGCACTTCAAATCGAATGCACTCAGGCAGGTAGGGACACAATTTTCTTCTGACTGCACACACCACTATCATATTGGAACTGAAATCATGAGTGAATATTTAATGATTTTTGTTTTTGTAACATGAAACATGGTTAAAGATTTTCACAGCGCCAGCACCACCATTTTGCCCAGTCATGAAAATCAGGCCCACAGTGTATTGGAGAGTAAATTACTAAATGACCCAAAACCTTATTGGTAAAATCATGCCAATGTGTGCTCTCAAATGTTTATGTTCATAAAAGTATTTATTGTCAGTGAGTGGCTTTTATTCTGTGGTCTGGGGGAACACTTATAACAATCTGCAATTGTGTCTGACAGATGTCTGATGCCAACACACTGTGTTTTTGTGAATAGTTTGTTATAAAAATCTGTCTAAAAATAAGAGCAATCCATAAGGTATTAAGAAGTTCTAAGACTTGTAAGCTTTCATAGAAACAAACTCCTAAACATCCATATCAGATAACATAAAAAACGGAATGTACACAGATTTGCTGTCTGTACTGTCTTTCTATTAAAATGAAACAAGTTCAACTTTTCTGTATTCACAGCGAATAAGGAAATAATGTTTTTTGGAGGGCTATGCTTGGAAGGCAGTGGGCAAAGCCTTTGGTGGTGGTGTCACCTTTTTGATGCTGATATATAAGCTATTGCTGGGAACACTCACACTGGTCGTGTGTAATATGCAAGAAAAAATTATTTCCCCATTCAGCTCGAATAAGGAATAAGGACAGAATTGTTTTTTTATTTCCTTTTTCCCTATTTGGTTTGAATCAGGAATAAGGGAATAGTGAATAAGGAACAAGGATTGAACCAATTATGGTTGTGCTGCTTCCCTAATGACTGACTTGCTTGCAGCCAGTAAGATGCTTTAACCCTGAAGCGACTGCTGGGGTTTAATAACCTAGGAAGTAAAGCAGCAACAGACTTCCTGGAAAGCAAGGCAAGCAAATTGAGAACTTTCTATAGTGTAGTGCCAAATGTAATGTTATAAAATGAAAATAAGTATTTGCTTTAACGTGTGTTTCTTTAAAAAATTGCACATTTCATACCTACAGTAGTGAATGAAACAGCATTAAGGTAAGATGTATATAATTATTTTGTTACCCACAACCACTTTAACACAACAACATATCATAGAGAACAAAGCAATGCATGTCTGCTTTAGTGCTCCTATTGACACATATTCCTGTATAACTTACTCTGCAGTTGTTCAGCTCATCTGCTTTTACAATAATTGTTCCACATTTTTTTCCTGGGATTCCCCTGTTAAAAAAAAAAATAAAGAATTGTATTTATTAACAGAGAAACACAAAAAACAAACAATTTATTTTCCATGTTAAATAAATTAAACAGTAACTATCCCACCGGGACAAACATTGATTTTTCATGTTTTTATATAATTTTAATAGTCATCTGAATATTCAATTATTCCTCAATTATTATTATATGAAACAAAATGGTATAATAGAGCACTGCATTAGAGTAGATACCTGTACATATCAAACCCTTTAGCAAACCCATCTGTACCCCTACCAAATTATCCTTACAAAGCACAGAACTCATCTTCAGTACAGTAGACCGTGTTTAATTTATTTCAGAGATTAAAAACCTCGTCCCAGCACTACAGGTCATTATTATACATGAACTCTTGTTTTGAAGCTTTCATGGTACTAAATACCCATGTGCAGTCAGGCTGGTATTTGGGCTGGTCCTTACTAAACAATAGACTTAATGTAACACTCTCTAATGCTTTGTAAACTCAAGGTTTTGAAGTCTACACACCAGTAGTTCCACAGTTAATCACTTTCCACATGGTCACCTGGGTATTGTCAGTATTACAATGTCATATTTGAGTAAGTGACAGTGGTGCTAGGCAAATGTGCTCCATACCACAATGACAGTGATCAATTGAGACTTCAAATTACAATCAATTTTGAATTCACAAGCAAGTGGTTTCTTCTCCACTGGGAAAATGTTGGGGTGGAATTGGGTAATTAAATCAGAAACATAAATATAATATATGTGTACTGACAAGGCAATCTAAATAAATGCCTCTTCCTTTTATGGCAGACAGAAGATTCTGGGCCAAAATCCAGGGAAATCACAGCAGTAAGTTAATTGTTTCATGCACTAAATACATTTTTGTGCTGATGAAATTTTAATTTTTTCAATGTGGAGATGTGACCTATACCAAACTCAAACACAGGCCGGTGCAAGGCTGTAGATTTTACTTCTACAGTAACTATTATCGTTGACAGTATGTTTAAATGTGTTTGAAGCAGAGTTAGTGTTAAATGTCAATCTCAAAGGTGATAGTAACAGAAAAAGGTGCAGAACCACAAAGCTAGATTGACAACAGGCTGAAATGACTGCGGACAGCTTGTCAGGGCAAAGACTCCCTAGTAAACATCTCTGCACCACCCTTCAATCGGATCAGGAATTCTGCTGCTTTTCTTTTCACAATCAGTGTATTTTGTTTTTGTCATTTTTTTCCCTTGTAGCTGCCTTTTACTGGAGTGTCCAAATTACAGGCGATGCTGTAAAAAACGTTCTAACCTCTAATTAGCACTACTGTTTTGCTTGTAATTTCTCATTTTGAATTTGCAGACATTTCAAATACAATGCTACTGGTTAGAAGTTTCACAATAACGATCGATGGACGTTTATTACGAAACATGTTGCAATATAACGTTCACATGGCAAAATGGTGAAGTCAGTGGCATGGCTATGGTACTGTAGCAACAACAGATACAGAAAATGAAAGCAATTGTGCTTAAAATAAAATACATTTCCAACACTATGTAGAGCAGGGATGGACAACCCTGGTCCTGGAAAGCCACAATCCTACAGGTTTTCTGGGTATCTTTAAACCATCAATGGCTAAAGACCTGAGAAAAAAAAGTTGTCCAATTAAGAAAATCATTTGTTCAATTAAGTAACAGAGAACTCACGAAAACCAGAAGACCCTGCGGCGCTCCAGGAACAGGGTTGGCCACCCCTGATGTACAGTATGCTTTGGAAATTGACATCAGAATTAAAATGATCTGTATTTAAATCAAATATTGTTGATCAAAACGGAATCACAAGCATTTAAGCATTTTGATTTCCAGTCAAACCACATGTCTAAAGTGACCAATCTGAAAAATCTTATGAAGTGGCCATTATAAATAGGGTTGTACTGTATTTGCTGCGGTACTGCACACAACAAAACAGAGGCTCCTAGAGTAATATTTTGATTGTGCTGTTCGTTAAAAATGTGCTTACGAAAATACAGAGCACGGTACTGAATTCCAAAAGGAATGCACCCAGAGAAACAGAAGCAGCCAAATATAGTGTAGTCTTGTGTAGACAGAGATTCCAATATAAATAAATGACCCAGATGAAAGCTGAAAAGTAAGGACCTGGATCTCCATGACAACCCAAACCGTCATGAACAGTACAGATTTTTTTCTGTACAGCTTCAATGGAATAAATATATTAGTTTATAAGGCAGACATTTACCTATGTCTAAAAATTGTATTTCTGAGACCAAGGACATTTGCATTTTTATAATAATGTATTTTCAGGGATACAAAATCCAATTATTTAGAAGAAGAACAAAATAAATGTGGAAACTAGTTGTTTGGTTTTTTTGTAGAAAAGCCCAGGGGCATAAGGCGAATGCACAGCTGGTAAACGTAAAGTAAAATGTGTATGTCACGTTAACAGTTTCTGATACAGAGTTAAAGTTTAAAATCAATGTCATATTTGGTTACTGCTCAAAGTGAAAGGTACTTATATTTTTTTTATATTTTTCAAAGATATTCCATAGAAATTGAAAATATAATGTCTGTATCTAAAATAATTAAACTCAAGTGAGGTGTTGAGGAAGCTACATTCCTTAACAATGAAGAGTGATATTATGCATCTGTTCTTGTCTGTCAACAAGAAGTTATCAAGCTAAAGCATTCCGATCCTGATATAGGATTTCCGTTGAAACACCTAATCAGGCATCATTGATTTGTAATGAGATTTTTGAGTACCTCCAGTAATTAAGTCTTTCAAATGAGACTATCACACATAATTAAGCTAGTCTTACTGAAAAAGTCTGTTACCTAGCTAAATAACAATACATTAGTTTGATTCACTGGTACATTTGTCATGTTCATTATTTCTCATTGGTAGAATTTCCATGCGTGTTTTTTTTTTTAGCTCGAGACATTTGCTCAAGTAAAATATCTTGTGCAAAATGCTTTTTTGGGTTTCCATTCGCTCAGTTTATTTTACTCTAGAAAACCCAGCTTTTCACCCGACGTCATGCAAATGAAGGGGAAAGGTGTGGGTAGATATGTCAATTAGCTGTATGTAAAGTTTTCGCAGAGGGCTCGGATAAATGTTGTTTCCATGTGCACTGAGAACTGGTACACGAGGTAATGTAAGCTGATGTAATAAAGCTGCGATTTCTAAATACCTTGTGCGTGGTTGTTTAATAATATGTTTTACTGCTCTTGCTCAAATTGTTTTTCAAATTTCATTGGTGGGGTGGCAAGTCCTTAGTAGTGAATACTGCTTCAACTAATTTATCTTACGACTGATGAATTAAATGATATAGAATGAAACTGATCAACACAGGTACTGCAGAGCACCATGGCTGAAAACCGACGAAGATGTAGGATTCTAAAGCTCTGTGCCAGACACCTTCCACGTATGCTGCCAAGGCTGTCTGGATTATTATTATTATTATTTTGTTTATTTAGCAGACGCCTTTATCCAAGGCGACTTACAGAGAATAGGGTGTGTGAACTATGTATCAGCTGCAGAGTCACTTACAATTACGTCTCACCCGAAAAACAGAGCACAAGGAGGTTAAGTGACTTGCTCTGGGTCACACAATGAGTCAGTGGCTGAGGTGGGATTTGAACCGGGGACCTTCTGGTTACAAGCCCTTTTCTTTAACCACTGGAGCACACAGCATCCTGAAGGCACTTCACTTAACATTCCATCGACATGGATCTTTTATATACCCTTGCAGTTAAAATAACATCAGGTGAAAATGTATTTTAAACATAGAGTATTTCAATACTTAGTGTTTCATTGCCTAATTAAACATAATTATATATTTTTATATAACTGGTAAAAACAACAGACAATTTTAATGATGTTTAAATGGTTATGGTAACTACTGTAGTGTAATCTTATCTCCAACTATAAGACGAACCGTCTTGGAACCCACAGTACCCTATCCCTCTCTTTAGTCATTCTTTTCAGCCCCAAACCTGATTCTCACAAGTAATCCTCCCAAACGTGCATGTGCATCGCCACTTCACGTGTAAATAGCTCTGCATGGAAACTGGCCCACTGATGATCCCAATGAATGTTATTCCTGAAATACATCTTCAGGAACTAACCTTTAAGGCAAGGGTGCACAGTGACAGCCATCCTAGTCTACATATTTATTCCAGTTGCACGCTTACAGTAATTACCTAAATGAACTGATCAACCCACTCTTAGTGAGATAACCATATAATTCCTGATAAATTCACCTATAAATCCTTTTGTGTAATGACGCTTGAAAACTGGAGTACTGCATCTTGCTTAAGGTAATACTATATTAATAACAACCTTCAATAAATTAATATGAAATACTACCGCATACTATATTTCAACGTGCATTTGCCATTTTAAGATGGCTACCTCAGAATGCTCACATTCTGTCATGCATGTCTGAAAGGATAGTAATGATTATTCTGTAAGCATAAAATATCAAGTTCCTGGTTAGGCTTCTGCAGAAATGTTAATAAAATAAGACATTTCCAGATATGAGTCTGTGGTTCTGCCTATTTGTCACTGTCATTTACAATACATGGAAAATGCTTAAAACACGTTGCTAAAATCCAAAGGAAACCAATGAACTTATGAGCTGCTAAGCCTAATTAATGTTCTGTTTATTATTTTATTTTACCTGTTTTAATACTTTATATATATATATATATATATATATATATATATATATATATATATATATATATATACACACTGCTGTGCAAAAGTCTTAGACATGTTGCATTTTTCTAGTCTGACACATTATGAGTAGGGTGTCTGATTTTCGGGTGAAATTGGGTAAAACCCGAAAATCAGACGCCCTAATTATGAGCATCAACAATTTACTCAAAGCCTCCACTAGTGTTTTCTACTATTATAATAACCTTGACTTACATAAAGAAGGAAAAACATTGAGTGAAATAGCTCGCATCACTTGATTTTCAAGGTGTGGTATCCAAAACATAATCAACAAGTACAGAGAAACATCATCTGTAATTGACAAACCCAGGACTGGAAGACCCAAAAAGCTGTCTAACAAGGATGAGCAATACTTGAAGATAATATCCTTAAGGAATAGAAAGAAGACAAGCGTTGAATTGACAACGGAACTGGCACTGCACTGTAAATGTGTATCATGTTGCCATTTACTTCCCACCTCAGCATAATTATGTGTGCCATTTGAAATGCTGACAGTATCAAAAACTGTAACTTCAAGATAAAGCTAAAACAATGATAAACCTTTCTTTTTAAAGCCAGCATAACAATTAGCCAAAGGGACGCTGTATAACTTTCTGTCGCTTTGCACTTTCTGTGTTTTCTTCCTTTGTTTTTCTTTTGCAAGTAAGAAATGTATCCATTTCAAACACCAAAAACATATTCAACCAGACGCTATTGCTGTTACTAAAATGCAGCCGCAGTAATAAATAAAACAAAAACCGTCAAAGTATACTGTAAGTATTGTGATTACTATTTATGTTTACCGGAGCATTTATACTTCTAAAAAATGTAGAAACCACTGATACGACAAGTTGAAAACAGCAAAGAGTGCTCTCCATAGGCACAATCGCCAGACGTCTGCTTCACCTATATATCAAGAGTGGAAATCCACGCAATCAAAATCGCACATGCATACAGGTGGAAAAGGTGGACGTGATATATTCAGTGTGTTTTTTTTCATCTGCGGTTCACTTTGAGCTGCTAAACAATTATACACAGCAGTTTAGAGAATGTATAATGTTGCTAAAAAAATAAATTCAAGATCATTATTTTCTTTTACTTTCATTGTATTTGATTTCATTGTCGTCCTGCGTACCCACTATGACCTTTAGAAGTACCCCCAGGGGTACGCGTATCCCCAGTTGAAAACCCCTGCTGTATTTTGTAATACAATCATCTTCGTACACGTTACAGGAAGGGAGATTCAACATGTTCTACTCTTTTGCTAATGCAATGGTGTGTTTGGGGAATGATGGAATAGTCAACAAATCACATAACCACTTCACCTGTTGACTATGATTACTGGTAATGATCCTAGTCTCCTTCACTAAGAATTTATTGTAGAATGACAGTTAATGATAGTACCAGCTATTTATAGGTCCCTGTGTCAATTCCCACACTTCATTCAAGCATAACAGAGAAAACACTTAACATCTCTTAACATGTTTAAATTGCTCAATTATTTTCAATGGTACCACAATGTGTTGAACACTCGTTTACGACAGTGTTTTAGATGCAACAGGGGAGAGGCTGAAGAATTATGAATTCCGTTTTAAAAAAAGACAATATAGACTACAGTACTGACAGTGCAAGTGGCTGAATCTCCATGGAGTCTGCTGTACTTATATACTGTATGATTTAACACAAAGGGAATAAATAAATGGAATTAGGAATTAGGTCTACAAGCAGTTATTGTCACAATAATCTTCTCTTTCTTAGTATTACTGTAATATAACTGCTATAATGTAATATAACTGCTATAATGTAATATAACTGCTATAATGTAATATAACTGCTATAATGTAATATAACTGCTGTATATTATCCATTTTTAGTTTTGCATGATATAAGCAGAAATACTAGGAATTGCTTTATATCTTATGGAATTGTTAATTGTTGGATTAATATTGTATTTGAACATGATTTATCACCCCCATTTGAGGGGTTTCCTGGGAGCTTTGCCTTAATGTTCACTCACACACAAAGCTCCAAGAAAATGCACAATTGTATTGTTCCAATAGCTATTTTTTAATTAAATGTAATTCTTTTTGTATAGTTTATTAATTAATTGTCACAATAGATGTCTCAAAGGCTTGTTTGAAGACCATTAAAACAGAGTCTATGACAAATTGTTTCTTGCCTCTGTCAAATAATGACATTATATATATATATATATATATATATATATATATATATATATATATATATATATATAACGAAGTCTAAAGGTTAACAAAATGAGTAATCCCTTTAGCAATTATTTTGGGGGTGGGAAGAGAATATCCTACCATACCCTGTTTTAGGAATGAAATGCATGCTGCTAAATCAGGAGCAGGTAGGTGTGGATACAGTCATCCTTTCAAGTGCATAATGGAACTACCATTCTATTTCAGCAATATTAATATATAAAATATTTTTATATGTTTTGCAATACCTCCATTTTTCAAAGATACTGATACTGCTTTTAGGAACCCTTCAATTTTGAGTGGTTGCTCTTCAAAATCAATGCAACAAATATCCTCCCTTTTATTTCACACCACACGTTTGCATATTTATCTCTGTACTTAATCTTATTATTTAAAGTGCTAAATATTTCTGCTTTTTACTTACAGATTTGCAGATCTTCTATTGCATGTTTTTTGGGGGCTGAATCTATATAGCAAGGAACCAGATAAAATAAAATCAGCTATAATCCTCTCCAAACCTTTTGTAGAATGTATGAAAGAAATACATTTAGCAATTGAGGTGTCAAGGGAAAAAAACATTAGCAAACCATGGCGGCGTTTACATGCACAAGTCATGACAGTTTTCCTCACGACGTGTTTGCCATACTTATCCAGAAGTGCGTTGCTATGCAATTCTGATTTAGGAAAAGAAAATCATCCTTACCAATGCAGATTACTCAATTCATAGTCATTTAGGGGAGGGGATATATGAATGTCCGTGTCTGCTTACTAAGTAGGAAAAGAAAAACTCTGAATATCGTGAGGAGAGCTTCATGCGTTGCCATTAAGATAAAAACATTTAACAAGAGAAATTAATTCACGGATTGTCGAGCATATTCTGAATTATGCCGTGCATTAGCTACTTGTTTGTCTGGTTACCTTGCTTGCTTGCTTGCTGGACAGGGCTAACTTTTATGATTACAGACAAGAGTAACTACTGTACCAACATCGCATTTAAAAAAACTAAAAAAACGCTTTCTTATAGTTATTTTCACATATACGTTTTTATTTTAGATTTGTTTTTCCATTTTTTGAATTTGTTTCTCCTCATTAGTAGTTTTAAAAAGGTGTGCGAAAAAGGATGGAGAATATTTATTATTATTATTATTATTATTATTATTATTATTATTATTATTATTATTATAAATCGGTATTTATTTTAATGTTTTATGTGGGTGTGTATAAGCCAGGAAATGGATGGAGACAATCAGATCTAGCATCTGGTTCAGTCACTGAAGAGAAGGAGGGCCCTAACTGAGGATGCCGTTCTCATTTACAAACCGCCTGTACCAACTTCGTGCTCTCCACGTGCTGGAACTGACGAGCTCTAAAAAGAATTGCTACCGTAAACATAGAAAAGAGCAGAAGACCTGGATTGTTTGCATGGCGCCAGAATGCAACATGAAGCCGCTTTGCTTAGTTAAAAATCGGAACTGTTTTCATATTTGGCACTCCCCTGAAGATGATTATTTTCATTAAAACTAAAAAAAGTAGGTCTCCATACGTGAACAGGGTGTTTGTTGTTCAGTTTCATCATTTTGCATGTTGCCTCATTGTTCATTCACTGTTCTTAAAGCATGTTGTCTTGTTTTCTAATTGCATGTTGCCTAACAGTTTACAGTTTTCTTACTGCATGTATTTTTCTTTTTCATCTTTCTGTAATGCCAATTTACTGTAAGTAGTTTACTGATCATTATCTTGTATAAAGTGTTAAATTAATTAAAATGTTTTAGCCTGATTTTTATTTATTCTAGTTTTGAAAATAAATAAATACAGCACAATATGGAAGGTTTTTTTTTTTGTCTCCCTCCCTCCCAACTAAAATTCTTAATATCAAAGTTTTATTTGTAATATGCTTTTTTTTCTTCAAATAAAAAACAAACAACAAAAAGTTTTACTTGTGTGTTTCTTTATTTTTGTACTGAAATATAACTGTCTCAAACAATAATTTTTTCAGTCTCACTTTTTGGCAAGTCTTAGCCCTGATCTGCCTTTTCGGAGGTTGATTTTTGTAAAATACTATGCATTGTAAAACCTTAGCTAGCTCTGCAACTGTACAAGACATTTCAATTCTGATTTCAGATTTGAAATCCTTGGCAAATCAAGCGGATACCTGCAGGGCTGGCCTTTGTCTTCCAGAGGCCGGTATCTCGCAGAAATCCCCTCTCGAGTTCCTGTGTGTATATAAAGAGGAAATTGCCTTGGTTTTGGGATCTGAGGACGCCCACTGAACCTTCAGTTCTCTTGAGTTGTGTGGGGAACTGCTGCGATGAGATGTGTTTATTTAAAACGCAATGTTTTTGTTTGTTTTGTTTGGCAGCATAGATGGGTTTATAGCCCCATCCCTCTAATCTCGTGCAGAATGCGACCATCTCCAAATGGATTCATTAAGTGTTCATTTGGAAATGGTTACGCAGATAAAAACCTGCAGCATTTGCTGATCGGGATGGGTTGTTGAAAGGAGAATGACAGAGAGAGCGGAGGAGAAAGCGAAAATTAGAAACAAAACAAAAGTAAAAAGAAGTAAACAAAAAACAAAACTGGAAAAACCATTGTGGTATTTGTTTGGGTAGAGGTAGTTATTTGTTTAAACCTTTATTTTGCTTGGTGAGTTGTATTTGTTTGAAAGTCCTTTTTGTTTCAATTAATTATCATTATTATTATTATTTATTTCTTAGCAGATGCCCTTATCCAGGGCGACTTACGGTCGTAAACAAAAATACAGTCTGAGGTGAAAGGGGGGGTTCTCAAACTGACACTTTTGAAGGCTTAACTGACCGGGTATGAAAACTACTAAGTGACATCATCTTACCTTTTGTTTTCTTTAAAAATGCTTAGTATTCTTGCTGCACATCTGACATTACTATTATAATTTTAATTTCACCATATTAAAAAAAAAAAAAAGAATAGTCGTGTCACCATTATGGCAGTAAAGCTGTTTCTTAAATGTGAATATTATTTTGCAAATGACAGGGAGGTGTCAAAATATTGCATGCATGTTTTATGAGTGTGAAAATTGCTGTCAGATTTCGATTAGCTGTTCTATTGATGTGTAACCCTGGATCACAACCATTTATTCAGATTATTTCCCAAAATTACCGGTAAGAATAAATTCCTGTCAAACCAGAGCAATAGTACATATTTTATATTACAATTGTGATTCAATTATAGCTACTGTACTGTACAAATACAGGACCGTGCTTGAGGAGGTAAATTATAACAACAAAAACAACATTTCAATTATCACAGTTACACAAAATCACTTTACAAATATTTGTTTTGTTCACAGTAAATGTGTTCAACCTATACACCTTGATTAATGCACACTAAGAATATGCATAAATTAGAAATCTTCAAAATAAAATGCATAATGAATGAGCAAGTGACTGGATGCTCAAAGCTAATTTAACATGCGCATGCTATTTTCAGAGAAGATGCTCTAGCAAGCTGCTGCCAATATTGCCAATATTACGGTTGCTACTTTTGAGCCTTTCCCAGCAAGTAATTTTTTACTGCAAAGAAGTGATTTTCCAATGCACCTGTCTGTCTTAATTTTTCACACAGTTTCCCTCTATGTTTCTTGCATCCCCTAACAATTATTTACCCCTGGTAATGAGTAACATGTTCATATGTAAAGCTTTCCATACTGTTAGTGTAATTCAGTAGTTTATTATTATTTCTTATTATTTATTTCTTAGCAGACGCCCTTATCCAGGGCGACATAAAATTTAAAGCAAATACATTTCAAGTATCACAGTACAAGTAATAATACAATTAAGAGCAGTTTATACTAAATTATGCACTTACAATACAGTCAGTACCTTGCTGTTTTTAGAACATTCTTTAGAACACTGTCCTAGTCTAGTCTCGAACATCCAGCTCCTGTCATGAAAATGTGATTTGTTTTGGTAAAACATATGTCTAACACAACACTTTCTATCTGATCACAAGAGCGTCAAATTTATTTATTTATTTATTTTTAAATTTGGAATCGACAATTATTTTTCTTATTTTCTCCCCAATTTGGTATGCCCAATTATTGTATATTTCAACCCGGCTCACCGCTGCCACGCTGGCGTTGACTCGGGAGGGACAAAGACGTACACATGTGTCCTCCAAAACGGTGCTGTCTGCCATCCGCTTCTTTTCACTCTGCAGGCCCACCATGCAGTCACCTCAGAGCTGCAGGCGCCCGGCCAGGCTACAGGGGTCGCTGGTGTGCGGTGAGCCAAGGACACCCTGGTCGACCTAAGCCCCCCCCCTCCCCTCCCCTCCCCCGGGTGGCGCTCGGCCAATTGTGCGCCGCCCCCTGCGAACTCCCATCCACGGTCGGCAGTGGAATAGCCTGGACTCGAACCGGCGACCTCCAGGCTATAGGGCAGCAGTGTGGAGTAGTGGTTAGGGCACTGGACTCTTGACTGGAGGGTCGGGGGTTCAGTCCCAGATGGAGGACACTGCTGCTGTACCCTTGAGCAAGGTACTTTACCTAGATTGCTCCAGTAAAAACCCAACTGTATAGTGGGTAATTGTATGTAAAAAAATGTGATATCTGTATAATGTGAAATAATGTATAATGTGATGTCTAGTAACAACTGTAAGTCACCCTGGATAAGGGCTTCTGCTAATAAATAAATAATAATAATAATAATAATAATAATAATAATAATAATAATAATAATAATAATATAGGGTGCATCCTGCACTCCACGCCGGAGTGACTTTACCGATGCCCCACTCGGGAGCCCGTCAAAGTTTAGTATAACTTCAAAGTCTCATAAAGCACAACAAGAAACTAAAAAGTCAATTTGATCAACCTAAACCCTGCCGGGATGAGCCACGGTTGGACATATCATGTGAAACATTATTTATTTAGTCCTTACAAAACTATACTACTATTTTTTTGAACGGGAAATCTTTACAGGTGTCTGGTGTATAGTATAGGCCTATAAGTTTTAAATGCCTATTTCCTTTCCTGAAAACAACATCTCAATAAGGTCTTTCCTGTTAAACATTTTTAATAAATAAATATCTCATTATAAATATCAAAATGTCACACCAGCATTTTACTAAATTTGAACACAAGAGGGTGGCATTGGTTACAGTAGGTTATTCTAAAAGAGATATTAAATCAACCAGCTGTTCTAAGGCTAGCTGTTAGCCTAAAGTTTTGCCTGGTATTTTTAACAGTTTATTGTTTTTGTGTTAATGCAAGTGACAGACAATTCTCCACGAATGTTCATGAAGTACCTGTTTACTGTCAACGCTTGTTACTTCCGCTCATCCTCACAAGTGTAAATAAACACGGTACTCTTTTTACACCATATACAGTAAATGTATATCATGGGCAATAAGTATTGATAACAACAATACTTGGTATCATTTAAACTATACAGTTTCACGGTTGGCAGTTGGACCTTGTTGGATGCTCTGAGGAGGTGATGCAATAGGCTATGTCACCACAGAGAGAACCATGCTGAACTCACTTCACTCAACTCAGAACGGCCTCCAACACACCACAGTTGAATTGTATGGACCTAAACTGTCTTTCAGCAGTCAGATTAAGTGCCAAAATGTTATATATATATATATATATATATATATATATAGTTTCACAAAAAAACCAAAAGCAATCATTCAACATTCAACTACTTACACCAAAGGCTTCTCTAGTCGGCTGCCTTGTGATCCAACCACCTCCCCCAGGGTGCAGAACCCTTGGCCCAGGAAATCCTGAAATGGCAGGAAAACAAGTTAACCGTATTCCTTTCAGTCTGACCCATGGAGACAACATACTGTATGATCATCAAATATTATATTTTAAATTACCTCAAGAAGCCCTATTTATAAATCGACTTGTGGGTCCCTACATTCTCTTAAACCTTTCACATTTATTTTAATGTGGTATTGGAAATCAGTCAGATTTAATATATACAAAACATGGCTCTGGTCTTATTATTTCCCATTGATAACATTTAGGTCACCAGATATCATTTACAGTAACTGTGATTACTAATTGATTCTCTAGTACAGCTTTGTTAGTCTTTCTGTATCATTTACTTTTCCGCTATATTGAGTGCTTATTAAATTAGTGTTGAACAGGTGAAGGATAATATAATTTGTATTGTCACAGATTAAGAACAGCAGGGACATCTGCAGTGCTGGTTTTCTCAAATTAAACTGCACATGCACCCACACTGTTTGCTCCACAGCTATTAAACATTGTATTTCGGGCAAACTGTTTCAAACTGTATAATTTGACGGAAACTGATTATTTGACATTGTGTACTACTGACTGATAAAAAATGAGGTAGGAACACAGAACACTAGTAAACATACTGGATCTGGAACTACGGCTCACAGGTGAAAGAAAAATGTAAACACACCAAGCCTTAAATCTAATTTAACAACCGATCTTCCAAATCTGTGATACATCATCTACAAGGGAACCTGCTATTCTTTACCAAAGCCTGTGTTGTATTAAAGTGATGACCCATTGGTGGATAGACAGGTAAAGACAAAGAATGCATTCAATGGAGCTTGTTTTAGCTAAAGAGGGTGGAAAACTAATCAGAGGCACAAAGTGCACTCACAGCTCCCACAGATCATTGGGTTATTTTTAAAACCTGTGGTCCTGACCACAAGCTTTTTTTAATGTCTTTAAGGTGAATTATGGTAAGGATCTGTACAGTATTTGTGTGTGAGTGACTGTGGCAAAGTGGTAATGACGTGCAGGTGAGTGCAGTGCAGAAGAATCACACAGACAAACGTTGGTACAGGTGCAAGGGTGTTTATTTAAATTAATAAATGTCCAGAGCCTCAAGGCAAAACCTGTAACTAATAATAATGCTGGAAGTGATACAGCGGCGTGTATCACTTCTCGTTATAATCCTACGGGTTTGACCCGCAACCCCAAAGTCCCGTTCCGACACCCACACTAAACACAAACACAAAGACAGTGCGTGATTTAAGTGCTAAAAGGTGCAAAACAAAAGACAGTTCCAGTAGTGAAAAGGTGAGTGGTGAAGTCCGGGTTTGTCGCTGGCCTGCGGCTGCAGCTCCGGATCGTGCTCAGTAATCTTTAGTGAGACAACAACACACAAGACACACAGTGTTAGAACACAGACACAAAACACTCACGGTCGATCTCACAAACGGGCTCCTTCTTGGTCATATAATTTAACCATATGCAAAGGAACAGATCACTCAAGCCATGCCCCCTATTTATACCCTTGCCCATGACCCCGAGGTTAACGAGCGCATCCGCTCCTCCAGTCCTCGGATGCCACGCCGCTTACCGTCTGGGTCACTGAGCTCGGGTGCCATAGCTCCGCCCCCTTCCGAACTGACCGACTTCCATCTACCCTACGGAATAAATTGTCGTGCCATTTCATTAAGGGTACTCTGTTCCTCGTACACCGTGCTCTCACAGGTCGAAAGGGAGATCTAACACTAAGACTCATTCGATCTCTGTCACATATCCCACCGCTCAGAGTGGAGCCGAAGGAACACTCGGCTAAACCTACCTTTCCCATTACTCCCCCCTCCCGGGAAAAATAATCCGCATTTTGGTGGTCTTTCCCTGCACGGTGTACCATATGGTACATGAAGGGCTGCAATGCCAGATACCACCGAGTTATCCGGGCATTGCTGTCCTTCATTGTGCTTAACCACTTGAGTGGGGCGTGGTCAGTGACAAGATCAAATGAGTGTCCCAGCAGGTAATATCTTAAAGAGTGAGTAGCCCATTTAATGGCCAAACACTCTTTTTCGACGACGGAGTAGTTGCGCTCCCGAGGGAGCATTTTTTTACTTATGTACAGAACAGGGTGTTCTACTCCGCCTACCATTTGAGACAGGACTGCACCCAAGCCGACATCCGAAGCATCGGTGTGGAGGATGAATCTCTTAGTGAAGTCTGGCGTGATGAGAGCAGGGGCCTGGCAAAGTCTCTGCTTAACAGTATTAAACGCCCCCTGACATTCTTCTGACCATTTAATTGAATTTGGTGCGCTCTTTTTGGTGAGGTCAACTAAGGGATTAACCACTGTGGCATACTCGGGGATAAAGCGGCGGTAATAACCGGCTAACCCCAGTAGCGACCGCACTTGAGCCTTGGTTTTGGGGATTGCCGCGTCTACCAAGGCCTGGACCTTGGAGACAACGGGTTTCACCCTGCCATTCCCCATTACAAACCCCAAATATTGCGTTTCTTTTTTGGCAAACGCACATTTTCGCAAGTTAGCTGTCAGCCGGGCTGCCCTTAGAGACTGAAGGACGGCTGTGATCCTAGCCAAATGCTCTCGCCAGGTGGAGCTGTAAATGACCACATCATCAATATACGCTGCCGCATATTCACGATGTGGGTGTAAAACCTGGTCCATCAGTCTCTGGAAGGCAGCAGGCGCACCATGTAACCCAAACGGCATGGTTGTAAAATGAAACAGCCCCTCTGGTGTTGAAAATGCGGTTTTCTCTCTAGAACTACGAGTTAACGGGATCTGCCAATATCCCTTCGTCAGATCCAGAGTGGAGATGAACCTCGCCGTCCCCAGTCTATCTAGGAGTTCGTCGACCCGAGGCATGGGATACGCATCAAACTTGGCAATAGCGTTTACCTTGCGGAAATCAACGCAGAAGCGGTTGGTGCCGTCCTTTTTGGCCACTATCACAATTGGACTGCACCACTCGCTCCTGGAAGGCTCAATCACCCCAAGTTCGAGCATGTCCCATACCTCTTTGCGAACGCCACTCCGTCGACTTTCCGGGATCCGGTAAGGTCTCTCTCGCACTGTGACACCTGGGGGAGAGATAATGTCATATTCAGCGAGGTTAGTTCTACCGGGCGTGTTAGAAAAAACATCGCTAAATTCCTCAATTAACCTACGTAGTTCACGTTGCTGATCAGGAAGTAACTGTTCCCCCATCGAAATGTTCTTTGTGCTAGAGGGTTCTAGCTCGGGCCCTAAATCATCCTCTATATTGCCTGGGGCTATAAATAACACCTCTCTTGCCTGCCAGGGCTTTAATAAATTTATATGATAAATTTCTTTTTTGTTACGGCGATCGGGCTGTTTAATTTCGTAATTCACCTTTCCTATAGCCCGAATCACCTCATATGGCCCTTGCCATTTAGCACATAGTTTGGATTCCGCTGAGGGAAGTAGCAGCATTACTTTGTCTCCAGGTCGAAAAGTTCGGATTAATGCATTTTGATTGTAATGCTGCTGTTGTCGATGCTGAGCCGATCTGAGATTGTCTTGGGCCAAACGACCGACCAAATCTAGGCGATCTCTCAGTAGGAGCACATGCTGCACTACATTTTTGGACGAGCCTTTGTGCTCCTCCCACCCCTCTCTCAACAGATCGAGAATGCCGCGAGGCTGTCGGCCGTACAAGAGCTCGAAGGGGGAGAACCCTGTCGAACTCTGCGGCACCTCTCTCACCGCAAAAAGGAGGTAGGGAAGAAGCGATGCCCAATGTTTTTGCTCCTGATTCACAAATCGTCTCAGCATCGCCTTTAGAGTCTGATTAAAACGTTCCACCAAACCGTCCGTCTGTGGATGGTAAACCGACGTTCTGATGGGACGTATTTTTAGTAATTTATATACCTGCTGTAGCGTATTTGACAAGAAATTAGTTCCATGATCAGTCAATATCTCGTTGGGGATCCCTACTCTTGCCATAATCTGCACTAGTTCTTTGGCTATCGCAGCAGCACTAGTGGACCTCAATGGAACTGCCTCTGGGTATCGCGTTGCGTAATCTACCACCACTAATATATGCGTATACCCGGAGTCAGAAGGTAGCAAAGGGCCGACTATGTCCACTGCGATGCGTTCAAAGGGGGTGGAAATAATCGGCAGTGGGACCAAAGGGGCGGGGCGCACTCGACCCGGCGCTACTCTCTGGCAGTCTGGGCATGTGGCTACATATTTCGACACTTCCTTATAAAGACCTGGCCAAAAGAATCGAGCCAATATCCGTTCCCTTGTCTTGTCAACTCCGAGGTGCCCCGCAAAAGGGATATCATGCGCCAGCCTCATGACCTCCAGCCGACAAGACGGGGGGACCAATAATTGTGTTACAGGATGTCCTGTGCCCGCGGCCAGGTTTACCCTATATAGTAATTGCCCCTTGATAATGAAGTGTGGAAATACTAGTGCCCCAGCGCCTTCAACATCCTTACCTTCAATGGACCGGACCTGTCCCCGAATGTGCACCAGTGATGGGTCATTGTCCTGCTCCCACACTAGGTTCACATTCGAGTGCCACATGTCCGGTATATTGAGCGGGGCGGGAGTAACATCTGCCCTTGATGGCCCAGTAACCTCGCCCTCTCGGTCACACTGCGTTCCGACCCCCTTCGACTGACGTTTTTCACCGTTATAACAGGCTCCCACCAGCCCCCAGCCTTGTCTCATTAACGCTCCCTCCCATTTCCGCAGCCTTCTCTCTTTGTTTGTTTTTTCCGGCCGGAACAGGGAAGAGAACATTTCCGCTTGAAAGGGAAAAACATTACCAATCATTTCCCCTTCTACTTTTTCTGCCACATTTGCGTGTATGGCCGGGACTGCCCTTAATTTCAATAAATCTTTATAGTTGGGCCAGTCCCGACCCAGAATAATGGGATGTGGTAACCTTTCCGCTACCCCAACTACCAGGGAACGTTTCATCGGACCGACCGATAAATATGCTTTTACTGTGGGGTATGTTGCCGTGTCTCCATGGATACAGGAGATCGCCACCTGACCTTGTGGCTGCCACACCATACCGCCTAAGAGAGATGCTCTAATTAAGGTCTGACCACACCCTGTGTCCACTAATGCATGGGTTTTCACATTTCCAAAAATCACCTTAACAATACAAGGCCCCTCCCGACCATTTTTCCCTCGCTTACCCGCTTCAGATGCCAGATTACAGACGGCCACGTCACACTCCATCGCAGATGGGCATGACCTAGCCTGATGTCCCGGCTGGCGGCACCTAAAACAGGTAGGGGGAAAGGAGGGCACAGTATTAAATGGTCTGTCCCGCTGCTGGTATGGCAACGGGGCAGGGCAGCACCTCTACCCCAGCTGGGGGCCAACCTTGGTCTCCATGAAGAGGAGGCAAGGTCGCCCATTGGGGTTGGTGCTCTTGGAGGTCGTTGAACCGGTCCTGGTGGTGGGGCTGATGGAGCAGAGAGAGGAGGTGGGGCTCGGCCGCTCCGTTGAGGTGGGGTGAGTAGCCCGGTCTGGGCGGATACCAGGGAGTCCTCGAAGTCCTCAGCGAGCTTGACTGCCTGTTCCAGGGTGTCGGGGTTGTGGCGCCGTATCCATCCTTGGGTCTCGGCGCCGACCACATGACAAAACTGCTCAATGACGATGGCCTCCCCCATCTGGGCAGTTGTTTTTAGCGCCGGGGTGAGCCAGTGTATCATGTGGTCACAGAGCTTCTGCGCGACCACCCTGGGGCGTACGTTCGGGGACCTCCTGTACTCCCTGAACCTCACTCGGTGCGTTTCCTCCGTAATGTTAAGACGGCGGAGAATAGCCAGCTTTACCAGGTCATATTGAGCGGCGTCGTCATCCCCCATCGCCTGGTAGGCTGCCTGCGCTTCCCCAATCAGGCAGGGTCCCAGCTGGCTTGCCCAGAACTGTCGGGGCCATGACGCGGTGGTAGCCAGCCGCTCAAATGCCACCAGGTATGCCTCTGGATCATCATCCGCCGTCATTTTCTGCGTCCGTGCTTTGGGCGCTCTGAAGCTGCATTCTGCTGATGCTGTGGGAGGTATTGCCAGCCCGACCCTCTCGATCAGCGCAGTGTACCTCTCCTCTCTCCGTCTTTCCTCCACCTCCCGTCTGCTGTCCAGCTGCTCCAGCAGCGCCGACAGTGTTGCGTAGTCCATCCCACTTCTGACACCACGTGTGGCAAAGTGGTAATGACGTGCAGGTGAGTGCAGTGCAGAAGAATCACACAGACAAACGTTGGTACAGGTGCAAGGGTGTTTATTTAAATTAATAAATGTCCAGAGCCTCAAGGCAAAACCTGTAACTAATAATAATGCTGGAAGTGATACAGCGGCGTGTATCACTTCTCGTTATAATCCTACGGGTTTGACCCGCAACCCCAAAGTCCCGTTCCGACACCCACACTAAACACAAACACAAAGACAGTGCGTGATTTAAGTGCTAAAAGGTGCAAAACAAAAGACAGTTCCAGTAGTGAAAAGGTGAGTGGTGAAGTCCGGGTTTGTCGCTGGCCTGCGGCTGCAGCTCCGGATCGTGCTCAGTAATCTTTAGTGAGACAACAACACACAAGACACACAGTGTTAGAACACAGACACAAAACACTCACGGTCGATCTCACAAACGGGCTCCTTCTTGGTCATATAATTTAACCATATGCAAAGGAACAGATCACTCAAGCCATGCCCCCTATTTATACCCTTGCCCATGACCCCGAGGTTAACGAGCGCATCCGCTCCTCCAGTCCTCGGATGCCACGCCGCTTACCGTCTGGGTCACTGAGCTCGGGTGCCATAGCTCCGCCCCCTTCCGAACTGACCGACTTCCATCTACCCTACGGAATAAATTGTCGTGCCATTTCATTAAGGGTACTCTGTTCCTCGTACACCGTGCTCTCACAGGTCGAAAGGGAGATCTAACACTAAGACTCATTCGATCTCTGTCACAGTGACCTATCACATATACCATATGTGGGGGTGTGGGGCTAGTGGCCAGGCTGTGTGTCAGGGAGTACTCCACACAAATATGAAACGAATGCTCTTGTGAGCACTTAAATAAATAAAAGAAAAAGAAAAGTGAAAATGTAAACAAAAGCCTCGCTCCCACACTGGAGTGCTAATATTCCAAAACTGCCTGACTGGCTTCCCGAGCCAGGTGCTTTTACAGTTATTTGCTCATCAATGAAACAATCAATTTGGCCACCTGTCGCCTAACAGGATGGCTATATTTGGGCTTCCGGTCCCCCAGTTTCCTGTATTTTTTTTTAAGTGCAATTTTTCCACCTGTCCTGCAATTCTCTAGTTCCTCACAGAAATGTGAGTACACTAGATCATTCTATTGAACATCCTCATTTAAATACAGTAGGGGCACTTCATTTCTGCAGTATACGCTTTCAGATTCGGAAAAGCAGTGTTAATTTAAAGATCAGAAGAGGACCCCCCAAAAAGGATTTCTTAGCTGTTTCTAAGGAAGAATATGCATAATTCAAATGTTTAAGTTTAAATCATAAAAACCAGCATTTTAACCAAGTCTAAATTAGTAATGTCTAGTATTAGAAATATAATGCATTATGCATAAAAGACATTCATTCATATGTCATAAAAAATATATAACTCTATTCTACCTCCGACAGTGTGATACAATAGACAAGGATTTCCTGTGACATACATGTCACTCTAATTTATTCTAAAAATCATGTTTGTTGCCAAGTGTTTAATTACATTGTTCACTTTAACCAAATTAAACATCTGTTTTCAGAGGTTGCTACTATTTCTGTATAAGAAAGACACAATTACAGGAAATTAGGGGGGTTAGATGTTTATATTACATCTGAACAGGAAGAAATATTTCTTTAAGATAAAGGGCTATAATTCCTTGCAAGGAATTGCTCAGAACAATAATTACCTTCTCCTAGCTGTTGTTGCTCCTTTTTGGTTTTATACAATTCAAATGGTTTAAATCCTTTGAGAAAATTTGCCTTTGCTCTTGTACTGTTTGCTATGTTATTCACCTACTGTATATTCCGTTTTCAACAAAACTGCTGATTACAAATTAACAAAATAATGTATTTATTTGCTGTTTGGATTCAATTTGTTTATTCTGTCTGTATTGTATATGTGCTATACTTTCATAACTTTATATATTCAATTGTGGCAGGGCAGAAAAAAAGTCCTGCACATAATTAGAGGGTGCAGGGCAAAGCACGGGTGAATGTATTGAGTAGTATATGCTATATGAGATATCACCATGTTAATTTTTAACCAATGAGAATGCAGCATTTGGTTTTGACAGATGCCCTTAGCCAATAAGAATCAACCGGTAGTCTCGCCTCCCAGTTCTGGTCACATGTTTGTAGTCTTTAAACAATTCTGGAAGTCCCACCTTCCCGTCCTGTCACATGTTTGTAGTTTTAATGCAAATATGGAAATCGCACCTCCCATCCTGTCACGTGTATGAAGTTTTTAATGCACTTATGGAAACCATGTTCCATGATTGTAGTTTACCACATTAAAATGGGGGAATTAAACAAAGGTTTTGGGCATTATTTTTAATTTATGTTATATGTGTTATTTCAGAAAAATAAATGGATCAGTGAAATGGTGAAAAACAAGGGGAATACATGGGCTTTTAAATATATATATATATGCTTTTTACAAAAATAAAATAAGTTTGGCAACAGGGGTATATGGTTTGTTATATTCTTTATTTCAGAAAAATACAATGAGCAGTAAAATGGGTAAAAACAAAAAGGGTACAAAGTGCTGAAAAAATAAACAAGCTTGAAATTAGGAAGAAAACTAATAATATATATTTAATTCAAAGGTAAAATTCAGGTAAAACTTGTGTAAAAACTACAAACACGTGACAGGAAGGGGTAGTGGCACTTCCACAACGCCCCCTCAGCACACTGGGGGAACTGCCAGCCACACTCGCAATTCTCTCTCAGTTTGTTCAGCCAGATACAGACAAGCACTGACACTGACAAGGTTTGTAGCATTGCATTTTAAAACTGTTTTTTTTTTTCTTCAGTTTAAGTAAATACATTGTAACAAGTACAAATACATAGTGGCAGCCGATAGTCAAGGTTTGTATTCTTTTTTTTATTGGGCTTTTTAATGTTTTAAACTCAAGACACTTTGTAGGGACATTTCAGAAGCGCTGTGTGTTGCCTTTACACGTGCTTGGGTCTCAAGCTGTGTAAAATAAATAATGCAATAAGGTTTTTAAAATGTTAACTTAACAATGTATACAGGTTCCAGCATTTTATATGTTAACCTATAGGTAGGGTTCAGGGGGCGGAGCTAGGCACCAACAACCTATCATCTGCTGTCATCAATTAAATCTACCTTATTTAAACATTAGTCACCTCTACCTCGCTGTCTTGTGTTTTTTTGTTTTTGGCTTAAACCTAAGCGATTTCAAGACCCATCTACTTTTGCGTACCTCAATAATGGAGTACTTACAGCAGTTGTCATCGGATTCAGAGGATTCCCAGGATTTTCTGTCATTAACAGATCATTCTCCTTCAGCTTCAATCCAGGGTCCATCCAGTCTCTGTTTTTTCTCCCCTTCTGGTATTTCAGTTACATCTGATCAGGCTCCTGATCAGGCTCTCGTCCAGGTTCCAGTTCAAATGTTGCCTACTGTTCCTGCCACCCAAACATCGAGTCTTCGGCCTCAGGACGCCCCTCCGGATCAATTGTTTTGGAAGGACTGGCCCATGAATAAATTGATAAAAACCCTCCTTAAAAATGGTAATGCGATTCCGGCAGGGAGTGATAGAGAGTCTCTTTTCATTCTCTATTGCAATTCAGTCTCAGCAGAACCAGTCTTTCCTCCGAAAAAACATAATCAGCCGCGCCCAGCCATTCAGCGTCCTAAAACAGACAGCAGGCAGTCTATTCCGGATCTAACCACCCCCACAACTAGCACCGCTAACCAGCAGCCAGCCATTGAAACCCAACACTCGCAAATATTCAACGAGATAAAATCATTTATGCAGCCTTTTTCCGATACTCTATCTTCGGTCAGTTCTCAACTGTCGGATCTAGAAAAAAGGGTGTCTATTATGGAACAGGGAAAACAATCTACAGTGCAGTCATTAATTTCAGCATCAAAATACTGCAGCGTCACCTACAGCTTCTTCCGGTCCAGCCCTAATTTCAGCCAGCGAAGCAGATTCTCCAATATACAACCTTGCTACCACATCTACATACGGATCCTCCTCTCCAACGGCAGCTAGACGTCACACTATATCTCCACAAATCAGACGTATCATTCTCGAAGGTAAGGACATTAATCTTGTTTCACTATTAATGACGACTTCGGAATTCTTGGACCATAGAGTAGTCGATTGTGGAGAATTGGTGGTAACTCTAAAATCCAGAGATCCCAGACTGCTTAAAAATCTTACATAGGGGAGTTTGTCCTTGCTTTCTCCATATTCAGAGATGTGTTATGCTCGGTATATCCTAACCGCAGAGCTGAATTGGAATCTTACAAATATTACATCGTGGAGCTGTCTGTCAGATACTGAGGGACTATGTTTTATGAGTATCATAAAGCATTCTCTGCAAAAGCAGCAGCGATATTGGCAGCAGATAATCACATCATCAATTGGGCAAAACCTGATCCAGATCTATAAAATAGAATTTTTGGTGTTCTAAGGGCTAACGCATGTGGGGTCTGCGCTTCAACAGCTCATTCAACAGCCCTCTGCCCTAAAGCTGCAACTGCATCAACTTCTAAAGCACCCGGTTTCGCCGCTAATTCATACAGATCTTCAGTAACTAATCCTATACATTCTTCAGCTCCCCTCAATCAATCTACAAGGAAAGACAAATACGGGCGCAGTATTAGATTTTCAGGAGGAAGACAAATCTGCAACAATTTCAATACTGGCTTCTGTTCGAATAGGCAATGCAATTTTATCCACATGTGCAGCAATTGCGGTGATGCTCACTCTAATACAATCTGCCCTTTAAAACGCAAGTGACTTTCCCCGATGCTCACCATCTTTACTCCTATAAACATCCTGGCGTTATCAAGTAAATTACAGAATCATCCCGACAGTAACTTAATTAATTACCTGATCGACGGATTAAAAAATGTTTTTTCAACCGGTCTTACTCAAATTCCTTCTTCCTCGTTCCAAAGCAAAAATCTTTATTCAGCGACTCAAGATCCACAATCAGTGCAGTCTCTCATCGAAAAAGAAATTTAAAAAGGATTTATAGTCGGTCCATTTTTAGCTCCTCCTTTTCCAGTATATAGAATTAATCCTATCGGCATTGCCACGAGGAAAATGTCAGGAAAAAAGCGTCTCATTATTGATTTATCAGCACCACGGGGGTCAAGCACCAGCAGCATTAACTCATTAATTCCCCAAGATCAATTTTCCCTGCATTACATCACCATTGCAGACACAATACATTCATTTAAATTAGTAGGTCGTGGTTCCTGGTTAGCAAAAGCAGATATATCAGACGCATTTAAAGTAATGCCAATCCATCCTTCTCTCCGTCACCTGTTTGGTATATGCTGGGAAGGGAAGTTTTATTTTGCCACTCAATTGACTTTCGGCTGCCGCAGCAGCCCGAAGATATTTGATACCCTGTCAGAAGCATTATGCTGGATTCTCCTTAATGTCTATCATGTCCCGTTCTTGCTCCACTTGCTGGACGATTTTTTAGTAATTTCTCCTCCTTCAGATGCACCAGCAGAAGCGATTTCCAATCTTAAAAGCTTATTTTCCGAAGTTGGCGTTCCGCTTTCAGAAGAAAAATCAATCGGTATCCTTCATTTTTTGGAATTCCTTGGAATCATTCTAGATACAGAAAAGTTTGAAGCCCGCCTGCCTGAGTCTAAACTTAACCATATTCATTTGCTCATTCAGGATTTTCAGATCAGTAAAACAATTAAAAAACGGGCACTGCTTTCATTGCTGGGTTACTTTAATTTTGCAATACATATCATTCCACAGGGGAGGACGTTTATATCTCGGCTGCTAGCACTGGCATCAACAGCAAAAAATCTTAAAAATATTGGGCGCTGGACTTCATCAGCAGTTGAAAGTTATATTCGTTCTTCATCATCTGAAATATCCTCCGCACATCAGTCCATTGCTAGTATGTCCGGAGTGGGGACTACCTTTCTGCCTGAGCCACCAAAGATTTCCCCCTAAGAAATAAAATTAAAGAAAGAGGTTTTTTTTTTCCACTGTGCAGAGGGTCTTCACATAGTCATTAGGGTACAGTCTACTAACCCCTTTGTCACGTTAAGTGTTTGTTTTCTTTCGTCTAAATGTTTTCTCTTTTCTTCTTTCTTATGCATTGGCGGTTCTCTCTTTTTTCTTCTTCACGTTGCGTCAAAGGGGAGCCGGGGGTCCATCTTTTGGGGGGTTAGTGATTCCACTTTCTCCAACCCTTTGTTAAGCTCTGTTTCATTTACCTCATAGAGGAGGGTTCTCCATGAGTCAGAGGGGACCTCCGGCCAAACCCTTCCATCTGCATGTATGTTTCTTTTGGGATTCTTCTTTCAGGTCTGATGCCTCTATGTGAGGGTCCCCAAGCGGTGGCATCCCTCGTGTTTGTCGGGTCTCCTCAAAGACAGTGGCCCCTCTCCTGTTTGTCGGGTCTCCTCGGCGACGGAACCCCCCTTCTATTATGTTGGGCTTCAAAGAGGTGGAACACCAAGCATTATATGTTTTAACAAATACTAACTTTATGTTTTCTTTCCGGTTCGCGAGCCTCTTCGTATGTCGGGTAACCTCAGAGACGGTGCCCCTCTTGGTATGTCGGGTCACCTCAAAGACGGTGGCCCCCCACCTGTTTGTCGGGTCTCCTCAGCGATGGAACCCCCCTACTGTATATGTTGGGTCAGGAAGAGCCAGAACCTCTTTTGTGTTATCAATACTAATTCATGTTTTCTTTCCGGTTCGCGAGCCTCTTCGTATGTCGGGTAACCTCAGAGACGGTGCCCCTCTCGTATGTCGGGTCACCTCAAAGACAGTGGCCCCCCTCCTGTTTATCGTGTCTATCGATCAAGTAAATGTTGGGCCTTGAAGAGGCGGAGCCCCTCTCTCCATGTGTATATGTTTACTAACTCTGTCAATAAACACTATCAGGTGGCATAGCTCCGCCCCGTGAATTGTGTATTTATGTATTTGTTGTTCCTTATTTTAAACATTTTGTCTTTTTTCAACAGCCACGCTTCTCTATTTGGATCTGTACAGCATCTGTTCCTTGTTAATTTTAAAACACTTTATGTCTTTTTTTTTTTTTTTTTACAGACACGCTTCTCTGTGTAATGTACTTGTTTTTAACATTTCACTGGCTTCGTTATCAAGCTTGCTTTATTTTTCAACTCTATACATTTTAGGTTTTTTTTTTTTTTTTACCATTTTCAACTTTCTTTATTTTTTCAACACTTTATATATTATTGTTTTCCCTTTTTACTAGTATTAATTTCAACACTTTATACATTTTTTGTTCACATTTTCAAGCTTGCTCTATTTTTCAACATTTCAAGCTTGTTTATTTTTTCAGCACTTTGTACCCTTTTTGTTTTCACCCATTTTACTGCTCATTTTATTTTTCTGAAATAAAGCATAACACAAAACAAACTGTATACCCGTTTTTTAAACATTTTATTTTTGTAAAAAAACCCTTATTTTTCTGAAATAACATATGTAGCTAAACACACTTTGTACCCGTTTTTTTCCATTTACTGCTCCTTTTATTTTTCAACACTTTGTACCTTTTTGTTTTTCCCAATTTTACTGCTCATTTTATTTTTCTGAAATAAAGAATATAACAAACTATATACCCCTGTTTCCAAACTTATTTTATTTTTGTAAAAACTTATTTTATTTTAAAAAAGCCCATGTATTCCCCTTGTTTTCCCCATTTCACTGATCCATTTATTTTTCTGAAATAACACACATAACACAAATTAAAAATAATACCCCAAACCTTTGTTTAATTCCCCATTTTAATGTGATAAACTACAATCATGGAACACGGTTTCCGTAAGTGCATTAAAAACTACATACATGTGACAGGACGGGAAGGTGGGACGTCCAGAATTGCTTAAAGACTACAAACACGTGACAGGAACTGGGAGGTGGGACTTCCGGTCTATCCTGATTGGCTAAGGACACCTGTCAAAACCAAATGCTGCATTCTCATTGATTAAAAATGAACATGGTCATATCTCATATAGCATATACTACTGTATTGTTATGATTTCAAATGTATTGTGGTGTATTGTATTATTATTTAAAAGGAAATATATTGTTTGGACACGGGTGATGTTATTATTGTATGATTTAAATGTATTTTGTGTATTTAAAAAATCATGGTTTTCTTTGTTATTGACAGCATGGATGAGGTTATAGCCCCATCCCTCTAAACCCTGTGCAGAACGTGACATAAAGGTTTATATACCGTGGCCATCTCCGAATTAACAACTAATTAATTAATTAATTCAGAGATGGCCATGTGTATATGAACCTGTATGTTTGTATGTTTGGTGTGGGGTGTTCAAGAGGAAGAAAGTGTGTGAGAGAGAGATGGGAAAAACGAAACAGAAAGTAAAAACAAAAAGCAATTGCTACGCGTGCTGGAAGCACCAGCATGGTACTTGTTTGTTTGGGTGTCAGGAGATTTTGTGTTTGTGACTTGTTTTTGTTTAAACTTTTATTTTGGCTCTGTGAGCAGTGTTTTTCTTTAAATCGTTTTTTTTATTTTTGTTTTCAATAACAATGGCCAACCAGGGCGCTCTTTCACCCGCAGTGCCTGCCTGTGTGTCTCTCGTACCTACATAATTAAATATTTATAGTTATGAAAATATTTTAGCTTTTTCTATACTTGTGGTTATGAATGAGATTTTATTCACTTGCTTTAACCGTTTGTCAGCTTTCTGATCTGGGAACGTCATCACTCGGTCAACCTGTCACACCACTGTATTGAATTAGACCGCAAAGTTTGGTAGTTGTTTACTGCAACACAACTAATGCATGAATCCCCAGAAGAATGAAATAGGCCAGTGCCAGGTGCAAAGCTTCCTGCAAAACAAGATAAAGCTGCCCCAACACTGCTATTAACAGAAAACAAGAAGTGGTTAGGTCTGATACAAACTTGTCATTGTGGCAGGACTGGTTATGTGATAAGTCTGAAAAGACATTTCTAGATTTCAAAAGAGACATTGCTTTTTTACACATACAATGTACTGCTTTAAATACTTTTGCTTCTGAGAAGGATTTTTATCCTCAATCAACTTTGTTCATCAGTTGTTTCTATTATAATTATTATGCTCTAAACTGCATTCCATGGTACCAAGTACAATTTTAATGAAAATCTGATTTTCTTTGTAGCAGTTTAGCGAATGTAGAGTATAGAATTTTTTTAATACAAATACCATTAACTAGGCCCCAGTAGGACATTCCTCCATAATTAAATTGAATCAGTAGCCGTTCACCAAAGATCAAACTACTATTTTATTTTCTCAACCAGTGACTTATTTACTTCATGGCATTCATGGCTTGGCATTGCATCTTAAAATGTTATCCTCAAGTCAGAACAATGAACTATGAACAAACTTGAAGGAAATGTATGAGTTTATGAATCTACATGTGTTGCATGTATTTATATTTATATATATGCCCTAAGACCATGATGGTGAGAGTGTATATGCAGCAACGTCATTTATGCAGGATTAGGGGTGAGCAGAAGAGCTTGTACTTGGAGCCATCATACTCGTATTGGTTCTCATACTCTGATCGTATTAGGAAGTGGGTGGGGTGAAACCACAGCTGTCATAAAAAGTTATTCTGGCACAGAAAGTTACAAGGCATAGGAAATGACCAGACAGTCTTTGATTTTGATAGTTGAAGTCCAAATGTGTTTAATTTTTTGCCATAGGTGGACAGAGATAAATCTGCAGATGCCTTGAAAACACCTTCCTGGCACTCACAAGGTGATCAGACAGTACTTTGAAGTTATTTGCCTGCATTTTTTATCATTTTGAAGTCCTGGTGTGTATTTTTATCAGCGGACGTGTCTGGGGCTAACACCAGAAGTATGTTCTGAAAGAAAGCCGTACTCTGTACAGATACTGATTTGCACCAGTTACTCGGAGCACCCATATAAGGAAGCATATACATTTTTTCCATTTGTGTATTCATAAATGCATAAGTTACTCACAAAAATTGAAAATCCACAATTAAAAATCATCAGTTAACACACAGCTGTGCATTACTCATTGATTAGCCTGTGGAGCCCTTCAAAGCAGCGGGGAATGTCTGCTATTGTCCTATTTAACATTTGGAACTTTAAATTAACATTGCTACCAGATCTTTACAAATATTTCTAATTAGCCACCTCAAGACAGTAGTTCAATTACACTTGATTTAAACACACACACACACACACACACACACACACACACACACACACACGTGCACCTACTGAAGAGCTTGACTTATATTTTAGAAATATCAGATGGTTTACAGTAAACATCTCATAAGCTAAAACCACAAACACTATTGTTACCACATAAACAGGTACTAGAGCCTTCTTGAGAATGGGGATGAAAAATGTAACTTATATTAAAAAAAAATCCTCTCAAAGTAATACCGTATTTGGAGATTACACCATGTACCAAAAACAGCACAATACTCTCAATCTACAAAAAACCCAAATTGCAGCTCCTTGACTTAAGAAATCCACAAAGCAACTTAAAAGATTGAGCTGGACCACAGTTGTGGTTGTAGAACCAAAGAAGAGGACATTGCATAAAGACTGGGTTGGATCCTTCCGAGGGTCAAACAATCATCAAGGACAGTCAATGAGTTAGTGTTGCCCAAGACTGTTTAATAGAATCTATGGCACACTCTTCACTTGAAATGTAATGAAAGTTACACATCTCATAGACATTAAGGGGGAAGGGGGGGGGGGGGGGGGATTTCCAAAGGTTTGTAAATGATAACTCCAGTGTTACTGAACAAATCCATATGTAGCATTGATTTTCAAGCTGTCGTTATGTCTATTTCGTTATTAAATAATCGTGTTCATGTGATTTCTGAAATTATGTTGATTTCCTAAATAATGTCAATATCTTAACGAGCAGTGCTTATTGTGACTATTTCTTTTGTGTGTGTGGGAATTTAAAAGGAAATCGATGTTAATTGTCATAATTTATCAGGAATTAATTTGCACTTGGAAAAGGACATTTTTAATTAAACGAAAAAGGATATGACACCTTGAAACAGTATTTATGTTCTTTGGTGTTAAAAAAAATAGAATAAACAAACTACAGTATGGATTTGCTGGAAGCAGCAGCAGTTGCAACAGCAGTAGCAGCAAATTTAATTTTAGAGCTTGAGTGTGAGCCTTAGATTGACAGACCCCGGCTGCGATGCCGACAATACAGAGAGAGGGTGTACAGGAGGGATCAGGGTTAATTTCTTAGATTTACCAGATGAAGATGTAAAAGCTCGATTGCGTCTGTATGGGGCATTTTGTCGACCTCCGGCAGACTCTGTAGGAGGACCTTGAATTGCCTACGAAAAGAGGCCGTGCCGTACCAACATTCACCAAACGTGCAGGTGATTTGTGATGCATCCTATAACAACATCTGGAACGTATGTGCAAATTTCCCTGGCTCCTGTTATGACCCTTACATTTCGACACAATCCGCTGTGTTTAATCATTTCAGAGACCCAATACTCTGTAAGACTACCTAGATAATTCAATATTTGTAGTTATGAAAATATTTTAGCTTTTTCTATACTTGTGGTTATGAATGAGATTTTATTTACTAGCCTATATGAGCTCTGGATACGTATATTAATGACAGCTGACCTCTACCGTAGATTTCATTTGAATTATACAAATACAAACCTAAGAGTAAATAATGAAATCTTGGTATAGAAAACAGCATACTATTACAATAAAGTTTCCTCACCGGTGATTGCGGATTTGCAATGCGTCCTTGTTAGGGAGTTCTATCGTAATTTTAAAAGCTTAATAAATATATAATGAAATGTTAAATACATGGTATACATGTATAACAACTAACAACTATACAAACAAATGGCACTTCAAAACGTATTTATTTATAGCCACAATCATACATACTAAAATACATCAACATAAGAAAATAGATTCCAACCAAGCTTACATAGATGGCTCTCCCCATCCAAAAAAAGGTATTATTTTCTTTTTAACCAAATAAAGATTGCAAAATTCACAGTAAAAGAGTTGTATATAAAATAACCCCCCGAATAAGGGTAAATGACTAGTGGGGTTTAAGTTTTTTTTATAATTTTTTTTTTAATTCTGTGCCATCCAATTTCTACCCACATGCCAGATAATTGTAAATCAGCATTTTATATGTGGAGTTTTCTAAAGAAATATACATTCTGGATGACAAAATACACAATTTTAAATGAGGTTTACAAATTATATACAAAATAGATATTCCCATTATTTTTATTTCCATTTGGCTGCTAACAGTGAATTATGCTAACATTCATTTTTCTTGATCTCGTTAATATGCATTTTGATTAACGAGTTCCCCTTATCTAGTCGTTGAGACAGGAAGTGACTTGCGAGAAATTTGTTTATTAACGACCTCATCACCTCAATTTCAAAGCATTATCGGATTGATTTTATTAACAAATTTAATTTGAAAATCACTTGCTACTAAAGCTGTCATTACTAGACCGTGAGTTACTAGACTTAAAGAGCTTTAAGTAAATGTGTTTGCAGCAGGGACAGCGTTCCGTCACTGGCTTCTCTTTGAACTTAAATAATACTTGAAATGGGAAACTACTCAATTGTTCCTACAGTACAAGGACAAAGCAATCTAAAATGTTTTCATATAAATATATTTTTATATAAAAATCTTTTATACTGCGGTTTAACTTCTACGCAATGGTTTTGTCGTCACAATCAAACCAAGTAGCTTTTGCATGTTCCACACATTCTAAAGCGCATTTTAAATACAGGCAATTTTTTTTTGAAAACCTCTAATAAATTACAAATAATATTATCTTGCATTATGAAATGATTCAGCATAATTAGCCTATGGCAATGCATCATCTTAAATCAATCTGCGGAAGTACCAACTTCCATTTTCATTGTCCTACTTCACAACAAGAAGAACGTCTTTAACAGGATATCATAACAAAAACCCAACTGGAGAACAAAGAGTCAAGACACAATTGGTACAACATTGGACACAATTCCCTCCAGCCATATGGTATCTACTTAAACAGCCAATCCTGTGTCGGCCATTGCTTCATCAACCTGTCAGTCTCAATTAGATTGAAGGTCAAGAGTATGTTCTTGTACATCCGATCTGCATACAGTAGGTCTAGCATTTCATGTGATGCTTCTGCTGGTGCATGACCTGCGCTAGAGGCTCAGAACATCAGCAAGACACAAATTAAGGTACTTAAGGATTTCTTTATTTTTTATTTTTATTTTTTCACCAGCAATTCAAGTTTTAAAATGTCTTTGGCAGCACTTTGCTCATACTAAATGTAGTAGCACAAAAGCTCTTTGTTGTTAGTTGGTGTTAATGGAAATAATTAAAAACTTACGTGTTTTGATAAGTTTGAACTTTTTGAATCAACATCATACCTGTGGGATGAGATAAAAAAACAAACAATTGATAAGCATTTTATTCAAAATAGCAGATAATATACAGCTATGGCCACAAGTTTTGCATCACCTACAATTTTAGGATTGAGACATAATTAATAAAAAACTACTTTGATATTTTATTTAACATCATGTAATCAAAGAAACTACAAAATTATATCACAAAGTCAAACAGAAGCCATAATAGTAATACAGTACTAGATTTTGTAATGTCAGTTTTTCGTTAAGTATATGGAAAACTAGAAAGCGGTATGTAATTCAATATGTTAATGTAACATTATTCAGCAGGTTTCATTCGACTTTATGAAGCAAAATTAGTTAATTTATAGGGTGATGCAAAACGTTTGGCCATAGCTGTAGAAGAAAACTAAGTATCTTCAACTGCAATTAAAAGCTTGATAGCTCATTCAACAAAAGTGTTCAGCTTCTTATTATGAGAAATGTCATCTTGTTTCTGGATTATAATGCATGCTAAACATACAATTTGATTGTTCACATTTCAGATGGTGTAAGACTATCAAGCCTTCGTATTCTTTTTCACAGTTATTACACTAATTAACACATTAAGGTCTTAATCATCAAGCAATGGAGTCCTGGAGGACAGCAGTATCTCTCATACTAAACATTATAGATACATTTACACTCACTGTATAAAAGCAGCAAATCAAATATTAACATTTACAATTAAATATAATAACCCGTGTGTTTTTCAATAATTCAATAAAGTGCTTCTGAATTTCTGCTTGGTGTCCTCATTTCTTATACTCAAGTAATAATGTCTTTCTCAGGGGTCATTCTATCGATACAAAATTGTCCCTGGTGACATTTAAGTGTCTATAAACCGGTTTTGTTTTGTTTTGTTTATGCAAAAAACAAAATTGCACATATATCCCTTCACTGTAAATATTTTCAAATGCCAGTAATGATTCATGTTATGTTTTTTACAGTCACAGGATGCAAGTTACTGTGCCTGCTATTATGAAATTCAAGAGTTTGCGTGCTTTGGTCTGGTCCTATAATAAAATGCCAGGGGCTGAACTGTTAGAGCTTAGGAAATGTTATGACATTTTATTATTCTAGTGATTTACTTTAAATCATGTTATTGCATGAGCGATATTTTGGTCAGGCCAACAATGCTGTGCAATCTGTTTATTCTCAAATGTGTTGTAGGCAAGTCACTGTTGTTTTTTGCATGTGCTTGCAAACAGAAGATTATATATTATATATTTTGTTTTTGTTGGGGATTGTGACAAGAGTTTGAAAGGTATCTGGATAACTGCTTTAAAATTAAACCATTGAGGTATATGTGTAACTGGAAAAAATTGGCTCAACAAAAATATATATTTATATACAGCAAAATAACATAATCCAGTTAAAATAAATTGGATTACACAGTCATATGATTTAAATTACACAACAAATATGTTATTATTTGGTAATATCACACTGGTGAAACAGTTTTGTTGTCTCCATACTGGATAACAATGTTAAAATTCAAAATCTGAAAAATAATTAATCGTAAGCCAATCCATTATAATTAAATAGGGGTACTTTCTATTTAAAATATTCTCGTTAAGATGATAATATTATTTCAAAAAAAGGGCATCTGGGGATATACAGTATCAGTATAAAAGATGACAACCAATGTAAACGAAATTTTTTGTGTGAAATTAGTCAAAAGTAATGATTTGCATAATTAGAACTTTCTTCAGAAATCTTGGCTTACGTGCACTGCTGCATTGCAACCTATTGCTGTTTTGTTTAGACAGGAATATATACCACATTTTTGTTTTGAATTCAATTTGGCTGCCAGGTAATCATGTTTTAGGAATATTTTCAGGAAACTAAGCCAACTTTTTTCAGCATTTTCATTTCAGATTTTTATTTAGACTGAGTGAAGCTTAGATTCCTGTAGTCAGGAGGATGACAGTAAATAACCAGATTTCCAAATAAACACACTAGAGCATTAGGAGCAGCAGGAATGTATGTAGGTATGTACTAGGCAGCCACGTGGCACTGGTAAGCAACCATTCGGTTTGTTATTAGTTTAAAAGTTACATTTAAGAAACACATGCCTTTCTAAGAGGGATAGCGATTACCGTCTGTTTAGAAAGAGTTTTGTCTACCTTGATTGTCAATTCAATAACTTCTGTGATACTCTATTATGGACAGTTATTTACAGGCTCCTTATAGAACAGAATGGTATTATTCTTACCAAGGTTTTACTGTATTCCGATTACTAGCTACATAGTCCACATATCTTATTCAGAACAGTGGAATACTTGATAATACAATGCATAATCATGAAATATTAGCCAGCATGTTAAAATACTGTGTAATTCATTTGTTTACCCCTTTTTAACTTAAACAAATTCAATATAAACACTAAATTTATGATTTAAAAATAAATGTACCTATTTTATGATGTTTAAGGCCCCCCACATATATACCATAGAGCTTATCCTTTGTTATCTTTGTTCCCTATAAAAATGTACAAAAGATTTGCCTGTAGCTATTCAGCATTTTGACACTAATTACACAATTATTGCATAATTGAAACTATATATATATATATATATATATATATATATATATATATATATATATATATATATATATATATATATATATATATATATATATACATATATATATATATATATATATATATATATATCACACACACACACAGTAGATCAGTAATATGCTATACCGGTAATTAATTAATTATTTCCCTGACAAACCAGCTGTAGCTTTTTTACACTTATTTTATAGGGTAGTGCAAAATATAATGTTTAGACACCAAACAAAGCCTTTACAAAAATCTGCTACAATGTGTGTGGTGGTGTCCCCTCTCTCCTTTTCTTCAGCGTTTTGCATTTAATGGCTGAGTTCATTTGCTGGAAAAACTGATGTTAATTCAATTTGACATCTTTCAACATCCATGCCCAGCTCTGCGTGCATTAGGTCAGAGTCATTCTAAATGTCTATAGGATTAGCCATATTCCTGTTGGAAGCCTAACTAATGCATACTGAACAATCAAGATCAGCGAATGTAAATGAGCTGATGCCGGTGATCATTGTTTATTTCGGGAATGTAAATTCTTCCAGACTGTGGGGCTATGGCATTATTTAAAACAAAACTGGAAATGATAACCAAACTGTTTCTGACAGTTCTTACTGGCATTGTTTTTTTTTTATCTGTAACCATGATAGCACCCACATGAAGCATATATGTATGATAGCCACTATACTGTACATAGAAGTACATATATTCAAAAGCCATAAATGGTAAACAGAAAAGGGAACATATAAATACAATTCACCCCTCCTCCCCCCTCCCAACACGTTTGTGAAATTTTATTTATAAAAATAATAATAATTAAATATTTACATTTAATTATCAAACAAACAGGAAATATAGAAGTGATCTTTAGGTGCTTGACCCTAATAATTTTCTAGAAAACACATTTTCAAATCAAAAGTATTTAACAATTCTGAAACATTAAAATGTACCACCTAACCTAGTCTACTTGTCTGTTCATATTAACATGATGTGCAGACAAGTGAATAAATAAACAGTGTAGATTCAGAAGCCTGCAGCATTGAGTGGGTTAAAAATGACATCTTAGGAACTGCTGTTGAAAGGGCACCCAGCCAAGAACAGCCCAAAGCAAATATGCAATGGGCAAGTGAAAAGAGAAATGGCAGCTGTTATCCAATCCTTTTTAGATGTAAATTGGATTACAGCACCTCTCAATTACAAGCCGTCATCTACTTTAATCTTTTCAGACATACAGTAACCCAGTTTGTGCCAAAACCATTCAGAACATAGCCGTCAAGCCGCGCATGCCAGCACGTTTAAATAACATGATTATGCACTTCATTGTCATAAAAACAACACACAGCTTTACAATATCTGTGTAGCGAGTGCTTTTCAGTGCTCTCTTATTTGTTTGTGCACACAACCAATGAATTCAATGGTAGACACATTTCACAAGCTTCATGTTGGCAGGCTCAGCATGATGTTCTGCTTGCTTAACTGCCTGAGGGTCAAACATTCATTTTAGGCTGGGTTACAGCATTGAAGGTAAAAGAGAAGGAGCTGGTAATAAAACAGCAATACTGTATGTCGGGGGTAATGGCTTAATAACCACACAGTGCTGTCAATTCTGACAGTGATTCATGTAAAGGGCAGTCACATTTGATATTTTACATTAAAAGGGCTCCTTAGAACATTAGCATTCTAATATATAACCTTAAGACATTACCACACTTGTTACACAGCATAATTATATGCATACATTAAACAGATACTTCAAATCATCTGCATTTTCAGATTTTATTTTTCTGTTTTTATATCCATTAGTGATTTGCATAATTCACCATTAACGGTCAAATAAATAACGATCTAAGCAGAAATAGAGAATAAAACAAAGGATCATGTTGTACTGAGCAAAAAATAAATACATAATATCAAATAGTAAATGACAGAACATAATATTTCTAATCTGAAGGTTAATTGCATTGCATTCTTTTTTATTACTATTACATTCCATTACTGTTCAGAATAAACCAGGGTACTGGTTTATATTGGAGAACAAAATCATTCCCTAAGCTGTGCTGCAATACAAGTTTAGTGCTCTGTTTGTATTTCATAAGTCTTTACTGTTTTATTTGCTAGTTCTCCATTTTATGACTTTGAGGTACCAATATTAAGTTGTACAGATTTTGAATTGCTTGTATCATTAAATTGCACATGCATGTTTAGTAATTAAATAAATCATATCTATTAAAATGTTCAATTTTGAGCACCACATTGATACAAGAGAAAAGACGATTAAAGACGATTAAACAAAGACGAAATTCATAGAACATTATTTGAAAATCAGCATGATAACTATAAGACAAAACTAAATATTTTACAAGGTTCAGGTCCAAAAAAATCCCCCAAAGTATAGAAGGCATGTGTTTGTCATTCCCACCCACCTCGTTTCTAATGAATATTGTAAAACATATTAGAACTTGAGTATTTACTTACAAATCAAACCGGAGGTTCTGCCTCTCTTCAAAGAAATAGTCCAGCATAAATTTCTTTACGAAATCAGGATTCAAAGTGTTGTCAATAGCTTCTGTTCTTCCATACTACAAAACAGATAAAATAAGTATCATACAATTTGAATAATATTAATTTAAAATATATACAGTAAAAAAAACTGTATGGCTTTACTCAATCTCTTTCCATAGTACATTCCACTCTCAAGTACAGTTACAGTGAAATGAATGAAGAATTACTGACCTGTCAAAAGGTGAACTAAAACGTTGCGAACATGCCCAATAACTGCAGGTATCTTCTTAAATGTTTGAAATATAAGGCCCTACTGTTAAACGTGTTTATAATACTCTTCAAAACCCATCCTTAGAAAGTTTCGTGAATAGGGCTTATACAAACTATACCTGTATATGTTTTGTCACAAGCAACCACAGTATCCTAGTGGTATTAATTTAAAAGATATGAAAATTACCATGTAGGATATTCCATCTCCAATCAAAAATGATACTAATGTATTTAAACAGATAGATCTAAAAATCACTGAAGATGACATTCAATTAGCAATCCCTCTGATATTCTTACACTGACTTTACCCTTTGTTACTGCAGAAAATGTCATGACCCTATCTAACACAAAACCCACGCCCTGTGTATCACAGTGTTTGCTGTGGTTGTGTTCATTTCTATTTTGTAATGGTTGTTTTTCTGTATTTCCATTCCAAGTGCTGTGTTATCTATACAACTTTGTTTCTTTCTTTCTCAGCTTTTTTTTTCCGTATGCATATGGTAGTTTATCATTCTAATCTAGTTAAGTAACTTTCATACTACTTGATATTGTCTTTATACTGTACACAGCTCAATAATCTGACCCACATTCTCGTTACCAGTAGAATGGAACTATAATTAACAGCAAATAGTGCAGCTGAAAGTAGCAACCTGCAAATGAAGCTAATTTCTCCGGGTTTAAACATATAGGCAAATAAGATATATACCACATTCGTCAAATAGCATCAGGGGAGGATACGTTAACATTTTAACATTTGTAATTTAGAAATCACTGTATAAGACTTCATGAGGAACTTGATCAGTTATGCCAGCAAAACACTGGTGAAGGCTTTTACCTATAAGAAAATCCATTTACCATAGAAAAACATGTAAAACTTCACATGTAAATTAGGTTCAATGAGTCTGAAAATGCTGACTTCGGGAACTAAACAAAAAAATCAAACAAAATGAATACAACATATAATACATATTATAGGGCAGCAGTGTGGAGTAGTGGTTAGGGCTCTGGACTCTTGACCGGAGGGTTGTGGGTTCAATCCCCGGTGGGGACACTGCTGTTGTACCCTTGAGCAAGGTACTTTACCTAGATTGCTCCAGTAAAAACCTAACTGTATAAATGGGTAATTGTATGTAAAAATAATGTGATATCTTGTAACAATTGTAAGTCGCCCTGGATAAGGGCGTCAGTTAAGAATTAAATAATAATAATAATAATAATAATAATAATACATCACAGAATGAAAATGAAATGTAAATAGATATGAAGGAAAACACTATCATACTTAGGGCCGACTGTTTATAGCCTTCCAAAAACTGCTTCAGAAAATCTTACTCGTCTGGTAGGGAGTGTCCGTACCAATCGTAAGAATATACAGTGTTAGCCAGCTAAAATGTGTTTGGTATTCCTCAAACATTTATAAACACCACTGTATAATTCCCAGATGGGCATGCAGGTCTATAGTATACAGTGTTAGACATAGAATACCACTGGAGAAACTTGAGCCAATTATCAAAAAGGACCAAAAGGACTACTTATCAAGCTGATCTGTTCTAGATGCATTATAAGTAACATAATCACAGCTACACCGATGGACCTCATCCAGTGTTTTTCATTTTTATTTTTAATTAGTCTTATGTAAAGGAAATGTGTTGCGCATGCCGGCTTCTTAAAGTATACAACAGTCAATTGCTTTGACTTAATATTCTTCTACAGTTTCCAGCTGTAAACTGAAGAGCAACATTCTGTCGAAACCGCTGGCTTTTAACAAATAAATGTCAGAGTTTGAAGTGAAGGAACTTGGCCTCTAGCTTAGCTGAGTTTTTTTTAGTGCAAGGGTAACACACAAAAAGCTTTATCTTTTAAATAAGATTTGAAAAACAAAAGTTTTTTAAAGTGTTCATGAAAAACTACAGTGCAAACAGCAGTACGTATCATGTACGTTATTTTCACTGAATAAAATGTGTATTTTATTATTAACTTGCTATGATATACATTTGTAATACTCATGATAATCCAACTCTAGTGTTTTTGGGGGGGGGGGGGGGGGGGTGACGACGGAGGTGCTTTTAATTTCTCATTTTTAAAAAGTCACCAGAATGCAATGACTGGAATAGAAAATGATATACACACTGATTCTATACAAGCATAAGGGTACTTTAGTTAAGATGACTGTGATATCTCATACAGTGTCTGTACCAGGTTGCTCTTCTGGCCATAATAAAAACTAGATTTGCTGTAACCCGCTCTACATGTCATATCTGTAGTCACTCTGGGGTTTACTTTGAATTATTACATTAAATAGTGTACAGCCAGTTTCTCCCAGGCAGTACAGTTTTTTTTAATACAAATATATGATAAGCTAATACATTTAATTAATACTAAAAGCTACCACTTAATTCTGTTATTTATTCAATACCATATTGTATAGCCACTGGCTCTGCACTACTTCATCCCAAATCCCCAAACAAACCATTCAACATTATGAAATATATTCCTTTAAAGAGTACAATAAAGGTCATAATATTAAATAAACATACTTGATTGCGGCTGATTCTATTGTACTTACTTCTCTCCATTCTTTGTTTCCAACTCCTTGTGTATACAGAACACAAACTGCAAAAATAAAAGAGTACATTAGCATCTTAAGACACTATTAATCAAAGATAGTAAAGTACAGCACACACAAGTAACATAATTTCTTCCCTTCTGTTTGAATATCAATGTAGTAATTTTTTCATCTATATGCAAATAATTTCATACACTGGGCTATTTTTATTTCCTACTGGATCTACTGTACAAAACAATACACTTTCCAGAGGAACAAATTGTGCCACCTGTAATTATGTCAGATTACTGTTTTCTTCATCACCACTCTAAAATCACTGAGGTGGCTGTGTGGTCCAGTGGTTAAAGAAAAGGGCTTATAACCAGAAGGTCCCTGGTTCAAATCCCACCTCAGCCACTGACTCATTGTGTGACCCAGAGCACGTCACTTAACCTCCTTGTGCTCCGTCTTTCAGGTGAGACGTAATTGTAAGTGACTCTGCAGCTGGATGCATAGTTCACACATCCTAGTCTATGTAAGTCGCCTTGGATAAAGGCGTCTGTTAAATAAACAAATAATAATAATAATAATAATAATAATAATAATAATAATGTGTTCTATATTTTAGTAATCTGAACCCAGCAAAAAAAATCATCATTGCAAACACTTTTTAATGTCTAAATTGCTTGCCACTGCTTGTGCTAATTCTGTTATATGGATAATTGGAGAAAACTTGAATCCAGCATGCTGAATTTCTCAAACAAAAAGATGTTCCTCTATATTATACATGAATTACACTAGCTGTCACAGAGTGTTATTCTGTGGTCAGATTATTTTTGATGCAAGATATCAGGTTATACAAGAAACAAATACAGTGCCTTGCAAAAGTATTCAGACCCCTGACCAATTCTCTCATATTACTGAATTACATTGAAATTTCATTCTGTTTGATATTTCATTTTAAAACACTGAAACTCAAAATCAATTATTGTAAGGTGACATTGGTTTTATGTTGGGAAATGTTTTTAAGAAAAATGAAAAACTGAAATATCTTGCTTGCATAAGTATTCAACCCCCACACATTAATATTTGGTAGAGCCACCTTTCGTTGCAATAACAGCTTTAAGTCTTTTGGGGTAAGTATGTACCAGCTTTGCACACAGTGTCGGAGTGATTTTGGCCCATTCTTCTTGGCAGATTTACTCCAGGTTGTTCAGGTTGGTTGGACGACGCTTGTGGACCGCAATTTTCAAATAGTGCCACAGATTCTCAATGGGATTGAGATCAAGACTTTGACTGGGCCACTGTAGGACATTCACCTTTTTGCTCTTGAGCCACTCCAATGTTGCTTTGGCCTTGTGCTTGGGATCATTGTCCTGCTGAAAGGTGAATTTCCTCCCAAGCTTGCAGTATTTCCCTGTATTTTGCTCCATCAATTCTTCCTTCAATTTTAACAAGATGCCCAGTCCCTGCAGATGAGAAGCATCCCCACAGCATGATGCTGCCACCACCATACTTCACTGTAGGGATGGTGTGTTTTGAGGCATGGGCAGTGTTAGGTTTGCGCCACACATAGCGATTTGAGTTTTGGCCAAAAAGCTCTATCTTGGTCTCATCTGACCACAAAACCTTTTCCCACATCGTTGCTGGGTCACTCTCATGCTTTCTGGCAAACTCCAGACATGCTTTCAGATGGTACTTTTTGAGTAACGGCTTCTTTCTTGCCACCCTCCCATACAGGCCAGTGTTATGCAGAGCTCTTGATATGGTTGACTGGGGCACCAATACTCCACTCCCAGCCACTGAACTCTGGAGCTCCTTCAAAGTAATTGTTGGCCTCTATGTGGCTTCTCTCACAAGTCTCCTTCTTGTTTGAGCGCTGAGTTTTGAGGGAAGCCTTTTCTTGGCAGTGCCTGGGTGGTGTGATGCAGCTTCCACTTCCTAATTATTGATCCAACTGTGCTCACTGGGATATCCAAACACTTGGATATTATTTTGTACCCTTTCCCTAATCTATGCATTTGTATTACTTTATCTCTACCTTCTGTAGAATGCTCTTTGGTCTTCATTTTCCTTCAGATTCACAGCCTGACCAATGATCCTTCAACAGTGGGGTTTTTATCCAGAAAATGTGACAGCAATTTTAATGGTTCACAAGTGGAGGCCAATGGTAAAGTAATTGTGTCCTCGTTAGGGCAATTTCTTTCATCGGTGTAAACTGAGAGTGCCTCCCAGTACTTTACTGGCACCCTCATGACTCAAATACACATCTATTTATTTATTTTTTTTTATATTTATAGTATGTTAATTCTGTACTATTAAAGTGTGACATATTTATTTTAAAATAACATGCTGCATTGGCGTTTGCAAAAATCTTTCAAAGAAAAAAGTTTTTGTTTTTAGGAGGTGGCCAATACTTTAATAAAACGAGTGAGTGATTAATAAATATTCAGTTGTAAAATGCGACTCCTTATTTTCTGACATTTTCCAGAGTCTGCTAGCTCCAAAGTGCCCCCAGATAACCAATACACGTCTGGAGAAAATAGTTTTGATAATAATGATCTTGTTGTGTATCCACTGATTTACTATGATCACTGTTGTAATGAACTTGGAAAAGAACAAGTGAAGAAGCCTTAGGGCTCCTTTGACCTAAATGGTAACCAAGTGTGCTGGGCTTCATCTGGTCATAAATATAATATCTTTCACAGGAAACAAATAAAAACAAAAATAAGGGATTAGAGAAATGCCTGGAATTGTACCAAATCATTTTACCCTTTTACTGTGGCGTAAAACTATAATGCATGTTCTCGTGTAATCATTGGGGAGTTTAATATGTTTCTTAAAGAGGGTTTTCCTTTCAGGATTCTTACATTCATAAATAACATTGTGCCTCAGGAGGACACAACCAGTACTCAGGAGGATTTCCCTTCTGATTTTCCTACACAACCAGTCCAGGGTGCTCAGACGTACGCTGCCAAGGATTTGTTCTGTGTTCAGTGATGAGCCAAGCGGTTTCCCTCTAAGAGACTGGGAAACCAGCCAACTCTTGTTTACCACTGGTTCCCTGTAAGCTTCATAGTTCATTGATGATCAAGGGCAAGCATTAGCAAGTACAAGGTTGCTTCATCCACCCTCCCATTCTCTGTACTGTCTTATAACACAAGGGATGCCTGAATTTCAGCATCAAAGAGAACACTCATTTTAACTGTTCTTGTTTAGTAAAACTTTAGAATTTGTCATATACTAGATGCTGACAAAGTTTACAATGTATTGGAAATATTGGGCCTATTCACCATATTTTGAAGGAATGATATATGTTTGAACATATAACGTTATGAGGGAATACATTGTGCTTTGAATACACTTCTAACCCTCTTTAAAGTTGTAAATAGGTTTGTAAACTTAATTTAATGAATCAAAATGGGCTTTAAGAAAACAGTCAGAACATTAAAGAAAATAATTCCTTAAAACAGTTTTGTGGAGAAGGACCAATAGTATTTCTCTTTAGAGATAATAATATTTTGAACATAAAACTAAACTACTGAATTATTTTTCTATTCTGCAGTGGGAAACATATAATCTTCAATTCATATATGGGTGAACTATAACATTCAGTCTTTTACAAATTTTAGGAGAATTCCAGCCTGCTACCAGTTTCTGTGTTATATAGAAGCTGCACATTACACTCGGTTTATACTATTCTATATAGTTCACAATGATGTTTTTGATAGCACACTGTAGTATAGTATACAAAATACAGTATGCACGATATACACAAGGTCTGCATTATATACAGGGTGCATGATATACTGTGGAGATTATGGTATATTGTATTTATTAAAATACAATTTCGCATTTAATAATCACTTACTGTAACTGCGACAAAAGCACATGGCTGACCTGCACCTATGTATTATGCATTTCACACACAAACATGAGATTATAGTACATCAAAATAAATAAAACTGAAAAACTTACAGAGATTCATGCAAGGCTACTGGAGTGTGAATGAATAGCAAGAGAGAAGACAGAAAAGCAGAATAAAAAGGATGCCTGAAAGAAAAAGGAAAGAAAATAAATAAAATCCAGCAAATGACACGCATAAGAATTAAGAGGTTACCAAAAAAATTAAACACACCAAAATAAGGCAAAGGGTTAAACAATGAAGGCAAGGATTACAATTTTAAATCGCATGGATATATTAGTCAATCGCCAAGACAGACACCACTATGCTGCACATTCGGATATGCTGGACCCAATAATAACCACTGAAGTGTGATGCTAGGTCACTGTGAATTGCATGATCCTGAAAGACACACTGATAAAAAAATGGTTGTTATACTAACACCAAAAGACAAAAAATAAGCCGAAGAACAGAGAGAAGCAGCCTACTAAATTAAGAAGATGATGAAAAGAGGGTATATAAAAACTCACCCTGCAGAGTTTAAACTAACTGCCAAGAAAGAATTTGGACAAAAAGCTTTCAGAAATACAGGTGTGGACTACAATGATTACATTTCTGAATTTTAAGTCTTTAATTGCTTTTTGCACTTGCCATTTTAGAAACTTTCATGCAAATTCTGGCAATGTGGTAAATCAGTGCAAGGCAAAACGCGTTATGATAATTATTTCTAATATTTATCAACTATGTAATTTATGGAGAACACTGATGTGGCCTTTTGCCTTCAAATTAATGTGCAGCAATGTTCATTTCGAATATTTCAGATAGTTTCTCCGCCGCACTAAAGAAAATAATTATTACTTCATAATAAATCAAAACTACCCAATTTTGCTGTTTTCATGTTGCACTGCTAAGGTCTTCTTTCGTTGATCAGCGAATGAGTACTGACACAAAGCGAAATGGGCAGAGATTTGTGACTCATGCCAAAATGAAATCTGATCAGAATGAAAGCTCAGCCAATCAACATGCAGTGATTATACTGACGTTAATGGTGGCCAATAGCAGCTAACAGAAACAGAAGCAGTGTGAGGAAACAGAATGCAAGCAGCACGAACTGTGCTGAATGAAAGAGCATTTCAGAAACGTTGCGCTAGTGGACTGTGTGAGTGGATGGAATGCATCCGCGTTGGATGAAAAGCAGATTAAATAAATCCCGGTACAGAGTACCGGTGAGTACCGGCATAATTTTATCTCTGGTACCATAAAGTATTAATGCGGCACCATGATCTATTTTGAATTAATTGTGTACTAAGTAGGCTACGGTAAAAAAGAAAATGTGATAAAATCATTTAGCTTCAATTTAAAATTATATTTTATTATTTCAGCATTGTACAGTAAAGTGTGCTAGATATTAATGTACTGTATACTGTATAGGCCCACTATACAGATATAGATTTTTTACATAATGTAACATGAACAGAGAACATAGTAATATTGTTTATTTCAGCGCAATGATTTATACATATAAAATAAATTGAGCAATATAAATGTTTGTGTGTGCGTGCTTTACTTTATTTATTTATTTATTTTAAACCAGACACTCTCTCCAAGGGACTACTATAGTAAATTAATAGCATTCCCTTGCAAAAGCAAAGGAACAATTTTAGACAGCCATAAAAAAAAACTAGGTATAAAAAAGATATAAAACTAGAAAGAAACTACTCAGAACAATAAATGAACTCTTACATGCAACTGAATTTGCGTTTCAGGCTATTTCTTCCATTATATTTGCCTGTGCCTTGGCACTTTGAAGCTAGGCACCATTGCTATTTGGCATTACATTTGCATTTATGGCATGTTTCAGTTCTTGAGGAAATGATTAATCCTAATACAGTGTAAACCAAACCAATTTTTTGTTTGTTTGAATGCTTCTTACAACTGTCTCTCCCTCTTAGAATTGTATTGAACGTAAAACCTGTTTAATACAACTTATGTATAAGTACCACACATTCCCCGCAATGGCTTTAAATATAACATTTGAGTTTCATGAAAAAGTGGAGTTGTCTTTTTTGAACATACATCAATGACTTGCAGTTACTCGTGTCTCTAATTTAATATCACAGCCAACGATAAAGAAGGCAAAAAGAAAAGTAAAATACATAAATGGGACAATTACTTTGGCTTTTGTTACTGTTGTTCTCACATACATATATTGTGTTTTATTGTGAACAGAGAGTTATTTATAGAGAGTTTACCAAAAATAGGTCAATTCAGAAGTAAAAAAAAACAAAATACTGTATACAGTAAAAAAAAAAAAAGGGGGCTTTCAAAAAAGCATGTTTAAAAGCAATTGCGGCTGTAAAGAAAGCTCTGAAAGAGTGGTGAGTTATAACAAATAGGACACGAAGTGACTGATGGAGTCACAGATGAGCTGGAGGCGGTACACTATATTTAACTGAGGACCAAAGTCAAAATTACTGTTTCAGTTGATTTTACAGAGAATGGTGGGTGAGTATGGGAAGGCTGGTCGCTGAAAGCATCACCAACTAAAAACACTCGACTGGGAATAACGCACCACTCCACAGACCAGGCGAGTAGTAAAAATAGAAACCTGCCATCTGCACACCAGAACCTTGGCTGACAAAGAAATTCCAAAAATCATGTCAGTGTAACTCTGTACTTCCATGTGACCACAGGCTGAAAATGTGAGCTCCTTTTACTGTACATTATATTCTTCCAACTTACTGTCTGACATGTTTTATGTAACAAAATATGCTTACACAAACAATGTGGGTCAGAAATAGTACCTTCTTTTATATCACTAACAATTTATTTTAATTAATTCATTTGAGTCCTCAACCTCACAAGAGGTGACTTGCACTGACTAGACACTGCCCTCCTAACAGATGCTCTGCTGCCTGCTGTGTGCACTGTCCCAGATTGTCCAAGACAACATAAAGTGTACCAGGCTAAAGCAAAAATGTCATCTATAGAGTGAGCAGAATTTTAAAATTATAGATATTTTTTTTTGCATGTTAAAGTAACACAAAACATTTTAGATGTATGCAGGGCTGTACAGAGTTTACAAATGTTAACATATCTGCTTCTAATTTAACATATCATTGACATAATGATGTGTCGTACGTATTGCCAGTATCTGCCGATGTTCACTTCAGGAATATACTTATAAAAAACCACTTACTTGGATCCGATTTAGAAAATGTGTCTCTGTCCAAAAGATTTCTGTAAAAAAAAGAGAGATAAAGATAAAGAAAAAGAAAATGAAGACATTAAAAACTTAAGAGTAGATGTACATTGATTCTTTAATGTAAATACAGCTGCCCATCAGCTCTATATGAATCAGGGTGCTATTTGTCAAATTTCCAGTGAGGGATAAAATACATGAACTACAAAACAAGTAACAGTAGGATAGCCTCTATTATTACTATTGATAACTAAAAGGTAATAACAACTTAAGCTTATAATCAACCAAAAAAAAAAACCTGTAATTTTACCTCAAGAATAACTGAGCATGGAATGTACATATTTTAAACTGCCCAGACTTAACCGGCTCTGTGATATTTTGTGTTCCATTACCAAACAACCGCTGCTAATCTTACCCAATATCAACAGAAATAACGGGTAGCTGTGATTCTGAGGCGGCTTCTGATAACTAATTCCTTTGGCTTTGAGAAGATTGTGTAAGGCTTGTGTATTAATTGTTCATACATAAGTGGGTTTATTGGGGGCTACACGGTATGAGGAGGTCTACAGATCAAAAGGGATAGTGCAGCTATTCAGTGTTCCTGTATCCCCTGCATAAAGGTCATCAATATACAGGAACCCCAACTTGCGAAATGCAAACTTGCATTCATTCAAACCTGTAGTTTAAAGGTGTAGGCACACATTTCAAACAGTGTAACCAATACAAATTACTCCTTTTCTGTCCTACTACTATTACTATCGATATCTGATTGCTTCTTTTCATTTTTCAAAACTCGTTGGTTATCATTTAAATAGATACACAGGGAACTTTTCTTGTTTATAGCCAACAGCTAAAACAAAAGCAAATCCCCAAGAAAGTATGCTGTTATGATTGATATAACAAGTGTTATCACTGTAAATATTATTATATTCTATTAATTGTGACAGACACATTGCACTGAGCAAGCATGTAATACTTTCTGTCACCATGATAAATGTTTCCTGCATGTTGCATCTCTGCGAAAATCTGAAAAATTAAAACGAGAGCTGAGATATTTGATTATTTGATTGAGTGCTTTCCATGCAATCATCTAAAACCTGAAGTAGATGCTTCATTATTCAATTAGGCACAACAACAATTAAGCGGAGCGTGAAATTAACAAATTCAAATTTAAATTGCACACACTAACTTACTGCTCGGCGATACAAATGCCCTGTTCTTTATCCCTGCTGCTGTTCTGTTGGTTCTCCAGTAGCACTCTGTATCAATTTTAGTCTATCCAAAAGGCATTGATGAGTAACATTAGGGGATTGGGAGCCTCAGTTAGAAGCCTAATGTTCGGTAACTAGAGTTTAACAATGCAGTTTATTTCATTCTCTTCCAGTAGCTGGTGTGATGCTGTCACAAAACAAACTGTAAAGGTAAATTCTGACATCCTGTAAATCAGAATCCACTCACAGTGTCCTAGCAACAGTACACAGGTTCTACAAAAAGCCAACACAGGAACAGTTTGTGATGTTTTCGTTCGTTTTTTTTGTTCGGTTTTTGTAATAGTCTGAAGCCTTTAGATACATTGAACTCAAACTAAAATATTGGTCTGCAGCTTAAAGAATGCCAGATGCCCTTGAGTAACCGAGTCTCAGGACTGTTTCTAACTTTCTACATCTGTATAACTTGGCAAAGCTTTGCCTTACACTTCCAATCAATTCAATGGATGCAGACGTGCAGTCTCAGTGTATGGGAAAGTCCACACCAGACAGAGAATGTTGGCAGCAACTGCTGGGGGATGTTGCATGCTTTCTTTTAACAAATGAAAGCACCCCATTTTAGTAAGGAAGCAAGTATCACTATTTTTAGGCTTTTATAGTGCTCTGAAATATTATCTGCTTAGGTTTATTTAATGTTTAAACAGGTCCGCGAAATGTCCATGAAATCCTAATTTTATTCCATAGCCTACCAGAGAAAAATATGTAAATTCTCCACGATTTAAGTGGACCCCTAGTTATGAGAAGTCGCTAATGTGGATATCACAATAATTTTGTGTGGTTGTTTCATTTTTCTCAGGAAATCTACAGTGGTATACAACACTTATACAATGTGTTTCATCAGTTACAGGGCACATTAGATGCCTAGAATAAAAAACAAGAAAGCGATCTGACTGCAGGTTGCTTTCCTTTCCAATCTATAGTAAAGTGTTTGGCAAAGGTTGAGCAGACAGCAACAGAGCGAGTGAAATGATCCATAACTGGTCAGCTGTACCTAGTTCTGTAAATGTTTAACTGTAGAAATAAAATGCTACTTGCATCCTTAACAGTTAGATGATGATTGAACAAAAAATATATTTAGTTAGTAATCTTAGGGCTATATTTCTCTACCAATACTTTTTTTTGGGGGGGGGGGGGGGGCGGGCAAAACACAGTATGCTTGGCTAAAAAATACTAAAAAAGTACTTGCCGTTTTAAAATAGGCTCTTCATTCTAACTGTTGAAATTAAGCAACAAAACCCTGTCTGTTTATTTTTGTTTGATACTACAACAATGTATTGTGATACAAATAGAACACTGATATTACTGATAATATACAAACAGGGAAAGAAGAAGGTAAAGCTATAATTTGGACAGACAATTTGTTTAATGCTTTTATCAGTGTTATATACAGCACAAGTTCTTACACTTACTGTATAGACAGAGTAACCCTACATACTGTGTTATTGGTTGTCTATACAGGTGGTCATACACAGTGTTTTTAAAAGATTACAGAGAGCCTTCTACTTTCCAGCATCATTTTGCAAAACATTATAGCAGAAAGCCACATCACAGAAGGTTAAATATGAAAGTAATTAAATAAAATATATAGTGTCAAATACTACCCAGGCATAAAAGCATCCAAAAATAGGATATGTCATGTTTATTGCAGGGATTTTAGACTGTAATTTCAGCATAGCTCATCTCGTGGAGCTATAAATGATTACACATGGCACTCTGAGGGACCAAAATACATTGCAGAACACTTCAAAAGAGAAAGGATCTGGAACAAATTCCTCACATCAAATTGAAATTTAGCAGTGACTGGAGCAGAAGGGCTTTTCACAGCTTCCTTAGTTGAGCACAGCCTGCCCCTTGCAGTATCGGATAATGAAGGGTCTGCCTGTGAGCCAATGTTTCCAGATTCAGAACTTTTCATACTTTAGTGACTGTCTAGCACCATACATGACAACAAACTCTGTGCAAATCATTACAACTGAAACGTTTAAACAACTAAAGGCTGCAACACACCAGACGCGATGCGATTTTTCAACAGACGACAAGATACTTTTGCATCTCCGTGACCATACACACCAGATGCGACACAGACGGGATGCGACAGATTTGAAAACTGCCAGATCTACTAAACGCTATAAAAAATTGCTTTTGACAAAACTATGATCAAGACTGGTACATATTCGACAACATGATGTGGAAATGATAAGTGTCTTCTCTGACGGTATTTCAGCAAACAGTAATCCATTGTGTATCTGACTGCGATGGGACCAGAGTAAGGGCGGATATGTAAAAAGTCAGATGACTGAATCCTGTTTTAAATACCATTATACACAGCTGTAACAATTACTATATTCACACAATTAATGTTTTGAGATTCAGCTTTTATTAAGGAGCTCCCTAAAAATCCCTTGTTTAGAAAGATACAGGGTATTAATGTTTGTGACAGCGTAGCCGTCTGCCATTCGGGTTAGCTCATTCGCTGCTGAGTGACAGGCAGGAGATCGAGACGGAGGTTGAAGTTGATACGCCTCTCAGGATTTATTTACATATCAACACGATGAACAGCTCCCGTGACACTACCAGCAATGGTTGCGCAAGGATCACATACAACACATTGTACGAAAACTTTGGTAGGATCTACAATCTCTGAACTAATCTTCTCTGTTCAATAATAAACTAACGTTGCTGAAGAGATTGATCATGGTGGATAAACAGTTAGGGCGGATATGTGACTGGCGGATACACAACGGATTACTGTATATGGCAATAAATCATACATACCATGCTTATTCAGTTCCTTCAAAATGGATTCCCATATATTATCCTTCATCTCTGTATCTTTGTAATTGCGATGATCTTTGTCATAAGCTCTGGGTATTTTTTAACGGCAAATATTATTTCTTCCTCCATCATTAGATACTGTGTGAAAGATACTTATCAAAACCTGTTCTATTCATTTTGTCGCACCACTGCACATATTCACTTGTCTGGTGTGTAGCAGCCTTAACAGTAGTGACTAGTATGCAAACAAAAACATATCTTATCTGCTGCTAACAAAGCGCCACTCTTGAATGTTTCTTTGACATCTAGCTGAATTTCTACCAAGTTTTAGAATGTTTTGTGTCAATTTACTCAACTTAATACTGTACTGCAACGTCATTGGTGGTACCAGATTGGACGTATAGCAGAATACTACATAGAAACCTTACAGCTGGCTTGATTATTATACTAATTAAAAGAATGAAAAAAAAAAACACCTGAAACAAATGACACCTGGCCAAAAGAAAATTAAAATCAGAAATGCACATTTTCTTGCTCAATATTCTGTACAAGACATTTTAGAAGGCAAGCTAAAACAGGGAAGATAAAGAAGAATTAAGTGTAAGCTCCACTACCTAATGGAGGCAAATCTACATTACATCACCACTCTGTTTTTAATTTAATTTGTTATAAAAGCTAAAAGGATCGAGAAGCAGAACCATTTATCAGTACCTTAAAAAAAAAAAAAAAAAAGTTTCCCAGCTGTAAGCAAATGGCTAGCCTGCAACAATGCATAATTCACTACAGTGTATTTCTGGCAATTTTCTAAAAGAACACAAGCTCTCTTAAAAAATTAATATTAATATACTCTTAGGAGTGCTGGGGGTTTGCCATACGGAGAGCTTACAGCCTGCAGAATTCAAACAGCCCCCAGGCAGGTTGTCTAAATGTAACAAGGTCAGTAAATGAACTGCTTCTTCATACATAAGGAAATGCTCTGATATGCTGAATAGCGGTAAGCTGATAACACTGGAGAATATGACAAGCTAGGTGTCACATCCTAAGGGGATGTATGTTGGAGCATCTAAGATGTCCTCTCCTTTTGGTTGTGCAGCACTTGTCTTGATTCATTCTGATTTAAATACTGTGCTGTGTATTATTTACATATGTGATGTCTAATGAACCCCCATTTTCATAAATGTAGTCTCCAATAAGCTAAAGGAGTAACACATCATTTTCCATTTACAGTATAATAATTTAACAAATCAATCAATCTTTATTTTATATAGCACCTTTCATAGTGGACCACCATCAGAAAGTGCTTTACAAGATGCAGTAACAAGAAAATCCATAATACATTAAATACGGAAAAAAATAGCAAATCCTGCACATGTTATCATTATATGGACTAGGCACTAGAACAAAGTGGTACAATAAAACAGCTATAGTTCAGAAATAGCAGCCATTACCAAGTGCATACACTGTCAGAAGCTGTCTTTTCAAGCTGTCTTCATCTTCATCTGAGGCCGTAAGATTCAGATGTTGCTGATCAAATGGTCAAAGCTGAATTCCTCAAAGCAAATTGATTTCAATTATCCAGGTCTTTGAAAGTTACACTTACGTGACAGTATTTCCAGAATGTTTGGAATTATCACCTCAATCTCGCAATCTACATGTGTACCTATATGGGCCAGGTCAGCTCTCTGGTATTTCTAAATCTCTCATAATACTTTGTTATACTTCAAGGAGTAATAACCAAGGCAACCGATGAAAATAGCTGGTGCTTCCAGATACCTGTGTTGTTGGCATGAATGCAGGTAGATCATTGGAGTGAGTTTAAACTACAGGACTGGAAGTAATTACAGTAAGTACTCTACCAGGAATCAGCAGCATATTTGAAATATCTTTATATCCCAAATTAAAATATAAAACAACAAGCAAAAAAAAATACATCTGTAACACATGAAAAAGGGGGACAGGTGATAATGCTGTTACTTCAAGTAGGAGGGAAGAAAATGTGTAAACCTTGGTAGTTTTGCACCCAAGGCTTGCTAGAGAATTGCTGTCTCAGTGCGACTGACACCTGGGGCACACCGGCTGCTCTGGCATGCGTTCTTATCTGAGCCTCTGAACATGCCATGTGGCCAAGTCTAACTGGCAACCAATAAATCAATTAGGATCTGGCCACATTCTGCACATGGATTTTGCTGGAATGGAATTTAAACCCATCCCTGCCGATCTTAAATTCAAATATACACACTTCATTTCCAAAGAGAACACACAAACACACATACAACATATACACAATTAAATGTGCAGGGCCTCTGCCCTATCACACTTGGTTATTATCACTCCTTTAAATGAACACTGAAATGTAATTAGAAGGCAGGAACATACAATTGTACTACAGTATATGAGGGTAGGGATGCAACTTTAGAGGAACCCTGGTTGATTTTATGAACACACTGAAAATTCAATTTAAACCTTTATCCTGATGCGGTTGAAACTACACCACAACACAAGACTACTGTACACATTCTCCTTGCGTACACATTTCAGGTCTGCAGCGAATTTTTTTTCTTTCTTTTTTTCTCCTCAGCAGCCAGCAGCCAGACACAATTGAGATCTTGTAAGGTACATTCCTGCTATGGCTTTGCCTTGTACTGTGACCTCATTAATGTTTCCTCTGTGGCTACACCATCTCACTGAACTAGATTTCTAGCCTCAGAGAGCAGAACCAGAGTATATCAGCTAACAATAAATGGACACAATCCATCCTTATGGTGACAGAAGTAAAACCAATACGTTAATTAAGTGGGCAAAAAAAACCACATACACACAAACACTTATGTGTGCTATATATATAAGTGAATACCTGTGATTATATGAAAATGTTAATTCTTAATTTATATTTCACTTCAATTTCAAACAGACATAGTAAAAAGTAGTTAGGGTTACAATAAATAATACATTGCATTACTGCAGATTTGTGTTTAACGCTGGTTTGCTTTATCATTTGAATTTGAGCATTATAATAAAAGATCTAGATTAAATGACAGCAAAACCTACAGCAAACATGATCCAACAGTGACAAGTTCACATCTGCTGACACTGTGGATCGGGGTTTTTAGTTTGCTTTGTGTTTTGTGTGTGATGGTTGCTTTGAATATTTTTAAATGATGCAAGGCAAGGCCTTAGTCAGACATTCCTGTATGTGACTGGAATTCCCCATTGCAGGGATTTCCCCTCACCCTTTATAACTCTGTGGTAATTCCAAACTTGTCAAGTGGAGTTATTGACAAACATGACGGTAAACTACTGACTCTGAAGCTAATTAAAATATTTTTTAAATTGTCATATGTGTCCTCATTGGTCAGTTCCCTAGACACCAATCCAGGTTTTTTTCGCATCACTTCAGTGTCGCTTCAGTGTTGTCCATCGCATCGCAGGCACTGTGAACGGCTTGTATCAAAAATACACTTTTAATTTTTTTTGGTCGTGGGAAGGTGTGTCATACGACACCATTCGCGTCCGGTGTGTAGAGGCCTTAAAGTTAAAATTGTCATTTTAATTACTTTTTTTTTACCCTTAGGGGATGTGACAGTCTGGCTGGCAGTGGTGATGTGTGATGACGTCACGGACCAGGAAGTAACTCAAACCAAAACAGTGGATGGGCGGGTGAAACTGAACGCAATTGCGTTCAGCGTATTTAATAAACAAACAAAAGATTTAAACAAAACACACAAAACACAAAACAAAAGGGCACGAGGGCCAAACGAATAAACAAACAAACAAACAAGTAAGTGTCGTGCTGGACAATCCAGCACGTTTTAGCAATTGTTTTTCGAATGTTGCTCGCTCTCTCCGCTCCCCGTACTCTCCTCTGTACACCCAACCTCAAGTGCAGAGAGCTGCAGGTTTATATACTCTGGCCGAGGGATTAACTAGTAGTTAATTATCTTATTATCCCTCGGCCAGAGTCTGCACGCGTTTGGTAAGGATGCATGACTGTCAGCTAGTTAAATAATCAGTAGCTGATCAGCCATGCATCCTCACGGGGTTTTTAAATATAATAATAAAAGACGCGGCGCTTTTACCCGCGCCGCAAACAAAAATACAAATAATAATACATAGAGGCGGGACACTCCGCCACAGGGGAGGTCATAAAATACATATGTTTTTAATTGTTAATACCATTTCAAAAGGCATCATGAAGGTACACAATTATTTAGCTATGATTTTAAAAATTGAGAATTAAATCAAAATCTGACTTTACATACACTGCAGTGGATTTACCTTGGGAAAATATATACTCAGAAATATATATCAGGTGTTCTTCTATACATTGGACAGGGGTTAAAATGTAATTGTATATTATGTTTATAGATAAACTAATTTACAACTACAGAGCAGCAGCTTTTTGAAACATTTGACTCAGCTGGCATAACAAAGCTTATGCAATACCAGCTACAGATGGTTTAAATTTGCATACAAAATTGATTTGCTGTATGTATCCAGTTTTCATTCAGTTTAACTGCGGTACAAAACATGACACAAGGGAATGGGTTACAGGTAAGTCACTGTAGATTTGCATCAGGTCATGGATTAAGGAGAATTCACAGGGTTTGTACACATTCTATTTATTTCACTGTACTGTAAGCTAGTACTGTTCCACCATTTGCCACTTCGTCTTCATGTGCAGTATTCTTTGTGTGTTCAGAAATCACATTTATCCTCCTTGCAAGAACACTGAACTAGCAAAATGGGGGCACTCAGAGTTAGTCATTTGTTGCTGTTGATAGCGCTCCCCTGTATATATAGTCAGTTCTTAGAATGGACATCAGGTGAATTATTAAGATTGTGACATACAGTACTGGAGCATTATTATTCAGCATTAATGTAGCTTTCTTTACATGTTGCATGACTGGTCCTGTCATTCCCTATGGATATCATAAAATCAACTACCGGTATAATACTTTGATTTGGAATGATATTTACTATTCCTGTCTTCTTTTTTAAAACAGAAGGTATCTGATTATTATCACCAATGTCCTTTTTGGCTTTTCCAAAACTTATAATTTTAGAGTTTCATTTTTTAACTGTAAGCAAGTTTGATACTAGCAAATAAAGCTTTCATTTGATTTATACCTCATACACATTTTATTTGGTCTTAGTCCATACCAGCAAACATTAAAGTGCTTAGGATATAACAGGCTAGCAGAGCTGGTACTAAATCAGTGCTCTCTACCGTACTCACTGAAAGTCCCGGTTTCTTTTCACTACAGATATCAAATTCCTTAACAATGTTATGCTTTTTGAAGCACTGTTTCAGTCACACACAACAGATAAACAAGATTTTCTTATTGCTAACTGTCAGTGTGACAGCCTTCAATTCATCACATTATTTACTCTCAGGTACCTAATATCAGTCCTAATAAGTGTCCAGAACGTTCCTTGTTTTCTACAGAACTGACTCAGTTTTCTTTGATATCTTCCTGATAGCGCTTAATGTAATATTGCTGTTTTTCTTCTTTTAGTGTCACCATCGTTACTTGCCTTTGCCTTAATTTTGAAAGAACCAATGAGAAAAGGACATAATATTGAAATTCATAGGCAGCCCCAAACCTTTGCACACCACTGTATGTCGTTCACCTCTGTGCCGCCACAGAAGCTCACAAACACATGCTGTTCACCTCAGCATTAGCACTGTAAACATTTTTATATATGAATCTGAAAACTGCTGTAAGCATTCAATTAAGCATGGTTTCTTAAACTAAAGCAGTAGCTTAACAAGAGCCATCAGCCTTGTAACTTTTACAATACTTAATAAAAGGAATTAGCAGCACAGCAAACATGGCAATTAAACCATCAATTGAGCACCTAATTAGGCCTTTCCAGGCTCAATCAATATGATATTTTGGAAAATGGAAGCAAGTATTAAGAACAACAATTTTCAATTTACTTCCACAGTGTATGGAGGGCACTTTGAAGGGGTGTCAAGCATTTTATTTTATTTATTTTTTTACATTACTGGGTGATCGTACAATTAGAAATACTTTTCAGGGTTAATGGTTATACTTTATTGCCGGGATAATGGCAGTACTCACTTTTTAGGAAGTATTTAATGGTTGTGATGACTTGTAATTATTATTGTAGCACTACCACTTCCAAACAGTTTTACTAAAGATCCTAGATGCACAGGATGCCATTACTTTTTTTGTAAAAATATAACAAGTGTGTATATTTCAAACAGCAGGCCTTGCTCACAGAATATTGCTCCACTTTTTAGTTCGAATGGCACAGGAGTGCACTGTTGCAGACTGACCAAATAGATCTGGGCAAGGTGTTGCATCTCTTCCACATTCTAGGAAGACACTGTATCATTATATGTCAGGGAGGCTTGCGATACTGTAATAGATCAGTAAAATAAATGATTCACCAGGTCAAAACAAAGATTGTTCTCATGATATCAGGCTATAACTAACTATATCATAAACTATATTAAAAAAAATGTATAGTTGGATCAGCTATGCATTGCACATAGTGTATAAAGCTAAAAAAAAGTATCACAAGTTTTTTAAGGCTGCATGTCAGACTTCAGTGCAGTGTGGGCGTTTCACAGTTAAAGTGTTTCCAGTAAAGTACAAAATACAGCATTTGGCAGGAAATTCATTGACAATAGTCCAAGTCATTCCTAACTTACACAGTGACTACTGTGAGTGAGAGTCATGGAACCTGACATTTTTATTGTACAGAACACAAAAAAAGAACACACAAAGTTAAGATTAACAAACCGCATCGGTTCTTCCTATTGCTAATTTCCTGTTGAGATCAGACTGTTACCACCACCATGCTCAAAAGTACATTTATTAAGAACAAATACAAACAGTGGTGGTCATTACTGATACGATATGTCACAGCAACAGAGCCACATGTCAATTATCAAGCAGAACGGCTCGCTACAGAGGATATTGGGGAAAAAAGCAATGCCACAATAGCATGTACAATACTTCACTGTATAATGAACCTTCACTAATTTACTGTTTTCAATATTTCAAGATGTTGTAGTCAGACAGCAAAACAAAGACTGAGTACTGTACAATAGTTTGTTCTGCAATATACTGTAGGAAACTACAGTGTTTTTGGATGGTACTTTTTTTCAGTATTTTCTCAGATGCAGTGCAAATACTGCAATATGTAAGACCCAGGAAAGTTAATAAAACGCTACCTCAGGAACCAACCCCCAGTATTGACTGATTTGATCATGGCACTTCTATCAGCAGTGTGAATTTCTACAAGTTTAAGCACATTTATCCTGCTAAGTATGTTTATTAGCATTTCAGATTATGTCAAACTGGCTGTTAAAACAAGTACTGTGCCCATTAGCTAAGTTCATTTTAGCATGGACATTTCCATTTGGATGGCTGCAATGCTGTTAGATGTGTCTCATTAGAAAAGATAATAAACCATGAATCACTTGCGTGTTAAGAATGGCAAGGAATAAAAGGGGGGTTTGGAAGTAATTAACTCTTTTAGACAACTAGTCAGAAGCCTTCACAATCAATCAGACTGTGCCAGGGCAATATGCCAAAAGGGGAAGAGGGGACTAATCACAAAGGCCAAAAAACTTACATAACTTGAAATGCAGGTTTGAACCTGCATAACTGAGAAGAAAAAAAGGGCTTCTCCATTGCGTAAATGTTCATATAAACCAAAATAATTCTGCCAGCGACATTTTTATGAAATAAAACAAAATATGGATCAATCAGTCATCAACACATCCTGAATTGTTTTGTTTTTTATGCAACAAGTAATCTGTCCTTTCTTTACCACTACAGAGTTCCAATTGTTCATCTGCAATGCTGTATAATACATTTGTTTTTCTACCTAAACACACATCATGGCCTACAAATATTCATTGTTTACAAGTATTTACTTTACAACAGAGAAACAAATAAGCAAAGATATTTAAGTTTGCTGATAGATGGTACTTTGCTCCCATCAAATGTGTGTTTACACCTGACTAGTTGATGTGTCTGCAAATAGGCAGGACTCCTCCACATTGAATGTAGTCTTAATAAACACTTTAAAATAATGTGTGGCAATGACATATGGCAATTACTGCAGCAGTTGTACCAGCCTTTTGTTATTGGACACGTTTCAAGAACTCTACTAAAAGGCTATGATCTCATCTGGCATTCTTTTCTAGCAACTCTCCAGCGACATAACAAAAAGGGCATGTCACTGATGTGCAGCGCAGCACGGCAATGGTTGAGATTCCATATGAATACAGCAGTGTGGAGTAGTGGTTAGGGCTCTGGACCCTTGACCTGAGGGTCGACGGGTCAATCCCAGGTGGGGGACACTGCTGCTGTACCCTTGAGCAAGGTACTTTACCTAGATTGCTCCAGTAAAAACCCAACTGTTAAATGGGTAATTGTATGTAAAAATAATGTGATATCTTGTAACAATTGTAAGTCGCCTTGGATAAGGGTGTCTACTAAGAAATAAATAATAATAATAATAATAATAATAATAATAATAATAATAATAATAATAATAATAATAATAATAATAATAAAAATAATAATAATAATAATAATAATAATAAATACATTGTGTTACAATGAGGATAACAATACAAAATACTGTATGAATGAGCACTCCTCACTGACACTTATTTTCCAAGTATAAAAAATACCACAATATTGTGCTACTTACAGTATTTGAACACGTCTCGAATGGGTATATCCAATAAAAAAGAACTATAGAAAAAGTATATAAAGATGCGTTTCTCAAAAGCCACCTTCAGGTGGTGTCCCCTAAAGGAGCTCCTTGATAAATGGGTGAAAGGTCTGGGGGTCAACAGTATATTGACATGTAGGTGATAGTAAGAAATTAATTGTCGTATTTTATTATTCCATTTGGTTTTACATGTAGTAGGGGTGGTTCATACTTGAAAAACTGCTTGGAAAATGACAGTCCTCTATCTATCCTTGCTTAATGTATGGTAAATGTGTACCTATTGTAGAAAACAATGCAATAGTGATCTGGAAAATATAGAAGGTTGTGGCCTTGAAAACATGAGATCTCTAGGCATTTCTAAGCTACAACAAGCTTGCAGATAGTATTGAACCTTCTGCTTCAAGTATTTGCATGCCTCTTTAACTCACTGAGTCATGTACAGTTGTGGGAAGCAGGTATTGTAAACAAGCTGGACTATCAACAAAATGTCTTTTTGATAAAGTGGAGTGCATAGAAAAATACTATGAATGTATAGTAAACAGACGCTAAGGAACTCTACTGTGCCACACAATGACATTTGGCACTACTGTAGCTTTCCTACTATCTCCATCACACAAGAATTTCGTCTAATCCAACTGGCAGCAGTTTGGCTTTGGAGAAATAAAATGCAGTTATAAGGATAGCACGCTTTTACAATTATATTTTATCATGCATCACATTGGCTTACAGTAACATAACAACTGTATTCCCAGCTATCTATCTATCTATCTATCTATCTATCTATCTATCTATCTATCTATATTATTGTGGTAAAGGTTTTATAAAGGTGAAGTCCATAATTTGTATACTGTGAGAGTTAAATTAGATTTCAATGGGACATCAGAAGGATGTTGACCGAATTTTAATTGTAATACAATCTATTGCAGGCTGAAACAACAACAACAAAAAATATATGATATGCTTTCAACAATTTCTAGCCATCCAATGGCATCGATTAATTTACACAAGTAGATGATGGGAGAAACCTAGAAAGCTACCAACAAAACAGCCTCTGTCATCAACACAGAACAGAAATAGTAGAATAGCTTGGATGACTCAGTTCTCATGTGCTCATATTCTGACTCACAAAAAAAAAAACCCTCAAATCCTACTGCCCAGCTGGAACTCTGCTGCCATTAAGAATACTACTGTAATGTGGGGTTTCAAAAAAAGCCATAAACCTCAACACTTAAAGACTTAAAAAGGGACTGCTGTACAATTAATCTGCCGTAATTTCTAATATATATTGCTTTACAATCTAAACAAAGAATGGGTACTCTGCCTCTACAGAACACTAGGAACTAGGCATTTTAATATGACAGTCAAGAGGGCAAAGTAATAAAGATGAATAGTAACTTTACTGATTTAGATTACTAACATTATAAAGAAATGAGCTAGCCCATTACTCCTTCTTGTGAACAAATACATAATGATTGGCTCACCATGCGATTGGCCAGTGCCTGACGCAATGAAGCAACATCTTCAGTAGGGAAGATTCTGGCTGGCTGTTAGGTGATGTTTTGCTAGCCTTTGAAAGCATTTCCAGTTTTAATGAAGCCTTGCCATGCAGACTAATGTGCAATTACAAGATTTTACAGTACAGAATGCTCACTATAGTAAATGTTAAACTTTACCTTATTTTGCTACTGGCGGTTTTGTATGCTCTTCAAAAGGAACAATAAAAGTCAAGAGCAAATAAAACCTGTTGAATATTTTAAAGCCCATCCTGCAAAAGCAAACATTTTCTATTTCCCAGAATATTGTCTGCATTATTTATGAAGGTGATGTTTCTAAAGCACATCAGCATGGGCCCAAGTCTATGTTTTTTTTTTTTTTTTTGTTATGAAATAAATAGGGGTTGCAAAGCATGATAGGCAAGTAAAGTTGTTGATCTTTTGGTCACTTTTAACTGGTTTTCTTTTCTGGGCAAAGTATCAATCTAAGATAGCAATAACAAGATGGGCATGATGGAAAAGTAATATCTCTGAAATATTACAAGAAAGCCTTCAGCAACAATTGCTAACAGTTAATTAGACTGCAACTTTTCAGACGATAATAAAGGGTCTTCAACAGCTCCAAGATATCGACAAAGTCAAGCAAAATGTTCAATAGCCAGCCAGGGATTCCCAGAACCACAGTGCAGAGTGAGACAGGGGCTGCTCAGAGCCGTCCATGATGATTTCCCAAAATTATGAATATGGATCTAAAGGTTCTCATTTGACGGCTTTCAATGAATTTCAAGAACAGTCATTCAGGGTATGTGATCATTGCTTACAATAGTAGAGTAAACAGAACCCTCGGTTATTTTCAGTCAGCCCTGAATTCCAATTTTCAAGTGATCATATTCGCCTCATCAGGATAACACTACCTTGAATGAGTCGAGTATTGATTTTGGTAGGTAAAGTAGAAAGTGCACAGAGACACTTCATCTGTGTAAATTAGTGTGTGTAAGGCTTACATAGTGTGATTCTGTGAGTGCATACGCCATCAAATCATTGTGATCCCTGTGCTGGTCTGTATTAATATTATTGATCAAAAATAATAAACCAAAAATACTAAACATTATATGTGTTCATTTTATGTGTTTGGCCCTTACTGTCAGAATGTATAAAACAGCTAGATTTTAAAAACTGTAACATGTTTGAATAAATTAGCATTCATATATGATGTATCTCTGTCAGCCCCACCACAAAAACAAGGTAAAGAATTGAAACATATCTGACTAGCAGCCTAATAAGCAACAGGTTATAAAATAGTGTATCCATTTTATTTCAGTAGAAAAAAAAATTATAAATATGAATAACATGTAAGTGAATAAGTCTATAACTATGCATTTTAAGTTTTGCATATGTTTCATTTTATTGTTTAAGTACATAAGTTAATATGTTTCTTATGATGAAAAATGTATTATTATTATTATTATTATTATTATTATTATTATTATTAGCGTATTTTAAAACAAAAAGTTTAAGTACAACTATATTATAAACAAACAATGGCACCTGTAAAATCTGTTCTTAAGAAGTCCATTTAAAAAAATGATCCAGTAATGTATTTGTTAACTGATCTATTTTGGGTTCCAAGGTTTGAAAACAACAATGCTGTGTTCCAAGGACAGTAAAGTATAATAATAATAATAATAATAATAATAATAATAATAATAATAATAATAATGAGTGATGTGTTTTACTATACAGCACTACGATTCTTAACACGCACATAGTTTTATTCAGTTAAACCATTAAACTGCAAGAACTTAACTGTAGTCAGTGACCTCTTAAGGCAGATGCCCAGGGCCCCCAGCTGAAAAGGGGGGCCCAGCAGTGATGTGTAAATCGATTATTTCAAAGGCAATGCATTTTCTCTAAAGCAATATGTAGTCAATTTATGAGTACAATAAATAAAGAGACGATCTCGAAGAAAACAGATTTACTCATCTTCTGTATTTACCAGGGTTGGTTCTAAACACACACGAAGCTCGTCAAGTTCACCGTTTACTTGAGGACCCCCTGCAAGGCACTTGACTAAAGTTCAAAAATACACAAGACCGTATTTTTCAAAAGTTTTGCAATTTCAATGAAAATAAGGTCCTGGGGTGATGGTGTAGCCGGAGGTGCTGAGTGTGTAGCCCTTTATTTCGAACAAACATCTCACGAAAAGTGTGCACAATAACGCAACTCAACATTATGTGCTATACAAGCGTATTTTTTCCCCCGCTGCGCACATGTTTCTTTTGTCAAAGTGAGGAGCATGGACCCCCAAATTTTAAAGGTGTGTTGGAGAGGTGTATGCACCCACCTGCCCCGCCCCCTGGCTACGGTGCCTCTGCCACGGACTTCATGTGATGAAAAAAGCATGTCTTAACACATGCAGTACTGTGCGGACTCCAAACTGTCTCGGAAGGTAAGTCGGAATACGACAAAAATAAAACTAGATTTTTCTTAAGACAACAATTACGGTTGGGGCGCCCAGGGGTCTCCGAAGTCTGACGGATCTGTCCTATTCAAGATAGTCTTCCAAGAATGCATACATAGCTACATTCCAAAGGTGGTGAAAATTCTTGACGCAGAACCTTTTTTCAAAACGTAAACAAACGCTGTTGTCAGAGTACAATTTACAAATTACAACACTGGAGTGTTTAAAAAACATTAACATGTTTTAATAAAGTTAGAAAAAACAAAACAAAAACAACAACTACCAATTCTAACTTGAAACTAGGACACTTGTTTAAGAGTTGGAGTACTTAAGACCTTTGCTAGAACGGATAGTCAGTATCAGAAATGCAGCACATGCTCACTCTCGGTAAGATTGAATGCCAACAGCAGCACCAGTCCACATTAAATTAGGTTAATTTTAGCGATCCCCTTACCTGCAGGACACTGTGAGCTCAACTTTAGTGGCCGGGATACTGGCATGGAGAGGGTCGAATTCTCCTATGGACGCCATGTTCATGAAGCCGTTGTCCATCTTAAGTGTTTATCCAGTTGTTAAAACTGCAAGATCCCGTAAAGTATACAGTACTATAGTATGTGAGAAAGAAGACCAGCGTCAAGGCAGGAGAGAGCAGCGGGGTGATGTCACTTCATAACAAACACAACGTCACCAATGCCTCCTAGCAGCATTAGCTGCGAGAATACTGGAATGGAACAGAAGGGGGTGGGGGCATCGAATTAAATTCATTGGAGATTTCAGATGAGTGGAAAGTCAACGGAGAAGAGTGGTAGGGTGGATTAACCATGTGCATGCCGGATACTATTTATACCTCTGCATCTACACATAGACTTGTCATGTAAATTAATTGCATAGTCGTAGAATGTATATAACTACTTTTATGAGCCCTTACCTACTGTACATCAGGCAAAATACAGGCACATTTTACATAGCACTTTGACCACAATGAAAAACAGAATTATTATTATGATGATTATTATTATTATTATTATTATTATTATAGAAATAATAATAATAATAATAATAATAATAATAATAATAATAATAATATAGTTCAATCATTATTAATTATAAGGTTATTTTAATATGTAATTTACAGACATACATGCCAAAAGTAATATCATATAATATAATCGACAAGATCACTTTTTTTTCAGTTACTGGAATGTAAAAAGCTTTTATTATTAAAACTTGTATTATTTGAATTTGCTACTGAAAATGCAGATTTACCGTAATCATAGTGGACACCAAAATGATCTCACACGTGTCAAATACGGCTTCATAATAAACCTTAAAATATGCTAAAGGCCAAAATGTCCAGATGTTCAGTAGGATATATTTCTGTACGGCTCCTGTGTATTCCAGTTTCTTGAAGTAAAAGGGATTCAAGCAGGTTTACAGAAAGAAAAGCAAATGCAGTGGTGAGTCATGTGAGCATGATTCAAATCCTGTACCCGCCAAGTTGCTGATCAAATCCCACTCACTCGCCTCAAGTTGCCGATCTTGGCTGTCAACGCACAGGGAGTGCTGCATTGGCCTTTATGCTCCCCTAGGTCAGGGAGGCTGTTGTTAGTCTGCTTCATTGTGCTTCATTGAGTGTATATATACAGAGCGTGCAAGTGGTCAAATGAGTGCTGCATAAAAAGAAATGTTTACTTTTAAATGTATGTTTTTCATTCCAGATCTATAACTAACAGTTTATACAGTAGCTCACTGAGGACATGGCAAATGGAAGTCAAGCTTAAAAGAGCATTTCTAGCTATCAATATTTCAGTATTGTGATCTTGACATAACCATTTGCCATGTCCTCATGAGCCACCGTAGGAGGAAACACAACCGTGTTTGTAACTGCAGGAAAATATCAGATGATTCCACTGTTTTATACAGATAAAACTGTGTCAAATAGCATGTTCTGTTGTTAAATGGTTTTGTTTGCTATCGTGTTACATAATGCGCATTTGCCTTGTAATATGTGCATGTAGTACACTTTTATAGCACCAGGAATGTATGAAAATGGTCATTCAGTCACAGAATTGGCTCTCTGACCCTTTGATTTAGACCAAGGGAGCATGATAATCTTCCATTCTATTGACAATAAGGAGTTAAACCTGTTTCATGTTTCCATAGTTGCTGTTGCTGTGTATATTTGACAAGATCTTGTTTTCAGTTCAGTGACTACCCTATACATTCCACCTTGTGAACAGACAAACGCTTTTGGATTTTTCTATCATAACAATATTTAAACAACAGATATACAATTACAGTGTTACAGTATGTCATATATGAAGAAAACTGTTTTTGAGTAAATTCTTTATTTATCTATTTACATAGCATATCTAGCTTTTCATATTCATACTTTATACTTGAACTTTAATATATTACCAGTCAGTATTGCATGTGTTTGTTTATATCATAACACTATCTTTAAAGAAGAGGACGATGAATGTAAAGTTTAATGTAGTACACATTAGCTATATTGCATGTTGTATTTTACCCAGAAAGCAGGGATTATCTAGTTCCACAAACAAAAACAAAAAATCATAAAACAAGTTTGGGCTCATGAATCAAATAGAACATTACAATATGGCCCTTGGTAAAAAAAAAAAATCAAGTTTGACAACCCTGAAATAAATAATGTAATTTGAGGAGTAGACAAAGGGAGGGGATAAAACAAAAACAAGGGAATCCCAGAACATAATTGTAACTGGGTCACAGTTGTGGTTCTGTTACTATGTAACATGAAAAGAAAGATGTATCACATAGTAAATACTGATATGTCGGAGATATACCTTACAACAGGTAGTTCAATTCATAGTTGTCATGCAGTGTTTTATCTTCTATATTCCTGCCATTGACTGAATACGTTTATACTGAATTCATTCTGGCTTTCAGACAATTCCTTTTATGTTTTCTTCATCGGTGCACATCTGCTAAGAATTAGAAATGAAATGTCTCTGCTAATGCAAACAAGTAAGATTGTATTGATTTTAATTTGTTCATTACGAGACACAGCTGTTTTTGCAGTGGTCAGTCAAACTGTTTAGCAGCATTGGGGCTTCTTTTTTCATCTCCATTGCTTTAATGAAATAAAATAGTTGGCAAGCCCTCAACAGACTTTTCCAGAGCGTTTTAAATTTGAGTGTTTTAATGTTGCATTTGCTTCCATTTGTGCTGAGGTCCCATGCCAGAGCAGCATTTGATATTAAAATCCGTAATTACTTTCAGATGGAATGAAAAAAAAAATAGACCACGGACACTGAATAATTAACATCAATATTTAATCACAGTTTCAGAATTTTTTTGTTACATTTTTGCCAAATCGATTACAGTACATGATATCTCAATCCCGTATCTAACCAACGCATACTTTGTTTAGTGTAAAAAAACAAAAATCCCACACGAAATCATTTTAACTTCCTATTTTTTAAACCTACATTTCAAAAGCCATACTAATTAGATAATAAATTCTACTTCCATCACATAGAACACCTACTGTTTCAACAATTTCTGGTATGACCGGTGAATATTCCAAAAAAATAAAAGTCTCCCTGTTTAGTCTTCTGAGTTTCATATTGCAATATTTGACTGTGATGTGTTCTAAGGTGGTTTTCTCCACCAAAAAAAAAAAGCATGTCCATAAGACAAATGTTCCCCACCACTGCTGTGAAATCAAAATTAGAGCTTTAGTATTATGAAAATGAACAGGTACAAAGTAAGTGTCACAGTAACTGCCAAAGAATATCCTTATTAAGTTTCATCACAATTGAATACATGGTTCCATGGATATAGTGTATGTAAAAATCAAACAGATGCTTTCTAATATCCTCAAATCCCCAGAGCCAATAGCTTGTTCTAAAATGCAAGTGTATATTCCTGTCACTGGATATATGCAAAAAAACCACTAACCAGTGTTTTACTGTGTTAATAACTTGCATTGTTATAATTTGTTGGCATGTAGCCAGTGGTATAATGTAATGTTAGGACTGAAGTCATTGTATTTTGTATCTTGCTCTTAATTTTACTGGTATTCTTGATATTTATTTTATTTTGTATAGAACTGTAAGTTGCCCTGGGTAAGGGCGTCAGCTAAGAAATAAATAAATACTAACATATAAAACACTGATGTCAATGCAGAGAGAAAATGTTTATGCAAGTACTCTGAAACCGTTGGTCACAATCTAGACTCAAAATCCCCGTGCTGTTTGGCACAATTGGTAGTTCGAACTTGAGAAAGGGTCAGAACTGAATGACAGGGGATGAGGTAAGGCCAGAGATGCCCTCACAGAACTATGAAAAGCTTGCATGGTCCCTGCAGGCTCCACAGTCCCATTCTCCCTAATCTCTCACAAGCAGGCCATTCACAAATTATGTGAGCTTCAACTTGCAAGAGAGTTATAGCTATTGCATTTATCTACATCTAATAAATGCTGTAACTGCATTGTGAAATGAGATGTTTGGGCATAATGGGCATTTTTGAAACAGAAACACAAACAAGTATCAGTAAAAGTCTCAGTAGATATAAGGAAAACACTGTTCCTGGTTAGTCTGATGCTTGCAAGCTACATTCTTCCATAGTTTAGACTGTGAGCTCTGCATTGTTTGCTTACCAGTTTGTAAGATAATTTTAGCTGCAGGATTTCTGGCCTTTCTACCATAGTGTCATCCTTCCAGACACACATATGCCCATGAATTTTGAACTTTTAATTTTGATGTAGATTTGGTAAATGGGGCATATTGGATTAAACTGTATACTCTTGCACTAAATGCATTATTTTAATGTCTCTAATAATAATGGTCAATATGTACTGTATTTACTTTATTTAAAAAATATCAGAACCTGCAATGGTACCTAATTGTTTCCTCATGCAGGGGTGCTGAAAATGGTAATTGGCATTGGTCTCTAACTTGCTTTTCGTTGCAGGTTTCATATAATTTGCCAATTACATTTTAGCTACATAAAATGTATTTATAAGGTACAATTCATATTCAAGGTTTATTTCTGAGGAGGACTAGAATTTGTCTTGGACTTAATTGGCAGGTTGTAACCTTTCCCCACACCCTAGGTTCTGTCTTTCAAATAAAGTGAGAACATGCAGGGAGAGCTGTCAATCAAAGTCACAGTGTCTGGTTAGAAGTATAGATACAGTATGCAGTCTGACAGCAACACCAGGGGATCACTCAGTCTTCCCTTTCCCCATGGGGAGAAACTCCACTGCACAGCAGGAAGCCCTTTAAAGTTGTGTATTCAAGAATCAGTTCCTGAATCAAGAATCAATACTGCCCTAACAAGTTAGTAAAATATATACTAGGTTTACAAACATCTTCTTTGTACTATTTAATGAATGGAAATAACTTGCAGTTGTGATTATTTGTCTCCCACTAGGAGGTTAAAGATTCTGTGGTCTCTATCTGGAACTAGGAACTATGCTATAGGGCAGCAGTGTGGAGTAGTGGTTAGGGCTCTGGCCTCCTGACCGGAGGGTCGTGGGTTCAATCCCAGGTGGTGGACACTGCTACTGTACCCTTGAGCAAGGTACTTTACCTAGATTGCTCCATTAAAAACCCAACTGTATCAATGGGTAATTGTATGTAAAAATAATGTGTAAAAAAAAAAAAAAAAAAAAAAAAAAATGTAATTGTATATAAAAAATAAGGTGATATCTTATAACAATTGTAAGTCGCCCTGGATAAGGGCATATGCTAAGAAATAAATAATAATAATAAGTATAATTGAGATATATGACATGTCCACCTAAGGTTATCCAAACAAAAATCCATTTAAATTATAGTATAAACAAGGGACATTGACCTAAAGTGTCGATTATCATTAGAGCTTGTTGTGAAGACATCATTGAGAGATATCAAGTGTCCTTTTTGTTACATTGCAGCCTGACATTACTGTTGTTTTCACCTACTGTACAGTATAAAGAAACATAGACAGCCCTGTTTGATTTTAACCTTGTTGCATTAAAGGCTACACACAGCTTACTTTTGCCTTTTATTCTTTGGAATTCCCTGCCGCATTTTGTTTCACTGTTAAAATCCTGCCTAGAGGCATTTCTTAATTAGTTTCCTTGTTGCTTTCAGTTTTATCTACAGTATGGGAGGTTTAAAGATCTGAAACTAATTTTGTGTTGATGGGAAGGCTTAAGCAGTGGCGGGTTTAAATGCTGCCATCCTTTGACTCTATTCAGTTCAAAACAGACATCAGCAAGACAATAAAAAAAATGCAGTGGAATGATGTCAGTTGGTTTATTATGTGTAGGGTGGTGGTAAAAAACCTTTTTAGGCTGTTTAAAGTAAAGGAAACAAAAGTACTGGGAATTAGATTTCCCCAAACCACTTACAGATTGGCACCTACAGAATTCTGAAGCGTGCTGTCAGTGCCAAAGCTCTGTCTGATGTTAAGAGCACTCCATTCGCAGCTTTTCAGCTCTGAGGCCCTGCAGTGAAAATAACATCAACTATGAAGCAATCCATTTTAAGATATGTAGAATCCTAAGAGAAACATATTGACTACACGTCTTTATCAAGATCATAATGAAAACTTCTAACCGAAATGTTAGACAAAGGTCTTGACCAGAAGGATTTATCAAAGTTCTAATGAATTTTGTTAGTTTCCTGTAGTATTTCTACTATCTTACAATCGAGTGTTTTATATGTAAAATCATTGAATTATACTATATAAGTACAGACAATAGGAGTATGATTCCCATTTAAGGGAAAGAGTTTTCATTTTCATAGTCTCAGTTTTCTCTCTACATGTACAGCTGACTTTTTGAATTACATTGTAATGAAAATAGTACATATTTTAGTGAATGTTCTAATGCAGTAGAAAGAAAAAACATTTGAACATTTGAAATAACAATTCTACCCCCACATATACAAACACACAGATCCAGTCATTCCCAATCCTTTTATAGTACAGCGATCACACTGACAAGACATATCTCAATCCACCATCAAAGAGCTCCACATACAATGTGCTTTTTACAGAGCACCACCTAATAGCTGAATATTGCCACAGTGCTATTATTTGCATTGAGAACACACATTACAGTAATGCCTCTATTGTCTGAGCTAACTGGTATTTGCTTGTATACTAGAAATATTACTGTTTAACTGTTAATCTGACATTACCAAAAAATACACCACACTCATTACAATATGAACCTGCTGTGCATTTAAAATATATAACATACAATATTGTACTGTTACAGTGAATATAAGAGATAGTTTGCTGGTGGCACACACATTTTCCATTATTATGGGGCACAAACAGCATTGCACACAACATGACAAGGTTACCAGGGCCCAGGGAGCTGTTAGGATTAGGTGTTTGTAAAATCAAAGTTAAGATAATCAAGGTTTTACTGTATTTTATTGAAAGGAAATATGGATGTTTCCTATGCCTATTAAAGATACTAAATGCCAACTTGCTAATTATTTGGAATGTTACAAATGGCACAACACTGTCATCTAGTGGCACTATTAAGAATGTATCCTGTATACCATTTGAACACACTGTAAGGATTGGGGACTAAAACAGAGACACAAGCCATTTTAGTTGTTTTCCATTAAATTGTTCAGGGTACATAACATGCACTTTATGTTAGCTGTATAAAAATCTTAAACACTTATACACTTGCAATTTTCATGTATCCATTCTGAAAGAAACACCTGTGCAAGCCTATCAGCAGTATTATAACACCAGTGGTTTTACACACAGTAAATACAACCAAATTCTTTGTTACTCTAATATAAACACTTTTAGTTTGTTATCATTTTTCATTGAGCTAATATTGGATTTAACAAATCACTATATTTCCCTGTTGCCCCAGATTCTAATTCAATGCTAACATTTTCAATATACAACTATTTTTTGGGAGGCCTTGCTATAATCATTTTTATTCCCAAGCATTAAAAGTTTTTCATAGTTTTTTTTTTTTTTTTGCATTACAAAAATCACGGAATCTTACCTAATACCGTGCCTTCTATGGTCTATGGTCATGACTCTACGTTGTCTTTTGAGGCACACATTAGAAATGTCTGTAGAGTATCTTTTTTCATCTATCACTCGCCTTAGATCATCTTTGTCAATGTATAAAGCAACAAACTCAGTGCACATGATAGCCATACACTCGGTGTGCACGGTACTTGGGACACTAAGCGTCAGAATGCCCGGTGCTCTTGGTGCACGGTCATAGCTGTTGCACACGGTACTTAGTACCCTGGTGCACGCAGTGCCCTTGGTGCTTCGGTACCTTGGTGCACACGGTGCTTAAGCGCTCCCGTGCCTTGCGCTTTGGAAGATTTGCCCCAGGAGGATGGTCACAATCTATGTGCGCGGTGCCTGGGTGTCCAGCATGCCACTTGGGCAGTCGGGATGAGACCTTTTGTGACATCTGCAAGGCTTTTCAGCCCCGGGTGCTTCGCAATAGGTTGGCTAGGGTCACATGGACGGACGGTCCGTCTCCTGCGGCTGAACCATCAGCGGCCCTTGGGACCCCAGTCCCCCAGCTCCTCCGATTGTCCCAGAGCTCCTTGCAGGATATCCCCTGCGTGCAGGCTCGGGTGTCGACTCCTCATAGCCACTTCCCATCTCCACAAGCGTGACGGGTTAAGCGCTCAAAGCAGACGAGGGACATAATGGACCTCAAGGCACAGATGGCCCAGGTCCTAGAGCTCCGCCGTGGCCACCCCCAGTACGGTGTCTATTCGAACTGTAAATAAGACCCTATTTGATTTATGGCAAATGAGAAGTATTTAAATGGAAACACATCAATACTTTAATTAAGATTTCTTCTGGAACGCAACACTTATGCTGATCAAGGACATTTGGTAGGATGTTTGGAATTATTTTAGCCAATTCTGTTCTTATGTATACATGACTGACTCGCCCTATAATGTAACCTCCTCTAATAGACTAATCTTAATATACTGCATATAGTCAGAACTAAAATGAAGATGACAAGCCTTGTTTGAAAAAAATTTCAGACAGTTAAAAAACAAAACAAAAAAAAAACAAAAACATTTTAGCTCATAGCTATTCTCAAAATGTAGGTTGTCATTACAGAGCGTGTCACTTCTCTTTGATTCCAATAAGAAACACAGAAACTTTAGGCTTTAACAGATAACATTTATTTCACACTGAATCTGGCAAAACAAAATGTTGCTTTTTTTTTCCTGGCGCTGAAAAAAAAAAGAAAAAAACCCCAAACATTCTCATTACATAAAGCTTTTCAACGTGGGAAAATCAAACCCAAAACTGTATGAACTTGAGCAGCTGGATATTACCCTCCTATGGTCATTATCTACAGTCTACAGCATGTCAACATTCACACAGGCACAGTGTAATGTTTCTTCCCTTTATACTAAAATCTATATACAGCTTATATCTATGCCAGGTAAAGTTCTTGTCCAATTTGTAAAATGTTGCAAAATAACAGGTCAAACGCATTCAGGATAGTTTCAAAATCAGCTCAGAAAAAAACTAAAGCAAAAAAAGTTAAAACAATGTTGAACACAAAAGTGACATTTAGACAGGGGTTGTTATGAAGAAACAGTACATTTTTAAGACAATAAAATACATAAGCAAAAATGCTGCTGGAGTTGTATGACATGAAACTCCAGTGGATCGAGTACTGGAATGTAACAGATTAGTAGCCTGCTGAGGACTAAAACAGTTTTACACACTTTGGTCACCCATCATTTTCAAACACAAAAGCACATCTTACAGATTTCAGAGCTCTATGCTTATTTGCTGAGAAATAGCCACTATAAGGATATTTCACTTGACATTAAGCTGTTCCCAGTAATACATTTGAATATAACTTCTTTTTAGCCAGACCTTTGAAAACCACACGACTTATTTCCCTCCAATGAAGACCAGCTTAAGGATAAAAGAATCATGGATTCCCAAAGGTCTGCTTTCACTGCACAATTGCTGAGTAAGCATTTCCTTTCAATTCTGTATTGATTGCTGTAAATGCTGCAAAAGCTACTACTACTTATAGTGGTCTGCTGTAGTTACAACCATTTAGTCTGCACACAGAAACTAGTGTCGGGAAGCTGGAGGAAGAAACTAGAAGTTTTTTTAATTGAATATAGATTCCTTGAAGTACAGCACTGAAGAACAGTAACACTTATTCAGTAAGCAGATGGGTTTCAGTTGTCTTCATTCCAGTTATCACAGGTTCCTCACTGTCTCACAGCAAAGTGCATAGAGTGCAGCATGCCTTTCACAGTATCTTCAGGAGGTCTTCCTCTTTCCAGTTTAGTTGCTGCCGACTTCATCGGTTGCGTCTGTAGCATCAGAAGCCTGTCCATCGAGACTGCCTCGGGCTCGCCATATTTTCACTGTATGATCACTGCAAAACATTAACAGGATTGATTTTAAAATGCTATTGTTAACTTATAAGGCTCTAAATCAGGGGTCTCCAACCCTGGTCCTGGAGAGCCCCTATCCAGCAGGTTTTATGGTGTCTTTACATCATCAGTGGCTAAAGATCTGGAACACCTGTTAATCTTGACTAGGTTCAATTATATTTAGTTTATATTTAGTTTTGTTGTTTTTAGTGTTATTGTTCTAAAGTGTTCAGCGCTTTGAGATGCCTGCATTTAGGCTCTATACAAAATAAAGATTATATTATTATTATTATTATTATTATTATTATTATTATTATTATGGCATTCAAACTCATTATCAGAAATAAGCCATTTACCATCTTAAATTAAATCCTTGTACAAATAGGTTCATGAGGAAACTGCTGCTAGATTTTCATTGTTATCTGCTATTATTTTTTATTTGGTTATGGTACTAAACACCAGAACATAAATGTGCCATGTGCATTTTGAAGAATCTTTTTTTTTTTTTTTCTGTTGCCGTTTCATCCACTCAACGATATTTAAGACACTCAAATGTGTGTCTTTTATTAAAATACGTAGTGGCATCACTACCCATAATTAATCTCTATTACGTTACTGACAAATACTCACTCTGATGCTGTAAATATGTTGCTGGAGTTGGTGGAGATAGCATTTATAGGACTATCGTGCCCCTTCATTTCCCCCAGTGGTGAAAACGTGTCTACATGCCACAGCTTGAGGACACCTCCTCTACAGCCACTTAGAAGAGCAGGGCAGCCAGGCACAACCCCCAAAGCACAGACCCAGTCTCTGTGGGCATTTGGAACTTGCTGGAAAAAGAAATACTAGTTAAGAACAGACTCTAATAAATGTATTTATTATTATTTTTGTAGTAGGTTTTATTTTTTTATGGGAATAGGGTAAAGTCAACGTGAATTGATTAACCATTTCCACAGTGTTTCAGGTGTTTATTGGCTATCCACCGATTTAATTGTATCTGGGGCGTTTTATCAGGTTTTATCAGTTAAAACCAAAAATCAGAAGCCCTAAATATAAAATACAAACCCAGCATACAAAATCCACTCCATAATCCTGTTACTGAAGCCACACCACTGAAATTCTGACTTTAAGTGAACAATGCATAAATGTGTGGAGGAGACTGAGCTTTTTAAAAAATTAAGCCAATAAGTGTTATTAAAAATATGTTGCAACTGTAAACCACGAGATTGAAATCTAATTATTATAGTTACAGTATACTTTTAGATTGAGATGTATTTTAAGGTAGTATTGCCATCTTTCCATTAAAGAAACGTATGCCTACACTCATTTATCAACATGCGAAAAACCTAGCATTTAACACTTCAAGAAGTTCTACATTGTAGCCCTCTAACCTGGAGGAGGTCTTTGCGAGAAAGGTCCCATTTCTTAATGCCATTGTCTCTGGATCCACTGAAGAGGCTGTCTCCCTGAATCACCAGAGACTCAATTCCATCGTAATGTGGGGGCTCAAAGTTGTGTGTTGGGCTGACTGTCCCCAGAGCCCCTTCTGTTACATCAAACATCTGGAACAAAGAATACTATTTTGTTATTATCCTTTCCTGAATGCCTGTTCCCTTCAAAAGTCAGCAGTTTGTGTATAAAGACTGAAAGGAGCTGTTCAAAACACATAGGAAATGTGAGACAAGAAGCTGTTTACTGTCTACTCACTGTAACATGCATTATGTTGACTTGATTACATAGCTTGTACTGCTCCCATTTTGATATTTTATTTTAAAACACTGAAACTCAAAATCAATTATTGTAAGGTGACATTGGTTTTATGTTGGGAAATATTTTTAAGAAAAATAAAAAACTGAAATATCTTGCTTGCATAAGTATTCAACCCCCACACATTAATATTTGGTAGAGCCACCTTTCGCTGCAATAACAGCTTTAAGTCTTTTGGGGTAAGTACGTACCAGCTTTGCACACAGTGTCGGAGTGATTTTGGCCCATTCTTCTTGGCAGATTTGCTCCAGGTTGTTCAGGTTGGTTGGACCGCAATTTTCAAATAGTGCCACAGATTCTCAATGGGATTCAGAGATCAGAACTTTGACTGGGCCATTGTAGGACATTCACTTTTTTGTTCTTAAGCCACTCCAATGTTGCTTTGGCCTTGTGCTTGGGATCATTGTCCTGCTGAAAGGTGAATTTCCTCCCAAGCTTCAGTTTTTTAGTGGACTGAAGCAGGTTCTCTTGCAGTATTTCCCTGTATTTTGCTCCATCCATTCTTCCTTCAATTTTAACAAGATGCCCAGTCCCTGCTGATGAGAAGCATCCCCACAACATGATGCTGCTACCACCATACCTCACTGTAGGGATGGTGTGTCTTGAGGCATGGGCAGTGTTAGGTTTGCGCCACACATAGCGCTTTGAGTTTTGGCCAAAAAGCTCTATCTTGGTCTCATCTGACCACAAAACCTTTTCCCACATCGCAGCTGGGTCACTCTCATGCTTTCTGGCAAACTCCAGACGTGCTTTCAGATGGTACTTTTTGAGTAACGGCTTCTTTCTTGCCATCCTCCCATACAGGCCAGTGTTATGCAGAGCTCTTGATATGGTTGACTGGTGCACCATTACTCCACTCCCAGCCACTGAACTCTGGAGCTCCTTCAAAGTGATTGTTGGCCTCTCTGTGGCTTCTCTCACAAGTCTCCTTCTTGTTTGAGCGCTGAGTTTTGAGGGATGACATTTTCTTGGCAGTGCCTGGGTGGTGTGATGCAGCTTCCACTTCCTGATTATTGATCCAACTGTGCTCACTGGGATATCCAAACACTTGGATATTATTTTGTACCCTTTCCCTAATCTATACATTTGTATTACTTTATCTCTAACTTCTGTAGAATGCTCTTTGGTCTTCATTTTCCTTCAGATTCACAGCCTGACCAATGATCCTTCAACAGTGGGGTTTTTAATCCAGAAAATGTGACAGCAACTTTAATGGTTCACAGGTGGAGGCCAATGGTAAGGTAATTGTGTCCTCGTTAGGGCAATTTCTTTCATCGGTGTAAACTGGGAGCTTCCACAGCACAGGGGCTGAATACTTATGCAAGCAAGATATTTCAGTTTTTTATTTTTCTTAAAAATATTTCCCAACATAAAACTAATGTCACCTTACAATAATTGATTTTGAGTTTCAGTGTTTTAAAATAAAATATCAAACAGAACGAAATGTCAATGTACCATTTGTAATTCAGTAATACGAGAGAATTGGTCAGGGGTCTGAATACTTTTGCAAGGCACTGTGTGTGTGTGTGTATATATATATATATATATATATATATATATATATATATATATATATATATATATATGCAGTTCATTGACTGATCTACGAGTCAAATTGGATATCATAGTTCCACAGTGACCCAAGTTTAAAAAAAGTGGTAGTTTACAGATTACACGTTTTGTGCTTCCTCATAACCATTTGATAGAAAGAGTCTTGCCTGTATGAATCGATTTACTCACATTACACTTATAGTTTGAAGAGGTCTACGCAATTCTTAGCTATACAATTGATTTCCAGCGTTGTTCTTCCCATACCTTTATGTAATGATCTTTTGACCCAGTAATGATTAAATCCTGTCCATTCCCGGTCTGGTCAACAGTAAGACACATGACAGGTCCAATATGACCTGTCAGTTTGCCTGTAGACAGAAACCTAAGGAACAAGGAAAACATGGAAAAGGGACTCGGATCAGATCTTCAACTGACCCACTAATTGTAACAGTATAACAAACACATTAACAATTTAGTTGCAGGGAGGAGCTGTTAAATTATTGTTCCTTATAGTTTACCGTTTAAACCATTTTATTCCTTTTTAAATTCCACTCTCAAAAAACAATTCCCTCGATCTTTAAAGGCTTACAGTTTGTTTAATTTACTTTGCATTTCTGTTTTTTGTCGCCTCACCTCTTGAGATCCCACATTCTCACTGCATTTCCTGCGGAGGCATATAGGAAAGTGCCAGTTGGGTTCAGTGCAATTTGATTGATCTGGTTTTCTCCAGCAGGAATTGTAACAGTCCTGTGAGTGCTGGCCACACAGGCATCTCCGGGTGTCACCTGGCCTGAAGAACTAGAGGAACATGCAGATTATAACCAGCTTTAAGAAGCCAACCCAGGATCAAATCCCCTGGTGAGCTCTTTACTCCCCAGTATGTGCTCTCTTAAAGGCCCATCTACCATTTTATACTGGAGGAAATCAGTTGCATGTTTCAGTACTGTATTTCAATTAGAAGCTTAGTAAAATCAGACAATTCAAAGCCGATACTTACGTTAGAGTCCGTATACATTTAGCAGAGTCTCTTATATCCCACACCTTAATATAAGATGTGGAGACTGTGAAGACCAGGCTGGAGCAGTATTTCACAGATACCACATTGTTAGGGTGGCCTCCAAGAGACATTATTTCTTGTCCAGTCACCAAATTCCAAACTTTACAAGTGCGATCTGGAGAGAAAGAAACATAAACAATAAGGCTAACACACGCACATCAAACAATATCAATGATATCATTGTTCTAGTAGTTTCTGTCAAGCTAAAACTATCAAAATGTCTACTTTACTAATTATTTTATCTCATTTTTAGCTTTTTATCATTTTATTACAAAACTCAGTTTATTACAGGGTGTTGTTCCAATTATAATAACAGAGGTATAATCATCTTTAATTGTGTGTAGGAGCATCCTGGGAGCACCCATGAGACCCCTTGATGCGCACGCTGGTCAACCTGGTTCGAGGGATGAACCAGTTGCATGGCCACCACTTTCATGCCACTTGTAAATTCACAGAGATCCTTCTGCTTTCCTAAGATTGTTGCTGAATAGTGGATCACAGCTCTCACACAGCTTATACATAGTAGGTATGGTGGATCACATGAACACATACTTCTGCATACATTGCTGTGACGGGGTACAAAACCAGTCCCGAATGTGGTCGAGGGATAAACTAGGTAATTAATAGCCAGCGAATCCCTCGGCCACAACATAAAAACAAGCATCTTTGGCTGAATGGGGTTAGGTGTGTTCAGAGGCGGAACGGGAGTCGTGGGTAGGAGAGAAATAGAAAGAGAAGAACCATTGCTACCCGTGCTGGTTTTACACCGGCACGATACTTGTTTGTTCCATGTCTGTTTTGTTTGACAACAAAACGTTTTTTGAAGTTGAATAACCTGCTTCAAAATATTCCCCCACATGTTAGCACTTCTCACCTTTAGATCCAGTAAAAAGCAGATCATCTGTTGAATCTACACAGAGAACAGCTTTAGTGTGTCCTTCAGCTACATGGATACATTGCAGAGGGGTACTCCTTATTTTTGAAGCAGGGAATGGATTGATTACACCCCTAATGATAAAACAAGATCAGACACATTACAGAATATGCAGGAATCATCGAAACATCTAAATTCCAACACTGGAACTCACTTAAGCTCTTTTAAACTGCATCTGCATGCTGAGTGTAGGTGTCACTAAAATCTCTGGATGCATCTAGAAATACCCATGTACAGTACATTACAGCCCACTAGCCACATGCAGCAAATCATTCTCACACACTGGGAAAGATAAAGGTACAAACACACAAACAGCAAGGAATGGCCAGAAAAGAAAATAAAGTACCTGTCTACCTCCGACAGAGAGGAATCATTTTCAAACCTACAATAAAATAGCAGTGCGATTGAAAGGGGAAAAGGCAGAGCCCATCAAACAAACTGACGTAATGTGTAATGTATAATTTAACAAATCACAATGAAAGCAAAATATTAAGATGTCTGTTTAAAAATAAAACACTGAATAATACAAAAAGATTGGTTTGTTTTGCTGGTTGAACGGCGCTATTAAAAAATGAGGCCAATTTCATACTAAACACTACAGATAATAGGCACACATTAGGGTCTCAGATGTGGAGTACTTAATGACTATTTTTCAAACTAGCTCGGTATGTTAACTGCAAGCATTAAGAGACATGGCACTTTTTGGGGAGTTTAATTAAGGGGCTTGAAACCTAAATGATAAGAGAAAAAAAAGACAAGTAAATGAGAGGAATGAAATTGACAAAAAACAAGGATTAACCAAAAGCAAACAACATTTTATCTTTACATGCTGTACACAGGAGGCATTCTTCATAAAACATCAGCAATCTAGAAAATGCAAAGAAAATATTCGCCAATAGTTTATGAATATGACCTTGTATATGTAAGGCACCGACAGGTTAAAATGGCTTTCAATGGCTATAAAACGCGATTTTTTGATGTTTTTTCTCTTGAATACAGAAAGTAGTCAGGAGTGAAGGGTTCTTGTTGGTTTTTACTCATTGTATATACTACAAGGCTATTGGTATAACTGGAATAAGAAGGGGGTAAAAAAGATTTAGATTTATAGCATAATAAGAGAACACATTATACAAGCAAGATAAAAATGAAACAGACTGTTTGATAAGTGTTATTACCTTATATATTTTATAACTAAATGTTGAAGTTACCGTTTAAATATTAATAATATTCTCTTACTTATTCTGTTGAGCTGCTGACTTCCTCTGAGAAACAGTAAGGCAACTAAAAACATTCTTTTCATTACGCGGTCGGCTTGGAGGAGAGGAAGGGGGTGACAAACTGGCTTCTGAAGTTCCTGAATCAGAGCTACAACACAATATTTTAACTTTTTGGATTTTCAGAGCAACAAATTACTCATTTTCTCCACATACTGTAGGCTCCCTTTTATGAAGTAACAACAGCGTATATTTGCATAGGAACAAAGACTTCCCACTTCTTGTTGCTTCTGAAGTATCAACTGGATTCATAGGTAGTTATTATAAGAGAAAATCTGTAGGACACATAGCTGGTGACTCAAAGGGCCCAAGCTCTCCAGATTACACTTCATTGTATTATGTATATTTGAAGTCACTGTTTACCATGATACTCACTTCATTTACTTTTGACTGAAGACAAAACAGAAACAAATCTACTACAGTCGTTTTTGATTTGACAATGTGAAATAATACATTGTTTGTCCAAGTTTTACCTAATTACTGAGGATATAGTAACAAAACCTTTTTTCAATGATTCTGTTAGGAGTAAGTAAGGGGTTAGTTTGCCAAGGTTAGTTGCAGAATTTTTGGATTGGGTGGTGACGGTGTCTGTGATGCTCATGAAACGTGGTGGATGCACAGCATCAGAAGTTCTCTCTCTAGGCCCATAAAAATCACTACCGTGTCTTTTTCACACTGCCTTCAAATTTGTGGTGGGTTTATACTGTAACAAAGCTGAAACTACCAACTTTTCCCCCTTGTATCCTCAGCCGGATTCAAACCAATGCCTCCAGGAGGTAAAAGGAAAACTATTTCATTTTTTGTTTTATAAAAGAATTTTTATGATGGATTTTTTTTTTTTTTTTTGTATTTTCATTTGCATCAGGTGAACAGGGACTTGCAAGTAAAAACAAAAATCAAAACATGACTAGAAGAAGCAGTAAAATCAGACAATGAATGCACTTTCAAATGTTTTGTATTCTTTTTTTGCTTTCCAATTGACACATGCTATGCTCTTGAAGCAGTCTTTACAGAATATCTACAGTTTAAGTTTCTAATTTAATGTGGTACATTCATGTTATGATTTGACATTTGGGGAATCAAACTCATGCAAAGCGCTTTTGTTTCCATTAGTTGCCACATGCTTTTTCTCAAACTACATGTCATTTATGGAAAGACTAAACTTGCTATTAGTACACACAACTGGGTTAGTCACTAGTCTGCTCAAGTATACTTCTTACAGTTTTGTTTCCTTGCTCTTGGTTTTGTCCACTGCTAATTGCCCCTTGTCATAGATCTTTCTTCTGGTCAAAGGTGATGGCTCAGGGGCTCTCTTCTCTGTTGTCAAAGACTGTCTGGAACTAATGCAATATTTCATTAAAAAAGCAATTTTATTGTGCAAAGTAAATAACAACTTCAAAATCATCAAATAGCAATTTGCAGAACGTTTGTGTCCCTGTCACATGTTTGAAATGTAAATAAAGTTGTGTGTTCAAAGACAGAAACCGGAGCATAGTCAAATTTCTTGTAGCTTGTTAGGGCGGCTCAGCAGATAATGTATTAAATGTTAAATTGAATAATTGTTTTCTGTGTGAAAAAGGACCGGTAACAAATGGAGTACAGTCAACACCAGATTTAGCAGGCTATATAGCTGAGCTGCTCTACTAAAAACAACCAAGCTTTCATTTGTGAGGAGAAGCTGATTGGCTTCTGTATCTTTAGTCCTCTACGGCAGAAGGTAGAGAGAGTTCAGTGGACAGCTGAGCGACCCTGAATCTCCAATGTTACTCACACGTTGCTAAGAATTAGAGTGTATCAGGTTGTCATGACAACTGAAAGTATAGCTTAGTTAGATGTTCCTGCTGCAGGCACCCCACATGGTGGATAACCATATTTCACTTGTGAAAGGCAGCCACTTGTTTTGTTAGGTGTTTGAAAGTGTTTATTTTGTGTTTTTGACAAACTTCTATTCTGTAACTGAATAAACCTGAGCGCCTTTACACAGAAAAACTTTCAAAGCGGATCAGCAGACATGCATGTTTAAGAAATATAGTTACCTGTTATTACTTTATCCCAAATCATAATGACTGATCTTCACCAGGCTTGCATTTTCTTTATGGTCCAGTAACATTTAATACTTTTAAATATTTTGTTTTTAACCAACACCATCATTTTTTTTTTTAAGCAAGCAGCAACTGTGCCAATTTACTGAGCAATATTAAAGCACATAAGTGGGTAATGATATTCAGTGTTCGTCAGTAAGCCTAGTATCTTGTTTCAAAGTAATAAAACTGCCACCAGAGGTTCATGCAATAAGCTCATGGAGCCAGGCAAGTGTTAATGCAGTACCAGTACCAGGAAGGAATCATGAGCTCATTTTATTTATTTATTTTAAATTTACTGTCCATTTGTATGAAACCATATTCAATACAGTGTGCCCACTTTAAACCAGTTACAATGCAACATGGTCATGGCTCCCTTTTGCCCCACAATGCCACTCTCAATATAAGGCAGCACACAAATAGCCTGATCTCATAACTATGGCTATGACAATAAATTAATTATGTCTTTAATTGTGGAAAAAAATATACCCCACCAAAATGTGTTCTGAATCTGTTTTTTAAATGTTAAATCCCCTACAGGTTAAGATATAGCATTGCAATAATGTCTAAAAAAATGTAATATTTAGGGATGCTAAATGCAAATAAGCAAACTTTTTTCAGTAGCATATACTAACTTTTTTAAAAAAAATTTTAAATAAAATTAAACATAAAACCAGAAATCTGAAATAATTTGCCACATCATGTTAAGTTTTGTATAATGCAAGGAAGATATTGGTATCTTCCCAATAATAGGCCAAAGTGAAAAATATTTAATGTCATATTGATTTTATAATTTAAAGATATCCAGATATTTTTTTTTTTTATTGTATTGAAGCAAAACTGTTTTACTTAAACACAGAGAATTAAATCTGCAAGAAAGCTGCAACATGCAAAAAGCAGAGGTAGTTAGTACAGTGTAGCCAAACTTACATGCTGCCCAGCTTAGAAGGCAAGCCAGATGGTGTAGGCATGAGCTCTTTTTCCCTAGCAGATGCACCAATATTCTCAGTGTCCCTCCCAGTCTCTTGCCCCTCTGCTACAGGCATTAGAGGTACAGAGAAGTCCCCTGCAGAAGTATCAGAAGGTGGTTCGCTACTGTCGGCATAGAGCAACTCCATTTGTGTAGTTGTCCTTCTTCGCGCCTGCAATACAATTTAATAGGAGAGTGTATTTTTACATCAACATTGGATTTGGTGGTTGTACAAACCAACATTTATACACTGTAGTGTTCATATAGAAATCTTTATAAACAAGCATGTTCATGACATACAACCCTTGCCACGGCCTTGTATTCAAAATGAGTGCTGAAGTATCAGAATCCTGAAAAAGTAAATCACCATGATCTACATCCACTGTATGCACAAGTGTGACAAAAACACTCCCATAATCCCCCAGATTCTGATACACTTAATAACTTGAGCTAAAGAATGTCCCTAGCAGGTTCCAGTACAACTAGATAAGCAGTCTTCCAGCAAAACAACACTATGCAGATGAGGATAATAACTCAATATCACAGAATACATCGATACAAACCCCTGAGACAGTTCACGTAAGTAACATTAAACTTGTGGACACAAGGAAAAATCTGAGGAGGTGGTATTTGTGGTATGGATACCGTACCCCAATTGTTGTTGAACCGTTGTTCAATTGTGTAATTTATAGTGCACAACCATGTTTATTTATTTATTTATTTGTTATGTATTTTTAATTTTTTTAAATCTGGACAAATAGATTTCACAAGTTGCATACCTTATTTCTTGGTCTGGATTCCCCACAGAGCTTCATGAGGTCAGATGTTAATGAACTAAAATAAAAAGAACAATTTGGAAAAACACTACAGTTACCTTAATGCTACGAAAAGTATAATAAATACATCCCCAATACTTACATACATGTCAAAATGTAAGTGTGACATACAGTATGTACAGACAGACTTATAAACACGTCCCTCCATACATCTCCAGATTGTGACACTACCAATAACCTTTGTTAAAGAATCAACCTAAGTTTCACCACAACTCAGTAAGTGGTTTACTAGTTATATATTAAACTCTACACTGTGACGTGCTTACATACAGACAGACGCATCCAATAAATCTTGCCTTCAGAAATAAACATACCCAGTGGGGTGGGGGTGGGGGGCAATAAGTAAAGCATTCGAAATTCTAGGGATCCAGGATTTAACAAATAAAAAGCCTATTTATTTGTTTTGGAACAAAATCATTTGGCCAGCTTTCCATGTCAAGTAAACACATTTTTTTGTGCATGATATTGTGGGACTCTGCGTTATGGAAAGTACTTTTTAGTACTTATTTTTTATTACAGAATTAAAAACGTTACCTTCCTTCTGTAGCAGGGCTGTGGGCTGATTCATCACTGCTGCTTTCATCTCCATTTTCTGGTCAATTGTAAAAAATACAATTTACAATTTACAGTTACTAGTATGTAATCTTTTAAAAAATAACTGGTTTACTGTACCATAATATATAACTTAAAATTGAACCTACAACACCCTCATTTTTGTAGCAGAATTGAGATCCAAAACATTTACTGAACTTAATTTACATAAAACAGAGCCTTCCTGATACTTTTGTTCCAGGTTGAACCTGACCTGATACTTAGTTTAGTTAATACTGTTGTAGTAGAAACGTGCCACAGGCATTGTATTTCCCTGCATTGAGAACAATCCTTAGCAATCAGAATTATTCATCACAATGGCTGAAAATAAGCTGACATTTTTTAATGCAAAGAAAAGTAGCATTGTAGCGCAATCTCATAACACTTTACATAAAGCAAAAGAGCAAAAAGGGGATAACATCTTTGAATTCAAAAGAATAAATTGAGTTATAAATTCTGAACTAGTGAAAGTGCTCTGGGAATTCTTAAATGCATAGGGTTTAAAACATTAGTATGATGTATTTGGAATGTGAACATGAGGCCATCTCTTTAGACAAGCAAACACATTCCATTTGCACTGCAAACTGGGTATTGCTGATGACTGTTAACATGTACAACTAAAAATGGCTCAAGTACAGAGCGAGACCTTAAAATGGAAAGTGGGTGGCAAGTTGTCAATGGTAAGCTTTGCAACATAACATTACATGCACATTTTCATGTTATGGAGTTTGGTTAGTTTGGGAGCCCATGCTTTTATGCATTACAGGAGAGGCTTGTTTTTATACTTACCCACTGGTATGCTACCTAGTTCTGTGTGAATTCAAGCAACAGGGAAACAAAAAGCAACACACCAATCAAATCACATCCTCTAAGAAAAAAAAAACAACTAAGGCGACAAGTAACTTGAACCATAATAGGAATAGATGCTGCAATAAGTGAATCAACTCTTCAGCTCAAATGTTCAGTAACATGTGGATCAAATATAATTATTGTCAGAATGCTAGGAAAAAAAAACACCTGAAATAAGGTGTCAAATTACCTCTTCATCATTAAATCTGTATACAACTGATTAAATCAAACAGCACTTAGGCTTGAGCAAAGATTCTTCTTACAAAGACATTGCCCTTATGTTAAAGCTACTGCATATTCTGAAGGGGACTTTAACAATCTATTTTTGCGGCTGAAAGTGGATGTCTGTCTATCCTTCATTAGGAGGTAACTGTGATACATTCCTCCTTAAATTTGATTTGTACACCATTCAGTGCTATTCTCTTGGTTTAAGATAAAGGGTTACAACATGTTATAATTAGGGGTCTACTTAAATCGCGGTAAATTTACGTATTTTTCACGGGTATGTTGCGGAATAAAATTAGGATTTCGCGGACCTGTTTAAACATTAAATAAACCTAAGTAGACAGTATTTCAGAACACTATAAAGCCTAAAAATAGTGGTACTAGCTTCCTTAATAAAACAGAGTGCTGTCATTTGTTAAAGGCAAGTATGCGGCATCCCCCTGTAGTTGACTTGCCCATACATTGAGACTGCACGTTCTGCACACACTGAATTGGTTGGAAGTTAAGGCAAAGCTTTGCCAAGTTATACAGATGTGGATATCGATTAGAAACAGCTCCAAAACTCGGTTACACAAAGGCATCTGGCATACCTTAATAAAGTCAAAGTATGCAGCACGTTCGTTGTCATGTTATTTGTCCCATCCAATAATTTATTTTATTAGTAAAGGGACGGCGAAGGAATCTACAGAAGGAAGATACGTAGTTTGCGTCGCTTGCGTTGTGCAGTAGTTCATTCAAACGTTTTTTGTTTTTTTTTTCCTCTCCGTACTTGTTTGTATGCATTGCCCCCTAAGAGGTGAATTATGCGGTGACCCCTCAATTTCACGATTTCTGCGAAATCGCGATTTAGGTAGGTCCCTAGTTATAATTGACCAAAAAGTCCAGATTTACAGCATTTTTGTTTGACACAAATACAGCATCTATTCAAAAGATTGCACCGAGCAAAGCAATCATTGCACTAGTGAAACATGCAATGAAACGACGTGCATTCCCCAAAAGATTTCACACTGCGGAAACTACCTTGCAATGCGTTACCCAGCAAAGCATCCAGTTCAGGGTTAAATTCTGCCTTCTCCTTCAGCATGTGAAACAGGAGCTGGTTCTGAGTAGCACTGTTTATCTCGGTTTGCTTTAGTCGGCCTTCCATAACCTTAATCTGAGATTCCTTCTGGGCTGCTTGAAGACCCTGTGAGGTAGGGTGAATAAAAAGTATGGTGAAGATTATTTCAGCCAGCATTTACAAAGGACGTGATTTCCATTTTCCTATGCTACTTTTCTGAAAAAGATTAGAGATCATACTAAGGGGTAGATGTACTAAGATGGTCCAGTCGCAGCGCAAACATACCGCAATTTACATTTTCGTTGCAAAGTATACATTTTCTTATATGTACTAAGAGAAAATATGTTAATGAAAAGAGCCACAATATACTAATTTAAATATTTGTCTTCTTAGCGAGCTCTAAAGCATTGCGAGAGTCGTGCGACATTGTTCAAATAAATAGCAGGAGTTGAGTTGTGGTTGGCTCAGAATGAGTTGGAGGGATTAGTGGCGCATGTGTGCAGTCTATTGCTCACGCTGGGAAAACCAGAAATGTCATAGAAATGTGTTTTCAAGGCTTGTAAGTACACCCTGACTTTAGTGAAAATTAGGTACTTGGGTGTTCATCTCAAAAATACATCGAGCACAACTGGCAACACACGAGAAAAAGCGGACTGAGAAATGCCACCAACAATTGCGACTGTTTTAAACATGCTTTCAAACGTTCTTAACAAATTGATTCAATTGTAAGTGTCGCAATTATCGACAGCTTTAGTACATCTCATTAGAATATTTGAGAACCCTCATGTGCACTCTCTCCGTCCCCTTTTTGCAAATGTATGCAGGAACGCCCATAATTACATATTCATCTAAGGTTGAACCACAAAGAAAAACTGCTGCCGCAAAGCATTCCCTAAAAAGTTGCTAACAGCATTGCACATGTTTAGTACATTTCACCCTAGACTTCCGACTCGTTTGCAACTGGTTTGCGACTATTGCGACAGGCACAACACTTTAGTACATCTACCCCTAAGTGTTGTGGGATTAATACAGAAGTGTTTTCTTATAGGGTTGATTTTTTATCCTCCGTATTAACATCACTTAATACAAGTGCAGGGCAGCCACTATTTAGATCATTAAAACTGACCACACTTTCATCTAATTTTATAAATACGTTTATTTGTAGTAGATCATACCGCCAACACCTGTTTTAAATAAAATGCTGTTACAGGATTTGCAGTATACTGAAATTCCTAAAAAAAAAAAAAAAAAAAACTTTAACAGTGTTGTACTGCATTATAAAAATAATGATACCTTGTTAATAGCCATTGAAAGGAAGTGATCAAGGAGATAGCGTGCCTCTGTCAAAGTGCAGGAACTGATCACTGCTGTAACATCAACCGTGTCTCCTTCTTCCTGCAAAAAAACCCAAAACAAACAAACAAAAAAAAAAGCATTAGCTAATTACCTTGTAATTCCAGACACACACACACAAAAAGCACAGTGCACAGTCAAATAAAGGGAAATTTCCATTGTGGAAAAACAATATTAGTTGCATGTAAAATACATATATAGAGAGTACATGCATACAATATGAGTTAAAATGAAATCCCACTTAATAACTTCTGTAACCCAAATGCTTCTTCACTGCAGGGTGTTTTGAGAGTTATTCAGAGAAGTCAAACCAGACAGCTGTTAGCAAACATACACTTCAAGGTCATTATCGTTCTGACCCGAATTCATAGCCAGGTTGTGAGAAGGTGAGTAAACTGGACTGAGATTCCCTGATTCCCTGATGCAACTTGGAGACACGTTACAGGAATGAAATTACCACAGCTCTCTCTGCTGGTACTGTAGGTACTGTAACTCAAATGATAAAGTGTTCCATAACCCTGGTATGACATGCAGATTTACTGGGGATAGTCAGTATTGTCCAAGCATAGTAATATTTTACAGAAACAATTAAATGAAACTTTGACGAAAGACATTTGACAATGAAACACTTGTTCAATTTCTTTGTAGTAGATTCAGTATTTAAAGTTATGGATTTAGTGATTTATTTATGTATTTATTTTAATTACAAAACACATGCACACTCCTGGGTTTTCTAATCCGTGTTCAGGTATGGTTAGCTTACCTTTGCCTCCTCCATCTGCATTATGTTGGCTTGGCAGTCTGAAATGCTGTCATTGATGTAATCTATATTTGCAGTCAGTGATTCCATCTCTTCGTTTAGAGAGAGTACTGCTCTATCTGCATCAACACCCTCCGTAGTAATCTTATCTCTCTTCTTTGAAATCTTTTCCCTTCTTTTGGTTAGCTCTTCACGTTTCTGGGAGGCAAATTCAAAACACAAAATAGCATTATTTTTGTATTTAAATATATACAAAATGTAATAAATGCTGTATAATCATTAAAAAAAAACATGGTTACATACATACATGCTGAAAACAGTTTCTATAATGATTTATTTTTTCTTTTGCAATATCTAGACTGCCTATTAGAGTAGGTAGCTTCAAATGTTCTTACGTTTTTATGATGTTTGCAATAATTTTGAGTGGCTCTTATTGCAATTGTTCAAATTATATATAGATAGATAGCTAGACAGATAGATAGATAGCTATAAAGTCTATATTAAAGTGTTTTCACCTTCAGGAGCAACTTCTAGTTCCAGCCATAGACATATGTATCATTGGCTGGAGCAGCCAAAGTGTCTTTATAACAGTCTGCTCCATGGTTGGGAATTACATGTGATATCTGCATTCTGATTATCTGTACAAATCCATTTTTACAAACACCCACTGGTTCCAATTAGTTTTGATAACAGAGGCATTACTGTAGACGGGTTTGATTTTGTGGTATTCATACCGTTAAGAGGCGGTTCATGTCTGCTTCCATGTTAGCAATAGTCATTCTCTGCATGATGATATCTGTCATCCTGCGCTCCAGAGACTGCCATTTCATCCTTGCTGCCTTTGATGAGTAAACGCTTACAAATTTCCTTTGATACATCTTCCTGCAATTCAGAAAGACTCAGTTTAGCCTGTCTTCTGTTTTTTGTTTTTTAAGGTAGGCAACCATTACCTTTTCAGCCTAGAAATCAACTGTCCGTTGATCATTTCAACTATTATATTCTTCTCAGGGCATTTTTTTAGGGGGAAAAACAGCTTTTACAATCCATATGACAGTGCCCAACAAAACGTATTAACTGTACTGTCTAAAAGATTTAAAGACTATTGAGCATTCATAGGGTCATGATATAACTTAATATTTTAACTGCCCTAAAGCCTGACTAAAAGTGGCATATGCTTTTTCATTTTAGATTCTGCATCTACATCAAAAAGGAATCTATTTTTCTATGCGTTTCCTAATGGCCAATTTCTTCTCTAGCTGTGAGTGGTGTAGAGTGAAGCAGCAGCTTGTTGGCTCACAATGCTTTCCCAGGCCAGGCCACTACATGGACTGAACCACTACAGTGCAAGTTTCAGCTTTCTTTGCTACCTCAACTCCCACTAACATGAGAAAAGAGAAAAAAAGGTGCTCTGGACTTAAATTACATTGCCTGTTTGATTTGCATATACATGCAGGCCAGTAATTTAAACCTGAATCCCTCTGGACATCAGACATCCACTGGGCATCACCAAACCAATCTAACACGTCACTCCAGCTCCTTAGATCATTGACAAGTCTGTCTCAGTTTAAACTTTATTCAGACTATCTCATCACAAACGCCTTGCCTGGTTCCATTAGATGGCGCTGTCAGCCCTGAAGCTTGCATCCTGCCTGCAGGAACCCGCATTGTGTTTGAAGCAGGATCCTGAACAGGCTCAGGCAGACTCAGTTTCCGATTCACTTTTCCAGACACGGGTCTCGCTTGTCGACGTAGGGCCGTCACCTTTGAAAATGAATGCAAATTGGATTTTAAACATCTTCATATGCCTGCTATGTAAACCCTATTGCGCTTAGCAAAAAAAAAAGATCCTGGATTTCCTCACCTCTTCTGTTTTTCTGCGGAGAATTAACTCTTGTTGACGCTTCTGTGCTTCCAGAAGCCGTAGCTGATGCTGTAAAAAAAAAAAAATTGTGCACACAGTTAAATCATTACCTCTAATCAACTAAAATGGATGGATGGGGTAGGGACTGTGAAGGGCCATGTCTTTTTTGTCTTGTCTGGTCTTATTCACTACTATGTTAGATGTACTTGTTCTGTTACAGGATGTTCTACACATTCTACAGTGAATGGAAGACTGTTGATTGTATAAGCCCTCACAGGATAGCCATTCTAAAAATGTTCTATGAGTATTTACTGTTTTCTACCTCAAAGTAAAACTATTTATGGCAATCTTTTGAGCTCTGGGATACAGAATCATAGTGGATGTGCAACCAAATAAACCAAATAAAGCTCCATTATTACTTCTTGCTTTCGCTGATCCTTCTTCAGTGTGGCTATCTCTCGATTTCTTCTTGATTCTACCACCCTGTTTTTTTCTTGCTCTTCTCGCATTTGCTTCATTAGACGGACCTTAAAAAAATAAAATAAAAAAAAGAATTCTATTAAACTAATACGGTCTTATTAATACTTCTGCAGGTATCGCCATCATCTAAACAAAGTTAATTCTGTAAAGCAAGGTGTATTTGGGGTTTATACCTTTGTTTTCTTCATTTCTGACACATCCTGCTGCAGCTTCTTTAGCTGCTTCTCATACTGAGATTGATTCTTCAATAGCCGGGCATGTTCCTTCTGGGCTGAGTGCAACTTTTGCATTTCTTTGTTCATACTACTCAGTTTCTTCTCATATTCAACCTTGATTTTGTTTGCTTTTTCTTCAGAATATGTCTCCATTGAACCTGCAGAACAGTTTGATGAACCTTTTTCTAAAAACTATGTATTACTTCGCTCCCAATAGCAATATATTCTGTACAAATAATATTAAGTCTGAAAATAACAGCCATATCTCATACATTTTAAGATACTGTAGTCCTTTGAATTTAGACACACTTTTTAAACCAATTTTCTCAAAAATGGCCTGCGTCTTAAATTTGAATGTAGTGATGCGTGGATTAAAAATCAAAAGATGTCACTGTCAAAAGTACACAAACAGGAACGTGACTGACTGCCCGAGAAAAGAGGGACAAAAATGTTTCTGCCTGATCTCGAATCAGGCATCCATTTTCAAAGAAACGGGAGTCATTTGTCTGGGAGATGTCATGTAATAAAAGAGGACTCCTCCAACTCGGAGAATTCGTTGTTATTACAGGCATGTTAAATTTGCCAATGTACAATATGCTTTACCAATACGTCTTGGACGAGTTTGTAGCATTTCATGGTAAAAAGCCATTCCTTTGTATAAATGGCTCTTATATGCACAACTGAGGTTGTATTTTTGTAAATGCATCTTTATTTGATGGTTTTATTTTTTCCTCAAATTGAGGGTGAGAAATTTGGTCTTAAATTCGAAGGAATACAGCACATACACTATTACATAATTCATAATGTTACAGATTAACATACCCATATTCTGCAGAACACGATCCCTCTCTAGTTGGGTGTCCAGGATTTTGCTCTGAAGCAGCATTAGTTTCTGTTCATACTGCTGTTTTAGGGTATGAAGCCGTCGTTGGCTGTTTTCCAGTTCATCAATTAGCTTCTGCTTAATAGCAATCTCACATGTGATATTCGCCAGATCTGCCTGAAAGTTGGCTGTTGAGAGAGTTATAACTTCATATACACAGTTTCAATAGCATCATCACTGTAATAGTATAGTATTTACTCAATAATGGCATATATACTTTACATGCCATGGACAGTGAAAGCACACCACACTGACTCAGGATGACTTGTAGCTAATGAAGTGTTTAAGATACATCAACACATTTTCATTACTATACAACAGCATAGTATGTTGCAATGCCATTTGTATTTAAATCAATACGCATATGCATAAATTAATAAACACTAAAGCAATCAATCAATCTATTTTATATAGCGCCTTTCATAGTTCACCATAACCACAAAGCACTTTACAAGATGCAGTAACAAGAAGAAAATCCATAATACTTTAAATACGAAAGCGCATGGGGGGGGGGAGGATATTTCCACTTTTTTAGCACACTATAAAAGTGTGTTTGTTTATTTTGTGTATTACAGAACCTTAATTATTTGATACCTAGGCTATTTTAAACTCATTGAATATAGTTGTAAGCTGTGAACATCCTGGTGCAGTATAATGCACAGTGTGTGGTGGTATTTATAGTGTACATACTAAAGTAAAGCAAATACCTTTCTCATCCAGTTCAGAGTCGGAGTCGTCTGAACTTTCTTCTGCATCCATGTCATCATCTTCCTCATCATCCTCTTCCTCTTCATGGTCACTGGCTTCTTGTCCTTCCTGGATACATGACAATTACATATGCAGATGTAGGCTTGACTTGTGCATGAGAACTTCCATACTTCATGATTCAAGATAGTCATGCTCAGGTTTGAAACCTCCCTGCAACTGGCCCTTTTTTAGTACCCTGACAGAATATGTAACAAAGCAATACATGTTGTTGTTTAAAAACAAAGGGGCATTTCCAGATTTTCTGTTCTGTTTTCTTGATAATAGGGGTTTCACTGGGTACTAGCTAGTCTGGTTTATGAAAACAGAGCCATTATTTGGCAATATCAACCCCCTTTGAAGAACCTTTAATAATGAAACCTACCATTTCTACTTCTTCTGATGCTTCCTTTTCACCCCTTTTATCTTGCTCATTGTCAGGACACTCCTCTTTAATAACACTGAAAAATAAAGATGCTAATTCAGCTACCATATAAACTGTTACAACCAGATGATGCTCTACAGTTTACAAACTATTCGAAAAGGGCTTGAAAATAAGATGCAGTACTATCATTTACTATCTATTATGTTGTTTGTTTGTTTAAACAGTATGGCCTTAAAAGATTAACACTGTAAACCACACTTATAACTTAGACGTTTTGTAATCCCTTTACATTAAATACGTAACCTTATGTTGCAGATATACCTTTATGCTTGCTTTATCATTAAACAATAGTGATTTACTATGAAAGGATTTCAAATCTTCAAAATATATAGAGTAATAAAAGTAATATACATTAAATCTGAAAATATACAGTAAGTCTCTTTGGTCTGTTGCAAATAATAACAAAAACCACACAAACCAAATCAAAATATAGAATGTGAGATTAATTTAGGTCTAAGAAAAAGTGTTAGTACAGTAGATGATTGTGGTTGCTGTGTAAGTGCATGATTAGTTCATAGTTTAATGCAAGTGATACAACTAAAGGCTACTACTACATTTAAAGCAATGCAGGGGTAGCTACCAAGTCACATTTTTAAAACCCACTTACATAAAAAATGTACTGTACAATGCATTTCACATACATATTTAGCAGAGGTAAACATGATGTGTGCTACTATAATGCACAAAATATTAAAAAGATTATACCTGTAACACACAAAGCAGTCTGGAATGGTTTTACAAAGGAAGGTATTATTGGAATTGGAATATGTTAAAGGAAAGGAATTTCAATGTTATTAGATTATTACAGTCTTTTGTAAATTTGAAATCACTGACTGGTCAGTGTTTTGGGGAAGAAAGAAATGTTACTCATGTAAACCACTTTTAACATGGCTAATTTGTACAGGAAATACAACTAAGTAACAAATACAGTGCTACCCTGTTATAATGCGGTTGTCGGGGTCCATAATTAAGAGACTGCATTATTTGTGTTTGGCCTTGTAACGACTATTGGTATTTTTTATTAAAATAATTTACAATGCCAACAAGCCAAATTAATACTGTAGCGTACGGGGGAAAATGGCGACACACACAATTTGCAGGTACTTTAATCCACGGTTTACTGGGACGATTATTCCCGGCCATTAGCCTGGCCCACACCAAAAACAACAAACAGTTTTGCACTCTCATAGGAGCACATTCACTCAGCATCTTGTCTCTCTTTAGCGCAGTGCATTTTTTTTCTAGAGCAACCCTCTTGAAGTCAATCTTATCAAGAAAACATCTTAGTTTTTCTTAGTCTTTTAGCCATCAACAATGTAGATTCTGCAACATTTATAAGTTTTGAAACTGCTGCTTGAGTTTCACCTTTTCTTACTCTGTCCACTGCATCGAGTTTCATTTTAAATGAAAGATTTTCGTTTTTTTGCTGTCTGCCATGCTTCGTACTGTATATCTGGAACGTTCACCCAGCATTTGCGAGTCAAATTGCATTGTGTGGGAAATGGGAGCCACGACCTTACCATCTTATAACCGATTCCACACTATAACAGGTCATGTTATAACGCGGGGTAGTACTGTATACATTCTGAAGAGCTGGCGTCATAGAATTGATGCTATTCTAACTGGAATTCAGTGTTTATAAGCAATAAGACACAGGTGAATGGAGGAAGATGAAGGTATCAAGCATACGATTTCCATCCCTAAATTAAGAGTGATTATGCTTAACTTAATCTACTGGTACATCCCCTTTTCCGGCCCAGATCAGTAGCAATATACTTTACATTTATTGCCAATATAGTGGATATTGTTTTATACCAGATCAATTTTCAAATCCTCTGATTTTGTGTGAATAGATCTATATCATTTGGTTAAGTTCTTTTCATCCGTTTGTACTATGAAAGTGTTTTTTTTAAATTAAAATGAATAATAATAATAATAATAATAATAATAATAATAATAATAATAATAATAATAATAATAATAATATAAGTTGCTAGTGGGATTTCCTCCATGTGTGGCAACTACCTGTTGAAATTAAACCTGCATTAGAAAAGCTGGAAGAGATTTATCCAACCTTTCTTCTTCTTCTTCTTGTCTGCTTTCCTCAAGCTGCTGAAGCCTTCAATGTGAGAGCAGTGCAGTAAAGGAAGGCATTCAGGGCAAAACCCAGAGAGCACACAAAGCAACAAGAATGTAGAAAACAACACATCAGCGTTGGGACTTCGTAACAACGACTCTGCCATGCAAAACTGCTTGAAGGTTTATGAACTGACATTATCAATTCACTACTTATTAATAGCAAAAACAAAACAAATGAATAAATGACATTTCCTCAGGCCTGTAACAACATGCGACAGTAACAATAGTTTGGAAATGGTGGCTTTTACAGAACTTCATACGGTTAACTATGGAATTTAAGTGAAAATTGTCTATCCATGAATTATACAGTAAGCTTGGCTAAAGCGTACTTCTGTTTTAAGAAGACTAAGGCTATGTCCACATTACATAACTGATCTCGAGAACCATACTCAAATACGTTATAATTACAGCTTCTGTTTTTCGGTTTTTATTAATTTCATTTTTCGCTTATTTTCAGCTATTTGAGTTTTTTTTCGAGGCTTTCACTTTTTATTTACTGTATGAAATTACTATTTTCGGTTACTTTCCAAAATTCTTGATTTTTTTTTTTTTTCTGTCACAATATGTATTAACTCGACAGTACTTGCACTCTTCCTGTACCTTCTTTCCTTTGCTGTCTTCCACAACGAAATCCTTATGGTCACGGGAATATTCTTCTGGGGTTTCTGTGTGTTTAGACATTTTTTTACATTTCCCATCAATTTGCAATTATGTTTTAGGTTCCACAAGCGTGTAAATACTCCCTATGGAACTGTAATAGCTTTAAATCTTGCGAGAAAGAACAATCCTCCACTCTAGTAATTGTAATATTGTTTTAAATCTCGCATGCGTGTCACAATCCTCCAATAGAAATGTACGAATTTGCTGTCACTCAGTAGTTAGGGTGGGTTTAAAGTATTCAGAAATGTCAGGAAGGAGGGACTGCCATTGGTTTTTTTTTTTTTTGTAGGTTACTGTATTTTATTTATTTCTCACAGGGAAAGGGGTCAAGTCAATGAATTGAGTAACCATTTCCAGTGTTTTTCCGGCGTTTATTGGATATGCACAGCTTTCATTTTTCTTTTTGTATTGGAGGGGTTTTATCGGTTTTTACCGGTTAAAACCGAAATCAGAAGCCCTAAGTCCTAGTTACAATTAATCCAGCTCAAAAGCTCCCACACTGAAGTACCGTTTCATGTTTAGTCGGACTTACAGAGTATACCGGGGTTCCGAAAAATATAGTGTTACACATCCCTGCGTGTTTCTACAACCGTTTAAATAATGTACGTGTAATTTCTATTTTTATTGTTTTTTTTTAATAATAATAATTCTTAACGTTCTGTTAATAAAAAAGTTTTAAATGACCTCTTGATTTTTCACTCCATCTTCTATGAGAATCAAATATCTGGCAACTTCTTGTTTTTCAAAAGATGCTTGTTTAAACATGGGGTGTATTTTATAATTCGCTGGATCACCATGTTTGTCTCCATCAACATCAGGTCGCAAAGAAAATGCAGACGACAGGCTGTAGTTACTGCGACGAGTATTTATTATGTCTACATGTTTTCTGCAGAAAATATGTCTTTCCAACATCTTGTACCTTCTTGATCCATAATCAGAGGTTTACATAACTGGTACGCAGGTTCATATGCGGACCAATAAAGAAAATGCAGACTTAGTTATGTATAAGACGCAAGTGTACTGTCAGTATATTTTTCATAGGAAAGCATTTAAAATAAAGGCAGAGATGGTGCTCACGGTTTGAAGGTGAGCGATACATGCCTAATGTATGGATTATTCCAGGAGAGTGGGGTCTACAGGCTTTGTCAACAATGTCTGTGATCAATACCACCCCCACCCCCACCCCAGCGTTGCTCACTGCACAAGTGAAACAGAAAAGAAATACATATATATCTTAATTTTTCGCCAGCACCTTCCTTTCGTTCCATTATTTTCGGCATCGTCTGCAATGTAAACTGCAGAACTGCACCATAACTGTTTAATTCACTGTACTTGTTTGTGGACCAATGAAATAGCAACTTGCCAAGACAGCCGTCTGCAAGCACCAATGGGGTACGTAATGTAAAAACAACCACCTTCATGAAATTGTGCCTTAGTTTTTCAGGTTTTTGTTTGTTTATTTTATGTTAAAAAAATAAATAAATAAATAAATCAATAAATAAATAAATAAATAAATAAATAAATAAATAAATAAATAAATAAATAAATACAAACGTCACAGACTGTGACAAATGTGTTAATAGTTTTTAAAAAAAATGTGATTAAAAAACAAACAAACAAACAAAAAAATCGATCTGCACTGATCACATCAATAGCCCCAGCGGACTGAGTAAAAGTGGAAAATCGCCAAACACTGGAGATTTTTCATCTCTGCTTTTCACACTTATAACTTTAAAGTCTGTTAAAAAGCTTTTTTTCAAAATGTCATCTAGTGCACTGATAGTGTAGAGATTATTGCCCACATTGTCTAACAGGTAACACTGCAAGAACGATCCATGATGTGGTACGGAACAGAAAAGCCAGAGCACTTGTAATGTTTTTTTGTTTGTTTTTAAATCTTTCTTCCTGCAGTGATTTAGAGGACAGGTCTCAAACCCCAGAGCACTAGAGCAGACATTTAGAAAATAGCTTTGAAACAGACTTTAAAATTGTGATCGTAAAAAGTTGTCATGATGTTATCAATGAAAAGAAAAATGACACGTAAGTTATTTAAACAGGTGTAGCAACACGTGGGGACGTGTAACGCTATAGTTTTCGGAACCCCACTAAGTAATGCGTACAAAAACGATTCAAATAGTTTGGTTAATGTTCCTAGCTGCACAAATGGACAGTGGGACTTTATACTATGGCATCCCACCATGCACTGCATTATATGTTTACAACCCCGCAAATATGGAGCCCATGACAATGGTAGACATAGCATGAACGTTATGGCTTTGTTTCTTAAAAACACAAGGTGTCAACGATGGAGAAGGCAGCAATAGTCTCGCCATAGGCGGGCTTTGTATAGGCTCTTTGATCATGCCTCTTTGGGCTTGTGTTACGATTAAATTGTATACAGTGAAGCAGTATTGATAGTGGTTCTTAACTCCTTCAGGCTCCTTTTCTATTTGCAATGTCCATGCGCCAAACATATCAAATAGCATTTTGGGATAGTGGAGGATACACCAAAAATTTGGTTCAGTATTACACCATCTACACTTCTAACAAACCGTACTACTTGATGCGATCTAACTTAGAACCTAACTAGTACAGTTTAAATGCATTTTAACATTTTATTCTACGTGATTCCTAGGTTTATAAAATTCCCACCAAACGTCATATTTTACTCATAAACCTTCAAAAGCATTTTGCATGATAAAATGGCACAAAGAATAAAATGGATATTTCCACAACCAACACAAGAACAATCCCTGTAAATACTTGGTTCTTTCAGTTTGTGTCTAATTCACAGCCAATGTGGCAATTTTCCACATCACATACCTTTTGTGCATTAAACACATTGCCAAGACTCACTTCATAACCTACAGTATATCTACCAACAGTAATGACTAGCACATTATATTACACTGTATGCATCTTGATTTTCGAATTCTGTTTTCAAAAAGCAGTCATACTTCAATAATGTTCATATTCAACATGCAAACTCTTACCTTTTCTTTTTCTTTTTCTCAATCTTCTTGAGTTTTAGCAAATCTTTCTTTGCCAGTTCAATGATTTCTGTGGCTTCTTTCTCTGGCTCGATCACAGACGTGGAAAATGAAGCTGGCCCACCAAAAAAAGGAGATCTTGAGGAGGCTCTTGAAAGATTTTTTCGAAGATGCTCGTTCACAGCCTCACTTTCTAATAACTTAGCCCTAAAAAACAAAGCATAGATTTAAATCTTCAGCAATGATGAAATGTCAAGCAGGCATGCCAATTATCTCATTTTTATTGTGAATAATAATTTAATAGTTTGAATAGTTTGCAAGTAAAAACATTAAAAGGTGGGTCTCTGGTACAACAGAAATGCTTCACCATCCCACTTATTTCTGATGCCATCCTATCGTACCACATGTTACAGAGGTTTCCTCAATTTTGCCAAATTGAATTTCTCAAGCCACTGTATGGAAGATGGCTTGAGGCACGAAGTGCAAGCAAATACATCTTCTTTTACTGTGTATCTAGTTAAATCTGTTAATTAGGACCACTCAAGGAACTGATAGGCAGGTGAATATGCACTGGGAGTCACCAGTGAAGCCAGGTGATCCTTATTATAAGTTTGACTGTATACAGCCCTTCATTGTTACCTTGCCCCATGCTTATTTTCCCCATGCTTGCTGTCAGAGAAGTTTTGGTACAGAAATGCATTGCAGTCTCCCTTTAGCCCAAGAAATCTTGGTACATGTTATCAATGATGTTAGGTGTGCAAAACACTGATGTACTGAGAAATAAATCGTTTTTTTTTTATTGCTAATGTGCATTTTTTGCAGTTAAATGATTTTTAGTAATTGTTGTTATTAGTGCTATCCTCACTACAAGCCAATCTGGTACCTGTGAAGTACCAACTCGATATATTGAGGGGGGAATGCACTATAAAGATACCACACATATAAATATATATATGTATAGACACACACACACACATATACTGATGCACAATGAATAGCTCACTGGGCACATACAGTACATAATGTTTAAATAGTGTTTAAATAGTGATCAGATATGTTTGTTGATTGTTTCAGTAGTATTGTAAGTATAATGAGTTGATTAAGAATCTGCATAAATAGCCATTCGAAAATACATGATTTTAATTAACGCAAGAACAGCGAAAGTTATGACCATGCCCCGCTTGATAACGAAGATCGCCTGGTTGCTAACGGCATGATTGAAGGCGGTCTGTCTGTGAGAGAAGTTACCCGGAGAATGAGATGTTCTGCTTCAACAAATCAGCAGACTAGTCCAGAGAAACCAGGCTCCGTGAGGGAAACCGGCTCTGTGAGGGACAGGCCACGGTCCTGGAAGGCAGAGGGTCACCACACAGGCCCACCACGTCGTGGTGAGCGTTATGCTGACTGTTGCGTTGTTCAAGTCAACCGGTGGGGTGGTGGAAGTGTGATGATGTGGGAAGGAATCTCCTTTAACACAAGAACACCTTTGGTGCAGATTGAGGGCAACCTTACTGCTCAGCGATACATTGACGAAGTCCTTGAGGCAGCAGTTTTTCTGTTCCTGCAAGCCAATCCGTAAGTGTTGATTTTCCAGCAGGACAATGCAAGACCACACAGTGCTAGGCTTACAATTGCACGACTTCAAGAAAACAATGTCGAAGTCTTGCCATGGCCAGCTTTTTCTCCTGTAGAACATCTGTGAGACCAAATCGCCAGTGCCATTCACAGGAGACAGCCTCGACCAGCCAGCCTTCGCCAGCTGGCTGCAGCTGCACAGGAAGAGTGGCAGAACATCCCACAGCAGTCTATCCAGAGGCTGATCAAGTCTATGCGTCAACACTGCCAGGATTGTGTTAATGCTCAGGGAGGTCATTCCCGATACTAACTGTAATGTTTTCATTTTGACAGTGTGTCACGTTTCATACTGAAAACTTATCATGATTCTTGTATTTTTGTTCACATTTTCTGTAATTTTGTTTGATATCTATGTTTAAAATATGTGATTAAATCCATTAGACCTGAGTGTTGATGAATGCACTATTTTGTGCATCAGTATATATATATATATATATATATATATATATATATATATACATACAGACACACACACACTTAGCAAAAGTTCTGAATTATGTTCTGCATTATCATACTGAAATTTCTAGCACCTTGTAGACAATACTAAGGGTATGAATACTTTTGAATTAGCATTTTTGGAGTTTTGCAAAAAATTGGATGAAATAAATAATTGTAACTTTTCCCTCATCCACAAAAGCAAAACATTTGCTACAAAAGACTTTTCCTATAATTATTTGTTTTCGAGAAATTTCTATAAATTAAAAATTTCCATTGGGGCACATTCTATTATATATTCACCATGCTTCACCATGGATGGTTTACTACACTTCAGTATAGTGATTTATGACAGATGTGCTTTCCCCTCCTTTCACAATGTTTTTTTCACTATACTTTGCAATGCTTTAACATGCTTTTGTGGCCAGTTTTAAACATGTGGTTTACCTGAGGTCTTCAATTTCTTTGATGTAATTCTTTATCATGTTGCCTATTTCTTCATTTCCTTCACCTGAACAATTAAAAAGCAAGCTATTAACAGCAAAAACACAGATTTTTCAAATGCCTTTGGAAGGAGAATAAAAAAGAAAACATAACTTAGAGAAAATCTTATACATTCTAATCTAAAATAGGAAGTTGCAAATGACCACTGGTGACATCTTGCTTTCCCACTTTCATTATTCATAATTACAGAAGAAAAGGCCAGCCTACCTGCGTTGGCTAGCACCTGATTAGCCTGGTCACTCAAGAGCTGGGTGAGTCTGGCTCTCTGTGCATCAATAGTCTCTTGCATAGCTTTAATCCGGATTCTCAGGTTGTTACTCTCCGTCTGGAGCATGGAGTTCTCATGGAACATGTCATTAACACTATCCATTCCATCTTCTCCTATTATTCTTTTACCCTATTGTTTGTGAAAAAGAATGTCAAGTCACTGAGGATACACAGAGTAGCACCCATATTAAGATGCAACATACATCACTCTTCAGCAATAACAACAAAACTAGTAATTGGTGGACTACAGCCGTTAAATGCTGAATATGTGTGTGGCCCGGTCTTTAATTAATCCCTATTATTTTAAATTAATATTACAAAACTAGAAGAAAGCGCTTAAGAGACCTTCCAATATATTACTTATGGGGTTGAGGTGATCAACCTTCACGCCAGAGTCATTGGATTTTATTAGACCGTTACAGTACCATAGAATCTACACTGATTGCATGAACCTCTTCTTTTTAGGAGTAAGCCTGTGATGATAACCACTAATAGGTGGTTAATGCAATCCAAGGCTATGCCCCAGTGCTATCAAATGCCCTTAAAAAAATCTAGTTGTGACTTTTTTCGCTGGGGTATTGTGGCAGGGTGAAAGCCCTGCCAGTGCACAGGTGTGTGTGTGGGGGGTGGGGGGAATATTGGGTTGGCAGGGAGGGGGTTAAATTCCTCCCTGCAGATATGTGGCTGGAGCCGTACAAACTGATGATTAATTAGGCTCCAGGTCACAGGGTATAAAAAGGTGTAGGGTAGAGCGTTAATGTTGGTGAGTTAGTGTCGGAGAAGGCGATGGCTGGTGTTAAGAGTGATTTGTGTGTGTTGTGTTTCATTGAAAGCGGCAGCTCAGTGTTTATAGTGTTTTGTCTAAACTGTTTGTTTTGGCCACCATGCCTGTTTGTTTTGTTCCTGTGTTTTGTTTGTTGTTTTATTATTATTATAAATGTTCTCTTCAACTAACTACACTGTTATGATCACTTATTCTAATTTTGTTACCCGCAAAAGTTAAGTCTAAATGTAATGTATCAAATGACAAATACAGCTTGTGTTAGGAATTTTTTTTAAAGAAATGTATTTGGTACTTAATGGGTTTAAAAAAAAAAAAAAAAGTAAGTGAATCAAAAACTGGAGTATGTATTAAAATTGAAATGGCAAAACAGTCCTACTAAAATGCCCCTATATATATTTTTTTAAACCAGCGTTCCACCTAATGAAGCAGTTAATTACTGTTCCCTTACCGTCTTGTACTCCATAAGCTCCATCTGCAGCCGTGCAATCTCAGTCCGGAGAGCACTGATCTGCTGGCTGGCCTTGTCCTGGTTCACCATCACTCTGTTCTTGATGTTTCGGGCTCGGTTTGCATACTTAAGCGCATTCAAGGTTTCCATGAAATCTCTGTCAGATGGGCTGATACACGCTATCATAACGGTTTGGCTGGAAGTTAAATAAACAAGATTTGCTTTACTTCACACAACAGAATACATTCCCCTGGTTGTTTGTTTTTTACTGCATTTGGGAAACAATTTCTTGGACTGTAGTTTGTGATTGCTTCTGCTGCTTGTTGTCTAAATATACACACCTATTTCCTCCGAGTGAATCCTGCAGTAACCGAGTAAGCTTGGAATCTCTGTAAGGCACGTGAGATGACTTCTTACTTTTATCTCCAAGTGCGCTGATAACATTCCCAAGTGCTAACTTAAATAAGGAGAGGAAAACAGGGTTACTTAAAAATGCTTAGAATTTTTTTTGGATTGTTTCTGAAAGCACCTGGATCATTCCAGCATATGTTTACCAATTTTCAAGGATTCGTTTCCTCCATTTGTGGCTGATGATAGATAAACCATATGTGAAGGAGAAACAGTTTCATGGGTAGGTGTCAAAACAAGCTGTGTAACTCATACCCCACAGTGTGAGAAAGTGTCTGAAGCTTGCGAAAATGGCTACTGTGACTACCTTAGACCTCATTTATGTCATGCATTAGATGACAAAGACAGATCTTCCTACCATAAAACTATTGACCTGCAAGGGGTCAGTCAAGGTACCCCTCCCCCAATGGTTCACTTGAGCTTGAAAGACCCATTTGTATTTCAGTATAACCCAAGTCCTGACACGAGATACTGATGCCACTCTTAAGGGCTGTCTAAAAGCACCATCAAATACAGCACACATAAACCGTATGCTCTTTCAAAGACTACCCCCCGCCCCCCAAAAAGAAAAAAACAACAAAAAAAAAAAAAACATTACATAAAAATGGTCACTGTGCTTACTACCCAGTTCCAAAATTTGTAAAATAAACCCCTGGATCCAAAGGTGCATTGTAGCCTAACAAATGGAGTCTTAGTGCTAATATCTGGAAGCTGTTAAACAGGTCATTTTAATTTTACTAAGCTACGTAGTTTAATTTACTATGCATGTACTGGAGACATGAAATCTGTTTCATTTGTATGATTACTGTACTTTGTTGCTGTTTTCTAATTGATACATTGACTGAATTCAATGTATAAGCGTATTATTCATGGAGTCATGTGAAATATAGTAATAGGCTATAATAAACCAGCATACTAAATGAGAATTTTTCTTATATTGTCCGAGGGGCTGGTGGAGGGCCTATTTATTAGTACAAGAAGTTATATTTTGGCAACTACATTTTTAGACCTATTATTGCATTTATTTGAATACATTGTGTATATAGTATATCAAATAAAAACACCAGCGAATAGTATTTTCATGTAATGGTAAGTGGTACTGTATACAATTTGTCATTCAAATTATCGCCCATGATGAACACTTCTGTTTTAATGATACGCATTGCACACTAAAAACACACACTGAGAAAAATAACCAGAGCTTGTTGACTCTCTATTTCCTTTTAAATGATGTGATCCTCTGTGTGCTGTGTGAGTGACACGTGTGCTAACAGGATTCCTTTATCTCAGTCAAAAGTAAAATATCATGAAAAGTGACGTCTCTGAAGGCTATAGTTCTATTTCTGGAATGCATGAAAATATTTAAATCTCTATAAAAGTGTCATAATTGGTTAATGAGAGGCACTGAAGGGGGAGGGGTTCAGGTGAAATGACCAAGCAAGTGAATAACCTACCGAAAGGGTGTTTAAAGCATTTAACCTAGTATAGTACCAGATTTCTTTTTTTTCATGAAAATACATGTGTTTTTTTTTTCAAAACTGCACCTTTGATACCTTCTGTACATATTGAACTGAAGGTAAGATATCACTTTTAAATTATACCATAAGGGTGTTTTTATATGCCTCTGGGAATTTTCTGCCAGTTCATCCAGTTCTTTGAGGTTTGTCTCTACCCTACACTAATCTCTGTGTACAAAGACCTGAATGCTTTAATCAGCTTTTTTGTTTTGCGGATCTGTTCACTTTTCATCCTGTTCAGGTGCAACTCACCACCTTGAACAGCTGATTATATAATATGCTGAGTCATTTGTTTTTTTTTGGTGCAGAGAGAAATGTGATATAAGACAACCACATCCTAACAAGGTTGACATATACATGAACAGAATACACTGACGCTATTGTAAAATTGATTAAGAATTAAATACCAGTGGCTTTTGAAGAATTCTACAAATATACAGTATGGCTGCATGAAACTACCACTAGATGGTGCTACTGCGGCACATCTCACATTAAAGGGTATCTTGTTGGTAAGAGTATCATAAACAATTCAGTGTATTGCACACCTAAACAAAACAGATGGAATGTTTAATTAATTCAGCACAAATAATTCTACCGTCACATTTTTGAGTGTGCACAATTTCACAGAAGTGGTTTAAGACCAGCTTCTACAAATCATGTGATGCAGTTGCAGTTGCAAATCTGACTCTGACAGGTTCTTCCTGTTGTGACCTGTCATTTTTCACAGGTCACATTTTAGCCCTTGGCTCTTGCTTGACAGCAAACACTTCGCTTCAGGAATTTCTAAACAATTGGCAACCAAAACAACAACTAATACAGGCTATTGGCAGTTGAGCTAGGCCTGCCTTTAATCTTACCAGCCCACAATTGATTGAAATTCCTTCCTTGGCTCTTTCCCCTGTCGCTCCTGTTCTCTTTAATCTCTCTGAACCCGCCAGGTCAACAAAATGGAATTTGGCAGTGAGGGTTTCAAATTCATTCATCTGGGAAGATCCATCCATTATCCTGTTATCTGTCTCATTATCCTGCTTTAAAACAAAAAGACACTCAAGTCTACTGCTGTAGTTTAAACTAAATGGCGAGTCACTGTGTACATTATGTATTTGACAATTAGACAAACTTTTTATATTTATTTTTTTTATTTCCAAATAGGACTTTTACATTTACAATCCTGTTTTGATACTTATAAAAAACAGTATGGGTTAATTAAATGTAAATAATGCAACTCTAAGACTTCACTACAAATGAACACTGCAAATATTTAACCAGGACACGTACATTTTCTGCATTCGCACAAACTCGCACTTGACACAAGTGGATAGTGAATATGGCATGAGAACGAGAGCTCTGGACGTTCATCTGAGTGCTGGCTGTGGTACGAGATAGGGCACCGAGCTTCAAGCACTGAATCATCTGAAAAAGAAAATATTAACAATTAAAATAATAATTGCATATGCTGGTACTTCTTTTTAAACTGTACCTCTTTCTGGACCACAACACAACTTGTATTCTGTTAATAATCATGTTACATTTTAGATCTATACACATAGTGGGCCTTATTTACTTTAATGTATTAGTGTTTTTTAGATTTTTTTCAGTCTGTTTTTATTTTGAACCTGTTCTATATTATTGTTGTTGTTGTTTTTTTATTTAAATCTTCTCTAACTTTGTTAAAATCATGAATAGCTATTTCACTACATGGCACTGAAAAGTACAGTATACTAAAAGAAAACACATTTCAGTAAAACTCTATTCAATTCCAGATAAACTGAGAAGCCATATGGATGAATCACTGTACAATTAAGATAAGCAAATACTGTTTAAAATTTTTTTTAAAAAGGGTTAAAGATTTTAAAAAAAATGTCAGACGTGCTCATATTTGTTCATAGTGTCCGAGGTCACAGTCAAGCTGTTCAGCATTACAATGTTAACTCAAACGCGGTACTTACCTCTGCTTCTGTGTTCACAGTACGTGTTGTAACACCAACTGTATAAATTCCACCATTAGCATCTTCATGTATTTTGATGTGTGATTTTTGCTTCCTTAACTCAATGTCCCGTGTTGTGTCAAAAAGATCCAGTACTTCTTCGTTATAAAGCTAAGAAGATATATAAAACAAAAAAGGTTTGTCACTATGATCTTACAAATAAAAACAGTTGCAATACTTAGTATCCTAAGATACTAGGCATATATTTTAACATGTTTTGGGGAGCAATATTATTTTTTTTTTTTGGAGAAAAAGGTAGCCGCTTAAATCTTAATTTTAATTTTGTCTGAGAATGAGTAAACTTGCATTCAATGTTATTTATTCAAAGCCTCATAATTTCCAAGTTGAAAACGGTTTTTGCTAAAGCTTTATTGCTGTTCATTTTTCTTAACACAAACTCCTACTATCATCAGTTATTTCAAGGGCCCCCAAGAACCGTCTGCCTCACCTCAAGGAACTGCGCGTTGACTTTGAATTCCGGGGATGGCAGTCCTTGTTCTATGGCCGCTTGCTTCCGCTCATCTATTCCTTTATAGAGGTGCTTCACAGCCCTGGGGATAATCCCAAGCTCATTCTCTCCAATGCTGACATCAAATCCTGTCCCCATGGTGTATGTCTTCCCTGAACCAGTCTAAAACAACAAGGGCATTTACAGTTTGTGTTATACTTTTTTTTTTTTTTTATCTTTTACTCCTACAGCACACGGAAATATTCCTCTGCCTTGCATTCATTCAAATCCAATGAAAGAATGATTGGTCAAATCACACTGTTCCAAATTATGCTGCATTGCTAAGCAAATGCGGAGTTGATCTCAGGAACTTCTCTGTTAATATTAGCTGAATTGTTTTTTTTTTCTAAAAGAGTTAAAAGCATTTTCCCAGGTCTTTAAACCTGTTAATCGTCCAGTAAAGGTACTTCGCGTGGAGTGCCCTATAACCTGGAGGTTGCCGGTTCGGGTCCAGACTATTCCTCTGCTGGCCATGGATGGGAGTTCCCAGGGGCCGCGCACAATTGACCGAGCGCCGCCCGGGGTGGGGACTTAGGTCAGCCAGGGTTTCCTTGGCTCACCACACACCAGCGACCCCTGTAGACTGGCCTGGGCGCCTACAGGACTGCCTGCAAGCGGCCCAGAGCTGCGTGGTCCTCTGACACTGTAGCTCTTTGGTAGCTGCATGACTGCCAATATACATTTCGGAGGACACATGTGTTCGTTTTCGTTTCTTATATACAGATAGACGGGTTGCAGCGGTGAGCCAGGCTTAAAATTGGGCATTTCAAATTGGGGTGAAAATGGGGTTAAAAAAATAAAAAATAAAAAAAACTATTGCCGATTCCAAATTTAAAAAATAAAAGTTGATCAATATTAACCCATCTATAGAAGAATGGTAATTTCTGACTGGTGAAACAAGTAAAATATGTACAGGGTTGGAAATCATGGAAAAGGGAAATATCCATAGGGCACGTACATGTCAAAATAAATATAAAACCAGCAGCAAAGAAATACAGAAATCTTTTTCAGACTTCTCATCCAATTACACTTTTGCAAACACTGCAAACAGAAGCAAGATTTCAGTTTTTTATTTTTCTTAAAAATATTTCCCAACATAAAACCAATGTCACCTTACAATAACTGATTTTGAGTTTCAGTGTTTTAAAATAAAATATCAAACAGAATGAAATTTCAATGTACCATTTGTAATTCAGTAATATGAGAGAATTGGTCAGGGGTCTGAATAGTTTTGCAAGGTACTGTGTGTGTGTGTGTATATATATATATATATATATATATATATATATATATAATCACTTTTAGCAGAAATAATTTGCATAATATTCTTCCTGTACAGTAATGCAGAGATGACCTTGCAGTACCTTACCTTTAGGACCTGTTGATGAGCTGCATCTTTGATAAGGGTGTTACCTAAACTCATTTTCAAGAACTGATTGTGTACAAATAGTTAAAAAACAAAAGGTTCAAGCCATGCCCAGCTTACCTGGCCATATGCAAATATTGTCGCATTGTAGCCGTCAAAGCAGCCTTCAATAAGTTTTTCTGTGCAGGCTGAATAGATGGCATCCTGCTGAGAATCGATGTCGAACACATAATCGAACGTAAATGCTTTATCCTTCCCCAGAATCACCTGGGGTTCACCAGGGGTAACACAAGTGCAAATGTGACATCCTTCAATCTTCTCTCTAGCTAGCTGAGGGCGGATTCTAGAAAATGGAAAGAGAAATATCTGTCAAAAATGTAAAAAATGCTGCTTCATGTTGACTTAAAATGTTCTAGATAGGAACATGGTTAATACACATACCTATACAGTAGATACAATAATTAGACAATTTGGACAATTGTGGAAAGAACTGCTGTATATAAGTTCACCATCCCTAACAAACACCACGGTGTCATTAACTATAAAGAGTTGCATTGTGAACAAGCACACACAAAACTAATGTTTTACAACACATACAGTACAGAACCAGTATTATGTGTCACTGACATCAGATCCTCCATTTTGAGATTTAGCCCTGGATGAGAGCAGCAAAGGAAAATACTTGGCAGGGGGTGTAGGCGGGACGTTTTTTTTTTTAAATGAATAATGTTCCAGAGTATTCATAAAAACAAGTTGGGCTCAGGAATAATATAGAGGAGATCACGATTGCAAGTTTCCATGCTTCTTTGAGCTCTTTTTTTTTTTTTTTTTTTTACAATCTTGTCTTTACACAGAGTTCAATTCAAGATGGAATACAAACAAGGAACCAATCCACTTGTTTGTAATACAGTGCAGGATCTACCCTTTCCCACTCACAGGTAAACACACACACATTAAACACCAGTATCTGAAACATTATTGATCCTACTTGTGGTTCTGACAGACAGGTTTGTGATTCAAACTCACGTACAGTACACCAGGTCAACTCACTACACTGATTTAACTTGCCTTGTCTCAACGCAGCCACTGAGAATTAAAACTGTCCAACTGGTTCTACAAAGAATCTGACAAATTGATCCTGATGTGACATCACGCCCTCCACTCATTTACTTTTTCCTACCACATTTCGTACAATATAATCTGTCTGCCAAGAACAGTACAGTGACACATGGATATTTTGATATGTTCTAAAAACTGAATGGTAGTAATTCACCACCTTGTTTTAATAGCTAATGACATAATTATATTCATTCTGTAGGCTAAAGTAGATTATATGTGCAATTTTGAAAGAAATGACACGTTACAGCAAACACATATTTTCATGTTTAAAAACAGAATTGATAAAAACGGCACATTATGAGAACTACTGTAGCAAATGGAACTGAACGACAGGTAAGATTTTATGCATTTCTTTTGATTACAGGAGCTAAAAGTACATTCTAGTCAACTTTATGATACAATATGATGATAGAGAACAAACTAGTTGATTTGATGTGTTCATCTTTCTAAAGAGGTAGAGTCTAAAGCATACCACTTACTAATAAAGAAGGAATTAATTAACAATCTTTTAAGAGCACATTGATAGAAAAACAACAGGAATACCAGATGCTGAATGTATTCTGTCAATGTAAAATAAAATGACGTTTCCAGCCTCAGGGTACAGTTTAACTTGTCATAGTTGTGTTTCAAAACAAAGATCATTATCTCTGGAAACAAAAAACTGTCTGTATTGCCATGTGCAAAATGAGATTAAAAAAAATAGCTTAAATATTCACACAATCTTTGAATAAGCACTGGCAGGGAACAAATGACACTAAAGTGCATTTGAAAAGCATTTTTAACACAGCAACAAAATGCATTAAGATTTACTACAGCAAGCAAATATTCTGAATCAAAAGATCAGTCCACAGTGCAGGTATTCATGTGTACTACTGTACAGTTCTTTTCAATTCAAAATTATATTTAAAACACAACTAGTTATAAAGGAATCTACAATATCCTCGTTGAGGTTAAATAATACACTGCAGTATCAAACTGCACAGTCACTGCAGGTATAAACAGGGCTCTTCCAGTATTGTATTACTGCTAGTGTAATATATCAACATCTAGTTAGTCAAGGGGGAGGGGAGAAGTAATTTAGCCTGCTTCTGACTTTGTGTTTGTAAGCAAGCTTGTATAAGGTTGGCTGATCTAGACTGTTCTCAGATCCTTTCATGCAGTGTGAATTGTGTGGCCCACAACATCCTTGAGAGTAGCTTCGCTCAGCCCTCATTTTGTCAACAGCATTTTAATTCTGTGTGAACCCAATTACATTTAAGATATGAATAAGGTACTGGAGACAGGGATTTTGCTTGTGTTCTTGTTATCTTGATGTTCTCTAAAATACCTATAGGTAAATACTGCATGCAGTAAATATAATACGAACTGCAGTAGTAGATCATTGTCCTACCAGTAGTAGGACACAGTGCTCTTTATCTTGAATAATACTCTTAAAATGTACTGTAATGTATTAAAGGAAACATACGGCACAGAATTTGAGCAACAAATGTCTTTACTGTTGGCTACTACTGATACTCTGTTTCTACTTGCATTCTCCCAATCGAAAAAAAAAGAAGAAAAAAAACAACTAGGCCTAAACAATGTACTGCTTGTTACCACATAAAATACCAAAAACTATCAGGATTTCGACCTTCTGTTTTTGAAAGTCAGTTTCACCAGCCCTAGCAAATATGTACAGTAACTACAGTAAGATAACATTGTACTCTTCAGGTTAACGTTCTGCTGCTAACGTAGTTACAAGTTTAAATTCCAATTGCTGAAAACACACTTCTGGCCACATAACCCACATGCTGAATCAGGCACGAGATAACTGTGGGATGAAGCTAAATGTATGTAGTGCACAGCTTATTTAGTAACTGCATAAGAAAAGTTAGCTGTGAAAAAAACCCATGAGCTATGTCAGTATGAGATGTATTCCCATGTACTTGCATGGACCTCCAGAACTACATTTCCCATCATCCTCCTGCTAACATATGTACGAGATGAATTTACAAGTGAGCAGGAGGATGAGGGGAAATGTTTCTGAGAGGTCAATGTGGATACAGGGGAAGCCATCTTGAGGCAGGGAATTCAATGTAAAAGTTTTAAAAAGTGGTCAAAATGTAAAAACAAAATAATTAAAACAACACACACACACCTTACGTGAATAGTTGTATCAACACAAGGGAACATGTAACACAATAAAATAAAAAGGTCCTTATGTACACTTTAACATGTTAAAAAAATAAATAAAATCAAGAAACTTATTTAACCATGGTTTTATCTTTTCAAACTTTGTTTCTGTCTTACACTACAAGAAATTCTTAACTTACACTATATGAAATTGTTAAGAAGTGTTCATTTTAAATCAGACTGTTTTCAAAAACAAATTCCTCCTAATCATTTGTTTTATAAGTCTAAAAGGCCTGCAGCTTTCAGTTTTAGAGTTGATTTACATGAATAAAATTAATTTTCAATGCTGTATTGTCCCAGTTCATGTAAAACTATAATATCTACTGCACTGGAGTAGTTTAATCCCAATTTAAGGCCCTTATCATATTCCCCTTCCAATGTTTTTTTTCTCTGCAAAAATGTAAACATTACAAAGGGAAATTATGTGCTGGGACAAACACAGGATTTTCATGTTTGGATATTCACTTATAATTTAAATATTCGTCTGGATATTTGTTTGCTTTCAAAAAGTAATAAAAGCCATTATATTGCTCTGAACGCAGGCAGAAACAGCATAGCAGCAGGGGCAAGGGGGCGTGGCCCCTGTGTGTGTGCCTTTATTTTACAGCAAGACGTTACAATATGTAACACGTTAAAGCTGAAAAATATTGTGTATTCTTTGAGTAAAGAATACATTGTGTTGGCATTACTTTACCACAGCACTACGTACACTGGTGTAGTTTCTGTACTATAACCTACAGTACACTGAACATACTGTGTCACATGTACATTTAATTAGAAAGACGCATTACAATTAAAATATCAAATGCACATTCCCCTGAAGGACAACAGAAAGATGCCTGGTAGAATACTGACACATCAGGACGGGATGTGATTTTAATGTATTTAGGATGGAGGTTATTGATCTGCTTATACTGCATCATTCTCAGAATGTACAGCTATGGCCAAAAGTTTTGCATCACTTCGAATTTTAGGATTGACACATAATTATTTAAAAAAAAAAAAACAAAAAAAAAAAAACATAATTTAGATATTTTAGTTAACATCATGTAATAAAAGAAACTACAAAATTATATCGTAAAAGTCTACCGGAAGCCATAACAATAGTACAGCATTTCATGTTAGATTTCGAAATGTCACATTTTGGCAGTTTTTCATTAAATATATGGAAAACTACAAAGAGGTATGTATTTCAATATGTTAACGTGACATTATTCAGCAGGTTTCATTTGACTTTATGAAGCTAAAGTAGTTAGTTCTATAGCGTGATGCAAAATTTTTGGCCATAGCTGTAGTTTTTAGGAAGACCAAGCCTGACCCTGGTTCAAAAGCTGGTGGATCAGTCTATTTATATAGTAGCTACAGCACCCTATGGAAACAATGATCAAACTGTGGAGGGGCTACACGGACATGAGACGTTAAGACAGCAGATGGCTCTGCAGCTCAGAAGGTCTTGCAAAATGGTGTCATCGATATCTGGCACCTAAAACAACTATGAAATAAAATCTGACACAAAATCTGCTCTGTTCTACTGTTGATTTATGTTCTGGGTTAACATATTAAAACCTGTCTATTAAAAATAATACATTTCAATAGTCACAACTACAGTGCTCTCTACTTATAATTCCACGAAGTTAAAACCCTCTGTACAGTATCAAGATGCTACCAGGGCATTAATAATTCAGGGTTACTCAGTCTTAAAAAGCCTTTCACTGAATACAAATGAGGACAAAATCCATTTATAAATATCATATGGGAGATACTGAAATTGAAGAATGAATCTATGAAAAAGACCTAGGAGTTTATGTTGACTCAGAAATGTCTTCATCTAGACAATGTGGGGAACCTATAAAAAAGGCCAACAAAATGCTCGGATATATTGTGAAAAGCATTGAATTTAAATCAAGGGAAGTAATGTTAAAACTTTACAATGCATTAGTAAGACCTCATCTAGAATATTGTGTTCAGTTCTGGCACCTCGTTACAAAAAGGATATTGCTGCTTTAGAAAGAGTGCAAAGAAGAGCGACCAGAATTATCCCGGGTTTAAAAGGCATGTCGTACGCAGACAGGCTAAAAGAATTGAATCTATTCAGTCTTGAACAAAGAAGACTACACAGTGATCTGATTCAAGCATTCAAAATTCTAAAAGGTATTGACAATGTCGACCCAAAGGACTTTATCGACCAGAAAAAAGAAACAAGGACCAGGGGTCACAAACAGAGGTTAGATAAAGGGGCATTCAGAACAGAAAATAGAAGGCACTTTTTTACACAGAGAATAGTGAGGGTCTGGAACCAACTCCCCAGTAATGTTGTTGAAGCTGACACCCTAGGATCCTTTAAGAAGCTGCTTGTTGAGATTCTGGTATCAATAAGCTACTAACAACAAAACGAGCAAGATGGGCCGAATGGCCTCCTCTCGTTTGTAAACGGTCTTTTGTTCTTATGTCACTGAGAAGTGTAAGTTCATATTATTATTATTATTATTATTATTATTATTATTATTATTATTAGTAGTAGTAGTAGTAGTAGTAGTAGTAGTAGTAGTAGTAGTAGTAGTAGTAGTAGTAGTAGTAGTAAAATGTGACTGACTGATAACCTGTTTTGGAACGGTGACTGTAAATGAAGCTTTGTTTTGCCTCAGTCTGCTGCAGTTGTTGCTGCTGCAATGCAAGCTTAGTGTATATATCGCAAGCAGCATCAATTACATGCAAATAAACAATGTGTATTTGTATTTTTATTTAAATTATAAAAAACATGGTTACTGTTCTATATAACATTTTTATATGACATGTGAATGTTTTATTCCATTTATATGGATTACCTGTAAAATAATAGCATTTTCAATCAAATATAAACAAGTAGCTATGGTGACGCTACCAATAAATTATGCAAATTAGTACCACTGAATGTCAAAATGTACCCTTCGTCGCAGCCCTACAAAATAGCCTAGATTTTTTCAAAGAGAAATACTGTTGTGTTAAGAAATCATTTGCAAATTGGGAAAGTGCCAGAATGATTCAGCAAAAAATCATTTCAGAGCATAACAACCAAAAGCTGAAGGGCAGACAGCGAGTCCTTTTTAACACTGGAACAAACACACATTTCTCATGTTTTAACATTCAGTACCTTATTTTACTACAGATAGGTAAAATGTGTTACAATTACAGTACATAAATTAAAAATTGTAAATTATAGCTGGTGTAGATTTACTTTTTACTAACAGATTTTTTCTTTACAGACCTGTTTTTAATCCTCCCAAAAATAAGTACGTTTTGAAAAGTGAAAGGGTTCTAAGAGAATGTGTTAGTGTAATAAATAATGGCATTAGGCTGAAGTCAGACTAGCTCTAGAAAAGTTGTTACTGGCCACGTTACTGTACTCTTCAGGAAGAAATTGTTCACTAAAACTAAAACTTCCATTATCTACAGTAGAATGTTTGCCATTGTTCTTTACTCAGAAAATGTATCAAAGAACACATCTTGGTTTAAACTTGTAAATGTCAGGTATATCCCTGTCCTAAAAATATATATTAATACCATATTCGCTTTAAATAAAATCTCTGGAATTAGACTTCTGTTTGAGCTACAGTAGAAGTAATGGAGACAAATATCCTAAATCACACTAAGGTAATAACCCTTTCCAGAAATGAAAATTACTTCTGACACTGCATGAAGGACTTTATTTAAACAACTGTATCCAGATTTTGTTCCAAATCCATTCGAAGGTAACACTGAAAACAATGTTCACAATGGCTTGGCTCTAAGCCATATTGATTTTCCATCTCCTGCTTAATGAGATGTGGAAGCAACCACGCGTTTTACTCAGATGAAGCAGTTTATTCAAAGAATGTAACTGAACAATATAAAATGGTGCACAGAACAGTATACAGTATGCATTCAGGGGGAGCGCTACAAGTATGAAAACAGAGACGTAATGGATAGGAATAATTAAAAAAATGATACTGTACATTCATTTTTTAACAAAGTATATATATTTTTTTGTTTTGGTGTACAGTAAGTTAATTTGCCTGCAGGGTTTCATGGAAGAAGACTTGCATTGTAAGTTATATTGGGTGGAACCCACAATTTGAATCAGGTGTTTTTGTAGCCGTTTAGAACTGCACTAAAAAAGACAAGTGAATGTTTACTGTATATCCATGGTAAAAGGACACAGGAAGATTGTACTCATTGAATCCAAGCAAAGAAATGAAAAGCATTTTGTCATATCAGCACTCACGTCTTTTCGAGACAGAAAACTCTGCCAGACCTGCCTACTCCCTCTCTATAGATATGTGGAGTAGGTGGAGCTGGCAGAGTTGAAAGGTCATATTGCCATTTGACTTTAGGTACTCAGGATCTTCAGTAAGGATCAAAGCAAGCGCCAGGGTAGACAAAGAGAGGTTAAGTGAAAAGTACCAATAATTTTATATTGGAGCAATATAACCCAAAACCACACTGAATGATTGCAAAGGTTATATATATATATATATATATATATATATATATATATATATATATATATATATATATATATATATAACCTTTGCAATCGTTCAGATATAACCTTTGCAATATATATATATATATATATATATAAGGTTTAATCTATAGCTACTTGCTCTTTCACTTTTCCATATTTCCTGTGGTTTAATTTGAAATTTCCCTGATTTTTAGTAATAAAGCTTCATTGGTTGACAGCTTTTGTACAAGACGGTGCCAAAAAATGAAAATGCCTGAGAGGTAACCAGACTCATTGTACCCACCAACTAATCTGCTTCAAAACTATTAACGTGATAATGTCAAGATCCACCAGGTTGCTTGTCATTACCTTTTTTTTACAGACACACCTTGCATTTGAATAAGAGGTTATGATTGGGTTCATGTTTTGTCATAACATGATGTTTAAAGTATTTAGTTATACACATTAAAACTCACTTTGCCAGTGATTACAGACAATTCAAACATTGACTGTGACTGATCTGACATGCTTGGAAAAGCTAACGTCAATGAAAACTGAGAAAAGTTCACTTAAAGCATCAGACAAAGAATGTATTAATAAATAAATAAATAATTTCTGTAGGCTACAGTACATGGTTTCCCTAGTTCAAATGAATAATCTATTTGACAATACTGTCTAAGGATGCACATGTGTTTTAACTGGCACATCATTCCAGAGTGCACCATGCGGTCCATAAAAAAAAAAAAAAAAAACAGGAAACTCTCCATTGCATTGTACCTAAAGTCATGAACTGAAGCCATGGGTTTAGTCTTTCTGATTTGTGTATGGTACTGTACAAGTACAATAGCTTAAACAAACAGCTCACGTTAAGAGGTTACACACCAGATTTGCTTTGGACTACAGGAAAAGGAAACTGCCTGTAATGCAAACCTCCTAGCTGAGAAATAGTATAGACCTTGACCTGCTCCAGTAACTGGTGGCAAAGAAATTCATAAGCAAGTACTGTATATTATCACAATTGGAAACACGTCACTCTTGATAAGAGGAAATTCCAGTGTGATATAATTATGTACATAAAGATAGAAAGAAGAGCCATGTGTCCTAAAGAACAGCCTAACTGGTTCTCTAGATCTACTAAAACTGTAAAGGTTGATATACGGACGTACAGAAAGTCACATACAGTACTGTATAATAAGTGCACCTCCTCCACCAGTATTGCTGTACTGGAACATATTGCATTATAACAGAGTCAGCTTGTTTTTGGACCACCCCCCATGCTGCTACAGTTATTACTGTTGCTCGGGGATGACTTGATGACAAGAGATCTGTATCTCTGTATAAACAAAGACAGACAGATAAGGCATAGAAAGCACAAGTAACCAGGGAGCTAAGCATCAGAAAGACTCATGATGCAGCTGAAAGACCCTTACGTTGATGATCTATGAGTGTGTGTAACACAAAGTTTAAAAGCTCAATCACAATCTCAGATTGTGAAGGGGTTGAAAAGGAGATTTTTGCTTGATTAGGTTGTATTCATGGTAAATAATTATCGACTGTAAGCAAAAATAACAACAGAGAATGATAGAGATGTTACTAAAATGTAATTTGCATACAATGCACCCTATTTATAGACCAAAGTGTAACATTTGAAGCTGCATGTCAATACTTTAAAGTTTTGTTTCATCCAATCACTGTCTCTATTATTGGCTGATGAATATCTCCTCACAGATTCTTTAACCCACAGCCAACAGTAGCCATTTGCATTCATTTTCCGTAGTTGCAGCTGGCAGATGTAGGACTTTAGTATAATCTTGCCAGGGAGAAGTGATTTCAAGCTCAGTGAACAAAGAAGTAGTTGTACTGTAGCCCCAAAGGAAACCTTGCCAAGATTGCCTCCTCTTAGTATCCTTGAGGAGAAAGAGGCCAACAGCGAGCAGACAGGGAGGGTGGTGGGATCAGGTGTGGCTGCTGGAGACGGTAGCGAATGGTGGAGCCCTACGCAGTCAGGCAGCTGGCTGTAACAGAAAGATTGTTCAAATAATGGAGTGCAAGCTGCTGAACCATAATAATGAGCTTTATAAGCAAAACATTACAAAGTTTATTTTTTATTTTTATTTATTTATTTATTTATTTTTTTAACACAGAATAATATCTTGGCAGGACATCAATCTGGATTTCGGTCAAAACATAGCACCCATACTGCTGTTCTTTAAGTTGATATATCAATCGCTTTGGATGACGGGAAATATGCTGGTGCTTTATTACTAGATTTATCCTAGGCTTTTGATTCAGTTGATCATACTGTTCTCTGTAGAAAATTAGCTGGCCTGGGAATTAGTGACAGGGCTGTGGATTGGTTCAAGGACTACTTCGCAAATAAGATAAGAGCTGATGGAAATATTTCAACCTTTTTAACTTGCAAAGGAGTTCCTCAGGGTTCAATACTTGGACCACTACTATTTACTTTGTATATTTGGGGTGTAACTTGGGTACTACAAATTCAACCATACATCTATATGTGGATTACACTATTCTACATACAACTGGATATTCCATACAGGCTGTTCAGAGATCTGCAGAGTGTATTTGATATTGTGCAAAAACAACTACTCCGGGATAGATTACTGCTAAATGCGACTAAGACTCAAACCATGTTATTTTGTTCTAACAGGAAGAAAATTAGTAATCAGACCTGGGCTATTACTACTCTGTATGGTGAATCACTTAAGCAAGTTTCCTCCTATAAATATTTAGGTATATGGATCGATGAGCATCTTACATTTAATTATCACTACTTTCAAAATTAAGACCTAAACTCTGTTTCCTTTTTAGGAATAAGAAGTTTTTTTTTCTTTTTCTCAGGCTGGCAAATTAAAGTTACTGACTGTTACTATTCTACCTGTTTTGGACTATGGTGATTTTATCTATCAGTTTGCTTCCAAGCAGTCTTTGCAAAAATTGGATGTGATATGTAATTCATGATGCCATTTTGTTTTAGAGTGTCCTTTTTTGACACATCATTGCCAGATGTATAAAAATCTAGGATGGTTCTCATTAACAAATTGAAGGCTTTATCACTGGTATTGCTTTGTTTTTAAAGTTATTAAAAGGAATGGTTCCTGATTATCTTAGTACTTTAGTCAAAAAGGTCAATACTGGCTATAGTTTGCAATCTCACGATTCTGGTAGTTTGGTAGTTCCACTGATATGGACACGATTCGGAGAACTGGCTTTTTCTTATCGACTACCAAAAAACTGGAACACTTTCACGTGGTTTAAGAATGGAATTTGATAACCTCTCATTTTTTGGTTATAAAGAGCATATTAGGGATTTGCTTAAAACGCCTTGCCATTGCTTTTCTTTTAGTTCACATTGAAAAGGAAAAAAAAGAACGCTGTATTACTGCTCCTTTGTTTATTTGTTGTTGTTGTCTAAGGCTGGACCACACAAATATTAATTGTGATGTTTTATGTATGGTTGTGTCTGTGTTTGACAGGACCCCCTTGTAAATGAGGCCTCGGCCTCAATGGGTTAATGTCCTGTATAAATAAATAAATAAATAAATAAATAAATAAATAAATAAATACCAGGGTGCGTTATTGCTGAATTTTTCTGATTAGTTCTGAGCACAGCTGGGTTTGCGGTGGAGGAGAGGGGAGGGCGGTAAATGCCACTATTTCCCTGATTATTCAGTATGAAAAGTCAAGTTCTGTTTTCAGAGCAAGATGGTGACAGGTGCTTTTTAAAAGGTACAGTCTGACGTTGTGTATTATTTGACAGCCACTGAACATAATGATCCTGAAAAGGAATAGAGCTCAGTTGAAAGTTAAGATGTGATTTATTTTAGTAGAAATACTGCTACATACCTGAAACTCTTCTAAAGTATGAATGAATGTAGGAATATTATTTTTTATTAAGACACCTCATTAATGAATATTAGAAAGTAGAGGTGATATACAAGTATGATCAACACAATTGAAATTGCAACTGTAACATTTACTCTAAGTTTATTATTTTATTATTTATTTCTTAGCAGACGCCCTTATCCAGGGCGACTTACAATTGTTACAAGATATCGCATTATTTTTACATACAATTACATTCTTTTTTACACATTATTTTTACATACAATTACCCATTTATACAGTTGGGTTTTTACTGGAGCAATCTAGGTAAAGTACCTTGCTCAAGGGTATAGCAGCAGTGTCACCCCACCAGGGATTGAACCCACAACCCTCTGGTCAAGAGTCCAGAGCCCTAACCACTACTTCACACTGCTGCCCCATGCTTTACTATATTTTGCAAAACAGAACCCGACCAAACTATCCTTGTTTAATTCACTCAATGGACTGCACATGGAAATAAGTATTGTCCACAGGCAGCGGACGTATAGTTCAGTTATAAACTAAACAAATCAATACTTAAATTAGTGTTCCTAATTAATTATTTATTTTATTTGATGAAGTCCATCTTTTGTAATCATGTGGTAAAAGCCCTGCAATTCACAATAGTTTTAGGTCACTGGTTTAGGGCAGGTCAAAATACCACACAGTACTGTGTTATGGAATAAGCAATGTAACCAAGCAAAGCTTGACAGTGTCACAGAAGCTGGAACTGTCATGATAAAATATGTAATACTGTATAATGTTGACCTATTATAGAGCTTCTGATTTTCGGTTTTAACCAATAAAAAGACAACCCCCCTCCCGCCCCGGATACAAAAAAATGAAATCGGTGCTTAGCCAATAAACACCGGAAAAACAGTGGAAATGGTTACTCAATTAACGTTGACCACCCCATTCTTATTTAAAAAAAAAAAAAAAAAAAAGAATATATATATTTAATATATATATTATATATGTGGTTTAACTTGTAGATCATTTCCCTGAGGTATATAAAGACTTAAGCTACAACTCACATAGTGATCCAACAAAGCAACCATGAAGACCAAGGAGCTTTCAAAACAAGGTCAGGGATAAAGTGGTAGAGAGGCACAGAGCAGAAGGGTTCAAGAACATTTAAAATGCGCTGATTATCCCTCTCAGCACAGTGAAGTCCATCATTAAGACGTGGAAGATACATCATACCACCCAGACACTACCCAGATCAGGTCGCCTTCCCAAACTATGCAGCCAGGCAAGCAGGAAACTGGTTTGTGATGTCACTCTGAAGTCAACAATGACCTTGAGAGATCTGCAAAGTTCTGTGTCTGAGATGGGAGTCAGTGTTCACACATCAACAATAAGCCGGTCCCTACACAAAGCTGGCCTGTATGGACGGGTGGCAAGAAAGAATAGCAAGTGGCTATACCAACGTTTATCAAATATAAATTTATTTCAGTCAAACTCATATTTTTGGGGAATTTGACATTTAACAAGCTTTACAGATTAATATTGATAAATAGCAAGCCTAGATATATTGTACAGTACAACAAATGGGACATAAAATACTGTATACATTTATCCTAGTGCCAGTGATTATACAGTGACCTGACAGCCAACAGCAAAAAGGGTCTTGCAGACGAATACAATTCTTATTTCTTATTATTATTTGTTTATTTAGCAGACGCCTTTATCCAAGGCGACTTACAGAGACTAGGGTGTGTGAACTTTGCATCAGCTGCAGAGTCACTTACAATTACATCTCACCCGAAAGACAGAGCACAAGGAGGTTAAGTGACTTGCTCAGGGTCACACAATGAGTCAGTGGCTGAGGTGGGATTTGAACTGGGGACCTTCTGGTTACAAGCCCATTTCTTTAACCACTGGACCACACAGCCTCCTTCATGTTGTAATTCTAGTCGCATTAATTCATATTCATCGGGTTAACCAGAGTAAATTATTAATTCACCACTTTAAAATAACCTGTTTATTGAGATATTACATGTACTGTAAGGGTATCCTGGCTCCTGTTTAACCTTAATATGATTCAACTTTCCAATTAGACTAGCAACAGCTCTTGGTTGAGCAAGAATTTGGAAAGCAATGTACTGTATGTTGTCAGTTTAATGGAGGTGGCTGCAAGGGTTCTTCTGTTGATAATTACAAAAACGTATGTCCAGCCATGCATTGAATACCTGTGAAGCCTGACCCCAGCACAGAAAAGTATTCTGGCTTAATGTTTCACAACATGAGCGTTCTGAAAATGTAGCAGCACTAAACTGAAAACAGCTCTCAGCTTGTATCCTGGCTCTACTAAATTTCACGGTGTTTGCGGAATGGCACATTTCACAAGCTGTGACAAAGGAGATCTCAATAGCCTATGGTGCTGTGCAAATACAAACCTTAAACTCTGCCTGTTGCCTAAGAAAAAAAAAGTACAATATTTATTAGATAAAGCTTTACAATAAATTTAGGGATTACACAGTTGTTTCATTCTTCTCTCTAGTACAGTACATCCTCACAAGAATAACATTTGGCAATATTTTTTTTTTTTGTCTGTCAGTCCCGTATCAACAGGTTAGACATAAATAATGGTCAAAATTGTTGCAGCGCTGAATGTTTCCTGGTGGATGACCACACTTGTTTATGTTGTAAGTGTGTTGGCTATGTTTAAAACAAGGCTGAATGAAGTGTTAGCAATTAGTATAAGCGTTTTTATGCGTTTTCTTTTAAATGTAATATGTACAGTAACAGCTTTATGTATTTAACACACCTGTTTGGACAATCTTCAAATGCTATTCTTTTAAATCAAAATAGAACATTTACCTGTTGTGACAGACAGCGAATCAATCCAAGTCAACAATCTCCCTCCCGACCTGTGAGGGCATGGTATAACAGGAACAGTGTGCCCCGTACTGGATGGTTAGGCAGTTCATTCCAGGGTCAGTCGGAAGCCGGACATTCAGGAAGGGGGCGGAGCCACAATACCAGCAGTCATCGCCTTAATGCGGTAGACGATGTGTCAGTCACGGATTGGAGGATACGTGATTGGCCGCGCCACTGAAAGAGGGCATGACTGAGGGTATTTAGGGGAAGTGACCGAGCTATCTGTTTCTTCGTTGTGGTTACTGAAAGGACCCATTTAGGAAACTGAAGTAATTAATTATTGTGAGTGTTTCGTGTTTTGTTTGTTTGATTGTGCGAACAGTTTGTCTTTTGTCACTGTTAGACGGTTAACACAAACCAGGAGCTGTCGCTACTAGCCAGCACCAAAACCCGGACTACACTGCAGCACTGTTTCACGAACTGTTGTACTTCACCCCACCTGCACATGAGCACTCACTGTCTGGAGAAGTGACCGTGTCTGTGTTTAGTGTTATTATAAAGTGTCATATTATTTCGGGACTGAAACCCTTGTTTTCACGGAAAGACATTGACCCCCATAAGCAGAGAACAATTTCACCTGGTCCCGGATATTTACAATCCTTGAATACCTCTTTTAAAGTTCCAGGAGAAATATGTCACTGAAAAGCTATCCCAGTCATATAATGTAACAAAACATAGATAGACTGCACAAATATTATTGAACCGCTACATGTGTTATGTATCTATGCCTCTCTTCATGTAACCCAGGAGGACATAATTTACACTGCTTTTGTTCCCTCATTATTTGCCTACTGTTCTAAACTAGACCCTGAACTGTTGAAAGTAGTAGGTCTACAAAACCCTCTTATGACTTGATCTTCACAACAAAAAGGACAAAAAAGTGCTAGTTGAAACGGCTCAATAGTTTAAAAGAAAAAAACCTTAACCTTAGCAAGTATGGTTACCATGAAAATACATTTGTTGAAAGAGAACAGTATGCAATAAAGTCAAAGCTATTAAAAAAGTATTACCCAAATGACTTTGACTCCAACAGTTAAACAGGCTCAGACAAGAGTATTCAGCCACTCTAATACTTTATACTGGTACTGGGGAATGAAGTCACAATTTACATGTTTTAAAAGATATGATCAATATAGATCACTCATTACTTGTCAAATGTTCAACCTTTTATTTTGAACTTTGCTGTTACTGTTGCCATGACAAATGTCATGACTAACTGTAGTTGATATACCGTATTCCTTCGAATTTAAGATGCACTTTAACCATTTTTTGCTTCTTAAAAACAGCCTGCGTCTTAAATTCGAGTACAGTATAGTGATGCCAACAAAAGACTAATCTAAGTACACAAACAGCAGCGTGACTGACTGCTGAGAAAAGACAACAAAGATGCCATCTTAAGTATTATACAGTGCGCAGCACAATAAAACAAGCTCTGTGGTTAATCTACAACAACACTGTTTCGTGTCAGTTTTGTACGATACAACAGCGTAACTGAGGTTGCATCTTTGTAAATACATATTTATTTGATGTTTTATTTTTTCCTCAAATTGAGGGTGGTAAATTTGGGCTGCATCTTAAGAAAGGAATACGGTAGGTTTTGTTTTACATTTTTATTTGAAAACTGTTAAAAAAAAAAAACATGCATGTGAAAGACATGTAAAAAAGAAAGGGTGGAGTATATACTGTACTGCTCGGTTTCTATATAATTATCCCAATTTGTTTAGTGTGCAGTGCTTGCTTTCATAATCCAATCTAATCACATTAGGGTGGTCGGTTTTATGCTACACTTTAATATAAACATTATGGTGATGACAGACTAATGCCAGTCATTTATCTGTTCTTGAATTCTTTATGAGTTAACATGTCCATGAAAAGGTTAAGGTCAAAGGATGTCATTTGCAGCACAGCCTGCCACTGAATGGCTGATTTTGTTTAAGCAGCATATAAAATACTTTTTTTTTTTTTTTTTTTTTTAATTAAAATCTATGACTTTAAAAAACTAAAGTACAGTGTGATTGGTACAGTGCATAGCTCCTGTAGAGTAACTTGAGGACCCACTGAGTGTATTTGCAGACAATCTCTTTACTCAGTCACCCTTTTGTCTTTGCTCAACTAACACCCCACAAGCCTGTACAGGTGTGGTATTACTGCTCTTTATGAGGGGTTTAATGGCAGTTATACGTTCAGTTATTTGAGTCACACTAAAATCAGATTTATGACTAGATAATTTAAGACTGTAAATTACACACGTGTCAGCGAATGAGTCTCTATAATAATATGCTTCACAAAAATACTATATAGTCCTTAAATTATATAATGCACATAATGTGAATTACAAAAAAATGTCAAAGATGATTAAACTTTTATGTACAGTAAGAACTGTAGCTCAGCTTAAGTAGGTCAGAGGTCACCATTATGGAGGTTGTGTGGTCCAGTGGTTAAAGAAAAGGGCTTGTAACCAGGAGGTCCCCGGTTCAAACCATATTGGTTTCAGCCTTGCATGTTGTTTTTTAATGAATTCTGAATAACAGAAAAAGTGCATTTTACTGTAATTCTAAATATTATGGACTTTATTCACGCAGCGGCCATGTTGGTATTGAAAACGAGGCTTGGTGTGCTAGCTACTGTCATGGCCGCCACAGCAGCACTGTCACTGCTGCAGTTAGTGCTGCTGCAATCCAAGCTTACGCGCAAGCAGCATCAATTACATGTAAATAAACAACCTGTATTTTTATTTAAATTATAAAAAACATGATTACTGTTCTACATAATGTATTTTTAAACTACATATGAATGTTTTATTCCGTTTATATGGCTACCTGTAAAACAATAGGATTTTCAATCAAATATAAACAAGTAGCTATGGTGACGTCACCAATAAATTATGCAAATTAGTACTATCGAAGGTTCGAACCTTCAAAGGTCAAAACGTACTCTTTGTTGCAGCCCTAGACACAACAATGCAATGCCATATTTCTCTCAGACTACAACTCCACTGCAGTTTGACTCTGGCGGCCGGAAGCTGACAGCTGCACACCAAGCCTCGTTTGGGGCTGCCGTGAACAAAGTCTATTGAGAATGCACCATCGAACTGAACACTTAATAACAACAGTCTGGAAGTTTAACCCCTTAACAGTTTTAACCACCAACTCTAACATTTCACACACTAGATACAGTACCCTAATTCAGTGAGAACAAGAAATCTGCACCTGACTACAGTAGCCTATATGGACAAGCTTTCTAATGTTCTTCAGATCATTTCCCTTTACAGTAATAATAATAATAATAATAATAATAATTTGTTTATTTAGCAGATGCCTTTATCCAAGGCGACTTACAGAGACTCGGGTGTGTGAACTATGCATCAGCTGCAGAGTCACTTACAACTACGTCTCACCTGCTCAGGGTCACACAGCGAGTCAGTGGCTGAGGTGGGATTTGAACCGGGGACCTCCTGGTTATAAGCCCTTTTCTTTAACCACTGGGACCACACAGCCTCATCTCCTTTAATACTGGAATTATCTGGGATTCTCAACCCCAAGTAGTGTTTACCTTCTGACTTAACCTACTGTAATGTGTTACTTCTGATACCTGGAATTCCAATTCAGCAAAGACCACCATCCAACAAGCTCTAGTGATCTTGGGTCAAAGTCTCTACTGTAGTATGAAACAAAGGTCAACACAAAAGTACTGACCTATCGAACACGAAAAGGCACCCATTGTTTAGATGGGCAGGCAGTGTTTAGCTCAGAGATAATGTCACAAATAAACTTCCAGGTCCAGACAGTTTTAGGGTGTCCCTTATCACTGAAAGTTTTTTGTCCCTCCATAACATTTAGGACATTATGCAAAAACTCAAACAATGTGGAAATAATTATTTTAAACACAACTCAAGCACAAAAACAGACACAGGTTGTATAACATTAAAAGAAAAATACATTATGTATTATTCAAATACAAGTCACAACAGTACAGTATACAACATGAAGTCAACAAATATTGAGGTTACATTTTCTATATATATAGGGCAGCAGTGTGGAGTAGTGGTTAGGGCTCTGGACTCTTGACCAGAGAGTCGTGGGTTCAATCCCTAGTGGGGGGCACTGCTGCTGTACCCTTGAGCAAGGTACTTTACCTAGATTACTCCAGTAAAAACCCAACTGTATAAATGGGTAATTGTATGTAAAAAATAATGTAACTATGTGATATCTTGTAACAATTGTAAGTCGCCCTGGATAAGGGCGTCTGCTAAGAAATAAATAATAATATATTCAGGGTCCTTTCTCTTAAGGTATATTTAGCAGTTGGAGAAGATTTTTTTTATGCAAACTGTCAACTCTTTCTGCACCTAACAGTTCACACAAGTGAAATACAGAACTTTCAATCTAGACCTAATTTTTGTTTTCGGAATGTTTAGCCTGCAGTATATGTTATTTAAAAATATGATGTATTGTCAGATGTACTGTTGAATATCTCTTCATGTCAAACAAAGGTAAATAAATAAATAAATAACACACTCAGAAACTATGCTTTTTGTTATCCCACAGAGTTTGTACTGTGCGTCACACTGATGCATGTTGATGCTTCCTTTATCAAAGTGACTGGGCCAGAGCGAATCTCTCAGTCCATATTCTAAACTCGTACTGCAACTGAGGGATTGAAGCTTGACAACCACTTATCCAAGGCAATCCGATCCTTTTGTACAGTCAACCAAAACATACTTAAACCCCCCAAACTGTAGATCTACATTTTCAAACATCATTTACACAGGATAATGTGTGTTTAAGAGGACTTTGGTTGAGTTAGAATCACATCTCACATTACAGTGTAGAAACTGGAAAACAAAAATGTAAACAGCAGATGTATTTTAAGCCAAACACCAACAACGGTAACTATTTTATATTACCAATTTACTAATGAAAAATAAAATGAATCATAAAATAAAATAACAACATCTGCAGCAACAAATGTAAACAGAAGCACTCCAGACTGATATGCTGATAATAAATGTTGAAACTACTGCCTCCTGTCCCAGAAGCTGCAGGTTTTGTAATCAGGGGAAATGTTATTGAATTATTGCTGACTGCCTGACTAGACAAAGCTATCCGGGAACACAGTATGCCCTTGAAAATGAATGTATTAATGAGCTCATTATTCTGGCCAAGATGACCAAATTGCCAATGTAATTGTTTACGATTGAAGACAGACTAAAGCAGGCATTGATGTAATCAGCTCTCCACAGGGCGGATTAGCCAGGTGGTATTTTCTGATGTCTTAAAGAAAATCAGCCAGTGTCAAAGACTTTAAAAACTTTTGGCAAGAAAAATATGTTTTGCATGCTATATTTCATTTAAAATAGACAATACTATTTTTTTCTTATTAAAAAGACAAAAAAAACAGGGACATTTATTTTCAAATATTCAGTCAAAGATCCCAAATGCATCACTAGTCAACTATCTCTAGTAGACTTTTACATTACAAATTGAATGCAAGATCAGTTTAGCCCCAAGGACATAACCATTTCTTTGCACTTTGCTGTTGCCACTTGTCTTAAAAAAAGGACTTAAAGGGAAATTATTTAAATTCCAATATCTAACATTAAAGAAGTCTTTCATACAAACAGCCATTCAGTACTTGCCCCTCCCAAAAGATGTAAGGATCTTAAAGGGTTATTATAATTATAAATGTATGTTACTAGGTATTGTTGTCTGTAATTACTGAATGCATGCAGAGAGCAAGAGTGAATTATTTAACCCCCTAGTAGCCCAATTCTAAAAGAGAATAAGGTCAAACAGTTAATCAAAAACAAAATTCTCAAGTATGTTTACCCCAACAGTCATTTCCCATTTTTCCAAAGGTTGTTGCTGGCTGTCAATCACTAGACTCACTCAGGTGTGTCGGAGAGAGTTGTCAGCTGGTTTAATGACATCCTTTGATCAGGTCTGTAAATATACAGTTGTAGTCAAACGTTTACATACCCCAATGGAAATTTATAATTTTTAGAAATTTCTCAAAAACAAAGAATTTTAGGTAAAATCTTTTGTAGCAAAAGTTTTGCTTTTGTGGATGAGGAAAACAAAAGTTACAAGAAACAGATGTCTATAATGATTAATTTTAGCAATTTTTTTGCAAAATTCCAAAAATTCGAATTAAAAAGTATTCATACCCTTTGATGCTATGATAGTAATATTGTCTACAAGGTGCTAGACATTTCAATATGATAATGCAGAACCTAATTCTAGAAAATGCTGGACTGTACGTGAACATTTTTACAGTATAAAAGAGTTAGGCATAGGATGATTGCTGTCATTACCAATAAGTCAATATGGGAAAAAGTAAACAGCTATTTTTCGGCAGAAAAATATTTACTGTCATAAAGCTGGAGAAGGATACAAGGAGATTTCTAAGCATTTGAGTATCCCAATTTCAACTATTGTTTCTATTATCAAGAAGTACAAGACTCATGGTACTGTCACAATGCTCACCAAGAACAAGAAGAAGAATTGTGAGGGAGGTTAATAACAATCCGAGATTGACTGCCAAATATATTCAAAGTGAATTGGCTGCAAGTGGGACTGGGGTTTCCATTTCAACCATAGGTTGAGTACTGCATGGTAAAGGTCTCAATGGTCGCAGGCCAAGGAAAAAGCCACTCTTTGGAAAACGTCACAAGGACAATCGCTTAAAGTTTGCAAAACGACATTGAATGATGGATATGAGTTCTGGCCAAAGGTTTTGTGGAGTGAGGAAACAAAAATCGAGCTATTTGGTCACGCCGATAGTCGTTACGTTTGGAGAAAGACTGGTGAGGTGTACAAAGAAAAGAACACCATTCATACTGTCAAGCATGGAGGTTGTAATATCCTTCTATGGGGCTGTTTTTCCTCTAATGACACAGGAAATTTAGTTCCAATACATGGCAAAATGGATTACATAGCATATGAAAAGATATTGGCCAACCATCTGAAATCCTCCACTACAAAACTTGGTTTAAACTGCAACTGGACATTCCAACACAACAACGATCCAAAGCACACATCAAAATCTACTTCAGAATGGTTAAAGAAGAATAAAATCAAGGTTCTGGAATGGCATAGTCAAAGTCCCGATCTAAATTCATTTGAGAATCTTTGGTATGAGTTCAAGAAGGCTGTGCACATGAAAAGTCCTCAGAATTTGAATGAACTGGAACAATTTTGCATTGAAAAATTGTCAAAAATCACTAAAGAATCATGCCAAAAGCTGACAAATATCCTAATCGTTTAAAAGAGGTTATTATTGCTAAAGGTGCCTCAACTAGCTAATAATTTCATTTTTGTTGTAACTTTTTTTCCTCCTCCACAAAAGCAAAACTTTTGCTACCAAAGACTTTCCCTACAATTATTTGTTTTTGAGAAATTTATAGAAATTATAAATTTCCATTGGGGTATGTAAACTTTTGACTACAACTGTATATTTTTGTATCTTACAGTACATCAAAACAAAATGGTGATGAAAGAGAAGAAGTTTCACTACTTAATTCTATCACTGTTGCTTTTACACAGTGTTGTAGAATATTACTATATACTGAAGCCCAGTGCAGCACCCATTAGTTTAGCTTTCAGACTTCTAATGGCATCTCAATGCCATCCAAAAAGCAGGTCTGGAGTTAAGGTGTTACAGTAAGATGGGTACAGAAGAGGGGCAATTCTTGCATGACTAAAGTGAAAGGGATAAACAGGTCTGACAGATACTGTAGCCTTGGGTGGTATTTCCAGCACCCAAGAAATTAAACCCCATAGTACTGCACTCAGTAATCAGAACTAGCATACCTAAGTTACATATTCATGTTGCTTAATAACTTAAACACTTTGTTTATTGCACTGTCTTCCTGTACCTGTCAATTAAACCCACAATAAACCAGTATATCCATTGATTATCTGTCCTTCTCCTGCTGCTCATTCTGGATGAAATCCAGTAGCAGCACACACGCTCATGAAACAATTATAGCCTAACAATAATTTCCCCCTTTTCAAATTAGAGAGGACATAAAGTAAGTCCATGATCATAAAATAAATCAACTAATAATAATAAGCCAAATGGCGTTTTGCACTTGACTCTTCGAGTTAATATGATAATGGTGAAATCTCATGTTTCCACAATAGAGAAAATGTCACATGTCATGATCACTAGGAACCATCCTTCGTGTTTGCTCTATTATTACACTGTACAATGTATATTTCAAAGCACTTGAGTTCCTGTAGTAATATAAAACAATGTAAATATCTTACAAAAATGTGCATCTATACAGTAGCCTACTCCCTCGTCTGTAGCTGCATATTATTATTACACATAAGATTACTACCCAGGGGTCATTTGTTCTAGAACCACATACATCGTTTAAACAGCAGCTAAGACTTGTAAATTGTTTTAATTTGCTACCATGAATTGCATCGTATAATTATAAAAGCACCGACAATTAATACATTCCCAGGCCTCAAAAAACATTCAGTGTAAAGATCCATTGTGGCACATATATCAATGTGCCTGCATGCAGCAGGTACTTGTTTATTTTCGCTGGAACACGTCAGTGCAAAATAAGACGGACCTTACCTCAAAGCCACTCGCACGGTGCTTTCGTCTGGACTAGCCGTCGACATGCTGCAAATTTCCCGTTTATATATAGAGAAAAAATAAAATAAGGATCAAAGCTAATTTGCTAAACCAAGCAAGCTGGTTCTGCTGCTGCCACTAGTCAACGAAAAACAGCAGAAACACCAGTTCACCTCCCCGTCTCAGCCATTTTAAAATAAAATAAAATACATCGTTATAAATAAGTTTCCAAGGCCGTTTCATCTGTATTTGAATAGCTGTGGTGGCATCACTGTTTAATCTGCACAGAAACTGTTTACTTCAATAACACTGCTTGCTCTTCACTCGTCCTAAATCGTTGCCTACTGCCACTAACTCGTTCTTTTTCTCCCCCATTGACAGGGAAAGCTTGTTTGCTCGGAGCTCTCCAGCAGGAGCTCCAGGTTCTCTCGATCCGCAATGCGTCACCAAACCACGCCCCTTATATGAAACATGCAACATCCCCTTTTTATTAAAATCATTTCTATGCCACGCTATTTATCAAGGCTGCTGTTCAGTTCACATTGCTGTTATTACTGGTACATACAACACAAATGTAATAAGGCTTCACTTTGACTGTGGCTATATGCTGGTAGATGGCATTGGAAAGTGTTACATAAAGTAACATAGCTTTGGAGGAGTTCTATTAACAACTAGTGCACTGCTCCATAATGGGGCTTAACCCAGATCCACCTTTTTTTTTTTTTTTTACATAGTCTTGAATGGAAACGTGTGTCAGATGTTAGACAGTATATTCTGATTGTTAACAATGTCAATTAAAAATAAAACTGCACCCTTCCCTTTCTATTTTTACTATAGATGTGTTACAATGCCATGGGTGGATGAGTCTGTGACTAATTGGTTTTTACTTGAATTGATGTTGACACAGACATCTAAAGGGCAAGATGGGATGTGCAAGTGCAATAACACTTGAATACTATTTGTATAACATGGCATGCCTAAATTAGGCTTGACTTACAGGCGTCCCATATAATAATTTACCAATAGGAATCAATGCAGAGAATGATATAAAGTAGTTAGTTGCCTAAAATGTAGCATGTTAGATAGATACTGTAGAAAGTAACAACAGGATGCTCAATTTAATTAGCAGGCAACATAGCACCACCAAGTGGTAATGTATAAAAGGGTATTTTAACTTTCAATTCAAGCTCGCCATTTTACCAACTTTGACCACTATACCAATGACTATATCACAAGGAGACCTAACAAGAAACCCAGCCTATAAAACACTTTTGGACTAACTAATCATTATCTCTCCCCATTTTTCAGGTGGCAGTTCTGCTGACCCCAAACCAATAAGCACAGGCTAAATAAGCCTTACCCAGATGATAAGGAAAAGACATTCAAAATGTGTGCTACAGACGGCAGGTGTCTGTGCTTTTGCCCAACCCCCTGTATGTTGCACATGCATTCTTATGGGGCCCCATGTTGCTGATCCTGCAAGCCAATCACATCCACTTCTTCTTTGGGCTCAGGGCAGCTGTTCAGTCTTGGCCTGCCTCTCTGACTGGAGAGAGAAGCAGATTAGAAAGGATAAAAAAAACATGGCTGGGGGGGGGGGGGGGGGATGCAGTAGTTTTTTATTCTGAATATATTAAGATAATAGATATACATCTTAAGAAATCTGTTCACATGTTTAGTGCTAAAAAATAAATTTGTAACAATTTTTAAACATTAAACATAAAAAAGACATTGAAAGGAGTTCTCTTCAAAATATTTGTCTAAATTGTAGGTTTCTTTGTTGTTAGTACCACACTGATGAAGGCATTAGCCTAAACGTTTGTCTACTTGACCTACTGTAGTTTTACCTAGTGCTTAAGTATACTCCACTTAGCTGCAAGTCTCTTAGCTAACTTGTTTACCTGAAAATTGTTCTCATGCACCTATTCCATCTACTTGTATATGCAACACAATGCTATTTACTCTGGATAGCTGGATATTAGAAAGCTGACAAGAATGCAGCTATCTAGCCCATTATAAAAATGTTGATTGAAAAAAATGATACATTGTGTTATAAACCATTACAGAAAAGGATATGCAACATTTAGTAAAGGAGACTACTTAAATGCGTACACGTTTAAAAAATAAAATGCGGTACTGTCAGCTAGACGGACACTACGTTTTGGTGAATAAAAATGACTTGTCAAAAGATTCTTCTGCACTATACCTTTATGTCAATTGTCAGCATTATTGAAGAATCATGTGACATCATGAAAATAAAAAAAATGGTTAGGCAAAGGTCTTCATGTAGCTACCAACACTAACAATAACACACGAAACCCACAAGCAGATGAGAACTTAAAGCATCTATGGAAGCTGCTGTAAATCAAGGTCATTACATTAGGTCTAGAAACAGAAATGTTATCCCTCCTCACTTCATTATAAGATCAGGCACCTATTTGTTTAACTCCTGAATATAGTGATTATAATACCTAAATTAAACTGGTCGCTTTAAAGGATGTTATAAATAAATAATATATTTATACATGTGTTATACGTAATATTAAGCCACGTTTAATAATAGTATTTAATAACATGTTTCCTCATTTCTTTTTCACATGAATACTTCAGGACCAGTTGCAGTATGTGAAAGCTTGTACTTTGACCTTTCTTATTAATGACTGTTGACATTAACCCCTTTAAGACAACTTTTCATTATATTGTGTATATTATTAACATATAAATACAGTTGTGCTGGTTCTAGTAATTAACCCACAAACATGAATTATTGCTGTATAGTAACAGTTTACAATTGTGGTTTCAAAATGAAAAGTTTCTCTTGCAGCAGCTTCTAATGAGAATGCTGCATATAGTTCTTTACTTATTCATACAATTTATTACTCATTCATTTCAGATTGTAACACCATTTATCCTAAAGCATTAACAATATATGTATATTGTATATTATTATTTACAGTTCATGGGGGTTGTAGATATAGTTTATTACCTAGAAACACTGATTAACATGAAACATAATGCATTTAAAACGAACAGACCTTTAAAAAATAATGATGAATAAATTCAAGCATCCTGCATATTCAATAAAGTTCAGAGAAACTTGTGAAGTCCACACGGTTTATTTGTTCACAGTACAAATAAGATGCTGTCTGTAAGTCTTTAAAGCTTTTAAGAACATTCCCCGTATGGCACACAGTTAAAAGATAATAGGTTTTTCCATCTCTGTATTTAACATTTTATAAGATGTTTATAATGCAAACATGATGTAAGAAAGACATGCCTATAAGCAGGTATAATACATTGTTGACAAACATGTAAACATTTTTATAGGGCTTTAACTCACATGTTATATATCCTGGGGTAAGCTCAGTGTCTACACTTTCTAATATGATAGAGAGGCCTCTCAGTGTCTGCTTAAGGTGATGATTGATTGATATACAACAATGGTTTATGTATAAAACACTTGTGTACAAGTTTACTTTGAATGAATAGTTTAAAAAAACACTAATGGACAATATGTAGTCCAGCAGGCTAAAGAAACACCTACATGCCACAGAAAAAAAAACTGCATGCCTAGAATTACTGTTCAATTAAAGACCCAAACCTAACAATATAAATAACAATATCTAAAGATTACTTTAAGCCTGGGAGTGCAGATGAGAACATATGTAAACAATAAAGTAATACATTATCTAAATCTAAAGTACATGTAGGATCTTTTAAAATTAACCTTGCAAGTTATTAATTTATTTGAAGCTTTGTAACATAAATGTCACATGTTAGCATTGGGGTAAATGCTTTGTGAGAACAGTGTGGCCCATAGTGTGAACATTAAAATTGCCACTGTTCAAATTCCTGATCAGTATGTAGAATAATAGATTCTCAATTGAATACTATTTTGTTATTAGATTCTAAACTACAGTCTTCTCTTTCATATAATAACTGAATAAGTGTTAAGGCTCTAAAAAGAATGAATCCATGACAGCAAAGGCAAAGAACATTTTTAATAGAGCAGTGCATCATTTTAAGTAGTTACACTAGTGAAAAACTACAACCCTATTGAGCTGCCAAGTACAGTGTGTGCTGAACAGATGGTTTCTTTTAACTAGAAAAACTGGACACTTACACCAAAATATAGAGAACATTTTAAAGTTTCCATCATATAGCCATATCATGCATAAGCACATTCGCTATTATTCTTTCAATTCACAAACCATAATATTAAATACACATTCATTATTTGATTTGTTTTCTGCTTCATTCTGATGAAAATCAGCCTGAGGTATAGGATTAGGAAACAATGAAAAAATATTTTTTTAAAGTTACAAACATTATATACTAATTATACACATGCTCCTACCTAACTACATTTACAAAAGGATGGTAAATGTAAAGTACATTGGTTCAAGCCCAGCAACAGTTCGGTTAAAGTTATAGATTCCCTGATATTGCAGGACTCAGGATTTAGGAACAGATTTAGCAGTATTTCTCTTCTAAACACCCAAAGTTTCCCACAGTCAGTCAAAGTGTGGGAAAGACTCCCACTTACTATTCTGAAAGCACATATTACAAAAACATTTCATCCCACTCAATAATAGCCATGCTGAGCCTGACTGGTATGGGCATATCACTATTAGCCAGTATAGCCCAAATACACCCAAATAGCAGTCAGGATTCACAGGGGATTTGTAGAGGGGTTGAATTTAGGCTGTGACTAAAAATAGATAGAAACATTTTAGTAACTTAATTATTACCCACCTAAAATAACCTGATCATTTCTATGCATTCACACACTGCTGCAAAATTGCATTGTACCATACATTTTACCAAATAAAAGCAAACATTTTTTTGCTGTTAGTTTCAAATAAATATTTTAGAAAACCCTATCATTTCAATCTAATAATTAAAAAAAAGAAAATAAATAAAATATTAAAATATGCCTTTTTCCAGTCATAGGAGCTCCAACCACCGGAATGATATTATAAAATATTCATAAAACAATGCACAAACTTAAAATTCACAGTAAAACAGCATTTTTGCAAAGAGTTTGGGGCTAGTTCAGATGGACAATTTATTTTGTCAGTAATATACTAGTTTAATATCATTGTTCCTTTAGCTCACAAAAGCTTCACTTGGTATCAAATTGACCACATGGATGATGTGTTACGATATGTGGTCCTGATGGGATCATTTGTATGATATTTACCAAGATAAAAGTATCATCAATGACATGCATGTATGCCAAACTATATCTCACATCAATCAAGAACCATTATGTTGACAGTAAGTAACCATGTGCTCTTGGTAATGAATCACAATGCAGAATCTCTGTATCACAATTCTAAATGATTGCTGATCCTAGTACATCTTGATTGTACAGCTGTGAAGAAATATCCTTCCAGCAGATTGTGGTCAAAGTTGCCCCCCTCAATAATAAAATATTAAATATTTTTGCCCTCATTCAAAAAATTTAAAAATGCATTATTTATGCATAAAAGCTTTTTTTTTTTTTTTTTTTTTTTTTTTTTTAACAGTTCCTATTTAAGAAGTTGCTTTAACAAGCTAGTTTTGCTATCTGTTGTTGTTTGCCACCTAAGTTGGCCTCAAGTATGCCTGGTTAAAATTATTTAGGTCTAAATATTTTAAAGAGAATGTATCTTTGCCTTTTTTTGCATTATGTCCTCATATATTACAGTATTTTTTTATTTTTTTTTGCCAATTAGTTTTTATTATTTTCTCCCCAATTTGAAATGCCCGATTATTTTTTAGGCTCAGCTCACCGCTACCACCCCTGCGCTGACTCGGGAGGGGTGAAGATGAACACACGCTGTCCTCCGAAGCGTGTGCCGTCAGCTGCCCGCTTCTTTACACTCAGTAGACTCACCATGCAGCCGCCTCAGAGCTACAGCGTCGGAGGACAAGGCAGCTCTGGGCAGCTTACAGGCAAGCCCGCAGGCGCCCGGCCAGACTACAGGGGTCGCTGGTGCGCGGTGAGCCGAGGACACCCTGATTACAGTATCCTTCAATTTCAGTGGCTTTTACATTTTTAAATAACTTAAATCATGTTAGGACTTTAACCTAGTTATCTGACATATATATCAGTTTAACAATTGCTGCCTCTTGTTTGTCCTCCATTTGTCTAGATTTCTTACTATTATACCATGCTTTTTGTTTCCTTCAATTGTGCCAAACAGGTTGAAGCAGTTGCATGACAACTCCCCAAGCAATATTACCTGCTTCTAAATATTTCATTGTTTCTCTTAACTGACCCTTCAGTAGATTTGACCATTTTCTTACCTGTATTTGTTAATGCATGAGGTATGTCCCAATATAAAAGTAGCTATAGGTCAGTTATCTTAGGAAGTCCTTTGCGTGGACAGGTGAATGTAGATAAAGTCACCATTTGTTAAATATCAAGAAAGTTAATGTATTGCAAAAACAATAAATGCATTAGGATGTCCCAAACCAAAAATAATGCATTATTAGTGAATAAGGTCCTTGGATATGATTTATAAAGATCTTCATTTTAAAATGTGCTGCATTTTTGTAAAAGAAAAATGAAGCTGTTATGAAATTAATAGCTACTATCATAAGCACACTCTTGGGTCCTAAAACGGGCTTTCTGAATTGAGTGTTACTTGTTTTGTAACATTAACAGTTTGATTTTCTTTCAACCAAAAGAATATGCTAATTGCATTTTGGCAGACATACCTTGATAAACCCAGCACTTTATGTTTTTGCATATATCACACACTGTTTTTGACAGTTTAGGCTCTGATGTAAAATAAGGTTCAGGAAAAACTAACATTTAAAAAACTATCATAGAATTTAGCACAGTATACTAAACATGGTTAGCAAATACATTCTCTTTTTTTTTTTAAACGTGCTAAACAGTTTCTCATATTTCTTTCTGCCCAACACATAAAAGTACTAGCTAGTGTTGCAACTTTGTTTTTGCAAACAGTTGGGTAAAGTGCTAAATTCTTTGATAGTGTTTGTAAACACGTACTGTATATAGTACATCACACCTTTTACAAGAATTCTAGTGTAATGTGGTAAAATTGTTTAGCAAAAGACTATTAAATGAAAAAAGTGGTACTGTACTCTGACAGATTAAGCAAATAATATACAATCAAACATAATGTGAAATATACACCCTTTTTATCACTTGTTCGGGTTTGCTTCTTTGTTCCCTCGGCTAGAAAAGGGAAAATGTTTAATCCTCACCCTCAAGAGCAGTAGTCTTGAGGACAGAGTCCTCCCCCAGGATCTTGCACAGTTCATTGAGTCTGTGTTGCATTTTGGGAATCCCGGCGAGCTGGGACTCAAGCCTTTGTTTCTCCTCTGCGAGGGAGAGTCGAGTCGCTGTATCCAGCTGTTCAAAACGCCAACCACCTTCACCATCAAACTGCAGGAGGTGAGTGTGGTACTTCCTGTAAAGGACAGAAAAAATATATATACTTAAACACATCATTATCTTACTAAGATTTAGCAATGAGCTTTAAGTAAACAATAAACACATGTTTAGGATTCTGTTATATTTTCTATCAATCTTAAATCCTCCACAATCTAATGCTACAATTATCTTTAACATTCCACTGGCTTCCTGCCCAAACAACCTTAACAGCACATGCTCAAAAATAAAGATATTAGGGGAGATAAAAAAAAATGGTTGCAACTTAAATACATTTGAAATGTTACCTAATATAATAAACATAACATTCCACAAGAAATAACACCATGAACTGGAACAGGAACTACATTGAAAAAAGCTTGGATTTATTATGGTAGCTTGTACTTCATATTGTCATTGATTTCAGACTTTAGTTACTGGTTATACATTTTAGTACATTATTATTATTATTATTATTATTATTATTATTATTATTATTATTATTATTATTATTATTATTATTATTATTAGTATTATTATTATTATTATTATTATTATTATTATTATTGCCAGCAGCCTGCTCAAACTCCCTTCAAAACACAACATAAAGGTGACGCCACAATCGTAAAAATAAAGCACTTTGCCCTTGGGCCAAAGGAGTAGTGAGACAATGACACTGAAGCAGCCCCAATGAGAAGACTGCTAATTGTCACTTGTACACGCAAATCTATTTACATTATACAATTCTGTATAGAAAGGCAGGTACTATATATAAACATACACAACATCTTAGTTGTATAGGTTTGTATAAATATTGACTATGTCTGACCACTCTAAACCTTGAAATTAGGAAAGCATCATGTGTGAAGGTAGAAAACCCTGTAAATGTAAAAAAAAAAAAGAAATTACTTAAAAATATTTAACAGCCCTTCTGTTCTGATTTATTTATTTCTAGTACAGGAAGTACAGGGAGCTTTACAAACAAATATTATGTTAACATGTTACTATAGAAACGTCTGGGTGTATGCTTACCAGAGGGACGGCCTATGTGTAATAGAAAGCAGAGAAATCCCAGCATCCTTTGCAGCTTGAAAAATCTTTCCCTCCACATCAATGCTGACAGCACTTGTACACTCGTCTAGTAAAGCATATTTTGGTCTAAACAGAGAAAGGGCAATGGAAGAAAAACATCATAAAATGAATTCTATCATACGCTTCTGTTTGCCGTTATTGAAAAACTTGTACTTAGTAAATATGATTTATCATCCTTCTCTTACTAATATGTTTTCAGGCTAATAACACCTTGCGTCAATGCAATTTAGAAAACTGAAAACTAAAATGTCAGAATAAACAACCAGATAGTACAGCTGAATAAAACCAAACAATCATTTGACAGAACATATCAATCTTTAGGACGTTAAAGTAATTGTAGCTAATAAAATTGTTCCATCATTTTTCTCCACCACACACACACACACACACACACACACATATATATATATATATATGTATGTATGTATGTATATATATATTCATTATAGGTTTCAAATGTGCAGTTTTGAAAGAAACATATTTTAGCAAATCTTTTTTTTGTAAGCCATGCTTTTAGACTAGATTATACTTCCTAGGTTATTTCAGTGGCTTTGACCCAAAAGACATTGCTGGGGTGAAATGACCAAGGAAGCAGTCTTTATGGAAGGCAATAACAAGACATTTCTTTAACCTTTAACGAAAATACATGTTTCGTATAGCATGTGTTTATTTCAAACCTAGACATTGAGACCTACAGTATGTAGCTAATGGAATTATTTTGTTAACTACAATTACTTTAAATTTATAAACGTACAAATACATAATTATCTCTGCTTGTTAGACTTCTTAGGTTTTTATGTGTACCATAAACTGAACAGTATTACATTACAGAATGGTATGCTTAATGTGAGTAGGTAACACCTCTCAGGACACTGTAATAGTACGCTTGACTTGCTGCTCCAAAATCCATTATCGTCAGTAATGTATAAAACTATTATTACAATAACAGGTATCGCTTTAATTACACTGCATCTAAAGAAGTCATGTTTTCTTTTACCTGTGATAAAACATCCTTGCCATGCCCATCCTCTGTTTCTCTCCACCAGACAAAACATCCTTCCAATCCGTAACTGCATCCCAACCTTAAGGGAAACAAAGTTATACTGTATCATTACTAATATCAAATATGATATAAGAATACAGACGGATGCCTGAAGCTGTATAAGATTCTCATTCAGTTATCTTAAGGAAGAGTAAATCAACACGTGGTTGTCGGTGTCAGGCAGAGGGCTTTATTCCAGTAAATATATCTACAGAGATTAAGAAAAACATTTAGTTGCTTTTTAAGTTCCGATAACATTTTAAGGGTGCAATATCAGAGCAACGAAACGTGTGCCATCAGCCGACCGCTTCTTTTCACTCTGCAGGCCTGCCATGCAGCCAACCCAGAGCTGCAGCGTCGGAAGACAACGCAGCACTGGGCAGCTTACAGGTAAGCCTGCAGTCGCCCGGCCAGTCTACAGGGGTCGCTGGTGCGCGGTGAGCCGAGGACACCCTGGCCGACCTAAGCCCTCCCCCCTGGGCGGCGCTCAGCCAATTGTGCGCCGCCCCCTGGGAACTCCCGTCCACGGTCGGCAGTGGAATAGCCTGGACTCATTGGAATAGCCTGGACTCGGCTGATTAAAAATATGTATATTTATACTATTTTTTTCAGAAATGGGATTATCATGGGAAACTACATATTACATGACAATATGTTAATTTATATATATATATTGTGACAGACTGGGTGGAGGAAGGGAGAAAAAAGTAGTCCAAGGAGGGAGCTGCAGGACTACAACCCCCAGAATGCCACGGGAGGGAGTCAGGCTGGGGTTCACCTGGCTCCAGCCTTTAATCATTATGAGCTGCCTGCAATTAGAAGCCAGGTATATAAATCTGCAGAAATGTTTGTTCCAGGCAGTCTCTAGTCTGTGTGAAACGAGGCTGTCACAGTGAAGAGTGAGAAAAAAAGGTACTGTGTGAACCTTTTATTGTTTTGTTCGTGTTTGTATTTATTTTGTGTTTTGACACTGGTAAGCAGCTTAGCTGCCCAGTTTGTTAGTTTAGGGTTTTGTTTTGAAAAGTTTAGTTAGTGCTAGGTTTTTGTTTCTGTTTTATTTCTTTTATTGTAAATAATAAAAGTGCGCAACCGCGCTAAAACCATCATATATATATATATATATATATATATATATATATATATATATATATATATAATTAAAAGTTAATGTTGCTGCCACAGCTATACTTCACAAAAAATACTTTATAATGCCATTATCTACAATTGTTTGTCACAACATCATATACACAACCACACAAACATTCCTACTCACACAGAGCACACTCTTGTTTTGTTTTTACAGGTCATATTCATTGTACAGTATATTTAAAGAAAGTACCCTTACCACCCTCTCTCTGAACTATCTGATTCAAAGTGACAATGTCCAGAATGATTTCCAGGTCCAGGTCTCTGTAGCCTTTGTCATGCATGTCTTCTACAGAGTCAGGGTATATGACTTGATCCCGCAAAGTTCCTATCGACATGTAGGGTCTAAAAAAAAGCATCAATAGATTATTATTGGGCATAGCCCAATAATAGCACAATGAATCACTGTTATAGATATATTTTTAAAATATTTTCAAATTTATCAATAAAAAACCTGCTTGTAGTGCACTTTTCAGACCACAGTCCAAAAGTTTATGGTACAGGAAAGTACTTGTATAACATCTACTGGTAATGACATGTCAATGACTGAACACCAGCAAACTGAACGGTAATCACTCATTATTTAATATTATTTATGAACTTAAATGCAAGGGACTTGTTTTTCCAGCTGTAGACGTAACATCTAAAGTACTACAAAATAACAAAAAGCAACATTCGTGTTCAGTGTTTTGACAGGTATATATCCCTCTGTTTTGTGCATTTTAGGGTTTTTACCACATGATAACCCATAATATTATGTTTTAAAAAAATGACATATTTTCATTATATATCTCACCATTTTACAGCAGCATTTATTTCAAAATCAGACAACCACGTCAGGTGTATTGACCTTGTATTCAAGTGGGTCAACCTGCTCCTCTAGGCAATTTGCTGCAATGCCACTTCTGAGTAGTTCTCATTCTGTCCCTGCGTGCAGATATTTATCAGCTTTCAGTTGATACAGCTATCTTCACATATAAAATATTTATACTAAACTCCTAACATTTATCATTTCTAAGTGCACCCCACCTGTGGGATGTTCTAATTGTTTCACTCACGTCAGTTCAGGTTTCCTTAAATATCATTACCCAGGCTCAACCACATTGAACTGCTGCCTATAGTATTACCAGCCGCATTGCTCAGCCACGGGAGTGGAATTCAAATGTAATGCACTCAGTACGAGGCTGAAGGAGCACTGCACCATACTGAGGTTTTCTTCAATATGATTAATTTGCACTAAAATAACAAGGCTCTGCTGGTGCCAAGCGACACATTGAAAATACCCTTTATAAGGTTGAGAGCTTTTTGTAATCTACTTAAATCACACTTTGTTTATTAGTAACAACACACAGTTTTGCAATCTTCATTATTATAAAAGGGAATACGGCCTCCACTACATAGAGGTTAGAACCGCTCCAGACTTTACTGTGAGCTTAATTGCTCACACCTGACTTTTTATGAAGGTGTTGGGTAATCTGTTCAGTATTTTTTTATGTATGTTCTTGGGCAGGCTGAGTCCATAAGACTCACTATCGAGACATCTGTTTCTCATGAAATAAACGTGGACATGGTGCCTTTTTGTGTTTACATGTAAAGCATCTCATTTCCCTTTGGAACGCCTACTTTTCCCTGAACACTATACAAATGAAGGAGAGGGGGAGGGGGGTCATATTTAAATTAGCCATGCTGACAGCCCACTTAGATTCTCATGCTGTTAAGAGTGAAAGTCCCCAAAATACTGTTTACATGAGCAGGGAACTGTTTCACGAGAGAGAATTCACGTGTCATTGTGTGTGACAAAATGGTTATTAAAGATCTGATTTGCTGATAGATAGTGCCTGCTTTTTTAATACTTTGTTTTAGTGTTGGGGGGAGGGGGGTGGAGATCTTTATTAATAATAAACTGGGCCAAATCCAAGTGGTGGTTGAACAGGCGTTTGGGCTATTTCAAGGGAAGGGGTGGATACTACTGAAGCGTACTGAAGTGAACCACAAGCTTGTTCCCCAAATTATTCCAGCCTGCTGTAACCTGCACAATCTGTGCCAGGACCGTAAGGAGGTGCTCAGGCAAGCAGAGGAACAGCTACCTCAGCCTCCAGCAAGAATTGCACAACAGCGATATGAAGAGGGTCCTGCTATCAGAGATGCACGGCTATCTTTATTTTTGTAACCTGACAGTGTACTTTTATTCTGTATCACATTTTTGTTTCATTAGCTTGTTTTGTATCTCTTTATACCAAATACAGCATCCTCATTTGTGCTGTACTTGTAGGACTGCTTCTGCTTAATAAGGAATTGGAATATTGAGTAATATTGTTGATTCCCAAGAAATAAGTTGCGAAAATTCCACACCACATTTTATTTTGAGAGTGGGTTAAACAACGTTCATGTTGTGCATTGTATCAAGCTCTTCCCTGGATATTAACACCCGTCTCTTCATCGCTCCAACGGATGTAAGTGGAGGATGGACACGGGTTTTGCTCAGACATAAGTAACTAGGAGAAATTGCGTTGGAGTATAGTTATACACATTTAAACATAGTACTTAGGCCTACTTTACAATAAAGACGTTCTGACAGTTGTTTTGAAAGCTATTTGCAAGTGTATTCTGAAGTACTGTACAGTAGCTGTAACCACCTGAATTCACAAGCCCACGATGCAGTTTATCAAACATTTTTAGTAATAGTTTTAAACAGAAACTTGGTAAATACAATCTGTATGATACTTTACAAACACATTTAGATCCGTGTATGATTGGCATTATGCAAAGTTCTAGGGAAGACGAAGAAAAAAGTGGGGTTATCTGCAACATCAATCTGATAAAAGAAATACTGCAAACAAAACATTAACATCCCTGCTGCCATCTTTGGACCATGGTAACTTACGTATTCCCATGTGACTTTTATAGCAGCTTTAGGAAAGGACTTGAACAAGCTAATTAACATTTTCACGAGAAACTCGTGTTTACACACGCAAGTGGGCGCTGATTTCACGAGCATTACCTGGAATCTCACAAGAAATTGAGACTTTCACAGTAAAACACTGAGACCGTTTTTTGGGACATTTTCACGAGCTTTCCCTGCCAAGTTTCACGCACATTGTCCATTCACGTGAAACAAACCAACAAGTAAACTGGCCTAATGTGGTCAATGCTGGTGACAGTAGTGGTGACAACAGTTAAAGTATAATATTGCTATTATCATTTGTGAAATAACTCCATGGAGCTTAATGGAGTATTTTGTTTGTGTAACATGGCTTATTATGGACAACAAAGTATGTTGGATTTAAATGAATGCAAGATTGATTCCAAAATTACATCCAGTTAGACAAATATTTTTCATTTGGGACCACCGAATATGAAAAAGTTATTTTGACACTGCAAGAGCTTGTAACTCATTTTGCTTGTAATTAATTTTGCTTGTAATTCATTGCTTTTGCCCTGCACACTGTAGCTTTAAAGTTTAATGTTTGTTTTGTAAAAAATATTTGAAATGACAAAACAGTGGACATACTGCAGTAACTTTGAGTTGTATTTCACCAGTCAATAAATATGTTAACTGCATTTCTTGATACTTTAGCATGACTGTGTGCTGTGCTCTACCTTTTGTTACGACTCTAAAGCCCATCTTCCCTTGTACAAGGTGCAAACACCTTTTTTGAGTGAAAGGTATATGCGGTAGAGATGGATGGCTCTTTGATAGAAACACCTTAATTTATTTGTCTTCCCACTGATGATAGGAATGAGAATGTAGAGATGGGAGCCCAGCTAACAAGATTTAAGTTTTTGCAGGTATCAGGCTTTTAAAGATTGTCACCCACACCTGTGGTGGCTTTGACAGACTCACTGAGAGCAGAAACTGACCCAAGACTGTCACTGCTACTGGAAGCAGGCTGATCTTCGGGATACAAACTGAACATTTGTGAAACTGCAACACATATTGTAATGACTGTACTGTATTTTAAAGAACATAAAGTCAGCAGAAATATTAAACAAATTGTTACAACACACTATTCAGAAAAAAAAATGTATTATGTACTCTGTATTGGTCTATGAGAATATTGTAGGATTCTATATTCCTGTTTATTCTAGTATAACAGTAGAAAAATATTATTAGTGAATGTGTAAGGTCTGAAAAGAGAGCTCCTTGTATCAAAAGGTCATTCCGACCTGCTGAAAGTTCCAAACCTTCCTTATCAGGCAAAAGCATATTTTTAAATTAGACTCAGAACCTCAAACATTTTGATCCAGCGAGAACAGAATGGCAAACTCTGGAGCACAGTTAATATGCCAGAAACAATTGAATTAAAATAGGGTTGTGGTTCTACTATAGAAAGAAAAAACTAAACTATTTAGATAAATAAGAAAACTCTCTGCTGGTTTCTACAGTAACAAAAACCATTCAAACTTTCTCTGCAAATGACAGAGTTTCTGGCCCTCGTGTAACCACCCTTTTGTATAAGCAATGTAGTAGAAGGTATAATTTTACTACCAAATGAGGCCAAACCTCCAGCCCATTGTCTGCTGCACAGGCAGGGTTAGTAAAGGTCAAATCTCTCTTTTTTTATAGTTCCAGTTTCTTTACTTCTAAAATGAATCTAGGTGAAGGGTTAGATTCTTCAGGAGAAGCAGTGGCATACAATTGTTCTATACCATTTTCAAAAGTTTACTACACTTGTTTCTGCAACTAGAGTATATTTAGTGCATGGTTTAATAGCTTCAGGTTACAATCAGAAATACATAACTTATATACTCTAGTAGTTTTAACCTGATTGTCTAAGCCTGCTCTCTAGCTGATATAAGGGAACACCTACCTCTGTGGAATATAAAACATGTGCTGGGGTGGAGGCTTGTATAGAAGCCCACCATAGACAGGCCACAGACCACTCAGAATCCTGAATAAAGAACTCTTGCCACAGCCATTAGGACCAGTGATTAGGAGATGCATCTCTTCCTCCACCTAAAAACAAAACCATCCATTAGAACAGTGGTTTTCAACCTTTTTTAAAACTGTACCCCTTCTATCTGGTTTCAGCTCAAGTACCTCTTTACAATTTCTCTTTACTGAATGGTGCCACAGCCCCCCCCCCCCCTCCTCCACCCCCCCTTTTATTTAATATATAATTTATGTCACAACAGTTGAGTACTGACAGACTACTGGTTTAGGACAGAATACCAAATAGCAATTCTTAACACATTAACCTCAAAATAAAGAATAACCGATAATGACACAGTTTTTATTAAAGCCAACATAAAAATGATCATAACTTTGTCGACTCTTTTGTGTTTCCTTCCTTCGTTTTCCTTTTGCAAGTAACAAATGTATACATTTTTACTCTAAACGATACACAGGATAATCTGGATGTACTATTGCTGTTACTAAAATGCAGCCGTGCCTAATAAATAGAACAAAAAACATCAAAGGAACATTTTACCAGAACATTTATACTTCTAAAGAAAATCCAGAAAGATTGTGCTCCACTGATTAATATTCAATTATGATGAAGTGAAAACTGCAAAGATCATGAGCAGTGAAGAGCTCTCCATGGGCAGAATCGCTGGATGTCTGCTTCACCCACCATATCAGTGGAAAGCCACTCAATTGAAACCACACATGTACAGGTGGATGAAACTACAGTCAGACTCTAACCTTTGAGTGTCCAAACAAAAATGAAATATTTATGCACAGTGGTTTAGAGATAATATATAACACTGCTTAAAAAATAAATTCAAGATCATTATTTTCTTTTACTTTAATTTTTATTTGTGTATTTCTGAGTCATCCTGCGTACCCCCTATGACTCTTAGAAGTACCCCCCGGGGTACGCGTACCTCCGGTTGAAGATAATGTACTTATTATTTAAGTCTTCCATATATACACCTTTAATTTGCACTAACATCTTCTGCATTAGTGAAATTGAAAATGGGAAAATATGAGCCATGAAAACGGCAACTCCAGATATCTCTCATTCTGGAATTAAAATATAATCTATTATATTTGTTTGTAAGTACTTAAATATGGACTAAAAGAGAATACAGCAAATGTGGCTGCAGACTACATTTGAAAGAGGTATGAGTTGATGTAATGTCTGTATAGTACTGCAGGTCAAAGGTATAAGGAAAACAACACAAACCTAGAACCATACTCTTAAGACAAAAATGATTTTGATTATCTACTAATTGTAGTATTATGGTTCATATGTTATTTGTTGAATGTAGAATGTGCTAAAAATATTTTCAGAGAACTGCATTTATTATATTGCCCTTTAAATAAAAGGGCGTGGTCACATTGACAAGACTGTACTTGCCTTAAAATTTAAGCTGGAAGCAACCACATCACCATTGGGAGTGATGATTGGGACATTTTCACATATGATCCCATTATCCACGTCAATGACATGTCCTTTAATAAAAAAGAAAAAAAAAAACATAACCGTGACATATTAGTGTAATGTTCTGCAAAGCTTTATACAGCATGACATCAAACTTTGTCTTATATACCTTTGGACTAATTTTACTTTGTGGAGCAATGTCATTGATTGCAGTTAACAGTTACAACATTATTACAAAAACAAGTCTCTCATTTTTGTCATTAATTAACTCATGCCAAAATATATTGCATAACTTTACTCTTAATTATTATTTATTTCTTAGCAGATGCCCTTATCCAGGGTGACATACAAGATATCACATTATTTGTACATACAATTACCCATTTATACAGTTGGGTTTTTACTGGAGCAATCTAGGTAAAGTACCTTGCTCAAGAGAACAGCAGCAGTGTCCCCCACCTGGGATTGAACCCACGACCCTCCGGTGAAGAGTCCAGAGCCCTAACCACTACTCCACACTGCTGACACAATCAAGCCAGAACTTAGCTGACTCATTTTGAAAAATAGGTTCAATGTCCTGAAATAGCACTGCCAAGATTATTTTAGGCCCTGCCTTATAACTGCAGCCTAGTCCCTAATGTATTCCTTTTTTTCTAAAGGAAGTTGTCTGCCAGAATGCAAATAAGTCATGTACTGTAGGCAAAAGTTCAGTAAACCAAACTGAAAAACATCAAAAATTAACATGGACATTTTTATGCAGCAGATCTTAAAAATCAAGTATAGTACGGATGTATATTTCTAATACCTGGTACAAAGTCTGACAACAGAACAAAAATGTAGAATAATACAAAGGTCTCATTCAAGTATATATTAACAACTTGGAGGGTAAAGTGAACTTTAAACATTGAGATATGTTGCTCTGCTATAACGTGACATGGAACAGTTCAGACTATTGACCATAAAATAGTTTTGATGGTGAATATATATATATATATATATATATATATATATATATATATATATATATATATATATATATATTATTATTATTTAAGTCTTCCTTATATACACCTGAAAAACCATTTAATTTGCACTAACATCTTCTGCATTAGTGCAATTGAAAATGGGAAAATATGAGCCATGAAAACGATATGTACAACATATCAAAAACGTTGGGCAGCTGGCTCTTTGAGCTAATATATATCTATATATATATATATATATATATATATATATATATATATATATATATATATATTTAAAAAATGTAAATGCAATATGTTCCACCACTACAAAGTAACATGATATGCGAGATACTTCAGTTGCAGTAAATAGTAAAAAAAAAAAAAAAAATTACAAAATACAATTTTAAAAAATACCTTTGATTTCAAGGGGGCCATTGATGTGCATTTCGGGTCTAGCTGCATTTGTGTTATCTGATGCAGCAGTCTGAGTAACAGTGGATCTCTTGTAAACTCCTTTCTGTACTTCATCGAAGACCAAAAACATATTATGGACTCGAGCAGTGTAGCCCGCAAGTTCAGTGACCTGAGAATAAATAGTTGGTAAAGCTTTACTGTAAAACAGACAGAGGCAAGACAATTATGTCACGTGGTTTGCTGTATATCAGTGACTATGTTTACAATGGGAAAAAAGTGGCTGGTTTGCTGTTGGCATGTTTGTAATATAATAACATTTTCGATTTACCTGCATTTTTAGGAGGGTCATGTGTTTTAATTGATGTGAGAAAAAAAAAGTATTTAACGTAAGCCTATTCCTTTAAAAATGGGTGCCTGTGGATTTTGGAATGAGACCTGTTTGTGTTTTTGTTGCAATTATATGTAGAATTATTCTTGTTGTCCCTACCATGACAGAATAGTATGGCACGCTGTTTATCAAGCCAAAAACGGCCAGGAATCCATTTTAGTCATACAGTACCACTTTTATCAAGCATTTTACAAAACATAAATTAAGCGTGTGTGTGACAGAGAGAGAAAGAATTCGAACTGTAAATCTCCCTCCCGACCAAAAAAGGCGCTGGGTAAGGTTGACCGTATGCTTCCTCCTAGATGGACTGCCTTGACGGTAGGCGGAAACCGGAAGGTGACCATATTAGGGGGAGCGCGTAGTTGCATGTACCTGGAAGGATTTCATTGCAATCAGCTGCAGGGTGCGCCCCTATTGGAGAAACCATAGCAATGTGTTGTTTGCAAGGAGGAGGTTCTGGGTACAAAGGGGAAGCAGCTACGTTAGTACGGCCCCCTTGCGCTGATGACGGTATCCAGCCGGAACCTGTGTCTCTGTTATTGTTTTGTTTTGTCTCAGAGTCTGACAGAGGAGGAGTGAGAGTCGGGAGCTGCAGCCGCAGAGCCAGCACTAAACACCCGGTCGCACGACCCTCACAGCACAACACAGCACAGCACCGCACAGCACCAGCACTCACCACGACCCCGGAGAAAGAGCACAGTTTGGTGCACGGAGGATTGTGGTCACAGGAGTGTTACTATTATTATTTGTTTCAGGACTGTAAACCTGCCGTGTTCCCCCCGATGCCATCGCTGGCAGAGGGGTGGTTTATTATTATTATTATTATTATTATTATTATTATTATTATTATTATTATTTGTTTTCTAAAATAAACACAGACTTTTTGGGAGAACTCTGGTCTGGACTTTCACTTGTGTTTTACACCACTCACATCCTGTTCACAGTGTGATAAAATAGTGCCTTATGGGAACAACATACTGTTCTGGCTTGCTAAAAGTCTCAAACATAACCAATGACTGCTTTTGTTCATCTTGGTTCAAATGTCAGCCAACAAAAAAAAAACATTTTTTTTGTTTGTGCTCAGGCTGAAGCTAACTAATGTAATAAGAGTTCATCATTTTCAGTGAGGCAATAAAAAAGTAAAGCCAAATATCCTGTTATTTTTTTTTTTCCAGTATGGATACCTAGTACCAATTCCAGTTATTTGCTTACTTGCACCATTTAGCTAAAAGTTCAGTTCAATGCTCAAGTGTATACTGGCACTTTCTTTTTATTACAGTACTATTTCAAGCACTTTTGGGGGCTGGGGGACTAGTTGGTCAAGCTGCCTAGCATGACAAATCACACCAATGTGCGCTTGCAGATTAAGTGGCTACACAAACTTCACAAAGATTCCATTGACAATATAGCAATTAATCATCAGCAATGTGAGGATCATCCTATTTACACAAAAGTGTGCGCAAAAGATGGCAAATGTTTCTATTTTTTGATGAGCTGATTTCTTGTGCTTCTTTTTACAAAAAAAACATTTAGTCTCTTCTACAAAAGGATGCAAATGTACAATTAAAAAACAAAAACATTTGTGTGGCATAATCAGTTAAAACTAAGATAAAAGACACAAACAGTAACTTTTGTTTCCAGATTAAATAACGTTTGTCACTGGATGGTCTCAAAGGCTATGAAAAAGAAGTATGACCGCCACTGAGCAGAGTTGCTGAATGGAGGAGGGTTCACATACTTGATCGCATGAATTGTTAAACAGGAAAAGCTTTTGCATGTTAAACAGCTGGTGGATTATACTCAACTAGGCTAATCCTGCCCCCTCAACAGTCTCTTGAATGCTTTCAATGCAATTTCCATACAGTACAATAAGAGGTATCAACGATGCAATGCTTTCACTGGTGACTGTTGATAGTCATTCAATTATAAAGAAATGCAAAATGGTCTTTAAAATTACAGAGCATATTTTTTATTATTAAATTTAACCCAAACAGAATATAAATAGTATAGGCAGCGAGTGTGTTTGAAACATTAGCAAAATTAGATGTTTTATATGGTGTGATTAGACGTTTTATATGGGTTTATGTAACCCATATAAAAATGCTCACATGTATTAAACTGTCACTAACTTAACGTTAAACTCAAAATTAAAGCATCTTCATCTGACCCCTTTGTGTCTAAATATACAGCCATGACTTCACCTACTGTGAATCATACAGTACTTTTCTTTCTTTCTTTCTTTCTTTCTTTTTTTAAATTATTAATCACTTTGCATCAATAAGATGAATTCCTAAATAAATTGCTGGCACATTAATGCGTGAATATGGAATTGGCAATTAAGAAAATGGGTTTCAACTTTGAGTTACACTGAATCACAATTACTAATACAGTAGTTTGATAAAATCTTGGGCATTGACTGTAATCTTACTTTGAAAAGCAAGGAAATGACTATCAAAATCAGATGGCTATTGAGCTGTATCATCTACAGAACTGCTTCAAAAACATCAGACTTTGTGGTAAAGAAAAACGGTGATAAGAAGAAATTCCTCCAATCACAACAACCACCCTCACAGAGTCCCATGCCCCTGATTATCTGATTGTTGTGTTTGGATTTGGAAATGTTTCTATAGTTATGGTGAACGGGAAATCAATTACACTCTTAGTTGACCATTTGTGTGGGGTGGACTCCTTGTAGTTACTGAGCCTGTTACAGTTTATTGCCATTCTTGGCAGATGTTGAGGGACAAAGAAAGGTGGGGTTTAATAAATACATAATAGATGTTGGCCTTATAAAATAAAATAACATTTTTCTTAATTTCTGCACCATACCTCTTTGTAGGAAGACATTATTCTCTCAATAGCATCAGCTCCAGAGGCCAGAAGGTTACGAGCTGTAGTAAAAGCTTCAGTTCTTTCACTAACCAAAACCTGTGTTTGTCCATCTTCTAACTCTGGTAAAAAAAAAATACAAAAATAAAAATGTACTAATTACTGTCAGTTTATGATTTTTTTGTCAGCATATCTCACCCACATAAATTAAACAAAATCCATAACTCAATAAATAAAGGTCTTCACTGAGGTGTCTGAAAATGTAAGGAGCTTCAATCATACACAGTATACCTAAACACATACTGAGCAAACATGACCTTATTTATAAACTGAAATTCCATACTTTTTCATTTTATTTAAAATAAGTTCCATCTGGCAGGTTATACAAAAAGTTCAAATAAATGGAACACTGCATTAACAACAATATTGAAATTGTTGTCTTTCACACAAATAATCTGTAATAATAACTATATTCATAATAACGTACCCAGCTATGCATAATAAGGCTGTAATTCTATTGAGGGTTTATGTTGACATATGAATCACGAGAGCGCTTGCTTGTGTGATTTATCAATGTCATCAGAAAACCAGCCTTATTACAATTTTGGTGTATATGTGTTATAATACATGGCGACACAACTAGCAGTGTTTAACAATGAAGAAGTGTTGAAAATAATATTGGAAAACAGAATTAAAAAAAAATATAAAGCAAGTTTATTTTTTAACAATTAATGCTAAACTTCAATATTCTTTTTATTTTATTTAAAAAATTTGGGGGGGTGGTAAAACTACATGTATTATTAATACTAAGAACAGTATTAAATTGGAGTAGAAAATCAATCAACCTCTTTATTCTTCACTCAAGAGCCTCTGCTTTCTGAGGTCCATCAGACTAAAACTGCCAAACATCACATGGAGGACATGTGGCTGAGGTAATTTCTTATTCAATGTATGTTGCTTATTGTTTTTCTAAGAGTGCTTGTGTTATTCTGCTCTTCCAAAAATTTCGCACTGTCTTGTGTAGATATAGATTTTAAACTGCAGGCCACCGTTGTTTGTTTGGTATTGAGTATTTTGCTGTGTTCATGTACAGGTGTTTTTTTTTTCTTTTTAAATTGAGTTTAGCAGTTTTATCATCAACCTAAAGCACAGAAGTCTGTGGTAAAATGATTGTTCACCATATAGTAGTAATAATAATAATAATAATAATAATAATAATAATAATAATAATAATAAGTTGCACCGTATTTACATGGTACTGTATCTGACGCTACAGGGTTTGGTCAGTTGATCTTAGCGGTCATGTCTAATTATTGCTGTTGTATAAATAATTTGAATATGACCCTTCCTGCTATAACACATAAACAAACTATATGCACTGATGGATGTTTTATTTAATTAAGCATTTAGATCTGCAAGATCAATAGAATACACCCTGTAAGTCTGGCCTCAGTGTTTTAATTAAAACTTCTTCAGCAAACACTTCTTCAGCTACTATTTTTTTGAAATTATTATCTACTGCACAGTGTTATTTCGAGTACCGTACACACTTTATTGTAACCAATGCCTTGACGTTCATCATTGCTTAAAAAAGGACTACTGAAATGTTCATTATTTAATGTCTGTCTGAAACAGGAAGGGGCCATTTTCATTATGAGAACAAAAGCAACCACGGCACCCTAGACCAGACTATTGCATTGTATAATCTTCTGGGCTGAATTTAAAAGTAAATTTAGACACACAAAAAATGTGTTTAATAGCTGATTTAGATCAAAAATATCACCAGTGTTTACTGTTGGATTAGATAGTAACATTAAGTTGTACTTAAATGTTCATGGTACAGTTTAAAGATTCTGTTCAATGTTTCTTTTTTTCATAAACTGTAGCAACTGGTGATCGAAACTATCAACATTATCATCAGGATACAAAAGGGAAGGGGAACTATTTATTATAATTTTAGTTAAAAATGAATGTATTGGTGCAACAACTTGGTTAGGAAACATGTGAAACTGCAGCCTGAGCTGTTTTAATAATAAAAGTGATTACCGTTATCAGCAAAACCAGTGGCTGTGATTATGGGTACTGCCACCATGACTAAGCCACAGCTGCTCCACACATACTTCATCAGGAACTGCTCTATCATGACGTACCAAAGGCGCTTTGACAAAATTAGGTGCATCTGATCAGCAAGGGCCTTGTAACATTTCTGCAGCTGCTTCATCTCTACCTATTGCAAAAAGAGAGGGGATACGAGATTAGTAAAACAAGTGTATTGCAACATGTTATTTGTCCCAACCACTACAAATGCCTGCTGTAGTGTAACTATATTGCACATAACACCTGCTGAGAACATTTTCCATTTACTGACAATGTGTCCAATTTCAACAGGAGCTGGGAATTACTATTTTATAAAAAAAAAAGAAAGAAAAGATTGTATTCATTTATAAACGTGAAATATGATTATCATTAATATTATGATGATAATAATAATGGTTATTCGTTTAAGTATGGTTTAATTATAGTCTCAAAACCACTAGTGAAAACGCGTCTGGGAAATACAATCATTTTGTAATGGGCACATAATAATGTAATCATAAACTGTTCCGATTACATTTGTTTGTCAGTTGTTTTTTGTTTGGTTTGTTCCTTTTTCAAATACAAAATACTGTGAAGTAGGCCCACATATTCCAGTCTGTCTTACTATTTTTACAACCTGCTAAAACTAGAAGTGAATTATTTGCATCCCCCCCTCCCCGTCCCATGATGATGAACTAGTTTAATGACAGCCTCTGGACTGAAACTATCTAGTGACAGGCCCAGTGTTGACAACATTTACCCAATTATCCACTCACACAATTTACTACCTTACCTTGTGCCCTCTGTAAAATGCGATCTCTTCAGCATTGGCAATGATACGGGAATGCACATAACGCAAGTAGCCTTTCCTGTGTGCCTCCTCTGCCACCAGTTTCCCAAATTTCGGGGAGCATGCTCTGAGAACCTTCGCCGTAGCATACACCACTAGTCCAGCTAACAAGGTTGGTCCTGATGCGTTGGCCCCCCTTGATCTAGCAGTTTGAATGAGGGTGTAAGAGGTTAGTATCACATCTAAAATTGGTTTGGTAAGGTTGGAATACAAATGTGCAACCGATTGTGAAAACATCATGATGTCCTCAGTAAGGGACTGGTCTGGATTCGCCAGTCTCCCGTCCATATTGGTGACTTTATAGTATGTCTGATTTGTGAAATATGTTTTATACGCATGATCCACAAGGCGAGTGCGAAAGGCCAAAGCAAGCTTACACTCCAAATAACGTATTACGCTATTGACAAATGTGGCCGGTATGGCTATAAGAAGCCATTTCATTAGTTTGATGACGAAGCTCCTCGGTTTCTTTTCAACTATAGTCTTCACGATTTTACCGTCCAAACCGGCCACATAAATAGACAAAAATGTTCTGGAGATTAAAGCCAAAGAATGTAAGCAAAGCAACCCCAGCTCTTTCGTGACGAGCTTTGGGAAGAGGATTTTTACAAGTTGAAGAATCTGGTTAAAAAACTCTGCATTTACACCCGGAGATCTTGTTGGTGCTATTTCTGGTCCTTGTAATAATAATCCGTTTTGTTTCTTTGATTTGCAGGCTGTTGACTTCACTGTCTCTGATCTTTTGTTGATCTGCTTGCAAATTATGGGGTACAGTGTTTTCACTCCATAGGCAGCAGCTACAAGAAACGCTGCTCGTTTTGCTGCAGTTGACTGGTTCCATTTCACTTTAGCGGCTGCATGCAAAATATTGGACATCTTTCAACAATAATATGCGAACTGTACGATCTTTCTAATCCTGATATTTACTGTCACGGCTCATATCCAGCTTTAAATTCTACAATTAAAAAGGCAAAAACAAAACCTCCAGGAAATCAAACTGCGGATTCTACCAACAGTGACAGCCTCTGCACCGCTAGACCGCATGAATTGGAGCGCTTCCGTCATACATTTTTGCAGTTTTTCTTGTTGGCTACTCCCCCAGAAGGAGACGATTGGTTGTGAGTTTGGCGAATGCAAATAGGCGACTGTCAAAGGGTTTTGATACACACCTGCGTAGCGTAAACTGTTTTGTCACGTAAAGTTTAACCCAGACAATGCAATACGCACGCCAACTAACTAGAGTACAGTAGATACTTGATTCTTGGAAGCGCAAAAAATATATATTAAATAGTGTACTTTTCCACACGTATAGCATAAAACATTATTTTAACGCAGTCAAAGCCCAACGTTTTGGCAACACACAGCTGGTGGTCAAGACAAAGGAGTTCCCGTTTGAGAAAAGTACTGACAGCAAACTACAACAAAGGAAAGGCTACAGCAAAAGGACGCACGAAATACTTTTGTCATCATGAGCTAATACTATAAATGAAATACGTTTATTTGTATTCTTTATAAAGATTATGTGTTACCAATTGTGTATTTAGCTTTTTGTTTTATTAAAAAGTGGTAAAAGTTTACTAAACGCTTTGGTTGTCTTGAATTGTGGCGTAACAAAGCGTAGGGTGTCACTTGTCTTAGACTGTTAGCTCGAATACAGGGTAGGCTTTTGCCCAGATTAGTATGCAATGTGTTGTAGTTGCTCCGAAACAAGACCGCGTTAGGGAAGCAGAAATCCCACCGCTGTGGTTCAAGAACTCAGCTGAGGAAATGCTTTACACAAGTGCAGTAAATTGACCAGTTCACATAAGTAGTAGAGTGGGATCAACAACAACAGAAATGTAATGGGAGAACACCCATTATCACACAAAACTGGTGATAAAATGTTCATAAGTCTACTTTATTATAATGTGCATTTTTGGTCAAATTTGTTTTAATTAAATTAAATACAACTTACAGAGAGTTTTTCAACACTGTCACTCATCGATGTAACAACGTTTTTGTTATACAGAACTAGAACAAATCGGCTCGTGAGCGTGTGGTTAACACGCAGGGTGACAAAAGAGAAAAACATAAGTGTAAGTTACATCAAGTGTAAGTTACATGAAACATAAGAAAGGTTTCCAACGAGAGGAGGGTATTGGGTTACAGATACTGTAGATCAAGAAATGTGTATCGCATTTGCTGTGATTTTGTCCAATAGAGAAGCTATTGGTGTAAAGAAGACCCGTATAAGTACTGTGCGTTTTCGTTTCATGTGAGGCCAACAAGTCTGAATCGACCTTTTTGTCTGCTACATACCTTCGACCAGTTAAAAACAATGAATTCGGTTGGTAGATCACGGTAAGGCAACCGAAATTTGAATGGAGGGCAAGGCATTTATTTTTGGTTACTCTAGTTTTTATGTTTTGCTAAGGCTAGGATGCAGCACTGTAATAAGAATGTTTGTTATCATTTGTGTCATAAAATATAATAGCTAATAATAATATTTTCGAACACGAAATGTTTATAATTATTTTAATGTTTTATAGTTTCGTATCTTCTTCCAGCACGTAAATACAGACTAGCGAGAAATCACCCCAGAAAGACAATGCAGGTAGCATGGTTACATTATTTGTTGTGAATCAGATATCAGCAAAGAAAGAAAATAGCAGTAAGTAGTCACATATGTATAATCATACAAAAATGTATAAGCAGAATACAGTATGTTCTTGGAATATGGTTTTGTACAGTGGATAGGGCCTGTACCCTTCCCAGGAGGTGCTCCTGCTTTAACTGGTGTACTGTAGGTCATGTACTGTAACAAGGCTATTCTCACACAATTGTTCAAAGCTAAACAAAATACATTTAGCTGGTCACAGGTTAATTCCAGGTTCCACATTTGACAACGATATGGCAAAGTATGTAGAAAATTATAATAAAAAGGCTGGTGTGGCAACAGTGTTCTTGGTGCATATACGGTGAAATGATAAATATCCTGTACATTTTTTTATTGCCTGCATTGACACAACTTTGTTCTGAACTTTCTTATCTATCTTCTTGCTTCCGTGAGCTCTCTGAGTATCGAGGTTTAACAGAAAAGGTAATTTATAACAAAAGGTTGTGACTTTGTAAAAGTTTAACACTGACAGTTTGTACTAACTTTACAGGTTTGTTTTTAATAAACTAAAATCAAATCCAGTATACGTATAGCAAATATTATCAATAATCTTATGCCACCATATACCAGGTATTACTTGACAAATGGTGCTATGCCTTAAGGATAAGTATTTGTATTTGATATAGGTCCCAAGCAGACAGGTGTCTGTACAAAGTAAGTTTTTCTTTTCCTGATTTTTGTTATTTTGCTGCTTATCCATAAGTGGACTACAGGTATGTTTTACATAAGGGGAATCAGCAAAATAAACTTACATTGTGTGTGTGTGTGTGTGTATATATATATATATATATATATATATATATATATATATATATATATATATATACACACACAGTTGATACAGTTTTATCTCTAGCTTTTGCTTACAATAATAAATGAACATGGAAGCATTGCATTAAATTGGATTTAAAAATATATTTAATGGCTAAGCTGTGTTCTTAAATAAATGAACAGATAAACCATTGATTAGTATGTGTGTGATTTTATTTTTATTATATTTAGTGAGTTAATATATTTTGTTATATTTATTTATTTACAGTATTCAATTATTCATTTTTGAGCAATGAATCTCCTACCTATTCAGCCAGGGCAAGTTTTTTCAGTACAAATTCCAATGTAAGTTTATGTCATTAAATTGGTTTTGTCTACTTGCTTTGTTATGAACAATGATACTGTATTAATAATAACCTTCCAGGGCTTGTTTTTAATGTATAGAAACAAAAACACCAATGTAATTTATAGTTAAGCTGCAATACTAAAAAAAGAACTGGTTAATGGTTAATGGTAGTAACACAACTACATAGATTTAGTCATGACAATTAATAAATTGTGTTTTTTTTTAATTAAATCAACAGCTACTGACTATTTTAAGACCAGTTTAAAAAGAAACTTGGTGTATGTTGCTTTGTCGATGAATACATTGTGAGAAGGAAAATCTAACTACCTTACAAAACAACTAGCAAACCGTTTAACATTCTGAATTTCTGTTATTTTTCTAACATTAACAGATATTTTCCTTTCACAACATACTGCAATTACACTTGCACTGTTCAAGTGCTTATACAATTTATATATTTTCTAGTGAGATGAAGATGGTTAAAACATGCAACGAGAAGGACAGGATGAATTCAACATTCAAGAAGCTTATGGTAAAGCTATACCTGCAACCAAGAGTGATCATCTGAAGACAAATTCAAGGGCTAATGAAACAGATGACCTTAATACACATGAGAAAAAATCCAGCAGCAGAATCAGGAACAATGAGGATCAAGATCAGTTTGTTCCTTTCCAAGTAAAATGTAGATTACAATCTTCTGGTAATGACCAAATTAGGAATGTTGGGACACAAACTGACAGTGTTTTGATATTTTCTGGCAAATCAGACATAGCTACACAATGCAATTTAGGGAATGACAAGGTGTTTGTTTCTGAACTGAATCACAATAATGGTAAACCTAATGTGACCACCAGGAGGCAGACTAGTCCAATGAATAACACCTCAGAGCCAAGAAATTCAAGTGTAGGTACATGCAAACACTGAAACAGAGCATCTTTGTATAAATAACTTCACAGCTGGAGGAAAACAAAGCAACAGTAGTTCGACTGAACTCTAAAAAAAACTTTGAGAGCAAGAGTGAAACCAACACTGGAAATTTTGGAAGCTTGGATTGAAGTGTGTGGAGTAGTGGTTAGGGCTCTGGACTCTTGCCCGGAGGGTTGTGGGTTCAATCCCCAGTGGGGGACACTGCTGTTGTACCCTTGAGCAAGGTACTTTACCTAGATTGCTCCAGTAAAAAACCCAACTGTATAAATGGGTAATTGTATGTAAAAATAATGTGAAATAATGTATAAAGTGATATCTTGTAACAATTGTAAGTCGCCCTGGATAAGGGCGTCTGCTAAGAAATAAATAATAATAATAACAAGACCAAGAAATAGAAAAACAAAAGAACATTTGGATTCCCAGAAAATGAGCCTGTTTGTCGGAAATGATGAAACAAAGAATGTGTCCTGCAGTCAGATAGTACCAAGAGGTGAGCCCACAAAAAATGATTTTCACATACTACTGACACAGCTTACTGATAGAAACATCTACGGATGGGAAACTGAGCAAATCCAACCTGAGACCAAGGTTAAAAGGAACTCAGAAGAGACAAAGACACTCCGTGAAATAGCAGATATTTTGCTGATGTTGGGGCATGAAAAATAGTTACAGCTCAAGGAAATTAGTAAATTGTTAATTTGTCATTCTCTCGTCTGTTGCCAGGTGACTAGCATTAAAGTTGGAGACAGCTCTGCTAGGTAATTAGCTTACATTTATTTCCCATTTACATATTCAAGTGATTGCATTTAATGAATATATGTAGTTTATATATAAAGATACAACTCTAATAAAACATGTACAGCAACAAGAACCAAATTAACTATACAGCACTAAAATTACATAAACTGTACAAACACTTTTTCAGTTACATTTGTTTCACATAGGAAAATTGCATCTGTTCACTATTTAGAAATACAATTTCCAGATTCCATGAATAACGATAAAAAAGCCCACAAAAATAAACATTCATTCAGGATTGCCAAGATTTTAATTTCTGATATGTTTAGGGAACCTAATTCTGGTTGAATAAACATTTAGACTGTTTTATAACTGTACACAGTTTCAAGTTTATTATATTCATATTTACTAGTCTGTTTGTATTCTGATTGGGTACTGGTAATACATGCTAATTTCAACATGCCAAAGATGTAACTTGGTAGTCTGCATAATTTAGTATCAAATGTAAAGTAGGTTTTCCAATCATACTAATTGGGTAGATGGTGCTGTTAATAATAAAACAAGTTTGTACTGGAATGGAAGGCTACCAGTTGTCATTCTCTTACATAATCTATAAAACTATATTAATCTTGGCAACACCTAGCAAAAATGTGCTTTAAAAATCTTGTTCATAATACATAATACATCTTTAAGAACACAATGTAGAATCCCCCTATAACCAAGCCTACATTAACTTTAAAAATAAGATATACACACATTTTAATATCATTAAATAATCATGTAATGGCACAAGTGTCCAATTCCTGTAGTGAACTATAGAAATAAAAAAGAAACCTTGACAGAATGTGTATTACATCAGACTTTGGGTAAACACCTACAAATAATTTGGCACAAAACAGCACAGCAACCTTTAAATAGAAGTTCTGTTGAAGAAAACATGTTCACCATTGAACATACCATTGATATTATTAGCAGTTGTTTTCTTTAGGTCACAAACAATGCACATAACTTATTTTCAATCCTTTTAGGTGCCAGAAGCCAGCTTTAAAAACTTATTTTGACACTTAAATCTATGAAAACTGACTATTAAGGTGTTTACAGTTTTATACCAGCTAATGCAGCATTTGCATTTCATTATTTTAAAAACAACATTTTCAAAGTACTTTTAACATTTAAAACAAATGTATCAACTGCCACTTGGGGAATAGATATTCGTACCCATGTTGTGTACACAAGGCTACAGAGGAAGACAGAAAACAATATTTCCACAAAACCGTATAACTACCCTTTTGCTTAAAAAAGGTTAAGGTTAGTATGCAATTTCATATGCTTCAGAACTGTGTAAACTGTAAACGTTTTATCTGCAATTAAAAAAAAACTTTTAAACATAAAATGTGTTCTGTAGAAAAAGTCTGCTTCTGGTCTGGAGAATATCTTCCCTTGTGTATAAAGTAATATGAAATGCAATGTTGAATGACAGTGTATTAGAACTTTCATGATCACATTTTTTAAAAATTATGTAATATAAATATTAAATTTTAATATTAATTTTAATATTAATTTTACTAAAGTTTACTGAAATATAGGTTAATTTCATGTTCATTTCAGAGTGTACTAGTACTATATAATGAACACAATTGTCAAATGTGCATGTTAGCACATGTATCTATATAGCAGAGCTATATTCAGACTCTATAATTCTACACTTCTGATTTATCCCAATAAAATATTGAGATTAGAAAGAGTTGAAAAATGAAGTTGAAGCACCGTTGAGGAGGAAATATGCCAACAACCGTAAATGTGTGTTAAGGGCTATTCACACATGCATGTATTCAGTGGATTTTCTATGGTAAAAAAATTGAACCTATGGAATTCAATACTACCTTTCATACTTGAAACAGGTTCGATTTTTGGACGAAAACTACCGCGATCACCACCCTGTCCTGCTAAATTTAGATGTAATCTGAAGGCAATATGGATCGGGTGCAAGCTGCTGCATGATTATTGCTCTGAAGAAGAGAAAGAAAGAGAAGAATGTGGATTCACCCTATAATGAGCAATGGGAAACCCTAGGGGAGTTTTTTTAACATACCAATAGTGCTTACTTTCCGATTTCCTCATATTATCTGTTTGTATTCTTTACGTAGATATTTCTTGTACTGCTTATCACAACCAAGATATTCTGCTCTGCTATAATCAGACGTTCCCCCATCTTGCCTGTGATATTTGACGCGCAAGTCTGAATACAAAAATAGTGAAACGTCGGCCATAAAAACGCAGCGAATAAAAGCTATTGTGTGAATAGTCCTTAAGGCAGCATAAAAGCATTGTAGTAAATAGAAAAAAGAGTATTTGTATTGAGTATTGACAATTTCTAGTTCCACGTCCATATGTTCTCATTGTTTTAAAATTGGTAAGAGGATGAAGGAATTAAAAACAAGGACTGCTATTCATTTCCAGATATTGTTTGTAATGTTTAATGATTGCACAACAGAATGCTCCGTTAACAGTAATTGAGGATATAAATCATTTGGGTTTCATAGCTGAAGAATAGCTTGATAGATTTAATGAACATATTTTTCCATCAAATACATGAGCAAACCAGAATATTAATGAAGATAACACAATTCAGAAACAGACCAGAAGCAGGGTACAGAGGTCACCAGTAACTGCTTATCCCCAGAAGGCCATTATTACTAAATGACTAAAAGCTGCAGCATAAATTATTCTACATCAGAGGCATCATTGTCAGAAAGATGGTAATTGCTTCCTTTCACCCGAATATATTCAACATGTCTGCCTTCATCTGAAACACCACATGTACAAAGCTGGTTTTCAAATAATGATTCAATTTCCTCCAGTTTCTTTCCTTTTGTCTCTGGAAGGCATCCAAAGATGAAAAGGAACCCCAAGGCTGCAAGTCCTGAATAAAGGAAGAAAGCACCTGAAGCCAAAAAAAGAGAAAAAGTTTACTTAACATTAAAAAATATATATAATATATATATATAAGGGCATCTTCTACATTTTAGTAACAGAGTAATTGTTTCTCATAATGTTACAGCTTTGATAGGTTAGTGAATCATCCATTTACAGTGTCTCACCAAATTATACCATAGTCTGCTTATTTTATCAATCAGAATAGGGTTAAAGAGCCATAATGGTTGATCGCCCTGAAAATTATTACAGGATTTTAATTGTGAAATTGCATATTACTTTAGCAGATCCTATTGACCTATATTTCATACTTGTACATTCTTAGAGGTCAATGGTACAGTCCTTTAATGGTGTTGTTGCCAATGTCTAGCACATGTTTACCACATACTGCTTGCTGACAAATAAATAAATAAATTGGGATTTACAGCACTGGTTTCTGTCTGGTTTAAGAAGCCACTGTTAAAATATATACATAAAATAATAGTAGATTTTAGTTATTTTGCTTTCATTGCTGTAAACACTATTTATTGTACTTTGTAAAACCAACAAAAAAAACAAAACAGGGTGTGGTCTTTTGAGAACTCTTCTAACTTATTTTGTGTCTTTGTTGATACTGTTAACTAAGAACTTCAGGTAAGATCGACATACACATTTTACTTGTTTTGAAGTTAGGCATGCCGATATGAAAGGCATGTGCATTTCTCTGCTATTACTGCATTTACATTTGATTAAAACAAACAAAAAAAAACTATTTCAGTTTGTTGGCATTTGACTGCTTTAATAGCCTAAGAAATGCAATGATAAGGCAATGGTCAAAAAAGAGGATGGATGTCTCACACTTAATAATTCAGAGAATTTTCCACTAGTGAATGTGATATTAAATAACTGTACCATAGTAGGTCAGGTATTCCGTCACATGGAGGAATGTCAGCGAAACCAGAACATTGAACATCCAGTTCACTCCTGATGAACAGGCATTCCCTGTACTTCTGGCCCAAAGTGGGTATATCTCAGAATTTACTGTCCAAGGCATAGTTCCCATTCCTGAAAACAGACAAAAAGAAATTATATATATATATATATTATATATATATATATATATATATAGACACACACACACACACACACACACTGTTTATTAGTAAAAGAAATGATGCATGACCAAATAATTGACCAAATCTATAAGAATCTCACCTGGTGCAAAAAATATAAGGTACATAATAAGACCCACAAGTACAGTCCAGGAGTAGGAAGTGGGACAGTAATTGTAAGCCCAAAATGTTCCATCTGCCATAGCTGTTTCATTTGAACACCTAGAGAAAATAAAAACAATGAAATAATACAGTTTTGGAAGAACATTATCGCTTCCACCATGTCAATGAATAGAATATTTGGTCTACATCTGAATTTGTCGAATCAACAGCTTGCTCTGCTGTAAAATATGCTTTAAGGTTGTTTCTTGGCATGTACTATATACTGTACAGCATATGCATAAACACTTATATGGATCTTTGACTGAGTAATTCTTGTTTAATATGCATAGAAAAAAAAGCACGCAACACCAATGATACACATACAGCTAATTAAAATACTAAATCTTGTTGAAGACAAGATTCTTGTCTTCAACATTGACCAACTGTACCACAGATTTTAAGATATAAAGCTGAATTTGAAAATTAAAGAAGCGTTTCAAAAAGTTCCCCTTGTCATTCAGCTGGACAATGCAAAAATCTGCACAAAAAATTAAAAATAAATTTAAAAAATGAATTATATATATATATATATATATATATATTGTGCCAAATTCGTTGGTTGTGATGTCACTTCCCACCAGATAGCCATATGGGAGCTGTAGTTTCCTTCAGGTCGGCCATCTTGTTTCCAGTAGTGTGAGAGCATAATTGCCCTCACTTACCTCCCATTCACGACCCTGCCCCTGGCCCTATCACAATATATATAAAGAAAAATCTGATAAATTGTGGCAAAAGAAGGAAAGGAAAACCTCTAATAAACATACATTGTTTGGCATAATAACTGTACTGTGACTGGGATGAGCAATCAAAAGACTGTCAAATGAAGCGTGAGCTAAAAAGACAATTGTGGTTAAAATTAACTAGAAACTGAACTTAAGAATAATTGATGGCAATGTGGTAAATGTCACAGAGAAGCAGCAACAAATAATGCTGCAATAAAAGCTGAGAATTACAATACACTCAGAAATAATAAATGTTCTTTGACATGTCAGGAAGCGACAATGATATATTCTGAGCAGGCATAAGAAACAACAGATTTAAGGGGCTGGACTGCACAGGGATACTATTGCTTTCGTTTTGCTATGATACGATATTGCATATTTGTTATAAACATGGGGTTTCTAACACTGCTTCTGAGCACTTGTTCAGAAGGTTTTTTTATTGTTTTATTTCTAATGTGTGTATAAAACAGATCATTTGAGCTTTTCAGCTTCATAATGCAACATAAGGTTATGAGCAAAAGCTCAAACAGCAAAAATCAACATTTAAAAAACATGTTTTGTGAAAATTCAGTGAACATGTCTTTCAGGAGTACTGCTAGAAACCAAATTCAAAGACAGCAGCTTCCCTGGGGATTCTGGCAGCATCTGAGTGACACATGCAAGTGGCTACAGTGCAAAGATTACTCCTTTCTTTGTTATGACAAATTAGGTTGAAGGCAATACGGTATATCTGAGTTAAAATGTTCTATACACATTAGTGCTTGTTTAAACAGTGATGAACCTTAAGGTTGCCAGCCACTTCTTCCAAGGTGTGTAAAAAGCAGTGTTGTTTCACATGCTGTCTAGCTGGCACTATAAGTGAGATCTCTTGGCTAAGAAAAAGAGAATGTTTTTTTTTGCTTGTAGTTATATTGCTATGCTTGCAAGTAAAAAAAAAAAAAAAAAGACCTGATTTATAAAAACTGATAGTGAGCCTAACAAGTACTACAAGAGCCGGAACAGAACAGAAGAAGTTGATAAAGAAGCCAAGATACAGTAGGCTTTATCCCAATGTCGACAAAATAAAGACTGCCAGTGTGAATATTGGCCTCTGCCTCTTCTAATCACCCTTGTACCACAGCAATCCGGCTTCAAACAAGGACAAAGTTTGCCTCCTCATTTCAGGCAAGGTGACTCCTCTTTCCATCTGTAACACGGGAGATCTGTGCTGAATATCTGGTGTGTCCGTGGTTCTGCAGGAAGAGGGCAGCAGTCTCGAGAGATCCACCTGTCAGTCATGGTGATGACACGGAGAGGTGGGGAAGAGGGTGTGTTGGCTTTCCTTCTCTCTGAGTGGCTGAGAGGCGGGCCTTGGGGGATTGCCCATAAGTTCTGCACTTGGTTATGCATTCGGGTGGCCGTGTTTGGGAATATACAGTGACGCTGGCAGAAGACGCCAGTGTAAACAAAGACCAGGCAAGCCCGGCTGAGGGGGACAGCCTGCCTTAAAATAACTTAAAAGGTAAAATAAATAATTATGTACCCGACGGGACGTGTGTAGTTATACGGGCAACTCTGGCCACCCCAGTGTATAGAAATAGCTGAGCTAGGTCGGAGGCCCATACTGACTGGCTTAGCGGCAGTGGGGGCCCTGCGTAAGCAGCTCTTTGTAGTTTTATTACTGTGTTTTATTTTCCTTTTTCATTTCGCCTTTTGTTTTCATTATTATTTTGAGCACCTGTGAGTGCGCCAGCTTTTAACTATTACCAGTATTGGTATTCCTGTGGTTTGCAAAACAAGTTTTTCTTGTACTGTAAAGCATATACATGATACAAAAAGAATACATTTTCATCATTTTATACACTGAAATGGACCTCACTGTCTAATCCTTATTTTAGAAATGGTAACCTTTGTTATCCATGCAAGGTTACAAAACATTGGCTGGTGCACCAACAGAGGTACATCACCACTTACATATGAGGCACAAGCAATTCCTTCCAAATTACCTGGAAGAGACCTGCATGCTTGTCCTCTCTTGTTTTACAGTTATCACACAGCTGTCTAAGAGCTTTTCAAGGATAGCCATGACAGCTTGAAGCCTGTGCTGATTAATTCCAGTGTAGATTACTGCCCTCAATAATTGAGTTGCTACGGGCCTTGATTCATAGAGACCACGGTATACAGTGGTTCTTGGATTTCAAACTGATACTCAGATGGAGTAAAATATCAAGTGTAAGAATAAAATGTAAGGAATATAAGGAACAGGCTCCCTATTCAGTATAAGTCGTCCTGATGTGATTTATTATAATTTTTTGCCTGTTTTGGTATTTTAAAAAAATGTAATAAAAACCGTAAATGATATGTAATGCAAAAAAAACCCAACTGTATAAATGGATAATTGTATGTAAAAAATAATGTGATATCTTGTAACAATTGTAAGTCGCCCTGGATAAGGGCGTCTGCTAAGAAATAAATAATAATAATAGTAACATAAAAATTAAATATGGGCAATAAGGTTATATACTGTTAGGGACAGATTTAGACAATTCCATTTCCAAGTAAAAAAAAAAAAAGCATATGCTGTTTGTTGCTGCAGTTACAGTGAGTAACATTTAGAGTTTTTACAGTATTTCTTTAAAATAAACTATAGAAATTGCACTTCATTGTAAAGACGTGGCTAAATCTAGACTATAGTGTCTGTTCATTTGAAAAGAACACAAACATACAGTATGGCATTTTGCTGCTTCATATTGCTTGGTCAACAGTTACAAATATTTGCTTTATTACAGTATTTATTACAGTATTTCTTAGAGTATATATATATATACAGTACTGTGCAAAAGTTTTAGGCAGGTGTGAAAAAATGCTGTAAAGTAAGAATGCTTTCAAAAATAGACATGTTAATAGTTTATATTTATCAATTAACAAAATGCAAAGTGAGTGAACAGAAGAAAAATCTACATCAAATCAATATTTGGTGTGACCACCCTTTGCCTTCAAAACAGCATCAACTCTTCTAGGTACACTTGCACACAGTTTTTGAAGGAACTCGGCAGGTAGGTTGGCCCAAACATCTTGGAGAACTAACCACAGTTCTTTTGTGGATTTAGGCAGCCTCAGTTGCTTCTCTCTCTTCATGTAATCCCAGACAGACTCGATGATGTTGAGATCAGGGCTCTGTGGGGGCCATACTATCACTTCCAGGACTCCTTGTTCTTCTTTACGCTGAAGATAGTTCTTAATGACTTTCGCTGTATGTTTGCGGTCGTTGTCATGCTGCAGGATAAATTTGGGGCCAATCAGATGCCTCCCTGATGGTATTGCATGATGGAAAGGTATCTGCCTGTACTTCTCAGCATTGAGGAGACCATTAATTCTGACCAAATCCCCAACTCCATTTGCAGAAATGCAGCCCCAAACTTGCAAGGAACCTCCACCATGCTTCACTGTTGCCTGCAGACACTCATTCGTGTACCGCTCTCCAGCCCTTCGGCGAACAAACTGCCTTCTGCTACAGCCAAATATTTCAAATTTTGACTCATCAGTCCAGAGCACCTGCTGCCATTTTTCTGCACCCCAGTTCCTGTGTTTTCGTGCATAGTTGAGTCGCTTGGCCTTGTTTCCACGTCGGAGGTATGGCTTTTTGGCCGCAAGTCTTCCATGAAGGCCACTTCTGACCAGACTTCTCCGGACAGTAGATGGGTGTACCAGGGACCCACTGTTTTCTGCCAATTCTGAGCTGATGGCACTGCTGGACATCTTCCGATTGCGAAGGGAAGTAAGCATGATGTGTCTTTCATCTGCTGCAGTAAGTTTCCTTGGCCGACCACTGCGTCTACGGTCCTCAACGTTGCCCGTTTCTTTGTGCTTCTTCAAAAGAGCTTGGACAGCACATCTGGAAACGCCTGTCTGCCTTGAAATTTCTGCCTGGGAGAGACCTTGCTGATGCAGTATAACTACCTTGTGTCTTGTTGCTGTGCTCAGTCTTGCCATGGTGTATGACTTTTGACAGTAAACTGTCTTCAGCAACCTCATCTTGTTAGCTGAGTTTGGCTGTTCCTCACCCAGTTTTATTCCTCCTACACAGCTGTTTCTGTTTCAGTTAATGATTGTGTTTCAACCTACATATTGAATTGATGATCATTAGCACCTGTTTGGTATAATTGTTTAATCATACACCTGACTATATGCCTACAAAATCCCTGACTTTGTGCAAGTGTACCTAGAAGAATTGATGCTGTTTTGAAGGCAAAGGGTGGTCACACCAAATATGGATTTGATTTAGATTTTTCTTCTGTTCACTCACTTTGCATTTAGTTAATTGATAAATATAATCTATTAACATGTCTATTTTTGAAAGCATTCTTATTTTACAGCATTTTTTCACACCTGCCTAAAACTTTTGCACAGTACTGTATATATATATATATATATATATATATATATATATATATATATATATATATATATATATATATATATATATATGTGAGATATCGCTACCCATCTTCACTGTTCTCCACACAATTAAAAAGTTCGTTGTCCCTTTAAAAACTGACCCGACACAAAACTTGAGGTTTAAGCACTGACGCACTGTGTTTAATTTACAAAATAAACAAAATTGAAAACAAAAAACTAGCTCTCTCCGAGCACTAACTACACACTCCAGGATTCTAACTAAATAACCAGACAGGTAAGCTGCTTACCGGTTTGCAAAACAGTTTCACACGCACAAAACAAAAAGGCTTAACACACTACCTTTTTAATATGACTGAACACACTCTCAGTCAGGCTTCTTCCCACAGCACAGCCCCGAGTAGACTGGCTGCTGTTCTTACACTGCAGCTGGCTGCAATTTGCAATAATCGCCAGCTGACAGTAATTAACAAACAATTATCAATAATACAATTAATAAACACTCATGTACATTTTTTTTTTCCACAGGGCCTTGTGCCCTGTCTCACAATATATATATATATATATATATATATATATATATATATATATATATATATAGAGAGAGAGAGAGAGAGAGAGAGAGAGAGAGAGAGAGAGAGAGAGAGAACAAGAAGATACATATATTATAAATAACTATGGCATTCCACATGCTTAACAGAGACTAAAAAACTAAGTACAGTACCCAATAACATAAACAGAAGACAATTAGAAACCAATTGAATTATATCCAGTATATAAGATGACCAGTATAGATATTTATAATCAGGTTTGACTGCATATTACTCAAATACGACACTGTTCATGTTTACCTTAGCTGCCTACCTCTCAAACTAAGATGTGTAGAGTAAGTTGTATGAATGCTTAAATAGAAGTCAATCTTTAAAAAGACCTTCAATGGATTTAAATCGCAGAGCTGCTTGGCTTTTTTCATACCTGCCCCAGGCGGCTTCTCCTGTAGATGCCTTATTGACATGATCACAGGAAGAGTCAACTACAGAGGAGCCATTCAGCCGGTAACAGAACCCACAGTCTGGATTCAGCATACAGTCATTGCAGAATCTGAGGACCAAAATATTACAATTTAAAACTAAATACAAGACAGCTAACATTTTTGTTTTTTGATTACAGCATCAAATGAGTAGAATATTGTATCTGAGTGTATTTATTATGTATGGTAATACAATATACTCAAGACAGATTTTTTGGCTTTGGTTTTACATCATTTGTAAGTGGCTCCCATTAGGGACTATTTCAGTACATTATAGCAACAGTACTTGCATTTAATAAATATACAGAGTGGACAAAATTGTAAAGCTTTTTTTACTCCAAATTGTATTAGCAGAATTTCTGAAAGGGAAAAAAAAAAAACCTGAATGTGACTTTGTTTTTTGGAAATCTAATTCCAAAACAAAAAACAAACAACTTACAACAAACACCTAAATGAACCAAAGACAATAATATTTCAGTTCTGGTTGGTAACTTTATTGAGTGTTCTTTCTGTGCTAACTGTACTACTTACGATCTGGAGTAAAGAGCTTTGTAATGTAGCCCGTTGTATCACCTATGCACATCTGTAGTTACGGTAAATCTAATTCTAATGGAGATACTCAAAATAACAAATCAGAACGTTGTTACCAGCAGATTAAATGGGCTGTGTGCAGCTGATTTAGAGAAAGCTAGATTGCAATTCCTACCCGTATGTTGTACAGGTGTTATTGAGAGTTGAGGGGTCTGCTGGATGGATGGTGATGGGTGGGGAGTGTTGGGCAGACACCAAAAACCCAATGGCTAGAACAAACAGGCTCAGAGCTGTACCTGGAAGACGTACCAGAAAACAAGGATTCCTTTTTTTAATGCATATGTTGGATATGGCTGTGTAAACTGCGTTGTTTTCCACCTAAATTACACCAAATGGATAAATATTGTATCTGACGATTAACATATATAATATGATGCTGCATTTATATGGCAGGGATGATTCTGTACATGGTAGCCTGTACATACTGTATTACAATACTGATGAATGCCATACAAGTGGGAAAGCACACAATTTCAGAATATAACCTACCATAAATTATTTAACCTTCCATATAATACAAACGTTTGAATGATGTACAATGGGGATTTAATACAATATTGCTTTGTTAGTTCCTTGGCTACTTGGTCATGGAGTACAAATGCATTTTCATAGGTTTATTGTTCTGGCGGTGTTCACGTCTTCTAGATGAGAGTTTTACAAGGCATGCTCTATAGTTTCCAATTTTCACTGCAAAAATCTAGAATGATTAACCTGCCCTTCAAGGCCCTGAGTATTCATTTCAGAAAGAAACTGTATGCTAAACCAGCCCCTGCTGCTGACTGAACTCATCATGACTTCTCAGTTTAAGGGCAATGTTCCTGCCCACATTGCTATGTATCATAAGTGGTCCATCTATTATTATATCTTTCACAATACCATACAGAGGAATCTGTTTGGCATGTTATCACATTACCAGTGCTATCTCCTTTCAAAAGAGTGTATTATTATTATTATTATTATTATTATTATTATTATTATTATTATTATTATTATTATTATTATTATTATTATTATTATTATTATTATTATTTCCAAATAAATGATCAAATAAATATTGCATCAAATATATTTGTATTCTGTTGAAAAATGTTATGCATCAGCATTCAGATCTCAAAATATAATTTTTTTATTTTAAATCATCAGAGATAAAGGGCATGTTTTTTTGTCAACCAGTTAGTGAGAACATACTATCGTTTTTTTTTGTTTGTTTTTTTACTTACACCTTCTGCCTTACCACATTTAATATTCTCTAACAGTAGCAGTATATAGAATCCAAGCCATCTATCACCCTAAATTCTAATATACCGTACACTGACCGCTAACAAATACTGAGACAGTATAAGGACCAGGGGTCTATTAAGATGGTATTGCATGCTTTACATTCATTTAAAATAATACACACATATTTCTTTGACATGAAACTTTTTTTTTTTTTTTTTAATAACTTATACCTGCTATACTGCCAAGGGACAGTTTTCTGCGGCCCACTTTTTCCACCAACCAAACACCAAGCAGAGTGAAAGTGAAGTTTGTGAATGCTGTTACTGCTGCTAGCCAGATTGCCATTTTATCATCTTTAACCCCTGACATCTGCAGGATGGTAGCACTGTAGTACCTGCAAAATAAATAAAACACAATGAACATATGCATATCATGTATGTATTGGGAGCAGTCTTCTTACTCATTTTGTAACAATAGTCATATACATATGATCAATATATTTGCTATAGTGTCAAATTGGTTAATTAAAATGCCACATGTCAAAATTAGCTCATAAAGCTTTCCATAATCAAATGAATGCCTCAGCATGATAACTGCATTGAGAACTCTGCGGAGAAAGAGAAAATCTACATACTGTATATAGCATACAACTAAAAAGGTCTCAGTGTATTTCTATGCTTTGTCCTGCAGTTGCTAAATAATGTTAACCTGGTCAGTTAGGTGGGTTAACCACATTTGTTTAGATAGCATGGACAAAAAAGACGTACAGTGTTTACACATTTCTGAGAGAAATACAGGGATGAGTATTTTCAGTTTGAGCCCCAGAGTAGATCACTACTCACAAAGGCCTTGCACTGGCTGCTCATTACACAGTGAAATGAATATCAGGTCATGCTGTTCTTGGCTTTGGCTCTAATTGTGTCTGAACTCATTAGAGTGCCACAAGCGACTCATAGTATAGCAATTTTCAACTTCCAGATTTTCATTGCGACAGTAGCAGACGCCTACAGTAGCAGACGCCTTTATCCAAGGCGACTTACAGAGACTAGGGTGTGTGAACTATGCATCAGCTGCAGAGTGACTTACAATTACGTCTCACCCGAAAGACGGAGCACAAGGAGGTTAAGTGACTTGCTCAGGGTCACACAATGAGTCAGTGGCTGAGGTGGGATTTGAACCAGGGACCTCCTGGTTACAAGCCCTTTTCTTTAACCACTGGACCACACAGCCTCCTACAATTATGTCTGCCAGCTTTTATATTTGAAGTAGGTTAAAGGAAAACATTGTAAACCTCTGCATCAATATCCAGCATGATTTACCAAGATGTTTTCATTTTTTTTATTTTTTATTATAGCAGTCCAGTGTCCCACAATCAGGTTCAATGTTATCTCACATAAAATTCCTTGGATTGCTTTTTCCGGTTTAGGCTTATTTCCTTCCTTCTCTCTAATGGAATGTCTTGTTGGGGAAATCATTGCTCTTCAAGATCAGCCTCACCTTCATTCTGGAAGCATTGTCTGCCGGTGTTATTTTTCAATCATACAAAAAGCTCTGCATGTGTATAAGGACCCCATCAGATTTTGACAGAGCAATCACCAAACAAAATGTCAGAGTTCTCCTCTATTTAGGGAGAGTAATTTAGTTCCATAAAAATGCCACCAGGTTGTGTAATGTTACTGTCTGAAGCTGATAGAAACCAGTTGAACCTGCAGCTGATGTTCTCATTTTATCTAACCTCCTACCAGTGCTCATTTCAAATGCAACACATAAAATGGAATGCACAGAATGAGGCATGCCCACTTTGCAAACACAGAAGATGAGGAATGTCATCCTTCACACAAGAATGCAAATAAAGCGTACACCTCTCAGTCATTATCAATTAAAAAAAAAAAAAAAACCTTGACAAAGACAGCTCTGCGATGCTCATATTTTGCTGCAAGTTTTTCCACTCTTTTGCAAGTTTGTCAGGTGCGCTTATGGTTACAGTTATATTTGTCTATAGATTTTTTGTTTGTTTGGTGGTCTGATTTTAAATACAAATAAATACCACTGTGCCAAACGGCAGGTATTTTACTTCTTTATAATTACTCTGCCAATGCAGAAACAGATCACATCACAAACTTTAGGACATGGTCCCTCAAATATACATACAAGTTAACTTTTTATATAACAGCAGCACACACAAAGCAGTACATATGGTTGCTCCTACAGTATTATGTGATCAGGAGGGACCTTTGCATGATACAGGTTAACAGGTTCCTTTTGCTGTAAATCTACACAGGAAATTACTGTTCAGTACTACAAATGTCTGTGAATAATACTTCATTCAAACAAGCAGATGAGATCGGGTTAACAAAAACAAACTGGGTCCAGAGCAGAGGACAGACATTCCCAAGCAGGACTGAAATAACATCATAGCTCACACTGGGTAGGGGTCCAAATTCTGAAACCCTGCAGTTATTTTTGGACAAAATACATACAAAGTTAAAATGATTCCCAGGCTTTGGACACCAACTTACACTAAATGGCAAGCCGGTGGTCACATTTAAACCGTGGGCTACAAAATGTACTGTGTATGTGAGAAGTCATTGGTCATTTTACTGGAATTGGGTTTTCGCACAGATTACATCTATGTCTTTTATTAACTTATCATTTGTGTGCACATTTTGCACACATTCTGTCCAAGGTAATGACAAAATACAAAAAAAAAAGAAATCCTGTGGGTCATTCCAGTGCAAGTGGACCAAATTCTTGGGAGTTGTATCCTTCATTTGTGGTTGATGATACATACAAAATTGATTTAGAAAACAGTAACAGGGCAGGTGTGGTGTGTGTGCAAAAAATAGCTTTTAACTCATGCCACATTAAGTTATAAGTCACTGGCGTAAGAGATCAAGTAACCCCTGGGGTCCACTTGTCCTAGGTCTAATGATTTTCAGATGCAAATGCCTTTTTACCTATTTCCCTTTAACTAGATATCTGAACTATCAACACAGCTGTAGATAATCAGGCTCTCCCTCCTACAGTAGCCTTCAACACAACAACCTATGTATAAGCATATTCAAATAAAGGAAAAACCTGTACAATTCTTGCTATGTGGATAAACAGATTCTCTCCAGTGTTGCTGTCATTTAAAACTGTTTAACAGAAGCACAAAAAACAATTCCAAGAAAATAAATCTTCTCTAGCTGCAGTTGACTAGGCCTTCAGCTCAGGGTCAGCTTTACTCCAGCTTGGAATGACTGGACTTTTTTCAGCACAACAGAAAAACAATTACTATATGCTAACATAAACAGGTTATTTTTAATTATCTTCAGCAGTAATAGAGTATATGTTTTTCCTTAAATGTACCTAATCTGTAATGATCTTGTGAACAGATTTGTTTTTTCTTCTAATTAACAAGAATTATGACAGAGTAATACCTGATAGCAGATTAACCGTCCTATTATGTTTTTGGGTCTATTTGACCTGGCACTGGTTTCTATTGACCTTAAATGCAATGGAACACTTTTACAAGGGAAGCACACAACATGTTTTAGTATTTAATGCTACCTTAAGTACTAGGACACATGTAGGCAATGCTCATAGATCTAATGATAGACAATGGGTGGGCGTTTCTAGATTTGCTATAACAGTTTGCAATTGTGTGTGTTTCATTCCCCCACTGTTATAAAGGCATACACAAGTTTTCAAATCAATCTGACAAGCGGTCCATATGTTTTAAGTTACAAGCTCTCATAGAAAAAAAGGAAGAAGCTTACTTCGTGTTTTTTCTTCCTACCAGGTGAAGGTTAACATCACATTTATTATAAAGGTTAATGCCTCCAATTAAGGTACCAGTTCTGAAGCAACCAGGCTGGTGGGAAAGAGTGGCAATACATAAATCAAGATGGGGATCTATCAATACTAGAACGTATTAGGAATGCTCATGTGTTTGGGAAACACAGAATAAAATCTCTACTTCTAGGCACCAGCACAGGTACTGTTACAGCAGGCAGAACAGTTTACCAAACAAAAACAGCAATGATCTATAAGCATTTTTATGGTTTAAACTTTAAAAAAAAAAAAAAAAAAAAAAAAAATTGTTAATGTCCTAATCTGTAGTTTCATGGTGTTTAATAATAAGTACACTGATGAGGATTACTGTATTCTTCATAATCTTTTGTAGAAAAGGCAAGCACACTTGCGCCATCTTCAGCAGTTTAATCTTATGCTCCTAAACTAAACTGTCAAACCATGCAATTTCAAACAATGCAATTCTCCTCAACATTGTGCCTCTGGCATACTTCTTCTGGTCTACCATTTTAATCTTCTGTCTAATTAACAGTCTGTATGTCACTCTTGCATTTTTTACATACCTTCTTGTATGTTCATGAATCTTGCCAAGGGCATTTGTCAGTGAATATCAGAAAGTGGGGGTATACAGAGGTATCTGTCCATTGTTAAACGTACATTTGTATATGAGTGATGCATGTAACTGAAATTCTTATTATGATATAAGTTATAAGTTTTATTTAGAGGAGGATCCTACTGGTATGACTATTATATCTTAATGGCCAGTTTGATCCTTTCCCCATTCCTATATTACACCTCTCGGGTACATATATTTACTAAGTTTTTAGGGCTAATTATTCAAAATATCAAGACTGAATAACAGAATTTGCAATTTGAAGGCAGTGTTTTATGGTGTTTGTCCAGGTGCATTTCCTGAACATTCAAGTGAAATGCAATTGGTTGCAAACAAGGGCGAGGGCACAACGAGACACCACACCCTTGTATCTGATCTGAGGAATTTTAGAGCACATTCAGAAGCTGTGACTTGTATACGTCTTTTGCAGATGTGTCACACTAAGCCTAAAACCAAAATCTTTAAACATTTATATTTTTTCTTTTCACTATGCAGTCCTTAAACAGCAAAGAACACACACAAAAAGAAGACCTTGCACATAATCAGAATGGAGAATAAGTGAAGAATTGTTACATAGTTAAGTATAGTACATATTGAATGCAATATTGAGAAGGTGCATACTATAGTGAATCCAATGTGTTTGTAATTCATTGGCATTTCCTGAGGCAGACATGTTTGTCATTTAAAAGCAGTCGAAGATGAGGTCATCAAAAGGTTACAATCACAGAGGACCAAGAATCCTAATGAATCTTAATGCCCTTGGGATCCCGCTAGCAGGATAGAACAGCCTGGCCAGTCAGCAATTAGAAGAAAACAGTTGACATTCTCATTGTCACTTGACAGTGTGCCAAAGGGTTTTATGATGCTGATGTGGCTCCATATTGACAGAAGGTTCACAAGCTTACTGAATTATTTGCTTGTCTGCTGCAGCTGTTCTACAACTCCTAATGCTGAACCACAAATTGATAGGTTTCCTTGTTGCTTCTGGTTTTTGGGCATGTGTCTTTTAATTTCTGCCTGTGTTGGGGGCTCAGATTGGTGTTTTGACACTATACTGCTATACTGTATGTAGATGCCTACTCGATTTTGCAGGAACATCCAGTGTTACATTCATCTCCACTAGCATGATTTACAAATCCTGTGAAACCAATAATTCAGTGAACACCTCAAAGGTGTTAAAATGTAATCTGTACCTTCCTATTAAACACTATATTGAACAAATGACTCGGGTGACTGTCAAGCAGTTCTCCATGCACTGGATTCAAGAATTGATTCAAGCAAAGGACTGTTGACAGTTCAGGTTTGTAGGCTACTCCTTACGAAATATCACATTAAGGAGTTTGACTGTCTATAGAATCCCTCAAATACATATCCTAAATCTACATTTCAACTTCATTATGTAGTTAAAAAAGAATGACATGATGTCTATTTGAATGAAGCAAGTTTTTCTGTTTCCACCAAATACAAGAGAACAAAGACACAGCGTAAGTCTAGGCACTCCACCCCCCCCCCCCCCCCCCCAAAGAGAAGTGACCAATTTCACTAATGAGGCAATCTGAATTCTGAGGCACAGAGACACAGAACACAACCAGGCTCTTGCCTCAAATCAATGATGTGCTTTTCAAAGCCTAAACAAAGTGTCATACTAGAACTTAATATAAATATTCTTCAAACCAATATATGAAAACAGTACTAATTAGCTCCTAATTGTTTAGCAGCTATTTTACTATAACCTCAGCCTCTTAATATCACACAATGCAATTTAAACTGAACTTGTTTGACAAGTTTAATCAAGAGCCGTATGCTTTAAGGCAATATGACATTCCAGGGTGCACCCTGTCATGCTATATTCCTTACAACATTTAACACAAAATGGTATATTGTATTACTCAGTATCTCAGCATTTGAAATTGTAGTTGAGATATTGCAACAATTCGTTTTTAAAGCCAAGCCTCACCAAAGTGAGTTGAGCTATCACTGCATTCCCCATTATTGCCCTTCAAACTTGCAAAAGGCGCGATTTCACAAAAAATAATGAGATCCTGTCACAGGAATGGCTGAGTGTTGATGTCAGGCCAAATGCAGGAACAAACACAAAGGCAAGTGTTGCAGGGCAAAAGGGCTGTCCTTACAAAGGTACCCCCAAATGTTCCTGTCAGGACACTGCACTCTGATTGGTTATCATAGTATTGTTCATAAAACAACAAATAATCCTCTCCCAACACTGAAACCCTAAACCTAAGGTTAATATCCTACTGCAGCCATTACACATCTAAAGTTGTTCATGTTTGGCACTGAATAAGCGTTTTTGTTACTTTAAGAAAAAGTGACCGGAGGTGCTGACTTCCTCAGTTATCCTGACAGGAACATTTGGTGGTACCTTTGTTAGCACTGCGGCGCTGTTTGTTTCCAAACAACAAAATAAAAGGTTTGAACAAAAATAAACACACAGAGTAAAAATAAATAGTAAAAAAAAAACAAAATCACGAACACTAAGCAGTATAAGTCAGGCTGGGCAGTAACCTTCAATGATACTTGATTTTTAGTTTCTTTCATTTCAGATGGCTTCTCTCGCTCTCTCGTTCTCTCCACTACTCTCCACCCAGAAAACTGCAGGCTTTTTAAACAGGTGGCCACCTCCCGATTAGCAACAATTAATCAATGAATTAACTCGGGAGATGGTCACCATCTGCACAAGGTTTTTATGATGGGGCTTTTAACCCCATCCATGCTGCCAAGCAATGACAAAACACACACGGCTATTCGCCGTCATTTATAAACAATTAAGCATAATACAATAAATAATAACAGCGCACATATACTATATACATAGGGGGCAGGCACTTTGCCACAGATCCCTACTGTAAAAGTGGGGGAAAATCTGACAGATCTGAGCTCCAGAACAGCCAGTAAAACAGTTTATGGTTACTAATATTACCACTGAAATGAGTGGGAAGAAACATACAAACCCCAAATGGTGGAGATTAGGGTGACTGAGCAATGTGTTTAGAAACTGTTTATCTACCAGAAAGCGTTTCCATCACTCAGTTTATTAAATGACTCATCATGGACAAGAGCCCTTCATACCACTGCTTCACAGGTAGCTCATCACAGCTTCAGATAGCTCATCGGTATGTATGATAGCAAAGCTACATTTCTAATGTTAGGGAACATTTCTTACTTGTCTACACTCAACAAAGGCCCTTTCCACACCACTGTTTTTTTATTTTTTTATTTTGGCATCAATGGTTTTGATTCCTTTTTTCAAAATTTAAGATGCAGGTTTCATCATGTTTCAGTTCATGTTTCAGTCAAACTGAATTAAATAAGATGGAGGGTCAGATGCTTGTCTGATTACTATGTTACAGTTGGTCAACTTTTCCTTCAGAAACGCTCAGTTGTAATCAATTTGTAGCCATGTAAATAACTTAAGAATCTATCTAATCTTGAATTGCTTTAAAACTTTACAAACCCGTTTACTGAATGATAACTGAAACTTCAGCAAGAGAACCTATAACATGCTATCCTCACTTACTAACTTCTTTTAAAAAAAAAACTCCACCCTAAATGACAGCAATTAAACATTTTAAAAAGAACATTATTGTCCAGTGTGCATCTTATTTTCATTCAATACAGTAACACTATAATGTTAATCAAATCTATAGCCCTAGTCTATAAAAACATCTTGAGTGCAGCAAATTAATCTACCAGCACTTCCAATAAGCTAAACTGTTAAGCTGTACAGTAAATAGTGATTTATATTTCATTACAATAAACCAGACTGCTAAATCCTACCAATAATATGCCTGCTTCTGATAATATGTAATAATGACCAGCTTCTACAGTAACTTTGGAAATTAGAACTTACCAGGAAAAGTAGTAATTGTCTTGGTTAGGGGAACTTCATGGTACTGTCTTAACTGGTTTCAATGTGCCGCTTTTATTTGATTTCAAAATAAAATCTAATTGGATGCCTTTGTCTCTTCTTATTGGTGGATGTGAGTTCTTTCCTTTAATCGTCAACCTACAATTACAGCGCCATCTAAAATGAGGTGAAGATGGAACCACGGGATTGCCATATGTAAACCGATCATTGAAAGTGTAAAGACTGGCAACTGGAATAAAACATTTGTATTATTATTCAAGAACGAGTGACTTATAAGGATGTTCATCTTTAAAGCAGATGCATTACTCTTTCTGCAGGACTACTGGGAATTCATGGTGCTCTTGCTTGACATGCATGAAGAGTTTTAACAGTGCTCTAGCAAATATATGTACTTTTCATAACACTCACAAGCTCAAATCAGACATAGAAACAAATCCAGACTAACAACAGAGTCAAGGCAATGAGGTCCACTATACAGTACCTGTAGCTAATTGAATAGATATAGAATAATATCAAATACATACATGTTGTTGTTTTGGGCTATCTTACCCCACAAACTCATTGAATCAAACTGTCTTTCAGTATAAGATTTAAGGAATTGTCCAAGTTCCTTTTCTATCAACAAAAACTAGAGAGATATGAAAAAAATATTTAAAGCACTTATTGACACCATTTTAAGGGGAACCTGTTATTTTGGTAATGGATAAATGAATGCATGACAAGAATGATTTAACAGCCTGTGAACATGTGGTTTGCAGTGCACCGGTGCAGTGATGATGGAGTGCTCTGGAAATGACAGACACAAGACAGTTCACAATTAAACAGCTCTTTATTTGGCTGGGTTGCGTGTCAACAACACTTAAATAATAAGCACAGGCTCTACACAGCCATGTGTACCGCTCCATGCAAAACAAGGGTTTCAGTCCCGAAATAATAAGACACTAATAATAATAGCACACAACACAGACACGGTCACTTCTCCAGACAGTGAGTGCTCTTTGTGCAGGTGTGGTGCAAGACAACGATCATGAAACAGTGGTGCAGTGTAGTCCGGCTTTGGTGCTGGCTTGTAGTGACAGCTCCCGGTTAGTGTTAGCTGTCTAACAATGACAAGTAACAGTTAGAACAACAAACAAACAAAACACGAAACACTCACGGTACATTTACACTCTCTCCTTTACAGGTTCTTGCAGTAACCATAACAAAGGAACAGACTGCTTCGTCACATCCCCTGAAATACCAGTCATGCCCCCTTCGATAGCTAGTGCAACCACGTATCCTCCAATCCATGACTGACACATCGCTTACCTATTAAGGCGATGACTTCTGGTATTGTGACTCCGCCCCCTTCCTGGATGGCCGGCTTCCGAATGACCCAGGAATAAACTGCCAAAGCATCCAGTCCTGTGCACACTGTTCCTGTTATACAGTGCCCTCACAGGTCAGGAGGGAGATTGTTGACTAGGATTCATTCGCTCTCTGCCACCGCTTTTCTAAAGTAATTATCTTAAAATTGCCACATAGAACCTTGCATGGCAATGTAATTGCAGTTTGCTTTACAAAACACTTAAATAACTAACATACTTTTTACAGTTTAATTACAACCTCCTCAACTTGTTTTATATATTTGGAAGTGAAAAACAACAAAGAAATGAAGCATGAACAAATATACAACAATTAATTCTGGTTTAATAAAACAATAAGACTGTTTTAATATCACTAATATTATTAGACATGAGATTTAATTGCTTTTATGTAGTACAATAAAACATTAAAATGTGTTATTTAAATTGAAAACGGTGATATGTATTTTGTCCATAAAATGTAATCATATTGAAAGTGGTAAATAACTATTAGGTAATTATAGATGAAAAATTATAAAAGGAACATTGTGAATAATTAAGCTTCTTTTGAGACAATTGGCATTTAAAGACATTAGTATTATGTGAATATAAAATTATAGATATGAAAAGGTGCATTTTCAGTTACTATTGTATTATTTTACTTCAACCTCCCACTCCAGTACTTTTAACAATGTATAAACCTAATATCCTATTTACTCTTCTTTCAAAGCCAAAGAAAGTGATGGACATCTCTATGGAAATGTCCTTGTTCAAGCATCTAAAATGATTGCATTTTCCATGTACCTGTACAGGACATTGTTATCCTCCTTATGTGACAATTATTTTTCTTCTGTAGTAAAGAAATTACAGCTCTCTGTAGTTTGCTACTTGTACACAGCTGACAATAAATCCATTAACCTGAAATATTCATCCAGACTGTATTCAGGATATCCAAGGTATTGTGCTATTTTGTATTCATTGAAAAACCCCAGAAACTACAGCATGAAACCAATGCAATAGGTCTCACAAAACACAGCTACACATGTGAAAGACAATACATTGTTTTGCTGCACTTTTACCTCTATTTTTTTTTCAGGAGTTTCAGTAGCCAAGTCTCCTGTATCACATGGCCTTTGGATGCCTTTATGTGTGTTTCCTTTGTAAAATAAATAAAATAAAATGATTTGCTTCAATAAACAGAATAGTGAAACTAGGCTCCAGAGACAGTTTTTTAAATTACCAATTTCGTGTTGTGTATCTGGGTAATGCATTTTACAGAAGGACCAGTGGGTGTTTGTAAAGCTAGTGTTAAAAGTGTTCTTTATCCAAACTGTGCTAAATGTCTGGAAACAAGCTAAAAGCTAAACAAACCCGAACATGGTTTGTTACTTTGCCAACTAGTATCATCTTCTGACCAGTATCTACCAGTAACAGTAAAACAATAACAGATAATGGCTATTTCTCAATTGCTTTCATAATGATGAGTTTAAAACAGGATAACAGTGACAAGGATCTGTATTTTTATTTTAGTCTTTTTTTGCTGTAAGCTTAATTTCTTAACAGACCTACAGGGAACACTGGCTACAATACTTTCTGACAACAATAACATTTCGCCTATTGAACTAAGGGCTAAAACAGCACAGTGTTTTATTTACAATTTGAAATGCACAACAATTCAAACTGCTCCTTTTCATCACACCATTTTTACATTGCTGATCTCAACAATAGTCTTAATGATTTCCAGCTTTACTGGCAATTTGTATAAGCAACAAAATTCCAAACCAGAAGGAAAAAATATACAGTATTATGCTGTTTTATGTTTTAATAATGATGTTGGAATGATACAATTAGTTCTCAATACTGTATATACTTTACTGTAGCCTTCAGAAACTCTGTTATAATGCACAATTATAATTTGTAATAGACAGTTAAATTAGGTTTAAAAGAATAATGAATTGGTTATTATTCATAGAATGAATGTGTCAATTTCTCAGATGACATTTAAATATTTGTCCCTGGGGAACAGCTTATGACATGCACTGAAGTTGACACAAACAAATACTGTTCTACTCTGTTCACTATAATATGATTGATGTTATTGTTTTTCAGTCAAGCGCAACAATAATATTCTGTGTGCTCAATTTCTAATAAAATAGTTCTATACTGTTGTTAAACAATTATATTAACAAAAGAGACTTTGCCAATAAATAATGTAAGCATTACATAATGTTATAACTTGACAATATCAACAAAATTGCTGTCTTTTTTTCTTGCAGTGTCTAAAGACTAAGAAGCAAAATCTTGGAAATAGAATGCCTTAGTGAAAGAGTATCTATTTGTGTCTTCTGCATGTACAAGTTTAGTACATAGCCTGCTATCAGCAAATCATTTGTAAACCAAAAAAAGCATCCTGGGGCATTATACATATAAGTGGAATATCATAACAGATTGAATGGTTTGTAAACATGAAGTAGAATGGATATGTGCATCATTGATATGTCCAGAGGTTAAAACACTGTGGCAATGAAGTCGTTCATTTCTACCGGACAGACACCATCTGACAGGATCTGGGAACACAACTATTTCAAAGCATGTGGTCTGTAACATTGATATGGCCAGAGGTTAAAACAATGCGGCAATGAAAGGGTTACTACTTTTCAATGGGGCGGGGGGGGGGGGGGGGGGGTTGAATGTTCTCCAGATACACAAGAAAGACTTGAATAGACACCTTTGTTTGTCATAATTGCATGTCTTGTATTTCTTAATCATTTGTTTTCTTATTCCTGTTGTTTTTTGGGGGGGTGGTTGTGGTGGGAGGTGGTTGCAGCAATGATGATTAGGAACCATAAATCATGCATTTTTAAGAAACACATGAATATATCAAATAATAAGTGAAAATAAAGTATATTATCACACATAATATGTCTCTTGTTGAGAAATAGTATTCAGTGATAAGATATTGTGATCTATACATTGTTCTAGTTTGAATAACTGCATATGGTTCACATAGTGTAAATCAATAGATCACATGTAGCAGTGTTTGATGCTCTTCGCAGGTTGTGGTACATGACCTTGTATTGTTATAATAAGTTGGCAAGCCTTCCCCTCATGTCACTGCAACTCCAGGCTACAGTATATAATCACATTATCTATGTCAGATTAGAGAGGTGGCAGGCTCTATCCCAGGCTTCTGGCTCCAATCTTGATGGCTTATTCTTTATTACTTCTGTTAAATACAGTACCAAACTCTATAACCCGGCTAAACTAAAGTTTATCAGCTGTATTTAACATGTTCAATTTGTTCTAATTGACAGCACACACAGTTTTCAAGGATTTAGCGATCTTCCTACATTAATAAGTAAATACAATGCATTCTATGCTGCATTTTTTTGTTATTGTTAAATCACTATAAATACTTATCTCTAGTAGGAGGGTAATAAAAAAAAAGTCTGAAGATAAATACGTGAGCAGTAAGTTACTTCTGCAAGTGTCCTCAGAAATGTTTTGTTGAATTAATAAAATGTAACCTTTTTAAATGTATTACATTCCTAGACCTTGAATTATTACCTACATTGCAATGTTATTATTTAGTATTAGAACATTCCTGCATATTATAGTATGTAATAGATCTTCTTAATATACCAAGGGTTTACAACAAACTTCAACATGCCATGCCAGTCAGTGCCATTCTGTGGTAATTAAGCGATGTTAATATTCTGTCAGGCATACTGCTATGAAACTACTTTAAAAGGGTGTTTAGAACAACTTCAATTTTGTTGTATGATACTACAGAACAGTTACAGTGTTTTACAAACACATTACAGCCACCTGGGTTTCCTACTGATCAAAGCACTCAGCTTGTCATCTTAGCTTTATTTATCTCTCTCTGAGAACATAGAAAGGTTTTTGTTTGTAAAATGCTTCCCTTTAGATTCCCTTATATCATAGAACATATGAACAAGCAAATACTTCATCAACTGAGCCACACAGAGAGCTCAGCTAAATACGGTGATATACTCAAGTTTGACCTTTCTCCTTGTTCTAAATTACCTGCCTGTATCCTTAATTTCCACAACACTGTTCCTGTCACACCTTTACATCAAATCAACTGACACATCTATCTATAGATCTCTCTATAAATAGCTTCCTCTACAATAAGCTCTGTCACAGTTTATACCAATCAGTGATGTTAATAATATGGCCCTACAGAGGTGTAATGAAAGATGTCTTAAAGATGCCTTCCCATCCTTACTTTAATATAATCAAATTCAACTCTTGGCATGTCCACTGTTTAAGCTGCTAATTATAACTTCCAGTGTAAATGCAGTTCATCTGTTCCACACAGCCACCGGCTGAAAGCTCATTACCATTACAAGACTAAAGTAAACACTGTGGGAAGTGAGAATCCGTACTTAAAGAACCGCCGACCTTGGATAATTGATATAACAAGGCTTTACTTCCAAAGTAAAGTACACTGTTAAACTCAGATTAGGTGCCTGTGTACCAGGGAAATATGATTGTAAAATATTAATAGATCCCATGGAAATATAATTTGCTCTCATGAACAAAAAATACATATATGAAAGTAATTGTAAACCTCCCAAATCATGATATGTTAAAACACCTTTGACTTGCTGCACAAAATGTAATTACATTGCGTAGAACCATCTTCTAGAATAATTAAAGCCACCAGCGACTCATTACTGCCAACAAGCCTTAAAACAGTAATAATCTTTGGAGATGAAGGGGTTTACAGCATGTACAAGTAGAAGGTGTCAAATTGTATTTTTATTTATTAGTATAACCATTGTTATGGCTTGATGCCTTCTTGCATTAACTGTTTCTTTTAAATAAAATTCCCAGCACTGTTTCAGTCCGCACAATATGAAAAAACATTAAATGATATATTTTCTCCTAGATAATATTTTATTTTTCAGTGATTGGCAGTGTTGTATTTACTCTCCAAAATGTACAAACCATATATTTTTATTTGCAGCTGCACATTTACCAAAGTTACCCTACTTTTAACAATAGCTGATGTAAATCTGTATCTTAAATCTGGTATCCATGACAATGGCATAAAGAGGGAAAGAACAGCAGGTGAATTAATAAACCACTCCTGTACATTCTCTATACAGCTAGCTATGTCTGCAGGGAACTGTAAAGGAAAGCTTAATTGGTACACTAAACATAGACATGTAGTATTAAGAAAATGAAGCTCTACTCCAGGTCACTTTCAGACAAGCTGCTTTTTAATAAGCAGCCAGTGCACACACGGAACAGCCTGCATTCTGCTATGGGTTTGTGGGCCCCACTTTGCATAACATACACAATGACATTTCTTTTCACAACTTAACATTTAAATGCAAGATAATTGAATGCTTTTCAGTGGTATAAGAGCTACAATATGTTAGGTAATACATTACTCATTTCTAAACTCAATAGCAATTTAGATTTGTATTAATCCTGAGGAATGATCCATCTTTTCATAGAGTCTTAAACTGCTTTTCAAGTAATTTATTTAAGTAAATACATACATGACTGTGTTGACGCCAGACAGCTGCTGAAACATCTGCAATCCACAGCCCACGATGAGAGCTCTCCGAGTTGGGGGATAGGTCAGCATCCTCCAGATGACTGGCCCATCTGAGAGAGAGTAAAGGTATTGTTAATACTGATACATGTCTATTTAAAAATGTATTGTTGTAACTTTTCTTTTATAGCGGATTATTTTCCAATTCAGAAAATCCCTACCAATACTATTGAAAGAGAAAATTAAACATTAATATGTAATATTTCCTTTCTGTAATATTAGATTAGTTGTGCACCCCTTTTTATTCTTAAATAAACTATTGTTTTATATTTCTGACACATTGTGTGAATGTCGGTTATTGTCAAGGGAATCCGAGTTCTACATGATCCAGAACTTAAATATGGTATGTCTCATTTCTTACATTTTGACGTCCCTGTGTGAGCGACTAGAGGCTAATTTATATTTAAATAAATGGTATGCCTAATTCACTACAACTGAAGCGATACAGAGCATTGGGCCTTATTTTTAAGAGCATTGGTGTGGCATTAGAGCTTTGATGCATTTACTGGCAGGCTTATGTCTATAGTGTATTATGTTTCCATTATTTAATGTTATGTGCTTATCTATAATCAAATTGATTTAATTGCTTGCAGTGCTAGAATAGAAGAATATATTATGTATAGCTACTATTAAAAAACAACAAAAAAAAAATTCTGTCTGAATCTGTCTTTTGGAAACTACCCTTTGCACTTCTGCGATACAGTAGCTCTGTTTGATCCTTGTTTCTACAGTGCTGAGACAATATCTCTGAGATGTTATTGTTGTTTGAGCTCCACAGATTCCTCTGAGTTTCTTGATCTAAGCTGTGTATTTCAAAGGCATAGACTAGACTAGCTACAACCAGCACATTTCAAGATGAAAAGCCAAAGTTCATTCTCTGCCCTAGAGCAATTTTCATGAACATATGTATCCTCTATGCAGTTCCAGAGCCTCCACATGACATGTACTATCAGACATATATTGGATAGAATTAAGAGGCATCATAAAATAAAGGAAATGGCTGACTGCCATAGATACTCCTAAAACAGGTTACTTAATTACATAATTCAGTTAAGTAACATGAAAATTTCTTTTTCTACAGCAAAGAAAAAAAAAACTGTTCAAAATAAAAAGAATAGTTGTAGACATTACCAACCCTACAACCACACACACAGTCCAGTTACTGGAACAAAAATTCGATGTTTCAGCTGAAGGTTTTCTGATTTTATATGATTTCCTTGCACTGAAGCCCAACAAACAGAAATTGCAATGTCTTTAACATGTTTGAGAGGTTTCTAGACTAACCAAACACAACCTAACTCTTTGGAACAGTGCATTCTGGCATGTTCTGGAATGTGTTGGAAATCAAGAACTTCTGTAAGATGTTGTAAATACAGCTGATCCTGCCTTACAGGCTGCAGACTGTAAAGAGTTAGCAATTTGAATATATAGGCCAACTGTACATTTGACAATCCCCTTCCAAATACCTACTTTAAATCGTGTATTTTCTTAAAATGTGTTGGTTTTCATATTTGTATTGTATTTTTTTATTATTATTGGATGCTACAGCATGCTAAAAGTTGTTCATAGCATACAGGCTATGTACTCCAGCTAAAGCTTTGTACTCCAGTAGATAGTTTGCACCATTTTATGTAAAAGAGAAATAATCCTTAAACTATTGTGTGGGTGATTAGTGCTTGTTGGGAAATACAGGGTAAGATAAAGTTCTGATGCCACCTTTGAATGTAAACATCAATCTCTCTTTCCTACTTCCATCTGAAGAAGAGGCCTTTGTGGTCTTGAATGCTTGTGATTAATTATTGTTTAGTGCAATGCAAGGTATCTCCTTCTCTTCGTCTATGAATATCTTGTGAAATTCAAAAGAGCTGAGCTAATATCGCAAGGCTGCAGAAATGAATACATTTAATTGAATCCAAACAGGAAATGAATCCCAACTCAGACTACACCCAATTGATTCACAGGTATTTGTGCATGAGGCGAGACAATAGCTCAAATGGTTCGAAAGCATAGAAAGGGCAACTTTAACAAACAGGAGATTATAAGGAGGATGTGTGGTCCAGTGGTTAAAGAAACGGGCTTATAACCAGGAGGTCCCCGGTTCAAATCCCACCTCAGCCACTGACTCATTATGTGACCCTGAGCAAGTCACTTAACCTCCTTGTGCTCAGTCTTTCGAGTGAGACGTAGTTGTAAGTGACTCTGCAGCTGATGCATAGTTCACACACCCTAGTCTCTGTAAGTCGCCTTGGATAAAGGCGTCCGCTAAAAAAACAAATACTAATATTATATTTTTGACATCAATATTATTTAAACATTCACTATGATAAAGAACATGAATGAAAGTGGTTATGGAAACTTGAAACCCATGACCTCAGATTTGGTAAACAGCTGAAAAACAAATTAATCACCTGATGTTCTGTTTTTATAAAACACTGACAACCAAGCTCTATAGCATTTGGCTGTAATCAGCAGATATTTAAAAAAAAAAATGTAAATCCAATTTCTATGTGCAATTTGTTTTCTAAGATTGTAATTTGGAAAGTTCTCCTTTCAAAAAGTAGCAGTTAATTAAGAACTTGAGAAGAACAGGCCTTGGTGGTACCAAAGCTAACTTAAAATACCCAGATAATGTGTGCCTGTTTGACCACAGTGCTGTGAATAGCAAATGACTTACTGTATTTAAATAAAAAGTAGTAAAGCTCATGAATAATCAGTGTATGGAGGATTTGTTATTATTATTGGTTTGAAATGCTGTTTCAGCACTACGGGTAAACTTGTTCAAATAAAATACTGTACAAACTCATCCAGAAACAAATAAAATACTCATACAGTAACAGATAAAATACTGTACAAACTCATACAGTAGGCATACATTTTACTGTGAGGACGACCAGTCATATTCATAAAAAAAATCCTTTACAATTTTGCAGACAATGAAAGATGTTTCACAGCAGCGCTAGGTGCTGGATTTATACCATTTCTAGGGTTCCATTCTCTTGAGGGTGACAAATTATTTATCGGTTTAACTGAGAGCCTTTTGAAAGTCACAATGACTTGTTACGACAGTGGTACACTTGGAAATTCCAGTTTACCTCTTAGTTGTTAAGAACCTTGTTATCAAAGTGGACATAAGCAAAACCACACAAAAATCATATGGGCCACAGGCAGGGATTGCATTTAGTTAATAATATATGTAGAACAGGGTTCTGTAGAATACAAGCTGGTACAGCACCAGGAGTGGGATTTCTAGAAGCTCTGTCCTCAAGTGGTGCCCATGTAGCATTGTTATGTCTTTAACAAAGGATATGACATGAAATAATGAGGAATTTTCTCAGATTAATTGGTCAGCATGCTGTACACGTGTATTTCAGGTAAAATTCAAATTTACAAACAAACATCATGACAACACCATCAGTTAAAAACAAATAGCCTGTCAAAGTTTCATAATCTACAAAAATAACAAAGCCCATATCCATCAAAAATGTTTCAAAACTCAAGGACAAAACTGAAAAAGATGTGCAGTGGCAGGCCATCCTTGAAATCTTTAAATGGTGGAAACCCAGATAACCTTTGTGTTACGTCACCATGACAACAAAGGCAGTTTAAATTCAGGGCTGTATATTCACATGGGAAATAAAGAGTAGAGCACTCTACTGATGGCATTATAAATGTAAGTATTAGAAAATGGATCAGAGATTTCCTTTAACATGATTGGTCAATACCAGGGCCTTAATATCTTTCAAACTATGTTTAATCACCGTTCCAAATCAATCCACCAAAATATACGTAAATACGGTATTTATGCATTTTACTGCTTGATAAAATAAAATCTCAATTCTAGTACAAAACATAAAACAACCACTCAATGTTGTCTGTCAATGTAGACCAAGGGTGGGACCAAATCAAAACTTTGACAACCCGCTAATCGCACTTAACAAAACTGTATTTGATAGCATTTTCTTTTTATGAGTACAAGAAATGAGATACTTACAAAAAAAAAAAAAACGCTATTAAATACAGTTTTGTTAAGTGCGATTAGTGGGTTGTCAAAGTTTTGATTTGGTCCGGGCCCAAGTCTGCTTCCTCGCTATCCTATAAGTTCAATCTATCTATTTAAACTTAAGAATATGATAGACTGACCAGAGATGAACACAGCACCCTGCGCAAATCCCTTGATTTAATTTTCCACATTGTCTACAAGGAATTGAATTAAATTTGAGATGAGAAACATAACTGCTTTCATCTCTTTTTGAAACACAAATGTATTTCTATATTTTTTTTATTTGACGCATTGCAATTTAGGTCAATTTAATTTTCATTGTACTTGCTTTGATGCTGTCTTTGTTAGCAACCAGAAGTGCTTTGTATTTGACCAGCAATCCTGCATATTTATACTGCTAATATGCATTTTTGTTCACATTTTATCATTAAACTCCTTTTCAGCACACAAGTAACTGCTGATACAATGTCATAACACTCAGAAATACAGAAATCTCAGGGCCAGAGCTGGCCCAACAACAAATCACAGCACAACATAAAAATATCAAAAACATCGGAACACAAGATCAAATCAGCACAATAAAGGTAACATGTCAACTATGGATTTCTGTTAACTAGCTTTAAAGCAGGAATAAACAGTGGTATATGCCCTTTTATAAATAAAATATAAGTCTATAGCTATTTTTTTAAAATCGTAATAATAACAGTAATGCAATGTACCTTATGTTTTTAGGGATTGTTATAGATTACCATTAATTATTCAAAAGAATGGAAATTGGAAAAATTTATTTTTTATATGGAACAAAACACTATTTCCCATTTGTTTTCCCTTTGCGACTGATGTAAGAATACTGTGAAAGAGAAAAAAGTATATATGTTGGTAAAGAAACATGCCAACATGTAGCATTTTACACTGTATCATCCATAACTTGTTGAAAGAAAAATGTGGGATGTCCTGAAATAACATGAGGTATTAAAGAAAGTAAAAGGGCAGCTTCAGTGCTGTTCCTAGAAGATATTCTCATCTATATACAATGAGGACTGTCTACAGCTCTGACAAGGTTTTTTTTTTTACCTGATCATGTACATAACTATATTATTTTCCAACAATTTGCTAACCTTATCCTTGTTTTCAGTGTGTGATTCACACAAAGAATATCACTGTTTGTATCTAATATCTTCATTTTTGAATTTTTAAGACCATGTCATTCCAAAAAGGGTCTGCAGTGAGAGAAGGACACTTTGAACAACAACGGTCACATTGGTAAAACAAGCTATTGTGTATCTAACACACACACACACACACACACACACACACACACACACACACACACACACACACCAGACACACACACACACCAGACACACACACACACAGACACACACACAGACACACAGACACACACACACACACACACACTCACACACACACACACACACAAACACAAAAATAGATTCTTTACCAAGAGTCTAAATGCAATAAGAAATTAAGCTGAATTGTTCTAAATGCAATAAGAAATTAAGCTGAAACTCTTCCAAGAGAGTCTGCTCAGTGCTAAATATAGAACGAGGAGCCGGCTGTAGTTACATTTTAATAAAATGGATGGATGTGAGAAGGCACAAGGCAGGGAATGGAGCACCTGTCACTCAAAATCACTTTTTTGCTCTGACAGATTGCAACTTGAAAAGAAAAAAAAATCTGACTTTCACTGTGCTTTATCATGAACACTTATATTTTTCAAGTTAGTTCGTCTGCCACCTTCTTAATCATTTTGAAAATAAACTGTAAAAGTGACTTAATTACATTTGTTTCTTCTGTTTTTGTAGTGATATCTAAGCATTTGTGGCTGCTTTAGAAAGTAACTTTTACTCCTTTTTTTAAAAAAAATTATGTTGTTTGAGGACTGTAACAAACTGCTCTACCCTGCAAGCACTGCAACGGTATTCATTTTTGTAAGTGATACTAGGGACATAAACTCAAAGTACTGTAGATGGCAAAGAGAATCAGGTTCACTGTTCGTTATACACAAAGATTGAGGATTTCTGTCTTCAAGAGTGGCCACCTTTAGGAGTTCTATTCTCTTACAAAGTAAAAAATCATTAAAAAAATAGATCTCCAGTGTCCTCCTCACTGAGACATTGTCATTGACATTACCTTTAGTCCAGAAATGAATAATAAAATGCTTTGCTTATTACGCTTCACAATGGGGAGTGCTCAATTCTTTATCTGTCAGATTTGTGAATTACTGACTCATACTTCTATTATATTACATGAGAGCTTACATTGGATTCTGCACACTATACCGTAAATTTCTCACCTTCAACAGCAAGGGCACAATGTTTTTTGAAGTGATGATCACCTTGTATCACACATCTAACTAGGGTATTGCATGTGCAGATCCACATATTGACCTAAGGATGGTGGATTTAGGGATTATAGACAATGCAAAATAGTATGATGCACAAACTACTGAAGTACACAGAAAACCTTCAATTTTATAAATGCATTGTAGATTACATATTCCAGTAGCAGCATTGAATTATTCATATTGATTTCTAAATAATAAGAAACCCCAAGTTCTTTCTTAACAATGGACCAACCGAAGTTGTCTTTACATTAACCCATCCTTGAGCATGTACACTGGTGTTGGTGATTGTAATAGGGGAGATCTGTACTGACTGTCTGGTGTATCCATGGTTCTGCAGGAAGAGGGCAGCAGTCTCGCAAGATCCGTCTGTCAGTCATGGCGATGACACGGAGAGGTGGGGAAGAGGGTGTGTTGGCTTTCCCTCTCTCTGAGTGGCTGAGAGGCGGGCCTTGGGGGATTGCTCGGTCCATAAGAACTGCGCTTGTTTGTGCATTCGGGTGGCCGTGGTTGGGAATACAACAAGAAGTTTAAAGTGCAGATTGTTTCTGTACAGCAGAGCGTGGAAACTGGATACATTCCGAGCAACCAATACAGGCAAGCACAGCTGAGGAAGACAGCCTTATATAAACCATTTATTAAAATCTCTGGTTACGTACCCAAGGGGACATGTGTGGGGGCACTGCGTAAGCAGCACTTTGGTTTTGTAGTTTTATTACTGTGTTTTATTTTCCTTTTTCATTTCGCCTTTGGTTTTCATTATTATTTTTGAGCACCTGTGAGTGCGCCTGCCTAAACCTGTGTTGGTAACCTGGCCACAGACAACAGTGCCATCTGTGCGCAAAAATAAATACAAAAGAAAATAAATAAAACTGGGCACCTGTGCGGTGTTTGCAACTGCAATCTTCTGTCTCCCGTGTCAGTGAATACCCCCACCCTTCCACAGTGATAAATTGTTAAGAGTAGTTTAAATCTATCCATGAATGGCAAAGAGTCAAGAACTGCAGTATTTCTGTAGTCAAACGAATAGCAAATGTTTTCTTAAAGTTTAATCTTGATCAACTGCATAGAAGTTGATTGCAGATAGACTTTGCAACTTAAGTGTGGAAAACATTTAAATTCTATTTGTTCCTTTGATGCCAAGGGTAATGTCATAACATCATCATGGATATTAAAATCTTCATTTTTAATAATCATGTTTGGACCTTTAATCCAGAAACAAGCAAGAGACAATAGTCCTTGTTTTGCATGGTTTCAAAAGGTGAGGTCCAGGGTGCAACACCTCACAGAGATCGATGCAGCTACACAGTTCTTCTTTGGTCTGAAGTGGAAAAGCACAGAGTGTAAAACAAACCACTGCCTGAAGACCACAGCAGGAACAGGCTGAGGGAGTCTGGGGAGATCCAGAGGTTCACTGAGGGTTTCTATTCAGACCTTTTCACAGCAAAGGCTGTGGGGGACTGGAGGAGACCCAGTGGTTTTTGGAAGCTCTGCCGAGGCTCCCTGCTGAAGAGAGCGCTGGGCTGGAGAGTGTGCTGACTGCAGAAGTTGACGCCCTCCAGGGGCTGACAGGAGGCAAGACTCCATCAATCGACGGTCTACCAGTCAAGTTCTTTACAGAATTGTGGCTGCTGCTCAGAGCTGATTTACTAGCTGTGTACAGTGCATATTGTATATACCAGAATAGAGCCTGGTATATACAATATGCAATGGGGATACATACAAATCCTTTGATGGTAAAATTATTTGCTTTTAATTTTAAAGCTTGCATTTGCGACATCTTAATTAGGAGAACATTTGCAAGCAATTACAGAATGTATCTCATGGGGAAAGTAGAAAACAAGATCCCAGTGAAGTGGATTTCTAAAGTAAGCAAATGCATTTAAATGAAGAAATATTAGTTCAGGCTTGTAGGGTTTAATTACGGTTTAAATATTTAACTGCAAACCTATAATACATAACAAAACCTGTGCATGGTTACAAAATGTAGTGACTAGTTATATTTTTTTGATTAGGATTGGAGGCAAAAACGTTTGTCTCTTTCATCTAACCATAAAATCATTCAGAATTTAAAATCATTCGTCTTTTTACAATATCCTTCATAAGAATGCAAAAAATAATTTCCTAAATGTAGATTGAGCTGTAGGGACATGCTAGTTTGTGAGCCATATGAGGGAAATGAGAATATTTTATAGTCATCGCCTGTAGAGCCAATATGAATCTCTAAAAAAAAAATCTTAAGCCACTTTCGCACACAAATGCCGCTTCTGAGCCGTTTAAAAAATGATTTAAAATACCCATTCACACAGCACGAAATGGCGCAATCTATGCCGGTATAATACCGTCATAACCCTTTCACACAGCCAAAGTCATCATGTGAGTGCAAATTTCAAACCTGTCAGTCAACAGATAATTTTCATGGAAACAGCGATTCACCCATAAATGACAGCAACACGCACCATTCCTTCTATTTGTGAGTTCACCTCCTCGTCATCCTGTAACAATTTTAACAGTTAACAATTTCTTAACTTATTCCAGACTCCAGTTACTACCTCATCTTGATCAGTCATTGTTCTTGATCAGCCACTGTATGTAAAAAATACCCAACACGTCCGGTATACAGTCACGTGGCATGTAGACTTTCAACCCACGGCCACTATAGAGCTTCAGTGCCGGCAAAGCATTTCACACAGGAGTTAAGGCGGTTCAGAGACAGCATAAAATATGACGGCTCTGTGACATTATAATTCACACAGACCAAAATGCCGCATTAGTGCCGGTTCTAAGCCGTCATAATACGTCTTTGTGAAAAGGGTATTAGTTAATAAGTTTTAACACTGTGGTATGATCTGCATTTAATCTCTTAATTCCACACAGGTACTAAAATCAATAAAATGAGACTACACAACTGCTAAAACTACTGACACAATTTAAAGCAATAAGTAATTAGTCACATCATACTCCTAGGTTAGTTCTACATCACCAGTGATGTATTATTAAATCCAGATATAAATATTTGCTTTGTTTATTGCATGCATTTCTAATGCCAAAAAACATTTCCCTCCAGCTACAAAATGAATTTAAATCTGGCCCCTAAAGTATTATAAATGCAAACTTTATAGATAATGTGTTTTGTTAATTACAAAATTAAAGATTATTTTGTGCTAAAACAAATGAGATTAGAACCTCTTATCATGCATGATCAGTGAGAAAGATAATAGTGATGCCATGGCTGCTTATTAAAATTCATCCATTATGGACAGGAGGAATCAATGTCTGCTTTTTGTTCTGATAATAATAATCAGTACAATGACACAAAATGTACTGTATGCATTGTTCCTGAAATGCCATACTTTTGTTGTTTTCACCACTGAGAATGCTGCAATACAATGAACAAATACATGTATTTTAAATGACAATAAAATGTCATGAAAATATTTCAAAAAAATTGTACTTTTTTTTTATACTATGCCCTTTATTAGCCATCTAGTCCCATTCTGAATACAGATTAGCTATTTGTATTACAGATATTCTAAAGCTAAGGTTAGTCCTGGTTAGACATTAACATTGGGTGCTACAGATCAAAAGAGAGTTTTACACAGAAAATCTAAAATATGGACAGTATTATAATAGTCTGAATTATTCCACTCTCTTCATGCTGGATATTGGTCTACATCAGAAGAAAATGACTTTTTTTTTTTTTAAATGTATAGTTGTTAAGTTGTTAATTCCTACAACAAAGAACGACATGTCACCAAAACACCTGTCCATTTGGGATGACAAATTCACACACTTCAACATTGTAAGAACAGTTCGCCTCAAATTCTGTTTTGTAGTACCCTACAATAGTTCATAGTAATCCCTTTGTGTGCTGAAACTGACCTTGGTGCCTATAAAACCAATAACCTTCATGTGAAGTCTGAGTGACAGAATGTGACAGGAATCCCTCTACAAATCTCACCCTGAATCAAAGCATGTCTTAAAAGAGCTCTATACTAATCATAGTTTGTTTAATTTATGAATGTCACACAGGCATAGACACTCAATACAGTGAAATATCATCAGTTTGGCACCAAAAAAATAAAAAAGTCTTACATAATCTTATCTTATTAGTGGACTATGCTTATCTTTTACCAGACTTATCTATCTGCCAAATGTCCCAAAGCTCTTCTTAGAACTAAGCAAAAACAGGAAGACAGCAGCATTACATTATCCCAGTCTTTTGATACAGTAGGAAGGTCATATCAAATTATTAAATACATTATATATATATATATATATATATATATATATATATATATATATATATATATATATATATATCCTTAAGCAGACATGCAAGTCTCACAATTATTGTAGACATTACTTTGATTACAGCTCTGCATTTTGATTATGCGCATGGTATAATTATACTGACAAAACAAATTCATGCACCAGATATTATTTTTTTCACACATACAATGTGTGAATTACATCCAGTATCTTGCTAATAAAAACAAATCCTGAGAACTAATAGATCACACATGTCTATCAATGTCTAACCGACTAATCCAGGAACACGTGAGAAACTCACAATGCAGGTATAAATAGGATAGTTTGATCTGTATGAAATTATTCCTACGTTAGTCTAGTTTATAGGTGTAGCACATACAGTGCCACCATCAAAGCAAGTTATAAGACCTCAATTTATTGCCTCACGCTACTTGTGAAACAGGATTTACTCTACCTGTTGAGTTATATAGTATTTAGTTATAGTGTAATCAGCAATTATTATTGCTTTTCTTCCAGACAAAATTTTGTCAACAAAAAGAAGTATCTTTGATGTTAAATAGCATGCAGCAAAACAGTGTTGTATTGTTCTGTTTATTTTACCCACAGCATGTGCAAAACAAATAATCTTGAGCTGCACTTTAAATTGATGCGGTACTAGTTTTGTTCTTTGAAGATCAGCTTTCAGAAAACCTCATGATTGCTATTCCATTCAAGTGTTTTGCAATTATTAAACCAACTAGTGTAACCCAATGAAATTACTTTTCCAGGCGATAAATTTGAATTATCTGAATGTTTCTGCATCAGAACAACTGGATTGCAACATTTTAATAATTAAAACAGATGATATGATTAGTTTGTGAAAAAAGCCCTGAAAATATTTTGCTTTGCGTAAACATTTTGCAAATGTTTTCAAATAATGTCCAATGGAACACCTTAAAACCTTTAATTCATTACTTATAATTAGAGCTCTGTGTTTTTCGCAAACACGAAGTAAAAAGAAATGTAAAATGTAAAACGAAATAAAACGAAAAATCAGTATAAAACAAACACACAATGACATTTTTAAATTGGGAGGTTTATACAAAAAATACTTTAAATAAATACTTGCAATCGTAGTTGTCAAGGCTCAGCCGTTACCATAGACACGGTCAGAAGGGAAACGGAAACCCCGACTAGCACTTGCGCAGATGTATAATTTGGAAATTAAAATTGTGATGGAAGAGAAGAGACGTTTATTTCTAAAATGCCTAAACCGCACATAATAATTAAACAAGCTGATGGTGACAAAATAATGACTGTCGGCTGGAATGTCGTTAAGCATCATTAGCTGTTTATTTCTTTTGGGAAAAATATGGCTTGTTTGTTTGTAACAGTTGAACCCACGTTACGTCATGATTGCCGTGCAGGCATAATTTGTGATATAAAGTGGGTCATGAGCACATTACGAGTGCAAGAAAAAAACACCTGTGAATTAAAGAGCAGTGTTTTAATACTGTACGTTTAGTTGTTCTTTACATATAAACAAAAGCATACAGTTTACTACAGGACAAATACGTTGTGTATCATTTACTGGAATGAAACACAGTTTGAAACAGTGTCGTTATCTAAAAAAGGCATGAATTGTCGACTAATGAGAGCTATCAATACTTGTTTTTGTTTTTTGTGTGTGCATTTGACTATGTTAAAATTTGCGGCATTGGTGTTTTGTACCTGAACTGTATCCCATTAAAACCGTCCACGCAGCATTTGACAGGCTGCACAACATGTCAGTTTATCAGCTGAGATGATTATTGATTGTTAGTTGCGTTGGAAATTAATTATATTGTGTGGTTACTTAGTAAAGCCCGGCCAAGCAGCTTTTGACAGGCTGCACAAAACATGACAATAAGCGGGTTTGTGAGATGATATTAAGAGAGGAAATTTCTCAAAAGAACCTATGGTGCATGGCAAGTGGTTTTTCAAAAATCATGATAATAAGCTGGGTATGATATTAAGCGAGGTGATATAAAACAGGTTCATCTGTACTTTGTATTAGTATGCTAATTATTTACTGTAAATAGGCAGTTAATTAAAAAAGAGTGGGGGATTGTACATTATCATTACTGTCACTGGTGAGAAACTATGGTAACTAAATTATTTTTCTGTACAAGGTCTGTTTATCTCCAAATGTTTTTTAAAAAGCGGATAATATTTAAAAACTATGTATGTAGTCAAAACATGACGTATACTATATACATCTATTTGAGTTGTTTTATTAATGTGCATGTGAAATAAAATGAAATTTGGGAAAAACGAAATGAAAAATTATAAAAAATAAAAAGAATTTCACGGGGTTCTACTTATAATGATCACTATGGGGCAGAACTGGCTTTACACAGATGTGAGGCTCAAGACTGAGCATCTAAGGGAGGGGAGGATGGGACACCACAAAAGGACAGCTGATGCAAAGGTGGTGGAGAGGAGGCAGACAAGAAAGCAACGCAGAGAAAAGGGGTGTGGTGTAGACCAGGATTTAAAAAGAATGACTGATGATTAGTAACATGGGGGCAGCCATTTCTCAGTCTCCCCACCAAGCCTACAAATAAATTGCAATGAAATGAACGACAAGAATTGCATGCACACCAGAACATCTATGGATTTGAATTTATTTCTGTCCATTAATATTTACTGTCAATATGACAGTACAGCTATGGCTAAAAGCTTTGCAGTACTTGTAATTTTAGGATTGAGACATAATTAAAAAAATAAATAAATAAATACTATATGAACATAATTTAGATCTTTTATTTAACATCATGTAATCAAAGAAACTACAAAATGCGGTATGTAGTTCAATATGTTAATGTAACATTATTCAACAGGTTTCATTTGATTTTTTTTAAACAAAATAAGTGAATTCTGTAGATGATGTTGCAGTTATTAGTTTGTTTCACTGTTTCAAAAATATGTTGTATATTATTTTTTGTACTTATTGTGTGTAACAGCTTACCTCCTCCAGACTCTCTCTCCTCATCCTCAAGGCTGGTTTTGATGCTGTCATACTCCTCGTCAATGTTTTGATTGCCACGGATCCGACTGAGAACCCGTCGAGCTTTTTGTGTCTTGCCTTTTTGGATTAGCCAACGAGGACTTTCTGGAAGAAACAGGAACCCAAAGAACTGAAGAACCGCTGGGAAAAGAGAAAGGCCCAGCATGTATCTGTAAATAAAAAGGAAAAACCTTTCACAATCTAAAAGGGTATTGGCAAGAAACTTTTTAAATGCATACTGTTAGGTATTTATTTTACACTCTTTTTTTTAAGGAGGTGTTGACTTAAAATAGTGCAATATGAATAGTAACGTTGCACTATTTAATTCTGGAATAAGGATAATCTTTTGAATAGCTGTGTAATTTATTGGAATCCTGGTATTCTGTGAAGAAGGTCACATGTTCTGATAGCAGCTAGACCATTACTGTGAAACTGAGCTTCAGCACAGGAAGTGATTATGTACCAGGAAGCCGTCAGCTACCATTAGTGTTTGTAATAGTGTTTTCTTTGAAAAATTGCAACATTTTAAATTGAATACAAGCCAAGAACCAAAAGCAGAAAAATAGGTAGGAAAACTCCTTTAAAGTGGTATAAATTCATTTATTTAGCATACTGTAAATCAGTAAACATGTTACAGTTAAGAGCATTAGTATTTTGGTATTTATCTGTTGGCTGTAGGACTAATATATATGTATATATATATATATATATATATATATATATATATATATATATATATATATATATATAGAGAGAGAGAGAGAGAGAGAGAGAGAGAGAGAGAGAGAGAGAGAGAGAGAGAGAGAGAGAGAGAGAGAGAGAGAGAGAGAGAGCACTGTTCAGCAAAGACCATGGCGCAAACAAAAAAGGTCAGCAAACGGCAATTGGTTCCTTGTGTTTTTTTTTTCCCAAGGATTCATGACAAAATTGTACTCTAACAGAACACATGGAGTTTAATGCCAGAGTAAGTGACTGGTCACAGAGATATACTACAGGTTTACCCAATTAAAAACCCACCAGTCTTTGACCATCAATAGCTTTCAGGTTCAACACAAATCACTTTCACATTAGTCTTAGTCAAGTGTATACTTGCAGAATCAACACTATTACATGGGCTGCCATGGTTACTGCTGGGTGGAACACTTTATTTCATATTTAAAATTTGAAGTAAAGGCTTGGTGTAAGCATTAAGACATTCCAAGATGTGCACAGTTGTGGGAATACCGCACTTCTATGTATGTTGTGAGGCACAAGGTTAAGGTAACAGCAATTTCCTCTTTAAAAAACGAATAGCACACAAAAGAATTAACGCACATCTTACAACTGTGCCTAAATTGTTTGTTTCTAGTTTTGTAACATAAATAGTTAGTAATCTTTCACAAAAAAAAAAAAAAAATACAAATTGCATTTTGGTGTAATGTATATGCTGTTTGGGGTATATTACTTCACTTACAAACTCATTATCCATGTTCTATATACAAATGGATCCACACCTACACGCTTTTACTTTCCTGCACGTCCCTATAGCGTACCTTCTTAGCTGTACACATTCTTCAGACTAAGCATTTGCTATTAAACAGTGTTAAAGACCAACATCTTTTAGTGCATTACTGTATATGTGCTTGAAATATATTATTAGTGTAACAGGTGGGGTAACTGGAACCAGCAGGGGCTAGTTTGCTTTAAAGATCTTGTTATCTTGTGTGTAAAATCGGTGCAGCACGGGCAGTAAGCAGTAGTGATAGGAAGTGATAGGAAATGAACCACTGAACCCTCAGAATCGCAAAAAAGATTCACTGAGCCGAAGCACATGAAGCGCTTCATGCTCTTCAGTGCCATCTCTTGGTAGATCTGCACAACTCAATACATTGAAAGTAAAGACAGCCCCCTATCTCCAGAGAAGGCATTTAGTATTGGACAATTTCACTAATGCTCAGAGAAGACATTGTGTTATATAGTGACATTTCATACACTTTTGACATACAATATCAAGCAATTTCATTTTGAATTTTCTCAGTTAAGTGGGCATCTATAATTTAAACAATCGTTTCAGTATAAAGGAACATGTCTTTTTCTAAAGACAGAGCTCAGCCGTTGCTTTCTTCGAAATTGCCTGAAATATTTATTTTACATATCAACCACATATGCAATTAGCCAATAAAACCTTCTTAAATAACCATACTAGAAATATAAAAATGTTGTCCAACCAAAAACAAGCTTTTGTTGCTTGAAATAAGAGACAACGTAATTTGATGGGGGGCTTCAGCAACCATACTCAATGTGTAAGATTGTGTAGGATATTTTGATTTGTGCTTACAAGCAGATTCTTCGGTGGGGCATGTAGTATAGTTCTAGCTATAAATTAGAGAGGTGGAAAATAGTGGGTTCGAATCCCTGCCGTTTCCATTTTTAAAGAAATTGTGTATTTTGCAAGGACTTTGAAACGTGGATCAAGAAGAGTACAAACGGAAAGCATTCTTATTGTTTCTACATTAGCACACCTACTTTGTGTGTCGGCTTGTAGCTCTGCTGTCAAAACTTCTGCTGTAGGGTAGGTAACAAGCGAATGTTTCTGTGATAACACACACTGGAGCATTCTGGTCAGTGGAATTATTTTGGATGCTGAAACACTTTTTTCTGAAGACAGCGCTGAAGTTGCCAAATGGTTGTAAAACCCAAAGGCAGCAATTAATAATGTCACATTCAGCGGAGGTCAAGGGAACAATGTCTTTAAAGTGACAAGAGCTGCAGCAATGCATTCTTTTTGATCCACAAGCCTTTGAAACATTTCATAAGTGCTGTTCCATCTAGTATGTACCTCCTGCACTCGCTTTTTCTGTGGTTTTTAAGTTGCACTTGGACTTTTGCTACATTTTCTTAAGCATTTATACTTGATCTGAAGAATCCAACTATTTTCCTTGCCTTCACTTTTCCTTGCCTTTATTGTGGATTTTGTAAGGTGAGTTCAGGCGTTGCTGTGTAATTTGTTATATCCTGGATTCCCTGAGGTAACTTGTCTTTTAATTGATTGCATAATCTTTTAATGTGATGGTTGTTTTAATGTTGGCTATGCTGACAAATGTGTTTTATATTTTTAGAACGAGGACGTCGGCCAGCTACTGTTTTCTTTATGGTGTTAGACTGTTTTCTTACGGGTTTTAGTACAGTGTTGTACCTTCTGTGTAGTGTTTTTATATTTTGTGATTAAAGGTTTAGTATTTAGTCTTTTTAACAGAGGTTAAACTAGGTTAATCAAACTAGATTTGTTCTAGCATATGGTTTATTTTTGTTGTGTTGGAGCCCTGACTTTTCTTTTCTTTTTATGTGCTGATGTGTAAAAAAGGACTCCAAACAACTGTTTTATTCTTTCTTTGTCCACTGCCTGCAGCCATCGCTGTGTTGGTCATTTTAGCTTATCTATGTGTTATTCCTTATGTGTTAAAATATCCTGCTCTGAATGAACACTAAATTATCTTTTTTCCTCTGACTCTTCATTCAATTGAGAACTTGAGCAGGGGGAAAATTGAGTTCTATCATAGAGGTCCCAGTACTCTTAATAAGTCCTGCCACATTAGGCTTTATTCTTCCAGTTTCTTCACTTCATTTTCTCATAACAATACCAGAAAACCAATGTAGCAATGGCAGATAAATCATCTTTCGTTCTGCTGTCAATCTGAGAGTAAAGTGGTCCCCAGTTTAATGCAAATACTTTAATGTCATTCATTTAGCAAACGTAGTACTAATGAGAGCATACAAACATATACAGTGTTGGATGCCCTCGCTCTATATAAATGAACTTATATTGAGATCTGTGACTCGGATGTGTTTTTTTTAATGCATCCCTTTTTTAGGAAACAGGTAGTCCTTTTCTGTTAGATGTCAAGATTTAAAATGTCCAGTTTGGAAATGGAATACGTGCCTTGGCATTCTTTATTACAGTTGTCAGAGTACATCAGTGATTTGTACGCTTTCACAAATTACATGACCTTGGTGCCACAGCCTTATTTGTTGAGTTGTTTTAAAGTGTCAATTCTATATTTGTAATGTTGTGGAACATTAAGTTTGAGCTGTGGCTCAACACAGTAATGTACTCACGCCCTGAGGGTTGTGTGTATGAAAAGACAGGATTGGGTTTTTGACAACCATGGGGGATGAACATTTTTATAATAAAATGGAAAAAACGATGAAGAGAAGACTTAGGAATTGCCTCTGAAATGTCTTCTCTCCAGGCTAGTCATTTAACAATACAATTGTGACATTTTGCAGCTTTTAGCAAGTTTTTAAATGTCTTTTCTTAACTCATGATTTATTATAATATTCACCATTTATTAGCCTTTTCTGTAATAGTCCCTGGAGAAACAGACCAATTTGACCAACTCTCTGGAAAACAAATTGCAGGGTTTTTTTCCCCCCTGTGTATTAAAGTGATTGTAACTAACAAAATATTTCCATGCATTTCCCCCGCTGTGCACATCCATTCACTCTATAGGTCTCAATTGTGCAGTTTTAAAAGAAACACATTTCATTTTAAAAGATGATATCTGGTATTACACTAGGTTAAAGAAAACTCTTGTTTGCAAGACATGCTTTCAGATTTCTGGGTCATTTTACCTGTAGAGTGAAATTATAACCTCTTTAGGGCTTTTTTCTGTTGATAACCAACTAGCTGCTTCCCCTAATGCTTTGCAGGCAGTAAGATGTTTGACCCCAAAGACACTGCTGGGGTGAAATGACCTAGGAAGTAAAGTAGTAGCAGACTTCCTGGAAGGCAAGTCAAGAAAACTTGGAACTTTCTTCTCACTAACACTGATTTTGCACGTGGATAAAGGCGCCTGCCAAATAAACTAATAATAAAACTAATAATACAAGCTTCAATAAACCAAATGTTGCCTCCAGCTGCTTCCAAGACAATTGCTATTTCTAGATCTTCACCAGACAGGAAGAGGTTGTAAACACTGACACACATGTTTGCTACAAACAAAAAAAAGTCACTTCCCTCAAAAGGGTTGACTTCATGCCACCAGTTCTGCTTTAAACTCAGGTAATGTTAAAAAAAATCCTTATTTCCAAAATTACATAGTGTTAGCAGCACCACCATATATTCAATGCTTGTGCATTATACACCTGTTACCAAATCAGCCCTTTGTTCATAAGCAGCACGTCCATCATTTGTTAAACCAGAAACCTCTATGCATACTCATTACTCACAGGAAAAGCTCATGGCTAAAGGGCAAGCACATTCTATGAAATGCCACAGACATTCTGAAACATCCCCAAATACCTTGTCTCATAGATATAATCCTATTAAGATTCAATTAAGGGTTTACATTTATTACTATGTTTTGAACCTCATAGCAAACTGCATCTGTTATGTAGTTGCGTTACAATGTAGTTGGAGCCATTTGATAGCAGCCGCATCATTTCTAAATTTTCAGAATGACGTCTTCAGTTGACAAAACATTTCATAATGTTTTGAATATTGTACATTACAGAACAATACATTCCGGTCTTTGATATGTGTGACTACTACATACATCAATTAGTATTAGCCTCTACAATTTGCACTGCCATACTGCAAAGCAAACTTTATGTTATAATAAAAACAAGGTTTAAAATGTCTCTGTCTAATTATTGTGGACAGCTTGGAGAACTTACAGTTGAGCTATGATGAAATCTTCATGCAAAACTGATTTACAGCAATTATTAAGAAACTCAACCACAAAGAATTTGATGTGTCAGTTTCCTTAGTAACCAGCAGTCCAAATGTCAACCACCCTGCAATCTGGTGGTTTTGATCAAGTTGCATATGTTGCTATCCAACTGTGAATCATAATGATACTATCAACAACTTACCTGATGATTATCCAAATCACAACTAAAAATACATAAATATAAGGAACACACATGGGATTAGCCAGGAAAAAAAATCTAATGTAGAGATATCTCAGTCTACAAACAGGTAACACAGTATATTTCATGTGTTTATTATGCAATTTTTGAACAATGCCCTTTTCTTTACCAATACATACCTCCATCCATCCTTAGGAAGATAACTGAAGGCCCCATCAATGACACTCGCAAATAACTGCCCTCCAGTGATGAAGAGTGTGCTGATAGTAACTAATCTTCCTCTTAAATGAGGGGGGGCAGACTCTGCGATGTATACTGGTACCGTCATGGAAGCAACACCTTGGGATATGGCAAGAAACAAAACACTGATTAATTTTACTATAATTATTATTACATTTCTTAGCAGACGCCCTTATCCAGGGCAACTAACAATTATTACAAGATATCACATTATTTTTACATACAATTACCCATTTATACAGCTGGGTTTTTACTGGAGCAATCTAGGTAAAGTACCTTGCTCAAGGGTACAACAACAGTGTGTAATGTGTTTACGATCCGTTTATGTCTACTATGCACCAAAATGTCAGCTAAATTTGCATCCCTTCTAAAAGCCACAATCGTCGCTTTCAGAAATATTTTTTTCCATTTTCTCTGAATTATAAAGTATAAATGTTTGAAATGTTGGGTAATAATTTAGAATATGTAATTATTAGTGGTACTCTTTTAACCTTTTTTCTTTTATTATATTCAAGTTGTTCATTTCTATTGAGTTTGTCAACATTTCTCAATTCTTTCTCAATAAGCTGTTCTTTATAGCCTCTTTTTTTAAGATTTATTTTTAATTCCTTTCTCTGTTTTTTATAGTCATTTTCATCAAAACAGATTAGATGCACTAAACAAGGCTATGAAATTGAAAATGATAAGTTAAATTCATAAGAAATGAATGGACATCTAATTTCCCTTTTCTTATTGCGAGGGAGTGTCAATTTCAGGCACCGTCTTCTTTTTTTGGAAAATGACTGCGCAGCAAGCATGCAGGCTAACTAATGATAGCACGTCAATTATTAATCAATTTATTTATGTTGCATAAGCATCTTAAGCACTGTGTCTAAATATGCATCAACATGTTCTAACTCCAGTGTGTTTAATTGTAAATGAAAGGTTTCTAACTTAAATGCATGGCATGACAGTAAACAGTGGGAAAATAAACTTAAGTGCATATCCACCGTGCCATCTTTGACAGGCCGTAAGTGCATTTCTTACAGTTTTTTTTTTTTAAAGCCCAAATAAAAGATAATTGACAGGATCAGTTTTTTCAGCTAATTCACTGTGCTTGAATAGTTTTTTGTCTTATTTTCTCTCACTGTTCATTGTTTTGTCTGTATCTCACGCTGTCTGGGGCTATTGACACTGAATCACACTTTACCTCACAAATGTGCATGTTTAAAAAGCGTAATCGTGGTTCCCTAGGTAACCAAACTAAAGGTGTTCAGCCCAGTAAGTCCATGGAGGAAGAGACCTTAAGCATAGATAAAAGTTAGAGGAGAGGAGTAATTATTTTGAGAAGTTAAATAATAGTAAACTGTAAAATAGTATTCATCGTTGGGTTATGGAATATGATATGAATATGAATGAATGTGCATGCAGAGTGAATATAAACTAAAGTTTATTGATTTGAGAGTAACTTGCATAGAGTGAGTTGTCAACAAGGATTATTACCAGATATAAAGATATAAAGTGCAGTGATCACTTGTTTCTGTATTATGCCATGTTGCCCAAAAAAAACGCTTGTTAGGGGACAGAAATGCCCTGTAGATAGTGACGACCTTTCAATCTTGCATATCTGCAATTTCAGCTTTTGTAATGAAGGGCAGCTGACGCTCGATGGGCCAAACAACAGAAAACTCATAACCACTTCATCTACACAATAGTGAATATGTTCTAAATTAATTCCAGCTCGTCGTCTCAACAGTCAAAAACATTCATGTTCTGTTTCAGATAATTGCTATTAGGCTCGCCACTGGTGAACAACACAGGCTAAAGAGGCTTCAACAAAAACTCCTGTATCACTCATGCATTGTTTACGTCTGCAGCATGAAACTACTCTGTAAAACTTGTCTTGTTTCACATCTACAGTATGAAAATGGATGTTACTCAAAGGTCAAAGATTAATATGTTTGTAGAATTTCTATTAATAAATATCTTCACCTACCTCCCACCTCCAATATTTCACTGATTGTAAAATTAATTGACAGCCCTCCTGTCTGCCAGCAGTTTAACACCCACCTCTGGCATTCTGCACATTTAATGTTCGTCAGAAAACTATCAGAGTGGGTTTGAATAAATCATTTCTATAAGCCCACAATCCTAACTAGAGTATACAGAGTGAAATTAAACTAGTTTGATCTCAATCTGTTAGTTTTCAACTTGGTCCCAATGACTGTTACAGACAAGGAAAATGGGACAAACACTAAAGTGCAAGGGGTTCATATTACCTAACCTTTCACTCACAAAACATTTTTAGTACCGGATTTGTACAGTATATTGGAGTATATAACCATTGCCATTATTAACAGTTTAAATGCATGACCTAACATAACATTTTCCCATAATCCATTACCAGCCGCCATACTTGAATGTATTTTGAAACTGATCTCAGATTTCATAAGCTAAGCAATGGCAGGCATGGTTCAAATTTGAAGAAGCAAGCTGCAAAGAGATCAGTAGAGTTGTGAGTTGTGTTGGTTCCTCAGCACAGCTCAGCTGTCCCCCTTTACCCTTGTCTTAGAAAATAAATAAAATGTAATGTCATGAAGGCCATCTCAGATGACTGGGATATTGCACTCAATGGGAAAAAAAACAGTAGAATGGATGGACTTTTTAAAACACGGTCATGGTAATTTTTGGTGGAACCTATTGCACCTATTATACAAAATGTGCCATGTTTGAGTGTTGCAATAAAATGATTTATATTTTAGTACTAAATAGTAAATTAAAGTAGTAGATTGAATCTGCTAATCAATAAAGTTGGTTTATGTTAGAATGATCAATAAAACATGCCGGATCTCTATAGTGACGACAATTGCTTCCGATCATACTGGGTATAATCATTCTTCACTCAAGGAACAATGGTAATAATAGAGAAAAAAACATCATGGGGAAAAAAAAAACAATATAAAAGAATCTGAAATGTCTTGCATACTGTTACTGTTACAGCTACCAGCCAGTATAACACAGGCACATTGAGAAACAAACATGTACAGTACTGTTCATTTCCTTTGGTGTCAAGTTCATTGTATACAGTTTATATATTTGTATGCAACTGTACTCCATATGGTTAAAATATCAGTAACAATTACAGATGTAAAATTAATTTATAGAAAATAGTATATGCTACATTAAGTGCTATCTGACAAAAGTCAATCAGTATTAAAACCCGAAACTGTTTTTGTTATACCACAAGCAATGTGAGACATTCATCACTGATGAGTCACAGTGCATCTGTGATGGACACAGCTTCATCTTCTGAGTCACTTTACAGTGTAGTCTGCTCGTGTAAACCTGTTTCTACCTCCCTGACATTTCAAACCTTTGCAGGAGTGCACTGCATTCAAGACCAGGCACAGTTAATAAAGCAGCACTCTGATTTCTTCAGTTTTGTACTGTTTGTACGATTCTAGAACAACACTAATGAAGTAAAAACTATAACAGATGGTGTAAATTATGCTATTCAAGTTACACATAAACATAACTAGAATGGTTCTACAGACGGTTAAAATGTATTGGTCTGATAAGACACAAATACATTTAAAAAAAAAAAAAAAAAGCTTATTTCAAATCCTTATAGAGGGGTGCATACCTGCATCTGACAGCATTTGCTCCTGTTCCTATACCCTTGAGATTTACGGACTAGTTTCATTGTACAGAAGGAAACGTTACCTGAGCCTCACTCAGTTCACTACAGACAAGAGATACCTGGCTTGTAAACAAAGACAGTCTTCTTATGTGCTACACAAGGCACACAGAAACCGTAACAGTGTACAGATTAAATACATTTCTATGGGGAACTGAACAATACACATTTTAAAGTGGAAAATAAGTCAATTATTCAAATAAAGGCTTTTCTATCTCAAGATCTCTAAGCTACCTTCAAGTACAGTAAGTAGGAAGCTTGTCTGGGTTTATCTTATCTAAAGGCTTGTGAAGATCTTAATAATGTTTTCCAAAATAACAGAATATGTTATTTGCCTAAAATGAATAGAAAACACTCTCAGTTCACTTGGGAAATTCCTAAGTAACCATTAAGGAAAAGCTTATTTCAATGAAGTGTAGTGACTTTTGGTCTCTCCACTGCTCCACTATCCTGAACATCAATAATAAGTCGAGACATATCTTTGCTATGGAGGCTAGAGAACATCACTCACTTAAATAGAACATTATTCCATCTTTCCTCTTATTCTCATATTCCAACCAATACATTATCTTTTTCCTTTTCTTTATCAACATTTTTTGGACAGTTAAAACAGGAGATGAAGCATCTGATCCTTATTATACAATGACCTACCTTACATACCTTAAATTGTGTTACCTGTACTAGAAAAGGGATGTTTTGTAAGTACCATATGTTAGGAGGAGTTCTAATATCACCATGAAGAAAACAGTAAGATTTTAGTTGTCTTTTGCATGGATAATCAAAGCTATAGAGGAAGCTCATTCTACATTTTGGTTTGAAGTGTGACTCTGACCCCAATTTACAACTTCCCTCTTATTCAGCCCCCCCTCTCGCTCTCCCTCTCTAATTTTTTAAAATGTGATGATCATTATACAAAAGCTATGTTTTCAGTATATTTATTAACAGATTATTTGTATTCTCTTTCTTCTAGTGTGTAATGATATATCCTGGGGAGAGGATACAGTACATGTCTTGGCGTTGTACATCACACTTTACTGTTTGGATATATCTAGAGAATTGTTCATTCCATTGTGATGAAACTAGGTACCGTACTGTATCAATATGCATTAGCAAAGTGCAGCCAACAGTTTGGATTCTAAAAATACAAAACATTCTACTGATACCTGTGATTCAGGTCACTTTCATGATTTTCTAGGTTTATGTAAACACATCACTTCCAGGTTTTCTTATACAGTATAATTATTGATTAAATTGCAAGAACAAGTTGGCCATTGCAAGGATGTTTCCCTAGCAACGTGTAAGCTGATCACAGTTTTCTTAATTATTATTATTATTATTATTTGTTTATTTAGCAGACGACTTTATCCAAGGCAACTTACAGATACTCAGGTGTGAACTATGCATCAGCTGCAGAGTCATTTACAATTACGTCTCACCCGAAAGACGGAGCACAAGGAGGTTAAGTGACTTGCTCAGGGTCACACAATGAGTCAGTGGCTGAGGTGGGATTTGAACCAGGGACCTCCTGGTTACAAGCCCTTTTCTTTAACCACTGGACCACACAGCCTCCTCATTGTAATGACAATGACAAGCAACTAACTGTATATGAAAATACAGTTTTAAAGTTACAGTTCTATAAAAAACTACAAAAAACACACATTATATATAAAAAACTAAAATGTATCCTACTCTGTTATTTTTTTTCTCACTGTAATTTACCTGCTTGTTTGTAATTTCTCTGTAAGAGAAACCGAAACTAAATCTTCTCATAGATAGTAAGCAAGTTTTGTTTATATATATATATATATATATATAAATTGTACAGGACTGAGTAAAATTCCAATTGAATAAAAAACAAAACAACTAAACCCCCTACAAGAAGATACCTTCGGCCAGCTTTCGGATAGCGCTTAGAGTGACCAGCAAAGCTCTAAGTTCCTCTGAGTTTAAGCTTTCATCATCCAAGCTGACGACGAGGTAAAGAGACATCCCTTGTTTTATCCCTTGATGTGTTGGCACTGAACTCTGCCAGGACTGTACTATAAAATAAAATTTGCTTACTAAGGTGTGTGTACATTAGTTTGTATTACATGCTAGATTGAGGCTGCAGTCTTTACGTTTCTTTATTGAGCGGCGTTTATTTGAGGCAGCGTCTATTAAAAAGCTGATATCTGAGTGAGGCGTTAATTCGAGGGTGGCATATATATAGTTGCTTTTTTCACATAGGTAAGTGACAGATGTGTTAAACACATCTGTCACTACATGTATTATGTATTATAGTGCTGATGTTCTTAATAATAAGTTTTTCTTATTTTTAGACAGCTTGAGTGATTATAGTACAGTGTAATTATGTACAAGCTGCATCATTCTGAGATACAGCAGTGTGGAGTAGTGGTTAGGGCTCTGGACTCTTGACCAGAGGGTTGTGGGTTCAATCCCATGTGGAGGACACTGCTGCTGTACCCTTGAGCAAGGTACTTTACCTAGATTGCTCCAGTAAAAACCCAACTGTATAAATGGGTAATTGTATGTATAAATAATGTGATATCTTGTAATAATTGTAAGTCGCCCTGGATAAGGGCGTCAGCTAAGAAATAAATAATAATAATAATAATAATAATAATAATACAATGAAGTGGGATTCAGTCACTGCAATAGGAAGTGTTGTGAAATACGGTAATATGTTCACTGCATTCTCTCTATTGGCCATATTATTAATATTATTATTTATTATTTAGCAGACACCCTTCTCCAGGACAACTTACAATTGTTACAAGATATCACATTATTTTTATATACAATTACCCATTTATACAGTTGGGTTTTTTACTGGAGCAATCTAGGTAAAGTACCTTGCTCAAGGGTACAGCAGCAGTGTCCCCCACCTGGGATTGAACCCACGACGCTCCGGTCAAGAGTCCAGAGCCCTAACCACTACTCCACACTGCTGGCCATAAAATATATTGAGCGAAGGGGGGTTACAGCAGACAACTGTGTGCACCATCCTTAGCACTTGAATGGTAAGGTTCACAGTCAAATCGGACCAAAACTAGGTTGGACTAAGCACTGTCAGACATAAGCGAAATCGGACGAAAATCCTCTGGAACCAAAGTGAAATCTGATGCAAGTCAACTCGGATGACAGTGAAATCAGTGATAAGTCCAGTCAGCACAACATACATTATTTTTGTATTATTATTATTATTATTATTATTATTATTATTAGTAGTAGTAGTAGTAGTAGTAGTATTCTAATGTTTGAATTCCAATGTTTCAAATACATGCAAGCATACCAACATTTTCTTTTAAATGTAGTAAGACCAAGGACGTTTTACAGCATTTTCAAATACTAAAGTCATACTGCTTTAGTTTACACATTAATTATTAAATAATCGTTTTCACCATCTAAAATGAAAAGCTATATTAAAGCAATTCATTCTCAATGATATAAGGAATGATTTACCAGTAGGTGTCCTGACGAGTTCACATTATTAAACCCCAAAGCAAATAAGTAAGGCGGGGGAGGGGAGAAGCATGCCTACATTAATTAGCATTTTACACTAAAGAAATACAGAGTGGTCAATACAAAATAAAATAAAAACCATGAAGAGATTCCAAGTATTGGTAAGTTGTGTAATAAACAGATTATCTCTGCTGTTGAGGCCCCTCTGGTGGTCTGCTGTTATTAGAGAAAGGGGAGTATTGTAGATGCATATACATTTGAATGATCGAATGTTGTAATCGATGTAGTTTCAGTAGGACACAGTAGTAAAGAGGTGTCTCAGAACAGATACAATTCCTTCCCCCACCCCCAAAAGATCCAGCACTATTTTATTAACTTGCTGTGTATTGTACTTATGCTATATTATCATTTTTTTTTTCCAAAAAAATATTGAGTAATATCATTAGACAAGTGATCGATTTCTTACAATTGCCATACCATGATGATAAAAATATCTAGGCAACCTTTGATGCTTTGATGTGAATCTGTTTATTGATCGGAAGCTTTTAACACAGCTTTGCAAACTGTTATTTATTTGAAATGCATGTATAGTGCAGTGTTTGACTCTTTGGTATTTAAACTCAAGTACAATTTGAAACATGCTATTTACACCCCACTGCCAGTATCTATTTTTGATTGATATGGTATCTGTTCCTTTTCCTCTACAGCCATTACACTCCCCTTTTTACACCATTGTAAGTGCTAAGCAACACGCGAGAATATCTTTTTGAAAGCGAAAGACGGTGTGGGAGGGTGTAGGAATTCACTAGACACTAGACACAAGAACTGTAGTTGAAAACGCCACTTGGCGCACAGATTTATTTATCCCACAAGGTGGCACTGTAGCACTGTCACCAGAGCACAACCCAGTACCAACAATAGTAAAAGATTGGCCGTTCACTAGCGATGCACAAGCAGGTGCTCAAAATAATATTACAAACAAAAGGGCGAAAGTAAAAAGGAAAGTAAATCACAGTAACAAAACTACAAATTAAAAGGTGCTGCTCTTGCTACCTGCACGGCTCGGGTCTTCAGCCTGCACTTTGTTATTCCCCTACTATAATATATGGGGTTGCCCTGGGTTTCCCTGCTAATCTACACACATCCTGATTCAGGTACGTGAATACAGATTATTTTATTTATTTTCTTCTTCGGGTTGGCTGTCTTCCTCAGCCTCGTTTGCATATCCCTTCATGGTTTCTCCAGACCCTCATGACCAGGATTGTCACAGTTATTCTTCCTAGATGGGTGGGGCTGAGGAATAACAAAGCACAGTTTTTACAGGTCAGGCACCCTCACAAGCCCCACCACCCGATCACTCAGAGAGAGGGAGAGAACACATGCTCACTCAACCTCTCTGTGTCATCGCCATGATTGACAGGCAGATCCTACAGGACTCCCGACCTCTCCCCTATAGGATCATGCATACACCAGATAGCCAGTACAGATCTCGCCCCGTTACAGACAGATTAAAATGGATGTGGCGATGTGGCGATTTAGAGTTTAAATGTAGCTCCTTTTAAAGACTTAAGATCATGTACCCCCTAATTATTCATTCTTCTATGCTAAATAGATTTAGTTCTTTCAGCCTGTTTTCATAGCTCATTTCTTTAAGCCTTGGGATTAGTCTGGTTGCTCTCTGTTTGACTCTCTCCAAGGCCACAATGTCTCTTTGGTACTGTGGTGACCAGACTTGGACACAGTACTCTAAGTGCGATTATTATTATTATTATTATTATTATTATTATTATTATTTATTTATTTATTTCTTCGCAGACGCCCTTATCCAGGGCGACTTACAGTTGTTACAAATATCACATTATTTTTTACATACAATTACATTATTACATACCAGTGCATTATACAACCTTATCATAACCTCCTTGGTTTTGTACTCTACACTTTTTGCAATTTACCCAAGAATTTTGTTTGCCCCCTTGGGGATAACGCATGTCGGGTGATAAACACAGACATGATCTAAACAAAGTGCACAGTTTAGAATATCACAGTACAACAGTACTCAGAGATCTAAAGTACATCAAGAGTTATATTCAGTGAGCCAGTAAACATTTCAAAGCCAGGTTTGAAAGTAAATATAACTCAAATTACTTTAACATACAAGTTTGTAGAGTGACTGTATGGGTAAGCAGGACTTCTAGAGCTTTCTTTTCACTAATTTTAAACCCTTCCCTGAATTCCAACCAATTGAAAAGTGGTGGAAAACCATTCACCTCATAACCCTGTGAGTATCCACACATTCTTTTTAAATCTAAAGAACAATAGATTTTCAGAATTAACTTTACAGAAAGATTACTCTAGGATAAGACCCATTTCTGTTGCTGCGAGTGGGATTCAAACCAATCTTGTGTGGCTCACCCTGCACACAGAGGACCGTTTCAGTGTACAAACACTGTACAAAGGGGTAAAGCTATAGTATAGCAAGTTATCTTTTCTAGACCTGCATACAGATCTGCAGTGTCAGAAGAGTTAAATGTACCTGTTCAATTTTAAGCTCCCCTGAACAGAGATGATAGAGAGCCCCACCCACTTTTATTAACAGTGGCTGAAAACATGAAGGTTTGTGCCGTTGCCTAGCAACACCAGGCTATTTATTGCCAAGAATCCAAGTCTCAGGCTCAATTGATTTACAGTGTTGGTGCCTTTGCGCATAAAATGCCATATGGAGACTTGATTTCAGTCTGAGTGAATGCAATATAACCTCAACCCCCCCCCCCCCCACACACACACACAATGAACCAAGGGGCTGTAAATGTTGGCGACTGTCTCTGTGTCAAATAAAAATTGAAACAAAACATGGTATTTACTGGTAGAAAATCATTTTGTATTTTACAATGCAGAGACAGTAAACAAGAGGTTTGGTCTAAATTACATAATTTGATCTCATTAAATGCATACTGATTTAAAAAAAATGTGTTCATCAGTAAGCACAGAGATGTTAATAGGAAGCAATCCCAAACATAAACCTGTTTTTATTTTTACATAATGTTAAAATGAGGGACTTGGTTATAGATACCAGTGGTCCTCTAACACATCCCATAAGCCTCTTTGCCTTCCTATTGGTATGCCCTGCGTTAGGGGTAAGTGACATAGACAGCTGTCTAGAGCACAAAAACAAAAATGTAAAAAACAAAAAAAGTGAATCATTCTGTCCATTATATATATATATATATATATATATATATATATTATATATATATATATATACAGTGCCTTGCGAAAGTATTCGGCCCCCTTGAACTTTGCGACCTTTTGCCACATTTCAGGCTTCAAACATAAAGATATGAAACTGTAATTTTTTGTGAAGAATCAACAACAAGTGGGACACAATCATGAAGTGGAACGAAATTTATTGGATATTTCAAACTTTTTTAACAAATAAAAAACTGCAAAATTGGGTGTGCAAAATTATTCAGCCCCCTTAAGTTAATACTTTGTAGCGCCACCTTTTGCTGCGATTACAGCTGTAAGTCGCTTGGGGTATGTCTCTAAAAGAAAATACAAGAAATAGATGTCTACAATTATTTATTTCACCAATTTTTCTGCAAAACTCCAAAAATGCTAATTAAAAAGTATTCATACCTTTGATGCTATGATAGTATTGTCTACAAGGTGCTAGAAATTGCAATAATAATGTAGAACCTATCTAGAAAAGTCTAGAAAATGCTGGATTGTAGGTGCACATTCTTAGAGAGTACAAATGGGTTAGGCATAGGATGATTGCCGTCAATACCAATAAGCCAAAATGGGAAAAAGTAAAGAGCTAAAGACCTTAGGCAGAAAATTATTTATTGTCATAAAGCCGGAGAAGGATACAAAAAGATTTCCAAGCATTTGAGTATCCCAATTTCAAATATTGTTTCTATTATTAAGAAGTATAAGACATGGTACTTATTTGTTGTTTATTGTGTATTGATGTTGTGAAGGGGAGGTTGACTTTTGAAAGGTGCAATTGTCCCCTTCTGGGAACAGTTCAGCTGTCAGTCTGTTGTGGTCTAGTTTGAGAGAATCAGACATTGCAAAGCAGAGCACAGCTGACAATAAAACAGTGTCTTTTCTAAACATATATAGGTGGACAATCCATTTCTCAAAATTGTGACACAGGTAATATACTTTTAACTATCTTCTAATAAAAAAATGTTAGGCTCGATTTAATCTTGATTGACAGAGAAGGTCACAAAAGTGAAAGTCACAGTGCAATTAGATTATTGATTTTTTTTTTTAGCATGGGCCACCATGTAAATATATAGCTACTATCCCCAGCTTTACAGTCTGACCAGAGCCTTTGGGGAAGGCCCTGCCTCTTGAAAGCAATGTTGCTAACAGGAAACAGCAACTCAAGGAGAGAGAGCAGGTTTCCACAACAGCAAGCAGAAGCAGCTCAGCCCACAACACAAACTGCTAGATTTATACTCACTGCCGTCTTTTTGCACTATGCAGAAAATGACATTTTCCAGGTGTGTATCAATTTCGGACATAGGTATTTCTTCTGTATTTCTGTGCTTTCCGATCTCAGTTTGATAATATTTTACCAAAGCCAAGTCAAATTTCATTTTTTGGATGGGGTTACATTTTCTTGTTGACTAATACATTTTTCAAGCATCAGTGTTGGCTGGGTGTTGAGTTTGTGACAAACGATTTTTGTTCAAGCTAATCTTGATTGAGAGAGAAAGTTGGATTGCATGGGTAACCATGTGACATGAATTCTTGACATCAAAAAACTGCAATACAACTTTTATTTAGTATGGGCCACAGTGTAAAGGTATTTTGTTTAAATTTGAAAAATATGGTTTCTGTTAAAATTGTTTTCTAGTTAGATAATATATAAACAAAAACAAAAAATAGTCATGTAAATAAATAAAAACACAAAACAGTGAATCAGGATATTCTGTTTGCTATTTTTTTATGTACACATCTGGTATCAATATAAAATGTTTTCATATCTATTCAAAGAAATGTAATGTTATAAAATGCATTATTTTTTTACAATACATGAATGTTTAACAACAGAAGGCAGAAGGTTATTATGCAGTTTTAATTTAAATACAAACCGAACAGAAAATATATTTGTTTATAACAATTGTAGCACCAAATGGTTTTGGTTCATTAAATACTAACAGACATTGCTATATAACAAATTGTATTTGCATAGCAATAAAGGGTGCAGCATGATTAAACTAATGAAATGTGCAGCTGCATTGCTGAATACAAAATTAGATCTCAGGTTGTGAATTAATCTATTATTGCAAAATAATGGCAATAATCATTCATGAAAGCTTCTATTGTTAAACATTTTTTTGAGAATCCAGTTAGCTAAATCTCTCCAATTAAATAACATGCAGAAAGGTGGTTTTAAGGACTCTTTCTTACTTTTTCTACGGTTTACTGCCATATTACCAGCAGTACTTGGGAACAGTCTTTAAACCAACGAAGTTTAAATCCAACAGCCTCTAACCACATTATACTTGTATAGTAGTCTCAGATTATTTGTGGGTACCAGTAACAAAATAAAATAAAAAAATCATCACATCCAAGTGTTTGGTTTAATGAATGGAGGGAAGTAAGACTCCCGTTGCATATCAGTTTGATCCATTCCTGGTTTTACTAGGAGTTTAATTAGAGCTTGTTACCTATACACTATGGCTAATCGAGCTTGTAGTAAAGCTTGGAATGGTTGAAACTGACATGCAATAAGAGTCTTATTTCCATCCCAGGTTTAATGTGTTTTTCTCTTCTGGTTTCCAAAAACATGTTGTGTTTTGTGTCTGAAGCAGGGCCATCATCAAAACAGTTGTCTAAATGCCTCACAAGTACTCAACAATTCACCAAAAACCTGTGAAAATATTGCATCTAAATAGGACACATGGACAGTTGATGAGAATGTGTGCTTCACAAGACACTTGTCTTATTAAAGATTTCATTTATATGGGTGTGTTTTCAGTTCTGCTGTCTCCCATGGTACCTTTCTGTTAATGAGATAACTGAGTAAACAGATCACTGACCGGTTTAGTGTTGAGATTGACTAATACGTAATGCCTACAGTTAGACCTATAAAATTGTGCTCAACGTGAATATCCTAGGGAGCGACAATGCAATATAAAATTAGCCAATAAAAGTACTGTATGGCTATATGTTTTTCCTGTTATCCTATTATTTAGTTATATTATGAGAGACCAGGCCATGGTCTTTCCAGTGTTTCACCTTTTGATGAGTGATTTATTCATTTGAAAACTGACAGTGAGAGTATAATGGTACAGTAGTCTCCGGCTAAGAGAACACCCCTCGGGAAGCAAGCAAAGTGTTCTCTTAGCCGAAGTGTTCTCTAGGACGGAGTTAGACACCAGACACAATAGGAATCATTAAATAAATAAATGCATATGTATTACCTGTCATGACACACGTGCATCAACATATGAAATTAACAGAATAATTAAAAGAAAAACAATAGGCAAGTGTATATTAATAAACTATAATACAGTAACAGACAAACTAACATTCATAAACTAACTGTCAAAACCAGATTAACACAGCAACCCCTACATATTACCAAATGCAGCAGCAGCACCTCTAGATTAATTATGAATACATGTACAGGAGTAATATTCAAGCCATGCACATTATTTAACAGAATGGTGAAACAACTCACCAGAACGGCAAACACCAAAATTGTTCTGTGATTTGTGTCTTATTCAGTTTTTTTTCAAAAGCTCGAACAATTTCCAACTTTGTGTAGCAAGAGAAACAGCGGCGCATTTCACTGTTTGTTTACATGCCATTTTGTAGCGATGAGGTGCACTGGTGGAAATCAGAATGCAAAACAAGGCAATGAAATGACGGCAGTTATGGAAATATTTAATAAACCAATCAGTGAGCCTCAAGACACTCTCGCGATGACAGGTCACTTTTGACAAGACTGAATAAACCACTTTAATTTATGTTTGATGATGATGAGTTGTCAGGCTACAAAAATAGTACTGTATCCGTTGTGAATAAATCACTATCGGTGCCAAGAAGGTGTTCTTTTAAGCAAAGTTCCTGTTCCTTTAGCTGGAGCATTTATGGTTTACCACAAGGTTGTTCTCTTAGGCAAAGTGTTTTCTTATGTGGAGACTGCTGTACGTTTACATGTTTATGCAAATCTTGTAGAAGTGGAAAAAGTAACAGAAAACAGTGCACACTTAATTGTTACTGAAGGAACTCTGTTCCTTGTTGTTAACACCAAGACAATGCATCTCTTTTTCTGTAAAACATTCAGTTTAAACTAAATAAAGGACAGATATTTCTATTCTCCTTTTATACTATAATTAGACCCCCCCCCCCCCCCAACCAAGCTTTTAAGTCATGGGATTTCTAAAACTGCTACTTTACTGTGTTAGGCACATACAACGCAAAAGAAATAACTATAACAGGGTGGGTTTATTCTGCCTTATAACACAGCTTGGAAAAATAACAACCTCCGATTGGTTAAACAGCATCACATGACCACGCATACTAAGGAGCCGCTTCACACTGAATAAATCACTACGCACCACTACATTCTAAATTCCATGACAAACTGCCATTTTATTTGTTATTAGTTACAAAACCACTGCCAAAAATGAGTGGCATTTCACCTATTTCCTTTAATATATTTGGGGATGAAAACAGATAACTGGCACAACACCAACTTGCTGAGTGAAGACAGCAGTCCACCTGAAAAAATAAATAAATAAAATAAGTGCACCAGCAACTGTCAAGAGTAACACATAACAGCAGATGAGGCACAGCTAAATGAAACAGAAGAAAACTAAGACTGAAAAAACGACAGCATGAGCTGTTAATGTACTTAAAGACTGGTTTAAAGAAAAAGATATGGACATTAATTTTAAGGAAATAAGTCCAAAAAATGTCAACAACATTAAAGGGGATTTTATGCCAGTCCAACAGGTGACCAGTATTCAGTCTCCAGTTTTATAACACTGAGAGCTGGACTAAATAGATATTTTAACAGTAGAAGTGTTAACATCTCTGCTGACAGCGAGTTTAAAACCAGCAATAACATACTCCTGTCAGTCATGAAAACTTTTAGAAAAGCAGGTAGACAAGGCAAGACGCCACCCTCCAAATTACCAGCCTGGATCTGAAGCGTCTGCGGGAAACTGAGGCACTATCCCCTGACACTGCGGTCGGATTGGTGAGGAAAGTCTGGTTTGATCTTAAACTTAAATCAGGCACGACATGGACACGAGGGTGTTTGACAACTAAACAAAAACATCTTCTGAGATCCGAAAGGATGAAAACGGACTTGAATATGTGTGCCTTGCATATAACAAGGTCACAAACTCACCTCAAGATCTGGCTTCAGCATCCATCGTAGCTGCTCTCCTGTCTTTCTCAGTGTTACTTGAAACTCTGCCCAGACCATCAACATCATTAGCTTGTGCTGTCCTCTAGTTTCAAGATGCCTCTTTCGATGCATATATTCACAGTAAACAGAGACGTGCAATTTATTTTTAAATGTGGGACTGTACTTCACTGCGGAGGTATACACAATATAAGTTTCTGGTTTTGTCTTAATTTAAAATGTGTTTTAATTATTTTAATTCTCCCAAATGACGGGTAGCTGTGTTACAACCACTTCGAGCAGTGCGATTCCGATGATATATACCACTTCTGGGGTGGTTAAGAAGCCATTAAAGTGGTGGATCCAATTTCACCCTCCAGTTGAACTGACCAAGCAGATCTAAAACTAACTGAAAGCATGGCTGGCGCACTGAAATGTATTTAACCAAGTGTAGTACTACATATATTGCTTTAAAATAAAAAAAAATATGTTTACTATCACATGTTTCTCTCAAAACTGCACATTTGAGGCTTATATAACGAATAGAAGTCCACAATGAATCACTTGTTAGCTGCAATCATTTTAAAGTTAAGCAAAACCTTTTTTCTTTCTTTCAGTGTTTGGGGACATACAAAGCACTTAACATAAACCAGAAGCAAGACAGAATTTAGGTACATAAAGAATTTTACAACCACTTGGGAATGCCCACGTACAATAAGCCTGAGTAACTAAAGCAAACATTAAACAACCTGGCATGTCTCTTATCTTGTTACAGCTTCGATACTGAATGATAAACTGCGTGTTTATATTGAATCATGATGTATTAGATACAGGTTAAAACCTTTTCTCTCTTATTGATGGCTTTCAGAATCTCAAGACTGCAGCTAATAATGGTGATTTAATCAAACAAAGTGATTTAAAGAGATCAGGTGCAGCAGGTATTTAAACCTGTGCTAAAATCTTAACTTGCATTTGAATCCCAGAAAACAACAGGTATATAAAAAAAGGTTTGGGGTTTTAAATAATATTCTGACCTAAGCTGCACAATCAGGATAATTCCGTGGAGATAACTGTCACATACTGTAATATGTCCTGTCCAATTACCATCACATTTTATGAATTATGAAAAAAATTATTAATAAGACAGAGACACATTAATATTCTAACGATTTTTTTCTATTAATTTACTTTTATGTGTTCTTACATATGAATAACCTAAAATTCTCAGTTGTGAGTCACCATCACACATTTGGACAAAATGTTCTGTATTGCTCATTCAACAAAAGGATATAACAAACCTAACCTGCCCAAATGATTGACAGATCTTTACAAAAAAAATTAAATAGTTTGCAACATCACAAACAATTGCTTGCAGTGCAAGGGTTTCCAGCACCACAACTTTCGACTGTAAAACCGACAGACGTGTTTTTACAAACCTAAAGGCAAATCGGGCGTGTTTTTTTTGGGGGGAGGGGGTGGGGGTTTACAGCAATATTGTACATTTCTTTAAAATCCATGTTTCCTATTTACAATATGCCTCGTTTTTCCAGAGAATGACATTTAACTGAAAACAGTTAAGGCTTTAAGAAACACATCACTGCTGGCGCTGATTTTTCTCCTCTTAGAATTGTATCTTGTTTCTGTATTCAGTTCACAATCTATGACGTGCGTGCTTCTGTTATCATCCAATAAAGCATTTAAGAATGTATAAACGTAGGGTCACGTCATACCATCACATACATACACACACAAAACAATGTCATGGATCTCCGCTAAATTGACAACGCAAGTACTGCCATTTAAAACCCCACATTCTGACTTGCTGTACTGTCAGAATCAAATACATTTAGCTTTTTAAAACGCAGTATGTGAAAATAAGTCCAGAGGAGTTTTAAAACACAAAAGGTTACATTTCCCATTTAGGCGTTTGGCTATACAAACTTACCTATTCCAAGTCCAACCACAACGCGTCCTACGAGCAGAATCTCTTTACTTGGAGCAACGCTTAGCATTACCGCCCCAACTGAGCACAGAAAGCTGGCCAGTAAGATACACGGTCTGCGCCCCCAAAACCCGTTCAACACCCCGCCAGCCAGGGCTGACAGCGCCGCTGCGCCGACCGTGCTGGAAACCAAGAGCTCCTGCCACAGCGCACTCAAATTCATTTCTCTCTTGAGCAGGAGCATCACTCCCGATACTACCCCGGTGTCATAGCCGAACAGAAAGCCACCCAGCGCAGAGAAACTCGCCAGGACGTACACGAAACTCGGGGTGACATCTTCCTGAAATTGCTTGCGGGCTGCCCTTTCCAGGTCCCCAGTGGAAGCGGCGGTGGCTGTAGCCTGGCTGTTGATGCTGGAGCTGGAGGCAGCCTTGATGAGGCTTCGCTCTCCAGTACCATCGTTCAGTTTCTTCCTTCTCTCCCCCATCAGATTGCTTAAGCTTCGAAGGTTATATTCATGGTCACTGGATTTGCGGGACATAAGGAAACAACCAAATAAAAAGTATTAGGATTTGATTAAGTATCAGCGAAGTCTGTTATTTGTTAATGTATTTATATTTTCAGGCTAAAAGCTATTTCCGAATATAAAAAGTACGGTTCAAAAATATTTTGAAAGATGTAAAACAATGGTCCTTTTGGTTACTGTGTGTCACTGTCTTGATAATTTCACTTCCACAAAGTTACAAGTGAACCAAACGCTTGAGTGTGCACTGAAAAGAACGATCAGATCAGATCAGTACACAGCTCAAGCAAGGAGGAGCATGTTTGTCACGTGGAGCTCGTACCGTCTTTCAAAACCTGTGAGGTCATATGACAGCAAAGAAGCGGAAGAACAATAAATATGCTTTTATTACGTACTACAATAATACAACAATTGAAGTCCCGAAAACAGACATGTGGATGGCAATTTTAGTCTTGTTCGTGTTATAGATTTTGGTTCTTTTTTTTGAGAACCAGCAAGCCATTTGTTTTAAAACAAAACCCTGAGTATTTCTGTACGTTTGGAATGAACATTGCCACTGATGGCCTTTACTTAAAGACGTTTTGTAGTACAAGGCATACAAGTTGAAAAATATATAAGTAAACTAATACATATACATTTAAAGTCCCTAAAGTTATTCTTTAATAGTTTTACGATGTTCGTATTTATTTGAAAAGAGAATAATGTGTGGGGTTCTCTCATACAACCAGACATACTGTACGCTTACTTTCTGAAATATACGTTTGTTATGTTATATTAGTAAGAGTAGGTGCTGCTAAGACTGAAAACTAGTGAAGGTCTGTTGCTGGCACACTGATTTAACTGCACTAGGGCTATTTAGGCCACAGAAGTCAATATCAGATGTTTAAATCGGACAGCCACTCCCGGTGGACTGCACCAGACATCAAAATTATCCAAAATGTGTTCCTCTCTGCTTAGACATTTCACACCTCAAATAAATAACGAACCAATATTTGCCTGTGATGCCTGACTTATGGGACACCCTGTATAGATACAACCAAGCAAAATATCACAGCCCCTATACACAATATGACGAGGTGTCCTTTAATTAAAGGTGTTTTTTTTTTTTTTAGAATGATAAGGTTTTATCTCTGTGCTGCCAGAATGTGTTCTGTTTCAGTTAAGACAGGAAAGACAGCAGTTGTAACATATTCGGATACTGATACTACTAGCTGGGTCGGAAACTTGTCCATACACAGACGTCCGTGGCAAGAGTTACTATCAGTGAATACGTCTAACACACACGCGCATGCAATTGTATATAACTTCTGTTTTGGTTGTCCGTGGACAATACGTTTTTTTTGTTTTTTGTTTTTTTTTTAAATGTCCGTCCGACTGCTAGGCATTCAGTTGGCAGACTTCAGTACGAATTACTGGTGTTACATGCGGAAACACTTTTTTTTTTTTTTTTACTCAAATCAGTGCTGTCCTGTCAGCCTATAATGGCCTTACCATTGACAGTCTTTGCCTATTGTGTATTTGTTGTCTTGTAATGCATTTGTTAGTCAGAAAAGGGCCCTTGAGTGTTATACCTGAGTGTTCTGTGCCCTCTATGGGACCTATGGAAAATTACACTTTTCTAATATGAATGTTTTAAAATTGTATACATTGCCAGCACTTTTCATTTAGTTAAATACAACCTTGGAAGTTTGCATAATGGAACCCAATCCTTCTTGTGGTCTTCATGATTCTTTTCTGTAATTTCAAGACTAACCATCTGTTATTCTACAAGCATTACATTGCAGTAAATTGGTAGTCTATTGGATAATTAAAAATGGTCCATGTATCTGCAGTAGTAGTACATTATTGTCTGGCCCATTACACTTTTAACTATTCCCACGACCAAACTTAACCTATTAACAGTTATTATATTACTGGAAAATCTAGAAACCCTCACTCTCACCCTAAAGCCCCAACCCTAAACTTAACCAAACACAGCTGTCAGAAATAACTATGTGAATGCACTGTACTGACCACAACTGTATTGGGGATATAATAAAATATGAATTGGTACTGTCTGTCTACTATAATTTGTAACATACATTCCTTAATCCTTGGCATGCTCCTGTTATTTGAGCAGGATAAAACAAAAAATACCAAATTAAAAACATTATATATATAATTGTTGTATTACATGTGTATTTATTTATTTATTTATTTATTTATTTATTCCACTATTATATTTTGAAAACAACCAATAGGTCTAGCACCAGAAGTAAATGTTGTTTTATTAAAATATTTGTGCCCAAGTGAAGTTGATGCAGAAACACAAGTTGCATTCCTCAGTTTAAAATTCGAGCCCCTCAATTACTGAAATGTATTAAAGAAAAGCATTAGTATTATTATTTAAAGCAACATTTCCTAATGATTTTCTATCCAATTGCAATACACCAAACGTGCAATTTATTCAGTTTGAAACAGACTTTTCTTGTTTAAAGGTGGGCTGGTCATTACGCTGTAGACTGCTGGAAGTTTGTCCATCTACTCTCAATGACATAGCTTCTCCACAGGATGTTGGAAAGGAATGGAATGTATTGGGAATACATCAGAAAGTATATAAACAAAACAGCTGTTTAATGGTTTGTGTGGGTTACATAGACTGCAGTATATATATATATATATATATATATATATATATATATATATATATATATATATATACCAGTATGCACTCTTGGTGGTTGTCAGCTTCACTGTTGGGGGTTGAGGTCTGGCGTTGATGACAACTCAGAGCTTTACCACATCTTCTGCTGTCAGGTTTGGTTTGGGTTTTCTCTGATACAGCATCATTTGTACATTTCTTTTTGCTTGTATTTTATACCAGTAATTAATACAAAATGTTGAATTATTTATTACAGTTTCTGATGTGCTCTTAGCTGAATTTGTGGAAAATGGAGATCACATGGCAATTTTGAATTCAATAAAGCAATTCCAAGACAACGAGGACACTGTACTTCATGCACTGAGGGCCATACTTCCTTTGACTGGTCTAGGTTAGGCACAGCCAGACATCTCTGCCAAGAAAATGTAATCACTTTTTTCAGCTTTTACTGATGATGTTAACAATGGGTATTAGAGAAATGCATGGTTTTGGCAGGTGCACGCTCTGGCTGCAGTTTTGAAGTTTAGGCTGCTTCCAGGCTTATGGAAGAGACTGGTATATCATTCAATCTGATATACCATTCCACTTATATTTACTATGTATATACTTATATACATTTATTATAATATTAAGCACCTGTTTAACTTTTTTTTATTGTGATACACACTTGAAATGAATCACCGACAATATTCAATCGTGGGTGTCATATTTATTTTTTTCTGCAAAATAAGAGAAAAGTTCTTGTGAACCTTAAAGTTCCACACAGTCAAACAGCAATGCAATCACCCTGTACTCTCACTGTTAACTGTTTAACCAGTGTGAGTGCATTTCAATCTCACATCCTGTGTGGTGGCGCTGTCGCACTCTAGTGTCGGGAAGCTGTAATTACATCACAGTTGGTAATTTAGCAAGGCACCGACTGAAAAGTATTTTGTGTTTTTGTTTCTGGGACTGTCCTTTAACCTAAGTCTATTATTTTCCATGTGCCACAATTGCATCTTTGTTCCATATGCCTTTTAAACTGGGTCATTTTTGTAGGTAACACATCTTTATATGGACTGTGGCCATCCACACCTGTGATTGTTGGCAGGGATAGATTTAACTCCATCCCTGCTAAACTTTTTTTTTTGTTATACTGCAAAACTTGCTATTCGAAAGTAAGGTTAAACATGGCCTTCACTCCATCATAAAGAAATTTTATGCAAGGCCAGATGTTTTCGACAAAACTGCAGGGGTAAAAGACACCTTGACTCATTGGATAGTAAAAGTGCAGTGAATACCATTCAAATACAAACGGTTAAATATTCTGACACTGTTATTATCAAATTAAAATCTCACTTGTACTGTACATACTTGTTTTTCAGCTTGAAACGTTGAAGTTCTCATGTCAGGAAATAAAAGATGTTACAGTTTGATAATGCATGCAATGGAAACTTTTCCCAATAAGGAAGAACTACAGGAAATTGGCTGCTTTTTGTATCAGAAATTCACATCAGGTATGTTTGCAAAACACACTTGCATTTTGTACCTAACATTATTTATTCAACTGCAGTAGACTGTTGCTAATCAGGATCCATGTAGTCTGAATAAACCTACAATCAGAACAAATCCATCATAATTTGCATTAGTCAGAGTCTAATTGTATTTGACTATAACTGCATACAGTTACTATTGGATTTTATAGAACATTGGGTTATTTAAAATGATATAAATATTTTTATCTTACTTTTCCAGAAAGTTTTTATAACGTTCTTGTATTAAATGGGGTACATAAAGTCATATCAAGGCATCTGTGACGTACCTGGAAAATGCAAACCTGAAAGCCTTGTCTCTACTTTGCTTGGCATGTCTTACTGATGAAGTTAACTGATTAGTTTTTGTTCTACTTGGACTGTTTTTTAGTTATACAATTTATTACATATTTACTATAACATCATACATATTGTAAAAACAACAACATGCATATATTGTATTCTGATATTAGTTTGGGTCTGTATTAATAATCTTTTATCTGTTTCAGTTTATTATAATTAGAACTGGTATTCTTTATTTCATTCATAATTTCAAAATGCTCTGTCAGAATTCCAAGGTAAAACTGCAAGAAATCGGGTCACTGTGGCTCACCTGGTAAAAGCACGGCCGCGCCAGTGCAGTTTCAGGCCTGGTAAGCTCAAGTGGGCACCTGCAGGGCTGGCCTTTGTCCTCTAGAGGCCAGTATCTCTCTGACATCTGCTCTCAAGTTCCTGAATGCAATAGATAAACTTTGCTTGGTTGTGGGATCAGAGGATGCCCGCTGAACCTTCAGTTCTGAGCTGTGTGGGGAATTTCTGCAGTGAGGGAACATAATCGTGGTTTATTATTAAGTAGGTACTTTGTCATTAGATTAGGAATAGCAGAGGACCTAATACTGATCCCTGTTGTACACAACTGGTTACCTCGCTCCATTTTGAGGTTTCTCTTGTAATCAGTATTTTCTGTTTTCTACATGTTAACCACTCCCTAATCCATGTGCATGCATTTCCTTGAAACCCTACTGTGTTCAGTTTGAGATTAAACTTTTATGCAGGACTTTGTCAAAAGCTTTCTGGAAATCTAAATAAACCATGTCATATGCTTTGCAATTATCCATTGTCGATGTTGCATCCTCAAAAAAGTCAAGCAGATTAGTTAAAACCATGCTGATTGTCTCCCAGGATACTGTTACCATATAGGTAATTTTTAATTTTGGATCTTATTCTTATTCCATAAATTTCCATATAATAGAAGTCAGGCTTATTGGTCTGTAGTTACCTGGTTTGGTTTTGTCCTTTTTGTGGATCGGTATTACATTTGCAATTCTCCAGTCTGTCGGTAGAACCCTTGTGTCAAGAGATTGTTGCATCTTGGTTAGCGGTTTGTAAATAACTTCTTTAATTTCTTTGAGTGCTATTGGGAGGATCTCATCCGGCCCAGGGGATTTGTTTATTTTAATAGCTCCTAGTCCCTTTAACACTTCTGCCTCTGTTGTACTAAAGTTATTTAAAACTGGATAGGAACAGGTTGACAGGTGGGGCATGTTGCCTGTATCCTCCTTTGTAAAAAATTTAAAATAAATCATTTAATATATTTACTATTTTTTTCTCTTCGTCTATGATTTTGTCATTTGTATCTCTTAGACATCTCTTTGAATGTTGAATATTGGAAACGCTTGTTGGAATTGATTTTAGCCCCCTTAGCAATGCTCATTTCTATCTCTCTCTTGGCCTTTCTAACGTCCTTTTTGGCTTGCATTTGCAGTTCCAAGTACTCTTTCTGTGTACTTTGTTTTTGGTCCCTTTTAAACGCTCTGTAAAGTGCCTTTTTTCTCGGAATATTTTTTTTAATTGATCTATTAAACCATTTTGGCAATTTGGTTTTAGATTTAGAATTGTCTACTTTTGGGATGTAATTGTTTTGCGCCTCAAGTACTACATTTTTAAAAAACAGCCATCCTTTTTCCATGGATGTTTTCTCTATTTTTCTCCAATCTACTTCTGTTAGTCTCTGTTTCATTCCTTCATAGTTTGCCTTCCTAATATATATATATATATATATATATATATATATATATATATATATATATATATATATGTGTGTGTGTGTGTGTGTGTGTGTGTGTGTGTTGTTTACATTGACAAAAATTGAAAGGATACAGGTTGTCCTTGAGATGGTCAAATTATATACACAAATAATTTGTATTGAATTGTATTGGGTTATATAGATTAATTAAAAAAAACTCTTAGACATTGATGAAGAATTCCTGAGCTTTGAATGTTGCTTTAGAATGCTTCTAAAACTTCCTTTGGCTTACTCTTGTGTGACATCCTGATCTGCGGTGAACGTATTTTAGATGGAATGTGGTTTCCCTGCGAGTTTGATCAGTTAGCAGTTCTGAGAAAATGACCAGGTAATGTTTACTCTGGAAGCAAAAAGGAATTTAAACACAACAGAATGGAATCTTAAAGATAGCTTTAAAAAAAATCATATCTTTAGGCCAGCTTTGTGTAGGGACTGGCTTATTGTTGATGTGTGAACACTGACTCCCATCTCAGATACAGAACTTTGCAGATCTCTCAAGGTCATTGTTGGCTTCAGAGTGACGTCCCGAACCAGTTTCCTGCTTTCCCGGCTTTTCAGTTTGGGAGGGCGAACTGATCTGGGTGTCTGGGTGGTATGATGCGTCTTCCACTTCTTAGATCTGGGTGTCTGGGTGGTATGATGCATCTTCCACTTCTTAGAGATTGAAGTGGAAGAAACAAAACAAATAATAAATCCTGTAACATATAGTTTCAGAAAAGTCATGAATTTCCTATGTGCAGGTTTGACTGTATACACACACACATACAGCCTATATATTTGGTAAAAGTAAAACATAAATAAATAAATACATTCATATAAATAATGAAATAAATGAATGACACTTCGACAGTTGTGCCTGTTTGCTTGGTGCTGGCCAAAGTTGCCCCAAGTGTCTAACTTAGCTTGAGTTTTTGATACAAGTTAGAAGAAACAATTGGGGCAACCTTGGCCCCCATTGGTTTTACAGTTGTGCCTATTTGCTTTGTGCTGGATAAGGTTGCCCCAATGGTTTCTTGAAACTTGGCTTGTATTTTTGACATCTCTACTTTAATTGGCTGGGCACTTTCGATAACTTGCCGTTTTTTCACATTTCCAATGTGTTTTTGTTTCAGATTATATATATATATATATATATATATATATTTTTTTTTTCACATTCATATTCATATACATTCACACATGCATATACCCAAACAAAAATACACATATATATTACTCTATTATTCAGGATTGCTGCCCATCAGTGTGGAGTAGTGGTTAGGGCTCTAGACTCTTGACCGGAGGGTTGTGGGTTCAATCCCCAGTGGGGGACACTGCTGTTGTACCCTTGAGCAAGGTACTTTACCTAGATTGCTCCGGTAAAAACCCAACTGTATAAATGGGTAATTGTATGTAAAAAAAATAATGTGATATCTGTACAATATGAAATCTTGTAACAATTGTAAGTCGCCCTGGATAAGGGCGTCTGCTAAGAAATAAATAATAATAATAATAATAATCCTTCAAACTTAAGTTATTGACGAGTAAATAAACCAAAGCATAATATGGCAAATATTTAAAAATATTTCTGACAAGCATATTATCAGACTGCGTCACCTAGCCCCTGATTTTAACTTTTTTGCCTCATACTGATTTACAGATAACATAAAGATATGATCATTCCAACCCTTTTGTATTGTATGTACTTATCTGCAGCTGGTAATCTTTCTGGTGAAAAGGAAAAAAGAATATACCAAAAATACAACATAGTTGGCAATAGTCCAGTACAAGTTCCGTGTTGGATTCAGTTCAAAACGGATTTAAAAAGAAAAGTGTTACACCCTAGACCAGCTGTCTTGCTCTGGAAAACGTTATGAACTTAATTTACCTTTTTTTGTTGTTCATCATGAATATAAAGCACAAAAAAAACTAAAAAACTAAAAATTCTTAAATCTCAGTTACAAAAGTTAAAAGTAAGGAAGCTATATATATTTTAGACTGCATCTTTAGGACAAATTTGGAAATATTTAAAATGCAGATTTAATTTTTGAAAAAATTGTAGTTTTACATTCAGCTGTGTTTTCTGTGTCCCCACTTACAGTATTTTACCAAATGTGTCTATTAGGGGTCTATATTATATTATATATTAGGGCTGTCAATTAATCGCAGTTAACTTTGGCGATTAACGCGTTAATTTCTTTGGAGATTAATTTTTTTTAACGCAAGTTAATCGCACTCCTCTGTTTTGACCCTCCAGCATACCGTAATTCATTCCCTGTGACACCAGTCGGCGTTTGCATAGAAAGTTAGTCATAACTGCATTATGGAGCAAAGTATAATACTGTAATAGTATTTACAATTAAGGAGAATATAACTGTTACTCAATGAATGTTTTGTTTTATTTAGACAATTTTAAGTTATTAATAAAAGAGAATACTTTTTGTTTTTAAACAGCAATGAAAAACATCAGTAAAGGTTACCCTTTTAAAGGAAATTGATAAGAAAATATGCAGTACAATCTGAAATGCATTAAGGTGAGTAATAAACTGACTCCATTGTGATTTAGCACTGGGTTCAAACAATTTAACAGCAAATGCTGGAGTTTTTTCTGTATATTTTTGTGTAAATATAAAACTATAAAGAAGGGGCAACAATATTTGTCCAGAAATAGGACAACAGGTTTTTTTTATGCTGGGTTGATTTTTGTATGATAATAATAATAATACAACGACAATACAATACAAATTTCACTTATATAGCGCTCTTCATGCAATCATTCGGGGCGCTTTACAAAAGAAATATAAAAAAGCCTGTGTCAAATAAACAGACCCAAACAAATACAGCAGTGTGGAGTAGTGGTTAGGGCTCTGGACTCTTGACTGGATGGTTGTGCGTTCAATCCCACATGAGGGACACTGCTGTTGTACCCTTGAGCAAGGTACTTTAGCTTGATTGCTCCAGTAAAAACCCAACAGTATAAATAGGTAATTGTATGTAAAAATAATGTGATGTATGTAAAAATATTGTGATATCTTATGACAATTGTAAGTTGCCCTTGATAAGGGCGTCTGCTAAAAAAATAATAATAATAAAATACATTTTCAAACTGGATTTATAAGATTCAATAGTGCTAGCATTCCTGATATGAATCGTGAGCAAGTTCCAAAGACAAGGGTAATTATAACTAAAAGCCCTGGCTCCGACAGAGTTCAAACTAATTTTAGGGACTGTCAGAAGATTAGCATAGGTGATGGCTAATAAAAAGGCTATCTTCATAGAGAGATATTTCAACTCTATGGAAAATATAGGCTAAAATGGGGCCTTAGTGAGAGCCCCCAATACCGCATCTAGACTCTAGGACGTAACCTCCGAGCGCCCTTCAGAAAACGGGTCGCTAGTATACGAGTGCCCGGGGACACTGAGTCAATGGAGACATGGCATGCAGATATGGCTGCTAGGTACACTTTCAGCGTAGAGGGGGATCTACCCTCCTCCAGTAAGTCTTGCAGAAACTGTAAAATGATTGCTATAGGGCAATAAATGGTGTCATGGCCTCTGGATATACACCAATTTTGGAAATACTTCCACTTATAGGCGTACAACAACCTTGTGGAGGGGCCCTAGCATTCTTCAGTGTACTGACAACTGCGTCTGAGAGCCCTAAGGCTGACAGATGGTCCCGTTCAGGGGCCAAAACCACAGTTGGAGTCTGCCCTGTTCTGGGTGCCCAGAGAGTGCCTCTCGTCTGACTAAGGAGATCCATGCACAGCGGGATCTCCCAGAGCTGGCCTTGCAGCAGCTGGCAAAGGTTTGAAAACCAGGTTCTTCTTGGCCATCTGGGGGCCAGAAGGAGAACTGTCACCTTCTCTCTCCGGATCTTATCCAGGAAGGCTGGGAGCAATGATATTGGGGGGAATGTGTACAAGAGCATCCTGGGCCACTCGCGGGAGAACCACAGTGGGCAGTAAGTTGTCTCTGCCGCATATGCGAGACACGGTCAGTCGACGGTGTCTGTTGCGTTTGGGATGTAGCCGGACGGCATTGAGCCACACTTGATGGATAGCTGATGAAGCTGTGGCCATCGGACCCAGTAATTTCTGGCACAACACCAGTTGTACTGAGGATCCCTGTTGAAACAGGGTTAGACAGTTGTGAATGGCAGCCACTCTGTCATCTGACAGGTAGACTTGCATTGTAAGGGAATCCAGCCGGAGACCCAAGTAAACCATACTCTGCACCGTTATTAATTGGCTTTTGGCATCGTTGAGGCTGAGACCCAATCTCACCAGATGCTCCTTCACTATGGCCGTGTGGGCCACTGCTCTCTTCTGCGACTGAGAGCAAATCAACCAATCATCCAGGTAATTCAACACACAAGGGGGTTAGGTTAGGATGGCATCCACACACTTTGATAATGTGCGGGGAGCTAAGAAGAGGCCGAATGGCAGCATGGAAAACTTGAAGATGCTTCCCTGAAAAGCGAAACAGAGATATTTCCTGTGCGCTGGATGAATAGGGACATGAAAATACGCATCCTTTAAGTCCACAGTCGTAAATCAGTTGCCTGGCTGGACAGATTGGAGGATGTGGCGATGTGTGACCATTTGGAATCTCATCTCCCTCAAGAACCTGTTGAGGTGTCTCAGGTCTAGGATGTGGTGGAGGCCACCATCCTTTTTTGGCACTAGAAAGTACTTCGAGTAGAATCCCTCCTCTTGAGAAGTGGGTTCTACAAGACGAATGGCTTGTTTTTGAAGTAATGTTTTTACTTCTTGCCTGTGGGGCCAAGACCTGGAGAGGGTTGCTCACGGATGTAACCGTGATCCCTCGAAAGGGAGGAGGGCCAGCGCGGAACTGCAGTGCATAACCGGTGTGTACGGTGGCGAGCACCCAACAGTCTGAGGTGCAAGTGCGCCAGTATTGCAGCTGGTGTTGTGAGAAGGGGTGGGTCTGAGTCCGCAAGCCTTCAGGAGCCCTGCTGGGGCTGCTGAGGCTGTAGTTAAGCCTGTCTTGGAGGCTGCTTAGGGCAGCGTTGGAACTACCTCCCGGGGTGTTGTTGTGCTGGGGCCCCACGTCCGGCAATGCCTCAGGTCGCCACGCAGTGCAGTGGTGATGTGAACCGTCCGTGTCACGGGCAGACGCCAGCGTTTCATCATCTCCCGCACAGGAAGGGAGCATCGCAGCCACCTGTCAAGACGCCTTCCGCTCTCAGTGGTAGAGTTGCAGGATCTCCTCCACTGCTGGCCCAAAAGTATGGCCAGTGGAGATAGGTGCGTTCATCAAGTTTGACTTGTCTGTGTCCGGGACCCTGGCCTGTGACAGTCAAAGCTGTCTGCACACCACTACAAGGCCTGCCAGGCTTCTGCCCAGGGTTTGCCCTTGGAAGCCTGAAATTTGCAGCAGCGTACCTGAGACTAAGCGCAGCTCTGAAGCTACTGGTTCAGGGAGGGGCGTCGACTGTAATATGCCTTCCAGGTTGGCCGTGAGGAGACCTGCCATGTTGGCCAGGCACGTTACTTACGTTTAGGCTGTGTACGCCCTTTTAAGGTGGGCCTCTGTTATACTGCATTGGCCATTAGGGTATGCAGGGTCCTTAGACAAACCTCCTACCAGAGGGTCTTGCACCAGGGCCACTATGGAAGAATCTACTGGCGGGAATTCCACTAGGCCCAGCACCCCCACACCTTCCAAGGAAGCCAGGGTGTCCTCGGCTCACCGCACACCATGCAGCTCACCACTCTTGGTGGCTGCATGGTGAGTCTGCAGTGTGTAAAAAGGCGGACAGCTAATGGCACACGCTTCGGAGGACAGCGTGTGTTCGTCTTCGCCCCTCCCGAGTCAGCGCAGGGGTGGTAGCGGTGAGCTGAGCCAAAAAAATTATTGAACACTACTAAATTGGGAAGAAAATAACAAAAAACTAATTGCCGACTACTAAATTTTTTCAAAAAAAAGAAAAAAATTTGGCCTGCGTCTTAAATTCGAGTACAGTATAGTGATGCATGTATTAAAATTGCCAACAAAAGATGAGACTACCCGAGTACACAAAACAGCAACGTGACCGACTGGCAGTTGAAAGTTTGCCATAGTACTTATCTTGCAGAGTGGACACTCTCCTCCTCGATGTTTACAAAGCAAGCTTTTGCTCAGTGCCTGCCTGTGTAGCTATGTCCGTGGTGCAGTAGCCTCGAACTGGCGCTGCTGTGTTCTTAAACAGGCGTAGGCTACCTGGGCACTCCCCCCAGCCAATCAGGACCTCCATATCAGCTCAGCCACAACAGGATTCTTCCTGTCACAAAGCGTCATTAGCTTCCTGAGGAATTCAAAGAGAAGCTTTTACAATTTCGTTATTAGGCTTGGTTCTAATCAGACCCCCATATTTTTCTACTAGCCAAGCAATACCACAGTTCACAAAAAGGGAGAAAAACATGTGTGAGTAATCACAACTGGAAATGAGAAGCAGCGCATAACTGTAATGCTCTGTGTGACAGCAGACTGGAAATGAGAAGCAGCACATAACTGTAATGCTCTGTGTGACAGCAGATGGCTGCAAACTGCCTCCATACGTCGTTTTCTTATATGAGTAAATGCACCTTTATTTGATTTTAAATTGTTCCCTCAAGTTGAGGGTGGGAAATTTGGGCTGCGTCTTAAATTTAAGGGTGTCTTAAATCCGAAGGAATACGGTATTATATAGTTTTTATGGATGCACAGAATCCAATATTTTGAGATTTGGCCAAATACAAAATCCATCTCAAAAGATTCAGCCGAATACCGAACTGAATACCGAATCTACGAAAACTGTCAAGAAAAACTGAAGCTACTAACAAGGGATGCGCACAATCTATTGGTTTGAGCCTATTAGTTCATAGTATTTTTATTACCTAATGGAAACATATCCCTGAATTAGATTTCAGTTTGAAACTTACACAATTTACCGATAGCCCCCTCCCCCCACAATAGAAACGTCAAAATACAGAACAGTTTACTTTACCTTTACAAGAAAGGAGAGCTGCATCTTTGCCATAACCCACTATTTTCTTTAATGACGTTTCAACCTGTGTCACCTAATCTGAAAGTAGGGTGGCCAAGAGGCTCCCGAATCTCGGGACACTTTAAGGCAGGCCAGGTTTTGTAACTCACCTCTCTAAACTGCAATGTATTCAGTAAAGTGAGAGTGAATTGTGCGAACTGTCGCTAAATTAATTGAATTGTTTTACTTAGTTGTTACCAAAAGCACACACCTGCCTGCAAGGATCGTTTCCATCAATCAGACCTATACAGTAGCTGATTGGCTTTCTGAGTCTCTGACTGGGCAGGTGAAGCAAGAAATATTAAACAAATAGAAACTTTACCTGCTGTCATAAGGCTAAATGTGCAGGTGAATGCAAAGTTATAATAATGGTGTTGCACTATTTTGATAGATATTGTTTACTGTAAGAAAAAATTCAAGCAATACGGTTAATCGTTGTTACGAGGCTCTCCGGATAGAATCACCACCACAATTAAACAATTAACTACATTTACTAAACTGCTCAAGCAATTCACACTCACTTTACATGTTGAATACATTGTATTTTAGAGGTGAGTTAAAAAAACCTGACCTGCCTTAAAGTGTCCCGAGATTCTGCAGCCTGTTGACAACCCTATCTGAGAGCTATGAGGAAAAACTTACCGTGATGAGTGACCTGAATCTCCCTGTGAAATAAAACCCACATTGATTTAAATGCATCGTGTGTGTAACACATATCAAATAGGCTACGAAATAAAATAGTGATACTGTGGTATTAAGTGGTAACTAATTGGTATAATAACCTGGTCATTAACACAAAAGTGATGGTTTAAATGTAGTTATACTTATAAAGGGAAATGTCAAACATCATATACAACTGGTTTTGCTTTGTGTTATTTATTGTGGTTAAATTATTTAGTTTAAAAGACAATGTTGTAACTTTCTTTTAGTACGGAAGACATTGTTTCATAAAAACAATGTATTGAAATTCAATGTCATACTGTATAGTGTATGTAAAATGTAAGTTTATATATTATAAACTTAAAGTACAATTTAATTGTATATTGTAATAATTATCCTTCCAAGCATCCACATCTGAAAACACTGTTTTTGTGTTCATTCTTGTTTTTAAACACTTGTGAGACAGTATGGATCTGTTCTTTAAGTCTGAACAATTGAGTGATATATTAAACATGCCCATTTAAGTTTTCCTTAGATCTTGAGGTTCATTTGTTTACCCTTAAAAGTTAGTACTTTATTGTGGGGTTCGATCAAAACATAATGCAGTGATGTCAGGTATTCTATAAAACACTAACATCTAGTCGAAAAAAAACTCACTAAGTGCATTTTTATTAGGCATTGCAATGCATAATATTACACAGATGCCACCACTATATAACAACACAACACTCTTACACAAGCCTTAAATAACAACACAACATTCCTGAGTTAAAGCTTTGTAAATAGGGTCCATTGTGTAATGTGGTACGATAATGTGCAATGCGGTTCCTTAACAGGTATTGTCCAGTAAAAATGTACTGTTTCATTGCCACATTTGTTTAAACCTATAGCAATGAGATCATTCTCCTTATACAGTACATTATGGCCCCTACACACACGTACATTTCTAGTTTAAAGCAGCTTAATGCAAAAACATACCACGCAAATCTGTCATTTTACCTAATAACTTTACAAAGATATCCTTTTACACTGTTTTGTTATATTTGTTTTGTAGGTGAAGAATGCCAGTGAAGGTGCTTGGGTTGTTATTTATTTTATTTTATTCATTTATTTTTTAATTTAGTTGTTGCCAATGGTTTTTTACCCCGGTTTTCTCCCCAATGTCATTTGTACAGTTCTCAGTTACTTCACAAGGAAACTATTCTTAAATATTGTTTACTGGTAACGGGGTGGCAAACAAATGTCAAACAAAGGAGCTTTAGCATGGACAATTATTTTACTGGCATTACTATTCAGAGGTAGATTTCAATGAAATCTGTACAAAACCCAAACAAAGAGAAATAAACACTGTTCAGTCACCGGCTAATATTATGTGGTGCACAGCCTGGTTCTAAAACGCCATGATCTTACAGTGAAGATGTGTATGAAATGAAAGAAGCTGTGGTACCAATAAATCAGGGTTTAAAATGGTAATAGTTCATGGTTGAACCAGGAAAAACACAGCGTAATAAAATTATTAAAATATATGGGACTGGTGTATGCACCTAAAACCACACTTAGGTTACTGGATTTATCGATTGTACACAAATATCGATATTTTAAATGTATCCTAAGAAGAAAAAAAAAAAGATATTAAAACATTTCTTATGTTTTTTTAAATGCAGTATATTAATATATCCAGGATGTATGCCAAAGGAAATTAATGTGCATGGTCTGGACAAGGGAGTTTGTGATGAAACAATGTGGGGTGGCTTACCATTTTGGGAACGGCTGATTTAGATGCTTGTCTAGCACTTGCTATATACTGTAGATAGATATACAAGTTCTTGATCATGCTTTCTGTATTCTTGTATTGGTTTTGTTTAACCATCAATTTTCTGAATGTGTCAAATGTCATAGCCACAATACAGGTCCATTCAAGACAGAACTAGATACCACAGAACATATTCATATAACCAACAAATAGGCAGCTACTCTGATTTTTCTAGATTTACAGATTTACTTAGGTTTACTATTTTTTTCTTTTGTTGTATTAATTGGAAGCTTTCAAAACATTATAATGATGGTACCAGATAACAGGATTGAAGTAGGGTTGATTCTTATCTTTTTTTTTCTGTGTACACCACCCTCATCCACCAAGAACCTCGGTGTCACCCTCGACCCCTCCTACTCTCAGCACATCTCTACTCTGGCACGCTCCTGTCGCTTTTTCCTCAGCAAGATACGCAGAATTCGCCCCTTCCTCACCGACTGCTCCACACAGCACCTCTCTAAACCCCCTCTCGCCCCCTCCGCTCCTCCACCACCGGCAGATTAGCTGTACCCCCCTCTGCTCCCCTGCCTCCAGAACCCGCTCCTTCTCCACCCTTGCCCCTCAGTGTTGAAACAACCTACCCATGGATATCAGGACTGCTCAGTCCCTGACCACCTTTCGGCGCCTCCAAGACACACCTGTCCAGACAGCATCTGTAAGCCTGACAACTCTCGACTATATGACACCCAACTGTATAAGTACTTGCATCATCATGTACTTGCACTTAACTGCTCCATACTTTGCTGTATTCTACTACTGCTCTCAATCATTGACCTTACTCTTAAAGGTAACCATAACCGTATTCTCGTTTTTTTGTAACTGCTCTTATTTTAAATCGTTCTTATCCATTTATTGTACTTACTACTTGCTCTTAATGGAATCTACTCTTATAACTGCTGTTAATGGAATTTACGCTTATAACTGCTCTTAGTCATAATCACTCTCAACGCCATTATTTACTGTAATTTTTATTTTCTTTCATTTGAATTTGCTCTTACTATTGATTTTATTTTATTCTATAACTGCTATTATCTGTAATGTGATACTTTGTAACAACTAAGTCACTATGGATAAGGGTGCCTGCTAAGAAATAAATAATAATAAAAAAGGTTCTAGAAGGAAACACACACCATGCAAACACCTTATAAGAAACAAATTATAGGAGCTGCTTTTTAAATTCTTTAGTTCCAGTTTTTCTTTTATTACTTTTAGGCACTAGCTGAAATAAATGTCACCTTGATTTTTGATGTATATTTATTTATTTATTTAAGTTTTACCTTTGTGGCAGGAAGGTATAGATGCCCAACATCTCACAAATCAAGGTGAGGATTATCACTCTATTTTACTAAACCCTTCCACTGTTCCAGACACACACATACACACACACACACACACACACACACACACACATATATATAGTGTTCTTGGTTGCTGTTGTAACAGAAAGTAAACAATGAATAGGTGCTTCTCTATTCTATTCCACTTAACTTGCTGTCCTCTAATTCAAACATAGATGAACACTGTATTAATGGGGTGTTTTTAACAAAAGACCATGGTACAACTTGCAAGGATTAAAAGTGGTGTACTTTGCACAACACTGAGTGGGATTTCAATGCAGCATTACATGTGTATTCATTCTGTTGAAAATTGTATACATACTTGCATAATTTGATTTCTCTTTATCCTGTGATGACAAAATAATTTAACAAGGAACAGCCTTATGCTTCTCACTTCATTCCTTGTTTGGATATACTTTTTTTTTTTTTAAATAGCAGTTTCTTTAGTTCTTCATGTGTCAAGTTGAGTTCTCTATCAGGCCTTATTCCAGTCAGAAATTAAAAAAAAAAGAAAATGAAATACCAATACTACATTCAACAAAAGTTGGATGTTCTTTGTTTTTCATTTACTACTGTATTTATTTACTGTATGTTAACTGATTTTATATTGTATCTATGCAACACTTGACTTCAACATTTTTTTTTTTTTTAATTTAGAGTTCCTGCTCAAACTTGTTATACCACATTAATACCCCTAGGGAATACAGTTCTTTTTAAATGGTGTTGCCAGACAACATGACTAAGGTAAGGTGGGTTATGGCAGAACTGGTTCTATCTGCTTTAGTGAATAGTTACATAAGTAGGGTTTATAATATTATGTTTGTTTGTTTGTACCTGTGTAAAGTTCAAGAAGGAAACACTCACTATACAAAACAATTAAGAAATCAATTATAGGAGATCTTAATTTATTATTTTGATTTAATTATATTTTCTCAAGAGACTTGCCTTGAATGCTACAAGCTGACAGATACATGACCTGTGGGATGAGCCAGAAGTTAGAGTTACGGGGCTCCCGAGTGGCGCATCCGGTAAAGGTGCTCCGCGTGGAGTGCAGAATGCGCTCTATAGTCTGGACGTCGCCGTTCGAGTCTAGGCTATTCCACAGCCAACCGTGGACAGGAACTCCCAGGGGGCGGCACACAATTGACAGAGCATCGCCCGGGGGGGGGGGGGGGGGGGGGGGGGGGGGGGAGGGTTTAGGTCAGCCAGGGTAGTCTGGCCGGGCACCTGTGGGCTTGCCTATAAGCTGCCCAAGAGCTGCGTTGTCCTCCGACGCTGTAGCTCTTGGGTGGCTACATGGTGAGTCCGCAGCAGTCGGCTGACGGCACACGCTTCGGAGGACAGCGTGTGTTCGTCTTCGCCTCCCGAGCTGAGCATAAAAAATTAATGGCCATTCAAAATTGGGAGAAAATAATAAAAATAATTGGCAACGACTAAATTTAAAAAAAAAAAAGTTAGGGTTATTGTGGCGGAGTGTCCCGCCCCTATTTATTATTATTTGTATTATTGTTTGCGGCGCGGATAACAACGCCGCGTATTTCTTATTATTTATAATTCAAAAACCCTGTGAGGATGCGTGGCTGATCAGCTACTGATTATTTAACTAGCTGACAGTCGCGCATCCTTACCAAACGCGTGCAGACTGTGGCCGAGGGGTAATAAGATAATTAACAGCTAGTTAACCCCTCGGCCAGAGTATAAGAACCTGCAGCTGTCTGTGCTGCAGTGTTGGGTGTACAGAGATGAGGTACGGGGAGATAGAGAGGAGACAGAAAATAACAATTGCTAAAACATGCTGGATTAGCCAGCATGACACTTAATTGTTTGTCTGTTTATTTGTTTGGCCCTCGTGCTCTTTGGTTTCTGTTTTGTTGTTTTGTTTACATATTTTGTTTTGTTTTATTTATTTATTAAAATCAGCTGAAAGCCGTTGCGTTCAGTTTCACCCGCCCATCCATTGTTGTGGTTCTGTTACTTCCTGGTCCGTGACGTCACCACACCTCACCACTGCAAGCCAGCCTGCCACATATGGTGTCCTGCGTGGGACAAACAACGCCTCCAGGAGCCGGACCAGGAAAGAAAAGGTCGTTTTTTTTTTTTTGTTTTTTTTTTCGAATAAGTGTTTTTGTGTTTGGAAAAAAAAAATGGATAAAGTGGATGCCTACATGGAGAGGTGGCATGAGCATCAGAGGGAGTTGAAGGAAGGAGGGGCTACGTGGTGCCTCGCCTGCCTGGAGTATGGGCACCTCCCTGAGGTGTGCCCATATGAAGACCCCCTCTTTGTGCAGGGCTTTGATCGAGGTGAGGTGGAGACTGCGGAGGAGTGGATCTACCTGAAGGCCATACCATCACCGCAGGTGGATCAGGAAACCTGCCTCACCTGCCTCAAAGGGGAGGAATGGTCCTTTGCCGTCGGCAAGGTCGGGCACAAACCACCCGACCAACCCCCTCCATGGCAGGAGGTGGAACTACTGGTCCCAAAGAAGGGAAGGAGGGACAGTGCCAAGAAGGCGAAGAAACAGGCTACAGCGCCCGGAAGGGGGGAGCGCGAGCATCCAGCGCCCAGAAGGGGGGAGCGTGAGCATCCAGCACCCAGAAGGGGGGGGAGCCCGTGCATCCAGCGCCCGGAGGGGGGGAGCCCGTGCATCCAGCGCCCGGAGGGGGGGGAGCCCGTGCATCCAGTGCCCGGAGGGTGAGAGCCCGTGTATCCAGCTCCCGGAAGGGGGGAGCCCGTGCATCCCGCGCCCATGAAGGTAGAGCCCGAGCGTCAAGAGCCCAAGAGAGGGAAGCTCAAGAGTGGACGCTGGGATGGCTACCTTCGCCTGGTCGAGGCCTCAAGTTGGCGCCCTTCCTGAGGGAAGGGGGGTCACTCCGTCGTCAACTGCCCCCGCCCTGGAGAGGATGAGGAGGGACGACCGAAGGGCAGCTGGGAAGCATACCTCAGCGCACTTGAGACCATGAACTGGTGCACTGCCTGTGGGGAATGGGGACACTTTGTGGTCAACTGCCCCATTCTCCAGGAAGAGGAAGAGAAGGAGAAGCACCGGTTCCCTGCACGAGGAGGAGACTACACGCTGTCCCCACCTCAACCGTTTCCACCAGCAGGAGCAGAGCAGCGGGAGCTGCCTCTGTCTCTGCCACCTCCATCTCCACCTCCACCAGCAGAGGGTGAATAGCTGCTGGTTCCCTCTCCACTTCCACCAGCAGAGGGTGAATGCCTGCTGGTTCTGCCTCAACTGCCGTGGGAGGACTGCTTGCCCCTCCCACCTTCACCAGCAGAGGGTGAATGCCTGCTGGTTCCGTCTCAAGCGCCGTGGGAGGACTGCTTACCGATCCCAGCTCCACTAGCAGAGGGTGAATTCCTGCTGGTTCCGCCTCAACCGCCATAGGAGGATTGCTTGCCCCTCCCACTTCCACCAGAAGAGGGTGAATACCTGCTGGTTCTGCCTCAACCGCCGTGGGAGGACTGCTTGCCGCTCCCAGCTCCACCAGCAGAGGGTGAATACCTGCTGGTTCCACATCCACCGTCATGGGAAGGACTGCTCCTGCCCTGCCTCGCACCGCCCAAGGATACCTGCCTCGCACCGCCCAAGGATGCCTGCCTCGCACCGCCCAAGGATGCCTGCCTCACACCGCCCAAGGATGCCTACCTCGCACCGCCCAAGGATGCCTGCCTCGCACCGCCCAAGGATGCCTGCCTCGCACCGCCCAAGGAAGCCTGCCTCGCACCGCCCAAGGATACCTGCCTCGCACCGCCCAAGGAAGCCTGCCTCGCACCGCCCAAGGATGCCTGCCTCGCACCGCCCAAGGATGCCTGCCTCGCACCGCCCAAGGAAGCCTGCCTCGCACCGCCCAAGGATACCTGCCTCGCACCGCCCAAGGATGCCTGCCTCGCACCGCCCAAGGATGCCTGCTTCGCACCGCCCGGGGCTGCCTGTTGCTCCGCATCGCTTGGGGCTGCCTGTTGCTCCGCATCGCCTGTGGCTGCCTGTTGCTCCGCATCGCCTGGGGCTGCCTGTTGCTCCGCATCACCTGGAGAGCCACCAGTACGAGGGAGAAGTGGAGCTCCCGCTGCCGCCTCCATGGCCAGGAGCTCCCCTCCCGAGTTTGCCTCCCGAGGGTCCGCTGCTGCTGCCGTCGCCTCTCGAGGGTCCTGTTTTGCCTGGGGTCGCTACCAGTCCTGCCATGCGGCAGGAAATACTGTGGCTGGAGCCCCATGAAGGGCAGCTGCCGGCCACGAAGAAGGGGGGGAGGTCAGAAGACCAGCTCCCCCAGCCGCACTTTCGCGGGAGGAAATACTGTGGCTGGAGCCCCATGAAGGGCAGCTGCCGGCCACGGAAAAGGGGGGGAGGTCAGGAGACCAGCTCCCCCAGCCGCACTTTCGCGGCAGGAAATACTGTGGCTGGAGCCCCATGAAGGGCAGCTGCCAGCCATGAAGAAGGGGGGGGAGGTCAGGAGACCAGCTCCCCCCGCAGCAATTTTGTTGCAGGAGAACTGGTGGCCGGAGCCCCACGGAGGGGAGCTGCCGGCCATGAAGAAGGGGGGGCAGGTCTGGAGATCACTCCCAAAATTTTTTTGGCCAGAGGAGCTGGCCTGTGCGCGGGCCATCGGAACGCTACGGCTGTTTGGGTGGGAGGAGGACATCCCACCGTGGCCGTCACCTTTGGTCCGTTGCTGCCCCTGTTCCTGGGCTGGGACTGCTAGCCGGGACTTTGGGGACTAAGGGGGGAGGTGGCCGAAAAGGCCATGTGTGCTGCGCGCAAGGGGGGGCATGTATGGCGGAGTGTCCCACCCCTATTTATTATTATTTGTATTATTGTTTGCGGCGCGGATAACAGCGCAGTGCATTTCTTATTATTTATAATTTAAAAACCCTGTGAGGATGCGTGGCTGATCAGCTACTGATTATTTAACTAGCTGACAGTCGCGCATCCTTACCAAACGCGTGCAGACTGTGGCCGAGGGGTAATAAGATAATTAACAGAACCTGCAGCTGTCTGTGCTGCAGTGTTGGGTGTACAGAGAGGAGGTATGGGGAGATAGAGAGGAGACAGAAAATAACAAATGCTAAAACGTGCTGGATTAGCCAGCACGACACTTACTTGTTTGTCTGTTTATTCGTTTGGCCCTCGTGCCCTTTGGTTTCTGTTTTGTTGTTTTGTTTAAATCTTTTGTTTTGTTTTATTTATTTATTAAAATCAGATGAACGCCGTTGCGTTCAGTTTCACCCGCCCATCCATTGTTGTGGTTCTGTTACTTCCTGGTCCGTTACGTCACCACACCTCACCACAGCAAGCCATCCTGCCACAGTTATATAGATTTATTACAAAATATATTGAGAGGACAATAACTTAATGACTTAAAAAGAATAATGCTGCAGAAGCAGATGTTGTAGGAAAAGTCCTTGGGTAAATAGAGTTGATCTTTCTTGGGCATATCCTGTTTAAATATTTATTAATAGGAAGTAATTTGGAAAATAATTTCCAGGCATATAAACTTTCCTCTGATCTGGACCATAACTTCTACAAATGAATGAATGCCCAGTTGCACAACATAAGATCAAATTGAGATTGCTGAGATTAACCCAGAGTGTTGATTTAAGGGCTCCTGCGTATCGATCTCGGTTCCCTTCAGGCAGGCATAACACACAGGGCGAGGCAATCCACACACAGGCGGAGGGCGAGCGCGAACCCGGGACCTCTCGCACTAAAGCATAGTGCCGATACCGCTGTACAAAAGAGCCGGCTACACACCCTTACCACATACTACAAACCTCGACATGCAGGATTTCCTGATTCGTATTAATTAACTGAAGAAAATTACCCATTGCTACTTTAGGTAAGCTAGTCCAAGCTAGTGGTCTGTAAACAAGCAGTTAGTATTTAATGTTGTGCATGACCTTTTAACATCATTCATAAACTTGAATCCAATAACCATTTTTTTCTTCTTTATAAGGAATTTGTTTATGTGTGAATTTATGTGTGTTACTTTTCATGCTACTTTTCTGCATTTCTTTTTTCATTTTTATAAATAACTTGCATTAGTTTGTTTTATTGCATTAGATTTGTGGGTTTGAACTACATTTCAAACAACTCATCAAGCAACATAATGAAGGATGGACAAACATATCTAAATTTAAAGAAACCTTTTTTTTTCTTTCGTTGCTGCTACAAAACCTTGCTACCTTAGTTCTCTTTAGAACAGATTAACAACATAGATTTCAAAAGGGGCAAAATAGTTATGTAACATGATATATGAATTTGTGTGTGTGTGTGTGTGTGTGTGTATGTTTTTCTAACGATCATAAAGTAGTTGCAAATGACACACCTGAAAATATCCCAAAGTAAAATCAATAACCTAGTTTTTGAAAACAAGGAAGACAATTATAAATTTTACCAATTTGAAAACACTGATAAGTATGACCGGTTTTATCTGGTTATATACTGTAATGACTGTGCCGTCACTTCCTCATACTATTCAAAGTGGCCTGTATGAAAATGCAATATAAGAGACCCTAACAAGGAAATTCTGCACTTTGCATTTGTTGATGCTTGTCACCATCTAACAACATGCATCTTGCAGTGATAGTGCTTCTGTGTGGCTCTTCTCTACTCAAAGGTAGGTCATCGTTAAGATTAAAATTACTTCTTTTTTAAAATATGTGATTGGTATAAGACAAATGTGCATTCTCTCATGTATTTTGATTTATTTTTATTATTTATTTCTTAGCAGACGCCCTTATCCAGGGCGACTTACAATTGTTACAAGATATCACATTATTTTTACATACAATTACCCATTTATACAGGTGGGTTTTTACTGGAGCAATCTATGTAAAGTACCTTGCTCAAGGGTACAGCAGCAGTGTCCCTCACTGGGGATTGAACCCACGACCCTCCGGTCAAGAGTCCAGAGCCCTAACCACTACTCCACACTGCTGCCATATATATATTGTTATTAATGTTATGTAAATCATGTCTTACTGTATCATTGTAGGTATTAGTATCACTTTAAGGTATAAAGTATATCAAGTAAGCACTTACACTTGAATGCAGGATTATAAGCGGAAAATGTAGAATAATATTTTGGTTATTTGACCTTTAGCCTTCAGTATCAGCCTTGGCACTATTGTATAGCTATACAAACGTATCAATATAATAATAATAATAATAATAATAATAATAATAATAATAATAATAATAATAATAATAATAATAATAATAATACAATATTATGCTTTTTGCTTCTTTTTCTTTACTAGGAGTCGTTACAACCACCAGTGGGTCTGATGGTAAGTTATTGTACCTTGCAGATTCTTTTTAGTCTTAGGATAATTTTGTATCCCAGTTTAAAATAAACTTACTGTTTATCATGAGAAAAGTCTTATTATAGACTACTGTAACCATAGTCCTCGTTAAATAGTTTTATTATATTCCATACTTGTATTTTCAGGCATTCCAAAGGGTATTGGAAACATGCTTGTTTACGATGACAAACCAGGTATGTAAAAGTTCCAATTGTTTTTATAAATGCAGATATACGACATATATATATATATATATATATATATATATATATATACAAACATGAGATTTCATCATTTAAATTGATGTAAACGGTACATCATAAGACTTACTAGAAAGGAATGTCCTTCGTTATGTATTAGACACTGGAAATTATCAAGTAACTGCCTGGGATAGCACACATGTTATTCAGCATTTTGATGGGTTTATCTTATCCACCACATTAGCTGGGATCCAAGACATGGTGTCATGCTTTGCACATGTTCAGTGGTTACCTTTGTGGAGTAAAGATGAAAAGAAGGAAAAAATGCCACCCTGTCACAGGTCTCTATCCAACTGATGTTATTAATCGCTTTAACAATGTTCTCTTTACACTGGCATTAAGGCAAATCTGCACCATATTCAATTGTTAATAAAGCTCGTGTTAAAGGGTACATAAGGACCTTTTATTGTGTTACATGTTCCCATGTGTTGCTACAACTGTTTACGTAAGGTGTGTGTTGTTTTTTTTTTGTTTTTTTTTTTAATTTTGACCACTTTTTTAAACTTTTAAATTGCATTCCCTACCTCAAGATGGCTTCACATGTACCCGCATGGACCGCTCAGAAATACATTTCCCATCATCCTCCTGCTCACATATGTAACTGAGATGGATTCACCAGTGAGCAGGAGGAGGATGGGAAATGTTGTTCAGGGAATGCAATTTAAAAGTTTAAAAAAGTGGTCAAAATGTAAAAAAAAAATTAAAATTAAAACAATACACAAACCTTACGTAAACAGTTGTAGCAACACATGGGAACATGTAACACAATAAAATAAAAAAGGTCCTTATTTACCCTTTAAGGCAGGTCTTTTCATCAGATGTAGTTGTTTTTACAGTGATATTCATGAATTAATTGTCGATTAATAGTTTTTAACATAAATTTAAAAATGTTACGCTCACAGTAAATACTTTTTCCATTGTGATTTTGGCAAGTAAGATTGTTTTTCTTCGTTCAGTAATTGTATTCAGTATTTTAACTTATCACAAAAGTACTTCAAGATTTGCACCAATATAAAAAGTAACTACATTCATTGTTAATAATACTACTCCCAATGTTGCAGGAGGCGCATTAAACAACAGTCAGCTTTTCCAGTCAAAACAATGAGTTGAATTATATACTGTAATTTTTTTTTTAAAGTTTTTTGTTTAAATCATAACTGGCTTGGTTTACATGCAAAAATAAAAATAAGTCTCATCTTTTTGGTAGATCAAGAGAAGGAGATGTGATACCTTCTATTGGACTAACTAAACAATAATTAATCACAAGTTTCAAGACCTCAAAGGTCTCTTCTTCAGATGAAAGTAGGAAAGACAGACTGATGTATGAAACTTTTCCTTTTTTTAGTAGAAACTTTCAGGCAATTTGGTTTTGTATGTAGTTTTCTTGGGAGGCTATATTTAAATATTCCTGTCAAGCGTTCTAATTTGGCCTTGCATGATTACTGATATTGTGCAGCTTTCTTAAACTGGGTTTACAAGAAGCTTTTAAGTTGTGTTGAAGAACCGCAAGTGCACAGTCCGGATCATTTGGCCAACAAAAAAAGAAATAAATACATCAATAAATAAACAAACTAACTAAAAAAGCAGGGGAAATAAAACAGAAACCCAGACACAGCCTTACATAAATACCAAAAAAAAAATATCCATATATTATTTGCTAAATAGTTTTTGACTGCATGTATATTTAGATGCATATTATACATGTACATATATAATAAGGTTTCCTACTGATCCTTATGGTAGTCTATGAATGATAATACATAATGATAATAGATAATAACGATAATAGATAATGCATAATGTTCTTATAATAATAATAATAATAATAATAATAATAATAATAATAATAATAATAATAATAATAATAATAATAATAAATACATGCATCCAAATTCTGCAGGGACAGTGCAAGCCTCTAGCCAATAGAATCTTGTTGTTGTACTTTTTTATATTGGGGATCTATAGGGCTCCCGAGTGGCGCATCCAGTAAAGGCGCTCCTCGCAGGATGTGCCCTATAGCCTGGAGATCGCTGGTTCGAATCCAGGCTATGTCACAGCTGACCGTGACCGAGAGTTCCTAGGGGGCGGCGCACAATTGGCTGAGCGCTGCCCGGGTAGGGAGGGCTTAGGTCGGCAGGGGAATCCACGGCTCACCGCGCATCAGCGACCCCTGTGGCCGATAGGGCGCCTGTGGCTCTGCAGCGGAGCCGCCAGATCTGTGTTGTCCTCCGGCACTATAGGTCTGGTAGCATTGCTGTGGATCTGCAGTGCGAAAAATGACGGCTTGGAAGGAGCACGTTTCGGAGGACGCGTGTTTCAGCCTCCGTTTCCTGAGTCGGCGGGGGGGTTGCGAGCGGTGAGCCGGGGATACAGATAATAATTGGGCATGCTAAATTGGGGTGAAAACCAGGGTAAAAATAATTGGCGACGACTAAATTTTTTTAAAAAATATATATATATTGGGGATCTATTATACTGGTAGCTCATACTAGTTCAACAAATTCCTCAGCAGATGCTAAGCCACTCAGTATTTTTCTAACTTTTAGCATAGCTGGGAACTGGTGCAAGTGATGTCCTACATTATTGCTGCGGGCTTAAGACTGCACCAAGCTTAAGCGACCACACAGAGTTGAAGTAAAACCTAATACACTTTGCAAGATAGTTTAAGAAAAACAAAAACATGAAAAAAAAACGAGTTGGTTCCACAAATTTGTTCAAAAAGACAAATACGGGTCATCATCTTACTGCAAGACTTACATAAGGAAGTTCCAGAAAGTCCCAGGTCGATTAGCATCTAGTGAGAAATGTATTGAACTTGTATGGACTGCCGGTATACTGGATGCCCAACGACAACAACAACAACAACTATATACTGTATATATATATATATATATATATATATATATATATATATATATATATATATATATATATATATATATATATATATATAACTACATTCTGCTGGCGAGAGCCTTGAACTGTCCCTACGGATTGAATTTGGATTCAAGTATTATTATTATTATTATTATACAAACAGTATGTAGTGGGAAATGTGGGCAAGTACACTGTAAACCCTGATAAGTCAAGTTTACTCAAAAAAGTTGAGTAAACTCACAGCCTTAATATAATTAAGTTTAGCTACTCATTTAGTTTTTGTTATGACAACTTTCTCTGGTGCTGACTAAACTCATAACATGTATATTCATGTAACTTAATCCATTTTACTTTCTAATAGTCAAGTTAGTTTGAACATTTTTATTTCATTTAAACAATAAAAAGTTAGCTAAGGCAACAGAGCGTGCAATCAACAAGCTATTTCATTAGCTACCAGTGTAGCACTTCTGCTTATGCGTTTATGGCAGCATTTACAAGTGGTGGAACCAGGCAGATGCAGAGATATAGACAGAGAGAGATGGGAGGGAGGTCACATCCGCAGACTGACCACCGAATGGGGGTGACCACACACAACACAAGAAGAACACATGTAAGGGAGCAGGCGGGGGCACAAGAGACAAGCAAACACAACACGCATGTGCAACCGCACATACACAAAACAACAACACAATAAACAACAAATAATTCCAAAAATAAATTGTACAAGTCCTGCAAGGACTGATGGGAATCTAGTCCCCTGATTCTACTTAAACCATTTATGTTTGAACAACTAAAGTAAATTTGAATGTTCAAGTAACTTAAAATGGATGAGTGTTATGAATAAAATTTGAATTTAAGTTAATGTAACTTGATTTAATTTATTTAGAATGACTTTGGGGTTTTTACAGTGTACGGCTGTCTATTGTAGATTATCTACTAGTATTTACAAAGTGTGCTGTACTAAACATACTTCCTGAAAGGTACTACCAAAATAGTGTGAGAAAATGGTGAGACTTATTTTTCTTTTTCCATGTAAACCAAGCAGGCATCTTTTTTTTTTTTTTTACATAATTTTATATAATGAAGATGCTGTTAAGAGTAAATAGCTTCAAATGACAAGCTGTTTACTGCCACCTGCTTTTTAGTGATATTTTCATTAAGCTTTCCTCACAAAAACACCTTACAGAGCAGGCTTTATATTATGAAAATAATACAAAAAAACTAAACTCAATATTTGAACAATAGAAATCTGACTAATTGCAGACATAATAGAAATAGGAATAATATTTTTGAAAAAAAAGGAAAGCAAAATGGCTTGTAAAACTACAGAATTCTATGTATTAATTTGTATGTTATCAAAAACACTTTCTATAAAATTAATTCTATGTATTAATTGTTGTGTTATCAAAAACACTGATTCAGTATTTACTGTAATCTGATTGCAGTGGTGTGCAGTACATTTGGAAGTGGATCACTCAGGACCTTCAAAAACAACTTTCTCTATTTGGGATCAACTTGTGCGTTTGTGTTCAGCCAATCATCTGAGACTGACGCTCAATTTAAAATAATAATACAGCGAGGGGAAGATGGTATTCTGGCTAAAATTAAAATCACTATAGACAATATTGAAACTGTTGTGGACAATGGAACCATTTCTGTTGATGGAACAAGGTAAATATTTTAAGTATATGTGAAATAAAACATACAGAAATATAGTAAATATATAAATATTTGTATAAACAACAAAAACATACATTCTGATTAAAATAGTCCATAGGAATATGCTAACCAGGCTGTTGGCCCAGTGTATGAATATAAACTGAATGTGCTTCTACTCTGTGTGTGTGTGTGTGTGTGTGTGTGTGTGTGTGTGTGTGTGTGTGTGTATTCCAGCATTGCCATTATGATATTTACATTACTTTGGAATTCACAGGATTTCCCTTCCATTTGATCACAAATCAATCCATATCCATAAATACGGGATTTACACAAGACTAAGGAGTAGGAGAGATTTTCTGACAGTGCTGTGGAATAATCAGGGAAATGGAATAGATGCACTTTGGGTAAGATGTCAAACTTTATCGACTCTGTAACTCAGGTGTTTATTAATGAAACATGTATTATGGATATATCCTAAAAGATGTATTGCGGACACAGGCCCTAAGCCTTAACTTAAAGTAAAGATATATATTTTGTTTTGTAGAGTAATGAATGAATTGCTATGTGAGCTTTCATAATATCATAACAGCTTAATCCAAATTATATTTTATTATTTCCTTTTTTCTAATAGATGAATCTTAAATCTGACTATCAAGATAAAACACTTGGTCTATGTGCTGATGGTAATATTTATTTATTTATTTTACAAGGGGGGGGGCATATTCTCTTACAACTTTGTCATTACAATACATAAATATACACTAAACACATTTTTGTTCTTCTATTTAGCAAGTAATCAAGAAAGTAAATATTCTAGTGAAGACTGTGAAGACAAAGATGTTATACCAACATGTGAAGGTGACATTGTAAGTGTCAACTAATGTTCTACAAAGAAAAATAATAATTCACCTAGCTGTGTTTGTTTTAATATAGATTTTTATTGTTTGAATAGGATAAAGTTAAGATAAAATACGTCCATGTAACTAAAATAAAATGTGCGCTTCTTTGTTTTGCAGTTTATTTAATCCATTTCTCTTCAAGTTAAATAAAAAACCATGTGTGCTCTTTTGTTTTAGGTTTGCCAGATGACCATATCAAGTTACTTAATGTCTTGCAGTGGAGAATTAACCCCTAAATATATAGACACTTGCCAAAAGGAGTTTTGTAATGGTGTACAAAAAAAGGAACGTGTGTGTCCTGTTTTTGAAGAAATGACTCGTAACTGTGAAGAAGTCACAGATAGAATCTACAACTGGAGAGAGGACTGTTGTAAGTTATTATGGATTTCAATATATTATACATTATTAGGATAAAGTCTGAGGGAAAATCGGTTAGAAAAAAAACAAATATATATATATATATATATATATATATATATATATATATAACAAATTCAGTTTTTTGTGTTTATATTGTTTAAATAATTTAAAACTTTTGTGTACATCCAAAAAAACTTAATATTTTCATTGAGGGAGTTTCCATGTGTGTTCTAATTTTACTCGAGCCAAATTAAAATGGACCTATACATTTCAGGTTTCTATTGGCTCAGTTTATTTTACTCGAGAATACCCTCTTTTCACCCGACGTCATGCAAATAAGGGAAGGAGGAGGTCGATATGCAAATTAGCCATGAATAGAGTTCTCAAATGTGGTTTCCATGCACAGAGAGTAGGTACACAAGAGAATCTCACCTGGAAAGCCATGGTTGTCAGGTGACATCTTGTTTGAGTGACACTTTAAAGCACAGTGTTAAGCTCATGTAATAAAGCTGTGATTTGCAAATGCCTCGTGCCTGGTTGTTTAATAATGTGTTTTACTGCTCTTGCAGAAATTGTTTTTCAAATGTCCATTGGTGGGGTGGCATGTTGTTAGTAGTGAATAATATTTGAACTAATTTATCACACCACTTATTAATTAAATTAAAAAGAAAATAATTAACCCAGAGGTATATAATGAGACTGTCCAACCCAGCTATTGCAGATCACCATGGCTGAAAACCAGTGGAGACGTAATATAGACAGATACTATAGAGATCTGTGCCGGACATCTTCCATGTATGCTCCCAAGGCTGTCTGGATTGGGAGCAATGGATATTTTCACATGAAATGCGGGTTTTCCATAAGAAAATGGGTGTGGATTTCCTGTGTTTTACGTCATGCTCATGAGTAAATGAGATTCACCCTATCCATCTCTGTGGCTCTTATTTTCGGTAACAAACCTGATCCTCTCGAGTTCTCCCAAACGTGCACATGCATCGCCACTTCACGTGTAAATAACCACACACGGAAACTCCCCCATTGTGTGTGTGTGTATATATACATACACACGTTTAGGAATCTATTTCTTCTACTTTACATCAAAGTCTCATGTGATTGTATAAGGCTCGACTTACAAAGATCTTTGGTACCCGACTTTCATGTTTTGAACAGGGATCTAATTGTAAAATGCTGTTTACTATTTGAAACTTTTAGGAAACATACACATTGACTATGCCACATTTAAAGATAAAAGGGATCAAATAAAAAAATGTAATACAAAGATGATAAACTCACAATTTAAATTATTGAATGTGTGATATAAACTGTCATATTAATAAGCATTTTTGTTCTCCTATAAAATACAGCTACACCCACCTGTCCAGGAAACCTGGAGTTTAAAGATAATGGCCCAGCCTTCATCCAAACATGTTCAAATCCAACATATTCTGATGAGACACATACCAGCACTTGCATTTGCCCAGAAGGTAAATATATATATATATATATATATATATATATATATAGGAATGTTTGAATGATGAGAGTAGTGTCCACTCACTTGCAGTAAAACTCCACAAAGATGTTACTCTTATGAGTACAGTGTTTAAGTGTTTGTAAATGTTTCTACTACATAAAAACAGTTTTGAAATGTATATATTTTTACATCACTTGATACTTGTAGTTGCTAATTCATGATTTATTTATTTATTTATTCCCCATAAGGTAAAATTCTTGATGACCGCCTAGGACAAAATAAATGCGTGAAACAGAAAGATTGCCCCTGCAAATTTGATGGACAGATTTATAAACCACATAGCTCACGTACAGGATTGTGTGAATCATGGTGAGTCCAGTTAGTGCCTAATAATAATAATAATAATAATAATAATAATACTTTTTTCCATTGCCTAAACATATTTTAAACATTTTCTTATCAGCACTTGTGAAGATGGAGAATGGAATTGTCAAAAAAAGGATTGCCTTTCAAGGTGCAGAATTGAAGGCGGGTCTTTCATCCATACATTTGATGGCAAAGAGTACACATTGCATGGAAACTGCAAGTACTATGCTGCTATGGTAACTTATGTTTTATGTTTTACACTTCATCATGTGTATATTCCTTATAAAAATAATATTTAACATGAGTTTAAATGAAAGCAAGAAATTCTACCAAGTGACATCAGAATATCCACATAGGCAGTTTCCATGCAGTTTAGAAACTCCAAATTTTCTTTCCATTGTTGTGAGAATGTGATGTAGCATGCACATATCACACACATTCCTCACACTATAGGAAGCTTGTGGCCTGACAACATGGTATGACTTAAAAAGGGTGGGTAAATCATCTTCTCACGCTAAAAAAACTCACAAATTGACCAAAATACCGATTCACCATGGCAAAATACTTTTTAAAATGTTATTTTATTACAAATAAACACTAAACAAAGTATATGTCAATAATACTTCATTAGTTTTATTGTGTATAAGAAAAAAAAAAAAACTTTTTGCCTTGTATGCTAATGGTTGTTACCCCAGAAACTGGTTGTTTCCTAAAACTTGTACAAAATACAATAAATAACTACACTGGACTCGTACCCATGATCCTCTACCCGCTACCCTCTTTTTCATATGCCAGGGAGTACAGCCCCTGAACTATCCAGCAAGGGGATGCCTAGCACTGCCACCTGCTACAATGTATTCATTTGGTAAAGCACAGTAAATGCTAGTGAACAGCAAAAATACCATGCAAATTCAGCCACCATCTGAATAACTTAAATTGTAAAGGTTTTCCATTAAACATTTTTTTTTTAAAATTATTATTTCTGTATACATTTATAGGGGGATGACTGGAAACTAATAATTCAGCTGAGTAAGTGTGACAGCAGAACGACTTGCCTGACAAGGGTGGAACTTGAAATCACTGGTAACCAAGTAAGTTTTCAGATTGAGAGCACATGTATTTTTAAATTAAATTGTGTGTTTGCAATGAAAGGCAATTAATGTCAAATTGTTAGTGCAATCTGACACCTTGGCCTTTGCTACTTTGTTGGTTAGATGTCTGATTTTATTTAATTAGAAGCGGGCTGCCCCACCCTCATATGTCCAGTGGATTTGGGATGTCATACAATTTCTCAAATTGGGGAAATAAAATAATTGTGCAGAAGTCCTTCTTCTGCTATGTTGATCAATTTAAACTGCCATCCCTCTCCTGAATTTTCATAGATCCACATTCAGACTCATTGTTGACCTGTGTGACCACAGATGAACAAGCTTCTCTTTCCTTTTTGTATTGTGTGATATGTTACATTACAAGGTGGAATCTCTCAGTTGGGGGGCGGGGGTGGGGGGGTGGGGGGGAATGGGAGCGGTGACTATTTAGTTGTTTAACCAAATCATTTTATAATTTCAGCAAGCCCGCATATCAAAGGTCAAAGGTTAATTGGCCTGCTCTGTTGAATTCAGTTGTTATTCTTATTTTTGTTCAATGTTTTTAATAATGTAGCAACGCAGGTAACGACAGTATGGAGTGGATGGTTTTTAAAATGTAAAAGGACAGTCACAAAATGCAGAACCTGGTTGTCTGAGATGAACTGTGAGGTTTAAAATATGTATTATTCATGTTTTGAAGGTCATTATTCAAATGGAAATGAAACCAAACAGATTCCACTCAGTTAATACAACATTATTCCAACATAGAACTATTCAGTTGAGCATCAAATCCTTATGCCATATTCAAATAGAGTATAAGCTCCCCTTATAATCATTTACTGATGATTTTGCTTTTTATCATCTGGACATGCTCATCGTGGATGTAATGAGTTGATTTTATTCAGTAGTAATACAAATACAAGTAGTACTAAATTAGACAAACATTCCAACAAGAAGTCTTCGTCAAGATTCAATTGAAGAGCCCCTATAAACTAGAGGGGGATGTGTTTGGTTTCATTCCACTGTTTACTAATGACCTGGGAGATTAATAATACAAGTATATGTGAATGTTTTAAAAAGGCAATTGCATGCTTATATAATGTATTTATTTATTTTACAGATAGTCACTTACACATTCACTGAAGAAGGCATTTACGTTGATGATAAAGCCACTGCTGAAAGGTATAATTCAGGTAAGTAGAAAAAAGGAACCTATTTTAAAGCAGTTGCAAAAACAAACAAACAAAAAAAAACTGTTTTTTTATCACTTTGTATTTATTTATTTTTTTCCAGAAAATGTGCAATTTTTCCCGCAGTCTTCATTGTACATTCAGGTTCAAACAAAGTTTGGTATGAAGATGCAAATTCAGAGGAGTCCTTTTATGCAGCTGTATGTGACATTACCTGCCATTGCAAAGGGAGTTACAAAAGGTAGGACTGCTGTGTGGTTTACCTGTCATAGTTTATTTGTGTTATTTTCACTCTTCAACTTGTATTTAAATTGAACAATGTAAAAGTACTCTTGATTTTCACACATGCAGAAAGAAAATGATGAATTACTTGATTCACCAATTCACAGAATCATATGTTGACTGTTACTGTCCATGTAATCTTTAGGGTTGTGTGGCAACTACAATGACAAAATTGATGATGAATTCATGGCAAGCAGTGGAATTGTGGAGGATTCCAAATCCTTTGCCAAATCCTGGAGGAGACAGACACAAGAGTGTGAAGAGATCTCTCCCATCTGCATGAACACAGACAATGGTAAGAATGTCATTCCAAATACAGGGATTTCTTGTTTTGTTCTTTTTTTTGCAGCATAATAACAGTAAACATGTCATCAATCTATTAAACAGGCATTGGCCAAATATCTGCTTGTGTTTTTTAATGATTTAAGTAATATGGCTGGAGGTGAACTCAAAAGAGAGATGCTACATCTAAAATGCACCTGGCATTGTAATTGGGTTTGACTAACGCATAGAGTAGAGAAAAGTATGTGAAACTGCAAATTCTGTGCAGATTACCTACAGTATGGTAAACCATTTGAAGGGTCTCTCTTTCTTGAAATGTTCCGACAGACTCAAGAATATAATATTTTTATGTTATTACAGAAAAATATGGAAAAGAGAAGTGTGCCTACCTGAAGGACCCTGTATTTGCTAAATGCCATTCTCATGTCGATTATACACCTTTTCTCGAGGTAAATAATATAATTGTATGATATAATAAATGACAAATGTACTAAGAAAAATAAATAAAAAAAAAACAATACCAACATTCAATAGTAACGTGTATTTTCAATTGGGTTGTGTACTCTTTTATAATGAAATTGCCGTTTCATTGTTGTTAAAAATGTAGAATTGACAGCTGTGTATTACAACAATAGGTTCATAGACTTGTTCATCCATGAATAATTAACATGGTCAACCCTGATTTGGCCGTCATATATGGCAACCGAGAACATTGTTTACGCAGTACATAAAACCTGAGATTGCTATAGCATAATAGATTTACCAGACATTTACAAAAAGGAGAAAGCACGTAATGTTTTAGTAGTCTTGTGTTTTGTTTTAAAATTAACATTACAGTCTTTGATTGTTGTTTTCTTCCCAGAAATGTGTAAGTAGCGCAAAATGCTGTGCCAATCCTGCAGAATGCACATGTGTAGCACTGGGTAATTATGCAAAGGCCTGTGCTGCTAATGGCTTGATTGTGGAAAACTGGAGAAAGGACGATTGTGGTAAGTTTCATTTTCTTGAGTGGATACTGTAAATGTATAGTTTTTTTTTCTGTAAGTACACCTACACAATTTGCAATGGTACTATAGGTTAAACTTTGAGAGCTTTCTCTTGACATGCAGTACTGTTGTCAATCTTTAAATTCAGCTTCATAGGTGGAAGTAGCAGTCATTTTACTGGAAAACTGAAATGTGTTTAATGTGTTAGTTGGTCCTAAATCCATTTTTTCTTTGTTTATAGTTGAAAAATGTTATAAAAATCAGAAATTTTCATACAACATGAAGGCCTGCAATAGTACATGCCAGTCACTATCAGGGTCTGACTTTGCCTGTGAAGTGGAAGATGTCCCAGTAGATGGATGTGGCTGCTTAGAAAAACATTTGGACAGCAATGGGATGTGTGTTCCAGAACCTCAATGCCCGTGCTATTATGGTCAAACTCCAGTTAGTCTGGGGCAAAATGAAATTGATGGACATACCTGGTGAGTTTCTTCCTACAAGAACACCTTACCAAAAAAGTGTATTACCTACTCATTAATGCAAGTCCTCCAACTAGTACCTAAGCTGTTTACTGCAAGTTAGGTTTCTTTATAGGTCTTTCTGTCTCACTCTAGGGCTAGTATGTTTACAATGACTTCTGGGACCCAGACATTAACGTTCTTTTTCTAGATTGTACTTCTAATTGTACTATAGTTTTCTAGATTTTGGAAATGCACAGTCCAAGTGGAATGCCTAGAGGGGGTAGGGCATTGCTAGTTTAGTATGATTAACATCGTTCCATGGGTCAAAGTGCATCAAATAGCAAGGCACTTCAAAGCCTGTTAATAGCGTGGCGATCACAGCATGCTACTGCAGCAAGGCCCCTTAACATTTAAACCTCAGGTTCTGATATGAGCAATTATATTACTGATACCAGTATTTTTTTCTTGATATCAGAAATTGAATTTTGTATATCAACAATTCTAAATTGGTTTAGTAATTTTCACAGTTTGCATTTGCTTACAAAATATGTGCACATTTTCCACGGGAGCAAAAATAGTTACAAAAGCATCCAATAAATGTTCTAATGTAATGTATGTGGTAGTGGTATGTGATATGTTTGTAGATATAATGGGCCAAACAGAAAGTACCCTGACGTTTGTGATTTCATTTTTTATTTCCTTTCAGTGTTTGCCAAAATGGAAACCTTGACTGCCAACCACTGAAAGGTATGTTGTATAACACTGCACATATTAAAATACTCAAGTCTGTATTTTAGAGTTCTATTACAGTGTGAACTGTAGCTGCAATTACAATCATATAAATACGTTAATACAAATATGTAATAAGTATGGTGTATAATAATGATGTACTTTTCATGTAAAGTGGTGTAAGTTTGTCAGGCCATCCCCTCCCCATACAACATGAATGGGCAATCCCAGTTTTTTACTGTTGTTATTTACAGAATGAGATCATTTTTAATGTGATTATAACTTTTACATTGTTTATCTTTTTTAGACTGCACAGATGGCAAGAAATATATCAGATGTTCTAAATATTCAGGCCCAACGTCTAACAAAACATGTAAAAGCCTAAATTTACCAGTAAGTCAAATTTAAACTTTTTATATTGTTTTTTTATAAACAATATAAAGAGCTAAAAATATTTAAGTAAATTACTGTGCAAGTAAGTGTTGTTTTAAATTCTTGGAATAGGAAATGGAATTTTTAGCACAGGAATAAATAAAGGGTAGTATGGGAAATGTCTGATTAACTGCTATACAGTTGGAGCATAATAGTACCTTTTAGATAGATCAAACACAAATTGTTCTCCTTTTTGTAGGCCAGTGATAACTGTGAAAGTGGCTGCTATTGTCAAGATGGATACTATGAAGATCATAATAGCAAATGTGTTCGTCAGGAAGAATGCTCATGCGTGTTTGGGGACAAAAGCTACTCTGCAGGGGAAACGGTCACAAGTGGATGCAATAATTGGTAGGGTGAAACATGTCTAAAGCAGTTTGAATCAAGCAATATCTACAAATATAAATACGTAATATTTTTTAATCTGTTTTTGTTCAGCACTTGCATCAGGGGAAAGTGGAGTTGTACAGAAGAAGAATGCAAAGGAAAATGCCAAGTTTATGGAGATGGACACTTTCAAACCTTTGATTTAAAGTGGTACAGCTACGATGGGAATTGTGAATATACTCTTGTAGAGGTAAGGATCTGTGCATTTCTAAGAGATTCAGAGCTACCAACTTAAACCTTTTTTGTTGTTGCTGGAATTCAAGCATTGTATATCAAGAATTACTGTATGTTTATATATGAATATTTATTGTATGTCATCCCTTTTTAACAAAGGATTCCAAGACATATTTTGTCTAAAATGTATTGGCTTTGGTTTCCATGTGACCATGTATTTTGTTCGGTTTTAGGACTACTGCGGTTCGACTGGTACTTTCCGAATAACAGCAGAAAGTGTTCCCTGCTGCGATGAAGCACTTACATGCTCAAGGGCTATTAAGATTAACTACCAGGTATGGCTGGAATCTTTATTTATAACCGAGTTCAGTTTATTTTTTTATTTTTATATCAGCTGTCTAATATGATTTGCAATTATACAGGGTGAAGAAATAGAATTACGAGATATGAAAATTTTAGAAAAGAGATCAAACAAATGTGGGGCTGAGACGACAAGTTACTCGGTTCATACAGTGGGTCTCTACCTAATTATCACTCTGACGAATGGCATTACATTGTTGTGGGACAAGCACACAAGAGTAACCATTATATTGGACCCCAAATGGAAAGTAAGTTTCAATTTACATTTCACTTTTTCTAAATACTACCAAAGGAGCTTTTCATTCCTCCCTCAATGACATTATATATATATATATATATATATATATATATATATATATATATATATATATATAAAATCACTGTATTCTGAGGGGGTATAAAAGGAGCTTAATAACCTTTTTTTGATGATCTCATTTTCCAGGAGCCCTAAGAGTTGTTATTTTCCTTACATTGAAATATCTTATGTTTAAATTGTACAGTGTACATTCATGAAACAGTAGATACATGTTTTTTCTGTTATTTGCAGAATACAGGTCTCTGTGGTCTCTGTGGAAACTTTGACGGGGACTCTAAAAATGACATGAAAACCAGAGGAAAATCAGAAGTTACAAATGTACTGGAATTTGGCAACAGTTGGAAAGTCAACCCCAGTTGTGGCAATACAGTAAACCAGACATCCCCCTGTGAGAAACACTGGTACTGTAGTGCATGGGCAGAGAGAAGGTGCAAGATCATTACTGACAACACCTTTCAAGAATGTCATAAGAAGGTAAAAATTTAGTGCAATTCTAATTTTTCTCAGGAATTGGAGGACAATATTCTCCAAACCAACATTAGCTCTGAAAGCTGTTTTGTAAAAGCCTTGTATCTGAAATTTATTTTTTACATTTTGAGCTTTCTTATTTTATGTAAATAAAGCTTTATAAAAAAAAACAAAAACACACTCAATAGAGGGACCTGAGTCATGGAATTTCTGTTTGCTATTGCTCTTTCACAGAAAATAAACAACTCACATTTAGTTTAGTTTAGTTTAATATTGTAATAGTTAAAACTGTTTATACATTTACAAGGGTTTTCTCTTTAAAAAAAAGAAAGTTTTTAAAATAGCATATAGCTATAAAGTGTTTAGTGTTACATGCTTAATAAAAACAATAATACAATATAGTTTATCCGTGGTTGAGTGTATAAACTGTCATATTTTAATCTTCATTGTGCATTTTTAAATATTTAGGTGGACCCCCAGCCATATTACGATGTTTGCGTTAAAGAATCATGTGTCTGTGAACTGGAGGGACAATACCTTGGATTTTGCACTGCTGTTGCTGCATATGCGGAGGCTTGTAACGAGGCTGATGTTTGTATAAAATGGAGGACCCCAGATTTGTGCCGTATGTATTATTCCATTATTCCATTTTATGGTAGAACTTTAGATTACAGGACATGAATAACAAGTAATCATTGCATAACAACATTGTAATAACAAGCTTTAACAATTTTTTTTTTACATGGAAATGGGTTTGTAATAACATTGAAAAGCAAATCTGTGCAGCGATTCAACAAAACAATTGGAAGCTAATTCATATTTTTTTTTCAAATTAGTACGAGATATATTTCAAAGGCTGTTAAAATATTTTTTTTTGGTTTTCCATCACATCTTTTTACTATGATTGTCCTGGATTAGTGTTTCAACTTATAACTTATGACTTACACAAATATGAATGTGAATATCATGGAGTATATTGCCAAAGAACTAGATGGGGCTATATAGACGCCTGGTGTTGTACAACATAGGTTTATTTATATTTCTTTGCAGAGGGTAGTGGTAAATGTTTGTACCAATGATGGTTCTTGTGTATATGAATATTTCTGTAAAATGTTTTGAATCTGTCCTAAACATCCAGTAGAATTGTGCTTCTTTACCTTAGTGCATGAATACTAAAACTATTCAGACATAAAATCATGTTCCACGAGTGCTACCAAAAATGTATAAATATAGGAAGATAAGTAACCATTGCAAGTCTTTATTTTTAAAATGTAGCATTCTGTAGAAGACAATAAATCAGTCTACATAACTCCTAAGATTGTATATAGTTAGGACAAGACAGGGGTTTATACCGAGCGACAGTACAGAAAGATACGGAATATATCCTACACGAAAACAAAGATACAAAATGACACTCGACAGTTTGCTGGTACAGTATCTGCACCTCATTAAGAAGCTACAATTGTTGTAAATAAAAGAAAACAATTGTATAACTAAATGTAATGATCTCTTACAGCTGTATATTGTGACTATTACAATGATCCAGGAAAATGCAGTTGGCATTACAAACCTTGTGGAACGATTGCCACAAAGACTTGTGGTAATAACTTGACTTCTAAGAAGTTCTCTGCAAAGCTTGAAGGTAAATTCATTGTTATGGGTCAACCTTGGTACTGAATTATTTAGTAGCACTATAAATAATTTGGTACTGTCGTGCTCTCCAAAAATAAATGACCTACCTCTCACGGCTCATTAGTGCTATATGGCATGAATGTTCTGGTCTTAAATATATATTCAGCATATTGTTTATAATAATTCATACACAGGATACCTCATCATTAGTTTCATACTGTATGTTACCTTGAAACATGCCATGCATACCAGTACTTCAAGAATAAAAAATACAAACCTGTTTGAGACATACTCTTATAAAGGAAGGAAGGAAAGAAGGAAAAAAAACAATAAAATTAAGCTTTTTTGAGTTTTAGAGAAATGACCCCCACAATTAATACTAGTTTTTAATTCAATATTTCTGTTTTTTTTTTTTTTATCAGCGTTGACTTTAGTACAAATTTTGTAAACAATTCAAGTAGCTGGTAGAGCATCATTCAGTCATTTTCACTGTACAGTACTACCTACTCCTACAGATACACACAGGTTTCTTTGCTCTTTTGTCTGGTTAAAATGAAATACAGTTAGCGTTCATCTTTTGCTGATGTTCCCTGATTAGAAATGTTCAAAGAAAGTTTGACAAACCTTTTTTTAAAAACATATACATTTTTAATTTTCAGCCTAGACGTACTGTATAGAAAATATAACCTGTGTGCTTTCTTGGCATGTGCTGTCAGACAATGGCTTATTAAAAGGAAAACAACTGTCATGTATTTCGTGGCCAGATAAGGACCCTGGTTAACTGCTAAATAGACAAGACTGGACACTCTTAATCATTTTTAAACCATGCCGATATGACGTGGTATAGCCACAGATGCTGCAGACTTGCTAATTCTGTTTCAATCTTCTCCTTTCATTTTCTGTTTTATGTAGGCTGCTATGCAAAGTGTCCAGACGATACACCTTATCTTGATGAGAACACCATGCAGTGTTCTGCTTTAGAAGACTGCACCTGTCTTTATAATCAAATAATAAAACCAGGCGAAACCATACAAAATGACTGCAACGATACTTGGTAAGTTATTTACATACTATTATTATTAAAAAAAAAAATCTTACTGATAGCTAAAATAACCACTATGTTGACTTTTATTTTTAGTAGCAGCATTGCTTTCAGACTTTTATATAAATGATGTGTTTATGGATATAACAATCCACTGGCAAACATGTTATGTGCGCCATCAATACCATTGAGACAGTATATGCAGTGACAGAATGGGGAAAGTTCTCAGCCCCTTGCTGTTGGGAGAGGGAGTCTCATTCTGTGTAGGACTGCTTTTCCTTTGCTCACTTGCAATGATAGCCCATGTGCATTATCATAAATTAGCAATAAATATAACTAGAGATATATGTTTTTTTTTTTTTTTTATCACATTAATACTAGCATTGCACAATCATCTTTCCCAACATATATGCTAAACTTGTCTACATGTTTTTCAGTGCATGCACAGATGGCAGGCTGCAGTGTGGAGGTAAGTACTTTTCATTACTCATTGTAATGCAATGTCTTTAGACAAACTATTTCAATGTTTTATACAAAAAAATTAAATGGTCATAGATTTAGCCATGAAAGTTTACAGTGTACCGGTATTTATTGGCACTATCCTTCCTACATGATTAGAGTGGTCTGCAGTTTTGAGAAGTTATCTTTCTGTATATCTGTATGTAGTTCTGTGGTGGCGTTTTTTTTTATTACTTTTTATTTGTTTTACTTTACACTACTCATAGTTCAGTGTACATTCCAGCACACAGCAAATGTGTATGTACTTAATTGAAATCTGTGGCTTAAAACTTTAAATAAATTGTTGCTTTACCGTTAACAGGCACAACCACACCAACACCTTCAACCACAACCACGATAACTACTACAGAAACACTAATAACCACAACAACCACACCCACGACAACAACTACTACAGAAACACTAACAACCACACCCACGACAACAACTACTATAGAAACACTAACAACCACACCCACGACAACAACTACTACAGAAACACTAACAACCACACCCATGATAACTACTACAGAAACACTAACAACCACACCCATGATAACTACTACAGAAACACTGACAACCACACCCACGACAACAACTACTATGGAAACACTAACAACCACACCCATGATAACTACTACAGAAACACTAACAACCACACCCATGATAACTACTACAGAAACACTAACAACCACACCCATGATAACTACGACAGAAACACTAACAACCACACCCATGATAACTACTACAGAAACACTAACAACCACACCCATGATAACTACGACAGAAACACTAACAACCACACCCATGATAACTACGACAGAAACACTAACAACCACACCCATGATAACTACTACAGAAACACTAACAACCACACCCATGATAACTACGACAGAAACACTAACAACCACACCCATGATAACTACTACAGAAACACTAACAACCACACCCATGGTAACTACTACAGAAACACTAACAACCACACCCATGATAACTACTACAGAAACACTAACAACCACACCCATGGTAACTACTACAGAAACACTAACAACCACACCCATGATAACTACTACAGAAACACTAACAACCACACCCATGATAACTACTACAGAAACACTAACAACCACACCCACGATAACTACTACAGAAACACTAACAACCACACCCACGATAACTACTACAGAAACACTGAACACCACAACAACCACACCGACGACAACAACTACTACAGAAACACTAACAACCACACCCATGATAACTACTACAGAAACACTAACAACCACACCCACGATAACTACTACAGAAACACTGAACACCACAACAACCACACCGACGACAACTACTACAGAAACACTAACAACCACGATAACTACTACAGAAACACTGAACACCACAACAACCACACCGACGACAACAACTACTACAGAAACACTGAATACCACAACAACCACACCCACGACAACAACTACTACAGAAACACTAACAACCACACCCATGATAACTACTACAGAAACACTAACAACCACACCCACGATAACTACTACAGAAACACTAACAACCACACCCACGACAACAACTACAGAAACAGGTATTTAAAACTTATAATGTTTTTTTTTTTAAGTTAATTGTGAATATTATGGAAAATGGGTTTGTAATACTGTGTTAGCAGTGCTGCTTTTGTGAATGACTCTCACAACCTTAAAATCCTCCCTTTATTAATATTGTATTACTAGAGCTGATTTGGATGGAATCAAATTAAATCCATAATTATGCTGGAAATGAACAAGCCAACCAGTGACACATGGCATGTCTGCACATTTCTTTTGTGAGAGTTTATTTTGCGAATTTGAAGTAGTCACCTAATTTGATTAATTACGGAGTACTAATATGTAATGGTTGACTAATTCAAAGGTGTGCTTCAACTATTACAAAAAAGTCAGACTTAAAAACAAAGAAAAACCAACTCTATTGATTATTTAGGGCCATAGTATATACCCAAAGAAGCAAAAGTCAAGCCCTAATAAGTTATAGTTTCTAATGATACAGTCTTGAATACTAGATTTTTTTAATTAACTGTTTTATTTATAATTCTATCAATACATCTTGTGGTGTTATACTGATATGATTCATTACTGGTATTAATACAATGTGCTTCCTTTGTACAGAAACAACTACACGTCCACATGTGGTAACATTTACAGGTAATTATTAAAATAAAAATGTTGAATAAACCCACACAGCGCAATTTAAAAAATGAGCACAAATAATAATTTTTTGTAGCATGCTAGTTTAACCAACAAAAAGTGTGTAAGAATGGCTGCAGTAATCAAGTATTTGTATCTTTTCTTCTTTTTTTAAAAATTCTGAAATAGGATCTTCAACCACTCCAGGTAATATAAATATGTTTTCATACATGTCTGCTTCACAAAGAATAAAAACAAACATTTTTAAGAGTAAACTTGGAGCTTGTCTGCATTTTCTTGTGAAGAGAATAAAATAATCTTAGTGTTATAAATTACAGACACTGTTAACTTTAAATTACCTTGTCTGCAACTTAATTGTGTCATAGTTTATAGTATACAATTTTTTTTTTGCTTAAAACATTTGCAAAAATAATTATTTCTAGGAATTTACAATAGGTAATTATAACCTTGTGAATTTTTTTTTTTAAATATACATTAACTGTTTTTATAACAAAGTATGGTTTGTTTTTTTCCAAGTAACATCAGGACAAATAATAGGTGAGACACATTTTGACTTTCATAAACTTTTCAGAAATTCATAAAGACATAAACAGAGGGAAAAAGAGAGGAAATAAAATGGGCTTAATTAGAAAAACACAAATTTGTATCCCTGGTACAACAGGTACTTGGACTTATAGAGTGAAAATTGCACTTAGAAAAATTATAAAACGCCGTATTCTGTTTGTTTTTTTATGATTCATTACTGGTATTAATACAATGTGCTTCCTTTGTACAGAAACATCTACAACTGTGGAAATATTTACAGGTAATTATTAAAATAAAAATGTTGAATAAATCCCACACAGCGCAATTTAAAAAACGAGCACAAATAATATTTTTTGTAGCATGCTAGTTTAACCAACAAAACGTGTGTAAGAATGGCTGCAGTAATCAAGTATTTGTATCTTTTCTTCTTTTTTTTTTAAATTCTGAAACAGGATCTTCAACCACTCCAGGTAATATAAATATGTTTTCATACATGTCTGCTTCACAAAGAATAAAAACAAACTAACATTTTTAAGAGTAAACTTGGAGCTTGTCTGTATTAACTATAAATTACCTTGTCTGCAACTTAAGTGTATCATAGTTTATAGTATATATATATTTTTTTGCTTAAAACATTGCAAAAATAATTATTTCTAGGAATTTACAATAGGTAATTATAACCTTGTGAATTTTTTTCTTTCAATTATACATTAACTATTTTTATAGTTAATGTATATATTTTTTTTAAATACGCTGTCCTGATTGGTCAAAACAGGTCACAAGTCACATGGGGGCGTTGATATTACAGCATATCACCATGGGCACTTCTTTTCAAAACGGGGCAAATCACTGGTAGATATCAATACACCACTAGAATTTAGAGAAAAATTTAAAAAAGCAGCCATTGTATCGCAATAAAAATAACTAAAACAGATGTCTGTAAATGTTGGCCTTTTGGGAAACCGAAGTGTAGGTGAAATCTTGAATCGGACATCATTCATGGGGTTTCCATGCGGGTCAATTTGCACGTGAAATGGCAATGCGCGTGCACGTTTGGGGGAATTACTCGGATAAATCAGGTTTGTGGCTGAAAAAAACGGCCAAAGAGAGGGATAGGATAAATCTCATTTACTCATGTAAATGACAAAACACACAGGAAATCCACGTCCAGTTTCACATGGAAACCCGCATTTCACGTGTAAATGTTAATGAGCGTGTTTATTCTTACCTATAAATATTGCAAGGGAGCAGGTCAGTTGTTACTGTGGATTCCAAGACAGCAGAAAGTAGTGGCTGATGGGCGATTTTATGGTTAGCAGTGGTGTAGTTCACCTTAATGATAATGCGGGCGGCTATTTTTATTATTGTGTTTTTCTGTGTCTGGTCTGTCATGCTGTATATTTCTTGTGGATTTACAGTTCTGTATAAAACCGCTTACCACGAACTGCGCTATGCCCTTATTATAGTATTAATGCAGCTGTTTGAGAATACCCTTGTACTTAAATGTCTAACTGAATTAATTCCCGTCTTATTTTGATCCCAGCTATGTCCAAAGACAACGCGTGTCTGCCCTCCACGTTAGTAAATATAGTTTGTGAACTGGATGTCATGAGCTAGCTCGATCGCCCAAAACAGCGCCACAACATCCAACAAGTTGTTGATGCTCTCTCAGAACTGACCAAATAAAATTGTAAATGAACATATTGACTGTTTTTTTATTTGTTTGCATCATTAATATTTGACACAACAGTAAATCCAACACAACTTAATTCATTACTGGTATTAATACAATGTGCTTCCTTTGTACAGAAACATCTACAACTGTGGAAATATTTACTGGTAATTATTAAAATAAAAATGTTGAATAAATCCCACACAGCGCAATTTAAAAATGGGCACAAATAATATTTTTTTGTAGCATGCTAGTTTAACCAACAAAACGTGTGTGAGAATGGCTGCAGTAATCAAGTATTTGTATCTTTTTTTTTTTTTTTTAAATTCTGAAACAGGATCTTCAACCACTCCAGGTAATATAAATATGTTTTCATACATGTCTGCTTCACAAAGAATAAAAACAAACTAACATTTTTAAGAGTAAACTTGGAGCTTGTCTGTATAACTATAAATTACCTTGTCTGCAACTTAATTGTATCATAGTTTATAGTATACTTGCTTAAAATATTTGCAAAAATAATTATTTCTAGGAATTTACAATAGATAATTATAACCTTGTGAATATATATATTTTAAATTATACACAAGTCACATGGGGGTGTTGATATTAAAGCATATCACCATGTGCAGTTCTTTTCAAAACGGGGCAAATCACTGGTAGATAGCAATACACCACTAGAATTTAGAGAAAAATTTAAAAAAGCAGCCATTGTATCGCAATAAAAATAACTAAAACAGATGTCTGTAAATGATGAACTTTTGGGAAACCGAAGTGTAGGTGAAATCTTGAATCGAACATCATTGACTCTAATTCAAATAGTGAAAAAAAAGCAAAAGTATTCAAATCAATTAAAAACTTGCCATTTCTGATTGCTCTGCCCCTTCTTCTTGAACTCGCCCAATACTACAGTGTTTCCCTGTCCTATTCTGAAAATGCATAATTTAAAAACTTTCATCTTAAAAAAAAAAAAAAAAAAAGAAGATGATTTGGGTGACTCTTAAAGAGTCTTTTGTGGTTAAATGGATGTTTTGTTGCCGCTGCCCCTGGTCTACTGTATGTCTGTTCTCCTCCTTCGGTCGCTTGCATCTCCTGCCATGCCTGCACAGCTGTGTGATCTGTGTTGTGCAGAGTACCTGTATTTATCTTGATAATTCCTACCGTACCTTTCGCTCCACATTAATTAATCCAGGTACGATGGTTTCATCTCTTCTGCTGTGCTCAGTGTTATTTTTAATTGTTTAATACAGGCCCAGTAGTTCTCGACGTTGTCCAGCCATAAACCGCAAAGTCAGTTTGATAAGTGACCGGGTATTCCATAATGCAAATAACGTCTTTCTCGCCACTGTGAAGTGGCAGCGCTAATCTGGTATGGATACTTCCTAACACTTCGGCGGAAAACAATGGATTTTTCAAATTAGTTAGTTAACCCATTTTATAAGCGCAATAAGCACTTCAGGGTGTGCCCTGGGCGGTTGAAGCCACTCGGCTTCACCATGTGCCTTGCAACGCACCCGGGGCATGGTGATATTTAAGCAATAATGACCAACAGGCAGGGAAATGCCCTGCCTGGAGGTCATTATTGCTATTAGAAACCATTAAAATTTTTAACAGCAATAACAGTGAAGCAAACTATTTTTTCTCAACAAACACACCAAACATTAAAAAAATCTAAATACAGTTTAGTTTTTAATTTACTTAAGACAGGGAAAACATTTATACAAAAGACAGTTGTGTTTTGTCTGCTATTAATAAAGAACAGTAACAGTTTTAAATAGGTAAATATAACAAATTGATTCTATAACTAACAGTATTATTAAACAAATTAATTTATTACTAAAAGAAAGGAATTCAATTAGTAATTTAAATATTTTAGTTATTTATTTATGAAAGTATTTTTTTTTCTTTTTTTGTTTTTTTAAAGTTTATTCATTTCAAGTTGAATTGCAGGTTTTCTGTGAAAGTGCAGTTTTGAAACATAGCGGATATGTTCAGGGCTGAGATTTCTGGGGGTGGATCGAAGCATTGAGGCTTCGGGTTTTGAATGTGCTGCTGATTTTCAACTATTGACAGCTGGTGGACATCAATAATTGCAGGACTTAAGACATTGGAATGCTGTGAAGACCATTCTCGTTTGTTGGATAGAGATTGAGCCCAGTATTTTTTTTTTTTTATAGAGGACTTGTTTTTGTTTACAATGCAGCCAGTAAATTCTGTCATTTTTATGTTGTGGTTCTGACAGCTGACCGTTATATTATTAGATGTTTTTGGGCGGATTGATTCCTTACTGCACTTTATTGGTGATGGTTGCGTGGACATTCTGAGGGCATTTTCTGGCAGTTAATGCCCTCTACAGCAACCATTGATCAGAAGGCAGCATTCAGGTTCTACTCATCTTGACAGGTTTATAATAGAGTATATCACACAACCTGTCATGCCTTATTGCTTACATATATGCCTTACCATTAAAGCCTCGCGTATTTTATTCAGGGTTATTAGAAGAAATGGGGTAGGATTTTCATAAGGTCGTAAATTATAACTCCAGTGTTTCAAGAAATCGGTATGTAGCATTGATTTTGGCATTTTCAAGTGGTTGTTATGCCTGTTTCGTTATTAACTAATCGTCCTAATGTGATTTCCAAAATTGTTGATTTCCGAAATAATGTTAATATCTTCACGAGCAGAGCTTCTGTGACTATTTCTTTTGTTTACATGGGAATTTAAAAGCAAATCTGTGTTAATTCTCATAATTTATCAGGAGTTAATTTGCACCTAGCACAGTACAGTAACCCCCCCTTGTGTGTGTGTGTGTGTGCGTGTGTGTTTTTTACAGAGCCTTTTTGTCAAGGGACATGGTCTGCCTGGATTAACAAAGTGACACCAAATCTTACAAATGATGGGGATAATGAGACCGTAGACACATCCACGTGCTATAATGGAATTGAAAATATTCAGTGCCGTTCTGTAAAAAGTGGTACTATTACGCAAACCGTGATATGTGACAAAGAGAAAGGGTTAGTTTGCAAAAATGAGGACCAAGCCTGGACGGCAATTGGATTTAGATTGTGCGATGATTATGAGATTCGAATTTGTTGTGCTTCTACCACAACAACTACCCCTGAAACCACAACAACTACCCCTGAAACCACAACAACTACCCTTGAAACCACAACAACTACCCCTGAAACCACAACTACTCCAGAAACCACTACTCCCGAAACCACAACTACTCCCGAAATCACAACAACCCCTGAAACGACAACTACCCCTGAAACCACGACAACTTCCCCTGAAACCACTACAACTACCCCCGAAACTACAACTACCCATGAAACCACAACTACTCATGAAACTACAACTACCCCTGAAACCACAACAACTACCCCTGAAACCACAACAACTACCCCTGAAACCACCACAACTACCTCTGAAACCACCACAACTACCCTTGAAACCACAACTACTCCAGAAACCACTACTGCCGAAACCACAACTACTCCCGAAATCACAACTACCCCTGAAACCACAACAACTACCCCTGAAACCACCACAACTACCCCTGAAACCACTACAACTACCCCCGAAACTATAACTACCCATGAAACCACAACTACCCCCGAAACCACAACAACTACCCTTGAAACCACAACTACTCCAGAAACCACTACTCCCGAAACCACAACTACTCCCGAAATCACAACAACCCCTGAAATGACAACTACCCCTGAAACCACGACAACTTCCCCTGAAACCACGACAACTTCCCCTGAAACCACGACAACTACCCCTGGAACCACCACAACTACCCCTGAAACTATAACTACCCATGAAACCACAACTACCCTTGAAACCACAACTACTCCAGAAACCACTACTCCCAAAACCACAACTACTCCCAAAATCACAACAACCCCCGAAACGACAACTACCCCTGGAACCACGTCAACTACCCCTGAAACCACGACACCTATCACTGAACACTGTTTTTGTGAAAGCCCCAATGGAACTGTGCAGTGTGGTGGACAATGGTACGATGGTTGTCTGCTCAAGACATGCATGTATAAGCAAATTAAAGAAAGCCGTGTCTGCCCTATACAGTCCAAACCTACGTGTCAAAATGGTGTAGAGCCTAGACTGGTCGAGGATGGTTGTTGTACAAAATGGGACTGTGACTGTGAGTATGAACTTTACCCTAAATTTAATAGCCTTCGGTTTTGATTAGTGTCATTTCTGTATAATTAACATATTTAAAGGACACTTACTTTTCTTTATTATTTATCTTTAAGGTCAATGTGAAGTATATGGAGATCCTCATTACAAAACCTTTAGTGGGACAACATATACCTTCTTGGAGAACTGCACCTATACCCTTGTTGAAGAAAAGTCTCCAATACATAATTTTTCAGTTGCAGTTGACAATTATAATTGTATTCCGGGTTACAAAGCATCTTGTGCCAGAGGCCTTATATTAAAATATAAAAGCAGTATTGTGACACTCAGCATAGTGAATTATAAAATTGTGGTAAGTGAATCAATTTTCTATACTAATGTGGTGGTTTTATGTGGACGGATGCAACCTGAGCTGGATTTGAACCCAGGACTCCATTAATACACAGCACAGGCTAGTGAATTCCCCTCAAAATTGTATTAAAAACATGCGAAATCAGCTTCTAATGTCAATTTAATGTTGTGTTTTAATGTCATTTTCTCCATGCCACTAGAAATCCTACCATTTAATTGAAAATTTGCATTTAAAGCAGATAACTCTTTGGGCACAGCGCAAACTCAAAGATCAATAGTGCTTGATTATTAAAACCCGAACTGCAGAAAATGTACAGTAATTTGACCTGAATGGGTTACTGATTTTATGCAGCCCTCCCAGCCAGATGACCATACTGTATTTACGACTTACTTTTGGTTTTCTTTCATTTTTCTACTGTGGAATTGTACAATTGTTATGTATCTCTATAATTATCTGTATAATAATTATATAATTTTTTCTTTTGTCCTGTTCCTGAAAGTGAAGAAAAAAAAAAGGTTTTAAGCATTCACATTATTCTTTTTAATTTTATTTAGTCCAAGTTCAACAATATGCAGGTGAAATTTCCCTATGAAAATGATGGAATTCAGTTGGAGTCAACAGGGGCTTCTGTAAAAGTCTTCATTCCTGCAATTCAAACTAGGGTATCCCTAGCGAGTTACAATGAAATCAATATCAGAGTGCCGAGGAGTATTTTTGAGAACAATACACAAGGACAGTGTGGTATGTAAAAATTATATTAACAGTAAACACTTCATTAAATGATTTTATCCCATGAAACATACATCACGTTTATCCCTCCTGTATTAAGGTGTGTGTGGTGGAACATCCTGTATCCGTAAAGACGGGATGAATGAAACTGATTCATGCTGTGACAAGACTGCCTATGACTGGATATACGACGATGCCAGTAAACCATACTGCAAGTCAGCCCCGAAAAACGTGCCCTGCAGAGAACCCCCACCCACTCCACCCCCATGCTCTTCAAAACCAACGAAAAATAATTCAACGTTTTGTTGGCTACTCAGCAGTAGGTATGTAAATTCAATTTCATCTAACACTGTTTCCATCTAATTTGCTTCTTTCAGTTGGTATGGGAAGTTTCTTTTGAAGTGTTACAGTTTCTGTGCTTCCTTTGACGTTTACTCCAGAAGCAGAAGTTCAAACCAATGCAACATACAAGCAAAAAAAAGAAAAAAAAAGTTGTGTACAAAGTCAGCAACAGTCTAGAACAGTCTCATGAATAGCAAACATATTTAAATAAAACAAATGCACACACACACACACACACACACACACACACACGCACACATACACACACGCACACATACACACACACACACACACACACACACACACACACACACACGCACACATACACACACGCACACATACACACACACACACACACACACACACACACACACACACACACACACACACACGCACACATACACACACGCACACATACACACACACACACAGGGGGTCCTCCTAATCTAACACAGTGAGTTATTTCATTGTCTTAACATTCTATTAATTTTGACAGTGTATGCAGGATTGCCCATAATACCTTGTGGACATCAGAATTCCAGTGTAAATAAGGTGTCACACCAACAAAAAGCTAGTGAACTAAGAAATCACGAACAGTTTAATGAGTTGTGTGAAATAGATAATCTCAATGTATATTGCTAAAAAAAAAAAACTAGGGAGATGATCAGGATATATCATTATGCTATAAATTGGGCTTTTTTGACTGACACACCTGGTGAGGATCTTGTATTTTCAATGATGCCATAGCTACTTCAGCCTGCAAAAAGGTCCATGGGGTGAGGTCTAAGGCATTAGATAGATACATTTTTCATATTTAATGCTTCTGAGTAAATCTATCTCAAATCCTAATCCAAAAGCATGCATTGTTTTAGGTTTAAACATTTATTTTCCACACATTATATCTGTTATATAAATAGAATATTCCATGAGCATCATGGAGTGCTTTGGCTGAGGTGCTCATAAGAAAACAGCCCTACATGTTTAAGGTGTACCTGGATCCCCAAGGCTCCAGGAATATTAGATTATAGAATATTATTATTATTATTATTTTATTTCTTAGCAGCAATATTATATAGTGTTCTGTTTAATACAAGCTGATATAGCCACCCCACAAGAGGTAAGGGCGGACAACGAGTGACCTTGAGTGGGCTGGAAGCAGCTTGTATCTTACAGTAACCTATAAAATATGTTTTATAATGTATAGTTAAATAAGAATAATTAAAACAGTACAGCTACAGGTTTAATGCTGAACAGTGGTCCAGTGTTCTAGAAACTTCTAGCCATATCAATGGAAAATGTCTTTACTACCTACAATGCGCTGGGAGAATTAGGTTGGCATTCCTCACCTCCTCACCACCTTTCTTGCGGACACACTGTATACAATTGGCCTGGATTGGGTCCAGTTTCACCAGGGAAATTTAACAAATGATCCATACCCCTTGTCAAATTGAAAATGAACTGTTTCTTAACATCTTCCTTATTTCAGTATTTTTGACGAATGTCGAAAAAAAGTAAATCTTTCAGACTATGAAGCGGCCTGCCAATACGATCACTGCATGTTAAACAATACAAAACTGGACTGTTCAAGTATAGCACGAGCGGCAGAGCGTTGTAAGGAAAGTAATATCTGTGTGGAATGGACTAAACATACAAACGGGATATGTGGTAAGTTTTGTTTTAAAATTGTGTGTAAAGGGACATTGTTTAGAAAAAGAGAGTTCTGCATTATCTTGGGTATTATTACACTCTTACCTCACCACTTGACTCGTGCACTATTGTTTTTAATTTTTAGTATATTAACCATGTCTTAAGTAATTCCCGCTCTTTTTTTTAGTCTTTCCAATTAATTACTTCTGAGTTCTGTTTTGGAGAAAGTTATAACATTGCTTTATGTATTAGAAGTCCTCCAATAAAAAAAAAAATATATATATGCCTTTCTGTTTACCCTGTGTTCTCTAAGACCAAGAGTTTGAGTTTCAAACAATTTTCTTCAACATTTTAGACAGGTATAATTTTCAAAGTAATATCTCTTTGGGCAGTCACCATTGCAGAAACCTTTTTTTTGTGTAATATTTTTTATATATAATTTTTATATATAATTATATATAATTTTTTATATATTTTTTATAATATATATATAGTACTTTTGTGGGTAATATTGCTTATTAAAAATTGCCTAATGTTGGGGACAATTACCAAGCAGTGTAATAAACAAGGATCTCATTGGGGCTTAGAGGTCAAAAAACACCCCAGCCCTAGTTGTTCATCATTCCCAGGAACGGATAACATTTTCGAATACCACTGCTCTTGTGAGATGTTGCTCTTTAAATTATTGGCATATATTTGAAGAGGCAACGATAAGCAGCCTTAAGTTGCAAAAAAAATAAAATAAATAAAAGTCAAACATCCCACCTCCAGCACCAGAAACCAGTGCAATAATTCTGAACTACGGTATATTTTAAAAGTTAAGCCACTACCTACATTCCTATTATTTACAGCAACTGGTGAATGTGCAAAGTCATAGACCATAGAAAAAGACCTTCACAGCCACACCAGAATACTCCATAAAATAAAACAATTTATTTAGTTTAACATAAAAACATGTAATTTTTAAAGAGTATGGATTTTATATTTCAGACCTAAACTGCTCTGTGGGATTGGTTTATGGTGCATGTCGCAGAGGGATGGATGATTACTGCCAGGCAGGGTAAGTATAATTGTGATGTAGTATTTCATGCTTAAAGAATCAACGGAACAGATAACAATCAACATAGTTTTATACTGGCTGCAATATTTTCAGTACAGTATCTGCCAGTTAATCAAAAGAGTTGTGACACTAACAAGAAGCAACTCACAATAGAGTTGCCACCCCCCTCCTTAAATTCACACAGAGAGTGGTGAGGGTATGAAATGGGTTACCTAGCCATGTTGTTGAGGAAGAACCACTTGGCTCCTTTAAGACCCATTCTGACAAAGCTTTGGAATCAATCGGCTACTAGGAACCAGACAAGCTTACAGTAGATGGACTGAATGACCTGCTCTCATTCAGAAATGTTCTTATATTCTTTTGTACCTTGAGTAAAAGTTGCACTGAGGCCTGAAATTGTTTTTTTCCAAAACTCTGAGGATAAAGTACAAGTCCACTTATACATGGAACAAAATTCACTTAACTAATTCTTAAAAGTGGAGGATGGCATGTTAGCAGTATATTGATATGCAATGTGAAAATATAAATGCATTGCTTCTCAAATCTAGTTGACATAAAACTATGTATCATTATAACCTAGAGTATCATTCCAATATTGTTCTAATGATTTGTCCACCTTTTGGACATTGTGAACGTTAAATGTACAGAATGTAAACAACCTTTCACCATGCCAAAGGTGCACTTTTGTTTAAAACTAAGCATCCACTGCATCCAATAGCTTTTTATTATAAAATGTTCATTGGATGAGCCTGAACATTTTTAACCAACGTGCTATACAGTAAGTGCTGTCTACAGTGTGGACAATTACCAGTAGAACCCTGGGCCTTGATAAATGTCAGCCTTCTCAAATGTATTAAACAAGTTGCTGCATCTCACTGAATAAAAGTGATTCAGTAATTAAATGAGAACATTTGGTTAATTTGTGTTTTTAAAGTTTCCTAATTCATTTAAAAATGTTTCTTCAGAGAGCGTAAATCTGGAACCGACTTGGGAGAAATGACATCTGGATGCTTCTGCCCTGATGGCCTAATTCGTGCAGATAAAAACAGTGCTCAATGTATTCGAAACTGCACATGTAAGTAGTTATGTACTATGCATGTGCTCAGAGTACATAAGCGCATCCTCCAAATAAAAAACATTGAGGGAGATGTTAACCTGTATGGTATTGTGAATGGTTATTGTGTGTGAGAGAGGATCAAGACGTAGTATTGAACATCTCTGGATACAGCTAGTTCTCTCTGGTACAATCATACAATGAAGGGGTAAGGAGAAAGTAATGGTAACCAACACAGATATTAATGTGACAAAATGTGAAACTTAAATTTAAAATCATACAGAATGAAGAAGACTTATTTGGCTCATAATATTAGTATTAAGTAACAATTTATATAAATAAACAAATATATAAAAAGATGTGTGCTGTAAAATTAACCAGAAGCACATGGGTGGGATATGATGATGTTGATGCAAGCAGCAACTTTTAAACAGAAAAGCAAAGCTGTCTAATATTGACACTTGCGAGTGCAACGCTATAATAGACACAAACATGAAAATGGGAGTTCCTCTTATCTTATCAGTCCTTTAAGTATCACACAGGATATACAAAGGGTTACCCTGCAGCTGCAAGTAACTGATATTAACACCGCTCTAGGTTCTAGCTATATTGTGGACTATGTTTTATTTCACAATAATCTTGTTGTCTCTGTTGAAAATGTGTAGGTCAATGGCCATTAGACAAACTCCATGAAAAAAACATATTTTATGTGAGATAAAACTGACGTTGGTTGAGGCAATAAAAAATAATACCTTTTCTTCCTTTTTGTAGACTGCAAAGGACCAAATGGAGAGCACAAAGAGGTCAGCATTTACAATTCTAGATGTTCTTAATAGATCTTCTGTAATCTAGAGCCAAGTCAGAATAGACAGTAAACAAGCACTCCCTGCTGACCTGTAATGCTCGTCTTCCTTGTTCTCTAAATACTTAATTAAAGGTCTATTTAAAAGGTACTAATGTGATTTCAAGAGACATGTATTAGTTTAGTCACTTTGTCCCCACAGGGTCAGCACAGGTAAATCTTAATTGTCTTAAAACAGAGGAATAATAAAACGGACTGGGAGGGTTTTCAGTCTTTTTGACTTTATTGTGTTATGTAGGGATTTTAAAAAGAAAAAAACAATATTGATGGGTAAATATAAATAATGATTACAGCATTGCTGCTTTTTAGATTGGAGAGACATGGAAATACAATTGCAAAAATTGCACATGTAGCAGCACCACACTGATGGAAGAATGTGTTGTTGAGGAGCGTGTAACACCAACCTGTGAGGATTATCAATCTCTGGTAGTCAACAATGTAACTGATTCCTGTGAAATTCCACATTGTGGTAAGCATTTCAAACTATGTATGAGGCTCAAAAAAGTTGACATTACATACAGTAATTGCTATTCAGCTAGTTTTGAGTAATTAAACCTGGGAAAAGTTTGTACTTTTAATTATTTTCACACATTTGGCTTCATTTTGTATTTCTAGCAGTAAAAAGGTAGATGGAAAGTTGTCTAGTGTGCAGCGTATAGTGTTGATTTCTTTGACTCGAGCTGTAGTTACTGACTTCGTCGCCTTGGTCTGAGGATCAAATTACAGTGGTCCAAGATAGTAAAAGCATCTTAAATAGCTCATACAATGCTATCAAAAGTTGAAACAAGACATACATACACAGTCATGCAAAAAATAAATAGTCTTTAATTTAATTTCTATGTAGTACAATGTACTTTTATGTCACTATAGTACTATTATGAAGTTTATTACACATTCCTTATACTTTAGTAAAGTATGCAATTGTGTGTTCCTAAGTGATGTAAAGTTGCATTAATTAGCATAAACATAAGCCTTATGTCTTTATAATGACAATAAGAGCTATGCAGCTGCAACTATGATGCAGACATATTTTTATTTAATGTGTTATGGACATACTTCCCTTTTAATGTTTAAATTGAGTGTTTTAAAGTGTAGAATCTAGGTCAAAAATAAGGATTTAATGCAGATACATATTTAAAAAAGAAACATAACCAAATGTAGTATTAATAACAGTGTTGATTCCCTTTTTGTGGCTTTATTTGTTTAAACAATAAACATATTGTTTTGTTTTCTAGTCAATATAACCTGTGAGCATGGAGGGCAAACATATCAGGTAAACAACAACGTACTTTTATTTATTTTTTCTAATTTGTTTTACTTTTGGTCTATTGCCAAAAGCTAAATGTCCTTAAAAAGAAAGATATGTGGCTGGTAATTGGAACTGGAATAATATATATATATATATATATATATATATATATATATATATATATATATAATATATATATATATACTCTTTTTCTAAGGGTCTATCAAGATGGTATTTTCTCCCCTATTGATTATTTCTTAAATGTATTATTTTATTCAGTTTATTAAGAAAGAAGGTGCTTGGTTTGTAATAGAAACTTGCAATTTAGAAAACCAAACAGTATGCATGTTCCACTTACAGTATTCATTATATTTTATCCTGTTTAACAGAAAATGTGAACAAAATACAGATTAAAGAACCATGATAAGTTTTCATTATGAAACGTGACACACTGTCAAAATGAAAACATTACAGTCAGTCACAAGGACGCTTATTGCTAAAGGTGCCTCAACTAGCTATTAATTTAATTTTCCTTGTCAGGGTATGAATACTTTTGAATTAGCATTTTTGGAGTTTTGCAAAAAATTGCTGAAATAAAAAAATATGTATTTCTATTTCTTGTAACTTTCTTTCCTCATCCATAAAAGCAAAACTTTTGCTAAAAGATTTTTCCTAATTTTTTTTTTTTTCCGAGAAAGTTCTAGAAATTATAAATTTCCATTGGGGTATGTAAACTTTAGACTACAACTGTATTTGTTTGTGTTTGGATTCCTTCATACAGATTGGAGATCAATGGCATGATGCAAAACAGCCATGCCATTCTTACAGCTGTGTCAAGAGTGGCATTAACGAGAAGATTCTAGTGTGCCCCACACAAAGCTGCCCTGACGTATGTATTCTTTAGTTGTATAATACCTAAACCTGAAAGCATAAAATATGAAATATAGATTTAAAAGAGGGAAATATTGTTAGTCCTGAGGGAATTTGAAAGTAAACCAACACTATTTACTAATCTAACTCGCCTGTTTGTATAGTTTCTAAACATTGCTTTATTAATTATTCATTAATCGTGTTTTGTGTTCAATCTTTAGAGCCAAAAAGTTTGGGATGACAACAAGTGCTGCTACACATGTAAGTTTAAAAGAGCACACACATTACACCATAACAATAAAGAAAAAGGAGTTCTAGTCAGTAGCTAAAGACCAGAGGGGACTGTATGTGAACTGTCCGTGGTTCCCAAAGTGAACATCATCAGTGTACAAAACAGCCAAGTCTTATCTGCTGACACACCCTTACAATAATAATAATAATAATAATACAACTGTTTTATATAGTGCCTTTAAAAGCAACATCTCAAAGCTCTTTACAAACAAACAAAACAGAAAATAAAATCAGTCATAAAAATGCTTTTCTATAACAGTAGGTCTTTAAGCTAGATTTAAAAGCATTAAGACTGGCAGAATCCCTCATCTCTTTAGGAATGGTGTTCCAAAGGGTGCATAACAACAAAAAGCCCTGTGGCCCATAGAACGTACGTGAACAGAGGGAACACATAACAGTCCAAGATCAGTTGAGTGAAGGGGTGTAGACTGATAAGAGATCAGATAAATACTGTGGAGTCAAACCATGTAAAGCCTTAAAAGTAAGAAGTCAAATTTTTAAATCAACACGAAACCTGACAGGCAACCAGTGCAAGGACTCTAACAGGAGTGATATGATCCCTGGCACGTTACCTTGTCAGGATACGAGCTGCTGAGTTCTGAACATGTTGTTATCTGGACAGTGTGCTTTTTAGAGACGCCTGCAAGCAGAGTGTTACAATAATCAATCCTCGAAAAAACAAAAGCATGAACCAGCTTTTCAGCTACAGAAGCAGAAAGCATAGGTTACACCCTAGCGATGTTTCTAAGGTCAATTCAGAGGTTTGTACCCCACAATTTTTATATATTCAATGTTCTTGTTTTAGGTAAAGAATCATGTGTACCGAAGACCTCTAATAAAACTATACAGATCGAAGATTGTTCAGCATTTCTGACAGTGACCGAATGTGAAGGCCAATGTCAATCTGGATCAAGGTATGTAAATGACCATGCTGCAAAAACAAGAGTGTTCAAGCTTCTTTAACTGAATATATTCAACGCTCCTACATAATTAATACATTAAAATATGACCAAAATCAACTTTGACCATATCTACTGTGTCTTGATAAATGACATTAGGTTTGCTTGTAACATTTTTAGTTGTGTGGTGGTACACTAATTTAAACCATTTGCTTATATTTGAATATTTTTTCTGAGCTGTTTCATACATCTTTTTCTGTGCTTTGCATATCAGTGTTTTGCACTGTGAAGATCATCATCTGTAATTATAGTCTTGTGTCTCATCTCATATCCATAAACAATGTAATTTACAGTAATACTAAATAGAAACCTGTCTTCCCTGCTCCATTCCATGGCCAGATGTGTGTGCACTATTAACATAAAGTTATGATTCTATATTTATTAATTTTGTTGTGGCCTCTATCCACTATTCATATGGTAATTTAAATTTGATAGGACTGCAATTCAAATCTGAGCTGTTTCATACATCTTTTTCTTTGCTCTGCATATCCGTGTTTTGCACTATGAAGATCATCATTTTATATCAGGACCTTCATAATGCTACTTTTTAGTGCAGGGATCCATAGCATACAACTGACAGGCAGTCACCAATGTACTGTATACCTTCAGTGTTTCCTAAAATAGCTGACCAAAAACTATTTGTGTATTAATCAAACATATGTATACGGTGCAAACACTGATACTCACTTGGGTTTTTATTTTTTAGCTTCTTTTTAAACACCAATTCCCATTCCGGATCCATGATGACAATTTGCAAGTGTTGCCAGCCAAAGACTGAGGAAAAAAGAATTGCAACTTTGGCCTGCTCTGGATCTAAAACCAGACTTTTTGAGTACACTTATGTAACAGACTGTAACTGTGAGGACTGTCCTGGGAAATAATTTCCAATTCAATACATATATTTTATTGTATTTCCAGTAACAAGCTGTTGAAGTTAAATTACAATTAAACTCTTTCTGGTGATGGTATTATTAGGGCACCTCTGTTTACTTTAAACTACTGAAATCAATAAATCTTCTTGCATATGATTACTGTGTTATCTTATTTATTCAACACATACATGTGAAGGGAGAGCATATGCATTCTATATACAAGTATGACTTTTTTTTTAACAGATGGAAAGGATTACGTTTTTATAATATATATTTTCTGTAATTGCATTTAAATAGAATACAGAAACAAACAATTATTGTTACAAGTGTTAGTTTATGAATGAGATATACTTCATATTGGAAAATTTGTATTTTTGTAATTTACTTTGGATTTTATGCAATTTTCTTAATATTAATGACTCCTTTTGACAATTACAAACAGTTGTTTCTGATAACACCGAAGATAAGCTTACTGGTTTGAATCTGCTAAGTAAACCAGGGAACATAAGGAAAAATTGTAGGATTTTAATTTAACAAAATTGAAAAAAGCCAAAAGTGGTACTATACAATAAACTAGCTATCCATATCCAGACATAATTCTATACCAGAAAAAGAAACAAGAAAAACATTTAAACTTATTTAGTCAATTGCAACATACCAAATTTAGTCCACTTGATTTGCCCAACAAGGATTATGCGAGTTTGATCCACTTGCTTGGACTAACATTAGTACCATTCCTAATCCCAAAGTTGATTAGATCATTGTGATCATCAGTTAAACTAGGTCAAGTTTAGTACTGATTGCAGTGTTGTCACGTTTTCACTTTTCACATTCTCTTTTATTATATTATTTGCTCTGCACACACTCTTAACTCAGGGGAGACGTTAAGGAGGACAGAGATGTTTAAAACTCCTAGTGGTTTATGTTCGAGCACTGGACGAGTGGTGTGTCCTTAAAACCTTTTTATTTAATCAAGAAAATCACTCAGACTCATTTATTCAAAGTTTTACGAATCAGAGCAACATCAGCGCTCCTTCGTTTTATTAAAATGCCTTTAATATTGGTTTAGTAGTTTGCGCATACTACCAAAACCCGAAAACATGTAACAATAATTAGCAATCCTAAGTTTATTACAAGCTTCAGCATTTAATACTTCAATAACATAATACAATTATATGTATTCAGTGCAGCCCTCAGGCTGGTTAAGCACAAAGCCTACAAGCACCCACTGCTATGTTTTAGCACATTCAATATAACACTCTTAATACTAAAACATTGTTTCAAAACCTCATAGCAATATAACCAATAAATGTGAGATACAATAATACCATTAATATGCTTACCTCCTATTATAAGGAAGAGTAGCGTGAACAAAAGAGAAGGACTGTTCTGTAGAGATCTGCAAAGGATGGACCACATAGCTCTGCCCAGCTTGATTGTGGTGGTCTCAGTGTGATCGGCCCAGGGTTTTTATACAATTTTCGTCCCATTGAAAGCAATGGGAGGCTCCAATTAGCTCCAATCATCAATCTATATTGACAGTCCTTATCTCTTGGCAAACAGTAATCTCTAAAGAAGTTAACCAACTCTTCAGACTCAATTAAAGTCATATGCCAACAAATCAACACTAGCCCATGTTCTCATCCACTCATTCTTGGCCCCCCTCCTTCATCTGAAAAGTTAGGTGAAGCAGAGTTCACAAAATCCCTGCAACCTTGATTCACTACTTAATATGGGTGCATTATAAAAAGGAGTGGTGTTTTAAATATATGCAACACCAATATAAGAAAAGTGGTGTTTTTTGAATATATGCAACACCAACAGTTTATATCATAATATAGCAGTTTATAGTTTATAATGGTTATAATTGATTACATGAACTTGGCTTTCAAAAATATATTCCTTCATATCATCTCACTCAAATTAGTTTCCTTCTTTCCTTACTGGTGTATGTTTAGCCAGTATTATAGGGAACTTCCATCTTATATCTTTTTAATGTAGAGTTTTCTCCTTATGGAAAACCTAACTATTTTACTGAGCTGTAAAGCTGTAATGTTTTTCTCCTATGGGCCCCTGGTAGCTTGAACTTAATTGACATCCAGATGACCCTGTATTTTTCAGCTATACACATACTGGCTAAAACCAGCTTGCTGGAGACACCTCTTTTCTTGCCAAGTTTAATAGTGATTAATGTTCCCTAGAACTTTCCTTACACCTGTATCTCACGTGCTTGTTCCGCCCGGCAACTAACTATCTTAGGTGCTAAGACCATCCGTTCTAACTCCCTATTTTTGCAGTCCGGCCCGATACTATAAGCCTTCTGATAAAAAAATTCCGGCTTCTTCCCACCAAAGAGGCCTTCCAGCAGCTAATATTAATTTCTCCAAGGGCAGGCTGATAGAGAGTTCAAGAAGACAGGTCACATAGAGTTTACTCTCCTAAAACCTATCTCCTGCTTTTATTCTTCATTATTTATTCAATCCTTTTATTTTGTATTTTAAACACAACATCTTTTTATGCTGCGTCTTTTAACTTCAGAGTCAAACTAGTACATTACTTCTTATAGCGTATGGCTGCTAACCTTATTACTTTCTGCTAGCAGCAGTATATCCGCAATATTACAATAGGATTTTATTCAATTTTTCTGCTCTCTATTTGTGGTGTATCTTCTGACAATGCTTATTTTTCTTAAGTTATAGTCTGCTTTTACTCTAGGTTGTTCTTACTCACCTACTTATTTTAAAACTGAATTACAAGCAGAAACCTACTCAAAGCGAGGTCTTTTAATCCTTTTCTGTTTTTCTCTTTCCCTTAAGAATACTCCTAACTCCTTTTCCCTTTATATTCAGAAGTTATAATTCTTGAATGTAAGCACACAGTAATTCTTTTCATTGAATTAGGACTCAGTTTTTAACTATGCTCATCTTGATAGAAAACAGCTTCAGGTATGTTATCATATTAAGCAAAGTGAATCATATGATCTTATACATAAAAATTGTTCATAGTATTTCATACTAACAATAATTATCACTACCTATGATTATATGTTACCACAGCAATCTATACCATTTAAAACAAGCATATTAACATACATCTATTAGTACAGCATTATTCTGTAGTCAAGCTGAAAAGTCTTAACAGAGATTTCAGCACTAAATTCTGGGAATCGTGCCAATTTTAATAAGAGACTGCTCAAGGCCGGCCAGTGTATCAAGTTGTACCAGATTCTGTTATACGGTCTTACAGAGAGAGCACTTTACAGTATTTGTTACAGACTAAAGATTATTCAAACATTACAAATGGTTACAGCACATATCATCTCATTAATACATTTCATTTTTAAATCATCTAGTCCATGTCCAATGTTTCAGCTCGTTCCCAGCAGGACTCCACTTCTGTCTTGGGTTCAGCTCGGGTCGGCTCTGCAAACACCACAATACCTATTTTGCTCTACATTATTAGTGGGCAGACTTAATACAACTGCATCTGAATCAATCGAGGAGCCGTGAACTCTAGCCACTGAAATTCTCCATGCAAAGGAATCCAATTTCTTACTACACATAATAACTGGTTCGGGGTCAGCCGTGACAGTGTACTAAACCAAACCCAAGTGGCCACAAAAAGGATCCACATTAAATGGAATAAGTTAGTCTCGTGAAGTTCGAGACTACACTAGTATGCTTCCTCTGATTTGTCCCATTTTTCTCAATATGTATTTTCAAATCTGTGTAATATGGATTATACACATGAAAACTTTTTTCGCTGAGTTTCTTGTGTCTGTTTTACATCACCCCGGAATAAGCTATATTTTTAATAAACATAAGCGCTTTAAACTTCTAATTCAGTACAACCTTGCAGCCCTTATAAAAATGGCCATGGTCATTTTACACGGTAACATTATTATTATTATTTATTTCTTAGCAGATGCCCTTATTATTTTTTTACATACAATTATCCATTTATACAGTTGGGTTTTTACTGGAGCAATCTAGGTAAAGTACCTTGCTCAAGGGTACAGCAGCAGTGTCCCCACCGGGATTTGAACCCACGACCCTCCGGTCAAGAGTCCTAACCACTACTCCACACTACTGCCCCTATTTTTTTTTTTTATTACTGTTCTACTAACTCTACTTACCATACTACTACATACATTGTGCTTTACAAAGCTTTCACGTATTACACTGCTATGTTATTATTTATTTATTTATTTCATACTGTAACAACCAAGGATGTAAAACCCTATCAGCCAATAAGATTGATGTAACTTAAAAAAGGATGGTGAGTAAGTAGATTCAAGAAACTGCACAGAGTCCTTTTCTTCAGTCAGTTGTTAGGTTTATTGAAATATGCAGGGAGTCTGGTCCCAGGTACAGGACACAGAATACTCGTTCTTACAATTGTTGCATGACATTAAATACCCTTCTGCATAGGTGTCTCTCTCCTCCTCTTTCTCTGACACTTAACCAATAGAAAAGGTACAACTCATTATCCTATTACCATATATTTCATTCAGTGTGAGTGTGTGTGTGTGTGTGTGTGTGTGTGTGTGTGTGTGTGTGTGTGTGTGTGTGTGATCTAGTGTGAAGATCTCTGAACTCAGTGCAGTCTTCAGACCCTAGTGCCACAAAGGTCCATACATCTGGTTTTTGTCACCTTCCTTGTTCCTATCTCTCCGATTTGCCTAAGACCCTTTGATCCCAGTGGCACTATCTCTTTGGATCTCTCTGAAGTCTTAGAGCCTGGTCTCTTCTTTTGGTCCCCTTGAAAACTAGCTTTATGACCCCCTCATAAACCAGCTGTATTTTCTAAGCAAAAACCTGTTTAACTAGTTTTATACCCCAGTGGACTCCCGAAGGGCAAACTTCTTTCATGTCAGGGCTGGAGATCAAAGGACTTGTTTGTACAGCCGTGTGCTGCTGGCCAGCCATTTGCTTTGACACAAAATAATCTTAACTTCTCTACCATATTGCAGCCTTCATCTATCACAGCAGTGCTTGCATTTTTGGAACTAACAGTTTTTTCTATCCAATGTTAAATCACTTTTCAGAAAAATAACATGAATACAGCCGTCATTCCTCATGCGTAGCAAACTGCTGTTCAATACTTGTTCCATGTTTTCCAACAAAGATGATCACAACACTTATCCCCACTGTGGGTGCTTTTCAATCAAATGAAAAATACAGAGACACTGATATATATCAACATAACATATACTTTATTTTATAAATACAATTAAAGAACATGAAGGATGAGGCAATTAAAATATCAAAAATGAGTCATATAGCAGCATTTTAAGGATAAAAGACCTAGAAACTTTCTTCAAGATCAAGACAGAAAGATATCCTCTCATCTTGCTACCCTTGTTGCTTGAGCAGGCCTGCCTCAATTCTATACCCCTCATTCATTCAGAATCGGAGCAGCCACTTCTGCAGCAAAAGCCAATATCAATATTCACACAATCCACCAGGTCCACCAGAGCTTTTCCCCTAAGAGAAAAGGTGTTTTTTTTCCTCTCCACTGAGTGGCAGATATACACATACCATCCCACGCTAACCCTTTCTTAACCTGTCTCCTGTTGATCTTGTTTGTCCTTTCCTTTCTTCTTTTTTTCTGGTCTGCTTTTTTCAGAGTTACCCAAGTTATTACGTGAGTTGGGCAGGAAACACTTGCGAGTTAAAGGTCAAGACTCTTAAAAACCCTCTAGTAAACCCTGTAAGTCATCCTGGATAAAGGCGTCAGACAAATGAACAAATAATAATTAGAGCAGTATGTTTCATAGTATGAGCAAGCACACTGTACGCAAGTGAGTGAAACAACGTAATGTCATTTGACTGACAGTTTACTTGGCACTGTCTGGTCAGCAGAGAATACCTTGAAGGTCCTGACGGCACGCCACTTGAAATATGCTCAACCTGTATTGATCAACTATGATTAACATTAGTACCATCATGATTGTTGTTAAACCTTTCATCTAATTTATTTCCATAACTTCTCTAGGTTCATCACTAAAGCCCATTTTAAAAGGCAGATATTTTATTTTTAAATGACCACCAGTTTGGAAGCTGCCAACGTGTAATGGATCTCTACACCCTAAATGAAAGTTTAATAAACAAGCAAAGAATGAAAGATCTTTAACATAAGAGAAGCAGGGCAGATATAATGCTGTAGTCACTAATAAGAGATACAAATAAGTGCTGCAGAACCTTTAATGGATATATTACATACTGTATGACACAAAACCATGAATGTCCAAAATGACCAAAACATAATAACATTTTGAAGTTCAACAACACTGGTAGAAGTGGAGCAGTGACAATGAGAGGTACGCAATAGCTCAGTGTCACCTTTACTATTGTAAATGTGAATAGTGATACAAGGCATTTTAAATGTGTACTGTAATGTCACACAACAATCTTAAATCAGTTCAGGAGACAGATACAATGTAGTCCCCTTGATAAACTAACATATATTTGTTGCATTCAAATAGCAAATAGTAATTCATAAATCACATATGTAGTTGTAAGGTTTTCAAGAAACCTTATCTTTGACACCCTGCAGTCTGAGCTACCTGGGAGTAGCTCAGGTGTGTCTTTACGTGCTGAAGCTATTTTTGAAGAAATTCATAGCCTTACAAAGCACTGCCAAGAGCAAGTAAGTTCCTTTACTATTTATTTTAACAGAAAAGGCATTTTTACAAGCATAATGGGCTCTAATGTATATATTTTTTATCAAAAGGTTTAATATTAGTATATGCTCCATTTGTGCTCTGTTTGAATTTGCAATTAGATAGGCAAACTTCTTCAACTTTAATATGTGGGCATAGTCAGAAGAACACTCATTCATAATTTTTTTTTCATTAACAAAAATAAAAAAATTATGGAATGCAGAACTATTCTATTGCAGTTCTACTGTAATTTACAATTTTATTTCATTAATATAATCATAGTACACATTTTAGAAACCTAGGAAAGCCTTTCCAGCAGACCAGACTTTTCCACCAGACCAGACACATTTGGCTTATACTAAAACAAATGCAATAGCACAGTTACAGTTAATTGTAGAATTAATTTCCTTTTTAATTCATATGAAGTAAACATCAATTTGTAAAATGTGCCACAAAAATAAAATAATTAATCCATGCTCTTGATTCATTTCACTTAATTTTCCAGTATTATTTGTAAAATATCTTAATCAGGAAATGTTTTTTTTTAATGAAAAAATCTTTGGCGATTGCTTTTTTACCATTTGTGTGGGCCCGTCTTGCATTACCTGCGTGAACCTGCAGCCACCAGGCCCTGCTTGTCAACCTTGTTAAACTTATGTCCAGAATTTGCGGAATTATTTATGTTGTTTTAAGGTTTTCTGGTCTACAGAAGTACTAGGGATGTTCTAAGATTCAGTACAGTACATCCCTAGGGAATGTATGTGTGTCTTTGTGCACATCATATAAAGGATTACAGCTGTAATTGGGCATTTCATTATGTCAAAATGTGTTCATTTTGAAAGCTATAACTGGTTATTATAGGATAGTGTATTTATCAGACACAACAACACCAGCTGTTTATTAAATGCAATGTGAAAGATGATCACTTCTAAGGTCCAAACCCATTATGGTTTGAAGATTATTTGAATGTTCACAGCTGCTACATCCTATGTCTCTCTCATTTCCCATATAACTTGGCTTGATGAAAAAGTTTGAATCTTAGAAACAGGCAACAACTGATTGACATCAGTGCAGGATGTGACCTCACAACTTAACATCTGAACTGCTACAGGGGTCTGTTGTAGACCCATTTTGTTTAAAATGTATGATTGTGCTACTGTTGTGTTTTTTGGATGAGCTACAATGGAATATGCCTTAAAGCTTAAAATGTAGTAATACAAATAATAATAATGTAACTGTCTGTATGTGCCACAGACAGTATGTGCCTCAGCAAGTTTCCAGATAACTCAATTAACTTTCTCTCTGACTACGTTTTACCCAGGTGTTGTTTGCTAAAACAAAATCTCTTTTCTAGCAATATTTTTTTTCTTCAGCAGTACTCGAGAGACGCAGCTGCTCATTATCTGTAAGTATAAAAAAGTCCCAAAACAACAACTCAGATCTTCAAGCATAGATATTGTTCTGTTTTCCTTTTTCTGTACTGTCGAAATCACTAAAAGGCAATGTTGGTTGAAGAGAGGGAAAAAATAAGAAAATAAATCTTGAGAGGTGAAATGTTATGTGTAATCTATAAATAAGTATATAAAAAAAGGGTTAGGTTTCCACTCCTATTCACTTCCCACAAAGGAAATCCATTTTTGATCCAGCAGGAGCTTGCAGGCACCCATGATTCTGTTTCGGTCAGGAATTGTCCAGTATTAGCTCCTTTCTGAACTAGGGTCTATTAGGTTTTATCCATTCTTATTGGCTCTGCAGTGTCCATGGGTCACCTCCTGAGGGTGTTTCCTGTGTGCAGCCTCTCCTTTTCTCTACTGGCTGGCCTGACTGCTGAAAACATGAAGATATCATCTACTGTTCCGGTAACCAACTAAAATACTGGACTTGTGGAAACGCCTACTACAAAAACCAATAGGGCTTGTCTAGGAAGGTGCTGGATTTCTAACATCAACTCCATGGTACAATACCAATGAACTGATAAATATGTTTGTTAGTATACATTATTTATTGGGTACTATTACTATCTTAATAGCATTTGTGTGTGTGTGTGTGTGTGTGTTTAATGTTTATATAACACTAGAATACATGTTTTATAGTTGAATACTTAAATCCGTAACTTGAGAAAGATATGAAACAGGACATTTTCTGTTTTATATTATTTAAACATTATGTTTAAACAAGTGTGGATATGGTTCTTCTAAGTAAACCCTCATCCACTACAGGAGGATTGGAACTGTAAAACCCTTGTTTGTAAAGAAATTCAGGACAATATTTAAACCTAACCAAGAATTAAGAAGAGATATAGCTTCATGAAACATATTATACTGTCATAACACAGGTTCCCCGCAATTGCAGTGGCTGAGAGCTGCACAAAGCCGTACTCATGTTACTTTTGTTAATGTTTAAAGCCAGTGAGTAATTGCAGTTTGTGTCCTGTCGGCTGCTTCATGGTTGATTTGCATTGTTCTATTCTGAATCTGCAAGTTTAGCCAAGTTAGTGATAAACTCCATAACAGAGTTTTTGAACTATTCATACACACAAGCTTAAGCAAGGTCCAACCTGACTAGCACAAAAGAAAGCTTTTACCAGTTTATATAATACATATTTATTTATTTCATAATAGAATCAAATACACATTACTGTTAGTAGTTAATGTGGAGCACCAAAACCAATTTGTAATGTATAAAAAAAAATGATACTGTTTTGTGGTTTTAATCCAGCCGAGGATATTAACATGGGTATTGTGTATTTTTACTACTGGCTGCTGTTGTCTATGTTCAAGATGAATGTATCAAGAACTCGTGTCATCCACAACTTGGAGATCTGCTGATAGGCCGCAGCTCTCAGCTTTCGGCAACTTCAACCTGTGGTTTGAATGGACCTCAGAAGTATTGCATCTTGGGATATCTAGATGTCAGTACAGTATGAGCAGAAAGGCAATAAATTCAGAAATGAAAAAATGCCAGTTTGGAGTGATTCTCATATTACTCAACACTGTTGCATGGAAGTGAAGTAATGCGATATAAATCTTTATCAGAAACAGAAACAACTCACTGACAAGAAGCCTAGGTTTATTACAGAATAAAAAGGGATAATTAGAAAAATTATTTATAAGATATTTTCCAAGATTACAACTGTGTATTAAATTCCATCCAGATGTGTGTACAGACGGAACCTCTGTTATTCAGCAACTAATACACGTATTAGTGTTTGAACACCTCACAATGCAATTAACCACTCGCTTCGAAATGACTTGCACAAAAGGATTTCTTTCTAATTGTCCTGTTTCGTGTACACATCAATGTAACAATAATAACTATAAAGTTTAACACCTTGTGGAGTCAGCTTTTATATGTGTTTCCAAATGACAGGATGCATATTTAGATCTTACCTCCGGGCTTTATTGTACAGATGCACACAGAACATGTTCAGATCTGCAGCCAGAGGAGGAATGGATAGAGCAGAATTCCACCCAGACAGCAGACAGGGTTAAATGCTGACAGACGTTCTAAAGAAGAGTACAGCCAATTCATATGACATTACCATATATTTGACAGGAATAATGACATACCACCTAGCTCTAACCCAATCCAAGAGCAATAACTTAAACTCTGTATCTTCTTTTCCAGTCTTACCAATCTGGCAAAAGAATAACTTCATTAGGAAAAAGCTGGTCTTAAAGTGTAATACTATATGCTGCTTTCAGTTTTCTGTGTACTGTCACTTTATTGGCAATTGTTTCCGTCGCTCATGTCTTATGCCTATACATACAATCTTGGGTCACTGCCCAGAGAACTAGATAAATACATTAATAAAGATAAAAGTAGTAACAGTCTCTTTGAGCTAAACTTAATATTTAATTGTGCAAATTATTGTATACTGGAGGTAATACAGTAAGTGACCAAATCAATGGGTAATTTAACAAGCAACGGTATATTTATTTTACAGGTTGTTTTAAAAGCATTGGATCCTAACTTTCAAAGAGAGAATCCTTATAATCCACATGTACAAGGTTGGTATAATTTTGGGACTTTTCTATTATTTGTTCTTTTTTCTGATATAGGTTTGGTTTCAAAGTTAATGACTACACATACCATACTTTACAAAGTAAAATATTTTTTTTAATATACAGTACAACAAAAAATGTTTTATTTGAAGGAAAAAGGTACTGAATATGGGGTGTTAAGAGCCACAATTACTGGTATATACCAAAAGAAAGTAGGTCTGTTAAGTAAGTCTAAATCTATTTACTATAGACCAATGTTTCACTTATCTGTTTACTTATTAATAGGGGGTGGTAAAGAAAAACTGTATTGAACATTTTAACGTTGCAGTTACTTTTTAATGGTAACCATTTATTTTATTCACTTCAGAGCTCATAACTATGACAAACCTTCGAGTAAACTTCACCAGGCTTCTGACACTGGGAGACACTTTACTATTAAGATGGAAGCGGAATCCTCAAGAGAAGTATTACTATACTCTCTATGAAATGGTTGTCTGCGGGAGCTGCTTTTGCAATGGCCATGCCAGTCGGTGTATGCCAGTGGACAATGCAAGAGGAGAATGGTAAGGGATATATTTGCTCTTTATTTGACAATGTTATGCTGTAAAAATATTAATGAAATGCATGCTTTTTTTAATGTGATCATTACTATTATTTTTACATTCAGGTAGCGAAGGCTAAAAAGCCTAGTCATAACAAGTTAATAGTGTATGCACATTATCTTGTTAGACGGGGTTTTCATTTGTGCTAAGAGCAACAATTTTACCCTGCAATTTGACTTATTTCTTGCAGGTCCATGGAAGGTGTGTCTGCCAGCACAACACTGGTGGTTTGAACTGTGAGAGATGCAAAGACTTTTACAATGATGCCCCCTGGAGGCCAGCTGAGAGATCAAGCATAAATGGCTGTAAAAGTAATGGGATTCATTTTATTATTCTAGTGGACTACACAACTACACAACACAATTATAGCTTAGAACTTTTGTTGTTTCTTATATTGTAAACATGAATTATACAGGTGTCCTATACAATATTAACACCAAAATCTCTCTCTCTCTCTCTCTCTCTCTCTCTCTCTCTCTCTCTCTCTCTCTCTCTCTCTCTTTGAGCTAATATATATATATATATATATATATATATATATATATATATATATATATATATAATATTGAAAATTTCAGCAGAGAAATAAAAAACAAAAAGAATACAGCGTTTTTCTAAGTGCAATTTTCACTCTGTGTCCAAGTACCTGTTGTACCAGGGATACAAATTTGTGTTTTTCTAATTAAGTTCTAATTAGTCCACATGTGCTATTATAGACCATTTGCAATATAATTCATTATTTGTTTTCTCTCATTTCATTGCTATAATACAAAAAGTGTATTGGGGAATAAATACATACCTACAAATAAATTGCATTACAAGATAATAAAAAAAAAACTACTGTTTTCCAGAATGCAACTGCAACAGACATTCAGAGACTGCCATTTTGACATGGCAGTGTATTTAGCTAGTGATGGAGTCGGTGGAGGTGTTTGTGAGACTTGCCAACACGATAGAATGGGACCAAAGTGTGAGCAGTGCAGACCATTCTTTTAAGATTCTTATGTGTGTATCCGTAAGTTTGTTAATGTTGAAGAAAGAGTAATCAAAGCATGTAAAAAATGTCTAATTGCATTATAAGATTTTATTTTATTTTTTATTTTTTTATTTTTTTTACAAAGCATCATTTAAAATGCTTTACACACCTCCAAACTATGTGTTTACAAAAGAACCTCACTGAATTAGATTTTGTAGAAGCTAATATTATTTAACATTTATGCAGCACAGACTACTAGTACTAAATTGTGAAAAGGTTTCATGTATCATTTATCTATTATTTATTTTCTTAGCAGACGGCCTTACCCAGGGCGACTGTACAGTTGAATACAAAAAATACATATCAAGGATTACAGAACAATTAAGAGCAAGATACAAAATACAATGACTTAAGTCCTAATAAGAGCAAATAAGAGCATGACGTTCTACTTTTAATATTTATTTCTTAGCAGACGCCCTTATCCAGGGCGACTTACAGTTGTAAACAAAAATACATTTCAAGAATCACAGTACAAGTATTAATACAATTAAGAGCACGATAAAATACAATGACTTTGGTTCTAGCAAGTACAAGTATGACAAAATACGATTCAATAACAGAGCAGATAACAGTGTCAGTTATAGTTATATCAGGATATAATTAAATACAAAAATACTACAGATTAAATAACACTTGTGACAGATTACAGTACTCTAAAATACAGGATTAAATGCAGTAAAATAGGGAGCAGATAAGAGCAAGTAAAGCGCATTTAAGGAAGAGTGATAGTGTCCTGAGGGAAAAGAGGAGGGTGCTGTCTGAAGAGGTGAATCTTGAAGAGGCGCCAGAAGGTGGTCAGGGACTGGGCAGTCCTGACATCTGTAGGAAGGTCATTCCACCACTGCGGGGCGAGGGTGGAGAAGGAGCGGGCTGTGGAGGCAGGGGAGCATAGAGGAGGTACAGCCAGTCTTCTAGTGCAGGCGGAGCGGAGAGGTCGAGTGGGGGTGTAGGAGAGATGAGGGTCTGGAGGTAGCTGGGTGCAGTCTGGTCAAGGTATCTATATATTTCAAACAGAATATATGTGCATCCACACACATTTGTGAGTCTGTTTATCATATGCAAATGGTATTTTAATGCACATTTCTCATTAAATTAAGTAAAAAAAAAAAATTTTTAAAAATAAGCCTACACCTTCTGCTGAATTTCCTTCTTGATCTTTTCTTGCTGCAGCACTACAGTACAACCAACATACTGTAATCGTTATATAGTTAATTCATTTTGTAACTTTATAACCCCATCCTGACATTCCCTCTGGGGTGTTTAAGGACTCACACTATCTCCTGCACCCTCGTGCCAAAGATTATTACATTCCCTCTACTTGCTCATGAGCTATTGCATAGTGTGTCTTTTCTGATGTGTCCCCCTTGATTTAAACAGCCTGTGACTGTGACCCAGAAGGCTCTTTGAATAATGGAATGTGTGAGTCTCGCACGGATCCCAGCTCCAGAACAGTGGCTGGCCGCTGCATAGGTAAGGAGAATGTAGAAGGAGTGAGATGTGGTCGCTGCAAAACTGGTTTTTTTGGGATAAGCCAAGACAATCCACAGGGTTGCCAATGTACGTATTTCTACTCAATATAGTATAATAATTGTTTGTTTTTATACCTAGAGTTATTGGCATTAGGGTAAACATTTTTGTGGTCCAGTGGTTAAAGAAAAGGCCTTGTAACCAGGAGGTCCCCGGTTCAAATCCCACCTCAGCCACTGACTCACTGTGTGTGACCCTGAGCATAACCTCCTTGTGCGCCGTCTTTCAGGTGAGACGTAGTTGTAAGTGACTCTGCAGCTGATGCATAGTTCACACACCCTAGTCTCTGTAAGTCGCCTTGGATAAAGGCGTCTGCTAAATAAACAAATAATAATCATCATAGAAAACAGACTGAATGTGTCCAGATAGGCAAGAGGACAACCAGAAGAGACAGGTTCCAGAGATCTCAGCATAATTCTGAAGGCGGTCAAGAAGAGTGCTATAATCTATGGTATCAAAAGTAGTAGTTTGGTCAAGGAAGACAAGCACAGAGGGAGCATCAGCATTTAGCAGGAGATCATTTACAATCCGGAGCTGAGCAGTTTCGGTACTGTGATGCGGCCGGGAGCCAGATTGCAGAGATTCAAGCAGATTGTTATCTGTGAGATGTTTCATCAGCTGGCTGGCTACAGCCCTTTCAAGAGTTTTGGAGAGAAAAGGAAGATTAGATATGGAATGGAAGTTAGATAAGACAGCTGGGTCAAAGGAGGATTTTTTGAGCACTGACGTTACTCGGGCAGTCTTGAGGGCAGCAGGAACCACGTTATCATATCCTCGCTCGACCGTATCGCAGCAATAAATTGAATAAATAAATAAATAATATATATATATATATATATATATATATATATATATATATATATATATATATATATATATATATATATATATATATTCAATTTATTGCTGCGACACGTTCGACCGAAGATATGAAAATGTGTTTCTTGCAAATACCTACACAAATCTATAAATGTAATCAAAAGTGAAGAATTGCAGCAACATGCTTACTGAATCAAAGAGGATGTGGGAGTCTGTACCATAAGGCCATAATGTCCACAAAGTACCTCCCTTCACGTTCCAGGCACACAGAAGTATCCAAAATAGCAATCCTGCAAAGCAGATGTTAATTTTCTCATGATAAGGTCCAACAAATGACACGAAGCCTTGGTGTACTTCTGGATAGTAACCTCTCCTTTGATGCCCAAATCTCCTCTGTAGTCAAATACTCCTTCTACCACCTTCGAAACATCTCAAAGGTCCGTCCCTACCTTTCCCTCCCAGAAGCAGAGATACTCTGTCATGCATTTATCTCCTCTCGACTCGACTACTACAACTATCTCTATGGTGGTCTTCTGTCACGCGCCATAAACTGATTGCAGCTGGTTCAAAATGCCATTGCTAGGATCCTTACCACATGTAAAAAACATGATCACATTACCCCCTGTCTTGCCCAGCTGCACTGGCTACCTTTAAATTCAGGATTACTTTCAAAATTCTCCTGCTTGTCTACAAGGCTTTTCATCACACAGGTCCATATCGCTCCAACCTGCTGACCTGCTATGTACTTGCACGCAAGCTGAAGTCCTCTGACTCTGACTTGCTTGTTATACCCATGCAAAAATGCACCACTTTAGCTTCATGGCCCCCGACAGTCACTCGCTTCAAATCAACTCTCAAGACTGACTTGTTCTTGCTTGCTTTCAATGCTCTTTAAGCCTGATATCTGTTTTTAGCTGTTGTCTAAATTGCTATTCCAGGTTTTTCACTCCATCTTATTCGTATGATTTTGTATGACACACACATCGACGTTGTTTAGAATTCATATCCTAGACTTGTATTTAATTGAATTTGCTTTTTTTTTTACTGTTTGTATTTAATGTACTATGCCCTGTATTTCACTGTATTTAATGTATTATGCATTATTCCTAACAGTCTTGTAAAGTGCTTTGTGATGGTGGTGTTTTCATAGCGATTTGCTTCATCTGTATGATTTAAAAGTTAAAACAAGTTAGTCTTTTTTTAACTCTCTGCTTTCCCCTTAGATCTGATGAATGAGAGCTATTGGCAAAAATATGGTTTCTGAAAATTGGAAAATAATATTTTACATATTTATCAAATAAATGGAATCTTTGCTGGTGATTGCTGTATATGAATAATATGTTTATTTTCATTGACAGACCGTAGAGATCAGATTCATTCTGAAGTGTTTTTCTTTTACTGTCTGTCGATTTCTTTATATGTGCTCTAATATATTAAATGATTACTTTTCACAAGTTTTTACAAAGGAGGATACGGACAACATGCCCCACATGTCGGCCTGTTCCTATCCAGTTTTAAATAACTTTAGCATAACAGAGGCAGAAGTGTTAAAGGGACTAGGAGCTCTTAAAATAAACAATAAATAAATAACCCCCCTGGGCCGGATGAGATCCTCCCAATAGTACTCAAAGAAATGAATGAAGTTATTTACAAACCGCTAATCAAGATCATGCAACAGTCTCTTGACACAGGGGTTGTACCGACAGACTGGAGAATTGCAAACATATTAGCGATCCACAAAAAGGGAGACAAAACCGAACCAGGTAAATGCAGACCAATAAGCCTGACTTCTATTATACGTAAACTTGTGGAAACTATAATAAGATCTAAAATGGAAAATTACCTATATGGTCACAATATCCTGGGAGACAGTCAGCATGGTTTTAGGAAAGGGAAATCGTGTCTAACTAACCTGCTTAACTTTTTTGAGGATGCAACATTGACAATGGATAATTGCAAAGCATACAACATGGTTTATTTAGATTTCCAGAAAGCTTTTGACAAAGTCCTGCATAAAAGATGAATTCTCAAACTGAGCGCAGTAGGAATTCAAGGAAATGCATGCACATGGATTAGGGAGTGGTTAACATGTAGAAAACAGAAAGTACTGATTAGAGGAGAAACTTCAAAATGGAGCAAGGTAACCAGTGGTGTACCACAGGGATCAGTATTAGGTCCTCTGCTATTCCTAATCTACATTAATGATTTAGATTCTGGTATAGTAAGGAAACTTGTTAAATTTGCAGACAGCACAAAAATAGGAGGAGTGGCAAACACTGTTGCAGTAGCAAAGGTCATTCAAAATGATCTACACAGCATTCAGAACTGGGCAGACACATGGCAAATTACATTTAATAGAGAAAAGTGTAAGGTACTGCACGCAGGCAATAAAAATGTGCATTATAAATATTATATGGGAGATACTGAAATTGAAGAAGGAATCTATGAAAAAACCTCTGAGTTTATGTTGACTCAGAAAAGTCTTCATCTAGACAATGTGGGGAAGCTATAAAAAAAAGGCCAACAAGACGCTCGGATATATTGTGAAAAGTGTTGAATTTATAATCAAGGGAAGTACTGTTAAAACTTTACAATGCATTAGTAAGACCTCATCTAGAATATTGTGCTCAATTCCTGTCACCTCGTTACAAAAAGGATATTGCTTCTCTAGAAAGAGTGCAAAGAAGAACGACCAGAATTATCCCGGGTTTAAAAGGCAGATTTTATGTATTTTCATAAATGGTGCAAATATTGCGCTGGAACAAAATCTGTGATAGAATCTAAGTAGCATTCTAAATAACTATTTAAAAAAAATGTACAGTTGGGTGCTTCATTATCGCTTTAAGAGTGCCAGTAGTGTCAATATATCAGAACATATAATTTACTATGTGTTGTTTTCACCAACAGACTAAAGAAAAGTTAGATAGAATTGAAGACAACAATATGGACTTAATGAACAGACTTAATGACCTCAACAGGGAAATTAAAAATCTCAAGGAGAAAACTGAAATGAATGGATTGCAGGTTAAAGATGCAAAGGAAGCAGCAGAAGGAGCCCTTGCCAATGCTACAGAAGCTGAGAAGGTAAATTTGCAGCTGACGATTTTTAGATTAAACAACACTAGCTACTGTTATGTCTATTCTCTTTATGTTTTGTAATATAATCAGTATAATTTCACATGGGCAGTTTTTCTGAGTCAGTGCTGCTGAAACAAACTCAACTCTGTTGTCCCCAATGTATTTCGAATTTACTGCCTAGTTCCTACAGATGCCTTTGTTTGAGAATGTGCCTTAGATCAAATAGCCCAATGAAAACATTCTGCTCAGTGAAATGGATCAATTCTTTCTAATTCCTAGAAGACGGACATCCTACCAGGAGACGGACACCCTTATGTAATGGTGACAGTGGGCATTGTAATATTAACAATAGTAAATAGGCCAAGTGTTTTATGGATACTAAAATAATAACAAGATGTTTATTCTGTAAAAAAATATATACTTAGAAGTATACAATAACACAGTATAGCAGACCTAAGTCACTTCAAAAGGTTTGAGAACCACAGATCTAATTTTCTGTTGTTTTCTCAGCCCTCTGTATGCTCTAGAGCAGGGCTGTCAAACTCAGCTCCTGGAGGGCCGCAGTGTCTTCTGGTTTTCCTTCCACCCGAGCTCTCAGTTACTTAATTGGTCTAATTATTTGATTAATTGGACACATTTAACACTTCTCTTCAGGCTTCAAAATGTTTCATAGGTAGTGTAGCTTGAATCAAGTGAATTTTTAAAACCATCGACTGTAAAAGACCTTGAAAAATATTAAATATGTCAAATTGAACAAATAATTAGATGAATTATGTTAATTGAGAGCTCAAGTTGGAATGAAAACCAGAAGACCCTGCGGCCCTCGAGGGCTGGAGTTTGACACCCCTGCTCTAGGGCTAGTCCAATGTGAATCCCTTATCCTACTGACACACACAAAGCTCACTGTTGTATATTATTGAATCTTGCTGTCTGTGCACCTTCAGGCCAGAACTTAAACTCTGGATAGATCAACCCCTACTTTTCCCCAGTGCAAATGTAACGACACCATAACTGTGGTTTCATTTATCTTTCTTTTCTGTTATATAGTGTGTATAAACTTTGTCAAATACCTATAGTACAAATTGTTCTAAAAGAAACACACATTTTCCTTCTCCTGTTTATGATGGAGAAAAATGGCACAAAAAGTAAACAAGTTATTTTTTTCAAAACTGAATAAATATAACAATATTTAATTTGTTAAGTGAGTAGATAGTTTAACTATAGGGATTTAATTGTTCTTTCAGAACATGAGTTGGATTTCTAAGACCTGCTCAACATACCTTACCTTAAATATACAACCTTCTATCAGCAGCTGGCACAGTTCTGCTAACTCCAGTCGCTCTGGTGAGCATCAACTGGTGCTCCCTTTCTTCTGACATGTAAACTGCACGTAATTTGAAACTGTTGTCTTTTGCTTTTGTCTAACAATAAGATGATCTGTAACAAAACAGCTGTAAGAAGACTAGAAATGATTCTCAGACACTTCATACACTTTTTGATACTAGAGGAGCATTTCTGTTTTCTCTGTGATACACACCAAAGTAAAATGTACTTATCTTTTTCTGTAATGACCCCACCCCTGCAGGCACATTTTTTCCAATAAGAGCTACTCTAAAGACTACAATATTACTTACAGTATGAACCCTGACTGGGTAATGGTTGTGGTATAGCAGTGTTAATGTTTATGCTGACCCCACTAAAATGTAGAAAGTTGTATTAGCGTTGGAACTTTTTTTTACAGAATGGCTTGTTGGATCTCAGAACCCCTTTATTAGAAATGGAGAACATGCTATGTTGACACAACTAGCAGGCTTTTTCACCAGATTACCAAATTAAAAGCCACATGCAGTAAATTGAAGGACTGAAGCAAAGGCTGGCTAGAGCATGAAGGCATAGTTGAAAAGAAGTGTATCAGGAAAGAAGCTCATGTTGATTGCTTTGCATACCACTCCCCATCCCCCTGACCTAAACATGAGACCATTCTTGTGAACAAAAAGGCTTATCTTTCATGAGACCTTTAGAAGACCCCAAACATAAAGCAAGGTAAAGGGGACAGACTCAAATAATTACATGTTTAAGACTAGTAAACCTAAACATGTTTTCTTTCTGCAGAAATCCCACATTTCCCCTCAAGTTTCATGTTTGAAATTATAAATGCCATGTTTCTAAATTATAATTGACTGACGTCATCTTTTTGTCATAATGCAGTACCCTGTTAATGACAACTTTTATTTATTTCTTTTTTAAATGGTCCTCCTTCTCTGACTTCCAGATATGTGATCACCACAGTTCAATGCAATTACTGTGACAATCTGTGCTAAGTTAACACCAGTTTCTTTTTTTCTTTTATAATGAGAAGACTTGGTCATTTAAAAACTACTTGCACATTAGTTGTTTCTTGCTAGTTCTCTTGCTTGTTTTGTGATTTTTTTTTAGTGAGACAAAGAAAGAGTCCAATCTAAGTGCCATTGTAATTTTTTTTAATGTGCTATGTTTTCTCTACATGTAGATGTTTTCAAACCCATAATTTTACAGTATTTAAATTTAACAAATGCTACCCAGTTTACATGTTTGTACTTAATTTCTATGTGAGTGAAATACCTTTCATGGTTAAATGGACATATTAAAATGATGCAGATGGACTGGATTCTGTTACACAAGCAAACTAGAGACCTAAGGAGATCGGAACATTCCAGGTAACACACAACGCTTGATAATGGGCATTCAATCTACAGTTCTGTAACAATGGAATGAAGTCAGTAGTCTAAAATGGATATTGCTTATGGGCTTATATTGCATGCAATAGTTGCCATAAGCTCAGACTTCACTTAAAATGTGTTCATGATGCCAGTTTCAACTGAGCTACTGTACTGTATCTCGTGTTTGCTTTGAGGTTAAAGACGACCAACAAACCCACATTTTGTAAGCGTTAATGCACACCAAACGAAAGGAATTAATTTCAAAATACATATCAGGAATTAGTATATAGTTTATTACGTGTATGTTTAATATTAGTATTCAGACATACAGTCATTTTGCAGTTTACTATGACTAATGTATTTGTTGTGCTATTTAAAACAAAACAAAAACGAATACCATACTTTCATGCCTTTTAACAATACATAACAATTTGTTTTGCTTTTACCAAAATAGATCACAGCGTATGTTGGTAGAAAACTTCTTACAGCAGTAAGAATCTGTAAAGTATACATCAACTGAACAAAACACTAAAAACAAAACAAAAAAAAAAGGATGTAGGCTACTGTACTTTCAAACAAGGTGCTTGGAAGCGCATGCGCTGTTAGTTTAGCTTGGTTTGGAGTTAAACAAGTCCCATTAGAAGTTTTGGAATTAGAAGGGTAGGGCTGCAGAGCGAGGCGCAGTGTGAGGGGTTTTGGATGTAAGCGTGCGTTATACACATTTGTTTAAGTTGTTTACACATTGCATATATACGGGTTTAAACTGTATTGTGTTTTTTGTTTCTCTTTTTTCTTAGAACATTTGGGCTTTTAGAAAGAAAATTCAAACCCATGTTATAAAAGACTAGGAAAATGTGGATACTTCAAATCGCTACGATCCAAGGTAAGTTTTTGTGATTTATAACATGCATTTTAAATGTATTTTTGATAATGTGCACTGTTCTGTGGCCAATACAAATAAGTAATATGTCTTTAAAAAATACCAAAGAACAGGGTCGTTTATTTATTTATTATTTATTTGTATTTCAGAAACACCCTATAATTGAATCGTATATAAATGGTTTAGTTTCAGACAGTAAATTACTGTAGTATACTTCACACGTATATTGGGTGGGTGCATATTTCCATCTGTATTGATTTTTATGAGATATTAATTTAATTCTCACAAATATGTTTGAATTTCTAATCTAATATTTCGATCTGTTGTCTGTTTCAAAATTCCCATTTTGTAATTCGAGCCAGAGCATATTTTTCTTGTTAGATTTGAACCGGTCTGAGTGCAAAGGAAAAGGAGTCATATGTTTTTAATTAAAACCAGTAGACGCAATGTTGGAGCGTAACGGGTTTTGTTTTTCCTTATGGGGTGAATAATATTTATTATTATTATTATTATTATTATTATTATTATTATTATTATTATTATTATTATTATTATTATTTATTTCTTAGCAGACGCCCTTATCCAGGGCGACTTACAATTGTTACAAGATATATATATATATATATATATATATATATATATATATATATATATATATATATATATATATATATATAATGAGTTACAAAAATACACATAATGTTGCTTAGTTTTTATTTGGGGTAGTATGTCACGGCATAGCTGTCGGAAAGTACCGCACCAAACCTCTGTACTGCATGCAATTACAAAACCTTGGGGTCCAAAATACTGCAAGCGGGTTCCGTCTTTTTCCACTGGGCTTGACTTGTTCACTTTTCTCTTCGGTGTATAGCTGTCTGGGTGCACGCCCTTGCCCAGGGACCCCAGTTAAGTTACGGCTGTGCTGAGGGAAGTTGCTATCCGGCCACAGGTGACTTGTTGATCGGAAGAGCGGACCGTCTTTCTTCCACGTCCACCTGTGGATTGTTAAAACCTGAACCCTTTTGCATTGTTAGCCATCTGCAGGTATGCACTTTACATTGACTTTAACATTGCAGTACAACCAATCCCAAAACACAGCTTTCTGAAATTCCCATAACACGTTGTTAAAAAAAACAAAAAAAAAACGATACTGTGTTTGTTATGAGGAGGATAATGCCATAACTGTTAATTATTCTGAGTTGCACAATGTATATGTATTGGATGCAAGTGAATGCTACAGCAAAAGGTTTAACAATCACTGTTTTGTCTGTTAAGGTACTGTTAAGTCATTCTCTCAAACATATTTGAATGTAAGATAGGAAGCTCCATAATATATATATTTTTCCCAAAGAACAAAACTGTGGGCACCTCTAGGATATCATTTACTTATCTTTTATTTTACAAGTGTCAACTTGACTTTGCTTTTATACTCATGTTGAAGCTAAATTTCATATGCAAAAATATGAAGCTGTCTGTTATATATGTTTACAATTATAATGTATAGAACACAACTGAAAGCATCTTTAGATGTGTTTTAGAATCCTGTGGTATGACATACAAAATTTCAGGATTAATCTTTGTTTATAAGAAAGTTAGTCAAGCTTTGGGATGATATCCAAATAACTAAGGGGTTTTAAAAAAATATTTCATGTGAATGGTGATTTTATTTTTTAAACAAAAAACATATCTTATTTTAATAATTGAGACCCAGGGCAAGATCAGAAGACAGCATTTGTGTATTTCTTGTGCCTCTCTTTAAATACTGTCTAGACAACTTCCTGGTGGGTTAATCTAATCAACAAAGGACAGACACATGCATTTTAGCATTAGTCTTCCATTTTTTTTTCTTTTTTTCACTACTGTTTTTTTTTCAAAAGAAACTCTATGATTACACTTACCACGCTCAGCTATAATTAGATACATACTTTTATTTCGATTTCATTGTTTTAAAGCCATTTTCAACCATTGAAAATACCCACTAATCTGTTAATGTTTCTTTTTCCAAACTTTAGGAAGAGAAGAAGTGCTTTGTTTGTGATTCCAAGGAACGGTATGATGAGAATGTAAACCACACAACCAGCCATGGCATTGAGAATGTTGTAACAACATTTGCACATAACCGCTTAAAAACCTGGTGGCAGTCTGAAAATGGTGAGTTCTCATGGGAAAAGAAGCCTTGGGTTAATTTAATTTAAGGCATCTTATTTATTTAATAAGGTGGTGGTAGTTAACCCTTTAATCATTATTTGCGTTCTGACTGAGTGGGGGTGGGGGTTGACTTCAAAGTGAAAAGTAATGCTTAGGCAATGTAGAAAGGGACAAACCCATCCATTTGACAATTAGCACTGTACTTAAAACAACAAACAACGACCTAGACTGCTATCTGGAAGCAGCTGCATTCTCACCGGTCTCTCAAATGAAGGAAAGGGATCACGTAATTGTTAAAGAAAAAAATGTAAATAATGCAGTGTGTTCAGAGATTTTTCTGTTCAAACTTCCTTTAGTAGTTAAAAAAAAAAAAAAAAGTTTGTCTTTTGTTTCCCTTAAGTGGTTCCCTTTAATCCCTTGCAGTCATTACTACAAAGATTTTAACCTTGGCGCAATTTACATTGAAATACAGCCAGTGGAGTGAGATTTATGGGATTGCTAACTCCTACAGGGCCATAAAATGGGGAGTTGGCAAAAGCTAGAATGGGGCCTGGACCTTAGCATGCCCAGTAATTATCCAGTAGCCCTGGACATACTGAAATAAAGAGGATTTAACTTATAAGGCAAGGGTGTGTCTGTGGAGCTAATGGAGCTGCTGTTGATAAAAAGCATATGTGGTAACAGTCTGCCCTCCTTTGCTATGACGTAGCTCCTTTTGATACAGTAACTTGTAGTATGCCTTTTGTAATGTAGATAGAAATTGCTTATGGCAACTCTGCAATGCCAGTTGGCCTTAACTACTGTTGTAGAATGAGACAGTTGTCCAAAGCAGAGCTAGGTTAAGTCTCCAGTTAGCTTCTATACAGTAGGCTGTATTCACAAAGCTCTTTATGTAAAGTCTGTTTTGATACATTTAAATGCTGTTTGATAGTCATGAATCTAGAGACTAAAAATGTTCCATGTGTATCACATGTAGTTTACTTGCAAGATAAAATGTTGTGAATAGGTTCCAGTATCTTTTTACAAAACATTTTAATTTTTTTTTATTTGTCTGACTGCAAAGAGGGCAGAATTCCCAAGGTGCAATGTTGGACTTTGGAACCTAACACACTGTGTGGGTGTCTTCATGTCCTCCTACTGTCTGTTTTGTATCCCAGAGAGTATACTTTAGAATTGTATTGCTTAAGACTACCTAATTTTAAAATGTAAAGTTCATCTGGCCACAGAAATATTTGAGTTCTTTGTAACGTGTAAGCCATGCTGCCAGTACACATGGTTTTTAAACTGACAGTTTTATTAATGAATGTTTTGGAGTGTTTTACAGCCCACACCCTCCGCTAATATGGGACACTATTTTAGTTGCTTTTGTGGGAGCGCTGTTGGTTGCAAACCAAAGGGCCCCAGCTTCGGCAGATAATGTTTTACTTGAATAAGACCACAATGCACACAGCTGTTCCTGTTTGCGTCATGGTTTTCCCTGCTTGTTTTCATGTCCCTGTAGGTTTGGAAAATGTTACCATCCAGCTGGATCTGGAGGCGGAATTCCATTTCACTCATCTCATTATGACCTTCAAGGTAACCTCAGGAGGTTTTCTTGGCACAATTCCTCTGCTTGGGGTCCCAGATGTTCGTAGGAGTTTAACACTGAGTACTCAGACAAGTATTGTGTTATTAAAATCTCTTGGAGCTGTGTGGTTTAGTATTTGTGTCTCTAAAAGATAAATCCATTTCTCCATTCACCACCTGACAAGTTAAAAAGACAGGTCTTAGCTTCACAATGTGGCACGTAAGTGTAAAATTGGATTGTAATAAACCAGTTTACGCTTTTGAGTTGAGTGCTGGTATGAAAGCAATGGATTGTGTGTAATATTGAATGGGAGACTGTGTAAAATGAATGAGCCACTTTGTCCTGTTATTGAAATTTTGAAACGCACAGAATCATTAGGTTATTTACAGCAAGTGAAACTAGTCCAGCAAGTGCTTTTTTTCCTAAAAACAATGGTTTAGACTGGATTTTATACTTGATGAGGTTTTTGAGAGGAACTGGGGATTCACCCTGAGATTAACTGAGCTGTTTTATAATTACTTAGACATGTTAGACATGTATTTTAAAACATATAACATGCCTGTAACAGACATCCTTGTTTTACTTGTACTTGTATTTTTTTATTTCTCTTAGACATTTCGTCCAGCTGCCATGTTGATTGAGAGCTCTTCTGATTTTGGGAGGGCCTGGCAGGTGTACCGTTATTATGCATATGACTGCGAATCTGCATTCCCAGGTATTTCTGTGGGGCCAATGAAGAAAGTCAATGACGTCATCTGTGACTCCCGCTATTCGGACATCGAACCATCTACAGAAGGAGAGGTTTGTTGAATAAGGCCAGTTTCAGATGGATGCTTTAGAGGCGTACCAAAAATTCAAGCACAAAATTTTGACTAAGTCCCAATTAAGTACATGAGTAGAGCATGAAACAATTAAGTTCACCTCGATGCTCTTTTGGCGTTAGCACGCCTTCCTCTGCCGCTCCGAGCTGCTCTGGTGCACCTTGGTTTCATAAGGAGTTCCAGCGGCAAACTGAACTAAGCTGCACTTAATGTTAATATACACAAATGATATACAAATTATATGCTAAACAGTATTGTTTATCCCACAATGCTAATCAATCATGGCAGAGCCCACGGAGGAGCAGCGTGCCAGGGGCTGCATTCTTGAAAGTCCAAAGACAAAACTTAAGAAAGTTCATAAGAAAATAGTTACGATCTTCCTAAGATTGTTCTTCAGTTTTTCTTATGATCATCCTAAATTTCTTAAGAACTTCTTAAATATTAAAAAATCTTAAAAAAAATATATATATTCTGAGTAATATAGGCCTAAGGCAAACTGAATTTAAAATACATGTATTGTGATTTAGCGAAACACGTCTTACATTTTAATTAATGTATGTATGTATGTATGTATGTATGTATTTATTTATTTATTTATTTATTTATTTATTTATTTATTTATTTATACCCTTATACGTATTACTAAAATAAATAAGTAAACCACGGAAATCAGTCCTTGTTTGCATAAATATTAACATGAATGCAAGACTTCTGTTAGTTTCCTCTGAGCAATTTATTTTGATCCTCTTATACATACAATGACTATTTCAATAATTGTCAGTGACAGGCTTTTTAACTGCATGGGGATGCTCTGATTCGTGTTCTTGTAGGTCGACTTAATAGAAATGCAGCTGTAAAAAAATGTATAGTAGCCCAACTCCCAGCAGCAGCACGGAGCTCTATTTCTTAACTGACCGAAAACCCTGCTTCTACCTGGGGAATCTGCTCGCTGATCTGTCCTTAGCACTATGGCTTCCGAAAACGGAGATAGCCCCTGTGACTAGATTGTAGTGCGGCAGATAGATCATGGTCTTAAGAGTAAAAACAGACCCTAAAGACTGCAAACCTTTTAAATTCAGATTTATTATTATTATTATTATTATTATTATTATTATTATTATTATTATTATTATTATTATTATTATTATCATTTGTTACAATTAAGGAGATATTAATGATGGTTAAATGTGATTAAAACCTGTTTTGCTGTATTTGTTTGACACAAGAGAACTGCGCTGCGTAGGCCTTCTGTTCTGAAATAAGAGTTTTTCTTTAATAACCATATGTCATAATTTGTCTACAATGTGATTTTATTTAAGACACCTTTGGAATAAGTGCACTTTCGGTTCACCAGTACGAAACCAATTGGTTTATCGAATTTAATGAAGTGCGGCTCTAACGCATACTTCATTTCAATTGAGTTCAGCACGCCTCTGGAGCATCCGTCTGAAACTGGCTTTAGTTTATCTGACAAGGTGAAGACTTTAAGCCAGGATTTTAGTCATCTGCATATTGTTTATGTCTGTAATGTTACTTTTATTTTCTCCTGACTAGGTTATCTTTCGAGTCTTGGATCCCGCTTTTAGAATTGAAGACCCTTACAGCCCCAGTATCCAGAGTAAGAATACTGCTTTATTTTCTTTAATCTGGTGTACATTATTGCCGATTGATGATAGAGATAGGATTGAGAGAGGAAACAGAGCAGGCTGTTCCATTGTTTTCACTTTCTTAAAATCATGCTCTTTACTGAAATGGAATAATTAAAAAAAGAACAGTTCTGTGATAATCAATCATTCAGATTTACCAGAGTTCCAGAACTGCTGTTTGACTCGAATCATCCAGCTGTACATAAGTTTAACATTTACATAAATCCCCTCCTCCATTCCATGGTTGTGATTGAATAATAATTTCAAATATGGTATCTTTTAGGTCATGCTGCACACAACATGTTTAAAAAGTAGAACATTGTAGATATATTCTATTTAGGATAAACATTCTTTCATCTGACATCATTCTCCTGTTAGTTTTGTCTGGGTTCACTGAAGAGAAGAATGTGTAGCAGGATATTTCTAACTTGTGGTGCTGGTGGGGGTGGTAGTGGTGCTAATGGGGGTATAGGGGTGGGGGTGGGGAGGAATGAGGGAAGCTCTGTATTAGCTTCCACCATTAGTTCCAGATTTGACTCCCCCCCCCCCCCCCCCCCCCCCCGAGGCTCCTGACACAGTTTTGTTACTTTTCTCAAGAAAAATATTTTAGTTAGACTCAGATGATGCTTTACACAGTACCACAAATTCCTATTTTAATCTAAATCTAAACATTGGTGCAGATATATAGTGATTTTTTTTTTTTTTTTTTTGGGGGGGGGGGGGGGGGGGGTTGTCAAACAAACCAAGAAATTGGTACAGTAAAGCTTTTGAATGAATGTTGAAAAGATATAAAGATATACCTCTAAGCTTGTTTTATAATAGTTTTATTGAATATAACTTTTATTTGTGTATTTTTTTGTTGTTGAATATTTAAGATATGTTAAAAATCACTAACCTGCGGATCAATCTTACAAGACTACACACCTTGGGAGATAACTTGCTGGACTCAAGGATGGAAATCAAAGAAAAATACTATTATGCCATCTATGACATGGTAGTCCGTGGTAATTGTTTCTGTTATGGGCATGCAAGTGAATGTGCTCCTGTAGATGGAACTGGAGAAGATGTTGAAGGAATGGTAAGTTGAATTAATTCATGTTCTGAAATTTGACTCACATTATTTGTACAATTTAAAGGGTACATATTTTTCACACACAATTCAGTTGAAACTGAACGAGTTCCATTGCTCATTTACTGCTTTAGAGTGCTTTACTAATTCTTTTAAATGCAGATGTGATGTAGACACCTGTGGCTTAATTATTGTATTTATGTTTTCAGCTGTGCTGAACCATAGAGGTACTTTTGTCTGATTTGGTTTTGTTAATGACAGGGTTCTAATTGTATCCAGATGAAAACATTCAAGCGCTTTCACGTCATTTGAGAGTTTGAACGTTACATAGACGCTTGTTGTTTTTGGCGGGAAACCGCATTCTACTCGGCAGCTGAAGCACATTTTCATCCAGAATACAGTACTGGTTGTAAGTAAGAACGCTGTTGTGCAGAAGCTGTATTGGTTATGCTATATATATATATATATATATATATATATATATATATATATATATAGCTTAACAAAATGTTTATCAGACGTTTCCTTGAATGTTGCTTTATTTCCAGGTACACGGGCATTGCATGTGCAGACACCACACCAAAGGTTTGAACTGTGAGCAGTGTGAGGATTTCTACCATGATCTACCCTGGAGGCCAGCTGAGGGACGCAACAGCAATGCTTGTAAAAGTATGTTTGTACAGCTTATTTATAATTGATTTTAACCTTGTTTTTGTTTTTGTGTGTGTGATTAGAAAAGTAACATTTTGCTTGTTCTTTCCAGAATGTAATTGCAATGAACACTCATTCACCTGTCACTTTGATATGGCTGTGTACATGTCCACGGGAAACGTCAGTGGAGGTGTATGTGACAGCTGTGAGCACAACACTATGGGACATAACTGTGAACAATGTAAGCCTTTCTTTTACCAACATCCAGAGAGAGACATCCGTGACCCCAACATCTGTGAACGTAAGTTTACTGTGTCCTCACTTAAAATGTAAGATGTTAGATACAGGGCTCGTTTGTGCCTGTCTACCCTTTGATCATTGTCTAAGTCGGGTAAGCAGTTTCAAAAGCCTGTGATGGGGTGGGTAGCACCTGCACTTTCAAGAGTTATCTCAGAGTGTAGAGGAGATTTCAAAGCCACCCTTAACTACAGTAGGAACAGAGATTTTTTTCTGTGTTTCTTTTCTTGATCTATATATTTTTTACCTGTTACGTCTATGGTTTTTAATATGTTGCTGTTAACTGGTGAGGTTTAAGTGACATAAAAAAATAGAATAGGTACTTTTTAAAAACTTATCTTTCATTTCTCCTCAGAATGTAACTGTGACCCAGTTGGTTCCCACAATGGTGGAATCTGCGATCGCTACACTGACTTCTCTACTGGTCTCATTGCTGGACAATGTCGCTGCAAACCAAATGTTGAGGGCGAGCGTTGTGATCAGTGTAAAGAAGGGTTCTATGGGTTAAGTGATGATCCCTTGGGGTGTCAGCGTAAGTAGATATTTAAAGGCTTTTTTTCTTTTTTGGTAATATATTTTGGTTTTAGAGTGTGTACTGTTCTGTATCTTATTACATATTTTTCTTTTTAAAATATTACATTTTTCAATTAATTTACTGTTTTTATGTTAGACACCAAATTTGTGAAACAAAGTTAAAATTGCCACTATTATCATAAATAATAGAATGCTGCTATGTATTCGTGGCACAGTCCTGCTGAGTGTGTGACAGCAATTTTCACTTTCTCATTTGTCCAGCTTGCACATGCAGTCCCTTGGGAACTCTTCCTGGAGGAAATCCATGCAATGTAGAGACAGGAAACTGTTACTGCAAACGCTTGGTAACTGGGAGGAACTGCGATCAGTGTCTGGTAGGTAACCCTTTTTTAAATTGTGTAGAATGGTGACAGACAGGATTTGTTTTCTGTTCTGTGTAGTTCAGAGTAGAAACTGCATTTGCAAATCTGTTGATGTTAATGTTTTTTTTCCCTTAAACATAAATTAGATTTACTTGTAGTAAAATTGATTGGCTGAGTGAAATGCAATAGCAATTCGAGAAGCACATAGTTGCCTTACAATATCAGTTTGGTAAACCACTTTTTTGCAGTAGTAAACGTGTTTGCACATAAAATTAACAGAGCATAAAAGCAACTCATCTCTGTAAATCTGCAAAAATTACTTCTCTCATGAGGTCGTTGAGAATATTAATGGCTTATTGTTCATCAGCCACAGCACTGGGGACTGAGCAATGATCTGGATGGGTGCAGGTCTTGTGACTGTGACCATGGTGGAGCGCTCAACAACAAGTAAGGACAAATTTAATGACCATCACATTTCCATTTTTGTTTTTAGCTGCTGTTAACTTTTGAATCCCAAACTTTCTTTTTTCTTAAACTTGTTTTGCTTGCTGTTAGCTGTTCTGCAGAAACCGGACAGTGTGAGTGCAGGGAGCATATGTTCGGACGCCAGTGCAGTGAAGTTGAATCTGGGTTTTACTTTATTGCACTCGATCATTATACATACGAGGCAGAGGATGCCAACTTTGGCCCAGTAAGTTCATTCAAAGAGAAATTTTAAATTTATAACACGTTTCAGTGCTTGTGTATATCTTTTTAATGATTAATCTTGTGCCATGCTTTTAGGGAGTGAGCATAGTCCAGAGACCATATCCTCAAGATCGGACACCAACTTGGACAGGAATCGGGTTTGTGAATGTTCCAGAAGGAGCCTATCTAGAATTCTATATTGACAACATCCCCACTTCAATGGAGTATGATATTCTAATACGCTATGAACCTCAGGTAACTTATATACAATTTTTCTTTTTAAATGTATACTGTACAAACTTGTGAAAACTTGGTTCTATTTGTAACACCTGTTGTTTTAGTTACCAGATAAGTGGGAAGAAGCCGTAATAACTGTTGTTCGCCCAGACATCATTTCTACCAGCAGCAGATGTGTGAATACAGTGCCTGATGATGACAACCAGGTGGTATCTCTGCCTCCAGGTTCCAGGTGTGTAAAACCTATGCACTAGTATTAAAGCATAACCTAATTGGGAGGTAGTGATGCATCCCTTCAATGTTAGTTCACTTTAATTAGCATTAACCTGTTACTTTCTCTTCCTCTCTGTAGATATGTAGTCCTGCCACGCCCTGTGTGTTTTGAGCAGGGACTGAATTATACTGTCCGCCTGCATCTGCCACTTTACTCCCCTCTGAATGATGTCCAATCCCCATACACATTGATTGATTCTGTAAGTTGCAGCAGACTACTGAGCTAAAAAATAATGTACCGGTGCTGAATTTCTTCTGCTTCAGGATTACTAGATGGGATTAATTGGGCTGGGCAAAAAAAATGAAAACTCAATCTGTGATATATTGTTAGTAACAGAAGATTGTGTTTTCTGATTGTCTTGCAGATTGTACTCATGCCTCACTGCAAAGCGTTAGAAATGTTTACCAGTGGTTCGGGGGAGGATGTTGCTACAAACAGTGCCTGGGAAACCTTCCAGAGATACCGCTGCCTGGAAAACAGTCAAAGCGTGGTGGAAACTCCAATGACTGACATCTGCAGAAACATCATCTTTAGTATTTCTGCACTGCTTCATCAAGGAGCATTGTGTATGTATATTGATCTTTTGCTTTAGTTTGTATAGCACAACCTCTGTGGTTAAAAGTCGTAGTTCTAATGCATGTTTAGTTCTAATAACCATATACAATTAAAACAGTGTTGTGGTTTGCTTAGCTGACTGAACTTAGAAGGAAGGCTGAATCTTCCTGCACTGTGCATAGTTTCTGTTTGCCACTCCATTTTGCTTAGTTCTAACGCTGTAAGCAACACACAGATCACGCATTGACTGTAGTTGTAAGTAAATCAACTTTGTTTCTGTTTTCAGCCTGTCAGTGTGATCCTCAAGGGTCTCTTAGCACAGTGTGCAACCCCAGTGGAGGACAGTGCCAGTGCAGGCCTAATGTGATTGGGAGAAACTGTGACAAATGTGCTCCTGCGACCTACTTGTTTGGACCCAGTGGCTGTAGATGTAAGTATATTTAAGTTCAAACATGAAACCCTGTATCTTTTGTATATTTAAATGTGTGCAGTAGACTTTTTTTAATTGACTTTACTGGTCCAGTCAAATGAAGCGTTGCTTCAACTGTACATGAAGTAGTAACATTGAGTAGTGGTTATGGGAGAATATGAAATAAAGGCTGTTCTTGTGAACAGTACATGGCCTAACTTTTATCTTTAAAAAAAAGTTTTTTTATCCTGACATACTATATTTTGCTGCCATGCTATATATATATATATACACTGTGTAACTTGATTTTCCTTTGCAGCCTGTGAATGTAACCCCCAGGGCTCTTCTAATTCTTTCTGCCATGTTGAGACTGGACAGTGCCAGTGTATCCCTGGAGCCTATGGTCGTCAGTGTGAGAGATGTTTGCCAGGATACTGGGGATTTCCCAACTGTCGTCCCTGCAATTGCAATGGGCATACCGACCACTGTGACCCCCAGACTGGAGAGTGTGTGGGCTGTAAGGATCAAACCACAGGCCGCACCTGTGATAGGTATTCAGTTTACAGTGTTTATATTCATACTACTCAATAAGAGAATGTACTGAATTTTTTAAACAATATATATATATATATATATATATATATATATATATATATATATATATAGGGTTACACTACGGCAGTTACTGGCCAATTGGGTCAAAATTAAGTCTTACTACATAAGATTTATTAATTCAGTATGTCTTATGTTTAAGTAACTAAGAATCTGCTTCTTGATTCTACATGTTTGATACTGAATGTTGTTATTGAATCTCAGTGTCTTCTTCTTATAGATGTTTAACAGGTTACTATGGCAATCCAATTCTCGGGTCAGGTGATCACTGCCGGCCTTGTCTTTGTCCAGATGGCCCTAACAGTGGACGCCAATTTGCTAGCAGTTGTTACCAGAGCCAAGATTCTCTCCAAGTTTCTTGTGCATGTAGCGAGGGATATACAGGTAATACACTGGGAATTATCTTTCAGCATTTTAAAGCAAGTTAATTCTTTGTTAGCAATTCAATCTGAAAAAATAAATCAGTTTTTTGCAAAAATGTATTTTGCAAGCTAAATCTGAAGCTAACATGCAAATTAGTCCCCGCTCATTTAAGCGGGTGAGGGGGACTGTGTCTGTGTGCATCTTATTCTGATTCGATTTGTTCTTGTGTCAATCATGGCAGAGCTCCTCGCTCTTATTATTTGGCAAAACAGTTTCTTTATGTAAAATAAATAGTGGGCAGCAGTGTGGAGTAGTGGTTAGGGCTCTGGACTCTTGACCGGAGGGTCGTGGGTTCAATCCCAGGTGGGTGACACTGCTGCTGTACCCTTGAGCAAGGTGCTTTACCTAGATTGCTCCAGTAAAAACCCAACTGTATAAATGGGTAATTGTATGTAAAAAATAATGTAAGTCGCCCTGGATAAGGGCGTCTGCTAAGAAATAAATAATAATAATAATAAATAAAAAAACACAGTTTTTTGCTAAAACCGCCCAAAAAGACAACCCGCCTACCATCATTCTCCTCCCAAAACGGAGTGAAAAGCCAACCAATTGGCAGCACTGCTGTCCGCCGCTTTATTTTTCCAGATTTAATTGCTAATGACAAAGAATTAACTTACTTTAAAATGCTGAAAGATCATGTATTTTGGATTTATCTGTTAGATAGGGCAGCAGTGTGGAGTAGTGGTTAGGGCTCTGGACTCTTGACCGGAGGGTTGTGGGTTCAATCCCCAGTGGGGGACACTGCTGTTGTACCCTTGAGCAAGGTACTTTACCTAGATTGCTCCAGTAATAACCCAACTGTATAAATGGGTAATTGTATGTAAAAATAATGTATAATGTGATATGTTGTAACAATTGTAAGTTGCCCTGGATAAGGGCATCTGTTAAGAAATAAATAATAATAATAATAATTGTTGGATGCCAAGTGTAACATGTAGTTGCAAATAACTTGCTATAATTATCTTGAAGTTCCATGTATTTTTTCACAGAGTTATTTGTTAGATTCCTAGATTTAACGTGTCTGCTAAATGTTGACTCGCCAACTGTAAAAAAAAAAAAAAAAAAGATTGAAGCATTTTTTCCAGATTTAATTGTCATATTAACTTTTAAATATTGAATTTGTGATACACGTTTTCAATATTTATTAGTTATTTAGAAGTATATATATATATATATATATATATATATATATATATATATATATATATATAGAAAGTACATGTTTCAAAACGTAAGTATATTTTTGTTAACATTCATGTATTAAGGTAAATCTAAAAAAAAAAAAAAAAACACCTGGTAGAAATATTTATTTGTGCTTTTTTTTTTTTTTTCTTCCCCACTTGGCGCCCCATACTTGTATGTAGGATTGTTTGAAAATCACAACATAAGCATTTTATTTTGTGCACTGCAGTTAAATGTGCTACAGACAGCATAACAAAATACTTTAGCTACATAATGATATTCACTGGTGCTTAGCCAGTTTGAGTACTACAATTACGTAACACAAGAGTGGTCTACTGGTAGCAGTATTGTTAAACTAAATAAGGGCTTGGACGACTTTGAATAGGTCTAGAAAGTTCACCTTTCTCAATTTGTATTTTTTAGGTGCCAGGTGTGATGACTGTGCTCCAGGTTACTATGGCAACCCAGAGGAAGTAGGAGGAGTGTGTCAGCCGTGCCAGTGTAACAACAATATTGACATGTTGGATTCGGGTTCCTGTGACACACGTACTGGAATTTGTCTGAAATGCCTCTACCACACTGAGGGTGGAAGCTGCGAGCGATGCAAGCTTGGCTACTACGGAGATGCTCTGACACAAACCTGCAGAAGTAAGGATTTGTTGCTGTGGTTTTGTTTTACTTTAACATGAAAAAAACCTAGGCTCAACATCAAAGAAATTTGGGATTTTCCATTGTTGACAAACAATTCTATTTTAAACTTTAAAAAAATAGGCGTACTAAGTGCCTGGCTAATCTATATTTTTATTAGTTTTGGACCAAAGCCTCTCCCATCTTTGTGTTGTACTTTTGTTACTCCCAAGTAATAATGTTCAAATTCCTGCATTTTTTGTTCAGACAAATTTGTAAAAATGGTCTGAAGGCATTATCTGTGGCATTATCAATACTAATTGGGGAAAATTTGAATTGCTTCTTGACAGGTAAAAATGATTTCCATTACATGATGGAACACTGCAAATAGATTTGTTTTCCTTTATTAACATTTGGTTGCCCCTATATCTGAAGATAAGATGTTATGCTGCCTGGGTGTTTAAGTATCTCCCACCCCCATGGACCAGACTTTGTTTACATTTACCCTTCTGGAATACCATTGTTTTTACCGACAGCAGGAAGGGACAAGATGGGGCTACATATTTAACTAAGACTTGCAGTCCTTTAAGAAAGGGCTTCCTGCATAATGATGCAATTTCATGCTATGTTAGCATTTCAGCTTAAGGTTTTCTTGGAATTTACTTGCAAAATTATGTTTTAGATAAATGTGCAAAACATGGAAACAGTGGTGGTATCCACTCCCATCCAGTTAACAAAAGAAACATCCAATGTTTTAAAATATATTTTCTTAATGAAATTTATAATTAAAGTTCGGGAGGAGGGTCAGACACCAATCTCCGCATCACCAAATTGAATCATTCAATTTACACATTAGCTAATTTAAATGGTTAGCACTATAAATACCCTCTTCACTTATCTCTCAGTTGCGTTTTGATTTTATCGTAACCCACCACCTCCCCATCTCCACCTTTCTTAATAACAGTTTTTATGTTTTATCAAATGGGGGTCTCAGCCTCGTCCAGTTGGCCAGGCAGCGAACCCTCAAACCAAGTTAGGTTTGATGCCAAATGAATGTGTATATACAGCATACTTTTCTGTTAAATCGCATACTCTGCATTCTCTACAATAAATATTTGTAAAAAACATTTTGTGATTGGTGTTTGTCCCGAACTACTGAATTTAAATTTAGCAACAGTGTCACAGGTCATTTTTCTTGTGTGATTTATACAAAACAATACCATATGGATATATATATATATATAATGTGTGGTATTGTTTTTGTATTTATTTATTTTTTAAATACATACAACTGGATAACATTGTCTTGTCTTATCATTTGCTATTTTTTTTTGTATTAGAGTGTGTTTGTAACTACCTGGGTACAGTGAATGATACCTGCCCCTCTTCAAATGAATGCCACTGTGACCTCAACAATGGTCAGTGCCAGTGTCTCCCGAACGTGATTGGACAGAATTGTGATCAGTGTGCTACAGACACTTGGAATCTGGCCAGTGGGAATGGGTGTGAGGATTGTGACTGTGATGAAACACGTTCCTTCGGATCATCTTGCAATGAGGTACCATCAGATAGTTTTCTTTATGTTCTTTACAGGATCTGTCTGTTTGTAATAAAATTGAATGTCCACACTTATAAGAAATACTGTCAACGGGAAACTATGTTCAAGCACACAATCAATCAGGAAAGTGCATGTTTTAAAATATTCCAAAAGGTTTGTGTGTTATAAGAGTTTATGTTTTTGTTAGAATCCTTTAACTGTACAAAAGCGGTATAAAGTTTATCCGTGTTGGTGGCTTACAAGTTTGACTTCCTGCAGTTAACAGGTCAATGTGTGTGCAAGCCTGGATTTGGAGGTCGTGCTTGCAACAACTGCCAGGAGCTTTTTTGGGGAGATCCTGCTGAGGAATGCAAAGGTAATTAGATATCTGTTCATCTTAATGTTGGGACAAACTCATTTTAATTTGTTATTGTTGGAGTTTGAGAGTGGGGCACAATGGAACAATTTAACACTAACAATCACTAATATATATTTTAACAGGTCTATCTCCTGTCATAACAAAAGGTTAAAAAAGCAGGTGGCCATTGTCCTGAGAGACTAATGAGGTGGTCATTAGTAAGCTACATAGACACAAATAACTTTAATTATTATAAGCTATAATTATCTTACTACTTTTTCAATTTTTGTTTACTTTTAAAATCTATGTTTGGGTCAAAGTGAATTAGAACTTCAGTATTCTCTCTGAAGTTTTTAAAATATTATCTAGTGTAATGAAACACTCTCTGAATGTTGTCATGTTCTTTGATGTATAATGGTAGTCTTTCAGGTGTTGTACAGTGTCTTGTGGTTTTTTTTTGTCTTCTTTTGTAAATTAAAACAAGGTGGGTGGTATCTTGAAACCATTCACTAATGGCAACATAGCAACAATAGAATGTCCATGTCTTTCCTTTCTACTTTTTAAACAACAAAGATGTTTGGGGTTCAACATGTGTTACAGGAACTGTTGTATTGATGTATGGAGTGCCCGGATATGCTTTTATCTGACAAAGCCTGATCTAACCTAGAAGCCATTCAGGTTTACATATTTAATAGCAGCATTCTAAATATAGAAATACTGTTTAACTTCATATGGATCTTGTCACCACTTGCCCCATCTGGAATTGTGATTCTGGTCAATATCGTTGTAACCCAAGGATTAAAATGTGAAGTGTTTGAGAAAGTGGCTTAATTACAATGCAGTAAAACACGTCATACCTTGGTGTTTCACGTGGCTAAATATGGTCAGATATTGACATGACTGTTTCTGCTAATAACTTGGACCAGATCTGTCTATACCCAACAGTATGGGTTTATGTGACTATAAAGCATTGCTTTGATTGCTGTCGTGTGGAAACAAGGGTAATGTTAAAGTGAAAACAGACTTTCAACAGCTAACACAGGGTCCCTTTGTTTCAACGTCTAGCTTGTTTTCTGTAGTCTAATATGAAACTGTGTAACTGAGCTGTGAAAACAAAAGTTTAAACTGACACTAATGTGCTGGTCAAATGCTAAAAATGCGTAGTGTGATACAATATTAAAATAAGAAGCATATTTTTAAAATTGCTCAGATGTCATTAGGCTGTTTACAAACCTTTTGGTAATGAAGAATTCTTTAGTAAAAATATCACCTAGCGTTCGCATAGATACCTTCGGTGTTCATAGCCAGGTGTATAAGGCATTTAAGTAATTATCTAACATTGAAGCACTTTAATTTGCATTGCAGAACGAAGGGCAAGCTGTGTTTAATGCATGTGTTTAAAGCGAGGAAGTAGTAAAAAGTACAGATGGCCCAGCTGTGATTTATGAGAGAGCCAGGTGGGGTGGCTTCTTGGCTTTCATTCAAGGTAACAGTAGTGGATAAAGAGGCGTAGAAAGTAAGAAAGAAAGCTGCCTAGAAACTAGCTATTATATTGTAACTGCTTTTATTACAACAGTTGTCCTCATGTATTTAAGGTCAGTGTCAAGAATTTAGCAGTTATTTGATTAAAAGATAATGTTTTCTAAGAAGTAAAATCCACTTCCCTAAAGGCTCAGTAGCAAGACAGTTTAAGAAGTAAGCAATACATATATATATATATATACAGTACTGTGCAAAAGTTTTAGGCAGGTGTGAAAAAATGCTGTAAAGTAAGAATGCTTAAAAATGTTTGTCTACTATTTGTATAGGTTTGTTATAGATTTATTAAGGATTCTGAATTGGCTCATGGCTTCAAATTCTTTTTGGATGCAGTACACTTGGTCAGTGTTCAATACAGTGCATGGGGCTGCCTCAGCAGGGATGAAGACATTACAGGCTTGCACTGTCACTTTTACAAGCCTAAGAATGTTTACACATCAACACGTGGGCCAAATCACACCTCAACCACACAGGTTGATTAATTCAGAAGTAGTAAACATTAACAATTTGGGGTGTCAGATATGCAATTCATTGTAACCAACAGGGCTAGCTCTGATATAGGTGCTACGTGATGGTTGACAAACATGAGTAATGCTAGAGAGTTTTGCCACTCCAAAATTGTTATTGTTACAGCCTGGACAGAGATGTAGTTGGCATTAATAATACAAACTGGTAAAACTCCTGTGTGGGTGCTCAAGCGTTTTATAATATTTAAAGAATGCAGACATTTTCATTGAATTATTAATTTGCTGGCATTTCTTACTTGCTTTAGATTGTCCATTATTGGAGTAAAAAGGATCCATTCACACATCTTACATAATGGCATGTTTCGTGTGGGATGCTATGCATAGGATTAAGCCAATACAATACAAAGCATTAAAGGGTAGTTTGCTGGAGGATATTAAAATCAAACTCGCACGAAAAAAGTTTGATTTTATAATGTTGCATACTATGTATACTATGTATTTAATCTCTGCATGTTAATCTGTGAAGTGATTATCTATCTTTTGGTAGTATAATAATACTTAAACCTAGAATCCATCTATAGAAAATTATTCATGAGCAGGGTATCATATAAGTTTGTGTATTAAATGGCTGGAATGTCAAAGTGGAATGTGATTGTCTGGAACGGCTTTGAACAATTGGAACGCCTTCTGTGTGGTTCAGATCCTCTTTGTTGTTCTATCCCCAACCCCTTAATTTAACAAGAGCTTTGAATTCTGTGGCTTCCTCTGTTCCAGCCTCCATCATCTCATTTGGAGGAAGAACTTTTGACCCTGGGGTAAGAGTTTTGAAGTGGGCCTTTGTTTCTCCTTGTTACTTGAAATATAGTGTATCGGTCGTGCCATTACTGAAGGGACAAAGGTTGTGACGGAGTCCTTGATAGGCTTTTGTAAAAAAAAAAGTTGGATGTTTAAAGGAACCATGTTGAACATCTGTGTCTACAGCTTGATTAACTCAAATGATTAGCTGGATCCAATGAGTGCATGGAAATGTAATCATGCATGCTTTAATAGAAATGTAATGACCTTATAAGTTGGACATCTTCCCACGCAATGACTGCACAAAACAGCAGCTGCTTGAAATACTGTTACTGTATAGATTTCTCAAAGTGAATGAAACTAATTAACTTTTATTGAAAGAAAGTCTGGCTCCCCAAAGTAAGATGTACACTTGTCACTGACAATGCTATCCCTGCTCTGTAATTAAATGTGGCTTCAGTGCAGCCCATCCAGAATTTACAGTAAACTAAATATTGGAGAACAGTTTCAGTAAATATTTAACAAGAAAAAAAAACTGGATAAAAGATTGTCATTTAAACACTCCCGTTTTAGTTTGCCATAGAGCAGGGGGTTTTAACTGGGGGTACGTGTAGTACTTCTAAGAGTCGGGGTACGCAGGACGACTCAAATGCAGAAATGAAAGTAAAGGAAAATAATGATCTTGAATTGAGTTTTGTTTAACTATATTATATCTAAACCGCTCCTGTATAAATATTTATTGTGTTGTTTAGCCGCTCAAAGTATACAATCTGACCTATAGTTTCAAAATGATCATCCACCTGCACAAATGCGTGATTTTGTTTCCGGGGGGGTTGGGGTGCGAGACGACAAAAATACTGCTGAGAAAGGGAATCATATTCATGCATGAGGAGTTTTAAAACTACTCAAAGGTCAAAACCACTGCACTTTTACAATGTATGCTGTATCTGGTAGGTTTCATTTGATTTCTGGCCCCTCTTGTTGACACTAAAGCTGTCCTCCCTCCATACACACAGCATTTTGGGTAGTTGATGGGTGCAGTATGTTAGGCAAGATAAACTAATAACATGCTGACCCAGACATAATTTGTTTAAATACCCAACGCATTTACACTATTAGAATTTCAAACAATTTTACACTAATTTGTTCCCTGGTTTGTTCACAGTCTTTTTTAAATGCATTTCTTCTACATTGCATTTTCACTAAACCCAGTTTTCACTTTATTCAAATACATCCGGGCTCTTCAACTAGTTTAAGGGGGCCAAATTGGAAAACCGTTAGGAGTAGGTGGGCCAGAAGTATTTTACTCTGCACATTTTTAAGCAATATAATAAATATTATATAATGTAATGTTAGTATATTGAACAAGACTTACAGATTTTACCATATGAGTACTGTAATAGAACCGTGTGTACATTTAACAGAGTACCATTACAAACATTTTTAAATGTATGTGACATAATAATAGTATAACTGTTCTACTATAATATACAGTCTGAGAGCGAGAACTGTGCGACAATGTGGTTGTAAATAAGGCAGTGATGTGACAGAGTAAAAGTGTGCACAAAAAACTTTCATCACACAATATGTGAGTGTGTCACTTAAAACAAATAAACTTGTGTCTTTCTTTCTATTCCATCTCTGACAGAATTGAAAACTTTTAAACAAACAGATCAGGAAAGGGATAACAGTAGCATATGGGAAATCGATGTATAATTATGTTTCTACATTTTGGTTTATTTCCCAAATAATGACATTTGATGTTTCTGACCAAACTGTTAATCTCCTTTGTATGGTATACTTTTTAATTAATTAAAAAGTCTACGTGCAAGATCGCACAGGAATTGCACAGACACGTTGGCAGGAAGAGATCAGTGCCTCTACTTTTGAGTTTCTAACTGCTGAACCCTCTAGATACATATTTCCAAAAGCTCCTTGTTTGGTTTCAAAATGCCTTTTCACATTGTATTCCTTAACTACTGACACATTCATTGTACATTAAACATATTGGCTTTGTGTTCGGTACAGTTTGTAAAATACATAAGTATTTATTGGTCCACTCATTGTTGAATCTACGATGTCACCATCAAGTTTTCTCTTACTAGATGGAGTAGAGAGCCATGTTTATATCATTTTCAAAATAAGAAGAAAAAAAACTTTTAACAGCAACATGAATAAAAAACTAAAATCACCCACAGAGTACACAAAGCGGAACTCAATGGAACTGGCTTGCGTGAGTTGCGACATGGCTTAGTGAAAGGGGTGGTGTGATGCGTGTGCTGCCTTGCCGTATACAAAAATAAGACACACGTCTTAATTTCAAACTGATTTACAATGTTACTGTTTTTGTTTTTTGTTTTTTACATTTATTTAAATTCTTGCTGACTGTCGCTGGCCCGTGGGCTGCCAGTTGAAGAGCCCTGAAATACATGTTTTCTACATTTTTTTTTCTACATTTTCTACAACCCAATTTTGACTGAACAGAACCCAGTTTTTCCTAATGAAATACAAGCTCCACCAAATATATCTAACATTTGCTTTCATCACTGTTTTTGGAATTCTTTAACTAGCAAAGGGCCCCTGTCTGAAAAACAGATGATATATGTGACCTCATATTTGCATATAAAATACAGTATATTATTCTGCAAAGTAATGGGTATATTAAATTGTTTTAGAATACAGTATAATTAATAAATCCAACACTTTGCTGATGCCTATCTGATCTTAAGCATTGTGTTAAACCCCCTCAAACAGCTTGTGACTGTGAACCCAGTGGCATCCAGACACCCCAGTGTGACCGCACTGATGGGAACTGTATCTGCGAAGAAGGAATCGCAGGTCCGCGTTGTGATAAATGTGCTAGAGGCTACTCTGGCGTTTTCCCAGACTGTGTGCAATGTCATCAGTGCTTTGCGGAGTGGGACGTTATCATTGGAGACCTAACCAATAAGACCCACAAGCTTCTGAAGAAAGTGAACTCGATCAAAGCAAGTGGCATTACTGGACCCTACCAAGACACAGTAAACGCAATCGAGCAAAGGGCCAATGATATCAGAAGTCTTCTAGCTCAGAATCCTGCCTCCCAGCCTCTCAATGACATTCAAAATCTCCTGGAAGAGGCACAGTAAGTACATAAATATGATCAATATTTACGTTTCAGCATCTGAATGACTATATACAGCAAAAAGATTAAGTACAGGCTTTTCTTCTCTCTCTGATGTTGGTGAGATTGATACAGCTGTGGATAGGACGACAGGGTTTGAATTATGATTACTAAATTAGTTACTTTCTGTGTTCACAGGAAACTGATCACAGAGGTTAACAAAAATGTACAAAATGTAGAACTGGAACTTGCTGCCACGTCAGCCAATAACAGCAACACAAACACTGAGCTAGACGACCTTCAGAAAGAATCTCAGAATTTGAACAAAGTGGTTAATGACTTGGCAGAGCAGCTGGAATTTGTCAAGAATTCTGACATCCAAGGTGAGTGTGTCTACTAAAGAACAAATTGAATCTTATGGATGTTAAAAATATGTGAATGAGTACCTAAAATGAAGGTTCAAGACAACCGACTTCATTCAGTTAAGCGTGTAACGTTGGTCAAAATGTGATAGTATAGTATAGTCATATCTTGACTTTTGGTATTAGTCTTTGATATATTATAAAAGCTGTAAGTCGTGATATTGGTTAATTTTAAAACAGATTTGTTAAAGAGCTTTCTATGATCTATTAATATGCCATGCTGTTTGATGGTTTCCAAGAATTAATGTTGATCTTTTATCAAGGTTTTTTTTTAAAATTTCTGTACATTTCATTTTGTATTTATTTTTATTTTTAGGAGCTTTAGACAGTGTCAACAAGTATTTTCAGCAGTCTATGGATGCTGAATCACGGGTAAATACTTCCACTACTGACCCAGATAACACAGTAGAACAGTCCTCTGCCATTCGCCAGCAAGTGGAAGACTTAATGAATGAGACTCGTATCCAGTTTGAGGAAAACCAAGAGAATTATACTAAACATTTAGATGATCTTGCTGCTCAGCTACAAACCCTAGACCTGTCTGAAGTCAATGAAAAGGTAAATGACTTTTGAACTCCTTTTATTAACTACTCACTTGTCATTGACATGCATATTTTTACTTTAAGCCTTGTGTGGTCTATTCTATGCTGCTCAATTATTTGCTAAAACATAAAAACTTTGTACCTTTGTAACTTTGTAAACACCTTGAGCGTGGTATGTTCTCTGTTGCTTTATTATAAAGCCCTAGACCTTTCACCAAACCGTGTTTTTGGAACTGCATGAACTGCTTTAAGACTGAACTATGGCACACTGAAGCCATCAATGTCTTGCAAGCCAGTACTCTTAAATAGTACTCTAAACAGTATGGTACCTAGAGAAAGAACCCGTTAAGATATATGTCAATGACGTGATCTTGGTTTTAAAGTCAGTCTTGAATGCTGTTTCTTTTTATATTCAGTAAAAGAGTTATGTTGTATTGTGCAATATTGATGATAAGAAGAGAAGTTATTTCTGGCATTATCTAACTGTCTAAAAGGTCATCTAGCTCTTTATCATCTGATACCAACTGTAAGGCTTTATCTTCCTTGCGTTAGACTTGTGGAAGTTCTTCTGGAGGCTCTTGTACTGAAGGACAGTGTGGGGGTTTAAGCTGTCGTGATGAAGATGGAACCAAGAAGTGTGGAGGCGAGGGCTGTGATGGTCTTGTTACTTTGTCTCACAATGCTTGGAAGAAAGCTGTGGACTTTGACACAGAAATTCTCAATGTCCTGGCAGAGGTGGACCAACTGTCTAAAATGGTATGTCATTTATCACAGTTGGCCATCAAAGGAGAGGGCAACCAGATGTGAAATTAATGTGTTGAAAAACGTTTTGATGACAGTTGTCTGACTCTTTGCTACTTCTGACAGATCTCTAACGTCTTTATCATTTATTGAAGGTTTCTGAGGCAAAACTGAAGGCTGATGAGGCCAAGCTAAATGCACAGGAAGTTCTCCAGAAAACAAACTCAACCAAACAGAAAGTGGATAAAAGCAACGAAGACTTGAGAAATTTAATCAAGCAAATCCGCGAGTTCTTGACACGTACGTATTAAAGTTAAACAGAAAGTAATGAATGCTAGCATGAGTCCTATGCATGTGCAGTCATTTTAGATGACACACAACTATAAAATGTTCTGAAAATATCATGCTCCGAACAATATAATTATCCTGTTTGTACTCTAGTAGAACAAGTGTCGAGGGAGTTACAGCATTAACTCTGCCCTTCGTAGCTTATTGTGTTTTAGGGCTGCTACGATTAAATCGAAAATGGATTTTTCTGCCGATTCCATTCCTCATTATATACATTGATATAAATACTGGATAATCGATTCAATGATTACATTTTTGTAATGTGCATAGTTAATAACATTTATATATGTTTATCAACGAAACCGCACCTTGCTATTTACAGTATTTCTGCCAGACAAGCAGTGCGTGTGCTCTTCTTTTCCTGCTCGTGTTAACTAGCACCTGATTTACTGGTGCCATCCTACCAGCGAATCAGTTTTGAAAATGCTTGGTAGGTACACCCCTCTGTGTATTCGATGGAAACAAACAAAAAAGCATGCTGCCTTGAATCCAGAGCAGGATGACAGGCTTGTATTCCTGGCAAACAGCCTGTAAATAAATTGTGCACATTGAAGAAAACTGACTGTATATAGTTTGCACTTCTTTGGAGTTTCAAAATGAACTGTTATATAATAAATATTTAACAATATTCAATAACGTAAAAAAAAAAAAAAAAAAAAAAAAAAACATCAGTGATATTAAATGCAATTTTGGAGTAACGATCAGCTTGACCCATAGCAGGTATGCATGTTGTGCTAAATAAGTCAATGTATTTGTATTATGATGATGATGATGATATTCCAGGCAGGGTTAGGTGGTCCAGTGGTATTAATAAGATGCAATGCGTGATGCTGCAGCTGTCACTGAATAAAAAAAAGACGGTTTTCATAAACTCGTGTCTAGTTTATATAGATTACATTCCAAAGTACTGTAATCTGGAATCAATATTTTAGTAACACCCCTGTAGTATGTTAAACTTGCTTGTTGTGAATGTTGTGGGTTATGTTTTCTTATTTTTTTTTTTCTCTCCTGACGCTACCCCTCGCATTCACAAGCTTTTACTTAACTACAATGATATTAAAATAATCACGTTGGTGGGAGAGGAATGGTACAATCATTGATATTTATTCGAATGAGTCGATTTTGTGTGCCCAATTACGATTGCTATTTGGAGGCTTAATTGACAGCCCTATTGTGTTTACACTCCAGCCTTAAAAGCCAAATATTATGATAAGCAATATAGTATATATTCCCAGACAGATTTACAATTTGGTGTTTGGTAGAAATCACCAGGTTAATGAATCTGATTTTATGTTGCAGAGGATGGTGCGGATCTCGAAAGCATTGAGGCTGTTGCTAACGAAGTGTTGAAAATGCAGATGCCTACTACCCCGCAACAGCTTCAGGAGTTAACTGATGACATTCGGGAGCGAGTGGAAAGTTTGTCTGATGTGGAGATAATCTTGAGTCAGAGTGCTGACGATATTCACAGAGCTGAGACTCTGCTTGGTGAAGCCAGAAAAGCAAGGTGAGTGTAAGTCTCCAGACGCTAGACTTTCCAACTCCAAAAATAATTCTGTTTTGGTCTGGTGCTTTTTTTTTTTTTTCCAATCCTCAATCCTTGTAAATTGAGACAGCATATTCTCAGTGGATACATAGTTTTTTTTAAACGGTGTAACTTCTGGATTTATATTAAATAGCTGTTTTGTACCATGTACTTTACAGATTATGGCAGAAGTAGGTGTGTTCTTTGAAGCTCTTAGCATTTGATTATTTTGGGTAGTGTACAAAATGTGTTTCTCTTGCTTTTAATTTAAACCATGAATCATTACTGAGCATATCTGAATTGGCTGTTTGTGTTACAGTAAAGAAGCAACAGATGTCAAGAATACAGCTGACATGGTAAAGGAAGCCCTGGAGGAAGCCGAAAAAGCCCAGAATGCTGCAGAGAAAGCAATTATGCAGGCTGATGTTGACATCAGAGGGACTCAGGACCTGTTGACCTCGGTGAGTCATCTCTCCAGACTGCAGTGGTGCAGAAAGAGGGTGGACGAGACCCTGAAATACAATAGTCTGTGTGAACCCTTGTTTGCCTTTTAGTTTGAGCCTTTTTATGAGCCTCTTCTCTAAGTAAGTATATATTTAAGAATTTAGAGCAACTAATTAAAATCATAGTTGTCCATTTAAAAAATCTAACTTTAAAATATTGTAATGTAGTGGTGAATACTGAAATGTTGTTTCTGAGGTGACTTAACAGTGATAAGAATACATAGATAACTGTAGAAAAGCGTGACTGAATAAACCCTAACCAAGTTAACATTATTATTTGATCCTAGATTGAATCCGAGACTGCAGCTTCAGAGAGCAGACTAAACAATGCAACCCAAAGACTTGCTCAGCTGGAGAAGGATATTGGTGATCTAAAACAGAAGGCATCTGACAACACAGACATGGCTGAAGAGATTGAGAAATCGGCAGATAAAGTTAAGCACGATGCAGAGGAAGCTAAAAGGGTATGCATTTACATTCTTTACAATACAGAAACTGTTCTGGAAAAAAGTCAGCCCTTGTCATCAAGCATTGAAATTCCAGACTGTATACAAACTAGATTACTGTAATTTGTTTATAGAAGAATAAATGAGCTGAGATTCACTAGTCCAGTTTACCCTTTGATTCAACTACTGTTCCTTTTCTTTGAGTAACCTAGTGGTAGCATGTGTATCTGACATAAAGAATGTTTTAATTCCCAGGAATTGGATGATGAACTGAAGAACAAGTATAATGATGTAGAAGTTCTAATAGTCCAAAAGTCAGAAGGTGTGGCTGATGCAAGGCAGAGGGCAGAGGCACTTCAAAATGAAGCAAAACAATTGCTGTCACATGCTGGCGGCAGACTTCAGGAGCTAAAAGGTAAACTACAACTCTTAAACAGTTGAATAACTGTATATATACATACACACACACACACACTTTTTTATTTAATGCTTAAGTTCATTTATTTAGCTTTTGTGTTCTCAGTTGGCTGCTATATGCTAATAAATAACATTTGCATACAGTGTCTCACTGGGAAATTGGACAGAATTCTTTAGTTGTATTTTTTTTTTATGACTGTTTGTGATCCAATTAACAGCTGAAAGGATTCTGGGTTGTACAACAAGAACTACATCGCAAACTTTTATTCTAGTCTTTTCAGGGTGTAAAACTCTCACTACACAACGCTGCCACCTACTGGACCAGTGCAGAAAACTAAAGTTGATATAATCTGTAACACTTTAAAAGTAGCATTTAGGTGATCAAATAAAAATGTTGCTTTAAAAACCCACAGCTGATATTTATAATGTGGCAACACCCTTTTATTAATGAACTGTTTTATGTTTTTCAGCTTTAGAGAAAACATATGAAGATAACCAGAAAACCTTAGAAGATAAAGCAAAGCTTTTAGTTGAGCTCGAGGAGGCAGTACGCTCACTTTTACAGATTATCAGCCAGAAAGTTGCTGTTTATAGCACCTGCTTGTAACAAACATGATGCTGTTCCATGAATAACATACCTAATAAGAGTGAAGTATATTCTTAAAGCTTTAAGAAAGCATGTCAAACATTAACTAATGAAATGTGCAATTTAAAAAAATCCAAAGAGAATGCATTTTTACAATATATTTGACAAGTAATGTTTGTAAACAAACAAGGGACCAAATGCTATAATTGTATTGTGAAACATGCACACACATGTTGTAAGAGTCCAGTCATTATTAAAGGAGTTTTTAATGAAAGTTGACCTTAGCTGGGTTTTCTCTTAATCATTTTGTATTCATAATAAAAACAATATTTATTTGAACAGTATGCACAAATAAAAAATACACAGAATATCCTCTACAATATTTCCATATAAGTGGAAAATTAGGTAGGTTAAATCCATTACTTTCAATCTGAACAGCAATTTTGCAAATGCACTGGATGAATTACATTTTTTTTCAAATAAAACGTTTAAATTGCAAAATAGTCACACTCCAGAGCTCTTTGTGTCATATTAAAACAACTTTAGTTTTCCATCCCTGTTCAATCCTCTGCCTATAATTGTATGGCCTAAGTCTCTGGATAACCAAAACATTTTAAACTGCATATATGAACATTTCACAACAACACACAGCAGATATTATTAGAACTTCCTATCTATTAACATGACTATATTCTCTTGAAATTGAGATATTGATCTTTTAAATAAAGGCTTGTTATACAGTTTAAAGAAAATCAAAGCAAAAATAGAAGTGTGAAATCAGTACATAGAGGTTCTGCTACTCTAAATGTGTGGTAAAAAAATCTATTTAACATTAATGGCAGTTTTCTAGACCGGTACAGATTTATGTAAACAAAGTGTATCATTGATGTGGCCAGTGGTAACACCGAAAATGGAATGGGGAAAGGAAACCCCAATCTATAGAAAACATCCCTGTACCCAAATTTGAAGTTGTGGCAGCAGCCTTATAAATGAGTTGACAATACCCGCAATCTAACCTGACCTTAAAAATATAGAATACAGTTGTGTAACAAGTATTAAGCAAATATCTCAAAGCTTTAGGTCTTTGTCATCTGGAAAACAAAGTCATATGATCACAATATGGCAGCCACCTTGGGTCACAGTTCAACATAAAGGGTAATGTTAGAATTTGCCCAAGGAGTTCCCATAACACTTAATGTATAAAAGTCAGTATCTCAAATGGTTTATGAGATTTTAGTGACTGAAGTTTACATCATGGATTGACAGGTACATTAAGCTCCCCTCACTGGGAATATTCCTATTTTACATTAAATCAGTCAATAATTATCAATAAAAACCAAGTAATGGTTTGCTTTTTTTAAACATTCATATTTTAGAAAACTTGAAAATTACTTAAATTCCTGCCTTGTTATCAAAAAGCATGGCTACTACAGGACAGTGATTTAATAGATAGAAATTAAACAAAATACAGATTGTGCCTAAGAATTTTATTCTGAAGCAATGCTTTGTCCTAATTCATAAGTTGTTTTGAAGTACAGGCTCACCATTACAAGTTTAGATATACAGAGACATAATATACTGTATTTAGACAGCAGAAACATTTATTAGATCTTGAGCACTGTTATGCATATTGAAAACTGCAAATAAGCCACAGTTTATTACATACAATTCTCCAATACCACAGCACTTACTCCCAACACAAACCAAAATATGGAAAGCAGTGAGCAGATGAAAATGAATGTATAAACAGCATCTTAGGTATAACAGATTATAAATCTACTTTGTACTGTAGTTAAATAATACACCTGGGTAACTGCTAATGGTGTTCTGTGTTTTTTTTTGGTTTGTGTCCCACAATCACAAGCTGTAAATAATTGCTTCCTTTACGATGCACAAAACTAAATCAAAACCTTATTTACTGTCTGATGTGATTTATGTTCCCAAAAGTTAGTTTTACAAACTGTGACAAACTTCCTCCCCATTAAAACTTGCTTTCAGAATACAATTCTGTTTTTACTGGACTAAAACAACAGCTGCTTGAGGTTGCATATTCACTAAAGGTTTACAACTTTACTGGAAAAACAGCAGCTTAAGCAGGCTGATGTTAAAATGGTACATAAAGAATGGGTAACCATTACAAAAAAATATTACAAATGTACAGCAAACTTAAAAGTCTATCAGTACCCTTTGAAACATACAATTTTGAATGTGCCTGGCTCACGGGGTCACTTTCAGAGGCACAATAATAGTGTTTTAAGAATGCACAGCTCAAGTTTGGAAGAGAACACACACAATTGAATAACATTGTTGGTTCTGTTTACACTGCACTAAGTCTAACTAGAATGTAATTTACGATAACGACCAAAAAAAGGCAAATTATAGTCAAACTTGCATTTAATATATAAATAATTGTTATATATACTTGAGACAGAGCAGGTGACCTTTATGCAATCATTAAAATGCTGTTATTCAGTTATTTCAATCTGCAAATATCATATCCCATTCCATTTTTATTGTTGAGTAGGAATTGTGGTATAGTTTCCAAAAAAAGAACCAGTTTACAAACCCCCCAACAGTTCAGAATACAATGCATTGTCTGTACAAATAAAAGGTATAGATTAAAAATTGATGGCTTTGCCAAACGATGCTGCCAAGTTTGCTTCTCGGAAGGCTTCTGAAACAGTCTGAAATATGAAAAAGAGCAGATGATGTTTTAGAATAAACTCATTTATTCATGATCATTATTATTTTAAATAATATCATATATTCGGTTTTACTTACTGGATGAGCATGACACACTCTGGCTACATCTTCAGAAGATGCTCCGTATTCCATTGCTAATGTAGCTTCATTTATCATTTCACCAGCACCCTAATAGAAATAGGAATTTAGTTGTATTTATATTCAAGGCTAAAATTATTTATAATGCATCATAATTGTACCAGAATATATAGTGGCTAGACATTATAAGTACAGTGCTCCCTCACTAGAACGCGGGTCTCGGGGGGGAGTGGGACACGACACACAATATGAATATACATGTGCCATATAAACTACATGCTGCACTTACTGTCCCAAGAATGTGCGCTCCCAGAATCCGGTCTGTTTCTTTGTGACTCAGGATCTTCACCAAACCATCTGTGTCTGCATTTGTTTTAGCGCGGCTATTTGCAGCAAATGGGAACTTGCCAATTTTATAGGGGACACCCTATGTGAAATAAAAACACAACATTTATATTTATGTAAATCACTTCTACTTGTTACATTTTAGTCTCCATTAGTATTTCTAAATTATTAAAACGTGTTTAATAGTTAAGGATTAAATCACTTACTCAACACTGACCTTTTGGTACACCTGTAGTCTACAGAATGATTTTAATTCATACATATTTTACTACACTTCAGAAACATCCAGCCACCTACATTATAATTCAATTTAAGATACATTTGTTCACTCCCTCCTCATTTTCTTTCATTAGATTTTAAGTATTAAAAAAAAAAACTGTTTACTAATGGCAAAGCAAATCAGTTGATCAAAGTAAATTCACTGTTGACATTTATTAGATCTTGAGCACTGTTATGCATATTGAAAACTGCAAATAAGCTACAGTTTATTACATACAATTCTCCAATACCACAGTACTTACTCCCATCACAAACTAAAATATATCTGGAAAGCAGTGAGCAGATGAAAATGAATGTATAAACAGCATCTTAGGTATAACCTACATTATAATTCAATTTAAGATACATTTGTTCACTCCCTCCTCATTTTCTTTCATTAGATTTTAAGTATTAAAAAAAACAAACTGTTTACTAATGGCAAAGCAAATCAGTTGATCAAAGTAAATTCACTGTTGACACACACCTCTTCTTTCAGCTGCTCCTCATTTTTACCAACCCAAGCCACCTCTGGATGAGTGTAGATAACAGACGGCACACAGTTGTAGTCTATGTGCACGGCTCCTCCAGCCATTCCCTCTACACAGATAATACCTTCATCTTCAGCCTTATGAGCCAGCATAGGGCCAGCAATAACATCCCCAATGGCAAAGACACTGCCAAGAAAGACATACTGTTATTAAGTCACAACTGCTTCATGATTTAAGAGCCACTTTTTTTTTTTAAAAACATGCTGCAGTCAGCTTCTCTATTTGCTGCTACCATCTGCTGATATGAAATGGTACTGCACTTTATTTGTAGGTTCCTCATTGAAAAAGCTTTTCAAATTGCATTTGGCTATAGTGTGGTAAACTCAATTTTATACAAATATATTTAACCTTTCAGGTACTATGCTCTTATTACACCATTATGAAAGCCTTCTGAGTGTCCTTGCAATGCATTTATTTAGCATATTACTTATTCAGTCATTCTGTCTCTCCTGTGAAATATCAAAACTAGGTGTTTTGGTACCATTAACAAATGTACCTTGGAACCTTTGTCTGGAATCTGTTGTTGACTGGGATTCTGCCACGATTATCTAGCTCAATACCAACACTCTCCAAGCCCAAATTCTGAGTAAAAGGACGACGGCCGATGCAGACCAACAGCACATCACAAGTGAGGACATCAGACTTCCCACCTGCAGCTGCTTCAACTCTGAATAAGTGAAAGGTCAAAAAAATAAAAAAAAATAATGATTAGTTATCCAGCTCAGTTAACCGCAAGGCTTCTATGGGGGAGCAGAAACAGATGTGCTAAAGCTCAGCAACTGTTCTAACTTAAATAAAACTGTCAGGGAGGGGTCCTCTTTGGTTCATACAATTCAGTGACTTAAAACTTTTGCATAAACAAGCCTATTAAAGTATCACTAAGTAAATGACTTACAAGACATCAATCTTTCCATCTGGCCTCCTGGTTGCCCCAGTAACCTTTGTGCCCAGTTTGAATTTGAGGCCCTGTTTTTGCAGGATTCGTTGGAAGTTTTTTGAGATCTCCATGTCGATGCCCAATCCACCTACATGGCCCAGGAACTCGACAGCCGTTACTGTTGAACCTAGTCGCTGCCACACTGAACCCTGCAGGCAAAAATATTCAGGAAATTAATAAAACGTTGCCAGGCATGTTTCATATAAAAGATGTTGGAACTTAACAATTTAATAGGATTCAGCATATATGTATGGAGGCAGCTGGCCTAGTCTCTATGACAATCAGAAAGATAAGGAGTGTAGCCTTTAATTCTCTGTGTTTTAAACTTATTTTTAATTGTGCTAAATCTACAAAATTGTAATAATGAAGTGAGCCTAGCTCAGTAACCATAGCTACACCAATAAGCGAGGCCCACAGGCTCAAGCAAGTTTGACTCCCTAGAAGTGCCAGGTGTTGCGGGTAATTCAATATAGTTATTGTCAGCAATGAGAGATATGGTAAGCTTTGGGAAAACTTCAAAAGGCAACCAAGAGGCTGTCTTTCTCTTTAGTGTGAGTTTGTACAGTCAGTCAGATAAAAGAGTATGCATGCTAGATGTTGTTAGCACATTCATATTACATTTACCGACTTAATCTAATTAGTTCTTACAGAATACACAAATTATGGACAATTAATGTATTGCTTTCACATGCAATTGAAAGTTACACTGAACTGAGATTGTGTCTAAAGCTGCATCCACACTGCATAGAGTGACGCAAGTGAAGTCAGCGAATGTCAATCTACACCAGATGCGACTTGGAAACGATCCACAAGACTGGAAATAAATACATGACCCTTGTTTTGAGGAGTGACTTGTTTGAGGTGTGTCAAGGGTGTTAACCTTGCTTCCGATTGGTCAGATTCATTAAAATAGAAACAGGTTCTATTTTAGCGACACAAAATTCTCAACACGACGTTGCTCGCTGCTGGTGTGGATGCTCCCATTTGACTGCAGTGACAGCTAAATTATTTGCTCGCATCAAGTGTGGATACGGCTTAACCATTATTGCTTACTGAGATTAATGTGCTGATTTATGCTATTTTGGTATTAACCTTCTTTCCTACTTTTGTACCATATTTTATTTACACACTTTTGATAAAATGTATAAAACATACAACAGTGTTGCTTGTGGTTTTTATTGTGCAATTTTTTCCTCGTGATCTAGAGCCCGTTTGGGAAAAATTTGTAACTAAGAGTGCTAACTGAATTAAACCATTACACTCATTAATTTGGGTATCTAAACAACCAGTCTCTCCGAAAAAGATATATAGTTCCACTGTTTCTCACCAGTTCTACACCAATCACTCCAGCACCTATTACAATCATCTTTTCAGGAACACTCTTCAAAGACAGGGCACCAGTGGAAGACACAACAGTGTCTTCATCAATCTAATAAATATGAGATTCAACATGTTAGTCACTGCTCACAATTTAATATAAGAAAGCAAAACATATATAAAACATACCACATTGATACGTGGTGTTGATATGTGTAACTAACAGCAATACCTGAATTCCAGGGAAGGGTGTAACCTCTGAACCAGTAGCTATCAGGATGTTCTTGGAGTTGATAACTTGCTCACTGCCGTCGCTACCTGTTGCTGTAACCTGGTTCTTTCCAGTAATCTTTCCTAATCCTGGAACATGTGTCACCTTGTTTTTTTTTTTAAAAAAACACAGATAGAGAACTCAGCAAAACAAGGCACAAAGTGGCAGAATATAGATATCTTTTTAGACCTATAACTTAAGTGTTTTTAATAGTTGTTTAAATACTAGTGCTTTTTATAGGGTGTTTAATACTAAAAATAGTGTTTGTGTTAAACCAGGTAAATACATTATCATGTCTGTCTAAAGCAACCAACAAGATTATGCCAACACACAGTGTTTGGGTTGCAAATGCAATACTAGGACAACTGTAAGAATCAAAGCAGTATCTACTCTAAAGTAAATGCAGTGAGTTTCTAGTGAGTATATTTTTCCCCTGTTTGGTGTAGTTAGAATTCAATGCAAGCACATATTTTAAAAGGTCAAAACCAATGATATAGGTCCACCACAGCTTTAACTCACCTTGTTCTGTTTAAATAAATGAGCAATGCCACCTGTCAAGGCCTTGACTGCACCACTCTTCTGTTCCATCATCTTCTCCAGGTTTAACTGGAGTCCTGTTACTGGGGTATAGAGAAGTGAACATTACTTTAATACTTTTTATTTAAGACAATAATCCCTGGGAGGAACATGTTTTTTTTTTTTTGTCTTTTCCCTGGTCTTTTTTTATGACTCAGGGCAATGGATAACCAATTGTCTGAAATAGCTATTGAAAACGCTGTGTTTAATTATCATATTTATTAATAATAATAATATTTATTATTATTATTATTATTATTATTATTATTATTATTATTATTATTATTATTATTATTATTATTATGCAGACACCTTTATCCAAGTCGACTTAGAGACTACTAGTAATTAAATTAAACAAAAAATAAGTAAAAAAAAAAAAATACTTACTTTCAATACCTCTGCTGGCAAAATCTTTTCCATGTGCCATGTGATATAGATAAGAGTTGTTGAGTAAAGCCTGAAAAATGTAATATGATTTTTTAACCAGTATCTCTAAATTGCACATGAAGACATTGATAAAGGCTGATTGTCACAATGATTATGTTTTACCTTTGAAGGGATGCAGCCAACATTCAAGCATGTTCCTCCCAAAGTTTCGTTCTTTTCCACACATATAGTCTATATAAAAAAAAAAATTATATAAATAAAACCAGGTTTCAAGAGTTTATCGGATTATAGACAAAAGCATCTACAGGAGGCTAAGAGTATATAAAGACAAAATTAAGGCAGTTATGTTGAAATCACTCATGAGCATTTGCTAGGAGAAAAAGCATCACAGTACATCATGCAGTACATCATGCTCCCTCCTGCAATCTTGCTTGTTTTCTGTTCCCACAATAGCCATTCATGATCTGGGTGCATTATGATGCTCATATAAAATCCTTTTTCTCCTGGTGAATGCTCCCATGGAAATGGTGAGAAATGTTCTCAGTTGTATTCCCTATCTGATCTATGACCTCAGATGTTTAAATAAAATTATCAAAACATTCAGGATTATGTTGAAAGAAATAACAACGGACATACTGACAAGATACTGCAAAGATAATGTGTTTCTTCTAAACATTACAGGTTGTTCATTATGCCTACCTTAAAACCAAGCTGGGCAGCTTTAATGGCAGCCACATAACCGCCTGGCCCTGAGCCAATTACAGTGACATCAGCATCAACTAAATGGAAGGAAAAACAGTCCTATTAAATTGTTTTATTTTGGGAATTAATTTGAATAGTATAAAATGAATACCCCAATACAGCTGTTTCTCTACCTTGATTGGTAACAACATTTGATGTCATACATAAATATATTATATTAACCTGAATTTTTTATCATCTGAACAAAATATGTAATTCAACCCAACAATATTCAGGTGGACAGTAACAGTGACTTACTTGTTGTCTTGTCTGCATAGGTTCTCAGTGTCACCGCTGTGATTCCCTGGAGCCTGCGAGGGAGATGGTGTACATGGCCTTGCTGAAATTTGGATTTAAAAAAAATGCAAAGATCATTAAAGAAAGAGCACAGAGACTTTTTTTTTTTTTTTTGCCAGGGTGAAAACATAGTATTAAATGTCATATTTTCTAATAGACACATGGTAGACTCACAAGTGATGAGCATGGCACAACTGGTTTAGCTCTGTTAAAAACACAGCAAGTTGTGAATTCTGCTTCCCTCACCTTGCTTGGGTCTAGGGATGCTGGAGTAATCAAGGAAAAACTCTCCAGTGCAATTGACTGTGTTAAATCACATTTCTTGTCAACTGCAGTGTGCACGGAACTAATATATTGCTTTCACATGCTTTCGGCGTACTCACAAAATGTTTAATAACACTTGCCAATAATAGCAAAAAAAAACATGATATGCTTCATCAATAGACAATATTGCTATCAATACAACAATACACAACACAACAGTACAGTACAGTATCAAATGTTACTGAACTGAAGACGCCAGACGACAGTGTCCTACTAGTACTAGGCCTGTGTATAGCAGTTTCATACCTGTCAACCTTCAAAAGTTGTTTTCTGAGCGTTCACAAAATAATTTTTTACGCACTGAATTAATAGCAATGTGTTATAATCTTCTTTTTCTTTACCTTGGCTAAAGTGCAATACAACCGGTTCCAGCTCTGCATTTTGATTGTACGTCCTGAATTTTCCGCTGTAACCTAGAGCTTACCAAAAAAGCCAAGGACTCCCTACACTGCGCTTGCGTCTGAACTCGGGCTGTGATTAAAAATCAGTCGCATACGTTTGACGCAATTGTATTGGGTAGCCGGTCTCCGTCCGATCTGACAGCAGAAAACATTTTTCAGACAACGAGGAAATGCCTCTTGTTTTGGTCGCTGATATAAACTACACCTTGACTGATTTAAAATACATTACTGCAGAACTCAGGTAGGGTATTGTACTAAAAAAAGTGATTTGCTCCAAACCAATATAATTATCAGTGGCATACCGGAATGTGTACGTTTATCAAAAAATAGAGTAGGTTCTATGTTACTTTTTTTGTTGTTGTTTTGCTTTTCAAGAAAGGTCTCTCACTTTTTGATTGTTTGTTTTTATGTGTATTTGTAACCTATGAAAACATGTTTTTGTCACAGTAAAATCTGGAATGGCGTCTTATTCCCATACTTACTGTCTTATTTAAGGCATATGCTGCACTAGATTATTCACACAACAAGATATAAATTAATCAGGGTTTAGAAAATAGTTTTATGGTAGGTCTTGCGTACGAGAAAATAAAAGCTTTGCAACTGATACCCCACATAATGAGAACGTTTGTGAAGTAGTACCAGACAGATGCCGATTACCTATTTTTTTCCCTTGGGGGATGATCTGGACCAATTATTGTTGTTATGTCAAACTAGAACAACTAATTTACCCTAACCCACAACTTTAGAAGTAATATAACTTTTAACTTGTCCTCTTTTTATTCACAGGAAACTACATAATCTCATCACCCACAGAATTGTGAAAATAATCATGCAATAATGCTAACCTAAAACCAGTTATGTAATCACATGTTTTAGCAGTTGTTGGAATGTTAAATTTGCCTTTGATCTAAAAAAAAAAAAAAAATAAGTTGAGAATACTTGAATGCTGCACATCTGATTCTGCGTTTACATGCTTTAAAATAATCTGCTGGTGACTTTAAATAGTTTAGTAGGTAGTAATTGGTTATGGCCTCTGGAAGCAGTTCTGAAGGTGAATGTGGCAGCAAAAGGGAGTCTAGGATTAAAAATCCTCGATTTAAACAGACAGAAAACAACCTGTTAATTCAACTATGCTTGCAATACAAACAAATATTGTTTAAATCAGGCCATGGTGCTGCAGCCAAAAAGAAAAGACTCTGGCAAAAAATAAGTAATGATGTTTCTGCATTAGGGTTTCACAAAAGGCAAAGTAGAGAGTGCCAAAAACGCTGGTATGATATACGTACAGCGATTAAAAATAAACATTTTTCATTAAACATGAGACTTAAAAATGCTGGAGAAGAAGCTGCTTGGTCACCATTAACCTCTATTGAAAAAGCTATATGCTCAACCTTTGACGTCAGTGGGGAAGAAATCTCCAGAGGGGTAAGCATAGCTGAACCAAAAAAAGGTATGTTTTAGAAAAAAATATATTCTGCATATCCTGTATAGTCTTTGTTTTGTGGTGACATATATGGTCAACTGTGTGATCTAACTTTTGGCACACATAGAAGTTGTCTGTGCATTCTAAATATGATTTGTTATAACTAAACAAATATTATTCTGATTTTCAGCAAAACAAATATTTATTCCATCATCTCACTTGTCCTTGCATGAAAATGAAGAGACAGTTAAGAACCAGTCTGATGACAGCAATGAATCTTTTGCAGCCTGCACCACAGACTTACATGTTGAATATGTACAAATTGACAGTGAGGCTCAAACTACAATGCCCAGAAAAGACAAAGAGGATGATGAGCTCCTAAATCAGCAACAAACCACATCAATGACCGTGAGCTCTGAATGGGATCTGTCTACACATGAAACTAAACCAAATCTAGAAGCATTTGGGGAAATTACATCAGACCAATTGACAAATCCTGCGGAAAAACTTACATCAATGCAGGCTGGTTTAATTAAAGAAATACAAGATGTTAAAGAGCTCATAACTGTACATTCCTCAGCACAAAATGCACATCTGGAAACAATAGCTTGCCAGTTAACCAGAATTGCAAATATAATGGACAAACGCAGTATATCGACAAACAAAGCAACTCAGACATAGAGAACTGAGCTACCATAGCGTGCAAGTTTATCCACACATCAAAAAGAATTTGCGGCAGGAAATGATAAAGTGGTGATTTATGGAATAAATCAAGAGCAAGGTCTCGCATTTAAGAGTAAACATCTGCTGAGATGACATGAAAAGTGGTAGTGCCTGTGGGTGGAGAATGTAATTGAGGACATTGAGAGGGAGAATTTGAGTGTGATTAATTTATTGGCCTGAACAGACTCGTTTTTTATCGTAGCATAAGGGTTTGAATGTATAACAAATTAATAATAAAAATTGAGTTTTTGAATGCCTTTATGTTTAGACCATTGACCTTGATTTTATTCATGTTGAGAAAAAAATGAACCCACAGATGAAATATGTTTAGTTTTCTGTATTAAATCATTTTATGGAATCTATGGCAGGGATGGAATTGGGAAGGAAAACTAATAGATATTTTTATTGCTACTTTGTAGGCCTAACCCAAGTCTAGATGAAGTTATTTTTAAGTTACAAGCCTCTGAAGAATAGCAGGTAGGGTTTCATTGGCCACACCCTAATGTGACCTATCAGGCTCCTAAAATATGACCAGGCAGCTGGCTCTTTGAGGTAAAATATATATATATATATATACAGACGTGCTCAAATTTGTTGGTACCCCTCCACAAAAAATGAAGAATGCACAATTTTCTCTGAAATAACTTGAAACTGACAAAAGTAATTGGCATCCACCATTGTTTATTCCATATTTAATAGAAATCAGACTTTGCTTTTGATTTTTTATTCAACATAATATTGTAAATAATAAAACAAATGAAAATGGCATGGACAAAAATGATGGGACCCCTAACCTAATATTTTGTTGCACAACCTTTAGAGGCAATCACTGCAATCAAACGTTTTCTGTAGCTCTCAATGAGACTTCTGCACCTGTTAACAGGTAGTTTGGCCCACTCTTCCTGAGCAAACTGCTCCAGCTGTCTCAGGTTTGATGGGTGCCTTCTCCAGACTGCAAGTTTCAGCTCTTTCCATAGATGTTCGATAGGATTCAGATCAGGACTCATAGAAGGCCACTTCAGAATAGTCCAATGTTTTGTTCTTATCCATTCTTGGGTGCTTTTAGCTGTGTGTTTTGGGTCATTATCCTGTTGGAGGACCCATGACCTGCGACTGAGACAGAACTTTCTGACACTGGGCAGTACGTTTCGCTCCAGAATGCCTTGATAGTCTTGAGATTTCATTGGGCCCTGCACAGATTCAAGGCACCCTGTACCAGGCGCAGCAAAGCAGCCCCAAAACATAACCGAGCCTCCTCCATGTTTCACTGTAGGTATGGTGTTCTTTTCTTTGAAAGCTTCATTTTTTCGTCTGTGAACATAGAGCTGATGTGACTTGCCAAAAAGCTCCAGTTTTGACTCATCTGTCCAAAGGACATTCTCCCAGAAGGATTGTGGCTTGTCAATATGCATTTTAGCATATTCCAGTCTGGCTTTTTTATGTTTTTCTGTCAAAAGTGGAGTCCTCCTGGGTCTTCTTCCATGGAGCCCACTTTCGCTCAAAAAGCGATGGATGGTGCGATCAGAAACTGACGTACCTTCACCTTGGAGTTCAGCTTGTATCTCTTTGGCAGTTATCCTTGGTTCTTTTTCTACCATTCGCACTATCCTTCTGTTCAATCTGGGGTCGATTTTCCTCTTGCGGTCGCGCCCAGGGAGGTTGGCTACAGTTCCATGGACCTTAAACTTCTTAATAATATTTGCAACTGTTGTCACAGGAACATCAAGCTGCTTGGAGATGGTCTTGTAGCCTTTACCTTTACCATGCTCGTCTATTATTTTCTTTCTGATCTCCTCAGACAACTCTCTCCTTTGCTTTCTCTGGTCCATGTTTAGTGTGGTGCACGCAATGATACCAAACAGCACAGTGACTACTTTTCTCCATTTAAATAGGCTGAATGACTGATTACAAGATTGGAGACATGTGTGATACTAATTAAAGAAACTAATTAGTTTGAAATATCACTATAATCCAATGATTTATTATCTTTTCTAAGAGGTACCAACAAATGTGTCCAGGCCATTTTAGAATATCTTTGTAGAAAAAGCAATAATTCATCTCTTTTCACAGCTTCTTTGCTTTATTCTATGACATACCAAAGGCATGCAAGTATACATGATAAAATAGCTTTTAATTTCATCACTTTTCAGGAGGAATGAAGCATTATTTCAATGAGCTGTAAGGGTACCAACAAATCTGAGCACGTCTGTGTATATATATATATATATATATATATATATATATATATATATATATATATATTCATTTTGATCACATTCTAAAATGGTACTATGTAACTTTGTATGACACTAGCAAGAAATAAAGGAAGACCTTAGATGTAAAAATATTTTTTGAAATACAAAAAAAAAAAGTTCCTAACAGCTGATACAATGTTATAAAATGCTGTAGTTAGTGTGCTTCAAACTATAAAAGGCATATTCTATTTTACTGTATTGTAAAACATGTTTCATTATTTCATTTGTAGTTGTAAGTCCAAAAACAATAAAAATATTTTGTGTGCATCTGTGTTAAAAAAAAACAAAACATTATGATGTACTGTAGCTACATTTGTTTTATATATATATATATATATATATATATATATATATATATATATATATATATATATATATATACAGTGCCTTGCGAAAGTATTCGGCCCCCTTGAACTTTGCGACCTTTTGCCACATTTCAGGCTCAAACATAAAGATATGAAACTGTAATTTTTTGTGAAGAATCAACAACAAGTGGGACACAATCATGAAGTGGAACGAAATTTATTGGATATTTCAAACTTTTTTAACAAATAAAAAACTGAAAAATTGGGCGTGCAAAATTATTCAGCCCCCTTAAGTTAATACTTTGTAGCGCCACCTTTTGCTGCGATTACAGTTGTAAGTCGCTTGGGGTATGTCTCTATCAGTTTTGCACATCGAGAGACTGAAATTTTTGCCCATTCCTCCTTGCAAAACAGCTCGAGCTCAGTGAGGTTGGATGGAGAGCATTTGTGAACAGCAGTTTTCAGTTCTTTCCACAGATTCTCGATTGGATTCAGGTCTGGACTTTGACTTGGCCATTCTAACACCTGGATATGTTTATTTGTGAACCATTCCATTGTAGATTTTGCTTTATGTTTTGGATCATTGTCTTGTTGGAAGACAAATCTCCGTCCCAGTCTCAGGTCTTTTGCAGACTCCATCAGGTTTTCTTCCAGAATGGTCCTGTATTTGGCTCCATCCATCTTCCCATCAATTTTAACCATCTTCCCTGTCCCTGCTGAAGAAAAGCAGGCCCAAACCATGATGCTGCCACCACCATGTTTGACAGTGGGGATGGTGTGTTCAGGGTGATGAGCTGTGTTGCTTTTACGCCAAACATAACGTTTTGCATTGTTGCCAAAAAGTTCGATTTTGGTTTCATCTGACCAGAGCACCTTCTTCCACATGTTTGGTGTGTCTCCCAGGTGGCTTGTGGCAAACTGTAAACGACACTTTTTATGGATATCTTTAAGAAATGGCTTTCTTCTTGCCACTCTTCCATAAAGGCCAGATTTGTGCAGTATACGACTGATTGTTGTCCTATGGACAGAGTCTCCCACCTCAGCTGTAGATCTCTGCAGTTCATCCAGAGTGATCATGGGCCTCTTGGCTGCATCTCTGATCAGTCTTCTCCTTGTATGAGCTGAAAGTTTAGAGGGACGGCCAGGTCTTGATAGATTTGCAGTGGTCTGATACTCCTTCCATTTCAATATTATTGCTTGCACAGTGCTCCTTGGGATGTTTAAAGCTTGGGAAATCTTTTTGTATCCAAATCCAGCTTTAAACTTCTCCACAAGAGTATCTCGGACCTGCCTGGTGTGTTCCTTGTTCTTCATGATGCTCTATGCGCTTTAAACGGACCTCTGAGACTATCACAGTGCAGGTGCATTTATACGGAGACTTGATTACACACAGGTGGATTCTATTTATCATCATTAGTCATTTAGGTCAACATTGGATCATTCAGAGATCCTCACTGAACTTCTGGAGAGAGTTTGCTGCACTGAAAGTAAAGGGGCTGAATAATTTTGCACGCCCAATTTTTCAGTTTTTTATTTGTTAAAAAAGTTTGAAATATCCAATAAATTTCGTTCCACTTCATGATTGTGTCCCACTTGTTGTTGATTCTTCACAAAAAATTACAGTTTCATATCTTTATGTTTGAAGCCTGAAATGTGGCAAAAGGTCGCAAAGTTCAAGGGGGCCGAATACTTTCGCAAGGCACTGTATATATATATATATATATATATATATATATATATATATATATATACACTGTATATTTGTTTTACATCTTGAAGCTACCGTACATTACCTGCTGTCTCTAAATTGCCTGCTGCATTTTCATCATCAAATGTAAATTGAGATCTTGTCTTCTGCTTTTAAGTTTTATGATCAATCTTAAGTTGCTTTGTTTGCAATTTAGACAAACCATGCATGTTAAGATAAGAAGTCTATTCAGCACCATAGAAATGCTGGGAAAAAAAGTGTCTTTGGACTTTCTGTCAAGAAGCCCTGGTGGCATGACCTGGAAAAACTTGTCATATGACGTCCTCATGTGCAAGTCTCAGTATGGACTCTAAGGGAGAAAGTAGCTGCTGTTTGTGCCAGATAACTGTATTGTCCTAGTTCTTGAGGAACTACTTGGAATTTAAGAATTGACATGCAGAATTGCCAGGACCTTGGTTATTACAATGAATGCCTTTAAAATTAGCTTAAGGATAATCCTTGAGCTTTTTTTTTTCTTTCTCCCATTGCCTTTGCCATAATTGGAATCTGTCTATATGGTGCTGTGATTTCTGTCATCGCTGTTCACTTCTTTGGAGGGTTGCAATGAATCTGTCATTTTCTGCCTGAGCTCACTAACGGGATCTTCAGAAAGAGCACATTGAGGCACTATCTGAATGGAAGCACAGAATTAATAGAATTTTTAAATTCCGCTTCCTTGGAACTGCAAGTCTATGGCCTTGCTTAAGACCAAAACAGTGCTTATTGAATACCAGGAATTGGGCTTTATAAAAGCATTTGTTTGGTTTCCTAGGAGCACACCATTTTTACCATGCTTGTCCAATGCTTACCATACTCGTTCACCTGAAAAAAAAAGTTAATCAAAACAAAAAAAGGTCTATTAGTAAAGTGTGCATTGTTTTAACATATTTAATATCACAGGTACACATTAAGTAAGTGGTACAGATACAGTGCTCCCCCTTTATAAGGTGGTCCTTTATACTGAGAAACAAGTTATAAGGCGGTACGGTCATGACCTCCCATTTGCCCCATAATGTCATTACACTAACACTAGTAGTGCCGTTATAAGGCGGAACATAAATAGCACGCTTATAATTATGTCTCCCAACTAGAGTGTTCTAAAGGGGGAGCACTGTAATAGTTTTCTGCAATGTGTTTAGAGTACATATAACTTGTGTGCTCTGAGATCTATAGCATTAAGACATTTTACCTTTTTTCTGATGGTTTGGTTAAACTGTACTGTGTATGTGTCCTTATTTTGACTGAAGTTCCAGTAGTTGTTGCGCTATTTTGTTTTACCACTAGGGGACACTATTTGAGTTGAGACAACTTTATTGATCAAGATGAGAACATGTAGTACACTGGTACTGTAGTTCTGTTCTTTACTCTGTATACTCCGTTTTAATTAAAAATGTTTACCTCATTATAACAAAAGGACTGAAATGTAAGTAGAAGGCCAGGTCTCTTGAATAAATGTCCATTATTTGTATATTTATATTAGTTATATATATATATATATATATATATATTAAAGTATAATACATACTATGATATTGCTTGCCCTTTATTAAGATGTATGATATTAATGATGTCTTCCATTAATGCAATGTGAACACATACTATAAAGCTGTGAGAATGTCTACTCTCTTGTTCCACTGATGAAGACACTAGCGGAAAAAATCTTGTTTTGTTTTAGTTTACTTTTCTTACTCTCTTCTTCAGTAGCCTTTACGAGCATTGTCATTTTGAAGTGTGTTTTGTCTTCTTGCAAGCTCCATTAATTATTTAGGATGTGAGCAGCAGTTAATATAATGAAAATGATTAATTATTGACATACTTGTATGTACTTATACAGTATGTACATTCTTTTATGACTTGTTCTACAACATGAGACTTATATTTAACATGTTCATTATTATAGCCTGAATTTAAATGAAAATAATTGGATCAACAATTGCAGACTTGGGGGGTTTGTCATGAATTTTTTAACAGTCTTTAACCAATATTATTTTGTTAACACATATCTATACATGAAGCAAAGCCAACCAACTGAGGGAAATATATTTTAAACCAAGGTTGGAATGATTAAACTGTGTTGTATGGGTGTTGTATATTGGAAAACATCTCACTATATGTATTCTCTCTCTCCCATGTGATGGGAGGCCTACTTTCCAAATATTGTATATTACATAAATACAAACTTTGCCCTTTGATAGTTTTTGAACTGGTAAATGTCACCTAAAGCAAAGGATTTGAACTCCCTTGATCTTCCCACTCAAATATGCGTTTAAGCCACTTGCTGTACCACAAGAAGTTTCTAAGAGAAAATCGGATTTCTGGAAATGTTAAATGCAAAAATACATTTACAAATCAGGACAGCCAATTCCAAGAAAATTAATCAGATACGAGTAAACCAGCAGCTATATTGTGCCTGTAATTTTAATAATTCATTATTTCTCTTGCTTGACATAATTATTTTCACCCACTTACAGAAGTGCTGCTGCAGTACAGACATTTCTTTCATGTTGGTAGAACAAAGTTGTGTAAATTTACTGGGAATATCAAAAGACCACAAAATAAGGTGTCTTTCCTCATGTGAAGGGCTTTATACCATTAATTTCGAGAGAATAAAAGGCTGCTAACAGCAGGCTCTGAAAAGCAAAGAATAGACATTTTTCTATTTCATTCATTGTCCTTGTTCAAAAATGTGCTGGGTAAACATAACTTGATTAAATGCTCCATTGAGGTGTGTGAATTGTGTTTTGAATTTGTCATGGATTCTGCATAGCTGTTACAGTTATATAAAGGATTGTGTCCTACAACTGACATGTCTTCAGAAGATAATTATACAGTTTGACTGCTAAATAATGGTACGTACGGTCAGAAAATACAGTATGTAATGTCAGTGTATTATATTTTTTATATAACCTGTTCTTGTTATTATATTCTGCAGTGTTTTGAATGGTAGAACGGGATTAACAGTGATCTCTTGTGATCTCCCCAACTTCTTTACTTCATTGGATGTAAAGCATCTACACCAGCTTTCTATTTTTTGGTCTTCCTTTGGGGGTAACCACTTGTTCCAGTATTGAGGAGTTGAGCTCTTGAAAACATTTTATTTAGGGTGACATCAGTTATACTTACAGGTACACGGTGAGGAATTCTCGACGAGTCAGTTGCAGTGGGATTGTCTATTCGTGGGTTAATGATGCAGCTGTGGGACAGCGAATGTGGTCGGCACTCAGTTTTGTATTAGGGGCACAGCTGTCTCTAGTAATTGTGTTAAGTCTGTGGCCATACCATGGCAATTGACCTTTACTGCAGGAGGTGATATATGGTATGGTACCAGGAAGGAGGAAGTGTAGACAGTCCTTTGCTACAATGTGGTGCTTGAAAAATATGCAAATCCGCAATTAACATAAAAAAGCAAAGAAAAGATATTAATGACAAAAATAGCCACTGATAAGGCTAATAAGACATAAGAAAATGTATTTTTAAAACATAAATTGTGAATCAAAGTTAAATATGTTATAAAAGTTAAATAGATTTTTCTACAAGCTAAATGAGTCTTCTTGGGTTATATGAATCAATTTAGCTGATGTACAATACATATCATTATTATTGTGTGGTAAAAATATACTATGCACCCTACATGTCAGCAATTGAACCATACAATTCATTTTTTTTTAGTAACTACATGTCTAGTTATATATTATCTATACACCATAAACAACAATACAATACAGACACTTGTCAAAATCTGCCCACCCACTGTGAGCTAATGCGTATCCTAGTTAAGGCCAGGGATTAGCTCATCAAATAGAAGTCCAAGATTGTTAAAGCTACTACAGGAAATCCAGGGTGGAAGCAGCCAAGTGTCCCTTCCTGAAAAATATTAATGGTTTTAATGGCCTATACTGCCACACAATTCAATATTATCTGTTGTAAACTAATATAAATAAATAAATAAATAAATAAATATCAGTAACATGAGACATTAAGGATTGTTTCCAAAGATGTTCAGCTTGCCAGTGTGAGAATGGCTATCTAGACTGAAAAAAAGTATCTGTGCCCATCCGGTGGATAGCTGCATCTCAAACAGGGCTGGAGGTTGTTTTTTTTTTTTTTTATAAACCCTGGTCACATTTCACAAGCTGAATAAAAATGAAAGAAAAGGAGGTTTAATTAATAAGATGCCTTTTGATTTGTAGAGCAAAACTGCCAGAGCAGATGTACCAGGAAAGAGGATTAGATTGTCCCTTCTATGACACACACAAAATGTCCTTTTTTTCCCTAAGAAACCTCCATTGAAGCAAGGCCTCCTTTGGTGTTAAGCTACAGAGATGCCAAAGAAACTGTTGTACAAGGTTACAATGAACAGCTCTCAGCAGACCAGACAGAGTATGTGAGAAGGGAGCTAATATTCTTCAGGGTCTATAGCTGTTGGATCCTCACACTCAGAAGCTGAATATATTTGCAAATTTAGCTGCAGTCATTAGCAATTGTAGAATTAATTAAATAGTGAAGGTGTTACTTTTATGGTAGTTTAAGAAGTTATTTCTTTATTACCATACAGTTTCATATATTCTGGAACTTTGCAAGAGGAAATGCTGTAAAATGTACACATTTTTAAGTCCATTGTATAAGCATTTACGATTTCTGTTGTTAATTTTGATATTCAAAGAAAAGACATTTCGTGCAGTTGACTCAGGTTGCTGCTACTGAAATTCCAGAGAAGGAATAGCTTTACAACTGGCAATAAGATCATATAATATATGTTCTGCTATGGTGGTGTTGTTTTGTTTTAATAACAATACTAATTTCTATCCAGATTTATTAAGCACCAACATAAATAGGAAAATGTATCTCTGTTAATTCATTGAATATTTTTGATGTACTGCAGAGCGCCTTGCCTACCAGCTTGCCAGCTTATTATATGTGTACTAAATCAACAGAAGCTGGTTACTTTCTTATGTGTCTGTGTGTGTCGAGGGAAGGGGGTTGGGGACAGCTCTAACAATGAAAGAGAATCAAGAGTTTCTGCACTATCACAATTTGTAGAATTTCAACTTCAAAGCACTACCACAATGAAGGTATTTTTGAATCAGCAGCAACTTGTGTAATAAATGGGATCAACTTAGGTCAATTTTATAGCCATGTGCAGCAGTTAACTCAGCTCTACCACAGTGATATGCCTACACTCTGTCAGTTGCTAGGCAACATAGGAACATTTTTTATGTGCTACACCATGCTTCGTTCATCGTAATCTTGAATGCTACATTTCTCTTAATGAGGGTCATCTCATAAATTAAACAGTAAACCTATTCAGTAGACAGAATCGTGAATCTAAATACAAGTTTACAGGCATTGTAAGCTCTTCCAACCTTCTGCGCCATGTAATTTAACTTAATGAGAAACAGAGAAACAGTCAATATGCATGTTCAAATTAGATTGTAATATTTTCTGTACTAATATTGATGATACTGCTTAAAACATACTTATAAAAGCACAGTAATAGGAACCCAGGATCCTGCATACATTAATTAAAAAATAGAGAATAATAACTCTTCATAACCTAAAACAAAGTCATAAAGTATTTCAAAATTAGCTTGAGTTCAGTTCATTCTGGAACCATTTATATTATAAAATCTAAAGTGTAAAGCTTTTTTTTTTTTTGTAAAACTGTATAATGTTGATATAGATGCTTCAATTAATATTCAAATTGTATCATTACAAAAAAGAGAAAGTAACCAGCAAGGCAATTTTATTGTAATTAATTGAATCTGTTGTCATGGCACTGAAGCTAATGCTGAATAGCAGCTAGCTCTATACTCTTAATAATCTGTGGGATCCTTGGAGTGTTGTCTCATGTTATTGTACTGCCAGTTTTGTTGTCTGGATAAATTTGTAAAAAAATATGCTTGCACACAGCTGATCCCCGTACTCCTCGTCTATATACAGGGTGATTAGAAAGTAAGTTTACCACATCAACGCACCATATCACTGATATGATCAACTTAATTCCTAATCACCCTGTATGTTTAAATTCAAGGTTTATTGTGGGGTTTTCACATGAAACTCTTCAGTGCAAATTAAATGAGATTCCAGTACACGAAATACAGTTCACAGTAGACTGCCCCATACAGTTCCAGGATTAGGAAAACAGAATAAAGAAATAGTCACGATTGGTGTCAAACCATAGGTAGGAGAGGAGATTGTAGATCAAGCACAGACAGGTGGAAGAATCCACAAAGCACAGAGGACAGGGCATAGACAAACTACAGCCAGGCCTTCAGGTCAGAAAAATGACCTTAATGACTGGAGTGGTGCTCTTTTTAACCCCTAACTAGCCGAACCTGCAGCCTGTTGCCAAGTTAGTTTGGTTGCACGGCCACCACAGGTCCCCTAGTGATCACTTGAGGCTACTGATATCAAATTTAATTCCAAAGTTCTTAAAAGTTAAAAAAAAAAGTTGAATATAAAATTGTAGCTTCTACCCTACATTTACTGATATCTTTGCAGTTATATTGCCAGAAGGTTGACTTTGTGAAACAAATGTTGAATAGCTTCTGGCAAGGAGAAACTTGCATGAGCAAGCTCATTCCTGTTTTTCCCAGATGACTTGCTTTACAGCACCTCTTTAGGCATAGGTTTTCTTATAAAGAAAAACAGAATACTGACAAAAAAGTTAAATGTGCCATTCCATATGTTTTGATAATTGTAATACAATATTTGTGTGGTTGGTGTGCTGGGTGGGATGCTCCTTGGAAAACATTGCCAGCTGGAATGCTTCTTTGTCACAGAAACCAGGCCTGCGATGATGGAGGCTGATACCAGAGACTGCACATGTTAAGATGTAGCCCAGATATTTGTTATGTTACAAAAGACGAAAGAAAGAAAAATCTTGGATGGTATTGTTTATAATATTTATACAGTGATATATTAACAAATGGAAATTACAGTAATCTGGGTAGTACTCTAGTAATTTGAAATATCTATTTCAATTAGTATTTGAGAACTGCAATTTACCTCAATGTGGTTTATGGTTGTAGACATCATATACATTTTTGGCCAGTTTAATAGGCTATTAATAAGGTGTTTTTGTTTTAAATCCATCAATCAAAAGATCGATTGATTTATCAACACTGTCACAAAGGCTGTGCCACAGGGAATCAAAAATGAGTTATGTCTCACTAATTAAGTACTGTGTTGACAGTGTATTACCAAACAAGATTGTCCAATTTAATGAGTAGTCTCATAATGACTTGTTTTTGGAATGCTTAACAACTGAGAGCTCTGGGATAAGATGTGGAACTCCAGGTTTGTATCTGTGGCTGGACCAAGGTGACAACAGTCCCCTGTCTGAAGGATCATCAGGGGAGAAGGGGCAGGGGCCTCGCATTGATCAGTACTTCTTACAAAGCCGGTTAAATCAAACTAATTAATGAAATCCAGTGACAGGATGCACACCACAGTTTGCAGGATATCATCAACACTGTTATAGAGAGTACAGTAGTGTTCCAATAGCACAGCTAGGGATGAAACCAATTATCCTGGTGAGTCTAGTCAGATGAACCAGCCTAGGAGAGAAAGGAACCTTACTGGGTGCCAATAAAGGGTTAAGTGGCCAAGTCAGGCGCCCCTGCTCTCAACATACTCGCTGCTGTACGACTGTTAAAATGCCAGAAACGCCTCAAATAATGTTATGAATTGATTTAGCCTTCATTGTTTGAATATTCATTTGGCGGTTTAGTTTGATATTATACATAATGGATACTGCTGGTATGTAGTCTGTTACTAGGCACTCATCTTTTAAGCAATGATAGTCTAGTTTAATAATTGGAAAGGCTATGTCAAACCAACGTTTTCCAAGGGGAACTGGCTGGATTTATTTTTCCTGCTCAATACCATCCGGTGCATGGGGAGCGTGGCTTCTCCTGTGGATTTTGCAATGGTGTCGCGGTGTTGTTGTGTGAAAAAATGTTGTGGGCGGCGCACATTCGTATTCATTCCCTTCTCATTCACAGACTGTCAGTGCTGCTGTCTTCAGACTACAGTCATTCTCCAGACTGCGATACTCCAGGCAACAGCGAGTAAGGGGGAAAAAAAGCAAATACCACCGGCATGAATCGAGTATAGCATCTTCACGCGTCTTGGGAATACGTTTCTCTGTCTGCAAGATCAGTTTCCTTAGAAATTTCAACCAGGTCCAGTTCTTGGAAAGGAAGAATATGAAAGTGTTAATTTCAAGCAGCTTTCTGGCGCTCTGTCAGCTGTTCATCATTTGTGAAATGGGTAAGGAATAAAAAATCTTGTTATGTTCTCTGACACTGAATGTCAATACATATTGTATTTTACATGATATCACGCTGCATTAACACGGTGCACATTGTCTAATGACGATCTGATTGTCTATGCTTCGAAGTTCGTATGTTGTAATAATGTATCACTTTAGTTCCTACCATTTATTTTTTTCCACCACATAATATGATTAATAGAATATTTGCTATACATATTTATGTTAGCGTTTTAGAAAATGCCAGGATTAACATATAAAAACATAATAGCACAAATATCTAATCTGGCTGTTTATAGCATTTGTCAAAAACTAGGTACTCATCTAAATAAGAAGGTTGTGGCATTACTAAAAACTTGTTTTGCCAATATACATCAGTACCCTGTACCCTGTCTATTAAATTTAAATAATCTGTGTCATATAACTCTTAAAATTGCCTATAGTTAATTAACCATTACTAAATGTATCAGTTAACTTTGTTACATTGAAGTGAATACATTTTTATACTTGAGCTAAATAGATTATTATTATTATTATTATTATTATTATTATTATTATTATTATTATTATTAATAATAATAATAATAATAATAATAATAATAATAATAAACTGTTTGAAATGTTAAACCTACCCCACACCCAACACTCTCAGCCAGTACACCTATAAATGATTTAAATCATATTAAAGAGGCTTTTGAAAGACATTTTTCTTAAGAACCAAAAGCCAATGCTCGTTTTGTTTCAAATTCAATATATATTTTGAAGGAGCATTAAGTTAATCCCCTATCGGTTGGTTTCACAGACCCCAGTTAGCACTAATCAACAACTACCTAATGTTACCTTAGGTAAGGTACAGGTAATTCAAGATCAGAGCAAATCAGAGTCTTTGAAACCAGCTAATCACGTATCATGACCTTCATGAGAAGAGAGTTTGGTTGTGGACTACTGTATTTATATACATATTAATGGTCTCCATGTATTTACTGTAAAATAATGTTATAAAGAAGTCACAAAAGAGGACAAATAATCTATAGTCTGTGTCAATATATCGGTAGGTTTAGCATGGTAAGAGTAAGAACATAAATATTTGACATTTAATTCAGTTTAGTGAAATAGCCCTGTTGAAGTGGCATCCTTTGTGAAGTATAGGTAGCGAATGAATGTCAAGATCATAAGTGCAGACAACATTTTCTACATCCTTTACCTAGAATCATTTCCAGCTGCCCAAGATTTTGGTAACCTGCTGGTATGCTCAGATTGTACAAAAGGAAACCAGTGATTGGGTAATCAAAATGTATGAATTTGTGCTTGAATGTAGCCATACAGTTTAGGTACTATATAATAATATTTCTTTTTTCTTTTAATATAACAAAATTATGTTAGATGTTACTTTATTTTCTGCTTCTCGTTTCTTCAGAATGTTTTGTTTTTTAAATGCTATGTTCGAAATACAAAGACTGTCCCAGTTCTGAACCCAGCTTCATTATTATGCACTTGTTCAGTATGGAAGTTTCATACAAAGGACTGATATGGTTGGTTTAGCCTATTGGATGTGAATCCAGACAAAGATTTAAATAGCTTGCCAATCCAGCCTTTATTAGTGAAAAAAGATCCCTTTGTATCAGAGAGCTTTTGAACTGGGATATTTAATGCGCTGCTACCTGCTCTATAGTGACCCCTATTTTTGCTTTATGCTGTGCATGGTTTAAAGGATGCTTTGAGGAATTCCGATGTATAAAGGAAGTGACATTTCATTGGAAGTTATGGCCATGTGTGAGTGTGAAAAATCGATGAAAGTGAATGAAACACTGATGCACTCTGTTTTTTTCCAGGTTGTATTGTTAAAGAGAATATATTTTTTATTTAGATTGTTTGGTAGCTGTAGTTAATTTTCAGCATATTTGCACAATTCATCCAAGTCTGGTAACAGTCATGGCAGGGGAAATGCATTTTGATTCACCATTTACTACAGTATGGTTGATTTGATCTGACAGTTCTCAACAACCCCTAACAAGGGGAGGGTTTTTGAGTTGGAGTTTTGATAAACTTATAACAGGTTTTCAATTAGATTCCTAGTAGAGTGTTCTAAAATGCCAAATATGACATATTTTGTCAATATGCCACATGCTCTAAAATGGTTTAATTTACTGAATGGTTGAGTTTAGGCAATTGGTCCATATTTACTGAAATGTTTTATTTAGTTCAGGGGTGATTTTTTTTTTTTTAATTTAGTAGTCGCCAGTTAGTTTTTTATTGTTTTCTCCACAATTTAGAAATCTTCAATTATTTTTAGGCTCAGCTCACCGCTACCACCCCTGCGCTGACTCAGGAGGGGTGAAGACGAACACATGCTGTCTTCCGAAGCATGTGTCGTTAGCCGCCCGCTTCTTTACACACTGCAGACTCACCATGCAGCAACCCAGAGCTACAGCGTCGGAGGACAACGCAGCCCTGGGCAGTTTACAGGCAAACCCGCAGGCACCCGGCCAGACCACAGGGGTCGCTGGTGTGCGGTGAGCCGAGGACATCCTGGTCGACTTAACCCTCCCCCCCCACCCCCGTCACCATGTAATTCTAATATTGTAGCTCTTATTTTTAATGTACAGCTGTGGTGGGGGATGTATGTTATTAACATACCAGCTTTAGATTGCTTCTTATGTACAAATGATAATTTCACTATCAATGTGGAATATGAAGTCACTTTTGATTAGGAATAAGGTACAGTACTCTATGCTGACTCATGTAAAATGGTTTTTATAGAAATGTTTTTTTTGTACTGTATGTACAGCATTTTCTTACCATGGTTCCACCATAATGCATGTTCATTGAAAAAAGGAAACACATTTCTAGTAGTCAGCAATAGCTGTATTTGATGCCAGATTAGTCTATGTTAGACTCTACTGCATTCAGAATACATTTAGCTGAATAATTCTTCTTTCCTTTCCATTTATAACAAATGGAGCTAGATAAAAAAAAAGATTTTGGAAGCTAGCCCTCATGTGGGAGTGGGTTTCAGTATTCTGTGAATTATGCTGTCAGCTGCAGGATTTGTTTTGTGTGAGCTAGCAGTGAGAATGTTCTTCAATGTTGCCAGTATTCTTCGCTGCATATCCATGCAGGGAGTCCTAGGTCTTTTGTGTGAGGTTATGTGACTGTGACACTCAGTCTGCTAGTGATTTGTCTGGGTGGCTTCACCACTGAGAGAGAAAGCTCTCAATGGGTAGTATAAAGTAAGAAAGTGTAATGTGCTTCCCAACATGGGAACTGTTGCAATGCTTGGATACCTTACACAGAGAAGCAAACATTGTTACAGCTGTCTGTCAGAGTTTCAATAAACCAAGGGGAGTTGCAGTGCCAGCCTTTGAAATGTATGCTATATGATAGTAACATCTTTATTATTATTATTATTATTATTATTATTATTATTATTATTATTATTATTATTATTATTATTATTAATACCAATGATAATAATGGTCTTGCTAACACCCAAGGCTATATTTCAGACAGCTCGAAACAGGAATTAATAGCTTATAGAAAACTTTTTTTTTTGTTATACTAATGACTGATTGGTTAATTAATTATCAAGGACAAGGTTGACTAGTCATTTGTCCAAAAAAAAAAAGAAAATTGTTGTGACAGCTCCAGTGAAAGCACTATAGTATTGACTGGGCAGTACTGAATTATTGATTTCTTGCCCTGTGTAACAATATATTTGTGTGCGGGCTAAAACTGTTTCTATAAATTAAACAAGTGACAACCCCTTTAGAAACAACCTTTCTTAGATTTCTTAAACAAAAAAATACAGTACTGAGAATGGAACCTTGAGGCAAATTTGAAAATAGTAATACTGTATTCTATATTGTGCTGTTGAATTTTTAGATAACTAAACCTAAATTGATGATGATACACTCAATACAGCAACATCGAAAGGGTTTTAATAACACACAATTAAGAGACATGTTCAGCCTTTGTTCTGCTGAAGAAAGTGGCCAGTATTTAAATTGAAATTAGACATTTGGTGTATGTTTTGCATTGTATTGTGGGCTCTTGTTTTTTTTTCAGCAGTGTGGAGTAGTGGTTAGGGCTCTGGACTCTTGACCGTAGGGTCGTTGGTTCAATCCCAGGTGGGGGACACTGCTGCTGTACCCTTGAGCAAGGTACTTTACCTAGATTTCTCCCGTAAAAACCCAACTGTATAAATGGGTAATTGTATGTAAAAAATAATGTGATACCTTGTAACAATTGTAAGTCGCCCTGGATAAGGGTGTCGGCTAATAAATAATAATAATAATAATAATAATAATAATAATAATAATAATAATAATAATAATAATGTTTGAATATTTACAAAACTGGTTCTACTGTAGACTGCATCTTTAAAAAAATGCTTTGACATATTTAAGCACTGTGGATATTGCCCAGTATAACTTTCAGAAGACTAATTTGAAGCGTTGCATGCAAACATGTGGTAGGTGGTGTGAGTGAAATTACATTTGTAGCACCATAGTTGGCTTAGCAAAAGGTAGTGCTCCAGCAGTTCAGGTACAATCATCCAGCATTGAATCCAGAATCTAGTACAATTAAAACAGCCCCAAATACTGAATTAGGCCTTAATAACAGTAAATCAGTAACTGATGAAATGCAATTTTTGTACAAGAGGACAGCAAAGGATTATGTCAATAAATCCTGTCAGGAAACCTAAACTTGTAATGAGGTACAGCAGGCTTGTGGATCTCCATACTCACTGTACATGTTGCCCTGGAAGTGCAAACCCACCTGGGATGGGCATAATGTAGTATGAACATCCTTTATAAGGCATAAATACAGTATATGTTGATTATCTGAAATACTATTTGATGGTTGAGCTCTGGGACTTCTTTTTCACCTGCTTTTGGTATGATGCTAGGAAAGATCAATTAAAACCATCTTATTTATTTATTTATTTTTTAAAATACAGATTCTGTCTTGTTGCTATTCAAAGGCTACCTTTTTTGTTTAGTGGTAACCAAATTTCAGAAAAGCCTAAGAAGTTTTTTTTTTTTTTCTGTCACCCCCTTTGTCCTTCTTTGATGCAGCATCTCTTTGGTTCCAGCCACCCACACTTGCTTGACCCGTGACCTATGTTGACGCAATCACACTTTGATAGCCCTTCTTTTGGGTCACAAGATGTGAGATCCCAGGCCACATTGTAATTAAATAAAGAGTAGTTTGGATTTCAATTGCTCTGTCAACTCATTCTTAAAAAATTCAATGTCCATTTTAAAAGACTATACGCTTTAAGAATCTGGTCTTATGTGATGACCTTCCATCCAGGATAAATTGGAAGGTTGCGATAGTCAGGAAGATCCTGCTTGGGAACAGACCTGAACCAATGGAGATGAGAAAGCTGGATCGCAGTGTCCTTTGGGTGATTGTCTCGCATGTTTAAATAGAAAATGAGAAAATGTGAATTAAATGTTGTTGCTTTGAAGATACTTACTCCCCCATTTGTTCTCTGTCGGTCTATTGCTCTGCTGTCCAAAGCAGGTAATCCTGGTAAATTTGTGACAGTTTATGAGGTTTTAAACACACAGATTTGAATTTGAAAAGTGAATGTTGAAAGGTTTTAGGAATTCTAATTAAAGTAGTGCAATTATAAAATTATATTTTTATAGAAACACACAATACTATCAAAATATACTTTATATGTTTATTGAATTGTGAAGAAACAGTCTACAATCTACAAAGAATTCTAAGAAACCGCTGAAACAAATATAAAATGCTTACTGATTTCAGGCCTCATTTCAAAGAAACATTTTTCCTGGGAAATGTATTTGAAATCTCTTCCTTATCTTGTAATATTGTACTACATCTTTATATTTTAAAGGAGTTTCTTTAGTCTTCCTCCAGTCAGAATATCTTTACAGATTTGCTCAACACATTTTGATGCCTTGTTGCATGAAATGCCTACCTGGCTATGATATGAGCTGACTATAAAAATGAATAGAAAGAAGGACACTAAACGTTAATTTCCTGGCATTGTCAATGCATTTTGACATACAGTGTAAAGCATGTGGTTGCATGAGAGATTATCCATAACTTTTCTTGACATCATTTGTTAATCACAGTTAACCTTTGATAAGATTTAGTGCGCATTCTCTATTTACCCCCTTTTTAATAGTGTGTCTTGTATGGCCTGTAATGATTCATAAGATACTAAAGGTATCCTATACTGCCTCAAGGTACTGTAGCTTCCCTATTACTGGAACAGCTACCTCAAAAATCCACCTAGCCAGTATGTCTTTGGACTGTGGGAGGAGACAGGAATACCCGGAGAAAACCCACACGAACATGCAGAGAACATGCAAACTTCACACAGACAGACCCCTGAGGCCGGAATCGAACCCAGGACCCTGGAGCTGTGAGGCAGCAGTGCTAACCACCACACCACTGTGCCGCCCTTGCTACTTCGAAACGACTTCCCTATCCCTGTACTACAGTATTTAGTCACTCAACTGCTTTTTAGGATTAAAGAATGCCTCTAAGCCAGGTGTTTATCCTGATAGGAAATTCTGTCACATTTTATTGAATTAACACAGTGAACTAATTTACTACCTGACATGCCTGTAGGATGGTCTGTCCTGTTCTTAATGACTGAGGAGTAGATATGATTGTATAGGGTTTTTGTATCACCCTGTTTGGTGTTTACCTATGCTTAAATCAAAAATGTATGTTTGGGTCCGATTATTAGAAACCTTAAGTCCTTTCATAGGAATGGGTTTTCTTACCTGTGCCCATAAAACCACATTAAGTAAACTGTTACTGGGTATTATCTTCATAAAATACAATTTCCAATAAGAAACTTCTCATCTAGCTTATTGGTCCCATAGGGCAGCAGTGTGGAGTAGTGGTTAGGGCTCTGGCCTCTTGACCGAAGGGTTGTGGGTTCAATCCCCAGTGGAGGACACTGCTGCTGTACCCTTGAGCAAGGTACTTTACCTAGATTGCTCCAGTAAAAACCCAACTGTATAAATGGGTAATTGTATGTAAAAATAATGTGATATCTTGTAACAATTGTAAGTCGCCCTGGATAAGGGCGTCTGCTAAGAAATAAATAATAATAATAATAATAATAGATGTGACAATTTACCAAACTGAATATGCATCCATAAGGCTGTTATGCACCTTCCCCATAACCCACAACATGCAGATCACTGGGAATAACTGGGAGATGTTTTTCCAGTTTAAGGCCTGGACATGTCTATCAGACAGCAGTCACTGAATCTATCAGCCTCACATTTCCATATCTCCAGAAATGTGACCACAGAATACAACCTGTGTTTCTTTACTGCTTCTACTCTGACTGTTTCACCTTATTTTGTTTACAGAATGACTTACACTGTAATTATTAGAGACTTCAGCAGTGAAAGAAAGATATGACTCTGTTTTGAGACTACTAGTGTTTTATAATGTTACATTGATGATGTATTTTTGTTGCATGGATTTATATGGGTTAATGGGTTATAATACAGTACTTACAACAAAGTTGTTTACTTTTATTTACTTGGCTGATGACTGCTTTCTTTAAATAAACGTCACTGTAAACTTTGTATCCTCATTTTCAATCTGGGATTGGAGCAAGTATACAGTATATTTGGCCATGTCCATGTAGGGTTTCAAATAAAAATCTGGGTTGCCTTTGTTTAATTCAATTATCAACCATTTTTGAGGGGTTGTGGCGTGCTTGCTAAACTAGCCTTTTTTGTGTAAGTTATACTGGCCTTGTGTTTTCATCAGTCATAATCTCTTTGTAAATGTTTCGAAATGTTGTCTTAGGAAGTTGTGAATGACAAAGAGAAAAAAGCTTTTTTTCTTAGCACCAGGAAGTGTATCAGAAATTTCACTGACTGCTGACAATTAAACTGATTGTATTGGAAGTCACAAAAGAAGCTGTTGTTCAAAAGGTTCACCAGTAATGTTGGTTTAGAAAATGAAGTAAGGCCAAAGAAAGCTTGGCTGTCTGCTCTCTTTGTAAAATTATATACACTTTTAGGGACCTGGCTTGAAAGGAGAGAGTCTGAATTTGTGTCCATGGTAACCCGTTCGTGACAAGAGGAAGTTACAATGGCAGCGAGCCATGAAAAGGTCCAGTTGTTTTCACAGAAGCAGTTTAGACATGTCTTGCATTTAGATAAAGCGCTGCTGGCAGATCTCTCTACCTACAGTGGTTTAGATGGAAACTGTATATCGTGGCTTAATTGTATGCAGTCTCAGTGTATTGTTGTGAGCTTCAGTGGTCTACTGAGAACAATAGATTAACACAGAATAAAGATAGCCTTCATTTGTAAAGAGTGACCGCAGATCATATTTTGTTTTTGTTGCAACTCTGTATTGCTTCCCACGTCTGTCAGTAGCACACAGTAAAGCTTTGTAAAAATAATTTCCCCATTCATTTGCATTGATATTCATTTGCTGATAGACTATCATAACAAAGATACGAAGGGTTTTTTTTGTACAGTGGAAAGTTATCTCCATTGACTTTTTTATTATAAAATCTATTTTAAACATTTTATTCTGTCTTATTATCTTTTAATGAGGTGGTTGGGTGGTTGACCATGTTTATTATCGGTACATTGGTTTAAAACCAGTTAGACACCAACGTTGCGGTCTATTTGATTGATCTTAATATCACCATGTGGCAAGGCTGAGGCCCTGCACATGGGTATATAATTTAGTTTATTGTTATAAATAGTTATTATAGAGAGACACTCCACCTGAGAACCACTGCCAGCAGAGTTTGTTTACAGGGGATCGCAGCCGAGTATAGGACGGCTATGGTTTCTTGACCGGCTGGGAAAAGAAAAAAATTGAGTTGCGCTACAGCAACCAGAAACCCTGTCTGCCAGACAACCACACCTACCATAACTGGGAGCCCCCTCCAGAGAAGGGCTCTGAGAAGCGACGATGGGGACACAGGTTTAGGTGGTAAGCCTGGGGTTAAATGGGCGCCCCCTTACAGAAGCCCAGGGTTGAGTATAGGGATTAAACAGGCCTTCCCCCCTTACAGAAGACAAATGTCAGAGGTTGAATGGACACCCCTGAAGAAGCTTATGTCCATTATTAGAGGTGTTACTTAACATAAAATATTCTTTATTGAATTATTTCAGTTATAGTGGTATTAATATCTCTCACTGTTAGATCAATTGAATATGAATACCCCAGTGAGTGCAGCATAACTTCAGAAGATTTATAAAATATCTATATAAAGTGCATTTTTGTGATTTCAATATTCACATGCTTTGTTAAATCACAGTTGGACCATGTTGACAGTAAATGCTGTGTACTTGAGCACTGTTATACAAATATGTTTTTGAAAAGCAATGTGCCATTTTCAATACCAGTCTTAATCCCATAAAAGCTATATGCTATAATAACAGAGAATAACTGAGAATTCAAGTTTGAATAAACCTTCAAACTTGAATGTGCATTTTTACAGGTAAACAAAGCAAGCATTCACAAAACTATTTTCCCTAAACACAGTATAGAAATACTAGTATTTGAAGATGCAAATACTGTACAACTACATGTTTTTTTAAGTGTTTGCCTGCAGCAGTATAACCTATTAAAAAAAAATATATATATATATATATATATATATATATATATATATATATATATATATATATATATATATATACAGTGCCTTGCGAAAGTATTCGGCCCCCTTGAACTTTGCGACCTTTTGCCACATTTCAGGCTTCAAACATAAAGATATGAAACTGTAATTTTTTGTGAAGAATCAACAACAAGTGGGACACAATCGTGAAGTGGAACGAAATTTATTGGATATTTCAAACTTTTTTAACAAATAAAAAACTGAAAAATTGGGCGTGCAAAATTATTCAGCCCCCTTAAGTTAATACTTTGTAGCGCCACCTTTTGCTGCGATTACAGCTGTAAGTCGCTTGGGGTATGTCTCTATCAGTTTTGCACATCGAGAGACTGAAATTTTTGCCCATTCCTCCTTGCAAAACAGCTCGAGCTCAGTGAGGTTGGATGGAGAGCATTTGTGAACAGCAGTTTTCAGTTCTTCCCACAGATTCTCGATTGGATTCAGGTCTGGACTTTGACTTGGCCATTCTAACACCTGGATATGTTTATTTGTGAACCATTCCATTGTAGATTTTGCTTTATGTTTTGGATCATTGTCTTGTTGGAAGACAAATCTCCGTCCCAGTCTCAGGTCTTTTGCAGACTCCATCAGGTTTTCTTCCAGAATGGTCCTGTATTTGGCTCCATCCATCTTCCCATCAATTTTAACCATCTTCCCTGTCCCTGCTGAAGAAAAGCAGGCCCAAACCATGATGCTGCCACCACCATGTTTGACAGTGGGGATGGTGTGTTCAGGGTGATGAGCTGTGTTGCTTTTACGCCAAACATAACGTTTTGCATTGTTGCCAAAAAGTTCGATTTTGGTTTCATCTGACCAGAGCACCTTCTTCCACATGTTTGGTGTGTCTCCCAGGTGGCTTGTGGCAAACTGTAAACGACACTTTTTATGGATATCTTTAAGAAATGGCTTTCTTCTTGCCACTCTTCCATAAAGGCCAGATTTGTGCAGTATACGACTGATTGTTGTCCTATGGACAGAGTCTCCCACCTCAGCTGTAGATCTCTGCAGTTCATCCAGAGTGATCATGGGCCTCTTGGCTGCATCTCTGATCAGTCTTCTCCTTGTATGAGCTGAAAGTTTAGAGGGACGGCCAGGTCTTGGAAGATTTGCAGTGGTCTGATACTCCTTCCATTTCAATATTATCGCTTGCACAGTGCTCCTTGGGATGTTTAAAGCTTGGGAAATCTTTTTGTATCCAAATCCGGCTTTAAACTTCTCCACAACAGTATCTCGGACCTGCCTGGTGTGTTCCTTGTTCTTCATGATGCTCTCTGCGCTTTAAACGGACCTCTGAGACTATCACAGTGCAGGTGCATTTATACGGAGACTTGATTACACACAGGTGGATTCTATTTATCATCATTAGTCATTTAGGTCAACATTGGATCATTCAGTTTCTGTTGCTGCACTGAAAGTAAAGGGGCTGAATAATTTTGCACGCCCAATTTTTCAGTTTTTTATTTGTTAAAAAAGTTTGAAATATCCAATAAATTTCGTTCCACTTCATGATTGTGTCCCACTTGTTGTTGATTCTTCACAAAAAATTACAGTTTCATATCTTTATGTTTGAAGCCTGAAATGTGGCAAAAGGTCGCAAAGTTCAAGGGGGCCGAATACTTTCGCAAGGCACTGTATATATATAAGTATGGAAGTTTGGTTTTAGCTGTATACATGTATTTATTCTCTAGCAATAGGCATAGCAAAGTATGACATTGTTTGAACCAGGATAACCTTCCATAGTTTTCAAGTACTATTTGTTTTTTGTTTGAACAGTCTATTCCATTCTGCATGAGCAGGGTATATGAATAGACTTGAGATTATAGCAGCTTCACCATGGCATCATGTGCTTCCTCTTCTTTCTCTCCAAATATCACCAGATATCGCAAATGCTGGAAGTGTGTATTGGATTATTGTCCTGACTCCAAGTCTAATCACAAGCAAACCAGATGGTGCTGCATTTCTCTGGAGGGTGCAAACTGTACAGAATGCCATGGCTCTATAAAACCTCCAGTCTGTTTTCCACCAAAACATACTTGACAGCATTTCATTACCTCACCATGTTTATTAAGTCAGTGCAGTGCACTCTTCTTCTGATGTAAAAAAAAAAAAAAAAAAAAAACCTCTGTGATTTGACCCATATATCTTAAAATGGATTAATGTATCCATAGGACCTTTGCAATCCTATTTTTATGGAAATCGACTTATAGTAGAAATCGACAGTACTCAGCAGTATGAATATGCTGCTTGAAGTACTTCAGGCACGTCAGCATTGGTGAATACTGGTGAACTTGTGTCAAGAACAGTTAGCCTTAGTACATGAACATTATATTGCCAGAGGCTTATTTTCATAGAATACTGAACTTGTTAATTGAATAATTAATCTTTACTAACAAAAATCATAAAAAACTAAAAAGGATAATTTACATTTTTATAAGCAATCATTGGCAGTGAGAATAAAAAGTTATCACATCATAAAGCAGAAAAAAGTGGATATGGTGTGTGGTCATTAATGAATTCAAGCGACTGGAAAAAACCCAGTCAACCCAATGCTGTATTCAGGTATGATGAATGACTTCCTGCTTCATGAAACTTAGATTAAGGATCTGGGAACACAATATAAGAAGATACAGTACTCAATTCATACAGTATAGCAGTGTTGAGTCAATTCTTACTTTATTCATTTTGAAAAGCCCCACTCAAAAAACTATGCATACTGTAGCCACGGACACACCAATAAAGATGAAAGGGAATATTATATTTTCTATTAATGGCAAAAATGTTGATCTTAGCAAGTTGTTGCACAAGTTCTTTCAATTCTATACCACTGGATGTTATCAATCGATTGGCGTTACTCGGTGTTTGGCTGTTTTTGCTTTATTTTTTATCAAGTAGGTAAACCTTCATGGCGAAGCATGAGAAATAGTGTACAGTAGGTTTATATTGTAGTTGTGTAATATCTGTGCCATCATTGTGGTGTATAATAGGTTTTAAAGGGCTCTTTTATCAGTTTTGTGCTCGTAATTAGTTCTGACTTTAGTGTGTTTTGTGTTTTTTATTTTTTAAATATTTGAAAATGAGTTGTGTCTAATTGCTGACAGTTCACATCCCCGCATTAATGTATGTTCAAATGGGGCATGGTGTCTGTTCAAGTGATAAGAATTTGAAATTACTTATCTTGGGATTACTAATATTAAATGGAATAAAATCCTATTTTGCAGATACAGTGGAGTACTACATTTATTTTCACGAGGACTGTAGCAATTTATTTTCATGGCAATTATTACAAGTGAAAATATTTACGTACAGTATATGGAGAGCAGCATAACAGGAGCGCCACTTCTGTATCTGTATGTGTATGTCTGTCCTTCCTTTCCCTGGTTGTTGCGAGTGTTGTGTGTGTGTGAAAATAATGTACCTTGTATAATTATTATAAATAATAAATGATTTCCCTGCATGCCTCTACCTCTTCTATTAATATAGCGATCTCCTGTGTCGGGCAGCATGGTTTACGTATTCTCTCGGCGAGTGACCTACTACTTGCACTGTTTTTTCTTGCTCTGTGCTACTGCCGCTTCTAAATTCAAAACGATCCTTGTGGTGACGCAAACACATTCTGTCTCTTAAAGGGATTGTTGCCTGGCCCTGATAGGATAGCAGATTCCCCAACTTACTCAACACTGATTGGCTGGGCGTTGTCAGTGCGCCACAAACGCTATTGCGCTGGGTTTTTATTTTGATCAGAATCGCACTTTTGGAGAAGCCATGACTACAGGGCAGACACGTTTGACTTTAACAATTGCGTCTGCGATTGCACTTGTTGTTTTTAACATGATCATCTCTCTTCTCAATAGACTTCCTTCATCAGTGACTTGTACTCTTATTGCTTCTTTTAAGGCTGTGTTTACAAGATAATTAGTTTTAGACTGCTCCTGTCTTGAGAACCATTTTCACAGGAATCTGGTGGGACTAGATTTTCAGCCAGCCTGTGCTATTTCAGGTTAGACCTGGTCATTATTTGAGTTGGGAACCTCCAAGATAAATCAGGTGTTGGTGGACATTATCGATCCAGTGACACACATCCCAATACAGGTCTACCCAAATGTTCAGTTTGTCAGAAAATTCTCATCTGTTTTCAAAAATGAAACTCCAGGCCCAATTGACTTTTATTGCAACAAGAGAAATATGTTGTCTCTTCCCACGGGCTATTCAGAAAACTTTAAGGACTATGGTACAGTATTTCAAGGAATTTATAATCATTTTCTTAAGCTAAACTGTGCTTTGAAAAATGAGAATACACTAATAAACCATCTCTAAAACAGTATAAAAAGAGTTTTATGAATTTCAACTGGATTTAATGAATCAAAATGGGCTTAACAACTGTCCTTAAAAAAGTTTTGTACATAAGGCCCTTTACTGTATCTCTACAAACTCTCCATTTCAGGTACTGGCGGCAGTGGTGTAACTGTTATTAGTTTAAGTAAATCAAACATCGAACAGTATTTAGTGAAATTACCTGTATACAGGTCTGCATTGTTGAAAGAGTTAAAGAGTAAACGACAGCAGTGCTTACATCCTCCATCATTTAATCGACTCAGTATGATGTATTTTTCAGATGCCACATAATTTTATATCCATACTTATGGCTGCCCTCAATTAGAAATACTGTTAACAGGATTAATTCTATTAGACATTATTAAAACAGCTTAAATCAGATTATGGAGCATCATAACAGCAGGGGTGATCGCTCCTGTTCTTCAAAAATCAGGTCTTTAGCGTGAGTATTTTTATTTGTACTGACATTGCACTGGCAATTCTTAAATGTATTTTTTTTTTTTCATGTGCTTAATAACCCTCGGTTAACATTCATTAACATCATACAATTCTAAACCATGTTCAAGAAACAGTGTTTTCAATAGAGTTGCAGTTACGAAGGGATATTGATTGACTGGAATCAAATACAGAATGTATATACAATCAATTAATCAGGCTGCAGATGAGAGTAATGACCTGGAGTAGATGGTGCATAATAACTGTGACTCATCTTGCTTGTTTTTACAATTAACATTTGCGCTCCTCTTTCTCATTAAAGATTCTGCGATACTAAAGGTCTATTCAATGGATTTAAATGCTGGCAGTTCAAAATACTGCCTCTTTTAAATTACTAGTGTTTGTGAGTCGCTTTGATGTATTTATTGTATTTTGGTCTTTAAACATTAGAATAAGGCCAAGTTTAGTCCTATTTTAATATTTGAATAGTGGTGTAAAGTGTGTTTTGAGTTCTGTAGTAGCCAGTATTATGGTTAGTTATTGGGTAATTGTGGTTTTAATCAGTTGTATTTGAAATATTTTCACAACAATCACAAGATTATCAGCACATAAATATAAACTGTAATAATATTAATAAATCTAATACAAGCACCCCTTTAAGTCTGTTTACCAATTAAAAAAACAATGCATTATAAAGTTATCATTAGTGTTCAGGGTAAGTTAACTAAATTATTAGTTATTCTTTTTAAGAAGATGAAAAAGCTAAAGGCAATCAATATTCACAACCAGACTAAGTTAAATAACATCTATAAAGTAATTTAAAAGCCTTGAAGACTATAAATATTTTGTTGAATGATAGATAGCACAGCTGGGAATGTTGCAGAACAACTTTACTTATTCCTGAAGTTTTCTTGGCAAGTGCAGCTATCCATTCTCCATATTTACATCTAGTGGATATTGATAGCGCAAACAGAGTATTGCATAATGGATATGTTCCAATGTAAGAAAGCTCAGTTAAGTGTATGGAAGAAATGAAAGAACAATCATGGCTCTCTAACCCAACCTGTACTAGGATTGCAGAGAATCAAAGCATTTAGGAGGAATAGAATTAGAGCCAGTGCCTTTTTTAGGGTCACTTGGCGAAGCTACAGAGCAGATACTGTACTTCTGGAAATAAAGTACCTGTTTGGAGTATAATAGAGCAGGGACACGCAAGCATAATATCAAGTTAAATGGTGGCTGTATTTACTGTGAGATTCCCTGCTCTTTAGAACATTAAATATACCCCAGTGTGAGACAGCATTGCATGTGTTAAATGAAAATAAAAGCATTTAGGACTCATATAGGTATGACAAGCTGAATTATCATTTAGAGACATTTTAAATGAATTAATCTCTAAATATTTAAAGATATCTCTAAATCATTTCTAGATCTCCCTGAATCATTTCTAGATATCTCTAAATATTTGAAGATATCTTCAAATATTTAAAGATATCTCTAAATTATTTTAAGATATCTCTACATGTCTGAGATATCTTTAAATAATTTAAAGATATCTGAAATTCAATTTAAGATATCTTAAAATGACTTCCTGTTTATTTAGAGATATCTCTAAATAATTTAAGATATCTAAAAATAACTTCTTGTTCATTAGAGATATCGCTAAATCATTTAGAGATATTTCGAAATAAGTTCCTGTTCATTTAGAGATATCTCAAAATCATTTGTCATATCTGTAGGGATTAATTAGCTAGAGTTTGATCTGTTACAGTAGTAAAGGTGGTTGGAAACAGTCAGTTTTAATTAGAAGCCTCAGGGCACACTGATCATATCCTTTATCTGACCCTGACATTGTAGACCATATAATGTATAATTTATGTAGTGTTTTCTTGTTGCTTTTGTTTGTTCATTTGTTCATTAAAAAATCATTAATTTAGAATCATCTGGTTTGTTTCTGCTATTTTTGTGCAGAATGTGTTTTAATGTTGTTTTTTTTTAATTGAAATAGTTAATGAAAACTCCCTTGTATTTGCATATCGATTGTAGACTACTTAGTCAGACACTTAATCATGACATGACAATTGGCCAAACTAAACACTTCTGTAGACAAAAACAATACATTAGAAAAATGTAAACATTCCTGTAGAAAATTCCTGCATGTCATGATGCCATGGAAGTCCTGGAGAAGCCTCTTGTAAACTTGCATGTGCTGGGCCAGTTTAGAAATATAGGACTTTGATAAAGGCAGAATTTCCAGTGGCAGACTGGAGCTTGTGTATGAGGTCCCTCAGTGATGTAATCTTCTGGTTAGCCAGTGCAATAGAGCATGGAAGCTGTCTTATTAACTGCTGTCATTGTTCATACACCAGTGCGAGACACTGCATTCTGGACTGTTATAAGTTCATTTTCTCTTTAACTTTGAAGTTAGGACAGGTAGTCACCTTTACTGTGATCTTGGTAGACAGTCTTGGCCCCAGTATCTCTAGTCTTATATTACATGTTAAAGGGTTACACCTTGCATTGTTTACAAGATACACATTGCTTTTTTTATTCACACATTGTCATACATCTTCTGGGAATAATCCCAAGAACCTTTCTCAGCTTTCAATGGGAAACGTTTTCCAGGAGAAAGTCAAGTGTCGTAGTGCATCCAGATCAGGCTCCCTCCTGCAACGCTTTTTTTTTCTGTTCCCACAATAGTCATTAATTTCAGTCAGAGCATCAGTATTGTTGCAGGAGGATGCATGAACTGGATACACTATGATGTGCATAAGACCCCTTTTTCTCCTGTTGTGTGCTTCTGAGTGAAAACTGAGTGATGTTTTCATTTTTATTGCACAGAGCTGAGTGAATAAAAACTATATTGCGCTACATAGGATACAGCATTATTATGTAAACACTGCAGTATGTTTCGCTAAGCTTTAACATAGGAAAATATAGACAAGTGGCTGCCTGAGACCTTTAGTTCTTTATTATTATCAAGTTGTGTATGAGCATCACAAAATAAAAGGAACATTTTTCCCGTCATGAATTATGTCCATAAGCACCTTGGCCCATTTGCTGTTCAACAATTCCCATGTAGATGATCTGACAGATGGTCAGAATATATAAAGCTTGTACAGAATGATATGTTTTTCAGCATGTAAAAAAGCAAGCTTCCTAAGTTTACTTTAGGAATTTCCCTGTTCTTTAATGCCATTCAATTTTGCATACAAATGACACATGTATGTTAGCAAAAATGTAGATGTAATGTTAGCACCCTCACCTTCGATTCATTACGCCTAACTCCAGTCATGGTCAACCACTACACGGTACAAATATAAACTTAACAACATATTCTATTAAAATGAATATAGCCAACCAGAGCAATGGCACCACACACAGAAGGAGTCTCTGGTATATGTTTTTAAATGTGTAAAATGTGAACTTTCAAAGTAGAAATAGATTATCCACTTAACTAAATGTGCTATTTGAAGTACACTAAATGTAAATAGGATGATAGGGAGGGCCTTTTTTCATTATTTACATTTTCAAATCAATACTACTGGTGTTCCTGGTGGATTAGCTTCTCAAACATTCTATTTAAATAAGCATTTCTATGAATTGACCATAAAACAAAACTTTATGTCCAAATTGGTATTGTGCAAAGAGGTTTTTGGATGCCAGGTAGAGAAAAAAACCCTGACTGCTTATAGTAAAAACTTTCTTTTATTTTTTTCAGCTGACTTGGCGCATGGATACTACAGAACACAGCGTAGATTTTCTGATGATGTCGACTGGTCATATACAGGTACGTTCTAAATGAAGTCTGGTGATTTTAATGTATTAATTTGGTCTTAATTCCTGTGGTCGGTTGCAAAAGTTGATACTCCACTGGAAAAATCTGCAGTGATGATGCACAGTATTGGGGCATTTTAGGAATACTATGACAGCAGCCCTTCAAAACTGTAACTTATTAAAAAAAAAACGTTAGTTAATTCTATAAAGAAGATGTCAGCTGTATATATGAGGCTCTTTGTTTGGTATACAAGCATCCTGTTGTGAAACAAAAGCTCTGGCATGCTGTAATTAACAAATGCTTTCAAAGAACAGAATAGGGCTTATTGCTGTTTTAAGTAATCTGGCACTTGCTTTAATGAACTCCTGGGATTCGGTTCAACAATTCAGCTTTGTCTGCTTTAATTTTTACATGACTGCATTGTCAATACAGTACTTACTATAGCTTTACATATATAAAACAGTGACAAAAGTAGTCAGATTGCTGCTAGGGATAGCTTAGTAATGTGCATATATGTAACTACCACCTGATTATCTCATCCCATTTTATGGTCTTTGATTACCGAAAACAACACAACATATTTGTTGTCAGAGAGTCTGGATAACTGAGTATCTTCTGTACTTAAACAAACAGAATTGATACAAAACCAAAATCATATTCATGAATATTTTCATGAATGTATTATATGTGTTATAAAAACACCTTTGTATTTAGGACTTGATTTACAAACTAATAAATGGTCAGTTTTGAAACGGAAACTTAAAATTGAAGACAGAAAAAAAAAAAAACTTTAAATAATATATCGGTTAGAAACGTAATTTACTAATAGCTTGAGGACTGAACACTTAGTGGTTATGTGAGGATGAATCTGTGTTTAGAATGGTGCATCTGAATTGGATGACCTTTTAGATGGTAGAATAGTCTAGGATTTGGAATGATTTGTTCAAATTATGGGTTGGGCAGTTACTAGCACAACCTGGAAAACGTGTACTTTCAGAATTCTAAGCTATTTGTCTTTTTTACTGAGTAAATAAGGTTTGCCTCACATGCAGTATAATTAAGGTCCTACCCTGACATCCGTTCTTAAGCAATACAGTATGCAATTTTAAACATGCCTAAACAAAAAGTAAGGGAAATGTAATATTAAATGTAACTGCTTCTCCAATAGTTGTGAAGCTGTAAACCATAGTAAGCTCCTCCAGCACCCAAGTGTCTAATGCATTTCAAAATAAGTCAATTAACTGTGTAAGGTATAAACTGGAGGTGCCTGTCCATCCATTGTACTGTACTTTCTGATACTTACTGTTTGTCACACTTACATGTTAAGCTATATTTTGAGCATTCCTTAGCACAACTTTCTTGAGGGTATTTTGTTGTGCCCATGTTTTGCTACACTTTATCTATGATATTAGTGGCCATCATTTTACCCCCTAGCTCATTTAAGGACAAATTGCCTTTGAGGACTGGATGACAAGTGTATACAGAACTTATCTGAAGAGTATGATCCCTTTTGCAGGACTGATGACAAACGCTAGATAAAACGGCTGAACTATTGTTGGTATCACAATTTTGTAACACAAACAAAATTGCTGTTTCTTTTTCAGGTGTATACGGTTTATTTCCTTGAATTCCATAGCTACAGCTCTATAGAATCTAGGTATTTCCAGTACAATGTTAAAAAAAAAAAAAAAAAAAAAAACCCAAACATTTGGAAAACAAGCCTGTTGAAATATACAGTGAAATAAACTTCTACTACACTACAGTAGTACTGTAGCAGTATTTGACTTTTAGAATGACAAAGTTGCAAGCATATTTCAAGGGGGCAGAGGCTTGAGTAACAATGGACAGGGAGAACATTGACGTGAGGTGAGGAGTTGAGTGTGACCAGTTTTGGGAAGAAGGGTAGTACAGCTGTGATCTCTGTACAACTCCTAGAACAGATGGTAGAGCAGTTAGGTTTAGACATGTTCTTGTCAGTGCAAGTACTTTGCACATACCTTGTCTCTTGCTGTATGAAAAGAGAAGATTATATATAAGCATGCCTCTTATAATAATTTTAAGAAAACAATTATGCTGTTAGATGTTCAAGTCTTGACTGGTTTTAAACATTGGCGTGTCAGTGTTCTTTGCTATTGATGCACGCAGGTCTTTTACCATCTTTTTCTAATTTTACATTTTCTTCAGTTCAAAAGAACATTGGTGCTGTTCTTTATGTACCTTCTTTTGTGTCAGTATAAACAGATCCATCCAGCTTCGATTTGCACCCTCTTGGATTATTAAAATCTTTTGTGTTTTCTTAAAATAATATATCATCACATGGGGCCTATTGAGTTACACTCAAGTTTTAGTTTGGAAAATGTTATCGTGAAAAACTTCTTATGAGAAATCTTTCTGACTAACAATTTGCATTGGGTTATTTACATTGTTAATGTAAAGTGTTTATACAGTATGTATGTATATTTGTGTTTGTACAGTATGTATGTATATTTGTGTTTGTACAATATATATGCATATTTTGCAGTACAAATAAGTGGACAACTGCTACTAGAATGTATCTTAGCTTTTATATTCTTAGTTATTGCAACAGTAGTGTTTGGCTGAACATGGATTTTACAAATTCGTAGGAATATATTTGTTCACTCTTAGCTGAAAAAACAGTATTGTTGAGCACTGCAGTAGACATATCTTAGGAGCAAAATCAAACACTGTACCAGTACCCCACCACATTACAGAATAGGTGAGAAACCCTGTACAGTAGAGCACATGTACTGTAGTATTTAAACTTGGTGCAGGGAAGTCTATTTGGTTGGCGTTTTTGTAATGATTTCTTTTTGGTGTACTTACAGGACTGTATATGTATGTACTGTATGCAAATTGCTTTTGATACTTAACACATTATATATTATATTACAGTTCATATTGGTCAACCATAGTACTTGAAAAGATGAAAGGCTTGTCAAAACAAGAGAAAAATGATGCCAACGAACTGCTCAATATGGCAACATTTATCACTTTTTCTACAGCAGCTATTCAAATTGATCATGTAGCTGTAGCTCTACTATTTATTTGTTTCCATATCAGTTTTAAAATATATACTGTATATACTCAGATTGTGTTATGACACTGCCCTTTCACTTTTGTAACTTACATTTGATATGTTATCCAGTTCGGGGTAAGGTATACAAATAAAAATATTCGGAGAAGACTGAAGTTAAAAAAATGACCTCTTCTGTTGATAAATTGGCATCTGGTGTAATCCTGGTCTTGTGAGTCAAGAAATTAAGATAATTAAAGATTCAAAAAGTAGGTTTGCAATCACGTTTGATTTTAATTAAATCATTATTGCCTATGTGTTATTCATTAATCTCTGCCTGTCGGTGAAGACGCTATGTAGCAGTATAGATCTGGCTTTTAGCTTTTTACTGCTAGAAGCATCTATCTCCTCTCCAGCAGGATCTATCAAACAGCGACCGTTTCTTTGGTCCCTATGGTCCTTCCTTCAAACCAGTAAGGATTTGGTTGCCTTCTGGTGAGTTGGACACCTGCCCCAGCATACTCCATTCAGACTAGTATGTACATTATACCCACCAGCTTGTTATTATTATTATTATTATTTATTTCTTAGCAGACGCCCTTATCCAGGGCGACTTACAATTGTTACAAGATATCACATTATTTCACATTATACAGATATCACATTATTTTACATACAATTACCCATTTATACAGTTGGGTTTTTACTAGAGCAATCTAGGTAAAGTACCTTGCTCAAGGGTACAACAGCAGTGTCCCCCACTGGGGATTGAACCCCCAACCCTCCGGTCAAGAGTCCAGAGCCCTAACCACTACTCCACAATACTACAAACTCAAAGCCCAGAGTCTTCAATGCTTTATAACTTCTTTATTTTGGCCTAATTTGATTCCACAAGATGTTTAATGAAAGAATAATAAAATATGTGTCAGGATCAACAGAACAGAGTAGAGAATGCAAAAGAAGATAAATGCAATTTCTACATCAAAGAATGCTTTATGGAATTCCAAATAATGACAGTAGCTGTACTGCCTCATGTTAACAAATAATTTTATAAGTACATCATATCCTTGTGGTAATCAAGAGCAATAATTCAAAATGTAATGCAAATGTAATGAAGATCATTTACCTTTTTCTGTAAGTTTTACAAAGCACTATACAATCATGCTGCTACCCAGCATTATAGCAGAGCCATGACATTTTCTGCCCTCTTTCTGAGACAACAAAGTATAGCATCTCATTAAGAAGGTGCTTGTTTTACAAACTTCCTATTGAGAATTGTGATTGAAATTTCAGTAATTAAATATGTTATGGCCAGCTTGTGAATGAATAGAGTAATTTACATATCAAATGCCCCCCACCCGTGGTGTTTATTCTGTTTCTTTTGAAAATTTAGCAAAGTACTGTTTAGTTAACCATTTCCTATGCGCACCCTGAGAAGGAGAGGTCAGTCTTTTTTAGACTTCGCTCCAAATTCAGTTTAATTATAGATGGATGATGGTATTGGAGCAAGTTGTAACAACAGTAAAAAAAAAAAAAAAAATTACCTCATATCGTAGAATACAATACAATAACACTAGTCTACAAAGCCTGAAAAAAAAAATCTTTCACTGGAAAATGTCTGAAGTTAAACAAGCCGTTCTCCCAGGAATATTGGTCCAATGTGGGCTAATGTGCTGTGGTGATTTTGTTCCATGTTTTTTCTATTCATGTTGCTTTTTCACTGACAATCATTTTTTTGCAGTGCCAACCTTTGTAAGTGTTGGTATTCTCAACTAAGACTAATGGGGTAAATTATTACAAAACAGGCAGGGCAGACGGAGTACTGTAAAAATAAAAAAATAAAACTGAAACTCAATGCAAATAAGAAGTAACACAACAGGTTATTTATATTATAAACTGACTCATGAAATGTTTGTTACAACTAGGGCTGTATCCACTATTCTTTTACAGATCAGCTCAACAAGCCTCTCTCTGTGTAGTTTGTGTTGCTACTGTAGCTTTCATTTCATTTAATTTCCATTGCTTACTTGTTATTTACAACATTATTATTTTTCTTCATGTTCTCCTCATTCTCCAGTCTGTGCAGCAGTCTGTTTGAACATGTCAGTTGCAGTTCATCCAGAACCACAGCTAACCTGCCTGTATTATGTATTGGGCACAACAGTAACACATCTTTGTTCTTTCGGCAGTCCATTAATTTGTGCATCTCATGTCTCCATCTGTCCGGACCACAGCTTGAATATATGAGCCATATATATTGTAATTACCAGGGGATAGTTTTCTCCAGTCGGGTTTGACACAGTTACACAGTTATTTAATTTTCATTTCCTAACCTGTTTAAGAAAATGTTACCCCCCCCCCCTCCCCCCCACACAAAAAGAAGTAGTTGTAATCTTTGTTAGAATTATAAAAAAGTTGAATTTAAAGATTAACAATGTATTTAAGTATGCAAATCAAATTGATAAGCATTTACTTTAAAAAGTACATAATATATCCAATAACAATACTGTGTTGTATAACTGCATGTCACACCCTCAGAGTCAGCATGCTACATAACACAAAAAAATTCTAACAGGAGTTAATTTAACTATTTAAATGTATCTATCTGATTGAATTTTGAGCTTGTTAGTCTTTTTGTAAGATATGAGATAAGGCACTGAGAGTGTGATATAAACTGTGATCTTATAATAGGCACTATAGCCACATCTCTTAATGGAAATGTGAGACAAACTGGAGAGAAAAGCTATGAGATGTTTCAACAAAATCTGTCTGTAATAATTTTACAAATGAATGAATTGCAAAACAGAGCTGCAGTAAATTGCTTCTCATTTTACTAATTATATGTGCTTACCAGACCAAGCACAGTATAATTGCTAAAATGTCTAATTGTAGGAGGCTAAAATCTAATTATGTTACTAAGCATGATGATTGCAAGTGTGTCTAAGTATCTTAAGAAATATAATTCTTATATATTAAATAAGATGTTATTACAGGACATGTTTAGAAAAAGATGTGTAGTTGCTCTCTCGCTTGTGATTGTTAGGGACAGTGGTATACACATGAAATAGGAATGCCTCAAAAGTTTGCTTTTAGGCTATGCGCAAAGCTGAATGGTTTTTTAGGAAATAGTCAGTAACAAAATCATAAACCAGTGTACATAAACATACACTACAGCTGAGTATGTGATCCCTTTTTGTGCTTGGCCTGGCGCTGAGCCCCCCTCTGTTCAGGGAGCCAGACCTACAGCTGACATAGAATGATTTATTGGAATTTCAATGAAACAATCCTCGCTATAACCATAACCACAGAAACCACTAAACCATCACTAAAGAAAGTGACACCCCCCCCCCCCCCCCTTCTCCCTCTGTGCATCACCAAGTTCATAACTGCACAGAATGTCTCGTCTGGATCTCAGATTAACTGGTTGAGTAGACTTAATCACAATATTAAGATACTGTCCTAAAACAAGCCATTATGGGGAGGACAAAAAGTTAAGAGATTTCCTTTTCTCATAAAGGATTTCTGTATCACTAACTGTACATGATGTTGATGCTCATCTCAATTTTCAAGCATCAAACCAACAGCTTATTGTTGAAGATAATTGAAAATGCAATACTGTGTTAAATTAGATAAACAAATAATGAAAAAAAGGACAGTGGAATGATTGTATGCTGTCATTTTCTGCTTTTATAGACACCACTTTGTAAACCCCCAGAACTTATTGTTTGTTCATTGCTTACAAATACAGCAATCAAGCGTGGTTCGACTTGTTTATGGACCTGGTTGATAAGTTTGTAATGTTTCAATCTTTCTTTGTTTCTCTCTTTCTGTCTTTTTCTTTCTTTATTTATTTAAAATATTTCTAGCTTGCACATTTTGTGTTATTAGATGACTTATGGGTAGCATTTTGACTTAAAGGTCATAATAAAATGTATTGTGTTAGTAGTAGTAACACGTCATTATTATCACCAGCTAATTATTGCCACTGCAGGAACTGGTTCTATAAGTATGTGTTGCTGACATATTTTGGTGTTTTCACAACAGTGAACGTGTTTACAAGCAGGTCTGTGATTCATGTATTTTCATCTCGCACTCTGGAACATGGTTCTGTGGGCACTGCCATACTTCTGTAGATGGCTGTGCACTGCAGGCTTGTGCAGTTGGTAAAAAAGCTGAAGTATTCCTTCACATTAAAATGGAAGATAAAACCATCTTGTTGATACTCTGAAATCTGTGTTTCTATATAGAAATATTGAGTCTTTACAGTAACTATGTAGTATAATATTCATGTGTTTCATTCAGTAAAACCCACACTCCGTCAGATAATTATAAAATAACAAATTTGTTCATACAGTTCATTAAAAAAATGGAACTATGACAGATGAACTTGAAAACATGTCAGTTGTTTAGGACACCAGATGCTTGAGCCAACACCCGCTAGTGTGGCTGTATCTCTTCATTATGTTCTGTATGAAGTTTGAAACCATGGAAAAGGCTGTGAGGTCTTGTCACATTATAAAACGTCATAGTTATGCAATTAGTAATTCCATACCCTATATTTTCCCTAAATTTATAGACACTGAAATGCTAATGTCAGCTTTCAGAGCACGATGGATGACCTTGTTATTTTAATTGTTTTGTTGACAATAAAAGATCATAGGGTGCAGTCATTGTCACGCTATAAAATGTTGTCAATGCTCATAACTATTGTACCGTTCAAGCAATGCCCCTATGAATTAGGATTTAAATATTACTCACAGCTACACAACAATCTGTAAGTACGTTTACAATATTTCGTTTTTTTAAAGGACCTCTTATCATGTGTTATCTTTTAACGGTGTGCCTAAGGGTGGTCGTTCCACATTTTTGTCCTTTATATGCAGTAAATATATGGTAGGGAAACTGTAGGGTGACCTCAATAACTGAGATCATAGTCTTAAACCCTGGGTTGTCCTTACTGGAATATTCGCTGGATGCAATGTGGGGAAGCTTGTATTGTAACTACTTGTGCTGTCCTTGATCTCTGCAAAATTAAATAGCACATGCAATTTTAATTATCCACTTACTATAGCAAATGGTATTTTACAGCATATCAACCCACTGTGACTGTTCATAGGTCTAACCATGGCCAGGAATATAGGGCTATTTTTTTTTTCATAACATTTATTGTAAAAGCCAGGTGCGATCCCTATTAATTTACATATGCTCTTTAATATACCTAGAACTTTTTCAGAACTTAATGACATACTGTATTTTAAACAACTTGACAAATGATTCTAATCATTCTATGACACAGGCTGCTAAAAAGGTTTTCATTTGAGAAATATCATCCTTGAGTTTAAGGTGCCAAAGGATGAAGCAGGATTGATGGTTATTCATAAATCATACAGTAGCAGTATACTGCCTGAAAGAAGTGATGAATCTAGACACCATCTGACAAATATGTATTGCTGTAATATAAATAGTACCCTTATGATAAAGGAAAAAAATCTGTACTAACTTTTTAGTCAAGAAAAGAAGTAAGCTTGAGTACAGAGGGTTATGAGGCTGTGTAGAGTTTGTCTGTGGATCCACTGAGTTTACATTTTATTTGATCTAATCTGAGATATTTCAAAAGATCACAGACCCAGTGAATGTGTGAGCACAGCTTTTAAGGGACATATACAGTATAGTTTCCTGTTTGTGGTAGAGACCCACAAATTTGTTTTTGAATTGTAGCTTAAAAATCTTTATCATTTTAATGTGTTTTGCAATTTTCACAGAAACATTAAACCAAAACAACTGGGGGAAAAGGTACCCATCTTGTAACAGTGCCAAGCAATCCCCAATTAATATTGATGAGGATTTCACTCAAGTCAATGTGAATTTTCAGAAACTAAAATTTGAAGGCTGGGAAAAGGAAACATCAGAGACAACCTATATACACAATAATGGTAAAACAGGTAAAGTATCAATTTTCTCTTTTTTTTCTGACGTAGGGGAGGAGTTGAGACATCCCTTTCTTCATTTAATACAACAACAACCAAAATGTACCATAATTATTACAATGCAACACACATCCTGTATAGCATGTGCCCCAGGTAAATTGAGCATTACTGAGAAGTCTAGAGTTAGGCCTGCATCCCTTGTGTAATGTGTTTGTATAATGTGTACCCTTTAGGATGCTAACCTCTTTATCAACATTTGCAAAATGGAATACTTCTAATTTACAATAATAACTTTTAACATTGTTTTTCTTTTAATTCTCAGTTGAAATTAATCTGAATGATGACTATTATGTAAGCGGGGGAAGCCTTAAAACTAGATACAAAGCTGGCAAAATTGCATTCCACTGGGGGAAATGTAATGCAAGTTCTGATGGATCGGAACATAGCTTAGAAGGACACAAATTTCCCTTAGAGGTAAGAATAATTTGCCATGACTGTATGGGCAGGGGTGCAAATGGTTTTGAAAATTGGTGCTAAACTGTTTTGAAAGTTTAGCACCAGAGATCCAACTGGTGCTAAATTTTCAACAGCTGACATAAAAATGATAGTTTAAGGTTTAGATTATGATTTTTATTAAGAGGAAGTTTTAAAAAAAAAGATAATTAAAAAAAAATACATATTCACTCGAATCTGAATAATTTTTTTTATTTTTACAACTACTCTCAGTCCCAGGAGGTATTGTGGGTGTTTTCAGCACCTTGATGTTCTGTCATTGACCTATTAAAGCAGAGAGGCTGAGCTACGAACTAAAAGCTGCAGTGCAAGCCCAAAATATGAGGAAAATATTAAATACATGCGCAATGTTCAGTATCACATTAGAAACTTTGTGACATTTTATTTTTTTTTAATTTAGTCGTTGCCAATGGTTTTCACCTCGGTTTTCTCCACAATTTAGAAAGCCCAATTATTATTTTTATCCCGGTTCACTGCTGCACGCCCCGGTGACTCGAGAAATGTGTTCCTGCCAATCTGATGACCTATGGTGCCAGAGGACAACACAGATCTGAATGGCTCCACTGCAGACCCGCAGGCGCCCTGTCACCCACAGGGGTCACTGGTGCGCGGTGAACTGTAGATTGCCCTGCCTACCTAATCTCTCCCTACCCGAGCGGCGCTCTGCCAATTGTGCACCGCCTCCTAGGAACCCCTGGTCATGGTCGGCAGTGACATAGCCTGGATTCGAATTTGCGATCTCCAGACTATAGGGCGCACCCTGCACTCCACATGGAGCGCCACTTGGGAGCCTTTTCCTGACGTTCTTGATAACAGTATGTCTGCTTTGGCGTATTCAAATACTGTAATAAATCAGTTACTAAACCCTTTATTGCTGTAAATAGAAACCAATTAGTTAGATTTTTATGAAATATAGGATATTAATAACAGCCTTTTGCTGAATTGTTTTTTTTTTCATTTGAAATGATATGTTTTAACTAGAATAGAATTTTAGAATAATCTGTTTTGTATTATTGTATTGCATTCCAACAATAACTTGATCATGTTTTTAATATTATAGATGCAAGTCTTCTGCTTTGAAGCAGATACGTTTGAAAATATTGAAGACGCAATGAAGGACAATGGAAGATTAACAGCTCTATCTATTTTATTTGAGGTAATACAGTTTTGTTTTATTCATCAATAGGTTTTTTTGTTTGGCTTTTTAATATTAGTCAATTTATCTAGCATTTCTGTATCTAACCGTAAGTGTTTACTGCACAGTAATATTAGATTTGTAGTGACTATATTACACTATCAATGCAAACCTACAAAGATTACCATTGCATCACAAGCTGTGTCTATGCTGTAGATTCTAATAGGCGGTGCAGTGACTTGGTTGCTTTGTTTTTGTTTAAACACACACCTTTGCCCTATCACTGCAGGCAAACTTTACCATATTTGTACTCAGCCTGCAGAGCAGGTTTAGGTATGAAACACAGACCCTTGTCAGTTACTGTGTTCTGGGTTTTGTTGTTGTTGATAGTTGGTCAGAAAGTTCTGTAAAAGTAAAATATTTATATCACTTGGTAGTTTATGCTTTTAGCATGAAATAAGGTGATGCTCGACTACAGTTGTATTCTGTAGCGTTGTGCTTGACTACATTATGTAACATTATGTAATAAAATGCAAAAAGAGTGTATGACAAGAAGCAAGTGATTATGTTACTCTAGACTATTCCAATACTCTAAGACTGTACCTGTGAACAATTAGATTGGCGTGGCGCATCAGGCAGGTGATTTGAGGCCTGGCAATATAAAATCTTCAGTCAGGACAACTTTGTTGTATGTAGCCAGTCCTTTGTACAACACATTGGCATTACATACCAGACATACTTTAGAGGCTTTGAAATAGTTTCCAAGAATGTAGGTGTAGATTAAGGTCTCATCAAGTTCTAATCGGTGTATGACAAGCAGTGTTTCTAAGATTGAAGGATGTTTTAGTGACGTGTGCAGATGTTGAAGCTAGTTAAAGGTCATTGAGGGTGCTCAGGCTCATGACAGTGGGGATGAAGCCTACACTGTTGATGTGATCTGATTAAAATAGCATGTGCCTTATTTATGTTTGTGTCTCATTTCTCATGGTTTTATATCAAATGGGGGAGTGGTGGGTGGGGGTTTGGTATCTAGTTACTATTGACAATAAATGGGAAGATTTATTTTTAAAGTGCTGCAAACAGGCACAGCGCTTGGTTTGCTACTGGGTCTCTGAAAAACTGCTAACAGATTTGTGCTTACATCAACACTATGCACCTCACATTTATACATGGACGATTGCCAAAAGAGGTGACAAGATGAGAGGAGGGCAGTCCAAAAAAGGCTGCAGATCAGCAACTGTGCTTCCCAAAGAGGAAAGTGAAAACACAAAGATAATAATTCTCAGCAATACTGGCCTCTCTGGTTGAGTCAGCTGAGTTGGGTTAAGGACATTCAGATTCATGGCTTACGGTTCCAGACAGGAGCAGCAACAGGACAAGTACAATGAAAAAGGCCCTTACATATGCTGATTAACACAACCGTCAGGGGTGGTTCATGACTCGTGTGCTGTTAATTTGATTTTTTTGGAGGTCATTGACACAATAAGAATTCTTTCTTTTTTTTCTATAGCATACGATAGCATGATTTTTTTGAGTAGGTAGACAAAAAAAGGAAGCCTAGTGTTACAGTATGTACAGCAAAAAAAAAAAAAAAAAAAAAATCTCTATTATATAGGTATTTTTTGATTGGTACAGTATATTTATGTTGTATAACTTTGCTTTGTTATTTTACAGATTGGCCTTGAAGACAATGAGAATTATAATGCAGTTATAAATGGTGTGAATAGTGTGAGCCGCTTTGGTATGTTCTATATTCCTTCCGTTTTGTTATGCATTGTGCTCAAACGCTTGTTGAGAAGAATACAAGAAACTGGTTCAGATCAGCTCAGTATAAAGACCAGTGATTTTCATTTCTCTGATCTGAGGCTCTTACTCTATTGATTGTTACTCAGACCCCTGGTCATAATACTTTCTAAAAAGAAATCAATGATGTGAGATTTACAAAATAATCTCGCATGAGAAAGAACACATTAACTTACTAGTGATAATTTTGCTTATTATAGCTTTAAAAACACATGAAAATTAGCTTTATGGTGGAAATTATAATGACTTAAAGATACATTTTTTAAACATTTGTAATTGTGTACAATTGGTTCATGCTTTTTTTAGTCTGTTAATGGGTAAGGCTGCCACATTTAAACACCTCAATTTAGTATACTACTAGTACACGTTTATAAAATCCATAAACTATAAGCCAGCATTAAGCAGCTGATTTTTGTTTTGTTTTTATTTGGGGGCTTTGTATTAATTTATTATGCCAGTATTTTTTTCTTAAAAAGGCCCCATTCATTGCTTAAACAGTGCCTTTTAATGTACTGCAGGTAGTTTACATGTTTACAAAAATATAATTGTGGCAGCCTTATTAATGAATAATATAGGATCAACAGTCCTTTTAAATTCTCATATATATATATATATATATATATATATATATATATATATATATATATATATATATATATTACATTACATTGGTGTCTTTATTTTAGGAAAGAATGCTGCTTTGGAGCCGTTTAGTATGCTAAGCCTTCTTCCAAACTCTACAGACAAATATTACACGTACAACGGTTCTTTGACAACTCCCCCATGCACAGAAAAAGTTGAATGGATTGTATTCAAGGACACTGTCAGCATTTCAGAAATCCAGGTACGAGTTTTCATTTGGATTCTGGTTAAAAGATACTAAGAAAGGAACCCATGAACTTGCATAATGCTGACAATTGTCTTTTATATATTACTTGTTCCAAAAGTTTAAATGAAAAAGAAAATAAAAAAAATCTTTTTGTTTCAAACCAGTTGAATTTTCTAAATGGCACCACCCATTTACAGGTGAGGCTTTTTCCTGCAGGGCAAAGCCTTACTTCAATAAAGGTGGAACTAATTTAGTCAGGTAAAAAACAGGGTAAACCCGCCACAAAAGCAATTATAGCCTAAGGTTAATTCTTTTAATATTTTTTGCCACTAATATCTGGTTGTCATGCAAGTTTAGCATTATAGCTTTTAAACATCACAGTCAACATTTACAGTGGAAAGATGTTTTCTGTCGTCCGTTTGTTTTTCTTGTGTTAACCAACCAGGTGACTTCTGCAGTGATTTGACTTCAATTTTTAAGCATTTATGAGATTAACAGTATACCTATAATATGCAACTAAAGACATTAAAGACATATCACATATCAGATGACAGTAGGACTGGAGCTGAATTTGGGTATCGATAAAAAGGAGTGAACAGCCCAACTGAAAATGTTTTAGGAAAGAGGTTCCTGGACCACATGTGAGATGTGAGCAAATCCCATGTGGTTCTTGAAGCAATATATATATATATATATATATATATATATACACCCATTATTACCAGACTCAAACTATTAACCTGGTACATTCCTGTAGCACAGCATCTTAACAAATAAACTTTGTGCCTCCTTTCAAAATTAAAATTAAAATTAAAATAAAAAAAAACGGGGAAAACTCCTCTCTCTGTGATGCTTGAGAAACGGTGATGATTCATCTTTGAAGGGCATGCTTTGTAAGCATGATGAAATGTTACCTTGGTTACTACAGTTAGTAGTAATGTCATTATTATGCATTTAACACTGTGGAGTAAACACACTCTAACATAATATCTCAGAAAACTCAGTCTCACATCGCGTAACTGTGATTTTGATCATCTTTAAGCATACCCAAAATAGAACAGCATCTGAATTTATAATATCTTCATAACCCCCTTTGAGCAAGCGCCATAAATATTTTATTTCTCCTCCTGTGGAGAATATGATTAGTAAACTGAACACATACATCTGAAAACATGCCTTCAAACAGAGTCTCCTTTCAAAGCATAGAACATGCCTTCAAACAGAGTCTCCTTTCAAAGCATAGAACATGCCTTTAAACAGAGTCTCCTTTCAAAGCATAGAACATGCCTTTAAACAGAGTCTCCTTTCAAAGCATAGAACATGCCTTTAAACAGAGTCTCCTTTCAAAGCATAGAACATGCCTTCAAACAGAGTCTACTTTCAAAGCATAGAACATGCCTTCAAACAGTCTCTCCTTTCAAAGCATAGAACATGCCTTCAAACAGAGTCTCCTTTCAAAGCATAGAACATGCCTGTAAAGTTCACCATATGCATATTATAGGCTTGAGGGTTTATTTTTGATCACATGACATCCCTTTAAACTTATTTTAAGCTGATTCTGTTTCCTAATTAAACGCTGAAAAAGTTGTTAATTACAAAACAATGTCACTTGTTTTTACCTTCATATCTTGACTGAACCTGATTTTGTTTCGCTTCATTATTATTTGAAACAGACATGACAGATTACATTAATTGCTCATTGCTGATCCTAATTGCATTTCATTCTTGCATTTATCGTTGTGCTTTTGTTATTTTCAGTCGTTTAACAGAGTTGTTCTGACAGATTTTCTTTTCAGCATACAATGCCCAGTACAGAGTGTACACTGATAGCAAGTCCATCATTTAAAATCTCCTTGATTTGTAGCAAAGAAAAAAAAACTCTTAAACCCGGTCTTTAATTAATAGTTTTCTCTTCATTAGGGTGCAGAGACAGCTTAACAATTACTAATTAACATTTAGATGGAGATAGATTTGGGAAATAAAAACTAAACTCTAATTATATACTATAAAGAAAATAAATATGATTTCTAAACAAAGATTAATAAGCAACACAGCTAGGATAGATTCCATTTAAAGCAGGTTTACACATGTCACCTGTTTAACTGTAAAGTTCAAAGTAGACATGGCTTGTTCCCCAGTTTCTATGTATCTATTTACTCATAGCTAAACTTTACATCATGCTTCGTCATCTTTTTGAATTCCAAATACTGGTAGTTATGGATTGTCACGCATCCCTGTAACGGGAGTGTATATGTATTTGCATACCCACTGCCAACATACTTAGGGCTGTATTTTCCCCTGTGTGCAAACTGCCCACTCCATAGGAAATTAATTAGATGGGCAGTTTGCCCACAGGGAAAATCAGGCCCTTAGTGTGCTGCTAATATCTCATAAACCATTTATAAAAACTCATTGAGCAACTGTTTTAATGTTTGGTACACAACTCTTTGATTTTCTTATTTCCATTGAAGTTCCATTACCAGTGTTGTCCATTAAAAGTTAACACTTTCACTGCTGGATTGCTTTAACCTCTAGTCACATTAATGATACAGACCACATGGTTTGCATAGTGTCTTTATAGTTGGTACACAGTTGTATTTTATGATTCTCTCTATACATGTCCGTTTTAGTTGCTGTCCAATGAATATAAGCCGTTTCAGTGCCACAGTCTTTTAACATCTGACCATGTTATTGATACATACCACTTGCTTTCAGACAGGAGGTTTACAAACTGTATTCTATGATACTCTCAACAAATTTCCATTACAGGTGGGGTCCAGTATAAGTGAACCCCTTCACTGACACATTGTATTTAATTTCTGGAAATATGAATGAAGCAGATATTTTTCACATTTCCATATTGCTTTGTATTTACAAACTATTCAATCAGATATGACCTACCCCTTAGATTATGCTACCTTTGCTGTTGTGTTGGGGGTTATAAGTGTGTGGTGGTGGATTTTTCTCCTCCCTTTCAAACCCTCACCAGCGACAGCACATACAGTTTGTTAGCAGACATACAGCCTGGTATTTCATCACCAGACCTTTTAAAAATGTTTTTTTTTTATGTTTTTGTTTTAGCTGGAGATGTTCTGTGAGGTTCTTACTATGCAGCAAGCTGGATATGCCATGCTGATGGATTATTTGCAGAACAACTTTAGAGAACTGCAATACCAGTACACGGGACAAGTATTCTCCTCATACACTGGGAAGGAGGAGGTTCATACATCTGGTAAGTATAGTAACAGGTTTAATCCAAACCATTCATCCAGCAAAGGATGAAATAATATTATGCTGCTCTCTGATTGGTCAATCACATGTTCCACCCGTTGAATAATTTCACAATATCACCACTGCTGGAGCCTCATCACAAAATATTGATAATGAAATATGAATCCGCTAAAAGATAAAAACAGAAACAAAAAGGAGATGGAGAAGTTGAAAAAAATGACTCCATGCACCCCCCAATCCCTCCCCCCCCCATTATAATAAAGCATGTCCTACACCTGACTACTTTTCAGTAATAACAGACGAGTCAGGAAAAAGATATGCAACACTAACATTCAACGAAAAAAACTAAAATCATAACACCCACACTAAAACAAAGAAATCGTAGAATGATGTATGAGGACTTTAATAATGTCCTATACTTCACTACAAAAATACATTGAAAATGCCTTAAAACTCGCCTGCTTTTTAATTGCATACTTGGCACCTCCAAAAACATCACCTAGTGTACTCACTGAAGCAAATAGGTAAATTACATTGGGTCAATGGTGTTGAAGCCAGGTGAAGTGGTTACAATCCTGCAGTAAGATCTGACATTACTGCTGTTTTCATATTCTTGCCAAAGCTGGGTTTCAAAACAGTACATAATGTCCATAAGGGGTTACAGAAAAATAAGGCATCCATCAGAAGCTACTGGGGAGCAATCCATGAAGAAAGAAAGACTTGGTCCCATATACTTATTTATTTATTTCTTAGCAGACACCCTTATCCAGGGCGACTTACAATTGTTACAAGATATCACATTCTACATTATTTCACATTATACATTATTTCACATTATACAGATTCACATTATTTTACATACATTATACAGATATCACATTATTTTACATACAATTACTTACCGACAGTGTGGGAGCGAAGCAACAAAATTCAAACGGTCCACACTGGAAATGACCGTGAGCAAATAAAGTGGAAGCTAACTCCTCCCTTTACACAAACATCGGCACTGTCCTCTTTCAATAACATTACAGCAATTGCATGTTTAGCAACTGTTCTAAAAATCAATCCAATATTCTCCAGCAAAATACAATTCTATTACAAAATGCACATGGGATCAATAGTTACTTACTAGTTTAAAGTAACAAATGTAGTACCTGTCAGCACCGCTCACCGGGACATTCTTTTTTTAAAACAGCAGAAGGACGCACAAATGAAAATCATTATGAAGAGTGTAAGTACCGAATGAGGTTGTTAATAAGTAACAATGGTAAATGCTGATTTATAATTGAATGATGGTACTCCAATGTGTTTTGATATGCTTAAATATCACAACAGTGTGGGGTTAGAGGCACTCTACAGCGTTGTGAAAACGGTATTACTGTACTTTGTAGCAAAGTGTGTTACATGTCTAGTTTTGACTGCCCTCTTATGTTCAGGATTGGTAGATTGTTTCAGGATAATCTTAAAGGATGGGTACCAAAGGTGTCTGGTATGTGTGAGGCAGTAATTTCATTAGGATTATTATATAAAACAATTTAAAAGGAAAATGTATACATGTATGTGATATGCTATGTTTTTCCCATGCTTAAAATGTTTTTCTTTGACAAACCTAACATTGGTCCTCCTTACTTATCGCTACAACTGTTTAAATAACATACGTGTAATTTTTCATTTCATTGTTTTTAAAGTCTGTTTCAGAGCTCTTTTCAAAATGGCTGCTCTAGTGCACTGATAGTGTAATGATTATTGCCCACATAGTCAGACAGGTAACAGCAGCAATAATGGTCCATGATGTGGAACAGAACAGAAAAACCAGAGCATTTGTTATGTTTTTTTTTTTTTTATTGCTCTTCTAGCAGTGATTTAGAGAAGCCCAGGTACACTAGAGAGAACATTTTGAAAAGAGCATTGAAATTGATTTTAAAGTTAAAAGTGTAAAAAGTTGTCAGGATGTTAACAATGAAGGCAATTTTTTTTGTTTTGTTTACATGGCGGCTACAATAGCTTACTTATAGTGATAAATACTCCTTGCATACACATTATCTTAACCGTATCTCACTTTTACATGCAAACTAGACGAACAGGCTGTATTTTTTATTACACAGTTTTTTTTTATTACACTAGTTATTCTGAATAGTTCCCATGCTTAAGTTAAATCTTTTCAAATATTTGGAAAGACTAATCTTTGAATATGTCATGTCTCAATAATTTGCCATATGCCATATGCCATATGTCTCAATAATTTGCCATATGAGTGCTTTGAACTGTTATGAGGGCTGGGACCAGTTGTTTACTGCAATCCAGTTTGGAAATATCTGTAAGACCTCTGGACCAAGCGGATTGTATACAACTACACCATGCAATAATAAAATGATACATACAGTATAGGGGATTGTCACAAAGACGGCCAGAGTGGGTGGCGTCAGACCAGAAACAGGAACACAAACGACAGAGATGTGGAGTTTGGTTAAGCTGAGCGCGTGATTGCGCTCAGCATTTAATAAACAGAAAATAAAAGGTTTTAAACACAAAAACACGGGACACGGCACTATATGCCAAAATAAAGAGACAAACAAAACAGACTAAACAGTGAACAGACAAACGGACAAACACGGTGAGTGAAAACACTAATTACTTTGCTTTGCTTTGCTTTCTTTTCTCCTCTCTCTCCCGTTCTCCACTCACCGAACACCAACCCCGACTGAGTGAAAATGTGCATCTATATATACTGTTGTGCTGGGATTCAATTACTAATTAATTATTCACTTGAATCCCAGCACGTGAATTAATTCTGTGCAACCCCGTGCTCACATATTACATTTTAAATGCACGTGCGTGATGTGCAATCCCGTGCCTAAATACAAATATACAATTTAAACACATGTGAAACACAGACCCGTTTATATCCCGTGTACCAATCCATACACCAACATTAACATACGCACGCATATATACAACACAGAACACACAAATGCACACAGGGGCGGGGCACTTTGCCACAGGGATCTGTTGTAATGATCTTCTACAGCCACTAGAAAACTCAGATCAGCCTCTGTTTTGATCTCCCCTGTCCACTATATTTTTATTGTATTTAGTGAAGTTAATAAGGGAAACATCAACAGGATTTTTGTTAAATTAGAGTAAATGGTGTGGTATTTAGACCCATGTTGTTTTCTGTATCCCTGAAGTGTTTTTATCACATGGGGAAATAATCAGGTAGTTGCTGGATAATGTAATAAAAAAAAAAAAAAACATTCATATTTTTCTTCATCTACCTTAAGTTTGCAGCTCAGAACCACAAAATGTCCAGGCTGAGCCAAAGAATTACACAAGTATTCTGGTGATGTGGGAGAGGCCACGGGCTGTGTATGAGTCATTCATTGAAAGATATGCAGTGTTTTATCAGAGACTTGAAGGAGAACACCAAACCAAGCATGAACACCTGACTGATGGAGACCAGGATATGGTAATGTGATGTTCTTTTTGCTTTGCAGAATAAAAGAAGAAAAGTTTGGTTTTGAACATATGGCTTCTGAGACTACATGATAAAGTGATTTTAGTTTAACTAAAGTGTGCACGGTTGCAAAGGGAGAGTTCAATCAAAGACATTTTAAAAAGATTGTAAATTACGTCTTGTTTTCTGAGAAGGATTGTCCGGAATTAATAATAATAATAAAAAAGGTTTAAGGTTTGTAAATATGTAGTTATAGTAAAATAAATGTATACAGTCCTGTGACACACATTCTGTGTCTTCTAATAGAAATGTTTGTCAAATAATTGTATGTTTCTTTTAGTAATACTACATTCTAACATTGAGTGTTTTTATAGTTATGGGTGCAGTTTTGTAAATAGTCCATTAAGGGGCTGATGTAAGGAAACCATTGCAATAATGAGGGTCGCAATGAGCACCGCCTGTGCATCAGGCTATTTAGCGGCCGCACTTACAGCACAGAGGTGAGGTGAGTTAGGATTACACAGAGCAGCGGACCACAGAAATCAAACCAAACAAAAAATGTCAGAGGAAGGGCAGCAAAGTCCTCTTGGCGCACAGGAAAATAAAATAAAAGTTTTCTGAGGAGGAGCTGAGAGTCCTTACGGCTGAGGTTACTCAGCATGAAATTGAGTTATTTGGAAAAGCCTCAGCCAGTATCAGTTATGCTACCAAAGAGGCCATGTGGTCCTCTATAGTGGAGAAAGTCGGTGTTACCAGGAAGACAGTCAACCAGGTGATGAAAAGGCGAAATTCAGCTATTAGGTCGAGGATGACCGGCAGAGTGAGACGATAACACCTTACCACCGCATCCTTCGGCATCCCAAATAAAGTGACCCCGAGTCTGAATATGAGGGGTTTTCTTTGTCTTGCCCTTCTCCAGACTGTCCTCAACAAGAGCCAAGTGTCATCACATCAGTAAGTATACCACAGCAGCCATCCTGAGGCCAATGACAGGTCTCTGACGGTGTGTGGTTTGATACAGCTCCTTGTAAGAGGTGCAAAGTTTTTGGAGGATCAGCAATTGCCCAAGTGCAAGACAAAATCCTTACATCTCATTATAATGCGCCCGCTTAGTATTCCAGATCCCTATCCAATTCCATGCTCTTTTCTTCATTTGAATACAGTTCAATATCATTTAAATGGATTAATGATGGCAAAGTGCTAATTTAATAGCTGGTGCACAACGGCAGGTGAAAACCATTCTTTACGTACGCCACATTTTTAGTGGCCGCTAAAATCCCACTTTACAATCGCTAAGCACGGTTTGCACTTGCAAAACGCAGATTTGGGCCACAATATGGGTATGTTTTGCAGCCGCAAATCACTTTGTACGTATCCTTACATCAGCCACTAAATGTTGTTTTCTTATTTTCTGTATAATCTGAAACTACTATATATTACTAAAACCCATGGACTTTTTTTTTTTTTTTTTTTTTTTAGGGTGTTATTATAAATGATTTGATGGACAATGCAAGTTATGTAATCCAGGTGGTTGCTGTGTGTTCAAATGGACTATACGGGAGACACAGTGATCAGATGATAGTTGATATGCCTGTGGATGATCCTGGTAAGCTTGACAGTGTCATGCAGCATTTTTATTTGATTTATTTTATTACTTTTTGAGATAGAAAGCAAAATCTACAGGATTGCAACATCCCCATTATTCCTTTGCAAACCAGTTTCTGTCTAATCAGGGTGTCATTTATGTTCTAAAAATATATGCAGCCAAGGATTTGTACACTTAAAAGTATATCAGAGGTGTAATTTCAGTTTCAAACTGCATATGATTTTTAGAAATAAATCTTTTCTTAATGAATGGTGGGATGGTGGGATTCCCCTTGATTCTTTATTTTTATTTTTGGTCACATTCAAGGATTTTTAAAATGACATTACACTGAAAATGTCTATTGAATGTATTATGGGGTATACACAGTCTTCCTGTTTTTTGAATCCCTCGAATTTCGAAAATCTGTTACTGCCTATTTTCTTGCTCAAAGCCTATGCACATGTTTTTGATCTGCATATACAGTAATACTTTTTCATCATTGAATTTGCAGTCTTTCATCTAGAGTTAGAACAAACATTAATAAGGACATTTGAATGACATTATAGCTTATATTAGGATCACATTTTGTTGATCTCAATGCAGGAACCATGTTGTAACATGTGGTTTGATATTTTGGTCAATAATATTAATATATATATATATATATATATATATATATATATATATATATATATATATATATATATATATATATATATATAGTTAAGTTCAATACACTGTGTATATATATACGTTTATATATATATAGTCAATGACATTTTCCATCCACCTGACGAAGGACTTGTAGTCCGAATCGTCCTGATATAATTGATTTATCAATTATTCACATTTTTGTGTACCTACATTACCTTTTTGTTTTTGATTTTGCGCCTTTTGATAAACAGTAGTTTTCCTTTAAAAAAAAAAAAAGATGAGCTTTTAGCATGATTCTTTAGTGATTTTTTGACCATTCTTCAACACAAAATTGTTTCAGTTCATTCAAATCCCAAGGACTTGTGCACAGCCTTCTTCAACTCATACCAAAGATTCTCAAAGTATATATATATATATATATATATATATATATATATATATATATATATATATATATCTTGCAACCCCACTCTGATGATCTATAGCACATACACTGTAATTGTGTCTGCCTGGGTGTAATATACAGTATGTTCCCATGTGAGTGTTTGTGTGTAAACTGCTACATTCTTCTTCACCAGTTATTATTTCTAAAGTTAGAATGTTAAAAATGTAATCATTTTCTTCAATGGCTCACCATCAGTAGTTCTACTAAGAACCTGGGGAATCTTAACAGCATATTCTCTAGTATAGTCACACCAAAAAAGGTAAGATCAATTCATTATATTTAAAAAAAAAAAAAAAAACTGTACCAACTTAAGTGACATGCATTATATTTGCAGTATTTACTAGGAATCCCCTATTGATATTATACTCACATTATTCATCTGTTATATGGTGACATGCAGTCAGTATTTCTGTTTTTATTATTGGCTATAGATTACATATGGTTTTGACACTTTGCAATGGTGTGTTTAATTGACTGAATAGTGTTATAAAGAAAGAAATAACATAGGTCTAAAATTAATAGTACCGCAGTACTACAAATCTGTAAAATTATATTAATATGTAATATCGTAAAGAACATAAGTTCTGTGTTTATACTACATTTATAAAAATAATATACATGTTGTTTATACTACATTTATAAAAATAATATACATTTTTGTAATAACTTTTGGACTAAAAAGTACCAAATAAACACATTAGTATGTATTTACAGTCAATATATTTATTTATATATAATTTCGGGGAAGGTATCTATTATAATATCCTTGTATAAGAACACCATAATTGGATTCTTTCCACCATCGAAAACCTCAGAATCAAGATTTAAAAGACAAAATACTGTATTATTTTACTTTCTTTGATGTTATACAAATAGGTAGAAAACTCCTACCTGGATTACTGTTTCTGAGCTGTAAGCTCAGATCTATTTTTTTAAAGTTTATTTATTTTTATAATTTTTCAGAGATTGACCCCGTTATTGATTTTAATGACACTGAAGATGCAACTGATGAATCTGAGGTAAAAATTGGAAACTGGCTTCTATAACAAAATAACATGCTTACCAAAGACAAATTAAATTGTTTAAATACAAGATGAAGCCTTTCATGTTCTGGTCTTCTGTGATTTAATACTTGTATAGTTTATTTGCAGTCTTCAATTGTGTACTTAACTTATATATTTTTGTTAGTTGCATGATATTAATCCAGGTTGGCACAAGCATTGTTAATTTGAGACTAATCTGACCATCAGCCGTGGATGGACCAACCTCTTAGGAGGTAATAGTTCAGTCTATTTGCTCATTTCTAATGGTGCCAAATTGTGCAGTGGTTTGTATGATGACTTTTATCCAAGTCAAGGCAACCATCCATCCACTGTGTACTTAATGAGATCTATGGAAAAGCTTCACAAAATTGTATCTAAATTAAAACAGATTACTTTTCTCTTGCTTTCTACAGGCGACAAATGTGGTCAGTGAGAAAACAGAAACAGTAAGGCCTACCACTGTAGCATATGAAAGCGAGAAGAAAACAAGATCCAACAATGCTGTCACCAAAGACTATTCTGTTGAAAGCTATGTGGAAGTGAATACAAGAAATGCACCTGAAACCGAAGAAACGTACTCTTTGGCCAGTGAGACTTCAGCAACTGACAGGCTTGCTGTCTTTTACCCTGAGACCAAAACTGTAACATCACCTGCTGAGAAGGATATCACCTTCACCGAACCAGGGAAAATGCTTGAAGGTTATGATACCTCTACATCCTTCCAATATGAAGATGAATTTTTTACAGACGCCGAAACAGGACCCCAAGCAACAACCATTAGTCCGCCCAAGTTTACAACGACCAGCCCAGATACAAATGTAACGCCCTATGTCACGGAAGCATCAGAAGACATAGAAACCCCTGCAACTCAAGATGCTGTCGGAATGTTCCCAGTAAACTTAAACAACACTGTTGTTACTGATATTTATTCTGAAGATGTTGCAAATTCTACCAGCTATGAGATTTCACCCAAAACTACAGATTTTGAAGGTGACACCTTTGTCAACACCACAGCTCCTCCTGTTAGTTCTGACGTGTCCACTGGTGGTGAGATTCGTTATAGTGATACAAGGGATGAAGATACACGTCATGTAACTGCTCCTTACACCAGTGGTGAGATGGTTTTTCAGGGTACTTCATTTCCTAAAGGTTCACTTAGTCCTACCTCTGAGGTATTGCTGTATTCTACAAGTTCGGGGCCAGGTGTCCAACAGCCAACTGCTTCTGCTGGCAGTGAAGTTCTCTCTCAGACAACTCAACCGGTGTTTAATGGTGAGATTCCACTTCAAACTACCTCTGGCTCCCCTCTTAGTGACATTTTCCTCCACTCTGACCCAGCATTGTTTGATACCCAGATGTTGAATCAAGCTACCCCTGTTGCTTCTGATTATCCAAGTTCCCTGCATGTTACTCCTGTTTTGCCCAGTGTTGATTTGTTGCTTCAGCCCACCCTTCCTTCCTCTAGAGATGTGTTGTCTGAAAGCCACACTGCTCCCACTGTTGACTTGCTTCTTAGTAGTATTGGCTTTTCTCAGAGAGATGTGTTTCAGCAAGCCACACCTGAAGCTGATAGGGTGCCCCTGCATGCTACACTGAAGTTGTCTGATGGTGATCTGTTTCTTCAGCCTACCCTCGCTTTCTCCTCCAGCATGTCATCTGCTCAGGCTACCCTTGCTTTAACTGAGACCTCTGTGTTTGACAGTAAGACTGAGACTTTTAGTAAAAGTAAAATGGGTTCCAGTGATAGTGTACTGTCTCATGCAACATCTATGACCAAGGTTGATACACTACTTATGCCTACCTTAACTTTATCTAGTGACACTCGACCCCTTCAAACTTTACCTGATTCACCTGGCACTTCACTATTATTTTCTGACTCTGACTGGAGATTTCTTCAAGTTACTAAATCTTTCACCAGTGCTTCTGAACACGAAACCGCTATGTTTTCAAGTTTTGATTCACCTCTTCAGTCTATTCCTTTATCCAGTGATGTTACTCTGACTGTGGCTACTCCTACCTTCACTGACAGGGAGTCGCTTGTTTCTTCTGCTGTGGGTTCTAGCCAAAGTCAAATAGTGGGTCAAACTAACCATGCTTTGGTCTATGCAGAATCTGTATTAACAGGTGATATGTTTTCTCAACTCCCCTATGCTAGTAAGGCTGTGACCACCCCTGACTCTACTCATGTGTTTCACACTGACAGCAGGACTCAAATTAACCCATCGCACTACAGCAGTACACCTTTTTTATTACAAGACACACTGCTTCCCTATTCTAGTGATACAGCCTCTCAGGTGGGCCATGTCACTGCTACTGATGCACTTGCTGACAGCACTGGTAACTTATCTCATAGGTCACCTCATGATGCTTCTGCAGGTACAGCCACTTTAGCACTTCAACCTATGCTTTCGCTTCAAACTGTTTTTAGCACCAGCATCGAACAATTACTTCAGGGGACATCTGTTACATTAAGCACTGAAGAATTGCTGCAAGCTCCCATTTTCACTCTTAATAGCAAAGCACTGCTAGATCCTGCCTCAACATTATCCAGTGATACAGTTTCTCATGTGTCTGATAGAGGCCTTAAAGACAGTGAGGCATTTCTGCATGATGCCTCTACAGGTGTCTTCAGTCAGATGTATTTTACAGTTGTACCAGATGTGAAATATCAGGCATCAAAGCTGCACGCTACCTCTCCACCCACCATTGACAATGTATCAACTGCACCTTGTAAATGTGTGTCAAGCTGTCATGTTTTAATTGAAGATCCAGCTCAAAGTGCAACTGGTGTGACCAGTGCAGATGGTTCTGTTTGGTTTGCTGTTTCTGATAGCATTATACACCGTCAGCCAACCTCTTATCAAACTGTGTGGCAGCATTATAGTACCCCTGGCTCCTTGCCCCACGATCTGCCAATAGATTCTACCCCTGTATTATCTATTGATGATGTATCAATATTACCCACAGAATATTTAGGCACAGTGGATTCAATCAGTAGCTTGGGTAAAAATGAGATGTTTTCCAGCAATGTGCCTGCTCCTGTTTTTCCTGTTTCTGAGCTCCACTTGTCTGTTGATTCTGATAGCGATACGTACATTTCTATTACAGCTGCCACAGCCAACAGCCCAATAACGCTCATCTCTTTGGCTACTCCCTCATATCCCCATTCAGTTTTGTCTCCCACTGTCAGTCCTGATATTGACTCCAGACCCCCAGTTACTGAGGATGACCAGTTTTTAAGCAGTGCTTCTAGTCCAACACTTGATATAGAATCTCAGGAAGAATTAGAACAGGAGCAGGAAAGGCAGAAATCCACTACCACAAGGGACCAAAGCACTCAAAATGTTACATCTGAGTTAATTACACGTTCCTATGCAAAGATGGCTACAACTAAAGCACTTGCTACGTCAGACCCAACACTGAATGAAAATTATGACCTGGAATTAACTCCGGCCTCAGACACACTGTATGGGAAACAACATTCTTCTCCGTTCCCTTTTGAAAATGATAATCAGACTGATCGTTTTAAAGAAAAATCAATCCCAAAAGACTCTACAACGTGGACTTTAGGAAACACAGATGAAGAAAGTGGTTCTGGTCAGGGAACCTCAGAGAGCCTCAACGATAATGAAACGTCTTCAGATTTCAGTATTCCTGACTACACTGACAGAGACTCAGAAGGTACAGCTGATGCAGGTAAAGCAGACTTATTACCAAGAGTGCTACAGCCCTATGCACCATCTTTAACTAGTGGGATCGCCGCAGTTGTGTTTCATGATATAGTTGACAGCTGGAAAACAAAAATGCATGATGCCACTAAACCGTGAATGTCTTCACACTGGGTATTGGAATTACTAACCTATGTGTCACTGTCAACAGAAATCTAAAATTCATTTACTGTATATCCCTGTCTGTGACATATGGGTAAGGTAAGGTTTGGGGGTTATGTAGTCGTAACATCACGTAACATGCATCAAACTTAAGAATGATTACCATGACCTCTTTCAGTTACCACCTAATAACTTCATAGTGGTTCATAGCGTCAAAATGCACAAAAGCTTAAATATGGATTCAAACAAATAGCAATGTTTTTTTTTTGTAGTCCATTTCAATACCCTGTGTAGTCCGTTATATATAAGTGTATATATATATATATATATATATATATATATATATATATATATATACAAATCTTACATTGGAAACCCAGTTGCAGTAGAATTATAAAATATGGTGATGTGCCAAGTATTTGCTAAATAACGGTTATATAAAGCTTTTAACAAACACATTTAAACTGTTATGTCCAATCATTACATTTCTACAGGTCTTGGGGTATGTAATATATCTTATTTATTTATTCATTCTGTTTTATTAGCGAGAAAAAATGAAGACAACATGTATACAAGGGTATCCCTGTGCTTACTAAGGTTTTACAATGATAATTGTATATCCAGTATATGCTGAATTAGGCATGCAATAAATGTCCAGTAGATGGTAGCAAAATACTTCCACACTCAATGCACACTACTGACTGAAGCTGACAGGTACTATAAAGACACTAACCCACTCATCATTACTCTGGATTCATTAAGCAACTCATTTATGCCCTGGCATTCCAGAGGTTTCAGTGGAGTTCAATCATTGTGTATGAATTAGTGATAGAAGATGATAGACACATGCCTGCCTAGAGTTTACTGTGGGGTGATGGGTGGCTTAATTAACCTTTTTGTGTGTACAGTAGTGTATTGTCCTAACATAGAACAACAAAGTGCAGTCCCAACCCCTACTAAACCTGCATGTGTCTAATTTAGCTGTCTTTCACAGTTAGGCTTGTTGTAACAATAATTTATGATCCCATTTTGTGGTTACGCTTGCTGGATGCATGCTCAACAAAATGTTTCTCTGAAGCTGTGAGAGATTTTTTTCACTTGTTAATGAATAAAAAAATCACTTTTAGGTAAGAATTTTAAAATTGATTTATTTAAAAACTAAACATAATTCATGTTTGATGTATTACTGTTATTGATTGTTAGTGTTTAAACATTTTTTATACCATACAAATGTTACAAAATTAGCCAATTACCTGGTTTTAAAATGTAATGTTTTACATTTACTAATACAATACATTTAATTAACCAGGTTCTGGGTAAATTGCCATTTTAGATTTATGTAGAAAAAGCAGTTAACCTTCTGTTTATTCATCTTAATGACAGTACCGTTACAACAAATATTGCTTCAGTAGTTTTTGTGTCTCTCATTTTACATTGGATTTACCATTATATATATATATAGATTGTTACTTCAGTTTTTTTTTTAAGGTAAGTTCTTAATGAATGTTTGCATGTCTGCTCTCTTTCTGTTCTTAATCTTTACTCACAAAACATTTTAACTGGTTTGCAAATGGTAGTGTACGATTTTTGTGTATGAGAAGGCAAACATATGTAAGTAATTGCAGTGTTGAAAAAATGAAGGTTAACCTTTAAATGTCTAAAATGTAAATGTTCTACACCCACAGAAGCCAGCAACAGCAGCCACGAATCCCGCATTGGTCTAGCAGAAAGTGTTGAAAAAGAGAAAAGGGCAATTGTCCCTCTGGTGGTGGTGTCAACTCTCACCTTTCTCTGTCTAATGGTGCTAGTGGGGATTCTCATATATTGGCGGTAGGTTCTCATTTACAGCACACATTTTTTTTTTTTTTTTTTTTCAAGCTGCATGATGGCACTGGTTACATTTTTGTTTACTGATTTATTGTGGCCTTTTAAATTTTGAATTTCCAGGACAGGAGAATGTATAGAACTAAAAGTGGCCCAATCTGTTTATTCTTGTCACAGTGAGATTTGAAACTTAAAATCCAAGTGTTCTATTAAGTTGATCTAAACATCTGCACATCTGAATATTTCAGCTGTTTAAATATTTAAAACAGGACTTGCCTGCCTGCCTGTTTACATGCTTTTAAAAACAAAACAGCCATGAGGCATTCTCTATACCCATCAACAGGGGCGTGCGCAGGAACACAAATTTGACCGCTATTGGGGGGGCACATTCAATTATATATATAGTGTGTGTGTGCATGTGTTGATATGATTATATAAATAAATAGCATCACATTCGCTATTTCAATGAAAGTCTATACACTGTGAAGCTTTTTAACACTGAAACATCTTTCTTCAGGTAGCATGGCCAAAAGCAACAATAGGTCGAATCCATCAGGATACAGAAGTCCCAGGTCGTGTTCTTTATAGACCTTCATGAGTTCTGGCAAAGACATTGCATTAACTGATTCCTGAAATAGGCTCACCGTGATGTACAAATAAATCGCACCGCATTACAGGAACTTGAAATTCTTGATTCAGCTTTACAAGTGCTTTCCCTTTAGTATATTAACAGTTTTCAGGTTTTCAGTTTAGCATAAAATAGCATCATTGTAAATATGTGCATTTTTTCCACTAATTGTACTACTGCAGCTGGACTCAAACATTAAGGGGACACACACGCCAGTCCTTAACTGCACGTTATGGGGGAACGTGTGCAAACAGAGTACATGCGTGACCATAACTGCACATTATGAGGAAATACATTCAGTTTGTGAGTGTCACGGACAGAAAGTGCAAACGCGCTACATTGATCAGCAGAAATCAGTCTTTTGGAGATGATTATTGGAGGGGCCAGTGCCTCTGCTTGCCCCCCTTTGTGCACACCCTTGCCCATCAAAGCATTCCATGGCAATGCATTGTAAGTTTAAATGTTAGGTGCCAGTCATTTTCATTTTGCAATGGCTTATCAAATCACGCAAATCCTGTAGATCATAGTATTACATTACTAGCAATGACATTATATTACTGATATTGTGCAAAATGAAATTGTAATGAGTAAATTAGTGATGTTTTAATAATTTTTCAAAGTTAAACTATGTAGGCGCTTCAGTAGGAAGCTCTTAACTCCCCAATAATGGTAAGTGGTTATGAAACTTCTTGCAAAATAATTTTAATTGACATTTCACCATGGTTTTAATAAGCAATTTTCTATTAGCTGCAGAAAATGGAAAACATGTCCCTTTGTTAAACAGCCAAATGATAATCTAAAAATAATGTATTATCATTTTCACTTCATTCGATACAGTTAAATTAAATATATATTAGCACTCTCTGTATGAGCTGTACCAAATCGTTGTCATGTGCTTTTCTTGAAACATTGGTAATTATTTTAGATTTTACATCAAAAAATTAAAAAAATAATATTTTCATTCTTCTTTTAATTCTAACATCTCAGAATCAGAATTTTTCAGCAAGGCGGTTGATCGTTTAGTAATTGTGCTACTTTGCTTAATAATGCTAGATTGGTTTTGTATATAATTATAAATTTAATAATTATAGTGACTTTTAGTTGCAGCTTGTGTGGTTCATAGTTTGCCTTTAAGCACTGGGAAGTTATGTATTCTCAAAGCTTACTTATTGGTACTACTTTTTCACTACAGTATAAACTGACCCACAGCTGCTGTTGAGTGTACTGATATCCATACTGAATTAGTAGTGTAAAACTGCATGTCATGTTATAGTAATGATAAGGCCTGTTGTTAGTGTTAATATTAATGTCTAATGTCATTTTTTAAAACCATTTATTACACATTTTTAGTTGCTATTGTTGTTTTATAACAGATCCTCCAAGTGTTACCACTTTTTCTGAATATGGTTTTTAACAAAAATGAAATCTAAAATTAGCTGTATGCTTTGATCTGTAGTTTACAAAGTCTATCTAGAACAGGGGTGTTAAACTCAGTTCCTGGAGGGCCGCAGTGTCTTCTGGCTTTCGTTCCACCCGAGCTCTCAATTACTTCATTGGTCTAATTATTTGATTCACTGGACACATTTAACACTTCTCTCCAGGCCTGCAAATGTTTCATAGGTAGCTACCTGGAATCAAGTGCATAAATCATCAACTCTAAAAGACCTTGTAAAATATGAATTATATCCAATTGAACAAATAATTAGATACTTTATGTTAATTGAGAGTTTAAGTTGAAATGAAAAGCAGAAGACCCAGCGGTCCTTGAGGACTGCAGTTTGACACCCCTGATCTAGAATATTTTAGAACATTTAAATTCCCTATTTTGTGCACCAAAAAAATCTGAATTTCTGTATGCTGAATGTTCTCTACATTGTGGAGACATGCTTATTTCTTTCTCATTTTGAAAGAAGAAACAGCAAAGCATGTAACACGTCATCTTGAAACCATATATTTGAGGTGTCTATTCCACTGGTCTAAACAAAAGCGGATTTGTATAGCACCATCCTTTAAATCACTAACAGGCCCTTCCCTGGTGTTTTGCATACAGAATATGCAATATTTATCCCCCTCTCTGTAATAACAAAAAAATAATTACATTTCCTGCATGTCGTTTGTGTAAATGTTTGTTGGTCTAGCATTTAAAAAGAAAAAAAAAAAAAGTAGAAAAGGGAATTGGTAAAAAGTCTTCAGTTCATGCGCTCGATTTAGGGGAAGAACCGTTTGGCCCTGAAAGGGTTAAGCTGCCCTTAGAGTGAAGCAAACAGGCAGACAAGGTTGTGTACCAGATGAATAAGGCTTACTTATTAGAGCTTGATTTGTTCTCTCTCTGGGAGGCATAATCTGTTATTATGTTTAAAAAATCTCATTTTCAGATTGGAAAGCTTCACTGAATTGAATGTCATATGTTAAGAAGATAGCCAGCATGTTGTTTGTACATTTTAGCAGATGTTAGATCAGCAAAATAAGTTATCTACATTCATTTTGGCTAGTAATTAATAACATTTTACATTTTGTATTTAATTTGTACTATTATCTTTACATTGTTATAGTATTTTACATATTTGTTAACATTATTGCATTTTCTCTCTTCACATTGAATTCAGTTTGAATCTGGCTCAGGTCACGTGAAATGAGTCAACAGGTGTCATGGTGAAATACACTGATAGAATCTCCATTCTTAAAATATAATTAAAATAAAATATGATGTAAAAGGGTGTTTTAAACATAAAATGCAACAAAACTATTCTCAGGAACAGTGCATCGCTTATATTGAACAGAATCCAAAAGAGATGGTTGAAGCTTGCAATGTTAGATTGTGGAATGGCCACCATATCCAATAACATAGAAAACTAGTTCACAGTTTTAAATATTTCATCCACCAACATTACTTGTCATTAGACCAGGTGACTGATCCTTTCACATACATATTTTCTTCATAATGAGTTGCTGCATTGCTTTTGGAGAGAGGATTATCTGTAATCTCTGATGACAGATTGTATGTTATCATACAAAAGCATTTATTTTTTTCATTTTTTGGCTGAAAGAGGTCTGAAATATTCATGTGAATCATTATGTCATACATTTTAGAGTCTTGTTTTGGTCTTGTAAGATGGATTTTGTGCTGTCGTTTTAGTAATCCTGAGCATGTTCAGTCCTTGTTCTTCTCAAATGACATTTGAGATGTACATTTTGTAACCCAATCTTTTAATGGTGACGACAAGATTAAATCTGGAACTAAATGTTTTGAGAAATCTTTGAATGTAATCCTTTCTGAGATTTTGATATTTTTGAAAACACATGCATAGGTCTGTCATGGCTTTTTTTTTTCTTGAAAAAAACTGGTTTGTTGGATTATACTTTGACCTTTTCATGATTTTATAGGCGCTGTCGATTTTCTTTTTTTGTTTGTTTTTATAATGACTTGTGGTTCTTTTATTTTGGAACAAATCATTTTGTTTTTACAGAATTTTTTAAGCATTCAAATCTGTCATCAAGTAGTGTAACATACTGTAATCACAATTAGAACACCTGGAGATGAATAACAATCACAGGATGGACAGAAAATAATACAACGCAGCAGTTATAATCATACTTACTGTTGGAAGTGCACACGTTAACTGGTTGGTTAAAATGTATATTGTGAAGACACAATGCATTAAATATATGATATAACAATGATTAAAATCAGGTAATGAGGTGCCTGCACAGTAATTACAGTAAGCTATTGCAGCTACTGTATGGTAACCTTTTCCAAACAGCTGCTTAGAGCTCCTGCAATGTAATGCTAGGAAAAAGAGTGATTGGACGTTTTTTAAACAGCTTTTTTATTTTAAATGAAATTTTAAGGCGGTTGTGTAATTAAGACTACAATCCATTAAAAAGTTTTAGATATTTAAAATATAACTACCTCCAAACGGGAGGACTGAGACAAGGTTATAAATTGGTCTCTCCACATGGAATTGAGTTTGAATCTGGATCAGGTCACAAATGAAATGATGGTTTGATTCGGTGGACAGTAGTCAACAGCCATCATGGTAAAATATTTAAATTAGTATCATTCAGCATTAAGACTTTTTTTTTTTTTTTGCATTAACATAAAGCCAAGTGATTCATTCAAGATTATTATTTAGGCCTTGAGTCTCATTCCTTCAGAGACTAGATGCCAAAAAGCCAAAGCAACATAATTTAATCCTGTTTGCAAAAAAGTCCAAACAAGACCATGAAATGTGGTACTATCCCCAGGCTATACAAAGTTTGAACAGTACTTTTGACAGTGTATTTAAGTCAAATGACTGTGCCTCATTTGATTCAAGCTACCTGTTCAAGCTTGTGTCAGCTTGGCAAAGGAAATAATTGATTGTACCCGAGAATCTGTATTTAGGATGTCTGATATTTGTTCTTTCTTTTGCTTCAAATACAGGTAACTACAGTTAAAACAAGACAACAAACAGGGAAAAAAGATTGCTTTGCTACCTTACATTAAATTAATTTAGGAAATGGTTTCATTTTTAATATTTAATACTGACTTCTTTGTGTGATTATAACATTCTCATTATATATTCTATATAGATTGCAGTATTGTACAGGTATATAGTTTAAATGTTTTAAATACCAGTAATTTTCTTTTTGAAGGAAATGCTTTCAGACGGCTCATTTTTATCTAGATGACAATACATCACCTCGCGTGATAACAACACCATCAACACCAATCCTTCCCGATTCAGGTAATGAAATCGTTTATTCATCAAGTATCTGTATTGTTGGAACTGATATTGCTGTTTTTTCAGTGTCATGTGGCGAAAAATATACCAGCTATAGTTCTTGTTTATTTTATGTCCATATTTCAGAAGAAAATGAAGGCCTTATTGGCGCCTGTCGTTTTGATGCATTGCTTTCTCTTTTGCAGTAATGTCCTGATCTCCATGACACCACATTAGCTGATCTATCGAACCATGGGCATGAAAGACAGTCTTTCCATTTATTGTCTCTCCCTCCCCAGTCCCTGTTTTACTGTTTTGATAATGGCAATGGAAACCTTACAAATGTAAACATTTACCGGTTTTGTGCAAGACAGTGACATATGTACGTTTTATGTGTACACATATTTACATGCTGTTTTTTCTACTCCTTCATAAGAAGTAATAAACATAAAATGACCATTTCTCAGTTTGCTAAAAAGAAGGAAAACAAAACTTCCTGAGAAATAAACCAAGCATGTTCCAGCATTTGGATTAAACCAATTATTCTTAATTTTAACTGCACAATTTAAATTAGTCACCACGTTTCCGTTTCAATTATTCACATCTGTTGTTAAAACAGATGGGTCATTTTATATATGGCGTTCCTCCTGCTAACTGCAGCCTAAAGATAGTGTGGTTCAAAATCATGAACGATAATGATAATAACTATATAATAACTATATCAGATAAAGTTGTAGTTTGTGGAAAGTTTGAAATGCTGGATTTAACACTATATATAACTAGATCATAAACATACAAGAATTCTCATTCAATTCTATGACCAATTGTATAATAAGCTTTTGTTGTTGTTAGGATAAACTGTCATGTTCCTTCAAGAGAACAGTTCTTTTTTCACATAGCTAATATGAGGTCAGAACATTATATAGAGACTATTAGTACACCACTACAGTGGCAAGTACAGTATTAGTGACTGAAAATAAACTGTCCTTCATTTTATGTAATGCCATCCAAAAACCCAATAAAAATATAATTGTTACTAAAATATAGCATGATTAATCTTCCTGCTTTAAAACTGTTGAGGAAAAAAGCACCAAATACTATAGTTCTTTATGACTAAAATGACATTCTCCACCCCATCACATGTGGATTAAAAATGAATATCTTAAACAGCAACACCTTTTATTTTTTCAGATGATGTTGAGGCAATCCCTGTGAAAAAGTTTCCAAAACACGTAGCAGACCTTCACGACACAAATAGATTTACTGAAGAATTTGAGGTATGTTATACACAAGTTTCTCTTGTGTTCTAGAAATTATGAAAAATAAAACTATTCACAAATATTACAATGCAGCATGTTAATGGACTGGTCCTCGTGACCTCTTCTGTGGTTTGGTATTGATTTCAGGGTGGTGTTGCATTCCTAGACTCCAAATTCCAAATTCCATCTGATTCACTGAGTGAACTAGACCAGGGGGGCTATATTGTCACTCGGCCACTTTACAGGAGATACCTGATTTCTGAGTAGATCGAATCTGAGCACAGGCTCCTTTAGTTAGCTAGTTATTAGTCATTATCTGATTTTGGACTTTGCTTTTTTAAGGTCCTGAATTTGAATAGAAAGTCAATGTATGTGCTGTATTTTTCCAGACAAATACCACTTCCCCCTTCCTCCCTTTATTTCTGACCACTACTTTTGTAGAAAACAATATTGGAAATGTACGGCTTCTTTTAAAACTGTTTGGTACTGTATTGTCTGGCTCAGCATTGTTTCATGTTAAATGGCTTTGAAGCATGATGTGTCAACTGGCCAATTGCACATTTTTCAAGCTTTTCATTATATGTACATACTTTGTTGTGATATGATGTCAATGTACAGTTGAATTGCATGGCATTTGAAATGCTGCAGTTCTGTTGCCTTGCTGCGTGTCATGGTAAACTCTGGTTACTGCATGATTAAAGGTGATCACCTTTTTTAACTACATTAAAACTGTACTGTTTATGCACTTGTGTTGCTCACTGTCTGTCATTGAATTTCATTGCTGTGCTTTTTGCATTCACTCCCACATTAGATTTTGAAAGAGTTGTATGAGGTAAGACACCCTTTCTTACTATTTCCAGATCTGTAGTAATAGTTTATAGGATTTCTTATATGTAGGATATTTGGTTCTGTGATCATGTTTGCATGCTTATTGCATTGAGGAGTGTTGTTCTTCTAGGGTGATTTTGCTGATTGTTTTGATACATATGTATTTCTTTTACAGGAAATTCAGACTTGTACTGTCGATTTAGGTATCACATCAGACAACTCCAACCATCCTGATAATAAGAACAAGAATCGATACGTTAACATTGTAGCATGTATGTATGCAATAGATTCTTTTTAATTCATGCTTGATTTGTTACTTGTATACTGATAGCATTTTACAGAAAACTCCAATAGATCTGATCCTTTCTATATGGGATAACAGGGCAACAACTCTTGTTTATACGTAAAAAAAAAACATTTGTTAAATGTGGAACTGCATTCTTTAATGTTAAAGGTTATCAGTTAAGGACACTCGATTGTTAGGCATAGATTTGACAAAAAAATACCTAAGACAGCATTTAAAAGGAGCATTGTTGTACAAAGCTTCAGCTCCCTACCATTTCAATGTCATTATATTCACTACAGAGGTGTTTTCAATAGCTGACATTGTATTTTATGTATCCGAGAAAAGCAGACTATGAATCTGTGTGTAGGTATTGGCATTTAGCATATTGGAATGTACTGCATTATAGGATTGTCACCATGAATAGTTTGACCTCAAGGAAATGTCAGTTACTAGAATAATCTTTTTTGTTTAAAAAAAAAAAAAAATCATTCTTATATACTCATGAAATGCTTTTACCTTGATTTCTTTCTCCTTTTATTTCAGATGATCACAGCAGAGTAAAACTTGCACCTCTTCTTCAAAAAGATGGAAGGCACAGTGATTACATTAATGCAAACTATGTTGATGTAGGTAAACTTTAAAACACATTTTGTATGATTGTACTTCCTGAGTACAATTGTTTTCCTTGTGGGGTAGGGTGTCTCTTATCATTTCATAGTTTCAGCAACCAAAACCAAACTACGTGTAATGACATCTCTTATATCAATAACAGACACCTTACACACAACGTATTGCCTTCTATTTGAATAGCCTTCTCATTCCTTTAATAGGGATTCAACAAACAAAAAGCCTATATTGCAGCCCAAGGGCCTATGAAATCAACAGCTGAAGATTTCTGGAGAATGATCTGGGAACATAACGTTGGAGTTATTGTTATGATCACAAACCTAGTTGAGAAAGGAAGGGTATGTATTTTCCATTTGCTATTTCATTGTATTTAGGTCTTTATGACAAAGTAGCTGTATTTTTATATATTTTTGAAAATTGCCAGCCACCTTTTACATAACCCTCCAGGAACAGCATGAAAACAAGAGTGAGTTATTTGTTTCATTGTCCGCAATACTATTACTTGATAGTGTAATTGTCTGTCAAAACCTTTCATGAGGGCAGGTTAAGAGGCATTTCAATTGAACTCACTGATCCGATCACCCTATCACATAATTTTATTTTACAGATTTTAAACAGTAAAGGTCCTTATTCATACTTAAGGTGCTCCTAATGCTTCCAGGTGAAATGTGTTCTAAGCCTGTACAAGGCATCCATGCAGAACATCCACCTGCTCCCCTCAGTAAAGTCAGGTTTAGGGTGAGCATGCTAAAAAAAATCTGTATTCTTAACAGTTTTGACTTTCCACAGTTGCCTTATTTTTGTATACTTTATTTGTCTTGTGCATGCAGTTTACTTTCATGGATACCCAGTGTTTTTTTTTTGTACTGTAGAGAAAATGTGACCAGTACTGGCCTTTAGAAAACAATGAAGAATATGGCTGCTTTCTTGTGTCAGTGAAGAGTACTAAAGCCATGGCCTGTTACACTCAGCGACACTTCACTGTGAGGAACACCAAAATAAAAAAGGTTAATAAAAAATATTTGTATATATATATATATATGTTTTCTAGGTAGATTTCTGGGGTAATATTGGGGGATGGATGGGAAAGCAACTGAACTGCTGTTATTGTTGGTAATTGTTGACATCTAAACATTGTCCATTTGTTCTACTCAAGAGTAACATTGTAACATGTTCCTCTCAGGGATCCCAGAAAGGGAGGCATATTGAACGTACAGTTATCCAGTATCACTACACACAGTGGCCTGACATGGGAGTTCCCGAGTACACACTTCCTGTTCTGACCTTTGTGCAAAAGTCTTCAGCAGCCAGAACCACTGATATGGGGCCAGTTGTAGTTCATTGCAGGTATGCTCTAATGTAATATGGGGTGTTTTAAATTGTGCTGTAGTTAAGCTGCATGGAATACTGTACACTGAAAATGCTGTTTCTGTATTTTGCAGCGCTGGAGTTGGGAGGACAGGTACTTTCATTGTGCTGGACAGCATGTTACAGCAGATCAAAAACCAGGGCTCTGTAAACGTACTTGGGTTCCTGAAACATATACGAACTCAGAGAAACTACTTGGTTCAAACAGAGGTAAGAAAACACAGCTCATCCTATAATTAAATGATGTGATCTTGTATTGCTTCGTAATGCAGGGACTCAGTAATATGCTACCATTGTTGGAGGCTTCTGTCCACACTACAAATGTCTTCTGCTTACAGTTCTGGCAATGATCACGGGAACAGAAATTGCTATGAGAGTCAATATACCAGTGGCGTGCACTGCATGACCAATCGGAAAACTAAGATGGTTGCGATAATACTAGAATATAAAATGTGACTTTCTGTCTTTATGTAATCTTTTTTTTCTGCGTGTTCATTGCGTGGTCCACGCCATTCTTTTTTCTATGTTCGAGTCATGCTGCCTTAGCTCTAAAACAGTACCAGGCTCTCTGAGTGACGTCGCAGTTACACACACGTAGTGGAGCTCAGTGGATACAGTCATTTTGTATTCAAGTAGCATGACATTCTGCAACTGCACACTAGTTATTAGCTCATACTGATTTCATTTTGTTTGCACCATTACAGCACCCCATAATGCACTGTGCACCAACCAGGCTAGCCTTTTGACTGGGTCCTGTGCCACCCAAAGTACTGGCTTGTGGTATACGAATAAATTACTGAGAAAAATACATCAATAATCAATGGCATATTTTCTCAATATGACACCCGGGTAGTAAAATTGGACCCAGGTCGTGTCGGGTAATTCTGGTACCAGTGCTGACCTCTATCTAATGTTACATTCATATAGTCTCGCTGCATGACCTACTGGGAAACCCACTGCACGCCACTGCAATATACAGTATAGGGGTTCAAATAAAAATAATAACACAGTCTTCATATGAGGACTACCAGAATTTTGTTGGTCCTAATTGAGATCACTATGATAATACGATAGAACAACCATTAAACATATCCGGGATTAAAAAATCATAGACAAGTCCGTGTGTAGTCCCTAAATCTTTTTGTAAGGTTACTAAAAAAAAACAAAAAAAACAGTTTTAAAGGGATGTTATTTCTATACCATACATAAACAAACTCATTACAGTGTGCTGACACCAAGTAAATGCCATTTATTTAATTCATAACAGTGGCATACAGTTTTTTCTCCACACTGCATCTGTGCCTTTTCAAAGTACGTATTTTCTTTTAAAACAGGAGCAGTATGTTTTCATTCATGACACTCTAGTGGAGGCCATCCTTAGTAAGGAAACCGAGGTTGCTGCCAGTCACATTCATGCCTATGTTAATACCCTCTTGACCCCAGGGCCATCAGGAAAAACCCATCTGGAGAAGCAGTTCAAGGTAATATAATAGAGTACTATCAATTTGTTATCTGTTACATACCTATAAAATGGCCTCTAAAAGTATTAATGTTGGTTGATTTATACTAAATATATGTACTGTTAATGTATTAACTGACATAAAATTATTTTTAAAGCGCATGCCTAATTTGGTCAAATTCTCCATGATTTTAAGCATTTAGATGTTAAATGACTGAAAATAAGAAAGAAAGTATTTTAATTAATCTTTGTCATGTTGCAGTTTCTAAGCCAGCCCAATGCAAAACAGTGTGACTATTCGACTGCAATGAAGCAATGCAACAGGGACAAGAACAGGAGTGCATCTCTTATCCCCAGTAAGTTGTGAACGATGCTGTCTTGGATAATTGCATTTATTGTTCACGACTGTCCGTAAAAAAGTCACTTCATAACTGTCAAACACACTCCAGTCTGTGTGTGTAACAGTTAATATCACTTACATCATTATTTTAAATGCTTGATACTGTAAGTTTTGTGTTTTACATAACATACGCATTTATGTAAGTTTTAAATGATCTGATTTGTGAATTTAAACGATCATATAATGTTGCTATATTTGTATGGAAAATTAATACCATTTATTTAGTATTTATTTATTTATTTTTAAGTGGAGCGATCCAGAGTTAGCCTACCCTCGGTATCAGGTGAAGGTACAGATTACATCAATGCCTCCTATATCATGGTAAGTATTCTGCTAATGAGAATATATTTAAAATAAAGTGCATTCAAAATCAGATTTTTAAATACCCCATCATCTCTTCCTTATTGTGTTCAGGGCTATCATCAGAGCAGTGAGTTCATTATAACTCAGCAGCCACTTCCAAATACCATAAAGGATTTCTGGAGAATGATATGGGACCACAATGCACAGATAATTGTCATGCTTCCGGATAACCAGAGTCTGGTGAGATTCTTTTCTTATAACGCTGATACACACATTGTAATCCAAAGGAGAAAATAAACAACATATCTTTGTGTTTCTTTTTTATTATATACTTTTAAGACACCCTTTTTTTTTTTTTTTTTACCAAATCATTCATGACATGTACAACTATGGCCAAATGTTTTGCATCACCTAGGAATTTAGGATTGAGACATAATTAAAAAAAAAAAATGATCTTTTATTTGACATCATGTAATCAAAGAAACTACATGTATATCACAAAAGTATTCCGGAAGCCATACTAGTAGTACAGTATTTCATATTAGATTTTGAAATGTCATATTTTTCAATTTTTGTCAGTTTTTCATTAAGTACATGGAAAACTACAAAGTGGTATGTAATTCAGTATGTTAACGTAACATTATTTTGCAGGTTTTATTTGACTTTATGAAGCAAATTATGTTAATTATATAGGGTGATACAAAACTTTTGGCCATAGCTGTACACACTTTCTGGATCAGGGTTTCAGAGTTTCTTTAACTGAGGTTCAACGGCACCCATTTTGAATACAACCCCTTTTGAGAGCCTGAAAGCAAAGTAAAATAGGTTTTAAACTAATATTGATAGCAACATGTCATTGCTGGTGTTTCTAGGCAGAAGACGAGTGTGTCTACTGGCCAAGCAAAGAAGAACCAATGAGCTGTGAAACATTCACAGTTACTCTGATTGGTGAAGATCATGTTTGCCTCTCAAACGAGGAGAAGCTTGTTGTCCAGGATTTTGTCCTGGAAGCTACACAGGTAAGACAAAGGAAATGTATTGACTTACATTTGTGATACATTCTCAAGAGAATTATACAGTAACGGCAATTCTTAATCAGCTTTATGGTTCCTATAGCATTTTTGAATCTTGGTACTTCCTTGATCATCAAGTTTTATAAATCTAATTGGACAAGTTTCTAAGTTTTTTTTTTATCTGGGTGATTATCTCAAAACAAGCCTATGGAAGTCATCACTAAAATATATGCATTGACAAAGTTATAGTGTTTTATATCTCTATAATATATTCCATTTTTAATTGGTGCTCAACTGTTCAATTTAAAATAAAATCTAAATCTAAATTGAAACAGAAAGTGTGAAAATATGAAGCATTAAACATTTAACATGAATCATTACAAGACACATCTGTTTATGTTAAAAACGCTGTCGCCATCTGGGTTTGCAGAGGTAGAGATGTGATAAGGAAACACAGGCCCCACAGGCTTGATTACAAATATGTTTTATCTTGAAATCCTTGACAAAGAAGTCACTTCAGATATTCCTTTACAGGATGACTACGTCCTTGAAGTAAGACAGTACCAGTCTCCAAAATGGCCAAATCCTGACAGCCCAATGAGCAAAACCTTTGAGCTGATTAACCTAATCAAAGAGGAAGCGGCAACACGAGACGGACCAATGATTGTGCACGATGGGTAAGCTTTTCCTCAATTATTATTCACTTCTAATTCAGATCCACATGATACCCACTGCAAGTTCCACACAGCAGACAGTTAAAACTTTATAACCTTCCAAAACACATTCAACACCACAATGATACAGTAAAGTAAGAATAGTGGCTTAAATCTTGAAAAAAAATCAATAAATACATTTCTTAGTTTGGTCTTTTTTTTGGTCTTTTTTTTTTTTTTTAGATGTTGTAGTTTTAAATGAGCTGCCTCAAAAACGTGCTTGTTTTTGTACAATACCTTTCATTAATAGGTATGGGGGAATAACGGCAGGAACATTCTGTGCTTTGACCACACTTGTGCATCAGCTGGAGAATGAAAACTCTATGGATGTCTATCAAGTGGCAAAGATGATCAACCTAATGAGGCCTGGTGTCTTCACAGATATTGTAAGTAACTTGAAACACAATTACACTTAATCACACAATTAGTGTATAATATAATGATAAATGTACAGTAAATGTACATGTGAATTCAATTGAAAATAATTGTTTATTTATACATTTGAATTACTGGTTGTAAATTGATATTATACTGTAGCTTCATATGTTAAACCTCACTAAAATTGTTTTTTAAAGTGTAATATGACCTTAATTAAGATGTTAATATATTTAACTACAAAGAAATGCTTTTCTTTTGCAGGACCAGTACCAATTTCTCTACAAAGCTATCCTTAGTCTTGTGAACACAAGGGAAGATGAGAAAGCTATATTGTCGGCTGATAACAACGGCACCATTCTGGGCGATGGAAATAATGCAGCTGAAAGTTTGGAATCCTTGGTGTAACTCTTTATACTGAAAACTGAATGAATTTACAACTTTTGAAAGCTATTGCTATGCCTTTTTGTGAATCCCTCTAAATTCCATCTTTAAATGATATGACACCGTTGCTGGATGTAATGTGCGCCTTTATATAATTCATGTTGTACTTTTATTTGATATTATATAGTTTGGACTAATTCACATGCTAGACTTGTGTTTAAAAGATGAATCGTGTGATTTCAGTCAGGCTCAGTATTAGTTTACATGCCCTTCTCCAAACTTTTTCTAACTTTTCAGATTTATTTATTGGCAGTGAGCTAAATATTAAGGCATGAAAGAAAAAAAAATGTCCTTAAATGACATACTGTATGTAACTAGTATATTATTTGTAGCAACCATGGAATTTGACAGAATTGTGTTGTCCATATAGATCATGTAAATAAAACAATTCTTAATAGTGTTTAATGTTTGAACTAGATATGCTCAATAACATTCTGATATGTAATGTAAATAGTATTATAGTGACCAAGTCTATGGGCCAAATTCTATTTATACTTCTAGATTTTTATATTTTACTACAGAGTCAGTTTTCTAGTAGTTTTGACATGTATGACTACATTGTTCTAATAATTTACTTTACAGATTGTTAATGTTTAATATATCTGATATTACAGTGTTCTGTTTTTTGTTATACAGTATAAACATACATTTGCAGCATGAACTATTAACAATTTTAGTTGTGCATTAGAAATGTTCTAGATATAGTGTTTTATGCTACATGCAAGTTTTATGTACAACTTTTTTTCTGGTGATTTTTTTTTTTCCCCTTTAAGTCACTGTTTTGCATTATGGTAATCACACAATAAATACGGGAATTTAAATTCATTGATAATACAATTCAAAAGAGTGTGGTGTTTTAATGACAATATTGAACACACGTTGTAGTTTAAAAATATATTTTAAATCTTATACTTGACAGCATACTTAAATACCATACTACATTCAACAATGAAGAATTAAAACATATAAAGCTGGAAAACACATTTTTGTATTCTGACAGCTGTTGGAGTTTTGCTCAAATGAGATATATTGCTACTACCCATATTTCTACAAGATTGTATTTAATAAAGACAACAGCAAACAACAAAATGAGACTAAAAGGCAGCAATGGAGGAAATGTGGTTAGTCACAAAGTACTGTCAGAAATGTAAGTAAATCTAATATCCTAGAAGATGTATTGTATAGAATATGCATAAACCAAAAGTAAACTATATTCTATGTAACTCAAACACATAAAACACAGGGTTTGCACAAATATTGCCACACACCAGTCCTGGCAGAACATTACTGTTCTGCAGTATGTGTTGGGTGATCAAAGGCTTCCAGGACAAACTGATCACAAGGGTCCAATGACAAGATAATGTATGTCCTCTTCACAAGCCTCAATGTCTTTAAAAAGGGATCACCCAAATTAAAGACTACAAAGTCCTTTAAAACTGAGGTAACCCAAATACAAAGGACTCACAAGATTTAAAGTAAAGATTTAAATACTGGTGTATTGCTTGTCCAACTGTGCCTATTTGTCTGCAGGATTATCAAGATTACCTTTTTCATGGCTACAGATTGGCTATTTTTTAAGAAAGAGTATATACTGAATAATATATTGTAAGAAACAGGTCTTAGAAAGATGGCGGATTATGATGTTTAGACACAGAAATGTCTACATTAAGATAACAAATAATCCCCAAAGGAAAGGGTTATTCTAATTAATTTTCACATTATAATCCAGTCTCAGACTTCCAAGATACTGTTCATTTTATTTATTTTTTTCAAAAAATGGGTCAAGTGTCGAGACAATCTCTTAACAAATATAATGGTATCTGCTCCTTCAGCATTAACTGCATCTTGAAAAAAAAACAAAAAAAAAACACCAATTAAATTAGCAACAATATAAATCAACCATATATGGCACCTCTGTAGAGCCAAACATCTAAACTGTCTAAACACACACAGAGCTTTACATATTAATGAGTCAGTCTAGTGTTAAGAATACAATATAAAACCAGGTATTTTACACCGCTAATGAGCTAAGAAAACGTGTAATAAACCATGTCCTGTATTTACAAATCACATTTCCAATTCTGAAATACTCAGTTCAGTTAAAAACTAAATCTTTGTGCACTGGTACCTTACAGAATTCTAATCTGATTAATTGCCATATGGCTCAGCAGCATATATGATATTGTCATTCTTGGGCATGCACTCCGTGACATAATCTGGAAGAACCCGGAGCCACAATCAGGAACAGCTCTACCAGCTGGCCTTTTAAGAACATGTGGATTAAAAAGGTTAACTAAACATTACAGCATATGTAGGTATGAATATAAGAATGCATCCTGACCAGGATTCAACAGAAGCACAAACCTGAATGTACAAACTGGATTACAGATATATAACACTACAAACCCTTGTCTTAATGTGAGTCAGTTTACAAAAAAAAAAATCACTGTATTGCATTACATATTTAACCATTAAAAAGCGTTTTAAATTATCTGATTAAAACTCATGATCCTCCCTAGCCTTGTAGTGAACTTCTGAATGGACAGAGCAAGTTACAGTAATTAATGTAGCTTTATTATTTATTTTCTTAAATTATTCTGTAAATATATGTTTATGTGTAGTATATTTATTTAGATTTTATCAGCCCTTTAAAAAAAAAAATGGGCATAAAAATAATTACAATATTTATTCAGAAAAAAGTCTGAAAATGAATAGTGACGTTTAAAATTGAATGGGAGTGAAAATACATCAATATGATGCTGATTCTCTGGGGCCATTGATTAAGGTAGATAGAATAATGGCTTCAACATTACATTGTTCACTTTTGGTATTTAATGAGGCTAACCATCCCAGTCTTAAAAACTCCCATGTGCTCTCACTTTTTTAAAATGTCTTATTAAAACATCTTTCTAACACATTTGATTATTCCTTCCATCAATAGCTAATCACGACAAAAGCACAAAAACCAGGAAGTTAATTAAAATGTTTTGTACACTAATTGTAAGAACATTGATCTATGCAGATTAACTATACTTTCAAATTCGCACACCATAATACTGTACAAAACAGGAAATGTTAACCATTTACTTACAACCATAAATATAACTGCATTTGGGCTCTATAGACTGTAGAGGATAATTAATAATAATACTACCACTAAATGCTGTGGTAAAGGTACAGTAAGCCAGACATAAGTCTGTTGCCAAACAAAGGGGTAATGTATTGTCTTATAAAGTACTTTTTTTTTTAAAACATGTCAAGTCAGACTTAAATTTACTAATAAGGTCTAAATATCCAAAGACAGGACATTTAACAATATTGTAGTTATTTCATTACCATGACCACATACTGTATACAGTAGCTAACTGAAAAACCTCCACTGCTCCAGCAACACAAACCTATAAGAAGAGAAGGTTAAAATGGTGGGATGCATGCCATTGATAGTTCAGAAAACAGACAGCACGATCCAGCATTGTTGTATGCTATTGAGTGGCTGAATTGATGGTTACTGTTGCATTTATATAACAAGCACCCTTTGAAACCATCTAAAAATGTGGGAGGCAATTATTTGACAATCAAAATCCTGGAATTAACATAAATGAATGTGAAAGGGCACCGCATTAACACTAGAACTACCAGAGTGGTCATTTTGACCGATCACGTTTTTTAAATGCGTTTTTCTCCACTGATTTGGCAGCTAGACGCCTGTGCTTTTTGGACTTTTCCTACATATATGTATTAAACATCTCAAAGCATCAGTAGACCCAGGGTTGCAAAAATTTATGAAGATATAATAAATTATACCTAGAACTACCAGAGCTGTCATTTTGACTGTCATATTAAAAACAATGGGTTTAGCTGCTGGGTTTAGCTGCTGAACTTGAAAGTTTCGAGTTCATTATTATCACAATGAGGTTAGTGATAATGAGTGATAACGAACACAACCACAGCTGTGGCAAGTGCACTGCACTGCACATGTACAGAAGTGGCATGTCTGTGTTGATTGCACAAACTAGACTACATTCCACATTTTGAACAGTTATATGTTCCAGCTTTTGAACATTTGAATAATCCACATTTCTAACAGTTTTATCCTTACATCTTCTGAACAATCCACATTTTGAACAGTTGATTTAGTCTATTTAATTTAGTCCTGTTGTGCATGATTATACTGAAAAAACAAAATAAGAAAGTTAAGAAATAATAGTGTAGCAAACGAGCTACTGCAAGACTGGAGACAGAAATTACCGTTGAATAGCCAACAGAGTCGAACTCAAAATAAAAGATGGGTAAATGGAAAAGACTTGTATAAAATACAAACAATCACATCTCGGGCACTGTAATTCTCTACTGTTCCACATTGTCATAAGCTCCCGCTGCATCCCGAAAGTTGTCTCTGAGGTGCTAAAACCATCCCGTTTTATAGTCTAGCATTTGTATAAACTTACAGCATTTTAAACAATACAACCAATCATAACCCCTTCCAACACCATTTATACAACAACCTACGTTTTTTGTTGACTAAAATGTTTTGTACATTCCACAAATAAAACATGCATCTAAAGTAATTATGACGGGAGTTTGCATTTTTATTATCTCACTCCAAGTGTCTTTCCAAATTTGAAATAAATATACTTTTTTTCCCACCAAACTCACATAGATAATAGAAACACATTTGGTTTAGTCATGAAAGGTGCTTTTTGTTGTGTAATTTAGACCCTCTGACTTAAGACGACGTAACACTGGCCCATATATATTCTTCGTTAGTGGCCTAACCAGTCCCTTGGTTTTAATTTCTTCTGCAAAACAGTATGACAAATATTATAAAACCCATGTTATTTTTTGAAGCAATACAAGAATAAAACATTCTTATTCTACAGGTACTGTTAAAATGATACCATGTTGCAAACCATTGCGTTTTACTACAGTGTGTTTGAAGAAGCTGTCTGGTCAATTATACCCATATTAACTCCTTTGCCAAGATACTTTGCAATGTGATGTACAGTGCCTTGCATAAGTATTCACCCCCTTGGACTTTTCCACATTTTGTAGTGTTACAACCTGGAAATTAAAATGGATTTAATTGGGATTTTTACTATTTGATTTACACAACATCCTTAACACTTTGAAGGTGCAAAATATTTTTTATTGTGACACAAAAGTTAATTAAACAAAAAAAAGACATTTGTTGGTTGCATAAGTATTCACCCCCCTGAGTCAATACCTGGTAGAAGCACCTTTGGCAGCAATTACAGCCGTGAGTCTTTTTGGGTAAGTCTCTACCAGCTTTGCACATCTTGATCCTTCATTTTTTGCCCATTCTTCTTGGCAAAATTGCTCAAGCTCTGTCAAGTTGGATGCGGACCGTTGGTGAACAGCAATTTTCAAGTCTTGCTACAGATTCTCAGTCGGATTGAGGTCTGGGCTTTGATTCTAAGACATTCAGGCTCTTGTTTTTAAACCACTCCAGTGTAGCTTTGGCTGTGTGTTTAGGGTAATTGTCCTGCTGGAAGGAGAACCTCTGCCCCAGTCCCAGGTCTCTTGCAGACTGAAACAGGTTTTCCTCTAGAATTTCCCTGTATTTGGCTCCATCCATCTTGCCCTCAGTCCTGACCAGTTTCCCAGTCCCTGCCGATGAAAAGCAGCCCCATAACATGATGCTGCCACCACCATGCTTCACCGTGGGGATGGTGTTCTCAGGGTGATGAGCAGTGTTTGCTTTGCGCCACACATAGCGTTTTGCGCCATGGCCAAAAAGTTCAATTTTGGTCTCATCAGACCAGAGAACCTTTTTCCACATGTTTGCTGTGTCTCCCACATGCCTTTTGGCAACACTTCCATAAAGCCCAGCTTTGTGGAGCGTCCGGGTTATAGCTGTCCCATGGACGGTTTCTCCCATCTCAGCTGTGGATCTCTCCAGCTCTTTCAGAGTTACCACTGGCCTCTTGGTTGCTTCTCTGACTAATGCCCTCCTTACCTGGTCACTGAGTTTTTGTGGACGGTCTTCTCTAGGCAGACACGGTTGTGCCATATTCTTTCAATTTTTAAATAATGGATTTAACGGTGCTCCGGGGGGGGGGTGTTCAAAGTTTGGGATATTTTTTTATAACCCAACCCTGATTGGTGCTTCTCCAGAACTTTATCCCAGACTTGTTTTGATAGCTCCTTGGTCTTCATGATGCTATTTGTTTAGATAAGCTCTCTAACAAACCCTGGGGCCTTCCAGAAACAGGTGTATTTAATCTGAGATCATGTGACACTTTAATTGCACACAGGTGGACTCCATTCAACTAATTATGTGACTTCTAAAGGCAATTGGTTGCACCAGAGCTTATTTAGGGGTGTCACAGCAAAGGGGGTGAATACTTATGCAATCAAGACTTTTCAGTTTTTTATTTGTAAATAATTTTGAAAAATATGTAGATTTTTTTCCCCACTTCGACATTATGGACTATTTTGTGTAGATCAGTGACAAAAAATCCTAATTAAATCCATTTTAATTCCAGATTGTAACACTACAAAATATGGAAAAGTCCAAGTGGGGTGAATACTTATGCAAGGCACTGTAGTACCAAGTATTCATTTTATTTTGCTTTCCTTTCATGAAAGAAATACAACTCGCCAGTCAAGTGTCTTATTCCAACATCATTTCTCAGAATTATCATATCTCTCTCTTCCTTTTCTAAAATGTAAATAAATAAATAAATACATTTGTGTGACTGAGCTCCTTTGGAGGTCACAATGGAGGGTTTCAATTAAAAAAAAAATCACAACTTTCACAATTTAACACATACAGATCATTTGTAACAAATGTATTTCACATTACACTGTACCAAAGCAGTAAACCTAAAACCATTCATTTCCACAACATTTTAATTACAGAGTATCAGTTAAACTGGCATCAATTAATACACTGCAGTTCAGTTGTAATTTTGAAATGTTGACAGCTTCTTTCATATCAATAGCCATTGTATGAACCCAAACTCTTCCACTAACTGAATGGATGTTTAGCTTCTAGGTGTTTTGCTACTGCATGCAAAGTGGTATTAGCCTTTGGAACTGGTTCTTACATATATATATAAAATCAATAAAAAGGCTCCACATTTTACATATGTTTATTTTATTTATTTTTATTTATGTCCGCATTCTGTAGATGTCTTTTCCAATCCTGTTGTACACACCATCTGAATACATCCATGCTGGCTGATGTTGAAACTGTTCAGCAGAAGTTATTCTGAATAGAAATTATATAAAAAGTAGATGTCATTTTTGGCATTTTAAATATTGTCTTCGGCCCCTGAATCCGTTGCAGCAAAGTGTGGTTTGTGAGTAATAAAGAAAGAAAGAAAGAAAGAAAGAAAGAAAGAAAGAAAGACTGTCCTTAAAGAAATCTGTCATCTAGAAGAGTTTTAAGTGGTTTCAATGGTAGACACTGAACTGAATGGCCATAACAGGCAGTGTTGTGTGATGCACAGCCATGTCACATTCCAACCCCTGCAGGAGAGATAATGCTAAAAGCTCTACAATAAATGTGTCTCTCTTCACGCCTTCCTTTAAAAAGATTGCAGGACTGATGGTGTTTAAGAGAATTCCATACGGGCTCCAGCTGAACTTGTATCATAGAGGGTTGCCAGAGCATTCTGGGGCAGGGAGACCTCCACAGAATGACACATAGGATTGCACCTGAATACATAGATGGAAAAGAAGAAAATATTCCATTCAATCAACTACCCAAAAAAAACATCTCAACATCTGTCAATGAGAGTAGCTAGGACTGGAGTACGTCTGAACACAAACAGTCACTGTCTGATAATAGGGGCTCTGGGTCACCAGTCATTCTTATTTCAAAATCTTGCTGTCCTGTTCACTCCTTAAGGAGTAAACACCCTCTCTCAATCTTAATGCCCAATATGCTCACAAAAACACAAAATTCTCACAGTAGCTTCATCTGCTTTTGCCTGATCAATGTACTCCATTGCCAACATATGATCTAGACCCATTTCATTCACAATGGTTATTCCAGCTTCTTCTGCACTACAGGGGAAAGGATTTAGAGGATAACTATAAATAATGCATTCAACGGCCATACACACAATATAATGAAACATGGGGTATTTATATTTTATTAACACAAGACTTAGTTAAACCTGTGGTAATTTCACTAGAAAATGTAATACTAAATAAGATTTAACCATAACTAAAATGAGTCAACTGAATGTTTCTCTGCAGAGATTTACCCACCACATAAATATTATCTGCACACCTACCATTTTTTGAAGTTATTTCATAGCAGGCGAGAGGTAGCTGGCAGTAAGCATGTTCACTTTGTTGCTAATACAATGTTTTGCCACAACAGGATGGAACGCATAAGGCAGCAAACTGTTATAAAAAAAGTAAAACACAAATTGAAAATGTTAACAAGTTTGAAACTGAAAAACACAAGTACTAGTCCATTGACCCACAAGTATATTAACTTGGTATATTCCTGCAGTTAGAACATAAGAACATAAGAAAGTTTACAAACGAGAGGAGGCCATTCAGGCCATCTTGCTCGTTTGGTTGTTAGTAGCTTATTGATCCCAGAATCTTATTAAACAGCTTCTTGAAGGATCCCAGGGTGTCAGCTTCAACAACATTACTGGGGAGTTGGTTCCAGACCCTCACAATTCTCTGTGTAAAAAAGTGCCTCCTATTTTCTGTTCTGAATGCCCCTTTATCTTATCTCCATTTGTGACTCCTGGTCCTTGTTTCTTTTTTCAGGTCAAAAAAGTCCCCTGGGTCGACATTGTCTATACCTTTTAGGATTTTGAATGTTTGAATCAGACTGCAGTGTAGTTCACTATTCTATATAAGCAACATGACCAGCTATTATTTAGCTTTGTATATGGAAATCATAAGATAAGTTAATACATTCCTAAAAGGCATAAGTGATGTTCTGAATCACTATCCCTGTCAAGCACCCACTGTACTCAAGCCTGTAAAGTAAAACACAAGCTGCTGCTAACCTGATACAAAGTTCATCATGTTTATTAAAATGTTGCTTTACATCTTTCTTAACTTGTACAGCTATCCAAAAAGACTTACTTCAACACTTCCCATTCTTCTTCAAATATAATCCATATTAAAAAAAAAAAAATCCAAAACTGAAGTAGTGTCCTTCAAAAAAGAGGCTTTTTACAGTACTGGACTGGATCTTAGATAATCTGATTTCAGTTCAATGTCAAGAAATGAAAAGTATCATTTTTAGTACATTTAGATTAGCAGACAGACCATTCTATTCCATAGTGTGTTCTAAGGTTTCGCGGCACACTGTTTTTGTTCAAGATTGATTAAAAGTATGATTCTGTTTCCATGGTAGTGCAAATCATTCATTAGTATGCTAATATGACAAGACTGTCTACCCACAATAAACCCATTTTAGAAGAAAGTCTCCAGCTTCTTAGACAGCTCACACAAGACCATGCAAGGTGTTAGGAAGGGAGCCAACAGACAGACCACAACACTGTGCAAGGAACTACAAGGCAGATTAGTGAGGGCAGCCATCTCCAGACTGCCAACTGTTAGGTGATCCAGCAAAGCTACCAGTAAACCCACCACTTGGGATCAAGTTTTTATGGATTTGCACTAAGCTGCTTTTAGTTAACTTGCTTTTTTTTGCCACAATCCCAACATCATGAAGATCAGTCTTCATTTACTATATGATGATGTATCTTCAAAAAGTACACTTTTTGACTGCTTTTTTCTCCATCAAGTGCTATTTTAACCCTCCAATCGCTGTGCCATACCTGAGATACTGATAATAAGAAGCTAATTTACCTCTCATGATCAATATGCTGATCGGCATCATACATACAAATAATATATAAAAATAATAAAAATGTTTTTGTTCATATAAACGTGTTATGCTGCCTTGAATAAGCTACAGCAATACAAAAAAATTATAACTTTGGTAGGCCGCTGGTAATGTGGGTGAGATATGTACCACACTCTTTTGTAATAAATGGTCTGTCCCTGGAATAATTAGTTACATTTTATTTGTTAAAAGGCAGTCTATAAAAGCTGCCTCTCCCTGTCGCAAGTCAGTATCTGTCATTCTGGGCAAGACTGAAGAACCGATAAACTTCTATAAATGCTTCAGTATCCAAGGCAACACATATTTCTGATGTTCCAAGAGGAAAGGTTTCAAAAGTGATAACTCTACAGACACAATTTAAAGACCCTGCAGACTTTTCATGTGAAAATGGTGCCAACACTGTATTGACAGTTTATTATATTACGAGAAATATGATGTTACCATGAAACTAGGAGTAATATATTCATTTACAATGCATTACATAAGCTGAAAAGTAATCTAAAAACTCAACCCCCAACTTCTGGCACTATATCAGTGCTGTCATAAAATATTCTTTGGCTTTATGCTTGAATCTGGAAAGTGATTTTCTAAATGTGCTGTATATATATATATATAAACTTAAAACTACTGTATGGTCTCCTTTGTAAGGCCTTCACAACCTATTCTTACTTCTGTTTGTTTTTTTTGTTTGTTTTTTTGATACATATAATGGTTTTGATTCAGTTAAACTTAATTGGTGTCATGTTGACAGGTAGGCTAGCACAACCCTCCATCTGCATGCCATTAGATCTGAAAATACATTAACCACTCAACACAAGGAGAACGTGTACTCTGAATGTTCTTCGAAATCATGTTTGTGTAATCGTTACTCATATAGACAGAAAATAGGTTTAAATGACCTAACACTTCATTTTCTATCTATACTGTATGTGTAATTTTATTATCCCTGTGTAATTGACACGTTTGGAACTCAGCATTGTGGTATGTGACATATTAAAAAAAAAACTAAATATAATCAACCTATTTCGGATTTGAACTGGTGACCTTCTCCTTACAAGCCCTGGACTTTAACCACTGGACCACGCTGCCTGTAATCATATCAAAACAAGAAAGAAAAAGAAAATGCAACTGATATTGATTAAGGATTAAAACTATAGGAGCAATGTAAAATATTAAGGTAGTGTACAATTCATTTGAGACCCTGACATTTGCAAGTGCCTCTTTAAAACAGTGGATAGCGCATGGATGTTATGTCTTTATTGTGTAGTTCCTTTTAACCATTCAGCTTTTCCTCAAGGTTATCCATTTCATCTGTATCCACATAATCTTAATAAAGACATTTTTAAGAGTGTTTGTGCTTTTATTTGCTCCAGCCTTGCAACTGTTTATAGTATTTTTTATGACTTTATTAAGTTTGTCTTTAAAACTGGATATGAGGTTCTCAATTTGAGTGCTCCTTTACTAATGCTCTGCTGCTGAGGACTTCAAAGCCTCAGTAGTAGCACTGGCATTTAATAATTTCATTAAACCTCTACTCACCCAGACAGTGCTGCTATTCTTTTTTTTTAATTTATTTATTTTGGTGCTTGCATTAAATTCTTATTATTGCCTATCATAAGAGGTTGTGACAGGTGTGCACATTCACTGTATTGAAGATTTTATTTGACACGCTACACAGGCGCGCTGATTTATTTACACAATTCTGGCAGGTGCTATTTCATGGTGCCACCCATAAGGTACCAGCAACGGTAGGGCCTAGGGCAGAGTGAAATAACACAGGGCAAACCATGTGACCGTACCAGCAATGGTAAAGTCCTGGGCATATACACAAACAGGAGTGTAAACAAAGAGTGTGAAAGAAAACGGCAATACAAAATTGCAAAACAAAGCTATAAAATAAAAGGTGGCCAATACGGGGGGCGAGCGCTACCTTCACTATAAGGACGGTCCCACTGACGAAGTACACGCGCTACACACACCTCTCACTAGACTGTATGGGGATCGCTCTTGATCCCGCCAAACTAACCGTACTTTATGGCAACGATGAGTGCCGCTTTCACACACGGTGACTCGGATTGCAATATTTAAGGTCATTTTTTTCCTTCCTGGTTTTGGGTGCTCTCCTGAGTATTAAGCGCTGCCTCTTTTGGTGCTGTTTAGCTGGCTGTTTGTTTCTCTCTCTCCAAGAGTAATCCTGCACCATTACTTCAAGCAACCTGGGTGCGTCTTTTTGTTTGGTTGGACCCTCCTCAGGGCCCGCCCCTCAGTCGATCAGGGATTCACAGTCAGCCAACCCTGGCCGAGCCCCCTGTTCAAGCAAATGACTATCAAGCGATATCCCTGGAGCGTCTGAGCTGCTCATGCAGAGATTTGCATGCGGCGAGAAGCCAGTGACAAGCCTGTCCCTCACATTGTCACAATGTCTTATTACTTTCTACAGTACAGTTGTATAACACAAAGGAGGGGTGAAGGGTATGCGTATCCACAACACCAAAAATTGGAGCTAAAAATGTGCAGGCTTAAAGTCACCATTATTATTTGTTTATTTAGCAGACGCCTTTATCCAAGTGTGGGGGTGTGTGAACTATGCATCAGCTGCAGAGTCACCTACAATTACGTCTCACCCGAAAGACGGAGCACAAGAAGGTTAAGTGACTTGTTCAGGGTCACACAATGAGTCAGTGGCTGAGGTGAGATTTGAACCAGGGACTTCCTGGCTGCAAGCCCTTTTCTTTAACCACTGGACCACACAGCCTCCAATCCACAATTCTCACCCGTCATGGACTTAATGTGTTTCTGTTTGGAAAGAAACATCCAGTAAACATGTATTTTCATTTAAAAAAACAATATCTGGTAGTGTGCTAGGTTAAATAAAGTTCTTGGATTGCTTGAATGATTAGTGAAACCTAAACACATAGGACAGATAACTGTTCCCCTCACTGTTTTTTGTTAGTTGCTATTTTATTTACTATTGCTTGTTCAGCAAAATGTGGTAAAGAATTGTGGTGTTCAGGGACAACACCTGGACTCAAAGGCTTAATAGGTATTATGTGTACTGTATATTAGATCTTCCACACACCTGTTATTATTATTTTGTGTTATTATTCTCCTCTGTTTAAATATATTTGTAAATTACATTAATCTTTAATAATATTACCTACATGTACAAATGACTTCTACAAAGAAAACTGTAAATATATTTGAACTTCTATAAATCTATACAGCCTTTACTGAAACATCTTTGGCAGCAGAAGCCCATGAACACTAATCCCTGCTGTTCTCCACGTTAGGCTTTCTTCTTTTACTTACTTTGATTTCCTCTAGAGCATTTTTCAAGGAGTCTTACAGTTAATCCCTTTCCAATTTACTGACAAGGGGTAACAATTGCGGGTCTTGCAGTATTTATTAAAAGCAATATGAATTTGGGAGGAAGAATACTACAAGAAATTAAAGCAGATTAAAACATATCTGTACTGGCCTAATTCTTGAAAGAAGATTTTTTTAGCAATCCCCTTCAGCATATTACATATTAGTAATCTTACTTAACCAAGTAATCTAATACATCACACTTTAACTAAATTAATTGATCATCCTCTACGGGTAAAATGAACATTGTATGATTTTAATTAACTTCTGTGTCACCTAAAATGGTGTGTGTGTGTGTGTGTGTGTGTATATATATATATATATATATATATATATATATATATATATATATATATATATATATACACACAGCTATCATAAACACTCTATATAAAATATAACAATATACAAATTGTTTTGCATACTCACTTAAAACCGAAAGCTGTTGCAGGGATATCAACGCATGGTTTTTCATATATTTATATTGTTTGCATATACTGGTGAGCAATTTTTTAACACTAATATCAATGATCATTTTTAAACATATACAATTTGATCACTGAATACACATATTAAAGAAATGCTAATCAATGCTTTGGAATCTATTTTCTTACCTCCAACATCCTGCTCACTGGCCAGGAGCCCTATTTGCGCAAGATGTTTTTATTTGACTATTCCTCTCAAATGTTATTTAAAAAAAAAAAAAAAAAAAAAAAAAAAAAAAGTGCAATATTTTCAAAGTTACAACTAATATGAAAAATAGCATAATTCTAGTTAGCTCAGTATTGCACTATTGTGGCCATATCCATACTAAGGAACACCAAACTGCTACCGGTTGTCTTACAAAAATAACGTTAAGGACGATCCTAAACTAAATGACATTAAATAATGTTTGTATTACATACATTTGGAATATTAATATACGTAAATACCCGTGTTACACAAAGTTGCCACAAGATGGAGACCTTTTCTTTCTCACGGGCGTCCAGTGCAAGATGCGGACATGATTGGATGTGAACGATTTGTAAGCAGGGGCGCTTTGCATGGCTTCCATCATATACAGGGGTTACAGTTTTGTTCGATGGCTTCAGCACCCCCACTATAATAAATGTTCCAGCGCCTCTGTTTGTAAGAGCGAACATTTTAAAACAATGACAATGTATACCAAACACATGTTATCAATCGAGTTGACCTCAATGTTAAAAAAAGAATTCTCTAAATATTGGAAAATATGTTTACACATTGTTCTGCTGTTTATTTTAGGCTACACACAATTGCGTGAAACAGTTATTGTGGTTGGCTTTTTAACATCGGTCTACAACAGTTTTTTGAACACTTTATTTAATTAATCAGAACACAACAGTGTAATTAACTCACGAATTAAAGCTTTGTGAATATGGCCCTTATATGGATACTCTGGTCTTAATTCGGTCTCAGTTGGTCTTGGTGGATCTTGTGCACTTTGTTAATGAGCAACTCTTCAATGAAGTTAAATCAGTCTGCAGTACGGATTTCATTCCAGTTTAAAATGAGCCCTCCCTATCGACTTTCTCCTGCTCAATAATATAAAACTTGTAGTAAAAAAAAAAAAGTGCTTAAAGATAAGAATACAAATAAGAATCACTTTGCAGGGAAAATATTTATATTTAAGATATAGGCACATGTATTTTTGTTCGGTTATTGTTTTGGTCATTATTATTATTATTATTATTATTATTATTATTATTATTATTATTATTATTATTATTATTATTATAATGGAATTGTAAGGAATTGATGATCGCTTCTACAAATATTCCCAATGTATGCAATAACATTCCGCAGTTTTACCCCTTTGTACATTTGTCAGAATTATATGCTAAAAAATAAACACGCAATTATATAATGGCGTTTTTGTTTCATTATTTTTTTTTTACTGATTTAAATAAAAGGTATTTGCAATCGGAAAAAAAAAGTCTCTGTAATCTGGCTACAATAAACTTATACTGAGCTACTACAGTCTCAGATGCAAAGAGTATTTTTTTTAAAATTATATATATATATATATATATATATATATATATATATACACACACACACACACACACACACACACAAACAAACAAATTGCTTTCTTAGTTTTTTGTTTAACAATATTTCAAAATTAGTATCAGAGACATTCTAAGCTTAATACCAAGTTTTATTTTCACCAGAAACATTTTTTGTCAGAATAGAGAAACGCATTTTTTTCCGCAGATACATTGCATCACATTTATATACTTATATCAAAAAAATATATAAACAAAAACTAAATAAACAACAATCAAGCATTTATAGCATATCAGTGTCACCACAACAGTAAATATATTTATACATTCCTAAATAGTTCTATAAAGATACAAATAAATTCAAATAAATATGACAAGGCTTTTTACATCCTTAACCCTGAGACGTAAAAATAATCAAATTATTTCGTGAAGCGTTCTTAAGTTTTTTTTGTTGTAGTTGTTGTTGTTGTTGTTTTTAACCAACTAGTCTTGTCAAGAAAAAGTATAGCTCAGATAAACCAAAATGTTGCATGCAAAGGTGAATCTTGAAATGAGCTAGGTGCACACTAGCGTACAGAATATTTCCCGCAAATCGGTGGATACGTTATTGACTTTGGTGCTGTTCATTCAAATTGTCGGTAGAAATGGACTGAGCTCCAGAGCAACTGTCATGCAGCTTCCTGATGTGTTTCTTTAAATCAAAGTTCCGACAGAATCCTTTCCCACAGGTTGGACAGGTGAAGGGTTTTTTGTCGTTGTGGGTGTGCATATGGAAAGTCAGGTTGTAAACTTGATGGAAAGCCTTGTTACAGATACTGCACTTGAACTGCTTTTCCCCGCTGTGTGTCAGTTTGTGGTTTTTGTAGTTGCCTATAAATGTAAGCACAAGAACACACAACGTAAGCACAACTTATTCATGCTCATTTATATTCTATATACATTAAGTATACATTTACAGTTTGCACGTTGCAGGAAAAAAGTCGCTGACATTTGCGTTCGCAAGCTGCAATGATAATGTGCAATTTTCTACAAATATAAGGAAATCATAAATCATTGGAAAACTATCAACCAGTATATATTTATTCAAAATAAATAATATTATAGATAGATAGATAGATACACAGATAGATAAATAAGCCTTAGAACTTTCAAATATTTTAAAAGAATAACCTTTGTCGACATAATAGTCAATTATACATAGCTCTAACATAAATACATATGGCCTACGTTGTGTTTATTTTTTTTTACCTAAATAAAACATGGTTCTATTTAAAAATGATATAAGTTAAAAACGTGCTCACGCTTATACAGCACAGTATTCAGTTCATCGCGCACGTATTTTATTGAGTTCCATTTAAAATATCAAGCACATATTTCTCACCTTTTTGATGAAATCCTTTTCCGCAGAATTCACATATAAATGGTTTATATCCCGCATGGATTCTTGTGTGAGTGTTCAGAGTTGAGCTCCGGTTAAACGCTTTCCCACACTGGTTACACTTGTGGGGTTTTTCCTATTGGAAATAAGACAGATTAGTACTGCATAGAGGAAATTGTAAAACATTATTATCACAACATAAGTTACGTATAATACGTTCACACACACTTTAGACACCATAAAGTTTAAAAACTCGGCATGGCTGAAGTGTCTGCAGAACTTCCACGCATAGTCTATACGGAAACATGTATATTTGGTAGTCTCTTGCACGAATAAACAGCATTTCGGTTAATGTTATAAATTGTATGTTTTACCTGTGTATGGATTATCTTGTGTCTACAGAGAGTGCTTGCCTGTCGGAAGCCTTTCCCACAGACTTTACAAACAAACGGTCTGGCTCCGGTGTGTACTGGCATATGACGGGTTAAATTGTAATGTGCATTAAATACCTGCAATTAGAAAAAAAGGCACCAATGAAAACCTGTTTCTTGTGTTATACTACAAAAAAAATAAGTAATTAAAAACAGAATTATATAAATAATACACTAAAATAGTGTTAAATTATAAATACTTGCCTTTCCACAAACGTCACAAGTAAACACTTTGGGTTTAATATTTGGGGATCCGTTGCTAAGTTTGGAGGCGTTTTTAAACAGTTTTTCAGACAGAATCTGTGCACTCTCTTTCATATAGTGCTGGAGTTGGGATTGAGACAAGTCTTTAAAGGCAACCCCAGACTGGTATTGTTCCACTGAAGGAATAAGTTTGCTTTTCTCCGAAAGAAATGTTTTCTGATGTGGGTTAAGTGGGGAGTTCAGGAGATAGGAAGCCACTGGATGGACGTTAAGAATACTTGCAGGAGGGGGGCATGGGCTGTCTCCACAATTAAGATAGCACAAAGTTCCCATGGTCTGAAACGAAGACTGGTTTACCACCCGTGGTCTAAAAAGTTTATATTGTCCAATCGGGGGGGTTACACTTGACAATTCAGTTTTATAATTTAAGCCAATACTTAACAAATCGTTGGAATTATAAGACGACGTATCTAAATGGTACTTTCTTGGTTCTGATCCAGTGATGCTAAATGTGTGAGCAGCTTCATATGCCAATGGAACAAACGGTATCATGCAAGGAAGTGTGGTGGAGTTCACATGAAGAGCTTGCTTTGGGTCTGTCTTGGTCGTGGGTGTCTGAAATAAGTTCAGAAGTGGCATCGACTTCGGTTCTGGTGTCCTTGCCATAATCCTTTCAATAGAGAAAGCAAGAGGTTTCGAAGTGCTGATCATGTTGTATCCAGCTGATAAATGTTCTCGCACTGAAGATGAACCAAAGATTGACGGTGTCGTATGGCAGAGAACACTGTCCATGTCTTTAAATCCACTTCTTGGTTGGTGTATCTCCTTTGTAGATGCCTCTTCTTAATTCACTGTCCTGCAAGAAAGCACATCATGTGTGGCAACCAGGGTGGATGTCAGCGAATCGTTGACTCCTTACTTATTTCTAGGAAGACTGCTCAATCAAACGTGTTGTGTCAATAACGCAGGAAAGATATCGTCAATCGTTACTTTCCAAGAGGAGAAGGTAAACTAGATAATTGCTCAATTCACTTCCATTAGTCAATAGAGAAACTTTTTTTTCACTTGCCTACTGCTATTATTGGTGACTGAAACACACCCGCCCACAGAAGGAGGTGCTCACTCTTTATTTGTAATCTTCATGTTTAGCTTAAACCCTTCAGCAAATCTGAGATCAGCTCTCCCCTAGTCTTTAAATGACATCAGAAATCATAGAACGACGTGACAAACAAAAGGGGATGTCTGTGAAGGTTAATGTCAGTTAACATTTCCCCCCCCAGCTCTACTTTCTATGTCAAGATATTTCAAGTCGAATTTATGGCTAGATCTGTACAGAACCGCTCTCCGATCTTGAGTCTATTGGATACATGTATATGACTGTAAGTAAATGGCTGAGAATGAGTCTAGGTCTACTTCATTAAAATACAATTTAATTAGTAGGCAATGACATAAAAAAAAAAAAACAACTACAATATAATATTAACATTCCGATTATATTAGAAATGTTGGTGAAAGAATGTTTTTAGTCATGCATTAAAACGATCACCTTCATTTTAATAAATTAATGTTGATATTGTACATATTATTATTATTATTATTGATTTGGGGGCCGTACTAAGCCTATTTGGGGGGAAAGATTTTGTGTCTTTCATGTACCGTATTTTCTGTTTATTATATGAAGGTTTTCTTCGATTTTGTTTTATAAACCAGCTTAAATATTTATTTAATTGGAGGATTCATATTACAGTTTGATTTCTCACACCAGACTAATCATTCATATTAATAGTAGCCTATTGAATTCACCCAAAAATGTATAACTTTGAGGGATATAAATATTTAAATGTTTGACTGTCCATAGGCTATCCTTCTCGTGTAAACACAACTGGTACCACTCAGACGTTACACGTGAATTCTCAGGTGCGTCAAACCTTTTGCCAGCCAATGGGTACCCCCGCCCCCGCCCCCTAAGACTTGGTAAATTTGGATTTCAAGAATGGAATGGATACAGTTGTTTGTATTATGTACACCTTATTGTGCAATTGATTTGGTTATAACAATTGTATTAAAAAATAAACACAGTCAAGAAATATTGTTGGCATCATTGAGTTTATTTCTGCTAATGAAGTCTGAAGATAGAAACCGGGCATAATGGATATAAAGAAAAAAGAAAGGTTTAGTAAATGCGGTCTACAAGAGAATCATAGTAACATGGCAAGTTTAAACTAGTTGGCCAAAATTTTGAGCATGTCACCTTCATATTTTTGCGGGACTCGTTAGTATAATTCAGTGATGCACTAGCAAAAGATTTTAACAAAATATATGCAAATGTTTGCTTCAAGTTGGCCCTACTGCTGCGAAAACGTAATACAATGGAGTTCGATACAAAGACTAACTCCAGAACAACTGTAACTTGCCCGACCGACGATTAATTCAACTGTCTGAAAATGTCATGAAACCAATAGGTTTTGCTAAACTGTCAAGGGGAATGACAAGGTGTTGCAGTTGTTTGGACCCAGCGGAAACTACACCTTCAACAGCCAGTGCAGTGCTGATAAGAGGGACGGGATATTTATCCAAGAAAATGTGGATAATATTCTCAGTGTTTTCAAAGTTCTTTGCATTGCAAATAAAATGAAGATTTTGACAAAATCGACGCGGAACGAGTAGTTATTTTCAGGTAAAGACTGAATCAATACAAATGGAAAAATTGCAAATTCGTGGTTATATAACTTGTAGTAACTAAATTGTGATTGGGTTTATCTTTATATTGATCTAACAAATAACCAAATAACTGATAACTTAGGCCCAGTGTGCAATGTGTTTCATATATATATATATATATATATATATATATATATATATATATATATATATATATATATATATATATATATATATATATATATACTGGGTTTATATTTTACCTACTTCAAGCATTATCTAGGCCCGACAACACGTTTATTTATTTCTGTTATGACTAGATATTCTACATGAAACCCTACCCCATTTTAAACATTTCCTTTAAAAATAATATCAAATCATGATACAAAGATCCTGAATGTCCGCACCATTATGCTTTCAACAAGCAACATAGGCTAGTGACTGATTTCATTACTGACATTGAAGTCATTCTCTATGGTGTTTGAAATTACGATATTAAGTTTGACAGTTGTAATAGTTAATTAAATGAAAAATGCAGTGTTAACGTAGACACAATAAAGCAAAATGATGTGTACAGTGGATTAGCCGGCTCAAATATTTTAAATCACCTTTATTCTCGTCACGTGTGTATGTATTACTTACAGAGGAGCACTATCCCCCCTCTCCCCTCATTTACCTAACTGTTGATGGGGAAACCCTCAGTCTGTGGGGGAGGGAACAGTAACAGATGGGGTCTCATTTAAGACTATAATTGCAGCGTTTTATATGAAATTCAGCTACTGCCCTGCTATTCTGTACAGTGTGTTACCTTCACTGCGAGGGTTCTTAATCGTTTTTAGGAATTAGGGATTGTTTTGTGTCTTTTATTGTATCGCGGATAAATTATTTTCTCTGTCACAAACAACTTAAAAAAACAGATCGTTTCTAATTGCTCTGCCCTGACACTGCGTACATCTCTAGATGTCATTAAAGGCTTTTAACTGAAATAGTCCATGTTTCTGTTTTAAGATTGCGTTACCTAATTATTCACTTTGTGCGTTCGACAATAATATCTCAGCTATTAATGATTTTTTTTATTTTGTTTAGTTTTTATCTTCTAAAACTGCATTCCATGTACGGGCTGAAATTGAGATAGGCAAAATGTAAAAATGCCTATAAATTACTAAGGAAGGATAAATAACTAACCTAATTTCTTTAGCAGACTTTTAATTGAAGTGCATTTGTCAAGTGCACTGGAAAAAGCAAGTGCTTATGACGAATGTCCCAGCCACACATAGGCGATTATATGGAGAGGTAAACCACTGTTGAATCCATGGTTTTAATTTCTTCGTCTTTGCCTGCTTTTTTATTGTATAAATAAAGCACAGAATTCTATGGGGATTAAAAACATGACCGTTTTCTTAAACCGTCCTACTCACTGAAAGGCGAGCGCATCACTTTGGTAATGTATCTGTCCATTAATTCGACTTTCAGTTTGTATCTTATTTATATTTTGCAGGAAATCTCAAATCGGTCAGACATACATAGTTGGCTTTTCATAAATGCATTTTTGTCTCAGTGTCATTGACAAAATGTGTTAGATTCTAACTGATGATTAAATAAGTAATGGGTAATGGATGTGAGAGCGTCACGGACATGTGTACATAAGTACGACATTCATTCCAAAGCCCAACGATTTACAGAATACAACACAAATTTGCCTACTTAACATGATCTACACAATTACTATCTTGGCCGATATGCCTACTGTTGTGTTATGCGTTAGTGATACGTTTGTTCACAGTCGTTTATAAATAAACTATTAAAAAAGCCACAACTTTATGCAAAACAAATATGTATTTAAAAATAAAAATGGAAATGTATTAAGTTACTTTATCACTTGTGCATGCTCTATACAAATGCCAACATCCTTTGAAATATTACAACTGGCCATTTATCGATACATTAAAACAAATAATTCCATACAAAAAATACAAGGCATTTAAGTATCGGTCTACTTATTTAAAACCGTAAAAGAAGCATTAATCTGATTTGAAAAATATACAATTAGGAGTTGATGCAACACCAGTGAAAACAAATTACTGGTTGAATTGAATAAAAATATGCATTTCGCTTTATCAGCTTTGACTCATTAATATTAACCCACATTTTCTTTAAATCTGACATTTAGATATTGTTTTGTGCATGTTAAAAATCAGTTTTACGTTTTAGCAAACGAGGACAGACTACTGCAAATTATGTGCGCAGCCTTAGCTAAAGTGGGATAAGTGTTGGTAAAACAAAAATTCAAGGCGCCTTACACAGGGGATTTTGCGACTTTTCTAGAGTGAGTATAGGGCCCATAGGTCAGGGTGTTCTTGAAGATAACGTTTAAAAAACAATAACACAACATGTAAATGAAATATAAATATAACACAAAAGTATATACACCGTACATAATTAAACACTATAGAAGAGTAAAATACTTCGTTTTGAGTAGCCTACTTATTATTGCGTTTTACTTATTTAAGAGACAGTAACCAAATACACAGTAAAACCTGTCTAATCGACCTTCTAACATACCGGCTTACGTTATGTTGCAGGATAATTTTGGGGTCCTGACCAAATCCTTGTTGAAATTAACAATCCGGAACCTGTCTATTATAGAATCCGACATGATTTGTAAATCATGTGTGTCTATAAACCTGACTGCAGTCTGACATCAGGTCATGTGATTTTTCTTCAAGTATAAATACGCACCTGTGCCACAGTAAATTAATACAATCCTTGGTTTACGTTATTTTTACAGTAGGCCTATTTCTGTAAACTAGCACACTATTATAAGGCACAAGCGACGGGATGCTAACATTGCAATCAGTTTATACATATTTTTCAGTTTGTAGACTTTGTATGAAAAATATTTCATATAAAGACATTTAGCTGACATATTCATTTGTAGTGTTTCTAGATTTATTTATGTTATTTAGTTATTGTATTTCAATATTGGAACGTTCCCACAGGCTATATTTTCACCTCCAGCCATTGTTTGATTAAAGAGCAGCAAAAATGTAATTCTTTATTCATGCTCTTTTTTTTTTGCACAAATCTTAAAATGATAGAAAACAAACATTCAATATAAACTATGTTTAAAAAAAAGAAAAAAAAACTTTTATGTTGACCCTAAATACATTAAAACAAACAAACAAACAAACAAACAAACAAAAAACAATACTGTACCTCCATGGATTCCAGGGTCGTTACAATCTGCAATCGGCCTCAAGGTCATTTCTTTGCAGACATACATATTTCGTACATAAAATCACGTGTCACATATTTACATACTTAGAAGCACATACAACTGGCCTGTACAAGCCCTTTTCGTTGCTGTGGATAGGCTAGATTTCTTTTACATTTTATAATAATAATAAATAGTTTCGTCAACGTAGATGCCTGTATTTATAGATCCAATGTATGTAAAATAAATAAAGTAATAAATAAATACATATTTATATACAGTAGAAGTACAATCCCGGTATACACTGTAATTCCAGGGTTATAATTGTATTTGTACTCCCCAATATGTAAACAAGAATTGTACTACAGATACCTGTAGACACAGTACATTTTCATATTTACGCAATATACTTGATCATACATTTAGAAAAGAAAAATCACTTGAGGTGATAAATTGGTTTTAGACAGAAAAGATTTACAAATCTCGCCAGATTCCATAATAGACAGGTTCTGGATTAGAAGGTATCACACCATTCATTTCAATAGGGATTTTGCCTGTTTTGTTATCTTTAATGTACAACGACTTAAGAAATCTGCCTGATACAACTGATAAACTGATAAATACACCTGAAAGAATAAAACCATATTTAAATGGGCAGTATGCTGCGTCGTAACCAGAGGACACCACCTCGGTGTCCTCACAGCCAGTGTCACCCCATCTGAAAAACCTTGGAGATTGACAAAAAAAATTAAAAAAACAAACAAACAAAAAAAAAACTTAAACCTACACACACATAAGAACTGGAAGACAGCAACTTAAATATATTATTACATTATTTATTATTAATAAATGGAAATATATATATTCTTTTTACATTAAATAAAAACACTTCTCATAACATTTCTGCTGTTCACAAAAATCAGCCCAAACATTAGGCATGCTCTTTATTATATTCATGAGCAGCCCTCTTTGCACTATGCATCATGCATCAAGTGACAGGAAATTTGAAGCAGACACAGTCCACATTTAGCTTGCATTGCATTAAAGCACTGAATGTATCAGCCCCCATATTCTTCCTGTCTTCCTACATTCAGTGTGGATTTTTCTAACCACTGAGAAAGCCCTCTCACAGTCAGCATCGCTATGGTGTAAACTCAACACAGCTCTCATCACAGTTCTTAAGGCATGGAAACCTCTGCTCACACACTGCTGTTTTCATCCTGCACACTTCAGCCCAGAAATAATCCACTATTTGGCTTTTCATCTTCTAGCATGCTGGGCAATGCTTCATCTTCCACCACTTGAAACTCCATACTCATTTTTCAGCGCCTCTGAATCAAAACTGGGGGTGAATCTAACTGCAAGCCTCACAACTGAAAAACAAAGATATACAATATGTAAATATCTAGAATAGTTAATATATAATGCATAATTAAGCCATGTTTATTTTATGCCCCCAAAGACAACTGAAACAATTTAAAGCAAGCAACAATCCTACAGAAAAGCTGGACAGAGATTTCATACTTGGCTCACAGGTAAGTTCATTCCTTCTAGCAGGGTCCAGGACGACTAGATCGTTCAAAACTTTATCATCAAAAGACAACTTCTGAAGCATCTTTTTGACCACAGCAAAGTAGAAACCTCTACCTTCCCTAGAACAGCAAACAAAACGATTTTTAAATTTAATATAACTTACTACACATGAATTGGTACACAAAAAGTAAACATTTGTAAAAATACATGCATGCACACACAGATAAATCTAAACACTCACCAAATTAAATGGCACATGTTAGTAAACATTAAATGCAAGCCCCTTTACCTAAAGAACTTGGTCCTTGTAGCACGGTTAACAGCAATCTCCTCTGCGAGAAAGGTCCTGACAGACATACCACCTGCTAATATGTTATTGTCATGTTGCTTTTCCAGGACATCATACTCCACTTTCGTTTAATCAGCCTTCCCTTTGATGTACCTCATGGAAACACATTTCAAAAGCAATTTCCTAGGCAGATGATCCATCTCTGGTACCGTGGCCCCTATTTTTGTTTCATCAGCCTGTAATATTAACAAAAAAAACTGTTACAGTCATCTGCAAAATAAATCATTAATTAAATAACAGATAATGATTGACTAAACTGTATTATTAGTAGTACTACTATGAATAAGTTCAGCTGGAGCTCTCTTGCCCAAAACCTTCCCTTTAAATGGTCCACAAAAGTTTTTAGATATCTGGAATACAGATTCAACACCAAATTTAAAATAACTGTTTGACCTTAACCACGCCCAAGTTCTAAGAAACATTGCTGAAGATCTCGCAAGGTGGAATGGTCTCCCTCTGCATCTAATGGGACGAGTGGCAGTGGTTAGAATGAACATCCTTCCTAAGATTAATTATTTATTTCCATGACCCCAGTTTTTCCCAGTGCTAACTAGTTTACTACACTTAAAAAAACACTTAAGTTTTATTGGAAAAAGAATGTACCTCGAATTAAATGATATAAACTTCAAAGAAAAGCAAAACTCACTCTGTTAGCTTATTACCCTCCCCCTTATCACTAGTATATTAAAAATAACATAAAGAAATAATTTTGTATCCAAGATTCACAAACTGTTAGGGTCATTAGATGGTGATATCTGTATTCCAATAGATGAGTGAAAGAGAGATCTCAATATCAGTGGCAGTGTAGACTTCTGGAAAGAAATCTGTGCACAAACCTTACTCTCATGCAATTCCAAAACTCAACTCATTCAATACAAGGTACTGCATAGGACCCATTACAGCAGAAGGAGATTATTTCTGATGGGACTTTCCAATACTGACACATGTCAACATTGTGTAGAAGGGGTTCCTGACAATTACCTTCATGCCCTTTGGTCATGGCCACCGATTCAACAATTTTGGTCTAAGATTCTGGAGGTTATAGCTGACTATGGGCCTTAGCAGTCCTGGCTCCCCAGCTGGGTGTCTAATTGGAGACCTCTCTGCCCTTGAGCTCCCCACCCATCACTCAAAGTTTCTGCTTCTTTCTCTCACAATTGGCTTAATCTAATGACCGAGCATGCATCCCTCGAAAGACTCACTGCAAGACTTTGAGATAAAAACTCTGAATTTCATCTTATCTGGGATCCTTTCTTTATATTTCTCAACCAAAAAATATGATTGCCTCAAACACTCAGAATCATAACACTCACCAGCCATTGCCTGTTATAGTGAACAATACTCGATCAAACTGTTAAGACCCAAATCAGCAGCCCTCTCTTCTTTAAACCCTTTCTTGCATCCCTTTCTTGTATGTGTTTTCTATCCCCTCACTTCCCGTCTCTTTCTTTCACCAATGTGTTTTTTGTTTATTGTTTTTTTAATTTTTTTCCTGTAAAAACCGCAACAAAAAATAAAGAAGGATAAATAAATAAATAAATAAATAAATAAATAAAATCTCCATCTGGTCAACTTCAACAAACTCCTGAAACTCTTTGTAGGCTTCCTTCCATTTGGAACTGAGAACAAAAAGCAAACACAAGATGTATATTACTGTAGGATTGCTCATTATATTATATATTATGCTAGTTAAAGTTTTACAGGCAGGCATAACATACCTATCTATATACATATATATAACTATATACAGTATTTTTATATATGTAACTATATACAATATATATATATATATATATATATATATATATATATATATATATATATATATATATATATATATATATATACATACACACTGCATATAGTTATATAGGTATATAGTTAGGTATGTTATACCTGCCTGTAAAATTTTAACTAGCATTGCAAAATTGCATATATCTGACAATGAAGAAAAACAAGCAGATGTTCCTAAACGAAATTTGCTTTAACTGTGAAGAAAGGTATGTAGTCACTACACAACTCTTGTTGTGACCATTTTAGTGGCATAATTAAATACAACTTTTTAACAGTATAAAGCAAAAGCATGAGTCTTCAGGAAGACAGGCACATGTGAGATATTTAAAACACAGGACAATTAACTAGGGTATGTCAAAATAATGAAAAATATCTGTCTTTTTTTAAAATTACGCCATTTGCAGAATTAGTAAAGAAACAATTGGTAGGGTTAATAATTGCAAATGTTTTTAGGAAAATAATTCATAGTCTATGTACAGAATCTAGAAATTTTATATTAAAAAATAGGCGTTTAAGTAACAGTAAATATTTTCTTAAAGTTTTATTTAGTGTATCAACGACGACTTCGTTTGTTCCAATGTTGCAAACAGGCATGTCTAAAATCCTGCTGGCAGTGCCATCATCTTCACATAACCCGACTAGAATGACCAGCCTCTTCTCACCCTTATGGTCATTTGATTCACCAATCATAACCGAGTACGAACCGGTTTTGCACCTCTCAATAACTGGTTTTGTCAGCTCTGGGGCGATGATTTTTTTAAAGATTTGTGTCAGTTTAGTCCTCCTGCACATTCTGGTGATGAATTTGCGAGAGTTGGCAATACTGCCACTGTATCATGTATAAAGGGTTTCGCAGCCTCTCAAAATTATGAAAAACCATGAGTTTCACGGGTAAACATTGAGACTTGACATCCATGATGGCAGTATGTGATTTAGGAGTACAGACAAAACACGATTTTACAAAAGTGAGTGTAGGTACAAATTCAAATCACTACATTGCCATTGTTGGTTGAACTGTAACAACAAATAAACATATTATAGTAAAATACTTTTTTTTTTTTTTTACACTTTTTATTTGTTATTTTTATTAAATAAAAAAATATAATTAAATTATTTTTTGGCATGGTGGTAGGACTTCAGTATGAGTTATTGGTTTAAGAAAAACATATTTCTTAGTAATTCAGTATGTGCAGGCAGAATATGTGTTCCACAGTTTTTTCCGAAATACTGTCAACATCTGCTTTAGTTTCAAAAGCCAGGCTGCATGTTTTAAATTGTGAATTATGTAATACAGACAGATTCATATGCAAGACTCCTATATGGTCAGCATGCCACTTTTTATGGAGGTACTGTGTGCATCTGCATTAGAAGATCTGTAATAAACCATAAACAGCCAGACTTCATGAAAACACTTTATTCTAACACTCAGAAGACACCTGGATGAAAGCAGGTGTAAAAATGACAAATACAAATATGCATTCTTAATGGCAGGTAGTTATGAAGTGGTTTTGTAATGAACATAACTAATATGATCTTACTGAAGTATACTGATATCTTATGATATTAGACATCATTAATCTTTCAAAGAAAATGCACTGAATGTTATGCACAAGTCACCTTAAAAATTTATGAATGGATTGCTTGACACGATTGCCAAGCATCATGTCAGTTTTGTTACCAATTGGAAGCATAAAAACATACAACAAATGACATACCATAACAATGATCAGCATAATGCTTTGGTCATTTGGCCCCCTTGAGAGAATCCCAGCATGAATATTAAAGTAAGCATACATGTTGTAAGATCAGATCTTGGCACAAAGACATCATGTTTATCACAACTGCAGTGACAGTTCTTAACTCAAATTATATATGTTTATTTCAATCTTGTTCATTTCCAGCCAATTGTTACCATAACCTAATATATAAAATAAAATGGTTTTAATTTACAGGATAAATTGCAAACTTAGATTCACCATTGTACAGATTTGAAATTTGTTCAACTTTAAAAACTCAAAAGTAAAAACATGTAAACATTAAATTACCATAACAGTATTCTTCATAATTTCTACTCTTACACATCCTTGGTATTGCGTCTCACTTAGAAATATTATGTAGAAAAATGACTGGCATCAATTCAGTAACAGCGGTACACAGTGGAACAAAGCAAATGTGAAAGTTTCTATTGCTGTAACACTGAATAAAACTGATTGATCGTTGACTGTTCAACTCTTTTGGCAATCACCCCTCTTCTTCATCACTGTCTCTCATTGATATCCCTTGAAGGTCACTCCCATTAGTCACTGAGACGGTGGCCTCCTCGACAGTAAGGCGGTTGTAAACGGTTTCATAGGTTTTGTTGTTCAAGGTTCCTTCCAACACGCTCTGCAACCTGAAATCACGGTATGATTTCTACACCAGAGAAGACAAAAAATACAATATTTTAATAATGAATACTAGTTGCAATATTTCAGAAATTATTGGTCTAGCATAGATAGCTCAACTGAAATTAAATGTCTTTGCAAACAGTTTTATAGGTGGTGGGCTGAAGCAGAGTTGAGTCAAGTCAATAATTTAGAGGATGGATTGTGGCTGCTGCTTTTAATTTCAATCTCAAATCACTCTCAATAATAATAATAATAATAATAATAATAATAATAATAATAATAATAATATACACTCAATTGTGCATAACCACGTTGTAATTCCATTGAGATGTCACCAGACACCTGAAGTGGCAATTCAGACTTCTCAAAAGGTTTTGTATATTTCATTTGTTATAAAACAAGGTATATTCACACCCATTTTGGTGTTTTTCTGAGAGAATAACAAAAATGTCACACACTGTATTTTTTAACTGCAATAGTTTTAAATATCTCTTCTATTTTTCCTTAAGAGTGACTTATTCAAAAGCAAAGTTGAGACACACTTGAACTATTAATATTATCAGTGGGCCATTAATGAATGTTTAACTGTATAACAGTGCACTTCAACAGGAAGGCACTTTGAGATACTATCCAATAACAGGATTACTAGCACTTCTGTGGAGACTTGTTTTGCCACCTTGGCAACAGCTGATTAGCCAACCTACAGCAGAGTTAACAATTGAAAAGCATGCCTTCAAAATATGGAAAGGAACAAAAGAGCAGGTGTGGTGATTTGAATGACACAGTGCCAGACTTGTGATCAGTGGAACACGCAAGACTGGTAAACACACAAGGTTTGGAGTCTTTCATGCTTTGGACTTGCCATAGTGATAAAAGCAAAGATTCCAGGAACACAAGGTTTATCAAGAACATGCTATGCAATTGTTATATCACATGAATTTTACTATATGCAAAACAAGATTATATATTAATACTAAAAGAAAATAGTAAAAATGTTAGGTTACGGATGTAACCCTGGTTCCATGAAAGAGAAGACAACCACCAACAACCACTTTTGGGATATGCCTGCCACAGGTCAGGTATTCAGTGAGCATTTTATATCAGAGCTACCGATAGGCCCCTGCGGGGAGTGACGTCCTCGGTCCTGCCTTTCCGAGGGAACAAAGTGTCACTCCAGGGAGCTCACTTCCTCTTTTGCATCAAACCCACGAAGCAACCTCGCAGGTTGGTGGTCGTCTTCTCTTTCAGTGAACCAGGGTTACATCTGTAACCTAATGTTCCCTTTCAATTCGAAGACGACCGCCAACAATATTTTTGGGAATGTATAGCCGTCGCAAGGGAGCATGAGCGGAGACAGTAGACCAGGGAAGTCTCAAGACCACAAAACCATGGTTAGCAGTGTGAGCGTGCAACCTCAAGGACCCTTGTGCCTAATGAAGACATAGAGGGATCTACCACATTAAGTCGGTAGAACCTGGTGAAAGTATGCTATTTAGCCCAACTAGGCATAGTACATATGTCAGATAGTGAGGCTCCTCTAAAGAGGGCCCATGACGTAGCTACTCCTCTGGCAGAGTGCACAGCCACCCGCCCAGGTGGGGGTAGGCCGACATTAGTATATGCAGTCAAAACTGTGTCCACAATCCAGCGAGACAGCCGCTGCTTTGAGAGGGCTTGATCCAGGGTCCTTATACCATAGCAGACGAGCAGCTGGTCAGACTGATGCAGAGCTCCCGTCCTGTCAACATAACATCTTAATGCCCAAACCGGGAACAGTGAGGTGAACCGTTCTCAGTTCCAGTGCATTTATATGCATGGATGTCCAGCGACCCGACCAGGAGCCGCAGACTCCTCTGCCTGCCCAGACTGCTCCCCAAAGTTTATTTACTTATTTTTTTTAACTGCAAGAGCAGTAGAAGAAAAAAAACACACACGCACATACAACAGCCGAGCTGTGGGGGTAGAGCAGTCACCACGGCAGACGGGTAGACTGAAGGGTTTATTTATTTATTTTTTTAGGCTAAGCACACTGAATGGGCGGGCCGAGACAATTGGTGGAGTTGACTCAACAGCGGGACGCGGAAGAGCCAGGCCCCAGTGGAAGAATCACGTGTGTCTTTTTTTTTTTTGCTGCAAATAGCAGGAACAAATAACATACAACAGCAGATGCTGCAGGTTAGACTATTTTTTTTAAATAAAGCATGGGTACTCCAGCAAAACTTGAGGGAAAGCTCTTTCATACAGACTCAAATCACAGCAACTGGACAGGTTAATATCTTACCTTACTGCGGTGAGAAGCAAAACAGGAAGTGAGCTCTGTGGTGTGACTATTTGTTTCCTCGGAAGGCGGGACCGAGGACGTCACTCCCTGGAGGGGCCTATCGGCAGCTCTGATATAAAATGCTCAGTGAATACCTGACCTATGGCAGGCATATCCCAAAAGTATTGTTGGTGGTCGTCTCCGAATTGAAAGGAACTCAATGAGAGATGTTTAAACAAGAAGTGTTTTTTAATGTCTTAAATTCTGGTTGAGATACACATATACAAATAATAATGTATACAATATGTTGCTGTCATCAATTAGTTTCTCTGCCAATGTGCCTGGTTTAAGAAGAATCACAGTTAATTTTAGTATGATTTTCTTTAAATGAACTAAGAATTAGCATATCTTTGCAGGTATGAAATGTTAGGGATTTTTTTTTTTTTTTTAAATAACGCAATACTAAGGAATAGGAATAGTGCCTTAGAATGTTTAAAGTACTGTACTTTATCAAAACAGAAGTTTAAAAGGGTTACAGAACACCCTTCTGTGTTTACCAGAAACACAGTACTTTGCTATATCTTATGTTGTATGTATTGTGGCAATATCTTTTTCAATGTAATCCAGAGGGTCAGCAGAACTTGAAAATACATTGGGGTGTATTCAATTGATATAAACTGTGGGGAATCTTCATACCACCGCTTTTCAAATCAATTAAAACCTTTTTTTTATGTTGTAACAGAAATAAATTAAATTAATGAGCTCACTTTTTTGTGCTAGAGTTATTGGTTGTTATTAAAGTCATTTTTGAATCATTTCAAGGGTGGAGGTATGTTTAGATCAACTGAATAAACCTCATTGTGTGTGTGTGATAGTTTTACCTGTTTATGTTGGCTAATATAAAACCTCTTCAGAAATCTGTTATGTAAAATAGTAAGATGACATTTATTTTACCTTGACTATCCTGATGAGAGTTTTCAGCTGATACATGTGGAGCTGGAGATCAAGTCTGTCAGTAAGCCAAACACAGATAGCTTTCATTGAACTGGTATACCATTGCTGTGAATACAAAAAAAAAAAAAAAAAAATTGCAGACATTCTACATTTTTTGATATATATATATATGTATATATATATATATATATATATATATATATATATATATATATATATATATATATATTAGTATTTTTAGAATATCAAATACTTTGAACACATAACCATTTATATGTACAGGACTGAGTTTCTACAAGACAGAGAGATACACTTGTGTACTTTTTTCAACCTTGTTATAAAACTGCCCCAAGTGTTTCAATTGCTGTAATTAATATACCAGTCAAGAGAAAGCTTCACATATGTGATTCATTCGTAGATCTGTGCTACCTCTGCCAACTCACCTAATAAAAGCTAAATCAGTATTATTTTCCTATTTATGGATCAACCAGCACTTGCAAGGGCATGCGTTACCCACTGATACATCTCTTTCAGGATAAAAAAAAAAAACAGGAAGGAAACAGCCGTGTTCGACACCGCAAGACCTCTGTATTTATTCACGCTTACTGTGCATGACTGTAGGCTGGCAAATCATATTAGTGGCCTGTCTTTCCATCAAGCTGGTACTTGCTTCCCAACTGGGGAAGGTTTAACAAATCAACAGGAGCACAGAAAACAGAACATCAGTCTAATCTAGTGTTTATGGTGAAGTTTTCAAACCCAATCTAAAATGATCTTCAGTGCCTTGGACAAGCTGAAGGACACAGAAGGTGGTGGCAGTTATGAAAGAGTGCTGAAACAGTGAGGCTTCCTATACTTGTGTGCATTTTTAATAGTAAACAGGTCAACAGTGATGGAGAACCCAATATGCTAACAGTTGCAACTGGATATGGAAATTGCCACAACAGGGTTATAAACATTCTCAGTCCATCAGGTTTTTTAAACACTCTCCACCCCCCTCCAGATTACCTTTAGTCTTGAATTAACAAACTGCTGCAATAAAGAAAAAAAAAGGGACAGGCCTGAATGGCTGGGATTGATCCCTGGCCGTGTGCAGCATTGCTGCAGGCATTGAATAAGGGCAGCTCCATTGTCAATAGAGACTGACAAATCTCCACTCACCTAAATAGTGTAGCCGAGCTCTGTCACTGCAGCTGTAAAGGGCTGCACTCAGAGCTTGGGAGCCCCAACAAAAGGACAAGGCATGGGCTTTTTGTAAGCTTCAGACACTGCAATTTTCTAAGACGGATTAAAGTTGTTTCTGGGATGTGTTTTTTTTTTTTTTTTTCAAAAGAGATTTCACAGCACAGTGGGCATTTCTTTTTACAAGTTGAACAGTAGTTATTTAAAAAAATCTCAAGGGAAATGCACAAATATGTTAAAGATGGGGTAGCAGTTTAAAAAAAAAAAATGCTTTGCTTTTTGGTAGGCTTCTGGTCCTAGACCTAATTAAATGAAGCCTCTTATCCTAAAATAGGTACTTGAACATACTGCAGTACTATGCTGACAGCCAAGTGTTTCCCTGTCAGGAAAATTGCTTTTCTTAATCCATTTTGTCACCTGTTTAAAACATGATAAACAAATAAAACATAGTCCATAACAATGTGTGTGCAAGTAAAACCTTTCACAAAGAATGTGTGCATTTAACACACATACACACACACATATATTTATCAATGTTTTCTTAAGTAAAGCGAACATTATGAATATATTATCAGGTCAATCCATAGAAACCACTCCACTTTAATAAAACAGTTTCCTGTGCATTTCCCAAGATTTATATATTGTATGATTTACTATGCCTTATCTACATTTTTACAATGCTTTACTACACTTTGCATATTACGGCTGTACAGTATATGTTTAACTACAATCAATTCCAGAATTTTGCGGGATTCAAACTGAGTGGCTAAACATGTATTAAATCATACAAAAATAAATATTGGTCGTGATATTGTTTTTTAAACTGATTTATCTTTTAAAATGTGCTTTATTAAATAGCCATTTCCTGTTTTTGAAATATCAGCCCCTCTTACTGTGAAAAAAGCCACATTTGTTTCTTCTAACTTTTATTTTTTATAAATTAAAAAAGAAACAATACAACAATTCTTAATGACAATAAAAAGAGCAGCAGAATAGCACTGCATTATCACTTTTGTGCTACAAAGTACCTAAAGTACTGCCAGAAAAAGCACACATTGCTAATTATTATAGCAACATTTCTGAAGAGGAAGGTGAACTATGGGCTTTGAAAAACTAAAAGATGTTGGCCAGATTAAGCTTTGCTCAATTTTTTAATTGCTCCCCCCCTCCCCTTCTTGGTAGAATGGTGTAGTCCAGCAAAGAACATTTTTTCTTAATTAGTCACAGCTAATTAGCATTCTGGCGCAGACAAGGAAACTGAAATGTCCGAGAAATAAGGCTATACGTCTTTGTAATCCTTTGATAATAATTCAGGCCCCTGGGAGGGTGTCAAGCTGTGGTAAATAGTCGCTTTCAATAGGGTAAAATTAGGTGGGCAGCAGACCATTAGGGCAGAGAATAAGAAGCACTACCAAGTCCTGCTGAGAACCAACAGGCGGCTAACTACACTGCCAGATGAGGTGCCTGTTAAAACCTGTGTTGTTAATTAGCTGATTCCACCATCCAAGCCACACATAGCCAGCTGCATTAAGCCAGAAGAAAACTCTGGCAAAATTTACAAGGTTTACATGTTCCATATTTTTCATGCCATTATAATGCTTTCATGACTTTAGCATTCAGAAACCATGTAAAATGTCATCTGAATAATGCCATTTCGCCAGGGGAAGGGTGCATTTACAGTTTTATGATAAAATACCTTACTTCATTTCCACAAGTGAACCTATTTTGAAGTAAAAAGGCAACTTTCTGGAGAGCAATACAACATTATAAACATATCAGAAGACAACTTACCCGCAGGAAAATTGCCCCCAAATTAAGCAATTCCAAAGTCTTATAGGAGTTTGTACCAAAATCTCAAGATGCTCAAAAGTCATGCAACTGGTATTACATGCACATGCTTAAAAAGGGCAAATAGTTCAGTACATATCACTGGCTGGCTCTGTCTTACCATTTATAATTTTAAACACTGCATTAAAGATCCAGTATCATAGTTTAACTTTCATTCTTTTAAAATTATGAACAATTTTACCTTGAAAAAGTTTGTGTGCTCTGTTTTGCCATTCTCTCATTTTCCCATTTTGGAGAGACCCGCCTCCTGATGGATTACATTCGTGCATTTTCCATTTACATCCCGGAAATAAAATTCCAGCCATCAAAGTGTTACTTAAAAAAAACAAAACACCGACTTGTTTCCAAGTCAATATTTACCTGCTCACCACAATAGAAGTAACCTGTCATTCAAATACTGCGTACTTGTCCGTGGAGAAGGACACTCAGGTTAGATTTTTTTCTAAAATAACTAATAATATAAGTGTTTAGAATCATATTTGTTATAAACATTTGTAAATTATTTATTAAGAGGTGCATTTTCAAGATCCTGACCGTAGTCGAGAATAAAGCGGTAAATATAGGCAAAATAAATATAAAATATAATGTCTAGGCAGCACATCCGCTAGTCAAAGCGATCGTTATTACAATGTTGTAGCTTTAATAATAATAATAATAATAATAATAATAATAATAATAATAATATTAAGTAAAATAAGGAAAGTGAAATGCTGCTTTGATTTATTTCTTGCTGCCACAATATGCAGAAATATACTTTGAGAGGTTTTTCAGAGTTGATTGATATTTTAATAATTCAAAGGACTTTGTAAATCTTTTTTCATTACAGGAACAAAAAAATGAACGAATGTATAAATATAAACCATTATCTAACGTTAAATATTTCTGTGTGTGTGTGTGTGTGTGTGTGTGTGTGTGTATGTGCTCGATATGAACACAAAATAAAAGCAGGTGTATTAAACACAGAATGGCAAATTATTAAAACAAATATTGAAAACATACGCAGTGTATGTTTTCAAAGGAAAAATAACACCGATTTTACCCTCAGCTGCCAATAGTCCACAAAGCAGGCTCAAAAAGAGACCAGGGATTACATGGGAATGGAGGATAACCACTCCCTTAACCCCTTTGAGAGTGGTTCCTTCTGAACAGGTTTGAGCAATACAGTATATGGAAGTTTGCTTTAGCACTGCTACCTCTGCTCTGTGGATAAATAGCCTCCACTGCAGCAAATCCACCAACATCGACCACGAACTCTAATGTGAAACTTAAAGAAAACTTCAGTATAATGGAGGCAATAGCCTCAACTGCTTGATTTAGTTAGCATTTTCCTCAAAATAAAATAAAATAAAAAATGTAACAATGTTATGTGTTTGTGTTTTAATATTACTAAAAAGCGAACTAAAAATCTCATGTGACAGACCATAATATAATTGTTTCAATAAAAAAAAAAAAAAAAAAAAAAGATTAAAACTCTTTCCCTTGCGGACATTGCAAAATGGATCACCTTCTAATCATTTCACACAAAAGATGAAATAGTATTACACCTGTTCTGTAGCTCAAGCTGAAAAGATTACATAAAACAGCATTTCAAAGAGGTAGAGATGTTGACCAACAGGAAAAGCGCTGATCTTTAGAGCTTAACATGGTTAACACATAGTCAGCGACTGGCTACATATAACAGAAGACTTAGCGTGAAAGAACATAACGTGAAGGAAGAATACACAGCTTGATTGCAAGTTCAGTACTGCCTATACAACGACTGGATACAGACCTTGTGCTTTGTATTCTCTTAATTTTTTTTACTTTCAGAGACACGACAGCACAGAACAGCACTGGAACATTTAAGAAGAAACTGTTACCTCAAACAGCCTCAAGTACATCACTGAACTTAAATCATCCATCCTTTTCTAAAGATGAAAAAAGGAAAACAATGGTTATGGCATGAAAAAAAATAAAGCAGGATTGATTTCAGTATGGAAATGTGTAAAATGTTCCATTTGTCTGCAAAACATAGGGCTCAGTTCTCTAACTATTTGTGAGTTACGGTCTTAACTGAAATATATAACCAGTGTTTCATATTTATTTTTTAAATTCTCAAACGAATTTTCTAAAGTTGTGCGTGTGTGCGTGTGTGTGTGTGTGTGTGTGTGTATGTGGGGGGGGGGGGGGGATAAAAACAATGATCTATAAAATGGATCATCAGACCCAGACAGATTTTTTTCACAATTACAAACCTTTTAACTATTACTTACCCAAAAGCCAGGCACATTCTCCATTGCAAACAACTTTGCAGTGCAGGGTTTAAATGTCTTTTTAATGTAATTTAAGTGCCATATATTTATACAGTAGTTCCCATAATATTGGGATTAGATGCAATGGCATACCAATCGTCATTGATTTTATGTAGAGTAGTGCAAGTTGACTTTTTTTTTTTTTTAAACAAAACAAACAAAAATATATATTATTTTCCTTTCCACGTCTCACTGATTTCAAATCTCTGCAGAAACATATTTGCAAGGTAGATCTCAATATTGGCAATAATTACAATAATAATTTGTATCAGGAAAGAAATTAGTTTGTGAATTGGATGTGAATGCTTAAATAGTTTATTACCGTACTAGAAAACAAATAAATTGAGAATTAGATTTAATCATTTATGTTCCTTAAATTTGTGAAAACCTACAATATTTACACATTTTATTCATTACAAATAGATTGAGAATCCCATTCTCATTAAATAAGCTATTAATCATTAAATAACAGTAATCATTAAAAAAGTGGTGATCAAGTGGATTGAATTAATCTCAAAGCATGTATTAGATTTGTTCTTAAAAATCACTACACGTCTAGTAAGCAGTGAAAGAATCAAAATATATATCTATGTATCTATGTATCTATCTATCCATATCTATATATATATAGATGGAACTGTTATATATGTCTATATATATCTATCGGGGCAGCAGTGTGGAGTAGTGGTTAGGGCTCTGGACTCTTGACCGGTGGGTCGTGGGTTCAATCCCCGGTGGGGACACTGCTGCTGTACCCTTGAGCAAGGTACTTTACCTAGATTGCTCCAGTAAAAACCCAATTGTATAAATGGGTAATAGTATGTAAACATAATGTAATATCTTGTAAAAATTGTAAGTCGCCCTGGATAAGGGCGTCTGCTAAGAAATAAATAATAATATATACAGTACTGTGCAAAAGTTTTAGGCAGGTGTGAAAAAATGCTGTAAAGTAAGAATGCTTTCAAAAATAGACATTTTAATAGTTTATATTTATCAATTTTCTTCATTGCAAAGTGAGTGAACAGAAGAAAAATCTACATCAAATCAATATTTGGTGTGACCACCCTTTGCCTTCAAAAACAGCATCAATTCTTCTAGGTACACTTGCACACAGTTTTTGAAGGAACTCGGCAGGTAGGTTGGCCCAAACATCTTGGAGAACTAACCACAGTTCTTCTGTGGATTTAGGCAGCCTCAGTTGCTTCTCTCTCTTCATGTAATCCCAGACAGACTTGATGATGTTGAGATCAGGGCTCTGTGGGGGCCATACCATCACTTCCAGGACTCCTTGTTCTTCTTTACGCTGAAGATAGTTCTTAATGACTTTCGCTGTATGTTTGGGGTCGTTGTCATGCTGCAGAATAAATTTGGGGGCAATCAGATGCCTCCCTGATGGTATTGCATGATGGATAAGTATCTGCCTGTATTTCTCAGCATTGAGGAGACCATTAATTCTGACCAAATCCCCAACTCCAGTTGCAGAAATTCAGCCCCAAACTTGCAAGGAACCTCCACCGTGCTTCACTGTTGCCTGCAGACACTCATTCGTGTACCGCTCTCCAGCCCTTCGGCGAACAAACTGCCTTCTGCTACAACCAAATATTACAAATTTTGACTCATCAGTCCAGAGCACCTGCTGCCATTTTTCTGCACCCCAGTTCCTGTGTTTTCGTGCATAGTTGAGTCGCTTGGCCTTGTTTCCACGTCAGAGGTATGGCTTTTTGGCCGCAAGTCTTCCATGAAGGCCACTTCTGACCAGACTTCTCCGGACAGTAGATGGGTGTACCAGGGTCCCACTGTTTTCTGCCAATTCTGAGCTGATGGCACTGCAGGACATCTTCCGATTGCGAAGGGAAGTAAGCATGATGTGTCTTTCATCTGCTGCAGTAAGTTTCCTTGGCCGACCACTGCATCTACGGTCTTCAACATTGCCCGTTTCTTTGTGCTTCTTCAAAAGAGCTTGGACAGCACATCTGGAAACCCCTGTCTGCCTTGAAATTTCTGCCTGGGAGAGACCTTGCTGATGCAGTATAACTACCTTGTGTCTTGTTGCTGTGCTCAGTCTTGCCATGATGTATGACTTTTGACAGTAAACTGTCTTCAGCAACCTCACCTTGTTAGCTGAGTTTGGCTGTTCCTCACCCAGTTTTATTCCTCCTACACAGCTGTTTCTGTTTCAGTTAATGATTGTGTTTCAACCTACATATTGAATTGATGATCATTAGCACCTGTTTGGTATAATTGTTTAATCATACACCTGACTATATGCCTACAAAATCCCTGACTTTGTGCAAGTGTACCTAGAAGAATTGATGCTGTTTTGAAGGCAAAGGGTGGTCACACCAAATATGGATTTGATTTAGATTTTTCTTCTGTTCACTCACTTTGCATTTAGTTAAATGTCTATTTTTGAAAGCATTCTTACTTTACAGCATTTTTTCACACCTGCCTAAAACTTTTGCACAGTACTGTATATATATATATATATATATATATATATATATATATATATATATATATATATATATATATATATATATATATTGTGATTATGTAATCATTCCATCTTCATTCATGTTGGATCTATAACTATGGCTTATGAAAAGAAACAGCTTGCAAAAGACATAACTGTAATTATATATTACAGACTAGTAATTGTATATATTACAATTACTAGTCTATTAAACAGTGAACACATTTTGCAACCCCAGAGCCATAATACATAACTGTAGCCATGTGGCTCTAGGGATACAACACAATGGTCATTATGCACAAAACAAAGTGATAAAAGCACAATTAACATTTAAAAAAGTGAAATCCTCTGTGATGTTTTTGCATCCCTGCTGTCCCTGTGTTATTTTGTACTGCGTCCAGAATTCTGTATATACATAAACTGATTCTTTTTGATACAATAGCTTCTGTTAAGGAATGTTCCTATCAAGTTTATTAAAAAGAAATACAGCTAAAAATGTAAGTGTGACATATAGTATATACCTGTCCATACACCTCAAATATACAGTCTAGTCTATGTCTGAAGCATATATATTGGACTATAAAAATCCCTGCTTGCCACTGTGACAGAGACACATTTTTTTAACTGCTGTCACTCGATAGGTGTAAGTCTCCAACAAGAGGAAGCGCATACTGGATTCAGAGATGACAAACCCAGGGCTGGTCATTCTGGACTACCCCAGGTGAAAGCCTAGTAGTATGACATAGGCTACCGCAAACACACATTTCCAAGTCAATATGGTATCCAACTAATTCAAGCATACGATTTGAAAATGGATCAACACAGTTTCTTCTCTTCCACCTTGACTCAATTAAGGAACCTACCGTAGGCTTGAAAAGCTTGTATATTTTGTAAAACAAAACAAAAAAATGTTAGTCAATACCAAATCACCTTACTCTATGTTTTCCTCACCCCGTGCAAAAACAACAAATAATTCACAAAGGACTACATAATTTGTTGAGTCCATATAAAAACTACTAAAACGACTATTGTAGCCCTGCAAAACTAAACAAACTAACTGATTGCTGCAACAACCCTAAATGAAGCTGATGCCAATTAACAAAAACACCAGTTAATTTCTCCGGTATTATGAAAATAAAAACCAAAACAAGTGTGTGTATGAAAGATGTTCCCTTCGAATTCAAAGACGACCACCGACCAATACTTTTGGGATATGCCTGCCACAGGTCAGATATTCACTGAGCATTTTACGTCAGAGCTGCCGATAGGCACCTCCGCGGAGTGACGTCCTCGGTCCCGCCTGTTGAGGTATTAAATAGTCACTCCACGGAGATCTTGTTCTCTTTTGCTTCTCACAACCAGGTAGGTAAGGTGGATATAACTAATCTCTTTCCAGTTGTATGATTGTTTCTTAAAAAGCCCATTTATGTAGGGCTGACAGTGTTTTACTAATGCTGGGAATCCCGATGCTGGTGGAGGCAAACTTCTCACCTGCGCGACGGCGTAGTTATGAGTGATACACAGCTGTCAAGTGGTGATGACAGACGCATCCAACTTGGGTTGGGGTGTGGTCTACGCAGGCAGAGGAGTCTGCGGGTCCTGGATGGGTTGCTGGACATCGCTGCACATAAATGCACTGGAGCTTTGAGCAGTTCACCTCGCTCTCCAGCATTTCATTCTTGTGCTCCAGAACATACATGTCCTCACCCACACAGACAACAAGTCAGTAGTGGCAAACGTGAACCGCCAGGGAGGGCTTCGGTCCCCGGGGTTACACCGCATAGCCTTTCGGCTGTTGATCTGGGCACAGAGGCAATTACTATCCCTCCGGGCTGTTTATCCTCACCCGTCAGAATGGCGAAGCCCAAGTCAATCTCTTTGCCACGGCAGAGATGACCCATTGCCCCCTGTGGTTCTCCCTCCACCACTGTGGAGGTCTACTAGGCGTTGACGCCCCAGCCAAGTAGTGGCCACCCAGAACCGGGCAGACTCCAGCTGTGGGTTTGGCCCCTGAGCGGGACCGTCTGTCCACCTTAGGGTTCTCAGATGCGGTCGTTAGTACACTGCAGAATGCTAGGGCTTCCTCCACAAGAGCACTATATGCCTATAAGTGAAGTAATTTTCAAAAGTGGTGTATGGCCAGAGGTCCTGATCCCATCTATTGCCCCATAGCAACTATTTTACAGTTTCTGCAAGATCTGCTGGAGGCACGCAGGTCCCCCTCTACGCTAAAAGTGTACATAGCAGCTATATCTGCATGCCATGTCCCTATTGACTTAGTTTCTCTGGGCGCCCATATTTTGGCGACCCATTTTGGGCCATCACCTCCGCTATGCGGGTCAGTGAGCTACAGGCTCTGTCTGTGCACAGTTCCTGTATGTATGCTTGGGATAATGGAAACAGGCTATCACTGATTACAGTTTTCCACTTGAACCAATCAGTGGAGTTAAGAGGCTTTCTATCCTCCTCCTTTTGATTCGGAGGAGGACAGGAGACTGAATTCCCTCTGCCCAGTGCGGGCATTGAGAGGTTATGTAGATAGGTTGAGAGCGCTGCGTCAGTCTGACCAGCTCTTCGTCTGTCATGGTGAAAAGACCCTGGGTCAAGCCCTCTTGAAGCAGCAACTGTCCCACTGGATTGTGGACACAGTTTCGACTGTGTATATTAATGCCTGCCTACCCCCACCTGGGAGGTTGGCTGTGCACACTACCAGAGGTGTGGCTACGTCATGGGTCCTCTTTAGAGGTGCCTCATTGACCGGTATCTGTACTGCGGCTAGCTGGGCTACTCTGCATACATTGACCAGGTTAGGCGCAAGGGTCCTTGAGGTTGGACGCTCACACCACCAACACTAGTTGGCAGTAGCGACACATCCCTCATATGCTGTCCACTCATACTCCCTCGTGATGGCTTTGGTATACTTTCCCAAAAGTACTGGTTGGTGGTCGTCTTCGAATTGAAAGGGAATGATAGGTTACGGATGCAACCCCCATTCCCTGAAAGAGAAGACGACAACCAAACCTTGCAAGGTCTCATCACTCGCATTTGCGGGTTCGATGCAAAAGAGAACAAGATCTCCTATTTAATACCTTGGTGGGCAGGACCGTGGACGTCACTCCATGGAGGGGCCTATCGGCAGCTCAGTGAACATCTGACCTGTGGCAGGCATATCCCAAAAGTATTGATTGGTGGTCATCCGTAACCTATCGTTCTTTTACTAAACTTCCCAACTTCTCTCAATCCAGTAGGCTACACTGTGATGATTTCTTGGTGACACTAAAAAGTTGGATATATACTTTCTGATTCTGCTTGTACTTCCCATTGTGTTCTTTTCTTTTCCATGTAGCCACGAAGATTATTCATGAGATTTAGGTCAGGGCTTTAAGCAGATATTCAATACATCTGTTTGAAAGAAAGTAAATTGCAAACTCTAAACAAAAGTGTTTGGCACTAAATGACTTGCAGTATTTCAATGCAGAAACAGCTTTTTGGTCAGACGTTTTTGTTATATAAATTTTATTGTTTGACGATAAAGTACAATAACTCTTACTGCCATGGACTGGCTCTGACTTTTTTATTAATCCTTTAGTCTGTCAATGACATCTGACAACATCTCCACTAAATTTTAATCATGAGGGTCAAAGTAAATAAGACACATTCACAAAGTCTTTTTTATTAAAGGAAAATACATATAGCTTATAGACTAGCATAAGGCTTCTTTCTGCAGCCACACCATATTCACCTCTCAAGGCTATGGCTTTGCCTTTTGAAAAACAGAACAAAACAAACATGAATGGTTTTCTCTGTGGGTATGGAATGAATACTTTCTATTAGCTGTCTGCTGTTAGTTTTCTACTTCACAGACCAGATTCTTTTCACAGGTCTCTCTATACTTATTGACACCACATTCCACTGTGAATGGAACTGTTATTTCTGTTAATATTCTCCCCCGAAAGTCCCGATTCAATATTAACAATAGTAAAGTATATCAAATATAGTTTAGAATTTGAACGTGTTAGCATTGCACCTGAGATTTGTTTAGGGTTCCATATAACCTTCACTGTGGCAGTTTTACTGAATGCCACCAACATGCTGAATGGGTGCAATGGCAGGATTAGCTTCAGGTTACTGTACTGATGTGTGTGCATTAGGTGCAATGAGAGGTGCAACTTCTCAAACAGGCGTACCAAGAATGGATCTTGCTAGGTGCAGGCTAAAACTGAACCCACGATGCCGAAGAACTGGCACCAAGAGACAGTAACTTCTGAGAAGAAAATGATTATGAATGCTCAATAGGACACCTGTCTCTCTTTATTTTCTTTTTGACGACATCCACTGGATAGCATTACGCTAACTGCAGTCCAAATATTTGGTTTGCCTATTGTCTGTATAGTTCTTAGGGTTATAATTACGTTCTTCTGTGACTTATTTATTTTGACGCTGTCCTAATTACACTGTTTATAAATGTCATGCAAGATTAATTCCAGAATTAAGTTTCCAGTTACTTACATTATCTCCAGGGGTAGGCTGATGCTGTTTTGTCATAGTCCTCATACTGGTTTGAGGCTTGGTGAAATCTTGGACAAGTGTGGGTAATAACACCACTAATAAATTATACATTTCATGGCCGGCTTGGGAATTTCATTGATGCACCACAGAGGATTTCACTTGCAAATATAGCAATAAAATGTGATAGAAAAAATAAATAAATAGAAAAAGTGAAAATAATAAAAAAAAAACATGCTGCCAGATTCAGTGCAATATCAAGTGAAATCAAATGTAGCTAAGAATGGATTTTGGTGAAGTGCCAGCTGGATGGATGATAATTAATCTACCCCTGCAGGGCATCAACACTTTCATAAAACTTGTTTTCACACATTTATTAACACTCAGCTATTAGAAACAGATGCATTTTTTCTTAATCCTGTACAACTGCAAAGCAGTCTAGACTTGTTGGACTTGGGATGTAAGTATCATTTTGATTGTCCACCATGACACACAACAAACACCTACATAACTTTCAAAGTGACAACTAGACCTTGTATAACCAACACCACTTTAAGTGTTACTGTGAATTACTGTTATAACATTTGCTGTATTTTTTGCGTAATTAAATAAGAAAACTAAAAAAAGGTGGTTAGTGCTAAATGGTGAGAAACTAAATAGACTAAATAGTGCTACTCAACATGAACATTATTGTAATGGATTGTTTCCGTGAGATAATTTGTCAGGTTTTAATCAATGTTGACTGCTTTAAATCGAATAATTGTTTTGACTTCTTACCAGCAAAACATGTCTGAATTAAAATTAGAAAACTTTATGAGACATCTGGAATTAAAATTACATATACTGTGTTGTTTTATTTAATTTTTGGAAAGTATAGGAAGTATTTTACCTTATATTATGCAGTCACAAACATGGCAACAGTATCAAATGACAGTCAAAATTGTGCCAAGCTCAGCAAAGTGTTATGAACCTAATCTAACTCACAATCACTGCTTTGGTCTTGTACTGGTTTGTTACAATGTCTCTATTTTTTACAACCAGTACAAATGATGAATTGGTTTACATCAAAAGCTGGAATATACCTTCCATCCAGTGTCAATGACACCATCTTGACAGATATATCAGCTGTAAAAATTGTCAGAAATCAAAACAGCACAGTATAATCTATATCTAACCTTCAGAGCAGTGGTTAAAGTGGGGCGGCATATGCCGTTATGCATACCAGTAACAAGAAAACTGACGGTATAGCATACCGGCAAAAGAAAACAAATCTAGGGGGAAAAAATATATATAAATGTTTTACTGCTGCAAAACAACCATCCCAGACCTCTTTAGTTTCAAACAAAAATAACTTTGACTTTACTGTCTCTACATAGTGCAAGGATGTTTCACCTTATTCTTTGGAAGCACTTCCTGTGTAAGTCATTGTACCTGTGAATTTTATGCATTACATTTGTTTTGGAAATCGTACCAGTCAATTAGTTAGTTTTGTGTAATAATTTTATGTCAAAATTAAAAGAGCAATCTAGGCCAGCCAAAGCAATCTTATACTGAGCAAATCACCAAGTGACGATTCCGACATTCTGGACAAAACAGAAACATCAGACCTAAAAAGAAGTCAGCACCAAGCCTGAACTAAATCAGCAACATTCTCATCAGCCAGGACCTTCAAAATCTGGACAAGAGCAAAGAAACTCCCCCGCAAGTATTAATTCTGTCGATTACCCTGATTGTTGGAGTAAAGAACAATATCTGGAATACAAAGATGAATAGAACTAGAACTGCCAGGCAGTTTCATGACTTCCAAGCTCAGTACCAGTTGGACATTTTGGCAAGCTGTGTCAGCAACAAGTGTCAGCTACAGATCCGTTTTATGGAGCAGTTTCAATTCAAAATACTGCATTAGTTCATTATCTCACGATGCTTTATAACAATGACCCTATCTACACACTGTAAGGAGTTACAGTGCCTTGCGAAAGTATTCGGCCCCCTTGAACTTTGCGAACTTTTGCCACATTTCAGGCTTCAAACATAAAGATATGAAACTGTAATTTTTTGTGAAGAATCAACAACAAGTGGGACACAATCATGAAGTGGAACGAAATTTATTGGATATTTCAAACTTTTTTAACAAATAAAAAACTGAAAAATTGGGCGTGCAAAATTATTCAGCCCCCTTAAGTTAATACTTTGTAGCGCCACCTTTTGCTGCGATTACAGCTGTAAGTCGCTTGGGGTATGTCTCTATCAGTTTTGCACATCGAGAGACTGAAATTTTTGCCCATTCCTCCTTGCAAAACAGCTCGAGCTCAGTGAGGTTGGATGGAGAGCATTTGTGAACAGCAGTTTTCAGTTCTTTCCACAGATTCTCGATTGGATTCAGGTCTGGACTTTGACTTGGCCATTCTAACACCTGGATATGTTTATTTGTGAACCATTCCATTGTAGATTTTGCTTTATGTTTTGGATCATTGTCTTGTTGGAAGACAAATCTCCGTCCCAGTCTCAGGTCTTCCCATCAATTTTAACCATCTTCCCTGTCCCTGCTGAAGAAAAGCAGGCCCAAACCATGATGCTGCCACCACCATGTTTGACAGTGGGGATGGTGTGTTCAGGGTGATGAGCTGTGTTGCTTTTACGCCAAACATAACGTTTTGCATTGTTGCCAAAAAGTTCGATTTTGGTTTCATCTGACCAGAGCACCTTCTTCCACATGTTTGGTGTGTCTCCCAGGTGGCTTGTGGCAAACTGTAAACGACACTTTTTATGGATATCTTTAAGAAATGGCTTTCTTCTTGCCACTCTTCCATAAAGGCCAGATTTGTGCAGTATACGACTGATTGTTGTCCTATGGACAGAGTCTCCCACCTCAGCTGTAGATCTCTGCAGTTCATCCAGAGTGATCATGGGCCTCTTGGCTGCATCTCTGATCAGTCTTGTCCTTGTATGAGCTGAAAGTTTAGAGGGACGGCCAGGTCTTGGTAGATTTGCAGTGGTCTGATACTCCTTCCATTTCAATATTATCGCTTGCACAGTGCTCCTTGGGATGTTTAAAGCTTGGGAAATCTTTTTGTATCCAAATCCGGCTTTAAACTTCTCCACAACAGTATCTCGGACCTGCCTGGTGTGTTCCTTGTTCTTCATGATGCTCTCTGCGCTTTAAACGGACCTCTGAGACTATCACAGTGCAGGTGCATTTATACGGAGACTTGATTACACACAGGTGGATTCTATTTATCATCATTAGTCATTTAGGTCAACATTGGATCATTCAGAGATCCTCACTGAACTTCTGGAGAGAGTTTGCTGCACTGAAAGTAAAGGGGCTGAATAATTTTGCACGCCCAATTTTTCAGTTTTTTATTTGTTAAAAAAGTTTGAAATATCCAATAAATTTCGTTCCACTTCATGATTGTGTCCCACTTGTTGTTGATTCTTCACAAAAAATTACAGTTTCATATCTTTATGTTTGAAGCCTGAAATGTGGCAAAAGTTCGCAAAGTTCAAGGGGGCCGAATACTTTCGCAAGGCACTGTATAAGCTAATTTTACATTTAAGGAGAGGTCAAAGGTCATGATCAAGGTAATCTTTGAATAGAGCATATATGGGTTCCTAAATGACTTGTATAGTAACCATAACCCTATGTACACTGTAAGGAGTTATAAGTTAGTTTCACATTTGACCTTAGAGAGGTCAAAGATCACAGGCAAGGTGGTTTTTGGATAGAGCATATGTGGGTTCCTATCTGTGTTCTATAGTAACCATTGGCTTATCTGCACTCTGTAAGGAGTTATAAGCTAGTTTTACATTTTAACTTAAGGAGAGCTCAAAGGTCGCAGGCAAGCTAGTGTTACATTTGACCAAAGATTTTGAAAGGTTTTTAAAGAAATGCATCAGGTGGCCATATTTTGAAAAAATCAATTGTATTGACACAGGGATGATGCTTGTCATCTTTGGAGTTAATCAAATAAACCATATTTCAACTGAAGTGGTTTTAAATTTAAGATGAAAATGTAGGTCTGGTGGCCATCTTGTACAAAAGAACACAATCTTTCCCTATTTGAATTCCATTATCCCCAGGATTATGCCTACCAAGTTCAGAGTTAGTTGGTTAAACGGTTTGCAAACAGAAGCAGTTAGATGTTTGGGGCACGTTTTGGCGAATTTGGTGGCAGCCATTTTGATAGTAAAATGTAGGCTTGGAAGCCTAAATAGCTGGGTTTTTTTTTTAGAAAGGTTCTGTCGTGATGCAAATAAATTAGATACTGTCTATTCAAGGTGTTACATGAGCCCCCCAGGGTAACATATTGTATCTTCCCATTTGGAAGCACCCCTAAACTTCAACAGCAGTCACCAAAAAAAAAAGATTTATAAATAATTATTTTATATAGACCTTTTATGATGCATGATCTAAAAGCAACTGACAGTAAAACAATGTTATGGTTTCATTGTATAACATTACAACACTAACAAGTCCTTTAGAAAAGCTTAATAATATCATATTGTAGATGGCATTTAAAAACAATACATAATCCGTAGCTTTGGCTGAATGTGGTAAAATCATCCAACACCCCCCCCCCCCCCCCCCCCCCCCCCGGCACCTTTTTCAAACCACTTTAAACACTGCTTCAGAGGAATGTTGTAATTTATTTGCAGGTTAGCATACAATATAGGGTGTAGTGTGTATTAAATTTGCTCTATAATGACATTTATCTTCAGGCCATTGCTTTTTAAAATCCATTACAATATTAGACAATATGAGTGTAAGAGCAGTGTAATGTAGCCACATATTTATACCAGGGAGGTAGGTTCGGGGAACTGTCCTTGTAAACACCAAAATAAATTAAAAACTCAAGTCACTGGGTTCACTATTTTGATGGTACTTTAAAGACTTTACAATAACTTTGTAGATGAATAACTTCTACATTTTTGCAAATGTTGTCTTATGGTTTTGAGAGAGTTATGAACGATAGGTTAACCCCGGTTCCCTGAAAGAGAAGACAACAACAATACTTTTGGGATATGCCTGCAACAAGTCAGGTATTAACTGAGCATTTTATGTCAAAGCTGCCGAGAGGCCCCTCCGGGGAGTTATGTCCTCGGTCCTGCCTACCAAGGGATTAAGTAGTCACTCCGTGGAGACCATGATCTCTTTTGCATCAAACCCGCAAATGTGAGTGATGCGATCTCGGATGGTTCGTTGGTCATCTTCTCTTTCATGGAACCAGGGTTACATCCGTAGCCTATTGTTCCCTTTCAATTTGAAGACGACCAACAACAATACTTTTGGGAAAGTATATCAAAGCCATCGCGAGGGAGTGTGAGCGGACAGCAGATGAAGGACGTCTCGCTACTACTGAACTAATTTCTGTGGTGTGAGCGTGCAACCTCAAGGACCCTTGTGCCTAATGAAGGCATAGACGGATCTACCACATTGAGTCAGTAGAACCAGCTAGCCGCAGTACAGATGTCAGTCAATGAGGCACCTCTAAAGAGGGCCCATGATGTAGCCACTCCTCTAGTCGAACGTGCGGCAACGGTGTCTGAGGTGCAATTGCGCCAGTATTGCAGTTGGTGTTGGGAGAAGGGGTGGGTCTGAGACCGCAAGCCTTCAGGGGCCCTGCTGGGGCTGCTGAGGCTGTGGTGGAGCCTGTCTAGGAGGCTGCCTTGTGGACGGCCCCGAGTATTGGCTGCCGCGGAAGCCTGCAGGCGATGCCTCAGGTCAGTGGGGATTGGGACTGTCCGGGTAACCGTGGTTACGGGCGGACACCAGCACCTCATCCTGTCCTATACCAGAGCACTGGAAGGGAGCATTGCAGCGCCTGTCATGATGCCTCCCGCTTCCTGTGGGAGCGTTGCAGGATCTCCTCCACCACTGGCCCGAAAGTATGGCCAGGGGAGATAGGCGTGTCCAAGAGGGCTGATTTGTCCACATCCAGAACCCTGGCCTGAGAAAGTAAAGCTGTCTACGCGCCACTACAAGCCCTATCAGGCTTCTTGGAAGCCTGAAATCTGGAGCAGCGTACCTGACACTAGGCGCAGGGAGAGGCGCCGACGACAGGATGCCATCCAAGTAGGCCGTTAGGAGACCTGCTATGTTGGCCAAGTGTGTTACCTGCACTTCAGCTGCGTAAGCCTTCTTAAGGTGGGACTCTGTGATCCTGCATTGGCCATTAGGGCATACAGGATCCTTGGACAGACCTCCTACTGGAGGGTCTCGCACCAGGGCTGCTATGGTGGAATCCACCAGCGGAAACTGCGCTAGTCCCAGCGCCCCTGCGCCTTCCAAGAAGGACAGCGGGCCTGCATGCTTGGAAACGCACGGCACCGAGGCCGGTCGATGCCAGGAAGATTGAACCTCCTCTAGAATATACAGGAATACTGGAAAAGGCTGGGGGTGTGGAGCACTGCCTACAGACAGTATAAGCCTGGCCCGTGAGTAGTCATGTATAAGTAGGTCTGTTGCACGGCTACAGACCTATACAAAAAAGGAGAGAGACAGAAAAGAGAGGTATAAAAAATAACACACAAAGCAGAGCTGAAGGGTAGAGTAAACCATTTTTTTTTTTTTTTAGGCTGCACACACCAAGTAGGAGGACAAGGTACACCCAGCGGCGTCGACTCGACAGCCGGTATGGCAGCGCCGGGCCCCGGTGGAGGAAGAGATTCTCTTTTCTCTCTCTCTTATTTTTTTTTTTAGTTGCAAAAGCAGAGGAAAAAACACAAACAGCAGATGTTGTAGGTTAGAAAGCAGCCTACAATCAGTGAGCAATGTAGGCTGTTGCAAATGGCAAACGCTGTTGCAGCAGCAAAGGTCATTCAAAATGATCTAGACAGAATTCAGAATTGGGCAGAAACATGGCAAATGAAATTTAATAGAGAAAAGTGTAAAGTATTGCATGCAGGCAATAAAAATGTGCATTATAAATATCATATGGGAGATACTGAAACTGAAGAAGGGAACTATGAAAAAGACCTAGGAGTTTATGTTGACTCAGAAATGTCTTCATCTAGACAATGTGGGGAAGCTATAAAAAAGGCCAACAAGATGCTCGGATATATTGTGAGAAGTGTTGAATTTAAATCAAGGGAAGTAATGTTAAAACTCTACAATGCATTAGTAAGACCTCACCTAGAATATTGTGTTCAGTTCTGGTCACCTCGTTACAAAAAGGATATTGCTGTTCTAGAAAGAGTGCAAAGAAGAGCAACCAGAATTATCCCGGGTTTAAAAGGCATGTCGTATGCAGACAGGCTAAAAGAACTGAATCTATTCAGTCTTGAACAAAGAAGACTACGCGGCGATCTGATTTAAACATTCAAAATCCTAAAAGGTATAGACAATGTCAACCCAGGGAACTTCTTTGACCTGAAAAAAGAAACAAGGACCAGGGGTCACAAATGGAGATTAGATAAAGGGGCATTCAGAACAGAAAATAGGAGGCACTTTTTTACACAGAGAATTGTGAGGGTCTGGAACCAACTCCCCAGTAATGTTGTTGAAGCTGACACCCTGGGATCCTTCAAGAAGCTGCTTGATGAGATTCTGGGATCAATAAGCTACTAACAACCAAACGAGCAAGATGGGCTGAATGGCCTCCTCTCGTTTGTAAACTTTCTTATGTTCTTATGTTCTTAATAAGAAGAGTAGTTTTTTTTATATATATATAAACAGCACACAGTTGTGCAACGTTTGCTTAGTCCTCAGACGCCGAGTTATCGATTCCAGGTAGTGGCAAGTCAACTTCCAGCAATTTCTTGCCGTGGAATTACAGAAAGCTCGAAGTGAGAGCTCTTTTTACAAGATACAATCACGCGACTGGAGAGGTTAGTTATACCTACCCGATTGTGAGGTGACTACTTAATCCCTCGGTAGGCGGGACCGAGGACGTCACTCCCCGGAGGGGCCTATCGGTAGCTTTGACATAAAATGTTCAGTAAATACCTGACCTGTGGCAGGCATATCCCAAAAGTATTGTTGTTAGTCACTTCGAATTGTAAGGGAACTAGAAGTTATAAGCCATCCAAAATAATTATTTAAGCCTAGAAAATTGTGTTGTGTTGTCTGAAAGTTAGTAACTTATTTTGTTTAATAGCTTTATTTCTGCTTAAAACTTAGATTTATACAAAAGAAAATAAGCATGCTGGACGGGTAGTTAAAGAAGTACAGAGTACTTGTGACATGCAGTGAGTGTGGCAGAGACAGTGTTAACACTCAGTGAGCATGCTTCACAATACATCTCAAAATGCAACTTATCCCTCCCTTCTAGTCCTTTCTAAATCATTATTTCAGCATGCCTTGCAAGGGTAGTTGGTCACTTACATCAAATAATTTTTCTATATACATATCCTCAATGACCTTGTCTCTGAGAATATCCTGGTTCTGTCGTACAAACGTTATGTAAGTGTCTGCCAGATCCATCCCTGGATTCTGAAAGAAAGATAATACATACATTAATGGCTACCTTGTAAGACAACACAAAGTAACACATACGTTAACACTCATTTTAGAAATGCCAGCAAACACATTTCAGTGTTTTAAAAGTAATTTGATGAAAAAACAGGTATTGGCTATTACCATTGCAGAAACCTGATTTTGGTCGTTCTGCATTGGTAGAAAGTTTGGTCATGAGCATAGCAAATGCAAGACACTACTCTTAGCAGGATATGTGTAATTGCTATTAATGGGGACGTGGCTTATAATAGATTACTAAAGTATCAAGGCAAGACAAAAATATACATGATTTACTGATACATATTATTTTGCAAAACTACTGTTAAGGTAAATTAGTTACCATAGAAAAGTATAACTAAAGGGTTACCGGTAAGTAAATTAAGCTAAAGCAGCAAAGGTGGCACAATGTACCAAGCTGTACCATGTTTCCCCTAACTCCCCTCCCCCACTGCCTGTCTACCTGTCGCAGGCACAAAGCCATATGGGAATTTCACACCTTTCTCGTGCAGCCTCTAATGTGAGACTGTGGCTAATTATTAGTGGAATATACACAACTTAGAGGAACAATCGCAACAGCTGGTGACAGTTTCCAATTAGTGTTATAGTTATTTTAAACTATATTCACTCTCCATTATATGTACTCAGGGTAATTATCTGCAATGAAATGCTAAAAGTTATCTATAATTGGAGAAATCCCAACTTGCACTGGATAATTGGTAACACTTTATATTAAGGTGCTGGTTATTAATGTTTTATAAAAATATAATATATGCTTAATAACTGTGTTAAAGAGTGTTAAAAAAGCATTATAGACAGTTTATAACCATGCAATAGCCATAGATGGAACTACATTATAACTAGGGGTCTACCTAAATCGTGATTTTGTGGAAATCGTGAAATTGAGGGGTCACCGCGAAATTCACCTCTTTTAGGGGCCAATGCATAGCGGACAAGTACGGAGAACAAAAAAAAAAGAAACCTCGTTTAAATGAACTGCTGCACAACGTAAGCAACGCAAACTACATATCTGCCTTCTTTAGACAGTCTTTTTTTTATTCCTTCTCCGTCCTGTGTGCATTGCACTTAGGCAAAAAAAAACAAAAAAACTCCTTAGACAAATAACATTTACAAAAAAAATCTCCAAAAGCGGTTAGCATTCTTGTTTACTGCTCAAATGACAACAATGTTTTAATCAGCCTATCGGTGTCAGTTGAAGGACTATAATAACAAACCATTACATTTGTGCAAGGCAACCCAAAGTGCAATCTAGTATAGAGATACAAATGGAGTTACCGGACTTCAGTAATGGTCATGCGTATTGTTCTTTTTGGCTAGGGGTAACCACGGGGATTCAAGAGACTAAAGTTAAAGAACGGTATAAAAACAAACTGGATTCCGTTTCTGTGCCGACATCAGCAGCTCATCAAAACTGGTAAACCTGTAGGGTTAAATAAGGGTGTAGTCTAGCGGATTAACTTGAAGTTAATTACCAGTTAACCTGGACAGATAAACATGTTGTGTAAAAAGAAATGAAAAAGAAATAAATCCTTGATAATTATATACTACAAATACTATCGCTTCCTGCTGTTACTCCTAATCTCACAGGTGCAGCTTTTAAAAGTTGGGCTGTTCTGGTACTGTAGGTGGGTCCTTTTCCTGAGCTGTTTTTCAGCAACAAGCTTGAGAATAGAATAAGTAGCTTAACCTTTTGTGAGGGGGTCACAAATATGTTCACGGTGAGACAGAACACTGTCACGGTGCTTTCATTACTTGTTTTTTTTAACAAGCCTATAATGCAATACAACCTGGAAGCTCACCTGCACCAGTTGAGAATACTTAAGCTGACATACGCGTTTTCCTGATAATTATTATTATTATTTTTAAATCAATTTTTATTTCTATTTTAAAAAACAACAACTCCAAATCCCCCCCGTCCCCTCCCCTCCCCTCCCCTCCCTTTACAGCAGGGCAAACCTTTTACATTTCAGTCCACTAAGCTGCACCACATTATTCTCAAGTACAGCTTACACATAGTTAAACTGAGTCCCTGGTTTATAACCCTACTTCACAACCTAGTTTTAAATGCCAAGGAGGTCATACTTACAGGAACATCAACATATTTTGCAGCTGCCTTCACCTGGAAAACAAAAAGATAAAGAACTAGCAATAATACCACTACATGTGGAGTTTAAAATTCTACTTTAAAAATGGTGGTTCAAGAACACATTTAACACTTACAGTAAAAGAAAGAATGGAAGAAAATAATGTTCCTTCATCATATCTTGATAGTTTGGCTAGTACTCCTTCCAATACTGCAACAAACTAGAGTAAAACATATTTATTAATAAGATTTATTTCATATATCACATATAAGCAATAAAGCCAAACAGATTACCTTATAGTGGCTACTAAAAAATATAAGGTGAACAAAAGTGAAGCTAAATATCTACTTCCAAAGTCTTTAAAACATGAACTGATTTAGTTAATCAGTTAAAAACATGAACTGATTTAGTTAATCAGTTAAAAACATGAACTGATTTAGTTAATCAGTTAAAAACATGAACTGATTTAATATTTAACCTTAATTGCCACAAACTGTATTTCACAGTTTTTCCCAAAGGTGTGAGCCGGATAACAATGTATCAGGGTATTCTAGTTTCAGTATAGAATATACTGGTATGAAACCACTTTCTGTCCTAACTCACTTTTCAATACTGGCACAGTACCGATACAGTTGCAATATAACTGTCCACATTCATGTATGTTTAAACCGTGTTCGGGTTCTGAACTCGTTTCCATGACGACCGCTGTCATAGCTGTTAGAAATGGATCTGTTGTTATGTAATACAGCACGTTTTGTCGTCCTGTCCATGTACAGTATTTTGTTTTGGTGTTCAATCAGTATTAAGAGACGCGAAAGGATGAGACGAACAAAAAGACGAAAACAATTCGCCGTCTTTAAAAGCATGAGGTTGCGAAGACAAAAGGCTTGCATCACGGCTTTGGGAATGCATGTTTTTTTGTTTGCTTTTTGATATTCCCTCACTAGGGATTTTATTTTAGAGTGGCACTGTCCTGCTGTATGCTTTACCTCATAGTCATCATCACTAATTTTGTGAAGATTATTTTGTCACTTATTTTGGCATTTTTTGGTGTAGCCATGATAAAGGGTCTGCTCACCATAAAATGTAAAACTGTTTAAAGTATTTAAGCTGTAAAGCAAGACGTGTGCGTGCTTCAGAATATTGACTTAACTGTATTGATACTGTGTCGGTTTACTTGTCCACACTTAAGCTGTTCTGAATCATACTGAAACATTCCTGGTACGAAACCTACTCTTTTTTGAGTTTCGTACTGATACAGTTACAGTATATTGGTATGACACAGATAAGAACTCCAGTCTGGACTGACGTTTCGGAATTGTTTCGGTACGGTTCCGCAACAATACTGGTATGAAAATGCTAGTGTGAACAGGGCATAAGTTACATTCATTTCAGGGTGAACCACTAGTCTGTTTGCCTCATATTGTTATCCAATATCTGACTCTGGCTTTTTTTTTTTTTTTTTTTTTTGCAGCAAGCATGTCTGTTATTGTTTCCTTACTCTCAGTGGGGAAACTACTAGAGGAAATGTGACATATACATAGAAGCACCCAGAGCTTTAACTTTCACAATGTCAACAAGTCAGTTATGCTCAACACTTTTACAACATTGAATGTCGCAATGTTTTATCCAGCTTCGAGAAAAAGTCTTTTGCATACACATGGCAAAATGTATTTAAAATATTAAACAGTATAGGGCACTGTACATTTTCACTCAAACATGACAGAATGCAGCATGGCAGCACATATATAAGGGGAGTGGGGTTTGCCAATACCTTTGAAACCAACAAGGAAATCATTTCTTTAAAGGCTTCTTCAATTAAGTCATCTGTTTTCGAATGGTACTGTTGCTAAAAAAATGAAAAATAAAAAAGGGTTTTAAGACTCATAATTCAGTGATATTTCTGTTTAGGCAGAGACTGGCAAAAGCTGCAAAATACTCTATGCCTTGAAGAATTGTTATTATGAACACCACAGACCTGAAACCCTGAACACAATCCACCCACCCAATTCATTTTACATTCACTGCTGAAAATCTTCCCATGTACACTGTTGCGTTAAGCAGCTACAAGCCTATTATTGGAATGAATTGAATTCCCGGTCTCATTCAGACGAAGGAATCTGAAGGATACTCTTTGTCTTCCAAACAATTATGACGGCCATGTATTTTTCTAAGACAGGTCCAGCTGGGAGGACGAAAGACTTGCACAAGATTCAATTAATGCAACATTTAAATGTCTGATCATTCTTATTCACAAGTTATTTGTAGAAAGATTGAAATCTAGTTTCAGGCAACAAAGACAGCTGATCTGTCACAAATTAAAAGGTGCTTGTTGGTCACGTATGATTAAAGTAACGCTGTATTGTTTTTTTTTTTTTTTGTTTTTTTTTTGTAACTACTGGAAGATTTTAATAGTCTGTGGTGAATAGGTGGCAATAAAAATAACCCTTCCTTTGACATTGTTTGTCTGGTTGCAAGCTTCCAATAGCCACTTTTAAGTAAATATGTAAGTAAATATATATAATGGCTGTAGTATGCAAAGGCAATTGTTATGTTAGATAAAGGCGATTTTTCCTGGGTAAATGTAAATGAACACAAGTGTCCATCTTTGCAGAGGTATTTTGTTAAGATACAATGAATTCACCTCAATGAAACAACACTAAACAATAGACAAGTGGATATATGATGAAGGCAGCGTCTTTCTTTTACAGTTTTGGTGTTCAAGCTATTCAACTATTAAACATAATACAAATTCAATATTATTTCCTTGCTGCATCGCTGAAAGTTTGTTCTGACAGCCATCTTAGTATTACACAAAGAAGATGAGGCGATGAACTGCTATTGAAAAGCCATTCAATGTGTTCACATGATGAAGCACGACTTTGTGTTCTAATGAATGAAATAAGGAAATAAAGCGAACAGCAAGTTACCATCAAAAAGGTAACTTGCTGTTCATTAGTGTGTGTTTAAACACTGTTTAAACACTAATTCAATTGATGCTCTTTATTTGTTCCACAACATCCCGCAGCATGAATTATAGGAGCTGATATGCAGATATAAAACTAATTAAATGTATAATTTAGATAACAAATAACATTTAGTATTTAGTTATTATATATGACATCTTTTTTATAGCAAGTGAGAAACAATCTTACCAGCAGCAGAAGGTGGAAGTCGAAATAATTTTGAATTTATAATTTAGAAAATTTTATGAGTTATAACTACATGTATATTTGTTTTCATATGCTAACAAGCACTGATAATTGTTATAACTATTACACATTCTACTTTGACCTGAACAGACTGTATACATGTCTGGTCAAAACTATTCCCCTTTTTGTCCTGGATCTAATGAAATAAAAGACACTTACCCATTGTTTACCAAACTGGATGCAAATAATGGTGGACAGGAATGGCAAAAACAAGACAGAAGATGGGTAGAAGAACATTATAAGCAGTAATGAGGGCAAAATAAACAGAATCTCGAAAAATATCACATTAGCACAAATATACAGGGAAAAAGCAAGTGATGATGATCAGTGACTACAACGAGGCTTATTACACTCAAGGAAAGGTCTCTTATTTCCAATGTGGTGACAGGTTTAGCAGCTTTAACAAGAGTAATATTTTTAAATTAATATTTTAAAAGAAAACAGAGGTCATAAATGGCAAATATTACATTACTGGTATTTATTCACTAGTATAAACTTTAAAAAAAAAATTATCAGAAAACCACATTAGCAGAGAAAAAACAACTGTTATATACCACATCAATGCACCATATCTCATATGGTAAACTTACTTTCTAATCACTCTGTATGTATGTATGTATGTATGTGTATAGATACTGAAGATAATCTGAACTGAACATATTTTTGCATTGATATCATTACTAAACAAAATACAAAATAACAAAATAAAATAAAGTGTAATTGCACACCTCTTGTCCTGCATCTAAAACACAGAGCTTGGTGCACTGCTTCTTGGCATCCATTAGCACATTAAACATGGTACAAACAGAAGGAGAGATTCTGTAATCCGTTGATTTGTTGGCCTTCTGCATCTTGGCATCAAAAGCTATTCTTGTTCTGCTTAACAAAACAAACACCATTCAATCATTTTCAAAAAGTATGACCATGGAGAATTTTAAACAATGTTTTTGAAAAATCTTTAAGTATGAATGAAAGATGCAGACATATATCGTGTATATATATATATATATATATATATATATATATATATATAGAGAGAGAGAGAGAGAGAGAGAGAGAGAGAGAGAGAGAGAGAGAGAGAGAGAGAGAGAGAGAGATAGAGAGAGAGAGAGAGAGAGAGAGAGAGAGAGAGAGAGAGAGATAGAGAGAGAGAGAGAGAGAGAGAGAGAGAGTATATTGTCTGACCTTTTAACAGAGGCCTCCACCATGTCACTGGCCATCAGTTTGAGCCTTTGCTCTAAATGTTGGGCAAATTCAGGCTCGGGCCAGTGCAAGTCACAGACAAACATCTGCAGTGCATCCAGCTTCCAGAACAGGTCTTCTGATGTAGTTGATCCATTGCTAAAAATACAATAAAATAAATAATCATACATTCTTTAAAGTTGCATATTTTCATAAATATATCGTACAATCCTGCTAAAGTCACATATCTTCAGACAAATGAATGATCTAGAATCTCTCACACAGTAACATACAATACTACCACAAAAACAACAGCAACACTGTGCAACGTAACCAACAAAACAATAATTATGCAATGTAACAGATGTCATAGATGTCTTCATCATTTAATTGTTCACAATTTACTGTTTTTTTCCTCATTTTAAGTATCATAGTATGCTGCATGTTATCTCTCTGAACATATGCCTTCACTTCCGCAGACAGCCTGATCTTGTTTAAGGTTGGGTTGTTGAAGCTTCTCTGCTGACCCTACTCCTCCTTAACATGCCTTGAGATAGCGGAGGTGTAAAAGCAGATGGCTGCCCACTTTTGCATCACGTCTGAAGCAAGAATCCTCAATCAGCATGGCTCCGTGACACATGCTTCTTACAGAGTCAAAACACTCAGGCTAACATTCATTAAGAGGGAGGCAGGGAAACACCAGTACCATTTGTGAGTAATAACCAATATGGCATTTTACATTTCTCCCTGTGCTATCCGACCACCTGAAACTCAAAAGGTTATTTTCTCTTGCATACAGACAATCACTCCTCCGAAGTATTTTTTTTATTCAGGGATAAACAACATTTTAAAGGATAACTTACAAGCTGTATTATTATTTATCTAGATTCAATGAAAATGATGTGGATTTAATTATGTGGATACACATATATACAGCACAAAAGAGATGGACCTCCCAGCCTACTTTATAAAAAATGCATTGTGTGGGTTAAAAATGCTCTGAGCTGCACATTTAACAAAATGTACAGCAAAACGCAAATAGAAACTAAAAAAGGCCTGTCTTTAAAAGACTGTTATGTTCTCCAATGTAACATAATAAAAATAGTTTGGACACATACAAACAGACAAGTTACTTGAAACATTAAGTATGTAAGCGTTTAAAAAAAGAAAACCTTATCTCTTATTAACATTACCATTGTCATTTTTGTACTTTAAAAATTGGGATATGAAGGTGTTTCAAGACAGCGATTTACAGTATACAATATCTTGTTCTCAACAATCCAATAATTTTCACAAGCAATAAATTTTGTCTTTGTCAAATACTGCATATTTACCGTACACTGGCACCTGACTATCCAAAAATATTTTAAAATCAGATGTCGTAGACAGAGGTCTGTTGAACTCCCCTGTGTATAACTGATTGTCTTTGAATCTAATTGTTTTGGTTTTTTTATGCTTGCACAAAATTGGATCAGGATCAATGTGAAGAAAAGTTAATACCTTTACTGTAGTTTTTGCATTTTCACATTGCTTTGCGATGGCTTTAGAAGAATTTCAAACTTATATAAAATATCAGGGAGTGTAAAAAGATGTATCAATATTATTTACATTTGGTGAAATACACATCTACACACAAGGTGTTGTAAATATATATTGATTGTATATTGATTGTTTTTTTTAATATTGATAACTGACTAGACAACATACCGAAAACATTTTTTTTTTTTTTTTTTTTTATGAACAAAAGTTGTACTTACAACAAATCAGCTAAACGCATTCCACACAATCTAAAAGGTTAAAAATGAAATAATCACAAGCAGAAATAGGAGAAAACAGCAATGGGCAATATTCCCAAAACTTCAAGGACTGTTAATTAGTGTTTATGAAAAAAGTGCTTTGAAAAATGAGAATAAACCACTTCTAAAACAGCTGAATACATTCATGAACTGGAAACTTGATTTAATTAGTCCTTAACAAAAAATGCTTTTGGAATAGGGCCCAGTACTTGTAGCACTAAAAGCTGTATTCAAGCTGTTCCACGTAATACTTCATATAAAAAAATAAAAAATGTTTGAATTAAAATCCTATGACAGAATAGCTGGGCAGATCGCATTATTCAAAATTTTGCCAAGTTGCTAAAAAGTTAGAGCTTGGTTTAAGGAAAGTAATTGCTCAAAGTCAGTTGTTTAATTTAGTAAATTAAATAAAGTAAAGTTATTGATCTTGACATTCAATTATAGTAAACACATCACATATGATCAATACTAATGTCATCTTTACATATAACAACTTTATTAGGACCTGGATGGGCCACTGTTTGTACTGATCACACCCTGGTACAATGGGCCCTATTTAGCAACGTTCACAAACCCCCAAGGCAATCACAAAACACTTTTGCGAACAGTTAGAGCACCAGAATCAGGCAGACGTGTGGGAAAACAGACTTTGTCCACATATGTGATTTAACAAAAGTGTTTTAGTCCCCACCCAGCAAGTCAGCGTTAGCGCTGGACATGGGCTGAACTTTAGCGGCATGTCCTCATTTACATACAAATGTAGCGATTTAGCACACCATCAACAGTGTTAGCGCTTGCGTTTCAATTGACATGTGAAAACTAGGTCTAAACTGTGCGCAAATTACATGGTCGACTATAAATGAAGATGAAACTACCAGGGAAGCAGGCAAAGAAAAGAGAGAGAAAAAAAGAGAAATAAAATAAATATGTGATTTTGAAACAATTGTAAGTCGCCCTGGATAAGGGCGTCTGCTAAGAAATTATTAATAATAATAATAATAATAATAATAATAATAATAATAATAATAATAATAATAATAGCTACGTGGCCAGACAAAGAGAGGGAGTCATCTGTCTTTTCTGAGCCTGTTGTGACACACAATGTATGTAACAATTTCGCCTCAACAGACAAACAATCACTGACATCTGCCAACTGCTTCATGCTGACCTGGAAGGAGACGTGCGGAGAGCACACTGTTTGCCTGTAGCACTAAGGTACGCGCACCAACACAGAATAGGCACTTCTACGTAAAATATAAGGGGACCTATTCTGTCAATGTGCAAGTAGTGTGTGATCTGTGATGCAAACAAGTACATCACAAATCTATATGCAAACTATCGCTGCTCCGCTCATGACTTGTTAAACCTCGCTAATTTGCAGGTGGCAGCTGCGTTTCAGCAGGATGACACAGTCTGAGCGGTGACTATTGACACCATTGTTCAACCCCATGACCCCTGTCGAAGAGACGTATAACCGCACCTTTAAATGTGCTTGTACTGTAATTGAGCGAACACTTGGAATCCTCAGAATGTGATTCCGATGTTTGGATGTCTCTGGGGGAACACTACAGTACACTCCTCAGAAGATTAGCAATATCATCCTGGCTTGTGTTTTACACAACATAGCTCTCTGTAATGGATGTTGAACTTACAGAGGAAATATTACAGGGTTTGAGGGAAGCAGGTGCTGAATTTGACGCCCCAGTGTTAAAAGTTGTAGATTTTGCAAGTGCCAGGCAGGTCAGACAAAGCCTTATAGACAGGGGTTCACATAACTGTTATGAAGGTATGCACGAGGACCAATAAAAAAAAAAAAATGCAGACTTAGTTTTTGCTGTTTAAAACCCAAATGCGTACCATCAGTTTATATATTTTTTTTTAATAGGAAAGCATTTATAATGAAGGCAGCGACGGTGCTCACGGTTCGAAGGTGCGCTATACTTTAGGAAAACTGATTCTAACCCCCCCCCCCCCCCCCCCCCCGTTACTCACTTGCTCGCTCGCTCAGCAAGTGAAAAAAAATAAATAAAAATATGTAACTTTATTTTGATTATAGATCACTTTTTTAAATTTCCTATTCACTCTTCCCCTCCAAGCTGCTAAAACAAATGTGCAGACTTGCTTGAGGGGCTTGGTCATGCTCTTCACTTGGGCTGCTGGACATTTAAAAAAAAAAATTGCACTTTTGTCTTCCTTCTATCGCAGACGCACAGGTGCTCTTAAAGGGAATGTTAAATCCTTATTATTATTATTATTATTATTATTATTATTATTATTATTATTATTATTATTATTATTATTATTATTATTATTAATTTCTTAGCAGACGCCCTTATCCAGGGCGACTTACAATTGTTACAAGATATCACATTATTTTTTACATACAATTACCCATTTATACAGTTGGGTTTTTACTGGAGCAATCTAGGTAACGTACCTTGCTCAAGGGTACAACAGCAGTGTCCTCCACCTGGGATTGATTAGCTGGGCGCATGATTCGCTATTTGATATGCATTAGCCCACGCATGAGACCCGACTTCTAAATCACGTTTTCGTACACTATCTCGTCGGTTCGTTAACGCTATAATTTTTGCGGTAGCGGCTGCATACATATTTGCTAAATAGGGCCCAATGTAGGATATACTCAACACGGTGCTGGACTTGACAAGTCTCTCCAACCATCTGTTGACAAGAATTTTCCCTTCGTTTTGCCTTAGCTGATACACTGATGACCGATGTCAGCCTACCAACATGACTTACCAATCACAAACAGCCACCATTGTTTCTACAGTAGTTTGCTGCGTTTCAAAATATTTTCTTTAGCATTTTAACACTATCACAAATCAACTAGGAATAATATAGTGTCCATTTATATATTGAAGTACCTACCATATGCATACTGTATGTATCCATGTACTGTAATTGGCATGTCAATATTGCAGAGGTACCACACAATGAATCATTAAATCACTAGCAGCAAACACAAATAACAATCACAATTTTAGTGAAAGCCTAATGTATAAAAAAGTAAATAGGGCCGTCAATCGGGAGTAATAAAAAAATGCATAATGCCATTTCATAAATACCATCCATTACTTTTACAAGAAAAACAGCACATTACAGTAATTGAAGGTCTTTTAGCTCTTTCCCTCCACACTAACCACTGCGAGTTGTATATTCATTCCTGAATCCCAATGGGGGATCAAATTGTTGTGTTTAGAGGATTTTAAATACAGTGAAAATTGAGGCATTGACAGAAATTATGGGCAAAGCATGTGATCCACCCTTGGTATATAACAAAAGGTTCACTATAAATTAACGGAGTAAGGGATAAGGAGTCAAGGCTTCAGTCAATGTGGATGCATTGTATACAATGGAATGGAAGTACTTAGTACCAAGTACTAAAAAACAAGCAATTGAAAAAGAGGTTATCTAAATAAATGTAAAACTTAAAAGTGTGACATATTCAAGTGTTTATGAAAACTGAGTATAGGCAAGTAACTGAGCCAACAAGAAACGTGTTTGTCCTTTGAGAACCAATCAATGTTACTGGAGGAGGGTGGAGGAAGATTAAATTCTATTATCCTACTTTTGCAGGGGATTTTTTTGGTTATATTTTCTCAGAGGCTTATTATACGATTATAGTCGTATAATTTATCAGGGAATGAAACTGATGTTTTTCAATGCTTCAGGATCCATTTGCAACTAACTTTAAATTATTGTACAACAAAAAGGGTAGACTGACATTGTAATTATGTGCATGATCACAAGGCTGGGAACAGAAGTTCATCAATGTGGAGGAAAAGGGGTAGACACACACGCACTGTACACACGGAACAAAACCATTACTCAAAACACCACAGGACAGGTCATGCTCATTTCATTCATGCAAATAAAGGACTCTTCAATGCTGAGAAATACACACGTGTTAGCATATAAAGGAGCCATCCAGGATGGTGCAGAAAAGCTAGGTATTTGAGGAAGATTAAGGGGCAGACTTGGAACCTTTGGTAGAGGCACATTTGGGAGATTGTTGGTAATAGTCCTGCATGGGAACAAACAGCATATCAAGATATATCTTGATTAGAAAAGGGGTGAAAGTCTATTAGTACAAGTCTATGTCCATTAAAGAAAATAAAAAAAGAATGCCTATTGCTTGCATATTATTGCTCACAAAAACTTTTTTTTTGTTAATCTACAGGAGTTGGAACATCATGTCATAGTTGGTGCAATAATAGAATTAGGGGCATTTGTGGAAGCAGATTTTCAAGCTTTCAAGCTTTCTAAAACTGCTTACTTGACTGGCTGCCATGTTTCCTGTTCAAATCCTCTGTGAATAGACTGGGCAATAGAAGACTCCATTAGATCAATGTAGCGGATAACCAGGGGGATAAAATAATCTTGTAAGTGCTTATGAAACTTCCCATTGCAGAGGAGAGCTGTCAGGGAACAAGAAAGAAAGAACACACAATTAAATGCTATCCAAAATATTTACATGCAACCCCCATTGCATCAAACCGCATGAACCAATTCAAAGGATTTTGGTCAGCAAATACAGCAAAGAGAACTATACGTTAGTACAGTGCAATGGAAAGCAATTGCATCTTGGTATAGAGCCTTTTAAAACATCTTAAAGCCCTGCAAATAAAATTACATGAACAAATCATCATATAAAAAAACACATGCGATGCTGTTATGTACTGTAGGTATGCATGATTCTTCCAAAAAAGTGTATTCATACAATAATCAGTTGAATGAATGAAGTACAGAAAATGCATTTCCAACATAAACAACCAATCCATAACTTATAATACATGTTAAATGGTCTCATTGCAAGATTTGGATGTAGAACAGAAAACTCTTTTAAGCAGAGTGTGGGAGGCTGCAGCAGACCTCCTTTCTGAGAATACAATGAATGGCCAGGCGTATAAAAAGAACAATATCAGACACATGTGAAGGAGCAAGGTCGTAGATAGATTTTTTAGTAGGAACTATAAATCAGATGTGGGAAGAGTTTAAATTAGGATAAACGTGGGATAAACCAGCTTTTTTATTAGTCTTTATTTGACCAGCAGCACTCAGCATGACAAAGTCGAGACAAAACATTAGCAGAGATAAAAGCAAACAAGGCACTGAAATAATCAATTATTGTTGAGTTACATGCATGAACTGGTCCTTCAGCGGTTAGCAAAAGACACATTCTTAATTGTAAGGTTTTTCAAATTTTGCACCAAGAAAGGGTAAACTTAGACATTACTGGGTTATGAGATCCCTAAAAGCAGTGTATGTGTTGGTAGTATTTATGAATGTTTTCTTTAAAATTATCTTGTGTTGGCTTTGCCTGAAGTTAATTTTAAGAACGTAGAGCTAAATTCAAAGCTATTTACAAATCGTCATTAGATTTTTTTTTCTGAAAGTCTGGAAGGATAAAAACACCACCTACAATTCTAAAACAAACATAAAACAACTTGATACTGCTCAAATGCAATTCAATAAATGCCTTTCTGGTTTAGAAACTTTCTTCTGTGCGTTTTTCCTTACTGAGAATAATTGTGCTAATAACGGTTTGTTGGAAAAAGCTTTGGGAATTTAGCCCTTTGTGAAATAGAAACCAGAAGGAACAGAGAAGAAACAAATACAGTAGAAAAAAAATGGCTAGGCTCAATTAAGACGATTTTAATTTTTCTGTAGCGGCAACTATACTAAATGATTTAAATTGTAAAGACAGGAGTTGTGATTTGTAAATGGCACTCCCACTAAAAAGAAAACAAGCAGGAGTTTTGGTGGCAGACTGAGTTAGTCCCATTAGTCCCATGTAAAGAGCCTCCAAAGGATCCTGGTTGAAATCCATCTCTGCATCATTTTTACAGTATTTCAAATCTCTTTACAAACAATGCTCCTTGTTTTATTCTGTTTCCAATGACTCATTCAACATCACTGCAACAACCTAAAAATAAATTCATTGGAGCATTCACACAAGTTCACCTCAGCCATTCCCCATCAAGACCTCCTCCTGGGTCCACTGCCTGCACCAGCTTAATCAGAGAAGCACACTTCAAGTTCTACTTTAATCCACTAAGGGAGAACATCCCTTTAACTTAAAATAACAAAGGGTCTGCACGGTTACAGTATTATCAACACTAGCTTCAGTACAATTATAATGAACTTTTTTTCATACAGATAAATTATTTTTATGTGCCTCCAAATATTAAAATATGGGTAGGGCTGTACCATTTCAACACATCTCATTAGATGTGCGTCTCGAATGTATTTAGCAGCTGTCTGAGTTATTATCAATGGTGTCCAACAGTATAATGTTAGAATGCCCTCTGTAATGCTATATTGTAAACCTTGAGATGAGCTTTGTTTTTTTGTTTGCATGGCATCAGATTTCTATCAGGAATAAGAACATTTAAAAAAAATGGAGTTGAGCTTCCCAATGGGATTTTCACATTTTCATTTCCTAATGAGGGATTTTTTTCGATAATGAGAGTTGACTTTAGCAGTCACTCTGGGCTCTATTATGACTAATTTGACTCCACTTCACTCTCCTTGTTAATTATTAACACTAGCCTTTTTATCCTCTTGAGGTTGTTTCTTTGTTTTTCTCATTTGATTTTTTTTTTTTAGATGAAATTTCATTTGTAAATAGTATTCAGAACAAAAAAACAATAGTTTGTTAAGTACTGTATCATTACAAACATAGGGGTCTATTCAATTGATCTAATGGAGGTGCATACAAACAGCGCCGCACTTTAAATCATTAAAGGAAAGAAATTTTGTTAGATCCAGCATCTCTAACAGTGTGTGTGAGTCTCTGAAATATTTAACAGTAAGCAAAAATCCAGGTTTCTTCTTATTTCATTATTGTCTAGTTATTATATAAACATTACCTATAGTAGCCCTAGATATCTTAGTTGTGATTCTAGATATTATAGTAGCATTACATCACCAAGTGAAGGTTACAAATTAAATACAGTACTTTTTGTACTGTAGGCTTATATTTATTGTGATATAGCCCCCAGTCAAGGCTGGGTTGGCACCCTTTAAATAGGTGACTCAGACACAGAAACTGTAAGTTTAAGCACTTTTATTACTCACACAGTAGCACAAAAACAAACAAAACAAAACAAAAGCCTTTCCAATTGGGAGCACTAACCAAACTTGTTTTTCCCTAACTAAAGGGTTAGGACAGCTAAACCATTTTCCCAACAAAATCGCTCCTTTAACCAGGCTAGGCAAAGCCTTCACTGGTTTTCTTTAACTAAACTGGACAGCTAAGCTGTTTACCGGTCACAAAACATATACTCTTCAAGAATACACACACAGTACTTCCTCTTGTGACAAGCTCCATGGCAGTCCTCTCTCTAATGGAGCTTCAAGCTCCCTTTTTATATCCTGTGGCTGTTCCCAATTAGCACCAATTATCTAATTTGGGAACAGTCACATTCTCACATGTATTTGGCAGGGATATGAATTAACCCCATCCCTGCCAACCACCCCCAAAAACACATGACCCCAATACTTTATTTACAGGCAAGGCTCTGCCCTGACACAGTATTTACTAAAACTATAACTGCTTTGTTAGGATTGGCATTTATGTCCCAGTATTAAACAAAACAGCACCAAAACAACTCTATAATTGCTATGCCTTGTCATTTGAAATGTTTTTGCTTCATTGACATTCCCTGTTTGTTTATAAGGCAATTGAAATTGTTATGATTGTAACAGACACAAATAAACATTTAAAACTGAAAATCCTAGATCAAATGATATCACATTTACTTAAATTACTACCCATGTACTTTATCTGAATAATAATAATGCAAGTTATACAAATCAGTCAGTGATATGTTCTTAGATATGAAATCATCATGACCTATTTTTCTGAATATCCAGAGTATACAATAAATGACTTCCACGTTAACTTTTTTAAAATTATTATCTTCAGTTAATGAAGTACATATAGGTGTGCAATTGATCATTGTACATTTATGTAGCTCTTCATACTGTGAGTGTCCATAAACTATATTTAATATACATTGAGGTTCAACAAATTGATCAGTAAAGCAACTATCATTTGTAAAGCTAATTATAGGGTAACTGACTCATTTTTTGTGGCATTCACACATGCATGCAGGGACACAAGATCGAAAAGGAGGACACTCAATTCTCATGATATATTAAATCAGACTACAAGCAATCCAAAAAATAAATAAAAACACACACACACACACACACACACACACACACACACACACACACAACATATTATTTTTTTCTTGGTTGTCTATTTTAGTTGCTACAAATCTGCTAAATCTGATTGTCCTGGATCTTGTTATTATCCTAAAACCCTACAACACATTTATTCAGTTGGTATTCTAAAGTAACATGTATTCAAATAAATACATAAATAAATAGCACACAGTGTGCTGTGCAAGGGTTATGGTGACTCTAATTACATGGTTACCATTCTTAGTAAAAGTGTTTGGTAAAACAAAGTTCAGTCACAATGAAGTACTTCCTTAAACAAAAACAAACTTCAAGCACCTGAACAACCTGGCTTTCTCCCAGAGAACAAAACATCTGACAGCATTTCAAGTGTCTTGGACAAGAGCCTAAGCTGAACTAATGTGTACCTGTACCTTTAACATGGATATGATGTACCTGACCACCTTGTTCCAAGCCATCGCCCACAATGCTGCTGGATTAGCCAAGGTCTCCAGTATTATCTTGCAGATGGATCACATACTGTAAATTCTAATTTGACAAATTACCAATGAAGCCCTCTCATCTTGGATACAATATTGTTTACAGTTTATAAAACTCAACAGCTTTAAGTATCACTTATGTGCAGATAACACTATTCTATACTCCATTGACAGAACTCCCCAGATGGCTCTTGGACACATGCAAAAAGCTTTCAATGTTTTAAATACACGTTGTTTCCAAATGCGAAACTGAGTTTCCATGGTGTTCAAGAGAAAAATAGCTCAGTAAACACGTTTGATGGCAAAGATTAATACAAGATGAATGCATGTTTCAATGACGTTAAACCAGGATGTGTAGGTCAAAATAAATTTAGGTCAAATAATGTAGATTCTGATAACCTTAACAGTTTGTGTGACGGTCTGTACTGCAGACATTTGTATCACAGTTGAATGAAATTTTCTCACACTATTGCTACGTATGTAAGTGTGATATACTTAAATACGTCTCTATAGCTCTGTCGTCAGTGATATGAATCCCCTCAGGGAAAAGTAAAGTACTAAAAAGTTAAAGCCAAATGATAAATTTCATTTTTTATTTTATAGTTTTAAAAACCAATTATATCCTGTTATGGCATTTAAAACCAATGTGATAATTGCTTGTTATGAAAAAATAAATTGTTAATTAAACTGTAGTTAAAGCATGCTTTTATCATCTTTACATAGCCCACTTTAGTAATTATGCAATAGAAAAATTCTGTAAATAGTTCATCCAGCTTGAACTGCTTCTAATTAATTTAAATCACTGTAAAAGGAATCTCAGCCAGTATGAAACACATTCACTTTCTGAGCTGCAGGCCTCGATGATATACAATTTACAGTGTTAAAATCTCTAGTTCAAAATGCATTTTTCAACCTGTTTAAACAAGCTTTTTGGAGGAAAAATGCTTTAACCTCAAAAGAAAAATTGTGTTTGCTGTTTAAACACAAATGTATAAAGATGCAGTCATCTGTGTCTGAAGAAATACCCAAACATGTATGGATATATATATATATATAAAAATAATAATAAAAAAAAAGATACATTTTTGGTAACAATTGTTTTTGGTACTATGCTGTAAGAACAGTGGGAGCACAAAGGTAGGGTACCTTAAACCTCTGTGACAGTACAGTAGGCTAACTCAGGTCAATCCTGAGCTAAAGGTGAGGGTACTTAACTAAAAGACACAAAAAACATTACCTAAAACGAAAACACATTTAGTTTGTGATGCAGTTGCATCTAATCAGTGCTGTGATAATAGCTGAGAGATTGAAGCATTATGAATGTAATTTACTTTCCCTTAACAAAAATGGTTTCTAGTTTAAGCCATTGGCCACAATGTTGCAGGATTAGTTATGGTTTCTAGTAGAATCTTGCAGATGGATCACATATTGTAAATGACCTTGGTTACTATTATCTTAACAGTTTATAATCATCTGTGTAAAACTGCATCACTTATATACAGATAACAAAACACCCCATATGGCGCGTGGACATGCAAAAAGCTGTTTCAAGTCACTTGCCCCAAGTCATTGTGATGTGCTGAACTATCACACCACCTGTTGTACGATAATGATGAAGTATAAATACTTTTGAAACTTTTGAACTGATTTATATTAAATTGATATTATGATTTAAATAAAGAGCTACTGAAAGAAAGATTACTTACTATCATTTCTTAGGTAGTTATTGAGGAGCTGGAAAAGTGGAAAACTATCCCAGGAGTCTTGAGGCTGTGCCTCAAGCGAGGCATCCATGTCAACAGCATATAAGGACCAAAATATCTCTGCGTGTTCAGCCATTATTTCTGGCCACCAAGCAAAGGCCTAAAAAGAAACATGAAACAATCATCATAAACCAACTGAAGGCGTAAACAGTATGGACAGAATCCTTAAAACATGCCGTCCACTGTAAACAGCTTGCATTCTACAAGCACAAATCTGCAAGCCAGGAAAACAAACTAGTCTTCTACTCAACGATATGCTATCTCCATGGGGCTCCTTCAGCTGATAAGCATACACAAGCATAATAAACTGCTGCTGGTTCAAGTACCTCCAGGAGTTACTATTTATAAGTATAGACCTGGCCACTTTGGAGAAGTTTCAAGACATTATTAATTTACACATGAATTATGCATCTTAAAATGTTTTTTTAGCTTCGGTTGATTATGTAAAATGGCACAGGCTTATGTATGAATATCTATAAAAGATTACCAGGCTGAATCTAATTAGAAAAGGGGCAGTGTCACTTGTAAGAGGGCTAATTCTGTATGTCGAATACTTATTTACCTATTTAATATATGATGTATGCTCTAACATTCTCCATTGTTGTTTCTAATTAGATCATTTAATTTATAATACCATGTCACTTCAGAAATACATCCTTTAGGAGTCTTTTCAGAAATGCCCAGTAGTTGAAAAGGGGCATTAGTTATTAAGCCTGGTAAAGAATGATCTAAGCAGAAAAAACTAAAAAGAGAATTGTACAAAACACATACACTGTAAGATATTAAACAGATAAGAAAAAGTATCCCTTTAATCCCTTTAAACCACAATGATCTCTACTGACTTGAATTTCTTTTTTTTCTTTTCTTTTTTTAAACTCAATTACCTTTCGCTTGGACTTTGTGAAATCTGTGACTGAGATCTAACACACTTTTTTTTTTTTTTTTTTTTGCCTGAAGCGTTGACCAGTAAATACATTTTCTCATAACAATGGGCAGGCCAGAAGAAACTATTTCCTTGACCGTTTTCCAGGTAGACTGCACACAAACAGATCCTCCTGTCGGCCCTTTAGGATTAACAACTATTTACATCTTCATAGAGTTCGTGGTAGAGTTCATACAGGGAGAAATCAACCATTGTAAGTGGTGGTGGTGGTGGTGGTGGTGGCAGCGGTGATGGGGGGTGGCACACAGAAACAACACGGAAACAGTGATAGGTTTAATGCAAGCTAATGGTGCAAAATACCAATAGTAGAGAATAGGCACATAAGATGAAAGCAATCTAGTACACGATGCTTGTAAAATATTAGTTTTAAATCATAGATACTACTATACATATTGATTTATTCATTGTAAGCATCTACAAGGAAACCTTCTTACCCAATATACTGCAACCAACTTATTTTCACTTTAAATACATAAATTATACTCCTGCTAAATAAGGTAAATTTACACTAAGACTTTTCTTAATGCAATTGTACTTGTTTTTTTGTATGCATTAGCATTTACATTGGCAATACAAACTGAAAAGGAACATAAGTGCAGCAATGAAACTGTTGTCACAGAACTAAAAAATGCTGTAATTAAATTGTTTTACTGTTTTCCTCTTGTTTGTCACTTCATATGCAAATCTACTGCCCATCAGAGAGAGTGTGTATGTTGTAAAGGACCAGTACACACACCCGTAAATGAGCACAACAATGAAAGCAAAACGAAGAAAAGCTCATCCTGTAAGTCACCACAGTGATATAATGTCTGGGCAAAAAAAAACACAGTTCAATAGTATTTGTAAAGTGTTTGAAATTCATAAAACAATACTTTATTCACAAAAACATAATTTTTTAAATAACATTTATTGTCATTTCATTTGCTGTCAGGGCCTTAGGGAAAATTAATGAATGCTTTATCTACATTGATATTTGAATATATAAAATCAGCATATATAAACATGTTAGTGATAAAACCTTCTGAAAAACTTATTTATAGCTATTGCTCCATCCAGAGAACTGTCTGTTAGTGAAAGTAAAATGCTTTTATTTTTTCTTTTGAAACCCCTCCTTGAAATGTATTTGCTGTCTGATGCTTGTTGGAGCTCAGCACAGCCGGTCATGTTTTTCGAAGCTTCAGACTGCAATATAGATTTAAAATGAATGTTACCAGACAAAATTCACTGGAATGGCACTTTCAGGCAGTTCACACTTAACAGGATGGCAAGAATGTCATGTCACTGAATGTAACAGCAGCAAAACATACCTCTCTTCCCTGGACAAATCCATGCGTTTAGTTTGAGTAAAAGAAATACAAAAAAAAAAGTTACAGATCATCATGCAAGACTGTCAATCTGTCCTCTTCTCTTTAAATAGTGACAAGCAGTAAAACATCTATGTATAAGAAAATCAGATGTAGTGTTATGTATTTCGAGTTTCAGTTCAAAACTTACCTGTAATTTACTCTATAGCATTTATTACAAAATATGCAATGTTATAAAAGCCATTTGGTATAGACAAAAATGAGAATGAAATACATTGCCGTGGTAGGAATATCCGATTGTAACCTATACACGATGGAGGTGTGGTTTTGGGTAAGAGAATCATAGTTTTAATGCATACGTTCAAATAAAGTGGGCAACATTGAAAAAACAGGTAAATGAAATCATTCAAACTGAAATGATTACATATGTAACTGCTTTTTTAGACAATTATTATTATTATTATTTATTTCTTAGCAGATGCCCTTATCCAGGGCGACTTACAATTGTTACAAGATATCACATTATACATTATTTCACATTATACAGACATCACATTATTTTACATACAATTACCCATTTATACAGTTGGGTTTTTACTGGAGCAATCTAGGTAAAGTACCTTGCTCAAGGGTACAACAGCAGTGTCCCCCACTGGGGATTGAACCCACAACCCTCCGGTCAAGAGTCCAGAGCCCTAACCACTACTCCACTGCTGCCCTGACAATGTAAGAATATCAAAACCTTATAAAAACAGGTTTATACAAAACATGTAACTTATATGTATAGGGCCTCTTGCCTACAACTAGATGAAAAAAAAATCTAGAATATTGAAATAGAGATTACAATAATAGCTGGCTACTGTACTCTAATGTTCAGCTGGAAACAGTAATAAATCTTATACAATGTAGTAATAATTTAACTTGATGAAAATAAGTGCAAAACCACAGGGACATTTCAGAGAAAATGGTGGATTATTTATATATTTTCAAAAATGTTCCAACACCACGGAAGAAAAACTTATCACAGATAAGGAGACCTACGTGTCTATTTTACAATCTGTGCTAATTTGAATAAGATGTTTTATAAAACTACACGTGTCTCTTGCTACAAAAGTGTGAAAAAAGGGAGTCAAATTGAACAGATGTTAGGAAAAAAAAAGTCTGAACTGCACTGCAATTTTGTTGATTGAATCACCTACGCAACATCTGCAAAGAAGAACTAGTTGTAGCTTAAGCATTTTTTATTTTACCAAACCCTAATTCCCTTATCCCCTGCCTGGCTGTGTACGCCAAATGCCAAGTCACCGCTTTAGGAGCAACCAGCTGTGGAATAAGGCTAAGGATGTTCTCCTATTCTAAACAGCCACAGGATCAGGAAACATCACGTTCAGAAGAATTGACAATCAACATAAGTGTGCTCTACATAACATTCTTTTAAGACATATTCATTGTAGAAATGAAAATTAATCAAATGGTGATATGAATTTTTCAATAGTTTTAAAAACTGCTCCCTGTACGCTTTAATTAACTAACTTGACAGACAGAAATATATAAGTGGTGAAAGTGATCAGTAAACTCAGCAACTCTTCACTCATTACCTCTGAATGATGTTCTTCGTTCTGTTGTAGTACTTCAATGCACAGCTCCCCCAGTCGCATAACATCCTCTAGTTTTTTAGCAGGAGCAGCTTGGTTCATAGTATCTAGATTCAAATTCCCATAAAAAGGCTGTTATTTTTCAAAATGTAAATATATTACATCAACCAAAAGCAATAAATAAACAAAACACAGACATCAATGTTAAGTGAACTGCTTTATAAACTACGTACTTTCAAATGATAATACATTTTTTCCCTTTTAATATTGATCTTATACAGTAGGCCACAACTACATACTTCCTTTGTTGAAATTAATCTCTAATTTCCTGATCCCAATGGTTTTGAAAAATGTTTTGCTTTGTTTAAAACATATACATTTCTTGCTATTAATCTATTTTTTAATGCATGCATTTCATTTTCACATTAAGGCTGTATGTGTGAAGAGTGTGCTCAACCTTAGGTTTCTATAGTTGCTGTATTAAACAAATGTGACTAAACCATCAAACTTTTTTTTCCACAGCACTGACATCACTAAAGAGCATTTAAAGGGTAAACATGGACATATTTATTCACATAACATATTTAAATCAACTTTGAAAATGATGCAACATTTTAAAAGAAATAAAAGGGTCTGTATTTTAATTTAAAATACATAATTTAGATAAATGTGGTTTGGGTTCTTATTCTTATTATGTTATCATCACATAATGACAACCAAACAACTTCCCCTAACAAGTGCCCTTGAGTAAAAGTATACTAGTTTGATTCTAGTATTGTACATGTTTTATGAGTTAGTAAATGACGGGAGCAAATGCTTTAAATATATACAACCAAAAGTCTTGTTACAGTTTAGTTATAGGATATGTTGTAAACAGTTAATAATACATTGCTAAATGGTTATAAAGCATTGAATGTAACTAAACCATTATAGAAACCTACAAAATACAACATTAAATCTTTCATTACACTGATTAAATTGGTATCCTTTGGTAAATCAGCAACAAAGTAAATATGATTATGGATATTTATCAATGAAAGCTTAGCTAAAGTGTGGCCAAATGGAAAACAATATTTTAAGACAAGCAGAATGGCATATACATAAAAACACAATTGGTATAATACAATAAATATTCACTGTGCTAATAGATTTTTTTTTTTTAATGAGCAAAGTAGAATTTTGATCTTTCTTGAATTCTTAGAAAAATATTTCCTCAACAATTGATGTTAAACCCTCAAGCCATCAATTTTATATTGAAAACTTTTTTAAAGAAAAGAAAAAAGGAGAACTAATCTAGAATGAGTTCATATAATAAAAGGGCTAGGGAGAATGCAACAGGGAAGTGTTATGTAGGGGTTCCCACTAAAGCAGGGTCCCTGGAGGCAGATTAGCTTAGTGAATAGGAAAAGGTTCTGTAGTTCACCAGCTGAGATTTTAATGAGACACTTGCAGTTGAAATTGCTCAGGTTTTTTCAGAAAAGGGGAAAGAAAAAGGAATACTTTTTCTTTTACTATTCAGTTAATAGACCTAGCTCGTTCTTTCTGCCATTTTCAAGTCTGCACACAGTACAAACCTTCTATTTTAGCGTACTCTGTGAGTCGGGAGTAATTGATCAAAGCAGCTTTCTCAAGACATTTGCGTATCACTTTCTTCATATCGTCAGGCAGCACAGGGGTGGAAATGTCCTTCATTAAAACCTAATGAAAGAGGAATTCATTGATATACAGTACATTGTTATTACTGATACTCTTAGTTCACATGCCTGTCAGTGGTGCAGTCCTAAATCTGACGGTACCGAAGCACCACTAAAATACAGATTTTCTTAAACAAGAATTATTCTACAAATTCACATTTTATTGTATACTAAATTTCAAGTAACACATGTAATAGGTAATGCACATCTTTAATTTCTACAAGTATTTCCACAAAGTGTATTTCTTCATCTTTACGTGGCTTCATTTGTGTTTAGGACCACCATCATAGTCGATGCACTGTTGCTGTCGTCTTCATCAGCATTTTTAGCCTTCGTAAAGAAGTAGTATGTAATGCTCTTTTTATTGCATCAAGGGGGCTACTGACTGAATCAGACAGTTGTGCAGGAGATGCGAGTCATGTGACTTAATTAGCCTAACTGCATTTCAGTGCGTTCTGGCTCGACTATACCACTGACGCATATCTAATTTTAACTTTTGCTAGAGACTGAGATTTTCAACAAAGTTTTCAGTTTCATACTGTGCTATTTATTGAGTTTAACCTGTGGAAAATGATGTATAACAAAAAGAAGGTTCTTATTGTCATTATTTAGACTCTGACAACAACGCAAAATGCCACACCGCCAAACAAAGTTTTATAAAAATTCAAACTTATTAACAGATTGTTACTTCCATGAGACAAAATGACAGTCCTGGAGCTCCTGCTATCGGATAAGTCCTTCTCTTTATGCTGAAATGTCCACCATGTTGTCTCTGGCACGCCTGTCAGTTTAATCAAGACAGAATCTGGATTCATCAGTGAAGACGACTGGCGGACATTCATTGATGTTCCACCTGATGTGATCCCTAGCCCATCTCAAACATTCCAGAATAGAAGCCACAGAAAGCTACCTGCAAACTGTCTGGGCAGAAATTTTTAACCCCTGTTGCATTTTGACTTGATTTTAATATGGTCATCTACCGAAGGGGCTGTGATTCTTCTGTGTCCCCCACCCTGTTTTCACTGCTTTGGTATCAACTCTACGCACCGGAGACCAAACTTGACAGCATGTTTCAAACAAATAGTATTTGCCTTTGTCGAACAAAACCTACACTTCTCAGTGGTAGCATATGACAATGTTTTGTTAATGTGAGAAGCCATAAGTTAACAACGGAAATAACTCCCGCTCAGCTACTCTTAAAATTAACAAATACGTTGATTTGCCTTTAAATATTACGATAAATCTAGCCCTACGTATTTAGCAGTGACAGTGTATTGGTACTTTTCAAGTATAATGAGGACAACAATAATCAAGCCAGTTCGCTTCCTTCACTGTAAGCTTTGTGTGGGGAGTTGATATGGGCTCAGGTGCAGAAAAATCCCCTTGCCCACAATCCCCTGTAGTCTAAAAAAGACACTAGACAATGATATGTGTAATAATTCCTTAATTGCAAAAAGAACATACAAATAACTCTTTAGCGCAACGCTTACTGTGTTGAGATACAAGACATATATGGGTTTCCAACCTCATTAAATTCCAGCTTAACTCATTAGATATTACATATTTTCTTTAATACTTTAATACAACTAAAAATGATAAAACATCACCCACAAAATGCATGAACAATCCTGCATTTGATATATTGTACTAAAAAATGTATGACTTCAACTGAACAGTCATTGGGCTCAGCAACAGACTGCTGTCGACATGGACCCTTTGTGATATTTGTTTTTGTTATTGCAGGGTAGCAGGATTTGGAATCCTATAAAAGTGGATGGCAGAGAGGGAGAGAGAGAGAGAGATTCTGAAATACTTTACATGCATCTTTATAATGGTGGACAAAATAAAGCTTTTCCCCCAAAACACCCACCCATAGTCAATGAGATCTAATCATTCATGAGCACACACTGGCATGTTTTGCAGACCCACTGGATATTAATAGATCTATGAGCATAATCATTTGCCAGCACATATTGGCATGATTTACAGCAAACACTTTTCTTAGCCTCAATTTAATTTATTTTCTTCCATTAATTATTGTCCTTTTAATAATTTTTCTTTATATTAAAAAAGTCTCAGGAGATTATAGACCTATTCTCAAAGCTTATTATTATTATTTTTATGTTTTTATGTTTTTATGAACCAAACACAGTTTGATAATCATTAAACTGACTCTTGGCTTACTTAACAAACCTTTGAATAAGTGGTAAGAAATGACCCTCATTGTAACTAACAACTTGGCTCATTTCAAATTCAGGTAATTTTAATTTAAATACACAGGCAGTATCTTCCCTCCTTGTGCTTACCCAAACTATAAAGAGGGCACTGTGTTATTGTGCTGACATTTCTATTGGAACATCACCATTCTGTCGATTCCAATGGACTCATTTTATCTGACTTCTATTTTAATTGGGTTATTGGCATATCTCCCAGTCAGATACTTTCAAATGATACCAGCATGCTAGGCTGTACTCTATCCTGATCTAACAATGGCCTTTAAATGAGATAATAAGTACCTACATTGAAGAATTGGTTAATGCTGTCAATAAGTTTGTTTAATCACTGTGTATTCTGGGTTGCTTCTATTCCATGTGACAAAAACCAAAGAAAACATGGGGAAATCAGGGCAATTGAAAAGTAAAATACTCACCCTTTCAAGCAAGGAAAGTGTAGCTTTTAAAGCACCTTCAGGACGCCCAAAGGGGAAACAATACCTGTAAAAGAATGTGAATCATTTCTATTTTTATTATTTGTGAAATTAAGAATGAATCATAAATAGTACAACTGAATAGGTTGTTCAAGTATTACATTGTAGAGCAACCCCAAATTTATAAAGGGGAAAAACCGACTGCAAAAAGTCCCGTAATGTGCGTGTTCAGTACGGCCGCACTCAGCTAATTAGGTGAAGCAGGCGATTCCGCAATCAAACAATTTAAATACCCCTCACCACAATTAGCGGTGGAGAATTACACACCTCTCACAATAAATAGCGGGTTTGGGTCAACCCTGCGTGTGTAGGCTACACATTCCAAAAGAAAATGAATGGCACACAAAGACCTCAGCGTGGTACTAGCCATAGTGATGAGGATGCTCAGAAGCGAAAACTGAAATTTACCAATCAGGAAGTCGAGATTTTGGTACAAGCAGTACTTGTAACACATGAAGATACATCACCAGGACAAAGGAATAAAATATGGAATGTGTGGTGGCTTCTTATTAAACAAATGTACCACTTCAGAGTTTGTAGTCTAGGTTGCTTATACATTACGACGCATCATCCAGTTACTGTGCTTCGCATATTAGTTCAACTTCTTATTTCGTATAGAATAATTCCAGGCATATAGACTTTTCAAACTTCAGGAACAATACGTTTTATTTACTTACATCCATGGCAGTCAAACGGGTGGAAAATCCTTCCATTGTACAGCAATATGTTCAACAACAATAACTTCATACAGCTTCATACGAACAGTCTTCAGTTTAACTACAACTTATATCTTCTTAAATTCTTATGCAGTTACAACTCTCCCATTTCGTATATGTATGTCTGTATTTCTGACTCTATGTATGATTTTAAAGCATATCTGTATGGTCTATAATACAGCTACATTATTCAGATGTGCCTACAATCAGCTGTACTGTATTTGCTATAGCTACAAACTAACTGCGTCATCTGTCCCTCTGTCCTTTTTTTTTTTTTTTTTACCGTTTTCTTTCAAACTTAAATTTAACAATACTGCCTGAACCAGTATTGTTAAATACCAGAATGCCATATTACAAAACATAAATTCTGTAGGCATTACTAAAATAACAGTGGAGGATGAGCCTTCATTGTATTACATGTATATGATACTTTTACTTTCAAGCGCCTCGGAATATTGTTCCATCTGTTCTTAATCTCCACTGTTCTTATAATGATGCCTACACTCTAGAAGTAAAGGCTCTCATTAGAACCTTGCTTTGCCACTGTGGGGAGACCTTTTTAGGTGCTTCTAAGAAACTTTTTTTTTTACATGGATTCTATACTCTCTATTTTGCAAAACAATACTATTATAAACTGCAATTTACAAACTGACTTGATCAGAAGGGTTAAAAAATGAGCTCTTTGCAAAATGTTAATAAATGTTTCTTTGTCCTTGAAAATGATGTCTCCTTTTTGCTGCAGACAAGTCTCCCACATGACCTTGCCTTTTATATAGCCTACTGTCTGACTGCGACAAATTAACGCCTGCTTTTCAGAGCTCTTAAAATAATCAAGCAAATACGAGGCCTGCAATTACTGGCAGCTTTAATAAATTAGACAGAATATTTAATAGACCTCATTTGCAAAATTTTGGCGGTTTCGTTCAGAAATGCCCCAGAATTACATATGCATGCACAGAATTACATGTACATCAAGGGCTAAAGCGCACAGAGACATTGCCCCCACAATTCACGTGTTAATTGCGTGTTTATGCCATTGCGTGTGTTTTATAAATCCCATCCAAGAATTCAGAACCCTCAGCGCCCGTTTTACAGTCTTAAAACATGTGCTGACAGTACCTACCTGCATTCTCTTGTTCAATGTGCCCCCCCCCCCCCCCCTTCTACCTAAGATACAGTTCAGATGAGGGATCAGGTCAAATTCATGTCTTTCTTGTGCTAGCGTATCACCATTGCCTCTCTTTGCGAGAGCCCCTATGCTCTAATATCTCAATCAGAATTACGCTGGTTGTAGGTAGCCCAGGTGCCAGAGCACACATTAAATTCTAATGTCATTTAGTGTTGGATTTAATGTCATAATGTTGTCTACTGTTGCTCCCAATCAGGGTGTCCTAATGAATTTTATGTTATAAATCTGTTCAATAAACCTGACTACTTGAAAATAGTTTTCCTGCTCATTTTAAACTATATATTAAATCTCCCAGTGCTACAGCAGATGTCAAGCCAATTGGCCACAAACAGCTCCTGTCCCATTGCAATGGCAAAAAGGACTGTGATTGTAATCATGTTGGCTGTTGTGAAGGGGTCAATAATAGGTATTGTACCAACTCATGTTATGTTATATTGTATAATACATGCAGTATCAAATCATATAATAATATGAACTCTCAGGTGCTGCAGTGACTTGTAGCTTTATCTCTTTTTCTTGTACTAAAACAGAAGAATCTTGTTTATTCCCTGCAGTGGTTTACAATATGTTGGCAATTAAGAAAAAAACACCACAATTTTGATGGTAAAACACACGTATTATTAAATATCTATTCCTGCTATTTTATTTCGACAGATATACAGAATATAAATATTTCTGTCAATTTACAAGCAATAAGGTGTCAGCTATGTCTTCTAAAACAGGGGTTCCCAAACTGTGGTCCTGGGTGGGCCACGAGAGCAATGACATTCTATGGATTTCTTTCTATTAATAGCGAACAGCAGGTGCCGGCGGCAGCTGTAACTGTAGGAAAATAAAGTGTAGCAATCAAAGCAGAAATTCACAATTCAGAGCTAACAGATTGCCTACCTGTAGGCCGGATGTAGAGCGAGTGCTCTGTCAATAGGGCAGTGTTAAGGTCATGTAATCGCTCTGCTGGCAGATGTAAAAAGTGTGTTCATTTCAATTACAATATGTCGAATCCGATACCAAAGAATACGTTTTGTATAAAGAATAAAGTATAAAAGAACTAAAAAGGCAGCTACAGGAGTTTGTACCATGTGCTCAGTTTTGAGGTGGTCGAATGGGTTTTTTTCTTTTGTAGAAATGTTTTCATACTATAGCATTCCTTTAAAAATTCAATTGATGCCTATGATGAATACGTTTTTTGTGACTCAGCTATTAACATTAAATATTGAGTAATTTGATGTATGTTTCAATATTAACTAAATAAAGTTATTAATCAAACTGATAAATCTTGTTACATACCGATAACACCGTGTAACAAATTATTTTATTTTTTTTGGTTCCTGGGTAGTAAGTGTTATTTCCTAATTGCTTATGCCTCAAAAGTATAGAAAATGGCTATTATTCCCCACAAACTTTGTTTTTGTAACCAGGACAGTGATATTTTGAAATTTACCTATTTTCCAGAACACTCCAGATAGATTCAGTGCTGAGTAAACTTGGAGTAACTTCTAGAACTTTCTAGAACTTTCCAGTAATATAAATAGTAGTATAAATACAGGGGCCTTAAGCCCACCAGTTCAGTTTAGTTCCAGCTGCCTAAGTGGATACATATCTGCATTTTTCTGAGATGGCATCAAGGTCATAGGAGACTTCAAAATGGTGGCATTCCTGATGGGTCTCCAAGGCGGTTTTACCAAGTTTCCCTGCTATCTTTGCCTTTGGGACAGCAGGGACACCAAGGCGCACTACCACAGACGGGACTGGCCACAGCGGACCGAGTTCTCTGTGGGGAGGAACAACGTCAAGTGGGAGCCACTGGTGGACCCCTGGAAGGTGCTGATGCCACCACTGCACATCAAATTGGGCCTTATGAAACAATTGGTCAGAGCTCTAGATAAGGAGTCGGCAGCCTTCAAGTACCTTCAAGACTTCTTCCCTAAGCTGTCTGAGGCAAAGGTCAAAGCCGGTGTCTTCGTCAGACCACAGATAAAGAAGATCCTGGAGTGCAATGAATTCCCCAAGAAGCTCACTAGTAAGGAGAAAGCGGCTTGGAACAGCTTTGTCGCAGTGGTTCGGGGCTTCCTGGGCAATCACAAGGCCGAAAACTATGTGGAGCTGGTTGAGACTCTGGTGAAGAACTACAGCACAATGGGCTGTAGGATGTCCCTCAAAGTCCATATCCTTGATGCTCATCTTGATAAATTCAAGGAGAACATGGGAGTGTACTCGGAGGAGCAAGGCGAGCGCTTCCACCAGGATATACTGGACTTTGAACGCCGCTACCAAGGACAGTATAACGAGAACATGATAGGAGACTACATTTGGGGGCTGATTCGTGAAAGTCATTTACAGTATAATCGTAAATCTCGAAAAACTACTTGCTTCTAAATCTTTTGTAGTCATTTTTGTATTACTTTAGTATAAATACATGTTAATTTGGATTCATATGTCGTTTTTTTCTGACTATGTGAATGAAAAGAGACAAATTTGCCCGTTTTCTCATTGGAAATAGGTAAATTTCAAAATATCACTGTCCTGGTCACAAAAGCAACTTTGTGGGGAATAATAGCCATTTTCTATGCTTTTGAGGCATAAGCAATTAGGAAATAACACTTGCTACCCAGGAACAGAAATTGTGTTACATAGTGTAATTTATTTATTAAAATGTTTGGATATTCTGCTATTTTATTGATTACTGGCTCATTCACAGTCTTAAAATAACCTTAAAATATGTTTTGTTGGAAAATTATAATAAAACGTTTTTTGACTGATTCAAATTTTTCTGCAGATGGATTTATTTTCATAAGTTTTCTTTTGGTTAAGTGGCACAGAAGCACTCTGCGATTTTTTCTTTTTTTTTCTTTAGGTTGCAAGCCAACTGAATGGGAGTTATGTTTTTGTGCACGTTGTACTGGTTTTACTCAAAAGTGATTCCTGTTCAGGTATTTATGAATGGGAATAATAAGAGACATGCACTTCTTTCTTGTTTGATGACCAAGAAAAATAGCTGCATTTGTAACATTTTCAATAATACAAAGGTACTTAATTTAAACGTTTGATAAAAAACGTCTGTTTAGTTTTTGCAATTTATTTTATTACGAAATAAAGTGTTTCATTTTTTTGCATATTTGTGTGATTTCCATCTTTCACAATATTTATTCAAATGAAAAGTCAGTTTTGATTAAGTTTATGTATAATGTTACAGGTTTAAAAATATAAAATGTTTTTAATTTCACATTTTCCCAAGGAGTGCTAATAGTGGTCCGCAGTGCCTAATGCAGCTGAACAGGTGGGCCTCAGGAAAAAAAGTTTGGGAACCCCTCTTCTAAAATACATTCATTTAAAAACTTTAAATTCAGAAACTATGTGGGCAGGTGCAGATTTGATCTACTGAAGGGTCTTTCACTTGTACCAATAATTTTCCATGTGCTGACACTCCAAAGCTGTCCCTTGGGGGTATTAACAAATTAGCAACATAGGCTTAATCAGCATCAGTGTGTTGCCCCTAATCCTTTTTTTCAAATGAGCTACATGTTTTTGCTGTTGTAGTTCCCTCCTACAGCCTAGTCCTTCTCAAGGTATTTGCATAATCCATACATTCTTTATCCTATTGTTTACTCCCATTAGCCTGTTGGTGAGAGGCTGTTTATGAATGAATGTTGCTGATCCCAACATTACATTCCCTGATTCCAATCAATGGGGGCCTCCACTGGATGTGTTCTAAGGGGCTCTTCACAATTTATGATATGCGAAGAACACAAGCAACCAACAAGGGAGATTAATCCTGTTACAAACAGATTAAATAAAGAGACTCAGTGTTAACTAGCATTTCATCTTCTCAAAATGTACATCTTGTTTTTCTTTCTATATTAAATGAATATGCCTATTCCATGGAGGGTAAATGACAAATTGAGAGAAATTATTCGTATAACCTTGTAATTTTTTTTTCTTCATTTCTCTCTACGAATTCACCACGAACATGCATTTTAAAAATGCTTGTTTTGTGTTTTTCTTCTATTCATGTTCTGAACTTGGGGGAACAATTACAATTTAATCCATGTTAAGAGAGGTTATTTTACTGTTCTGTTCCTAAAGCACAAAGGAGTGTGCTATATACACTGCATTTTTTATTTTATGTTATGTAGGTACAGCGGTAGGGGGTGATTCGTTAACTTAAAAACCTAGTAATTGCACTGTACTGTATAGAACAAAATACAACAGTTGTGCTATTTATCCTTCATCGCTAAAATGTATGGCATCTTTTTTAGTTTTTTGACAAGTCCTGGACATAACAAGATAGTACATCCGTTGTTGGTTAATGTGCTTCAGTATATTGTGTAAGAAAATGTACCTGAAATGGACGATCTGGTTTTCAAGAAGAGACAAAAGTCTACTTTTTATGTCTTCAAATTGTTCTTTTTCTTCGGTGGTCACTGTTCCAATCCCATCAGGCCTGTAAAATGATTTCAAAGAAAATGCTTTGGTACAAAAGAAAGGAAACCATGTGGCACTCTGAATATTACTGACCATTTTATTTTAATATCTCTGACATTCTGAATAATGGCTTCCTGGCAGAAATATATCACAGTACTCTATACAAAATCATATTCTTTGAAAAGTTGAGCTTGTGTTTAAAGGTAGTATTCATTACTTAATAATGTTTAAATCTGTAGCAATAAAATGTAGATCAAAATAACAGATACATCCACAATAATATGTTAAATGGTGAAATAAGTACAAAAACACTATCCTAAATACCTTTGATTTTCAGTTAAATCCACATTTAATTTGTACCTATGCTTAACACCCACTTGCATTTTTCCTCTCACTGAAACTGCAGATAATCAATGAAAAAAAACCCCTACTGACTGAGAAACACTAATCCAAGCCAAAGAAAAGGAAAGCGATTTCATATTCTTTCCTTAGAAAGACCTGCACAAGATTTGAACTTTGTAAGCTAAGAGGTGCAATGCTGTTTGGGGATTTTCTAAGCATTTGCACAGACTGAAAAGTAAATCTCTTTTCATGCAATCTTAAAGTGGAAGCTGGGAGATACTCCCTGCGTAGCCCTCCTCATTGCAAACAGCCTGCTGTGAAATAAAGCCCTCTAAATCTGCAGTTACTCCACCACAGGGGAAATATTACACAAAGGTCACAAATACAATGGTTTCTTACACATCAGTAATCAGCTGTGTACAACATATACCTATCTGTACATTGAATGCATTATCTTAATGAGAATGTGTGCCACAGTCTACATGCTTAGGTTTGCAAAAAAAATTAAATCAGAATAATAGTAATAGTCCACAACCCCAACTTTGACAAAAAACAACCAGATTTTTAATGTTTGTACAGCACACAATACTTTTAACAGCTTATTTTTCCCTAAAACACAATTTTGATATGCCCTGTACAACAGCAGGTTTAAGTATTGCCTATTTAACTTCTGCTCCCATCTTTTACATAAGTGGTTTAAATGCAGTGCATGGCACTACATGCAGTGAACAGAGGTTTGCAAAAGAGCAGTTAGGTGTTGTTTAAGAAATACAAATACCAATTAAGCAGTGGGCTTTAATAAGAATTATTTAGAATACCTTCATCATTTTGTGGTACCCAATTAAACCACCTGTCAAGTCAAGCATGATACCCTCTTTTGTTTCTGAACAAATGATTACACACATGATTACTGTACTTTAAATCCATGTTATTCCTTTTACTACAATTTAATTCTATGTTTTTATTTATTATTATTTGGTACAACCTTAATAAATAGAAATACAAATGTGGTACTGTTTTTTTTCATTACAAATAGCTGGATCAACTCGTAAATCACACTTTCACATATTTGTTTAGCAAAGTTATATTGAGAGAATTTTAAGGTGATGCATTATCAACATTCAAATCTGTCACTGTGACCCTGTTAGGATTTTTGGTAAATCATTTAAAATGCTACCTGTTGCACACAAGTCCTTTAACTTCAAATTGTGTGTGTTAAAAAGAACTAAATACCTTGATTAATCTGTATCAAAAAAGAGAAATTTGGTATGACTCTTTCAAAAGATAGAAAGAAAGAAGGAAAGAAAGAAAGAAAGAAATTTAAAAAATGATCAGTCAAATAAGATTTTAAAGAATGCATGAAATGTTTACACCCTGTTTGGTTATCGATCTATTGTATAATTAAGCATTACAATGTAAATTGTGCAACATAAAACATAACCAAATAATCTGGTATAAAATCTGCATTGTTTTGTGTATGCATAAAAATAAGTAGCTTTCCAAAGTCTAAGCATCACTCTTAAATCCTATCAAACTTCCCATAATCCTCCGCTGCACATGTCAGAGTTCACTAGAGCGAGACAACAGGTCAGTGACAACTGTATTGTCCTAATGAAATGAAGGAACTATGTTTGAGCACGGATAACACTGACCTGGTATAGAGAGGGTCGTGACAGGTTAACCAGATGCTTAGATAGAGGAACGACGTTCCTCTTCTTCAGCTGCGTTTTAAGGGCAAGGGTTACTTACTGAGTCTTAGTTCATTTTTATTATTACTATTATTATTTGAATCCTTCAGTCCTAATGGCTATGAGACTGACATCTATGAACTCTGAAGTGAAGGTTTCAGCAACAACAAAATCAAACCAAGAAGAATCTGGGGTAATGTTAAGAAAACAGTAACTTAAATAAATTGAATGTGAATGAGCAAATACAAGTTATTATTTTTTTTTCTTCTCTTTAGGTCTAGTACATGTCATGTCCCCTTAAAAGACTGACAGCTATGGAAGCGCTGCAATGTTTAAGTACATTTCACCTTCATGGTTGAATGTCAGGGGGGATTGAAGCCTGAAGGGATGAGGTAAATAGTTCTGTCATATGCAGCCTCCCCATAGCAAGTGACAGATACGGCAGAGCGCGCTATAGGTACAGAAAGTGACAAGTGAGAAAGGTAAGTTTGTAGAATGTCACTCCTGTCAACCTGCACTACAGCTCCTCTCAATCACTTCCGGGGAATCTGTCACTTTACTCTGTCGGTTTACCATCATGTCTGAAACAAAACTGTCATATCATATGCTCAGGTTTCTGTTTCTGGAATATTGGGAGATAAAGCGAAGCTTCACCTTTTCAGTTACATTACCTAAGTGTTATCAGTTACAGAAACACTAAAGTGAGTTTGTATTAGTTTACTATAAACCACAGATACTAAGGTCAAAACATTTGATTTTTGTGAAATATGAGGAGGGGAAGCCCTATTAAAACAGACTAAACTTGTGCCGTATTGAATTCAGCACTAGCCTCTTTGGCTGTCAATCATTTTAAAATTGTATAAAGACGTCGGGTGGAGGAAGAGAGAGGATGGTCGTAGGAAGTGACGTAATAGTTGACGCAGTGAGAGAGAGAGAATGAGAGAATGCAGTATGGCAATAAGTTGTAATAGTTTTTTTTTTGTTTATTTTTTTTTTGGTGTCTAAGCTTACTGTTAATTAATATATGAAATCTAGCTTTGACACCACGGATGTTTTTGTGTATGGGAAACTCGTTGGGACAGGAATGATGTCAAGTCAACGATTGAGGAATAAAATGCCGAGTGATTTGAAACGTGCAGGACCAGTGAAGACGCCGACACGGTTTGCAATTTCGAATACACAAATGGTTATTTAATGCGTGGAGAGCAATCCTTATTGAGTTTTTTTTTTTTTTGTTCAAACAATTGAAGCTGCGGGTAGTGGTTTGTTGCACGAGTCTGTGAAAGCAACGTGGATTCTGCTTGTTGTTTTAAACTAGCGAGACTGAAACCTGGAGTTTTTCATACTGCTGTACTACTAGCTGGACAAACCTGGAGTTTTTTGCATATCGCTGTATTACTGGCGAGACTGAAACCTGGAGTTTTCTGCATATTGCTGTATTACTAGCGAGACTGAAACCTGGAGTTTTCATACTGCTGTATTACTAGCAGGACAAACCTGGAGTTTTCTGCATATTGCTCTATTACTGGCGAGACTGAAACTTGGAGTTTTTTTTTTTTTTTTTTTTTGTGTTTTTTGTTCCCTACTGGATTGTTATAGAGTTGTCCTGCACATGTATTTGAGGAGGACGACTGACAACTGTAGCGGGACTTAACCAGTATTATGGAAGTTCCTGTCGTTTCTTTTTTGGGAAAATGACTGTTTAGATCTATGTCACTTCCTTTCTTACTTTGCTTGACTTTATTATAGCCTCTCGGTCATTATTACTGTTACATACCTTAATGCAAACTGCTTGTTTATTATCTGTATGTTGGTTGTTGGTGTAATGACTTGGAAAATATTGCCTGTTTGAAACCAGGTATATTTATGACCAGATTTAAAGAAAGTGTTTGATTATTTTCATACTAATGTTTTTTTTTTCTCTCTCTCCATTTTAAAACTGTATTAACTGAGTTTCTTTGCATATGAATCAGCTAACCTGAATTGCTATTTGCATAACCTGTGATATGAATAGTTTATGAATGTTTGTGTTAAGGGCATAAAATTGATTCTTTGCATATGAATCAGTTAAACTGAATTGATACTTGCACAACCTGTGATATGGATAGTTTCTTTGCATATGAATCAGTTAAACTGAATTGCCATTTTCTCAATATGTGATATAGATGGTTTGTGAATGTTTGCTGTGTGTAAAGAACTGCATCCGAGGAATAACCATAGTTAATCCGTTAAGAGGGCTCAATATGAGTAATTTAATTACCATTTAACTATAAAAAAAATCTTATTGGCTATTCAGTTTAATTGCTTACGCTATGCTTAGGATAATGCGGAGACTATGTAAATTTAGAAATATACCATTGTATGTTTCTTAATAGATATGTTATCAGTAATTGGGAACTAATTGAGTACTAAAGGTGTCAAGGAAGAATGCTCTTAAATGTGTGTTGTGTGTAGTGTGTAAAAAAAGAACATGATTGACAGTACTGGTTATGGAATAAATGTTAATTGGTGTTTATTTAAAAACCCTATTCTTAAGTTATCAAGAGTCAGTTGCAATTTTTATATTGTAGGGTCGCGTAGGTAGAAACTGAGTTTTACTACAAGGTCTGAGTAACGAGTTGTTTTTTTTTATTGGGAAGTTTATATATACTTTCCTGGCACCCAAACTTTATTATTAGGCCAATTTCGTTACAAACTTTTGAAAAGAGTAGATTTGAAAATAAATAAATAAATAAATAAATAAATAAATAAATAAATAGCAGCTAAAAGGGAGACTTTACAGTTCAGATCAAATCAAAATATAGCATCACTAGTGGTAGCTTGTGGCAATTAAAAATGAGACCTCAAACCTACAGGTATGTGGTTGTCACATACACATTGCACTGGCAGCACCTCATATCTCAGAGATCATTTCAGACTTCATATTTGGAGGCAAATATTCTGGTGAATTTGATCTTGACCGCTGACCTAATATGGCTGCTATACTGAGGCCATGTGTCATTAGTACACAGCTGTATTCCATGATTCTCTCAGTCAATTATGATTCAGGATATCACCCTACATAAAATTAGTACCTGTAGTTTTAAACTGAAAGGCATCCACCCTAAAACCAAGAAAATAGTTTTGCAGAAAAGATAACCTAAAAGATAATTGAACCTTTTCATGGCTTTACACAATCGTTTTTATTCCACAAAATGAGTCGAGTTGGCTATTTTAGAGCAATTTTTGTAATTAGATTTGGTACAGCACAAACAAACAAAATGGTTAAATCAGCACAAAACATTCTAAATTGTATTACATATTTGACCAGAAATTAGATTTAGTACTCTCACAAAGCTATATTACCAAAAATTGGATTCCAGAATGCCTGTCTCAGTCCTATTTGTATCTGCATCTCGTAGCTTTGCTATTGCAGAAAAGGATATGAGCAATGGTGGGCTTTTAAATACGATGTAGCATAGAATTGAATATAATAGACTGTTAATCACTTAACGAATATACAGAATACACATATTTGAAAAAAGTAAATATGCTCATTTTAATTCAGATTGCAGAATGTGTCCCATTTTATTGAAATGCCTTGGACTTCAGGTTTAATAACAATCTAAGTTCATTTTCTTTTTTAATTAAATAATTATAATGCCTTTTTAAATGTGCAGCAATGCAATTATTTTCTTTAAAGATGTAAGCACAAGGTCATTATAATCCATATGCTTTTGTACTAACACTAATAACTTGGGAAGGCTATTATCCTCTCTTCACTCCTGGAGTTAATTGGACTGGTCTGTAATTGATGTCCTACTTGAAAAAAAATACAGTTTAAAAATTACAGCTGACAAATGATTCACAGTTTCCTCTCCCCCTAACCCACCCCTTAAAGGCCTTATTGTAGAACACAAGCAGATGGCAAATAAAAAGACCTGAGGTGGGAGTAGTTATGACACCTGGTATGGACCACATGACGGCAGAGAAAAAGATAATAGAACATACGAAGGGCTGCAACAGACAAATACCCCTGCCAACAGGAGCCTCTCACACATAAAGAAATTGATTATATCCAATCTGTCCTACTGTGTCTATATGGTAAAGAAAGAAAGAAAGTCTACTTTTCTTCTTGAAATTTGAACTCTCACTTGTTGGAACTAATTCGGTTGTAGATGTATATTATTTGTTATATTGTTTGGTGACATAACAGACAGAAATTGTAGAACTAGCAGTGTTTATTTTAAGCAACTGAAGAAGTTTTGAGAATAAGACTGTGAAACAGAATTTAAAAAGATACATGTTTTTTTTTCATTCCGAAATATTTTTGGAGGCAAGGGTGGGTGAGCACGGGAAAAACGACATATATTATTACTAAGAATTGGAGTAGAAAATTCGCTTGACTTTTTTGGAGGGTGGAGTTGGATGACTTTCTCGTCACTCATAGCCTGTGTTTTCTGAAGCCATCAGTCTACACTGTAACATCCCATGGAGGGCATGTGGCTGAGGTCATTTTTTACTATATGTATTATTATTATTATTATTATTATTATTATTATTATTATTATTATTATTATTATTATTATTATTATTTATTTCTTAGCAGACACCCTTATCCAGGGCGACTTACATTCGTAAACAAAAATGTATGTTGCTTATTATTTTATTAAGAGTACTTACGTTATTCTCCCAGTCTTCTGCGGATAAAACTTTATATTTGCGGGCCATTGTTGTTTGTTTTGGTATTGACAGTGTTTTGTTGTGTTCAAGTACTGGTGGTAGTTTTTAAAATTGGAAGTTGACACTTTTATCGTCAACCTTATTATACACAGACAATCTAATTATATACGGGTTTCACACCAGAATCTAATCTTATTATACATGGTTCTCGTGCCACTACTCTGTATAATAAGACTATAAAACACTGAAGTTTAAAGGAAAATTATCATACACCATGTACACTAATAATAATAATAATAATAATAATAATAATAATAATAATAATAATAATAATAATACAAAAAACAACCACACCATTGGGCCATTATTAGAAAAGATCACTTAATAATGTTCGCTAAAAAGGACAATGCTTTATATACAATTAGTTTTTTCTAAAAAAGGAGGAGGCGAGGGGACCACCTCCACCACAACCCCGACCGCTAACCCACCCACAAGAATCCAGACCTACTCTTTTGTTTATCCCTTTTATTTTGGCCCTCGCGCCATGTTTAATTTGTTCCTGTTTATGTGTCTGTGTTTGTTAAATAAATGTGCACACCAGCACTTAAACTGCAGCTTTCTGTCTCTGGGTCTCTTTCCTGCAGGTAGCCAGCCTAGGCCATGACGCTACCCTGTCACATAAGATTCAATGTACATTATTTTATTCTTTTAAAATGTGGCTGATAAATCATTTAAAATAATATATTAAATAAGAATTATTAAACCTAGAATGCATACCATTACTTTCCTTCCCTGACATGAATTTTAAATCTTAAAAATCTGAAAGTAATATTTAACTATTTTAAGTTCGGTAATAAATGCACTAAATGTGCTTTGATAAACAGTCTGATTGTGTTTGTTGTTTGAAACAACAACTATTATTATTATTATTATTATTATTATTATTATTATTATTATTATTATTATTATTATTAATAATAATAATAATAATTTAAAATGTCACATGAACACAGTGTTAAGTTTGCACCATTTGTTCTATGTCCTGAAAGGTCGAAATTCCTACAGACTGCGCTCATCAGACTACTTCATATTGGTCAATTGGGTATATTTAGCCAAACAAAAACTCAACCACAGTGAAATCTAATCTCCAAAATCATCAGACATATATTGTGGAACTTAGTCTCCAGGGAGTTCATTTTTCACTCCCATAGCTTCCAAGGGCACTGTATATTAACTTCAAATGGAGAAAAATACTCCACTTATATTTACTTTTCTGTGAGTCTAATACAAAACAAAGGAAACTAGAGATAACATCTTAATGAGCAAAACAACAAACAAACAATAAATAAACAATTCAAAAGGTTACATTGGATAATTTGGTACTATTCTGCATGTATTAAACAGTTAACAATGAAATGGTTAAAATTACTGACAAACACCAAGAATTGTCATACAATCTTATTATGATTAGTCCCAAGCCTGACTCATTAAAATGCAGCTACAGAATACAAATTGGAACAGAAAAGAACGTAAGCTTATTTGTAAAAATGCAAAGCATTCCCTTTCCACGTCAGTCAAGCACTCAATAAAAAACAGCTAAACAAAAGGTGTGCATTAGTGACAAAGAAAATGTCTACCCATTCTCTGAATGTAGGCTATTGATTTCCAGTGGGTGTTAGGATATTAGGTTACCTGTTTCCATGAACGTGAGAAGCACAGAAGGCAAAGCTGTAATGAAGCAAGGTGGGGTCAATCACAGCACTGTTCTCTGCATACTCAGTGAGCTCTTTGAGGTAACAGAGATGTCGATGGCAGCCCCGCACTCCGTATCGGGCACAGTATTCATCCAGCACAAACACCTGGCCAGGACTGAACCAGCCCTAAACAGAGACAATAACGTTCAGTGACAACTTCAAATCATCGCATTTCAGATTTATTTGCTGTGCTAACATTGTAAAATAATGACATATTCTATATACATACTATGTAGCTATGTAGTACCATGTAAAAAGCATTTAAATGGTATGTGTAAGGATTTCATTCAAAAAAAGGAAAAACAGATTGTTTACTGGAGTATTATTTTTTAAGATTCGTTCTATACCTCTTTTTTAACCTTGTCATTATTTAAATATTATTTAAAAGGTATGAATAGTACTGTCATTATTATAATGGGTTTGATGGAATAGATTTTACAATTGCTTAACCAAGAGTTGTTCATAAAAATGGCTAGCAAACTTCAATTGTATCCTAGACCACACACTTTTTTTTTTTTTTAAATACACCTAAACAACACAGTAGTTCCATTATTTGAAATCCTAACAGATGTGCAATAGCCCACTAACCTGGTGTATTGGCCATTAGACCTAAGGGAGTTCAATATTAACGTAAATATGCTGTTGCTTGAGGCCAACAAGACTAGTGTCGCAACCTTGCTAAATAGTTTACTGTAGGAACATAGACAAATACCTTCTGTGGCATTACAAACACGCACCTCAGTACTAACATGGGAAAAGACCCCGACTGTTTGTATGCTTTTATTTTCAGCCCTAGAAGTCTAGTATAAAATCTAGACTTTATTATGAAAACTGCTATGCATGCTTTTGGTGTAAACAGAACTCAAATACAGTCCATAGAAAATGTTTTTTTCGTTTCTATCCTAACCACGCACTGCATGCAAAACAAGGTATTATAGCAATATAAACATATATTTATCAAACACATCCACACTCAGTAGGAAGTCACAGCTATAAAAATTACAATTTACAACTGTTAAAGAAAAATATCAGCATTGTATCAAATGTAAACATGGGTTTGAAGAGTAGGGTTTATTGGCTCGGTGGGAGTTCATGTGGTATTAGATAGACTTTATTAGAAAAGACCTTTGTAAGGACTGACTGATAGGAGCTGTTTCACATTGCTGCCAACCAACATGTGATATCTGTAGAAACAATCCACTCTGGAAGTACAATTTAATGTTTACAGCACTTTCTTACATTCAGATTTAATTTCTGTAAAAAGAAACAAAACAAAACAAAAATTATATTCCCTCTATATACTACTGTGAAGATAAAAAGTCAAAAGAATTGTCTTTTACAGACAGAAATAATTGCATTTTAAGTTTATTATTGCCTTGAGAGACAAACTATAGTTGTCCAATCTGTTGTCCATGCAGTTATCAACATTAAAATAGTAATTGCCTGAACTCAACTTCAGTACCATTTCTTTTTTTGTTAGGAATTATTCAAAACCTGGGCACATTGGCATTAAACTCAAAAAGGAACTTTATAAATTGAAAAACATTCTAATTATTACAATAATTACAGTTAACTGGTGATCTTTTTATGTATAACGTGGTTTTAAAAGACACCCCGCTGTTTACAAAGCTGTTAAATGACATGCTGTTTAATTAACATTTAATTACATTTGCACAAAATCCTGGAAGACAGGAAGATATTGTACTTATTTCTCCCTATTTAGAAATAGAAATTATTCATATTTACACAAGTTAATCAAATATGGGGATGAAGTGGAGTGGATTACGTGGAGGAGGGGCATGTAATGGCAATCATCCCATCTGCTTCTGAATGTTAATTATGTTTAAAGATGAAAAGACATATGTCAGCTTGCATTTTTGCAAGAAAAATACAAAGTATTTAAACTGATTAGGCAATTGCAGCATTGGGCTTATATTCAAAGTAAAAAATAAAGTCTGAGAGACAGTGTTCAACACACAGACAATGATGCTTCTTTTGAGTACAGTATTCAGCATTTGTTTTGAACGCTACCCAAGTATATTTCTGTGTGAAATGGCCTCTGTACATAAGTTTAAAACAAGTAACAAATAAAAGTTTTTTCAATTTATTTTATTTTATGGATGTTAAAAATTAAATCATAACAATAATAATAATAATAATAATAATAATAATAATAATAATAATAATAATAATAATAATAATAATAATAATAATAATGCTGTGACTGCCAAATCAATTTAAATAATTTGTATTTTTCTTGCAAAAATGCAATATATATATTCAATTATTCATAAATAGAATTTGGTAAACAGTTTCACATAAAACAGCAGTTATTTGGCCTATTTTGACTGATTTTAACAAAAACAAAATGTCATTATTGCAGTATTTTAAAGATGTGAGATGTTGAATTTAACAGGATCTGATAGGAAACATGTGCCTTGTTGGAAATAGTATTTATTTTAATTTTGTTATACTAAATTTCATAATGGTAAAAATGTTTTTCTTGCATACAGTATTAAACGTCTATTAAACTGTGTTTTAGAATTACACACTTCAAATGGTCTATATTAGGTACCTGTAGTGTAATTGGAATGAGGACTATTTTCCTTAATTAAGAATGATTCTTTTGAAGTCTAGAGGTAAATTATTTCTAATTCATTAGCATTTAATTGCACTCTATATAGCAAACAAAAGCAGAGGTATGTCTCACAAGGTAAATGTACTATTAAGAGAGAGTAGAAAATTGAACATGTGTAATTACATTACAGCTGTGCATGACTTCCCTCAACATTTCCTGATTTAGGGATAACACTCATGTGAATCCGTCAGGGAAAAGAAGATTCTAAGTTGGGGTGATTTTTTTGAAAAGTGACATTTGCTTTCCACAGATTCCCTAAATCTACCTTGAGGCTTTTCCTGTGGCTAAATATACTACTCAAAAAGCTAAATATTTGTGTGACAGGGTTGCTGTGCGGTGACGTCAAGCCTGAAGCAGGAAACCAAACAAAACTGACACCAGTCCTGCAGATTCAAAACAAACGCAACGTGCTCCGTTTTATTTAAATAATACAAAAAAATAAATAAAAAGGTTTAAACAGAAAACACTTGCTCACAGAGCCAAATAAAGGGTTTAAACAAAACCACAAACACAAAACAAGAAATGATCCAGGTCAGGCTGGGCAGTAGCCTTCACTGACCCTGTATTTACTTTTAAGTTTCGTTTCTGTTTCGTTTCTCTCTCGCTCGTTCCGCTCTCGCTCCTAACACCCACCCTGTGTGCAGAGAGCTGCAGGCTTTTGTGCAGGTGACCATCTCCCCATTAGCAACAAATGAATCACTTAATATTAATTCGGGAGATGGCCACCTTCTGCACGAGGTTTTTCATTTGGATGGGGCTACCCATCCACGCTACTAAACAAAACAAATAATCGGCTACGTCGTCAATGCATTTCTAAATAAATACAAAGACAATAACAAAACACAATAATAAATCAAAAAACACAAATACAAAATAACACAGGGGCGGAGGGGGAAACCCCATTCTAAAAATAAACAAATAATATATTTAAAGAGCAGGGCTTTCTACCGCCCTGCTACAATTGGTATTACATGACGTTAGTCACAGTTCAACAGACAGCGCCCACGCAGTCACTTGCAATACATAATTTTGCTCTCAGTAAAATTATTATTATTATTATTATTATTATTTATTTCTTAGTAGACGCCCTTATCCAGGACGACTTACAATTGTTACAAGATATCGCATTATTTTTACATACAATTACCCATTTATACAGTTGGGTTTTTACTGGAGCAATCTAGGTAAAGTACCTTGCTCAAGGGTACAGCAGCAGTGTCCCCTACCAGGGATTGAACCCACAACCCTCCGGTCAAGAGTCCAGAGCCCTAACCACTACGCCACACTGCTGCCCCTAAAATGCTTCTTATAGTGCATCTATAAAGCTACAATGAAGGTAGATCGCACAAGTTCAATTTCCTAAAACAGTATGCATCATGCCTTAGTTACTTTACACTACTACCTCGGGAAAATGAACAGATTTTCCCATTGCTGTGGTGGTGAGAAGAATAAAGCTTTGATTAAAAACTGTAACCAAGACACAAATTTAACATTCATTGTATTTTTGCAGATTTGTCCATATTTTCTTAGTATTCAAATCTAAAACAAAGGACAACATTACACAATGACACAATGTCTGGCATCTGGTAGATCCATTCTGCACCTTCAAATGCCAGTACCAGTGTTAGTAAATCCTATACAGTCTTCTGTCTATAATTAAGCCTTCTGCCCTTGTTGAGCTCTCTGGGAGAAGCAATAAACCACAGTCTAGAGGCAGCTTGAGTCTATTATCTTCTCTATTGAGTGGCACAGCAGTAGCCTTGGAGTATATCATTTCATATTTGAAACCAATTGATTGTAATCCTTTATCCTAACTCAGAGTATGACTATTAAGAGATCCTGGAGGTTAGGACGACTTCATAACAGCAATTTGGCACCCTTTTTTCTTCCACCGCTTTGTACTCACCAGACAAGAAAAGGAATCGTTCATTCTGTGTTGTAGAGTCTGCTTCTGAAGCACTTGAAACAGGGCAGTGTGCATACACTTACAGGGATCAGCAGCTATAAATTCATCCATCCCAAGTTTCTGGGTACGTTCTGAATCTGCTCACCCAGGAAATGAAAGAAAAGAATACATTCAAAACAGCACCAACTAAAGATGGACAGAAAGATTATTGGTAAATGTATCATTAAAATTACAATTTTCCCATTAGTGGGCCTGGAAGAAACATAGGAAGACCAATACAAGTTTGTACTACCTGCAGTGTTTGTTGTAAAGCACCAAAACAACATAAACCTATTTAGCCACCATTTTCATTTTCAGACTGTGTATATTTTAGCAACATCATGTAATGTTCACAACTGTTCTACCGTATTGTAAGGTACCTATTTAGACTCATGCCTAATACACCAAAGCATTTGGCTCCAGTGTGAAATGTGCCGCATTTCCAAGAAAGAGAGAAATCTCAACAGGTGTTGTTATTTATATAAGAACAGTTATGTCAAAAGCCTTTATTTAAATATAAAGGAATTATGCGCTATACATACATACATAAATACATACATACATTCTTGTCACACGGCTGGCTGAGTGGTGACACCAGAACCAGAAGATAAATAACACAGACAGGACAGATGAGGTGAAATGATGAAGGCGCTTGCTTGCGCCGGTTTATTATAAATAAAAAGGTTTGAACAAAACATAGGACACGGCACTTTAGCCAAAATAAACAGACAAACAAAACGGACTAACACTTAAACAAACGGTGGACGGACAGACACACGAACACGGTGAGTAAAAATAAACAAACAAGTATTGTGCTGGTCCTACCAGCATGCAATAGCAATTGTTATTACTTTATTTATCTTTAGTTCTCCTCCTCTCTCTCCCGTTCACTACTCACCGAACACCCAACCGCGAGTGAGTAAAACGTGCATCTATATATACTGTTGTGCCGGGATTCAATTACTAATTAATTATTCACTTGAATCCCAGCACGTGAATTAATTATGTGCAACCTCGTACTCACATATTATATACTTTAAATGCACGTGAAGTGATTGTCAATCCCGTGCCTAAATACAACTATACATTTTAAATCACACGTGAAACACAGACCCATTTATATCCCGTGTACCAATGCCTATACACCAACATTAACACACCACACACAACATACAACACAGAAATGCACACAGGGGCGGGGCACATTGCCACAATTCTTCATATAGAGCACTAGGTTGACAGATTTTTAAGGCATTGAACATTTGATCTGATTTTCTGTTCAAGGACAATATGGTAACCCGTGCAGTCTCTCATCAAAACTTAAACTAGAAATTAAGAGTTTGGGGGTCATCTTTGATCCTGATCTCTCATTTTACTCATATTAGGGAAGTTACTAAAGTATCTTTTTACCATTTGAGAAATATAGCCAAACTTAGACCAATTATTTCCGTATCTGATGCTGAGAGACTAATGCATGCCTTTGTCTCATCTAGAATTGATTATTGTAATGCACTTTTCTGGTGTCCCAAAACGTGTGACATTCTGACTAAAACGCTAGAATTCTGACCTAAACCAGGAAAAGTGAACATATTACCCCTGTTTTAGCCTCTTAACATTGGCTCCCTGTGCAGTATAGAATTGATTTTAAGATTTTGCTGTTAACTTACATAGCCCTGAATGGATTAGCACCTAGTTATTTGCAGGAGTCACTGACCCCATACCTTCCAAACCGCACTCTGATCATAGGATGCGGGGCTGCTGGTTATTCCTAGGGTCAACAAAAGCAACAGGGAGGTAGGGCTTTTTCTTGTAGAGCTCCTAAATTATGGAATGCTCTGCCTTCGTTTATCAGGGAAGCTAGGGCCGTCATAGTTTAAGTCAAGACTAAAAACGCACTTTTATAAAATGGCTTTCTTATATAGTTTTAATGTAACTATAAAATTGCTGATTTTGTATTATTATGCATATATTGTTATTTAATCATCGTGTAACAATTTTTTTATTTTTTTTGGTTCCTGGGTAGTAAGTGTTATTTCCTAATTGCTTATGCCTCAACAGTATAGAAAATGGCTATTTTCCCCCACAAACTTTGCTTTTGTGACCAGGACAGTGATATTTTGAAATTGACCTATTTCCAATGAGAAAATGGGCGAATTTTCGTTCACATAAAGTCAGAAAAAAACAACATATGAATCCAAATTAACATGTATTTATACTAAAGTAATACAAAAATGACTACAAAAGATTTAGAAGTGAGTAGTTTTTCAAGATTTACGATTATACTGTAAATCACTTTCATGAATCAGCCCCCAAATGTAGTCTCCCATCATGTTCTCGTTATACTGTCCTTGGTAGCGGCGTTCAAGGTCCAGTATATCCTGGTGGAAGAGCTCGCCTTGCTCCTCCGAGTACGCTCCCATGTTCTCCTTGAATTTATCAAGATGAGCATCAAGGATATGGACTTTGAGGGACATCCTACAGCCCATTGTGCCGTAGTTCTTCACCAGAGTCTCAACCAGCTCCACATAGTTTTCGGCCTTGTGATTGCCCAGGAAGCCCCGAACCACTGCGACAAAGCTGTTCTAAGCCGCTTTCTCCTTACTAGTGAGCTTCTTGGGGAATTCATTGCACTCCAGGATCTTCTTTATCTGTGGTCCGGCGAAGACACCGGCTTTGACCTTTGCCTCAGACAGCTTAGGGAAGAAGTCTTGAAGGTACTTGAAGGCTGCCGACTCCTTATCTAGAGCTCTGACCAATTGTTTCATAAGGCCCAATTTGATGTGCAGAGGTGGCATCAGCACCTTCCGGGGGTCCCAGCCGTACTCATCATACTTCAAGGCGTCCAGCAAGGTCTTGATGCTGTTGTAATCCTCTTTGAGGTGCACCGAGTGAGCCAGGGGAAGAGACGGGTACTTGTTACCATTATGGTAAGCACGGCTTTGAGGCTCCTGGATGAGCTGTCAATGAAGGACAGTATAACGAGAACATGATGGGAGACTACATTTGGGGGCTGATTCGTGAAAGTGATTTACAGTATAATCGTAAATCTCGAAAAACTACTCACTTCTAAATCTTTTGTAGTCATTTTTGTATTACTTTAGTATAAATACATGTTAATTTGGATTTGTATGTTTTTTTTTTTTCTGACTTTATGTGAACGAAAAGACACAAATTCGCCTATTCTCATTGGAAATAGGTAAATTTCAAAATATCACTCCTGGTCACAAAAGCAAAGTTTGTGGGGAATAATAGCCATTTTCTATACTTTTGAGGCATAAGCCATTAGGAAATAACACTTACCACCCAGGAACAAAAATTGTGTTACATAGTGTTATGGTAGTTGTATGTGTGACATGCTATACAAATATATTATGGTTTGTTCTTTTTTTCTGCTATGTACTGTACAGTGCTTTGCGATACTTTTGTATAAAAAGCACTATATAAATGCAATATATAAATAAATAAATAAATAAATAAAAACAAACAAACAAACAAACTTTAGTTTAGCTATCTGTTTAGTGATTATAAACAATAGCAAAAAAACCCAAACAGCAACATAATTATAGTCTTATTATTTCTAATCATTTTCTATAATTGTTAATAGCATAATTAATAACATGTTTATATATTGTTTATAATCATTTAGAACAGATGCCTGGGCTAAAGGGTTACAAATAATATTAGACAGTTATTAATAACAACAGTGTTTAGCAAGACAACAGCAAGTTTACATGACAGTTTACAGTATAAATGCGTCCTTGTTTTTGTTATAAACTGTTATGTTGAACGACCTATACATTCATAAATTATTGTTCTTTAAAACCACAAATCTAAGCCAAGCAAAGCAGGCATTCAGTGTAAGATTTATAATGAAAAGTAAATTATAAATTAATTTAAATATGTCAGATCGATATGTTCAGTTATTGTACATTATGATTTTCAATGAACCTAAGTCTTCTAAAATTAAGCTCCAACTAGAGCATTAAACCTATTGAACTGTACACTAATTATACAGTACAGAGATAAAAGAAGATGGATTTAAGTGGCAAACATGGTCGGGAATGGAAAAGCAATGAAGGCTGGTTCATTTCTCAGGCTTTGCATTATGCTCACCACATGAGAAGTCTAAATGAACTAATGGCTAATGTGTAAGCTATCAACAGTAGAACAGCTCTTTTGCTTTCTGTACAGATACATTTTGGATAACGCTTTCTTACAGGACATGGCCACAAAAGACCAAATATAGATTGATCTATACAAATGCATCTTCCGACGCCTTGAACCCCTGCGGGTCTATCAAAAGCGAGCCTTAGTGATTGCTTTTCTTAACACTGCCCTTTTAGGTATGTAAGAAATGTGAATTATTTTATCGGCACTGTAGAGACGGTAAAAAAGCCTTACAGTGCCCGTGAGGGATATTTATTTATTAGCACGTCATTTCTTTTAAAGTGTATAGCAGCATAAATCAATCTGTGATCAACTTAGAATTGACCTTTTCTTACAAAAGTGGCTTTGCCCTTCTTTGTCCCCTTTTAATTCCGATGTAGGTCATTTTATGTTCATTACCAGAAATATACAAAAAAAAAGGAAATTCTAAAGAAAACGAGACAGATTAAATCCAATAATAGAGATAGGAAAACTCAATATTGATCTGGGAAGCATGATGTTAACATTTTCAGTCACATTTAGAAATGTTGCCTGAGATCATATTGATCCATGTCATATCCAACTTTCAGCTATTATTGTAGACAGAGTACTTATTTAATCCAAGCTGAAGGACTCATGGTCTCATGTCTTGAAATTCATCTCACTTGGCTTTCCATTGTCAAAGCAAGAGTCACATTCATGTGACAGTTTTCAGCAAGGTGAATGCAGCATAAGAAATGCTTGGCAGAATATTGACATAGCTTAATAAGATTTCAGGTATCAGAACATTTCTGGAGAAGTTCATTCTACAAGACCTGTTTGTTAAGAAGATTTATACAACCAGCTCTGCCATGCACATTCTGAAGATCAATGACTTCCGAAAAACCTCATCAAAAATAGGTACATTTTCAACTTACCAATTACAAAAGTTATTACCTTCAGTAAGATATGAATTCAGGTCAGTGGCATCTTTCAATAACAAATGTATTTTTGTTTGTTTTATTTTTCACATAAAACAAATCTAGTAGTCAAAGGAATCCTAAAATCACCACTCAGCGAACTTAATTTATTGTTGAGCGAACATTGTTGCTTAAAAACAATAATGTTTCAAAATAAAATAATTGCATTGCTCTAATGTGCATATCAACTTGAATCATACAGTATCCTATCAGGTACAGTCAGCACTCACGTATCCGACCCTATAAAATTTTGACTTCAGTGACGGTTAAACACGTCTGACGCATACCTGATTATTTCATTTTAGCCCATTCCAACCCTTGTATCTTTTTTGCGTTCCCTGAAAAACAGACAATATCAAAAATACATATCTGAAAGTGCTGTGTTTTAAAATACGTAGGCTTCTATTTAGATGTACTGTATTGGTTTTGTTGGTACAGTGCTGTATTTTTAACAGAAGTAGTATTTTAATTCAGAATGATATGATTTTGAAAATATCACTTGCCAAAACGTTAACTGTAATACAGTACATACTTTTGAATAAGGTATGTATTATAGCAGTATAAGGCAATGCAATTTAACAAAATGAAAAGATTAAGAGAAAAAAAAAAAAACATCAACACAGTTTCCAGAATTAAAACAGTATCCAAAGTCAGTATTCAAAATTGCAGAATATAGTGCTCGATAAGGCGCTAATGTCACAGATTAAAAAAAAATAAAAAATACTTCACATTATCTAAAACTGTTTAATGATGAACTGTTACATTACCCTAGCTTGTCTCATTCGCTTTGTTTTGGCTGCATTTTCATCAGGTGAAACTGGACGAAGCGCTGTGTAACTGCACAATACAAGACAGACTGATTTGGCATTAGAGAGAACTTTTTTTAAACGCGGGCTGTGACGGATATTCAGATACATTGTAACAATGTAGAGATGGGCTTTGTATCAGAAAACTGGTGAGAGTCAGAAATCACGTGTGACAGGTAAGTGCATTTATTTGTTATTATACATAATGGGGATTGATTTTATTCTTAACACAAGGGCAGTAAAATGTGAATGACGTGTATCTGGGTAATGGATATCCGAGTGCTGACTGTAGTTCGATGACTATACAATTATAAAATGCATACTGTTTAGTGTCAGGTATGCCTCCTTCCTTTAGTCCCTGAAGACCCTTATAAAATGGTATACGTTAGCACAGTGCAGCTATTTTCAGAACAGCAATGGAAACAGACCACGCTGATTTGCCTGTCTAAATTCCCTGAAAGCTGGGAGCTATGGGCTTGCTCAATGTGTTCAGAGACTGATTAGCTGTTCAGTTTGCCTGCAGCAGCACTGGTCAGAACACTACAGATAACTAGCCCTTCATGCCATTAATTAAAGAGCAACGATTCTACTTGTGGCATTGACAGCAGTTTATAACGACCAAGAATCGGCTGGTTTCTACAAGGATTATTAGCTTTCCCCAGCTACAGGTTACATTAACTAAATGATGCTTGTGCAGAGATAATAATCTCAGTCCAAAGTAATATGTAAAAACCTAAATAAAAAATCTAATCCTAATAAAGCAAAAACTTACTTAGTTGAGACATGGGCATATCTGTGTGGAGGTTCCCACCTTTGAAATTGTGTTTTTGTGCCAGTGTTGGGGCAACAGGTTTATAAGACTGGCCTGTAGCTCGACACATTGCCTGCACCCAAATGTTTCGGTCTTGGTCGTCATCACTGGCAAAAACCACTGTATCCCCTTCTTTCACTGCATTGAAAAATGCTCGTCCACCTGTAAGACCTTCAGAATTGAAAAGTTAACTTTTTAAGCATACCAAAGAAAAAAGAAAGTCTTATCAAGAGTGAAGTATTTTTAAGTCAAATTGTTCCTTCTGTCAATTAATAGAACATGGAAATATTTAACATTTTCACTCCCTTATTATTATCATCATGCATTGAATTGACAACAGAACTGGCAGAAGGCACAGGCGTCGTTGTCTGTCCATCAACAGTCCAAAGCACCTTTGACCATTGTTCCATAATCCCATTTCTGTGTTCTTCTGCATATTTTAGTCTTTTAGTCTTGTTCCCCTTTCTTAACAGAGGTATTCTTACTGCAACACATCCTTTAAATCCTGATTTCAAGAGTGACCATCATACTGCTGATTTGATGGACAACGACACCTGTGCCTTCAAGTCAAATTTTCTTTTGAATGTTATTAAAATATATAACACTGATAAGGGTACCTGGTTGAGGGTCTGTATAATCCACAGTATATCCTTCCAACTGCATTAGCTCCTGAGGTTCAGATTTCTTCTCTCTGTAACTGCACATGGCAAAGGTGTACTGGCTAACCTGAACAAACAGCAGAAGAAAAAATCCACTGGATTTACAGCTTCTGGTATCCCTCACACCGCAACTTAATAATCATGTCATATATATATAATGACAAATAAAGAAATTATAGAAAGTAACCAAGAAGCACATTTCCCTATGCAAAATTGTCAAATTCTTTACCTGAACAAGTACAAAATATCTCCTTTTCCAGCGCTTCCAAACCTTCTGACCAAGTGCATAAAGATACCTAACAGAAAACAGAATATAGAGATGTATAGATTACTTTATTTATATAGATGCATTAGTGTGTGAATGTTTTTTAATGGGTTTGTTGGATTTTAATAATAAACATACATGACCAACAAGCCGCTACGTTTCAATGTAAATAAATGACATTTGATGCAATACAGAAAATGCCTGAGAAAGTATTAGCAATTTGTAATTGCGATATTTTAGATTGATATTTTCTTAAAATTACAAATATTTATTAGAAAGTTTTATATACTGACACTGTTGAATTATAAGATTATTCCAATGTATGGTATAACATTTGTAATGCTTTATTCAAGTTTCCAAATTATCATTACTCATGAGTAATTTGCTGTAAATGTTTTCTAGAATTTGATTTTAATTTTAATGTTTTTTTTTTATTTTTGTGATACATTCCATCAGTTTCGAAATATAACAATGACTGCAGCAGCCAATTAATCTACAAATATTCCTGCATGAAATAACTGTAGTCCAATTACCCATCAGTAAAACATAAAGCAAATGCTTAACCATAACATGGGTCATTAACATATACTGTATATGGGCAGCAGTGTGGAGTAGTGGTTAGGGCTCTGGACTCTTGACCGGAGGGTTGTGGGTTCAATCCCCAGTGGGGGACACTGCTGTTGTACCCTTGAGCAAGGTACTTTACCTAGATTGCTCCAGTAAAAACCCACCTGTATAAATGGGTAATTGTATGTAAAAATAATGTGATATCTGTATAATGTGAAATAATGTATAATGTGATAGCTTGTAACAATTGTAAGTCGCCCTGGATAAGGGCGTCTGCTAAGAAATAAATAATAATAATAATAATAATAATAATAATAATAATATATACTGGTTCCATTACAGCCTTTCCAGCTTGATCTACAGTACTATAGCGTCATACAGTCTGAATGCCTGTTGATTTACTGTCACTGTAAAATGATAGCATTATGTATTATTTAAATGAATTGAATGTTTGTATAGAAGGTATATCTGTACTCTAGCATTCTCTTTTCTCATTCAGTATGCAAAATGTATACAGTACCCTAGAACACGGATAAAAAATCTTTTTGATAGAATTTTTTTATGGAGACTAATACCAATATGAATTTGATAAGTAAACAACAGGCTCTGAAGACCCTAATGAAGAGACAGCATCCTGGCATTCCCCTTAATGCAGACTGTTTATCTCAGCAATACCACTGGTGTTACACAGGATTAAGTAACACCAGTGGTATTAACAGCGAAGCACTGCCTTGTCACAGGGATTTACAAAACACTATAAACACAGCAAGTTAATCCCGCAGTTTAAATCTGCTCCCGTGTTATCTCAAATGGGCTAAGATTTCCATCAGATTAATACCTCAGTCATTATTATATCATGTAAACCAACACCATGGCAGCACTTGTCTCAGTTATGATACAGTATGCATTAAGGTTGGAGTAACACAATCGTATGCTTTTACTGTCATCTATATGTTTAAAAAACATACATATTTTTGCCAAGTGTTTTTTTTTTTTTTATAATACAACTAATAAATATATCATTAACAAAAGAACTCACCTTAATTGTGATGAGCTAACCTCTACCCAGTACCAATTGTATAGTGAGACTGTTGAATTCTTATTGCAGAGTTTTTTTATGATTGAAAAAAAATACTATGGCAGCTCTACTGTGTCTTAAATGAAAAGGTGTGATTCACATGATTATTATGATTTTCTGCTAGCTTTTTTTAATTAACCAAGTCTGGGATGAAAATGATCTGAACATACAGGAAGCACAGGGTTTCCTTAAAGAAAAACTCTCAGTCAAGGTTGAAAGAGCAATTAATGCAGTCTAAGAAATCTGGGCCATTCTGATTGAGTTCGGTTAACATGTGGCAGAAGTAATCATCCACTTGTGAAAATGATTTTCAGTTCATTCTCAAACACCTTTCAGACACTCATGATCCCATTTAACTGACAACAATACCGGCTATCTGTGGGCATCATAGCAATGGATGTGAAAACCAATAGGACAGAATGCCCACAGGCACTTTCAGTCATCACTGGACATTCTGTGCTTGCTGCATAAAGTAAGTCTCTCTAATAGTGCATTCCTTCTTTTATTCACTCGCCACAAGATTAAGCCATTTATTTCTTCATTCAAAAGACAAGAGACATAACCAAATCAACACAACAATATGGACAGGATCATCAAACCCTTACAACGCATCAATAAAATGTATATTCTTCTTGTTGCTTTTTGATTTATTTTGTTTCCATGATATTAAACCATTCCTTGATTTGTAAATTACAAATAAATATTTTTTTTGTTTATTTGTATTAGTTGTGTAACTACTCCACGCAACTCCTCAAGACACACCTCTTAAGACAACACCTGTAAAACTCAACTCTTCCCTTCTGGACAATACAGCACTCTGCCTTAATGCACTTTAAATTGCACTTATCTGCTCCCTATTTTACTGTACTTAATCCTGCACTTAACCCAATCTGTAGTATCTTGTATTTCACTTGCACTCGTATCTAACCCTGATGTAACTATCAACACTGGTATCTGCTCTTGAACTGCCCCGATATCAAATTGTACTGTGTTTTGTATTTGCTCTTATTTGGACTGAAGTCATTGTATTTTGTATCTTGCTCTTAACATATAGTAATATATTTGCTGTACAGAAGTGCACACATTTCAGTGACAGGCTGGAAACCTTACCAACTACAGATGACTCTATGAAATTGATTAAAATTACATGTTCTTTTGTTTATATGAATAACCTCTTCTAGTATACTAGCAGAAAGAAAATGACAACTTAGTCATGAGCAAAATTAGAATGACTGCTGTAGTTTAGCAGGTGTTTACAATAGTTGTAACAGTGCCATCTGCTGGAAATCTTAAGTTATATACGTACATTTTCCAACAGGAATAATAAAAAAAAAAGAACTGTTATAAAACTGGCAAGAAACTAGTCACAACAATAACTTGCTCCTTCCTGTTTCATCATTTATACTAATTGTCTTTCCAAGGCACTGTACAAGAGCATATTGTTATATTAAATATACAATAGCTTTATACTGAATAGGGAAATAAATAGACCAATGGTATGACAGGATATATTTATTTAGCATATACGTTGATGAGTTATAGCCTAGGAATCCAACAACTTAGCAAATCAAGCTACTTAAATATTGCTTATCTAATTGCTAAAAAATATTTTGTGCAATACTTCAAGGTTTTCTAATGAACTAATAACTAAAATACAATGTTTTGCTGTTCTGTGAAATCATATTTCAATTTTATAGTGTCTTCAAATGGAACTCTGTTTTCATGGCAATATATTAGATAACTCCACCAGAAATGTGTCAGACTTCCAATTAAGGAATGTTATAAACTGTGTTATTATAAGTGATGTAGGGATAGCCTTCTTTATTTTGTTTATATCATTCGTTTTTTGTATTTAAAAGAATGTGTTACTTATAATAACCTGTCCCAATTAATAGAAAAGTGTGTTATCATCTAGTAACAGACTCAATTAAGAGAGCCATACTGCAAGTTCCAGTTTTGTTGTCATATGCTAAAAGCTGATATTATAAATATCTCAGCTAGAATGTTGAAACACTACAAACTACAGATGAGTTTATTTATGGATAATAACATAAGGAACTTAAATCAGAATTACATTTAAAAATCTGTCCAGCATGAAAGAAATTTCCCTTTAAATATACTGTATGTACAGTCTTGGCTACAGTACTTAGGTTTTGCGCAATATGTTTCTTATGTAATGGAAAGAAATTCACTCAATAAAGAAAGCAGCAATTATTTGCCAATTACAGTTACTGTACTAATTTGTAATTCTTCCTTTTTCTTCACTTAAAACATTAATTACTTGAATGAAATGAAACTGTTTAATTACTGTATGTATTCAGGAATTTAGGCATAATGCCACTGAAATGCCTCCTCCTTCTTCTCCTCCAAAATTGCAAACAACCACAAACTATTCACTACCCTGCCTCCTTCCCCAACCATATCCTGTCCTCTGCTCACTCTCTCCCCATCACCCTCTGCAACCCCTACTATTCTACCCTCTACTTCTCACCCATCTCGGACTCTGATCTCTGCCCCCTGCTCCAGAGCCATAAACCCACCACGTGCTCAGACCCCCTCCCCACTCACCTCAGCTGACCTGGGATGCTCCGGCACTGCTCTTGTCTGGCTCTCCTCCTACCTCTCCGAGTGCATGTACCGGGTTGTCCTGGCGTGGCTAACCCTCCGCCTCTCTCTCTCTTTTGACAGGTGTCCCCCAAGGCCTAGTCCTGGGACCCCTCCTGTTTTCTCTCTACACCAGCCATCACTTCTATGCTGATGATGCCCAGACATTTCCTCCCGTATCTCAGCCATCTCTTCCTGGATACACTTGCATCATCTCATCCATTTATCATTCTTTGAAATCATTCTCATCCATTTATCACACTTACTACCTGTTCTTACTGGATTTTACTCATATAGCAAATATTTACTATAAGTTTTAACTGCTCTTAGTCGAACTCACTCTTACTTATAATTGACTGTAATCTTTATTTTGCTCTTACTTGATTTTGATCTTATTGCACGTTCATAACTGCTCTTTACCCAACCACCCAGTGTTTGGCCTGAAAAAAACTTTTTTTATTTTTATTTTATTTCACTAAATCAACAGATGCAATTGTTCAGATCTACACATATCTAAAGATGAGCTAGGTCCCATATGCTATGGAACACCATTAAGTTGATGCAACAAACAAAACAATTATATACGTCTAGAGATGGACATCAATTATCCTGCAGGAGTCCAATTTAATTCTATTGATGCAAGAGCAATTGAGATTTACAAGATACTTACTAACATTAAGAACTAGACCCTATTGTTTGTGAAGTATGCTATGAATTAGAGTAAGCTTTTCAATTCTCATATGCCAAGTTATCTGGGTGAGACAACCATTTCAGGCTTAGTAAATTAAAAGGGAATGTACTTTATGTATATCAAACACTCTAAGTCAATGGAACAAACAGTAGCAGCGTGTGATTACAATGAAACGTCTGTCATGTTATGGGAATCTTTGTCTTCAACAGGGTATGAAAGAGAATTAACTTTTTTTTTTTTTTTACTAATACTCTCATATACTTCAGAAAGGACTAGCCGTGACAGATTGTCAACCATTTAGATGAAGTAAAAGTGGCTGAAAAGGCATTCAATCACTCACAAAGTGCCTTTCCTTCACTATTAGGATCAACAGATGGCTGTTTTAGCAGGATCACTCAACCTTAAAATCTGAGGAAAGAGCTAGGGGTCTAAATTCCCACAGCAGCTAGTTAAGCACATTCTCAGGTGCCTGTGAAATTAAATACAGCAGAGAATCCAAATGTCAGGTACAAAACTGACCATCGCTGTATAATTATTATGATTCTTGGGGGTTATATGCCTGTTAATTTTCATTTACAGAATAATAATATTATACTAAATATGCAGTACAGTCAGTTCACGTGATATTTTAAATTAAATATTGATTTTAAAAGTCTTAATTACACTTAAAAGAAATGTCAGTAACATTCACCCCCAGCCATGGCTGTGCATACATAACTTTTCAGTACCATGAAATAGTATATCAACATAAACTCAATATACACACAATAAAAAATGTAAGTGTGACAGGCAGACAGACTTAATATCCACACTTTGACACATTTTGCTAACAACATTACGTAGTGTCATTACTACTGGATAAGTGGTCTTGCAGGAATAGTTTAAAAAAAAACATTTTATTAAAATACTGAAACTATTTTTGAATATGGGTCTGTTATCTATTCAGAGATATTAAACATATGTGGTAAACGAGTGAGATTAAAGGGTGATAAATGTCCCACCACCAGTTATTTGCCATTCCTATTAAATGGGTAACATTTTGGGGCAACACTGCTCTTGTTCGACAGATGTTTCAATTCAATAATTTGCATATATTTGAATGGCAGGTAATTAGCTTTTTTTAAAGAGTCCAATATTTGGTAAGGAAGCAGTCTGAGTGTGGTAAAATGTTCCAGAAACTTAAATACATTTACAATTAGGTCCATTTGGTACAATGAAGACATTTTGTCACAGAATTTTATAAGCGTATTTTAGTATTGCTACTTATACCATTGAGTGTTTTATGCTTATTGCACAACCTCAAATTGAGCTCAATTCAGGCATGAAGAGTGTGGACTGCTCTCATCAACAATACAGCCCAATTATTTAAGGTCAGTGCAGAATGACATTACAATTAAAATTATATCCTCAGGCAATTAAAAACAGGCATTCACCTCCTCAGGACTCCTCATACATGTAGGTCCTCCTGAGTAATTATATTCAAGCCAATAAACAGCTCCGGCTGCTACTCTTTAAATCTTATTCCAGGAAAAACCCTTTAGCTCCTTTATGCAGTAATTGTTTGGGATTAAGTTCCCCAGTCAATCATGTTTACATGAATATAAATGGAGACTGGCATAATGTGCAATAAGTAAATAAAGAAATAGGCAACGTCGCTTTATCAGGCCATCTCCAATAACAGGTTAAAAATAGTTATGCAATATATATATATATATATATATATATATATATATATATATATATATATATATATATATATATATATATATATATATATAAAAACAAAAAGGGATGTGTAAAATGTTGTACAATGTATGTGTTTTTCAAATACTGCAAAGTTTGTCAACAGGCTGATTGCATGAGCCATGAAATTAAGTTCCAGTTAACTGAGAGTGCAGTTGAACATTTTGGGCTACATTTAATATGCCTTTATTCCAAAAGCTAATCAAAACTAGAAATATATTTTTACTTACCATATGCTACCATTAGTTTTGAAAAAAAAAAATCAGTTAGATAAAAGCGGAGCAAAACCTCACACTGGAGATGGAACATAATTAATCTGGTATTAGAGGATAGACAATTGAATAACCTGCCAACCAATCCTTAGCTTTACAATTATAATTGTATATATAAAATGTAACTTGTTAAGATGCATTGCTTGCCTTTCGGTTTCATTAATTTCAGGTAGCTGTGGCTGTTCTTGAATGAAGTCACTATGGAGTAATTTAATTTAAAGTTTTCAATGACTGTTTCAAATTTTCTGATTCATGTTCCCAGTAAGAATTTGTATGTTAAGAACTTTATTTACACTCTTAAAAAAAGTGCTTCTCATGTCCATGTAGAAAACACAAGCCTGACTTATAAAAATGACATCTCAAGTAAAAATAAATTAATAAATAAATAAATAAATAAATAAAGCAAATGTTGCTTCTCATGTCCATGTAGAAAACACAAGCCTGACTTATAAAAATGACATCTGAAGTAAAAATAAATAAATAAATAAATAAATAAATAAATAAATAAATAAATAAAGCAAATGTTGCTTCTCATGTCCATGTAGAAAACACAAGCCTGACTTATAAAAATGACATCTGAAGTAAAAATAAATAAATAAATAAATAAATAAATAAATAAAGCAAATGTTGTATAAGCTAGTTCTGTGAGCAATTTTTTCAATGGGCTTCTCCAGTTGATATTTACTTTAATAAACCGTCTGGTTATTATGGGAAACATGCACTCATTAACACCAGCAACAGAGCACACACAACCACAGCGCGAACAAATAACTTACTAAAGTATACTAAAGTATAGTGAGCTCCCAGAGATATAAACAATACTGCATGGGGTAGTGTGTGATAAATGACAATTTAATACCAACATGTGGCATCCAACCCCTAGATTAGAATGCTTCCAGAATTATTTTTAAATTCACATGTTGCTGTAATTTATTTTAGATTTTGTTTTAGATCCACTGTTTCATAAAACACTGCAAAGAAACGTTTTATTTAAGGGGATTATTTTATTAATTTGCAGTGCCATCTGCAGGTTCTACTAGAAAATGCAAATGCATCATCCTTATTTTTCTTTCTCAAAAACAGTTTAATTAAACAGAATGTGTATAAATCCTGTATATCAGAATGTGTATAATTCCTTTATATCAGATCGGGTTAACTGCAGTCTTGACATTTATGTTCATTAAAAAGAAAACAAGAGATTAACCTTCTCACTTTTCAGCGTGTAGGTTCCAATGCTGATGACAGAATCAAATATTTACAAACAACAAGGAAAAAGCAAGAAGTGTTCCAATCTGTCTGCAACCCGTTTACAGTACAGTACAGACCTGATAAGGCCAGGACATTATAGTAATAGATTTCTGGGGTGCTCAACTCCCTACTGACCAATGGTTCAAAGAGAAAATGAAAGAATTATAAAGCATTCACCTTTACAAATAAATTGGTATGCACCTTTTTCAGAGCCCAAGGAATGTTTTCTTAGTTCAGTTCTAAAAATGGGGCAACAACAATATGATATGGATACAAGATGGAAGTGTTCATAATGATAAGCACGATAAATCTTATTCCAAAAATAAGCTGGTATATCTTTTTTTCATAATCCACGATACATAACAGGCTCCCAGCTCCCTACAGATCAATGGTTAAATGAGAAAACGAAAGATCCACAATCTCATTCCATCCATCAAAACAGGGAATAGATGCTCATGGTATAAAGGCCAAGGAAGACACGAAAACTGCTATTCCAGTGAGATGGGTCAAGTCACATATTTACTGTCTCCCTGCAAATATACAGGTGGGTCCTCCCAGGATCCGACTCATACGGACCATTGGTTCTGGTCCAGAAGGTCAGTGAACATGGGATTACGGAGTTGATGCTACTGTACTTAAAAAACACATTAGTATGATATAATGAAGCTGGAATCTCCATCAACTTAATTAAGATGCATTCATTGAAGTGCTGTGCTTCATCTAGTATGCAGGACATAAATAGAAAAAACTTAATTAAACCGTGTTGACCTTTCATACTGCTACATGATTTTGGCAGTTCTTACAAATGCTAGTTCACTTTTGTTTTTACTTGAATCTTTAAAAAATATTTATTGCGGTAAGGGCTTTATAAAGAAAATAGTTCATGGTTTTTATAGTTTAAACATGTGTAATGTTTCATTTAAACAAATTGTGACTATAATTAACTTAGGAAGAACCTCAATTGTACAACACAAACTAATGAATTCACCAAGGGAGAAGAAATCCCTTATTAAATGGGTATGTAAACAACTTAAAATATCCCCAGCCAAGGACATAAACAACACTTATACAGGTTGTCAGTAACATAAGTATATCACCATGACCTAACAGTATGCAGAATGACATCTTACAAGAAATGCTCGTGCACAGGACAATCAAAATTGGGCAAGCCGTTCTGAAGATATACTTTTTAACTCATGGACAACAAAGTTAAAACTAAGCACTGAGTGCAAAGTTCTTTATTATAAATGTCAATTGCACTATTTTGCTAGATTGTTGTTCTACCATGTACAGTATGTACATGTTCAGGCAGTAGGATTTTAATCTATTTTGCTACGATTCCCTTAGGTGGAATCTCCACCTACAGCCGGTAAATCAATTTATCGAAGTAGCTCGGGCAATTCATACTCACAGTACATGTTGAAATCAGTTAATTTGTGGTTTATAGGTCAGCATTAAAACTTGACCTGGGATTATGGGGCCAGATGGGCTGAAGCTGAAGCGCAGATGGGTCATGCAGCAGGACAATGATCCGAAACACACAAGCAAGTCAACATCAGAATGGTTGAAGAACAAGAAAGTTTAAAGTTTTGGAATGGCCTAGTCAGTCCAGACCTAAACCCCATTGAGATGTTGTGGCAGGACCTGAAATGAGCAGTTCATGTTCGAAAACCCACAAATGTCACTGAGTTGAAGCAGTTATGCATGGAGGAGTGGGCCAAAATTCCTCCACGGCGCTGTGAGAGACTAATCAATAACTACAGGAAGCGTTTGGTTGCAGTTATTGCTGTTAAAGGTGGCGTAACCAGTTATTGAGTCTAAGGGGGCGATTACTTTTTCACACGGGGGCATTGGGTGTTGCATAACTTTCTTTAATAAATAAATGAAATATATATCACATTTTTGTGTTATTTGTTCACTCAGGGTCCCTTTATCTAATATTAGGTTTTGGCTGAAGATCTGATAACATTCAGTGTCAAAAATATGCAAAAATGCAGAAAATCAGACAGGGGGGAAATATTTTTTCACGGCACTGTATATATATATATATATAACATACAAATGGTGTTAAATTATGCATCACAGTAGGCTATTTGGTAATAAGATACATAGATACATATTTTGTTTCAAGGGAAAGTTTAAATGAGATAGAAAGAGCAGGTATTCATTAACTATAAATGGCATGTACGCATCACTTAAGAACCATTTGGTTATCTATCAAGCTACACACCTCTATCACGGCACAACATGTAAACAATTCACAATGAATCATTACATACCCCAGTTTAATACATGTAAACCCCAGGGAACCATTTCCATTTGAAGCTTGTTGTGATTCTACAGGTGACAGGTAGATGGCGCTAGTACACTTTCTTTCACACAAATGAAGATTTTTCACTGTGACTTTTGACTGTGAAATAATACAGACTGCAACACAATCTCCAGCCAAAACAAGCAAACTTAAACACTTAAAATGATCTTGATGGTACCCTGAAGTAGAGAAGATATGGGTTAACAGGGGAATGTAAAAAAAATTAGAATCATAATCAAAGCACATTATCTGAACATCATAAGAACCTAGATATCTGCTCCTTGGTATTGTGTTTAGTACCGGTACATTCACCAAAATATGGTGAGAAGTCATGTTATGAGAGCACAATTGTCAGCCTGGTAGCCATTTGTGAAAGTTGGGCAGACACACACTGTTTAATGTGATCAGCAGGGAATGTCATCTGTGTTAAATTTGATGGAAACAAAGCCAACACTACTCTTTAGCACCGCTTTTGTTAAAAGGAATGTGAGAGCATATTCTGCCCTGGGGGACAGTATATGCACCAGCTGTCACCTGCAGAGTCACTCTGTAATTCCTTCTTAACCCACTGCTCTCAAAACTCACGCATCGCCAATGTATCCTTCATGTGAGCATATTTATCATATTGATTTCCTACAAAGATGTATACCTCCTAAAGAGATGGTTGTTTTTTGGGGTATATTTTTTCAGCGTTTCATGATTTCCCACTTCACTGCTGTCTGGGTTTTCCTCAAGCACCCATACCGCAAAGTTATACATATTAGTGGTATTACAGTAATACTGTACCATTATATGAGTGATCATGAAAAACAATTGGGTGCATCATTGTTTTTCTTTATTATCTAAGTTACTAGTTAGTTATGATCTCAAATTGCTTTAAAAAGGCAACATTTTTATAACACATTTTTATAACACATCTACTATTGATGATGTTGATGTACATTCATGTACATTCTCCACCTAATATCCGGAACTGAACACCTCAAATTAAATACCGGTATTAACTGTAATTGAAAATATCCTTTCATGTTATCTCAACTGTTAGCATATGTGGCATTAACACCACACCTACTACAGGCTTTTTGTTGACATAGGGATTGTCTCTTTGTGCAAATACCTGCTTCTATGCCACGTAGGAACATATCAAATGGTCACGGTTTATTTTGAGGGACACATTTTTAGTTTATGAGCTGTTAACAACTAGCTTAATATTATATTAAATAAAAAAAGATCCTTTTTTGTTACTGGTTAGTTAATATATAGTCACCTATTTATTGATAAAAATAGGCTAAAACTGTTCTGCGAACATTAGAAACCTACTCAGATGCCTGGGATTATATTTGTTTAAAGGCACTTTTAAAGATGCCACTATAGTAAGAGTTAGCAAATAAGGTTTTATTTGATTTATTTTTTTTGTATTAGTTTGTAAATAGGTTCAAAATATTGAACGACATTTTGTGACATGTTAGTAATATAGTTGTTAAGAGTTAATAAACTGTATATTTATTTATTAAACTAAACAAAATACACAAAACAACCCCCCCCCCTCCCCTCAGTAAAACAACACTATTTTTTTTTTTTTCGTACAAAAAATAACAAATGTAGAAATCATCTAGTTTGTTTAGTTTTTATACTTACTGTTAGTCCTGTGTCCATTCCACTCTGAATGGCTAGGTGTCGCTGTCAATCATTTCAGTGATCTGTTAGTATAGTTTCACTGTCACTTTACCCAGTTCTGACAAAAATACCTACCCACAATGCTTTGTATTTGGTGGTTTGTCCATCCGAACAGCAAGCTTTATTCTGAGCTCTGAGTCTTGACTGTTTTTTGGAACTATCATTTTGTGCAGCTCTGGACACTTTGGGCTGTTTGGCGTTGGATACAGAACAACCTGTTAAAGGACAAAGAAATATCTATCAATATTTAAAGCTGTAAGCAAGATAGCCATTGGATATCATGAATATGATATGGCAGATTGAGTGTGGCAGCTTGTCATTGTACGCTTGAATCAGGGCTGGCATTGCTGAGGCTAGGCTAATAAACCCACTAACTCCATCACATTCACTAGATGTGTTTATCACAGATTCATTTATATTCTGACAAATGGGTGTTTTTCTATTACGAACAACACTTTTTCCTCTGATTTTCACTAAAAGCACAACAGTACCTGGTAATGGCGACAGTAAAGAAATGTCGGCAAAAATGACACGCAATTGGATAGACCCCAGGAATCTAAATCACACCTGACAGTAAGCATCCTTATCTGTTTACATGCACAAGTCATGACAGTTTTCCTCACAACCTGTTTGCCGTACTTTTCAGGAAATGCGTTGCTATGCAGTTCTGATTTAGGAAAAACATTGTCCGTACCAATGCAGATTACTCAATTCATAGTCATTTAGAGGAGGGGATATTTAAATGTCTGTGTCTGTCGAGTAATTAGGAAAAGAACGACTCTGAATATCGTGAGGAGAGCTTCATGCGTTGCCATGAAGATAAAAACATTTAACAATTACGCAGCGCATTAGCAACTTGTTTGTCTGGTTACCTTTCCAACACACACACACACACACACACACAATTATATAAAACATAATTTCTACAAGTTTTACTACTTAGAATTTATATTTGTGTGTGTGTATTTGTGGAACATCTAAAAGTTACTTTTCATTAACACTAGAAACGATTTTATCTTGAAGCTAGCCACAGCGCTTCAGCAGAAACATTTCAATCAGAAAGCTGCAGGCTGCAGCAGCTCAACCTGGATTCTGTGCTGCGAGTGACACACACACAAGATAAATCATATGTTACTTTCGTTTTACATTAAAAACTACTTTTGTTTTTACAGTTTTGTATGTGCATATACCTGTTTACACACTCTTTTGAAATGTTTATTTTATTATAGTTTTTCATTTTTTTGAAGTAATGCTTTATATGTGTTAAATTAGAAAATAAACCCTTTTATGTTTAATTGTTCATTTAAATACAGTGTTTCGGCTGTGCAGATATTTGATATGATGTGCTTGAATACAACTTTTGAGTTATATCCGATAGTTTGTCTTTCATTTTAATATTGATGGTGTTTAAAATGTACCGACGGTTGTGGGTATGAGTATACAAGCACGATTCCTGCTCCGGTTTACATGGGTTTTTACAGCTATTTTTATCGTGAGAAAGTGATTGACCCTGCCCTTAAAGTCGCGCTGCCAAAAGGACGTTTTTGTGATGTATTCGTGTGACAACGTCACACAGTAATGACTGTAGAGTCGATTTTCAAGTGCATGTAAACCAAGCCATAGATGGCACCTTTGTTAAATGAAAGCTATAACTACCTATTAATAGAAGACACTACATAGTACACCATGCAGTAATGAAAATGTAACAACTGTAAATCTATGTGAACATGGTTTTTCCTCCATTGTCTTTCGCAGACACTGATTAAGGCTCTTATGAGTAAAGTGTGTGGCCGTTTTTTTTTTTTTTTTAATGAAGTGGTAGCATCAGATAGAATGAAAAACAAAAGTTAACGGCTATATCATTCTGCTGCTGTAAGAAGCAGATAACGTGAATTTAATAATTTCAGCTTTTGAGAAAGTAAAACGGGAAAAGTTAGTGAATTCCACATCAGCTCCTGTCCTCGACACAATTTCTCCCCTGCTGTCACTACAAGCATTTTTATTACAATGTGAGCAATCTACAAAAAACCTTCAAATTTAACTTGAACATTTTTTAACGAACCAAGTGAAAAAAGACTGTAATGTAACTAAAGGTAGTCATTTAAAAGGAGTCCACTTCATTCAGAAAACCTCAGAAGGAAACATCTTTTATGTAAGTTAGGGGTGCAGTTTTAGTAAACAATAAAACACAAAATGCCACAGTGAGCTGCTGGCCTTTATGCCTGCAAACAGACAAAATAAAGGTTAGATTTGGCTGCCAGTTGTAATGCACATCAAATGAAAAGATCCAACAAACCCCTACTCTTCCAGTGAGAACTATAGATCCCAGAGTTCCTCAACTCTGCAGAAAAAAATTACCTTTCCCAGTTCTTTGTCTTCCAGGGCCAGGACCCCAGTACTTTCAGTGAAGAGTTTCACTTTGACAACAGGGAGAGGATGGGTGGTGGTGAAATCCCCTTGGGTCCCCCACCTGCAAAACAAGAACGTTCATTATGCTGTAGAATTGTGGTTCGGGGCTCAATAAGGAATAGTTTGAGAGCGGATTCCTGATTCTCTTTGTTTGGTCATTTATTTTTCTGTTTGTAGTATTAAAAATAGGAAGCTTCATAAGCTGACCATAAATACCGTTAACTATGTCCCCCTATGGATTTGCAATAAATTTGATAAATACCGTTGCCATTAATCTGTGTCCTTGTTTTCATGTTAAAGGAAGGGACATTACCAGTAGTGCTGCAAAGTGCTAGATAGTGATGAAGAGACAGCTTTACCCACACAATACCCGATTCCCCCCAAAACTGTGATTAATATACTGGCAAGCATCTTAAATAATGTATTTTATTTGAATATTCTGAATCAAGGTCATATAAAACAAGAACTGTTCAAGACAACAACATGGACTGCTGGTGCATTTTTGAAGTCAGAACACTGAATATGAACACATGAATATTGACATAACACTTACTTCAACATTATGCCATAAAACTTGCTAAAAGGTTTCTAAACCCAAATAAAATAAAATCACATTAAAAATGCAGCAAACATGCCTTAGGAGAATAATTATTATACAATAAAAGTCTGCTACAAATGTTCAAGCTAGCTGTAATTACTGGAAAGTAATTTTCCAATTATGGAAGAATTGTGTTACCACTTTTGAAAGCTGGAGCCCTGAGGTATATTTCAATGGCATACAGTATATAAGGAGGTAAAACATTTTCTAAAACAGTGACTGAAGTCTTGTTAACACAGTGAGTTCTTCAGTTAACTGGGTGGCTTGCATGTTCTATCGGTATACATTATTTTTGTTTTAAGCAGCTTTAACATGAGGATACAAATGTGTCCCTCAGCTGTATAAATATACGGTCTCATTGCTTACCATTTGGAAAATGTTTTTCTCTTTCCACACTAGATGCTACACTTAACAAGTTTTAACAAATATATATATATCTCACAAAAATTATAAAAGGTCTAGTACAGGTGCACATAATCTTGACCATACAGCTGCTGGTTGAAATAGACAACCAATACCCGGTCAGTCCTCATTACACTACACTCCGTTTGGGACAAAATAATTCCTATACTAACCATGCTAAAATGCTACAGGCCAGCACTAAACCCAGACAACACTGCACTTCTTCACAATTAATTGTATTTTCACCACGAGCACTACAGCACCCACTTTGGACTTCTGACCGTGTTTGTGTTTATTGTGTGTGTTTAAATACAGTGTTTATTATTTTGGGACGGAACCCGTGGATTTAACAGAGCAATACGTATCACTGTGTATTGCATGTTCTCTTTATTGTTTTCTGTTGTCATCAGACCTTGGATTATAAATAAACCACTGTGCTTTGTTGTTTGTCCTTGTCTTGAGCACTGCATCACCTCTACACCTGCGCACTGCAAACCACTTTGCCACACGTGTACAGCCAATAAAGCTGGACAAGTTTGTTATCAAACAGTGACTGCACCACTGCATTGTGCAGGTATGTTTTTTTGTGTTCTCTGTTACTGAAAAGTGTTATTGTGCGGCGGCATGATGAGGAGGGGGGTGGGGTTGCAGAGCTTTGCATCCCCGCTTAGTGAAAAACTGTGAGGTTTGCATCGCAACTGAAAGTAAGCCACAGATGCTTAAATGCAGTGGTAGTCGCGACACTGTACTGTAATGTCATTTTAATTCAAAGGCCATTACACCTAACACCACATGGCAGTTAAACTAGGCACCCTCATGAGACAATTGCTTCTCAAGTATACTGTAGTAAAATAGGATTCTGCAGCCTTGAGTAAACATAATCGTGATCATATAACAAGTTGCTTAACCACAAGGACTTGTTTTGATTGTTTTGATGTATTGTGCTCAGTGATTGAGCACCATTGACATTTGTATACTGTATTTAAACTGCTGATACGCAGAGGCACGCTTTTGCTAAGTGTATCCATATTGGTCCACTTTTAAGAATCAACCTCTTATATGAATCAAATCATCTGTGACGGATGTGATTCTTATAAAATGAGTTCACTGTATAATGTATGGACAGGTTGAAACAGGCAACCAATACCAGGTCAGTCCTAATAATAATGTACGGACAGGTTGAAATATTGCTACAATTAATGTTTCTATCTGTGTAATATATATATATATATATATATATATATATATATATATATATATATATATATATATATATATAGATATAGATATATAGATATATAGATATATAGATATATATATATATTTTTTTTATTTATGTGACAAGAAAATGCTATTTCAGAATTTTCCTTTAGAGCACTGCTCTATATAGGGTGAAGGTTACTAACTAATGTTTTACTCTGTATGCTGCCCTGGATGGCCCTGAATGTAACAGCAGGACTAAATCTGCCCAGTTCCAACTCTTCAAAGCACTTTAAGATCTGATGAAAACACAGCTTGAAATGCCATAAAATACTAAATAAAATAGACCTGTCTTTTAGCAGCAAATAATGTAACCCTTTCACTTCTATGCACTGTAGATTCAAATACATATTCTGATAAAAACGAATACGCTGAGAAAAATGAAAACTGAAATCAATTTGGGAGACATTTCCTGTTATATATTTCTCTGTCTCATCAATGGAATAACCAATTCTATTCATCCTGGTGCCTTTTGAAATTTTGTTATCTTAATTGGGTTCATATCAATAGTTCTGCTACAAATGGGTTTCAAATCAGAAAACACCCATGTGCTACAGTCCTTACGGATTTGAAAATTTGTATTCCTTTTGAAGCTCAATACCAAAAGAACAAAAAAATCATTCCTGTGTAGATCAACAGCACACAAGCACAATGAATGGTTGCCTAGCCTACAGGGACCTGTTCATACAGTAGCTGTATGTACTGCAGGGAGTGAAAACCACGGAGGCTCTGTGTGCTCCCCGACACAAGCCATTCTCAGGAAAGCTGCCATCTCCAGCTGCTCAGTGCACAGGTCTTTATCTAGTCCTTCTTGTCTAGCAGAGGCATCCTGACCATGCTGAATTTGTTAAATGCAAAGAATTACTAACAGTTGCTGACATCTGAAATACATATCAAAAGATTGTTGTATAGTTCGCCTTTTTTTTTATTTAAACTCATGTTTGATTATTTATCAGTGTGTATTGTATTATGTACTTCTGGGATTATCTTCATAGTACTTAGTCTTACTGGTAATGGGTACAAAAGGTAAAAAATAATAATACATCAATTTTCATATTAGCTAGAGCCAAAGGATCTCTTTAGATTTGCATGTCTTTTCCAGCAGAGCAGGATCAATTACACCGAGTACAGACGCTGCTACTAATAGAGGCTTTTCAAACGTACTAAGATTTACCTAAGTTCAGGGAATTACACCAAAATATGTAGTTTTGCATGTTTATAAAGCATTTGATGTTTTAACTACAGTTTACAATATAATGAGTTTAGAGTTTGTGACCCCACAATACAGAACTCTTGGAAATGCCACTGCATACAACTTAATAACCCATAGAAATTTGAAAATTTGTGTGACCTTTTATGGAATCCAAAAAAAGTACTCTTATTTAAAAAGTATGAATACACTTAAAATGTGTTCTGACTGGGATATAACTGGGGGCAGCAGTATGGAGTAGTGGTTAGGGCTTTGGGCTCTTGACCGGGGGGTTGTGGGTTCAATCCCTGGTAGGGGACACTGCTGCTGTACCCTTGAGCAAGGTACTTTACCTAGATTGCTCCAGTAAAAGCCCAACTGTATAAATGGGTAATTGTATGTATGAAATAATGTGATATCTTGTAACAATTGTAAGTCGCCCTGGATAAGGGCATCTGCTAAGAAAGAAATAAATAAATAACCATGGACATTTTATAATTCTACTTTTTAATTAACATAATTCAACAATTGTGACACATGATTTAACTCATTTTCAAACTGCACAGAAAACTTTGTCAAAAAGATCATTCACTCTACATTAAGAGGATTATGAGGTTTCTTGGATAGGTTTTAACTAAACCATACAAATCAGTCATCTTTCATCTTTAGTTATACAGTTACGGTTAGTTTGATCACAACATTCCTATTGCTGCTTCATTTCCAGAGGCAAATCAAAACCCTACATCTCACAATATGACAACTGTAAATATCAATTGACACAGGTTCAGCTGCAGAGATTCAATCTTTATGCATACATATTGGGGCAATGTACAGATACGAGAGCTAAGGAAAGAAATTCCACAGACATTCAATTTAAGGACTATAATAACATATAAGGTAATTCTACTGTAAACTCAATTCTTCTGGCAAAGGAGACTTTCATCCTACAGGAAAGACACTGTAATGAATTGGCATCTTGGCTCATTAAAATTAATGGAAAGGCAAACCATACAGTTCAGAGACAAACACCTTACCATTCAACTAAAGAGCAAGCTCTGTAATTATTATAATATTATTAACTCATCAGCTGAAGGAGGAGAGTCATTACATTCTCCACTCGCTTAATCAAAGCACGTCCTCTAGCCAGCATACATGCTATAGCTTATAATAATGTAAAGAACACAAAAATTAAATTACCTGTTTCAACCACAGGGGTGAGGACTCATACAGTTCCAAGACAAATGACTTGCCATTCAACTAAAGAGCAAGCTCTGGAGTCGAGAGGTTAGTAAGTGACTTATGCTGATCTCAGTATGTTTAACTCATCAGCCACCAGGAAGAGATTCATTACAACCCGCATGGCAATTGCAAACTCACAATCAGACATTATAAAGTCTATTTATGACCTATTCATTTAGGGTTCAAAAACAAACTGTATTTCAAAACACACTATTGTATCCAATAAAATGTTCCTTCCCTGGTACAGTTGGTAAACTAGCCATTGGCCAAACTAAGTGTGTACCATTAATCTTGTGTCATGTTTGCATGGGAATACATGTTTATAATTGTATAAATTAAATACAAAATAACTTACTGCTGTAAATACAGAACTAGAGCTATCAGGAACATGAAAACATAGATATATACATAATATACATTTGCATGGCCATCTCCATTAATTCTATCATCAGAAAACCTCATTTAATCCCATTAAAATTTAGCATGTTGTGCAGACCAGACCTGGAAATTACTGTACTTTATATTATGTAGCAGTTTAGTAATTCCCTGCCTTTCCCAAAATTCCATAAATGAAACTGTTTCATAATTGAAAAACAAAAGCTCCAGGACTTAAGACAAAGCTATTATTATCTCCAAAGCTAAACGGCACATGATTCACAGATTCATAGTTTGATTCAAACATTTGTTTCTTCACGGAAATAGGAATATTCAGAATTCAATCTGAAAATAATAATCCTGTATACCATTGATACACATTAAAAGTAAATAAATCTATTTTGCCCTTCCATTGGTTGCACACAGGAGGTCTCGAATGTGCAGTTTTGAAAGAAAAACACATGTTACAGCAAACTAAGTTTAATTTTCATCATGACTGTGTGACTGCAGCTTTAAACCACCAGCTGGGACACACAGACCTAATAATTGCTTCTATTTGAAATACATCACTAGTGTAAGGCAAAATCATATTCTCTACTGCCTTTATCAGTCAATTTGCCATATCAGGATTTTGTCTGCTTCAAAGTAAGAAAGAAAATCCGTCACACTGTGTACCACTAAGTGATTTTCAATGACAATCTGTCACATTCTACTAATTTGCTAGAGCTATCCCAATCAAAAAGAGCTAAAACCAATCTGAGCAACGTCTCCTAAATTACTTTAGTCTTGTCTTGTGGAATCCATGTAGGTGCTGCTTGAAAAAGATCATTGTCATGCAAATGAGCAAGTGTGTCTGGATTAAAGGGCTAAATCTACATAAAGGATGGAATAATACATGCAAGCTTTGCTATTATTACTCAGTACAAAAGGTTTAATCTCTTTAGGTAAAATAATAAAAATAGGTAGGTAAACACATTTAAATCACTTGAGGATGAATTCCTATGTGGATAATAAAATGTATCATCCTCGACTGGTTTCACACACCCCTAAATGTCACTAGTCTTGGACTGCCTTACCTAAGATAACAGTAGGTAGTCCAAGATCAGTGCTAATCAGGGCCTGTGAAACCAGCTGACTGTTAGTTAATTTGTTAGGCCAAACTGTATGAATGTGTCATATAAATATATGACTATTCCAAATGGGGTTTGTCCTTTTGTAGCTGACATAATTAAATATGCTAAGCGCCAGTGTAATTAAATCAGTATGATTTAATTCCAGCTTTATTAAAATGTATTAAAAGGACCTAGTTCATCTGTTAGAGAACATCCATGGGTTCAATAAGAATCTTAAATGAGATTTGGAATTTGAGCATGAATAGGATTTTTAAACAGGTATTCTCTTCTATTCTTACCACTTTATTACAATATCCACGGTTACAGCAGATTCATTTGACTGAGAAATAAAAAAAATGAAAAATGTTGCATTTGTCTTTTTTTTCTCTTTCTTTTTCTGCAAGATCAAACGGATTCTACCAGCAATCAAAATGTTCCTTTCCTACCGAATTTCACATTTGGATTCACAAATGTGTAAAATGTGTACATGGATCAATGAACTCAGCTACTGCATACTAAATAATGTTGAAGCAGACAAAATGTCCCCCTGATGTCTACACTGTATAATAGTAAAAACTCAAAGGATTAATGAAAATGAGGATGCAATTAAAAATAATGCATTTCTTGGGGTTGCATTATTACCTTTGACCCATTGCGCAACAGTATTAAAGAAGTTTTGACAAACTGCACTGACCAAAATGGATAAGAATAAAAATGACCTAGAGTACTGATACTGTTTTGTTTGTTTGGGATTTATGGGTGAAATACTGTATCTTATTTCTGAGAAAACGGATACATTTTAGAATGAATAGCAGAGGTACAGTAGCTTCCTGACACCAGCAGTGATCTGGCAGGAACTGTCACCAATCTTAAACACTGGAAGCTTGTTTTATGTTGATTCACTCTTCTCACTCAATATTTTAACACTCATCTTGGTATATTGTTTGCTGTTTCAGTACTCCTCCACATCCAAGGACCATAAGCATGGAAAACCTCCTCAGATGACAAATTGAAATACAATTGCTTTTTCAGTGAGAAACACACAAGAATAAGCTTGCCTTTGCAGTGTTGTTGCAACTATTCCAGAGCAATAAAATGCAAATATTAAAACCATTGTGATTTTATTCATATTAAAGCATTACGTCTGAGAAAGATCTGTGGAGTGTATGCTCAATGAACATTCTTTTTCAAATGGAGAGCATTTATCTTAGGTGGTCAGACACTGGTGGTGCATTTTGGGCCTTCTGGTCAAGGGGCCTTTTCCCCATATACAATCAGTATTCAAAATTGTTTTGTCTGCAAGAGAGTTGATGAGATTTTTTTTTTTTTCTTACAAGCATGCAAATGTTTCTAGATCATGCTATTTCTGCAACACTGCTTATTGATTTCAGATATCACAATAAGCAATTACAATCAGAGCACCAGTATTGTTCCCGGAGGGAGCAGGACTGGATGTTTCTCATAAAACAAATCCTTTTTTGTATAGAAATTCTTGTGTTGTGTGTTTCTGGTAAACGATGGTTTCTACTAAAAGGTAACGCTTTAGGTGTTACGCATAAATTATGATTCACTTATTATTTCAGGTATTATCAAGAGTCATCACAGTTTTAGAATGACATACAAAGTGAAGCATTTCAGGGCTGTCCTCATAATACAATAAAGTGAAACAATGAAAATGGACCTATCATGATAATGGAATTCATTTTTGCTTTGCATCCAAGTGGTAGTTGAGGCAAAACAATAAGTTAAATGCTGCACTTGTATTACTAAACTTTTAAAAACAATAAGATGGATGGATATTAAGGATGTTTTTCAGCTATGCAACTCACACGATACGCAGCACTTATGCTTACAATGAAGTTGCACACAATTCATTACAACATCTGTGTAGTTTAACTCACACAGGTGTTTCTAGTGTTCTGCTAGTACAATCTTTATTACTAAACCTGAACTATTCAGCTAAATTCAGCATGTTTACATGTTAGTTTTATCCCTTAGTTACCAATAAAATGTTTTCGCTGCAAACTATAGTACTATAATACCAGGATGAATAACTGCATGTGCAATAAAAGGGAAAAGCATTTTGGTTCCACAGACCCTGATTAGCACACATGTGAACTACCTAATGTTACTGTAGCTTAAATAAAATTATTAAAATCAGGGTCTGTGAAACCATTAAATAATAATAATAATAATAATAATGCATTAATTCAAAACTGAGAAATGGGGAATAAAACGTATTCTTACTGTGGTCTTGAGGCTTCTGCTTGGTCTGTCTGTAGCTTTTCTCCTCCTTCTACTTCCATTGTGCAATACACAATCCTGTTGGGAGCCACTGACCTCAAACCTTGCACCTCGATAATAACAATCTAAGACAGAAATAACAGACCACAATATTAAGCATACACCACAGCACTTGAATGTGTTTAGCTGAGGACAAATATATTGGTAAACATTCAAATCCAGTATTATAATTTTTGAAGAGGACAATATCCAAATAAAAGAAGCTGTCTCAATTACAAAAAAGATTCTTTACAAATAAATATACACGTGTAAAATTGGATTTCAATGAAATTATAATGGCAGTCTTATGTGAACTGATATAAAAATTAATTAATAAATTAAGCAAAATGTTACATCATTATGAAGCCAAATAAGGCAACCATTCCGCCACTCTTGATCAGATCATCCACATCTAATCACATCTAATCACATTTAGAGAACATAACATAATATTCTACTGTTTTGGAGCAATTGTGGTATTATATTGGATAGATGTCAAATAACCTTTTTGGAACTACTGGTATGTCAGCAGTCAATCAGGATGCAGGAAATTCACAAGCCATTTTATAAATACAGTGCTCCCCTTTTATAACGTTGTAGCCAGGAGCCATAGTTAAGAGACTGTGCTATTTGTGTTCTGCCTTATAATGAGACTACTAGTGTTAGTGTAGTGGCATTATGAGGCAAATGGGAGCCATGACTGTACCGCCTTATAACCTGTTCAGCAATATAACGGGCCGCCTTATAAAGGGGGAGCACTGTATAAATTTGAACTTTGAATATTTGTTGTGGATTTGTCCTGGTACAGTTATCTCTGTTACAATATGTCTGAAGCCATTGATTACTCAGTGAATAACGCAGTCTTGTGTACATTCCTCACCTCGAGTGTAAATGACAGAACTACATCTGACTTGGAGAGCTGGGTGTCATTTTCATCTCCAATGTCAAGAAACGAGGAATTCTGGGATCGTTTCAGTTTCTGAAGCTTAAATTCAGAACCACCTTTTGAAACTGGCAGGCTCTCCAGGTTGGCCATGAGCAAATTCACTGAGGATTTCAACTCTTCAATGTACAGGATTTCCATCTCTTTTGCAACAAACCTTGGATATTTCCTTTCCTTAAAACGCAAATAAGAATACACTAATGTTAACATGAATAACTCAATGTAATTGTATTAATAATTTTCCATTTAAAAAACAAAAAAACAGATTGCACTTTTTCAATAATAAATATTCAGTGTTAGAAAACATGGAACATATTACTTTAGGTCAGTCAGAATTGTATTTTATACCTCTTATTCTGATTTTAAACCAGTGCACTCAGAAGATTCCTGTATTGCCAGTGAAAATTATTACATTTGTATTCTATAACCAAATATCAATTGATTCATTACAGTACACCAGGAAATAACCATTTCCTCAGTTTTAGTGACATTCAGTATATCAAGTTACTGTGATTGTCATTTAGGGGTAAGTTGAAACGGTTTCTGACACACATACAATGCCTTAGTACAACACAAGTGAAAACCCATGGAGAGCTGGTTGCAGATTTAGAATTTTGTTTTGTTTTTTTATGGATGAATTCTGTTAATTCTTACTTTAGCCATTTGATCAGCTAGTTGCAAGCGTCCATCCAGTTCCCTTCGGATCTGTGCTGCCTGTTCATCTGCATTGTCCAGCTGATTAAAAAAAAGAAGATAAGAAATTGTGTTCATAAAACCAAAATATAGGTTAAAACAGGAATAGTATCTCAATCAAGCAGGACTTATCTTTGATTTAGCATAGTACACACTTCACTGTCTAACTGCATTTATTATTTTTTGGGGTCATTCTTGCTCACGTGGAAGAATGGGTGGTGTTTCGTCCATTTGTGACTCATGATACATTAACCAAATGGCCATTTATTGACCTTTTCTCCATTTTGGGAGGGTGGGGCTAGACATAAAATAACACAGGAACAAATGAAAAGGTTTAAACTAAATAAATAATTTAACCAAACACTTTTTTGCTGTTCAGACTGGGCAGTTGCTTTCATTGAACTGAACCTCCCAAAACTCACCCACAAACAAAGGACCTGCCTCCTTTTTTATACCGTGTGGCTGTGACTTAATTGATCATCAATTAGTCAATCAAGACCCAGCCACATTCCACACGTGGATCTGGCAGGGACAGAATTAACACCAACCATGCCAAACAAATTTAATTTATTTAAACTTTATTTAAACTAAACAAAATACACTATTTACATCCACTTCATTCCAAAGTGTTGTTTCTGACTTTTTGTGCCTTCAAAACTCATCTATCGTCTACATTACCAATAAGTAAAAGTAGGATCTTTCTTTTTTAGCTGAATCTCACCAATGAAGTTTTTCTCATTTTTTTTTTTTTTTTTTCCTGCTATCGTGAATTTCGGATATAGATACGCACCAAGCCTTCATTTTTCATTTACAAGCAGATTGTGCAAAAGAGATTGTAATAATAAGAGACTAATCTTTATTAAAGCTACAATGAGAGATTTTATGCTGGACACACCTCATTACATATCGCTATGCATAACTGTATTTACATTAACAAAGATTAGTCACTTCTGCTTTTAAATGAAAACGTAAGACTTATGATTTAAAAGCCGATTTAGTTGTTTCACAAGAAAAAAAAAAGGTAAATTAAATACCTTATACTATTAACACATTTCTCAGTTGTGATTGAGATACGTGAATGGCTTAACAGGTATAAATTTAAATTTTTAAAGGAGAGTAGAAAAGTCGGGGTAAAACACAGAAAACCAGAAACCCTAATTTCATGTTAACTTTAAAAAAATATGTGTCTCACCAATTGTCATGAATAACATAAGCGACGAAACCGGGGGGCACTATAAATATGTTTTCACCTCCCCAACTCTGAGCCTGTAAAAATACGTAAATACAGTATTCTTTTATGCATTTTCCTTTTTTGTTCTGCTTGGTGAAAGAAAATATCTGTTCTAGTACACACTTTGAATGTCTGAAGGTTTCACTTCCGCAAGGAACATTTCTTTTTATTCTGTTTAGCCATATTTTTGTTGCTTGAGACAAACCACGAGCCAGATTGCAACAGGGATGAAGAAACATTTGCTTTAATCAACATTTGGGCTGATGGTTCAATCCAGAGAAGCTTGGATGGAAGTATCTGTAACAAGCTGCTTCCAGGGCACTGATACACGCATTGTTTACTTGCGTCTGTCACCCAGGTCAACCCTGCTTTATCAAAAGCAGTGTGAAATCACGTACCCGACCTGCATGACACCGGGTCCTGACCCGGGTAGGTTCCGACCCGGGTAGAGCATGCCAGTGTGAAAGGGGCTTAAGCCTGCTTCCTCGCTGTCCTGTATGTCCAATCTATCTCTTTAAATTTAGTAACTATAAACACACAGCACAAAATACATAACTGTCACTAGTCTTCTAGTATCCCATGATGCACTGAATACAAATGGGTTAACTGATCTAAAAAAATTACTTTGACTGATCACCTAGGAAACAGTATCATATACTTGTAAAATCAGCTCAGCAATGTGCTTAAATTAAAAAGCATATGTGTATATATATATATATATATTATATATATATATATATATATATATATATATATATATATATATATATATATATATATATATATATTAGTGTAGAAATGGTCAGTATGATGATTCACTGCTAAACTGCTACTACTATTTACTGATCACTGCAATTCAAGAATATTTTATAATATTTTATACATCTTACATTATTTTGTTACATTATGCATTATTTACAGTTAAATTACCACTGTATACAAATTCTATACTGTGATATATTTTAGTTAACTGATCAACGTTTAATATAAGCATATCCCACAATCTTAAAAACGTTATGAGATATGTTTATTTTAAACTGGGGTTCATTTTCCCCCCTTACTGCTGACAAAGGGTTAAGTAGTCTCAGTGTCTAATAATGAAAAACAAATGGGCATAGGTAAACATATTAGTATATTAGATCAGTTTACCAGTCTGATGTTTTGAGTGGAGTTTTGTTTCCTGTAAGTTTTGAGATTAAAAGAGTTAAAACATAATGAAATAAGCAAGTACAGAAGTAAAACCAAGTACTATACAGAATGAAAGCTACAGAGCTTTCAGTCAAAGACGTTTAAATCGACAATACATCCTCTATTGAATATGCAATGGAAGCCTGAAATAGAAAAGCTGGAATTGAAAAGGTTACAATTATGTAGGCCTTGCCAAACAGTGCTGTGATTTTTTTCACTGTAAGCAAAGTTAATGTTAAGACAAAATAAGAGAAATAACTCTTGATATGTTAGCATTCCACAGAGTAATCTAAAGGCCAAATGCTTAGATACAATATTATTAAGGTTACAGGAGATCAATCAAATCAGGGGAAAAGGCAATATACTTACAGATAGATATACTCCTTCAATAGGAATAAAAAAAAGAATATTTAAATCTAATACGTGATGTAAATTGACTTTCCTTTCAAAAAAGCACAGTTTTTATTAACTTTAAATACCTTATTTGACTATTCTTATACCCTGCCCCCTTCACCAGTCTCCATACTGTATCTCTCTGTCCACAATGCAGTATACTGCTCTATGCACTTGACAGATCATGCTACCTATTCTGGGGGGGGGGGGGGGGGTTTGGATCATGTTGGTTTAGTTACTAGATTTTAAGCATGGTCTGCCACATAACCATTACAGCTTCTGTGTCTTTTTAGTACAAATACATAAATATTGTTTACTGAGGAATGCTGTCATTTTATAATTTCACTTTCACATACAGCCTACAGAAAATTGGAAACCTCTAAAGCAAGTCTGTAATTAATAATTGTTTCATGTAGGAGGGAGACAGGCAGTGCTAAAATGCACATTTTTCCAATTACACCTCCATGGTGATATCTAAATTTAGACAACACACACTTGTCTGGTTAAAGTGTACATTAGTAGTTCATGAAATCTTGGTATTTTGTAAATTGCTTCAAGTTATAAGAAATTTCTCATACTAGAAATAAATACAGACTTTTTTAAAGTTGAAGATTTCCATACAGTTACAAACACTGCTTGTTCCATACTTAAGAATGCTGTTAACTTATTGGACCATCAAATATCATGTTGTTTCATGTATAATTTTAAATACTTTAAAAATCATTAAACAAAGCCACATAAATGTAATAAACATGCAGCTATGCGATTGTGATTCATATGGCAAAAGATGCCCCATAGAGAACCATTTCAATTGCTACACCTCTAATCATATATTCCCATTTAACCTCTATGATTAACTAGGTTACTCTACCATCAAAAAGCATAAAAACTAAAATACAAATTAAAAAAGCTTAAATCCTTAGTTATTTATTCAGTAAGAAAAGTTAACAGGAGTCCTTTGAGCTTCTACCCCCAGGTACCAGGGGTCTTCTGATGGACTGTAGCTAATGACATTAAGTAGATGAGAAGACCACTGATCCTATCTGCTAGACTAATTTACACTGGAAGGATGTACCTCTATGTATACTTATTCAGTCAAAAAGTAGCAATGTGAAAATAGCAATGGATATTACACTGGCACCCTTAATAAAAACAACAAAACATTAAAACTTCACTTAGCTACCAGATCCTCTTATCAACATCAACAATGTGAAAAATAATAATAAAAGTAGAATGGTTTAAATATATGCTCTGGAAATTCCCTCTCGAGGGGTTGTGGTTAGAAATTCAATCCAATTCTACCAATTATGTAAGAGGCAAGCAATTATTATTTTTTTTTAAATCCCTTTTTCATTGTTATCACTGAGAATAATTTGAACCTCAGAAATGCAGCCAAATGAATCCACGCTGGAATTCTATAATTAAGTGTGATTTATATCCACAATAGTTTTCACAGGCATTAAAGCACCTTTACATGTTTAAAGAACATTTGACATGCTTTTGATTTTTTTAATGGCCCTTTTTTCATTGCAATTAGTTATGAAAAATGTACTGAGGGCACTCCTTGAACATGTTCCAATGCTGTGTTTCCAGCTCCCAGTATTCCTACTTCAAAAGGTCACATGAAGGATGCAGAAACTTGAAAGCATATGAGTCACAAGAACATAAGAAAGTCTACCAACGAGGATGAGACCATTCAGCCCATCTTGCTCGTTTGGTTGTTAGTAGCTTATTGACCCCAGAATCTCATCAAGCAGCTTCTTGAAGGATCCCAGGGTGTCAGCTTCGACAACATTACTGGGTAAAAGGTAAAAGGTAAAATTCTCTGTGTAAAAGTGCCTCCTATTTTCTGTTCTGAAATACAGCCTTCATCCATGTGTGTGTATATATATATATATATATATATATATATATATATACACACACACACACACACACACACACACACACACACACACACACACACACACACACCACTTCCAGCAGGTATTTTAGTACAGTACAACGTAGCACGTAGCAAGTCGCCCTGGATAAGGGCGTCTGCTAAGAAATAAATAATAATAATAATATCCAACCCCCTGTGGACTGGGGAATAGGCGGATATGTGAAAAAAGTCAGATTTGCGAACATCTATAGAAAAAGCATTTACACATCCATGAATAGGTTTGTGAATAAAAACAACATGCAAACTCTTTTAAACATGGGGAAATGTTTTGCTTTAAAAGTAAGCAAGCGTAAACAAGATTAATTAGGCTACAAATATACACAGTGTTGCTATGTGGTTTGCTATAAGCCATCTCTATGCAAAGCTTTAAAAAAATACTAAAACAAACAGTAAATGTACAGTAACCTGCAACTGATGGCTTCTTTCTTAACTCTAGAAGTCACTGCCTCCCTGGTTCTGCTTTCTTAATATATCTGTCATGTATTTTGCACTCTTTCTTGATATTGCCAACAGCCGATAAGCAGCTTGGTTTGAATATTGCTTCGGCTATTTTAAACAAACGGCCGGTAAGCACTGCGTTTATGAAGCTTGCTTTGTTTAATTCAAATGCATTTAAAAGCTACAACAACACGCTGCCAATATCTGTAAGCATGCGCTCCATCATATAAACACATTGCACAAAAAAAAGCTTTCTCGACTGGTGTATTGAAACGTCACTGCTACACGCAGCTGACTGACACACGCACACAGCCCGCCTCTCTTAAGGGGAACGCATCAAAGGCGGATTGCTATAACGCTTTCTTTCTGTTTCCATCACGGAAGCTGCATTTGCTGCCAATGCCCTTACTCTTGTATCCTACTTTTAATATTTATTTATTTACTTAGCAATGCGGTTAATTGATCAGGGCGGTTATGTGACGGTCGGATATGCGACTTTCCTCTGTACATACATGCAATAATAAACTTCTAGTTGACTGCAATGTCCACACTGCAACAAATCAGTTTTTAAGGCAAGCCTCACCCAAGTCAGTTGAACTATCATAGCATTCCCCATTACTGCCCTTCAAACTTACAAAAGGGCAAATTTTCTGAAAAATCACTACAGTAGCATTCAAGAAAACATTTCTGACAGGAAAGTTGATTAAAAATAGACCTATTAGACCACAGAATGTGCGTGAACATAATTTGCAACAGCCTCCAAGATTCTCAAAAATAATTAATTTGTACATGACAAATGCAATGGTTTGTCACATAATCTTAACCTCATTATGTCAAAAGCTTGATTTATGCACACTCCACCATGATTTCGTGATACATAGTTGGTACTTCACAATCAACAGCAATCAAAGCCTATGTTACTGTTTTGATGAGTAGAGGAGAGGAGATAACCAGAGTATAATTAATGTCCCAGATTGTCATTGATGTTCCCTTGTGGTCATAATACAGACGGATGTCTAGGGTTGTCTCTGTTCTTAGATGCTGATGTATTACCATCTGTACATGAGCCCTAGGAGCTATGAGCCCTGTACATGAAAAGGGGGTAGGGCAAAAGCCCTGCCATTAAATGTATAGTTTTGTGTTAGTTAAAACAAGTGTTTTACTTTGTTATTGTTTTGTTATGGTTAGTATTGATTTAAAATACAATGTTTTGTTATTGTTTATGTATAAATGTGACGGCGAGAAGCCGTAGCTTGTTTTGTTTTGCAGCGTGGATGGGAAGCCCCATCCACCTGAACACCTTGTATAGAAGGTGGCCATCTCCCAAATGAATTAAGTGATTAATTTGTTGCTAATCGGGATTTAACATACTGTATGATTGTGTTTTTAAGAAACAAATGTTTTCCTTTATTATTAACAGATAATCTAAGAAATTAAATATTTGAAAATATAATGTATGTAGGAAACTGACAGCAATTAAGAAATTGTTAGAAGTCTCTTTACATTTTATAATCCAACATTCCTATTTTGAGTTTAGAACATAGATGTGATGCAACTTTTTTTCCGTACAATCTTGTGAGTTAAGGAAGCTGAAATGTTTTTCTTTCCTAACACTGTCTCCGTTGTGGGATGAGCATGAGAAAGTTTAGGTCACACACTTATTATAAAGAAATTCTATTTAAGTGCAGTTTTAAAAGTCTGAAAAGCTATAGGGACTATACAGTTGCTTTAAAATTAGACTGCAGGTACAGTATCTAAAACAATAGTTGGAAATTGTATATTAGAGGTATAGCTATGTAAAACATTTTTTCTAAAACTAAAACATTATGTAATTAACACAATACTGTACCCTGTTTTATCTACCCTAAAAAGACAGTATATTCAACGAGGCAATCATTGTCTTACAGTGCATACAACAACCAAATGCTGATTCCAGTTACTAGGTAATCCTCAGTTCAAAGTCTTATATTTTAAAACATCAATAAATTCAAGCTTTCAGAAGTGGCTGGTTTACGTGGTTTGACAGATCCAAATTGCTCCATTAGGTGATTTTCTATGAACCTTCCCTTGATTAAGCAGAGGTAGAGGTAAAGGATATAATTTACTTCAAGTGGAGCTTATGCAAACAAAACCCTTTTAAAATCTCTCAGAAAGTTAAATAGGTTCCGTTTCAGATAGAATATACATAAAAACAGGTGTTTTTTTCTGTTTGTTGGTTATTTATCAGTAGATTCTGATAAACATATAACTAGCAATAGCTGTCCTCAAACAAAAATGCAGAAGGGACGAGCGTTTTGATGCGATCTGATTGAACGATGAGGTTGCTGCATCCCTCTCCAATTTGTTTAACAGATCCTAATTGAAATTATTATTATTTTCCTAACAAATAATCTAATCCATATAGATGTAGTTACAGTTTAGTTTTTGCATATTGTACTCAGTTTGTTACATGAACAGGTATTGATCATTCATCATTTATTACTGGGCAATAACATACAGTTAAGAATAAATATAAAACAAAGATGGTAACTTTACAAGTAAAGTTGTGGGGCTTGCTTTATTGGGAAAGTGGTCAAAGTAGAGGATTTGTGTCAAAAGTCACATTGTTTACTAATTGTCTCATGCACACTACTCCTCTTGCACCGTTTAAGCTAGAAACGCTGTTCAAACTTTAAAACATGTAGACCGGTCTGCAATAGTGTGCTTGTTGATATCTTTTATACTTTTTAAACTATTAAGCTTTTTATCCTTTTTTTTGTCCATCTTCATTCACTTTAATGGGACTTTTTTCAACATTCTAAAGCTCCCCATTGTTTGAAAACTCCCAGACTTCCAACATTCTACTTACTGTAAACGATGTAACTTTTGACACAAATCAGCTACTTTGACCACATGAAATCAAAACAGAATTAACTTTTACCAAGAGGTACACCTGTTTTAGCAACCGCAACAACTATGTTTTCTGTGAACTTTTAGAAATAACTGCCATTTTGACCACTTTCCCAACAAGTTAGACAAATAAAATCTTCCTCTACTTCTCAGCTATTCAAATATGGAAAATAAAACAGGAATGGCATCTACCAATCAAGAGGTACAGCTGTTTTAGTAACCGCATCAACTTCTTTCGGTAGGCTACTTCCCACTGTTGAATTAACGGCCATAGAACTTTGAGAAATTTCAAATTATAGCACATTCTAAGCATGAGACAATTAGTAAACAATGTCTCTTGTAAAGTTACCATACAGTTAGAATTCACTGTTGAAACTATAGATAGATAGATAGATAGATAGATAGATAGATAGATAGATAGATAGACTAGTACATGGGATCCACATATTTATTTTGATTTCAATTCTTAACCTACTTTTGTTCTGTAGTTCTTCATAGCAAAACAATTCCAGTGAATTGTTAGCTCTCTGGTATAACAAGTATTTATTTTCTAGTGTAATTCTACCTGGTGATTAAGTTAGAAAGCTTAAAACTGTCAGAATGCTGAAAGTGAAAATAACGCTAATTTTTACCACCTGTGAAGAGTAAGATATTGGGCTCTTTTAAAATTATAAAAGAGTCCACATATTGTGGAATACACTGGGATTGAAAGGTATCATGTCCTTATATACATTTGCTCAGAATGTCAACTCAAAATGTAAAACCTAAAAGAATAAATGTTCAACATTAATATTCAAGTGTCATACAATAAACAATCAGCATACCCACCTGACAAGCATTGTACAGCAGCTGGTGTTCAAATTTCTTGACTCCCAGAATGTGCTGGAACATTTCATAAAGCTGCTCTTTACTTAGGATCAGTTCTGATACAGCGTTTAAATGCATCCTGGGTAGCTGCTTGCAAAGGTCCTCCTCTCCTCTGTAGATCGCATCAAACTTGGCAATCCAGGAACTCAGGACAGTCTCCTTGCTCAGGCCATCAATTTCAGGAAGGCTGCGCACTCTCTTCTCTATGTTCTTTTTAAAGACTTCTCTGAAGTCATTAGCTGAGCAACCCCCACTTTGAACCAACCTCGCAACACGGTCGCTCTTGAGGAACACCTGGATATAAAAAAGAAAGAAAATACATATTATATATATATATATATATATATAATCAACTTTTTATCAGCTTCTTAAAGCACTGGGTTTTTGTATTCAGCCGATGAAGGACTTGTAGTCCGAAACCTTTTTAAGTACCTGAAATATCCTTTTCTTTTTTCTTATTGATCATTTTGGTACACAGCAGTTTTCCTTTTTCTCAAACTTATATATATATGTATATATATATATATACACACACACACACACACACACACACACACACACACACACACAGAGTGATTAGAAAGTAAGTTTACCATATGAGATCATATATAAAATAGATGGATGAAGGCTATATTTACTTCCTGAAGGCAGAATAGCACAGTTGTGATGTTAAAATGGCATATTCCTCTAAAAGATTATACTTGACCCATATTTAAATTCTGTGCACCCAGAGACCACTTTCAAACACAAAATGTCTCGTTTTCAATCACTCGACAACTCCCACAGCAGTAGAGAAATGTTAATTTGTGAACTAAATTTAATGTAGTGCTGGTACATTCGTATCGCAGAGAAACTGGGGAGGAATGCGAAATGAAAGACATTCCTATCAATGACTTGGAGCAACACCGGGCAAACTTAATCTTTTGTGTAAAAAAAAAAAAAAACACGGGATGGCAGTGAGTATGAACCTGCAACAATTTGTGGTTTTTTAGGCAAAATGATTACCCACATTATGACGACATTTTGCCCGCGCCACATCTAATTTGAATAGGCCCGCGAAAATAATGAAATGGCGGACGTGAGGTCTTCGTCCTTGAACGCAAAAAACAAAGACTCAGACTCCAATTCTGCAACCAGCTGTTCCAATGGACCAGTTTCATCCAAAAGCACTGAAGCAAAGAAAGTCAAAAGCATGGGATTTTTTTCTTCCTCCAAATGGAAACACTGGCACGGTGACTTGCTCTTTACGCACAGTCAATGATTTATCATAACAGCATGACCGATCTACTTGAACACCTAAAAAAAATAACACCCCTTTGCATTAATGAATGAAACAGAAGCCAAAATGTAAGTAATACTTTCTTATCAAAATAAAACATTTTAATTTATGTTCATCTGGTCATTTATAAGAAGGTAAATGACCAGATGAATGAAAGGCCCATTTTAAGCCATGCATGTAATTAATACATTAACTTGTGTCGGTTCAGCCTAATATAATGAAAATCGGAAAATATAAAATACATTTCTTACTTATCAGGCTCACTTGTGTTATATTCCTCGTTATTTTGAAAGGTTTATAACTATGCTGATGCATCTGTCTGAAAATATTTGGTGACTCAAGTTGCAAGTGATTTATATTTTTGCAACAAAGCCCCTTTGTTGAATAATATTTATAATAATAATGTAGGGATAATATTTTGTGTATTTCATTGTTTCATTATTGTTATTCTTTCTTTTAACTCTACCACTGATCGCTAAACACTAAATACTATTATAAATATTACTTAGTGTTTAGCATTCACTGTTGAGTGGTAGTTAAAAGAAACGGCTACAATGAAACAGAAAGAATTACACAAAATACTATCCTTACATTATTATAATTATTATTAAATGAAGGGGCTTTGTATGAAATACAACACAAGTAAAACATTAAGTAAAAAGATGTACTGTATTTTTTAAATCGTTTTTGATATTTTATAAACTATATTTTTCTTCTGTTTATATTGCAGCTCTTCCACAAAATCAAAACATTGGAGACTTGATGCCTTCATTTCCTACAAGCCTTCTTGCAGTGTTGAATGTGCCAAAGCAGTGAATAACAGCATTGTGAACATGCCAGAAAACTGAAGTTCAGCTGGGCAAACATTAGCTGTGCAGGGCACACAATACAATTAGTAGTGAGCAATGCTCTGAAAGTTACAACTATTGACCGAGCTGTGGGAGCAGCAAAATGTCTGGTGGAACATTTTCACAGAAGTGAGGCAGCATCCAGTGCTCTAAAAATCAAACAGCAGCAGATGAGTGTGCCACAACATTCCCTGAAACACGAGGTTTCCACACATGGTCACACGACTGCTAGAGCAAAGATAGCCATTGACTGCTGTGCTTTCTGATTCATTGATGACTGCAAAAAGTCAGCATTACCTGGACCTGCAGTCACACCAGTGGTCTGTACTTGAAGAAATTAAACAGCTACTAGAGCCTTTTGAGGCTGCAACCACCTTCCTCTGTGGGGAGAAGTATGCATCACTGTCAACTGTACCTTCACTCATTGATGCTTTGATAACGGAAATGCAGCCTGATGCTGATGATTCACCATCCATGAGGAATATCAAGACAGCTGCCCTTGAACAAATAAATCAAACCGCTGGAAATTCCTGGACAACCCTTCCCCTGAAACCAACGCCATTGCTGTAGCAGCAGATCTTGACACATGATTTCAGAAACTAAAATTTCTCAACCCAGATGATGTGTTGCAACTGCAAGTTGGACTCACGAACTTAATCTATACAGATTCAACTTCTGTTTCAAGTAGGGCAGAAAGGAGGCAGCCAGTTCAGTCAACCCCCAGCAGCAGTGAAGTTTCTGATGGAGAGCAAATTTCATGTGCACAGAAAAAAGTCACGCAATATCTTTCAGAAAAGTCTAGAGACACTGACTCTTTAACATGGTGGAAGGCAAATCAGGAAAGACTCCCTTACCTGTCAAAATTAGCAAGCAAAATACCAGCAACATCAACTCCCTCTGAGAATGTGTTTTCAACAGCAAGCTCTATAGCTTCAAGGAAGAGGGCAAGCCTAACCCCAGAACACGTTGATATGCTGGTGTTCTTGCAAATACTGTGGACTAGCAAAAATGCAACTTTGTACTGCCATGTGACTGACTTGAAAAGACTAAACATAATTCATGTCTTCCTCAACAAATAATTATAAAATGGGCTATTCATATTTGAAAACAAAACAGGTTATTTGTTTAAAGTACATCCTGCTGCGAAATGTAATAGAAAAGTTTGACCATTTTTGGTCAAAGTAAAGAAAAATGACTTTTTTTCATGTCATTCCATTGACCAAAAAGCAATAATTAACATATACTGTAGTTGCTTTTTGTCTTATGAAGTGGTCAACTTAAATAATTTCTGCTTGTAAATTTGTGGTATGTTTAATTGTCTCAGTGCATTATTTAGTTCAATTAGCAGCAGTGTGGAGTAGTGGTTAGGGCTCTGGACTCTTGACCGGAAGGTCGTGGGTTCAATCCCAGGTCGGGGACACTGCTGCTGTACCCTTGAGCAAGGTACTTTACCTAGATTGCTCCAGTAAAACCCAACTGTATAAATGGGTAATTGTATGTAAAAAATAATAATAATAATAATAATATGTAAAAAAGAATATAATTGTATGTAAAAATAATGTGATACCTTGTAACAATTGTAAGTCGCCCTGGATAAGGGCGTCTGCTAAGAAATCAATAATAATAATCATTTGACCTTGGCAGTTTTTATCAGAAGGATACTGCATCGAGTATTCCTTATTTAATACTTTATTTTAGATGCTTTAGAAATTATAAAGTAATTTGTGTCGCTGAAATAGAAAAGCAAAGCAAGCGTATCGAGACATATATTGTACTGGGTACATACAAATCTGTTAAAAATGGTTCAGCTTGCTAGCTATTGAGTGATGTGTTGGTATTTATCCGAATAATCGATTAATCAAAGCAATAAATCGATAGATTAATCGATTACATGAATAATCGTTTCATGCAGCACTACTGAAGACTACTGATGGTCTGGCGAGTCTTGCCCAGATCAATCTAGTTTCGCCAAGGGCTTCTGGGCGAATCTCGAAGTTACCATTTTTTTTGGCACTTGTCCACATGCAACCGGGTGAATCTAGATTGGCCCAGAACTTGAAAAAGATGAGGGGCATTTAATTTTCCACTATGAGCTGAGTCTGCAGTACATATTTAATATATGAATAAGTCAAAACAATAAGTGAGGCAAGGTTGGATAGTAAATATTACTTTATATATTTTGTTTAAATATAGCTGTATTTTATATAGTAAGTAAATAAATAAATAAATAAATAAATAAATAAATAAATAAACAAACAGAAATGTTTTTGAACTTCATACTGCATAGTTATCAAAGTTTTGTTTTTTTTTTGGATACAGTGCTCCGCCTGGCTTGCTGACTGCTGCATAATCCAGTTTATATTCTGGTCATCATATTTGTTTACATCGTCGAGTTTAATTTGTTTGAATTTCAGAAAGTCAGAAAACAGTGACAGTGACATTTTAATCACCATTTTAGTGTTTGGAGCATCTTTCTATTGTAGTATGTTTTGTAATTCATTTTCTGTTAAGTCACAGAATTGCTGTTCAGAAGATTTTGCATTCATCCATTTTCTCTTGCTATTAGGAGTAGAAGTGAAGAGCGTTCCTTTGAAAAGAGGCAGGACTGACAGTGATGTGAACCAATAACATATCAGAGTGAGACTATTGCCCAGTGGTGTAAGGATGTTAGGGCAATAATTCAATCTATTTTTGCTCCTATGATGAGGTTTTAACCAATCACAGGCCAGAATTTCCAAGTTGTTGAACACTATATCTGTTTTCTTTCAGTTCCTGGCAGATCTGCTCAACTGGTTAGATCCAGCAATCTGTCAGTCTAGTTCATCGTCACAAATTCATATTTTTCTGTGCCAAAATATTACAAGCTGGAAATGCAACATCACAATTAGGGAATCAAGAACTAACCATATGTTAAACTATCACAAATACAGCAAAACAAAAATCAATGATACAAAAGAACAACAATTTAAGGAAGTTTTTTTTATTTTAAGCTAAATATATACAGCTATATACAGGCCATTTTTTTTATTGATTACAAGAAATCAATACTGTTTTTTGGAATACTTTAATTCCAGACTGAAGTGAACTGTGGAGTGATAAACCTCACTGAATTTTCTGTTTTACTTCTCCAACAAAGCCTGTCAAGAAAAAGTATGTTTGCGCAATTCACTGTGCAGCTACACGGTTTTAGTTTCATGTACGTTTTTGGTTTGGTTCTTTTTTTCTCAGGTCAGCCTGTCACTGATCAGTAGATCTTTTTATCATCATTTCACCACCTGTGTGCTTAGTCTCCCTGTTTTATTCAACTATATTCGCTGTGACAGTATTTCTCTAAGAGCATCTGCTTTTCTACCTCCATGTGGCCTTTGGTCCAGCACTTTACTTGTTTCTACTTCAGTTTGCAAATATGTTTTAGGAAAAGGTGCTTAAAATAATTAAAATGGAAATAAACAACTGTGAAGTAATGTATTTTGTGTAAAGGATCCCCACTGACGTTGATGTTGAGCTCAGTTAAATGGAGTGGTTTCCCACAGCATATGCAATACATGAAAGCAAACATCAAACAACTATAAACAGAGCTACTGAAATCCTTCAAAAACTGGTCCCATGTCAGTAAGATCTATTTTAAGAAAGACACATATTTAAATCTGACCAGTAAATGAAAAGTAAATCCTAACTGATGAAATGCTTCTGGGGAAGAAACAAACGGCGCGTTACCAAGGGGGCAAAAGCAAGGGTAGCGCTCAAATCTGGAAATTGTGAGCGAGAGATACCAACACAGAACACTAATTGTGAGGGTCTGGAACCAACTCCACAGTAATGTTGCTGAAGCTGACACCCTGGGATCCTTCAAGAAGCTGCTTCATGAGATTCTAGGATCAAAAAGCTACTAAAAACCAAACGAGCTAGATGGGTCAAAAGGCCTCCTCTCATTTGAAAACTTTCTTATGTTCTTATGTTTTCTATGATGCCAACAGCAAAAATATCAAATGCTCAATATGTGATAAATGAATTTAAATCAGACAGAATTATTACAATAGCATTATATGAAGATAATCAAAGCAATGTTTTGTAGTCTGCTTTATTTCTCTTATAATGTACCTGTTATTGGTTTAAATTCAGTAACCAGATCAATGTAAAGCTATGCTGTGGTTTCAGAGGATTAACTAAACACTGAAAGAAACTTTTAATCTTATTAGAAAATGTCATCCATATTATTGCTAATGAAAGGGGCACCATGGGACTTCCTCCTATCCTGCTGTTACTTTTAATTGGGACTTCAAATCCAAGTAAATTATTTATCATCATCAGGGATCAAAACTGCTCTTATTTTTAATATTATACATTAAGCAGATATAAATGATCCTCTGAGTTTCTAATTGAAGTTGATATCTGAACATAAATTAACCCTACAGGTTGATACGATGCTTTAAAGTTAATAAATCCTAAGTGATCTGGGTAACATTCTACCAAAATATAGGAATAATAAACTAAATTATATTTATATAATAAGTAAATAACAAAACAATGCTAAAAAGTAGATTGGAACAGCTGTGTGTGTGTGTATTTTTTATATATACACCAAGTCAAAAGCTACAACTTGATTGCATGGCCTATGTTTTTATTATTTTTTTATTTACAATATTGTTTAACATTCAGTTTAAACCTGAAAATGCTAATACGTCTGCACTTACTGTAGGCTTGGAGTGCATTTGATATTCTTCTAATCTTGTATTATATTATGAATGTAAACTGTGCAATAATCCCAGTGCATCATGCAGCTCCATAACTGTGATCAGGAGAAATGGTTTTCATAAGATAATTATTTGGCAAATGGTGATCTAATGAACTCATGTCATCTGCAGCCAACATACCAACTTTCATCCAAGAAAAAAGCATCATTTACAAGAAAATACACACATTTTAAAAATAAACAAATAAATAAACCGATAAACCATTCAAATTTGAACAATCATTACAACGTGATCTTAGTTTGCACTCAAATACTAAGCTGTTTTAAGGGTTTGAAAGGTTAACATCACTGATTTGCTTTAATCAGTCTGTTTCTACTTCTGCTCTTCTTTCAGATCTGTATCGTATCTGTGACGGATTAGGGCAGAACTGTAGCTAATTCATCTGGCGCTTCACTCAAGCAAGCAGAAAGTGATCGTTTAAGATGCTGTTTGTAGAATACGCAGGCGTTTTAGTTTTGGTAGCATTACAGTATTTGTATGTTAAATTAAACCATATATAGTACCAATGACCCAAACACCTGAGCCTGTTTCTATTTGCACTTGCTGATTCAATTTAGGCAATCTGTTTTAATCTAGCTATATACAATAGACTGTACACAGACACATACACTATCATATTGTAGCGTTTGGGCATATTTGATTCATAAACCATTTCAGATTAAGAATGTGCATGTACATGTATATGGAGAGATTAAAGGTTTACACATGGTTAATATATAGCACATTTAGCTGTAATATGAAGCATATGGTAAAATGTGAAGACAGTCAAGTTGTATGTACATTTCTGTAGCTAAATACAATCAATTTGAGTCAAACTTAATACGTACAGAATTAAGGCAAATGACAGGATTTATTTTACCGGTAATTTGCAAACTGTATTTCCAGATTATCCTAATTACTGATCCTGTAGAGTATACCGCTAAAGGCTGGCAATTAGGAGCTAATCTTGATAGCATAGATGTTGTAACTATAGTATTTTAGGGTGTAATTAATTGTTTATCCTGTTGCCTACTGGTCCTGAACAATTCTGTAGTGGAGGAAGAGCTGGTGAAGCTGGGGCAACTGCACAGGGGCCCATGCACTCATGGGAGTGCGGAGGGGTACGAAAGTTTGGAAAAAAATATTTAACAGTGATAATATCCTTCACATATATCTTTGCAGATGTTGCAACCTTTATATTCATTTCATTGTAGCTACTGGTGTCAGTAATAGTTTTTATCATCCCTCGTTTCAACATGTACCACTGTTCTCTTGTTGAATTAAAATTAGTTTCCTAACTTTTCTTCTCCCCCTGCTGCAACTGTCTTTGCATGGAGGCTGGTACTAGGCACTGTCATGTGTCGAAGACGTCTCTTTTTCGAACTCTGCAACCACTGTAGCTTAGTATTTATATATTGCAAAACAGTTTCCCACTGTCTTCATGGGAGGTTTTGGGGCACTGTTCAGCAGTCTTCTGCATTTAAATTCTGTGTGCACGATTCATCCTGTAGTTTAGGCAGAAGCTGTTAACGGGTGCTGCTGGGTATCAAAATAAACGAAAGCAAATTACCATGCCTGTAGTTTTGATTGAAAAAAAAGTTTTTTCTATGTGTGAAAATGTGAGAGGATTTCTGCGTAGAATTCTTCACCGGTGTGTGAATTCTGTATTGATTTCTGCAATCCCGGAATCATGGAATCCTAAAGGGATTGGTGATTAAACTTCTTAGCTTCAGATTTAAAATAGTGTAGTGCAGTGCTAGATGTAAATACGCACACAAAATGCAATTCAAGTAGGTGAATAGATAACTTTCTTCTTGCATGTAATCACTTTACCGTTTCATACATGCTTACATTTTGAGAATCAAATATTGGCTTGGCATGTTTGTTTATAAACACGTGTTACATTAAGTTTGGGGCCTTTGCCACTGGAATAATTTGTTCAAAAATAGTAGACCATTGACTGGAATTTATCTCAATATAATAATATAATATAAATATTAATATAATAATAGAGGTACAAGTAAGTCTTGAAACATTTGGAAACATGCATATTAACATATAATAATAAAAATAATAATAATAATAAACATAGCATCTCCTGGGCCAAAACAATACATCTTTATCTTTATGACTTACATTATGACCCAATTCTATGGCACTATAAACCTCCAGGAATACGAGGCCAGGCATCTACATTTCTCCAGACATTAAATACATGACTTTATATTATCACAATTGCACCTGGGAGCTTGCCATTGTTACAATGACCTCCGACTATGTCATTGTTTACACATGCCTGCATGTACATTTTGGTTAAAAATTAACTACAAGCTTTCACATCCTAAAGCTTGGAATTTCTACATAATTGATCTTCAAAGCCAATGCCTAGAGCATGCTTTCAAAGAAGTTAAAAGGATTTCAATTTGAATCTCTAGGGCAGTAAACACACCACTGTAATATGGCAAGATGATGATAAATTTTGTAGGAGCCTCCGATTTAAATTTCTTTAGGACCTAAAATAACAAACAATTTGAGGACTTCTAAATTGCAAAACTCTGAATGGACTTATTTCTCCTATTTCAGTGAAGACCTTAACTACCCTGAAATAACAAAAAAAACAGTATCCTGTAAACCAGTAACCAGTAGCCATGAACTGAAGTATAAACCCATTCCTCTCACAGACATGTTCTGCAAGACATCATGAAACCTAAGAAATCATTATCCTTTCCAAAGTGCTTCTATTTAATAAAACATGTGAAAATGTATTTTCAGAAATGAATGAACAGTCTGACAGACACTTTTGTTAGGGGATTTTCAAAGAATACACACTTGCAGTGGCAAAAAACATTCTGCTGACAGGTGTCTCAGTCTGAGCCAGTCATTCTCTAAAGCCATGACAACTATATAGATAAGAAACATCAGGTTCAACAAAACAATGGTTAATCTTTTAATAAAGGCATTCTTGTGGTCCTCGAACTGCATGTACATTCAAATAAATGTGCAACCTTTCTTCAGGTAATTTATGGCTAAAAATAAATAAATAAAACGTGACTTGCATGGATCAATATGGATTTCAAGCTTCACTTCTCACCAGAAAGCCATTTTTTTTGCCATGAATTCATTGACCTTTCAAGTTGTACATTCCCTGACTGGCTTCTCAGACATTTAACCAGATGAAAGTCTGTAAGAAATTACAGTGGACAGTTCATGCAATCATTTTTCACATGTAAAAAAGAATCAAATAATTCTGCAAGGAACCAATAATAATAATAATAATAATAATAATAATAATAATAATAATCTATTCATTATATTGGACTATTCAATCAATCAAGTTACTTCAACATATTTGCTCAACCTTTAAGCCAGAACATAGAATGCCAGCACTGCATTCAAGGCAGCACAAGATTAATATCTGCTTCACAGGATCAGTGTCCTTCAGTAATTAATACATTGCAAATGCTAGACACAAACGGACTACCTCACAGTCCCCCAAGCATACATGTTGACCTCAGTAGAATTGGATCCCTTTAGATGAGTAAGTACCAGCCTTCAGTGAAATTGCAATATCTTGTCATACTCAGGATCAGTGTAATGTGCAACACCAGAGCGTCACATTACACACCCGAACCTGATTACAAAGAAAAGTGTTCAAACTATTTCATTATGAAAATATATACTGGAAATAATTATGGAAAACACCCATACTATAATATGTGGTTTATACAGAAAAGTATAAGCACCAGGTCAGCTGCAGTGGTCTCCTTGTTTTGCACGCTAGAATATACTGAATATGTGAAATATATTTAACAGTGCATGTACATGTAAAAATGTGTGACATATTGTACAGTCGGACAGACAGGCTCCTTGATTAAACGGCTTCCTTCAAGTTCAACTGCACAAGAATAGTATGGAAGCAGTGATGTGAAATATTTAGATAAGTGAGTTTAAAACCTTGAAATGGTATTATTAAAAAAGAACCAGGATAATAAAACATTCTGATACAGCACTTTGAAAAGCATTTCATGAAGACCATGCTGGTCTTCTGCTAAAACCCAAAAGAATTTGAATCTGGAGAGCAAATTATAAAACTTTCTTTATTTATTTATTTATTTTTTAATGGCCACAGCAGACCGGAATGGAGGATAACAAACAGAAAATGACTAAACCTTGGTTGAAAATAACAGCCAATGTGTTTAATAACCTCGTCAGCATAAGGTTTTGAAACAGGACTGCATGGGGGTGGCATTGTGAATGAAATTAGAAGCTGAAACAACCTTTTCCATGTCAGCTAGAGAGCATGGGATATCTATTTTTTGAATTATATATATATATATATATATATATATATATATATATATATATATATATATATATATATAGATATATATTCCTAATTAGCAGGATTACTCCATCTCTCCAGGTCTGCTAAACTTTGCTATGGGAAATTAACACATTAACTTGAAATGAGGTGAGATTATCCTAAGGAGAATGAGATAGTAACATCTTAGCACAAAAAAAAAAAAAAAAACTGGTAGCTTATTGCTTGCAGTTATTTCTTTGAAAACAAATTGCTCCCTAAGCTAGTTTATCTCTGTAACCCAGACAGCAGATTTAAAGTATTTTAAATTGCAAAGCAGTAAGCAGTAAGTTGTAATGTGTGTTGATTGGTTAGTTACCAGCTGAAACTCTAGCAAGCAATACATCCCATTATAAATGTTTCTACAAGGTATAAACACGTTTGTTCAACTTACAGGAGGTGGGGAAAATTAGGCTTCTTGTGGATACATTACCTGGACACTTGAGCAAGTATCTGACAGCAGATGTTCAGTCTCTATTGTTGCAGAAATAAAATGCTTATTAAAATCACCTGTAATGTCTACAATAACTGCTTTGAGGTCAGCAGAACCGACCTGAAATACCAACTGGAGTTCTGTGGCAGTGATAATTCTTCCCAGCTTCTATGAGCCTAGACTGTAAAATTCAGGATGTAGGGCTTATCTGTATGGCTTGTGATGTTTTCCCATAAAATACTCAATAAAAGAAAACATTTTTTTTTTATTGTATACCAGGATCAATCCCACTATATGTAAATGATGACCCCCATAGCAACATCCGCCTCACTAACATAAATAAATATTTGTTTTAAATGTACTTGCCTCAAAATAACTTCGAATCGCATTGCAAAAAGCTTCATCTGCGACAATCTGGGTCTCTCCGCTCAAAAAGGCCTGGAAACGCTCTTTAATTGTCAGTAGCTGTTGCCTGTTTAGCTGTAAAAAAAAAAATAAAATCTATTAGGTTACAGAAAAATACATATACAAAAAAATAAAAAATCAATCCATACACTCAACTAATTAATACAGAATATTCATTGAAACTGCAGTCCAAAAAATGGCATAACAAAATTTACGAACGAAAGGAGGCCATTTGGTAGCTGATTGATTTAAAACTTTGTCAAGTTGGATCCAAGTGATTCTGCCTTAACATGACTAGATAACCCAGTCCTTACCCTCACTACTCTCTGTCTGTCCAAAGTCTATCACCACTTAATTTCCAGCTGTGCTCTCTGGTCCTGGTTTCTCTACTGCACTAGTATTGGTTAGGGTTAACAAGGTCAACTCCTTTTAAGATTTAAAGACTTCAATAATGTCCCTCCTAGCTAGAATTTAATATTTAATGGGATTGCTAGAACTTTTTCAAATTAATTAAAACAGACATTTACAATAGGGTTTTCTTTTCGGAATGATTAAACATGACTTTCAGGTAAAAATAAACATTACTTTTCAGCAAGTGAACTGACTTATTTAATAAACGAAAGATATTCAAATGCATTTTTGGATGTCTGATTTTCATAACTTTGGGCAGTTTCATTTAAACAATGATGGTCCGGTATAAAAATCCACCTTTAACTGTCTTTAAATACCTATGGTCAAGTTTGATCCAGCAGCTTCATAAGGCAACCTGAATTTTTCTGCATTTCGTAAAGATAAAAGCTCTTGTTTTACAAAGAAAATGTTTAGGAATCATATATGACCATTTAACCTTCAAAAGAACACCTGCATTTTGTGTTGTAATTATTATCTTCCATGGGGTGTTCTGTTAAAGGTTAATTGAGAAGGGGCAGAAACACCCCCTGATTCCAAATCCCATCTTGAACATACAGTATACGGTTTCACAAACACTGATTATCACTAAACTCGGACTACCTTAACTATGGTAACACCAGGTAGTCCAAGACACGCGATGTTCAATACATTTCTCTCATGCTTGGTCTAAATGAGAACACGTGTATTACCTTTATCAATAATACACTAATGGTTCCCACAGCTAGAAAGAAAATATATTCAGGACATTAAGTTTGCTTACTAAAGAACGGCACATTCCTGAGCTGATGTACAGACACAAGAACAATAGAAACCCCACTTCCAATCCACAGTTGCAACAACACTAGAACTGCTTACAAATCTAATGTATTTCTTTATCTACTTGAAATATAGATCAAAACAAAGAATCTGTTTTCATAAATCAAAGTTAAAAATGAATTACTTAAACACTATTCAATTTACATCTGGGAATACATATTTTTCAAAGAATAAAAGTAGACGTATAAAGTATAAAAATAGGATATTTAAGGTGTTTGATCCCTCTTGATCATCCACAAGATGTTTCCATTTAACATCATTTCTGTGCACTAAAATCATATGCCATGCACTATGTGGTTTAAAAAGGGATATGCATGAGGAAAAACACAAATACATGCTCCGTGTGTGTGTGTGTGTGTGTGTGAGAGAGAATTACTAGATTGTTTTACACAGTGCTAAATATTATTATGTATAGTAAAGTTTCTAACACATTTGAGAAAATTCTAGCCAGCTGAGGGTTCAGTGGCTATGCCAATCAAATGTGCCAGTGTTAAATAATTGCTGATGGGCACTTAACCTAGGACATAATAATAAAGACCAATCAGTTGTCTTAGTAACAGCTTTTACTGTTGCCAACCAACCATTCCAATATATATATATATATATATATATATATATATATATATATATATATATATATATATATATATATATATACACACACACACATACAGATTATATGTGGTGAATGAAAACCATAGCACAAACGATTATATATATATATTCTTTCAGTGCTTGTTTAACCACCCCAGAAAATGTACAGCTCAACGTGTATGGAGTACCAGTAAGTACTATGGGTGTTAATAGTTTAGAATTGTGCCTAATTGTTTACCTTTGTAAAAAATATGCATGTCAAACATAGGTGTTAACCTTAGCGTTTACACAGTAGTAAGTATGCAGTTTATTTGTAAATATTTAAAGCATTTTCCACTTCCACATAAATGTGCTACTCAGCACTCAACTGGAGGGCTTCTCGTGGTGGGTTTCCATTCAAAATATGTAAAATGGTTAAGAAAATAGAAAATCCCTTATAAATACGGTGTTAAAGAGCAACTTAGTGTGGGTATGAAACACCACAGTTATCTGAACTAATGATTATCAGTTTCTGTTTCAGTCATCACAACCTGGGGACTTCTAAAACCTTTTAAACTCAGAACTAACCCTATGGCCTCAATACAATACACCTGGTACACCACTGTGTAACCATTCACTTTTCCCCCTGGAACACTCTGCCCCTAGTGGATATTCGTAATGCACTACATTAGTAAAAACACCACGCATTTCTTACATCCAGTGGGGTCCGAGTGCTGCAGAGAACAGATTTTTAAATGTTACACTCTGGTTTATCTGCTGTACTTATAGAAAAAACATGTTTGAGAGCTCTATAGAGGCAACACGGATGCAGAATTAGCACATCAATTCAATGACATAAATAACAGTTTAACTAGAAACACTGGGATTAAACCTTTAAATGTACAGAGGTCAGCTGTATTATATAAGGCCAGGCTAAATATCCATGTACAAAAAACATGTTTTATAATTTGAACCCGATTCATCCTGTCTATTTCTAACTAAATATTAAAATGAAAACAAAAGTTGTCTGTAAAAATAGTGCACACTATTATTCTTGCTCTAAGCCCTTGAAGGGCGCAGGGGGTAGGGTCCTGGTTGTCCATGGTGTAACTGGGGTGTTCTGTTACTGTGTGGGTATCGGCTGAGAGACAAGAAAAACACAGAGGCTGGAGTTGAAAATGGAGCTCAGGCATTCAGTTTTCATTAACAAGACACAGGCAAGTGCAGTGGTAGGTAGCCACCACTAGGGTACCAGCAATGGTAGTCCTAGTGCAGGAGGACATACACATAAGTGTACATGAAAATAATAAATACAAAAATGCAAAACAAAACACAGTTCAAAACAACTAGAAAATAAAAGTTGACCCAACAGTGGTCGAGCGCTACTCCACTAGAAAGGAGATCCCCGCTCCAGGAACAGTCTCCCTGACACTTCCTGTCTATACGTGGGTGGGATTAATACCCTAAGGTTTTCCCCTATGCCTTCCAGTACCAATGATCCTGGTATACACACAGTGATCTAGATAACAATACATGTTTCCTTTTATATTTTTCCCACCCTGGTTGACACACATACAGTCATGAGCGATTAATCGAAAATACGGTTAATTTCCCATTATTAAATTAAACATCGACTTCGAACGATTAATAAACTGCACAAATTCGATAGATTATTATACTATAAAACATCATGTTTTCTTTATGGTCACTCATCATAAAAGTTACTTCTGCATCTCAGCCACTTTCAATTCCAGCAGTTCGCTTCAGGCAACCACTGAAGCTGCTCTCACTCTGGGATCTGCAGTGCAAGATCCTCGAGACCCACCCTCCTGTAAAGCTCCCATAATGCATACAAAACAGCGTCATGAACAAAAACATACAGGGGGCGTAGCGTATCAGAACTCATCATTATAAATACTCATCAGAGAAAGAAAGTGAGCAAGACATTTCGTTCCGCAACAGAAAAGCGGCGGATATTAAATTATATTTAGGGTCAGTCCATGTCAGATCAATCACCCTCGAAACAGAAGTGAAGGTTCATGGATGTTGATATAAATATGTATTTATAAGTCAGCTACCCAAAGTTATTGTATTGTTTTACTGGGACTTTCACTTGTATGTATCTGTTATTGTTGACTTGTTTTCTCATTTTAGTTTAGTCAGCGAGAATCATTTTTTTTAAAATAATAAAACAAAAATATTTCAAATTACTATTTCTTGTACTATGTTTCATTTAATATTATTAAATGAAACGTAATTCAAGAAAGAATGGTAACCTGAAACAAAAGATTATAAAAATCATTGTAATTATTAATTACTGACAATTATTTTTATAATATTTTGTTTCATGTTGCCATTCTTTCTTGTATTATGTTATATTTAATGAGTTAAACTCCCAGTCATGTATTATTATTATTATTATTATTATTATTATTATTATTATTTTCTGTTCTACAGCATTATCAGCCCCAGAGAGTTAGGGATTCAAAAGAGCTTAAGAGAAGATTTCAGGCAGTTGAGAGCAAGAGAGTGCTTTGTCAGATTGTGCGTGCTTTTCTTCTTTATTTAAAAATGGTTTCTGTAGTGGTATTATTTCTATATTGGTTATGCTGCTTTAGCAGTGACTTCAATATATACATATGTTTTGTAGGTTTGAAAGTGCTGTTGAAAAAAACATTGAAGTTGTATTGCAGTTTCTAATTAGAAATAAAGAAAAACATTTAATCATGAACCTTTTTGTGACTTTTTTTCCCCTAAGAATGATGTTATTAGAATAATTGATAATCATAATCGGGATTATTTTCAAATATCGAATCGACTTGTAAAAGTGATAATCGCTCATCACTAGTCGTACAGCCAAACTCGCCTTCCCAGACAGTTTGTATTTCTGCTTGTAGAACAAAAGGAACAGGCTTTTCAGCCCCTTTTTAAAAGCATGTGGCCAGGGTTAATTGATAACTACTTTGTCAATCAACACCTGACCGTCTGCTGCTCATGGATTTCAAGTCGGCAGGGAGGGAATTCTAACCTCCCAGCCCTGCCACATCTAGCACAAACAATTTCCAAATTAAATACATTTTCTTTACAAACATTCACTAAACGGCGGTAAATGAGCAGAATTACCACGTGGCAGGGGGAAGCCACACCGCACACAAAAATGAACTAGTGGTAGTTCTATTCACTAAGCTAATTATATGCACAAACAAAGCTCACTAAATGGGTCATTTGCAAGTTGTCACAACGTGCGGAATTCAGCAGAATTCAACACGCGGAATTATGCATGAGGTTTACAAATGTGGTTCTTTTTCTGCACGCTTTCTTCCACGTCTGCTTAGGGGAAATGGAATACCCATCCGTATTGAATAAAATATCTTCGTTGAAATCTACACCGGAGTTCGGAATCACAATAATTACTTATATTCACGGGTGCACGAAGAAGAAAAGAACGCTAACTTCTAACTAACATTTATTTTTAAAACAACAAGGCCCTAAAAGTTGCTCCACTAAGCAATATCGGACATCAGCTTTTATTAATGTTCAGTTTCCTATAGATGGTACAGCCAATATGTGCAGGGATTCACATGTTCAAAAACGGAAACTTACATTAAAACTAAATCCAGGAACTGTGGACAAAAGCATGTTTCCAAGGGTGTACAATATTACAAGGAGGCCTATGTACATGTGCTCAATGGTGAGTATTCATATGCTATAAAGAGTGCTCGAACTGCAAACATTTAACAAGGGGAACTGCACAGATATATAGTACATTTTGTGACTGCGGGGAAAATGACATGCACTTGAGAAGAATATTTTAGGGATGATAAGCAATGAATAATTAATCGGTTCTCATTCTCTTCTCAAGTGTGTGTAACTTTCTCTGCTGTTTTGAAATGCAATATAATTAATTACAATGCCGTTCCAAGTCCGGCTCTTTACGGCTTTTACCCCAAGTCGAATGTAAATATAAAACAAAGGCTTGAACTTTATATATTTTTATGTGCATCATCATCAAAGAGTCATTGCAGCTACAAAAGTAAAAACAATGTAGCTTGACTACAGTTAATTGCTTTCAAGTTTAATTTAAAAAAAAAGAAAATAGATCAACAAACAATTAACCTTGGTGTGAATTTAATGTGCCCGCATGGTGGACACCTTCACTTACTTCCAACTATAGGAATTTCCGTTACGTTTTAAACATGCAGTAACTCAAAGAATATGTCAGACTCACAATAGCACGTGTTACATTGGTACACAAAGATCAGACAAGGATTTTTGTAACCACTGTTGGTGCAGCCTGGCACTGAACACGCAGCATGAACAGTGTAATCAAGACATATCTTTTTGCTTGTTGGCAATTCTTCAATCAAGGCAAGCCACTTTGTTTACTTTTTATCCCTCCTAGCCTCTCTTTGGGGAATAGAATGTGATGCATACATAATATGTGAAAGGGGCCTCTGTTCAAATGTTTCTGTCATAAGTTTCTGCCTGGTACTTCAACATCAGGATTTAAACTGCAGTCAACAGCTGTTAACAAACTAACAGATGTGATGGCTGAGCTGACGGACACTGGCATTTTTCCAGCACTTCCACATTTTTTGTTCCTGGCTTCTAAAAAGCAATATTTACATTTTGGGCAGTCTTCCCTACTGGCTCCAGCATATCACATACATGCATTACATTATTATTTATTTCTTAGCAGACGCCCTTATCCAGGGCGACTTACAATCGTAAGCAAATACATTATCAATAGTCCAGTCACATATCCACGTACTGCCTGGGATTACCTGAGCACATATCTATTAGCAATTCAACAGGCGTGGGGGCATTGTGATAATACTCGGCTGAGACATAAAACCAACATCCTTCCATTTGCCTGTGTAAAAATGGTTCCCATGGTAGCAGCTCAGGAAGAGCCGTGGCTTTGGCCCCCAGGTCTTGATAGATATGAACAAGACATGGTAGATTAAGTTGGCGTTAAAAAATGATGCAATGCTACTATTGCTACCATCAATTGGTATTATGAAAAACCTTGCCAATGCAGCTGTTTCATTTTGATATAGCTCAGTGCTAAGTTAAATACAGTAATGTAAGATAATCACATCAGCTCTGAAGCGAAGGGGTATCATTTGACTTGCGGTTTTAAATGTTAAGTTACAAGAGACAAATATCACCGAAACGAAATTGTTACTAAAACAAAGTGTGAAGAAAGATTATTGAAATGCAGAATGTGGCAATGAAACATTCCTTTTTATTGGACAACTAATCATAGAATAGTGCTGGGTACCAAATATTACGACTATAACAAAAAGTATGCTGACTTTTTACCCAAGAATTAGGTCAAGGGTCAATGCCACGGTCATCAACGAATGGAACTATTTAACATCTAGCTGAATCACAGTCTATTTACTCAAATTAAAACCATGAAGTAAATGCTTTAATGTCTGCAGTGAATTGAAATTTCTTCACATTGAATGACAAATGCTTTTTTTTTTTTTTTTTTTTTTACTTAACCTATTCTATCACATTAAGCATACAAAATTACAAAGCTTTACAAATCATTAAAGTAATGCAATTCAGTAAAATTAACACGTACAGTTAAGGTAATGAAATACTGTAATTAAATGTACCATATACCAGATTTTGAAAATCAAAGAATATAATTCAGTACAACTTTAACACATTACAGAACTTTAGGAATCACTAAACTTCAAAAATTCAGTAAAATGTTTCTATACTTTGATACTTGCTGTTAAGGCATTGTAATGATGTGCAATTGAAATGAATACCATAAAAGTAACATAGACAGGATCTCTAGCCCTTACTGACGAAACAGACAGTGCTCCATCTGAGGTTTTGGTGGACTGAATAATTGTGTAACTTTCATTTGCCTCAGTCTGCTGGTCCATTTTTTGGCAGAAGCTGTGTGAGTAATAGACCACACAAAATTAATCATGTGATAACAGGTGCTTTCGGTTGATTAGACAGTATGGTTGATCAAAGACTGGATAATTGACTCTACTGTATACATATACATATATACAAATACTATTCAACATGACTGTTATCCTGAGCAAATTCCCATGGAGTTATTGGTAAAAAAAATTGGGGATTCCAACATAGCAGCTACTGTCATAGTACCAAGTGCTTAGTTTGGGATGTTTTTTTTCTGGTTATGAGCCAGAAGATGTATACCTGTGTTTTAAAAAACAACATGACTGTTTTTCTAATTACATTTTCTAGGTTTACATATAGTTCTTGAAAGTGGTTGTAGCTAACAAAATACTTTCATAAATGTTACCTGTCATGCAATTGCATTGACTGTATAGATCTGAAATGAGCAGTTTTAAATAAAAACGTGATACTGTAAACATGTATTATCATTTTAAAACACGACATATGCTACTACACTAGGTAAAAGAAAGTTTGCTCGCCTTCCCTTCCAGGAAATCTGTTACACTTTCACTTCCTTGTCCTTGGGTCATTTCACCAAAGCAGTATCTTTGAGCCTGTCAGTCACCAGGGGAAGAAGCTAGTAATGGTGGTCCCTGAAATGGTGGACCAATTGCACTCGTCAGATGAAATGATCACGTGCAAGACTATCAGAAAAAGCAAGGCATGCAAACAGAGATCTCTTTAACCTACTGTAGTTCTGGATATCATGTTTGTTTTTTTTTTAATGAAGATTTCTTTAAAAACTACACATTTGAGACCAATATAGTGAATGATGGATGTGCATAGCTTGGAGAATGTATGGAATTATTTTGATGGCTACTATCACTTTAACCGTGTGTCAGTCAATTGCCTATTGTGTTTATAACATTATGCAAATATAACAACTGTACTACCTTTGGTCGCTTTGATGCAATTGAGGATATTTACCCTTTCATATTTTAATTAAATAGTCCATTTTAAAGTTAACAAGAACAATACGCTGCAAGCTAGCAGCTGGAAAATATTTTGAAAGTTGTAATGCAGATTTGTACAGCACTTTACTTTTCAAGTTGTTATGTACCAATATGCCAACAGAAATACACTCACTTCATGTTGTCCAGTGCACTTACTGTCATGTAAATCAGTCCCAGTAAGTTTATACAAAAATATAAGTGAACTCTGTCTCTATACTTGCTCTGTCTCTTACAATGCTTAATACAATGGTAAACAAGGCATAATTATTGCTTTCATTACATAAAGAATACTTAGATGTATTATATGTAAGAGTCAACACATACTCAACTTGTCATTACGGCTGTTAAAAAGGTGTCAGAACTTGCAAAGTGGTGAGGAGGCATTAAAGAGTACACAACAGTAGAAAATAATGGTACTTCAGTAGAAATCTGTGCCTAGGCAGCAATCCAGTACAGGGTGATACCTTTTATAAGTTTGCAGTGAGCAGTAATTATAATAAGAAATTAAATGCCATTTGATAGAAGGTTGGAATCAAACCAAAGAGTGTCTTGAGATGGTTTTAAAATAATTATTGCTGCATGTTTGTAAATAGAAGGGAATATCAGATAATTACTGCTGAGACAACATGCCACGGTCGAATAAACCAATCACCTAAAATGTCTACCAAAATGAAAAGGAATATTTACCACAAGACTTCGAAGTATGTTCTGTTGTTGTATTTTTAAATACTGTAAAGCACTTTTTTGGAATTATCCATGCCTAATAAGAATGTACCTGAATACTACTCAACACGCACACTTATTAAAAGGGTAACAGCATTCTGATAAGTTGCTCTTTAAGATCTAATGCCATTTGGAGCAATTGTGTATAGTGTATAAGTTACACGGGCATTTGTCCTATTCAATAGGTCATTTTATAGCAACAAATCCCATCAAACTACTGTACTTTATAGTGTGTACAAATCCTTGAGGAAATCATACAACTGATTCACTACAGAAGTTATGTACATAAGGCCATATAACAATGTATGTGATACTTAAACCATAGAATGAACTACTGTACTGCACTTTGCATAGATATTTATATAGAAACCATTATCAGAATTACATGAGCATCTGAAGGTTGGAGTGACATTAAAACGCAGGTGAAGGAAACAAGATTTTATGATAATGGACATTGTAATTGCACACTATATTAAACAAGTCCAGGTCACTTTCCATCCAGTGTTCCTTTTATTATTACAACACATAATGCCAACAATATGAAGTACCCTCAGGGGATGGCATCGGTCTGCAGATCCACTTTGATAAGAACAAGGTAATGGACTATAGATTTAAATATGCAAAATTGTCAGGCAGAGGCTAATGTCACTGGCTATTACTATTAACAGTAATGGATATTCTGTCCTCTACACTGATTCAGATCCTTATACACCAACGCAAAAAAAAAAAAAAAAAAAAACATTAATTTTTTTTAAATGCGTGTGGGATGTTACAGACACCAGTCAAAAGAAACACAAAGCTGGCTTGAATAAAACTACATTCTTCTTACTAAAGGTAATCTTTCATTACACAGCTGTTTGTTTTAAAGTGTTACACTTTAACAGCCTCGGTGTGTACAAACCTAATCCAAACCATACCGATTCTGTCGTTTTCCATGGGTTTGGGTGGGCGGAGTCATGAACCACCATTGATATCTGTTGTGGATAAAAGCTGAAAGATGTTGATATGTGTAGAAGTCAATTTCAGCACTAAGTAACTCAACAGAAAAATATACAGGCATACACTAGTCTGGACTGGTGTTTTGAGTGGAGTTATTTTTTCTTTGACAATGTTGAACGGGTCGATGATAAATCAATAAATAGATATTTTACTGAGCAAATATCCCTAATAATTATTGTACATCTTAAATATACAGATGTGCTCAAATTTGTTGATACCCTTCCACAAAAAACGAAGAATGCACAATTTTCTCTGAAATAACTTGAAACTGACAAAAGTAATTGGCATCCACCATTGTTTATTCTATATTCAATAGAAATCAGACTTTGCTTTTGATTTTTTATTCAACATAATATTGTAAATAAGAAAACAAATGAAAATGGCATGGACAAAAATGATGGGACCGCTAACCTAATATTTTGTTGCACAACCTTTAGAGGCAATCACTGCAATCAAACGTTTTCTGTAGCTCTCAATGAGACTTCTGCACCTGTTAACAGGTAGTTTGGCCCACTCTTCCTGAGCAAACTGCTCCAGCTGTCTCAGGTTTGATGGGTGCCTTCTCCAGAATGCAAGTTTCAGCTCTTTCCATAGATGTTCGATAGGATTCAGATCAGGACTCATAGAAGGCTACTTCAGAATAGTCTAATGTTTTGTTCTTATCCATTCTTGGGTGCTTTTAGCTGTGTGTTTTGGGTCATTATCCTGTTGGAGGACCCATGACCTGCGACTGAGACAGAGCTTTCTGACACTGGGCAGTACGTTTCGCTCCAGAATGCCTTGATAGTCTTGAGATTTCATTGTGCCCTGCACAGATTCAAGGCACCCTGTGCCAGGCGCAGCAAAACAGCCCCAAAACATAACCGAGCCTCCTCCATGTTTCACTGTAGGAATGGTGTTCTTTTCTTTGAAAGCTTCATTTTTCCGTCTGTGAACATAGAGCTGATGTGACTTGCCAAAAAGCTCCAGTTTTGACTCATCTGTCCAAAGGACATTCTCCCAGAAGGATTGTGGCTTGTCAATATGCATTTTAGCAAATTCCAGTCTGGCTTTTTTATGTTTTTCTGTCAAAAGTTATTTTTCCATGGAGCCCACTTTCGCTCAAAAAGCGACGGATGGTGCGATCAGAAACTGACGTACCTTCACCTTGGAGTTCAGCTTGTATCTCTTTGGCAGTTATCCTTGGTTCTTTTTCTACCATTCGCACTATCCTTCTGTTCAATCTGGGGTCGATTTTCCTCTTGCGGCCGCGCCCAGGGAGGTTGGCTACAGTTCCATGGACCTTAAACGTCTTAATAATATTTGCAACTGTTGTCACAGGAACATCAAGCTGCTTGGAGATGGTCTTGTAGCCTTTATCATGCTTGTCTATTATTTTCTTTCTGATCTCCTCAGACAACTCTCTCCTTTGCTTTCTGTGGTCCATGTTCAGTGTGGTGCACACAATGATACCAAACAGCACAGTGACTACTTTTCTCCATTTAAATAGGCTGAATGAATGATTACAAGATTGGAGACATGTGTGATACTAATTAAAGAAACTAATTAGTTTGAAATATCACTATAATCCAATTATTTATCTTTTCTAAGGGGTACCAACAAATGTGTTCAGGTCATTTTAGAATATCTTTGTAGAATAAGCAATAATTCACCTATTTTCACAGCTTCTTTGCTTTATTCTATGACATACCAAAGGCATGCAAGTATACATGATAAAATAGCTTTTAATTTCATCACTTTTCAGGAGGAATGAAGCATTATTTCAATGAGCTGTAAGGGTACCAACAATTTTCAGCACGTCTGGGATTGAACTGGGAACCTGCTGGTAACAAGCCCATTTATCTAAGCACTGGACCACACATGTATTTATGGTGGAACATTAGATTATATTAGCAAATAATTTGAGAGAGGCAGAATGACAAACACTCCCTGATAGCACCATCATCTCATTTCGATGATCCTGTCATATAAACTACTGCAGTTATAAACTTGTTTGAAAACACAGGCGCCTCAGTAACACTAAATCAATACACTCTGTTTGTATGGAAGTGGATTTTACAAAACAAAGGAAATCAATATATCTGTGACTGGACTTCATAAATATTTGTTATTTAAGACAACATATCTTATGTCCTACTACTACAAAATAAACTTTTTTTAAAACCCTTAATAACCTGAGTAAAAATATATTTTCAAAACTACATGAATAGATTGTGACTAAACCCTTCTTTGTAAAAAAAAAAGAATATCACTTATAAACAGGCAGTGCATGCAGCTCTAGTAAATACTATAACGACAGGAGCATCATTAGGGGGTACAGAAGGGTAAATATCTTTGAACAACAAATAGCAAGGATTACATCTGCCTCAATGTGCCTCATTTTGAGCAAGATAAAAAAAAAATTGAACACAAATGCACTCACTGGAAACATTATGATATTGTCTCAAATGTATTTTGTGCATGTTTTTTTAATAAATCTAGAAAAGTTGTGAAGACATTTTTTTTCAAACTTTGTATTGGATAGTAGTTACATAAACAGTATGTACACTTCTGTGTGCCATTAAAATGGTGTTTGGTTTGAAGTCTTAATGAAAGTCCCTTAATGAATGCGTTACTTATAGCAAACCTAAAACTATTTAGATCAAGAAAAATGGTTAATTCACAAATACTACCAAGAGTAGTAAATTGTGGAATGAATGTTAAAAAATGGCTTGATTTGGCCTGAAAAAGATAGAGGAAAACAGATTGTTTTCCCATTTGGCTAGGTAAAACGCGCAGAACCGTTACTAAACTCAACACAGAAACAACACTAATGAGTCTGCTCTTGCTCTACAATTGTCATTGTTGATTAGCTCTTTAGCATCAAGCTTTAAACCCTAGGGCCAGTATCTAAGGCAAATGATTACATGTAGCTACGCCTTGGCAATCAAGAGTGGGAAGATCTGTCATGTAGGACATCTCAGAATTCATTAAAGAATACCATGGGAGAGATCTTGGAGACTTTTCTACAGAAAAACAAAAACAGACCCATATTAAAGCCATATGTCTTCTTGAGTTAGATTTCTTTTGATTATATTTTGTGGGTATATATATATATATATATATATTTTTTTTTACTTAACTGGAAAAGCTGTTTGAGAGGGACTCACCAGGAGCTGTATAAAAGCTTAGCACATAGATAAATATAGTACATGTAGCGTACCAGTGCACTAAACTGTATGAGAAATTATACAACACAATATAAAAGTAAGGGATGACAAATGACAGGGCGTGCATTGTGTGGCATCAACATATGGCTGTAGTTGGCCTTCACAACCAACAAAGCCGTGTTACAACGCACAAGCCCTGGAGTGTGTTATCTCGCTTATAGAACAGATACAATTACAAAAAAATTAAAATAAACTTTTTTTTTTTTTTTTTTTTTAAAACCGAACAATATTAATATCCTTCCGCTTTGGAGAAAAAATAGTCCCTCAAACTGGAGGTTTTCTACATTTCCATTTGTTGTATCCATGCTTGTCTCAAAACACGCTACAATCTAATAAAATAAAAATAGTGCTTTCCCTTTGAAGCTAGGAGATGAAAGTAGCACCCAATGATTAATTTATGTGCATCTAACTTGTGAGGTGACAGCATGCTTGCTCTTATTGTATTACTTGTATTGTAACACTTGAAATGTATTTGCTTACGATTGAAAGTCGCCCTGGATAAGGGCGTCTGCCAAGAAATAAATAATAATAATAATAATAATAATAATAATAATAATAATAATAATAATAATAATAATAATAATAATAATAATGCTGCTATGACATCCACATGGCCAGAAGACCCAGAGTAGTTATCTTTAGCTGACTAGGAAATAGCCATATAGAAAATACAAATAAATGTGCGCTGGCTATATAAACGTAATTATGAATGCCACTTCATTTATATAACCCATACACAGACCTTAAGCTTAAAGAGATACTTTGGTTTTATATGTGTACGCAAGGTGTTTTTATCATGGTATTCCATAGTACTCTTTTATAAGAGCTAACTGCATCTAAAACTATTTTAACTCATCTTTTGAATTTTATTTCCTACACAAAGTAAAACGAAAAGGAAAATCCAGGACGAATGTGAATGGCCTTTGCTTTTCCTTGATCACAAATGAAAATATGCTGAATATCCCCTGAATCACACCTCCAAATTGACAACTGGCATGGGATGTTGCAGTAGGACTAGAGTGTGTTTTAAAGGAGGGGGAGTTAAAACAGCAATGTTTTTTAAAGTCATGTCAAGTCATTCACTGTACAGTTTGAACAACAGACAGATGCATTGGATAAAACAACTGTAGTTTCGTACATAAATCAGTATAATGGATTTGGTGTCTAATGCTTAAAGTGAGGCAGTTTTTCTCCATCTGCATCAGCTGTTGCTCACCAAAATTACTTATTCAACACTGCTGAAGCATTTGATACTATTGTCATGGCAACACTATTTACAGCATGAGCAAGTGTCAGTTACACAAGCAGGGAATGTAAATAGATTGTGTTACTTGTAACTGGAGGGGGATGCCAAAAAGCATAAATCCCCCCCCCAAGTATTCAAGAAATCCATTTATCAGTGCCAAAAGCAGCCTGCCAGAAGTTTCACAGTACATTCACTTCTCCTGTACCCTGCTCCAAGTGAGTCTGTATGAATCATAATGAAAGGACATCAACCCATGGAAGCGTTTCCCAAAGCAGGCGTTTCCAGGAAGTACAATCCATTCTTTAAAATCATTGTAGCTAACAAAATACCGGTAGCTATTGTGAGCTTCCATTCAATATATAGGTCTCAGATGTCCAGTAGTTAACATGTATTTTTATTTTAAAACATGTTGATGTAACTTTAAAAAGAGGATGGTGAGTAAGTAGATTCAAGAAACTGCACAGAGTCCTTTTCTTCAGTCAGTTATGTTTATTGAAATATGCAGGGAGTCTGGTCCCAGGTACAGGACACAGAATACTCGTTCTTACAATTGTTGCATGACATTAAATACCCTTCTGCATAGGTGTCTCTCTCCTCCTCTTTCTCTGACACTTAACCAATAGAAAAGGTACAACTCATTATCCTGTTACCATACATTTAATTTTGTGTGAGTGTGTGTGTGTGAGTCTAGTGTGACGACCTCTGAACTCAGTGCATTCCTCAAACCCCTGGTGCCCCAAAAAGGTCCATACATCTGGTTTTTGTCATCTTCTCTCCGTTTTGCCTTAGACCCTTCAAGTCCAGTAGTATTATCTCTTACTCTCCCTGTGAACCTCTGGGTCCAACGGCAGTCCCTGGGAGCCTTCTAGCCCCTTTATGCTTTGTATTCCTAAAAGTCTTAGAGCCTAGCCCCTCCTGGTCCATAACACTTGTTAGCTTGCAGTCAATGTTGGACAAGAAGCTTGTAGAAACAAGGTCTCTTATCAATTGTTAGCAGTACATGCAATTTGAACCAAACAGTCTGCTATCTGCAATATTAGTTTCTTTTCAGAAAAGAACACCAGTATAGCTCTGCCAGTCCACATGCGTAGCAAACTGCTAATCAATTCTCAATCCATGTTTTCCAACACATGTTTTATGGTACTACGCATTGTTAAATAAATCTCTGTTTGCAACCACTCTTACACTTAGTGTTGAACCTGCTTGGAGGATGATGATTTATATTATATGCTAGAAGCTGTTATTTAGCTTTGCTGTAATATATGAGTCTTCCGTGCTTTTCCTCTGTCAGGCAACGTGGATTTCCTATTGGCCCGCTGTTGATGGCTGAAGTGCAATGCTGGCTCCAAGGATCAGCCTATTTGCAGCCTCCCTGGCGCATCAGCACACACCATGGCGATGATGCTGGCTCCAGCAATCAACCAATGTGTAGCCTCCCCACAGCATCAGCATGACAACCGCCTAGAACAGCCTGGTGGGGCACTGCGCAGGATACTCTTCAGCCCTTGCAGTGCCTGCTTGATCCCCTCTCCCACTCGGACTGTCCTTTAAATCCCCATCGTACCACCTCCCAGGACTTTACAGGCTTTTCTGACACTGTTGGAATGGCCTCACCATCAATACAGAACACCTTATCCACTACTTTGCCTTTTATGATGGAGATGCTATTCGACTTGGAGAGCTTGAACAGCATACGTGTCCATCTGATATTATCTGCTAGTTTGCCGTTGTAGTTATGGTGATCATGTCATCCATGTATGCTCTAAGTGGTGGCAGCTACATGCCAGAAGTGAGATGATCTCTACCCATTACCTATTTTGAGGCACTAATAATGAATTCCACTGCCAAGAGTCTGACTTTGACAAACCGCCAAGTAGTGGTAAACTCCGGAATTGAAAAAAAAGAACTGCAAGTCCCTGAAACAGGCTTTCACTAATTCTGTTATAGCACTCCAAAGGAGTTAATGTGGCACTGGACGATATGCATTAGCTAAATCCTGGAATGTTACATGGAGCTCCTATTTCTTTTGTCCAGACTGAATCTGTTGCCAGATCACACTGTCATGCTCCAAACATACTGGAAAGTCTGGGATACCAGAAGTTATCAATCATGCGGTTCTTCAGTAGATAGGTGTACAACCTTTGTGCCACAACGCAGAAGATTCTTCATGGTTTGCTTTTGATGTAAAATGCTGGCTGCACAGGCCTGTCATGGTGTTTGCAGAACCAGTCCGAGCTGAGCCTGGCGCAGAGTAAGAATCCTGTCAGGAACGTGCTGAGTTTTAGACATGAGTTGGATTATTTAAACTAACCTGTATTGATTCAAATAATATGATATACTCTTTGTCAATAACTATAGTAATACTGTATATACTCCTTTCAGATAGATCTGTAAACTAGTAGAAAATATTATTATCAGTCTATGAAAGCACCTGCTGGAAGGAGTCAAATTTGGCAGGCTCTTATCATAATGCCTTGTTAACATATTCCAGTTTTATGAGAAAGTAGCTTCTTTCGTTACTTTACTTCCATTACTTCATGTCTCATATTAATCAACACCAAAAATTGGATTGCAGCAAATTATGAACAGGTTACAATGATTTGAACTAAGAAAACTGAACAAGTGCTAATGTTAAAAAACAAAAAGCTTGTCTATGTGCCTTTGTTATTAGTGCACATACACTCGTGGAAGTCTATAACCTTGAAAGAAGCATGGCACTGACAATATTGCAAACATATTGTTAACACACATTTGCGATAATGTTCATTTAATTTAATCAATTTAAGAATTAGTTCAGTTTCTCCAACTAAACAAAAAAGTCTTTAAGACATAACATTATCAATTAAACCAAAGAATACATCTGTTTAGCTTATATAAAGGTTTTACCGCAGTAAGAAACAAAGGTATTTATTCACAGGGAAACTGTAAAGTGAAATATTTAGATGTTTGTTTCAGACACACAGTGTTATTCTGGAAGGGCATTAGACCTTCAAAAAATAAAGCTTGGTCTTTGGCACCTCAAAGCAGGATTCGCTGTTGGCACTTGAAAGCGGGATTTGCCATCCTTTAATGATAACCAACAGAATGTGCTTTAAGAAAGACAGCAGTATGTATCTCATTATATTATATGAAAATAATGAGAGCTGAGTGTAACAGGGGAGATCTGTGCTGACTGTCTGGCGCATGCAGGTACTGCAGGAAGGGGGCAGCAGCCTTGTAGGTCCACCTGTCAGTCATGGCAGTGACACGGAGAGGTGGGGAAGAGGGTGTGTTGGCTTTCCCTCTTTCTGAGTGGCCGAGAGGAGGGCCTTGGGGGATTGCTGACCCTATAAGATAAAGCTGTGTTGTTCCGTCAGCCTGCCCCTCTAAGATGAAACGAGCCAGCTGGCGGAAGATCTGCTGCCGGACCAAGCACAGCCGGAGAAGAACCAGCACCACAACAAGTCAATTAAAAAGGAAAAGAAAAGGAATTTTTAGGAGCGGGGAAAAACTTGGGCAAAACCCCGAACAGTACGAACACGTTGAGGGAACAGGTGAGCTTAGGATGAAGACGCGGGTTGTGAGGATAGCGACGGCCGGGGTATCGCTGCCGAGTGAAGCACCTTTATTTTGTAGTTTTATTACAGTGTTTTATTTTCCCTTTTTCCTTCGCCTTTTGTTTTCATTATTATTTTTCTGCACTTGTATGTGCACTGGACTGTATACCGGTATTGGTAACCCTGTGGTCCCGTTTACTGTTGCCAGTATTCAGGCAACGGACAACAGCTCCCTCTGCGGGTAAAAATAAATCAGTGCACCTGAGCGGCGTTACAAATGGAAGTTCTGTCTCTGTGTCAGTAAATTGCCCACCACCCTTCCACACTAAGTTATAAAAAATAGGATGTAAGCTTTTTCTTATTAATCTGAAAAGATACCGGTCTATACCGGACTTACAATGGTTACAAGATATCACATTATTTTTACATACAATTACCCATTTATACAGTTGGGTTTTTAATGGAGCAATCTAGGTAAAGTACCTTGCTCAAGGGTACAGCAGCAGTGTCCCCACCGGGGATTGAACCCACAACCCTCCGGTCAAGAGTCCAGAGCCCTAACCACTACTCCACACTGCTGCCCCATTAGCAAGTAAACAGGGTGTGTGGAAACCTGCTTGTGCAGGTAACTTTTAGAAACAGAGAGGGGTAAGGCTTGGTCCAACCATGGTACAAGTTAATATAAGGCTATTATATTTAACATGTTTCATTATAGCTTGAATTTAAATTAAAATAACTGGACTTGCCACTGTATGCTTAGTGGTCTTATTCAAAGGCTTATGATAAACCCCTACACTCTTTGTCAAATACTAACACACATTTGTATATGAAGTTAAACTGACCCACTGACAACACACTGAAAAGGTAACATAATATGCAGCTAGGAGGGCCATATATTTATGACTCGACTAAATGTAATCACATAGAGCTGCTGTTACATATTAAAAATATCTGTCATATATACACATATACTTGTATTATATTATAGCAAGGATTCTGTGAACTTTGGTCCACCTGACTTTTTAGAAAAAGGAAGAGTTGGAAAAAGAGAGCGATGAAATCTGTTCCAATATTTTTTGGCAAGAAGTTATATCCAATCAGTTTTGAAAAAGGAGTTGACCAGATCCTTCTAGAATGTATAATTAACTTAAAGATAAGAAATGTCAAGGCCGAGTGATGTATTCAATGGAGGGAAAATCCTATATAAGCCCCGAGCAAGACCCCATTCGATACCATTCAATTTGATCTTGGAACCTGACATGGTCCATGCTCTGAAGATCTCTGAAAAACGGATTGCTGTTTGGTCGAAATTAGTCCCTGCCTTTTGAAGACAGTTCTTATTTTTCAAGAAGAAGAAGAAGAAGAAGAAGAAGAGGAAGAAGCAGCTTAATAAACTAAAAAATGAACAACAGCAACATTATCTGATCATGTGACCCTGTCACTGGGATGGCTGCTTGCTGTTACAGCTCCTGCTACCACATCGCGATTTTCATTTATAAATCGAACAATTTAATCTTCTTATATTCTTTTTGGATTATTTCCTATATAAAATTATCTACTTGCCAGTCTTAAATGGCTACTTCACACAAGGGAACCATTGCTTCCCCTCAATCCACACTGGAGGAAAAGCGTATGAAGAAGTCACTGGGCCAATATGATTGGGACATCTGCCTGACAGAGGTTGCACGCACTTTCCGTGGATCAGTTCAGAAAGCAATTAATGCAGCTTTACAGCCTCCGATTCAAAACATAACCAAAACAGCTACTATCCGCAGCGCTCTTAAACAGAAGGTTGCTGATATTTCTTCCTCTTTGAGGCAGCTAACTGCCAGGCCGGCTAATCACCAGAGCTGATCTTAGCCAATGCAATGCTTGTATTGATTCTATGCAGGCTAAGATGGCGATCCTTGAGGACAGAAATTGTTGCTGTAATGTCAGATTGTTGGGGTTGAAGGTGATGATCCCATCCATGTTCTTCAGCAGAAAATTCCAAATTGGTATCCAACCCTGAAACCGTCCAATGACCACCCTTCTCTGGAGTTAAATAGTGCACATCATGGATACGCAGGTGGCCCTCGAGTTTCCAATAAACCTGCACCATGATATTTCAATGCCTTCATTATACTGATTGACAACAACTCCTCCAGGCTGCTAAAATATCCGCTCCGATCATCGTGCAGGGACAAAAGCTCTCTTTTTATGTGGATTACTCTGCTATCACCACTACGAAGAGGAGGGCATTTGGCGAAGTGAGAGCAAAGCTTCGATCCCAGGAAATTGGCGGCTGTCCTTCACTACTCCTGAAGAGGTCAATTCCTTTTTTGCTTTATGTTTTTCAGGATACGATGGGGTCTATTGATCCCTCTGCGTGCAGGACCCTGTGCTTCTCATCCCTTGGTCCGGATGGAATGTCAGTATAGATGAACAAACTTTGCTCCAGATTACAACTTTTTGTATCTTCACAGTATGGAAGTGAAAACATCTTACGCCAAAGATCACAACCATCATCCCTATGTCAATACAACTGACTTTTTCAAAAATGATGTTTGTGTGTAAACTAATATGGCCACCGGACACATTTCTTTAAAAACCTTTCAAAATCTTCGGTCAGATGTAAAACTCTCTTATAACTCCTTACAGAGTGCACATAGGCTTATGGTTACTATACAACACATTTAAGAACCCATATATGCTCTATTCAAAAATTACCTTGATCGTGACCTTTGACCCCTCCTTAAGGTTAAGATAGGCTAGATAGGGTGATGGTTACTATGGTGTTTAAAGTTATAAAGCATTGTGAGATAATGAACTAATGCAGTATTTTTAATTGAAATTGCTCCACAAAACTGATCACTTGTGCTGCAATGCTACAGCTTGCCAAAATTTCCAACTGGTACTGAGCTTGGAAGCCGTAAAACTGCCTGGCAGCTCTAGTTATTATTATTCTTTATATTTGTGTATTAATGTGACTTTTTTTTTTAATTGTAATGCCTCTCCCATTTCCCTATTCCCAAAGGGTGGAGAAAAGAAAAGGAAAATCAATAAAAATTGTTCACAAAAAAAAAAAAACAGCAACATTATCTGTAACATTATCTGTAGTGGGGCATACCATGTGCTATACTGTAGCAAGCTTGCATTCTGTGTCGCAGGGTGCTTCCATAAATCATCATGCTGCAGTTCTCTTTCTCCTGCGAGTAGGGTCATGAAACTTGAATCTTGCAGAATCTTGCATCAATATCAATAAAGAATCGTGGATTTAAGTTGCATAATTGAATTATAGAAATTGATATTTGTTAAAGCATTCTTTTTTTTTTTTTTTTTTACAATTTTCTAAAAATATAAGTAAGCAATAAGGACGACACAAAGGGCATAACCAGGCATGAAGGATTTGGGTAATGGGGCTATTACATCCAAATGATCCATAATGCCTGATAATGCCTGATGTGAACAGTCTTTTTGCTTTTATACTTCAATGTTACAGCGCAATTAATTATCATTTTTATTCATTTTAACAGAATTTAGTACTCGTTCTAGAAAATATAGTCCTCCATTATAACAACACTGCCTATGAGCTTCTCTATAAAACTAGTGTATGAAACAGCATTTTTAACACGGTACACTTTTATTTGAATAAAAACAATTGTGCAACTGTTTATTATTATCATCATCATCATCATCATCATCATCATCGTTGACGATCCAGTAACCTTTAAGGCTACTTTTACATTGATGACCAGTCACTATTTGCCTGCTTTGTAATTGGACTGTTGTAGACCTAACTGAATAGCGACAGCTTTAGTTTTGATCACAAAATCCAGGCATTTGGCAGAAACATACAGCTTTGAGTATTTTCCTACAAAGCAGGAAATATGGTTTTATCTAGCCATTTCCTTTAATTGTTTAGCTGGAAGTCTGCCTGCCAGGTCCAATATACACTTCTGTCAGGTTCCATTAGATGGAGATAAATACTATCTGCAGCTTTATATTCTATGCTGTGCTGCACACTTCCCTTATGTTGAGTGTAAAATTAAGAACAATACCATAATGATAATGATTCAGAGATCCAATAGACTTCCTGGCAAATAACCATTTTTAGCTAAGAAATCACTAGGCAATCAAATATATGCCTCTCATTCTGCCCTTACAGTAGGTTCCAGAGCATTCTTTCTCCTCATTTATTTAGTTCACTTATTACATTTATCTTTCACAAGAACAAACAGCCAACACATACAGGACCTGAAGTCATTATTTAACTTACAACTTACTAAAATCGTGAAGTATTTGTCTGAGAAATGCAGTATTTTTAGACTCTCAGTATCGCCCCATTCCATTTGTACTGTGGACACAAAACAACAGCAATATTCCAGAGCATACCTAATAATAACTAAAATACCATTCCTAAAACAATCAGTACTCTGTGAGGTCTATCAAACTTAGTAAAAAAGCATTTAAAATATTTTTATATCTGTGTTAGGATTTTTGCCTATGTATTACCCTAACTTTGTAGCTTTGATGCTTGGCTTGTAGCCCGAAATACACCCATGTAGGGAGTAACTGGCTTTTCATAACTCTGAGTGCAGCTGTGACCTCAGAGGGATGATAAAACCTTTGTTTCTGCTTAATAAGCTGTTTTGAACCTATGTACAAACCATAATCAAACAAATTAAAACTGGTTCTAACTTTTGTTAAAAGTGACATGCTATAACTTTGGGTAAGTGCCACAGAACACATAATAACACACTACTGGAACACGTAGGCTTTTCTGATAAACAAGCAACTTGTGTGAGGCAGTGTACACGTTGTTCCAGTTAAATGGCACAAGCTCTTACTGTTTCATCAGTCTTTGTTCCTTTCCATTATGCTTCACATTTAAATGGTAAAGAAACAATTGAAACTGTCTGTAAACATGGTGTGATTTTCCTGTGTTTAATGTAAGCTCTGAATCAATGCAGGGTTAATGCACACATCAGTAGTTTGCAATCACCAGCCCTGTCGTTCGACCTTGTGATGCATGGGTACAGCGCTATGCTGCCTGTGAGAATTGAGCAAAACTCATACCATTGTTCTTAAATGTTACTTCTTGTTATCTGGGTTGCTGCTGACATTGGTAAAGTGAGGAAGAAACGGAATATACACTTCCATCATGTTCCATTAGCTGGAGATAAATACTATCTGCAGCTTTATATTCTATGCCGTTGTGCAGACTTCCTTCTGTTGAGTGTAAAATTTTAAAAAATACCATAATGATAATGATTCAGACTAATTCCAATAGGATTCCTGGCAAATAACCATTTTTAGCTAAGAAATCACTAGGCCAGTGGTTGGCAATTAAATCTGACGGCAGGCCAAATGACCCGCGGGCAGCCGCAAATCGCGCCACTTGCTATACCCGACCCTATAACCAGTAGATTTGCAGCCTATATATGTCCAGAGAACTACGCGACCATGAAGAAGCTGGCTCTGTTTGTGCTCTCCATGTTCGGATCTACTTACACATGTGAAGCAACTTATTCCACAATGCAACAAAAAAACAGATGCACGAAACAGGCTGACACAAGACTCTTGAAGGACTGCCATACGTATCGCTGGCACATCTATCACACCTGGTGTCCTAAAGCTGATCGCAGAAGGAAAGTGCAATTTTTCTCATTAAATTTGTCATAACGCAATGAAGCACTTAAAATAAAAATGTGTGCTACTTTTGAATTTTGTTTTATGTTATCCTCCGTTCCTGTTTATGTAGGAAAGTGCCATTTGACGTTGGTGTTTTGTAACTGAACTGTATCCCGTTAAGACCGCCCACGAAGCATTTGACAGGCTGCACAAAATGTCAGTTTATCAGCCAAAATGATTAGGTCCTATTAGTTGTTAGTTGCGTTGGAAATTTATTATTATTATTATTTTTTTTTATTTCTTAGCAGATGCCCTTATCCAGGGCGATTTACAGTTTTTACAAGATATCACATGGGTTTATGGGTTTATGTGTTATGGGTTTTTACTGGAGCAATCTAGGTAAAGTACCTTGCTCAAAAGTACAGCAGCAGTGTCCCCCACCTGGGACTGAACCCACGACTCTCCAATCAAGAGTCCAGAGCCCTAACCACTACTCCACATTGCTGCAGTATAATTATATACTGTGGTTACTCAGTAAAGCCCTGCCATTCCAGAGCATACCTAATAATAACTAAAATACCATTCCTAATACAATCACTATTCTGTCAGGTCTATCACTTAGTACAAAAGCATTTATTTATAATATTTTTATATCTGGGTAAACCTGATCACACTAGCCTCCTCTATAGGTGCGTTTACACTGGCACAAACATTCCGGATCGAGAGGATTAGAGGACGGGATTCCAGTCACTTTTTGCTTGTGTAAATGCTACTGAGCATGTTCCGGAATCCGTCCTCTTATCCTCTCAAATGCTGAGTTCCTATTCCGGTCACTTTGTTTCAGTGTAAACGTGCTGAGGAAACATTCTGGAAAGTTGGCAGAACTCCAACTCCTAAAAAAGTAAGTGTAACACATTTCTATATTTTTTATATTAAGTATTGATAATATGTTTGATATATCAATTAACAGTGGTGGCTGCATGTTTTTTTTTGTTATGTAGTTCACATTTTTCGATGTGTAGCGACTACTGGCGAAACCTAATTGTTTTGTATTACAGATTTTGGAAATAATGTCTGAAGGACGCTTGTGCAACTTCACTGATGAAGAAAGCAGGGTTTTAATATCTATCTCGAATGAAGAGAGGATCCAATGAGCACTACATGGGCAGTGGAAAAAATCTGTCACTACAGCAGGGCTTCAGCTTCTTTTTTTTCTTTTCCCCTCAAAGTATGCATGCTCAGAGTCTGCCCCTGTGAGAAGTACCCCTCACTGTTTCAATCAAGTGTAAACACACCGTTCCGGTACAGACTGTCCCAGAATCTTATCAGAAAGATTCCGGAATGCTAGTGTAAACGCACCTAGAGTCAATCCAGTCTGCTTGATGTGTTTCTGGGATTGTAACAGGGGAGATCTGTGCTGACTGTCTGGCGCATGCGTGGTTCTGCAGGAGAGGGCAGCAGCCTCGTAAGATCACCCTGTCAGTCGTGGCAATGACACGGAGAGTTGGGGAAGAAGTTGTGTTGGCTTTCCCCTCTCTCTGAGTGGCTGAGAGGCGGGCCTTGGGGGATTGCTCGGCCCATAAGAACTGCACTTGGTTATGCATTCGGGTGGCCGTGATTGGGAATACTCAGAGACGCTGGTTAAGAACGTCAGTGTAAATAAAGACCAGGCAGGAACGCCAGCGGTTGAAGAGGGGATGAAACAGGCAAGCACGGCTGAGGAAGACAGCCCGCCTTAAACAAATAAAACAGGAATTAAAATAAATTATTACGTACCCGAGAGGACATGTGTAGATATACGGGGTACTCTGGCCATCCCAATGTACAGAGAATAACCGAGCGGAGGACGGAGACCCGAGCTGACCAGCGCAGTGGAGGCACTGCATAGGCAGCACTTTTGTTTTGTAGTTTTATTACTGTGTTTTATTTTCTCTTTTTATTTCGCCTTTGGTTTTCATTATTATTTTTGAGCACCCGAGTGCACCTGAGATGGTAACCCTGTTGTCCTGATTACCGTTGCCAGTATACCGACAACAGCGCCCTCTGCGGGCTAAAACAAATCAAAACGGAAATAAATAAAACTGGGCACCTGTGCAGTGTTTTCCAATGTCATCTTCTGTCTCCCGTGTCAGTGAATACCCCCACCCTTCCACAGGGATTAAAACAGTTTATTATCTAGACCTGCTTTGACAGACAGGATTGGGGCAGCCTGATGTTTACCCAGCAATGGCCAATGGCCCAGACTACACTGCACCACTGTTTCACGATCGTTGTCTTGCACCACACCTGCACAAAGAGCACTCACTATCTGAAGAAGTGACTGTGTTGTGTGCTATTATCATTAGTGTCTTATTATTTCGGGACTGAAACCCTTGTTTTGCACGGAGCGGTACACATGGCTGTGTAGAGCCTGTGCTTATTATTCAAGTGTTGTTGACATGCAACCCAGCCAAATTAATTGTGAACTGTCTTGTGTCTGTCATTTCCGGAGCACTGCATCACCACTGCACCTGCGCACTGCAAACCACTCGTTCACAGACACCCAGACAGACACACATATGTCGAGAACAAGTTTGTAATCACAACTGACTAAGCACTTTTCTACGCAAAAAATGTAGTTAAACATAGACAGCGTTTATAATAAACTCAATAATTTAGGCTAAATAAGATTCTTCGAAAGATGAATCCAAATTGGACAAGCGGTTCTCAATATATATCTTCGGTATACCTCCAGACACTGTAACAATAGGCAGCTACACTGACCCAGTCATTTATCGCTCCCTAAAGCCTGAATTGCAATCTGAAATGATTGCATTTACTGTTTGCAATTATTAACTAACACAGTGTCCAAAAACCTTTTTTCCTGCCCTAGCTGCTCGCACCCAGCCCATTCGTGACGGGCTAGCAGTTTAGGCCAATTCCATTTTAATTAGACATGAGCTTGTGATATATAAGTTTCATTTGGTGACAAACCTGGAATACCTCAACATGCAATGCAAAGGGGTCTTACACATCCTTTACTGATAACCAAAAGCAAACACAATGTAAACGTCTTCTATTAATTGCGTAGGTGACTGACAGCTAACACGAAGCTATGATGCGTGTGCAAAATCCCACCGAGCACACACAGGTCTCCCCGACCAGCTCTGCAGGCTGGTGCACAAGTCCCTAAACCAGCTGCCACAGCCTCCTGCAATGCCCAGCTGCAAGCCCAATTAAGGATACACTAGCATATTTTGACTAGCACCCTACTGACCATAAATAACTGTTACAATAATTATCAAAATCTAAATAAAAAGATAACAAAAATGATTTATTTGATCACAAAAAACCCAAATAAAAGCACTTTGTGGTACTGTGAAATGTGAATGTCCTGTTTGAATACTGTGGTTCGATGCAAACGGAGGAGAATATGAAAGCCAACTAGTCAGTTTTCATTGGACGATATTAATAAATCACACCTGACTGAAAAATATCATTTGGTCTTCAATGATCAGGAAACAAAGCAGCCATATTAAGATAGAGGTCAAGGTAACCAGTATGATTGCCAAGGTATTTATATAATCCTGCATGTCAGTGACATTCTTCCCTGCCAGAAAAGGTAGATCACTATGGCCAAAGTTTGACACAGATGGAAAGATTATTCTGATGCTCTCAATATCCAGATCAGATTTCATCACAAATATTTAAGCAATTTTCTAGATGCACTCATTAGAAGGCAGCCCATTATACAGGGGAGCAGGTTATAAGGTGGGTCCAATGTGGCTCTCATTTACCCCATATTGACATCACACTGGCACTTGTACTCTCGTAATAATGGCATGGCCTCTTGCCTAAAGCCCTCGATTATATGTAAAAATGTTGTGATATACAGAAGAAAATAAAATGGTCTCCGAGGTATGCTTTACTACAGTGGTTCTCAAACTTTTTTGTTCACGCACCACACAATAAACAGTATAGCTGACTGAAAAATAAGCACATACAAAAAAAAAAACACTATAATATTAAGAATAACTGCAGTCTTTATTTTAATGCGATGGGTGGCCCTGTTTCTGTGAGCAAAGTTATTTTAAAATTGGAGTTTTAAAGAACGGTTCTAGTTTACTTTTCATTAACACGAATTTACTAAGAGAAAAAAACCCAATTGTTTTATAATTGATAATTATAGCAGAAATTGATTTATGTGACTTAATCATCTGTGAAGTTACACCCATGAGGTACCAGCACAGTCGGAGCTACGAATCTCCAGCTATAATCTTTATTTAGAAAACTGGCTTTTTATTTCCTGGCATCTCATTGGCTAGTACCCTTGGAACGGGGGTACATTAACCTTCGATACACGACCCAGGAAATAAAAAGTAATGGCATAAATGCCTTTTCACCTGGACAGATATCCTTGTGCCTCCTGTTCAAGAAATAACCACCAGAAGAAAAAAAAATGTCTGACAACATTTCTTTCAGTTTTGAACGTAACCCAGAAGAAACCATGAAGAGAATGTTCCCACAGGAAAACGACTCACAAATGCCCCACAGAAGAACAAAATCTGAACAAACTGTAAGTAAGAGATTTGTAACAATAGATGACAGGCAGCTATACCTGATAAAAACAGAGCGTAAGGAAATAAACACACACAAAAAAACACCAAGTGGGTTGTAACAGTATTCGAACAGTGGGCTGGGCACAATAACATCACTGTTGACTGGCACAATGACACTGAGACTTAAAATAATCACCTTCGTAAATTTTACGCAGAGGTCAGAACAGCCGCAGGAGAAAACTACTCCGTGGCCGGCTACCTCAGATCGGCTAACAGCTCAATATACACACAGACCCCACTTTCAACCCAAGCAACTGCACATTTAACTATCCTATAAACTTCATAACCCACAGCAAATAATTGTCTTTACCAACCCAATAAGACAGTGTTTAGTTTAAAGACTACTTTTTTTCTTGTTTTGAAAAAATAAATAAAAATTCTATGTTCAAGTTTTAAATCACAAAACTTGTTTTTGTCTTGTTTTTTCGTAAAAGTTTCCCGTTTTCTAACCGGTGGTATGGGCAATACCACCCACCCTGTCAGGTTTTTTTAACTTGGAGATATTCTCCATGTAGGCATTTTCTTCCTGCTTTTAAGGTCTCAAATTGTGGGTTTGCAACAGGATCTATTAACTATGCAGCCGCTTCCTTTTTGTAATTATGTAACCTTTCCACAGACCACATGAAGGGAGCTGGCGAACCACAGATTGAGAACCACTGCTTTAATAGATTCATCACCTGTAGAGAAACTACAGCTCTGCAAGCTTGTAATTTGCATGGTGACTTATTTGCAAATCAGATCATATTTTGAATTGCGATCTTCTTGCTTCAAGGTGCTTCAACTACTCAGTGATAACATTATACTGTGATTCTAACAGTGTATGCCACAAAGTATGCTCAACAAGCAAAACAAGTTCTTTAGTTTCAAAACCAGACTGAAAAAAAAGCATGTAAGCAATTTCAAATATTTGTGGCAAAAGTATTGGCACCCTTACATTAAAAGCCTGTACAAATGTAATAGAACAAATTGAGAAATATATTCATTGATTGCAAAGCATTACACAGTAACTAAGCTGCTTTATAAAGTCAATAGACAGAAAAAGAGGTTATTTCCAACATCTGATGAAAAAGAACGTTTTGGCAACACAGCTAATGATGGTCAAGACAAAAGAGTTGAATTTACATTTGAGAAAAGCACTCATAGCAAACTACAACAAAGGAAATGGCTAAAGAACAGTATCAAAAAAATATGGAATATCAAAATCCACAATCAGAGCAAGAATCAAGTACCACAGAACAAAATCCAACTGAAATGCTTGAAAGCAGTGGACGTCTCAAGTAAGCTATGGGTACATCTGGTAGGAGAATCGTCCGAGCAGCTAAACAAAATCCAAGATTAACAGCCAAGGACTTAAAGAATGACTTAGAAGAATCAGGCATAATAGTGCACGAAACAACTGTACATAGGCACCTGAACACAGAACAGGATTGTATGCACACAGACAAGGATTGTATGAACACAGACGAGGATTGTATGAATACAGAAGAGGATTGTATGAACACAGACGAGGATTGTATGCACACAGGCCTTGTTGAAAACCACTTCTGAAGTGGTTAACAAATCAAACCGTCTAAAATTTGCCAAATAATATGAACAGGAATCTGAAGCATTCTTCAACAAAATTCTCTGGTCCAATGATACTAAAATATAACTTTCCCCAAAAATGGACCACAGTATGTTTGGAAAAAGAAAGGTCAAGCCTTAATGAAGAAAACATTGTACCTATAGCTAAACATGGAGGTGGTTCGATCATGATATGGGGGTGTTTTAGCAATTCAGGGACTGGAGACATTCATGTGATTGAAGATTGAATTAATGCAGTCACACATCAAACATTAATGATACCAGGCAGCCACACATACGCTGATTGGCAGACAATTTATCTTCCAACACGACAGCAACCCAAAGCATTGCTGTACCATACCTGGCCTTTACAATGCTTTCACTATGCTTTATATGTTGCAATGATGAGAAAATTACCATATGTAGGGTGCCAATACTTTTGTCTGTCACGTTATATATCCTTCGTTAAAGCAGATGTTGGGAGACAAACATGTTGTCCATAATAATGAAGTGCTCGATTTAAAAAAACATCTCAAATCAAATCATAGCGTGGACTGTGCCAGTCTGCCTCATGCAATTCACAGCGTCACACTAAATTGGTTAGTATTGGGTGACATATGTTATACAGCATGACAGTGTCTGTATTAGTGAGGGACTACTGAATGTACAGTATGTCTATATATGTACAAAGGTTTGCAAACAATTTAAATAAATGACAAAAATTAATTATTTTTTTTTAAATCATTTAAACCTTTCGTGTACATCCAAAAAACATTGTTTTCATCAATATATAACAAGTCCTCGTGGGTTACCGTCAGGACTACCACTGCATTTAAGCATCTGTGCCATGCTTTTTTTTCAGTTGCGATGCAAATCTCAGTTTCTCACTAAGCAGAGATGCAAAGCTCCCCTCACCCACCCACCCATCAACGTGCTACGCAATCCCCCTCCCTCTACATGCATATCACACAATAACACTGCTGTACTCCGTATGTATCCAATGAATGTGTATTCACTTTATTAAAACAAATTTCACTAACAGAGAACACAAAAAATACCTGTACAATGCAGTCGTGTGTCTTTCTTTTTCCTGCCATGTCAACACACAAACTGCACGACAGCCTTATGAATACATTGTAACATTCTCTCTGAGGGGATAGCTCCAAACATTCACAGTTCCTTTGTGTTTGTATGGCAGACTGGCCCCCTGAATGTCTGAGCACTACTTTTGTTTTAACTTATTTTCCTGTGTCCCTGTCAGCAAGAATATAAATCTCACAGCAGATAATTACAATGCCTTCTTATGAAGTAAGGGGTCACATCTACACAGAAAGTTTCCTCCCCAGATTCAAGTTCTTTCATTAACTTGTGATAAAGAATGTCCTAACCAACTTTCATCAGATTAGTGGTTCTATAGAACTGGAATACGTGGCTCAAGTACAAGCATCTCCACTATATCGAGTATAATAATGATAATGCTGCTTTTCCCTTAACACCAAGCCTTGCACTTCAAATTAATGCACGGATATCACGATCCTGGAGTATGCGCTTCCGCCCACTGTTGCCCTTTGCTGATGATGTCTTTCCCTCAGAGTTCCTTGCCGACATCACCTTAGACACCGTTGCTCGTGAAACATCAGCAGGTTGAGCTGTCTTGGTCACTGAAGCTCCTGCCAAACTCGCCCCAACAATCACCCCTCTTTCAAAGTCACTGAGGTCTCCTCTTGCAGCCATGCTAGCCATAATTATAGGCAACCAGGCCTGTCCAGCATTTTTATACATGACCCTAAGCATGCTGGGATGTTATTTGCTTAATTAACGCATGAGCCACACCTGTGTGGAAGCCCTTGCTTTCAATATACTTGGTGTCCCTCATTTACCCAGGTGTTTCCATTTTTTTTGTCCACTACCTGTATATTAAGGACTGGACCAAATATATCTTCAAATCCAGTTTTTAATTTAAACATCACATAGAGCACAGATAGATGGTGCATTGAATTTAAAAAAAAAAAAGTCTAACAGAACCTTCCTTTTTTATCTGATGAATGACTATTTGAATTATACTGAAATGCAATTCTTTAGGCTATTTTAAGAAACCTAAAGAATTGTAGTTGTCCCTCATTATCCTTGACTGCTGTAATGCAGCTGTAATGCAAATTTCACTTGTCTCAACCCAAGTACTCTTTGGAAATGTGACCAAACTTTGGTGATCAACAGAATGTAATCCATAAAACTAGATGATGTTGCAACTCGTGGACTAATAGGCATTTTAAATATAATAAAAGCCCTTGTCTGTTTTATCCGTATAGGTCAACAACAAAAAAGCACTGTGTAGCCAATATGCTGTTTGACAGGTAGAATGTGCAGAATAAACAGCACGGGTGATGCATGAATTGTACACATTTAAGTACCAAATACGGCATAATAACTACGAAATGATCACTGCCCTGCATAAAGTTCAATATAATAATGTTCGTTTCATGCAAAAGTATTTTAAACTTGTCCGTAATTAGTGACTAATCAATTGATTTCACGTATAATGTATATGAGAGCTTACCAGCAGTCTCAGGGTGGAACAGTGAAAAGGGGTCCCAGTCTTTTAAATTGTTGAAGGAAAGTAAACACAGTACAAACAGGTCTGTTTCATATCCAGGGTTTCCACTGAGGAATTATGCACCCCTCCCTAATAAACAATAATATGTAAACTGGTTGTTCAGCAAAACAAAGTTCCAACACTTTGCATATTGGGCTTTAATTAAATTCCCTCAGAGCTTTTCTGAACATTATATTTGGTTCTTCATGGAGGCTTCTCTCTCTGTTTGTTTTTTTAATTATTTTTTTTAATGAGCGTAAGTGTTGGAAAATGCTCATTTGACAAGTTCTCTAATGCTGATGCAAGCATACCTGGTGCTGTATGTTTTCCTAAGGGGTAGGATATTTACTGTAACTCAAATATTAGGGGAATGGTTTTGCACGTGGGTTTACCAAGTATATGTAACTGAAGGTTAAAAAACATCTTGGTGTCAATGGGTGTCAGAATGTAGATATTGTATCAGTGCTATTGTCATGTGTACTGGTACAGAAACCTAAGCATCAGGTTTTCTCAATAGTTAAACTACATCTGTGCTGTGCTGTAATCTAACATTTAATAGTGAAGTTTATTCAGTCTGAAGAGCTAGGCGTGAATAGGCATTTTCCCTGACACGCGCGCCCACACACAGACAGACAGTTGTCTATTAACTTACGCAATTTACATTTTTAAAATGCCACCTTCACATGACCATTTGCATTATTATACATGCCAGAAAAGTAACTTTCAGTCGGCTAAGTTATGTGTTCTTGCAGATCTGCAGCACCTGTTGCGTGAAAGGCGCTCTGATGTGCAAAAATAAGATAACCTTTCAGCGACTACATCTCACGAACAAACATACACACATGCATCATGATGGGTCATTATACGAGTGTGTCTTCATACCTTTTGCTGCCTTCTGGACATATCTGTAGGTTGCTTGGCATTAAAAGGATATGCTATGCACCTTAGCACAAACACATATATCTGTAGCCGTGTCCTCCTTTCATCCTCTTCTCTCTGTAGCCGATCTTGGTCTTCCTTCTCTTTCTCGCTGATGACAGCGGGACTTGGGCTTGCAGGTCTAGCGGTACCTGATCGCCTTTCATTCCTAGAATCTCGCCCCTGTGCAGGCAGGGACCTCTGGGAGCCGGCCAGCAGGACATCTCGTCGCTCTTGTTCCAGGACCTCATCACCAGACTCCTCTTCGCTTGAAGATGGGTCCAGCATTTTAACCACTGATCTGGACTACTGAGACAAAGAATTCAACAGGCGCTCCAGTTTTTGGCGATATGCTTTTTTGTACACGTCGAGTTAAAACTGAATGTTTCCTAACAATGATCGAGAGGGCGGAGTTTAGAAAGAGGCGAGTCGACTTCCCTGGGAGGTTCGCTCAAAAATGTTTCTGTCAAGGTTGATGTAAGCAGATCACGGCTAGGAGAAAAAGTAAGGGATGCAGGGACCACAGGTAGGCAACCTGTAACACTCAACAACACGCAACATGTGAGAGCAATTTGCTTCCTTAAGGGGACCTTGCACTAATAAGTTTTTTGTTCTACTCTTATTTTCTTAGGCCACTTTATAACACGAGAATGTCTTTACATGTTTATTCCTAGCATGTCTTTTAAATTAAAATCAAATAAATTAAATACGCAGTTTACTGATTTTTAGTGGGACATGTTATTTTAATCCCCCGTTTCCTGGAATATAGAACAGCCCCCGTAATTGATACAATTTAGATTCTTGGAAGCAGTGCTATTTTTTTTTTACTCTATCATCCGCATTCCTTCGAGCTCAGCAGGCTGTATAAACTGTTCTCAAGAGGGCACTTCCTTGTAACCTGGGACACTAACTGTGGTAATCAGAATCGAGCGCATTTTGCACAGCTGCGATTCCTTTATTAGCTGCATTAGAATTAAGCTGTAACATAAGCGACCATACCAGCTTGTAGATCTTTACCTGTTGAACTGTGACGTTGTTCGAACTTCTTTCACATTGTGCACTAAGAAACAACTTGCTTAAATGTAGTATGGGCCGTATTACCGTACATGAAAACAGTGCGGCGCCAAACAACTAAAAACATTTTTTTTTTTAAATCCTTTTGTCATTAAAATATTCGACGTCGGAATTCCCATGCGTCACAGGACTACTGTATGTGTATCTACATCCATTGCAGTCACGAATTGCCGCCCATCTTATGAACAGCATTCATTTGCAATAATTAGCAGCACAGGAAGACTAAAATATGTTTTGTTATTTGTTTGTTTATGATTTGGTGGTAATCGCACCTCTCCGTTACTTTTGTATTTAAAGTCAATTTGATGTTGTTTGTCATTGTGCATATTGCAATATCACGCATGTACAGCTTCACGTGTTTTGTGCTTTAGCGGCATTGGGACTATTTTTTTTATTTTTGCTCCTGCTGTTATTTATGAAATATAATTTAGAATGTATTTATTTCTAAGTCTATTGGTGTTCATGTTAGCCACAGTTAAATATCCATCCTCCACAAACCCGCACATCAACAGTTGCTAATCCCTACTGGGGCTTATTAGTAGAGCATTCAACACACGATGACCATAAACAATAGAGAACAAAATATGAGGGTGAAATACTTTCATATGCCTGAAAATGTGCACTTGTCACAAATTGTGCCATTTGTCTACAACACAGTCCATTGTGCATGTTGGGATGTTACTACATTATTGAGAATATATTTGTCAGTGAAATTTCATTACAAATTAAAGTCATTAAATGTGTAAGGGTTCAGAAGCAGGACAGAAAGACTGCCAAATTCAGGAGCAGATAAAATTCGCTCCACTTTCAAGCGCAACTAATACTCTACTGTATAATAAGTGTAGAATAAAGAAACTCTTATTTTCCCAAGAAGTAGTCGTCTAATACCTCTAGTCTTGCCTTAATTTTAGATCCATATGTGTCAGATTTTGTTTTCTCCATATTATCATTATTTTGTTGGCTGTTATTGAAAAGTCATTTGTTTGAAGTAAATATCAAAGGACTTGATTGAAAAGGAATAGGAAGCCAAGCAGACCAAACTATTTCTGGTGGTTCATTTTCTCTCTATATGTATTTTGGCAGTATAGGCTTGGTGCTCAAATCATGAGCAATTTAATTAATAAGATAAAACATTAAAGCCCAGAGACCGATCCTCTGAATATTGTATTAATAAAGTTAAAAGCAGTTTGACAAATTGACAGTAGTAAGAAGCAGTACAAGAGTACCGCAGTGCAGCGTGCACCTCAGGAGATTTCCTTCACAGTCTTGGCAGTGTTATTATTATTATTATTTATTTCTTAGCAGACACCCTTATCCAGGGCAACTTACAGTTGTTACAAAGTATCACATGCAAGTACAAGATGATGCAAATACTGATACAATATGGTCCAGTATAGTCTAGAGTTGTGAGGTTTACAGATGCTGTCTGAACAGGTGTGTCTTGAGGAGGCACCGGAAGGTGTTCAGGGACTGAGCAGTCCTGATATCCTTGGGTAGGTCGTTCCACCACTTAAGGCAAGGGTGGACAAGGAGTGGGCTCTGGAGGCAGGGGAGCGGCGGGGGGGGGGGGGGGGGGGGGGGGGGGTGATACAGCTAATCTCCCAGTGGCAGAGGTGGGAGGGGACAAGAGGGGTTGCAGGGAGAAATAATAGTCTCAAGGTAGGAGGTTGAAACAGCGATAGGCGAGTACAAGAGTTGAACTGGATGCGAGCGGCGACAGGGAGCCAGTGGAGGGAGCGGAGCAGTGGAGTAGCATGCATGGGAGAAACAAGGAAGGGAAAAGACAAGGCGAGCAGCAGTTTTGGATGAGCTGGAGCGGACGGATAGCGGAAGCAGGGAAGCTGGCAATGAGGGAGTTCCTGTAGTCAAGGCGGGACAGTACCAGTGCCTGAACTAGGAGCTTTGTGGAGTAGTCGGTGGAAGGGGGAATTCTTTATATATGTTGCTGAGGAAAAAGCGACAGCAGCGTGCCAGAGTAGAGATGTGCTGAGAGTAGGAGAGCACCAAGGAAAAAAAAATACATATTATAATGATTCAGTAATGCTGTGTGAATTATTATCTATAGTAAATAATTATTTTTGTCTGTCCATAAAAAAAATATTATAGATTAGATATTTCAAATATATATCTATACTATATATACAAACAAAAACACCTTTAAAGTAATAGTAATGGTGCACAAGTACAACATAAATACTAAAGTAGTTAGGACGTTTCGGACATAAGCTCTGTGGCATTTTTATGTTGTTTTTTAAAATCCTAAAAGGTTAAAGATGGTAATGTGTAGCCTCCAGTTGCTGACATAGTAATATTTGCACGGCTATTAGGCTGTCAGGATGAGGTTCAAGAAAGATGCTTCTGTCTTCAGAGCTAAAACTACCTTTGGGAAATGTAAACAACTTGGACAGTCAACAGGGTCTGCTACCTGATAAAGTGCTAAATTATGGAATTATATTTTAATGTAAAATGAAAAATCACTGTGAGATGCTGTAGTATTTTAAAAATGTATTTCATAAATTGCAAAAAAAGCTTTCCAAATCCATTAGTGATGTCTGTGTTATGCAGTGAAAATTTTACCACATGGTGGTGCTGTTCTTGTGCTTTATGCGTTTTTACGTCCTGGGGGAAAACTATTCTATGTTTAAAGTAATGCATCTTGGACATTTTTTATTTCATGATCTTATTAACATGCATTTATCTTCTGTAGTACAGATCGCATGTACTCACTTACTTTAAATATAACTGAGAGAATGATAAATTGCAGTATAATCTCCATACATATTTACTGTATATATATACTGAAATTAAAGAGGTACATTTATGGTTCACTGTACATGATTTAGACAGTTGTAATGAATCTGTAAATTCTGTCTCTTGTTATTATAGGACATTAGAACATTAAGTGATACGTAATAATTCAGTACAGTACACTTTTTTAAGAACTGATTTCATTTGCATGTAGTACAGAATATAAATGTAATAGGCTGTATACTGTTTGTCTGCATATAATACTGAACTTAATAAAAAAAAAACTGTAGTACTGTTTCTATAGCTCTTTAACATACCAAACTAACAATTGCTGCATTGTGTATTAACAATTTGTAGAGAAAATGAAAAAGAGAGGTAACATGCACCTTTAATGCACGCAGAAATGGCTGGGGTCTTACAAATGGCTAAAATTGAAGGAAAAAAAGAAGATTCTTATGACTATATCAACATTGTATTGATACATTGTAGATAACAACAAGGCAAGGAAAACTAACAAGAACCAATAATATGTGGACTGCTAAAAAAAAAGGGCAATTAAGCACTAAAAATTTTACTGGCTATGTCAATTCAAACCGGTACATGGTATTATTATTATTATTATTATTATTATTATTATTATTATTATTATTATTATTATTATTATTATTATTATTTCTATTTCATATAAGGTTTTTTTCCCCCCATGTATCCTTATTGCTCTTCCTTTAAGTGGAGTTTCAGATTTGAAAGTCTATCAGTCCAATGTTCCAATGCAGAACAGAAAGGCATTTGATAAATGTTTAACAGCTACACATGCATCACTTCAAGAATATAATAAAATATGATTGCAATTCTGATGCTGTAAAATTTAAATAAAAGAATGTTTCGCCTAAATTTAAAACATAACGTTTGAATCCAGTCAAGGTTTTTTTATTTGTTTATTTCTTTTTTTATTAAACACTAAACAAGTTTATAAAATAGCCACAACAAAAAAATAATAAATGTGTTATTTAATTTTTTTAATCTTTTTTATTACAAATGTAATATATAAAAAAGACATTTCAGCACATTTCACATGAATAACAACAAAAGTCAAAAGTATAGTTTGTTAAAGATTAAATATATTTTAAGTTAGAACACATGACCTGCTTTATAAATGCTGAAAATAGAAAAGTTAAAAACCCAATTATTTTAAAGTGAAATGAATTTTCTGTCCAGACCCTTTCCCGTCATTACACGATTTATTTACATTTGTGTAAACTTCAATGGCTTTGCAATAGTTTTTGACTGTTATCCACTGAATAGCTTCAATACAGTGAAACAACCATTTTCTGTATTGCTATCACTATTTGGTGTTTCCCCATTGCAAGACTATCTGGACCATATTTTCAAAGTGTTTACTCCAGTCTTTAATGAACTGTTATTTTTGGGTAGAGGTCACAATGGCTGTTAATTTGACAAAGCTAGAACCAAACAACTAAATAATGTAATCCAAGTTCCCTTGAGCACCCTCAGGGTGTTTGTTTTTCATTTTGTAACATTAACATGGATTTTTTTCTTTTAAATAATAGGAGTTAATTAAAGACTGGAGGGTGACTGTGTCTCAAACTAACCAGGTAAGAGGAGGATTATTTGAAACGCAGGAGAAGGAGCGAGCCGGAGACAGAGAACACTTTTTTCAAACAGTGTTCTACTAATATTAACATATTTTGTTTTTTAATTAAAATACACAATACATATTGTTATATGTTTTTGTTTACATACTTCAAGTGCTAGTAAGCATTAGTATGTGTATTTAATTTAAATGTAGGGTAACTTGATAATGTAGCCTACATTATTGATTTTTAGGACAGCTCTGGTACTTTTATTTTTTTTTTGTTACTACACCCCTCCTGCTGGCTTCATTAATGTGAGTGTCATTGCCTTGCTCCCCATTACATATCACTCAGCATTTATGGGCCAGTTATGTTGGCAGAGAAATGTGGTGGAGCCCAGGACGGATATGTCTCCAGATCAAAAAGAGGGACTCCCCATACTCGTACACCCAGCATGACAGCAAGAACTCCAATGATGTTAACTCCCAGTCCAGCCTTTACCTGAGGTCGAAAAAAACACAATCATTATCTGTCTTAGGTTATTTTATATTAAAAGCAAATACATTGAACATATAGGACTTACCATATCTATTACTTGTAGGTGACCATAGGTAAAGACAATGGCATTAGGTGGATTTGCCACTGGCAGCAAGAATGCAAATGATGTGCATAATGTAGTTGGTATCAAAATATAGAGAGGATTGACATTGATGGCTTCAGCCTGTCAGGGAAGAAAAGAGATGTACAAATAAATGAACCTCCTTAAATAGCCCAAGTTGACTATCTGAAACATACATTTCACATTTTCATTTGAGATAGCCATGAAGAAATGAAATACACTATCCACAAAGAACATTTATACAGATGCTTTCTGGTACCTTATTACAACAAAATAAATACTTACCAAGGGAGACAGTATAGGCAGGAATATTGTGATAGTAGCTGGATTGCTTGCAACTTCAGTCACGCTGGTTACAATTAAGCTAGACACTGCAATGGTTACCCAAATCGGAAGGGACCCTAAAGGAGTTAGCTTACTTCCGACCCACGCAGAAAGTCCAGAATCCTGCAAATGTAATGTATCTTGGAGTTAAGTGGTATATATCAAAAAGCTTTCAAGTCTGCATAGTTTAGCAGTTTTGATTATTGTCAATTAATACATGACTACAAGAGGAAAGAACAGAAAAGAACACATATGACAAGAATAAAAATAGCAAAAAAAGTTAATTTACCAGCATGTTCAGAGCTTGTTATCAGAACACCCATTAATAATCTGTTGACCAAACTGTATCATACATTGTGGCAGCCTTTAAGAGTAAGTAGCCGGTTTCATAAAAACCTGGCTACTAGCGTTATACGTCCTCACGTGTTGCTACAACTGTTTAAATAATGTACCTGTAATTTTTCTTTTCATTGTTAATATCCTGACAACCTTTTACACTTATAACTTTAAAGTCTGTTTCAAAGTCTGTTTTCAAAATGCCTGCTCAAGTGCACTGGGATTTGAGATCTGTCCTTTAAATCACTGCAAAAAACATAACAACAAGAGCTCTGGCCTTTCTGTTCCGTACCACATTGTGATAGGGGAGACCTGTGCTGGCTATCAGACGCAGGCATGATCCTGCAGGGGGGAGTTGGGAGCCCCGTGGGATCCGCTTGTCAATCATGGCAATGACACAGAGAGGTTGGGTGAGGGTGTGTCGCCTCTCTCTCTCTCTCTCTCTCTCTCTGAGTGGTCGGGAGGCTGGTCTTTGGGGGGGTCGCACAACCAATAAAAGTGACACTTTGCTGTTCCTTCGTTTTTGCCCTTCTAGGAGAAATGACAGCAGGAGCTGGTTTCAAAAACCTGGGGTATCGACCATAAAAACAGATCACCAGTGTCTGGAAGGGATAAGGGTCAAGCAAGACCGGCTGAGGAAGACAGCGGCATAAGAGCACCCTCTGCTGGAATAAATAAAACAGTGCACCCCAGTGGTGTTTCAAATAAACTTTCTGACTCCTGTGTTCAGTGAATTCCCCACACCCTCCCACACGCATCATAGATCATCATTGCTGTGTTACCTGTTTGACAATGTGGGCAGTAATCCTTACACTATCAGAAAAGAGCTGAAAAGAGCTTTGAAACAGACTAAAGTTATAAGTGTAAAAAGTTGTCAGGATGTTAACAATGAAAAGGTACATTATTTAAACAGTTGTAGCAACACGTGGGGACGTGTAACGCTATATTTTTTGGAACCCTGCTACTTGAGCTCTATCAATATTTTGGAAATTAAAAAAAAACAATAATAATACGTGGGTAAAAGTTTCTGTTTATCCTTTCTGTTCTTATAATTGTTTCTTGTCTATTGCGCATGACACACATTCCCTGAAAATGCAAGCAAAGTGGAACTAGCTGAGGCTGTGCATTACCTCAGTGCCCTGTGCCAGTGCAAACCCACCACCCACAAGGAGAGCAATTTGCCAGGGCATGCATGACTGGAATTCCTTCCATGTAATCAACGTAGTGTAGGACAAATCATCTGCAAGACAAAACCATTGTAAGGAAGGCCGCACTTAAGTTAACAGAAGAAATTCTGATGATTGGACAAAGTACAAAGTACTGTATATGCTAGTTTCCTCAGGCCAGATCTTATTATGCAAATAAACAGCTAGCAGGTGATTCCTGTGATATATTAATTACATTTTTATTTGAAGGCTTTGTAGTGAAGAAATTAATTATGAAGTTATTTTGTTAGAGCCATTTTGTCAAATGGCTTTAGCTTTGGAAGGAGCACTTTACATTGTAATCTTTAAAATACAGTATATAGTAATTAGTAGTTTTAATTGACAATAATTGGTATACACTTAGAAAGAGAACTTCATAAGAACAAAAAGCTACAAATGTGTAACACATTATATTTTGTGGGCTAACTATACAAGTTAGTTGTTACCTGGAAATATTTGTAAGGGAGAAATACTATTAGTATGCTGATTACAAGCAAGTTGATAGAGGGTCTCCTCTTAATGATAAAAAAATACCTACTATTTTTGCCAAATGAAGAGTTGGTTGGCATGTTTGCAGGAATGATGAAAAATAGAAGGCCAAGAATTAAAGCTGCAGTAGAATCTGTTGCATAACCCTTGTATCTATGAACACAAATCCATTTAATTAGCAGTGTGGTGTTAGTTGTAGTAATAGCAGTTTATTTGCAACTATATACTATTCCTAGTCTTAAAAAAAATAAAGATGTAGGTAGGGCCATGCTTATTTAAACGGGCACATTTGTATTAACTGTCAACAATTAGCTTACTAAAATGTTAATTTATAAATAGTTTACTATTGTATATATCAACTAACTATAAACAATGAAATATATGTGTTAACATGTTAGTAAGCTAGTTATTAAGAATTGGTTAGATATGTGTGTTGAATCTTTTAACCTTTCATCTTTTATTGAAACAGACCTAAGATCGTTTTACCTAAACCAAACTTGCCTTAGCCTGATAGATGTTAATACCTGATAAGGGACTAGTTCATATAAGGAGATGGAAATAAATGTACAGTTATAGATTGATGACTATTCCTGAACCAGCTGATGCACAATACAAAGAAACATATAACATATTGTATAATAATATAATAAATATTCTAAAATGATACCAACATTAGTTACATGTCAAAGTCATTTCATGAGCTTATTCCATTGGAAAAGCCATATGGTGCTTTGTTATGCTTTAAAAGAAAATGCAAAAATAAACACATCACTGATATGCTATGCTGCCTTCATTATAAGGAGTATAAGTCACTCATACTGTACATAACTATGAATACCCAATGTTTAGCTTTCAGTTCTTCATATGTTCAGTACCTTAGATATTCAGTAACTGCTCAACCTACATTTACTACTGCTGAGTCTGCTGAATTTTGTAGATTATCACCATTTTTCAGACCCTTCAACAATTTGACATTGTATCTCTACAAATTCTAGGCTGGCTCTGGTGTCATAAATTGCATTGATCTTTTTTATGGTAGACACAGTACTGCATCTCTTTTGTGATGAAGTGAAATAAAAGCAGATATTATACTTTATTTGAAATGGATACTGTGTAGCATTCATAACACTTTCTTACAATTTTTGTAGTTGTGTTGTCATAACATTAGTTACTATTGTTGATGCAAAAATGATAGATCTCAATAATTACAGAAAAGGTGTTAAAGTGTTACCAAACAGGCTGTCCATAAGATTTCATCACACAGAACACAATACGGTTTTTTTTCTTCTCTTTTTCTTAGATTAGTTTTAACATAATATATATATATATATATATATATATATATATATATATATATATATATATATATATATATATATATATATATATATAATTAATCATATAATTTCTAATTAACCATTTTCTCTCTTCTTTGCATTGGTGGCACAGTTGCTGGGAGCCGGGGGTCCTCTTTGGGGGCAAGTGGAGCTCACTTCCCAACCTTAGAGGCCGACAACGTTGTCTAGAGAGAGGAAGGTTTAGTTTTCCATTCTCCTACTTAAATCTATTCATTTGCACCCGTGCCAGTCTCCCCCTTCGGAAAGCAAAGCTTGCTCCCAACTTTCAAGTTAGTCATTGACTCAACTTATCGAAGGTGACTCTTACAGCTGGTGGGGAGACCCCTGGCCCTCTTCATGTGTTTATTTCTTTATTCTCTTTTCCAGTGCTTTTGTTCTCCCTGCATAGATTGCGAGGCTCTCCATGCAGCCTCGGAGCGTCAACCGAGTCTGACCTCTCTCAGTTAGACGTCTCAGTAAGCCAGGGAGACCTCTATCCTTCCTTAGTTTCCCTTGGGGGAAGTTCCTCGATTCCTGTCCTTGGAGGCCTATTCTGTTGCTAAAGTCACAAGCACTTAGTCTCTTTATTGTAGTACTCCCTTTACGCAGGCCTGGTTCCTGCCTCGTGAAATGGCTACAAGTCACACAAATGCACTTGAATTCATCACATTCTAATGACAGTACGTTTAGATTATAATTATATATGACTACTACAGTGGCCCTGATGTGCTAAACACATTCAAACTACAAAAAAAGCACATACAGATTAGAAAAAAGAAACACATACCAAGTTATGTTGGACCTAAATTACAAAACACATACACACCAAAAAAATAAATAAAAACACATACAAATGTATTAATGAGCCACGGCTGCCGTCTAGACAACCACTTAGTTTTCAATGTCTTAGTTTAACAATGGCAGTGTGTACTGAGTATGAGTCACTGCTCCACTTAAAATGAAACCATATATTCATTCAGTATTATCTTTTGGGTTGGAAAAACTTTGTCTGTGTTATTGATTCCTACAATGAAATTTTAAACTTATAACCCGACTTGGTGTAGTTTCACAAATCAACACGCAATGTGATTTAATTTGTATGTGGGGGGTTTTCTGGTTTGTATGTGTTTTGCACTTCAGGACCAACATACATGTATGTGTTTATTTTTTTCTAACATGTTACATGTGTCGAATTTCATGAATGGCATTCTACATACTTCATTTTACCTTAGCAGTACACACAACAAAAAATTATGCAAAAGGATCTTGTTCTTAAAAACAATTTGATGCTCTGTAGCCTTCTAAAGTCACTATTTTGTCTCCTTTAATTTGTATGTGAAGACTTGACAAATTGACTTCTATTATAGTGTATATCAAGTTTGAATCTTGACCTGTGCACAATTCTAGCACAACCTTTAGTTTACTGTACAAATGTATGTGAGCTCTAGCCTCTTGTTATAATTGGGGATTAAAACCTCATAACTAAAATACATTTAAAACATATTGTTTTTACTTACTGAGGAAAGAGTGATGACCATCCAGGAACAAATCCAGGATCTCTTGTAAGCCAAAGCAGCGCCATTAAGATAAATATAACAAGTGTGACAAGTTCCTGATTGCTGGAAAAACAAAAACATACGTTTATTGTTCTGTTTTCTTTATGACATGCTTCCTCGTTTTATTATTTATGGGAACTATTACCTTATTGAACCAAGTTGTTTATATTGATCTTCTATGATTTTTGCAGAGGCTTTCTCTTTTTCTGATTTGTCCTTAGCACATTTGAACATTCCGGAAAAGCTGTAGGTTAAAAACAGAAAATAATAATCGATATATAGAAAGTTTTAAACAAAGTGATTATTTTTCCCTTTACACATGAAACAAGACATTGTAATACAGGAGCATCATATAAGGTGAATGTTTAAACCACAGTGGCTCCAGTCCATCTTGCATTTCTAGCATAAAAGTGATATAATTGCACTGATCTTACTCTCAGTGTTTTAATACTTCTACCTTTAGTGGCTACTAAATTTGACGTCACATTCCACAGTGCAGCTTCTACTTTGAACAGTAGTGCGAACACACCCGAGCCATGCTGGGTAGGCTCGGCTCCTCGTGTTCTAGTGTGAAAAGGCTATAATTGTTCGCATGCCTCAACAAGAAGAAGGAAATACTTACTCGAAGCCAAGATAAAGCCAGTGCAGCCAGACCCAGGATAGAATCAGAATGATAATAGTTATCGGGAAAGTGAGAACAAACCAAGTTCCAAAGTTAATGCACTGACAATCTGGGTAACGGCTAGGAGAAAAAGAAAACTGATTAAGGCAAATTATTCAATTGTATGGGTATTGCCTGACAATTAAACTGTGGCTTTATATTAATTACATTTTTTTTAAAAAGCTGCTTGAAGGGAAATAACAAAATGATCCACTTTACTGGTATCTAAAGCCTTCTGACACACTAAAGGGGCAGCTTATAAGCAGAAAATAAATGTACCAGTATTATTGAATTAGTCAACTCAGGTTGCATCTGATACAGTAAATTCAAATTATAGTAAATTCAAATTATTTTAAACACATACTTATTGATGTGTTCAGCAAAAATAAGGTTGGTGGATGTTCCTGTTAATGTGCTCAATCCTCCAATGGTGCAGGAATATGCAATGCACAGCGACATTCCTTTGCACATCATATGATCTTTCTTGCTTATGTATTTTCCTTCCATCTCTGGTTTAGGCACCTAAAAAAATGTAGTTGTGGAGATAAACTATTTTGTTTACTTTTTGTCAGTAATGTCGTGAGGTTGAAACAACACTGAGCTTTTTATAAGCCTTAGATACCATGCAGGAAGGATGTGCAAAATGTAATGCCCCATATTGAAAACAAATGCACACTTTGGTTTTGTTTATAATTAAGCAGCAACCTTACGCATAGTTTAATTCAAAACAAGTTATATTTACATACATTATAATCATAAACTATTAAAAGATAAATATCAATATAAAATTTGCAAAACACTTGCAGCACTTATTCTGGGGCACAGCTGGCTGGCCATTACAAATCCACGACTTATTTCAGTAAAATAATGCATCCTACATGTATTTTGGACACTGTAATTTAGTTTTGCATAGTTAGTAAGAAAATCTGTGGTGTTTGTATTATCACTGGAGGGCTCAAATCATAGATTGTAATGAACTGAGTCACATGGATCCAAAGGACGTAAACTGATCTTGAATCTGATAAGCAACAGGTATAACTAGATGGTAACTTTACAAGTAAAGTTGTGGGGCTTGCTTTAGGGAAAGTGGTCAAAATGTCAGTTGTTTATAAAAAGTTAGAGAAAATTGAGTTGATGCGGTTACTAAAACAGCTGTACCTCTTGATTGGTAAAAGTTATCTGTTTTGATTTCAGATTTGAATAGCAGAGAAGTAGAGGAAGATTCCAATACTCTAACTTTTTGTCTTACTTGTTGGGAAAGTGGTCAAAGTAGCTGATTTGTGTCAAAAGTTACATCGTTTACAGTAAATAGAATGTTGGAAGTCTGGGAGTTTTTAAACAATGGGGAGCTTTAGAATGTTGAAAAAAGTCCCATTAAAGTGAATGAAGATGAACAAAAAAGGACAAAAAGCTTAATAGTTTAAAAAGTATAAAAGATATCAAAAAATTTTAAAGTTTGAACGGCGTTTCTAACTTAAATGGTGTAAGAGAAGTAGCGTGCCAAAGAAGAAGAAGAAGAAGAAGAAGAAGAAGAAGAAGAAGTATGTCGAAGATTTAAAGTGGGGACTCTTGTTTCGCAAGCCCCACTAATTATTCAACATTTCCCTACACAGTTCTTCAGTCTCATATTATCAATGTTTGGATGGTTGCACAGCTATTCCACCAAGTGTGATGTCACCCTTAATGGCTTTGGCTCCCTTTCTTAGTAGAAGAAACCTTTCGGGGGGGGGGGGGGGGGGTCAGTTCTTTTTTTATTATCTTTGGTAGAGTTGTGTTATGAAAGTCTTGAAAACAATATTTTAGACTTAATATTCAATCATTTTAAATGACACTTACCGATCTTTGTGGAGACGTATCCTCCGGGTCTATTTTGCACACAGTATTATGTTCAACTCCATTGCTAAATATTAAGACAAATAAAATGTATAAATGCTGAAATAAAATAAGCATTATTGCCTGTAAACTAACAATAAAATATAATAAAGCTACACTACCTTACTGCCTCTGTGTTATTTTCATGTTTTACTTCATCCTCTGTGAAAATATGATTTTAAATTATTTCACTTTCTTTAATACATGTGTAAAATGTTTATAATGTATTATAGCAAAGATATGTACCATCAAGTTGTAGTCCTAAATTTGATGTTCCATCCATATTTTCCATCTGCATAGCATTAACCTCAGCTTCAGCATTTAGAATCTGCTGAATAACAGCCTCAACAATTGGCATCACCATGGCAGCAGTGGAGGTGTTACTAAGCCACATAGACAGGAAGGCAGAACTGATCATGAACCCCAGCATAAGCCTGAAAAACAAATAAGAATTGTTAGCATTTTAACAAATTGTGCAGGAATGCAGTGATTTTACAGCCTTGACTTAACTCAAAAACAAACTTTTATTGGTACAGTCTAGACAGCTCTACAACATGAAAGTCTGCCTCTTGAAAGGTGCTTACAAAAGGCCTAGCAGCTTACTCCCTGATTATCTATCACAAGTCTATACTGTGATTAGTATTCTTTACCATGGTAAAGATGTATTCTTTACCATGGTAAAGAATACTAATTTCTCAAAAGACTCCGTGCCCATCAAATGTAAATATCCAGTTGACTGACCAATAAACTCACAGCAGTGCTTTCCACACATCCCTTAATATTAATTTACTATGATAGCTGAATAAAAAAACACACTAATAATGCCTTGAAATAGAATAACTCATTTATGTATTTTTGCTATCTTTAAATATGAGATGATAAGTTAAAAAAAAAAAGATGCAATGCAATACTCTATGAAGAAGTTTATGCAAAGTAAGGTTAAGCTATTTAATCGTTATGCTCATTTTTAGTAGTACAAGTAACATTTTATCACAGGTGCACAGTCTAGGTTTGCTAGAATTTGGATAAACTTGTCTTACCAACCCAGGTTGACTCCTACCAGCATAACCATCCTCAGAGCAATGCGTTTGTGCAAATTCCACTTTTCAATCGACGTGGCCAAACAAACAACCCCAATTAGCAAGAGATGAAAGTCTTTGAAATATGCTGAGGCCACCTGCAACGATCACACAAAACAGTTTGAATCAGACTATAGACACATCAAAAACATAAACTTAAAAAAAAAAAAAAATACCATTTTATTATGTACAATTATAGTACATGGTTAGGTGTTTAAGTTTTTTTTACCGTTTTGGATTTCATAATGCCAAACAAAGGAAACATCAGGGCTGGGATGAGAGCAGTCACTGCAAGTGGCATTGCTTCTGTTACCCAGTAAGCAGCAACTACAAACAGTGTGTAAGCACATTGTGCTTCCTAGGAAAGTACAGAGAACAGAAGTACATGTCAACAAGGGCTGAATATCACGTATCCACGAGTTCTTAAGCTGCTCTTCAGTAGACTTTTTTAACATGGGCTAGATCAGCCAAAGTGTCTTTATTGAAGTAACAGGCAGTGTCATCTAGTGACTGGCCACTTATGAGGTTTCCTTTAGTTTTTCTTGTACACCTAATATTATTATTAAAGTCATTTTGTCTAGTCTAGCCTATGTTACATATTTCTATTGCAGGCAGCTAGAACTAAAGTACCTTAACACAGACATTGCAATAAGAAGCACACACAATTTCAATAAGAACCACACATAATAATTAAAAACATCATACAAATATAAGGGAAGAGTATATCAAAAAATGAAATATGATGCTTCTGACTCTTTAATTACATTTGCGAACCATTGGTTCTTCTATAAAATACATATTGTGTAAGAATTCATCAGTGCCACCAAAAATTATAGGAGGCTGTGTGGTCCAGTGGTTAAAGAAACAGGCTTATAATCAGGAGGTCCCTGGTTCAAATCCCATCTCAGCCACCAACTCATTGTGTGACCCTGAGTAAGTCACTTAACCTCCTTGTGCTCTGTCTTTTGGGTGAGACGTAATTGTAAGTGACTCTGCAGCTGATGCATAGTTCACACACCCTAGTCTCTGTAAGTTGCCTTGGATAAAGGCGTCTGCTAAATAAACAAATAATAATAATAATATAGTTTTCCAGTTCTTCTCCAAGGTAACACTGCTATAGCTAACAGGAATTATAGGTCTCTTAAATAAATTCTTTGTTTTTAGGTTTTTAGTGGTTAATTCAAGACTGAAATACTGTAATTTGAGGACTGTAATGCACACCCTAAGTATGACACATATCGCTTCTATAACACGCTCCTCTGGCATACCAAGTTTTTTTTTCAAGTTTTCTGTAATTCTGTAATTGCTAGGAGTCGGCATGTCACTTCCTGGAATCGGTAATTCGGTGTCTGAGGACTGAGCAAATTCTGCGCAACTGTGCTCCGTTTAAAAAATAAAAATAAAAAATGTATTTCTTCTTATTTGAACAGCCTACATTGCTTGCCTATTGTAGTCTGCTTTCTAACCTACAGCATCTGCTGTTTGTGTTTGTTCCTCTGTTTTTGCAGCTAAAAAAACAATGAGAGAGAAAAGAGAGTCGCTTCCTACACCGGGGCACGGCGCTGCAGTACCAGCTGTCGAGTCAACGCCGCTGGGCATACCTTGCCTTCCGAATGACCTTTTTTTTGTTTACCCTACCTTTCAGCTCAGCTGTGTGTCAGTTTTTAAAAAAACAGTATACTCTTCATTCTGTCTCTTTTTGTGTATAGTCTGTAGGCAGTGCACCACACCGCAGCTTGGTGCCCCCAGTGCCACAGAGCCTCACCCCCCCCCAGTACTGGCATTGAGAAGCTAGGACAAGAGCGCTGCATCAGTTTGACCAGTCTGAGGTTAGAAAGAGAAAATGGGGAAGCTCCAAGCCCTCCGTACAGTCGATACAATGCTACCGGTGTGGAGAAGATCATGCACCTGATGTCTGCCATTTCAAAAAGGCAGAGTGCCACTTTTGCAAAAAACGGGGGCATATTGCTCGAGTGTGCCACAGGAAAACACTGGACAAGAATAAAATACCCCTTGCCAAGCGTAAAGTCGGGTTAAGTGCATACCAAGTTACTGAGCCCCAAATCCCTGCTTCAGAGGGAGAGGAGGCAGCATACTCTCTGTTCACTGTGCGAACGCGGTCCCGTAGACTGGACATTCAAGGTAGAGTCCTCCGCAGTCAAAAAAGGATGAAGCAGAAAGTACGACAGCCGGCTCGAGTACTAGCCACAGGGTCAGCTGTTTGGGTGAAGAATTTCACTGGGAAGGTAAAATGGCTACCTGGTTCCGCTATCGCCCAGTCAGGACCCCTTTCTTACAAGGTTGAGGTGGCCGGTAATACGTCAATACATGTAGACCATCTCTTGGCCAGGCAGGCGTCCACTGCGGTCTCCGAGTTTGGCCCAGGGTCTGACAGCATGCCTACTGAATTGGTCTCAGTTCCCCTGGAAGGTTCCAGTGACAGCCCCATCACATCAAGTTTTCAACCTAACCCAGCATCAGCAGGGCCTGCTACTCCTGTGTTGGCTGCACCATTGTCAAAACCCTATTGCTGCCTTCCCTGTGCACGCTACTATATATATATATATATATATATATTTTCTGAAGAGAAATCTCAACTTTCATTTCTGTGTCAATGTACATATTCTTCATTAGAGTCAAAAATTTGATTACATTTCAGTTTACTGTCCGGGAGCCAATTGAGCATTTCCAATCAGTCCTAATCAATAGATAAGTAAAATGCAGAAGCTTGAGATTATGCATGGCTACTAAAGGGAATGTGTCTTGTGGGATGCAATGCCCAGTTTGTATTAAAAACACGTGTATGACACACTGAGTGTACTAAAAGAGTCTTTATTAAGCACAACTGAACAAAATTACAAAACCGTTTAGTAACGCGAGTTAACAAAAAATATGCTTGAGTTACACAACACTTGGTCAGAAAGGAGATCCTTAACGTTACATTAACTCCAAATAAACTGTACAGGAATAACAGAAAGAGGGACGTTTTGATTCTTGTTTTTAAAATGTCTTTACTTACCTTCTTATTAGTATACTTACATTTGTTCTACACACAAAACATTGAATGTGCTAATGGAACAGCGGATTAGTATACAACTGAACAGAATCTTAATAATGGGATCATTATTATTATTATTATTTATTTCTTAGTAGGCGCCCTTATCAAAATACATTTCAAGAATCACAGTACAAGTATTAATACAATTAAGAGCAAGATAAAATACGACTTCGGTTCTAGCAAGTACAAGTATATGACAAAATACGATTGAATAACTGAGCAGACAACAGTGTCAGTGATAGTTACATCAGGATATAATTAAATACAGAATACTACAGATTAAATAACACTTGTGACAGATTTTACAGTACTCTAAAGTACAGGATTAAATGCAGTAAAATAGGGAGCAGATAAGAGCAAGTAAAGCGCATTTATATTAAGGAAGACTGATACGTGGCCAGATGGAAAATTAGTTCTACAGGTGCTGTCTGAAGTCAAGATTAACTGAACAGAACTAAGCTTGGAGAAACAAACCAAGTGCCTAGGTTTTTGGATATGGTGTTACTTGTAAAGTGACTCATTCTTTTTCATTGACCAGCAGAAAGTTAACCCGAACGCTACATCCATTCTCCTGCCTCTTAACTGTATTTAGAAAAAGATTAACACATGCTTATACCAAACCAATACACGTGAAACAATACAGAAGCTTAATATCAACATCAATATTAATTGAAGTAAACGTTCTCTAATTAAAACTGCGAGATATAAACAGATTTTACGAATCTAGTATAGGCTAGTAGATTCAGTTTCCGATCACAAATACGCTTGCTAATTTACCTTCTACTTCATAAATATAACCCTCGATCCAATTGCTGTACCCTTTCTGCTGTATGTTTTTTGGAATGCTCGCATTATTATCTGCCCAATTATCAATTTCGTCAACTTATTTGAGGAACACATATTAAAGATTTCGTCCAGATAGTGATATTATCAGTAGCTGCGGCGGCCATGAGTCAGTTGCTCGCACACCGAGCCTCGTTTTCAAGCAAACATGGCCGCTGCGTGAATAAGGTATATGCAGTACTGACTGTCCCACCCCCTAGTACAGCCTCAGGTCACAGAAAGACAATACAGCAGGCTGCTTAAAACATTGTTGTCATTTGAACAGTAAACAAGAACGTTAACCGTTTTGGAGTATTTTTTGTAAATGTTATTTGTCTAAGGACGTGTTTTTGTTGTTTGTTTGTTTTGTTTTGTTTTGCTGGCTAAGTGCAATGCACACAGGACGGCGAAGGAATACAAAAAAATAACTATCTATAGAAGGAAGATACGTAGTTTGCGTCGGTTGCGTTGTGCAGTAGTTCATTTTTAATTTTTTTCCCGTACTTGTCTGGCATGTATTGGCCCCTGAAATAGGTGAATTTGACGGTGACTCCTTAATTTCCCGATTTCCGCAAAATCGTGATTTAGGTAGACACCTATGTATATTTAAAAACCACCGGCACCAGCATAAGCTAAAATAACTACTTCCGGTATCTTTGGATATCTGTATTCACGTTTTTTTTGTAGTTGCTCTTATCTGAAAGCATTTTCATCCATTCGTCTTACTTACTAGGTGCTTATATGTTCAGCAAGTATGTTTAGTATAATTTATCTGCTCTCGGTTGAACACGCTTACATGTAATTGTTTACTGTATTCTCTATTTTTTGCTCTTATAAATAAAATACATAATAATAATAATAATAATAATAATAATAATAATAATAATAATCTGAAAGTTTCAGAAAGAAAATAGTGAAGCCTAAGTGTCATTTGTACTGCTACCTATATTAACTGATACATGATGTTACAAGCTCTCTTTAAAACAAATGAAATCCAAAGTTCTCAGCTATGGTACTTTATATAAAGGTACCTAATAATAATAATAATCATAATAAAAATAATCCCATTTTTAAGATTATGTTCAATTGTATACTAATCCTAATTTGTTAACTCACGTTACTAAACGTTTTTGTAATTTTGTTCAGTTGTGCTTAATAAAGTCTCTTTAGTACACTCAACACTAAAATATAAATCCTAGGAAATGCAAGTGAAAGTTTATTAACCTCTGTAAAACTGGTAGATTAACCTTAAAATGCACACATTGTACTGCACTTATTTTAATTCCTGCTAACTTTCTTCACCGCATTATGTAACAATATAATACACTAGCATTCTCTTACTTTTGTATCAATGAGTAATGGAAGTGGTAGCAGCAGCAGTGGAGTGAGCACAATAATGAGGATCCTGCGGAAAGTCCAGAGTTTGGTGAAAAAGCCCATCTTCTGTCTTTAGCCAACATCTGGTCCTTCCAGTCATTCACAGATTTTAAATACTCAAGCTTGATTAATTTTTCTCTAAATGGTCACCTTTACCCTCAGCACAGATTCAAATGAAGTTCTAGTTAACAATAAATCTTTATTGTTTTTGAGTCATTATAGAGTCTATGCTTGCTGTGTATGTGTCCTTTATTACAACACATATGATATGGACAGTTCAGGCTCTTTTCTCCTTTCTATATATATATATATATATATATATATATATATATATATATACAGTACTGTGCAAAAGTTTTAGGCAGATGTGAAAAAATGCTGTAAAGTAAGAATGCTTTCAAAAATAGACATGTTAATAGATTATATTTATCAATTAACTAAATGCAAAGTGAGTGAACAGAAGAAAAATCTAAATCAAATCCATATTTGGTGTGACCACCCTTTGCCTTCAAAACAGCATCAATTCTAGGTACACTTGCACAAAGTCAGGGATTTTGTAGGCATATAGTCAGGTGTATGATTAAACAATTATACCAAACAGGTGCTAATGATCATCAATTCAATATGTAGGTTGAAACACAATCATTAACTGAAACAGGAACAGCTGTGTAGGAGGAATAAAACTGGGTGAGGAACAGCCAAACTCAGCTAACAAGGTGAGGTTGCTGAAGACAGTTTACTGTCAAAAGTCATACACCATGGCAAAACTGAGCACAGCAACAAGACACAAGGTAGTTATACTGCATCAGCAAGGTCTCTCCCAGGCAGAAATTTCAAGGCAGACGGGGGTTTCCAGATATGCTGTCCAAGCTCATTTGAAGAAGCACAAAGAAACGGGCAACGTTGAGGACCGTAGACGCAGTGGTCGGCCAAGGAAACTTACTGCAGCAGATGAAAGACACATCATGCTTACTTCCCTTCGCAATCGGAAGATGTCCAGCAGTGCCATCAGCTCAGAATTGGCAGAAAACAGTGGGACCCTGGTACACCCATCTACTGTCTGGAGAAGTCTGGTCAGAAGTGGCCTTCATGGAAGACTTGCGGCCAAAAAGCCATACCTCCGACGTGGAAACAAGGCCAAGCGACTCAACTATGCACGAAAACACAGGAACTGGGGTGCAGAAAAATGGCAGCAGGTGCTCTGGACTGATGAGTCAAAATTTGAAATATTTGGCTGTAGCAGAAGGCAGTTTGTTCGCCGAAGGGCTGGAGAGCGGTACACAAATGAGTGTCTTCAGGCAACAGTGAAGCATGGTGGAGGTTCCTTGCAAGTTTGGGGCTGCATTTCTGCAAATGGAGCTGGGGATTTGGTCAGAATTAATGGTCTCCTCAATGCTGAGAAGTACAGGCAGATACTTATCCATCATGCAATACCATCAGGGAGGCATCTGATTGGCCCGAAATTTATTCTGCAGCATGACAACGACCCCAAACATACAGCGAAAGTCATTAAGAACTATCTTCAGCGTAAAGAAGAACAAGGAGTTCTGGAAGTGATGGTATGGCCCCCACAGAGCCCTGATCTCAACATCATCGAGTCTGTCTGGGATTACATGAAGAGAGAGAAGCAACTGAGGCTGCCTAAATCCACAGAAGAACTGTGGTTAGTTCTCCAAGATGTTTGGGCCAACCTACCTGCCGAGTTCCTTCAAAAACTGTGTGCAAGTGTACCTAGAAGAATTGATGCTGTTTTGAAGGCAAAGGGTGGTCACACCAAATATTGATTTGATGTAGATTTTTCTTCTGTTCACTCACTTTGCATTTTGTTAATTGATAAATTTTTGAAAGCATTCTTACTTTACAACTTTTGCACAGTATTTATATATATATATATATATATATATATATATATATATATATATATATATATATAAATATAAATGTTGCCATTATCTGAGTGGGTTAAACTAATTCAAAACCGAGTTTTAATAGCCTGCTTTAATGCAGACATATCTGAGCCATGTGTGTTTTCAATAATAAGCAAACTTTAAGTTTTGTGTTATACAAAACGTAGAACGTTCAAATATAATATTGTAAAGGTAAGATAACTTTATAGTTTGCATTTCTGTAACCTTTCCCTTTTGTAATTCAGTTATTATTTTTGGCATTGTTAAAAACAGTTTTAGACGGTGGGGGGGGGGGAACAGTGTATTTTAAATAGCTGCAAAAAGTAACTATGCTGAGTATATTGTTTATATTAGGTGAATATTGCAAATGCTGGTAACTGGAAAACATGTTGTTTTACATGCATATAATACTGTTAAAGTAATATTAAAGTACTATTAATATTAAATTCATATTAAAGGTAAAATAATATTAAAGAAATAGACTTTATTTTTGGATATCGATATCTGCAAATAAGAGTTGTAATATATACTAGCAACTTATCTATACAAATAGAAATAATAATAATAAAAATAAAAACAGGCGTGTGGTGTGCAGTGTGATTCATACAATGCAGGTTCACGTCTTGGCTGTATGCAGTCGCCGTCTTCACTGGGGATTCCAAAGGGAGTGTCGTATTGGCTCTGGCACTCCCAGGGGTTAGGGAGGGACTGCTTCTCTTCATCATGCTACAGCCCAGTGAGTTCAGAGCGGACACCTGCAGGACTGGACTTTGTCCTCCATGCTTCATAGATCATGCTTTGTCTAGGTCCCTAGGTTGTAGCTAATCACAAAATAAGCACTTATGAAATACAGTATATGTTTGTTAGTGGCCAAATAAAGGCCTGTGTTAACCATAAAATGAAAAAGGATTTCAATCATTAGTAAACTCAGGGAACCGCAATGCATGTCTGTTAATTTTTAGTCCTGTGTGTAGTAAGGTTGCCATGGAGATAAGAAGTCTGAGGTCACCACTCTAGTTCAGGGGCTATATGTGTATATGTAAGTTCAGAGCCTCCCTGTCCATATTACCACAACCATGTTCGAGAACCAAGAGCAAAACCGAGTTGCCTGAAACCCAACCCAACAGGTTAAGAGCATCCATATTGCAGTAATGAAACTGGGTTAATTAAGCCTGATTGTTAGTGGAGTACAGTATCCCAACAACCCTTTTTAATCTGGAGGGAAAAACAAAGTTGTCTCCATCAAGGATGCTGTATTGTCCCTGTCGGCTATGAGTTTAAATTCCAAAGCCAAGTGCGTCTGCATAGAGAATTGCAGCACTGCAATGGCAGCACAATGGCTTTGTAGTGCGTCTGCTTCAAATGCAGATATTATAAGCAGCATCTTGCTGTTGTGTTAGACAGTACAGAGATCAGTTAGAAGTTATGAGAGAAGCTCCCACTGGTGGGATCTCATAGGTGTGGAAACCTGGAATGAGTAGGGCTGGGTATCGAGCTTCCTGATGTCAAAGCAAACTTTTTTGTTGATTTTTTTTCATCATTCATCTCCCGGCCAACTACCAGCTGTGTTGCAATGTCTGTCAAGAAAAAAAGTGTCCATCACTCTGTGGCAGTTAGCCACAAAATAAAATATAGGACCCTTTTACACCTCTTTGGTGTCGATCGATCCATAGTAGGTGAAATTGTCCTTCAGGTATGCTGTGCCATTATGTCTGTTCTCATACCTAAGGTTATATGCATAAGCAATGTTGAGGAAATAATAACTGAATCTGAGATTGGGAGTGGTGGTGCAGTGGACAGAAACCAGTTAACCAGAATTTGTCCATCTTGAAATTCTATTGAATATTACAACCAAAAGGGTGATTATACAAGTTGTGGTGATAATCCCTAGTAATCCTTTACAGATATTAATATCAGATGGCTGAGAAAAGTCCATGATGCCAGGATGTTCAGAAACGCAATCAAGTACAGAAAGGGGTAGAGTGGCACATTAGTCCCAGCACTACCCAGGATTATCAGTAACGTTGCTGTGCAAGTGGTTGTTCTAGCAAATCCAGCTTACTCACTATTACCCTAGGTAATGAAACCATTCTCTGATTATATTGGCCTAGGAAATGGCAGTTCAAATACTGTTTAAGAGCTAGAATGGTTGTGGAGTGTGCATTTGGGTGTTTGAAAGGGTGATGAAGGTGCCTGCTTAAATGCAGCAAACCACACAACAGAAAACATGCCCACTGTGTTCAGAGCATGTTGTGTTCTTTACAATATTTGTGAAACAAAAGAGGAGGAGCTTCAAGCTCACTGGTTTGGAGCAACCCGAGTATCAGCATATCCCCATGATGACATCTCACTAGCAGAGCAGGGCCGATAGGCCTTAACTATACAAGAAGCATTGGCATATATTTGGGAATAAAAGTAAGCAGACCCTTTTATTTACAGTTGACACTGTTTCTTTATTGAAGAAACTGCTGAACAAGATAATGAACTGCTGTGATGATGAAAGTGCAGAGAAACAATGTCATCAGTTTTCTGTAACCTGAACATTTTAACTCCTAAAACTATGTACATAACTTAGTGTTTTTAGTGTTGGTTAATCATATAACACGCTCGATCATGTAACAAGAGAAAACAAAAGAAAAAAAAGTTTGTAAATTATTTTTTACTGCATTCTGTACACATTTTTGTTGTGCACTAGCATGCCACTTCAGTGTTTTTTCATTGCATGCATCTCTATTAAGACTTTAACACATATTGTACAAACAGTATTACATGTGTAAAACTTTAAAAACGAAACCTCACGATAAATATAATCAGGACCTTCATTAATCTGTCCCGCTGTATCTGATTCTGAGAAAGGTGTTCATGCCTTTCTCAGATCGATTCCAGCAACTGTTTTAAACATTTGCTAAAGCAGCAACCTGCTGCTTAAAAAGGCTAGGTACCAGAGTTTCTTAGAGGTTTATAGCATCCATGAAGCAGATGTATTTAATAAATTTGCTGAATTTAAAACTCTCTGAGCCCAGATATAGGATATAGTTGCTAGATAATGGGAGTACTTAGAATAGGATTTGTATTGCCTGGATTTCACAGAAGTCAAATAATTGAATATAAAAATTAAACAGGTCTATTTAGGGAGCTATGGCAAGAACTAGGCTTTATTAATAATGACAAACGTGTCTACACAAAAAGAACACTAGAAGTGTAGAACATGCCAATTAAAAGCCATGTTTAAAAGAAAATAATAATAATAATAAAAAAAGCCTTCCTGGTAAAGGCAGTACATTTTTTTTTAAAAATCAGGATAGGATGTGTCATGTAACCAAAGGTCCAAAGACAATACATTAATAAAAACAGATTAAATTAAGCTGATTCAGTACAAAACAACTTGTAATAAAGTAAGGTGATACATACTGTAAGCATGGGGAAAAACATGGGAAACTGAAAATGTACCCCAGTAATGTAGTATTGTAAACTCATGTACTGTATAATGTTCCTACAATTAATTTAAATGAAATGGGTAATTGAGTTAAATGCTTTGCCATGTGATACAGTATGATATTCTTCCTTTATAGAAAAACAGTTTGCATGTACTGTATTTATTTATTTTTTTATGGTGTAAACAATTATTTGATTACTACACAATCAAAGTTTCATAATTTATCCTAAAAACAATGATTATCCTTAAATACCTAGAGGCAATCCCAGTAAGTTAGTTTATGCTTTGTACACCATTGAAAACACTTTACAAGAATAAGAGAGCAGTTTACAGAAATCAGATCAGGTTAGATTGCAATCACAATAGAAGTGCTTCACTTAAGCAATTTCCTTTCTGAGCAGACAAGTGTCCTTTTATCGGGCAAAGATACATTGTAACTAATAACTTCACAAGCATTGATTATTAAATACAATAGAGCAGTGTTAATTAGTCTGAGGAACAAAGATTGCTGCACCTTTTGGATCATCAAATCTGTCATTAGTGGTTAGCTGCATAATCATTAAGAGTCCATAGTACAAAATGCTTAACATCAGAAAGGTTGAAATCAGGCCCATCCAGATTCCAGGAGTGAAGAATGATGCACAGTCACTGGCATAGGAAAACATGTTATTCTTTATGTTGAAACCTTGAATCTGGAAGAGAATACAACATACAGTATATGAGATGGTTCTGTAGAAAATAATTTACACAAATAAACAACTACCAAAGCTTTTGCTCTGTAACCCCATAATGCCGAAGAATCTTTGAAATGAGAAAAGCTATTTTTATTTATGTAACTAGATTCCATTTCTTGTATAAAACACTTTTTCCCCCCTGTCCAGCAACATATAACTTATTACATATGAAAGATTCTGGCTTGTGAGACTGGGTTTAAATAAATAATAATATAGAGGGGTGGATAAGCATTGCATCATCTGTGATACAGAAATGGCATTACAGGGTTAACGAGTATGAACAATCTCACAAATGCGCATGCAAACTAACTTTTCTGTCACTGAAAGGTGGTTAATGGTGATGGGTTAATTCATGGAGTTGTAATGTCAGGAGCAGGGCAAGCTAGGGTTTGCAGCACAATATGAGAGCCATGCATGGCTTCAATGTAGCTTGTAACAGCTCTCCATGAATACAGTATTTCTCACCTTGCCACAAATGACTTACAAAAATGACTTTCCTTTTTTTGTGTGGCAGAAGGCAATACAGTTTACACAAACAAATACAATTACATGTTTCTGTAAATACCTGAAAGTCAGAAATGTGGATTTCCCAGGCTTGTGCCTCCTTGTTAGCTGGAATGAATCTTGAAGCATAATTCATGTTTGTTCCCACTAGCTGACAGTGATAAGAATACTCTGCAGGTGCAGAGATGGATGCATTAAACCTTGCAGTATGTAAATGATCTTGTATAATCTCCAGTGAATCAAAGGTAAACCACTTGCGTGCTGAGCCCTTGTAGAACTTGTTGGTCATTAGAAATCTGTAATAAAGCACATAAATGTTACACTTAGTAACTAACAATGAATAACAAGTAGCTAACTGAATATATTAACTATACTGAAATACTGTTTTTGTATTTTAAAATAACTATACTCATTTAAAGAAAGATGCTGCATTCTAACAGTCTCACATTGTAACTGTGTATAGATACAGTAGAGATTTACAATGTTTAGAGATAATGGATGGTCATAAGAATCCTACCTGAGTTCCAATGTATTGATTCCTTCAGCAGGGTTGGAATATTTTAGAGATACCCTAAAAACACAGAAACATAAAATATTAAAGAAATATTTGTGAAACATATACAAAGATTGCATGTAAATAGAACATTACAATGTTCTTCAGCCACAATGTTCTTTTTTTAAACTTATGGTCGCTGCTTGCTATTACAAACACGAGTCATAAAAGTTAAATATTTAAAGATTGATTATTTAAGCTTACATGAAACCTACATAGAGTAGGGAGGTGCATTGTAGGTAAGATTTTTTGAATAATTAGCTATACCCCCTTAATTATTTTAGCCTTGTTTACATTTGCATCAATGACATTATGACATACCTCTTAATTCAATTTGGCAACTTGTGATAACTGAAAAATAACTTACAAAGTGTTGGTGTCGGAGCACTCAGAAGAAGTAGAATTCACTGTGTGGGAAACAAACGTTTCGTTTGTCAGATCAACATGAAGGGTATTTTTGAAAGTTAAGGCTACTTTTGTAGCAAACATGATGATGCAAGTATAAGTGCCATTAGTCACTGTTAGAGGAGAATATCGGGCAGGAGCAGGGATGTCCACAGCCAATAACTGACGTCCAGTGTGAGAAGTCATGTCGGTACTTTTGAACCCCTGAAAGAGAGAAACAATCATTGATTGGCAGGTCCATCACATCTTCATGATTGGTGATGTTCAGAGCCAAAATAAAAAGAAAAAAGTTCACCAAAAGGGAATAACATAATCTTGCTATGTTCATTAATGCATACTTATCATGACCACCTAAAACCTCCATAGATGTATGTGACAAGGATGGCTGCAGGGGTGACATCAGACCAAAAACACAAACCAATTTATTGTGGGGCAAAACTGGCGGTCAATGCTCAATAGAAAAACAAAATACAAAACAGAACAAACAGACTCACAAAACAAAAGGGCACGCTGGCCAAAACAAACAAACAGACGGAACAAACAAGTTAGTACCGTGCTGGTGTAGACTCAGCATGTTTTAGCAATTGTTTTCTATTCACTTTAAAGTTTTACTTCACCACTGACTCATTCCGCCTCTTGAACACACTCCTCACTGTGCAGCCAAAGCTGCAGTTCTTTTATATTCTGGCCAAGGGGTTAACTAGCTAGTAATTATCTTATTATCCCTCAGAGGCCAGAGTCTGCACGGGTTTACTATGGATATGTGACTGTCAGCTAATTTTATATGTAGCTGATCAGTCACGCATTCCCACGAGGTAATTCAAAAACTAAAACAATAACAAATAATGGTGGTGGCTTTTCTTCCACGCCACAAACAAAAATAATACTCTTAAGTAGCCTAAGGCTTTTTGCTGGTTATGTTTACATAAAATAATAATACAATAATAATAGCGCACACATATATATATATATATATATATATATATATATATATATATATATATATATATATATATATATATATATATGCATTTGAACCACACACAGTTATTTAAAACAATTGGGAAAAAGAGACGTCACTCTTAAACTCAATGACCTACAACCTTTCACCAAAACCTTGGGAAAGGTATAAATAGCTAAATAAGATCTGCAATTCTGCTGGACTCTGTAATTGATTCATAAAGCTTCCACATGTTACACTTTAACTGTCTTAATGTATCAAGCTAACCATTACTACTGTCATTCTTATGCAGGCTGGAAACAAGTATAGAGTAACGAGTCTTTACTCTAGTACTGCCTTAGCACCGGTGATGTTACAAATCTTTTTTATTTAATTTAAAAAGTGACTTGTGAGTAAATGCATAGTGAATATGGCCCGTATTTCATGGGAACATGCTGGGATCCTAACCAAACTACTCAGTAAAGACCCTTACCCATTTTTATACTTTATTTTCTAAAACATTTAAGTTAAAAAGTCACAAAATAACACATTATCAAGGATTTGCAGAGGTTGTGTTATGTCAGGTTCTAATACATTTGATCCAAACTGTTTTCAGTTTCCAGAGGCACACAAGAGCATCAAGAACAAAAGATAAACTGAGCTTAATGAAAAGTCTCCAATAAACCCCAAACACAGGGAATTTCAATACTTTCAGATAAAAATCTACTTTTTTCCATTTAGTGGGATTATAGTCACTAGACTGAGGAATGCTTTAAGTAAACAGAATATAAACAGTGAAGTAGAACTCTACAATCACCTACAGCAAACACACAATTCTGTATTATTAGCAAAGCCATCAACTGCTCAAATGAGGCTTGTCTACAGGATATCAAACAGAACAGTAAATGTTCATGTTGTAAAACAAAAGCAAGGTCATAAAAAACACATTGCTTAGCACATTTAAAATGACCTTTTAGACCTTTAAGATAGTTTGGAAAATCAAAAGTCTGGAATGAAAGCTGGGGTGTATACTATACTTAAACATGGTGTGATGTATTTACAGTGTTCTTAGAGACTATTAATATAAAGTGTTAACTAATATTGTTATGATTTCGGTTTTATTAGGAATTAAAATAAAAATAATATGCACATCAAAAAGTATGTGAATCTTCAGCACATCCAATAACTTGATATTTTTAGACATGGTCACGTTTGGAATAATTTTGTACTCACCTTGGAAGGACTAAATGCAGTATAAATGGCTGTAAACGGAATTCCACGATGTTTCAGATTTGTTGTGAACTTTCCCATTATAAGATCTGTATTGAGGCCAAGGGTTGAAACAGAAACTGATTTAAAGTGAATCTAGAACACTGTGACATTTTATTCCCATACCAAGTTGCTCTCTAAGATGCTTCTTATTTTATTAGTTTTAGAATTGTTACTCTTGTTTTTACAACAGAAACAATAAACAGGAAATAATTTTGTACATTTTGAAAGGCTAGTGAATTACAATAATGCTGCAGTATTCAAAGTGTTTAAACAGCATTACATGTATGTCTTACCATTGTCAGCCAGGACATGTGCTCTCGACACATCACTGGTACTATAAGAAAAACAGAAAAAAACCCTGTTATATTGTCATTGTACTGTCATATCAAGTTTTCACAGTAGGGAAATTATAAAGGTTAACGGGGAAAAAGTGAACAGGGTCATGATATTAAAGACTTAAGACATATGTACCATGGTGCACTTGTTTTTATTAAAAATAAACAGGTGCTAGTGTCACAAAGCAGTTCTAGGTAGTAGTCTGCTAAATCCAATTAACTTCCACAAAAGAAAATAACACATTTATCCTTTAATCATGCAGATTTGCTGAGTGGATTTCTACTAAACTTCTATTGTTCTATCTTTGCAGTGCTTTGTGAAACTGGCTCCAGATTTCTAGTGATAACAGGGTACATAGGTGAATTTGCATGTGGTGCCAAGGTTAGTGTATGCAAATTAATGTAAAAGGAAGATTAGTTTAAAATAACACAATATAAAATGTCCATGGTTCATGGCATATGACGTGATTAAAAATCACTGACACAAGTTTAGCATTGATGAGAGTCTGAAGGGTGTCTGCTTTGAAATCTAATCTAAATCTAAAATAAATAAATAAATAACTTTTTGCCACACTATTATTATAATTCTGCAATTACTATGTATATATATATATATATATATATATATATATATATATATATATATATATATATATTTTTTTTTTTTTTTCTCCTGTCAGCTTTGTGAATCACCAGGAAACCAACAAGCAGCCTTTTCCAGCCTGTGCTTTAATTTATATTGCATCTTGAAACAGGAAAAAATAACCTGCTAAAAGGTTTATTTAAAAGAATCTGCATGTTGACAAACCATTTTTGTTACTTCTGTATGCAAACATAATCATTCCAGCAACATCAAAGCAACTGAAAATAACTACCTGTATCTATAACTTTTTTTTAACTGTTATAATAATTGTTTCTGGCAATAGACTGCTTTAATAGTTCAATATGACAGTTAATTACTGCCATCAATTAGAATCATCCAGTGGTCAGTAACTAAAACAAAAACACTAATCTAGCCATTTTGTTTGATTTCAGTGTACAGATACCACTGAGAAAGTTTTAAGAATTGTCAACCCTGCAGTCAATATTATGTAGGAGTATGTCCAAAAACATTTCACATAGCAAGAATGGACAAGTCTCTCTAGGGATAGTAAGAACTAGTAGCTACAGGAATAAAAAGGTGGGGGTGGGTTCAAGTATACTCCAATTGTGTCTTGTTTAAAGTAGCCTTTCTTACATTACATCTTTACAGAGCTGACACTAGTGGCCATAGGAGTTAATTTAATACGACAACTTAATTTAAGATATATATAGACATATATATTAATTATACAAGTGCTCCAAAAAATGCTATACCATGGATTTCCCATAAAGTTCATTCCTGTAAAGGTAGTCATGGTAGTTTCCCCTCATTGTTTGTTCTAACTTGGCCTACATTAATACCCCATTTATTTATTTATTTACAAAAACACTGCATACAACAGACATGCAAAAGCCTTCAATACTATACCTGCTTAGTACTGGTAAGTTAACAAGGAACAAATTAGGTTTGGTTGGATCTATATCCAGGTCTTCTATTGGGAAATGATCTGCGGTGAAGATGTTCCATTCTGTTTGTTTCTGCAGATACTCAGACAAGTGGCTTGAGCCTTGCGTTGTCACTGCTGGTAAAACCAAGGATGAAGCAGAAGTCTCAATTGATATCTATAATAGAAAGCCACCCAAGGGATTCAGTAGTCAGGCTTGGTTTTGTTGTCAATCAAAATAAGCATTTTTTTATTTTAATTTTCATTAACCAAGTTGGTTAAAACTGGTTTTGAATCATATTTCAACTACTGTACTTATACATGCATATTGTACATCTAACCTATTCTAGAATGGTTCCAAACCTTTTATATACCCAAACTATTCTAGAATTGTTCAGAATGTTTGAACCTCTTTAGAATAAGTTAACCCCGTACAGAAATACAGTACATTTTGTAAAATCTTCAGAATTTATGAGATTTACTTTAACATATTATATATATATATATATATATATATATATATATATATATATATATATATATATATATATATATAGATTATTACCAAGATAGCACAGGTACAATAAAATCTAATCTTCCTGCTTTTCTGTATTTAAAACTGCAACCAAATCCTGGGCTGTCACAGCTAGTCAGAAACAATACAGGTAGCCCTAATTAGCATGTCAGTTGACATATGAAGAACTAATTATATCCCTTATGACATTTTCCTTTTGGTTTTCGACTTTCTTCGCCTCATACAGACACCGTTACAGACACATTCGTGAAAGTCACGAAACATCTGCAATATCTGCAAAACAAAGTGAGCTCTTGGATCTTGCTCTGGAGGTATTTCAATACTTGAGGAACTTTATATATTGCAATATTTCAGTGTAAAGTCTTGGTGGCAATGCTTCAGAATGTTTCAAAATGTTCTGTAATGGTTAAATAATGTTGCATCAAGTCACAAGATGTACACACTTGATTTCTCACTTGGATTTTAACCAATTTGCTTTCCAATCACGAGATGCTTGAAGCACATCTAAAATTCACAACATCAGCCACTTTACTGGAGGCTCAAAGGACACCACAAGAATTGGAATTGTAATGCCTTGCCTGTAGACTGTGAAATGGCTTCTCATTTGCATGGTCTCGTCTATAGTATGTGAAATCATCCATGCTGAGCTGAAAAATAAAAAGAGGTCGCCAGTTAGAGAGTGAGATCTCATCTAATTAGGCACATATTAATAACTTGGTGAAAAATCATTAAAAGATTACTTTATCCTGAAGAAACAGCACTATGTTCCTTGAACTTTGGTTAAAGAGTGGCTGCAGCAAATTATGCAGCTCCTGTTCCAAAATAATGTGTCCTTCATATTCAAAAGGCTGACCTTCCCACAGGGAACTAAAAACAACAACAACAAAAATGAAAGATTAAATAATACTTTAATAAAAAAAAGAAAGATTAATAAAAAAAATACATAGCCTATATAAATATAAATGTCAGTATGAAGTGTGTCAGCCTTTGTTTTTGTGACAAGAAAATTATAAATGTTTAGACTGAAAATACCCATAAAAGATGATCTCTGTAGAGAAACACACTTAGAAAGAACAGCATTCCAAGGATCCTTTATACGTTACATATACCATGCTCTTAGTGACTAAGTATATACTGTCGTGCAGAAAACATTAATTTGGTTGTAAAGAAGGGAGAATGACACACATTATATAACTACCTCTAAGCTGATATTCTTGCATTTGGATATACTCTCTCATTGGAATGTAAGCTAGTATATGAAAACTTGATGTTTAAATATATTTAGACTGACTGGGAATCTCTTTTCCAAATACTGAATAGCCTGTTTAAATGAAAAATGTAAGGCAGCTGTGTTCCATAAAGTTCCCAGTGGTTTCTATGACAACAGTGAGCACACACCAGGAGATCCTGTTGAACTAGACCATTCAGATTGAGTGTGCCACTGCTGCCTGGAACAGGCTGGTATCCACATTCAACAAGAAAGTCCAATACCCCAGAGCCACTATTGCCGCAACATAAATAGGTTTGTATTTAAACACATTGTATGGACTGTGTATTGTGAAAACACACAAAGGTATACAATGAGTGTATTGTACCTAAATAAACTATTTACTGTAGCTTATGTCACATATTTTGCATGCACTGACTGGTATTCAAATGTATTTTTCTATTGATGGTAGCATAAATACAAAGCTACATATACTGTCAGAATACCTCCATTGTAAATTTAAGCTGATTTTTATGGAGTCCTGCTGAAGCATTTTCTTATTGATATATTTTCTTTATTATTATTTCAATGACTTGTTGCTCTAAATGATGCAATACTTTTTTTTTTTATTAAACCCAGCTCCTTCCTTTGAGGATTGTGGGGTAATCCTCTGGAGGTTTACCCTACAAGAACATGACACTTCTTAAAGGTCAAACCATTCTTGGTAATATAAAAAACAGGTGGGGTTTTACATTAGATAAGGTAATATGCAGTATACCTTAAACGGGTTACTCCAAACATATTATTTAAAAATAACCCTTTTTTTCATTAGACCTAAACCCTAAAAAGTATACTAATGGTTTGCATCTTTTACAATTCAATAGAACTGTGATATTAGTAGTTATATGGCAATTACATTTTGGGGGTAATAGTCCTATTAATTGAAATATAACAACATGTACAGCAGACTAAAAAAAATGTCAGTTGAGTTTTATGTAAGCTCTCCACATATTGAAATGTTAACATATTCCTTAAAAAAAAACTAAAGACCAACAAACAAACAAACAAACCAAAAAATACATATATAATTACAAATCTAGGATTATTTTAAGATTTCCTCAGTGGAATTATGGCATTGCTTACCTTTGAGATGACCAAATGAGAACAGGAACATGATCCACTGCAGTTGAGGCCTGCAGAATACTTTTTACTAAAATGCAGGTAAAAATCACTCCCAGCACTCCAGCCATGCTTTCTCTACTTTACCACAAAACTAAAGAAGTGTAAAACAGAACATCCTGGTAATCGCATCCTAAAAGGGACATCCAGCTTGATCTGGGTGGAACTTATCAGTGTTTATGTAAACACAGCAATGTAGTTCTAGACCTATTCAACAGATTCTATTTTTTAACATATTATATACAAGTAATATTGTAATGCAAAGACAGTATATACATACATTTAACATACACATTCAAATCTCAACCCTGAAAGATAATTACAGTACATAACAGTAATAGGAATACCATGTAGGTAGCATATTAACTAGACACTATATTAAACCAGAAATAAAGAATGGATATTAAATCAGTAAATCAAATAGAAATATTATTTTAGTTTCAGTTCATTATTTATTTTTTTTAATTCAAACACAATTCTGTTTTTCTGTATCTGTCTGGTAGAGCCTCTCTATCTGTAATACGTACATCCAGGTTGGACATTTCATCTGTGGCACACCTGCTCTTTTAAGGGAAAGAGAGATAACTGACATCTATTCTTCTTGTTCTATTAAATTGATTTTTTTTAAAGTTATTTCAAATTAAGTAATTGTAATAGCATAACAATGTAATAGAGAGTACATTGAAAAAACACATGGGCATTGTTCAAACAGGAACAGACTCGATTCTTCATTTAGCATCAATACAGGAACTACATTTACAGTGGCATTTAGCATGCAAGATATAGTTCACCTTTCTATTGTTCTCCAACTCATTTCTTTTTAATCTGAAATGTCTATTTATATGTAGACCTATAGTCCTACAATGACAAATAGCTAGATAACTGCAGACAGATATGTATAACATATTTTTGAATACCAATCATCATTTACATTACATTTTGTTAGGCAATACTGAAAATCCCCAACATAGCAATAATGCTTTCTTCAGGATGGTTAAGATGAACAAAATCAGGAATTGGTATTAAATTATTTTAATAGAATATTTAAAGAAATTTCAGGATATTCTGACCAAAAATTTCAGAAGTATTTATTGCAATGGTATTAACCCACACTCTTGTCATAGCCCCTCTCCCCAATTTTGATAGTAAAAAGTTTAAACAAAAACAGCTTGTGAAATTAAAAACATTTTGTTTGAATTTATTTCAACTGTATTCATACCTTTCTTTTAAATTAAGCAATACATGAACCTATGACTAGAGTGTGGAATTAGGCCTGGGTCACAGCAGGTTTTGTTACTAAAAGGTCATTGCCAGGAGCTGCAGGCTGAGAATCACGAGAGTGCAAGAACTGAGCCATGGCTGGAATCTGTGAGAAATATTTCTTTGCCAAAGTGTGCTTGTGCTTCATTTTACGAATGAACACAACTCCATATGCCTGCCAAAAAAAAAACATTCAGTCAATAGCAACATCACAAAAGGAAATACTGCTTTGTCCTAACTTGTATTTCACCTAGAAGGCAACAACGTTCTCTTAATTTATGAGTGATTTACCTAGCTATATATTATACAGGTTCTAGCACAGGCTTTGCCAATATACTTTACATAATCACAAAAGCATTCAGTATAAAGAATATAACCTTTCTTATAACCTTGCTAAACCCCTATTACTGACAAACTAACAGGCCTTTCGTTTATATTGCAGTACAAGTCTTTGTAATATGGCTGGCATATCTTATTTTAGAATGCCACCTGCTGGAAGAGATAAAGAACTGAGCTGAACCCAACAGTGATATTTATTGTTAGATACCACACACAATGTTCTGCTGTTTACTTAAATGATATTCTATCACATGCCTTTTTTAAATTTGATATAGAAACACTATAGACTTAGTGAAGATGCTGATTGTAAAACAAGCGCTAGTATGTATTTGTTTCCAATATTCTTGCATAATACAAACTCAAAATGTGAAAAAACGAAAACATGATGTAATCATAATGAACCAAATCTTTTTACCTGCTCAACATTGTCCAGTTTTAAATGTGCAGCTGCCTCTTCTTTTGTTAACAGAATACAGTTCCATGGAGACCATTCAAAGTATTTGTTCCACTGTACCACGACAAGGTCATAAAGGTCATCCCAGGCACTCAGAGCTGACTGAGTAGCACAGATAATCCCAAGCAGATACTGCAGATCTCGTTCCTGCAATGAAAATATAAAATTGTTTTTAAACTGTTCTAAGGTTAAAGTTAGTAAACAAAAATTATATATTACTAATAATTATTATATAATACTATTTGCTAATTATATGCTTACAATACACATTTTTCACAGGTTTCCAAATTGAATTAGCTATACAAGGTGTCAAAGCCATACAATAAATATTATTAGTAAGTGAACACATGATTAAATGTGTAACTAATTATATATATATATATATATAAAAAACCTTTGCAAACGTTTACTGGATTGTGGTGCTCAGTAATATCCTCACTCTGATTCTCTGTTCATTTGGTATCATGATTTAAAGATTTTGTAATTAAATCAGTCAAAGTGGCATCAAAACAAATGACCAAATTCAGCAGTTTAAGTCACTGCTTAGCTGCTGACAAGAGTTCAGTTTAAGAACCTAGCCTATCATGGGAAGTGTTTTGTCATGTTCCTATGTGACCTTGACCAAACAGCACACCAAATGTTCTGACCAAACGAAATACATTTTTTGCATACCTGCAGTAAAAAAGCAATCTTTGCTTTTTTGTCATACTCTGCCTCTGCCTGCCTAAGCTGTGTGAGCATGTTCTTGTATTTATTTAAATCTTCTCGTTGATGGGCTACATTATCCAGCTTGTTACACTGATGACACCTGCCAATTGTGCATGAATTTGCTGTCATGGAGAAAATTCAGTCGAGCACAGGTAACTTCTACATCTTCTACATCCAGGGCAGTAGATATTTTTTTGTAACTGTGATGTATCCTGTGGAACCTAAATATTAAAAATAAGAAAAATAAATTGAAAAAAAATCATATATTATTTATTTCTGTCAATATTTGATCAATGCTTCACATTTTCAAGAAAGCTTCTTCAAATTCCTTTTTTGCAGTTTGCCAGTTGTGGAGGGAATTCTGTTAGCAGTATCCTTTCTTTACTGACCTTTTCCAAAAAGGTTTGTACTGAGTTTTTGATATTCTCTTCATTAGCATCCAGCTTATGCCTCCCAATAGAAGCAATGAGCTGTGTCCCTTGCTCCAGCAGTGCACACAGTGCTGCTTTCCTTTCTTCTCCATTCTTGACACCATTTTTAAATGTACATGTTTTCTTAAAATAGCTCTTTGAAATCTTCTTTCTCTAATCATTACCCTATGACAGGAACATACATTTTCAGGATGTCTAGAAACTTTTGTGATTTGTATTATATATAAGTGTATTTATTATAGCCTGTATATTACTGTACATTATTACATAACCAACTATGCAGTTGTTCTCTGTGTATTTTTATTTAACAAAAAATGTAAAATAAATATAATTCCAACAAAGCAGCTATTTTATTACAGACAGTTTCATACTATTACTATGTTTTCTCTTCCTGTCCATTTATATATTTAGCATATTATGTTCCAACGTTAGTCTCTTTGACAGCTGGCACATTTTAAAATATCTGTATCTATAAATTCAATGGCAAACCCAGGGTATTAAACTCCCCCACAGTTTCTGTCAATGACTCAACATCAAAGAATAACCTATATTCCAATAAATGTAAAATTATAAATAAGCATCAGTTGATAGGAATTGTGCCTCTGAACTGATGCAGTGTTTCACCATAAAAACAAACCACTTGAACCTCTTACTATTATTACATTTAGAGATGTCATATTTTTGAGAACTGTTAACTATGGTAGTTATGGTGTACATCAAGGAGTCTTAAATTAAACCTTACTTTCCAAAGCATGGTACAGTAGGTCAAAGTCTTCCTTTGTTTTGGGGTGCATCCTCCTCTCATATTCCCTTTTCAGCCTGTCTTCCTTCTCCTTCTTCTTTCTTAGTTCCTCCTTCTTCTCCCAATCCAACCTAACCATTCTGTCATGCGACAGCTGCTTTACCAGTCTCATGGCATGCCAGCGCCTGGCATAAGTCTGTATGACTATCACCTTCAAACAGAACACATAGATTAATGGATTGGGAAGTAATATATTACAACGTTCTAACATCTTATTTTTACTGTGCTACTTTAATTGGAACGGCAAACTATGCTTCTATGACTGTAATTATTTTAACACCATTTTCAGTCTTCTCAAAACATATTTCATGAAAATACCACGTAGTTGCCATGTCATGAAAACCCTATGAGTACCTCCACTGTGTCTTGTCAAACACACTTTCCCAAAGGTATTTTAAACATACCAAAACAGGAAGTTGTATTTATTGAATAATAATAGAAAACCACCCCCACCCCTCTCTAACTCACTGCTTTTAGCCTCCTGTAGTGGTATTCGTCGGCTGTGAAATACTTTCCTGGTGATATCAGTGTTAGTAGTATTTGACACGTAACACCCTGTCTTTGTCATCTGTGTAGATGTCGTGTAGGTCACCTGCTGGTGTTGACTCTTCTAACTATCTACACATAAAAAAAAGAAAAAAAAGAAAAAATTACTTAAGGCCGTCTACAATATGCAATAAAATGTCTATCTATCTATCTATCTATATTTAGTTACAGATGTGATTTATAATGTGATATAATGTATACTATATATATATATATATATACTGTATATATATATATATATATATTGTATTTAGTGTGTAATACATTTTGTGTGTATTTGCAAGGTTAAACATGCAAATACTCACTAAATGACAGTATAGAATGCTCTCAAAGCTGGTTACTTGTGTTTCTACAAAATTTTTCAATTCCATTGTCTGGTCTCTTTTTGGAAATAGTCTGTACGCCTGTATGATGGAATTCTGCCCGTTATTTCATGTCGGTATCCACCCAGAAATGTTTTGCGTTGTGTGGTCCTTTCAATTTCAACCACTACATCCTGATATGTATCAGCATCTATAAAAACAAATTGTAATTGTTTATACAAAAGTGTTTTTATTTTAGTTTATGTCCATAGCTGATTAAATATGCCACACAGACTGTTACATCAGGCATGTTGTATTCCTGCTGTGGTTTCACACCAATTCATTGGTATTACATCAGGACCTAATAAAGCCCAGTGCATAGCGTAACCAGTAACATTGATAATCGTGTATTTGTCAGACGCTCCAAAGTCCTTATTTTCAAAAAGTTGTTATAATTAAATCTCAGTAAGTTCTAGTTCTCATTTCAGTTTGTAGTTTACAGCAGTCCACATTAAAAGAGACTGAAATAATACATTTCTCAATTATTCTTGATCTTAATGAGCACTGGTTTATAATCATTTTAACCGTAACAGTGAATTTAATGAAACTACACACCTACATTTAAGTGTTTTATTGATATTTTTATTCAATACATATATATATATTTTTTTTAAATAATGCAAAACTGTATTTACATGATTGGCAACTGTATGACATTAGATCAAGCAATTTGGGACAATAGGTGACATTTTACATTTAGTTCAAGTTTTCTTATTTTAAATTGGCCATTTCCACTGGTTGGTTGGGGGTTCTTCAATTAAAGGTTCCCATGGTTTCCATTCAACCATCTTCCTGGATAACGAGAGCTCATTCTCAGCCTACGGATGTAAACAAATAATCATAAGCCAATAGTCTCTTTAATAAATAACAAATAAAACAGGCAGCCCATTAAACAGCATCCTTTGTTCTGGAATATATGAGTCTCTTGGTTAAGTACAGCAAAATGGGTAACAATTTTGAGACAAACTAATCATACTGGTATTGAACTAAAAAGCTAATTTTCGAGATTAAAAGAAACTTCTGCATTTAAACTAGTCTAGGCTGTATCAGGGGTGGAAATAAGACTTCTGTTGCATAGCAGTTTCACCCATTCCAGGATATGATACAAGCTTGATTTGTCCCAGTGTATAGATAACAAATTCAGGTGTCTTAGTTCAAACCAGGAATGGAGCAAACTGCAATGCAATTGGAGTCTTACTTTCATCCCTGTTTATAATGAATTTCTTAAATATGCTATATTCTATATTCATGCAATGAAACAAAAGGCTACATATATTGTTTAATATTTCTATGTACCTCTAGTGTTTACAGAAAAAAAACAAGATACACCACCTACTTGATAAATCGCGGGTGTCGGGGTCCTATACAAATCCGCTATATATCGAGGGCCGCGATATAGCGAGAGACCCATAGAAAAACAAATAGGCTAACAAATACTATACAACCACTCACTCGTTTTATCAGGGGCGTCAGGGTCCAATATAAATCCTCTACGCAACACGCGTTCTCATTTTTCAAATAAAAAGCAGCACACCGTTTTAATTTGTACAGTGGAGGGTAACTGCTTCTCAACAACTTAAGTCTCCAATTCATTTCATGAATCTTCCTCTCATTTCTCAAATGCCCAAACTGCTGCATTGAAAGAATCCGTTCCCAACATAGGAGGCTTGTTGCTAGGGAGCTGACGTCACTGCCCCGTGATTTTTGCTAGTGCATGGCTTAAAAAAACCGCTTCAGCAAGTAGATATTTAATTTGCTTAGTGTTATTGTGCAATGTGTGTGTATATGATAACAGTATGATATTAATGCTTTGTTTTTAATTGTTCTGTATATTTTAGTTTGTGATGTGCAGTAGAAAATAAAAGGAACAGTAATTCTCTATGTATAGTGCAGCTAAGGCATGCGCAGTCAGACTGTAGAAATGGGGAGCCAACTCCAAGACCACGATACATAGCGAGGGGTGGGTGTATTAGAATTGAATAGTATACAAATATCGTTGTGTATTCCAAAATATTATTTAAAAAATATCAGAAATGTGCATAAACATTCATACAATTATACTTTAAATAAAGTACTTTGATTATTGAAGGAAGTACCTGGACAATAACTTCCTCTATCTGTCCACAGTTGATTTTTCTTTCCAGCTTCTCTATATCCGGTTCCTTAAACACAATAACAAAGATATTTTCAGTTAGCATACTTTAATAGCATACATTTTTGGGGCTTCTATCACAAAGATCAGAAGCAGCCCAATACAAAAGCATTAAGAAGCCTTACCGATTTTACCAAGTCAAATCTGTCATTGATGAGCTGTTCTGTGTACGTTCTGTAGGCTGCATCTTTTGGAATAGTCTGCAGAGATGCAAGGATTTTGGAATAAAGTATCCTCAGGCGCTTTAGGAGAACAAAGAGAGTGGAGTTTATTCTCTTAATAACCACAATCAAACTGCTAGTTCGAATAATGAAAACTGAAAGGAAAAACATCTCAGGCATTTCGTTTGTTATTTGTATCACTGAATATTGGATTTAGCAAGACTAACAGAAAACTGTTTAGGCGAGACACCGCAAGCACTCGTAGGGATGGCAACCAGACTCCAATTGCATAGCAGTTTCATCCACTTTATGGCGCTTAATATTAATATCCCTGTGTTGTGGCTAATAAGTTCACAATAACAGCGATTCACCTGGAATGGCTCAAACTGTCTATTTGCACCCATGAAACTGCAAGAACAAAGTTGTATAATCGGTTGTATAATCGGTTGAGTAAAGTTATGAAGTACCATCTACAATTATGACTATATAATATACAAACATGCAACTCAATACGATATTAAGGGCACAGAAAAATATAATTTTGCATAATTTACCTCATGAGGGTTTTGAGACACTGCAAGCCCCACTAAACCAGTGGTCTGAAAAAAAAAAATAGTCAGGACCTAGTGCAATTACTTATATCAATATTTAAAATCTGTTATTTAACAGTGTTGTACTCTGTCAGACTCAACCACAATACACTTTTGAGGATTCTATAACCTAGAATAAAAACAGTTAGTTAACCCCCAAGTTCAAAGTTCAGCGACACAGAATGTGTACATGTTTAACCATCACTACTCACCTATTTTACTTACAGTAAATAAACACAAGTTTAATTCAGGGCTATTTTTTTGGTACAGTGATACCGCCGTTTTCACAAAACCAAACACCATTGCAGTATGTCATAATTAAACCTATTTTGTGTTTTACTTAATAATAAGAAAAATATACTCCATGTTTGCTATGTCGTTAATATTAATACATATCATTTAAGTGACCTCCATTCTTACCTTCTTCAACACACCAGCCATGATCCCTCGCGGTGTATTCTGGGATGCCAGTACTAATAATGGATTACCGATTAATGTTGCGTCAGAACTGACAGTTCGAGTTCCGTCGTCTGAGAAGTGCAGTATTTTATGTAAACCTCCAAAAACGCCTCAGTAAAGTGTAGTAAATTGACCGTTAATTTGAAATTATATTGGAACCTTTTAATTACTTCTGAGACGAAGTAACAATACAATATATATAGCTGGCTCTTTGAGCTAAAATATATATATATATAAATATATAGAACACCATTACATCATGTAAGAATAAATCATGAATTTGAATGTAAACAATAACAAGTAGTTGTCATGCCGTCAAAAACCTATAAATACCTCCAATGTTTGGATTCAAACACAGGCTCCCTTGAGAAAGATATGTACAACATATCGAAACGTTGGGCAGCTGGCTCTTTGAGCTAAAATATATATATATATATATATATATATATATATATATATATATATATATATATATATATATATACACTGTATATATATATATAGTGTGTGTGTGTGTGTGTGTGTGTGTGTGTGTGTTTTTAAAAGTCTTTGTTGTGTCAGACATTAACAAGATGTCGTCAAAACATTTTAGATAAAGTCATGTGATTACTAACATGAAAGTACATTACTGTTGACTAAGTAAAATAGCTTATATCGGTAAATTAACTACATGTCATCAAATTGCTTCTTGTATTTAGTTATCAACTTATTTAGGCCTGCTAGCTACCCCCTAATGAGAGGTGAAACAAACAGTAAACTATGGAAGAAGGCAGCAAACAAAATACATACTTTAGTGAGCAACTAAAGAATACAACTGAAAATGGAATTCGAAACAACTAGACCCCGTTCACACAACTGTGGTATCCAAGGACTGCCGCATATTACACTTTAAACTGGACATACATGATATTTTAACTTTTGATGAATTTAGATTTGATTTTTGCTCAGATTTTGAAACAAATAGGGTGAAGTGTATATTTCTGAATGCAGGTACTATATTGTGTGACATCTACAAATGAGTTAGAATGCAGTTGTTGCTGTACTAGCCTTCATGTTGTGCACGCTTAGACCTTGGTTGTGTCACAACTGAATGAAGTCAAGCCTAAATATAGTAGAGGATTAATTTACACCAAAACACACTGAGCAGGTCACGACTCTCTTGGTACAGTGTTGCAAATGGTGTTAATGTAATTGATTACCTATTTGAAAGGTAAGAGCTGAAAATTATTTGTATGTTTTAATACATTCAAAATGTTTTAATTTCCTTTATATTAATTTTTAAAACTGGACATAAATTAATTAGGCTAATGTACTATCTATCTATCTATCTATCTATCTATCTATCTATCTATCTATCTATCTATAACATTTTAAGGCATGCTGTTTATGTTAAAATTAAAATGAATTGTATAATTTTTAATATCCAGCCAATAAACCAGAATATACTTAAATACTACCTGCAAATCTCCTAGACTACAGTTATTGTCAGTTATTGCATTAAAATAACATGTACAGTACTGCCACTGGCACCACATAACAGGAAATACCTTTTTAATTCAAATTTTGAAATAATCTGCTACCTCTATTGCTTAGAAACATCTGGGCTGTACATTTATCTTGTGTTAAAGTAAAATACTTTCTGTTTAAAGAGATATCTTTAAATCATTTTTCTCTTTTAATGGCTGGTTATTTAAGCTATGGATACAGCTGATGAAATGGATGAAGACCAACTTACAGAATATGCAATTCAGCTGAGCATCCAAGAGTCAATTCATGCTAGCAAATATCCATCGTCTGCATATAGAGACAGGTACAAAAAACACATGTTATAAAATGTCATGTTAATCTGCTATCTTGGGACTCATTTCTATAGTATGTTAAGTTGTATATTTGATTTGTTTCCTGTTTTTTTTTTTTTTTACAAATCCCACATTTGTATGTTTTCATCAGTTTTTCTATCAATATAATTGACTCACATGTGTTTCAACTCACTGCTAAAAAAAATGCCATTGGAAATGTAAACAGACTGGACATTTTACTGATATGTACTAGATAGCAATTTGTGTACAATTCCAGGTATTTTTATGTAGGTTTGTGTGGTCATTGTTTCATATCACATTGCACCTCTGCAGATTACTTTTTATAATTACAGTATGACATAAGTAATAAATACCTTTTGTATGTATAAAGTTATAGTCTGTGCCTCTAGTTCCTTCCATGACTGAAAGCTATGGCACAGTATTGATGCATTTTGGAAGATAATATACAGTGGTGCTCACTGGGATTGACATCCTGTAGTTTCAGATACTCAATCACCCTCATTTGGGTGTATGACAGCTTCTCAGTCTTTTTGCACAGGTTCTGCCTCTCTTCCCATTTCTAATCTGTTTCAAATCTTCTTTTTAACCAACCTGTTTAATTGAATCCAATCCCTTAGTTGTAATCCAGAGCTTTCCCATCCACATAGTGGCGCACAGCTCTGGTTGTTGCAGCACATGGATCAGTGAGTAAAGGTATAGATAAACAAGAACACTGACTGCTTATTTAATGGCATTCTTTTAACAGTTTGGCATCAGTTAGTGAGGAAAACCGAAGGATTGTATCAGCTATAGAGCTAGGTAAGTATTGAAATGTAATAAAGGAAAAGTAATAATTCATTTTTAAATAATGCAATTCTGGAATTGTGAATCTGCTAATGTCTGTGTTCTTTAGGTGAAATATTTCTCCTCCAGCAGCTGTCTAAATGCACGCTTGCCTTTGGGGAAGCAGATGAAAGGGGGTGGCTTCCTCTGCACAAGGCTGCAGTCCAGCCAATAGACCAAGTGCTGGAGATCGTTCTTGATGGTGAGTCAGCGTTGAATTTAATATAACAGAACAAACTGAATAATGTGTGACCACCAGGTTTGGCAATCGCAAAAAGCCAGCAACTGAACACTATTTTACTTTTAAGACTCTCTCTCTCTAAAGTAACCAGCTATGCATTTCTGTCAGTTCAGTTTTGGTGTAGAATAGAAGAAAGTTTCAATGTCTTGTTCCTGAATGCATCCTTTTGATTAATGTACTGCAGGTGCCGTTCAAATAATTGTAATATAGCAGCAGTGGGTAAACCTCCTAGATAAACAACCATCAACCTGTGACAGCTTATTAGTGTTTAAAAATATCACAACAATTGTACACATTTATTTATTACCCATGAAATATACCACATCCATTGAAAATAATTAAAAAATACAATTTACAGGTTTTTGCAACATACTCAAGTTGTGCAAAGTTACTGAGAATGAGTCTTAAATGTTGGTTGTGCTACATATTTGGCTATTTATGGATTTTGAGGAAAAAAAAAAAACTTTTTACACTATAATGTTTATTTTTGTCATTTATATTTTTTATGCATTGCAATTATACAAAAAAAGATTTGTTTAAAATCTGATGAATCAGACTGTTTTAGTGATAATAGAGTTCAGATTCAGACTGCATTTACATGGATTCACATTAATCAATAAAAACAGAGCTCACATTTTTGCTAAAAAACATACTTTTGTGGTTGATACAATAAGATTTGTGATCTGTATTATATTTGCCTTGTTTCTATAGTTAAGATAGGTTTATTTTTATTATCACTTATGTTTTGCAGCTTCCAGTCTGATTAATTTGGAACAGGCAACATTAGATGGAGAGACAGCTCTTACTCTGGCTGCTCAGGCGGGACATGATGGGAATGTAAAGGCACTCCTTGAGAAGGGGGCTTCCCCTTACACCACGAACAGCAAGCACGAATCTCCTCTTCTTCTCGGTAATGTTACTTTCAAATTCTGTCAAAAAAGTGCCCTGACACTTACCATCTAGTTAAGATCAATTTACACAGGAAGAGCATTATACATTTATTTAATGCTCTTCCTCTGTAAATTGATCTTAACTAGATGGTAAGTGTCAGGGCACTTGTCCTTGTACAGGTATTTTTTGAATAACTAAATAAAGTATACAGTATAAACTATTTTATACCGAAGTTTGTGCTTGTTTGTTCTTTTTAAATTAAATAAAACACCCACCATATCTAGCACATACTTTTTGATACTGGCATTTTAATATTGGAAATTCTCTCAGGGTGGTACTATCTCTAATAACTGATACTTTTGGATTTATTATTTTGACTATGAATACATTTAGATTTTATTTTGATTGATCTGCTTGGTTTGTCTTTCAAAGCTGTAAGGCATGGATCCTATGACATGGTGTTGAACCTTATCAAAAACGGGGCCCCAGTGGATCAGTTTTGTATTAAACGATGGACAGCAATGCATGAAGCAGCCAAGCTGGGTCTGAGCCACATTGTGAGGCTCTTAATAAGAAGCGGTGGGAATGTTAATGAAAAAGATGCTTATGGAGTAACACCATTAGCAACAGCAGCTGAATATGGCCAGACAGACGCGCTGGAGCTTCTAATTCTTAAAGGTATAGTAAACAATGACTTCAGCACATATTCAGTGCCTATTCTCCAAGGGTAATTATATTTAACACTATGTTTTGTTTTTTTCTCCACCAGGGGGCAATATCCATGCCACAGCTGATGATGGAGCAACTGTGTTGTTTGATGCAGCTGGAGGGGGAATCCTGATTGTGTCGATGTGCTCTTAGAATATGGTGCAAGTGCCAATATGCCCAACATATCTGGTCACCTACCAATTCATAGAGCAGCATATCTAGGTCATTACCTGTGAGTATGTATGAAACACTGTGATGAAGGTATGAATACTTATTTTGCTTTATGAAGTATAATGGTTAGTTGTCCAAGAGAAACATAACCAGAATTGTATCATAAACAGTACCTCATTTTGTGACAGAAGGTTATTGTTTTGGTTTGACGTGACAACATAAAATGGCCTAACTAGCATTATTTTATAGGAGGTGTTTAAAAGTGTGTATACAACTCCTGCACTTATTAGTTTAATTAACCTTGTTTTATTCTTTGTGCAGGGTACTGAAAACTCTAATCCCGATAACTTCTAAAAGTGCCATTAAAAAAAGTGGCTTAAGCCCTATGCATTCAGCAGCAGACGGAGGCAGTGAACAGTGCCTTCAACTACTCATAGAAAATGGCTTTGATGTGAACGTGCTGCTCGCCCAATACGTATCTGAGATCTATGAAGATGATCGGAAAACTCCATTGTATTTTGCCGTGTCTAATGCAGATGTTACATGCACTGAGTTGCTGCTTAAATATGGTGCAGACCCAAACAATGATCCCTTAAACTGCTTCCTTGTGGCAGTCCGCGCAAGGAGCTATGAAATTGTGAAATTACTCCTGGCTCATGGTGCTGATGTCAATTGTTGGTTTATGGTAGTGAATGACACTCACTTCCCTACTGCCATCCAGTACTGCTTGAAAGATGAGATGATGATGCGACTTTTGCTGAACAATGGCTATGATGCCAATTTGTGCTTTGACTGTATGCATGGTGACAGCTCAGGAGCTTCCTTTGCATGGAGACATCTGGAGACAGGGTGGACCACCTGTGTGAGTAAGGATACGCCAGTAAGTATCAAACTTTATATCAGTACCATTAAGTGCTGGCAGTAAACTTACAGTATAGAGTAGAGGTCGGCACGGTTACTTGAAAACTCGGAGACGCTCCCATTTTAAAAGTACCAGAACCAGATCTCTTTTTCCTACCCAGATATCAATGTTTAATTTTAATCTCAAAAGGCACAGCACAATAGAGGCTCTTGCCAACACGTACTGAAGCATCCACAATGCTATATTAGACATTCCTTCACCTGGGGAATATTTACAGTACACTTGGATGATTTAAAAAAACCTTCTTAACTTTGTGAAAATGTCTTGTGAAGATTTCCAAGGACATCATTGTTTTTATAGTACTAGCAAAGCTTATGCGCTGTAGGTAACTTGTTGTGTTCTAGACCCCCTTACATTTACAGTCCTTGCAATGGCTTGTTCATGGACATCTTTCTTCCTCTTACTGTTGCTATTGTTATTTGTTATCAGCACAACAACATTCCTTTCCTCTCAACAGAATCTGCTTCACTCCGAAAAGGTCTGAACATCATGTTCCCAACGGCATCATGTGCCCAGCAGACAATTTTTTTTTTCTTTCTAATTAAATTCAAATCACATTTAATACAAGTATTAAGTAACAAACATGTATTTCTTAAAAAATGAATTAATATGCATTGTGCTTCATGTATGGTACCCTACAGTTGTTTTTAGGGCAGGGACAGGATAATTCTTAACTCAAACCCTTGTCTACCCCCCTAATTTGCAACTGGTATGATGGAGGTGCTTAGAACAGAATTTACTAGCCCCCATTGTGACTGAACTGGAATGTCCAAATTGGCTGTGCTGATTTCTAATCCCTTGTACACAAACTACAGTATAAACAGTTATAACTGAGGAATATATTGTGTTTGAGGTTTTTTTTTGTTTTTTGTTTTTTTTGAGTTTAGATTTTATTTTAATTAACATATAATACAAAGAATTGGAAACAATTGGAAAGAGTAACTTTATGTATTCATAGCCTTTCTAAAAGTAAAACGGAAGTAAGTTTGATGTGAGTTCTGGTGACAGTAAAATATGTGTAGTATGGTAGTGTGATGTATCTGTGTATGAAACTCATTAAATGATTCACTTGACATGATAATGTTGAATAAGTCATACCGTATCTTTGTTCGTACTTTGTTTTTAGTTCTGTGACTTTATCACTGTGAGCTGGCTGACTGACGTGGCTGGAAAAGCAGTCCGGATTCTTCTGGATTATATGGACTTTGTTCCAATATGTTCTAAATTGAAGCCTTGCCTGGAGAAGCAAAAAGAATGGCCAGAGATTTGTGAGATACTCGGTAGGTTATTCTAACACCGGTATAGTCTATTCACCATCCATTTATTTATTCTGTGGTAAAAGCATAGAAAAGTGTAATAAAGCATAGTGAAAGCCTGGTGAAGCATGGGTAAGCATTGTAAAGCCCATAGAGATATAGTAAAGTAATATTTAAAAAAAAATGTATAAGCCCTGTAAACTATTGGAGACAATAGTTTTCCACTACACACTATACAGTTCATAATTGTGTACAATACTATGTTTCTTTACAATTTGATTAAGAACCCTAGCTGTTTCAAGTAATCAATTACACCTTCAAAAAAAATTACCTATTTTTTCATGATGATCTTCGTGTTTCAATAGACTTTATTTTCAATTTGACAAAGTCAAAAATGCAGTTTTTCCCAGCAAAAAAACTCTAAATGTATTTCCAATATTAAAGGTGCCCCAATTTGCATCCCTATTTAACTGTGACTCAGGAAGGGAATATAGAAAGAAGACCTAGTACTACTTACAGCTTTTGGGAGGATAATGGTAGTATTGGTACCAAACGTGATTGCCTTAATTTGACCTCATTTTTACATATCTAAATGTTCAAACCACTGGGATGAAAAAGCTAATTGTGTTGTTTTTCTTTTCGGATACGAAGAGAACCCACGCCCACTGAAGCACTTGTGCAGGCTGGTAATACGCAGACAAATGAAGCTATATCGCCTACAGAACCAGCACTTCATGGACTTGCTGCCCCTTCCACCCATTCTTAAACATTATATCTTGTACAGGGAGTATGATTTATATGGAAGATGCATTAACATGAAATGAGTATTGACCCTTTTTTATGACCTTCCATACCGGTATATATTTTCTCTGCCTGTACATGAATTTTGAACATTGCTCAATATTAATTTAAAAATTAACAAAACCTTTTTTTTAAGCTTGCACACATTACGGTTTATATATAGTATTTATAGTATTAAAAATATATATATTGATGCAATATAACAGAAAGTTCTAGAAGTCAAGTTATATATATGTTGCAGATACACAGTATGTGTGTGCATATTAGACTATATTGCATTACTTTTTTTGAAATTGCTTTGGGCTGCATTTTCCACAATGGGCAACAGACAAATTCCTAGTAAATTAATAAAGTGGGCAATTTGCACACAGTAGAACCCTTAATCTTAGTTTTATCTGCAAATGTGTGCATTCACAGATCAGCACTATCCACATACAATATAACATGAATTGTTTGTAAAATGGAATTGGATGATTTAATATCAGTCTGTATTTCTTGTACAGAAATTGAGACAGTCACACAGAACCAGTTTTCATACCGAATTAAGTTACAGTATATAAAGAATCAATACAATGATTCAGAATATATTTTGTTTTAAATGTATTTAGACTTTAATAACGAGTGCAGCATATTGTTGGTAATTGGCAGCCCATCTTCTCTGCGTCTCAAATTTTTACTCGAGTATCAAAAGCATGAGTCATCATAGAGTTCTCTCATTAGCTTTGTTTGCCATGTGCTGTGGATGAGTCGCAGCTTTCAAGGACAGCATTGTTATGTAAATATAGAACAATATTAATCCAGAACTATGTAGGATTACATTGATTTCAGAAGGCCTACAGACAGCGTTTTATCTGTATCCGCAGACACGCATGGGTGTATATATAGTGTACAGTATAAAGGCACAATAAACTTTCCTATAAACTTTATTTTGGCTGTTAATGGATATTGCAAATTAGTTTCAGCTTTATTTCACTGTTTCAATTTGGATCTTTGTCTTTGAATCAGAATAGAATAAAATGAAGACACCTGAACTGCGCTTGTTTGTTTCTTTATATACATATAATGGACACTTTCTAGACACAAAACAATTGACAACAGCTGAGATGTATTAACATTTTTTTAAATAACCTAATTGGGAACGAAACAAAGCAACACCTGCATGCCAATCTAAAGGTTTTCCCACTTGGCTTCCCTGGTTACCCTGTTCCAGGGTAAAAGTCTATATTGGAGACACATTTGTTTTGTGCTTTGTTTTTGTAGCTTTAGCAGTGTGTTAAGCTTTAGAAACTTTCCATACTTTAAGCACATGTTAGTGACCAGAAACATTTGTGAATCAGTTACTAGCATCTGAAATTGTTTTGATAAAGGTGCTATAACGCATACTAATTATAAATGCTTGCCAATAATGTTAGTTGTTTTGTTGTAAATCTACTAATCTTTCTTGCACTTTCAAATAACCAGCTGTTGACTAAGAATAAGGAGAGCATCTTAAGAGATGTTCAGGGGGAGTGAAACTACAACACTGTAGCCTGTGCTTTATTTGGTCATGAGCAATGTGTCAATGATCTCGTGTCAATGATCTCCTGTCAAGCAGAACCACTTCAGTTGGTAAATGCATCTGGTTGACGCCTGGTTCCTAAAAAAGAAAGTGCATCATGACCAGATGCATTGTTTTAAGCCTCTGATGATTCCCCTTCATAAGCACTGTCAGCTGCCAAAGAAATGAGTTGGACATAAAGAAGAGATAAGGACACAGGCATCTAATATTTATTCATTCTCTGTAGCTTAAAATAAAGAGAAGGTAAAAAATGAGTACTTTCGGGTATCGAAAAGAACTTGATAAATATGAGGATATTGATGAAGATGAACTGTTGGCTTCGTTGACATCAGAGGAATTGAAGGAGCTGGAACGGGAACTTGAGGATATTGATCCAGACGGTAATGTTCCTATTGGACTGAGACAGAAAGACCAAACTGAGAAAACTCCAACTGGAACCTTCAGCAGAGAAGCTTTGTTAAAATATTGGGAAAGCGAGACCAAGAAACTTTTAGAAAATGAAAGAACAGCACCAGGAAAAAGCCAGGTAGGTCACATAAACCTGTCCTGTGAAAAGTATGTTCTCTTAGTTCTGAAAGTATTTAGGAATTGTACACTTACAAAGCAAACTATAATAACAAATAATTACAATTTTAAATCGTTTTACTATAATGAGTAATTGTCAAAAGTACAAACAGTTACTAATGCAAATTATTTCATGATTTTAAGTTTTTAGAAAGTCAATATAAAAAGCCAATATGCTTTTGCTCATTGATGGCAGAAGATTTTGTTATACAGATATTTATTTATTTCTGGGTGGAAGTCTATCTATTGAACATCTTTTTTAAAAACATGTGAAATGAATGTTAACATTTTTTAAAACCACATATTAAATGAAGGTCAATTAAAAAAAAAAAAAAGTTTGAAACAAACTATAACTCATGAGTTAAAGCATTGTGAATAGAAACCTAAGATTCTTTAGTAAGCTAGTGACAAATGTCAATATTTTAATTCAATAACAGGAAGAAGAACAAGAGGAAGTCATTGATGATAGTGAAGATGAATGTGTAACAGAAAACAACAGTGATGCTTCAGAGGAAGAAGCATATACAGAAGATGAGGAAGAAGAAGAAAAAGAAGAGAGTCATGTTACTGAAGAAGAGGATGATGAAGAAGAGAGTCCTGTTACTGAAAACGAGGATGATGAAAACAAACCAGGGGATGAAATTGACAGAATGTTGCACAGCACATCAAAAAGCAGCCATGAACAAAACGGACAAAACCAATGTAATGGAAAACTTGGTGGCAGTAAAAACTGTACACAAGAAACAAACGAAGATCCTAATCTTAAAGTAACTGCCAGCAGGCCTTGTGGTAATCCGACTGTACTTGATGACACACTTGAAAAGATCATAAACAATGATCTCAATACACATGAAATAAATCTTAATAACATTGAAAATATAACCAAGGAGATGCTCATTCGCTTTGCCGAGGCACTCAAGAGTAACACCATTGTTAAGCTTTTTAGCTTGGCCAACACTCATGCTGATGACTATGTTGCATTTGCAATTGCAAAAATGCTTACAGAGAACAAAAGCATTGCTAGTCTTAATATTGAATCCAATTTTGTTACAGGGAAGGGCATCCTCGCAATAATGAGGGCTCTCCTGAATAATACTGCATTGACAGAGCTACGGTTCCACAACCAAAGACACATTTGTGGAGGCCAAACTGAAATGGAAATAGCTAAGCTCTTAAAAGATAACACCACCCTATTGAAATTGGGATATCATTTTGATCTTCCAGGACCAAGAATGAGCATGACAAGCATTTTGACACGGAATCAAGATAGACAGAGGCAGAAACGCCTCCAGCAGCAGAAGCAACAAGAAGTGGAAAGGAGAGAAGGTTCTGAGGGACCAGTCAATCCAAGGACCAGTGTGTTACAAAAAGGAACACCAGGATCTTCTCCTTATACATCTCCAAAGGGTTCACCATGGTCATCTCCAAAAGTAGCTAGAAATTCTCAAATAAAAATAACTGTCCCATGCCCTCCACCTCCTCCACCCCCTCCTCCACCCCTCCCAGAGAAGAAAACACCAACTAGGAAAATAGCAGAGGTTATTAAACTTCATGAGCAGTCCAAGGCAAAACAACAGACTGGCCAGCAGAAACCTAAAGTTAGGAAGAACAAAAAAACAGAGAGGGAAAACAATATCCTAAAGGAATTTAAGCATGCTCTAAAACCAATTTCCGAGAAGAAAGCAGATGACAGATCCAGACCATCCACACCCCAGAGATCTCTTCATGATAATCTGATGGCAGCAATCTGCAACAGTAGTATAAAACAGCTGAAACGGGTAAATATTTTAAAACAGCATTCACCTATAAAGGCCAAGTATAGTGTTAGGGGACACCGTTCTGCTAGAGGTGCTGCTATTCTGTTGAAATGTTGAATTGAGGGTCTGCTAGTGGACATCAAAATTCCCATGACACTCTTTTAAAAAGCCGGGTAGTCCCTGTTATCCTGGTCACATTAAGTATATGATAAAATTATCTAGCTAAATTCCTCTAAAAATGAGTACAAGACATGCATGGATACATTAATAAATATATCCAACAAATATGTATCAATGAATATACTGTGAACGAGTTAAACAGACCAAGGCTTAATCATTTTAATAAAAGGTTATCAACAAATAACACTGCAAACCTATTGCTCTGGGATTCTTTAACAAAACAGCATTACAATAATATTGAAGAATGGCATGTTCTTTTTTTGTCTGTAGAGATATAGCACTTTGTCAGCCTATGCTGACAGTGCCCCCTTCCTAGGGAATGCTTTCCACTTACTACTGTTATATTTAGTAGTTTGTTTTGACCTCTGTCAAAATTAGAGCAGAGATGAAATACTCAGTGTACTTGTGCCACTTGAATGATGATTCATTTCTTTACAGGTTGAAGTTCCAGAATGTCTTCGGTAACTGGAAGAGAACCAAATGAAAACAGATGTCTGATTTAAACTGTATGTTGCATTTATTTTAGTAAGATCAGTGTAGCATGTTGTTTGCACTTTGATTAAAATTAACATTCAAATCAGATTAAAAGGTAACAAAAAGATTAGACTTAGTTTACTATTTATGCAATGTAATATAACATCAAGCCATTTGTGCAAGCTTCTGTGCTGATACTTGATAAATGCTGACGGATTGATTTTATTATTATTATTATTGATTTGACTTCTTACCTGTAAATAAAACATTTTCTGTAGTAAATATATTCATGACAAAACATGTAGAATAAACTGGAATTAAATTTCCTTTGTCATGTACAATATGCCCCTTCCTAGTTTTACTTCTCCCATATTGTTACTACAGGAATGCACAGTATTTCTTTCTTGAAATTATTCAGGAACAGTACACCTCACTATCAGCTCTTTGTTTTTAACACTAACTTTTTTTTTTAAATAATCAATAGTGTTAACATTTCAGAAAAAGTTAAAATGTCATTAAATCTACAATATAGCTTTTCTATGTAAGGACATAAACTAGTACTGTATTAGAATAAATTATTTCTTCCAGTAATAGAATAAAACATAGCCTCCTTATTATCGTTAATAATTTCTATTGGAATGCAGAGAGAAGTTCCAGTGATTAAATTATTTTGCAATCAGAACTGAAGTCAAAGATACATTGATTAAGTGTGTTCTGCTCATGGTATAACCCAAATAAGTTAAATAAAAATAGAGTCTTAAGAGATGCGTTTTAATCCACTCCCTTTGTATTTATGTATCTTGGAAGCGTTCCTGGTCCCAAATCCATTCTGCAGCTGTTCAAAGCAAACATGCACATTTAGCTGTAGAGGTCCCAAACCAAATATTCCACCTATCCATATTGGGAATGATTGATGAAGAAAGGAACCAACATTTTATAAAAGACATGAGCAGAAATAAGTAATGGAAAATGATTACAATGGTAACAATATATTGCAACTTTCAAAGCACTACTTTTCATTTTTCTGAATGCTCAGTCTACACTTGTTACTATTGTTTGTAGTAGAAAAGCATTTTTAGTTGACCATGGAAAGTTAACAAACAGTAATGCCTATAAGAAAAGAAAACACATACCTTGTTGTTCACGTGTTCAGAATAAACAAACCATTATATTTCCAAATTTCATCAGCACATTAGTGTGTAATAAATCTCCCTTTTAATTTTTAGGAAAACAAAAACATTAACAGACAAATAAGCAGACTCCAATATATGTCAAACATTTCACAAACCATACAAAACCAGGATACAGCCACAACAGTCAGAGAGATAATGTGCTATAAATAAAACTTGTGATAAATCTGTTCTAAATTTGGCTTCCTTGGCTCTTATTTACATCATTAATCACTAGTGACTGGTAGAAAATAATACTTAAATGAGATGTTTAACCAAGATCCAATAGCACTTAGGAACAAATGGCTGGTCCAATTCCCCCCTCCAAATTTCACTTCAAATTTGTATTTATACCTAGAGAATCGCATGTCAAAACGGATAAAACGTAGTAAAAGATTCTTCACCATGTTATTGTGGGTATCAAGAATCTGGGGAAACTGTACATGGAGAAATGTGTCTCTGATGGAAGGGGGATACAACTAACATAAATGTTAGCTTATTGGTTTTAGACCCCCTATCTTATTGGTTTTACTTCCCTTTTAATTTATACTAATCATACACAGAAATGGGACATTATGTTCTGTAAAGCACAAAGCAGACACCAATTTTCCGTAAATATTAACATTTATTTAAGTATACAATTTAGTATTAGTCCATTCCTTTTCCAACCTATTTGCAAGGTTTGGTATTATGGTATCTAATGCACCACAAACCCAAGAAAAATAAAATAAAGATTGTAAAATTCATCCATGTACAACAATACTGTTAAAAACAGCATTCATTACTGCATAAAGGTTCAATACATAGTTCGGCAGCTCTAACTCACAAACAAGTGTAAAAAGTGATTAACACTTTTTACTGCATCTTTTAAAAAATGAACCACTATGCTATAGTAAACTTGCATGTTTTTAAACAACAAAAAGGTGGAATTAATTTTAAAAAATAATATTGACCTGCTTCCCACAATTTTATTCTGATGACTGCTACAGTACAAAACAGAAAAGTGAATTTCATAAACATAATCAGATATACAGTGTGACTGTTGGAAACAAATGACCTCACTCCAACAGAAAACAATATTGCTACGGTATAAGAGACAAACCAGTACTGTAGATATTTATAGGATGCTGTGCACTCCTGTACTGAATTATAGAGACCATTAAAGCATATTGCTGAACACAGAATTGTGTACACTGTATTCCTGTATTGAATTACTTTAAAATCGTGCAAAAATATAACAGCCTCAACATTCATGTAGCGCTGCATTGCAAATGAAGGGGCAAAATATTCTAAGAGCTGCATCTTTTTTTAATTATTTTTTTAATGTAGTGCTATACTAGAATTTTAATAAGAAAATGATTTAAGGGTACAGAAAAGTAGGGTATGAAAATAGTGTTATCTTGCATTAAGTAACAATTACAACATTATGTTTTTTTTTATTATTATTAATCTGTTCAATCTCATTTCATCATATCGTATGTAAAGTTACGCCCCTATTCATTAATTTTACAGTTTTACTCAACGCCCTTACTTCACTGATCAAAATAAAAATTCAAATCTGCAAGTCAAGTGTATTTGTTCTGGTGTAAAATTGCACACATTAATAGGGAGTAACTTTATAAACTTTTACAGGTTAAATGAGATATTGCACAAATGAATAAAAAAGCGATATACAGCAAATTGATAGAACATTTACATTATCATGTTAACAGGGTTTAGAAAGACAGGAACAATTTAGTGTCTTAATTTTGTTTAGGTAGGAAATAAAACTAGTCATCCCATTCATCATCATCTTCAAAATCCTCTTCATCATCTTCGTCTTCATCTTCATCTAAAAAGAACAAAACAAAAACACTTAGATTGGTTGCCCAACTTGAGGGATGAATCCATACTTTAGTTTAAATTATGGCTGAAATTAGCACTATCCTCTGTAGGTCACAAGGATGCAAATCCAAACCAGTATAATGAAATGTGCTCAATATGTCGATGCCCTTGTTTAAGAACAGCTACATATGTGGAACATTTATATTTTTTCCCATATGGTCACCGGCAATTCATATCAAGATCCTTCACACACTGGAAACAATTTCAGTTCTCGCATTATCTATTTTGAGTCTATTCCCTTTCTGGCTCTTATGTGTAAAGTGAATGCCACTGAGCAGCACTTAAGAATTTCCATGCTGTGTGCTGGCAAAAACATCCTGCACACCATTACAGAACCTCTAAAGCTTGTGTCCATCGAATAACTTGATAAGACCAGCACTTAGACTTTGTAACAGGGTATATGTACCCTGCCGTACACCGCGTTGCTTGCCCGGCTAAACAGTGCCAGTTGGCAGGATTTTGTTCTGTTTTGTAAACAGGGTTCTCTATATTACAGAACCGAATTATAAATACAATAAGACAACAGTAATGCCATACATAGTTATGTAAAACACCTACCTGAAGAATGAATGGCTTTACTCCTCTTCTGCATTACCTCCATTAGTGCCCCTACGATTCCTGCAGTTGGACCTGGTGTTGATGGAGCTGACTCTGGGCCATCAGATACCTTAAAAGACATGAACAGGCCCAAACTTTAAAAGATTGAAACGATTGGCCACCAACTATACAACACTAATGCTATAAACCAATATCACTTAACACACTAGTATAAACAAAAAGTACATTTCAGTTTGTAATCGTCCTTCCCAGTACAGGATTCCTCAAAAGGAATCTGCAGGGAGAGGGACAGGCAGAGGCACAGACACTACCATCCAGTGCTTATTCCAGGTTCAGCAGGATAAACTGACTTTAACGATGCAAAATCATGACCCCATTATTGAATCTGTGATGCTCTAATGACATTCCTAATGGCACAAATCAGTGGTCCAGAGAAGCTGCGTAACTGCCGTTTTTACGCATTAAAAAACCCAAAAATACGCACTAAAATTTAAATGTAATGCTTAAAAATATGCATAGTAACATTGCTGCACAGCTTGTTTGCCTCTCCTAAAACTGCCACTAACAACTACATCTCCCAGAATACAATGTCCTCAGTTACTGTACGCAAGAAAAAACAACCCAACAAGCATTATCCAATCTCTGGCTAGCCCTGTTGTCTTTGCAGCCAATCACAGTAATAATAAGAAAAATTCTAAGCTACACAGTTTGAAGTGTAAACATCCCAGTCCAGCTACAAATCCAACTGGAACCATCGTCAGAGGCAAATCGCTAAAAAAAGGTGCTTATAATAAACAAACTATTTTATAACTTGCATTTCCTTAAATTTATTTATCTGTATGGCTTTATATTGGAGTGTTAACCACACAGCTGTTTATCCCACGATTTCCACATGGAGCGCAAGCAAGTCCAAATTTGTCACTCCCATGAGAATAGAACGCAGGGCGTTATATGTGCATCTGAAAATAGGCAGAATATATGCTACTATAGTCTGCAGTTTTGTTTTTCGCTGGCAGCAGCCCCTAAGAAATGTGCTTGACAGACCGGCCCATCCATAGATAAGCACAGCTGGGCGGCCACATTCGGCGAGTAAAAAATGGACGCCTGCTACAGAGAATGACATGAGGGTATTTATTACTTTATAAGGGTTGTAAGGAATTTATTCTGCTGATGAAGTACACTTCACTGATAATAATTCAGCGATACACACCTGTACCTGAAACTGTGGAAGATAGTAAGAAAATTTACCACATCAATGACATGGTGTGTTGATGTGGTAAACTTACTTTCTAATCGCCCTGGATACGACATGATTAAAAATATGCGACGCAAGTTTAGCATTGATGAGAGTTTGAAGGGCGTCTGCTTTGAAATCTAATCTAAAATAATTTCTAAAGTGATATGACTGCACAATTACTTTTTGCCACACTTATTATAATTCTGCAATTACTATATATATATATATATATATATATATATATATATATATATATATATATATATATAAACATAAAAATCGTTTTATAGGTCGCACAACTGATTTTTTTCCCCTACATGCTCAACATTGATAAAGAAAGAAAGACATGCAGGTTGTTTATAAATAACCCTTGTTTGCAACATTTTATTCCATTAATAATTTGACAGTGTTGTTTTTCGTTTAGTCAAACTGCATTCTAAAATTTTTTTAAAAAAGTAATAATTAACAGAGCATAAAATCAAGTTATACATCCCACATCACATATCTCCTTTGCTTTACTGAACATTTCTTTCCTAAACCATACTTAGACAATAGTTCCCGCTGCATTGGCTTTTAGAGATTTGTTGTATTAATTCAAATTTAAAAGAAAAGTATTAAGCAGTGCTGCTTGCATAAATTAAAAAAGCAAAAGAATAAACAATAAACTAAACAGTGCATCATCTAATAACCAGTAAACAAAACATATTAGTGTTGCATACGGTGCAGTACAATTGCATTACATTTCCAGCTGTAAAAATACATTCATTTTGTTAATCAGAACCATAACCATACCCATACTTTACAACCGTGTTGCATTGACATGCAGAACAAGTTACAGAATGTATTAATGTCATTCAAAGTATTCCATTCAAACCAAATGTTTTCTACATTGGGCCATAAACACTTTCCTCCTCTATATCAGCTTGTTTTTCTTTGGCCATTTTAAGTCTGTCTTTGTTTTGTCTCCAGTCACGTACTGTTTTTTCAGCATTGTGATTAACATGTATTTCGGCAAATTCAACAATGCGCAATTTCAAACCTGTTGAGTAGCATTTTCTTTTTTTTCTTACTGTCCTACTTTATCTAGTCTCACAGTCACCTGCATTATTATAGCATTACAGTTAGAACGAACAGAAGACTTGAAGTTTACTACTCGGCTTTCTAACCAATAGTTATTGGCTCGGGAGGAAATTCATTGTTAACAATGAAGCAACAATGAAGCAGTATAGCTGTGACATTTGAGAGGAGGTCAGTCAAGAGTCTGAAAGCGTTTAACATTTAAAATGACTAAGGGTATTGAGAGTAACAAATTAAAACTTTTAGATCCTGAAAAAATAAATCTGATTGTTGACAGTTAGTTAAGTTTGTGTGATTCATAACCATGGCTGTAGTAATCCCATTGTGGCACCGGTACAGTAGTTTAACGTTAGACACACCGGCGCAAACGTCATACTCCTCTAAGGGCCCCACAAAAATGCCTAGAAAATCGACTTCAGCAGTTTTTACGGTATATAATGCTGCCATTGGAAAAAATATGCATATGTTATGTTGTGATTTATATTGTTGTAATGCTACAATTGTCAACAAATTGTTGTTAAAGTTCTATTTAAATAATATATTTCCATTTTTCATCATAATAATAAAAATGTATTTTGGGGGGAAAAAAAGAGCTAAATTTGTTTTGAAAACTGTCCAAATTGCTTATTGAGGGCTAACAATGAAAAATCTGCAAAAAAAATAAAATAAAATTGACTTGGAAATTGCCAAAATAAACAGGCAGCTGGGTAGTTAACATGCTCACTGAGTTTAAGAATTTAATGTTAAAATATAAGTAACAGAATTAATTTGCAGTCAGTGTGATATCTCGAAAAAAATACGCTGACTCGATAAAGAACCTTGTAGAACACGCAAGTGGTTGTACAGTAGTTAAAAGTAACATGGCAGTTAAAATGGAAGGCTCTTTTTTATGTCTACCCAATTACCATTAAAGATTGTACAGTATTTAAATCAAGATTACTCAGGACTTCAAGGTAATGTAGCATTTTACTCCCTGAAAATACATTTTACTTTGTGTGTGTTCATATTAGAGAGACCCAAAACTGTATCTCAAGCACAATACATCATAATACAAAGGGAAACTAGCAAGTAGTACTGATATACTTACTGTCTTTAGCTGTTTACCCTGCCGTATTTGGTCTAACAGTGCGTCTCTTCCTGTGCTGGACACTGGTCTGTTGCTCTGTTCCACCTTTTTCAACTGGGCCCCTTCCCTGATCTGGTCCAGGAAGGCCGACTTGGTTCCTGCTGGAGACTGGTCACCATCCAAGGCAGATCCAGGGGGCGGAGGAGGTCCGGGTGGAGGAGGTCCAGGAGGAGGGGGAGGGGGTGGTGGAGGGGGCGGCCCGCCTGAGCCCAGCCCTGCAGGGGCAGAAGGAGGTGGAGGAGGCGGGGGTGGGGGGCCTGAAGGAGCTAGAGAAGAATGCATGGGGGGTGGGGGTGGATGGAAGTGGCCTCTGTTTGGCGGTGGAGGAGGTGGTGGTGCCCCAACACCTGGTCTGGAAGGAGGTGGGGGTGGGGGAGCTGCTGTGGGTGCTCTGGAGGGGGGTGGTGGAGGGGGCGCTCCTCTGCCCCTGGCCGGGGGAGGGGGTGGTGGTCCTGAACTGTGTGGAGGGGGAGGGGGAGGGTGGCTTCCTCTAGAAGGGGGAGGTGGGGGAGCTGGGTAAAAAAAAAAAAAAAAAAAGGTTCCGGAAGTTAGTCATTTACCTAGGATACGCTAGGTGGTGTGTGTATATATATGTGACCTCCTGCTGACTTTGCCATCCTACATAAAATATGTCTAAAATGTTCCTTCCTATGGCTCAGAACCCATACATGCTCTAAAAAATACAGGCGGTTGATCCCAAAGCTACATTATCCATCCCGCTCCTATTTTGCTTCTAATTATTGACAAACTAATAAAAAGCAAAACACTGCAGGCAGTAATTCACAGCAATAAAGATCTCAAACTGGTAAAGTTCATGCATGTGAAAATAATTGTTTTATAATGAACACACAAATGTCTTGCCACAAAGGTGAGGATATTATTAACCTTCATTTTCATATCTCCAAGACTGAAATGGAGCTCTGATGGGCAGTTAGAGTTCATACCTGCCTAGCTCATATGTAAAAACTCAAACAGCCACATCCTTAGTTGCATTGCAGGACTACAACTTGTACTTTCCAGGGAACATTTTATTTTTCTACAACATAACTAAAAATCTGGTAATTCTGTGGATACAATTTATTGTTCTGATGTTTTGTTGCATAGAAAAAATAAAGGTTGTCATGCATGTTTATAAATTCAAAAGGTTAAATTCATGCTGAATGGTTGTATTAATACCTACCACACCACCGTGGTGGACCTACAGAACAGATTAATGGATCATTACATCTTACCCAATGAATATCTGAAACATACTTCATGCAAAACATGTACATTACAGCACCCAAACACTATATTTGTACATACAGGTCCAGTTCTTCAAATAACTTTGTTTTATGTTCATAATTATATTTGTTCATAAAGCATTTCTTATTGTGTTCCAAACTTCAATTTGCCTAGGCACTAGGGGCTCTATCCAGGAAGCTTTTGTTTGTGCTGTAGTTGGCTGCTTACGACACTTATCATATAACTGGCATTTAAGACATCATGTTGGCTCAGAGTTTGTTGGCAGCTTGTGGATGTTCCTCAGTGCATGTGACAATGAGTCACTTATGTACTGCATAAAACATCATTGTGAAATACACATTCATCGTATCTTAAGTTTCTTCAGATTTATTCAAGTGTTTGTTTACTTTCTCTTTGGGAGCCAATAGAAAAATAAGAAATAGCCTCCTAAATGATACTTAAGAAATTCAAACAAAGTCCAATGTCTTCATTCAAAGCTCTTTTAGTATTTCTACATTCCGCACAACTGAGTTTTAAATGGGTGGATGACAGAAGTAAAATACGAAAATAGAAAGATGAATATAAAAAATACCTTGTCTGCGCAGCTCATTCTTCACAGCTTCCACACCTCCCTTCTTCTCAATGAATTCATAAATAGCTTTTGAAGTTTCTTTGTCTTTCAGCTGTGCCTCTGATATTCCACACATATCAAATAGGTTTTTCAATTCTGGGTCTAAATTGTTCAGCTGTAATGAAATAGGAAGAGCTCAAGAATGACCAAGCTTCAATGCTTCACTACCCCAATAGCTTAACTATTTCAGCAGCCTTCATAGGCAAGCTAAGGTAACTGATATTCAAAAGGTAAGGTCAATTGTCTGTTACCACAAAAAATATCAATAACAACAACAACCACCACCACCACCAACACCAACAACAACAACAACAACAACAACAGTTTTGTTAACTAGACAATGGCCAAAAACGTAGCCCATTTTACAGGGGGAAAAAGATAATTAAAGCATTGTGCACATTATAGAATAGCCATCTTGGAATAATATTGTCACAAACATTTGAGATACTGACAAGACAAAAAAAAAAAAAAAAAAACTTGAATCACTTGTATGTCAATTTTCCATTTTTTATTTTTATTTTTTAACCCTAATACTAAATTTAATTTATGGGATTACCATTCTTAGATGCTATTTACAAATGTTGAACTGCATTGGAACCCTGGAATGTGGCAATCGGACTACATTTATGCTCTGATACCATGAATTCTAATAACTGTACTCCACTATACATGTTTGATATTGAAACAGGACATACAGTCTCTCAAAAAAATAAAAAAAAGTCACAAGCCTGCCACCAAATGGTATTTTCAGGCAACTACATTCACAAAACAAAAAGTAGCAGTATACTAATTTATATTAATGTTTATAAACCGTGTTTATTTTTTTTTTTTTTTTTGGTAAATCCCAGGAATTATCACAATATTGTCCATGACAAACAAGTGCAACAAAGCAATGTACGTTTGCACTTAAAATGTATCTATAAATCAATGAGAATGTATATAAAAATCAGAGGTTTATGCCAACAAACTCATTGGTGTGGCAAACTAAAGTGACTTAATGACAGTCGTATGTTATTGTTTTTTTTTTGTATAGAGATCAAACAGATTTTTAATACTATAATGTAAGCACTGATTTGGTGCAATGTCCATTCTTTATCATATAATCAGGACGCTTGGTGTTGCTTGACTTACTATCAAGTCACTAAAACTATCTTTCAGGTAATTAAACACAAACATGATAGACACTAAGTGATGAGTTTATTACAGATGTAAATCTTAGATAATCCAATATTAAAAGCAAACTTACATCAAAGCCTGTATTTGGATCCCAGCCAACATGACCAATGTGTCTGAAAAACAACATTTATTCAAGATTAAAACAAAAACTTCAAAATCTATGAAATACTTGATAATTTAACACACTAATTTGTAAGAAGAAAAAAAGGTTATCTTACTGGAAATTACTGGGAGTGCCAATATCCGCCTTTGTCAATTTCTTTCTTTTACCTTTGGCCTTTTTCTTGTCCTTAATGTGGATAGGCATGATGTTATTAACTTGAGAATTATTAAATCGCATATTGTTGATTTCTGGATTTTTGATGTCAACTGTTGCCATTGACAGGACAGGTCCTAAAACATAGGAAAAATAAAAACAAATGACAGTTTTATTAATGAATATGCTCTACTGTATTAGAATCCATTTCTCTAGCACGGCAATCAACTCGAATGAAATCAATCAAAACTTCAAATTGTTTAATGTCTTTGCAAAGTAATTTTACTGAAACAAGCTACACAAGCATGATTACATGTTACATGAAGCATGACTCAATCATTTTAGAGGCTTTACCTATTTTTTGAGCACAGGTCTCCAGGTCAATTATTTGTCACAAAAACAACTACCTCTGTGTTTAGTTTTTCTTTTCTTTGTGTTAGACATGCATGCAGGACTAATGTAGTTCATATGATTGATTATCTCCAAGAACAGCCCTGTTTACATCTAACAGTATTTTCCCCATCATCACACAGGCGCTTTCTTTACCTGTTATTGGCAGTTTAGAAAGGAATGGGAGAGGCATGTAGTTAATCTTTTGGACACACAAGGCAATACAGTGGTTCTAATCACCCACTGGTGTTATAGTCCAACAGCTTCTTGGATGGAGATTCATATTACTGTACGTCAATATGGTACATCTCTTCCTACAATTTACTTGTAAGCACGTATTTAAAAGACTACTATCTAGTCCATCAATGGACTGCCACAGAAGAATGTTTAAATACTTTTTTTTGTTGTTTAATGAAGTTAGGGGAACATGAATACGGACACGCATTGTTTGAATACCAAACCAAAACAGAAAGACAACCCATTTAAAAAAATAAAATATTTGCACTCTCAATATAATAATCATTGGTACGGCTGACTACCTTCCCAAATCTCATTAAAAAAAATTGCGCTCCCCACCCCCTCCCTCCCCAGACTCTAACAAAGAGAGAAAGTGTTTATCCAATGAACCTGTAACTGACAAATACAGGGTCCAGGTAAATTTACAACAATTTACAACACACAGGTAGGTTGAGGCGTATTCTGAATACAAGCATTCCAAATAAGTATTCTGGATCGTCTGTTTACATGCAAGTGGAATATAATAATCCACCATTCTTCCACATTCACATGCAGTCAGAAACATTCAGAATACAACACACTTTGAGCACGTGCAGTGACACTATGACACTAAACTATACTAGAAGTTTTTACAAAGCAAGACTTTTTAGCAGGAGTAATTTGATGATGTCTTGAATGTATTAATTACAATAAGTAAACATGACACTGACAATCTCAGCGTGGACACAACTTTATTCCTTGCAAATAATGGAATATGTACCATAGCTATCTTATGAAATATTAGTAGCCAGTTCCCAGCAAATAAATCGGACTTGCAGCAAGTGTGTGTCAATGCTGACAGGAAGAACGTATTGTGGAAGTATGTAGATAAATACCCAGCCATGTGAAGTTTAAAGCTTTACTATGAAGATTGTAATTCCAGAAATTGAAGTGTATTTATAGCAGCTATTAGGTAATTTATTTCACTGTTAGGTTATAGCTCAGTTTAAAAATAAATAAATAAAAGAAACTGGTATGAATAATAATGTATATTCCTAGTGTTGGATTAAAGTTTGCCTTACTTTGTATTTGGATCTAGTACAGGTACTGTACTAGACTCTGGTTTAAATTAAATATTTGCCAAGCAACTGTTATAGTAGTTCCTTTCCGACTTACAGGATTCTGCATTTTTTTCAGACGACACAACACATCAGCTGCCTGTTCATTGCATAATTTGAATAACCATAAAACTAATATAGTGCTCACAGTTATAGCTGTATTACCCAAATACTGACTTGACCAGTTGGTTTAATTGTAGAAACACCACTATATAATTGCAATTATGTAAATGTGTACAAAAAAAGTTTTTGCATGCAAGTAACTTCAACCTTTAGGTGTTATTATATCCGTATAGTAAAATTATTTGCATAACTTTGTTTAAATGACATGCAAAGCTGAGCTGTAAAAAGTACAGTACAATCGTCAGTTCAAAAAAATAACATGGTTAAAAATGATCAGATATTTCCAGAATATTCTCGCGTGTTTAAACCTGTTTAAAATTCAAGATTAAAAAAGGCAAATGAAGGGATAAGGTGAAATGAGATGTAGAGTTCTGCTAGTTTATCAGAATCAGCCTGAATAAACCAAAAGATTGGTTTGAAAATGAGAATGTAAAACTTACAAACTAGAAGCTGTTTTAATGTAAGATTACAATTTCAAATTAGCATCAGAATAGTAATGATTACATAACAGAAAACTAAATCTGTGAGGGACAAACACTGAAAATATTTTCTAACAACAAGGACCATTTCTGCACATGTATTTGCATATAATAAGTACACAGCACGGGATGTACTATGCAGTTGTTCAATGTGAAAGTCGAAACGTTCCGACCCACTATTTAAAGCAACCATCTTTGTAGCTACCCTCCAGATCAAACATTGTGTTAACATGTGGCACAAAGCTTAAAATTCAGAGTCTGTAAGAGCAAATCAACTAAAAAGTTCTACAGTAAATACATTACCTCTAAGACTGCTAAATAGTACCCAATAGTAAATTTGTATCTTACCCTCAAACGTCCCTAAAGTCTGCTTTAAGCCAACAATACAGATACGAAACTATTTCTTGATTTTTTTTTTTTCCTATTTCACTTATGTAGATTTAATGCAAATTATTAACCTACCATTTGGAGGGTCACGTCTTTTTTCTGTAAAAAAAAAAAAAAAAAAAAAAAAATGAATAATGTAACTTTTGAACTACATGTCAGTATTACAAATTAGTGAAACAAAAACAAAAAATAAATTAAATAGAAGGAACTTCCAAATTCTAGAATATACAATTCTAAAACTGTGATATGAAATCAAATAGGGCAGTAGTTGCAATGCTAACTGGTTCAAAAACAAAACAGGGGTCTAAATTACATTTTTAAAAAACAATTTATGGCTCTTACTTAAAGGGGTGTTCTGTAAAAACTTGGCAAAATTAAATTAAACATTTTGTTTACCCCTTCTTCAAATGTCTGAAGTTGGAGTAGCAACATAAAACAGGAAAATAACACAGGCCTTAAAAGGTGCTGTATTTTTTGTTTGAATCTACCTTTTAGTGTGAGTTACGGAAGTGCCATCATTTTGATGTAATCCAGGCTAGTGTGAAAAGCAAAACACTACATATGAACTGTCCAGAATATAAGGATTTCTAATTAAGCACGCCATTCTTAAGATTGTCCTCTTTGCTTAGATTTCAGAGAGAATGGTTATTGAAGGGTTCCCAAATGTAGGATGAATAAGCACACAGAGCATAATAAATGAGAAGGGTCAAGTGCAAGCTAAATCAATCAATCAATTTCCCTTTCCAAGCACTGGATTCTACATTAAAGCAGTATGTATGTTTTGCATCTGTAAATGATTCTGGAACCAATGTGCTAAACAACAAATTTTAGAATTGATCTAGACAAAAGTAAACAGTCTAAGTTTATTTAGCAGATGCTTTTATTCAAAAAGAGACTAGGGGGTGAACTATGCATCACAACTGCTTCTGCAGAGTCATTTACAATATGACCTCTGTTTTATGTCTCATCTGAAGGATAAAAAACTTCTGTTTTACATTCTCAGTGTTTGGGAGAGGTGGGAGGCACAAAAAACAAAAAAAGCATGATAAAAAAAAGAACTGCTGTAACTGTTTTAAATATTAAAACATTAAATGATGTTCAAGATCACACACAAAACTTCAAAGCAAATATAAAAGTTGAAAAAAGGGATATTCACCAGTTCTCCTTTGCCGCCTCCCAAGTAATTCTCCTACTGCTGCTCTGAATCGTTTTGCTTCTTCTTCACTAGCAAAATTGAGTCCAACCGGACAAGTCTAAGTAGACCCAAAACAAGCCACACATAAAACCATGGTAGAACAACCAATATGTACTGTACATTGCTCACACTGACCTTTCTTTGACACTGTAAAGGAACACTCATCTGTGTGTTGTGTTTCGTTAAAGGAAATTGAAATATTAGCTTTTCCTTTACTAACTTGACACCAGACTCACAATGTAACAAACTTAAATATATGCAACCGTAGACTTGCACATGTTTGGATTAGCTAGTCTGTGAAATACTTACAGTGGTCTTTTAATTCAGTTACTGAAACAAAAAATCTGTTCCAAAAAAAAAAGTAAAAAGGATTCAAAAATGAATATATAGATGCACAGCACACTTTCACTTTGCATTACTGAACTATTTGGGGGACATGTTTAAATAACTAATATGGTTAAAGAGAAGCACTGTAGCTAATAGAACACTGCATTAATGAAAGTGATGGGTAAAGTGTTTGAGTAGACATTTCTCATTTTGTTACACATCAGGGCACTCTCTTTGCATGTGGTATATTTTGTTACTTACTCATTTATGGCAACCCACTACTGTGGACTGCAAAAGGCATGTTAGAGAAGTGTTTTATCAAAACATCTACAAGAAGTCTAAAATACATTGTGTCTGTTACAAGATCATATTTCCCTGCCAGTCAAGCAAACATGACATCATGAGTTAGGAATGTCTGTCTGCCCCTGTACACTCATGTGTGATTCTCACATCAAATTACATTTCTAAAGAAGGACATGCCATGAATTCCATGCCCTATGAACTTAGACAAGAAGCAAGGTCTTGCTTTCAAAAAAGCAGAAATAAGCAACAGCTGCAACAATAGTACAAACATATTTTAGAAATACACACAATTTCTTAATTAAGAACTCATACATTAATTTGTTTTCCAATGATGCATAGGGGTGGTAAAGTCGAATTCAAGAACCCTGAGAGCAAAGCCACAGAGCTTATTCTTATAGTGTACACAAACTACGGACAAACACAGTGTGCAGCTGTAAGCAGTCGATGGATTACCAGAGGCTGAGCATCATCAACAATAATCATATTGGATCATCATCAGACTACAATATATTATTTATTTTTATTCTAGCAGATAAGGTTTGTCATTACCTCTGACATTAACCAATTTCTTGACACAGGGTTAATCCCCAATTACTTTCAAGACATTGGGCAAGTTTCACAGCACCTGATTAGATAGACCTGTGATAATCAGGTTCTGTGAAACCAGATGACTACATATATATCATTGTTGGAGATACAAACGTAACTGAAAATGTATAAATGGTTTATGCCAATACAGTAAATACATTTAAAAAAAAATTAAAATAAAATAAAAACCACAAAACAGAAATGGTCGGCGACAGGAAACGGAGACTTACGTCACCAGCAAATGTATGAAAGTACGATCTGGAATGATTATATGAGAAGAAGTTGTAGAGTTCCTGCTCCCACAGTATCTTCCCATCCTGCAAAAAAGTATTACCTTTAGCCCAATGACACATTCATATAATAATGTAAACAGAAATGCAGTAGCACTTGCACCAAATGCAGTAAGAGATCCATCGGCTATGCTCAATTCCACTGGTCATCTTTGGTTAGCCGCCATCAGCCATGTTTAATTATACACTATGCATCCCTTATTGTAGCTACGTAACTACAGCATTCGATCATTAAAATGCACCATAGAGAGAGGCAGTCAAGCCTTTTGCAAACCTGCCAGACAACCTGTTTGTTTTGAAGATAGTGGTTTTGATTGGTGTTGCAGTTGTTTCACTCTCACATACCAAACAAAAACCTTCTATTTGTATTTCCTATTTCAAAAGGACATGTCAAACACCGATATAATGTAATGCAAGTAGGAGGAGACACTATGAATGACTAATTATACATACATACATACACACATACATACATACATACATACATACATAACATACATAACATAAAATAATAGATGGGCTTCAGTGAGTTACAGGAAAATAATTCCATCCAGGGTTTCTGTGATGTCATAAATTACGAGACCGAAGGTCGAGTAATTTATAAACTGTCACAGAAACCTGAGATGGAATTCTTCACACAAACTGCAACCAGGCAACGGGCGTGAGAAGCAATCTACGCTGGATAGGTTTTTCAAGAGAAAGGACATGTAATTACTGTATTAAGCATGTAAGTGTACATTTTTGCCTTATTCATTTCTTTACTGTTTTCCCTGCACTGGGGGAAATTAGCGTTGGTGTAATTTATACGTGGAAACGGGTTTGTTTTGTGTGCTTTTTGGAGTTATGTTTGATCAAATGATTGATTTACAGACTGCAGCACGGTGCTTGTGAAGGCAATGCCCAGCCAAGGCTGTGTGAAGCAGCAGGAGTCGTCGTAAGAATACCGGCTCATAAGTAGGTTAGTTTAGGGGATAATGATCCCAAGTAATGTATAGCAAGGGTTACATAGTATCGGAGGTTCCTGGAGCGGGATGCCTCATTCAGTAAGCTAGCGTTTGTCCTGTGTTGCACCTTTTATTTGTAGTTTTTGTACTGTGTTTTATTTTGCTTTTTGTACAGCTTGCTGTATGTGTCCTCTGTGTGTTACCCTCGTTGGTAGCGTCACATGGCCAGTTTGTTTACTTTCTATTTTGTGGTTAATAAATCCTGCGAGCCTGTGCCAGCGTTTCTCTGTCTTGCAATGTGGTTATCCACACATGACACAAGTACCTAGTCACAATACTGTTTAAATGTTGACCAATGTGAGGGAATCTTCCCAACTATATATTCATGTTCAATTCAAATTTGCCATTTTGTCATTATTCTCATTTTGTCATTATTCTTATTCTGATATATTTTATGATGTTACAAAAAAATGTTTTGTTAGGCTGAAAATGTAGTGGTGTGTTTTGGGAAGGGTAAGGAAATAAATAAGTAAAATAACAGTTGGCTGTAAAGGGGTTAAATCTGTACGACAAACTAATCAACCAAAGAAACAAAACACTGAAATACACAATAGCAGGAACAACCTAAGAAAGAGCAGTAACATTGCCCAGGTATGTTTTAGCCCAGTAACTGGGTAGTTTCAGTGTTGGAAGTAATGAAGACCTTTCCTCTTATAGTTGAGCAGATAGACAGGATTCCCCCACACTATCCCACCAATGTCTTTAGCCACTGCATTACTGCAGAGATGTGCTTAAAAAAAGACCTTGTTCCTCTTGTAACAAAGCATGCTTTGATGATGAAGACTGAGCAGGTCCTAATAAATGACTGTTCTAACCCAAGCTGAAAACAGTATTTTGGAATGTGAAATATAATAAGGATATCTAAACAAAGAATGTGTTTTTTGCAATTAAAAAGGGCTGGCAGAGCACTCTCTAATGCATTAACATTTCCTGAATGGAACTACTGCAGTACAATGTCATTGTTGAATGTGTCCTTACCTTAATATCGTATACTCTGATAAAATAAGACCTTTGTGGATTGTCCTTCACAAGGCAAGCAACACCACAGCACTTCTTTGACCACACTGAGTTACGGTCAGCTGTATATACTTGAACTACAGCAGAAGACAAAGTCTGAAAGAAAGAAAAAAACAGGGATATATTATATATATATATATATATATATATATATATATATATATATATATATACATACACACACACATTTGTTTTCCTTTAAATCAGATAATGATTATTTCACAATCACACACAATGTCTGGTTTTAAACTGTGCTGCATTTGACATTTGGTGCAGGACTAATCATGTTTACAGCAAGCAACTCTTGGTAATAATAAATGACCATGAAAGGTATTGGTATATATCACAATACCTTTCACAGACCATTTTCCACAAATCTAAAGCCAGAGAAAAACAAAATGACTGTTTTAAAAGCCATTAGTCAACAAAATGTGAGGTGTGATTCACAGAAAGTACAGTGGTGTCCACATCACCAGTCAAGGTACTGCACATTTTCCCTATCAGTGCAGCCTGGGAACTAACACCAGAAGATGACATTTGTATCCAAAATATGTCCATGTCCCTAGAGCAGTTCAAATAAGATCTACTGTATTTATTATTACAAACACTCAAAAACCCACTGCAGCATTCCTCGCTGCTGAAGTCAAAAGCTGGTAATTCCTACAGACTGAGCAGAAGGAAAATTCATTCATATTTAGCAATTTCATCACAGCACAGACAGCCAAGTTGTCTGTAGAGCTGATACAAGTATTTTCCATCGTCAATTGCCCAAAAAAAAATGGGGAGCATGTGCCGCATCTACAGTATTCAGTAATACTAGTTTTAGTAAAAAAAAAAAAAAAAATCACTATTAATTAACATTAACCGATTGCATATGTTATAGAGAGTCCAAGTTCCATGGCTTTATTTATTGATTAATCAAGCTTTACAATTCAAATGTAGGATTGGTTACTTCATGTTAGTGTCCTGGATTTAGCAGGGTGTGTAATTTTTGTCAGGTGAATTATGTTGTTAAAGTCCCACAACACAATTCTCATATACTCTAACAAAAGTAGTGTTTTGCATTTGAAAAATACTACAGTTTAGTGTGTTAAAAACAATAATTCAGGGGAAAATTTTGTGTTAATTTTGTTTTTATTCAAGCAGTACCAGAAAATAAAATTGGGCTCCATGTTTTCTCTGGTGGTACAGAACAGCACCAGCAGTTTTGGAGTTCTGCCCCTTTGCGTGATATCATCAAATCCACCCCCTTCCCTGCATCCCTCTTGATGATGTGGAAACAGGAATGTGGAAACAACTCCCTTGTTTTCAGATTTTTGTTAAATACAGAGGAGAAAGAAAAAAATGGCAACAGCAGATAATGACGCACAAGCAATTTACAGCTTGATCCAGTGATTTAAAAAAAAAAAAAAAAATCAGACAACACTGGATCAACAGACAAAATGAAAAAATACGACAAAAAAACAAAAGAAAACACACATTTCATAAGGGAACTAAAAAGTACTCTTCTAGTAGTTCTGCAGTTAGGAAAAGCTGAATCAAAAGTGATTACAGGACTTTTTAAAATCTCCCAATAGTATAAATACAGGATATGTCATGAAAAACCACGACATATGGCATTTACTTACTTATTCATTTACTGCTAATGATTGAAGTTGGGTTAAGAATACAAAGAAGCACCACTGAAGTAACTTCAATTCATGCCTTTTACCTCTTGAGGCATGGATTCTAATTAAAGGAAGGTCATGGTCTTCTGCATTTACTTCTCCATTTTAAAATACATAAAGCTGCGGCGATGCCTAATTTTTCACCGTCGACGTAACTTTTTCCAAAAAAGATTATGTATAATGTATATGGAGCTGTGGATTAATGTACAACATAACTAGTAAAGGTTTAAAAACAATTTTACTGATTAAATTGCATCAGTTTGTGCACCAATATTTACAGGCCTTGCAATACATCCACAACCATACCTGCAATCTGCTTTGCTCTGTCACTATTCGGAGCTGCTATTATTTATTTATTTATTTATTTATTTATTTAATTAATTAAATTAAAAAAGAAACAACTGGTGATTCAGGTTTACTTTTATAGCATAGGCTGCACTTCACTTTCTTGCCGTCTTCTATTTTAGTAAATAATTGACAAACGTCGTTGTAGGCGTTGTATCGTGGTTTATATTTGTTAACTTGCTCCGTTGCTCATCCTGAAGACTCCCGCGCTGATGTATGGAGCATCATTAGTGCAAAAACTATTAATTAATTTGTCAATTCATCAATTAACTTGGTAATTCATTGATTCAATCGTCAATTCGTCCATCAATTCATAAATTAATTTGTCAATTCATCAATTAATTCATCAATTTGTGTCAAACTTGCATTGTGCCAAAAGGCATAACCATTTCTAGCCAATTGGAGCAAGTACTAAAATTGCAACCAATGAGAATCCAGTCTCAAGGAAAACTGCTCAGCCAATAACCTTTCAATCACCTTGGCCACCAGCAAAAAAGCATTTTACTTCAATGGTGTATACTAAAGACCTCAACCGTAGAACAGAACACAGAATCCATCTTGTATGCACAAAGAACAGCTGCAACTACTGCCTTTAAAACCAGACAGAAAACTATGATAATGATTCTAAAAAGATGTTAACTGCATAGGGTAAATAGATACACATTTTTTTCCGTAGAGTAACGTATACTATTAGATTCACGATATTGATTATAATGAATAAAGGAATACATAGGATATGGGCTTCCATAGAATAGTGTAAGACACACGTTATTAATTTTGATTCACGAATGAGATTGTGGGTAGTTAACGGCTTATGTCATATTGGCACTAACATTTAATTTATTTGAGTACCGATTAAAATTATTTTGTTAGGGTTTTCTCTTAACAGACATTTGTTTTGGCCTTTTTATCGCTGTTATTTATTGGTGACTCATGAATACTGGTAGCTATACAACACTGAAGTATTGGCAATTAACAGCTTTGTAGAATCGGTATGACAGTTTTTGTGTCGGTGATTTAAAGGCAGGAATGGTATGTCCGATCGTAAATACACGAGCACAAAAATGGGAAAAACAGGTTGTACCGAGCAGGTGGGGTCTATACCGTATTTCCCTATTAAACGTGGAAGGCAAGATTTTCTTCAGCATTGTTGCTCAGAGAACTGCTTCATTGACACTTCAGTACAGAAGGCTGGCATTCCAGGTTTCCCAGGATGCTTAGAGCACATCAGTGTGATGTGGCAGCAAATTCAAACAGCTAAAAGGAGAAGGAGCGCCATGTGAAATTCCTGGATTTAGCTAATGCAAACGGTTCAGTACCACAAGAACTACTTTTGGCAGCATTTGATTTTTTCAGTGTACCGAGGACAACAACAAACTTAGTGAAAGCCTACTTCGGAGATTTGCAATTTTGTTTTTCAACTTCAGAATTCACCACTACATCGCAATGTCTTGAAACTGGAATAATGGCTTTTACCATGGCAATGGAAGTCATTATTATGGTGTCAAAATGGGTAGTAGGAGGAGAATGCTTGACTTCTGGAATGTGACTGCCACCAATTAGAGTATTCATGGATGATAATCATGACTAAAACAGTAGCCTGCACTAATCGGTTATTGGGCAAATTAATCAATAACATTGAATGGGCACGAATGCAATTCAAGCCCACTAAATCAAGGAGCATCTCTATAGTTAAAAAGATAAAGTAGTGGATAAGAGGTTCTACATTAACGGGTGAGGCGATACCAAGTGTATGAGAAGCCTGTGAAGTCTTGGGAGATGGTATGAAGGGGACCTAAAGGACAGTTCGTGTGGGAGAAGTGAAACAACAATCAATGCAAGGGTTGAAGAGCATAGACAGCAGCGCTTTACTGGGCAATCTTAAACTCTGGTGCTTCAGTTTGGTCTACTGCCAAGACTGCTGTGGCCATTCACTGTGTATGAGGCTTCCTTGACAACAGTAGAGAAGCTGGAAGCGTTAATCAGTTCATACATCAGGAAATAGTTAGGAGTTCCACGCTACCTCAGCAGAGTGGGACTGTATGGTTAAGGGATACTGCAGCTGCTAGTATCAGCTCTAACCAAGGAGTTTAAGTGTGCCAAGGTTCCATGACATTGGTAGTCACACGATGAGGGAGTGAGGTGTGAGGGAGGCAGCACCTGTGTTGAAAACTGGAACAAAGTGGGCGTCAAAGGAAGCTGTGGAAGATGCAAAGGCTGCCCTTTGTATCAGTGATATCATGGGGCAAGTACAGCATGGAAGAGGAGGCCTTGGTCTCAATTCAGCTCCTCCTACATGGCACAAAGCAGCCCCAGCTCAACAGAGGAAGCTGGAAGTCAACGAGGTGCAAAAGCAGGAGGAGAGGATGAGGTGCGTAAAGGCAGTTTCCCAGGCCAAGCAGGGAGGATGGACGAGATGGGAGAGTGTGAAACAATGCAAGATCAGCTGGCGAGATCTATGGACAATGGAACCGAGCAGGATCAGTTTCCTCATCAGGTCAACATATGATGTTCTCCCATCACCACAGAACTTTAATCTATGGGTAGGAGGATCCATAGTGTCCTTTGTGTTCATTGACAGCTACATTAAGGCACATTTTGACAGGATGTAAGGTGGGTCTTAGCCAAGCACAGTTTACATGGCGTCATGTCCAGGTGCTCCAATATTTGGCCTTAGCATTGGAAGACAAACGCAGCATGATCAACAGGTTACCACCAATTCCAGCAATATATGACACACGAAGAACAACATTCCTCCACCCACGGGAGCAACAACCAAGAAAAGGTACTAAAACCAAAACTTGTCTAGGACAACTGGAAGCTGCTAGAGACTGGAAAATGCTGGCAGATGTTGGACAATGACTTATTTTCCCAATGGAGATTACCACCACGACCTGATAGGATCAGCACGCCTTGTTCACCTGGTACAGTTAACAGTGCCATGGGAGGATGCTGTGGATAAGGCGTATGAAAGGTAGAAACTGGTACACTTAACTAGCTGCTGAAGCGGAACAGCGAATATGGAGAGTCCAGGTTTACCCAGTGGAGGTGGGTTGTAGAGGATTTGTGGCACACTCCACAAACCGGTTTCTCAGGGACATCAGATTCAGTGGTCAAGAGTTGCGACGCATAGTGAAGAACTTATTTGAAGCAGCAGAGTGGAGCAGCAACTTGCTCTGGTTGAGACGAAAAGATTCTGGTTGGGGACATCAAGCATAGTAGAAAGAAAGCAACGCCGATGGTAAGGAAGTTAAGTAAGCTGGGCTTAGCTGCGTGGGGGACGGAGCGGGGTGATGCTGGGATGCCAGAATCACTGTCGAGCCGTCATGAGGTGTCGTAGGCTAGTCGACAAAACACCAAGAATGGAAGGTGCCCACTTCAAGACCCCAGAGAAGTTCCCTACTCAGCTCAGTCCAGACGGTTGTCATGCTGATGCACTAGGGAGGGCACACTGTGGTTTATCTCTGGAACCAGCATTACACAGCCATCAACACCAGGCAGAAGGATATCTACATCATCAGATGGAAGGAAACGCAGATGAATCACATTAGTTTACAGTGAAAGAAGCTACGTCTTAGTTGGTACTCATATTGGCGAGAGCCAAGTCCAATATCAGCATGAAGTTTTAACACCTACTCTCCTGTAAATCAACGTACCTGTAGACCCCACCGATCTACCCCTCTGATCTCACTCTACACACTGATTTACAGCAGCCTGGATCCAGCAGTGCATCACCAGCTATATCCTGCCACCCCACTGGACTGATGCATTCTGCAAACTTCTTATTAGAATACTGCTTTCTTATTAATTTATTGCAATCCTACCATATTTGCTTTACTTATTTATAGACGTGCTCAAATTTGTTGGTACCCTTACAGCTCATTGAAATAATGCTTCATTCCTCCTGAAAAGTGATGAAATTAAAAGCTATTTTATCATGTATACTTGCATGCCTTTGGTATGTCATAGAATAAAGCAAAGAAGCTGTGAAAAGAGATGAATTACTGCTTATTCTACAAAGATATTCTAAAATGGCCTGGACACATTTGTTGGTACCCCTTAGAAAAGATAATAAATAATTGGATTATAGTGATATTTCAAACTAATTAGTTTCTTTAATTAGTATCACACATGTCTCCAATCTTGTAATCAGTCATTCAGCCTATTTAAATGGAGAAAAGTAGTCACTGTGCTGTTTGGTATCATTGTGTGCACCACACTGAACATGGACCACAGAAAGCAAAGGAGAGAGTTGTCTGAGGAGATCAGAAAGAAAATAATAGACAAGCATGGTAAAGGTAAAAGCTACAAGACCATCTCCAAGCAGCTTGATGTTCCTGTGACAACAGTTGCAAATATTATTAAGAAGTTTAAGGTCCATGGAACTGTAGCCAACCTCCCTGGGCGCAGCCGCAAGAGGAAAATCGACCCCAGATTGAACAGAAGGATAGTGCGAATGGTAGAAAAAGAACCAAGGATAACTGCCAAAGAGATACAAGCTGAACTCCAAGGTGAAGGTACGTCAGTTTCTGATCGCACCATCCGTCGCTTTTTGAGCGAAAGTGGGCTTCATGGAAGAAGACCCAGGAGGACTCCACTTTTGAAAGAAAAACATAAAAAAGCCAGACTGGAATTTGCTAAAATGCATATTGACAAGCCACAATCCTTCTGGGAGAATGTCCTTTGGACAGATGAGTCAAAACTGGAGCTTTTTTGGCAAGTCACATCAGCTCTATGTTCACAGACAAAAAAATGAAGCTTTCAAAGAAAAGAACACAATACCTACAGTGAAACATGGAGGAGGCTTGGTTATGTTTTGGGGCTGCTTTGCTGCGCCTGGCACAGGGTGCCTTGAATCTGTGCAGGGCACAGTGAAATCTCAAGACTATCAAGGCATTCTGGAGCGAAACCTACTGCCCAGTGTCAGAAAGCTCTGTCTCAGTCGCAGGTCATGGGTCCTCCAACAGGATAATGACCCAAAACACACAGCTAAAAGCACCCAAGAATGGATAAGAACAAAACATTGGACTATTCTGAAGTGGCCTTCTATGAGTCCTGATCTGAATCCTATCGAAACATCTATAGAAAGAGCTGAAACTTGCAGTCTGGAGAAGGCACCCATCAAACCTGAGACAGCTGGAGCAGTTTGCTCAGGAAGAGTGGGCCAAACTACCTGTTAACAGGTGCAGAAGTCTCATTGAGAGCTACAGAAAACATTTGATTGCAGTGATCGCCTCTAAAGGTTGTGCAACAAAATGTTTGGTTAGCGGTCCCATCATTTTTGTCCATGCCATTTTCATTTGTTTTATTATTTACAATATTATGTTGAATAAAAAATCATAAAGTTGAGTTCAATCACATGCAGATTCAGCGTGTCAGACCTGAGGTGAGCAGGGGAAACTGCGCTGAAATCCAAGAAATGATACCGATTCCAAAAAAAAAAAAAAAAAAACTCCCTTTGCTTAAAACTTTTACACATAAACGATGCACAGGCTTCACTACTGATAGTGTTCAAATGATACGATGCATCGCCTCAGCCTTAAATACAGTAAAAGTTCTGTACTTTATGAAGTTGAAGCAATTTCAAATCCCACTTAATACAGTAAATGTCATTTCTTCATGAGCAAAGAAAATAAGAAACATGCTACTTTACAGTCTCAAGATTTTCAAATTGGAATAATGCACACACATGACTCATGTGGCTATTATTCAACTTTTCCAGATAAGAACTCAATCCTTCAAAGTTACTTTTCTTTCTGTCCTTACATTTTCATTGACAAACTGTTCCTACACATGCTTTAATGATTGAATTCCCAGACAGACTAGTTGTTTCCATTGACTTAATGATGGAAACAGTGTTCAAAACAGCAAGTCCCAAAAAAACACTGCAGTCAGCAAATACAGATCAAAGCCAGGGCCAGATGGTTAGTCATTACAGTTGCCTTGGCCCTTGGGTTATTTTTATTTATTTTAAATAAGACCACTGTAGTACAGTTTTTGAAGAATACATCAAATACTAGCAAACTACATACCCAAATATAAAGATTTGCCAGGTACATATTGTAACAGCATTATTTCTTCGGAAAGCACATCTGGAAATAGGTCTAAACATAGGCAGAACAGTCTGTAAAATTAGAAAAGTTACAATACTTTATAAGTCTGGAATCTGAATTTGTGAGCCTACTTGCCTTAAGCAGACTAAATTTGCTCTGGCTAAGCTAATGTTGCAGTAATACAGTTCCTAGGGACTGTTAGTTTTTGCTTAAGTTTCTTGACAGTTTATTATTAATTATCCAAACAACACGTGCACAGGTTTATGCACACCAAGAAACAAAAGTGTTTTGATGATTAACCACTTCAGTCCCAGGACATACACAGCTATGTCAAAAAAGACTATGCCATATCTGCGTACATCAAGGTGTGGCATTTATTCTATTGGGTCTATTCAACCTGTTTCATCAGTATGCATGCTGGGGGGGAGGGGTTTGGGTTGTCCGGTGACATTTTTATCCAATCGTATTTTGTGTGAACATCCCTTGCATCTGTTAGTGTATTGTGAAGAATGGAAGATACAGCAGCAAACCATGGCATGATGTGTTTTAGCTGATATGATGAATTTTGTAATAGTCACAGTAAAATAAATATATATATATATATATATATATATATATATATATATATATATATATATATATATATATATAATTTTTTTTTGTTTATAAAAAATATTTTTATATTAAAAAATCTTGTTTTTGTAATGCTTATTTTATTGTTCCTTGCATGTGTTGCTATTTACAAAAACATGTATTTTTATTTTTATTGTACATGATGTTTGTGTTCTTCTTTTCAAGTTAGTATTTTATAGCAACTTCATGAATAAAAAATAGCAATTAAAATGATTTCAAAAATCTGGTACCTGGCATGCACATTCATTTTTCACATCTGCAGTTTAAGTGGTTTAACACAGATTAGCTGGATAACCTGCATGCCACCCCCAGCCCCAATTGTACATGACTAACAGTTTGCACTGTTTATGAGATCTGGGGGACATGTCGGATTAAGGGAGTATTCACATGGGAGCGATTAGAGCAAATTATCTGCATCTAGGAACGTTTTAGACTGATTGAAGCTCCATATTAATGCCTGCAAATTGACCCCAGCTTGTTCAAAACGGTCCGACCCGAGAGCTGAAAAATAGGTTGTCTCAGCTTGCATAGCATAATATTTTACATTGTTATTTCAATGATGTGGTATTATTTAAAATGCAAATGAGAATAGTAAACAATCGGGCTGGTTAGACAGGGTAACAGTGGGCGATCTTTTCCACCATCGATACAAGCCTGGGTCATTTGCAATGGCTCCTATGTGAATACTCACTCCTAGAAAAACAGGTGATTTGCTTCAGACAGATTTCTTCAGATTATATTATTTATTGTTAACCCTTTCATACCTATTAATGACCTAAATGTTTGATATAGAGCTCAATGATAAAGTGGCAAATTACATCCATAGTGAAGGAGTTTAAAACAAGTACACCCACTTAGCAAGTACCATATTTATTTTTTCTAGTCCCATGTTAAAATGATGACAACACAAAATGGTTTACTCGTAAGGAAAATAGGAGGTACTGTATGCATAACCCATAAACTGTTTACTTGTTACTGTATACATAACCCAGAAAAAGCAAACCAAGGCACTTCCTGCTAAGACTGCTGACTGGTAAAGTAAGTACATTTCTACTGTTGACTCTATTGGTGCTATGTGAATTGGCTGGGATCCATATTTAACCAGAACTAAAACTGCTGAGAAAGAACGAAAGCAGCAGTGACAGCCAATGCTTCCTTTCTGGCTCAGTTACAACATGAAGCCTTCACTGGTTTTTAAACCACTGTAAAATAAACTGAATGATAGCATTGGGCAATTTGATCATAATAAGCACATGTTAAAATGAATAACTAGCCTGACAATCTTATAACACTGAACAATACAATTCGGTAAAAATAATTGATTTAATAATGAATTACAAATGGTTAGTCTTGCTAACCATGACACATTGAAACACATTAGAAAACAGAAAGTATTTGCTAGAACACACTAAGTGCTGTCTGTGATGGTATGTTCATGCAGTGCACATTAATGTAGACAGTAATTTTGGATCACTGCAGCAAACTTTCTTTTTAATAACTCAAAATATTTTTTTCTTCTTCTGTTCCCAGTTTTGATTAGCCATTCTTTAACCAAACATTGTGGAATGTTTGGTTAAAGAATGGCTAATCAAGACCTTAATCTATTTTCTTACCTCTTACTAGAACTAACAATATTATCACTGATACCCTTCTGTTGAAAATGTTTGAGCTCATTACATGTATTTTTTTTTTACGATCCTTGTTCAAAACATGGGGAGCCTTATAGCTTATTGTGTTTATAAGGCCTATTTGTTTCTCAGTGCTGTATTTTTTGTAATTGATTTAAATAATCTTCAAAACAAACATTTACACTGACAAGCTGTAAAGAAAGAAAGAAATAAAGATGTTAAGCTATTTTAGCTGAATCTGGCTTGACTTACTGATTTACAATCTATACCCCTTTTATACAAACGGGTTATGACGGCTCAGAACCATGTGTGTGAAAGGGGTAGAAGACCTACTGAGATTTCAGACTACACAACAGATCTAGCAACAAACCACTTCAAACACTTTAAATACCACAGAGGAAACATTATTAAATTCAGCTTCCTTTTTTGCAACTAGTAATACCATAAAACAACCCAGCAACCTCGAAACAACCAAGTTCTGCTTTGTTTCTGCTAACCACAGCACTTAAATGAATAAAAATGACCTCATTTATCTAAATATTTGTCTAAGATTTACCTAAAATTTTAGGCTTGAAATTATGAATAAAAATACAAAATCAAAGCCATTAGTACCAAGAACATATTAAAATGGTAGTGGTGCTGTACAAAACACTGTTGTATAGGTCCATACTGTACATAATAAAAATCTTTAAAAAATACACTTGGAAACAAACTTTCCAGAGATGTGGTAGGTTCATTTGATTTTCACATATGAAATTATTTGCACTCACTAAGATCTTTTGCAAATCCATTTCTTTTAATGTTTCATACCTGTCATTGTTTCATGTTTGCAGCTAATTCAATTACTGTGGGAAACCAAATCAACCCAGGATCCAGATGCAAATGATCAATGAACTGTGTGTTCAAACTGTGAGCCCTGATTATTATTTTATTACTGTAGTGCAATGTATTATTTCACATCTCTTAAACTTGTAGACCAGATACAGCAACTTTGACGTCCATGAAAATAATGTTTTGGCTTTTCTGCAAACTTTATCGCAGTTTTACAGCACAGTAATAAAATGCTACTACCAGATTTCCCTTCCAAAATAACATTCCTGTAGCTGTCGTGTACTACATTCCTCCAGTTTAAACTTGTTGACATTCCAGTTTGTTGTACCCTCAAAAATGAGTTTAGTTTTAGGGGCACAAGTTACCTCTCCCACTGTGTCTTGCACACCAGTCTACTTAGTTTTAAATATTCAAGTAAACAAAACAGAACTACTGATAACTTACATACAGTTAAGTTTTGTAGTTAGTTGTATTATGAACGTCTATCAAATTAACAACATAACTTGTTTTCTACAATACCGTATAAGTAATTGTGGCAGGTTATCACATGCATTTACTTTACTATATAGGTAACGTTCCTACAGCTCATTATCAAAAATAACTTTTGCTGATCAGATCATAACCAAGTATGAAGAACCTTTCTTTTTTGCACGGTAGCCGTTTTCTATATCCAGTAGAGGAAGTCTGTCTAAATTCTCAATGGCGCAGACTCAGAGCAACACAGGTAAAGGGTGTGTTACGAGTAAAGTCGAAAATAACCATTATTACGTCTTTGGAAATCTTGCACCAACAAGAAAGTTCATGTCGATGGTGCAGTTAGTGAATTGTTATGCAAATAATAACACTCAATTACTGTTTACTCAAGAACTATACTTCTTTGTGTTAAAATAACAACAACAACAACAATACCATACTGGAGCTAAACACAAATATATATATATATATATATATATATATATATATATCGTCCAGCGGAATCAATGTAATGTTATATGTATACACAATTTAATTTGGGAAGAATACATCTATAGCGAATCAAACAGATGTAACTGTTAATGTTATGTAATGGTATCATCATAAAAGACTATGACTTGCACTTAACACTACTTTCCTGATTCACTGTTCATCTGGAATGAAGTAAACAACATTGCAATACGGGGGGGGGGGGGGGGGGTTGACTGGTGAGACCGAGTGTAAAGCCAGGCCTCGGGTCTACGTTGGAATCTACCGACTTAATTGACTCCCAGTCCCGGGAAGCGAGCAACCAACACCCCTTCTCCTCCAACCGGCTACACAACCAAGAATTTTAAGGATCACAACATTTAGAGTACAGGCTGTCACTATGTTGTGTTATGTTCTTGACTTCAGACAGTTTTGTTGGCTAGCTGTGTACACAGACATAAATCCCATAGCTTAGGCCAAAAGTACTATACAGTAATTGAAACTCTCGACAACATACTTTCAAATAATATTTCCCTGCACAGTTTCTGATCAAGTTGCATAACAGTAAATGCAATTTACAAATTAAAACTTACGATGCATTTCCTGCCGAGGTAATTCTGGAGACAATCGTTCTCTTGCGGTGTTAGGAGCAGCGAACTATTATTGGCGACCCGCCGCGGAGGTGGAGGATGCTGGTTGTTCATGGTCTTTTTTTTTTTTTTTTTTTTTTAAATAATAACAAACAATTTATAACATTAATGAATTGTATCAAATATGTTCAGTCATTTGTCGGCGTGGCCTTGGCTCCAGGTCTGCCCATTGATGCTGGTGTTGTTTCGAGTCCAGGGGAAGGAGGTGGACAGTTTAATGGTCTGCTGTTCTTGTAGTTCGGTAATAAAATATCGCTACCCTCCTCTACCTCTTTGCGTGACTCAAAAACTCAGACCTCAAGGAGACAGAAAAATCTAAACTTTAATGGGAACTCCAACAGCATCGGGATCACAATCCAACATGGCAGCAGGAAGAATCAACCACTAGTGATCAGGGGTACGCAGAAAAACATGCCAAAATAAATGTAACATTCACTTTACTTAGACCGGTCGACTATGTATACAAGTCAATTTCATAAATACGTCACGTCTGTAACATGCATTGCATAAACCGCCTAAACGTTTAAGATATATCTGGATCTAAAAATAATTCCTTGCATTACAGAATGGTCTAGCCCTGTTTTGCCTTGAGGATTTTGTAACACAAATGCAGTTTGCGGAGGGGTTAGCAGGGCGGGGATAAATTCTGCATATTGCCAAATCAGTAATGCAAACTAAGGACATTACTTGAGACCGCAGGCATAGGGAAAATACGATAAAGGTATGATAAAGTATACTATATGAAATTTTAAGGAGTTCCAATTAAGTACTCGCTTGGCAGTGTCTTTCAGTTATGCTTAACTATGACAAATATGGTCAACTTAATAAAAGTGTTTTTTTTTTCTTTCTTTCTTTTTTTTTGAATTAAGAAATAATATTTATAGGGGTGTAATTTAACAACCCCCAATTTAATAAATGAGGCACAACCCCAAATATTGTGAGACAGGGTACATCCAACTATTCTATGTTATGTGAACACTGTTTCCAGTCATGGCAATTCAGATATCATCATGATAAAAAAGCTATTTAACATCACACTTGGACGATGCAAGTGCAATTAGACAGCAGGTAGTTTTTTTTTTTTTTTGTATATAAACAATAGGGTTGCTGACTCTTTCAACATAGATTTAGGAGTCATTTTGCTGATCCTATACCCACTGGGATTAAACCACATCATATTTTATTGAAGGATTGTATCAACCACTAATTTTGTGTGCTACTCTTGCCAGGATCACTACAAGAGGCTAAGGGTAATTGCAGGTGTTTTTCTGCTTTTAATAATCAAGTGTCCCTAGGGCAAAGGAATTGTATAGGATATTATAAATATCCCATTCAGATCCACTGAGCATTCTGTGGGATTACAAAGGAAGTCTTCTCACTAAAAGGAAAGAGCATGGATCTGTAAAATATCCTCTTTTACTTTAGCATGAATAAAAGAGAAACAGCAGTATTCAGAAAGCCAATACAGTGATTCCGTTCTTGCCTGTTCTAAAACCACTTGCACCTGAGAGTACTCTTGTCGATCTGTGAAAGAAGGTTCGATGTAGATTAAGGACAAGTACACTGTTCTTTAGAGGCATAGGGGTGTTATTGTACTGTAGTCTGTTTGCACAAGGAATTAGTTTATGTCAGCTTTCCAGTGAAATAGATAAATGCAGCAAAATATAGAGCAGGTTTTACACGGTAGTAAAAAAAGTATAAATAGGGCTAATGTCCTCAAAAGCAGATTAAATGCAACCGTCATGGCCCTTACAACTTTTTTTTTTTAAATGTTTTTTTTTGGAAATCAGGAATATAAGTATCATTGTTTTATCTTTATCAAATAACTGTAAACATCATTTTTTAAATAATGTTTTAGACACTGCCCTTCTTGCTTTATAATGTGTCAGTGTGGCACCCTGTACTAATGGGCAGTCTTTAAAATTGTCCCTTGCTAATGTGAGAAGAAATTACACCATTGTTAATTTACTGTTTCATTAACTAATCCGTCTTTGATAAATGTTTGTTTTTATTAGGGAACAAAAATGTTGTCTGACATAACGTCACAGAGTAAGACTCAATACATTCCTGTACCAGCACAATGCCTTAGACAAGAGATTATTTTTTTTTCTTTCTAAAATGAAATCCTTCCTTGGAGTTTATCTGATATGTCTAGGCCTAAGTTGCACGCCACTCCCTCGCAGATTTCTTGACATCAGGCAAGACAACCAGAAAAACTGGCTTGATTGTGAAATTTACGGTCCAAGAGTTCTCTGGGACAAACATGAAGCTGAAGTTAGGGAAATTCTTGCCAAGGTGTATCTATGACAACAATTGAATGATCTAAGGTAGGTGGCGTCAAAAAAGTGATTCAGATAAGGATCCATTTTATTTCCTAAAGAACAAAGATGTGACTCGGATAATAATCCCTTTTTTATTTCAGCAAAACAAATGTATAAGGGGAGTATTAAAGAACCAGTTAAGGGCATTGTCTGGTAATACAGTATGAGGGTTAACACCTTTATGAGTCTGGTAATAAACACAATTACCTGTTCCAGCGTTATTTTCAAAATAGCACTTCCATGTCTGCCAACATTGTTTTGCTTTAGACAACAGCAGTGTCTGTCTAAGGCCCCTTTGGTCGTTTTATAGCTCTCTGTATAATTTTTTGATTATTGATAAAAAAAAAAAAAGTTTTAAAAAAGAAAACCTCAAACATTCTTTGAAACACTAGCAATTCATGTTTAAGGAATATGATTCCGTCAGTTCTTTAGACTAGAGTATTTAATGCTGTCACATTGTATGGACTGAAGAAATTTAACAATATTATTAAACATTTATTTATATTTTATTGAAGGCTTTCTATAGTAATTTGTAAGTATCAGCGTGTTCAGTGTTAACTTATATGACCATATCCACTCATTCTTGTTTGTGTCTCTGTAGAACAGTCAGAGACTGTGAAAAATGTTCTTGCAATTTAACAAAAGACATATACCAGTACAAGGTCATCTTGTGAGTCTTCACCATTCAAATAAAATAACATGGTATAGTATTGACCATCTTTTTAGTTTTCTTTGGGACAGTGTATAGCTATATAGTAATCATGTTCTCATAATTATTTTTTCTACATATATATGTACACACACACACCAACAATAACATACCACATACAACATAAAAAACAAAAACTATGCATAAGGGCGGGGCACCTGTAGAACAGCGTTCACGAACTTTCACCTTCGAAGACATGGATTCTATTCATATTTGGATCACAAGAGAAATGAGTCAAAACACCTCTGCAGAATCTGGCAGACATCCATCTGGTATAAGCATGGTTTCTTTCTGTGGCCTTAATATTAACGTAGATGATGTAGCCGGATTATACTGCTCTAATTCTATACCAGATACCAAAGAACAACTGGCTTGAAAGCAGCAGGATTATGTACAAGCTTGGGTTTGACTTTGAACCTATATTCTGCACAAAAGAGACCAAAGATTGCATGGGCACATATACTGAACTCCAAAGTAAGTTTGAGTATTTCTTGCAGGGCAATATGCCACAGCTTGTACTATCACTGTTGAGACACCAATCCAGAACATTTCATGAGTATGATCGTTCTTAACAAAACATTTCATTAATGAATTAATTAGGTTGTCTTATGTCTATTATATATTATATTAATTAATTAATATAAATCTACAAGCAATTCTCATATGTTTTACAGGTAGAAAGACATGGGACCAAATTTTAAAACCAAGTTCCGGGGCATTTTTAAACCTGACCGGCATGTCATATCTGTAAGGATGTAAAACTGACAAGGAAAAGCTACTCTGATAAAAAAAGAAACAATTAAGCATTGAGTTAGCAGCATTTACATTTTAGCTACTGTAACCACTTTATCTTTCATTTGAAATGAGATCATTTGTTTCCCCGCTAGCGACATTATCTAACCTTCGAAATTTGCAAGCCAAAGGCCTTATCTGCATTATTTAAAATGACAAACTTTGGTCATATAATCCAAATTGATAATAAAGCAAAAACGGACAGTTGACTTCACAGTGTGACACAAGCATTATTGTATTTATTATTGTATTTATAAGCAGTATAATTCAACTATACACTATTTTTAAAGAATCGTAAATTCTGTGGTCAAAATACAGTATAATGATAACCGCTGACCTATATTGTATAAAAGCACAGATGTGTCTCCCCTCTTATAAAAAAAAAAGACACTGAAGGTACCCTTTTTAACACACACTGTATAGCTAAACAGTTAAATAAGTTGCAGGAAACAGCAATGTTGTACAAGCAGATGGAGAGCTAACTGGAGTAGGAAATCCACTAAATCTAACATGAGGGTTTACCATCTGTCAAACTGAATAACTTATCAAACTATCTTTTTAATAGTATACTAGGGTGAAAACTGTAGCACATATAGCTCAATTACACAGCTTGTCCATGTATGTACACAAAACTTCAATTTTCTTTTCTCTGTACTGTGGTGTACAGTAAAGTATGTGTAAACATAAAGATAGCTACTGTATTTCTTTTTCCAGTACAATATACTGACAGATGGGTTAATTTGTAAACAAAAAGGTACCGGTTCCTATCATGGAAGAGGGATAATATTTTAGTTTCTATACCTAATGTACTAACCTTGATTCACAATAGCTTCCATAGGATATGTGCTTCAAGGTCTCATCGGCTTGTGGCTTTTGTGCCTTATTGTGGTGTTGGTAGCTGCATACCGACCTAGCCATGCCTTACAAAATCTTGAGGTTTGAACAACACCAGTGGCCGGGCCGACTAATCTGATGATCAGGAGCGACGACACTGTTGCTGTTAAGAGCGCTGGTTTTCTGATGTTTTTCTGTTTGGGTTGTTTAAAAAAAAAAAAAGAAGTAATTTTCTTACTCGTAGATGTTGCATCTTAAAATATATCGTAACTGTCATGCATTACATACGTGGAACAGAAAAGTGTTTTGTAGAGTTCTTTTGTGCAAAAAAAAAGTTTTTAACATTTTATTTCTGATATCACTTATCATTTTACAGTAATGAATTCATGAAGGGAATGTAATGACCCAGAAGGGGTCATCATAGTACACATTGAAAGGGTTAATCCAAGGTTGATGAAGTTTCTTTCCCCTCAGTAGAATAATAACTTTCTCACAAGGGATTTTCAGTTGGGCATTTGCTTTAAATATTTTATTTACACTTTGTTTCTAATGATATTCATTGTGTTTTTGAGAGGTAAGTGTAAGACTTACTTTTAAAGCTTTGATTGTAAGCCTTTGAGTTAAAGTTTCAGGATTTTTTTGATCCTATTTGACATGCAAAGATTCAAAATCACATACAATACACTCTTTGGAAAGTGTCCATATGTTATCACATAGAAAGGCTTTGATAACAATGTTGTTTTTTAATACATGCACACATATAATACACAACATGAGTTAGGGTACTTTACTTAGGTATAGCCTGTGCCCAAATGCTAAATGCGATTGCAAGAAACAGAGCACATTTTGATTGAAATGTCTTTTTTTTAAATTTGGGAATATTAGTTCATGAATATTAATTAAATGGTTGTCGGGGACAGGATTCAAACCCACTGCTGGGAGCTGGCCACCTCAGTGCTACGTTTTAGGCCACTGGGACACTATTGGCTTCAATTACTCTTTGCACCACCATAGGGCATGGCAGTAATGAAAGGCTTCAGTTACTGCCTTGGCTTGACATTGTGTGCCCCCAGTGGTAATAGGAGGAAAATGTACTGTGGGGGACGGGGACTGGGACTGGGGAACTGTAAAAGTGCTACAGGGCATTTGCATTCCCAAGCTCACATCAATCTCTGCTGCTGAGTTTAATGAAGTTGTCATTCATTCAATTTAGGTTGAGCATATTTAAGACAAAGAAGAAAGGAGAAAGAACAATGTTATGTCAGGGTGTCTCGATCGGTACAGAATTTAGAAACAAATTTAGCATAACTCTGGAAATACATTTGCCATAAAAACCAGGCCTGTACTGTAAGCTAGTCTAACTGAATCCTATCTTGGGTGGAGACACTGTCATGAATTAACTTTCTTACATAGCAATGCCACTGATAAAAAATAACAAAAAAAGAACAATTTCAAGTAATCGTACCATTAAAAATAAAATATTATTTTTAGTTTCATGACAAGATTCAGGATACTGAGGAAATGTTGTTTTATGTATTACTGTACTGGATACAATGGATTTTTTTCTATTTCCTTTTCTCAAGAGTGAAAACCAATACTGATTTGTTTTCTGTAATGAAGAGTTTCAGGACTTTACTGTTTAAAACAATTATATATATGGTGAATGTTAAAGTAGTTCTTATTATAGCTTCTGGTGTGGATACAGGATCTTACCTGTTTAACCAAACAATACAGAATTAAATTGTAGAACTCCTCTGTTTGTATCCTGGGACACTATCACCCTTCATTTAAATATGCTTTATTTTGCTCTTATCTGCCCCCTATTTTACTGCATTTAATCCTGTACTTCAGAATATTGTAATCTGCCAAGTGTTTAACCTGTAGTATTTTGTACTATCACTATTTAATCATATCCTGATGTAACTATCACTATTATCTGCTGTATTATTGAATTGTGGTTTGTCACACTTGAAAAAATTATTGTATTTCTTGCTCTTATTGTATGACTTGTATTGTAACACTTGAATGTATTTGTATTTGCTTGCGATTGTAAGTCGCCCTGGATAAGGGCGTCTGCTAAGAAATAAATAATAATAATAATAATAATAATAAATTGACCTGCAGTGTCCTCTTCAACCAACAGGGGGCTCCATTTATTTCTCTTGATTTTAAAGGGATGACGCCTGTGCTGAAAAAAATGACATGTGCTTACTTGCAGGCTCACATGCAAATTGTGTAAGCACACATACAAAAAATAAAACAGGCAATTACCACTTCTTTAATTGCAGTCTTTTTGTTTATAAGACACAGCTAAATGAACCTATTATAGTTCCCATTATTCCAGATAGGCTTTGGGTTTGGGTTTGGGAACTCTTCTGAATACTTTACCTTTTTCACTGTTAATTCCTGACCACAGAACTAATACAAAACTGTGTATTTTGCCATTCGGTGAATTTGTAGTCAACATGTTTCAGAACATCTTAGGAAGTTAATTGGCAATCTCCATGCTGTAGAGGCTGAGTGGACATAAACCAAATATCATTAGCAGTGGCAGCTGGTTACCTAAAAAATGTGGAGGCAGAAAAAGGGCAGAGGGCTTGGGTCCCCAGCTTGAGCCCTTGTTGTATTTTGACTGATAACACTTTTCATATCTTCTTAACATTTTACCACAATTTGGTTGTTAAATGCATTTTCTGCACTAGCCAGCAGATAAAAGAAAACAGTAGCCCATCATAGTTTATTCTAATAAACTGTTACATGCTGCTTGCATATGTTTAAAAATGCACTGTATACATCATTAATATAGTATTTAGATTTCAAGACCATGTCACTAACATACTCTGCATAAAATATTTTCTAAAAAAAGTTGTTAATGCAGGAGAAAGGCAGGCAAAAATCAAGCACATCCTATCGATTTCATCTGCTAAACTTACATGATCAACAAAATAATTATACACTGTTCAGTACATGTGAAACATATCTATTTAATAAAAAGGAAGCAATGTATCCAGACTTTAATTCCGGAGCAATATACAGTACAATTTGAAAAAACAGACAGAAATTATAATTAAAAAATATGTATTACAATTGAAATGAATTAATCTATTGTGATTCGCTACGTCCTTTTTATCCAAGCTTCATTCCTTTCAATCTCGTCAGTACTAGCATCTGAGGTCATCAATGGGCCAGTGTACATGTGTAGTTTTTTTCACGTGAAGTGGCCATCAGTAATTTTTTTTGTTTGCAGTATTTTCCTTATCAGATTGATGTTGCAGATAACCCCACTTCTTTCTCTGTCTTCCCTAAAACATTGCATAATGCTAATCATTGTTATTATTTATTTCTTAGCAGACGCCCTTATCCAGGATGACTTACAATTGTTACAAGATATCACATTATTTTTACATACAGTTAGCCATTTATACAGTTGGGTTTTTACTGGAGCAATCTAGGTAAAGTACCTTGCTCAAGAGTACAGCAGCAGTGTCCCCCACCTGGGATTGAACCCACGACCCACCAGTCAAGTATCCAGAGCCCTAACCCCTACTCCACAATCATTCTTCAGTCAGCAGCCGGAGCATCGTCACAGTTTGTCACACAGCATGCTGAACGGGTGGAGGAGGAAAGAGGTGGAAATAGAGGCAGGAACCTGGATTGCAAGTCCTCCTCTGCACACACAATCTGGTGTGGCAGCTGACCGAGGACGTGAGTCACCATCTACTTTCATATAACTGCGATCGTTTTATTTTAAACAAGCTGTATGAATTGGTCCTTTGTTCTTTATCCATTGATAAATGGATACTGTCCAATGTCTGTTGTATATATATATATATTTGTTTTTAATCACCCCTAGGACATCAACAATACCCTTCAACGACAGAGTACAGGCGATCCAGCCTCGTGGAAACGAGACTTGAGACGCCAAATGCAGGCCACCGCTGCCAGACAACAGGTGTTGTTCCAACAAGCAGAGCATCGTCGTCAACGTGACTGGGCTTGGTGGATGAGACAGCAAAGTTCTCAGAGTTCCTGCAGAACATTGCTGAGACTGTGAGACCAACCACGCTTATGGTTGACGTTGGCACTGTCCCATTTCTGATGCCCAGCCTTTTCTCTTCTGGCAGGGGACGATCTAGCGCAGGGGTGTCAAACATACGGCCCGCGGGCAGGATCCGGCCCCTGGAATGTTATTTTTTTATTCAATAGGATACAGATAAAAAAAAATGAAAACAAATGAGTGCTGCGACAAATATCTGAAATCTACAAAGGCAAAAAAAAAAAAAGTGTCCATGTCCGTCAGTAATTATTGCATCCCTGAGATTTTATATGTATTGTTGCAGAGGCTGGCGGTGGGATTTACGCTGTTGGAGCCGCTGCTCACTTTCTCTTGCTTGTCACCTGCTTGCCATTGTCACTGCTGCTGCTGTTGTGAGTCGGGGGCGTGTCCTGCCGGCGCCCCATTTGCAGGCGCGGAGCAGTGGAGGATTGAAGTGATGTGCACATGTTTCCATCATATACAGTGGTTACAGTTTTGTTCAATGGCTTTCAGCACCCCCACTATAAAAACTGTTCCAGCGTTATTGCCCTCACAGATGATGCGTGAAAAGCAGTGTGAGTGACAAAAGTAAAACAAAGTATTAAAAAAGCAGGTATGATCCATCTGCGAATCAAAGCTTTATTAACCATTTACGTCAAACACGATGTCACATGGATTTCCTCAGGAGAGTCTCTCATGTAACCATCTCTACCCATGTAAACAATATTTTTGGGAGTTTCCTGCTAAACTGCACAAGAATCAAACTGGGCCTTATGCATGGCTAATTTAAATATTAACCCCCCCACACCACCATTAATTTGCATAACGTTGGGGGAAAAGTCAGCATTCACAGGAAAATTAAAGGCTTCACATGGAAATGCAAAAAAGGTACCAAGTCCATGTTTATTTCAAGAGACAGAAATGTCTGGAGTAAGACACATGTAAATTAAGCCAATGTGGGATTGGCTAAAACGGCTTTACTCAGCATTCCGTGCAAGCTATCTGAAGAAATTGAAGAATATGATTGGCAATAGACGGGCTAATCATAACAACAGAGGAGACATGAGCACATCTGCCACCTCCAAACATACAGCAGTGACTGAGTGGAGAATTTGGATTGGCTGCCATGTAAATGCTATATATTTATTGTTGCATATTACCAATAAATAAATAAATAAGCTCATTTATTTTAAAAAAAATTCAAGTAGGCAGTGCCTCATCTGCCTCCTCTGAGGAGCCGCCACTGATCATTACAGTAAAGAGGGATTTAAAAAGGCATTTTCAGGTTCATATCTGTTAGTGGTGATTGCAAGAGACCATCAATACAAAGTGTAGGTGAGAGGACTCTAATTATTATCATTAAACAGTAATTCTATGGTAGAATGCTGAAATAACACTATTTATCATGAATAATGGACTGGAGTAAATGGACTGGAGTAAAAAAAAGCAGTGAAATCACTGAACATTGACCATTTTTTCTCAAGAATAGCATTTATGTTTTTTATGCCATCCACATTCAGCCAGTTAAGCTCATCATAAAAGGATACTTCTGCTTTTGCTCATGGGTTTTGTGATACTGTATTCTATATTGCATTTTTTTTATAGAAATAAAGACCTCTACTTGACGCTGTATCATAGACCCTATATTAGATATACTTAGCATTATTGAAATTCATTTCAAATCAAATTGAAAACTGTGTATAGAATAGTTTAGGAACTTCGGTACCCTTTTCTCACTTAGAGTAAACTAGACCAACCTATAAGGAGGAGCCACAGCCACACACAGGGGTTTAATTCCAGCCCAATGGGTCAGTGAAGAGAGACCATTTCCTTGTTCTCATTAGGATCCATCGGTATGTATTTATTATTAATTAGTCCAGTTATAGCAGCAAATAGTGTTAATGTGTTAGTCTGTCGGGTTTAGTGTGCTGTTATTACAGTTAGAGTTTATGCTTTGTTGTTTAGCAAACAACTAGATGATTTTCACACCAAATGAAAATGTATTATATGCATTCAATTTAAAATGAAAAATGAAAGGAGCAGAGCTCTAATCTTGCTATTATGGTAATGGACTTTACTGACGTGTTTTGTCATGTAACTACATTTTTATCATTCAAATTAAAAAGTTAATTTCACAATGACATTTTAGAAATATTTTTTCTCTTCAAATACGTATTACTTGCTCACCTACAGTAGAACCAAAGATTGTTCTCCACTGATGTACTTTAAATGTATATATTTTTTAAAAACTTGCATTTATGACAGTTTAGAATTTAAGAAAATGTAATACGGTTATTGTGTGATTAAAACTCAATTTTCACTAAGTTTTAAAATTCCGAATTTGTATGCTTAATTTGTTGGCTAATTCCCTAAAGCACGGCTCTTGCCCACATTTTTTAAAGCATCGCCAGGACTGTGCCACCAGTAGGATTCAGAGTTTATGTATAATTATGGGTTCATTATAAACAATGGCCTGTTTGTTGAGATACACATCATTGAAAAGTGTACTAATTATGTTCTTGCCAAGTTACTTTTATGCAAATCACTGATGCATAGTTACAGAACTGGATTTAACCTCATTGAAAAATGAGATTCTCAAAAAAAAAAAAATTAATTAAGTATTCACAAAATGAGGTTCTCTTGCGGCACCAGCCCATAAAAACTCAACAGTTTACCCAGAAAGGGATTCGCAGTAAAGTTATTAAAAGTTTTTTTAGTACCACGACATAACAGCAGGTGTGTCTCTAACAATATGCTAGTTCATTCTGTGTACCAGCATTTTCCAAAGTTAGATTGTTCTGCCAATAGCATATCCTTTTAGCATGTCTTGTAGATTCCTAGAATTCCCACCTCCACTTGTATCCCTTTCTATAATAACATCTCTGTAATAATCATAATCACTCACTCTGTAATAATCAATATACAAAATGGGAAGAAATATGCAGATGAGCACCCGCAGGCAATCTAGTATCTACAGCTGCTGCTCCTGAATATGTTTTAAGATGAAGGCAATTCATCTGATTTGATGTGTCTCTTCAATTTATAGCGATAACCACATGTCATATTGAGGCAACTGTTATCAGCATGTATGCATTATTTTGTTACAAATACAAGTCATTTTCTTAACTCTAAGCCCCATACATCCCTTATTTCCATATCCGTTAGTAGTCTGGACTTCCACTATTTCTAAAAAATCTATTTTATTTATATACTGTATAGCGATAATTGAAAACTTAACTGGCCAAGTATAAACAGTTTTACAGATGCTGTGGGTTTGAAAGGCTGCCATCTGGACCACTAACAGTGCATTAAGGATTCATATACAAGATATGAACTATTATTTCTTAGATATTCACATGAACCAACTAAACAAACATATAAAAAGTAAGTTTTTTCATTCATTAATCTGAACAAAATCATCAAACATGGAGCCACAGTGACTCCTGTCAGATTGCCAATTCAGGGAATAGAATGCATTTGTTCTTCGTATAATAAAACCACCAACACACATGGGAATCTTATTCACTGTGCTTTTGTGCAAAGAAGCCACAAAAGACAGACAAGCAGTGCATACAGACTGGGATATAAAAACAATGAAGTAATGGGGTTAGCATACATTTCTAAACACTGCAGAAGTAGGACAACAAAAGTCATGTGATAAATTGGATAACCAAATGAACATGAATTCTCTGTTGCCCCAGTCTTGGTTGTATGTCATTCTTTTATGTATATGGGAGCTTCATACATTACATAATACACAGATAATACACACACTTATGTAATCTTTCTTTTTTAATAATAAATACCTTCCCGTGTAAAAAGTGGTGCAACAAGAAATAGACTGCAGTGTAAAATTGATTGCTGCTCTAAAGATTCTCATGTCAGATTTTCATTTCAAATAAGGCCAAGAGAAGGGGCTTTGTGGGGATATTTTATATTTTCTTTCCTTTTAAAACCACACAATGTTAACATTGTGAAGCAATTTACCAATTTAATCTGTAAAAAAACAATTTCAGAGGTCTATGGCTTACCACACAGAATACCCAAAGCTTGAGAAGTGCTCTTAGGTTTAGCCATTTAATTGTTCAAATGATTCGTCAGCTTGGTGGCCCAGCAAATTCTCTTGAATGTGCAATGCTTTGCAGAAAGCTTATTTTTCATTTTTCGTGATCTTTTTAGTAATTACTGGTAATTGTACTGTGGCCTTTATAGAAAAATGTTATGAACAGCTCAAAATACAACAGATCTAAAAAAGCATTATCTAAAATCCACATTTGCAAAATAAAGAAATACAAACAATAACAAAGAAATGTTTTGCTAGTGCCTGTTAAAAAAACACCATACATGTATTATAGCATAACTGGAAAAAAGTCATTAAAGTATTATTGTATTTCAAAGACTTTTGTCTTCAAACTCTCTGGTTCTCACTTCAGACACATAATTCAGACCAAATTAAACTGGTGCCTCCTTTTTTAAATATAATAATGTGTTTGCATTATGGTTCTTTTCTCAGTCATGTAAATACTTTTTTTTCAGAAAAATGCTAGCTTTGATTTTAGTGTGGCTAACAGCATTTGTGTGCTCTTAAATCTAAACCAACAAGTGTTGATTGTGCTTTTTAATACATTACCAGATGATGCTGGAATAGTGCATGTATAATTGTAAGCTTTTCTATTGTCAAAGACCATATTCATCCTAATTACATTAAATGCTATTTTAATTTAATCCATATGAATCTAGTCTCCTAAACCTACACAAATCTAGTCTCTAAGTGTACAACTAACTTTTCCCAACCAAACCAGATGTGTAAAATATGGTGTACAGTTTTATTTCTACAAACTAAACTATTAACAAGCAAACCAATTTTTTGTGCAGTGCATTCCACTGTTTTTGTTTTAGTTAAATGTCAAATAATGATTCAAATATTTTGCATATTTATAAAGAGCAGGCGATTGTCTATTCAGTGATCCCAAGATATTTAAGTTAGGGGTTTGAGTGAGCTATAAAAGCTCTGTTGCAAGACTACTGTAAATATACTTTTTGCAGAGCAGTGTATAGCGACCAATAAAATATACTTGGGGATATAAGCTATGTTTACATGTTTTGCCCTGACACTAACTCTAAACCAAACCCCAACACAAACCCTAACCTTAACCCTAACCCTAACTATGACCAACTAGGACTCGACAATTTTCTTTTTACAGCAGAGAGGAAAAATGAATGTGGGGGGCTGACTTAAAAAATTTCTGTGGGCAGCACTGACTATACCCCTAACTCTTATCCTTTTTATTTTATCTTGTTTGCTATACACAGTACTATGAACTGTTTTTAGAAACAAATAACAGCTGAATTGCTCATTTTTAGGTTTCAATATTCGTAAGTAAAAACAAAAGTTTATGTTGCACAAATAATTCTAGATGTTTGGATTTTCTGGTGGTAAATTTCCTAGTCTCAGCTACTTAACCACAATTGAACAGCTATTACACTTGGCCTGAATATGACTTTTTTGTAACTAACCTCAAGGGGGTTGAACTCTCACTGAAACGAACCAACCCACATTAATGCTCCTCTGTTAAAATGGGGAAAAAGACAACAATTACCCAACAACTTAACAGGATTAATGATGCAAAGGAGAATGAATTATCAGCACTTCTATAGTGTTGAATATTTTGCCTTTTCATTTAAGTCATACTGATACAAATGTGTATATAGAAGATACACTAATAATGTTCACAGAGTAATTTAGGGGCGTGTGTATTCTTTACAACTATCCACTTGAGTGAAAAAAAGCATAGCACTCCATGTAGTTTAATAATCTGTTTATATTACAAATACAAAACATGGAGCAGACAGTATTCTTAAACCTTAATTAAGCAACCGATTTTGGGGAAATACTTTCCTTAAAAAAAGCTTGGCATCAGTTTAGCAATGCACCATAATGTGGGACAGTGCATTCCCCCTGTTATTCTGGTGCTGGATTTGAATAAAAGCAATACTGTACAGTAGATTCCAAAGTGAGATCCAGGAGGAATAAAAAAAATCATCAGCATCATGTGTAGCATCAAATATGAAAGTTACTCAACATTTATTTTATTTTATATATATTATATACGATATGAAAAACATTCATCCATATCCAAATATGAAAATGAAAGCATCTCAAAACAGGCTATTGTTGTCTTGAGTACATTAACTGACCCATGCTTGCAATTGACATTTTTATTATTATTTTAGCAAACATTTGATCTCTTTGTTTTGTTTTGAAGGAAGACTACATGTTGCTTGTGAACATGCATGTCATGAGTGCTGTTAGAAGTACGATTGTGATGGGCTGGCTGGCATTTATGTTTTTGATTTTGGATGTCTCTTGCCAACAATTTAAACAAGCTAGGGCACCATTGCTACAACACAAACCATTCATTGTAGTCTGGAATGCTCCCACTAAGTCATGCAGACTCCGTTTTAAAGTTGATCTGGACCTTAGTGTTTTTGACATAGTGGCAAACTCAAATGAAACCCTGAGTGGACCCAATGTTACAATATTTTATCACACTCACCTCGGCCACTACCCATTCTACTCAGATGATGGAACTCCTGTCAATGGAGGACTTCCACAAAATGAAAGCCTCAACAAGCACCTGAACAAGGCCAAGACTGATATCGACAAATTCATACCATTTAAGGACTTCAAAGGCTTGGGGGTTATCGACTGGGAGAACTGGAGACCTCAGTGGGTTAGGAATTGGGGATCAAAAGATATCTACAGGAATAAGTCGAAAGAACTTATGAGGAAGCTTCATCCACATTGGTCAAATAGAAAAGTTGAGAAAGAAGCTAAAGAAGAGTTTGAAAAGGCTGCTCACAATTTTATGAATGCAACTCTTTTATTAGCAGAGAGTCAGAGGCCTAATGGGCTTTGGGGTTTCTATCTCTTCCCAGATTGCTACAACTATGAATACAAACAGCACCCACACAAATATACAGGTGAATGTCCAAATATTGAGCATGTACGCAATGACCACTTGCTTTGGCTCTGGAAAGAAAGCACTGCCCTCTACCCTTCTATATACTTGGATTATGAACTGAAATCAACTTCCAACACTGTAAAATTTGTCCATTATCGTGTCAAAGAAGCCATGAGAATTGCATCTATTGCCAGGAATGACTTCATGCTGCCAGTCTTTGTTTACTCAAGACCATTTTATGCCTATACATTTCAGGTTTTATCTGAGGTAAGTATGACTTTCATGTCATGTCTGAATTAAAATGTTTATTTTTTTCCTAAAAAGTTATAGGCTTCATGGCATTTTAGTTTAGAAAGGTGCATGTTCCTCTTGCAAATACAATTGAAAGCTACAGTATACAGGTTAGCATATTTTATCACCATTGTCAAAAGGAAGTCTTGGAGTTAAGGGAATTACAGATCAAAATATCTCATTTCAGGTTTTATAATATTAATAAGAAAGTTCATCATGATATACTGGGCACCATAAAAAAAGATTTAACACCTGGCTTATTTAAATATTGGTTTTCCAATGTCTGTTTTGGTTAACAAAATAGCATTTGATTTTCAGTAAACTGCACTATTGTTAAAAGAGACAATCCTTACCCTTACCATATTCTCCTATTGAGTCTAAGCAATATCTTTGACAACACAGTAATGGCCATTGTAGAATACCCTTACCCTGACCTTGATCTGTAGATTAATAAATAAAGTGATCCTGAATCATATCTCATTAAACATATGTAAAATGTATGTTTTTAATACTAAATACTAATTAATAGTACAGGAACCTAAAATATATTTACTGTTTTTCTTTAGGTAGACTTAGTCCATACTATTGGCGAGAGTGCAGCTTTGGGGGCAGCTGGAGTGGTCTTATGGGGGTCTTCAGAATATGGACGATCTAAGGTATAGTATATATTTTTACTTTTTAAGGCTGTGAATCTTCATATTTTGGTGATCTTAGCACATGTTATTTGAATATATTGCATATATTTGAATATACAGTATTTGTCAAGGTACTTACAATTCTTGTTTACATGTCTCCTGTTTAAGTGATTGCTGAAAAACAACACCCATATATATTTAGCGTGAGAATTTACCAAATTTGGCCATTATTGTGAAGACAGCAATTGAAAAACAGCTACATGCAATGCCTACAATAACTGCAATTATCTTGATATATATTAGTTTGTCTCTGACTGAGCAGGATTGTATAGAGATATTGAAACAACACATGCTAAGAAACTTTTCTTTCCATTACAGAGTAACTGTCTAGCGGTAAAGAAGTATATTGATGGACCCCTGGGGCACTACATTATAAATGTGACATCAGCAGCCAAGCTTTGCAGCAAAGCCCTGTGCAAGAAGAATGGTAAATGTATCCGGAAAAGCCTGGACTCTGGTGCCTACCTACACTTAAACCCCAGGCATTTTAAAATAAGAAACCATTTTGGTAAGAAAGGCCCACAACTTTCTATAAGCGGACACCTCAGTAATGAAGACATCTCAGTCATGAAACAGAGGTTCACTTGCCTGTGTTATCAGGGCTGGACTGGAGTGTTCTGTGAGCAGCCAGATTCCCAAACCATACAAGCTGCCCATTTCAGCTGTAAAATAGCCACCCCTACCTTGCACTTTACATGCCTTTTAGGTATTCTGTTTCTCTGTTTCTGTCTCATTGTTAAATGTTCTGTTTATTAGGTACAGTAAGTCATTTCTTAGAGGCATATACATTTTAAAATACAAGGATTGGTGTTAGGGTTAGAAATGTCAATTTATATGAAAACAAGCCGGAGATAACTGGTATTTCTTTAATAGACAACAAAGCTAATATTCTGTTTCTATGTCAATGTTTGTTTGCTAAGAGTAACTTTTGATTTTCAATGGATCATTACTGTCAAATGTTAATATAATAGTGGATAGATTTTTTTTTTTTAATAAAGCGAGAGAGGTGTCCTTCCTCTGAAGTACAGTATCACGTTTTCCCACTTTATCATTCATCTCATTCCAGTTCTCCACAGAAGTAACTATCAAAGCATAGAGGGGACCAAGTGCATGTTGGGTCTGTTGGAAGTACGGTATTATTATACAAGGTTATGGCAAAGCACCCAGTTCTCAAAGTCTTCTTATTGTGCGAAGAGCTTGCTCCAAAAAAGCCAGAACTGCCAGAACTGTATAGTAAAAAAATAATGAGTGAAAAACAAAAAGGCATGTAATGAAAAAAAAACAGATTGGAGAAACCCAAGTCACACTTTGTTCAGAGTACATTTCAAATGAAAAATCTATAATATGTAGGCTTAATGGCTGAATGAATATAATACTGTAGATGTTTGTTTTCCCTCAAAGTACAAACAGATTTAGTCGATGTTCCTACGTGGTACTTCTTTCAGAGTACATCCTTGCCAAGAAACTTTTGTTATTCTGATATTATGAAATAGGCAGATCAATTATTTTAGGTTTAGGCTTCATGTGTGGGTCTTCCTGTTTGTAGGGTTTCTTATATTCCTTTTGTAGCTGCTCCAGCTTTGTGGCGGTCCTTGGATCTGATCTGGAGAAGGTAATGATGAGTAGCTAAACATATATCCAAGGTAACTAGGGTTGCCACCTGGCCCCATAATTCCGGAACCCTTTGGGATGGGACAGGGTTTTTAAGTTGCCCTTAAACTGAAAGCAATAAACACGTGAACTGAGCACGAAACACTCACTTCATTTATACTGCTTCTTAATTATCCGAATCATTGTGATAATACAAATCTTGCAAAATAAAAAAAGCATCTTGAATAAACATGTGTATAGGTTTATTCAAGATATATTTTTTGTTTTGTAAAATTAGTATTTCAGTGCTGCATAGCGGTTAAGCTTACCCAACTGCTCTGAAGAGCCATTTCAAACCACATCACTAAGAAGCTTTAACAGCAAAGTATAGACTATTGGACAAGCCTGAACAACACCAACATACTCTGTGACTTCATGACTGCAAGTCACAGAAAGCAACCCCACTACATAAAATTCATCAGGAAAACAACCCAAATCCCACTAATTAGCTATATGAAAAACACATATTCTTTCTCCGCCCAGTCCCCCTATTTACATGTCTGGTTGGCTGGGTTAATACTGTAGGTTTCTCTGCCTCTACACAGAAGGCGGCAATGGGGGCTCATCAGTGCTGAATATAAGCTGTAATTTAACAATATTCATAACCAGAACGGGTATAAACTTCTGTATTTGGAACACCAGTAAGCTACAAGTTTAGTCATCGGCACAAATGTTTCTACAGCTGTAAGATAAAGCTTTGTGACACACAGCAGCAGCAAGGTTGTAGGGACTACACAATAAACCAAGTATGTCAATAACATACATCACCGTCATGATGAAAAACTTGATGGCCATGAGATGTATATTAACAGTATGTATAGAAGAATATAAAATACGCATGAGCAATGAAATGTTTAAACCCAATTTGATAAGCGATTCTTCAGATATATGCAAAAATGTAAGTGTGACATACAGACAGATACCATCACATATCCCTAGAATCTGATGCTTGCAATAATATATGCAAAATAATGTTAATATCAAGTTTTAGGACAATTTGATTAGTGGTTCTCCAGATATATGGGACAATGTGAGACCTGCATAATTAAAAAATAAATTAATTAATTAAGTGTGACATATGAACAAACAGACTATATCCTCAGATTGAGATGCTCTCAATGTAAAGAATGACCAAGTTTTATCACAACTAAATATGCTGTTCTCTAGATATATGTAAAACATTTTTTTGGGTCATACACACATAGGAAAAGACAGACAGCCAACTGTGAATTAGGTGTCTCCACTATATCCTCTTTGCAAGGGATATGCATCACCAGTGGGAGGCAATGAATAAGATGCCCTTTGGCTATAATTATCAATATACCACAGTAAACAAATGAAATATGCCTTGAAACAGAGGGGGTAACTGTTTAACCAGAAGAATACAAAACTTTGCAGCAAATGAAAATTACATTATTTGAAGCCCATCCTTAAAGAAGAGATTCAAGGAAAGCTGACAATTATAGTTCATTCACTGAGTCACCACATAATAGTAGGTTTCACTGTGCATTCACAGTAAAACTTGCAGTCACCAAATCTTCTTGCTCAGGTACTGGACTTGGAGACTACAAACATAAAGGTAAAGAATGTATGTACTACAGTTTTATAAGTATGTAATATGTTAAAATAATAATGATTCTTTTTTTTGCTACTGATCAACTTTTTGAGTGATCAAAATTAATGCTCTATTAGCATTAACTTCAAATTATGTAATTTTGAATATCATTATGATCTTTGCAGAACTCTTATTTTTTTCATTTGTGAACAGTTTTAAGAGCTAGAACTCATTGATGAGAGTGTGACTCAAGTTTCTTTAAAAACGTGAATGTATCAACATGTAATATTCTTTCCTCAGTTACTTGTTGCTGGGGGTGTAACCTTTATATTTGATAATATTTGGTATATGGATTTTTTATAGTCTACCTAGGTAAATTAACTTTTAGGTTTAGACAAAACTAAAGTACATTGTGTTTTAAAACATTATAATTTTTTTATTTTTTATTTTTTGTTTAAATCTACAGTAGAAAACAAAGTAATTTTACATGTTGGACAATGTCTTATTGTGTTGGACTGGTAACAATGTGGAGTCACAGTTCTGTCAGGAAGCATAATTCAGTTAATTGAAATTATATTAAACAGCTTAATTTATTCAGAGTGGGAAGTTCTGGCATAAACACATTCTGTGGTGGTTTATATAAAATACTGAGTGTCTGGAGAAAATATTTAATGTATATTTCAAAGCAAGCCACTGTCTGCTTATTTTAGGTGATATTGACTAGCTATAATACGATATTACTGATTTTCACATGTATGAGCTTGTAACAATTGAAATAACACATACTGTATTTATGTTTTTTAATATTTTCTGTTTTTATACACAGTACATGTAAGAAAGTGGTGCTATGCTTTAAAAATCAATTATTTGCATTTATGATTGCATTTGAAGTTTGCATATTTTGAATTTCACGGGGCGTTTGCGGTGGCTGTAAGGATAGAACAGAGGAAGTAGAAACGAGCTGTTAGTAAGACAGAGAGAGTCTGGACTAGGATAGTGACGAGCTGCGTGGCTCGGAATTAGGAGCGGGCTTAGAGAGGCCCGGGCTTGAAATTAGGATAGAAAAGAGATCCCGATCGATGGGCTGTCGAGGACTGAGCTTGGTCGAAGGTCACGTTCATGAGGATCTGAAAAAATATAAAAGGGCTCTGCTCAGCAGAGGCACCTCTCGGAGTGATAGGAATAGTACAGTTGCATTAGGACCTGAAAGGAGAGATAGTAAAGGGTGCTTGAATGGTCTGGTGCTGCCCTCGAATGGGGTGAGGCACAGGCCTCCAAAGCTGGGAGCGGGAACCTGCGACAGAGAGAGATGAGTTAGTCTGGGACTTGGACACTAAGAGCATAAAGCGGGCCATGTCCCGAACGAAAGAAGAACAGCGCCTCACATGGTGAGGTAGAAAAGGCGCACAAGCTGTGCAAGGATAGTGTGCCCTCTGACTCACTAGGTGAGAACCCCCCTAGTGCAAGGACAAGGTAGCGTGGCTGACCTGAGGTCGAGGAGCTTCTAGATGACATTTTATTTAAACAACCGAGTTCTGGTTTCAGCATTCTGCTTGCTATATTTATTCATCCTATGAATCTATTGTGGAAGATTGTATTAACATTATTGAAAATGACTAACATCATTAAAAAGCCCAAATCATGAGCCTTGTTTCAGAAAAGACTGCTTATGCCCACTTTCTGTTGTTTTACTAGCTCCCTCTCTTTCCTGCAATTTAGTGGTTTAGTTTAGGTTCACATTATTACACAACTCGGCTTTAACTGAATGCCCTTGAGAATGACAGGGTAGACAGCTCCCCTTACAATCCAAATAAATACCATTTACATATACAGTACTAAACATTCATTAGGAAACACTGGAATTGAAATATAAAGCCATTCTATCTGTTGAAAGTTTGGGAAGTTTTAAATATATTCATGTACTGTAATTGTGAATTTGACGCCACTTCATTTGGGGTATTGAGGCATTGACATACAGCAGGCTATTTTTTTTATTTTTATTGCATTACATGAGATGCCATATTAGAAATAGCAGTAAGCACTATAGAAGTACTGACATATAGAAAGTTAGCCAGTTGTCACTTAATCTTAAATCAAGATTTCACCCCAAGCCTTTAACATACTCCTAACATTAAAGTCACTGTAAGTTTCCAAAATCACTAGTCAGAATCCCAGCTAGATGATTGAAAAGTTATTATTATTATTATTTATTTCTTAGCAGACGCCCTTATCCAGGGCGACTTACAGTTGTTACAACATATCACATTATTTTTACATACAATTACCCATTTATACAGTTGGGTTATTACTGGAGCAATCTAGGTAAAGTACCTTGCTCAAGGGTACAACAGCAGTGTCCCCCACTGGGGATTGAACCCACAACCCTCCGGTCAAGAGTCCAGAGCCCTGAGCCCTAACCACTACTCCACACTGCTGCCTATACATCAGATGGGATTCAACGTGTGGATGCTCCTGAGGCACTTAGTACCAGACAGATTAACAACCTGCAAAAAGTTGATAGTATGCACTGTGGAATGTTTGTCTATATGTCTAAAATCCAAAAATCTTTGTAATTGCTTCCGTATGTTTAATATGAAATATGGAAAAGGTGATGGGCTTGGAGGAAATGCTATATTTGTCTGTCTAAGACGGTGGTAAGTTTAGAAAATATATTTTGTCAACAAGAAACATTTAACTTGAACTCATGAGTTATTTAAAAACTGATTTAAAAAGTGTCCTTTGATGGATCACAAAATCTTGATTTTCATGAGACTGTTCTATACAAATCTTTTTGTATCCATGTGTTAAAGCCTTATGAATAAGGTTGCGTTTTTTTATATTCTTGTAGCCTACATTGTAAGATTACTGTACTAATCACTGAATTCTACAAATGGCTAAAGGCAGGGTGGGAAATATTCAGAAACTTAAATGTGCCTAATTAAAGGAGCTGTTCTATACCTCTTTTATGGCAGTTTCTGTTTCCATGTCAAAGCCAAGAAAAAACAGTTGAGAAAAATGCTTTCTTTGTTATTGTATTCAACTTTACCAATTATTATGCGCCAGTGCTCAATCACCCACAGTCATACAGAAAAATATAAAAGCAAATTTGCTATGGGCTATTGAGAGTAACAAGGGCATTAATTTCATTTGAATTACATAAAGTGTTACCAAAAATAGTACCTGAATGAAGAAAACAAGAAAGGCTTATTGTTTCTATCTTGATGTACCTGTACATTATTATTTCGAATTTCCCCAGTTAGTTATTTATAGTTCTTGTACCAATAACATAATCATTATGAAATTACAGTTGTCCCACTTAAAAATATAGTATGTGTTGTTGATTAAATCTTAATTGTATACAGATCATGGAAGAAAACACCCCAAAATGAGCACGTTCAAGAAGCCAGCCTTCCTACTTACTGTGTAATCGTCACATGTAATTTATTTGGCTGACTGATAGTGTATAAGGTCTAAAACAGCTATTGTCAGGCAGCAAAGAAAGCTTTTGACTTAATGACTTGCAAAAGTCATTGGGGAAGCCAAGATAATGGCTTTTTTAATACTCATTATTATTATTAGTAGTAGTAGTAGTCGTAGTAGTATAATGATGACCCCGGATTTCCTATATTAACTGCCTCTATGTAAATCCATATGATGTTAATTTTCCAAATGTATGGTAAAATGCAAAAAAAAAATAATGTTTCTGTTCTGGATTACTTACATACAGTATCTCAACTGTAACATCTTTACTGTTCGAGAATGCCTTTTTATTGTTGTCTCCCTCACCTACTACATTACCAATGGTACGCTGTAAGCTGCCCAGAGTTGCGTTGTCCTCCGATGCTGTAACTCTGGGCTGGCTGCATGGTGGGCCTGCAGAGTGAAAAGAAGCGGTCGGTTGACAGCACACGCTTCAGAGGACAGCGTGTGTTCGTCTTCGCAGTTCCCGAGTCAGCGCAGGGGTGGTAGCGGTGAGCTGAGCCTAAATACAATTGGATATTTCAAATTGGGGGAAAAATGGGGTAAAATTAATTGGCGACTACTACATTTTTAGAAAATAAATAAATAAATAAATATAAGCCCCTGCCAGGATTCAACTTGTGGTACTAGTGGGCACCTAATGTATATTATTATATTCACTGAGAAAACATTATTATCTTACTGAGGCTAGCATAAGCAAATTTGTTGTTTTGACAGGAAGGGGGTTTTGTTTGGGAACCAGGCATGAGGGGTGTGTTTGAGCAGCTTATCTTTAAAGACATTTCTAAAATAAAATTCAAATAGCAGTGAAAATCCCAATACAATCAGATACAACAATCACAATGTTGGACTTTTCATATGAAGGCAAACTTTTCTTGTTTGATTTCTTTGGCCTTCTTGAACTGTATTTTAGCTGATACTTCAGAACATTACTGTAGCAGGATAGGGTCAGGAATGAGAGACTCACAAACAAGGAGATACAGTTTAAGAGTTTAGGCGCACTTTTAATAAACACACAAACAAAGAAAAAGGCACAAGGGCCAAAAGAAACAGAAAACAAACCAAAAAAAAATACAGGGTGGGTTTGCCTTCACTATTAAGTATTGTGACAGAGAAAGAATGAATCTTAGTTATAAATCTCCCTCCCGACCTGTGAGGGCACTGTGTAAAGGGAACAGTGTGCCCCGGACTGGATGGTTTGGCAGTTCATTCCAGGGTCAGTTGGAAGTTGGCCACCCAGGAAGGGGGTGGAGCCATAGCACACCAAGTCATCGCCCCAGACAGGAAGCGATGTGGCAATCACGGATTGGAGGAAAAGCGATTGCACTCGCTAACCAAGGGGGTGTGGCTGAAGGTACAAAAGGGGATGTGGCTGAGCGAACTGCTCCTTTGTTATGGTTACGAGAGAACCGCTGAAGATATACCATGAGTGTTTAGTGTTTGTTTGTTTTGTCGTACTAATTGTTAACGTTTGATCTTGTTAGATGGCTAACACGTACGAGGAGCTGTCGCTAAAGGCCAGCACCAACCTGGACAACACTGCACTACTGTTCACAAATAATTGTTATTTCACCACTCACACTTAAAAATCACTCACATTGGACGTGTTTGTGTTCTGTGTGTGTGTATTTACTGTTATTATTTCAGGACTGAACCCCGTGGGTTTTACTGACTAGTACACATAGTTGTGTATTGCCAGTGATTATTATTTACAGTTGTCAAGTGACTTTGGATTATAAATAAACCATCATTGCACCGTGAACGTTGTTGTTTGTCATTACTTGAGCACCGCATCACCTCTACACCTGCGCACTGCAAACCACTTTGCCACAAGTATATACAGTATATATATAAAAATAAAACACAGTGTAAACCTCACCAACTCCAAACTCAAAAACCTTCACCAAACAAAGGACTTCTCCCCTTTTTATACATATGGCCACTCCCCAATTTCGTCCTGCCACAATTACTTAAATGTTTTTATTTGTATTTTTTATATCAGCACATGAATTTCTTATTTAGTATATTATGGTCCGTCCATTAGTCATAATTACAGGAAAAATTGATCTACTCTGGGTTGGCATAAAATGCAGTTGTTATTTTTTTTTTTTACTTGGCTTTGAGGCTGAGGCATGAGGTTTGTTTGGTGGTTTCCTTGACCAAATTGATGTTATCTCAAGATTTTTTAGTTCAGATAAACAACTGTGTGACCCTTTTGGACTGGGACTGTGCTTACCCTGTAAAGCAGTGGTCGGCAAATGGCGGGCTGTATCAAGGGCTGAGCGAGAGTGGAACTTCATTCAGGGGCCTGTCATGATTCCATGTATGAACTTCATTCAGGGGCCTGTCATGATTCCATGTATGAACTTCATTCAGGGGCCTGTCATGATTCCATGTATGAACTTCATTCAGGGGCCTGTCATGATTCCATGTATGAACTTCATTCAGGGGCCTGTCATGATTCCATGTATGAACTTCATTTCTTGCGAGTAAGCAGAAAATGAAGTGTTTTGCAAAATCGATTCCAAAGTACAGATGAACCCGTTTTATATCACCTCGCTTAATATCATACACCATTTACTATCACGATTTTTCAAAAACCACTTGACATGCACCATAGGTTCAAATGCTGCATGGCAGGGCTTTACTAAGTAACCATAGTATATAATTAATTTCCAGTGCAACTAACAACCAAAAGGACCTAATCATTTCGGCTGATAAACTGACATTTTGTGCAGCCTGTCAAATGCTTAGTGGGCGGTCTTAACGGGATACAGTTCAGTTACAAAACACCAACGTCAAATGGCACTTTCCTGCACAGACAGGAATGCAGAATAACATAAAACAAAATTCAAAAGTAGCACACATTTTTATTTTAAGTGCTTCATTGCGTTATGACAAATTTAATGAGAAAAATTGCACTTCTCTTCTGCGATCAGCTTTAGAACATCAGGTGTGATAGACGTGCCGTTGATACGTAGGCAGTCCTTCAAAGGTTCTTGTGTCAGTCTGTTTCATGCATCTGTTTTTATTGCATTGTGGAATAAGCTGCTTTGCATGTGTAAGTAGATCCGAACATGGAGAGCACAAACAGAGCAAGCTTCTTCATGGTCGCGTAGTTCTCTGGACATATATAGGCTGCAAATCTACTAGTTATAGGGTAAGGCATTTCAAGTGGCGCGATCTGTGGCTGCCTGCGGGTCATTTGGACCGCCGTCAAATTTAATTGCCGACCACTGCTGTAAGAGACCTATTTCTCAGGAGAAAATATTCAACTTGACTATTCTTTTCCTGTTTCGTCTGGCAGTAAATTGTTAACCAGTAATATTAGTTTAAGAACTCCATCAGGGACTGCAAATTAATGAATGACTGTTTTAAAAGCATATTTTAATTTGAACAATTTTACTTGCCTATTTTAGTCACAAAAATGTTATAAAACATTTGTTGTACATAATAACATTTCAGCAGAGGGGTTAGTTTTTTATGTTGTTGATGTGGTGCAATGCTTCTAGAGGGAAGTTTAAACTTCCACCCTGAGTGGGTGATGGATTATATCATTAAAGCAATGGAAGCTGTCTTTTCCTGTGTTACTGTAATTGAAATACTGTAGTAGAACAAAAGGTGTAGGAGTATTATCTGATGACCTCAAGCCCTTTAGGGAAGAAACGAGTGTCTCATATCCTTCAGGAAAAAATAAAATGACATCAGTCAAAACCTTCCTATTTGAAGGGTGATTATTTAAATTTTAAAGGGATGATTTAAACAAGGCTAAGATCAAATTACAGTTACAACATACTTTTTCTTAGTTCAGAACTAAACACTGCATACTTCTCTCACTGCTTCAGACTGTGTTACTGCACATGTGCTGCTGTATGGAAACATAGTACAGGTAAGAAAATAATTTTGATAAAGTGGTTGGAGTTCAATACAACTGTTTTAACCTGCATCAGTAACCAATAGGAAAACAATATATTTGTTTTATAATGTATAGAAGCATTTTTTAAGTTATTGTTCTAATCATCATTTAGTTAGGTGACGGGCTTCACCTAGATGGCTAATCTTTGCTGTTATACTGTATCTATTTTTTTTTACTGTTGCCATGCAACAGGACAGAGTGTGCTGTATGAATAAGAAAAGTAGTTGGAAAGTTGGTATTTTGGGAGGTTTTGTTACCTTAGTTTCCCTGATATCAGCAATGTCATAAAGAAATGTCAGCTTACCACACCTGCTTTTAAATTGTTTACAGGTGTTTGACCTACATTTAGAAGATAAGGTTTGTACCATTAAATGTATTTACCTTTCAAATGGAAATTAGTTATATTGTATCAAATGGGCATAGTGCCTGGCAGTGCTTGTGCACAGACTTATCTGGTTTCAACTAGGTTTGGTCTCAGACCAATACTAACAAGGCCAGTGGGTCTGGCTCTTCACCAGTCCAAAGGTTTAGTGAATCCTGCTTGGGAATAACCTTTTAGTCATATAAGAGGTCCTAAAACAAAAATGGAAATGTAATTCAACCCAAAACTTGAAAACTGGTCTGTAATCATGTGTAACTTGCATGAGCCTTGGACTGGTTTTACATACAGTACAAATAATAATAGCCTTTTCGGTTTATCTTCAAGGAAGTGTGATGTATGTATATTGAATTAAAGATTGATTTTGTAAATCTGGATCTACATCAGCATTCTCTATATTAGAAGGGTTCAGGTACAATGACAAAAATCCCACTTTGGGTTTTGCTAATCACCAGGGATCTTAGTTTTCCGCAAAAAAAAAATAAATCTCAGATTAAATTTTTTTTTAAAATCTGTGTTATTCCACAATTAAAATAAAAGGCTAAAATTGAGTCCCCCTGTCACATTATAAGATACACAAACAGTACTGTTGAATAACACTTAACACAGGAAGTATTTATAGGTACACTTTCAGATTTGAGGGAAGTTACAGGCTCACCAGTGCCAACAATCAATAATAAAAACAAGTGTACCATTTTACTTTAAACATTACAAATGCGTCTGTGTAATAATAATAAAAACCAAAAAAGAGTATTCATATTAGTTTATCTCAGTTAGTCTTTGTCACCTGGATGGCTATTGCCAAACTCATTGATCTGATCTTTAGGTGTGATTTTTATAGTTTTCACCATCTTAAACAGCTTGTTCAGTAGTAACAACATAACTGAAGTAAACTGCATCTACGTTTCAACACGAATGTGACACTGACAGTGCTCCTCGTTCAACCTTGACCTCTGTACACCAGAAGCAGTTTTATTGAACAAGTGTGTTTACTAAATGTAAAGCAAAATTGCCTGATTATATATGATAAGTGTATTGATTTGGTTATCAAACAACCAAAAGAAGACTTGCATGTTTTTTGTCCTGCCCTAAATGTAAAACTAAAGATTCTCTGACAGCATCGAAAATCTGTGTTTTTCCGGATTATTCTACAACAAACTGATTCCTAGGATCCCTGCTAATCACTACATGTGCTTTAAGTATTATTATGAATAGTTCCCTTTCATCTGGTATTGTTTCTGACTCCTTTAAGGTTGCTGTAGTAAAGCCATTGCTTTAAAAACCTACTATGGATCCAAAAGTTCTTAACAATTTTAGGCCTATTTCTAATCTCCCCTTTTTATCCAAAGTTCAAAGTTTTAGAGCAAGTAGTAGCTAACCAGCATATTACATTTCTTGCAGTACATTATATATATATATATATATATATATATATATATATATATATATATATATATATTGGTAGTTTCTTCTCAGAGTTGAAGGCTGAAATGAAAAATCTGGGTGTAATGTTTGATCCAGTTCTTTCATTCGAGCCACACATTAACAATGTATCTATAGTGTCTTTTTTCATTTAAGAAATATTGCTAAACAAGATAATAATGTCCACATTTAGGGTGGCTGAGACATACTGCCCAAATTCAGCAAGCCACGATGGATGCAGAGTTATACTGCACATGTTTTAGCATTACACTGTATCAGAGACCAGACTAGTGCTTTTCTAAGCTGGTGTAAGGCTTATTAAGCTTAGGGATGGACTCTGCCATTAATAAGGAAAGTGCACAGATGATGGCATGAAGTCAAAGGGTTTACACACGCGTCACTATCATTCTGGCTGAATTTGTAATCACAGTTGATCTTGCTTTTTTTTCCCCAACATGGGCTTTGATCAAAACCCCTCTCGGGAGTAGTTTCCATTCAGTTAAAGCGTTTTTGGGGGTCTTGTGTTTCAGTTTTGCAGAGTGAAGAAAAACATACTGGAATCCCCATCCAGCTGTATTTAAGGAGCTTTGGAGGCATTTCGAATCAATGGGTAAAAATATTTTTCTTGTTCATTAATATCTTCTTAATACACACAGCATGTATGCAATATAATACATACTTTGGATCCTTTCTGTTTTTAATGCAGAGGTTACTTTGAGCTGAAACTCCTATTTAAAGCAATATGAAGAAAAGTGCTCTTAAATGCTTTGAACACATTGTGAGGGTTTTCATTATTATGTAATGCTTTAATAATGTTTTTAGTTTTTTTTTTTTTACTTTTAAATCTTCAGATGAATACTATAACAGAATTAAAGAGATGGAGAGCATACCTTAAACAAAGATGCTTATAAGTGTATGTTGGTATGACTGAAATATTAAGATCTTGTATGACTATCCTGTGTTAGGGATTTGAAATGCTTGGAGACATTGAAAATTCTAGTCAAAGTTATTTTGTAATAGAAGTATTTTGGGATTTTGAATGTTGAGTGACGATGCCTCCCGGTGGACAACTTTCTGTAACTACTGCATTTATAATAACTCTTCTTTTTATATTCCTTTGTTGGAATAAAAAGCTGTAATACTATAATGCATCATAGCCCCAGTGCTAAGTATATTTAAGACATTTACATATACAGCTATGGCCAAAGGTTTTGCATATAATTTTGATATGTTATTTATCATGTACTCAAAGAAACTGCAAAATGATATTGCAAAAGTCTACCGGAAGCCATAATAGTAGTATAGTATTTCGTGTTAGATTTCGAAATGTCATATTTGTCAACTTTTGTCCGTTTTTTGTTAAGCATATGGAAAATTACAAAGTGGTATATAATTAAATATGTTAACGTAATATTATTCAGCAGGTTTCATTCAACTTTATGAAGCAAAATGTGTTAATTCTATAGGGTAATACAAAACTTTTGGTCATAACTGTACACAAACCAGTAAAAAAAAAAAAAATAAATAACTATTTATCTTCCTAGATTATAATTGTATAACAATCTTTAAAAAGTCTCTGTGATATTTGTGCAACCCTCTAAATCTAATGCGGCTTGAATTGGTTTATTTTCCAAAGCCACCACAGTAGAGTATTGTACACACATTTTATTAAGATACACGTGACACATATTCCCAGAAACAAAAGAATAAACACTTTCACTCACAATCACGCTATTTTTACACAGAAAATGCCAAGTAACACTGTTATTAAAATGAAATTACAGTAAAAAGATTTAATATTTTAACTGCATGGGTATTATGATAATTTACTTTGCGTTGTGTGTTCTATAGATGAAAGCATTACAAAGTAGTTCCAGTATACTTTTTGTCAACCACTGACTGATACATTTTGTAATGGATCTCCTCCTAGCGGCTGATGAGTTAATAGTGACATCAATATATGACATGTACTCTCAATTACAGAGCTTGTTCTATAGATTCATGGTAAGACGTTCGCATCCAGCCCTCACCTTCCTATTCAATTCAATGGGTTGCAATGCTAATTAATTACAATGTAATACTGTAATTCATATAAACCATATTTCCATTCTGTCCCCCCACTCCCCCACCCAATAATTTAGGTGTATTGTAATTACATTGTAATAACTGTGTTGTCATTATTCTTTAGTTTCTGGTACAGAATAAGTCGCATAATTAGTTTCTTATATGGCACAATTGTGAAACCATTATAATGCGAGTGTATAACACTGAAGGAATGGTATTTGGACTGTTGGCAATCCAGAAGTTACAGGAGCTTACAGGCAAACTGTAGGTTTTCAAAGAAAAGGAATGTTAAAAAAAACACAAACTGAGGATTAGCAGCACTGCTGTAAATAACTTTCAAGTACCATCTGCTTCGCTTTTGGAATCACTGGTGCTTTTAAAATATTAAAGTAGTAATACATATTAATTTCTAATTGCAACTACTTCAAACAGACTGAATGCATTTTGTTCTCCTTGCGGAACCATTCTAATGATATAGGCACAGAAATGCTGGAACATGACATGGAATTCCTAGTCTATGGCTGGCATTAGCAAGCTTCACAGACAGTACTCTGCAGTTCAGAAGCTCATCAGGGTGCTTTTTGCATTAAGATTATCCAAAACGCAGCATGTGTTCAAAATAAACAGGTCGGCAATACTCTAATTTTGGTAAGAGGTATTTGAGTCTTTTTGGAAGCAATACCTATCATTTAAGTTATGTGGGCAGAATGCTTTCTTTTGGCTTCTCAGTTCTGGTTTGGTGTTTGGTCAACTCTTTGGGTGTGAACTATACTGACAGTTCTTAACCTCTGAGCCTTTGAGACACCAGCAAAATAAATTACATTGGCCTGGTCACCATGGGAATCCACATGCTACTGTTGATCCAGCAACATGTATTCTAGGCCTCATGGAAATACATTTACCTTACATTTATATATAAAGCGTTTTTTGTTTCTTTTCTAGGTTGAATGAAATTCTACAGAGATGAGAAAAGTAACATCAAACCATGCAGTACCTTTAACATGCATTTTGAGCTGCACATGGATGTTGATTCTGATTTCTTCTTCATTTGCACTGAAACCTGCCAAAACTCCTGTGATAGGAAAAAAACCTTTTATTGCTGCTTGGAATGCACCTATAGACCTCTGTACAACAAAGTACAATATAAGTGTCAATCTCAAAATGTTTCACATCAATGGGAGCCCAAGGGCTTCTTTAACAGGACAGAATGTCACCATATTTTATGCAAACAGACTTGGATTCTATCCTTTCTACACAGAACAGGGCTTACCAGTAAATGGTGGGATTCCACAGAACTGCAGTTTGGAAACTCATCTACTGAAAGCAGATGAAGACATTAAGTTTTATATACCTTCAGCTGATTTCAGTGGACTGGCAATTATAGACTGGGAATACTGGAGGCCACAGTGGAAGCGGAACTGGTACAAGAAGGACATATACAAGAGGAAATCCAGGGAGCTAATATCCAAGGCCTATATAAATGTTACTGCTGAGCAAATTGAACATTTAGCCCAGGACAGGTTTGAGCGAAGCGCCATGGCATTCATGAAGCAGACAGTTGAGCTTGGAATTCAAAACCGTCCGAAAGGCCTGTGGGGCTACTACCTGTACCCAGACTGCCACAATTACAATCTTCATGAAGAGAACTATACAGGCTCCTGCCCTGTGTTGGAAAGCCTTAGGAATGATGAACTCTTCTGGCTATGGAACAGCAGTACAGCTCTCTTCCCATCCGTAGCTATTAAGAAATCTCATGCGGACAGCATCAACAACTTACACTTCTCCAGATTCCGAGTCCTTGAATCCATGAGGATTGCTTCCATGACATCAATGGATTATGATCTGCCAACATTTGTCTACACTCGCCTTGGATACCGCGATGATCCACTGTCATTTCTGTCAATGGTATGTATTGTTAAGCCAAAAAAAGAGATCCCTTATAAATGACTACTGTGGTAAACTTTATCAAATTATAGTAAAACACACACTGTGGTAAACACATATTATTGTGGGAATAGTCAAAGTTAGTTATGCAAAAGCCATTTCCATTTGCTGAACAGTATTCAAATCTTGTGAACCATAAATGTTGGATGAAGGCAAACAGGCAGAGCAGTGTGTGGCCTAAAGCAAAAGGTCCAAGAAAGACATATACATGCCTCAGTATAGGTTTAAACATGAACTCACCTACCAATTTACCATGATTCCAATTGCATGGTATCTGGTGAGGTGAGTTGTTGTCCTCTGAATAAGTAAACAAAAATACATTTTAGTACTGAACGCACTGATCCTTACATATTCTCTCTATAGTAGTCTGTTTCATACATACAACTTAATTCTTCATTTTGTGGAAAGGAATTGTTAAACAAAGTTGTAAACATATCAATCTCTAAAGTACTAAGTAATCTTACTTTCTGTAGAAAAAAAGAATGTCCCTTGAAAAGCCAAGCTGAAAAGCTCAACATTCTTTTCCTTTCAATTTTTTTTGCCAGTTCCGTTCCAATTATGCCAGTTCCCCTCTTGCCATATATCTCATAAAAAAGTTTGTATTTCCTAAATATGAAACTAATGGAGCAGAATCCCCTAAGCATGGTATACCACTTAAAACTGTACCAGTAGGAAATCCCCAAAAATGGAAATTCTTGAAAATTCTAAACAATATTCAATGGTAAAAGGAGTAAATGTGAATATGTGGTTGCCTTTTAAAGTGATGCTGACATGAATGAGACCCAGTGCTTCTGTGTATGTATTATATTGCCTTATTAGATGGTGCTCTAACTAAAGCACAATTTGTTTCAAATTCCAGCAAGATCTTATTTACACTATTGGTGAAAGTGCAGCTTTGGGTGCTGCAGGATTTGTTATTTGGGGAGATCTCAATCTGACCTCATCCAGAGTAAGTATGTATTTATAATATATATAGTATTAATGCTAAAATAAATTTGCTAAATGGTATGACAAACATTTAAACAGAACAATGTCCTCAATTGAAGACATGGAAAACACTGAAAATGGTTTCTAGACCAAACGTCTGTCATATAATTTTGTACATTTTAAAAAATATTTCTACATATACCACCATTGAGTGTTTTATAATGTAGTTTTTTACTCAATATTTTGTTGTCAACTAAAGAGGTTTGTGGAGCTCATGGGGAGTAGCTGTAATGTCTCATGGTGCTAAATCTGGTAAACTTGCTATTTCAGGGTGAAGAATTAAGTCCCCGCATGTAACTAATTTTGATAAAAGTTAGCGCTTTCATTCACCGGCGCTGTTAAAGTTTTGGTTTATAATAAATTGACTGCTTTTTTCTTTTTCTTTTTTTTGCAGCACAACTGTTCCAAAGTAAATTTGTTTATGAATTATGAATTGGGTCTGTATATCACAAATGTGACAAAAGCAGCTGAAGTGTGCAGCGAGTTTCTCTGCCAGAACAACGGGAGGTGTGTGAGAAAGGATTGGCAGGCCTTTCACTATTTACACTTGCACCCAAATAGCTACATGATACAGCCTTCAAATGAGGGTGAGTTTATTGTCACAGGACAGGCTTCAAGTGAGGAACTCTCAGACTTGAGAGAGAAGTTTTCTTGCCACTGTTACCAAGGGTACGGTGGACAGAAATGTGACATCCTGGACAAACCAGGAAAACCTGATAGCTCCACATCCAAACCTTTCAATTCTGTGGTGACAGTTTTTTTACTTTCTGTTGTGAACTTCATTGTATGAAGACTATGGACCAATGATTAGGAATATAGGACCACTATTTCAATGAATGCATATGGATGGCATATTCATCAAACTGTTAGAAGCCTAAGATGAAATTTGGGGGAGGGATTATTTGAATGAATGATTGCTTTCTTATTAGATCACTTCCTTGTATGCTATATAAATCTCAGGTAAACTCACCTGGCTGTTGCCGTTGCAACCCCAGTTGTAACCCTATCCCCAACCTCCACCTTAATGCAGGCAGTCCCCTTGATGTGGGGAACGGGCATGGCTTTGACACAGTCCACCCCTGCTAACCTGGCGTCCTTAACAGGCAGGACCAGCGGCCAAATAGTCCATAATCACCACTTCACCATACCCAAACAAGCAGTCATGATCACTGCTTAATTTGTGCCGGGGCTAGCCGGGGCTCAGCCCAGCCGCCTCTAGACTTATCAGTTCATAGCCCCAACACCTCTTGGCTTGCTGCAATCTAGTAATTCAAGTAAATATCTCATTTTTTTTTTCTTAAAATTCTCAACACAGTATCCATTCTGAAAGTCCTTTCATGCACTAGAGATGCAAGCAGCAGCAACAAGGCAGCGATCCGCCTCCACGTGCACATCACATGACTCACTCAGCTGCTAGCTTGCCTTCAGGTTTTTTTTTATTTTTTTAATGGCAGTGAAACAATTGAATCTGCTGGCCAGGGTTTTTTTTTTATGTGGTATGAAAGGTTTACATTGTTATCATATAACACAAGGATATTAAATGTTATACGTTTCTAAAGATTATTGCTGCAGTATTGTCACTTGCCCAGTTTATTCAAAACATCAGAAAATACTGCAGCTGTCTGTCAACACAACACCCAAGTTCACCGCGTGTGAGTCCCGGAGAACAGGAGACGTGCGATAGAAGTAGAGAAATAAAAACTGGAATTTATGTAACAAAGTTAAAATGAAAAGAGTGTGGTGCTGCATGAAGTAATGGTGGTTAAAATAATAATAAATGGCAAAATCAATCAAGCACCAAGGAAATGTTTTTAAATAACTAAAAAGATAGCCTGTTACATTCAAGTAGTTACAGTATAGTTCTGAATGTTTTGAAACATGACTAAGCTAAGAAACCTTATTGTATACTGTTACCGGTATCTTTCTATTTACCATATCTATATCAGACACCTGTATATACTGTGTATGGCAGCCTGAGCTAGCTAATCTGTGTAGTATTAAAATTGCCATAATCATTAAAAAAAAAAAATGCACCAGCTAGGCCTACTACTTTATATGTGATATAGAATAGAACGCGGTTGTAAACACTAGAAGTAGTTGTACTTATAGTGTGTGAAGACCATAATACTGACTAACGTTCAAAGTCCTAAGTTTCAAAATTAAAATTAAATCTTTGCTTGAGCCCCGGCACCTCTGTCATTACAAATTAAGGACATTGAATAAGCAAATTTTGTTGTATAGTTTTTTTTTTTTTTTTCATACAGTTTTATCTGATTCAGAGCCACATATTACATGGATTTGTTGGCTTTTTATGTACTTGTTTAATAGATATATGATTTGAAGTCTATATTAGGAACACTTGGATTAGTTCTCCAATAGCTCACATAGTAAAGGCACATAGACGTGCAAGTATAGGGTGAATTATGTGATCAAAAGATTGCTGGTTCAAATCCTGTTGGCACCAATTTGACAATATTGGCTGGGGTGGTTATGGTAAAAGAAGGGAGACTTTGACAAGATAAAATCCTATATTAGTAGACTCTGTAGTATGCAAGAAAGGTTGATGTGGAACAGCATATCTACAGTGATGGTCCCAAATATTACATCACTTTTATTTACATATTTCACAAATGTTGTTATGTACATATTTTCCCTAATTTCATCTTAACACGTTTTGCTGGGTTTGCACATGATGCATCGACTGTCAAAGTCCAAACAAAAAAAGCCCTTTCCAAAAATATTCCAAAGTCTTTCCTGTTCTCCATGCCCAGTTCATGGCGCCATATACCCATGATGATGTAAATCCTCCTTTTAAGCTTATTTGTAATACAGTAGTTCCATATTTAACTTGAAACTTAAATATCTTAAGTGACTGAAAAATGTGATACAATATTCACTGATCTAGTAGATTAATGTAGTGAAACAATTACCTACAATGGCTGACAAATGTTTCAGAGAAAATCTTCGGCATTGTTATATTATTTTTGCGGTAAATACTGTGCCTTCCAGGAGTTGGTTTTTAATATATGTTTTTTTTAAAAATATTTTTGTTGTTGTTGTTGTTTTGAGGGGTGGGTTGAGGGTAATAGGATGTAAAACTGGTTATACTTAAGAGGCAACAGAAACTGAAGACAATATTAAAGCAAACGTATCCAAGGACTTTTTTTAACAGATTGAAACAATATTTGTAGAATAGTAAGTTTAAATGGGTGATTCATTCAGTGACATGAAGTTGAATGTTATATATAAAGCTATAAAAACATTAAAAAATATATTATTTAGCTATGAAGTCTAAAATGGTAGAACAATATCTGTGTACATGTACATGATTGTGATATAAAATGAAATATCCATGTATCTTATTGTGGTATGACTGATATTGGAAAATTGTACTGTAGCATCATTTTAAAATGTTTAAAATGTTTACGTACTTAGAATGTTTATATGATTATATAAAATGTTTGTGTGACATAATGGGAACAAGTGATTTGTTTTGCCATCAGTGAAACTTTATTATATACAATTTGATAAAAGTTTGGACTATTATCATCAAATTATTGAAACATTGATTGGGTACAATTTTTTGTTTATTATAAGAGTACATATTTTTTTTTACTGTGTATTAAGGTTTAATAAATGTTCTATTATAAATATACTGTTTCCTACAAAGGTATTTAGAGCTGCTTGCACCGATTATTAAATGTATGGAATATCCTAGTCACTCCATCTCTCAAGAGATTCTAGTCTAAATACAAAAGTGTGAAAAGAAACTATGTGTGCACTTGTGTGTTAAGGAGCGCACACAACAAGGATTTAAGCACAATGTAACACATTTCCTTTACTTATTCCAATAATCAAAACTTACACACATATTGCATAAACATTGTCATTTAGACATAATAATGTAACACCTAGTTATGAACAGAAATTAAGTAGTGGTCAATTACCAAGTCTTCTGGAAGAAGCACAGGCATGGTCAGTCATCAGGAGAGGACTCAGATAAGCTTTCTGAATGCACCTTCAAGCGCCTGCTGTTTTATATAGTCTCTACAGCCTTTGTGCAAAGTTTAGATGCTGGCTTATCTCTGTGTGTCAGGAACATTTTGAACAGACAACTCTTACTTGCACCAGGTCAGTTCTGTTCATTTTCTTTTCCTGATAACTGCAGCTACATCTCAGTCATGGTTTTGTACTTAATTCCTTACAGGTGGGTGCAAGCTCCACATGATAGGCAGGGACGTTTATGTCTCTTGGTGACAAGACTGTAATTGAAATTCCCTGAGTACTTGTGTTTACGCTTGAGGATAAGCTTTGATTAAGCCTTTTTTTCAGTGGAAAAACCTGCCACACAAACACATATTTTGACAATTTCTATTTTTAGGTTTAGATCAATTACAAAAATATGAATTAACTGAATCTGGGGCTGTTTATGCAAATGTATCACGAGGAGTAGTTGGAAAACTTTCCTACTTAGAGAGCCGCCATATTAAAATTGCCAACTGGTTGTTTAAAACAGAGGCACAGAATCATGGAGAGTTATAGCACTCCATGAAAAAGCTTTGCCAACGTCAATGCAAAATCTGAAATGTACGTAGGATTCTCAATTGTGCACAATTATTGGAATGGATGTGTTCAAATCATTCTTCTGGGTGATGATTTAATGCAACATGTTTGAGAAGAAGAAAATCGATTTAAACTAAGGATTAAAAATAAATTCAAACACAATTATGGGACACAGAACTCTTAAATGCTGTGAGGGTCACTGTGAACTAGATGGCTGTGGGGTGGTGACGTCAGACTAGAAATCCAAACACACACACAAGTACTGGCTGGTGAAACTGAGACGCAATGGCGCTCAGCGCGTTTATTAAATAATAAACAAGGGGCTCCCGAGTGGCGCATCCAGTAAAGGTGCTCCACGTGGAGTGCAAAAGGGCACGTTGGCCAAACAAATAGCAACAAGTTGTGTTGTGCTGGTGCAAAGCCAGCATGTCTCGCCATTGTTATCTTTAAACTCCAATGTTACCTCAGTTCTCCACTCTTTCGCCACTCTGAACACTCTTTCCTTGAACAAGAAAAGCTGCAGGCTTTTATATTCTGACTTGAGGGGTTAACTAACTAGTAATTATCTTATTACCCCTCGGCCATAGTCTGCACGAGTTTAATAAGGATGTGTGACTGTTAGCTAGTTAAATAATCAGTAGCTGATCAGTCACGCATCCTAACATGGTTTTTAAAATCAAAAATACAAAACAATAACATGGCAGACAGCGTCTTGCTTGTCCGGCCAAAGATCTTGGCTTTTGCCGTCATATTTATATATATATATATATATATATATATATATATATATATATATATATATATATATTGTAACAAAGTAGGGGTGCCTTGCTACAATTCGGGACCTTCTTGATTGTAAAAAAAACATTTACTGGACCACAGAGGTTATTTAAACAGGACAGGGCCTGTATATTTATTCATAAACCCCAAACAAAACAAACAAAAGCCTAACTCCTCAAAGGAGTACTAACTAAACACACAGGAACACCCTTGTGACTACAAGTGGAACAGCTAGGCCGTTTCCCCACCAAACAATAAACAAAAAACCACACAGGTTTAATACAGCACACTTTTACCTCACGACTGCCAGGAAGCAGAGCACTCCTTTCTGCCTCCTTCTCCTCAGCAACCCTGAGCAAACTGACTGCCTCTCTTAAATACCCTGCACCTGGTTCTAATTTAACAATAGCTACCAGGTGCAGGGGATAATTAATAATAAAACAATTAACAAAACCCTTCCCCAATTAACAAAACTACACATTTTACTGCGGGGAGGATTTCAACCCCCTCCCCGCTGTGCTACAATATATATATATATATCTATTTCCCTATTAAACGTAGAAGGCAAGATTATCTTCAGCATTATGGAGATTGTCTTATTGACACTTCAGTACAAAAAGTGGGCATTCCAGGTTTCCCAGGATGCTTAGAACACATCAGCGTCACCTGGCAACAAATTCAATCAGTTAAAAAGGAGAGGAAGGAGCTCCATGTGACATTCCTGGATTTGGTTTATGCATATGGTTCAGTGCCACATGAACTTCTTTGGGCAGCATTTGATTTTTTCAGTGTACTGATGACAATAACAAATTTAGTGAAAGCCTACTTTGGAGATTTTCAATTTTGTTTTTCAACTTCAGAATTCAGCACTATATGGCAATGCCTAGAATTTGGAATAATTGGTGCATGGTTTACATAACAGTACAGTAAACCTAATCTTTATTCTTTCATAACAGTATGTTAAATATATTCATCATAGCTTAATACAATTCAGACATGCTACAAGAACAGGATGACTTTTAGTGAGTGGGTTTAAACTGACAATTATTGTGTATTATTATATTACTGAATATATTGTGATGTATGCTTGTTTAATCCTGACAATTATGTATTATGATGTATTTAAGTCATGTAGTCATGTACAAAGCCTACATATTTTTAAAGAAACTGCTTCAATGACTATTTGTTCTTTTCAAGGCAATACTCTGACTGCCCTTGTCTTACATTAAAAAAGGGTCTTTTATGTTGAGTTCAATGTGGATTATGCTTTTTTCTAATAAATGTGTTACAGATAAGCAAAGATAACCCCTCCCTTTTCTTAAACTCAAAAGGTTGATAGTATAAATGCAAAATATGTTTAGTCGAACAAAGGGGAGAGGTTCAAAATGTTATTCATGTGGTGGGTATCAACACACTTAAGTTAATGTGTAAAGTTAAAGTTCAACTGCTTGTAAAGCAGACCCAATTCAAGTAAGAGCTATTAGCAAGAGATGGGTTAGATGTTAACCTGAACTACAGTTTAGAGGGTTTACTGATGGTTAGTATAATCTCAGCTTCTGAAGCTGTATGCTGAATAGTTTGATTTCTTTATTAAAATACTAGTAAGTGACAAGGGTACATTTTTCTTCTAACATGGATCAGCCCTGGGAGGTGTGTCCCACATATCACAGGGGGTTCAGATTTACCACAAGGGTGTACCTGATAGGGTTGCACAAGAATTAACATCAAACAGGGTCAGAGGGGGTTTGGATGTGCCTGTAAAACCTGCAGGAATACCAGACAGTTAGCTGAAAACAAAAGCCTTGGATTCAATTACAATTAACATCAGAGATAAGACAAAATCCAGGTAAGTCAAACCAGTGCCACAATTCTGTGGTTTGCAATGCTGGTATTTACATTTCGACATAGTTGTATACCCTCTCCCCAAACAAACAACAACATGGTATTGGAAACAGAGGATCTAAGGAGTAACAAAAGTTGGAGACTGATTTTTCCATACAGACCAAATACATACAATGCATTCCATAAAGAGGATGACTTTTATCCGAAACATCCTGAACTTTTATGTTAAATCAATGTGTGTATGCATATTTTAAGCTTATCATTAAATAGATACGGAAACCATTTTTTCATTTACCGTACAAGCATCACAGGGAACTTTAAAAACCAAAATATAGGCTCTACATTGCTATAGATAAAAGGGTAGATGTACTAAGGCCCTGTCCACACTATGCCTTTAAACCGTATTAGTTGGATTTAAGCCGGCTTAAAAGTGCTAAATACGGTTTGCGTCCACGCTACGCAGCATTTAATACCGTACTCGAGAACCGGACTCGAGACCACCTCAGGAGGTAGTCTCGAGTCCGGTTCTAATTAGATCGCATCAGGTAGTGCGGTTTATCAGAAGTGTGGACGCTGTAATACCAAACTACATTTTTGTGTGTATCCCCCAATATCCCAAAATGCTTTGTGGTATGTTTGGCGAAATACTCAGAGCAGGCGCCTGAAGGACTTGCTATCAGTGTACACTCCGCACTAAGTATTCATTTTTATGCTTCAAAAAATCTGTCAGGACATCTCTGTTAAACTAGTGGGGAAAATAACAAAAACACAACGTTAAATTAGGCAACTGCAAAAATGAAATGCAAGTTAAAAGTAGGATCGGGGATGAACAAATGACGTAATTTGTCAGCTCTGTTTGAAATAAAATTAAGAGGACTAGAATTAGGCTCAGGCAAGATATGAAGGTAAAAACAAAGATTGTTTCGTAATTAACAGCTTTTTCTGAGTTTAATTATAAAACAGAATCATCTCAATCTGTTTAAAGGGGCTTCACCTGATTAAAAATAAAACCTGAAAACTTCAAGCCCTACTTGTGTGTGTGTTCGGATTTACTTTTTCCACAATACTTGTTATATTTCATTTATGCAATATGGACCTCTGTTAATATGGGGCATTTTTCCACGGTTCGTTGCGCTGCTGGGAATTGTAACTGAACTATTCTAATGGTGTGTGGACGCATTAACCCTCACTAAACATGAAACGGTACTTCAGTGTGGACGCTTTGCTCTGTATTAATTAGAGCGGTTTCGAGTACGGTTCTCGAGATCAGTTATGTAGTGTGGACAGGGCCTAAGATGGACCAGTCGCAGTGCAAACATACCGCAGTTTGCATTTTCGTTACGACAATTCGCAAAGTGCACATTTTGTCGTATGTACTAAGAAAAAATATGTTAACGAAGAGAGCCGCAATATACTAATTTAAATATTATTTGCGTCATCTTAGTGAGCTCTCTAGCGAGAGCTGTGCAACATTTATTCAGATAAAATAGCAGCAACTGAGTTGTGGTTTGCTGCAGCAGAGAGTGCCGAAGGATAACATCTATACATGCAAGGCTGCAAGAATCAAATAACATTGTTTTTGTTAAATGTAAACGTCATCTGTACAATGCATTCTGTTCCGTCTTCATTTTACCTGTTGTAATACTGTTACGTATATAAAAAATGAAAGGTAGTTTAATCCCATCAGTCTATAGTGGGGCCCTAACCTTCACTCCCAAAAAGCTTCTCAGAATCATACAGTAGCCTCTCACTAAACCGGACATGTTTGTCCAACATAAGGAGGTGTCAGGTTTAAAAACAATATAATAAAATCGCACACACATACATTTATAGTTCTCGATGTATTTTAAATATAAATCATTGTGCTGAAATAACACTAATGTGTTTTGGGTAGGCTACACATTACATTATGTAAAAATATAAATCTGAACAATAGGCCTATACAGTATACAGTACAGTAGTAAAATCAAATGAACACCTAGCACACTTTTTTTGTACTTTAGCCTACTGGTAACACAAAATAAATCATGCTGCTGCATTAACTTGGTCTACTTAGTAGCCTAGACAATGAACACACAATAGATCAGTCTATTGCTCCCAACACGCTTGGGAAAACCGGAAATGCCATAGAAAAGTGTTTTCAAGGCTTGCAAGTACACCGTGACTTTAGTGAAAATTATGTACTTGGGTGTTCGTCTCAAAAATACATTGAGCACAACTGGCAATACACGAGAAAAAGCAGACTGGGAAATGCCAGCAACAATTGTGACTGTTTAAAACTTTTTAAAGCTTTCAAAAGTTCTTAACAAATTGATGCAATTGTGTCGCAATTTCCCGCAGCTTTAGTACATCTCATTACAATATCTTTTATCCCTCACTTGCACTCCACCCATCTCCATCCTGTTTTTGCAAATTTCTGCAGCAACACCCAGAATTACATATTCATTTAAGGCTAAAGTGCAAATAAGAACTGTGGCTGCAAAGCATTCGTTAAAATGATGCTCACAGCGTTGCGCTTGTTTTGTACATTTCACGCTACACATCTGACTGGTTTGCATGTGGTTTGCAACAATTGCAGCAGACACAACACTTTAGTACATCTACCCCAAAGTGTTTAGCCTAAGCATTTTACATAAATGCCATTGGATTCCAATGCATGTCAGCGTGTTAATAGTTAACAGTTATCAGTTAGCTGATTAGATGGTGTTGATATGCATCAATCCCCACCACCCTCTTCCTCCAGCAATATCTGGACAAAGTTGACTATTACCTGATGTGTGATAGTAGGCAGTGATTAACAGGATCTTTAACTTGCATATCTGGTAATATTGGTTCTGCAATTTTAACCTTTCATTTTAAGTGCCTAACATCACAAGAATAAACATATATTCTACAGGTAAGCCACTTTTTTTTATTATACAAGCATAAACTAAACATTCCAGCTTGAAAATGTTCTGGTTTTGTTTTCTAAGTCAAAGTCCACACAAGCCTATAGGACAGATTAAGTTGCCTTTTCGATTTGGTTTATTATTATTATTTTTATTTCTTAGCAGATGCCCTTATCCAGGTCGACTTACAATTGTTAACCCCACTTCTTTCTCTGTCTTCCCTAAAACATTGCATAATGCTAATCATTATTATTATTTATTTCTTAGCAGACGCCCTTATCCAGGGTGACTTACAATTGTTACAAGATATCACATTATTTTTACATACAATTACCCATTTATACAGTTGGGTTTTTACTGGAGCAATCTAGGTAAAGTACCTTGCTCAAGGGTACAGCAGCAGTGTCCTTCTCCTGGGATTGAACCCATGACCCTCCGGTCAAGAGTCCAGAGCTCTAACCACTATTCCACACTGCTGCTCTGAACAAGAACATTTTTCAAGCAAAGTCAACTTTACTGCAACATTTGTGGGAGGAAAGATTGCAGGTAACAGGCACCAGCAAGTGCTATAGGTAAGTGTGATTTAGTGTTAAGGTATTGTGTTATTGTGGAATTCTCATAGTGTATTATGATTTTTTTATGAAATGGAATTCCATGCATTATTAGCCTTTCGCCACATTAAATATTCTGCACTTCTTTGGTCAATGAAAATGTGTGGACATATTTTAAACATGACAAGTTGCACCAGACTATCCAATACAATTTTTGATGGCTATTTTACCAGTCTCCTTTTAGTAAGAAATTGCTGTTTGCTTTTACTCCCAGATACCAAACACAGTACAATCATGTCAAGTTTGGCACTATGTAAATAAGACTAATGGAGGCTTTAGTTTCTTGAAGTTTTAGCCTAACTTCAAATAAAAAAATAAATTTGCCATAGTAAGAAATAGATAAGTTGTTTGGATTCCCTGCTGTTCCTCTTTGAAATGCATTGTACATGATACTTGATTTTTATGATTTTTTAACGCTTTCCTATTTCAGACCTTTAAAGGTATTGGTGATCCATACATTGAAAAACAATGGTAGCTTTCAACCCCATGCAACTCTTCTGTGGCATAAAATTGTGGAGATTGAGCCAGTGGATTGCTGTAGCAACAGTGATTTCCTTATGCAAGTCAATGCCTCAAGCTGCTCCTCCATTATTAAAAAATGTGCCATTCATTTTCATGTGGAATGCTCCCACAGAATTGTGCAAGTCAAGATATGGACTTGATCTGGACCTGAAATATTTTCAATATGTGAGCAGTACTTTGAAAACTGCCACCAATCAGACGGTTTCAATATTCTACTCTGACAGATTTGGCATTTACCCTACTGTAAATGAAATAACGGGTGAGTCATTCAACGGGGGTCTCCCCCAACTGGTTAATTTAAAAAAACATTATGAACAAGCAAAGAAAGATGTTGATTTCTACATTCCTTACGACAACCCTGGCTTAGCTGTCCTTGACTTGGAGGACTGGAGACCACAGTGGGTTAGAAACTGGGCTGAAAAAGACATCTACAGAAGATATTCTACTGATCTCGTTCAGCAGAGGGACCTAACCCTAACCTTTGAAGAAGCTTACCATGTTGCCAAAGATGAGTTTGAACAGGCAGCAACAAGTTATTTTAAGAACTCTTTGAAGCTGGGAAAGTCATTAAAACATAAGCGTGTATGGGGCTACTACCTATTCCCTGAATGCTACAATCATGACTACAGTCAAACTATAAATTATACTGGAAGATGTCCTGATATTGAACTAGAAAGAAACAATCAGCTTCAGTGGCTTTGGAATGAATCCACTGCTCTTTACCCATCAATATATCTGGAGATAATATTGAAGGCTTCCCCTAAGGCCCTGCTGTTTGTTCGCCATCGTCTGCAGGAAGCAATGCGAGTTGCCATGCTTCCCAATCCGTCATACTCTCTCCCTGTGTATGCATATACTCAGCCTGCATTTAAAGACAATAATACAGAATATCTATCTGAGGTGAGTTATAGTTTTGTAATGATCAGTAATACTTTTTAGTATTAGCAGTAGGACTTTTTCACTTGTATTTTCATAGCTACAGTAGCATAAAGTGAGTACTAAAGAGAAAAGCAAATGAAGAAGTTTATGCTTGGAATAATAAACCATTTATTAAAAAAAAATCCCTTTCTTGAATCTGCCAAAACTGGTAATAATAATAATAATAATAATAATAATAATAATAATAATAATATAGTGGTCCTGTTAGAGCCTACACAATGTCCTCCTATCTCTTAGATTTATAATGAAGGAGCAGATAGGTGTTTGCAACTTGGAGCAGTTAGATACCTACATAGCTTCAACCAATGTCTCATTCCAGTCTAATTTCTTTAAAGTAATTGGACATTGGGCTGGGGTTTCTACTTCCTCTTAAAAAGGTTGTATTAAAATGCCTCTTAATTTTAGTTAAATATCCTAGTTTCATGGGGATGTATGAAAATATAATTTAAAAGACAAAAATGTTAAATATAATTACAGCAACAGTGATTAAAGCACTTTTTTTACTGAGTTAAATAAGTAATAGAGTGTAATTTATTTTGTTAGAGCTGAATGGTTGTTGAACCTGTTTAATAGTAAGGCTATAGCATGCAATGTACACAAGAGAGAGCAATCAATCAGGGCAACTGCTGAGACCACTGATTTTGGCCAGATGCACAGGACAATGCTCACCATTTTTGGTTGTGACCAATAATTTAATATTATTTTTATAATCATTACTCGTGTTATTTCTGATTAAACTAGAATCAAGTGTTCTGCTATCTGGAGCTATGATCGTATATGAAAATCAGTGCAGACACATAAAGAGGGCTCTCATAACCCTGTAATAAGAGCACAGTAAGTGAATGATGCAATCCAAAACGTATATAGGAGGCTAGGATTGAATAATAAAATGTGTGTGTTACAATGTATAATGTATATTATAGTGATATGTAACATACGTCATACTAGGTACTGTACTTTGTATAACATTGATTCTATCCATGTAACACTTTCAATTTAGATGCATTATAATTGTACTATTCTGCGCCTTGCTTTGTGGACCATAGATAATTATCTCTAAGTGTTTGCCACCATGTCTCCAATGTTTTGTTTTTGTTTTGTTTTTAGATTGACTACGTGCATACATTTGGAGAAGCTGCGGCTTTAGGTGTTTCAGGTATTGTTCAGTGGGGAAGTCTAAATTTTACAAAGAGCATGGTACGTATTATCTTGCTATATTAAAATGTAAAAGCCTAAAACAGTAAACATGAAAGAATATCCAGTATATTTTTTTATTAAACATGCTAAATGTTACAAACTTTTGTGATATGTATTTTTGTTTTGTAAGAATAATATATACTTTGGACTCCAATTTTGTCTTGCAATTACAATTCTAAAATTGTTTGATAAACTAAGTTTGCAGCCCTGGTCCTGATGTACCCCCAACAATCCAGATTGTTGTTTCAACCAGGAACTACTGTATTTAAGTATTTGTTTTAAACACGTATTGTTTTTCAGTGCATGGAGAGGCTTGAATTATACAAATTATATTATTATTATTATTATTATTTATTTCTTAGCAGACGCCCTTATCCAGGGCGACTTACAATCGCAAGCAAATACAAATACATTCAAGTGTTACAATACAAGTAATACAATAAGAGCAAGAAATACAATAATTTTTGTTCAAGTGTGACAAACCACAATTCAATAATACAGCAGATAATATATACCAATTTTATTTTTATTATTTATTTCTTAGCAGACGCCCTTATCCAGGGCGACTTACAATTGTTACAAGATATCACATTATACATTATTTCACATTATACAGATATCACATTATTTTTACATACAGTTACCCATTTATACAGTTGGGTTTTTACTGGAGCAATCTAGGTAAAGTACCTTGCTCAAGGGTACAACAGCAGTGTCCCCCACTGGGGCTTGAACCCACAACCCTCCGGTCAAGAGTCCAGAGCCCTAACCACTACTCCACACTGCTGCCCATATTTTGTAGTGAATGATACCTGATGTTCCAGGGACAGCCTCTTGTGTCTCCACTCCAAGACCATCACTATCAATAGCATCTTCCAGTGCTGTCATCAGATCTGGTATCCTTGACTTTATTAGGCTGTAAATCTGGGGCAGAGGCTCTCCAGATGAATGCTGCTGGCATTGCTTTGTAACAGCATTGCGTGGCTCTGCTTTCAGCCTCTTCCACAGATAGTGGTGTAGCGCACAGCACTTATGGAAATCTGTTAAAGAGAATGTGGTTCTGGGATTTTAAAATAGCATCAGAACTACATTTCCCAATGCCTAGTGCTCCTAATGAAGCCAGCAATGACAACCATCTGGGTCAATTGCGATGAACTTGTGGATTCAGTACAGAGCTGCATACTAAGCTGCGGAGCAGCTAATCATAATCTACTTCAAACAAAAGATGGAGGCATTGTTGTTAAAAGTCCCATTTCCAAGTATTGAAAATGCCTGCTCTGTCTTCTATTCCTGATTCTGCAGTTTATAAATCCTCCATCCCTGATTCTAACTTCCATGCAGGCGTGTGAGATTGCTGTTTAAAATCTCACAACCTTGCAATCTAAAACACTACAAATAATAATGACTTGAAACTACAGATCGATAAAATATCTAAGAAGAGCATTTCCAAAAACATAAATAAAAAGTTATAACAAACTTGTAACAGCGGGGAACATTTTACAGGAAAGCGTAGAACTGAAACGGGCTTCAAAGCAACATCAAGTTAAACATGTAAAAACTATTTTTATAAACCACAGAGCTATATAATACTCAATGACAAAATATATGCCTGATTGCACATGGATCGCTTGTATGAGCAGACAGCAGTTTAAAAGGTTGCTCCAGTCATGGTATATATAAGAAATGCAGAAACAAGGACATCTACAGTATTTATTACTGGAGTTTTAAAATGAAATCCTTGATTGATAAAACACTGAACAACATTTAAAACAGCATTTAATACAGGCAGCAAAGCATTTTTAATACAGATTTTATTTTGTTTAGTAGTCTCGTTGTCAAACAACAAATTGATATTAAAAACACAGAACCTGCGTTTGTTAATAGAGTACCCGAGAGAGAGGGCAGTATTAAACACATCCTGAGCAGAAATCATCTCGTTAAGAAGCAATGGTATGCAGCCCATTACATTCCTAAAAGCTCTCTGGTGCCCCCTGCTGGAAACAGTACTGCTTTACACTGCAAGCTGCCCGCATGATAACTGCAGTACACTGTGCTGTGTCTTGAGGTGCCGCAGATTCACCGTGGTATCGGTATTATTTATAATGGCTGACTTTTATTTATCGCAATTGCTGTTCTTTAACAATGTTTGTATTATTATTTTTTTGTATATTACAGGATACTTGTGTAGCCTTAAGAAGTCACATTGAAAAAACTTTGAATCCATACATCCTGAATATAACCACAGCAACAAAACTCTGCAGTGCAGCACTTTGCAAAAACAAGGGAAGATGTATCAGGAAGAACTGGAACTCCAGTGATTACCTGCACTTGAATCCACAAAGCTTTGAAATTCAGAGGTCGAAAGGTGGTGAGCTGTCAGTGAATGGGAAACTGTCACAGAAAGATGTAATATCACTGGAAGAAAAGTTCACCTGTCTCTGTTTCACAAAAGAACCCTGTAATGAAATAAGTATTTTAAATAACTATTCCAGAGGAATTTACAATAAGGGTTTTATTTTTTCACTTTCTGTGGAACTTGTCCTTGGTTTATTTATTCTTATTATATTCGGTGGTCACGTTATGTACTACAATGACCCTATCATATGTTTTTAACATACACCAGTGCACTACAGGTGTTTGTAATTTGAAAGACAATAATGACTAAGAAGTGTATGATTAGCTTTAAAGTGTGTAATGTTGTTTATGTGCCGTTTGAAGTGGACAAGTTTGGCACACATACTAAGCTACTTCCTTGATAAGTTAATACTATAGTGTGTGTGTGTGTGTGTGTGTGTGTTTGTATGTATGTCTGTGTGTGTGTGTGTGGTTTGGGGTGTTGGGTTAAATAAAGATGAATTCATTTTAATGTAAGTTTGGTAGGGATAGGGTTAATTTCATCCCTGCCAGGACCTGCAGGTGTAATGTGGCCATTCCCTTATTAGATAATTGAGTGTTAATTGGGGAATGGCCACATGTATATATAACAAGCAAACAACCATTGTTTGGTTGGTAAGGTTCCCACCTCTTGATTTACAAAAAACTGGGACACCAGAGTCATTTTGTACAAAAAAAACAAAATCATAATTTGATGGCATTTAATGTCCCGGGAAGTCTTACAAATTTCCCAGCACAGCTGCCTCAAAAAGAGAACAATCCAGGCAAAACCAGAACAGGTGTTTTTTTTTTTTTCTTAGGCTGAGTATGTGAACTATGTTTTGAAGACGAATGCCCAGCCTACAAGTGTTTATTCTTTTTGTTTGAACCTTTTATTTCGGCCCCTGTGCTGTTGTTTCTTTGTTTCATTTGCATTTTGTTAATTAAAGTGTGCTTTGTGCGTACAACTGCGTTTTTTGCCTCTGAGTCTCTTTCCTGCCGATAACCTTTGGGGCCACAGCACTATCCTGCAACAATTAATTTATGCTTATGTTAACATTTCCTAGGAACAATATTTGCTATTTGCACTGGCTAGAAGATGTATTACGCTGTGTGGTCCAGTGGTTAAAGAAAAGGGCTTGTAACCAGGAGGTCTGTGGTTCAGTTGATGCATAGTTCACACACCCTAGTCTCTGTAAGTTGCCTTAGATAAAGGCATTTGCTAAATAAACAAATAATAATATAACTACTAGGGCGACTACAATAACTAACACTGCTAATAATAATGGTGAAATAAAAATCATGTATTTGTGAACAGTGCCCCCACGGGAACTGCTAAGGGTAGTATTAAGTGTTCATGTTTTTTTTTTTTTTTTTTTTAATGTACATAGTACACAGCATTGGGGTTGTTTGACAACCTGTGTTCAAGATAGAGACTGATCCATCAGAAAATGTGTATTCTGGTCAAATTATCTCAAAATATGATTTTGAATACACAGAAATTACTTGGATTTCTATGACAATTTTCTCTATTTTATAAGGGGATGGTCAGCCTTTATTAACCTTTTTTAGTAACGTGTGATCCCTTAGCCATTTTAGGAGAGTAAATCTCAGTATATGTAATGCGATATGGGCAGCAGTGTGGAGTAGTGGTTAGGGCTCTGGACTCTTGACCGGAGGGTCGTGGGTTCAATCCCAGATGGGGGACACTGCTGCTGTACCCTTGAGCAAGGTACTTTAGCTAGATTGCTCCAGTAAAAACCCAACTGTATAAATGGGTAATTGTATGTAAAAAATAATGTAATTGTATGTAAAAATAATGTGATATCTTGTAACAATTGTAAGTCACCCTGGATCAGGGCATCTGCTAAGAAATAAATAATAATAATTACTCATTCAAATGCAAATATATAGTAAACACCTTTCTCTGACATCATAAGTTCCCCTTGGAGGTTTTGATCAGAATCTATGAGACAGGTAAAACTTTTCATACTATGTTGTCTGGCACATAAAACGTCATAAGAAGCACCTGAAGATCATTCTCTTTTGTCGAGCTGGAATGTTCATCACACTAAAAATAAATTACTATTGAATAAAACAGGTAAGCTACATCCTGACATGTCCACTATGATTCAGCTCTGGGTCCCTTTCAAATTAGGAAAATCTCCCCTTTAAGAACATTTTCATTAGATACTATGAGCACTGTGATGAATCAGCAATATTCATTATATAGCCATACTCGGGCCAAAATTAATTTTGACTATTGATGTGTGTACATTTTAGTATAAACCTTGCATCAACTTGAACCATTGAAATGTCGAAGCATCAAATATCTAGCAGGAATGCAGGCTAATTCTGAAGTTGGCTATACAATCATCACGGCTCCAAATCTTGTAATTTCAAAATGTGATGCATCTCCTTACAGCTGTGTTTTGAAAGGAGAAACACAAGTGGTTCATTTTACAAAATAGAACCAAATACCAAAAAAATACAGCAAGCCAATAGCTCCCCCTTATGGAAAAATAAACAGCAATCTAGTCAAGATCATCTGTAGTTCTTTAACATATTTCATAAAGTGGTTGATATATTCACATCATATACAGTAGGCCTGCTGAACATTCTAGACCTAGTGAAGAAAAAACCTCAGTATGTTCTAAATATAGGCTACTACACGTTTACACAGCACTCCGTTTAGATGCCAGGCTACCTACACTTTGTAAGAGAATGTACGGTGATATTTACCTGATAGTGTGCCACACAGAAATATTCCACAATTTAAAGTGGAATAAGTCTGTATTATTACTCTTATATTTTATATCACATTTTTTTAAATGATCCTTTTGTGCTAAAATTTCATTGGTGCTGAAACTAGCCTACTGCTAACAAGTTACCATACAAATACCCAGAATCCCCCTTCCTCTTCATACCTAGTTACATTGACTTTATTTACCTTTCCTTCTTGACATTCAAGAAGGATGGTAGGGTTACAGTATCTCATAATCAAGCACCTGGTGTTTTCTTAGTGCCCTATAACTGCCAGAAAGGCGTGAATGAGGCTGCTTAAATAACATTTTAGGTTGTAAATATTTGTGGGGATGTGATGCAAAGGTCTAATATAGAAGCGTTGACAGGCATAACAAATCAGCTGTGGCATTCATTATACAGTTGGTGGAAAAAGATGGTGTCACAGCCATTTTGCTATTTCCGAATCCTACAAACAGTTGCAGGAAAGTTGTAGAGAAGACACTCAACACTGAGACAGGATTAAAATAAAAAGAATCCTGTGGAAAATGAGTGATCTTCAGTTCCTGTCCTTGTTCAGTTAACCTGACTGAGCAGTGAGTAGGCTACAGGGTTGTGGCCCCACCTGGTCTGTAGAAATAGTGTAGGATTTTACAGGCTCAGATATGCCAGATGAATCTTGATACAGAGAATAAATTATTAAAATATAACACTGGCAGGGGCCCCCGGTCCCCGAGTAGCTCACCTGGTAAAAGCACGGCTGTGTGGTGTGAGGAAGAGGCCAACAGTCAGGGAAGTGCTGTGCGAAGTCACCGGTCTTCTCTGGAGATTCTAGAGGGAGCATCGCATTGGCTCTGGAGCTCCTGCGGTTAGGGAGGCAAAACTGGCAGGGGCTGTTTCTCCTCATTATGCTACAGTGGGCCCTACCGGCCAGGCGCCCAGTGAGCTCAGGAGGACACCTGCAGGGCTGGTTTTGTCCTCCAGAGGTCTTTAGCTCGCTGACATCCGCTCTCGAGTTCCTGGGTGTAAAAGGGGAAGCTGGCTTGGTCGTGTGATTGGAGGTCGCCCACTGAACATTCAGTTCTCCTGAGCTGTGTGGAGATCTGCTGCGTTTAGGGGAACAAATAATTGGACATTCTGAATTGGAAAGAAAGTTAGGGGATCACTTTGCCTCTTACTCTGTAAATGTGTCTGTTTGTAATAAAATACTTTAAAATTAAAACTAGTCTAAGGTGTTAGTTCTAGGTAACAAGAGGGACCTTCCAAGTGCTTTGGATGAAAAATAACTTTGAATATAAAGTTAGCAAGGTTTTCAGGCAGGAAATCTACAGTATCATTAATACAAGTTCCTAGTACATTCATTGGTCAATCTACAAGCCAATTACTGGCAAGTTCCCATCAACCTATAAGGTAAATAAACCTACTTCGCAAACTCAGCCCTGCCGTGTTTTCGAATGACCACCTCCTCCCCAACCACCACCACCTCACTCCCCAACCACCACCACCTCACTCCCCAACCACCACCACCTCACTCCCAGCCTTGTCCGGAGGGGGGAGTATACGATGCTCCTCTGCCTGATATTTATGGTTCACCGGGATGAACATTTGCCGATATCCTAGGGCCTTATTGAGTACTATGTGTATATGCTTGATAATTCCACTTGAACAAACAAACTTTAAAGATTATTCCCCTCAGGTCAGATGTGATCTAACTCCGTTTAAATGTTTGATATGGACCAGTGACAATCCTGCATTCTAAATACGCAGCCTGTGATTATAAGTGGTGGCCATTAAGGGTGTGAAAAAACAGCAGGGTGGCAGAAAAAAAGCCTCAGCTAAGGTGGGCTAAATGTTGGTATTAAAACAAAAAATCACAATGCCGTCCAATTGTTTTTGTATTAAAACAAAAACTCAAGGCACTGTATGTTGTAGGGAGTGTGTCATTTTAACATGGGATAAAAACACATTCATGCAAGCATTGTAGAACCCGTATTAAAAACTCAAGGCACTGTATGTTGTAGGGAGTGTGTCATTTTAACATGGGATAAAAACACATTCATGCAAGCATTGTAGAACCCGTATTAAAAACTCAAGGCACTGTATGTTGTAGGGAGTGTGTCATTTTAACATGGGATAAAAACACATTCATGCAAGCATTGTAGAACCCGTATTAAAAACTCAAGGCACTGTATGTTGTAGGGAGTGTGTCATTTTAACATGGGATAAAAACACATTCATGCAAGCATTGTAGAACCCGTATTAAAAACTCAAGGCACTGTATGTTGTAGGGAGTGTGTCATTTTAACATGGGATAAAAACACATTCATGCAAGCATTGTAGAACCCGTATTAAAAACTCAAGGCACTGTATGTTGTAGGGAGTGTGTCATTTTAACATGGGATAAAAACACATTCATGCAAGCATTGTAGAACCCGTATTAAAAACTCAAGGCACTGTATGTTGTAGGGAGTGTGTCATTTTAACATGGGATAAAAACACATTCATGCAAGCATTGTAGAACCCGTATTAAAAACTCAAGGCACTGTATGTTGTAGGGAGTGTGTCATTTTAACATGGGATAAAAACACATTCATGCAAGCATTGTAGAACCCGTATTAAGTACCACAGTTTTTTTTTTTAAGATAGATTCGAAGTTGCTCTTCTACAGCTCACTTGAAGATTCACCTTTAAAAAACAATAACAAAACCTATAAATGAAATGTAAAATGGACATAATATCATACCAAAGTACACTAAACACAAGCATACACTTTACAAGTGTAAATGACACAAACCCTTTAAGAAAATAGACCTTTTGTATACCAATGTGTACCTTTTATTGTGTTTTTATTGAGAGACCAGCATTCTGTATCGGCATAATTTTGGGGTCCCAACCATATCCTTAATGAAAATAATAGTGTGGTACCCTCTAAAATCCGGAACCTGTCGATTATAGTATCTAGCATTATTTGTAAGTCTTCTGTCTAAAACCAATATAAACTTGACTGTGCAGCCTTTCATTAAGTCCCATAAAACTTGCACTGGTCATTTCTTTATTAAAATCACACATCGCATTTCCAGACCCTTCCAAAATAAGAAATCAAGAGACCTGCCAGCATTTGTTATTCATCCACTTGACTAGACTACCTAGTATTCAAATTCCTGCAAGAAAAAACACAGGTAAACGAAAAACATCTTAATTCACATCTATAATACTTCCCTGTCCGTGCCACACAAAAATGATATTTTGTGTGTTGTGTAATATGAGTCATAATAAGAACCCATAGCTTGTCTAACACGATTATCAGTAAAGGGGGAGCAAGCAGGCAGGTGCTACATGCTCGGTATATAAGCAGCAAATGAGGATATCTATTTCCTGAGAACTGCTCATCCAATTATACTGAAACCTGGTATGGGCAAGTTCTTCCTATTGGTTGGATAAATAATGCTGACCCCAGAACACTGCATTTTGTTTGAAGAGATTAGAAAAAAAGAATGATAGCCGTTTTTAGGCCTCGTTGAAAACAAAGTCAGCAAAAATATGAATAAGGGTATTAACTGAAATGAATTTGCTTACGATTGTAAGTCGCCCTGGATAAGGGCGTCTGCTAATAAATAAATAATAATAATAATAATAACTCTTAGAAAACATGTTAATAGATATAGCATGTCTTTTTTCCAACAATTGTTTTGTCTCTCAAAACAGGAAGTTGATTGTGTATGACTCACAATCACAATAGAGGCATTTTCATAATGAAAATGAGTAGCATCTTTTTAATGCAGCAAAGGGTAAATATAATAAATTCAGACAAAAGATTTGAATGGCATAAGGAAAGTCCAGGTGCATCATGCAAATCTTAAGCAATTCTAAAACTCTTTTTTTGTGTGTTTACAATAAACTAACACTTTTAAGATTTCGGCTTTCAGATATTGGCTTCTGTATATGATTTTGTAAGTAAAGTTGTATTGCATCATATAAGAAAAATCTACCTTTTTGTATCAGTATTTTTACAAAGCTGCTGCCATACCCTCAAGGCCTCATATCTCAGTTGAACATAAATTAAACAAAACAAAACTTGCCTTGTTCTACATCCACAATGAAACTAGACATATAACAAGAAAAATAACCAGCAGATTATTCATTTTTAATAAAACTAGGTTTAAATGTTTTTAATAAAAGGTATTCAAAGTTATAGCTGGCTAAGGCTTTTAATTGAAAACTAACAGTGAAAACTGCACAATGTACTTGTTAAATAATCAATGTAATATTTAATCACTACTAAGTGTAACAAATATGTTTTGTGTATTAATACATAAATGTGCAACAAAAAATATTGCTTAGCTGATTTACAATTAACATTTATTGATTGTTCTGACAAAATTGTCCAAATGCATGCCAAAGTATATATTATTATATATTTGTAAAATTTACATTTGACTTCTGTTGCCAGAACCAGAATATATGCAAATATCACAGTACTCCAGTGTTAACAGACAGTAGAACTATAGGAAAAGAAAAGTATTTGCCTGTGCCATCCTTTATGTTGGGTTAGTGTACTAACAGATTCAAAACATCCGCTTAAATTATTGCACGTAAGGGGAAGTTCATTTTCAGGGTTGCAAACCTCTTCGACAGTATTTGTCACGGATGGACATTCTTACACGTATGTAACTCATAATAATATTAACTTATGTTTGTCTTTTACTGTGAATGGATTTTTAAACCCCTATTGAAAATAATTCGGCAATTAAATTCCCTCCTCTATCACTTGGATTAGAACTTTGACATGTCAAGTTCTAATAACAATGGAAAGGAATTAGTGCATAGTGACATACGTTATACCGTCTAAAATGAGTTTCCCCAAATTTACTGAAGGTTGGCAACCCTGTTGCAATATTAAGTTCATATCATATAAGCATTATAGTTATGTACACTAACTTTTTTTTTTAATTGTCCATTGTCAGTTTGCTTATCCCATAATTGAATCAAATATCATTATATAAACATTTGCTTATTTTTTTTTTTTTTATTTTTTAACGTTTTATAAAGCAAGATGTCCTTTGCCAGTACACCCCCTTGATTCTGTATTTTAAAAAAAAGCGTTTATTATTTGTACATAAATGGCAGTTGACCTGGTGTTGGTTGTTTAGATTAATTCTTGGTGTATTATTATTCTTATTATTCTTATTATTCTTATTATTATTATTATTATTATTATTATTATTATTATTATTTTATATTAAACTATTTATAAACTGTATAAAAGGCTGCGTTATACTGATATATCAAATACACTCACGATTTGAGCTGAAAATTAAAGCATTTTTTATTAAAAAACGTTTTTGTATATAAAACGACAGTGAGACAGATGCGGCTTTATTGGTGAAGTTAAATGTCCTTTGACTGGCATTCAGTGCCGTCCATTAGCAGAGATTTTTGAGTTTTTACTTTCTGCACATACCACACGCAGCAGCACGTTAGACAGCATGTCCTGGTACAAACTGATGCAGATCCACCCAGGTAAATACACCAGTGTTACAAGCCCCTTAAAATTCAAAGGATAGTGCGAATAGTCCCATGAACAAGCATTGTACTGTCGAAGTCCCAATCCCCAGGAAAACTCCCAAGTGTAAATAAATAGTATGTATATTGGAAGCCTTTTCCAGGCTCCCCAGCCTCTTTTGTAATGAAGATACAGATACAGTTTTTCCACCACGAAACTGCAGCTTCCGTACATTAGAAAGGACCACAGCGAGGTGTGCCCAGTCAAGGTTTGGTCTGAATTTTCAACAAGATTGAAAAATGAAGTGAAAAGGACTTCATCTAAAAAACCATGCATGCCAAAGAACAAGAATCGAATAATGTCAGGAAGTCGTTGAGAAGACATGTCTATAAGTGCTGTCGGTGTGCCTTTCTTTGAGCAATGGTACTGCAGGCGTAAGAATCGCTTGAGAAACACTTGAGAGTAGTACAGTGCGATGAGGTACAGAACAGCAATATTGACTACAGACAGACATTTGGCGTTATTTGTGCTGACAATCGTCTTCCCCACTAAAAGCTGTATCCCTATATAGACCAAAGGATACAAGATAAAATTAAAAACAACAGCGCGCCCCTGGAAGCTCTTCTTCTGCAGATACATTTTCTCCAGCGCAAAATGGGTAATTGAATGGGCAATGCAAAGATAAGGAGAGGAGAACCCCAGCAGCTTCATATCAGTGGTGTATACAAATCTCTGCACTGACGAAATGAGGATGTCCAAAGAAATCCCCTGCATTCCATAGACATATAGGCGCATCCAGACTGGAAGCGCTTGAAATGGTTTACCTGCATTTTCAGGACTGGACAGATCCTTTAGCCGGGGTCTCTTTGACAGATTTTGACTGGCGCGTTCTACTGAACAGATCCGCTGACTCTCACGCCGTCTGCTAGTCATGATCACTCTCATTTCCCCCCCTAATGAGCAGTTTAGATTTGTGCTCTCCTTTGTTTACTCGGCATAGTGTATTTCCTGATGTACAGCAGTACCAGGACTAAGTAGCTGGTTGCTGTTTTCTGAACTCCAGCAACTGACAGCGCCTCTATTTTGGCAAACTGGAGAGATACGTAACGTCTGGCTAAAACTAGGACGTCCCCGGTATGACGTCCTTTCTTCTGTGCTCCAAAGTAAAAAAAAAAAAAAAAAAAAAATGCAGTAATAACGCTGAACTTACAGTTTGACTGCCGTTTTGTCGTATACGTATTTTGAGTAAAGGTTAAACAGATGTTTAGAATCAATACAATTCAAGTATATGCTGTAAATATGATTTATTGTAATGGGATTTGGGTCTAAAATATGGGGGGGGGGGGGGGGGGGGTGTTTGTGGGTGGGTGTGTATTTCTTCTTTTTGGGAAACATTCATTTGATATTAGTTTTAAATTGTTTTGTGATTCAACTTTTGGGTTTAATATATAAGGTTCTGACTCCTTGCTTCATTGTATGTGTGTGTGCGTGAGTGTGTGTTGTGAAGCTGCTCGACCTTTGCCCAATACAATGTTAACTGTGTTCCAAAACTGTGTAACTACCGTATTTTTCCTTAGGCGTAATTCCTCAAGTGGCGTCCTCCCGTTCTCACAAGTAGCATGTGGAATTTATTTATTTATTCTTCAGAATGAACTTCACAACAAAGTGTGCAGATGACATTCAAAACCACCGGTGCAAATCTCTGCAAGTATAGACACTAAATAGACCGATGCTCTCATTGAGACCAATTGCGGATCATTAACCTATTTGTGCGTGTTGAGTAATGTACATTGCTCTTAAGATTACATAGGGCGCAGTGCAAAATATTTGGCTGGCCGCAATGCAATTTGAATTTTGCATCCGTAATTATTAAGGCCTATACTTACATCACTCGCTGATGTTACTGAGTTACCGATAATTGTTATAAGCAACGCTGTAACAGCGCCCTCTGGTGGTTACTGCCAATTACTAGAGCCTAACAGATATTGCATGTAGCCAATGAGAAGTTTGACACACGTGGCAAGTAAATAGAAATGTACTTGTTTGTGTCCTGCTTATGCTGTATATCACGCTTACATTTTAAATATATCTAAATTGCTCAAATGACGCATTTGGTGTAGTTTTGTAACCAACATATTAACAATTTTCATGTTGATTATACCTCAGGAGCAGTGTTCAGATTCCCATTTTATACTGGTAATGTGTATACTTCCTCATTGCTTGTTTAATAATACTGGTGTTTTATTTTATTTACGTTTTGGGAAAAGTTGGTTAAGACTGGATTTTAGTGAAACGTAACCTTATGTCACAGGTATTTGTTGTAATTCAGGTTGTGACTGTTTTAGGTCATTAGCTGTTTTCTAAACCTAACTCTTAATGTTTTATGCAGGTAGCATTGTCACTCTGGGATAGTTATTCAACAATGACGGGCTAGAATTCACAGAAGGGGTTTCAGGTGTTGATTACAATCCTTTTGAACTTCTGGGAATTTGTTCTGTTTACAATCTGAAGGCCTCACAGATGCATAGGAAAAAAAGCAACACTGTAACAGGGGTGTTCTTTTACAGTGTCGGGTGTCGGGCCAAGTGCTGCTCCCACTAAAAGGGAGGTCCCACTTCAGGATCCTTCTCCTTGCACAAACTTAAATAAACTTTGGTGGTATTAAAATGTTTTTATGACTGCAACCTTTGTGAATGGACAATTACACAGGTAAGTCCAAATAGGAACTTTATTTTTATACACACAAGTCGTACATATAACTGAGCATGTTTTAGTCTGTCTCTGAAGACTGCGTCAGATCCTATTGTTGGACCATACTGTTGTTTGTATTTACATAGGGAGTTGTGGACTATACCATCTGTTGCTATTTCTTTAACAGTACAGCACCATATACAGCACCCCCCTTCTTCAAGGACTAAAGCTATCCTCTTTACATTTGACATTTACTTTGTCATATATAACCTTTGAACAATTCACTATTGTTAACAGGAACATTTTTAACATATTATCTTTACTATCTGTTAGGGTCAGAGGTTACAAGCACTTAACCCTGTTGGAGTGCAGACTTTACCAGTGCCTCAAGTCAAGACATAAACTTGTAGTTTCAATGGAACCCGTGTACGGCGTCCAGCTCTAGTAAAACGATTGTTTTGTGTGTCCTGAGCTGAATCAGTCTCGGAGGGTTCACTGCTGCACTTTTTTTACAAGTTCACAAGTTCACTTTCTTGTGCTGTTGTCACATCCTTACCGCTTGTGGGTTCTTGACCCACTGTACTGATCTCAGCTTCAATCAGTGTAGTTTCTGCTTCCTTGTTTGCACACTGGACTGTCCTGTCCAGTCTCAAATGTCTCCTGTTTCTCCTGTACCTTTCTCCAGATGGTGTGACAATGTCATAAGACCTTGGCTCATCACAGATTCTCACTACTGTGGCAGGCTGCCATCCTTCAGCTGTTTCCATTCATACTCTCTCTCCCTCCCTGAGAAAATAAAGCGACGACACATTTCTGTTATAGAGTCTTTTTTGTTGCCTCTGTAGTCTTTTGAGAAGGTTGTGCACATTCTGAGGTACTGCAGGTTTCAATGCTGCCTTACTTGTTGGTAGTGTTGACCTGAGTACACGGCCCATTCGTAATTGTGCAGGAGAGTATTTCAGCCCAGTGAGTGGCATGTTTCTCAGATGGAGTAGCACCAGGTGAGCATCAGTCTTAGTCTGCACAGAATTTATGAACACTCTTTTAACAGTTTGTATCATTCTTTCAGCCATGCCATTTGATTGCAGGTAACCTGGACTAGAATGAGTTACTTTCAATTCCCAGCTTCTGGCAAATTGCACCATCTCCTGGCTCTAGGATTGCCAACTGTTCTTGCGAATCTTGCTTACTCACTTTTCATTGCTGTTTGGATATTTCCATTCTTGCTGAGCCAGTCCTTTCAACTCTCCACTGTGCAACATTTTTTTTTTTATTATCGGTCCGTTAAGTTTGAGAACTACACTGTAATGTATTCTGCATTATTTTTCCATTCACTGCTTAGCGGGATACGATTACTGAGCATCTATTATTTAAAAGAATCACTCCATGTATAGAGTGTCTCTGAGTGGACTTGAAAGGGTGTCTGCTTCTTTCTATCAGACCACCCCTTGTTGTGCATTTCTTTAATATCTGCATGTCACAGTCTGTGCTAGTGGCTTGTTTTAGCTGGTGCTGTATATCTCCACCTATTGCCTCATGTAAACCTACTGCATATATGAGCTTCTCACTGCTGAGATCAAAGTCTTCCTCAGCTGAGCTATCAGGTAAGGCCCTGGACAGCGTGTCAGCTATTAACATGTCCTTTCCTGGGGTGTACACTCACTATCTGTATTTCTGAATTTGAAGTAGCATTCTTTGTAGCCTTGCCTGCGCCTTCCCAATAGGTTTGGTTATTACAGCTTCTAGGGTATTGTGGTCTGACTGGACTCTCACAGGAACCCTGTACACGTACTGATGGAACTCCTTTATTGCATACACTATAGCTAGGAGTTCCTTTTCAGTTTGTGCATAATTGTTTTCTGTATTACATAGGGATCTGGACACATATGCTATGGGTCTGTCTCCTTGGAGTAGACAAGCACCCAGCCCATCTTTTGAAACGTCTCCCTGTATTTCGATCTGCTCTTTTGGGTCATAAAACCTTAACACCGGTGCCATCGAGATCGCCATCTTCGGCTTCTGTTGTTCGGGTTGCCACTGCCATATAATGTCCTTATAGTAATCTGAGAGGCGCTGTAAGAGCTCTTCATTCAGAATGTATTGAGCTAGATATCACGTCATTCCTAACAGTCTTTTCTATCACAGGACGGCAGCATCTGTTTGATCGCTTCCACCTTAGAGTCATCAGGCTTAACCCCGTCTGCAGCTGTGATGTGTCCCATGTACTTTACCTCACTCACTAAGTACTGGATCTTGTCTTTGTTGAATTTCACTTTGAGCTGCATGGGTCTGTCCATCACCTGTTTCAGTATGCTGTCATGCTCCTCTTTTGTCCCTGCAGCTATTATCATGTCATCTGCAATTACAAAATCTCCATTAATGTCTCCAAAATGCTCAGAATTCTTCTGTTGGAACACTTCACTGGCTGACATAACTCCAAATGGTGGTCTGTGAAATGTCTACCTTCCCCAAAGGGTATTAAATGTACACAATTCAGCAGATTCTTTATCTAGTTTAATCTGCCAGTAGCCATCTTTCTCGTCGAGAATAGTGAATATCTTTTTTCCAGCCAGTTTGCACTGAACATCTTCTCTATTCTGGTTTGGGAATAGAGAAGTGCCTCCACTTAATAGCCTTATTCAGATCTCTCGGGTCCAAGCAAGCCCTGATTGTACCATTCTTTTTCTCTGTGATCACCAGACTGTTAACCCAAGCTGTCGGTTTTGTGACTTTGCTAACTACTCCAATTGATTTTATACCCTTTTTCTCCCAATTTGTCCAATTGTAGGCTCAGCTCACCGCTAAGCCAGCTCACCCCTGCACTGACTCAGGAGCGGCGAAGATGAACACACGCTGTCCTCTGAAGCGTGTGCCGTCAGCCAACCGCTTCTTTTCACTCTGCAGGCCCGCCATTTTTCCAAGGAGTGTACAACTTTGTCACAGCATATGTCAATTGCTTTAGCCAGACAGGTCCAAAATTTCTAGCAACCTTTCTCTGAGCCTATCATCGGTCATGCTAAAGACTATTTTGTGATACTTCATATGAAAAGTGCTATATAAATGTAATAAATACATAAATAAATAAATAAATAAGTAAACTGGGGCATTAGAAATGCACAGAAATTGTCCGTTTTCGATACTTTCTCATGATTTACACTTGTACGAGGTAGGAAAGAACATGGTCAGCTCTGTGTAAACGTTTGTATTCTTGTTGCATGGTTAGTTTAATTGGTGAAGAACTAAGGTACCAGTATTATAGAGTAGAAAGCTCCCAGGACTCAGGACTAGAGTACTTAATTACATCTGGCTTATAGATAGGTGTTGTGGGAGCATCTCCAAAGATTAGGATATAATGAATTCCTGTTTGCTTTGGAAATAACTGTTGAGCAGTGAATTAAATGTACTGCTTCTGAAATTGGTATACTTAAGTATATAGAATTTTCTGTGGACACCCCAACAGATTGGTTTTGAGGCCTTTATAGAGCCATGCACCAGTTAACCTGGCAATGCCCACTGTTGCAACACATAATCTGTTGCATTATTGTGTTTACACAGATTTGCCTGAAATATGTTTTCTTTTTTGTTTGTAACAATGGGTAGGACCTAGTTACATGCATATTGTATTCCAAAGAAAAGGAAAATAGGTCAATACTCGGTAGTATCGTGAATGGAGGGCGTTGGTTAGGTGTTATTTGCTGCTCAGAAAGGTCAGGAGTGGAAAAAACAGGTTAAAATAACTGGATGAAGGAAATAAAAACAAAGAATAGAATCATCTGGTGGCGGAATGTGGATTTATACACTAACCTTTTGTCTCTGGTTCTTTTTTTTCTATTTCACAGATGATCTTTTTTATGAGTGTACTTTACTTCAGCTCTTGACACAAGAAGGAAGGAGTTCTCAAAACCTTTGAAAATTGACAAAATGGTCTTAAAGTAATTACAAAATGATTGTATTACTCAGATGAGTAAGTACATGTTGTAAAATGTGATTAGTTTTCTTGATTTTGACAAAAGAAGAAAAATCTGCATATAAAAAGCAGTCATTACCCTCAAAGGGCAGTTTTCAAGGAAAAGTTAAACTATTAACACTTGCTAAGGGTGGTCCCTCCCAGACAGGCTCAAGCTATACACACTGTTAGTTCAAATGGCAACAGCAAGCTATAACCTACAAGCACCTGCCACCACTGTTTAAACACACACTTCTTTGAGACACATATATTTCAGAAAAAATACACCTTTACTTTTCTATGAACTAAATAGATAAAGATAGCAGAGTTATTATACAAATAAAAAATACATGAGTAATAAAACTCAAACTGTAAGCATGGGCAAAATCAATGGCAATAAAATACAAATACTTACCACAGGTTCCTTTTCCAATCACTGTGCAGAAAAGATAATCATTTTTATTTGCCATTCTTTGTATGCATACATTTCTTATTGGCACATTAACGGTTTCTAGATGTTGAAAATAATTATCTTTTGAGGTATTATACCTACAAGCATAAAAAATAAATTTTAACTGTGACCCATTTACCACTGTGCATAGGGCATTAGTGAAATTGTCCCTGCTGACTAACTGGTCTGGATCGGCTCCTGCAAGATCCGGCTGTCACAAATGGTCACTTTAGTGAATTTGACATGCTAGTCATCAAAAAGGATGGAACAGTGAATCCAATGCAGAATAATGACACAGAAGGGAAAAATGCTGTGGTATAGTAGTGATGAAACCTGAAACCTGGAGGTCAGCATTGTTCTCCATGGGGTCTGTTTCAATCATCAGAATAACCTATTTAAACCTACTCTCTTGCCAACCTCAGTCCGCTTTATGTGGATCATTCCAGCTCAAGTGGACCAAATACTGTGGATGTTTTCTTAATTTGTAATTGATTGTCAGGTAATTGCAAGGAATAACCATTTGGGCCATTTTGATGTCTTCGATGTGTGTGGGGAGGACCTAGACCAATAAAGTAATTAGCATTTTTAAGCATGTCTCAAGGGTTTTACAACATTTTTTTTTAACTGACTAACATTATTGGTGTAAGAGGCTGAGTAATTTCTGTTGGTCCACTTAAAGAGTAAGTAGTGGGGTTCCAAAAAATATAGTGTTACACGTCCCCATGTTGCTACAACTGTTTACAAAATGTACCTGGACATTTTTTTTCATTGTTATCATCCTGACAACTTTTTACACTTATACCTTTTAAAGTCTGTTTCAAAGCTGTTTTCAAAATGGCCGCTCTAGTGCAATGATAGTATAAGGGTTATTGCCCACGCTGTCAAACAGGTATGTGACAGAGAGCGAATGAATCCAAGTCAACAATCTCCCTCCCGACCTATGAGGGCACTGTGTAACAGGAACAGTGTGCCCTGGACTGGATGGTTTGACTAACTGTCAAAGGGTCAGTTGGAAGTCGGACATCCAGGAAGGGGGCGGAGCCACAATATCCGAAGTCATCGCCCTAATACGTTAGGCGAGGTGTCAATCATGGATTGGAGGAGACTTGATTGAACTCGCTACCATAGGGAGTGGGACTGAAGGTATATCAGGGGATGTTGCCGAGCAATCTGTTCCCCTGTTATGGTTATGGAATGACCTGGAGGAGTAACGAGAAACCGTGAGTGTTTAGTGTTGTATTGTCTGTCTATTTAACTATTCTTGTTTGTCATTGTAGACGGATAAATGTCCGGGAGATGTCGCTGTTAAGCCAACATTAAACCTGGACTGCACTGCACCACTGTTAAGCACTTGTTTTGTATTCAAAACACCACTTCCACCCGGAGCACTCACTGCTGGACTGGTGACCGTGTAGGTGTTTTAAAAGTATGTGTTTGTTATTATTATCATTTTGGGACTGAACCCCATGGTTTTACTGAATTTACACATTGTTATCGGTGCACAGCTCCTGTATGCATATTTGGGACGATGGCAGCAGGGTGTCACTGCGTACAAACCCTGCTTTCCTCCCCAAGGTGATCACAGCCTTCCACATGAATCAGTCTGTGGAACTGGAGTCTTTCCATCCACCTCTGTTTGCTTCAGAGGAGGATAGGAGATAGAATTTCTTCTGCCCGGTGCGGCATTGAGATGTTACGTGGATAGGACCCGAGCTCTGCGTCATATTGACCAGTTCTTTGTCTGTCACGGTATATGGACCTTAGGACAGCCCCTCTCGAAGCAGCGACTGCCGCATTGGATTGCAGACGCAGTCTCTGCTGCGTATGACAGTGCTGGCTTCCCCACCTGGGAGAGTAGCTGCACACTCTACTAGAGGTTTGGCTACATCTTGGGCCCTCTTCAGAGGGGCCTTACTGTTCGATATATGTATGATGGCTAGCTGGGCTACACCGCATATATTCTAGGTTCTACCGCTTGAATGTGGTAGGTTGCACGCTCGTACCGCTAACCTAGGGTTAAGCAGTTCTGACGCGTCCCTCGTATGCTGCAGTTCCTTCTTCCTCGCGACGGCTCTGGTATACATTTCCCATATGTAATCTTTTGGTGGCCATCTTCAAATTGAAAGGGAACGTTTGGTTACTTACCGTAACCCTGGTTCCCTGAAAGAGAAGACAACCACCAACCGCAAGGTTACATCGGTCGCCCTCATGGGTTCGATGCAAAAAGAGAAATGGCTTCCGTGGAATGACGGTTTTAATCCCTTGGTAGGCGGGACCGACGACGTCATCCCAGGAAGGGGCCTATCGGCAGCTCTGGTATAGAGAGCTCAGAAAATACCTACCAATAGGCAGGCATATCTCATACGTAATGTTTTGGTGGTCGTCTTCTCTTTCAGGGAACCAGGGTTACGGTAAGTAACCTAACATTACCCTATGGGGTGGTTTACTGACTGACCTAATAGCATTACTGCGTACAAATATACAGTGAATTGCACCTCTATTCTTAATTTTGTCTCTTTTGTGTATTACTGAGCTCCCCCCCACTTATGCTATAATATTGAGAAGGAATATATTTAATACAGTTATTACAGTAAAACCGATAACTGAGCAGTAGTTCTAATAATGTCAAAATATATTATTTCACTAGCATTAACATTACCTTTCCACTAAAACATTTATTCTTCTACAGTACAACTTGTCATATAGTGTTACTATATTATATATCAACTTGCATGGATGAAGGTTGTTTTAAGAAGGTTGCTTAATACCCATTCACTTTCCTACCAACAGAGTCTCCTCTTAACATTTACATCAGTGCTTTCTCAGATTGGATGTGGTGCTGGTTAATTTGATTTCCACAGTAACTGAAAAAAAAAAATACAAAAATCAATAAAACTGACATTTAATTTTAAGCTATCACAATAGTCCTGACTCATTATTAGAACCCATTTGAATGTGAAATTAAAAGTTAATTAATTACATACTTAATTGATTTGTGTATATTTGTGATTTAATGAATATGAAACTTTATTTAAAAAGCATTATTTTAACCACTCATGAGTCAAAGCTTTGAGGATAGGCTCCTCTGTGTGAAAAAAGTGCCCCCAACACTGTACTGAATCTGTCTAATTTCTGTGCCAAGTTTGAAAAAGTAATTGGAATCGACTTTTAGGGCTACAGTCTATCGAGACCACTTTAAATCTTCTATACTCTAATAATACAACAGTTATGTTCCGTTAACCTATCATCATAAGTCATACCGTTGAACCTTGGTATTAGTCTAGTTGTTGTTGTTCTTTAAACTATCACCAAATCTGCACTAATCTTTTGTAGCTGGAAACCAAACTGATCTCAATACAATGAAAAGGTCTTTTTTGTAGGAGCCAGTTCTAGTTCCACCCTTTTGGTACACATTTCCTCATTTTTTGTGGCCAGCAACACTTTACTTTGGGGTCAGTCCATTAGAAATAACCCCTACGACCTCAGATTGTCATTACTCTCTGCCACAATTCTGCATCTGGCTTAAATTCCTTTGGATCATTCTAAATCAAATTGCACAATGTATTTTTATTAGCATACCGTTTCAAGACATTGTTATGTCATAAATGTTTTGGACAGCTATGCACAGTTGTGGAATTCAAAACCCCAAAGTGACAGCTCAACATCATGCAGCTGACAGCTGACATGGTGACAGCTGAGTGGAGCTGTTCTGATGCCACACTGTATTATGTCTTTGTGAATGCTAGCTTTAGGCTTTCAGACTTAAAACAGTTTTCCCATTCACCTCTAGTCTCCTATGTCATAGAGTTTGTTGACCACTGGTCTTGCAATCTGAATTTTAGTGACATATTTATTTCACAAAAACCAAACACACCATATTTAGTGCATATCAAAATATTGTAAGTATATACTGCAAGTAGTATACATTTGTGCTCATGTACTTTAGTTACAATGAGGCACTACATTAAATGACTTTAGCTAGTTTAATACATCCCCCTTGTCCAGTTTTAGTTAATTTTGGCAGGCCTAAAACTAAGTGATTACAAAACCAATTATAGAGAATTATAATACATTGCATTTAATGATCCTTTAAAAAAAAAAAAAACAACGATATTGTAAACAAAGGTCTGCTTTACTATGTAATCATGGATTTTTATAAGCAGGAAACGTTCTTTAACAAATGGCAAATCCCATGTGGCATATTGGTTACCATGGTAACATTACCTAATGCTGTGCAAATGGTATACCATCATACAAGTCTAGTACAGCATATTAAAAGAAAAGTATAGAAAACCTTAGCATATCACATAAAGCATTGATGATAAAACTACAGTTAATCAAGAGAATGCCTGGGAATAGCTTTCTATAAGCACAAGAAAATGCAAAATGACTGTGCGGATTTACCTTGGTAAACTGGGGTGTCCATCTTCTTTCCAGTCATAGGGTCAGATGACTAAATGTTATTGCTGTGACCATGTTTTTTAACAAAGCAGGACTTTCATAACAACTCTGTACACCAGTTTCACTAATCAAACAAGTGCTCTCTATCCACGGGTAGCAGAAACTTGCATACGGCGCAATGGAACAAATATTCCGCAAAAACTATTTTAGTGTGCTAAGTCTAACCTTTTAAAACTGGGCACACTCTCTTCCCAGTCTGATTGAGCAGATTTGAATCTACAGTACAGTAATAATAATAGAATCAGAAGAAGAGGTCATACTGGATTTATTGTTGTTTTCTTTTTTATACCGGGTGATTTATTTTCTAAAGTAAGTTGGCCACTTTAATATTTTTGTAGCAGTATTCCACTAGGGCAACACACAGTTCAATTGTCAGCATGGTGACTCTCAGCAGATGGATTAACAGCTTCTTTTTATATGACCATGTGATGTGTTGGTAGCGCCCTCTATGGGCATATGTGCCATCTAGGTAGGGGATGTCACTTCCTTACTGTATATGTTGCCCTCATTGTTTCCTGCAAGTGGTGCATTCATTTATAAAGACATCTGCTGCTATGTCATTCTAAAGTGATCCACTGTATGACCACCATGTATATTAAAGGTATTATAAACACTGATAGCACTGTGCATGCAAATCCCAACTGATACTTTATGCGACCCCTAGTGATTGGGTATCTCAGGAAGAAGGGCTATTTGACAAATATTGTTGATACAAACCATTTACTTGATGTAGCTTAAAAAAGGGTTTAATTAAGTATAATTTCAGCTGCATCCTTGTCTAATGCAGGCAGTATACAATGAAATGTCAAAGCTGTCAGAAGCGTTAAAGTAGTGTAGACAGAATGCTGTTTAAAATAAGAAGCAATTGCAACACAATGTCAACTTGAAATACTGCCGCTGGCCATACTGTTGCAGTGCCACTTTAAATCAGCATTACTTCTGACTTCTGACTCCACCTGAATCCAGGGAGATTTTCAGGGAGAGATCATTGTGTCATATTAACACACCACTAGATGGCGACTGCCTGCAGATCTGGACATTTCAGTATAGTTCAGTGTTGTGGTTAATGTAAATGGATTGCTATGCTTCTGTCTGTGTTATTAATAACTGAACATGTATAATTATTATGTTAAATCAAAACCAATTAGTTACTGGTAATTTAAAGTAATGCCAGCCCTGTAAACCAAGGTACAATCTGGGCAGCAGTGTGGAGTAGTGGTTAGGGCTCTGGACTCTTGACCAGAGGGTTGTGGGTCCAATCCCCAGTGGGGGACACTGCTGTTGTACCCTTGAGCAAGGTACTTTATCTAGATTGCTCCAGTAAAAACCCAACTGTATAAATGGGTAATTGTATGTAAAAATAATGTGATATCTGTACAATGTGAAATAATGTATAATGTGATATCTTGTAACAATTGTAAGTCGCCCTGGATAAGGGCGTCTGCTAAGAAATAAATAATAATAATTTAGCAGTATAGTATGTTTAAGCCAGTAACTCTGTTTATACAGTATTTTTGATACTACCCAGTATTTCTATCTACTCTACACCTTGGTTATATCTGCAATGATCACAACAATAACTGTGACTTCCTTGCAAATCAACAAAGACGTATTTGTTGTAATTGTAAGATGTACATTTACAATTAATCTAAATTCAGTTTGTTGTAGCAAACAAAATCATTCTGTAAATCTTGCCTATAGTGCACTTCCATTTTGAAACAAACACATTATATGTACAACAGAAGTTTTCTGAGTTTGCTTGCTTTACCTTCAGGAAGCCTGTAGCTGTCTCCATTCCTAGGTCATTACAGCTCAGCAGTGTCTTCAGGATCAAAGGATGTTATTGGCTGCAACATATGTCAGTCAATAGAGGAAGCAGCTAGTTGGTTATTGACAGGACAGAAGGCATATACAATTTCACCCTAGGAAGTGCTACTTGTGTGTAAGGCTTGTAAAACAGATTTCTTTAGTGTAGTTCCAAATAACATGTTTTAAAAATAAAGCAGTGTGTGTCTTTCAAATTTACAATGTTGAGGCCTATATATAAAACCGAAGTGCTCAACAGATAAGATTACTGGAATTATTTTGTTAGCTTCAAGTACCAATATCAATTATGCCATTGCTATGACTGCATTGTCAAAAGTGTACTCAAAAAAATGTTGTCTGTGTTTGAAGTTTCATAAACAGTACTGCAATGCACATTAGCAAGCTTGCACATTCATTTTTACTTAATCTATGCAATTATGACAATTTGGCACAAATCTCTCTCTCTCTCTCTCTCTCTCTCTCTCTCTCTCTCTCTCTCTCTCTCTCCCGCTCTCTCTCCATTTTTTATTTTTTTATTATTTATTTATTTATTTACTGTAATTGCTTTGTATTTTCAATGAGCTTTTTCTGTTCAGTATTGAACTGTAGATTAACTGTGTCAAGGGATTTAGCTAATGTGACAGTATGCATTAATTCACAGAACAATCCATTTACGTAAACCGGTGTCCTCTTTTTTCTATTCAGTGCAAGTAAAGGGCTGCTAAACATAACAGAATAATTAGATGCTGTGAACCAAATCAGGGAATTGGTTCCAAGCTTCTGTAGCAATGCTTTGGAGCGTTTCATTAATTGGGAAATGCATGATCATTTCATTAATTATCCAACACGTAGGGTGGTCATACAGTTGGTTTAGAAGTACCGGTAATCTGTACCGTCATTAAATATTTTCAAATCATGGTAAGTTTCTTTTATGCTTACTGACTGGTCATGATTATTCTCTAAAATGCAATAACACTAGGGTTTGTTCAACTTTCAGATATGGGCTTGGAGGTAGTGCTGTGCTGCTGGGATTTCATTTATAATGCTACACTGAGCATGTTGTCAGTCAGAGGACTGGGATGTCACAAAGCTTTATGTAAGGAGATATTCAAATATTAAATGTCAGCTAGAATCTGCTCAGATTGTGTTGCCTTTTGCCAGTCTGATGAGACATCCTGGATCACACTACATGAATGCATCTTGTCAATAGATGTCTTCCCAGGATGTTGCCAGAAGAGGTTATAGGTAAATGTTTCAGAATGTTAGTAATTTTCCAAGCACATAGAAAATAGAATAATTAATAGACAAATGCAAGAGAAGAACACAGGATCCCTTGGCACTCTGGTATACCTTTGGTGTATATGTAAGTCTTAATATTTAATCTCTGAAATGTATATAAAAATGGATAGTAACGGCATACAGTAAGTTTAAACAATTCTCTGATTGCTCAAGTTAAATGAATAGGCTCTCAGTCTGCACTCAGTAGACTAGATGCAATAGAAGTATGACATGGAGTATGTCTTTTGGCACAAGCACATTTTCATTTTAAATGAACCTTGATCTTAGGCAAGATTAACATTATCATTGAGGGGTATAATCTTCCGATGTCCAAGGAAATGTCTTAATTCTCAATTTTGTCAACATGTTATAATATGGGGTGTTTTTTTCCTGGCAGATGATATTCTATAGGAATACATTTGGAACATAAGGTGACAAAAATACCCCAGTTCTCTGTTCTCTACAAAGTGCATTTCGATTGTATTCATGAGTTTTGTGTTGATTAGACAAAAAATAAGTTATCTTTTTTTTAGCTATGGGTAACCAATTTTTACCCATTTTACACCAAAACTTGTTTAATTGAGTGTCCAAAAACAATTTGCAGTCCCTGGAATCTTGTCCTACACATTTGAAATACAGCATAGTTTGGCAAATATTTTTGCTCAGCAGTAATAAAAGACTAATAAACAAGGACGTCAGTAACATACACCCCCCCTGCCACGGCTGTAAATTCAAACTTAGAGCTGAAGAAAAAGTGGATGATCACGACATATACTGTACCAGCAGCATTACAGAATAGTATAGAACCTGAAATTAGAAATGAACTGTTTAGTCACAATTTGATAAGCAATTCTCCAGATTAATGTAAGAATGTGTCACATACAGGTGGATGGATGAATGGATATACAGAACCCCCTGCCCCCCCCCCCATATCCCCAGAATCTGATATTCTCAATAACTTAAATTAATAATGTTTCCACCAAGTTTCATGACAATTGGATAAGTAGGAGATAATAAGACAAATGTTTCAACAAAACATCTTCATCAAAACTCTAACAGATGCACCAACCAGTCATCAATCATGCCCTTTACAAACACACTTTGGGGTAGATGTAAGTATAGGCGCAGTGTAAATAATTGCGGATACAAAATTCAAATTGCATTGCAGCCAGGCAATTATTTTGCACTGTGCCCTATGTAAGCATAAGAGCAATGCAAATTACTCAACACACACAAATAATGATCCGCAATTATGATAAAGGGTCTAAATGAGCTCATCGGTCTATTTAGTGGCCACACTTGCAGCACAGAAGTGACGGAGTTAGGAATACAGAGAGCAGTAGGCGCTGTATGATAAAAAAGCACGAAAATACAAACCAAAAAAAAAATGTCAGAGGAAGTGCAGCAAAGTCCTCTTGGCACACAGAAAAGAAAATAAACATTTTCTGAGAAGGAGCTGTGAGTCCTTATGGTTGAGGGTCACTCATCATGGAACAGAGTTGTTTGGAAAAGCCTCAGCCAACATCAGTTATGCTAGTATCTTTAGGAAATTATATGTATTGGCCTGCCCTTTTTAGCATGACATCCAGGAATTTGCCTAGCACTCTGGAAAAGGTGGATTGGGCTATCCCTCCAGACATTGCAACTGTGTTCTGAAAGGAACCAGAGGCTAAGTAGTGCAGAGAACACAGCACTTTCACATGTGCAGGGATAGCGGTCCCTAGATTGATGCTGGGGTCTAGCTCATCCCTCAATTCAGCTAATAGGTTGACCTGCAGAGTGAGACGCTAACGCTTTAGCATCGCATCCTGAGATTTAATTTGCAGGATCTTCTTCGTCTTGCCCTTCCTGCCTCTCCTCAACAAGAGCCAATCATGTACTGTACCACAGCAGCCATCCTGAAGCCAATGACAGGCCTCGGCAGGTGTGTGCTTTTATACAGCTCTTAGTTACTCTGTGGTTTGTACCTTGTATAAGAGGTGTAAAGTTTTTGGAGGGTCAACAGTTGTCTAAGTGCAAGGAACAATCCTTACATTATAATGTTTGATAGAACCTACTGGTGAATTACATTTTACAAAGAAAATCAGTTTCTCTACCAAAGTGTGCCACTGTTTTGAGTAATAAAGAGGCATTCAAATCATCCAGCATTTTGACATACAGTAGAATATGATAATGCAAATCTAAATGGATAATAAATGCCAAATTACTCAAGGCATCTTTCTATTAATTTTCCCGCTGCTAATAGTTAGCATTGTTATCATGGAAATGATTGCTTGGCTTTCACTCACATTCCATAAAAGAACAACGCATGGCAGTAATGGTTCTTTCTCAATTTTACAAAGGATTACAATGGAGCAGGGTTTTTTTACTTGTTTGTTTCTAAAGGAAGGTTCACTTAAGTCTGTCTTTTAATATTGCAGTAATATCACAAGCATTCATTTTGTTACACAGTCTTCTTATTAACTGAAAATTGTGCTTGACAGATCCCTAGAGGGTTGAATGTGCAACCAAGTTTGCTTTTGCTCCAGCTGTTTAGCTCAGAGTTAAATGGCTGATCTATCTTTAAAGCACCAGTGTTCTGACTTGCTGCTTACTCTTGCAAACCTGATGATAGTTATCAACAACTGACTGATGGAAAGTCAATAACCTGTTCAATGCCATCCCATTAGATTATTTTGCTTTCATATTGCAGTACAGTACTTCAATGAATTGGCTTTCAGTCAAAAGCTGTTATCAGTAGAATACTGTACCTCCTCTCCAAACTTGGTCAAAGCCTGTGGATAGTTAGTGTAGGTGGGTTGCTTTGTGAGCAGCTAAGAAATGTGTAGAATTTATATTTTGCAAATCAGCAGTTGACTACAAGGCTGGTCAAAATTGATAAGACATTCAGTGATATAAATATTTTAAAATCATTAAAAAAAAAAAATAGACTAAAAAAGAAACAATGTGATCAAAGGCGTATCTACTGAAAATAAGGCTGTCATTTAAAAATTTGTAATCCATTAAAATAAAACCATGTGTTTTTTCAGAAACAAATACACTTTGCAGTGACTAATATGTGCAGTTGATGTTTGTTTTCCATAACCACGGTATACAAAGAGCCTTATTAATTATCTACAGTGGCTATATTTAGACAACTACTGTTGCATTCAATTAGATTTTCTGATGAACCTGGTGCTGAAATCATGACCTATCTTTTTTATCAGCTATGAGAAAATAGGTCTTGAACCTGTAGGCTAAACCATTATGGTTCCTAAACTGTATTGGTTGGACACTAAGCATCCTGACTCGGAACCCCCAGTCATTGAGTGTATAGAAAAGCGAATAGTTATAATTGCCCCCTTTAATGTATAATGGCGAATACAGTCCTTGGTATGAAGATTGTCAAAACATTAGCCTTTTTTGTAAAGTTGCATTTATCATCAAATAACATATATTTTTTAATTGTGTGCTTTGAAACAGGAGACTGAATTCAGTCAGTGTCTTAGAGCATCAAGCCATTGCAAAATAGCATCATTTGGCAGTAACATCATGCACTTGGTGCTTTTCTATTTTGTTCCTCTGGCGAGCTGTTTATACCGGGTGGAAACAAAGCAGAGTTTGTTAACAGCTGGTAATTTGTATTGTATTTTAATGTTGCCCAGCATTAATGATTCATTTCATTTGACATTGATAAAGAAAGACTTTGTTCTGTTTAAGCTGTAGTTTATAAGTAACCTACAGGGATAAAAAAAATGTGATTTTCCATTCTAAATATGAATACAATAGTCTTCATTGTGCTATGTTTATTACCTTAAAAACAAGCTCTAGTCATACTTATTCATATATTGACTAGCAAAAGCAACAATACACAGCTTGGTCATGTTATTTTGGTATATGGGTTTTTAATTCAGCCCCACTTCATTACAAAAATGTGATTTACTGGAATTCGCTAGTTGCCCCCAATAGCTCACATTTAGCTGCAGAAAATGCCAATCAAAGTAACCACTCCCTAGAAAACTGAGGAATTCACAAACAAAGGAATGACAAATTGACACTGGTCATCATTTAAATATTGAGAACTTTTAACCCTTTAGATCTTGTAGTTTGAGTGGGTCCCTGTTATATGGTTGCTTGTTGGATCTTTAAAACACACAAAAAAGATGTAGAAAAGGGAAGGGGCACTGATTGGCATTCTGAAACTCTATAAGATGGATGCTTAGAAATGTAGACAACATTCTTTGATGAAAGTCAAAAAATAAACATAAATAAAGTCGACGTGTGCTGACCTGCTGAATCTTAATGTTACTAAAACTTGTAATGTTTAAGATACCTGTATGAGATATGCTTCCAACTCTTAGCTGAATATTAATATCAAAGATGATGGTACTTGGTGTTAAAAACGGAGGCTGCGTACTTAAGTGAACAATAACTTATTAAAGTTATATTTATCTATAGCCTACTTGTAACAAAATGTGTTTCCTTTACATTTATGTTTTCTGCTTCCTCCCCATAGATAATAATTGCCTCAGGTTTAACTGTGGTTTCTATTAAGACGAATCAAGGAGAAAAAACAGCTGTGTTCCCAAAAGCTTTGCCTGCTCCAGATCAGCAGTGAACCGCACAGGCTGCACAATAGGTACTTCAGTCTTTCTTCGCCTCAGAGAATTAAACTGTGAATCCCTGGTCTCCACTCACATAAATAAGAAACATTTTTTGTTTGTGTGACAGAAATACAATGATTCTTGGTTGTAAATCTCCCTCCCGACCTGTGAGGGCGCTAAGCAGCGAGAACAGAGTTCTTTGGACGGGCTGGTCTGACAGTTCTTAGCCAGGGTCGGGAAGTTGGCCAGTCTGGAAGAAGGCGAGACTCATTTGCAAGGGAAACGACATGGCAGCCTCAGATTGGAGAGGCGGTTGCACTCGTTTACCAAGGGGTCATGTGTGACAGCATAAAAGTGGACGGAGAATCGTAATCTGTTCCTTCGCTTTTGGTTTGTGTAAATAAACTGAGAAGGACTGTGAGAGACCCCGTTCCTAATCGTAAAAGTACCGTGAGTGTTTTGTTTGTTTTGTCTTGTCTTGTCTTGCACATTACCAGACAGCTAGCACAGTTCCGGAGCTGTCGCCAAGGGACAGCACTAAGCTGGAACGGCACTTCACCAACAGTCACTAATTAACCTGTATCACCCACCACGAGCACTACTGCACGCACCAAGGACTGGTGACCGTGTATGTATTATTGTGGGTCAGATATTGTGTTTATTAGTTGGGACTGCAATCCCGTTATTGTTTACCCCGTGCAGTACACATTATTGTTTTGGTCACCAGACCTGGAATAAAAATATACACCACTTTTCCAAACTGGATTACAAGGCTCTGTCTGTAATTATCGCACTGCATCACTGATCTCACTCAGCCACTTTGCCACAGTCTGTCACATATTCACACTGATAAATAAATAAATTGTTTCAACTACAAATTAATTATTTATTACATGGGGTAACCTGAACTTTACTAAGGATGATAAATGTACAATAAATACAATTAGAAAAAAAAAAAAATCCACTTTAGTTTAAGCTAAAAAATACATTTTAAGATTAATTCATATTTAAAATATATTCCCTTATGGAAAAAACATATATTTTTAATATATGATAGAAAAGTATGATCCTTATTTATTCTTCATATGAAAGTATGATCCTTATATATTTAAAATATATAGAAATTGGCCCATTTTATATATTTAAAATATATGGGATATATTTAAAATATATTTTAGTCTGTAATGCATATATTTAAACAAACAAAAATGGGATACTTAAGCGCTAATTGTTTTTGAGTGCAGTATTAGAATTTGGAATGTTGATCTATGAGTTTTCTACATCTAGCAACAAATTGTTTCTATTATACTCCTTCACTTTATAGAAAATATCCTCAGCCTCTGATCTGTTCTTTTCTTCCTTGAATTAATATTTGCTTTCTTCACTGCTGCAGAAAAACTTTGAAGTTATCATGGTTTGGTTTTATTTTGTTCCATTTAGAATGGGTCAATTTTGTACACTTCTGAGATAAAAAAAAAGTGTAAAATAAAATAGAAGTGTCTCATGACATAATTTACGACAACATGCAATAGGTGTGATGGTGCATTATTTATTTGCAGATTGTATATGTTTTTATTAGTTTAGGTGAACAGCGCGGGAAAAAGAAATTTTCAAGCTACAGAATATTTTCGCCCACAAGGCAGATGCATCCAGTCATAAAAGTAAAAATGGGATTACTGTGAAAGATATTGTTTGTAGGTTGTTGGTTATTTCTGTTCCTTGATCCCCTGCGTGAAAAAAATGTAATCTATTGTTAGAAACAGATTACTGACCTTTCAGAAACAATTCCATGTGGGTTTATGTACAGTATATAGTTTTACTATAGTAAGTTGCTACTATAATAATTTAAAATCCACTGCTCTGGGGATTTATAACAAAATTATTTTTGTTCAGATTTTTTAGTTTTATTATTACAACTTTAATAACTTATTCACGGGGCGCATATGGCATGTGGTTGGAACCGAAAACATATAGGACAGGGAGAGCCCCTACTGCTCGGAGGACCACGTTCTAGTGGCCTGGGTAGACTCGGCTTCCCAAGGGGCAGAAAGGTCTCATACCTGGAAACACAAAGAGTATGACAGGACCGGCACCAGGTGGCGTCCTTGAGCTGAGGTCGTGCCAGGCGTCGTGAGCCCTGAAGGGACCTGAGAATAAGAAGACAGTTAGAGGCTAGAGCTGCGAGAGTTGAGCTTGGCTAGTAGAGACAGGATTAGGATAGAGCCTATGCAGAGGCAAGCGCATGAGCTGCGAAAGGCCGGGGGTCCCCTCAGGCTTCTCTTGAGAGCCTCTGTTGTAATGGCATATGGGCGGCGCGGCCGGAACCCGAAGCAGGGGGAGTGAGCTTCACTGTCCCCCCAGAGGGAGCCCTGTGCATTTGCTTTGCAGTGTAGAAGGAAGTGGAGGAGTAGGGAGGAGGAGGAAAAGACAAACGCAAGATGAAACCCGGTAGTTGTGATCAAGCCTTTATTTGGAGAGTATAGATTGACAGGTGATAGCCAAAGAGAGTCCTTCTCTCCCCCCCCCCCCATATATAAAACGTTCTATAGTATACAGATAAAAGTTCTCAAAGCAGGGGAAATCAATAACACACTTAAAATCAGTCTTTGATCAAAGTTTAAACAAACATTAGCAATGCTTTTTGATGGTCAAAAGGGCAACACAAAATGTGCAGACATCCCAAATGTTTAGAAGTGCCCATTTATTTTAAAGCAGTAGATAGTAATTGCTCATTGTTCCATTAATGGAAGGCAGCCCTAGCCACAGAACAAATTCTCACATCACAAGTAACATTTATGCACTCAAGCATTCACTGCTAGCGGTGACCTAAAATGAATACCAATTAAACAAAGGACACTAGTACACAAAGAAACCCCTATCCTTGGCAAATTATATTCAATCCGTCTGAAGTAACAAATTATGTAAAATAACAGCTCGTACTGGTACTGGGATTACATTTAATTACAGCATTGCTATGCTTATAGCAGCTTGAAAAGAAGTACACTTAATCTAAGCAAGCAAAAACTATGAGAACATAATTACAATTATCGCAGTTTCTGAACCATTTTAATAAGCATGTTTCTTTTTTTCTTTTTCTTTTTTTTTTGCATGAGGTATTTATACATTTTTCTTTGTAGGAGGATGCCTCATAGAAAACAGGTTCAATCTTTACGACTGACAGACAGACACAGATAATAAGGGTATTGTTTTATTAAATCAACCAGCAATATGTGGAAGCTTGAAAAACAGCCATGTGTGTTAGCAGTCAACATCTGAACTTGTGATGCACAGGACTTAGACTTTATTAGATAAAAAAAAGGTTATACTGAAAAGAACAAATGTTAAAGTTTTAGAGCATTATATACTGTACCCTTTTACCTTTCTTGAAACCTCAGGCCAATACATATTGGTTACAGGGGGTTTAATGGGTAATTGATACGTTAATTTTAAGTTTGACTGTGATTTTATATATACATTCCTATGCAAAAGAAACTATATATTTTTTGATAAAGCAAAAACAATCAATAATTACTGTTTAGGATATTTACACTATCATTTTTTTTTTTTTTTAGTGAAGGGTTCCTGATGTTCTCTAATAATTATTTTGCGATAACTTTACACAGTACATTAAACAGAAATCTTACACAACAGATTATAAACACATTATATATAAATTCCACTAACTATATTGGTATTACTTGTGTAGACATGGGTTAAGTATATAACTGTACAATTTAGTTGTTAGAAAGATCAGTGGGCCAAATGTACAATATCAAGCAAAGTGCAAGCTGCTCATTTTTTTCTGAAAGGAAAATCAACCTGTTTGTAACAAGAACAAAAAAAACCTCTAACAACCAATATTTTAATTTGTAAGTTTTACAATTACATGTGACTGCAAAAAAGCATGGTTTGTGTGGTAATCGTTGTAGATTGCTTCTGATGACTTTGCTTTTGTGTAATCCGTTGACTGCTTATAAACCAGCTTTAGTGTTTGCATGCTCATAAATAGCTGGGTAATGCCTGAGATTTTTCCTTGTCTTACTGTCCTATTGTCTATTTATTCAGAGCTTAAGCACCTATGTGAAACTCGCCATTTTTCATAATAGCAATGTGTTAGTTTGCGCTCTGCATGCTGCTAACTGGGATTCAAGAAAAACAATGAACTTCTAGAATTTAGCCATTAGTATCCACTGAGAATGCAGTGAAAAAAATGGTAAATGCAAAAGAAAGAGTGGCTTTGTTATTCTCCAGACCTGTGATGAATAGGCATCCTTACTGCCAACAAAATACTTTTTTATTTAAATAATTTTCATAAGAGTACATTTTTTTTATGTTAGCTTGCGTGGTTCAGGGGGCGTGGAGCTGGGTGCTTCCAATCTTTCAATCTCCCAATTTTCTAATTTCCTGTTAATTAGCATCTATTTTCTATTTAAGCTCTGATCACCTGCACCTTTTCTGTCTAGTGTTTCGTTTTTGAATCCTGACCGGTAGTGTTACGCATTACTCGAAGAAAATATATATATATATATATATATATTACGAAGACCATCGTTTCATCAAGATTTATACGCGCAGTCTTACCTGCTTCCAAATGGAGAAGCGTTCAGCCTACGCCTTTCCTTCCGACTCAGACGAGTTCCTGCCTCCGACCCCTCCACCGGTCCGTCTCTGTCAGGCATCCCATTCCTCGTCTCGGTCCATGACCGCACCAGCCCCGCCAGTCAACCTTGCTTCTACCCGTTCTTCAGCTAGGCAAGAGCGGGGCTCAAAGCGCGGTTCCGCTAGCCAGCCTCCACCGCAGCTCCACTATAAAGATTGGACGACACCCAAGCTGCTGAAAATACTCTTTGAAAAGTCCATTCCCATTCCCGTTGGTGGAGATCGCATGTCTCTATTTCTTACTTATTGTGAAGCTTTGTCAGCCGAGCCGATTTTTCCCCCCCGCTTGCAAGCTTCGGCCGTCAGGCCCTCCTCTCCTGCTACGTTCTCAGTTCCTGTTCATGCTGCGCATGCGCAAGATCCTGCTCTCGCAGCCCAGCTCCCCCTGCCAGCGCAGTCAACGCAGCCACAGCATCTGCCGCCGCAGTCACTCACCCCGCCCGTCCCCTCCTCCAGCAGCGCTCCTCAGGTCACGTTTAATCAACTGCAATCTCTGCTCCAGCCCATTATAGACTCTCAGCTAGCCCTCAGCGCCCGTCTTGACAAACTGGAGAACCCTTCTTCGGCTCCACCCGCCTTCAGTTCCAGCACTCCTGCTTATACTTTTGGTACGTCTTCTTCAGTACCCCCCGCTGCTCTTCCAGAGTTCAACCTCTCTTCAGCCACTGTAGCAAGTTCCTCTTCTCCCCGTGCTATCACCAGCCATTCTATTTCTCCAAAAATTAGGAAGCTAATAATTGAAGGCAAGGATGTTAATCTCGTTTCTATTCTCATTGCTTCTTCTGAGTTTTTAGATCACAGAGTGGTTGACTGCGGAGACGTTTCAGTCACTCTAAAGTCCCGCGACCCACGTCTTCAAAAAAGCCTTTCCGTGGGAGAATTCGTCCTTGCTTTCTCCGTCTATCGTGACATTCTTTGTTCTGTCTATCCACATAGATTACAGGAGCTAAATCAGTATCTTTTTCTGGTCGTCGAATTGTCTGTGCGCTACGGAGGCACCTTGTTCTATCAATACCACCGTGCCTTCTCAGCCAAAGCTGCCGCCACCCTCTCAGCCGACAACCGTATCGTGGATTGGTCCCGTTCCGACCCAGATCTTTTCACCCGCATTTTCAGCGGAATTCGTGCCAACGCCTGCAGTGCATGTGCCTCCACAGCGCACTCCTCTTACCTATGTCCTAAGGTAGCAGCTAGTGCTCCCCAACCCATTCCTAATCCTTTGCCTTCTCTTCTCAGTTCAAGACATCTTACCCCTGCTTCCATCCATGCTTCAGCTCCACCCACCAGATCTCAAGCTCAAGATGTCTATGGCCGTCCCATTAAGTTTTCAGGTGGCAGGCAAATATGCAATAACTTTAATTCTTCTGTCTGTTTCAACCGCGCCTGCAAGAACCTCCATGTCTGCAGCTTCTGCAATGATGCCCACTCCCGGTCCATATGTCCTCTTAAAGCTAAGTGACAATCAAAGTTACTTCAGGTTTTTACTCCTATCATCGTTCCGGCTCTAGCTAATGCGCTTCTAAATCATCCAGACAAGGCGTTCGTCTCCTATCTAATTAGTGGACTTACAAATGGCTTCTTCACTGGCATTTCTCACGTTCCTTCCGAGTCTCACATTTGTCAGAACCTCCGTTCTGCCATCACTGAGCCAGAAGTCGTCAGTTCCCTTCTCCAGGCCGAAGTCGACAAAGGCTTCATGGTCGGCCCCTTTGCAGCACCCCCCTTCACTACCTTTCGCATTAATCCCATAGGCATCGCTACCCGCAAATATTCTGGCAAGAAACGCCTTATCATTGATCTATCCGCTCCTCGGGGCGGCTACACACGCAGCATTAACTCCCTCATTTCAAGCGAGGAGTTCGCTCTTCACTACATTAAGCTCTCAGATGCCATTTATTTCATCAAAATTGCAGGTCATGGAGCCTGGCTTGCCAAAGCCGATATCTCTGATGCATTCAAGGTCATGCCTATTCATCCTTCCCTCCGTCACCTTTTCGGAGTCTGTTGGGCAGACAAGTTCTATTTCTCCACCCAGCTCACCTTTGGTTGTCGCAGTAGCCCAAAAATATTCGATTCTTTGTCAGAAGCCCTCTCTTGGATTTTGCTCAACTCCTATCATGTCCCCTTCCTTCTCCATCTAATGGATGACTTTTTGCTTATTTCACCCCCTTTGGATCCTCCAGCCCAAGCAATTAACCAGCTTAAGACCCTCTTCTCCCTAGTTGGTGTCCCTCTCTCTCAAGAGAAAACCATCGGCCCTGTTAACTCCCTGGAATTCCTCGGCATTACACTCAATACCGTGAAATTCGAAGCCAGCCTGCCTCCTGCCAAACTCCAACGCTTACTCTCACTCATTAACAGTTTTCAGATCTCCTCTTTCATTAAGAAGAGGGACCTCCTGTCTCTCCTCGGTCATTTTAATTTCGCCATCCGCATCATTCCTCAGGGCAGAACTTTTATTTCACGTCTCCTAGCCCTCTCATCAACTGTTAGGAATATGAATTCTCACGTGAAAATCTCAGCCGACGCCAGAAAAGACATAAAGATGTGGATCAATCTCCTTACTAACTGGAATGGCCTCTCTCTATTTTATGACGACTTCATTTCAGCCCCTCATGACCTTGCCCTCTTCACCGACGCCTCCTCCATCGGATTCGGCGGGTTCCTCGCTCCCGAATGGTTCTCCAGCACTTGGCCCTCTGAAATTCAGTTCCTTCCCCCTCAAGAGAAATCTACAGCTCTCCTAGAAATTTATCCAATCGTAGTGGGCGCTGTCCTTTGGGGTCACCAATGGTCAAGAAAATCAATCCTTTTCTTCAGCGATAACAAACCCACAGTGCACATCATCAACAAAGGACGTTCTTCATCCCCCCTCATTATGCGCCTGCTCCGTCGTCTCATATGGTCTTTCGTATCTCTCAACTTCCTAATACAGGCCCGCCATCTGCCTGGTATCCACAATAATGCTGCTGATGCTCTCTCTCGCCTACAGGTATCCAAGTTCCGTCAGCTGGTTCCTTCTGCCTCCCCAAGCCCTCTCCAGATCCCACAGTTTCATCAGCTGCTCCTAGACTGAACTCTACCCTTCGCAACCTCCTTCAATCTGCTCAAAACTACATGTCTACAGCCCTCGCCCCTTCTTCAAGAGCCTCTTATTCTACGGCCTGGTCAGCATTTTTAAGATTCTGTGCTCATAATCGTATCCACCCTATTCCCTTCAATCAAGACTGGATCCTAGCCTTCATCGTTCATGCTAAAGAATCTCTCCATCTTTCCCCAGCATCCATTAAATCTTATATTTCAGGAATCCAATATCACTACCGCATCATGTCCGTGCCTTCACCCATCATCCTCTCCATACCAGTCGTTCGTCTGACTCTCCGCGGAATTCTCAAAAGCTCCCCCCCTGCTGCATCTTCCCGCCTGCCTATATCAACAGACATCCTCCATTCTCTCATCTCTACTCTTCGGAAAGGTTGCTTCTCCCCCTACGAAGATCTCCTAATGGAGACCATCTGTCTCGCAGCCTTCTTCGGATTCCTCAGAAGCTCAGAATTCACGGTTCCTTCAGCTTCAAGCTTCCCCGCAGCGGGTATTCGTGTATGTGACCTCTCTTGCATTTCCAACTGCTATTTTATAATTCGGCTGCGTACCTCAAAGACAGATCAACTCCGGCATGGTCAGTTCATCCAACTTTCAAGGATTGAATCTTCTATCTGCCCTTTCTCGGCTATGTCAAAATATCTCTCCATCAGGAAATCCCCCCCCCCCCCTGGACCCTCTATTCATCGATTCCTCCCACGCTATTATTACACGTCACTGGTTCTCAGCCCACCTCTCCACCCTCCTCTCCAGAGCAGGCCTCCCTCCTCAGCTTTATTCTCCCCATTCATTTCGTATAGGCGCAGCTACCTCCGCTGCAAGGGCCAGCATCAACCACAGCCTGATCAAGACCATGGGCCGCTGGTCTTCTTCCGCAGTAGATTCTTACATTCATTCATCTCCCTCCGATATAGTTGTAGCCCATTCTAAAATCGCTAGTATGCCCGGAGTGGGGGCTACCTGTCCGCCGGAGCCACCAGAGGTTTTTCCCCATTAGGTTCATGGGGTTTTTTTTTCCTCTCCACTGAGCGGCAGGTATACACATAATCACAGCTACTAATAATCTAACCATCTCTCTGTTTGTCTCGTTCGTCTTTACGTACTTTTGTTTATGTTATGCGTTGGCATGTGCTGTCTCTCGTTTTCTTCACGGTGTGGGAATTTTCGTGAGGTGCCGGGGGTCCATCCTTTGGGGGGCAAGTGAGTCTCACTTCCCCGACCTCAGGGTTAGGCATCCGCCTCCCTTACCTTCAGGGGGGTTCTCACCATGTGAGTCAGAGCGGACCCCCGGCCAAAATCTGTTCTATCGCAGCTCCTGCGCCTATCTTACCTGTCGAGGCTCTGCTCTGTACTGCCTCTCTTTCGGGACGTGGCCTCTCGTGCTGAGTCCTATACTAACTTCAATGCTTTGTCCTTATTTCAGGTCCCAGGCAGCGTGACATCTCGGCCTATCAGGGGTTTTACGAGCGCCTCTTACAGAAGTCTCAGATGCTGGGTACCTCTCCAATCTCCTCTTGAGGGGCGGCTCTTCGAGTCTTCACCCTCATTAGTGTTTTCGGTTGCTGGGTCCTCTGCCCCTGGGATGTGTCGGCATCGTCGCCCTCAGTCAGCGACCTCTTGTCTATCCTGCCCTCGATTGCTGGGTCCTTCGCCCCTGAGATGTGTCGGCATCGTCGCCCTCAGTCAGCGATCACCTTGTCTATCTCATTTCGGTTGCTGGGTCCTCTACCCCTGGGATGTGTCGGCATCGTCGCCCTCAGTCAGTGACCACCTTCTGTCCTACTAACAGCCCCTTGCTGCTTCTTCTGCCTTACTCTTCAACCCAGCTCACGCCCCGTGAAATGTTAGCTTGCGTGGTTCAGGGGGCGTGGAGCTGGGTGCTTCCAATCTTTCAATCTCCCAATTTTCTAATTTCCTGTTAATTAGCATCTATTTTCTATTTAAGCTCTGATCACCTGCACCTTTTCTGTCTAGTGTTTCGTTTTCCTCCTCCTCCCCTCCTCCTCCTTCTTACATGCCTTCGCATCGGTCGTCTCTGGGGGGCAAGTGAGTCTCACTTCCCCGACCTCAGGGTTAGGCATCCGCCTCCCTTACCTTCAGGGGGGTTCTCACCATGTGAGTCAGAGCGGACTGCCGGCCAAAATCTGTTCTATCGCAGCTCCTGCGCCTATCTTACCTGTCGAGGCTCTGCTCTGTACTGCCTCTCTTTCGGGACGTGGCCTCTCGTGCTGAGTCCTATACTAACTTCAATGCTTTGTCCTTATTTCAGGTCCCAGGCAGCGTGACATCTCGGCCTATCAGGGGTTTTACGAGCGCCTCTTACAGAAGTCTCAGATGCTGGGTACCTCTCCAATCTCCTCTTGAGGGGCGGCTCTTCGAGTCTTCACCCTCATTAGTGTTTTCAGTTGCTGGGTCCTCTGCCCCTGGGATGTGTCGGCATCGTCGCCCTCAGTCAGCGACCTCTTGTCTATCCTGCCCTCGATTGCTGGGTCCTTCGCCCCTGAGATGTGTCGGCATCGTCGCCCTCAGTCAGCGATCACCTTGTCTATCTCATTTCGGTTGCTGGGTCCTCTACCCCTGGGATGTGTCGGCATCGTCGCCCTCAGTCAGTGACCACCTTCTGTCCTACTAACAGCCCCTTGCTGCTTCTTCTGCCTTACTCTTCAACCCAGCTCACGCCCCGTGAAATGTTAGCTTGCGTGGTTCAGGGGGCGTGGAGCTGGGTGCTTCCAATCTTTCAATCTCCCAATTTTCTAATTTCCTGTTAATTAGCATCTATTTTCTATTTAAGCTCTGATCACCTGCACCTTTTCTGTCTAGTGTTTCGTTTTCCTCCTCCTCCCCTCCTCCTCCTTCTTACATGCCTTCGCATCGGTCGTCTCTGGGGGGCAAGTGAGTCTCACTTCCCCGACCTCAGGGTTAGGCATCCGCCTCCCTTACCTTCAGGGGGGTTCTCACCATGTGAGTCAGAGCGGACCCCCGGCCAAAATCTGTTCTATCGCAGCTCCTGCGCCTATCTTACCTGTCGAGGCTCTGCTCTGTACTGCCTCTCTTTCGGGACGTGGCCTCTCGTGCTGAGTCCTATACTAACTTCAATGCTTTGTCCTTATTTCAGGTCCCAGGCAGCGTGACATCTCGGCCTATCAGGGGTTTTACGAGCGCCTCTTACAGAAGTCTCAGATGCTGGGTACCTCTCCAATCTCCTCTTGAGGGGCGGCTCTTCGAGTCTTCACCCTCATTAGTGTTTTCGGTTGCTGGGTCCTCTGCCCCTGGGATGTGTCGGCATCGTCGCCCTCAGTCAGCGACCTCTTGTCTATCCTGCCCTCGATTGCTGGGTCCTTCGCCCCTGAGATGTGTCGGCATCGTCGCCCTCAGTCAGCGATCACCTTGTCTATCTCATTTCGGTTGCTGGGTCCTCTACCCCTGGGATGTGTCGGCATCGTCGCCCTCAGTCAGTGACCACCTTCTGTCCTACTAACAGCCCCTTGCTGCTTCTTCTGCCTTACTCTTCAACCCAGCTCACGCCCCGTGAAAACTCATTTAAAAATGACAGCCACATACGTTGTAATTTTCATGAAAAACTTTTTTTTTTTTTAAGTAACTTATGTGAAAATGAAGTCCACTTGTGAAGATCAAGTACAAGATATGTCATAATCAGCTCATCAATGCTACTGAGTATAGTTATCTCAATAAACATGCAGATAAATAGAATAATGACCTTTATATACAGCATATCAGTACTAGGGCAGTAGTGTGGAGTAGTGGTTAGGGCTCTGCACTCTTGACCACAGTTGCTCCAGTAAAAACCCAACTGTATAAATGGGTAATTGTATGTAAAACTAATGTGATATCTTGTAACAATTGTAAGTCGCCCTGGATAAGGGTGTCAGCTAAGAAATAAAGCTACACCAGTTGTGTGCAGTTTTTCGTAGATACTAGAATTATGGTATTTATCAAAAATGTTAAACCAAATAAATAAGCCCACAATGTATCTCTGTACCACACTGTTTACTGCCTAATAAAAACACAATGAACCATAGATAACCCTAGTAAAAGCTAATAAACCACCAAATTACAGTACAATAATTTCACAATGCAGTTTCTGCCTGTGTCAGATGATAAAAGCCAATAAACAGAAGCATAGCATTTACTGATCTTCTGCTGTGTCCCAAAGACATGCAGAAGTGATAGAATGTAAAATTTGGTTTAAAAAAAAGTGTAAAGACACCAGTCTCAATTCACAAACACAGCCTGTATGTACTGCCTTTAGATTTTATTTTGTGAATTATACATAAGCATTTAAATTTGGTCTGTTACTGAGATCACAGATAAAATGAAAGATGATATTCGATACCACCTTTAGTGGTACACCCATAGTAAAGTAAACTCCCATAGTCTTTACCTCACCTAATCCTAACAGTATGTCGAAACAACATCTGCTATCTCCTGGAATATCTCTGTTCCAAGCAGGGGACTAAAAGCAGCAGGTCTCCAAACAGCAGGTGGTCAGACTTCCATCTAACACTCAGTACAGGTCAACCTTTCGTATTTCGCCAGCCCTTCCCTGCTCACTGACAGTAATTTCACTGGCATAATTAAATGTCTACCACGTGCTGCTCAAATGCCAATGTCAGATTTTCACAGTTACTACAACCTTTCTTTTTTTCTGCAGTATCTCTTGACAATAGCACTACTGTTTAGCTGCTTACTCGGCAAAGGCTCACCTTCAGTATAGATTTGCTTCAAAATTGTTTACCCAGGATGCAGTAGCTAGTCTTTATGAAACCGTTTTTCTTTGTTTAGTTTTTTGCTGAGTGGACAACTCTTCAGCTTTTCACCCACCTCCAACACCCGCCCCTTGATTTCTGTCCATTTGTCTTGCCACCCTAGCAAAAGAGCGCCCATTAAAATGTGTATTCATTATAGAACAATCAATACTATTGTAAATTTCCTTTTGCAAATTATTTGTTTGTTTATTTAGCAGACACCTTTATCCAAGGCAACTTACAGAGACTAGGGTGTGTGAACTATGCATCAGCTGCAGAGTCACTTACAATTACGTCTCACCCGAAAGACAGAGCACAAAGAGATTAAGTGACTTGCTCAGGGTCACACAATGAGTCAGTGGCTGTGGGATTTGAACCGGGGACTTCCTGGTTATAAGCCCTTTTCTTTAACCACTGGACCACACAGCCTCCTAAATTGCTGGACTTAAGCTTCTCAATTGGCAAAGCACTTTTGTATTTCAAAAATACACAAAGATGTGTTTTTATCTTTAATAGCAAATTGATAGCAGCTTTTCCTGTAAACATACTGGTATACAGATTTAAAAAAAAAAAAAAAAACAATATAAAGCACATAGTTTAGTGTGCATCACTTCATCGATTTCAGTTATGACTTGGTACTGCAAAGCAGGAATTGGTTTGTCACCCTGGGGTTTTCTTGAATAGATGGGAATACTACTCTGTCTGTTTTTGATGGAAGCTTGCAGTGCTGTGCAATTACCAGCCTCTCTCTCTGACAAAGAGGCCCCTGCTGCTTTACTTTTCATTGACATTAGTTACTTATAAGAAGGAGCAGGATGTTGGTAAGATCACACAATGAATATTGCATTAAAAAAAATAAAGAATAGCAGTTTTAGTTTGCATAAATTCAAATGTCTAGCCTAGCCTCAAGCCTGCATCATATGAAAGTGAACTATACCTATTAGTGTATAGCTTTCAGGATTTATATTCTAGTGTTCTCATGATCGTGTAATAACCATGCAGTATGTGAAAGGTTCAACATGTTTGTATAAAATGGAGTTTAGCAGATTATAGCCATTTTCAATGACAGATAGTGTCCCCATTTTTTGAGGATGCTAAAATCTTATAACTTTTATTATTTACTTCAGAACAAAAATATATTTTGTTTTCATACTTCATGAAATTTATTAACACAATGATACGTGCAACGTATAAATGAAGGTGTGTATGAGGTTTGCTGTTGTTTGGCAACATGTTTAAGATTATCAGCAAGGTGCATAAAGAGGATCACAAGGCAGGCTGGTTTACGTTAAGTCCTCTCCCCTGTGCATATACCAAAATAGCTAATCACAACCTCACCTAAAAACAACAGTTCTATACTTAAAAGAACTAGCTGTATGTAGGAGGAGAAAGTGTTTGGTAAACAGATTAAAATTACTGGTTCTTTAATGATGTCTCTATGTATTCCATCACAGGAAAGGTTTCTACCATAAAAATCCTTCAAAGCATCAAAATGTGGAGGTGGGTTGGTTTGCAGTGGACTACAAAAATATAGGCTGTGTAATATCTAATAAGGAGATTGGTCAGTGTTGCTAGTGGGCGAGAGCAAGGCTGATTACAGTGTTTCCAAGGACAACCAAACGTTTTTTCATTATTGATCATACAGAATGTCTTCAAAACATTGAATCTGTGAAAAGTAATCCATATACAGTAGGTTTATTAGTTAAGCACATTTCTAAATCAACATGCTGGGTTAAATAAAAATGAGTTAATTACATTTAAAACAAGTATACATCACCCTCCACAGCTGTAAATTCAAAATGAAAGCTATCCGTATGGCAAGTTGATGACCATACTACAGTATATGCTAAACAGTGGAGACCAAGTTTCATTCCAATTTAAAATGTGATTTTCCAGATATATGCAAAAATGTAAGATGGGCGGGTGTACAGACAGACAGACACCCCCAATTCATCCCCAGAATATAATATTCTAAATTACTTATGCTAAGGAATGTTAATACCAAGTGTCATGACAATTGGATCAGCACTTTTCCAGATATATGGTAAAACGTAGTGTGACACACGTACGTATATGAACAACCGCCTCCACTACATCACCGTTGGCAGGAATTGAATCCCCAGGGGATAATAAAGCTGGCAGTTTAATTTAGGTAGTTAATACATATTTGCTAGGGTCCAGGTTGCACTAATACTTGGTCAATGATATATGCTACAATAGCAAACGTAAAGTAACTCTCATATACACGGAATTACTGGTACTTATTGTTATGCTGTCAAAGTCAATTGACTAGTATTTACCTCCTTGTCTTTATTACATTTGTTCCAGACATTTGTCTGCAGTTGATCTCCTGATTAGGAAGGGAAATTGATGTTTGGTTGCTTAGTTACCTGAAACATTCAAATGCATCCTCACCACTATAGCTATAACAGGATTTTATAAACCCTGGATTAGGATGTAGTTTATAAATGCAGGTACTGGTAAATTGTAATGTTCTCTAAACATTCAGTAGTTTTTGTGCTGTTAAAATTGTTTTGTCACAAAATTTGTTACACAAATAATCTATGGAGACAATTCATAATAATTTCCCACTTTGTGTAAATTAGATTAAAGCCTTTTATCCTCCAATGTTGTGGCAGAATCATAATATTAATGAGTCTCAGAAACATGTTCCAGGCAAACTACATCAGTTATTCTGCCCCTATAAGTTTTGAGGCATAAGGAAAGGAGTTTCAAAGGTCAGTCCTATTAAATATTAATGACTACTGGCAGTCGGTAGCCATGCTTGTTTAGTGCCCTTTCTTTCCTGGTTTGGTTATTTTCTTTTCTACAGGCTAGCTTTGCAGTAAAACCTAATTATTTGTTTCAACTCTGGTTCCCAGTTAATTTTTTCCTGTCTGCATCTGTATTTTTCAGTCAACAGTTAAATTCACCTCTGGAAACTGCAAAAACTGGGCTACATTACAAACCTTTTTATTGCATAAAGGCCTAATCATTAGCATGCAGCACACCCAATAAAGTTACAAAACCCAAAATAAACAGCTCAAATATTTAATCTAGGGGCTTCTAAAGTACATTTTAATTAGTGTTTTTTCTTATCTTTCAGAATAAAAATATTTGTAAATCTAGCCCTCTGCATTTTATATTTCCAGACATTTGAACAAATTGAATACTGTCTATCTTCCATCAGTTTGAATAGGTGAGAGGCTAAATGTTATTGACACAGTAAAATACCGATTTTATTATTTGTTGTGTTCTAGACTTTAAATTATTAATGTGATAAATACAGTAATACCAAAAAAAGTTACATTGGTTTTCCACACTAAAAACTGATTTATCCATCCCAGGCTGTTATTACTGCTTACTACTTACATACTTACTTATTTACTCCCAACAAAATTAAAACCCTCCCAGAAATTGAAAGTGACCCAGCAGATTAAACTTTCCTTATTTTTTGCTCCAGCAAAACACATTTTAGCAAACAAACACCTATTGTATTGAGTCAAGCCTGTACTTTCACTGCTAATATAGTGGATTAAATTCACTGGTTCAAACTGACTGATAAAAACTCACAAGCACTTCATCACTGATTCACAAGAATCACCATTATCGAAAAACATATCAATTACACTACGAGCTTTAAATATACAGAGCAAACATTTTGCACATGCAACAAATAAAAAAGTAACAAAGAAAATTGTTGGAAAATTATCATGTACAGTATTGTACTATACAAACGTAGAAATATTTTCAAAGCACTAATGTTTAAGATTATTACATTTATAAAAACATGTTTTGTTTCCACTTGGAAAGTAACTTAAAAGAAGGTTATTGTAAAAACTAATCATTAGGGGACTCCCGAGTGGCACATCCGGTAAAGGCGCTCCGCATGGAGTGCAGGATGCGCCCTATAACCTGGACGTCGCCAGTTCGAGTCCAGGCTATTCCACTGCCGACCGTGGACGGGAGCTCCCAGGGGGCGGCGCACAATTGGCAAAGCGCCACCGGGGGTGGCGCTTGGCCAATTGCAGTGAACTGAGCCTAAAAAATTAAATAATTGCCTATTCTAAATTGGGAGAAAATGATAGTAAACTCTTGTATTAAAAATATGTTTTATGAATTTTATGCATTTTCCAGTGTATACAGGTAGGTGTTATTGTTTCAGTGTTTCTTCAAAGGAACTGCGTGTGCGGTTTAGCAATGAGTACCGACAGAGATGTTAACAGATGTCTTGCGTCGTATTGTGCTGAAAGGAGACAGTTCAAGTTCTGTAGTGTAGTCATTGTCATTGTCATCACTCGTCACAGTTGAAGACTTTTGGACACATTCTTCACAACAGCAGCAGCAACAGTCCACAAAGGCCCTGCTGAAAGGCTTGCAAAGGCAGAAGAGAAGTACTGGGGTGACGCCTGACTTGAAGAACAAAAGGAACTGGCTAATGAGTTGAAGAAGGTCTGTAGTCTGTTTAGGGACCCCTGTGGACATGTAGACCGTGACAATGTTGCATATATTTTCAGGAATGATACAAAAGCCGTACAAAATGGTTAAGGCCACCACTGTGCAGTTCATCTGACTTTCCAGCTGAATTTGTTTCTTGTTTCCTCTAACACAGGCTTTCTCTGCTTTTCGTATTTTGCTTGCTGTTATAAGAGAGCTGCCAATAGTGAAGAGCGTTGGTAAACAAAAATAGCACCCAAAGTACCACCACTGCCTGGCACCGTCATACGTCAGCGCAAGAACATAAATTGTGTCAGGAAGCTCTGGGGAGATTTTAACCACACACCGCTCTGCAGCAGACCCAGCGGCTGAGGAACTAGTCACCGCAGAGCCGGAGGCTGCAGTACCGGTGGCTACAGGATCTTCTGTGACGAGCTGACGAAGAAGCACCTCGGGAAGGGCCAGCAGCAGTGCCCCAATCCAGATAACAGCTAGCTTGGCTGTGGTGGAAGTGCAGTTCTCAATCATCTCGTAGTACATCTGCACGTTTGCTGCAGCACGGAATCGGTCAATGCAGAGAGCACACAATGTGAAAGTAGTAACTCCAAGCGAGGCCACCTGTAAGAAAACAAGAAAAACAATAAATACAGTTTCTAACACAGAACAATCTATACATATATTAATAAATAAGCTTAACCAAGATCCCTTCTTCACTGTGGTTCTAATTTACAGTACTCTTACCTACAAATCACACCTGTTTCATTAAGTTTTAATTGGATACACAACTTCGGAGCTTTGTCATTTACACTTATCAATTGCCAGCTCATCTGATTTCCAACCAGAAAAGCCAAACTCCAATGAATGAATTGCATTAGTGAACACACTGTAAAGAAACATTGTAATAGAAATATATTTGTCTCCATTCACAACAAATAAACCAATTAAACCATTACACTGTCCATATTTCCAGACTTATTTCTATCCCGAAATAGTCTTTAATATTAATTCATTTCACATAATTAGGTTTTCATAAAACAGTAAAAAAAAAATTATAAAAAATGGTCTGAGCTGACTGCAAACAGATCTTTAGCTGTTGCACAAGCAGTTACACATTGCTGCACTTGAATTTACTAGTTCAGTCTTGTACTACAGGCCACAGATGTTCCAAATTACCAACAGAGCAGCATTTATAGTTCACTACCGCAAGTGTAATGCCTTGAATGGCCCATTAAGTATGGATACACAACAGATGACTAATGTTTTCTTGAGAGGCTGGGCAGACCTACAGTACCATGGTTTAGTACGCCAGCCACAACTGCAACTGTATAATCATGAACCTCAGGGTCATGCTCCTTTAAGGAATGAGGAAAATTCAGAGAATACTACTGGTACTAACTGATAGTGGAGAACGACATGAGCATGGAAAAGAGTCAACAGAAAAAATAACTAAACTGCATCTGCCACTAGAACAGTGTTCACCATTACGCCTAATACATTGTATAACAAACTTAAGTGCCATGGTAGTTATTCATAAATATCTTTTTACATGGAAAAGAAAAAAGCACAGAAAGTGGCACAATAAACGGTATACTCTATTCTTAAGGCTAAAACAAAAAATACAAATTATAAATTCAAAAAAAGTTGAAATGCAGTAAAATAATTAACTCATTTTAAATCATAGCACATGGTTTGCCTTTTTGACTGTTACCCAACCCCTGTAATTTTAAGTGAGTTCTTTAACATTTTTATCAATCGTACTTTTCCTTGTTAGTGCCAGGTTACATTCATCAATGTGCTTACCAACTGCTACAATCTATTACAGCAGACAATCGCTTTAATCAATTGGATGTTTTTCTGCCACTGAATGCATTCTTCTTTTATACACAGGATACAATATACTGTCAGAATTGAACTATGCCGATAAATTTAATGACAGCATGTTTCTTGTGTTACTGCATTCTGTTTCTTCACTATTATTGAGGCTCTGTACCTTCTCCATCTTCTAATAATATTATATGTAGTTTCTTTTTTTTTTTTTTTTTTTTAATTTTAGTCGTCGCCAATTATTTTTACCCCGGTTTTCACCCCAATTTAGCATGCCCAATTATTATCTGTATCCCCGGCTCACCGCTCGCAACCCCCCCGCCGACTCAGGAAACGGAGGCTGGAACACGCGTCCTCCGAAACGTGCTCCTTCCAAGCCGTCATTTTTCGCACTGCAGATCCACAGCAATGCTACCAGACCTATAGTGCCGGAGGACAACACAGATCTGGCGGCTCCGCTGCAGAGCCACAGGCGCCCTATCGGCCACAGGGGTCGCTGATGCGCGGTGAGCCGTGGATTCCCCTGCCGACCTAAGCCCTCCCTACCCGGGCAGCGCTCAGCCAATTGTGCGCCGCCCCCTAGGAACTCTCGGTCACGGTCAGCTGTGACATAGCCTGGATTCGAACCTGCGATCTCCAGGCTATAGGGCACATCCTGCGAGGAGCGCCTTTACTGGATGCGCCACTCGGGAGCCCTTATATGTAGTTTCAACATTTGGAAAAAGCCAGTTATACTGGAGAACTAGACCTCAATCCAGACTGTCAGATGGAACTCTGCGGAGCAGCTTTGGACAAACTGCATATTTCTTCAGGCGAGCAGACAGCAGTGGGATGGGCTGGGTCTTTGTATTGAGGCTGAATGTAGCTAATCTTTAAAAAATAATTTTTCACTAGGATCTTATTCTCTGTCTGTATTCTCAATAATTCATTTTACTTTTAAAACACACATGACTGGTAAATAAATAAAGCCCCAGGAACAATGTGTTGGTGATTTTACTGGAATGTGAACATGTACTATCTTGTGGATTCAGTTCAAGTGTAACACACCTACAGATAACGAACACTCATCTGTACGAACAATAATAATAAAAAAAATAAAATAAATTGTGAGTGTCAATAATGCACTTACAAAAAATATGGTACCGATTAGATGGTAATCAGCACAGAAAATACATTGTATCTTAATGTATTTATTGACTTGTTCATTAGCAAGTGTGTGCAGTACAACACAAACTTAGTCATTTGCTTTGGCACCTCATTTTAGTTTCGATTTGTACTACTTTACTTGCATTGCCTTGATCAATTTGCCCAAGCCACTAAAACTTAATACTGCGTCATCTACAAACCCTTGTGTAATAGTTCTTCATTGATTTTAGTGTACTTATTGTGAATGTTTTTGTCTGTAACTAAATATTTTTAAACATTAATGAACTGCAGTATGCTGATATACATGTGCAGGAATATACAAACCAGACTCTCTCTTATTTTTCAAAATAATCATAATTGTGTAATTAATTTGAGAAATAAATTATATTGAAACAGGAGCATTGTGTACAATATTTAAAATCTACTCAGGCTGAATATTTATTATATGATTTTAATAGTTTGTCATAAAAAAGAAACCTAATTTCCGGACCATTAAACATGTTGGATTTTATGTCAGATAAAATACTTGAACCCATGAAAATGGATACTACCGTCACGTGAATTTAAGATTATAAAGGCCAGTCTGCCCAGTTTGCCACTCTGGGAAGATGCATCACTCGTAGGGACAGCAGGTTCCATGGTGCCTAAATCAGGAGCCGGAAGGTGATGCGATGCAACCCCAGGGACCGGAGGCTGCCCTGGTGGTTGACATATGCCAGCACTGATGTGTTGTCCGTTCGGATCAGCACATGTTTCCCGTGCAACACTGGAAGGTAGTGCTGGAGAGCCAGGAAAACAGCCTGCAGCTCCAGCATATTTATGTGCAGGGCAATCCAACGGCCCGACCAGGTGCTGCGGACTGCTCTGCCTTCCCAAGCGTCCACACACTTTGAAAATGTACAAGGAGCCAGGGAGAGGCCAAACAGCAGCACCAAGAACTCGTAAACGCTTCCCTGAAAGGAGAAGCCGAGGTACTTCCTGTGCTCTAGACGAATAGGAACGTGAAAGTACGTGTCCCATAAGTCCACAGTGATGAACCAGTCACCTGACCGGACTGACTGGAGAATGTGACGGTGAGTCAGCATTTGGAACCTCCTTTCCTTCAAGAACTTGTTGAGGAATCTTAGGTCTAAGATGGGGCGAAAGCCGGCGTCCTTCCTAGATACCAGAAAATATCTCGAGTATAATAGAACCCCTCTCCGCAGTAGGTGGGGTCTACAAGACGAATGGCTCGCTTGCACAGCAAGGCGACCACTTCCTCTTTGAGTACCGAGACCTGAAGAGGGTCCGACATGGATGTGTGCGTGACTCGTCGAAAGGGGGGAGGTCCCAAATGGAACTGCAGTGCGTAACTATTTTGCATGTGAGCACACCATCTACATATGCAGTGAGAATACCCGCCGTGTTAGCCAGGAGGGTCACCTCTCCTGAAATGTGTCTCCGTAACCCTACATTGAGGGTTCAGGCACATAGGGCAGCAGTGTGGAGTAGTGGTTAGGGCTCTGGACTCCTGACCAGAGGACATTGGGACTCAAAGATCTTTTTCACAATACGCTCAGATACCAACACAGAGGGTCTTACCTGACCGTCTTGAGAGGCAAAAAGAGAAATGGCTTCCGTGGAATGACGGTTTTAACCCCTCGGTAGGCGGGAAGGAGGGCGTCATCCCAGGAAGGGGCCTATCAGCAGCTCTGGTATAGAGAGCTCAGAAAATACCTACCAACAGGCAAGCATATCCCATACCTAATGTTGTTGGTGGCTGTCTTCAAATTGAAAGGGAACTTGGTAGTAGCGAGGCAACTCATTCCACACAGGAACATTATTATACATGTAGTTATTATGTAGGTGAAGGCTTTGGAAAATGAATGTTTCCTGGCACAAGTAATATAGCTTTGAACATCTGGGAGCGCTGCAATAGATGTCCAAACATATTACCACTTGGTAGGTACTAGGTATGGGTAGGTGTTACAGTATAGACACATTAGTGTAATATAAGCTTATCTATAGGAATAGCCAAACAAATGTACTCTTAAAATATTAAATCACTTTACAATAGTAAATAAATACTGATAAGGGCTTTCCATGTTTAACATGTTTTCTTTGGTTTAATAGATTTTCCATTGTGTGTGAATCCTCAACCCTCTCTCTGACTTAAAGCTGCTTTTTTATTTCCATGATCACCTCATCTCCTCACAGAATGTGAGGCAGATTGATATGTTTTCTGACTTTAATAAAACTATAGCGATAACAAATAAAAAATTAAAAAATAATTAAAAATATATAGTTGAAATATTACCTCAATGTATGGTATGATTCTGCATGAGAACTCTCCCAATAGCCACTTTTTCGTAAGTTCATGGAATATCACAAGGGGCAAGCAAAAAAAGATGTTCAAAAAATCCCAAAACGCCAGGTTGGCTAAAAGTGAATTAGAAATACTCCTCATGTAGTAGTTGTGGCAGACTATGCACATAATTGCAATGTTCCCCATTATACCAACAATAAATATAATCACAGACAAACACATGATTGCATATGCTCCATAAGTTACGTCTGTTAAGGGGTAAAACGGGTTTTTCAGCTCATTTTTTCTTCCCCGTGTATTAAAAGGCATTGTAGGGGTTACAGACAGGTCCTCTGGTAGTGTGTAGAGTCCATCATTTCTGGTATAGTCATTTGAATAATCGGAGGAGTCGTTAAGTGGGAGGGGTTTGGGGTGTTCCCATGTAGGGGTTACCTCAGTAGAACCATTTAAATGAGTTGATGCGTGGCCATTATTCTTTGGCTTTTTGTCTCTGCTTTTTCCTTTTTTCTTGTCATTTTCTGTGTTGGCGGCACCCCTTTTTTGTCTTTGATTCCTCGCTGCTTGCAAAACGAATTCATGCCCCTTTGAATCAAATTGAAGTTCCAAGTAATTGTATCCCCTTTGTGTTTCCATGGCAGCCAGGTTGGAATTTAACTTTTCTTTGCGACGGTACTTAAGTCTCCTGTGTAGTTTTGCAGGCGATTGCTCCGGGAAGGTTCTGATGATGTTCGCTGCGGAGTCATAATGCATATTTCCTCTGCTGTTCGTCAAACCTTTGGATTTGATTTGCAATGCCCTTTCAAACGATGAGGCATTATTTTTTCTCAACCATTTTTTTATTATGTCCAAAGATCCACCTGTAGAATGCCTTTTGAAATGGCTCATGTCCATTGCTTTTTTCCCATAAATTATCAGCCATTTCCTATGCAATTCTGAATTAGAACAATTTACAACATCCCTTGCAGAAAGGTGAGTCTGACCATTGCCCTTATTGATCGTTCTTAATTTCTCATCATGTCGATATGCCAAAGCATCAAGACTCCACACTAGAAAAAGAAGACGGCTTAACAGAAGTGACTGCATGATTACAGCTCTGTTTGAGATGTGTCTGAAGTTGAAGGTTTGTACAAACAGTAATCCAAGACCGCCCTCCCATTAAAGTAAAGCTTTAGAGAAGCCTATAGGTGCATTACTGCAAATTAAATGCTGCGCAGATGTGTAGCCTACTGTAAAATTCTTGAACAAAAGACAACTGTCCTTAACGCGCACATTTCCTGAACACTTAAGGTGTAATTAAATCGCTGTTGTCATTTCCTAGAAAGAAAAAAAAATCTCGTTTCTTTACCTTGTGAAGTTCCTTTCTTTAGATTAAACAGTTGGTCCGGTAATTAGATAATTGCATTTCATTTTGAATTCGCTTGGATTACACAGAACGTGCTGCGATGAGAGTGTGTGGCTACAGACCGGTTGTGAAAGAACAGACAGAATATTTATTTAATAAACGGGGAAGTGCTCAAAGATGTGTCCTGCTCCCTCTGCGGCTGCGATCTGTGTGTATCTCGATGAGATGTTGTTAAAAAAATAGGTTCCCCTGGCGGCTAACCCGGATCTGTCACAGCAAATCCATCAGGATCAGCCTTTCAGTCTAAGCAGTTGGCTTTTAAAAAAAAAAACAAAAAAAAAAACCCTTAGCCACAGTAAATTCATTTTTATAAATGTGCACGTTAAATGTAGTAATTACGCTGTATACACAGTATTGGCCATTAAACTGTAGCTTTCAATATCAAATGGTCTTAACTGTGGCCACCAACGATGTGTTCAGCAGTATGTTGTTTTGTTTTTGTAGATGTAGGCGTGTTGTCGTGCAGATGTTTGTAGTTTGAGAATGGAGAAAACTTCGAGTCAGACAAACATACTGTACGTTATTACAAAAACACAATATAATCATTTATAAAATTAAGTTCCATTTTAATAACTCATGAATTCACAAACAGGATGCTCATTTCCCTTTGATATGCCACATTGTAATTATTGTTTATTCATAATGTAATTTTAGTACCAAATACAATACATATGTATTAATAATACCAACATATACAACTGGCAAGATACTAAAAAAGTATTATGTTAAAAACACTATTAATACCTTCTCATACGTGTACGGTATGTGGTAAAAGTGAAAGTCTAAAGTAGCTTAAACATCTAGAGCAATACAATCCATCTATTGTTTTCTTAGTAATTTTTGCCTTCTGCTTAACAGTTCACAGTTATTACTAATGTTAATGACTTGTATTTCATTGCAATACACCATAAGTTATCCCTATTGTGCTTTCCATGGATAACCAACTAAATGGACTGGACTAAACTAGAACTGACAAGCTAAATACATAATATATACTTGAATGTGCATTGTGAACAACACGGATACTTCTTGTTAAACATACAGTCTAATGTACAGTATACACTACAGTATTATCATAAACGTGTATTAAGAACATCTCGTTTTGAGTAAATGACTAGTTTAAGTAAATGATTATACATTGTAAAGAACTGACATATGGTTGCATGTTGGCTAACTAATTAGAAGAAGAACAGGAACTGTATATTAGTGACAGTAAAAGAACAAGCAGTGGGGTTTACAAGCAGACTCAAGTTTTAAGGTGGAGATACAGTAAGTTATTACACATTGAAATCATTTCAGTCAGCCTTCCAAAGGGAGTGATTTTAATTAATTGAATGCTGTAAAATACTTTGGATCTCTTAAATAAATACATTAAATGTTAATGCCTGTAATTTGTGGAAATCATGGACAATTAACTGAAAATAATTATTTGCTTGAAATAATGTAACTCCAGGGAACTCAGTAAATGTATCTACAGCAGCTCTTGAGCGCCCTCTGGTAAACACAAGCAGAACTGGAAATAAAGAACTTCTGTGGTGCATCCATTTCTTTTTTCAGAATGTTCATAAATAGTCTGAAAATTGTAGATGGTGGGTGTTTATGATAAACCTGTTCCCTTCGCTGTTTGCACATGCAAACTAAACTAAAAAAAAAAATCTCACTTCAACAATAATTTAAAGGTAAGGCAGTGTGTCTCAAAGTAATGACTAAATAATGTGTAAAATGATGGCTTATTTACTGGCAGGCCCTCTACAGTATGTGTTACATAACAAATTATTTACTGTTAATAAAAAAGCTGGGGCTTTTTTCCTCATCTTAATGTTTACCAAATATTTGTCTTTTTGAAATTGTACATGGCCATAGGGTTAACAGCTCATGCCTGTAAAACATACAGTATTATTAGGGTTAGGAGTTTTTGAGTGAACTGGAATTATATTTCATGTTACATGTAATCTTTGGCCTCAAACCCATTGAGCCAATGGCAATTTTTTGGCTGTTGGACAAGGAAACCAAGACCTTATCATCCCCCTTCTCTGCTTTTGAGAATGATATTTAGACCAAGCTCCAGTCTGAATTTAGGGGGTGATGCAAATGGAAACATACTTACTGATTTATTGAGAGAGACTGCCATGAGCTTGGGTCTGTCCAGTTTTTTAAACAATATTTACTTCCATGTGTTCTTTTTCCAAACAACGTTGAATATATTTAACTGAAATTTAACTGAGTTTTCTGCATTGTCAACTTTTGCTGAAGTGGTGAGTGGATTTAACTTAGTTCAGGTTAAAAATATTGATTAAACAAATTAAGATTGCAAAGATATTGTGACTGCTTTATGCTATGGAAGTAATTCTGCAAGATAAATAACTTTTTAAACATCTTAAGTACAATAATACTTTAATATAAAATATATAGATTGTAGAGTTCTATATGGAGTGTGTAAAGAATAAATAACTTGCTAGTGTTATACTGTCTATCTATCTATCTATCTATCTATCTATCTATCTATCTAGCTATCTATATATATACATACAGTATATATATTGTACAGTATATATATATATATTATACAGTATATAGATTGTAGTGTCCTTTGTATTGCATGTTAAAGCCCCAAGTATACTAAAGGAAAAAGAGACAGAAATGTACAAAGCCTTAGGCTGTGGCACAGGCAACATCAGTGGTCAGTAAAACCATTAAACACAAAATGTTTTTATGATAAAAATGACTGAGTAGCTGAATAATAATAAATCTTCTGCAGCCACAGCTGTCAATCATAAGCTACCAGTTGCCTAAAAAGGATATGAATGAGGTGCTAGATTGTGGGCAGAGCTGTGAACCTGTCATCTTGAATGACAAGGAAACATTGGTGATTGATTGCTCCTGGATCAAGAACCACTTTATTCACCATTTACAGGAAATGGAATGGAATTAATCTCCCATGTCTTCATTTATTTATTTATTTATTTATTTATTTTTACAAATTATAGATTTATTTAAATTGCAGTTTGAAAATGGATTATTAAAACAGTTAAGGGCAATACAATAAGGGCAATACAAATGAAGAAGAATAAGTTACTGTATGTATTATGTATGTATTATGCCACTCATTGTATGTCTACCTGAAACATTGGAATCTGTAGCACATTTCATACTCGCTCAAGTAAAAGACAACATAACTTGGCAATTGACCCATTGCTCATGTTTCTTTTTTATAAACAGTAACAGCTACTCACATTTGCCTACAATACTATAGCTACTGTAGATGTTAGATGCTACTTTTTTTATAGCCATTACTCATCTCTCTCTCTCTATTTGCACAAATACTGCTGGCAAAATAATGCTCAATTTCTGCCCTTAATTAGAAGCAGTATTCATTGTTGTATGAAGTATTAGGAAATATTGATATCCCCTTTAGATGTGCAGTAGCAGTAACACTTTAAAGTTAAGATCATTAGTGATCATTTAAAACCCTACCAAAGGAACAAAAGTGCAAATATTATTATTAAATTCAATATCAGTGATGTAGCTATGTCTGCCTTTTGAAAAACACAGCCAAATTTGGAATTCTAGTTTCTCATTATTAAATTGACCACTGACTCATATTACAATACACACACATACACATATTCAAGGCAATGCTTTTTCTTAATTTTACTTATAATGCTGCAGGGGGAAAGGGTTCAGGGTCATTATTTCCCATGTGTTATTATTAATAATCTTTGTGGGAGATAAGTATTTTACTTATTTACATTTGGTCTTCACTACTTCAGATGGTCATTGATGCTCCATCTGTCTGTCTGATTACTTTAAGTACAAAGATTATGTATGTCATGAGACATTTCGGATTAGCAACACATTTTCTTATACATTTCAGCTCTAGCTATGTTTTTTTGTTTTTCAAACCAGGCTGATACTTAACAGTTTGGCGTTGGTATTCTTGTAACAGTTGGTTGGACACAGGTAATCATTTCCAAGGACCGAGGTGGTATGCATATTTTCTGCTTTGTGGAGTTTTTCTGTCTGTGTAGAAATTAGATTGAAGAAATCACCTTGTAAACTCATTTCTTCTCTAGATCATGTGTGCTTGATCAGCCTGCATAGAAAATCCTTCATACTTTTTTAGTTTAGTTTATTTATTTTTTTGTGTAACTGAGTAAATAAGGGTGTTATGATTAATACCAAGAACTGCTGCAAAAATACATATTCTCATTTAAAGTTATTGACTTTTTTTTTTTCAAATTCCGTTTTTTATTAATAAAATACTGCGATATTCATGAAGCTGTTTTAATCTAGCTGTTTTATGTAAGTGTGCTCACAAATTAACCGTTGTTTTCTTCAAATTTAATATAAATTTAATATTGTCTGATAATATTATGTGGTCCAAATTGCATCTCTGCTGAACCCTGCCTTTGAAAGTAAATGCTGTTAACTGGTGTCATTATGAGCGCTAACACAGTGATTAGATTTTTCTGTAAAAAACTGTCCATTTGCTGATTATTATTCTTTATTCCACTTTAGGGCTCATCTTATTAAAATGTGTGTGAAAAAAGGTGACATGGCTTACTTTGTGCTATGGTTGCAGCCTCCCATGACTCTTGCTGAAGGAACTGACGAAGAGGTTTAACATCTGTAACAATAGAACAGTTTTTGCACCTAAGGGAATAAAATTAAAAAATAATAATTAAAAAAAATGTCCATAAAATCAGTACATACATACACACACGGTCATTGAAAAGTGTGTGTGTTAGGAAAGCTGTAATATTAGAAGTATGGCAGGATGTAGAAATTTTCTACAGGGCAGTTTATAAACCTAAAGCACGAAGAACTTGTACCTGGCACTTGCAAACTGTCCAGCTGAATAATGAACCTACATAAGAAGTTCTGAGCACTTTTGCAAAACCTAAACAATTGCTAAATAATTTAAATGTTATTGTGGAATTGACATTAACCACTAACATTTAAACTAAAGCAATTAACAGCAAATACATCTTTAAAGAAAATCAATAGTATAACATATGAATGAACACAATATAAAACCACTACAAAAATGCATTTAGTAGTTTGACACATTTTAATTTGTGAGCAATTATATATAATGCAGAACAGACTGAAACTTGCATTGATAACATCCTAAGAGAATAATTCATGTTGAATTCCATACTCGTAATAGTACGTCTTTCCTTGGATGAGAAAAGGAGCTGAACGATCTAATAAAGTTAGCTGTTCTTCTTGAAAGTTGAAAGATTTCATTCAGTGAGGCTCCTGATAGATCCATAAGAGATGTATGTGTTAACAAGTGCCATAGAGTAATGTGCATAGAACTGAAAATGTTTATTTTAATCTGAAAGATTTCCAAAAATATATATATATATATATACAATGTTTTTTCTGCATCTTCTCCCAATCATCCTCCACAAGAAAGAGGAAAGCAATCTGTTGTTTGTTCTTTGTACACCCAAAAGCAGTCTTGTACCAGAAAGCACTGTGTAGGTTTAGGTTGAGATATCTGGTTGAGGCATCTTCAAACAGATGTGCAAGGCTCTCATCATCTGGGATTTCCTGCCTGAAATCATTTTAAGCAGTAAAAAGAGCTTGGTTAACCTTAGCTGTCAATCACGACCAAAAACAGATGAATTGGGATCTAAACGTGACCTTGAGATTGATATAGTTTTAGAATCATGAAAGAAGGGCAGACCTCCTCATTGATGATGATGTTAGTGATTATCACTGTGGTGTGGGGATCAGATTCTAGGACAAAAGGAGGTATAACAAATACAAACCAGATCTGTTAAATCAGTATAAAACCAATATAACCCTATACACAGTGCTCCAGATAAGCTGTATACCGGGTGTTTTACCCACCAAGATTTTGTACAGTAGTTCAAAGTAACATTACAGTTAAAATGTAAGCCTGTAGTTAATGCACATAAGTTAGCATTACAGTATGTACAGTATTTATTGACTTCAAGGTAATGTTGCATTTTACTCATCCCAAAATACATTTTAGGCACATAGGGCAGAATTATTCCACCTTTAATCTGTTAAAAAACATCCTCCTATGTTCTAATGTGGATGGCGGATAACATTTAATACATAATTTCCTGTGGTTCTTAGGAGCTTTAAATGAATAAGTAATGAGCATTTAAATGATGTAATCTGCCAAAAAAAATGGATTCGGTTCAAATGTGTTAGCAATGTTATATAAACACAATCGAAATCTGTCCCAAAACAGCGGGAAAAAACACAAATGCAAACATATATATTTTCAAAAGTTATTTTTGTATTATTCTTTTTAAGCTTCCAAGCCAGAATGGTTGGGAAGGCCATTGTTATTGTTAGGATTTTTCTTCTTATTTTTCTTCTTATTCTTCCATCAACTTCAAACTGCTCCTGTTCGCACATGGTGTAACCAATCAACATGAAACTCGGTAGGTATCATCCTGTGTAGATTACAGTTCAGATGCAAAAAAAATCCTGCTCTCCTGTGTCAACCAAGATGGCGGCCTGACAATTTTTTTGGAAAAACCTTTCAAAATCTTCTTCTTGGGAAGTGGTGAACTGATTGATCTGAAACTTCGCATACGTCATCAACAATTGAACCTGCTTCAAGTTTGCAATGCAGAAGTTGCTGCGATAAATTTTACTATCAAAATGGCTGCCACTAAATTCGCCAAAGCGTGCCCCAAACATCAAATTGCTTTCTGTTTGCACACCGTTTAACCAACTAACTCCTAACTTGGCAGACGTCAGAATTCTTGGTAGACAACAGAATTTAAATATGGAAAAATTGTGTTCTTTCGTAAAACAAGATGGCGGCCAGTCTTACGTTTCGTTCTTAAATTTAAAACCGCTTCAGTTAAACACAGTTTAGTTGATTAACTCCAAAACTGACAAGCATCAGTTTTGGAGTTCTGGTGTTTGTGCGTAAAGCAAGATGTATTTATAGGCACTGTATGCTTCCCTGGGGATGTGCATCAGTAACTTTATAGGCTAAAAATAAATTTTAAAAAACAGGCATATTAAAATGATTTCAATTAATTCCCGTCTCTCTCTCATTTTTGTCTGAACCGGCTCCTCATATGAGAAACGGTGTATGTATGCCTACTTTCTTTTAATAACAAAGCAGCACCTTAGTTTGCCGCATTTTGTGACGAGCTGATTTTAGCATGTGGTGCCACTGAGCATTTACATAGGACACTTTCAATAACCATTCTATACAAGCTTCTAACACACGTACCAATGTCATTCTGATGTCCCTCATGAAAAAATCTATCAGCATGACACCGGAGCGCAACTCAATCTGTGGAGCTTCTGACTGTCCTTGTAAATAAAAATCATAACAGTATACAATTTGTTTGCTCTAAACGTTTTATGGTAACCATGTTGTAAACACTGTAGCAAAAAAAAACCAAAAAAACTATACAACGTTGCACAGTTAAATCAGTTACTTGAAATATAATAATACATTTAGCACTGTTTTACACTTAACTTTTTCCTCATAAGAATAAAAAAAGTTATAATATAACGTGTGTCTAAAAGCAAACGGTAGCCTCTTTTAAAAACTTCTTACCAGTGTAAAAGGGGAGCATAAAGGGTGCACGAAAATGTTAAAGGGGGCGCAGTAGTTGCGCCTATGATCTGAAGTGCGGTCACTGTTTTTGTTGGCGGACAGACTATTGACCATTCTGAATCAGGCGGAAAACAAACTGGTGGAAGTTTAAATATTTGCCACTTTGATCTTTCGAAAATAGGCACAGATTCTTAGATCTTCTTTGAAAATAACCACCATAGTGTCTAAATTGGCGAGTACATGACTCAATGACCCAAAACCTTATCTGGAGCGCTGCATACACATGTTCTGCTTCATAAGCTACAGCAGAGCTTGTAGATGTAATTATTCCTCATCTTACATTTTTGGCTCACAGAGTGATACATTGACAAGTGACTTTCAAAAGGAGAGGTCCTGCAACTTGAGCACAGTTTGATAGTCTTATTAGGTCATCCCAAATCACCTCCACAGCCTGTAACATTGTAATTCATAGCACGCATTTTACTGAAAGAACGAAAACCTTTATCAGCATTTAATGATGGTCATAATTTTAAATAAATAAACACTGCTCATCAGCAGTCATTTTCTCACTTACAGGATCCTGCACTTGGGAAAAGCAACACTTCACAGACTAATAAAAGCTTTTTGGTTCATAAGATTTTAGCTTGGCCCTGATCTGAAACTTCTGAGTAGGTTTGCAATTCTTAACATTGTTGTCTTCATATGCTGATGAGCAGTAAGCACTGAAAAATAAGGTAATACAAAAACCATCATGTGCACAAGATAATAGTATACTGCAATTGATCCAATACTTTGAAAAATAAAGGGATTGTAATATTTACAGCTTAATAATTGGCATCTGTAATATTTAACTAGACATCTGTGTTTTTGTGACCAAAACTAAAGCTTCTCAGGTCATTATGTAAGGGTAATGGCACAACTGACAGAATGATTTGTAAAGATGAAGGAAATTAAGCATGATGTTGACATGATGTATGTAACAAACAAACAAACAAACAAAGATTAATTTGTATTGTATGAACGCTACATAACCTTGGGAATCATAGAATACAGTTGTGTAATTCAGGTGAAGGTAATATCAAAATCATGACCACAACACGGTAGTTGTAACATATTAAGATGAGGGGTGATCAAAGTGAAAGGAATTGCCCAAGGAGTTTCCATAACACTGAAAATAAAGATTTGTCTGTAATTGAAAGTTTATAAGATATGAGCTGTTAAAAAAATAAAATAAAAAATACAATAATAATAATAATAATAATAATAATAATAATAATAATAATAATAATAATAATAATAATAATAATATATCTCTGCAGCACAACAGGAAATCTCAATTACATACTGTATATAGTATAAAAGCATGGTAGTTGCTGTTATTATTATTATTATTATTATTATTATTATTATTATTATTATTATTATTATTATTATTATTAAAACAACAACACTGTATTGACAGAACACCAGTATCATAGTATCATAATGTTCAAAACAATATCATACTGTACAGAACAGTTACATTGCAAATGCAGTTAACTGATTACTTGACATCTGTCAAAAGAAATTAATGTTTTTATTCAGTGGTCTTTTACATGTAGAGCATTACTAATTCCTTGATCAATTCAATGCTGTCAAGCACGCAAATGCTGGCTTGACGTAACAAGACCATAGCTTGGGTTCATACAAGTTTCCCCTAGAGGGTTGCATCATATGCTTATTAAGGTTTATATATAGAATATTTTTTTTTTTTTTTTTTTTAAATGTTGTATGCAAGAACTGTTTTATCTAAAGGTCCACAAGCTATTTTATAAGATGTTTTCAGTCATTTCAACAGGTTGTGTACCTGTTACAGATTGTTGTTGACATCGTTCCAACTATGCATGTAATGTGCCCTTGTTTACTGAAAAAAAAGATAATTTAATTTACCTTTTTAGAGAAATCTGGGACCTAACGTTATTGGCTTATGAGAAAGATAAGTTTGTGAAGTATATGCTAGGCTTAGACAAATTCTGAGTGCTAAGTTAAAAAGCAAAATTATATTAATGCTAATGGATGAAAACTCTCATTTATATAAACAACGATAGAATGAACTTTGATAAATTATGTAACAAGTGAGGTTTCAATATACATATAAAGGGTTGGGGCCAGTGCAGAAGCTGTGGCAATTCAGGTGGCACAGTAAATTTGATGTACTGTGGTACAGCACGCCAGTAGTAGATATAAAGCATTTACTACATTGAGTCATGTAGTTTATATCCGTAGGCAGGTCACAGGCAGGTATAAGATCTCAGCTTGATTAATATATTAAATAAATATGAATAGACAAAAAAAAAGTTTATGTGTGTAGCATGTAAAGCCTAAACAATGTTTTCATTAGTATGAGATTAAAATACAAAATCAAGTTAAATCATTGTTGAGGCCATTTACTTCTAGCATAACTAATACTGGTTTTCAAAATGTGAAATTAGACCAAAGAATCAAAAGAACATAATAATAATAATAATAATAATAATAATAATAATAATAATAATAATAATAATAATAATAAAACACTTACTTGAGAAGTCCAGCAAAACGGAATCACTTACATTGGGATGGACACTAACTTCTGCTGATTCCAGCTTCCAAGGGGGAAAAAAAATACACATCATTCTGATTTGGTATTTTAAGGTATGTTATGTGACATTTGCAAACTTGTTATCAGTTTGAGACTGACAATTTCATTTACAATGAGATTTGTACTAAATGTAGGAAAAAATGCCATAGAGTCACATCACTGTCCAGTACATTATTTTGAGCACTAAAAACAGTAGGTAGACGTTTTTCAAAAGTTATATATATATTTTTTTTAATTTGTAATATTTTTAGTTCACAAGAGAAATGGTTAGAAAGTAAAGCTAATGCAACATGTTTAATCAATCCATCCATTTCTCTTTATCTTACAAGGAACAACTGTATAAAACTAAAATTTTGTTATTAGTCGCACTATTATAGAAACAACAGGGTCACACAGTAACAATGATATGAAATAAAGGTTATTTCTCTCTAGTGTAGTGCATGCCAAGGACGCTGGAACTAGGGGTGCTGGGGTTGCGGCAGCACCCCCTGGCTTTGCATGGATTCCATCATATACAGGGGTTACAGTTTTGTTCAATGGCTTTCAGCACCCCCACTTTAAAAACTGTTCCAGTGCCAATGGTTCATGCTTAAATGGTGTTTGAAATGGGAGTTTGTATCATTTTGAAAGCTTCAGTGGGTTTAAATGTCTCTTGTTGCTCCCTTCGGAAAACAATCTCATCAGGCCAGTAACAGCAGGTGATTTCTTAATTCAAAGGAATGTTAATACAAGCTTCACAAATATATCTCTAAAGTTTGTAAAGATTTTATATATATAAGTAACGGTGGCAAGCATTTAAGTGAAATGTTTTTGTTTTTTTGAAGGTAAAATTGCAGATGATTTTCATTTGATATTTGCTTTTTCGCAGTGGAAGCGTGCAACTTTGCATGGAGATTGTTGATTCGCAGATAAGCCCCTGGCTGCAGAGAGCACAGATTTACTAGTTTAGTTTTTTGTTTTTGCAAAATGTTTTTCTTAAAACGAGAATCTTGTTGTTTTGGCTGTCCAAGTGTTAAAGCTGCTATTGTGACTTTAGTGTAGCTCATTCAGGTAAAATTACAATTTAAAGAAAGTCCACTAGATGGTAGTATAGTATTAAGCAAGATAGCAACTTGTGTTTTTATTCTATTGGCTAAAATGTCTGCATTACCATGTACACATCATTAAAATAACTTGTCATTATTGCAAATACTAAGCATGTTATGTATTTTATTAAAAAATGACCTCTTGGTTCACAAGCTTCCTCCCCTTCATACCCATTTGCCACTTACATTAGGATTAAAATATGCAACATAAAATAACAAAACAAACAACAAGAACTTGCTGGTCACGATGAGTTTAGATGAACCTCCTGATGCATTCACACTCAGCAAGATGCTGTCTACACTGCATTTGATGGCACCCTCCCACTCCACGTAACATGGCAGGGCATTTAAGCATTCCAGTATGCAATGTTAATATATTATGCAGTCGGTCGCTGCTCTACATCGACCTCTGTCTAGTCTCAGTTTTGTAAAAACCATTTACTATGTATTTAAGATTTCTTGTGAAATGTATCTGTTTGCCCTCAGGGTGTACTGCCCCCCCGTCACTAACAGAGAACATAAAAAAACATACCTGCTCAATGCAGTGGCGCAGGCACCGTTTCATTACAAACAATGCAGTGTTTCCTGCATCACTACACGATCCACGCTGTGTATGTGCCCAATCATGCGAAATGTGATCAAATTCTAATTAAAAAACAGCTTTATTGGCTGTACACGTCATTGCACTTGATCAAGTACCGTATTACATTTAGTCAGTTTGCCTCAAAATGATTCTTACAAGCGGATTCTTTTACATTGGTTAGTATAGGAATGATTTTGTCCCAGTGGTTCTGATCACTATATGCGGTTGATTCTTATATCAGTGATATTTGTAAAAGGAGTGCACTGTACTGCAAAGTCAATTTTAAGTTACAGTGTCACACAGTTGTATCCCTAAATCCTACAGCAGCAAATAATGTAACATTGGTAAGATTATTTTCTGCTTCAATGTTAGAGAGGCCTCTCTCCAAGATACAGTCATCCTCAAACTCAAATTCACAATATAACCTTTCTGTCTTCTCTTCTTACAGCTCTGCAACTTCAGACAAATATTGCCTTATCTTTTATTAAGCCACGTACTCAGGATAACCCATCATTTACAACAGTTCTGATACTACACAATTTTACAGTTGGTAGGACTGAAGCACAAACGAGACCAAGCGATGTGTCCAAGGTCACACTCTGGTCAGTGGGCTTATACACCTAAGGCATTGTCTTTCTCTCTCTTTTAATATGCCTATCCACACATCTATGTATTTCTGCCTAGATGCTTCTTCAACCTACCACTGTTTCTGCCTGCCCTTTTGACACACCCAGCTTGCTTAATGTTTTCATTGTTGAACCTTCTCCAGGGCAACAGAATCTACCAAACATCACCCTTAAAGGTCACTTTGTGTTCTGACAACACAGGCTAGTTTTCGTGTTAGCATGGGTAATCTATTAATACCAGTCAGGCATGGTAGCTCAGAGCACCAAAGCACTATGCCTTTGCGTGCTCGACCTCGGCACTCAAATTGAAACCATGACCAGAATGCACAGTGTTTCCTCAACTTGGAGGCTATTTTCGTTGGTGATGCAAATAGGTTGTTTGCTCTCTTGAAAGCTGTAAATCTAAGCTTGATATTCCATATCAGCCATGCTTCTCCCATGTTAAAAGCTGTACCCTTTATTCTCCTTGTCAGGATACTTTAAAAACAATATTATTTCCATAGACTATCTAAAAAGAGAGGCTTTATCAATAATGTTCAGTTGTTCTCTCTTTTCTTTGGAATGACCTTCCTGAGGTGAACCATGTGCCAAATATTGACTAACCAAGATTACTGCAGTGCAGTAGATTTTCGATGATAAAAAACGGCAAAACACATTTCTTGTAGAATCCTTCATCTCAGAAAACAATAATTTAAGAGCTAACAATTATCCTCATTTTGTGTTCAGGATAAGTCTCCAAAAGCGTATACATAACAGTCAACCTGTTCTTGGCAAAAAAAGTAAAAAATGTGATAGCTTTGTTCAGCTTGTATATGCAAGAAATGAAAGCTTTTAACTGGTTCAGACTTTATGCATACATTAGCAGTTGAACCTGTCACTCATCCTGTGTTTACTACTCTTCTGGCATTCGATTTGGCATTATGAATGTGTTTTCTAATCTGTTTTCTTTTACAAGGTCTTTTTTTTTACAGAATATATTACAGTGGGGCAGCAGAATTTAAGTGGAATTCCAAATTCACTGTGTAGTCCTTTCCACACTTGATATTGGGATTGTTTTTTGTTCTTTTAGTAACTCATTTGGTAGCAAAACTTCCTCTAGGGGTAGGGTTAATTAGTTTTGTGGTTAGATGAATTTGCTAACCATTCTTCAAGGTCAGATGCACATTCAAAACAGGATTAATGTGAGAACGGTGAAAAAAAAACCTGCACTTCTTATATAGGATGTGCCGTAGCAAATGCCTTATCCTACCCACACCAGTGATCTATGTGCTTTATCACTGTAGCATCTAACACATTCAAAATCTTTCAGGCAATTTCTATCTTGCAGTACATCTCTCAGAATCCCAAAAGGTAGACTTCAGCTTTTTGAATAATTTAGTTCTTTGTGTAGTGACTTTCATCCTCTGTTACAGCTAAATTCAAAATAAATGCCATCAGTAACATGGAAAAGTGGATCTCCAGGACCTATACCCAATGTTAGTGCATGTAAAAATGTAAATCCTTCACATACCCCATATTCTGAACTCTCAATAGCTTGTGCTAAATTATGTCCAGAATTAGTTTCATTATAAATAAACAAGCGCTCTCCAGGGCTGGGTGACAACTTCTGTGCTTTGTGTTTAAGAAGATTACAAAGAGGTGGGGGGGGAATTGTATATCCTGTCCACGATAAACCAAATGGAACAAGCATAGTCGAGTTGTGGCAGATTGAGAAACCAGGAACCTGTGTTGTTTAGGGGGAACTTTCTTAAAATATCTGGGTGGTGAGTCAGGGGAACACAACTCTAACCTAATGATGTTGGCTCAGTTTAATCTAAGGGTCACTTATCCAGACTTTTGTCCTTAGAGGGCAAAGTGCAAGTTCTTAAAGCACAAGCAGTGGAATCTGAGCTCAAAGAACCACTATAGCAGCACATGAATGGTAGCCAGCTGTGTCTAAGCCTCCTATGCAGGCCATAGTCAAAAGACAAAAAGGGGCTGAAATGATTTATTATTTTATATTGGTGGTCTTTGTAGAAGTTGTGGCAGGACTGGGGCACTGCACATGGAAAGAGCGTGTTTTGAATATTGTTTGGGTTTTGTAAATAAAGCTTGTTCAAATGCATATGTTTTTCTAAATATGGCAGGGCTGAATCCCCTCCCTGCTAAAAGGTGTGGAATGTGGCCAGATACTAACTGATTCCTCATGACTGAGTGTGTAACCATGGTAAGCAAACTAAAGCCCAGGACACACGACCAATCCTGTAAAATCGCATCGCAAAGTATAATACACTGCCCGATGCGACTGAAAAATCGCACCGGGCAGTATGTTATACTTTGTGATGCAATTTTACAGGATCAGCCAATCGATTTCAGTTGGCCAAAGTTTAAACTTGTTTAATATTTAGCGATGTGATTCCCTCGCATCGGCTAGTGTGTTATGCCCACTCACAAGCCTCAATGTCAGCAACCAATGAGTTCACTGGTCATATGACTGGAGACATGCATGTATTCTCTCTTTCTATTAACTAAATCCATCCATTATCTGTAACCATTTAATCCTATAGAGGGTTGCAGTGAGCCGGAACCTAACCCGGCAGACATAGGGCGCAAGGTGGGACTACACCCTGGACGGCACACCAGCCCATCGCAGGGCAACTAAGGGGCAATTTAGAGAGGCCAATCCACCTAGCCAGCATGTCTTTGGACTGTGGGAGGAAACCAGATTACCCAGAGGAAACCCACGTGAACACAGGGGGAACATGCAAACTCCATACAGGCAGACCCCTGAGGCTGGAATCGAACCCAGGACCCTGGAGCTGTGAGGCAGCAGCGCTAGCCACCAAGCCACCAAGCCACCGTGCTGCCTTCTATTAATTAAATAAATAAGTAAGTAAATCACACACACACACACACACACACACACACACACACACACACACACACACACACACACACACAATGTATTCCATTGGTTTGTATACAATGTCCGTGTCGACATCTTTTGAAAACGAGCAACTATTAGTAATATAACTGCTGCTATAACCATGCTGCATGATTCATTTGTTTTTAATAGCATTATAATTATACAATATCACATTTTTATTTACAATGAAGGGAAAACATAATACATGTTTTTGCTGACATCATAAGCATTTGTTAATAAAAACGTGATTTTGCATATACACCACTCACTTGATATATCGCGGGTGTTGGGGTCCAATATAAATCCACTATATATCAAGGGCCACAATATATCGAGAGACCCATAGAAAAACAAATAGCCTAACAAATACTGTATAACCACTTAGAGGCTTGTTGCTAGGGAGCTGACATCACTGCCCTGTGACTTTTGCTAGTGCATTGCTGCCACAAGTAATCACCTAGTTGGCTAAAATAAATACCGCTTCAGCAAGAAGATATTTAATTTGCTTTGCGTTATTGTGCAATGCGTATGTATATGATAACAGTACAATATTAATGCTTTGTTTTTAATTGTTTTGTATATTTTTGTTTGTGGTGTGCAGTACAAAATAAAACAAACAGTAATTCTAATTAATTGGAAGCACCCATCAAATCTGGTACGTTACACTGTTTTCGGTCTGTGACATCTTTTTAAACTGAATTTATCAAATTTTCCATAGTTTTTAATGTAATTTATCATATTTTCCTACCATTATGAAAAACAGTAAGCAAATATTTATCAAATGCAATACATTGGGTCTTGTACATTTTTATTTTACTTGTGGAACTTTGCGGTGGACTTCTTGTGAATTGTTTTTTCTTTTTAGAAAAACTGATTGTTTCCAGTTTAAGTTTGCAAAATAGTGTATAATTAATGGTAAATGTACCTCATTTTGACAACAGGAAAACACCCATCAGATCGCAATTGATTGCACCTGTACTGTTGCAAAATCTGACAGCGTACTACTTTCTGAAATTAAACACGTCAAGTTTTGGTATGCATACCACATTCTGACGATGTACCACTTTCTAACACTACACAGGGTCTATAGTTCAGATAAACTTCAGGTACATTGAAATAGTATTCCAATTCCAATTCCAAAAGAAAAGGAGACGGACAAGTTGAAAAAGGCATGCAGATGGAATAATCTAGCTAGAAAAAATAAATCATTTTTTTAATTTTTTTATTTGTGCATTTTTCCTGAGGGATATCAGACAACATCCTTTAGGTAAAGTGTTCCCCCACTACTACCACTAGTTTAATGAAAATTGATTTGAGTTTGTTTCAAGGACTCAGATTCAAGGACTCGTGACTCTGACTCGAATGATAGTGACTCAGATCCTGATGACTCAGGCTCGAGGTTTGAGGACTCAACTACAAGTCTGAGATATTATATATATATATATAAAATCAGACAGTGAGAGAGAGAATACATGCATGTCTCTAGTCATTTGAGGTTTTCATGATCACGTCGCCTTCCATCCAAAATTGTAGATATTAGTACTGCCATAGCCTTATGTTTTCACCTATTGATTCACACCATTGCCGCTGTACTTTATGCATCAGGAAAAACTCGCAAATTGTGCATCCCTTCTTGCGATTTTATCAGGCAGTTTGTGATGTCCGCTCCCAAAGATTTTTTTTTTGCGACGCAACCTCCACTGAGATGTGATGATCGCATTGGGCAGTATGTTCTGGGCTTTAGAAACCATGTACTAGAGATCACAGTGTGTATACCAGGATTGTAGTGAGTGTACAGGAAATTAGCTTCAGGGACTTGATTCCACGTTAGTAAAAGAAGGGTGTACAGAAGGTTCCTGGAATGGGACCTCCTTTTTAGTAAGAGTAGCACTCGGCCACTGTTCCTGGAGTGGGACCTCCTTTTTAGTAAGAGTAGCACTTGGACACTGTTTGGTCAGCTTTTATTTTCTAGCTGTTTTTGAACAGTGTTTTGTTTTTAATATTTTGTGTACGAGAAGCAACCCTGCACTATGGCTACCCTTGCTGGTACCCTAGTGTTGGCCACCTACCACTGCAATTATTGTAAATATTGTAAATAAAACTTCTGCACACGGTGCGGCGTTGTCAACGTCAACCTCCTGTCGGTCTCACTCTCATCTTTCTAAGCAGATACCCGCCCCCTTTTACAGGTCTATTAAAGTAATGTATCTTCTGGGGGTTGGGAGAAGAAGTCACTTGAAATAGGTGGGCCGTAGACTGGTATCACCTTTCACTTTTATTCCTCTTGGACTATACACTTTTACAATAATGTACTTACCTTTTTTTCAGTATTGCCCTTTTATTCCATTTAGATTAAAACCTCTTAAATTGGTAACTTAAATAAACCAATTTTCAACTGAACAGCCTTTAACCAGCAAGCTGTTAAGAAGGTTGATGGGTCACTCCACTAACAAAGGAAACTAACAAGCTCAGACAAGCACACTTCAACCATGTGCAGCTCTTGAATTTACTTCCACTGGCTACTGCATGTAACAGAACATTACCCATTTATCACAGCTGTTTATGTCAATTCCCAATAGGCTACCCACACTTTAAAGAGGCTTTGTGTTCAGATATAGAATACAAATTCCAATCTCCAATTTCTTCCCCACTCCGTAATATAGACTGCCCTCCAACATGTACTGCAATGTATGGTAAATTATGTATCTATGGCAACAAGAAAATATGGTATATAAACACAATGGTATATACCTGTCAATACATGAGCTTATATTAGTATATTAATTCTGGGAAACCCTAATATATTCTGTGTGAGTAATAAAACAAACAAAAAAAAACATGAACATGTTCATTTAAGATTTAGTTCAGTAGAAAGATGATATCCTTAATTCAATTTCAAGCATCTTTCCTAAAATAAAGAGTGATCTTGCTGCTGCTACACATTAGTAATTAATCTATTGCCAAGCCAGACTGAAGTGCATCAGTAAGGAGAAAGATATTCTCTCCTGCAATGTGATGCTTGGTTAGCATTCACTCCTGTAATCTTTGTTTGCTTTCAACTGACTAAATGCATTACAAATTTAATTTGGCACTCTCCATGGAGTAGATTTGTATCTTATCTTTATTTTTTCATGGTGCTTTCAAGATGACATTCTAAAATATTTCCCTTCTTAAGCAAAAACAAAATTATATATCTTTCAGTGCAGACATTTCTTCAAGGATGTTTGTATAAAAACTCTGCAACTCTTAATTTGTGAACAACTTTGTAAATGTGTATCTGCCTTTATAATGGTGGGGATACAAAACCTGCACATTTGCAGTTTGTTATAACAAACCTACCTACTGGTTATTAACAGATACAGTACATGAGCCTCATCGTTTGTGACATTGGGGTTTTAGTTAGGATGCATTCATGATTTTGATATAGAAAAGGGTTTATATATAAAATGTGGTATTCTACAGTGTTTAACACTGCAGCATCCTACATTAACAGAATGCCTATTCTTATATTAATAGAATGCCTATTAGCAGTCCCTTCTGATTATGTTCCTATGTTTCCCAAAAGTAATTGAAGCTGTAGAGACTGTCCCCCTTTCAACCCGATTGCCACTATGCCAATCAGACAGGTTCCTGACCACAACAGAAATGAAGAAAAGGGGATTGCTTCTTTTCCCCATAAATTAAGTTTGTTACACCAATAATATTTGAAAGAAAACATCTGACATTTACACCATGGGCCTTAAATATGTTAACAGTATTTTAAGGCAGCTTAGCTCTTAGGATGTTTTTTTTTTTTTTTTTGTTTGTAGTGTAAACGTACCCGCCCTAATTCCAGCCGTCTCAAAAGTGGCTTTGGGCTATTTTTTGCTTCACTATGAACCCTGAGTCGGGTCACGCAGAGGCACGTTGTGAGCATCGCCCCCAGTGTCAGTGTCACTCAACCGTCTCCTTGGGCACAGGGCACATAAACATACTCCGCTGAATCTGCGGATATGAGAGGCCGGAGAGATCAGATCCAGGTCACACACTTCAGTTCAGGGGCTATGCACATGCATACAGCTGGCTTAGAGAGATGCTCAAGTGTAAATGGGTGGTTCAAATAAGGACATTTTAAGCCAGCTCAGGTCAGTTTAAAGTATAAATGCACAAAGAGAAAGGTATGTTCTTACACAAGGCTGTGTTTGTTTTTGGCGGTGATCAGACCCTATAATATATATATATATTAAAGTATTTAAAATGTACTCCTCAGAAAATCCCACCTTCCTGTAATTAATCTATAACAAAATGAGTTAATGTCTCAGCTGAAATAAAATATTGTGCTATCTCAACTACTGTCACATTTGTAATAGTTTAGCTGTGGAAAGATAAGAGTTCAGCAATTGTAGCAGAGTGATAAATGAATGAGAGCTAAATAGTGCATCAATCAGTAACCATATTGTCTTCCTGTTTAGAACAGATTGAGGTACATTCAGCGCTCCAGATAAGGTGTTGGGTCTGGGAGTAACTTACCCTAATTTTAACAAAGAGTAAAATGTATTTTCAGGGGGTATAATGCAACATTACCTTGAAGTCATGAGTAATCTCGATAAATACTGCACAATCTTTAATGCTAATGGTAGGCATTAAAAAAGAGCCTTCCATTTTAACTGCAATGTTACTTTGAACTTCTGTACAACCGCGTGTGTTCTACAAGGTTCTTTATTGGCTCAGCACATTTTTTTCAAGGTATCACACAATGCAAATTAATTATGTTAATGATATTTTAACATTACATTCTTAAACTCGTGAGCATGTTGAAACTTCAATATAATTGATTTCCATTACATGAGAGTAGGTGTTAAAACTTCATGCTGATATTGGACTTGGCTCTCGCCAATATGAGTACCAACTAAGACGTAGCTTCTTTCACTGTAAACTAATGTGATCCATCTGCGTTTCCTTCCATCTGATGATGTAGATATCCTTCTGCCTGGTGTTGATGGCTGAAGTGTAATTCTTGCTCCAGGGATTAACCTATTTTTGCCTCCCTGGCGCATCAGCACACACAACGGCTGCAATGCTGGCACCAGGGATCAACCACAGTGCAGCCTTCCTAGCGCATCAGCATGACAACCGTCTGGACTGAGCTGAGTAGGGTACTTCTCTGGGGTCTTAAAGTGGGCACCATCCATCCTTGGTGTTTCGTCGACCAGCTCACAACACCTTAAGAGGGCTCGACAGTGATTTTGACGTCCCAGCATCACCCTCCTCTGTCCCCCACTCAGCTAAGCCCAGCTTACTTACCTTCCTTTACATCAACATTTTTCTTTTATTTCTACTATGCTTGAGGTCCCCAACCAGAATCTTTTCGTCTCAACCAGAACCAGTTGCTGCTCCTCTCTGCTGCTTCAGTTAAGTTCTTCACTATGCGTCACAACTCTTTTAATACCTTTTCTTTTAGGTTGCTCCCCTGGACAGAGAAATTTTCTTCTTCGTGTGTCATATATTGCTGGCATTGGTGGCAACCTGTTGGTCATGCTGCGCTTGCCTTCCAATGTTAAGGCCAAACATCGCAGCACCTGGTCATGACGCCAAGTAAACTATCCTTGGCTAACATCCTGTCAAAATGTGTCTTAATGTAGCTGGCGATGAACATAGATTAAGGTTCTGTGGTGAAGGGAGACCATCATATGTTGACCTGATCACAAATCTCTCAATTCAGAGGCAGTTGACTTGCTTATGTGATACATGCTTTTGACATTACGCTGACAAACAAACCAAAAACTTCACAGATCACGCAGCATCAAACCTGACACTGAGGGTAGTAATGTTGGCAGTTTTAACGTCAATGTATAAAGCATAGAAGGGGCCTTGATTGTGATGCATCCTCAAATCCTTAGCCTGGAGGAACATTTGCTCAAGCAGCATAAACAACAGGACTACAGACAAGATACACCAGTAGCCTCTGTATTTGCCTACCAAAGCTAAAAAGTAATGAAATCAGACGCGATACAGGAGTATATGACATAGTGCATTCCGTCCTGAAGTGTGAACCCATCAGGAAAACCCAGAGGGCAGACACCACTAGAAGAAGAGCCACTAGGACCTCAGCCTGTGGTAGAACAATGGTGCAAGGTGCCTGGCATGAAAGGCACAAATACAGCAAAATATGAAAGAAAATACTGGGATGGAAGAACTAACAGAAGCCAAACCACACACGTGGGGTAAACTTACCAATAAACTGATCCAAAACACCACATCTGTTTCCTAATTTGTTTCTCCAGTGGCTTGCATTCTTGGTCCTAGCGGAACTCAGCAAAGGAACTGAAAGCTCTTTATAGGGAATGGAGTCCTTTACTGTATCTCACCCACTGTGGCCTTGGTCAAAAGAATGTTCCAACTACAATGATGCTTTCTGACTTGTATAATGATTGTATGAGATGTATTACTTCAAATACAGTGGTAGTATAAAGGTTAGTATACAGTGGAGGATAGTGTTAGTACTACTAGCAAGCCTGCTAATCAACAGTGGGGACAACCAGAGACAGACAATCATAGTGGGGGATTACATTCTAAGGCATGTAGACAGGAAGTTTTGCAGTGTCTCTTTGGTGCCAGAGTTGAAGATATGAGTGACAGAGTAAATCAGGTAACAAATGGGGCAGGTACAAAACTAAGTGATTGTAGGGACAAATAATATACAGAACTCGCTACCATGCTTAAAAGAGAAAAGAGTCTCTTTAGTGCTTATAGTGCTGAGGGCAGTGAAGGAGAGGCGTAGCAGAATGATTGGTTTAAATTAGGGCTGTCAATTAAATCGCAGTTAACTTCTGCAATTAACACGTTCATTTTTTTGGAGACTAATTTTTTTAATACGCGTTAAATCGCATTGCTGTGTCTTGAGCCTTTCGGCACACCATACTTCAATCTGTGGATTGAGTGTCTGAGTGCAGTTATTGTTGTAACAGAAAGTTAGTCACTGAACCGTGTAATGGAGCAAAGCACTAAAAATTAATGAGAGATTTTTTTTTATATATTCTGACGGCTCACTGGACAGAAAGACTGTAGCTACATATTTATAATTTTATTAAAAAAAAAATTATTTCAGTCCACAATCACATTTAAAAATAGATATCCTACTAGAGTTGCGTCGCACAGTGAAGAACTTATCTGAAGCAGCAGAGAGGAGCAGCAACTGGCTGTGGTTGAGACGGAAAGATTCTGGCTGGGGATATCAAGCACAATAGAAAGAAAGAAACGCTGATGTACAGGTAAGTAAGCTGGGCTGAGTTGAGTGGGGGACGGAGGGGGGTGATGCTGGGACGCCAGAATCACCGTCGAGCCCTCTTGAGGTGTCGTGGGCTTGTCGACGAAACACTGAGGATGGAAGGTGCCCACTTGAAAACCCCAGAGATGTACCCTACTTAGCTCAATCCAGACGGTTGTCATGCTGATGCGCTGGGGAGGCCGCACTGTGGTTGATCCCCGGAGCCAGCATCGCAGCCGTTGTGTGTGCTGATGCGCCAGGGAGGCAAAATAAGCTGATCCCTGGAGCCAGCATTACACTTCAGCCATTAACACCAGACAGAAGGATATCTACATCATCATATGGAAGGAAACGTAAATGGATGGAGACACATATGGATCACATTAGTTTACTGTAAAGCTACGTCTTAGTTGGTGCTTATCTTGGCGAGAGCCGAGTTCAAATCAGCGTGAAGTTTTAACATCTACTCTCGTGTAATGGAAATCATTTTATTCTGTTTTATGATTTCTGTATGCTACTGATCAATCTTGAACTGCACATTTTATTGTGTTGCTTGTATTTGTAATTCCTAAATTATTGCCCCTAGTAAATTTTGGTGACTGTCTCAATGGGTACATTTCCTGACTTGTCTCGTGTATCTGATCCACAGACACAAAAAAAATATATATATTTATTGGAAAATAGGTCCTTGTGCCTTCAATGTTGCCATTTCTCTACTTTTGTAAAGATTTTGTCTAAAAATGTTAGTTTACTGCACTGAGAAACACTTGCATTCACGGCTCTCTCCTGACATGATCCAGTGCTGGAAATACATGAATAAGACCTCGTTTTGAAGCTCCAAGTCTCCTCTTTCAAACGGCGGACAAGAAAGATGGCTTACTCCTTAATGATAAGGGAGCAGCTATTCTAGCATGGAGCATAGAAAGAACCCTTAGGAAGACTAGAAGGGATTTAAACTAGGCAGGGGGGTGGGTGGGAACCAAAATCAGGTTCTGGTTAGGGCTAATAGTGTAAGGTCACATAGAATCAAAAAATGAAATCCATGTGTCAATGCCAAAAAATAAATTGTTAGAACTAGTAGCAAAGTAACTAAAGTAACTAAAGTTGTTTTCTACTGGCGTATGTTACATTTGGATTGATATTCTTGTTGGATTGATCATCTTCTGTACACTTAAAAAAATAGAGTTTTGTGGGGTATTTATACTTCAAAGCACTTTTTACACAGCCTGTTATATTGATTTTAGTACAACTCCTCCCGTTTAAACAAGCATGAACAATTGATTGACATCAGAGCATAACTCCAAACCAGCGCAGTTCTCAGGTTTCTTTTGGCACCTGGTGGGATGACTAATGAAGGTGCAGAGACAATATCCAATATGACCCCCTGTCGAATACAGCTGCACACTCCACTTTGTGAAAAGACACACAGCAAATAAGGAAAGAATGAAGGCTGGGTGCCCTAATGCCCTACATTTCCTAAATTAATCTTATTTTTTGTTGCAACAACCTACAGTGACTAAAGTGACTTAGTATCCAACCACACAGTACAGGATATTTATACAGTTATATTTTAGATTACTTATCTGAAAAAAAAGGCATTTGGTTTTGTTGGTAATGCGAGAGTCGAGTTATTTCATATTCAATTGTTTGCATGCACAATGAAATGTGAGAAGGCTGCATACAGAACAGAGTGTCTCCTTACTTGTTAGCAGTAGAAAAGCATCATCAAGCAATTCAGTGACATTAGGCTTATGTCAGGCCCAAGATATTTTTTATGATGGGTCTATCCTAATCCACAGAAGTTCAATCATTAAAAAGTCTTGGGCTTGCCAGTAGTCTGATATTGATGACTTACCTAATGTAGCAAATGTTACATTTCTGTGAAAAGACCCTTTTCCTTTAATTTTGCTTTTCCTAAACACTTGGAAAAATCTGGACCAATGAGACTTAAAACCACATTTTGAAATTACATATACTTTGTAAACACCTTGTATCAGCATTGCTAACCTTGCTATTCTGCCACACAGTGCACATTTTATATCGTCTCACATGTCACTACTATATGAGTTTTAGGATGCCATCTATCTCTGACATTTGAGTTAACAGACTACCTGAAATGCAGTCTACTGTGAAATTATTTTCAGTTACATTTTATTCAAAAATATCTCCAGTGCTTTTTTCAAAGGGCAGTGTCACAGTACAACTGTCTGTGTCAGTGTTACTTGTAAATGTTCTATGGGTGGTCAAATTTTCACTGAAGCACTTCTATGTTAACAAGAAGCAAAACATGTGGATTTGAATGGTATGCAGTTCAGACAAGTGACAGTACATATCTCTTATTATTGACCTTGTATGGATGACAAACGTTTTCTAATCATACATTTGGATACATTTTAATGATCTAAATAAATAGTGTTGAAGTAAATATAGTTTCCCTTGAATAGTTTAATGAAATGTCTATTCTTTACTAATCGGTAGCCAGCAATGCACTGCAGATATCCCAGAGCAGTCACACAGAACAGATAAGGCCACTTGAAACAGCCAAGCCTTACAGGAAATGACATTTACTGCTGTCCAAAGATATTTACATTGAACTTGCTATATGTTACCATCTTTAAAAAAACATGTATGGATTAGTTAATTAAGTTTTCTCATTAAACAGTATATTCCCATGAAACTTGCCCATTATGGGATTAAACTATACAAACTGTGTGAGAGCTCCACTGGGTACACTCATCGGTTCAGAGTGTACGCAGGGAAGGACTCTCAGATTGAGATACCTGGCTGCCCCCCATGGTTTTTCCCCTCCTTAACCTGGGCTACCATTTGTACATAGATAATTTCTACACAGGAATCCCACTGTTTAGGACCTTGTACACATCCCAAACAAGGTACACTACCCATGAAACCTTTTGAGGCCTGGAGAGAAGTGTTATATTAGTCCAATTAATCATACAATTAGACCAATTAAGTAATTGACAGCTCAGGTGGAACGAAAGCCAGAAGACACTGCGGCCCTCCAGGAACTGAGTTTGACAGCCCTGGGATAGATCATTCTGCATAGACAAAATAAAAACGATTTATATGTACAACGTGTCTAAAATAAATGACTGTCCCGAATTATTAAAAGCAAATTGAACATTGTATTTGTTGCTATTTCACGCCAACAAGAAAGGCATCAAGGTGTTATGTTTAACTGAGAAAGTAAATTCAGTAATAAGGATTAGATCTAACCAGTGTCCAAAAAAGTTATTATTCACAGAATATTCCCATCACAATTCTTTCTTTCAAGTAAAGACAATGCAGTGTTATTTATTAAAAGAGAAGTTCAATTTACTGTAGTCTAATTAAAGATGCCAAAACGCTTTGATAAGCACGCTAACAAGCTGTGGTATTTAATCATCTTAATAACAGAATCAAGGTCTTTTTACAATGTGTGAGTTTAATACACCCTGCAAATTCAAATCGTTTGTTTTCTTTTAAACATCATAGTATGTTTCTTTTGGAGATGAGAGACATGCTATCAGATATCCTCTTCTATTTACATTTATAAGCAGTTGTTAGATTTTTGCAAGTAAATGTAGATCATTCAAATAACAACAATGAATTTACAGTTACATATTGTTCTCATTGCATAATTATATAGACAATCTACAAAGAGATTTCGGTAACACTTTAGTTTAGGGATCCGATATAAGTGATTATAAACAATCTATAAACATGTTATTAATTATACTATTAACAATTATAAAACATGAACAGAAATGATGAGTATTATTACACACTTTTGTCATTGTTTTTTATAGTTTGTCTGCCTTTTCAGGTCTGTTTCTCTTTCTATGCCTGTGTGTCTGTCTCTGTCTGTTTTTATATGTCTGTCTCACCAATTGTATGGGTTGCTTTGTTTTTGCAATACAGTTATTCTATACTTTTGCCATTGTTTTGTTTTTGCTATTGTTTATAACCACTTATAACGGATCCCTAAACTAAAGTGATACCGAGATTTTACATAAAACTATTATCGTTTCATACTTCAAAAAACATTACAACTGTCAAATATTTCTCAACTCTGAAGACTGTAAAAGGTAAACATGAGTTTTTGAAGTTAAACAAGTAATGACTATTAAATTAAAGAAATTACTAGACACAGTTAACTTCTCTTGGGTTAAGAGCTTGTGTAACAGTTTAAAAAGCAATCAAGTGAAATGTTGAATGGCACAATACAATCGTCTAATGTACTCAAAATGGAGAACTGGTATCGCAGTGGTGCTGTTACTGCAATCACATTAAAATATGTATTTAGGGCTTTAGTATTAACTCACTGCTTTTCCTATCATATTTCCATTTCTGTATATACTGTAGTCCCTATTATTGGTGACAACAGGACCAGTATCCAACAACTCAAGAAGGTACATAGGCTCATCCACTTGCTCCAATTTGGTTCCATCTAATGTGCTTTAAGCTAATGAACAAATAAATAAAATTAGAGAGGGCCCAGAAAATATTCCAATAACCTTTACCTCTCGTCCGAATTACAGCTTTAACCATTAAGGTTTTGCAGATATGTATATACTATACTTATGCTTTGAGATACCTTATCCTTATCCCAATATACTGGTAAAATCTGTACTTTTAAAGGTATCCGCACGTAATATTTCTACGTGCCTATATAGTATTGTTACTGCGCCGTGTTCTAATTTAACTACCCTCTGCTCTTGCTCAATATTACATTGTGTGTCATTCCAATAGTATCTTTTAACCACATCAACTCCAGATGTAAAAATGAAACCCCTTCCCAGGTACCAGATTTTGAAAATAATAATAATAATAATGTTTTAAAACCTGTAATTGCTATAAAATGTTAACATATGATAAATAAAACACACATACATGACCCAAACTGTGTTTTTAACTAATTAAACAAATAAAAGTATGCATGATCTTAGACAATTTGCTGCAGAATCTTTTTTTACATTTTAATGGAATGGTAAATTTAAAAAAAATGGGCGGGGGGGGGGGGGGGACGGGGACGGGACTTTCTTTCATAAGAAGCTTAATAGTTGATTGTTTCATTAAACAGTTACATATTTTAATTACTCATGACATTTTCACAACATCACTTAATATGTCAGTGACAAATTATACTAGTTCAACTTGTTGTTACCCTAACCTGTTAATTGATGCATCACTTAAATAAATAAAAGCGGAAATATACACTGGTAGATCTAAAAAAATCACCACCACCCAGGATTAATTGCAGGGAAATCAATGACTCGCGGTAAGTGGTTATTAGTTTGACTGATTATTAAATTGAATCTGCACAATAATAAGTTAATCAATTATCTGTGACAATGTTATTTTGCAGACATGGACCCACAAAATGAACAAAAGAGACTAAAATATCTGTCGCGGCTCATAAGACAGGTGATGGCATTTGCAAAAACATTTGTCTGTTTTACTTTATAGGTTTACCTCAGAATTGATGATGTTTATTAGCATTTAAGAAGCCTATCAAATCTTGACATTCATGAATAAATAGATTGTATATGGGACAATGGGCAAACCATTTAGAGTAATTATAAAACATTACTAAAACATTACTAATCATATGCTAAAGCTTTATGAATTTGCCCCATAACATTTTTTTTTTTGTTCCAGATATAAATTAATCAAATACAAAATGTGAATAAATAAGTACTGCAAGAAGAATATCTTGCATTAACATTTAGCTTTTTAAAATCTCACCACATGCCAGATATGGAGTTGCATTGTTTTAGTTTAATGCAGTTCTTTCCCCAAGATTACACTTTCCATTCTCTTTAGCTGTCACCATAAGCCATGTTAGATGTTTCAGATCATCTACAAAACTATGCCTCCAGGACCAAACATCAAATACATATGAATTTACAAAGATACAAACTCAATTGTGCATATGGAGGCAGTTTGTGGCTGTCTGCTATCACACAGGGCATTCTCATTTCCAGTCGTGATTACTCAAACCTGTTTTTTTTTCCCAATTTGTGAACTGTGGTATTGCTTGGCATGTGCATAAATACAGGGGTCTGATCAGCATTTCCGATCTGTCCAAGCTGGCACGGTTTGTTAGAAACGCTGAATTCCTCAAGAAGCTAATGATGCTTCTTTGAAAATGGCTGCCTATGTCATGGACGATTGGAGATTGGGCAGTAACATTTTGGTTCATTTTTTCTCAGCAGTAAGTCACATTGCTGCTTGTGTATTTGTGCAGTGACGTCTTTGTTCACCTTTTCTTGGCAGTTGGTCATGTTGCGGTTTGTGTACTCGGGTAGTCACGTCTTTTCTTGGCAATTTTTAATTCCAAAAATGGTTAAAAAAGTGAATAAAGTATATTCTTTGAGTTTCAATGTTGAATCATCAATTTCCATACTGTTGGGTTCTCTGGAATATTACAGAAGGCTTATTCCCTTTTGAAGCTTGATTTCTGTATCTATGTGTGACTCATTTTAAGATCTTGTTACATCTTCCAACAGAGCAGACACCCACTCTTTTACAGAAAGACTTTACAGATTGATTGGATTAGACAGTGGATTTAATAAATTAATGCCTTTTATTTCTCTGTAGAACATAATAAAAAAAGTATCAGGTATCAAGTATCAGTCTATCAGGTACTAGAAATGTCAATATAATAGTGCAGAACCTAATTCTAGAAAAGTCTAGAAAATGCTGGATTGTAGGTAAACATACTTAGAATAAAAGGGTTAGGCATAGGATGATTGCTGTCAATATGGGAAAAAGTAAAGAGCTATCTGAAGACCTTAGGCAGAAAAGTATTTATTGACATAAAGCTGGAGAAGGATACAAGAAGATTTCCAAGCATCTGAGTATCCCAGTTTCAACTATTGTTTCTATTATCAAGAAGTACAAGACTCATGGTACTGTCACAATGCTCCTTCGGTCTGGAAGAAAGAAGGTTCTTTCCCCAAGAACAAGTAGAAGAATTGTGAGGAAGGTTAATAACAATCCGAGATTGACTGCCAAAGATATTCAAAGTGAATTGGCTGCAAGTGGGACTGGGGTTTCCATTTCAACCATAGGTCGAGTATTGCATGGTGAAGGTCTCAATGGTCACAGGCCAAGTAAAAAGCCACTCTTTGGAAAGCATCACAAGGACAATCGCTTAAAGCCTGCAAAATGGCATTTGAATGATGGTCAAAGGTTTTGTGGAGTGATGAAACAAAAATCGGGCTATTTGGTCATGCTGACAGTCGTTACATTTAGAGAAAGTCTGGCGAAGTGTACAAAGAAAAGAACACCATACCTACTGTCAAGCATGGAGGTAATAATATCATTCTATGGGGCTGTTTTTCCCCTAATGGCACCGGACATTTAGTTCCAATACATGGTAAAATGGATTCCATAGCATACCAAAAGATATTGGGGGGAATAAAATAACAATGCAGTTATTATTATTGTTATGTATCAAAAGGCAATAACAAAAACTATCTACTCTTACAGCAACTAAAATAATGTTAAAACACACTCATGACAAGTACTTGCATTGTTGTACATAACCTCATTGAAAACAACACAGAGTGTAACAATAACATATTTTAACAGCTTAATCTGCAGAAGTTAATTGTTGTTAATCTTGGCGAGTAAAAGTTTTAGTCTTTGGCTCTGGGGCTGTTTAAAAAAAGCTACTATGGATTTTTAGTGTTCATTTTTTTTTCTTTAGTATTAATTAGTATGTACTTCCGATGATAATACAAAATAACGATTTGAAATACAGCAACTGAATGACATTGACGTAGTTGAGTTTCATTGGTTAATTTTCCTTGCTATGGTGCGTACAGCACTACTGTTGGATGACAATGATGGGTTAGTGAAATCCAAGACTAATCCACTTTTATACAGCCGAACTTCATGATCCGGCTCCAGTGAAACCAAACTCCATTCCTTTTTTTTTTTAAATCATGTTATAGAATGTACTACTGATCTTACAGCTTGAAATGCTTAGACCAAGCTTTTTGAAGTCCGTTTGTGCAAAATAGATGCAGCATACATTTACAATTTTAATAGCTAATGTGGCATCGTCTTTCCCTTGACGTATGACCAGTACTTTCTCGGACATGAGGTAAATTACAGCTCTGTACCACTTTGGTGTTTAATAGTTGCCAATGCTTTGTTGTTGTTGTTGTTTTTTTTTATTTCCACTCTCCTTGTATATTTACGGCAGCTCATTAAGGACATCTTAAAAAAAAAAAATCTTTGTTATGTGAAGATCACAAGATAATTTATTTCTGGATCTTGATATTACATTCCATTATCTCATGATCACAAGATAATTTATCTCACGAGCTCGAGACAACAGAAGTCATTACTTCAGTTTTCCTGAGATAATTTAATTTATCTTGTGATCGACAAAAAGACTTGTACTGTCGAAAGTAATGACTTCTGTTTTCTTGAGATTCTGGGATAAATTATCCTGTGATCACGAGATAACATAATGGTAATATCGAGATCTTGAGATAAATTATCTTGTTATTTTGACATAAAAGTGGTTGAACGAGCCGCCGTACATATTGATTGTGAAGCACACATTTTCCTTGACTTCAGGCGATTATAATCGGAGGGGCATTGCACCAAGTTTAAAGAGTGGGTGGGCAATGGCCCTTTGGACCCCCCTGTCTCCGCCAGCTATGGTTGGAGGTCATGGCCTTCACATGACATGTAAAAATGTTGTTCCATCTGCTGTAAATTGCAGAAATGATTTGTGGAAGATGATCCATTCCCAAATACCAGGCATGGAGTTAGGATGTTTTCACAATGATCATGTGTCCTGGAAAAGCAAGCTTTTGAAAATCCTGTCAAATAATTCATCATAATAATAGGTTTGCAGTTGTGACAGTTTTGTTCTTAGAAATGATTTATTGATAGCTTACCCCTTGTTGGACAGCATCTGAAAAAACCTTTGCCAGCATGCCAAAGAAATAGGCATTGATTGACATTATCCCAGAGGATGACTGCTGAGTTACATGTTCTGAAACAGAATCACAAATCTAGTTAGCAATAGCTTTACAGCTACAGTACAGAGCTACTATATAATGCCTACAGTTAGTAAAAGCAAGAGAAGCCAAAACAAAAACAAGAATTGAAAATTAAATAATTATTACCTGACAGAAATGTATTTTCAACAGCCATTCATTATCACTGTAAATGACAACTCAATTTAGGCACAACAATACATCTTAAAATTACATTATGTTTTCCAAATAAAAGCTATTCAATTTGTTTATTATATGTGTGTGTCATCACAATTTTTCTCACTTTACCCTTTCACAAATTTCTGCATTTAATGCTTGGCAAATGATTTGCTTCCATACCAATTACTGTATTAAACAGTACCGTATATGTAGGCTTGCTACTATTTGATTTTTATTTTTTTGCCAAATCGACGATTAATGTCAATGTTTATTTTATTTTTTCGATCTTTATTTTTCAATTCAAGCAGAGAATGGGTGAAATCGACCTTTATTCTTTAAAAAAAACAGACTTCTTATGCCACTGAAAAACGTCTCATTTAGTGAAACCCCTTTATCATATTCAACATGCAACAAAAGCATGGTTACCAAACAGCTGAGCTCTACATTTAAAAATTGTCTCAAATAAACAGCAGTAAACGTAGCATATAAAAGTATATTACACAAACCTTTATAGGATAAATTTACGAGTAAAAATAATATGCACAGAACAAAACATTAGATAGTTGAACAGAACTAACTGAGCTCCCCCTCTCCTGCTTTAGCACAGCCGGACTCACAGGCAAGGCAGACGGGCCCGCTTCGTCCTGCCACAGAGATTTCAGCCATCGGGCAAGGTATTCTGCACAATATTCATTAAAGCTTACATAAACCTTAGCCCTCTAATTTCAAATTAGGCGCTTTGAGTGACAGGCACTGTAGCTGGCAAATCTAGCACTGTTTCAGTCAACAAGATCTGTCACAACAGGGTGAAACTACAGTATTAACGGACCACTGAGATGACTGACAGCAACCCCCAGGCAGACAGCAAGTATAAAAACTGCACAAACTAGGGATGATTTCTAAATGATTATTTTTGAACAAGCTTTACCGATTAATATCGAAAAGTGACAAGCCTAAGTATATGCCTTCTGATTTGCACATGATATTACAAAATCAAGATGCAGGTCCTGGATGGTAAATATTTAATTCTGTATTGAATGTACCTTTGGGGGTAGGATTAGTTCATTAGTGGATGAAGTAAACTTGTTGCCTACTATCCCTCTCCTGTGAAGGCTAAATACAGTGTTAGAAAAGTGTAACCCGAGGGCACACTTAATGCCATTTTAAAGGTTAGTGTGAAAATGGTATACTGTAAGTCAAACTACTAAATAAAACAGAAATGTGTATGGATTTTCTATTAGATTTACAGTATAAGCAAATGGAATTCAGTACATTGAATTACAGCCTTGAGCATCTGTCTACCATTTGGCAACACAGTTAATGGATATTTCAGAACAACATGTTCCTAAAAAGGAAACAAAGAGACACAAACTATAGATTAAAAGGAATGGATCTAGATTTTTTTTTTTAAATAATACTGTATTTAGGAACACTATAAGGAATTCTACTAAAACAGTGGATTGTTGAAGAATTATCCTTTTTGAAAGTCTAACATTCTCATTGAAGTCTGTTTTCGGATCTTTCTCGAATAGCAGACTGTTCACGATTCTACTAAATATCTTTATCTTAATTAAAATATGTCATCAAAATTAATAAAAATAAATTAATAAAAACAGGAACAGAAATGGGAAATATTGTTTAGACATACTTTGAAACAGATATGAGTTTTTAGTTTTTCAACCTCTAAATTTGGAATATACCTGGCATGCATTGAAATTCTACAACAGAATGCCTGAGCAAACTGCAGTGTTTATGTTCCACAAATTATTTTGCATGGCTAAAGCAGATGGTTATTCATTCCTCCTCATTTGTGGAATAATTAGCGTGCTCCATGAATGTTCATGAGTATCCTCTATTTACCTTAATGTATTTGTCCTCACATTCTGAATCGAGAGTCAGTTTCTTTATTTCAGCTCTTTGCAGGTGGTTTGGTATCTGTGCTTCAGCTCTACCACCTGCTTCACTGAGCATATGCACAGGCATGTCTTTTGCTCTGAAGAAAAAAAAAAAAAGTGTATGTTAATATTTGACCTTCATTGTGTTTGCATGAATTTAATTAAGTACCATGGTTTCACAGCTAGTCAGATTAAGTTCCCATAGAGCTTTACCCTCTCCTCATTTGAGATAGTAATATATCCTGAACATGCCATAAAGGTCTAATGAATGACTTGACATTCAACTATATCAGAAACCCAAATCCACAATGAATTGCGATCTTGGCTGGGGGAGTGCTGTATTGGCCTATGTAATGGGTTAAGGGAGGAAAATCTTTTCACTGCTGCCCCACAAATATACCGCAGATTATTAAGATTAATGATCTGTTCTACTCATAATTAAATACATATTTGTTTAACCACAAAATTGATGTTAGCCTTACAAATATTTAAGTATTCAATATTTCTATTAATCATTGTAAAATTGACACTTGCATTTATTCACTGTAACTTTTAAACTGTACAGTATATTCAAAAGGTAAAACATTACTGTACTTGGCATGTAAGACTGCAATACTGTAATCTAATTTTCTCCTTAAGGCACTACTCTTAACATCTCCCAGCATCCCTCTGTCTGTTTCCACTAATATATGACTCAAACTACACCTAAGTTGACCCCTAAGCTACCCTTTGTTTCCATCGTTAAACTACAATATCTTCTCCGGCCTGAATGGCAAAATTGCATACATCAAGCTGAGGATATAGTTATTGGAAACCATACTGTGCAAATGGCAAATGATTGAAGAGGTGTAACAATGTGCAAATGTCACCATAGTATACATATCACAAGGTAAGAGCATATGTGATGGTATCTGTGCACTAAATTCTATGATACTGAACAAGTTAAAATTATAATTTACGATAATGTTACAGTACAAGGCAATATTACATTATTTGCATTTTGGTTAAAGTCTTTGTATCAAAATACTTCAAATCTATTTATCCTTCCTATTCTACTACCAGAAGATTAAGAAAATTAATATGTACTGTATTGAGGCAAGGAAAGGGATACAGTGGATACAGCTAAAGCTTTTGCACAAAACGTCCCCCAATTTTCTAAATAAAACATAAAATCATGTTAAATATCTCAAATCTAGTTAAAAAACTGACATTCAATACACTTTTAACTTTTAAAAAAGATATATTGGTATTAAAAAGTTTATATTACACAAATGGAGCAAACTTTACACCTGGTACACAAGGTTAGTACATACAGACGTGCTCAAATTTGTTGGTACCCCTCCACAAAAAACGAAGAATGCACAATTTTCTCTGAAATAACTTGAAACTGACAAAAGTAATTGGCATCCGCCATTGTTTATTCCATATTTAATAGAAATCAGACTTTGCTTTTGATTTTTTATTCAACATAATATTGTAAATAAGAAAACAAATGAAAATGGCATGGACAAAAATGATGGGACCGCGAACCTAATATTTTGTTGCACAACCTTTAGAGGCAATCACTGCAATCAAACATTTTCTGTAGCTCTCAATGAGACTTCTGCACCTGTTAACAGGTAGTTTGGCCCACTCTTCCTGAGCAAACTGCTCCAGCTGCCTCAGGTTTGATGGGTGCCTTCTCCAGACTGCAAGTTTCAGCTCTTTCCATAGATGTTCGATAGGATTCAGATCAGGACTAATAGAAGGCCACTTCAGAATAGTCCTATGTTTTGTTCTTATCCATTCTTGGGTGCTTTTAGCTGTGTGTTTTGGGTCATTATCCTGTTGGAGGACCCATGACCTGCGACTGAGACAGAGCTTTCTGACACTGGGCAGTACGTTTCGCTCCAGAATGCCTTGATAGTCTTGAGATTTCATTGTGCCCTGCACAGATTCAAGGCACCCTGTGCCAGGCGCAGCAAAGCAGCCCCAAAACATAACCGAGCCTCCTCCATGTTTCACTGTAGGTATGGTGTTCTTTTCTTTGAAAGCTTCATTTTTTCGTCTGTGAACATAGAGCTAATGTGACTTGCCAAAAAGCTCCAGTTTTGACTCATCTGTCCAAAGGACATTCTCCCAGAAGGATTGTGGCTTGTCAATATGCATTTTAGCAAATTCCAGTCTGGCTTTTTTATGTTTTTCTTTCAAAAGTGGAGTCCTCCTGGGTCTTCTTCCATGGAGCCCACTTTCGCTCAAAAAGCGACGGATGGTGCGATCAGAAACTGACGTACCTTCACCTTGGAGTTCAGCTTGTATCTCTTTGGCAGTTATCCTTGGTTGTTTTTCTACCATTCGCACTATCCTTCTGTTCAATCTGGGGTCGATTTTCCTCTTGCGGCCGCGCCCAGGGAGGTTGGCTACAGTTCCATGGACCTTAAACTTCTTAATAATATTTGCAACTGTTGTCACAGGAACATCAAGCTGCTTGGAGATGGTCTTGTAGCCTTTACCTTTACCATGCTTGTCTATTATTTTCTTTCTGATCTCCTCAGACAACTCTCTCCTTTGCTTTCTCTAGTCCATGTTCAGTGTGGTGCACACAATGATACCAAACAGCACAGTGACTACTTTTCTCCATTTAAATAGGCTGAATGACTGATTACAAGATTGGAGACATGTGTGATACTAATTAAAGAAACTAATTAGTTTGAAATATCACTATAATCCAATTATTTATTATCTTTTCTAAGGGGTACCAACAAATGTGTCCAGGCCATTTTAGAATATCTTTGTAGAATAAACATTAATTCATCTCTTTTCACAGCTTCTTTGCTTTATTCTATGACATACCAAAGGCATGCAAGTATACATGATAAAATAGCTTTTAATTTCATCACTTTTCAGGAGGAATGAAGCATTATTTCAATGAGCTGTAAGGGTACCAACAAATTTGAGCACGTCTGTAATATGTAGACCACCATCTCAAACCACACACACATAGAAAGTACCCTCATATCGTACTATTAGCAATAATATTCTCAAAGAAGTTTAGTACAATACACATGGTGATTTTAGAATTAAGACAGACAAATAATGGCACTGTAGACCATGCTGTGGAATATGAAATTATACCCCTGCTGCACCCTCTCAAACATGCTGCTGTTTAATTAGTTATCACTACAGCAGTTTAAGCCCTTACACCCTGATCAGGAAAAGCTTTATTTCTTTTTAATAACTGCAGCATGTTTGCAGGCACTAGAGGTGAGATTACTGAATGTCAAATTAAATTCAACTAATTTAGTTTAGATTATAAAAGAAAGCACTTCAAGTTATCATCCCAAAAGACTATAGTACATTATCAGCTAACATTTTCATTACTAAAACATTAGTACAGAACAATATGATTATTAAAAGCTATTGTTTCAGTGTTTTTTTAATTGATAACTTCAATATGCACAAAGTCAGAAAATATGCCATACTATGCAAATTGTAGTTTACTCTTCAGTATTGGTATTCAATCTTAATCACCTTTCTGTGCCAATAGGTTGGCAAATCATTTCTTCCAGACTCCCCTTGTAATTGTTGCTCTAGTTGATTTTGACTGTGTGAACAAGAGGGCAACAAACAATACCAGCCAATCATATCGGATAACTCATCAGATTTCCTTCACTGTAGGAGTCACATCAAACATAACACAATTAACTCCTTGTCCATTGCCATTTCCAGAAATTGGAGTAACATGTTCTCTGGTTGGTAAAATCTTTATATATATATTTTTAGTTCATTACATAATGATAATAAACACGTAAATACAATTCTAAATAATTCATTAAAAACTAAATAAACACATATTGTAACCAAATATATAATTCCTTTTTGTGTGTTATTTAATTCTGTATTTTAATGTATCTCAAAAATACAAACAGACTGGTCTCTTGTGTGACCAGTGTTTTTATAAGGCAACAGACATGCAAAAAAGGTTTCTTGTGACTGTTGATGCAAGACAATGCCTTAATGGGCCAATACAACTATTGCTGCTATCAGTATGTTTATAAATACTTTATGACTATGTAAAGTGGGCTGCTCAAAAAACTAAGATATTATTCCCAAGCACTGGTCTTCTTTTGTCAACATCAATTAAGAAACATTCAGTTCTTGCATCTTAACAAAAAAAAAAGCTGACTACGTATGAAGACATGTTTCTTTGTATTGAATAGCAAGCTTAAAATAGAATGTAATGATACCTCAATCTTCTATTTTTAAAATACAGCAGGGAAATAGTATTCTTCAATGACTGATATATTGGCCACAGTACAGTAATTTATTTCAAGTACAGAAACTGCAATATTCTGGGTGACCTACTAAAAAAGTAATTTATTGTAGAACTGTCCCAAAACTAGACCTAAGCACTGTCGCACATAAGTGAAATCGGATGACAGTCCCCTGGGAACTAAGTGAAATTGGACGCAAGTTCACTCAGGCCACAGTGAAATCAGAGATCCCGTTTGGCTCGTTCATGTGAATCAACTGTAATTGTGTCAACACAGACTAATGGTAAAACTGTCCCATGTTAACATTTAAACTTTTTTATTATTATTATTGAATAAACATTGTTTTGAAGTGCTGAGCTTTTAAAAAAAGATATTGAAAAGAAAGTGCTACAGTACCAATAGTACTGCTCAATGGTAAATTATGGCTTGGTGGAGGCTGTCGTATTTTAAAATAAAACAACATTTATATACAGTATGAATAGTAACAGAGTAATAAACTGAGTATGCAATAAAGAAATAATATAAATTCCAGACAAAACAAAAGGAGAAGTATCATTACTGGTTCTTTGGCTTTACTTCTTTTGTATTGCCATGCAGATTCATAATTAGAAAGCAGATTCATAACAAACAGATCCATATGGAAAGCTGATTCTACAGTAGTTATAAACAGGCCCTATTCACAAAACTTCTTCAGCAGTCTGTATGTATACATTAATACAATGGTACTATACTTCTGGGTCCCCTACATTGTTAACCATTTGTCAGCAGCAGGTGGTGCAAATGCGCCACAGCGTGTTTAAAATGGAGATACAGTATCTCATAACTCTTCCTGGGATATCCTGACACGTGACTAAACGTTAATCGATTACCTTTATTATGATACTAAGCATGTCCTTGTCCGACTCGGGAAACAGTCGGACAAGGACATGTGTATAATACATGCAGCAGTGTGGAGTAGTGGTTAGGGCTCTGGACTCTTGACCGGAGGGTCATGGGCTCAATCCCAGGTGGGGGGACACTGCTGCTGTACCCTTGAGCAAGGTATTTTACCTAGATTGCTCCAGTAAAAACACAACTGTATAAATGGGAAATTGTATGTATAAATAATGTGATATCTTGTAATAATTGTAAGTCACCCTGGATAAGAGCGTCTGCTAAATAATATAATACATCAGTTTCCAGCACTGTATTTGATTTCTGAATTCTTTACAGTACCCTGCTTATCATCTCTTATAATGGCTTCGGGGATTATAGCCCCGTCGGTAACAATAGTCTTTCCTCAGGTCAATCATTTTCCACTACAGCCCTCCTCTCCAGTCCATATATATATATATATATATATATATATATATATATATATATATTCCATATATATATATATATATATATATATATATATATATATATATATATATATATATATATAATTTTTTTTTTCTATAACGTCTTTCATAAACTAGGCGACCACTACTGATAGGTGCTATTTGGCCACTATCAAAGTTTGTATGCAGTTTCTCTTTGTGCACCAGGGCTAGATTCTCAAAGCTATTTACTCCAAATCGTCATTAGCACAATTTATATCTGAAAGAAAAAAAAAAACACCATTACAATTCTACAACGACAAAGAAACAACTTATAAAAAATGTGCTAATGACAATTTGGAGTAAATAGCTTCAAGAATTGTACAGTTTTATTATTTTTTTTTTATGCACAGTGCAGCTTCATAATGAAGCACAGGTGTTTGTTGACAGATTGTTGGTTTTTAACTATATTTTGTACCCTGCCACTGGAAAACAAAGAACCAATGAAATGAAAGTAAGACACTGACGTAACAACAGACCAACTTAAACTGAAGAACTAACAAAAACTACATAAAAATAAGAAAATCGAACAAAGCCCACATGTGATTAATCGAGTAAGAATCCTAATTTTTTATATATATTTTAGTAGTACAATTGTGTTTAATTACCAATGATTAACCATTGTTGTCAGGTGCGGTATGTATAAAATGCTCATGATGAACCTTTTTAACATTTGCTCTGATGAAAACATGTTAGCAAACACTATTTTGATATGTCAATGTAAGAATAAAGTTTGTTTTATTAAATATCTGTTACGGATCTGGATTTTGTTGATGGGAGTTGCCGTCTTTTTTCTTTGCTACGGTTTTACTGCTAGAAGGTATTAATTTGTCACACACACACACACACAAACACACACACACACACACACACACACACACACACACACACACACACACACACACACACACACACACACACATATATATATATATATACAGTACTGTGCAAAAGTTTTAGGCAGGTGTGAAAAAATGCTGTAAAGTAAGAATGCTTTCAAAAATAGACATGTTAATAGATTATATTTATCAATTAACTAAATGCAAAGTGAGTGAACAGAAGAAAAATCTAAATCAAATCCATATTTGGTGTGACCACCCTTTGCCTTCAAAACAGCATCAATTCTTCTAGGTACACTTGCACAAAGTCAGGGATTTTGTAGGCATATAGTCAGGTGTATGATTAAACAATGATACCAAACAGGTGCTAATGATCATCAATTCAATATGTAGGTTGAAACACAATCATTAACTGAAACAGAAACAGCTGTGTAGGAGGAATAAAACTGGGTGAGGAACAGCCAAACTCAGCTAACGAGGTGAGGTTGCTGAAGACAGTTTACTGTCAAAAGTCATACACCATGGCAAGACTGAGCACAGCAACAAGACACAAGGTATTTATACTGCATCAGCAAGGTCTCTCCCAGGCAGAAATTTCAAGGCAAACAGGGGTTTCCAGATGTGCTGTCCAAGCTCTTTTGAAGAAGCACACAGAAACGGGCAACGTTGAGGACCGTAGACGCAGTGGTCGGCCAAGGAAACTTACTGCAGCAGATGAAAGACACATCATGCTTACTTCCCTTCGCAATCGGAAGATGTCCAGCAGTGCCATCAGCTCAGAATTGGCAGAAAACAATGGGACCCTGGTACACCCATCTACTGTCCCGACGTGGAAACAAGGCCAAGCGACTCAACTATGCACGAAAACACAGGAACTGGGGTGCAGAAAAATGGCAGCAGGTGCTCTGGACTGATGAGTCAAAATTTGAAATATTTGGCTGTAGCAGAAGGCAGTTTGTTCGCCGAAGGGCTGGAGAGCAGTACACGAATGAGTGTCTGCAGGCAACAGTGAAGCATGGTGGAGGTTCCTTGCAAGTTTGGGGCTGCATTTCTGCAAATGGAGTTGGGGATTTGGTCAGAATTAATGGTCTCCTCAATGCTGAGAAGTACAGGCAGATACTTATCCATCATGCAATACCATCAGGGAGGCATCTGATTGGCCCCAAATTTATTCTGCAGCATGACAACGACCCCAAACATACAGCGAAAGTCATTAAGAACTGTCTTCAGCGTAAAGAAGAACAAGGAGTCCTTGAAGTGATGGTATGGCCCCCACAGAGCCCTGATCTCAACATCATCGAGGTTGTCTGGGATTACATGAAGAGAGAGAAGCAACTGAGTCCACAGAAGAACTGTGGTTAGTTCTCCAAGATGTTTGGGCCAACCTACCTGCCGAGTTCCTTCAAAAACTGTGTGCAAGTATACCTAGAAGAATTGATGCTGTTTTGAAGGCAAAGGGTGGTCACACCAAATATTGATTTGATGTAGATTTTTCTTCTGTTCACTCACTTTGCATTTTGTTAATTGATAAATATAAACTATTAACATGTCTATTTTTGAAAGCATTCTTACTTTACAGCATTTTTTCACACCTGCCTTAAATTTTTGCACAGTACTGTATATATTCAGAGTCTTAATCCATTAATCACACATGTGGATTGATTAAAAAATAATTGATCAATTAATCTTGTCTGCCAATGTGGAGGGTCTTATTGCATACATACAGCAGACAGATAGATAGATAGATAGATTGATAGATAGATAATTAAATCCTTACCACTTCAAAACAATGTTTATTCAGTAAATTACTTAAATAATAATAATAATAATAATAATAATAATAATAATAATAATAATAATAATAATAATAATAATAATATCAAACAAGTTTGTGTGTTTTTTTAGTATGTGGGGGCCATTTGCATCCCTTTCCGCCTTCCATGTGAGCCCTATTATTGCTGCTGACAGAGTTAAGAGAGTGGTTGACTATGGGCTAACTGAACTATGTGAGTTTGGAGTCTGGGCAGTCTTGGCCTTGATTTACAGTAAAACTAAGAAGGTTGTAGACATCTTGGAAAAAACAGCATGCGAGTTAAGCCCTCAGCCTCAAAGCTTGCATTTTGTAAAGATGGATGTTGCTAGCAGCATAAGCTCAGAGATACCCAGTACTTGTTCATTCCAAAGCTGGCAATACAGCAGAAACCGTGAACTGCCAAGAACATGCACTGGTGTGTGTTTACTGTATCCCTCCACAGACATTAACTGAAAAATGTATTTAAAAAATATTTTTCTAGATTAAAAGGGTATGAAGCATGAATTTACCAATGTCAACATAATATGATAGAACAAATATGAAAAGTACTGTGGGAATAAACAATTAAGCAAATCAACAAACTGATTAATTAAGAGGAAGACACAGTGGTATTTTAGATGTTGTGCCACAGCTTACAAGACATTTGTTAAAAGGGACATTTTCTAAATGTTATGATTTTTCATAACAGTTCTTTTTATTTATTCTACAAAAATTCTACAAAAGACAATGTGACCAAAATGCATACCAAGACAAAAGACTTGTCATGCTTGGAGTGTTGTTTTGTGGTTTAGGATACTCTTTCAACTTGAAATACACTGTGACATTTCTTTGCTAATGTCAGGTGCTGCAGCTAGTTTAAAAATAATAATAAAAATAATAAAACAATTATATGTATATATATATATATATATATATATATATATATATATATATATATATATATACAGTGCCTTGCGAAAGTATTCGGCCCCCCTGAACTTTGCGACCTTTTGCCACATTTCAGGCTTCAAACATAAAGATATGAAACTGTAATTTTTTGTGAAGAATCAACAACAAGTGGGACACAATCATGAAGTGGAACGAAATTTATTGGATATTTCAAACTTTTTTAACAAATAAAAAACTGAAAAATTGGGCGTGCAAAATTATTCAGCCCCCTTAAGTTAATACTTTGTAGCACCACCTTTTGCTGCGATTACAGCTGTAAGTCGCTTGGGGTATGTCTCTATCAGTTTTGCACATCGAGAGACTGAAATTTTTGCCCATTCCTCCTTGCAAAACAGCTCGAGCTCAGTGAGGTTGGATGGAGAGCATTTGTGAACAGCAGTTTTCAGTTCTTTCCACAGATTCTCGATTGGATTCAGGTCTGGACTTTGACTTGGCCATTCTAACACCTGGATATGTTTATTTGTGAACCATTCCATTGTAGATTTTGCTTTATGTTTTGGATCATTGTCTTGTTGGAAGACAAATCTCTGTCCCAGTCTCAGGTCTTTTGCAGACTCCATCAGGTTTTCTTCCAGAATGGTCCTGTATTTGGCTCCATCCATCTTCCCATCAATTTTAACCATCTTCCCTGTCCCTGCTGAAGAAAAGCAGGCCCAAACCATGATGCTGCCACCACCATGTTTGACAGTGGGGATGGTGTGTTCAGGGTGATGAGCTGTGTTGCTTTTACGCCAAACATAACGTTTTGCATTGTTGCCAAAAAGTTCGATTTTGGTTTCATCTGACCAGAGCACCTTCTTCCACATGTTTGGTGTGTCTCCCAGGTGGCTTGTGGCAAACTGTAAACGACACTTTTTATGGATATCTTTAAGAAATGGCTTTCTTCTTGCCACTCTTCCATAAAGGCCAGATTTGTGCAGTATACGACTGATTGTTGTCCTATGGACAGAGTCTCCCACCTCAGCTGTAGATCTCTGCAGTTCATCCAGAGTGATCATGGGCCTCTTGGCTGCATCTCTAATCAGTCTTCTCCTTGTATGAGCTGAAAGTTTAGAGGGACGGCCAGGTCTTGGTAGATTTGCAGTGGTCTGATACTCCTTCCATTTCAATATTATCGCTTGCACAGTGCTCCTTGGGATGTTTAAAGCTTGGGAAATCTTTTTGTATCCAAATCCGGCTTTAAACTTCTCCACAACAGTATCTCGGACCTGCCTGGTGTGTTCCTTGTTCTTCATGATGCTCTCTGCGCTTTAAACGGACCTCTGAGACTATCACAGTGCAGGTGCATTTATACGGAGACTTGATTACACACATGTGGATTCTATTTATCATCATTAGTCATTTAGGTCAACATTGGATCATTCAGAGATCCTCACTGAACTTCTGGAGAGAGTTTGCTGCACTGAAAGTAAAGGGGCTGAATAATTTTGCACGCCCAATTTTTCAGTTTTTTATTTGTTAAAAAAGTTTGAAATATCCAATAAATTTCGTTCCACTTCATGATTGTGTCCCACTTGTTGTTGATTCTTCACAAAAAATTACAGTTTCATATCTTTATGTTTGAAGCCTGAAATGTGGCAAAAGGTCGCAAAGTTCAAGGGGGCCGAATACTTTCGCAAGGCAAGAGAGAGAGAGAGAGAGAGAGAGATCTATATCTATCTATCTATCTATCTATATACAGTATATATATAGAGAGAGAGAGATCTATATCTATCTATATCTATCTATCTATCTATCTATATATACAGTATATATATATATTTATATATATATATATATATATATATATATAGAGAGAGAGAGAGAGAGAGAGAGAGAGAGAGAGAGAGATAAACAAAATAAATATTTTTAACTAAAAACTCAAAAAGCAATAAACCATTCCTCTCACAGGGTTTAAAAATCTGATTTGTTTTTTTTTCATAACAGTACAGTCTGAGGTACAGTCATCCTATTCATTTGCAACTAAAATGCTATTAGTTTTTAAACTCTGACCCACAACATGTCAGCAAAAAATTAATTATGCACAGAACAGCTTCAAAATGTGCTGTGTCGTTAAAAAAAAATAAAAAATCTATGCATAGTGTGACAACTCATTTAATGTTTAAACAAGTAAAAACAAATACTCTCTAGTCACTGAATTACTGGAATACAATGGTAGTAAAACGCTTGTTTACAGAGATACATAGGAAGTACAAACTCAACCAAAATACATCCAGCAAAAACACTAGGACATACTGTATATGCTTGTCAACAGTTGTTATAATCGGTTGTATCTCTTTTCCAAGAAGGTACTACGGTTGAGGTTGGTTAGTCCTAATGAACGTTTTAATAAAGGCCCTGTCCACACTACATAACCGATCTCGAGAACCGTACTCTAAACCGTTCTAATTAATCCAGCTCAAACCATCCACACTGAAGTACCGTTTCATGTTTACTCAGGCTTAATGCGTCCACACACCATTAGAATAGTTCAGTTACAATTTCCAGCAGCGCAACGAACCGTGGAAATGAATACGATAGTATCCCACCATGCACTGTATTTTATTGTTAAATAATGTGTTATGCCCCATATTAACAGAGGTGCACATTGCTAAAAAGAAATATAACAAGTATTGTGGAAAAAGTAAATCCAAACACACACACACACAAGTAGGGCTTGAAGTTTTCAGATTTTATTTTTAATCAGGTGAAGTCCCTTTAAACAAATTGAGCTGATTCTGTTTTATAATTAAACTCAGAAAAAGCTGTTAATTACAAAACAATCTTTGTTTTTACCTTCATATCTTGCCTGAGCCTAATTCTAGTCCTCTTAATTTTATTTCAAACAGAGCTGACCAATTACGTCATTTGTTCATCCCCGATCCTACTTTTAACTCGCATTTCATTTTTGCAGTCGCCTAATTTAACGTTGTGTTTTTGTTATTTTCCTCACTAGTTTAACAGAGATGTCCTGACAGATTTTTGTAAGCATAAAATGCAACTAATACGGTTTAAAGGCATAGTGTGGACAGGGCCTTTGCCACATATTAACATATTCTCATAGATCTTTTGACACATTTATGTAAACCATTTTTATGACAGAGAGCAAGTTACTACTTTTTTGTCTATGAGCTCTTATCTTCCATTTTTTTATTTTCCATTTTCCATTTTTTCCATTTTTTCAATTCTGTCACACACCCTTTCTTCAAATATAACTAACATCATGGCCACTGGGGGGTGCTCTTTGTGTTGGACAGAGTATGCATTTCAGAGGAAATATTGAATTATATGTCAAAACAGATTTCAACATCACCTGCATCCCTACCAAGTGCTGGCTGAGTGATGTCAATTAAATTATTATTATTTATTTCTTAGCAGACACCTTTATCCAGGGCAACTTACAATCGTTACAAGATATCACATTATTTTTCATACAATTACCCATTTATACAGTTGTTTTTTTACTGGAGCAATCTAGGTAAAGTACCTTGCTCAAGGGTACAGCAGCAGTGTCTCCCACCTGGGATTGAACCCACGACCCTCCAGTCAGGAGTTCAGAGCCCTAACCACTACTCCACACTGCAGCATTTGTACCACAACTGCCTCAATAGACAAGGCCAACGACAAAGTCAAATTATGTTCGTTGGTTAACCGTTATTAAATATAGTTTTATCACAAGAGTTGTCCTGACTGAAAATAGTTATGTGCAATGGCTTCTAGTTAACTGCAAAATAAAAATTCTAATATAATAAAACTGAAACAGACCACACAATAATATACACACATATTCAACAAACAAATGCATCGTCTTTATAGGAAAAAAAAAACGGACTCAGTTTGAAATATGCAACACATGAAGCACACCAGATCAGTATTATACAACATGAACTAATACAATCATCACATTTAAATAAATACACTACAAATAACAGGGAGAAGAAAGAAGTGTTTCCCTCAATGACTTCATCTTACTGGGAACATAAGGTGGAAATGGCTTACTAAAGAGAAGAGTGGATCATACTGAAAGAGATCAATGCCATACTACTAGAATGCAGGGTTTCTAGCACACTGATCAAAAGAGAAAATAAATAAAATACAGATGAAATCTCTCCATAAAATGACTCTCAGCCATCTAAGTATGAAAGCACTAGACACATAATGCTTTCATCTTGCTGTCAAAAACAGCAGTCTCTGTGTTGCATTAAAACCTAGTCTGATTACTACCTACTTGTGGCAAAGTGATTAACAGTGTGCAGGTGCAGGAGTGCTGCGGAGATTAATAAACTGACAGACAATGATAATCCAGGTGCAATGGTGTTTTATTTTTATATTCCAAAGTCTGATGACAAAACACAGTAAATAATAATGAGAACAGGCAATACAGTGGCGTGTATTGCTTTGTTTTAATCAATGTGTTTGTCCTGTAATAATAGTCCCGATCTTAAACACCCACACGTAACACAAAACACAAACACAAGTCCACAGCGAGTGCTATAGTGCTCATGGTATAAATACAGTTAATCGTGAACAATGGTGCAGTGATGTCCGGGTAAGTGCTGGCCTTTGGTGACAGCTCCGGATCGTGTTAGCCGTCCGAATAACAAACAAGCAATTAATTCTTAAACACGACAAACAAACAATACGGGTTTTCCTTCCGGTTCAGCATTAACCAGTGTGGAGTAGTGGATAGGGCTCTGGACTCTTGACCGGAAGGTCGTGGGTTCAAATCCCGGTGGGGACACTGCTGCTGTACCCTTGAGCAAGGTACTTTACCTAGATTGCTCCAGTAAAAACCCAACTGTATAAATGGGTAATTGTATGTAAAAATAATGTGATATCTTGTAACAATTGTAAGTCGCCCTGGATAAGGGCGTCTGCTAAGAAATAAATAATAATAATAATAATCACTTCGCTATGTCCCCTTTTGTACCGTCAATCATGACCCCTTGGTTAAGGAGTGGAACCGCTCCTCCAATCCACGGCTGCCACATCATTTCCCTTCCGGGTCGATGATTTAGTGTACCGTAGCTCCGCCCCCTTTCTAGATGGCCGACTTCCACCTAACCCCAGGAATTAATTGTCTGGCCATCCAGTCTAGGGCACTCTGTTCCCTTTATACAGCGCCCTCACAGGTTGGGAGGGAGATTTATCACCAAGAATCATTCTGTCTCTGTCACACTACTGTACTAGGATCACCTTTCAGGAGGCTTCTTAAACCACAAATGCATGTGTATGCCAACAACCTCTAATTGATCTATTTCATGAAATATAATTATATTGTTATTAGTGATACTAATCTTTATCAATTGTTTGTTATTAGTTATACTAATATTAATCCATTATTTATCAGCAGAGTGAAGGTGTAGATTTGCAAGCCTGGGTTTATAAATTGGGGGCCCTGTTTTCTACCAAAAATCTAATGTAATTAAGCTAAATATATCAAATCTCTGAGGCAACCATGTCTTTTGTACTCTTACTGTAACTAACATTTAGGCTATTCAAATATTATTATTATTATTATTATTATTATTATTATTATTATTATTATTATTATTATTATTATTTAAGTGGCATTTAAATGTTATAATATTATTCTTAAGGTTTCAAAAATATGTTATTATGGCTGGGGAAGCATAATGATCAACAGGCTTCATGTATTTTTGTATCAAACATGACTTTTAAAAAGTGCCTGTCTCTCATTGACCGCTGCAGTTCATATCTGGATACTTACAGTGTTTTTCACCCAATACATAGATACATCTGTTAGACCCCATACACACTTGAGATTTAGGGCCACCATTTTGATGTGTCCCAGGTCCTGCAATAGCAGGGCTGGCCTTTGCATATATATGAATGCAAAGCAGACTTAGGGCTGCCTTTTCCAATTCGGTTACGTAGCTCAGTAGACACTCCCATACTCGCGAAAGGTAAATAGAGCCATCTCCATACTCACGTGCGAAAAGATACAAAGTGCATACGTAATTAATTTGTCAAAATTACCTTTTCTTCCTGTTATTTTGTAAATAAGTGATAAATATTAAAACTGCAGGATTCTGGATTTCAATAATGATCAATAAAGCTGGCGACTTGGCATATTCAGCCACTATTGTTTATTTTGCACACAATGATATACCTAGCTACAGAAGTGTGCCTCTTTACATTAAAATACTGACCATTTCTTTTAGCTGCTTGCTTTTAGACACACATAAAATATTGTTCTCATCCACAAATATTAAGATCGTTGATACACCATAACATTATGTCAAAATAGTCAAGAATATATATATTTTGTTCTAATATATACCATAAAATTGCTACTGTGTGCATTGAAAACATATATATTAATAAAAAAAAAAACATCTGCTACAAACGGCCACTATACGGTTGTGATTTTAACATATTATCAGTTAATCTGACGCAGACCGAAGGGTCGAAATGTTATCGTTTCTTGTTCTGATGCTGATAATAAAGACTTTCTAGGACAGTCATCTTTCTTTGTGTGCAGTTAACTCATTTTTCTTTGAGAATATTGTTTTGACAACACACCAACAACAATCTCTTGAATGAGCGCTGCAGATTGTACTTGAATAAGACAATTGTATAATTATTCTAGTCAGGTACTTCTGAATGTGATTGATGTGTGTATGTGTGGAACACTCTCACTGTTAGAGCAAACCACCATTTTAAATTACATTTCCAGAGAGAAATAATATCAGTAAGATAGATCATGCCTCAATTAGAAGCAGCTCTTCGTACTGTACCTATCTAGCAAGTGTGATTTAGAGCCACGTTCAGTTTCCATCTGCTGCTTAGTACCATTTCCAGAGTCAATGTCCAGGGTTATCCAGCCGTGTATGGTCATTAGTTCTTACATTGACAAAAGAGGATGAAGTCAACTTGCACAGCAGTGATTTCTAAATCTTGACACTGTGAATTATAATAGGGGCATAGAAGAGATTTCCCTGGATTTTCAAATTGTCCTTATTAAACAGGTGTTAATTGCAGAAAAAAAAAGTATATATATTTTTTTGTATTATTTATTTTTTACCTTACATTAAACACTGTAAGTCATTACAGCACAATGGGGACAAAGGGTCCATTGTAATATAACAAAATGAAATGCAATACCTGACACTGAAGTACCTACACATTTGATATTTAAAGCTACTCCTATGATCCAGTTTACTATACAGTTTACAGCCTTGGGACACTGAGGAAGTGCAGGCTCTAGTTTATCTGTGGGCAGATAGAAGTGTTCAGGAACATCTGAAGTCGTGCATCAGAAATGAGAAAGTTTATGCCTGAATTTCTGATGATTTGAAGCAAATGGACATAAACTGTGGGTATGGTACACTTAACTCACACACTCAAAAACACAAAATTCTACCAAGTTTCTCATCCTTGACCTTTTATTATATTAATATAAAGAAAGAAAATAAAACAATTCTAAGCTTATTTGCAAAAATAGTCAAACAAAATACTGTAGAGCTGTACCATACATAAAACTCACCCAAACAAAATACAACTATCCTTAAAACAGGATATCTTTGGCAAAACATATTTTTAAAACCTTCTTTTTTCCCCTTCAACAGAACTAATTGAACTTTAGTAGGGATACACCTAATCCAGGATTTGGTTTCGTATTTGGCCCGAATACCTACTTTTTGAGCAGGGTGAACCGAATCCGAATAATATATCCGCCCAGACGCACATCCATTTTAATACATCCCTCCAATGTGTGCGGTTCTTCTTTAAATATCAAATAAACACAAAACCGATATTGAATATAACTGTTGTATTTAATAACAAGAACATATTTGATGAACTCTAACACAGCTCTCAACTCCCTAAATTACTGGTGGCGCATGCACTAAACATGTCACTGAGATGATGAATGCAAACATACCTCCGTATGCAACAGCACAGTCACATCACACTTTTCATGGAGTAAAGTTATGCAGTAAACCTGTAAAATATAATAACAGCAAACTGTTGTAGACTTGTGTGCTTTGTTGCTTTGTCTGAGAAACGTGTTCTAGAGGTCATACTGAGATAAAAAAAAATTGGTGCACAGAAATATATGTTTTTTGTAACTTTACAACTGTCAGATGTGCAAGACGTTGTTGAACAATATGCTTTAGTAAATTACATTTTACGTTACTGTAATGTGCCAATACAAGTTAAACCATTTGGGAACTGCTGTGTTTTATTAAAATCATTTTTAAACTATTTTGTAGCCTATTTGATAGGTGTTACACACATGGTGCATTTAAATCAACGTGGGTTTTATTTCACAGGGAGATTCAGGTCACTCATCACGGTAATTTTTTCCTCATAGCTGTCAGATCAGGTGACACAGGTTGAAACGTCATTAAAAGAATAGTGGGTTATACCAAAAATGCAACTCTCCTTTCTTGTAAAGGTAAGCAGTTCTGTATTTTAACATTTCTGTTATGGGGGCTAGCGGTAAATTGTGTAAGTTTCAAACTGAAATCTTTTTCAGGGATATATTTCCTTTCGGTAATAAAAATACTATGAACTAAAAGCCTGAAAACAATAGATGGTGCGTGTCCCTTGTTAGTAGCTGCCAGTCTGTTGTTAATTCAACAGTTTCCTTCAGTTTTCTTGACAGTTTTTGTAGATTCAGTATTCAGTTTGGTATTCGGCCAAATCTTTTGAGATGGATTCGGTATTCGGCCGAATCCCTAAACTTTATTAAGTTGATATAAATCAGTAAATTTTGTGGATTATAAAGAAATTCCTAAATATATTTTTAAAATATAGCAATACAAGATACAGCTGTACCATTGGTCTATTAATTTTTGAACACCTTGTTTGTGCATCTTTTGGCAAACTGAGTTAATTAATAACAATAATTAATAACAAGTGTCTTTTGTTGCGTGTGACAACCCAGGCACCCCTTAACCACAGTGTGAGGGCTCGGTATGGCCCTGGTGCGGTTGTACAGTTGAAAAAAGGCATTAGAGACTGTACTGTATGCAGCAACCTGCTGATATAGAAAAAAAGGAAGCAAAGCTTATGCCAGATCATAAATGTTTAATGATCGAATTGGATCTCAGTTGCTTCAAACTGTACTTTGGTTTCTGTTTCATGGCATTGACTTCAATTTGATTTGACAGATTACACATGGAGACCTTTAGCATTTAGCAGTCTATGACAATCCTGTCCTATATTCTTCTATTGTTTGGAACCAAACTATAGTAACAGATGGCAATAGGCATCTAAAATTATTTCTACAGAGCACTACCTTTCCCCTGCAAGGATAAAGAAAATACCAACAGATTAGAAATAATTAAATACAGTGTAGCACAGATACTCTGAACAAAAATGAACTAATATAGGTTTACTTATTAAGTATGAAGCAAATTATACAGATTTTACGCCATACTATGCAACATGGTTGTGATCAGTGAGTTACAAGCTACAGTATGTAAAAGCTGAAAGTGGTTGAACCCAATGCAATACAACACATACATGGTCATTGCAATATCCAAAGCAAAAACACATTGCAGTAGCTTCCATGCACAAACTGAGTTTAGAGGAAGCATATTGTTCACTGTTTTGCTTACATAATATGATTATACATGAGGGATTTTAGAGTATTCTCAGTTCTAGGAGCCTGTTTTGTCTTAAGGCTACATTACAGATTTCATTTTTAGGATGGCATTTGCTGCTAATTTGTCTTTTCATTGCACATTTTCTTCCACAATTTAAAGGACAACAATGCTGAATAAAAGAGCTTCAATTCTGCCTCTGGAGCAGCAGTAGGATCTCTGGTACCAATCTGTCAATTCAATTCTTCACACTCTGAGGGCTAAGACTTCTCAGAGCTAAGCCACTGCTAATTTCACCGGTGACAGCTGTCACATTGAAAAGACAGCCAGTGCCATTTGTCAGGGTCGACTTAAAACTTGCCACTTTACAGAACAACATTTAAATCAAGTTATCATTTTACAACTTCATTTAATAATATATTACATTCTAAAATGCAACAAATTGATGTAGGTGTGGTTTCCCACAACGGTGTATCAGTTAAACTCTCAGAAAATAATGTTATGTCCAAAGTTCAATAAAATATAAAATGAAAGCTATAATGCCTCTAACAGTACTGTATTGTAGCACATTAACAATTAGCTCAGTAAAGGGTCACAGGGCAAAGTGTCAATTTACTTAACAGAAAATCAGAAAACTACCCTTAATATGCTTAGTCATAATGTACAGCTTTCATAAACATTACATAAAAATGCTTTAAGAGACAGAGACATACAATACAGAAGACAAGAAAGTAAAATCTGACAGCTGACCAGGTGCTGCTGTGTTTGACTTTACAGAACATAAGTTCAGGGCCTACTCATGTGATTCCAATGGCCAAAGAAGTTATGACAATTAGTTAATGTCTTTCCATGAATACTTGCATTAAAAAATAACAAGATACAGTGTAAGGTGTATGTCAAATGTATTAACCCTTTTGATACTGTAACACTGTTTGTTGTTTGATTTTTCCGGTATTATTATGAAAACATGGAAGATTGTAATTCTTCTTTGGTAGTTACTGCCATATCAATATCCACTGAACCACATATTGTACAGCTATATTTACTGTCTGTTTTTTATGTTTATTAGAAAACGGATCGGAGGTTCCCATTAACCACAATAGCAACTAGTTTGAATCACAAATTGAAGAAATCAAATAACTGGATGCAGTCTGATTGCTTTCAGCAAGGTTAATGGATTATGAGTGTCATAACTTCTTGGGAATGAATCACTTGAATAGGCCCTGATCTACTGTTCTGTAACATCAAACACAATTGGAGAAGCAGCTCATGTGGTAGAAAAGGACATTTTTCCTAATATATTTTACATCAAAATCCTTATTCAAGGAACATAATTAAAAAATCAGTAAATCAACATACAAACAGGAATATGTATATGTGAGATTCATTTTTGAAGTTATAATTTACAAATCAAAAGTGCTTATGATACCTATAACCCAGGAAGGGTACTATTTTTAACCCACAAACTCGGGCAATCCGGACACAGATACTGTGGATGCTGGTGATGGTAAAGTAAGTTTGTCAGTGTCTAATTTAAAACTAAAATCTGCTGTCAAATCATTCAGAATTTGTTTTGAAATTTTTAAAAGAACCATTAGAATCTGACAGAAAGCAATTATATAAAACATAATGCTGGCTTTCCAGTATTATTTTAATAAGGTAAACTTGTTTGTAGCACTGTGGCAATAAGCAATAACCTGACTCCATACATACACAGTATGTCTAATTATCCATGATAACTCTTTACAGCATTGGAAGACCTTCTCTAAATGATTCTCACCTGCGCTATCAAATTTCCAATAAATAAACCTTAACCAAAATCCACTAAAAGTAATTTTATCACTTAGTGTTTAGTGCTAAAAAATAAAAAAAATAAAAAAAAATATTTACCAGATCTGTAATACAGTGAACTCAACTAATCGGAATTAGCTGGGACCAAACCCTGTTTATATTAGTGGTATGTTCAGGGTACTGATTGGAATACGTACCATACAAAAAAAATGGTAATATCTAGAACTGTGTTTCTAAAACCACTTTCAACATGTATTTCATTACGATAATAATAATAAGATTGCAATAAAGCCTGCATGCACAGGCAGTATTGTGGGGGAGAACCAAGGGGATGGCTTGTAATACTCTTGTCAAAGATTACAGTTTTATAAAGGGGATAGTTTTTAGCCATCTATTGTACTTTGGAATGTTTAAACGTAATTCTGTCTATGGCTATTGCATGGTTATAAACCATATATAATGCTTTATTAACACCCTATGACATAGTTATTACACACACACATATATATTATACATTTATAAAACATTAATAAGCAGCATCTTAATATAAAGTGTTACCCATTAATTATTGTAGGTAGTTTTTTCTCACTCACATGTTGTAACCCCCAACTCCACAAACCAGCCAGCATTTTTGTAAATAGCAACACATGTAATGAACAATGAAATAAACATTTTATTTTTGTGTCATTGGTGTCAGTTTCAGGCAGAGCTTCATGGTCAGCAAGATGACACAGCTGATCATTTTCCCTGTGTCATCCTGTCTGGTGCTGTCAGTGTCAGTTTCTCAGCACACAGTACAGCAGTCGCTCAGTAATCGCTCAGTAACGAGGTGCAAACAGGTGACTGACCGATCTGTAAGGTGGCTTTGTTAAAAAAAATATATAACAGTGGTTATTTTTTAGGAAAATACAATTTAAGCCTAATATTTTTTACTCTGGACTCTTGACTGGAGGGTTATGGGTTCAATCCCAGGTGGGGGACATTGCTCCTGTACTCTTGAGCAAGGTACTTTACCTAGATTGCTCCAGTAAAAGCCCAACTGTATAAATTGGTAATTGTATGTAAAAATAATGTGATAACAATTGTAACTCTTCTAACAATTGTAAGTCGACCTGGATAAGCGAAAGTATGCATTGAAGTTCCTTGTGTATTCAAATGGGGTGGGGCATTATTAGATTTCATTTAATTACCCTGACAATGATTCTTATAAAAGGATGTTGCTAATACAGGATAATCAAAATGTTTTACCAATTTTATATTTCTGAAATTCTCTGATGACTGCACTGGAAATCGCTAGTACGCAAATATGGTACTGTACAAATAAGGTACAATGAAATGTGTTAGAAGTAACCTGTGTATCCTGTCTCAATTATTTATAACTCTAAGCTCATGCATGGTGGTAGAATCCATTGCTCTGCATCACCTGGGGTTACCTGCTGCTCTGCATTGCCTGGGGTTGCCTGCTGCTCTGCATTGCCTGGGTTTGCCTGCTGCTTTGCATCACCTGGGGTTGCCTGCTGCTCTGCATTGCCTGGGTTTGCCTGCTGCTCTGCATTGCCTGGGTTTGCCAGCTGCTTTGCATCACCTGGGGTTGCCTGCTGCTCTGCATTGCCAGGGGTTGCCTTTTATCCTGCTTCGCCTGGGTTTGCTGCCTGTCCTGCTTCACCTGGGGTTACTGCCTGTCCTGCTTCGCCTAGGGTCGCCGGCTCTGCCTCGCCTGGGGTCGCCATCACTGCCTCGCCTGGGGTCGCCGGCTCTGCTTCATCTAGGGACGCCAGAACTGCTTCGCCTGGGGTCGCCGGCTCTTCTTTGCCTGGGGTCGCCGGTTCTGCTTTGCCTGCGGTCACCAGTTCTGCTTTGCTTGGGGTCGCTAGTTCTGCTTTGACGGGGTGCCTGCCACCGCCCCCCCCCCATATAATTTGTGTTGTTATTATCATTTTTACTGTTATTTTCATTAAGATTTTCATTATAATTATTGTGGTTGTCATTATCGTGATTGTGCTATTGTTTATTGTTTGTTTTGGATCAGCAGGGAGGGGGTTAAATTCCGCCCTGCCAAATACATGTGAGAATAAAAGCCAGGAGGAATCCTTTGTCTGGGTGGAGTGGTTTGGAGAGACACACAGAGAGTAAGTGTTAGGATTGCTACCTGTAATATTTATATATATATATATATATATATATATATATATATATATATATATATATATATATATATATATATATATATATACATACAGGTACTCATTGTATGCATTGGTTTGTGTTTTGTTGCCTTGGCCCTTGTGCCCAATTATTTTAAGTCTTTATTTTGTTTAATAAAACACTGCTCAGCCTCTTAGTTTTTGCCCTGCATTCCCACCTTTTGTGTACTGCTTACCTGAAACCTGACGTCACATACATCACCACCCCCCTTATCAGACACAAGTTATCAGAACATTGCAGGCATGCTTGCTTAATTTCTCTAGGGAAAGCATATTTTCCATTTCTGAAATATGCTTATTACCACTGAAATCTTTTGTTCAACTGTGCCAGTAACTTCAATTTAAACCATTGTTTCAGTATGTATTTAGTTCATTAAGATAAACCAAACAGGATTAGAGAACCTAAGGTGACATAATGGTATTATCTCATGGAACTGTACTGTTTGCCAAATAACTTGTGAAGCAATGGCTAAAGGGTCAACTTACGGGGTATTAAATTGATTAAGAAGAGGTTGTAGATTACAGTATTGTATAACCAAGGAACTTCTAGCATAATGACCTATTACTGAAACCAATAAACAGAAATCATATAGAAATTACTATTCAAGGGCTGTGGGTAAAATCACTGTAATTGTTTTTGTTTTCATTTTTTTTTTTTGTTTAGGTTACTTCAAAAACACTTTACAGTTGTACTTAACCTTAGATAAACAAACAAACAAACAAACAAAAAGCAGTGAGGAGTACTGAAAAACAACCTGAAGGTAAAGCATATCCCATGTATTTAAAGAGGAATGTAGGTTTTAATACAGGGGCCGGTGGTCTCTCATTGAAATTACTATAGGACATTCAATTATACAGAAAATTGAACATGGTGAAAGAGCGAGTTGGGATGCGCCCCCTACATGCTATATTTAAAAATAGTATATTTATACTAAATGTTCCAAGGCAGTATTACTATACAGTGTGTTAAGTAGCTTTCTCCTCATTGTTTCAAATTCAAATGAATTGATGTTTAAGCGGTTTACATTGGGCAGTAATTGGCATAAAACCTGTCAGCATGGGTTAAGCATAGAGTGTGTACGCCCACTCACTCAAACAACAGCAGTACTGCTGCATGCAGCACATTGTATGAATAAAGGACATAAATCCTTTTCCTCAATATTCAATGCTGAACATTACATTACATTCCCTTGTTTATGACTACATTTCCCCTTGACACATGATTACCAATTATGTACTGAACAGCACTGAATATTATACATTAATTGTATCTAGTTCCTTTGATGGCCAAGTAGAACCACCACATGTTGTCATTGGCCTCACCCTATTAGTCGCTAAATTAATTTTAAATAGACTCTCGCTAATCTGAACCAGTTGGAACTGGAACTTCAAATGAGTGATTTATTCTGAGCAGTTATTATTATCTGTACCTTACAAACATGTATGTCAGTTACATACATCCCCGAGCACTGCTGTAAACTCAGAATTAGAACTATCAGTATGATGAAAATTGTCATGACCATAACATGCTATATATGAACAGTTTGCACAGAATAGCACAGAAAAAGAATTAGCAATGAAATGTGTAATCTCAATTTGATCAGATCTCCAGATATACTGGGGGTGATGTAAGTATAGGCGCAATTGCAAAATTAAAATTTGCGGCCAGGGAATTGTTTTGTGCTGCACCCTATGTAAGCTTAAGAGCAATGCAAATTACTCAACACACACAAATAATGATCCGCAATTATGATAATGAGGGTCTCAGTGAGCGCATTGGTCTAGGGCAGCAGTGTGGACTCTTGACTGGAGGGTCGTGGGTTCAATCCCAGGTGGGGGACACTGTTGCTGTACCGTTGTGCAAGGTACTTTACCTAGAGTGCTCCAGTAAAAACCCAACTGTATAAATGGTTAATTGTATGTAAAAATAATGTGTAAAAAATAATGTAATTGTATGTAAAAAATAACGTGATATCTTGTAACAATTGTAAGTCGCTCTGAATAAGGGCGTCTGCTAAGAAAATAAATAATAATAATAATAATTTAGCAGCCGCACTTGCAGAGTTAGCAGTACAGAGAGAGAGAGAGAGCAGTAGTCGTTGTATGACATTTGTGGAGCACAAAAATAACAATGACCAAGTCTCTGAAAAAATAAAAAATGTGTATACACACCTATAAACAAACATATAACAGGAACCCAATGACATTATGTATCCTGACTGAGGACCCCTACCCAATGAATCCATAAAAATGTAGTTCTTACTTTCTTTGCAAACAACATTTTGAAAGAATTTAATAAAACAAATAAAAAAGTAATACTATTATTTTCAAAATGTAGATTGTAGAAATGTTCTCCTTACAATCACCCCCTGGTCTGGGTAACATTGCTTTGCCAGGCCCCCTGAAAGGATCGTGTGACCCCCCAGGGGCCCCAGTTTGGGAACCCCCATCATATAATGTGATGATGTGTATATTTTTTGGTGGGTTCACATTTGAAAATTAAAATTTGTATTTGTATGTTTCATTGAAGAAAAGTTATGAATCAAATAAACAACACACTAAAATACTTTGAAATATTGTATTCATACCAATACAATTGCTGAAATGTTTCTTCTGTTTTAGCTGTCTGCTTCAGCTGTCATCAGGGATGGACTCTAAATAAACTCGAGACCCATGGGTTCAGTCTTTCAAGCATTGGTTTTGACGCAGGTGTTTCTGAGATTGAGGGAGCTCAGGGTGAGCTGTTGATTTTAAGGTTGATATTCCCATAGTGTCTGTTTCTATTTGGGAGACAGGTTTGCATTACTGCCTCCAATATTTTGTTGCTTTGTCAATCAAAGCATTCAATGTGGAACCTGCAGGCCACTGATTTAATTTCAGTAACAAAAAAAAAAAAAAAAAAAATGATTATTTAAAAAAAAAATCATCCATTTTTTATTAGTTATATTAATTACCATGTGCAATACAATATTATATTAAAATACAGATAAATTACAGCATGAAATAGTGTACTACCTGCATCACAGACTGTAGTTATCCCTTGCTAATTATTTTAAAGTGGTTGTAGTGCCTTTCGGGTAATTTGGGTTTCCATATAGTTTTCTTTTAGACCCCGCTCTCGCAGACTCTAGGGGTATTTTTCGCTTTAATTTCTTAGAAGCCTTGGGCGGGTGTCTCCAGCATCCTGTTAGCTGGATACTGCAGACAAGGGTCGCTAACCCTTACCAGCCCCAATGGGGTCTCTTTCCTCCTGTCAGCTGTCTCTCCATGCTGTCACCAGGTCTTTCCCTTGTTGCCAACTGCACTATTCACAGCAGTCACTGGACATATCCAGATCTTCATGATTTCCATTACATGAGAATAGATGTTAAAACTTCATGCTGGGGTCCCGAGTGGCACATCCAGTAAAGGCGCTCCGTGTGGAGTGCAGGATGCGCCCTATAGTCTGGACGTCGCAAGTTCAAGTCCACGCTATTCCTTTGCCAACTGAGGACAGGAGCTCCCAGGGGGCGACGCTCAGTTGGCCTGGGGGCTTCCCTGTAAGCTGCCCAGGGCTGCGTTGTCCTCTGACGCTGTAGCTCTGGGTGGCTGCATGGTGAGTCTGCAGTGTGTAAAGAAGTGGTTGGCTGACGGCACATGCTTCGGAGGACAGCGTATGTTCGCCTTCGACCCTCCTGAGTCAGCGCAGGGGTGGTAGTGGTGGGATGAGCCTAAAAATAATTGAACATTACTAAATTGGGGAGAAAACAATTAAAATAATTGGCGACCACTAAATTAAAAAAAAAAAAACAACAACAAAAAAACTTCATGCTGATTTGAACTCGGCTCTCACCAAGATAAGCGCCAACTAAGATGTAGCTTTACAGTAAACTAATGTCCATCCATTTGTGTTTCTTTCCATCTGATGATGTAGATATCCCTCTGCCTGGTGTTGATGGCTGAAGTGTAATGCTGGCTCCAGGGATCAGCTTATTTTGCCTCCCCAGTGCGGGATCAACCACAGTGCGGTCTCCCCAGCGCATCAGCATGACAACCGCCTGGATTGAGCTACGTAGGGTACATCTCTGGGGTCTTCAAGTGGTCACCTTCCGTCCTCTGTGTTTTGTCAACTAGCCCACGATACCTCAAGAGGGCTTGACAGTGATTCTGGCGTCCCAGCATCACCCCCTCTGTCCCCCACTCAACTCAGCCCAGCTTACTTACCCGTACATCAGCGTTGCTTTCTTTCTATTGTGCTTGAGATCCCCAGCCAGAATCTTTCCATCTCAACCACAGCCAGTTGCTGCTCCTTTCTGCTGCGTCAGATAAGTTCTTCACTGTGTGACGCAACTCTTGGCCACTGAACCAACATCCCTGAGAAACCGGGTTGTAGAGTGTGCCACAAATCCTTGACAACCCACCTTCACTGGGTAAACCCAGACTCTCCATCCTCGCTGTTCCGCTTCAGCAGCTAGTTGAGCATACCAAAGTTTCTTCCTGTCATACGCATCATCCACATCATCCTCCCATGGCACTGTTAACTCAACCAGATGAACAAGGTGTGCTGATCCAGACCACAATGTTTGGTCGAAGGTTAGTGGTGGCAATATCAGGTGGAAGCCGTTGACCAACATCTGCCAGCATTTTCCAGTCTTTAGCAGCTTCCAGTTGTCCTGGGCGAGGCTTGGTTTTAACACATTTTCTTGGTGGTTGCTCTCCTGGATGGAGGAACAATGTCTTTTGTGTGTAATGCTTTGATGGAACTTATTGGTCATGTTACGCTTGTCTTCCAATGCTAAGGCCAAACATCACAGCACCTGGTCATGGCGCCAAGTAAACCGTCCTTGGCTCAGACCCACCTTACATTGTGTCAAAATGTGCCTCAATATTCTTTATTAATAATAATAATAATAATAATAATAATAATAATAATAATAATAATAATAATAATAATAATAAATACCTGAATCCAAATTCCGCTGGGGCAGTGCAAGGCTCTCGCCAGTAGAATGTAGTTAGATATTTTGTTTTTGTTGTTGTTGTTGCTGTTGTTGTTGGGGATCCAGTATAACAGTAGTTTATACAAATTCAAAACATTTCTCAGTAGATGCTAATTCCCCTGGCATTTTTGTAACTTTTTATAACTTTGTTATGTAAATCTTGCAGCATGCTGATGTTAAGCCCCGTATTTGTCTTTTTTAACAAATTTGTCGAACCAACAGTTTTTTTTTTTCTTTTTCATGTTTTGTTCTTCTGAAACAAATCTAGCCTAATGAATTAGTTAGATTATTTCATGTGATTAACCAACTAGCTCCTTCCTCTATTTACTGACATGCTTTACAGCCCATAATATGTTTGACCTTAAAGACACTGCTGAGGAGAATTGGCCTAGAAAGTGAATCAGTAACAGACTTGCAGACTGAAAGGCTATTGATTACCCAGTTGGATTTTTTTTCTCAATTTTTGATGTATAGTTTTAGCAGTTAGGTTAGAAAAGAACCAGACAGAGCACTAGGGGGGTTCCGTTAGCAGTGATTTAATAGGAGTAGTGCTCTTCTTTCATTTACAGTCTGACTGACTTCTGTGGGATGTGTGATTCTGTAAAATACAGGGTGTTGTGGACACTTACTATTTGCGTTGCTGGAAACCAATTCAATGTAGAGAAAGGTATCATTTAAGAAGGAAACACCAGAGGCTGGGAGTTCTCACACTACCATCAATTTTTATAAAGCAATAGTGACTTTATCGCCACTATGTATTATTGGCTACATGTTGCAATGCAGCTGGATACAAAAGAGAAAATCTAACTGTGTACGCCACTAGTGCCTCAATATAAATACATAAATACATTGTTTGTACACTGTGACAGAGATCGAATGATTATTGGTGTTAGATCTCCCTCTCGACCTGTGAAGGCACTGTGTAAAAGGAACAGAGTACCCTTAACTAAATGGCACAACAATTTATTCCTTAGGGTAGGTGGAAGTCAGGAAAGGGGTGAAGCTACGGTACCTAAACTCAGTAAACGGCGTGGCATCTGAGATTTGGAGGAGCAGATGCGCTCGTTAACCTAGGGGTCATGAGTAAGGGTATAAATAGGGGACATAGTGTAAGTGATTTGTTCCTTTGTAAATGGTTAGAACAAACCAAGAAGGAGAATCATGTGTTGCCAAAACATGAGTGTTGTGTTTTAGTTGTCTGAGTAAAAACTGTTTGTTTGTTATTTTAGACTGCTAATAAAGATCCGGAGCTGTCGCTATTCTGCCAGCATCAAACCCGGACACCAACACTTTCCCTTTGTTCACGGAGAACTGTCTTGCACCACGAGCACTAATATCACTCACTGTTAACTGTGTTTGTGTTTTGTGTTTCGTGTGGGTGTAATAGAACTGGACTTTTTGGTTACGGGTCAAACCCGGGGATTACAATTACCGAGTGATACACGCCGCTGTATCACTCCATCATTATTATGTACAGGTATTTGCCATAAGGCTCTGGACATTGTTAAATAAATCAATAAACACCCTTGCACCTGAAAATAATTGTATGTTTGTTTCATATCCACGCTGCACGACACGCACCTGTAATCAATCACCACTTTGCCACATACACTTATTCATGTTTGCGTACATTTCTAAAAATCTTGGCAATGCTTAATGATGCAAAGTCATCATCGGCCTTTGAAACAGCTGGGACCTTTCATTAAGTGAACCAAAATTTTTAAGGCTAAATGGAAACTCGAGGACTGTGAACACGTGAAAAAATTACATGATGCTGACAGAATGTAGGATGCTGCTTTTTGCCTAAGAAGGAGTATTAAAAGTAAATTGCAGAGGTTAGCAAATCTCTTTCTGAGTGAATTTGCAATAATGTTATTTTCCTCTGCCCTGAGAAAAAGAATGACCTGTTTTATATAGGAAAGCAGATACTAAGAAGCCTCAGTTTATTTTTTAATCTAAAAATTGAATTGAGAATGATACTGTTGGCAGGAACTGACTAGTCCTTGAGGTCTGGATAACATGTGTTATTCTGCTACCAATCGTTTATGAATGCATAGAAAAAAAGATATATATATATGTGTGTGTGTGTGTGTGTGTGTGTGTGTGTGTGTGTGTGTTCTGGCAAGCTAATCAATTATTCTAGTGCATATCATATTGAATATACTAGACTCAGATTCCTTATGAAACACCAGTGCTTCATGAAATGAACATACCATACATAACATTATGGAATTATGTAATGTACCAAGTAAAGGGTAAAAAGGTTCAAATGAGCTTTCCATTCAAAATAAAGATATCAAGAATCTATACATCTAAACAGTGATGGATATAAACAACCCCTCCCTGTACATTTCAAAACCTGCTTTTTTACAGACCTAATTTCACTGTAATTTTTTATATATGCAGTCATGTTATTAAGTGGGTTAATAAATCCACTCACGGGGCAAACAATGGTTATGAATTACTATCAGGCAATACACACTGTAGTTGAGATGTCCCATTTTTGAAAACACATGATGATGCTACCACTTTTCAACAGGGTAGTGGGTGTACACACAGTGATGTGTAACGCAGGATTTCTTACAGAAGACAATTATCAATGTGCTAGCCTGGCCTGCATTTTTATTTTATTTAAACCCCATTGAACATACCAGGGTGATTTAGAATATTGACTTCAAAGTCATCTAGGTCAACCCACATTTATTTTTCTGAGGATTGAAGGGTTCCATGACTCACATACTCAAAAGTGGAAGTGTATCTTGTAAATGCGTGCCTTAAAGATAACACTAAAATATGTGTTCCTTGGTGTGTCGACATTGAGGATTAGAAAACAATCATCTCCAAGAAACTGTATTCAACATAAATTAATAAAAAAAAAAAAAAAAAGCAAACCAAAAAGTACCAGTATTTAAGTAAGTACTTTAATGATCTGTTTTATATATATATATATATATTCAGGCTACACTCTGCACTTTTTCATGACTCGTCTCCGAATAAAGATACATTCTGAATTAGCAGGACCTAGAAGGAAAAGGAATATATTGCATTTTCAAGTTCAAGGACAAATTATAAAGCAATAGTGACTTTATCGCCACTGTTTGTTTAATATGCAGTATTTGGATAAATGAGATCTTGTAGTACAGCACTGAAAATCAGAAAATCAATTTTTGTCTTGTTTTGTCAGCAAGTGATCTTTTAAGAAGAGACCATGCTGACACCAAGCCTACCAGCTTGGCACCTATTTGTCCAGTTGCCTACAAGAGGATAATCCGGCTGGGAAGTAAATCTGTCAAGGGATCTTTTTAAGCAGAAAAAGGAGCAGCTTCAAGCATTTCCAAGTAGCAAGCACAGACAGAGTATCCCTTACTTAAGGAAGTTCCATACAGCTGTCTGACATAGCGCTTACCCTTGGGATAGCTTGAGACTACTGTGGTACAGCAAACAACTGTATTGGCGTTATCTCTGGGCAGCTCTTGGAAACTAAATTGTCCCTGGGACTGACTGTCTGCACAGCCCTCTGGGTCAGGTGGAATGAGAGCATATTTTAAACAGGTTTCCATGCGTGGTGAGTGGTGCCAGAGACAGTTGTCTCAATAACATCAGAATGGTGCCTGTCTCTGTCTCGAGACCTTGAAAGCCAGTGAGGAAGGAGAGTTATCCTGAAGCAGTTTGCACCTGCTAATGACTAACAATATTATAGTAAGAGCTCTTAGGGCATACAACGTCTTTAATTGAAAGAAATGGTCTTTCCAGCCATTTACGCAGGATAGTGACTGGAAATATACTGTATTAAATCAATCGATTGAAAGTTGAAGGGGCACATTGCAACAGATTATTTTGGTTTTAACGGTTGCAATCATTATATAGAAAGAATGGTAGGACATGATGAGCTAAAATGATATGTACTATTGTATTTTGTAAACCTTTTTATGTAGTACTCCCTAAAAGTTACTGCTACTAAAAGTTTACTTCAGTAGTAAAGTGCTGTAAAAGCATGGAATGACAGCAAACAGAGAAGTATGGTATTTGTATGAAATAATTAATTAAATAAAATAGTTTTCCATATACATTTTTAGTTATGGATTGATGACAGATAAAAATGGTCCAGTGCCTTTTTACAGACAGCAGTGAAGAGAAACGTTAGTGTTGTCATGTATAAAAAAGTATCATTGTATGGTATTTTAAGCATAATAAGAGTGTCTGTTGTTGAAACATGTATTTTTCCTGGTTTGAGTGGGAATAGACTTAAAGTTTAGTTACTGGAGATTAAAAAGCCCCATCATCAGTATAGTTTATTTTTTATATACAAACATTTATTTAATGGTGATTTGATACAAATTCCAAATCAGAGATAGAATAAAATTGAATTTAATAAGAACCATGTAGCAACAATCACTAAGTTAATGGATGACTGTGACATTATAACTACAGTCACCTTGCTTGTTTTTGTTAGAAATTAGTGATTATGTTACACATAGTAAAGCCAGTTACAGGCCATTAATAATTAGTCATGACTATATAGAAAGATGACCCACTGAATATTCAAAAAGCATTACAAGCAAATGAAAAGGAGTAAACGTGTTGAAGGTACTGCCATGAAAGCACTTCAACCTCTCTCTCGAGACTCCTAGTGGGTCATGGCCATAGCCTAGCTTATGGGTTGTAATAAGTCAGTCCTGTGAAAAAAATATAAAAAATGTATGCCTTGTCTAAACAATTTGATCACCCTTTTAACAGTCCCCCGCTTACTGTAAGACCTATTAGCAGAATGGAGCAACAGCCAAAGCACTGGATGTTTAAAAATCAAACTAGCTTTAAATGACATTCTAGCTTTTTTACTTTCCCTTAGCTTTAATAATATTTTCAATCATCTTAGTAGTTCATTTTTTCCGCATTTCCTGGGAAAATTCAGATTCACAATATGATAGTGTTGTGACTAACTGATACAAATAACAAGCACTTTACTGGAAACTGTATTGAACTAACAACTGCATGAACTCATAGTTAAACATGCATCAATTTAATCGAAAGGCTCCACTTTCAAAAAACAAGGCAGCTTCAGTTTGGAATTGAACTAAAGGGACGTTGCTGGTAGCCATGGGAATTTGTGTAATGGAACTCAGCATTACTCGGAACAGTTGCACATATAATTACCCTAGATTGTAGGCTTATTCACATACTGTTTTGCAAACTTATTACTGTTTCTTCTTTTTTGCGTTTTGCAACTCATCCATAATAACCTTCCTTGTACATCCTCATTCTAACGATCAGAATGGCACTCACAGCTGCTGCTCCTCTGTTCTGCAATGCTTTGCTTATTGCAGTGGATGTGGCATGTTTGTTCGTCTTTACCTCTCTGATAACCAGTTGATCAACTCTTTCATCTGTCTTTTTGTGGTCTGTTTTTGCTATTCATTATTCTACTGGTTTCAAACTTCTTTACAATATACAATAACAGCTTGATAATGTTAGCAGTTCTTCTAAAGCTTTTTACTCTGTGATAAATATCTGGCACACTCCCTGCGATCAGCAGATCATTCCTTCTTTTTATGTTGGTCTTTTGAAAGAAGAAAAACATGTCATTTTTAAGTTGTATTTCTGTTTTGTTGTTTATGTATTTATGTATGCACAAGGCATAGTGTATTGTGTTCCAGATGGTCAATCAATCTATACAATTCCCAAAGCTGATCATCTGACTTCACAATGACCTTAGTTGAAATCTCAATACCATTTCTGTTCTCATGGAGCAATGATTGCAATTGCTGATTGTTATTTGCTTCTAGTCAAATACCAAATATAGATAACATATCTTGTAGTCCCAATATCCTATTAATAAGAAATGAAAGATGCTTAGGAAGTCATGTGAATGTCATTGAATAGCATAGACATGTGTTACAGTAGTCATTGGAGTTAGTTAAAGGCAGTTTTGAAAGTGTTACTAGTACCATAATAAGAATGATTGTTTGTATTAAAACTTTTGTGCTTTCAATTCAATAACAAAGAATAGCGTTTTGCAAAAATGCACGTTGTGTCACATAAAAATAAAATCTTTGCAAGCATAACACTAATAACCACTAAACAACATGTGGCAGATTCTCAAAGCTATTTATTCCAAATCATCATGAGCTTATTTTCTTAAGAAAGTAAAAACACTCACAAACAGTGTACCAAACCAGAATTAAACAACTCAGACATTTAATTGAAAGGCTTGTCAGTGTGTAATAGAATTGTAATTGGTGTTTTTTTTTTTTTTTCTTTACTGACGACTTGGAGTAAATTAATGTAGCCTCATGTTATACACTACCACCACCGGTTATTTTCAGCCTAACTGTTTTCATTTACCTAATCAGAAAATATATCAAATCTAAAGCATAATTGTTAGCATTTAAACTTGCATGGTTAAATTGGTTAGCAAGAAGGGATCAAAATGGATAGAGCTGTATAAATGTAGTATTTATAGGTCTATTCAATACATATTCATGATACAATGTAGTCTAATGAATGTTGGCCATCGTCAAAATAAGGCAGGACAAAAAACGAAAATGGAAATTAAATATTTATAGTGATCCTTTATGATAAGCAATTTACACAGATTAACAACAATTCAAATGTTCATTAAATATAAATAAATTACAATTAGTTGGCTGAAGTACAGTCAAATAGTCATTGATCGATTGTAAGTGGCAAAATAATATAAATATGATTTTGCTACTGATCTAAAAAAAGGCAACAGCATTTTGAGCATTTCACCATGTTTTGCTCACAATACTTGAAAAGTTACTTAAATACAAATAGTTTATTATTGCTAAAATTATTTTAAAAAAGGAAACACCTTATCTGGTAACACTTTAGTTTAGGGATCCGATAGAAGTGATTATAAACAATATATAAACATGTTATTAATTATGCTATTAACAATTATAGAATATGATTAGAAATAATAAGAGTATTATTATACACTTTTGTCATTGTTTTTGCACTGTTTATAATTGCTTATAACAGATATAGTCTATCTGTCTTTTCAGGTCTGTTTGTCTTTCTAGCCCTGTCTGTCTGTCTCTCTGTCTGTTTTTATATGTCTGTCTCACCATTTGTATGGGTTGCTTTGCTTTTGCAATACAGTTATTCTATACTTTTGCCATTGTTTTGTTTTTGCTATTGTTTATAACCACTTATAACGGATCCCTAAACTAAAGTGTTACCCTTTATCTTTGTGTTTTTATTTAATTATGTAAACAGTACTGTGAACGGGAGTGAATGAATCTGAACTGTAAATCTACCTCCCGACCTGGAAGGTTGGTGGCACGCCTTCACAGGAATGGGCCGACTCGATGGTAGGACGGAACTGGAAGTCGGCCATCTTGGTGAAAGGGCGTAGCTGTAAGACTGCTGAACAGCTCTATTGTGATCAGCTGTGATGTGTGCGGCGATTGGATAGAGCGTGGCGCCGTACTGATCACAGGGAGGAGTTTAGCAGTACAAAGGGGACGCAGCTACATGAGTACCGCCCCTTACACTGATACAGTAAGACGCCGGAGTGGTGTAGTTGTTGTTGTTGCCGTTGTTGTATTTTGGCAGACAGACAGCTTGGGAGCTGAAGCTACGGAGCCAGCACTACCACCCAGAGCACCTGCACTGCCACATCACCTCAACCTGTACCAGCACTCTGAGCACCTGCACTGCCACGTCACCTCAACCTGTGCCAGCACTACCACCCGGAGCACCTGCACTGCCACACCGTTTAATCCCTGATACCATTGCTGGTAGAGGGGATTGTCTTGTTATAAAACTGACTCATTGTAAATACCTCCACTGTTGTGGACATTGTATCCTTACCCGCTCTACTCACATCCTGACAAGTACTTACAGTACATATTATTTTCCACATATGGAATTATGTTTTTAAACATGAAATGTTTAAAACTATGTATTTCAAAGGTCTTTCCTACATATTGTAAAATATATTTAGCACATTTATACAGTATATTTGTCTCTATACATGTTAACAATAATGTATGCTGTCATGTGTCGTGCCGTGTGATCCACTATACTGTACCTGTGTAATTTGTGTGATAGTTGTATGCAACTGTTCTGCAAAAATCACAGAAAAGCAGAAGGATCTCAGCCCAAAGATGTGTGGAGAGGCTAATCTGGCCCAAATCACAGGAACCTTCAGCACTGGACAAACCCAATTTTCCCCCTAAACAATTCACTTGGAGTTACATGGTCAGTGTAGAAATATGTCGTTTATGAGCCCTTAACCTGTAAATTATGTTTAAAGTAATCGCTGTGGAAATAGCTCACTGCACCACCAATCCTCTTTCTTTTTATGTTTAAGATTAAAGCAATACTCCTTGAAGGGAAGGAGTTTTAAATTGTTTGACATTTGAATAGAAAACATATAAATGCATTCCCCTTATCTCTCAGGAACAGATGAACCACATCATCAAACTGAGCCCCAAAGCATTTAAAATTCTCTCACTAATAAACACAATTTGCAAGTTGTGTATATATACAGTGCCTTGCGAAAGTATATATATACAGTGCCTTGCGAAAGTATTCGGCCCCCTTGAACTTTGCGACCTTTTGCCACATTTCAGGCTTCAAACATAAAGATATGAAACTGTAATTTTTTGTGAAGAATCAACAACAAGTGGGACACAATCATGAAGTGGAACGAAATGTATTGGATATTTCAAACTTTTTTAACAAATAAAAAACTGAAAAATTGGGCGTGCAAAATTATTCAGCCCCCTTAAGTTAATACTTTGTAGCGCCACCTTTTGCTGCGATTACAGCTGTAAGTCGCTTGGGGTATGTCTCTATCAGTTTTGCACATCGAGAGACTGAAATTTTTGCCCATTTCTCCTTGCAAAACAGCTCAAGCTCAGTGAGGTTGGATGGAGAGCATTTGTGAACAGCAGTTTTCAGTTCTTTCCACAGATTCTCGATTGGATTCAGGTCTGGACTTTGACTTGGCCATTCTAACACCTGGATATGTTTATTTGTGAACCATTCCATTGTAGATTTTGCTTTATGTTTTGGATCATTGTCTTGTTGGAAGACAAATCTCCGTCCCAGTCTCAGGTCTTTTGCAGACTCCATCAGGTTTTCTTCCAGAATGGTCCTGTATTTGGCTCCATCCATCTTCCCATCAATTTTAACCATCTTCCCTGTCCCTGCTGAAGAAAAGCAGGCCCAAACCATGATGCTGCCACCACCATGTTTGACAGTGGGGATGGTGTGTTCAGGGTGATGAGCTGTGTTGCTTTTACGCCAAACATAACGTTTTGCATTGTTGCCAAAAAGTTCGATTTTGGTTTCATCTGACCAGAGCACCTTCTTCCACATGTTTGGTGTGTCTCCCAGGTGGCTTGTGGCAAACTGTAAATGACACTTTTTATGGATATCTTTAAGAAATGGCTTTCTTCTTGCCACTCTTCCATAAAGGCCAGATTTGTGCAGTATACGACTGATTGTTGTCCTATGGACAGAGTCTCCCACCTCAGCTGTAGATCTCTGCAGTTCATCCAGAGTGATCATGGGCCTCTTGGCTGCATCTCTGATCAGTCTTCTCCTTGTATGAGCTGAAAGTTTAGAGGGACGGCCAGGTCTTGGTAGATTTGCAGTGGTCTGATACTCCTTCCATTTCAATATTATCGCTTGCACAGTGCTCCTTGGGATGTTTAAAGCTTGGGAAATCTTTTTGTATCCAAATCCGGCTTTAAACTTCTCCACAACAGTATCTCGGACCTGCCTGGTGTGTTCCTTGTTCTTCATGATGCTCTCTGCGCTTTAAACGGACCTCTGAGACTATCACAGTGCAGGTGCATTTATACGGAGACTTGATTACACACAGGTGGATTCTATTTATCATCATTAGTCATTTAGGTCAACATTGGATCATTCAGAGATCCTCACTGAACTTCTGGAGAGAGTTTGCTGCACTGAAAGTAAAGGGGCTGAATAATTTTGCACGCCCAATTTTTCAGTTTTTTATTTGTTAAAAAAGTTTGAAATATCCAACAAATTTCGTTCCACTTCATGATTGTGTCCCACTTGTTGTTGATTCTTCACAAAAAATTACAGTTTCATATCTTTATGTTTGAAGCCTGAAATGTGGCAAAAGGTCGCAAAGTTCAAGGGGGCCGAATACTTTCGTAAGGCACTGTATATATACCGTAGGTGTAGGCAAAAGAGAAAATGGCTTCCATGGGTTGACTGTTTAATTCCTCAGTAGGCGGGACCGAGGACGTCACCCCAGGAAGGGGTCTATAGGCAGCTCTGATATAAAGAGCTCAGTGAATACCTACCTGAAGCAGGCATATCCCAAAAGTATGTTGGTGGTCATCTATGAATTGAAAGGGAACTCCTAATTAGGAGAACAAATCAATCAGAGTTCCATTCCAGCCACAACTCATTATGCACTTGAATAATTTTTCGATAATATCCTCTCAGAAAAACTGTGCCTTTAAATATGCAACATGCTGTACTGTCCTGTGCAGTAAGAAAAGTGAAGTAATAATGGAAGCTCAGATAATCAAGGATTCACTGTGTTTCTATTCATGATTTAGATTTAGAATAAACAAATGAATAATTTACCTGGGAAACATTTAAATATATCGGCTAGGTAAGCAACAGCTTGTGTAGACCCCAAGCAACTTTATACCAGCAATGCAAAGAAAGCATAAAATACAAGGAATAATATGTTTGTATAAAATTTAACATGGTTGTGGGACAGTGCTTATGGAATAAATATTTAGGTCAGAAGTAACAAAAGTTCATTACAAATTATAATATCTACTACTAAATACTTTTTAAATCATTGAATGTAATTGAGAGTATGTATAACAGTGATGTAGAGGTGTATAACAGTGTACATTTATGTGGGTTATTGTAAGGTATAGGCATTGCTTCCAGTAGTGCCATTACCTTCTCTTGAACTACTGCAATCATTGAACGATTAGATAGGATTGCAGTGTTTAATTTGGGGTTAAGTGCTGCAATTATATGTTGCCTCGCAAATGTTTTTGTAAACCTGCAACAATAAAGTATTGCTATTAACTACATACAGTAAGCCACCCATCTTGCCAATTTCCTGCAGTTTTAATTTGTGTGTGTAATGAGGCATTCTCATCTGATCCCAATTATAGATTCATAGTACTTTACTTGACAGATTTTTTACATTGTGTATCTCAAAAAGAAAATTATAGTGGGTGCCAGAACAGCAGAACTCAACATGTGTCTTCAGTCAATTCCAAGTAGGAGCTTTGACAATTCTACCTGCCTGTTATTAAATATCCAGTACCATAATTTAACTTCCATTATGTCATATATGCAAAAGCCTTTGTGTGGCAGAGGACTAGCTGATGCAGCCTGTACATCTGCACAGGGGCCCATGCACTCAGAGGGCTCCAGAGGGGTCCGAAAGTTTGGAAAAAAAGATTTAACAGTAATGATATCATTCACATTTATATCTGCAGATGGTACAACCTTCATATTCATATCATTGTAACTACTGATGCCAGTAAGTCAGTTTTTATCCTCACTCGCTTCAACAGGTATCGAGGCTGTGTGGTCCAGTGGTTAAAGAAAGGGGCTTGTAACCAGGAGGTCCCCGGTTCAAATCCCACCTCAACCTCATTGTGTGACCCTGAGCAAGTCACTTAACCTCCTTGTGCTCCTTCTTTTGGGTGAGACGTAATTGTAAGTGACTCTGCAGCTGATGCATAGTTCACATACCCTAGTCTCTGTAAGTTGCCTTGGATAAAGGCGTCTGCTAAATAAACAAATAATAATATTGTCTTTATTATGTTTACAAAATTGTTGAATTCAAATAAGCTTCATAACTTTTGTTTCCCTCCACAACTGTCTTTGCGGGGAGGCTGGTATGAGGCACTGCCTTATGTTTCGTCGGTGTCTCTTTTTTGAACTCTGCGACCACCTGTGCTTTAGCTTTGTGGCCACTCAATATTGCAAAACAGTTTCCCACTGTCTTTATGGAAGGTGTTGGGGTTCTGTACAACAGTCTTTTGCAGTTATATTCTGTGTTTACGATTCATCCTGTAGTTTAGGCGAAAGCTGTTAATGGGTGCTGCTGGGTACCAAAATCAACTATGTATGGACGTGATAGCGGCTCTTTAAAGCTGCAGTGATACAAAATTAATTTTACGCTGTCCAAAGTGTTTGTCTACTGCAGGGATCTCCAACCCTGGTCCTGGAGAGCCCCAATTTTCTAGGTGTCTTTACATCATCAATGGCTAAAGATCTGGAACACCTGTTAATCTTGACAAATTAAGCCAATAATTGGTGCAATTAAATAACTGAGAGCCCAGTTGAAACGGAAACTAGAAGACCCAGCAGCTCTCCAGGACCAGGGTTGGAGACCCCTGGTACTGCATTTAGACTTCTCTATACTCTCACTGTTCAAAAGGGTTTTGTGGTAAATGATGGAGCACAGGTACACTTTTCCCATGTTCAAACCATGCATAGCTGTGATTCATTTACTTATCTTTTACCATGTTTTTACTACACTCTGCTACACTTTTATCATAGTATACTGCAATACAGACATTGTCCAGTTTTCTTTTCTGCCTGTGGTAGTCTTTAACTACATGTATAGTGGCACTGCAGTTTTTTAAGTGTAAGATTTAATTGCAGGTGGCAATGTCATTTAATGCTGTCATAAAGGGGGAATCTAATCTGCATTAAACCTAAACTGTTCCTAAGATTCATATTGCTTCATGATGACTTTCTGAATATCCTGCTATACTACTGAGAGGCACCCATCTCTTCTCAGGTGGTCTAGCTGTGTATGACTCACAGCTGCATGAACAAAAGAAAATAATTGCTGGGAGCTCTTATTGCCTGGCCTCTCTGGTATCAGCTGTTATACCCAAGCCTTTTCTTTGTAGTTGTTGAGAAGCTGATAGACATGAGATGAAGAAGATATACTGCAACCCCCTGACATGCTTCCAGGGCTTACTTGATGTATTTAACTCCAGCTTTCGTACCATAATTTTACAATATAGTGCACATCCTGTTAATGTGCATGTGAAAGGACAGTGTCCCAGCCAAGGCTGAGGAATGGCAACAAGCAGACCCAGAGTCGGAAATCTGCAGTTTTAGCACAGATGCGCACTTTTATTAACAATACAGGACAATATTAGTATGATGATATTCATATTAATGAAGAGTTTCACTTCACCTTGAATGCACCTGAAAATACCTAATCCTGCAAGGGTAGAAAGTAAAGATCCCTCCTCTAAAAAGCACATTCAGACAGCAGTTGTTCTTTCTGATATTTTTTAACACAGGCAGTGCCTAGTGACAGTTTAATCTGTCTCATTTCTGCATTGATTGTGCCTAGACTGATAAAACAGGCATATTGTTTTACTGGTGCCGGGACTTTAGAAAAGATGAATGTTACAAGTGTAAATAGCTGACACAGTGGGCTGGGCTTTGAATGGTACATTAACCTGAACAGATTTATGTCATTATTTTGAACATTAACTTAACTCATTATTTGAAATGTGTGTTTGTCCGTAGGATTCTGTTTTTTATTTTTTATTAAAGCATGTGTCACTCTAAGTGGGCATAATTAAACATGAAGAACCAGGGTTGGGAATGGCTTGTTTTGTTTCTATGACTCAGAGGAACATACACATCCCTTTATATAAATTATGAATATATGTTGTTTAAAAATAAATGATGGAGCACAGATAACCCTGTTAAACAAATTAGTACTTCAGCGTTTTTCAAACATTTTTCAAAGCAAGATATTTTCATGAATTTCATTGGGGTCCATCTAATATTAATACATGTCAGTATTATTACACTTAAAATTAAGTTCCTGTTCATGGTGAAAAAAATGTGATTCATGTTTTTTCTTTCAATAATAGTGAATTCAGTATGCATTCAATAGCAAACTATTGTCTTTATTTTTCAAGTTCTTTACACCAATATGCAATTTTCACCATTTAAATTAAATTAGGCAAGTAACAATCAAAATGGAAGAATAATTTAAGACGACACAAATATTGTGCCCAAGATGTTTGTTGCTGATAATGTAACATTTTTAGTTTATTTTCAGCAAAAAATGGCAAATTGCATTTTGGTATAAAGACCTTGATAAATGTGCTTTTAAATGTGCATTGCTATTATGCTTATTATCATTATTTTTGATAGCTAAAAGCTACTGTACATTTCTCTGCTTGTTAGTCTTCTTGAACAGTCATAGTGGAAACCATTCCTTTAGCCATATTTAAAAGAATGTGACTTATGTACTGGTCCATGAAAATTATATTGCATTCATGTTTATACTGTGTTATTCTTTTTGACATATTGTCTTAGCCACTGTTCTTGTTAGGCTTCATCCCATACTGTTGGCTATCCAGGGCCCAAAGGCATTGTGGTTTCTATCATTTGAGTCTAATCATAGCTCTTCAGAAGGCATTTCTGTAAAGCTGTATTTCCGTATGTATTAGAGCAGGGGTCTCCGATCCTGGTCCTGGAGGGCCGGTGTCCCTCCTGGTTTTTGTTCCAGTTGTACCCTAAATTAATTAATTGCACCAATTAAGATTCTAATAAAAACTTAAATGGTCCAATTAAGTAATTTACGGTACAGGACAAAAACCAGGAGGGACACCGGCCCTCCAAGACCAGGATTGGAGACCCCTGTATTAGAGAATGTTGTATCTGAGTACATAACAAAAAGACTGAATCACACACAAAAACCACAGACATAAGCTTTTGTAACTTCCATTATTTATATTGCCACCTATATTATAGAGCTGTCTTTACTGAAGAAATCAATAATACAAAAATAAAAATATAAAAGACATCCACCAAGTCAGAACTCTTTATTGTGCTCAGATCCATTGAATAGCCAAGCAACAGCACTGAATCCCGAATAGCCAGGTGGTACAGCAACAATAATTCTCTTTACTTCAACAATAACTCTCTACTTTCTTTTTATTCCACACATAAGAGCTGCTATGCCTAACATGCTTTAATATATTTCAGGTTTTCCACAAAGGTCGTAATTGCATTTTTTTTAATGTGTTGCAAATGCATTTTTAGTGACTAATGAATACTGTGATTTGTACACACATTTACATATAACGCTTATTTTAAAAAAGCTTTATTTTTTTTAATAAAGAATTGATCCTTCTTTGCTGTTTGTGCTAATTGAATGTTTTAATTAACATGCTAATTTTCTATCAGATGTAAACTTGATAAAGAACACACACATGTAAAATAAATTATTATTTTCACTGGAAACCTTTTTGTTAGTTTCTACTTTGTGGGTATGTTTTATATAATGACGTGCTGAATATGTTTGGCTCCGAAAGTGAATTTGTGTCTTTGATGATAAGAGACTACACATTTGAAATAATGCATTGAAATCAGCTAAAAAGCTTAGTGTACTTATAATATTTCAGTTTAAACTATTTCCATAGCAACAATTGTTTATTTCATATATATATATATATATATATATATATATATATATATATATATATATATATATATATATAGCATTTGTTTTTCTTTTTATTTCAATTAGGCTATTGCTGTTACTTAAAAGGCAACAGAAAGGACCAGGGGTGTCATTTGCTATAGGGCAGGGGAGGCTGTTGCCCCCCCCCCCCCTCCCAGGTGATCGACATGATATTATGTCTTCCACTTTTTTACACCCCCCCCCACACCCCACCCCATACAAATAATATAATCACATATAAGATGGTCGAAGTTTTCTTCCCAAACAAATAACATACATTTTTCAAACATCATTCTTTTCTAATCTAACACAGATCTGGAATGAAGTCAGTAATGGTTGCCATGGTGATCGTCGGTGGAATTCATTCATTTTGATTGATCATCATTGTCCAGTGATTATATCGACAACACAGAATAGCATTGCATTTGATTGTTTCTATAATATAATATCATGATGAGTCAAAGGGAAATGTCGGATATGTTTGCCACAGCAAGTGGAAAATGGAAGAAATTAAACACAGCGAGACGACAAGGAACGATACACTTGCAGAAGAAACTATTATTATTGCTGATTCCCAGGTACAATTATTTATACATGCTCTAAAGAAAAAGTAGCATAGATTTTAAAATTAGATTTAGGATCATGTGTAGGGCTGTGCTGTGCATTTTCAGGTTTGGTACTGGAATGCATAGCTGCTCTATAATGTCTTTTTCACAGTGGATCGGCATTACTGTTTTAAAATGTTACAGTACTTAAATATGCATTTATATGGAAAGAAATGATTAGGCAATGTTATACATGAAAATCAATGGATTTATCTTTCGAACAAATTTTTGCCGTATGCAAATGTTGGTATTAGTTCGGCAAATGAAAGGTTCTTTTCATGCATGAAAAGGGTCAAAACATACCTGCTTACAGCTACTGGGGATGAGAGATTGAGCGATCTTTTGGTTATTGCAAAATAACCCAACAAGCAAAAACATTAGAATTAGACAAATACAGGCTGGTGTTGAAAGATGAAAGCGAGACGCCATCCCGTTTTATTTTAGTTTATTCCTGTTTATCTGTGTAAACATGTTATTTAAAACATTGCTACATATTTCTACTTTTGACATTTACAGGAATGTGGTGCTTATTTAGCAGTTTCATTGGTTTATATTTGATACAAAATGTCATTCTTTGTGGAAAGCAGGAGAAATGTATCAAACTTAACTCAAGGTTGTAAGCATGTATCAAATCTGGTGAAATGTATTCAGATGGATGCTCTAAATTAAAGAATTAAACTGTGTTCTTAACCCTGGCACTTAAAGCCCATGCAGAGAGTAGTCTAATGTCCCTCGCTGCTACTGTAAAACGATTTTAAAAAATGATGTTGTACCACTATTTGTTTAATGTAGCAGTAGTATGTAACTGTGAAAGGTTTACTTAACTGGGATATCGAAAGCTGGCAGCAGAGCAATTCGGTTAGTGTTAAAGCCTTTCCCCACTATAAAAACACAGTGAAAACGACAACCGTAATGTTACGCACTTTATTACTATAAAATGAGACGTGGTGGAACGACATTTTTGAGTTTGTTTTAAACCAGTGTTGTGCTTTAAAAATACTTGCATTACATATGTTGTATAATTTATTTTAAGAATAAGAACAATGCTGATAAAGCGCAGCACGCTATCTTGTTGTAAACTGGCCCAATTACTGCCTGTTTTTTTCATTCATGACCCAATTTGGGACAGAGAATGTTAAATGTTGACACAACTTTTTTTCCCCCCCACCCCTAGAATTTTTCTGGAATGACACCCCTGGAAAGGACCATTTCACTTTAGAAGTAGCAAATTAATAATAATTTGAAAATAACCTGAAACAATTTAACATGTTCATGGCTACTAGCTATGGTATGGAATTAATTTACTATTTGAATACACTGGTAATTCAGTGGTGGCAAACAGATCATTGTTAAAGTGAACAGGTGGTGCTAACTATATAACTCAGTAAACCAACAGATACCATCTAGTCTGACAAAACATGCCACCATTCAAACAAGTCTAGGACCAAGCTTAAGGACCAGTTAAACCAGATAAATAATCAAAGATAATGTTTTGAATATCACTTGTATTTCTGGGAAGAATTAAATGAAAAAGAAAACTGTACATACCTCTACCTCCACACTTGGCTTTTGCTTTAACTTCAGACTTCATACTCAGATACACATGCCAGATCTTCAGAAAATAATTATTGAGTACTGAGACCAAGCTCTTTCTATCAAAGCAAATCCTTCAACAGATTCTTGAATGTAGTAATAACCTGACTGTATTCAGAGCACTGCAGTTCTTATTGGCAAGTGGAATTACTGACCCCAACAAGGGACAGAAATGTCTAGGTTACTGTTATATAGCACCCCCTGCTATGCAGGCACTGAATCAGTTTCTGGGTCAACAACAGTGCTGGTAAAAATAATGGAGCCTTTCACAACTATTAGTTTTCATAATTAGGCCACTGGTCCTTTAATAACATAAACATAACAAAACCTAACTCCCACGGAGTCTGACCCTAATACACTGGAATATTCTGTTTTTAGAAACCTAACTAAATAAACAGGCAGATCGTGTTTTATAGGCTCGAGTCCAGGCTATTGCACAGCCGACCGTGGACGGGAGCTACCAAGGGGCAGCACACAATTGGCCGAGCGTCGCCAGGGGAGAGGGAGGGTTTTGTCGGCCAGGATGTCCTCGGCTCACCGCGCACCAGCGACCGCTGTAGTCTGGCTGGGCGCCTGCGGGCTTGCCTGTAAGCTGCCCGAGAGCTGCGTTGTCCTGCGACACTGTAGCTCTTGGGTGGCTGCATGGTGAGTCCGCAGTGTGAAAAAAAGCGGTTGGCTGATGGCACATGCTTCGGAGGACAGCGTGTGTTCGTCTTCGCCCTCCCAAGTCAGCACAGGGGTGGTAGCGGTGAGCTGAGCCTAAAAAAATAATTGGCCATTCTAAATTGGGAGAAAATAATAAAAAATTATTGACAACGACTAAATTTTAAAGAAAAAAAAAAGTTGGATGCGCCTGTCGTCACCACCTGATGGCTGTGGATCACCCCCATCCTTACACCTTTGCGCATGTGAGAGGCTTGCCTCCACCAGCGCAGGGCTTCCATGAGACACGGTCAGCTGACTGTCTGTTGTGTTTGGGATGTAGCCGGAAAGCATTGAATCACACTTGAAGCGGGCACATATGGAGTAAACCAAGCTGGAGGGCTGATGAAGCCAAGGCCATCAGACCCAGCAACTTCTGACACAACACCAGAGGTACTATTGATCTCTGTTGAAAAAGGGATAGACAGTTTTGAATGGCGTCCACTCTGCCGTCTGACAGGTAGGCTCACATTGTAAGGGATTCCAGCCGGAGTCCCAAGTAAACCGTACTTTGCACCGGAATGAATTGACTTTTGGCATCGTTGAGGGGGAGACCCAGCCTCGACAGATGTTCCATCGTATGGGCCACTCCCCTGCACAAGGTTGTCCTGGAAGAAAACTTGCTTCCTTCTGCTCTGACAATCTTCCCCAACTCTGAGGATTGGTTTTTCCAGCAGGACAATGCTCCATGCCACACAGCCAGGTCAATCAAGGTGTGGATGGAGGACCACCGGATCAAGACCCTGTCATGGCCAGCCCAATCTCCAGACCTGAACCCCATTGAAAACCTCTGGAATGTGATCAAGAGGAAGATGGATGGTCACAAGCCATCAAACAAAGCCGAGCTGCTTGAATTTTTGCGCCAGGAGTGGCATAAAGTCACCCAACATCAATGTGAAAGACTGGTGGAGAGCATACCAAGACGCATGAAAGCTGTGCTTGAAAATCAGGGTTATTCCACCAAATACTGATTTCTGAACTCTTCCTAAGTTAAAACATTAGTATTGTGTTGTTTAAAAATTAATATGAACTTATTTTCTTTGCATTATTCGAGTTCTGACAACACTGCATCTTTTTTTGTTATTTTGACCAGTTGTCATTTTCTGCAAATAAATGCTCTAAATGACAATATTTTTATTTGGAATTTGGGAGAAATGTTGTCAGCAGTTTATAGAATAAAACAAAAATGTTCATTTTACCCAAACACATACCTATAAATAGTAAAACCAGAGAAACTGATAATTTTGCAGTGGTCTCTTAATTTTTTCCAGAGCTGTATATCTATATAGTGCAATAACTCTTATGGTCATCATCAAAGAGTTCACTTGGAGCTCTTTATTCAGTTAATTGAAATTATTGTTACAGGTGATGACTTTTATCTTTTTATGTTGAAAGTAAGTACTAAGTGCAAGATAAGTAATGTCTTAATCTTTTCCCCAAAGAATTCTTAAAGTGTCAGCTAGACTGTTTAATGCTCCTCTCTTTTTACATTTGCTTCCCTTTACTGTAGGTCAACTCAAAGCACTTACATTTCTGTCTATTTCTCATGGAAGAATTTGCAACCTGATCTTAATTTGTCTGCACTTAACACCTACACACAATTCATGTGTATGATGGATCAAAGCCTACAGGATGACTGAAATTGTAACTGAAACTTCTCTGAAGCCTTTTGGCTAAAACAACTCCATAAGTAATCCATGTAGTGTTTATTGTTTTTTAAAACATTTCTGAGATAGAAATACAGTAGAACCCCTGTTATCCATACTACAATTATCCGGGTCTCCATATCAACCGAACCACCCCTTTCCACTTTGCCTCCAAAACAGCGCACACCCAGAAATGCAGGAACTGCAGGATATGTTTCTGTGTATGTCCCTGTAACGGTTTAGCTTTGTATTAATGAAGTTGCGCCTTTTCAGCGCTGCCAAATGGCTTCAACTACCTCAGAAAGCAAACAAAAATGTGTTGTACTACCTTTACACATTAAGGTAAAGATTATAGATAAAATAAAAAAGGAGTCACTCAAAAGAATTTCAGATGACTACGGTCTGATACCTGATATTAAACTCAACGCAAAGCAAATTATGAAATACAGTACGACTAATGAAGTTGATTCTGCTGCTTGGCTGTCACCATGAAAGACCATGAGAAAGCCAAGGACTCTAATCTTGATGAAACCATCAATCTGTGGTTTATACAAGCGAGAGAGGAAAATATCCCTGTTATCGGTGCTTTGTGTGAGAAGGCTAAGAACTTAAATCAAGGACAAAGGTTGCACTGCTAGTCAGGGATGGCTCAACCTTTTTCAAGAGTCACAGCATTCGACAGCTTACAATCACCAGGGAAAAACTGTCTGCCGATTCAGGGGTTATTGCTAACTATATATAAAAAAAGATATATTGTAGCTGAGCACAACTTGTCACTGGAACAAGTTTATAATTGTGATGAGACAGGTTTGTACTGGCTACAAACAGAGCAAAGAATGTTTGACTGTCCTGGCATGTGCCGATGCCTGAATGTAAATCTGAATGTAAATAACATAACATCAAAAGCTATCTTATTGATGAACAACGCACCCGCTCACCCTGATGGCAGATCGCTTACCTCACAAGACGGTACGATCTTCGGTTTCTGCCTCTAAAAGTAACGTCTCTTGTGCACTACTGATGTCAGACGAAGCATTTGAAAGTAAAGGCAGTGTGTTGCAATAGTGGATGAAAATGTATATTAAGGATGCTATATATGGGGTAGCAGAAGCATGGGAAGACATCCCCAGGTCAACGTTACAAAAATCATGGAAATATCTGTGGTCTGAAATTATCTGGGATGGCTTAGCCATTTTAAAAAAGAGTCACACCATTCGACATGGTAAATTAACCGGGGAAAGCTGTCTGCTTTAAAAATTTAAGTTAAAAGATATTCCAAACTTTTAATTTTACGATCTGGTCCTGGTCGCAATTAGTTTGGATAACAGGTGTTCTAGCGTATTGGCTATAGCTGTCCTAACACTACTGTATTATAAAAGGAGGTCCCGCTTCAGGAACCTAACACACCCACTGTTGTATAAGCAGAACATGCACACCAGCCATCCGATCATCAGCTGCGATTCCCTGTAAACAAATCTCAGCTGGCAGCTCATTACAGGCGACACATCTGTGCAATTAACACTAGAACCGCCATGGTAGTCATTTTGACGGGTTTGGATTTAAAATGTAAACAAATCTGCGTTTGTGAATGGAATGCGGTTGTCTTTTTTTTTTCTTTCTTGTTTTTTTTTTTTTTTTTTAAACGGACAACCACATTGCATTGACAGTACGCAGATTCGTTTACATTTTAAATCTCATTAATCCCGCGGCGGTTCTAGTGTTAACACAATATCAATTAGAATTCGTTTTAATGAATCGTCTCATTGATATAACTGAAATCAGGATCAGTAGGACCTTTTGTTCCTTTGCAGTTGTATGAAAGAAATGATGCTCTCAGGAACCATTTTCCCCAAGCTTCTGAAGTACAGTTTCCATTTAAAATCTTTCATGAGGAATCTACTTATCTCAGTGCATCTATAACAATTGTGTAGAATAGGCCCAGTAGATAATCAGATACACTATCATGAAAGGATGTTATGTTGTTTGTTGTTATTGATGTCATCAGCCTGATTCAGACAACTAAAAGGCAGTTTGGCCCAATTCCATAGTAATAATACAAAAATGCTAATGATTGTTCTGAATAACCTAATTAGGGTTAAAATAGCTTATATGATACAAATTTAAAAGTTACATTTCCTTTTCAGTTATGAGTAAATATAACAACAACATTATTGACAGATATTCAGCAAAGTGGTGGTTTAGGCAAGGAACTCACTTTTAAGCTAGTTTAAAATCGTAAACATTAAGAATATTATGCGCCTCCATCACCCGAACATTTGTCAGTCAAATGGCTAGTATCATTTGTCATTCGATAAGCAACACATCCAATGATCAGCTAAAAAGGGCTTTATAGATTACCTCAATCCAGTCGTCCCTGCTGTATGTCAGAGTTCGCCTCCGCAGCCTCCACCTGTTTTTTGGCTTTGTCTAAGGGGGAGGGCAGCTATCCTGGCACCCTGCCCATGGTGGCCCTGCAGACAGCCTCTCCACTATCAGCAAACTAAATATTGGGCACCGGTACCTCGATGGGGGCGAGGCCAAAGATGTAATGAAAATATGTATAATGTAGTATTTGTTGTCTGAGCTTTAATAAATATTGTTCTCTGTCACATGAGTATTCCTGACTGAAATGCAGTCTCCAGTATGTTGTGTTTGTACATACTGTAGGGAAGGTAAAATACCTGCTTTTTAATTGCATTTTTGTCCAGTATATCTTCTGAGTCTAAGATGTCCACACACCATCATTCAGAGCAACTCCTGCCAAAAAAATAGCGGGTCCACACAGATTTTTAATGAAGAGGGTCAACACTTGGCTGACTCAAAAAACTAACAACCTTATAGTATTGGGTGTAATTTGTATTCTTTTTTAACAAGGATATTTCAATCAAATTAAAACCTTTTTTCTTTTAACCTTGTTTTTTTTTGTTATTTTCTCCCCAATTTAGTAGTATCCAATTATTTATTTATTTATTTATTATTTTAACTCAGCTCACTGCTACCACCTCTGCTCTGACTCGGGAGGGGCGAAGGTGAACACACGCTGTCCTCCGAAGCGTGTGCCATTAGCTGCCGGCTTTTTTACACACTGCAGACTCACCATGCAGCCATCCAGAGCTACAGCGTCGGAGGACAACGCAGCCCTGGTCAGCTAACAGGCAACGCTGCAGGCGCCTGGCCAGACCATAGGGGTTGCTAGTACGCGGTGAGCCAAGGACTCCTTCCCCCAGGGTGGCGCTCGGCCAATTGTGCTCCGCCCCCTGTGAGCTCCCGTCCTCGGTCGGTAAAGGAATAGTCTGGACACGAACCGGCGACGTCCAGACTATAGGCGCATCCTGCACTCTACGCGAGTGCTTTAACTTTAGGTTCTATTATACCACAGAATAGCTCAATGTAACCCTGTGAGACCCAAGCATCCAAGTACAAAACAATATTGCAGTGTAAATATATAATAGTTGTATACCTTCAAGTGCATAAATATATATTTGTGGATGTTTTTTGGAATTGTATCATATATGCAACACCGGGCACGAGAGACTAACAAAGTGAAATTGCTAAATCTGTCTACACACATGGACACTCAATAGAGATAACATTATTAGTTTACCATTGTTGCCAATGATAGTATTGTATTGAATATTAACCCAGTTACAAACTTTTTGGTTCTGTTTAGGGGGTTGTGGTGGAATATCAAGGCTTATAGTGTGCTTAAAGATGTTCATACACCCACACTTGGACTTTATCTGATACATTTACTTGACAGTGAACTAGTCTAGAATATCTACACCACTCACACATTTATTCTGCTGGCGACCTATCATGGTACAATCAATGCCCCAGCTAATCAGTTGGTGGTTGATCAATGTCTATTTGATGTCAGCATGTTTACCTGACAGCAAATGCTATGACTGTAGTGTTGATCATCCATATTATAGTTCTATGACCTGATGTTTCATATTTGCAACACACACAACATGCTTCTAAGACATGCTACAGTGGGGGATTTCAACCAAGATTTTTAGTTGTAGTACATCTTCTGTCAATAAACAGATCCACATGGAGGAAGCCAAGGTTCTCTTGGTTTTGTATTCTAATACTGTTTTCCCTGCAGATGGCAGCACTTACTGTTGCGGGGAAGGAACTGTGGGTCTCACATGGTATAAATAATCTAAAAAAAAAAATGTTTGAATCTTTTTATTTATGAATTGTCATTTGACACTTCCAGGGAAAGGGAAAAAATATATGTTGCCCATTTGCAACGCAAACGTGCTCTGTGAGTGTGGGTATGCATTAAAGTAAAGCATACAATATACCTATGTAGTGATAGCTAAGATACATATGATTTGTTCTGTTTCTTTTCATATTGATATTCTGTTCACCAGCTGCATAACTAGAACATAACAACATTTTCCAGCAACAGTTTATTGATGTGTATGCCTCTTTGTTTATTAGTATTACCACTAGAGTTAACCCATTACAAACTGTTTAATACAGGTTATTTCTGCTGGGGAAAAAAAGCACTTCATGCAGTCCTGTGCTATTTAAGAATAAGCGTACCTGTCTGTAAATTGTAGGGAACACTCTACAACACTCTTTCCCATGAGGCAGTCCCTTGTAGTCTACCTGCAAAACTGTTACCTGTGCAGGGTCAGAACATCTTCTGAGAATGAGCATAGCCTCCTAGAGACTACGTGCATCTTTTTCACATTTCAGCATATATTACTCGACACACTAACAACACTATTATAATATATTTACAATATTTATTTGGTATTCTGATTAAAAAAGTACGATATTCTAGTGAAGATTAATTTTAACATTTGAAAATCAAATTTTAAGAATACAATTTTGTTAAGCATTAACGTCTGATGCAGTTGTCATCTAGTACTTGCTGGATAGTTGATTGTGACACCAGTTAAATGGACCAGGGCACTTATTTAAAGGTAATGCCAGCTGCAAAGGAAAGTGTGTTTCTATAATAAGGCCATTGTTTTTAGGTCATTTTGACTGCATCACTTCAAATTAAGTAATAATATTCTAATGTCCAAGTAGCTTTAGAAGGCATCCACAGGTGAGGCAATGAGCACTCTCAGATACTGCTTGGCTGAGATGATCCATGCTCAGATATGTTAAACAGCTACTTCTCTAATTCTATGGTGTATGGTTCTATAATACAATATATTGTGCATGGTAGGTTGATGTGTAGACTTTAACAGACCTCAATGTTCCATAGTCCTCATTACATTCTTCCTTGTTCTGCATACAACAATGTATTTAGCATTCTAACATTTTTTTTATGTACAGTAAAGACCATTCTATAGTCGAGTTGTTCAGTTTCTCAGGAAAGACTCGTCAGGGCATATGATGGGGTACACCCCGCCCCTGTGTTTATTGTATTATTTTTTATTAGTATTATTTAAATGTATGGTGTACTGTTTTACAGCATGGATGGGGTTAAAATCCTCCATCCAGTTAAAACTTGTGCATAACGTGGTCACCTCCCAAATTAATTAAGTAATTACTAATTGGGAGTTGGCCACGTATATAAAAGCAAAGCAGCCACTCATAGAGGGTTGATGAGAGTGGCAAGTAGGAACGAGAGAGCGGAGGGAAAGTGACAGTAGGATAACACCATAAAAACAATTGCTACGCGTGCTGGGTCAAAACCAGCACGATACTTGTTTGTTTGTCTCTGTTTATTATTTGTTTTGGCCAGTGTGCCTTTTGTTTTGTTCAGTGTTTGTTTTGTTTAAACTGTTTGTTTGTCTGGCCATCAAACCCTTTTTGTTTATTATTTAAAGTTTATTTAATTTAATTTAATAAATACAAGCACAGTTGTGACTCACCTCCGCAATACTGGTGCCTGTGTCTTCCTAGTCTGACGTCACCACTAAGCCATCCTGTCCACAGAGCACCAGACTCTTTTTCCCTGGTGCACTTCAACAAATCTTTGACATTCAAACCTCAGAACACACCTTGGTTTCGAATCTCTTGTGAACAAAAGCTTCTCTAACAGCACAGCACACACACTGCACTGTATTGCTGTGACCATGAAGATTTAATTAAACGTATTTTTCAGTCCAGCTCTTAATTGATTAAATGAACAAATTGAACCAAAGGTTTTCTATTTCATTTGAAAGCCTATACTGAAAACCTGGACTTCTTATTTATAAGGCACTAACTTTAAAAATCAAAAAAGATTACATGCTATGCATGATCAAATATTCCACATTTTCAAATGGATAACAACATTATTTAAAATACTGGTGTTGCTATTGTACAGTACTGTATGTCACTTCCAAACACAGTATTGGCAGAGAGACAATACTGGACTTTACCAATGTTTGTTTATGCCAATTCTACAATATGTTCTATATAATGTTTTTTTCTAGTTGGATACTTTGTTGTATCCAAGCATGTGTAGATCTCTTCTCACATCTAGTTTTCCCCCTATTTCTTCAGTAGATTGAGCATCACAATTGCCATGGGGTTTATACAAAACAAATTGGCAACATGGTTCTCCACATCTGGCAGTCAGGCAGCTGAAGAAAACTCAAGGAAGTGAGTTTGTTTAATAATTCATGGGTTCTCAGCACAAATATTTTGAACATAAATAATGTTATGCAGTCTAAGGGATCTGTCTTTTAAAATTTCAATTGTCATAATTTTAGGCCAGTGTAAGGTTAAAGCACTTATTCAGTACAGTTTGTTCCTTAACTTCCACTCAGACAAGGCTGTCTCTTGGTCTAGAGGGTGCCCATACTTGTACTTTCTAAGTAATTACCTTTAAGAAGTATTTGTCAGCAGGTATTAAATAAATCCAGTCATTAATGTGTTGATTCCAAACCAAGAAAATCTGACCTTCCATCACCTTTACAATTGAGTAACAATCAGTGGCAATTAATCTTAGTGTTTTACAAGGCGTTTGGACCTCAAGGCCGAGAGACTGCATTGTTTTGTGATGAGATATTAACAGGTTTTGTTCCATTTAATTAATACCTAACAACTTCACTTTTCTTAAAGTTAATTACTTGGAAAATACGAGTATCATCTTCACAGTATCAGTCACAGGTAAAGCTGAATTCCAGACAGGCAGCAGGGATGCTGAACCCAGCACCTGGGTGTGCCAAGGACATATGCTTTTTTAGACATGCAGAACCCTGATTCAGATACTGTTGATATTTTAAGGATCAGTGAAGGTTATTCAGTTACTGTACTGTAGTTCCCCAAAAGAAACAATGTAATGGGCTGAAGAGCAGGGGAGAGATACATTGACAACTGTATGGAAGAATATGGCAGTTGTTGTCCATCTGTAATGTTTTTGGCAGGCATAAACATGGATAGTTGCATAAACTTGCCTTTTCCTTCCAAAGTCAGTTTGGCTGCTGTAAGATATAAGGTTCTGGTGATTTATCTTTTAGCTGGTGCTGTTTACCTCTACTTCATGGTTGTGGATGATAACACTCATGACAGATATTCAGTCAGTATCTGGAGGATGGGGTGTTTGAGCTCCATCACACAATAAGATATGAACTAAAACACGAGGCATTCTTCAGAAATGTGTTTCCAGCAGAAACACGCTTCATGATGTTGGAGGAATTATTAAAAACCAGTGAAGCTACTACCATAGGCTACTCCATGAATAGAAACAAGTTTGTATCACTTTACCCTTGATTTTGTTGGGTTGGTCTTTTTAAGGGTTTTTATTTTCTGTAGTCAAAATACTGTACTACCAATTTATCAGAAATTGATGAATTTATTGTACATTTTTTAAAATAGTAATAATAGTTATAACATTGCAGTCAGTATCAGGACTGTCATATTATTGGGACAATTTCTATAGATAAAAATCATGACAATGAAAAATTGCATTTGTATAGTGAATATCTACACTGGATCTTCATTGTGACACAGTACATTATACTGTAAAAAGGTAAAAACACAGAAATGTCATCTCTGGCTCTCAGTAACCCTTAACATAACAGGTCAGAGATATTGATTGGCTTGCAATCTGTATCTAATTATGCAGTCCAGGCACACAAAAAGTGTTTGTTGCAGGTGGTTAATAAAATTCAGTTTCAATGCAGCTTTTAGAATGACTGCTCAAACCTGGAGCGAGTCCTGCTTAAGAATGCATGTTTCACTGACAGTCAGTGAAAAATACAAATTACCACTGAGTCACGAACAAAGTAGCGATAAAGACCCAGTCAGTGTCAAAAAGGGAAATTACAGTCATCTGTAAACAGTATCTCCATGTTTGTTTAATGTCACTTTAATTAAATCAACAAGGTTTGGCTATTATTGCAAATGTTCATTTTTTGTTGGTGTTTGAACAAGCCCTTCATGAAGTTGTAAGGAGAGTAATTTCCTCTAAAACTATTTATTTACATTTAGGTGGTTAGTAACACATCCTGTAGCAAATTTCTGCTAAAAATCACACACCATGGCCAACCATGTTTCATTATCTTTAGATCCAGCAATGGTAGTTGACATTGGTTACCATTTTCCTATCATATTAATTATGCTTCCTGAGCAAAGACCGTCCTATGTCATTAAGTTTAATCAATATAAAGCTTGCAATGTTTTCAGGCAGGAAATATATAGTACAAGTGCCTGGTATATTCATTGGTTAATCTACAAGTGTATTACCAGCAAGTTCCAATTAACCTATAGGTATATAACCCTATTTCACAAACTCTTGCAGTGCTTTCGAATTTACCGCTTGTCGTATGTTTGGTTGCCTGTGTTGACATTGTCCCTTACCATTGCATCCTGGATTCGACTCTCCAAGCATAGACCAGTCCAGGATTTGGGAGGAAAATGTCCTGACAGGGATTGTCTTAAAAACCACATCCCCTTACAAACGCTGCAATGTTTCATTTTACAGCAAGCACTTCATCTCAGTCACTCTTTCGCCAAACTTTTCTAGTTCCTGTAATCATCATGCTCAGAATCCATGAGGTAGGAATGTAAAATGTAGTCATATTGTTACTTCTCCTTGAATTGCATAAACATAAAATTCAGGACTGCGACATCTTGCTTGTGCAAAAACCTGCGACCCATATCCAATGCACTGTCAGGAAGCATCAATGCCATGGGCCGTAGCGAAGAGCAGTCACGCACATCAGGATTTAAAAAACAAAAAAATCAATTGTTCACAGTTGGTAATGTATCATAGGATCACAACATAACATTCATACTTTACAAAGTTAGTCTTTCCAAAGGCAGCGTGTACTCCATGTTTTGCTATTCTAGTAGGGTGGTCAAATATTTTGCATACCAGTCTGTCACAGATATATGTACAGTGTGAACAAATGTCTAAGAATATCTGGATGGATTTATTTTTTAAATTGTAGACAATTTGACTAATACCGTCTGCAACTAATTCATAATTTGACCTTGAACTCGCAAGGATTTCTGGGGGGAAATTGGTAGTATTTTCTGCCAACTCACGTGATAATCAAAAACACATGGAAACGCCTTCTTTTTCACCAACTCGAGTTGTCCATCAACTCGAGTTCTAGGAGAATTCAGGTAAATTGGAGAGCACTTGAGTTGGCTGTCCATGGAAACGAGGTATACTGCAAAAATGCATAAGCGTTATTTTTAAATGCATGGGTTTTGGTTTATAATATGCAGAAACGTGGCGTGTTGTAGCTCGTTTTGAAGGGATTTGTTTGTCTGAGAAATTGTAGTACATGTTGTGCAATGTTTTGCAGTATTTTTGGGGGTTAAAAAGTCACATCAAAGTTGTGCATATTGATATCTTGTGAGGAATGTTGTTGTACAGGATGGGATTCATGCATTAGGGCAGCAGTGTGGAGTAGTGGTTAGGGCTCTGGACTCTTGACCGGAGGGTCGGGGGCTCAATCCCAGGTGGGGGACACTGCTGCTGTACCCTTGAGCAAGGTATTTTACCTAGATTGCTCCAGTAAAAACCCAACTGTATAAAAATGAGTAATTGTATGTAAAAAATAATGTGATATCTTGTGACAATTGTAAGTCGCCCTGAATAAAGGCGTTGGCTAAGAAATAAATAATAAAATAATAATTATGGATGTTGTCCAATTTAGACAAAATCTGTGCATTGATCAATGTATTTAAATAGTCTAGCATATCTGAATGGGATCCACTGGGAATTGTGTCTGCACTGTCTGTCTCGGCTGCCCTGTGATGTTGATTAGTCATGCCGTCTCTGTCATTGCTGCACTCGCTCATCTGCTTGCAGGGGGTAAAGAAGAAATCAGTTTCATTTTATTTCTATAAGGATATATCGCGTTTGAAATATGCATCACCCCATTTGTTAATGATATGTCTGGTTGACTTCTGATTGTGTGTGTTGTCATTGGGAACAATTCCTACTTCTGCTTCCCACTGGTTGGCGCTCTGGCAATCGAGCTTGTGCCTGGTGTTGTCTCACAGCGGAGAGTGGGCTGAACTTGACTGATGCTGGTCAAGACTTCTGGTGCGTGTTGCTTGGTTCAACTCGGTATCTCACAACCTCACAGGATAGGAGAATGGTGTGCGGAGGCGTGTCTTCCTGGCACATGGCACTAGCCAGTGGTGGAATTTTTGTCGATTTTCTAGTCGGGAGTATTTAAATAGTTTTTAGTGTTCTGCGTGCCAGAGTTGTTGTCAATCGGGTCTGCAGAGGGCATAATGGTGTTGAGTTTATGTGGGGGCATTTTGCGTGTGTGATATGAAGTGGACCATGAGGCCAGGTAAATTTCTGATTCATAGTCAATCAAAAATGTTTAGACCGTGATGTTTAGACCATTTATAACACAGGTGTTCTCAGTATTTAACCAAAATGTTCAGCAATAAACACATAAACAGTGGAGTTACATTATACTGTGAGGTTTATTCCGTTCAATGTACCAGATTTCTCTAAATGTCACACAGCCAATTCTTCAAGATCAAGAACAATTCAGTAATTTGCCCAGGACATTCAATTTCGTCATTAGCATTATTTCTCTAACCACAGGTTAGATCAGCTTACCAGAAGGGAATTACAAAAGAAGAAATATATATATATCAAAATTACGATGAGACTGTGTTCAAAATGTTCAGAGTAGGATCTTCAACCCTGTGGAATTTCAGTTACAAAGAGACATGTGGTATTTCAGGTACAAAGAGACATTTTTACACATTTTTACAAAGACTGCTCATCTCCTTAGAATCTATTATATTTGCTTCTCTAATTTATTGCTTCTAACCTCTGATAAACTGGATGTTATATCACGCTCAAACACCAATCCTCTAGATCAACAAACCATCTCAACGGATCCAATAGAAATTCTATTCTAATTCACAAATGTCGCTGTGGGATATTCAAGGATCATCTCCAACATTCAGGATACAAATGTCACTGCAGGATCTCTAAAGATCTACTCTAACCTTCATCTTCCAAACCACCCATCACAAAAGAGTCCTGAAGTTCTGTCAACATTCTGTATTAATTGCTCTTTCTGCTTCTAGCTGCCTGCCGAGGTGTTTTGCTGCAGTTCATATGGACCTTGAACTTCAGTTTCGGGTCACATATTCCGTGCATTTGAAGAGTGTCGTGCTGGTTGCATTTGTCCTTTTCTGCTCCCTCTGGCTGCCTGTCGGGGTCCTGTTGCAGTTCAAGGGGTGTTTTTTTTTTTTTTTTTTGTAAACAAATCTGATAAATTAAGGGAAGGAAAAACTGTTTACATTGCTTGCACTAATTCTGTTTGTTTTTTTTGTCCCCACACTTCCATGCTGAGATATCTGGCCCCCAGACCCCAATCTGCACCTCTGCTGTTTCTAACTGCGCAGAATGCAGCAGTGTCCAGGTCCTGGTTTCTGCAAGACTCCAAAATCTCCAAAAAGGCGGCCTTTCTTCCTTGAACTATCGTGCCATTCCTTCAGGATTGGAGCTGCAACCACAGCTGCTCAGTGAAACATTCCTGTGCATGTCATAAAAAGCTTGCTCGGTGGTCAACAGAAGCATAAGATCTACATAAGAACATGTGACAGAGAGTGAATTAATCCTAGTCAACAATCTCTCTCCCGACCTGTGAGGGTGCTGTATAACAGGAACAGTGTGCCTCGTACTAGATGGTTCATTCCAGGGTAAGTCGGAAGCCGGCCATCCAGGAAGGGGGCGGAGTCACAATACCAGAAGTCATTGGTTACTGCAAGGACCTGTAAAGGAAACCGTGAGTGTTTGTATTTGTTTTGTTAACCATTGTTTATTTGTATTTAGTAGATGGCTAGCAACCGGGAGCTGTTCCAGCCGCATTAAACCCGGATTTCAAATACTGCACTAGTCAACAATAATTGTGTATTCACCACCAGCACTGGAGCACCGCGAGAAAGGACACAGAGCCGTGCTTGTATTATGTATTATTGTATTATTATTTCGAGACTGAAACCCTGAAACCCCGCTTAGCTGTGCAATTGCTGTGTAGTTGCCAGCATTATTATTTGACTGTGCCAAACTCTGACAACAATTAAAAGAACTGTTTGGACCGTGAACACTGTGTTATTGTCGTTGTTTGAGCACTGCATCACTTCACTACACCTGCAAACGACCAATTACTTTGTCACAGAACAATATTAAAGACATCCTCGTTGCCCAGCAACATCTGGAACCAGCATCCTAAAGAAGGACTTTATTCCAGGATCCAACACTACCATATCCTTTGTTATATTGAAAGAAAAATCAAAACCAACTGCATTTTGCTATATGATGCTACCTATTATGTATAATTATGCTATTTTTATTTTAGTCCTGGAGGGGAGGCAGCTGAAGGTCTTGTAGTTACTGTACATCTGTATCTGTACACAAGATGGCTGCCATTATTTTAAATCCTGTGAGGCAGTGCAGTGATTTTGAATATGTGACAAGGCTCCAACTGTCCGTATCCGGACAGCTGGAACCTTGCTCAACCAATCACATTGCTTGTTTCACGTTCCATTGCCGGCCCTGGAATAAAGTGGAATTATTAGACCGCTTCACCAGCAATAAACAAAGGGGTGGTGTATTGTAGAGTATCTATACAGAAAATGACATAAAAACACAGTCCATAATTTAAATTATGCTGTATTGATTAATGGAGTGATATGCTTTTAAAAAGCAAAGGCAATTTTATGCAACAGGTTCCTCCTGACATGGAAACACAAATCGTATCATAATCATAAAGCCCTTATTTGATTATCTTTGACTTTTACTGGCAATCAACTAAAAAGTGCAGTCCGTCCCTTGAAAATTTATGGGCCATGGATATTTAAATAATAATAATAAAAAATAAAAAAAACATTTACAGCCAGGTTCCATTCAATCTTCATCAAGCTCATAATGGCCATGCCCTGGTTCTGTGACATGCCTCTTAAATGCAGGTTTTAATGAGCTGATGTGTGAGCGCATTTCCTGTTGCCAGGGTACTAAATAAGCCATTTTGAACAGAAGTTTAATAATGTGCCCCTTGTCTGCAGTTCCCATCTTTTACCAATCACTTTCATTCTGCTCACATACTGAGTGCCCTTTTTAATTTTTAATTGGCAGAATGAATTCTGCTTCTCCAGCAAGTAGACGTCAGGACTCTAGTCAATGCAGACAGAGGCCAAACAAGGGCTAGTGCTTCTTTTATTTTCAGTGTATGTATTGTTGTGAAGTAATTACATGGCATTTGCTTTTATTTCATTTTTAAGGTGGTGTAAAAATCTTCTTCCTCTTCTTTTCCTTCTTCTTCCTGCCCCATCATCCTAATGCAAAGAACAAAACAGATGGTTTATTTAATAATGAATGTACTACAGGAGTGTACATCTATTTGCAAAACAAAACGTTTCATTTTCATTTCGGTGGAAATGGCAAAATCTGCTGAATTTCCCCCTGTTAATCCGTTAAAAAAGATCTGCTTATTTTCTAACGTGATCCTCAGTTTTATCCATCGGCGGATCACATTTCATGCAGAATTTTCTGCAGCTCTAAATTAATAAGTAGTGATCATTTAAGCTGTTTTATCTGCCAAAATAATACTTCCAGTTCAATTGTGTTAGCAATTGTACCAAACAAGCAGCATCAAATGCAAACATGAGGACAAATTATTTATTTCCAGTCCTACCAATCACTTGTTTAATTAGGGCAACATAAAACAAACAAACATTATCGGAACAAATTATGGGAGTTTAAATGTAGTGTACAAAAATGAAAATGAATGAAATCGTGTTTTTGGATGTACACAAAAGGTTTAAATGAATCATTTATTGAAGGACGCTTAACTGTTTCTCTCTACACAGATGAAGACAGACTTTAGTCTAATATGTCTTTAAATAAATTATTTTTTAATCACGTAAACCTTTTGTGTACATCCAAAAAAAAAAAAAAAAAAAAGTTTTTGATTTTTATGTTATGATCCCAAGTAGAAATACAACCCCATTGCCTTGAGGATCGTTCATTAAAAAGCCAAAATCTTATTCGTCTTGTGCAGACAATTTACTTTACCAAAGCCGACCTGAATAATACCAGAACCAGAACAAGATCTGACCACCCCTTCGTGCCAAAGTGAGACTAGTTTGAATTATTTTCCAGGGTAGCCCCAAATGTGTCAAACTATACTCTGGAATCAAAAATGTAAAAAGTAATAAATAAATAAATAAATAAATAAATAAATAAATAAATAAATAAATAAGTAAACTCATTGCAGACATATGCTTTTAAATAAAATCATCAAACCATTTTTAAACGTGTACACGGTATATCTGAAGTGCAAAGCAATGTGTACACTCATTGTTGAACATCAATCTTTACCCCTAAATAACATTTTATTTCCTTAGTATATTTGTAGATGTTATAGTTTCCTCCAGAATGGTTTGTTAAATTGACTTTTTCTTGTCATTTTGAGTATGCTGTCTAACATGGAAAGCAAATTCCATGTTAGACAGGGAAGAATATATATATATATATATATATATATATATATATATATATATATATATATAGTTTGTTTGGGGTTTTTTTGTTGTAATTTTTTTTATTTTATTTTTTTTTTTTTTTATTTGGAATCGCCAGTGTTTTGTTGCCCCGTTTTCACTCTAATTTGAAATGCCCAATTTTAAGCCCGGCTCACCGCTGCAACCCCCGCGCTGAATCGGGAGAGATGAAGCCGAACACACACGTCCTCCAAAACGTCTGTCATCAGCTGTTTGCTTCTTTTCACACTGTAGGCCCGTCATGCAGCTACCTCAGAGCTACAGCGTCGAGTGGACCACGCAGCTCTGGGCCGCTAGCAGGCAGGCCCGCAGTCACCTGGCCAGTCTACAGGGGACGCTGGTGCGCAGTGAGCCGAGGACACCCTGGCCGACCTAAGCCCTCCCCATCCTGGGCGGCGCTCGACCAATTGTGTGCCGCCCCCTTGGAACTCCCGTCCACGGCCGGCAGTGGAATAGCCTGGAGTCGAACCAGCGACCTCCAAGCTATAGGGCACATCCTGCACTCCACGCGCAGTGCCTTTACTGAATAGACCACTCAAAAGTTGCCTACAGTTTGACACATTTGGGGCTACCCTGGAGAATAATTCTAATTAGTCTCACTGGTCTTTTTCAAATCGACTTGAGGTAAAGAGAATTGTGTGCATTGCAATGGGAATGTATTTCAGCTTGGGATCGTAATACACACACACACATACACTTCAAACATAAGATCCATGTTGAATGCCAGGGAGACTTGGTCTGACTTGGTGTCACTCTGTTTTTTACTGGCAGATAGTCATATTGACAGTGCTGAAGCAGGCGGAAAGCTAACTGGTGGAAGTTTCCATTATCCATCACTTTTGTCTTTAGAAAATAGACACAGATTCTTAGATCATTACGTATTTCACCAAAAGAAACTGTCAAAATAACTAATGAACCAAACTAGCGGATAGAGTCCCGCCATGGTTTGCGAAAATACTGAATCGGTGGGAAAAACAGGGGTGCAGAAAAATACGGTCAAAATAATGCAATCCTCCAGCGGATCTCCTTTGAAAATAACCCCTTATGCCTCCTGAGGAAACACGCTTCTATATCACTAAGTTTAATCAAAGATAGTTCATGGGCCTGAGGCATATTGTAAATAATGTTACAATAGTTAATTATGTAACAGTAACAGACCTACCCATACCACATAATACCACGAAATACCACTATTTAACCAAGCCTGTAGAAAAGAAGGAGCTTGAACTGAAAGATTATACGTCTGAAGATGAAGAAGAGCTGCCTAGTTTTCTGTGAGCCATTCTCCAACCGTTGACGCGGAGGGTAGGGGATCCAGTGTGTGGACTGTAAACGCGAGTGGCTTACATACAATAAGGGTCAAGCTTTGCTTCTCCCAGTGTGACGAAGGTAGCTGTTTTGTATTATGGTATTTATTATTTTTCTTTAATTATTTAGTGCTCTTGTTCTTACTTAATTAACAGCTGCAGTTCTAACACTGGTTTGTGTTCTTCTGTAATAAAATAACTGTACTTTCAATATATTGTGATGAAAATTCAATACAACATTTGGATATTATGTGGGCATACACAATATTAGTGGGCCGCTGTTTTCTCACCTTTCTAACAGCTTTATTTTTATAGTTGTACATTTATAGATTTTTCCATCCTTGCCTTGTGCAGTTTATGACTAAGACTAAGTACTGTAAGAAGTAACAAAAAATGTGTTTGTGTTGTATTTAACAGGAAACAACCAACATCTAGGACACTACACCTTTAAATATGCTGTACACTCTAGCACAGGGCCCAACATGCTTGGCTGCAATACCAAATCAGTGCACAGCAGGAGTTTCTTAATACCAAATAGCACATGCCCCCAGGGTGTTTTTGGTATTTTGCTGTTTACACAATTAAAAAAAAAAAAAGGCTGATAGAAAATGAAGCATATCTAAACCTATTAAAGTGAAGTTTGACTTTTGAGTGATCTATTTCCAAATACACATCTTTTTATTTCTGTTGAAGTTTCCAGGTGGCTCAGCAGTCTTTCAGTATAAAGCAGGGGTTCTCAAAGTTTCTTGGCTCAAGGCTCCCTATGACAGCCATCATGACCGAGGACCCTCACCCGAAATGTGCATTTTGATGCCTTTAGTAAGAGCGCTTGTTTGTTTGTACCGGTTGAAGTACAACTGCTTACATTATGGTCAGTGTCATTTCTCGGACGTTTGAAAACTGCCCTTTAATTACCTTACTCATTTGTACAGCGTTTGACTGCAAAAACATGAACCTGCATGTAAAGGTGAGCGTGAGAGGTATGGTTTAATTTATTTATGTAGGAGGATGAAAATATATCAAGAACTTCAGAAATAACCCTAAGCACCTAACAGCAGCATTCATGTAAATTAACTGATCCCCCATTCAGGGTCATTTAGGACAAAAACACCCCAGTGACACCCCAGGAGTCGCCGGCCCCCAGTTTGGAAACCCCTGGTATCCCAAAATGTATTGCCTTCCTATGTTTAAAATAAAACACACACACCTCTTTTTTTTTTTTTTTTTTTTTACTAAACACTGTAATAAAAAAAAAGGAAGTATACTGTATGGGGAATTTGTAATTGGCCAACTGAAAACATTAGATTTACTTTACTAGTTAGCCCTGGCCTTTTCACCTGAAGACATAGAGGTCATGGCTAACAAATAAAACTAAGTCAAAAATTTTCAGTTGGATCGTGGCATATTACATTTATACAACAATTCTATTAAGTGTATTAAGTAGTTGATTGCTTATTTGCTGATTTTTATTTTTTCTTTGGTTGTTAGGTTTAAATTGGGACTACGCTGTGTCCTTCTGCAGTCTGCAATGGGCTATTGTTTTTGAGCTAATAAATATTTTCCCCAAGATGCTGTCATTAATAGACCTAAGCATTAATGTGTCAGCTCTCTGGCACACTGAGCCTTTCTCATGGCAGTGGACCGAAAGCATGCCTGTGATGATTACATAACTTCTAGTCATTTCATTTTAGGCACCAGCTATTTTAAAAATCTTAATTGTGCAATGTCATGTGGTTTTACATGAAGTTGATTGCATAAGTTATTGTGTCATGGTGTTCTGGAAATGGACTAGAAACAATAATATAATTGATTAATTGCTTTTTTCTTAAAGTAGTTCAATCAATCAATCAATATTTATTTTATATAGCGCCTTTCATAGTGGACCACCATCACAAAGCGCTTTACAAGATAGTGAGGAACTATGCATAATACAGTAAATACAGTGAAATACAGGGCACAGTACATTAAATACAAACAGTAAAAAACAAAGCAAATGCATTAAATACAGGCATAATACATTAAATAAAAGGCTAGGATGTGAATTCTAAACATTGTGGATGCGTGTGTCATACAGAATCATACGAATAAGATGGAGTGAAAAACCTGAAATAGCAATTTAGACAACAGCTAAAAACAGATATCAGGCTTAAAGAGCATTGAAAGCAAGAGAGAACAAGTGGGTCTTGAGAGTTGATTTGAAGCAAGCGACTTTGGGAGCTTCACACACTAAATAGATATGAAATGTTGATGTTGATAGATTTGAAAGTTTACTCATGCTTTGCTTGCCTTTTTTTGTGCACGTTCCAAAGTTTCTCGGTGGTATTGTTGTGTCTCTTTTTGTCCATTTCAATGTTAAAATAAATAATATAACTCCCTAGCATCCAGCCACCACGGTTTTCTTACTGCAAGCTTTGTTTCCGTTTTAAACCTGTAGTTTTATGTAATTGGATGTAATTTCCTGGTATACCAGAAAGGGTCCCCTGAAGAACCTATTTCTTTCTCACAGAAGAGCTCGATCTGTGCAGACTAGTCACTAAAATAGCACTTCATATTTTTTTATTGATATAGAGAGTGTGTGTGCGTGTGTGTGTCTATATATATATATATATATATATATATATATATATATATATATATTACTATGTATTGTATACAAGTACCGCCACCCCCCAGTCCCAATATAACGTGTAAATAAATAATAATGAATAGATACATTTTGCAGATTTGCAATCTGGTCTACATGGCCTTCACTTCCACATAATTTGATAATACATAATATGTCTTGCACAACAAGAAATAAAATGGCACTTTAGGACTTCAAAATTATAAAAAATAATTAAATAAATATTTATCCATCATTAAAGCTCTCTTTAAAAACCAGGGGGTTCTGAACAATGAATGTTTAAGGGCCAAGACATTCTGCTTCATGCATGCTTTTATGTACTGTGTCTTACAACTACAGCTAGAAGAGACGTGAGGTTAGCAAAGCAAGCATTAGTGACTTTGGGGCATTAATGGGTCTGATTGACAGTTCTCATTTCTTTTTCAGACCCTTGCCTGTAAACCCTCCATTGCTTTAATACCACACTGAAGAAACCATGTGTCAAAGAAATTACATCTTCTGTGATATACAGCTTCAGTTCTCCCCTTCTCAAAGGCGTATTTAATGATGTCCTCTGGCTGTAGGTGCTCACTTTTGTCATTAATGAAAATGAGGTCCTGATGAATGAAACTATTCACGACATAGGTTACTGTCAAATGATCAATTAAGCTTTGCCCATTTGACAAAATAATTAAGAAATATTTAAACATCTAACAGAACACCTAATATACAGTATTTAATACGTACTGTATCAGCAGCACAATGTGAATATTTTTCAGGCTGGATTGTGTGTCTTAAGAAATAAGAAAAGATTCATACAAACGTAGCCTACAAAATACATAAGCAGTAGAAACATGCATTTATTTGCTTGTGCTCTGAGTCTTATCTTTCATATGTAATGCGGACACTTTGAAAAGAGCTTTGAAACAGACTTTAAAGTTATAAGTGTAAAAATTTGTCAGGATGTTAACAATGAAAAGAAAAATGACAGGTATGTTATTTAAATGGTTGTAGCAGCACGTGGGGATGTGAAACACTATATCTTTTGGAACCCTGCCACTTACTCTTTAAGTAGAGGACAAAATAAATCACAAGAGAACAGAAGAAGCCAACATCCACACATACACATACAATTCTCTAGTTATATTTGCTGTTTTAGATGCTTAGTTTCTGTTTCTTAAAAGTGTTATAAACATTATATTGAAAAAAAAGACCCAGTATCTTCACTGTATACTGCTGGGATCAATCACTCATCAATACTGCATTCTATCTATACTTGCTTTACAATATTTTCAAATAGAAACTATGAGGAACATTTTTTGAAGTTAAATTCAGTATACCATTTTGGATGAGAGGTCAGAAGTACATCAGTAGCATCCTTCTGAAAGGTAAAAAATTATTCTGACTGATGGATTGTAAAAATAAATGTTGAAAAGTGAATCTGCAGCCTGTTTCTGATAGACATGCTTGAAATGAAGGAGTTGATAAAATTGTGTAAAGATGTAGAGTTTTCCATACACCATTTAAAAATATAGCATGTCTCCCAGGCTTGGAAAATTCTATCAGTTGTAATCTTGAATTCACCCAAGTGGAAACCTATATGAAACCTGGTTTATTTTAATATTTAAGATGCTTTAGTGGCAGTTGTAGAGTATGGATGTTAGTTTAGTTGTTCGGTTTATTTCTTGTCATTGCAAAGTTGTCTCTAGTTGATTCTAAAATGCTCTTCTTTTGTGTCACATTGTTTGACTTCTTTATTGTCTATGTTGGAGGGATGAATTGAGGATCATTTTGCTCCACATCACTGTTGTAACATTTTCTGTGAATTTATTCTGAGGTACTGTGATTTCAAGATCAAATAAAGACTTTCAAACTAACAACCTCCAGAGTGTTCCCTTGTTCATGGCAATGCTCTCAAAATGGATTACTTTTGTAACATATTAGAAATCTTGATATTTTGTTTGTAATTTATCCATAACTTGAACACGCATAACATCGGGGGAAAAAATTATTATAAGAACATAAGAAAGAACATAAGAAAGTTTACAAACGAGAGGAGGCCATTCGGCCCATCTTGCTCGTTTGGTTGTTAGTAGCTTATTGATCCCAGAATCTCATCAAGCAGCAGTTTCCATCTGCCATAGGGTAACTTGAAAGCGATTTGAAATCAGACTCATTCATTTCCATCAGTAGCAGATATATCATAGTGATTTCAATTAGGACGCAGACCCAGTTAGAAAAGCAGCCTTAGTTTGATATTGGAACGAGGAGAGATTGAGTTTTACAGACTGGTTTCATGGTGCAAAATGGAAATGCAGCCGCAGACAAACGTTAGAAACAGACTGACTGACCTATTTAAGAATATGAATATTAACACATAATTGTTGTCTACAGTAACTCCAAGGGAATCACAGGGTCAAGAATAGTGGATGTACTGGTTTGATGTAATGATTTTCAATCTTTGTCTTTGCCAGATGATTAGAAAGATGCCTTGGTAGAAAAATACCGAATCCCCATGGAATTATCCCTGTCAAACAAGATTACATTGTCAATAACACTTAAGCCATGGATACAATGTCAATGCTGTGCTAATATTTGCCTAAAAACAGTTACTGTGTTATGTGCTTTAGAAAACCTTAGTGGAATGGATAATTTACAAAAACACTGTATAAGTTACGGTAAAAGTCTGAATATTGGCAAATCTAAAGATTTACCAGTAAATATCGACATTTACCAAGTAAAGCAGTACGTATCTAAAATAAACATAACTGTTCACTTTGGACATGTGCCTTTACCAATACGTTTTTGGTAAATATCCGAAAAACAATATATTGCTTCTTAATTATGAACATTCATCACCTTACTTGGTAAATGTTGACAGTTACTGGTAAAAGTCAGAAGCTAGTAAATCATAAGTTTTACTGGTAACTGTCAACGTTTACCAAGTAATATATAAACCTTATTTGATGCACTTTGAATCAACATCTATGATTCTACATTTTGTTATTTGGTTCCGTATCAGGAACTTCTTAATAAAATAGACACATGTTTCCATAAAGTTTCCTTGCCATTGCAAGATAAGATTGTCAGAAAAAAATGGACCCCAGTGGCTCACTTACTGATATGGCCAAATATCAACCCATGGGATTAACTGATTTTGCTTCATAAAGTTGAATGAAACCTGCTGAATAATATTACATTAACATATTGAATTACATACCGCTTTGTAGTTTTCCATATGCTTAATGAAAAAACTGCCAAAAAATGTGACATTTCAAAATCTAACATGAAATACTGTATTAATATTATGGCTTCCAGTAGACTTTTGCAATATCATTTTGTAGTTTCTTTTATCTAAATTATGTTTTGCAGTTTTGAGTCATGCGAGAGCGGTTAGACTCCCACTTGCACCAAGATGACAATCTTAGCTGAAGACCTACATTGGCTTTTGCACGCCAGCTAGGTTGGGGTTGGGGGTGGGGGTGGGGGTGGGGGTGGGGTCGGGTGGGGGTGGGGGTGGGGGTGGGGTCGGGTGGGGGTGGGTGCTAGTTCACATCATTGCTCTTTGTTGCATAGATTTGAGTTGTGAAAAGAGAATTATTTTGACCATCACTTAGGCAAGATTTGAACTGGGCATTTCAAAATATATATATAAATATATATTTTTTTTTCTTGACATAGTTGTTGCTGTTCAAAAGGTCAGCAGTAGCAGCCCTATATTAACCTTGCAGGAGCACTTAATACCCCAAAGCACACACACAAACACTCAATTGTGAAAAATAGTTATCTAACCTGTTTTTTATAATTGCTAAGGTACATCTATTACTGATGTCATGATGTTGCAAATACCAGATAGTTACAGATTCTTAAGGTCTGGTCACACGAGTAACTTAAGATGGAGACTTGTGTTGCCTGCATGTTGCCTTGTAAATACTGTGGTCATCGGAGAGATAAGCCTGCTGTCAACAAGGTGCTAACATAATATATCCATAAAAAAACATGTACATGGAGGTTTAATAACTGATTAATTAGTTAACATATTAAATGACATACAGCTTTACAGTTTTCCATATACAGTACTTAATGAAAATATATATATATATATTTTAAATGTGATATTTCAAAAACATGCAATACTGTACTACTATTAATGCTTCTGGTAGACTTTTGCAATATCATTTTGTACTTTCTTTGATTACATAATGTTAAATAAAATATCTAGTGTTCATCTAGTTTTTTGGTTATGTCTTAATCCTAAAATTCAAAGAGATGCAAAACTTTTGGCCATAGCTGTAGATTCATAACTACTATTAAAAATAAAGATGACCACATAAATACAAATCCTCATGAAATGAATAAAGAATTAAACACATTTACAAGAAACTGTACTCTTCAAATAACATTAATAAAATGCGTATTGATTAATTTTTAAATAAAGCTCTCAATTTAGTTAATGTTTTTCAATATGCTTTTGATAACCAACACTTACCACAGTCTATGCACTTATCTCACATCACTTTAATTCATAAGGAAGGAAAGGATCCTCTATGCAGCTCTACTTGTCGTTCAATAGCACTTATCCAAACAGATTGTAAACTATAAACCTTCATTCTAGCTGATCGTTTGTGCAGAGTAATGGAAGGGTCCATTCATCCAGGCCAAAAGGGCTTCATGAAGCAAAGATTTTTGTCAGATAATGTTTTGCAACCCTTAACTGTTTTAGATGCTTTGAAAGATAAAGGGCAACAAACTTTAGTACTATCTTTGGATGCAAATAAAGCCTTTGATAGTGTGGCGTGGACTTTCTTATATGCAGTGTTATGTTGCATGGGGCAAGTTTATAAATTAGATTTCAGACTTATACAAAAGTCCAATAGCTTCTGTATACATTGGTGCTGTTCGATCAGAGCCCTTTAATATTTCACTTGGAATGCGTTAAGGATGTCCACTCTCTCCTCTACTATTCAATCTAGTAATATAAAGTCCGGCAGCATACATTCAAAATGTCAAACCTATAAATGGTTTAGCAATTACAAAAAATACTTCAAAAGTACTACTATATGCTGATGATTTATTAGTTACCCTAAACATGTCTACAAATTCCCTTCATAGCCTCATGAAAGACATTAAGGATGTTGGCTATATGTCAAGTTATATGGTTAACTGGTCCAAATCACAAGCACTACCAATCAAAAGATTGCTTCCATCTATATTTGAGGACTATCAGTTTCAATTGCCACAGAAAAGTATTAGATACCTAGGCTTAACAATGAATCAATATTATAAAACAATATATGATTTAAACTAAGAATTACAAAATATACTACAAAGCAAAGATGTTGCAAACACTAAAATCATCGTAAAAAATTTTGCTTTTTAACTTACTAAAATTCAACTTGATGATGTAAATAAATACAATGTTCACAAACTCAACTGACTCCTCCGAGAATTCTATGCCACAGTGAAAAAGTCAGATGGACAGTTCTATGCAAACAAACTTTAATAATTATGCACTATGGACTTCAAAAAACAGTGGTTTCGGGCATTATAGTCCCCTGCATGTAACTATATATATATATATATATATATATATATATATATATATATATATATATATATATATATATATATACTGTATATATATTGTCACGTGAATAAAAGTTACCAAGTCACAGGGAAAATGTCTCATATCAAAAGTGCCCTGGGAGCAACTATGATTTACTGACACTGGTATTCTGAACATAAAAGTGTCATTTGAATTAATTCCTAAGCGATAAAATATGTGATATATATATTAAAAAATAGATTTTTACCAGAGAACCTCTCCCCCTATTCCTGGAATAACCTCTGAAGGGCAGCTTATTTTTTCTTTTTTGAAATAGTCCTCATGCTTTGGATGCAATAAAAAGATTCCATGTTGCCTTTTTTTACCATGTGACACTACTTTCAAATATGATTAGCTAGTATTGAGTTTGTTGCTGCTGTGTCACCAGCAAAATAGAACAGTGGCCAAACTGGGCAAAACATTGCAGGGTTATCGACAGCATGTTGACCAATACGGTCACACAAGGCAACACAAGTCTCCCTCTTTTTCCTATCAACAAAAGTTGCTTGTGTGACCAGGCAGGGGAAAACTGCACTAGCAAATGTTGTTTGTTGCTTTTAAGTTGTATTGAACATATTCAGATTAAATTTGGATACAATTCAGAAGAACATGGTTTGATTGGATAGGAAGAATTCTCAATTAATTTACCATTTGTATATATGATAGAAGGATCCAATAATACCCTACAGTATGACAGGTTTATAGAATACATTTAAATTAAATAGCATGTTAGTGCCAAAATAAAATTAAGTGACTCATGTATGGCTTTCTAAACGCAGTACACTAAAGAAAAAGTGACTTTATGAATAGTCCTTAACAGGGTCTTTTAAAAACAAACAAAGTAGAATGATATTATTTGCAGTTGTGTTTTAAATGTATGAATGGCTATTGTGATGAATCCTGTTCATTGGTAGTGTTCATCAAAGGGGAGTTCGTAGGCAATGTGGCAGCTGAGGCGATGCAACAAACACAGGAGTTTTAAGGGAATCCACTTCTTAGTTACATTTATTTTATCTTAGGAGTTACACATAATTCTGTTCCCCTCCCTTTGTATACATATGAGTTTGGTAATGCAGCAACAACAGCATTATAAAATGAGGAGCAGTGCAGTAAGACATACGTCCTCCCTCTACACCGAACTCTTCTTCTCTCCTCTAATCTTGCGTGATCTCCAGTACTCAGAACGAGGCATTGGTATTCTTAAAGGTACAGTACTCAAAACAGGGCAAAATACTCATCACATATTTCCCCTGGTGAGAAAAAGGGCTGTCTCCAGCCCGTAATTAGACAAAGGAACAGCAAAACTCCACACGTGGAATCTGAACCTAATGCTTTATACACAGAGAGTTAAACAATGCGATATCCTGGGAGACAATTAGATGTTTTTTCTTCCTTTTTAAAGGGGGAGGGGGGTCCTTGAGAATGAAATAATAAGTGAGCACTCCCACTATATAACAACATAAAAAAGGAAACTAGAATAACATGCCAGCATAAGTGTCCTAGGATGTAAGTTGTAAAGGCATGTAGCACCTGCAAGTGAGTCATTAAGGCAGCTGTGTAACATGCTGACCTAAAGTTTCAGTGCTTTAAGTCTTGCATCTAAACCAGTGTTTCTCAAGAGGGGCAGTAATAAATATTTCGCAGACCTTTTTTTTCTAAGTGTGAACATGTCAATTATAGTTATCAAATGTATTTTTGACAGAAATTAATGTTTTAATAATCAGTTTTACTAAAAACATAATAGTACTCACTGCAACCGGATCCCTGATATTTGTATCCAGTTTGTTGTTCCAAAGCAGGAACCGGGTACCCTTTTCAAAGGAACCGGTTCACATATGTCTATTGCTATCCACAGCATGGCGCAAGCAAAGAAGATATGTTGGCAATATTCCATAATAGTAAGGTATTTTATGGATGTATCTACATGTTGATTATATCAGTGACTAGGGTTTAATTATTTTTGTTTTATGAATTATTTCTCTGTAATTCTCGGAACTAGTGGAATTAAATGTAATTAATAATTGATGTTAATTAAACGGCATTGTTAATCGGCAATAATACTTCATTTTTTTATTTTCTATGGCAAGGGGGCGATGACTAAGCTCAGCTGATCTTTAGGGGGCGTTGTTACGAAAAAGGTTGAGAAACACTGATCTAAACAATCAACAGTCTCCACCTTATTGGTGGTCTTAGCCTGTGCCCCTTTGTCTGCAGCGGCATTGTCATTTTGGTCTATGGGTGTAGCAAAAAACGTTTTCCATTTTACATCAAATAAAACTAACCCTTACACCTAAACCAAGCAAACCTCAATGTTTTACATTTACAGAAACCACAGTATTATAAGCACTGGATAACAGAATCACATAGTGTAACCATAGAAATAAGTCACTCTTAAATGCCAGAAGGATGCTTAACTGGCTAATTCACAATAGAATAAAGTATTACTAAGTTCCTGAAAATGTACTCTTCTTTATTAGGCTTCCAAGCTGGCTTGGCAAGCCTATTGTTATTATAAAGATTAAAAAAAAATAATAATAATAAAAATAAATTATTGTCGATTTTCCTCCCACAATTTTAAACTGCTCCTGTTCGCACGCGGAGTAACCAATCAACATGACACTTGGCAGGTATCATCCCGTGTCGATTACAGTTCAGATGAAAAAAAAAACTGCACTCCTGTGTCAACCAAGATGGCGGCCTGGCTCATTTTTTGGAAAAACCTTTCAAAATCTTCTTCTTGGGAACTGGTAAACTGATTGATCTCAAACTTCACATATGTCATCAGCAACCAAACCTGCTTATTATTATTATTATTATTATTATTATTATTATTATTATTATTATTATTATTATTATTATTATTATTATAATGTAAACCAATAATACCCTAAACGAACGTCTGTGGTCTTTGACCTAATATATTTTGAATAGCGTAAATTGCTTCTGTTTTGAATTTGCTGTTGAGAGATGGTGAAATGTCATTGGTAATAAGTTGTTAAATTTTTTATGAACTTCCTTGAACGGTTACATTCAGAGGCATGGAAATTCAAGGAACATTGCCTGAAGGCTGGAATAAAGACGACGAAAGCCCCAGTCATTGTTACTCACGTTTAATTGCAAATATTTAAATATTAAACCAGGGAAAGGGATTAAAAGATGAAATAATCTTCAATTAAATGGAAAAAGCAAACTTCAGTAATCTAACTGAAGAAAACAAAGCGTTGTATTGGATTTTTTTTTCTTGAGCAAGTGTTAACTCATGCTGGAAGAATATGGCAATGAATTGCACTCTGCTAGCCTGTGCTCTGGGAGATATGTTTCTTGTGAGTCTGGTAGAAGAGGGACCACACATGAAGCAAGACAAAGAAGAAGATAAAGTAGGCTGAAGGTGAACCAGTCAATGGTGAGGAGTGCAGAAGCACAGGAATGATTGCTATGAAATCAGAGGTACAAAGATTTTCTTTTATCTGCGGTGGAGAAGATGTGCTCTTCAGGTAGATAGGTTAAATAGGAAATAAATAAAACTTGGGCAGCAGGGGGCTCAAGGAAGGTAAGCTGCTGAGTGAATTATCTCTCTGAATGGAGCACAAATACACCAGTAGGAGATTAGCCAATATTGCAGCAGCACGGTTTATGGGATTTCAGCCACAGTGCAGGTTGCAGGACCGGAATATATTTTAACGAGCCTTTACAGGAATACAGGCAACAGGGCAGCTACAGTGTACAAAGAAAGTAGACTGGCAAAAGGAAAGCTGAGCTCTGGAAACACGTGGGTGTACAGAATAAACATTGGATTTTTTCCTTGAAGGTTAAATAAACAGTTCAGTTAGTTGCCTCCCACATAAAGCCACACAGTTACTGTTCCCTTTCAATTCAAAGATGACCAACAACCAATACTTTTGGGATATGCCTGCCACAGATCAGGTATTTACTGAGCATTTTATGTCAGAGCTGCCAATAGGCCCCTCCAGGGAGTGACGCCCTTGGTCCTGCCTACCGAGGAAATAAGTAGTCACTCTGCGGAGATCACGTTCTCTTTTGCTTCTCGCAATCAGGTAGGTATAAACTAACCTCTCCAGAGGCGTGATTGAGTCTTTGTAAAATAGCTCTCACTTCGAGTTTTATGTTAGTTCCCCTGCAATTTATTAGTGCTCAGATGCTCCATGCATCTGGGATTTGCCCCAGCACATCAAGATGTCAAAGTTCCACCCTTGCACGTCCTGCGAAGGGATGCTTCTCCCACAGGACAAACACCTTTTTTGTGTCAGGTGCCTGGGAATGCAGCACGCCTCTTCCGCCTTAGGAGATGAGACGTTCTGCTCAAACTGCGCCGTGTCCCAGCCTCGGACCCTGCGCAGGAGGCTCGCAGAGTTTATGGGTGCGACTTCCTCAGCCAGCTCAGCTGAGCCGTCTGCAGCGTTGGGAGCCCTGTCGTCCCCCCTCTTCCACCTGCCTTCGAGCCCGTCGCAGAGCATACCCTGCACACAGGCTCCAGCCCATCAAGCTCGCAGCCACTCATGGTCTCCTTCAAGGAGTAGTAAGCAGGCGAGACATTCGAAGCAAGCTAAGGACATCTCAGAACTGAAGAGCCAGATGGTTCTTCAGGCTCTTCCCCCTGCTCCTGCCCTAGCTCCGCCTCTGGCACCTGCCCCGGAACCGACCCCGCCCTCACCGGCGGTTGCCCCGGTAACTCTTGGGTGCTCGCCACCATACACATGGTTAAGCATGGGCCCACCTCCCTTTCGAGGGATCACGGTTATATCCGTGAGCGACCCTCTCCAGGTCTTGGCCCTCAGGCAAGAAGTAAAAACATTACTTCTCAAATAAGCCATCCACCTCGTAGAACACACCTCTCAAGAGGTGTGGTTCTACTCGAGGTACTTTCTGTTGCCAAAAAAGGATGGTGGCCTTCACCCCATCCTAGACCTGAGACACCTCAACGGGTTCTTGAGGGAGAAGAGGTTCCAGATGATCACACATCGAAGACAGCTGAAATATTATTTAATCATTTAAAAATCCCTTGCTTCCTATTCTAAAAGAGATTTTGGGGCTAAATAATAATTTTAATCATCTTTAAGCAGATAGTCTTATACCACATACTGTGGCAGTACCAAAGACAGTATAAATAGGTGCTTACATGCCCAATTATGAAATATATTCAAACTATATGGACCCATTGATTCAATTTTTAGCAACCAATATTCCTTCAAAGTCAATAAAATAAAAGTGGTCCAAAGCCCGTCTTATGCCAAAGAATTACTAGTAAAAATCAAATCTCATTGAATGCTATCAAATCTCCCCAGCACTATAGACCAAAACTACAATGCCATTGAACTGATGATTGGCAGCGACAAAGAATAGTGAGAAACACAGCTCATGTGAAAGCAATTTCAATTTTGTCACCAAAAATAGATGCAATAGATTGCTTTGCTGGAAGGTGTTAACTGTAATGTTGGGCACTGCAAGACTAAAAATGTATTACTTTATACACAGACAAAGAATTCAAAGCATTCAGTTAACCCAGCATTCATATTCGTAGAGTTCCTGGTTAATGCTGAGTATAACACTTGAACAAATGCCTTTGGATCAGTGTCTAATCATAAAAAAGTCCTGGACCTGCAGATGTTTTTGTAACAAACAGGATTTTTTATTTAATTCTTCATAATGCAGCATCATTTTGCCAGGTTGAAGTACATGTTTACCATTGCGTTTTTGCTTGTTGTGTTGTTTTCTGGCTTGTTAATATGCTTTTGCAACTTTGGTATACTCATCTAGCAATAGATAAAAAAACATGACCAAAATGTATAGAACTGTGGAACACAGTTTTCCCAAATTTGAATTGCCTTAACTTGCATGGACATGTTTTGCACAACTCCATAATTATGATTGCAGATTGCAGAACATGGTGCAGAAATTCTCTATTATAAAAAGGCACTGTCTAAAATATATATGCGTTGTGTCCTACTATACCCACGACAACCACGGGGGGATCCTGGATTTAAAGCGTTAATCACTATTGAGAAGTTTGAACATGCATTAAACAGCATTATATGTGTCAATGGACTTCAACTTAAGAACATAAGAACATAAGAATGTTTACAAACGAGAGGAGGCCATTTGGCCCATCTTGCTCGTTTGGTTGTTAGTAGCTTATTGATCCCAGAATCTCATCAAGCAGCTTCTTGAAGGATCCCAGGGTGTCAGCTTCAACAACATTACTGGGGAGTTGGTTCCAGACCCTCACAATTCTCTGTGTAAAAAGGTGCCTCCTATTTTCTGTTCTGAATGCCCCTTTATCTAATCTCCATTTGTGACCCCTGGTCCTTGTTTCTTTTTTCAGGTCAAAGAAGTCCCCTGGGTCGACATTGTCTATACCTTTTAGGATTTTTAATGTTTGAATCAGATCACCGCGTAGTCTTCTTTGTTCAAGACTGAATAGATTCAATTCTTTTAGCCTGTCTGCATACGACATGCCTTTCAAACCCGGGATAATTCTGGTTGCTCTTCTTTGCACTCTTTATAGAGCAGCAATATCCTTTTTATAACGAGGTGACCAGAACTGAACACAGTATTCTACGTGAGGTCTTACTAATGCATTATAAAGTTTTAACATTACTTCCCTTGATTTAAATTCAACACTTTTCACAATATATCCAAGCATCTTGTTGGCTTTTTTTATAGCTTCCCCACATTGTCTAGATGAAGACATTTCTGATTCAACATTCAACTCCTAGGTTTTTTTCATAGTTCCTTTCTTCAATTTCAGTATCTCCCATATGATATTTATAATGCACATTTTTTATTTCCTGCATGCAATACTTTACACTTTTCTCTATTAAATTTCATTTGCCATGTGTCTGCCCAGTTCTGAATGCTGTGTAGATCATTTTGAATGACCTTTGCTGCTGCAACAGTGTCTGCAAATTTAACAAGTTTGCTTACTATACCAGAATCTAAGTCATTAATGTAAATTAGGAAGAGCAGAGGACCTAATACTGATCCCTGTGGTACTCCACTGGTTACCTCGCTCCATTTTGAGGTTTCTCCTCTAATCAGTACTTTCTGTTTCTACCTGTTAACCACTCCCTAATCCATATGCATGCATTTCCTTGAATCCCTACTGCGTTCAGTTTGAGAATTAATCTTTTATGCGGGACTTTGTCAAAAGCTTTCTGGAAATCTAAATAAACCATGTCGTATGCTTTGCAATTATCCATTTTCAATGTTGCATCCTCAAAAAAGTCAAGTAGGTTAGTTAGACACGATCGCCCTTTCCTAAAACCATGCTGACTGTCTCCCAGGATATTGTTACCATATAGGTAATTTTCCATTTTGGATCTTATTATAGTTTCCATAAGTTTACATATAATAGAAGTCAGGCTTATTGGTCTGTAGTTACCTGGTTCGGTTTTGTCTCCCTTTTTGTGGATCGGTATTACGTTTGCTATTTTCCAGTCTGTCGGTACAACCCCTGTGTCAAGAGACTGTTGCATGATCTTGATTAGCGGTTTGTAAATAACTTCTTTCATTTCTTTGAGTACTATTGGGAGGATCTCATCCGGCCCAGGGGATTAGTTTCTTTTAAGAGCTCCTAGTCCCTTTAACACTTCTGACTCTGTTATGCTAAAGTTATTTAAAACTGGATAGGAACAGGTCGACATGTGGGGCATGTTGTCCATGTCCTCCTTTCTAAAAACCTGTGAAAAGTAATCATTTAATATATTTGCTATTTTTTTTTCTTCATCTATGATTTTGCCATTTGTGTCTCTTAGACATTTAACCTCCTCTTTGAATGTTCTCTTGCTGTTATAATATTGGAAAAACATTTTAGAATTGGTTTTAGCCCCCTTAGCAATATTGATTTCTATCTCTCTCTTGGCCTTTCTAACTTCCTTTTTGACTTGTGTTTGCAGTTCTAAATACTCTTTCTGTGTACTTTGTTTTTGGTCCCTTTTAAACGCTCTGTAAAGTGCCTTTTTTTGATGATTTTTTTTTTTTTACTTGATCTATTAAACCATTTTGGCAATTTTGTTTTAGATTTAGATTTGTCTACTTTTGGGATGTAATTGTTTTACACCTCTAGTACTACATTTTTAAAAAACAGCCACCCTTTTTCTGTGGATGTTTTCTCTATTTTACTCCAATCTGATTCTGTTAGTCTCTGTTTCATACCTTCATAGTTTGCTTTTCTAAAATTGTAAACCTTAGCTTTAGTCATTACTTTTGGGGTTTTAAAAAATACTTTAAATGAGACCATGTTGTGGTCTAAGTTTGCCAATGGCTCTCTGACCTCTGTTTTAGTTATTCTGTCTTCATTATTTGAAAAGACTAAACCAAGGCATGCCTCCCCTCTAGTCGGTGCCTTGACAAATTGTGTTAGGAAGCAAACTTTGGCTCATTACTGCCTGGCACCTATGTGTATATTTAGATACTACATTTCCCCAGTGGAACGATCAGAAAAAATTAGAGCTCTGTGACAAATGATGGAGTTTACCTATCCAAGCTTTATGAACGATAAAGCCATCCAATATAAAAAATAAACCATATTTGCATTACACAAATAATCATGAGAAAAGCTTTAGCAATAATAGATTATTGCCTTAATTGAATATATGTGTGTGTGTGTGTGTGTGTGTGTAAGTGTGTGTTCTAGCAACAGACGGTCAAAGTACTATCTATTATACCTATTTAATTAGCTGCCTTGCGTTTATACTTAAATTTGACAATTTATTTTTTTCATTTCACTATTCATAACACATGAAACTTTCAAAAAATGAATTTTAGTTCTCGGATTATGTTATTCATAGTAGAGGATAGGCCTCTTAATTAGACATGCAAATTAAATGAATAAAAATTGGCGTGGATCTCATTTATCTGCCTCTACACCCAAAAATCTCAGGGTTTGCCTTTGTTCGAAGCGTTCCATATGAGACTGCTCAGAGCTTCCTCTAACAGATTTTGCAGTAATGAAATCTTCTGAAGCAATGTTGCAAGCATCACAGTTGTTAGGGCCCTATGCTCAAAGCAGTGCATTGAAAAGACCAACATTTGACATTACATTCCTATCATCAGCACTGGTTTCCTGTATCCTGATAGCTGCTCTGCTGATAACCTCTGTTTCATGATAACACAAGTTGCCTAGTAAGAACTGACTTCTGAATCCCAGTGGCTTAAGCTGTCTTTTTACTTCACATCATGATTGCCTGAGCAGTCTTTGATTTTCTGTATTTTAAATATTAGCTGAACCAAGTTCATACCCTGCAGCTCCTATCAAAACCAACCAAATCTTTTTCAATGTACAATTTGATTGGCAACTCACTTCTTTCAGTTTCTTTTTTCTTTTTTTTGCACGTTATAGTATTCTGTCATTTTCACTGTGTATTTAATCTCTGTGTCCAATGTGTTGCTAACTGTCTATCTTCTTGTGATTTTCAGTTAAAAAGTTATAGATTTGTGTACATTTATAGAGGATATTGGAATACACAGTACGTTTTACACAGTACACCCACTTAGAGCATCGCAAATTACAGAATTAACCACTTCTACTTGTCAGATATAGTCATATATTATTCATTTACATGGCCTTTGGTGTGGTTCAAAAGGAAAACATATGCATTTTTTTAAATGTACATAACAAACATATCAATGGCTGAAAAGTCTTAAGTTAAACTACTGTTGCTTTTCTTTCAATAAGAATCACAACTTTGAGGCCTTTCCCCACAGGTAGAGGATGTTCCGCTTCACTGTCATAGCATGCTTCTTGGGGGATGTCTGCAGCTGTTCTTACCATGCTCTGCAATCATAACTACAAGCCTTAATATTCAATCACTGCTTCTGCCATATATTCAGGGGGCTTGTTAGAGCTGAATCATCCCAAGGAGCGCTCCTGTTATCTCTCACACATCTCTCATTACATTCAGCCTCAAAGGGTTTCCTACCCAAAACAGCCAGGTTAAATTTCCACACTACCGCTATCCTGTCTTTGAATTTCATTTTCTTGAAAACATGCCCCACAACCGCTCTGACTTGACAGCTTTCTTATAATTTTTGCTTCAGTGCCAGCTCTGGCTTCCCATTATTTTAGGTTTGTTATGATATTTTCTTTTGCCCTTACTGTCTACTCATTGTTTCAGTCATTCATTCCAGCTAAACTGCCATTTTGTCCAATTCATTTCTTTCAGTTCTTGTCTGGGGTGTTTGAATTTCAGCCTCATTAAATGGGTCTGGTTGGTCAGGACTGGAGCCCAGTCTGGAATTGTCTCCTAGTAGCTGCAGCTGTTAGAAAGATCCTGTGGGCATCCTATGTTTACCTTAATTTGCTCACAAGTTCCATTCAGATAGCTTTGAGCACCACATACTTAACAGTGATCAAAGAACTTACAAAAATGTTGTTTGCTGTATGCACAACAGTTCTTAGTATAAGAAAGACCTGTACAATAGCAATGAAGCATTGTAAATTATGTTAAGCCAACTGAGACATAGCAGTAACTAGATAATACTCTTATGAATGATGAATTTGAACCTGTTGCTTTTTTTTTGGTTCACTTTCTTATCCTGATTACCCATTGGCAATACCCATGAGACACCTTTATATAATCAATATTATATGCGGTTGTAATGAGTAGGTTCACAGAAAGGTATGAGATTGCTAGGAAGTAGAAATTAATTCTTCTTATCAAGGGGCTGAAATTGGATGTGCTGCACTTGGAGGTTGCAGGTTAATTTCTGTATAAAGGCTGTCTATTCACAAGCCAGTGACTTACTAGCTGTGATGTAAAATGTACTGTACTGAATATCCGTTGCAAAATGAGATCTTACAACCAATACAAATGGCCAACAGAAAATAGGATGACAAAAATATGCCACCTTTTTAAATTGTGTCAGACAGAATTAACATAATTAACTTAAAAAGTCTAGGACATTTTAAACAGATAATTTTCAAATCAATATGCTTACCATGGGTTTATTCTTATTGACTGTCTGTCTGCACACTGACCTTGCAGAAATCATTAATCAGTAAATTAGGTAGAAAGGGAGGTAAACGCAGCATGTGCTACAACAATCTTTTGATGACTGTAGTTCTGTGTTTCCTTTTTAATCACACTCTTGGATAAAGAGAAAACACAGAAATAAGAATCTCACTTTCAAGCTGTAGTATCAATTTGGCAGTGTGATAGTGTGACATGAAGAAAAATACACAGATATTACATCTCAAATGGACCTGCTCTATGATACTGTATAATATATACCGTAAAAAGCAAAAATTGGTACTATTCTCTATACAGTGTGTATAAATATTTATAGATTTATCTGTACCTGTTATACAGAGAATATTTACAGTTATTATTATTATTTATTTCTTAGCAGACACCCTTATCCAGGGCGACTTACCCATTTATACAGTTGAACTGGAACAATCTAGGTAAAGTACCTTGCTCAAGGGTACAGCAGCAGTGTCCCCCACATGGGATTGAACCCACGATCCTCCGGTCAAGAGTCCAAAGCCCTAACCACTACTCCACACTGCTGCCCTGAGACTGATTACTTACCTTACACATTTTTTTTTAAACTTTACAAGCTTTTATTTGCTCCCCCCCCACCACTTCCAATCTTCAGCTTGCTATTTAAAAACCTAGTCGGGCACCTTATCTTTTTCATTTGAACTTTTTGTTTCCCCATTCCTCCCCATCACCACCTATGCAGCTGCATCTCCCTCTGGTGGGCAGACAAAGCTTGCCACCTCACTGTGAAGTACAAAAACACTCCAGCCAATCAAATCCGACTTTTTACATGCATTACTCTTGTCCAGTGAATTTCCTGATGTCTCGCCAAACTCAGCTGACATTTAATTTGCTTCACCAGCAACTGCAAACAAAACTTGGCATGTGAGTATCCATCACACAAGTGCCCTCCAGAGAAGTGTCATAGCTCCTCTGACCGAAAGGTAACAAATGAGGGAATGTTCACAACAAAGAACACAAGCTTAGCATGTTGGCAGTCTGTATGTTCTAAGAGAGGGGTGAAAAGCATAATGCATAAAAAGGGTAAACCAATGCGGGATAATACTACTCATTCTTTCAAAAGCAATGTGTAAGTTAAGACTAGGGGGATGTGGCTACATAAATATTATACAATATGTGATCTCAATGCTGCAAAGCTTTCCTAAGAGGTTTGTAAAAGTCTCAGTGGCTTAGTTTACATGCAAAAATAAAGTTGGGTTTACATGTAGTTTAGAGAGAGAGAGAGAGAGAGAGAGAGAGAGAGAGAGAGAGAATTAATTATAAATTTAAAAAAAAAATAATGAACCATTAGTACAGCACTTCACCAGTCAAGGACATGACATATATGATGTAAAGTTTGTAGTATTATAACAGCCAAAATTAGACAATGAGACATATAGAAGAATATGCCAGCAGGACGATTATGCCAGCGGGACTCAACTAATTAACTCCAATAAATATATAACATTTAAATGAATAAATAAACAAAATTCATTCAAAAGTTGTGTATGGTGATGTGCTGGGGAGGCCAAATCAAGGCTGATCCTCACAGCCAGCATTGCATGATAATATAAATATAAGTTTATATAAAATAATGTTAATTAGAATTAAAAGATAGAAGTAAAAATTATGTCACAATATATAGAACACCATTACATCATGTAAGAATAAATCATGGATTTGAACATAAACAATAACAAGTAGTTGTCATGCCGTCAAAAATACCTCCAATGTTTTGATTCAAACACATGCTCCCTTGAGAAAGATATGTACAACATATCGAAATGTTGGGCAGCTGGCTCTTTGAGAAAATGTTCAATTTCAAAATACTGGTAGTAAATCTACAGTAAGCTACCTTACTCGCTCACTGAAGAAGAAGAAGAATTCCTCAGTAGATGTTAATCCACCCAGGCATTTGTAACTTTCTGGAAATTCGTTCTGTAAGTCTTGCAGCAATCTGATGTTAAACCCCATATTTGTCTTTTTGAACAAATTTGTGGAACCAACAGATTTTTTCATTCTTCTGAAACAAATCTTGCCCTTGGAATTAGGTTTAAGCGATTTTAATTCAACTCAATACACGGTCGTTCATGGTGGTTCTGAGGTTTGTAACCCAGCAATAATATAGGAAACAACTGGCACAAATAAAAACGAATAAATAGTAAGCAATTGAACACAATAAGTGCATGAAACCAAACCAACCGAAGATTACTGTAGTACCACTATTTAACAAAGACACAGTTATAAGTGGTAAAACATCTAAATTGCCATTGATTTATCTTACAGATGAATACGTCCTAATGTGTGACTTCAATGAAACATTAAATGGACTAAAGCCAAATAAATGTAACAAACCATTTTTCCAAATCTACTAATATTTATTTTCAGTTGAATGTAATGAACTAAGTGCAATTCAACAACAAAATTAAACTTATATGACTATTGCGTGATAGAGGAGTAACCAACATAATTTCAGCATTTTACTAATTATTTGATACGCGTTGATATGATATCCATGGTAGACAATAGCCGGGAGTTACATTTAAAAGGCCATTTTAGTTACAATGAAGTACTGCAATTGGCAGTTTACTACATGGTTCACACACAAAATGTGGAGAAATAAGGAATGCTAACACGAACCTGCTGATATTTCAGAGCTCTGTTTTAGATTTTCCTGAAGATTGTTGGGTAGACTTTTATTACAATTCCATATCTACTTTGTAAGATTACCTGAAGTTTAAGCTCATATTTTCTCCAGGAATGAAAAGCTGTGCTTTAGTAAATTGTGGTGCAACATCAGAATACAGCATCATAAAAAAACATACTATTACACACATATCTAGGAGAAACTGCTGCTTCCTAAAATCAGTGCAATTGACAGTTTTTGCAATTTACAGAGTTTGGATGCTAGAAAAGTTTGGGCTTCGACAGCTTGTGTAAAACAAAACTTGGGTCATGATGAGTGCAAAATTGTACTTTCTGTGTCCAGTCCACATATTGGCCGGACCGCTATAAGAATGTCTGCGGAAACACATTTTATATTAATTATCTCTAAAATTGTGGTGTTAAAATGTATTGGTGGGTTGAAGTATGGCTTTCCTCATTTTTTAACACATTGGATCCAGGGCTGCTGCAGTCTCCTCAGTCACAGCTTTATTTCCTATTGATTACAATAGATACAAACCTATAGATAAACCTACCAGACTTCCTACCACTTTTACTGTGTTGCCCAAAAGTATTGACACCCTGTTCCAGATACTCAATAAAAAATGTAGCTATCTGAATTTACTATTACGAGTTAATTAAATACTTAATGTTGCCATGATTTTGTAGAAGGGTCAGAAATGCACGGATTTATAGGGCAGCAGTGTGGAGTAGTGGTTAGGGCTCTGGACTCTTGACCGGAGGGTTGTGGGTTCAATCCCAGGATGGGGGACACTGCTGTTGTACCCTTGAGCAAGGTACTTTACCTAGGTTGTTCCAGTAAAAACCCAACTGTATAAATGGGTAATTGTATGTAAAAATAATGTATAATGTGATATCTGTATAATGTGATATCTTGTAACAATTGTAAGTCGCCCTGGATAAGGGCGTCTGCTAAGAAATAAATAATAATAATGTATATATTGTATTATGATATTATCATTGATTGATTAGATATTTTATATATTTCTGTATGTCATGTTACAATTATCTCTCTAATGCCTCTTATTGGGTATTGTAATAATTACAAGACAAGGTTTCTTTGTTCCTTTTATTTTCCAGGCACAGGTTTTTCAGTATTTAAAATGCAGAACTGCAGGATACTTGCAACTAAACTCGAAGTACTGCTGCATGACTCAACTCCCCCCTTCCCACTGCCTAAATAAAAGGACACAACCTAAATGTACTGGGCTGCAATGTTATACAGCTGGCCTTATTATTAAATCTGTTGCATTATTAGAAATATGGTATGAAAATATTCAGTACCACCTACAGTAACTTACAGATATGTATCTCCAGAGTAATAAAACATTATTAAAAAATATAAACATAAATAGTTTGCAATTGTTTACCACTAACTATTATAATAATATGTATGATTTTTTTTCGTAAATCTATGCATTTTGCTACTGTGTAAATTACCTGACACTAATGTAAGTGTATACAACACTGTGGCAGGGCAGGAGCCCTACGCATGAAGAGGATTTTTCTGTGTAAAGTGTATTGTAAATAGTGTGTATTTATTGTAATTAATTAATGAAGTACATGATGCTCCTGGTAGAGCCTGCCTGCTGTGTGTGATAACAAGGTGTAGAATCTAATCAGCAGGTAGGTGTGTTCCAGCAGGGCATCAGGTATAAAAAGGTCCCATGTATTCACCTCAAGGCTGCTGCAAAGTCAAAGCCAACAGGCCTAACATCGTCCACGCTACCTGGAAAAAGAGACGTAAATACCTTGCTGTACAAAATATTGAGATATTAGTACATATTAAAATAATAATCAGAAGAAGAAAACCGGTCCAACCCCAAACTATAACCTTATACACAAGAGAATAATGTGCACCAGACACCTTTTGCCTTTCTGTGAGCACAAAAAAGAAGAAAAAGAAATGGCAGCAAATGGCTTGCAGTTTTGCGTGTGTGCATTCTGTTTATGTATATTTGTTACAGAATTGTAAGAGAAATAAGTGCATCTGGTTGCAGCAATTTCAGTTTCATTTTCTTAGTCTGCACGGAGTATTGCTTTTTTACTTCCCATAAAACAGGCATTGGTGATAAAAGATAATGACTAAAATAAACACAATGCTCTCTTTAACTGTGCTTTAGGGGCTAATCAATGCGTGGGACACTGGTACTGGCGCTGGCAGCAGCACGGGGCACTCCAGCAGTGGCAACACTGACAGTATGTATGACGCATATTCCAAAATAAAAATCACCTGAGTAAAAAGAGTTAACTTATTTTCAGCAATACACCATCTGACCATCTTTATACATCAACATTAAATATTCATATCACTTTAGGCATTTTTCCCCAGATAATCCATAACCTTACTAAATGTATAGCAATTTACTCAGATGCACTGCTCAGCTCCCAAATGCATAAATCTGTTCCTTTTGAAAGCTAAGTAATTTAATTTAAAAAATATTTTCATCATTTTGCTCCTGTGCCACCCAAAGGTCTGAATATTTTGGTATTTTATGTTCTGTGAAAAATCCATAATTGACAATGAAGGGTATTAAAATAAAACAACAAAAACATTGATCAATGGCAATGGTATTTGAAAATCCTCATTATACTACTGTATATGTAAATTAATAGGGACGTGATGATACACTAAATCATCCCTGTGGTAGAAACTGAACATTCGGTGATGATGATACAGCAGTGTGGAACCTTAGGGCACTGACGTGAGTAAAAAGTAAAAATGTGACAAAAAATAAGAAATCGAAATTCTTACAATAAAAAATGAGCTGCTAATAGAAAATTAAATTAAGAAATAAAGAAAATGTGCCAGTGGTTCCAAAAATAAACACAAAAATAAATAAAACATTGTTGCAACTGAGTAGCCTGCGGAAATGTGTGTCTTCTAAAATCAAGGAAAAATAAGGATAAAAAAGTGCAAAATTACTGCTCTGACATAAATATGTATCAGTATGCATCATAACATAAGCCACATTGAGATCTCAATAACCAAAAGCACTGCTGTTTGGAGCACAGTATGAGTCTGTGGCAGAGCAAAGTCTCTGCACGTGTGCATATATGTGTTAGGTGGCTGGCGGCCATCTTGGTTCAGGAGTGAAGGAACAGTCTGGGGCCAAGATTTCCACCTTTGCACAGCCACCCACAGTAAATTGGTTTATAGAAATGTTCAATTGATTCATTGAAAAAGTGTGGGATGGGCCAGGCAGTGATTGAATTATTGATTGTCAATCAACCCCTGGCAACACTATAAAAGGGGAACAAAGAACTGTTTGCTAGAAAGATGGTTCAGTGAAGGCGCTTTGCACAGCCTGAACAGAGAGTGAACAGAAAGAGACACCAAGAAGTTTGGGTGCTGTTTTGTTTGTAGTGCTTTGAAGTGCTTTTGTTTAAACCTTTTGTTTTGTTGCTGTTTTGTTTTGTGATTAAATAAAAGTGTGCAAGAGCGCTAAACTGCAGTTTGGCAGTCTGGCTGTACTAATTCAAGGGCACAGACCAGCCTTGCTTGGAACCACATACGGTGGCAGTTGTGGCGAAGCGCCCACTACACACCCAGCTGGAAACTGCAGAAAAAAAGAAGAAAAGAAAATGGAGAGTACCTGGCAACACTGCGGGTTCCCTGTATCCGTAGATGTGGGGATGCTGTCAGACTTTTTTGACCTGCCCCTCCAGATGAAAACCAAGATTAGGCAACATCGCCCTCATTGTCTGTTGGCAACTTTGGCTCTCCAAACACCGTGAACTGCTTGCAACACCAGAAACAGAAGCAGGGGAACCAGAGTTGCTGCAACCAGAACCAGAGCTTCTGTTGTCCCAAGAGCCAAAGGGGGAGGACCGGCTATCATTCTGAGAGCCAAAGAGGGAGGAGCCATGGTCGTCTCCAGTGCCCGAAGAGGAGGAACCACTTGATAAAATACTTAAGAAACCATACAAATACAATATATATATATATATATATATATATATATATATATATATATATATATATTAAAGTTAAGTATTTTTTATTATGTATTCTGCTTAGAGATGCATAAAAACCTTACAATACTTCTTGAACATTTTGTTGAAAAATATCAATGTTTCGGCAAATTACAAGACATTGTTTCACCTGTGTGATTGCAATGACACAATACACGTTTATTCTCAGGGTCTTTATAAGCAGTAATGGACACTATTCTTGATTATTTTCTCAAAATAAATATTTATAAATAAAGTAATAGTTCTTCATTCCATTATTATCAGTAATGAGGAAAAAAACCTACCTGATAAATTTAGTTCATGAAATAGTATCTGTTTATATCGACTTGTTTCCTGATATTTATAAATGTTGTAAAAACATATATATTAAAACGCATGAGATAGTAAATATAACTATAACTGTAATATAACTATAAGTCAAATACATCGGATTTACAGTGTGTTCCCATATTTTCTTATCTGTAAACAAGTTTTTGTGTCACTTTGTTTCTTCATGCTGCTGAAAAAGTCTTTTTTCAGGCTCTTTAAAATGAAATGCCCGTCTCAGTGACCTTACATGAAAAAACAAACAAGCAGGCAGTGAAATTCAAACCCTCCCCTATTCAATCATATGCGTTAACAAGCTGTACTGCAAAGTATGGTGACCCTGTAAGTCATCACAACGAAGTGCTTTCTTTAGCGTGTTTACATGATCACAGTCCTAGAAGCCCACTATGTATGATTGTGTTAACACGTTCCCGGTTCTTAAAGGGTTAAGTGACACATACTGACATAAACATGCGTGCAGTTGGGTTTTTGGCTTATATCTAAAAAGAACGGTACAGTGTCTAATAATGGTGCAGACTTGAGCTGAATAAACATTTTTTTGTCTGTTTGTGCATGTCTTGAATATTGCTCCTGTACGTGTATTCATTTTTAATGTATGTAGGGGTGCTGTGTTGATTTAGTTTGACATTTAGTTTATTATTATAGTTTATTCACATACATTTGCCTATTGCTTTTCTCTTAGCCGGAGACTACTGTACCTTAATATCTTTTAAGTCTTGCTGGCTTAATGATGTTACTTTACCAGAAACATCTATTCATTTTTTCCAAGTAAGATTGCATCTGTTAAGTCCTATTGATTCAAATTTTGTCAAATGGCTCTCCCTGAGGTTGAGGTTCAATACTGTTTAATGTCCAAAAAGCCTGTGTTTTGTATGTGGCTCTTGTCTAGAAACACATTGGAATATTTTAGCTGCCTGAAATTCCACTTACCTTCTTGGCACATGGGGTGTTTCAAATAAATTTTTCCAGACCGGAAAAAAATAAATAAATAAGAAGTTGTTATATATTGCCACCAAAGTAAAACCAATATATATTCCAGCCTGTCTAACCAATTGTATTTGGCATTGCCAAAAATGCAAATTAGGTTGATCAAGTGATGTGACATCTGATTCCTGTATAACTAGAAAGATGTGGGAACAGCACAATTGTAATCAGTCTACCAGAAATGGGGAAAGGAAAATATCTTACAGTATTTAAGAGACAGGCTGTTCCAAGACATCAGTCATCAGAGTGCTGTCAATTGCTGGCAAATGGTAGCTCATATGACAGAAACGATCAATGCAGGGCACACAGCACATATTAAGGGCCTGCTTTCATGCTGCTTCATTTCTGAGCAGGTGCCGCAACCCTACCACAGTGGTGATTCCCCATACGAAATGCCAGTAATGTGATGCTAGCCTAAGGACGCTTCATAGCTGTCAAGCACTGGTAGGTATGGTACTCTTCTGCACAGCTGTCACCTTTTCTGGGTCAGCTGAAATCCCTTAGCTGACAAAACTGTCCAGGAAGAGCGTTTTCTTCTGTAACAGGTGGCACTTGACTGGATGAAGCTACAGGCCAGCTCGCTCCCCAGCTGACATATTGCAACTACAGGCAGCCAACAGCACTTTGTCCCTGAAGTGGGTTGGTGGCCCCAGATGATGTTGTATGAGGCCCACATGCAACTGATGGATTTGAACATCTACAACCAGTCAGTCGATACTCATATCCAGTTAACTGTGAGTGGCAGGCAGAAGGTCCAAGCCAAAAAACAGCTCATCTACAACAATAGCTGCCCAGGCCTCATGCATCATCATCTGCCACAGCTTAATCTGCAGTTTCGCTTTCCCGAGCACTGGGGTAGGCTGAACATTTGTAGGCCACAGATCACCCTCTGCAAGTTTAAGCTTCTCTCTATTGCTATCCCCCCTGTCCAGGATGTCACCGCAAACAATGGTAGCAGAAGCCCTGGTGACAAGAAAGCCTTTGCAGTAATTCCCCTTGACAGAATCCAAAGCATAGGTCATTGCTCCTCTGATGTTGCACATTATTAAATGGCCTTTCTGTTTTCACTGGGTAGCACCATTCTTGAGCTTGTGTTAGGCCCCCTTGTTGTGATGTGTTGCTGTTGATCCCCGCTTAGTGTTTAGTCCAAGTGTTCTGTAACTAAGTGCTATGTAGCAGATGGACTTTATTTGGTTGTACTGCCTTTGCTTTCCATTTTTGATTTCAGAAAATAGTTACCTTTTTTCTGGGAGGGTGGATACAGAAACACTTACATATTATTATCTACCATTGCTCCTCTTCTAGCACTACTCACTATCTATTCCAAACTTGCTACTTATATACTATATCACCATGTGACTTTGTGACCTTGTGGCTAAGTGGCTTGCCGTGCGCCGGTGTAGTTGGTGCAGTGCTCAGGAATAACACACACAAGACAGTGAAAGTTCAATAAAAACAGCTCCTTTATTTGGATGGGTTGCCTGTCAACAACACTTAAATAATAAGCATGAGCGCTACACAGCAATGTGTATCGCTCCGTGCAAAACAAGGGTTTCAGCCCTGAAACAATAAGACACTAATAATTAACACACAACACAGACATGGTCACTTCTCCTGATAGTGAGTGCTCTTGTGCAGGTGTGATGAAAGACAAACAGTTTGTGAAACAGTGGTGTAGTGTAGTCCGGGTTTAGTGCTGGCTTGTAGCTACAGCTCCTGGCTAGTGCTTAGCCATCTAACAAAGACAAAATGACAGTTAACACATCAAACAAACAAATAACGAAACACTCACAATAATTAATTACTTCTGTTTCCTTAACGGGTCCTTTCAGTAACCACATCAAAAGGAACAGATTACGGCGTCACATCCCCTAAAATACCCTTAGTCACGCCCCCTCCGATAGCTAGTTCAATCATGTCTCCTCCAATCCATGACTGAAACATGGCTTACCGTACTAGGGCGATGACTTCTGGTACCGTGACTCCGCCCCCTTCCTGGATGGCCGGCTTCCAACACACCCTGGAATGAACTACCCAACCATCCAGTATGAGGAACATTGTTCCTGTTACACAGCTCCCTCACAGGCCAGGAAGGAGATTGTTGACTTGGATTTATCTGCTCTCTGTCACAGACCTAGACTAGTTTTTCATCTTACTTCATGACTTATTTACAGCTTATTTTTACAGCCTACTTTATGATCTGCCCTATTTCTTCAGGACACTGTTGATAATTACTGTGATTAACCATCTATTTTCAATTGTTTCATATTCCTTCTTTGGGAGTTGGTTACCAGGCATTGCTATCGAGTTTATTTTGAGAACAGAGAACATAATGTGCAATAATATTAACCCATAACTTTTAACACCTTAAATTCATTTTCCTACACATGCTTTCCATTCCACTATTAGGGTTGACCCAAACGCAACCCCCATTATCTAAAGGGGATTGCCAAGGGAGCAGGGGTACAATATAGATAGTTAAATAAGAACAAATAAACAGTATAGCTAGTCTTAATGTCACATCATTTCCATCTGATATAAACTCTGATTCAATATATCTGATACAAAGAAATTTAAGATGGCTCTATGACAGTGTCACTACTATATAACTGTAGATGGGTTTTCCAGTTTAGGTCTCGGTGGAATTACTGGGCATCAGCATTGCATGACTGAGCATCCTATAATGTGAAGCCCATAAAGTTTCATGGCAGCTGGTTCCCCATAGAGTCTTTCAGGCAGGATGCAATCAGAGCACTGCATTTAGAGACATTAAATGTTTCATTCCAGGCCTCTGCACACTGGTGGCTCTGCAAGACATCACAACTATGTGCAGAGGATTATGATTTCAGCAGCTCATAGAAAGTAAATTTAAGATGCACGTATTATTTTAAAAGAATAGATGGTTTAACACTAGAAGCCCCGCGGCAGTCATTTTGGCGGTTTTTGGTTTTAAAATGTAATTCTCTAGTTGTGTAACACATATCTGTCCATATGTATTAAATATTCTGACAAAGCATGAAACGTGGGAGTGCAGAAATAAAGGATATATATTACATTATACCTAAAAGCCCTGGGAGCAGTCACATTGACGGCCACACAGAAAACAATTGGTATTGTGATTATACAGAACGGTATTCTACTTTATTATTTTATATAAACAAAATATAATCCTTTTTCAAAAGGGCATTTAACCTGAGGGTGGCTTTTTCATTTTCCTTGTTATTTTATTTGAGATCAGGTGTACTTAATTTTGTACTAGTCATACTGGTACAGGTATACACACAGACAACACAAGTTACGTGCCTGTAAAATGCCTTTTAATGTACTTTGCACACACAAGCTATTGTCTGTTTTGAATTCGCTTGAAGAAATATCTAAAGCTATTTTCTACAAGTTGTATTTTTTTTTTACGAGTTGTGTGCATTGTTTAATAGGCCATGTATTTTTCATCAGAGATACATCAAATATCAATATCCAAAGTATTTGGAAAACATGTGTTTGTGCATTTTTGAAGTTTCAATAAGTGGACATTAGCCTATAAATGAAAATTGATTTTATATCATTATATATATATATATTGTACACAAGCACCTCTGCATCACAATAAACACCTAAAATCCACAAATAACACTAAAATACTAAATAGTATTTCTTGCAGATTATACTTTAGTATGTACTGTACACCCCACCACCACCACAATAATCCTAAAAATAGCTAGTAAATAAATAATAAAATGCAAGAAAATACATCTTGTAGATTTGCAATCTGGTCTAAGTGGTCTCCACTTCACCCAGTATGTTTAAAAGTAACATTTATCATAACTCTTTGAAGATTATGGGATAGCCTTAAATGTAACGTTAATCACACCTTTACTTTGAAAACAAGAATGTCCTTGGTAAATTGTGGGGGTGACCCCTTCATGCCTTCCGTTTTTTTCCATTTTTCACATGCCACAATCACAGCTCCTGCTTACTGACAGAATATATTGTTGAGAGATGCAGAAAAACTTTTTAAATTGATTTATCCATAAATGTAATTATTTTAGCCAACAGTCATTTTCATGAAACCGTGCATCAATGTGTACATAATACATTCGTTTCCAGCACTATTTGACAACTGCATTCTTTACAGTATCCTACTTATTACCTGATACAGTACAGCACTGGAAACATGATTTATTTGTTTCGTCTTCAGTGAGCAGAAACAGTGTCTATTTCATATACTGTATAGGCTACCATGCGCAGCTCCTAATAGAGTACTGAGAGTTGCAGTGGAGCTGGAATAGATGTAGAAAGATGTACTGCTTCTTAAAGTATTAATTTATATTACATTATTAAAACATGATTTTATTCTGTGAGTTTAAAGTTACCACTATTATGCAGCCTTTGTAGACTGATAGAATTCATGCCTGAGAGACAGGATGACAGGCAGTTTGGAGTGAAAATTAACGTGCCCGTCACAGATTGCTTGAGTGGTGCGTGTGGGTGGTGACTTCAGATCAGAAAAGCAGTACACAGCAGATGGCACTCAGTGCATTTATTTAACAAACAAACAAAAATAAACACAAACAATTAAACAGAACAAATACCTACAAAGTCTCACAGTTGGTAGCAATCTGTCTTTCTCTTACAGTATCTTTCCACTATCCTCCTCTTAGCTCTCACCACCTTAATACTTTTAGTTTTATATTTGTGTTTCTGGTATTTTTAAAGGCATTTACTGTTTTTTTTTTTTTTTTTAAATAAATAAAATATTTAACCTGTACAATATGAAGGCTATGCAGCCATGAAGAAGCAGACACCCACATGCTACTGCACATAGCACATGCTGCACAGCATGGCCATCACAACATACTTGACACTGATGTTGTGGTGTTGGCTGAGATGGTAGCACAGACACTACCAGCCGACGATGAACTATGGCTAGCCTTTGGATCAGGGAAGAGTTTCCGTTACGTGGCAGCCTAAGACCTAGCTGCCTGTTTGGGACCAGAGAAGTCACGTGCTCTTCCGATGTTCCATGCACTGACAGGGTGCAACACAGTGTCAACCTTTGCTGGCCATGGCAAGAAAACAGCCTAGGCCACCTGGAACACACTGCCAGAGCTCACTGATGCGCTGCTGGAACTGGCATGCAAGTCATTGAGAGGTTCATCATCCTAATGTATGACAGAACAAGCACCTGCACCAATGTGGACAAAGCCATAAAGAAGCTTTTTGCAAAGAATAACTCTGTGGAACAAATTCCACCAACGCGAGCTGCTCTGGAGCAGCACGTCAAGAGGGCAGCCTACCAGGGTGGTCATGTCTGGGGTCAAACATTCACAGTAGCCAATGAAATCATAGGATATGCAAACTTAGAAACGTGATTGGTTGTTACGTTAAGTCCCAGAAAAAATGCTGTCTGATGGTTGACAGAGAATTTCATTGACAGAGGTTTTCCATGACTCGAAATTTGAGTGACTGAGGTTTTCCATGACTCGAAATTTGAGTGACAGAGGTTTTCCATGACTCGAAATTTGAGTGATAGAGGTTTTCTGTGACTCGAAATTCGAGTGACGGCGGACACAAAACACAAATGATACCCGATACAAATAATGGCTGACATAAACACATGAGGGATGACAGAAAAAATGATTGAGAAATGGCGACTGATCATCAAAATAAACGATCCATGACAAAGAAATTCCTGATAACTGACACTGGGACGTGAGAAATGACGATGACAAATGACGGCTGATCGCCAAACTAAATGATCCATGACAAAGAAATTCCTGAGAACTGACGCTGAGACGTGAGAAATGACGATGTCCTAATATGGACACCGTAAAATATAGGCATTGGGAATCTTGGTAAGTTAACAAAAACAATGTTGAAGGAAGAGAACATTCACAAATCCCTCTGATACCATTAACCCTAAGCGGTCCATTTATTCAGTGCGTGTCAGGCTCGTCAGGTCCAATTTATTTTCACACGCGCAATTTATTTTAGTCACGCTGTTTAAAAGTATTTATTTCACAGTAAAACAGGTTTAAATGGCACTGCATATCAGCAAGACACTGCATCTCCAGCCCTGCCCCACTCCTTGTTTGCTGTATTTTTCACATACCTCTTCATAGTCGTGCATACTGATAAATCATCTCCTGATCACCCGTTTTATCACCAAACTCCTCAATAATGTGATCCAAGTCGTTATTTTATTACTATAACATCTCAAAAAGCTCTGCAAGTGTCTGTGATATTCTCTGAACGCCGAATGCGGAAGCAGCTATCTTGTTTGTGAATGTCCGTGTTATCTATGTGGTGTCGGGTCTATCAGTATTCATGAGATACGCCCCCCCCCCCCCCCTTTTTTCGGCTTCTCTCGGCTCCTATCGGTCTCACTCGGCCATTGAATGGTTTTTTCGGCTTTTTCCAGAGAAAAAACGATTAGAGACCTTTTTTTTGCGTCTTTTTGATGATGTCGGACAGGGTCCGACATTGGACCAGAAAGGGAAAATTGCGATGTCGGACCAGGTCCGACATAGGACCGCAAATAGTTAAGACAAAAGCATTATCAGAGACATAGGGCAAGCTACAATTTTAAAGTCTGACAGTCAGACTAAAGTCTGACTATAGGATGAAGACTTGAAAGTACAGTATAAGACAGATTGAAGAATCAAGTAAAAAAAAATAATAAATAAAATGAAGTTGATTTCTGTCTTGGCAATTTAGTTCAGTTTTTCTATAACTTCTTGTATTTTAATCTTTTTGGCCCTGTGAAACATGCAGTGATATCCAGTTTTAAAGCGATGATTGTTGCTCATCCGAGCATGAATGAAATCAATAGCACATGGTTAGCTGGTCCATAAGTGGAAATGTGTTATTTATTATTGCTTGTAAAGTGACAGAACAGCACCTAACTGTTAATGAATGAAGACATATAGAACATTAGTGAGCCTGAGCCTAGAGCTAAATCAGAATGTCCTTGCATAGGTACGGGGTATATCTGGGCCAAGCACAAATTGCATCTTGGAGGACTCAATCCAACACTGTAGTCGTGTATAGCTTATTTGTTTTTAAAACACATCTAGAAACATTATCAAAAAATGTATTGTGTTAACCAAAGGAAATAATTACAGTTAAGGTTACATACGTAGATGTACTTTATGCAGGCATAACATCATAATGGCAACTTCTTGGACATTGTCAGGGGTGTAGTGGGCTAGAGCATTTTATTTGTGTATTTGCATTTAATGCAGACACTTTTCCTTGGCCACAACCCACATTTATCAAGGGTGCATTGCCTAATTTTAACTGCTGTCACTCACAGCCCGGCAGCTCACAGTGCATATGCTTCAATCACACATCACAAGTATGTTGGAGTGATGTATTAAATGATTGGCAGTCAAACAGTAAAGTTAAGTGCCCTTCTGTCTAATAGCCTATCCATATTATATATATATATATATATATATATATATGACATCCACGTGATAAGAAAAAACAAAAAGGATATTTTTCTATCACCGTACATTGAAATGCCCAAAGACATTTTTTATTTTATTCAACAATACAATATGAAGAATTGCTTAACCTTTCAACTGTTTTGACCACCTTATTTATACTGTGTCACAGCTGAAAGCATTGCAACCCATAATTAATTGTATGTACTGTTAACCCAAACTTTCACAACAGGGGTACATAAAGCACTTTATTTGAAAAACAGGCGCCCGGCCAGACTACAGGGGTCGCTGGTGCACGGTGAGTCGAGGACACCCTGGCCGACCTAACCCTCCCTCCCTCGGGGCGGTGCTCAGGAGCTCCTGTCCTCGGTCGGCAAAGGAATAGCTTGGACTCGAACTCGCGATGTCCAGATTATAGGGCGCATCCTGCACTCTACGCAAGTGCTTTTACTGGATGCGCCACTCAGGAGCCCCAGTATACCAAATATATTTTTGAAAATATATTAAGTGGAAAATACACATTTTAAAATATGTTACAATATAATGCTGTATTTTTCCTGGTAAATATATTGCAATATGTTGGAACATATAACAATATATTTAAAACTATGCAAATTATTGCTGTTTTAAGATATAAATATATCAGCAACATCTATTTTTTTTTTTAACCTTTTGCGGTCCTATGTCGGACCAGGTCCGACATTACAATTTTCCCTTTCCGGTCCCATGTCGGATACATATTACTGTAAGTGCTTATTCAAAAGAAGAAATGCACAACTAATCATTTAAATAATATGTAAATAAAAATAAAATGAAATAGTCGCGTGAATAAAGAAAATAAGTGAACTTATGACACATTCACAAACCTGCAACTGCATAATCACCATAGTTTTTTTGTTCCTTTTCTTCATACAGTATCAATGGTGTCCGCAGAATTAATTCTAGGGGGGGCAAGGTGTTTAAAACTAGTCGGGGTAACATGGTTTTGTATCGCATAATAATTATTAGATTTATAGGCCTTTAAATTTACAACTCAGACTTAAGCCGGCATAGGTCCAGATGGCAACAGAGATCCTTCTCATTTTCAGGTTGCGTTTACACTTGTCTATCTTTATTGCTGCTAAGAAATAAATTTAATTCAAGAGCACAGACTGTGCTGCACAGTAAGGGAAATTTAAGAATACATATCAGCTACTGTCTCCACATCTATAGACTTATTTTAACCACACAAGAATGTGCAGGAATAAAACTTGAAAAAAAGCAGTCATAAAGTGTGCTTTATCAACATACTTGAAAGTATTATAAATATACTTTGCAAAGAACAACCACTACCAAGTAGAGCAGGAAGTGTAAATTATAATAGAAAAAATGTCACCTACTGACATATTACAGTAACAATGTAAATGAACTATTTAAAACAAACAAACAAACTTAAATAGCATGATAGTACGATAGTCATGAACATAGGTTTTTGTGTCTTGAGCCGGAGCACTAACACACCTTACTAGAGATACAGTGTTACAATCTTGTAAATGGCCCTCAGCAAGCTATTTAATTATACTCAGTTTAAACTTAAGCATATCTCACTGAGGTAAGTAAAAAGTATAAAAAGGATTTTATTGTAGAAGACATGAAAACAAGTTTCTTGATTAAACATGTTATTTATAATAAATAATAATAATAGCAGTATATAATAATATTATTTATTTATTTAGCAAACCCCTTTATCCAAGACAACTTACAGAGGCTAAGCTGTGAACTGTGCAACAACAGTCACTGTTGCAGGGTCACTTAAATTAGGACCTGGGTTTCACATCCTAAAGACAGAGCACAAGGAGGTTAAGTGACTTGCTCTAGGTCAGAGAGCAAGGGTCAGTGGCTGAGCTTGGATTTAAAGCCAGGAACCTCCTGGTTCCAAACCTTTTCTTTAACCACTGGACCACACAGCCTCCACAGAAAATAACTATGAACAGAAATTTTTTAAAAAAAATCAACTTAAGTGGTCTACACCACCACACATAAAACAAAGCAAGAAAAAAAATTCACAGTTGGGCACTCACATTGTACGAAATTTGATTTAATACACTGCTTCAAGCAAATGCATTTTAAAATTAAATGATTTAAACGCAGTGCACAAACAATCACTTTGGTAAAGATATATACAAATGTATTTGCCTTTGTATATGTTGCCCTTTGTGAAAGAAAGAATGCTTTAAGTTGTTTGCAGAGCCATAGAAAAATAAACAAGTACAAAATAACCCCTCTTATTAATGCATGATGTGATAATGCACTTTAGCTAGAGCAATCTGATTTTCAAGAAAAAACACCCTCAGAACTCTTGAGAGCTTTAATTGTTTAAGACTCCTGCAGAACTACAAATCTGAGAGTAGCCTGACATGTTACCATTTTACAGTTACAAAAATTCGCTATGAATGCAGTGTTTTTTTAAAGATCAAATATTAATATTTTTGTATTACCAGTAAAAGCACCATCTTTGGGCCATCCCCTTCCTACCCTAAAAATTTCAAGTTGAAACTCCAAACTCTCAGCGCTGGGTCTAATCTCAAATGCTCTCAAAAACTGCACATCTGACTGGAATGAATTCGGCCACGTCAAGAGATGTACCCTACAAGACCTCCATACAAACTCTTATGCCAGTCCATTTAACAGGGTCGAAATTATTAAAGTGCAAAAATTGGTGTTTAACAATAAAGTTCCTCTCGACCCTGTCGTGGTACCGCACCACTATAATTAACAGTTCAATTTATACTGTAATACCCGACACACTCAGTTGTATAGAGTAGCATTTAATCTGTGAGTAAAAGCTCAGCAAATCAAAGTTTACATTTTTATAAAGGCAGCAGAAAGGTAAAGCACAGACTGTATATGTGCACATAAATCAGCTACAACAACAGTAAATCTGATGAAAACCAATAATGTAAATGTGCGTCCATATTGACTTCAATTATCAAAAATCTGACAAACGAACGTTAACAAATACAAAGTAAAAATATGTTATCTAATAAGGTACTTGAGAGAGAGAGAGAGAGAGAGAGAGAGAGAGAGAATGAATGCTGTCTAGAAAATGTAGTGGATTTCTATCTGAAACAATGAATGCTGTCTAGAAAGTGCAGTGGGTTTAATATATATTTCAAACAAGACATGCTGGAAAGAGAAGCAAGGTTACTGGCTGCTAAGACCACCTAAAACTATAAACCCATGTGTAAAAGGGGTGTTCTGTTACTGTGTACTCCGGCAGTGTTGCTCTAAACAGCGCTGGGAACTCCGGCAGTGTAGCTGCTACGGGCGCTGGCAGTAGCATGCCTGACTTCTGTCGCGCTCCCCTCAACATTATGTGCAGGGGCTGCTGAGAGCAGCATGGTAGCTCCACTGCTCACACAGGTGACAGCTCCTGTCGCTTTGGCTCTCAGGTAGGCAGTTCTTTCTTCTGTGGCCCTTGGGCAGGTAGACCCTCCTTCTCTGGTGGCTGCTGAGGGGTAAATGTGGCTTGATCCCCCCCCCCGCCAAAAAAAAAAAAAAAAAAGTCAGGGGGATTGCCCCCCCTCCTCCACCAGGGGAACCTCCACCAGGAATATTGGCAGCAGGTCCAGAAGACAGCTCTCATACCTCTCCAAAGTCTCTCTCAGGCGGGTGGCCTTGCCTCAGCAGGACTCAGTGGATCCCACTGCTGATACCAAGTGTAGCAGGGGTGTACTGTTACTGCGTGGATATCCGCTGAGAGACGAGAGAGACACAGAGGGTTTGAAGTTGAAAACGCCACTCAGACGTCCAGGTTTTATTTACAGACAGCAGGGGCGTGCACAAGGGGGGGCAAGCAGGGGCACTGACCCCTCCAATAATCATCTCCAAAATATTGATTTCTGCTTATCAATATATTGTGTTTGCACTTTGTCACTGACACTCACAAACTGAGCGTATTTCCTCATAATGTGCAGTTATGAATGCACGTGTACTCGGTTTGCACACGTTCCCCCATAAGTGCAGGACACGCGAGTATTTGTGTCCACTTAATGTTTGAGTCCAGCTGCAGTAGTACAATTAGTGGAAAACCAGCAATTTTTTTAATATTATGCTATTTTATGCTAGCTTTTTTTTTTGCAAAGGAAGAACATTGATTTAGCCAGTGCAGTAAGTGTCATAGAGAGCTTTAAAAGTTTTGTACAGCCTGAGAATGGACGAAAAGTTAGTTCTACGAGTACTTTTTAAAAGCTGAAAATCGTGCTAATGAACTGAATCTGCAAATGCCAACATTCAGGAAAAGGCGCCAGAAACCTAAGTTTTTTAACCTTTGTAAGAGAAATATAGTCGCTAGCTTTTTTTCCCTGAGCTTGATGATGCAATAAGTGAGATCGACAGACAATTTAATCAGAAAAGTAGAGAAATACTCCAAGCCGTGTCCTATCTTGAAAACCTAAAGACTGATAATATACTAAAGGGAAAGCACTTGTAAAGCTGAATCAAGAATTTAAATGCAGTGTTCCTATAATGCAATACGATTTATTTGCACACCACATTGAGCCTATTTTAACGCTCAGGAATCGGATAATGCAATGTCTTTGCCAGAACTCATGAAGGTCTGTAAAGAACACAACCTGGGACTTCTGTATCTTGATGTATTCAACCTACTGGTGCTTTTGGCCATGTTACCTGGTACAGCTACAACTGCAGAAAGATGTTTCAGTGTTGAGAAGCTCCACAGTGTATGTACTTTCATTGAAATGGCGAAAGTGGTGCTATTTATTTATATATTACCATGTGCACACGCATTCAAAGAGCCAGCTGCCCAACATACATATCTTTCTCAAGGGAGGCTGTCTATATATATATTTTGTTTAATGTGCCCCCCCCCCCCCAATAGCAGTCAAATTTGTATCCCTACGCACGCCCCTGACAGACAGGCAGTTGCATTGATTGCTAGCCAGCACAAGGGTACCAACAATGGTAGCTCTAGTGCGGAAGAACACACACAGGTGTACATAATACAAAAACAAAACAAAACAGTGGGTAAAACAGCTCAAAACAAAGGTTTGCCATCCAGTGACTCAGTGCTGCTCCCACTATAAGGGAGGTCCCGCTTCAGGAACCTTCTCCCTAACACACGCTAAAATAAACTGGGGTGGGATTAAAATCCCCTAAACTAATCCCTATCCTGAGCACTCGGATCCCAATTAACACACACAGTGATCACAAGTGGTTACTTTGTTTGCTCACCCTGGTTTGTACATAGTCATGAGGATTCCCAGCCAATTCACTTCCAGCTTGCTGACAAAAAACAATAAAATGGAAAACCAATAACAAAGGACTGGCTTTCCAGACCCCTTTTAAAGGCAGGTGACCAGGGTTAATTGATTATCAATTATTCAATTGACACCTGGCCACCTGCTGCACATGACATTTCAATTAGGCAGGGAGGGAAGTCAAACCTCCCAGCCCTGCAATATCTAATCAAACAAAAACACATCATGTATAAGTCATACAAAACTATATTTTACATATAGGCCACCACCACAAACACATTATGTTTTTTAAGAAAAGGGTGTATCTTATCTGTATAATAAGCAGCTGCCTTCACTGAAAACCAGTAAGCTTTCCCCAACCTAAGGTTAAAGAAAAGGCAAGCCTATTGCATTAAGAGTGTCATCCACCTTGCCTATGATGTGCGCCCTTGTTATTTCATGATTCAATAATTTTGGTTAATTTGTGATTAGGCCATGTTGACAGGAATTTGTACAGGCACTATACTTTAGTGTAACACTACCTCTATCTAGGTTGTTTATTCTCGATAATGGGATAACTGATTAAATAAATAAAAACAACAATACAAAAATAAATGCATCTTAGTATTAGTAATTGTTCCCCAGCAAACACCTGTCTATATTTGGGAACGATCATCTTGAGATAAGAATGCAGGCCATTGTAGGTCAACTGAATCAATGACCTGGTTGGTCTCGACACCATGGTATATTTAAAGTCAGAACTTTTACAGTGTAAAGTCACCCAATTTAGGTCTTACTTGAAGAAAGCTCAATTCCAAGTGATTTATTATCTTGAAAGGCCAAACAATGGACCAACTGCTCTGTTAGATACTGTAGGAAAGCTATGGTTGCTTGAGTTGTTGTTAAGGGGTCTTGACCCTCATGACCTGTAGCAGCTGGTAATTGTTGAAATGGCTCTGCTCTACCAATAATTTATTTCTTCATGAAAGGATGTATCAATCTTGCTGTAGTCTTTACGACAAAACACATTCAGGGCTCAAATTTGCGAGCTCTGGGTCGCTAGGGGTGACCAAAATTGGTCTCAGTGATCAAATATTAATTTGCATTTGCCATTGGCACTGTGGGAGTGGGCAGGTTAGATACAAAATAAGTTATATTATTAGTTTCGTTGATTGTTTTTTTTTTTTCCCCCCCACATAATATTATTAAGCACTATTTTTTTTAATTTTTCAAAACGTTTACCTCAATATTCCACGTGGTTTTCTCTGAATTCCATGCGTGGTTCGACCCTGTTCAGGCTTCGGTTCAGTGTTCCAGTGGCGCAGTAAACAGCAGGTAAGAAAAAATGTTCTTAATAATTTACACACAGTGTATGTACCTTAAAAATGGTCCTGGTTTGTCAACGGTTTATTTTTAACTAGCCTACATGTTAAACAATCAAACTATCTTTTTTTTAATACATATTATTTCAGTACATGTTCTTTGTGTACATTTTAGTAGACCCTAACTTATTGTATTTAGTACTACATCTTAAAATGTATTAGCAAAAGTAATATAATTTGACATCTGGTAGCCAACGTGTTGTTGCTAATCGTGCTGTTTGTTCAGTTTTCATTGTGTTCATAAAGTTTATTCAAAGTCTGCTGTTATATAATGAACTACAGAAATCAAGTTGCTCAATGTCAGCATCCATTTGTTGTTTGTTGTTGTTGTTTACATTTTTACATTTACGAAGCATTCGAATCAACACCTGGACATTTCCAGTAGCCCGACACTTCAACAGCAATAATCACACTGCTGAAGACATTACCATCTGTGGAATCAGTCAGTGTTTTGGTACAAATTCTACTCTGAAGCAAAGAGAACGTGAATTTATCTTCAAACTTGGGACTTTTGGAGCCTCTTGGAATGAACATTCTATTCTGACATCATCCTCAGAATTTTTGAAAATCAACAAGTTTACTGAATTGTGTTTACTTTCTTTCTATACAGCTAAAAGGCTTTTGCCTGAAACGTCCTGAAATAATTTTTATTTATTTTTTAAATAATTTAAACCCTCTGTGTACATCAATTTTATTTATTTATTTTTTTCTTCTTATCTCAGAGAGAGAGAGAGAGAGAGAGAGAGAGAAAATAGATGTATTCAGAAAATAAATGCGGTGTGAAAACTGGTAACAAAAGAACAGACACTGCTGCAGTCTGAGCCCAATGCTGTTTAACATCTAGATCAACGAGCTGGCCACAGTGTTGGAGCAGTCTTCAGTCCCTGGACTCGCTCTACACGACACAAAAATTAAATTCCTGTTCTACGCAGATGGCCTGGTTCTGCTGTCACCCACCAAACAGGGGCTGCAGCAGAGCCTGTAACTGCTTGAGCAGTACTGTCAGACCTGGGTCCTGACAGTAAACATGGATAAGAACAAAATTATGAAATTCCAGAAGAAAGCCAGATCTCAGAGAAACAAATACCACTTCACTCTAGGCAACACTACCCTGAAACACACCACCAACTACACATACCTGGGTCTGACCATCAGTGCGTCAGGGAGCTTTAACCTGGCAGTGAATGCATTAAAGAGAAAGCATGCAGTGCTTTTTATGCCATAAAGAGGAGGCTCTATAATATAAATCCCCCATAACAATTCGGCTAAAAATTTTCGAAAGTGTGATTCAGCCAATTGCACTTTATGGCAGTGAAGTGTGGGGTCCAATTACAGACCAGGACCACACAAAATGGGACAGACACCCCACAGAAACCATGCATGCAGTTCTGTAAAAACATACTAAAATTACAAAGAAAAACACCAGATAATGCATGCAGGGCCGGATTAGACCATTACCCATTTATTATTAAGAAGAAGAGAGGGAAATGTTTTAGTAATGTTTAATGTTTTGTAATGTTTGTTATACATTGCTTTGGCAAAACATATTCATTCTTGTCATGCCAATAAAGCTTATTGAATTGAGAGAGAGAGAGAGAGAGAGAGAGAGAGAGAGAGAGAGAGAGAGAGAGAACGAATCCAGCAACAGTTAACAGTGCTATAGCCAAGGAGAATCGGGATCCAACAGGATAGTCATCAATCACTAATGAAGAAGAAAAGTAATTAATAAACTGAAAACCCATTATTTTATTAATTAGTTAGTACAATGCTTCGGCTTCGGCCTTCTTCAGATAGCGTGGTAGAAACAGCTAGGTAAACTGATGTTGTTTAAGTAACACCAGTCTATCTAGTGACTTTTCAGTTCATCAGTTATTTTTCTTTTTCATTAAACATTTATATTTGTTCAAACATCATCTGGGGAATAAAGCTGAACAGTTCTGATCTGTTATTTTTGACTGACATCAAGTAAAACCATCATGTGACCATCCCAGCATCTGCTGTTTTTATCTAAATAAAGGCATGGTCCTTTAAAAACACCAATACCGGTTCTTTCAGATATTGCCATTGGCAATTTACATGCAAAAACAATTTTTGAATGATACATTTTGACTGTCCTAGCATTTTATTATGATGCAATGGGTTTACAGTACATATATTTCTGATTTCAACTTCTTTAGTATGCTATTTCTCATGTCTATATGCAAATGAGGGTTAATGAACCTCTAATGTACATTTATAGCCTTGCATGATTGAACACCTTAAAAGAAGAGTGGCATTAAACTATGGAGATTGGCCCCTAAAAGAATCACTATGAATTGATGCTAATTTGAAAGTCAGTGTATTCATTCATAAGTTATCAAGTTTTCATTTCAGAATGACAGGCCTAGTGGAGGTGTAACAAAAGGACATGTATCTTTATTGCAAAGGTTCTTTTCACCAACTTGCAAATAAAAAGAAAAACTAAATCTCAGAATAGGAAAACGATACTGCTCCAAAAATATGTTTGATATCTCAATGTCAATTTCTGAAAGTATTATTAAAATCAATGAAGTGTAGGGGACAACCAGGTCAAAGCTTAGCATATAGACTTGAGCAACTTTGGGTGTCTGTTTGTTTTTTCAAACATAGGTTTTGCCATTTTAGGCATTTGTATGGACTTTGACATACAGATAATTTCACTCATTTGTATCCATGTCTTTCACAGGTGATAGTTATTTGAAGTGGAATTCAAAGGCTGCAAGGGGTCAATAGGTCAAACGAATGGTCAAATGAATATTGTAATAAAAAAGGCATTGTTGTATGAAATATGAGTCTGTTATATTATATTAGCTAGACCAACTCATCTTCATTCATAATTAAGCATTTCTTGAAAGGGGGAGTTTACAGTATATGTGTCACTCATTCCACAGCTGGAACTTGAGCCAGCACAAGGAGGTTAAGTGACTTGCTCAGGGTCACACAATGAGTCAGTGGTTGAGGGGAAATTTGAACCAGGGACCTCCTGGTTACAATCCCTTTTCTTTAACCACTGGACCACACAGCCTCCTATAATAAAGATACAATCAGTGTGGTATTTAAACATTAATGTCTGACCCAATGGTCATTGCTTGCTAGATAACTGACCGCATCATCAGTTAGGTGTCTCAAGCCAAAGAGTATGAAGCCATAGTTTAAATGTGTTTTTAGGAGATATTATTGACTGGATCACTTAGGCTGCTTTGGAACACTGGAGAATAATATTCACTGGATTCAAGATAGAATATAAGTAATGCAATATATGTATAAACATTTAAACAATGTAAAGCTATACATATAAGCAAAACAAACAAACAAACAAAAAGATAATTTACTTGTTTATTGTTCAGTCTCCCATTACGGTACTGTAATTCCTGGCTACCATATTTTTTTTCTTCAAAATAGAAATCATCAACTTAAACCAATCAGCTGATTATGATTGATAATTAGCGGTCATTATCAGCAATGACCACATAATCAACTTATATTGATACTGTAGCCTGGACATAGGTAATGTTAAAAAGAAATATGCCTATGAGGACATAAGTATCAATGAAAATATTCTAGCTATGTAAAACTAAAGGGTAGGCTAGCCAGTGAAATGCAACACCTCTGTTATAGTAGCTTAGGGGATTTCATGATGCAGAAGCACACAGTATGAGGTCTCATCTATACATAGTTCTCTTTTTATCAAGGCCAGCTGGATTTCAGTCCAGCATTCCTCATCTAATCAATAAAAACCCCTTAGGACTTAGCTGATGTACTGATTTTCCCATTTGTGTGATTAATAAACAGAACCAGATGTTTTGTTATTGAGTGCAGTGAGCAATCAATATCAATAACAACCCCCCCTAAAGGGACATTTTATTTGTCAGCTTTAGACAGATCATAAAATCAAATGGGGGTTGCTGGTCTATTTGTGAGGATTATTATTTGAAGTCCTGAGGTTGCACTGTGTGTAATGATTTTATTTTTTAAGCATTGCTGGCAGGTATTTCCACAACTACGTTGATTGTTTCTAGTTGTAAAATAACCCTGAGACAAAACACTGATTCCAGTGGCTCAGAGTCCTGGGTGGGACTGCAATAGCACAGCGTTGAGGATTAGCTCAACAGTAATTCTTGAACTTGAACCCTTAGTTTATTATATGATCTACAGTATTTAAAGCTATATATATAGCTGTTTAAAGCACAGTTGTGGCCAGTGCTTAATTTGAGCCAGATCCTGCCGGAACAGGATCCGGCACCTCTCAGATTTTACTTTTTTTGTTCCGGCACCTAATTTGCCCGGATCCGGTACCTCTCGCGGCATGACTTATTATTTTTTCCACTGTTTGCACTGTAAACATTCTAATGAAAGCGATCAGAGTTAAAGTTGCTTCTGCCTCCTCGTTATTTCTCCCGCCCTCCGTAAAAGCGCATCCTATCCTGCCACACCGATTCCAGACCTGCTCTCTTATTTGTACACAGAGGTTATGAGGCGGGCCGGCGAGGTAAGTAACTGATCTTGAAACAGTGGTGGTCAGCTAGTGAGAGGTCCCTACGTAATCACGTCACGTAGCCTAGGCTAGTCGTCGCTACTGAATTTGAAACGTGTCGTGGGAAAAGCCAAATCGAAAATGAGGGGGAAACTGCTCCTGATGGCGATGCCTTAGCTAGCAGCGCTGTCTGCGCTGCTAATCCCGCCAGTTCAGCATCACCACCGGCACGTCCTCCACTAGCTAGCAGGCCACTAGTGAGTCAGACTCGGCGGGAGAGGGGGACGGGGTAGGGGAGGACTAGTGATGGGCAGTTCGATTATTTTTAGTGACTCGATTCATTTGATTCAGTTCATTTTGGTGAATCGATTCATTTCGTTCATTTGATTCACTGATTCAATGACACAAAACCAATCAATGTAGGCCGCATTAAGATTGTTTACGTAGGTTTATTTGAACCGGAAAGAACGAGTCGTTCACAAACTGCACATCACAAAAGCTAGGGAGAATCTATATTTGGTTGACTTGGTTCATAAACATTAAATTAAATATAGTTTGACAAAAAAATAATAATATATATTTAGAATACTGGAGATAACATAACAGTTTGAACCATTAGCATTGTTTAGCCATCAGTATCAATCTAATCTAATCTAATTTAATTTTCATTTCTTATGTGTTTTTTTTCTATACATTTGGAGTCACCCATTGTTTTTTACAACAACAAAAAAGAGAGGCTCGAACGAGTGGTATTTGTGGAACTAATCCGTGATATTTATTCAGCACACAGCAAAACGCTGTTTGCCCAATTCCTCTTCTATCCAGTAAATCTTTGGGATTAGTCATGTAATCAATCACACGTTGAAGCTCACCCATAACCGCAACATGTATATTTTATAAAAACAACGTTTAAACGTGTATATATTTAGTGTATATATCCTCCTAAAAGGTTGTTGTATCGTAGCTGATACTACGTTTCACCTTGTGGACTAGGTGAATCGCCGTCATTATTAAATTATAAAATATTTAACCGTAGTTGTAAATTGTCATGTATAAAATACATTCATTCCTCAAAGTCAAATATGTAATCACAAGTTATATAATTAAGCCTTGGGTACATTAACGTTACAATACCAGTAGATGTTTGTATTTATTTATTTTGGAAATGAGGTGTATATCTCAATTATTATTATTATTATTATTATTATTATTATTATTATTATTATTATTATTATTATTATTAATAATATTATTTAGTAATTTGGCTGACTTTACTCAAGATGACTTAGAAGTATTAATCATAGGGAGGGATGAAACTAGAAAAAGAGTGGGTGGAATGTACAGTAACGTCCTCTGCCTCCGACGTAAAAAAAACAACAAAGAGCCCTCAGAAAAAAAGGTTTTTGAACATGCCCGAACCAAGGCCCATTTAGCGGCAGCAAGCATTGTAGCCAAGGCTAAAGATGACACCTTAACACAGGTTATAGTTACATTGTTTGGTTACATTGTGTTTGTCACTTTTTTCTCATGCGTTCCGGTACCTCAGAGCCCCCCGGAACACCCCCCCCCCCTCGCTCTGTATGTGTTCCAGGACCTCCCGATTTACAAATTAAGCACTGGTTGTGGCCATATGTCGAACAGTTCCAAAGTCAGTCTACTTCTGAAACTAGTCAACGCTAGCCAGAAGAGAAGGCAGAAAGACAAGTAAAACCATGTGACAAGCATAGCCAAAAATAGCATCTATTAATTTCTGTCTACTTGCTGATAGTATCCCTTTTATAAATACCAAAGACCATGTCCTCGCTGATTGCCAGGTAATAGGCTGTCACACTCTCTGAACTCCATTGAATCCCACAAGTCATTATTGAATTTAGGACATGGGTACTGTATTGAATAGCAGCAACATTGTCCCTAACACTTGTGAGAGCGGTTAAAATGTTAATTTTAAATTACTGATATACTATATAGGAATTGCATTTATTAAAACTCACTTGCGTTCTTCACAACAACGAACTGTAGCAAAAAATGTCAGCTTAACGAACACAGTGAGTTGTCTGAGCTGTGTCTTAAGAACAAAACAAAGATATAAAGCAATTTGTTGAGATAAATTATTCTATTAAGGATGATGTTGTTGAGGTAAATTTTTTACACCTAAGCACAGAATAGAAACTTCGCTTGAAGCCATTCAACAAGTGTGAAAGCTAACCTGCAAGACACAGTGCCTACCTGAAATATACCAGCTTTTAGTTTTATAATAGGAGTGTCAAAAGTTAATAAAGCATGCTGAGTATAATGGCTCTGCATCACAGAAACATGTCTAGGATGATGTTCCCTGTCTCATTTATCTACATTATTATTACTGCTCAAACCACACTAAAATGAGATCAAAAGATTAACAAAATGAAAATAAATGCTTGTCAGATCCTTGAGCGCATACAGACAAGACCACAAAGGGTGCTTCTATTTAATTTGGAGTTCCAGCCTACACCTGTGACATTATCTAACCCCCCTTAGAGATATGAATTCTGCTATTTATAACTTTAAACTAATGAAGCACAATTGTGTAAAACCACATTCAGTCACTTGTGTTTGGCGATGTGAAAGATATGTCCTGTATTTGAGTTACGATATATTGTCCTTCCAGAGAAATTCACTTTCATTATCTTCCTTAAATCATTCAACTCCATTAAAAGCTGTTACTTACAGTATGCTCTACTTTTCAGATACATCATGTGACCTTATAGCAGTGTTGTAATTGAATCACAAAAATTGGAGGTAAAGACTCGAGTCGAGTCTCTGACATGCCAAGCTCGAGTCGAGTCGAGTCACAGAATTTGCTCGAGTTGAGTCACCTATCTGGCTCTCGTCAATTTGAGTCATTAGTTTTGACAGTTCGAGACAGTTTGATTTAATCAGATTCATTTTACAGGAGATTAGCAATCTAAAAGTAAAAAGAAAAGAACACTTAAATTAAAAATACAAAATTTAGACACACACTAATGTGCTCATACTTGCCCCACTGATGTTCACCATCAAAGGGCCACAGTTTCTGTGTTTTTATCTTGTATTTTATCTCTCCATTTCAGTGAATTCATGATTCATTGGCCCATTTATAAGCAGGTTTTGTTATTGACCATACAGAGGCCCTTTTACCCATGCTCAATTGGGTTGGATGTACAGTAATGGATACCACAAAACAAAAGAATGCATTTAACCATTTATTTACAATTTTACTGATGGCAGCCTGAGTTGTTTTCACTTTTTATCAACAGTTCAGATACATTAACCATATGAAAGGACATTTTGTGGTATTTAATTTGATATTTGATATAGAGGTCGTCCTTCCAAGCTTAAAACATAGCAGTTACAAAAGAAAACAGTCCAAGTAATGCAACTAAGGTGAAATCAGAGTTTTAAAACCATTGCATGCTCGCACATATATGCTCCAGTTCAAAATCAATAAACTCAACCTAATTTACTTAATAATACAGAAAGTAATGTATCTTGAAAGGCTAAGAGTTTAGCAAAAAGTAATTTCGTTATTTGTAGATAAAGGGTTGTTCACTAATACGTTTAAAAAAATAGCGAATCTTGTTTCACAGGGTCTCGCGTCGAGTCTTGTTTCGCAGGGACTCGCGTCGAGTCTTGTTTCGCAGGGTCTTGCGTCGAGTCTTGTTTTGCAGGGACTCGCCTCGAATCTTGTTTCACAGGGACTCACCTCAAGTCTTGTTTACAGGGACTCGCCTCGAGTCTTGTTTCGCAGGGTCTCGCGTCGAGTCTTGTTTCGCAGGGTCTCGCCTCGAGTCTTGTTTCACAGGGACTCGTCTCGAGTCTTGTTTCGCAGGGTCTCGCCTCGAGTCTTGTTTCACAGGGACTCGTCTCGAGTCTCGTTTCGCAGGGACTCGCGTCGAGTCTTGTTTGCAGGGTCTCGCGTCGAGTCTTGTTTCGCAGGGTCTCGCCTCGAGTCTTGTTTCACAGGGACTCGCCTCGAGTCTTGTTTGCAGGGACTCACCTCAAGTCTTGTTTACAGGGACTCGCCTCAAGTCTTGTTTCGCAGGGTCTCGCGTCGAGTCTTGTTTCGCAGGGTCTCGCCTCGAGTCTTGTTTCACAGGGACTCGTCTCGAGTCTTGTTTCGCAGGGTCTCGCCTCGAGTCTTGTTTCACAGGGACTCGTCTCGAGTCTTGTTTCGCAGGGACTCGCGTCGAGTCTTGTTTGCAGGGACTCGCCCCGAGTCTTGTTTTGCAGGGCCTTGCCCTGAGTCTTGTTTCGCAGGGTCTCGCCTCGAGTCTTGTTTCACAGGGACTCGCCTCGAGTCTTGTTTGCAGGGACTCACCTCGAGTCTTGTTTGCAGGGACTCGCCCCGAGTCTTGTTTTGCAGGGTCTCGCGTCGAGTCTTGTTTCACAGGGACTCGTCTCGAGTCTTGTTTCGCAGGGACTCGCGTCGAGTCTTGTTTGCAGGGACTCGCCCCGAGTCTTGTTTTGCAGGGCCTTGCCCTGAGTCTTGTTTCGCAGGGTCTCGCCTCGAGTCTTGTTTCACAGGGACTCGCCTCGAGTCTTGTTTGCAGGGACTCACCTCGAGTCTTGTTTGCAGGGACTCGCCCCGAGTCTTGTTTTGCAGGGTCTCGCGTCGAGTCTTGTTTCACAGGGACTCGTCTCGAGTCTTGTTTCACAGGGACTCGCCTCGAGTCTTGTTTGCAGGGACTCACCTCGAGTCTTGTTTGCAGGGACTCGCCCCGAGTCTTGTTTTGCAGGGTCTCGCGTCGAGTCTTGTTTCACAGGGACTCGTCTCGAGTCTTGTTTCGCAGGGACTCGCGTCGAGTCTTGTTTTGCAGGGTCTCGCGTCGAGTCTTGTTTCACAGGGACTCGTCTCGAGTCTTGTTTCGCAGGGACTCGCGTCGAGTCTTGTTTTGCAGGGTCTCGCGTCGAGTCTTGTTTCGCAGGGACTCACCTCGAGTCTTGTTTCACAGGGACTCGTCTCGAGTCTTGTTTGCAGGGACTCGCCCTGAGTCTTGTTTGCAGGGACTCGCCCTGAGTCTTGTTTTGCAGGGACTCGCCTCGAGTCTTGTTTCGCAGGGTCTCGCCTCGAGTCTTGTTTGCAGGGCCTTGCCCCGAGTCTTGTTTCACAGGGACTCGTCTCGAGTCTTGTTTCGCAGGGACTCGCGTCGAGTCTTGTTTGCAGGGCCTTGCCCTGAGTCTTGTTTTGCAGGGACTCGCCTCGAGTCTTGTTTCACAGGGACTCGCCTCAAGTCTTGTTTTGCAGGGACTCGCCTCGAGTCTTGTTTCGCAGGGTCTCGAGTCGAGTCACTACAACTCTGCCTTATAGTGTTTACAAAAATACAAAACATACATGAAATATATTTAGAAAAGCATTTAACCAGTTGCTCCTGAGCTTCTGAACAGCTAACAACTGAAATATAACACAAGAATTGATAAATACAGTACTTTTTCTTGTGTTTAACTGTGTTACAGCTAATTATATTTTTCTTAAAACCTAAAACACACTTCAATACATCATCTTATCCATAAACTCTTTCGCCATAGCTGGCTACATTTGTGTTGCTTTATAATTTTTTAACATACCTTTGAAATAAACCATTTAATAATAACATGTTCATATGAAAATGAAAGATGCTACAATACAGTTTCAAACCTTCACTATTTCTTACAAAAAAATCATAATATTGCAGTCGGAAAAAGGAAAGAAGGGTTTAATGTATCACAAACATTCAGACAGAGTACTTGGAGACAAGAAGTTATATTATATAGGAATTCAATGTGTCATCTGCTCTACACTCCATGAGCCCTGCAATTATTGCTTGTATCAACCTAGTGGAAAATTGGAAAAAGACACAGCCAACTATGATGCAGCATTTCAGGTCATCTGCCAGTAAATCCCTGCTACTATAAACATAAAGTCTCATCACTTTTTATCAAATTGCAATGCCACTGTAACTGTAGCCAAACTGTATTTGAAACTCAAAGCAACAAATTGAATGACAAAGTAAAAAGAGACCTGCAACAGAAGATTTTATTCAACAAAATTAGATGACAACATTTTAATAATTGACTTAATCCTAGTATTTTTATGAAACAAGCATTCATGCAAGAGAGAAAAAGAAGTATCTCAAGCAGCTTACAGATGTGATTCCCATCCCATCTAGTAATCTACAATATATTAACTACAGTCAGTTTAGAGGCTTTTCTATGTTCATTTAGCACCTGTTCAATTGTAAGCAGAATGCATGGTTTGTGTTTGTATTTATATAGCAATAAACTTAGCACAAATGGAAGTCACTTTAAACTTGGTGACATTCTCTTTGCAGTTGTACTGTAAGATGACTTCTTATTGTGCTGGTTCCCAACATTTTACATTGGTTACGAACACCTTGGGAATGGAGGTTTTATTAAATGTGTACGGCTGCTATTTGCAGCCATAATCTGGTGAATAATAAAAGGATATAGCATAGTAATGCACTATTCATATTGTTATGGTTTGAAAGGCTTTCCAAACTTACTATACATGGGAAAATACTTCTTCTTCTTCTTTGGCACGCTACTCCTCTTACACCGTTTAAGCTAGAAACGCCGTTCAAACTTTAAAACATGTAGACCGGTCTGCAATAGTGTGTTTGTATACAACTTTTTGATATCTTTTATACTTTTTAAACTATTAAGCTTTTTGTCCTTTTTTGTCCATCTTCATTCACTTTAATGGGACTTTTTTCAATATTCTAAAGCTCCCCATTGTTTGAAAACCCAGACTTCCAACATTCTATTTACTGTAAACGATGTAACTTTTGACACAAATCAGCTACTTTGACCACTTTCCCAAAAGGTAAGACAAAAAGTTAGAGCATATGGAATATTCCTCTACTTATCTGCTATTCAATTATGAAATCAAAACAGAAATAACTTTGACCAATCAAGAGGTACACCTGTTTTAGTAACCGCACCAACTACGTTTTCTCTAACTTTTTATAAACTGAAATTTTGACCACTTTCCCAACAAGCTAGACAAAAAGTTAGAGGGTATGACATATTCCTCTACTTCTCTGCTATTCAAATATCAAAACAGGAATGGCGTCTACCAATCAAGAGGTACAGCTGTTTTAGTAACCACATCCATCAACTTCTTTCAGTAGGCTACTTCCCACTGTTGAATTAACTGTCATAGAACTTTGAGAAATTTCAAATTATAGCACATTCTAAGCATGAGACAATTAGTAAACAATGTGACTTTTGATACAAATCAGCTACTTTGACCACTTTCCCAATAAAGCAAGCCCCACCACAACTTTACTTGTAAAGTTACCATCTAGTTTAACTTACTATTCAGATTGTAACTGTAGCAAAAACCAGTGTTGGGCACGTTCAAAAGATTTTCAACATAACACTTCTGAATGCTGGGATTGCACTGAATGATTTTTTTGTTATGTTTAGTTTTAGTTAATGACAGACGAATGCCCAGGTTAGGAAAAATCGATTCATTTATCCGCTGCTTTCATATCTCTCCTCTACATACATTTTTGTAATAAAATCCTGTGGATTTTTCTGTATTAATGAATCTGTGAGAGCAGAAGGTATGGTGTACAAGTTACAGCTCAGTGGCTTAATGAAAAATTCAGAAATGATTATACATTAATATATTCAGGGACATTTTTTTCTTTGAAAAATGAAGGATGAGGTTTGTTACATCTCCAACAAACATTCAGGTTGGTTTCTACATGGCCTGCAATACTGACAGAGAAACATGATGGCTGTGCTTTCTTCAGCCATGCAACAGTCAGTGATGTAGAGGAATTTCAATTAGTAAGGTGATAATCAGCAGCAGCCCCAGAGGAATCAACTCCTATATCTGCCTTGTGGAGCTCTTGTACTTGTCTGATAAGCTTCAAATGCCAATCGGTCTAGATTCTGATGATATAATGTGATTTGTCATAGGCCCTGTTTTTTCATTGTGGTGATAACTCGATTTTTTTTTTTCTTCCTTGCAGCTAAATGACACGAGTGAACCCCCAGAATTTTTAATAGAAATGGAAAGAAAAGTATATTAAAATACTAAATTGATTAAAAGTATTAGATGTTACACCCAATTTATGTATTTTAAAAGCAAAAAAGGTATTTCTTTTGCTACATTTATATATTCTTACTATTCGGAATACTGTACCTGAGTGGACTGGATAATGAGAATGCAGATTATGCAAGTATTTATATGGTTTTGAGAGAATTCTACATGTGCTGTCACAGTATTCTGGACAGTCAACTTTTCGTTTTAAATCTACCCACCAACAAGCACACATTAAATGATGTAAACATCAGCAAAAGCAACAACACACCATGAAACATTAAGGTTGGTTCTTCTGACACTTTATTGACGCCAAGAAGCTTGCAATATATTATGTTTGGATTTTTACAATGTTGCCCCCTTTACAATCAGTTGGTTATTGGTATTTAACATAACTGTATCATTTAACTATTGATGTATTATTACAAAGACCTTAAAACAAATAATGAAGACCGGTATTTAACTAGTTTTAGCATGCCTAGTCATCATAGCTGAACCATTCCACATGCAAAACCCTAATTAAATTGTATAAGCCAGAAACACACGTGGAAGGGACTCGAGCTAGTTCAGCTAAGATGCTCTAATATTTTTAGACTAATAAAACAAACACCAACTTGGAATTAAAGTACACCTTCCCCCCAGGACATTTTGTTTAGACTTATTTCCAACGTTTGTATTAAACCTTTGAAGAGTAGCGTGGAGAGTGGCGGTGTGGGAAAAGTGCAGAGCAGAGCAGTTTAGAAGCAGTAAAGAGAAATTAAATCATTACTGCTTTAATCAGAAAATACAGTAAAATGGGAAATTACTGGAGCTTAAATTCTAACAGCTGCATGTCTTTTTTCTGATAACAAGCTGAAACTGGGGCCAGCTGATTACTTTCAGTTTCAAACTCGGTGCCATTCTGAGACAAGGAGGCGGAGCTAACAAAGCACGCACAGGCGCACACACAAAAGCAAGGCAGTCCAAACAACGCACAGCGTGGAGAAGTGCTTCGTGGAAAAGTGCAGAGCAGTTTAGAAGCAGTTTGAAAGCAGGTTGACAGCTGCAGAAACTAAACTTACAAAAAGCAGGGTTCAAATAGGCAGAGACATAATGTCCATTATAAATACCATATGGGACATACTGAAATTGAAGAATAAATCTATGAAAAAGATCTAGAAGTTTATGTTTATCTAGAAGAAATGTCTTCATCTAGACAATGTGGGGAAGCTATAAAAAAAGGCCAAGAAAATGCTCGGATATGTAGTGAAAAGTGTTGAATTTAAATGAAGGGAAGTAATGTTAAAACTTTACAATGCATTAGTAAGACTTCATTTAGAATATTGTGTTCAGTTCTGAGAGATTAGATAAAGGGGCATTCAGAACAGAAAGTAGGAGACACTTTTTTACACAGGGAATTGTGGGAGTCTGGAACCAACTCCCCAGTAATGTTGTTGAAGCTGACACCCTGGGATCCTTCAAGAATCTGCTTGGTGAGATTCTGGGATTAATAAGCTACTAACACCCAAACTCGCAAGATGGGCCGAATGGCCTCCTCTCATTTGTAACCTTTCTTATGTCCTTATGTTCTTAACTCCAAGTAAATGTTCAGGAGCACTGTTGTAGCAATGACACCAATGGTGATAAACAGACAGGTAACGCATGATCTTGGTAGACCTTATGCAGACTTTACTTGAAATACCTGCTCCTGTACTTGTAAGTAATACAATTATTGAAAAAAATGTCCAGTTCTGAGAGAATTCCATATGTGCTGTCACTTCCATATCATACATATTGTAACTGACATTGAGATCTTCCAAAAACTGGTGCCATTTATGATGTTTTGTTGAAAGCTGTTGAACATGCAGTTATAATTAACAAGTTAAGGGCCTTAGGATTTGGCACAGATAAATGCCTGTCTCTCCAGCAAGCCATAGGTATTAGCAGTAGATTACTGTACATCTAAAACAGTTTAACTCAGTAAGTGTGTGCCACAAGGGTCTTTCTTTTTTGCAACAAAAATACACGTTTCATACGGTTCATCATCTGAAAACTATATATTTCTCCTCTGTCATACCAAAAGGGACCAGATATGGGATTCAGGGGTACAACAATTGCCTTCAAAATATTGTTATGACCAGTACTATAAAAATCCTTTTAATATTTATTTTAATTGTTTTTGGGAGGTAGATTTATCTTTTCAGTGGATTTTGTCTTGTTTTTCGAAAGTGAATCATTCTGGCCAAAGATTTATCATTTTGATTATAGCCCTGTTGCTCGAGGATTTACCCAGGGATAGAGCCATTAAACCACACAGGATGAAAAGCTTTTCCTGACACCTATGTATCACTTTTCACCTAAGAGCTAACACAACTACATAGACAACAGGAAATTAAATGGTGCAGAGATGCTAGCTGGGCTGACACAAATGAATAATTTGATAACATCCACAGAATGTGAACCTGTTTTGTGACTGTCCATTTACTGGCACAGATTGATTGAGAATACAGTGTCATGACATATAATATACTGTATTATAGACTATAGGCTGTAGACCATAGCCAGAACAGGGGGCTGGTGCTTTAAAAACATTTCAACTAAACTGGACAAATGAAAATATAATATAAAGATACAAAGTGAATCATTGTAACTTCATAGTTTATACGTTCTAGGTACAGTATATACATATCTTCTATATCAACTCATCACACAAAAGAACTTTGATGTAAGTATCTACAGTATATTAAAATGTATCATTACCCAGAAGCTAAATTGAAAATCCATGTTGACCACTTTTCAAATGTGGGATGATGTCATAACCTTGTGACAGGTCCGCAATTCAAAGCTGGTGTTTTCATAACATAGCTTCCCACTTAGTTTTAGACTTAACTAACGGTACATTCTAGTTTAAAAAAATTACATCTTACAAAACATGTTTTCAAGACTGGCAATGGTGTTCCGAGTAACAAGTAAAAATGAGTATCTGTAACACGTTTATTACTCATACTCTTATTTTAGGGCGCTTCTGACTTCTAACTCTTCCAGCTGTGGTAACAATATATAGGCAAGAAAAAGACTTGCTTTTTCAGTGCCAGCTAACAAACAAAACCACCTGGTATTCTTTTTCTAAATAATTAAAAATGTAAGGACATAGTGATGAATTGAAAATTGAATGTCTGTACTTTTTCTGAGCAACTAATCTGAGTTAAAGTATAGGCCCTGTACTTTTAAATGGAACTGTATCAGTTTGGCAAACAGTGGAGGAAATATAAAACAGGAGAAGAAAAAAATAGTCCAGGTGTCTTTTGAGACATGTCAGTTAATGATATTACTAAGCTACACAATGATTAAAAGGGTTAGAAGAAAATAATACTGTGCGCTGTGGCATTAAAATGTGCAAATCAACATCTGTTTGAGCTGGTAAGTGGCTCCCACACAGGAAGCAAGCAACTGGATACATATTAAATCTCCTGCTTAACCACCCAGCTGCCCATTTATTTTGGCAATGTTAAAAATGCTCTTTTTTTGCAGATTTTTGATTCTTAGCCCTCAAATAAGCAATTTGGACAGTTTTCAAAACAATTTTTGCTATATATATATTTAAATACACACTTTTTATTGTGATTATGATAAATGGAAATACCATATTTCAATAGAATTTAAGTAACAACATAACAACAATGTGTTTACAATTGTAGCATTATAATATAGATCACAACATAACATAATTTTTCCATCAAGTATAAATAACACATCTTTTTTTATAATGGCAGCTTTATAATAACATTATAATACTTGTGCAGCCATATCACTTTTTAGAAATTATTTTTGTGTGATAGATTTTAAAGCAGACGCACTTCAAATCCTGATCAATGCTAACGTCTTTATCTAGCACATATACATCAGAAAACACGTCGCAAATTTTCCCAGTTTCAGCCACGGGTGTACAGCGCTGTTATATGAATAATTATCTGTGAAGTGTAGGTACAATAAATAAATAGGTCATTTTGACCAGTACCAAACCTGACAAGGCTTCCTTACAATCTGTAACACCAACAAATATATAAATAAATATCCTTGTTTTATTCTCTGTAGATACACAGGCATCCATTTTTCACTCTCAGCTGGGTATATACAGATGACCCGGTCTGTCTAACACATTTCTTAGGGACTGCTGCAATCTGCCAGTAAAAAATAAAACTGCATACACTGTTACAATACAGTTTTCTTATTTTTTCATTGAAGCAAGTTAAAAAGACATGTTAAACTTTGCAGATGCACATATAAGCGTCTGCACGCTATTCTCACGGGAGTGACAAATTTGGACTTGCATGTGCTCCACGTTTAAATCGCGGGATAAGCAGCTGGGTGGTTAAATAGAATGAGTTCATTGCATTATTGAAATATGCCTGCTGTGGAATATTTCACCATAGTCTTTACCATATACAGTCAGCTCTCAGATATCCGTTACCCAGATACACCTCAGTCATGTTTTACCACCCTTGTATTAAGAATAAAACCAATCCCCATTGTATATATGTAACAAATTAAATAAGGGAAAGTAAAAATAGATAACTTCGGTTAAAAATAAATATTTACTATTGTGCAGAGACATTGCTTGGGGCATTAGGACCATGGGGAAGCTACTGGAGTCAGGGATGCCTCCAGTTCAGATTAATTATTCAATTTAATGCCTTGTCAATTATTTTAACGATGTAATTGATTGTAAAGGGGAATGTAAAGAGCTTGATTGGCGAGAGGTTTGGGAGAGTGAGCGTAGAAAATTATTTGTTATTGATTTACTGGTAAACAAACATATTGAAACAGGTATTTGGATTACGACGCTGGATTTTGATTTGGTTTTGCTCATATTTAAATAGTATCAACAACTGTTTAGGTAGGGCCCGAGAACGGGTTAGGCTTTTGTTTTTTTTTCTTCTTTTTTTATTGTAAAAATTAAACATACGCTACAATGTTTTTCTGGCATCGTGTTTCATTTGCTTAGTTTGAAAGGGAAAAACTTAAAAATATAAAACAATGTAATGTAACTAGTAATGTACATTACTATACTGTATGTAACATTCAGTATTTTAATTATTTAATACAGTAATTCTCTGTTGCCATGGATAAAGATGGTCAGCTAAATGAATTATAAAAAATAACAAAAAACATGTAATTAACGTACTGAATAATACTGTACTGTAATTAGTAAAATAAACAAATTAATAAAAAAAATACATTACAGTAATAATAAATTATAGAAATAATAAAACTGATAATAATAATAATAATAATAATAATAATAATAATAATAATAATAATAATAATAATAATAATATACAAGTCAATAAACATAACTATACAAACTGTCAGTTCAGGTACAGCACAGTAATTGCCTGTACGCTATTTTAAGTCTTTTAGGCCCTGGCCAAATTACCGAGTTAAGGGTTTAAAACCTGTTTAAAAGTGCTTAAATCGATTTGCATCCACACTATAAACGGTTCACAACTGAGTCTGAAACCTACTCAGGAGGTAGTCTCGAACTCGGTTGTCATCATAACTGGGTTAGATAAACTGTTTTAACTGTAATCTGGAAGTGAACCGTGTTCAAGTCTGCTTACACAGTATCCTCTGATATCGCTTTGCAGTAGTATGTTGCCATAATCCCCCTGTTTATAAGAGACGAGAATAAAGAAGACAAGCCCGAATTAAAACACAGGAGGATTTATTCTTGTCATATTCCATTGGTACAGTCAGATATGCGAATGTACTGTAGTACACAAAACTTAAAATGTGTCCAAAACACTTTTTAAATTATCTTAGATCACATCACATATTAGCAAGTTAAAGGTCTTCATTTCGACTTTTAATTAAATTAAAGAACGTCTTATCTCCAAAAGAATTCCAAAAGTTATAATCCAACTTGTGTCCAAAAGCAAATGGAAGCCTCTTTTTAAATACTACTTTTCACGGTATCATTTAAGTTTAGGTATCACTCATGTCTTTCCAATACAGATTTTAGGACATCTCCCAGATAGTTTTTTTAGATAATATTGTCTTTGTTTGAAACATATGCAAATTCCAAAAGACACCACATAGCTAATGACTAATGGAAAACACTCTGTAATAAATTACTTAATTATATATATATATATTTGTATTCATTTTTCTTCATGTAAATCTATATTTTTCAGAGCAGAATAAAGATGACGAAGGCATGTTCCATGCCACAGTTCACACAGCTATATTATTTATTGTTTATTTAAAAAAAAAATGCTGTAACATAGAAAATTGTTTACAAAAAAAGTGAGTCTCTCTCTCTCACTTCTTTGCTCCATCACCACTTGCTGTTCCCTTTTCGTAATGGGATCGACAGTGCCTGTGTTTCAAATAAACTTCCACTTACCTGGTTAGATTGAAATGCAGTCCCCCCTTCTGTGCCGTCATTGAAATCACTCAAATCTGACATACAAATGAGGCCACACCCCGAAAGTTATGCAAACCACTGATGCAGACAGAAAAGGAAGGTGCTAAGCCTCAGCAACATCGTATTACTGGGCTATGGCAGTTTGCTTCTGTTTTTTTCATCAAAATCAGGGGCAAACACATTTCGTCCTGGTGTTTAAGGTTTACCCCATCATCAGAATCACGCCCACTAAGTTCATATCTTCCACAAGAAGGTAAATGATAACCTTCTCCCTCTGGTTAGAATCGTATCGCCTGAAGATTAAAAAACATGCTGTCATGTTTTTTCAAAATTTTCTTGCTTCAATGTCAGTTTGATTATTCTCTGACAATATTTATACCCATTGCCTCAGGTGTTACTTTCTATTTTTTTTTACTTTTGCTGAAAGAATGTATTGGACACTTTGAAAAAGAAAGTTTCTGCAATCAACAACTTTTTATTCCCTCTTCTTCTAATCATTACTTGACCACCTTCGACACAATGTAATTCCAACTCGTATTTCTTCTACCTCTAACTTCCTAAATAGAAATCCTTTCATGCAAATAATTTGTTTTCTTCACAAGTCTTCAGTGCAACGCAAGACCATGGCTTTCAAATACAATTATTAATGCAGCTTTAGTTTTCAGCTTTGTACTGCTTGTACAGTATGGTCATGATAAATGAATTATTGTTAAGAATCCTATACTTAGCTAATGATTTTTTTTTTAAAGCATGCAATCAAACTTCAATTAATTGACAATCAATTAAATATTTATAAAGCAGGGCTTTACTAAATTACATCTTCAGCGCTTCCTTAAAGGCTGTTCAATTCTGTTCAAAAGGGAGCAGCTGGCTGGATGTACAAAATCTTCACTGAAACCTATATCCATGGGCAAAGGTTAACAAAGCCATCACCATTTTCCCTAGGGCTAGTCAACTAGTTGACTACAAAAGTGACAACTGAACCTGGTTGTCGACAAACCACACATCATGTGATGTCATCGATGTAATCATGTGACATGCAGATAACAAGACAATCTTTAACTTGAACTTTAATCCCCATAACTGCAATCCCCATTCTGGTGCCAAGCCAGCAAGTCAGGGGGTTTTGGTTAAAATTGCAAAGTAAAAAAGCAGCCATGCACTGACTCACTTTTTGAACGCTGAAGCCCCAAGGCAAGTTCTTTCAAAATATTATCAGTAATATTTTAACTTGGTACACCTGTAGAGAAAATTAATAATAATACCTTAACTTAAGATCAAAGGTGCGACTATCTTGATTAAGGAAGCAGCAAATGGTAAACAGAGACTCGTATAAAGCAAAACAAACTTGCATACATGCCAACAGTTCCTATATGGTCGGGACAGCCCTGATTTCCTAGCAAATGTGATTTCCACGCATAGGAAGAAAATCCCGATATTTATCCTTGGAAATTCATCACAGCTCTAGGGCATTCGCTCTCGCGCCCATAGTGTTTATTTTTTCTCTCTGTGTCTCACTGCACTGCCTGGCAGGGATTGTGTTCACATGACCAGAGCTCAGTTTATTGACATATGTCATAATGGAAAAGTGTATTGTTTCCTTACTGCTGCTACAATAGTATTTGATGTGTATGAGTAAATCGTGGGAGCCAATGGAACATGAAGGATTGGAGTTAGTCCGTTCCCCTCCCCCCTCGACTATTTTTTACCTTGACTAGTGAACTATTTTTACTAGTTGTTCTACCCTTCCACCTTCCTGCACAAATTTAGTAGGGATTTTTAGATGCAGATTGGTGGCTTTTTGGAGGCAGCAAATGAATGATAACAGTAGGGTATTGTTTGGTGTTTACCTGATTTCTTGTGAACATATTACTGTTTATTAAAGTTTGGTTAGATTGAATAAAAACTACATTACATCACTTTTGAAATTGGAATTCCTTAAACTAGTGTAATTCTTTTGTGCTGTTAATACACCTGTTGCTAATAACTATTAATGAAATTCTGTGATGCATTAAACTTTCAGTTTACAAAGGGGTATAAACAGTTTTCTTCCTTCATTGCTACAGTTAATGGCAGTGACTATTATGGAAGTGTATTGTCAGTACCATACTACTGCAATGGGTTAACCAAATTTACAATGATAGGGTTTCATTTTTGTATTAAATAATTTCCTAGCCTAAGTTATTTTTTTAATTATAATTACTACATTTCTTTTCTCACATCTGCTTGATTATTCACTGTCCTGATTTTGCTTGGTAAAACAAATGCCTCATAATTAATTTACTTTCATTATGCTACCTCAATTACAAGAATAAAACTGAACCATTTAAATTGATTATTTGAATTTTCTAATAATAATAATGCAATCTTTCATTTTACATGGTATTATCATTAAACATATTCATGTTTTTAAATAACCTTAGTAAAAGATAATTGAACTATTATAGTATAACTGATGTATTCTTCTTGATGCTTAGATTCCCATTGTACAATTCTCAGCAAGCACATTCTGGTGACTCCCTGTTAAATTACAAGAATTACCACAGTGGTTTTGTTCGCAAGCTAATTTTGCACTGCTCCACTTTGATAGGACCCACTTTTAGAGCTTTGCACCCAAATACTCCTATGCATCTAATTATCTCATAGCACTTGGTGCTGAGGTCCAATTTTCAATCAAAAAAGAGGAGTAAAAGTCCATTTACCACCACTATTACACCTAGTTCATGGGGCAAGGCGCAAGCAATAAAACAACAATTTAAATCTGTTTAGACTGTCCACAATGGCTTTCTATTCAATTGATAATTCACAAACAACTTTTAGAGGAGGGTGAGTGGGTTACAAATGTGCATGTTTTCATGGTGTTAAAGAACTGTATGAATAACAATAGGTTGCATTTTGCTTTAAATCCTTTGTATGGTCCCATACAGTACATGTTACCTTAACATACTGGTTGTTAAAAATAACCATTAAACTGCAAAGTGGGACTTGCACAAAGAATTAGAGAGTTTGATCTTTCATAAAAGATGAATTACTGAAGTGATTTTCCTTTCCAGTGTCATTTTATTTATTTATTTATTTATTTATTTATTTTTGCTTCTACCTATTTTAATTAACATTGCTGTTTTCTCCTGTTCGACAGAGGAAAGAGAATTTATGGGGAGTGTCCGTCATTACCATAGGAATGAATACATGAATAGCTGATTGTGTGTTCTAGAGTAAAACCAAGATCAATTTTAAAATAGTCAATATTTACATGAGAGCAGGTAAGGAGCATATTATCGTACACAAAATGGAGCACAACAAAATATTTTAAAGTCAGCCTGTTAATGTGGTATTACTTACATCCACAAGGGCAAAGTGTTGCAGGGGGACAGGTTTATGGTTACACTGTGAGCACATCATCAAAAAGCCTGCTTCATACAGTATATACTGTAGGTTTAAAAAAAAAAAAAAATCCACTGAAGATAAAACAGTACACTAGCTGGGGTAAACAGAAACACAATAAACAGCAAACTCATTGACCATAACAGACCAACACACAATAAAGTCTAGATGATGAACCAATATTTCAGGCAGTTGACTGTTACGATTGCCTAGCATTCTGGGGATTTTGCTTTGTGTGTGACTGACAGGCAGGATTCACAAAGGTTTCACAGCTGAATGCATAATCCACATTATTGTTTGCTCACTACAAAAACATCTATTCTCCGAGGTTTCCATACTGCCACATCAAAATAGGAGTAACACAGCTTTGCTCATCTTTCACAAATAATTTTAAATGTAGTTGAAATGATCAAAACGGGCTTTTGATTATATAATTTTGGAATACCTGTGTGAATTTTACCAAATTACTTTTTACATCAAGTGCTGAGAGATCATAAACATCCACAAATCAAACCTCATTTACTAACCTGATCTCCTGCCTTGATCTTGGAGGACAGGTTACTCCTACAGTATATAATATAGCCAAAGATGACCTTCTAGACCACTGTGAATGTGTAGCCTCCCTTGCCAACAATACCCACATTTATTTCACAGTTGAAGGTGTTTCTAATATTTATTAGGTAAATGGGATACATTATTTGAAGCAGTTTGGTTCAGAAAATATAAATCAATTGCTTGTATTACAGTTTTGTTCAACTAAATGTTAACATAAGAACATTAGAAAGGAGACCATTCGGCCCATCTAAGTTTGTCCGGTTCCTAGTAGCTTATTGATCGGAGATCTTTGTCAAGTTGGGTCTTAAATGATCCAAGTGTTTCTGCTTCAACAATATAACTGGTAGCCCATTCCATACACACACCGCTGGCTGTGTGAAGAAGTGTCTTCTTCCCTCTGTCCTTAGTCTGTCTCTATTTAATTTCTGCTTAAAGTACTGGTTTGAGTTAACTATGTCAACACCTTTTAAGATTTTAAAGACTTCAGTCATTTACCACCTGATTCTTCTTTGTTCCAGGCTAAATAGATTTAGTTCTTTCATCCTTTCTTCAACTTCTCTCTCTCTCCATCCCCTCCGACCCACAAAGCTGGCCGTCAACTGGACCTCACCTTCTCCAGGGCCTGCTGCCCCTCCACCCTCTCTGTCACCCCTCTGGATTTCTCTGATCACTATTTCATCTCTTTTTCTCTGTCTCTCCCCTCTCTCCCTACTCCACCTACCCCCACTGTCACCTCCTACCGTAACCTCCACTCTCTCCCCCCCTCATATATTCTATGTTACCATGGCAACAGACCCCTAAACTGGGAAAAATAAATCCTTATATAAGTTCTGTTCATACGTATGTACATGGCTAATATTTTTTATATCAGACTCCTTCCTACGTCATCACCTTCCAGGGCCGGTGTCAGGGGTGGTACAAGGGATGCAACTTACCCCCCCGCCCAGCCTTATATATATATAGGTGCACTGGGATTATAAAAAAAAAATGGAACAAGGTAATATTGGTGGAATGTCTACTTCACAGTCTTGCACCAGGGCCCAGTAAACCCAAACACCGGCACTGTCACCTTCTTCAGTGTGCAATTTCTTCCTGCCTGTGCTGATTAACCCTTTGCTGGCGTTCTACTCAATACCTTTCTGTCGATTATATTGGGTTTTAATTTGTGATGTATGGTTATTAAACTACAAGCGCTAAAATAGAAAGTTGTTAGATACATGCACAATTTATAGTCATTCCTAGTAGGCGGCATAGGGTTAATGTCAACAGCCGCCATATTTATCACCAATTACAACAAGCACGATATAAAGCGGACAATAATAGACTACATTCAAAACAAACAATATGGACAATTCATAAAAAAACAGAGATTCACACCAATAACATAATTTAAAAGAGGAAAAAATTGCTGACATAAACCTCACAATGTCGTATTTGTGTTCAGTGGGAGAAAGAAAAGAATTTCAACAGATACCTGAAAAAGACCTGGACAAACACCTTTCGAATTTCATCTAGTCAGTAAAAAAAATACATAGTGATGAATTTGAACCAAGTTCTCTCTAAGCATTTTAGCAGCGTTGCCAGTTACCTGCACAGACATAACTATGAATGCAGCATTTTCCAGAGATAAAATAATAATAAGGGTCAGAATATATTACCACACAAAAATATCCCTCTTGTTGGTTTTGCGCTAGTAATCCAACTTGAGACATATTATTGTGTGGTAATATATTCTGACCCATATATTATTATTATATCTCTCTCTCTCTCTCTCTCTCTCTCTCTCTCTCTCTCTTTCTCTTTCTCTCTCTCTCTCTCTCTCTCTCTCTCTCTCTCTCTCTCTCTCTCTCTCTCTCTCTCTCTCTAAAACACTTCCAGGTGCCTTGTAAACTGTAAAAAAAGAGATCTAAGGGTAATACCATCTAAAGTTTTCTCATATAATGCTGTCAAACATTGAGTCATATTTTTTTCTGGCTCTTTTGTTGACTGTCAGCTCAGATTCCTTGAAGTGTCAGAGAGTGAAAATAACTCTGCATGCACTCTGTGCAGAATTTCAAACTGCGGTTTCCACCAGCGAGGGTAGAAGGCAGGTTGAGTTAGGAGGGCCCACAGAGAAATTGCTGTGCTAGCCCTGTATTACTAAGATAAACAAAAAGAAAATCAGTCAGGAGTTTTCCAGCACAGAAACAAATACATTGTAACTGCTACATTGTAGGTAGTTGAACTTGGTAGGAACTTTTGTAGCCAAAGATAAAATATATATATATTTTAGGGAGCTATTGAATAAATAAATGATACAGTCATATGGCTTTAGTATACAATACACTGTACCAATATTACAAAAATGCACCTGTATATTAAGCTGTCTACTACGTAATTTAAATTGATACTACTATCTATAATACATATTTCTATACTACAGTACATGCAGTAAGTGAGTAAGTGGTTTTTGAAATACATAGAATCAAAATGTATGTTATTAAAAAGAACAAATTAAAGAAAGTGTTTAATGTATATTATTAATTTAGCACTTTAATTTGTATATTAGGGCTTATATTTTCCTATTACAAGTTCATTTTCTGTTTGTGAAATGAAACAGCTTTAACAAATTGTAGGAATTAAGATTTGTATAAATGCAATCTGCACACTGGGTCCCCAAAGGATTGTTAAATCAGTATTTATTTGTGCTTGCTAGTGCTCAATGGATAGAGCAATGGATACCAAACACTGCAGACCACGCAAGTTGATAATGACAAAAATGATCTATTGTACTGGAAAATATAGGAGCTGTCATTCAAAGTGACAGACACCTCTACTATTTGTCAGTAGTAAACAAAAAAAGTAAACAATTTTAACTAGTATATGTTAAACCGATATAACCAGTATTATCTGCTATTGATTCAGAATCACTGTTATCAGAAAAATCTGATTAAAGCACAATGTCATATCCCAGTCCAATTCTGAGACTGAAAAGTGCTACGTATTCACTGGTTGTCTGGCTGCTGGCTTCAGGCCTTATCTTTAACTACTGATACTGACATGGCTATTAGGGGGTTCATTTGATAGGCTCCATGGTGTGCTGAGTAATCTGTATATATGTTGTTGTTCTTTTTTTGTTTGGTTTAATGTTTTGAATTGTCAAAAGAGATGAGGGAGTCAGGCAGACTTTAAAGTTATAAGTGTAAAAGGTTGTCCTGATGTTAACAATGAAAAGAAAAATTACAGGTTAGTAGTGCACTGGGGTTTGAGATCTGTCCTCTAAACCACTGCAGGAATAGCGATAAAACGTGTTCTGGCTTTTCTGTTCTCTACCACATCATGGCTCGTTATTGCTGTGTTACCTGTTTGACAATGTGGGCAATAATCCTTACACTATCAGTGCACTATAGCAAACATTTTGAAAATAGCTTTGAAATAGACTTTAAAGTTATAAACAGACTTTAAAGTGTAAAAAGAAGAATTACAGGAACATTATTTAAACAGTTGTAGCGACACGTGGGGACGTGTAACGTTATATTTTTCAGAACCCTTCTACTTACTCTAACGTATTGGCTGTTAATTCACTGTTAAGGTCCTGGGAGTTAGCTCCTATAGAACTACAGGACTGATTTTAGGGGTGACTAGTCACGCTTGCCCCTGCAAGTCAGGCACAAGTTTCTGACCTGGTCTGTGCAGGAATCCCTGTGGTGGAGGATTGTTTCAACAAGACAGCCCCTGCCTCCTGGTTTGAGTGTGTGCAGGATTTTTTTTCTGCACTGACAGAGCAATGCTGCGTAAGAATAATTTAGTCAAACTCTGCTATTAGTTGTATTAGTTATAAGTAAAGTAAAGCACATGACTAATATTGTCCCCTGTGAAAAACAGGTCCCAAAAAATAACATTTTTTATCACATTTAAAAAGAAGCAAGTTGTGATCATTGGGAATATCAAAATAATAAAGCATCCAGGTGTTTCTAATGCAGATGTAAAGAACTCCCATTGCATAGCAGACCGGCATTCCAGAAACTTTGACTAATTAGCTCCTAATAAAACCCGGAATGAGTCAAAAGAGTTATGCAGTGTGTCTCCTCTCTGAGACAAGGAAGCTCATATTCCAATCCCAGTTATGCGTACCACTTTTTAAAGAAAATATTATATAATGCAGTTTGATTGTCAGAAAGCCCAACAATATGTTGTATTCTGAATTGTATTCATAATTTATTAATATAGATTTTCATTTTTTTCACTACATGTATTATATCAAATGTAATATTTTGCAGAATATATATTCATGGGAAGCTTTGAGTTGAAATTCTAGTAAAAAAAAAAAAAAAGAATTCTACAAGCATATGTGTTTGTGCTGAAAAGAAACCAATACTGTCATACAATCTTCACTGATGAAGACTTGTCAGTAAGAAAAAAATATGAAAAGACTAATGTTTAATTTAATGATGTCCACTGTGTATTGATTTGGATGAAATAGAGAAGAAAAGCCACATCTGAAAGAGAAGACAGCAATTGCAGCAGACAGTCTAGGTGACTAATGACTTACAGCACCTTAGATAGCATTGTAATTCCTCCAGGAGAACACACCTGTGCCTGTGGCATCTGTAAAGACAGCACTTTCTATCTGGGATTAATGTTACAGATGCTGGGGTCTAATCAATTGATCTAAACAGTGGTGATTCTTAATATTGGATTGGAGACTCTTTACTGGATTTCTGCCTGTAACAATGTAAAACGCTTGGGTCCTATTGCGATGATTTAATTGACGGCAGAATTAAAATCTGCCACCATGTAGATCAATTGAATAGTCCTCAATATGTTTACATGTTCAAGAGTTCAAATGCCTGGCTGCATTCAGTCCTAAATGTACAAGGGATGTCTGGTTCAAGAGAAGCTATTGATTTACATATCAAAGTGATAGGAATCAATATCTTGTGTCTCTACTTTTAAGCATATTCTGCTATGACAATAATGAATTGCATTTTTCTCCTGCACATATTGGATTTAGCTTTGAATAGTACAGAACATTGCCATGGATTTAGATTAACTGACTTGTATATAACTGTGGTAATATTTTTGTATTGCAGAATATCCCAAAACATAAAAAAGACATATGCACACTTCAAATATCACTAATCATTATCAATGATCTCACATTGTTCACTGTGGAATTATACTGTACATGTTAAGTTGCATAGACAGTCGCTGTTTTTGATTGAAACAGTATATTTTATAATTACTTTTTGACAACAAATGAGTGTTGTTGCACATGGGGTATGACATAATTATTATTATTATTTATGCCATAGTAGTTACTATTCAGTCAGACAATAGTCATATGGATGGTGTTTAATGGTCCTTTATTCATCAAACTTAAAATCAATGACCCATAGCACCTGTCCATTTTGAGAAAGCTATTTGGAAAGAATAGTGAGTTATGTTCAGATACATCAAACTGTGGACATGTGGAATAAAATATTAGGATTAACCCTATTCATACCCGCAGAGGTTTCCTCCAAAACAAAGATCTTTAGTATGTCGAATGAACAGCAGTTAAAGGCAATTATATGAAATCCCATACTTTTTGGTTTATTTGGGGATTTCTTTGGGTTAGCCTCTATGAAGGCAGATGAACATTTGACACACCCAAGCCTAAGGGAAGAGGAGGGAAATAAGCCTCTCGCTCCAGATTTTTTAATTAATTTTTTTGTGTGTCAGGTCCCTAAGAGAATGTGCCCTGTAGTTAAATGCTCTCGACAGAATGGTGATATACTTTTATACCCCCTGTGTAATTCCTGACAACCCCTTCACTTTCATTTGACTATCAAGCTCTTACAGTGGTGTCAAGAGAGAGGATCAACCAGAAATAGGGTGCCTGGTGCATGCGGCACCGTGTTACAACACCTTTCCTCATAAAGAAATCACCATAGTACAACTTGTAAGCTGCTGTTTTCATGAAAGTTAATGAAAACAATTAATGCCCTTAGTTATTCACCGTATTATGTAAGAAATAATAACACGCTATACAAATTGAACATGTAGGATTTTTTCTGATAAACACGCACCCTGTGCGGGGTGCTGTACACATGGTTCTGCTTCAGATAAATGGCACAAGCTCTTATTGTTTCATCAGCCGTTTGTTCCTTTCCAATATGCAACGTTTGTTCATGTGCCCTTTTGAACGGTGAAGGAGTAAGAAATCATTGAAACATTGTGTGATTTCTCTGTGTTTAATGTAAATCTTTTCGAACCGCTATTTAACACAGCCCAAATTTGCGAACCATGTAGCTTTGCACGAACACAGTTTCGTAGTGATTAGCAGTTCCGTCTTTTTGTTCTTGCAAAACCAGGAGAAAGAGGAAGTGCTGGACTAACTTTAAATCAGCTAAAAGTTGTTTTTGATAATGTTATGTTGGAATGTATGTTTAAGCCATTTGATCAATATTCTTGTCTGCTTAGATACAGTTGACTGACATAACTTGAATATCACTGATTGCCTGCTGACACATCATGAGTTCTGCTCTCGATATGATTAAGTATTTTCATGAACTAAAATATCTTTATAACCTTCAGTTCAATCTTCTGCCTAGATACAAATGATAAATATAACGTGAAATTGCTGATTGATCATGCTTGTTAGAACCATAAAAGGTGTTAGAACCTTACAGTACTAGCCGTAGGGTCACTAAAGGGTGCTGGCAAGCATTTATTGGTTAAATGGGAACGTCCCACTTCCTATACATTTAGTTTAACATTAGCACCGCCATAGCCGCTTTTTGAATGGCTTATGCAATTCAAATTTAAATATCTCCGTGTATGTGAATATCTCGTGCATGTCCGTTCTTAAGTGTTACTAAATATTTGAATTAAATATCCATACGGTGTTTCAGCTGCAGAATCGTAAAAATGAATAAGTTATAAGCACTTGCTTCTTCAACCGCCAGACTGGCAGTTTATGCGGCATATTGAAATCAATACAATATAGCCGACAATTTAGTCTGGGCTTTCTAATAAAATCAAAGTCATTGTGAAAGAACGTAGTATATACTCCTGTCGAGTGCTGAAACACTAATGAAAGTCATTCTACACATCATATATTTATTATTATTATTATTATTATTATTATTATTATTATTATTATTATTATTTTATTAGCAGTTGTCACAAAATATACACATTGAAACATAATACAGTGTGATATAGCTACGCTACTTACAGGTGTAAAAAAAATGAAAAAATGTGCTTATTCTAAGCTCTCTGCACAAATCAGTGACAGTTGGGACTGATGCTAAATGAAAGCTAGAGACTTTTGCATTTTACAACGCAACGAAGTATGGTGTGGATATACTAGATCAAATGGTATGGCTGTATTCTGTCAAAGGTGGTACTCGCAGGTGGCATGTGGCTGTTTTTTATAATGTTTTGGACCTGGCTTTTGTTTTGTACAAGGAGTGCACTGGGAACACAATATCCCGGAAGGACTTCATTTTGCAGCTAGCCCTGGAGCTGCAGCAGAAACATTTTGATAAGAGACACGAAAGCCGATTGGCAAATGCCCCTCAGCCTTCAGCCAGCGCTGCGCCCACTGGCACACAGAATAAAAGACTGCCAGTTTGCTAAATGCAATAAAAACAGAACTTTTTCATGTCTGCGTCTGTTGTGAAAAAGTAGTCTGTGGCAAATGCACTGGTACAGTTGAAAAGCGTGTTTTCTGCGTTGATTGTACTTAGAAAACTGTAATAGAACTCTTAACAGACAGACAGAGCCTTTGAACTCTGTTTCACTCAAAACACTTTCACGTTGCATAAGTTATGTTTAGGGCTTCTGATTTTCGGTTTTAACAGATAAAACCCTATAAAACACCCCCGATACAAAAAATATTAAATTGGTGGATAGCCAATAAACACCGGAAAACACCGGAAATACTGTGGAAATGGTTAATCAATTCATGTTGACTTTACCCTTTAACCATTAAAAAATAAAACCTACTACAAAAATAATAATAAATACATTTCCCAATGCTGCTGGGCAAGGTCCCGCCTTCCTGACTTGCATCTATCATTGATTTGTTCTGAATACTTCAAACCCGCCCCAACTACTGAGTGACAGCACATTCCTACGTTTCTATTGGAGACTCTGCTTGCAAGATTTAAAACGAGATTACAATCGGGAATTAAGTTTTGTTAGCGGGATTTCAAGCTGTATTACAGTTAAGATATGGAGGACTTAAAATAGAATTGTGGCGAAATGTACAAAAATGCCTACACACAAAAACCCCAGAAGAATGTGCCCATGACCATAGGGATGTCGTTGTGGAAGACAGCAAAGGGAAGAAGGTACAACTTAAGTGTGCAAGTACTGTCGAGTTACTACTATACATATTTTGACAGAAAAAAAAAACTCAAGCATTTTGAAAAGTAACCGAAAACACTAATTTCATACAGTATATCAAAAACGAAAGCCCCGAAAAAAACGATTTACATAAAACTTGAAAATAGCTCAAAATAAGCACCGAAAAATACAATTAATAAAACCCGAAAAACAGAAGCCCTACCTATGTTATTTAGTTTAGTTTTATGCTATTTTTATAACTAGTTATTTATGTTTTATAATGTAATATGTGCTTACAGCTTTCTACACATATTACATTGCGTAAAGTTTATTTTATTACAGTTTTTCATGTTTATGTATATGTGCAGCGCAGAAAGCCATGTGTTCAGGAAGCCATGGCAGCTCAGACCTTCAGCACTGTTGCCTTGGAGCTTGAAAAACCACCTGTCGAGACCTGGAAGTTGACCCGTACCTCTGTTGTGCAGAAATAATATCTCTGTACCAGAGCACTGCAGGAAGCCTTAGTGCTCAGAAATTAAACCAACTGGTGCCTGGCATGAATTGCATGTGTTTCATTTCCTTTGTTCCTGCTTTTTTATGTAATTCTTATATACACTTTTTTTGATTGACTTTATCTAAAGAAGACTAATTGATTATTTTTATAAATCGAACTACCTTACAATTAATTCAGTAATTCAATTGAAGTTCATCTGAGCTATATTACCTTTCATCATTCACAGTGGCATCATTGCTAGTTGTATTGTACAGATTGTTAGAGAAATACTGTCATACTAACATCCAGGCAATTTTCAGTTTTTCTTATACAGTGCATGGTTTAAGTCAGGTTTTCATTGTCCAATATGACATAGCCATTTTGTAAAATATTTATCATGCAGAAGGAACGGGTGAATATTAAATGGGAAAGCTAAACACTAATCATAAATTCAGTGTATAAAATGTGCATAGTTCCTTTTACACGACCAAGTGCATCAAATTTTTATTATTCTTCAAAGGGTCGGTTTTCCAAATGTAGGTTAATAACGTCCTGAAGAAAGGTAAAATGAAAAGCATGCCTTTAAAAGTCACAGCAGTTAAATATGAACAGTGCCTCATACTCTCTGAGGTTGCTTCGTGATTTTAATCAAACCCTCACAGCAAAGGGAACTGGTGCAAGAAAAATCCCCAAATACTCACTTCCCCTGCTGATTGAAATTGCCTCGCACGGGGAGTCTGAACAACAGCTACTCTTTGCATGACTGCATGCTGCAATGAGAGAATCCTGCACATATGCTACAAAGACCAATATACTAAACAATCCAAATAGGTTTTTTTTCTGAAAATAGTTGTGTTTCCTGAAGTATTGCAAAACAGTAAGTATACCTGAGGCACTACAAAAGCAATTACTGATTCAGTATGACACTGGTGTGACACAACAATAAGAAAATAGCATAAGTCAACTGTTTAGTGACCCGTATGCTCAGAATATGAAATTTCTAAAGCCCAACACTTATGCTTCAGTAAACCTCTACATTCACAGTCAAGGACATGTTGAGCCATTGGGTAAAAATCATTGGAGGAATTGAAGGCAAACATACTGTGCTAAGCAAGAATGTTAATAGGGTATGCAGATCACAGCTTTGTGGAAATGATTTTAGATCATCCAACCAGGAATTTCTACCCAGACAAAATATGGATGAATCACCTTGAAAAAAGACCAAATGTATCTGTAAACCTTAATGTTATTACCCTTTAGCCCTGTCTTTGAACACTAACTAATTAGCTTCAGTATATATTCTTGGAAAAAATACAACTATTTACTTTTATAAATAGAACTGAATACAAATAGAATATAAATAGAATATTTAATTCCACGTGGAATCAGGAATAATATACAATCAGATTTTAGCACAGGGTTTATTACAATGTATGAACATAGGCATATTGTTTCTGTTGTAATATTGTGTTTTGAATTTTAAACATCAAATAAAAGTCAAATATAAAAGCGCCAAAACAATATACTACTGTCAGCAAACCATCCACATTAATTAGATTTCATTTACCTTTCATTACCCACAGATGTGAGTGAACAGCAGTGCGCTGACCTGTCAGATGAATAACACATTTTATATACAGAAAGCAGGTGGGCTTGTGTTAAAGTCATAACGTGCTAAAAATAACCTTCAAAGGAAATCAGTATGTATTTTGATTTCCACGCCTGGTATCGGATTTCCAAACTTAACTGTTTTCACATGCATTTTCTTTTCGTGTTTTTAACATGAAAAATTGTAAAACAAAATATTGTCAACTAGACGCTCTTGGAAACTTACATTTTTAACCAGTAGCCAACTACGCCACATTGTGACTAAAAATATAGGGCACTAGGACCCTAGAAACACTAAAGCAACACAGGTTCGTAACTGTGACCAGTTGGAAATCAGAACAGACACTGACCATGACAGCTGGTGCACAAAGTATAAAAAAAAACCCCAAGCACCCACTACTTTGCTGGGGTGCAAAAGTATCAAAAAAATAGATACATTCGTCAGGCTGCCAGGTCACCACAACAGCCGCCACTGGGTCCTTGCCAGCTGCTCCAGGACAGATGCAACTAGTGTCGTCATCCCCCAACACCTGAGCCAGACTCTTCCCTTGACGCGGCAGGCGCCTCCCCCTGGAGACAGAAAAAAACAATAGAACTAAATGTCCAACAAATACACTTGTACAGTGCACTGGCCACTGGGCAGCCTTGCCACTGTCCGTAACACCCCAACAACAATTACTTAAGCATGCTTGTATTTATAATCCACTGTGACAGATATTTAAAAACACTTTATAACCACAGTTAAAAAGCTGAAGTGCAGCACCTAGAGCACCACCCACTCTATAATGTGCACTTATACATATAAAGTGTGAGACAGTGAAACCCACCACTAAAGTAAGGAATAACTACAACACAGCCTATTATGAAGGTAATTACAGAAATAAAGACTTAATACACCAGTGCAGAAAAACACAAGGTGCAGAAAAATAACACCAATCATTGGTGTTATTTATTGAATACAGGGATAAATACTGCTATTTTTGGAATACAGGAATAAACACCAGACAGCCTGCCTTGTTCCACCTGGTAGCTCAATTTAAAAAGGGCAGGTATTACTCGCAGCAAAAAGAAAAGAATAAGGTGCGCCCGGGTCCCTAAACAGAAAGCGGGTCAAAAACCCTATTAGACTATGTATCTTACAGTCAATAATTTAGAGGGTTAACTATTTCCCTTTAAAACTGAACCCTTTTCATCCTGAGTCCACCTTCTAATAAAGCCTGCTTGTTCCTGCTTGTTCCTGGTGCATCTCCTATCCGTGATTTCTGTCTGGATTCCAGTATCTCCACCCGTCTCTGCCTGTGTCTCCTCGTGTCTGCTCGTCTCTGCTCTTTATATCCATTGTGCCCCTCCCTTCGTTGTCCAAAGCCAATCAGCCAACAAAAGTATTAACCTTTACCCCAAAAATCATATTTCCCAGCATCCTTGCAGCGGAATCCATAAACCTGTCGCTGGAAGTGAAATCACTTACTAGTATACAATGCCCTGTACGTTGGTATATGTTATAAACGTTATAATTTTAGTCATTGTTATTTACAATAATGTATTTCCTGAACTTTCGTTTCTCATTTTATATAAAGCTGGTACATGGGTCTTGTGATGTGCTTTTAGACACCTGTATAGGTGTTAAACAAACTATAACTAGAGCAGATTATAAGTGTTTGGTCACCCTGTGACATAGCCTCAATCTGACGGAGAATAGCCGTGAGTTTGGAAAAGTGCATGTACAAGCAACTGTCTTGCTCCTTTCTTCTCCTACTAGTCGTGACAACAAGTGAAATTTGAAATGGAATATGGAATGGAAGTGGTAGCCCTGTACAAGTGTACAGACTCTGTTGAATAATAATAATAATAACAATAATAATAATAGTACAGCATATCAAAATACGGAACAAACACCATGATTTGGAACGCAGTCATTCGGCAGTTATTGGATTTGAATGAATGCAAGATGCAGTAAAAAAAAAAAAAAAGATCCAGTAAAAAAAATTTCACTCGGTAGTACTGAATGCAAAACGTTTTTAGCTCTAGAATTTTCAGCACAAAATGTTACATAATTAACGAGATGTACAATACAATGTGATGTATACCACAGCAATGCATTTTTACCAGAGGCAAAGTATTTGGGATCTTAAGGTCCCTATTTATTTTGTGTTCTATTCCTTTTTATTATAAAATGTCTGTTTGCCTTGGCACTTTTGTTTTGTGTGTATTTCATAATTGCGTTAGAATTAAAATAATCTTGTGGCTAAAATAATTCAGGATGTTAATATTCATTTCATTTTGTGTATTCTACTCAGGCACAGGATCAACACTTATCATTCCAAAGCTTGAAACCTTTGACTCAAATCCTCAAGTGAATTTAGCAGTCCGTAACTTAAGTCATTAGTCATATATTCATGATGCTCAGGCACTACTGAACAGTAGTTAGTCAAACCACCCATTATCATGTACCATACAATGCTTCATGCTTCAAATGCACCTGCTACAATGGTTGTTAAGCAGGGCATTAATGTCAGTATGTGTCATGTTTCTTAAAACTGATGCTGCTACTGATCCATTTCATGAAAAACAAATAGAATGAACTGATTAAGTGTGGATTCAGTTTAGTTATAAATACTATAATTACTGTTCAGAATTAGTACAATTAGCAAAATCACAAACAAAACATAATGTATATTAAATGAGAGCATTCTAGTTTCGAGAACTAGTTAGAAGTTGAGGTTGGGGGAATACATTTATAAAAAGGGCAGTTATTAGGGACATGTAACCCATTACTTGCAACCATACACTGAAAACAATGTTTTTCTTTTAAGAAGCGCACAAAACACACAGAAAAAAACTCAACAGGAAATATCTGCCAAAATATAAAAAACTGTACTCCTAAAGGCTACTGTTTTTCAACAAAACAGACAAAGTGCACTTTAATTATCTACAATTATCTACAATTATTTTAATGCTACTGCAAGTATATTGTTGTGGCAAAGTGATTTGCAGTGTGCAGGTGTAGAGGTGATGCAGTGCTCAAGACAATGACAAACAACAAAGTACTGGTGAAATGGTGGTTTATTTGTAATTCCAATGTCATTTGACAACAGTAAAGTAATGGAAGACTGGCAATACACAACGATGTATATTGCGCAGTTAAATAAACACGGGGTTCAGTCCCGAAATAATAGACATAGTATTTAAACACACACACAACACAAACACGATCACAAGTCCAGAGTGAGTGCTGCAGTGCAAGTGGTGAAATACAATATATTTATTGAGTACGAGTGCAGTGAAGTCCGGGTTGGGTGCTGGCCTTAAGTGACAGCTCCCGGAAGTGTTAGCCGTCTATAAAAAACAAACAGTACAATTAATACGGCAAACAAAACAAACACAAAACACTCACGGTCCTTCAGCGGTTCGTCCGTAACCATAACAAAAGGAACACTTCACATTGTCGCATCCCCTTTTATACCGTCAGCCACTCAGTTATAACGCAGCTCGGATATAACGCTCCTACAGCATGTCCCCCAATTCCCTATAATAGTGATTCATGCAATATTTCTACAGTAAATACAGTACCAGTGTTGTTCAAACTGTAAACAATTTCTCAGTCCAACTTCCGTTTCTGTCTCTCCCTTTTGATACAGTATCTGAACTGAAGAAAAGTTGCGTTGGTACTTTACATCTTATTCAGCATTCGTTTTATAGCTAAATAAATATTAGGCCTATTACATGCTTATATTTCCTAATGTATTTACTTTTTTTGCTGCAAGAGGAGCTGCAGCTTTCTTCGGGAGACAAGACGCTTCAGCTTGGCTTCAGCCCCGTTCCGGCAGCTGAACCTGGGGCGAGCCCATTCCCTCTTCCCCTCACCTGAGCCGCTATCCTTCTCGCACTTTGTTTGCTTCTGTCGCTTCGAACTGAACTCCCGACCATCGTTTAGCCAGGCTATTTATAGTTTTAAAACTGCTAAGTAAAATGATCGATGAGTGGGAATGTTACCTTTTTTTAATATAAAGTTGATTACATGGTGATTTATGCATGGTTAATTCAATGAATGTTACTCTTCTGCTTCACTATATGTGCATTATAGAGAGGGAGTTATTTTATTTTGTATGTTAGTCAGAGTTGTGTTATGTGTCCTGTGGCCTTCAGGAAATAAATGTGTAGAGGGCATCAAGGCCACTAAACTTAAGTCAAGTCCAAAGTGTAGGATGTTGTGTCATTTTGCTTAGGATTCATATATAAAGCTAATTATCTCCCACAGAAAGAAAAACACAATTTAACTTAATAATAACTATGTATTTATTCAGAAAATTCTGTGTTTTGTTTTTTTTGTCAACCAGTAGACTAGACAGGTGTGGCGGAGTGTCCCGCCCCTATGTATTTATTTATTATTATTTGTATTTGTTTGCGGCGCGGATAAAAGTGCCGCGTCTTTTTGTTATTGTTTTTTATAGTTATATTTAAAAACCCTGTGAGGATGCATGACTGATCAGCTACTGATTATGTAACTAGCTGACAGTCATGCAGACTGATAATTAACAACTAGTTAACCCCTCGGCCAGAGTATAAGAACCGGCAGCTGTCCGTGCTGCGGGGTTGGTTGTTGGGAGTGAAGAGAGGAGAGTACAGGAGAGCGGAGAGAGAGAGAGCGAGAGCAAGAGCAAGAGAGCGAGGAGATAAAGAACAATTGCTATATTTAAAAATATACTTGTTTCTTTTTGTTTTGTGTTTTGTTGTTTGTTTAAATCTTTTTGTTTTGTTTATTAATAAATTAAGCTGAGTGCCATAGCATTCAGCTTCACCCGCCCATCCATTGTTTTGGTTTCAGTTACTTCCTGGTCCGTGACGTCACCACACTTCACCACTGTGAGCCATCCTGTCACAACAGGTCTCCAGACTAACTTTTTGCCTTAGGAGCCAATGACTTAGGCCAAAAAAAAAATTGGTCTTCAAATCCAGTTGTTGGGTGCCACTTTAGGAGCAAGTTGATTGCTACCATATTCAACAACTTGAAATACAATAACTTGTTAAGACACTAACGTGATACTAAAAGAGTAACTTCATGTCTGTACTCACTTGTTTGTTGTCATTCTGTTGAATATGAGCTATTTGGCAAGTGTTGTGTATGGAATTGGTGACGGCAACCTTGAATTGTGTACAGTTGTAATATGGGGAATGACATGCTGCAGCTCGCATGCTCAGTGTTAGTTAGTGGAGTCCTGGTCTGAGAACATGTAACACAGACAGCTGTTATGTTTTTTTACTGTACATGTAACAGTTTATTGTTTCAGTAAAAAAAACAAGTTGAAGTTTCAGTGAGTCTGTTATTTATAACATTAAATACACCACAGTAAACACAATATCATCTTTTAGATATTTCCAAACCATTCTTCTTCATTACCACAATCTGAAAGTTTAGTGAATGGCAGTTTTTCTACTGCAATCAAACAAGCTGCAGTACATTTCATTTTAATTTTTTTTATTTTTTTTTTTCAGGAGTACACTTCCTAATTACAGTCCCATGTATTTATATGCCTTCTGCTGTTACTGTTCTTAAAATGGTCCGTGAGAAATAAACTGCAGCAGCTGACCCTGCTTTAGTACAAAACCCATTATGGTAACGCCTTAAATTACCATGCCTGCTTCTTGGCTTAAGTTAAAACATATTATCAGCTCGTCATGTAACTAGGTAAGCTGCTGCACACTTATCATCCTCAGACTTGAATACATATGGGATAGATTCAGCTGTTAAAGAAGATGCAACAAACGATAAATCTGTTCATGTTAACTCAAAACTGTATTTAGACACACTACGATTTGATTGGTGAAAGACCACATTAATTAGTTTATTGGAGTTCACAAAGAAAAAATGCTTCAGCTTGATACGGTAACATTTTCACTTTGCTTAAAAAAAAAAAAAAATTGACCTTCTGCTGCGTTTTTATTTTAAGTTTTCGGTGCATTTTGTTAATGGCACGCAAATCACATAATCATATTATTATTTGGATCCAAACACTTCCTAAGACAGGTGTCTCTCTAGTTGCTAAGACAGGTGTCTCTCTAGAAGCTAAGACAGGTGTCTGTCTAGTTGCTAAGACAGGTGTCTCTCTAGTTGCTGAAGCTGAAATGTCACTGCGGCCATAATGGCCGTGGATAGACAACATTTTGAGGGGCATTGCGGCAACTGATAAGGGCACCCACAGCAATTGCTACATGGCCGCCATTAATTTCAAGCACTATATAGTCAACACTAAGCTTCTTTCCAAAAACAAGAACAATAGTTTTTACTGCAAACTATGATGAACACTTGAGAGCTGTAAAATAAACATTATTAACAAGACTTTGTTCAGAAGACCTTTATACCGCACCGCTAAATTGCGCCTAAGATTTTAAAAAAATAGCAAAGCTTTTTTTCCAAAGACAAAAGAAAGTAAGTTTTATTTTAGTGCAAACTGAATGCTGCTCTGAAACAGCCCAGCTCAAATGTGAGTACTGTTGATTTAAAATTACAGAAAATTAAACAGCTCTTCAATTAAGTCAAAATACTAATCAAGCTTTTAAAAAAAGATATATATATATATATACAGTAAGTCAACAGCAACTTTTCAAAAAGAAAAATATATTTTTACTGCAACTCGAATGCTGCAATGTGTTTGCCTAGCTTGAGAAAAAAAGAACAAAGATAAGCAATGCTGCTAAAAGGTAGGAAATAAAATGTGAACAAATGAAATGAAAACTAAGCAATGTTTCTTTCTCTGCCTGCTGCTGTCTAAATGTCGCCTAGATTTTAAAAAAATAGCAAAGCTTTTTTTCTAGACAAGACAAAAGAAAGTATGTCTTATTTTAGTGCAAACTGAATAATACTCTGAAACAGCCATAGTTTTTACGATTACTTGTCTGTACAAAATCAGAACATTGAAAATCTGTTTTATTTGGGCTGCAGAAAGCAACTCAATTATCTCTCTTAAACTTCCATTTTCAACACATACACTGTGCTGATCTGGATGGCGTCAATATTTGCCAGTTTATGCTTCAGAAATTGTTTACTGGCCAGAGAATGTAATATTGAACCTTCCATCTTAAAATATATGTATTCTTTCAAAATCTCTGCAGAATGCCAGTACTGTAGAATAATTGTCATGCTGGGAGCTGTGTATGATGTGTGAAATTGAGTGAACTCCTCCCTTCTGTGAAAAAACAGTGTACCTGCGGTTTTTCTTTGATGTAAGCAGGGTTGGATTATACAGAGCACTTTACTTTTCTGAACAGTGAGCTTGAGCATTTAAAGCCACTGTAGGTAGGAATTTTGCAGCATTGTACTAATATATTTGTTCTCCTTGCTGCACAGTAATGTAATTTTCGAGGCTGTGTGGTCCAGTGGTTAAAGAAAAAGGCTTGTAACCAAGAGGACCCTGGTTCAAATCCCACCTCAGCCACTGACTCATTGTGTGACCCTGAGCAAGTCACTTAACCTCCTTGTGCTCTGTCTTTCGGGTGAGACGTAATTATAAGTGACTCTGCAGCTGATGCATAGTTCACACACTCTAGTCTCTGTAAGTCGCCTTGGATAAAGGCGTCTGCTAAATAAACAAATAATAATAATAATCTTCTCAAAACAATACCATAAAAAAGATAGTAGCATCTACAGCTTATTTCTGCTGATTTTCAAGTTGCCATCTCAGAGACATATGGTGCTCTACAACCAATAACACTGTTTCGGATGCATCTCACATCCGACAGCTTTACCTTAATCAACAGTGCATGTACTGTATATGCATTAATATTCCTAAATTTCTTTGGTGACATACCTATTGTTTTTTTGTTTCTGTAAAACATCAGATCCTAGGCCATGACATAGTGAAAGGTTCCCTTTCAATTCGAAGACGACTAACAACCGTACTTTTGGGATATGCCTGCCACAGGTCAGGTATTCACTGAGCATTTTATATGAAAGCTGCCAATAGACCCCTCCATGGAGTGACGTCCTTGGTCCTGCCCACCGTATAACTAACCTTTTCCAGGGCTGCGATTGAGTCTTTTAAAAGAGCGCTTACTCGAGTTTTTCGGGCGCTCACTTGCAATTATTGCTTGCAGTTTTATTGCCAAGTTTTATTGTTTGCCACTTCCACAGAATCAGAAACTCGGCTTCTGAAGACTGAGCTTAAACGTTGTGCAACAGCGCTTTCATTTTAATTATTTCTTTCAATAGCTACATTGCTTGTAGTCTCCTTTACAAACCTTACAGCTTTTTGCTGTTTTGTGTTTTTTTCCTCTGCTATTTGCAGCTTTTAAAAAAAAAAAAAAAAAAAAAAAAAAAGACGCCTGATTCCTCCACCGGGCCCCGGCTCTGCGGCGCCCCCAGGGGCGTCATTTTGGGGAGGCCGACAGGGGCCGTTACATTGTAAGGGACTAGCCTGACAATGTAACGCTGTTGAATGAAACATTCTCTTTTTTCTTGCCAAAAGCTCCAGTGCTGCTATGTTTTTAAATTGTTCTGCCTATAAAGAAAACACCATAGCAACACTTTACTTCCATTATATATTACAATTCAAACAACTTAAAGTTGTGACATGAACTGAAATGTAGTAGCAATATATATATATATATATATATATATATATATATATATATTTAATTTATTAATTTAGGTAATTGATTCATGCACTGAATCTACCAGTAATGAAGCATCAGGTGCAGTCAATGAAAATTCCATTGGTGAAGTGTCGGGTGCAGTCAGTGAAAGTTCTTAGCTTGCTACTCCAGTATCCCCTTTTGACATATTGAGTTTTACTGAGCAAGGCTCCTTAAGCTTTAGAAGTTCCTGAATCTCAACCTTCTCAGTCACACAAGTCCACAACAGACATACAGGACATTCCTAAAACACCCTACTATGGTCCATGTCACCCAAGACTGACAAAATACCCTAATAACCAAAATAAACCAAATAGGAAATTCAGAGCCGTTTATTTTGAAGCTTTTCACAAGATGCAGTATATTGTTTGTTGTAGGTATTTTGCAGGATCTGCAGTTCGAAAAGGTGAAAAGATTGGTAAGTGAGTTTTTATAGACGTGGGAGCTTGGAAATGAAAAGATCTGTTCTGTTTAAACAACATCAAGCTAGTGAGTGGCAAATTAAGAGCATGGTCGCATGGTCTCATTTCAAGGATATTCAGTCTGGCTCTCGTCAGTCAGTTGCATCATGTTTGTCCTCAGTGAGACAGCAAGAAATTGATGAAAACAGAAAATGTGAAGCTGCTTCTTAAAGTTACAGCACTTTTGGGCAGGCAGGGTCTAGCAATTTGTGGTCACTCTGAACATGACGGTGCTTCAAATGCAGGAAATTTCATTGAAATGTTTCAACTTATCGCAGAGTCAAATTCCACTCTCAAAACTAAGCTTGAATGTCAGTATGGCCATTATACAAGTCCCCATTACCAACATGATTTAAACATGTTAGGAAAACCCTATGTGCTGAGGCAATGGAAGCCGAGTACTTTTCAGTTCTGGTAGATGAAACAAAAGATTTGACTAAGAAGAAACAAGATGCTCATAAAAAAATGAAACGTCATGGAAAAGCAAAGGGCAGTCCCAAGTTGCACCTCTCTTTGCTTATATAAGGTCAGATACTGAGACTGAAATTGACATGCAAATCTAAGAAAATGCAATGCATACAAACATGTGTGGTTGTATGCTCTTGATTGTTCCAAAATAATTTTAGTCAAACAACAATGTAAATTATTGAAAGTGTTTATTTGAAGAAATAAAATGGATGCAGAAATAATTTCTTTCTTTGTAATGAGGGTTTAAAAGGTTATACAGACCTATTACAGGTTTGTATCATAAAGGACTACATATAGTTTAAACTTTTATACGACTACAGCTATGTTGTTTCCATAACATGTTAACCCTTCATTTTCCAGATGGAACTTTTTAACTGTATAATAAAACTGTTTTTTTTGTTGTTGTTTTTTTAAATGTACTACAGAATTTCTCTTTTGAAAATGCATTGGCAATTTTATGCAAACCCTTTACTGATGCAAATAACAAGGGATTACTTACAGTGTCAAACATTTATTTGTGTAATAATGTGTTTTTAACTTCATATGGAAAACCAAGGTTTATCAACAACCTTTTTATTAATCACTTTTTATGAGAAATACAGGGTTTCTGAACTGTTCACAAACTCGGATTAAACTCGGATTTAACTTTTGTTGATGGTTACTGAGATTTCCCTGCCTATTCGGTGAGCACGTCTTCACTGAAAAAAATTAAGAACTGTCTTGTATTTTAAGCCCCTATCATAGGATCCCTCAAACATGGATGTCTAATAGAAACACATACACAAAGTACCAGTTTTAGTTTCTATTCCTTTTCAGGATCCAAACGCATGATGCTAGAGTGCTTGTGGTTGCAGAAAATCACAGTATATCCACCTTGTCAGGTCTAGTTCAAACTAGTTCTTACGTGTTACTTTGCAGTGTATTAGGATATAAAATACACTAAAAGCTTTGTGTGACATGAGCAATAAGGGGCAAGTGAAATGCACTTTTTCAGGCCCTGAGTTTCTGTAAAAGGTTCTGAAAATAATTTGCAAAGGCTCCCCTAGCACTGTCATTCCATAAACTACCCAGGCTCTGACAGTAGTTTTTTATATATATAAAATTGCACATCAGTTCTAAATTGCATGCGTTTTTTTTTTAAATTCAACATTATTAAAACTAATAGTGGCATGCTTTTAAGCCTAAAGCATTCACTTTTAGATATGTACTATATGCTGCTGTTAGTTTAGCATACTAAAAGCTCAGACTTTTAGCCTGTAAGAGTTCAGAAACATTTATATCTGAAGAACTTATCTTTAAGATATCACTGACATCAACATAAATAATGATATTCAGATTGTACCAAACACTATACCTGAAAGAATAGTGGCAGGCCAAAATTGTGAGTCAATAATTCTGAATATCACTAGAAGGTTATATATATATATATATATATATATATATATATATATATATATATATATATATATATATATATATATATATATACACACACACAAGCATTAAATCAATCAAAATCTGAAAAATGCCAGTACAATGTGGTATAATAAATGAAGATGCAAAGTCAATTAATACAACTATCATTGTTGGGAAGATTAAGAATCGCAGACCATTTCTTATATTAAACATTACAGATATAAACTAACAATCATTAATTTTACATTGAATATTTGCCCAATGTATGCAGTAGAATACTGGTATTGTGCTTTGTGTTTACATCCAAGCAAAGGCTGTCATTATTACCATTACGATTTCAAATATTTCAAATATGGCATTGTGAGAATATAAATATAATACTATTGCTGTCATGTTTTAATGCATGATTTAATTAATTTCTAATGGCATTGATCTCATTCATGATTGCTTCGTCAAGACAAGAACATCATTACACATATAGGCAATTTCTCTGTACATTTATGAGCAGCTTGTATCTATTGCAACGCCATATCATATATCATTAAATATATACTGCACATTTAACGTAAACAGAAATATCACATACACATTTTAACGAAATAATAATACAAATACAAATAATATTAATACAAATAATGATAATAAAAATAAATATGGCACACATGTGTCTTCTTGCACGAACATTGTGAAATTAAAATGATATTAATCCAGCATTAACTTCTACATTCTAAATCTGGAAAGGCATTTCTCAGCAACAGTTTGTGCAGTAGTTCTTTTATCAAAACGCAAATCCATATATCCATTTTGCTGTCCACTCTTCTGCAATGCACTAATACCTTAAGACAATGCAATTGTCTATCATTTCAAAAGCAGATGTCTCAATTCTTTAGTCTTCTGTATTCTGTCTCTTTTTAAATTAACTGTTATCACAGCAGTGTGCCAAGTCTCAACCTTATCAAAATTCCCAGCACTAAAGAAAATGAACATAATTGCTTGCTCTACATGATATACAGCTCATAATTGGCCTCCCATCACAAAGCTGTTGAATTTTTATTCAACAAAATTGAAAGAAACCTAATTTTCAGCAGCTAAATCATACATTGTAAATAGTGAATGTGCTGTAATGACAAGACACAAATCCAAAGGGAATCGGTCAGGCTAATCAGAATATTTAAAAAACGGTTAGTTATCAATTACACAAGGGTATCATCTCACTGCATCCAGAAATTTGTTATTCACAGCCTTAATCCACTATCCATCTTGAAATCTGTGCAGAAATGTGGGATCATGTGCTTGATAAGCAACTGTTTGCAGAGCTATAGCTACATGTTGTATGGGACCAAACTTAGTTTTCAGCATTTTAAATATTTGTGTTAGCAAGCTGTAAGTAAGCAGGAGATAGTATTCCTGGTTGAGTAGAATGCCTTGTTCAAAAGCTGTTCACGTTTCAATGCAATTGCAGGCATTTCTAATGGTTTCCACCAGGTGGATGCAGATAGCACAAGCCTTTCATTGTGCTTTGAGAAACTCTGTTCAGCATCCAAATGAAGAACAATTAACAAAACAGAAAGAAAGTGGAATGGTAAGAAGGTCTTTTAATTTTCTAAACAGTTACATGTCTTAATATTGCTACCCTAAAACACTGTAATATTATGGATTTACATACATTTGCATATTGAAAATAGAATGCCAAGGTATTTAGTAACTAAAGAGTCTGAATGGAGTGAAACAGGCAACGCATGCCCCTAATTGCAGTTGTTCAGTGTTTCTCCATATGTCACAACATTTGTTTGTGAGTGTGTATAGACTGAGTTTGGGTTGTGTGAGTGTGGACTGAATGTGGGAATCGTTTCACAGTTTTAGATAAGGATCTTGCCTTCCGGGCCAACAGCAGCCACCCTAATTGAGGTGTGACCTCTGACGCTGTCAAGGGTCAACCAAGGCTGGTTATGGTTTCTGGTCGAAATGTCTGAAAGGGAGATGCTGTTGCAAAGGAGGTGGCGAAGAGGAGGGAGAAATAACTTCAGGACATGAGATTGCAGCCTTGCTCCGAGAACCTTGGCATGCCTTGAAAACAAAAACATACAAATCTAAAAAAATCTTACTTTGTTTCTAGAACTTGCCCCCTCTTCATTTTGGTTCTAAACCCCACCTACAGTATGAGATATGTATGATTATTATGATGATTATTATTGGTATTTTTTTTTTTTAATATGTAAAGCTGAATACTTGTCTGCAAAGAACTGAATTAGTTCAGTTCATTTAATGGTTACTATGGGGGGAATGGGTGAAAGTGCTATGCAATAGGAGTCTTATTTCCATTACTGTGTGTGCGTGTGGGCATCTGTGTTAGTGCGTATCTCTCTCTCTCTCTCTCTCTCTCTCTCTCTCTATTGTTTGTATTATTATTATTATTATTATTATTATTATTATTATTATTATTATTATTATTATTATTACTATTATTATTATTATTATTATTATTATATTTGTGTATTTTGTAGTAGTATTAGTGTGGTTTTGGTTTGGAAGTTGACAATTATCTTCCCTGCCAAAAATAACACATGGGAATACACCAGTCACAGGTGTACAAAATAGGTGTTCACGGGTGGTAATTGAGAATGAAGGATTAGAATTTATGTCTGTGTTAGTTGGTGAAGGTGTGTGTGCTGTGCTGTTTTGTATTGATGTATCGTGGGTGTTTAGGGGAGTGTGTGAAGCTGTGTTCTATTGAAACCGGAGGTCACGTAAAGTGTTTATAGTTTTTTGTTCAAATGTTTGTTTTGGCCACCGTGCCACTTTGTTTGTTCCTGTGTTTTGTTTGTTTGTTTGTTTTTATTATTTATAATTAAAGTGTGCAAAAGCGTGTTTAAACCAGCTTTCTTATGTATGAGTCTCCTTCCTGGTTGAACTGTCTGGAAGGGAGATGCTGTCCTGTCACAACTGTCAATTGCCCAGAGCTAATAGCTACCAGTAAGTATTAACCTATTATCTGTTACTTTGTATCAGGGTTAATTTATAAACTCCAGTAGTAGTGAATTTGCCTGTATATTTTTACCTGTATGTTAATAATAAAACCTGATTACTGTGATTTGAAATTGTTAGTCGTGTCTGGTCATGTTTACTCTCTGGGATATTAGGCCTTGTTTTCTTACAACTTAAAACAAGCAAAACATGATTCAGAAAAGGCCCATCATTCAGTCTTCTTCTACAAGCTTACTTATAAAGCCCATTTTCAGTAAAGCTGTATGCTTCCTCTGATACAGCTGAGTGGTTAGAGTAATACATTTACCCTCAACCACATTAAGTGACCTTTTTTTGTTTAAATGGAAAATACTGGACAAATGCAAACATACTTGTGTTACTGTTTGTAGTATACAACCTTCAAGCTGATGACCGGGCAACACAATATAAGCCAATCTATAAATGTGTCATGTAAGAAGTTACCAAGGTTCTTCCCAGATTTGTCCTATTTTCAGAGGGCATATCTCAAGCAAAATAATTTGTTAAAATAATTACGAATCTGATTTAAGAGATATAAACCAAAATATGTAAGTGCTATGATTCCTCTTTGTGATAAGTTTTTTTTTTTTTTTTAATAAAATATAAATATGAATGTCACAAAGATGGCCGGAGTGGGTGGCGTCAGACCAGAGCCAGGAAATAAATAAACAGAGAGGTGTGGTTTGGTGAAGCTGAGCGAATGCTTTCGCTCAGCATTTAATAAACAGAACAGAAAATAAAAGGTTGGAACACAAAACAGGACACGGCACTTGAGGTCAAAATAAATAGACAAACAAAACGGACTAGACAGACAAACAAACACGGTGAGCAGATACTTTCACTTTTACAATTCACAATTACCTCCGTCTCCAATCCCGTTCTCCACTCACCGAACACCCAACCTCGAGTGAAAGAAATGTGCATCTATATATACTGTTGTGCTGGGATTCAATTACTAATTAATTATTCACTTGAATCCCAGCACGTGAATTAATTCTGTGCAACCCCGTGCTTACATATTACATTTAACCAGCACGTGAAGTGATTTGTGCTCTCCTCGTGCCTAAATACAAATCTACACTTTTTAAATAGACGTGAAACACAGACCCGTTTATATCCTGTGTACCAATGACTATACACCAGCATTAACACACGCACGCCACATACAACACATAATATGCACACAGGGGCGGGGCACATTACCACAATGAAATATCCAATTTTTCTCACTCATGGATCATGTACCAAAGCACAGATTATCCTGTAAGGTCATCATAAATGTATTCAATGTGTCAAGAAACATTTTAGGCCCTGTGTAGTGTCGCTGTTTAAGTTATATACTGGTATGTTTAATTATTATATTTTACTATTCAGTGATGCACATGGAAATGTCACTGAAAATAAACAAACAAAGGACTAGCAACTAGCTGCATAATAAAATGTAATAACAGAACACCTTCACTAGCTGCTATAGTTTGAGCTCTACAGCAACCCGAAGACTTTTTAAAAAAAAAATTTAGTCGTTGCCAATCAGTTTCTTATTATTTTCTCCCCAATTTGAAATGCCCAATTATTTTTAGGCTCAGCTCACCGCTACCACCCCTGCGCTGACTCGGGAGGGGCGAAGATGAACACACGCTGTCCTCCGAAGCATGTGCCGTCAGCCGCCCGCTTCTTTACACACTGTGAACTCACCGTGCAGTGAGGACAACGCAGCTCTGGGCAGCTTACAGGCAAGCCTGCAGGCGCCCGGCCAGACTACAGGGGTCGCTGGTGCGCGGTGAGCAGAGGACACCCTGGCCGACCTAACCCTCCCTCCCCCCGGACTACCTAACCCAAAGACATTTTGGACAGTTTTCATTAATATTGTAATGCATAGCTGAATTCTAGTGAATTTGAATTGAAATAGCCAAGGAACACTGGATAGATGTTCTGTTCAGCTGCTTTCAATTCATTAGGAAGAAAGCAGCTGAAGCAGTCTTTTTTAGCACTGTAGTACAGTTTGTAGGAGTTTAGGAAGCAGGAGATTGGGCTATGGGATAGATTCTCAAACCATTTTTTTTTTAATAAACTATGTCTTTTTTATATTTCAGGTTTCCACAAATTTTTTAAATGTAAATGCTAGTAAAAACAATAACACATTATATACTGTACTTGTCTATTGTTTTGTTAATCTGTAAATCAGCTAATTAAGCATTATTATTATTATTATTATTATTTAGTCATTTAGCACAGGGGTTCCCAATCTTTTTTACCTGAGGCCCAAGGATGTAGAGCGTGAAACAGGAATTGGGGTCATTTAATTAATGTACAGTCAACCTCGATTAACTGGACGGGTGGCTATACTGTTAAATATTGTAATACTGAAAACATGTGAGTTCTGTTAGTTCTATGCATGTTAATGCCGTGGCTCATGTGCACCCGTGGTTAACTCAACACCTTGGATGAGTCAACATTAAATAGCATCCCTGTGGGGTGTGGAGTTCACCAAAGTTGACTGTATTTATTTTTAAGATGAGGCAGATCAAGACATCGTGGCAACACTTATTTTTAAATTGAAGATTTCAGATAATACTGAGCCAAGAATGAAAGCAGTGTTGGAAGTGTTGATAAGACAGAGACCTAAAATACGAAAAGGGTTTTGCAAAGGATCATGTATGCTAACACATTTTACATAACACCAAAGATGTAATGGGGACTGTACTTCTGTGGCACTCAAACTGTATTAATAGCTCTCTCAGGCAGTGAACATCTCTACAGGAATGTGCAAGGTGTTTGTGATGCAAATAATCATACGGTATATGTTTTGATAAAATATGCACAGAAATCATTTTTAATACTGGGATATGGTTTGTGGTTAAGTAATAATTAAAATAGTCTACAACTGTTAATAAATCTGAATATTGAATATTTGTAGATGAGGAAGTTTAACAAAACAGAGCTTACCTTTGTTTCTTTAGGCTCGCACCTGCAACTTCTCTCCTCTATCCCCATAAAACATGGCTGCACAACATTGGGAATGTGCAAATTGACCCCTTAGCAATCAGGTGGGTTTGCATAAGACTCAGGTACCATAGAGATTGATGGACAGATAGGCTAAACATCCCTTCAATCACATAAAAACCTTCTACAGTCCAGTTTGTTTGTTGTGGCTGGTTCACAACCTGGTGTCCGTGAATCAGTGGATGTTGCTATTGACAATCATGGCAACAATAATAATAATACTAATGAATACTTAGCATTTAATTTGTTGTAGCGTGGAAAGGTCAGTATTTTTATATAAATAAAAACCCTAAAGTAAGGGATTTTAAGAACTAGGTGGGGCAGAGAGGTGGGTAGGGAGGTGGGGGGGTTGGGGGAGCCTCAGGTTTTGTATCTGTTTAGTTTAAATCAAGGAGAAGGCTGATAAAAGGTGTCTAGGAAATATAGGAAGGGGATAGCAGGACAGGTTTTGTCTAATCCCTATAGTCTTATGTTATAGCAGGTTCCTGCTAATAATTCTGTTTACCTGATCCTGAGGAAAAGACTGTGCTCTATGTTTTTGTGTTCCTAAATATCTGCAATAACTGTCTATAGTACCTCAAACTTCAAGTGACTTGACATTGCTGGTTCCAGTACCTGTTTAACATGATAGGGGTGGCGTTCGTTTCCCTTTCACAATAGGCTGTTTTATGTTTCAGTTCTTAATTTAAAACGGCACCAAACAACGCTCAACATTTGCAAAACATTCCTTTATTATAAATAAATAATTTGTATAAAAATTGTCATGCTTCAATCCACGGCTTCAATTCAGTTAGACGTTACAAGAGACAAACTCATCTCATTATGCAGGTCGGACAGCGGGACAAGAATGAACATTTTCACAACCACAAAAAAATACTTACAAGTATATTCACAACAAATATGGTTGACTCTGATAGCAACTTTTTTTTTTTTTTTTTTTGCCCAAAGCTAAATGTTGTTTTTTTTATTATCTTTCTTGCAACCTCTTTGTTCTTTTATGGCTGGTCAATTTCTCTAACAAACAAACTTCATACTCCGCATTGGCACCAAGCGGATTGTTTGTTTTAAGTGGACATTCTTACAACATCTCATGCCTTGGTGCTGCTTGAAGTCTCCATACATGAGAAACTGTTTGTTTAGACTTGTGCTCTTCAGAAGATCCATTTTGTAAGCTACTCAGTCGGAATGGTTGCTGTAGCTGACATATGTTGTCTTGGTAGATGATGCTGTTGGGGGGAATAAGGCATAGTTTTTTGACATTTCAGATACTGTAGTGTTTTTATACCTAAAATATTCAATATATATTTATTATTTAAAAGCTATGCACATACAGTATTACAAACAAAAATATAATCAAAGCACCTATATATATATATACACCCACCCCTCGTTATATCGCCCCTCACTATACTGCGGATTTGGATATATCGCTTTCCTCGAGTTGGCTCCCGATTTATACAGTCTAACTGTGCATGCCTTAGCTGTAACATACAGAGGTAATTTCACTTAGTGAATTAGTGTTTGTTTTATTTTGTACTGCACAACACAAACTAAAATATACAGAACAATTAAAAACAAAGCATTAATATCGTACTGTTATCATATACATACGCATTGTACAATAACACAAAGCAAATTAAATATCTGCTTGCTGAAGAGTTTTTTTAAGCAATGCACTAGCAAAAGTCACAGGGCAGTGACGTCACCTCCCTAGCAACAAGCCTCCTATGTTGGGAATGGATTCTTTCAATGCAGCAGTTTGGGCATTTGAGAAAGGAGAGGAAGATTCATGAAATTAATTGGAGACTGAAGTTGATGAGAAGCAATTACCCTCCGCAGTACGAATTAAAACGGTGTGCTGCTTTTAATATGAAAAATGAGAAAAAGCAGGTTGCATAGACTAGAGGATTAGACCCTGATGCCCCCGATAAACAAGAGAGTGGTTGTACAGTATTTGTTAGCCTATTTGTTTTTCTATGGGTCTCTCGCTATATCGCAGCCCTCGATATATAGCGGATTTGTATTGGACTCCGACACACGCGATATATTAAGTGGGTGGTGTATATAGATATAGATATAGATATACACATTATCCAATTTAATTGGTTCCAGGGGTCCATCAGATATCGTAAAATATCATTTTTCAGAGGGAGTCGTTATACAACATTGTAGTTGCTTTATTATCACTGTGGCATTATAAATGAACAATATCAGGTACAGCAGTGTGTCTAAAACTCAAAAGTGCTGCACTGCACATTCTACACAAAGAAAATCAGTGAAAAGTATTGCAAAACAATGCACTGTGATACAGTATTTGTCAGTTTACAAAACAGCATTCCAAAACAGTTCTTATCATGCTTTCTCAGTCCATGCCAAAGCAATCTGACAGTTTTTTTTTTTTTTTTTTTTTTAATTACACATGCCAGAGGTCTATCGGTTAGTTGCACAGACCAGTAACAGTAACAGAAGCATTAAAATATGCTTCTGTTATTTGGTACTGGTCTGTGCAATATTTTTTTGCACGCCATTATGCGTGTGTCCTTTTAACTGATCATAATAACAGCAGGTTGTATAGCTCTGCAGATGTTGACTATTATTTGTGCCATACTCTCATTATTTGCAGTGCTTTAAAGTGGATTTAAAGTGCTTTAAAATAGTTTGCCATGTTTTCTAATATGCTTTGTAATACTTCTTTGTTCTTTACCATACTTTTACAATGGTTGCTAATATTTTCTTTTACCAGTTTTTTTTTTTTTACAGCGTTTTCACAGCATAAATGTAACCTTTCACAACCAACAGCTTGGTTACTTGTACGGCATATAATGTGATCTCACTTAGAAATGGTTACTTTAATAATGACATGGCATTTCCCCACTAGACATATCCTTGTCTAATTGTAACTTCTCCCAGTGATGTCTGTTCTTCCTTATTTCTATATAATTATTATTGTAACCATTCACATAAAATCAGAGCAAATCATTATTTAATTCATGCTGTGCTGATAATACTGCTGTCCCTTTTTTTTTTTTTTTTTTTTTGCAAAAGCAATAGTCACATCATAAACTGTCATTTTAAATGCAATGTACTCAATGTAAGTGTATTTATGAAAGTTTAACCCAGAACATTATAACTTTCCCCCAGCCGGTAAAAAAAAAGGTTAAAATATGTTTTAAGTGTTACTTATTCTGACCGTTTGGCTTCATGTAATTCAGTATTTGACGAGCACTCTACTTACTGTTAGTTTCAAGGCTTTCACAGAGTTCAGTTTTGACCTCTCCATTTGGTCTGTCACTTCCTTTTTGTGTCAGCTTGCTTGACATTGTGGCTGCTGTAACAACAGCCTTGAAGCTGCGCTTGCGTTTTTGCACATTCTGCTCTGGATGGAAGATGATAATGTAAACCTTAGGCATGTAGAGCATGCCCAGAGAGACTGAAGCACTTAAGCTTAAGGAGACCGTAAGAGTTGTGGTCTGGATGTACATCTGAAAGAAGAAACAAAAGTAAAGTTAATTACAAACACCTTCCAAGTTTAAGGCCAAAATAATGCCTAAAAAAGCAGCTGATTGCTCATAGACTTAATTAAGGGGCAGTATGATACAGGAGAGGATATTTGATTTATATCCAGCTGTACCCTTTTCAAGGATCACATCCTTATTCACCATTTCATCATTAAATATTAACGCTATGAACACATTCAGGTATTCACACTAGCTATTAAGGAATGCTGTCAGTTTCAGAAACATTGTTTGGTTGAAGAATGTCTGTATTTGATATTAAATGACACTGTAAACGTTGCAAAGGACAACAAAAATATGGGCACTAATACAATATGTGAAATATAATTAAAGTGGTAAAGATGAATCGTTTACAAAAAGGTGGATCTCATTGTGAGTCTCAATAATCGAGCATCAGACAAATGGAAACATGTGTCTGATCTCAAATGAAAATGATCTTAACTTGAGTAGCAAAACGATCACGAGGATTCTCATAGATCACAATCTAATGCTTCCCTGACAGTTACACATATTGATATTAGAGTTCCACAAGTGCCTCTAATGAACATTCAAACATAGCTGAGATGGGATGATGACTTCTGTTTGATCTACAAGGATTTGATTCAGACACAGGAACAGGGAATCAATAACCAATAAAAGGAGGATGACCAGTCAAAAATAATGTAATGTGATTAATCTGATTGATGATTGTTCTATTGGACTATTTGTTGTATTGACTTGAAAAGGTATACCAACCACCAAAACGGAATTTGTTGATTAACTTTGACTTATCTAATATTTCTATCTGGAAACCATCCTAAAAGTTTATATATATATATATATATATATATATATATATATATATATATATATATATATATATATATATATATGTCTATTGATCCACATGGCTGAATTATTTTTTTTACATTTTATTGAACAATGACCCTTCACATAAAGGTGTACTGATTAGATTTTGGATGATATTAAGGTGACTAACTTGTGGCCATCATTGACTTTATTGATATGTTTGTACCCTACTGTATGTATGGATGTATGTCTATACATAGTGCCTGGCCACTTTACCAGTCTACCCGATTGGATTTGGCATTGCCCTGCACTGCTGTAGTTTATTTAAGCTTGGCTACTTTCAGGTTGATACTGTACCCATCCATCCTGCCACAAATGTGCAGCAATAAACCGAGGAGCATATAATTGTGGCATTAGCAAGCATGAAGTTGCACTACAATTCCAGATCATAGTCATAAAAATGTTATAATAACACATTATTTGTTTAATGACCAAGACTCATTAACACTGCAAACATTATTGGCAAGTAGCCACCACTTATACCAATATATGAAATAACATTTCAAGGAAAACTATTTGGTTAGGGTATACTTTTCTACCAACTTCTAACAATAGTAAAGGCTTGTTCTCTACCAGAATATTCTTCACAACACATCTCTTTAGCTCACCTCTAGAAGTCAAACTGAGCTGTAATAGCTGTCCTGAATAAATCTTGAATCTTTAGATTGGTGACAAATAACCAAGTTTTAGTGAAGACACTACAATTATTGTGTAATGTACAGTTGTCGATTCTGATCACATCAGAAAAGAACATCTTAAACAATATTAATGTTGTGAAAATCTTAAAGAACGTGTGCCATGGTACCATATTGCTGGTGAGGTACAATTTTATTTAGAGTTGTTGTTTGGGAGGGGGGAGGAGATTATACACAAATTAGGAGTGAGATTACTGAAAAAAAGTGAAGGTAATTTGTATCTATGTATTAACATCTGATATTGCATATACAATTGATATGAGCTTATGATCATTCATGCTTCAGTGCCGAGCTGGAAACTGGGGAATTAAAGCTCTGTGAAATTTGCAGTACGGTTTGCAACAAAATGCTGATAATACCGTCCGAAGTATGCCAGAAAGAAGTGACAAAAGATGAGGTCATAAATAAACAAAAAGGATTAAAAGCTTTAGAAAAAGTCTAGTTACATTGATAACAGGTATACAGGGATAACCTCTAAAACAGATCACAGGCATACATGCTTACTATTAGGACAGATTATTAACCCTATGTGGTCCTATGTCGGACCTGGTCCGACATTGCAATTATTCCTATCCGGTCCAATGTCGGACCCTGTCCGACATCATCAAAAAGATGCAAAAAACGGGTTTCTAGTCATTTTTTCTCCAGAAAAAGCTGAGAAAACCATTCAATGGCTGAGTGGGAGCGACAGGAGCCAAGACAAGCCGAAAAAAAAGGGCTTATCTCATGAATAGTCATACTTGCCCCTGGCATCAGACAATGGCGGCCATAAGGAAACAAGCTGACTGCAACTGCATCAGCGCTCAGAGAATATCACAGACATTTGCAGAGCTTTTTTCAGATGTTATAGTAATAAAATAATGACTTGGATCACATTATTGAGGCGTTTGGTGATAAAACGAGTGATCAGGAGATGATTGATCGGTATGTACGACTATTATTATTTATTTATTAGCATATGTGAAAGCTATAGCGAACGAAAGGGTGGGGTGGGGCTGGAGATGCCTAGTGAGTGCTTTGTTGATATGCAGGGCCTTTTAAACCTGTTTGACTGTGGGGAAAAAAAATACTTTTAAACAGCGCGTCTAAAATTAACTGCACGTGTGAAAATAAATTGGACCCGACGCGCCTGACATGCACTTAATAAATGGACTGCAAAGGGTTAATAAATGCTGAAAGACAAGTGGGTGGTGCATTGTTAACCATTTTAAACATGAGTGTGGTAAAATGCATTTCACTAGTAAACTAAATACTATACAAATGATCCCTGAAAGTATAGTAGTCGTAGTCGTAGTTGTAGTAATTATATTATAAATCATTTGAAAAAAGTCTAATTTGCTTATTTCCAAATAAAGCCATCATCATCTCCCCTTAAGAATATTATGTGTCGAAAGATAAGTTTATATGAGGGTGAAATACAACATAGTATGTTTATATATTTGTACAGTATATATTTGTTTTACTGTTGTAAAGTACGGATAACATTTAACCACTGTTTACATGATTAGAACATTATATCAAATATCTATTTTTAGCCCAGGTTAATATATTTAGACATGTTGACACAACATAACTCAAAAGACTACCTTTGACCTTTAGTTTTGTAAAGTATGATGCCCTCTCAAAACAGTAGCTTTCATTTCAAGGGAGCCATTGGACATCAGACTTGCCTATACATGAAGCACAGTGGCATTGCATTGTTGCACTCATTGGGAAAAACTCACAAATGCATTCTATATTAATGCAAATTAATATGTCATTCTAGCAGTTAATTTACTGTAACCCTTCCCCTATTCAAACACCGGCCAAACTGAGATTCAGTTGTATCCTGAATATAATGTACAGAGCAGGCAGCGTCTGAAACATCAGCACAAACTTGCATCACAATCTAATCATATAGTTGAGGAGCAAGCTATACTGTGTTCCCAGAAAAAAAAAAAATCATTCGCATTAAGTAATCTCAGAAGGAGGGTAACAAGCAAACCTGCTCTAACTAATATTTAGAGTGGGTAATTAGACCATTGAAAATATTAATACTGGTACAAAAAGTGCTAAAACAAAATACATAGTTGAAAATACCACAAATATTTTGTGCTCATTGCAGACAAGGGGAGTTTTTATAATTTAATTTAAATGTACTCTATTTTTTGTCCAGCCAGTGTAGCTTCATACATTATGGGCAGTATAAAATACTGTAGGAATAGAATACAGTTGACAAATCGCTATATATATATATATATATATATATATATATATATATATATATATATAAACATATTTCTTCATAACAAGTAAGCTGTTACAATGAAATTCTATAACTTACAAATCCGTTCTGGCTTTCTTTAATAATAGATTAATTAGATGTGCGAATCAGACCTCATAAACATGCAAATAGAGAAAAATAAAAGTTACTCTCTACAAACATGAATCATTGTTATATATCATATTAAGATAAATATCAAACATTATTATTCATCCACCAAGAAACACCATGTTAAACATCAGAATACATGATTGTTTAATTAAAGGAAAATATATATTTTTAGCTAATTATGCACATAGAAAATAAGTATTAGCAAATAAACATGTTTTTAAATTAATCACTCCAAGTATATTTCAGAGATGTGTAAACTTTGCAAATATGATCATCCTTGTAGGGATCACATTTGCACACCCTCTCTCTGTATCGTCAGCGTCGCGTACCCCCAGTCCCCCATGTTACCAGAATCTGATACTCAATAACTTAAGGTATTTATGTTTCTACTTAGTTTCATGCCATGTGGATAAGCGGCTATCCAGGTTATTTAAATAAAAAGATAACAAAGCACTTGAAAAGCAAGCATCTGGAAACCACATGATGAGTTTTATAATAGTATACGGAGCTAGGTGTTTTGTTTCGTTTTGTTTAATTTTTGTGTGTTTATTAAAAATTAGCGCGACAGCGCTGAAAAACTCAATTTCTTGTGTCCTGAGACGTGATTTTAAAGGGGCAACGAACCCGTGTGAGTGCCGGGCCGTTACAGTATTTAAATATAAATATTTCATAAAATCACCCTATAGAAATAAGCCTCAAAATAACCACAATATAAATATTTCAGCAGCACTTTACGGAAGAAAACACAACTAGAGTCAGATTTATAGTTGTGGCTCACTAATAGGCAGGCATCCATTGCAAAGAAAGATCAGAGCCTAGCAACCAGCCAAACCTGGCTGGAACTCGCATTATGATCTGTAATGGTCTGTAAGACAAGAATCGTGCTGTTAACTTTTATCATGTGAGACATATTTTATGTCAAGCTATACCATTTTTTGCTCTGTAATCGGAATATAGCACAGTTGGTTTAATGGCAATGCTATTAATTATCTTCTGAGCTTACATATAATTAAGTGAGCTTGTGCTACCAAATGATCAGGCCTAAGTACATAACAGCTGCCTGTACTGAAGGCTCTGCCACAGCAAGGTGGCCCTTAGCAAGGAAATGCAATGCCAGCCGCCAAAGCAATATACAAATTAATGGTCGTGATGTAACAGGAGAACAAAATAAAATGATGGAACCATGAAGTCAATATGCAAATTAGACAACTATCATTTACAAATGTGAAACAACGAATAATCAAGACAATGTTGCTCAGATAAAGAGAAGTAAGTCGAATATGCCATACTGGTAGATAGTTTGTTTATGTAACAGCTAAATAAAAGACTTCTTTACTGCCTCCAGCTCTTTTTTTGGAAACATGTTATAAAATGACATTTTGGACATGCAGATGTTGAATAAGTTAATTGTACATGTTTATTTGGAATGTTTACTTATTATTATTATTATTATTATTTATTTCTTAGGTCAGAGAATGAAAGAATTGCATTAATGTTTTGATTAATTAATTAGAACAAACAGCCCGAAAAAGAAAGCAAACCACAGGAATTAATTGAGCAACCTCCCCTGCCCCCATGTACACACACACACAGGTCTGGATTAACAGACCAGGAAACACAGGACACAATGTTGTGAGTGAAGCGCTGCTCCATATTTTCTAAGAAACAGGCTGAACAACAAAACAAAACACTGAGACCCAAATTTATGGTACGATGGCCAAAATAAACAGACAAACAAAACAGTGAACACAAACCCAAAACAAGTATCGTGCTGATCCTTCCAGCATGAATTGTTTGTATTTATATTAAAAACACAGTAACGCATTCTGCTTAATTCACTGGACCTTTCCGTTTGGAGGCTGCCGAGGTTTAGCCTTAACATACATGTAAGTAGCGTGAAAATCACAGTAGTTACATGTATCGATTGGTTTTATTTAAAAATGTCATGTTGGCAATAGGTTCCGCCAAAAGAAAATTATTTGAGGAAAATGAACGGTAGGGCAAAGAGCTACTCAAAGTGTCTAAACTGAGCCATTTTTTTCAATCAAGAGGTAACTGACACTGACACTGACCCTGCAATAGGGGGAATGTCAAGTTCAGGCAATTCTGTTGAAGATGGCCACAGTGTGAACCAGAACAACTGACGGGCCCCCCAGCTAGAGATGTCTGAGGCTGAAATGGGGATAGATGATCCTAATGCACACAAACAAACCCCTGTAGTATTTATGTGTCCATCAGGAATACTTTTAATGCAATGAAGCAGCCCGATTATTTGGTTTGTAGTAGAAAAAAAATGTTAAAGTGACAAAGAATAGGTAAATAAGGAGAACATATGTCGTAACATTAAAAAACAAAATAGTTTTCTTCAGAATATTTAGTGCTTGATTGACCTTACTCTATTATTATTATTATTATTATTATTATTATTATTATTATTATTATTATTGGAGATGGGGGGGGGGGGGGGGAGATACAGTAGTGCACAGCGCCCCCAAATAGTTTTCTCTAGCACTGCATACACACATACATACATACATAATGAACATTTAAGACATAGTGTGTGTGTGGGGAGGGGGGGGGGGGGGGGGTTCAATAGTTTGTAAATAATAACTCCAGTGTTAATGAACAAGCGAGCAGTATGCCTATTTCGATATTAAATAATCGTGCTAATGTGATTTCCGAAATTATGTTGATTTACAAATGAATGTTACTATCTTAACAAGCAGTGCTTCTTGCGACTATTTCTTTTGTTTCCGTGGGAATTTAAAAGGAAATCTGTGTTAATTACCATAATTTATCAGCAGTTAATTAGCACTTGGAAAAGGAGGGTTCTAATTAAGGAAAAAGTATATAACTAAGCTTGAAGCAGTATTTAAGTGCTTTGGTGTTAAAAAAAAAAAATAGAATAAACAAACTACAGTGTGGCTTTGCTGGGAGTGGCAGCAGCAATAGCAGCAAATGTAATTTTAGAGCTTGAGTGCGAGCCTCCGATTGACAGACCCCAGCTGCAACGCTGACAATACAGAGAGAGGGTGTGCGGGACTAGAGTTAATGTCTTCGATTTACCAGATGACGATCTAAAAACTTGTGTCTGGATAGGGCAGCTATTGTCACCTCTGTCAGACTCTGCAGGAGGACCTTGAATTGCCTACGAAAAGGGGCCGTGTTGCACCCCCGCATATGAAGGTCTATTGGCAACATTGTCCGTCTATGTCTCGGGGTCATTTCAAAGGGTCACGGGCGACTTGATAAAGAGGGTTAACGACAATATCAGTATTCTTGCAGAAGCAGCTACAAAGGGTTTTATGGCATTGCTGAATTTCCCAGAGTAATGGAACCCATTGACTGCACACACGTTGCACTCAAATCATCGCAGAACAATACATATACAGCTATAGTCAAAAGGAAAGATCTTTTGTAGTGTTGTCTTTAACGCAAAATTGTTCCAGTTCATTCAAATTTAGAGGACTTCTCTTGTGCACAGCCTTCTTCAACTCAATCAATCAATCTTTATTTTATATAGCGCCTTTCATAGTGGACCACCATCAAAGCGTTTTACCAGATAGTGAGAAACAATGCATAATACATTAAACAGTGAGAAACAATGCAAATACATTAAATACAGTGAAATACAAGGCACAGTACATTAAATACAAGGCTAGGATGTGTATTCTAAACACTGGATGCATACAGAATCATAAGAATAAGACACAGTGAAAAATCTGAAATAGCAAGTTAGACAACAGCTAATAACAGATATCAGGCTTAAAGAGCATGGAAAGCAAGAGAGAACAAGTGGGTCTTGAGAGTTGATTTGAAGCAAGCGACTGTGGGAGCTTCGCACACTAAGGCTAGGAGAGAGTTCCAGAGAGTCGAAGCCATGAAGCTAAAAGAGCGCTCTCTGAGTGTGGTGCACTTTGCTTGGGTATAACAAGCAAGCCAGAGACAGAGGACCTCAGCTTACGGGCAGGTGGGCAGGTTGAAGAGATACTCTGGATCTGTGTGATGAAGGGCATTGTAGGCATGCAGTATAATTTTTAAAGTAATCCTGAACTTTACAGGTAGCCAGTACAATTGGGGGGGTGATATGATCACGTTTTTACATCTGGTAAGGATCCTAGCCGTGGCATTCTGAACCAGCTGCAATCTGGGGATGGACATTTGAGATGTTTCGTAGGTGGTAAAGGAAGATTTGACCACAAGGAGATTTGGGCATCAAAGAAGAGGCTACTATACAGAAGTACACCAAGGCTTTGTACAGTGGGGGAAGGCAGCAGCAGACAGTTTTTGAGGTTCAGGGCAGCAATATTGAGATTCTTAAGCTGAGTTTTCGATCCTACTAGAAGGAGTTCAGATTTGTTAGTGTTGAGCTGAAGAAAAGTGGCAGACATCCAGACCTCAATATCTTTTTTTTTTTTTTTTTTAAATTTTAGTCGTTGCCAATTATTTTTATTATTTTCTCCCCAATTTGGAAATGGCCAATTATTTTTAGGCTCAGCTCACCGCTACCACCCCTGCGCTGACTCGGGAGGGCGAAGACGAACACACGCTGTCCTCTGAAGCGTGTGCCGTCAGCCGACCACTTTTTTCACACTGCAGACTCATTATGCAGCCACCCAAGAGCTACTATACAGGACAATGCAGCTCTCAGGCAGCTTACAGGCAAGCCCGCAGGCGCCCGGACAGACTACAGGGGTCGCTGGTGCGTGGTAAGCCGAGGACACTGTGGCTGCCCTAACCCTCCCTCCCCCAGGGCGGCACTCAGCCAATTGAGCGCCGCCCCCTGGAAGCTCCTGTCCTCAGTCGGCAAAGAAATAACCTGGACTCAAACTTGCGATGTCCAGACTATAGAGCGCATCCTGCACTCCACGTGGAGCGCCTTTACTGGATGCGCCACTATAAGTTCATCATCGGTGTCTTCTATGCCAAAATAGCAAGAAAACGAGAATTCGGTCAGTAAATTTGGACAGGAACAAGAGGGGCGACGGACTAGTCGAATTTTCAGAGAACAAGAACATAATCATCATGAAAACCTTCTTCCAGAAGGAAGTGACCGCAGACTTGTAAGATGCAAAAAACACCTAAACACAGTACTGGAGAGGCATAGGAAATGTTCCTTTTTTATTTTATTTCCTTTTTTTATTAACAGAAAAACGTCACGCAATATGATTTGACAAGGATAATGAAATATGACAACTGACTGTAATTGTGGTCTCAAGCTTGATCACATTTGTAACCTGTTTTATGTGAAATAAATGACTTTGTAATCTTGACAAAATTAGGAGTCAGTGACTTTCTACAGAAAACTGTATTTTATGGTTTATTGCACCACTGGTTTCACAACAAAAAACATAATGTTTAAAAGAAATTGCTTCAGCTGATAAACAGCTTTTTTGTATCACTGTATCCTTCGAAGAAGAGGTATTCAGCTATGGTCTTGTGATTCTGTGTGATGTGGAAAAATAATGAGCTAGACTCTCTAAATGCTTGAACTACAATAAATCGATTCCAGCCTTTTTGTTAAGGGTCTATACAAAACCTAAAATTGCCAAAGTGAATCAAAACATACCTGCTAACATAACTATATATAATATTAAGATACTTAGTCAAGAGTTAAGTTCTTCGAAGTCTGTCACAACTAATGAGGTCATGAATAAAGTGGAAGAATTATTCTGGTGCCTCTTGCAGACTGTATATATTTTACATTGTGCTGCAGCACACTAATTGCTGTTTTGAATGTTTATGGATATTAAAAGTCTACAGCTGCTATTTATAGATTTTAAAAGTCAGAAAATTGCAACAAGATATTCTTTCTGACTTCCGTGGTTCAGATCGACAAGCCTACAGATGGGAATTCTTAAAATGCGCCTACAGAAAATGTATTTATTTCCCGATTTAACACTGTGACATCCAGACCAACACCAGCTACATTTTAACCAGTCAAACTACAGTCAACCAGTTAAAACACAAAACTTTTGTTAACCTAAACCTAACACTTCTGTACAGTATTAAACTAACAACATTTAAAATGACAGTTCACCAATAAAACATCCTCGACCCCGGACCAGCTGCTCAGAGGACAGTCTAATTGTAGTCATTTGTCTTCTTATCCAGAGTACAATTCACACTTGGCTACGCTGTGGCTTACTCGGTGAAAAAACATATTGCATATGGGGATTAAGGAAATACATGAGCATTGGTGTATAAAGCCAGAAATCTTGTATTATTCAAATAAAGTTCCCTTCAGAGATTACATGTTTTAAGTAAAGATATCAGGGTTTTACCATTGTAAAGTGTAATACCAAGTGTGTTGCATTCATGGCAGTATGTTGATTTGTTTCCCCGTTTTTTTGTTTGTTTATTCAATCAACCGTAATTTTTAACCACATAAGCAGAGGCTAATTTAAAAGTTATTTTAAAGCTACTTACCCTTTCTGCTGACTGTGCTGTACCAAAGAATATTGGTATGAAAGCTAACCAAATGATGCATGTTGTGTACATAGTAAACCCAATAGGTTTGGCTTCGTTGAAGGTCTCTGGCACGCCTCTTGTTTTAATGGCATAAACAGTGCATGTGACCATCAAAAGAATACTGTATCCAAGAGAACATATGAGGGAAAGGTCTGAAATGTCACATTTGAGGACCCCTCTGGCATTCTTAGGATCTGGTGTTCTCTGCTCCCCAAAGTCCACTAGGATATGGGGAGGGTCCACTGCGAACCAGATGAAGACACCCAGCAGCTGAAAGGAGATGAGGGCGAATGTAATGGCAAGCTGGGAGGCCGGGCTGATAAACCTGGGGGCACTGACAGATTTCTTTCCTTGCTCAAAGATGCGATGGATCCTGTTGGTTTTGGTCAGCAAGGCAGCATAGCTGAAGCACATGCCGAGTCCTAAGAAGATACGCCGGAGAGAACATACGCCAGTGTCAGGGGTCGCGATCATGAGAAATGTGATTGCGTAACAGAGAAATATCCCAGTCAACAGCACATAGCTCAGTTCCCTCCCTGAAGCCCTTACAATGGGTGTGTCGTTGTAACGCACAAAGGTCACAATAGCAAAGGTAGTGGCAATGATCCCCAGCATGGAAAGGAAGACGGGCACAACTGCCCAAGGGGAATGCCATTCCAGCTTGATTATGGGAATTGGCTGGCAGCCTGTGTGGTTCTCATTGGGCCTCTCTTCATAGGGACACAAGTCGCAGGTGAACTCATTAACCTGGTAATGATAGCCTTCACAGCGCTCGCAGTGCCAGCAGCAGGGTACTCCCTTTACAGTCTTCTTTCTTTCACCAGGCTTACAAGGAAGACTGCAGACAGAGACTGGAACAGAGGGATCCCCCCTAGTCCACTGCATATCATTCCGCTGTAGCAACAATAACAAATCATTACTTACAGCTATCACTCCATTATCTAAACAGTAGTCTTATATAGCTCAGTATATATTATATTCAATGTTACCTTAATTATGGAAAACACACAAAATAATTAGAATTGCCAGATGATTTTGTATATTTAAATGTCTATTTTATTTAGGCAATAACATCCACTGCTTCTCAGTCATATTTGATGTACAATACTATGTGTGTTTTCTGTTTTTTTTCAAACCCATCATACACTTCAAGCAAGCATGTAGCCTTCCACAACTATTGTTAAGGGAAGGGTTTATTTCCTTGTATGCAGGCTGTGTTAAATTACAGAAGCAGTGGTAGTGATAAACTATTTACAAAATCTACATGCTAAATGACATTAACTCCTGTTAACTGAACTGAAAAATCTAGACAGAGGATGACAATGAATAAAGCAATACAAAATAAAGCAAAGATATAGAACATTTGCATAGTACAGGCCATTTTAATTAATGGAAAATTTGTCAAGAGTATACAGTTGAGTTGAGTATGAGTTTATGACCCTCAAACTCTTGCCATGCTGATTCTGCTGTGCTTATTGATTGTCTGGAAGCTGCTCTGCAGTCTATGATTTCATAATGGCGTGGGGTCATTTTGAAAGTTTCACTTCTAGTAAACATGCAGGGTTTTTTTTATCTTGCTTGTAACTTTTGTTAATTTTCTGAACATTTCAAACGTTACTTTGTATTCCCATGCTTGAAAGCACAAACTTGTTATGTGAGCATAAATATTTCAGAACCCAATTTTGGACAAAACTTAAACAGGATGTTTTATGTTCTGTTTGTTAAGAGACATCTTTAGGCATTGACATTATTGAATTACCCATATAATTAGACATTTGTCACAAGTCTCTGATATCCCAACATGTGATAACATATGTTAATCTAGCAGTTGAAAATAGTCTGCAGCAATTACAACTCAACCTGTATATAATGTTATGGAAGAGTCAAGACGAATGACCTAACATTTATTGAAATACTTACATTTAGTACATTTAAAGTAATTTTATTAATATTATAACATTACTACCTAAATAACAAGATGCAGTCCAACATGGTTTTAAAAAAATGCTCAAGCCTTTTAGTTTTAAACTGAGCATTGTGGGACATGACAGCTTTTAAAAAAGACATAAGAATATGCTTACTTGACAGCTGGATAAAAGACATTTATTTAAACTTTTAAGGTGATTTATTATGCAATATTGTGAAGAAAAAAAAAATCTCACATTTAAGTAAAGTTGATCAGTCCAGTGTCCAATAACCTTGTATTCTGCTGTAGACCTATTGGTGATTTGATACTGGAAAATGTCATAGCGTCCAGGAGCATCTCCATTCTCATTGAAAACGACAGGGGTTCCTGCACTTCCTGTTGATTACAAAAAATAAAAGATTGATTCAAAGAGCAAGGCAACACTCACATTGTGGACAATGTGGACAATGTGGAAATGACAGTTCAGACTGGGGAAGTGATTTAGACAGTTTTGGTTCAAGATCTCTCCTTCCAGGCCACCAGAAGCCGCCCTCAAATGAGGTGAGACACTGATGGTGTCAGAAGTCAACCAAGGCTGGGTGATGGAACATTGACCAGGGGCAGAGAGGAGAGGAGAAAGAACTTCATGACATTTTCGGAGGCAGGCACTGTATTTCAGGAGCAGCTTAACTAATGATGGAAGAGATAGGAGTTGGTAGCCTTGCTACAAGAATCTAGGCATGCCATGAAAAACACTTGAATAGATCTAAAAATTGCACCTTGTGAAAATACACCAACTTTATGGTGATGCTCACACTATAAACAATTAATGTATGCAGATGAAAAACAAATTGCATTGCTTCATTTTGGAAACAAGAAACAAATTGTCAGGTTCTATTGACCTTCAAACCAGTAATTGTAATAATAGGAACCTACTGTTCAGCTCAATGCAGTCTGGACAGTATGTCAATTTTAGTGTTGGAATTAGAGGTTTTGGGATGTCCTCACACAACCTCCTTGGATTTAACTCTACACTTTTAGCTTCATCCCATGGTATACATGTTTAAACAGTACAGTGCTTCCAACCACAATCAATAATGGGAATCAACAGAAAGCTGGTTCATCAGTTTCATTTTTGGAAATTCAATGGGTATAAGACTGAGTTTGTAAGTTAGGTTCTGGTAAAATTTCTATTTACTCCTAATCCAAGATAGATTTCATGTGCTGTATTTAGATGAATACATTTTTTTTCTCTTACATTTGTCACATGACAAATACAAGCAACAAAGCTGTAAAATGTTGTACTGTAGTTTATACTAATGTAAACGTATAGAACCAACACTACTACTGAGACTACTACTAATAATACCAATAATCTAATAATAATCTATGCATTTTCTTATACAGTGAAATCAGTACAATTTCCACACATACAGTTGCACAAGAGCAATTGCCTTCTTTCTAACTGAATGTACAATGAACAATAATAACAATAAAACAATAATAATAATTCTTTATTGAATCAATAACACAAGTCATTTTTTACATTTGTACAGAAAGTCAGCTGGAACTATTGAGTTTAATTTAGTCAGTTTAATGTGTAAAGAAAGGTAAGTTTTCTTGTGATTTTCGTAAAATGTAAAAAAATGACTTGATTTCGTAAAATGTAAAAAATAAGAAATCTGTCAGCGGGACCAATTGTCAGGGACGAATTGCCATCCTCCCGCCTCAACAACATGACTCGGTATCCCATTCCATACCCTCACCACTCTCTACGTGAAGAAGTATCTTCCCTCTGTCCTAAGTCTAGCTCCACTTCATTTCCAACTGTCCACTGGCTTTTGTACTGCCCTTAATAGAGTATCAGGTAAAATATATGTTTTTGTTCTGCTGTACTATAATTCACAACGAGTAATCTGTGCTGCTATTGCTAGGACTTTAAGTAATGCTCCTACTGCCATATAATGACAGAATGCAAAATTGCATAATATCTATATGTATTTATTAAATTATGTATTACATTTCCAAAAGTACCATAATGTATTATGTGAGTATTGTTTTTTTATTTTTTTTATTTTTTTTATTTTAGTAGTTAGAAACATGCTACTCTGGATAACCAGACACAAAGCTCCTAGTCATATGAGAACTGCATGTTGGTAAACCTGACTTACACTGGAAGTTACAGTAAAACAAAGTCAATTGCCAGCTTTTCATTTACTGTATACTGTATTTGATAAGCCTGATTTGACTTGCTAACTGGAAACTGCACCATAAAATGTTTTTTTTTTTAAATGTTACACATATGAATTATTTGCCAGAAATTCCTTTTGCATCTCCCAAGTGGGCTACATAACATTACATGCTTGCACCATGTTGATAAAGCCCCTTGGCTTGAATTACTATCCTCTGACAAATTAGATATTGTGCTGCAATACATAATATATTACAAAATTGTCAATAGCAACTGAAGACCTTTCGAATTAATATATTATTAAATTGAGTTCAGATCACATGCATTAAGTTAGAGAACCTAGCCTTGAAAATATATATTTTTTTCCATTGATCCAGAGTTATTGATTCTGGCTTTGAGATCTCTGTGGATTTAAAGAGGGGCAGTGAAACCTTTTTATTTGTATCAGAAAAAAAATGTAATTCATTAATTTGAACAAACAGCTTTACAGCTGCATATAAAAGAGGAAATGTGCACAGGCATTAAGAATAATACATTACAGACCAGGATGAATTCAGGATGAATACTATGTCCATTAAATGGATTGTATAACTGTTCAATGCACTATGTGGTTGCCCTTCATTGAACATGACATTCTTTACACTACATTTATCAATATTATAATATACCACTGCATTGTGCAAGGCGTACTTTATCCATGATTGAAGAAATGTATTAAGGTAGTGTTAAAGCAATCATTATGTGCATAAGTTAGTACAGCACACTGATACACCACAGGGGTTTGCAGTTAAAACTTTGATTCTTAAAAATTCTCCTTCATAAAATGATCAACCTGTTGTTATCTTTATCCTCTGCTGTGCATAACTCTGAGTGATGTGTCATTTCTGATTTTGCTTTAGAAATAAAAAATACTTATTCAAAACAGATGTAAAGCATGTGGGTGCTTTACAGAGCAGATGTAAACTGTGTGTGAAGCTTTTTGATGATGGCACTTGGAATTCCACAAGGAAAGCCATAGTAAAACAATCCCTCAGCTAATCACTTGACTTCTATTTCCTCATTTTATTTGTGCTTAATGAAAATTGAAATCCGTGATGACAATGATTGAGTTACACATTGTGGTTCAGGCATTTAGACGTGCATTATCGTGTTGACCTTGAATCCCTTTCCTTCATTTGAAAGCAATAAAAAATTGATTTAGTTTGATCTTAAATTTAATGAACAATCAGAGATGATTACAACAGAAGAACGCAGAAGATGTGCTCTCTTGTTATTAAAGTTAAATTAAGTAATTGTGCAGCTCATGTGTAGGTCATCACAAGTGCATATATATATATATATATATATATATATATATATATATATATATATAAATACGTCACGGCACGCTACTGTAGTCTATACATTACCGAGACCTGAAAACATTTCAATTCATCTCAGCCTGACAAATACTGTGTCACCAAAGGAAATAATATAGCCATGTATAATAATGTACGTGTGTGTTTATATATACAGTTTTTAACGTGGTTTAAATGACATCTTAAAGGAAACTGATAAGAAAATATACTGTATGATTTGAACTACCTTACTGTGAGTAATAAATTGATTCCACTGTGATTTAGTAGTTGGTTCAAACAATTCAACAGCAAATGCTGGAATGTTTCTGTATAATTCTGTGTAAATAAATATAAAACTATAAAGAAGTGGCAACAAAATTAATCCAGAAATAGGACATCAGTTTTTTTTTATGCTGTGTTGTTTGTGGATAATAATAATAATAATAATAATAATAATAATAATAATAATAATAATAATAATAATAATAATAATAATAATACAATATACATTTCACTTATATAGCGCTCTTCATGCAAGCATTCCAGGATGCTTTACAAAAGAAATATAAAAAAGCCTGTGTCTAATATATAATCCAGCTACAAATAAGCAAACCCAAACAAATAAGTTTTCAAACAGGATTTAAAAGGTTTGATTGTGCTAGCATTCCTGATATGAATCAGGAGCAAGTTCCAAAGACGGGGGGCATTATAACTAAATGCCCTGGCTCAAAATTTTAGAGACTGAAGATTAGCAGGTCAGGGAACGACCAGGGACATATGGGGTCAGCATATCTTGAAGATAAGAAGGTCCAAGACCATGTAAGGCCTTATAGGCAATAAGAAGAACTTTAAAATAATAATAATAATAATAATAATAATAATAATAATAATAATAATAATAGCACCAGTAATAAAATAAACAAATGAGATGCATGCAGTAATTGTAACAATTAAACATGCAATTAAAACCAAGATTAACTTTTAAAAAATAATTGTTATAATCGCTTGACAGCCCTAAAAAATATATATTTTATATATATATATAAAATTGTTGACCCGATTGTTACAATAGGGAGCTATAATGCCCGAAGCCGCAGATAACACTAGTCTTCCCGAGGGGCATTTAATTTTCCACTATGAGCCGAGTTTGCAGTACATATTTAATATATGAGTCAGTCAAAATAAGGTTGGATAGTAAATATGACTTTATATGCTGTAAAGCTATAAATATTTGCAAGTCTTTTATTATGCATTTTTTGCATATGAAAAAAAGCAAACATTTTTGGCAGGAATATCTTAGTGTTGTACATATAATGAAGTAATATACTATTACCAGTGTAAAAGGTCACCAACATTTCAGGAGCAAAATAGGTTTTATGAGTGTGATTCGCCAAATATTTTGGTCGGAAATATTTATGGTTTTACAGTATTTTGTTTAAATATACTGTAGCTGATACAGCATAAGTAAATAACTAAACAACATAAATAAATGTTTTTGAAGTTCATACTGCAAGTTTTTTCTTTCTTTTGTAGTATGTTTTGTAATTCATTTTCGCCGTTCAGCAGTTTTCATTCAGCCATTTTATCTTGTTGGCAGGAATGGAGGTGTAGGGCGTTCCTTTGAAAAGGGGTGGGACTGACAGTGAAGTGAACCAATAACATGACAGATGGAGACTATTGTCTGGTGGTGTAAGTGATTCAGCACTTATTTTAATAAATACCCTTCATTTTGTTGGCTCACTAAATTCCAGTAGTGACACTGAATCGAGATGGCCTAAAGGGAGTGCAGCTGTTTGCTTAAGTCGGTAGCAGCATAAACAGTCTGATTTTCTGCATTTTTGCACATTTTTCACATTGTATTTGGTCAGACTTTTTTTGTGGGTTTATAGTAGTATATAGAGGGAGTCTGAGAGAAAAAATGACACCAAAGTTTGGTGCTTCTTTCACTTGTTTGGTTTGCAAGGTAATCAAACATGCAATCTTCAGATGTGAAAAGGTTATTGCCCCCTCTAGTTAACTCAACCCAATTAAAGGGATAATTAGGGTCAGCTGTTTGAGTTAACAACCAGGCCTGATTTGGGCCAGGCCTGCCCAATATAAATCTGACTAACTTTGGCCTTTACCATCAGAGTGAAGTTGTCAGCACACAGGTTCTAGAGGCACATCATGCCACGAACAAAAGAAATTCCGGAAGACCTCCAGAAAAAACTTGTTGATGCCTATCAGTCTGGAAAGGACCTGGATGCCTTGCCATCATTGAAGGAACCATGAATTCTGCTCTGTATCAGAGAATTCTACAGGAGAATGTCAGGCCAGCCGTCCGTGAGCTGAAGCTGAAGCGCAGCTGGGTCATGCAGCAAGACATTGATCCGAAACACACAAGCAAGTCTACATCAGAATGGTTGAAGAACAAGAAATTTAAAGTTTTGGAATGGCCTAGTCAAAGTCCAGACCTAAACCCCATTGAGATGTTGTGGCAGGACCTGAAACAAGCAGTTCATGCTCGAAAAACCCACAAATGTCACTGAGTTGAAGTAGTTCTGCATGGAGGAGTGGGTCAAAATTCCTTCACGGTGCTGTGAGAGACTAATCAATAACTACAGGAAGCGTTTGGTTGCAGTTATTGCTGCTAAAGGTGGCGTAACCAGTTACTGAGTCTAAGGGGGCGATTACTTTTTCACACGGGGGCATTGGGTGTTGCATAACTTTCTTTAATAAATACATGAAATACAGTATGTATCAATATTTTTTTGTTGTTTGTTCACTCATGTTCCCTTTTATCTAATATTATGTTTTGGTTGAAGATCTGATAACATTCAGTGTCAAAAATATGCAAAAATGCAGAAAATCAGACAGGGGGCAAATACTTTTTCACGGCACTGTAGGGTGCAAGGCGGGACTACACCCTGGATGGGACGCTGGTCCATTGCAGGGCAACTACGGGGCAATTTGGAGAGGCCAATCCACCCAGCCAGCATGTCTTTGGACTGTGGGAGGAAATTGGAGTACTTGGAGGAAACCCACGTGAACACGTGGAGAACATGCAAACTCCACACAGACAGACCCTTGAGGCCAGAATCGAACCCAGTACCCTGGAGCTGTGAGGCAGCAGTGCTAACCACCGCGCCACCCAAGACTAGAACAGTTTCATGAATATAAAACTTTAATTTATAAACAAACAAAAAACCTGAATGAACAGAGCCCCATGTTTTAGTGGCAGCAGTCACAGCAATGAGTTTTGAATAAACCCTCTTGCAGATTCAAGAAAGAAGCATGATTAAATTAAATTGGCAATAGCTAAAGTGTGCCAAAGCTGTGAACAATATGTGGCCAACCATACCAAGAACATGTGCTTAGCTAAGTGCACTAAGAGCCATCTACATTTTCCTAGACTGACAGAAATGCCTAATTTTACTTTTCCAGGCTCCAAGGAGCAAAAGACAGTGGGCAGTTAAATGGAAATGTTCCAATTATAGTAGTGTGAAACCAACAGAGCAGCACTGAGTAGACAAGGTGACGAGTTGTCAATAGACACTAATGTTGAGTAGAATGTCATAAGAGACAGGCATGTGCTTTAAATATAAAGAGAAAGCTTGAAAAGGAAAAGTGATTAAAAAAATAAGCTTTTCTGCTATAAATCAACACAAAAGATAAATGCACACACCGTTGGGATAAATGTGCCAAGTCTGGGTTTGAGAATTTTTTTAAAAAATATTTTCTTAAAACTCCAATATATTTAAGAGCGTGTCTGTGTATCTCTGAGAATGAAGCTCACCCCAACAGTATGTATCTGTGAAGAATAAGTTAAAGTCTTAAGACTCAAAGGAATAAGATCAAGATTTCTCACCTTTAAAAGAATGGAAATCCTAACAAATCATATAGTTTTGTCATGTGCCACTTCACTCTTAGAAAAAAAATAGTTCCTGGGGGGCCACCTGACGCATTTCTTTAAAAACCTTTCAAAATCTTTGGTCAAATGTAAAACTAGCTTTGAACTCCTTACAAAGTGCAGATAGGTTAATGGTTACTATGGAACAGATATAGGAAACCATATATGCTCTATCCAAAAATCACCTTGCCTGTGACCTTTGACTTCTCAAAGGTCAAATGTAAAACTAGCTAATAACTCCTTACAGTGCACATAGGATTATGGTTACTATACAACACATTTAGGAACCTATATATGCTCTATTCAAAAATTACCTTGATCCAGACCTTTGACCTCTCCTTAAGGTTAAATGTAAAATTAGCTTATAACTCCTTACACTGTGTAGATAGGGTTATTTTTACTATGGTATTTAAAGTTATAAAGAATCATGAGATAATGAACTAATGCAGAATTTTGAATTGAAACTGATCTGTTGCTGACACTTGTGTTGCAATTCTACAGCTTGCCAAAATTTCCAGCTGGTACTGAGCTTGGAAGCCATAAAACTGCCTGTCACTTGTAGTTATTATTATTATTATTATTATTATTATTATTATTATTATTTATTTATTTATTTATTTATTTATTTATTTATTTGTTTCTTAGCAGACACCCTTATCCAGGGCGACATACAGTTGTTACAAAGTATCACATTACAGATAATAAGAGCAGTTATAAAATACAATAAAAATCAGTAGTAAGCGCAAATTCAAATGAGAGAAAATAAAAAATACATTAAATAATTATGTTTGAGAACGATTACAACTAAGAGCAGTTAAACTTACAAATATTTGGTTATGAGAGTCAATTCCATTAAGAGCAAGTAGTAAGTACAATAAATGGATAAGAACAATTTCAAATAAGAGCAAGAACACACAACCCCGAGTGAGTGAAACGTGCATCTATAGACACTGTATACCCTGTACTCACATATTATGAAATACTTTAAATGCACATGAAGTGCAATCCCCGTGCCTAAATACAACTACATATTTTAAATTACTCGTGCTACACAGACCCATTTATATCCCATGCAGCAATGTCTATACACCAACATTAACAAAGCACACGCAACATATAACACATAATACACACAGGGTCAGAGCACATTGCCACAGTGCTTCATGTTTTGAATCATATATGAAGCATCACCTTATCATGGTTTAAAAGTTCCATTTAGAACCAGTGATATGCAACTATCTGTTGTACAGGAATATGTCTTATAACTTAAAGGTTGCAAGAGGGAAGCATAGAGGAATTCTGTAAGTTCATAATTTTCATTAAAAAAAATTTGCATCTGTGTTGTACAGTTGAAATGTTGCTACTAGAAGATAATGTATGTGCCATTAACAATAAATGCAAGTTGTTTCAAATGTAAGGACAAGGAAAGGAATGTTCTGGTTTCCTAGGTTCCAGCAGAGTATTTGCAACCTGAAATGTACTGGCTTCTTACCTGGAAATCATTTTTGTTAGTCTTAGAATACAGCAGTGTAACTTTTCCTGTTTTACAACAATGTGTGTGATTAAAATTGTAGATTAAAATATAACAGTTTGTATTATTCAATATTAATTACTCAAAAACAGAACACTTCTACAAGCAACAAACCAGGCAATATACACAACAGGGACTGTAACAAGACAGGAGTGCTGACTCCCAGTGGTGCCTAATACTACATGTGTACAATCAATAGCCCCGGTGACTGATGGAAAGTCTGCAGTGTTGTGAAACTAATTTCTGCTTGCTAAAGCTTCAGTACAGTAGACAGGAACTTGATGTGATTATAAGCGATTTCTGCTAATGCCAGACTTACGATTAGCTTTACTAACCCAATAAAACCAAACATGGCATTTTCTATTATAACATGACATGTTTTCTATACCATAGTAAAACCTTGATAAATGATTCAGCTTCTTGGTACCTGCCATTGAACATAATATTATAGAACAATATTAATACCATATACCAGTGCAGCTGTATGAGAGAGGGGTCTGTGTTGGCTACACTGTGATTTGTGTTCGGTTCCACCAGTGAACAATTGGTCAGTGTGTATGTAAATGTGCCCTTGTTTGTGTGAGTCAATAGGGCTTGGGGGATCTCTATTTAGGAACTGCCTATGAGCAGCTCGGAGTTGTGTTGTGGGTGTGTTGTTGGTGTTGCCTAACTGAGCTTTATCCTTCTTCCTGCTGTTCCAGTTCAATAAAAATAGCCGTTTTTACAGCTTTGAACTACTACCTGTTTCTCTTCATTTATTCTCGCTGCATATATATATATATATATATATATATATATATATATATATATATATATATATATATATATATATATGTTACGGTTCATGTGTAAAATCAGTAAATGTGTAGATTAACCGGCTCACCGCTCAATCTATAAAATAACCGGTATATGTGTAGATTTACCAGCTCAGCAGTAAATCTATAAAATAACTAAGAAGATGGTAGTTATAATGCTACAGCAGTTTGAGGTGAATTTGGAAATAACGTAACATCAGGGAGCTTAATGGCAAAATAAATAAATAAATAAATAAATTCTGTAAGATCTGTTACATGCTTGGGTAAATTAACTGATTTTTTATTTGTTTTTCTTAAACTATAGCCTTAGGGTTTTTTGTATTATTTGATTAATCTTTCTAAACTTCACTGCATCCCTTCTTGCATTATTATTATTATTATTATTATTATTATTATTATTATTATTATTATTATTATTAAATAATAATGTATATGTCCTATATACATTTCTGGTGTTATGTCTAATGATTTTATCCCCCTTGTCTTTCGCTTTATGTAAAAAAAAAAAAAAAATCCTGATTTTGTTTTAAATCAAAATGTACCATTTTCCTAAATATGTTACTACACTAGGATAAATAGTCCCAATAAATTTATTAGTCCCAATTAATTTAATGGATAAACTAATTATTTTAAATAATAATTTCAATAAATTCAAATAAATTAAATAAATATTTTCAGTATTTGTCTCATGAAGTTGACTGAACCAGAGAATGTACAGTTTTGATCAATTAAATGGCTGGTTAAATAGTTGGACAGATTGTGCAGTAGGTGGCACTGTTTGGTGAGTAGGGGAGTTTGTTTCTGCCTTTTGTTTACGAGTTGATGACGGTACTCCAGAGAGGATGTAACTCCAGGACTTCCTGTCTTTCTCAGCTGGTGCCCAATAGCTTCTTAAACTACCTTATAAAATGGGTTGGGAGATATCTGCGTCCTGAGTACACATGACTTGTTTGTTTAAGTCTGGTTGGCATGCAGCAGGGTGATGTTGTGACTTGTCTTTGTGTTGTTGCGTGTAAGTTTTCAGGATAGAAATGAAGACACTGTTTGATGTTTTAAAGCGGGTATCTAAAATGAAGTTTATAGATCATCCCACTGTGGGATAATTTAAATAATGATTCAGGCCAGCTCGCAAGCTTGTGTAGCTGCTAACTGAATAATGTGTGCCAGCTGATGTTATCACTTCAGCAAAGAAACTTCTTAAAACTGTTTATTTCAGTCTTCGATACAGTTTTTCAGTCCATATTATTTTTTGTTTGTGCTGACCAATCATTAAAAACTGACACAGCCCAAGCAGTTGCTTTTTTAGTATTAGCTTCAATTGTATTAATCTGTTACCAAACTGTTGCGGTCTAAATCCTCCAGGAATGTGTGGACATTGGAGTCACCAAACAAGTTCAAATTTACATGGAGGAAGTCTGACATTGTATTATTATTTTGTTTTAATTGGGGGAAAAATGGTGGCCAAATGGTGGTTCTTAAACGTTTGGCGCAATAATATCTGTTTGTAAAAAGTCTTAGTTGCTGGGACTTGTTTTTACCCATTGGTTGTACTGTAATAATTCAAATGCCATATATATATATATATATATATATATATATATATATACAAACATGATGATTTACTATCCTAAATGTTTGTCCACACATGTTTCCATGTACTGTATGTCAAGCATCTATAATAAGCTATAGTTATCTCATAAAACAAGCTGATAATTGGAGTCCAATTTATATTATGAGACAAGTGCAATCTTACATGCCTATCTCAAATACATCACTGTCACAGACCTGACAAACAGGTACAAAACCACTTGTAAAGCTCAGGAGTAAGTTTGACATTTATGACAATGCATTCAATACCTGTCAGCAGTCTTACATTTTACACATAACGGTAGTGGAGGCACTACGTAAGCAGCACCTTTATTTTGTAGTTTTATTACTGTGTTTTATTTTCCCTTTTCATTTCGCCTTTTGTTGCCTACACATACAGGTATATAAGCCTGATACATGTATGGTCCTGTATGTGCACATGTGCAAAAAAACAAAGCATACAACATGTCAGCTATTTTTAATTATCTGCAAAGCACCACAATGTAAAAAAAAAATAAAATAAAATAAAAACTAATAATAATAATACAAAGTACATTTTAAAAGGTTTGGAGTGCGCTTACTCCAACATGGAATAAGCGTAAATTATAAGGCTAAGATATGAACAGATGTTTAGATGTCCAACGAAAGTAAATGAATCTATGAACCATGAATATTAAATAAAGAGCTGACGGACATGAAAGTATAATTTTCATTGACTGAGCATACACAACAGCACACTGTATGAACCCGTAAAACTCACTTATACATCTCCGCAAGCTAAATGAAATACGTAAGCACCACGAAAAGAGGTATTTACAAACAAATTGATCAAAACTGTAGCAGGTTTAAATACCTTACATACATCATAAAATACCAAATTTGGCCCTATTATTAATATTTAAATAATGAACATTTTTAGACCTGCCACTGTTAAAATCATTGAATAGACACCAATATGTTATAAATGACAGTCCTAGTCAGTGTCTATTAGCACACAAAGTTCAATAATGTTAACTATATTATATGCAGCACAGTTTGAATAATATATATATATATATACAACAACAGCCAAATGACCAATATTTGCTTAAATTTCAAGTTACATATTTGTTTTAAAAATGTATAAATATATGTTTTGACTTACCATTAAAGTTTACAGCCCGGATGCAACTAAGTAGCTCCTTTCCATCAATGTTGCTCATTTTTGGACAAAGACCAACATATCCAGGGCAGAGGTCTTTGTGCATTCTGTGTAACGAGTGAGCCATGGCGTACACAGCATCAATGACAAACTGCACTTTCCCTTCTTGCTCAAAACTGGAATCCCTCCCAATCTTTTCTAACCCTGGGAAAGAAAATAAATACTTTTTTAGTTTAGTTTTTTTTTTTTCTCAAAGTGTTGTTCACACCGCATGGCTGTGTTTTGTAGGTTACATCTGTAATGCTTTGGTACTAGTAAGCAAATACCAAATTTAGATAGGGGTATATCAAACAGTACTCCTGGGTTTTCCATCTCTACATTATTATTTCAAATCTGTGGTTGTTTCAGGATATACAGTATTACCACCTGTACAACGATTGCATTCGTGCGAAGGGCTGGCTTGCCACTCTTGTGGAATCAGCGGTTCCATTTTGAGTGTCTTTTTCCTTCTTCTTACGTTTTTTTCTTGGTTGTCCGTTGTATGAGTGTGACTGCCTGTGCAGTATTAGGTGTGTGTGTTGTCTTTCAGCCTACACCTTCAGGGAGAACACTATTCCTCACTGAAGCTCGGCTTGCCGTCCCGTCGTTGAGTGACTCTGCCAGCTGTCGTTCACAGCCTTGTGTTCCTCCATCAAGGCTGTGTTTTAGCCTGCCCCGCTGTCGAGTAGACCTTGTAGGCTGCCTCGGCCCACCCACCCCGGTGCTTGGGCCTTCAAAAAGAAAGTGTGTACATCCTTATGCTCTGTTCTTTTTCAAACTAACTGAGCTCTCGCCCGCCGCAGCTTCGGCCTGTGTGTCTCCCCTGGTGCATGCTGCGTGCTGACCAGGTGGCTGACTACACGCGGTTAGGATAGGCACCACTGAATTAGCTGCCCCCCGGTGCTTCGATACCTCAGTGCATGCTCAGCTCTTGGTACTTCGGTGCTCGGTGCACACGGTGTTCTGTGCACGTAGCGTGCACGGTACTTAGGTGCTCATAGCACCTCGGTGCTCGGGACACACGGTGCACTTTGTGCACACGGTGCTCAGTGCAATTGGCACGCATAGCATCTCGGTGCCTGGGACACGCGGTGCTGGGTGCACACAGTGCACTCGCTGCACACGGTGCTCTGTGCTCGCACCGTGCAAATTACTCTGTGTGCATGGTGATCAGTGCGAGTGGTGCTATGCTGCCTCGGTGTGCATAGCACCTTGGTACACTGTCCTCTGTGTACTCGGTGCACACCATACTTAGTGCACTCGGTACACACGATACTCGGTGCACGCAATAATCAGTACACAAGGCATTCGGTACGTTCGGTGCACACGGTGCACTCGGCGCGCGCAGTACTTGATACGCACTGTACCCTCGATGCATTGGTACCTCGGTACACGCAGTGCTTAGGCGCCCCCGTGCTTACACGAAGTGCAAGACTGTGTGCAGTGCCAGAGTCATACCCCAGCTGGAATGTCTTGGTTCCATGCTTGTAATTCTTGCAGGGCGAACATGCCCCAGGAGGATGGGCATACATTGTGCCTCCTTTACGCCTCCTTTCAGGCATGCTGCTCCAGATCTCCGCCTTTAAGGGCAAGCCCTGGGCCGGAGCCTGGCAAGCCTGATGGTGGCTCACAGACAGTTATGGCTGTCAGGTGAGGGTCCCCGATGTGGATAAAATGGCGCTATTGGATGCACCAATATCCCCGGGGCATACTTTTGGCCCAGCAGTAGAGGAGATCCTACAGCGCAATTGCACCCCAGACTCCTGGGTGCACACCGATTATGCGCGGGACCTCCTCCCTTTTGAGGGATCACGGTTACATCAGTGAACGACCCTCTTCAGGCTTTGGCACTCAGGCAAGAAATAGAGAAACTGCTTCTCAAACAGGCCATCCATCTCATAGAACACACCTCTCAAGAGATACTTTATGGTGCCAAAAAAGGACGATGGCTTTCGCCCCATCCTAAGTACTTGAAGGAGAGGAGGTTCCAGATGGTCACGCATCACCACATCTTCCAATCTGTCTGGCTGGGCTAGGCTGGGCCTCATTTATGCTGCACCATTTGATTACATTTGATTAATGTAATGAAGAGATTAAGGGTTGAATGTGTATTTAATTTTTTTGTTTCTTTTTTGTGTATTTCTTATAAATAGAAGCTGTCCAGTGTATGTGTGTAGCTGTGGCAATGCTTTTAATATTGAAGGAATTGTGAATATGGAGGTCACATGGGTGGGCTTTAGCTGTATTATCAACCAAAAGTTAAAAAAGTGGGAGTGTAAAAACACTGGCATGCTGCTATGGGAAAAAAAACAGTTCTTTTGAAAATGAAAATACTGCTATTCTAATAAAATATGTCTAAATGAAAATGCTGCTATTCTAACTACGTTTCTTAAAGTTATAATTACTCTTTTTAAAGGGGGGTAGGTGTCTGATAGTTGTATGGCTCCCTATTGCAACCTCCTTTTCTTTGTATGCACTGAAGAACTTTATAAATAAATAAAACTGTGTTTGCACAAATGAAACTCCACAAGGGTAGATTTATTCAAAAAGTACTATCATTTTGCTTTTTTAGTAAGCTGTTACATGCACACCTCCACACACCATTTCATTAACAAAAGAAAAGAAAAAAAAACTACAGAAGAACCCTCATTTAAAACATACCTATACTGTGCTGCTGGGAAGTTTTTCACTAGTTAGCATTGTTTTAAAGGCTGACAAACTACTATGCAATCTGAAGCAACCATTGAAAAACTTTTATCTAGTCAGTGTCTTAGAATTGATTCAGTAAATATTTCACATGTACAGTATATATTACAATGACTGATAAAATGCTTAGCATTTCTTAGGGATTCACTACACATCTCCATAAGGGGGGCTTTTGACAGTTGCAATTTAGTAAGAAGGGGTTTATCCACAGATATGGTCATGACTCATGGATCAATTTAATTAGCTGTGAAATGTGGTTATGTGACTCTCTAAAAGGTAAATATTAACATCCCTTCTTAAAATATGTGATGTTGGCATGACAATTCACCCATTATACACCAGGTTATACAGTTATTTAGATATTTTTTTCTTGTTATTACTGAACGACTTTTGTCCTTGTTAGTAAGAGTATATTGATCGTTTTGTTAAATTCCTCTGTGGGGTCTTTATGGACTTCATGCAGAGGTTGTGGAAAATGTGTTGTATTTCTCCTCAGGCCTTTAGGACATAAATTGCCACAAAGCCTTGGCATTATTGCATTTATTGCAGGAGGAACCATAACTCATTCTTACTATAATAAATCAACGACGCACAATCACAAACATACACAAAGGACAATTATGGAAAATCATTATTGAATAAATTGAGTAGCACTAAAAACAGTATTTCATGTAAAGGCTGTAATTCTCTGTAATGTGTGTGTCATTTTTGTGTATTCTTAATGTGCACTTATTTTTATTTATTTATCATGTCACTGTAGCAGAAGCTACAGTGGCATGATAAATAAAGCACAAGTTGAGTGGTAACTGTGACCAGTTACCACTCAAACAGCTGGGACATGTCTGCCAATCTACTTTTTCAACGTGTTTGGCCAGTTACTCGTATTTGTATCTGATATATCATTTGTTATCTGATAGGGAAGGGTTCTATATAAACCCATGTACTGTAGATTGGGACTAGTACAGTATGGACTGCACTTCACACACCTCCCAAGCCTGATTTAATGACATCTCCCACTTTTTAGTACGGCATGTCTGCAGAGGAATTTATACATTAATTGAAACATGTAATGATTTTATCAGTACAAGGTGAATGTAATAGCTGTGATTAAATCTCAATGCACTTTAACTCAAATAATTTTAAAAAAAAGTTGTACACAAGGTAGTAAATCCAGGCTGTTTACTTCCCAGTCAACCCATCAGTCTAAGAGGTAATCACTCACAATGGGAAACCCATTGGTGATTCTAGAGGTAATCAGACCCACACTGGGAAACCCATTGGTGATTCTAGAGGTAATCAGACCCACACTGGGAAACCCATTGGTGATTCTAGAGGTAATCAGACCCACACTGGGAAACCCATTGGTGATTCTAGAGGTAATCAGACTCACACTGGGAAACCCATTGGTGATTCTAGAGGTAATCAGACTCACACTGGGAAGCCCATTGGTGATTCTAGAGGTAATCAGACCCACACTGGGAAACCCATTCGTGATTCTAGAGGTAATCAGACCCACACTGGGAAACCCATTGGTGATTCTAGAGGTAATCAGACTCACACTGGGAAACCCATTGGTGATTCTAGAAGTAATCAGACTCACACTGGGAAACCCATTGGTGATTCTAGAGGTAATCAGACTCACACTGGGAAACCCATTGGTGATTCTAGAGGTAATCAGACTCACACTGGGAAACCCAATGGTGATTCTAGTCATTTCACTTGAGAATGTTACTCATTTGCAGTTGCTCAATTTTCTTTTCCTGTTATGGTTTCTTTAGGGTACTGTAGAAACACTAGCTAGGTGAATTAACTAGTCCACTGAGCATTCAATCAATGAAAATGTCAGTCTTGAATTAATATGGGCTAGTAAAGGAAATCCAGTTTGATTTATATAGCAGGACTGGCTATTCAAGACATTCCTTTAAGCTAAGCATTTGGTGCTCCCAGAATACCTATTACACTGGTCTAAATTAATTGAGTGTGTTTATAAAGACAGAACAGTACTTTATAACACATCAAGAAATGGAATAATAAAAAGAACACAAATAGTTATGATTTTAGTTCCCTTTTAATTCGAAGACGACTAACAACCATACATTTGGAATATGCCTGCCACAGGTCAGGTATTCACTGAGCATTTTATATGAAAGCTGCCGATAGGCCTCTCCGTGGAGTGACGTCCTCGGTCCCGCCTCACCGAGGTAATAAATAGTCACTGCACGGAGATCTCACCCTCTTTTGCTTCTCACAACCAGGTAAGTAAGGTAGGTATAACTAACCTCTTCCAGTTGTGTGATGATTCTTTTTTAAAAAGCTCTTTCTTTGAGGTTTCTGTAGTTCCCTGGCAAATTATGGCTGGAAGTCGACTTGCCACTTCCCCGGAATCAGGACTCGACATCTGAAGCCTGAGCTAACACTGCACAATGCCACTCCATTTTAAAATATAAAATATATATATATTTCCAACAGCCTACATCACCTGGCGATCGTAGTCTGCTTTCACTAACCATGCAGCTTGCTGCCTGTGTTTTCTTTTTTCTCTGCCTCAAGCAGCTTTTAAAAAAAAAATAGAATAAGAGAGAGAGATGTTATCGTCCACACTGTACTGTCTGTAGACACCACACCATCGTAGGCTATGCGCTGCTTCGGTTGTGTGATTCCTTAGCCAGAGACCAGACACATAGCTCAGTATCCTGGTGCTGGACACCCTTGGCACTTGGTGCTTCGGCGCCCCAGTGTCTTGGCCTCGACGCCCTTGGTACCCTCGGGTCTTCGGTGCCTCAGAGCCTCGGTACATCGGTGCTTCGGCGCCTCTGTACCCTAGAGCCTCGATGCCTCGGTGATCTAGCGCGCCCCTGCATAGGTGGCTTCATGCCCCAGTGCCCAGCCTTAAGTGCCCTGGTGCTCTAGGGCCTCAGTTCCTCAGTGCTCCTACACCCCTGGTCCCCAAGGCTTAACGCCTCAGCACCTCGACACCTTAGCGTCTCCAGAGCGCAGTACATCAGTGGCCTCGGTTCCATTTTGAGCTTGGGTGCCCTGACACCCCAGTCCCCCAGAGCCTCGGCGCCTCAGTGCATCGACGCCCTTGGTGCTTAAGCGCCCCTGGCATTGGTATCATCGATACCTTGGTGCTCTCAGTGCCCTGGTGCCCTATAGCCTCGACGTCTCAGTGCTTCAGCACCGTCGACGCTTCAGTGTCTGGGTGCTCACACACCCTGTGCATAGGCAGCCTCAGGCCCCTCGGTACATTGCTACCTCGGTGACCCAGTGTATTGGCACTTCGATAAAATCAGCGCCCCAGTGCTTACCGCATCAGAGGTCATCATCCCATCTATTGCCCTATAGCAATTATTTTACAGTTTTTGCAAGATCTGTTAGAGGCGGATAAATCCCCCTCTACGCTTAAAGTGTACCTAGCAGCCATATCTGCTTGCCATGTCCCCATTGACTCAGTCTCCCCAGGCGCTCATATACTAGCGACCCTTTTTCTAAAGGATGCTCGGCAGTTATGTCCTCCTAGAAAGGACGTCCTCCCCGAATGGAGTCTAGATGTGGTACTGGAGGCTCTCACTAAGGCCCCGTTTGAGCCTATACATTCCATAGAGTTGAAATATCTCTCTATGAAGACAGCCTTTCTGGAAGCTATCATCTCCGCTAAGCGGGTCGGTGAGCTACAGGCAAATGTCAGTGCACAGTTCCTGTATGCGTGTTTGGGACAAAGGCAACAGGGTATCGTTGCACATAAACCCTGCTTTCCTCCCCAAAATGATTACAGCTTTTCACTTGAATTAGTCAGTGGAACTAGAGGCTTTCCATCCCCCTCCCTTTGCGGAGGAGACAGATAGGAGATTGAACTCCCTCTGCCCTGTTCGGGCATTGAGAGGTTACGTGGATAGAATGAGAGCGCTGCATCAGTCTGACCAGCTCTTCATCTGTCATGGTGAAAGGACCCAAGGCCAAGCCCTCTCTAAGCAGCGGCTGTCCCATTGGATTGTGGACACAATCTCAACTGTGTATACAAATGCTGGCCTACCACCACCTGGGAGGGTGGCCGCGCACTCTACCGGAGGTGTGGCTAGGTCATGGGCCCTCTTTAGAGGGGCCTCATTGATGGATATTTTTACTGCGGCTAGCTGGGCTACTCCGCATACATTTACCAGGTTCTACCAACGTAATGTGGTAGATCCTTCTATGCCTTCATTAGGACAAGGGTCCTTGAGGTTGCATGGTCACACCACCAACACTAGATGGTGGTAGTGAGACGTCCCTCATATGCTGTCCGCTCATATTTCCTTGTGACGGCTTTGATATACTTTCCCAAAAGTATTGGTTGTTGGTCGTCTCCGAATTGAAAGGGAACGTTAGGTTACGAATGTAAAACTGGTTCCCTAAAAGAGAAGACGACCAACAAACCTTGTGAGGTCGCATAACCCGCATTTGCGGGTTCGATGCAAAAGAGAGTGACTATTTATTACCTCGGTGATGCAGGACCAAGGACATCACTCCACGGAGGGGCCTATCGGCAGCTTTCATATAAAATGCTCAGTGAATACCTGACCTGTAGCAGGCATATCCCAAAATGATGGTTTTTGGTTGTCTTCTCTTTCAGGGAACCAGGGTTACATCTGTAACCTAACGTTTTCCACCATCCTAAGTTTGCACCAAGTAAGGCCTTTGTTCATGTTTTGTTTTCTTAAAAAAAAATATGTTAACTTAGATATACTGTAGTAAAAATGATTTGTGAATATGTCCTGGTGTCAGTAATGTTATGGAAATACAGTACTGTCCAGTATAAACAATTTCTGGATCAATACAGTTAAAACCTGCCTGTTTAATAATAGATTCCTAGTAGAAATAAACTGACATACATTATATTAAACTGCATCATGGCCACCTGAAAAGAAAGCTAAATAATTCAAACATGCATTTGAATGAAACTTTTTCAGGCAGCTATTAATTCTGATTGAATTTTTCATACTGTGTAAAGATACTTCTTTTGCACTGTTATCAGATATAAATTAGATTACTGATGAAATAAAGTATTTCTGTGTGGGATTAATTTCAGATTCTATAGAATACTGTATATTTCTATGAATACACTCCTCATACAATTTTTAACAGCTGGGGGGTGTGAATTGTATTTTATATTTCTTTGAGAATCAGCAAGGGAACATTACTCACAAATGCAGCACCTAGCTGCTCAGAGCTCAAATTTGTAAAACTGACGCAATTCTTTCTTTCAGAATTTTCAAGTGCATTGTGATGCTGTGATGAACCTTTTGCAAATAACAATTATCAGCCAGTTCTCGAAAGGGTTCTCTGGACCTTCAACCGAAATCATTGATACTTTTTTATGTTAAGGCTGAACCCACTAACACAACTGGTAGAACTAAAACTCATCATAAAATGCCCGTTGTTGGTTGCTGGTTAATTAAATAAGTACAGTACCGGTTGAGAGGAGAATTCCCATTTGTTTGGATACTTTTGGTCAGCTTCCTGTTGTACCACAACGTATTTAGCAGCGATTATTTATTATTATTATTATTATTATTATTATTATTAGTTTATTTAGCAGACGCCTTTATCCAAGGCGACTTACAGAGACTAGGGTGTGTGAACTATGCATCAGCTGCAGAGTCACTTACAATTACATCTCACCCGAAAGACGGAGCACAAGGAGGTTAAATGACTTGCTCAGGGTCACACAATGAGTCAGTGGCTGAGGTGGGATTTGAACCGGGGACCTCCTGGTTACAAGCCCTTTTCTTTAACCACTGGACCACACAGCCTCCTTAACTAGGATTATACAGTCCTACAATGTGACAAAAACACATGTTCTGTGTAAGTTAATAATTGTAGATAATAGAATACATTACTCTGCTTTGTTATTAAACTCCAGAAGTATTTTAAACCCTTGTGATATATTTCCATATTTCCATTTTTGTCTGTTTAGCAAACCCACACTCAACAAATTAGTCCTAATGAGATCAAGCATCACTGTATACAGCCGTCTTACATTGGGCAATTAATCAATCAATCTCCTGTGGTCTTTCAGCCTGCTCATAGTATCCTGAATAAATTAGGTTTAATTGGCAATAGTGAAAGATGTCTTGCCACCACTGTGCTTACAGGCATTCCTCTTTACCTTTAATGCTGATATTTTCCCCTCGTTCATCATGACATCTACAGCCGATAGGATATTTAACTTTCCTACTCCATCAACAGACGTCTTCTCTTCCCACAGAAATCGTTAACTGCATAAGTACAGGATAGCCCTTTGAGCATTTTGGGTTGGCAAAAGTAACATTTGGAAGGAATTTGGGGTCAGATATTCATCTTCCCCTCTTTGTATAATGTTATTCTTTTACATTGAAATGTTGCCTCTTTTCACCTACCAAATCAACTGAACCCTGGAGGCAAGCTAATCAATAATCAGGTAGGCACTGCTTTAGAGGTGTTCAGAAATATATCATTCCAAAAGACCATTATGCAAGCTTAACTTTATTTTTGTTTGCAGCTCCATCAAGCCAGTGAAGGTATACTATTTGGAATTACATTTTATCAGTGTTTCTTGCTTGCTTATCCCCAGTACCGCTGCTGATCTCTTCTTCCATTTTCTAAAGCATTTCCCATATGTGTCACTGTACCTGTCTCGCAATACACCCTAGGCATGTTCTTGCATTTTGCAGGCACAAAATGATGTTTCTCCAACACCTTTCTCAGCTAATCTTCTCTATCTAATGACACATTCACCCTTGTCCCTTTAACACTGTCAGCTTAACTAGCTCTGTTATCCTTAGAAACAGTCAATGCCATCACAGCTCTGGCCTTTCCTGCTTTACATTCTTCTGCCTGTAATTACAGTGCAAACAGCAGCTTGCATGATTTGTTGTAAAGGTCTCTATGGTGAAGGTTGACGGCATTCTCACAGCTATTTATTAATTTTCTTTTCCTTCTCCAACAAGAACACTGCAGATTTTAGTTTGCCATTATTCTTCATCATTTACAGTTGCATCGCCTTTCATCTTGATTGCTGCTATGGCATTACAATTTGCCTGGGTGCTCATGTAACTACTGTATGCTAACAGATTACAAATACAGAAAAAATGAAAAATGCTACAAAATGTTCTCAAGTAGTGATGGAAGAAATGGTAGAGGATGTATTTATAAGCTTTTTTTTTTTTTTTTACCAGTTGTTTTTTAAAGCAATGTGTCAACAAATGGGGCCTACTGCTGGGTTGCAGTTATAAAGCTAGTTAAGACTTTGTGCCACTGGTCTATTGATGCTTTTCTCTCTGACGCACAATAAGTAACTCTTAATGGCTTTTTTTTTTTAAATTCCCTCAACTTGCAGCTTCTCATTGCTTTGTGACCACTAAGAATGCACCTGCATACAAATTCTATCAGAGGGTGACCCTGACATTATGACCTTAAATTGCTCCTTGTAAGTATAACTATATACAACTAAGGCCAAAAGTTTTGCATCACCCTATAGAATTAACAGGAAACGAAGTGACCACCTCTAACGGCCAGCGTGTGTATATTCCGAGGTCAGGAGGTGGTCGGGGGTTTTGTTCTGGGAGAAGGAAGCTGTAATGTACTAACGATCGTGTGTATATCCGAGGTTGGAGTTGGGTGAACTGCCCGAGGGACAGGGAGTTAGTTTCGGAGTTAGTATATCCCACCCAGTATAGCAGACTGGTGTGTAAGTGGGACCTCCATTTGTTAGCGGAGTAGCGTGAGTCGTCTTCATGGCACCTTTTGTTTGCAGTTTGTTTTTATTTAGACTTTTGTACACCGGGCCTAATGTTCCACGTGAGCTGCCATTGCTGGTAGTGTCACATGGGGTTAATGTCTGTATGTCTTTATGTAAATAAACCTGTGCGCCTGCAGGCCATGTCAATCCCAACCTTCCAGTCTCGGTCTGCTGTCAATCACGCAGCGAACACACAGCCACATCTCAGTCTTCAGTCATTAGGTCCTTCAATTGTGCAGAAGCCCCCTTTTACACCACCTAACAAATAATAAAACAAATCCCTGACAACTCTGAAATCACTTTCAGGAAAGCTAGTAGTACTGAATGATTTCATGGTTATCCAATTATTGCAATAAATTATCTGCCTGAAGAACATATCTGCTGTCTTCAAGCTGAACATGTTTCTGTTCACATACAGGAAGTTACACCTGAGGCTTAGTTCAACCTTATGTGGAGTGTAATCAGAGCTGGGAACCCTTTTTTTTCTTAAACCCTGAAATCACATTAAAAGTACAATAGTAGGTCTTACAGATTGAGTCACCCACTGGATGGTGTGTGCGTGAGGCTAAAAAAGCAATTTCACTGACAAAAAAAGCTATACAACTCAGCCACATTGGGGGTCATGTATCAACCGTTTGTGACAACATTAAGGCCGTAGCGCCGAGTTTACGCTGTCCTTAAAATTGCTCCATTTGTATCATGACACTTTTGTCAAGTTAAGGCCATGTTAGCACCACCAAAATGCGCTCCACTGCTCATTAGCCGTGCACTTTAAGGTTTGTCGTCTTAATTACATGCATGGGCAAATTGTAGGTGGGGCTCTTTGTAAATTAAGCCTGTGATATTAAAATGAGATCTATGAAGCAGCAGAACAGCTGAGCCGGCTCTAAAAGGGTCCACAAATAAGTCAAATTTCAAATTGGTCTTATTTGGGCACAAAGAAAAATTCAAAAAGCAGCTGATAGGAAAGAGCATTATGGCAGCAGTCATAACGTATTTCTTACGATGGAGAGTTCAGGCTCCTAACCTTTCTGAATACCTCAGGAACAGAGGGACAGTACTGAAAAGGGAGAGTATTTAGGGTCCACATTACTCTTTTTGATCTCCCTGAGGATGAAATTATAGGTCGATACCAGCTATTTCATTATGTACAATTGTTTGTATTCGTTGTATAATAAACTTGGTTCATTAAGTTATCCTGTTCATTATGTATATTTGGTTTTATCCGTCGCCTAATAATAGTATATCATAGAAAGTCAAGACACTTAGTCAACACAGGTAATTTCCGCCTCTCCAGATGAGGTACCCCGACTTTAGTGAGTTAAAACCTGTGCATTTTATTTAAAACACAGGTTAGCCCATTTTGAACTGTCATTTCTGCCTCTCAACAAATGACCTGCCTATTGTTCAATTGAGGTAGCTCTTTTGGAGGGGAGGCGCTATTTTTTAGATTAGTCTGGTAATTTGTGCTACCGGTAGCCCATTTAGAACACCAGCACAGCACATTTCAGTATTCAAATGTAGCAGCCTACGCCGTACCTCATTCATTTTAGGGCAGTTAATACATTCGGGATGGGGTAAAATGTGTGCCGCGGCAGAGCGCTACTATACACTCTGCCAATTTAGCGCTGTGTCTGTCGATCTTGATACATGTCCCACATTATCTCCACCTGAGCATGTGCCACTAATCTGGTCTGCAATGCTCTCGGGCAGTGGTGAGCAATTACTGGCATAGTCAAAGTAGAACAGGATATTAACACTGGACTGGACTGGAAGTTAAGTTCTCACTCCTAAAGGGAACAACAACTTGAGACCCCATCAGTGGGCAATTGGTTCCATCTACTAAATAAAAGGACCACCTGTCCATAGAGTATTCTGATGAATCCCATAATAAATATCTTGTTCATAAAGACCATCAAACTTGTAGAGTTTCTTGAATGGTAAAAAAAAGACTTCAAGAAACAATAAGGATGTTCTGTCCATTTCCTGTCTTATCCATGTATTACAACTTTGGTATGTGATCTTATTTGTCAGGAGAAGGAGGATCATTGCCATCCCATGTTGAAACAAGGTGATGAGAAATTGAAGAATCAGTTCATTAGCTGTCATCCAAGATGACGTCTCCATTTATCAAGCAATTCTGCAGGAATCAAGTATGCCAAACTGCACTTAAAAGACTGGAAAGCGAGCCATGCTGTCTAACAGCCAAGGGGGCCGTGAGGGCTAGATCTAATGTAATTTAAAAGAAGTAAGTGAAAGTATCAAGTCCTTTCAGTCAGGGCTCTTATATTTATTACATTATAGCATTTCACATTTTTACTGGTAAATGCCCCCCTTTCTGTCTGTGCAAGATGTATTGCCTAAATTATTAGGCTCTATTAGCACATTTTTCCAGCAATTTCATCTCCGAAAACATTGTGGTGACTCAGATGACAACATGAAGAGCTTAGCTTTAATGCACACGGCAGCATTTTTTGAAAACCTACAGTACAGCAGATACATATTAAATCCATACTTTGTATGTAGGCTAGATACAGACTTTTAAATATCATGCCTGATACGCATAGATAAGAAATATTTTTTTTCTGCATTTTCTCACTGCATGCCTAATTGCCTAATGCTTAAAGTGCTTCAACAGTTATACTGTATATTTAAACTGTCTTGATTTGTACATGGCTATCAATTTCTTTAGGCAAAAGGATTAGGGATCAGGCATTAAGCCAAGAACCATGCAAAGATTTCCATGCAAAGAAAAAAGCAGATTTTTGTTGCATTAAATTTGACATGAACACATACTAAACAAATGAAATGCCATACATATGGTTACTTATTGAAAATAGTTGTTAAAATATACAGTACAGCAGAATAATGTCTTAGTAGTTTAATCCTTCTCTCTTTCTCTCACTCGGATACATACTGTATCCAAGACAACTTTGCAAGTCCTTTTTAAAGTAATTATAGGTTAGTTTTCAAGACTTTACTTTGTTTTATTGTGGTAGAGCCCATTTCTCTGGATATGCCACTAAAGTTTCACTTAGCTTTGCAAAAAAATTAAATCTTTAAAACTTTAGCAAAATGATTGTGAGACTGTTGTTTTACTAACATGAGGTAAGAACAGAGTTACTGTATATGCTGGTTTCACAAACCCTTTTGCACTAATTTTGAATGACCTTAACTAAGGTAACATCAGATTAATGCCAATCAGGGTCTGTGAAACAGCTGTTAAGAGTAAGTAATGGGGTTCTGAAAAATATAGCGTTACACGTCCCCACGTGTTGCTACTGTTTAAATAACGTACCTGTAAATTGTCTTTTTCATTGTTACCATCCTGACAACATTTTACACTTATAACTTTAAAGTCTGTTTCAAAGCTGTTTGCAAAATGTCTGCTGTAGTGTACTGATAGTGTAAGGATTATTGCCCACATTATGGAACAGGTAACACAGCAATAACAATCCATGATGTGGTACGGAACAGAAAAGCCAGAGCACTTGTTATGTTTTTTTTGTTTTTTTTTAATCGCTCTTCCTGCAATGATTTAGAGGACAGATCTCAGACCCCAGTGCACTAGAGCGGACATTTTGAAAAAAAGCTTTAAAACTATATAAAATAAAGCCATAAGCTTTTGAATGTTAAAATAGTGTAAAACTAGTCAGTAACTGGATTTCCATGTGCTTGGATAATATTTGTAGTATTGTGTTGCAATTTAATCCCTAGTGTTACCAAAAAGGAATGGTACAAGGCTATGCAAGAAATCCCTTCTCAGAATTATGAAATTTGCCATGTGCTGTATTTTGTACATTAACCAATGAAAAAGTCATAACTACCACACAAGTTGATCAGCCCCATGCTTTAAATTACAAACTGGAGCTGTGCTATCAATAGTAAATGTGTTTAAGGCATAAAAAAGCAGCTTCTGTATTTGTGGTAGAAAAAAATGAAATGCAGTGCCTGAAAAGGGACTCATTTGCATACACCGGAGCAAAGGACTATGGGAAGGTGTTACATTTAAGAGTTTTGTGTCTGTTTTTGCTCCCGTTACCCCCTTATATCTGTGTGTGAAATGTAGGTCAGTCACCGTTGTGTCGCTGTTTGTCTGTGTGTGCCCCCTCCCCTCTGTGCTGCCTTTTGGGGGTGGGGTGGGTGCTGTCCGTTTAAGGGTTGCTGGGAACTAAATAAAGAGCTCTTCTGCTTAAAATGCATTTCAGTCTCTTCCATTGAATCCATGCAGGCAGAAATGCTACAATACATTTAAGAAGTGATACATCTTTTCCACATCTCCTAACTATCCTATAATTACTGGCCCTGTCCTCATCCTCCTTACAGGCTGTCACAGGGGAAAACATGTGGTTTTCCTGAAGCAGCTCACAAGTGGTCTTTTGCTTGTAACTGGTCCACTTGACCTGAGCCGTGTGCCTCTGCGAAGGGCCCACCAGAAGTTTGCCATCGCCACCAACACCAAGATTGATATCTCTAGTCTGAAGATTCCCAGGACCCTGACTGACTCCTACTTCAAGAAGAAGAGGCTGCGCAAACCCAGACACCAAGAGGGATAGATCTTTGACACAGAGAAAGAGAAGTACCAGGTTAATGAGCAGCGCAAGGTAGACCAGGCTGTGGACTCTCAGCTCATGCCTCTGATCAGGAAGATTCCCCAGCTGCGTGGCTACCTGCATTGCACATTTTTCCTCACCAACAGAGTCTACCCACACAAGTTGGTCTTCTAAACAAACTGTACAAAATATGCTATTAAATGACGTCTCAACCAAAAAAAAAAATAATAACTACTACTACTACTACTATGACTACTACTACTACTACGCCCCCGGGCACGGAGGAGCCACAAGATTTTCACGGAGGTCGTGGCGCCCTAAATCGAGAAGGAAATCAAGGAAGGGACCTTCAACCCCAAGAACTGTGTGAGGTAACAAGAGGGGCAGAGGCTGGGCCTGCACTGCTCCACTGCCAGCTCCCCACAGGTATTCAAATCCTCTTCAGACTGCGTGTGGAAACTGTGAATTTACACACTTCTGTGATAAGGATTGCAATGCATTTCACGTAATTCCTCAGCAGGTTAAACTGCACTTCTTAACTTTTCCTAAATTGCTGATGATAAAGGATCACCCTGCACACACTGACATGTGCAGTATGTGGTGTGTAATGTGTGGTCCGTGTAATTTGATAAGTATGTTAATAGCAATTAAACATGAACCTGAAAAAAACTACTACTAATACTATGACTACGACTACTACTACTACTACTACTAATAATAATAATAATAATAATAATAATAATAATAATAATAATAATAATAAATGTTGTGTTTTGTCGTATAGCTTATGAATTAACTGTAAAATGACTTTAGTTTAAAAAATGCGAAATGCATATGTGTATACAGTATACCAAAACACTTGCAATTAGTGTACACTCAAACTCTGTTTTGGATTGTATCCACTCAGAAGACTTTTATCACTTAACTATATGGTATTTGTTGGATTACAAATATCTAATATGTCAAGAATAAAAATGGTTTGTAAAAAAAACAGAAAATGTGTTAAATGTGATAAGTGATAAATCTGTAATACAGCTACAGGTAGTGGACAAAAAAATGGAAACAAGAATGTAGTCAGTTAATGGGGCGTTGGGCCACTATGGTATCCCGCTCTGTGGAGTTCTCGGCGGATCGTTTTTGATGAAACTGACTGCTCGCGCCCCAGGTTGAAATTTTCAGTCAGTTGATCTGCAGTTGATCGCCTGTTTTGCCTTGCACTTCGAATTAATGCACGGATATCACGATCCTGGAGTATGTGCTTCCGCCCACTGTTGCCCTTTGCTGATGATGTCTTTCCCTCGGAGTTCCATGCCGACATCACCTTAGACACCGTTGCTCTTGAAACATTAGCAAGTTGAGCTGTCTTGGTCACTGAAGCTCCTGCCAAATGTGCCCCAACAGTCTCCCCTCTTTCAAAGTCACTGAGGTCTCCTCTTGCAGCCGTGCTAGCCATAATTATAGGCAACCAGGCTTGTCCAGAATTTTTATACATTACCCAAAGCATGCTGGGATGTTATTTGCTTAATTAACGCATGAGCCACACCTGTGTGGAAGCTCTTGCTTTCAATATACTTGGTGTCCCTCATTTACCCAGGTGTTTCCATTTTTTTGTCCACTACCTGTAACAATGGTAACACTGTTTTTTTTCATAATAAACTACACTTGCAGCCTTACTTTTGCTGTGTCAGTGATTATTATTACCCAACAAAATATATACTGTACATACTTCAAGAGTAAGTGATTAACATATCTAATTGCTTTTAAAAGGAAGCACTTATTTTCCCTAAGCTTGACATAAGCATTTCGTGAAACATGAACTACATGTAATCACTGAAAAAAAACAAATCTATTATTTCCATATTTTGTAAAAAGTTTACAGAGCAAAATTATTCCATATGACCCAATTCTTTCATGTTTAATTGTTCAGGATAGGCACTTTAGACACTATTACTTTTAGTGTTATAAATAATGGATAAGTAGATACAATTCATGAGTTCTTCAAGTTTCTTCAGTAATACTGCTGGTATTATTACCATGAAAAAATATGTGCTACCAAATTCATAATGTGTGTTGGAAAAAATATTAAACCCACCTACAGTATTGGCCTAGACCCTGAAGCACTGGGTATTAAGGCTGTTAACAATAAATCAATATGGCTAGGTTTAGTGTTTTATGATTATTTTCTTGATATTTTCTATAGCTTTTTATAATTCTTGAAGTTGTCCTTTTATGCAGTTTTTTTTTCACCAAGCTCTTTTACCCTCTTGCTAGAGCGTTGAAACTATATGGTGCGTTTAAAAAAAAAAAAAAAGTTATTAATGTCATCCCTGTTTATTTACCATTTTTGAAGGTCAAAGGACAGCCTGTGTTCCCCTGTCAAGCTTCCTGTCTCCTATTTTCACCCACCAGCCCAAGCAGCACATTTTACCAAGTTACTGAACCTTGTAGGCAAGGGCCTAGCCTAGGAAATCTCCACCTGGACTAGGGCTTTACTGAAGCATGATGAGGCAAACTTTCCCAAGCCAATTTTCAGACCATGATCACATGACTCACCCATGTTTTAACATCCTCTATAAGACATTTACATATGAAATATGCATAAATGATAACATGTTGTTTTTACAGTTGTTGTTTGTTTAAAAGCTAAAATAGAATTTATTCCAGACCACAGACAAGTCGATTATATCTTTGAAATAGGGTTACATTTGTAGTGTTTAGCACATGATACTTTATTTTGTTAGTTTACAAATGCTTAGGTATATACACTTTATACACAGTATACTTTATACTGTATCTGAATGAACTATTGTCCCCCAAAAAAGTTAACAAGCTTAATCTTGTTAAGTTCCCTTTAAAATAAAGCTTGACATAGGTAAAAATAGGACAAGTGATTCTACTTTGCATGTAAAGTACATAATAGAACAATGGACTGATTAATGATTAAGAGCAACCCATTAATTACAATATCACCAAATAGCATAACTTACTGATGGGTGCTCCTGGTGGTTTAGAAGGAAGAAGTCCCTATTTTAAACCTTTTGTTTTTACATATGATAAAGACATATAATATGGCGATTGCAAATTGTGTGGTGTTTTTTTTTTTTTTTTTTTTGCGGCCAACCAATTAATTTCATGAAGCAGATTCAAAGTTTGTCCTCCGGAGGTGAAAGGCATATTAGTCTTGTGAATAATCCCACTGCCCCCCCAAGCCCATCAAGCCCCCCCAGCCCCCCCAAGCTCCCCCACCCCATGTCCTAGTCCTACCACTGTTTATATAGACCCCTGTAGGCTCACATACTGTAGGTTGCCAGTCTGTACCTTTAAAGATTGTCTGAAATCAGGCTGCATAGATGGGGATAGCTTTGGATCAGTAGTAATTGATTATATTGTACAATTATTATATTGTGAATAATTAAAAATGACTAAAGCAGAGGTTGAAAAAATATTGAGAAGATAAACTAAAGGTTTGATGTATCGTAACGATTTGGTTTGTGTTAAATATATAGCTAAATCAATTGTTTACATAATTCAGAATTAATGGTTCTCTGTCTGTAATATTCTGGTGTGTTGTAGAATCTAGAATTAAACATGAGGACAATCATCTGGGTCCAATAACACCACACAGCCCTACGATCCTGCTGTCAACTGATTATCTTCTCCCAAGAATTTGTGTTGCCAAATTCCACAATATGGCCACCAACTGAAGATTTGGCTGTGGAATGCATAAATTGAGCAGTGCCATAACAATAGACGCCTGCTGTATGTTCACTATGCTGAAAGGTTGTTCCACTGTTGAAAAGCAATTATAATTATTGAGTATGTAAGCTTGGATTAATTGTCATGGATTACTTGTATGGTTACAGTAACACATTTGAACAGACAAGGATCCTTTGTTTGCTACTAAATTGTGTGAACACCATTTACAACCCTATTGGATCTAAGGGATCACAGCAGGTTATTATATTTTTTTTACATTAGCAGTTTCAGATTCTTATCAGTGTACTCTTGTTTTCTTTTCAGAATTCATCCTGTGATTGATGAACCAGATATCTCAAAAGAGATCATCACATTTCTAGTTACTTGTAGTTGACAGAACACAAATGCTGTCATATTATTGTATAAACAACATGACTGCATACATTCTTCCTCAAGACAGAAAACACTGAGAAAATAATAGGAACTGGACAATAAAGTAATTATTTTCATCATGTCAAGGCACTGGGACACTCTGGACCGCTTCACATGAATGCTGAACAAGTTCCAGCTGCCCAGGGTAGCATCGCATTTAAATATTATGGGATTGACTCTCTTTTTTATAAAAAAAAAATAAAATAAAATAGCTGATGAATGAGTCCATTTTCAGCTTAAATTAGTTTCTACATAGCCGTTTCTACCTACTGATGTAACATTTCACTTAAAATCTATACACTAAATGACTGTTTATTTTTTATTTTTTATTTTTTTAAGTATAAACTGTTCCTCAAAAGAAACCATGTATGTTTCATACAGAGGGGAAAAGATGATAAAAACATCACTAGTAAACCCACTGTTGTGTTAAGAACTAGTACTGTTGTTTTAAAAAAAGACTAATGTTTTATTAAAATGGCCTGGCGATACTGTAATTGTATAACTGAAAAAATAAAACTTTTGGATTTATTGCAAAGGTTTATAGAAGGTTGTGTGTGTGTATTTTTTTTATTATTATTATTGACCCTCACTATAACGCCACCTTCGCTTAGTGCCTGTTTTTGCCCATGGCCCAGCTAGCGGTATAAGGAGGGTTGACTGTACAAAAAAAAAAAGTAATAAAATCCAACGTTTTGGCAAGAAGTATTTTTCAATTTATTCAGTTCTTGGTGGGCAATATACGCTGAAAGTCCACAGCAAGGTACCATGAATATTTGGTTAAAAGGCGCCACAGCTGTGCCTTTTTTTCATTTCAAACCTGTCTCTCTTAAAAGGCTGAGACAAAAAGCAGCTTAATAATGTGTATAAGTTGTGTGGCTGAACCTGGTTCATTATTCATTTTAGTAGGTATTTTTGTAGTAATTCTAGTCACATACTTGTGATGGAATGGATCATCTGGATTTTATCAATCTAATCATTTATCATTTTAATTATGTTGTGCCCATTTCTTGGCAAGCAAATCACAATATTCTTTGTCAGGCTCAAAATGTAGAACATTATGGATACAGTAATGTCTTTTTTCTTAGAAACATCCCTCAAAACCTGTTTGTTTATGGGCTTTTTTTTAAAGAATATTATTTTGACAAAATAACTTACACAATATGTAAGAGGACATCCTGGCCATGTTTTTTTTTGTCAATCTGGTAAGTATAGTGATAATGGAATCATTAGCAGGTTTTCTTTGTTATTGGTTACTAGCTGGTGAGATGAATGCTTTCCAAAAGTGAGCAAGAGTTATATATAATGAAATAGTGCCTTAAATCTTGCATATGATCCAGCATTGTTTACCCAGATTTGTTTTTTCAAATCAAAATACACATTTGTTATGACATGTGTCAAAACCTACATAGCAAATGGAAGTGGATTTCAATTATTCTGAAGGTTTTGCATATGTACTATACCTCTATATATTCACATGATTTGCCTCTTTCTTAACATAGCATAGCATTTACCTGTGCATTTCTTGAGATTACCAACTCTCTTGCCATGTGATCCTAATTTACATCCAAAATTCTCTTCCCAGAACTCTGCAAACCATACGTTTCGTCTGTTGTTAGCTAGTGACCGGCTCCTAAAATATCTATCAAAGCCTGAGATAAACAGAGAAAGAGGGAAGGAAAAAGAGAGGAAAGCAGTGAACGCCATACACTGTGAAATAAGGCTCAATTACTATGCAAGAATGCCTTTGTAAAGTACTTTTTCTTCTGTGGTTTTATGTCATTATTTGATTAGCACAAAAAAAGATAAGCTACTTCAGTACACAATTTGAAAAACCTTCAATTAAAAAAGCTTTTAAAATCATCATATGGGCCTGTATCTTAGCATCAACTATAGCGAGTGTGGCAGCACTCTGAATAATACGTGAATGCATAAAAACATATCACTTCTCTTAGAGCTTGAGGGAATGCAGTGTAAATAAATTAATGTGGTTTATAACCAACCTCCCTCAAATCTACTAACCTTCCAAGGAAAGTCTCAGTCATGTTCTACTGAACCCTTTATGCCTGTGTGAATACACCGTGTAACAATTATTATTATTATTTTTTGTTCCTGGGTATCAAGTGTTATTTCCTAATTGCTTATGCCTCAAAAGTATAGAACATGGCTATTATTCCCCACAAACTTTGCTTTTGTGACCAGGACAGTGATATTTTGAAATTTACCTATTTTCCAGAACATTCCAGATAGATTCAGTGCTGAGTAAACTTGGAGTAACTTCTAGAACTTTCTAGAACTTTCCAGTAATATAAATAGTAGTATAAATACAGGGGCCTTAAGCCCACCAGTTCAGTTTAGTTCCAGATGCCTAAGTGGATACATATCTGCATTTTTCTGAGATGGCATCAAGAGGCTGCAAGCATCCGTCAGATGCATTTTGAGACTTCAAAATGGTGGCATTCCTGATGGGTCTCCAAGGCGGTTTTACCAAGTTTCCCTGCTATCTTTGCCTTTGGGACAGCAGGGACACCAAGGCGCACTACCACAGGCGGGACTGGCCACAGTGGACCGAGTTCTCTGTGGGGAGGAACAACGTCAAGTGGGAGCCACTGGTGGACCCCCGGAAGGTGCTGATGCCACCACTGCACATCTGCAATTGGGTCTTATGAAACAATCTGACAGAGTTCTAGATAAGGAGTCGGCAGCCTTCAAGTACCTTCAAGACTTCTTCCCTAAGCTGTCTGAGGCAAAGGTCAAAGCCGGTGTTTTCGTCGGCCACAGATAAAGAAGATCCTGGAGTGCAATGAATTCCCCAAGAAGCTCACTAGTAAGGAGAAAGCGGCTTGAAACAGCTTTGTCGCAGTGGTTCTGGGCTTCCTGGGCAATCACAAGGCCAAAAACTATGTGGAGCTGGTTGAGACTCTGGTGAAGAACTACGGCACAATGGGCTGTAGGATGTCCCTCAAAGTCCATATCCTTGATGCTCATCTTGATAAATTCAAGGAGAACAAGGGAGCGTACTCGGAGGAGCAAGGTGAGCGCTTCCACCAGGATATACTGGACTTTGAACGCCGCTACCAAGGACAGTATAACGAGAACATGATGGGAGACTACATTTGGGGGCTGATTCGTGAAAGTGATTTACAGTATAATCGTAAATCTCGAAAAACTACTCACTTCTAAATCTTTTGTAGTCATTGTTGTATTACTTTAGTATAAATACATGCTAATTTGGATTAATATGTTGTTTTTTTCTGACTTTATGTGAACGAAAAGACACAAATTCACCTGTTTTCTCATTGGAAATAGGTAAATTTCAAAATATCACTGTCCTGGTCACAAAAGCAAAGTTTGTGGGGAATAATAGCCATTTTCTATACTTTTGAGGCATAAGCAATTAGGAAATAACACTTACTACCCAGGAACAAAAATTGTGTTACATAGTGATACCAATCAGGGTGCAAGAAATCAAATCCCAATGGGTGTGTAGGTTTCTTAGTGTTCCTACCATAGATAGAAGCTCTTTTGGGCAGAATTGTGACAGCCCCTTCTGCCACCTCTTCTTGCTGAACAACTGGTGCGATTTTGGAACCCCAGCTATCAGAACCAACCCAGAGGAAATGGCCAGTTTGATTCATCCTTTTGGCTGCTTCCAGCACCCGCCTGCAAGTTAGAAATGAAGTGTCACACAAAATAGCACCATCAGATGATTACTACTTTCAGGTGAATTAAATTCCAATATGTCTTCATTTCACCAATATTTTGTCTCTGACAGGTGTAGACCAGCAATCATGTTGTGTCTTTAGTTATCTTTAAGAACAGCTGGTAGTCATGGTAAAAGACTTAGTAAATATGGATGTCTGCTTCAATGCTAAATATTTCTGTACTTTTTCAAAAGGTGACCAGGGGCTTTAGATGGGTGTAACTCAACTTTCAGACTGGCTTCCAACACATCAAATAGTTTCCCCTTAAGCACTTAGGTGTCTGTAGACCATTTTAATGTATGCATGAATACTTTCTTTAGACATCATTATTGCAAGGGGTGATCGATATCATTTGAAATTAAGTGAACTGTATTTAGTGGCATAATATAAGCTACAAAAAAAAACATCTGCATTATCTGCTCATCTTTTTATGGATATTTTATTAAAAACTAGAAACTAGCGCTTGAAAGCTAGATAGAAAGATGTTTCATAGTAAGAGCTCCATTTGGACGTGATGGGCTTGTAATGGAACTTTATTTACCTCATCACATTCTTAAAACTTAAATTAACTGCATAAATATCAAAGCGCATTTGGGTCAACAGCTTTTAAAAGTGAATTTAGCCACCATTACATGCCACATGTAGCTTTTTCATCATTAAACATTAGTCTAATACTGTGAGTAAGTAAATTGAATCATATACATTTGAAATGTTAATCAATTTCCTTGGATTTATTTATCTTTTTAAATCTTGATGTGGTCGACAATGACGAGGGCACCTTTGATTGCACCGGTCTCTAGTACAGAATGCAACCGCTCTAAAATCCGGGGTACAGCATGCTTGCATTGGACCTTAACAACGAAGACGAAAAAGTCTGTTTTGCATCACCTAGAATTTTAGGATTGAGACAATAAAAAAAAAAAAAACTATATGAACTATCATTTAAAACTGTACCGGAAGTCATAATAGTAGTACAATATTTCATGTTAGTTTTCGAAATCTCACATTCTTCAATTTTTGTCAGTTTTTCATTTAGTATATGGAAAACTACAAAGTGGTATGTAAGGCTTGGTGTTTAAAATTGAAAGATGCAGAGCGCCATTACTGTAGGAAAACAATTCTTCAGACCAATGTGTATAAAACATGTATGTGAGCAAGTGTTTTCTTACATTTTTGCATTACATTATGTTTTTCTTTACATAAAAAAAACAAATTCAAGCTGCAGTATAAAAATAAGTAAATAAATGTGCATATCTACAAAAATAAATGAACAATTAATTCAGCAATAATATGTATAGGGACTACTTTGTATTGGTGGAAGGATACATTCAATAAAAAATGAACTTAACGTTTAAAATCTAGTGTTTTTTTGTGTTTGTTTTCATTTTATAAGATTAATATAAAGTCATTTTATAAGCACAATAACACACTCCAGGGTGTTTAATGGTTATACATTTCCAGGAAGGACTACAGCGCTAAAGCAATGAAAATCACGTTCATTTTCAGATGTCTAAATTCAATTGTAACATTATAAAGGGGATTTGGATGCTTATGTGCACAAACAGCAAATGTAGATGTATTAAACCATCTACATCCAAGTCACTGTTTAAAATCAGGTCTAAAGAAGACCCAACTACGCCTGCCTTCATGTTTTGCCAGGCATTCCGAAGAAGTATTTCTTCACAATACTTAAAGTGGTGCTTCCAAAATAACTGGTATTGACCAAAGTGCTTAAGCAAACTGATTTTCATGGTACTTGAGAATGCCTTCTACAGCAGTACGAGTAGAAGACCAGTGGTCAGTAATATTCAAATAGTTTAAGTAATACTTAAGTACAATATTGTTTGCCAATACTCCTGGTTGCTACACTATACAGTACTATAATTTTACCAATTATGTGTAGTTGCAGTACATAAGTAGAGCTGAGCAGGTAGTAGCTAAGCAGTGATTTTGTAAAACTTTTTGGAAAGGGATATGTTAAACGTGTACTTTACTATTTATTATATATACATGTATTTATTTATTGAAATACAAACCTGATGTCATCTTCATTTGCAAACATAATCACAGCGCGGGCGTTTGTGGTTTCCAACAAGCGTTGGATTATCTTGTCAAATTCTCCTGGTTTTGGTTCTCGAGGGATTTTCAGTGACTGTGCAATGCAAACACCACCTGCATGAAAAACCCAATACCATTCAGAATCTAATGAATTCTTTATTAGGAAACCCTATGAATAGATATGCTACTTCGTACAACAAACCATATCCTGTAATTCTATTCTCATATTTATAATATTATTTTAACATAAAATCCTCTTAGCAAAATCTAAATGAACTTGTCCTATGGAGGATTGAAGTATATTTTAAGTACATATCATGTAACACTAGCTAAATATAAAGCTGTCTATTTAAACAGATACAATTATATTAGGAATGCAATACAAAAATGCTGTCATATTTTAATGTAACCGAACATACAGAATTTTCGTTTTTTTCCCCTTGGTCTGAAAGTATGGTACATTACTTCAACTCTAACAGCAAACCTGTTTGTGAGGAAATGCATTCTGACAAGTGTACTCAATATTAACAGATTAACAGATGTACTCTTTTTCAAAATATCCTCATTTAACGGAAGAGTTTCAACCTTTCATTTTTACTGAGTTTCTTCATCTCAACATAGGATGATACCTTTCAAGTGGATGTAAAAAGGCTAGCATACAATTTGAAAGGAAGATCAGATGAAATGCAATAAAAAAATAAATAAAAATACCAGTAATTGCATTTCAGTTCAGACTGGCAGGTACATGTTTCGGAGCACGCGTGTTTCAGCCTCCGTTTCCCAAGTCGCTGGGGGGTTGCAGAGGTGAACCGGGATAAAAATAATAATTGGGCATTCCAAATTGGGGAGAAAATCGGGGTATAAACCATTGCCAATTACTACATTTAAAATAAAAAGGTCAGTAGGTTCCATTCCAGCTGTGCCTGTCGAAGTATGCAGCACGGTCAGATATTTACACAGGGAAAACCTTGCAGGTTACATGATGATTTCCTAAGATGTCCTTACCAAAGGGGAGCTGGAGTAGTTAAGCTTCTTGTGAGATTTGGATTGGACTTTATGCAGTACTATGATAAGTCCTGTAGGACTTTTTACATTTACAAAACACACAAGGTCACAGTTTGGAGCATCGTCCAAAAATGACTTAAATTATCTCTACAAAAACACACTGCTGTAGTAGATACAATCTGTGTAAATATGATACCAGCCCCCACATACAAATACCCTTGATTTCCAGATCTAATTTTCAGATTGTGTATCTACCTAATGACTCTAGATTAAAAAAGTGCTTTATCACCAGCTGTGTGGCTGGTTATTAATCAGAAGCAGGCTTTTATAGCCACCATTCTAATTTGTCCAGCCCCACCTCATGATGCATGATTAAGCAAACAAAGGAATCAAACTACCTGAATCAAACTACAGTATTTCTGCAGTTCATAAAACTGAGATATTTGGCCACCCATTTTGAATAAATTAATTTTAGTTATTTAATACCACAGGCCAATGTCATTACAAGGGTACAGGTTTCCCAGTGTAGCTGCATTAAGTTAATTGTCTGAAAATGTTAACAAGCGCAATGATTATTAGCACATCAGCTTATTGATTTTTCCTGTGAGAAATTGGGATGCCCAAGACAGTTCCTATGGTATGAAGATAAAAAAAACACAAAATATATACCTTGAACTGACAACAAGCTGAAACAAAAACAATTTAAAGAAAGCAACATTTAAATCATATATATATATATATATATATATATATATATATATATATATATATATATATATATATATGGTTTAACTCCAACGGCACTGACTAATTAGAATTATTGACTTTTTCATTTCTGAATTTGTCACAGGTAGATGCTCCATCAACTGCATTAACATTATTCTTGGAAAGAGCCCTCAGTGCACATTTGTTACAATGGGTGGATAACAGGCTCTGACCAGCACAACAAGGTTTCTCATATGCGTACCTTGATCACTTGCCTTACTCGGTTAAAATCAAGAGAGATTAAATCATTTATCTTGGTTATCGTAATCATAAGCAGCGTTTACATGCACAAGTCATGACAGTTTTCCTCACGACGTGTTTGCCATACTTTTCAGGAAATGAATTGCTATACAGTTCTGATTTAGGAAAAAAAAAATCGGCCATACCAATGCAGATTACTCAATTCATAGTCACTTAGAGGAGGGGATATTTTAAATGTCCGTGTCTGCTTACTAAAAGAACGACTCTGAGTATCGTGAGGAGAGCTACATGCGTTGCCATGAAGATAAAAACATTTAACAAGAGAAATGAATCCACATGAATTCATGTGTTGCCGCGCTCATTCTGAATTACACCATTTTACTACTTAGAATTTATATTTGTGTATGTGTGTTTGTGGAACATCTAAAAGTTACATTTCATTAACACTAGAACCGCCTTTTACAATTCATGTTTTTATTTTGTGTATATATATATATATATATATATATATATATATATATATATATATATATATATATATATATACACAAGCCTGTTGTTATCTCTACTGGACCTGGCAGCCATCAAGTTAGGAGAGATTTCATCTTGAAGCTAGCCACAGTGCTTCAGTAGAAACATTTTGATCAGAAAACTGCAAAGCTGCAGGCTGCAGCAACCCAACCTGGATTCTGTGCTGCGAGTGACACACACAAGATAAATCATATGTTACTTTCGTTTTAGATTAAAAACTACTTTTGTTTCTACAGTTTTGTATGTGCATATACCAGTTTACACACTAGTTTCTTTTGAAATGTTTATTTTATTACAGTTTTTCATTTTTTTAAGCAGTGCTTTATATGTGGTAAGTTAGAAAATAAACCCTTTTATGTTTAATTGTTCATTTAAATACAGCGTTTCAGCTGTGCAGATGTTTGATATGATGTGCTTGAATACAACTTTTGAGTTGTATACGATAGTTTGTCTTTCATTTTAATATTGATAATGTTTAAAATGTACCGTGATAGTGACTGCTGTCAGCGGTTCTAGTGTTGAAGTAGTCCATAAATGTACAGTGTGTGTGTGTGTGTATGTTTTGTACGGCCTTTCTACTGGAGATTACGTGATATTAAGTCAGAAGAACGGGATCTTGACTGCTGAAACATTGTGAGCCACAAGCACAATTCCTGCTCCGGTTTACATGGGTTCTTACAGCAATTTTTATCCTGAGAAAGTGACTGACCCTGCCCTTAAAGTCGCGCTGCCAAAAGGGCGTCCTTTTGCTGTTTCACGATGTATTCGCGTGACGACGTCACACAGTCAGGACTGTAGAGTCAATTTTCAAGTGCATGTAAACCAAGCCATAGTCCGCATTTAACAATCCACCACAAAGTTGTCTTTTTTGTTTCTCATATTACAAAAAACTATGCGAAAATATATTTGAGAATGAGGCATTTATAAGGCAGAGCATCTTTTTAACAAAATTAATGTACATCTGTGTTTCCTTTAGAAAACCAAAAAGCTTTTTTTTCAATTTTTCTGAGCAAAAACAGAATGTAGAAATCAGAGACACTTATTCTGAACCTCATTAGTGTTTAAGCTTAAAATGAATTGAAATTTAAAGGTAAAAGTTCAATGTTATGTTACAACTCATGCCTTGGGTTCAGAATAACATGCCTTTGATGTTCAATGGGTGATATTGTGCCTGAAACAAAGTCCTATTCTGCACTGTTCTCGCTAGAGATTTACTGTTAGCATATAATTGCCTTGGAAAGAAGAGCCCTCTAAACATGTCTATGAGAAAAAGCTTTTGAATTTGAGTGTGGTTAGCTTTAAGAATTGTCATATACAGACCATTCATCAAATCCTCTGAAAACCCTGAAATCGTATTTTTTTCCATAGTGGCTGCTTTGCAAGGATATCTTAAAACACAGGCATGCAGTGGTATTAAATGTTGTGAGTATCTTGATGGCTGCTGGATACAAGATCCCTGATAGAAAGTGCATGTCTGGGCTATGTGACCTCTATTTGGTCTGGGGACATCGCCAATATTTTTGATAAATGGCTTTTGGCTTCCTTCACAGTGTTACAGTAACTAAATAGGGTTGTCACATGGTGAAAAAGCTCAAATGTTCAACTGGTCCTGAAGGTCAAACTGCACATTTTAACAAAAACGAAGACACTTGCTAACCTTCCCATAGCCCATAGTTAGACATGTTAATTTAAAAGCAATGTATTACTACTGAAATATATACTATATGCTTATTAGGATCTTTGGAGAGAATTTCTGAGATACGTTTCCCTTGTAAAACAAGGTCTGTCCAAGGTGAAAAGTATGTTTTTTATTTCTTAAATTAATAAACATTATGTCAAACTGTAATTAAAAAAATGAGTTACATACCCAATCTACTTTAAAAGTCATTAAATTGGGGTGAACCATGCGTTATGTTTTGAATAAACCATTACTAAACTCACAATCTACTACTATGTCCAGAATAACACAGGTCATGCTGCTGCCAATCACTGAGGGCTCTATTTTAAAAACTAATACAACTGCCTGATAGACAGGAGTTACTTCAGACATTTGTAATTAACATGTTTTAATGCATTACACATGAATAGGTGAGTTTTTCATGTACGGTGCTCCATTGTTATATCACAATCTGACACCATTTATAGTCAACGTGGTCTTACCATGAATGAACTGAATACGTGATTTTTTCAAGTGTGAAATCATGACGGAGCCCTGTATTTAGATTCATATGATTTAAAATTAATTATACAGTATGTATAATGTAAACTACTGTAGAGTTAACACGAAATGCAGAAGAATAAGAACATAAGAAAGGTTACAAACAAGAGGAGGCCATTCGGCCCATCTTGCTCGTTTGGTTGTTAGTAGCTTATTGATCCCAGAATCTCATCAAGCAGCTTCTTGAGGATTCCAGGGTGTCAGCTTCAACAACACACTTTTCACTATATAACCGAGCAATTTTTTTTTTATAGCCTCCCCACATTGTCTAGATGAAGTCAACATAAACTCATAGATTTTTTTCATAGATTCCTTCTTCAATTTCAGTATCTCCCATATGGTATTTATAATGGCCATTTTTATTGCCTGCATGTAGTACCTTACACTTTTTTATATTAAATGTAATTTGCCATGTGTCTGCCCAGATCTGAATGCTGTCTAGATCATTTTGAATTACCTTTGCTGATGCAACGGTGTCTGCAAATTTAACACGTTTGCTTACTATACCAGAATCTAAGTCATTAATGTAGATTAGGAAGAGCAGAGGACCTAATACTGATCCCTGTGGTACACCACTGGTTACCTCGCTCCATTTTGATGTTTCTCCTCTAATCAGTACTTTCTTTTTTCTACATGTTAACCACTCCCTAATCCATGAGCATGCATTTCCTTGAATCCCTACTGCGTTCAGTTTGAGAATTAACCTGTTATGCAGGACTTTGTCAAAAGCTTTTTGGAAATCTAAATAAACCATGCCATATGCTTTGTAATTATCCATTATCAATGTTGCATCCTCAGACAAATCAAACATGTTATTTAGACACGATCTCCCTTTCCTAAAACCATGCTGACTGTCTCCCAGGATACTGTTACCATATAGGTAATTTTGCATTTTGGATTCTATTATAGTTTCCACAAGTTTACATATAATAGAAGTCAGACTTATGGGTCTGTAGTTATTTGGTTTGGTTTTGTCTCCCTTTTTGTGGATCGGTATTACGTTTGCAATTCTCCAGTCTGTCGGTACAACCCCCCCTGTCTCAAGAGACTGTTGCATGATCTTGGTTAGCGGTTTGTAAATAACTTCTTTCATTTATTTGAGTACTATTGGGAGGATCTCATCCGGCCCAGGGGGTTTGTTTATTTTAAGAACTCCTAGTCCCTTTAACAAGTTATTTAAAACTGGATAGAAATAGGTCGACATGTGGGGCATGTTGACCGTATCCTCCTTTGTAAAAACTTGTGAAAAGTAATCATTTAATATATTTGCAATTTTTTTCTCTTCATCTATGATGTTGCCATTTGTATCTCTTAGACATTTTACTTCCTCCTTGAATGTTCTTTTGCTGTTATAATATTGGAAAAACTTTTTGGAATTGGTGTCAAGTACTCATTCTGTGTACTTTGTTCTTGGTCCCTTTTAAATGCTGTGTAAAGTGCCCTTTTTCTCGGAATATTTTTTTAATTGATTTTTTTAAACCATTTTGGCCAAACAAGATATGAATTTAACATGTAACCAAGCTTAAATGTGATGTTTAATAGTTAAGGTAGCCTACATTTGTACTAAACGCATAGCGTTCTCGTTCTCTACCATACTGTGGCACTGCCACCCTAACCAGCCAACTGCAAGGTAGAGGCAGGAGGGATTGGGGGCTGGCCAAGGTATGGTAATCAGGTACTGATTTACTGCCTGATTATAGAATTGAATCAGCCTGGCGATCTTCCCTGCTCCAATCACAAGTGTGGGGATCAACAGGCCGAGGTAACCCTATGTACAAAATGAGACTGGGATCAAACTGTAACTTGAATTTCACAGCTCCAGCGCCTTAACAACTGTACAAATGAACCTGATTAATTTGTACAACTGTTAGAGCTGAAGTTTGACAGTACATTTACTACAGGGATCAGATCTACTCTCACCACGTCACCTTCCCAGTAACCTCATTGTACTGTAACTCAAAGCATTCAGAAAAGTAAAGAAATCCCTTGACAGAAACATGTATTTGCTACTGTAGTTCAGTATGGAAAATGACATTCAGATTGATTCTGTTTACAGATGCTTAGCATTTATTAACAATATGGTGGCAATTCATTCGTAACAGGTATGATTAGTCATGTACAACAATTTCGGGGGTGAAACCTCAATCCTCTTAGCCGCTAGTAAGACTACAATCTGTTTTCTACATTGCCCAGGCTTGCAGATGATTTATGACATAAATGGAAAGCAAGTCATCATGTTGGTGACTTGCTTATTGTGGTTATTCAGTTTCTTGAAGAACTATGAATTATTTGCCACTTAGTTTGACACAAAATTAATCCTATGGTGCTGCAATATGGAATGAAGTATCCTATGTTTTTTATCCTACAGCACCAGAAAGACTGTAGCAAAAGTCATGTTTACAGTAAGCTAGGTATTCTATATGTATGCAGGTTTGTTCAAAAATAATAATAAACAGCTACATAGTTGTCTCCATAATTTCTTACAATTATATTAAGATATAACAGAGCTGGATTATGTAATGTATACCCTCTTACAGCAACATATCTGTTTTGTATGGTGTGCACAAATTGCTAAAATATCCACAATGTCAAATTGTTCAGTTATTTGTATAAGACTGCTCAAATATGTATACAACATAATAAAATGTCTTATTCTGTGTATTGCACCCTGGTAAACTGAGAGCCATTTTAGGGCTTTTCCTTTTCCCAAAGCACTCTTTTTGTACCCTAGTGTGTGGCTTACCAAACGCCCCTTTTTACATCTTAATTTTAAATAAATAAATAAATAGATAGTTAGATATAAATAAGTAAATTTTAAAAAATCTCTTTGCTTTAATGGTGTAAGTGCTGAGAGCCGGGGGTCCTCTTTTTGGGGCAAGTAAAGCTCACCTCAGCACGGGCGGCTCTCAGCAACTATACATTATTAAGTAACCAAATCTGCAACACTCTCCTTCTTAAGTTCCAGTCTCCCCCTTGGGTAAAGTGAAGCTCGTTTTCCAGCCTTGGAGGCCCGACAGCATTGGCCTCACCTTAACAAGGGCGGCTGGCCACTGGCAAACAATTGTAACCCAGTCACAAGCACTTCAGTCCACTATTTATTCTCTCTAAGCTAGAGCTGCAACTCCAGCAATCCATTTCCATTCTGTCATCTCTCCTGTGAACTTGGTTTCATTGAGTTTTATAGCCATTCTGCTCAGCCAGAGTGGAATTTTTAGACTGTTTTGCTCAATTGTGTATGAAATATGCATACATAGCTGCTTGCATTCATTCTAAAGAAGGGGCTTTAAAAACTGCAGCAAAAAAGGATAATAGGGCAGTTTATTTATTTTTGTGTTTGTTGTTTTTTTAATTGATGTAACCTGGCCATTTTTGTATTTCAACAAAATATACCGTATTTCTGAATAACCCAGGGTAAAAACATTGTTTTTTCTCTCTTGTTTACAAAGATTTAGTTCCCTTTCAATTCAAAGATGACCAACAACAATACTTTTGGGATATGCCTGCCACAGGACAGGTATTTACTGAGCATTTTATGTCAGAGCTGCCGATAGGCCCTTCCGGGGAGTGACGTCCTTGGTCCCGCCTACCGAGGGAATAATTAGTCACTCCGCGGAGATCACGTTGTCTTTTGCTTCTCACATCAGGTAAGTTAGGTAGGTATAACTAACCTGTCCAGTTGCTGTGATTGAGTCTGTGTAAAATAGCAGTCACTCGAGTTTTCTGGAGTTCCCCTGCAATTCAGTTCCCTGGAATCAGAAACTTAGCTTCTGTGAACTGAGCTATAAACGCTACGCAACTGTGCTGCGTTTAATCTTTTCAACAGCCTACATCGCTTTGCAATTGTAGTCTGCTTTCTAACCTTACAGCACTTGCTGTTTTGTGTTTTTTCCTCTGCTATTTGCAGCTTTAAAATAAAAAAAGAGAGATGCGTGATTCCTCCACCGGGACCCAGCTCAGCTGCGACCCACTGTTGAGTTGACCCACCTGGCGTGGTGACTGTTTTTCTCTTTAATTGTACTACTGTGTTATGCACCTGTGTCTTTCTTATTACTACTTTACAGCTCCGGTTGTGTGACTGCACGCGGTCCAGACTAAGCACCCTTGCCCAGTACCCTTGGTGCTTTGGTGCCCCCGGTACCCTCGTGCCCTCTGTCTGTAGGCAGTGCTCCACTCTGTTGCAAGCTACACGCTGCCCTGGTTATGTGACTGCACACAGTCCAGACGAGGCACCCTTGCCTAGTACCCTCGGTGCTTGGTGCCCTCGGTGCCATCAACAGTCCAAAGCACCTTTGACCATTGTTCCATAGTCTAATTTCTGTGTTCTTATGCATATTTGTGCCTTTCAGCCTAGTTCCCCTTTCGTAACAGATGTATTCTTACTGCAACACATCCTTTAAGTCCTGATTTCAAGAGTGACCTTCGTACTGTTGATTTGACGGACAACGACACCTGTGCCTTCTGCCAGTTCTGTTGTCAATTCAACGCTTGCCTTCTTTCTATTCCTTAAGGATATTATCTTCAAGTATTGCTTATCCTTCTTAGACAGCTTTTTGGGTCCATTCCTGGGTTCATCAATTACAGATGATGTTTCTCTGTACTTGTTGATTATGCTTCGGATACCACACGTGACGCAAGCTATTTCACTCAATGTTTTTCCTTCTTTATGCAAGTCAAGGTTGTTATAATAGTAGAAAACACTAGTGGAGGCTTTGAGTAAATTGTTGATGCTCATAATGCATCAGAGTAGAAAAATACAAAATGTCTAAAACTTTTGCACAGCAGTGTGTGTGTATATATATATATATATATATATATATATATATATATATATACAGTACAATGTTGCATTACCTTTATGAGAAGACCACCTGTCTAAGACTATGTTTAGACTTCAATATTTAGTTTGAACCTGAGTGCTTGTCTCAGCTATAGCGAGTGTCTTCCTTTTTCCCAAGTTGGAGTGCTGTCATTGGCTATTCCACTGGGTTCATTTGTATTTAATTGCACCTGCTGTTCCTCTGTTCAGTTTTTCTTTATATCTGTAGATGGTCTAACTTCCTCCTGTGTTTGAGTTCTCTCATTTGTATTTCTGTATTCTGTACTTTTGCTAAAGAAATTTGTAGTGCCACCTGTTAATGGATGTTCCTAATAACATAGGGTGTCGTAGAAATAATGTTATACCACTGAGCTTATATAATTTGCAAGATTGAATTCACTTGGAAGGGAAAACAGGCATACTTAAATCAAGCACTTAAAGGTGAAGCAAAGATTTGCAATAACACAGATTTTTTAAAACTGTCATAGATTTGTCAACACTTTCTTATATTAAAGTTTGTTTTTTTAATTATTATTTTGTTTGTTTTGTTTATGAGCTAAACTGCATCTACCAGTAAATAGAGTCACAGATTCTATACTGGTACAAATATAATATTCTTTACTTTTTTTTCTTCTTTCACACCTACATTTGAATATCACTGTTGTCTGGTGTCCAAGATTTTTGAAATATGAAGATATATAAAGAATGCTTTTATGAATAAAATACATTTTGATATTAATTAAACTCTTGTCGCCTCTTGCTGGCTTCTTTAAAAATAATCTAGTAAAATTTTATGAACATGAAACTTGATTTTATTTATGAAATGAATAAAACCCATTATCTTGGTACTACTAAAGTGTAACTGGTACAGTATCATTAATTTAAATGCTGTTTCAATAAACACAGCTCTTTAGAAAAAAAAATGGGCTACTTTATCATTATAATGCAAATCAATGCACAACTCCCCAGCAGCCTCACAAAGTATAATTTGTGTGTTCTTTTTTTATAGATGATTTAAGAATATGTGAAGTATATTTTTAAGAGTAAGCTTCTTCAAGTTACATTGTCTTATTTTTTTGACATTTTTACAATCACTGACATTTTTACAATAAGTTATCCTTATTGCAATTCTAAAATACTGTGTTTTTATAATTTTTTTTTAAATTGCTTTTACCTGAGTTAGCAGTACTGTTAAAAAAAAAAACAAGGTAACATAACAGTTGTATTAGTCGTACATTGAAAGGGTTTAAATTAAAACTGTACCTTCATTTGTTGGATTTATCAGGCTGTTCTGATATTGCATCACTTGTTGTCATATTTAAATAATATTGACTGTAAGCACACATGAGAAGGCTGTCCCCGGTTCAAATCCCAGCTCAGTCACTGACTCTGACTGTGTGACCCTGAGCAAATCACTTAACCTCCTTGTGCTCTGTCTTTCAGGTGAGACGTTGTTGTAAGTGACTCTGCAGTAGATGCATAGTTCACACCCTAGTCTCTGTAAGTCACCTTGGAGAAAGGCATCTGCTAAATAAACAAATCATAATTATTTCCTGACCTGTCCAAACTTATCCATATCCTCAGCTCTTTGAATATTCCACACCATTTTTAATTTATAAGACTAGAATAATAACGCTGTTCAAAATACATTTTTTTTTAGATGAATCCTTTATGCTGTTTATAATTATACATTTTAATTTGGAAGTGGTGGGTTAATTAATATAATCAATGATGTTTCAAACTGTTAACCACAACGAAAAAAAAAATAACATTTCAGAAGACTAAGCGAACATTCAGAAATAATTAAATGTAACGAAGAAAGAAAAAAAAAAGCCAGCGCAATTCTTTCTAAATTAAATGTTAAGCAAACTTAATGAACCAGATGGCCAGGAGTTGCAATACATCACTAAGAATGTTCTCTGTAATTAAAAAAGGAAAAATGTTCCACTTAGGCAAACGCAATCCTTAAATTTACAATGACGAATAGTTAGTTGACTGTTAGTTAGGAAAATCTCAAGAATTTATAGATACCAGCCAGACTTTAGGAAACACCTGTAGTTAACAGTTTTCAAACACAATAACATTGAATCCTGAAGTTATAATTCGGCATTCATTTCCTGACTTGTTCTTTGGAAGCTAGTCCATCAGGGCATTAAAACAAAATGCATAAGATAACTGTATTTAATCGTGTGTTAACTCTAGCAATGACAAATGCACTAATTAACTCATTGAAAACATATTTTTAACCATAACCCCTCTGTCAATCCCTCACTCACTCTCAGCAGATTCCCACTTCATTTTACAATGTCCTAAAGCACTTGTTTCTGACATGTTCACAGCTATAGAGGAGTCACAAACATATGGTGCATGTTATGTAAAGTAAAATAAAAATAAAAAACAACATGGCATTTGATCAGAAAGCATCATTTGGCATGTATAGGGTAAGATTCCATTGGATCTTTGCATGTGAACAACCAGAAGCCAAGCGGGAAGAGAATGAGTGTTAAACAGGCAGAACTAATACATTACCTAATTCAGATGTGCTATGTGCATTTCAGTGATTTATACATACATTATACTTGACCAAATTCTGCAATCTTGGAATTCTTATGATGGTACCTTGTGAAATTATGCACTTGATGTCCCCAAATATTAATCAGCACTTGTATGTATGATGTTGCATAGCTTCTCTGTCTTAAATACTGAATCAGCCCTAGTCCGTGCACACTGATAAAACCATGCCACATACACAAGAACCAAGTATTGATGAGTGGTTGTGTATGCAGGACAAAGCAAAAGGCATAGCCCTGCATGCAATGCAGATACTTTGCTGTGCTTTTTCTTCAAACTAAAAAATTAGGTCATTGTTTTTATAGTAATACCTCTACCTTTAAAAAAAAAAAAAAAAAAAAAATAAGGTCTTACTGGCTATTAGCACACGTTTGGGGTAGATAAGGAAGTGGTTTGCTCAGGAAATCTTCTCTTATGTGTGGAAATGCAGATGGCCACTTAATTTTTGCAGACGACACAAATACACTTCATTGAACATTAGCTATTGTAGTATATGCATTTGGAAACAATGCAAAGGAAAGGCAGCATTACGGGATGTGGGGCTCCTTAGTAGAAAAGAGATTATAATGCAAAGAAAATGTAAATAAAATCCAGAGCTAATTTATCAAAGGCTGCAGTTCCATAGGAGCAAGCAGCTGATGTGAATTCAGGATAGGAAATAACAATGCAGTTCTGGTTGATCTGTGTTGATAGGCACTTAATAACAACCAGTGCTTGCTCTGTTTCATAATTCATGAGGATGCCCATGCACTTTTAAAATGGGTTGTGAATTCATCTGGCAAGATAATGTAAACATGAAATGGTGTTCTTTTTATCTCTTGAATTCCATTACAAACACCTTTAGCTGTGTGTGGATGTCTGTTGCGTACTGAATTAAATAAAAAGAACCAGCTGTTTTATTAATTAGGTTTTGCAAGAGTTTCCAGGCAAACACTGTGTCAGTGTGTGGCAAAACTGAACAGTTCATTGCTTCTAAGAGTTGTATTAATTAATTAATTTATTTATTTAATAAAAACCTTATTAATTCAAGTGAATTAACTAATGGGTGCATCGTGCAAAAGAAAGGAGATACAGCCACAGTCCGAGGGGATAAACTCTGATATGAATTTAAGGATGATATTCTAGCGAGGGAAACTGCTGTCTTCACATGCACTATATGCGTCCTGTGGGTCTGTCTTATATGACACACATTTTGTTATTTCCTTCTTTAAAACCCGGATTTGACAGACTACAGCGAAATCTTGTATTCAGCACGGTGACAGGATTCTGTCACTATCTGTCGCTATTGTTTCTTCAAATGGATAGTTTTGTATTACTGCAGGAAAAAAAATTGAATCATAATGAAAGTAAATGGTAGGGAGATTCCACTTGTCACATAATGCTAATTGTTACCTGATAAACTGTTTAACAAAATAATAAATGGCACTTAACTGTCAACATTAACATAATAAACACTGGATTTACAGTCATGTTACTGTAATTTAGAGAGAGCAGAGGGCTGCCATCTTTAATGAGAATGGCAAAGAAGCCTGTGGGACTTTTAATAAAGCAGTATTGCCTTAGCCTGTGTGTGAGGGATTACCTACAGGTAAAATCATAAATAGTGATAATATAAATGGTCTTTAAAAAGGGTAAACAATAAAAATAATGTCTTACCAATAAACTCAGCTAGTGTTACTGGAGATGATATATATATATATATATATATATATATATATATATATATATATATATATATATATAATTTTATTATTTGTTTATTTAGCAGACGCCTTTATCCAAGGCGACTTACAGAGACTAGGGTGTGTGAACTATGCTTCAGCTGCAGAGTAACTTACAATTACGTCTCACCCAAAAGACGGAGTACAAGGAGGTTACAAGCCCTTTTCCTGGTGCTCCTGGTTACAAACCCTTTTCTGTAACCACTGAACCTCTCTCTCTCTCTCTCTCTCTCTCTCTCTCTCTCTCTCTCTCTCTCTCTCTCTCTCTCTCTCTCTCTCTCTCTCTCTCTCTCTCTCTATATATATATATATATATATATATATATATATATATATATATATATATATATATACAGTGCCTTGCAAAAGTATTCAGACCCCTGACCAATTCTCTTATATTACTGAATTACAAATGGTACATTGAAATTTTGTTCTGTTTGATATTTTATTTTAAAACACTGAAACTCAAAATCAATTATTGTAAGGTGACATTGGTTTTATGTTGGGAAATATTTTTAAGAAAAATAAAAAACTGAAATATCTTGCTTGCATAAGTATTCAACCCCCACACATTAATATTTGGTAGAGCCACCTTTCGCTGCAAAAACAGCTTTAAGTCTTTTGGGGTAAGTATGTACCAGCTTTGAACACAGTGGCGGAGTGATTTTGGCCCATTATTCTTGGTAGATTTGCTCCAGGTTGTTCAGGTTGGTTGGACGACGCTTGTGGACCGCAATTTTCAAATAGTGCCACAGATTCTCAATGGGATTGAGATCAGGACTTTGACTGGGCCGCTGTAGGACATTCACCTTTTTGTTCTTGAGCCACTCCAATGTTGCTTTGGTCTTGTGCTTGGGATCATTGTCCTGCTGAAAGGTGAATTTCCTCCCAAGCTTCAGTTTTTTAGCAGACTGAAGCAGGTTCTCTTGCAGTATTTCCCTGTATTTTGCTCCATCCATTCTTCCTTCAATTTTAACAAGATGCCCAGTCCCTGCTGATGAGAAGCATCCCCACAGCATGATGCTGCCACCACCATACTTCACTGTAGGGATGGTGTGTCTTGAGGCATGGGCAGTGTTAGGTTTGCGCCACACATAGCGCTTTGAGTTTTGGCCAAAAAGCTCTATCTTGGTCTCATCTGACCACAAAACCTTTTCTCACATCGCAGCTGAGTCACTCTCATGCTTTCTGGCAAACTCCAGACATGCTTTCAGATGGTACTTTTTGAGTAACAGCTTCTTTCTTGCCACCCTCCTATACAGGCCAGTGTTATGCAGAGCTCTTGATATGGTTGACTGGTGCACCATTACTCCACTCCCAGCCACTGAACTCTGTAGCTCCTTCAAAGTGATTGTTGGCCTCTCTGTGACTTCTCTCACAAGTCTCCTTCTTGTTTGAGCGCTGAGTTTTGAGGGACAGCCTTTTCTTGGCAGTGCCTGGGTGGTGTGATGCAGCTTCCACTTCCTGATTATTGATCCAACTGTGCTTACTGGGATATCCAAACACTTGGATATTATTTTGTACCCTTTCCCTAATATATGCATTTGTATTACTTTATCTCTAACTTCTGTAGAATGCTCTTTGGTCTTCATTTTCTTTCAGATTCACAGCCTGACCAATGATCCTTCAACAGTGGGGTTTTTATCCAGAAAATGTGACAGCAACTTTAATGGTTCACAGGTGGAGGCCAATGGTAAGGTAATTGTGTCCTCGTTAGGGCAATTTCTTTCATCGATGTAAACTGGGAGCTTCCACAGCACAGGGGTTGAATACTTATGCAAGCAAGATATTTCAGTTTTTTATTTTTCTTAAAAATATTTCCCAACATAAAACCAATGTCACCTTAAAATAATTGATTTTGAGTTTCAGTGTTTTAAAATAAAATATCAAACAGAATGAAATTTCAATGTACCATTTGTAATTCAGTAATATGAGAGAAATGGTCAGGGGTCTAAATACTTTTGCAAGGCACTGTATATATCATCCCCAATGATAATGGGGATGATATATCTCTTACAATAATGGTTATGAAATTGTATGTGTTCTGCACCTTAGCTATCAATTCTGTATAGAAATACTGTTTGGCTCTGCCTCCTGCATAGAATATAGAAAGTGATGCCTTTGAATTTTCTATCTTATTCACAACAGACAAGTACAAATAGTTTCAGATTTCAAGCATGCTTGAAAGTAATGATGGCTAAAACAATGTGAGCTCTTACCACAAAACACTCCAGATGCACTTTTAAAAAATAATTGAGTAATTGCATTACTGCTGTTCATGCTTGTGTTTTTTTTTTGTTTTTTTTTACTTTTTGCCCAGAAATATAGCAAAGTCGAAGTTAACGCTATCCTATTTATTACATCTTTGGATGCATATGAAGTTGATGAATGAAATGGTAACTGTATCTTGCCAGTGTATTGGCTAGAACATCAAGAGGCTTTCCTGATAGCACTATTTTAAATCAAATTAGGAACTCGAGACCTTCATTTTCCAACAGTTAAGGAATAATTTGTCCTTGTAGCAGGGATGTCAAGGAATCTGACTAAGGGGTAGATTCAAACTAAAACTAAGGCGGATGTATGTTCTGAGAAGCTGCAAGAATTGTGCAACATCAAATCAAACAATTCCTGATATTTGATTTGGGAGGGAACTGAAGTTACAATTTTCACAACTCAAACTGACTTTTATTGAAATCAAAGAAGGACTTGAAATAAAATACATAAATTAAATAAATAAACCAAAGCCTACAAACTGTAAAATATGTTACTCACAGTCACTCAACAACAGAGTGTTTATAAAACTTAATACAGAATTTGTACTATCCAATTGTGTACAGCAAACCCTGTTTTACACGACATCGCTTTGGACCAGAAAATTGTGCCAGATAATACAGTGTGCTGGTTTACTGAGGTAAAATAAAATCTAATGCAGTAGTTTCTGTGTATTGGAACACCTGCTAAGAGAACACTTAACTTAAGAGAACACCCTTGTGGTGAAACAGATTTTTCCCATTGTAAATGCTCCGGCTAAAAGAACAGGAACTTCAGTTAAATGAACACCTTTTTGGCAATGATAACAATTAAAATTTCAAAAGTAACTTGTCATCGCAACAGTGTCTTGAGGCACATTGATTGTTTATTCAATCATTCAAGAACCGTCGTCACACCAATGGCTCGTTTTGTATTCTGATTTCCACAAGTGCACCTCATCGCTACAAAATTGCATGTAAACAAATGGCAAAACCTGCTGCTGTTTCTCTTGCTACAAAAAGTTGGAAATTGTTTGAGCTCTTAAAAAAAGCTGAATCAGATAAAGTCGCTGAGCAATTTGTATTTCCCTTTCTGGTGAGTTGCTTCACCATTCTGTGAAATAATGTTATGCATGTCTTAAATATTGCTCCTGTACATGTATTCATAATTAATCTAGAGCTGCTGATACAGTTTTTAACGTGTGTAGGGGTGCTGTGTTAATTTATTTTGACAGTTAGTTAACATTAGTTTGTCTGTTACTTTATTATTATAGTTTATTAACCATCACTTGCCTACTGCCATTCTCTTACTTATTCAGTTCATTTCATATGTAGATGCACATGCATCATGACAAGTAATACATATTTATTAATTTTTTGATTCATATTGTGTCTTGTGGTCAACTCCATCTTAGAGAACACTTCGCCTAAGAGAACACTTTGCTTGCTTCCCAAAGGGTGTTCTCTTAGCCAGAGATGACTATATTGTACATAAAACAAAGGTATACTGTAACTGACAAATTATTTGAACACTTTGAAAAAATACATTACAGTACATACTGTACAGGATGAGTACTGCCTAGGTTTTACCCTGTAATTCAAGGATTTGAATTTTAGGTTTTACTTTCTCCACTATGTAATCAAGAATTATACTGCAGATGTATTATAAAAAGCTTTGTGAACAAGAATTTCCAACATTACCTCTCTAAAAATTAGCATTACATTAATTTCAAACTAATGCAGAGAAGAGAAATTATAATGACCTAGAATAAAACATTAAAAGCATTTATGTCTAGATAAACTAAGCATGGGGTTAATCTCAACATTGTTCTGTAATGAATGGAGACATTGTTTTTAGTTTGTTGAAGTGTACCTTAAACTAACCAGACAGATAGTAGATCATTCACTTCGCAGCAGAATGTATACTTGATTAATTAAGCATATGTTGTCTACACATTTAGTTGTTCAATTTTCAATCTGGAACATATCACTAAGGGCCAGAATACTATACAAAGCCTTTTGCTTTCTATTCCAAATAAGTAGCATGTTTGTTGTAAAATCTCTGTGATAATCACCATTTTAAACAGCTTGCACTAGCATATGGAAAAGCCATTTTTAACCACAGTGATACCATCTTGCGAGACTTTCTAGTCCAACAATCTGCTGCATTTGGAAACAACCCCTCATTATAATTAGCAGAGTCACAGAAAATGTATTTCACCTATTAAAAAACAAAAAACAAATGAAGAACTCATTCAAGCCAAAATAAAAAAAAAACAAAGTTAGGACATGCCTAGTGTCCCAATAATATACTATAAGTACTCATTTACATTACATGTGAGGGCAATATTTACCTTGATTGTGATCATTAATTGAAAAAAAACATCTTTGTTTCTGTGACCAATCATTAAATTAGAACTGTCCAACGTATTTTGTTCCGTTAATTCAAACTATACTTGACAAGATTATCTTTCAGCACATTCTGAATAATTTGTCCTTCATCAGTGTTTACAGTATATTCTCTTCATCTTTTTATCTCTTAGTAGAATTTGACAAAATCTGATGTTCAAATTGTTCTTAAGAAATATATATATATATATATATATATACTGTGTATATATATATATATATATATATACTGTATATATATATATATATATATATATATATATATATATATATATATATATATATATATATATATATATACAGTAGATATCTTTTTTTTTTTTTTTTACCATATCTCATTTTGGAATCTACCTTGCATTCATTCAAATGCAATGACAGAATGAATGGACGAATTGTACTGTTTCAAATGATGTGCTTTCTCATAAGTCAGCTGCTTATTTATGTTTAAACATATTGTATTTTCCACACTGACCAAGTTAATCAAATCTGCTTGATTTCAGATAAATGTATTAAATTAGACATTAGATGCTAAATGAAAAAAGTCACTTTCATTAAACACCTTGGGGGTAGATTTAGGGCTGTAGATTATCTAACTGTGTTTTAGGTGTTCCGTCTAGCATCTAGGGTAAGAGCGACTTTATAAAGTGTCTAAATCCCCACGTTCATGTCCTTAGACGCCCTGCCCCGTCTATCGGCATCAAGTCGCGTTTTAGCTCATTACCATGTTTACAAGTGATTTTCAAACATTTAGACTCTATCTAAACAGTCATTTAGATGTTGAAAGTTAGTCCTCCTCCAGCGGCGTGTAGAGCACATCTACAAAAAGGGGATGTTCCGCACAAGGCAAGAGCACAATGGCAGATCTACTATTAGAACTGGTGTGTGTTCGAGCTGCTCGGAGCAGAACAAAAAGACGAATTGTGATGTATAGAGAAAGAGTATATCATCCTCAATTGGCGTATTTAGACATCGCTGAGGAAGAAGTAGTCAGATGCTTCAGACGCAACACAGGCTATATTAGATCTGTGTGAAATACTTGGACCAGATTTGAAAAGTCCGACAGAATGTGGACATGCATTACCTATAGCAGTAAAGGTAACAGCTGCTCTTAGATTTTATGCCTCTGGGAGATTTCAGAGACTGATCGGAGATATATGCAGTGTGAGCCAGTCGGCAATATCAAAAATCATTACCGAAGTCACTGACGCCTTGGTGAAGAGAGCAGGATAATGCATACGTTTCCCAAAAAATCCAGATCAGCAACGTGAGATGAAACGTCAGTTCTGTACAAAGGCAGGATTCCTACACGTCCTAGGATCTATAGACTGCACACATGTTGCATTACGTGGCCCTTCAATCAACGGGAATTCTTACATTAACCGTAAGAATTTCCACTCCATCAATGTCCAGATGGTGTGCGATGCAGATCTGAAAATAACATATGTGGTGCGAAATATTCAGGGTCATCCCATGACTCGTACATTTTGACTGGGTCAGGTGTGGGACAATACATGGACTCTGAAGAAGTGTCTGGGTGCTGGTTCATCGGTAGGTCTACAGCAGCATATGTTTTTTTCTGATCGTTAATTTAGGGCCTGAGTGCGATTATCATATGATTTGCTTTATTTAATTGTTGTGATACACAGGTGATAGTGGATATCCCCTGAAACCATGGCTGATGACTCCAGTGATGAATCCCACAACTCCTGCTCAGGAGAGATACAACGCAGCACACCGTTCCACTCGCTCTGCCATAGAGAGAGCATTTGGCATTCATTCAGGTGCCTTGACCATTCAGGTGGTTTGCTTCAATATAGCCCTGAAAAAGTCAGTAAAATCATCACAGCGTGTTGCATATTGCATAACATCTCAGTCATCCGCAATATAAACATTGAAGACTTCAAAATTGAGCCAGATGTCCCAGAAATAGCAAACGGGGGGCAAGAAGATTTGAGGGCTATACAAATTAGAAACGATGTAATTGCAAATGTTTTTGATATTTAGTTTAATATGTTTTGGTAGTAATAGATAACATTGCCTACCAAAACTTTTTTTTTTTTTTTTAATGAATATATTTCATGGACTAGCCTTGTAAGTTCATTGAATTAAATACAAGTAGCCTAGAGGAAAGCCCACACATAAGAGTGCAGTATTACAACTATTATAATAAACACCAATACGGCTTCAATAACATTATAATGGCTTTGACATTGTATTGCCATTTTTGCCATTTCTTAATTATGATTCATATTAGCCTTGAGTTTTATATTTATCTAATACAAAAACAAAGTCGTCTCAATTAAGAGAGTCATTACTAAATGATAAAACATTTAACAAAACAACCAATGACTCCTAGGTTGCACTCCCTGGTGTTGAAAAACAAATTCCATATTTATTTAGAAGCTACCATTTGAGCAGAGCATTCTCCATTCTCATGTGACGCTTTTCTTTTGACTGTAGTGGGCTTGTCAGCTCCCGTTCGTTCTGCAGCGGGAGAGGTGGGCACTGCACTCTGAGTTGCAGTTCCAGAATTACCACTATTGGTGGACTCCCTTATGGCCACAGTGAGGTCTTTAATTGCTGGGACCATTGAGCTTTGTGGTTCGTTCAGCTCAGAAAGATTCATGTTGATGTTGAATCTCATTCGGATGCTTCTGTTCATATGAACATGAGCTCACTGTCTTATCTATGCTGGCTAATGATGTGAATAAAGATGCTAAATGTGTGGTCAGTATAGTTTTTAATTGTGTGTGGTGCTCTAACAGATATGTCTCAGTGTGCTCTTCATCAGGAATGGGTCTCTGTGGGGTGGCTATTTCTTGAACGTCAGTTGGAGGGGGTGACACGTGGTTTTCTGGGGGGTCTTCATCCTCGTTAGGAACATCCTTGTGGGATTCCGGTCTGGTGGTCGTTTCTGTAAATATGGTTTCTAATACCAAAATATGAATTTAGTGATGTACAGTAGAATCTATAATACAACATTAGGAATCTGAGTTGTTGGTGCAATTCACATGCAATCATGGAGCAACATCACGGAGTCAGTGTGTTACAGACTTACAAATGTGGCCCAGGTGATATAATGTTTAAAATTATCATTCAATGTTATAACCGCTCCATTGTGAAATAAGCTTAAACGCTGAAAATATGATGCACCGCATTGCTCCCAGTGTTAAACCTTTTATTTGTTACATACGCCAATGGAATAAAGGGTCATCTTGCACATTTGGATTTGGTTGACTTGTTTCTGCAGTCTCTGAAAATAGATGATTATTTGTCCCATGATAACACATTCCCAGTTGTATTAGATTTGCATTATATTACTTAAGTTAGTGTTAGCAAGCTAAACCTAAGTGGACACTGAATTTGGCATTTTCATTCGCAATAACTACACTTTTTACACATTTAATTTTTCCACGAAACTATTTACTATTTCACAACATAATTTAATTGTTAGACTGGGTTTACTGCAACAGACGGGGTGGAGGGAATCTTAGCACAAGATAATGGCTTTGTTGAAAACACATCAAAAGCAGGTACTTTGTTTGGAACAGTAAGACTTCGCAAAATCCTTGGAATTAAAAAGAGAGTCTACAGCATGCTATGGTGATCTGTTGTTTTTTGTTGTCTTTAATGGGAGGTTCTGTAAGCACTTCTATCCATTTACAAGGTTTCAAACTTGTGCGTTCCCACCCAACTAAACCGACAGTGTTTCAGATTTGTTGCTAGTTCTGACTACATATCTGTGTATTAATGGGTATACACACCATATCAAATAAAATGGACAATTTACTGTTAATTTATTAAGGTAGATTGTAAATCAAATTATTAATAGGTTAGTTGTCGCCTACTCTGTGAAATAAACCTGTAAGATACGTAATTGTGTACAAACGTATTGCTTAGTGGCACAGATACAGTAATAGGAGGACATGCATTGATTAATCTAATTTAATTTGCGACTTTTAATTTTATTACTTCACCAAATGTTGAAAAATACAGCGGTAAAATGAAACACAAATAAAATTTGTCAAGTCCTGTATAAGTTTGTATTTGAAAGAAGGAAAAAATATAATATGAATGTAAACAGACAATAGTAATGTTACCAAAAAAAAAAAAAACAATGTTAACAGATTGTCCATTAGCATAGAATGTAACACATACTGTATATATTGAGACTGGCTGACACAGACAATCACGGGACACAAACACCAGCATCATATAAGGGTTGTCTGATGTAGTTGAGTGGATTTGGCTTTTTAGATCAAAGAGATCATAGATTTCTTTAAATATGACATACTTGGGGAGTTGATAAATGTTGATCTTTTAATACACAAATGCTGCTTCAAGACTTCACTGTCCATATTATGTGTGAAGCACTGACGCATGAGGTCATGGTGGCTAACACAATACGTCACAGATAGTTTTAGTACAAAGTAGGCATTGCTGGGTTAAAAAAATTAAAAAACAGACGTGCCAACTGTAAAATTCAAATGTTTAAAAATCATAATTCGTACAAATACATTTATAAGACTTAACCTAAATACCTTTTTGCATGCAAGTGTGAGCTTTAATAATCTGCAATACAGCATTTAATGTATTCATTATTGCAAAAGCCTACCGTGCAGGCACTTTGAACTACTGTATATTGCTTATGCACCTTGAATAAAAAGGTCAGAATTGCACGGTAGGGAAAATAAGTGAACATAATCTTAGAGTGATACATAATATACCAGAAGATACCAATACGAAAGTATATCAGAGTTTAATAACTTTAAGGTCTAACAACACACTTTTAGACCTCATGGCACCCAAGCAGACGGCTTCCTTATTTCAGCTCTAGCCAACTGTTTTTAAAGTAAAAGGACCCCTCCCCCATCCTGGCTATTAGAGAACAAAACCACTCCAGAAGCAAAAGACAGTGCAATAAAGGTTCCTACCTGCTACAGGTATAAAAAAAGAAATATTCACAATCCAACGATTGTGAGACCTGTGATTTGTATGCTTGGTATACTTTACAGATCTTCCTTTAATCATGATTGTGATGTGCTAAAATAACACAATGGATGTGGGCATTGTGATTCATTATCAGTATTTTGTGAAGAGGCTGCAGCCATGGTTAATAAGCAGTGATGACTTTGTAATGGATATCCTCCTGGCAGTCGATGGGTTAATAATACTGACATAAGTATAAGGCATGTACTTACCTCAGACTTTTGACATTGAACCGTGAGATTACCATTGAATTCAATGGGAAACTGTAGCACGTATGCTGTTTTGCAAGACAGGCTATTCTCTAACTCAGTATATTGTATTTTAGCAGGTGTTTGTTTTCATGATTTAATGTAAATCACATATTTTTTCCTAGATTTAACCAAATATTTTGCTAAATACATAAATGTTAAAGACACATTCTTTCAAGTTTTTAACTAGTTTTGTACTTTCAGATTTAAAATGTTGAAAACACGTATCGTAAATTCAGCATTTAAAATCAGTCCATAAATCTTTTTTAAACTTGTCGAGTCAACATTTAGCTAACATTTCTAACAAGTAAATCTGTTAAATACATGTAACTTATATATTAGTGCTTTTTTTTCACACTTCGAGCCTCATACATGGAAGCTGCATTTCAGCTCTGTTCATTGCAGTTTCACTGACGCTCGCCACTTCCAACATTATTTGTCTGGTTCTACAAGCCCTAGAGCGATCGTCAATGGCTCATTTGAAAGGTAATAACTTGAATTAATTAGCTGCCATTTATGTATTTATTTAAAATGTATATCCTTTAAAAATAATAATAATAATAATTTTACTGCATCTTTAGTCATAGTCGCCCCACACTTTGAGCACCACCACTCTAACGGCACTTCGGATCCTTGGGGGCAGCGAGTGGTCAGTCACTGAATCTCCATGAGCCTTGGCTCTCCTCCTAGTGTCTGATGAGTTGTGTTTGAACTGTGAGGTTTGCGTTTTAGTTGGCTGACAACTTCTGGATTACACGCATTCACATAATTTGACAGAAAACCTGTTTTTGGTTAAATAGGCTTAGGCCCTACCTTTTTTTTCTTTTCTGATCTTTTTTTATTTATTTTTTTTGATGTAGAGTCTTCAGATGCATTTTGCCTTACAAGTATTATATATTACAAAGATATGCAAGCCTTTAAAATATATTTCTTACCTCTTATTAGCACTGGCAGCATTAGAATTGATCCCCATTTTCTTGTTCAAGGAATATCTATTTCACTTTAATGTAGAAAGCTGTTGTATAAAAAAGATCTTCAGGTTTACTGTACATCAAGTAATTAAGAGCGTATACATACATTGCTTGGCTCTACTTTTTTTCCTGTGAACTAGCTTAACCAACTCCTGAACCAGCACAACTAGTTGAAAACCATAAAATTACCTGATAAACCCATTCAGCTGCTGCAAGTGAATACTCCCTTTCCTGAATAATATCCCATCTACAAACATATTGTAAATGGTGCAAACCAAAAACGTGTATCGTAAGAAAATGCAGTGAAAACAACTATAAACTAAATGGGCTGTAATTTTCTGTCAGTTATTACGACCAAATTATACTCTTTTTGTGCATCCTGTACATCCGTAAACCAGGCAAACCAAAAGAAAAGTACATTTTAAAAACAAATGCTTTTTCAGACAGAAAACCTCTTATAGTCTGTTGTTTCCACAAACACATCAGACACCATTTCCAAACAGACACCATTTTTCAAAAGTAAAAATATAACAAAAACCCTACTGCACCCCAGTTTTAAACTAGAAATACTCTGTGTCACATTGTGCATCCACTCATTGCACACCAAGCCACCTGGTATATAAAAGAATGCTAGAAACATTGCAAAAACATCCGTGTGTGCTGTACAAAAAAGGGTTATTGGTGTTCTTAATGAGGCTGTGGGTGAAATTAAAATATTTACCCAAAACAAAATACTGTATATGGTGAAGGTTAGGCAGTAACATTTAATAAAACCATCTTTTTTCAGGTTATTTGAGGTTGCATTTCTTGGCATACAATTACTAGCTGCGGATTGAGGAGTATCATTAGTGGAATAAATATGTTCATCGACCCAAATAACAGCTTTGCTGACCTAATTAAAACAACAATAACAAGACCAATAACACAAAAGTGTGTATTTATATAGTAACTCATGCCAAGATATCCCAAAGTGCGAACATAAATAATACCAATCCTAACTTAAAGTGCACTATGGAATATAGCCAAACTAAGATGCAGTTTTTATATCTGTTAATTTCAGTAAATGATGAGGGTTTTCTTAATATATCTATTTTTCATAAATCAACAGATAAGAATACAATCGTGCATGCCGATAGTGATCATCCAAAACATTTGATCAAAAATATACCATATGGTCAATTTGTACGGCTAAAATCAATATGTAGTGATATGTCTGACTTAAAAATGAAAGCTAAAGACATGCAAGCTCGCTTTCGATCTTGGGGTTATGATTTCCATTACACGAGAGTAGATGTTAAAACTTCATGCTGATTTGAACTCGGCTCTCGCCAAATCAGCATGAAGTTTTAACATCTACTCTCGTTATAATAACTTAATTGAAAACGCTTTTAATAGAACTGAAATTAAAATACATAGTGAGCTTATAGAAACTATAAAGATGAATGAATTGACTACACAATAAATAATAACTTTTGTCACAGAGTATAATTATACCTCCAGTGACATTAAAAGAATAATGTAAGGTCGTGGGCGCTTTACCTTCTATGCAGTAGTGTGGATGAAAGGATGACACACACACTTGCGGGTGAAGTACACTGGCTGCGTTTACTTGTTTTCTTGTTTTATGGAGTTCACAGAACAGTCTTATTTTACAATCCAGGTACTCCATGATTCAAACTCAGCAATATAGAATAGTAAACTCACTGTAAAACCCAACTAGTAAATAAAATAATAACAGCTACAGCGGAGGACGAGCTCTGTCCTCGTTCCAGTCCTCCTACTACGGACCCCCCACTGTCAAAAAACAAGCATACTTCACTAATAGGACGCTGTGTGGTCCAGTGGTTAAAGAAAAGGGCTTGTAACCAGGATGTCCCCGGTTCAAATCCCACCTCAGCCACTGACTCATTGTGTGACCCTGAGCAAGTCACTTAACCTCCTTGTGCTCCGTCTTTCGGGTGAGACGTAATTGTAAGTGACTCTGCAGCTGATGCATAGTTCACACACCCTAGTCTCTGTAAGTCGCCTTGGATAAAGGTATCTGCTAAATAAATAATAATAATAATAATAGCAAAACACGTAATTGAAAACTACAGGTTAGAATTGTGTCAGCTAACCTTTTGTCATTATTTGTCCCACAATAATCTCGAAACATTGGCGGATATTAGAATGTGATCTTCAACTTCGGCCCTTCATTACCTCTCCACCTAGATGTTGTTTTAGACGTGGTAGGAATATTAAGGATGTGTTAGTCGCTTCTATGTATAAATCAATAACATCTAATGACAACTGGCTTACTAAAACAGTACATGGTGACTTTCGGTGTGGAAGATGTGTTCATTGTTCTAACACACACAATACCAAATATTTTCATCATCCACACTCTGGTCGTAAATACATGATACAAGGTTTTATCAGTTGTAATACAACCCATGTGGTATATATGCTTAAATATCCTTGCGGCTTAGTTTATTTAGGACAAACAAAAATACATTTAAAACTATGTATACCAGAACATGGCTACAATACAAAATAACAATATAGATTATGCAATAGAGAGACACTATAAAGCCATGAACCACAGTTCTGCCTCAAGTCTTAAGTTTATAGGACTGGAAAAAAGTCTCTGGGGTAGATGTACTAAAGTGTTGCGGCTGTAGCAATGGTTGCAAACCAGTTGCAAATGAGTTGGAAGTCTAGGGTGAAATGTACTAAACAAGCGTGTTAGCGACTTTTTAGGGAAGAAGCAGTTTTTCTTTGCGGTTCAGCCTTAGATGAATATGTAATTATGGGTGTTCCTGCATAAATTCGCAAAAATGGGGTAGAGATGAGGGTTCTCAAATATTATAATGAGATGTACTAAATCTGCCAGCAATTGCGACACTTACAATTGCATCAATTTGTTAAGAACTTTTGAAAGCGCGTTATAAACAGTTGCAATTGTCGTTGGCATTTCCCAGTCCGCTTTATCTCATGCGTTGCCAGTTGTGCTCAATGCATTTTTGAGGCGAACACCCAAATACCTATTTTTCCCTAAAAGCAGTGTGTACTTACAAGCTTTGAAAACAAATTTCTATCACATTTCTGGTTTCCCCAACATGTTGGGAGCAATAAACTGCACGCATGTGCCGCTAACCCCTCCTTCTGAGCATCTGTATAGGAATAGGAAACACACCTATACTATTAATGTGCAGGTGGTTTGTAATTATGCACAATTTAGCACTACACCACTGACTGACTTAAATAAAAACTGACAGTATTCATTTGGCTTATAGGCTACTCATGATAATATGAACTAGTTGTTTAAGTTAACTATGTAATATGATCTGTAACATATAGCAGAATATATGGCTGTATTTTAAAGTGTTTTAATATGTCAGTGTTTGAGATTAATTGTTGTATAATTACACTATGTATGGACTAAATGGATTCTAAAACCATTTTCAATTAATGAATGCTATGATAGGTGAAAATTATCATCTGTAACTTTAAATAATGTCTGTGGCTATTAACCAATTAATGATTAACTATTGGATTGATTGGTGTCCTATATATATGATCAAGCTGTGTTTTCTAATTGACAATCGCTGCAACACCTGATGAAGAAACACGTTGTGTTTGTTTCATGTTTTGTTTTAATAAATAATAAAAGGTTTTTAAAACAAAATGTGTAAGAGGAATCAGCATATAATTATTAGCGGTCAAGTCTGAAAGAAGAGATTTTTGAGTGTGCGACCAACCTCTCTACGAGCGTCATCGAGCAAAGTGTGCATGTTTCATATGTCATTGCTGTTAAATACTTTAACTCTACAGAGACATTGATATATACAGTGTTTTTGGAAAAAGCTTTGTTGTGCATGAATGCCTTCAAGATTGCTTTACAAAGATATCAATGAATTCATTAAATTAAAAATATTACTCTCTGTTCGTCACAACTGCACCAGGAAGGGACTGACATCTAAGGTAGTTTCACAGGCAATATGTTGCTAATTACTTTACATCATGCAAGCATTGATTTTTTTTTTTTATATTCTGTGGCAGTGATTGAATTGACCTATCACTTAAATGTTAGCATTAACATTAACATCTGCTCACAGTACAATAGACAATTATTCAAATCCATGTATCGACAATCACAGGTCATCATGAATATTTAGGAAGTCAGCCCTTACAGTCAGATATTGTAAATGAGATAGGATTATGCATGTTCTCAAGGTCAAGTTGTGGAGGGCTAACATGTGGTATCATAAAATTCGAGGTTCATCAGGGTTTAAACTCGCTGTCAGCAGAGATCTTAAAACTTCTATTGTTAAAATATGTATTTAGTCCAGCTCAGCGTTATAAAACTGGAGACTGAATACTGGTCCCCAGTTGAACTTCTTGCACTGGCATAAAATTCCCTTAATGTTGTTCAGATTTTTTAGACATATTTCCATAAAATGAATGTCCATATTTTTTTCTTTAAGCACATTAACCAGCCCATGCTGTAGTTTTTTTTTTGGTGTGTGTGTTTTGTTCAATCTTTGTTTTCTTCTATTTCATTTAGCTGTTCCTCATCTACTGTTATGTGTCTACTCTTGCTGGTTCACTTATGTTATTTATTTATTTTTTTCAGATGGTCTGCTGTCTTCACTCAGAAAGTCGGTGTTGTACCAGTTATATGGAGTTTCATCCCCAAATATATTAAAGGAAATAGGTCAAATGCCACTCATTTTTGGCTGTGGTTTTGTAACTAATAACAAATAAAATGGCAGTTTGTCATGGAATTTAGAATGTAGTGGTGCGTAGTGATTTATTCAGTGTGAAGCGGCTCATTAGTATGCAAACCGTGCTATACGCTATATATACGCACGGTCATGTGATGCTGTTTAACCAATCAGAGGTTGTTATTTTTCCAAGCCGTCTAGATAGATAGATAGATAGATAGATAGATAGATAGATAGATAGATAGATAGATAGATAGATAGACAGATAGATAGATTGATAGATAGATAAATTCATTAATTCATTGTACCATTAAGCATCATAACCATAAAGGAACAATATTTTGTCCTGTTATTAAGATACTTACGAAGGGTTCTGACCCTCATGTTTAGATTAGCACTGAGTAAGGTGTTTATGAACCTTGAACACTGGGTTAACAGAAGTATGGATTAAATTAAATAGCAGAAGAGATAAGACTCTGGAAGTTGATATATAAACACCACTTCTTGTACAGCGACAGTGCACTGTCATAATCGTTTTCTATCAACAACGTACTCATAGGTCAGAAGTCCAGATGAAATTAACAAAGATATATACTCACATAGTGTGTATAGCATCATTGAAATTAAATCCTGATTTTCTTTAACACTTGCATCTAATTACTGTGATTCACAATCCATTTGAAACATACTAGGGACTTGAATGACTTGCTGAGATTTGATCAGTTTCTTTAATTTCCACCTCTGTTTCTTTAGAAATCGATAATGCAGTCGAGGAAAATGCATATCCTTTCATGAATCTCAATACAAAAAGCAGTTTAATTAAAATATTCAAAAGCTTATAATTAAAGCAATCATCCAATCTAATTGTACATTTTCTTAATACTTTTTTTTTCATAAAACCCACAATCAATTATTTCCAGAATATAATGCACTGTCTGAGCAATGAATGCATTCATCTTTCTCCTTTAACTATTAAAAACAGTTGAGTGAAAAATGAAAAACTTCTCATTTTTATGGTGGTGTGTGACTAAATTGCATGTCTGGCCTCAAAAGGACAAATGGCTTCATTTTCAAAAAAATGGGAAAAGACATTGCAACAGTGTAATCTTCACAAGGGTTAATTCTTTCCATTAGATCCGCTTAGAAAAGCAACATTCTAAAATAATGGGATTTCTCTTGAGTTATATATGGTATAAAACATTTACATTCGATTCTACAGTCAATTAATTCTTGAAACAAATGCCTTTAATAGCAACACTGCTATTTCTACCAACTCACTCATTGCCTAAGGTCCCAATGCCATCTACTTTATAGTCAGAGCAAAGTTGAAGATTCAGAAAAGTTGCGTTTCAGATTTGGCATATATGCCACATGCTAAGGATTAGAGTTTTGATTATATGTCAAGAAGAAGTGGCTTCAAGTTATTATTGAAGGTGTATGCCAATCATATAATCCAGTCTTCTACTAATAGCTTTGCATTTTTAAAAGGTGTTAAAAACAGGTCATTTAACATTGTAAATTGGATTTTAACACTGTTCTTTGCACGCATTGATTATGTTAATTGTTTTTCTTTAATGTCAGGAGTAGTGAAGTCAGCAGTTTTACAACCACCATGCCTTTACCATTGCTCCCTCCTCCATGAGATTTCTTGATAATAACTATTTATTAAATTGGCCTTTCAATGGTTATGGGTACACAAATGTGTTAACAAGGTACAAGCTCCAGCACATTCGAAGTATAGGAAATAAGAAGTTCAATACTATTTTCAACAAAAACTGTTTTGAATATCCTTTGAATCTTGCAGGCAGACTAGAACGATTCTGTTTAGGGTATGTAGCAAGGCAAATATGTCTTCTTTATTTTACCCATGGAAATGGAGTGCTATGGAGACTTAGCATAGGCAGTTTCTTAGCAAATGTATTTTACTTCTATTCTGTAGACCACCTTTACAAAGGTCAAATATACCAACATTCAAGAAGTTTCTCTTAAGAGTCTCTTAAGAGCATCTTAGGCAATGTTCCTGAAAAAATATAACAAACAGAGGATTCAAGTTACATTTACAAAGTTACATTTTAAATAATGTTATACTAGCAATTACCCATATTAATTGGACTTGAAGGAGAGTGTTAAACAAGTTACACTCTTTCCTGTTTGTCTCTTCATATAAACACATGGAAGCATTGCAGTGCAATTACTTTGAGTTTCAGCAAAAGCTAACTGGGGAAGATCTCTTTGAGTTCCATCACTTTACATCTGAGTTTTACAACCCTTGGTTCATCAGTTAGTTAGCACGCCTTCAAGAGATGTGTATTCCCCCTTTAAAAAGCTCCCAATACGTTTACACAGAGCTGTTCTCCTTGAAAAGGGAGTAGCAGCACATTACTGATATTGGGAACCCACAGGGAGTGTAGCATTGGTCTTTGTGTGGTTTTATGAAGAAAAATAGACTGGGGTTAGTTAGTCTCATCATCTTGCTTCAGTGACCCCTACTGGTTCATCACCCAATGAGTTCAAGCAGAGACTTCCCACTAGGGTTCAAAGGCTTGGTAACATCTATTGCTTAGGTGCAGCGAATGAAAAGAGTCAATTGGCTGACTGCAGGAACAGTCGACTTCTGTCCTCCTAGGGTAAAGATTAATGAAGATTCCATTTTCCATCGGTGTGTTTGATAACATGTGTATTAGTTGGTTGCCATTCACATTGGAACCTTATTCTTGGGGCTACATCCATTGTCGCTGAAGCACATGATGTAGAATGCTGTTGTACTGCATGTAGTTTTAGCTTTATTTAATGGGTTTGCTCACTGAGCTACTTAAGTCAATATTCATTTAAAAACAGTGCCCTGTGATTGGAAAATGTATGTACAGTGGTAGCCATGGCCAGCTATTCACCTGTCGCAAAATTGTCGCAGTTTTGCAATCCAGTTTCTTCTGGCTGGCATTGAATCAGCTGCACTTCATCAGTCCTGCCACCAGGTAGCAAAAGAAAGCAGAAATGCATTACACCCGACAGCTGGGAGCTCTGTGGTCTTAAAGACTACACTTTAAAGACAATCGTGCATTTTGTCAGAGTACAGCAAAACTGCACATGATTTGGAGTTAAGCTTTGAAGTAAATTTACTATTCACACTCGTTCAAATAGAGGAGTTGTAGTCATTGTACTAAAATTAACTATTGCAGGGCAGTGGCACTGGAACCGTTTCCAAAGTGTGGGTGCTGAAAGCCATTGAACAAAACTGTAACCCTGTATATGATGGAAGTCATGTAAAGCCCGGGGTGCGGTAGTTCCAGCGCCCTTGTAGTAGGGTGTATAAAAAGTGCTTACAAGTATAAATACACCCTTTTTCAAGCATACAGATGAGCAATCCAGCAAGAATCTGAAATTATCTACAGCGTCCTTGTTAATATAAATATGTATTTATACTACCAGTACAGTAGGCTACTTGTACACTTCCAGCGAAAAGGGTTCACTATTGTGATTCAAACGATTATACAGTCCAGTTAATTTTGTATTTGTTAATGTATGTATGAAAATGAAAACAGTGTTGAATTTAATAATGCACTGAAGTCCAATGATAATCGAAAGCACAACAGCTGATAGTTTTAAGATGGCAATAACCTTGCAGTGTAATCAGGGTTTGTAAAATCAAAGTCATACTGTATGCGTTATGCACATTCACTTTTGTCCCATGAAAATACAGTCATCAGTTTTTGTTTTGTTTATGCACAGAGGTTACAATCACAAGAAATACCAGTTTGTACTTTATCATTATCCCTGGTCACTCCAGGCATACAACACTTTTGGTGGATTTCCAAGCAAATGATACTTAGCATGCCAATGTGCTACAAGTAAATTAACATACAGTTTGAAACATTTACAGCGATGATTACATTTCATAAAAGAAACAACACGGTGCATCACCTTCTAGCAACGAGTACACCCAACTACTATTGGACTTACTGTAGATATTGCAATGGTAACTTATATGTTGTTTTTGTATCTTATTTTTTTATTTGACCCTTGTTTTTGCAACCTAATTTAAAATTACACAACTGGAATGTTGCCTCACCACTCTGTTCACCCGCTGTCAAACTAATGCAGATTTCAGCGCTGAACCTCAGCAAAGGATGTTACCAAGCTACTGTATTAAGAACTTGCCTCATCTAAGTGCAAAGGTCATTGCAGTATTCCATGTGTGTCCCCAACCAAGACTGGCAACCTGGTGCATGCAGAATCTTTGTGTTATAACAAAAGTGTGTATACCCCAAAATAAGTACTTATTTTTAAGTACAAAAAATAACATCTATTTTATATGTGTAGAACTGGTTATATAAAAGACACACTCAGACTCTGAAACTGTAAAATTATTGACAGTTATCAGAATAGACTATCCCATTGATTTTGAATGAATACCTTTTAAAGAACAGAAGACTAATTCATAATTAATTTTTAAAGCCCACATTGAGCACTAATTCAAAGTCAAAATATATATATAATATATAATATATATATATATTGCATACATGGCAAGCCAGTGGGTAGAAAGCTACTGTATGTGTCTACTCATATCCATCAAGCATCTGCCTCAAAGTATCAAAAGGATCAAAGAGACCTTTTTTATTATGCACGGTGCTTAAGAAGGCACACAATGAGACAAGCGCTAGGTTGATGATTTCCTTTATGTTGCAAAACATCCCACCTGCTGTTCGAATGGCCCTCCCAGTAAATTTCAATGGAAATGTCAACATTTACAGGGAGATTGAGTGGACCTGTTTGCTTCTTTAATCTGATTTATGGAAAAGCAAAATGGTTTGCAGCTATTCAATTATTTATCTGAAAAAAATAATTACCTTTAAGAAATGTACACCATGAAGCTAAAGAAATCACTAACATTTCAAGGTGTTAACTGTGAGCAGTTGTGGTTAAATGAAAAAATGAAGAAATCACTTCTGTTTTAATACAAACTAATTTTTTGCTCAGAAAATTTGGGTAAAGGTTTTTAAACAAACCGGTATATATATGTTTCTGTTAAAATGATAACTGTTTTTATGTGCTTTATGCAACCTAGAGAATCTGTTAAATCTGAAATTCTATGAAATACCATTATTAAAATGTATCTTGTAAATGTATTCTTCAGTAAATAAGACAGAGACCTCATCCGCCAATACAGTCTCATGTTTCACTCTTATGCTGACGACACCCAGCTCTACTTAAAACTCGACTCTGGTAGCCCCTCTGCCATGGTCCGGCTTGCATTCAAGACATCAAGGCCTGGATTTTCTTCAGCTGAACACCAGCAAATCTGAACTCCTTCTAGTATGATCTAAAACTCAACTTAAGAATCTAAATATAGCTGCCCTCAACCTCGGAAACTGTCTGCTGCTGCCTTCCCCCACAGTATGAAGCCTTGGTGTACTTCTTGACAGCAACCTGTCCTTTGAGGCCCACATCTCTTCCGTGGTCAAATCTTCCTTCTACCATCTTCGAAACATCTCCAAAGTCCATCCCTACCTTTCCCTCCCGGATGCGGAGATACTTTGTCATGCATTTATCTCCTCTCGACTCGACTACTGCAACTCTCTATATGGTGGTCTCCCGGCACGCACTATAAACCGACTGCAGCTAGTTCAGAATGCCGCTGCCAGGATCCTTACTAGATGTAAAAAACGTGATCACATTAACCCCCTGTCTTGCCCAGCTGCACTGGCTACCTGTAAAGATTATTTTCAAATCTCTCCTGCTCACCTACAATGCCCTTCATCACACAGGTCCTGAATACCTCCTCCACCTGCAGACCCACTATGTCCCTGCCCGCAAGCTGAGATCCTCCGACTCTGGCCTGTTTGTTATCCCCAAGCAAAAGTGCACCACACTTGGAGAATGCTCATTTAGTTTCATGGCTCTGACTCTTTGGAACTCTCTCCCAGCTTTGGTGCGTGATGCTCCCATCGTCGCTCACTTTAAATCAACCCTCAAGACCTACCTGTTCTCTCTTGCTTTCCATGCTCTTTAAGCTTGATATTAGCTGCAGTGTTGCTGCTACTGTGCACTTTCCACTGTATTTAATGTATTATGCTTTTTTTTTTTTTTTACTGTGTATCATATATTATGCATTTCTCTGTATTTAAAGTATTATGGATTTTCTTGTTGTTACTGCATCTTGTAAAGTGCTATGTGGTCCACTATGAAAAGCGCTATATAAAACAAGATTGATTGATGATTGAGTGATAATGTGAACAACTTAAGTGGATCTAAAAGGATCTCTGAAAAGGGCTGCCTGACTTTCAATCACTTACGGAATTAATCATTTATATAATTTAAGAGTATTATCCTTCAGGGAATGACTATTCCCCCAGTAACTGGCCATGTTTATTGCTTCCACATATACAACTGTGAGTCCAAAGCCTGTATTTGTAACTAAATCTAATTAGATGTGCATTGGTGTAATGGAGTGGCCATGCAGACAGGCAGGTATCACACAACTAAAAAAAAAGATGTGTTTTACAGCTTCAGAGCAATTTTATTTCAAATTTGAAAAACCGAACAGTCCTTTGCTTCCTATATAAAAATGAGCAGCTGATATACCCAATCAGTTCTACCTAAATAATGTGTGGTGAGCAGGCGTTAAAACCATGTGATTGCCATTCACTTTATTCACTTTCAAAACATGATGATAACACATGATATGGAGCCTTTTCTATCCACATGCATAGCTGGCAGATCAATTAACTAAATAACTTAGTTATTGTTTGGCCAAATGAGATAACAGTTGTTCTATTCCAAGCATATTCTCACATAGGGACATGGCAAATGCACAAACACCCAGATCCATGCAACATATATAATATATACATTAAGCATGTCCCAGGACTTGTCCCAGGTCCTATCACGGTCAGTCAATAAACAAATGTGATGTATGATGTTTATAGTTTCACTCAGATATCTAGACATGCTTGTCTAATATAATAAAGCTCAAATGCATGGTCAAATTCTATTTTTGCAGCTGTAAGGGAATGCAGTGCTGTCAATTGCCACATGAATAGTCAATGGTTTATGTTGAATTTATACCAAGGATGTTTCTTTTAAATGTATGACATGATATAACTTCTATGCATTTATGGCAGAATGCTACAAGCCTTTAACAGGGCAACTACATTTAAAGATATCATTAATTGTTTCTGTGTTTGTGCACTTCTTAATTTCTGAAAACAGAGCCTGATTAGAAACAACACATTAACGCAAAATAATGAACTGAAACTTTAAGCATGGGTTTTCATTAATTAAACATTTTCTGAACATTCACAACCTGAAGATATGAGTAATGGCGCAGCCTGTGGAGTATGAGTCAATGTCACATCACCAGGACCAAAACTATTCTTAAGCATGCTGCAGAGCAGTGGCCCAAGCTATTTTAAAAATACATAACCTTCAAATTGCCAAATACTGCATTCGCCACAGTGTAAACATAACTCAAAAGTATAACAAAAAACATGATTTGTCCAGTTTGTTTTAATATTAATATTTACTAACTTAAGCAATCACCATATTTTCCAGAGTTCGTCTGTGGTAGCTAAAGCACACTGTTTACAATAATCACATTAGCGTTTCAGGTGCAGTTACCTGTAATTGATTAAGCAATCTGTTTATTAAAGGGCAGCTCAGTGAAGCATATACTTTCAATATGAAAAAAAAATCAGGAACTGCATCAGAATGAAAAAAAAGCCTCCAGACTTGATGTGAATGACATGGCAGAAACATTGTGTCACCTTAGTTCTACATCAGTTTTGGTGACTCAGAAAGATGTATATTCCCACTGAGTAAACCATGGCCTGGTCAAAAAGAACAGACAGTCTGTCAAGTCATTACAGTGCAGTCTGCGCAAAAGTGCCATGGCTTGCATGGGGCTCAGACATTGCAGTAAATATAGCTAGTGGCTTGTGTTCTGCATGTAATGAGTCTATTTGGATTCCACCAACTAGACAGGGAAACTAACTTAGAAGCCTATGGGCATTATCACATTCCCAACTCTTTGGAAATTGATTACTGGTCTCCTATGTAAGCCACCTGACGATTTGAACACTTTTCAAGCAACCTTCCTCTCATGGTTCATGCAGTATATCTTTTTTGAAAAGGACATTTGCCTTTTTATTTTCCCTTCATTCTTCCTCAAGAAGGGAGGGAGATAACAGTGTATTATTAATCTCTTGGACAAGCAGCATGATTTCATGGATCACCTAGAGCTTGGTTTTAATGTAAAATATCAAGGAAGGTTAACGGATTACAGGAAGATAGTGACAGCCCACGAATTACATTTCCCAAATATTCTATCAATCTGCTAAAGGTTGAATGAGTGTTATTTTGGAGGAAGTTGCAGCAGAAGCCTTGTAGATCAGATCCAAAACTCAGAACACGCATTAATTAATTAAAAATAATCTACAGTAAGCTTACTCTTCTACAGAACATTATTTTTTCAGCAAATTGCAGTCCCCTTTATCCACCCCCATTTATTTTCTAGATGAAACAAAAGAAAAACAGGTCTTTTCCCACTGGTTTCCTAAAGTATTCGCATTACTCTTTTGCATTGTGTTTGAATAAACACAATATATTACAGGCTTGATATTAAATTATTCCTGAGCTGAATGCAAATTTTATTCAAATAGATAATATATTCACATATCTTGCTGTGCTTACAAATGTAATATATATATATATATATATATATATATATATATATATATATATATATATACATACATATATATATATATATATATATATATATATATATATATATATATATATATATATTAATTTAGGAGTCACCAATTGTCTTTTTTATTATTTTCTCCCAATTTAGAATAGCCAATTATTTTTAGGCTCAGTTCACCACTACCACCCCTGCGCTGACTCGGGAGGGTGAAGACGAACATGTTGTCCTCCGAAGCGTGTGCTGTCAGCCAACCGCTTCTTTTCACACTGCAGACCCACCATGCAGCCACCTCAGAGCTACAACATCGGAGGACAACGCAGCTCTGGACAACTTACAGGCAAGCCTGCAGGCGCCCAGCCAGACTACAGGGGTCACTGGTGCGCGGTGAGCCGAGGACACCCTGGCAAACCTAAGCCTAAAATGTGAAAAAAACTGAATAGCAAGCAAGTAAATTACAGATTTACAATGATATTCTCAAATGTAAAATATATACAGTCACAGCAGACATGTCGTGGTTTGTGTTGTTGCTTACAAATTATGTTTCTTTAGGGGCATATAAAGTACCGTATTCCTTCAAATTTAAGCGCTTTTTAAAACATTTTTTTCTTCTCAAAATTGCCTGCGTCTTAAATTCGAGTACAGTATAGTGATGCATGTATTAAAATCGCCAACACAAGACGTAAATACCAGCGTACACAAACAGCAATGTGACTGACGAGAAAAGACAAACAAGAAACCAAAAAGTTACTGCCCAATCTCAAATGATCCATGACATACAGGCAGGTGTGAGTAATCACGACTGGAAATGAGAAGCAGCATATAGCTGTAATGTTCTGTGTGATATAGCAGACAGCTGCAAACTGCCTCCATATGTGTAACTGAGGTTGTATATTTGTAAATGCATATTTATTTGATGTTTTATTTTTTCCTCAAATTGAGGATGGGAAACTTGGGCTGCATCTTAAATTCGAGGGCATCTTAAATTCGAAGGAATACAGTACTCTATAGGAGAAAGAGCACATTTGTTTGTTTTGTTTAACATTCTTAGTGAATGCAAAAAAGAAATAGCTAAACATATTTTAAATACACACAAACTTTTACACTGGTGTCATCATGGTTTAATACTGAAAAGACTGTGTCTGTTGAAGATCAGAAAGGAAGTTCTTAAAGATCTGGAAGTTCTGCTTTTAATGATATTGCACTTCAGTAAAAGTCCACCAAACAGTGACATCTGTATGTGGCTTCATTGAGCAGAAGGACTTGTAAAGCATCCACCTTCTATATATGAAGGGAGGGTGATTTCTAAGATGAGCACCTGCTAATTATTCCATGAAGGGAATATGGTATTCTGTGAGACTAAAGATAAGGAAGCCTGAATACAAAACCTGATAAATGGCCACTTACCAGACTCCCTTGAGATTTGTATAAATGCATCCACGCCACTCTCTCCATAGTTACCCTCGGAAGCCAGGGTCGACACAAAATTCCACCCCATATCTGTGACAATATCAAGCATGGCTTGCGCTTGATACGAGTCGGGAGGAACCACTCGAGAGAAAAAGTCATACCTGGTGTTGTCACTCAATTCAGGGGCTGTAGATGCATAGCTTATCTGAGGTATCTGTTGATTAAAAAAGAGAGGTACAGTGAGTCACTGCTTGGTTATTCAAAACACAATAAATTACTGATAGGAAGACAGATTGATAATAAGAGGAAATCTCAAAGGCAAACAGAATGTCTAAGAGACTGATTGATTGATTGATGTAATGTAAAAAGTCCAAGGTGTTACTCTCGAGCAACACAGCCTCATTTTCAATTCACACAGCAGAAAGCTGCCATTTATACAAATAGCATCCAATCATGTCATATTTACTGATAAATGTTCATTTTAAAAAGTCATAAATTATTAGTTCAGAAGAGAACATGGATTTTTCATGTTCAAAAACCCTTTCTGAGGTATAACTAATGGGTCGATTTGATCAACCTATACTACACCAGGATAAGCCACAGCACTGGGGGATCACGCTGGATTACATTTTTAATGGCAATCCTGGGATAACCACAGATAGTTGGTCAATGCAATCCAGGGTGATTTCCTAGTGCTGAAAAAAAATGCTCCCAGCTTTGGCTTATCCCGAGTTGGGTATGTATAAGTTCATCCGGGTGCCCTTCTCAATTGCCACAATGCCCCTTAAAATGTAGTATGTACCAGATATATAATGGGGGTTTGTCTGCTCTTACTACCTTGTACTGCCCACTTCTAATCAATATCTCCCCATGTAGCTGGCAGCTCCATGATAATTCCTTTGGTCATCCCTCTTCAGGCTAGACAAATACTAACACTGTAAGTGATGGAACTGGCAAGCCTTTTCAAGGCAATCCTGCACCTATGCAATAGAATGCCTTCAGCTGGGGACAGCTATGGTACATCTTAAACAGCTGTCCCTAATTACCCATATGAACATTTGTGTTGAATTTGCACAGCCATTCTGAAAAAACACCTAAAACACTCCCACGGCATTCAGATCTTTTACACTGTGTTGGCTCGAGTACAGCACATTAAAACCATCTAGCTAGAGCTACAAAACCCTACTGTGGTCACAGCGTATACCCGCTTTCTAATCTTTTTGGCTGTCTAACAAGTGAATACATTCTCTTTCGTTTAGAAAAAGTCAATTTCTGAGCTAGACTCTGTAGAGTAGGAAACGTGGATAATAAAATCGAAACTCAGCATATAAAATAAAAATAATACATTGGGATGTAGGTTGCTACAGCTTGCTATCTATAAATTATCTATAGTCCTCTATTGTATCCCTTGGGCCCTACACAGCTGCATATTTGAGCCACAAGTTGTCTGTTTTTTAAATCTGTCTTCCAAATACATGGCTCATTGTGTTCAGTATAAAAAATACATGGGTTACCACTGCATCTGCTTACACATTATCACCTGCTGATTTATTTTTTTACAGTGGAATTTCCTAATTTCATCTGCTGAGACTTGCTGTTCATTGTTAAAAAAATCACATCCCATGTTTCATCAACATATTCATATGAAGCCAGGAACTAGAAACTTCTGTCTATTGTGAGTAACACTCAGTAGAGGCAAAGCGGAGGATCTGGTTTCCTCTTTGGGCAAATTGGATGGCAACTTGCCTGCCTTTTGTAGACTGTGAAATATATAGGTTTAGGTCCTTCTTTGTTTTCTTATATGGACCAATGAGCTGTGGCTGGAGACTTAATTAATCATTTAATCATTTATTCAATTCCTGGCTGCAGCCACATTCCCACATGTTTTTTCAGGGAGCATTTTAACTCCCTCCCTGCCACCCAATATCCCCCCCCCCCACACACACACACACACACACATACCCATGTTTCTGCCTTGCCACACTGCCACAGGGCACCAATGCCACTAAACAAAGTCAAGGCCAAAGTGTAGGATGTTGTGTAATTTTGCTTAGGATCCATATACAAATCTAATTATTGGCCACAGAAAGAAACAACACAGTTTAACCTAATGATAACTATTTATTCAGAAATTGCTGTTTTCTTTTGTCAACCAGCAGCCTAGATTCGAGCCTGCGAGGACATAGCTCCCTGCGCTGAAGCCAGAGATTGACTTTTATCAGTAATCCATGGGACCATTTTTGTTAAATTTTAATAGTATATGTTTTGACTGAGTTTAACAAACTAAACTCAGAAATCTCTTTCCTGCGTGTAACATACAAAATGCCGGGTCGCTGTGCTGCATAAATGGATAAACTGAGAAAACTAAAATGTATCTTTATCATAAATGCACAAATAATGAAAATAAACACTGTAATACAAAGTATTTCCTACCGTTTTAGTTTTGTTGTGGTAAAAATAAGGACATTAAAATAAGGGGATAACAGCAATTGAAACATATTCAAGTTAGTTACAGTAATTATTTTTTTTAAAACCTGAAAGAAAACCACTTGTAAGTATCGTAAAGATTTCTAAACTACTGACCTGAAAATAATATCAAGTTTTGCAATTGTTTTTGTGCAGATTTTGTAAGGCTTACTGCTTTGTTTTCTGGACTCTTTTCTGAGATAGCATCATTACCCACGTTAGAAATCCATGTTCTTGAAAGGGTAGTGTTGGCTGTTAGTTTGTTGTTTTTTTCCTTCTGATGCGACTTAACCATGCAAATCACGTAATCATGTTACTGGTTGGATCCAAACACTTCCTAATACAGGCGTCTCTAATTGCTGTAGCTGAACGGGCACTGCAGCCATAATGGCTGTGAATAGACACACATTTTAATTAACATTTTTCTATTTGTTGTGCATCATCAATAGAAATAATTACCATATTTCTTAGACACATTCTTATTTACATTACAAAGTGTTGGCAAATTACATTAATTTATATAATTACTGTATCTATTTTAACTGGAAGTGTTTAATGAATTAAATTATATTTAATTTAATACTGATGTTATGAACTACCTGGTAAAATTGTGCAGTACTGCAGCTTCCATGTGTATTTTTTTTTTTTATTTAACAAATTCAAATGTATTCTCCGCTGAATACCATTTAGCAACAGTTTTAAAATACTAGTTTTGGGAATCCAGATGTCTAAGCAGTCAGGGTGCAAACAAAAAGGACCGAATGGTTTTAAAGCACATTTAAACAGCAGGTAGTTCTGAGTCATATAAATGTGTGATAAAGTAATTTAGGTTGTTTACATCACAGAAAGATTCTGCTTCAGATAAAATCATTTTTGAAAAATACCTGTAAGTGAGAAAAGATACAGCAGTCAGTGGTGGTTTGTAGTTATTCATTATCCAGCCTTGAAGTGTTTGGTACCTCTGTGTGTAGTTTTCTAAATGAAAGTTGGCTCCCAATAGAGCTTTCACACTGAGTGAACTGATGTTATGGTGATATAACTAATTAACCCCATAATAGTCCTTTATAAATAAATGGAAAGCACATTATAGACCAACAAAAGTATTTGATAATAATAATAATAATAATAATAATAATAATAATAATAATAATAATAATAATAGACAGCAGATATATGCTGTCTACTTCATTATTATTGCGTTTGTGTGAATTGTGTAAATAAATAATGTATATTTTGAATTTAGGCTTGGCAGGGATGAGGTTAAAATAGCATCTCTGCCAAATCCTTGTGCACAATGTGGCTGGGGCTTGATTGATTAATTGAGGATCAATTAAGCCCAGCCTCAGGCTGTAAAAGAAAAGCCAGCGCCTTTGTTTGGGAGAGGAAGTGTTTGCTGAGAAGATGGAGTGTTTGCTGAAAATGTTTGAAAAACAGGGTTGTGTGCTGTCGCCTTGGTTGTTTTTTTTTTTTGTTTTTTTTTAAACTAAACATTCACATTTTTGTTTTGGAGCTGAAGGTACTAGTCCTCCTTGTTAGGTAGGGGGATTATTGTATAGTTAATGCCTTTTACAGCAAGGGTTTTTGTTTGTTTATTTTCTGTGTGAAGGTATTCTTTGTTTGTTAGTTTTGGAACTGCACTGAGTATGCTAAAATACATGTGTGCAATGGCACTTTCCTCTAAAATATCATATGTTGTCTGTCTGCCTCACACATTAGTTGCTATTTAAAGGAAGCAGCTGCCCTGCATTCACTACCCATTAGGGGTGCCCTTCCACACATACTTTATATTTATATGTATATAGCACTGAAGTACAGCAAATATAGTGAAATCATGGAATACCAGATACAGTAAGTATGGTACAGCATAGTAAACTGTGGTTAACTATAGGGAAGAATTAAATTGTATAATCATAGTTTAAGTTCATTCATAAGGAAAAAAGAAAGACCACACTGTCCTTTTGCTTCTATAAAAGTGATATAATATGTAATTACAATCTTCTGAAACTGCAGGAAGTAGCAGCCACTTGCCTTTTCAATTGCAGCGTGGCATAGGGGCAGGAAGTTTCAAGGGGGGGAGGACACTTGTGTTCCTCCAGTAACAGCCAAAACAACTGCTTCATTTTCACATTTGATTTTGATTAATTTTTGCAAACCTCTGTAGGGATATTTGTATTTTTTCTTTGCATTTAAATGTCCATGTTACAGTGAAATGGTTTTCTGTCTGGAATAAATGTGATATTTCTCAGTTTTGTCTCCTTTGTTTGCAGTGGTGGACCTATGGTGAATAAATCATTTCCCTGCCGCTTTGCTTCATGGCTGATTATGAATACTATTCAGCTGTAGGTGAACCGCTTAGCTGTGACAATTGCGCCACACACATCTGAAGAGCATGCAGCTAGAAAGTCAATTGCACCTATTTGGTCAAAGGTGCAGTACTTCCTTATGCCATGGTATAAACATATAGCAAATCTGCACAGTAGAAAAACAAATGGTGAATGAAACCTGGCAAAAGCATGGTAAGACAGCAAAGCTCTTGGAACACTGAAGTGGAAACCGGTGTCTTAATTTTGAACATGTCACATTAACATATGGATTTGCATACATTTTACCTAAAAATATGCCTCATAGATATGAAATTCTGTTCTCAGAAAAAAGTTCTCTGGTTTGATCATTAACTTATGCAAGAGTTTCTGTTTATTGCAATTCCACAATTGATTCATGACCCAGAGAATGTGGGAAGAATACATATCCAGTGGTACTAAACATTTTATAAATCTTGGTAAGACACATTCTTGTCATAATGTTTGCCTAATTGTATACATTTTAATGATGTAATTCGCCTGATTCAGAGTTCTGAGTTTATTATAAATATCAAGGCGTCCACCATTGTGGGCCTATTCTGTCTTGCATAATTCCTTCAGTTCAGACAGATTGGATACACAATGCTGGACTACAGCTTTATTCAGATCAGTCCAAAGCACTTCTATTGGATCGAGATCTGGTGATTTAAGGCCATTCCGGAACTGTTATCTTCATTTTCTTCAAGACTTCCAGAGTTGACTTAACAGTATGCTGAAACTGTCTGCCAATCAGCCTACGAGCAGATGGTATCATTGTACTTTATAGAATGGCTGCATTCATTCAATCTTCAATCACATGAATGCCTCCAGTCCCTAAACTGCTAAAACACCCCCATGTCATGATTGAACCACCTCCATGTTTAACTGTAGGTACAAGGTTTTCTTCATTGACGGCTTTCCCATCTTTTTTTCTCCAACTATACTATGGTCAATTATTGTGGCGGGCGGGGTATATTTTAGACTCTGGACCAGAGAATTTGGTTAAAGGATGCTTCAGTTTTCGGTTCATATTTCATGGCTTTGATTTGTTGTGCATTTTCTTTAAAAGTGGTTTGCAGTGAGATCACATGCATTCAACTTACCTATGTCCTTTGTACAGTTCTTTCATGCACTATTATACCTGATGCTTCTAAATCCTTGGATTTTAATTTTTAGCCGCTTGGACGATTCTCCTACCTGCTGTACCCGTAACCTTCTTTGAGCATACACTTCTTTCAAGTGTTTCAGTTGGATTTTGGTATTCCATATTGTTTTGACACTGCTCTGTAGCTATTTCCTTTGTACTTTACTAAGAGTGCTTTTCTCAAACATGCATTCCCATGAATCCAAGACCACCATCTGCTGTGTTGCCAAAATGTTATTCTTCCACAGATGTTGGAAATAATTACCTCTTATTGGCTTTATAATGCAGCTTTATTACTGTGCAATGGTAATAATTAATATAAGGTGCCAATACTTTTGTCATAAACAAATATTTGAAATTGCTTAAGTGCTGCTTTTTTTTTAAATAGATTATTTAACTACCAGAAATTGTGTATTTTGGTCATTGTCATATTAATTAGTGGCTAATGTTCACTAAATACTTTTGTCTGCGACTGTACGTTCAGGGGAGGGTAGGTTTACCTGGCTGTGCCAAGTTGTTGATCGTGGCTGGGGATCTCATGGGTTGTGGAAGTAAAATTGCCAGGGAATGCTTATCACCCCCTGACCCTGTAGTTTTTCTGAGCAGTTGGGAAGAGCATAATTGGACATACTAAATAGGGGAGAAAAACGGATGTAAAATAATTGGACGCTATTTTTTTATTCCTATCAAAATGGAAAAACCATGTATGTAGTATTGATTTTGCATGGTAGTATCATTTTATTGATGTTTTTTTTTAAAAAGCTTCAAAGGCTCATCTAGCAATAACCATATCATTCTGTGTGTTTGTCTGGCAATTTATTTTCTTCCATATAGTTGTAGGTTATTTGAGCTTCTGTACTAACAAATATATCATTTAAAAGCTACTTGTGGGAAGTGGCACAGTAAAATGCTGCTACAACATTGTCTATGAAAGAGTAAATGCCTGCGGCAGCACAAAATGTTTTGGAAAGTGAAGAAAAATGTTGCCATTCACTAGAACAAATAATTACACATTTCCATTGGGATGTGCAAATGGTTCATGTGGGCCTTTTTCTTAACAAACAGCAACAGGCAGTATTGATTGTTTTGAATCGTGCCATGCATTGAGCTATTGGTTAAATATCACACCTAAATGTATACTGGTACTGTTAGTTGGACAGTTGAATAGAGAACAATGAATGCTTTATAGACTCTAGAAGTAAGAGTCTCTGCTGCTTAGTTATAAACATCAATAATTAACAAATATCCAAACTCATCATGAAATACTTTACAGACACATCTCTCTTGTCTGATTTAACCCCTGACATTTTCAGAAATAGCTTCCCTACTGTTGTATTATTCCTTTTGTTGCAGCATACAGTAGGTAACAATTCATCTCTTGAATGAAAATGTTGAGTTATCTGTTCCTCACCTCAGCTTGTTTTTATAGTTTCAGTTTTGGTCATTCCCCAAAGGTAAATGACATTAAAGTCAGAAATGAAATGTGTTGCACAAGTGTTTTTCTTTTATTTTTGAAATGGCTCTGTGTTTATCTTGGATTCTTTCAACAAGTCCATTTATCCCCCTTTCACTTCATCAGCAATGTATAAATATGCATTAAAATTATATGTATGTGTTTATAGAATTGTACTTCATTCACATTCAACAAACCTGACCTGCCTACATCTAATGCATTGTTCACTTGCAGAACTGCTGGCCTTGTAAACTAGCAATATTTTTGTATGAAGTATATAAATGAGGAAATGCAAAATATATATTTTTAATAGATTTCTATATGGAATGATATATAACCCTTTGTATTTATACCATTTTATACTATATCTTTTTGTTTCTAGGTGTGTGTGTGTGTGTGTGTGTGTGTGTGTGTATATATATATATATATATATATATATATATATATATATACAGTACTGTGCAAAAGTTTTAGGCAGGTGTGAAAAAATGCTGTAAAGTAAGAATGCTTTCAAAAATAGACATGTTAATAGATTATATTTATCAATTAACTAAATGCAATGTGAGTGAACAGAAGAAAAATCTAAATCAAATCCATATTTGGTGTGACCACCCTTTGCCTTCAAAACAGCATCAATTCTTCTAGGTACACTTGCACAAAGTCAGGGATTTTGTAGACATATAGTCAGGTGTATGATTAAACAATTATACCAAACAGGTGCTAATGATCATCAATTCAATATGTAGGTTGAAACACAATCATTAACTGAAACAGAAACAGCTGTGTAGGAGGAATAAAACTGGGTGAGGAACAGCCAAACTCAGCTAACAAGGTGAGGTTGCTGAAGACAGTTTACTGTCAAAAGTCATACACCATGGCAAGACTGAGCACAGCAACAAGACACAAGGTAGTTATACTGCATCAGCAAGGTCTCTCCCAGGCAGAAATTTCAAGGCAGACAGGGGTTTCCAGATGTGCTGTCCAAGCTCTTTTGAAGAAGCACAAAGAAACGGGCAACGTTGAGGACCGTAGACGCAGTGGTCGGCCAAGGAAACTCACTGCAGCAGATGAAAGACACATCATGCTTACTTCCCTTCGCAATCGGAAGATGTCCAGCAGTGCCATCAGCTCAGAATTGGCAGAAAACAGTGGGACCCTGGTACACCCATCTACTGTCCGGAGAAGTCTGGTCAGAAGTGGCCTTCATGGAAGACTTGCGGCCAAAAAGCCATACCTCCGACGTGGAAACAAGGCCAAGCAACTCAACTATGCACGAAAACACAGGAACTGGGGTGCAGAAAAATGGCAGCAGGTGCTCTGGACTGATGAGTCAAAATCTGAAATATTTGGCTGTAGCAGATGGCAGTTTGTTCGCCGAAGGGCTGGAGAGCGGTACACGAATGAGTGTCTGCAGGCAACAGTGAAGCATGGTGGAGGTTCCTTGCAAGTTTGGGGCTGCATTTCTGCAAATGGAGTTGGGGATTTGGTCAGAATTAATGGTCTCCTCAATGCTGAGAAGTACAGGCAGATACTTATCCATCATGCAATACCATCAGGGAGGCATCTGATTGGCCCCAAATTTATTCTGCAGCATGACAACGACCCCAAACATACAGCGAAAGTCATTAAGAACTATCTTCAGCGTAAAGAAGAACAAGGAGTCCTGGAAGTGATGGTATGGCCCCCACAGAGCCCTGATCTCAACATCATCGAGTCTGTCTGGGATTACATGAAGAGAGAGAAGCAACTGAGGCTGCCTAAATCCACAGAAGAACTGTGGTTAGTTCTCCAAGATGTTTGGGCCAACCTACCTGCCGAGTTCCTTCAAGAACTGTGTGCAAGTGTACCTAGAAGAATTGATGCTGTTTTGAAGGCAAAGGGTGGTCACACCAAATATTGATTTGATGTAGATTTTTCTTCTTTTCACTCACTTTGCATTTTGTTAATTGATAAATATAAACTATTAACATGTCTATTTTTGAAAGCATTCTTACTTTACAGCATTTTTTCACACCTGCCTAAAACTTGTGCACAGTACTGTATATATATATATATATATATATATATATATATATATATATATATATATATATATATATATATATATATATATATATCATACAGGTGTACAGTATTGTTTCCTGTGCATACAGCTTTATGTGCATGAAGATATAATGTATAATAAGGTATGCAAGCTGTCAATAAAAGAATTATGAGCTCATTTGCCTTCAATATAAGTAAAATACAGCCCAATGGACTCTGTAAAAGTAATTCCTCCCACAGTACTGTGCTCTGTAGCAGTATTCACTGCACATAAATCACTTTTGATATGATCACATTAGTCTCTCGATGGGAATTATGAGAGCATATTTTTCATAACTAATAAAGCTCTAACAAAAAAGAAAAACTCTCTAGCTAATTTCTAACAATGAATGGCTCATATATGGACACACAATTAGATAATGCCTTGATTTAAACACAGACCAGGAGATTTATAATTCACAGACTCCAAATCTCATTACTGTATAACTGCTGTTTTAAGCGATACTTATCTGAATACATCTTTATGTAAACCTATGACACAAATAAATGGCAAAATGATTGTTCATAAATTTACATACATGTACCGCTGGTATCTTATGACCAGGTGCACACTGGTATAAGGATCACCATGAAAATACTGTATTAGGGCAATTAAACCCCTGAAAACCAATATTATACATAGAGGAAAGCATGTTACTCAAATGTATGGCTGGTACAGATAATGTAGAACCTTATTTTAAATGCAGGTGGTATGATACAACTGTACTACTGCTTTACCACTGATACACAAGTGGGATCTGGTTTTCAGACATGCTTTAACAGGGTTGCAAATTTGGCACTATGGTGCTGCTTTCTAGCGCCAGGGTACCTCATATAGCATCAACAACATTAAATTCTGGCAGTGGTAGACATGTTTAATTTTTTTTCTCAGCAATCATAGATGCTGATAGTTTCTCATTGCGTCTGGACTGCTCACATGACAATCATAGATGTGATAGTTTCTCATTGGGTCTGGACTGCTCACATGACAATCATAGATGTGATAGTTTATCATTGGGTCTGGACTGCTCACATGACAATCATAGATGCTGATAGTTTCTCATTGGGTCTGGACTGCTCACATGACAATCATAGATGTGATAGTTTCTGGAATTTTCAAATAACTATGTAACTTGGACTGATAAAAAGTTGATATAAAATCATTGCTGTTATGTGTTTTTTTAAACCTATACTCAATCAGCAATCTTCGAAGTTTTGTTTCCTACTATTGGCACAGTTAATATTTTTCATTTTTTTGTATTTTTTTCTTAATTTTCTGTCATGAGCCCCTCAAAATCTCATAACCGACACCCAATAGAAAACTTGTTAAAACTGAACACTGTTGTTAGATAGATTTATAAAAGTCGTATTTCTAGAATTGTAATATTTTTCTTATGTATATTTCACCCAATAATTAAAAACTTATTGTTTTTAATTTAAATTGTTTAAATTTATACCTCATAACTGACACTCTATTAAATAACATTTTCATAAAAGTTTTTTTCCTGAAGAAAAAATAAATCCTAAGCAAACAGTACTTAGACAGATGTGGAGTGTTTTGCAAATAGAAAACAAGTATAGCATTTGTTTTTTAAACTTATATTTCATATTTGTTTCAATTCTAATTTTAATTACAATGTTGGTTATGAGTGTGGGGTGTCGGTTATGAAAGCTCTGTGTTGGTTATGAGTTTCTTTCTCAGCACTTCATCTTATAGCTAAATCCTTGGATGCAATTCATTAAAACATCAGAAGAAATGGTTACAGACTGCAGGCCGTCCTTCTATATCATATTACAGTTGACATGGTACCCTTTGTGCCCTTTCTTTAAATACATTTAAAAACTATATACAGTGCCGTGAAAAAGTATTTGCCCCCTGTCTGATCTTCTGCATTTTTGCACATTTTTCAGATTATATTTGGTCAGATTTTTTTGTGGGTTGTAGTAGTATATAGAGGGAGTCTGAGAGAAAAAATGACCCCAAAGTTTGGTGCTTCTTTCATTTGTTTGGTGTGCAAGGTAATCAAACATATAATCTTCAGATGTGAAAAAGTTATTGCCCACCCAAGTTAACTCAACCCAATTAAAGGGATAATTAGGGTCAGCTGTTTGAGTACTTTGGTTAACAACCAGGCCTGATTTGGGCCAGCCCTGCCCAATATAAATCTGACTAACTTTGGCCCTTACCATCAGAGTGAAGTTGTCAGCACACAGGTTCTAGAGGCACATCATGCCACGAACAAAAGAAATTCCTGAAGACCTCCGGAAAAAAGTTGTTGATGCCTATCAGTCTGGAAAGGATTACAAAGCCATTGCTAAGGCTCTGGGGCTCCACCGAACCACAGTCAGAGCCATATTGTCCAAATGGAGAAAGTTTGGGACAGTAGTGAATCTTTCCAGGAGTGGCCGTCCTGCCAAAATCTCTCCAAGAGCAAGGCATAAAATCGTCCAGGAAGTCACATAGAACCCTAGATCAGCATCCAGGGATCTGCAGGCCTCTCTCGCCTCGGCTAAGGTCAGTGTTCATGACTCCATCACCAGAAAGACACTGGGCAAAAATGGGATTCATGGCAGAGTAGCGCGGTGGAAACCATTGCTCACTAAAAAGAACATGAATGCTCGTCTCAAGTTTGCCAAAAAACACCTGGATGATCCTCAAGAGTTCTGGAACAATGTTCTATGGACAGATGAGTCAAAAGTGGAACTTTTTGGCCGACATGGGCCCCGTTATGTCTGGCGAAAACCAAACACTGCATTCCACAGTAAGAACCTCATACGGTCAAGCATGGTGGTGGTAGTGTCATGGTTTAGGGATGCTTTGCTGCATCAGGACCTGGACGCCTTGCCTTCATTGAAGGAACCATGAATTCTGCTCTGTATCAGAGAATTCTACAGGAGAATGTCAGGCCATCCGTCCGTGAGCTGAAGCTGAAGCGCAGCTGGGTCATGCAGCAAGAAAATGATCCGAAACACACAAGCAAGTCTACATCAGAATTTGTTTTTTTCAGTTTGTCTTTCCGGCTTTCTTATCTTTTCCTCAAGGAACTTTGCCTTTTCTGTGGCCTTTATAGTTTTTCTTCTTTGGAAGTATTCTCTTCTATCTGTCCCAAACAACATCACAGAGTTATGTAAACGCATACGGGTAAGTAGATAACTATGGCTGGACAACCAGACTGGCGTCCCCAAATGAAAAAGTCACATGGTTCGACCGCCATATTGGATCTCGTGGAAATTTTGGGAATTTTTCAAAATTCTTGCCGTTAAAAACAACTTAAGGTGGAACTATGACGATGGCAGCAGATAGTACAGCAATGGCCTATAAGAAACATATGTTCAATCGAGGTCGATTGAACAATTACTTTGCCCGCTACGCTGGATTGGCGCCAAATATTCAACAATCTTCTTCTCTTAAACTGCAACGTCAATCGACACCTAAATTGGCACGCATGTTCATGACCAGGTCCTTTCTACCATTTGAACACCTTTCTAAAAAAAATAAGCCATGACTGAGGATGTCCCCAATGAATATTTGTGATATTTGCAGCACAAGCATATCCAATATTGGGGGCAGAATGATATTTACAGGGGTTAGGTCTGAGAGATACCAGACTTCTGCCTTTTCAGGGAAGCATTCAAACACCCCTGTGTAAACAGCCTTACTTTTTAATTTCACATTTTGAAGCCTCTATGCAGAACTGTAAATAAAAAAATGAAAATATAATAAATGTCTTTTACAACAAAACTTGTATTTTAAAGGGCTGACAAGTTACCTGTATTACACATTATCTGAATTAAACAACACTTAAGCTAATTATGCAACTATAATGTGGGCAGTTCCCTTACTGGAATATAAAAACAATGGTTCTGTCAACCAGTAAAAAAAACATTTTGAACACTGTTGTAAAGTGAAACAGCATTTCAGATGAGAAGTCAAAGACATTCTACTGTTATTATGTGACATTATGTTTTAAATAAAGATTGCATCAACTCCAAATAATGAACAACAGGTTTTAGCAGCAAAGATAGCACTGCAGCACCATTTATTCATGAATTGTAAGCTGTTTCAGCAACACCTGCTTTTAAATCTCTTAAAATCCATCACAAGCAACACTCATTCTGCAGAAGAAAACTCTAGAAATAAAAACGTTTCAGCCTGTGGGTGTTTTGATAAATTCCTGACTAGCTATAATTGTCAAACTTGATTTCACATAGGAAGACAAAAGCCTGAGCCAATGTCAAGTTTACTAATAACTGCTTTACCACAAACAAGTTGACTTAGAAATGTCTTCATCTAGACAATGTGGGGAAGCTATAAAAAAAGGTCAACAAGATGCTCGGATATATTGTGAAAAGTGTTTAAATCAAGGGAAGTAATGTTAAAACTTTACAATGCATTTTCGACCTGAAAAAAGAAACAAGGACCAGGGGTCAAAAATGGAGATTAGATAAAGGGGCATTCAGAACAGAAAATAGGAGGCACTTTTTTTTTTAACACAGAGAATTGTGAGGGTCTGGAACCAACTCCCCAGTAATGTTGTTGAAGCTGACACCCTGGGATCCTTCAAGAAGCTGCTTGATGAGATTCTGGGATCAATAAGCTATTAACAACCAAATGAGTAAGATGGGCCGAATGGCCTCCTCTAGTTTGTAAACTTTCTTATGTTCTTATGTTTAGTGGTAATTCAGTTGGTCTACATGGTCTAATCTGATTTATATAAAGATTACCTCACAGGTCCTTGTTTGAATAACAATTACATTTTGAAGGAAGATCTGAGAAGAAGAAAGAAAACCATTTCATAAAACACAACATGTATGTTTTATGATGAAAAAAAAATATTAATACATTAACTCATCCTGAATTTATTTCAGAGCATCTATTCTTTTAAGAGCTTAGTTCTGATTTAAAAGGTCAGGAAGTGTGATCCAAATTAGATTTTAGCAAAGGTCACACTTGAAGGAGTTTATTAACTATTCACCACTAGCTCACTAACATTAAACCTAAAAAAAAACAAATTGACATATTTTTTGTTATATATTCCCAGCATCTTGGACAGCGCAAGATGCGGTGTGATTGAGTTGAAAATACAAATTGTAAATAAGTTTGGCGGAAGAATGCAGTAGCTCTTCAGCAACTCCTACTGATCATGTGTCCAACAAGGCCAGGTGGAGATGGGCCAGACAGGCCTTCGCCTGTGTTCTATAAGCTAGAGGGGCTGCCCATCAATCTTCAATCCTGATCATCTATTGGGGAGCAGCAGCAGTCATTCCAAATTGGATAGAAAAACTGGTGGTCATTTAAAAATATATATATATATACCAACAATGTGGGTAAGAAAATGAAACTAAACTTCCCTGTAGGACGAGACTAATATCATTCTGGACCCCCTGGCTTTGACACCTCTTTAGCCAGCTTGTGACCAGGCGTGATATTTGCTGTCAGACAAAGAAATTCCCTGCTCCAGGCCTGATTTTCATTGATTTTCAACATACAGTAAAACCATATGTTCTCCCATTTCCTAAAGTATAAGTCTCTAGAGTTGTCAATTTTGAAAGACTTGGATCAATGGACTTCTGCAGCAATCAATACAAACAACCTCAGACACCATCCTCCAACCCAATCGTTCCAAGTTACTGCAACTACATCTTTTTCAACTCCAGTAAACCTTCCGTTGATGCTAGATTTCATTTCTATGATTTCTTTACTTTAAAAAAAAATTGTCTTCAGCCATGAAATTAATCTGTTTGTAATTCTGAACCACCTCCCACTTCTGTTATTGTTTTTGCAGCTGTTATTTCATCCAGGCAATCAGCCTTTATGCAGTAGATTAGATGCTACATCCTTCTCTGTAACTGAGCTTCCAGCCTTCTACTGTACTTCATTTCTAACTCTAGCTCAGAAAACCACATCCTTTGCGTTTGGCAGTGTTAATGGTATTCCAAGCTACTAATCTCTAAATTATTTTTTAGAAGGTAGCAATGTTTCTTCTCTCTGGTAATACTATCTCCACATAATGTATTTAATTCATATTTTTTAAATCCATCACCCTTTGCTACATTTAAAATAATTAAATAAAACATTTTAGGAAAACGTGATTGTGATCAGTCTAGAGACATCCAGACATCTTAGTTTATACCAATGTCCACCAGAAACCCCTATTTTAGTGAGTTTCTTAATTTGCTAAATCCGCTACCACCTCTTATTTGCTAAATCCGCTTCCATAATACAGAAATTTGTACAATGCTCTAGGTTGTTTCCTCCAATCAGATGTCAAATAGACATTATATTACTACGCAGTAACAGTGCACACCCAACCCAAACCACGTACATATACTCTCAACCATGCACTTATACAGCTAACCATGTAATTATAGCCATGTAATTTATAATAAAGCCCAGGATGAAACTAGCATCACAATGGAATAGGATGCATTTTATGTACCTTGTTTCAGTTCACACACAGCACATCTCGGTTTCGTTACTAAAGTTTCATAGCCACAGTGGAGCGCACAACATCAGTCGTTTTAAAACCACACAGATAGGAAACATAAACTTTACCGAAGTGTTGCATAAATGAATTTCTGTAATCAAGTTGCAGTGTTTTGTTAACTCAGGGGTAATTACACTAATTATCCCTGAGATGCTGCTACATGATTATTTCATATATAATACATGCCTCAACACTTTGTTTAAAAGCTTCCCTATGCATCATTATATCCTATTACAGTAGCAATTTCAAACTTCCAGACCCAAATTTCTTCAACTTTCATGAATTTGTTCAGTCCCTCAGTGTCTTTCCCTACCACAGAATCCTCTGATAAGAAGCAACACACTTGTGTCAGGCACTCCACAAAGGTCAGTTCTCACCAAGCTTCATATTAATCTGCTTCTAATTCATTGTATGACCATCTTTAGTTATTTCCTTTGGGAATTCTATAGACTATATATTATTCTACTACTCTTTTTTGTGAATAATTATTTATTTGGGGTGGTGTAAGCATATTAAAAACACCTTAAAACAACAATATGAAACAGAACGAATAAAACATGTAAAATACAACTCAAATCAATTAATATAAAGTGATAAGCGGTCAGGGATGCCACTGTGATTTGCCAAGCCAAGGATGTTTCCAGAAAGACATCCTGGTTTGTTTATCCTTTTCCTGTAGTACAATGTTTATTTCAAATTAAACAAAGGCTCTGGTAATGCTACAAGACTATCCGGAAACCACATTGGTGCCACAGGACATGCATGAAATAAACATAACGTTCCAAAAAAAATCAAAGGAAAGGATTTTGAAACCGGAGGTCAGCCTTGTTTGTAGCGATTAAGCCAGCCAGCACCAGCTCAGTAAAGAGGGACATCTGCATATAGGAAATATCTTATTTATTGAACCATCACTTCATTTCTGATGCTCTTTTCCATTTCAAAATTCAGAAACTCATTCACCCTGTTCCAATGGCATGCCATTGTAGCACTCCATGCTTTCTAATTTTGTTTAATAACTCAGGCACTCGTTGGATTTAATAGGCTTGTACCAGGGTAGTTGGTATTAAAATAAAACAAAACCTACATGTCTCTCCTACACAAAAGGCACTGTGATCGAATGCCCTCCCCAGTCCTTAATGGAACTAAATTTATGTCCACTCTCTTTTTCCATGATTATAATTATATGTTCACTCAGTAGCTCTTTTGAAGTTTGCTTCCTTTCAGCAGCAAATTTATAAGACACTGAGAACATGTTATCACCCCAAGCTTCAGATCATTTATGAATGATCTTACTGTTGTAGCGTGCCAGTCCTCCCTTCACGAGGTGTAATGAAGTGGGATACGCAGCAGGGAGTCAAGACCCTTTTTAGGTTACCATTCCCATTTGAACATTACTACATTACATTTATCATCAAAGTCAGTAGCGAAAAGAAGTGCTGAGGCTGTGTACGGTGATTGTACACACCCTCTGAAATATGAATGGCTCTTGCCTCTTAACATGCATACACAGGTCATTTTAGTTTAAGACTTGTTTCCTTTTCAAAATGGGATTGGCAATCCTATTGGGATAATAAGATGGTAGTTTTGCAAGGGAGAGTGTGGTTTTCATGTTTGATAAAGAGAACAAGAGCTGTGAACTAGATTAGATGTTGCTAAACCCAACTGTGGGCATCCTAACCTTGAATAAAAGTATCCAAAACTTAACATAATGGTGCATTTTTAAAGTATCTGATTTAGTTACTTCTAATGTAGAATAGGTTGTTCAGTACAGTTGTCTCCGGCTAAGAGAACAACCCTCGGGATGCAAGCAAAGTGTTCTCTTAGCCGAAGTGTTCTTTAAGAAGAGTTGACCATCAGACACAATATGAATCAATAAATAAATAAATATTTATTATTTGTCATGACTCAAGGCATCGACATATGAGTTAAGCAGAATAAGTTAGAGAAAAGCAATAGGCAAGTGTATGTTAAAAAACTATAATAATAAAGTAACAGACAAACTATCGTGAATAAACTAACTGCCAAACTAAATTAACACAGCACCCCTACACACATAAAAAAATTCAACAGCAGCTTTAGATTAATTATGAATACATGAACAGGAGCAATATTCAAGACATGCACAAAATTATTTAACAGAATGGTAAAGCAACTCACCAGAATGGAAAACAAAAAAACAAATTGCTCGCTGACTTGTGTCTGATTCAGGTTTTTCTCAGGAACTCAAACAATTTCCCACTTTTTGTAGCAAGAGAAACAGCGGTGCATTTCTCTGTTTGTTTACATGCTATTTTGTAGCGATGAGGTGCTTTCGTGGAAATCAGCATACAAAACGAGGCAATGATATGATGGAGGTTATGGAAAGATTGAATAAACCAATCAGTGTGCCTCAAGACACTCTTGCGATGATAAGTCACATTTGAAAAGATTTGAATAAACCATTTGAATTTAAGTTTGATGATGATGAGTTATCAGGTTACAAAACAGTACCGTATATGTTGTGAACGAATCAATGGCGGTGCCAAAAAGGTGTTCTTTTAAGCAGAGTTCCTGTTCCTTTAGGCGGAGCATTTACAATGGTAAAAAAAATCATTTTCACTAAAAGGGTGCTCTCTTAGGCAAAGTGTTCTCTTAGGAGGTGTTCCTATACACAGAGACTACTGTATTATTAATTATCTTATTTTTCCTGCAAAACCAATGCTAATATATAATATGGGCTAAGGACTAATGTCAATCTATTCAGTCTTTTCCAAGAGTCTTTTCCAAGTGTATGCATAATAATCCACCACCACCCACGACTCTTAATTTGAAATCAGTTACACATTAGTTATAGAACTGTCTGATTGATCTGCAGCACCACCTATGCTGAATTGCAGAAAATTACTAAAAGCTTGTCTTCCTTCGATCCACATTCACTTCTACCACACATGCACCCATATGCTCTTAGGTTATGTATACTCTGGTCCCAATTCTCCCCCCCCCCCCCCCAAGAATAAAACACTTGGGATAAATATAAACAAGTCCAAAATACAGAGCAAGCGTGGAAGGATATTAGTGTGGATTGAACTGACACATCGTCAATGAACTTATTCAGTTCTATTAATTTAATCAGGGATATCCCTGTGAGATTGTTATGGCATTTACAAAGAACATCTGGGGAGCAGAAGACTCAATCAGGCACATTATTGTGCATTATATAAACACAGCTAACTGGCATTCCTGGAATGAGGCAAGGCAGAGAGTATGTGCAGCAGAGAAGACTACTATGCCTTTTTGATGTTCTGATTTGAATGACAGAATATATATCTTGTCACAAATGCTTGCTTTTTATATGCCGCACACAATATACGATTCAAGTGACTAAGAAAGATAAAAGTAAACATTCTATAACTTTTGTTTCTACTTATTTCAAATACGATAAATAACATAATACGTACTCATTGGCACATATTTTCAACCGATCCCAAATTAAGATCTGTTTTGCAGAATCCTCCACGCTTTACGTTTAAACACAAAAAAAGGGGAAATGTATTTGTTAAAGCAGACTTTTATTCCACCTTCTCATTTTCCCAGTTTTCTCCATACACTCAAAAGAACTGCAGTTTATCATGCTACAGTAGCTGGTTACCATGTTTGAAATGGCTACGTGTACAGATTCAGACAATTGGGTATTGAGGTATTATTGTAAAGTAATAGTATATGCAACAAGACACTAGACTTAGAGCTGTTTATATTAAATATAAATACCTATTTTCATAACCAGTTTCATACACTAATACATACATGATTAAAACACTGTCATTAAACTGCATTTGAATACATAAAAAAGAATCAAGATAAATTATATCAACTCATCAAAAGTATGTATCAGTCACTCACTGCTGCAGGTGCTTCCACAGTGGTTCTCTTGGGATTGGATCAGCCTTTGTCACTCTAGTTTGTGCATCATCGGCTGAGTGGTGACTCCGCAACCAAGTAGTGACGTAAGGTTTGGGATCCCGTTCTGAGAGTGGTGCTCCGTGGAGTTTCAGAAACATGAGGGCAGATACTCGATGAAGCAGAAGTTTTGCGCGCAATGGTGAAATTATTAAATTAATCTGGCTAAATCCTTGTTCGCATTCAACTGAGCTGCATGGAATGAATTTGGCACAGTTAAGCAATGGCTGGAGCTCCCTTGGGGTATTATGCCCTTGTGCATCAATATATCCCAGTAGGAATTTACAGTTGTTGTTGTTGGCACTTTAAATCTCCTGGACAGAGACATCACTTGCGGTTCCCCATATCCTGCATAAAGTTCCTAAGGCCAATGATCACGGTCCAGAATGCTCAATACTTCCATCAGTGACTGCTTTTTTTTTCACCATCAGATACAGATTTTCCAAGCGAGGTGTCTGATAAGGTCGTAGTGAACATTTGACGGGTTAAGTTGTTGACTATGCTCGTCAGTAACTGTTGACGGTTGATGGCAATGATTTTGCTGTTGTCAGTCAGGGATACAGCTCCAAATTTCCCCTCCCTAATTGCAACTTCTGCCTCGAGAGTTTTTGTTCAAAGTCGTTCCTTGAGCGCTTCTATGAAACGAATACTACGGCGAATGAGTTTGTCTGCTTGCACAATTGTAGTGTCTTGTTTCTGTAGACACACAGAAACTAGGGAAAGTTCACATAAGGTATCATACATCAGCGCTAGACCTAGCAAAAACTGTTTTGATGACAACCTCCTATGCAGTCCATTATATGTCTTTCTGTCAGCCGGTGTACTCCTTGTGTCATTCATTTCATGTCAAAAATGATCACAAAGGACTGTCAAAAAAGAACTAGCAACCCATCTAGTGCTAAGAACACGGACGATTTTCGTTATTTGTTGATCCCATTGTGCTGCACACTCAGCCAGTTCTCGTTGATTTTGGGGAGATCGACTGAATACACAATATAATGTGTCCATAAATAGATGAAAATGATTAATGCCCTTAGTTTCGGAGATAGAATCCCCTACTGCCAACACCAGTCTGTGATTCAAGCAATGCCAAACAATGATATCAGGATATTTTTCAGTGATTCTCTGAGCTACGCCGGATTTTCTGCTAAGCATGACACTTGCCCCATCACTTGTAAATGCCACCAGGTGTTGTTTCAAATAGTTATCACAGAATCCGTATTTATCCAAACACTTCAACAGTTGCTCAAACACAGGGTCAGCTGAAATGAGGCTCCTCGTTTTTGTCACTTTCGCACTTCAGATAAACAATAAGTGCTGACTTGCTACTCAGACTTGTTGATTCGTCAATGATCACAGAAATTTTGCAATTGTTATGGAGAAGGTGCTGACAGATTTTCTTTTTCATTTCAGAAGCTATGTGGTCTGTTATTTTCGTAGCACTGTATCTAGAATGCAAGCCAATTCCAATATCAATGCCGTTAATCTTCTGAAGCTCTAATGAGTTGAAGTGGTCAGAGAAGGGTCTGTCACTTTTTGCAAGGTAATACACAGATCGAAAAAATAACAAGAGTGCTATTAAACTTTGATGCATTCCATTTATCGCACATTTTCTCAAGAGTTTGCTCCTGTGACTTTTCCTGTAATTTATTTGCAGTAATACGTGCCTTTGACTGTTGGTGGTGCAAAATTTTCTTTCGCAATGCTTTCAGTTGGGCTGTTCAGTATGTTCCATTGAATGAAACTTTAAACAAGCACCATTCACCTGAAATGTTGACACCCTGTACATTCTTAAAAGCACAGAGACTCCTGACTTTTAGGCAGATATTACAGCCAAGTTTACCATCACTGCAGCCAATCCAAGGATAAACCTTCTGTTTCTCCTGCCACATTTCTGCAGTCTAAACAGCAGGCCATGGACACAGTGATTTCCCACTTGTTTGGCTTCTGTTATCTTGAGAAAAATCAGATGCATCACTGTTTATCACTGAGGCCGTAAGAGTAGTCTCGGTTTTCTCGTTACTGTCTGTAACATCAACTATAAAGAAATGTACGGTAGGCTAATATCGCGCTGTTTGACTGGGGGACTACGAAAACTAAATAACATCACTTATATGACCTTCATAAAAAAAATGATGTATCTACAAATGACTACTACATGAATAAAATAATATTGAAATTATTATTGTTAAATATTACTAATAATCATATATGCGTAGACACAGATGGATCATCTGTGGAGTTGTTAGTTCTTTATTAATACTAAACTGGGCCAAATCCAAGTGGTGGTTGAACAGGTATTTGGGCTATTGCAAGGGAGGGGGTGGATACTACTGAAGCGTACTGAAGTGAACCAAGAGCTTGTTCCCCAAATTATTCCAGCCTGCTGTATCCTGCACAATCTGTGCCAGGACCGTAAGGAGGTGCTCAGGCAAGCAGAGGAACAGCTACCTCAGCCTCCAGCAAGAATTGTAAAACAGCGATATGAAGAAGGTCCTGCTATTAGAGATGCACGGCTATCTTTATTTTTGTAACCCGACGGTGTACTTTTATTTTGTATCACATTTTTGTTTCATTAGCTTGTTTTATATCTCTTTATACCAAATATAGCATCCTCATTTGTGCTGTACTTGTATGACAGGGCAGGAGTGTGGAGCAGTGGTTAGGGCTCTGGACTCTTGACCAGAGGGTCGTGGGTTCAATCCCATGTGGGGGACACTGCTGCTGTACCCTTGAGCAAGGTACTTTACCTAGATTGCTCCAGTAAAAACCCAACTGTATAAATGGGTAATTGTATGTAAAAATAATGTGATATCTTGTAACAATTGTAAGTCGCCCTAGATAAGGGTGTCTGCTAATAAATAAATAATAATGACTGCTTCTGCTTAATAAAGAATTGGAATATTGAGTAGTATTGTTGATTCCCAAGAAATAAGTCATGAAAATTCCACACCACATTTTATTTTGAGAGTGGGTTAAACAACGTTCATGTTGTGCATTGTATCAAGCTGCCTCATCAGATCATCTTCCCTTATGGATATTAACACCCGTCTCTTCATCGCTCCAACGGATGTAAGTGGAGGATGGACACGGGTTTTGCTCAGACATAAGTAACTAGGAGAAATTGCATTGGAGTATAGTTATACACATTTAAACATAGTACTTAGTAGTACTTTACAATAAAGACGTTTTGACGGTTGTTTGGAAAGCTATTTGCAAGTGTATTCTGGAATACTGTACAGTAGCTGTAACCACCTGAATTCACAAGCCTTAGATAGCAGCTTATCAAACATTTGTAGTAATAGTTTTAAACAGAAACTTTGTAAATACAATCTGTATGATACTTTACAAACACATTTAGATCCATGTATGTGGGGTTATCGCAACATCAATCTGATAAAGGAAATACTGCAAATAAAACATTAATTTCCCTGCTGCCATCTTTGGACAATGGTAACTTACGTATTCCCATGTGACTTTTATAGCAGCTTTAGGAAAGGACTTGAACAAGCTAATTAACATTTTCACAAGAAACTCATGTTTACATGTGTAAGTGGGTGTTGATTTCATAAGCTTTTCCTGGAATCTCACAAGAAATTGAGACTTTCATGTAAAATATTGAGACAGTTTTTTGGGACACTTTCACAAGCTTTTCCTGCCAAGTTTCATGTATATTGTCGATTCACGTGAAATAACCACACATGTAAACTGGCCTAATGACTATTGTCCAAGTTCTTAGCAGTATTACATTAGGGACAGTTTATCCAGTTCCACAGAATCCTGTGCCAAGGTATATGAGCAATGATACAGAACATCAAAACAAGTAAAGCAAGAATAAGCAGAATATTTGGACCATACCAGAAAGAGTGAAAAGCAAGAATTAAATAATAATTCAAACTGTATTAAAGTCCAGAGAATAAATACCAATGGATACCTAACCTATTAATACAGGGTAGCTGTAGTATCAACATCAGTCGTTGCAAAAGCACACAGATAGGAAATATAAACTTTACATAAATTAATTACTGATATCAAGTTGCAGTGTTTTGTCAACTCAGGAATAATTACACTTGGCCACCTTTCTAATGCTGGCCTCGTATAACAGTATTCGTATTCAATACAAACAGTTTGAGCAAGGTTTAATGTGCATATTTGGACTCTTAATAAAGGCAGGTTAATTTAATTGAAAGCTAGCCTTCACCAAGTGGCTTAACACAACAACTATAAAAGTGCTCTAGGAAAAATGATACAGCTTGACAGACGGGTTCCAGTTATGCATTATATACATGTATCACATTTTTTTTTATTAATTTGTCACCATAGAATAATCTTATTATATGAAGGTTACGGGTCATTTTCATGTACTGTTAAGGAGCTAAATAAAGGGCTTGAAAATCAATCGCTTTATCCTGATCCACCTTCGTTTTAATGTTTGTAAAGAAGTACAGAAACAGTTTACAAAACTTGACGGGAAACAATTTGGAACTGAACGAAGTAATTGAATTAGCCTGAAGAGGATGCAATTGAATTAGCCTGAAGAGGATGTCATTTGGGAAAGATACTGACTCAGCACTAAAACAATCTGGAGCACTAAAAGCACCTACAATGCCTTGCAGTCACAGATGTACCCAACACAAACCTGCTGGCCCAGAACAGTACCAGAAACTCTATGTTTCTGGCCCTGCTTTAGTCAGCGTCTGGCATGGGAATCTTGGCTACTTTACATCGACATCTGCTTAACACTTGTAATGTTTTTAAACCACACAGGAGAGTAGTGTATTTAACAATAAATCAGCCATAGTGTCACAAGGCAATAAATAGGAGTAGGGACAGTGTTTATTGAAACAAAATAGTAATGGTGTATGAGCAAAATAATACACAGGGATGTACAAATTGTATTTTAGATTGTATTGTATTACTATATAGCGAGGGTGATTAAAAAGCCACCTGGCCACTTTGTTGTCCTGCTATGGAAAACAAAACACTGAAGGACGTCATCCATTAAGGTTTTCTTTTCCCCACAACTGCAGGCTGAAGAGGCTAGGGGCATATTACATGAAGTTACATTTTTTTGTGAGAATTATGTGTAAAACTTTGCTGACTACATTGTAACAAATTCTGTTATTACACAACTAATTTGGTGACTTGGTGTATTAGAGATTTTAAATAACGGAGCCATTAATTCTAGTCATTTAGTTTAGAAAAGTCATGCTATTATTCAAAAGCTCTTTGGTTCACAGCTACTCAAGAGTGCATATTCAGAGAGGGTAAATTTGTGTAGCCCCTATTGCAAATGCATGAAGCAACATGACTTTGCACTGCCCCAGCTAGGTTTACAATGCAAGTCATGAATGAAACACTGTGTTAAAAAAGTATGGTTAATATATTTCCTACTTACACATCACAAAGCATTTTCATTATATTTATTTTCTTTCTAAATTATATGTAAAACAGTTTTCAATTGAATCAGAGGAATGCCAACAGTCCAGACCAGTTTCTCAGTTTGCACAATGGCTGAGCAAAATCAACATGGCATTCTATTGCTCTTTAGTTCCCAAAACAGCATGAGCAGCACTTTCTTATTCTGGCTCCCAAAACATAATGTTAGGGAGCCAGTATCAGGCCTACTCTGTGGATATTAAGCTTCCTCTAACATGTTTACAAAGAAGAGCTTAACCTTGGCTAAATCCCATACAGATCAATACAAATTTGGCCCGGCTAATTCTCAACAAACAAGTCTTCAGTTGTTCTTCCCTGTAAATTGAAGCTTACATCCTATCCCTTTAAACCTGAAGTTGCACCACAGTGATTCTATCCAGCATAGATATTTGCAAACGAATAAATACACCCACACTTATGCAGACAAATTAGCAGAGGTCCAACATGTTTTCTCTCATGTACCTTACACTATTTAAAGCAGGAGAATGATATTGATGTAGTACTCTAGCAATGACCTTATCAACCACAGCCTGATCTCATTGTTGCATCTGCAATTAGAAGCTTGTCTTGTCAGTTTATGTATGAGATTCTAGGTTCTAGCATTGTAATACAGTTTTACTGGTTGGCAGTGTGATCTTATTACTTTGTTATTGTGCTGTACGCTAACACATTTGTCAGTCAGTGTGAAGAAAGCGTATCTTGTAATGCTGAATTAAGATGCCAATCCATGATCCAGCAACTGTATGTTATCAGTGTTAATTGAAGTGTGTGCATTGATAGGCCAGTTATCTGAGATAAAGCACTGAAAATCCATACAGACTCACTGCAGGAAAATCTGGAAAGACTATTAACCCTGGAGCACCTCTATCTGGACAAAGCAGATTAAACCTTCACTGAAGAAACATAGCAGTGATAGCAGCTCCCAAATGGGAATGCCATCCTCAATATTAAAATCCCAATGTTTAGACTGAGACATTCCCATGTATAACACCAAAGAAGGTAGATTGACAAAATGTTGATTGCAATATTTTTTTCAGGACACCCCTCAACTATAACATTGATGTCATATACTGTACCAAGGTAACAGCATTATTTATATTAACTGCAGTGAAATTCACCAAAGCTTATATTTTTATTTTTGGTTTGACAAGTTGAAACTTGTATACATACTGTGATGCAGTGTATATCCCGGGCTGGAAAGTCCAAGCTTCTAAGCCCTGGGAGGCTTATGTAACTGACACCCATCTTGGCTCGAAGGTAACTACTGGACAATCACTTGGAGTTAAGACGGCTGCCAATCAGCCAGACTATAGAGCACAGGTGAAGTCAATTGCTGTTACCCCAGGAAGGGACCCAGGAAGGGATAAAAGGACAGGGTGATGTTGGGGAGAAGAGGGATAAGAAGAGACAAACACAATTGTGAAGGTTTGATTTAATGTGCTTTACAATACTGACTAATCATGTTACAAACTGTATTTTGGACTGGGTTTATGATTTTGGATTATAAATAAAAGATTGTTGTATTTTTTTTTAACTAAGGGATAAAAGGCTTATCCTTTTCTAAGACAGTTAGAGGAATAATATTAAGTTCAGTCAGTGCTCCAAGGGAGCTAGGCTCTATTCTTCTGTTTTCTGTTTTGTTTCCTGTTGCTGCCATAAATAAAAGTGTGTCAGAAGACACTAAAATGTATAACGGTTGTCTGTGACTTTCACTGAATTAGTGGTGGTAAGTGGCTGGCCATTCTGACAATTGTGCCACTTTACCACACATACCTACAGTATTAACAGAAAGTTCATTCAAATCGCATAAGGGGAGAAATGAGGAAGTTAACACATCACAATATTATGAACTAGACCACAACAAGCTTTTTAACATTAAACCACAGCAAGTAGGAAAGAATAAAGTGAGTAAAATTTACCAAAACGTAATTGTTTTTTTCTTTCAGGATAATGACAACATTTTACAACCTATAAATCAAACAGCGATTAGGGGTTAAAGCAGCTCTACAGAGTAGCCTACAAAAATCACTTTTGATAGCTCTTAAACAGCAATAAATGGCTGTTAGTTCTAATTTATAACCTTGTAGCAATTTCTATGAGGTTAGGAGTAATCAGCTCCACCAGGGCCAAACACATTATATTTGGAAGTGCTCAGGAATTACATATTTAGGATGAAAAGCAAACCTCTTTTAGAGCTCTCTTAAGAGCAGGCTTAATAACAAAACACCACAGTGTTTTTTGCATCAGAATGAATTATTTGAACATATATAAAAGCATATGCTAATGTAGCTTAGATGTATTTTCATTACAATGCTGTTGTAGCTTTAATAAACAAGCAGGACTCCTAATGTGGTAATCACAGGAGTGTGGAAAGAAGCTTTTATGATTTCAAATATAAATCTCAGAAACGAATTTCAATTGCCATGTAGAAAGATCCTATCTTGTATAAGGGTAAGCGTTTCATCGCTATCATTTAATATTCTCTTTTTTTCTCATCACTTCAAGATTTTTGAACTGGATTCAATGAGCAATTAAATGTTATCTTTAACAGACAGATTTTTTTTCAAAGCGAATTAAAACTTCATTTAAATTTGAGATACTAATCGGATTCGCTAGAGGAAATGGAATAAACAATTATTGATATGTTAATGATAATGCTCATCATATAAAAATGCCTTTTGGATGTTAATTTGATCCAAAGTCTTAAGGTCTCTGCCAAGTAATTAAATGTATGTATTTTATAAAGACTAGGCAATCAATTTAATTTTCTACATAAAAAGAATTTTACTACCCCTGCATTTTTAGAAACATGACTCATATTGCAACATAAAAAAGTGTAATAGGGTATTGCCAAAATGCTTCTGTTCTTCTAGGATTTTTGGAAGTGCTTCAGTACATTTTTCTAAGGTCAAATTGCTCATTGTTACCTATCTATGAGGACTGCAGTGTTCCTAGTGAACATGTAGGTGCAAGAAACTTGCACTCATATCATGTCACCCAAGGAAAAGCAACAAGAAGTGAATATGGCGATACTGATATTATAAACATGCCCTGCAATGTTATAAAAAAGGCGACTTCTTAAGTCCCGAGGGAAAGGGAGAGAGGGGGTAGAATGAGATCAGTGCTGATTTCTGTAAACAAGCTCTTAATGAAGCTAGCAAGGACAGACGGGCTCCAGTACATATTAGCCATGTACTGTACTCCAAGGCCAGGCATGAAGGCCTGCAGGCTCCTCTCAACCCCAGCTCAGCGGAGGAAGCTGCTAGTCAACGAGGTGCAAAAGTAGGAGGTGAGGATGAGGTGTGTAAAGACCGTTTCCCAGGCCAAGCAGGGAGAATGGAAGAGATGAGAGAGTATATTATTATTTATTATTATTTATTTCTTAGCAGACGCCCTTATCCAGGGCAACTTACAATTGTTACCAGACATCACATTATTTTTTATATACAATTACCCATTTATACAGTTGGGTTTTTACTGGAGCAATCTAGGTAAAGTACCTTGCTCAAGGGTACAGCAGCAGTGTCCCCCGCCTGGGATTGAACCCACGACCCTCCGGTCAAGAGTCCAGAGTCCAGAGCCCTAACCACTACTCCACACAGAGTGTAGAACAACGCAACATCGGCTGGCAAGACCTACGGACAATGGAACAGAGCAGGATCAGTTTCCTCATCAGATCAACATGTTCTCCCATCACCACAGAACCTAAACCTCTGAGTGGGTGAGGATCCCTTGTGTCCTTTGTGTTCATCACCTGCAACATTAAGGCACATTTTCACAGGAAGGTGGGTCTTAGCCAAGGAGCCATGACCAGGTGTTGAGATGTTTGGCCTTAGCATTAGAAGACAAGCATAAAATAAGTTGCCACCAGTTCCATCAAAGCATTACACACAAAAGACAATATTCCTCCATCCAGGAGAGCAACCACCAAGAAAAGGTGTTAAAACCAGGCCTCACCCAGGACAGCTTGAAGCTGCTAGAGACTGGAAAATGCTGGGAGATGTTGGTCAACGGCTTATTTTTCCATCTGAGATTGCCACCACTAACCTTCAACCAGACATTGTCTTGTGGTCTGGATCAGCACGCCTTGTTCATCTGGTAGAGTTAACAGTAACAGTGATGAGGCGTATGAGAGGAAGAAACTTTGGTATGCTCAACTAGCTGCTGAAGCGGAACAGCAAGGATGGAGAGTCCGGGTTTACCCAGTGGAGGTGGGTTGTCGAGGATTTGTGGCACACTCTACAACCCGGTTTCTCAGAGATGTCGGGTTCAGTGGTCAAGAGTTGCGTCGCACAGTGAAGAACTTATCTGAAGCAGCAGAAAGGAGCAGCAACTGGCTGTGGTTGAGATGGAAAGATTCTGGCTGGGGATCTCAAGCACAATAGAAAGAAAGTAACGCTGGGGTAAGTAAGCTGGGCTGAGTTGAGTGGGGGACGGAGGGGGGTGATACTGGGACAGCAGAATCACCGTCGAGCCTTCTTGAGGTATCGTGGGCTAGTCAATGAAACGCAGAGGATGGAAGGTGCCCACTTGAAGACCCCAGAGATGTACCCTACTTAGCTCAATCCAGACGGTTGTCAGACAGGGTCCTATGGTAGCTAGATAAAACCTACCAGTTTGTATCAGTAATATTCATTTGTTTGAAATTTGGTGATTTTTAAGGATTCCAATATGATCAAGACAAAGAAAATGCATATATTAAATGAAGTCAATGGTAATTAGTAATAACATATTTACTGTAAGAATATAACAGTCTATTTATGTTCATTTACTATGAAAGGTAAGCTTAAAGTACACATAATGCATCCAAAATACAGGAATCATAATACTTTAAGCCATCTTGCTAAGCAACGTTATTATACTTTCAATCTTCAGTCGCTGTTGTTTCTCTTTGTGACACTTGAGTGTCATTGTTTATTTGTATTTGCAAAATGTGAGGGTGGTTTATTTTTATTAATGCACCAGCTTGTTGCAATGTTGCCAATCTTGAAGACATAAGTTTTATTTAGCATTGAAAAGATACAAGACATTTAAAGTATAATACCTGTTTTTCTTCAATTTAATAAAGCTAAATATTTTACGTTACCTATGTGTTGACTATCTTCATTTCCTTGGAAAATAAATAGGCAAGTGTGGCAGGGCAAAAGCCCTACTTGTGTAAATAGTGTGTGTGGGAATGTAAGGTTGGCAGGGATGGGGTTAATTATGTCCCTTCCTGTATAAAGGGAAGGACAAAATCCTTTATTTGGGGAACAGGGAGGTAGGTGAGTGTAACTGGGTTTTGTTTGCAACTTTGTACTAAAGGCTAATGCCCAGCCTACAACTGTTTAATCTTTTGCTTGAAACTTTATTTTGGCCCTTGTGCCTGTTTATTTGTTCCTGTGTTTGTTTGTTTAATAAATGTGCGGTTTAGCATTTGAACTGCAGCTTCTTGACTCTGAGTCTGTAATTCCTGCCAGTAACATCTTGGGCCACAGCGTTACCCTGTCAGAGCAAGCATAAATAAATCAAACAAACATGACAAATATGTTGATTTTCTATTCATAGTCTTATTTTGTCCTGGAATATTGTGATTTACATTGTGAAGTCTGCGAGGAAAACATTGTAGAGTCCCCCCCTACTTTTTGTCCCATAATTCGAGCACTGGTAATAACTATACATGTAGTAGTGAGTGTCAGGGGACATAAATGGCACCTACTAATGATTACCTTTGAGGTTATTATATTTTCAGCATGAACTTACTGCACTTGAATTACTCACATACATTCAAGATAACGGGTGAACTTGAATTTGAGGAGCTATAGTGGAGTTTTAAATTGTGTTGTGTGTAAAGGTCAACAGGATGGAGCTGCCAAAGAAGCAACATCTATTAGAAAGATATTTTGTAATTATTATTATTATTTTATACAAGTCTCCAGCCCCTGGCAGGGTATGTTAATATGAGACGAGGTGGAGTTTAAAAGCCACTAATAGATTTCTGAAAAGAGATCATAAAAAAAAAATTATAATAATTACTGGTATTCAACATATTTGTAATTCTCATTATATGATGAATGATATCCTCAAAATTAACCCCACACCTAAAGTTAGAACCTTTGATTATGGCAATACATTTTGTGTATGTCCTTACTCATGTTTGCTCAGAGACTTATTATGCAAATTCACTCTTTTATGAAAATGAAATGTTGTCAGTATTCTTCTTTTTATTCCCTCTTAAGTAACAGGAAATGTCCTGATTTCTGAATCGTACACGAGTCAACTAGACATTCTTTATAGTCTTTATAGTCTTGCTTTGAGTAGATGAGGACTTTAGCAGAATACAGTTTCTGAGTCTCAAGCACTATAGTGTTGTAAGAACAATAGAGATGAACATCAGGAGTATATTTATTGATTCTACATTGAATCATAGTGCTAGATATTGTTGCAATATGCCATTGATGGATCCATCCCAATTGTGCATTGTTACAGGATGACATAAAACAAAATGCCTGCAGCTACTGCCATCTACTAGAAGTATAACATTTATAAAAGTTACTGAATGCTGAACTTCAAAATGACCCTTTGTTTTGTTAAAAAGCGACATTTAGTATTTAACACTGTACAGTATACGTCTTATTTTAGAACATAAATGTATACAAATAGAACAAATGCATCTACTGAAAAGGCTTTAAGACATACATGACTGTTGAAGGAACACAACAAAAAAGAATTATAGAAAATAAGTATGCATCTTTAATGAGGTTTTCATTGAAGTGCAATTTTTTTTCTTAGGTATTTCATGTTTCTTGATAACGGTCAAACATCTATTGAACAGTTTTCAGTCACTGGTGGGATAGCTTGGATCCTATGGGGAAACCTGCTTTAAATGGTTACTGTTAGATCCTTGGCGGTGACATTGCTTTGTAAATGAAAATGGCCCCATAGAAGTAGAATTTAAATTAAACCAAGCAAAACCGAAACAGGGTTCATGATGTGATTTGATAACACCGTGTAACAATTTTTTTTTTTTTTTTGTTCCTGGGTAGTAAGTGTTATTTCCTATTTTCCTTATGCCTCAAAAGTATAGAAAATGGCTATTATTCCCCACAAACTTTGCTTTTGTGACCAGGACAGTGATATTTTGAAATTTACCTATTTTCCAGAACATTCCAGATAGATTCAGTGCTGAGTAAACTTGGAGTAACTTCTAGAACTTTCCAGTAATATAAATATTAGTATAAATACAGGGGCCTTAAGCCCACCAGTTCAGTTTAGTTCCAGCTGCCTAAGTGGATACATATCTGCATTTTTCTGAGATGGCATCAAGGTCATAGGAGACTTCAAAATGGTGGCATTCCTGATGGGTCTCCAAGGCGGTTTTACCAAGTTTCCCTGCTATCTTTGCTTTTGGGACAGCAGAGACACCAAGGCGCACTACTACAGGCGGGACTGGCCACAGCGGACCGAGTTCTCTGTGGGGAGGAACAACATCAAGTGGGAGCCACTGGTGGACCCCCGAAAGGTGCTGATGCCACCACTGCACATCAAATTGGGCCTTATGAAACAATTTGTCAGAGCTCTAGATAAGGAGTCGACAGCCTTCAAGTACCTTCAAGACTTCTTCCCTAAGCTGTCTGAGGCAAAGGTCAAAGCCGGTGTCTTCGTCAGACCACAGATAAAGAAGATCCTGGAGTGCAATGAATTCCCCAAGAAGCTCACTAGTAAGGAGAAAGCGGCTTGGAACAGCTTTGTCGCAGTGGTTCGGGGCTTCCTGGGCAATCACAAGGCCGAAAACTATGTGGAGCTGGTTGAGACTCTGGTGAAGAACTACGGCACAATGGGTTGTAGGATGTCCCTCAAAGTCCACATCCTTGATGCTCATCTTGATAAATTCAAGGAGAACATGGGAGCGTACTCGGAGGAGCAAGGCAAGCGCTTCCACTAGGATATACTGGACTTTGAACGCCGCTACCAAGGACAGTATAACGAGAACATGATGGGAGACTACATTTGGGGGCTGATTCGTGAAAGTGATTTACAGTATAATCGTAAATCTCGAAAAACTACTCACTTCTAAATCTTTTGTAGTCATTTTTGTATTACTTTAGTATAAATACATGCTAATTTGGATTCATATGTTGTTTTTTTCTGACTTTATGTGAACGAAAAGACACAAATTCACCTGTTTTCTCATTGGAAATAGGTAAATTTCAAAATATCACTGTCCTGGTCACAAAAGCAAAGTTTGTGGGGAATAATAGCCATTTTCTATACTTTTGAGGCATAAGCAATTAGGAAATAACACTTACTACCCAGGAACAAAAATTGTGTTACATAGTGTAATTTAAGTAAAAAGTATATGCACTATGCATAAAGGGAAGAGTCTTTTCAATATATCTATACAGTAGATAATATAAATACCACCATTGTTTAAAATATTACAAATCCTGACATTTTGTCTTACAATTTCACAGAATGTATTTAAGTAGATGAAATTATTTTGTGTTTTTCAGTAGTTACTGTATTTCAGGTTTCATTTTGATACTGGTGCTGTCTTATTTTCAATTGAAAGTTAGGGTTAGAGTTAGGGTTAGGGTTAGGGTTTTGTTTTTTTTGACAAGGCCCTACCCATTGTTTAAAGGGTGCCACTGTTTACTGCAAGTAGTTTACAAAAAAGTGTAAACATGGCACCGTTAGGTACAACATGCATGGATTCTTATACAGTTGCAGAATACTGACTATACAGTTTTTTACTTTTAGGTTGTCTCCTTAAAACATCAGCAGTTCAACAGAAATTCGGCATGGGTGGAAGCTGTGGGCTATGCAGATCTGCTCTCCCCTCCGAGGATGATTTATTATCTAGAGCAGTGGAGTTTGGGCTAAAATTGCTGGTAGCATAACATTTCCTGTTTTTTTTTATTTTCTTCAAAAGCAAATTTTAAGCCTCGTTTGCACTTTCTGATTTCTTGTTCACACATTGGTGCTCAAATGCAAACACTTGATTGAAAGGTCAGGAAGGCTGTAATGTGTTCAACATGTTCAGAGACACAGTCCCGTGTTTCCTTTAAAATATTATTGTTGACCTGCAAGGCTTTGCCCAGGGATGTAAGGGCCTTCCTAGCCCTTACATCCCTGGGAGGCAGCTTAGATCCTCTAACTCTGGATTGTTAAAATGCATGGTTCCAAAACATGTTACACTCAAAGGGCATGGTTTTAGCTGTGTTGCTCCCTTTCTTTGGAACTCATTACACACTTTTATTAGAGAATCCACAACAGTAGCCAAATTTAAAAATACCCTTAAGACGCACTTATTCTCTGCTGTATTTTTTTTAATTGTTTGACTCTACTGCAGTCTGCACTTTATAATTAATATACTGTACTTTTATGATGATTGCTTTTATCTATATATATACCTATTTTATTGTATTTAATTTATTTATGTATTTATAGAATGTTTTTTGTTTTTTTTAACTGATTAATTGTTTTTCATTGTGCTTTGTAATGTTGATTTATGTTTGATTGTTTTGTTTTGTACAGTGTCTTGAGACACCTAGGTGTGAAAGGCGCTATAATAAATAACACTTTTATTAGTCTTTATTAGGGGGCATGCCTGATAATCAAGCTGCATTTAGCCTCATTATTCGGCAGGTAATAACATGGAAGTGGTTGCTGCAACAAAGCTTTATTGCTGTGGTCAACTGTAACTGAGATTAGTAGCTTTTAGTTTCCATAATTTGGGGATCTGGTGGGTTTTTTTTAGATACTTTTTATCTCCAAGTGAAAAAGAGGTGCTTGTCAGTATTTTTGTTGTATGAGTTTGGTCCATTTTATTTATTTTAATCATGTTTGTGTGTTATTTGACTTATTTATTGTACACATTTAATTGTGTTTGTATTATTATTATTATTATTATTATTATTATTATTATTATTATTATTATTATTATTATTATTGTGATTATGATTATGATTATGATTATGATTATGTTATGTGATGGTGAGGTTGTCTAGCTTGGCTGGGTACCCATTGGCCATTGCTCTCCTACAGGTTACAAGGGGAAAACATCTGTGGTTGCTTTACATCACCAGGCCACAATTACTCCTACTGCACAGGCTCCAGACTAGGCCAGGCAGATAACAGCTGAACTCTGTCCTCCAGTTCGGTAGCTTGGCGACATTCTATTTCTAGGTTTTCCTGCTCAGAAGAGTAATTGGCTAGACTGCAGGAGTGGAGGACTTCAGACCTCCTGAACCTGTATGTGGGCTGCAGTCTGGCAGACATGAGCTAGGTTATACTTCATAAACATGATTTTTTTTTTAACAATGCAACCTTGCATGTACAGTACTGTGCAAAAGTTTTAGGCAGGTGTGAAAAAATGCTGTAAAGTAAGAATGCTTTCAAAAATAGACATGTTAATAGTTTATATTTATCAATTAACAAAATGCAAAGTGAGTGAAAAGAAGAAAAATCTACATCAAATCAATATTTGGTGTGACCACCCTTTGCCTTCAAAACAGCATCAATTCTTCTAGGTACACTTGCACACAGTTCTTGAAGGAACTCGGCAGGTAGGTTGGCCCAAACATCTTGGAGAACTAACCACAGTTCTTCTGTGGATTTAGGCAGCCTCAGTTGCTTCTCTCTCTTCATGTAATCCCAGACAGACTCGATGATGTTGAGATCAGGGCTCTGTGGGGGCCATACCATCACTTCCAGGACTCCTTGTTCTTCTTTACGCTGAAGATAGTTCTTAATGACTTTCGCTGTATGTTTGGGGTCGTTGTCATGCTGCAGAATAAATCTGGGGCCAATCAGATGCCTCCCTGATGGTATTGCATGATGGATAAGTATCTGCCTGTACTTCTCGGCATTGAGGAGACCATTAATTCTGACCAAATCCCCAACTCCATTTGCAGAAATGCAGCCCCAAACTTGCAAGGAACCTCCACCATGCTTCACTGTTGCCTGCAGACACTCATTCGTGTACCGCTCTCCAGCCCTTCGGCGAACAAACTGCCTTCTGCTACAGCCAAATATTTCAAATTTTGACTCATCAGTCCAGAGCACCTGCTGCCATTTTTCTGCACCCCAGTTCCTGTGTTTTCGTGCATAGTTGAGTCGCCTGGCCTTGTTTCCACGTCAGAGGTATGGCTTTTTGGCCGCAAATCTTCCATGAAGGCCACTTCTGACCAGACTTCTCCGGACAGTAGATGGGTGTACCTGGGTCCCACTGTTTTCTGCCAATTCTGAGCTGATGGCACTGCTGGACATCTTCCGATTGTGAAGGGAAGTAAGCATGATGTGTCTTTCATCTGCTGCAGTAAGTTTCCTTGGCCAACCATTGCGTCTACGGTCCTCAACGTTGCCCGTTTCTTTGTGCTTCTTCAAAAGAGCTTGGACAGCACATCTGGAAACCCCTGTCTGCCTTGAAATTTCTGCCTGGGAGAGACCTTGCTGATGCAGTATAACTACCTTGTGTCTTGTTGCTGTGCTCAGTCTTGCCATGGTGTATGACTTTTGACAGTAAACTGTCTTCAGCAACCTCACCTTGTTAGCTGAGTTTGGCTGTTCCTCACCCAGTTTTATTCCTCCTACACAGCTGTTCCTGTTTCAGTTAATGATTGTGTTTCAACCTACATATTGAATTGATGATCATTAGCACCTGTTTGGTATAATTGTTTAATCATACACCTGACTATATGCCTACAAAATCCCTGACTTTGTGCAAGTGTACCTAGAAGCAGTGATGCTGTTTTGAAGGCAAAGGGTGGTCACACCAAATATGGATTTGATTTAGATTTTTCTTCTGTTCACTCACTTTGCATTTAGTTAATTGATAAATATAATCTATTAACATGTCTATTTTTGAAAGCATTCTTATTTTACAGCATTTTTTCACACCTGCCTAAAACTTTTGCACAGTACTGTATTAGGGCACAAGGGTTCTGAAAATATTGTACTATTTACAAAATACCTATTTCAAATACTTTTCAAATACTTTTTTTTTAGAATGGAAAACTATTTTGTAAATAGTGTTTTAAAATAGATTTTTTTTGTATACCAATTTGACTTTTAATGTCTCAATAAAAATATAACATCCAAGTGCAAGTATGTGTCTTTCATTAAGGGGGTGTTGTAAACTCAAAAAGGATGAATTTCTGCCCAATCTGCAAGAAATAACTAGTTATTAACTGTGCTACTTTGATTTAAAAAGTATTCTATTACTGGGTAAAGTAGTAGCAATGATTAGTTAAATATGTATATAGATAGCAGAAGGATATACTACAAATACATGTAAGAGGATTCAAATTGACATCAATAAGTCCTAATAACATAACAGTAGAAAATGCTGTGAAATCTTTGGAAAAGTGTTAACAAATGTGTCAGTGAGTCAACCAAAATAAAAAATAAAAAATATGCAGTATAGAATATGAATATTACATTATCACAGATTTGATGATGACACGAGGGATTGTGAGATGATACAATAATTTATATAGAGCTGTACATTAGTTCACCATTATGTATATCCTCGCAGCCAACCCGAGTGCAGGGATTATCCACATTGTGTTCTTCTTCTGCACTTAGATTATGAAATCCCTGCAGACATCTGTCCATCACACACATTTGTGTATATATCTGGAGAATCGCTTATCCTATTGTCATGAAACTTGGTATTACCATTATTTAGTTTAAGTTATTTGGGGGGGGGGGGGGGGTCTGCGTGTCTGTACATTCACCCATCTGTCCATCTGTATGTCTGTGGCAATGTGCCCCGCCCCTGTGTGCATGTGTGTGTTATGTGTTGGTGTATAGAGATTGGTACACGGGATATAAACGGGTCTGTGTTTCACGTGTATTTAAAAATGTAGATTTGTATTTAGGCACGAGGAGGGCACAAATCACTTCACGTGCTGGTTAAATGTAATATGTGAGCACGGGGTTGCATGTAATGAATTCACGTGCTGGGATTCAAGTGAATAATTAATTAGTAATTGAATCCCAGCACAACAGTATATATAGACACATTTTCATTCACTCGGGGTTAGGAGAGAGAGTGAGAGTGAGAGTGAGAGTGAGAGTGAGAGAGAGAGAGAGAGAGAGAGAGAGAGAGAGAGAGTGAGAAACGTTTGTTTTTGCTTTACTCATCGTGTTTGTTCGTCCCCGTTTGTTAAGTGTTAGTTTGTTTTGTTTGTCTATTTATTTTGACTTAAAGTGCCGTGTCCTGTTTTGTGTTCAAACCTTTTATTTTCTGTTCTGTCTGTTAATTATTAAATGCTGAGCGCGATCACGCTCAGCCTCACCAAAACCCCAAGTCTCTGTTGTTTATTTCCTGGCTCTGGTCTGACGCCACCCACTCCGGCCGTCTTTGTGACAATGTCACACAAACATTTTTTTTAAATATATCTACAGAATAGCTTATCAAATTGTGATTAAACATTGAATTGCTATTATTGTTATGGATGTTACTGACACACATCCTTATTGTGGAAAACAAAACAAAAAAACTATTTACAAAAACCCTCTTTGCAAAATTGTATTTATTATTTTCTATTTCAAATGCATTACCAGAAACAAATTTTCTATTTCCTATGTTATATTTAAGTAGTTTCCTTGACTATTTTGGCCACCCCTGGTATGTATGCACCTAGTCTTATTACAAGCCTCCACTTTCTCATCATCCAGTTTGGCTGCCTGACACAACAGCTAATTGTTTATCTTCCAAATATTTAGTCTCATCAAAGATGTGGTGATTTGATTTTGGACAGGATCTAATCAAAAGATCTGACAGTGCTTTTTTTGGCAGTAGATTTGTGAATGGCAGAAGCGAGCAGACCCCAGCAAAATTTTCTTTGTTGGCAATATGTTGCAGCATGGGCTAACTATTAGGAAGCCAATGAACATCAGCTTGCTCAACACAGTGGATAGACACAGTTTTAAAAATGTGTTCAGCTTTCTTAAAAAAAAAAAAAGACTTATTTTGGCGGTGCAAATGTGAAGCGTTGCTGAATGACACATTTACATATCATCCCACAGAGCACTGACAGACTGTCGCCGTGTTTGCATGTATAATAATGTGATCTGCTACATGAAGTAAAAAAAAGGATATTTCTGACATTATGTTTATAGGTTGTATTGTGCAGTGCACCAGGCAATTCACCAGATTTATGTCCCTTCTGTAAGACATGAATGTTCATATTTTTAAAAAATGATGCTGTTGAATTTTTCCTGAACAATATATGTTGTTGTTTTTTCTATTTATACTAGCATGGTTTACGGAATAGGACGTGTAGACATAATTTATCACGCTTCTTTAATTTGTTACCAACCACTATTTTTTAAATAAACCTGTTGAAAAGCGCTGGTGTGTGTTTTTATTAAATAAAAATAAAAGGTTTAACAAAACAAGTCACGAACACCATGAACCAAACACAGAAACAAAATTTGGTTCAAGGGCCAAAATAAAGGTTCAAACAAAAGACTAAACCGTTGTAGGCTGGGCATTAGCCTTCACTGCAAAGTTTCGATATAATAACAGCAACCACTCACAGTGTACAGCGTAAACTCTCCCAAACAAAGGCTTTTCCCCTCCTTAAATACCATGTGGCTGGAGCCTAATTAACCCTTAATCATTCAATTTAGCTCCAGCCACATTCTCACATGTATTTGTCAGGGATAGGAAATTAACCCCATCCCTGCCAACCTCCACCAACTATTCGGCAAGTTTTCTGGAAGTTTAAGTCACAAAGAAAAAAAAAAGTTGGGCTTTTTGCCAAAATGTATGTAGCCAGCTAAGCACACTCACTACCTTGATACTTTTATTAGTCTTTATTAGGGGGCATACCTGACAATGAAGCTGCGTTTAGCCTCATTATTCGGCAGGTAATAACATGGAAGTGGTTGCTGCAACAAAGCTTTATTGGTGTGGTCAACTGTAGCTGCTTTTTGTTTCCATAATTTGGGGATCTGGCAGGTTTCTTTTAGAAGCGAGAAAGAGCTTGTCATTATTTTATTTATTTGTATCATGTTTGTGTGTTATTTGACATATTTATTGTACACATTTAATTGTGTTTGTATTATTATTATTATTATTATTATTATTATTATTATTATTATTATTATTATTATTATTATTGCTTCACGGTATTGTCACCAGTATAAGATACAGAGACAATTTAATATTGTCATCAGAATGTTTTACATGAGAAATTCGTTCAATAAAGTGTACAGTTCCACAGCGAGCTAGTAGTATAAGCGCCATGGTATGTCCTAAAACAGGATCTGCGGGGTACTTGCGATTGGCACATATTAAGCACAACAAAGACTTACAGTTTGAAATATCTTCAGATACCATGCCAGTTCATTTTCTAATTACACTGTAGCTGCACTGCATTTACACTTTGTATTTAATACATATATTTACTACAGAGTTTTGTGATCAGGTTAATGTTATATAATGTAATAAATGAAGTTCCATCTTCACAATTGAATGCATGTAGCAAATTATAAATACAGTGTAACTAGGTGTAGGGAATGTACCTGTATTTTAAAGTTTATCAAAAGAAAGAAAGAAAGAAAATATAAATGTTGTTGCTTATCCCTTTCACCTTTGTAGAAAGATTGAGGTTCATGTCCTTTTTACATTAGACAGTACGCATAGCAGAGTCCTGTACCTCATGCAGTGTATGCCTTTTAATTGACATATAGTCAATACTACCTTTGTGCTACAACTGAAAAAAAAAATGCAACTATTTAACACCTTGCATTGCCTTTCTCATGAAGCACATGAAGATGAGAAGATATAAAGAGAATTATACATTCCTGGTAGGGAGGCCCAAGTCATTTACTCAAGGGGCTTTTTTATGTTAGAAAGCGACTGGAGGAAAATGGAGGACTGCAATCTCCCTCCTTGTATAATAACTGGACGCGAGTGGATAATTTAGAAGTAACTGGAGTGTATGGGTATGTGCAATCACGTAATCTGACATTTTAGCTGTACTGCCCGTTTGCTTTTCCTTCAGCCAAAGGTCATGTCTAAAAGAAAAAGATTAAAAATATATCAACAGTGTATATATTACTGTAAATGACCTGCACCACAGCCTAAAATACTGTATTTAACAGATCTGTTTTTGGTTTACCGTAAGCTTTCAAGTTTCTGACTACCAAAGGTAACTTCATTTTCTGATACCGTAAAGAAATACATTAAATAAAATGAAAAATCTGCTTAATTGCAACGAAGATGATACGATAAACTTGTAGTTCTGCCCTGAAAGGAAAGCACAATGAGAAAATGTTGCAAGTTTCAGTCTTTTTTTCTTCATTCTGATATATTGTTAAATACTGGGTATACCTTCCAGTTTTGCCAAGGTTTTTGGAAGTACTCGCTGCCTTTTTTCAAGATTTATTTTTTGCACACCTGTAACAGGGGAAGTGTTACGTGTGTGGGTCATCACTAAATAATAATTTTAATTAACACAGACACAGAGCATTGGGTGTCACATGTAATAAAAAAAACAAAAACAAAGCTAAAAATAAAAGTTTGCCACACAAGGTGAGCGCTAGTCTCATTAAAAGAGACATCCTGCTCCAGGAACCTACTACACTACAAAACCCTCTCTATACTGGTTATTATTATTTGTTTATTAAGCAGATGCCTTTATCCAAGGTGACTTACAGAGACTAGGGTGTGTGAACTTTGCATCAGCTGCAGAGTCACTTACAACTACATCTCACCCGAAAGACGGAGCACAAGTAGGTTAAGTGACTTGCTCAGGGTCACACAATGAGTCAGTGGCTGAAGTGGGATTTGAACCGGGGACCTCCTGGTTACAAACCCATTTCTTTAACCACTGGACCACACAGCCTCCTTGGTTGTGATCAACATTCCCTAAACTAAGCTACTGATGTTGCTCCTGAAGTCCCGGCCTCCCAGTGACTCCAGGTCATTGCAACAGTCCTGGCTGGGCAGAGCCCTCACAGACACCATCTTGCAATTGAAGGGTTCCATAGTAATTATCCTGCCGAGTGGATGCTCTCCTCCTTTATGTAAACAAAGTGCCTGTCTGTGTAGCATGATGGTGCACCTCGAGCTGTGGTGCAGACGCTTCTTGAGCTGTGTGCAGCCTCCCTGGACACGCCCCCCAGCCAATCCGGACCTCTCAATCAGCTCAGCGCCTGATGAGTCTACCTGCTCAATTAGTCATCTATCAATGCGTCTCCTGTTACACGTCCTAGCTGCACACATCCGCGCAAGAACCAGTGACGGGGTCCTCCCTGTCACATACCCTCCCCCTCCGAATGACACCACCTGTACATTCAATTTTCTTCAGCTGGTTCCTCTTCTGTTTGTGGGGGTCAGCGGGTGATAGGTGCAACCCCCCGGTGACTCAGGAAACGTAGGCTGAAACACGCATCCTCCGAAACGTGTTCCTGCCAATCCGTCATTTTTTGCCCTGCGATCCACAGCGAAGCCACCAGACCTATAGTGCTGGAGGACAACACAGATCTGAATGGCTCCACTGCAGATCCACAGGCGCCCTATCAGCCACAGGGGCCCCTGGTGCGCGGTGAACCGTGGGTTCCCCTGCAAACCTAATCCCTCCCTACCCGGGCGGCACTTGACCAATTGTGCACCGCCCCCTAGGAACCCCCGGTCACGGTCGGCAAAGACATAGCCTGGATTCGAAACTGCTACCTCCAGGCTATAGGACACATCCTGCACTCCACGCGGAGCACCTTTACTGGATGCGCCACTCGGGAGCCCTTCAGTTACCTTTTTCAATCTGACTTTATACATTCAATTCACTGTGCAAGGCATTGTGTTAATGTGAATTACATTATACATCTCCAAATTTCCATTCAACCATACAAAATGTACTGAAACCTGAATATATTATCAGTTTTCTCCTTGCTACTACTAGTTGTAATAAGATATTGTTGTTATATTGATATCATTTTACAGCAATAGTGTATATGATGAATGAACAATAATATGGCTACCAATGCAGCTACTGTTGTTTATATGCCAATGCAATTATCGTTGTATTCTAAAAGGCAACAACAACAACCACCAAAATAAACAGTACTCTTTGGGCCTACAGTCAAGATCATATATATCAGAATAATATCACAAAACCACTTTTATTAGCTTTTTCCCATTTCTCATAATGTGCCTTCCCCTACGCAAGCCCCTATTAATAAACCGTATTCTTCCCTTCCAGAGTCCCTGGGCTCTTCAGTTTAGGCACACTGAGTTATCGACATTATCAACACTGGTAATTTAATTTACCAAAGTCCTGCTGTTATCATATCTGGACTCCTTAGAGCTTTCTTTCAACTGTTCACTGGCATCTGTGCTACATTTGGTTTTGGAAACAGAAATACAGGTACTGGCAGCTGTCCTTCTGGAATGTCTACAGGTTGCTTTTCTATAGGTGCAGACATTTAATTTCTACAGGACAAACATTAGACTGACAGGGATGAGAACTGAAGGGGGAGAGAACAAAATTAAAGAGCAAAGCCAGGGGAAAACAACCCCCATCATCAGTTACAGATGCCTTCATTCATTACATCATTTTAGAAGCCAGTGATGGCAGGAACCACTTTTTTATGGGTATTCTTTAGGATAATCACAGAAAGGAGTGATGCAACAGTTAAAGTAATATCAATAATGGATGTAGGATTCCCACGATATATCTGTGATGGCCTCTTTATATAAGCATTGCTTTATCTATTTTCAAATACAGCTCAGCATCACAAGAGCCAGTGACACTGCACGCCAGGTTTCTTCAAGACTACTTCTATCCTGGCAAAGGGCTAAACCTACAACCTCCAATTGTGTAGTCTCTGCCAGACAATCAGACAATAACACATCTTATTCATTCAAGTTCTATATTTGTGAAGTTTTGATAGAAGGCCTATTTTTTAGTGTGTTGCTGTATAATATTTTTATGTGCCTCACAGAAGGTAAAAGAAAACACATCTTAATTTTCCCCTCTCTCTTTGGTTTCAGGATAGTGGAAACACCCAAGAAGACGGAATATCCTGATTTGCCTATGCAACCACAATAACCAGACGGTTTTCTCACAAAGGAATTATAAGGCAGTCACACAGATACACAAACAAGAACAGACTGTGAGCAACATACCTACAAAGGGGACTGGCTTATGATGGTATTAAATAGCTGTGAGGATGTTATAATATTTGTTTAAATGATAACAATAAGAGGAGTTGATTTTATTAGGAGCTCCCCAACAATCTGGCAAAATAAGCATTAAAACACAGAAGAAGTGCTGATGAAGCAAGCATGTCTGTTTGCTGTGGAACTTCAAGTATAGCACCACAGTAGGTATTTCACTGATTTCAACAGCATTCATTAAAAAAATGTATTTTTGACCAGTACAGTCTATTATCTTGTGCAAAAGGGACAAGTTTTAAAACAGGATTTAGTAATTTGCATAAGCTTTTACTACAGCTCTCAGAAATCATACATGTGTTTTTTTTAAATGCAGATTTTTTTTTTTTTTTTTGTTGAAAATCTAGGAACATACCACCATGGAATGATAAAAAGAAATGTGTGGGATTGGGTGAATGTATAGACATTTTTACCACGTGACTGAACAATGAAAAGGGCAGTGCAAAGGTTTTCAGAACATCTGCGGCTCCAGGAATATCGACACACAAAATGAACATTTCTGTGCATAAACTGATCGCTTTCATAACAAATGTCCAGAATGTTCCTGGAATACCTTTTGTTTAAATATTTCCTTAGCCTAATCTTCCTTAGCCTAATCCGCCCCCAGTGAAGAGCTTTAAGAACCCAACAACCTCAGCAAAATCATTACTAACACCACATAATATTCTACATCAATATGAACAATAATAATTGGAATACGTTATAGTTTAAAGCTATTCACCGAGTTTAACCATTCAATGCACAACAGTAATTATTTAGTTTTACATCGAAGGGGGTGCCACCTCAAAGGCTGCCTAAGGTACTAGTTAACCTAACACCGGCCCTACCCTTCTGTGACGTTCAGTTTATGTACATACTCCTGGTGTTGCAGATGTTCCCAGAGCCTTATTCAGTTCATATAACCTGCTTGCAGAACATGCAGAAATCTAATTGTGTGTTAAAGAAATAGGGCTGTGATTATTGATCCATAGCTTTCCTGAAAGCTTAAGATGCAGTTAAAAAAAAAAAAAAAGTATTTGAAGTAAGATAACTTATTTTACCCTCTAATGCAGGCTCGTATTGGAAGTACAAAATAATGAAACCAACGGCACTTAAGTCACTTAAACCTTTATTTATTTTTTTACATTAAAACCTGCAATATACATTTCAGTGTGTCAATACAAATGGGATCAGAGTGTTCGGTCCTTTTCCATATTCAGACTTGTTGACTGTCCTTAATTGCTTTGAAAATCAATTTCTGTCAGCCAATACAAAATCTTCAGATAATGACAGCAACTAACAAATTCAGAGACACCAAGTCAACAAACTTATATGCTGCATCTCAACTAGATTGCATATGACAGTAGGTTAATTAAAATACAGTATCATACTTGCCCTTGTGAACAGCATCTCTCTGCACCTTCCTCAGGTCATAACTGTTTATATGGTAGAAACTGATTTTAATTGATGACATGAAGTCTATATGAATAATTACGAAAATGACATTGAATTGCATTCCCCATTCAATAGCTGAATATAAAGCAGCACTATATACAATCTCTGCATTAATAAAGCATTCATAAACGTCTCCTTTTTTGCCAGAAACTGTGCTACATCAGTTACATCGGTAAATAGGAGACTTCCCAAAGGGGGTTGCCTGTGACCTTGTATTGATTAAGACTGCAGTGGAATGTTATTTGCAATCTCATTGCATAACAGAAATCAGCAGGTAGCCGTGATGCTTTTACAAGATGAATTGCTGGCATTTGAGAAAAATCACCTTTTCTACCCTTTCTCTTATGATCGCCTTTAACTGCTAATGTCTATCCTAGAGCCTTTAAATACTATATCAGTCTGTCACCCCAAACAGACAACAATAACAATAACAAAAAAAATCTACAGTAGGTGACCATGCATTAAATGGGTTTTTAAAATACTACAATGACCATTGCATCTCTCATTACTTTGATAGCTCTGCAGCTAGTTTCAGTTAGAAATAATTTAACAGGGTAATACAACTTCCAAAAGGACACAGTATTAAAAATACATTTGGACAAAGTAGTGCGAAATGTTCTATTATTTGTTTATTTAGCAGACGCCTTCATCCAAGGCGACTTACAGAGACTAGGGTGCGTGAACTATGCATCAGCTGCAGAGTCACTTACAACTACGTCTCACCCGAAAGACGGAGCACAAGGAGGTTAAGTGATTTGCTCAGGGTCACACAATGAGTCAGTGGCTGAGGTGGGATTTGAACTGGGGACCTTCTTGTTACAAGCCCTTTTCTTTAACCACTGGACCACACAGCCTCATAACTACCTTTCAGCTAAAACGCTATATTAAATACATGAAAAGAAGGGAACCCCTGTGTGCACTGATTTCCATCATGATTGAGGATTTTGTGGTGGTGTTTTTTTTACTGAAAGTGGGTTACTTGTCCATATTAAGCTGAAGTATATATTGATCAAATATCTTGAAAGAGCTTCAATGCATGGGAGTGAAGGCTATTGATATAATTTTGACCAGGCCCTACTTAAAGGACAATGTTCTAACTGTGGGTTGATTCTAACTACAGCATCTCATTTTTTAAGGATGTCCTGTAAGGGTTGAAAAATAAAATAAGCATCATATAAATTACTGAATGGGAGATTGAATTTAGCCAAGTCAAATGTGTGAACTTATACTGAAGAGTATACCCTGGTCTTTCTCATAATTGTGCCAACATGGTATATATTGTAGCTGCAGACAGTATATCATTTGGAGGAGAAAAAAAAAACTAATACAAAAACATTCCCCTCTTGTAAACATTTAAATGAAGCTGTGCTGTATTAGAAGATAATCTGATTTAGTACTGAAGCATTTAATGCAAGAAACCAGTTTGTACACATAACTCACATATTCTTCTTCCCCAAAGATCTTGGGAAGATGCATTGTGTGTTAAAATGTATTCGGCTGGGAAAATATTTTATGAATCAGTAACCACTGATGCTCTTGCTCAAATCTCACAGTAACGTTCTAATTATAAATGTCTTCTTCTATGACTCCTCAGTTAGACATGTTGAATGCAGATACCCTATTATTGTTTCGTAACTCGCTGTAAAGTAAAAGTGAAGTAATTTTCAGCTTTAAACCACGTTTGGTTAAGTATTTTCCATTCTTGTATGAACGCATTTTCCATTCTTGTATAAAAGCATGAATTTAATAAGAACAATTAAAATTGCATTTGCAATTATAAATTATTAAATAAAGAGGCAATACAAAATGTATCCCAGACACGTATGATGCGAATTGGTGTGCATCTGTTTGCTAATTCTGCTTTTACTCTCACTGTTTTTTGGTGTCCTTCAATGATGTGTGTAATCAATCTCAATTATTAGCGTACAACACAGATCTTTCCCTCACTGCTTTGATGCAGTTCCTGTTCGACTGTGAACTTTGACATTTGACTTACGTGCCTTAACAGATTTGATATTGAAACAGCTTGACCTTCAGTAATTAACAATGGTATTTGGTAACCTTGGCCTCATATTCAATAACCAAGGTATGCTACAAGGCCTACAAACCACTATATACTGTATAATTTCTTTAACCATTTCAGTGAGTGTATTTCTGGTTCTGCACATTCAGTAATACCTACAGCTATGGCCCAAGGTTTTGCATCATCTACAATTTTAGGATTGAGACATAATTTAACAAAAAAAAAACCTATAAAAACATAATTTGATGACGTAATCAACTACAAACTGATATCACAAACGTCTACCAGAAGCTATAATAGTAGTACCATATTTAATGGTAAATTTCGAAATGTCATATTTTTCAATTTTTGTTTTTTGTTAAGTATATGGAAAACTGCAAAGCAGTATGTGATTCAATATGTTAACGTAACATTATTTAGCAGGTTTCACTCGACAAAATGAGTTCATTCTATAGGGTGATGCAAAACTATTGGCCATAGCTGAAGTACACAGCAGGGAATGGCTAAATTTGGAAGCAAATGATTAATGAATTACTAAAACTCCAGCATAACTAATTCTACTAAAGGTTCTCGATATCTACAGCCCCTTGAGAGATTCTGACATGTGATACCGAATGCATTACTACATGACACTGAATCCTTTTCCCTTAGAAGAAACTGAAGGAACAAAGAACCAACTGCCCCTTGGAAATAACTTCTGTTTCCAGCTGCATTACAGAAAAGAGCAGCCAAAGTCATTGTTGTGGGCTGTGTGAAGCTGTCAGGGGTTGTAATTGTGAGTTAATTTACAGGTTGCCAACAGTCACAGTCAGCTTCCCAGGCTGGTATTGGCATTACAAAGAAGTCCTTGACAATGAGGTGTCATTTTAAGTTTACCACTCTCCACTCTGCATTGTATCTGTTCTAACATCTCTTGAGGTCAAACCAATAATGGCCTCAGCAATAATTCATGGTTTTTCCCCTTACTAAATGCTGCTACGTGCCAGACATAATGATTTTTTCAATGGGCGACAAGATACTTTCATAGCAACTTGACCATACACACCTGAAGTGACACAGATGCAATGTGACAGATTTGAAAACTGCCATATCTATAAAACTATTAAAATTGCTATTGACAAAACCATGATCAAGATTGGTACATATTCATCAACATTATGTGGAAATTATGAGTGTCTTCTCTGATGGTATTTCAACATATATGGCAATAAATCATACATACCAGGCTTATCCAGTTCCTTTGAAATGGACTCCCATATATTATCTTTCATCTCTGTATCTTTATATTTGCAATGATCATCTGTGGGTGTTTTTCCACATCAAGTATTATTGTTTCCTCCGTCATTTTGGGTACTGCTTCACTCTGCTGGATCACGTGCATTGAAGCTGTTCTCTGATTGCTCAATTCCCTAGTTGTCGTGCGACAAAATCCCAAAAAATAGGATTCAATTCTATTTATTTAGTGTCGCCCCCACGTCGCCTTTCTTGTCATCTGTGGTGTGAGTTTTATTAATTTTGTTGCTTCACTGCACATTTGCACTTGTCGCATCGCGTCTGGTGTGTAGCTGCCTTTACTCAAACCCACTTGGGTGATAAAGCTTTTTTTCATGTGTTTCATTAACTCACGCCTCCAGAACATGTTTATGATTTCGATGCTTCATTGTGTGCAATTATATTTTCAGTTATCATTTATGTTTTTGTTTTGTTTTTTCAAACATTTTTTCATGTATCTTAATGTGTAAAATAAAGAAATGATCATTTAAAAAAATGCAGTAGGGGCTCCCGAGTGGCGCATCCAGTAAAGGAGCTGCGTGGAGTACAGGATGCGCCCTGGAGATCGCAGGTTCCAATCCAGGCTATGTCACTGCCGACTGTGACCGGGGGTTCCTAGGGGGCGGCGCACAATTGGCTGAGCGATGCCCAGGTAGGGAGGGCTTTGGTCGGGAGGGCAATCCACGGTTCACCGCGCACCAGCGATCCCTGTGGCTGATAGGGCGCCTGCAGGTTTGCAGTGGAGCCATTCAGATGTGTGTTGTCCTCCAGCACTATAGGTCTGGTGGCTTCGCTGTGGACCTGCAGTGCGAAAAATTATGGATTGGCAGGAACACGTTTCGGAGGACGCGTGTTTCGGAGGACGCGTGTTTCGGAGGACGTGTGTTTCAGTCTCCGTTTCCCGAGTTGCCGGGGAATTGCAGCGGTGAACCGGGATAAAAATAATAATTGGGCATTCCAAATTGGGGAGAAAACTGGGGTAAGTCTGGTTACATTTCATATCAATTTGTTATACTGCATTTAAATCATACTGTGCCATGTTGTATTTCTATGAAACATACATTAACATGATGATGTTTATTTAACAGTGGAGCTGTCCCTTTTAGCTGTTGGCTTTAAAATTGAAATGCAAAGATCTCCAGAAGCGTGACTTGTGTATAACACAGGGTTTTTTTCCATTACTTTATGGAACAATCCAAACAGATTAGGAATGCACCAGAGGATGTGATTTCTTCATCACTGTCTGTGTTTCACATCACTGCCACAGTGAGAAGTGCAGCAAAGCCTATTAAGCGAGAGCCAACAAAAATACATTGTTTACCCCTTTTTTTGTGTCACTAAGCTATGGCTGCAGAAACACCTGTCAGACTGACTTGTACTTTAAAAGACAATTGTTTCATTCAGACAAATGCTGTTTTTTCTAGCTTTTATTTTAATACCCTATGACATTTTTCCCACTCGGATCCCTTTGCATATTAAACATTCTAGTATCCCTTAATAGAACATCCTCCTCCTCTTCAAGCATGAGCATGCTATTCAGTGGAGCCCTGTATAAATGCATTGGGACACCATAAGGTTGTACATTCTCTAAGTATGCAGAATGGCTAGAGAAAGACTGCCAATGATGATTGCCCAGACTGGTACTGCACCAAGGGCTGTACCAGACGTAGCAGTAACCGTAGCAGAAGTATATTTCTAGGGAGGAAAATACAAGGATGTATTGGTAGTATTTGGGACGGCATTGTATTTGTGAGACAGAGAAACAGCAGTATAACTAAACAGCAGAGGATCTCAATACGTTAACCTAAATTTGAAACCTGATTTGTTGTACAGCTTTTAGTATTGTTATTAAGTGGATAAATAAATAAAACCTGGTGGACCCAGCTTGATTAATAGACTGGTGGTATTTAGACCCCCAAAACTGTCCTTTTTAATTGACAGCTATTCCAAGATTGTATTACCAGTAATAGGAAACCTATGTTTTTATTTCTATACCCCACACACAGAACATATTCAGAAAAGTAAGATCTTACCTTAAAAAGTCTTAGAATATTGGCAACCATGATTGACACTGAACTTGCAGCAGCACCTATTACTCCAACAATCTTGTCAGGCTTGGCGAAGATAGGGGGATCCCCATTGGCACACCTTACGTCTGATGCATCTTTCTCAATGAGAGCTTGCACAAATGTCAAAGACTGCTCCAAGGCATAAGTGTCCCTGGAACAAGTGTCAAGGACCCGGGCACCCAGCGTGACATTAGGAAGGAGGTCAGGATCCTTATTGATCTGGTCTATGGCATAAAGCATAGCTTCCAGTCTATGGATCCCTTTTTCCTTCTTCAAATCCCCACAAGGCACGCCTCGATCTCCTCTAGAATGAACAGGGAAAAGTCCTCCCAAAATGATATCACCTTCCAGGCGGATGGAATGGGCATGTTCCTGGGCCTCTGTTTTTTGCATGGTGAGCAGCCAGCAGTATTTGGCTGTCAGTAGAAAGAAGCATTGGCAGGAAAAAGATCTCTTCCTTTCCCTCACCATGTTTGCTTAAGATACAGCAACTGTCAAAGAAGTGAAGGTTCTTCTGGTTAGAGTATACAGACCATCTGAAGGTGCACAACATAAACACGACCATCAGTCCCAACCCACTATCAATTCAGAGCCATGCAGCGGGTCGACAAATCAATGCTGTTCACAGAAGGATGGCTGTCGATTTTTATAACATCTCTGCCACATGTGCCTTGCATTTGAAAAATGTATCTTTTGGAGTGCCAAAGGAATCCTGAAGTGCAATGCTGCTGCTGAGTCTCAGTATGATTTTGAAGGCATTATATTCCTAATTTTCATCTGCTCTCAGTGTCCTGCAAAAGATGCATCAATAAAAATAGCTTTAGTATCTAGTCCAATGATTATTAATGCATTTTTAATTTCATAGCATATTGCCTTGTTTTCTTTAACACACACACACACACACACCCCCCCCCCCACACACACACACACACACACACATACTCACAGTTTAATGCACTGAAAATTCCCTTACGAATGTTAAACACCTGGCACCGAGTGCAAGATACATTATTACAAGTGTCTAGGTATGTGATAAGCATTGTATTTTTCTAAACTACTTCAAAATGCTTCAAAAGTATAATAATATGTATGCATGGAAGTCTTGATATTTCTGTACAAATATCCATGCATATATATTGGAAGGTTCTATGAATCACCATGTTTGTCTGACTATTATAATCATAAACTGTTAATAATAGAGCACATGATTAACATTGAAAGTGTTTTTGTTTTTCCGCATTGAAATCCAGGAGACTCGCTTTTAATTAAGGAAGAGCGAAAACCAAAACACCCATTCTCTTTGGAGAATTTACTACGACTTAGTAACTGTAAGACATCACACATAAAAAAGAAAGTCTGCTGATGGAGCAATCTTTTTTCATTCAAGACCCACAAGATATACTGTCAGGCAAGATACTCCATACGGTTCTAGCTAATTATAATTTAATTTAAGCACAACTCTTGAAAATGTGAGATTCTTAACCACCCAAAGGCACTACTAAGTTGTAGTCTCCTAAAGATCAGCCTTATTCACTCTTAGTGCTGACCTAAATAGATCTGTGTTGCACCTTTCACTCTGATCTTCCTGAATAAAGATGTTCTGTTCTGTCAAAAACATAAATACAAGCAGCATTGTGTAACTACCTGCAATAGCACTAGATGTGTGGTGCCATGTCTAGCACAATTGCTGGTTTTGTTAGCACTAAACGGTTGCTTCTTATTTTTTAAGTGTTTTATTTCTTGACGAGTAATAACATCTGCCATTGGCCCTTTTGCAAGATACTATGAATAGGCATCCTAATATTTTACTGACCATTATTCATTGTCTGCATAAATGACAAACCAGGGTCATCAATTGAGGAAGCACATAAGGATAATAATGTTGTTTTTAGTGCCTCCGGTCTTCAGTTTCATTAAGGGCTTTTGTTGTAATGTCCCATGACATTACTCTTTTAAATGCAATTGACATGCATTCTGCACTGTTTGCCACCTTTTAATTATTTCACATGCTGTATTGTTTCTAAACATCCTATAAACAGACGTTTATTTATATTTTTGGTAATTAAAAGCACTATTAACATTAGGGGAAGGATATAATTCATGTATTATACACTCTAAGACAAAAGAATGTTTGAATGTCGTGGAACCACTAGCTTGTAGAAAGAAAAATAGGAAACGATTTGTCTTCACCATTTGACCTTAACTTGTAGCAATCAGTGTATATGTTACATGGGATCAAGCCCTAAAATATCTGGTCAACCATTGAAATTCTTTGAAGCAGGAGTTCTTCAAAGCTGACAGCTGCATACAAGAGAAAACACAGTTCCTCTAGTCTATAATGACCTCTTAAAACTATTAAAGCCCTCTGCTACATAAAGTGCAGTTGGGAACTCCAAAACATACTAAAACAGACAATTGATCTTATACTACATTAACCAAGATACTGATCAGCACTGCTTTATTTCAGCATTGAAAACCTTCTCAGAATAAGAACAACTCAGGCTTAACCACATTATTGGTGATAAAATGCCTTGCAATTGATTACATTTAAATCTCAGTGATGACAATGTCTAACATGGTGGTGCTTGTATGTCATAAATCCGAATGTAGCTAATTTATTACAATCTGGTTAAAGAATGTATACCTCAATCAGTTAATATGAATACTTATTACAGAATTTCAGAATTTAAGATTTAAAATCCAATACATTTTTTAAACGTCGTCCAGACATGTCAAATGTTCAACCTCTCATTGGTGTTGTTGATAAAAACATATTTTCCCTTTTAAAAAAATCGTCGTATACCAAACCTTCATATCGTTATGAAAATGTATTGACTACATAATGCAGTACGGTAATAATACTATATGTGATATTGCCCTTCAAATGCAGGAATATTACCAAAGATATCAATATCAACTTGATAGGAACATAATGCTTCCCCAGATCTATGGCAATAGGGATGCGATGTAATCGTCTGTATACAAGAATTTGCTCAATAAAATGCAATGCAGTTGTAGCCATTTTATTTTATTCTCTCAGGGATAGTGCATATTATTTCAGGTTACCTGGCATAGCTGATACTAGTGCTTCATTTAGATAATTTAGGATTTATCGGCATTTAGAATATTATCCACATTTCGCTTGGTTGTCAGATTAATTTCTAAACATGTCCCTGAATTGAAAGTCGGTTAGTTTTAAGTTAATCGTATAATATTCTATAAAATATTTGCCATATTTTTACCAACTGTACGGGCTTCTTTGCGAGTATAAGCATCTTATAGGAAATTACATCTCGGATAGCTAAATAAATTGTGACTATTGACAGTAATCCAATAAATCGTCCAAGAAATAATATAATATCAATAAATAACACTAGTAATAATAGAAGTCCAAAGAAAGCTAACAGGAAGAACAGAGTAGTCTGCGTGGATTACTTTCCAGCACTGAACATATGTAACCTGCACCCTTCCCCAAAAACAATTACACTGGAAAGAAGCACTCTCCAATCTTCCTTTAATTTACACGATCCGGTATGTGTCAAACACGAAGCATCTTCTGGCGATTCTATTACATTTTCTCCAACTGTACAATCCTCTAGGGATCGTCACGCTATTTTGTGGAACAGATAGCTTTTGTAGCCCTGTTGCTAGGAGAATGTATCATTTTAATCCTCTCTATACTCAAAATGTTAATTGTTACTGATAATCTGACATAATTAATCATGCTGACACGGATCATGTCAGATTAAACACAACCGGAAACAAATCCTTTGGGGAAATGTAAAACATGTTCATAAGAAAAATAAAAAATAAAAAAGCATACTAGTAATTATTATAGTGCATCAACAGTTCATTTTAAACTCTTTTTTTTTTTTTGACAACAGTGTTCAAAATCTCAATATATCACACATAAGTGATGGGGAAGGATAGACAACCCTTAATTAAAATGTGAGCAGAAGCGGGCAGCCGGCTGCATTTCAAATTTCTAAAAGCTTCTATCTTTTTTGTGTCCCCAAACAATCACAATGTGTTTTTTTTTTTTTTTTTTTAATGAAACACGTTTCATTTGGTTCTAGGCAGTAGCATTTGTGACGTAATTTGATGCTTAAATTGAATTAGTAATACATACAGAATCCTCTTTTAGTTGCAGAAGCATACAAATCATGGTATTTCATGCCTTAGCATAAAAAAATACTAATGTGTTCAATACAGCATATAGTCAAATACTATTAAATATTAATATTATTAGTAACTGTAGTACAGTAATAGACTTTCTGGCGCGAAAGTTTCTATTTTTTATGTTTGTTCTTTTGTCGAAGCATATTGAATTATTAGAGCTGCATGAGGAAGTTCCGTGGGAAATATACTGCACTGCAAAGAACATATCAAAAAATACAAATTAAGAAAACGCACACTTACTATGGCAAATTTTCCCGGCAAATTGAGCATATGTTTTTATACAGTTTGTTCAAATGCCCACAACATTCCTCTTACAGCACTTTAATGAAAGTAATTGTAACACCTTTTGTATAACGTACCTGGTTCGCTGTTTTGGTAGATTTTTTTTTTCTTAAATCAGTGGTATCTCCAATTCCTTTGAAGATAAAAATACATGACATTCTTGTTCACATGCCGATCCAATTTTTTTTTTAGCTCCACAGATATCATTTAGAAGTAGGAGACAAAAGATTATGGCACATTGTTACATTCAGCAGATTATCTTATCTGGTCTATGCCCAGAGAAAATACAGTCAGAACACTTGATGCAGAAATCACACCCATGCTTCCAATATGACTTAATAAAAGGAACGATTACACTAAAAATAACTTATTTCAGTACGTACCTGCTGTTCTGCATTTTACTCCAGTTTCCTCTTGCTCTTTTCAGCCCGCTTGAAGCTGCATTAGTAACTGTTCTTGGTGCTGAAAGGGACAGCGAATCGAGAAAGGAGGAGCACGTCTCCTCCAAATGAATAGCAAAATACTCCCACTGGCAGTGAGTGGTCTTCTCAACTCTCATTCTAATCCTCATCAGATGCTCAGTATCAGCCGTTCAATCAATCCACAGGCAATGAGGCTTTCTTCCTCAGATTGTTTTACTTTTTACATGTTTTTTTGCGTTACTACGGAATACATAACTGGAATTTTACATACATGTGTTATATATGGCAGTAAAAAAATAACACTTTACACATACTATTGAGTATCATTGACATGGACAGAACAGAATCTCATTTCGGCGAACTAACCCCTTGCATTAATTAAAACACTTACGCATAGTTATTAGAGTTGTAAAGGGGCACAGACAATATTCTGAAAAAAAGAATTGAAATACTGAATTTATAGAAACGTATAGATTCTAGATTTAAAAAAAAACATTGTACTATTAATATTTCTGTTTTATGTTTAAATGCATTGACAACTGAAGTATATTTTTCATTGCTTAGAGAGAGAGAGAGAGAGAGAGAGAGAGAGAGAGAGAGAGAGAGAGAGAGAGAGAGAGAGAGAGAGAGAGAGAGAGAGATTGATTGAGATTAAACTCTGTGTCCTCCCTCAGCAGATCTCTACCTAGGAGAAACATCCCATCCGCATAAATATTTTAGCTTTTGAATATAACACCCGGTGATTTTAGTATATTGAATTGAATGAATCACAGATAACTATATATAGTGTATAATGCATGTGGTGTGTAACTGAGCCTCTGACAAATATAAAGCAGGGGCGCTGGAACTAGGGGTGCTGGGGGTGCAGTAGATTTCAACACCCACACTTTAAAAATTGTTCCAGGGCCACTGATATAAAGTGGTAAATATAAAGGCTAATTAATTTCAGATTATGTATAACATTTTATTCCCGGTGCCATGAGGAACACGAATGTATATGGAGCCCATTTAAATTTAAATATTCAAAAATACCCCGTCCAATCTGAAATCAGACAAAGACAGAAAGCAATAGTGTCTAGTATCTAGTTTTCCCAAATTAATGGTTTACAAAACCAGTTAATACGGGGCCTTATGGTTTATCCTTGGTTTCTATTTTTAAATACATTATTGTTAGAGTAGCCAGCAAGTTTTCAAAATTAACATTTGCCTAGATATTGCCAAGTTACTGTATATACCCTATAACACGTTTTTAATACATTACATATTTCCCCAGACACGGACAGTATTTACCCTACAACAATATTTGTGTATTTTGTTTACATTTTCAATAATACTTGCTTCTTAGGTTGAAAAGATTGATTTTCAGACGCTGCAATACATGCATTTCTAGCATGCAAAATACAAACGTCAGGTTCTGATCAGTAGACTAGCTCTATCTAGTGGCTAAACAATGCAACAGTTGATCAGCCTTTCACTGACACTGACATACACCAATGCATTTCTACCACAGGGATGGATTAAAGCAGCAATCTCACATGAGCACACATCCTAAAGTATATTACTAATTGACACGAATCCACGTGAACTTAAAAAGAACGAATGGGAGCAAATTATAATTAAATCAGTCATTCTGTATTCAAGATCATTTGCTTTTTTCAACGTATATGTAGGTGAATTAATGCGTGAAAGATGTAATAAGGCCAAACGAGTCAGTTTCGGATACTGAAGACATTTTATTAGCTGCTCAAGGTAAATGATCTTGACAGCATCACAAAAGCATTTTTGGTAATGTGGCTTTGATTGTAACTGATCTTGGCAACTAGTCCAAAATGTAAAATCTTATGTTTAAAAAATCAACCAATCTTTTTTAATTCGTATTTAAATACACTGGTTCTTTTATACAAGTTATTCAAACGTTTTGCACCCAAAGCTTATTATACTACAATTCAAGGTAACAGATTAAGGCCTATTTTTAATAAAACATAATTTCTTATAATTTAACAAATAGTCTATAAAAAAAAGTATTTGTTCATGACACAAGTATTGGCACCCCTGCTTTAGTATTTTGTGTCCTCTTTTTGTTTTATTATGACTTTCTGATGTTTATGATAATTCTTAACCAGTATGTTACATTTTGCTGGTGAAATTGGGGCCCATTCTGTTTTGCATATTTCCTTCGGCTTAGGCAGACTGGATACCCAATGCTTGGTTACAGCTTTTTTCAGATCATTCTAAAGAATTTCTAATGGATTGAGATCTGGTGATTGTGAAGGCCACTCCAGAACTTTTATCTTTGTTTTCTTCAAGAATTCCAGAGTTATTATTATTTATTTATTTCTTAGCAGACGCCCTTATCCAGGGCGACTTACAATTGTTACAAGATATCACATTATTTTTTTACATACAATTACCCATTTATAGTTGGGTTTTTACTGGAGCAATCTAGGTAAAGTACCTTGCTTAAGGGTACAGCAGCAGTGTCCCCCAGCTGGGACTGAACCCATGACCCTCTGGTCAAGAGTCTAGAGCCCTAACCACTACTCCACACAGCCGTATGCTTCTGGTCTTTATCGTGTTGGAAGATAAACTGTCTGCCAATCAGCGTACAAGCAGATGGTATCATTTTACTTTGTAGAATGTTTTGATACAAGGCTGCATGTCTATCTAATATTTTCCATAATAATGACCATAAAATGAAACAATATATATATGGGAAAAAATAACTAAATCAAATTATTTTACAATAGTGATATATCAGTGTTTGTATTTATTGCCAAACCAGATACGTTCTTGCAGACTGCTCCGACCTTTTTTGGTGTACCAGGAAATTACATCAGAGGAAAAAGTGCAGTTTACTGCAAAGTTTGTTTGGCATAGTAAAGAAAACTGGGTGTTTGGGTGCAAGGGACATATATAATGATTTTAATGTTTAAACGGCAAGCAAGCGAGACAATACATCCAAGAAAAGGTGAAATCTGCACAAAACAAAAAGATAAGCACAACAAAAGTAAACTTTCATATCTACCAATAGCTAATCATTTATTTAGTTCACCTATATATAGCATGGTCCAAAATGTCTATATAAACAAAATCTACACCAACAGTCCTTGGCAACCAAGCGATGCTAATAGTGGTCATTTTCCTTGCTCACCTGATACCAAAGTTGTATGAAGTTGAAACTATAGCCACTTCATCTTTGCCTTTCCTTGAAGAGACTGCTGTGGCTTGAAGCGTGTAAATCGGGGGATTGTCCTATAAGGAGTGATATGAGTATTTATAAAAAATAAAAATAAAAATCAATCAATCTATCTATCTATCTGCATAATCTATCTTCTTAGTGCTTCACATTATTCAATTTATATTTGCTGCATATGGAACAGCTACACCTCCAGCTCTGTCAATTGGGAACATGTATTATTAAGACTTTTAGGGCTCTAATTCACTCCAGGTATAAACCTTTACTATTGTATTCATCTGCAGTTTACATAAAGATCTCAGGACAGTCATGTATGGGAATGTTGTATATGTAACACTTTTTACTATGTGGTGTGTGGATAGAAGAGATGATACTGGATCATGGCCCGTTCCCCAAGATCACCAAAATGTGACATTTGCAAAATCCAGACATTTCACTAAATTCTGGCAGCAAGTGTCTCCATTTTGTTCTAGAAATAAACCATCATTACCAATGTTCAAACTTTATAGTTCTTTTAATGTTTGACTGTTAATCAAAAATGAGTTCCTACATAAGAACATAAACATTTGAGAATGAAAAAAAGGTCATTTAGCCCATCAAGGGGAACTCATTTACAGTTAGTCTAGCATCCCAAACTAAAAACACAGCTATATTCCAGCTCAGTTTATTACAAGTAAAATACAGTGCATTTATCCATCATCATATACATTCAATTGAACAGTAATAGCAACAATACTATCTGTTTCATATTCACTGCATTGTTTTGTTAGTGAAAAGCGCTAGGAAGACTACCATAATTACAAGTAGAAGATCTATGCTATTTACTTTGCATTCTGAAACAGCAGACATTTGTAAAAATGACCATGGCAGAATGATCATGTTAAAACATTTAGAATGATCACTTTAAAAATGAATGTTTTAAAACACCATGTACAATATCTGTTATATACATAAAATGTGCTTCATTAGAAAACAAACTACCTTATATATGCAATCATCCTGCTTCAACCAACATCAATGGCATTTGTGAATTGTTCATTTGAATACTGGATCTTACAACTTAAAATGTGATCTTGTAGATACAGCTTAATATGAAATTCAAAATAAACCTTTTGTACTTAAATGTGCTGTTGATGTTTGTTGCCCATCAATTTAAGTTTACTATAGTACATTTACACAAATATTAGTCAAAATCATTTGCTACCCATTCTTATATAAAAAAAAGACATAGCATTCAAGAAGAGTACAGATCAAGTTATCAAAATACATATTTAATGTACAATTCAAGACAAACACAAGCATGTTATGATGTTGCCTATCAGTTATTAACCACATTTAAATCCTGAATTGAGATTTAATGGAACATATATGACAGATCGCAAAACAAGAGTACTGTGTATAGTGTGTGTCTATAGTATAGTACAATATAATAGACATGTACACACCTAAAACCACGACCCACGAGTACATAGAGAATCTACTCGTATATTTGGAAAGCTGTCAGCTTAATTATTCCCAAGCTTTAACTTTAAACATATTCTCTTCAAAAACAAGTTTGAACCAAAAGAAAAAAAAAAAAAACCTCTTCCTCAAAAAAGCATGAAGAAAACTCACAACTAGTCAATCATATTGCAGATTCAAAACACTGACCAAAGGTACTGTTGCAAATAACGGCTTGCAAATAGCTTATTTTTTTCTCAAAAAAGATTAATGTCTGTATGTTCCATTATGTGTGCACAATGAGTAAGGTATCATAACTCCAAGTTTTCTTCAATGACATGCAGAGACACATTTGGTATCTCACAAATCCATTATGTTTCCTATATTACATTATAGTATTTTGTGTGATAAATCGTGTTATCACCTGCAGTGGAGACAAAAAAATGTCATATGTAATATCACGTTGCAATTGGTCACCATTATGATATAATAATAAAAACATTCCTCCTCCAGAAGAAATGACACCTTTGTCTCTGACTTTTGTCTGTATAGTATTTTTCTTTCTTGAAAATAAATAATGCGTGGTTCAGGAAGTGGTAACTTTTACCACACTCACGACAATGGCCTGACATCATAAACGTGTGTCTTCACCATTCGTGCATTATTAAGCCATCTTTAATTGTGTGATAAAAGCTGTTACCACCTGCTGAACAATACATACTGCACACATTTTATATAACGTAGACTTTTAAACATACAGCGACCCCTAATCTAAAATAGCAGTGGGACCCCAAAGCTGAGTGCAATGAAGTACTTCAAACATTTCCACACATTAACTTTAAAAATACTGAAATCATTACATTATTTTTTAATGTTAATTTAGCAAACTATTGTGATGAAAGCCATTAGTATACATGTGAAAGACTGCATTTTTTTTCTTCATTGTCGTCTTCTCCTTGTCGTATAAATTTCTGCAGTATTGTAAGTGGTTTTCATTTCCAGTACATTTTATAATTATTAATCCAGTGCAAGCACGCTGTAAATCAGTTGGAGGTATCTGGGAAAGACAACAAAAGCTGTTAAATACTTTATGTACTGTTAAACAAAGAATGAGGTCTTCTTGTTTCTTAAACTCTTACTCAAAAAGGACAAACTCTCTTTCATAGGTCAGTAGACTGGGGACTACTGAACCAAAGAAGGTTCTGTTCTTGTATCATCTGCCCTTCTTTATAATTCATTCAAATGCAATTTCAACCAATAGGGAATAACCAAAAGGTGTATATAATCACTTTGTTCAACTAGCTTTTAAGTCAACACCACCTCAAGGGTATACTATGTACATGTTAAAATACCTTCTGAATCCACTTATCTGCATGACTGTTTGGGATTTTCCTAAGAGTTGCCTTTTATTGAAATGGGGAAGAATTCTTCAATTGGGACTTCCGGTTGCTGGTTGAATGGAGTAGCCATACCTTATCACTGTCCACAGCAGTTCAGTAACAAGTGTTGTCCATGGCTTATATTTCAATTGTGCTAAGGAACATGATAGTGTCCACATTTTGTTTTAATTCAAGCGATGACTGGCAGTTGCTTACAATCTGCCCAGCATTACTGAATACCCGCTCACTAGGGACTGACGTTGCCAGGATGCTTAATACTTCTGACCAACTTTTTGGAACAATCTTGGTAGTTTTTCTTCATTTTTACTCAGAGGGGGTAGTTCAGATGAATCAACAACTGCTGCTGCAGAGTCACTTACAATAGACCTCGGTTCTTACGCCTCATCCGAAGGACGGAGCACAAGGAGGTTAAGTGACTTGCTCAGGGTCACACACAGTGAGTCAGTGACTGAGCTGGGATTGAACTGGGAACCACTTGGTAACAATCCCCTTAATCTAACCACTAGATCACCAAGTCTAATCACCAAGTGATTAGAAACCACATCAACGCAGCATATAAAATCACCCTCTATATAGCTGGCTCTTTTGTGCAAAAAGATTATACATACAGAGAGTGGGCGTGTAGTAAAATTAAAAATAATGCACAGGAATATGTACTCTATCAATACATGTTAAATCTTTAACTTTGCAAATGTAATGACACCGAGATAATGATGTGTTTTTTTTGTGGGCCCCTTGATGTCCACTAATCCACGACAAACAAACTGGACAATCAATATGAACACTTCAGAGGCACACTGCAGTTTAAAAAAACAAAAGCCATTTTCAACACTTTACTCAGTGGCACTCCGACAGAAAAATGACCGACAAGTTTGCTCTTTTGTTTCACAGAAAAAGTCATTAAATCCCAAACAATTCAAAGTTAAGATAAATTTATGTAATAGACAGAATATTTTAGAAGCACAGGCGATGCAGGACACTGAAGTGATGTTCAGCCTACATGTCTGTCAATAATCTGTATGGTACCGAAGTTTTGTGCACACCCATCTGATTGCTAAGGGATCAATTACAATGTGGCCACTGTGGCTCTGTTGTGGTAGGCAAAACATTCCATGAGATTACACCACCATGTTTATACACAGAATTTAAATTTTCTGAGAAATAATTTTAATACTAAAATTGTACACACACACACACACACACACACACACACACACACACACACGTCTACAGAAATTAAATCAATCAAAAGTAAAGGGAACATTACAAAAAACCAATGTAAAAACTTCCACGCCTATAAAAAGACCGACTTCAAGCTAAATCCACCACAATTACAAAAGCAACTAGACGCAATGATGTACAGATCTAGATCTGTAAAGACCTACAGTGTGCACATCAGTCGTTGTTTAGCAGTCTGAAAAAGGTGGCGTTGATGTGTAAATGTGGAAGATACTACACACTGCATATATATTTATTGTCCCTATAAATGGTAAATACATAAATACATTTTTTTTCCAGTGATTAAAAGACTAATTTGAGCAGCAAGCATATCAAATTAAGCAGCATTTTGCTCTGCAGCTCACTGAAATGTATTTACAGTAGCAGGAAACGCTACCACTGTTTAATAACTACCAAATGCTATTAAAATGTAGCAAGAGAACATGAATAGCAGATGTTCCTTATCCTATGGCTGTAGTTTATTAATTCACATATTTGTTTTACTTTTAAGCCATAAAATTATTATTTTCAGTCTTTTTAATTCCTATTTTTTAAGCTGTTAAATGGAGTCAGACCAGAGCACGGACGTGAATGGGACCTGCAACATAAAAAGTAATAGTAGCAGGGGTTCGCATTTTCTGAACCTACTGTATTTAGTAGCAGTATATTTCTAAGGGTAAAAGAAAATAATCATACAGATTCTTGCCACAAGTGGTCTTTCCATACTTACTAAAAAACTGCCTTTGACCGTGTACTACGACCTGTGGTTTTGCTTTCTTCAGGGGAGCTTGACGCGCTTGTCCTAAGGGTTTTCTTATGCTGCTCAAGATACGTCTTTTTGGCAAAGGCTTTTCCACACTTATTATACGTGTGCAGGGAGAGGTTTTTGGCGAATTTGACTTCTGTGCCTACTTCAACAGTGTCATGTTTTCTGCTAGACTGAGAGCTAGGTGTGCCATCTTGCTTTGAATTCATGCTTTTCCCTTCGTCCTTCTGGGGGCCCCGCTTAACCACGCTGTTTAGTACCATCTCAACAGGCTTCTTTACTGCTCTGCTTTCTAAGTTTGCAGTTATTTTAGCTAGGTATCGCGAGGACTTCTTGTGCACAACTGTGATGTGCCGGATCACATCTCTCTTACGGCGGGTCTCGTACAAGCAGAGAGGGCACCGGTAGAACTTGATGTAGATCTCAGTTCCATCTGTGTGCAAATCAATGTGCTTTGTTAAATTCTGTTTGGAGGTAAACTGCCGCTTGCAAAGTTTGCAGTACAGCTGCTTGAAGTCAAAGCCCATTGATAGTTTGGGCTTCCTGACCTTCTGCTGGCCACCTGCTGCAGGAGGACTGGATGACTTTGGACTGTCGCTTTCTTGTTTACCCTTATTCTTCTGTGCTGTGGGTGTATGTCTCTTTTCCGCTGCTTGACCTGTGCCCTTTGAGTCATTCGGAGGAAACTGACTGACATCTGGTTCAGATGATTCTGCATTGTGATCTGCTAAATCAGAGGTTTCAACTTTAACTTTGATTTCTGTGCTGCTGATCGTACCATTTGAACCTCTCTCCAGTTTGGTCATTTTGTGGACAATTCGCAAGTGTTTTTTCAGCATTACCTGAGATGAATATTTCCTCTTACACAGGAGACACTTACGAGCAGTCAGGTTGTACTCCGCCCTAGCAGAGTACTTTTTCCTGCGTGGCAGAGAGCCAGGTGATTTCTTAGGAGAGCCGTTGGTTTCTAGAGACAGTGGTTGACCTGGTTTTGTAGCAATATCAGGAGTTATACAATCCCTCCTTAACCCTCTGTGAACTTCGTCAAAATGTCTGCGAACATTGGCTTTGGTAGCAAATGATTTTTGACAAACAGGACAGCTTCTGCCTGATGAAAGCAATGCACTCTTTGAACGACCAGTCATGACAGACGGCGGATTTGGACCCCCCCTCCTCGTCTCTATGTTCTTTTTCAATTCTTCCATCTTTTTCTTGTGAACCTTCCTTATATGACGACGAACACTGCGTCTTGTATTAAAGTCTTTTCCACAGATGCAGCATGCAACCTGCTGATCTACAGAATCACTGTTCGAGGTTTCATCTAGACAAAGGAAAGGCTCTATTGCTTCGTCTTCCATAGACACTTTAACTTCCTTTTTAATATCTTCTACAGGAATTGGCTCTACAATTTCTGTGCCTGGTGGTACTTCAGTTTGGTTCTGCTCAGGACTGGGCTCCTCCAAATGTCCTTGGTGTTGAGTTTGAGAACTGTAATTCACTGTCTCTTGATCATCTTTTCCAGCGACATATTGATACACTGCATTCTGATTGGTCTCTATTGGTTCCAGTCTTACAACGTATTCCTGCTTCTCCTTTCTTGGATATATGGCTTCCAGAAGATCTTTTATGGCTTGACTCTGTTTATCATTTGAAGCTGAAGGGTCTGAAAATTAAAAAGAATAAAAATAACATATTGTAGTTAGATACCCCTTTAATTAAAGTGATCTAAATAACACAGCCAGGAAAAGGCACAGATAATTATGTACTGCAAGATTCTGTAGGACAGATTCCTTTGCTTCATTTGCATTGGGTCTCAACAGTTTTGCATAGAAACAGAGAAGGTAGTGCAGACAGCACAGTAGGCTACACCTTTGGTTGTGTGACACAAACCTCCACTCTCTCTCTTTTGCAAGGGATTCCAACTATTACAATATGACCAGCCAGTACATTTCCAGTTAACGAGCTGACATCGTTTGTTTGTTTTTTTGTTAAAAATCAGACCGAGGAAAAGCCTTAATTATTTTTATTGCAAACTATGGTCTGACCATAGTTTAACAGCAAGCACCAGATCAAGTTTCTTGGTCTCTCTTTTCTTGAGCAAACTTAAAGTGAATATGTTTTATAGGTGTGAAGTTTAACAAAGCAGAGCTTACCTTAGTTTTGTTTAACATTCCCATTACTTTGATTAATTTCTTTAATCTCGTACATGCAATTTTATCATGAAAATGATTTTAAAGCATCTCTCCTCAGAAATTCCTCATCAAACATGGTTGTGTAATCCTGACCCCAAGCAAAGCTGTGTGGTCCAGTGGTTAAAGAAAAGGGCTTGTAACCAGGATGTCCCCGGTTCAAATCCCACCTCAGCCACTGACTCATTGTGTGACCCTGAGCAAGTCACTTAATCTCCTTGTGCTTTATCTTTCGGGTGAGACGTAATTGTAAGTGACTCTGCAGCTGATGCATAGTTCACATACCCTAAATAAACAATTTCAAAAAATATAATACATATATATATTATATATATATATATTTATATATATATATATATATATATATATATATATATATATATATATATATTCGTAATACTAATATTGTGTATTACCAAATGTTTGAGGGCTTGTTTCCGAACACATAAATCACGTAATAAATTGCTCACAAACAATTATGGATTTGCAGCGTTTGACTTTTGTATTCAGAACTCTCCTTCAGTGTGAAATGTGACACACAATACATACAGTATTGTTGTGAATACACTAGGGTAGCTGCATTTGAACAAAAAAAAAAAAAAAAAAAAAGGAAAACGCAATGATTAAAAGTCTTTCTATTTTTAAAATTTATTTATTTATTTCTTCATTTATTTATTTTTTTATGTGATTTACCCCAGCGCTTTGTTTAAAATGTTGAAATCCCTTGTTAACGGCATTAACGCCCTGGATAAGGGCGTCTGCTAAGAAATAAATAATAATAATAATAATAATAATAATAATAATTACAAGTATCTGGGAGATCCTGTTTATTAGGCTATTATATTGTTTATATAAAATGATGAAATGGCTGAATCAATTGTATGGAAATGTGAAGCTCTCCTCCTAATGACGCCATTTTAATCAACGTACATTTTTAAACAAGGTATAAATAGAAACACATAAATCAATATATGTATCAATCAGATAGCTAGCCTAATAAACGTAACTAAAGTATTCACGTTTTTAAAAATTGTTAAATGTAATAGCCTAATAATAATAGCTTGTTTTATGTATTAGAAGTCTATATATGGTCCTACTTGGGAATGTTTGTTCAGTGTGAACTGCAGCCTGCGTCTGTTCATAGCGTCCATCTGAATTGTATGTCCAGTGTGAACCAGCCTTAAGAGCTGATGTACAGTAACTGCTTAACTGGTAAAGTAGGTGGGTTCACATGACATTTAGCCTGTCTCTCTGTCAATCATCTCTGTGGTACCTGAGTTTTGTGCACGCTCATCATTGAACTTTGCGAACACTTGATGTTGCTTAATGAATTTCATTCGGATTTAAACATGCATAAAACATTAACCACAGTAAAATGTTCTGGATTATTTAGATCTTTCTGTTACAGGGCAAAAAAAGTGTGTATGGTCTGATTCGATCAAATGCAGAAGAAATAGAAGTTTGTTGGTACTTTGTTAAATTGCCACACTCACCATTGTCCAACTTTAGCCTGGGAAAGCAATAGAACTCCTTATGTGTGATCAGGTTTGGCAAACCGCGAAAGAGACTTCGACAGAGTTTACATTCAAAAATAGTATCCACTTCCTTCAGTAAAATATTCTTAAGCTGTGCAGTTCCTTTAGATAAAAAACAAAGAAACAAACACACACTTAACATACCTACCAACAGATAAAATATTATTGTATACATATTATTCAAACGGCATTTGAGTTATCTTATTAAGTTATCCTAATGGACAAAATAACTGGTATGGCTTAACAGGCATTCAAATGTAATTCACACTGAAGAACCATTTGTCAAACTTCCTGAAGCTGTGTACTGATGTTTTATTGTGTATAACAATACATAATAGAAACTATTACAATTATTCCAACAAAGAACTTGTCATTACCTGATCGGAAGCACTCAATGATTTGCTGAATACCAGATTTTGATGTTTGAAGTTGCTGCTGTAATAAAGGAGGATCACCAGGCTCCATAGCATAGGCTATAAAAACACAAAACAAATCACGTTATCCCAGTCACACTTCAAAACTGCCATTTCCTTGGGCAGAAAATGTTTGCAGACAGCAAGAAGACACAAACCAGAACTAAGTAAAATATCACTGTATAATTGAAATGACACAAACTTCTGATATCTCTCCGTTTAAAATGAATTAAGGGATGTTACAGATTCTAGAACTGTAAAGTGATTTCTTAGATAAATCTAACACTTTACAAAACATTTTCAAAATATTCTTGAAAATCATGGCCCGGTTTGATCCAAGATATTGAGATAGACTTCATGAAGGATCAGTTAAATGCAGTGTGCAAAAAGCCAGCAAAGCATAGCATATCACAATAGTTTGTAGTGGAGAACAGGTGTCCAAGAATGTTTGTATAATTCAGTGCTTTGATTGGCTGAGAGAGATTTGAGGATTCAGAATTCCTAAATGTCAGTCGGGGGGACAGGACAGGGACATCCTCAGCACAGCACATGTTGTTGGTTAATGTATTCAGCTGCCTTTGTTTCTTTTCATTCACAGGCTGTAAAATGTAGTGAATATTTAAACATATGATTCATTAGTGTCAATAAAACTGACAGTTCAACTGATTAACAAATTTAAGCAATTACAGCTGACAGTCTGTCAAGCTCATCATGAAAGGTCAGCTGCCACAGTTATGGTATCTCATTATGCAAAATGCTAACTGGGTCTAAGCTTGTAGGTCGTTCTGGTTAATTTGCCTTTATTTACAATTAAATCATTAGGGCTTTGCAACACTATGGCACCGTTCCATAAGTAATGTTTCATAATTAAAAAGGATTTTACTAATTAAAGCAGGTTAAATCTAAAGTTATTTATTATTTAGTCAATATGCTTAATCTAAAACATTTCATTTTGCATAGACAGGATATGTTCATAATATAAATTATTAAAAATGATTACAGTACAAAATTAGATATTTCTATTTTACATGCATAATTCACGTAACTTCTTGTAACTAAAGTTCAAACAATACTGTATGTAGGCCCAATGAGAGAATTAATACAACTATAGCTGAAACCAGTCTCTATCCCAGAAATCAAAGTTATAAAAATGACCACTGGCAAACAGTGTACAATAGAATGCACAGGGCATAATCACTAGCAATGAACATTTTACCTGATGTGTTTAATAACCCTGAAAATATGCATATACAATGTTTTCATAGATATAAAGTGTTGAAAGAGTAACTGCTGAGCACTACCCTACCGAGTCTGCTTAATTCATAGCCTAGAGATGCAACCATCATTGAAGGGTAAATCAGTTCAAATTCTCAAGTTTTTTTTTCTGACATTTCAATATTTCTTTTAATTTTGGATATGCATTCAAAATAAGTTTTTTTTTTTTTTTTTTTTTTTTTTAAACACTAACCACAAGTATAGAGCATATGATATTATATAGCACTTTTGTTTTATAATTCGATAATTCTGAGGCAATTAACTACTATGGCCAACAGTTTAGCAACACTATAGAATTAACAAATTTTGCTTCATAAAGTCAAACGAAATCTGCTGAGTAATGTTACGTTAACATATTGAATTACATAATGCTTTGTAGTTTTCCATATACTTAACGAAAAACTGACATCTGAAATCTAACATGAAATACTGTACTACTATTATGGCTTCCGGTAGACTTTTGCGATATCATTTTGTAGTTTCTTTGATTACATGATGTTAAATTATGTTAATATCAAGGGTGCAATTTCTGAAAAAGACTTCTTGTCCAAGGGACAAAATGCTAGAAAAATCTACTTAAATAAAAATAAAATACTTGCCCCCTCCAGTCGCACAAAACACACACACAAAAAAAGTAGAATATAACTTGTAGAATTTTGGTTTTATTTAACAGTGAACACAATCAACCAATTAGTGATTAACAGGGACGGATCTACCTTGTACAGTAGCTTGATGGGTTCACTAAATTCTTCAAGATACACAAAAGGTGCCCTGTGACCTAACCTCACCAACAAATTTAGAGCATACTTTAAGAAAATATTTCCTTTCAGTGAAGTTTAGAACACATTTGCTAGTAAATTTAAGTAACCTACTAAGAGTACAACTATAATAAGCAATACTTGGGAATTATTCAAATATAAAAATAGCCGCCGCCTGTTTTTCCCCCCACTCTTTCTCTATAAGCTGAATTCATCTTCTGATGTGCAGGTGTTTTAGTTTCTTACATCACAGACACAAATTCATCGCCAACTATTACTGCTGCTTTGTGGAATTCTGATTTTTCTTGACGTTCTTTCAGTTTTGTAACTGCTGAACCCCAGGATGTGTATAACCTGTCAAGTTTCTCTCTTTTTTTGTTACCAAAATGCATGCAATATTTACAGTAGTCTCCATCAAATTCTGCAGACACAAAATATGTTTCTTCTATTATATACTTTTTTTTTTTTTTTAAACAGTGTACAGCATTTTACAGCTATTTCTCCCTCACCTAACATATTGCTCCATGATGGCTAACTGGAACACTGTTGGTTTCATACCATGATGACCTTTTTTTTTTTTTTTTTTTTTTTGAACGGCAACATTCTTTCCCTGCACTACTCTCACTGAAAGAAATACATAAATAAATTTAATACATAAACACATTGCCATGAGATTTACATTCTGTATTTTACTGTTTTATTTAAATAAAATATTGTACAGATAATCTTATATAAGCATTTCATTTTTATTACAATAAACATATTTGTCAATCTTAAATCAATGTTTTTTTATCTAATTATTTTTACCCCTGATATTCCCAACTATTATTATTATTATTATTATTATAATAATTTTTCTCCTTCACTGCGGCGACTCCCCACACAGGTCAGGAACCCGAGGCTCAGTGGGCGTCCTCCGATCCCACAAGCCCATCGGCTTCTTTTTACACCCAGGAACTGAGAGCGGATGTCTGCAGGCTACCGGCCTCTTGAGGACAAAGACCAGCCCTGCAAATCTCCGCCCCCCAAGCTCACTCAGCACCTGGCCTGTAGGGGTGGCTGAGGAGTGGCGAGGAGGAAAATCCATTGTGAACGAATTGCTTTAGCCGGAGCATTTTCAATGGGGAGAATGCTGTTTAACCACAAAGGTATTCCCTTAGGCGAAGTGTTCTCTTAGAAGGTGTTCCTACACGTGGAGACTACTGTATCCCCTAATTGGTTGGTATATTAGCAGTCACATCAGATACCCAGAAGAACCTTCCCCAATATCTGCACATGCACCTTACGGAAACTAAAGACTCACAGGAAAACACCTTTCTTGAACCCAGTTGTGAAACCTGAAGGTGTGTTTATCCAGTTCCAAGCATCTCAATTATTTGATTTATTTTTACAAATGCTGCCTCATGGTTTCTAATTTAAACACAATTGACTGTTAGAACGTTAAGCATGCAGAGAGATTGTTTTTTTTATTTGAGCCTGAAGGTGAATAGGTTTTATGATAGATGAGATTCCAGCGCCTTGCACCAACAGAGATCACAGAACTGCAAAAACAGATCATAGGAAGTATAAACAGATTATCATCCCCATAATGCAACAGATACTGAACCTAAATGTATGACTTCAGACTTCAAATCTTCAAAGCAACTCAAGGAAAAAAGAATTGCAAGGGAAAAGGGCTCATAAAATATAATCCAGAAGAGGATGGAGCTGAATGGTTCTCTGTAGATAAAGTGAACCTACAAAAGTGATTCCAGGTGGCTGTACCCATGTGAACACCTTTGGTTCTCCCAGTTTAGCTACATTCATCTGTGTACACAGCAGCTGGATTCTGGAGAGATTTATATATGGAAGCTCCCCCTCCCTCCATAAAGATTCTGCTTAAAGAAATGCCAAGTAAAACCACCTTACTATAAGTATGTTTGGGGGAGGCTTAATGGAAAACCAGATCAGCTTAAGTCAGTAGCTTTTACTATAGTGTAAATCTACCCAATTTTTTTCTGAAAATAAATAAAGCATATATTTCAGTGGGATCATCAACCTAGAAATGTACTTGAACAAACTTGTACATGACATAAAAATGAAGTGTTTGTTTGTGTCTTATTTTTTATAAGACACAAACAAACACTTCAACAAGGAGAAAATGACACTCATTTTGCAACCAACTCGTAAGCATTCCACAGTGATGTTTTTTTTGGGTAGAGTACTACTCATTGTATGCATACCCCCATAATATGCTGCACTGCCATCACCTTAACCTGTGATTCAGCCATTTCATTTTTTTTTTCTTTCTGTTTTATCTACTACTTCTCCAGGAATTGTCTGTCTGCTGTTATCTTTTGACACTTGTGCCAGTGCAACAGAATAAGAGAGTTACAGTATGCTCCTATTAGTTTAAGCACTAAAAAGAATCCACTACTACTGTGCACAAACACATTTCATTTGTCACTCTGACTTGATGAAACTGGAGGGAATCATTTTCTGTACTTTGATTTCACTAGATTTAATTATACTGTTATGCCTGTTCTCAGCTTGAGTATTCAGCAAGTCACTTTTCACAGCAAGATGTATTTAAAAAAATCATCGTAGTATCAAATAAGTAGGGTTGTGTATGTTTGAGTTCACTACGACTCGCACCTCAGTCCATGGGTTACAATACAATATGTATCCCTATACAATTAAAACACGAAAAATTGCTCGTTGTTATTGTGAACTTGCTTTTTTATAGTAATGTGTAAGAGAGAATGAGAAGTTTCTTTCTTTCTTTCTTTCATTACTTGAATTAATGTATAATTACTAATAAAATATAGTTAAGCATAACAGTTAAATCAATGCTGCCTGTAGCAGAAGTTGCCTGGAGTTGACAATAGGCTAAAAACAGATGACTCAAGAGAGAACAGACTAAGAAGGGGGGGGGGGGGGGGGGTTGGAGGCTAGTTGACAACAGGAAAGTACTGAGAACAAACAGTTTGTGAAGGTTGATGTGACAAAAGGCACAAACAGTTTGTGGGGGCATATACTGATTAGCTTAACGATATGACACTATGAAATATTTTACAAAAAATAAGGGGAAAAAATCCCCCAGTTAAACTCATGTGTACTCTACTTTGTTCAAATTAGTGTTTTTGAAGAAACTTAAGTGAATAATGCATGTCTTATAATTTATGTGACATCCCTACAGCTAACAGTGAAGAATGTAAACAAACCTGACTGTCAACATAATTTAGTTTTTTTTTTTGTTTCTTTGTCAGATTTTACATGGTGTGAAATAAAATAACTGGCTTCCTGATCCCTACAGCTTATGACTTAAAATATATAACGTTACCTGGTTCACAGCAGCCATGGTGATGGTGCTCTGTCTGAGAGCACTGGTCTTTCACAGGTGTTCTTTGCATCCGTGGTTTATTATCCTCTACGTCAGAGTCATTTTTACTGGTGTGCTGACATGAAAAATACAGAAGCATGTTATTTTTTTTTTTATTTTTTTTTTTTTTAATTATTTGAAAGTTTCTCTGCCAGCAAACTTCAAAAGCACTATTTAAGCCTTTTGATCTCTTGAATTACAGTGTTGTATTAGACAGATAAAAGTGAAAACAACTGAACAAAAAAAATCACAGAAACTACCAAGATAAATAACTCAAGGAAAATAAAATAACATTTACCAAATAAACTGCAATGACATGGCTGTTCTCTGTTTCTGTAAATGTTAACTTTACGGACACACCCAATGCACACTATAAAATACTGCATGCCTGACTGCTACTGTATTATGATCCATAATAAACTAATTGTGTTTAGGTTTTGTATCTGACTTATGGAATTATATATAAACCAGAAAGGTCATTTGTGCACTACAATGTTTGATATTGACGAGGTGCTGACCAGTATAAGGTAATTACATGGAATGAAAGTAGAGTCTCTACGGCAATGCAAAAGTTCAAAATGTTTTCAGCCAAATTTTCAGTTTAGATAGCTTACCAAAAGAGTTTCTGTAGAGAGATTCATGGTCGCACTGTTGTCGTCTTGCTTCAAAAGGATTAATTATATAACTCCTGCCATTTATTTATTTATTTATTTATTGAAGAAAATAAATGGCAGGATATAATTAATCCCTTTGAAGCAAGATGACAAGAGTGCGACCATGAATTAAATAAATAAATAAATAAATAAATAACTAAATAAATGTCTGTTACTGTGTTTATTTGCTTCACAGTCATATTGTTTGTGGTCAATAAAGCTAAGAAGAATAACTGTTGTTAGTTAATGCATACCCCATAAGATTTAGCATCAGGTATGTACAGTATTTCACTCACATAGTGTCTAAATTGGAGAGTGAATGACTCAATGACCCACGACCATATCTGGAGCTCTGGTTACTGGTATGTGTGCGAGCTCCATGGATGTTTGTGTTGAAAGCTTGTGAGGCTTAGAACTTCTAAACACCTTATTGGACTGATCTGAAATAATGGTGGGGGGGAACGAAACAGTGCTGATTTGTATACTTAAATTAACATTGGTGTTATTTGATCATGCAGCACTTGCATGCAGTATAGTGTGGAGTAGTGGTTAGGGCTCTGGACTCTTGACCGGAGGGTTGTGGGTTCAATCCCCAGTGGGGGACACTGCTGTTGTACCCTTGAGCAAGGTACTTTACCTAAATTGCTCCAGTAAAAACCCAACTGTGTAAATGGGTAATTGTATGTAAAATAATGTGATATCTGTATAATGTGAAATAATGTATAATGTGATATCTTGTAACAATTGTAAGTCACCCTGGATAAGGGCGTCTGCTAAGAAATAAATAATAATAATAATAATAATAATATAGTCTAAATCTTCCAAACAAAAAGGACACAACTTATTGTTATAAAGCCCTTACCATTTAACAGTACCTGTATCTGGTTATGCTTTTTCTCTCTGCATTCACACTATAACCATCATAGCGCTCAGCAAAAAAACGTCCTTTAAACTTGAACCTTACTAGTTGTGAATGCTAAATAAATCTGGCTCCTCGCAAACACAGTACTTAAACTGTCATGAAGAATGTAGCATGTGTGAACAGCTGAATGCTACATACAAACGATGCAACAGTAGGACTATCAACTAAACTGTGTTTAAAACTGCAGTGGCACAGTTTACAAAATACTTATGGCTTATTTTTTTTTAATGCAGGCTGTTAGGATATTTGTTGCTTATTGTATGCAATTAGAGAGTAGACTTACATTTCCAAATATGTGAGGATCAGACCAACATTAAAAACATATTAAAAAAAAAACTTAAGTCTAGTCTACCTGGTTACGTAAAAAGTGTGAAGTCTTCCTAATGGCAGAGGGAGACTTCTCCATAGTTTTCACCACAGGACAGCAAGCTTCAGTTCAGTTCAACCTGTTTAACAATAAGAACATTGGTTTGAAATAAAAAGCAGATCACAACTATGGGGCTTAGTTGTAAAAGGTTAGTGTGTGGTTTTTTGCAAATGTTAGTTTTGGTTGTGAAAATATATGTACAGTTCAGGTCATATTTTATTTTAGTTGACTGTTGAGGCTGCTCCAGTGTCACTATTTTTCATTGGGAGACTATTTTATTAGAGTTTTCTAATGAAGGGTTTTGAAGTCTTACCTTAATTTAATTCTTATTTTGTAGTAAACTGGCTCAGCGGACCATCAAGACACAACTACAGTAAGTAACCAGAATATTAAATTAACCAGAGGATTAAATCAAAATTATCCTGTTCCATAGCTACTGTACATGATTACAGTATAGTTAGGGCATTGTCAAACATTAATTCATTCTTTCCCCTGTTAACTATTTATGTTAAGAACATGGGAGTAACCATGCTATGCAATTAGTCTGGGGAAGTCTAACATTATTTACACATGGAATACGTTTAATTTCATACTGTACTACTGTAGACGCATTACTTTATTGGCGGTGGATCGCAGAACCCACTGAGATCCACCAAAATGGATGTACTGGCCACCACTGCTGTAAACTATTCCCACAACATTCTCATGCCAGAATTCCGATCCCCAACAAACACAATGCAATTTAAATGAAAGTACTTTGTAACCTGAATTATATTTCTTACAGAAATTGTTCGGAACATGAACTTTGCATGACACATCTTCCCCATTTCCCATGCTGCGTGTACAGGACAGAATGGCACAACGTTATGACAGTGAGGTTTCTTGTGCACAGAAATATTTTAGAAGTAGGTTGATGGTGTAACAGGAATGCTCCACAACTTTTAGCATGTCCAATGATGAAACCACAAACACACCTCTCGATACATTCCACAATAAAATAAAACTAGTGCCCTGTACACGGTACTGCAAGTGTAAACAAAGAATTGTAAGGTTAAATTAGCTTAGTGTTCTTTGATCATTGAGGTGTTTTTTTTTTAACTGTACTTGCTTACAGTATAGTCTAAATCTTCCAAACAAAAAGGTAAAAACTTACTATTAAAGCCATTACTAGTTAATGTAACTTCTTTACAGCAGTTTAAAACAATTAGCAAAATGTATCAATCCCTACATATTTTATAATATTTAACAAGGTTTGTCTGAATAATTTATATTTATGCTTTTTTCCTCTGCACTATAACCTTCATAGTGCAATAATTTTAAACTTGACTGAGGAGTATACTGTAACTGTCTAAACATACATTAGTACATTTGAAAGACTGTATACATAAACTATGGTTCACACCTTTGATTTTCTAATTCTGAAATATAACTTGAGTATCTTCCTAAAGCCAGCAGAGGGAGACAGAAAAATGAAATGTAAGAAGTTCCCAGGGGTTACTGTAACACTGCAAGCACCATAGACTTATACAAAGGAAATAGTACATAAGATCTGCAAATTAGGTCAAACAAAATGGTACTGTATATTTTAAATTAAAAAGTATAGAGTAGACCATACAAGAAAAGTTGGTCTATACCAGTAATTAAATTAGTTTGCACTAAACCCAGTGGCCATTAGCAGTATACTTTTGACAATAATAAATAGAATAGCAAGCAAGCTTTCCACAACACTTATAGAAGATGATAATGTGGCAGGGTGAAAGTCCTAAATGTAAATATGTGTGGGAATGTAAGGTTAGCAGGGATGGGGTTAAATCCATCCCTGCCAACAATCACAGGTGTGGTCATTCCCCATTAGGTAATGGAGTGCTAATTGGGGAGTGCCTACACTATATAAAAAAGGGGAACAATCCTTTGTTTGGGGAAGGTGTTTAGAGTTTGGCGAGTGTAAACTGGTCTGTTTTGATAATTTTATAGTGAAGGTGAATGCCCACCACATTTTTTTTGTCTTTTGTTTGAACTGTTTATATTGGCCCTTGTGCCTTTCTGTTTGTTAGTTTAATAAACGTGCACAACAGCACTTAAAACTACAGCGTCTGTCTCCAAGTCTCTCATTCCTGATGCTATCCTGCTACAGATAATAATAATAATAATAATAATAATAATAATAATAATAATAATAATAATAATAAATGAAAATGTACAAAATAGGTTTATTATACCGTGAATATAAGCGCCCCCCCCCCCCCCCCCGCCCCCCTTGCTATGCGGTCTCTGCCTGCGTTCTGAGCAATATATTGGCTTTTACTACTTTTTGAAAATGAGCAAATTTTTAAAATTATGAGCAAATATCAGAACATGAAAATCCAGTGTTTGTCCCAGCACTAGTATTTATGGGCTTGTGATATTTTGTGTGAAATCAAGAAGGGATGTGCAATAAAACCTGAACACTGTTGTGTGGCTAAAGAACTTCTCTTTGAGGTATTATTTCCTTTGGTTTCTAATGGCATTTATACTTGAGGATTGCACTGTAGCACAGTAACTGCATCATTATTTGCAAGAGAAATGTCAATATCTTTCAAAAAACTAAACAACTTGCATTTCGATTTTCTGTAAATCAATTTGTCTGAAAGATAATGCAACATGACTTGCTAATAAAATGGTCTTGTGGTTAGTATCGCTGTGTATTAGGAGATCAAGCATGTAGGCCTAGCTGATTTTTGAAAGAGGTTACCTCGGCCATTAATCAAAACAGATTAATCACGTTTCTGGGAAAGACAATCCATTTGGATCCTTACCAGTGTTTTTTATTTTATTTTATGATTATTCTATTTGTTTTATTGCTTACAGTAGTTAAACCCAGGTGACAATATTGTTGAGCACCTCTCCACCACAAACAAAAAGGTATTAAAAAGGACTACAGTATGCACAATAAATAAATAAAAAACAAGGTAGGTATCATGGTCTTGAACTTGGAATAAAGGTGCCACTGGAAGTGCAAAAGGTAAGATGTATGATGTTCATATACAGGTCAGCAGGGAATAGCTGTGAATGTGCAAATTAAACTAAGTTTCAAAAACATTTATTCCACCCCCACCGCTAGACAGCTCAATTTAATTTGTCGATTTTTTTTTTTTTTTTTCTTTAGGCTGTTGGACCCTTCAGCTCTAAATGGGTTTGGTTTGTGGTTTGTTATGTACCAAGTGCAAATCACCATAAAACATTAACTAGGTTCTCAGTGCATTTCAGCTCAATAGATTACTTGTGCATAAGAGTTCAGACTGCGCTGGAACAAAAAGGGTAGCGCATAAAAACATTGTATCCAATAGGAAAAGGTTGTTTAGAAGTTGCTGCCCTACTGCTGTGACACTAAATACATCTTAAAAGATGGAAAAGGAAAGGGAAAAACGATTTCTAACTTCACTGATAAGTCTTTGCTAGCAGGATACAGATGCTCTTTTCAATATGGCAACTTTCTGTGCCAAAAATGTAAAGTGCACAATGAAGTCTGTGGCTGTAGCGCAGGCCATAAGGGACCACTGCAGGTGTACAAATGCTGTTAAATAATACAGACATAATTGGGTTGTTCTGTATACATTTCCAAATGCTCCTGAAGTATTATTACAATGAAAAGCTACTACCCTGAACTGCAGTAAAATCCATTAATTCAGCTGCGAAGTAAAACTGTCATACTGAGGGCTCCAAACTGAGATTTAGGTGCCAAGCAGGAAGCAAAACTTCCAAAACACAATGAGTGTAAGCTGGCAAGTAAACCTCCTTACTGGATATAATCCATCGAAAAGCCTCAAGCTCTGTTAAACTACATATTGTTTTATTTTATTTTACAAAATTACAGTATTAATGGAAGAAGAATATTTAAGAAAGCTTTGAACAGGTAGTTTCAGGTGTGCTGTTCATATGTACTGTAAAAATACCAGCAGCAGACAGACTTTAGCAGCCTATTTCCTTATGGGATACTTAAGTTGAAACCAATGAAGCTGAACAAACTAATTTTGACAAAGACACTGGACCAATGCATCACTGAAAATCTCACTTCAAAAGTGTGTGTGAGGGGGGTTGGCCATGCATGACCAGAGCAAAAATAAATAAAAAGGGTCATCATCACTCTGCTATACCCTCTGCCACATGTACGTAGTTTGTGGTATTGATGGCTATCAGTTATCATGGTTTTGGAAACAGGTGACTGGTGCACAGGGTACATGGGAAGCATCTTGAAATAAATATTTCCAGAAGTAAAGTGGTTAAGGAAAAGAATACAAAATGTGCAGTGTTTAAAATGCCATCAAATTATAGAGCCCGGTAACCAGGGATGGTAAGAAGACACCCACTACATAGACATTAGGGATGTACTGACTTATTTTCAGTAGCTTTCCAGAGAGCCTGATCAGGTGAAACAAGTCCGGTTGGTACCTCCGGTCAGCAATTTAATTGTATTATTAGCCCCTTAACAGTGCTAGCTCTTTCTCCGTCTCTGTCTCTATTGCTTCATATTGTACTATTGTCCCCTCCAAGTTTGTTCTCGGTAAAGATCTGTTTGGAGATGTGCAGCTATTTGCTGGGTATAAAGTTCTCTTTTCTATTTCATAACTGCCACACAGAGATATGGCTTTACAGGCATGGCTAATATGCTTGGTTTGCTGATTTAACAGCAGCCAGCTCTGAACTGAAATCAATTAGCATTAGCGATATCTAAATACAGTAGCATTTTCCAAGATAATTTTCAATATAATGTGGAGCGCCTAAGATTTCAAACCAAACTGCACTCCAATCCTTAAGGATTTTCTGCATGGACATAAGTGTGATCAGGTGAAGTATACCCAGCCAATCTCCCTCCATCTGTGCCCCGCCAAGATGCTCAACTTGGTGCAAAATGGATTTATATCATACTCACATGACTTTCCCTGCCCTCCATGCAACAGTGCTTTTACTGAATGAGCCACTGGGTCCTCATGATAGTCACTTGCATCAGTTAAGAGAAGTCTCCTGCTGGTCTTAAAATTGGAAGGGGCTGCCAAACACTCATTATCTCATGACAGTCTAATTATTTATCTAGGTCCTGCTAAATACCTTTTCATTTAATGAAGTTTACACTGGAATAACCCACATTTACATTACATGCAGATTCTTAAATTCTGAAACACACTGTACAGTTCTACCATTTTCTAAAGCACATCAAGGATATTGTCATAGCTCTTTGTTTAGAGTATGAAAACCAAAAATCTAACAATGCATGGGAGTTCATTTAGGGTATTTGTCTGTAAAAATATACAAATATGTATTTTAAAGCTGAATATGTAATTATAGCCATCTCCATTTAGATCATATGATTCGGTCACCGTATTTAAAATGATTGAAGAAACAGCCCAACTAGAGCTCCCAAGTAGTGCCCTATAACTTGGCCATCGCCAGTTTGAATCCAGGCTATGCCACTGCCGACCGTGGCCAGGAGTTCCCAGGGGGGAGGATCACAATTGGCAAAGCGCTGCCTGGGCAGGGAGGGTTTAGGTTTACCCAAAGAGTTTACCATGTATGTATGTATGTATGTATACATACATACATAGACTGTAGGATTTCTGTCTGTCACCATTAAGATGCAAAAGTGTAATCAGCAGAACAGTAAACAGTTTTGCAAATCAAAGTATTATTCCCCGTGCCAAAACACAGCACATGAAGACCAAGGTGGTAAAAAAAAAAAAAATTCTAAAGTGCACTAAAATCACATAAAAATAATATAAAAATATTCCTGAGTTGCTATTGTCACAGAACTAGTAATAGAAATGAGTCCAATGGCTTTCAATACTGTATGTGGTAAGTGATCGGCAGCACTGCATTTTAAACTGCTGCATGCACCATCAGCCAGGATCGAAGTGTAATGCATAGACTAAGTTCCACCACAACCTTGACAGTTTTTCCAGTGCATCTCCACATAAAGGCAAAAAAACAGCAGTACATCCAATAAGTATGCAAATTCTTTGCTACATGTGTTTTGAACAAGGATGGAGGTGCTCTACAATGGATGGAGATGGGAAAAAACCCTTATTTATCTTGTTAGGCTACAGCGAGACTCTACTTTCTTTAGAGGGGATTCACAAGGTACTGTATAAATCCACCTGTCTGGGAATGCCAACAGTAAAAACTGTACCTGACTTAATTGGCAATAAAAAGAAAAGCATATTGCTGACCTTGGTGGTCAAACAATGATGGCAGCTGACTAGGTCACTGTAGTGCTGGGCCAGGCAAGAAGAGCTATTGTATAACATACAATAAGGAGCATCATTCAGAGATTTACTTAATAAAAAAACTGAACGATGCGAATACATTAGTAGTGCTGGAACGAACACAGGATTTTCATGTTCGGATAGTCACTCAATTTAAATGTTCGTTTTCAAAAAGTAATAAAAGCCATTATATTGCTCAGAACGGAGGCAGAGACAGCATAGCAGCAGGGGCAAGGGGGCGTGGCCCGTGTATGTGCCTTTATATTACAGCAAGACGTTACACTATGTAAATCTCAGGAGTAAAGTATATGTTGTGCATGCCTTATTTTAACCCAGTGAATTAACTACAAAAACAAAGGATGCCAAAAAGCAGTTCAAGTTAAATGTTGTTTTGTTTATTCCCAAAATATAATACATAAAGTTGACACCACTTTTCTTTTTTTTCATTCCTTGCCATTGCCGTTTCTTCGCAGTAAACAGTGGCCATTGACACATTTTCCTAAGTGAGGTTTACTTGTGCCTTTTTGTAGCTAAACAAGCAAACGAAAACTGAAATGTAACTTTAAACACTTCAAATAAAACAAATGTAGAAATGGCGTAAAATGAAGGGGGAAAAATAAAACCGGTTTTGGTTCTCGTTTATTACATTCCGCATAAAAAAGTCGCAAAAAACTAAAAATATATTCCATAAAATCTATATAAAAATCTATATACAGCATTTCCAGCAAGTTGGGAACTGTTTAAGTGAGGCGTTTCAGAATGGCGTGCTTGCCTTTTTTCTGTCCCATGAGATTCTGACTCGCTCTACAGCAGCAACGTGTTTTTGACCCAAATGGCCCGTAGAGATCACTATGCGTGCGCACACATAATCTGGTTTGTTTACTTTTTGCTGTCTAAAACTTTTAAATAGGAGACTCAAAAGCTGCTGTGTTGATCCTGTGGGTTTTTTTTCGGGGGGGGGGGGGGGGGATTTTATATATTCATATCACATATCACACTGAGCTCTTTTTCATTTGCCATTTTTTGAAACTGTTGTGCAACTTCTGGTGAGGTGGTAGATAAGTGCATCTGATTTTTGTATCTGAATACATTCGTTTGAATATTCGGATATTTGTCCCATTGCCAAGTTATAGTGGCAAGTGCTGTACCATATACTGTAACTGAATTATTGTGCATCATTTCCACTTACTGTTTGTAAATAATTACTGTGCATATTTACACAGGACAGACCTACTGAAACACCCTCTCATTCCCACAGGTGTCCCATCAGCAAGGTTAAAATACTAGATGGAAATTACAGTAAGGCACCTTGCTGTATTAAGTTTGGTTTAGTTGGATAGAGGGAAAGAGAACTCGGCCTAGATGGTACAGAAATCTATTTAGAGGCTACACTCGTTTACTGAGCACCATTATTCCATGTCATAACCAGTTTGACAGAAGAAAATATATAAAAAGTCTGTATGAGAAGAACGATAAACTTGGAGGATATTCTTGCAGCCCATCAGGTTTTTAAATATTAAAACATCTTTACATACTGTAGCTTTAAAAAAAGTCAAACACAAACCTAGAACCAAAAAAGCCATCATAGACAATATTTTTTGATCAAAGCAATAATAGGCTACCCTCTATAGTATGCCACTCAAGACACAAAACTATAGCCACAGCCAAGGCCATTGCACACTGGCTCTGTTTCTTTTTTAAAATGTAATGTGCAATAGTATCAATATCAATTTAACACGGGTGTTTCTTGGTGTACCTTGCACACCATGGGCCTATATTTACAGCATATTTACTGTACGAAAACAACATTAAAACACAAAAGCAAAGCAGATTTATACTTTTGAACTTGCTGAGTAAAATTCACACAAATCCTTTTTTGAAAGTTCTGAAAACTTATCTATATAAAAAGGCGGGGTGTGTGGCTTTCATGGCTTTCACAGTGCTCTCTCACTTAACAGGCAGAGCTCCTGACAAGTTGTGTAAGGGGTGTTTTATGCATTGAAAAAATATGAATTACGCATGATATTTACATTTTATGCAAAGCTTCTTGTTCTTCGTTGGTTCCCGGCATCTCAATGGTCAATTGTGATGAACATACTGTATGCGGCAGCGTGAGAAATGACGAGACAGCTTGTAGCCTGTAGCCTGCCTAGGAATTGCCAGAAAAAAGAATAAAAGATTCTTGGAAGAATGTGGCTACAATATCTTCACCATAGAACACTGTACTGCATGCAACATGCATACACTGAGACTAATACATCGAAAGGAATGCATCTCCAGTGAGACTAGGTAAATGAAACCTTAAAGGTGTGCATTACTTACACATGCAATATTATCAAGCAATTTGCTTGTTGCCCTATAGAAAATGTATTACGATGAGAAGGTGGGACAGTAAACTAGGGTAGGCAAGCAGCCATATTCCTGACACTTGTTATGGGGCTTTATATGGTGTGCTCTTTCTTATTCACTTGGCATGATAAGGAACCCCAAAATCGGCCTTACTAAGCTGGTGTTTCATCATGACAAGGGCAGACTTGGCCTTGCAAACCTACAACTATTATGTTTCTACTCCCACTTTATGCACTGCACAGCAATCACTGGTGTACACACTGTATACTATGGTATAAATGGTTACCACAGAATGTCCAATAGGAGTTCTATAATAAAAGTTATAAAATAAAAAGTATACAATAGATCTAGACTATTACAGTAAATGAGCAGGATTAGATTCAATAAATCACCTAACATTATCCAGCGGCTGCCACTCTAAATGTTTCGCGCAACATTTTAAAATAAAATACTGTATTTTAGGAGACTTGCATTGCCTTGTAAACAATGTTAAACGATTAAGATACTAACTTTAAGGCTGACACTTACACTACAAAAGAGTAAGGCTGGAGATCCGTTGTTGAAACTCACCAATTAACTATTCGGTTTACACAGCAGAATACATTTCCCAGACAATTTTTTTAGCAGCATCTGTTGCTATGCAACTTTCTACAAGTCTACAGGCTTTCTGAATTAATGTAGAGCGAAAATGAAAAGAGGATGTACAGTAAAAGCAAATGACCACTCCCTTTCCATACACATTATCCATATCACCACATAGTCTTCTGCGCTACAACGCTGAATTCTACCTCATTTGAATGCATGATGACAAAAATGTATGTATGCTCATAATATTAAATGTAAAAGTTAGATCACTGTTTTATATAAACAAATTACGACTGCTCGCCTAACTCGAACAAAACGTTTTTATACAGTATACATTTATGATTGTTTAATATGCCAAAGTCGTACAGATGTATTACAACACTATTGTCAAAGTTACATTGAATAAAAATACTTCAATATAAAATATACTGTATTCTGTTTCACAGCTTGGCGCAGTTTAGTCAGTTTACGTTTTTCAAACATACCCAGGAACTACAGGGTGTATTTGTAAGAGTCGTCGTTCGCTTTTGCAGATTCCATAAATTCAATAGAAATATTACTTGATTAAATACATAATAACGCTCCCGTTTATTGTTTTCCCAATCGCCTCTCTGTCAAGTCTGTAGCCTGTAGGACGAGAGGACCACTGCAGGTGACAACACTAGCACAATTCGTTTTCAAATATTATCTACGCGCATGCCTTATATTATAATAAGAAACCCCAATTAAAACAAGCAGTGTACACAGTTTATCACGCAGTACACACACAGCATTAAAAAAATAATTACAAAACCTATAGGTACTTTTTATTTGTAAAACTGGACATCCGCTTTGTAGTGTCACTGACCAATGCAAAGTGTTGTAAACTAGCACTTCACGCATAAACGTGTTTGGTCAAGTACTGTACAGAATAAATGACCTTTTAGAACAGGCATACCTCACGTTGCTTAAATGCTTGGCTACATCCAGGGGACGCATAGACGTACCGATTGGACAAGGAGGCAGCTGCAGAAACTTTGAATTGAATTCCAAAAAAAAAAAAAAAAAAAAAATCAGTTTGCCATTCTCATGGCACGATTTGCATCGCCCCATTATCCCCTGAAATCTCCTTTACACGGCTACATTGTCAGCCCAAAACGCCACTATTTTGGTCCACAAAAGGCCAGATTAACTTGATCAAAGGAAAAGCCAAGTACAAAATGCACCTTTCAAACCGTAGAAGAGAGGCCCCCTTTGCAGATTGCTGCATGGCAGGGGAGTGCAGCGTAAAAGCGGGTTGCACCAAACAAAATATATCCAAAGAACCGAGTGTGCTGACCTAAACACTTCATGGGGAGGGCCCTGTAACTGATAAGAAAAAATCTAAATCTAAAAGCTGTCCGCCGCAGTACAGTTTACCAGAACATCCCCAAAACGGCCAATACTCAGCTGCAAAATGTGCGCTTTGCGGCTCGGTGCCACCTTTTCCAAGCAGCAGCTTGGCGCACAGGACTGGTGACCCTTCCGGCTTTGCGCGTCTTTCCACGGCCTTCCATTAATTACAAAATCATATTAAAACGATAAAATAGTTAACTAGTCGTTTGATAACCCTGGTGCTCTAAGTTAAGTACCCCTACGACAAGGTTTGAGGTCAGTTTTGGCTTCAGAAACCAATGCGTTTCTCCTCGCAGTTGCAGAAACAAAAGAGAGCGATGACGCCATTTTCTGCAAAAAAACAACCACGTACGGGAAACATAGGCAAGTAATAAGGTCGCTTTTAGCGCGACTCTAGGCCCATTTTTTTACAACCAACCCGGTTCGGAATGTGCTGTATGATGTTCTCACCTGAAAAGTCCTGACCAAGATCAGAAATCCTGGTAAAGCCGTGTACGGTCACGGGGTTTTGTCTGTGTGGCTTCCTTGCGTGTCCGTGTCTCGGTATCTCTACTGGAGATTGTTTATTACTGCTCTCAGCACCGGTTCACTCGCTGTAGCTGTTCCTTCAGCAGCTGCCTGCTTTGTGCACTGAGAGGGGGACCTAAGTTTCAGAACTAAAGAGCTGCTGCTGCTGCGCAAAGGTGCAGTCCTCATACTTGTCTAGAGCAATGTGAATGCCAATGCCATCGCCACTTAGGGGGTGGGCAAAGGAAGGGGCAGCTGACCCATTGGAAGGGTGGGCAGCTGCACACGTTTTTTTTTTTTTTTTCAAGCAAACTTTTTTTTTTCATTCTTAACCTGTTTCCGTTTCCAAATATAGTGCTTTTGCCAATTTAATTAAATTTTGTTTTGTATTAGTTTTTATTTATTTATCATCAAACAAGACTTATTTTGTTGGAAGAAGTTTCACTGTTCATTCATCCGTTTCTTAATCAGAAAAAAGCTAGTAGTAGCAGTAACCCTTAATTATATATATATATATATATATATATATATATATATATATCTGTATGTATTTGGAATATCATATATGGATCTCTTCTTTGCATGTATATTTCCTCATGTAAATCAAAACTTGTTTTATTATTTATACAAAAATATGGGAAGTGGGATGTAAATCTGTGAATTAAAAAAATCCTGTATTTTCCTTTTTTTTGGATAAAAAAAATAAAAATGTGTTCATGTATATACAAGTGTATATGGGGGCCGCTTTGTCTTTGTGTGTATATATATATATATATATACACACACACACACTCACACACTATACATACACACACACACATACACACACACACACACACACACTTCAAGTAAATAATCTTGAATTTCAAAACAAAGCGTTATTCTGTTCTGCTTTGTTCTACTTTATTCTAGTCCTATTCTTAATCATAAACATGTAAATTAAACTATTTTTCTTTGGTCCTTGCTTAGTCATCCGAATCCATTATTTCGGCTCCTTCTCTGTCTGACAGTTAAATTCAGTAACTCAGAATGATCATGTGGGTTTCTACTTTCTTCCTCAGCCTTCTTACAATACCAGTTTGTCTCACAATTTCTTCAGTTGTTTGCTTACGACTATTCTGTTAATAGCACCACTGATGTATGCTACTGTATGCACATTCTGATCAGATTAAATTAAGTTTGGGACAGCTTTAGCCATATTTAAACAATACAAGTTTATGGATTTTGTAATGGTCATAATTGAAACATACAGACGTTTAAAAAATATTTCCTTTCCATACTCTAAAGTCACTGACTTTCCAGCAACAGGATTGTAGTCAGTATCCCATATTGTCTCCTGACTGGATTTGTCACTATGATATCCTCTGCATTCAGCAGGGAATTGCTGTGAAAAGTACCAGTCTCACACTGGAATGGATCCACACAAAGGAATAATAATGGAGCAATTACATGAATTCCAAGTTGTATTTTAATGGATCACATTATTAACCATCTGAATGTTCTGTTGTCTAAATAAGGTGTTAGGGCCCACATTTTCTTTAGTCTTTTATAAGTACAAAATACCCACACTACTCCCAATCACCACAATGTGGCATATTTAATGCATGCACACATTTGTAAACCTACACCTCTTTACAATAATAGAATAGCGCTAAAATACAAGCTTACTTAATGGTGACTGACTTGAAACAGCCTACTTGTAAGGTGTCCATATGCGCGTGTTTTAAATTATGCTGAATTTTTTTCTAAAGACCTATTTCTCTAAGACTATTTTTATATTTGTTCTGTTATAATATGTTCTCAGTAATTACGCAAGACAAAAAGAAGTAGATAAAACAGAACTACATGTATTTATGTGTAAAGCATATCCCCTGACAAGGATATAAACAAGTACATCACTGGCATTTAACCCCCGAAACCACAGCTGTTAATACAGAAATCTTATCATGACTAAGTATATAAGCATGTGATGTGATGAAAAAATGTTTCATCAAAATATACTGTATATTTAAAACTATGTGTGACAGATAACTTTCAATAACTTGTGCTAAAATTCCCAAAGCATATTTCATCACAACTGAATATGCATTACTATGTGTAAAACTAAATAATATAATGGCAGCACTATGAAGATATTGGTCACTATGACCTATACATAATAATGTTAAAAATATCAAATGAATGTAAAAAGCAAAATAAATTAGTTTTCATAAGAACTGCATCTTTATTTGTTAAATGTGCATGTTGATTGTAAAAAATAAATGAAGGTAAACTTCACAAGTACAGGACAACGTGCAATATACACAGCAGGTTGGAAACAAATGGATACAGTAATCTTTTGCACTTTTCATGATTTAAAAGTGGCAGAAGACTTTATTAATCCATCCTTCCTGCAAAAAAAACAAAATAAGACATGGTATTAACTTTTGTACAGCCATTCATCCACATTTATGTATCCTGGATAGGCAATTTAATCATTTTTGCTAGTGTACGCGGGGGCCATTGTCTTGCTGAAAAACAAAACTCTGACCAAATTTCAACCATTCTGCGAGTGACAGTATCTTTTACTTTTTTCTTTCCTATTTGTTTACGTTAAGTTTACATCAATGCTGTTTCCACTTTATGTACAGAGCATCAGCAATTTACTAGTTTCTAAGAATATAGCAGGACTGATTTTTTTTTTTGGTTTGTTTGTTGTTAAAGGTTACCCATTGTTCAACCCTTTTAATAACTTGATACTATGTTACTAGGGTAATGACAGCATATTGTAAATATCACCCAAAAACACTGTGTCTACATGCTGATGATATAATGATCTGGCAATTTAGCTGGCATGTATAAAATGGTCTGTGAGGTGGTCAGTGATGTCCAACAGCAACCTGAAGCAAAACAAACAGTCCCTAATCATAAACTTGAGAATCACAGAATACAGCTGTTTACTAAAGAAAGCTAATCACTCAGTGTTTTGACTAGATCATCCAAAATCATAAAAAAAGTTAATGATTATTAATGTATTTAGTTATTATGGTATTGTTTACAAGGGGGTCTTTTTATTTTGGTACGCAAACAGAGCTATCAAGATGCAGGCACAGGCACAAACAATACTCACGTTTCTTTCTTGAATGTTTCCAGTGTTATTCTGTTGCAATCTGCTCCTTGTGGAAATGCAACAAACTGTTTTAACCCTATGGTATTCAGCGCTAAACAAACAAACAAACAAACAAAAATGTTACATATATATATCCATGGCGACTTACAATCGTAAGCAAATACATACAAGTGTTACAATACAAGTAATACAATAAGAGCAAGAAATACAATAATGTTTGTTCAAGTGTGACAAACCACAATTCAATAATACAGCAGATAATAGTGATAGTTATATCAGGATATGATTAAATACAAAATACTACAGATTAAACACTTGGCAGATTACAGTATTCTGAAGTACAGGATTAAATGCAGTAAAATAGGGGGCAGATAAGAGCAAAATAAAGCACATTTAAATGAAGGGTGATAGTGTCCCAGGATACAAACAGAGGAGTTCTACAGGTGCTGTTTGAAGAGGTGAGTCTTAAGGAGGCGCCGGAATGTGGTCAGGGACTGGGCAGTCCTGACATCTGTAGGAAGGTCATTCCACCACTGCGGAGCAAGGGTGGAGAAGGAGCGGGCTCTGGAGGCAGGGGAGCGTAGCGGAGGTAGAGCCAGTCTTCTAGTGCAGGCCGAGTGGGGGTGTAGGAAGAGATGAGGGTCTGGAGGTAGCTGGGTGCAGTCTGGTCAAGGCATCTGTAGGCTAGTACAAGAGTCTTGAACTGGATGCGAGCGGTGATCGGGAGCCAGTGGAGCGAGCGGAGTAGTGGAGTAGCGTGGGCGAAGTGAGGCAGAGAGAACACCAGGCGGGCAGCAGAGTTCTGGATGAGCTGGAGCGGACGGGTGGCGGACGCAGGGAGGCCAGCCAGGAGGGAGTTGCAGTAGTCTAGGCGGGAGAGTACCAGGGCCTGGACCAGGAGCTGGGTAGGATAGTTGGTGAGGAAGGGTCGGATTCTTCGGATGTTGCTCAGGAAGAATCGGCAAGTGCGTGCCAGAGTGGAGATGTGCTGGGAATAAGAGAGGCAGAGGTCCAGGGTGACTCCAAGGTTCTTAGCGGAGGAAGAGGGAGAGAGTGTGGTAGATTCCAGAGGAACAGAGATAGAGAGATCAGAGGAGGGGATGGAGGAGGGAAAGAAAAGGAGGTCAGATTTAGAGAGGTTGAGTTTGAGGTGATGCGAGTGCATCCAGGAGGAAATAGCAGACAGACAGGTAGAGATACGGGAGGAGATGGTGGAGGTGGGGAAGGAGAGGAAAATCTAAGCATCATCAGCATAGAAATGGTATGAGAAACCATAGGATGCGATGAGGGGGCCCAGGGAGCGGGTGTAGACAGAGAACAGGAGAGGACCCAAGACTGACCCTTGGGGGACTCCTGTTAAGAGAGGGTGAGGTGTGGAGGTTGCTCCACGCCAGGTTACCTGGTAAGTACAGTTGGAGAGGTAGGAGGAGAACCAGGCCAGAGCAGTGCCAGAGGTCCCCAGGTCATCAGCAAAGGGCAACAGTGGGTGGAAGCGCATACTCCAGAATCGTGATATCCGCGCATGAATTCGAAGTGCAAGGCAAAACAGGCGAGCAACTGCAGATCAATTGACTGCAAATTTTGAAAAAACAAATCAATTAAAAATAAAAACCTGAAAAGTCTTCATTAGATAAGTATTCACCCCCTTTGCTATGACACACCTAAATAAGCTCAGGTGCAACCAATTGCCTTCAGAATTCACACAATAAGTTAAATGGAGTCCATCTGTGTGCAATAAAAGTGGTTCGTATGATTTCAGATTAAATACACCTGTCGCTGTAAGGTCCCACAGTTGGGTAGTGCATTCAAAGCAAAGATACTACCATGAAGACCAAGGAGCTTTAAAAACAACTCCGAGATAAAGTTGTGGAAAGGCACAGATCAGGGGAGGGGTATAAAAAGATTTCAAAGGCATTGAATATCCCTTGGAGCACAGTCAAGTCGATCATTAAGAAGTGGAAGGTATACAGCAACACACAGAATCTGCTTAGAGTAGGCCGTCCTCCCAAACTGAGCAGCCAGGTAAGAAGGGCATTGGTCAGAGAAGCCAGCAAGAGGCTAATGACAACTCTGAAAGACCTACAGCGTTCCAACAATAGCTCAGGCACTCCACAAATCTGGCCTGTATGGAAGAGTGGCAAGAAGGAAGCCATTTCTGAAAAAAAGCCCATGTAAAATCTCGCTTGAAATTTGCAAAAAGGCATGTGGGAGACTCTGAAAAGATATGGCAAAAGATTCTGTGGTCAGATGAAACAGAAATTGAACTATTTGGCCTAAATGCAAAGCGTTATGTCTGGCGCAAACCCAACACAGCACATCACCCAGGTAACACCATCCCTACTGTGAAGCATGGTGGTGGCAGCATCATCCTATGGGGATGCTTTTCATCAGCAGGGACTGGGAAGTTGTCAGGGTAGATGGCAAAATGGAAAGCGCTAAATACAGGCAAATCCTTGAGGAAAACCTGCTTCAGTCTGCAAAATACCTAAGACTGGGATGGAGATTCACCTTTCAGCAGGACAATGACCCCAAGCACACAGCCAAAGCGACACTGGAGTGGCTTAAAAACAACAAAGTGAATGTCCTAGAGTGGCCCAGTCAAAGCCCGGACTTGAATCCGATTGAGAATCTGTGGCAAGACTTGAAGATTGCTGTCCACCAACAATCCCCATCCAACTTGACAGAGCTTGAACAATTTTGCCAAGAAGAATGGGCGAATACTGCACGATCCAGATGTGCAACCTGGTAGAGACTTAGCCCAAAAGACTCACAGCTGTAATTGCTGCCAAAAGTGGTTCTACCAAGTACTCAAGGGGGTGAATACTTATCTAACCAAGACATTTCAGTTTTTTTCATCAAGATTTCAGGTTGTAACACAACAAACTGTGAAAACATCCAAGGGGGGTGAATACTTACTATATAGGCACTGTGTATATATATATATATATATATATATATATATATATATATATATATATATATATATATATATATATATATATATATATATATATATATATATAGGGCAACTACACTTATTTATTTCTATTTAAATCTATTAATGTGATTGTGATGTCATTGACCACATACTGTAGTTGATGATGTAATGATCTACTATTCTTTTCTATTTAAACCTTCAGGCATCATGGTACTGAGTTTATTTATCCATTTATTTTCTTTTAGTCTTCTATATTGTACATTGTCTAATTAAATTTTTTCTAAAACTACAAATTTTAGGTCATCTATGTTTTGCTTGTTCTTTGTAAAGTGCTGAACACTGGTTCATTTACTTTTGTCTTTCTTATGTTTGACAGGTGATTCTGTATGCATTTGTATAATGTTGTACCTGTCTTTCCTACATATTTAATTTTCTTACATTTTTGGCAAAATATACCATAAACAAGGTTGCTAGTTTTGCATGAAGGATTTTTTAAGATTGAGTACTTTTTTCTCTATGTGTGATATCAATTTGATCTTTACACATATATTTGCAGACCTTACATGTGCTCTTACAGGTTTTAATGTCCTGTGATATGTCTACAGAATCGGTGCTTTTGGAAATATTTTCCTATTTTTTCTGAATTATGAAGTATACGTAAATGTTCCCAAACTATTTTTGAAATGCTGATTAATAATTTAGAATATGTAATTATTAATGGTACTCTTTTAACCTTCTTTTTTCTTTTATTATATTCAAGTTGGTCATTTCTGTTCAGTTTGTTGACTTTTCTCAATTCTTTCTCAATAATCAGTTCTTTATATCCTCTTTTTTTAAGATTTATTTTTAATTCCAGTCTCTGTTTTTTATAGTAATTTTTATCAGAACAGACTATTTTTATCCTTATATCCAGTCCTTTAGGGATGGCTCTTTTTGTATGGATAGGATGTGAAGAGGACATAGGGCAGCTGGCTCGTTTTATTAAAAAGAAACGTAGGTAAAGGGATATTTGTTTCAAATGTTATTGGATTTATTTATGTATTTAAAAGGGTTGAATAAGTTTAGATAATCAGGGGGATTCTTATACTGTACAAAGAACAACACTGGAGCATCAGAACTCAGAACCAGAGTGATTGGAAACATTAGAAAAGGTAGAGCACAGGTGAAAAAGTTATATATATATATAAAAAAACAGCTTACCTTCTTTATACTGGCCAACAGTAATATATCCTTGCCTTGTGGGATCCAGTATTCCAAAAATAGCCTCTAAATTTGATTCATTAAATAGACAAGGATAATCCCTAGATGTTGTTCTGGCTAATTTCAGCCTCTCAAGTTGAGTTATCAAAAACTCACAGGGTCTTTCTGTGTAAACAAAATAAAATAAATATAATTGTATAATCTAATGATAGCAGTTCTATTAACTACCATCTACTTGCTGTTTTTGAATAATGCTATATATTACATATTTTTTGAATAATGCAATATATTACATAATTTTGAAGCGGGTGACAGTTCATCGATAACAATATATTTAGTCAGCAAGAATGCTCGTGGAGAAAAACTATACAGAACAAATGACCCACCCGCCAGCGTTGCCCAACACTCTTCCCAGGACTCAGTGACATATGGCCAATTGCCAGTCTGACCCAAATTGTTTGCATTATAATCTTACTTTGTTCTATCTATCCTAGCTTGCGTTAATTTGCAATATGTTTTACTTTATCGTCACATCTACTTTCAATTTGCTGAAACTCAGTAAGGTAGTAGGTCCCTACTTGTAGGTTTGTGTACATACTTGAATACTGACACTGTCATTACCAAAAAAAAGCGAAACAAAACTGAACGTTCTTACCTGGTCTGTGGAAGAAGAGCATACTAGTAAGATTATCCATAAATTCTAATATTTTATGTTTCTCCAGATAATTATTTGCTTCCAGTTCCCGAGATGTCGCCATGTTGTTTATGTTAGTCATTTTGTTAGAATTCTGTTGCTAGGATACCAGAAATTGCAATAAATAAATAAATAAATAAATAAATACATACATACCTGGCTTGCATGGGACACATCCTAGTGAGCAAGTAGAGCATTCCAAATGTAAAAATACTTAATAAATACCATAACACTTAAATTAAACGCCTCCAGCGTTTATTTACAATATTTGCCAGTGGACCCGGCGCGTATTGACAGGCGATTTTATTTGAAGTTTTATATACTATATGCATTATCTGCAAGAAATGCAGCAAACTATACATTGGGCAAACTAAAGGCGTTCAGCAGACCTCTTTGTTTGTGGAATAGTTACGAAGCTTTTGAATCAACACCACTACATTTCCAGTAGCCTGACATTTCAACGATAATCACACTGCTGAAAACATCACCCTCTATGGATCAGTCAGTGCTGGAACAATGCTGCTCGGAAACATAGGGAATGAGTTTATATTTAAACTAGGAACTTTTGGAACCTCTTAGTTTGTTGCACTGTGTTTACTTTTCTTTCTACAGTTAATGGAGCGCTTTTGTCGCGTACATCACCCAGCTGAAGTTTGACACACTTATTAATTATTCATTATTCAATATTCAGATGGCGGTTAAAACCTGAAGTTTGACATTCATTAGTCATTTTTTTTATATATATAATTGGTTTAACTGAAGCTGGGCGTTTATTTCTTATATAAAGCATACTTATAAAGCATACTTACAAATTTCATGCACAATAAAAGCAGATCGAACTTGGCAATTTTGGCCCCCATCGGTTTTACAGTTGTGCCTATTTGCTTTGTGCTGGGCAAGGTTGCCCCAATGGTTTTCTTGAAACTTGGTTTGTGTTTTTTATATCTCCACTTTAAATTGCTGAGCACTTCTGATAACATTGCGTTTTTGTTTCAGATAAAGATTAACAAGGCAGAACAACACTTTCTGAAGCAAAATATGGCCACCAAACAATTCTTTCTTAGGCAAATGAACACCCGTGTCACTTAACTACTGCTACCTGTACACAAAATATTCATACAAGGTTTATTACCCCAATCCTGGGAAGAGGGCCTCAAAATCTCAGGCAAATACCCATACCCCTTCACTAAAAAAAGGCATTACCTTTCGTAGGTAAACGAGCCGCTGTGTCACTTAACCAGTACTACCATATGAACGTGCACACGGTAAACAAAATATTGATACCAAGGGGGTGATGCATTACCACAAAGTGATTTGCGGATGCAAACCCCCCATAATGATTACATAAATCGTGTTTAGCAGCTGTAAAGTCTGATTTTTACCTGGCGTTCTGCACCGACTATCAAATTTGCACTTTGCCATCACATCATTAATCCATTAAAACTACTGAGCATCAAATCACTTCGTGCTGAGTGACCTCAGCCAAACTTTTCTTCTCTTTTCCGTGCACCATGAGTACATTTCTTTTGGTTTGTATTTTCGTGGTCCACAAATGTCATACAACGACTACTTCTCTCTGTAGTCCTAAAGCCTGGGACACACACGAGCAAGGCGTGCTCTAGCTGGGAGCGGTGAGGGGCGATACCGCAAAACTGGCCATAAATTATGGACTGGAGTTCCAGTTATGATGAGACGGACGAGGAAGAACTTCAAACTAAATTATATGCCATGTAGCAGTATAAATACAGTATATGCATCTTATTTGTTAAAGAAAATATTGTTATTTACAGACCAGGAAAAAAAGGAGAAATTGTACTGTGCAATACTATGTTTCACATCATCTCAATGGTACCTTGTCATTCATGAATAGTGAGATTATTTAGGTTACAAAATTACATGTTTTGCTTCATTCTGTATTTGAGATTTCTTAGTTAAATTTTAAGTAAACGCAATGAAAGATGTGTAAATTTAGTAGAGCACCCCTTCATTATGCTTTTAACAAAATTGCCTTATGTTTCTAAAAGCTTAATTTTGCCCCTTAACTTTCTGTTCTTACAGAATTAAATATCAAGAACTGTGTTACGCCTAACAGGCACCAAATAAAACCAGGCCAAAATGTTTTGAATGTAATTTTGGATTAACCAGGTCTTCTTACTTTTGTGTGTGATGAAGTAGTATAAGATTTTAATGACACAAATCATGTTGCGAAATATTCTGAAGTTTTCATCCAGATGTGATGTATCATGCAATCCCAAACCACCCATCTGATTGGTTAGAGCTAGAGTTGCCGCTGCGGGAAAATGTCTTTGGCTGTAAAATATCGATTGCCTAGCGATATTTTGCTGTTAAAAAAATTCTGCTGCTGCGATACTTTTCCGCCAATGTGAGTTCAGTCTCATAAAAATAAATCGTGAGCGATATGCGTGGCAAAATTCTGCTTTTTCCACGCCGCTCATGTGTGTTCCAGGCTTAACTCTGCAAGTGTATTAACCTTGCCTCCGGAAGAGGAACCAAAGGCAAAGGCAAAGGCAAATACCCCTCCCCCTCAATAAATGAGTATTTTTACAATAAAATAATGATACTTCAATGCCTTTCTTAGGTATACGAGCCACTGTGTTCCTTAACCACTACTCTGAACACAGAATATTATATTTATTATATAAATTTACGTTCGGTTGACAGGTAAATTGGTAGGGTGGGTTGAGGGGGACCAAGACGCTGCTGAGAAATCCTAAGATTAAGAATCCAGTTGCTTATTCACCAGTCACAAACATGCATTGGAATGGATTCAACCTTATGTTTTTTTATTTTTTTAATTATTTTTTATTGAAAACCCAGACTTGTTGGTCAGGTGTTTCTGGCAATTCCCAGACAGGCTACAACTCCAGGCACTAAATGACCCGTTTCTATGATCCATTGTCTAGCTACCACATTCAGTATATTCACAACTGACCATTGATAACATGCAAGATCAATAAATTAGCAATTTCTAAATAAAATAATGACATTCCAATGACTTTCTTAGGTAAACAAGCCGCTGTGTCACTTAATCACTACTACCATATGAAAGCAGACACTGTACACAAAATATCCTAAAGTAGACCAGGGGTGTTATAACTGGTGGCCTAGTCATATTACCCACATTCCAAATAGGCTTTTAGGTAAAATGTGTTTATTTCTTAGATATCTAACATTTACAATATACAACATTACAATATACAAATGAGACTCTGGGCACAATATATGAGGTAATTAAACATAAATATGTATTTAGACATTTGAAATTAGATAAGCAAGTTTAAATACCATACCAATACAGTACATTTCTAGACTTTATAAGACATTTGAGAAGGGCATGTGGAATTTCAACAGGCTTTGTATTATAAAGAAGTATGTGGAGAAACAATCTCAGTTTATTCACTTTGTGCCTGCAGAGCCAGCACAGGTACATCTTGATAGTGCAAGCACTAATACAAAGAGAGACCTAAGTAGGTCATACTCAGTAAATGACAATACAACAATAAAATAATTCCAAACAATGACTATGCATCCAAAGTGATATACAATGTATGTGTGTGTGTATATATATATATATATATACACACACACACATATACATATTGTAGCGTGCACAATATGAAGACATAAGCCCGATACCAGCTCCAGCACGGGAACCGGCTCTTTTGTACAGTGGTATCGGCACTATACTTCAGAGCGGGAGGTCCCTGGTTTGCGTCCCACCTCCGCCTGCATATATGCATGTACATACAAATACATGTAATGGTTTCATTACAACTAAAACAAGGTAATCTCAAGCACAGATGATGCTGAACAGCAGTTTTAAACCTGGAAAGGCTTGACAATGACACAATGGAATCCGGAAGGGCATTCCAGAACCCCAAGGCTGTGCCAAAGAAAAAATACCAACCCAACCGAAGGCTACAAGGAATGATTGTCAGAACAGCATTGTGGAGACCTTCCAACCCAGGTCTTTTACAAGCACAGACTGACATAGAGGTAGAACACAGTGAGTGCAAAACCTTATAGAAGTGAGCAAGAGTAAAATAGGACCTTCTGCCAGGTTTAAAAGAGAGGAGCCACTAAGAAGGTTATCATAAGTAGAATCCCAATTGCAGTCATTCAATACAACCCTACATGCAATTTTTGCACAGACTCAAGTTTTTAGTATTGTATTTTTTTAATGGATCCCAGACAAAACAGTTGTACTCTAAAATAGATCTTTAGGGGTATTTGCTTTTGATTTTCAGGCCCTCTTTTGGGGGAAAGGATAATACATTTGGTATCAATATTTCCTTTTCAGTGAGAGCTTTCAAATGGTAGTAGTGGTTACATGACACAGCTTATCATTTAACTAAGAAAGGAATTGGAATATCAATATTTCACACACAAAAAAAAACACATTTTTAGTGAGGGGGCAGGATTTGTGCCTGTGATTTTGGTGCCCTCTTTCTGGGGCAGGAGTAATACATTTTATATCAATATGTTGTGTACAGTGTGCACTTTCATATGGTAGTAGTGGTTAAGTGACACAGTGGCTAGTTTACCTGAAAAAAGGCATTGGAATATCACTATTTTATAAAAACAAATGCTCATTTATTGAGGGGGTGTGGTAATACATTTGGTGTTAATATCTTGTGTACAGTGAGAGCTTTTCATCGTCCTGAAATAAAATATTTAAACCTTTTGTGTATATGCTAGAGAGAGAGAGAGAGAGAGAGAGAGAGAGAGAGAGAGAGAGATTGCATATATGGATGCATAATAGTCTTTGAGGTATTTTTTAAGTGTTGTAAATCTTTTTCTTTTTATATATTTTTTGCTTCAAGTGACTATGCTTTTTTATGCATTTGCACCTTGTCACAGATTTATGTTACTTCAGGATTCAGGTCAGTATTGATTGATTGTAGAGATCCACCTCACTGCAAGAATTGCCACATGATGTGCTCCAAATAGACACAACTTCTACGGTGCCAGTAATTATACGCTTGAATGCACTAACAAGTTAGTCATGTCCAATATATTGTCCAGCAACATCCTTGGATCAACTAATAAACCCTGTACACTTTTATTATGCCTGCAAGATGAGCAATGCAGCTGCAGCTTTAAGCTCATACTGTGACTCAGAATTCTGCATTGACTGTCAGTCTGCTTATGGATTACACTTAAAATCCTTTTGTTAACTTAGACGGCTTTAAACGGAACCAGCCCTGCTTACCTCTCTGAGCTTCTGGAGAACAATGTTCCTGCCAGGTGTCTCAGATCTAATGCACAGAACTACCTTGTGGCTCCCCACTTCCGATGTTTCACTTTGGGTAGGCGTTCCTTTAGTTGTCTGGCTCCAATTTTACGGAACAACATCCCCATAAACATCAGAGGAGCTGACAGTTTAAATAAATGTAAAGGTCTATTAAAAACCCATCTCTTCAGTGCAGTTGTACTATTGTTTGCAACTGCATGAGGTGAACTGGGTATCTTATTTTATGTAAAGCACTCTATTGATGTGAAGTGTGCTAGATAAATAAAGATTGACTGATTGATTGATAACGGCAGCAATCAAAAATTCCATCCCCTTGCAGGACTGATGCCAAAAATGGATGCTGTAATTGAAGCAAATGGAAATCACACTGAACAGCATACGGCTGCTCATCAGATGTGGGACAATGTAACATCACGCATCAACTTTATCTGCCATATTTCAGTGCTCTATGACAGTGGCCAACGGAAAGAGAACTTTTAAAGTACAGTGAGCATTTGGGAATCATTCCTGATAAGCACAACAAAAACAAAAACAAAAAAATCTCATCTTCACTGCAAACTTTTTGTACAGGTGATTGTAAATATTTGATGTTAAGTTCATTTGTTTATAGTTTCTGGGGTAGAAAACAGAACATGTTGAGTTAATATTTAGTAGGCCTACTGTTTCACCAACACATATCCTTTTCTTTTCAAACATACATTTTCCTTCATGTTTACTTCAAATATTCCATCAGAGATTCCATTCCCCTTACAGTATGCCCCCGGAAATGCTTCATTGTTGTTCACAAAAAAATATATATTCATTGTAAGAGAGGCGTCAAGTCCCTTATACCACAACTCCCACAAAAAAAAGAGTGTTGATGATTCTTATTGATTTATGATGTTTGTGATGGAACAGCCAGTTAAACCCCCAATATTTAAACTGCATTACATTAAATGCTGTCTTTGTCTAGTGTTACATGCAGAATTGTGTAAGATGCAATGCCACATAACTGCTACAAGCTTTTTATCAGCATTGCCAGAGACCTCTGTCTTGTTTTGGGCCTGCCAACAGCTACCCCCTTCCACCTCGAGTCGTGGAATAATATATTCACTTATAGTCAAAGCAGCTCTGTCTCTTGTCCTCTCTGGTCATTTCTTATAAAAGTTAGAATATTCTCTTCCAAAATGGTGTCCCCATAATTTTTAGTGGTCCCAAAGGAATTCAGATTTTCTAATCCCTTTTCCCTTCCCCCAAGAAAATGGAACAAAAGATAGCCTATTGCTTTTGGTTATACAATTAAACAGAGGGTCACTACTAATCCATTATCATGATAACAGAGTACTGCTGTTGAAATGAATGCCAACCCTGAATTAATTATGTTTTAAATGTGTTAGTACTCAAATAAACCCTGTCTTTAAAAAAAAAAAAAAAAACATCAATACATTGAATAGGAAAGCAAAGGCATTATTTTACAAACTTCACACTAATGAGATTAAAAGTGGGCAAAGACCTCTCCACTTAACGGTATATCTTCAACAAGCATTTCTCTTAAGACATACTGGATGATCTGTGTTTATCAGAGCTAGTGCTGCAGTGTTCAATATGCCCCATTTTCTTCTAAATCAATAAATAAATGACTGACAATGTTACAAATCTAGAGATAGACAACTGTGATAGTAAATCAAGTAACCTACCTAAGTTGTTTGTTTCCCTTTCACTGGAGTAAAATAGCAGGGCAATTGCGTCTTTAACTCGATAAGAACAGTTATCTTTAAATAGAGTAATGTAGTGTATCATCAAATATTAAGTGGGTTATTATGACAACTTGATAAACTGGGTTTTGAGCATTTATTTGGCTTTTGGGTATTTATTTCTAAGTAAAAATCTGCTTTGCTTTTTGTATTTCAACTTAAATTTAGTTTGTTTAAGTTGATCTTCACAAATTCTGATTTGCCATTTGTGTTTCTGTTTGAAAACTTCAGTTTATTGAGGCATACATGTTTTGTGGAGAGACCATGTGCATCTCCAACAGTATCCTCCAGCTCACGTTACATTAAACCAATTATCATACCACCACAACTGTTTCACACAGCCACCAAGTGCCCCGGGGTTATTTTTTCTTTGATTAGTGGATTGTTGAACAGGCATCTATCTCAGTGTAGGCAAATGCTGGCTTTATTTTAAGATTACAAATATGTTTGAATTTTTGAAAAAAACATATTTCTTGGTTCTGCCACAAAAAAAATGGAATTATACAAAACCACTTGGCACACATCTTCAGACCTTCAAAGATTCTAGCTGGAGTAATTTTGTATTATATGTGCAACTGAGCTTTGATTAAAAGAAACTCCTGGAGAGAAACTGCACAATAACTTTTATATTCACTTTTTGATATATGCTTTGACCCGAGTTCTGGAGCAGCTCTTGATTAATTGCCAGATTGTGTTTAACCACAGATATATGCAACACAGGTTACACCAGTAAAGTATCTGTAAATTGTTAGCGCCAGCTCCATCTAGTGAACAGGTACAGCAATACAAAAGAAAACCTGATCAACTGTAGCTGTTTACTAGATGGCACAAGCTCTTACAACTATGCAAACACTTTGTTGATGTAGGCTGTGTTACTAATGTCTATGGTGAATGAGAATCCGACAACTACAAATCAAGTGTGGCTCCTGGTGCTTTTGTTCTTTGAAAACACATCTGTCTGTTGGAACAAGTGTAGACAAAATGTGGTATTGTTGCTAAATGATGATTGACAACTCTTAGACCTCTTGAGACTGAGCTTGTCACCACTTTGTGAACTATAGAATAAATTCTATAAAATACACCCATGGGCAACAATGGATTGTTTTGACTGCTACTAGGACGATCATTTCCGTCACTAGTCAACTTCACTTAATTTTAAGATGCAAGGTGCAAGGTGCTAAGATCAATGACAGCCTGCAAAAATATTTCCCATTAGCAAGTTGGAGACATACTCCAGCAGTGCCCACTGCTGATTTTACTCCTCAATAAATCAGTAAATCTAAAATTAGTGAGTGCTTGTGGCAGTTTCATTAACACTATTTTTTGTCTGTTAATACTGGTCATCCTCGTTGGCAATTCAAGATAATATTGAATCTGCAAAAATAAATACCATTACAGCAGTTTTGCCTGTGGGCAAAGTTGTGCCTGTAACAACAACCAACATAATCTGTAATACTGCAATGCTGATCTACAGCAGAGTTCTCAATCTTTTATTTTCACATTTGATAAATCTATAATGAAGTAATTTTATGTACCATTTCGTAACATGTAGTTAGTAAAATATTAATAGATGAATCCCTCCAACCTTATGAGAAATACATATACAGTATGCACAACAGGAGGACCAATTCATTTTGGGATTTAATGTTTTCTAAACATACGGTAATATTAAACATGCTACGAAAAAAGAAAAAAAAATTAGATGGCACAATTGGTGCCAGGAAGTGCACAGTTAAATTATACAGTGTCCATAAATACCAACAATGATTTAATTCCTTAGAACTGATATCCTTATTAGCTGCTGTTAGTTTTTGCTGAAGGGCAGACATGCTCTTTGGTGTGTAGCACATATTTATGTATGGCAGCTGTTTAATATCCCTGTGGCTACTTAAGTACTGAGTCTGAAATGGATTTCTATAGCCTTACAGTAGTTATTGTAAGTACAACAATGAATCAACCATTTAATGCTTAAATAAAAAATGAAATACAAAGTCAGATTTGATATATTACTGTATGAACTGAATGTGATTACAGGTAAACTGACATTTAGTAATTTGCTGTACAAACACCAAGTGCCTAATAAGATTATAAACATGCTTCAAAAAAAATATTTTAAAACATGATCTTTATTAAAAAAAATAAATAAATACAGAATTAGAAATTAATTTGAAAGCAAAACAATTGTGACCAACATATGGCAACAAAACATGCATAAAACACTGTATTAAGTGAGTAGTGTATGGTTCTTCTAGAAAGCATGTGTGGAATAAGTTAATAACCACAGTATTCCCACAAGCCCAATACAACACATGCTGTTAGAAGCAGTGTGATTACCTGCAGAGGACTCTATAGCAAAAAGTGATGTAAATAACCTTGCAGCTATCAGAAAAACATCATCAAGCCTGGCAGCTTCCTGCCAACATGACATCCATAGGTAAAAAATAAAACATCACACAAGGTTTCAACCATCTTCAGTTTATTCCCAATCATGAGGGGGTCCATATTTTGCATATTTTGTGAATAGAATACAATGTGCATGTACAGGGGATCAAATACTCCAAGGTTTTCAGGTAGCTTTGCTTTACACTGATAATGATATATTAAACATATCTGCAGTTTAGCTATTGTTCATGAACATGTATTCATAAGAAGACCAGTCTAACAGGGTGACAGTCTTAAAAGATCTATGATTGTCATCAAGCAATGACAGATAGGAGGGGGATTAAAACTGATGTCTCTATTAAGGCCAATGTGGCAAATCGATCCAGTGGCCAGGTAGTTAGTCATCCAAATCTTTTGTACCTCTTTTTTTTTATATAAAATGATGGCCAGTAAAACAATAAAATGTGTGAGAGTTCTTTTGTTTTTGTACAATGAGCGAAGCTTCACCTATCTGCGGTATTAAGACACCTCAGCCATCTATCTGCCTTTAGATATAACGACAGGACCAATTATTTTCTTACAAACATATAAATGATTTTATTTACAAAGCGAGTGACAAAACAAAACAAAAATACATCCCTTACCAGATAATCTTTCTATGTGTTAAACTATGGCAGTACCAATTCAACAGCAGGTTTCTTGTATTCCCATAAGCCATAGATTTTACTATTTACACCTACTTCAGACACAATCTGCTAACAATGACCACAAGAATGGAATGGATTCTATGATACTGATAATTTAAAAAAAAGAAAAGATGCAGAAGAAAAAAATACTTTTTTAGTGTTACACATATTTTAGTGTTATATATATTTTTTGGTTTGTTATATGTTTGTTTTTTTAACATGCTTTAAGGATTTCTAGAAAGGTTTTTAATCTGTAGTAGGTGCAAATTTGTATAACAACAGTTAACAACACTCCCCATGACATACCAGCAATCCATCAAGTGCCATGGGTAACTTAAAATAAGGTTTTTTTCTTTTTTTTTCATTTTCACTAAGAATCAACGATAATTAACAAAATATGCTGTATAAACTATTCACTAAAAAGTTTGGTCAGCATTATATACAACTGTAACTTTAATACAAAATAAGGCATAATTATTCACACTCCCTTCATATGGCTGACAGGCGTTTGCACTTGTGTCTATGACTAGACTGGGTTTACCAAACACTTGACTATCCTCAGTTTTGGGGTAGTGGCCAAATCCTGCTGCAAGGTAAAGCTGAAGAAAAAGGCCATCAATAGTGTAAATTAGCGAAGCATCATTTGCACAACAGCTTGCAATGTTCTGTTGTAGATCTCACTAACTCACGTCAAGAAAGCGGCATTAGTCTCTTTAGTATCAAGGTGGAGCTATTTATTCTCTCCCTACTATGTCACATTAACGTAAATTGAAGTTACATACTGTATTCCTTCGAATTTAAAATGCACTTTTTGAACAATTTATTGCTTCTCAAAAATAGCCTGCATCTTAAATTCGAGTACAGTAGAGATGCGTGTATTACAAATCGCTAAAACAAAAGACATGACTACCCGAGTACACCAACAGCAACATGACTGACTGCCGATAAAATATGAACAAAGACGTCACTGCTGAAATACACAAGCAGCAACGTGACTGACTGCCGAGAAAAGACGAACCTCCGACGCTGTAGCTCTGAAGGTAGCTGCATGGTGGGCCTGCAGAGTGAAAAGCAGTGGTCGGCTGACGGCACACACTTCGGAGGACGTGTGTGCTCATCTTCGTCTCTCCCGAGTCAGCGCAGAGGTTGCAGTGGTGAGCCAATTGGGCATTTCAAATTAGGAAGAAAATCGGGTTTTTAAAAAAAAAAAAAACTATTGCCGATTCCAAATTTAAAAAAAAAATAAAAATTCAAAAGGCCAGACAAAACAAAACAGCACACTTTTAGTCTGAAAACCTACTGCAGGAATGGAGTGCCAGTAAAAGGACAGCACATGAAGGGATTATAGCTCAGTGCAGCTTAGAAACAAGCATTTTGATGATGGTATTTCAATGAAAAACAACACTATTTTAACTTTCTAAATTGGGCAATGAGGTTCTATTTTGGCTTGGTATAACAATTCTGTATGGGTAAGGATCCATTGGTTTGTACTGTATGTATCACATTACATATATATTTAATACAATTATGAACCACAAAGTATTACTGTTTTGCAGTAGGCAATATGTACTATGGATGGGCATTCTACCCATTCAAATCCAGGCTCCATCTACAAGGTTAGCCATTTACACACAGGAAGTTAAGTGTATCCTCGCCTGGGCCTTCTAACAGAGGTGAATACTGCAGATAAAACCACATTATCTATGGAAGCTGCCAAAAAGCAAGTAAAAAAAGAAAGGTAGTAAAGAGATAGCATTCTTATACATAGGAGGGAGAGAATAGGGTGGTTAAAGAGAAGTCTAGCCATAAATTTTAGTTTTGTGTGTCTTTAAAAAACTAAAATCTACATAATATAAATAAAAAGCAAAGGGACATTTTTGCAAAATAAAAAAACTATTTTTTTAGGCCTATTGCTGGGATTGGCCTCAGTTAAAGTGGCAAAAAGATTTGCAATACAGAAAAAAAGAGTGCATACATGTCTTGTAACATTTTTCTGCAGGGTTACACTTCAAAATGGCTCATCATTTAGACCAGTGGTACTGAACTCTGGCCCACGAGATCCATTCCAGTCCTGGTCTTTATTCCAAGCAGGTCCTAAATTAGTTAATTGCCTCTTAACAGCTTCAGTTAACATGCTTGGAGTAAAAACCTGCTGGATTGGATCTCAAGGGCCAGAGCTGAGTACCACTGATTTAGACATACAGTATATGAATTAAACTTAAAGGAGCTTTTACAGTACATGTCAATATCCGTACAGGGGCGATACCATACAAAATATATATTTTTTTGTAATTAGTGCATTTTACTAAGTGAACAGACAAGCCATTTTAACATTTAATCCTCAACAATTCTGTCTTATATCGGTGACAACATTTTTAATATTTTTTTTCTCTCAAATATAGAATTCTTGATATCAAAAACAGTACCTTTTATTTTGATATCCAAAATATAATTCTTAATATCAAAAACAGAATTCTTGACATAAAAATTTAGAATTCTTGATAGTAACTTTTAATATTTAATATAAAAAGTCTGCACTTCTTCGCTTGATCTAGCTTCATTGTGGGTGATTTGAAAGCGCTAGGCAGACCTTTAGTACATCATGGCTGATAGGGAGATGCATCTTGACAACAGTGCCTGGGGTATTAAGGCGCTGGTGTTTTACCGTTGTCCTGCAGATTGTACTTCTAAGGCTCGTCCGACAGAAGTGCATTTACTATAAATTGCTCGCACTAGCGTTTTCAAACATTTACAAAAGATGACGGGGTACACAGTACAAAAAAGGAAGTCCAGACCGGATGATGTCATCTAATTCGTATGCATTTTTTATATCAAAAATTCGAATTGTTCAAATCAAAATCTAAACATTTTTATATCAAGAATTATATTTTGGATATCAAGAATGTGACAGTTATTAATATAAAAAATGGAATTGTTGATATCAGAAATTGATGATTAAATATTAAAATAGCTTGCATACTTGTGCTAGAGAGAACTAAAAGTAGCGTGAATTCATTTTTTGTTGTGAAAATATTTTAGTTTTTAGGAATATTTAGTTTTATCATGTCTTGTTACAAAATTATTTAATAACTTAACTAGTTCTAGCTTAGTAAACCAATACAATATTGTTTGTAAAACTCAGTTTTAAAGTAATCAGTTTTAAGAATTTAGATTATGTTTATATTTCCTTTCTGTATTTACTGGGGAAAATATTCCTGACCTCCTGTAGTATTTTTTACAAATAAGAAATAAATATACAATTAAAACTGTGCAAAAATAATAAAGATATGTACATTTTTTTCAGCCTGCAAAATTGTACAATAAAAATAATTATTAAAAAAAATATAATTTTACTCAAAGTTTCATCTCAGACTAATTGTCAGTAAGGATATCAATAAAGTAAAATATAAATTATTACAAAATAACAATATACAATTTTACATAAAGGGATCATCTAATTTTAGAATTGTTACAGTTTGGATTTCTCAGAACTGTAAACATTTTAATTCCAGCCTTTAAAAATTGGCTTGAACATATTTTTTTTTAAATACATATTTCAATAAGCAACAGTCAAACTGTCTTTCTTTAACTGTTAAACTAATACTGTCTGTTCCTTTTCAGATGTAAAGAAAACTGCAGATAAGTGCACTTTTAACACTGGACAAATGAAGAAGATAAGCTCCTTTGCACTGGTGCTGTTATCTAGTCAATCCTCATTGTTTAATATCACAAATATAATGTTAACGATAGACCTATATAAAATAACAATACTATAGGCATTCAAACAATATTCAATATTAAAAAGCATGCTGCAAGATCCTTCTTCTAAATCCTCACCAGTTTTTGAAACAGAAGCTACCAAAACTAAACTAAACTTCATTATTAACTGTCAGTTACTTTAAAAATGAAGTGTTATCCATAAATATGTCAAGTACTAAAACAGGGAACACATTGCAGCATAAAGAGTTTGGACACTTCAAAATGTAGTTCTGTAAACAAAATACTGATTACATTGTCTAGTAACAGACTAAAGAGGACATTTTTAAACTAAAACTTGCAGTAATAAAATGTGTAACAAAGACCTCTGACCGGTGAACACAAGAGGCTGGTTTGAAGTGTTTTCATGGCAGAAGCATTAGTCCTGTGATTCAGCATTCACATCTCCAAGATGAACCACAACCTGCCCAAACCTGTTCTTGTTAGCAATTACTTCTGACCATTTGCAGTAACATCTTCAGTGATGTACCTTTTGCTGAAAAAGAAAACAAGTTTAAGATAGAGATAGATAGATAGATAGATAGATATATAGATAGATAGATAGATAGATAGATAGATAGATAGATAGATAGATAGATAAAACTAACTGGGTTCTACAAATGGAAAATGTGGTTAAAATTCTGTCAATGTACCAAACTTTCAGCCTACTGTGATGAATCCTGCTGGTACCAGCAGGTCACTAATTTCCTATCGTTTTAATCTCTGACCCACTTTTGCAGTAATTACTCAGTAGGTCATGAGGAGCATGGTAGAGACCTGAAATCAGTTTGTGCATATGTTTTGACACCCTCTATTAATAGGATGCAATACATGTTGTTTTTGCTAAAATTGTTTTAACGCTGGGGTGGAAAACATTAAGTTTCTTGGTCCAAAGCCTAGGCTACACGCAGTTTTGAAGAAGAATTGAGCAGTTGAAAATTATCTACTGAAAAAAAAGCAAAATGCTTGTATGTGTGTAGAAGCTGTGATGAATACAAGTCAATTTTCTCCCTCAAGCTTTAATAAAGTTAAAATGTACAGGTGCGATTACTTATGCTCAATACTTTTCTTTACTGAACATGTTATTGTTCTATTTTATTTTAGACTAATGGTAAAATTGAATTGGAAAGCAGCTATCTAGAAAACAGAAATTTTATATGGAAAATCATCACCCCTAAAAGTGTGTTCCTGAAACCTACATTCTAATAAGTGTATTATTGATTTTAATAAATATGTGATCTGGTAAATATGTAAAACAAAGTTTTTCATTAATTTGGTATTAATGTTAAAATGTTTAGTCTGATGTTTTAAAAGCCATTTTCCTACACTATTAGTAACAGTAACATAAACTACCCCATTTACCATTGTGTAGTTGAGCACTTTCTTTGTACATTTTCTTCACTTTGAAATGTGTCTCACAAGATCCACCTTTATAGAGAACCCCCACCCTGTGCTTTCACTCAACCAAATGATCTGCTATACCTCTCAGCTACCTAGTAATAAAGTGAGATACTTCAACTCAAGGCAGATGTACCCTACAATTGCTTATACAGTGCAGTAATAACGACCGGATCAGGTAATGCTGTTCATAAAACTGCACAGTATACAGATTGAAGAGTGTCAAAGGTGGTCCTTTTGATTAAATAGAAGATTATTTCTGGATTTTATGCAGGGCATCTGTTCTTCCACAGTATAGTTCCTCAACTGGGATTGATAGTCCATTCAAATGTATTTTGTTATCTTGTTAAACACAATGTTTTGTGACAAAGTGTAAATTGTTTTTCTGGTTTCGGTGCTCTTTGTTTACTGTAACTACTTGAATTTGAGAGGTCATATGTAATTTGATAAGTGTTTCTGTAAGCTTTGTTTGTTCCCTGAAATCAATTGATGTATTTTGGAAAGTTTGCGACTTTAATTGCTTGTTTAAATACTAATCTGGATTAGAGGTTTTGTGCAGAAGTTCCTTGTAAAACATCTCTGGCACACAACAGAAATGATCAGATTAGATCTTTCCTTACCTGCCAAGGGACAGAACTCTTCGGAGATTCAGGCACTGCAGACAAAAGCACTGCAGTCCTCTTTCTGTGAACACTGTTCATACCAGGCATTTTGGTAGATTTATTGTTTGAGCTGGAGTTCTTTTGTTTTTTTCCTTCCGATTTGTTGAAGGAAAGGGGGACTGAAGACAGTGCATTGTGTGTTGACAGTGTATGGTCCCCAGAGCGGTGCATCAGAGAAGATACAGACAGATTAGGGTCAATATTGCTTACAACCATGCTCATGTGTTTGATAGAGTCTGCTGAGCTGCCAGACAAAGAAGTTCGTCCTGAGGGCTCAGATTTGGCACAAAGTGGGTTTGTCCCATTCTGGCTATTGTGCACTGAAACAGTATTGTAGCAAGAAGAGATCTGATAGGAGTTCAGTGCAGAAACACAGTTCCTCTTATGTGACCCAGTGAAAGACAAAGCAGAAGATGTTAGCAAAGGTGAAGGAGTGGAAGAATTTGCAGATTTCTTCTTGTTACCCGAGGAATAGCTGATCTTCAAGGATTTGCTGCTTTTAGTTCTAGATTGTTTGTAGCGTGATGGGGCAGGTACAACAGCAGGTACTGGGGACATGAGCAAAGGCGCCTTGAATGGAGGGTCCATGATGCTGAAAGCTGCACCCCGATGGGGAAAGGCTGTAGTGTATGACATGATAGAATTTCTGTCTGATGTGTTTACAAAGGCTGCTAGTGACAATACAGGGGAGTTCATGACATAAGAGGGAGTGGTGCTTGAACGGACAGCTGAGGAAGAAAGATAGACCGCACTGGCACTGTTGATGGACTGTAGAACCGGAAAGGATGCAGTGGTATGTGCTGGCATGGGGCTGTCAGCTGCAGGTGGAATCTTCCTACAATATACAAAGTATTGCAACAGCGTCAAGTGATTTAACCCAGGTAAGTCCAAAATGCTGACTTCACATCAGGTTTTTACATTTAAGAAAGTCTAGGATTATCTGTTGTATTTTACACACTTCCCAGAAAGTATTCTTATTGGTAGGCCAATGGTAAAAGCCTCCTGTCCATTGCAGTGGGGATATCTGAAATTGGTGTTAGGAAGGTTATGTCAGCCACACAAGCTAGACGCTGATCTGGGGTTTGTAAGTTTGTCCCCCAGCTCATACCAGTAGGCCACACTGCCCCATTAAAATCCATGAAAGAGATGATACCAATATGACAAGATTATGTTTTTTCTATACATTTAATGCTGCCTCTGTGGTAGCCTATATACATATACTGTGGTTTTCACAAAATTCAAGCTTATCAGGTTCATGGTTTTTTTTTTATTCTCCTGAGACGTTTTATCAAGCCGAAGAATAACAGTTGCAAATCATTTCAATCGTCACCTGGAAAGCACTACCAGCATGCTTAGTATACATACTTCCACTTTTGTGAATTCAGATGTTTTTCTACCATAGAATTAAGTGCAAAGCGGAACTGGTCCCACCGTCTGTCAAATACATAGTAGCCCCGTCCCATCGCGCGGGTCCCAAAAGTGCAAATCTGAAAGAGAAAGAGACACACATCGTTGTTAAACAAGTGTTAGAAACTGAAAAAAATTAAAAATAAATAATGTTTTAAGATTGTTACAAGTTTATAATGCAATAAAAAAAAATATTACATGATATCATGTATGATGCTTTAGTAATTATTAATCACTCATCACAAAAATAACAAGACATTAAAGGTCTCCCAGAATGGGGATTTAAGGATCGAAAAATTTAACAGAGCCATCTTAAATCACCTTCAACATTCTAATACCCTTACATATCCAGGGTAACCATTACTTTCACAATGTGGAAACAACATGATGTACGAGTCATGTCATGAGCATGCATGCGTGTGCAAAACCAAATCATAACTACAAATCCGTACTCCCAGGGGCCTGGGGTGGTGCCTGGAGTAGTGACAGTCTAGTCTGTCTGACTCTTCAGCACCGTCTAGTTCTCCCTCATCACTTGAAAGCCTGCTTCCCACATCTCCTCTGACAGCTGACACAATGTGCTCATGGACCAACCCACCACACGCTGAAGAGCTGAGGCCATTTACACTCTTGACGGAGGATGGCCTAATGAAAATATAAAAACGGAATTAATCTGTAATATTTGTGTATCAGTAATACAATGTGTGGCATCCATTATTATTATTAATGACATGCAATTTTACCTCAAAGAAAAAAATAGTATTAATCAAAAAAGTGTGCCTCTTACTATTAACCTACTGCTATATTGTAATTTAACTATTATCCTATTGTTATTATTTTTTTGCTTATATTAAAGTGCGGTCTTTAAACAAGCTCCTGTCATAACTATAGAAGCCAAGTGAAGGAAAATATCACTTTTCCTTTATCAAAAAGCACCACCTTGTGGTATCTTTGTACACTGCAGATATCCTAAAAAAAGGCCATTCCATACAACCTAATTTGAATACCATCATCTAGATTGAATGTTTAAAAAGAAACTTCACAGCGAAAAAGTTTATTTGCAAATGCTACTTTTACAAGCACTCTGGAGTTGGGCTTACCTAGAAAGATATGAATTGGAGGGTCTGGATTTTGTTGATGATGTTACTTTGTTCTCAAGACCAGAGTTCCCTATTGATCCTGCAACATGCTCTTGGGATTGTGCAGATTGGCTGGTTTCCCTGCCACCCTGAGGTTCTATGTCTTTTACAGCCTCTTTCTCTCTTGTCCGCGCTTTGTGTTCTGCCAGGAGTAAGTCAAACCGTTTCTTTCGTCCCTGGACCGCTCGTCGGTGGTTGAGCGAGTGAGTCTGTGAAGCAATTGTTTTTTAAAGTAAATTTATAATCGGTGATGCAGACCCATGTAGAGAAAGCAAAAATCAGTCAGACAGTAATACCCACACTATTTGACCAAAATTCAATTTACAGCTCTGGAGAAGTTCAAAAGTGCACTTTCAAAATCATTATACGGTATGCTGTTTCATTTACCCGTCAAAGTGAGTTAGTAACAAAATAATGAAATCATAAATTCTGGGGGAACAAAAAACAAAAAAAACACATGAGAAACAAGTTGAGGAGATTAATATTGAGTCGAACACCTTTCATCACAATTTTCTAGAAAGAGATTTAAAAGTGTGATATAGAAAACATATGTTTCTTCGCAATTGGATAATTGGTTGGTTATGATGAGTGAGAATGAGATTTCCTGATTTACCTTGCAAGTAAGGGACCTTGTACATGGTTTCTTGGTTTCAGGATTCAATACTCCACAGTACTTGTTGGGATCAAATTCTCTTTCTGTATTAAATAAATACATAACATTTAACACTACTTAAAAACAAACCTATATAAACTTAAAACAGTATTCCCTAGAATATCCACATTTCATAATCATGTTAATAATCATCATCATCTAAAAAACAAGAATCTTTCTAAGTAACAGCTATAAAAACCACACTTTCTTGGTGCTAATGTATAAAATCAGGATTCTTGTGAAATGACAGAAAAATGCACACCTGTACTAACCCTGAAGTGTCCCTTCCAGGGAGCATTCAAAATAAAAATAAAGATGCCCAATGCTGTACCATGAGATAACTGCCCAAAGGTAATGTGAGAATCAAGAATTGGCTTTATTTCAATTACTCAGTATAGCAATAGATCATTTAGAATAAGAACTAACAAATAGCCTTTGGAAACATTTTTATTGCATGTCTTATTCAAGTCTAAGTGGTTGTGGTGTTGTTGTTATTTTTATGCTTTAGCCCATTCGCTTTCTGTATCAGTTACTGTGCATTGAAAACTAACTGGTGTCTCATTAGTGACAACAAATCTCTGGCAGAACATGCACTGCTTTATTAACCAGCAATTGACCTGGGATTGGCTATTTGACCAATGGAGTGAACATGAGAAACTGAGTATATCATCTCCTAAAATAAAGATGTCAGTTTTACAGAAGTAAAAAAAAAATTAAACAAAACATGAAGCTCTATTATGTTGTGTAGCCAATGGGCAATAGGAAGATGCGGTTTTGCCAGAGAGGAAATATCTATGATTTAAAGTAAAATGGCAACAAAAAACGGACAGATATTCTTATTAAATGCATCATGTGTTGAACAAAAACATGCAGTGAGATTTTCACTTATGTTAAGGAACCCCCTGCGGTATTTACAAGAAACACACATATATACATACATATATATATATATATATATATATATATATATATATATATACTTATACATATATATATATGTGTGTGTGTGTGTGTGTGTGTGTGTGTGTGTGTGTGTGTATACATCACATGTACTGTAATGGAACTTTAATAGATTACAACTGTGTACCAACTATAAAGATCCTATGTCAAAGCATGTGCCATGTGTCCAGTTTAAAGCAGTGCAGTGAAAGAGTTAATTTTTACTGGACAACAGTGGTAAGAAAATCAAGCTGCGTACCAAATATTAAGACAGTAGCTCAATGTGTACTGTCTTTAGACAGTTGTAACTTCAAAAGTCATTCGACATCAATATGGCTGCCATATTGGATCAGATGTCAACTTCATGGCCAACAGCACATTTAGTGTGAAGGGCTTATATAATCACACCAATTTGAAATCACTACCTCAGATGGTTTATGAAATACCTGTGGTGGTGGCAGCTTTTAAATAAGCTGCCAGGAATTAGTTAAATGTTCTTGTACGACACCTACGATTGAATGAATCACAGAATGCATATGTGTAGCAAGTATGAAGTCAAATATTTCAAAGCGGTTTTTATCATCTAATAACCAAAAAGTCACATGAGCCCCACCTTAGGTTACAGGTCAAAGTGAAGTTGCCAGCTTAAACGGTTCATGAGATATGAGCAGTAGCAGGTGTGGCGGCAGGTTAACAACCATACACAAGGGATACTTAAAATGTGAACCTTGCAGTTGGGCAATGAATCTAATCTACACCACTGAAATTAGTTTAGTTGAAAACTAAAAGGTGTTCAGGTGAAGACTGTTCTAGATCTAGATCACTGATCTAGAATAATAAAAAAAAAAACTTCCTTCATCATTTAGATGCAATGCTAAACCTTAAATCTTTGTGTTACAGCATTCCCCTTATTTTAGTAACAGTCTGCATCCAGTAAAACTTTGAAACAAGACTTGGTTGCAATAACGCTTTTTTTTTTTTCCCCACTGCTGCTACCGCACAGGCTTACAAAAATATAAAACAAAAACAAAAATTCATACTCCTGTTAGTAACACATTTATCAATTTTTTTCACAAACCAAAGCAATGTATTTTATTAAGAACAAACATAAATGTAGTTTAGCACTCTGCAAATTATCTAACCAAATGAGTTTGATTTTGAAAGCAGTCATACTACTGTAGGGAAAACAGAAACTGCACGAAGCTCTTAGAAATAAAATGTATAGCATGCTCTGGATAACAGACAGGCAGCAGATTTATAATGTATTTCCACCAATCACACAAAAATATAAGTTTGATTTGCTAGATTATGTTTTGTGCTTTTAAATTCTTTTCCTGAAAAGATTAAAATGGTGACATGCGAAACAATATTTATCAATGCTGAAAAAATATATTTTACAATTACAATCTATTTTCATGCCTTGCAGCAAAACAAAAGGCATAATGGGATCAGTTCACCACAAAGCCCTCAACAGTGTTAATACTTTTCTCATAGTAACTGCAGAGGGGAACTTCTGGTGTAATGTTTTAATATAGTGGTATAATATTTAGTCAAATCAAGTGGTGGTACCACTAAATTAACTATAACTTGAATAAGACTAAACCTTAAAATGGTATTCACACCAGTAAAGTAGATGTAGATGATTACTAGCTAATAAAATCAGAATGAGCACTCAATCCAAGCTGCTTTAACACATACATTATACCAAAACGCATTACATTTATCTCCACACTGAATAAACCAATCCTACCTCCAGGTATTTTTGCTAACAAATTAATTACTGAGGGAGTTAAATAAATAAATAAATAAATACACACACATATAATGTGTATATATATACTGCAATAGTGTGTGTGGATGCAATTAGGGTGCAGTAAAAGTACTGCAAAGTACACCCACCCCTCGTTATATCGCCCCTTGTTATACTGCGGATTCGGATATATCGCGGTCCTGGAGTTGGCTCCCCATTTTTACTGTCTAACTGCATATGCCTTAGCTGTAATATACATAGGCACTTAGAATTACTGTTCGTTTTATTTCGTACTGCACATCACAAACAACAATATACAAAACAATAAAAAACAAAGCATTAATATCATACTGCTATCATATACACACGTATTTCACAATAACACAAAGCAAATTAAATATCTACTTACTGAAGTGGTTTTTATTTTAGCCAACGAGGTGTTCACGTGTGGCAGCAATGCACTAGCAAAAGTCACAAGGCAGTGACGTCAGCTCCCTAGCAACAAGCCTCCTATGTTGGGAATTGATTCTTTCAATGCAGTGGGTTTGTGCATTTGAGAAAGGAAAGGAAGACTCATTAAATTAATTGGAGACTGAAGTTGATGAGACGCAATTACCCTCCGCTGTACGAATTAAAACGGTGTGCTGGTTCTTATACGGAAAATGAGAAAAAGCAGGTTGCATAGAGGATTTATACTGGACCCTGATGCCCCCAATAAAACGAGGGAGTGGTTGTACAGTATTTGTTAGCCTATTTGTTTTTCTATGGGTCTCTTGCTATATCGCGGCCCTCGATATATAGCGTATTTATACTGGACCCCAACACCCGCGATATATCGAGTGGGTGGTGTATCTGCATGGCTCACAGTTGTGACTAAGGGTCTCAATGCTGTATTAAAAACAACGGGACACAAAACGATTCCAGTTCATAAAAGGGCAAGGTAAAAAAATGCAAATGACTGCAACATAGGGGTTTATTAGATTAAACCAATACTCCACTAGGATAAGAAGCCACAGCTGGAACATTTACAATACCAGGAAACCCACCAGCATGGATGCAAGCCATGCCGTGATAACCTAGTGCTGTAGTGCTTTACAAACGCCACTGTGGCAATCCAGGTGGAGTATAAAAAACAAAATCTTTAGTATTCAATAATATAGTGAGCTACTGGTATGTAAAAAGAGTGCAACCAAACCAAAAGATGGCACACAGAGTAGCATGCTCATTCCATGTTCAGCCTCTGAGGGGTGGGATAATGAATGAAAACAAAAATATTCCTCAGGTGTGGCAGACTTCGACCACCCCCAAGAAAGGGAAACCATTATTATTACTTTCTTGGATTATGTTTTTTTCCTTTTATATCATTTTACAATACTACAGGTAGTGAACAAAAAAATGGAAACACCTGGGTAAATGAGGGACACCAAGTATATTGAAAGCAAGGGCTTCCACACAGGTGTGGCTCTTGCGTTAATTAAGCAAATAACATCCCAGCATGTTTAGGGTCACGTATAAAAATGCTGGACAGGCCTGGTTGCCTATAATTATGGCTAGCATGGCTGCAAGAGGAGACCTCAGTGACTTTGGTGATTGTTGGGGCACGTTTGGCAGGAGCTTCAGTGACAAAGACAGCTCAACTTGCTAATGTTTCACGCGCAACCGTGTCTAAGGTGATGTTGGCATGGAACTCCGAGGGAAAGACATCATCAGCAAAGGGAAGCGCATACTCCAGGATCGTGATATCCGTGCATTAATTCGAAGTGCAAGGCAAAACAGGCGAGCAACTGCAGATCAATTGACTGCAAATTTCAACCTGGGGCGCGAGCAGCCAGTTTCATCAAAAACAGTCTGCCGAGAACTCCACAGAGCGGGATACCAAAGTGGCCCAACATCCTACTGAGTGACTTTACACTGGTGTTTCCATTTTTTTGTTCACTACCTGTACATCATTTTTAAACGTGTCCTTATTGATTTTCATCTTTTACTTCTGGCTGTAAAAACACAGCAGTGAGTTTTTACAAAACTATTCCAACCCACAGGAGAGGCACATAACCATTCAAGTTGCTTGTAAACTCATCTCTACATTCTGGACCAGCGTTGCCAAAACTACTGACTGCATTATGGGAAAAAAGTGGTGGATATGCTCACCAGAAAGTCTTTTGTTAGGCTTATAACTGCTTTTGGTGCCATTTTGGTGTTTCTTGTCTAACAATGAAGGGGGTATGATTCCTTTGCCGTTCAGAATCTTCTCTGGTGATGGTGGGACAGGCTTTGATGCTGTTGATGTCAAAGCAGGTTTTACCAAAGCTGAAGAACATGTGGTGGATGAGGAGGCAGAGGAAGTGGTGATGGAAATCATTTTTATATTGGCACCATCTGCCTTCAGGTTAGGAATCTTCTCAAGGCTGACTACTGGGACAGGGACACTGGGGGGGAAAAAAAAAAAGTCTTAATTGTTAGACCTCACTGCTCCACACTCCCTAGGAATGACTGCATTCTACTCCGGAATATTTTGTTCACTTACTTAAAATAATAATATATGAGAAGAAAAGAAGTGGTATTTAGAAGTTTAGTTGGTATTTAGATAAATGTTTGTGATTCTTTTTTACTTATATACTTTTTACTTATTTTTCACTTACTATTTAAATGTATACAACATTTTTTCCTTTATATGGATCTTCACATGCTGCCTACAAAGCCCAGACTTATGTCACCTTGTTAAAATTATAATTCTAATTTTATTCAGACAATGAACAATAAAATAATTAAGTCTTTATATAGGCCTTATAAAGTCCTTCAACAACTTTTGATGCATGATTTCAGTCAAATCCTGGTAATGGAAAAGGGAATAACACAGCAAACTCTCTTCGTGACCAGCTCTACCTTAAAACACTGTCAGGCACTTTGAATTTTGAAGATACCCTTAGCTATTGGAAACAAATCTTTTGAACAAGTTTTGGTGGTTGTAACTGAGTGATTCCAGGTCATTTAGTCATGTCATTTTGGAAAACCAGGGGTAAATATATGTTTTTTTTATTTCAGTAAATGTAATAAGGCAAAGTAGCCTCAATACCTAGTAACTACTTAAGATGTCATGTATAAACTGTAGAACCCTTTATTTATTTATTTATTTATTTATTTATTTATTTATAAAACAGGTTAAGTGGGATAATTTTGGTAAAGCAGAAGACATCCTGTGTTCTAAAGCCTCAACATTTGCTGCATGGCCATACGCTGGTAACCATCATGGAGCAAGAACTTTTAATAGAAGAAGTTTGTAAACATTCACATTTATCTAACCCCTCACTTAAAGAATATAGAGATGTCCAAATAATAGAAACAGCATTTGTATGTATTATTCTGAAAAAATAGAAAAGGACTGGAGAGAATGTAAAGTCTGATGGAGAAAGCTGTGTGATAGATTTGTGAAGAAAATCTGCGGAAGCTCGTGGCCACACTTTGCTGGGAATTGCCAGTTGATAAATGCAGTATGACCACAATTCTTTCTGCAGGTGTCACTGGCATCGCATGTGTATTTTTGATGGTCCCAATCTGTTTAACAGATCATCAAACCTTTCACCTGTTATTCTAAAATACCGAATCTCTCTAATTCATGTACAGAATTCTCACTCAGGTTCTCTGTTGGTTGAGAGAACAGATGTACCAACAACGCTGCTTGATTATTTTGTATAACAGGTACAGTACAAAGTCAGCACATCTCCTAAAATGTCAATTTTTCCAATTTTGCAAATGCAGTCTGTATTTAAAGTATGAACGACAGCTGTGCAGTCAAAACCGCTGCGACACGATGCGTCCGTCATACAGCAAATCGTGAAGCCGCACAGCTTTTATACCTGTCTGCACCTGACACATCCCATTATTCTGGTTCATCAGTTAAATGCAAACATGTGTGACCACCTCCACGATCTCCTGCCTAATGTTTATGGTCTCATGGATATTAAGCACTGTTCCCTAACTCTTCCTAGAATCAAAACAGATTTTGATAAACATCATTTTGCTTACATACTGTTGCATCACATGCTATTTGATCACAGTACTATGATGTATACAGTATAGTTAACAGTTTTGACAAATAGAGGGGAATAGGTGTTTTTTACCAGATTTTGAGTGTATGCATGTTACTTTACAGTACCTTACAACATACTTGAATCACACTGCTTTATTCCATCATTCAAAATGACTGGACGCAGTACTTACCGTGGTGTATCCCTCAAAGAAAACCCTGTGTGCTGCTGTTTATTAATGGAGGTATGTAGATTGTCTTTGGGCGTTATTAATGGCTTTGAGTTGCTGCTGAAGGTGTTATGGCTGATACAGGTTTTGGGATTCATCTGAACCACTGACATTCTAGTTACAAGGGGCTAAAGATGGGGATGCAGAGGGTTTAGACGTGGAGTTGTGGCTTCGTTCTGAAATAAAAAAGAAAGCTGGCATTATCAAAAAGTATGTCTTATATGTATAGGTATAAATGTAAACAATATAATGCTATATGCCTAAATTTAAATGCTGTAATCTGACAGCCTCTAGTTACAGGACACCTCTAGTTACAGGATGTAATATTACAGTTTATGTTCAAGTAGTGCTATGAACTGTATTGTCTCCCCCATTTCCCTCTTCCCATGGGGTGGGGAAAAGAAAGGAAAATTATTAAATAATTGTTCACAAAAAAATAGTGCTATGAAACTATCTGGTAAAACTAACCAGCACTTACAAAGGATGGAGGGATAGGACTAGATTTCAGAGGTAGCCAACTAAAGCTTCTCCTTGACGGTCTTAAGTGTCAAAGCTGCTGGTGGCTGAGAACTCACACTTTGAATCAGTAAGATGTAACCAAACACAATAAATTACAATTTAAAAGAAATTACGCAAGTTTCTGATGCAAACAAAACCATAGAATATAGTTGCATAAAACAGCACTTAATTCCAAATTGAAACACCCTGATAGCAAACTTATTTTTACTACAAACTCAGAAATGCTGGCCTATTACTCTTCATCATACTACAAAAAAAGCCACATACACCCTACACCCTGTGCGAGATGTTTCCTTTAGTCCTCACTCTGGTTGTGTTTAATAGAGAAATGCAGAACACTGCACGTCAGTAATCTGTCCTGGTTCAGCAATCTGTCCTGGTTCAGCAATGAGCTCTTGGCTTCTGACATTTTTCCATTCATCCACCAATTAGCAGCGTTATGTCTCCTCCAAAGAAATCTGCAACCCCATGTCATACTTCTCATACTTTTAAACTAAGCTGGTTGTATTTTAAGTTATGTGCCAGCCTTGTCCATTGTCAACACAGCTCAAGAGTAGGAACACTACAACCAACTCAGGCCAAGAGATAATAAGGAACAAGACACAAGTACTGCACAGTGCTTGAATTTAAGTATTTTTAAAATTCTTAACATTGAAAAAATAAAGACATACAAATTATATTACAGATTAAAAGCTACCCAAGTTATTAAACCAGTCATATTATACACGATTGAGCCACACAAAAAATATACTGTATTATAATTTTTAAACAAACCAAACCCATTCAATGAAAAGCTGCCTGTGTTAAAGCTCTGTGACTTTTCTATAACGGCACAGTATATTTTCATATTCTTTTTAAATACTGTTATTGGCTCCTGTAGTGCAGGAAATTAAACCTACTACATTCTAGAACACAAATTAAAACACAGCAATGCTTTGCAGTACTGCAAGCTGTGCACATCATCAAATGAATACTGTATGTGGCTGGAACATATTGGTTGCCAAGTCGTCTACAGTTCAGTCATCTATCGAGCGCTTAAAACAAACAATCAGCTGCAGTACACTCTGGGTATTGTTTACAAGGACAACCTACCTTTCATGACTCGCATTTTTATCTGATGAGCACCTGGACGCATCTCAAATAACCAGATTCTGGGTAATATCTCAAACATAGATTCTGAAGCACAAAAGAACTTATACTGAGATGGCCCAAACCAAGTTTTATTACAAATCAGATGAGCGGTTATATAGCAAAGAAAAGGACAGGCAAACTGGTGCATTTCAGTATAAATGATTAATTAGGGACATTCACATCTTTGATAACTTTATTATATTTGGCAAACAAAAGTAGCATTTATACTGTAGTAACTACCTAATAACAAGTATTGTATAGTCTAATCAAAACTTAAATACATGTACTTATTTCATAAAACCCCATCATCCTGCAAATAAATCTTGAATTAAATAAATGTACATTCAATTTATATACAGTATGGTGGACAGAAAACATAGAAATCAAACACGTAAGACTAAACTACGCTGGGATTACATTTTAATTGTGGTGACGCTGTCTTTAAAATAGCTTTTGAAAAGAGACACACAACAGGTGAACAAAAGATAACTGGTTTTTGGTGCTGTATGCAGATTTATCAATAAATAATTTAACGCTTAGGTAAGATTTACAAAGGGTGATAAATTCTCTTTCAGTTGGGTAAAGATTATTATACAGATACATATTTTTTGAAATCCATCTCTTAAGAGGAGCACAGAATATTTCTTATAGCTGTTTAACTGTAAACAGTTATAACTGCTAAAACAAGAGCTGCCCTTTGCTGTAGCAACTGTTATGAAAATAATATTATTTTGCACTTTTTTGCACCTACAATCTTCTATTACACTTGCTGTACTACAAATATTTCAAATCATTGGTGGTTTCACCACATATTCCAGATTAAGCCCCTTTCACACTGGCATGCTCTACCCAGGTCGGAACTTATCCAGGTCAGGACCCGGTGTCGCGCCAGTTGGCTATGTGATTTCACACTACTTTTGAAAAATCAGAGTTGACACGGGTGACAGACGCACGTACACAATGCGGGTATCAATGCCCCGAAAGCAGCTTGTTATGGACGCTTCCATCCAAGCTTGTCAGCCCAAAAGTTGATTAGAGCAAATGTTTCTTCATCCCTGCTGCAATCTGGCTCATGGTGTGTCTCAAATCAACAAAAATAATTCTAAACAGAATAAACAGAAACATTCCTTGCAGAAGTGAAACCTTCACGCAGGCGTGGCTGTTTATTATATTGTCATCTTATGAAAGGCCGTCACGTATTTGCCTCGCTCATCCCGGGTAAAAACGTGTCAACCCACATCCTGAGGTGGGTCGCTGCGACCCAGGTCAGCCCAGGTAGCCAGGAGTGCCAGTGTGAAAGGGCTTAATTCTGAGTTTACATAATTAGGGGAAAAACAACAGAAGGTGTTAAATATGTGAATTATGCATCGTTTCATGCAATGGTATGTACTTTTAGTTGTTTCTGTCACTATACTATTTTGAATTTAGCTCATTCAAAATGACTACTTACATCTTTACAATAACAAATACAGTGATATATTAAAGAGATAACATAAAGAGAAGCCTACACTCTGACTCACTAAAACAACTGTCTCTCTCATCTTAGCAAAACAATGAGATGTTTTATTTGACAACAAATTGATTAAATTCTGGAACAATTTGTAAATGTTTTTTTTGTTCAGGTTTGTTTTGTATCAAGTACTTCTGATGAATTTTGTGGTTGTTTTTTTCTCTTACCGAGTTTTTGACTCAATCAATCTGCAACAAGATAAAAAGATGCATTTGTCTTGGCCAAGACTGTCAGCTGGTTTCATGAATACTGAACAGAATGTTATGTAAGGTAGTCAAAGATAATAATCAGGGTCTGTGAAACCAGCCGTAAAATAAAAAGCATGGCTATAAATGTGTCATTCATTTGTTATATAGATGCCTAAATCAGAAGCAATAACAAAGCACATGCAGATTACTATTATTATTATTATTATTATTATTATTATTATTATTATTATTATTATTATTATTATTAATTTCTTAGCTGACGCCATTATCCAGGGCGACTTACAACTGCTACACGATATCACATTACTTTTGCAGTTGGGTTTTTACTGGAGCAATATAGGTAAAGTACCTTGCTCAAGGGTACAGCAGCAGTGTCCCCCACCTGGGATTGAACCCACGACCCTCCAGTCAAAAGTCCAGAGCCCTAACCACTACTCCACACTGCTGCCCAATATAGATTGTATCTATATTCTATAACATGCTACATGAAAAAAAAAAGCTACAAATATTAAAATCAGGAATAAACAGTGATACTTGAAATGTTATACAGTTAAAAGGAAAAGCATTGCTCTGTTTGAAATATAACCTACTGTACAACTAAACCAAACTGAATACTGGAAAGGAAATGGCGTAAGTTTCACTTTTATTATGCATTAACTGCCAAAGGAAGTAGCACAGTGCAATGGAACAAATGCTTACAATCACAATTTGTTTATACAGAACAACCCTTTTCCAAGAACTGAAACCAAAATTTGTTTAATCAAAACGCTGCATCTAAATATGTACTTTCATTTTCAGAAAGAGAGACAGCAAATATTCCCAACTGTATATAAAATAAAATGGTGGTTATAAATTACACCACATAAAAAGAGAAGTGCAAAGTCAACTGAAAACAGCTTAAAATCTTGCTCTCAGAATAACAAAGGCAAACTAAAGCCACTTACACAGGCTCAGGCTGTCAGCTTAATCAGACTGCACAAAAAGAGTAAACATGATGCACTTCCTGGAGTTTAAGCTCTTGAAAACGCCATGGAGACTGAAAAAAGAAATCCTGCAGCCAAATTTCTTAGAGTGACTATCAAAACAGCACTATCAGACTAGAACAACATCATTTACAAGCGTGTGCGAGTAACCTGTTGCAAGAAATACCCAATCCAAGCCCGTCTGTAAACCACTAGTTTAACAGGCTTTGCATAAACACCAAAGTTTCAGGTCCTACCAACTGGGCACTACAAGTTCAAAAAAGGATGGCTGGCTGCCAAGGACATTACGCAGAAAACACTGCTGCCTGTCCCTGTTTAGAATCCCATTATCTGCACATGCACACACTGATATTGTTTAGAAGCAGACTATCACGTTTCTTTTAATACTGAAATAACTAAGTTATTGGCAATGGACAATTTCTGCAACTGGTTTTTGTTTTGAACTATCTTCTCCTTCAGAGTACCTTCATAATTCTTTTTTTTTTTTAAACCAGGAAATGGTACTATCACAGAAAACAGCTGTCATAACAGAAAGACAGAGAAAACAAGAAGAGTCTCATTACATTTTTAAACAGACCTGTGGCCATTTAAACTGTATTTGCATTTTGAAATCCACACTACACAACCATAAAATATATATCATTATTATTATTTTAAAATAAAGGCTGTACTAGACTTTAATATTTCATTTTAAAAATGTATGTTGATTTGTACTAATATATATATATATATATATATATATATATATATATATATATATATATATATATATATATATATATTCTGCGCATCAAAAGAAACTTATCACTTATATTTGGATAAAATTCACTAGATGTAATCGAAAAATTACAAACTCTGTTTTAGAGCAGGTGCAGTGGCGTTTTATTGTGCTGATTAACAATTGACATCACGAAGATGCAGCAAAATGATCTGTCGATCTTGGGCAGGTGTTGTGACTCTTGGTCTCCCAGTTCGTGGCCTGTCATTGACAGTGTGTCTGGTTATACCGTCTCACCAGGTTTGAAATTGCTGGCTGTGAGCACCCAAGACGGTGAGCCACAGTACGCTGCCCTAGTCCAGCCTCCAACATGCCGATTGCACGAAGGCCCTGCCCTCTTGACAGGCGTTGTTTTTTCTGTGATTTTCTTTATTGCTTTTATTCAAGCTTGCAATTCAACAGCTGAAATCACTCCATATCCAGTGTCCAATCAACTGTCTCACTAATTAGGTGATTAAGTGCATATGCTTCAGTCATAGTCACTCAAGGGTGTCATGGTCAAGGATGAATGATCGAGTGATTAAAAAGAAACCAAAAACATTTAGTCAATGTCCATCATTTATATACCTTATTTTTTTCCGAAAATAAATGTGTTATAATAGTGATAAGTTTTGATGCTTGGTGTATAAAAAAAAAATTGCATAGTCAAATCAATGAATGCAAAAACTGATAACATGAAAATCCTAGTCTAAAATAGCATGGTGGTGTAATATAGAAGATACTATCCATTAATTATTGAGAAAACTAAATCAACTACATTTATGATATTTAACATATGGAAGAGTTTTACTTTAATTTGTAGAAAAATGTATTTTAACTGTATATACACTATACATGTAATCTATCTTTATTAATGCATCATTATGATAATTGCAGTTAGACAACTACAGAATACATCCTTGCCTAATCAATGACTTCCGTGACGGCAAATTGCAGCAGAAGGGTTTGGTAATCCTGTGCACATACAGTAGTCTCCTGTTAGTGAAGATTTGTGTTATTTGAAGTGTTATAGGGGGAAATCCAAGGCTGTGAGACATCTGCTGGGTTTGGTTTAATCCTAAAACAAGACAGCAAATCCAAAGCATGCTTCTAAACTGACTCTGAACCAAAAGGTAATGTGATAATATGCAAGCATACAGCCTACTTCTGTAAACTAATCTAACATGAGAGCTGTAAATGAGAAAAGGGCAACTGGCATTACAATTTCCAGAGTTCTAGAAAATGACATGTCCCTTTCAGAAAGTAATAAAGATAAGAAAGCTTTTAGCAGGAATAATGCATGCAATGTACACTATTTGAGTTATTACAGGTTTACTTATGTTTATGCACCTGAGATTGTTTGCCTGTGGCTAGTTCAGTCAATCAAGTTCATAGTAAAAGCTGGAATGGATCTTATCCCCATCGACAGGTTTATGCCGACATGGACTAAAAATCTAAGTTTGCACTGGCTACCTGTAAAGTTCAGGGTTATTTTCAAAACTCTTCTGCTCACCTACAATGCCCTTCATCACACAGGTCCCGAGTACCTCCTCAACCTGCTGACCCACTATGTCCCTGCCCACAAGCTGAGGTCCTCCGACTCTTTGGAACTCTCTCCCAGCTTTGGTGCGTGATGCTCACATCGTCACTCGCTTTAAATCAACTCTCAAGACCCACCTGTTCTCTCTTGCTTTCCATGCTCTTTAAGCCTGATATCTGTTATTAGCTGCTGTGTTGCTGCTACTATTTCAAGTATTTATGCTACTATCATGTATTATGCACTTTCCACTGTATTTAATGTATTATTGTCACAAAGACGGCCAGAGTGGGTTGCGTCAGACCAGAAAGGAATTCAAACACAGACGGTGGTGATGATGAGCTGAGTGCAATGGCTGCACTCAGCGTTTATTAACAAATAAAAGGTTTGAACAATGGAATACAAAACAGGACACGGCACTATAGCCAAAATAAAGAGACAGACAAAACGGACTAACACTAAACAAACGGTGCACGGAGACAAACAAACACGGTGAGAACAAACACTTATCTTTACGATCTTTCACTACTACTTATTCCTCTCTCTCTCACCCGTTCGCCTCTTCCGAACACCCAACCCCGACTGAATGAAAATGTGCATCTATATATACTGTTGTGCTGGGATTCAATTACTAATTAATTATTCACTTGAATCCCAGCACGTGAATTAATTCTGTGCAACCCCGTGCTCGCATATTATATTTTAAATGCACGTGCGTGATGTGCAATCCCGTGCCTAAATACAAATATACAATTTAAACACACGTGAAACACAGACCTGTTTATATCCCGTGTACCAATCTATACACCAACATTAACATACGCACGCATACATACAACATAGAACACACAAATGCACACAGGGGCGGGGCACTTTGCCACAATTATGCATTGTTTTTTTTTTACTGTATATAATGTATTATGCATTTCTCTGTATTCAAAGTATTATGAATATGGGCAGCAGTGTGGAGTTGTGGTTAGGGCACTGGACTCTTGACCGGAGGGTTGTGGGTTCAATCCCCAGTGGGGGACACTGCTGTTGTACCCTTGAGCAAGGTACTTTACCTAGATTGCTCCAGTAAAAACCCAACTGTATAAATGGGCAATTGTATGTAAAAATAATGTGATAACTGTTTAATGTGAAATAATGTATAATGTGATATCTTGTAACAATTGTAAGTCGCCCTGGATAAGGGCGTCTGCTAAGAAATGAATAATAATAATAATAATAATAATTATGGGTTTTCTTGTTGTTACTGCATCTTGTAAAGCACTTTGTGATGGTGGTCCACTATGAAATGACACATGTACTGTATACATTATACTGTAAGCATGCCAAGCGAGTCTCAAACTGCTCTCCAAAGAAGTTCCAAAATAAATGCCTGGGCTATATTAAAAAAAATACTGTATATTTCAAGTCCACTGGTAAATTGTTCTGAGTAACACAGAAACAGACCTGATCACATCAAACATTAACATGACTGACTAGTAGGCCTACTCTTAGAGGAGTGATTTTCAAGAGCAAGTGAACATCACAAGACTAGAGCAATTACCATTGTGATTGTCTGTAGGTGCTTTAATAACACTATTTAGTTCCTGGCAGAAACAAAACCCTAACCAGTGGGGGGTACATGAAGACCGGCGTTGAAAACCACCGCACTACAGCTATGGCCAAAAGGTTTGCATTACCTAGAATTTTAAGATTGAGATATAACTAATATATATATATATATATATATATATATATATATATATTATATATATATAGAATACATGGGAAAACTACACAAGCAGTATGCAATTCAATATGTTAATGTAACATTATTCAGCAGCTTTCATTTGACTTTATGAAGCAAAATTAGTTAATTCTGTAGGGTGATGCAAAACTTTTGGCCATAGCTGTAGATAATTAAATCCCTACTATGTTTTACACACTGCATAAACTCTAGCCGGTTTTACAAAATGTGGCACCGTGGTGCCCCTTATTGGTACTGTCCTTTTTTTTTTGGTTCATGCAAGGCAGGGTTCAACATTAACACCAGACAGATTTTCCCACAGCACTGATACAAAGAGCATCCTAAAGAAGGAGCTTTGATTGACAAAAGATATGCTTAAACGTCTACATTCTGAATATGGGTTCAAATAGAAAGTGTACACACCCATTTTTATTTTGCCAAATCTCAAGTATTATAGAATTAACAGATTGACAATAGTGGAAATAATTATGCAAATACTTCTTAGAACAAGACCTAAGAATTAAAAAGTATTTTTTAAATTAAATAATAAAACAATTAAATAATGTAACTAAAGCATTTGGTAGTCGATGAATGACTTTAGTTTAGAGAATGGCAAAACAATCAGTACAATAACAAAACCCCTATTATGAATAATACTTATAATTTGCTATAAAGACCTCCTATCCACCTTGAAGTGATCAGTGATACATTTTTACCACACACTGCTGCATTACATCAGCTTTAAAATAACATACTGAGTTAATATCCTAGGTATTTCTTACACTATGTGTAAACATTAGAATATTTGTAATGAGGAAACCTGTATCATTATGGTCTTGGTCTGATCATAAATGAAAACCTGCTCCTTTAGAATGTTGCACATAATTGGTGGTTCCATAATTACATTCCAAACTGTACTTTCATGTCAACATGGTTATAACAGTTTATTTGACGTTGTTTAAAATACTCTAGCCCACCTTAAATTGCAGAAGTGGTGTATTTATTGAGACAAAAAACTAAATGGTGGTAATGGTGAACCCTCCACGTAACACTGTACTTCAATAAATACTTACCACAGTGTGACTGGAAAATCTGTGGTTTTAATACTTGATTGCAGATATTGCAGACAACCTGATAAAATTCGTCATGAGCTGGAGAATGGCCAAATATGAACATATCTGAAAATAAAATGGATAATGTTATTCAGTTAATTAAACATGTATATAAATGTATCTACATTCCCAGTGTGTTATGAGAACTAGTAAAACAATTAAAATTTCAGTTTTTTGAACAATTTGCATTGTTTTCATTTATTAGTAGTCATACTCCATATTGACTGTGCAAGGAGCACAAGACTTAGGTGGAAGCACCCATCACAATTTAAATTGCAAAGGTGTGAAACTGAAATGAGGCTGCAGAGAAAATTAAACCTAGTGAAGGGAAGTTGTGATTAGTGTTAAATAAAACATGAAAGGTTGAATGCCTTAAAATTGCTAGTCTGACTGTAATACCAGATTACATTGGAAGCCACCTGTTCAGACTATCAAATCATTTTGCAATGAATAGCAGCAAACTACTGTGATTACAAGATCCAGAAAAGGACAAGCTGTAAAATGTGTAATTGATCATTGTCATTATTCAGCACATAATTGGGCTGCTGTATTCCAAATATGTAAAATAAAAGAAAATGTCTCAGAAACAATTTGTTCTTGTCAAGGTAACAGAAAATGTATTTTCCTGTGACCTTTGACCTTAGTTTGTTGGTCCTACCTGCTCTAAGGTATAGTATAAAACCAGACAGAGTCAAATGACTGTATAAATGTGGAGGATTGCCTTATCCAGAGATGTCATGTTTATCCCATTCTGATACTATGTCACAGACATATTTCATGACATATGCAATTCTGCTTGTAAAGCATCGTTTTTTTTTTTATGGGGATGGACAATATAAAGACAGGGGGCGAGGGATTATAGATTGGTTTGAAAAGAACCAGTGTTCTGTCATGTAAACATCTTGGCTACATTGCCAACTAGTCCTATTACAATCCCTCATTCCTTCAAGCACATGAAGAAGAATGATTAAGTAACTGTGATACTGTAACAACTAAGTGTTCAGGTGCTGTCCAGGGAATGTATTATTACCAACTAAACAGCAGTTTAAATTAAGGAGCAATGATGTGACTTTCTTAAGAAACCTAACCATAGTACTTCTGAGAAAATCAATAACTTTTACAAATAATAAAGCCTGTTGCCATTACTCAAGCTGAAGCAGCCAGGACAAAAGTATACTTGACATGTCAGCTCCAAACTAACACACACTTGCTTTATAGATGGTACTGATTTGGTATACATCAGTAATTTAAATGTTACAAATGAACCTCTGTATTTAAACCAAAAAGTTTAAATGTATAGCAGAAAAACCTGTACCTTATTTTAAAATAATCACTTAGGGCTGCTGACTCTTGTGTGTTCCTACCACTACAGCTAGTGAATCTTTGTCAGCGGGTAGTTACAAAGTTTTGCGGTACAGTAGTTATAAGCTCAATTTTATGTGCGCAGGTAAACCTCAGACTGGAAAAACCTTCTGGTGACAATGTGTTCCCAAGAGCGACATCGGTCAGTTACTGAATGTTGTAAAGTTTAGTGTTCAAATTGTCACATTTGTGTGTGACTGTGTGGATATAGTCAGCCAACCAACAGGATTTTTTTTTTTTAAACTTCATTATGTCAACTTACCTTCTCTATTAAGTCTCACCACCTCCCTGCCTTTTCCATAATATTTTACAGTCTCTTCTAAATTTGCATCTGCAGATAAATGCAAAAAAGATAAATACTATTTAAATTGTAACTTTCATATAACTGTTATATGAATAACTTACATGTACCTGGCCCACATGCTGGTGGAATGAGACAGGAGTAATACAGTACGAGCATTAATGTGTACTGTCTGAAAAGCTGTCACAAGCTGGCACGAACAAGTAATAACAAAGGAACACAAAAATGCAACAGGAAACACAGCAATCCTTGCAAAAAAAAAAAAAAAAAGAAAACACTGGGCCTCTCTATCACTTAAATGTAATACTGTGTCTGTGTATTTATTAAGAAAAAGAGAATAGCATGGAGGACACCAGTGGCCACGGTGTCAATTGCTCAGCATTTGTGCACAACTTCAATGTCTCGGCATGGAAAAGAATGTGTATGGTGTCGGGTTCTTACAGTCTGCGCAGTGTAATTTAGCTGAGTCGATAAAGGTGGACCAGGGTTTGTACAGGAGCGCATCTGTAGTGGGCAGTTTGCGATCCAGTGCCGCCATTGCTCTTCCTTGTTGCTTTTTCCTTTCCTTCTGCAGCCAGCGACACGCGACTCGCAAAGCGCCTGACGTCATATTCGTGAAATTCCGTTGTCAGTGGCCTCGGCTTACTGGAGCAGCAAATTCAAAGAGCTGCGGCATCAAAGAGAACATGAGCGGTTCATAAAAACATAAATTCACGATGAACTGAGGGGGGTTGCAAGTCATACAATCATCACTGTATTAAACTTTAACATTAGTTTATGGATTTATTTGAAAAGTTAACATGTCTTTGTTTATGATTATGATTATGATTATGATTATGATTATGATTATGTACAACGAGTCTCCCACCCTGATCATGAGCCCCAATCCTGCAGGTTAACACGACACAGCAATTATCCCTATATAGGGGTCTCCTACCCTGGTCCCGGAGAGCTATAGTGTCTTCTGGTTTTCGTTTCAACCAAGCTCTCATTTACTTAATTGAACCAATTATTTGCTTAATTAGTGAAGATTAACATGTGTTCCAAATCTTTAGCCATTGATGATGTAAAGACACGTGTGTCATTCAGTATTATCTTAGTATGCAAATTAAATAAAGACATCTAATTTTACTCGAAAACTATGGAGTGTTAGTGAACATAAACAAAGCATACCAATAGACATAATTTAAGGGTTGTCTGATATCTGATTTAGTTAGTGAGACATGAAGTAAACTGGATGTATGATAATGTCAAAATGAAACGTGTCACTCAGTTGTAAAGGCAAACGAGTACGATTAAAGTATGTATCATTAAAGATTTGGTGTTTACAATACATTTGGCAGTTATTTTTATTATTGAAGGATCAGTGTGGTCCATCTTTCCCCTTATCCCTCTCTAGCATGAAATTGTATTTTAATTACATATTATTGATTGTTTATGCATAGCCTACCCAAATATGAGACACCCTTATTAGATATAAACCTTTCAAATGGTGTTCTAGAGAGGTGAGGTGTGATATCAGTCTGGTAAAATATCACACTGATTAGACTGGGGTGTTATATTTCTTAGTTATATTTCATTGCCAGATCATATAAAAATCACTTCTGTCTGGAACAGAACACGTCTCTCCTCATGATTATTAATGCTGTATTTTAAGGTTTTGCAAGTTCCTGACATTGAAACGAAGTTCGTGGAACTGGAGCAGAAACTTTGCAAGTTGAACAGATGGCAAATGGATGAGGATAGTTACTGATAAAGTCACTGAGTTTTAGGGGAATTCATTACAAACAGGCACGCCCATATATTACAGAATGTTTCCCCAGAGTAATGTACAGCTATGGCCACAGGTTTTGCATCACCCTTTAGAATTAACAAATTTTGCTTCATAAAGTTGAATGAAACCTGCTGAATAATGTTACGTTAACATATCAAATTACATACCGCTTTGTAGTGTTCCATATACTTAACGAAAAACTTAAGTGAAAAAAAATGTAGTAGTTTCTTTGATTACATGATGTTAAATAAACGATATAAATTATGTTTATTTTTTAAAATGTATTTAATGATGTCTCAATCCTAATGCAAAACCTTTGGCCATAGCTGTAAGTTGTCAACAAATTACCTGTTTATAATAACTGGTGTGCCATACTTCATAATATTCCCACATAAAGATATCTGTTTGATGTGACATTTACAATATAATTTGTGAGTTGTAATATGCATATCAAATCTCTTCCTACAAGACACAATTATATTATTTCATGTAATAGCAGTAAATAAAACAAAGCCTATGCATTTAGTTATATCTATTTTGAGAAGACAAAATCCCCCCAATGAAGGTATAAAACAATTGCAACTTCATAACATTATTAAGAATATGGACCCTTGTTGTTTTAAAAATGTTAAAAGACAATAAAATAAGTTCCATTTGTTCTGTGTTCGTTCTCACTGATTACATCTTGTGCAATCTTCTGTTGCTACCAACATTACAGACATTGTTTATTGTAACTGACAAGAAATACTGTTCCTTGTATATGGTTACCAAGGTACGAGTAAACATGCGATATAAAACTATTGTTTGGTGTGCATGTTCTTGTGAAGGGTGTATTTATTGAAAGGAAATGTGTACAGACTGGCATCTACATCCTAGATTTATGTTTTTGGGGGTTGTATTTTATTTTGAGCACCATAAGGTCACTATATAGACATGTTCTAACATGACAATAATTCTGACTGCAGTAAAGCCTGTAACAAATCAGAAACATCCAGAGTTATTACATTACCACTGACACGACACTACCTATATACTATGGATTGATCAGGGTTACCTTAGGTATTGGTATGTTGTAATTTCTAAACTGTGAATTATAGTTTCATTAAAAATAATAAAATCTGTGTTTTAAACGCAGATGGTTTCATTAAATGCAGGCAGATTACATTTAATCAACAAAGGTCCCTGCTATGGAAGTGCAGTGACAAACAGAAAGTTTCACTTGAGTGGTTACCCATCTATGCTTGAAAAAACAAGAAGTTTCCTTTGTGGTTTGTTTTCACAAATGTCTAGCACTTAACTTTTAGCTAACAAAATGTCTTTACTATCTCACAAAACAGCATTTAAAAAAACTGTAGAAGTCAGTTCAGCTGGACTAAATGAGTAAAATATTTGTTTAGATTTTTTTTAGCAGAATTATGATGTTGATGTTGAATACCTTTCTTGGACCAAACAGTACACATACTCCAAATATGTATTATTATTATTATTATTATTATTATTATTATTATTATTATTATTATTATTATTATTATTATTGAACATAACCAGTAAGAATCATTTAGGCATTTGAAAATCAGTACAATGTCATCCCCCTCTGATCAGAAACAACAAGTGCTTATTTCCAGCAGGGTGAAAATAGAAACACTGCAAATCAAATCAGAGTAAACATTAAATGGCATCCTAGAAACGAAGAAGGTGCGGCTGCAGACTCGCCTGTTTTACATGTAGCACTTAGACCGCGCACGGTATTGCATAAGGAATATGCTGTTAACGGGAACACACATCATACGAGAATAGCGGCAATCTTAGTAAAACAATATGGATCTCGATAAATTTAATAATATCATGAACTTGTTTTTATTTATCTGTTTTGGGGCAATACAAGGTAAGGTCTATAAAATGTTAATATGTTTGTGTTTGTACAAAGTATATCACGTTCTAATATTGTATTTTGGTTTCAGGATTTATAAATCCAAGAAAAGGGATTCGTTTATTTTATTTGCAGTTGTTTGTTTTGGATTGAACGTTAACACACACACACACACACACACACACACACACACACACACACACACACACATATATATATATATATATATATATATATATATATATATATATATATATATATATATATATATATATATATATCAGATACATGTATATATCAGAGAAGGTAGAACTGCAGTGTACAAAAAAATGTAGGTTGATAAGAAGAAAAAATATTTAAAGAATAAAATAAAAAAATAAAATAATGTTCACAAAAAGTTTAAATGATTAAAAAATTAAATAAATGAAATAAATTATTTTTTAATCATCTAAACTTTTTGTGGACATTATTTTTTTTTAATATTTCTATTCTTATCAATATATATATATATATATATATTTGCATTATTTTTGAACGTTTAAATAGATAAATCAGACTATATATCTCACACTCTTCAATTCTGAATGGGTAATGTAATATCATCTTATAAAATATATTGGTACTTAAATAGTACAGAGCTGGAGATGATCTGCAAATACAGTACTAGATATAATTTAGAACATAACAGATGTAATGTCAATTTTTGATACTTCGTCAAAATGTGCTAAAATATAACACCTATAAGCGTCAAATTATGCTACCTTGTCAAAATCTGCTACCTGGTCAAAAGTTGATACTTATACCAAAATGTTAACGGTAGCTATAACTAAAATAAGGTAATATAATTGTCGAGACATTTGAAGGACTGTGAGGCTATTGGGGCTTTTAAATCTGGTCTAAAGACTCATCTTTATCGATTGGCTTTTTTTGTAGTTTGTTGTTGTTTTAATACGTGTTAATTGTTTTTATTTTACCTGTAACGTGCTTTGAGATAATTGTACCGAAAGGCGCTATACAAAATAAATGTATTATTATTATTATTATTATTATTATTATTATTATTATTATTATTATTATTATTATTATTATTATAACTTATTTTCAAACGAATATCAACAACATGACAAATAGTATCGGAACGCACACCAGGCAAATAGCTGTAATAATAATAATAATAATAATAATAATAATAATAATAATAATAATAATAATAATAATAATAAGTATGCAACTTTTGCAAAACAATTTTACAAATGTGTATTTGAGGTTATTTATAGTAAAACATTTGGAATCAGCAAAGGTGCCTTTATTATATTGCTTTTTATTTTAAAAAATGTAAACCCTCTTTAGTACACTTTAAAGTTCGTACCAGCAGCTGTCTGTATTCAACATAAAACAAATTAGTTACATGTGGAATAAAATGTAAGTTTACAAAACACGCATTTCATATCCAAAGGGGGATTTGTTTTTGATGGGCGTCCTCAGACTGCAAGGAAAACAAAAGCTGTGCATGCACAGTACGAGTCGACATGCACAGTATACAAGTAGGAACATTTGATAAGCATACGTTGACGTGACACACCTGTGTACACCTGTAATTATTAAATAAGTGTGTTGCAATTACATGTGACGTATTTCTATGTTTACTCAAAATGAAGTCTTACAAACCAGGGGGAAATAAATAAACTGTATCATGCATTTTCTGTATATATTATATAGCTTTTGATGTTCTTGAGGCGTCTGAACAAAATTAATTTTGTGAATGTATCTTTAAAAAGGGCATCATGTTATCTACAATTCACATGTCTTAGCAAGGACCTGAGAGAAATATTTTTAAAATTTAATTTTTTACATAATTAATTGTTAGGATCATTTTTTTATTTTATTTTTTTTAATTGTTAGCCAGTTCAAGTTGTAATTGATGGTATATATATATATATATATATATATATATATATATATATATATATATATATATATATATATATATATACCATAAATTGTATGTATTGCTTTATTCTTTTTAAATGAAGGAAGAGAATGAGCTGTAACGTAGTGATAATGTAGGGCTCACTAACCAAGTGGCTGGGGTTATCCTCCATTCAGTTGGGCTGGTAGATGTAAGCTTATTTCAATTATCTAACAGTTGTGGATCCAGTAACACTACCTCTCCCTACCAAAAATGAATGACCTCATGAACTGAAACCATTATTTTAAAATATTAATCACTGCCTTTTTTTTGTCCATTTTTAAGGCATGAGTGGTGCTGTTACTTTAGTCGATTTGCCAAACACAGTAAATGTGAAGGAAAACAGTCCTTCTGGTATGGTGGTGGCCAGTTTTACAGTAAATACTACAAGAGCAGCCACAGTTCCACCTGGTTATCCCATCATTATAAACTCAAATCCTCTCACCAAAGCTTTTATCATCAGCAAACTAAATTTACAGTATCAGGTACGTCAAAAGAAAATCCATGTTTAAAGTTTGACTCAGTCTCAGTCTCAGTTTAACATCTATTATTTCTTGGACCTCTATAATCATTTAAAGTTTATAAACCATGCACATGCCCAGATAAATGATCTAATTTCTGAAAGCATTTAATACATGGCTTATGATAATATTGTTTGTATGAACGGTATGTATATGAGCAATACATGCAATTTCAGGTTTTAAAAAAGTTAAAGGAATCAAAAGAAAATGTTGATTACTAAAAACAAAGTGAATGTTGACACAAAGGTTTTACAAGGTTGTGTGCATGGCTTGCCATTCTATTGGATGTCTGGTTGTTTGATACGTGGTAGATAAAAATGATTCTAAGTAGTTGAAAGTTTCATATTTTTCAATTTTCTCAATAATAATAAAAAAACAATCAAGTAAGAATTCAAAGTAATTTGGACTGGTTTGCAAAACACTGTACTGTAAATACAGCAATACGTTTGCTAGTGTATTTTCTCTACGACAACAGGGCAGAAGAATGGCAGAAAGGGTGTTTGTCCATCTCACTTTGAAATCTGGTTTCTTATATTTCAGGTTCTGATCACTGGGAATCCTATACTGGATTTCGAAACAGCACCAAATGCATTTAATTTGCAGATATATGTGAAAGACTCAAGGGGAGACACTGACCTCCAAATACTTACTATAGTGATAACAGATGTGGATGAGCCCCCTGTGTTTCTAGACAATTTGGAAAATCAAGGTAAACAGTTAGGATGCAGAAGCACAATGGAGTGAATTGCATAATAAGCAACCAGAACGTCTTAATCCCTTTTTTTACCAATAGGTCACTAAAACAGAAGATTTAAAATACATTTTTACTGCTTCCTTTATCCTTAATAAGTGGACGATTTCCTTGCTCAGGTTTTAATTCATTGTCTTGCTTTATATCAGGGTTTCTCAAACTCGGTCCTGGGGACCCCCTGTGGCTGCTGATTTTCATTCCAACTGAGCTCTCAATTACTTAACTAGACCCTTAATTGAACTGATAATTTGCTTAATTCGACCTTTTTACTTGTTTGCAGCTCTTGAACAATTGCATATTTCAAGTTAGCTATAACATTTGATAAGTAACTTGAAGTGCAACTGTTTAAGAGCTGAAAACAAGTAAAATGTCTAATTAAGCAAATTATTAGTGTAAGTGTATAGTTAAGTAATTGAGAGCACTGTTGGAATGAAAACCAGCAGCCACAGGGGGTCCCCAGGACCGAGTTTGAGCGTTATACCTGCTGTATCGGTGCCTTGCCTAGAATACATTTTGTGTTTACCTGGCATTAGAAACTTCAGAACTTCCATCCACGAACCAGGAAGCTCGATTCCAGGGCACTAGCATATGGTATTTGACCGCAAATAAATCTGTAAATTAGGAATGTAAAATGTTTAAAATAACAATAAAGCTACTGTTTACCACTTTCTACTTGCAATAAAACCCAGATTATCAGGATTTACCTTGGTAGTTAACTTTGTCTGAATGGTACAACGCGGTCAAGTACCACACAGTATGGCTCTCTAATCAGGGTTCAATTGCTTAATAACAGATTGATTGGGTGGAAATTAATAATGATAATGCAGTATTATTCTTGACAGTCACTAAAACAGAAACCCATCTCTGGCAGCACCATAGCAATACTATATCATGGCTATGGTGATAATGCTGATGTAATCCAGGCCCTAGTCATTTCTATGCAGAGTCAGTGTTTTGGCAGAAACCAGTTTTGAAGTGCAAATTCCAGACAGCAAATAAATAGTATAACGGGTACCTCCTCGGATTGCTTTTTAAAACTATTCTTGCATATGAGAAAATAAAGTTTTCTGGTATGACCACATGTTTAGTATTCTTGGAAAATATATAATCTACCACGATTTGGGATACTAAATTATGTTTTTGTTTTTAGCTGTGTCAGTTTACATCACTGAGAATTCACCACCAGGTACCATTTATACAGTTCTAGCATACGACCCTGAAAAGCAACCACTCCAGGTAACTATATGTTTCAAAATATTATTGGATATTCAGAAATAGCTTTATTTATCTTTGTTTAAATGTTTTGAATACCCTTTTTAAATCATAAAAAAAGGATTATCGTAACAATCAAAACAATGTTATGCAAAAGCTGATAGTCCAAAAATGTTAAACTGCAGTTACACTGCATGCTAATATTGTGATGTGAAAAACAACCATATCGCCACCTGTGACCCTGGTGAATCTGCACAATACATAGCCAGCCCAGAACCCAAATGTTTGTTGTAGATTATAAGGATAACAAAATGAACTGATTAAAGGAAATGTCATCATTGTAATAATGTAAAGATATATATTATTAATGTAGTATATTGTAGAAACATTGCAATGATGCCTATTAATGCTATGAGTTTGCTGTTTCGTACTTTAATAAATATAAATATACTATTTTAAAATTATTTGTTATGATCTCACCAACACTATGACAGTTATTAAGTTATCAAATATATATTTGTTTTGTTTCAGTATTCATTGCAACCAGCAGGTTCCCCATTTACTATTAATGGCGGAACGGGATCCATTATTTCAATCAAAGTTTTGGATTATGAGAAAGACCTCAAAAGGCAAGAGTGACAATTATTATTCAGCATCTTTTTGCATATGTTTTAAACTTAATTAGGTACAAATAATGCATTAATGCAATTGTTGTTTGTTTGGTGTTGCAGTTACAATTTACTGGTCAAAGTAGGAGATGGAACAAACCCAGACATTAATGGAACTGTAATTGTTTACATTGTAAATACAAACGACAATGCGCCTATTTTTACCATGTAAGTTTCTTTTATCATTATATTGATTCTGTTGAAATACTAGCAATAATATTTTTTAATGTATTTATTATAAAATGCCAGATTAACTTAATTGGAGTTCTGCATTTAATTATCATGTCTGATTAAGTCTCTAGTCCCAGACAGGGAACACATAGATTGTGTGTTGACATCCTCATAACTATAACTATAATAAGTCCTACATGAACAGCCATTCAGTATCCTCTATTTAGCTGAATTATATTTTTAATTCATCTCATTATTTTGTTATAGGAAGCAGACAACATTTACCATTCCAGAAGAGCAGCCACCAGGAACAATTGTTGCTAACGTAACAGCTCAAGATGCAGATGACTTTGGTTATGTAGGCAACCTCATCTTCAGTATAAACCCCACAGATTACTTTACCATTAACCCATGTAAGTACAGCTCACATGTCAGAACTGGCTGAGATACAGACATCATATCTTCAGTGTTATGGAAAAGACTGTACTGTTTGTGATTACTTTTGTTGGTGATGACTTTTGTTTCAGTGACAGGTATAATTCGAGTGGCAGAATGGATAGATAGAGATGCCAAGCCCCTTCGAGAAAATCCGCTGATAACTGTAGAAGTGAGTGTTATAGACAGTCCAAAAGGAGGTCAGTCAACCTCCATGTCAATAACATTCAACGTTACTGATATCAACGACAATCCACCTGTTTGTATTCCAGATACCTACAGGTACGTTTCAATAATACTCAATGGATTAAGTTTAAGTTTATATATGTTATGGAAATCAGCACCATATATCCAAAGTGTATCCCAGAAAAAACATTTAAAATTAGAAGTAATTAATAAACAAGAAAACCCTGTAAAAAAAACAGTGAAAAACTACCATGTTTTATTTTCAGGTAGCTAAGATAGATAGTTCGAAGGATGTCTTTGTTTGAAGAATGCACTTTTTTAAAATCTACACTGATGATACATACATATGGAGGATACTAATAACCGTTGATCTCCCGAGGGGGCACAGGGTTTGATTATAGCCATCCATGTGAATGAAATGAACACAGCAGTCCAAGAAAGTTCAAAAAGTATTCTGTTTATATAACAAAAAACATTTATAGTGAAGAAAGTTTGGTTCAGCCTAAATTAAGCTGTTGAATTTCAATAATTATTTTCCTTAAATCTAGCTCTGCATATGCTAAGAAACACATCATAATTTGGAACCAAGTGAAAGGATAAGACTGTAAACATAACTCAGGGCTAGATTAAATCTAAAACTAAGGTGAATGTGCGTTCTGAAAGGTGCGAGAATTGTGCCACTTCCCAGTTTGCCCTTTCTCTTATGCAGCATCAAATCAAACGATCCCTGAAATTTAAGGCCCTGCAAAATGGAAGGAGAGATATAACGCTGGTATATTTTACCTTTTGGTAGGGAACTGAAGTTACAGTTGCCACGAATCAGACCCACTTTTACTGAAATAAAAGAAGGGTCTAGAGCCGCACAAACCCACACGTTCACTAGAAGCACGAAAACAACGCAAGGGAAGAAAGCATGTTTTTTCCCCATTTATTAATTGAAGCATAATGCCCATATATGTATGTATTTAGTATACTAGCCCTTTATTATTGTTGTGGGGATGCTATAGGCTAGATTGCATTTACATTTCAGAACAATAATAGGTAGTCTCAAGAGCGGTAAAAAGATGAAAACAAATAGTGGTAGATCTTTTGATGAAACATGATTTTAATTAAACAAAATGATGTTTGCAAAGAAATTACCTTAAAGGCCTACAGCAGGTTGTAATGTGAAATAAAGAACAAGAACTGAATAAAAGAAGCTGCTTTTCAAAATTGACCCACCTTACCAAATGCAGGTTCTACAATTCTTGAATGAATACCACGTGAAATGACACACTCCCTACAATGCACCGCGTTAGAGAAGCCGAAAAATACCATTTGTGTGGAGCCTTGAGTTTTTGTTTTCAAAAGTATCAATAGTATTGAATCAGCAGCAAAATAATTGTACATCTAGTAAGTGGCAAATACTGTACCAAGATACTAGATAAACTAATCTTTGTACTGTCTTTGAAAGTTTTTACACCCTGTAATAATTTGAAAATCACAAATTATAGTATTTCAAACTGTAAAGCTTCCAAACTGATTCCATATTCAATCCAGTTGCAGCTGTAGTTATGATGATCGGTTTGATACATAATATGCATGTATAATGGGTTCAGACTGGCTGGAAAGGTTGGTGTAGTGCTCTTGTGTGATTGAAAATTTGATATGCTTAATTAGATGTAGAATGAACACATTATTTAATTTTGAAGCAACATTGATCTGACATTAATGTAGAAAAATTCATGACTATATATTTTTTTTTGTCTTACATAGGCCTCAAGTTGAAGAGACAGCAGTTCTTAATACAAGCATTACAGAAATAAAATGCACTGATAATGATGTCGACCCGCCAAATAATCAGTTCAAATTTACTGACCTATCTTGTAACGGGTGTAATCTGATTTTTGCCCTGAACCCAGCATTTTCTGGAAATATTTTGGTAATAAAGTTTCTAACGTTTAACTGTTATATCAGGCTAACAATTCAATATGTTCAAAACGATATAGTGTTTTGTTACTTTACAGATAATTTACTACTGTATGCCTTATTCTAGAGCTGTTTCCAGAGCTGTTCTAAAAAAAAGACCCATAGACTTCCAGAATGCAATGGCTGCTTTTAATCTTGTCCACTGTAACATTTGCATGAGGTAAAAGCAGTTATGTTATTATTGGCTGAGGTAGGCTCTGAAAATAGTCTGATGGAGTAACATCACAAGCTGCTCTGGGAATAGGCCCTGTTTAGTAACCTCTGTAATCCAGTAATGCGGAAGCAGTCCATTTGCACACCTTAATCAGGAGGACAATGGGAGCAGACTTTGCACCAGAATTTGATTAAGCAAGCATGCTTTAGCACTCTTGGGATTTGCACGACCATACTAGTTGTAGACAGAACTTGTAGCCTAATTAACATATGAAGCTGGTTACAAGTGTTGTGTTGCCCTATAGCTCAGGTCCTATATTTGATACACATTCAGACCAGGTCTACAGATGTGTAACAAATAATAATTCAGCCACTGTGAAAAGGTATCACAGAAGGAAAGAGCAAGTGCAACAATGCAATATTTGGAGGATTCCTTTTTAAAATTAAAATAAATATTAATAATAGGTGTGTATTTCTTTAAAAACATGGGGCTGTTTATTTATATATGTTTGTATATAAGTATAAAGAACGCATTTCATCATTTTGAAATTCTTTCCCAATGATTGTGTACCAGATTTTGAAAGTAATAGTAATTTTTTATTAAAATGTTCAAAGGGAAGTATGAGACAAAAAAAGATACCGGTATTATGAAATTAAAAAACAGTACGTTTATATTGGTATGTTGTGATAATGACTCAGATAAACCTGTAACATTGTCTGCCATTATTAAGGATACATTCTTTATGTAGCTGTAAAAACGTCAGGATTATGCAGCTCTGCACTGTTTACAGTACATGACAGGTGGCTGGATTATGTGAAATCTACATACTGTATATGTATGTAAAATCTCAAGGATATTTGTAAAAATGTCTATTTAAAAATAAAACCAATGACATTGACAGGGCATTTAATATTAAGTGATATTTTCTTACAGTTAACAGGAAGTCTAGACCTTGAGCAACCTAATAACCCACTTGAATACACCTTAACTGTAGTGGCTGAAGATATAACGGCTCCGTTTTATAAAGGTAAGGTATATCGTGGTCGTTTAAGCATCTCCGTGAGGGAACCAAACACTGCTTCTCAAAAGACACCTCAGAGCTAACTGTGAGGTGGGGAAGAATATTAACGTTTCACTGTGCATTGAAGCCCATAGTGAAGCATTGTGGGCTGAAGCTGATGCAGTGCTAATATGCTTCCCCACCTCATGTTCTTAAAATCTGTGTTGTGTAGTAAAAATGTACCTTTTTACTGTCACTCTTTTAACTTATGACAATATCAATTACACAAACCAAACACTTTGAGTCAGTGTCTTAGAATTGGTGAGCAGCTGTATTATATAATTCTCTCAGTGGTGGTGGTGATGTTGTCCAATACAAATTTAGCATTTCACTGCCACCTTGTTTTAACCTCGGGGCATATCAATGATGGAGACCTAATACTTTTTCACATATACATTTACTCCCATTTTTGTAAACCATTTGTTCACAGAGGTGCCATTCCTGTCAATGATTCTTTATTTTTGTCCAAAAGCACCCATTTCTAGTTTTAATCTGGATTTAGTTTGTTTAAGAGTAAAGTGTAAAGTACATTTTTCTTCCTTTTAGATACAGCTTACGTTTATGTGATAGTCCTTCCAGTAAATGAAAATCCTCCTGTGTTCAACCCAGCAACTTATAATTTCAGTGTTTCTGAACTTAGTGGACGTAAGTGTTGGTGTATTTAACATTGTTTTTAATTTTTTTAAGTGCCAGTGAAAACTATGCTGTTAAACTTCACAAAACAATTGACTTAAAATATACAAATATGAATCCCACTGTTTGTTTTCATAGACGCCTTCTTATGAGAGGTATGTTAACCATACACTGTTTTAAAATCTGATCAAAACTATACTGTTAAAATTAAAATGGGGAAGAAGAACGAATTGTTTCTGTCTCTTTACTATTTCTGATATAAATATTGCAGGTATAAGAAAGACTGCAGACATTGTAGACATAACAAACAGGACTAAACAAACCAAATAGAGAGTTGTATTTCATGTTTTTGTTTATTGAAATCATTACAGAAATGTTCTAAATATGGGTTTGTCTTTTGTTTAAAGAAGGGGCAGAAATTGGAGTTGTGACTGCGACTGACAAAGATATTCCTTTTACTGGAATAACCTACTCAATAGAAGCAGGTGGAAGTACTCTTGGTTACAGCAACATATTTTGGATCGATCCAAATACAGGATCAATACAGCTTTTGACAGAACCAGACTATGAAACTACGTCAAAGTATGTTCTCACCATAGGGGCTGTGGACAACGATCCTACAAATCCTAAAACAGCAAATGCTGTAGTAAGTACACAAAATGTGTCCCTTTGATAAAACAACAGAACACATATGTGTTGTATTTCTTAGCATTGAAATACTTGATTTTCAAAGCTTGATAACTTAAGCTAAGGGAACACAAAGCCACTTTTTCAGGAACAGTGGTTTGAAACCTGGTTGCAGGAGACTGGGAGACCTAGTGAGGCAACTTTGCTGTATCAAACCCCAAGTCTTACCTGGTGTGCCGTGCAGTGGCCTGAAATCTAGTCTCCTAAAACCAAGCTAGGTCGGCCAGGGTGTCCTCGGCTCACCACGCACCAGCGACCCCTGTAGTCTAGCCGGGCGCCTCCGGGCTTGCCTTTAAGCTGCCCAGAGCTGCGTTGTCCTCCGACGCTGTAGCTCTGAGGCGGCTGCATGGTGAGTCTGCAGAGTGTAAAGAAGCAGGCGGCTGACAGCACACGCTTCGGAGGACAGCGTGTGTTCGTCTTCGCCCCTCCCGAGTCAGTGCAGGGGTGGTAGTGGTGAGCTGAGCCTAAAAATAATCGGGCATTTCAAATTGGGGAGAAAATAATAAAAACGAACTAGCATCGACTAATTAAAAAAAAAAACTACATTTATTTTAATTTGAATTTACTCAAAACATGTACTTTCTTAATTCAAAGTAATCTATGGATCTTCAATAAGACATGTCTTTTTTTTAACTGCATTAATTTTGTTTTGTTAAAATTGATTAATCTACCAAAGAGGGTCTGCAGGGACAACAGATACATTTCAGTAACAACCACAATTCACATTTTAAACCATCTAAAAAAGTATATTAAAATGAAAATGTCCTGTTTGACATAAATAATATCAATGAACACGTTTTGACTGAAAACTTTCTAATTAAACCTCTATAGCACAACTGCAGAACAAGGAGCAAAGCATATTCACCAGAGCTACTGAGTTACATTTAGACACACAGACACAGTGCCATGCCAAGGGTGCTCCAGGCCCTGTTCAAAAACTCAAATCTGGGGACCCCGCCCCCCTACCCCCCAACAAATAACAATCAACATGAAGTACTTTTAAAAAGGGACCTTCCTAGCTTTCTCTGAAGCAGTGTCCGTGCCCCACTATGGAAGAAAAGAGCAAGAAGGAAATAAAACAAATGCAAAAAAAAAAAACGGCTTCTTTACAGGCTCCTGATAGGCCCAGTTCCACTGGAATCGTTGGAACCCCCCTTCACACAACACTGAACACATACACACACAGACACAAATCAGCTTTCTAGTAACATAACACAACTTTTCAAAATGTTTTTCTGTTTCAGTAACCATATGTTTCTTTTTTTCTTTTTATTTGTAGGTGACAGTAAATATTCTTGAAGCAAATGATGAAAAACCAATGTGCACACCAAATTATTATACAATAACTGTTCCAACTGACCTCAGCCCAGGCACTAACATTCAGAGGTTCCAACTCACCTGCACTGATCGAGACTCCCCACCTACTGCCTTCCGTTATACCATTAATTCAGGTACAAAGATTTCCTAAAATAAATACTGCCAAAAACTTGTTAATTAAATGCAATGATAGTATAATTTCATGAACTTACTTTTGTGTATTTTACAGGAGAGGTAAAACGAGATGACACGTTTGTCTACCTGACTTAGTGCCTTATAAATTGTACCTGATGTTTACCTTGCATTTTACAGGTAACATAAACAACCACTTTGCTTTTTCACCAACGGCGGGCTCAAACATCACAAGACTTATTCTGGCAGAACCGTTTGATTACTCTGACGGCCTGGACAAACAATGGAATTATAAACTTCTTGTATTTATAACGGATGATAACCTACTATCAGGAGCCCGACAACCTAAAGGCATTGTAGAGACTGGAACAGTTACAATAAATGTAAATGTAGTGATTGCAGGCCTGACTACAGTTTTAACCACTACACCTGTAAGTATCCGTCAAACTTGACTGTGTAAAATAACTACACATGGTGGTAGATTAAGTGAAATGCTAAGGCTGGTGTGCGTTCTGAGAAGCTGTGAAAATTGTGCAGCTTTCCAGTTGACAGTTTCTCATAAGCAGCATCAAATCAAACAATTCCTGAAATTTAAGGCATCGCAAAATGGGAGGAGAGATATAATGCAGGGATGTTTTAACTTTGGGGAAGGAACTGAAGTTACAGTTTCCATAAATCAGACTAGCTTTTACTGAAATAGAAGAAGGGTCTGCAACTGTACAAACACCCCCGTTAGGAGCATGAAAACAACAGAAGGGAAGAAAACATGTACCTTATAATTTATTAATTGAAGCATCTCGTCCAGATATTTACATATGTAGAAGCATATACTATACTAGTCCTTTTATTGTTTTTGTGGGTAGGCTAGAGGCTAGATTGCTTTTACATTTAAAAATAATAACAGATAGTCGCAAGAACATAAATAAAATATGAATAACAAATGCTGGAGGGAGTGGGAGGCTGAGAAAATAAAATATGTGAGTTTAATAAAAAATATGTATGTCTGCAAAATAATCTTACTCTATCTACTGTAATATAGTTTTCAAAGTGTTCAGATAGTTTGTAATATATACCTTTTTTAGGCACAGTATTAGATTTGCAGTAACTGTAAACCAACACATTATTATCTAGCACAATTTTTGGTCCCAAAAGATGGCATTATTGACATTAATGCATTAAGCTCTTCTTTATATTTGAAACACATCCCTTTTTTAATGAAATGTATAAATGTGCAGGACATGTTGTGCATTAACCTATTATTATTGACTTTCAGCCTAGTATCACATATATCCATATTGCTAAAAATGCATATGCTACAACTGCATGGTATGTCCCATTCATAATTACCCTGGGTGCAATGCTTCTCCTTGGATTTCTGGGGTACCTACTCTATCACCTGGCAAAATATCTGTCAAAAAAAGACCTCAGCTGCTGCACACCAAAACCTGCTAAATACAAGGAGCCTCCGTAAGTATTTATTTTTATGTTTATATATATATATATACAGTACTGTGCAAAAGTTTTAGGCAGGTGTGAAAAAATGCTGTAAAGTAAGAATGCTAATAGATTTTATTTATCAATTAACTAAATACAAAGTGAGTGAACAGAAGAAAAATCTAAATTAAATCCATATTTGGTATGACCACCCTTTGCCTTCAAAACAGCATCAATTCTTCTAGGTACACTTGCACAAAGTCAGGGATTTTGTAGGCATATAGTCAGGTGTATGATTAAACAATTATACCAAACAGGTGCTAATGATCATCAATTCAATATGTAGGTTGAAACACAATCATTAACTGAAACAGCAACAGCTGTGTAGGAGGAATAAAACTGGGTGAGGAACAGCCAAACTCAGCTAACAAGGTGAGGTTGCTGAAGACAGTTTACTGTCAAAAGTCATACACCATGGCAAGACTGAGCACAGCAACAAGACACAAGGTAGTTATACTGCATCAGCAAGGTCTCTCCCAGGCAGAAATTCCAAGGCAGACAGGGGTTTCCAGATGTGCTGTCCAAGCTCTTTTGAAGAAGCACAAAGAAACGGGCAACGTTGAGGACCGTAGACGCAGTGGTCGGCCAAGGAAACTTACTGCAGCAGATGAAAGACACATCATGCTTAGTTCCCTTCGCAATCGGAAGATGTCCAGCAGTGCCATCAGCTCAGAATTGGCAGAAAACAGTGGGACCCTGGTACACCCATCTACTGTCCGGAGAAGTCTGGTCAGAAGTGGCCTTCATGGAAGACTTGCGGCCAAAAAGCCATACCTCTGACGTGGAAACAAGGCCAAGCGACTCAACTATGCACGAAAACACAGGAACTGGGGTGCAGAAAAATGGCAGCAGGTGCTCTGGACTGATGAGTCAAAATTTGAAATATTTGGCTGTAGCAGAAGGCAGTTTGTTCGCCGAAGGGCTGGAGAGCTGTACACGAATGAGTGTCTGCAGGCAACAGTGAAGCATGGTGGAGGTTCCTTGCAAGTTTGGGGCTGCATTTCTGCAAATGGAGTTGGGGATTTGGTCAGAATTAATGGTCTCCTCAATGCTGAGAAGTACAGGCAGATACTTATCCATCATGCAATACCATCAGGGAGGCATCTGATTGGCCCGAAATTTATTCTGCAGCATGACAACGACCCCAAACATACAGCGAAAGTCATTAAGAACTATCTTCAGCGTAAAGAAGAACAAGGAGTTCTGGAAGTGATGGTATGGCCCCCACAGAGCCCTGATCTCAACATCATCGAGTCTGTCTGGGATTACATGAAGAGAGAGAAGCAACTGAGGCTGCCTAAATCCACAGAAGAACTGTGGTTAGTTCTCCAAGATGTTTGGGCCAACCTACCTGCCGAGTTCCTTCAAAAACTGTGTGCAAGTGTACCTAGAAGAATTGATGCTGTTTTGAAGGCAAAGGGTGGTCACACCAAATATTGATTTGATGTAGATTTTTCTTCTGTTCACTCACTTTGCATTTTGTTAATTGATAAATATAAACTATTAACATGTCTATTTTTGAAAGCATTCTTACTTTACAGCATTTTTTCACACCTGCCTAAAACTTTTGCACAGTACTGTATATATGTATATATATATATATATATATATATATATATATATATATATATATATATATAGCATTTCTAATTTAAAAAGTAAGTTGCTTTAAATTACATTTTCTAACTTTTATTTTTTTTACTGTCATGGCGTTTACAGTAATTCTCAATGGTTCTTATTGCAATTACTCAGATATTGTTGTTTTTTTTTCAAACTTACATTTTTTATTAGTTTAGTTTATTTACATGAGAAAAGGTGGTATTGTATGTAATGGCAGGCCGTTAAAGAATGCTGTCTGGGAATCCAAAGGTATATCCAAACTAAAACATATTTTTGAAGATGAAGCAATAATGTTGTTACTCAGATATTGTTTTTTTAAGACGGTGTGTTCTTCAACTCTACCTACCCACCATAAACATATGTAAGGTAGGCTGGAGTAGTGTGTTTATAGTGATAAGCACCAGCAACATGTAGTACACAGTTGTGTACAAAAGGAAACTTAATTCAAAGTAGATGTTCATAAGATGTTAATTCAATAAAAACACCTTTGCTGACTTGCACCCTTGCTACTTTTGTCTATGGCAGGCAAGTACACACACGTAGCTCCTTAACTCAAGTGAACACACTTTAACACAGATTTATCTAGAGATAAAAAAAATAGTTATTTGCGTAACTGCAATAATAACCACTTAGAATGATTGCAAACAAAAAGTTGTGGGGCCAGTAAAACATAAAATATAATTTGAAGTAACTTCTGGATTTGGGAGTTCTGTTTGTGAACACGTTTGTAAATGTTGATATTGCTGTTTAATAAAGACTTTCCTTTATTGTTTTCATTTAACAGGATTCAAAATACAAGTACGTTTTTTTAAGATAAAATCTTTAAACTTTTGTAGTTTTCAAATAAAAAAATATAATAGTTTGTATACTGTCTAATTTTGTATCTCAATCCCATTTTCTTTGCAGATAAAGCCAAGAAAGAAGTCGTTATGGTACGTATTTTCTTTTTTTTTTATGTTATGTTACTATGAAAAGTCTAATTGTTTTTTCCTCAAACATGGTGCCGTTACTGTGATCTATTTTTATTTTTTTTGTCTCTTAGGAATTGACAAAGATTAACACTGTCTTTGATGGAGAAGCAGTAGACCCAGGTAAGAAGTGCAGAATTTAAAAGGTCCTTTTAGAAAGCCTTCTGTATTCAATGCATTTTTCTTGTGTAATACGTAGTATTCAATTGCATACAATTCAATTTTTTTTCAGGAAATGAGAAAAGTGAAAATGCTATGCTTTCCCCTTTTTCTGAAGCATACTCTGTGAAAATGAATGAAAAGGAATGATACATCTGGCATCATAGAAAATGTCTACACATTTGATGTATCTTTTGGGATGAAATATAGTGTTATTGTGACAGTTTTATGGGGCTCTAATTTTTCAAAATAAGAAAGTACTCGAGATAATGATCATAAAATGTATGAATTACAGACTGGATTAAAATGCTTGGACAATAGGCTTCAATTTTGTTGGTATATTTTTAGACAACGCATAGATGACAGAAAAATGAGTTTCTTCTGTCAGTTTCACAAAGTTAAGAATGAATTAATAGCAAAAGTAAGTTAAACTCCAGCAGCTGTTTTCATATTCTCTGTGTGCTTGTTTATTTATTTCTAGTCACAGGGAAAGTTTATGAGTTCAACACAAAGTCTGGAGCTCGCCGGTGGAAAGACACCCAGATACTCAAGGACCCTCAGCCAATCAAAATGGAGAGCAGTGAGCTTGTGATTCCAGTGTTGCCCTCCAGTATTAACGAAGGCAAAGGTAGGATCGGGACAGCAAACGGACAGAAAACCAACAGCCACGATGTCAAGGCATTACAGAAGGGAGCTGAAAAGAAGAATGTATTTGGACCTGACCCCAAGAGCTTGCTTCAGAACCCAGCAGGGCAGCCCACAGAGGGGTTGTCACCATTACCAACGCCAAAGACGAAACAGGAAGGAGAACCAAAATCCATTCTGAAAAAGGGGGATCTGTCAGAAGTCTGACATTTTTTAAAAAGATCTCTCAGTGCTGAAATCACAGCAGAAAATGTATTTTTGTGTGTTTTTATAATTTCGGACGGTACTGTTGTTTGGTCTACATATGGTTTTGTTAACTTTTTAATTTGTTTGGATGTAATTTTCAAAAATCACTTATGTTTTGATATTGAAATATGCTAGCTAATCTAATTTAAACGTTGGCGAAAAAAAGCCATTTAAATGCTGGCTGTTAAAGGTCCAATTCAATTAATTGATTGATTGTATTTTTATATTTACTTTAAATACATTTTGAAACAATAAGATATTACAAAATCCAAAATGGAATCAGTCACAAATATAAAATGTACTTGTGACTTACATTTGTCTTCCTCTGAAATGGCTGACATGAGCACCACTTAATTTAGTATAGCTTTCTGTTTGTGTGTAATATCTTGGATGTCTGTTAAAGTTTACCTTTAACATTTTTTTTTTTTTAATCCAATTGCAAGTCTTACAATTCAAGGACTGGACATTGGCCCTGTCCACACTATGCCTTTAAACCGTATTAGTTGCCTTTAAACCAGCTAAAAAGTGCTAAATATGGTTTGCGTCCACACTACACAGCGTTTAATACTGTACTCGAAAATTGGACTTGAGACCACCTTAGGAGGTGGTTCTAATTAGATCGTATCAGGTAGTGCAGTTTTTCAGAAGTGTGGACGCTGTAATACCGTACTACATTTTTTGTGTATCCTCCAATATCCCAAAATGCGTTGTGGTATGTTTGGCGAAATACTGGCGCCTGAAGAACTTGCTATCAGTGTACACTCTGCAATGGGTATTCATATTTATGCTTAAAAAAAACCTGTCAGGACATCTCTGTTAAACTAGTGGGGAAAATAACAAAAGCACAACGTTAAATTAGGCGACTGCAAAAATGAAATGCGAGTTAAAAGTAGGATTGGGGATGAACAATACACGTAATTTGTCAGCTCTTTTTGAAATAAAATTAAGGGGACCAGAATTAGGCGCAGGCAAGATATGAAGTTAAAAACATAGACTGTTTTGTAATTAACAGAATTGTTAGGGGCTCCTGAGTAGCGCTTCCAGCAAAGGCGCTCCCCGTGGAGTGCAGGATGTGCCCTATAGCCTGGAGATCACAGGTTCAAATCCAGGCATGTCATTGCTGATCGTGACTGGGGGCTCCTAGGGGAGGGATTAGGTCGGCAGGGAAATCCACGGTTCACCGTGCACCAGCACCCCCTGGGGCTGATAGGGCGCCTGTGGGTCTGCAGTGGAGCCATTCAGAACTGTGTTGTCCTCTGGCACTATGGGTCTGGTGGCTTCACTGTGGATCTGCAGTGCAAAAAATGATGGATTGGCAGGAACATGTTTTGAAGGATGTGTGTTTCAGCCTCCATTTCCCAAGTCAGCGGGGGGTTGCAGCAGTGAACCAGAATAAAAAAAAATAATAATTTGGCATTCCAAACTGGGGAGAAAACTAAATTTTAAATGCTTGAATCAGATCGCCGCATGGTCTTCTTTGTTCAAGACTGAATAGATTCAATTCTTTTAGCCTGTCTGCATATGACATGCCTTTTAAACCCGAAATAATTCTGGTCGCTCTTCTTTGCACTCTTTCTAGCGAAGTGACCAGAACTGAACTAAACATCACCTGATTAAAAATAAAACCTGAAAATTTCAAGCCCTACTTACATGGATTCACATTTACTTTTTCCAAAATACTTGTTTGATTTATTTTTAGCAATATGCATCTCTATTAATATGAAGCATAACAAATTATTTTAAAATAAAAAACAGTGCATGGTGGGATACTATCATATTCATTCCACTGGAACTGTAACCGAACTATCTTAATAGTGTGTGGACACATTAAGCCCGAATAAACATGAAATGGTACTTCAGTGTGGACACTTTGAGCTGAATTAATTAGAACGGTTTTGAGTACTGTTCTCGAGATCAGTTATGTAGTGTGGACAGGGCCTTACACTTGATACACCATAGTACAGACTGAATGCAGAGGCCAGCTATCCATATTTAATGTTTGTTAAGGTTTTGATCTGGGTTGTCTGGTGTACTAAAATCAGATAAAGTCCATTTTGTTTTGTTTTTTATCCTGATTGTTGCTGAGGTGTAGGATTGACCTCTTATCTTAATCCCAACTAAGAGCTGTGATATGAAAGCAATCAATTGAAGGCAACCAATGTATTTATTAACACAGATGACTCTCACACATACTTATCATGCTATTTTTCTTTATTTAAAAAATGTTTTCTTGGAGTTTAGTTAAAGCTGAGACAATTAAGAGTGCAACAATTCCTCTGATTGAGTTGTGTTGGTGTTTAATGTTGTTTTTTTGCATGCCTCTCATTTGTTTACCTCATAAAAGAACACTAGTTCCTGTTATCAATGTCTTTGTTTGACAGTTGCCATGGCCTGCGCTAAGGCTCAGATAGTAACTATGTGGAACCTTGTACAACTTAGACACGGTGTGTACTTAGTTAAAACAGGCAGTGATGTATGGAAAGTTCCGAACATCACAATAGGTATTAAACATGTTTTGTTCTATGCCAGTGGTTCTCGTTAAACATTTGTCAAGGGCCATATTAGTGACTACAAAATCAGCAGGTGCCATAATATTATACTACAGTATAATCACACATCCCACATTAAAAATCATGGTTTTCACACTTATAGTTCCTACTACAAAAATGTCTTAGCCCAATCCAGTTCTTGAGCAGTCATATGGGTGAGTTAGAGGGCTCAGATACTTGAGTACTCAAAATAAAATCTATTCATTACTTTTTTTCTTGGCAACAATTTATTCAGTTAAGTACTTGGCATCCTGAAAACCTCAATTTCTTTGGGGGGTGTGGTTCCACACAAATCTTAGGTTCAGAATGTCAGTCACTCCCCCTCGCTACCCAGGTAGCTGAAATACGCCCCCTAGCATAAATGCTTACCACTGTTCTATACTATAAAGCCCAAATTCTAATAAACACCACGTACTTTCTTCCCCTGCTTATTTAGTAGTATTTATACCCAGTATATTGTGATAATCATAATATAATCCATAATGAATAATAATATACATATAGGGCCTTATTATATTGTGTATTTGTTAAAAGCTTAACTCAGTAGTTGGTGTTACTAAAGCGCTGCCTGTTAATGTATTGCTATTAATGTTCTGTAAAACACTCAATCAAGCAATCAAATTATTTTTATATAGCGCCTTTCATGGCAAGCCATCCCGAAGCACCTCTCAATCAAATAAAAGGTCTATGAAAACAAGACTTTATAGAATTAGAAAAAAATGCACAAACCAATTTACACACCCAGACCCTATTAAATGCTCAGTGATGTTTATTAAAGACAATTATTGTTTAATTTAGTGAGTTAAAGTTGTCGGTTTTCTTCAGAGAAATCCTCAGTTAACTGGTTTCAGACAAATGTAAAATACATTTTTCTCACAGAAGTAAAGAATGATTTTATAGCATACCTTGAATATCACTGTCATATACCCTTCACTTCTTGTTTGTTCACTGCTCGTGGCTCCAATTACATACAAGTGCTACACGATTGTATATAATGATCACTGACTGTGAAAAGTGCCTCTCTGTGGGCTTGTTCCACTGCACACCAAGGCATACTAATACTGCAGTGGTTTGAGAAAGAAGTAATAAATGTTAACACACAATGATGTAAAGTAGCAAACAAAATACATCTTCAACATGAGTTTCCACAAGAGGTTGTTGTGCACCTTTACTAGGACACGTGTGTTTCAGTGGGACCGGTGTGAGTAAATGATAAAGCATCCCTGGATCGGATTAACTCTTCATTGCTTTGCTTCTAATCCCAGTGTAACAAACTGCCGGACATGTCTGTAATACAACTACAATGTAGAATGTAGCAGCTATGGATTGCCTGCGTTGTCGGGTACTGTTTTAACATAGCAGACACTGCTTTCAAATTACAATAATTAGCATTAAAAAATACAGTTCATTTAAAATTAATCAAAATTACCTCTAAGAATTATATAGAAATACCTATCATTGGGAAATGGCAGTATATACTGAACCTAAATTCCTTGCCGAAATCAAAAACATAGGAGCAGTACAACTCCAGTTCCAAAATGTCAATTTCCTTCATGCAAGAAATGATTAGGTTATTTTCAATCATAGTGCTTACGTGTTAAAATGAATTGAACTGCCACCCACTCAAGGCTGTATTTCCATGTTCTAAAGCAATCAGGTTATAAAAACACCCACTTCCTGTTTGTGAATACAAAGTAAATATTTGCATCTGAACATGTCCTTTAACACTGTCACATGGTCTAGTGCGTAACGCTTACAGTGCTTGCTGAGCAGCAGTCCCATTTTAGAAAGTGTGTACTAGTTTTTGGATTCTATTCAAAGTTGTAAATTAATGTATGTGACCTTCAACACATGTATGTAAAGGGCAAGATGAGAAGCCACTGCCCTCCAGAAAGACAGACAAGAAAGCAAGCCAAGCTATCAAAATAGCTTGACCACCATCTCTCTTCCTCAAGGGATATGTACACATACAGTCAGCATAGGTCATGTTGATGCACTATTTCATGATAGTAATATCATTAATTCAGCATTCACAGCCTTAAGAACTGCAGAGTTATAACCATGGTTCTGTAGATCGCAACGAGGAAGCTATAATGATGAAACAGTTAAACTAATGTAGGACGAGTCTAGCATCACTTCTGAAAGAATGCACCATTTGTTAGTAGTGAGCACTGGGAAGACAACGAGAGATGGGGCAAGTCACAAGATTAATAAAAAAAACAAAAGCCACATTATGCAAGTGCAATACAAATTCCAAGCATTGGAGACATCAAGGCTTTATTTGGAGTTGCAGTGGGATGCTGGCAATGCTTCTGTGTCCTTTCATTCCGTCATAACAAGGCTTTTTAACTGAAATTAAGTCAACGGGTTACTGTTAAGTATGTTGACAAAATGCTCCAAAACCACGTTTTTATTTATTTTTTATTTTAATGAGCAAGTCAGTTTTCTAGAATAGAAAACATTCAAAATGAATAAAACCAAGAACATGATACACTGTTTACGCTTTATATGGCATTAGTTTTATCGGCCATAACTCCTCAAATATTAAGAATTTATGGTGGAAGACAAAATCAGTATTACTGGTAAACTTGGAGTGATCGCTCCTCAAGCCATACTAACAAGCTCTATATGAGGCAGTGTGTTTATTTCTGCAGTTCGAGCAGTCTATTAAATTGACATCATGCACACAAAACCGGAAAGTTAAATCTTGTGTATGTAAAAGCTCAAAAAGAGCTACAATTGTAATTTGTCTAGTAACGTTGTGTTTAAATACATTTCTTGTTGTGGTTTACATCATTAATGAAAGGCATTTAAAATATAAAAACTATCAAGAACTTTTTTTTTTTAAAGTGTATAATGTATTTGTATAAATGTGCTAAACGGTGCAGAAAGCACTCACATTTAAAGAGCAGCGAGATACTAACCACCTCCTTTATGGTAAAAAGCTTGGCAGCATATATGACTCATAAGAAATGTCTCTATATTAACAAGGTGTAAACAATGGTATAGCCTGACATTAAGCCTTGGTAAAACATGTACTAATGTGCTAAGGCACATGAAAGAAATCTATCATGCAACAAAAAAAACATTCATCAGAAATAAAAGGGACTATAAATGTTGTGCATCACATGACATTTTTCCAGTCATGTGTAAATGTGAGCGTTTCAGTATGTCCCTGTGACAGGTTAACTTTCTTATTCATATTTGTTTAAACAGGTACTTGAATTAGAGCTAATTCTGAAACGGAACAAAGTGTGTACTATACAAGGCTACCAAATATGAAACAAGAGTCAAACAAAAGATTACTGCTTTTAGATGTATTTTGACAACCTCTGCAGACACTTTTTTCCAGGTGCAATAGGCAATAAACCAGAAAGTGACATGAGTAAATATAAAGAAATCAAATAAGTACACAAAAACTGCTCATCGGCTTTTTACAGAACAAATGCAGCACAGCCTAGTGGAACCCAAAAAACACAATATGCCAAGATACACAATATTTAACTTTACATTTTTGGTGAATCTATTTCTGTAATATACTACTGAATACAAAATTAGTTTTCTTCTTCTTAGAACATATAACAATTCTGCAAAGCTGTTTTATGAAATACTGACAAACAAATGTGTGCAGCGCTTATTAAGCAAGAGTATATAAAATTACTATGCAAAACAGCTGCTTTCATTCATGAAAATACATGCATGTTCTTCACAAACTTCAAAGGCAATGAAAAAGTCAAGTAAATCTGAATGATGCAATGAAAAAAATTTTCATAAATCACAAACAATAATAATAATGTAGTGAACTTTTAACATTCCACAAAAAGATTTACGTTACAATGGTGAGTATATTGAAACTTACATCAGTTATGTTTCCCAATATATTCATGAGAAACTTATTTTTAAAGAGAAACTCTTTCAGAAATGTACACCTGATGTATATTTATTTGTTTCTTCCCCTTCTCTGCCACAAAAGGTTAAACAGCACAGCAGACGACACAACTCTTAATACACTACATTGTGACGTGTTGCACAGTATCACACAGACTGCATTAGGTTGTTTTTTTAAACAATAATTTGGAAAAACAGAGGGGTCTCTCTTCATTTCCCCAATGTGACCTACATCCGTGGCGGTGCAGACACACTTTCTGAGCCCTGCTGAGTGGTGGAGCCTGTCTGTGGGGGGGTGTGCCAGCTGGTTTCCTTAAATGCAAACCATGCATTTCCTACCCAAAGAATCAAGTTCAGAAAGCCAAACACCTAGATGCAAGTAAAAATACATCCATATTAAAGCAGCGTCTCAAATGGACAAACTATGAGTTCAGGGGCTAGTTTCACAAAGCAGTTCTAGGTAGCAGCCTGCTAAATCCAACTTCCAAAAAAAGAAAGAAAGATCATATTTACCCTTTAAATCATATAGATTCCTGGTGAATATCTACTAAACTTTATTGCTTGAAATATTGTTTTTAGAAAGAGGAAAAAAAAAAAATAGGATAGCTTGCTAGCTAGCAGCCTGCTAAGTGCTAGCAGTGTTTTGTGAAAATGGTCCCGGATTGGTTGTTAATGAACACATGACTATGCAGAATGTTTGCACAACTGCACACTTTAGTTCTATTCAGTAATGACAGGGAACACAATGTTATGCATTTTTAAATGCCCATTTTATAAATACATTAACACACTCCAGGGTGTCCAGTAGTAGGATGAAATTACTGCACTTCCTGGGTGGTTGGAGGCACTTGGCTTCGCCTCGTGCCTCTCAATGCACCCACAGCATGTAGTAATTATATAACTACTGCAGCCCCACATGTGTTATTGCTTACTTAAACATATGAATGATGTTGCTTATATTTTCAAATTGGTTTATAAAGAGAGAAAACAAGAACTCTGATTTCAGTTTCTTTATCTGGGTTATTGAGATTGTCTCACTTATTACTGTTGCAAAATAGTTAAATACATTCACAAGAAAACCATTTTATGTTAACGTACATGTGGTGATTTTTCAATTAGTTGATTTGTTTTCTGTTAATCAATAAAGCAGTATTTGTATTTTACAAACTCCACTCTTTGCCAAATGTAATCTTTAAAAATGTTTTGTAGTTATATTTTAGTCATTTAAAAAACAAATCTATTACATATTTCATAAAAATGAAGTTTGGTACCTACCACTGAGACACTCAGGCCTCCCATATTAGCAAATGATGTAACATCACAAGTGATACCATCTTCTTTACAAGCTGACAATGTCTCCCGGATTCCCTCAATACCTATAGAAGTCTTAACGTTTCGAAGGCCTTGGGCCCAGGCTGAAGAGCTGACCAGCCAAAAGAAGGCAAAAAGACACGTCACGACGAAGTCCTAGAGAAGTACAGGAAAAAAAAAAAAAAAAAAAACAGCCTTAAAAAACCATGACTTCTGTGTAAAAGTTCACACCATGGTAGTAAAATTTAAAAAAATAAAAATAAGATAGCCATTGGAAACCGAATCTCCTGTGCATGACGATTTACATTGTTTTATTATGCATTTATGCCACTGGGTTATAATTAGAATAGATGTAGTTTACATTGGTTTTTATATTTTACTTGCACAGAAATAGGTCTCAGTTTAAAACAGCAAGCAAAACTTACCAATACTCAGTCCTTGCAGCAGGTAATAAAAAAAAGGTATTATAACATTATGAATGAGATTTTATTTATTAAAAGCTGACTATTTCTGACTGCTTTGAAGTACTGAAGGAATTTGTTGACTGGCCTCATATAAAGCTAGGGCATAGACATTTTCAAATAGGGTCCTTCTATTATGTACTTACTGTATATATTTGTGTTGATCCAGGACTGTGATATAGTAACATAACTTATCAGTCTAGATCAAAAGAACTCGGATCCTAACACTATAAATGAAAGATCAAAATCCAAGTGCAATGAATTCCTACTTTGTTTCACCAATGATTTCATCCAGTTCAAATAATATGTTCCTATTTCTAACTAACATCTTAACTTTAAAGCACACAAAAGAGGAAATATTTTTTAAATCACTTACTATCATTGGCCCACGGTTTGATTCATTGTAAACATGCAAATATCCAACATACAACACCAGGGCAGCAATACAGTAAAGAAATGCAAAGACAGCCACGGAAACAAAGAACTCAGCAGATGAGGAGGAATCTCCAATGAGGTGTGTTTCCTGTAGAGTTCTATTGCATATATCCTTTCCACTAGGAACAAGCACAACTTGGTTTAACCTGAAAAAAAGAGAAATCATGTCAGTAAGAAACATATCAGTCATATTCATTTTCCATAACTTCAAAAACAGTCAATCATAGATAATGTTTGTTGCCTTGGTTTTGCTCAGCCAATAAAAAAAAGTAGCTCAATGTAAGATACTTCAGCAATGAGACTAGCCATGGGTAACAACAACACCAGTATTACAAAACTGATTTTATCAAACATGTACAAATGCAAAACATCCATAAATGATGAATTAGTAATTTATACTATGCATGATTTACATCTGCCACGTTTAATTTACTGCAACCAATCCACAGACAGTAAGTTTTTAATTAATACGATTGTAAGTCGCCCTGGATAAGGGCGTCTGCTAAGAAATAAATAATAATAATAATAATAATAATAATAATAATAATAATAATATGAACTAAAATATTTGAAGAGAGATAACGTACTATGCAAAGAACAGACAGGTATGAATTCAGTTTCTCAGTTTTCACAAAATATGTTTTTTAGTTTAGAACGAAATGTGTAAAATAGAGCTTTCTTGTGTGGAGGTCTACTTGTTGTGTGCTGGTGTTGGAGCTTGTACCCTAGGTGACCTTATGGGTCAGACTTGTATGTGTTCCACTATAGGTTAAATAAAGAACAACGCCCATTTTAAATTTCAACAAAGCTAATGAAAATATACTTCACAATGTACCTCATACTTACTTGAAAGGGTAACTGAAATTGACATTCAAGGTGGCATTTGGTCCATCTCTGCAGAAAACTGATATTACACTTTTACCACTATACCCACCACAAGTCGCAAATGCAAAGATTGCAAAAATCTGAAAAATAACAACCAAAAAAAAACACAGTCAGGCAGACTCAAAATACTGCTCAGTGCCCATAGAAGGTAAAACGCAATAACACCTGTATTCACAGTTACCTGAACTAAAAGTTAATCTGCTCTTACCCCTGAACACCAAACACACCCCACCAAAAATCACTGTGGGACCAATAAGTAGCAGTCAAAGCTGTTTATGACCATTTTATTACTGTCCAAATAGTTATCTTAGACAGATGGGGTCAATGGCAGCATACCAGTGATTTAGTCCACATCAAGTGGATTAAAATGCAGACCAGAAAATCCTGCATATCTGTACTAACTCAATCCTGATTGCAGCGTACCAAACAGATGATACCGGTAACCAAGTGTGGAGAAAGTATTCAAACGTGTTACTTAAGTAAACGTACTGTTACTTGGAAAAAAATGTAATTAAGTGAAAGTCAAAGTATCCTTCTAGAAAACTACTTGAGTAAAAGAACAAAAGTATCAGATCTTAAAAGTACTCAAGTATCAGAAGAAAAAAGTAGCCGCCCTTAAATTCTACCCATGGAAATGCGGCTGAAAAAAAAAAAGAAAACTTGTCCTGCAGACTTCCTAGCTGCCCTTATTGTATCTATTTAAATTCAGAATAGCAAAAAAAGTGTTTTTTTGTTTGTTTTTTTTAAACTCAATCGAAAATAGTGTTAATCAGTGGCTATAGCAACTACTCTATGGTTTTATTCACAAGTTGTAAAACAAATGGATGTAGACTGACATTCAATAACTTTATTTCAACGGATCACCAGCAACACAGACATGGTACGTGTTCTGACAGCACTTTGAATAAACTTTATGAACACAACAGCACGATTACCAATAACACATTAAAAAAGTAGCCTAACAGTAAATACTGATATTTAGCTGGCTGTACAAATATGCACTCAAATCCTATTTAAAAAAAAAAAAAAAAAAAGTTAGATAAACACTTCACAAAACAGGGTACGAACAGCTGCATGCAAGTAGAATATTTAATTATATATAGAATAATTAATTAAATACGGTGTACTGCATTAAATTGTTATTTATGCCACAACTGGAAGTAGCCTACAGGGTCCACCACTTGGATTAAACCAAAGAACCCGAACAGACTTAAACACTTATTAGAAAAACTTGTTTAACGTATCCATATTCTAATAGCATTTGAGCCCTCAGGAGCCTTCTCGCCTTCGGCTTGCGCATGTAACTGCACGAAGCGGGCATTACCACACGATTAAGCCCTCTCCTTCGGGCTCAAATGCTTAATTTAAATCTCAAATCAGGAATTTAAATTTTAGTCACAACATTTATTCATGAATAAAACACAATTCATGAAACAATTCTAGGATCAAATGTTAAATTTGAAATCCTGTTTTGAAACTGCTTGTGGATTACTGTTACTCTTCTAAACTACTAATGCATCCTCTGCAGCTAAACGTTGTGTTTGTTGATTGGTTGTTTTAAAAATCAAAAACGGTCTCTGGTTGGGCATCAACAAACCATGTCATCATCAAAGCAAGCAGACTCTGCTTTACCCAATCAGAATCCTGGCCAGCGCAAGAGTCACTGTGCTGAAAGAACAAGTAACGAGATGCTTCTGTAGTGGAGTAAAAAGTACAATATTTTCTAAACAAACGTACTTGAGTAAAAGTGTCCCAAAAATAATGTACTTAAGTAAAGTACAGATCCTGAAAACAAATACTTAAGTTACTTTTCACCCCTGCCGGTACATGGTTTAACTGATCGGAACAAGTGGAACACATTAGACTGACAATGGGGACTAACCTACAGCTGAGGACAAAAGTTTTGCATCACCCTATAGAATAAACACATTTTGCATCATAAAGTCGAATGAAACCTGTTAAATAATGTTATGTTTATATATTAAATTACATACCATTTTGTAGTTTTACATATACTTAACAAAAAAAAACTTATAAACTGAAAAATGTGACATTCCGAAATCCAACATGAAACACTGTACTTCTTTTGGCTTCCGGTATACTTCTGAGATATCATTTTGTAGTTTTTTTGACTACATGATGTTGAATAAAATATCTAAATTATGTTCATATAGTTTTTTTTGTTTTTATTTAACTCTCAATCCTAAAATTATAGCTGTATAAACCCTTCTTTACTTATCCGACATGTGGAATTCAGAGTCTGATAACTATATAAAGGGATCCCTGTACAAAAAGAAAGATGCATTTTTATTAGATTAAACATGTTTAACTAACAATAAATGTCATGTCATTTTGTGCACATTTCAAACTGGCAGATCATACTTGCATTTCAGCTGCCGACACCGCTGCATAGGCACAGCAAAGTTTAACTGCGTGACTTTAAGGGACTATTAGTTGTTTATAGTTAAAGCACATGAAATGAAATTATATTGCCTTAACTGAAAACGGTACCAAAGGCACATGATTAAAAAACCTATTTAAAATGTAGGGGTCTATATATATATATAGAACGTGCCGGACATAGAAATGGACAGATTATTCAGATGTACTTGTCATTTTATAGGGAAAATGCAGCTGTCTCTGCAAATAAAATAAATACATTAATTAATTAATTAATTAATTACATTAAGCAGTAAATGCTTATTAGGACGAGCAAGCGTACTAAATTAGTCTTATCCTTCACAGTACTAAATTAATCCACTTGAACATCAATGACATGCTGAATCGGGATCTTGTTTAGTCTGATTCAGCAGATGATCCACCTGTGATGCTTATCTTCTGATACACTGCAATGGGGATTAGAAGGTGTACTAACTTTAGTCCAATCAAGTGGACTAAACCTGCTTATCCACTAGTTAGACACATCAAGTGGACTAAATTTGGTACGCTGTAATTGACCCATGGTCTTTTTACAGATGGTTCTAACAGGATGTACAGATTTAATGTAAATGCTACTGTGTATTATTAAGTAACAGGTTTCAGAATTTCCAGTATGCACTATAAATGCGTTTGATAAATAACAGTGTACGTTTGACTTTTGCAAAGTTTAACATTAAAAGAATTGCATGATTGTGATTTACAGTACCACACACTTTACGACCGATTTAAACAACAACAACAAAAAGTATAATCTTCAGAACATTTTCTGGCAGCTAAACTGAGAAAAGTCTTATTTATTGCACACAAGGCTGTGCAAGTTAAGTTTCGATTTCTCCGGCTGCTGCTAACCCAAAACAGAACTCTCATTACTCATGTTTTATGACTCCAATTAGGAATAATAATAAAAAAAAGATTACAAATGTTTATTGCGAACATGTGGCAATTATCTGCCCATTATGAATCACATTTTTGCATGACTTTTTTCAATGTTTACATATGTTTCTATATGCGATCCTTACAGACAGTATCTCGTAACAGACGTAGAGACTAACTTAAGCAATATAACTTGTTGTATGCCAAACTACAGGGTGGATGAGTGCCACGCCACGCCTGGGTAAACCAGCACATTTCACAATCACATATGGTAAAAGGCAGCAACAAATTTCAAATTACACACACACACACACATATAATTATATATATATATATATATATATATATATATATATATATATATATATATAGTTAATTTGATCTTTTCCAGTTGCGGGCCTACGATCCGTGAAGCTAAAGTTTGCCACAACCACTTTTTTCGTGCACTTAATCGGATTTGAATTGCAGTGCAAGGCCCTTGCGGATGGGTTCTCAAGAAATGTCATAATACTCACCCATTCCAGGATTTTGATGAAACCCAGCGGCTCCATGATGGGCCGAAAGTTTAACTGTAGGCCTGTCATCTTCTGCAAAACAACAACAAAAAACCCGTTAAATGTGCACACTATGTAATCGTAGAACTGTAACTACAGTAAAACGTGTTCCTTGAACTTGTGAGTCAGCCAGTTGATTAAGATTGCCCCTCCCCTTTTTTTTTTTTTTTTTTTGGTTACCTGAGCCAAGCTATCCATTTCCTGTATTCGATTTGTGGAAGGAAGTTGTTTTTTTTTTTTTTTTAAATCCCAAACTCTTCTTTCGTATTAAAATAAATAGAAAGCTCAAGTGGTGAAAAAAAGTTTACGTTGTTTAAATTAATTATTGTCACAGCTGCTGGCAAATCATGTGCGTTGTATTCCCTCAAAAAATAATTTTACATTTGCTCCGTAGCTGCCGCATATGTTTTGTTGGTCACTCACTTTCTCATTAAGCAACCCACATTTTGCCTACTGCGATTAATTTATATGTTCCGATCTACAAACCTACAAACCTAAAACCTTTACTGTTGGTGGTCAAAATCTTCCCATCTGTTTGACACAGATTTCGCTAGCCTTTGCTAGCTATCCGTATTGGGTTTTGCAGTTGATTTGCACTTTCTCTTTCTGTCCCTGCCTGAAGAATCCTGATATGAATCATCTGACCTCATTAACAAACAAACAAATACCGACAGAAAGCCGCGAGACCCATATGACGTTTAATACGTTCAGTCATGAAGTCAAATACAGTTTCTGGGGTGTGGATCTGCGATTATTTTTAAAACTAAAATGAATTACTCACACTGTATTTAAAGTTGACGTGTACAGTGCATTCAATCTTACTCTAAGAGAGAAGGCGGCGTTACTTTATTTCCTAACGGTTTATATTTCTTTGTGCAGTTATATACCTTCTAAGAAAATAGTCTTGACAGATTTTTTTGCTTCATTCTCCAAAGGCAGTTTTAGCTAAGGGACACATTCACTTTAAAGCCAGCTTGCAACTACATCACTCTGCGCTGTTGGCAAAAACAGCATTGACCAGCCTAGTCTATCCTGGTAAGAGCAGACAGTTTAAGTGGCTGTGCTGGTTCAATAAACATAATGAACATGGGCTTATTAAGGAAAAACCTTCTTAAACTGCTCTGCACACTTAATTACCTGTATCCTGCATATTGCATTTAATATTTTAGCCTTTTTAGTACAAATACTGAATCTGGTTTAATGGCCAACAGCACAAACTATTTTGTCCATCAGATCCTGTATTAACCATTAGGGGTCTACACTCGTAACTGTATATAACTAAATGTAAAGGGGATAATTCCCTCGTCTGAAATGTATTCACATTAGACTGTGGTGCTTTTGAAGGTGGAAAGGAGCTGAATGACAAACAGGGAACAGCTACAGAGGGACATGGTGATGGATCTGTAAAGCCACTCCATCACCACAACCACTAATAAAGATTGTTAACTTCTGATTCGATATTAAAAGGAACAATTACTGAGCTTCTGCTAGAAACATGGGCAGCATCACTACAGATTGTAAACATGGCCAACATGTGTGACAGAGTGACTGAGGGAAAGTATATATTGGATAGAGCCTTATTTCCCTATTACTGTGGTAGGGCGAAAGCCCTTAATGCAGTGATTCTCAATCCTGGTCCTGGGGGACCATCATCCTGCTGGTTTTTGTTCCAACCAAGCTCTCAATTACTTAATACAATGTTATACCTAAATTTAAATCTTCGTCTGTTTAAAATAATTAAAAAGCTCAGATTAATCAAATTATTAGTTCAATTAAGGGTTCAATTATGTAATTTGAGAGCTTGGTTGGAATTTTCTTCGAAATTGCCTGGAATATTTATTTTTCATATCAACCATACATGCAATTAACCAATAAAACCTTCTTAAATAATCATACTAGAAATATCAAGCTCTTGTTGCTTGAAATAAAAGACATCTTAATTTGATGAGAGGCTTCAGCAACTGTAGTGTGTAAGATGGTGTAGGATATTTCGGTCCGTGTTTACAAGCAGATTCTTCAGTGACGCATGTACAATAGCTCTAGCTATGAAGTAGAGGTGGAAAATAGTGGGTTTGAAACCCTGCCGTTTCCATTTTTAAAGAAATTGTGTACTCTGTATCCTTTATACACTTATAATAGATTGGAGGATGTATTACCGAATGTTCATAAAGAGCTCTTTTTGTACACAATGCTTTTTTGTTTGTTGTTAATTTGAAAAATATATAAATGTTTATGAAATATAAAACAAAAAGCAGCATCTTGATTTATAAAATCAAAACAAAAAAAAAAACGTTCTTTTCAGCTTGACTGAAATACACTGTTGACAAAGACAGTATGTACTGGTTAAAAAAATAAAAAATAAGTTTCTTTCCTATCAGGTACTGCTAAACACTGTTCATGGGTCACATGACCTAGTGGTTCACATGAACCACATGAAGCTTTGCTTCGTAACACAGTTTACTTCAATGGGTTCATGTGGGATCAGCTGAGGCTTCAGTCCCATCACTAGTGAATGCTAATACCCAGCCTATAGTACATACTGTTTTGTTTAACCTTTTAATTTGGCCCTTGTGCCTTTTTCTTTGTGTCTTTTTGTTTATTAATTGTGCACTCTAGTGCTTAAACTGCAGCTTCATTGTCTCGGAGTCTCTTGCCTGCCAAGCAACATCTGGGCCCACAGTGCTATCCTGTCACAATGACACATGCTACAAGAAAGCAACCAATCAGCAAGAGAAGTCTTACGAAGTTCTCACCCAAAAAACTGGCACTGTTCTAGGTGTGCATACCTAAGTACAGACTCTTAAGCGCCATCAGTCTACACAAATCACTTTTAATAAGAGATCCATTACAACAACCTCCTCCCTTTTCCAGGTAATGACCTCTGAAATCAGAAAAAAAAGGTAAATACAGCTTGAAAATAAAATAGTGTTGTATGGATACTGCTTTTTATTTCAGCACACACAGATCTGGTCAAATGCTAGAACAATTGTATTCAAACAATAATGAAATACTTTTATCACAAAGGTAGCAGTGGATTCAACTATAAATCTAGTATAAATAAAAATGAAGTCTCTTCTGATGTGTTGTAATTGTAAATTGTGCCAACAGCAGCAATAAAAGGTGCTACAATCACCTTAATGTTACAGTTACAAGAAGAAAAAAAAACTTATGCAAAACAGTTAGGGTGGTCACTTTAATATTATTGACAACATAGCCACAACAGGTTATACAAAAGTTTGAAAAAAATCTAAATTCTGGAAACATTACATCAGCACATAAAACAAGACAAGCAATTCAAATCAAAGACTTTTACAGCATTCATTCTGCAGCGCACCCACACTTAACTTGAAGTGGATCAGATATAAACACAGTTGTAGGGAACTCATAACTTAACTGGTATAAAACTGAATAAATTTTAATTGTGGATTTAAAAACAACAACAAAAATCTTTCTTCATATACAGCATGTATCCCCATGTAGGTAATGCTATTAAGTAGTAATAGAATTTGGCCACATTAACATCTGTAATAGATATCTGCAACACTTTTCAAACACAATTTACCGTTAAGTCATAAAGATACAAATTTGAACTGAAAATAGTTACATATAAAAATGTTAAAAATCAGCTTATTGTAAATTGATTCCTATGATTTAAAAAGGTGGCATACAGTACATTACTAACAAAAACAAAAAGATTTTGTTCTAGTACAAAACAGAAAATAACTGACTGTGAAGCCTAATTTTATTCTTTTTTTAGCAAGACAGCAATTAGACGCCTAGCATTGTGTGTTATTACTACAGAAGTGACCATACTATTTAAAAATGGTCATTTGGCTTTCACAGAGAAACATAACATAAAAAGTAACAATAAACAAAAAGTGCAATTTCCAATCAAACACGAATTTGTTAAAACAAATCTAGCTCTGGATAACAAGTAAACTGTCAGCATACACTACTTTCACATTCAGCAACATTTATCGATTATCTATATATGCTACAGCTGAACAAAGTGTTGACTTTTAGAAACTTGCATAAATCTACATTTACCAGTCATTTTAAATGAGTATTGTCGGTGCAACCTTTGGAACTATATAAAATATAAACTGCACTAGTTTAAAGCATGGCTATATGCTCTTGGTCTTTATTTTTCCCATCTTTAACAGTACAACAATGTTTGGTAGATTCTGAAATTTAAAACATTATATACCTGTACAAAAAAGCCAATTACACTCTGCCCTCATTGTTAGGCCTTCTTGTACCACCTTGGGTCATGAAAGTAATTAAAACCTCCATCATCATTATTCGCAGAAAGATTGGTTTCCAATGATGGTGCTCAGAGGAGGGCAGAGTGTATTTGGACACTATTTCACAGGCTGTGTTACATATACACCATCTCGAATTAGTGAAGCAGTTCTTCCAGTTCGGTCTCCTTCAATTTGGCATGTTCTCTCACTTCATCAAAGGTGTACGTCTTAATTATTGTGCCATTTTTGAAAACTGTGTGAAGCAGATCCTGTTAAGAAAACAAAGATTTTTTTCAAAGCAAATTTTAACTAAATGAGCTACTGCAAATATTTTATTTCCCATGCCCAGAAAACTAAGTTTAAAAGACAAAAATAGATGCATTAAAGTTACTTATACACAACAACAGTATTATTACATGATGTTGTAGCATTCACTTGGTTCTTCAGATTTATGCACAAACAGCTACTACAAAAATAACTATTTAAAAAAAAAAAAAAAAAAAAAAAAAAAAAAACAACCAGAAACAAAAACAAAAGCACTACACATACCACACCGTATTCTTCCAAATCTCCCTTGCCCTCTTCAAGAGTAACATACTCCCCACTGGGTGTTTTGTGCAAGGACAGGCGACCTTTCTTTGACCTTTTATTTGGATCTGCCACTGGATCCTTGAACACGTTTACCTACGAAAGGCAAAAGAATTTCAAGCTCACAATTCCTTTTGTACAGATTCAGAAACCTATAATGAAATAAATCAGTTTCAGTCAATACATGGCCTACATAAAAAAAGAAAAAAATCATTCAGGTAAAATGCAATTATATCAAGTGCTATGTCACGGGTGACCTCGAACCAGTTATTATGTGTAGTAAGAAATTGGATTCCTTTGCATGGAGAATTTCAGTGGCTAGAGTTCACGGCTCCTCGATTGATTCAGATTCAGTTGTATTAAGTCTGCCCACTAATAATGTAGAGCAAAATAGGTATTGTGGTGTTTGCAGAGCCGACCCGAGCTGAACCCAAGACAGAAGTGGAGTCCTGCTGGGAACGAGCTGAAGCTTTGGACATGGACTGGATGATTTAAAAATGAAATGTATTAATGAGATGATATGTGTTGTAACCATTTGTAATGTTTGAATAATCTTTAGTCTGTAACAAATACTGTAAAGTGCTCTCTCTGTAAGACCGTATAACAGAATCTGGTACAACTTGATACACTGGCCGGCCTTGAGCAGTCTCTTATTAAAATTGGCACGATTCCCAGAATTTAGTGCTGAAATCTCTGTTAAGACTTTTCAGCTTGACTACAGAGTAATGCTGTACTAATAAATGTATGTTAATATGCTTGTTTTAAAAGGTATAGATTGTTGTGGTAACATATAATCATAGGTAGTGATAATTATTGTTAGTATGAAATACTATGAACAATTTTTATGTATAAGATCATATGATTCACTTTGCTTAATATGATAGCATACCTGAAGCTGTTTTCTATCAAGATGTGCATAGTTAAAAACTGAGTCCTAATTCAATGAAAAGAATTACTGTGTGCTTACATTCAAGAATTATAACTTCTGAATATAAAGGGAAAAGGAGTTAGGAGTATTCTTAAGGGAAAGAGAAAAACAGAAAAGGATTAAAAGACCTCGCTTTGAGTAGGTTTCTGCTTGTAATTCAGTTTTAAAATAAGTAGGTGAGTAAGAACAACCTAGAGTAAAAGCAGACTATAACTTAAGAAAAATAAGCATTGTCAGAAGATACACCACAAATAGAGAGCAGAAAAATTGAATAAAATCCTATTGTAATATTGCGGATATACTGCTGCTAGCAGAAAGTAATAAGGTTAGCAGCCATACGCTATAAGGAGTAAGGTACTAGTTTGACTCTGAAGTTAAAAGACGCAGCATAAAAAGATGTTGTGTTTAAAATACAAAATAAAAGGATTGAATAAATAATGAAGAATAAAAGCAGGAGATAGGTTTTAGGAGAGTAAACTCTATGTGACCTGTCTTCTTGAACTCTCTATCAGCCTGCCCTTGGAGAAATTAATATTAGCTGCTGGAAGGCCTCTTTGGTGGGAAGAAGCCGGAATTTTTTTATCAGAAGGCTTATAGTATCGGGCGGACTGCAAAAATAGGGAGTTAGAACGGATGGTCTTAGCACCTAAGATAGTTAGTTGCCGGGCGGAACAAGCACGTAAGATACAGGTGTAAGGAAAGTTCTAGGGAACATTAATCACTATTAAACTTGGCAAGAAAAGAGGTGTCTCCAGCAAGCTGGTTTTAGCCAGTATGTGTATAGCTGAAAAATACAGGGTCATCTGGATGTCAATTAAGTTCAAGCTACCAGGGGCCCATAGGAGAAAAACATTACAGCTTTACAGCTCAGTAAAATAGTTAGGTTTTCCATAAGGAGAAAACTCTACATTAAAAAGATATAAGATAGAAGTTCCCTATAATACCTGCTAAACACACACCTGTAAGGAAAGAATGAAATTAATTTGAGAGTGAGATGACATGAGGGAATATATTTTTGAAAGCCAAGTTCATGTAATCAATTATAATCATTATAACTATAACTGCTATATTATGATATAACTATTGGTGTTGCATATATTCAAAAAACACCACTTTTCTTATATTGGTGTTGCATATATTTAAAACACCACTCCTTTTTACAATGCACCCATATTAAGTAGTGAATCAAGGTAGCAGGGATTTTGTGAACTCTGCTTCACCTAACTTTTCAGATGAAAGGAGGGGGGCCAAGAATGAGTGGATGAGAACATGGGCTAGTGTTGATTTGTTGGCATATGACTCCAATTGAGTCTGAAGAGTTGGTTAACTTCTTTAGAGATTACTGTTTGCCAAGAGATAAGGACTGTCAATATAGATTGATGATTGGAGCTAATTGGGGCCTCCCATTGCTTTCAATGGGACGAAAATTGTATAAAAACCCTGGGCTGATCACACTAGGGCACCACAATCAAGACTCAGCTTGGCAGAGCCACGTGGTCCATCCTTTGCAGATCTCCACAGAACAGTCCTTCTCTTTTGTTCACGCTACTCTTCCTTATAATAGGAGGTAAGCATATTAATGGTATTATTGTGTCTCGCATTTATTGGTTATATTGCTATGAGGTTTTGAAACTATGCTTTAGTATTAAGAGTGTTATATTGAATGTGCTGAAACATAGCAGTGGGTGCTTGTAGGCTTTGTGCTTAGCCAGCCTGAGGGCTGCACTGAATACATATAATTGTATTATGTTATTGAAGTATTAAATGCTGAAGCTTGTAATAAACTTAGGATTGCTAATTATTGTTACATGTTTTCGGGTTTTAGTGGTATGCGCAAACTACTAAACCAATATTAAAGGCATTTTAATAAAACGAAGGAGCGCTGATGTTGCTCTGATTCGTAAAACTTTGAATAAATGAGTCTGAGTGATTTTCTTGATTAAATAAAAAGGTTTTAAGGACACACCGCTCGTCCAGTGCTCGAACATAAACCACTAGGAGTTTTAAACATCTCTGTCCTCCTTAACGTCTCCCCTGAGTTAAGAGTGTGTGCAGAGCAAATAATATAATAAAAGAGAACGTGAAAAGTGAAAACGTGACAGCTAACTATTTCTTTAAAATTATTTTTTATACCACTCATTAGATTACTAATGGTTCCCCTTTTAGCTTGCAGTCTTTTCTGTTAATACAGAATATGCAAATAAATATAATATACTATGCTGCTGCATCCTGGTACCTTTGAACTATGACACAGGAAAGGATGAGGTACTGGGAAGCAGAAAGTGGGGACCAATGATAATATTGCAAGTGCTAATAAGAGGAAAAATGAATGTATTCCTTCAAATTTAAGACACCCTCTAATTAAAGCAGCAGACCAGATTTCCGACCCTGAATTTGAGGAAAAATAAAAGCTCAAATAAAAGATGCATTTACAAAGATACAAACTCAATTACGCATATAAGAAAACGATGTCATGCACAGCATTACAGTTATGCGCTGCTTCTCATTTCCAGTCATGACTACTCGCACCTTTTATTCTCCCTTTTTGTGAACTATGTTATTGCTGGGTATGTCGAAAAATACAGGGGTCTGATCAGCATTTCTGATCTGTCCAAGCTGGTACTGTTTGTTAGAGCAGAGCCTAATAACAAAAAACACTGAAATTGTAAAAGCTTCTCTTCGAATTCCTCAGGAAGCTAATGATGCTTCTTTGAAAATGAGTCCCTGTATATCATGGATGATTAGAGATTGGGCAGTAAGGTTTTTGTTCGTCTTTCTCGGGCAGTCAGTGACGTTCCTGTTTGTGTGCTCGGATAGTCACGTCTTTTGTTGCCGATTTTAATACACGCATCACTATACTTGAATTTAAGATGCAGGCCGTTTTTGAGAAAAAAATGATTTAAAAAGTGCTTCTTTAATTACGATTTAAAAAGTGTTTCTTTAATTAGAAGGAATACAGTTGTTTAAAGGTCCTTTAAAAATAAGATAAGTTCGACAAACTGTAAATGGCTTCTAGAATTCAATTAAAAAATGGTACATTAAGTAAAGCATCTTGGATTTAGCAGGGAGTCTCAACATGGACACAAAAGTTTTAAATGTTTGTCTATCATACGTCATTATCACACGTCCAACCAATATTTGACTTTAAATGACATATCTAAGGCCCTGTGAAAATCGCGATTTCACAGGCTGCGCGCAAATTTTGAAATTAGCCCAATACCGCGATTTTTACAATATTCTTAAGAAATAAAAATAAATTTCATAATTTCTATTTCATACAAAAAATAAAAATCATATTAACAAAACTGTACAGCTCTACGTGCCTGCGTGTAATATTCGCCATGCACACAGTGCTGTGCAGTGATTATGTCATGTCACTATATGCAATCTAAGCGGGAAATTAAAATACTACACGCTGTGAACAAGAAAATGGATGTCTCTAAAAAGGCTAAAAATGTGTCTGCAGCAGATCACGTATACAGCAATGGAGGTAAGTTCTTCTGTATGTCCTGCAATGTTACTGTAGATCACTACCGAAACTCGTCTGTTGACAGGCATTTAGATTCACCAAAAAGAGAAAGCTGGAAATCCAGAGCAGTACTACAACTGCTTTACTCGCAAAGAAACAAAAAACAGTGACTTCCATACTCCAAAAGTCCACTTATTAAATTTTGACCTGACAGAGGCGTTTGTTTGCGCAAATATCCCTTTTGAAAAATTGGACAACCAAAAGTTAAGGAAATTCTTCAGACAGAGTGTAGCAAATGGTGGAGCAATTCCTTCATCAGCCCAGCTGAGACGTGATACTTACCTAAAGCTGCCGAGTATCACAAGCAGGAGACTATGGAATTGGTAAAACAGTCTGGTTGCTTGTCAGTGGTCACACTGATGAGTCGTCTGATGCACAAGATTAGTATGGGTTGCACATTTTATTTGTTTTGCAAGACCTAAATGGTGAACATGCACCTGACGTACTAGAACTGAAAGCTGTCCTTGCAGATACACTTTACCTACAGGCTGTTAATTACAACACCGTTTCACAAGCTATTGTAAAGTGCTTGAGTAACTTTGATGTTAATTTTCATGTCAGTGCATTTATCTGTATATTTGCGGTTTTTAAAAAAAATTATAATCTGTACACAATTTTTTATATTTCCGTGCATATTCCGCGAAATACGATACTTTACCCATGACAATGCTGTGAATTTTAAAGAAAATTGCGGAAATTTTCACAAGACATATCTAAGCAAAACTGATACACAACCATAGTGAATCCAGCACTCTCCTCTTTTAACACGATAGGCAGCATGACACATTTATATGGTTAGAAAGGTTTGGTTTTCACACGTTGTATGGTAAAAAGCGAACCACATGCCACATGAGAAAGGCAATTAGATCAATTGAATAGACACCCCGTGTAGTCCCATGGGTGACACTTAGGACACAGAGGAGTGTGTCATCTATCGAAACACCATCATATATATTAATATGCCATGCAGTAACATATCTAATCAAATTAACCTGAAAAATAAATTAGATATAACTTTACATGACATACCCCCAGGCCATTGGTTACCACATAACTGCACTTGAAAGAGCAGTTTAGGAGATCTCTGGTTAATTTCTGCAGTAAGGCTCCACCCGAACCAAAGGAAATGTTTTCAATACTCCATTTGTGTTCCTTCATGCCTTCTACAATCTGAAAACAAAACAGCAACACATTAAATATTCACCCACCCCCACAATTTTCAACACATAACGGAAGTCTGGAAGCTGCTTTTAGAGGCAAAATAAAGATGTTGTTTTTAACAAGCACAGCTCATTCATTTGGTATTGTGATTTTAACACTCAGACAATGAACCATCTGATATCAGTACTGAATTATTGTGTAACACACGACTTGTTGAGTTTGAACATTCAGCACTCTACTATACACAGGCTACACTGTAAACCACAGCAGATGTGGCTACACCTAAAGCAAGTTTATGTCAGCTTTGTTTATAAAAACAGCACTTTGTGTTTTTTGCTGGTAGTGTTTTACAAAATAAAAGGTTGCCAAGCAAGGAATATTACATCTGACACACAACTGAAAAATTCCACACAGTGACGTTTTGCTGTCACGTTTTGCTGGAATAGAACTGGACAAGAGAAGTATGAAGCCAACCTCCAGAAGCGTTAGGCCTTTACTGAGCGGAAACCAAACAATTACACAGGGCAGCAGTGTGGAGTAGTGGTTAGGGCTCTGGACTCTGGACCGGAGGGTTGTGGGTTCAATCCCCAGTGGGGGACACTGCTGTTGTACCCTTGAGCAAGGTACTTTACCTAGATTGCTCCAGTAAAAACCCAACTGTATATATGGGTAATTGTATGTAAAAAATGTGATATCTGTATAATGTGAAATAATGTATAATGTGATATCTTGTAACAATTGTAAGTCGCCCTGGATAAGGGCGTCTGCTAAGAAATAAATAATAATAATAATAATACACGACCCTAATAAGGTAGCCATCTTAGGTGAAGGGTGTCCGTAAAGATTTTCCCCTGAGGAGTTTCCATACCATTGAAAATATAAAGTTGCAAGCTGCAAGGAAATTTGATTATCGTACTCCAAACAATGCAGATATTTTATAAATTTATACATAAATAGCATCCTCCTTTTGCAGTGTTGTTGCAGTTGTAATGTGAACACATTATCTTTGACAGCAGGATTTTATCTTAGTTCAGTTCAAGTTCAGTTCAAGAGGAAGGGGAAATATCCTGTGTTGAATCTTGATATAGCTAGTTCTGTTCTTGACTACAGCATAATTTCAATTTGATGTCAAGGTCATTGACAAATGTAGCCTGTAGAGTTTATATAACTACAAATATGAACTTTGTCCTGTATATTTATGAATTTGAATTCTGCACACTCTTACGAAGTACTGCCAAAGGGCTTGTGTTATTTTGCAATGAGTTGTTTAATCTAGAACAGCTATGACCAGTAAAATGGAGGTGTCTCAAAACGACCTGTGACCCAATTAGCCCCCTTATTAAGAGAAGAGGTCTACAAACCTCCTGTAAAGTATTGATGTCCACACCATCTCCCTGGATAACTCTGATGTAAGGTGGTAGCACCTTAAACCCCTTACTGTTTTCTGTCGGAGTAAACTTCTTTCCCAAGATCTCCAGGACCTAGATGAAATGTGTAACAGTTAAAACAAATGCAAAACTTTAGCACAAACCAAAAACAAGTATAATTGCATGCAACAAATCTGATTTGCCAAGGCATAATGTAACTTTGTAGTTTGTATTCTTGGTTGCAGTAACAAAAATACATCATTGTATTGGCAGCAATCTGGAAATTATAATGCTGGGACAAACATAGTTCAGAATTCAGACAAGTATTAGAATAGTCAAAGTAATATAAAATACAAAGCCACGATAGGTTGTGAAGGCCTTGCTTTACCTCACTGAACTACAAAACAAAGGATGCCATATAGTAGTTTGTATTGTCTATTGTGTGTATTTCAGGCAAAAAACAGTACATAAAAAGTAGACATTGCGGGTTTTGTTTGTATTCCCTGCCATTGCCATTTCTTTGCAATAAACAATGGCCATAGACACATATTCATGAAGTAATAACGACATTACTGAGGCTTACTTAAGCCTTTTTTGTTTTAGCTGAACAAGCAAATGAAAACTGTTGAGGCCTTTGAGTGGCATACCGGTTTCTGACTCGCTTCCCAAATCTGAAGCAGCGCCTGTGGCTTTCAGTAGAGATGTGTGCACATCCTAATCTGGTCTGTTTACTACTTGCTGGGTATCATTTTTAAATAGAGGGTAAAGAGCAGATGTGTTGACCCTCTTTTTAAAATACATTAATCCAAAACATCAAAAGGAGCTCTTTTTTCACTTGCCATTTTAGAAACTAAATCACACAAATTCTGGCAAGATGGTAACTAGGTGCAAGTCAAAACATGTTTTGCGTGTTTCTAATTGATAGAAATTATGTAACTTCTGGCAGACATGGATTTTTGCCTTCGAATACATGTCAAGAAACATTTGATCAATATGTGTCCCTACACCAGAAAATTATCTGTTTTAACTGTGTAAATGTGCAACATTGGCAGTATCTGGCAAAAAGTAATTTTCATATGCAATTGCCATCTATATGGATTTGTGAGAAGGTGGGGAAACGTATTGATTTTATCCTGAAGTGAAATTTAAATAAAATATCTATTGTAATATACACTAAAATTAGAAAATCCATAAAATGTATGCTTACTTATGTGTTACGTGACGTGCCAAGTAATCCACTTGACCTGTATAAGCTGGGTCTAGTGGATAACTTGACACGTCACATGACTGTTTCGGAATATATGCAACTATTCACAAACAATCTTGGGAAAGCAGAACAGGGTGCCTGTGCAAGCAGCTTATCCCCCAACACAGTTGCTGCATTGACCAATTTGTCCAGTAAACGTTAGTGGAATGGCAAAACCTGCAGGAAACCACTACCAGAAAGAACAACTAAAGCAAGCAGGTCTTGACAGATTGAGCCTGCAGACGTGTGCACTGAATAGTGACCCAAATCACAGAAACCTTAGAAGCTACATGGTTCTTACCACTGTTAAGACAAATCTGTACTTTTTTGGCAAGTCTGTGTATTCTCTCCCACTCCTTTGAACAAATTCTCAAGAAATGTGACCAGTTCACTTCAGCACTGACAAATGTTAAACTGTTAAACTATAGGATACCAATGCAATTACATAGCGGTTGTAGTGCTGTCGAGATAAAAATTGAAAATATTTTAGGGAGAAGGCAACACATGCACAACCCCAGTCATATGCTCTATTACTTAAGTTGTTTAAGGGTAGTATGTGTTTAAATGAGTGAAATAATCAGAAATTAAAGTATTAGGCTACTTTTAAAAGGTATGTTACCTTCAGTACTGTATCCAGTGGATTTCCTGAGTCTGGTCTGACAATAAGAGGAGCATCAGCACTACGGGTCTCGATTAAGCTCCTCAAGTCTTCACCCCATATCTTCTCACAGGCATTGTAAATGTCATAGCTGTCACTGACTATTGATACCGGCACTGAAGGGAACTGCTTTACAATGTGCTCAAATGCATCTTTTTCATAATCCTTTCCCCAGGCTGTAATAGTACTATAAATAAAGAGTCAGGGAGTTAATTACTTCAAGGAACACATAGCCAAACTACAAAAGCTTTTACAAAGTTTAACACCCACTTTTGATTACAGTACTAATTAGATTAGCGACAGTTTAAATTTAAATTAATGGACTGTACTTGAAGTGCTGTTGTACATGCTAAAATACATTTTTGTGTACATTGCATCTTTAAGGGAAAAAAAAAAAACTGTGTGATCATGATACAAAAAGTTATGTTTGTTTTGTTTTGTTTTGCTGTATTAGCAGTGGCAGTAAAATGTTACAGTATCCACCATTATTTCAGGGAGCCGTTAATATCAGACAAATAGTGTTTGCCATTCCCATTGATTTCAATAACAAAGGCATTGTTTATACCGTGTATATTTCGGGCAAACAGCTGTTTGGATCTTGTTATGTGCCATTCACATAGATTTAAACAACAAAACGCACTGCTTATATTGTAGCAATCGCTCTTACTAATGCACCAATCAGCTGTTTTCCCCTTGTTACCTTGCCATTCACATACAAAATACAGATCGATCAATCGGCTGTTTGCACCTCATTACTGAGCGATCACCCCTGTACTGTACCATGGTTATTTAATCCCTGTATGCAGGGTCAGGTTTACTGTTTGAAAAAACAGCACCGACTGCAACAGCAAGCAAGCATGGCTGGAAAGAGAAAAGCGATTAGCATCAGCACAAAAATTCAGTGTAAATAAAATGTCTCTGTAGATGCTGTGCTCTTGCTAAAGCATGCTTGGAACTCTGTCAATCAGCAAACAATGCAACATTGCTTCAAAAAAGCTGGGGGTTCTGTAGTTGAGGAACAGTGCTGACGCAAATACAACCGAAACTGAAATTCTGACAACACCAGAGAGGATGTCAGAGGAAGCCTACTCAGCTGTGTCACCTTAGCGACCAGGATGCTCCGATGTAAGCGTGCGTGCTGCGCTTGTAACACTGTGGCGTGCTATGGAGCAGCATCCGGATATAGAGACGAATTGGGATTTCTTGTCGTCCATACTTGCAAAAAAAAAGATTGTCCAGATGCGTATCACAGAGTTCTTCGCTGGAAACAATCTGCAGTAATGTAGCCTACCTGTACTGTACATTTCTGCACTTGCATTACTTTTTATTACATTCATAGGTTTTAATACATCTTTATTAGTGTAATGAGTGTCTTAATAAAGATTTAAAGGTACATAAGGACCTTTTTATTTTATTGTGTTACTACAACTGTTTACGCAAGGTGTGTGTATTGTTTTAATTTTTTTTGTTTTACATTTTGACGACTTTTTTAAATTGTATTCCCTGCCTCATGATGGCTTCACATGTACCTGCATGTACCTCTCAGAACTACATTTCCCAGATGGATTTGCCAGTGAGCAGGAGGATGCTGGGAAATGTAGTTCTGAGAGGTCCATGTGAGTACATGTGAAGCCATCTGTTTACGTAAGGTGTGTGTTTTAAATTTTGTTTTTGTGTTTTTGAGGCAGGGAAAGCAATTTATAAGTTTAAAAAAGTGGTCAAAATGAAAAAAACACAAAAACAAAATTTAAAACACACACCTTACGTAAACAGTTGTAGCAACACAATAAAATAAAAAGGTCCTTATGTACCCTTTAACCGTTTACACGCTTATTTGTTTTGATTACTGTACTGGCGATTGAGGGACATTCTGAATGTCAGATTATTGTGTGGCAGTTCATGCTGTCCATCTCTTAATGCGTGTGAATCACGTTAACACGAACGTGCCAGTTCTAAGCGGTGGCGACTGTACCAGGTTTTGTTGGGGTGTCACTAACATACCTGTGTTCTGCTGCAGGAACAGAATATCCTGGCACTGGGTCCTTGGTCCCGTAGTATTTCTTAATAACACCAATCCCTGCTACAGTGTCTGTTCCTTTGAAGTTAACCAAGTGAGCCGATGCACCTATACCAGCAGTCTAAATGTAATGTTTAGTGTTAGCGACAATCAGAATGCACAGACCCACAAATATTAACTGATGACATTTTGATGTATTTAATTATATCTACTGTTATTTCAAAATGACGATCAACGGACTACAACAAAGTCAGACTCTAATTTATCAAATGTATTCCACTTTATTTTTTAAACTGGAGCTTTATTACCTCTTGTGAGGAGACTCCTCTGTATCCAAAGTCATGCAGCTTGTATTCTAGACGTTCCAAGTTCCCAGATGTTTCCATCAAATACTTGGCCAAAATTTTTTTCTGCTCCCTTGAGTTGGTAGCAACAGTGACTGGATACCAGACTTGGACAAGGATAGTCTGCATTAGAATGACAGGAACGAACAGAATTTAAAGACAATCTTTGAGCGAAGATCTAAAACCAGGTTATTATTTCTGGACTTTATCACCATATATTTGGATTTGTTAGTCATCTTTTAAATATACCCCTAACGTGTCCTTGTGTTCGGATGTTATTTTAATGTATAACTTAATCGTTTGGAGGTGGGCATACAAGCTGTACTTTAAATTCAGGATGGCAGTTGTGGATCGAATAATATAACTAACTGTTGGTCCTGCCCCACCTCCTTCAGCCTATCCTCAATTTACCAGCAGAGTTTTGAACAGTAGCACTTTGTAAAAAGAAACCAAATAAAATGAGCATATCAGCTGGCAATAACAAAAACGCCTGTGAATACATCACATTAATTGACTAGTCAATAAACTACAGTGCCAGCAGACAGTTTTTTTGCACCTAATATTTTACATATAAAAGCAATTCATATAACGTTTTCAATTTTCAAATAACTATCAGTAACTCATGTTAATCTAATATGCAGGAGCTTACATTCTTCACAGGCACCCCTCCCTAGCTGATGAATATTTATTGTTTCCCCATTAACGTTTACATATCGCAGTAAATTGTCAAATAAAAGCTTCTGTCTGCAGTCTGGTTTTCCCCACGCATTTTCAGACACGCAACTCATCTGTGCATACAGCATGCAGCTCTGGTCCCTTCATTGATGGATGACTTGCTGAATTCTCAGTAACACTGCGTACAAATATGTTTTGGTAACAATCTTTTGTGCCTTCTATGTGCCAATCCCTACTTAATTAGCATGTTTTAAGATTAAATAGGGTTCTATTCATGAAGCTTTAACTTCTGTTATTCAAATAAATTATTATTATTATTATTATTATTATTATTATTATTATTATTAATTTTTTTATAGACCTGTTTGTAATAATAAAACAGTTTGATATTCATGAAACTTGTAGGCTGAACAATTTACACGTAAAAGCTATGGGAAGGGCCCATAATCTCTAACTTTACCCTTTCTTGGGATAAGGCAGCAAAGCCACATTTCACATTCCAAGTTAGACCCAGTTTATTTTCTATACATCTAGTACCCACACCGATGACTGAAAAGGTGATTGTCATCTAAAAAAACTGGTTTTCATCATTATTCATTTCCATACATTTGGGGAAGGGGTGAGCTAGCCTGTGAAATATTTAACCAATGAAATGTATAAATGTGTCATACAGACCTCGACCCAGTTGGTCAGCCAGTAGCATTCAGGATCAGTGCTCTCAACAGTGAAGAGCACGTTTCCTCTTGGAATAACACTGCCCTCAGGGACAGCCTTTATTTCGATGGGGAGATGTCCATCATATTTCTGAAAATGAAATTCAGATTCAACAGAAATGGGTTTCGGGCACTGCTTTGTTAGAAATACATATGTGTATGTTACACTGCAATGTGTATTCCAACTCACAAGCTAGAATCCCAGTTTCTTCAAAAACCATGTTGTTTTTGACCTACCTAGTATCCCCGCCCCCACCCCCGTCCAACTGTGGCATTTATTTCATTTCCAGGCCTTGTATCCTATAAAATGAGCTCCTCTGAATATATGTGAACATGATGCATCTTACCTCCAGAATGTAGTTCCATCCTTTTGTATTAAAGACATCATCTTGAAAATGTTCTCTGTAAACCTCCTTGGCTTCCTGTATTTTTTCCAGAGTCACCACCTTGCCTTTTAAAATAAGTTAAATATTAAATGACTTCCTGATTACTACATTTCAATGCTTCTCTTGAGGTAACAGAAGCACTTTACGCTTTTGAAGATTAGTCAGTATATCTTCAGTTTGGCATATTCGTGCAAAACTATGTTAAGCCTTCCAAGTGCGCAGTGTACAGTTTCATAGGTTAATTTCTCAGACTTCTGGGAACACAGCTTACAACTAACCAATTATTGTGTGGTAACATTTATTTTTGAATGTCAGGGAATGATTTTATTTTATAGGATTACTTCACTCATCGACAGAGGGCGTGGAACAGACTTTCTACAATAAACTTTGGTAAAACACTCCAAAATCTGCACCACTTGTGTCTTTAAAATATATACCTAGGTATTGCTAACCATTTTTGCTAACTTTTCACACACAGATACTGTAAAAATGTAAAATAAAGGTATAATAAAATAATATATATATATATAGATACCTTTTAAGTATTTATTCAGAATATACTGCAAGCCATAAAATACTGTTTTCTCATATTTCACCTTCCTGGCCTTGGAATTCTCAGTCTTTGTTTCACGGCACTCAAAGTAGGAATATACTTTGCTTGTGTTGGGAGGGTACTGCTTATAGTGAGTCACCTACGTACAAGAAAGAAAACAAAAAACAGAACAGAATGTTTTATTGTCCTGCAGAGTATTATTAGTACAGTACACCCTCGCTATAAGGAACCTATTCTTCTCAGGAACTAAATCGGAAATAAAACAACATACCATCCTTTATGTCAGTGATAACTCTTAATTATCCATTAATAATAATAACTGTGTTACTTCCAATACAGATTGCTTTATCTACAGTTATTGCACAGATAAAGTTTCTTACCAAAAAGAAAAAATAAAGTTTACTTAAAAATAAATAAACAAATACAAAAGTATTGAGCGGTGCACCCCAGAAAACAGACTGAAAATGGATGTCTGTTTACCAAAAATTTTCCAAAATGCGTAAGGTGCAAAGTACAAAATTAAATCAGTATGAGAAGCTTTCCGAGTGGCGCATCCGGTAAAGGAGCTCCGCGTGGAGTGCAGGATGCGCCCTATAGCCTGGAGGTTACCGGTTCGAGCCCAGGCTATTCCACTGCTATTCCCAGCGAGCGCCGTCCGGGGGGAGGGAGAAGGCCTAGGTCAGCCAGGGTGTCCTCGGCTCACCACGCACCAGCGACCCCTGTAGACTGGTCAGACGCCTGCGGACCTGCCTGTAAGATGCCCAGAGCTGCGCGGTCCTCTGATGCTAGAGCTCTGAGGTGGCTGCATGGTGGGCCTGCAGAATGAAAAGAAGCTGACGGCATCCGTTTCGGAGGACGCGTGTGTCCGTCTTTCTCTCCCAAGTCAGCACGGGGATGGCAGCAGTGAGCAGGGTTGAAATAAACAGTAACTGGGCTTACCAAATTGGGGAGAAAATAAGAAAAATAATTGGCGATTCCAAATTAAAAAACAATAAAAATATGTATGAGAAAAACATTGCTCAATGCTTTGCTTGGATGCCATGTTAATGTAAGACTGAAATATTTACGTTTATTTATCAGTTTGGATTTGGAGGACTGCACCTTTCTGGACTATTGTGTTTGCCAAAGAGACACCGGTGAACAATAAAGTTAGAAAAACCAGATGTGACAAAAAGGGATAAACAGGAGAGAAAGCGAGAGAAAGATATACTGCTTTCATACTGTATACTTTTGTTTTGTGTAAACTACGCTGTGTTCCGATTGAGAAAATAAATAAAACCTCAATTTTTGGAACCCTTGCATCACCCTGAATCAATACAAGTACATTACATTAACAACAATAGCGTAATCTGACCAATAGATGGCACAAAGAATCGCGCAGATGAAGTGCATTTAACAAACTGTATTCAAACTAAGATGTTTTTTATTATTATTATTTCTATCTTTCCAGTATTGAAAAGAGGTTACGAAGTCTACAGATCTGAAGAGACTAAATGAATGTGTACTACATAGTATTTAACTATGTATCATGCACTCAAAACATTAATTTTTTTTTTTTTAATCATTACCTGAAAAAGACCTGGGCATCTGGGTATTTTTCACAGCGGGTACCCGGTTCTGGATTTTCTACCTGGTGCCAACTTCTACTTTAAAACTATTTTCCAGAAGGCATGTTGCCTGCTTCCCCTAACCCCATCCATTATCAATTTATTCTAGGGTAAACACTCCTTAAATCAAAACTGTATATAAACACTCAGTCCTGATGTCAACTAAGTGGTTGACTCATCATAAACTTCTTTCAAATCACATGCAATGAGCTTACCGTAAAGCCTCACTGTAACTAAAACCAAAAATAAACATTTACATGTTTTTATTGCATGTCATTACATGTTAGTGCAGAGTCAGCATGACAAACTGCAATATGCTTCAAAAGCACTTTCTGGAACTTCACTGAAGTAGAAAAAGTAGCCTTATCCCTATAGTCTTATTGGATGTTGCAACCAGTCTTGATTTGCCCCACCCTATACCATATCGGAGCCAAAAGAGAAGTGGAGAATGAGGTGGCTAAATGTCACGTCATTTCTCTAGTTACATTAGACCTTTCTCCGCTACCTCCCTCTCCCATTGCAGCATCATGCAAAGTCTCAAATATGAGACACTCTCAGTCACCGTTGTTCTCAACAGTTATCCTTCTGCAATGGCAGCAGCTGCTTGCCAGTATTCACAGACCTATATATATTTCTTGTCTACATATATTGGGCCACATAAAGTTTGCTTGCATCGATTTAAAATGGTCGAAAGTGGACGTTTCAAATACCATAGTGCCTTCTTCAGTGGGTTTTAAAAATCCAAAGTGTGTTGCCTCAGCACAGTCAACAAAAAAGTTACTTGAAACATTTCAATTTTATTTAGTAATACTGACTGTATTGTAGAATTGAATATTTTTACTTATGTACCCTCAGTACCGACAATTGTTATTATGGCTACTCAGGATTGCTAGTCTGTACAAAGTATCATACTATAGACAACTGCCTTTGGGTTTAATAAGGGATTTGCTAGTTAGATCAATTACTGATGGTGTATTCAGATCGTCTCTGTTTGTAAACTAGTGATTCTACAATATCACTTTGGGAAATGTGTGCAGTTACAGTTTTGATGTATTATTTTTTTTTGGTTTTAGTTCAAAATAAAAAGCCATGACATTTTTCCTGTCACGGGCAATGTGCAGCAATACTTTTTGTTGAAATTGGCTGCTGTCCACAATGGATCGTTGGGCCATTCCTTACTTTTCAGAAGACAACAATATCAAGCTACTGGCAAGCCCAAGACTTACTAATGATCAGATTTCTATTTATAAGGATCGACCCATCAGCAAAAAAAAACAAAAAAACTGATATAGTATGACATTGACAACTTATCAGTGAAACAAAATGTACCATTCCATTGGAACTGCCCCCCATGTAAACCTGAAGGACTGCATACTGATAAGGATCAGCAGTGAGAACGGGGGAATAATTTGTTCCAGATGAACAGTATGTTCCAGACAGTAAAGTTCTTTAAATAGGAATTTTTGACAATATCTCTTGTATTGCAAGGGACAACCAAGTGGCTCGCCGACAGTCAGCAAAAATTATAAAAATTAACAAATAAATATGGAAACTAAAAACAGTAACATTGTAAATCAATTCTTGATTAAGAAGCGTTTTATTTTTGTATCCGGCAAAGCAGCGCACGCATCACACCACCCCTTTTCAGTCACTAAGCCACGGCGCGACAAGCTCAAGCCAGTTCCATTGAGTTCCGCTTTGCGTACTCCGAGGGGGATTTTACTCGTGTTGCTATTAAAAGTTTTTTTCTGTCTTTTTTTTCCTTTTTAAAAGTGGCAAACTATGGTGAAAATCATAGATTTAACAATGAGTGGACCAATAAATACTTATTTATTTTACAAACTGTACAGAACACAATGCCAATGTGTTTGATGTGCAATGAATGTGTCAGTAGTTAAGGAATACAATGTGAAAAGGCATTTTGAAACCAAACAAGGAGTTTTTGGAAATATGTATCTAGAGGGCTCAGCAGTTAGATACTCAAAAGCGCTGATCTCTTCCTACCAACGTGCTTGTGCAGCTTTTGTGCGATCTTGCACTGATTCATTAAAAAGTATACCTTACAAAGAAGATTAACAGTTTGGTCAGAAATATCAAATGTCATTATTTGGGAAATTAACCAAAACGTACAAACATGATTACATCCCTTTCCATGGCACCAATCTGTTTGTTTTTTTCATTTTCATTCTTGTGTTAGAGATGGAATTGCAACAAAGACAAAAGTTTACTTGTTTTAAGTGGCACACTCATATTATGTGATGAAAGTTTGTGTGCACATCTTTACCTTACTTACAACCACATTGTCGCACAATTTCTCGCTCTCAGATTATATATTATAGTATATAATAGCAGACCTGTCAACTCTCTCTTATTTGTCGGGACTCTCCCATTTTTTGGACACTTCTCCTGGGACAGATTTCCTCCAGTATTTTGCTCAAAACTCTACTGTTGAACCCGCTTATGTCGGCAAACCTTTAATGTCTGCAAAAGTCATGGCCGGAGTGTGGTTACTGCAATCCCTGTCTGTACCTAGCAGGGTTTAGGACCCAGAGGAGCGCTGTGGCAGGCATGTATTCTGTGTGAGAGGCAAGATGACCATCCATGATGGCTTACTTTATGAGGCTCACGCACCTGAGTATCCCAATTTCAACTACTGTTTCTATTATCAAGAAGTACAAGTCTCATGGTACTGTCACACTGTTCCATCGATCTGGAAGAAAGAAGGTTCTTTCACCAAGAACAAGAAGAATTGTGAGGAAGGTTAATAACAATCCGAGATTGACTGCCAAAGATATCCAAAGTGAATTGGCTGCAAGTGAGACTGGGGTTTCTGTTTCAACCATAGGTAGAGTATTGCATGGTGAAGGTCTCAATGGTTGCAGGCCAAGGAAAAAGCCAATCTTAGGAAAACGTCCAAAGGGCAATCGCTTAAAGTTTGCAAAACAGCATCTGAATTATGGATTTGAGTTCTGATCAAAGGTTTTGTGGAGTGATGAAACAAAAATTGAGCTATTTGGTCACGCTGATGGTCATTACATTTGGAGAAAGTTTGGTGAGGCGTACAAAGAAAAGGACACCATATCTACTGTCAAGCATGGAGGTGGTAATATCCTTCTATGGGGTTGTTTTTCCTCTAATGGTACAGGAAATTACATTCAAATATATGGTAAAATGAATTCCATAGCATACCAAAAGCATGCCAACCATCTGAAACCCTGCGCTACAAAACTTGGTTTAAAGCCCAATTGGACTATCCAAGAAAACAACGATCCAAAGCAGACATCAAAATCTACTTCAGAATGGTTAAAGAAGAATAAAATCAAGGTTCTGGAATGGCATAGTCAAAGTCCCGATTTAAATCTGATTGAGAATCTTTGGTATGAGTTGAAGAAGGCTGTGCACAAAAGAAGTTCTTGGAATTTGAATGAACTGGAACAATTTTGCATTGAAGAATGGTCAAAAATCACTAAAGAAATCATACCAAAAGCTCACTGACAAATATCCTAATCGTTTAAAACAGGTTATTATTGTTAAAGACACTTGCTGATATACACAGGTGTTTTTTTTGTTTATTGTGTAGGCTTTAGCCTAAATGATAGATAGATGGACAAAGTGCAGTAACATTATACTCATCTTTTTAGGGCTATTTAAATAGGTTTTTACAGCAATGTAGGGACGCCTCTGGTGTGTGTTTATGCCAGGTGAACTGAGTGCCCAACCACCTGAGAAGTCTGTAGTATGAACCTACAACTTGTAGTAAATAAATACAAGAAACAGCAGTGACAAGTTGTACTGAAATATAGGCTACCGCTGATATTTTCCAAGCCATTTGATTTACAGTACAGTGATCAAAATAAAACTTCTACTGCATAGCAGATGCCCCCATTTCAGGTTTCAATTGATCAGCCACAGTGTATAAGTAATAAGCTCAGGTGTATCTGATTAAACTCATAGTAAAACCAGGAATGGATCAAACTGCTATGCAATGGAAGTCTTATTTCCATCCCTGCAGTAATGAGTTACATTTAAGCACTTGTTTATATGTATAGCTGAATAAAACATACATCACTGAGTATATGTCAATATGTATAGTACTGTGTATTTTTCAAAGTAAATATGTTTTGACATTGGTAGCCTATATTTTAGTACAACTTGTCACTGCTGTTTATTGTATTTATTTAAGATCAGCTGATGCAGGCCTTGTGTGCCTCCCACAAGTGTATACAAAAAGGAAGGGCTAGAGAGCTTAGTCACTGTGCTCCCACATTGTGGAATGCACTGCCACCTTCGATCAGAAGTACTACATCATTTGATGACCAAATCAAATTTGAAAACGTCCTTTTTTAGATTAACTTTGTTAAACTGAATTCTAAACTTTGTTTCTATAATTTCTATACAAATGTACTGTATTTTGATGTTCTTATGTTTTGTCCTGTACAGCGCTTTGATATCATTTTTTTGTATGAAAGGCGCTATATAATTAAAGTATTGATTGATTGATATCGTCTTTGCGAGGATTCAAAGAGTAAAAATAACTGTCTTAACCCTATGCATATATACAGTAGTTTCAATGTATATACAATGTAAACAGTAAAAAATGATTGGTTGTTAACATTACTCAGTGACCTGTATAACTGCCATTCGTTATTAACCTAATGTAAAACATAACGCTAGAGTACGTGAACTATGTGAACAAATTGAATAGGGCTAATCTATAAAATAGTACTAAAAACCATTGTAACATTCTAGATTAAAATAGCCATCACAATTACATCACTGTGGCACAAGAATATGTGCCCTGCCCCTTTTCATAATACATTTAGTTTCAGTTTTGTTTCTTCAGAATAGGTCGACCCGTAGAAACACCTTGCACTAAACATGAATAATATCTCAAGGAAATAGGAAGAGAAAAAAAAAAAATCGCCATCAGGTATTGTCTTTGGGGTCACTCCTGTGACCTGCCTGCTTGCATTCTGGAATACCCCAACCCTTGTCCAGTTAAAAATGTGCATATCATCGTAGGGTCTTACACAATTCAATCAGTAAAAAATAAAGGACAAATCGTACATGTTGTCTTACACTTATGAACGACAAAAACCATCACGAGGTCTACCACCTGCCGATATCAAAATGTACCCTCTGGTGCCATGATTTAGTGCCGCTACCCGCTGTACTACCTACCGCTTGGCCTACAGAAAGTAGCACACAAGGGAACCAAGGAAAGCGTGATGGCCTTGGGAAGCAATATCACCTTCTCTTTTTATCCCCATTCTACTTTAAAAAAATAAAAAATATCTGACCAAACCTCGTCGTTACCTTGTAGGAATCCGTAGCTAGCAATATATTGAAGTCTGCGCCGCTGTGCTCCATCTTCCCTTTGGCTCGTCCTGCTGCTATATCAGTATTTATTGTATTCTGCACAGCATGGACTCACAACCAAGCGTCGTCGCTGGGGTAGAGATGATGTACAATTAGGAGGCGGGCCTAACATAACCTTCACTTAGATACACAGGCAGTGGGCGGGCATTGACGAATTATTGGAGGCAGGGTTTGTAACAATTCTGCGATTGCTGCTTGTGGGTCTCATGTAGTTGTCAGGGGCTTGAATGAGTGCGTGCTAAACTGAGCGTGGAGTTCAGTGGGTGAATGCAATGGATTTTAATGTGCAAAATAATAATAATAATATCCCAGAAACTTTAAAAATGTCTGTTTGAAAGTACACTGTAGCTGTACTGCGACGTAATATAAAGATCTCCACTTGCAGTTGCAACAAAAATAAATGTGAGCCATTCTGCTTCACTGTGGAGGATATTTTATGCCAAAATGAAAAATAAATAAATTTCAAAATAAATGTCAAAATAAATAAATACACATCTATATATTCATTCATTTATTTTTCATTTTGTCACACAATGTCCTTCATACTTCACTGAGTGAAAGTGCAGGACAGTTGAATGTAAATCCTTTGAATGGGGCCCTCGCAGACCAAAACGGGAGGAGGTGTTGACCATATGTAAAGTTCGTGGCATTACATGGTTCTGGATCTGACATAGAGGCTGCATTGTATGATTAACAATAACTAAATCTTTCCAAAAAAATAGATTATTTCTAAAATCTGAAGAAATGTGTATTCTAACTGCAAACACACCTTACCAAATCACCACCCCCACCTGAAATTGTCTTACATGAAGGAAGCTAGTAGGTCTTTTTTTTATTCTTGTATTTTTTATTTATTTATTTAGCATTAGTAGTATCGACTCATGCTCCAAAGTGTGTCTTAACCATTATGCAAAACGGGGGATATTATTATTATTATTATTTATTTATTTATTTATCTATTTATTTATTTATTTATTTATTTCTTAGCAGACACACTTATCCAGGGCGACTTACAATTGTTACAAGATATCACATTATTGTTTACATACAATTACCCATTTATACAGTTGGGTTTTTACTGGAGCAATCTAGGTAAAGTACCTTGCTCAAGCAAGGGTACAGCAGCAGTTTCCCCAATGAGATCCGGGTCACGGAACCAATGTAACAGGGCGGAGGACGGGTGCGTCTGAACCACAACAGAGCCAGGCACATCTGCATATGGAGCTTTTAACCTCATCACATCGACTGGGGACTGGGGACAGAATCTGTAATGGCAGTGCATCACACAACGTGCCCATTACACATTGTACCAGATATCATTAATATATATATATATATATATATATATATATATATATATATATATTTGATACCCTCTCTCATATTTTACATGTTCTTGTCTCTTTCAGATGTGTCCTTTTATTATCATGATAATTCCTGGAAGCACTCTTTCAACTATAGCTAGGGCAGTGATACTTTAGCACCAGTAGGCTTTCTGGTGCTAAACATTCAAAACAGTTTAGCACCCAATTTAGCCATTCACCCCAGATCTAGCCATTCAACTAAAAGGTCAAATCTATTTCTTTACGGCTGAAAACGTTATCTAATTGCTTTACAGAACGTTGTTATTACGTTTCAGCAGATGTTAATGTCTGCATACATGTTAATTAAAATGTATTTCTACTGGCTTTACTGCGAGAAATTCTAGAGCACAGCGGCTAGAAACTCCCAGCACTCATATCCATTTCCCCTCCACTGTTGAGTTTAAACATCACAGTGGGAGGAGCTTCGGTGATGACGTAATTCAAATTTTCTTTTAAAATCTTGACGCCGCTGAGTCAGCCATTTTGTGTTCTGAAGAAGGAGGGTTTTGGTAAGTGTTTGGTTCTGAAGGCACCACTAATACCATAAGCACACAGTGCGCAAACAGGATAGTTTGCCTACGTCATTGGAAAAACCTAACTTTTTGAAAATGAGCGAATTGCTTATGGAAAAAGAAAAAGTTGTATTTTCAAGATCCAAAGTTTATTTAGAAGGGACACACGCTTTGGAAGAAGCGTTTAAGCTTTTTGTGCCTCAACCCAAAGATTTTACCGCCAATTCGGATGGCAAAATATGGGATTTTCTATGTAGTTTTAAGCATGAAGGCTTTTCCCCTGTCATTTTGAGAAGCAAGGATGTTTACGGGTATTCGTCTTGCAGATCAGTTGTGCCAGATAAGAACGGTATTGGTGTTAAAAAGGTAAGGGGCTTGGCAGATACCAAAAAGAAAGCGCCTGGCTTACGAAGCGAAAGAAAAAAGAAAAGGGGAAGAAAACCCAAGAAGTATAGCACAAAGGGTCTCGGAAGTGTATTTAACCTGCTGGAAACTGTAACAAACTCGCCCTGCGTGGTATCAAATTCACCGAGCAGTGTAGTGTCGGATTCCCCGAAACCTGTATCAAGACCAAGTTCACCAGAAATTGTATCAAACTCGATGTGCATTGCATCAAATCCACCGATCACTGATTCACCAGAGACTGTATCAAACTCGCCGTTCACTGCACTAGCAGAGAGGCTGGAGACCACGTCAACTTCTTCGGACAGTACATTATCCGAGTCGCTGGAGACTATAAACTCGCTGGACACTGGTACTGTGTATTGTCAAATGACTTTGGAAGAAATCTGGAGGGCAGCAACTCCTAAGATAATTACTGTAAAAACGGTGGTGGTGAAAGACGTGTTTTGTGAAAAAAACACAGCTGCTGCCCGCAGTAGAGCAGAAACACTAATGCATTTAAATCTGACAGCTCACTTAAAATTACGACGTTTAAATATACCGCAGTAACTCGAGTTGTGAACCAACATTATGCTGCTATATTAAACTTTTACTGACTTGTTATAACTCAACATTGTTACTACTTACCCAACGCTCACATAATTCCAACACTTTTTGAATATATATATATATATATATATATATATATATATATATATATATATATATATAATATAATATAATTAGCGCGATACAATTGGACCTAGCTGCTAAAAAATAGTGCACATATTCTCAACAAATCAATTATGCACAAACAAAAAAAAAACTACAACCAAATGGTGTTAAATATTGCTGATTTTTGTATTTATTAAACGCATTTCAAAACTTGTACAAGGTGGCTGTCATCTGTTGCTATTGTAAACTCAAAACTAAACGAGAACATATTAATAAGCAATGTTTTCATATTCTGCCCTGCAGTTAATTTATGTATTATTATTATTATTATTATTTATATTGCTGTGACATACAAGTCCATATGTAACATTTAGATTTTACAACAATTATATGCGATATACCGTATATTCCGTGATAACTGGTGGCATCCAGTTTACCCGAATTACTTCGTTTCTGTTATGTGTTTTGCAGGGAAGTAGATTACAAGCACAACAAATGATTTATTCAAGAAAACAACTATTTAAAAAAAAGTGACGCGTGAATTACATTTGACTTTCAAATGATCTAGCAACAGATATTACAATTTTTTGTTAGTTGACTATTTTGTAGATAATTGTGTATAGTCAATGATAAGAAGCTTGGAACTGGATTGAACAACACAGATGGTACTGCCATAACCTGTATCAATTGCAGCTTTATAGCAGAGGCGTATTTCTTTTTAAATCCAATACCGCAGTTAGACATGATTCTTCGGAACTCTGCCAACGCTGTTGTATGCAGGTGCAGGGCATGAAGGTTTGAAAGTGTAATGATGTCTTTTATATAAAGAGGGCGATCACTTGTTACTGGACAGCAGAAAAATATTCAAGTCTGTGGTGGTGGTGGAATTTGGGTTTTGAAGGCTCTTGGATATATTATTAACTTTATACAACTTTTTATTATTATTATTATTTTTTTTTTGGGGGGGGGGGGGGGGGGGAAGGATATTTGTATGGGCATATTGATTCCTAAATACCTCAACTGGCAATTGTTTACAGAACTTTCTGTTCAAAAAATGTTAATGTGTTTTGCCAAAAAGTAGCAGGTTTTGACCACTACTAAAATAATGTTAATCTAGGCCTATATTGTGCAGTATTATATAAATGACCATTTCTAAAATACAATCTATAATTTGAATGCAGTAACTTAAGTTATTTGGTGAACTAAGTTTGGAACCAAATTACAGTGGTCTAGTTTGCACACCTTGGTTCCTTTTGAAGCCATTTTGTTTTCAATAATGTTTATTTCATAAATGTGATACTTTACAAGTTGTGTGCTTTTGTAATGTATATTGATTCAACTTGATTTGTATTCATTTAATTGCACTCTGAAGCTACAGAATAAAACATTTAACATACAAAAGAGTCTGCAATACTTTTATGAAATGTTATAAAGTAAAATGCATTGGTGTATGCTTTTGGTAATAGATTTTTACAAACAATGCTCCAGAACTAAATACTACTATCCTCAATAACATTTAAAACAAGCTTATTGAAAAAAAAGTCATGGAACATTTGGTGTGGGGGCTTCATTGGGTAGTGTACATTTCTAGCAATGAAAGCCCCATCCCCTCTTCACACATTGTCCCTGAATATCAAAAGTGTATTCAGACAGTCTGAAACAAGCTGCCTCGGTCCGTTTTAACCCGACATTTATCCAGACTGTTGTTTCCATCATAAAATGAAACACTTTTCTGCTGTTTTCTGAAAGATGGAATGGGTAAAGCTAGATAGTTAGTTAATGTCTTTTTGTAAATGTATTCTGTATTATACACTCAAAATGAAAACTGGGTTGATTTTAAATGTTACTCGTACAATCTTCTTAAATACTACTAAAAACATAGTTTTTGTTGCTTTTTTACTAAGATCCCTTAAGTAAGATGCACTTAAATTGTGACAGATCTGCATAACTTGATATATTTAAGTTAAAACAAAAAAACTAAGCAAAATTAATGCTGATAAATGAGTACTTTATTTATTTATTTTAGTTTTTCCAACAAAATTAACGTTAATTGAGCCATGCACATGCGCATTGTTGATTTGATACCCAGAATCCGATGCGTTCATAAAAGTTGCATGGACAGATTTGTTCGGAAGGTAAGAAATTATCTGCATCCATCCGTCCATAATTAAATTGTTTTGCATTTCAGTTGATTAAACTTGCAATATTTATTGTTCTGGGTCTCATTGAATAATAAATAACTGATAGTGCTTCTCTAAACAAGATCATATTATGGCTGAACGTACGGTGCACACTGTAGGCCTACGTGTAACGAAAGTGTGTTTAGAGGCGAATGTCAAAATATCAAAGAGCCTTGAATTTGTACTTTTTAAATGTTAGGTGCATACAGCGTTTTCATTTGTGTTAAGGTAGCCTACTCTTGACATATTTTGGTTCTTATGTAATATCAGTCTTTACACTGTATAACTGTATTTGAAAAACACAATTTTAAATGCAAGATTCTATTAGTTTCATCTTTTAAATTTAGTTTTATTTCCAGACAAATTCAAAAAAAATAAAATTTCAATAAAAGGTCTATCAATAATTGTATGGATTTCAACGAAATGGGGTTTTTAGTGTTTAGTAAACACAATTTACTAGAAGAACAAGCTGTAAATATGTATACAGTGGTCCAACTTCAAGCAGCAGCATGGAGCGCCCTGTGTTGCGAGTAACTGAAAATAGTCCTTTAACCACGGCAATCCACTTGTACTTTTACCCGTAGGCCTACTGGTAAAGTTTTCAAAAACTGACGAGATGAAGTTTAAAACACAGTCGCGGAAGAACATTTTTACACTCTGATGTAAAATAACATTTGTTGCGGAGAAGTGACATGCCCTTTTTCTCACTCATAAAAGTATTGTCAATATTTTTAATGACACATTGAAGTAATTCAAATAGTTAATTAAAAATTGTCTGTTTGGGTGGGGGTAACGGTGATGTATTGTCATCATCTAGTAAAAGATACGCCTCAGGCAAGAAAACTACAGCGGCGAGAGCGGGAGATGTAGTAGAGGCATTATTATTATTATTATTTATTTCTTAGCAGACACCCTTATCCAGGGCGACTTACAATTGTTACAAGACATCACATTATACAGATATCACATTATTTTTACATACAATTACCCATTTATACAGTTGGGTTTTTACTGGAGCAAGCTAGGTAAAGTACCTTGCTCAAGGGTACAACAGCAGTGTCCCCCACTGGGGATTGAACCCACAACCCGGTCAAGAGTCCAGAGCCCTAACCATTACTCCACACTGCTGCCCACGACATGAGAAGTAAGAGTCAATGCTCGGGTTCACAAATTTAATTTTAACATTTTTTAAATATACATTTTTCCGTCATTCCCCAAACGTTATGTCTTCTGCCACAATTTTCACATTTATAAAAACTTTTTTTTGTTTGCTCCTGGTCAATGTGTTGTCTTAAAATAATCTATCCTTAATATATACTTGCTTGATATTGTTTATTGTTGTTTTCTCATATATATATATATATATATATATATATATATATATATATATATATATATATATATAATATAAAATATTATATGCTGCGCTGATGATTTCTGAAACCTGTTTTCTGCCTCCCATGCATTTTGTTTTTATATTTACAGTGGTATACAGGACGGTAATTTATTTTCTGCTTTGCTAAGGGAACTTTTTTTTATGGATTGTTTTAAGTACCGGAAAAGAGTTTGGGTATATTTTTTATGAAGTGCTTATTGATTTAAAATAAAGTGAACTGTGATATTATAATTATTTGTGGAACATTCCTTTTGAAATCATAAACTTATTAGAACTAAGCATAGCCTTTGCGGGAAGATAGACTACCAGACTTGATTTCTGTAAACCGGAATGAAGTTATCAACATCTTAAACACATGAGCAAGAGGAGGCTAATGTTCTCTCAATTTAAATACACACAATTTTTGCTTTGATAAACATGAATTTAAAAAAAAGAAAAAACATTAACCTTTTTAATTCTACTTTACAGTAAACAAATGTTATATGCTATGAAGGGTTAATAAGCAAGTTTAGATTTAAATATTAAATGTCAATTTAATAAGAGTAAAAGAGAATCTGTCTGCTTTTTACTTACTACCATTCCACCCCCCTCCTCCTCCGACTCCCAAAAAGATTTGCCTTGCAATGCTTAAAGTGCCCTTTTGTTGCACGCTACTGGTGCAGAGTGTTTTATTTACAGCATTTAATGCTAACTTTATTTTTATTTTTTTCTCCAGTTTAAACACATCCAGTTTTCTCCTGGTTAAAGTTAATATTTATTCATTTTTCCTAAGAGATGCTGTGAAGACCATGAATGCAGGACTCCATTCATTTGATACAACTGTCCGGTATTCCTTTACTAACATCCTAACATGTGCTTTTTTCTTTTTTTTTCTTTTCCACAAATTTGATTATCTCCTCCTCCTGAAACCAGAATCCAAACCCCGCATAGGTAAGTACATTCTTTCAATTAGTACGATTATTTTATTATTATTATTTATTTCAGGTAATAAGCCATCAAATATTTAAAGTAAAACCATGAAATGAAGTCCTTATTGGGGTGCTCACTGTAGCATGATATCCACATCTTTTAAAATATCAATAAAAGCATTCAGTTCGTTACAATACTTTAGTACTTTTAGGGGGAAAATGACCAATGAAAAAAGTAACAATAGCAAAGTAATCAATGAGAAAATGGTAAAGACGTTTTCATATAGGAGGCAGGAAGTAGTTCAGGAAAAGCCCATGATTGTGGATTTCAAAACCAGATGGCCAGCACTGTTTGAGGAGACTCCGGTGAGGCAGTTTCTATATGTACCAAGACAATGTAACCTTTAAGACATAGTGGGAGATACTGACCTACCTGGTTTGATGTATAATCTGAAATATTGTCTTACGTTTAATTCCCAAAGTTTCATTGCTTACAGGCACTTCCTTTTTGATGCTGTGCATGAACAAATATCCCTTTGACTACATCTTTCATTTTGCTTGATCACTTCAAATTAATGTGAGTCACAGAAGGTCACTTTGTATATTCCCTTTGTGAGCATAATTTATTTCCTTTCAGATTTAATGCAGAGTTTGAGGCAGAGTCCCACTAAAAACGAAGTTCATGGCACAACTAGATAAACATGCACCAAGGTTGGTAACTGTGTTTGAGGAGCTGCAGGAAGAAAAATCAACAATATCTTAAGTTTTGGAGCAGGTATTATTATTATTATTATTATTATTGTGTCTCCCTGAAGTCAAAGTTGTCAGGATGGGTATGCAATGTATGTAGGATTTATGTAAATGTGGAAAACGTGATATTTTAAATGGCAAAATTTTAAAAAATTGTGTTAGTGATATTTTGTATGACCCTATAGAAATTCCTTGAAATTGACTTGATTGATTTGTAAACCATAATTGAGTTTTGTGTTTTTCTCTAACAGAGCGACAGCATTGTCACTAGGAGAGAAGTAGTCATCAGAGCATTGTGTGAATACCTGCATGAAGACGAGCGATAACCTGATTTAAGAATACTTGGTTAGTACGTATGTGTTATCTTTTGTGAGGGTCTTTTGTTGTTGTTGGTGTTTCTTGAGTGCATAGTCTTTCTTACAATGGGAAGACATTTTCTTGCATTTTTCGTATTCCTATTTTGTTTTAAGAATTATTTAATGTGTAAAATCATTGACACGCCAGACAAAGTGCTTTTGAACCTGCCCAATGACCATGCTAAACTGCATGTTTAAAGTAGTTGGTTTTTTAAATTTTTTTCCAGGATATTCAAGGATATAACGTACTAAAAGACCTTGAGCAAACTGTCATGGGAATACTTGTGATCAGGAACAAAGGTGCAGCAGCATGTGAACCCCCTGAAGATGTCAGCATTGTAATCAAGTGTGTGGAAGTGATAAATGATCTGAGCAGTGTGGCCAATGCTTGTGCCTTGTTAATGGGTTTGATATATGCACTCAATTTAACCTACCCGAAGGAGCTCAAATACACCTTTTGAAGTAATCCAAAAGGTGTTTATGGAGTTAGACGGACATAAACTGTCTCAAAGTGCACACCCTTGAGTGATAACTACGGAAATGTATTGGCATGAAAAAATATATATTTGTGATATTATGAGATAACGTTGGTTTATTTAGCAATTATTGTGTTATTTCCCAATAATTATTGCATTATTCCGCGATAATATTGCATTATTTTGCAATAGTTTTTGCATTTTCGCAAATAACATTGCATTGCAAAATAACGCAAAAATATTGCGAAATAATGCAATATTATGTCATAATGCAATAATTATTGCAAAATAACAAAATGTTATCTCGTAATATTGCAATAAATATAAATTTCTCTGTGGTGCTGATACATTTCCGTAGATAAAAGTTAATTTAATATTTGAACTTGCGTTTTAAACCACTGTTATCTTTTTATCTTGGATTGACATAAAATACCTCTGTATTTGTGTTGACTGTGGAGCTGTTTTGGAAGATTCTAGTGTGTGTTCAATATTGTTTTTATTGATGTACCTATTAAGCCCAATCCAGCTTTTTTTCATAGTTGGAAATTTATTATGAAAAGTCACAAAATGCAGAAATTATAGATTCATCTTTTATTTACCCCCTTTTTTTTACTGGCAGAAAATGGAAAACCTGAGTTTACCTAATAAAAGGAAGAAAAAAAAACATATTTGGTTGCCTTAATAGGTACATTTTTCTCATGCCCACAGTTTGAATACTGTTATAGCTAGTGATTTATTCAGAAGAATTTAGCACCTGACAAATTTTAGCAAACCCATTTTTAATTTTCAGTGGTTATGCATAAGTTTGAGTTTGGTTCATTGATCTTGTGTCTGAAATGTCATCCAGATTAGATTTTGGAGTTTATTATGCCATTGTTTTTTGAGAAGTGGATGTGTTAGTAAATCCTGCTTTACCAATCAATACTGAAGCGTGATGAAAAGATTGTTCTTTTGAGTGGTTGTGCTAATTGTTTCTCAGTTTTTTCAAATAAAAATACTTGATTAAAAATTGTTACACACAAGTGTCTAATTTAAATATTAACAACTTAACCATTTGTAAAACAAACTAGTGATTATCAAGCAAGTAAATTAATGCCTACTTAAGTCACTTCATTAAAACAAAGAAGTTGAGTTATTTTTAAATGAACAGTTTAATTATTGCCTACTTAAGTATAGTCAACTTGATGTAAAAGTTTAGTTGAAATAAATAATTTAAATTAAGTTGTCCATACTTAAAGCAATTCAGTTAAAACAACTTATGCAGAAGTTTACTTAAAGCTACTTAAAGGATCTAAGTTCCACTAACTGTACAAAACTAAGTACTGGCACCTTAAAAGTCATTGCAAGTTGCAAATATTAAAAAAAAAAAAAAAAGTCAGTCCCTGCACCCACATCAGACCCTTTTTATTTGAGCATGGGGTCTGTTTGAAATAGGTTCCCATTTCCATTAGGACACTTTGAAACAGGTAGAACCATTTTAAATGGAAAATACTACTCAATCCGACCACATCAACCCTTTTGATTTTTGCACGGGGGGGTATGTTAATTAGGTACCTACTTAAATTGCATAACATTCCTCATACTGTCAGAATTGGGGTTTTGCAACTGTTAGGAAATGTTGAATTCAGTTTTCTTCAGAAATTTGAGTGAGCAGAACCAAGCGAAGCAGTATCTCTCAGGGCTGGCATTGTAGGAGCTGGCATAGAGTCAAGAACCAGATTCTCCTGGGCCACTAGGAGAACTGTCGCTTTCTCTAACCGGACCTTCGCCGGGAGCAACAGTTCTGGCAGGAACGCGTAAAGGAGCATCCTGGGCCAGTTGTGGGCTAGGGAGTCGACACCGAGTGGACCACCTAAGCAGTGGAGGGTATACCACGGGGCAATGTGTCATCTCCACCGAGGCGAAGAGATCGACCTGCACCTTCCCAAACTGTTCCCAAATACGCTCCACCACCTGCGGGTGGAGTTGCCACTCTGATGGATTCGCACCCTCCCTTGACAGGAGGTCCACTGCCCAGTTCACCACTCCAGGAACATGCGTCACCCGTAGGGACAGCAGGTTCCGTTGCGCCCAAGTCAGGAGCTGGAAGGCGATGCAATGCAACCCCGGAGACTGGAGGCCGCCCTGGTGGTTGACATACGCCACCACTGATTTGTTGTCCATTCGGACTAGCATATGTTTTCTGTGCAACACTGGAAGGAAGTGCTGGAGAGCCAGGAAAACAGCCTGCAGCTCCAGCATATTTATGTGCAGGGTTGTCCACTGGCCCGACCAGGTGCTGCGGACTCCTCTGCCTTCCCAGACTGCACCCCCAACCCAAGTTGGAGGCGTCCGTTGTCATCACTTGGCGAGTTTACACCACTCCTATCCTGTACGCCCCGCGCAGGTGAGAGGGCATCCTCCACCATCGCAGGGCCGCGGAGCACGTGTGAGACAGTGTCTGTCGCGCTTGGGGTGTAAATAGAACGTAATGAGCCACGCTTGAAGTGGGTGCATGCAACCCAGCTCGATGGCTGATACAGCTGCGGCCATCAGACCCAACAGTTTTTGGAACCGCACCACGGGGACCTTCGATCCCTGTTAGAACAGGGAGAGGCAACCCTGAATAGCTGCTACTCTGTCATCTAACAGGTATGCGCGCATCGTACTGGAGTCCAGTCGGAGCCCCAAGTACGTTGTGCACTGCACTGGTATAAGCCAACTGTTTGTGAAAATATCCCGCAAGTCCACGGTGGTGAACCATTTGCCCGGATTGACTGGAGAATGTGACAGTGAGTCAGCATTTGGAACCTCCTTTCCTTCAAGAACTTGTTGAGGAATCTTAGGACTCCGTAAGCACGCCATCTAGATACGCAGTGAGAATACCCTGCCAGGCCTAGTTTCTCTGCTCCTTCCAATGAAGCAAGCTGAGCGGCTTGCTTCAACACACTCGGTGCTGACGCCGGTCGATCCCAAGAGGAGCGTACCTCCTCCATAAAATCAGGGAACGGTGGGGAGGGCTGTGCTGTGGGAGCCACTGCCTGCATCCGAAACAAGGATCAGCGGGGCTCTGCCGGTGTCGCCCAGGGGATCTGCAAAAACTTTGAGTGCACCCCTTCGGTGCCGGCATGGATCTGGGCAATGGTGGCAAACTGAGCCTGGGCTGAAAAGCTGTGCATAAGTCACAGAAGTCCTCTCAGCCCATGGCCTCCGTGGCATGTTGTGACCCCTAGACACCGCACACAGAGCGGGTGCTTGTCACTGAGTGGCATATTCGCCTTACAATATGTGCAGGTTTGGAACCATGGGATGCTTGTCATGGCTGCCACTACCGAGTGCGGCAAGCACTAAGCACTAATTGGTCCAAGCGCACCAAGCACCGAAGCGCTATGTGCACTGAGTGCACTGAGCACCGTGCTCACCAAGTGGACCTAGCGCCACGTGCACCAGGTGCACCGAGCACTATATGCACCGAATGCACCAAGTGCACTAAGCACCGAGCACTGTGTGCACCAAATGCACAGAGGCGCTATGCACCAAGCACCATGCACACTGAGTGCACTGCTCACCGCGTGCACCGAGCACTGAGTGCACTGGGCAATGCGTGTACCGAGATGGGATGGCAGCCGGCGAGGTCTGCTCTGCAGCGGGTCTGGAAAAATACAGCCCGTGGAGGACAAGGCCTGATGGTTTTTTTTTTTTTTTTTTTTTGCTGCTGCACAACGCAGGCGAGCGGGATACCGCGTACACTGCAGATGTGTCAGCAAGGGTATTTAGTCAACAACAATAACAAAAAAAAAATTATATATATATATATATATATATATATATATATATATATATATATATATATATATATTAAAACTGCCACTTGGCAGCCAGCTGAGTCACTCGACAGCAGGGGTAAGGCAGAGCCTAGCCCCAGTGGAGCATGTGCTCCCACACAAGTGACGACAACACTCACTCCTTTAAATCAATACTGCACAGGCAGTCGACTCACATACCACAGATAGGAAAGCAGCAGCCTGCAATGCAACCGCGTGCAGGTTGTTGAGGAAGAAAGGAAGGAAAAAAAGGCTAAGTTAGGAGTCATTGATTCCGTGAAAGCGGCAAGCCAGCTTTCAGCCTGAAAGGCAAGGGAATTGCAGTAGACTCAAAGCCCTTTTCTCAATATGCTCAGATACCAACATCTTACCTTACCATCTTGAGAGGCAAAAAGAGAAATGGCTTCCTCAGTGTGATGGTTTTAATCCCTCGGTAGGCAGGGCCGAGGGCATCATCCCAGGAAGGGGCCTATCGGCAGCTCTGGTATAGAGAGCTCAGAAAATACCTACCAATAGGCAGGCATATCCCATACGTGATGTTGTTGGTGGTCATCTTCGAATTGAAAGGGAACATATTTGAGTTTCTGTTTTCAAAAAGGTGCAAGACTAAATAAAGGAATATGCAACTTTTGTTCAGAACATGCATACACTCTTTCTCTCATTTTACACGTATGTTTTGCTTGACCCTAGCATCCATGTGATTTGTGTGTGTGTAGTGTGTACAGTTGTGTGGTTCATCCGAACCTATATCACTGTTGGCTATGTCAGCTTTTACATGTTCGAAAAGTATACCTACATTAACTCAGCATATACAGTACCACAAACCTCAAACATTACAAACATCCTGGCCCTTTTAAAACCGAAAGTACGCCTACAACCAATAGGAACTTAACATGTCACTAACGTTTCATATAGAGAACAGATACATCAATCATAAGGGAGGGGTGAACAGACAGACAACCAGAGCCAGCTCTGGAAAGAAAAAAAAAAAAAAATCACTAGTCAACGGTGCCAACACAACCAGCATAAATGCCGAACACAAGTTTGTCCTCAATGCTGTAAGTGGCAGTCTTTATTTTCATTAGATCTCTGGTATGACGTAATCAACTTATATTTTGTGAAATTTAATGAGTACATAGTAATACTGTTAACTTTTTGAATAGGTATACATAACTTAATTTAATGACAGACGTTTTTTGTGCGGCTTTCAATTGTTGTGTTTGCCTTGTTTATTCAATACAATTTTTTTAAATTAAGTTTTTTTAAAATGTAATTTGCCTTTAAAAGATGAGTCATTCGTGTTAAAGGTATTATTAATAGTTGTTCCATTCATTTTTTTTATATTTACTGTCGTGCATCACTATCAACAAAACCATTATATATATATATATATATATATATATATATATATATATATATATATATATATATATATATATATGTGTGTGTTTCTTAAGCAACTGCATTTATTTATTTATTTTTTATAAACAGGAACTGTCAGTTATGATTTCTATATTCAGACGTTTTGCTCACTTCCTGAGTTGCAAGACTTCCCTTTGCAGAAGCTGGCTGGTGGAAGGAGAACTAATACCTAAGACTTTTTTTTTTTTGTACATACAGCACGTATGTGCATTCACATACAGGTTGCAAATGGTAGGAACAACATTACAAATAATAATATTGTTGTAAAATGTAGGCTTACTGTGTATCATAAGGAACTGAATAATTATGCACTGTTAAATACTGTTTTACCCAATTAAACTTTTTTTTTTATATCAGGTTTGGTATTCTGATGTGGGCAGTTTTCGTTGTATAATATTAAATGTAAATGTATTTATCAAATTTAGATAGAATCTATTGAAACTAGAAGGAATAAATAGCTTATTGGAAAAATGTACAATTTCAAAATAAGGAATAATTCTGAACACAAATTTGAAATCAAGTGAGAATTTAAGACAAGGGAGGTTAATTAGATTTTCACTTGGAAGGAGTTGGAAATTGTGGATCACTTCATCGACTAGCCAAAAATACAATTTAATAAATCAACTACTGTAGGGACTGGATGGAGGTTAATTGGTGCAGTTAAACAATTTAAAACATGTTTGGAACAAAGAGCAGGACTAGAGTGGACATCAATGATACTGTGCATTTTACACATAATCACACACCAGCCTCCCCTTTCCAGAGGTGCAAGGGTACCACTAAGGACCAATGTTGCCTTGTTTTTTTTAGTAATGTGCTGTGCATTTATTCTGTGAAGACTTTTTTGTGTTTTTAGTTTCCATTGGGTATGGAACAGCATGGTGACGATGAACAACCTGTGATATTCAGAGAAGAGAACAGGAGAAGAAGGAGAAAGATGAAAGCATTTGTATCATCAAACACTGTGGTTACAATGGATCAAATAGCGATAGAGTTTGTGTTGCCTACGTACAATAAGTTTAATAAAATACAAGACGCCCTAATGCTTGATGTTGCTGGAAACTGCACAGTCGAACAAGTTAAAACCCAATTGTGGATGAAAGCAGTTGAAAGAAGTGCATGCCCTGAGTTCTACCAAAAGTATACCCCAGATCAGTGCATACTGCTTTACCAGAAGAAAGGGCACTGGTATGAAATATATGACAAACATCAGGTGTTTCACACACTGGACTGCATACGCTATTGGAAAGCATTGAAAAAAGATTTAGGAAGAATCCATTTGGTTACCAGACCCCAACCGACTGAGGAATCAGAGCAGTATCAGAGGTATCTGAATTATCTTATTGGTTATGATGTAACAGATGTCAGCAATGTTCATGATGATGAACTTGAATTCACTAGGCGGAAATTGCTGACACCTCGGTTAATCGAGTTAGCAAACCGGGATCCAAAACTTTATTCCATGGATCCCTGGATAACCCCTAAGCCTCTACCAGAATACATCCTAAATAAGATAAGCAATAATAATATTTTAGTTGTCATCCACCGAGGAAACGCTAGTCAAACCATAAAGGTATCAATCGATGACAAACCTGATCAGATTCTCCAGAATTTTTTCACCAAGATTGCTAAGAAAAAGCCTTTGCTTGGCATTTCTGAAGAAGACAGTGAATTAGACTTTGTTCTCAGAGTTTGCGGTAGAGATGAATACATTTTTGGGGACAACCCTGTTAAGAACTTCTACTGGGTGAGACAGTGTCTGAAAAACTCGGAGGAGATCCACCTTGTTTTGGAGTCTGCACCTGATCCGGAACAGGATGTTGTTCACAAGGAGGACTGGTCGCTGGTTGATGATTGCACTGGAGTTGCAGGGTCTCATGAGCAGCTGACAATAGAAGAAAAGGACCATGAGAAAGTGTTTACCATTTCTCTGTGGGATTGTAACAGAAAATTCAGAGTCAAGGTCCTTGGTATCGATATCCCCATGCTGCCCCGAAATTCAGAGCTCATTGTTTTTGTTGAAGCCAGTATTTTTCATGGACAACAGCTGCTGGCTCAGCAGAGAACCTCCTCCAAACCATTTACTGAAGAGGTGCTGTGGAACACATGGCTGGAGTTGGATATCAAGATAAAGGATCTGCCAAAAGGTGCCCGATTTAGCCTACAGGTTTACTGTGGAAAAACTCAAACTCAGAGCACTAAGGCTGGGTTTCAAGAAAGCATCAACTTTGACTCCAAATGTAAGAACCGCTTGCTCTATTATGTTAACCTCCTACTGATAGACCACCGCTCACTGCTGCGGCAAGGGCAATACGTCCTCCACATGTGGAAGATGCCAGAGAAGAGCGAGGATCATAGCAGTGTCAACGCCGACAAGCTCACCTCAGCTACCAACCCTGATAAGGAAACATCCATGGCTATTACTGTGATGCTGGATAAATACTGCTACCCCATTGCTTTGCCGAAAGGTCAGGAATCAGTTGAGGTTGAAGGTGAAAGGTCAAGACGAGAGATGCCTAATCACCTGCGCAAACAGTTTGAGAAAATTGTTGCCACTGATCCACTGCATCCTCTGACACCAGAAGACAAAGAGTTACTGTGGCATTTCAAGCAGGAATGCATGAAGTGTCCAAAAGCATATCCCAAGTTTCTCAGCTCAGTTAAATGGGGGAAACAAGAAGCGGTTTTAGCAACACATCAGCTGCTGGAGAAACATGATGCCTGGGATCGTAGCACACTGGACGTTGGACTTGCAATGCAGCTGTTAGACTGCCACTTCTCAGATGAGAATGTACGCACCGTGGCAGTGAGAAAGCTGGAGACTCTAGGAGATGACGATGTTCTGCGGTACCTGTTGCAGCTTGTACAGGTAGGGTACTGTTTAAACTGTTCACACTATTTGCATACAGCCTGTGTGTTTTCAATTTTAAGTAAATTATCTCTACAGAACGAAACAACAAACTGTCAGTTACATTTAAATCCTCTCTGAACTATTTCACGAAATGTATATGTAATGTGAATATCTTTATTTAGTATATTTGTAGAGCTACTGAATAGGTGTGTATGTGTGTATATATATATATATATATATATATAAATAAGAGTTATAGGTGTTTGATTTTTTCAGCTTTAGTGCCAGTGTGAAGAAAAACAAAAAACAAAGCTCTAACATAATTTTACTTCTGATATTGGAAATTGCTTCTTTTGTCAAAGTGTTGACCAAACCTTTTATAAATTAATTCCAGAACCTTTTATAGTTTTTATGATCTTTTAAATTAATGTGTTTTTTATCCATGTGTTGCATTTCTCACTAATTTATACAGGCTGTGAAGTTTGAGCCTTACCATGACAGTGCCCTGGCTCGTTTTCTGCTGAAACGTGCTTTAAGGGTAAGTATAAAAGAACAACACCATGAATATATTTGTGTGCTTTGTTTTTGTATTTTTGAAAGTTGATCTACTGTTTCTTCCAAACAGAGGAAAAGAATTGGCCATTTCTTGTTCTGGTTTCTAAGAAGTGAAATAGCCCAGTCCATGCATTACCAGCAGAGATATGCAGTGATCTTAGAGGCATACCTTCGGGGCTGTGGTGAAGCAATGCTGCATGACTTCAAGAAGCAAGTTGAAATTACTGAAGCATTGCAGAAGATCACCAAGGAAATAAAAGCAATGTCTGCTGACAAATATGATATTTCAGTACAAGGTGAAATATGTTGTATTACAAACCTCATTCACACAACCAAAAGATGAAATATAACTCCATCTTTGAAGACTTTAACCAAACCTTCATGTTTTTATTTTCTGGTCTTTGAATGAATATTTTGAATAGTCCTTAGTTGTCTTCAATAATAAAACTGTAGGAATCATATTTTATAATTATTATTTGTGAAGGCTGTGTTAAGTTTGAAAACATGCCTATTAACTCTCAAGGGGTATCTATGTTTCACATCCAACCCTTTTACCTCCAGCTACCCCTTTCCTTTTCTATAAAGAACACATTTCTAATCTATAATTTATTATATTGTTATTGTTATTTATTATATAATTGCCTTTTTATTTCCCGTTGTCAGGTGTATGCATTCCTTATTTCCAATATCAAGGATCATATATACTGTAATAGATAACTGGATAACAATGGATAACTGAGTGTCAGACACACAATAGTAATACACTTGTTGACCTTTAGAAATGATCTTCGCTTGTCTTCCTGGTTTGTGATGTCAGAAAGAATGTTTTGGGCATGTGTAATGTAATAAGAACTCATATTCACCAAAGAAAATCACTTTCTTGTCCACAGGATTTTGAGAAGAGTAGATTTTTAAGTTATTTGTAGCGCAGTATGAAATTACTAAATGAATAAATAAATAATAATAATAAAAAAGAAATCTCAAAAACGGTTATTGTTGGCATACTGTGAAGGTTGCTTGCATTGCCAAATGTAGAATGAAAATGCTGTGTGAGACAGAATAAATTAAACGGTAAAGTGAGTTATTGTTAGATGAATCATAGTGTAAATACTGCTATTACATTTTCAGCATTATCTTCTAAGGTAGTAATATACCCAAATAGATTATACAGTAGCACAAAAAGTACTACAGTAGGAGTATCTTCTATTGTGTAAAAACAAAGTTCCCCTAAAGTAATTACAGTCATGCCTTTATAAAACATTTGCCCATTACTGAAGAAATAAAATCTAATTTGTACATGGTTTTACAGAAACAAAACATATATATTTTGACAGTTTAGATAATGTAACTAAACAGGTGTAAAAAATGTGGTCAACTGAATACTCTCTCAGGCTATTTTTAACTTTCAGGGGCATATTAGTAATAGAAAAGTGTAAAATAATAGTTGTAAAAGTTTATATTTATCTAAAGGGGAAATATCTGAATATTTGTTGAGTCACTATACAGTGCCTTGCGAAAGTATTCGTCCCCCTTGAACTTTGCGACCTTTTGCCACATTTCAGGCTTCAAACATAAAGATATGAAACTGTAATTTTTTGTGAAGAATCAACAACAAGTGGGACACAATCATGAAGTGGAACGAAATTTATTGGATATTTCAAACTTTTTTAACAAATAAAAAACTGAAAAATTGGGCGTGCAAAATTATTCAGCCCCCTTAAGTTAATACGTTGTAGCGCCACCTTTTGCTGCGATTACAGCTGTAAGTCGCTTGGGGTATGTCTCTATCAGTTTTGCACATCGAGAGACTGAAATTTTTGCCCATTCCTCCTTGCAAAACAGCTCGAGCTCAGTGAGGTTGGATGGAGAGCATTTGTGAACAGCAGTTTTCAGTTCTTTCCACAGATTCTCGATTGGATTCAGGTCTGGACTTTGACTTGGCCATTCTAACACCTGGATATGTTTATTTGTGAACCATTCCATTGTAGATTTTGCTTTATGTTTTGGATCATTGTCTTGTTGGAAGACAAATCTCCGTCCCAGTCTCAGGTCTTTTGCAGACTCCATCAGGTTTTCTTCCAGAATGGTCCTGTATTTGGCTCCATCCATCTTCCCATCAATTTTAACCATCTTCCCTGTCCCTGCTGAAGAAAAGCAGGCCCAAACCATGATGCTGCCACCACCATGTTTGACAGTGGGGATGGTGTGTTCAGGGTGATGAGCTGTGTTGCTTTTACGCCAAACATAACGTTTTGCATTGTTGCCAAAAAGTTCGATTTTGGTTTCATCTGACCAGAGCACCTTCTTCCACATGTTTGGTGTGTCTCCCAGGTGGCTTGTGGCAAACTGTAAACGACACTTTTTATGGATATCTTTAAGAAATGGCTTTCTTCTTGCCACTCTTCCATAAAGGCCAGATTTGTGCAGTATACGACTGATTGTTGTCCTATGGACAGAGTCTCCCACCTCAGCTGTAGATCTCTGCAGTTCATCCAGAGTGATCATGGGCCTCTTGGCTGCATCTCTGATCAGTCTTCTCCTTGTATGAGCTGAAAGTTTAGAGGGATGGCCAGGTCTTGGTAGATTTGCAGTGGTCTGATACTCCTTTCATTTCAATATTATCGCTTGCACAGTGCTCCTTGGGATGTTTAAAGCTTGGGAAATCTTTTTGTATCCAAATCCGGCTTTAAACTTCTCCACAACAGTATCTCGGACCTGCCTGGTGTGTTCCTTGTTCTTCATGATGCTCTCTGCGCTTTAAACGGACCTCTGAGACTATCACAGTGCAGGTGCATTTATACGGAGACTTGATTACACACAGGTGGATTCTATTAATCATCATTAGTTAATTTTCAGTTTTTTATTTGTTAAAAAAGTTTGAAATATCCAATAAATTTCGTTCCACTTCATGATTGTGTCCCACTTCTTGTTGATTCTTCACAAAAAATTACAGTTTCATATCTTTATGTTTGAAGCCTGAAATGTGGCAAAAGGTCGCAAAGTTCAAGGGGGCCGAATACTTTCGCAAGGCACTGTATATGTGCAGTCACTAATATATGATATGTAAAAGAAAAGGAAATCAGTTTGGTCTTTATGGGTTATGCAGGGTGGGTAAATCATTATTTCCCACTCAACACTATGGTCCTACAGTATATCACAAGGTTTTTATGTCAATTTCAGTTGTTTCCCAGCTCAGACAGAAACTTGAAAAACTTCAAACATCAGGGCTACCAAGAAGTTTCAAAGTCCCTTACGACCCTGGCCTCAGAGCAGGTTCACTTGTGGTAAATATAACCTGATACTCAACATACAGAATGATATCAGTGGTATTCGTGTAACATTGAAATTGCTAAAGCAATGCCCTATCCTTACTGCAGATTGAGCAGTGTAAAGTGATGGCATCAAAGAAGAAACCGCTGTGGCTCGAGTTCAAACCTGACGACCCCACAACACGATCCAGTGACACTATTGGAATAATCTTTAAGGACGGAGATGACCTTCGTCAGGACATGCTTATTTTACAGGTATTTTTTTTTTGGTGAAAAATGTAAACATTTTAAAATCAATGGAGAAATTAAATGTTAAACCCAAATGGAATCAGAAACCCAATGATGTGCTGTATCCCCTTTATAATAACTTTATAACCGAGGTCAGCAGTGTGGAGTAGTGGTTAGGGCACTGGACTCTTGACCGGAGGGTCGTGGGTTCAATTACGGGGGGCGGGGGCGGGGGCTGTTGCTGTACCCTTGCGCAAGGTACTTTACCTAGATTGCACCAGTAAAAACCCAACTGTATAAATGGGGAATTGTATGTAAAATATAATGTGAGATCTTGTAACAATTATAAGTTGCCCTGGATAAGGGTGTCTGCTAAGAAATAAATAATAATAATAACCCTAATATTTTAAATTAGGACACATCTATCTTTATAGCAAATAAAAAAAGTATCAGATGACAAAAAATATGACAACTGCAATTATGACTGATGCTAGTCAGAGTCCACGTTTCACCTAATGTATGCCAGTGACCCAATATATGACGTTTTTACTGTGCTTTATTCTCAATATCAGTTGACGTCATAGCAAAGTCAATTCAAAACAGTGTCATCAGTCATCACTTGGCTAAATAAAGGTTGGTCATGAATAGAAAACAAATATAGTTGGTATATTAAAAATAAAGCAGCATATAAAAGAGTTCAAGGGCTGCAAGCTTCTTATGTATGGGTTATATTGACTCATGCAGCGCTTAAACAGACCTCGATATTCAGCCACGGTCCGTTCACTTCTACTGTCCATATTCCCCTCACAGGTTGTAATAGCAAAAGTCCCAAACCATCAGTTATCTTTATCACAGTTGTTGTTTAGTTTGTTTATACTGATAGCAGAGCCATAAGTACATTTTGTAAGTTGCATACAGTAGATAACTTTATTTTAACAGAAACATGAATATGGTAGGATATGTGATATTTGGCGTGTGTTATTAGATTCTTCTCATTATGGAATCAATCTGGGAGACAGAATCTTTGGATCTATCGTTGTTACCATATGGCTGCATTTCTACTGGAAACAAGATAGGTAAGTCTTTCATAAATGAATTGTGAATCTGTTTGTATGTATGCAGGTTTGTGGGGTTACTTACAATGTGCATCATAACCACTAACATTTGTATCTTTTCAGGGATGATTGAAATAGTGAAAGATGCCACCACCATAGCTAACATCCAGCAGAGCACCGTTGGCAACACTGGAGCTTTTAAAGACGAAGTATTAAACCAGTGGCTTGGAGATAAATGCGTAATGGAAGACAAGGTAGTATTTTACTGTAAGATTGTAAAACTGTGTGTAACCTTCTCCAGATTCAATAGCACTCATACTGAGACCTCAAACATTTCTATAGAGAAGAGTGTGTGTGTGTGTGTGTGTGTGTGTGTGTGTGTGTATGTGTGTGTGAGTGTGTGTGTGTGTGTGTGTTGAGTATTTAGAAGCATTGCATTGTGTGCTGTTTTTCTAAAACTATGTTAGGCTTTTTTGCTTTTCAGACAGGGACCAGTTTGCTCCTGAAATTTAGATCCACAGTGAGGCTTAGTCGACATAGGTCCTTGATTGAAGTCATTACCTCACAATGCTGAGGCAAGCAAAATCATACATAAACAGGCTGAATCACCGTTTATGTTATATCGATTCAGCTCCATTTAAATATTGTCACACACAATCAAATACTTCACTATGGCTGACAATTTAAGCAATAATAACTTCCACTTTGGGATGTGCCAGACATTACAGACTGTTTTTTGGCAGTAGTGATCTTCAGCTGTAATCTCTGTGAATTTCTGACGCAGAGTGTATTAATGTGAATATATCAATAAAGATATAGAACGTGCATTTTATAATTTAGTTGCATTTTGGGTTTTGTATTATTGCGCCTGGGAGAAGTAGTTCCTTAAAATTAAGTTATTTTCCCCTTTGATCTCCTGGTGAGGTGTAGGGATATCACCAACTTCTGGTAATGAGGTCTCAGGCAGGTTAGAAAGGAGTTATCCAGCCATTGACATTCAATTGGTTATTTAACTTTCGTTTTGAACCTCTTTGACAATATTTGTCTCTAGACATCTGTAGATACTTAGGGTGAATTTAGAAGCTTTTTATTCTGTAGTATAAACTGGTAAAGTTGGATTTTTTTGTTCATATTCTATGAGTCTTCTGTACTGTTAGGTTGTTACCTTTTAAATTGAATATGTTGCCTCTTTGAGTTAAAATCTTTGAACATCTCCCGTTATGTACTCATTCTAAATAATGATTTGTTTATAATAGTCTGATGATTTGTTGTATTTATTTATTGCACATCCCCACAACCCTGGTTAACACTGTACTGTAATCTTCAGTTTCAGCAGGCTGTGGAGAGGTTTGTGTTTTCTTGTGCTGGTTATTGTGTTGCCACATATGTTTTGGGGATAGGAGACAGGCATAACGACAACATTATGATCACAGAATCAGGTAAGTGAAACTGGTTTCAGCTAATCTTCTATGTCACAATACTATCGTGCACAAAATTATCATGGGTTAATTACCTATACATGTACCTTACCAGCCACAGGTAAAAAAAACAAAAAAACAAGCATTTTATACCACTGCTGAATCGCCCTGGATTGCATCAACCACCAATCCCAGGATTAGCCCTAAAAATAAATGGTCAATGCATCCAGGTGGTTTCCCTGGTGTACTGTAAACACTAGAAATCACAGCTGTAGTTATCCCATCAGGGTACATGGCATGTATATTTTGTCATGATGAAACTTCAACATTTAATGCTTGTATTAGTATCTGTCACCCTATTTTACAATATTCCTTTCTTTAGGTAATCTGTTTCACATAGATTTTGGACACATCCTTGGAAATTACAAAAGCTTCCTTGGGATTAGCAAGGAAAGAGTGCCATTTGTTTTAACTCCCGATTTTCTGTATGTTATGGGAACGTTTGGAAAGAAAACAAGCCCTCAATTCCAAAAATTCCAGGTATGATCGGAGTAAGAAAGATCGGATGTAACTTTTTGTTTCTTCATTTGTTAAGATTTTCAAATGCTGTTTTTTTAAATGATTTCTTATAAAGGGAAATCATTTTACAAGAATTAAAAGTACACATAAGACCTGTTTTTATTAGGTAATACCAAACATAAGGGAACAATTTGTTTAGTTGAAAAATATAGATTTGCAGGGCTGTCATTTGTATATACATCTGGTAGTATAATGATATAAATGTGATATCTTGTAAGTCGCCCGGATAAGGGCGTCTGCTAAGAAATAAATAATAATAATAATAATAACAATAAAAGCTATTGTTTGTTCTGTAAATATACTGTGCTGCCTTTTGTTCTCAGGATGTCTGCATCAAAGCATACTTGGCTCTGCGGCACCATACCAACCTTCTGATTATCTTGTTCTCGATGATGCTGATGACAGGAATGCCACAGCTAACCAGTACAGAGGATATTGAGTATATCCGGGAGGCCCTTACTGTGGGGAAGACTGAAGAAGACGCAGAGAAGCATTTTCTTGACCAGATTGAAATTTGCAGGGATAAAGGCTGGACTGTTCAGTTTAATTGGTTTTTGCACCTTGTCCTTGGAATCAAGCAAGGGGTGGAAAAGCGTTCAGTGTAACTCTTTCTGACACATCCAGATGAGGGAGGTTTCTTCTTCTAGTTCAGTTGAAGCTTAACAGATACTGGTTTTCTGAAGAAAAAAAAAAATGCTCCATATTTTTTTCCAGTGTATTTTCATCCCAGACCAGCTTCAGTAACCAGATAGTTAAGAATGTAGTGCTAGATCAATTAACCATACTCTTACATAAATATAGATATCACAGCAAACTTGATTTAAATATATTGCATAGTGCCAGCATACTTTTTCATTCTTCAGCATTTGTTCTTAAACATAAGTTGATATATTTTTTATATTTTTAGTATATATTTCAAGTTTTACTCTGTACTTTAATGCTTATCTTTTGTATATGGATTTTTACAGCCTGCAGAAAGAAATACAAATTTTGTATTGCATCAGTTTTTGTTTTAATTAACACCTAAGTATATTTGTGCTTCTTCAAACTCGATTTAAAAATCAAGCAGTTAAAAAGCAAAAAACAAGGCACAGTTTTCACCTTTTTGCTCCTCATTTTTCCACTTGTTGAGCCTGAGTGTTCACAAACATTTAGCTCTTGTAGTCTGATGTTGTTATTCAGATAAACCGCATGAGAAGCAAACAGACTTCCTTGTACTTATGCAAAGACTGTACAGTCAGATTTGTTCAGCATTTTAAGGTAGTCTGAGATGCAAAACAAAATCATTGAACAGGAACCTGCATCTTAGTTCATGACTCAGCTTGTAGGTCAGAATGCACAATCAAGTAAAAGTTATTCACCATTTGGAATCATTGATTTGTGAAATGATTTGTGAAAATGCAGGTCAGCTAAATTTAAAATTGTACATGCTCCAATAAATACAAAGAGTTCTACTGTATGCAGTCCACTCTTAGCCCTTCTAATGTTAAACATGAGTATAAGTAAATTCTAAACTGAAATGCAAGTCACTTATCAAGAGAAATATAAACAGAAGAATTGCATGTATTTCCTTCAATATACACCATAAATATACTTGAACAAATAGCAATGTGATTCTACTGTATTCAGTCCAATATACTATACATTGACTACATGTACATTAAGTTGCCTTTCAAATACTGGATTCTGTAAACAGTTTATCTGGGATATATAATGTCCCTGTTTCATTGAATTGAATATAGCCCAGAACTCAACAATATGACATGCATTTCCTGCTACCTTTAAGTCTTTCTTTTATTCCTGCAGTCATTGTGAGATAAAATGTCATAATGGACATAGGCATGCATGTGTATCAGGAGAAAATACATGCCTAGATTGGTGGCTTTCCCTGTGTAGTCACTTAATCCTTGGCAAAATAGGTCTACCACTCTGTGACATCACTGAGCGCTTATACATTTCCTCTTAAAACTCAACCAAGACTAGAAGAAACTGCACCACAGACAGATGAACTCACTGCATACAGATCGCTGAGTGTCTTTGTGTTCAACAATACAATGAAAACAGAGGTAGCACACTATGATTGTCATGCTAAAATCTCTTAACCCTGTATATTTTGACAAGAGTTTATAACAAGTGCCTCGCCAGTCGGTGGCATATCATGGTAATTAAGGAGGGGCTATGCTAATGTTTCATATAGTACTACGCATCATATGAACGTACCAATAATAAAACACACATGACAACAACTTTGTAATATTTTAGAATTTTATTACAGAAATGTTCCAATTTTACATACCAACATGTTTTTATATCTCCAATGATGGTTAAATGTAATTATTTGTTAAATGTTTTAATTAAGATTCCCTCATAGCACAAAAGGGATTCCTTAATGTTCTGTGCTGATGCCATATATATATATATATATATATATATATATATATATATATATATATATATATATATATATATATATATACAGTACTGTGCAAAAGTTTTAGGCAGGTGTGAAAAAATGCTGTAAAGTAAGAATGCTTTCAAAAATAGACATGTTAATAGATTATATTTATCAATTAACTAAATGCAAAGTGAGTGAACAGAAGAAAAATCTAAATCAAATCCATATTTGGTGTGACCACCCTTTGCCTTCAAAACAGCATCAATTCTTCTAGGTACACTTGCACAAAGTCAGGGATTTTGTAGGCATATAGTCAGGTGTATGATTAAACAATTATACCAAACAGGTGCTAATGATCATCAATTCAATATGTAGGTTGAAACACAATCATTAACTGAAACAGAAACAGCTGTGTAGGAGGAATAAAACTGGGTGAGGAACAGCCAAACTCAGCTAACAAGGTGAGGTTGCTGAAGACAGTTTACTGTCAAAAGTCATACACCATGGCAAGACTGAGCACAGCAACAAGACACAAGGTAGTTATACTGCATCAGCAAGGTCTCTCCCAGGCAGAAATTCCAAGGCAGACAGGGGTTTCCAGATGTGCTGTCCAAGCTCTTTTGAAGAAGCACAAAGAAACGGGCAACGTTGAGGACCGTAGACGCAGTGGTCGGCCAAGGAAACTTACTGCAACAGATGAAAGACACATCATGCTTACTTCCCTTCGCAATCGGAAGATGTCCAGCAGTGCCATCAGCTCAGAATTGGCAGAAAACAGTGGGACCCTGGTACACCCATCTACTGTCTGGAGAAGTCTGGTCAGAAGTGGCCTTCATGGAAGACTTGCGGCCAAAAAGCCATACCTCCGACGTGGAAACAAGGCCAAGCGACTCACCTATGCACGAAAACACAGGAACTGGGGTGCAGAAAAATGGCAGCAGGTGCTCTGGACTGATGAGTCAAAATCTGAAATATTTGGCTGTAGCAGATGGCAGTTTGTTCGCCGAAGGGCTGGAGAGCGGTACACGAATGAGTGTCTGCAGGCAACAGTGAAGCATGGTGGAGGTTCCTTGCAAGTTTGGGGCTGCATTTCTGCAAATGGAGTTGGGGATTTGGTCAGAATTAATGGTCTCCTCAATGCTGAGAAGTACAGGCAGATACTTATCCATCATGCAATACCATCAGGGAGGCATCTGATTGGCCCCAAATTTATTCTGCAGCATGACAACGACCCCAAACATACAGCGAAAGTCATTAAGAACTATCTTCAGCGTAAAGAAGAACAAGGAGTTCTGGAAGTGATGGTATGGCCCCCACAGAGCCCTGATCTCAACATCATTGAGTCTGTCTGGGATTACATGAAGAGAGAGAAGCAACTGAGGCTGCCTAAATCCACAGAAGAACTGTGGTTAGTTCTCCAAGATGTTTGGGCCAACCTACCTGCCGAGTTCCTTCAAAAACTGTGTGCAAGTATACCTAGAAGAATTGATGCTGTTTTGAAGGCAAAGGGTGGTCACACCAAATATTGATTTGATGTAGATTTTTCTTCTGTTCACTCACTTTGCATTTTGTTAATTGATAAATATAAACTATTAACATGTCTATTTTTGAAAGCATGCTTACTTTACAGCATTTGTTCACACCTGCCTAAAACTTTTGCACAGTACTGTATATATATATATATATATAGATTGGAAGATTGGAAGTCAATTGGTAATGATCCAGGTAGTCCTTCCTGCTCTTTAGTTTGGCATGTGGTTAGGGGAAGCTAAGAGTTTAATTCTATTGAGACTTGTTTCAGAATTGTACATATATAGGTTATGTATTGCAGTATAAATAGCCTTTTTGGGATTATTACAAAGGGATGAATGTTAATGAAAATATTTAAAAGGGCTGACATAGGGATCTCGAGTGGCGCATCAGGTAAAGGTGTTCTGCGTGGAGTGAAGGATGCGCCCTATAGCCTGGACGTTGCCGGTTCGAGTCCAGGCTATACCACTGCCGACCATGGACAGGAGTTCCCAGAGGGTGGTGCACAATTGGCCAAGCGCCGCCCGGGGGGGCGGTGCTTAGGTCAGCCAGGGTGTCCTCGGCACACCGCGCACCAGCAACCCCTGTAGTCTGGCCGGGTGCCTGCAGGCTTGCCTGTAAGCTACCAAGAGCTGTGTTGTCCTCCGATGCTGTAGCTCTGAGGTGGCTGCATGGTGAGCCTGCAGTGTGAAAAAGAAGCAGTTGGCTGACGGTACACACTTCAGAGGACAGTGTGTGTTCGTCTTCGCCGCTCCTGAGTCAGCGCGGGTGTGGTAGCGGTGAGCTGAGCCTAAAAGTAATTGGCTATTCCAAATTGAGACAAAAAATGATAAACACAATTGCGGATTACTAAATTTAAAAAAAAAGGGTTGACATTGTGGGTGGATGGACAGTAGCATTCATGGACAAGACTGTTCTTAAAAGTACAAAATATAAACAGACATCCATGAATAATGGAATGCTAAACCAGTTAGCAGAATGTACAATGAAAAACATTTATAAAAATGTCTGGCTGGTTCCCAAACGTCCGTTATACTTCACTCTGGTTTGTTGATTGGTGGTTGGCACTACGAAACAAAGAAAGACCATGAAAGATTGGGACCAAAAAAAAAGGAAAAGGTTATATTGAAGAAAAATACACAAAAAAGCTAAAGTTATTACTTGTTATTGAGTGGTTGAAGTGTAGTAGGCGATCCACCACTGCCAAGGAATGCAAGTACTGTATTTCTAAAGACTGACCTGTTTGCCTGTCTCTCCACTCTGTCTCTGCATGTATTTAGCAAATGAAGTTTTCAAGTGGGGCCCTCTTTTCTGTCTCTGTGCCTCCCTCTCCCTGCAACTACATTCCTTTTTATTGAGTGCTAGCCCTGCCATTACCTGAAACAAAAAGCTATGCTCAGAGATTAATTTAAAGAAGAACGTTTCTGAGCTTTCACAGATTCATACCTGGACTGACTGAAAATGTACGTCATCATTATACATTTAGATTAAATTATCATAGTTAAGCTTTAAAGATCAGACAAATCCTCTGCTGTTCTGTACTCCTTATTCTCCTCACAGAGCCTTTTCACACACTCTTTTTCCACTTGACTGCTTTTTATGCTTACTCCACAAAGACTCTCTCGTTGATGGCACTGCACAGAGGCCTGTAGCAGATTCAGACTTTTATTTGCTGGTAAATAAAAAAAAGCACATTAAATAAGCAAAGAATGTGTCATATAAAACTGCAGCTATAACTAACAGATGCATCATGTGTTTTTGTAGACAACTGTCTCCCTTGCTAAAATAAAGACATTGTTGGATAGAACTGTATTCTGTATTCTGTATTCTTTAGGATAAAATTAAATAAAAACATAACATAGTTTTACGTCCAGCTGCCAACATGCAGATGGCAGATCTTGTTATTTTGCTGTAGCCGAAAGGAAAATACTGACAATGTCAGTACTGGGGAGGCTTCCATCCTAGGCAGCTAGGAGAATTCCTCACAACTTTTTGATGCAGGAGATCAGCATTCTAGCATACTACTGTACAAACATGTATACAGGGTTCCAATAATTTAGATGTACTGTAGTTGTTTTTGTTGGTACACTACTATATTTTCAACAGAAGAAGTATTTAAATTCAGAATATAATTCTGAAAATATCACTTGCCAAAAGAGACGACTGTGGACATGTGGACTGTACATACTTTTAAATCCGGTATGTATTGTAGCAGTACGTAAAATTCCCTATTAACAACCAAACAGCAAAATTAAATCAAAATGTTACCCATGCACAGAACTGCGTAAAGCATGAAAGGCAATCCAATTTAGCAAAAGATTAAACAAACACCAGTTTCAGAATTAAAACAGTATCCAAAGTCAGTATTCAAAATTGCAGAACATAGTGCTCGATTAGGCCCTAATGTCACAGTTCACTTGCAAATGAAAATGCACAAAAGCAACTAAAGATCACCGATTTAAAAAAATGCAACACAGTATCTAAAACTGTATAATGATTAACTTTTACATTACCGTAGCTTGTCTCGTTCGCTTTGTTTTTGCGGCATTTTTGTCATGTGGAATTGGAGGAAGTGCTGTGTAACAGCAATAAAGACTGATTTGGCATGGGAGAAAAAAAAGAAAAAAAACACAAGCTGTGACGGATAAACAAGTACACTGTAACATTGAAGTGATGGGCATTGAATCAGAAAACTGGTGACAGAGTCCCAAATTCTGGGCCAATTTGGTGTTTATATAATGTCCCAAATTCTGAGCTGCTTTGCTTTTCCGAATTCAGCCCAGTTTCTGGGATATTCTGCTCAGCTGACAGCTGAGTTTCTAAGTCATGCATGCTCAGTTTACCATAAAAAAGTAAACAAGAACTGGATAGTGAATTTGGTTAAGAGTAACCCTTAGTACATGAATAAAAGTTAATGTATTTTTTTACTATCCCCAGAAAACATTAGTTTTTATGAAGAAACAGAAATAAAATGTAAATGTTAAAAAAACGTATTTCTTTATTACAATGAAGAAACTACATACATGAAAATTCATTAAAGCAGTCATTTTCCTTTTTTACAGGCTAATATCAAAACACATACACCCACCTTGCAACCCCTGCATGCACACACCACCATGCAACCCCTGTACGTACACACCACCGTACAACCCCTGCACGCATACACCCACCATGCAACCCCTGCACGCATACACCCACCTTGCAACCCCTGCATGCACACACCACCATGCAACCCCTGCATGCACACACCACCATGCAACCCCTGCACGCATACACCCACCATACAACCCCTGCACGCATACACCACCATGCAACCCCTGCATGCACACACCACCATGCAACCCCTGCACGTACACACCACCGTACAACCCCTGCACGCATACACCCACCTTGCAATCCCTGCACGCACACACACACCCTCCACTATCCTGATTCTCTCCCCCCAGGATCGCTACAATATAATCATGCCTAGAGGTTTATCAGACCTCAAAATGAATAGAATGGCAGAGTTCAATATATTTTATTCATCTATCACATGCAAAAACAAAAATACAATAAAGGCCTATATCAGCTCTTTCACTTATAGGTTTTAAGAGACCAGTGCCCTTCAACAACTTAACATAATTACTATTGTATTATATTGGTAAAATACTCCTTATCTATTCCTGTTTAAACTGTAGGCTATAGATAATGTTCAAACAGTTGGACTATGCAAATATAATGGCTAAATTCCAATTCAGTCACTTACAATCTGGCCTACCTAAATGTCCTCCTGTAGTTCAAATGGCTAAGCAATTCCTCACTTCTCTGACTTTAACTGCTGTGTCAGTGTGCTGGCACAGAATAGCTGCCGCATGTAAAGAGCTTTGGTATCCTATGGGATGAAAGGTGCTATATAAATCCAAAGTATTATCTTTCATTTAAATGAAGAGCTTTTTAAATCTAGGGGTACGGTAATTTTGGGAGTTCAAAGTGTTTGAAGACCCTGGGTCAATCACCCTCAAACGGGTGAGAAAGGGCAATCTGTCTGGTAAGATAAAGGGGGTTCTAAACTACCCGTTGTCTTGAAGTGTGGTATGCTAGCAGCATAAGGAACTCTCTAATTGCTCCTGGAAATACATCACGCAAACGATTATAGATATATGCTATTTGAAAGAAAAAGTAGATCACCACAGAAAGGGAATTACATTTGTGCACAACATGACAATTTATATAAAGTAATAGTCACCCGTAGTTTGTTATATTAGTAAAGCAAAATACTGCATTATATTTTAATTGAAAGGTTCTGGAAAGCATCTCTCTCTCTCTCTCTCTCTCTCTCTCTCTCTCTCTCTCTCTCTCTCTCTCTCTCTCTCTCTCCAATCACAATGCCTCCAAGCTTTCCCATTCGTGTTGACATCATATTCCTGTGACAGACAAGGACCAATCAAAACACGAGACTGCTATGCGGTTCTATCCCAAAAACCGGGCCTGTGTCATACCTTCCAACTTGGGTTGCCACCAGGCCCCATAATTCCGGAACCCTTTGGGACGGGACAGGGTTTTTAAGTTGCCTTTAAACTGAAAGAAATAAACACATAAATTGAGTATTAAACACTAACAAGTAAAATTCTGTGTTCAGTTTAAAGCTTAAATATTTTTTGCAAGTACACAGAAATCCAATTTTACAACTGCACAATAATAATAAGAATAATAAAAAAAGCCCAATAATTAACAATCGATGCATCCCTAATTGGCATGTGCCTTGAAATGCCAACAGGATTAAAGCATGGGATAACAGGACTGTGATCTACTTTACACAGCATACATTAGGTTGAGCCACTAGTATATGTGTACTACAGTGCATGCATTAATACCATTGTCTGTACCAATAAAACACAAAGATTATGCTGGGATAAAGCAAGACATGCAGAACATAAAAGTGCTATGTAAAAACTATACAAGTATGATACAAAGAAAGGGAAGGATTGTATGGATACCTTGCAAAACTTTTGGCCATGGCTGTAGATTGTGTGACTAACAATATACACATATCTACCACGTATATGTGTCATATCAACAGCCAAGAACATACAACCAGGAAAATTTGCAAGAATTGCAGTTTCTTAAGTGTTTTCATGTTAATTGAATCTGATCTAAAATCCCGGTCAGATCAGGTGTCAACAAAGAGCGCAGGGTCTGTTTCTAAAATGTGCATTAGATCCCATCATAAACACACGTCGCTTACATCCATTACGTGGTATAGAAATGTTTCAAGACAGTAACAGACACACACGATTAGCGTAAAAAGGATTTGTGCTTTTTGAACGAGACCCTTATGATCTTTGTGCCTGCATCACATGACGTTGTTATTACGCACGCGCCAAACGGTTTTCTTTAAAACTAGTGAGCGGTGTCTATCTGCGACACTGTTGGTAGATCTGGTTTGACAGGTCTGAATTTAATATATCACTACTGAGAAATATATTAATATTTAGAAATGCAGTAATAAACTAAATGTACATTGCCGTTTTGAATCGGAACAAGTTACTTCAGTAAATCAATAAAACTTTCAAACTTAGGCCAGAGAGACCGGTAAGTGATGACGATACTATGATTATTTTATAATATATTACAATGTTGTTTCTAACTTTAAAAACAAATACATATCGCAATACTTGTCTAGGCAGTCACCTAAATATGTTGGGTGTAATAAAATGAAGAGAGAAAATATCCCGTTCTGCAGTGTGCGGATTACTTCCAATTTTATAAGTTTGCCGGTGCTGTCTGGAAAGCGGTGCTGATACAGTATCTAACTAAAGTTTGACCGTGCTTTGTAACGTCGCAATAATAAGCAATCCGTGTTTTATGAGTAAGACGGAATTTTAAAATTAAAATAACTGGTAGTTTTGCGTAATGATGTGTCAGCGAACTTGACGCCTTATTATGGTGCTCAGGTGACAACCTTTAACCAAAAAAAAATGAGTAGCGTGGATATAGGGATAAGAGCACAAATTAACTTTGCCAAAGTACCAAACCATACTAGGTACTGGTAGACCCATACCCATAGCAAATTTGCAGCGGTTCGCTTACGCAATCCCTGGATGGGTGGTTGCCATGGTTTCTGGGTCACATGCGTGAGTTTCCTATAGCTAGCCAGCAGCAAAATATTCTACAATAGTACAATTCCTACTGCCATTTTCATTCAGTTGGCAGCGAAGGCAGGATTTAACATGAAAAGGGATATTTGAAGAAGAAATCAGTAAAGCTGCACATTTTGAATTAATCGGTTTTCTGAAACGTTTTCATATAACTGTTACGAAGGACTTGCACTATAGTTACAAAATAGGGTGATCTGATTTATTTAATAATATTATTTTGTACGGATTTCTCCAGAGATTGATTATAGGAATGAGTATAGAAATCCCTGCAGGGCTGACGGAGCTGTTGCAGAGCTTTACCGTGGAGGTTTTGAGGAACCAGCCGGGAGATCTGGTCGAGTTTGCCCTGCAGTATTTCACCAAGCTGAAGGAAAGTCAGAGCAAAGGGGCAGCTGTTGGCCATGAGCGAAACTCGGCGTTTAGACCTGGCAAGGGAGTCAACTTTGTCGAGGAGCCCATGCAAACCGATTCGGAAAACGGAGAGGATGAGGAAGATGATGAGGAATTCATAGGTAACAGAAATTATTATTAGTATCAGTTATTATTATTATTATTATTATTATTATTATTATTATTATTATTATTATTATTATTATTATTATTAAGGTTTCAGCTTGCGCCAAGTTATTACATACAGTCGAGAGCCTTGCAGTGTTTACGTGCCTCCAAAAAATTGGCGCATATTTGCATATTATTCACGCTATCGGTTTTAATTTTAAATAAAGGTTTAGTTAAAATGGTAGAAAAGAGTTTGCATGTTAAAAACGAATAATTCAAATTTGTCAATGTAACCATATAATACGCGAATAGACCTAATAAACCATCTTCCAGCGCACTGAAAGATACTCCCCAAATTTGCATTCATATACTGTACGTTTTAATGAAATTGCGTACACATTTTGGTAAGACACATTTCAAGTGGGACTGCAGGGGGAAAACATATTTGCATACCAATGGAATCATGGCAGCCTGTTTGTTGTCACATAGTACCACGAATCATCAATTAATGCATAAAATGTAAAGGCCTAAGCTAGCATAGAATAATTCTAAAATAAAATAATGTTTTAAGTTTCTAACACGTTTGTGAGGCCCCTCCTGATTTTCTCATTAACCTCAAATGCCCCAGATTGTGCATGTTATAGTAGATATAATAAAGAAATCAAGAAAACCTGGAGTATTTTAACAGTTTCAGTGCTTATTGTTTGAGGGATTTGATTCATCATGCATATTATGTTTAAGACAGACTTTGTTAATATGTACTCTATTATTAAATTAAGTTAAGAGTTTGAGCATAATTGAGCTTTCTTAATGTTACAGTGTAACATTGATGAATAGGGACACATGCTCTTCATGACCTACATATTTTCCTTATAGAAGGGTTGAGTATTCCTTGAGGCTACTGTAATGTATTAATAGTGTATAAAATATTTCTCAGCTGGGGTTTCCTGTAAAATAACTACATTTTGGGAAAAGGCTATCCTTTTTAAATGTCTGCTTTGGCATTTGTAAATTTGCAGATACCACTGATGAAAGTTAAAAAAAGGTAGGTTGCAAGGTAGGATATGTGCTGTATTGGTAACCTCACCAGAAAGCCTCTCCTTTTGCTGTAGCCTACCTGATTATGCTCAGAAGTCTAGGTATGTGTTTGGAGGAGTGCCTGCATAACATTTTTAAATTTTAGTCGTTGCCAATTATTTTTTATTGTTTTCTCCCAATTTGGAAATGGCCAATTATTTTTAGGCTCAGCTCACCACTACCACCCCTGCGCTGACTCGGGAGGGCGAAGATGAACACACGCTGTCCTCCGAAGCATGTGCCGTCAGCTGACCGCTTTTTTTCACACTGCGGACTCACCATGCAGCTACCCAAGAGCTACAGTGTCGGAGGACAACGCAGCTCTCGGGCAGCTTACAGGCAAGCCCGCAGGTGTCTAACCCTAACCCTAACCCTAACCTGGCCAATTGAGCGCCGTCCCCTGGAAGCCCCCATCCTCGGTCGGCAAAGGAATAGCCTGGACTCGAACTCGCGACGTCCAGACTATAGGGCACATCCTGCACTCCACGTGGAGCGCCTTTACTGGATGCGCCACTCGGGAGCCCCTAAGCATAATTGTTTTTATAAACATGAAGCTGATCCTGCTGCACCTGCCACTACTTCAAATGCTAATATCTAAAAATACCACTTCAGATGATGACTTCATATTTTTTAGGAAAATCCTTGGGTGTAGGGTTGCAGTGATACGATAAGATTGTTCACATGATAACGATACGAGCAAAAGAAAATTGCAGTAATACTATTGGCATAAATGGTTTCCTGGAACTGGAACAGGTATTTTGTAGATCTGTTAAATAAAATAAATAGTTGGAAAAGTGGTACAGATAACATGTCCAGACAGTAATCATACAAAAACTCCAAATGGTACTTTAATGAAGTGATGTTACTGCCTGCAAGACAAGAGTCACAACTCAGATACAGCAGATACAAATATATTGAGTGCTTTACTGCAGGTAAAAACCTATTGTGTAGGTGTCATATTGAATTAAATGTTGAACATTTTGACATTTTAAAATAATGAGCTTGGCCATAACACATATGCACCGTAATGTATGAGATTTTCATATAATATATATATATATATATATATATATATATATATATATATATATATATAAACAGTCTAATGTAGTACAAAGTATATAGGCTGACATTAAACTGACTAAACACCAGATGCACCAAAGGAACACAGTGAAAATTGCTTTGAGTTACTCAAGCCTGCATAAATGTGTTCAAGTTTTATTCTTTAAATACATTTCCTGCAAGTTTATTTACCAGACATTATGATAAAATAAATAAATATGATCATAGCTGTATTTACTATTAGGCCTACATTATATATGTATATTTTGTTTAAATCTGATGGAGATTAATGTTTGCCAACAAAGAGTGTTTGAATGAAAACCAACATTACTGTTTATTTGTGATAATGCTATTATAGTAGTTATACTCCATAGACATCCAATAACAGAGAGAACACATAAAATAAGCAATTGAGACTACTCTGAGTAGGCTGTCTTGATACACATATATAGTAAACAAAACAGAACCCTGATAACTTTATTTGCATAGCACTGCTGCAACCCTAGTAACCCCAATCACTTTGACTGAAGTTGGCTTCTGTAATGGGGTAGATGTGTCTTTTCGGTTTCTAAATGATAGACATAACGCTTTGAGATATTGTCTTCATACTCAGTACACTATATCCTGTGATTCTCAAAGTTTAATTGTGGTAATCCTAAATGAAATATAAACCCATTTGTGCCAGTAACTTGACAAAGCTGCCTCACAGTGTCTAACCTTCATATCTCTGCACCATTTGAGGTAGTGACTTCATATGCAGGGTTATATACTTTATTCTAAAAATATTGGTGACCTTGACATTGACCCTGATCTGATAAAGGTGTCACTGACCTTGACAATAACTTCTGACCCTATATGGCTGTCATATTGAGGTCAGATGAGCCACTTGGGCACCCCCACTGGCACTGTTTTAACCTCAGATCACAGACTTTTTTCACATGCATATTACATAAGGTTTTAAAAAAAAACATTGTATGCCATTCCCCTTGCATTGTGCCCCTTGAATTGCTTTGTTTTCGTTCACATAAACCCACATTTGAATAATCAGTGTATTACGTGTCAACCTATTCATCACATCCTCTTAAACAATTCCACTATATGACAAAACTTTGAGGTTAAATATATTTCTAAAGATTTATTTTTTAATGTATATTGTCCCTTAGTGTTTTCATGCAGCACAGAGTTCCTGTTCCTGTGAGCGCCCCAGTAGTAGACATATATCTCATTCAGACCCTGGGGCTAGAATTGTAGTCATGTCACACACTCTACATTGGCAAATAAAACAGGACCAAATGGATATAGGCAAACCAAGATCTAATTTGTATCTTGTGAAATAGTTGCTTGTTCCTGAACAAACTGACAGCAAGATATGATAAGTATGCTTTCTTGACAGCAAGATATGATAAGTATGCTGTAAATTTCAATGTAAGATCATGGGGTACATTTTCAAAGTGTTTTTTCACAATTTTATTCAACTTATGCAGATTATTGAGGTAGTGTGAATAGGGAATAAGAGACCTTGAATTCTGTGATTTTAACAATAGGAGTAATTACAGACTGGATTTAACACTTGGAAAACTATACACCTGTATCTGCTGTAAAATTATAAATCTTAACAGATCAAATCCCAGCTCCTTGTAACAACATATGATGTCCATGTATTATGTATTAATATCAGGTATTTTTTATATTTTATTTTGTTTTGTCCTTTATTGTTAAGAACAAGAAGGTTTATATACATGCTACATTGATGTTGCAAACAGTACCCGCAAGAATATTATGTCCGTTTCATTTAAATAGTGTATTATGAATATGCATATCAGTTATGCAAATTGTTTCAAATGTTTTTTTTATATATTTGAATTGCAGAATTATTCTCCTATTTTATGGCCACTATGCCAGACAAATTACCTTTAAATTACTGTAATGGTTTGTTCCATATCTTAGAAAAAGCTACTTCCATATTTATTTAAAATACCTTTTACAATTTTTTTCAGCCCCGGTTATCAACAGATTTACAAGAAGAGCATCAGGTATGTTTCAAGTAGTTACTTAATAGATTATTTTCATACACATAATCATTAATATCACTTGCCATTATATAATTTGTACAATATGATGTATTTTGACATGGAGATATACATTCAGAATAAGTAATTCATTGTGGACCCCTGAGACCCCTCAAAATAAAGCTAATACTGTCCACAAAATAGGTTTTTTTGGTTTATGGGGTTGGTTTGCTTCAGTTATTTTAAATGACACTGTATTTTCATCCAGTGCCAGGCATCAATAACACAGCTTTTGTAAGAATCTTTTGATGAGAGGTAAATGGGTTGAAGGTGGAATTTTGATTGTCTACTTCTGCTGAAGCCTCTCAAAGATTAATACAAAAAAAACTTCCTTACTCTTATTTTGTAGTTAGTAACTTTTTATGTTACTTTGGTAAAAATATAGCCTTATTCTAAGCTATAGAAGGATATCTATCTTGCAAATATACCCTTGAAAACCTGAATCAGCCAATATTTGTCCCTGTATTGAACATTTATCAATTTCATGTTTATAGAAGAAAAAGTGTTAACAAATTATAGCTTGTTTGGCAGCAATGCAAACATTTATGAAATCTTATATATTCTGCATTGCTTCTGTTCTATATAATCTGAAACTGTGTTATTGTATTATTGGTTTCTATATACTCCAATGTAGTTATTAAATGAAAGATTTTTACACCGCAACTAACAATATTACAGCATATGCAACTTCGTATTAAAAAGGGTTCCCAAATATTTATTTTCCAATCAAGTTGCATTTGTATCAACAGTGCACTGTAAATGCAATGTTAAAAACTTTGTGCTCGAATATGTTTGAAAAAGGCCAGTCCTTCAGGTGTCCACTAGGGCTCACTAGGTACCTGGCCAGTATTATTATTATTATTATTATTATTATTATTATTTATTTCTTAGCAGACTCCCTTATCCAGGGTGACTTACAATCGTAAGCAAATACATTTCAAGTATCACAATACAAGTAATAATACAATTAAGAGCAAGATAAATACAATGACTTTGGTTCAAGCAAGTACAAGTGTGACAAAATACAATTAAATAATACAGCAGATAACAGTGTCAGTGATAGTTACATCAGGATATGATTAAATACAAAATACTACAGATTAAACACTTGACAGATTACAGTACTCTGAAGTACAGGATTAAATGCAGTAAAATAGGGGGCAGATAAGAGCAGGTAAAGCACATTTAAGGAAGGGTGATAAGTGTCCCAGGGGAAAAACAGAGGAGTTCTACAGATGCTGTCTGAAGAGGTGAGTCTTAAGGAGGCGACAGAATGTGGTCAGGGACTGGGCAGTCCTGACATCTGTAGGAAGGTCATTCCACCACTGCGGAGCGAGGGTGGAGAAGGAGCAGGCTCTGGAGGCAGGGGAGCGTAGAGGAGGTAGAGCCAGTCTTCTAGTGCAGGCGGAGCGGAGAGGTCGAGTGGGGGTGTAGGGAGAGATGAGGGTCTGGAGGTAGCTGGGTGCAGTCTGGTCAAGGCATCTGTAGGCTAGTACAAGAGTCTTGAACTGGATGCGAGCGGTGATCGGGAGCCAGTGGAGTGAGCGGAGTAGTGGAGTTGCGTGGGAGAAGCGAGGCAGAGAGAACACCAGGCGGGCAGCGGAGTTCTGGATGAGCTGGAGCGGACGGGTGGCCTCCGCAGGGAGGCCAGCCAGGAGGGAGTTGCAGTAGTCTAGTCGGGTGGGTACCAAGGCCTGGACCAGGAGCAGGGTTGCGTAGTTGGTGAGGAAGGGTCGGATTCTTCGGATGTTGCTCAGGAAGAATCGGCAAGTGTGTGCCAGAGTGGAGATGTGCTGGGAATAAGAGAGGCAGGGGTCCAGGGTGACTCCGAGGTTCTTAGCGGAGGAAGAGGGAGAGAGTGTGGTAGATTCAAGAGGAACAGAGATAGAGAGATCAGAGGAGGGGGAGGAGGAGGAGGGAAAGAAAAGGAGGTGAGATTTAGAGTGGTTGAGTTTGAGGTGATGCGAGTGCATCCAGGAGGAAATAGCAGACAGACAGGTAGAGATACGGGAGGGGATGGTGGAGTCAGAGGGGGGGAAGGAGAGGAAAATCTGAGCATCATCAGCATAGAAATGGTATGAGAAACCATAGGATGCGATGAGGGGGCCCAGGGAGCAGGTGTAGAGAGAGAACAGGAGAGGACCCAAGACTGACCTTTGGGGGACTCCTGTTAAAAGAGGGCAAGGTGTGGAGGTTGCTCCACGCCAGGTTACCTGGTAAGTGCGGTTGGAGAGGTAGGAGGAGAACCAAGCCAGAGCAGTGCCAGAGATCCCCAGGTCAGCGAGTGATCAACAGTGTCAAAGGCAGCAGAGAGGTTGAGGAGAATTAGGACAGAGGAGAGAGAGGCAGCTCGGGCAGACTTTAGTGAGTTGGTGACAGACAGGAGGGCGGTTTCAGTGGAGTGAGCAGAGCGGAAGCCAGATTGGAGAGGGTCAAGCAGAGAGTGGTTGGACAGGAAAGCAGAGAGCTGGCGGTGTACAGTCCGCTCGAGGGTTTTGGAGAGGAAGGGTAGGAGGGAGACAGGACAGTAGCTCTGGAGGGAGGTGGGGTCGAGGGTAGGTTTTTTGAGGAGGGGAGTGATAGAGGCTTTTTTGAAGGCAGAGGGCAGAGTAGGTGCCTGCTGTAGCGTGATGAGGTTTTGCCCAACATAAGATCTCCACACACCGGACGCAATGTGATTTTTTGGTGTAAACAAGCCTTGTTGGTGACAAAATGTTAATACAGTAGAATAGGCTATTGGAAGCATTAGACTTGTCAAAGGAAAATTGGATCATAAAATGAAAACTTTATACATTTCTGTTTTTACTTTAACTTTCTTTATCTTCGTGCCAACCTTGAAGTAAGTATTCTATGAAACAGCAGCTTACTCTTGCAAATCCCAGGAAGTACATTTACATTAGTGCACCCAGTTACATAAAATTGCGTCAAACTAATATCCTATTTCAAATACTGGTAAAAGGGGAATCATTATCTGCATGTGCGATTTTCATTATTGATCCAAGCTTCATAAATAGCATTGTCATTTAGGATGCTGCTGTCATCAAAAAGGCAGATATTAATAGGATGCCTTCTCTTGCTATTTGTAGCATTTAATGTACAGGCACATTATAAAATGATTACATGCTTCATTTTTGTACATACTGTAGGTATGTATGTTACAATTTAGAGTGTGGCATCTTTAGAGCCATTTAGTTTTTTGTGGGACTTTCACTTTTTGAATACTGACACAAACACTGCGCATTGCCAGCCTGCAGCAGGACACCTAATTTTTAATCACCTATTTATTAATTTTCTTTTAATGCTTGGGATTATGTTAATATTTCAGATAATTTTCAGCTATTCGAATACTCAACACATTAAAATGCACACGTTTCAAGATAGCCGATGCACGTGAGAATCAGCCTTTTTCGCAGAGGCGAGCAGTTGGAAAAATAGAAGAAAAATAAAACCTACTTTCTCATAACTGCTGCTCTGGTTGCTGTAGCTTGTAGTAATGCTAAAGATTCATTACACAAAATAAATAAGTAAATAAATTAAATATAATAATTGCTCACACAGTTTCAGTAGGAATACTGCAAGGCTAAGAACTTATTGAAAGGTAGACACACTCATTAAAGCCTATAGAGAAGTGGTCAAACTAAGACCTGAAAGTGAGATCAATAAATGCATCTATCAGGCAAACTAGTAGTTGAGAATATGGAGTATAAGAATTCCATTAAAGAAACACTGAGGCCTGATTGCTGGTACGCCACTGAATCAGTTAAAAAGACAACAAACCCTGACACAACCATTGCACGTTGGTAGAGCACAGTAGAACACCTTTTTTAATTATATTCCCGATCTTCTGACATATTCCAGATTTCTGTTTTTTAAACTTTCATTTCACTGTAACTGAAAATTACATGTTAAAAACAGTAAAAACAACAACATACCAAAATGATCAATATTGACTGGAATGCGATATTTTAGGCACGCTAGTAACAAAGTACATTTATTAAGCCTTCAAAAGGAAATATAGTTTGCTTAGCATTTAATGAGTAGGAAATGATGCAACTTAAGGATCATGACTACAGGCTTGCCTTCAAAACATGTTCCTTCATCTCATAGTCTTTGTCACTGGCCTATGACCTTTTCTTTTCTGAACACCTGAGGTACCATTATCTCATCTGACAGTTGGAAATAAGCTTGTGTCTGACATCAAGCAGCTAAGAATAAATAGAACTTCTGAATTAATGGCAGAGTCCCAGCTGTGTTAGGGTTTAATCCTGAGAACCAAGCATAGCAGGTATCGGAAAAATAAAACGTGTCATTTACAGAGGCTTACGTTTGCTTGGAAGGTAATATTTTATTAAAATATTATTGTCTAATTTGATTCACATTTTTTTCCATATTATTAAATACCAATAACCATTGAACTCAATACATGAACACCTTACCCCCCAAAGCCAGTCACTTAATTATTATTTTAATGCATTTTTTAATTTAAATTATAAAGTGGTATTTGTGGATTGTGATTTACAGCCAGCCAGTTCAGGAAAGGATTCGCTAGTTTACTAGCAGTACAGAAACATCCAGCTAACTTTCATTTTTTTTAAATGTACACTGTATATAATACAGAAAACCTTATGATGAAGTACTTTGTTACCATACTACTGCGATGTACTATTATTATGGATTAATTTATATACCAATTTTAAACTTAAAATTGAAGTAAATTAATAATATGCAGAGCATCTTTTTATTATGTTGTGATTTCCAAATTAAGCTTTATTATATTAATTTTCCATTGGTCAGTGGGTGCTCATTATTAAAGGTTCTGACTGTATTGAGTGAACCATAAGTCTTGCAATTTCTCATACTGACTTAATAATTCAACTTTTTTTATAGATATATTTTATATGTTGTATGCTGTAGTTATATATCATCAGAATTAATACTGTGCTGCCGTTTGTAGATTTAGTCTGTTATCGGTGCAAAATGGGCAACTCCGCTTTTTTATTTCATTAAAAAAAAAGAAATAGTCTACACAAGACTTTAACTTCAAAGTGCCATGAGCAAAACTTTTCAGAAAGATGGAAAACACATATTGTAGTTCCTAAATGTGAAATAAACACCTGGGGAATGTATTTCAAGGGCTATTGGGGATTATTGTGTTTATTTCTAGTTTTTTCTCTTTTTTGTATGCTGGTGACAATTTGGTGTAAAAGGCTTGGGCATCTTTTAGCTACATTAAAAAGTATAGAGTAATTTACCAGACATCGAGGCAGTAGCCAAGGAATACCTTCAGACAGTAAAATGACAGTGTTAATGTCCTTAAGCAAGAGCATCTTTCAACAATTTAATGAGGACATTATGTCCTATTTATGTTGTGAATCATACATCATAGCATAGTGAGGCACACCTACTATTACATGAGAATCCCTTATTCCCTGCGAGAACTGTGTGGCATACATTGGATTAGACTAAATTACATTTAATGAGAACAGTTGCAGAAATCAGCAGTGGAAGCCAAGTAGAAGTAATACAGCAGAAATACTGCACCAAATTGCTTCTTTCTCAAGTATATAATAGAAAGAGCAAATACTCGTGGGGCAGTGTGACACGCTGAATGGTGTGGTGCAGTAGAAAGTGAATGTCCAGACTGAATTCTCCCAATAACAAAAAGGTTTTAATAATTAACAAACAAAAAGATCATAAAATAAATCCCCTTGGAAAAATAAGTAATAATTATAATGATAATAAATAATAATCCCGTTTGACCTTTTACGTAGCACAAATATTTCCAAGTTTGCCTCAAAGATATTCTAGTCAAATTGTATTTTTTTTTTTTCAAAAAGCCAGTACTGTAATTTAAGCATTTAACAGCCCAATTTGGTTGTTTTGTGGTATTAATTTAATTTCAAGTGTTTTTTTTCTAGCACATCAATGTTACATTTTTGAACCTGTAAAGAGAGTGAGTGTGCGGTAGTAAAGGAGAAAAGAGACAGTGAAGAAAGGTGAGGGTCGGATGGTTAAGACATTGTGTGTAGTAATGTAAATACTGTTGAAAAATACAAAAATATCCACAGTTAAAAATTAATGAGTCAGTTTCACAAAACGACGGCTGAAACCAGCTAAAAGGAGGAAAATAAAACTGAATATCTGACAACTGGATCCGACCGAAATTACAGAAAATTATTGGTATGTACTACAAATAAAATACCAAAACAGCATCTTGTTTAAAATAGCAACCTGGTTTCTTAGTGCAAATTAATATTAATAACTAGAAGATATGAAAAGACACCTTGATGTCTTCAGTATCTTCCATGAAAGCAGGTATTTTGACAGGTGTTTTCTTTGATTTTGGCGGTGCAGTGATACGTGGTTAGCACAGGTGCAGTGATTTGTCTTTGTTCCTAAGTAGTTCCTAATTGTGACATTGTGCTGCATAGCGGCTTAGAACACTGATGGGCCAATCAGCATGCAGTATTCTAACAATTCATTTTATAATGTAGCTTATACTATCAGTTAATATCAACACTATATATATATAAATATATTAATATAAATTATATATATATAAATTATATATATAAATTAGGTGGTAGACTGCACCTTTTGAATTCACTTTTTAGATTTCATTTTGTGATTTTTATTTAAAAAAAAACAAAAAAAAAAAACAAAAAAAAACCTTGGTAGGTAATTGTGAAATAATATCAAATAACTGTATTAATAACTAGCATTCATATCTGTATTTGTCTGTATAAATGTAGCATTCTGTGAAACCTGTGGTTGTAGTCTGTTAACTTTGATTACAGAATCATCACTCAGTTGCAGAACCTATATGAAGTGAAGATTAAAACCACTAGCCATATCAATGACACAAACTTTAATATATCAATTTAACTGGATAATGTTTATGTTCAGCTACTGAGGGACATTTTCAACAAGTATTCTATTAACAACTAACGCAAATGAGGACCATGTTTTAACATTTACAGTATCTGTAACATACAATGCATAGACCAATCAGAACCACTGATTGATATGTTTAATATACAATCTTAAGTTCAATAATCATTTGAAAGTCCCTACAAAAATATGTAGTTCCGTTGTTTTAACCCTGTCCATTTTTTTTAGTTTGTGCTGAAGCCTTCAATCCTGATGATGAAGATGGTGATGATGAAGATGTAGAACCCAAGGTAAACCAGATCATTTATATCCAAAGTGTACCTGTAATAACCCCTTTTTGTATACATTATTTCAAAAGTAACACAGTGCTCTGCTTTTTTACAAAATGTATTTAGGAATGCAAGTAAATAAAGTAGTTAAATAAAATTAAAGATTCATTAAAATACGTTAAAATCTTTAAAATGTTTCGAAGTAATTAAAACAGAACAGTAAAGCAAGTAAGTAAAATTACTTGAAATGCTAGTAAGTAGCTGGAAAGCACTAAACTTGGTTTGGTTATGGCTAATTAAATAATTACATAAACCTGTGGTGCACGTCCATTCAATATGTAGGTTACGTGGGCAGTTTTGAAAGACAAATGTATCTGGTACCATAGTAAGTTAGAGAGCTCTGTTTGTGTGCTTTAGTTTTAGTAGTCTTGCACTTCCTTTGAAATTTCACCTAGAGAGTGAAATTGTTCCCAACCGTTAAAATACATTTTTTCATGTGATTAACTAACTGGTTAATTATTCGTCTGACAAGTTTTGCAGCCAGTGACAATATGTGTGTGTGTGTGTGTGTGTGTGTGTGTGTGTGTGTGTGTGTGTAAAAAATGGTATGTGCTTCTTTCAGAACTGCATATGTGCTACTTCTATAGCTAATTAACATGCATGATGGGTGAGATTTATGGAAAAAATTGCATTAGCTATAATCACTTTAAAAACAATAACTCTGACTATCTTTTGTTTAGATTATTTATCCCAAAGCAGATGAACAAAGAATTAGACTGCAGGAAACATGCAAAGATATTCTTCTGTTCAAAAACTTAGACTCGGTAAGGTCAAATAATTTCATTTCTGAATTAAAATTACATTGAGATACTTAGTGTATTAAACAGTGTAAACCTGTTTATCTGTGACTTTCCTGAATATATTAAGCATCCATTAGCCAATATGTTTTTGTAAGTCTGCTGCTACCTTTGCTGCCACACACAGCAGTGGCTTCAATGTAACATCTTCATTGTAACATCTCCCCTTTCTCCTATCTCTCTCTCTTTCTCTTTCTCACACACACACACACACACACACACAGTGGCGCAGAGGGTCTGGCTGCCATGGGGACCTCCTCTCCCTTCCCCTCCTTGAATGTTGTTGGGAGGGGGCAGGTGTAATTTTACCCCCCTCTGTGGGCATCTTTGATGTGAGGTGAACTCGGAGGGGTGCGGTGCTGGCACGGGTGGTTTTGCACCCTGCATGAGCTTGGGGCACCTCTTTTTCTTGTGCCACAGCTCTCTGCAGTGGTAGCACCGCACCTCCTCCGAGGAGAAAAATATAACATAATTGATCCCCTGAAAGGGGACCACAAAACTACCCTCCACGGTGTCCTTCCCTGCCAGGTCGATAGTAATCTGGCGCTGGAAGAACAACATGTGGCGGAGGGGCTGGTCTTTGCACCCTAGGGGGATGGGGTGGATAGCTGTGCCTCCTTGTAATATTTTAAAGGGGGCTGCAGCCTCCCCTGCAGCCACCTGTGCCCACTTTTTCGGGGGCTGTGGAGCCTGGCCACTCATTTTTATTTATTTGTGTTGTATTTGTTTATTTATTTATTGTTATTTGTATTTATTTATTTATTTATGTATTATTATTTTTTATGTTTATTTATTTATTTATTTATTTATTTATTTATTTAATAAATAAACAAAACAAAACGAAACAGACACACCCCTGCACTATAAAAACCACCAGAGCAAGAGTACACACAACACAAAACAAATAACCACCTGGACTTCAATAGTGCAGGGGCATACAAAACAAACCTAAACACAATGTATTTTTTCCCTCCTCCTCCTTAAAAAGGAAATCAAATAAATCAAAGTTTAAAACAAGAATAGTTTTAAACTTAAAAATAGAAATCAAACAAAAGGGCAGGAGCTAAACAATGGAGCACATGGTCTGTGCTCCCTGCCTGCCCTTCCCCCTTTCTGCACACAGCAGAGATGGGGGATTAAAACAAATAGATTTTTAACTAACAACTAAAAACAGTTTTGTGTATAAAAATAATATTTACAAAAACAGAAAAAATAAAACATTTAAGGTAAAAATGAGAAAATCAATAAAAGAAGTGTTTAAAAAGAAAGAAAAGGAAAAATCTGTCCTGCACTTGTTTACAAATGCAAGTGCAGGGAGACAAAAATGTGTTTTATTTAAAAAATAAAACAACCAAATCAAAATGTGCCCTGCTACTTTAGAAAAATAAAGTTAAAAATATTTGAAAAATACAATTTTAAGGAACTGTTTTTTAAAGTTTTTGTTTGCTATCTGAGGAACTCCACAAACGTGTGACCTCTCAGTAGTTGTAGTCGTAGTAGAAGTGTAAATGTTTATCACGTTACCATTTACTTCCCACCTCAGCATAATTATGAATGCCATTTAAAATGTTTACAGTATCAACACATTAACATCAAGATTAAACTATAATAACTAACAATGATAAACTTTTTTTTATTAAAAGCCAGTACAAAAACAAAGGGACTGCAACTTTCTGTCGCTATGCACTTCCTTCGTTTTTGTTTTGCAAGTAAGAAACCATTTCAAAGACCGAAAACATATTAAACCAGACACTATTGCTGTTACTAAAATGCAGCTGCAGTAATAAATATAACCAAAACCGTCAAGGTATGAGTATTGTGATTAGTGCTGGGACAAATATCTGAATATTCAAACTAATATTTTTTGACATGTATTCGGATACAAAAATCAGATGTTCATATTCGCTACAAATGACAAAAATACCTTGTACTTATTTATCGTCTCACTAGAATTTGCACGGCTGTTTAAAAAAAAAAAAGGCAAATGAAAAAGAGCTCTGTATGTGAGATGAATGAATGAATATATATATATATATATATATATATATATATATATATATATATATATATATATATATATATATATATATTCTAAAAGTACCCAACTTCCTGAAAATGTTGTGTAGTGATTTTTATAGAGTGTATATATTATATATTTTTTGTTGCGACTTTCTATTATGTGGAATGTAATAAACGAGAAGCAAAACGGTGAGTTTTTTTCCTCTTCACTTTACAACGCCATTTCAAAGTTTTGTTTTATTTGAAGTGTGTAAAGTTAAATTTCAGTTTTTGTTTGCTTGTTCAGCTACATAAAGGCATAAATAAACCTCATGTTATTACTTTATGAAAATGTGTCTATGGCCACTGTTTACTGTGAAGAAACGGCAATGGCAAGGAATGAAAATAAAGGAAAATAAATCAAATGTTGTGTCAACGTTATGTACTATTTATTTCGGCAATAAACAAAACAACGTTTAACTTGAACTGCTATTTGGCATTCATTGTGTTGTAGTTAATTCACTGGAATAAAATAAGTCCTACACAATTTATTCTTTACTCCTGGGATATTTTTCTATTTTAACTTGTTACTGTGACAGCTGGCTTGCAGTGTGCAGGTGTAGTTGGTGCAGTGCTCAGGAATAACACACACAAGACAGTGAAAGTTCAATAAAACAGCTTCTTTATTTGGCTGGGTTGCATGTCAACAACACTTAAATAATAAGCATGGGCGCTACACAGCAATGTGTATCGCTTCGCGCAAAACCAGGGTTTTAGTCCCAAAACAATATGACACTAGTAACTAACACACAACACAGACACGGTCACGTCTCCAGATAGTGAGTGCTTGTGGCGGAGTGTCCCGCCCCTATATATATATAGGGGCGGGACACTCTGCCACAGTGCTCTTGTGCAGGTGTGGTGAAAGACAACAGTTCGTGAAACAGTAGTGCAGTGTAGTCCGGGTTTGGTGCTGGCTTGTAGTGACAGCTCCCGGTTAGTGATTAGCCATCTAACAATGAAATGACAAAACAGTTAGAACAACAAAACAAACAAAACACGAAACACTCATGATAATAAATTACTTCCGTCTCCTATATGGGTCCTTTCGGTAACCACATCAAATCCACTGGTGCAAGATGCAGTGCATGTATTCAATTCAATAAAAATCCTGAAGTGGGTAAAACTTTGACAGAACTGGGCAATAGATTTCAGACCTGTAAACATGTTGCTTCTTTGCTCTTTCTGTAGTAAGAAGGACGGGGGGAGCTAAAATTTGGATGTTAATGCATTATGCCTAATATGGTATTTTTTCAGTATTCGTATAAACAGTGTTAACGGCAAACTTAAACAAAGGCTGGACACATTCTGTCAGATTTGTTTGAAAGCTAACAGTGTTTCCCTACTTTTTAAAGCTGTTACTATGATTCTGTAAAACTAGCTGGGACAGGGTAGCATCACAGCCAAGGCTAGTAACTGGCAGGTAGGAGACCCAGAGACAGAAGCTGCAGGTTAAAGCGCTTTTGCAAACTTTTAATAAATAATAAACAAAAGACAGGAAGAAAATAACAACGGCACGGTGGCCAAAATAAACAGTTAGACAAAACAATGTACAGAATACTTTTAAATACTGTGGTTTCAGGCCGAGCCGCTGCTTACAACGAAACATGGCTTCATAAAACTCCCCTGAACACCATGATAATTTTCCCTATATTAACACCAGAAAACACACAAACACTATCTATCACCGACATTTACTCTAACATTAACACCTGTGATCACCATTTTTATACACCTGTGGCTGGAGCCTAATTAATCATTAATCATTTCAATTTACGGCTCTGACGTGTTTTGACAGGGAGGAATTTAACAACCTCCCTGCCAGCCCAATATTCCCTACACACACACCCACACCTGTGCACAGGCAGGGCTTTCACCCTGCCACAAAAAAGGTGATCTTTTGATTTGAAAATAATTGCTTATTTAGTTTTCTTGAAAGAGTAGATTTTATAGCAGAATGGGTAAATGCAGAAAAAGTTTTTTTCTGATTGGAACCCAACAGTGTTTTATTGAGTCTCAGTTATTTCTGATCAGAAAGAAAGAGAAGTGTATGGACCTTTTATCTCAAGTTATTGAGTATCTCAGTGTATGTGGTGTGGAGGGTGGGACAAGTCTTTGTCACACCTAGGCTGCATTATTTTATTTAGAGAGTGTCAAATTCAGATGAAGCTGTTTTCTTTTCTTTTTTTACTTATTTTTTTATTATACTTTTGTTGAAATGTTTTCTTACCTCAATAACATTCCCTTTCAGTACGAAATGTAACCATTACCGAATGGGTATTTACCTCCTAAAGACCCGAATTCTGAAAATTGTATACCAAAGCTGCTCATTGAGCCTGTATTGCTCACGTGGCCCCATCCCCAAGGGCACGAAAGGACTGCGCTCACAGATCACAGCACCATTTTTCCTTTCAAGACTGACCTGATTTGTTCAGATAAGTACTTGTTGCTTCTTTCTATCTATCTATCTATCTATCTATCTATCTATCTATCTATCTATCTATCTATCTATCTATTCACATTTATTGTGTTTTTACACAAATTATATGTGATATACGTCCCGCTGTGGCCTTGTGCCCTGCGAGAAGCCAGCAGCTTGAGTCGCTCCTTCCCAGGGATCCAGCAACATAAGTCGTCTGACTTTGTGTTCTCCCCCAAGGCTGCATAGCTCCGGCTGGAGCTTATTTTATTTCTCTTCTTTGTTAATTGGCACAATTCGAGATGTTTTATATTATTTCTGTAATTGTTAAATTACTGTTTTTTGTTGAGAAAGTATTTTCTCCTGTGTTTTTTACAGATACTACTCGCAGGCCAGTCTCCAAAGTGGGGCTCAGCACATGTGTAGCAAGAGCAGCTGCTGGGCTTCACAGCACTGCGCAAGACCAAGATACTCGCTTCAGTTGTGGTTGCTTGCAATCTCAACCACAGTATCTTGATGCCGTTTGGTGACAGCTTTTTAGCATCGCCATTGCGAAGGCTGTTAGTCCTTGCTAACAAGCAGGTTTCCCTCAGTCTCATGTGTGATACTAACTGAGTGGTTTTGCCAGTGGATTTTACAGGTGAGCATCCCTGTACATTGCCACCCATGGTGACAGCGAACCAGTGACCCGTACCGAGGTCACCGAGCCGTTTCCACTCCCGACCCAGTACCGTACTTGGACTGAGGTTACCGCACCTGTACCAGTACCATCCCGGTACCGACCCGGCGCTGTCCTAGTGCTAAAGTAACTGACCCGGTATCGTACTTGTACCGACCCGGTGCTAAAGTCACCAAATCGACCTGGTACTGAACCGACCATCTTGACCCGCCTGGTCGATATCTATAAGCAGAGTGAGGCAGAGACTGTACAACTATATACTATACACTGCATTGCTTGCTACTTTCATCATGCCCGGGTTTTATCCCTGTGAGACATGCAATGCCAGTCTGCCTATTGAGGACAAGCACAGCAGGTGCTCTTCCTGCCTGGGGCCAGAGCACGCCAAGGAGGCACTGGCCAATCGCAGCTTCTGGAAGTTTTGTGCCCCTTTCTCCAAGTGCACGCTTGAGAAACGGTTATTCCGCAGCTCTAAGGAGCGCTCTGCGTCCCTTACTCCTGCGTCCCTTACTCCGTTCCAGGCGATCGGAGCTCTGGGCAGCGGTTTCCCACCTAGGAATTGTTCTCGCTGAATTATTGCAGGAACGTTCAGTGCCACCTGCCCCTCCTGTACCCTTGGTGCCCCAGGGGGCTATGAGTGCAGATTGGCCACAGCAGGACATGCTGTCTACACCTAGGCATAGCGCTGGGAAGTGTCACCAGAAGAGAGGTTGTCGCCACAGACGCATCCAGCCTGGGCTTGGGGCAGTGTATGGAACCTCCCTTGGCAGGGTCTCCACATCAATGTTTAGAGCTGCAGGCAGTTTACCTGGCCTTGCAGAATTTTGTGCAGGAGGTTCGAGGGAGACGTGTTTGTCCGTACAGACCAGTGGTGGCTTACATCAATCACCAGGGCGGCCTCAGGTCGCCCAGTCTCCATCGTGTGGCCCGCAAGCTGTTGCTGTTGGCGCACAAGAACCTCCTCTCACTGCGGGCAGCTCATCTGCCCGGGGCGACGAACTGTGCGGTGGTCCCCTCTCAAGGGGAGTCCCCAGCAGCTCAGAGTGGAGGCTTCACCCCAAGGTGGTGAGCTTCATGTGGGAGAGGTTCGGGAGAGCAGAGATAGACCTCTTTGCCTCCCAGGAATCAACCCACTGTCCCCTCTGGTTCTCCATAACAGGAGACGGGGACCCGCTGGCAATAGATCTTCCCACCGATCTCCGTGCTGCAGCTGTGTCTGGAGAAAATTTAAAACAAAATACTTCTGATGGTTTACTTTGATGAACCATCCCATTTTTAGATATTAATTCCCAATAGTCTCTTTAGATTGATGTATTTGAAATGTTTCTAACTGTCTAATTGTGAAATAAATCAAATGTTTTTATGTAAGGATATATATGAGATTTATGGTATCAAATAACATGTACATATGCATGTGCAGGACAAAGTAGTTTGCCATGCAATTTGGAGGGCTTTTCATTTAGCAACTGTTCACAGTATCTGTGTTGTAGGCATTTTAATTGGCTTTGCATTAGATTTAGACAACTCCTTTGAGCTTATACGGTTTGGCTGGCAATACGTAATTTGCAGATCGAGGTTGATACAGACGAATTAAAAAATATAAACCATTGACATGCTAAATTGAATACAAAAGGGCTGTTCATATTTGTACACAAAGCTAAAAATGTATCAAAATCTGGAGTAGGCCTAGATGAAAGATGTCTGTCTGACCATCTGTGTGTCACACTTGTTTTTTATATCAAGAGAACCACTTACCCAATTGTGATTAAACTTGCTAAGGACATTCTTTAGCACAAGCTATCGATAATATCATAATCTCTACTTCTGTTTGTCTGTCTGTCACACATTTTTACATAGAGAACCGCTAGTCTAGAGACGTGTGGTTTGAAAAAGCACTCCCTGGGTAGAGTCTAACTCTGAGCTCCACCAATAAATAGCCTTGGAGTCTGTGTGGTCCAGTGGTTAAAGAAAAGGGCTTGTAACCAGGAGGTCCCCGGTTCAAATCCCACCTCAGCCACTGACTCACTGTGTGACCCTGAGCAAGTCACTTAACCTCCTTGTGCTCCGTCTTTCAGGTGAGACGTAATTGTAAGTGACTCTGCAGCTGATGCATAGTTCACACACCCTAGTCTCTGTAAGTGGCCTTGGATAAAGGCGTCTGCTAAATAAACTAATTATAATTATAGTGATAAAACCTGCTTAGGACATTCATTAAGCACAAGTTATTGAGGGTATCTTAAATTGGGAGTGTGTGTTTGTCTGCCTGTGTGTGAAACCCATATTTATAGGGTGTATGTCACTGACATTTGTTTTGTATTAACAGCTATGGATGTTTGATAATTGATAATAATTGAACCAGAATGTCTTTTATTCCGGTCTGTAAACTGTACATATTTAGTCTTGCCTTAAACTTATTTTGCTTTTCTTAATAGGAACAGATGTCTCAGGTATTGGATGCCATGTTTGAGAGGCTAGTCAGTCCTGGTGAACACGTAATTGACCAAGATGATGATGGAGATAATTTCTATGTTATTGAAAGGTATGATTGCATTCCTCACAGTATACTGTTATAATAAGGATGTAGTTTTGCTTACCAAAAGTGATCATACTTCTAAAGTTATGTTACGTTATGTCATCTAAGATTATTTTGATTGTTTTCCTTTCTGTTTTTGTTTAAATGTTTTGCATGGAATACTTAAGACTTACAATAAATGTCACATAAATAATATTTTTCAAAAATGTATTTATTTTAAACTTGTAGACATCTTCCTAAAAGCCAAAATAAAGAAAATCAAATGAAGCAAAGCCTACCATAAATATATACTGTATTGTTTGCAGAGGAACATATGACATCAGTGTAAAAGTAGATGGCATTGATTGCTGTATTGGTACCTACAATAACCATGGAAGTTTTGGGGAGCTGGCCTTAATGTACAATACTCCAAGAGCAGCCACAATCATTGCTACCTCACCTGGTGCTTTATGGGGTTTGGTAAGTCATTGGGATTTATCATAAATGGGTCAGACAGTGATTAAAAAACTGTTATCTAAAATAAGTGACTGAGTTGAAAGGACAGTTTTATTGAGGCTTGCTTTTCACTTTAATTTGCTGCTGAGTAAATACATTGCAGCATTAGTGTAACCTGGTGCTTTATGTATCAAAACAGTAATGCAAAAATAGAATTAGACGGACATGCCATTTTTTAAGGTGTTGTTTACATTTCCCTGTGAAGGGAATATAAAAGATTAATGTAATGCTAGTAGGCTTGCTTTTTCAAGTAGAGCGCACTCTGGTGTAGAAAAATATTACACAATTCTGGTAGGAGCAGTTGTTTTGATTGCATGTTTTTATTAACATTACTCTTTTGGGGAACTGCTTTATTGTAAGTAGATGGTACAAATATCAAAAATCTGAGTAGAAAGTATACCAAAGATAATTTTGCTTAATATGTTTAATTGTGAATTTATGTATGTTATAGGACAGACTAACATTCCGGAGAATCATTGTGAAAAACAATGCCAAAAAGAAGAGAATGTATGAAATATTCATTGAGACATTGCCATTGCTTAAATCACTAGAAGTTAGTATTGCTACTATTATTTATTGCTTTTTTACATTTAACTATTCAAATAAACTTCTGTCACGCATTTATTTATGTGAAACATGTTTTTTTCCCTCCTTTTCTGTAGCCATCTGAAAGAATGAAAGTGGTTGACGTAATAGGATCCAAAATGTACAAAGATGGAGAATGTATTATTGCTCAGGTTTATAATTTTTATATATTTTATATTATCATTGTGTGTATATGTACTTTAAAATGTGGAATGTTAATATACAGATAAACCCGCTTTATATCATGATTACCGTGCAGACATAATTCGTGATATAAAGCGGGCCATTATATAGGCTCAGCCCACCTCTCTCACCCCTCCGCTGACTCGGGAGCGGCGAAGACGAACACACGCTGTCCTCCGAAGCGTGTGCCGTCAGCCGACTGCTTCTTTTCACTCTTCAGGCCTGACATTGGTGTTTTGTAACTGAACTGTATCCCATTAAGGCCGTCCTCGCAGCATTTGACAGGCTGCACAAAATGTCAGTTTATCAGTTGAGATGATTATTGGTTGTTAGTTGCGTTGGAAATTAATTCTATCCTGTGGTTACTTAGTAAAGCCCAGCCACACAGCATTAGACAGGCTGCACAAAACGTCACAATAAGCGGGTTTGTGAGATGGTGTTAAGAGGTAATTTCTCAAAGAACCTTTGTGCATGACGAGTGTTTTTTGAAAAATTGAGATAATAAACGGGGCATGATTATTAAGAGAGGTAATACAAAACGGGTTAATCTGTAATTGTTAAGTTTGTAAGGTGTTTTATATTATACAGTGTTTTATGTTTATATTCCTTATGTATATTTCACTTTTAAGTATCTTTCGTAAATAAAACTGCTTGCATTTTTTTGACGTTGTGTGTGTTTAACAGTGTATACATCATCATTTCGTTTTTATTTATTTATTTTTTTTTGCAGGGAGATTCAGCTGATTCTTTTTATATCGTGGAATCTGGAGAAGTAAAAATAACTATGAGAAGAACCAAGGTAAGATGTAAATAGTTAGTAACACTGTTGTATAGGTAAAACATAAGATATAGCATTGCACAGATAAAGACAAAACTTTTGTCTGCTCATAGATTGACAATATGAATATCTATTTAATTCCAGAGTCAACTTAATGTGGAAGAAAATGGTGCAGTAGAGATTGCACGGTGTACAAGAGGACAGTACTTTGGAGAGCTAGCTCTGGTAACAAACAAACCGCGAGCTGCTTCAGCATATGCTGTGGGAAATGTCAAATGTTTAGGTACTGTCTTTATTATTCTTATTAGTTAAATGAGTTCTACCTAATGTTTTAAAGTACATTTAGTCCAATTATATTTACAGGGCAAGGCACTAATGGTAAGGCAAAGGACATTAGTAATGGATTATGGGGCTCTTGGTGGGCGCAAACGAGCGCAATCAGACTTGTGAAGTGATTTTGGTACCATGTTTTCCTACCTGCTTTTTATACCTGCGGTACCCGCCATTTGTCGGCCAAAAATTTGGAGCGTGGCTCACTATCATTTTCATCAACCGTAAAAAAAACATTGTACAAGTCACACCGATGTATAATTGCCCCCCCCCCCCCCCCCCCCCCCTCTCTTTTTGAGACAACAATTTCAGAAAAGGCCTATGTTTTTTCTTCAACATGCTCAACATTAATAATAAAGGACAATTCATAATTCATGTTTTGAAATAAGGATTCTAAAGTGTTTTATTTCATTAATAGTTTACATTTATGTAACACAGCATTCCGTTTAATTTTTTTTTTTTTACTCAAAACCAAAAAACTCAGAGTCACTTTCGCTATCTTCAAACACAGCAAGTCCTGTCTCGGTAAGGTGGTCATCATAGATATTTTCTATGTCATCCTCACTGTGTGAATTTGTCTCGGACTCAACAAAAACAATGTAATCGTCTGTACCATCCAGCTGATTTGAAATGCATGCCTTCTTAAAAGCCTTTATGATCGATTTTGGTGTGATGTCTTCCCAAGAGTCTTTGACCCAGGTACAGACGGTACTTAGTTCTGGTCGCCTAAGGTTTCCATTTGCGGTAAAAGTGTGCTCACCTTGGGATACAAAAAGAATACGTCAGTCACGCCAAATTAAGTATTATAAGAGTGATTTTATTTGTTCATAGTTTTAGAAAAAACAACAAACGGATTGAAGGTCCTTGATCATGGCTTCACATAGGAACTCTGCCGAAATGGGGGAGTTCTTTTTTTTTTTTTTTTAATTGCCATCTGACTGTTGAGTCACAAATGTAAACAAATAAGCTGCAGTGCGAATACAAAGCAGTTTTTATAAGGTCTGTAATAACAGTTTTTGATTTATAAAGTCATTTAGCCTTAATAAACAAATGCAAACTTTCTTAAAACTTGTTTTTAATATATAAAAAACCCTCTTTCAACATTTAGCAGTTTACATAACATTAATAATACATTTTGACATTAAAAAAGTACGTTTTGTATAATTTACTGTATATTTAACACTAGAAGCCCCGCGGCAGTCATTTTGGCGGTTTTTGGTTTAAAAATGTAATTTTGTAATTTTAACACATATGGGGCTGCGGGTTCATGTACCTTTCTGTCCATATGTATTAAATATTCTCACAAAGCATGAAACGTGGGAGAGCAGAACTAAAGGAGATATATTACATTATGCCTAAAAGCCCCGGGAGCAGTCACATTGATGGCCACACAAAACAGTTGTATTTTAATTATACAGAACGGTATTCTACTTTATTGTTTTTATTTACCAGTCTACAGTGTGTTTAGCTGTAATTAGATTAGTATCTATTCTCTGCCTGAGTGGATGACCGACAGTCTTTTGTTTTTCAATCAGATTTTTTGGTCCTACTGGCATTATTATCGGTTCCCCCTTTTCTTTTTGCTTGTATTTTCAAGACTGGATAACTGCAATGCAAAGTTTGTAGGTATTTTTGCAACTTCTTTGAATATACATCAACCTGTTCAAAATGCTGCAACAAAGGTTTTAACTTAAAAGTTTTAACTTGCATTGTCTTTTCTTGAACTCTGTTACCTCACAAAACTGCTGCAACTTCAAGGTGTAGTTGCTGGCAAGTTCCCATCATGTTTTCAGGAATGTTTGCAAAGATGTAATTTCTTTGTACATGTGCAATGTATTACTCAGGAGTGTAAAACTGTAACATTTAAGTGCACTGTATTTCAATTCTGCTATCTTTACTAATCTCTGGTACAAAACTGCACCATGTCTTTACAAGCGTTCCTAAAACAGGGCAGACAGATGAACCAGTCAAAATTGTGAACTTGACAGCCACTGTAATATAGTTGACATTCTTATAAAATGATTGTCTTTGTGGATGGGCATTTAACGATGGGCAAGTGGAATTAGAATCGAGCTCGTCTGGCTCATCCTGCGCACCAAACACCAGGTCTTATATTTTCCCCTATGGGCAAATCGCGGGCGAATTGACCTCACCATAGTAAATGTATTACATGGGCAATTTCTCCACAGTGGAAAATCGGGCCCCAGTTCTTTTACTAGGTGAGACACTGGAATCCCCATGAAAATATAGTTTTTTACAGTGGGGAAGGAATATAAATATTGTAAGCCCTAAGATTTTTTTATCAGATAAACTTGCCTTTTGTTTTTTTACTCTTGCAAAATATTATGATAATTCTTGATGGCCCCTTAGAAAAATGGTTCAGAAATGTGTGAATCAAGTTAGCAGTTTAACATGCCATATTTAGACAAAAAAAAAAAAGAAAACATAAAATTACTTTGTAATTCTTTTTTTTTCAGTTATGGATGTGCAAGCTTTCGAACGATTGTTGGGTCCATGCATGGACATCATGAAAAGAAACATCGTAAACTACGAGGAGCAGCTTGTCGAACTATTTGGAACAAACATGGACACTGCGTGAAGAGACAACAAAAAGTACAAACATGCATCTTGTGGGAAGAAAAAACAAAGAGTTAGTCCAAGGAAACTGTCATCTTTCTGTAGATGCAAAGCATTTCTGTAACTTCTATTTTTTATTATTTTGCTTTTTGAGAAATGTGAAATACTAAACAAACAATAGCAATGTAGAAGGTATTTAGGCAAAAGAAAAATATTCATACACTTCCAGGATTCATGGGGGAATGCAGACATTAGTATAGTATATAGGTTACTCATACTTGTTGATCAATTAATTAAAGTCACAGTGAAATAGAAATTCTAATACTCCACATTTTCCATGGCAGTTGATTGTGTAATTTATTTTGTTCATTTCTTTCCCCAAAACATTCACATACTTGAAAGCAACATTATTTATATATATATATATATATATATATATATATATATATATATATATATATATATAAACATAACATTTGCAGTTGTTGTTCTTAAATGGATTGTTCAGATTATACACATTTTTCTCATTACTAATATCAAACATATTCTGTGTTTTAATAACATTTATTTGGTAGATTAAGTTTAACATTTGTTAATTTACACCGCACTTGCTAATTGTTAATTTACACCGCACTAACCCACACTTGCACTCCTAATTATACAAATGAATAAATTCTGCCCTAGTTTCAGTAAGTGACACCTAAGTAAAATGTATTCTATCTTTGCAGTGTTCCCCATGAAAATATTGAACCAATTAGATTTTTATTAGCATGCATTTTATTATGGTCCTACTGACGGAAACTGTTATGTGCACTTTCTCTGTCGGTTCCAAAAGGATTGTTTCAGAAACAAATGTTTATGAAAAAATAATCTCTAGGTTGCAACACCAACAATTTGACTATCTTCACTATAATATATGTTTTAGAGCAACAAGGATGGGCCCAATATTATTTAAAATATTTTCAAACATACCATAAGTTGATATAAAGGCACACTATTTTAAATGTATTAAAGGTCACATGTAGGTTTTTGTTGTAATGTGCTTTTTTCATTTGTGTGCAGGAATTAAGAATTACTTTTGTACAGTGGTTGATATGTGAAATGGTAGCCATATCAGTCCAGAGATGAGAAGGAGAGGGGATTTTTATTGGATTAACTAAACAATAATTAAGCATAAGCTTTCAAAACCTCAGTCTCTTCAGGTGAAAGTGGGAATTATATGCCACTAGCCACTAGTGTAGTAATCGTGACTCATTTATATTGAATTATAACATGGAAGTAAAAAAAAAAAAAAAAATGTCTAAAGGAGTTTAAGCTTTTTAAATTCCTTAATGATTAACTGGTTATTTCCCCAAACCTTGTTAAAAGCTTTAAAAAGTTGATAGATTAGGAACCAGTTAAAAGTAATTGCAGTGAACAAAATAGTGCCATACCATTTATCCACGATACATACACATTTATTAATTGTATTGCTCTCAGATGTGCAGTTTTGAAAGAAACACGTTATAGCAAACATGTATTTTCATTTCAAAACATGATATCTGGTACTACACTAAGCCATGCTTTTTGACTGTCTTCTACTTCCTAGGTCATTTCACCTGGAGAGAGAAATTCATAAGCTTATTTCAGTCAGCTGCTTCCATAATTGACTGAAATGCTTTCAGCCAGTAACATACTTTGACCCAGAAGAGACTGCTGAGGTGAAATGACCTTAGGGAGTACAAGTGCAAACAGATAACCCAAGAATAAGACACAGAAACTGAGACCTTCCTTTAAAGTAGTACCAGATATCATGTTTTAAAATTAAAGTACATGTGTGATATAACGTGTTTCTTTTAAAACTACACATTTGAGATGTTTGAACTGTAGCTAATGAAGTGCAAAATGGCTAAGATTTATGGAATTGTTTTGTTAGCTACAATTAATAGGCCTGTATTCTGTTAAACACCCCATTTTTTGTGTCAGTTTTGAGATAATGATTTAACCCACTTCAATATTCTTGTTTAATGTTACATTATTACCACATAACTTTAAATCAAAATTGAATAGTAACAAGGGGCATCTCTTACAAAGCGCTCTTCATTAAACAAGGGAATAATTGGCAGGCAGAAAAAAAAGGATGTATTTTGTTTTGTTTTTAACTTTGTATTGGCCCCTGCTTTTTGTTCCAATGTATTACTATGTATTTTGGTGGTTGGAGCAGGAACAAAAGTTGTACAGAGGGATGCAAATTTTAAAAACTACCAGTATCTCACGTGAGTAAGAATTAAAAGGAATGATAGAAGGCTTTTTGGAAAAATAACATTGTTTTTTAGACTTCTTTGTGTCACAGCAGTAATTAAAATAACCTCACTATCAAGTCTGTAGTTATTTAAAGTGTTCTAAATGACGACTGCCACTTCCAAATGGAACCAGCATCCTAGATACAGCTTCAGAAAGTTAAAGCATTCCCTTACCACTGTTTTAAATGAAAATCTTCCATCAATAATATATTCTCAATTGTTGTGCACGTCAGTACTTTTTCATGTTTCATGTTATATATGTAATAGAGTCATTATAAAGTTCCGTTTATAAATCGTTACACCAGTTTAACTTAGTTGCATCTGTTATACAGGAAACGTGTTCAACAAAATTGTGCGTCCATCTGTTCTTGTATGACATATTCAGAAATAACTTTTTTGCACTAGCTTAGTGTTGATTTAATTAAACTACAGTTCATTTCTTGTATTACAGCTTAAACAGCTGAAGGCTTTGAATGCCAGAATATTTTCAGTATTATATTGTTAGTTATATTTGACTTTTCCTTAAAATAAATTACAGTTTTATATAAAATAAATAAACGTGTAGTTATTCCAGTGTATCTAGAAACATTTCTGTTGTTACATTTGTCTGAGATAGCAGTTGATGATTATCGTAGCTATCAGTGTCATTGTTTTTTTTTTTTTTAAGGTGATGCGAGTAGAGGAGGCTTCAAGGAGGTAGGTTTTCAGCTGTAATTGACACTTTCTTGACCTTATTACTAGCTTTGAGTTTTTATGTTTTATTTTTTCCTTTACGTGTCCACAAACATCAATAACCAAACTAATTATATGAAATTACTTTAGATATTTAATTCACAGCCATCTATTATACAAAAGTATAACTTGCAGTTTAAATACAGTAATATCAACATGTGTATGTATAAACCATCACATATGTTTTGAAACCTGGGCCCTTGAATTAAACTGTATCCTGAGTGTTTTCTTATCACAACTTCTGTTAAGCAGATAAACAGTTACTAAGTGAGTACGTTTGTCACACTTCTAACCATTTTTTGATGCAGCTGTGTCAAATTCACTGTAAGAGAATGAATGTATGCAGTACATGTACCTGGTTTAGCTAATTGCTATTATACTGACCAGATTTGCATTTTTATTTTTTTTTAAACTGAGTATTTACTATTAATTTATTTTTGGTTTTATTTTAACCCAATGTTGCACGCCAGGAAACCAAAGCAGGAAAAATCACACTGCTTGAATATTGAGCTACAAAGCAGACACAGTAAAGACTTGCTGGTTATGTCAAAGTACAGGTGGGGTGTTGAATTAATTTGTTATTTATAGATGTGCACAACAAACATATCTATCTATATGAATGAAAAGCACTGCTACCTACAACATTACACTTCCAACATCATTAGATTCTGTTTAGTACCAAGTGCTATTGTACATACACTAATAGGCGCGGTACTACTACTGTACCATTAATATATAGTAGGTGATAGTATTATATTGGCAGTGTAATCATAAACACATTACATGTAGATACATTGTAGCAAAATAATGTATTTAACGTATTCCTATATAATATGTATCACGTAGTTGAAACGAACGACTGCAATGCAAAATAACATTCTTAAAGTATTTTTTCAATTTGCAATATTTCCTTTCTTAACTGCACATTTAAATATTAGAAAATAATATAAATTTACTTAGATCAGACAAACAATAACTAACGCATAACATCGTTGTTTTGCTTGCAAAAACAAAACCCCTATTAACGTGTTTGATATTTCATTGATCACTTGTGTGGTACAGTGCTCTGGGAGATGTAGTTTATTGGGTCTCTATTAAATTACTCTAGCGGTACTACAAGATAAAGAAACTACAACCAGGTATCGGAAAAAATAACAGCCTCGCGAATGATGTAATATGCATCCAATAAATATAAAAATATAGATGAATGACGTATTGAACAACCAATAGAAATGACGTGTTAAACACAAACAGATGCCACCCACTCCTGCAACTCATTTAGCCAGTAGGAAAGGGTTTTGTTGTATTTACATTTCTTTTTTGACCATTTAGGTTTCGTGTCTAAAAAACGATAACTCCCACCCCTTTAGAGAATACTAGAGATACTTGGTAATGGCGACGGGGTTGGTAAGTGAGAAACTTTCACAGAAGAAACAAAAGATTGAATATACTTAGTGAAATGAACAATAAACTCAAAATATTAGGTTTGTCATGGAGAGATTGAATTGAGAGAATACCGTTGCATGGATAGATTGTGAGTGACATCGCCTTCTGAATTATATATTTAGTCGTGACTTGTTGTTTTTGTGAGAGTTTGTTTTGGTTAGCACAGGGACTTGTCTGTGACGTTTTTTAGATTCATTCATTTCACCATTTTGACAGGTCGACGATCACCATGTCCAAACTTGTTGACATTCTTAGTTTTGTAGTTTTCAAATGTTACCTAATCCATATTCTGAAATTGTTGCATACACACGGACTAGTGTGTAGTTAACAATAACTTAACTTTTAAAGTTTGAAAAGGTCAGGGATATTTTTAGTTTGCATTCTCAAGGGAGGAAAAAAAATAAGATTTTGTCGACAGCTGTTTCTTTTTTTTCTTTCCACAATGAAAATACATATTCACCGTCTGTTACTGTCGATAGTTTTAGGTAAGTAAAATAGGACATTATTTGGAAATGGTGTAGTGTATGACTTTTTTGTATTTAGTTAAGTCGTCTGCTATTTAAATGTAACGTCCGTTTATTCGTATTTATTTATTTTCAATAATACGTTCAGATTTTTTTTTAACTTATACTAAAATCTGTATATTAATAATATATTTTTCGTTTCTAAAAAAATATTCCACTTAATTATTAATAACTAATCTCCTTTAGCCTCTAATCCTATTTGTTATTGATCAGTTTTTGTTACGCAGTTCGGAATGAATGGGCACTGGAGCGCATGCGTCAAGTCTTAAAGTTTACAAACAAGGCTCGCATGCAAGAAGTCACATGATGGAAAAGAAATGGCGAAAGAGAAAGAAATTTGACAGACAAAGAGCTGGGAATTACTGTTTATATCGGGGGCTTTACTCTCTTGATAAAATACAAAATACAGAGAATAAAGATGATCACTGTTACGCTTTTAATGACGTTTTAATAATGTGTACTTGTTAATTTTCATGTTAATGTTAAACTTAACGTTTCAAAGCCTGAAAAGTCATGTACATTTTTTTTTTTTTTTTTTAAACACGACATATGCTGCCATTATGGTGTAAGATAGGAAATGCTAGGCTGTACGTTTGCATAATGTATGTTACTTATGAAATGATAAAAACAAAATGTATATTTTGACGGAAAAACAGCTATTTTGCAGAAGCTGTAATACGCAGTGCGGCGTATTCTACTACTTTAATCCACTATTACATTTCTTAAGATCATTCAGAATGTATTTAGTTTCATAAGTAGCACCATAAGTTATATATAATGATATTGATACACAATGTATTGATAGTTTTCCTGTTAAACTGTTTACTTCAAAAATTTACAAGAGGCCTGTTTTTAGTTCGTGTCGAGAAGTGATTCTGTTGACATTCTCTACAGTTAGGCTTACGTTTTTCTTAAGAGTTGTTTCTTGAGGCACATTATCATTTTTATCCTTGAGTTGCAGATTCTGATGGCTGAGCTATTGAAGGCTAAATCCTGGGAACTGCTTGTTTGATTTTAATGAAACTTTAATGAAACTTTGCATGGGTACTTGGTGCCTGGATGTCATAGTGAATTTTGTACTGAGTGACACCAGTAATGTGTAATTTATATCCTTGGTGGGGAATACACCGGGCTACTGCCATACAGAGAACATTTATTTGTTCATTTACTTATATTAATGAGTAGTTTTGTAGCATTTTTGACACAAAAACCCCACCTCAATAAATGTTTTAATTGAACAAAAATACATTTTGTTTCTGAAGTCAGATCAATTGAAATGGCATAATATGGTGTGGGAAGTGAAGACAAAACCAATGCCCAACAGTGTGCAGAAAGTTCAGTTGCTGGTGGATAAGAGAGTTTCAGGAATGGATGACACGTTTGAGATGCTGAAGTGTGATGAAGACCTCCCGTCTTCACCTGGATATCCCTCCAGTGAGAATCGCATGGAGTATGGTAAACAATAACTGAAATTTATGATTTTGGCAAAAATACATATTTTTAATGTGTTTTATAATACAGTAGAAACAACAAATGAAAGTAAACATCACGCTAGTTATACAAAAAAATAATATACGTATTATACAAAAAAATAATATACGTATTATACAAAAAAATAATATACGTATTTTACAAAAAAATAATATACGTATTATACAAAAAAATAATATACGTATGCACAAGTGAGAAATTCTCACCCAGTAGTGCTAGAAATAATGTAATTTCCAAATGATTTAAGTTAAGGTGAAGTCTGTTGTCATCACATTGTTTGTTTGCAACCAAGTGCAGATGGATTCAATACAGCGTTTGTTTTTATAGATGACCTTCCTGAATTGCAAGCTGTACAGGAAGATACAGCCTCACCTAAAGTATTTCAACTCAGTGCTGGAGTGTCTCATCAAGAGCACCCAAGGAGTATTTGGAATCCACATACATCAAGCTTATCAGACAATGCAGGCTCTCCAAGCAATGGCACGAACTGGCTGACTGAACTGGCCAACATAGCAACCAGTCCACAGAGTCCACTTATGCAGTGCACATTTTACAACAGGTGCTTTCATTTCTCAAATTTTATAAATGTCAAATTTAAATTAATGTGAGTGTAAAGTAAATGTGTGTTTATTATGCAAATATTAATATTGTTGCAGATAAATAACTTTTTTAAATTTATTTTTTATGCAGATCATCTCCTGTACACATAATAGCAACAAGCAAAAGTTTACATTCCTATGCTCGTCCTCCTCCATCCACTTCAAACAGTGAACCAAGATTCTCAGAGACCCGCTGGAAAGAACGGGCTGTAGTTAAGCACGAGCGGGTATGCAACGATATTTTATTTAATTAGGGCTGTCATTGTCATTGACACAATTACTGCATCCATCCATGAGTTTTATTTGAGTCCTAATGCTTGCTTTCTTTTTATACTCCAGGCAAACAGCGAATCAGAGTCTGGCATTTTTTGCATGTCTTCACTTTCAGATGACGATGATCTAGGTTGGTCCCACTCATGGCCCTCGACTGCTTGGCATTGCTTTTTAAAAGGTAACAAGAGTGTGCTCTGGATATAAGTCTGTAAATTGTTATATAAACTATGATCTCAATAAGTGGAATATCTGGGATATGCAGTTGCCGTGTTGACCATCTTTCATGTACGGAATGATGTACCAATACAATTGAAAACGGCATACCCCAGAAATATTATAGTGAGCCTGTATTTTAAGCAGAAACTTTAGAACAAATGTTAATGTGTTCCTTGGTAGTCCTCTTATTTGATAGTTATGGGGAAATGGCGCCACCTAGTTAGACTTTAGGAGTACTGCAATTGTTTTTGTTACTACATAAAAAAAAAAGGTCTGGTACCTAAATCTAGGTTGAATGTTTTTAATTTTCCCCCCAAAAAGCTAGTTTTGCAGATATTCATCAGTGTTTTTTTTAAACTATTCAAGGCATGTGTAGTAAAATTAATATATATATATATATATATATATATATATATATATATATATATATATATATATATATATATATATGTATATATATATATATATATATATATATATATATGTATATATATATATGTATATATATATATATGTATATATATATATATATATGTATATATGTATATGTATATGTGTATATATATATGTGTGTATATATATATGTATATATATGTATATATGTATATATGTATGTATATATATGTATATATGTATATATATATATGTATATATATGTATATATATGTATATATGTATATATGTATGTATATATGTATATATGTGTATATATGTATATATATGTATATATGTATATATATGTATATATGTATATATATGTGTGTGTATATGTGTTGTTATCCCAAGAGCTCCATTGTTAATTTTTTCTTAACAAAGCTGGTATAAGGTTCTTTTTAAAATTTGATATTCAGGAACCCGCTTGCGCTTTCATAAGGGACATAATATAGAGTGGCAGGATGCCGAGGACCTGGCAGATTCTGAAGATGAGTTTGAAGATGAGAGACACCCACAAAACCATTACATTAACAAGGTAAATGTGTATTATTTAGAGTTAAGTGACAAAGGTGTTTAAAGGTATTATATCATTTATGGTTAGTCGGCCAGAGTGTCCTCGGCTCACCGTGCCCAGAGCTGCATTGTCCTCCAACGCTGTAGCTCTGGGTTGGCTGCATGGCCGGCCTGCAGAGTGAAAAGAAGCTGACGACACATGTTTCGGAGGACAGTGTGTGTTCGTTGTCGTCGCCCCTCCCGAGTCAGCGCAGGGGTGGTAGCGGTGACTGAGCCTAAAATACAGTTGGATATTTCAAATTGGGGAAAAAAACAGGGTAAAGTCAGTTGGCGGTTATTTAACAAATGTTAAAGAATATGTTAAAGAATACTTTTCCTTGGTAAGAGTCATTTTTCAGAATACACAGTTTTAAGAAATCTGCTCGGTCTTAGTTTTTTTTTTTTTTTAATTTATGTCTTTATTTGGTCTACTCAAGGTTAACTTATTGTAGTGTTCTGCAATATGTTTGAAGGCCTGATCTGTTTCTGTCTTTAATTCTTGTAACTGGCCAATACTGTAAACACTGGGGGAGACTGCTATTTTTGTGGGAAGTCAGTGTTCCTACAAAACATGTTGACTAATAGTTCTAGCATAGAGCAGTTCAATTATTGTTCAGATACTGACCCTGAAGTGTGTTGGTGGTGTGGGGGTTCGGCTAAATTACTCACTCTCTTTCTGACTTAAGTGTGTTCACAAAAGAAGCTCAGTGAATGGACGGTAACGTCTGCACAGGGAAACGTATTACTCCAAACTGCGGTTCTGACCTGTAATGAAAATGCTATATATAATGCATATTTCTTTGGCTGTTAATTTACAGAGCTATGGTTCTGACGGTCTAAAATTAGTGGCACATGAAGAAACTGTTTCTTTTGGGCAGTCAGTACTGAAATTGACTTTTGACCCTGGCTCACCAGAAGATGGGGCATTAACAGCAGAATGCAGTTTGGATCATCCCTTTTTTGTGAAAAGTAAAGGTAAACAAAATCTGTTATTTACCTAACTCACTGAGTTATGTCATATGACAGTATTAGGAAAAATAGAGCGTAATATTTAATGTATCAGATATACCCCAGAAGTCTTAAAGATGCCTGTACATTATAACTAGGCTTGCTACTATTCGATTTTTATTTTTTTTGCCACTTTTTATGCCATTGAGAAACGTATCATTTAGAGAAACCCCTTTATCATATACAAGATGCAACAAAACCATGGTTACCAACATTCCAATTGAAATAACGTTTGGTCACAGTGAAGCTATACCTTGTAAAAGCTAAAGTTCCTACACAAATTAAAAAATGGTCTCAAACTGTAGAAAACACAGCATATAAAGTGTATTACACTTTTATAGCATACATTTACAAGTAAAAATAATATGCACAGAACAAAACATTAGATAGTTGAACAGAACTAACTTGCACTTCTTATTCTGAGCTCCGCCCCTCTCCTGCTTAAGCATAGCTGGACTCATTGGAGGCAAGGCAGACTGGTCCGCTTCGTCCTGCCGCTGAGACTTCAGCCGTCGATCATGGTACTCATTAAGTGTTTTCCTCTTGCGCCTCATTTTCAAATCAAACTAGTAACTGTCAACTTATATACCTATAATTACAAAAGCTTACCTACACCTTAACCCGCTAATTTCAAAGTAGGCGCTGTAGCTGGCAAATGAAAGTGCACAGTCGGTCTTCATGATTGACAGTCATTGAGAGCATTCTAGTGCTGCTTCATACAACGAGATGTCAGAACAGGATGAAATGACTGACGGTGAAACTACACTAGCCTATTAAGGAACCACTGATTTGACTGACAGACAGCAAGTATTAAAAACTACACACACTAAAAGTGATTTCTTAAATTATTATTTTTGGTAAGAAAAAAAAATAGCGAGTGGTTTTACTAACGTTTTATCGTATATAAATTTATTTGTCAAACTATTTTTGAGGAATTCGATGTTTAACAAGCTTTACCGATTACAATCGAAAAGTAGCAAGCCTAATTATAACATAAGCATCGAGTGACCTCTTGTTTGTCAAGTTTTTTATTAACAGTACTACTTTAACTGCATATGTAAGAACGTATGACGTGCTTAAAAATGGTTTTAAATTGATTTGTATAGGTTGGTCTTCCTTTTATCCGAGCCTCACAGTTGTTCAGCATGGAATCCCCTGTTATGAGATGCAGGTTGGAGATATATGTCTGCCTCCAGGACACCCCGGTGCCATCAATTTCGATGATTCAGTTGTTTTTGACACTTTCAGGAGGTAAGTTATATTTAATTGTACTATTTATTGATGCCGAGCAGTATTTTACAGTGTTACTCAAATAAGATGATCCTTTTAGGTACGACAGAAACATTTTCTATCAAGTTAAATACACATCTGTCATATCCAGAGCAATTCTAGAATTAAGCAGATGTGTACAGAGTGAAAACAAAAACAGGAAATCTAGGGGACTTCCACTGCTATTCAGTGTTTTTTTTTTTTTTTTTTCTTTTTTTTTTTTTCTTAAAGTCTACCCACAACCCGCATTTTCACACCTGTGATAATTAGAAAAAGACTAACAAAATAAATAAATAAATAAATTGGTTTGACACTTGCCATTGGAAATGTTTAAAATGGTTATTCTGTCAGTGAGAGCTTGTGTTTTTCATGTTTCATATATAAAAACTAGGTTGGTCCCAGTATCTAAACAATCCTGTGTTGCCTTCTATAGGAGACAAAGCTCTGTACGTGGTTTACATGAAATCCTTTTTGTTCTTGTGCACCAGTTATGACTTCACCCCTCTGGATTCCTCTGCGGTGTATGTATTGAGCAGCATGGCCCGGCAGCGCCGTGCATCCCTCTCCAGTGGAGGTGCCATCAGTCCAGACTGTGAAAAATCAAACCCAGACTTTGTGCCTTCATCCCAGCCATCCTGTACATTTTATAATAAATCTAACAAAAGTAACAGCTCAGGGACAACTAGCAGTGCCACAGTCAACAAGTGCAAACGACCAATGAATGCCTTCATGCTCTTTGCAAAAAAATACAGAGTTGAGTATACGCAGATGTACCCAGGGAAGGATAACAGGTGAGTACATCAGATTTTAGGTTTCCTTTTTTGTAAAATACGGTATTCCTTCCAGTTTAACACACACTTTTTTTTTTCTTCTCAAAAATGGCCTGCGTCTTAAATTAGTATAGTGATGCGTATATTAAAATCGCCAACAAAAGACAGGACTACCTAGAAAAGACAAACAAAAACATTACTGCCCAATCTTGAATCATCCATGACATACAGGCAGCCATTTTCAAAGAAGTGAGAGTCATTGTCAAGTAATAAAGAGGACTCCTCCAACTCAGGATGATGGCTAGGAGAGATTTGTTATAGGCATGTTAATTTACCAGTTTCAATATGCCCGATAGCTGAGTTTGTAGCATTTTCATTGCAAAAATAATAATAATAATAATAATAATTTGTGTAAATGGCTCTTCTATGTGTAATTTGAGGCTGTATCTTTGTAAATGCATCTTTATTTGTTTTATTTTTTCCTCAAATTGAGGGTGGTAAATTTGGGCTGCATACTGTAGGTGTATTTATTATTTCATAAGAAATCCAAGAACAGTAGCAGCTTTGAAAACAGAATGATCAGAATTCAGTTAGAAAGGTGGTTTCGGTTTTCATTGGTGCAACCTGTTACCACTCGTATATGATGAGAACCATTAAGACAGGATCAGTGTGCTGATGTATTTAAAACAGAGCAAGTCCAAAGTAACGCACCATCAAAAATCCATGTCAATGCAGAGTAACTTTGAATTGAATACTATTTTGAATTTGGCATGTCAGTACACTTAAATCCTGATCCAGAACATTATTCAGCTAATATGTTTGCCTTCAAAATAGTGTACAATTTCTGAAACTGAAAATCTAAATGGCTGTCCCTTTTAAGCTTTACTGTTAGCTACAACTTCTGACATTACTACACGTATACACAATGTGTATATAAGCCTAGCAAACAATTATTTCTGTACGTACGGTAATGTTAGAATATGTGTTACAGAGCCATAAGTGTGATTCTTGGTGATCGGTGGAAGAAGATGAAAAATGAGGAAAGGAGGATGTACACAATGGAAGCCAAGGCACTGGCAGAAGAACAGAAGCGTTTGAATCCAGATTGTTGGAAAAGAAAACGAACCAACTCTGTAAGTGTCAATTGGTAGCTCTTGTAGTGTAAAGTATAATAGTACTTTGTAATACAAAACAAACAAATAAAAGCTGAAATAAAAACATACTACCTCACTTAAAGGGATTTAAAAAGGCTTCAGTCACTGGCTTTTTACATGCTCAGTACAGACACACTGAAATTTGACTTCTGCATACAAGTAAGGGTTGGTTCATACTTCTGGTGCAAATGAATGCGATACGTCAGTCGGAGACGGCTGGAAAAGCTGTGCAGCTTCACTCCGACAATGCAGCAGACGTTGACGTTTTTCAACATTATCCGACCCTAAAAAGACGCATTTTGCAAGAGTGTGGATGACGTAATTCCGGTCTGTCGCACAGACCCTCGATTCCAACCACAAATTATGTCTGTCTGAAGTATGAACCAACCTTAACTGTCTTTAACATAATAAGGTACATATAACATCTGTGGGTAATTGGGTATGAAAATGTACAATTTCTGTTACTCAAGGATATATAAAAAGATTGTGTTGGTGCTGTAAGCAGAACTCAGTTAGGGGAACCTGTGAAGGTTATTAATAAACATATGGTCATATAACAGCTCGGCAGTTTGCTTGCAAATCCTGATATTTTAACACTATCCTATTCTATACCGTTATTTGTTACAGTGAATTTAGGTTGTGTGTTTTTTTTCTACCTGCAGGGTTCTCAGCAAAACTAGGCGCTTTGGTATGGGTGTTGTTAACAGAATCTTCATTTGCAATACGAACTGGATGTAAGTAAGGACATAAGACAACCTTCCATGTCTCTGCGAGTCTGTATACTTTGATGGGAAAATCTGCTTTTTAATTGGAGACATTTTTTAAAAACATTTATTTTAGTCACTAACTATGCTTAAAGGTCTTATTTTTTAATGACCGAAATGCCTTACTCTTCCAAAGTAAAAATTAAGTTTTCTTTTCAGGTAATTATATTTTATAGGCTTGAAAACTGAAACCCTGTGGTGCTAATGTAGGGCGCAAAGGAGTTATATACAAATATCTTATAAATGTAAAAAGGGGGATTTTAAATGCTTTATCATAGCTGTTTATATAATTATATTTGTATAACTCATATATTGCACAACCAATGTATTTCATTTACCTTTAAAATGTCTTGACAGGTTGGGAAAAAATAATGTAATCTTAAATATGTAGCTGGGGTTTCTCCCAAATATATTTTGTGGGTGTCCTGTATAAGATTTAAATTGCCATATATTTTACTATGCGTGGGGTGGGCACACATTTCACTTGGGGGAAGACTTACCTTAAGTGTTTTTGCACTTTATTGTATCTAATACAACCAATAAATGTCTCTCTGAAAAATCAGTTACCAATAACACAATCATAGCTACAATATACAGCTTGTATTCTGCTTTGCATTACCTTTGACTCATTTTGTCAATAATGTTGTACAGATTTGTTGCCCCACCACACTTTTGCACAAAATGTTATTATATTATAAATAAAAGTTTAAACATGTGTTGACATTCTTTTTTCACATGGGCTTTTTTTCGTACCTTATAACAGCTTGTCAAACAAGTTACATTTCTGTATGCGAAGTGACAAAATATATATGCAAGAAGTATCCTTTGAATTGACAAACTAGCGTATATTAGGTATAAGTACTTGATTAAAAAAAAAAATAGTATGTCATAAAATTAATAATATTTATTTTATGTAATACAATATCACTGCTCTTTTGTAATCCCTTTACTGTGAATTAATTGGATTGGGGTATTTAAAAAACACATTTTGTGCAATATTGGCCCTGAAACAAAGGAGGAGATTTGTTTCCCTTCAAACAAACTTTATTCAGCATAAGGAAAATGCACAAAAGCAATGAAAAGATAAACAGCTGTCCGCCAGGACATTTGGTGAACTGCAAAAAAGTAGCATACTAACTGGATGATCCTGTGGTTAGTACAGAGGATAGTACTAATGATAGCCTGCAAGATAGTGCCAATCACAACAAACTGACCACCTCCACGTAGTCTGCAGGTAGGTTTTAGGATGTTTCAACTGCAACAAGCACATCAGTTATCTGCCCCTAAAGGATTGTAAAAGAGGTGTTAAGTTAGTCCAGTGAGTTTTTAGACCAATGTATTACATTAAGAACTTAATTTAATAAAGCATGGAGTTTAAAATTAATTCTGAAAGTACATGGACACTAATTAATTCTGTTCAAATTCCATCTGCTGATGCTTAAAAAAATCAAAATGATACATGATTAAACAAAGTGTACATTTAATTAAATGTTTTTTGTAAAACACCTGCTTTTTTTTGTTATTATTATTATTATTATTATTATTATTATTATTATTAACTATCCTATCTAAAATTAGATAAATGTTAGGACAGTAAGTCTGTTAGACCCGCTTGTCTTATTTCTCATAACTATTTTAAATTTATTTTCTGTGATACTGGTACTGTATCTTCAGACAGTGTTTAAGACAAATTAAATTGACACTGGATATATAACTCTTTCTTGCATGCTGAAACGGTAACCTAATATTCTATTAAGTATGTTTTATTTTAAACCTCAAAGACAACTGTTAATGTATTAATATACATTTAGAAAGAAGAAATGTAAGGAAACACTTAAATCCTAGAGCTTTAAAACTATAGTTGAAAAATTCAGTACAAGAATGCATATCTTTTACTTTCCTGTCCACTCCTGCACTCCCCATACACAAAGAGTCAGTTACCTGAGGTCTGTACTAAAGTTGGCGATCAGCTGAGCCAGAACTTTGTTTATTCTGTTTTTTCTTTGCAGTTGGTGTAGATAATCGACAATGGATAATTGCAAAGCATATGACATGGTTTATTTAGATTTCCAGAAAGCTTTTGACAAAGTCCCGCATAAAAGATGAATTCTCAAACTGAACGCAGTAGGGATTCAAGGAAATGCATACACATGGATTAGGGAGTGGTTAACATGTAGAAAACAGAAAGTACTGATTCGAGGAGAAACCTCTATATGGAGCAAGGTAACCAGTGGTGTACCACAGGGATCAGTATTAGGTCCTCTGCTCTTCCTAATCTACATTAATGACTTAGTTTCTGGTATAGTAAGCAAACTTGTTAAATTTGCAGACGACACAAAAATAGTAGGAGTGGCAAACACTTGCAGCAGCAAAGGTTATTCAAAATGATCTAGACTGCATTCAGAACTGGGCAGAGACCTGACACATGACATTTAATACAGAAAAGTGAAAGCTACTGCATGCAGGCAATAAAAATGTCCATCATAACTACCAAATATCTAGGAGTTGATGTTGACTCAGAAATGTCTTCATCTAGAGACAATGTGGGGAAGCTATAAAAAAGGCCAACAAAATGCTCGGCTGTACAGTGAAAAGTGTTGAATTTAAATCAAGTGAAGTAATGTTAAAACTTTACAATGCATTAGTAAGACCTCATCTAGAATATTGTGTTCAGTTCTGGTCACCTCACTGCAAAAAGGAGATACTGCTGCTCTAGAAAGAGTGCAAAGAAGAGCAACCAGAATTATTCCTGGTTTAAAAGGCATGTCGTATGCAGACAGACTGAAAGAATTGAATCTATTTCAGTCTTGAACAAAGAAGACTATGCAGCAATCTTATTCAAGCATTCAAAATTCTAAAAGGTATTGACAATGTCGACCCAGGGGACTTTTTCGACCTGAAAAAAGAAAGGGGCATTCAGAATAGAAGATAGGAGGCTTTTTTTTTTTTTTTACAGAGAATTGTGGGAATCTGGAACCAACTCCCCAGTAATGTTGAAGCTGACACCCTGGGATCCTTCAAGAAGCTACTTGATGAGATTCTGGAATCAACAAACCAAACAAGCAAGATGGGCCGAATGGCCTCCTTTCGTTTGTAACCTTTCTTTCGTTTCTTGTAATAAGACAGTACAGCGTTGGAGATGATACATAGTTAGATGGTACTGTGCTGCGAATACTCAACTTACTGACCATCTGTTGATTGTATTCAAATGAAAATCTGAGAAAACTATGAGAAATGTCAACAGGAATAAAAAGAGGAGCAATTTTTATCCAATACATTATTTATAAGGGAGGTCAACTTTAACATTAGCATTTTATTTTACTTTTTTATTGCCAAAACCCTTACAAAGGGTTTTTAAATTTGGAATTCAATTTCTTAAATCTTTTTAACATAAAACACTGACCCATAGATACACAGTGAGATAGCTCAATCAAATGTCTAAAAGCCTGGTCATTCTAAAATCAGAGATTACACTTCAATTAAAAATACATGTCTAATACATCCAAACAGTGTTACAATATCAGGGCAACAATGAATCAATTCTACCGCCATTTTGCTGCACTCAGTATAAGAACATGAAATGCAATCTGCATCAGGAAAGCCTATCCCCTTCAGTATATCAACACTAATTTAACCAAGGCATATTTACAGGATATTCAATTTGAATGGGTTCTCTCATTGAACCAGAGACATAACTTTCTGGAGAAGCTGTAACATAATTGGATAAACAGGAGCAAACTCCTTCCCTTCTCTGGCTCGCACAGACCTGACATCGGCCTCCAGGGCTCCCCTAAAAAAGAGCAAATGAATGAAGCTATCAAAAGAATTGATAGAGAAAACCAATATAAGGTTTGTGTTAAAATATGCAACATTTTAAATGAATTTGTAATTAAAAGAGGAGGTAAGTGGAAATAGTTTTGCCACTGATACTGTATTTAGCACAAGCAAGTGAAGAGTAAAAGAGAAAATGACATCACCAGCTTCAAACATGTATCCTGTATCCCATTGGGCACATTCTGCACTGTACTGAATGTCTACTACTGAAGCCCAGGTCATAAGCTGTGTCCTATCATGAGGGGTTGACTTTTAACCCTCCAAGTGCAGGACAGGTTACAAATACTGGGGAAAGACACCCTTTATGGTCACACCCACCGCAATGTAATTGTTTCCCCATTTGAAAACTTAATAAATAAACCACTGGCTGGAAGTAATGGGCCCTGAGAGTGATCTGACCGGACTACCTGCCAGATTCAGTGTGCTATGTTCTGTTTAAATCACTCTATCCAACAATTAGCAGAACCAGGAATGAAATCTCCCAGCACAATCGATCAAAGTTCAAGCATCTGCTGGGTACTATCCCTTCAATTCCAATTCTATACACTAAGGGGTGCTGTTACACCATTTTTCACTGTCAGAGAATTTAAAAGAAAACCAATATGATGCATTGTGCACCTGTATAGAGGACCTTGGCATGATGTAGTTCACACTGCACTTGCATATTTGTTGTTTTTCTGTTTTTATTATGAGAGTATGCAGTACAATTCCTTATTCATTTAATACACAGTATCTGGTTACAAGTGGGAGAATTTCCATTTATCAATTATCTAGCCATGCAAAGTTGTTGAAAACACTTGATAGTCACTTCAGATGTATAAAAGCCTTCATCAATTAATTTGTGTAAAGATGGATAATCTGTCCACATGTAATGATACTATTTTAATGGTTTATTTAATTCCCTTCATGAAACACAAATCATATTAAGTTTTTGACTACATAGATCAAATAGCGGTCCAATACTAGGTGATTGTGGATCTACTTAACAAGGTAGTTTAACGCCAATTATCACAGACAGACTCGATGCTCTTCCAAAGTTCAGTTTAAAGTTATCACTACACAGTAACTGCCACCTTGCTCCACTAAAGAAGCCTAAAAGGCACTGTGACAGGAATGGCTGAGTGGTGACGTCAGACCAGAAGAAGGCACAACAAAAACAAAAAGGTACGGTGCAGTGGCGTGTGCGCCGTTTTATTTAAAGCAAACAAAAATAAATAAAATATTTAAACAGAAAAACACTGTGCTCACAGAGCAAAATAAAAGGTTAAACAAAAACAAATCACGAACACAAAATAAACAATAAATAATACGATCCCAGGTCAGGCTGGGCAGTTGCTGTCACTGTTCCTGGAATCTTTATGTTTTGTTTCGTTTTGTTTCGTTTTGTTTCTCTCCTCTCGTTCTCGCTCTCTCCTTCCAACACCCCACCACGAGCTAGAGAGCTGCAGGCTTTTTATAACAGGTGACCATCTCCCGATTAGCAACAAATTAAATCACCTAATTAATTCGGGAGATGGCCACCTTCTGCACGAGTTTTAATTATTACCCCTGGCAGAGGACGAGCACCGATCTCGCCTCTGCCAGGACACGTTTTAAAAATAAACAAAACAATAACACGGCGGTACGCCGTCACAAATTACAATAAATAAATCATAATACAAAACAAATACAAAATACACTGCACATTGGCGGAGGGGACTCCGTTCTAAAACTAAAATAAACAAAACAATGTACAGGGCTGCTCGCCCTGTTACAGGCACCTATGACTGTTTACAGGTACTATGAGATGTTTATTTTTATTCCATTAAAAAAAACAAAAAACAACAACACCACCACACACACACACACCACACACCTCTGCCTGCCACACCCATGACATGACAGTAGTTTCCTGCCTCTTGGTTCTCTTCTGGCTGGGTCAAATGTGACATGATACACCATTACACATCTGCTATTCCAAATATAGTATAAGCAATACCATATATTAAATATTGTTAAAATAAGGCCAACACACAGGCATACAACACCACAATAACCCCGAACTTTACGGGACTCCTCTGTCAAGTGATAGTTTAAAAGTGGAAGTACTTTTGACAGATGTCAAAGGTAGCAAACAAAATTCTTAAATCATGTGTCCACTTAACCCAGTGCTTGCCACTTTATCAAACAGACTATTGTATAAATCGGACATGTCAAAAGCCCTTGACAGATCAATAAAGTATGCACCACGAGGAAACATCTACCCTTGGAAGGCAAATTACCAGCGATGCCCTTCGGCAACACTTATTAGATTATGACTACTGTATTGGTGGTCAGATTTCTCCAAATCAATACTTATTGACTGACTGATGCATACTTTACACAAATTTAATTTCGCTGTCAACCATGCCTCCAGCTATGAAGTCTCTCCACACCTGGCCTCTCAAGCCAATTCCCATCAACGCCAGCCTGTGTCCCTGCAGAGAGCCTGTCGGATCAGTGTGAAAATTCAGCTGGCTGAGGAGTCTTCCCTCTGGAGAGCACCTGTTCACCCTGATCAGCAAACCCTGGGTGTGTTAATGAGCGCTGGAAATCAGCATAATTCAAGTTTTAGCCATCAAAATGAATAGTGTAACTAGGATGTCCCCAACCTCTTTAACCCCCCGTAATGTTGAAGAATTTTTGTATAGAGAAAATATACAATATTATATAAACACAACATTAAAAGATCTGCCTGGCAACATGTCATATATTGGATATGAATTTGTTAGGTTTAGAAAGTAAACAATAGAGAGTGACAGTTTCTACTGTTATTTGTGAACAATGCATCACCCATTTTGTTTTTTCCCCCCACTTACTAGGGGTGCTGTTTACTTTACATTATAAGTAATGTGATCAAATATACACCAGTAGCACAAATATACACCAGTAGCAAGAAGCACCGAAAAAGGTATGGCAAGCGTACATGCATAAACACCTGGGTATTTTGAGCCAGAGGCATTGACCAAGCTATAGTTTGAAAATGAAACAGAGAGGAGAGGGGCATATTGGATCAATTTTTTTAACATATATTAGAATATGCTGCTCATTAATGCTTCTCTCACATGATCTGGGTCTAGCTTATAAAATGAAGTTATACACGAGCAAGAAATCCTTGTTGCCAGTAACAACAATTGTAATGAACAATTAAAGAGCCTCACTTTGCTTATTGCAATCTCTGTTTTGACCTCTCAGAGCTGTGGCTGCTTACATGTCAGTTAACACCATTAGGGAAAAGGAATAAGCAACAAGGCTTCTTGGTTACTAGGAATTGCACATATACCGGGGAAATTTAATATGGAAATCAGTTTTAGATGAAACCTCTGGGTCTCAGGGGTTTAAGTCTTAGAGTGACTTGGAAAGATAATCTCCAAGCGCCACAGTGAATTATCTGGTGAAAAAAAAATATTAGTACACTAACAACACCAATACAGTAAACTGCTCATGTTATTATTATTTTGAATACCAAACTGTAGATATTTTATGCATGCATCTGCAAAAAAATATTTTAAATGGTTAATTTTAAAATGCAATTGCATACAATTGGCAGTATTACCTGGATCAAACATCTCCAAAATCGCTATGTAAATAAACAAAGCATATTACAGTAACAACATATCAATAATCAGGTTTATTTTGGGTATACAAATTATACATTAATTTGTGACCCAAGTACAATACTGGCTGGCTCTCATTTTTTATTTTTAGTTCTCACTGGAGCACATATGTTCCCCCTCACTGTGGAGGGTAACAGTCTCCTGTGCGTCATCACGATCCAGAACCTGAGCTGAATATTGGCCTTGCTGAATTCAAACTCGCCATGTGGATGCAAGAATCCAACACTGGTGCATTATGTCTGTCACAAAGCCAGCTTTCCCATTAGGTTTATGATAATGCTCATATATTTCCACTTAAAAGGGTCATTTTTTCAGTTTTTTAACAGGCTAGACATTTTTTGAACTTGCTTATTCTCACATGCTATTTTTGTATAATGAACAAGTTGACTTCAGTGTGTCTTTAACAAAACACAAACAAGGCACAGACCACTTCTAATTACTTACAACTTAAACAACTGTAGCTTAAAAGCTGAACGGTAAAAGGGACATTCCTCCATATATCCACCAATTTGTATCCAGATATTTATAACTTGTGTAAAATAACATCCTTAAATTTGGTTAACCTAATCTGTGTTTGAATTACTACCAAATTGTTGACAATTCACCCACTGTTCCTTTTTATTATTATTATTATTATTATTATTATTATTTATTTCTTAGCAGACGCCCTTATCCAGGGCGACTTACAATTCCCCTTATACGTTGAGTTTTAGTACTGTATGCATTAAAACTTAGTAAGAAATATGTGACATGGGTATGTATGAACGACTCCACAATATCCATACTATACATGTTGGTGATGAATATTTATTTTCAATACCTGAGACCCACATTTTGTGTACTGTAGGTGTCTGCTTGATAACAACCACTCATACAAAAGTACAGAACATAAAGTTAACTAGATAGCGCTCACTATGACTGGTTTATCCATTAAAAAACAAAACCTAACACATTCCAGGGTGCTGCAAAATGAACAGGCCCTTTCGTCATTACTTTATATTATGTAATTTACTTTTTTAATTTATTATGAATATATACATCATGCATTACAATCCAGTTTTTCTAGTGTGCTCAGATAACTTAATGAAAGCTTTAACACAAACAACCTGAAAAAGGTAACATACTCTACATGTTTCAACTAGAGCACAAACAAAAACTAACTGAGCTTTACCTTAATAGAATCAGTCGATCCTTCTCTGAAGGGTGGTCGTCAAGCCACTGGGAATAGCGAGCAATGGACCATTCTGCTCTCTGGAATCAATTAAAAGACACATTCAATTAATAAACCTCAATGCAGAATTTCAATTCAGGAAATGTGCAAGCAAAACCCATGCATCTTATATGAAGAATCATTTTTTTGATATTTTAATGCTTCACACAGCACACATACAGCTCATTTCACAGACCCAGATTAGTCGTTAGTACACATCTCAAAATAATGTGTCTGCAGTACTGTCTCTAATTTTCACTTATTAGCTCAAATGCACTGATAAGTCTGCCTTCCATTAGGTACCTGGTGTGGGGATTTCAGCTCCGATGGCGCCCGAGTAAATAAGAAGTGTAGGATGGCACTGTAGGGGATAAGATCTCCCACAGCCTGGCTCTTGGCAATGTGCTCACTCGTCTGGAAAAGTAATGGCCTCAAAAACAACAACAAAGGATCCTTTAAAGCAATCTGTGAGGAAACCAAACTAAATCATTCATGTATTAAGGAGTTTTGGGTCCACAAAATACCAGCAGTAACAGCATTTAGAAATGAAGATAATTTTGTATTACCAAGAAATGTAGATTACCAATAAGAAGCGTTAATTTTGACATTATGCTTTGAGACAGCTTTCCCCAAGAACAAGTTGTCATAGCTAAATTCTTATTTTATTTAATTGTTTTTTCAAATGGCTGTGCATTATCAGACTTTTTTGGTTGCTTAAAAAAAACAAAACACTGAATTACAGTGTTAATAAATTAAGTCCTTGTATCAAGCTGTAATTAAACATTTGAAACTAATGATATATCAATGGCTATTTACAATGACTTCTGATGTAATCATACTGACACTGTACTATACTTTTTTAGACTTTGGAAATACATGAATGCCAAGCAAGGAACATCTGGAGGGGGTAGGCCAGTGCCTGTTTGATACGATTGACACATTTTGACCCCTGGTTCAATTCAAGGGGCAAACTGAAGAACCGTCATCTTTGTGAGACAGAAATACACTTCCTTATCTCCTGTAATGGCACAGCAATACATCACTGCTTCCCCACGATTGTCAAAGGTACATTCTTAGGAATTTCACAACAGACTTCTCTGAATAATCTCGAAACAGGTTCATCTGTTTATACTGTACATTTGTGTTATAAATATACATTACAAATACTAGAAAAACAAACACTGTAATCTCAGCAGCAAGCCATACTCTCTGTGAAGCTCAATCAATACAAACGATCCTCCCATGTAATTATAGCAGTAAGAGTACATCTTTTAACATAACTGTTATTTTACCTTGAATGAACATATTAGTCAAGCGATTCTGATGGTTGCATTGCTTTGTTAGAGGGGTAACTGTAACACAAACCACATATTAATGTTGTCCATATCTTTTTATTTCACACAACATAGGAAATTCGTGTTTTTTTTTTTAAAATGTTCCCCCCATACTTTATTCTGTAATGTTCACCCAGAGAAAGAGATTTTTTTTCTTCTAAACATCGCAGTGCATCCATTTCATGCTCCCTCCTGTAACAATGCAGATGCTTTGATTGAAAACCAGCAATGTTGCTGGAGGGAGCATAATCTGAATACAGTGCGACCCTTAAAAAACTTCATTTTTCTCCTGGTGAAGGCTCTGGAGTAAATGTGGAGAAATGTATTGCTTAGATTTAAAACCATGATGTGTGCTTAAAGGGTCGGGAACATGTTTAAAAATATAACGCTATGATACAGACAACACGGGACACAGTAAAGGTAACGTAATGCGTTTATTATAAAATGTGCAGGGCGTTCTGTAACACCACTTCAAATGGTACAGTTCTTAAAATGTGTGACATTCAAAATATTAGCATAGACCCTCATTATTGACCATAAAATGACACCCACTGGCACGGTTCAAAGTTTGTTATAAACCCCCACCCCCACCCCCACCCCCAAAAAGAAAGAAAGAAATAGCGCTACCATCATACTATCCTACCTAGCCAATGCAAAGCTGTATTTTGATCCAGCATTATTAGCTTATTTTTTAAAACAGTTTTTATTATCATATGCAAAAGAATAAATAAAACACAACCCTGCCGTTTTGTTTTTAATAGTAGTGTACTGTACTATATGGCTGTAATATACTGTATACAGTTTAATAGTAGTATACTGTACTATATGGCTGTAATATACTGTATACAGTTTAAAAGTAGTATACTGTACTATATGGCTGTAATATACTGTATACAGTTTAATAGTAGTATACTGTACTATATGGCTGTAATATACTGTATACAGTTTAAAAGTAGTATACTGTACTATATGGCTGTAATATACTGTATACAGTTTAATAGTAGTGTACTGTACTATATGGCTGTAATATACTGTATACAGTTTAATAGTAGTATACTGTACTATATGGCTGTAATATACTGTATACAGTTTAATAGTAGTATACTGTACTATATGGCTGTAATAGTTTGAAATACTTTATTGCAGCAGTTACTGGCCTTAATTATTTTTCTTCCCCAGTTCCCAAAGATCATTTTCTCCAGCTTCCACCATTCTTTATTTCCTCCTATGATTTATGCCACCTTATTCCAGCTGCTTATAGAAATGTCAGTGCAATCTTGCAATTTTACAAGCTCTCTCAAGCTAAATGACGTAAGAAATGTTCCAACGAACAATGCACAACGCTGTCATTGTGAGAGGAACAAAGACACAGATTAGATGAGGCAAGCTATGTAGAATAATATACCCAAAGCTACATGATGCATTCAAACTAGAAATTAAGGCTCAATTGTTATCAAATGTCATATGAAATGTTCTCTATTGGGATGACGGTCTATTAAATAAATAACCAAAGAAATGTATTGATATGCAAATTACTTGGTACTTTCATTTGCACGTAACTTTGAATTTGATATTTTGCATCTTCCCCTGTTTAATGTGATGTGTATGGAACTGAATGAACATGTCAAAATGGTTGGACGCACTATAGTTAATGATAATTTTTTAATCGTCTTCAGGGATGGTCCAATTTCTCAGGGATTATTCCAAAAACCTAAACTTAATAATCTATCACATTATCATCATTCATGGTCTAACATGACAAAAAAGGGGAGAGATGCTACTGTATAAATCAGTCTGTCTGCTTTCTAAACAACTATGATAGATAAATAAAAGACTGTACAGTTTATCTTGTATTTAAGCCATTCCTTTTTAATTTGAGCATATCAGTTGGTTCCCCTTGCAATATTCACTTCCGACAAACAAGGAAATAATGAATCTATAAATCATCAGCATAAAAACAATAATGAAAGCCTAACAATTCAATTAGCTGGTCTAATGGATGAATGCAAAGACTAAGGAGCTGAGAAACAGGCGCTAGGGCAGTCCAGACAGAGAGACGATATAAACAGGATCTTGTGTTATCAAATTGATCTAAATAAGTGCAATCATAACAGAAAGGACTATCCACTACGCAGGACCTGGGCACAATTCAAATCACGCTTTCATCTTAACAGGACATGGAGAGCCACAACAGGAAATTTAGATGAAAGATGAAGATGGGTAAAGATTAATTGTACTTCTCTCTATGCCCTAATCACACAATGCAACACCACAATCAAATGTTATTCCATTCTGTGATTAGCAATAAAATTTGACTAAAAACCATGGCACAGAATTTTTAGGTTTAGTTAAATCAGGAACATCAGCATAGTCAAGCAGAAATTAGACAAATGGTGACAGAAATACTGGATGATAATTATTTTCAAGGCTACATCAAATACTAGCCCTTTTGATTAATAAAGCGCTACAGAAAAAGCAGTCATTAACACATTTGGCTTGAAATACATTGACTAGTGATTTAAGCATTTCCATCTTCAGCCAACTAGCAGACAAGAAATATAGTGGTTTAATGGCTCATGTTATTTCAGACTTTCGCTGCACAAACTTGTGGTAAGAAATGGTCTAATGATTTGGAAATAACATTATCCATTGTAGTTTGGAAGTAAAGATGCACTACACTTGAAACATGCACAGTACAATTGTGTCTACAATAAAAGTACCATGAGGAATGAAAACTATTTATTTTGTATTTTGTGTAGTGTGGGGGAAAATAGTCGAGGGCAGGTATATAGGTCCCAGAATCAGACATAGTCTGTATCCTTTTTAAAAATAAGCAACTGGAAAACTATGTATACCTGCATGCTTTGCGGCAACTGGGAGAGCATTTTTGGGGTTTGGTAACAGGCGGCCATCTTGGCTCAAAGGGCATCATGGTAGGGCGCCACGAGCCAGAATGGAAGCTTGTTGGGAGAAATGGGAGACAGCTGTTTTTACTTAGTATCAGCCACAGATAAAAAGGACACACAAGACAGAACTCGAGGGTGTGTGTACAGGAGGGGTGACCTATAAAGGTGAGCATTGTTTACTTAAAAAAAAAAAAAAAAAAAAAAAACTTTGACTTTGTCATCTTCTAGTTAGGGAAACGAACTTTATGTTAGGTTAGTGCGTCGACAATGAGATGGGCTTTGTTGTGGTTTGTTTGCAGATATGAATATGTCTTTGTGCATCACGGAATGACACGAAGCTACTGGGTCACTAAAGCTTCTTTCACAGACACAGCTCAGCTCTTTGCAGGTTCATCCCAGTAGTCTGTGTTCACATGACAAGGGGCATCACATTCATATTAATTGATAAAATAAAAAAGCTACCCTTAAATCAGATCTATAGTCAATTGATACTGACCTGAATGATCGAGTAAACGGTAGGACTTGCCCAGATCTGACACTCTTCTGCATAGAGGGGCCACCGCCAGCTCCATCTGTAAAAATAAAGCAGTTAAATAAAAAGGTGTTAAACTAAGTTCACTTCATGAGAAGTGAGACGTAATAACACCCAGTTACACCCCCGCTCTAAGAAGTCCCCAGATGTTCAAAGCTAACGTCCATTCGCACAGCAATAATATCAAGTGTTATAGGTCAGGGATATTAGATACAATGTGCTGCCAGACTGATACTGGACCTTAAACTATTGGAAGCTGTGTTCTATATAAAGGAAAGCCAATTACAAATAATGGGAAATCTTGAGCTCTAAATAAAACAGCAGACTGCAATATTGGGAATAGCTTGACATTTGACCATTGAATACAGTACTTTGGTCTAATGGCGATCTCCTGACAAATGACATCTTCCAAGGTAGTCAAAACCAGTGTTAACAAATAATAAAGCACTTACATCTATTTGATGCTTTATACCTCTATAGAGAGCTACAAGGCTCCCATTAAAGTGTGTTTCTCCCTTGCTACACTTCATTAAACCCATACTCAATTGATTTACATGGTTGTATTTTGAAGTAATCTAATTACTCTTTCTCTTGTAGATTGATGCACAGTATCCGTGTATAGGACCAACTGCTAAGAGAACACTTTGGCTTAGGATTGAGAGCGGGTCGAGAGAGGGGAATAGGGAATGGGCTTGCCCCAGGTTTGGCTGCCGGAGCGGAGCTGAAGCGTCTCGTCTCCTGGAGAAAGCTGCAGCTCCTCTCGCAGCAAAAAAAGTAAACACATTAGGAAAGATAAACACGTAATAGGTCTAATATTGATTTAGTTATAAAACAAATGCTGAATAAGATGTCTGTTCTAAAGTGCCAGCACAGCTTTTCTTCAGTTCAGATACTGTATCAAAAAGGAGAGACAGAAACAGAAGTTACTTTGTTTAGAGGATTAGACTATTTAGTTGTTTACAGTTTGAATAACACCGGTACTGTATTTACTGTAGAATTACTGCATGAATCACTAGTATAGGGAATTGGGGAACATGCTGTAGAAGCGTTATAACAGAGAGCCTTATAGTGAGGGAGCACTGTATATGGAAAAATGTAAAGATGTCACACATGCACGTCCAACCCCCTCGACTATATCCCCATGAAGTCACCTGCTTTCATGTTTTCCACGCACTTAAAAATTTTTTTAGGTCTGTGACAGAGATCGAATGATTCTTGGTGTTAGATCTCCCTCTCGACCTGTGAGGGCACGGTGCAAGAGGAACAGAGTACCCTTAATTAAATGTCACGACAATTTATTCCGTAGGGTAGGTGGAAGTCGGTCATTTAGGAGAGGAACGGAGCTACGGTATCCAAACTCAATGACCCCGACGGTAAACAGTGTGGCATCCGAGGATTGGAGGAGCGGATGCGCTCGTTAACTTAGGGGTCATGAGCGAGGATATAAATAGGGGGGTAGCGTACGTGATCTGTTCCTTTACATATGGTTAAACCAAATAACCTAGAAGGAGCCCGTCTTGTGTGTACTAAAAACCGTGAGTGTTTTGCCTGTCTGTGTATTAACACTGTTTGTCTTGTGTGTCGTTTCTCACCAAGAATACTGAGCACGATCCGGAGCTGCAGCCGCAGGCCAGCGAAAAACCCGGACATCACCACTCACCTTTCCACTACAGGAACTGTCTTTTTACACCACTAGCACTAAAACCACACACTGTCGGAATTGTGTCTGTGTTTTGTGTTTTGTGTGGGTGAAAGAACCGGACTTTGGGTTACGGGTCAAACCCATGGGATTATAATCAGAAGTGAAACACGCCGCTGTACCACTTCCAACACTATTATTGTTTGCAGGTTTGCCTCAAGGCTCTGGACATGTAATCATTTAAATAAACACCCTTGCACCTGTACAACATTGTCTGTGTGATTAATCCGCTCTGCACTGCACTCACCTGCACGTATTCACCACTTAATACCTCAAGGTAGTAAAGAAGGGAACAGTGCTGAGGTTTGGTATCCTTGAAAAACAACAGTTATTTTATTATTTGTTATTTTGTTATTCCCATAGTACCATAGTATAGAAAGAATTCTCAACAGTTAAGGGTAAGGTAGAAAACTGATTCTGAGGTTTGCAGGTCCTAGTACTGCACACGGGTGCAAGCAGAGGTTTCTCAAGGGAAGGCTCTTGTTTCAGACTGTTCTGCAGATGCAGATTTATTTGTTTCGTAGTGAAAGTTTTTTTTTAAATTTATTTTTTAAAAGCCAAGCAAGTGCTTTCAAATTGTGTGTGTGTGTGTGTGGGGGGGGGGGGGGATTAAATAAATAACATAAACATAGTCTTTAGTGAGAAGCCTAGTCAGATTAACCAGGTGTCTTTGTTCCGACTTGACAGTTAAGACCAGACTATAAATGACTTGCGAGTCGTGTGCTCCGACAGGTACACAGCAGTTTTGGCAGGCAGCTGGAGCCTTATGGACCGATTCCACAAAGCTGTGGGTTATCGAAGGTTCAGGGGAAGGAATTGCACTCAAGAAGTAGTTTTAGATCCCAGTCTCTCTGATGTCTCTCAGCTTTGCAGGCAGTTTCTTAGAAAGCCTAATTGGATTTTGTGAGGGAAAAAAAAGCAGCAGTTCCCCTTACAGTGCAAAGCTGCACAAAGGGAAAAAATAAAAAAAATAAAAAACACAGTTCCAGCAGACACTGTGGCATCATACTATACTTAAAATCTAGGAATACAAAAATAAATATAATTTGACTGGAAATACAAATCTTGGAGGTTTACAAAAGACTGCATCCTTTCCCCATCAATGTGCTTGAAAGTAGATGACATTCTCCAAGTGCTCAGTGTAATTTAGGTAAACACCATTTAAGTGTTTCGACTACATCAACAAATCACATGCACTTTTCACTGTCAGATTTAGCTCTAAAGAACTAAAAATGGCAGAGCCATACTGAATACATAAATCTACAGTGAGTCATCTCACAATCTGAAGACCAAAGTCGAATTAAGCACGATGCATCCATTTCAAATGTAATCCTTCCTAATCTTTTAGTACATTTTTGGTATTTACAGCAAGCGCTGTTCCAGTATTAACACCCACATGCATACTTTATGTCTGAAGGTCTGAATGGGATGTCAACATAAATACCTATTATACCCTTGAATTTATTTTTCCCCCTCTTTTCTGATTGGTACAAACCTAGTCACTTCATTTTGTTAGCCTGTCAACAAATTGCTGAAAGCTGGAAACACTACTAACAAGTTTTAATATTGATTTACTGGGTAAAAGTATAAAGGTATGGGAGACACTTTGTTGTGTAATATTTTCTCCACTTATGTATTGTTAAAAGCCTGTTGTCAGAAATGGCTTTATATTGTTTTCCTTGTTACAGTCAGGAAGTACTGCTGTAATGTTCACATTAAAAGCACATTGAGACAAATGGAAACTTTGCCAAATTGTTGCAAGAACTTAATGAATTAACAACAGAGATTTTGTTTTTCTTACCTGAGCAAAATCAGCAGCCAGTCTTATTTTGCCCCCTTCCCCCAGAGAGCAGACACGCATTTCTGATGAACAGCTCTATGGATCTGTGTGCAATAGCTTCAGGGCAGACACGCATTTCTGATGAACAGCTCTATGGATCTGTGTGCAATGGCTTCAGGGCAGACACGCATTTCTGATGAACAGCTCTATGGATCTGTGTGCAATAGCTTCAGGGCAGACACGCATTTCTGATGAACAGCTATATGGATCTGTGTGCAATGGCTTCAGGGCAGACACGCATTTCTGATGAACAGCTCTATGGATCTGTGTGCAATGGCTTCAGGGCAGACACGCATTTCTGATGAACAGCTCTATGGATCTGTGTGCAATGGCTTCAGGGCAGACACGCATTTCTGATGAACAGCTCTATGGATCTGTGTGCAATGGCTTCAGGGCAGACACGCATTTCTGATGAACAGCTCTATGGATCTGTGTGCAATGGCTTCAGGGCAGACACGCATTTCTGATGAACAGCTCTATGGATCTGTGTGCAATGGCTTCAGGGCAGACATGCATTTCTGATGAACAGCTCTATGGATCTGTGTGCAATAGCTTCAGGGCAGACACGCATTTCTGATGAACAGCTCTATGGATCTGTGTGCAATAGCTTCAGGGTTGTCATAGATGAAGTCCACACACTCAAAGTGTCGGAAATAGTCGCTCATGACTGGAGCTATAAAGCCTTGCAGTTCCTTCATATAGAGTGAACAGGGAACATCAGGTTTACCCAAATTAGGCAGCGGCCTGTACAAAAACAACAACAAAAAATAACATGATTACAGACTTCTTAAGTGCTCACAACTAAACATATGAAAATATTTACATATATAAATTTTCACGCATAACTAAAGCTATTTGTGAAACTACATTGCTGACCTTTATCTGACCTGACCTGTACTGTAGAAATCTGGGAGATGAGGCACAATATACTTTTCTGGCTTTGATGAATCCACTTTATACATGATTCAATCAAACAAGAAAAAAAGAAGACTAATTTTGCTATAAAATCCCACAATAATGGAAACTACTGTTATATCCATACATCACTTTGTAATAATTATTAGTAAAAACAGTTATTCACTTAATAAATATAATCACAATGTTACTGTACATTAACTATTTTTTTATATGGTAAAAAGACTGGAGTAAATGCTTTGAAAATATGGCCCATGTGTATAGAAAATTGAAAATAATCCCAGTCAGTCATATAAAAGGACCAATAGCTCTACCTGCTTCAAAGTATTTCATGTAACAGATAAACTGTACAATGCACAACATTTAATATGGACCACCACCCAATTGTTTTTTTCTTAGTTTTTTGTGGTTTATTCATAAACGGTATACTGGTTTCAATATTCAAATTCAGTTCATATGTAACAAACTCAGAATGTATGATGAAGTTATGGATGAATTACATATCCAAGACTGAGAGAACAAGTGATGTTTCACAAAGGAATCTCACAAGTGATTACTCTGTGGGCTTTGCTGTAGAGTTCCACCCCCGACTTCCTTAAAACTGGCAGTAAAGATCCTCCAGGACAATTGTAGCATCTTGCAGCCTGGTCAAACTGGACCAGAGCTGTACAGACTGTCCATGGTTCCTACACACTTGGCAGTGTTACCTTTATTTCTCCTGCAGTGGTAGTTGGGGTTATCTGAAATACGACTGTAGTTCTGAACTTTGTCTTTTGTTATATGATTTCTATTGATTTCTGTAGTTCAGCAGCAATGCCATACTTCTCTCTGTAACAAAACATGTATTCATGTGTTAAACATGAGCTGAAGCCATTAAATACAAATAATATGTGTACCCATTCATGCTGCAAAACAGTTTGAATAATGGAAGCAGGCTATATGATCATTACCCTGAGAAGTCCTCCTGGTGCATGGTGTTGACAATAGCTTTCACTGAATCATGGACTGAACTGAGCAGGGGCTGCATGGCCCATGAGGGCCTGGATCATCTAGAGCCAAGTGGAAAACAGAGACTTAGACACTTCTACACCAAGACTCATTTATCAATTATTTGGCATATCATCAAAAAGGTGCCCTCGCAAGTATATGAGAAGGATTCCTTTACATTCTAGTCTCCAGCTTAAAATCAGTGATAAAGACAAAGAATACAAGGTTTTTGTTTGCCATGTAAACTTTTGGTTCTGTAGATGTTTCTGTACATTTTGTTCTCATTCAATTGATGCAAAAACAGAGCCTAATCAGATTTCTGTCTCAACAAATAGAGATGAAAGTTTGTACGAAGAAGCAGCTTTGATTAATGTGTAGACTTCCGATTCACAATGGATCAAAGAAATAAGACGGAAATGTATCAACAAAAAAAAAAAAAAAAATGTGTAGGGGTGTAGGGATACACTAATGTCACACAAGTCACAATACGAAATGTATCACATGTGATTATCCTGACTGGTGCCTAATAAGATAAAATAGTCATTTAATGATGGAGCATTTTGATAAAAGATTACATTTACATGGGACAGGGAGAGTATGTATCCATACTAACTATAACACACTTATTCTTCATTCAACAGTCATTTGGTGAACTACAATAAGTGATTTCGTGATTGTGGTCTTGTATTGTGACATATACCTCTATTACTAACAAATAAACTTCAATAAAAATAACAAGCCAAAAACAAACTTAAAAAAAGAGGAAATCTTGAGGTCTTGAAGTTATTATTATTATTATTATTTATTTCTTAGCAGACGCCCTTATCCAGGGCGACTTACAATTGTTACAAGATATCACATTATACATTATTTCACATTGTACAGATATCACATTATTTTTACATACAATTACCCATTTATACAGTTGGGTTTTTACTGGAGCAATCTAGGTAAAGTACCTTGCTCAAGGGTACAACAGCAGTGTCCTCCACTGGGGATTGAACCCACAACCCTCCGGTCAAGAGTTCAGAGCCCTAACCACTACTCCACACTGCTGCCCACAGATCACAGATCTTGCAGCAAACAGATCATTAAAGAAATGAATTGACCCCAGAGTGCAGACTAATCATATACTACTAAAGAAATCTCTGCAGTAGCACTTTTCAAAGGAAAAAAAAACGTTCAGTTGTAAAGAAGGTAATCCTATTATTACACTGCATATTTCTTTGACCAACAGTAATACACGGCTAGAAACTCAATAATACATTATAAAGTAACTCAATTCAATTCAAATCATTGTGATGGATCAAGTTGAACTTGTTTTGACCTTCACCTCCATTGCTTGTGTCATTGCCCTATGTTGTTGATGACTCACAACTCAGAGCATGTGTTTTGCTGTTCTTAAAAAAAGGAAGCTTTGGAATTGAGAATACCAAATGTAGTCCATATTTTGCACAATGATTCATATGCATGAAATTATGAGACTATGAATATCCGGCTCTTCATTATTAAACCAGCCATCTTTTATATTTTGGCAAGTGCTTAATAATATACAGATTCTCAGAAAAACAGAGCTTTATAAAGAATTTGGGCACTGATCATTTACAATAAAAGGAAATTGGATTAAATTGCTACATTGGTTTAATTCCTTTCAGTTTAGATTTTTCATGTTAAATCTACTATGACTCAACAGATTTTGACATTGCAAATGTTCATTTAACTCATCAGGACCACTTATCAGAAACAACCACTATTTATAACCGGCAATTATATACAACTAGAAACACTCGCCAAGACCACTTGTGATGCATCTGTAAGCAGTCATTCCTGTTAAAGATCCAAGGGTTAAAGCCTGATAATAATGACACCCAGTGAATGCCCAGTAAAGTACCTCTGAGGAAGCAGTAATTGCATGTTCAGCAGCCGGCGGAAAGGAGCTTAGTCCTACTATCACCTGCAAGACAAAGAAATGAAGCAGTTTTTTTAATGTGAATATATATATATATATATATATATATATATATATATATATATATATATATATATATATATATATATATATACACATTTTTTTTTTTTTTCACACGCCAGCTACTGACATCTGCATTTTCTGTATTCCCAACAGTGTCAGTGCCCTTGCCCTGCCACAACATATTATATAGAGTATGCATATGGCCTCTTTTGGTCTTTTTCAACCATTGATCAATCTCTCTATCTACAGCCTATGCACCAGTTCTTAGCAGGGTTTTTCCATATATTTACATACATATTGTATATGTTACACTGACATGCTGCTATATTCACAGTGGAGTTTAAAGACTTGGTTAATCTACCGAGCAGGGTAAGCTTCCCCACACAATCTCACCATTGTGGCTTCTATCCTTGATGGAATCTATCTTTGGTTTCTCTTTGAGAAATCTTTTTGAATTGATAAATTTGTTTTTTAAAATGACTTTGGATGGAAATACTGGCCTTGGAATGTCTTGAATTGAATTGCTTGTTGAATAATAATAATAATAATAATAATAATAATAATAATAATAATAATAATAATAATAATAAATAACTACTATAGGAATGTTTGGAGATTCACCATATTATTGTGGAGTGAGGACTCCACCCCAGATTGATAGAAGTGTGAATTATCTCTTAATAGGCACATTAAGGTAAGTGAGTGTGTGCTAATTACCCCCAAATGGGACATTAAGCTTGCAGAGGTGTGTGAAGCTAGTCACAAAGGGAAAAGTGGCAAAAAGTGGTTTACCCTTCCTTACCTCAGCAATGCAATCTTCAGTATCAACAGCTGTGTGGTCCAGTGGTTAAAGAAAAGGGCTTGTAACCAGGAGGTCCCCGGTTCAAATCCCACCTCAGCCACTGACTCATTGTGTGACCCTGAGCAAGTCACTTAATTATTATTATTATTTATTACTTAACAGACACCCTTATCCAGGGCGACTTACAATTGTTACGAGGTATCACATTATTTTTACATACAATTACCTATACAGTTGGGTTTTTACTGGAGCAATCTAGGTAAAGTACCTTGCTCAAGGGTACAGCAGCAGTGTTTCTCATCTGGGATTGAACCCACAACCCTCCGGTCAAGAGTCCAGAGCCCTAACCACTACTCCACACTTAACCTCCTTGTGCTCCGTCTTTCGGGTGAGACGTAGTTGTAAGTGACTCTGCAGCTGATGCATAGCTCACACACCCTAGTCTCTGTAAGTCGCCTTGGATAAAGGCGTCTGCTAAATAAACAAATAAATAATAATAATATTAATTTAAAGTTAAAACAAAATGTATCAGGTAAAAGATGTACGATTTTATTTATTATTTTATTTTTAACTCCAAAGCAATTCAATATTCAAATTAGAGGTTATAAAATCATAATTATAAAATAAATATTTCCTCTCACCTTTAACTTTTTATTTCTCATGTCTAGTCAATATTTATTGTTACCTAATTCTACTTTTGCCTAGCCACTTAATGTCCCATTCGAAGATAATTAGCACACACACACCCCTACCTTAAAGTGACCCTTCACGCTTCTGTCAATCAAGGGTGGAGTCCATACTTCAAAATATTATATATGGTGAATCTGCAACCATTCCTACATTTAAAGACATTGAAAAATACTTTGAAATGTTTGTCATTGAACTTTAGTTTCTTTTAGTATTTGTAAAATTGCTGAACTACTGCATCTCCTAGACCACATTCATACCATTTACAATATTAGATAATGCCATTACTACTTTATTTAAAAACATTACAATCTTGTTTTAAATATTTTATGACAGAGGTAATTGTGTTTTATTATGCAATACATCACTGGACAGGGGGACAGCATAAGCTGTAAAACTTTTAAAAGAAAAACCATGCATTTTTAACCTAACAAAATTTGATTCTGCTTCGCATCGACTTTACCTACAGCAAATCATTATTCACTCAGTTTTATTAATAGTGTTTCTGCTTTTAGGTTTTAACTAATCAAGCCCCACTGGAGAAAATCTATTTTTTTTAACAGTGAAGTTTATTTAGTTGTAACAGAGCTATGTGTTGCATTTACTCCACTGGACTCCCACTCTGTAGCTGGGAACGGTTAGTAACTGAGCAGTATAGAAGTATTGCAAAGTAAACCGACATGTATAGATCACACTGTGATTCCTTTCGATACTATTACCTAAATTTGAGCAGCTGCAGGATGTTTTGACAAACTCCAGCACTTCAGGGCATAACAAAGTAAACATGGTCAATTCCATTATTTTACTACTGTACAATTAGGCTAAAAACTCCACAAAAAATAAAAATAAATAAGATACCCTGTTTATAACAAGTGCTTAAATCTAAATTCCCAGTAATTCAACCGACTTGCTCCAAGGCTTAAGTATAGATAACTGTTTCAGTTTCACTGCAGATCTAAGATCTATTATTTCATCAGGTCTGTCTGGCTTTGTTGTTCCTTTGTGTTTTGCATGACCACCTTGGATAACACAACTGCCTTTCTTAATTAATAAATCAAGCTTGCAGAGCAGGCCAGCCACTCCACTATGGAACTCCAATTAGTGAGACAAGGTCATCACTAGAAATTGCTTAATGGTAATTTGTAAGCTTGTCAAAGAGGGGTTGAAAAGTTTAATGGAATACATTATTTGATAGAAGCCTAGGAATTATAATTATTTGTCAAAGTGTACAGCACAAAGCAGCAGTGAGTGAAGCTAGCCCAGTAGTTAATAACATCTACAGCTTTATCATAGCTGGCCTCCCAGCAGCCTTACCTTCCCCACAGACTGGAACAGTTGCTGCAGAGAGTTGACAACAGACACATTTCTTCTCTGCCCATCAGTAAGTGGCCCAATAACCTGGCTGGCATCCCCTTGAGTGGACAGCTGTTAAATATAAAATGATGTAAACATTAGAATCTGCAGTGATGCAGGCAACATGTGAAGCTGCTAATAGGTCAAAAATCATTGTTACATGTTCCCATGTGTTGCTACTGTTTATGTAAGGTGTGCGTATGTAAGCGAGATGGATTTACCAGTGAGCAGGAGGATGATGGGAATTGTAGTTCTGAGAGGTCCATGCAGGTACATGGGAAGCCATCTTGAAGCAGGGAATGCAATTTAAAAGTTTTAAAAAGTGGTCAAAATGTAAAATAAATAAATAAATAAAAACACACACCTTACATAAACAGTTGTAGCAACACACGGTAACACAATAAAATAAAAAGGTCCTTATGTACCCTTTAATGCTCAAATGTCTGATCTATTCATGGGTTCCTTAGACTTTGTATAACAGGGATGAGCAAAGATTCCAAAAAATCGCTGTGCTGCAAAAGCTTAACCCTTCCTCATCTTTCAGCTGACTTCTAAAGTCACCAGCTGACAGTCACATATGTTAGATGGCTCTAACAAGCATTCCACGAACACAGGTTATGAGTAACAGTGCAGAGTTGTCCGAACCTGTGACAACTTTCAAAACCAAGAAGAGGGTTAATTGTATGAAAAATTAATATATGTATTTCAAAAACTTCTATAATTGAGACTGAACGAGGTACCCTGGAGTACCCCCGTGCAAATCTGACATCTTTAATTGAATTATTTATTTTTTGCCCGGGGCACAAATACATACAGCAAAACCACACACAAATTATTTAAAAAAATACCAAAAACGTATGTTTTTACATTTATGTCTATAGTTCACGTGGCATTGCACATCCAGAGTTTGTCTACAAAAACATTTCTTCACCTACCTAAAACATTTTGAAAACTCTAAACCAAAAAATAAGTAGGCTATTTCTCTGCAGTTGCTAAAACACACTAAAACTTGTACACTGTGTTGCTGACAGTTTCCTCTAAAACCATTAGCAAAACACAGTAAATCAGTTCACACTAAATTAAAATAAACTGTATTGCATTTATTTCAGCTATTCATACGATAAATGCTGTATTACTGTAGCGTTATAATAAAACCATGATAAAATTGTCTGATGTTTAAATATTATTATTATTATTATTATTTATTACTTAGCAGACGCCCTTATCCAGGGCGACTTACAATCGCAAGCAAATACAAATACATTCAAGTGTTACAATACAAGTAATACAATAAGAGCAAGAAATACAATAATTTTTGTTCAAGTGTGACAAACCACAATTCAATAATACAGCAGAGATAGTTACATCAGGATATGAGTAAATAGTGATAGTTACATCAGGATATGATTAAGTACAAAATACTACAGGTTAAACACTTGGCAGATTACAATATTCTGAAGTACAGGATTAAATGCAGTAAAATAGGGGACAGATAAGAGCAAAATAAAGCACATTTAAATGAAGGGTGATAGTGTCCCAGGATACAACAGAGGAGTTCTACAGGTGCTGTTTGAAGAGGTGAGTCTTAAGGAGGCGCCGGAATGTGGTCAGGGACTGGGCAGTCCTGACATCTGTAGGAAGGTCGTTCCACCACTGCGGAGCAAGGGTGGAGAAGGAGCGGGCTCGGGAGGCAGGGGAGCGTAGCGGAGGTAGAGCCAGTCTTCTAGTGCAGGCGGAGCGGAGAGGTCGAGTGGGGGTGTAGGGAGAGATGAGGGTCTGGAGGTAGCTGGGTGCAGTCTGGTCAAGGCATCTGTAGGCTAGCACAAGAGTCTTGAACTGGATGCAAGCAGTGATTGGGAGCCAGTGGAGCGAGCGGAGTAGTGGAGTAGCGTGGGCGAAGCGAGGCAGAGAGAACACCAGGCGGGCAGCAGAGTTCTGGATGAGCTGGAGCGGACGGGTGGTGGACGCAGGGAGGCCAGCCAGGAGGGAGTTGCAGTAGTCTAGGCGGGAGAGTACCAGGGCCTGGACCAGGAGCTGGGTGGCATAGTTGGTGAGGAAGGGTCGGATTCTTCGGATGTTGCTCAGGAAGAATCGGCAAGTGTGTGCCAGAGTGGAGATGTGCTGGGAATAAGAGAGGCAGGGGTCCAGGGTGACTCCAAGGTTCTTAGCGGAGGAAGAGGGAGAGAGTGTGGTAGATTCCAGAGGAACAGAGATAGAGAGATCAGAGGAGGGGGAGGTGGAGGGAAAGAAAAGGAGGTCAGATTTAGAGAGGTTGAGTTTGAGGTGATGCGAGTGCATCCAGGAGGAAATAGCAGACAGACAGGTAGAGATACGGGAGGAGATGGTGGAGTCAGAGGTGGGGAAGGAGAGGAAAATCTGAGCATCATCAGCATAGAAATGGTATGAGAAACCATAGGATGCGATGAGGGGGCCCAGGGAGCGGGTGTAGAGAGAGAACAGGAGAGGACCCAAGACTGACCCTTGGGGGACTCCAGTTAAGAGTGGGTGAGGTGTGGAGGTTGCTCCACGCCAGGTTACCTGGTAAGTGCGGTTGGAGAGGTAGGAGGAGAACCAGGCCAGAGCAGTGCCAGAGATCCCCAGGTCAGCAAGAGATGATAGTAGAATAGAGTGATCAACAGTGTCAAATGCAGCAGAGAGGTCGAGGAGAATTAGGACAGAGGAGAGAGAGGCAGCTCGGGCACACTTAAGTGAGTTGGTGACAGACAGGAGGGCGGTTTCAGTGGAGTGAGCAGAGCGGAAGCCAGATTGGAGAGGGTCAAGCAGAGAATGGTTGGACAGGAAAGCAGAGAGCTGGCGGTGTACAGTCCGCTCGAGGGTTTTGGAGAGGAAGGGTAGGAGGGAGACAGGACGGTAGCTCTGGAGGGAGGTGGGGTCGAGGGTAGGTTTTTTGAGGAGGGGAGTGATAGAGGCTTTTTTGAAGGCAGAGGGAAATATGCCAGAAAGTAGAGAGGTGTTGAGGAGTGAGGAGATGAAGGGGAGTAGAGCAGGAGCAGCAGCTTGAAAGAGGTGAAATATAAATAAAAATGATGCTTCACTGATGGTGAAGATAACAGCCTTGATACAAGTTATGCTGTCAAGTCTGTATATCTTCAGCTAACTTCTGCTCTTTCCATCGGTTTTTCATTTTTTTCTTGATGGGTGTAGTGAGTTGTATTACGTGTATGTTTTAGCAGCAAGTACCTATTTATGCACAAATCTGGTTTTGTTTTTTTTATTAGTTATGCTGGAGCCATGTGGAATCTTCTAATGTTCTCAAGATATAAAATGAACAAGGAGATACCAGGGTACTGCTTCTACCCCCAATTTACTTTGTACCCTTAAGATCCGGAAAGGTTTCAAGTTTGTGAAAGATGACTAAAGCAGCTTTTGAATTTTAAAAATAAAAACGAATATAAAACTATATAATTTAAAGATTCTGACCGTGAATGATAAAACTCACAAGGTGTAGCAATCTTCAGTTTCAGTAGAAGCTACTTAACAACCCATCACATATGTTCCTTTTTAAGCCTTAACGAAATGAACCATTTCATCCTGACAGCATCAGGAAAGTATATCACAGCCAAAAGATGAAAAACATACTTTATTTCTAGATTTAATAATAGTATGATGTCACACGTTGAGGTTCGTGCTTTGTTTCGTCTGTTAGATTTTATATTCTCTATAGTTAACACACATATTCTAGCACTTGCTCACTGCACTCTAGTTAAAGAAAAAAACATAATGGTCTTATCACTGAGATGAGCATCTACTGTTTGCTAGCACAAGCATTAGGAGGAATGACTTTTATAAACTGTAGTGATAACTAAAGTAATTAAATTTGTTCTCAAGACACTGTGTACTAAATTTCCAATGATCCATGCCAATGTAAATTTGCTACATGAACAATATTCTTCTGTCTGTTTATATTGTCATTATCATTCATTTTATCTACATTTAACATAAAACCTGACTTTTATCCCTAAAATAACCAAATACATTTCCAAAAAAAACAAACAAGTAAAAACACTACTGTCTTTGCATACCAAATGACTTCTGTGTGACAGTGCTCATAGTACCCATCTCTATTTGTATATTCAGTGATATTACCTTGGGTGAAATATGAAAATGAGAAACTAGCTTATTTAAAAAAAAAAGTAGAATTACTACTGTGGTGTCATTCTTAATTACTGTGCCTCTGTATATTACTAGTTCAAACCCAGCATAATTATTAGGAAACAAATGTCTAGCAGCAGTACCAGACTATGAATGACCTTGCCCAAAATAAAACATTTGAAATGTGCAGGGAGAGACAGGAGTCTAAATAATGATGCACTTTGTGGTGGACCATGCGTGCTTTTCTTTTTCTTCCTAAATTCTTACAGTATTTAGATCCATTACTGTTTAAATAATTTAAATGGACCAGTCTATACAGTAGGAGAGGTACTCCCATATTATGAGATACATCGCTGAGAACTGCATTAGGGGTATTTACTTCTAAAGTATTTATTTCATTTTAAGTACCTCTGGTATCAGTGTGAAAAGCCCTGTTGACCAGCGACATGTAATCCCTACTACATGAGATATAATCTGATCCCTTACAAAGTGTTTACAGATTATCCCCTTGGTTGGATTTGAAACCAGGATTATTATGACTGAATATTCTGGAAGCATTACTTCCCCTTTAAAGGTACTCATGGGGTTAGGTACTCATGGGGTTTTTTAATTTATTTATTTACGGACCATTTTTTGCCAATATATTAATAGCACCATTTTAAAAAAAGAGCATTGAAATGACTTTTTTTCATTTTTATGTATAAAAACCATTAGATTTTCTCTCGTTCTAAACCTTTCCTAAATCACAGAAAGACAAATGAGCGAACGGGTCCTGTTATAGACCTGACTGATACATCAGCAGGCTGCAGACTGTATCATCTTATTTTGCTTTATAGCCCTTGAGGTGGTTGCACTGGCTGGCACAGCAGCTCCCAGCCAGTTATCTGATTTTAACCTCAAAATAAATGTAATTGTCTTTGTTGTTTCAGAAAGACTGTGAGCTGCTGTGCAATATAAAGCTTGTTAAGCGTCATTCTCTTTTCAAGCACCTGACAAGCCCAGCCATTAGAACACAGAACAGACACCCTCACCTGGAGCTGTCAGCCCGCTCACAGCTTGAGATATGTTCTGAATAACAATTCACTTGTCTTGCGACTACTGTAACTGGACAATAACTTTCTGGCCAACGCTGGAAGTGACCTGAGCATACTTATTACCATGATTACCTGGTTCACTCACTGTATGATCAGCATTCAATATCTTATTGGGAAGTCTTCAAATGAAAATTGCTAGCACTGCATCTTTTTGCTGCCTTAAAGATAGGTCACAGGTGGCTATTCCCATGACAGCTGGTCTTTGCACTTTCTTGCAAACAAACAGAATACATGTATGTGATGGGAACCTGTTTAATGCAAAGGATGTTGAGTGAGTGAGAGGACACACAAGCTAGAAAGATGACTGCTTTACATTTGAAAGTGAATTAGAAATGAGAGTTCTGAACAAAAGCAAGGCTGAAATGATTTATGAGCTATTAGCAGTTGTAGATGGCAGCGGTGGCAGCTGATTTGAAGTTATAAACACCAGCAAAAATGAAAACAAATGAAGAAAAAGCAACGTAAATGCTAGTGGATTGAATTTAAGACAGTTACAGAGCTGTCAAACCAGATGCTTTAACAAAAAAAAAGAAATTTATAAAATATATATGTGCCCTATACACTAAGCGATCTTTTACGGTTCAATATTCTGCAATCCTCCCTGAAATGCAGACTTCACGTTAAGCAGTTAATTGTATGTATGTATACTTTAAGTGAGCTGGGCTGAGTTGAATGGGGGACGGAGGGGGGTCATCAAGCCCTCTTGGGCTAGTCGACGAAACACAGAGGATGGAAGGTGCCCACTTGAAGACCCCAGAGGTGTACCCTACTTCGCTCAATCCAGACGATTGTCATGCTGATGCACTGGGGAGAACGCACTATGGTTGATCCCCAGAGCCAGCATCGCAGCCGTTGTGTGTGCTGATGCGCCAGGGAGGCAAATAAGCTGATCCCTGGAGCCAGCATTACACTTCGCCATCAACACCAGACAGAAGGATATCTACATCATCACATGGAAGGAAACGCAAATGGATGGAGACACAGATGGATCACATTAGTTTACTGTAAAGCTACGTCTTAGTTGGTGCTTATCTTGGCGATAGCCGAGTTCAAATCAGCATGAAGTTTTAACATCTACTCTCGTGTAATGGAAATCATTAAAACTAAAGAAAAACATTGCAAAATTACAACTGAATCTAGCAAAGAGATTTCAAAATCACACAGATAAGAATGACGGCAGAATGTTTTGTTAATAGGCTAACTATTGATTCAGTAATACCCGTTATATACTTAACTCATAATTGTATCATTCTTTCATTTGTTTTCAAAACAATTCTCTCATCAACCCTTTTATAACCAGAACATGTGGCTGTAGTAATCTAGGATTAGAAAACCTCTACACTGATATACTGTCAATTAAAAACAAAACAAAAACACAAGATAGTGGTAGGTATTTATGCTATGTTACTTTGACTGAATAATTGAACCAGAAGACAGAGGGAGAAAAAGGACACAGTCACTTAAAATGTGTGTGCTCATACAAAACAGAACCCTCTTCATTAGGAGCACTTGAAATGGATAGCGACTTACAAGTTGTTCCGATTTGACACAGAACAGCTGGATGGTTTTTGCTGAATTTTTCGCCACAGCTAAACTCAAATTTGGATCCACAGCAGCCACGTTCCGTTCACTGAAAGTTAAAACAGACACATGCCAAAACAAAGTTCAGTGAACACATACCAGATCAGTTATAATGCTCATTATATATACATTCTTCTTTGCCAATTTCCATTCTAACACAAAGGTTTTCAAAACTATGCTTTTAAAAAATTAACAAACATAACCATTGCAATATTAAAGGGTGTTCATGTAACACTGGTGCTTTTGTGTACATCTACATTGCCAACAGCAACACACACATTCAATACATTTTGTTGCTAATGTTTGATAAAACAAAACAACAACAAAAAAATGATTCTTGGATTTCTACTGCTAAAGAATACAAAGTGTAGAGTAGTGGTTAGGGCTCTGGACTCTTGACCGGAGGGTCGTGGGTTCAATCCCAGGTGGGGGATACTGCTGCTGTACCCTTGAGCAAGGTACTTTACCTAGATTGCTCCAGTAAAAACCCAACTGTATAAATGGGTAATTGTATGTAAAAAATAATGTGATATCTTGTAACAATTGTAAGTCGCCCTGGATAAGGGTGTCTGCTAAGAATAATAATATCAAATCATTTTGCTAATTTCAAACATGGACATGAACAAAACCTTATCTTTTTAAAAAAAGACAATCTTTATTTCTCACTGATAATTATTTTACTAGGCTTACACATTTAAATGATTGTGTGTTTAAAAGTTATAGATTACTTATTTGTATATTGTTTTTGTATAAAATGTGGAAAATGAGGTGATGTCATTTATTAATTTATATACACCCTTACAGGTTGCTGGACTTTGTTCCAAGCACTTCATACAGTGTAGAGAGGTGGTTATTCCATACCTTGATATTGTTTTAATGATGCTCTCAAGCTCATCGCTGGAAGGAGGATTGTGTCCCCAGGAGGGAAGACGAAGTTGATGGGGTCAAACAGGCGGGAGAGTGACTTGGATAGGTAAGCTGCTTCATACGGCTGGAGGGAGTCCTTCAGAGCTTTCTCTGGACTAAAAACAAAAAACACATATTGAATGCCACCTTGAATTGTACTAGTGGTGTTCAAGGATTTCATACAGTAATAATTTATATTAACGATTTATGTTGCCACACACAACACTATTAGGCTTCTGTTGCTCGATCAGCCTTGTAAGCCTATCAAACTATAAGATGAAAGAAATTATTACAGACTTTTATGCCACACATCTTCCACAGACAAACATTTCAAGGGGTTTTTAAATCAGGAAGTCTGAGCGAAAAAACAGAACTTTTTTCTTTTCTTTTAAACAATCAATCAATCAAACAAACAAAAAAATCATTACTCAGCCATGAAAATAGCTGCACTTCCAAAGCTAAATATATTAAAGCAAATGACTACTGTATTAGGCTGAACCAAATCAATTCTTGGATTATAGACTTGTATTTGTGATACCAAACCAAGCAAATTATCCAATATAATACTTACAGTAATTCATGTGTGAATAGAAAATAATATAATCTCTACATCAAGCATGTTAACTAACTTCAACGACGTAGGTTGTAGGGAAATAAACAACAACTTTATCTTCTAATTATTAATACGTGTGACAACTTTAGGTTGGCTCAGAGAGCATAATAGCTACATGTTTTCACAATATACAAATGACAATTAAATGTTATTTGGTCTGCATCATTACACGAAGTACCATTTTAAGTATATATTTCAGGGAAATATTGAATATAAAAATAAAAAACACATAGTATTTTATAATTCAGTTTATCTCTGATACAACAAGGTGTGCACTGCAACTTTATTTCTGGTAATGAAATGATTTAACCATCTCATAAAACCCGAGTGATTCACATTCAGACCCCTTCCCATATAATTCAGAATAAGATTATATTATTCTAGTTTTTTGTTGTTATCATAAATGCATTTACCTATTAGATGGAGTATTTCTCAAAAAAAGTAAGCAAGATGGCAAATGAATATCCTGCATGCTAAAATGAACCAACACTGTCACAGGTTTTAAATTGGATTTGTGTCTAGATTCTGTGCAGGCCAGTTAGTCATTGTCGGCTCCCGATCAGTGGCTTTTCCTCTTTAAATAGCACTTAGTACTGCAGTGTGTTTTGGACCATTATTGAGCTGAAAGTAAATTCATGGTCCAAATGACTCCCTTCCATGAAGTGAATATTTTTTTGGGTGAGTTTTTAACATGAATTATCTTGCATAGCAAGCTTTGCCACAGACAGCACCAAAATATGTTTTACACATCCACAACGTTAAGGCCAAATCTATTCTATTTCACTCCACTGGACCTGTTGTTCTTGGGGGTTTTATCTTTTTACACAAACACAAGGAAGAATTATGACAGCGTGAAATAGATTTCACTGGGTCCATTATGGAGAGTTTGAAATCAAGACTTCATGTTAAAATATCCCAGTACCACAAAAGGGCTCAATTTCATCACATAGGTTGCAAATACACAAATGGATTGATTTCTGTTTCTTGTAAAAGCAGTTTTACGTTCTTGATGAATGAAATGACCCCCCAGGGTTTTGATTTGCAATATGTCTAAATATAGAAGCATTCAGCTTCATGTACAGTATCAGGTGGGCAGCTGCTGCAGAAACACACTTGCAGGAATCCAATGGGGTAACAGTTATCCTGAAAGGCGACACTTTAAAATGGAAGGCCGCTCTTGGACTTAAGATGTTCTTTTGTGTCCCTGGGTGATAGAGATGGGGAAGGATGTGGCTGTCAGACTGGCTGCCAGCCAATTCTAATGCTTTCTGTGATTTATTGAGAATTAGTACCTTAAACTTCTTCTCAAACAGTATATACAATGTGTTTGGATAGAATACATTATGTACAGGAAAAGACTAAACCCAGTAAATTGCATTGGATTGGTAAGAATTAATTCCCGACATGACATTTATTTAATTTGTTCTATCTATCACTTCCCTGTTTGTAGGAATCGGGCAGCTCTTGGATAAACCCTGCTTAGGACCTGAGAAACAGTTTTTTGTTTTATTTCACCAGCCACTCTTCCAATTTTGAATGGATTTCTGTTGACTGGCTCTTGCTGGGGTGGGGTGATGTTAAGCACAGGGGAAATGAGTCAGGGACAGTAGTCGGTATTTTCTCATGAACTTTGGGGCTTAGAAGTTATGGTCTAAGGAGTTTTCATTAACAGCTTGCTCATCGGCTGGGGTGATAAATGTATATTTTTGCCTTTATAATGATACAGTGTGCGTGTGTATATATACTTAATATGAAAAAGCTACTAGATTTAGGGCCGGACCAAATCAAAGTTAGCACTTAGCGAACGAGGACGCGAAAGTATTCGCGGTAATAAAACACAAGAAAAATTCCAAGCGAAATCTCGCTGAACCAAAACAAACCCCTTTCGCCCTTCAAAAAGCAGCTATCGCTTGTTGACTACAAGTGGCTTGAGAAGAGGGAGTGGTTTGCTAATCGCCCGACCAAATCTACTCAATTCCAGCTATAAATCAAATCGCAAGACTTCCGCAGGACCGGATTTTATAGTCAACTTCAAACTTGTTGAAAGCTGTTGCTTATTAAGCAAATAGTAAAAAAATAACACTAAACAACCTGGTATTTGCAAAAAAAAAAAAAACAGAACAAGACGCTCCACTGACCTCATATATCGAACACTTGCACACAACACTGAATAATTTTAAATTAATAATTTACAGTATCAAATTAGTATATGTATTATTCCTATTATTATCATAATATATGTTGTGTTTGTTGCACCCTTAAACCAAACACGCGCACGTTTTCTTTTTTTTTTTTTGCCACAGTTCGAGTTAAATGTTCAATAAAGCAATACATATTATTTCTTTAATACGTACAAACAATAAACTCTTTACTACTCACGGAGAGATTTGCTTGCTCTTTCAGTGATGGTAAAGCTTTTTAGATATATTTTCTTTTATTTCTTATCTTTGTAGTGAGCTACAACTACGGAGGTACGCTTTTTTTTTTTGTCCATGGACATATTCACACGTCATCTATGAGGTCACCTACCTCTGTTCAAATTATTCATTTCTTAAAGGCACAGTGCTCCATTACATTGAACTTCGATCAAACTCAAGGCTAACAAATGTAAACAAACTAGAATACTAATAAAGAACGTATGAATGTTTGAACCACTTTAAAGATACTACCTTTTAGTTTTGTAGTTGCCAATCCTTAGATGTAATGTAAGTATGCAAGAGGTATTCTTTTCCTCTTACCAAGGGGTCTGATTAAAAATAGATCTTTGCCAGTAGTCTGTTCTCTTCTGGCCTTCCTTCTTAGAGATTACAACATGTGTGTACATATAGTTGCATTGTTGTATACAGAGCAGCAGTAGTGAAAGCAATGGGAGTTGTAACGGATTCCTTACAGAGAGTCTACAATCAAATCAGTTTTTGTTCCTCACCTTGTGGGTGAAGCAGTTATACTCCTATGGTAGGTCATTGTGTCTACACAAACTTTTTGCACTGTAGTAAATGTTGCAAAAAAGACAAGTATAAAACAGGACTTCTGTCAATATGATTTCCCAAAATGCCCTAGAGGAACCGTACTTTAAGGGCACAATACTGAAAATAGCGTATGAAACAAATGAATACTGTTTCTAGGCTGTCAGATAACAAGTTTATCAATGAGCTTGACCTCTTTAGTAAGATTTATTTTATTTTACTTGTTTTAATAAAAATGTAGGCAAAAATACACGTAACCTTGTGACAGAGAGCGAATGAATCCTAATCAACAATCTCGCTCCCAACCTGTGAGGGCGCTGTATGACCGGAGCAGAGTACCCCGGAATGGATGGTTCGGCAGTTCATTCCAGGGTCAGTCGGAAGCCGGCCATCCAGGAAGGGGGCGGGGCCACGATACCAGAAGTCAGCGCCTGAATGCGGTAGGCGATGTACCAGTCACGGATTGGAGGAGACGTGATTGGCCACGTCACCGAAAGAGGGAGTGCCAGAGGGTATTTAGGGGAAATGGCCCCAGTGATCTGTTCTTTGGCTATGGTTAAGGTTAGGATTCATTGAGAGAACAGACATAATTAATAAGTAGAGTGAGTGTACACATGTATCTGAATACTGTAGGTATTAGCTCTAAAGTGATCACATACATTCATAACAGCAAGCCTACTAAAGGGACTGTGTAAATCATGTGATGTGAGGCTCACTGCATCTCCCAAAGATTGGCAAAATTATGGTCTTTTAGGGACTAATTAAAATTGGTGTAATTGAATTTCTTTAATTAGAAACCTAATTTAAATAAATGTTTCAATATCAATTTAAATATTAAGTGGTTTCTGAGAAATAGAGAAGCCTTCACACTGTATTAAAAAAAAAAAACCCTCTTACTCATAATCTTGTTTCTTCTGCATAAAAATATCCTGCATATCCACATCAATCAATTCAGGGGGCAGATCTGTGTTCCCATTGCCAGTCAGAGTGCCCTGAATGCTCTGGCTGTATTGCTTAAGATGCTTCTACAGATCATTGTACAGTCTCAGCAGCTTTGGGTATTCTCCTTCCAACGCCTGCTTCAGAAATGAGGATGCTTAAAAAATAATAAATAAATAAATAAATAAATAAATGTCCAGTTAACAAATCTCCTCTAAAATAACCACACAAACAGAGGTTATAATGTAAGTCATCTCAGGTCATTAATTGATTTTGTGTTGTCCAGGCAGCTATAGGGGAGGAAAAATACATGTAATCACATCCCAGATTTAACTGATATCTGACAGCTTGAATTGAATTCATGGAACCCAGTCATTTAAATACTGCTATATAGATTAAGTAAAAATACAAGGCAAAGTCAAATCGAAGTTGAATTTATTGCACAGATAAAGGCATGATTTAAAAACCTTCTACTTGACATTTATAGTCTTACCTCAGAAAATTATGATTGAGGATTTAAAGTTATGGATGAACTAAGTACGTCATTCCACTCAAAGCGAGAAGAAACAGATACCTGAAATCTCACACTCAACTATCTTTACAATTTACAAGGAAAACTATGCTATTCATAATACTGTGGAAGGCATTAGACAAAGCATTAAAACAATGTTGACAATTTATAGTTTTACCTTAAATTATCATGGAGCATATAAAGTTATGGATGACATATTGGAACTATTCACATAAGTTTAATTAAAAAACAGTATTTGAATGTCTCATGAGTTAAACTTTGTAAATAGGGCTCAATATACCAAATGAGAGTAGTTCTTAAAACACAGGACTAGTAAAACTACCAGTTTGAGTCATTCCATATTTTCCGGTGTATTTCAGACTCGGCACTGAAACTCCTGACTTTCTCCTTCCAAGTTGACAGACTCGCTCCTCAAAAATGTAACCCCAACCCCCCAAAAAACAAATTCCCAAAATCTTTAAAAACTGTACAAATACTGCACTAATGCAAATAAAGAAATGATAATATTGTATTCTTTAGTGATCACCTTGATATAACTCTCTCCAAACACAGAATATTGTATTATTGTTATTTAGATTTACCTTCCAAAAATTCTGTTAACAGATAGGTAAATTAGTAGGTTAGGTTGAGGTGTGCCAAGAAACCCTGAAGATCAAGAATCCAGTCACAAACCAAAAAATGTAAATAAATTATTGAAAACCAGGACTTATTGGTCACATGTGTCTGGCAATTCTCAAGTAGGCTACAATTAGCTGCCCCGATATTCAAGCTACTGCTTGCCAATTGACCTTTGAGGTGCCGGGAAACCAACGAAGTACAAAAAGCTTGAGAACATGCAAACTCAAGCTGGGCAGTAAAATTGCTATGTGTATTCTTACACATTACATCCTTAATTCATATTTTTTCAATGCGTAAAACACCTAGTACGCAGCTTATCTGAAGCGCTGACTGGCACTATAAAATGTAGCTTAGTTGTAAAATCTCCAAGTTAAAGGTTTGGCTGAAACAAACCATTTACACAATTTAATTCCATCTGTGTACAAATTGCCAATGTTTCCTGTTACGTGCACTGCTAATAAACAGAGGATTCCGAATAATCTACAGTGCAGGGGATATGTCATAACCCATGCGCATCACTTATTTCTCTAGGGAGTAGCAACTCGAAACTATGACGTATCTATGCAAAAATAAACTCAATATTTTTTTTTAAATAAAATTCCAATCAAAACCTGATAGCAAGACAAAAACATGGATTTGGAGGCTCAAACACGATTTGAAAAGCACTGAATCTCTTGCTGTCAGCTCAAGGGAAGACTACTCTCTTATTTTTAATAAACCATTAAATCTGCGTTCTTGTGGCAAATAAACTGATTTGACACGTCAACGGCAACCTCTTCCCTCCTTGACATTTATTCATGCCAAATAAAAGGGATTCAACCACAACAATAAAACTAGAAATTCAATTTGCTGTTCTTTGTTTGCTGAGGTAGATTGAACACCTGAGGCTAAACTGGAAACTGCAACACCTCATGAATCATTTCATTACTCTCAGATATTTGCCATGAACAAAATATTTTAAAAGGTTCTAGTTTCAAATATGAAAAAAAACACAGCTGGGGAACATAAATTATACATTAAAAGTGGCGATTTTGACATCCCTTAAGTAATCAGATAATGTGATGCATTTCATCCTACTACATGTTCAAATTTTATATGGAAAATACATGCAGTTGAAGAGAAAAGATTTAAAAAAAAAAACTTAACTTGAGTAAAGCAGTCAATTAAAATATTAAAATTGACGGTTTAAGTCACATACTGTATACTCTACTTTAAAAATGAACCAAATCCATTTTTAAACTGTTCAGTATTTCTATATATACTATTGATAGTCACATGAGGATATTTTTACCCAGAGGTATAGATAGTATTAAAAATAAAAAACACAAAACAGTTTCCATGAAGGATGGAAATAATGGCTTGGTCTGCATGCAGTACCTACTGAGTCAGGCAGCATTGCCAGAATTGACTAAGGGCAGAAGTGTGGAGTAGTGGTTAGGGATCTGGACTCTTGACCGGAGGGTCGTGGGTTCAATCCCAAGTGGGGGACACTGCTGCTGTACCCTTGAGCAAGGTACTTTACCTAGATTGCTCCAGTAAAAACCCAACTGTATAAATGGGTAATTGTATGTAGATATAATGTAATTGTATGTAATAATGTGATCTCTTGTAACAATTGTAAGTCGCCCTGGATAATGGCACCTGCTAAGAAATAAAATAATAATAAAACTAATAACAAATGACTCCTTGTAAGTAAAAAAAAAAAAAATCATGCATGCCATCTCATTTTATCAGTTACATGTTTATTGGCATTACTGTATGTACATTATAAGTGTAGTCACTTCTCATTTAAGGAACAATACAAAAAAAAGTGATGTTCTGGTTAAAAGTGTCTTCTCTCTCCCTCCATCATCTTCCAGCTTTCAAGTATACTGAACTAAGCTTAAGTGACTTCAATAATAAAGCTATGCCCTGACCATCTGGTCTCTCAGGCATGTCAACATTCTGCTGCCTATTGCACATACACAAAGTGAAATCTTAAAACTCTACAAAACAAGCTAAAAACATCAGAAAAATAATGGAGAAAACAATATTACACTGCATACAAACAAATACAGAACACATTATTACTGTACATATAAAAAGGGCACATTCATAACAATGAACTGGGATTTACAGTAGCAGTAATAGTAGTTGTCATCATAGTAGTAGTATTTAAAGAAATTAGATAAAAGGTGTTTTTATGAGCAGTCACTTTTGAGACACAGCATGGTTTAATTAATAATCTACAAAAGATTTACACAACCAAATCAGTTTTGACCTCAACTTTGCAGTGGAACTGAATTCCTACAGTTTTGTTTCCCCAGTTGTTTAAGTAGACCCAGATGCAGTGTGAAAGGTCTTTATGAATTAATGTACATCTCAAGGCACTGAAAGTATGAAGTATTGAGTTGTATACCTCAGCCAACACAGAGAATTATGGATTAGGGTTAAAGAAACATAGATTCTAGGGAATTCGATCTAAAATTACTAAGGCTGTCAAACTGCCATGTTGAGCTGCGTCAAACTAATAGAATGCTGAAAGAATGGGAGGAGCTGAATAGTAACAGCTGGACGTTTTGATTCAGGACACGCCATTGCATACAAAACAGCACAGCTCAGTCAGCCAACTATGACGTAATCTAACCACTCCCTTCTCGCAGCTCACAAATCAGAAAGGAAGGAAGGACGCACTGCAATTAGGAAAAGAAAAGCAAAAAAAATAAATTCACACACTTCTTTTTTCTTTATTGCCTGGATGAAACACAGAAATCAGACACTTTTTTTCTGCTACACATGCACAATGATTCTGTCTATACAGAAAAATCAAATACTTTGTAGTTCTGAACATGGGCAATTACATATACAGAATTATACTTACAGTTTGGAGCCTTTCGGAACTCAATAGAAAGGATCTATGTGACAGCATTCCAAAATGTACACAAGATGTCTGCTTGGCCATCCTATAAAATAAAATAAAATGTCAATGTAATGGAAATTTTTTACAAAATTGCATTTAATAAAATAACTAATGAACAAGTCTACAGAAGGTTTCTATACACCGCCTCCAGTATTCACAACTCAATACTGTATGCTTTATCTTAAAGAGTTAGTAGCGGGGTTCCGAAAAAATTTAGCATTATAGGTACCCACATGTTGCTACAACTGTTTAAATAATGTACCTGGAATTTTGTTTTTGATTGCTAACACCCTGACAACTTTTTACACTTATAACTTTAAAGTGTTTCAAAGCTCTTTTCAAAATGGCTGCTCTAGTGCACTGGGGTTTGAGATCTGTCCTCTAAATCACTGCAGGAAGAGCGATTTAAAAAACAAACAAAAACAAAACACGTAACGCTACATTTCTCTGAACCCCACTACTTACACTTTAATAGCACTGGAAATATTATCATTGGCAAGGAACTTTGTACTGTTGAAAATATTGAGGTTCCTTGCTTGTATTGTCTAGTCCAATTTGGAATATGAAGATATTTTAAAGACCACACTGCTGCTGCTTCTTGGTACCTGTAATTGTAATCACTTCAAATGGTCTCTCTAGACTTTCACCTTTACAGACTTGGAAAAGAAAACCAATCAACAGCCCTTTTATATATCAAGGTAGAAACGCCAAATACAATCCCATTACAGAAACAAGCTTGTATAAATAACATTGCGAGATAAGCTGCTTAGGTAGGGAAGACTATTCAGTGCTTCCTTATAGAATACCCCACTGCAAAATGTCAAGATGCATTTTGAAGAATGTTTACAGGTTATTGTAATAATCCATCATCAGCCCACTTTGTGATTGGTGCATTCATCCTAGTGCTGAAAACACATACATTTGGAATATACTGGTATGAGGTCATCTGTCAAGGAGACCCTGGTGTCCTTTCCTGTAGCGCACAAAATAAATTAAGCAATTTTATATTTTTTGCAAACACAAACAAGATCATTTGTCTTAAATAATGGATGCTACATAAGATTGAGGCTTGTTTAGATCTCAGCAATTAACATGTGTTTTCAGGGGAGACCCATAATGCTTGTAAGGACACATTTTCCTTTATTATGGGATGTTTGTTAAACACTTATCAAATTACGTAAACATATCCTAGCTCATTACAATACTTCTGTGGTGTATGTGCAGTGACCTTGTGTTACCATGCAAACCACTAAAAAGGCTCATGAAATATAAATAGCAGACTCACACACTTGCCAGGCATGTTGGCAATTATTAAGCATGGGAGGAATTGTAATGCTACAACCATTAAAATAAAGCATAAATCACAATCGAGGTGATCAAAAGAAACTAGGGCTGTACCAAGGATGTCACCAAAGAACAAAGCCATTTGCTATTTAAACACACACGTATCACTGTCATTTAAAATGCAATTCCCTACAGTAAGAGCAGCCTGGTTAAATGAGTTATGGGATGCACTGGATTATCATTTCAACGGTGCGGCAAATCATCCTCCATCAGCTGCCTGCCGCTCTGGAGCAGTGGATGAAGGTCACTGCCTTCCCAAAGATAACCTCGACGTATACCTCTTGGAACAAAAGGAGATCCTTTAAAGGCTTGGCAAAAGAGACATGCTTCTTTACAAAGAATCTAGCTGTGTTGCAACAGTATATACCGTTGGGCAATCGCTGTCACAGAGAGGGAGAAAAAAAAAAACCTTTCTTTATTTTTTTCATTATATTCGGTGTGCTTGAAGAACACAGGTAGCTCAACTGCTGTCACTACAATTTACTTTAATTTGCTTTAACCTTGACTGAAGCAAGTCAACAGGTCTTTTAAAAAGAGGAGATCCTCATGTTGTAGATAGAGGAAGGTTCAGTGAGTGCTGTAATTCTTCACTAATGAGGATGGTCGAACAATTTCCTTATATCAATTTGAATCTACTTAGAAACACAATGTAATTTTGCACAGTGTGATTAAAAGGTGCATTAAAAATGTTTCCTCACTGAATATGAATGCAGTTCTGAATATGGTACTGTTTTTGCATTCAAAATGCTTTTTTTTTGTTGCCGTCTTGGGGAGTTGCTTGTCATTTATGGATTAACTGTAATGAACCCAAATGCATTGCAAGAACATTTCAGCAAAAAAGCACTTTTGCTTCAAAGTATATTCTTTGTGCTAATTTGCTTTACTAGCATGAATTTTGAATGCCAAATTAATTCATCTTGAATGAATGCTTTTTTAATCTGGGTTGTATGCACTGTATGAGCATACAGTAGAAATAAGTACGTTCTAAAGTCAACATCATTTGAATTTAATTACTTTGGTCTTGCTCAAAGAACCAATGATTAAAAATGCATATTTTTAATAACCATCATAGTACAAAAGCTTTTTCTCATAATAAAAATGTCACTGCAAACTGTCAGCCAATAATAAACCTACATGTTATTTCATTCCAGGCATGCAAACTTGCATAACTAAAATGGCTCTCATAACTGTCTTGGTCTATTATTAATTAGTATGCCTTATGTCTCCTGTCTTGTTAAACTGTTCTGCAATTATACAAACCAATCAACAGCATCCTTCATAAATCATGAATTTGGACGATGGAAGTATAAATGACTTAATTACATTATGCAGGTTTCAGAGTTGTTTCAAATGAATAATGTGCTCAAGATCTATAGGCTGGCTATAATGTCCAATCATCGGATAACGGCTGAGATTTATAGCTCTCTCTTCGAAACAGCCCCCTCCCCCAAACAAATACAAAAACCTGCAGTCCTATACCAGGCAAACACGTTTTGTACAGCTGGGAGTAAGACTGTTAGGGGGCAAGCACACAGTCGAGTTTGAGCAATATCTTGATATTTTGGCACTGCAGCCCGGAAACCCTCAATCCAAAGCTCCTATAGAATGCAACATAAATGTTTATACCACAAGCGTGGGTATATCTACTGTGGGATATATTTTTGTTATCCCATTGGAGTGGATAACATGCATGGATAACATGTTTGCCAGGACAGGTTTTGAATGTGTCTTTGCTTACATTCCAATCCAGTGGTGTGCTGCTGAAATTCAGGGCAGAGCTGCGTGTGAGTAGTTCAAACAATACTGCCACCTATAAGTGTTTTATAACAACTTTAAAATGGGCATAGATGCAGAAAGATGGATCACACTTCTTAGCTGGTGCAAAAAGATGGGCCAATGTAAAACTGACATTCTTTTGAACAAATGAAATGGTCTCTTTGAGCTGTTGCTTGTTCTCGAGACCATTGCTTACAATGTACCCTCCTGTGGGCTCTGTTTTCGTAATCACCACCGATACAGTGAAAGTTTTGATGGTGAGTGAGATTGCCGCTGACACTCTAAAGGCAATACGTTTTTTTTGTTCCCCTAACTATATTGAGTGTTGAAAAACAAAATTCCCATAAATGCGATTCTTCTATGGTCCTAACCCTAACGTTAAGGTGTGTGTGTGTGTGTGTGTGTGTGTGTGTGTGTGTGTTGGAATTAAGAACTGATTTCAAATCATAAACTTAGTATTCAAATTCTCTCAGCTGGCCCGTCTTACTACACTGTAGCGTGCAAGGTATATTTGTATTTGGACTAGTTTAAACTGTAATAATAAAATACCTTATTTTAATTCAAATCATGTAGAACCCAACCTCTATCGAAATAACCAGACAAGATAATGTTTCTTGTGAATACAAAGGAACAGTTTTATTAGAAATAAAACTAAAAGGAAAAATTAAAATGTGCAACAATTAAACTAAAATACAAAAAGGAAGAATTAACTAAACTAAACAGTACAGAAAACAATGTTTCAACAACGACATCCCACTCTCGCTGGTTGATTAGCGCTCCAACACAATCTATGTATCATTAGTAACACAAATAATTACTTTCGTTAATATTTGATCAAAGCATCATTAAATCAGTCTCATATATATGTTTTGGTTTAGAAGGCAATTCTCACTCTTGCGAGATAAAGACGCCCTTTGCGTCCAGACAACCTATCGAGAATTATCTATTATGAAGACATAAATTTGTATAAATCACGTACAAGCAGTTACTATAGTGTTCATTAACTTCAAAGCAATAATACTTTTCTTACATTCTACCTAAAAGAAAATGTTAATTTTACTTTAAGGTCTGCTTACTCTCGAGATCATAAGAGGATTAAAACACTACTGAAATCAACGGGCTGAGTGTAAAGAGTTAAAGAAAATATTTACATGAGCACAATATAACGGGTCATTTTTGTAAAAATATATCATCTGGCCAAAGGCCGAATTTATAACATTGTTCCAATGGGAAAATGTGCTTCGACTTACGACGCTTTGACTTTCAGGAACCAATTGTGTCGGTAAGTGCGAGGACTGCCTGTATTTCATTTACGACTCTTTTTAAAAGCATTATTTGTCAGTGGGGGAGTTTGTGACCAGAAACCAAGTAGACACAGGGAATGGCTTAAAATCCCCCTCTGTATATTTCAATTCTGTTACTTTCATACACAGAATGATAGTATGATCCACTTTGACGCTACAACACCTATGCCTTAAAATGTCTGAAATAATTTCAGATTTATATTGTTATTTTGGACTAAAGTGCCACAGCATTGTATCAGAGGTTGGTTCCACCTCACTTTCATCCAATCACATACAGTAAAACCTGTACAATCCAGCATCGCCCTGGGGCTGAAAAAATCTGTGCCGGATTAGAGGGTGTGCTGGATTACAGTGTTATTGTGGAAAATGTAATACTGTACCTACAAAAAGATAAAATGAGAAAACTACTTAAATTATTTAAAAAAATAAATTACTGTACATAAACAGTATAACAAACAAAATAATTCCTCAGCACACTTTAAAACACAACAGTGCCTCAATAAAATGATTACCTGTTATTAACAAGCCTGTTTAAACCAATCCCACAGAACAACTTTTTCATTCTGTACTGCAAGCGGGATTCAGACACCTTCTGCTGGCATTCAGGTTTTCTCTGTGTTGCTTTTAAGTAGGCATCTTTTCTTTTCAGAATGTCAGAAACATTGCCTTGAGATTTTGAATTTTTCACTTAGCTCTTTTTGTGTTGGTTTTGGTAAACGTTTAGCTTTTTTGATAAGCACAATTTGTCTTTCAAGAGATCATTATGTTGACGATCAGACATTATTTTACTATTTAACAACTGCACTATTATTAATGGCACCGATAAGTGTATATAGAGTATATAAGCAATGTCTTGATTTTGTTTTTTTATACTAGGTTTTACACTTAGAAATGAAAAACAAACAAAAAAAACACATGATAAAATCATACTGGGTTCCAGAATAGACAGGTTTTACTGTATTCAACACAAGCAGGTATGTACAGTAGGTATTTACCCTGACCAGACCTCAGAGATTACTTCCAATATACTGTATGCATTAGGTCCCACAGAATCAGAAATACATAATAATAATCAAATAAAAGGAGGAACTAAATTAGGACGGTTACATTTTTCTTGCTTTGACTTCCAATTTTCACTTTTATTGATCACCAGTAAATTAAGCAGATAATTCAACACTCTCCCCAAAGGACAGCTTAGAAACAAGGACCAGATGTCCTTGCATAATTACTAGATTGGGTAGGCACATGTAGGTAGAAGAGAGGAGCACATTGTAGCAGCATACACTTTTCTGTGTTTAAAAGAGCTGAATATGGTGCCTGCAAGGTATTTATAAATCCCTCATTAGAACTGTGAGGGTGACCATACCTGGCTTGACAAATGAAGAACAGGTTCAAATATACTGGGCATAGATGAACTTTTACAAAGGCCCAAAAAAAAAAAAAAACCCTTCCTTCAAAATGCAACCACCTTATTATAAGTTTATATCAGAAAATTAAATCCTCTTCTTATGAGACTTCAAAACACAAAATTCTTAAGATATTTCTCGTGTTATGTTATAGTTTATCCTTTTAAGGTTGGATTACACCTAGCTACAGTAGTGTTCTCAAATAGAATGTATATAGGATACATCCCAAATGCATCAATTGTTGCCTTGAATCTTCCAGCTCTCGCGCTACAAACATTATTTTGCACTCACTCTAATGTTCTAACCAACCAATGTATAACCAACTGTCACAAGGACATGGTATATAACACTGAGCTACAAAGCTAACCAAATACCGTTTTGTGCTACAAACAGTATTCCAGTAAACTGAGTGGACTCATCTCTGATGTTTTGTTGTGAGGATGGACAAAACATTAGAGATAGAACCTGACAAACGTATGGGATGAAGCCCAAACCGCTGCACTGCATATTTCCTGAATAGATGCACCCTGGAACAAATCCCATGAAGTCGCCTGACCCCTGGTGGAATGGCTTCTCAGGCGGGGGCAGATTGGCCAGTTCACACGCAGTCTATATTGCACCTGTCATCCTTTTGGACAGGCTTAGCTCCGTAACAGACAAAAAATTGTTCTGACTGCCTCCATCTTTTAGTTTTGTCCACATAATACACTAATGCCCGCACTGGGCAAAGCATATGGAGCTGGCGCTCCCTGACAGATATGAAAGGGGGGGGGGGATGGAAAGCCCCCAAATTCACTGACTGGTTAATGTGGAAAGCCAAGATTGTTTTCGGCAGAATAGCCGGGTTAGTACGAAGTGTAACCTTCATTTCACTCACCCGCTTAGCAGAGGTGATTGCAAGCAAGAAAGCTGTCTTAAAAGACAAAAACATAAGCTCAGCTGAATGAATGGACTCCAATGGAGGTTTTATTAGCGCATTAAGCACTACATTTAACCTCCAGCGAGGAACTAAATCCTTCACCAGTTAGCCTGTTAAGCTACAAGTATGCTATTGTGGGTGTTCAGTAAATGCACTAGCTGCATATGCTTTCATTAAAATTACTTCGGTCACTCTGTACTGCTTTTTCGGGCACGTTGCGTCCTTGGGAAACCGCCACAACCGTAGCTGGGTGAGCCCAAGTAGACTGTACTTCAAACAGAAAATCTGGGTGGACCGGAGTGATAGAGGGTTGCTCGTCATAAATGGAGCGCCTCTCGTCCATTCTTTCAGGCCAAGGGACCTGTAAAGCTGCAGTAGCTCATTGCATTAAAGGCATAAGCTCTGATGACAGCAGAAGCTGCGTTATTGCAATGTCCGATTCAGCATTATTCTCGGAGGCGGCGATAGACAGTATATCCCTCTCTAGCCCACTAGACACTGCCTGCAAAGGTGCAGGGTGAGTGGGTGCTGGAGGATTCAGTATTACCAGTGGGACTGAGCGCTCTTGCAGCAGCTCAGTCAGAATTCCATGTAGGAGTGACACAACCTCCCAGATTTTATCCATCTGTCCCATTTGCCAAACGTGAGCAGCGTTTTTCTTCCTTTTCTGTTTTGGAGAAGGGGAAGGTGAAGGGGATTTGGAAGAGGAAGACGACAAGGAACTAGTTATCTCAGCTCTACTCTTTTTAGCGCTGCTCCTCCACCGCCTTGTCACAGAGACTCGGGAGTAGTGACGTCAGTCAAGGCCCTATGCGCATGCTCGGGGCCTTGACAGACATTTATCGTATCCATCACTTGCAGGCAGTTTAGCCTTGCAAGAGACACACGTATGGTGTGATAATAGTTCTGTGTTCACAACAAACAGTGTACAGACCACACAGTGGAGTACTGACACTATGTGCTCAGAACCGACTCGATGCACTTGGTACTGGCACGGTGCTTGGAACTAATACTACCAAAGCAGTAACCTCGAACTCCTCATCCAGCACCTCGAAATATTTGATAACATTTAGGTAACAAATCTTGCAGAATTATGGAAACAATAAAAAAGGACTATGAAGCTTGGCAAGTTGTATATTTAACAGAATCTACTACATTATGCCAAGCTACAAATTTCAACAGTGAGGCAGATCGATCTATCTATCTACAGATATAGATCCTTTCATAAAATTCACAGGAGCAGTCACCATGATAGATCCTTTAATTGATTATCCAATCAAGTATTAGCAGTGTGATAAAGACAATGTAGTCTAGATTATAACACCCAAAACACTAACTAATGCCCAAATAGCGTTTCATGACAATCCTACAATAATTAGGATTTTTTGATACGTACAGTAGGGTAATAATATACTTCAGTTTGAAGGAAAATTATTGCGCTGTTATGGAGAACATAACAACAAACAAAACCTACAAGATGGCATTTAGACAGCCAACAAAAATATATATGAATGTTGTTGCTTGTAAGAGTAATTCTGGAATGCAACTGTTGGAGTGCATTATAAGATGTGGTGTCTCATGAGGTCTTCCTGGCAAGCCACGTATATACATAAAGCACATCCAGAATATATATGAGTGCAAAGCAACTGCTAATTAACTGCAAGCACCGAAAAGGAACTGGTATTTGCCCTTTGAATGATTCCAGACGTCATCACAAAATGGTCAGCATGTACAGTATTACAATGCAGCCTATATCAAATAATGGACTAGTCTCTCGAACCAGGTCATTTTTTTGTGTGTGTCTCAGGCTCCAATGGACCTTAATACCTGGTAATGCCCTCAGTCAGATATCATAGCTCAATGTTAATAAAAGTAAGCTTAGCTTAGCCAATGCTATAGTGTAGGTTGTTTTAACCCTTTACAAACCAGGCTTTCTGGTCTATCACCAGTATCTGTCTTTAAAAGAAAATAATAAAAATATAAAATACAAAAGATGGTTTGAAGGTGGAACACCTGCCCCACTCCAACATGCACACTTTCTAAATAATTGCTTTTTTTTTAATGCTGATTTTAGTTTTACAATAGCACGTTCCCTTATTGCAGAACAGAAAAACCCTTTTAAAAAGGGTGTGTATAAACTGTCCCAGAAAACCATGGCAAATATTTACGGATTTAAAACAAAACAAAACAAATAAAACATCAAAAATGCTTCCCATCAGGGTTGCTCTGCGATCCTGGGTGGCTGCATGAATGTGGAGAGGGAAGAGAAGATGAAACAGGAAAAGGGTCGTCAGCAATGACATTGCTAGGAACTGTTTTTAATAGATTGTGATGTAATCTGCCCATCAGTGGCATGTCACAGATCAATCTGAAATGCCTCTAGTGAGGATGTCTCTGGAATGCAGTACAAAATAATAAAAAAAAAAGAATATTGACTGAGCTAGAAATAAACTGGATGCGAATTCATTCCATTAGAAGCATGTGTAAATGATACAGTACAGTATTTAAAACAGGAAAGCGCAATACAGAACGCATAAAAACAACACTGTAAAAGCTGCTATTTGGCAGGTACCGGGCACAAGGCTATGCATGCTAATGCATAGTTACTCAGCTTCACCAACATCTGTAATCGTCAAGGACAGAACTGATTTAATCATTCAACACCAACATGTACACTGCCAGCGTAACAGGCTTTTGAACAGCATTATTCATGTTCAACAGAATGATGTGGAAAAGGCACATTTAAATTAACAAGCCTGAAACTACATCTGTGTATTTTATGCGAGTATGAATACTAAATTACCAGTGGTCTCACTTGGGGGGGGGGGGGGGGGGGGGTCTATTACATTCACTTGAAGAGTTTTACATATTTTTACAGAAAAATACACCAAAAAACTACTGGACATACTTAGTAATGTATAATCAGTAAATACCCATACAAAGCAGTTCTCAAGGTATAGCTGAATAGGATGATGTCACAGTAGCCAGCTATAGGCATCCTCTTGGGTTATAATACACAACCCATTACAGCTGCTTTCTCACTGCATGTCTCTAAAAAGTACCTATTTTAATGGGGGGGGGGGGGGGGGGGGCTAAAATCTAATTTGAAAGGGTTTTATAAGAGGATGACAATTTATCAAGCCATTGCTGTAAACCTTATTTTACAGTGTACAGCACCACACTAAAAAAATGTCTCTTTGTGTGAAAGCTGCATAAGGCAAATGGAGATCAAGGTAATGGATTGGAAAATGTAATCAAAATCATATGTGGGTTAACACATAGCGACACTGCTCCAAACCAGCATTTCATTTTTCTTGAAGCTGGATTTTGATTCATAAAAAAAGTTACTTTTTTTTCCGAAAGACTAGAAAACAAACAAATTAAATGGATACTGAGTGCACAATACCCTCATGGAAGACACATTTCAGCAAGATACATTTCAATCGCATTGGTTTGGTAGGTGACCAGCGCCAGGGAGCAGGGAATGTTTTTGCATATACAAGACTAATCTTTAAAGAATGTATATTATTACATTTCAATGTGTACTGAAAGGAGAGAGAAAATGGTGTAAAAATAAATTAAAAACAAATAAACCCTCTTACTGTAAAATACAATTAAACACAAAAAGTGTTAGAGGTCAAAATGGGTGTAAAGGGAATTTCCATGACCAAATGTGCTGTTAGAAAAGGTGGCCTGCTATTAAAGAACCCATGCAAAAAAAAAAAAACCCAGCAAAACCATAACACTAAATTCTATCAAACCAAGAACCCATATATCTTCAGTTGCTCCAAAATGCAATCAGTTCTCATTAAAAGAACCTACATTGTTGCTACAAGAGGCATAGAGTACAAACATTCTTTGAAAAAACATAACCAGTACTATTACATTAAAGCAAAACTTCATAACTAATCAGTTATTTTTTATATAGCCACTTCACAAAACTACATTTATAAAATGAATAAAACTATAACCAAAGAAAGTACAAAATAATGTAATGTACAAATAATGTAAAAAACTGGCATGTACTGCAGTGGTACTGGGGAGATCTTCCATGGGGCCCATTATTTCGTTTGCAATAACAACAAGCAAGTAATACCAATATAAAACAAAAACAAACAAGTAAAACTTCAAATAAACTGTACTACAATTAAAGTAAATCCAATATATACATATTTAAATAGGCGTTGGTTTGCTGCTGTACAGCATGCAGACCGACAGACCAGGTTGAAAGGAACCCCATAGAACAGACGTTCGCAGGCACGGCATGGTACTGCCAGTGGTTAAAGTGGGTAGTTACAGCATCCAAGCTGCTTATCAATTAAACCAAAAGCAGCTCTACTTGGTAAGATAAATACTTATGTTCTGAACACCTTACTGTACTGGTTTGAAACTTACCTTGGCAATTTCATCAATAAAGCACACATGGCTGACAGGGTCTTTCTTCGTCAGTACTTTTTGCAGATGCTGCACCTGCATAAAAAAATATTATATATATATATACGCATATTTTAGCATCTCATTTCATGCAGTTGTGTTTCAATTCCTGTTATATATATACATTAAAAATGCAATTCTTAAAGTCTTGTTTAAACTTGTGCACAGGCAGCACAGATCTGGTCTATGAGCTTCTCCAGGTTTGTCCAGAGGGCTGCCCAGAATGCAGCAGTGTTTCCAGGGGTGGGCATTATTGTTCTTCCAGGACCACCTAAAGTCAGACATTTTAAATTAGATGTTATATTGGTCGATACATTAAACAAATGTTCAAAAACTGCACAAAGCAGAGATCATTTATATAGTTAGAGCAGAACAGTCCAACCAACAGCACTGGAGCCTTTCTAAAAAGTAGGGGAGAGTGTAGCTAGGGGGTGGTGCAATGATATTCAGGAATAAATGAATAATGCACTTTTATTTTGAACAAACATCTCATGAAGTAAATGTATACACAGTATAAATGCAACTAAACATTGTGTGCTATACCCGTTACGCATGTTTCTTGTGGTAAAAAGTGAGGTGGCATGGACCTCCTGAACCCCTCTGCTCCAGCGCCCCTGAACCCAACTATGGTTCTTGAGCCATAGTTCACCAAGAATAAAATATGCTATGAAGGCTCTTTTAGCCAAGTTAGACAGCCCTGTTATAGTGGATAATCCCCCCCCCCCCCCCCACACACACACTATGCTAGGCGCTGGTAGGTGAAGTACAGCTGTTTATCATCAGAAAGAATTTGATCTTTGCACTTTTTAGATTCAAGTCCCAGCTACGTACTAAGCAACAGAGTACAGTGGACTTTACCTCTTGAGTTTGCCTGAGTGGGTTGTGTTAAGACTTTGATATCCAAAGCACTGTTCACTGTCTTCTAATGAAGCACGGTACCAATCAACCACACTGTTAATGGTTTCTTTCAAACTTCCTAAGTTGTAGAAAACCTGTAGTGCTGTTCCCACTTGGGTAGGGTTCTAGAAAAACAAAAAAAGCCAAAACAAAAACCCTTTTCAGTTGCGCTGCATAAAGTTATTGATTTGGCACACAATCATGGGTTGATCTTTGAGTGATTTATGGTAATATGAGAAATATAATTGAACAACAGTGAGATTTAAAAATGATTGCCAGAGCATGATTAGGCTAGGCTGGGCACTTCCAACTGAATGCCTGAATTTCAAAATCAGGCTCCCATCGATTTGCAGGAAAACAGTGCAAGGAGATCAAAAAGGTGAGTGAACAGAATGCCTGACTGAACCGGATAAGGTCTGACAACTTTGTAGCACTGGGAACATACTTGTATAAGTCTATATGTTTAGGAGCAAGGCCACATTGAAGTATTCTAGATGCTTCTATGTTTAGGTATACTTGCATACAAATTAAATATATAAAGTAATGCTATGAGATTGTCCTAATAAATACAAATAAAAATAAAAAGTACAGCATAAATGCAGGTTCTGGAGTATTTGTGTTATATATATATATATATATATATATATATATATATATATATATATATATATAGATATATATATATATATATATATATATATATATATATATATATATATATATATATATATATATCTATATATATATATATATATATATATATATATATATATATATATATATATATATATCTATAGATATATAGATATATATATAGATCAACCCTCTCATTTACCACATTCATTTGGCATCTTCACAAATATTTCCTTGTACTGGCAGCTTTCAAACAAACAAATGGCTCTTTATTTATAGCTGCTAACATACTCTGTCAGCTCTATCTACACACTTAAATCCAATTTATGTTCAGAAAAACATCATAAGATTAATCCCCGGATTGCAATGATTTTAGACAGTCTAATCTGTTTATAAAAGGCACTTACAAGTTAACTGACTGTACCTAATGATATTTTAATGAAGATTACGGATGTCTGACTTCTTCAAGAACTGCAACCTGATAAGACATCTAATTACACTTGAGCAAGCCCTCACAAATCAATCAAGGGTTTTGTTAAACTTTTAAAAGCTCTCGCTGAAAGCCGCTCAGCATCTTCATTACCCATCTTTGTGTTTCAAAGATACAATGCAGGGATTTCCACAATCACTGCTCTTATTGAATTTGTCACGTCAAGTAATTGAATTTCACCTTCTATAAATGGTATTTATTATTATAAACTGCCCGTATCTTAAACATGCACAGCTAAATGGGGCCTTTGTGTACAATGTAACTTTTATCACAAACAAAATAGACCATACATCTCTTAAAATAACCTCAGTTTATGTGAAGGCTATCTATGAAACAAATCAAAGCAACTCCGGCACTTCAGACAAGTTAATTATGAGTCTCATTATACTCAGATTGTCTATGTGTATCAATATGTGACCCCAACAAAGTCTAAAGCTCACCTGAGAGTTAGAGCAAGATAGGGCAATGCACATCTCATTCCAGTGGGTTCATATCTGTGGAACGGTGCTATGTTTTTGCATTACATATTCTGACCACTGCAGGTGAGGCGATCTTAATCTCAATAAATTGCATATGTAAAGCAGTCTGGTTCTTTTGTACAATTTGACAGAATGCAGCATCGTTGGTTTGCACTCAGCCTCTGTCCTGTTATACCTGGGGGACTGCAGGACAACAAAAGTTGTGTTTGGGCACTCAGAAGAGAATGCCCTACCATGCCACCAACACTGCTTTCTGCATGAGCTAATAATCTATAGACAAAGTAATGAACTGTTTCTATACCAAGATAACTAACTACACACTTTCAGCGATTTATATTCAAACAAGTATATACGATTAAGTCAGAAGGTGGTCTTCCTCTTTCTTTGAAAATAAAGACAGTAAGTGCTGTACTTTGTCATTAAAAAAAAAATGTAATTATACAATGAAGATTCTGCTTCTAATATAAATCTATGTGACCCCTACAGAAGCAGGCTACATGATTAATACTGTGTGGGAACTTAAAAAAAAAAAAAAAGAAAAAAAAGTTTTTTATATACAGTGCCTTGCAAAAGTATTCAGACCCCTGACCAATTCTCTCATGTTACTGAATTACAAATGGTACATTGAAATTTCGTTCTGTTTGATATTTTATTTTAAAACACTGAAACTCAAAATCAGTTATTGCAAGGTGACATTGGTTTTATGTTAGGAAATAATTTTAAGAAAAATAAAAAACTGAAATATCTTGCTTTCAGTTTTCTACTATATACTTTAATCAAAACTGGAAACCGTTTTGATTACAGTATATAGAAGTCATGGATGTTTTTGAAAAGTGAAAAAACAGAAACACTCACACAAACACACATGCTTTATCACACGCACCTATGTTAACAAACCCGGATTCTTAAAGCCCCTTGAAAAACACCAATTACGATTTTGAAACAATTAAAAAACACCATAAGTCTTAAAAACACTATGTGCTTTACAATTATATAATTGTAATGAATGTATTGACATCCCTTGAACAAAATGACTACAGAAAGTCGAATGAAACCGACGGAATAATATTTTGGAAACATACTTTATATTAAAAAAAATAATCCAAAACACTTAAAAATCAAAATCTAACATGAAATACTGTACTAATATGGCTTCCAGTAGACTTCTGCAATATCATTTTGTAGTTTCTTTGACTACATGAAGTTTTTTTTATTAGATCTCAATCTTAAAATTCTTTGGCCATAGCTGTATTAAAACTGAAGTAATTATAAAGGTTACCTGTAGATAAATGGAGATGTCACATTTAAAATATATTAAAACTAAGATAATGGGGTACACCATACAAATAATTTGTCTTTCTTTCCTTCCACTCCTTGAAGAGAACCAGTTTTTTTTTTCTTTTGATGTAAAAGTCACTTTTACCTGTGGCCTGATAGCCTATTAATCAAAAAGCTCTTCAAAAAACCTGTAACACAATTACCTATAAAGTCTGTTATCTGCAACTACAGAAGCCTTGTCAGATAACAATGCTACACAGACATATTTTTTAGATCAACTGTAACAAAAGTTTATTTCTTCCCCCTGCTCTAAAAACGAATTGTACAGCTTCTTTTAAACCATCAATCTTGAAATAAAGATTTGCCAAACTAAAAAGGTTCACATGATTTATCTCAAAGACAAACATGACGGTCAGGATTTCCAGCTTCCAGCGTGCCACCATCAGCTGTGGCTCATTCACAAAAAGAATGCCTTTCTTACATTTTGTATACGGATATATATTACCATCATCAGTGCTATTATTATTATAACTTTCTTGGCTTAATTGTTTACCTGGAATATGATGATTGACTTTGGCAATTCCCTTACAATTCTCGCAATGTGACAGACCCTTTAGTAAACACAAACGGTTTAATTTCTACATCATGCAAGTCAATTCATAAGTTAAATTATCTAAGTGGAGCTTGGGGAAGAAAAAAAAAAAAAAAAGTTCAGATTCCAGGATTCTAGTTTAATAAACCATTAGCTACAGTATCAATAGGAAGGTAATTCAGGGTTCTATAAATAGATGACCCCTTAGGAAACCGACAGTGTATACCAGGGCTAACACAATTATTGCAAAAGGTTTTTAACACAATTTTCATTTTCCATGTCCTGTGCTGTCCCCCCATGTGGACCACACATGGCAAAAATAACGATTCATACTTCAGCACTGTTCTGCAAGGCAAGGTGAGACACTAAACAAATAAAGCCTTCAAGCTACAAATGGCAAGATGCCCCCAACCCCCAAAAAAGACCACTCCAAGGCTGTAAAACTATTAAATCATGCAATAAATATATTTTACTGAATGTGTATTTTCTCCCCACACACAAAATCTTATTTAAAAAGGAATACAAATTACAAGGAAAAGAAACAGACTTAGGTCTTTAGTAGGGACTTAAAACAAGCCAACATTTTACTGCTTCAATATTTCCTGGAACAGAATCATACAAGTGAAAAACTAAAAGATCAGTCAAAATAAAATTCTCAGATGTGAATGCACCAAAAAAGAAAAGGCAGCCCAAAAAAGGCCTGCAATTAGGGACCAAGGCCGACTTTTACATAGGTATGAATGCAAAGCAGTTTTATTGTCTGCCTTTCGTATCACATGACCAATGTGGTTACGTAGCTCAGTAGACACCCCCCTACTCCCACGTGTCTGAAAGGTAAATAGAAAGCTGAATGCTGTGCTAGGCAAGACGGCAGTGGATCAGTATTGAATGGTAGTTACTTCTACATCATACAACTTTTAATTTATAAAAATATGAATTTAAAAAAAAAAATCTAGCAGGTTAACGTTCAGGTTGTTTCTGTCACAGTATACAAGCTGCAGTGCATTCATAATTATGCTTAATTTGTCACAATTACATTTTCTTCCTGTTATTTAGTAACTAAGTGATAAATATAAAAACTGCAGGATTGTGGATCTCAATAATGATCAATAATGCTGGCGACTTGGCCTATTCAGCCATCATTGTTTATTTTGCACGCAATGATATACATAGCTACAGAAGTGTGCCTCTTTACATTAAAATACTGACCATTTCTTTTAGCTGCTTGCTTTTACACACACAATACTGTTCTCATCCACAAATATTAAGATCGTTGATGCACCATGTGAGGGTGAGACCCTCACTGTAATATTTCAATGCATGTTATTGTGATTATTATTGTTATTCTACTGACGCTAGAGCAGTGGTTTATTACGTATCGTGCATGTTGTTGAGCAAAGTGTATTTGACATGCGACAGCATATTGCTGTATTTAGATTAGGTCGATTCCCTTAATGAAGTTGTCGTTTACATGTGGGACAAGGGTTTTGTTATATAACCATATGTTCGATAATCTTCCAAGAGAAGGGGTAATGCTAATGTTCAATCTTTACTGGTAATGGTTAGGGACTAGAGAATTATAAATAAATGATAGAATAGTTTAACAATTGTATTTGTAAACAAAGACAGTATTCATGCAGGTTAAACAAATACATATAAATGAGAAGAAACATGTGTAATGTATTTAACTTTGTTTAATGCCGTGTATTTCCTTAGGAGGGAGCAGTAGGACTATTAGGTGGTCAGTCGTGAGTTTGTCTTGTGAATGTCAGTCATTGTGTACAACCTGATAGTCATTTGCAATCTGTGTGAAGTATCCATTACGGAAATAAATAATTACACCTGTGCAAGTTGCTGTTTCCCATGTTCTAAATACCTCTGTGTTCTTAAGTGGGGGTAAGCTCGGACCATCACCCTTTTACACACCATAATAGTCAATGTTTTTTTTTTGTTAATATATATATATAATTGCTACTGTGCTGCATTGCAAAAAAAAAATATTAATAAGAAATATCTGCCACAAAAGGATTACTGTATATCCTGGTAGTTCTTCCATTCACAGTGCAGGCTATCGTTTCATAAAAACAAAAAAAACAAGCAGTTCGCCACATTTTAGGCCTGCTTTTCAGTCACATATGTGAATATTGTAATTGCCTGTATTTATAAAGGGTTAGTGTTTTAATTAATTACCTGTGGAAACACAAATTAGTATCATTTAAGGTAACTCGTATTTTGGTAAACCACACAACACATGTTTTAATTTGAATCTTACGGTTAGTATTTGTGTGGTATTTTAATAATATTGTGTGTTTGTATTTTTCCAGACGCATCACACAAGGTTACTGTTTGTAAAGAAGACGGCATACTACCATAGCTTCTCCCGGTTAAAAAAAACAAACACAGAACAGCAGCAAACGACATGGCTCTGGTCAAGTTTTTAAAATGTGTTTAGGATTTATGATCTCACAAAATTAAACTGTTTCTGTGAAGGTCATTTGTATGCATCAATTTTTATACAGCCCCCCAAAATGACAGTTAAGTGTGTTGTTTGTCAAGGCTTTAATACAATTTATCACTTGATGACTGATGTCATCTGTGCAACGTTAGCCTTCAGACAGGGCTGAGCGTTTCGTTTGCTATTTATGAATAGTGGTTCAATATTGGCTTGTACACATTTTATAATGTTGATGTTCAGACCTAAAAAGAAACAAGGCTACCTTAATAGAGTGTTATATTAATATTTTACAGACATACCGGAGACACATCAGGATGCAGGGTTTTACTTCTATTTGCATTTTATTCCTTTTGCTCCGATTCTGATGAATCTGCAGCTGAAGTATCAGGCTTGACTGCTATTACAGCACTCGTGTTTAGATTAAACAGCTTTGGAATAAATACTGAAGTGGTGAAGCCGCTTTGCTACACTGCAATAACTGTAAATTATTAGCACATGCCAAACACCTTCATTTCCATTAATAGCAACTGCTTTATGAAGTGGCTTCTTCATGCAAAGAATCGTGATGTAGAGCACAGCCGCATTTCCTTGCTGACCTGCACTGCAGTTACTCTTCTCCACCTGCCTCTACAGGACCTAATCTGGTTCAGGATGGCAGAGCATTTTAACAGTTATACAGTATATATCTTGCCCTTGGGAAAGTGGTTAATAACTGGCTCCAAATTACCAGTCTTAGACTTCTTTCAAACCACAGAATCATCAAAATCAGACAACCGGTTCTGAAGATTTAGAATTCACCGACCTCAATTATTAGATCAGTGGTTTGCATATGAACAGAAGTAGTAGGACAAGGCTAACAACATGCAAACCACAGTACTAGGTTTACTATACCAATTCTGTTTATTCAGTCTCATCTGCTCACAACTCCAGTGGCTACAAAATAGTATGTATTTCGACATGTCTACGTCCACCAGAAATTACATAGTTGATGTTAATTAGAAATACAGATCACCCACATGTTTAGCCTTGCACTGATTTACCACCTTTCCAGTATCTGAGCGACAGTTTCTAAAGAAGCAAGTGAAAAAAAAACAGGTCTGTCTGATATATAGGATTAATATATATTAGGGATGCAAGTCAGTTAAGATCATTTCCATTTTTTATCAACTCTTCCAGCTATTTTTGACATCTAGTAGGTTTTCGGTAAAACCAAAATGCAAGTTTAAAAAGGAAAAACCGAACTGCATTCATGCAGCCATGGGAACGGAACATGCCATTATTAAAAACCAGTCTTTTTTTTTTTTCCTGTGACAAATAAGCTCCATACAGTGTTACTGCAATTCTCACGCCAAAGTATACAATTAGATACAATGTAGAAAGAATAAAATGATGTATGAGACATTAACCCGTTTTATTTATTATTATTATTCCTGGTACCTCCATTGCCACCACAGTCGGTTGTAAGTGGCAAATCACGTCTGAGTAGAACTGCAGCCCAAGGTTTTCGGAATTGCAATTATTTAAAATCAACATGCTTTAAAAAAGTGACAGGTGTTTGGCAGCATTTTAAAATCGATTCTGAGGAGGAAACACTTCTAATTTAAAATATCACCTAGATTTATCTCAGCAAAAAAAAAAAAAACTAAAGCTAGAATTCAGGTCTGCCGTCAGCCCCCAAAAAACATATGCAAAGTTATCATTTAGTAGGCTGGTTTATTATTATATCCCATTACTACAATGCATGAGACTCTGGATATGGCCCTTACACTTGAATTCAATCAATATGCCCATAGAATGCAGCAACAAACAAAACTAAATACATGTACAGTAAATAAGGCAACCTTAAAACATTAAACTGACCTGCTCACAGAATGCCATGCCCCGTTTGCTACATTTATTTTATTTGAAGTGTTTATTTAAGGTAACATTTGACAGTTTTCACTGTGGCACATCCAGTAAAAGCACTCGCTAGAGTGCAGGATGCGCTCTATAGCCTGGACGTCGCGAGTTCGAGTCCAGGCTATTCCACAGCCGACCGTGGACGGGAGCTTCCAGGGGTCGGCGCTCAATTGGCCGAGCGTCGCCCGGGGGGAAGGAGGGTTAGGTCGGCCAGGGTGTCCTCGGCTCACCGTGCACCAGCGACCCCTGTAGTCTGGCCGGGCGCCTGCGGGCTTGCCTGTAAGCTGCCCAGAGCTGCGTTGTCCTCCGACGCTGTAGCTCTGAGGCGGCTGTACGGTGAGTTTGCAGTGTGTAAAGAAGCGGACGGCTGACGGCACACGCTTCGGAGGACAGTGTGTGTTCATCTTCGCCCCTCCCGAGTCAGCGCAGGGGTGGTAGCGGTGAGCTGAGCATAATAAAATAATTGGGCATTTCAAATTGGGGAGAAAATAATAAAAACTAATTGGCAACGACTAAAAAAAAAAAAGGCACAAGTAAACCTCAGCAATGCTATTACTTTATGAAAATGTGTCTTTTGCCATTTTATTTATTGCAAAAAAAAAAAAAAAATGGATGTCTACTTTATGCACACAGAGGAAAAAAAACTTAAACTACCATATGGCATCCTTTGTTTTATAGTTAATTCAGTGGGGTAAAGGCCTTCACAACCTATTGTTTTTTTTAATTTTCTCCCTAATTTGGAATAGCCAATTATTTTTAGTATCAGCTCACTGCTACCACCCCTGCGCTGACTCGGGAGGGCGAAGACGAACACATGCTGTCCTCCGAAGCGTGTGCTTTCAGACGACCGCTTCTTTTACACACTGAAGGCCCACCATGCAGCCACCTCAGCTACAGCGTCGGAGGACAACACAGCTCTGGGCAGCTTACAGGCAAGCCTCCAGGCGCCCGGCTAGACTACAGGGGTCGCTGGTGCGCTGTGAGCCGAGGACACCCTGGCCGACCTAAGTCCTCCCCCCCCTCGGGTGGTGCTCGGCCAATTGTGCGCCGCCCCCTGGGAACTCCCGTCCATGGTCGGCAGTGGAATAGTGAACCAGTGACATCCACGCTATAGGGCGCATCCTGCACTCCACGCAGAGCGTCTTTACCGGATGCGCCACTCGGGAGCCCCAGTGTTATGGCTTTTGATTGCATTTTACAAAATCAACAAATATCTGAATACTTGTCTGGATTTTGAACAGATATCCTAACATGAAAATACCATGTTTGTCCCCGCACTACAACAAAAGCACAGGTGATCCAAACAAGACAACATATTTTCTATAAGCTTGTGAGATTAGTATGAAAAACAAAAGGTCACAATACCACTCGGGCTGAAAGAATGTTACCCCACACAACCTTAAAACTGCCCTTTGGCATTTCAATCCAAGTGAAACATATTGTAATTCTGGTGTTACGTACACAATCAATACTGTCAATTACAGTCACAACGTTACAGATAGCTAATTTGGCAGATTTAATAGAATCGGTTTTCAGGGTTTATATGAGAAAATTAGAGCATGTTCAAATCACTTAAACCGACGGCTTGCTAGCACATTAAATATGTGCAAACCACAGAAAAGGGAGATGCATGCCACCTGCGCAATTAAATCCCATTACCACTCCATCAAGTCTTTATTCAGCGTGACATTCTGTGTTGTATTAAAGACATGTTCCATGTGTGACCTTCAGAGGTTGTATAAATATTCATCAAACTCCACAGGGCAGGGAGAAAAGTAAAAATGTATTAGCCAGTCTGGAGCTCAAATTGAGCCATTCACTTCCACATGGCCAACAAAGAAAAAAACTGACAATTTGTGAAAACATATATATATATTTTTAAATAACTTTCAAGCAATGCATGTAATAGTCTAAAATACATACAGCAGTTTTCATCCTTACAAGCAGATTTTTTGCTTTCCCATAAAAAACATGTAGAATCCCTTATCCAAACATTCAGTTCATTTGTTTTTAAATGAACTGTCCTTTCATAAATCGGTTTCACAGGTAGTACAGTGCTTGCCCTTTATAAAGTAACCCGTTATTGTAGCCAGGTTATAAGGCAAGATTGCCACAGCTTCCATTTGCCACATAATGCTATTACACAAGCACTTTCCTTCTCATAAGATGGAACACAAATAACATAAGCTTCTACCTTTGGTTCCCAAATAGTGTGGTAAAGGTGAACACTGAAGTATCCTGCTTTGCCAGCTGTGTCTGTACAGTAGTTTTCTACACTTTTTCCTAATACTTTTGATACATTTAATAAAAATGTCATATTTTGTCCATGGGTTTGGAAAAAAAATAAAAAAAGGTTTTATTAAGTGCATATAAAACAATAAAAAAGGTCAAGTAAAAGCTGAGATTTCAACAAATCAGATACAATACATCACACCACAAACACCTGAAGAGGTGCCTCTGGTAAAAATGCAGAAAACTGGATTTAGCCATCATATACACTAATTGTATTATAGCTAAACAGAACATTAGAGTACTGGTTAAAATCAGTCTTGGAGAAGGGACTGAGAGCTTGTGGCTAAGGGGAAATCTGTAACAACTAGAGTCTCTAGTCTCCCAGAGTTCTGCCAGTAGGTTTCACTTCTGGACAATGCTGTCTGAGGTGCCCATCCACAACATTTAAAAACTGGGAAAATACAGCAATGTCTGTTTATCTTTTTTAGAAATGAGTTTGCAATAGCTGGTTGTGGGTTATCCGCTGACAGACAGGGGGAGACATGGAGGGGACGATGACACAGTGCCCGGTGCTTAGGATATTTTAAGTAAACAATGGAAACGGTGTGACGCTACCAGGGTGAATATACAACTAGTGTACAAATAATCAAAACTAAATACTGTACAAAAGCAGTTAAAAATAAAAGGTTGCCGTGAATACAGCGGTGTGCTGCTCCTACTACAAAGGAGGCCCCGCTGACACACCCTTCCAGCTATACTTTTAAAGTGGGATTTAAAAATCCCTAAACTAATCCCTGTTCTTTACAGGGGACATTTAAAATGACATTGTGTTTAAACACAGATCAACCATTATACATGAACGCATTATTATTATTTTTTATTATTATTTATTTCTTAGCAGACACCCTTATCCAGGGCGACTTACAATTGTAACAAGGTATCACATTATTTTTTACATACAATTACCCATTTATACAGTTGGGTTTTTACTGGAGCAATCTAGGTAAAGTAACTTGCTCAAGGGTACAGCAGCAGTGTCCCCCACCTGGGATTGAACCCACAACCCTCCAGTCAAGAGTCCAGAGCCCTAACCACTACTCCACACTGCTGCCCAATAGACTATTCATTGCAATAGACTATTTATTGCCTAAAAAGCTGTAATGTAGTTTTCTTTACCAGTACTAGCTCAGTTTCTGACAAGGTCAGACATGTCTGTGAAAGAGCTTTTTTCCCTTTTTTACATTATTTTGTGTAACATCCGGTTGTAGTCTCAGTTTGACACTGGAACAACATGAGAATTTTACAGACTGGTTTTCTAGTCTAGATGGAAACAGGGCATGAGTTGGTAATCTAAAATTTGCTTGGAAAAGTATGTCACCATAAATACACACAGTATATGGAATACATGTGTGTTATACTGTAAATGTCCATGCAAAGTTTAATCAGAAATGGGCTTGCAGATATAGCCTTCATTTTCCCCAATCAATTCGAAATCTGAAATAGATTTTGATATCCTTACTTGTGCTACATCTACGTCTCCTATGTGACCATCGCCTAGGCAAGGTTCCAGTATCTTTCTGAGAGTTCTGACTTGCATTTGCTTTTTGATTCAGCGAGCTGCTAATAAAGGCCTTACAATTATCTTCACTCCCTGAAATTAGGTCAGACATTTACCGAAGTCAAGTCTCTTAACCTCAAAACTATTAACTTGCATTGCTTGCTATAGTAACCCATGAATGAGACGTGCTTATTAAAAAGGTACAATGCTTGCACGAAATATTACATTTTATGAGGAATAACAAGTTAATACTTAAACACTTATTCGTTAAATACTGTATGCAACTATATTTTTAGTTTCCTGTTAGTATTTTTGCTTCTGCTTCACGTCTGTAATAAAGTAATTATACAAGCACAGAAATAATTTAAAAGATTTCTCTTCCCGTCACACAGAATGTACATCATTAAAGGATGTTTTCCTTCGTATTTACCGCTCAAGAGATTTAAAAAAAAATGCAGGATTATACTACAAACACTATGAACTGTAAACATCCTTTTTCATACAATTAAGCCCATCAGCAAACACACTCAGAGCACCTTGTCATGTGACCCGAGTGTATCTGAACCCTAAGAGCGTCAGAAAGAACTATCAGTTTACACAATGATCTGAAAACAAACAGTTTACACAATGATCTGATTTTGCTGGCTGCTCTTGAGATCCAAGACTGGTTCTGAAGCTGTGGTTCACCCATTGTGGTTTAGAGCTTTACTCCAACCGGCTACTCCTCCAAGCCTGAGCATGGTGATGGCACTCGGATGATCATCCTAAATTTAACATTCCCCATGCATTTTCTGAAGAGCATATTGTGAGCAATCCGATAACTCCAAGCATTAACATAAGCACACTTGGTAGATTGTGTGTGGAGCTTTTTTGTAAAACCCATCATGTAAAATCCTGCTTAGTGGACCTGGGATAGAAATGGATTGACAAATTAAAAGGTCTGACTATCTTAGAATGGGGTTAACATAAATCTGAGGAATTACAGCATCTGAATAGCAGACGGGTGGATAAATTGGTAGGATTCAAAGAAGAAATCCTATACTAGGGTTGCAGCAATACAAGATTTTTCAAATTATGATACAAGCTGAACAGAAAATTACGATATCCCAATATTATCACAATAAATCATCATCTGGATCTAGATATTTTCTTTTAGATCATTTTAAAGAAAGGACCCGTTGCATTAATGTCAACAACAACAACATTATAGAATAAAATTTCAAAGAAAATTATATATATATATATATATATATATATATATATATATATATATATATATACACACACACACATACAGTGCCTTGCAAATGTATTCAGACCCCTGACCAATTCTACACATAGATATACACACAGTCACCTCCAAAATTATAGGCACCCTTGATAAAGATGAGCAAAAAAGGCTGTATAAAATAAACAACACAGGTAATGAGCTATATTTTATGTTCAAATATATGGGGAAACCATATTCTTTTATTCTAATACAATTGCACAGAGAAAAAGCTTTTTATTAACAAGTAATACATTTTTTTCTCAAAAAGATAGGTGTCAATTATTGGCACCCCTAAAGATTCTTATAAATAAAATCAAACAAAACTAAATCTGCAGTAACATTCTTCTTCTTTAAGTTCATCTCAGTCTTAAGGAAGTGCATTGTGGCCTTCCATGGCTTCCTGTTTCACTGGGGTAGAAAAATGAGGTAACACGCATATGAAATCCATTTGTCATCCATCACCATGGGGAAAGGCAAAGAACTCACAAAAGAAAAGAGACAAATGGTTGTTGATCTTCATAAATCAGGCAATGGGTGCAAAACAATAGCTAAAAAACTAAATATACCACTTACCACTATTAGGGCAATAATTAAGAAGTTCAAAACCACTGGAACAATGGTAAACTTGCCTGGTAGAGGACGCAAGTCTATCTTGCCCCCACGCACAGCGAGGCAGATGGTTCGGGAGGCAAAGGGAAATCCAAGGGCCACAGTTGGAGAATTAAAGAACTTGGTTGCATCTTGGGGTCACCAAGTCTTCAAATCTACAATTAGACGCCACCTCCATGCCAATATGCTATTTGGAAGGGTTGTCAGAAAAAATCCTTTATTGAGAGCAACCAACAAACGTAAGCGTCTGGAGTTTGCTAAACGGCATTGGCACTTCGATTGGATCCGGGTGCTATGGTCAGATGAGACGAAAATAGAGCTCTTTGGCCACGCACACCAGCGGTGAGTTTGGTGTCGAAAGAAGGATGCGTGTGCAGAAAAGAACCTCATACCTACTGTAAAATATGGTGGTGGATCTTTGATGTCATGGGGCTGTTTTGCTTCCACTGGTCCTGGGGCCCTTTTTAAGGTCAACGGCATCATGAACTCTACCCAGTACCAGGACATTTTAGCCAAAAACCTGGTTGCCTCTGCCAAGAGGCTGAAACTTGGCAGCAAGTGGATCTTCCAGCAAGACAATGACCCCAAGCACACATCAAAATCCATAAAGAAATAGTTAATTAACCACAAAATCAACATTTTGCAATGGCCATCTCAGTCTCCGGACTTGAACCCCATTGAAAACCTGTGGTTTCAATTGAAGACGGCAGTCCATAAGCGCAGACCAAAGGATATCAAGGATCTGGAAAGATTCTGTATGGAGGAATGGTCTAAGATCCCTCCCAATGTGTTCTCCAATCTCATTAAACATTATAGAAAAAGACATTGCCGTTATCCTTGCAACGGGAAGGTGCACAAAGTACTGAAAACAAGGGTGCCAATAATTGTGACACTTCATTTTTTTTGGAAATAATTTTATAATTTGAGAAATGTGTCATTTTGGTTGATTCCATTGAATCATTAATAAAGTCAAATATATTCCACATGTTGGGAAATTACAATATAGCTCAGTACTGGTATTATTTATTTTATACAGTCTTTTTTGCTCAACTTTATCAAGGGTGCCAATAATTTTGGAGGTGACTGTGTGTGTGTGTGTATGTATGTATGTATGTATGTATGTATGTATGTATGTATGTATGTATGTATGTATGTATGTATGTATATATATATATATATATATATATATATATATATATATATATATATATATATATTGTAACAAACTGGAGGGGTACCCTGCGGGATACTCCTCTCAACGGCTTCCACCGACGAGCACAGACACGTAGAGATTGCAGGCAAGTAACTTTTATTTACAATATTCAAACACAAGAGACTCTTTAAATCACTGAATGCCCTGTACGGGACACTAACTGTCTCACTTCTTCGCCCCTCTCTATCTAGTATAGAATACCAAGTCCCTACAGGTCGGAGCCTGTAGAAGTCCGCTACCTCTGCTGGGGTAATCCTGCAACACGGGTAAGTATCCACGGACTCCTCGCTCGCTGCAGGCTCTCTGGCCCAGAGGTAAGAACCGCACCGACTCCCTCTGCTGGAGTCTCGCTGCAGCACAGGCAAGGACAGCGCCGACTCCCTCTGCTGGAGCCTCGCTGCAACACAGGAACAGGTAAGGACAGCGCCAACTCCCTCTGCTGGAATCTCGCTGTAACACAGGTAACAGGTAAGTACAGCGCCGACTCCCTCTGCTGGAATCTCGCTGTAACACAGGTAACAGGTAAGTACAGCGCCGACTCCCTCTGCTGGAATCTCGCTGTAACACAGGTAACAGGTACCGGGAAGACTCTTGGTTGGAGTATGTAATGGGGCCCTGAATAAGAGCTCCTGGATGAACACTCCTGTGCCCGCCTCCTAAGCAAGACGTGCCCAACGGCGTTGATGACTGTATCCAGACTGTGGGGACGAACCCCGGCAGCCAGTGTCCTGGGTGGTTCCAGAGCACCCCTGTGTACAACGTGCTTATTTTCCTGTTACAATAAAACGTGTCCTGCAAACCAAACTGTTGTTTTCGTCCGCTTTCTTTTCCCTTTTATTTCTACCCGCTGCTCCTGCAGCGCGTACTCATACAGTCTCTTTTCCAGTCCCGGATACCTCACACAAATACACAGTCGGCCGCCGTGACGGTCCTCAACCGACACGGAAGCTGCGGAACTGTTTTACTTAATACTGACGAGCGGCGTCCACACAAACGTTTAAATAAAACAAATTATACCAGCAAAACAAAAGGCTACCTCACCAAGAGGGAAACCGCTCACAATTTACACAAAAACAAAACTCTTGTTCACAAAACAAAACTCGTTCGCTTTACCTTGCGAAGTTTTAACAACACTCTCTGCTCTCTGGGTATTTCCTGCAGGACAATCCGGCGGTGCTCCCCACGATCACCCCCGTCCTGTCCTACCCTACTTCCTTATATACCCCAGGAACCCCGCCCTACCAATTAGTGCTCCGGTTCCTGGGTGCTGTTTGCTTCATTTTCTGTAGTAACGCCGCCATTCCTTAAAGGCGACGTTACTTCTTTCTTACATATCCTCTTCCCCAGCTCCAACCTATCGGTTAGAGCGGCCCAACTAACCCCGTGTTTTCTCGACAGCCCATCCGCGTTTGCATTTTGAATCCCCCGTCTATGTTCAATCCTGAACTTATATGGCTGCAAAGCTAAAAACCAGCGGGTTACCCTAGCATTTTTCTCCTTATTCTCTTTCATGAATTTTAGGGGTGCATGATCTGTCACTAGGGTAAATTCTCTGCCTAACAGATAATATTTCAACGCCTCAATTGCCCACTTCACTGCCAAGCATTCTTTTTCAACCACGGCATATCTTCTTTCTCGTGGTAGAAGTTTTCGACTTAAGTACCCTATGGGGTGTTCCTCCCCCTCAACTATCTGCGACAACACTGCCCCTAAACCTACTTCCGATGCATCTGTCTGTAATATGAAAGGCTGGGAAAAATCGGGTACCTTCAACACCGGGCTGTCACACAGTATCTGTTTAATAGCTTTAAATGCTTTATCAGCCTCGGGGCTCCACTTAACACGGACCGGGGCCGATTTTTTTATTAAATCTGTAAGGGGTGTGGCAATGGAGGAAAACTCCGGCACAAACCGTCTATAATATCCTGCTAACCCTAAGAAGGCTCGTACTTGTTTCTTATCTCTTGGTATCGGCCAATTTGTAATTGCCTCTACCTTGCTCGTTTGTGGTTTGACTTTACCACCCCCTACGACAAACCCCAAGTATTGCGCTTCCTGTAAGCCCACAAAACATTTCTCCGGGTTTGCAGTTAATGCTGCTTCCCGTAAAGACTGTAATACGGCGTTCACTTTTTCAAGATGCGTCTCCCACGAATCGGTAAATATCACAATGTCATCGATGTAAGCCGAAGCATACTGTGCATGAGGTCTTAATATGATGTCCATAAGCCGTTGGAAGGTGGCGGGTGCGCCATGCAATCCAAATGGCATTACCTTATATTGGAACAGTCCTAGGGGTGTGGCAAATGCAGTTTTTTCCCTAGACTTAGGGCTGAGGGGAATTTGCCAATACCCCTTTGTGAGGTCTAAAGTAGTTAAGTACTTCGCCGAACCTAATCTTTCAATCAACTCATCGACTCTAGGCATAGGATATGAATCAAATTTCGATACCTGGTTGAGCTGCCGAAAGTCATTACAAAACCGCCAAGTTCCGTTGGGTTTGGCCACCATCACAATTGGACTGTTCCACGGACTCGAGGACTCCTCGATGACGTCCAGTCTTTTCATCGCTTCGACCTCGCGAACGACTTCGTTCCGTTGGGCCTCCGGGATCCTATAGGACCTAACCCGGACACACACCCCCGGGGGTGTGTGGACCTCATGTTGGATAACCGTTGTTCTTCCTGGCATGGAAGAAAACACATCGTGGTTAGCTTTCACACATCGCTGTACCTCCTGGACTTGTTGGGGCGTAAGGGAGGGACCTATATTAACCGATCTCCCTTCCAGTCCCTTCCCGTCTTTTCCCAAGGCTACCAATGCGACCAATTCCTCCCGGTCTACCCACGGTTTAAGAAGGTTAATGTGGTACACTTGTTCTTTCTTTCGTTTATCCGTCTGCCTTACTTTATAATTAACTTCTCCCACTGGAGCTATTATTTCATACGGGCCTTGCCACTTAGTGAACAGTTTACTCTCTGGGGTTGGTACTAATACCATAACCCGGTCTCCGGGTGAAAATTTCCGGCGTACTGCCGACCTGTTATACTGACCTGCTTGTCGGGCCTGTGCTTCCTCCATATGGGCCTTTACTATGGATGTTATTTTTGCAATTCGGTCTCGAACCTGTAGGATATAATCTACCACATTACGTCCTGACGAAGTTTGAGCTTCCCACGTTTCCTTAGCTATATCCAGAATGCCCCTGGGCTGTCTCCCATATAATAATTCAAACGGAGAGAACCCGGTTGAGGACTGTGGTACATCCCGAACAGCAAACATCAAATAGGGCAATAGGAGGTCCCAGTCCCTCCCGTCTTTGGAGGCCACTTTCCTTAGCATCGACTTCAGGGTCTTATTAAACCTCTCCACAAGTCCATCCGTTTGAGGATGTGTCACAAAGACGGCCAGAGTGGGTGGCGTCAGACCAGAAGCAGGAAGGAATACAAACACAGAGGCTTGGATTTTGGTTAGGCTGAGCGCGTGATCGCGCTCAGCATTTAATAAACAGACAGAAAATAAAAGGTTTGAAACAACAAAAACACAGGACACGGCACTTGACGCCAAAAGAAACATATAAACAAAACGGACTAAACAGTGAACAGACAAACGGACAAACACGGTGAGCAGATAACACTAATTACTTTACTTTAGACTTTCTTTTCTCCTTCTCTCTCTCCCGTTCTCCACTCACCGAACACCAACCCTGACTGACTAAAAATGTGCCTATTTATACTGTTGTGCTGGGATTCAATTACTAATTAATTATTCACTTGAATCCCAGCACGTGAATTAATTCTGTGCAACCCCGTGCTCACATATTACATTTAACCAGCACGTGAAGTGATTTGTGCCCTCCTCGTGCCTACATACAAATCTACACTTTTTAAATATACGTGAAACACAGACCCGTTTATATCCCGTGTACCAATCTATACACCAACATTAACATACGCACGCATACATACACAAAACACACAAATGCACACAGGGGCGGGGCACTTTGCCACATATACCCCCCCTTGTGCGCAGCACACATGGCCTCAACGGCCACCTCCCCCCTTAAAAACCCAGCAGTCCAGGACAAAGTCTCGGGCTGGGAAGGGAGGCTTCAGTGGGCCCTTGGCTGGCAATGCTGTCAGCACCCCTGCCGGTAGTGGCACGGCTGACAGCCTGTTGGTCCCGTCCTGCAGCGAAAAAGCTGCGGGGGCAGGTGGTCCCCCGACCTCCCCCTTCTTCGTAGCCAGCAGCTCCCTCCTGTGGGGCTCCGGCCACAAGAACTCCTGCAGCGAAACTGCTGCTGGGGAAAGTGGTCTCCAGACCTCCTCCCCCTTCTTCGTGGCCGGCAGCTCCCCTTTCTGGGGCTCCGGCCACCGTACTCCCTGCGGAGGTACGGGCAGCAGAGGCAGCTCCTGCTCCTCTGCTCCGGGCGGTGGCGGAGGCAGAGGCAGCTCCAGCTCCTCTGCTCCTGGCGGTGGTGGAGGCAGAGGCAGCTCCTGCTCCTCTGCTCCTGGAGGTGGTGGAGGCAGAGGCAGCTCCTGCTCCTCTGCTCCTGGAGGTGGTGGAGGCAGAGGCAGCTCCTGCTCCTCTGCTCCTGGAAGTGGTGGAGGCAGAGGCAGCTCCTGCTCCTCTGCTCCTGGCGGTGGTGGAGGCAGAGGCAGCTCCTGCTCCTCTGCTCCTGGAAGTGGTGGAGGCAGAGGCAGCTCCTGCTCCTCTGCTCCTGGCGGTGGTGGAGGCAGTGGCAGCTCCTGCTCCTCTGCTCCTGGTGGTGGTGGAGGCAGAGGCAGCTCCTGCTCCTCTGCTCCTAGTGGAGGAAGCGGTGGAGGTGGCGGAGGCAGAGGCAGCTCCTCTGCTCCTGGCGGCGCTGGCTCCCTCCGCTGTGGCGGCTGGGCTGGTGCGCGCCGTGCTGCCTTCAGCAGCATGAATAGAGGCTGCTGGGGGACACCAGCCTCCTGCCCCTCTCCCCCCCAAAAATTTCCAGGGGGTTGGGCCTGTAACCCCTCCCCTTCCGGCTCTTGGGGCTGAACCAGCAGGCATTTTCCCTCTGCTGGTGGCTTGGGTCCCAGAGCTGTGGAAGCCCCGACTTGCCTCCCTTTGGGCTGTGGACGCACCGACTCCTCCCTTTTGGGCTGTGGACGCACCGACTCCTCCCTTTTGGGCTGTGGACGCACCGACTCCTCCCTTTTGGGCTGTGGACGCACCGACTCCCCCCTCTTGGGCTGTGGACGTTCGGGCTCCTCCCACTCAGGCGTAGGACGTTCGGGCTCCTCCCACTCAGGCGTAGGACGTTCGGGCTCCTCCCACTCAGGCGTAGGACGTTCGGGCTCCTCCCACTCAGGCGTAGGACGTTCGGGCTCCTCCCACTCAGGCGTAGGACGTTCGGGCTCCTCCCACTCAGGCGTAGGACGTTCGGGCTCCTTCCGCTTGGGCACTGGCGAGCTGGCATAGGGGCATCCTGACCAGTCATGTCCCCCTTCCTCACATCGCCCGCACCAGCTCGGTGGCACCTCGGAGCAGTCCCTCCAGCGGTGATCCACCTCTCCGCACCAGGTGCACCAGGGGAATAGGTTCTCTGGCTCCTCTGGCCGCTGTTGCAGTTGTGGTTGGGGCGGTGGGAGCAGCAGTCTACCTCCCCCTGCTGGTGGTGGAGACTGAGGCGACCCCTGCTCCTCCCTCTCCTGATGGACAGGGCAGTGGGCCACGAAGTGCTCACCTCCGCAGATGGGGCATCGTTGGGGTAGCTGTCCGAGGGGGTACCAGGGGCAGTTGGTGCGGGAATGCCCAGGCTCAGCACAGCAGTAACACCCGGACTGCTGTTCCTCCTCCTCCTCACCTTGGAAGGGGCAGATCGCCACCGTGTGTCCTTGGACCCCACAGGCCATGCACCAGCCTTGGTCCTCAAGGCCCCCGAGGAGGTCCTCCAGGTCCCGGCAGCCGTCTCTCCAGCCTTCCATTTTCCCCTCGGGGTGCACCAACCAGTCCCATATTTCTCGGGACGGTGGGGAACCCGGTGGCAGTGGGGTGGCTACTGCTGGTTGGGGTGACCGCTGCTTCTGCTGCTTCCTGCAGCTCTTTCTCCCCATCCTTCTTGCTCTTTTTTTTTTTTTTTTTTTTTTTTTTTTTTTTTTTTTTTTGTTGTAATCCAGACCCCTCCTGGTCTGACGCTTGGAGGCGCGGCTATCCCACGAAGACACCACGTGTCACAAAGACGGCCAGAGTGGGTGGCGTCAGACCGGAAGCAGGAAAGAATACAGAGACAGTGGTTGTGATGAGCTGAGTGCAATGGCTGCACTCAGCGTTTAATAACAAATAAAAGGGTTCAACAGTACAAAACAGGACACGGCACTTGACGCCAAAAGAAACATATAAACAAAACGGACTAAACAGTGAACAGACAAACGGACAAACACGGTGAGCAGATAACACTAATTACTTTACTTTAGACTTTCTTTTCTCCTTCTCTCTCTCCCGTTCTCCACTCACCGAACACCAACCCTGACTGACTAAAAATGTGCCTATTTATACTGTTGTGCTGGGATTCAATTACTAATTAATTATTCACTTGAATCCCAGCACGTGAATTAATTCTGTGCAACCCCGTGCTCACATATTACATTTAACCAGCACGTGAAGTGATTTGTGCCCTCCTCGTGCCTACATACAAATCTACACTTTTTAAATATACGTGAAACACAGACCCGTTTATATCCCGTGTACCAATCTATACACCAACATTAACATACGCACGCATACATACACAAAACACACAAATGCACACAGGGGCGGGGCACTTTGCCACAGGATGGTACACTGACGTTCTAATAGGGTTAACCTTAAGGGTAGTACAGAAATCTCTCATCAACTGGCTCATAAAAGGAGTACCCTGGTCCGTCAACACCTCCTTCGGGATACCTACTCGAGAGAACAAGTGTATTAGTTCCTTAGAAATAGTTTTAGATGCCGTGTTTCGTAAAGGGATGGCTTCTGGATATCTGGTAGCATAGTCTAATATGACTAGGATATATTCATGACCCCTAGCCGACTTATTCAAGGGCCCCACCAAATCCATCGCTATTCTTTCAAACGGGACTTCAATAATCGGGAGGGGTTGTAACGGTGCTCGGAAACCTGGATTTGGACTCGCTAACTGACATTCTGGGCATGATCTACAGTATCGATCCACTGCCTTTCTAATGCCTAACCAATAGAACCTTCTCAATATTCGTTGCAGGGTTTTTTCAGATCCTAAATGTCCCCCAAACAGATGTGAATGGGCCAAATATAACACCTGAGATTGGAAAGCCTGCGGAACCAACAACTGTTCTACTGGTTCTTGATTGAGCTGAGTACAGCGATACAGTAGATCGTTTTTTATTATAAAATGCTCAAGCGGGTTAACCACAGTATTTTCAACCCTGCTGCCATTTATCGACACCACCTTTTCCCTGACATTTACTAGCGTGGGGTCTTGTTCCTGTTCCCTCGCAAAACTCTCACTGGGAAGTTGAAGACACTCCTCCCAAGAACCTTCCCTTGGGTTGTCTATAACCACTTCCTCTGACTCTGCAAGTATTTCTGCCTCAGTGCACTGAGTAGATACCCCCTTGCTGTTGCGTTTTGTCAAGACCCCAACTAAACTCTGTATCTTAGTGTCACGTTCCTGTCTCCGCTGTCGGCGGGACTTCCTTTCTTTTACACAATGACTTTCAATAAATAGGTCCGGGTCTGTAAATGGGAAAATAGCCTGGGGGCTCTCTGAAGGCTTACTTTCCTCCTCCATAGTTATTCTAGGCTTGGCCAATTGCCTATTAAATTTCACCAAGGTGTCAAACCCCGGAATATTTCTACCAAGAATTACTTGGTGGGGAAGATGGGGGACTACTCCAACCCGTAAGTCTACGATCTGAGACCCCACTTCAATAGTAACTACGGCTGTTGGATAGTGCTTAACATCCCCATGAATACAAGTAATCCCTGTTTTGAATCCCTGATCTAATGCGCGATCTAATAATAAATCGGGCGTAATTAACGTAATTGCACTTCCCGAATCAGCGAGAGCCTCCGCCCTTTTCCCATTGACCGACACCAAAACCAAATAAGGGTATGCCCCGACAGGGTGACGTGGGACAATAATGTTTCCACAGAATGAGCTCTCTGCAATACTGGGTTTAATCACATTACATTCCATCCTTTCCTCATTCCTGCAGTATTTGGCAATATGGCCCAACTGATTGCATTTAAAACACCTATAGTTTCCATAACCCGGGGCCTCAGCCCTTACCCCCTTGTCTGTCCCCAGTCCCTTCACGGCCTCTGACCGCTCTTCACCCCTTTCCGGCATCGCCGGTCGCTTACCCGAACCCAAGTCCGATCGAGTCTTCCACGTGGGTGGTCTCGAGGTCCTCACCGCCGGGTTCTTCTGCGGCTAACTGCCGCTCCACGAGGTCCACAAACTCATTAATGGACCGAGGGTCTCCTTGGCCGACCCACTTCCTTAATGGGGCCGGTAATGACCGTAGATACCGGTCCATAACGAGGATCTCAATGACCTTTTCCGCACTATTGATCTCCGGCTTGAGCCACCTAGTGGCTAAGTGAATCAGGTCATACATCTGTGACCTGGGTGGAATTCCCGACACATAGCCCCAGGCGTGATATTTCTGGGCCCGCACAGCTGAGGTCACCCCTTCCCGAGCAAGGATCTCCGCTTTCAGATGTGGGTAACTCTCAGCTTCCTGCGGGGCCAGATCATGGTAGGCCTTTTGGGCCTCTCCAACTAAAAATGGGGCCAAGATTCCCGCCCATTTTTCTGATGGCCACCCCTCCCGGGTGGCGGTGCGTTCAAACGCCAGTAAAAATGCCTCCACATCATCCTCCCGCGTCATCTTCTGCAAGACGTGGGAGGGTCGGATTGAAGACACCGGTGGTAGTGTTGCCGTCTGCTCCATACGCCCTTTTAACACGGCTACCTCTTGCCGGGTTACCTCCAACTGTTGGGCGTGCAGCCGGTTGGTTTCCTGCTGTACTTGAATACTGTCTTGTTGGATGGCTGTTGCATGCAACAGCGCACGAATTAGTGCGTCGGTGTTCTCCATCGTTACGTTCTTGTGGGTCCGACTGAAGTGTGTTTCCAGTCGTTAGAATCCCACTTCTGACACCATATGTAACAAACTGGAGGGGTACCCTGCGGGATACTCCTCTCAACGGCTTCCACCGACGAGCACAGACACGTAGAGATTGCAGGCAAGTAACTTTTATTTACAATATTCAAACACAAGAGACTCTTTAAATCACTGAATGCCCTGTACGGGACACTAACTGTCTCACTTCTTCGCCCCTCTCTATCTAGTATAGAATACCAAGTCCCTACAGGTCGGAGCCTGTAGAAGTCCGCTATCTCTGCTGGGGTAATCCTGCAACACGGGTAAGTATCCACGGACTCCTCGCTCGCTGCAGGCTCTCTGGCCCAGAGGTAAGAACCGCACCGACTCCCTCTGCTGGAGTCTCGCTGCAGCACAGGCAAGGACAGCGCCGACTCCCTCTGCTGGAGCCTCGCTGCAACACAGGAACAGGTAAGGACAGCGCCAACTCCCTCTGCTGGAATCTCGCTGTAACACAGGTAACAGGTAAGTACAGCGCCGACTCCCTCTGCTGGAATCTCGCTGTAACACAGGTAACAGGTAAGTACAGCGCCGACTCCCTCTGCTGGAATCTCGCTGTAACACAGGTAACAGGTACCGGGAAGACTCTTGGTTGGAGTATGTAATGGGGCCCTGAATAAGAGCTCCTGGATGAACACTCCTGTGCCCGCCTCCTAAGCAAGACGTGCCCAACGGCGTTGATGACTGTATCCAGACTGTGGGGACGAACCCCGGCAGCCAGTGTCCTGGGTGGTTCCAGAGCACCCCTGTGTACAACGTGCTTATTTTCCTGTTACAATAAAACGTGTCCTGCAAACCAAACTGTTGTTTTCGTCCGCTTTCTTTTCCCTTTTATTTCTACCCGCTGCTCCTGCAGCGCGTACTCATACAGTCTCTTTTCCAGTCCCGGATACCTCACACAAATACACAGTCGGCCGCCGTGACGGTCCTCAACCGACACGGAAGCTGCGGAACTGTTTTACTTAATACTGACGAGCGGCGTCCACACAAACGTTTAAATAAAACAAATTATACCAGCAAAACAAAAGGCTACCTCACCAAGAGGGAAACCGCTCACAATTTACACAAAAACAAAACTCTTGTTCACAAAACAAAACTCGTTCGCTTTACCTTGCGAAGTTTTAACAACACTCTCTGCTCTCTGGGTATTTCCTGCAGGACAATCCGGCGGTGCTCCCCACGATCACCCCCGTCCTGTCCTACCCTACTTCCTTATATACCCCAGGAACCCCGCCCTACCAATTAGTGCTCCGGTTCCTGGGTGCTGTTTGCTTCATTTTCTGTAGTAACGCCGCCATTCCTTAAAGGCGACGTTACTTCTTTCTTACAATATATATATATATATATATAAACTCTCACACACCTTACTGAATTGTATTTTTGTAAACTTACAAAAGTAGCACAGTGCAGTAGTACATGCCCGGACTGTAGACAGACTACAACCCTAAATACACTTTAATTTCAGTGAATGATGTTGAAATTAAGAAAGAAAAAATAAGAGAATATTGCCTGCAATCCGGAGTAAATGGACAGCAGATAAATATAGATACTGAATGCTTTACTGGAAATAAGGGCCCCTATTCTCAGTATTATATTTAATTAAATAGTCAAAAGAACACTTGTAGTAATGTTCATGACATATAATCCATAAAAAAATAGGTTTCAAAGCATGAATAGCACTAGACCTGCACCCATTTTATACTGTTACATAAAAACATCTGAGCCTCTAGTCTGGGGCCTGCACTTTAAACAGTTTGGGTCTTTTTACAACAGATAAAACACAGCTTTGTATTCACTTAATTTTTTAATAAAGTTGACGCTATATGCATAATTTCAAACTGTGTACGTTTATGGGACCCCTTGCTATTAGTTATCTAATAAACTCCTCGATGTGAAGCAAACAGAGCAAGAAAAAACCCAAAACATACTAAAACCCCAAATAAATGTACAAAAACAGCCCTAGCTGTCATCATGATCATTAAAACAATCAAATGTTCCCCTTTATACACACACACACACACACACACACACACACACACACACACACACACACACCTCTCTTATATTACTAGAACACTTTATTTTTAAAATGGAAAAGGGTTTGACTGTAAAAAATATTCTTTAGTTAGAAACAGAGCGCCTGGTAAAGCTGCAGTAACTGTATTGCCGAGCACTACAACTGTATTTTTATTCTTATCATACATAAATCCAATTGTTCAGAAGTTGGATTCGCTTTAAGAAACAACGTGTGGTTGTGCATGTGCAGAATGGTTACTAGGCTACTGTTTAAAGCAGGCAATACAGAGTTCCAAAGTCAACACCACATACTGTCTATCAATCTGTTCACAAGACAACCAGAAAAGGTTTACAGCCACTTATGTAACTGAAAAAGCCCAACAATGAAGTACCATCTGCTGTTTAGTTTTAACCAGAACATGTTTAAGTGGATTTGATCTACTGCACTTCTTGTGGGCCGAGCTTGCAACAGGCAACACATCATTTTAATACATCACTGACAAGCTACTTACCCTTTACCATCCAACCTCTGTTCTACTCCCTCACTGAGATTCGTATGCAGGCTTTCTCTTTTGTCTTTTCCAAAACATAGATTCTGTCAGACCACTGGTAGGTAAACTGATCTTTCAGTTGCTTTTTGCTATATTATGTGTGAAAGTCTGTACATTGTAGCAATATAATAGATCTCCTTTTACAGGTAAAAGTGAAGTCAAGGGTGATCATAATCTGAATACAAGCATACACAGCACTAATAGTCTCTACAATGGAACTCAGTTGCCTAGTGTCTTTTTCTCACCTTCCTTGACAAAATGGAAACTTTGCTTATGATAGCATTACAATAGGTTCTTCTCTGTTCTCTTAGCTGCCAAATACGTGCTTATTGGTAATGGAAGGTTGCCATATGAGGCTTAAAGCAGAAGGACAATGCAGCCACTAAAACTGGTTTTATATGAAACATTCCCAATTCATGTTTCCTAACATGCCTGTAATAAGAAGACTGTCCTTCACCAATGTGTACTCTCTCAGAGGTCTCCACTGTCTCTTGCAGTTCTTTAAAGTTTAGCGGGGTTAATATACAGCTCACAGTTACCTGAGTCTCCATTCCTTGCTCCAACAAGCGCTTGGCTTGATTTTCCACCTCCAGTCGGGCCCGCGCAATGAAAAGCAAATCATTTTCAATCACTTCTATTCTAGACAAATCCACTCCCTGCGACAGGTAATCTGAAAAGATAGAAAAAAAGGTGCTATCTACATTTTACATGTAGCAGCAGTTTATTAGTTTAGTATAGTTTAGTATCGTGCCCGATACTGTCAATTGATATATATATTTCTGCCACTTCCAAGCTCTGGTCTAATAAAAAAAATAAAATAAAAATGCAGGTACAAAATCACTTCCAATCAGCTGAAGTCAAATACTTTCATTTTCAAAAGGTACTTTGTATTGAATTCACTACCTAACTAAAACCAGATACGCACACATCTGTTAATTCATCATCATTACATTTTACACAATTCAAAAATAATTTTTAGAACTGATATATCATGCATTGGATCATAGTCCCCACTGTATAATTTGAACATACAGAAAACATAACCATTAAGTTGTAGTATTCTTCATGCATTATCAACTTCAATACTTCATGTGATACAGTTTCACTTCCGTCTAGCAGGCCACCCCCACCCATCCCCTCGCTTATGACGAGGAAGATGTGAACAGTGAAGAATCCAGATACTTGTATAGCTCTCCAAAGATGTTCAAGTTCCCAACCATGTCACATGACCTTATGACACTAAAGAGCACAGAATATTAAGTCCTGAACTACCCTGTCTCCATAATATATTGCTTTTACTTAGAAATTCAGAAACTGATATAACTAATTTCCTGCACACCAGACAAAAATTAATAAAAAAATGGTTCTACTAAAAGGTCTCTTAATGTCCTATTTAGCAGTGCATAAACCCAATCTCTCCTTATTATCTAATTATGCTGTAGAAATTAGACTTGGTTTTTCATTTGAAAGAATGTCCAAACCTATTAGTATCGTTACAGGGGATTAGAGGTTGGCTGGTTTACATTTAGATATTGTTAGAATAAACAGTGGTCTGTTTTAAGTTTAATAAACATAGCTCTATAGGGAGTATTTAGTAGCACAAACAAATACCTTCTGTAAATTAAAGCAAATTTCCAGAATATGTCTCTCTCAGCCTGGAAATTACCATATCAAAACAACAGATTAATAGATTAATAGGCAGATTATGGCAAAGACATATTATATGCCAGCTGTCTCCTAAAATTATAACTTTTAGGCAGGTAGTCAATATATATGTTTTCTTGTCCTGGCTAGATTAAATTCACACAGCAGATTCATGCATTTCAGGTTGGAAACACAGTGAAAGATAGCTCCTGCCAGAAATTGTATTACTACAATATACTGCACACCCTTTTAAAGCTGCACTACATTACACTCGGTTAGGTTTAACAATTTATTTTTCAATTTTAAAAACAAACAAATCTCCTAGACTAAAGGACAGTTAAAGAAAAAAACAGCTGATAGTATCCTGAAGTATAGTAAGAGAAAATCAGGAAATGGATGCTAGGTTTGATGCACTGGAACGACAGGCAAATAAGCAGCTGATAACAAAATCCTAGAGAATCAATTAGCTTGCAAGCAGATAACCAGTTTGTCCCTCCCGTAAAACACTCAAATCATGGAGAAAATACTAAAGAAAAGTCTGGTAGACAAAGGTTTTTTAAACTTGTCCTAATGCGTATTGGTTTACTGTCCGAGGAAGGCATGGAGATCCTTTGACACCAATGTTTATTTTTTTATTTTTTTATTGTATTCGAGATTGCGCTGTTTAATAAAGCAGCAGTGCAACTGAAACATTCAAAAAAATCACAGAAGGAAAGAAGCAAGTAGGGTGCAACAGTATATACTGTAGAGTGCATTTATACACCTCACTTACTGTCTTCATGAACAAAGCGTGTTAAAGAAAGCCCCCAAAATACATTACTTCAATATGTATCTACAAGGCAGCTTCGAAAAAAAAACAAAATAGGCTTTCCAATTTTAAGAGGTTTAATAATTTGTTGTTGTCAATGGAACAGAAACAGAAAATCTGATTTGTACAAAATCTGTATTCCTGTCTTTGCTAACATTTAACAGCAACAATACCCTCAACAGGCTCTTAACCAAACTGATGCGTTATCTTTCTAATTCGCTCCGTACTTTGCCACTGTTCTACCATTATGTTCTAGTGACAGCATCTGCATTGTTATTTGCATACAATAATGCTATAGGCTCTACTTTTGACATCACATGCACACTTTCATCCACAAACCAAACCAAAACCAAAACCAGGATATGCCTGTTACATTTTTTTTTTGTGATGAATATTTTATTAATTTTTTTCTTGTAAAAAATCATTGTAGAATCAGTTAACACTTGGTTTCAGACATCACTTGTACAATGGCAGACAGAAAAAAGTGTACATTGAAAAAATAATAGTGAGGAAAAAGATAAAATTAAAATAAATTACAAATTTAGAGAGAGAAAAAAAAACAAAAAAGAAAACATATTACTTGTAATTCTCCAGCGGCTCATCCCCCTCCACATTTTCATTTATTCATTCAAACAATTTTTTTTTGGTTTTCTTTCTCTTTGGTGTGGGGTTGAGTTGAACATGTGTACTTTTCCAGTGCCTCACTATTAATTTTCTACCAAGCATTATGGCACTCTGGATCCAGTCAGCGTCTTGGGTAGGAAGATAGGCAGTTGGTGAGGGATCTCTAGGAATATACAAACGAAGGCAGTAGGGGAAATTAACCTTCATAATATTCTGAAGGATCCTATGAATTTATGACCAACGTGCCTGGATTTTAGGGCAGCTCCACAGAACATGGACCAGAGTGCCTACTTCTGATTTACATTTCCAACATTCCGGAGAATCCTTCAAATTAATTCTATGCAACCTGGATGGGGTCCAGTAAAACCTTTTTAAAATGTTAAATTGTATAAGCCTAGTTCTAACTTCTCTTGACATTGTTTTGGAGTTTCTAAGTATATTAATCCATTGTTCTAGACTAAGTGACAATTGTAGGTCTGCCTCTCATACAGATTTCAATGCAGAAGCTTTTGTGTCAGATTGTTGTAGGAGCATAGTGTAGTAGGTCGAAGCCTTGTGTCCCTTACCCAATCTACTCAGTATGCCAGTAGGAACATTTGTATACTGTGGCGGGACATTGGCTGAGTCAAAGGTTTGGACAAGTTGGTGCCGGAGTTGTAAATATCTCCAAAACTGAGATGGGGGTAGGCCAGAATGTTGCTGCAATTTTTAAAATGATTTGATAGCGCTGCCTTCATACAGATCTCCCAGCACTAGAATGCCTCTTTACAGCCACTCCTTCCAGAGAAAGGGTAATTTAGCAATACATAGTTTAGGATTTAGCCAGAGGCCTGAAGAGAGACTAAGGGATTAAAGCCAGACCCATTGTGCATGCAACAGAATATGGTGGGTTTGACCAGTCTGGGGCAATTTAGCAGAGATGCAGCTGAGTGGAGGGAGAGGACTACAGACAGGGCTTTCTATTCCATACCAAGGGGGAGCTCTCTCTGGGGGTAATGACCACATAGCCAAATGCCTTAGACTAAAAGCATAGTGATAGAGTAGCGGTATAGGGATCCCCAAACCTCCTTGATTCACTGGTCTGCAATTTTCTCAAATGTAGTCTAGGGCATTTACCATTCCATAAGAACTGGTTGCACAGCCTGTCAAATTGTAAGAAATATTTGAGAGGAATCTTTATGGGTAATGCTTGCAGTAAGTAATTTCTCTTTGGTATGCAGTTTATTTTTTAAGACATTGGTTTTACCCCACACAGAGAGAAAAAGAGGGGACCACCCTTGAAATAGCTGCCGAAATCTGTCCCAGTAGAGGTTCAATATTGTCCTTTACCAATTCACTCAGCTGGGGTGGGATAGTATTGTATGCCCTTTTTTGGCCATTGAAAAAAAACATGCTTGAAATAAAGATTTGGGGCAATAAGCTGACAAAGGGAGAGCCTCAGATTTTGTCCAATTAACCAGAAAGTTTAGAGAAAGTGTCCATGGTGTCAAAAGCTGCTGGAATTGAGTTTTCTGAGTCAGAAACAAAAAGTAGGATATTGTCTGCGTAAAGCATAAGTTTATGTGTTGATCCTCTCACTTGAATACCAGGGAAATTGGGATCCTGCCGTATAGCAGCAGCGAGCGGTTCTAAGGCTAGAGCACAAAGTAAGGATGAGAGTGGGCATCCCGGTCTCGTGCCCCTGCCAAGTTCAAACTGTGGGGATATTAACCTGTTAGTCAGCACTGCTGCATTTGGATGTTTGTATAAGAGCTGAATACAGCTAATAAAAGCTGGACCAAAACTGAAGGATTCTAAGGAGAGGAATAAATATTTCCACTCTACCCTATCAAATGCCTTTTCAGCATCTAATGAAACAGCAGCCATCGAGGAGTTATCAGTTTGGGTAGCCCACATTATATTAATAAGATGCCTAATGTTGTCAGAAGAATACCGGTTGTGTATAAACCCAACTTGGTCTGGATGGATCAAACCAGTGATTACTTTATCTAAGCGGTTGGCCAAGATTTTAGACAGTATTTTTCCATCAGTGTTAATTAAGGATATAGGTCGATAGCTTGTACACTCACAAGGGTCTTTATTATTTTTAAGTATGAGAGGAAATAAGGGCTTGAGACAGAGTAGGAGGTAGTGAATTAATTTCAAGGGACTCTATATACATATTCCGCAGCAGTGGGGTCAGTTCTTTTACAAAACACTTATAAAACTCTGCAGAAAAGCCACCCAAACCAGGAGCCCTGCTTGATGGCAGTTATTTTTATAACTTCAGCTATTTCCTCTTCTGATAGAGGGGAATCAAGAAAGTCTTTCTGTTGTACATTCAGTGCTGGTAGGTTCAATTTATAAAGGAAAGTCTTAATTTCTTCTGTTTCTGCTGAAGACTCAGAAGTATATAATTTTGCATAGAATTCTTTAAATACATTATTTATATCGCAAGAATTTGTCACTAGGCTCGCCCGCTGAGATCTCACCGCAGGTATAGTGGCCAGGGCGTCTTTCTGTTTGATATATCACACAAGTAGTTTTCACGCTTTATCCCCTTCCTCTAAGTATTTCTGTCTAGCCCTGAATAAAGCAAATTCTGCCTTTTGGGTCAGAACAGAATTATATTTGTATTTTAACTGTGTCAATATTCTTAAGTATTCAGTGGACGTATTGTGTTTAAAGTTTTTTTCAGCTGCTTGTAATTTTTTCAAAAAAACAAGCTGTTTTGCTGCATTACTTTTTTTCTTATGTGTTGCATATTGAATAACAATGACTCTAAGAAAAGCCTTCATAGCTTCCCAAGCTCTGCCCGCAGAGGGGGCGGAAGGCAGATTGGTCTGCATATAAAAGCAAATTTGTGCTCTCAGAGCCTCTTTAAACTCTGCGTCCAGTAAAAGGCTGGAATTAAACCTCCATCTTGGGGACTTCTTAATTTCACCAAAGGGAAGCAAGTAGAGTGACACGGGCATGGTCATATACCACAATATTCCCAACTACACATGACCGCGTGAATGAAATAATAGATTTAGATATTAGAAAATAATCTATTCTTGACAATATATTAAGAGGTGGGGAATAGAATGATTAATCCCTCTCTCTTGGGTTCTTCAGACGCCAAATATTAACAAGTCCTAATTCTGTACACATACCCTGCAATACACTGACTGATTTAGGAGGGCGAGCAGCAGTGGTCCAAAGCTGGGTCCATCACTTGATTGAAGTCGCCCCCCCCATCACAATAGGATAATCTCCCATTTCACTCAGTTTAAGTTCCAGTTCTCGACAGAACGCAGGGTCATCACTATTCGGAGCATAAACATTAGGAAGAATTACTGTTTAGCCCTTGATCTCAGATAACAGTATAACCACCCTTCCGGCTGAATCCTTAGTCTCTCTTATGCATTTAAATTGTAGGTGTTTGCTCACTAGGATTGCCACACCCCTACTCTTGTTTGTGCCTACATTAAAAAACACATGACCAACCCAGTCTCTGCAAAGTTTTTGTGCCTCCCCTTCCAAGAGATGCGTTTCTTGTAAAAATCCCAAATCATATTGTTTAGGCTTAAGAGTAGACAGTACCTTCTTCCTTTTAATAGGATGATTTAAACCTTTAACATTCTATATAGCAAAGCCCAACCCCTTATTTCTATATGCCTGCATGTTGTACACTCTTACACACAGGCATCCGGAAGGCAACAACTGCTGTCATGCAATCAGCTGAGGTAAATACAAAAAGGAAGAGAAAAACAAAAGAAAGAAATCAAGTAAAAATAACAAAGCACAACAAAGTCCTACGGTCCGTGATTCTCCGAGTGAGAACTGCTCTCCAGTCTTCGCCAACTTGCTTTGATCTTACTCAAACATTTTAGGCGACTTAAATGACAAGTGTCCTCCACACCCCCCAGCCCACCCAATTTCCATTATGTTTTATTGACTAATTTATTTGTTCAATCGTCATCATCATCATCATCATCATCATCATCATCATCATCATCATCACTAGTAGTATTTATTTTTACAGTTATTTTCTATTTATACTTTTGCCAAAATAGTTCTATAGGGGCGCTGATAGTATTATGGTCTGGAGACAGAGACATGAACACTCAAGCAATCTTCAAATCTCTGTGACACAGTCAACAACAACAACACTTGCACAGACAGCGGTTTCTGAAACTAAAAAGGGGTGCAATGGGCTTTAAGGTCAGCACTAGCACCCCCCTACCTGAAGGATAGATACACAAACTGTCAAATCAATTAACAATAACCTAATCATACATAAAGCAAACTGTACGTACTGTGACTTCTTGAAATAAATTTCCTTTTGAATTGTATTCCGTTTAGAAAGTGTCAGCAACACCGAGTCACATCCCCAGAGTACTTAACACATCACGCCACAAGCATATTTTACCTGTAGAACTCATTATGACCGAAGTAACTACAATCTATTATATACTGAATAGGCTATATTATGAACGAGATTGGTTGCGACGCTGGAAAAAAAAAAGAGTAGGGGAAAAGGACAGACGAAGAACTTAGATTCAAAATAGGAAGACACTGAAACTAAAACTAAATTGTCTTCAGCATACAAAATGCATAATTAATAAAGTCAATAATCCGAAATACTACAGCCAATCAGTTCCCAGGGATAAGCTAAGCAAACAAACAGACAAAACAGATGTAGCTATTTGCCTTAATATATACGGGCAGCAAAAAAATAAACTGATAAAACTGAGTAACAGTGGTTAATCATACAAATAAAAACATATTTACCCAAGTATTCTAATAAACAAAGTATTTCTGTTGCATGTAAAAAAAAAAAAAAAACTTTCCCTATTTACCCTGGTGAGAAACATGTTAGCTGATCTTCTCCACACCTTACTCAAGACCTTGCCACAGGGTCCGGGTTCGAAAATGAGTTGTTGCCGACATTCAGTCCATCCAAGTTAGACACGTTTATACCCATTACATTTTTAATATGTTTTCATTAGTAATGAATCTTGTATTTATTAAATATAGTTCTAAAAACGATTCATCAATGGCAATTACCTTGCTGTGACATGTGTCTCAGTAATAGTATACATAACCTGCTGTAAATACAAAATTAGACCTATCAGTATCATGAAAAAATACCTGTTTCCATAAACCGTTTCGCTTTCTTTAGATGTGTATTTTGACAGTAGAAAGCCAGGTACAGTTTGGAGACAGCAGTGGTCCTTAAAGAGGTGCCAACATGTAAGTAGTGCCCAAAAAGCCAGAGGGCAATACTGATGTAGCAATAGTACTGTAGTCGATGTAAAGTCATTACAATTTACAGTAATACTCTGTGTTCTTAATCTCTGCGTTTGTGCCATTTGATAAATCCATACTTCAAACATAATTGTATTTAACATTTTGGAATAAGGAGTTGAATTTCAACAGAAATTCTATCATGCCCTTGTCTTTGAGAAATACGCAAGTGCCCATGCTCAAAAAACGCTGACCACTGGGCTAGGACATAGAGACAGCACATTGAGGAATATTGTTATATTACTTCATACATACAGACATGCACTTTCCAATATCGTCTCAAACCCCTAGCCCATATGGATCCTCATACCATTACAATCATTCACATTCATTTAGTAAGAACTGTTATTTAAAAAATATAGGTATATTTTTAATCCTATTTGAAAAAGATAAATACATTAAAGTTATTTTATTTATAGTTATTTTATATTTTGTCTACAGGCCATATCAATAACGAACATCTCCACAGTTTAAAAAAATAAAAATAATGACACAGCTGAATATACTAATTGCAGTTTCGCCTCCTTTCTTCCTTATTTTTTTGAAAGAGTATCTGTCCTCTGTACCTGTATAACTAATTACAGTGGAACTATAATACTATATTATTAGCGGGCACAGGAATAAATTAATTCCACTGTGGGTAAAGGTAATCATTTGAGACCCCTCAGAAATCCTGTGACGGGGTACCCCTGCCCCGGGTGTATTTTTGGTTTATTTTGTATAGTTTGGGTTATGTATCACAGGAAGCTAATGTATATTGGTATGTGAGCATGGGGATGTGGGTTTGTGTGTGTGTGGAATAGTGGTGACAGGGAGGCAGATAAAATCCTCCCTGTAAAAACATGTGGGAATGTGGCTGGAGCCATGAATTGAATGAATGATTAAATGATGAATTAAGGCTCCAGCCAAGGGTGTATAAATAGGGTGATCACGGGTGAGAAAGGGGTTAAGGCAGGGCTAGTCAACCCTGGTCCTGGTTGGCCGCTGTCCCTCCTGGTTTTTGTTGCAACTGTACCCTAAATTATTTACTTGGACCAATTAAGTGCTTATTAGAACCTTAATTGGTCCAATTAATCAATTTAGTGTAAGTTAGAACAAAAACCAGGAGGGACAGTGGCCCTCCAAGACCAGGGTTAAGTAGCCCTGGGTTAGTGTGTTCAGGGTGGAACAGGACGCAAGTCAGATTTTAGAAAACAATTGCTACCCGTACTGGTTTACACCAGCACAATACTTGTTTGTTCCATGTCTGTTTTGTTTGTCTGTTTTGGCCAATGTGCCGTTTTGTTTTTGTAAAGTGTTTTGTTTTGTTTAAACTTGTTATTTATAATTAAACCATGCAAGCAGCACTTTCATTCATACACCAGAGCTGTCTGTGAGTGTGCTACTTCTTCAAGGTCTGACGTCACCACAAGCCAACGTGTCACACAGCCCTTCTGTTAAAGGCTGTAGGAGCCCTGCAGAATTCCAACAGGTCAGATGAGAGGAATCATCCCACTGCAATGGTTCTCTGGACAGATTTAAGAGTTTGTGCATATGGTGAAGACACCTTAGTACTGCTACACTAGTTAAAATAATCACTGTAGATTTTTGTTAGTCTCTAGTGTCACTGTTACCCATTCCCCCTGTACACAAGAAAGGAGTGTGTCAATGTTAAGCTTGTGGAAATCTGCTGTTCGTTATTTAGAACTATACAGCCTTAATGATTTTCTTCATTGCAATGACATTTTTAGCTTTGACTGGGACTATGTTATTTTAGTCTCACTATCTGATCAATAATGCTGATGTTGCTTAAGTGCCAGCCCATTTAGATGTTTTCTGGCAAAGTACAAATCAAGCAATTCAATCTTCTGGCAGCCCTGAAAAGTATGTTCTAGTGTTTCCTGGGTTACGTATTCTAATTCAAGAATTTCATGAAGCCTCAAGAGCTTTCAGCTTGCGAGGAACTCAACACAAAATTTCTTAAAAAAGGAAGTTCAAATGAGACATGGCACTTGGTGCAGAATATGATGGTTTTCAGTTATCCAGTTCTTAAGAGTACAGTAGTGCAATATTATTTTAATATTTTTTATTATTTTATTATTAAAACATGTCCAACCCTCTAATGAACCGACCACTAGGTCAAAACTGAAAAATTCCTTTTACAATATTAGATAACAGTGTGGAACAGCGCAGTAGGTGGTATGCAAGGACTGCGATACCGATACATATGTTTCTATGATGAAAAACGAGGCAAAGCCGTCAAACTACGTGCTTCAGCAACACTGTCAGCCATGGGGTATACCCGGCAGTAAATAATCTCTACCTGTGAACAGCAAATTAAACTATTTGGTCTTAACAGCACTATAAAACAGTACTGTAAAGAAGCTACCAGGTTTTTTTTTTTTTTAATCTTGATTACTTAAAATGGATAATAACAAAATGTATAACACTGCTAACACATTCCGATATGCTGTATATATTATTACCAGTTCAAGCAGAAAAAAACCCCAGCATACCACAGAAAGGTCAGGATTATCTGAGCAAAACTATGTGAAATGACAATGATAAAGTGGACCATCACAGAGTGTTACACAGGGGGTCGTGCGTCACTCCACTCTCAATTTGCTACCCCATATGCCCAGAATGAGCCAAGCAGGACCCTGCCAAGAAAGTCTCATTAAATTCAGACATCTGTACAAGCTTCAATATTGCTGATGGCGCCAAGTGAGCGGCGGCACTTCATTAGTAAGCAAGGTTATGAGGTCAGTGACTGTCACAATAGCAAACGCAAATGTTTCCTGTTAAACCGCATCACAAGCCATCTCCGCTGTGGGAATTGTGTACTGGACATAGTACGTTACTGGGGAAGTACTTTTAAATTTACCTTTCTTTTCAATATGGTATAAACATGCCTAGCTGAACACAGCAGAATTGGTTTCATTCGTAATGCAGGAAAGCTCCGGGTTAGATGGAGTAGTGGGATATATAGATTTTTTTTTTTTTAATGATTGGTTACAACAAAAAGGGAAAAGAAAAAGGACAAAATGAAGGTGGGGAACAGTGAAAGGGACTAAACAGATTAATTTATGCAGAACTAAATCAATACTACTCTTTCTGGATGCCAAATCAATGGCAGGACAGTGGATTTCTTTGACCTCCAGAGTGGACACACACTCTCTGCATGGTTGTACAAATATTACAAGACAATCTTCCAATTTGAACAAAAATGTGGTGGAGAAGCAGTTATGTTGTTTAGTGGTCTTTCTGAGTGCCCTGTGACTTTCAGGGCTTGGAACATACTTTAAAAATAAATAAATAAATAAATAAAAATACTCATACTGTACATTCACACTATATTTCGAACAAGAACCAGACCCTGTGCACGTACAAACACTCTACATGTAGTCCCCAATGACCCCTGCAGCATCTGTTTTAATGCTTGCCTGGGAATCAGCTAGGTCTAAGATGTGAATTAAGGATGTTTGAGAGGAAACAAACAAAACTCAACAACTAGAAATGAGTTTTTGTGAACAAAAACCAAGCATCCCAGCAGCACAATTTAAGGGGAATCTTAGATCACATTGAATGTTTGGTAAACATGAATTACAATGTAATTGTGAAAAAGACTGTTGTTGACATAGAGAGAAGCTAACAGGCGATGTGTAACAAAACTTTTTTGAGATAATCATAGAATACAGCTTGTAAAGACACTTGCAGAAAGCAAGTGGTGTTGTACCATTTTATGGTACAAAGAACTGGCCATTTGAACCACCACCTGTAATGGAATGTAACTGAGAGAATCGTATAAATAGAACTGCAACACTCTAAAGACCCTACGGTATGTCGTATGGTCTGTATCAATGATATGGGCAGAGGTGAGCAGTGAATGGTTGTGATGGCAGTAGACTGTAGGTGTAGTTTGGAACAGGCTCAACATAACAAATGGAGATTTAAATAGCTTTATTTATAGATCAAACTAACTTAAAAAGACAAGTCATTTACTTTTTTTTTTTTGAAATGACCTTAGTTTATTTTAATATATTTACTAGTTAAAGAAAGCAAATACTAAAAGCACAACTGTCACACTTGACTGCAATTCATGCATGGTCCCACCAGTGAGCCTTGAGGCATCTATGTTAGTGCATGCCAGGGAAATGGTGTCGCCAGCAGAATGCTTCTGCACATGCTTTCCTTCTGATCCGCCACCTCAGTGGCTCTGGAACACAGACTCTGTTGTTGTGCCAGACAGTTTGCTTAAGGAGTGACCTACAACTTAATTGTGGAAGACATAGAACTGGGCTAAAGCTGCCAGACATAGTTGGTAATTGTAAAAGGATCTTTGTTATTGCATTTCTGTCAGTGTTATGTGACATCTTCCATATGTACTGTACATGGTCTCAATGTTACCTCAAGAAATTAGGCCAAATATATGGAAATGCAGACCTACTCTACTGGATAAGGCCCCACAAAGCCTTTGTGTCACATAAACACACACTACCTTCCCCCTTATTCCCTTTCCCACGGCTTCTAACAGCTCTTTGACATCTTCCAAATGTAAAACAGCTGTCTGGAAGACTCTTTTCTCAGAAACAAAGGATTACGCAAAATCTTTCAAGATAAGAACTTAGCTGAGGTACCAAAATTTATTTTCTTAAATTAGGAAATAAATACTCAAACAAATCATTAAAAGCTTAACTTATGGGTATGTTTTTATGAATACAAGTTTGCTGTGTTTCACCTTTTCTTACACTGTCCACCGCATCGAGTTTCATTTTAACAGAGAAAGATTTTCATTTTTTGCTGTCTGCCATGCTTCATACTGTACACTTGGAACGGGGGTTCCAACTTTCCACCCTCCATACCTATTCTGTTGTCCACACTCCATAAAACAATATACTGTGTGTGGAATCACTGTGGACACTACAGGCCTGGCAATGTATATTCATACTGGGAAGGAGTGTGTCAATAATGTGCATGTATACACAAGCTGTCAGGGTAAGATATAGGTCTACCAGTGGAAATCAGTTGAAGCCACTTCAAGCTTTACTGTAAGCTTAATTAGCCAAAGATGAGAGTAATTAAACAGGCCACAAGATTAGGTGTAACTGATGAAACTTACAATAAAAACCGGGAAAACCTTAAATCTACTGTGTAATAGGAGTCTCATCTGTTAGCCTGGCATCTTACCTTGATGACCAGATATTCTCTGGGGACACTGATGCCCAGTAAGTCAAGCCATGCCACAAAGAAAGGAAATAAAGCTCAGAAATGAGAAGAAAAAATTTTGGGACTTTGTGACAGAGTGACTGATATCCAGGTGCTGTGCAGGATGATATTTCTATATTGGTCTGCTATTGAATGACTTGGTTATAAACCACAAGCCATGAGGCCATTTTCTTTCACTTTATAAGAAAATAAAGATGTTTAGGTTAATACTTTAACGCTCTGACCACTGCTTTTGTCTTTGACCTTTACTTATGTACAGTAGTTTAACTTCAAACACTGCTCCCAAAATGACTCGCTCCAAATGAGGGGAATTTCCTCCTCAGGTTATGTGAAAACACAGAATATTTTATTTTAACATTTTTACTGTTACTTCTTTTGTCAGAGCTTTTAAATTAAGCATTGCTGGGATTTATTAAATCTCAAACTAGATTGGTGTTACATCCAATACATTTTTGGAAATATGTTTTTAGAAAACTACATAGCAATACCAACAACATTCAGAATGGTACAATATTAAAATAATAAAAGCTATTGGTTTTTGGAGAGTATATACGATAGACTGATGTCAGGGAAGATAACCTATTACAATAACTGCCAGAAGAGAAATATTTCTTATGGCAGTGTTTTGATATAAACCCTGCACTTAGATTTATTTCTATTGGTACAGACTGTAAAGTGCCAGGTCTACCAATAAAACTATATAAGCTTTTCTATTTAATTGGGACCACGTTTCTTACTCAGTTATCTCCTGCATGTATCGTTTTCTTTTTGTACATTTCAGCCACTTTAGAAAATCTCCATGTTGACACAATTTGTTTTACAGAAGAAAAAAAAGAAGATTGAGAGAAGACAACTAATGTAATGAAAATAAAGAAAAAATGGGTTTATCCAGAAGAGTACGTGTACAGTAATTCAAGCCCAATATACGTGTGTGTGCGTATGTGTGTGTGCGTGTGTGTGCACGTGGCATCCTGTCTCCAATAAGCAGAGCATTTTTTTTCTTTGTAAAAGTTTTTTAAATATCTTATAAACTGAAACGGTGCAACTTTAGCCATAATTACTAAACGTAGGTTCTTAATAAAATGTATATGAAGCAAAGTCATTTTAGGATGGCAAGGGACTAGTTTTAGCATTCCATGGTAATCATACACTTCCACATTTTTTTTTTTGCTATAAAGAAATAAAAACTACCGAGAAACATCATCGTCATTTCGCATAAAATAATCATGATTCATTTTAGTGAAAGTCATTTCATTTGAGTCAAAGTCATTGAATTAAACTATAAAAACAAAAAACCCTCATGATTATTTAAGTAATATTTGATAAATTCGTTTTGAATTGCAATTGCATTGATGAGGTCAGGTTTCACACTGGATTAAAATATGAATCTCCAAATGTGATAACGCTCAGACTGAAGTAAACTTGCAGTGGCTGCCTTTTTTTTCCTTCTAATACAGTAGCTCGCAAATTGTTTTGCATGCGACGTTAGAGAATGTTTTGATCTACAGAAACTTAAGTGGAATGGAATTCCAACAATTGGAGCAGAGGGGCAATACCCTAAATGTCCTACAAAGTTCAGTCTTGTTTATAGAGTTGTGGCAGTTTTTCTGCACTATATATACACATGTTCATTTTCTGTATAATTCTAACTTGTCAGGAGTTACATGCAGGACTTATTAAAAAAAAAAAACAAGATGCCTCAACAACCAGGGATTCTACTGCCGCTGCAACTGCTGAAGAGTCAAATCGGCATCATATTTTCAAGAAACTACTGTAGGTAACAACCGGATAACATTTGACAACCTACAAATCTTCCAAAAAATTGCCCATCAAAAGAAACTACTGATGTAAAACATCTATAAAAGCACAGTTTTTAGCCTCAGCATTTTTCTATTGCATTATTACAGATCAGCCATAATCTTTCTGCAGAAGCCTGATTGTTTAAACCATTATATACTCTAGAAACTAGCCTACATATAAAAAGGTTATAATATTTTAAGCATATGCCTATAATTAGTACCTTGTAACATCATGAGCAAGTGCCTGTACAGTATATGTGTTTCTTTGTTTGTGAGTGAGAGTCTGGATGCAGAAACGGTATGTGTCATTACAGCATGTGTTATAAAAGTGCCTAGCTGATGAGAATTTAACAATAGGCTCGAAATTGCAGCAAGATCAATTAGGATTTAAATAGTAAGGAAGCATACATGCACTCTTTGATAGTCTGTGGTGTGCTTTATTAATGTGGTTTAAGCATGTTGAATGTGCTCTAGAAATATCAAACACTGTCATTAAATGAACCTAATCAATCTACTCAAGCAAGTCTTAACTCCTCTGCATTGCTTCATAGGCACATATTTCTATATGACAGACACAAAGATTAGAGTAAATGTATTTTTTTTTAAAAGCAATCATTTAAGAAAAATGGTCTGCTTCTCCTTAAATTGACAATACATGATTGATAACTAAACAAGATTGATAGCAATGGGGCAGACACATACATGCTATATACAGTATATTTCAAGTATCAGCAGAAAAAATTAAAAAGCAGTAATTTATGACTTAAGAAAATTAAGTAAATATCTGCTTTTCTGAAACATTCTACATTACACACTTTATCATTAAATTGTATTCTAATCTTTCAACCCAATTGTATTTTTTCAAAGAATCTGTGCTCTACTGTTATCAATAAGAACATGTCCTTTACACTGTTATATGGATTCATAAGGTTGTTATATTTATGGTAAATCACTTTTATAGTGTCTTAGAGGTCAGACTGACTGACCTCTAAGACCTGACTGACCTCCATAAAATAAAGATACAACTGCTTCTGCTTCAGTGTGTGGTTAATAATGATGAAGTTCTGAGCCTAGAACTGAAAACACACAATGTAATGAGGAACATGGCACAACAACCTTTTGCAATTGGGAAATCAGTGGTACAGTAAAAATGATTTGTGGTCTGCTGTAAAAGGTATAAAGTTGTATTAAGGTTTGCATGATGAAATATTTATATATATATATATATATATATATATATATATATATATATATATATATATATATATATATATTAAAAAGCTGCTATTGAAATTCCCTATCCTTCCAGTTTTTGGTAAATGTCTCCAATGTTATTCATCCACATGAAGGGTGCCCCCTGGTTTTGATTTCGCATACTGAAGCAAATAAGAAAAATAATAATAATGGAAGGCAGTGATTCCTTCTGAAATCCGACAGCTAAACATAATTAAAACTATCAATCAGACATTCAATTCTTAACAACACTACAAATGTTTGAAATCCATTCATAACCCTGTGTTACCAGTGTGAGGAACATTTTCATTTTTAACTATGCTGGCTAAAATGAATATTAAAACGTGCTGCCCACAGCTGAAATCTCCTTCACTGAAACGCAAACACACATCTCCAGACAACTTGAGAAGCTTAATTTGTAATATGTGTACAAGACCCTGTAGCCTGTGATTATAAATAAAAACAAACATTTCATCACAAATCTGCTACTGGTGTTTCTTAAATGAAAAAGATTATATCCTGCCTGACTGCTAAACCTGGTAAAAACCATCACCAGCATGAAAAAAATTGAACAAAAGAAAAGAAGTCTCCTACATAGTGAAGATAGGGTTAAGCCCATTACGAGAGACCAATCACAATAAGAGCAAGCACTGCAATTCTCTGCAGTGGGGCACAGAAAGAAGTCACGCAGTCATTCTGTGAAAGCTGCCCCACAGCCACAGTGTAAAACACTTTTCACTTCAGGAAGACTGGATCTGGATGTTGTCCCCCGAGACATGATGGATTCAGCATGTTAAATTACTTTCATTAGGAATTTCCAGACGGTTATCGATTCCCTGGTAGTGAGACTGAGGCAGCAGCAGCAGCAACAAAACAACAACAACCACAACCACCACCACCAGCAAGCTGTAGTAACAGGTACGCCACGTCTTTCAATATCCCGGAGGCATGTGGCTTTAAATTCCAGCTTCTGAAGTAGAGGTTTTGATGTTCTTAAATTCGGCACGCTGGCAGAAAAGGGGGCTGGTGAATACATCCAAAATTGGACTACTTCAAACATGTGTGAGGATGCTTTTCCAAAGCAGTTTCATTCCAAGGTAAGAATTTGCGTTTTTTTTTTTTTTTTGTTAAATACAAAAATGATGCTACATATAACGTAAGAATTAAGCAGCTTGCTTGTTTTATAATTTTTGAAATGCAGGAAAGGAGATATTGATTGTAGTCCCTCAAATATTTTGTAAACGTAATTAATAGAAGTTACCCAAACAAAACTGCTGGAATATGGCACGTGCCTACTTATTTCCAAAAATCATGTAAGGCACGAACAGAGTTGTGATAAGACAATAAATAGTAAAGCTACATTTTAATGAAACTAAGAATTTAGTAATTCTTAGTTCAAACATAGTTCAAAACACTACAGCTAGACATGCACAATACTACAGAATAAAGATCATTGTTGATATGCTGTATGCTTATCATCTAAGAAGCTTTGCTACTTAAAGTGATTTGACAGAGGAAAAGAAATACAAGCAGCCAGATCTGTGTGGCTTGCCAACCAGTGACACTATTAGAGAAAAGTTCTCTCACATCAGAATTGGTTCTCAGTAAACAAACACTGACTTGTGTTTAAATCTCAAAATTGATGGAAGATTAAATAGAAGACACCTTAAATTAGTATAAGACAATGGATCTAAAGAGAAAGTGAAAAATACATGGCATATTAAAAAAAAAAAGTATACATGTATACTTTTTTTTAATGTGTACTCATGTTAGGCTCCTGTGCATTCTGTTCCTCACACAAATTATTTCTAAAAATTGATATATTGTTAATTTTTGATACTGGGGTATGCAAACCTGTCCAGAAAAAATAACACATTTCCATCTCTATAAATTTCCAGGAAATGCACTATGAAGTTACCACAAAAGACTGAACAACTATAAAATCATTATGGCTTATGACCCTACTGGCTCTGGAAAGTCCACTTGCTCTTACAAATAAAATTACTGTGCAAATTAGGCTGGTGAATCTGATCGAAACGGAGGGCTACTGCAGCTAATGGAAATGCTTTCATTTTCTCTGGATGGAGACGAGCAGCTCTGAACGTTCTCGAATCCTTGCTTACACTGTATCAGACAAGGTGTTCAAAGAAGACAACATATTTCCTATTCAGAATTCAAGCCAACGAAGCTTTCAAAAGCAATGCAACATCAAATTAACAAAACAAAAGGATTATGAAGATAGCCTCAAATTAGCCTACTGATGCTCACTAATGCAGTAGCATGCAAACCATTTGCCTCCATCCTGGATAGCGGTCCTGCTTTTATCATTTGTTTCTTTGATTCAGTTTATGAGAAGAAACCGTGTTAAAAAGTAGCAGCTGGTTATAATAAAACTGAATTAACAGCGCTGCTTACCTCACTGTGTATTTAAAAAACAGCAGTACAATATATAATAATTTTTAAAAGGAAATCAAATTATGTTTTGAAGAAGGAAAAAGGCCGGTATTTATATATAAAATTCACAACGTGTGCTTTACTTATAGTTGCTGCCTGGAAATACAGTATATTTGTAAATGTCAGATGGCTTGGGCATTTTATTCCCGACCCCCTCATTTATTTTCTCCTGTACCCTGCGCCTAAAACATTGAACACTGAAGTTTGACTTGCATATCTTGAAGTAAACAGGACCAGAGTCTAAATGGCAATTCTATGTTCAAGAGCAAAACAAAAACAACCAAATTACAGTCCTGCAAGGCGCACAGCACAGCTAAAATTACTGAAGAGCACTGAAAAACAAAATGGTCAGATCTAATGACATCCTGTATCAAAAACAGTAAATCTGCTTCAACCCATTTACAACCTCCTGAGGCTTTCAGAAAACTCTGGGGAAAAGGTTAGTCACTGGCTGCATGAACCCAATCATTTTCCAACATTTCCTGTGAAAGCAATGAAGTTTGGCTGCCTTTGCTGGTTGGCTTTTGCAACACAGCCATTTCCATTTCAACCCCCTTGCTAAAATATAAAATATATGACCTTCTCAGGAAATTCAAAATGTCCAGAGCAAATACACTTGGCACTTAGCATCCCCCCCCCCCCTATTTCTCACAAAACAACATCACGTAGATACCATCCCTAATCATTGCATTACATTGTCAAGGTTGAAATTATTCTGGCAATTAACTTCACCCAATGCCAACATTAATGCCTTTTATTTTTGTAATTAAAAATAAGGCATTTTTTTAATAATAATTTGGTGCAAATAGTTGTTGTTACTCTATAATCTTCAAACTGAAAATGTAATCTTCGTATTGTATTTAAAATGTGTGAATTACAAAGTGTTTACAACACCTATGACTGTACTGTAAATCCCAAAACATATTTCCCCATTAAGATACAGCAAGGATAAAGATAATGTTGTACCACTAGATTTTTCACATGAACGATTAATTTAAATAAATATATTTTCCATATTTATTTAAAAAAAAAAAACACACACACATTCACTGTCCTTGAGAAGTACCCTCCAATAAAGCTGTTGAATGCTGGGATGATGATGTCATCTGCTTGCTTATATCTTAATTCTAATCAAAAATCTCTATTTGCAGGATAATGCATTCCCCCCCAGTGCTGGAAGCCACCATGAAGTCGGAATACAACGTCACTGTACCAGACGATACAGACTCCATCCGCAGCAACATGAATCAAGCCTTGCCATACCCACTGAGCTTTCAGGTTTCACTTACTGGCTTTCTCATGATGGAAATTGTTTTGGGCCTCAGCAGCAACCTGACTGTGCTCGTCCTCTACTGCATGAAGTCCAACTTGATCAACTCTGTCAGTAACATTGTCACAATGAACTTGCATGTGCTGGATGTCATCATCTGTGTGGGCTGCATTCCCCTAACCATTGTTGTTGTTCTGCTTTCCCAAGAAAGCAACACTGCTCTGATCTGCTGCTTTCACGAGGCTTGTGTGTCTTTTGCTAGTGTTGCGACCGCAGTCAATGTTCTTACCATCACACTGGACCGGTACGATATTTCGGTGAAGCCAGCAAACCGAATTCTGACCATGGGAAGGACAGTGATGCTACTTACGCTAATCTGGATTGTGTCCTTGGTTAGTTTTCTGATACCATTCATGGAGGTCAGATTTTTTAACTTTCAACCTGAAAACATGGGGCAAAACCAGACCCTCTCCAGTACCGATATAAACCAATACTACACGGAACAGGGACTGTATTATCACCTCCTTGCGCAGATCCCCATTTTCATTTTCACTGCCATTGTAATGTTGATCACTTACTACAAAATACTGCAGGCTTTGAACATAAGGATTGGCACCAGGTTTTCAACAGTGCAGAAGAAAAAAGCCAGAAAGAAAAAGACAATTTCTCTGACCACAAAGCGCGAGACCATAGACGTGTCACAAAGCAGTACGGGACGCAATGTCATGTTTGGTGTACGAACTTCTGTTTCAGTTATAATTGCTCTCAGAAGGGCAGTGAAACGTCACAGAGAGCGTCGAGAAAGGCAAAGGAGGGTCTTTAAGATGTCCCTCTTGATAATCTCCACATTCCTTCTTTGTTGGACACCTATTACCATTTTAAATTCTGTCATTTTATGTGTAGGCCCCAGTGACCTGTTGGTAAGGTTAAGACTTGGGTTTCTCGTCATGGCCTATGGAACTACCATATTTCACCCTTTGTTGTATGCTTTTACAAGACAGAAATTCCAAAAGGTCCTCAAAAGCAAAATGAAGAAGCGAGTTGTGTCCATTGTGGAGGCAGAGCCCTTGCCAAATAATGCAGTCATTCACAATTCTTGGATTGACCCAAAACGGAACAAAAAGGTGACTTTTGAAGACAAAGAGGCAAGACAGAAATGTCTGGCAGCTACTCAAGTTGGAGAATAACTGAAACTTCAGGAAATAAAATATAATAAAATAGTAAGCAAAGATTTCCATCAGGTAAAAATGCATAATAAAGACTAAATGCCCCAAAGCATCATTGTAAATGCATTGTAAAAGCACCATTGTAATGCAATTGTAGTACATGTACAGTCAAAGGTGGATTATTTATTTATTATTATTTATTAAAGACATTTAAGTTCTACAAACCTGCAGAACGCAATACACACATTGCATGGCTTTTTAGAATGTGCGGTGTCATTATTAAGTGTGTATAAACATTGAATATAAAATGTGTATATGTATATAAAAAGACAAAAACATTTAAGATCTATAATGTCTGGTCTTTTATTATAAACATTCAAAATAATAATTCAAAATGATCTTGTTCTACATCAATCCGAGTGCAGAACAAGTTTGCACTCAACACTCTCAAACCTTCAATTTCTATTCACTAAGATTCAAATGAGAAACCATTGATGGAAATCATATAGGCATTTTAAATGCTATAGTGACAAATAGATTAGTGTCAGATTCAAGAACAGTAAGGTTTTAATTTCCCATCCAGGGTCATACTGCTTTCCCTGGGTTCTTCCAGCTTATATTTATAAATATTTACGCAAAGAACCAGACAAGCAATTAGTTTAGAAATTGTCTGCCTAACAATACAAATAAAAAAGCAAGACTGAAGGTGATCTTGTATATCTCTTTGATCCCTTTTGTGCCAATAGAGCGAATCCGCATTGTTGGATAGATTTTCATAAAAAACCCAATCCTAAAAAATATAAAACTAAAACTACAGTAACCTGGAAAATACGGAGAAACTAAAAAAACAGGAAAACGATTAACCAGTAATTTAAATGAAGTGGTATTTTTGCCCTGTGCATGGATGGGTGACTTATTAGAGTGTCAATTATCCCTTTAAAATGCTTCCTTGTTATTTTACCATCTGACAAACCTAAAAGTAGTCACCTATTAGTTGCCCTGGATGGGACGCCAGTCCAACGCAGGGCAATTTAGAGAGGCCAATCCACCTAACCAGCATGTCTTTGGACTGTGGGAGGAAACTGGAGTACCTGGAGAAAACCCACACGAACACGGGGAGAACATGCAAACTCCACACAGACAGACTCCTGAGGCAGGAATCAAACCCAGGACCCTGAAGCAGTGCGGCAACAGCACTAACCGCCGCACCACCCCCAAATAAAGATAAAGTCTACTGAAAATGAAGCCAACATCAAACATTTTTAGATTTTGTGAAAAAACAAAAAGCCTTTCTCCGGTAGCATAACCTAAGCAGTATGTCATATCAGAGCAAATGGTTTGTAAAAATGATGTAAAATGGAAATATGAAAAAGATTGTATCACCAATATATTCAGAGGTTAAAAGCAATGTGGCACTGAAACAGTTAATGTTCACTGTAACAAATTTATCTACGTTATAATATCAAGAGCTCAGATTTGTACAGAATCATTGTTTTGTATAGTAATGCACAGTTGTGTACCAAATATTAAGGCACTAAGGGGTCTATTCATAAAGGGTTAACACCTGTCAAAATGAGAAAACAGGAGTACATGATCGGATTTCGCCCATAGCCGCCTATTTAACGGCAGTTGCTATTCATAAGAGATAATTGAGATGCGTAATGTTGTATCTGTGTTAAGCTGAAATAATAATTGATTTACAAGTGTTTTTCACTTAATTGCGGATGTCCTGCAAAGCAAAGGAACATTAACAATTATTATGGTAATTTAAATAACCTGAACATGATCGCATCCTCCAGTATATAAATCACGTATCACACAGGCACACTGTTAATAACACGATGGGTGCTGCTGTCTGTAGATTCCACGTGATCGCATCCTCCAGTATATAAATCACGTATCACACAGGCACGCTGTTAATAACACGATGGGTGCTGCTGTCTGTAGATTCCACATGATCGCATCCTCCAGTATATAAATCACGTATCACACAGGCACGCTGTTAATAACACGATGGGTGCTGCTGTCGGTAGATTCCACATGATCTCATCCTCCAGTATATAAATCACGTATCACACAGGCACGCTGTTAATAACACGATGGGTGCTGCTGTCGGTAGATTCCACATGATCTCATCCTCCAGTATATAAATCACGTATCACACAGGCACGCTGTTAATAACACGATGGGTGCTGCTGTCGGTAGATTCCACATGATCGCATCCTCCAGTATATAAATCACGTATCACACAGGCACGCTGTTAATAACACGATGGGTGCTGCTGTCGGTAGATTCCATTTGTTTCCAACAGCTAACAACGGAACTGAGCGAATGTTTATAGAGCTGATGATGTCATCACAAAGGAGACGGATTTCAGTCGTGAACGAATATACAGTATACCCGTTCATAAATTGCTTAGCGACAGTTGGCAAGTACTGTTATGAATAGACCCTTCAGTCACTAATAAGTGTAGTAGGGATGCTTAAAATGCACTAAGTCTTGAGCGTCCAAAAACAACAAAAGTTGCATAGCCACAATATGAGGAGAGTATAACATTGAAGTAGGCAAATCAAATGGTTTCACCAGAGAAACACATAAAGTTATGCAATTGCTCACAAATCGTAAGCACAATATCAGCGTATAGTAGTAAGTTACATAAGTACAATTAAAGTATTCTTTAATATTACTGTGAGGTTTGGTTTTTGTAAAGAACCACAATTATTGTTTATCCAAAATGTATTGTAGAATTACTGTGAATAACTGTTGGAACAAAAAGAGGGAATAAGAGATTTAAGAGGGCTCTGAATGTAACCCTGAAGACACAGCTATACTGTACTTTAGAATGAAGTAGTAATTAAAAACCAGCAGCTGGTTTCTGCCCCCAAAGCCCTGTAAAATACAACACAAAATAATACACTCAAAAAGGTGTCTAGCCAAATCAAAAAGGTGTCTAGCCAATTCACTCGAAATAAATAAAGCATATCAACTTCTAGGGACTCTTTACGAGATACTGCCTTGGTTTTTTAAAAGTAGTGCTTTATAAGTGTTCGAAACCCCTTTAGGTATTTAAAAAAAAAATTCTAAAGCAGCTCCTCAAAAAAAAAAAAAAAAAAAAAAACACACCTGACAAACATGGGCTGGACTAGAATAATAACTTTTACAAAAACACACACACATTTTTGTGGATCAATTAAACTACCCTTGTGGCAACAGATGCTTCTTATGCTTGTATAATAATGGGGATATTAGTTGTGCTCGCAACAGGTCTACTGTGGTTATAGGTTCTCTACAAATAACAGGATGGAAACAGGTTTTCCAAATGTATAAAAAACACATTTTGACCTGTCAAGCCTGATTTCAAGAGAGAGCGGAGATGCAGCTCCCCTGAGTTAGCCTTAGTAAAATAATCCTGGAGTTGAGTAATGGTGTATATCAATACTATTAACAAAAAAAAAAAAAACAGCTGTGCTGTCCACTGTATGTGGAATTCAAACAAACACGGCATTTGTTTTTTGAAGGAATTCAGTACAACTGTATGTAAAGCTGCAGTGAAAAAATAAAAATCCTTTATGCACACAGCAGGCTGGGTGTCTAACAGGGCAGAGGCTGGGTGCTATCCTTCACTCAGCACGACTCTAGAAAGCTTCTTACCCACTGTGAAAGATCTCTCACTTTTAATGATTTTTTTTAGAAGAGTGCTTATAAGTGCTTTTTATGTTTTGTAAGAGGGTGTGGTTTGCCAGAGACAGTAACAGTAATTGGAAGCAGCCTTCCGCATCAAACTAAAAAGGCAATTCGCACCTGAAGGTTTCTTGAAACTTTTTGGATTTCATGGTCATTTTACAGAGTCGTTAAAATAAAAACCTATCATTGATAATTCAACACAACTGGATCCGGCCTATATCAATCTGGAACATGTGTCGTAAAATGCAGTAGAATGTTACCTCCTGCCATATTCCCAACCTAGTTACAGCCAGAATCAAGGATGGCTGAACTCGGGTAGTACCCAGGGGTTTCAAGTGAAAAGGTCTCAGTTGGTTTGGACTCAATTAGCTTTTTTTGTCTTTAGAACCACAAAAAAAAGTCTGAATGATTTATAAGTCTATCATTGGTTGTACAGGTCAATGTAAAATGTTACTTATATAAATATGTATGAGAAAAACCATACCCTTGAAAACTAATCCTCTCAGCTTCTCAAGGGCATCCTGATATGAGCTGACAAAAAGGGCAAAGACAAACCTAATTACAACCCTAGCAGTCCAGTCAGCGTACCATACGAACTAACCCCCCACCCCACCCAAAATAAAAAGATAAAAAATACACACACTGAAAAGTATAATCATAATAAAACATATTGACCTTAAATAAATTAGGGCTAGCAATTTGTTTTGCCTGGTATTAAGATATCTTATTCCTCTGTGCTTCTGCACAGTTTGCTCTTTCATTTTATTTCCACATAACAGGGTCTGTTTTGTTTAACATGTTGGGCCTGCAGGCTCCAGCGCACCTGCTTTCTGCTGAAAACTTGCATTAGCCAACATAATCAAAGCAGAAATGGGATTAAATTGCATTATATATCATGCATAGCATTCCTGTTATCTCTAGATAACACACACTTACCCTTGCATAATAACATTTTGCACTCAAGAAAAAAGGAACCAAACACTTGTCTGTCTAGTTTCACAAATTATTGATCAACAAATGAAACCAGAAAAACACACAAACACAACAACAACATGATGTAAACATCTTGGAGAGAAAGCTATCCTTCAGAAATAAATATTTTAAAAATCATGTCACAAGCAACTAGCTTTGTTTTGGTGAACAGTCTTTGAATTTTACATTTTTCACATTAACTGTCAAACCTAAAATGCATGGAAGAGTAAGACCTTGAACTAAATATAGCGACTTGTCAAAAGTACCTCAAAAGTACACACTGGGTCTACACTTGGCACTGGAAAACCCCACATCATTAACCCCATGACCTACTCATCTTCACTGTCCTTGCTGCCAAGAAGGAGCCTTGCACAACAGTCCAATTAAATTTGACAATTGAGTATAAACTGGTTTAACATGCTTTCTCAGCTTCTAGGTGGTCACTGTATTTTAACCTTCCCATCTGTCCTATTGTGGATTACTAAATAAAGTGTTATCAAACGCACAGTAACAACGCATGAACAGATATTTATATCCATCAATCCTCTGGGCAATTAGTTTTAATTAAAAAAGTTAAATTGTATGTACCATACTTCGAAGCAGCAATATTATTTTTTATACAATACTCCGAATCTATTGAAAAACTAAGAACATTTTCCAGATACTATATGCAGATTTATCATGCATTAGGATTCCACTCGGGCTGACTAAGCTTTCTTACAATTGTATTTTTGTAGTATTCTTGTTTCGGTTCTCTGACTTCATGGTTGTGTAATGTGTTGTGGCAATGTGGGTTGCAGTGCACAGGTGTAGAGGTGATGCAGTGTTCAAGATAATGACAGACAACAAAGTACTGGTGAACTGATGGTTTTAATTTGTAATCCAATCGTCTGATGACAACAGTAAACAATACATGGAGTACTGGCAGTACCCAATGATGTGTACTGCTCAGTTAAATAAACATGGGGTTCAGTCCTGAAATAATAAGCACGGTATTTAAACACACACAATACACAAACACGAGTCCAAGTTCAGGGTAAGTGCTATTAGTGCAAATACAATTTATCCATGAACAATGGTGCTAGTTATCCAGGCTTGTGCTGGCCTGTAGCGACAGCTCTGGATAGTGTTAGCCGTCTAACAAATAACAAATACAACAGTTAGACAAAACAAGCAAACAAAACACTCACGGTTACGTTTCACTTGTCCTTTAGAGGTTCGACCTTAACCATGACAAAGGAACAGATCATCTTGATACGTCCTCTTATATACCGTCAGTCACGTCCCCTTGATTAACGAGTGCAACCGTTTCTCCTCCAATCTAAGGTTGCCACATCGCTTCCCTTCTGGGGCGATGACGTGGTGTACTGTAGCTCCACCCTCTTTCTAGATTGCTCTTATTACGACTGAAGTCATTGTATTTTGTATCTTGCTCTTAATTGTACTGTAATTCTTGATATGTGTTTTTTGTATACAGCTGTAAGTCACTCTGGGCAAGGGCGTTTGCTAAGAAATAAATAATAATAATAATAATAATAATAATAATAATAATAATAATAATAATAATAATAATAAATGGCCAACTTCCACCTTACCCTAGGAATGAATTGTCTGGCCATCCAGTCCAGGGCACTGCGCCCTCACTGGTCGGGAGGGAGATTTATCACCAAGAATCATTCTGTCTCTGTCCCAGTGACCCTACGATCTCCTAATCCCAGGTGCTAAATGCTGACCTTCCACACCTGAATAATATCATGCAGAGGAAACTAAAACTACATATGCTTCATGAAACCAAACCTCTCACAGACTCACACACTGACACTAAACTCATTCAGTGCTCCAAAACAGAACAGTTAACCTTCCTGAAACCTGTAGATAACCCACACGTAAAATACAGTGTGCTCTTAAAGACAGTTGGTCACTTCAGGCCGCTGTTACAGGTGGAAGAAACAAATGTAACTTGTTTAATATGGGGGCAATTTGTCTTACAGGGTTCCATCAAGACTACATTAAAATGATCTGAATGCAGCATTTCGTTCCTCATTCAAATTAGCAAACAGGCAGCATGGCTCTGGAGGCCAGACCTTCCTACCATCTGTTTACTGTGTTAAGTGATGTAAAAAAAAAAAAAAAGGTGTTTAAAACAAAAAAAATAAAAATAAAAACACCTCTGGGAGAAAACACCAGAAGGAAGTCTAGAGATAACAGTGGTATTTAGATTGAAGCAATTTAGATCATTAAAATGTGGCTTTAAAAATGGACTATTTCTACAAATACAGTCTTGATTTCCTGCACAAGCATCTTGGTTTTTACTCCGAGTTAGAGGCAGGATTTGAACAATGTGTTAAAGCCAAACTCATTCCTATTGAAGCAGGTGCCATGCACTCGAAATACAGAGACGAGAAGAAATGAAGTTGCAGTAATGCACTACTGGATGGCAGTAACAAATACAGCTTTGTTTACAGCAAACTTCACAAAAGCCTTCGCAAAAAACTTTGCAGCCTTAAATCAAACATAATGTTGTATTATAAGGGCCTATAGTGTATGAGAGAAGTGAGAAATTCAGTGTTAAATTCCAAAAATGTCCAACAATCCTTGGTAGCCACAAATGATCTGATACAGCATGTAATAGAAAACAGATATCTGGCGAGGTGTCAGGTGATGGGGATCTGCAATCTGACATTACAATCTATACAGAGAAAGGGATATATAGATTGTAATGTCATACGTCCTGGCATTGATTATGCATACTGGGAATTAATATATATTCATTGCTTGGAGCAGTGCATATAAAGGGGTTATAAAGTCATAGATGCAATAATGCATTTACCAGTTCAAAGCTTTTTTATTGCAATTTTCATCAAACAAATTATTTCTAAAATCAATAGGCTGAAAGAATTTAAAAGTGTGTGGCTTAGATTTATTTAAGTTTTCCTAATACAGTATACTCTAACCTGTACTGAGACTAAGGATGTGTATCCTGGTATCCCTTGTATAGAAATGCAATGACCAGCTTCAGCTTGCAGAAACCAACTTTGCATGTTTGGAATGTACAGTATTTTGACCACAGCTACATCTGCTGGCTTTAGCTGGCATTGCATACATGTACAACTAAACAGTAAGCTCTGAAGAGAAAAAAATTCTAACAAAATATGCCCAAAAAACATATGCTATCCATTTCTGTGTGGCACAATATATCCAACACAGAGTGTACCTGTCATCATTCCTGGGGGGGAAAAAAAAAAAACATTATTCCAAAAATAGGAAGTAAGGAATCCAATAAAATTAATCTGTAGCTCAATTAGGATGCCAAAGCTTGTTCACTGTGACTTGTAACCAGTTTATACAAGAAAGCAAGAAGTGGGAGCTTTCCCCATCCTCCGCTGCAAACACACAAATACTCTTCAAACTGATTAAGAATACTAGAATATTATGAATATTAGAAATATCTTCTCTGCAGAGCTATCCGACACAACCAGTTAAATTGACTAAACTGAAACATACAGTAAAGATCCTTCCTAATGTACCTCAAATATTCCATAAAGCCCCATGAAAACAGTAAATAAGTTACTCACCCAGTTCATTGAGACTCTGGGCAGCTTTGGTGATCTCTCGGCTGCCTCCCTGCAGCTGGCCCTGGAGTCTCTTGCTGAGATACAAAATGCGGATTATCCTTCGCTGCAAATCACACGCCACCTAGTCATAAAATAAAAACATTACAGTTCATCAAACTATAAAACTTCTCAATCAACCACATGAATTGTCACAAAGTCTATAATGTACTAAAATAGAAGAACAGACTCATTGACCAAATTCCCATACCTGGTTGGCGCGCATTCATTAGCTTAATCAGTGTAGGGTATAAATTAAAGCTGTCCTCGCTTTTTTCCTATAGATCCTGACATGGTGGTTAGTAAATTTGTAGTGACTTCACAGTGGCCTTTGATTCCCCAAGAGTGCACTTAATTACAGCTGGTCATTATTTTTGTAACAGATTTCTTTTACAGGTTTTATTCTTTAGGATTTGCTTTTTATATCTAGGATGCTTATACCAAAGACAACTTACATATGGTCAATAATCACAATTGAAAAAACAATTTTATAGATATATGTAAAAATGTCTGACATGCAGGGCACATTTATTTTCATATACCCCCAGATTAAGATTTAGACAAGTGGCTGCTTATTCGAGGTGCCTGGGATGCTCACTTGTATTGATGAATACACCTGTTCTTGTGTTTACCGTCTCATAGTGTTAATAGATGCTTTACTGTCCACAATTAAGTAACACCTACATGTGTCTTCTTATTATCTAATATGTCCCGGTATTATTAGCTAATAAATCATGACAATACACTGGTGAGGCTACACTGCAATGTCAAATATGACAGCAATATGAACTTGCATCAACTGTATATAGCAATCCCCAAACCCCAACCTGACAGTCTGGGCCATTCCATGCAAAATCAACAAAGGTGAAAGTGCATTACCTTCGATTCAAACACATCAAATATTAGATTACCAATACTATTGGTTTGGTTCATGTGACCTCCCTAAAGAGCAAGTAGTTTCAAATTGTATTTTTTTTCCCATTGTCCCATCACCTTTTTATGATGTTAGCAATTATTCTGAATCTTACTGCAATTACATATACTGTTTTCAGGGGTTGCACTTCAGTTCTAGTTTCCTGTCACTGACTAACCTTACTAAGGGCTACATTTGATCAGCCTATACCCTGTCGGTATGTGTACATTAAATACCCACAATTTACAGCACTGGGGAATCAGCCTGGACTGCATCAACCACCCATCCGTGTGTTTATATAATCTCCCAGAGGACTGAACTAGAGTCCATGTTGTTGCTTTTTTCACAAGGGTAAAAATCAAACTTGAGGGGCTCCCGAATGGTGCATCCAGTAAAAGTACTTGCGTAGAGTGCAGGATGCACGCTATAGTCTGGAAGTCGCCGGTTCGAGTCCAGGCTATTCTTTTGCCGACCGAGGACGGGAGCTCCCAGGGGGTGGCACACAACTGGCCGAGCGACACCCAGGGGAGGGAGGGTTAGGTCGGCCAGGGCGTCCTCAGCTTACCGCGCACCAGCGACCCCTGTGGTCTGGCCGGACGCCTACGGGCTTGCATTTAAGTTGCCCAGGGCTGCGTTGTCCTCCGACGCTGTAGCTCTGGGTGACTGCATGGTGAGTCTGCAGTGTGTAAAAAAAGCAGGCGGCTAATGGCACACTCTTCGGAGGACAGCGTGTGTTCGTCTTCGCCCCTCCCGAGTTAGTGCAGGGGTGGTAGCGGTGGGCCGAGCTAAAAAAATAAATAAACAACTGGCGACTACTAAATTAAAAAAAAAAATCAACCTTGAGTCAGTTTCTAATTATCCTTTCCAACAAAGTACAACTGCTGGGGTTTACAAATGTAAAATGATTCTGTTATCCATGTATCATTCATGTCATTTGGTTACCCATTCTGCATTTCTTTCACATCCTTGAAACATCTTTTAAATAAAGTTGCAGCTCACCATAATTTGTAGCCCCAAGACAACGTGTATTTTTAAAGACAGAGACCTATGTCGCTGATAATTATTAAAAGTAAACCGCAGCAGTTTCACCTTTAAATTTGAGCCTAAAGCAAGGAAAATAAGCAAGAAACGCTTGTGTGAAATACCTGTAGTCCGGCAAACTGAGCAGTATGGGAAACTATCTTCTTATAGGATCCAAGACTTTGGTCCTTATCCTGTTGAAACAAAAACAAAAATATGTTTTTAGCTATAACTTTATAGCCTGTGTAACACCAGACAACTATTGGGCAACATTTTTCTGGTGACTAGTTGTAGGGGACATTTTTGCAATTTTTACAAAGCAGCTCCAATCAAGATTATTAAGATATTGTAGCTTGAACAACTGACATGGTGAAAATTGCTTCAAAATGTTACTTACAAGTTGCACAGAAGTGGTCTTGTGTTTCGTGGACTTTCAGTTCCATAAGTACCAACAGCGGTATTGTACTTGACACTTACAACATTAACTGATGGTTAGTGGTACAGAATTACTAAAAGAAACTTAAAACTAAATAAAAAATGAAAAGCAATAAAACTAAACTGGGTCATTTTGTGCCATTCCACTTACTTCCCTGGTGGAATTAAGTGGAATGGCATCTCTGATGGACTGTTTTTTTACTACTTGTAGTTCAGAAACACAATGTAAATTCTGAAATACAGATACAACAAAAGTGGCAACAAATACAGTAGGTTATTTTTTGTTGGACAATGACCATTTTGAAACTTAATTAAAATCAAAAAATATAGAAGTGCACCAAATGTGGGAAAAGATAGAGGTTAAAACTATTATATTTTTTATTGGACAACCACTGTAATGAAACTTGAGAGAATCACAAAAAGTGTGGTCTCCATTCTTGATATGGGCAGATGTTAAAACAATGTGGCAGTAAAACAGTAAATTGTTACTGCCCAACACCTAGGCTAAGAGCCTGATAAGAGAGCTCATTTCAGCACAATGGTATGGTATGTTTTACTTATTTTCTTAATTGTAACTTTAAAATATGAAACAGTATATGTATTACCACAAACTACACCTGCTGTATATGCAACAGCACCCCCTGCTGGCAAACAATTATAGGAAGGTAATGTAGTTACACGTATGCATAGGATTGTTTATGAATGTGCACACTTTAAATATTATCAGGCGACTTGCACATACTGTAATCCCAAATATGAGAATCAAACAACCAACATCACTGCTCCTGTTGCCAAAGAACGTAGTTTTAGATGCAAATACAGTACACACATTTGATCCATCAATTCAAATAAATAAAGCAAATCTAACGACAAACATTGTGATTAAATACAATATAAGGCAGCAAATTTTGAATTACCGTCTTTTAAAAGTTCATTTGTAGAAACTGCTTTTCCACTTCCTTTCATGCTGGCAGCTGTGTTGTGTTGTCGCTGCATCTGACGCACAAATCCAGCGCTGTGTTTGGACACATTCAGGAACAAGAAAAAATAAAAGATGTGTGTATATATATATATATATATATATATATATATATATATATATATATATATATATATATAAACACAATTATTTAAAAAAAAAAATAGGATGACAGAATTAATAAATTTAGAACCAAGATTATTGCTGCAGTGTTTGTTGAACTGGGTTACGTTGCCATAAATTCTAACCTGTTTCCAGAGTTGGTAATAATTGGGCTCCTGACTAATAAATGTGGACTTGTGTAGACTAGCTTTGGGTAAGATACTGTAGATTAGTCTTAATTAGTGTCCTTATGTAGGCTGACCAGATTTCCAAAGCTCAGAACCGGGACACATGATTTAAAAATAGTTTTCAAATTCTACAATGTTTTTTTTTTTTTTTTTTTTTAAGCGTGTTTAAACAAAACCCCTGACTGCTTCACAACCATGGCACCTTCCCTTTCTAATTTGTGGCCATGTTTAACTAGACGTTAACCATATGCGTTTCTATTGTACCCTTAATTTCTAGTATTTTGCAAACTTTTTATTTAATGTAGCACCCCTAATACAGGCACGTACTAGTGGTACTTGACAGTTGTTCAGTGTAACAACAGAATAGAGGTAGACAACATCCATTTCTTATAAATAATAGACTGCACTCTTTATTTTACATTAAAACTCTAGGAATTATCAGCAACAGATGGACAACACTACAGACTTAAGACAGAGTAAGGAGAGACTGCCCAGTTCTATACATAGACAAGCTAAAGAAATACACACAAAAATAAATAAATTGATAGGTAAGAAAATTAGAAAATACACAAAATACATTGCAGATACTGTACAACAGCATAAATAGGGTGTTACAATTGAATTACACAGAAAACATCTGTTGCCACTTTTAAGAACTGAGACGGTCATCCTAACCGTATGTTCATAAGATCCCTAGGGATCTGCTAGGTATTGTAAGGACCCATTATTATTTTCCACTCAACTGCAATGAAACCCACGTAACACAGCTGTAGAAAATACGTTTTAAAAAAATCTAAACTGTAGACGCCAATAACAGTAGTATTTCCCTGTGATTCGCTAATCCAATGTCATGATGCTGCAAAAACAATTACAAAAAAAAAAAAAAAAAAAAAAATCTGGTCTGCGATATTTACACTTATAAAGCTGGGATGTATGCGTTTACAGAGCACCGGTGTTCCTCAAGTAATTTTTGTTACAAGTCCCTAACAAACCAAATAAAATATATATTTTTAGAAGAAACAAATACAAATACTTAAGACTGACCAACAGCTCGACTGTGCAGATCTTGCGCTGTATGAAGCACGTTTATCACGTTGAGCGTAAAATATGACGACACTGGAACGAACTCTTGTGCGGAAGGCTGTGGATAAAATGTACTATACAGCGTTTACTATGTCTTAAAACTCTATAGGCCTACAATAAATAATTTACATGTAACTAACGTATCTTAAAAAATGAACAGTCGAAATTGCAAATAACTGCACACTTTGTGGAATCACGGTAAGTGTCTGTAACAAATAGTTATCTTTTTATTTTCAAATTGGTATATTACGCAATTTAACTTAAGTTTCTGTTATCACCTGCGCCCTGGCCATGTTTGTTTTTCTTGCATTATGCATTGCTAAAGATTAAGTTACTGACACACCCACTTTCAAACATGGAAAATGTGTGGTTTTTTTCATTGTTATTTTTTATTTTGTTTTATTATTTTACTTGGCTGTAATATAAACTTTAAAGAAGATTATTTTAACACTTTGACTTGTTACCGTGTGCGTAGTAATGTTATCATAAATAAACACCGTTGCTGGTCTAAAGTGGAAAAAGTGGTTTTCCTAGTATTTGTAAATACATGTTGTGTACGTTTCTATAAATGGAAGGTTATCCCGCTACCATTTGGCGTAAATGAAAACAGGTACCAGGATTATTTTTTTTTAATACTTGTTTTCTATAATTTGACTATATTTTACTTTAATACTAGAAGTCTCAGGTCATGTAATTTAATTCACAGCCTGCTCTGATGTAATATAATTCACAGTAAGGACCCCCTTGTATTAAATACCGAATAATTCAAACTGTGCACTGTGTTGTCCACAGCACTTTCTTTACTGACCAACACAGCAGAGCTATTTTTTATCTATTTCTATTCTACCAAAGAGCTCCAAGCTGAAGTAGGGTGGTAATTTCGGATGTTCTACCAATGGTAAAGAAAGTATTACCTCGTGTCACAATAAAATCTTCCAGGCTTCAAATACTGAAGCATGCAGTACAGTACTACATGAGGAAAAACATCAGCTGACTGCATTAGCTGAAACGATAGTCTAATTAACATAAATTTCACCACATCTTGTGGTTGGTTAATCTAAGGAAAGCCATATCTTAGTAATCATTTGCCTTTTGTACTTTGCTTTGTAATTTGTTCTAAAATAATTGAGATCATCCTAAAAACAAGAAGTCTGGGTAGGTGATTATGTTTGTGTTTAATTTTATTGAAGACCAGAACATTGAAGATGACTCTGCAGTGGACAGTAGTAGCAACCTTCCTATACATTGAAATAGGTGTTCTTCTGATTCTATGTTTGCCATTCATATCTGCACAGAGGTAAGTACAAGTTACGTCAAGTCTTTTACTGGAATTATATGTAATCTCCCTCTAGTGCTTCAGAAGAGTCACTGTCTTTTGTACAGTAAACTGCATACGTCTGTTACTTCCTGTGTAGACAATATTAGCACCCTATATTTAAGATTATTCAAGAAAACACTTTTAAATACAAGCATTTAGTGAACATTAGCTGCTCATTAATGACATACCAAAATACACAATTTTTAGTAGTTTAACAAACAAACTATATATATATATAAAGAATAAAGATAACTTAAGCAACTTCAAATATTTGTTCAAAAGTTTTGGCACCTTTTACATTAAAAGTATGTAAAAGTGTAATAGAACTAATCTAAAAATATGTGAATTGATTGACAACCAGTACACAGTTGTTAAGCTCCATAATAAAGTCATCAGACAGAAAAGTGGACATTATTTCCAATATCTATTGAAGAAAAATGTTTTGGCAACAAAGCAAATGAATGGTCAAGACAAAGGAGTTGGATACATGTTTAAGTAAAGCACTCATAGCACACTACAAAGAGCACTATCAAAGAAGTATGGAGTACCAAAATGCATAATCACAGCAATAATCAAGAAGTACCGCAATGAAATTGAAATGCTTGAAAGAAGTGGGCATCCAAAGAAATTACTGGCACAGCAGGTAGGAGAATTGCCTGAGCAGCTAAAAAATACAAGATTAACAGCCAAGGATTTAAAGAAAGATTTAGAAGCATCCGTTATAATCGTGCACGAAATAACTGTACAAAGGCACCTGAACACAGGAGAGTATGCACATAGACCTCGCTGAAAACTCATAAAATTCATAAAATAAACCATCTAAAATTTGCCAAGAAATATGAACAGGAATCTGAAGCATTGTTCAAAAAAATTCTCTAGCTCAATGATACTAAAATAAAATATTTCCTCCAAAATGGACCACAATGTGTTTGGAGAAAAAGGGTAAATCCTTCAGTGAAGAAAACCCTCTACCTACAGTTAAACATGGAGGTGGTTCTATCATGATATGGGGGGGTTTTAGCAGTTCAGGGCGTGGAGATATGCATGTGATTAAAGATTAAATGAATGCAGCCATGTATCAAAACATGTTACAAAGTACAATGATACCATCTACTAGTCCGATTGGTAACTTCTAATACAACAATGACCCAAAACATATGACAAAGTCAACTTTTGAGTTCTTGAAGAAAACTAAAATAAAGGTTATGGAATGGCCTTTCTGATCACCAGATCTCAATCCAATAGAACTCCTTTGGACTGATCTGAAAAACCCAAGCATTGTGTATCCAATCTGTCTGAACTGAAGGAAATATGTAAGACAGAATTGCCCCAGATTTCACCAAAAAGTGTTACAAGATTGGGGATTTACTATGCACACACTAGACACAAGGAATGTTTAATCAACAGTAGTATTTTATTACGTACATGAACATTAAACAGAAATCACAAAAGTCAGAAAGTCAGTTTCTTAGTCTTCTAAGCATAACACAAGTCACAGCTCTCACCCTGCTCCTAAGTAGCTACAATAGGAGGCTGTGTGGTCCAGTGGTTAAAGAAACGGGCTTGTAACCAGGAGGTCCCCGGTTCAAATCCTACCTCAGCCACCAACTCATTGTGTGACCCTGAGCAAGTCACTTAACCTCCTTGTGCTCCGTCTTTCGGGTGAGACGTAATTGTAAGTGACTCTGCAGCTGATGCATAGTTCACAAACCCTAGTCTCTGTAAGTCGCCTTGGATAAAGGCGTCTGCTAAATAAACAAATAATAACAAATAATAATAATAATAACCATGGCAAGTGAAATAAACACTAAAACTTACTAATAGCATATTGTCAAACGATATAGCAAGTTCACGTTAAAAGAAACCCTTCATACAACAATATGAGGCAGATTACTTATAGTCAACTTCATCAAGTTTCACCAAAAAGTAATTTTACACACAAGGTGTGCAAACTAAACAATTAACAGTTAAATTATATGTGAATGTGTTACAATTAATTTATTTAGTTCCATGAGAGGAAAATGCAACTGGAATTATATTCAACAGTTCCTTGAAGCTTAGACTCTTGGTCTGCGGGTTTGGAACTCAGTCTGTTGAATTGGCCAGTGGAAGGTTCTCTCTGCAGCAAAGTCTTCAATCCCCGATAGGCTCAATAAATGGCGCCAGTCCGCTCTGTGCTCTTCGCTGAATCTTTAGCCAAGCAGGTAGCCGGGCATAGTCTCTTTTGGATACTGTAGCTTACAGCAGACTCTAACTTGTTTGTCTGATATAGTGTCTGTCGGTTTTACGGCAGTAGAGGTTCTCCAGCAAGGCCTCGGTTTCTCTGCCTCTGGTAGCTGACGTGCATGAAGCTGTCTTACTTTTTCTTGGGTCTGTCCTTGGTCGGAATCCCGGAGTTGCGAATTAGCAGAATGACATAGCAGAGTGACAGCACCTTGTTTAGCAATTGATGTTGAGCGCAAAATCTGTAGTTTTGCTTGTGTATTTATAGTCTTTCCTCTGCGAAGTCGCTCCCTGCATGAGGTCATTTGTGTATCTTACATCTTAAGGGTTTTCAAAAGTTCGAAATGATAACTCCAGTGTTAATCAAGAAATTGGTATGTGGCATTGATTTTGGCATTTTCAAGCGGTTGTTGTACCTATTTCGTTGTTAAATAATCGCCCTATTGTGATTTATGAAATTATATCAATATCTTAATGAGCAGTACTTCTTGTGACTATTTTGTTTGCGTCAGAATTTAAAAGCAAATCCGTGTTAATTGTCATCATTTATCAGGAGTTAATTTGCACTTGGAAAAAGAGTTTTAATTAACGAAAGAGTATATAACTCACCTTGACACAGACATTTAACAGACTGTGTCTGTGACAGGAACAGGGTTAATTTCTTACAGACTACCTCAGTAATTCAATATTTGTAGTTATGAAAATACTTTAGCCTTTTCTATACTTGTGGTTATGAATGAGATTTATTCACTTATTTTAACCATTTGTACAGGGATTCGGAATGGAACGGGAACAGGAACGATAAACGGGAAAAAAAGAAATGGAACAGAAACAAAAAATGAAACTAAATTATTACGTTCTGGAACAAAAACGATATTTAAGATTTTGTTTATCAGTTAATAATGTTTTTTTTCGTTCCCTTTCAGCCTGTTCTCTCTGTCTCTTTCCATTGTTTTCAAACATACAATCATTTGAAAAAAGTGTTCTTCCCATGGTCTTACACCCCAGTGGTCAACGACAAAGCACTAAATCACAGCCAGCTAATGAAATTCAACATTGCATTTAGTTTGCTTTTTCAGAGCTTGCAGCAGCGAATCAAATCGCACTATATTTAATTTGCCTTCAGTTCAGGCTTCTATCTTCTGGATCCCCGTTACGTGATCGCTCGCGGTTTGCTAGTTATATTCCTGGATATTAAGAGTTAAGACATTTTACAGTCGAGAAAACAGCAATGTTTATTGTATAACGAATTTCTTTTGTTGTATTCTCAAATCATTTAACGAATCATGATTTAATTGTTCAGCGTTTCATTTTCATTGTTATATCCAAAAGAGGTATGTAGAAGTGTTGAATTTGTTGTATGTCTTACTGTGAAATGTAAGACTATTGTATTGGTGTGACCTCAGTGACAACATCATAGCCTTACATATGAACACTTTATTATTAAGCTGCATCACGAATCATTCTTTCAAGTTTAAAAAAATATATATTAAAAAAAAAACTTAGGTTAGCATGTCCGTTGCAACTTTGCCTTTTATAAGAAAGATATTGACAATTAAAATTCATAACATAACAAACTGCGAAGTGTATATTCAACCAGTTTTTCTGCCTAGTGCATTAATTGTAATAAAGTAATTGGGTTCTAAGCAGTACATGGTCTAATACTGTACCACCTACCGTTCCACTCAGTTATGGTGGAAAAGTGGTAATCAGTAAAGCTGTTCTATTTTAGAACATTGGTATTAAGATCAACCACTGCTAGATCATTACAAATACCCCATTGTATGTTTTTTTTTTAATTATTATTTTTTATTTTATTTTTAATGTATTTATTTATTTTGATTGAATTTCAGTACCTGAGTTTGTGTTTTTGCAGATGGCAGAAGATTTTCAAATTTAGAATATGGGGTCGAGTTGCCCCCTATTGGAACAAAGGCTTCCTCACAATGATTGTTGTTCTGATTGTGCTCTTTCTCGGTAAGTCATGTTGCAAACACGGTTATCCACAGAAACTGAGCATTCAGCTGTTCTGTATTTGGATTATCATTGGCAAATAATCCAGAACCAAATAGTATTTCAGGAACATTTATTTGTGTATGTATAAAAAAATGTTAGTCACTTGAAACAAAGTTGAAATATGAAGTGTTACTCAGTACAATACTGTAGTTGAGATAAAGAGGGTGTCTGAACATCAGCAGCTTTCAGTTTTAATTAAACATTATTTATTTCACTCTGTACCCACTTTAACATTAATTAAAGTTAGAGTTCAATTGTTACAATTAGTACAGTAACTGCCTAAGGCAGTTCCTGTAAGAACACAGAAGTTACAGTATAAGAAAGAACAAATAAAGATACATAATATCAAAGGTATTTCTAAAAGTCAGTCTCATTGTTTCCAATACAAATACTGAGGCCATGTTTTCTGTAAACATAACTTTATTATGGTTTGATTAATATACAAACAGTGTGTTTTTTACAGACTGTACTGAGAACCTTATTTTGTTGTATTGTTAAATAAGATGGTATGACAATTTATTTAATTCTCTGAAAATTAATTTAAAGCTTTCGACTTTTTCCTCAGCATCTTTTTATACCAACCCAGCCACCCAACATTTAGATTCTGGCAGTTTTACCAAGAAGCCTGCAATCTAAAGTTCTCTTATCTCTGCCTGTATTAACTTCAGCAGATGTACATAAGGCCAAAACAGCAAAGAGACATATGTATCTGTCTTTTCTGAGGCTCCTTTCAAAGGTGATGATGACATCAGTACTTCTCTTTCCAGATGCTGTTCGAGAAGTGAAAAAGTACTCTGGTACAGACGCCAACAAAGATGCCAAGCTTCACCCAAATATGTTTGATCACCTCCACATGAAGCTATTCAGGTCTCAGAGGAACCTTTACATTTCAGGATTCTCCCTTTTCCTATGGCTGTGAGTATAGATGTGATTGACTAGATTTGAAATACCTCAAAATCCAACAGCAGATGTATTCCATTTTACAATATCTAGTTCACATATTCAATTTTCTACCATTCCCTTTAGTAGCCTGTTTTAAATGTAGCACAGATTTACTGTATTGCTGTGAACAAACTGCTGTTCAAAACCTAATAGTCACCTGGCTCTCTGTTGTTCCTTAGTAGTCACTATTTTGTCAGATGATTCCCCCCTTAATACGTGTAACAAATCTGCCTTGTTTTAAAGACATTTAAGTAACATGTAGAATTATATGTTCAACTTAGTAGTTGCGTCCTAAGTGAAGAAATAGGTATGCTTGCCTTAACGTTGCTCAGATTCCTTGCGGCTGAGTCCTGCTGTAACAAGCACTCGGAGCAGGGCCACTTCTGATTTCTAGCCAATTTACTATGGTAGATGGTGGCAACATGGAAGCCAACCAGCAAACCCTGTGACTCACAATCTGCTGTAAGAGCTGTAAAACAGTGACTCTCAGATGAATTGTAGTACACATATGCTCTTTATTGTTAAAACCAATTAGTTTTGGCAGCTTGATTGTTTTTAACATTATGAGAGTACAACGCAACATGTAGGTACATAGAAGGATCTCTGAGTGATGGGTTAGCAATTTGATTTCTGCCTTTTTTTTTTTTTTTTTTTGCCTAATTTGATATATTTTCTATTCCAGCACCCTAAGACGTGTAGTGACCCTCATTACACAACTTGCCACTGCACAGGGAATAAGTGACGCCTTACAGACTCAGGCAGAAAATACAAATGCGGCTGCTAAGAAATACATGGAAGACAATGAACGATTAAAATCGGTAAGAATACAGTGATTCAACACATTTCAGTTTAAGTGTTTCCTGTGTGGCGGATTTGCAGAATTAAACTTGTACAGTTGTACTATTTAAATTTATATATATATATATATATATATATATATATATATATATATATATATATATATATATATATATATATAATTTATTTTTTAATTGTAATAATAAATATATATATATATATATATATATTTATTATTACAATTAAATACAGGCTTTAAAGAAAGGAAAAGGAAATGAAGGTGAAAACATTGTGGAGGATGAAAGCAACAAGCTGAAGGAGGAAATTGAAAAGCTGAAAGATGAACTGAAGAAAACATCTGAAGGTATACTTTATTGTTCTTGATTCTTTCCCTGTCTTATTTTAGGAGCTTTGTATATGTATCAGAAATATGTGAAACATTCTTTTGGATTGTTTGTTCATGATAACTCTGGTGTTTTATGATGCTTACACCAAACACTAGAAAACACCTATAGTGCTTTACCTGTTTCCTAAATGTCCTGGAATGTTATATATACTGGTGTTCTCCTGGGGGCTCCAAGGCAAAATCTAAAAAGGCACCTGAGCAAAGCAGTTCTTTCTGGCTATAGTGCATCTTTCTGCAGCCACGCTTGTTGTGTTGTAGTTGATAACAACATCTTGTCTTTCTAAAGGTCAAGGCATTGTAGATTAGTTTTTTTTCACAAAACTCTCATTGTCTAGCTTCTTATCAACGTCCTCCTTTCTGTCTGCTGTAGTATTCTGTGCAAGTGTGCATTTTTATTCATTTGTGTATGTGTATTGTGCCTGGTGTTTTAATATAGTTGTAATCTACTGTACTGTAATGCAGTGTGTTTTATCCCTCTCTCAGGTTCTTTCCAAGTAAACTAAATTACTGAAAATTACATGAAGATGAGAACTAATGTACATAAAGGTACAACTTGTATCAAGAGAGAGGAACGATAAACACTGCTATAGGCACACAGTTGCATGAGTTATCAAAAGTCTGTTTCCAAAATAATCAAGCTCTTTTCTTCTAAACCAATTGATTACTCTAGATGACAGTAATTACTATAGTCAGACCACAGACAGTTCCTCCCAAAAAAAAAATGTACATTTTATATTGAATGACAGCCCTAAGAGAACCACCATCCATAATAATTTAATTGTTCCGGTTGGGACTGCAACTCGGGCAAATGGCAAATTAGGATTTTTGTAAATCACCCACATTGTTAGTTTCTTGTTTTAAAACACCAACATTTACAAAACATTAAAACTTGGAGCACTGCAGAGAAAGCTTAGTAGTGTTTACATTTCAGACTGCTTTTTTGCATCCATTGAAAAGTAAATCTGTTATTCTCAAGACCCCAGAATTAAAACAATGTAACTTTTCTACAGTATTTTACTTGTTGTTTTTTTTTTTTTAAATAGTATTTAATGTGCACGTTATTTTATATTCTGTCTGTAGCAATAGGAAGTCAATTCAATGGATAGACACACAATTGTTTTGGATCTTGCTGAATACCTTTTTTTTAAAATATAAATCAATAGTATTGAATGAGACTGCTCAAGTTGAACAACTATTATTCCAGGACAGTTCCAGGGAAGGGATCCTAATGTCTGCAATCACCTCTCCATAATATCCGATATGTTTTGTGTGCAACCGAAAATACAATATATTGATGCTAGTACTCTTTGGTGTGAAGTGTGCTATATCAAATTATTATTATTATTATTATTATTATTATAATAATAATAATAATAGATGGACAGTTTTCATTTCTCATTGTGGAAGACAGGCAAATATATTTATTTTAAGTATTCTATCAAAATCTTACAACGTCAGACTTTTTTTCCACATTGACAGCTCTGACAAAGTCAAAGAATGAAGTGGAGGCAGTGAAAAAGCAATCGGATGGCTTGTCTAGAGAATACGATCGACTCCTGCAGGAACATGAAAAGATTCAGGTAAAATATATACCCCTTTTGTTTTCTTTTTCATTGTTTTTGTTTTTTGTAAATTTTTTGTTGTGCAGGCAAGCATCGATCTTGCTTTTTCTTCCTTCTGTTTAACTACAGAATGATAGTTCTAGTTTTTGGTTAAATGTAAAGCTGGAAGAGTTGAAACGTTTAAACGGTAAAAAAAATATATTTTTGTTTTACATTTTAATTATACGTATACCCCCTCATTTAAACAGAGGTGGGGGTTACATGTATTGCGATACGTATAGTATCGTGGCTTGTGTATCGTGATACATATCGTATCATGAGCGTAGTGTATCATCTCATCTCTAGGAAGGACAAGGATTTAGTCATCTTCTGTCTTTTTTTGAGCCTGACTACAAGGTGCCCTCCCGCCCCTCTGTGATGTGTAGAATAAAGCGGCTTTACGATACTTTGAAGGCTAACTTGCAAGATGCACTGAATAAAACTCTGTATGTAAGCTTAGCATCAGATTGCTGGAGTATACATTATGCACATCAGTACTGACCATATATATGTCAATATTAAACTTAAGTAAAAATATTTGTTAAAATAGTAACATTTCAATAAGAGTCACAAGAGTACTTGTATTAAATATGGATGTTGTAAAGCCTTTAATTGGTAAATGATTGAATATTTAAACACTTTACACGTATATTAATTTAAACATAGATTTACAGCCTTAGTTAAATGTATTTTTTTCAAATTGAGCATTTGTGATTCTAATAAAGCAAGACAGGTTCTGTTGAATGAACTTGTATGGCATGATATTTATCAGCTAAAAAGCAAAAAAAAAAAAAAAAAATAGTTTTATATAATTTTTTAAGTTTTTATATATATATATATATATATATATATATATATATATATATGGACAAGGAAAGAAATAGAATTTTTAGATAGAATAAAAATATAAGTTTATATAAAGTAGTGTTAATTAGAATTAATACAGATTCAAAGATAGAAGTAAAAATGATGTCACAATATATAGAACACCATTACATCATGTAAGAATAAATCATGGATTTGAATGTAAACAATAACAAGTAGTTGTCATGCCGTCAAAAACCTATAAATACCTCCAATGTTTTGATTCAAACACAGGCTCCCTTGAGAAAGATATGTACAACATAGCGAAACGTTGGGCAGCTGGCTCTTTGAGCTAAAATATATATATATATATATTTTTTTTTTTTTTTACAGAATCTTGCTGAAGCAAAGAATGACAAGAAGGACCACTAGAGCCTGAAGATTTGACTTTATATGGATGTTTAACTTGTTACATATTTGTTTGCTTTACATTTTGACACAAAATTGGACAAAACACAAGCCAAATAGCTAAAGGGTGATTTCTGCTTTTGCTTTTTATATACATTGCTGTGGTTTACGCAGTGCTAGAGTGTGCATAAAAGTTTTCAAGGTTTAAATGGAGAGCACAAGCGTAAAATTATATTGAAAATGGAGATTGTGCTGACTTTGTAAGGAAACTTCAAATTGGAATTTTATTTATTGGACAATACGTGAAGTTTGTTTAACAGTACATTTGTGCTCTTCAGATATTAGGAACCACATTAGATGTTTTTTTTTTTTTAAATGTATTGTTTGCAGTGGATTTTCTTTTTTTTTTTTGTTTTACCTTCATTTTTAAAAAATATGTTGGTACGCCACTTAATTGTAAAGAACACAGCTTTGCTTTTTGTTATGGTTTACTACACTGTTAAGATAAAGTTAATTATGTTTAAAATACACTGTGAATTAGTTGGAATGTAGTTTAAAAAGTAAACATTTCTGAAAGGTCTGATTTAATGACCTCCAAACAGCTCGTGTTCAGCCCAACTGTCTTTCCGATTTACTTAATTTAAGATTAATAATAAAATAATAAGATTGATACACCAACTATAATATTATTAAATGTTTGTAATACATACTCATATTGTTTGAGGTGCGCGTATCTTCTAGTCCAGCAAAACCCACCATTATTCTCTTTTCACTCATGGTCAACAAAAAACAGGCTCCCCGATGGCCCAGAAGAATCTGGTTTTGAACCCTCTGCCAGCTACTGCAAGGCCAGCCCTGGAAGATTCCACTACACCTGGATCTCCTCAGACAGACGAGAGGGACTCTCGGGCACCCAGAACCAGACAGACTCCAATTCTGTTCGCTTTAGGGCTCTCAGACGCGGTCGTAGTTACACTGCAAAATGCAAGGGCCTCCTCCACAAGGTCGTATGCCTACAAATGGAGGTATTTTCAAGATCGGTGTCTGACCAAGGGTCATGACCCTATCTCATGCCCTATAGCAACTATTATGGAAGTGAGTAAATCCCTCTGTACGCTGGAAGTGTACCTGGCAGCCATATCTGCATGCCATGTCTCAGTTGACTCGGTGTGTCCCCAGGTGCCCATTTCCTGATGACCCATTTTCTTAAGGGCGCTCAGCGGTTATGTCCACCTAGAACGGACATCCTCCCTGAGTGGAGTCTAGACGATGTACTGGAGGCTGTCACTAAGGCCCTGTCTGAGCCTATACCTCTCTATGAAGAGCGCCTTTTTGTTAGCCATCACCTCCGCCAAGTGGGTCACTGAGCTACAGGCTCTGTCTGTGCACAGCTCCTGTATGCGCGTCTGGGACTACGGAAACGGTATTGTTACGTACAAACCCCACATTCCTCGCTAAGGTGATTACGGCTTTTCACTTGAATAAGTCAGTGGAGCTAGAGGCTTTCCATCCCCTCCTTTTTCTTCGGAGGAGGATCAAAGACTAATCTCCCTCTGCCCGGTTAGGGCATTAAGATGTTATGTTGACAGGACCCTCAGCTGGGCTACCCCGCATGCTTTCACCAAGTTCTACTGACGTAATGTGGTAGATCCCTCTATGCCTTCATTAGGCACAAGGGTCCTTGAGGTTGCACACTCGCACTGCTAACCATGGTTTTGCAGTCTTGAGACGTCCCTCGTCTCCACTCACACTCCCTCGTGACGGCTTTGGTATACTTTTCCCAAAAGTATTGTTGATGGTCGTCTTCGAATTGAAAGGGAACATTATGTTACGGATATAACCCTGGTTCCCTGAAAGAGAAGACAACCACCAACCTGCGAGGTCGCATCGGTTGCCTTCACAGGTTCGATGCAAAAGAGGAAGTGAGCTCCGTGGAGGGGTCTATCGGCAGCTCTGACATAAAATGCTCAGTGAATACCTGACCTGTGGCAGGCATATCCCCAGGAACCAGGGTTACATCCGTATCCTAAAGTTTAGGTGCCTTGACCACTCAGGCGGTTTGCTATAATACAGCCCGGAAAAAGTCTGCAGAATCATCACAGCGTGTTGCATATTACACAATATCGCTATCACACTGTGACAGAGATCAAATGGTGCTTGGTGTTAGATCTCCCTCTCGACCTGTGAGGACACTGTGTAACGGGAACAGAGTACCCTTAACTAAATGGCACGACAATTTATTCCGTAGGGTAGGTGGAAGTTGGTCATTTAGGAAAGGGGCACAGCTACGGTATCCAAACTCAATGACCCAGACGGTAAACGGTGTGACATCTGAGGTTTGGCGGAGTGGATGCGCTCGCTAACCGAGGGGTCATGAGCGAGGATATAAATAGGGGTCATAGTTGACGTGATCTGTTCCTTGGTAAATGGTTAGTGTTGAAAACCTACAATGAGTCTGTGTGCTGTATTGTGAACCGTGAGTTTTGTCTTGTGTTTGTTAGTGTTGTTAACTGTCGTCTGTTTTTAATAGACTACCAGTTGCATGATCCGGAGCCAGCATAAACCCTGACATCACTTTCACCCCTGCATTTCACAGAAAACTGTATTACACCACTTGCACGTATTCACTATCACTGAGAACTGTGTTTGTTTTGTGTTTAGTGTTGGTGTGTAAAACTGGACTTTTGGTTACGGGTCAAACCCGGGGATTTACAAATACACAGTGATACATGCCGCTGTATCACTCCAACGTTATTATTTACAGGTGTTTGCCATAAGGCTCTGGACATTGTTAATTAAATCAATAAACACCCTTGCACCTTGAAATCATTGTCTGTCAGTTTTATATTCGCTCTGCACTGCACTCACCTGTATTCACTCACCACTTTGCCACACACACATAGCATCGAGATACAGGATTTTGAATTTGAACAAGTTGAAGTCAACGAAATTGTGGATGTGGCGCAAATAAATATCAGGGCTACACAAATTCAGAATGATTTGATTGCAAATACTTTTGTTTGAAAAGTATTAGTATTGGTACTTTATCAAAACTTTAGTTACCAATTACATATTGTTTAAGGGGGCGGGGGTTGAAAAGTGTATTAAAACAAGTATTTATGAAAAGAAAAGCAATCATATAACAGAATAATTAGCCAACTTTATTAGTCTTTTCCTCAAATTAGTAATACGATTCTGTTGTATTAAAAATAAGTACAGGTAGGCCTATTAAGAAAAAAGAGTAGTGTATTGCTATTATTAGAAAACAAAATAACATCAATAATATATATTAATAACATAAAGAAAGATAAATCTCTAGCACTCTATTATATCTAGATTTGAACCGCTATCCCTCTTGCCAGCACACACTCACACACACACACACACACACACCAATTGTGGTAAGATTACTTTTAGTTATTATAGTTTGTATTAGCATTATTATTTTATAATGTAGGCCTGCATTCAGGGCGGGATTAACATTTTGTGGGCCTGGCGCAAAACAGATTTGTGGGCCCCCATTTGTGGAACCATTGTAAAAGACAGGAGATCGACACAGAAGTTGTCTTTGACACATCACGTTTTTTGAGCGCCGCTTAAATATTTTTTCATCATTTTCTTCCTCACTAGTTCTTTCTCCATGCTTACTCTCCTGCTCTGCCTCTCCCCTGCACCTGCACAGTGCGTGCACAGGTACACCGGTGTAGTATGCCCAAAAGACTAAAAAAAAAAAACACTGGGGAGTATTTTTAGTGTATGTTTAAAACACTCACTTTAAAAACACTCAGGTTTCTGATTCTACGTTCAAAACAACATACTACGTACTTTCACTCATGCTCAAAACACTTTACAGTACATTAAGTTCAAAACATTCATGTTGCTTTTTACAGTTATGGTATTACATTTGTATTTTTCTCAAACGTTTTTCAGTTAAAGAGAACTGAATTAACCAACATAACAATGTACTAATAGAAACTGTAACTGTACAAAGTACTGTATATCAAAATACAGAGTTGAAATACAAAGCAAACAAAAAATAAAAATGACCAAAATTAAGTATGTACACATTAAAGAAAAAAATTACTACATCCACAAACACGCGCACGCACACACACGGATGACCTTGTTTCAAGCATACTGGTTTGAGTTATTTTGCTTCAAAAACAACAATCATTCTCAAGGGATTATAAATGTTTTCGCTACACAACATGTTTTGAATGTTATCTTGTTTAATAAAACCTTTTTTAATTAACAAAACTATTTTAATTTTAACCTTTTTTTAATTAGCAAAACTATCCACAGATCTGAAACAATGTATCGGTTTAGTTGCCTAAGTATGTATGTAAGCTAAAAAAAGTATCTCCTACTTAGGACTTTTTTATATCCTATGTAGGACTTTTTAACTCCTATGTAGGACTTATATCTTGTACATATGACTTTTTTTAAAGTTTTTTTTTTAGTTTTTAATTGGCACTAGGACGTTTCCATAGTCCTTCAGTCCCAAACGTGCAAGATGGCAGTAGTTCTCATTGTGGTATGTAACACATATAAGTTGAACACTAATATGTATTGTTCAGGGAAATTCAAGGTAGCAATAGAATAATTATTTGTTTATTTATTTTGCGTAGTAGGCTACATTACTGCAACTAGATCAATAAGCTGATTTGACAATGGCATAATTAGTTCTAGACTTTAAAAGGTATATTATAATATTCCAAATTAACTAATAATTTTACTCAGGCCATATGGCTTTTAAATCCTTAACACAATGACTCCTGGATTACACTTACAATTGCAAGCAGAAAAAAGTATTGCACCAATAAGTCAGATTTGTTATGTTGTTGCTTGCTGGATTATACTCTACTAAATTCACTTTGTTATGTTAGAAACCTTTGTTCTACAAACTATACAAAGAAGCAGCGCCTCGACAGGATCCAGTGCTACAGCATCCCCTCCAACAGCTATACAATGAAGCAGCGCCTCGCCAGGATCCAGTGCTACAGCATCCCCCCCAACAGCTATACAATGAAGCAGCGCATCGCCAGAAACCAGTGCTACAGCATCCCCTCCAACAGCTATACAAAGAAGCAGCACCTCGCCAGGATCCAGTGCTACAGCATCCCCCCCAACAGCTATACAAAGAAGCAGCGCCTCGCCAGGATCCAGTGCTACAGCATCCCCTCCAACAGCTATACAAAGAAGCAGCGCCTCGCCAGGATCCAGTGCTACAGCATCCCCCCCCAACAGCTATACAAAGAAGCAGCGCCTCGCCAGGATCCAGTGCTACAGCATCCCCCCCAACAGCTATACAAAGAAGCAGCGCCTCGCCAGGATCCAGTGCTACAGCATCCCCTCCAACAGCTATACAAAGAAGCAGCGCCTCGCCAGGATCCAGTGCTACAGCATCCCCCCCAACAGCTATACAAAGAAGCAGCGCCTCGCCAGGATCCAGTGCTACAGCATCCCCTCCAACAGCTATACAAAGAAGCAGCGCCTCGCCAGGATCCAGTGCTACAGCATCCCCCCAACAGCTATACAATGAAGCAGCGCATCGCTAGGAGCCAGCGCTGACGAACAAATACTATCTACACATTTAGACTCATTATCTACATCTTTAGGCAGCATAGGAAATAAACTGGACTCGTATTCATCTAAGCAAAAGATTAAAATCAGATGCTGTCAAACATTAACGATAAGAACTAAAAGAAATACAAAGGTCAATGGTTAAGGTAATTAAAGACCTCACAGTGGCATTAAGAGAAAAGACCGTGGAACGACGTCACCCAAATTCTGAATTGTGAAACTACAACTCCTCAAAGTGCAGAGTCCGATGGTCCCACTGCAGGAGAGAAAGGAACTGAGAAACACAATGCAGAAAGAAAAAGAAAAGCATTGAATAAGGAGGATGAAAGCACATCACAAAAAGTAGTCATACGCAGCCTAAAAAACTGTAAATAAATTATTAATACATTTATGTTACTATTAATATTATTATTAATTAATTTGGCAACACCTGGGATTCGAAACCATGACCCACCGGTTACAAGTCCTGGGCCCCAACCACTACTCCTCACTGTGGCCCTTATGTTTTTTGTTATATTGTTATTTATTGCTAATGGTTTTCTCATAGGAAACATTTAAACGATTTTATCTTTACATTTATTTCAGGTTATTGAGAAAAGCGCCTTTTTCATTCTTAATATTCTTCAGTTACATTGAAAAGGAAAGGGATATATTTTTTATGCATAAATTTGACATAAATGTTAATGCAGGCAGGGCTGCGTTTACAATGGCGCCAATGCCCTAAATATGTTTAAGTGTACTAGGGTTCCCACCTCTGACTTACAAAAAACCAGGACACCAGAGTCATTTCGTACAAAAACAAACAAACAAACAAATAAATCAATCACATACTTTGACATTTACAGATTTCCCAGGACAGCTGCCTCAAAAAGTGAACAATCCAGGCAAAACCAGAACGGGTGGCAACCCTAAAGTGTACACAATAGAAAATGTGTGTTTATATTGTAACGACCTCGGGAAGGCTGGCTGCCCCTTCAACGTCCTCGGTGGACCTTTGTGATAGACAGGTGACAGGCGCGCTGATTGGGCAAGAGGCGAATGCTAACGAGAGGTCTCCGCCAACCGGATTCTCAGAAGCGAGAGCGGGCGGGGAAGTAAATAAGGGCTACAAGCTCGCTATGAGGGGGAGAAGGAGACTAACACCACTATAATTGCTATTTAAGCGTTGTAGCCGCTATTAGAGGTGTGACACAGGCCCGGTTTTTGGGATGGAACCGCATAACAGTCTTGCGTTTTGATTGGTCCATGTCTGTCACATGAATATGTCGTCACACGAGTGGAAAAGCTTGCAGGCATTTGTAACATTTTTATTATTTATTTGTTTATTTAGCAGACCCCTTTATCCAAGGCGACTTACAGAGACTAGGGTGTGTGAACTATGCATTAACTGCAGAGTCACTTACAATTACATCTCACCCGAAAGACGGAGCACAAGGAGGTTAAGTGACTTGCTCAGGGTCACACAATGAGTCAGTGGCTGAGGTGGGATTTGAACCGGGGACCTTCTGGTTACAAGCCGGTTTCTTTAACCACTGGACCACACAGCCTCCTACAACATTGTAATCAGAGAGAGAGAGAGTGATCTGCTTTCCACAACGTTACCATTAAAATATAATGTGGTGTTACGCTGTACTGATATAACAAACTATGGATAATTACTTTATATGAATTATCATGTTATGCACGAATGTAAGAATTGGCTTTCTGTGGTGGTGTACTTTTTTCTTACAAGTAGCATATATCTGTAATCGTTTTTGCGACATATTTTAATATAAAATGTATACACTATTGCAGTTTTGTTAGAGGATACATTAGTTTATCTCTAATGTAATCACAGTTGTACATATAGGCTGCCCCTGTTTTCATTTACGTCGCAAATTCTGGGCCGCTTTGCTTTTCAGATAATGTCCCAAATTCTGGGGCGATTTGCTTTTCAGATAATGTCCCAAATTCTGGGGCGATTTGGTTTGCAGATAACGTCCCAAATTCTGGGACGATTAGGTTTGCAGATAACGTCCCAAATTCTGGGCCGCTTTGGTTTTTAGATAACGTCCCATATTCTGGGCCGCTTTGGTTTTTAGATAACGTCCCAAATTCTGGGCCGCCTTGGTTTTTAGGTAACGTCCCAAATTCTGGGCCGCTTTGCATTTTCGAATTCAGCCCAGTTTTGGGGACTCAGCTGACAGCGAGTTTCTAAGTCATCCATGCACAGTTTACCATAAACTGGATCGTGAATTCATTTGAGAGTAACCCTTAGTACATGAATCAAAGTTAATGTATTTTTTACTCTCCCCAGAAATCTTTTTTTTTATTTTTTTTTATGAAAAAACAGAAATAAAATGTAAATGTTGAAAAAAAAACGTATTTCTTATTACATGAAGAAACTACATTGCACTGAAATAGATACATGAAAATTAATTAAAGCAGTCGTTTTCCTTTATTAAAGGCTAATATTAAAACACATTTTTGGGAAGGAACATGGTATTCCGAAAAAAGGACATCTCATTTTCTTATGTAACGTCCATCAATATATTGTAGTGTTTCAGGTTCTTTTTGGACAGAAATGAGACTACAACTGTGAGTAGATGAAGGCCGTTTATTTTGACAGTAATTAAATAATCACAAAATAAAATCATAAAGTGAGGGAAAGGACACTGGGAGTCGAAAGTGAAAATAAATGATTGTAGTAATTTTTCTTTTACCCTACCCTTCCCAGTCTTTTCCCCGCCCCTCTTTTGCGCAAAACCTGAACTCCAATTCCCCTCCACACACGTGTACCACCATGCAACCCCGGCACCCATACACCCACCATGCAACCCCTGTACGCACACACCACCATGCAACCCCTACATGCACACACCACCATGCAATCCCTGCACGCAGACACCACCATGCAACCCCTGCACGCATACACACACCATAGCAATTCTTTGCAAAATATATTTTCGGGTATTCAGCCCCATTCATGTCTATGGCAGTGTTAAAAAACACATTTCAGGCATATCTCTCGAACCCGAGCACGTAGAACCACCATTCAAAGTGATATAGACTCAAGGGAGCACCCCAAACCACCCCCTAAAACAGTGTGGTGGTTCACCCAAAAACTCATGTCATGACGAAAAAATTCACTTTGCCAAGCCATCCTTGCATCTGAACCATGAAAATGGTGACTCCTTGTGTGGGGCCCCATGGGGCCCCGCCGCAAAAAAAAAAATCAAGTTCCTAACCCTCACAGAACCCGAGATACGCCCTGTCAAAAATGTCCAAAAACTACCATTTTCGGGGTCATATCTCCATGACCCTGGGGCCTAGAAACCGGGCTGAACTTCCAAGGGTCATGTCTGGGGGCCCTCTTTCACAGGGAGCCACCCGTTTTCAAATGGTACATTTTCAACAATTTTACACATTTTCAGCATGATGGCATGTCAAGGTTGCATTTCCAATAGCTTTTGAGCTCCAGGTTGGCAAAAAAAGTCTAAACTGGTGTCCTTTCTAGCTGGGGACACTTTGCTTGGAGGGATCGACAGTGGCCCCGAGGTGGACCTCCGTACCGATTTTCAAGTCTCGGGGACCCCCGGAACCTGAGATATAGCACCCTGAAAAATGTCTATGGGAAATCCCATTATAAAACCCCTTTGGGGCAACGCCCACCATCTGGCGGTGGGGTGGCGTATGAACCCTTGGCTGATGTCTTTCTTTAGTTAAGACTCTTGTGTACGCAATGAGTCCCCTTCTGAGTTCGTTGGCCCAGGGGTCGTGGAGATACGGGTACGATAAGAGACCACCCCTTCCCTATGGCAAATCCCATTATAAAAACACCATTGGGGTAAGGCTCGGCCAATGGCGGTCGTGGGTCGTACGAACTCGAAGGAACCCATTTTCTTTAGCTAAGACTGTTGTGCATCTAAAGAGAGTACTAACGAGTTTGTTGGCCCAGGATTTGTGGACTCATGGGGTACGACAGGAGGACCCCCCCCCCCCCCCGACCGCGATTTCCTATGGCAAAATACATACAAAAAATGTCCATTATATATAAGACCTGAAATGTGCACATTTTGTAGTGTATTTATGCAACAGAAGCACCAATTTAAGTCCATTCCAAGTGTTTTGTGATCACAGTATCAGCTTGAGTGTATTGGAGCATAGTTTTGCACCAAAAGCGAGCAGAGGCGAAAAAAAGCACTATATACCCTATTCTTTAAAATATCACTTTGTAGTGCAAATTTGAGGATCACAACCACTTAGCAACTTGCAAATTGGTACTGCAATTTAAAGGCCTGTAGTGTCAGACTGGTAGTCCCTAACTGATTCAAGTGTTTTTGGAATGATTCCTGCAGACTGATTTATAAGAAAAAAGAGAGCTTGACAAACAGCATTTTGCTTTATATGCAGAAACAGGCAACTACAATAGGGTGTCAAACAAGCTGTGAATGTCCTAGGAGGCTACAGAGAACCTCTGGGTATGAATCCAGATGCTCGCAGTACCTGTTCTTAGATGTCCGAAACCACTGTATCGCTGTATAACTGTATATCCTATAAATATCACTTTTTATTGTGTATTTGAGGAACACAACCAATTACAAACTTCATTTGAATTGCTGTGCTATCAGAATATCAGTGTATAACTTTGCTGGGTATTGCAGTTCATGCTGGGTATCAAAAGGTCTTCACTTTTACAAAAGGCTGTCAGAATTTTAAAAAGGCCATCAAAGTTACAAAAAAATAGGTGTGCTCCTAACCCAATACTTGTCTTTTTAATTCTGTGCATCCAAATACTTGTAGTTAAAAGTTTTAAAAATTAAGTCTACTGTTTGTTGTTCTGTCCTAAACCAGCAGTTTGTCACCCAAATTTATTAAATAAACGGGGGGGGGGGGGGGGGGGGGGTCATCAGATTATTCTCCATTTTATTGTAACTGAGGTACCATTCAGTTGAGCGGAAATTGGAAAGGGGTACTCGAGCTGAAACCTCCAGATATAAGGGGTAGTTTCAAAAAAAGGTTGAAAACCCCTGACCTACCCCTGACCTAAATTATCAGGAATAGATAAGGGAAATGTTGACTAATACAATACAATAGGTTTTATTTGAAGTTGTTGAAGGGCACTGGTCTCTTAAACCCAGAAGTTCTGATAAACCCCTATGCCTCACTATATATTTATGGACATTACATAAGCAAATGAGATGTACTTTTTTTTTTTTTTTTTTTTGGTATACCATGTTCCTAAATGTTTTCTGGGGAGAGTAAAAATACATTAACTTTGATTCATGTACTAAGGGTTACTCTTAAATGAATTAACAGTCCAGTTTATGGTGAACTGTGCCTGCATGACTTAGAAACTCGGCTGTCAGCTAAGCAGAATATCTCAAAAACTGAAAAGCAAAGCGGCCCAGAATTTGCGACGTAAATGAAAACAGGGGCAGTCTATATGTACAACTGTGATTACATTAGAGATAAACTAATGTATCCTCTAACAAAACTGCAATAGTGTATACATTTTATATTAAAATATATCGCAAAAACGATTATAGATATATGCTACTTGAAAGAAAAAAGTACACCACCACAGAAAGCTAATTCTTACATTCGTGCATAACATGATAATTCATATAAAGTAATCACCCATAGTTTGTTATATCAGTACAGCGTAACACCACATTATATTTTAATGGAAAGGTTGTGGAAAGCAGATATCTCTCTCTCTCTGATCACAATGTTAAAAATGCCTGCAAGCTTTTCCACTCGTGTGACGACATATTCATGTGACAGACATGGACCAATCAAAACGCGAGACTGTTATGCGGTTCCATCCCAAAAACCGGGCCTGTGTCATACCTCCAACATGGATTCACTGATTATAATTTCCTGTAAATAACAGTTTGGTCAATTGCAAGGTCATTATAGAGAAGTTCGAGTTGATACGTTTAGTAAAAATGCTTGCTGATAGAAGTCATAAAAGTAACTATCTATCTATAAACTGGCTTCCTAAACTCATGACATTGTTTTATTTGCAAAATATATGGGACCAATTACCTTTAAAAGAGAAGAAGCATTTTGACGTCTTGAAAAACCCGGATCACGCTAAGAAGCCCCTAAAATCACTCCTTCCTGAAAGTTGTTTAGAATGAAACTGTGTTTTAGACTTACATGCAATTTACCAGAAACAGACTGGGGTATATTAAGATAATCCAGCAGTCATTTACTCACAGTCACAGTCAAGGATTTGCTTTCTTCAATGTTTTCCAAAACGTACATAATGTGCCAATGAAGGATTAATACACAACACATGGTATGATCACTAAGGGTCTGCATTTTTAAAGTTGGTAGAGGGCTTTACTAATTATATAGGCTAGTTTAGTAGATTTTTAATAGAAGTTTATGCTCAACATAAAACCTACAATTATCTGTTATGTTTTAAATGCATTATTATTTATTTTGACTTTCAATTATATATATTAGGTAAATTAAAAAAGCATAAACTGTCCTTTTGGGGCCCTGTTTTTGCTTATCTTTGTTGTAACAGTCTTCCTTTGACATTAATCACTGGCGAAGCTCCATGCAAACTTCACCACACAGCTTGCTCATTGTTCCTGCAGATATTTCCAGAGCTAGTTAAAAAAAAAAAGCTTTCTTGAACAGAGAGAGTTCCAGGTTTATCTTGCAGGTCATTGTAACTACAAGGATCATACATGTAAGCCTCCATTGTTGAGAGCATCCTGACAGGTTATGCATTGTTTTGTTTTTCCTCAAGAACCACAAACCGAAATCTCACAACTTGATTGTGGAGTCTTTTAAAATGTACATGCAAATTAAAACCATAAACCATTCTGCGGCTTGAAACAATTCATATTCTTTCTCTAAGAACTTTGAGGTAGAGCAGGAGGAGACTGTGTGCTTTATTGTGCCAAGACAATGACCAGCATAAAAGATTCCCAGTTAAGATCATTCTTTCTTATCAGTTTTCATATCATTTTGCCAGTCCCTTGCTTTGGATTTATGGAGCTCTTAAACCTGTTGCGCAGGATATGAACTTATATTTTCATTGTAAATGTATAATGTGGGCAGTTTGCCCACTGTACAAATTGTGCCAAAGTGTTAGATAAGCCTTCACCTGAGTCAAAGTAAAGTCAGTGTCTGGAAAATTAAAATGTTCAACAGCCACCCATTTTTTTCTACATGCAATGATCTACCTTTAGTAGGCTGTTGCCATGAATAAAACCTACTCTTTGTTGTATTTATGGTTTCATTTTATGGTAGCCAACCTAATGTTATACAAGTTGATAATACATATTGTATTTCTTTTCAGATTAGATAGTTGCGCTTAAAGTTCGCTCAATGCTGAGGAGGTGGAGAGTAGTGGAGTGGATTGGAGGGGAGGGATTGTGTTGTGAAATGACAATGTGTTCTTAAAAAAATCTTAATGTGATTGTGGCTAACAAAATTCCATAAATCATACCTGCACTTCCATTAGCTACCAGTACATAGGTCTCAAATGTAATTTCTAAAGAAACACATGTTATATTAAGCATGTATTTTAATTATTTTAATTTTAAACATGATATCATTACCTATATTCAATTGAATAAAGTTCTCTGTTCCCATGCCTTACTCATAGGAAATATGTCACACTTCCTTGGCCATTAAACCTTAACAATGTCTTATGGATCAAAGCATGTTACTAGCTGAAAGTCAAGAGGGGAAGAAGCCATTAAAGGGAGTGGACAATTTCACCCTCCAGATGAAATGACCAAGGAAGTGGAACACTTCCCGAAAGCATGGATTGCAAACAGAGATTTCTAACCAAGTATAGTACTAGATAGCATGTTTTAAAGTAAAAAGATACATATGCATGTTTTCTGTAATATTTCTTTCAAAACTGCAGACCTTTGAGACCTATATGAGGTGCACAACAGGTCAGGTTTATGGAATTATTTTGTTAGCTACAATCACTTTAATGATTACAAAATTCAAAGTTCTTTAGAAAAGTGTTCCATGTGGAGGGGACAAAACTTGAAAAGAAGTACTGACCATAATTTAAAGTGACCAGAGGTCCCGTTTTGGATGGGACAGTCCCACTTTTACGAACAGTGGTCCCAGTGTCCCCAGAACTTTTCTTGGGAAGTTCATTTTGTCCCGTTTCCCCCCCCCCCCCCCCGAGCATCATCGCGCCAATAACAGAATATTGTACTTTCATGCAGGCTGCTGTGTTACAACCATATTTAACTTAGTACAATGCAATGACACTTGATGTGACTAAAAGAAAGGCTGAACGACCAGTAGCATTAAAAAGCTTCTGTACACACCGGCAAATCTTGAGAATTACCGAACACTCAACATTCATATTTGCAACAAATCACAGAGAATTGCGGGTGGGTTTATCCGCTGACTTGCTAACAAAGTGGTGGCTGTCCTTGTCTGAAACATCACTCTCACTGCCTACATACAGTACACCGCAGTGCACTGAAGCTTGTCATGGTTTGAACACTGTGCATCAAAATAGCCCATCACAACAATAGGAGGGGCTGTAAAATGTGAAAAAAAAGTAAATAAGTCTATATTCACTTTCACCACAGGTACCCTCTAAGAAACATATTGTAGCATTGCATGGAAAGGAAGGCAGACTCACACAGGTTTTTCAGGTTCTCAGATGCAGCGGTTTACAAAACTGGCTCTTGGTTACACAACCTTCTTCAACACAGTTACAGCAGACCCAGGGTCATTACAGTAGGGCAGCAGTGTGGAGTAGTGGTTAGGGCTCTGGACTCTTGACCAGAGGGTCGTGGGTTCAATCCCAGGTGGGGGACATTGCTGCTGTACCCTTGAGCAAGGTACTGGGGGGGGGGTCGATCCCTTTAAGTTTCTTCAAATAGTTTTATTTCCAAATGCCCTTTAACAGGTTTTAAGCCGACTGGTATCACTTAAAACAGAAAGGAACCTGTTAACATGTTCATTGTATGACTGTCTTCTGATTATCTGTGAAAAGGTGGGGGAGCATATAGGTGATGCAGTTGGCTTCATTTATTGCGCAGTTAAAAGATAGGATATTTAACACATTTCAACTTCAGGCTTTCCACCACACTCTAAAATGTAGGAGTCTTGTTTAATGGTAGAAAGTAGTTGAATTTCTTTCCCCCTAGTATCTATTAATCCAAGCAGAAACTGCAATAGGAAAAAATATACAGAACAAATACCATGGCATATTAAATGGTAAGAAATTACATATTTTGAAAGAAAATAGATTTTATGAAGTAACCATTTAATAAATAGAAATATTGAGCTATCTAATGTTTTAATACAGGAAGGTCTTTGTGGCAGGATGGCTGAGGGTTATTGAGACTCAGAGACAGTAACCACCGTTTTAACAGGACCCCCTTGTAAAGGAGGCCTTGGCCTCAATGGGTTAATTTCCTGTATAAATATATATATATATATATATATATATATATATATATATATATATTGTATATATATATATATATATATTTATATTTTTTTTAAAGCGCTGGGGCACAGAGCCAAAATAAAAAAGGGTAAACTAAGCAAGTCACGAACACAGACATCCACAAAAGAAAATCCCTTACCCAAGTCTTCCACTATCACGGTGAGTTTTATTTAAAATTTAGACGCGTTTGTCCCTCTCCATGTGGCAGAAAACCCTCCCCTACACAGCTATTATTGATATTATTGTTGATACTATTTTTGTTATTAAGATCTATATGTTCACAATTAAGTATGCTTGAAACCAAACAATGCAATAGAATGTATGTTTAACATATTGCGTACTGTTTTATTAGTAAGGGAAAGAATGTAATCAGATGTTAAGACACAGTGTCCTTGCCAGTTATCTTACATTCTCTGAAGCTAGCTGCACTTAATAAAAGAAAGTCATTAACCTGGGCAAGTAATAAAGTCATAGAGAACACAGTGATCAATTCCAACAGTGCTATTTTTAAATGTGACCTGAGAAATAAACAATTTAATTTTGAGGGAGTATATAGATAAATACAGCAATAAATAATCTTAAAATAGACTCTCCAGTAATAACCTACTGACAGTGAGTGAATTGCTGAAAATCAGGATCAATAAATCTTGTGTTGTTATAAGGAAAAATGTGTGTGATTTGTATATTGTATATTCTGATGGAGACAAACAAATTTGACCCACCCACGAAAATTAAAATGTTTCTTTTTTTCTTTTAGAATTTATAAAACTACCAATAAAAGAAAAAACATGTTTGTGTGTCCTGTGATTATATCATATGAGTCTGTTGCAGGACAATAAAATGATACTTGTTGGTTCCCACAAAAGTTAGTCACTGTAAATCAAGGCTCTTAATCCTCAGTTGTATTGTTAAGAATCTCTCTAATGAGATTTCACAATGTTAGGCTAATCAATAAACATTTCTGACCAAATATTTATTAACTTTTATAAGTGTTGAGTGGTGTAACAGGGTGATGTTACATACGTGGGTCGTCACTGAATAATACTGAATCAGACACAGAGCAGTGGGTGTTGACTCGCCACACAGGCCCAATACGCTAGGGTACCAACAATGGTAATCCAAGTGCTGGCTTTAATAAACAAAACAATGCTAAAAATAAAAGTTTGCCACACAAGGCGATTTCTAACCTCATTAAAAGAGACATCCTGCTCCACCAGCCAATCCGGACCTCCTGATCAGCTCAAAGCCGGGCGAGCCTAACTGCTCAATTGGTGGCCTAGCAACACGTCTCCTGTTCCGCGTCCCAGCTGTATACAATGACAGGGCTCTCCTTGTCACATGTGGTAATGGCTGTTTAAGGAGCTTTCTGGAAGTGATCTACCTGGCTATGGTTGACCTCCAGATTGTAAACAATCAACTGCACGGGGAGCATCCAAGCCACACTGATAAGAAACATTACATAGATGCTTATTCCTAGGCAGGCTTCTGCCTTATTGCATGACAGAATCTACATAACCTGGACAGCTTTCAGCTTACCCCGCAGACAGAATAAATAAGTTAAAATCCTGGTTGTCAATGGAGAATTATTTAACATGTGTGGGTGGATATACATTGTCATAATATAGGAGTTTGACAGCTGATACTTGAAGTTGTGTTGCTGTGTTGTAAACAGATGAAGATGGCCTGTGGAATCTACCTGTTATGTAATTTGTGTATTTACAATGAAATGCAGCAACACCAGTTTGGGGACTGGGGTCATTTTGCTAAGAGATCAACATTACTGTTTACTTTATATATATTAAGTTTTTTTTTTTTTTTCATAACTACTTAATTTGGATGTCAAAATAAATTATATAATTGGACCATTCCAGCATAGCTTGCTTGTGTTCTGTATCAGTTCTCAGAGATGTAGGTTATGCCTTGGTCACCACTGTAACTGTTGCGTGCACAGGCAGTCATTTTGAATTCTTATAGGGAGAATTCTATACCAACCATTTAGCGTGATGTGGGTCTGAGGGAGGTTTCCATGGTCAGTGTCTGGCTCACTTCCACTTCTTTTTGCTTGGACAACTGCACCCCCAATGTAATTCCCTGTTTCCACCTGCCCCTAGAATTCAGTTGAAAGTGATTTGAAAGCAGCAGGGATTTAACATGATTTAGAGGTGTCAGTCTGATACAAATTTGGATTGCGTGTTGAAATATACAATGCCAATTTGATACTGGAAAGAGATTGAGTTTTACAGACTGCTACATATGGAAACATTGCATAAGATCCTGGCTTTAATTGGGACATGGTATTTTTCTGAAGTATACAGTACATGTATATGGAGCTGTAATTTGAATATGTAACTTTTTCCATCCTTTGTATTGACGTGATTTATTGTGGCATATCCTGATTCTGCAGATTATAGGCTTTCAAATTATGTCTAATGTACCTGCGAACTGTACAGGGGGGTGGAACTTTTTTCTGTTGTGGCCTCTGCTTTAATGTTTAATGGTAAGTTTTTCTGCAAGATGTTATACCTTGCCAAACCTTTATCTACAAGAGCAATGGTCAAGGATAAAGAGAAATTGCAAGATTCTTGTAAAAAAATGCGGTTAATAAGTTAAGATGAGATAAGGCACACAAAGGTATTTATAGATGGGTGCAATCATAAGGGTCTCAGATTTCCATTGGGTTTCTATTGGAGTATACCTGAAAGGGAAATCACTTCAGGACTCTGGAAGTTGTTCTGTTTGTTACAGTCACAGGTGAGGATTGTTTCATAGATCTATACATGCTTGCATGCTACTTGAGGTTTATATAGATGCAACAATTATATTTCTAAACTAAATGTTGTTTTCATATTTCTTGTTCTGGAATTTAATTTTACTAAAACATTATGACAATATGAAAAGATTTTAAAGAAGACAGTCTTGGTGATAGATGGCAGCAGTGTGGAGTAGTGGTTAGGGCTCTGGACTCTTGACCGGAGGGTTGTGGGTTCAATCCCAGCTGGGGGACACTGCTGCTGTACCCTTGAGCAAGGTATTTTACCTAGATTGCTCCAGTAAAAACCCAACTGTATAAATGGGTAATTGTATGTAAAAAATAATGTGATATCTTGTAACAATTGTAAGTCGCCCTGGATAAGGGCGTCTGCTAAGAAATAAATAATAATAAATAATAATAATGTACACATAGATTAATAAATAGATAGATTAATAAATAATTGGTTGATCAAAAAAAAAACACAGGATAAAGGAGACACGCTTGGTGTACTGAAATGTGTTCAAGTACTGAAGCACAGGACAGATTGAATGGAACTGAATTGTTACAGAATTGTTAAGTCTTTGAAATGTGATTATATTAATTGAGCATTGCGAATTATATTACAATATACATGTGTTTTGGTAGACCACTAACATACTGTATACTATTTTATAACACTTCTTATAATGTAGGGACCAACACATATTGTGTATTATATCTTTGAATTAGCTGTCCATGTTGACATACTGTAATAGTATTGATTCAGGACTTAATCAGTTTATCCAGTAGTTTAACGCAATGTGCAGTTTTGATAACACAAATAAAACAGGAACTGTTACGTAAATAACAATCCTATTTGTCACAGTTATTGACATTTACTGAGTTCATTGTTCAAGTTAATTTTTCCCATTTAGATTTTTCACACTTTTCTGCCACCACTCTTTAGGTTTGTAAATAATGTTAATAACTCTTGTGTCGGTTTGATAGCAACAGCCTATTTAATATATTACTGAAGCTGATTTATCTTTGTATCACCCATGTATTGTTAACCTTGGAGCCTGCAGAAGCTTTTTACCTGGGTCATAAGTGATGGTTCTTACACACAATACATAGGATAATAATATGTAAGACCAGAATTGAACCAAAATAATTTAAATCCTTAAAATAAAGTATAGTGCTGTGCAACATGTTCTGAAATCAGTGAAAAAGCTATTTTTTAGATTCAGAGGGTTTTTTTATACTTGTTATACTTACTAAATACATTTTTCATATGTCTTCTTGTAGTACAGTATCTTTAACTGGCTATATTTTTTCATTGCAGAGCATTTGCTACAGAGGCATTTCAGAAGAAAAACTCACCAACTAACACTCTACAATGAGGGAGCCTGCAGTGGATCAGTATGTAGTGGTCAGGCCACTTTACTCAGAAGACTCTTTTAAGGAAGACAATGTGAAAGTGCATAGATACCACAAGTCTACGTTGGACCACGTGAAGCTTTACTTCAGGCAAGATTTGTTTTAAATAATAATAAAACATGTGTCAATTATCTGAGTTTTCAAAATTCGACAAAGGCTGCTCCATAATCTTTATAAACCTACAACCTTTTCACCAGAAGCTTATTGGAATATCATTGCACAGCACACCATACCCCATAAGTAAGTTTGTTTAAGCACAGGCAGGCAACCTTAGCCCTGTCCAGGTTTTTGTTCCAACTGTCTTTAATTGTAGTGCTTAGTAGCAGAGGAATGGCCCTCCACTACCAGAGTACCCATCCCTGTTTTAAAGCCTTCATTTCAACCTGAGGTGTGAAAATCTGTCTGAAAGTCAAAAAAAGAAATGTTGGACAGATTAGTAGATAAATTAAGCATAACCCGTACAGTACAGTAAGGTTAGGTTAGGCCAGTTACGTCTCTAATTACCTAACTATGAATACTTGAAATACTGTACTATCATAGTGTAATATACTCTTAAATGATTCATTAGCATTTTGTTTTAGTGTCTTTTCATCATCACAGTTTTTAACTACCGTACTCAAAAAACAAATTTAATTGCAGCCCTCTACCCCTTAAAGATTTTACTTCATTTAATCAGATGTCATTTGGACTACGTAAAAAAAAATCAAGAATGAATAGTTTTGTCGTGACAAATTACGTGTAATAAAAAAATTAATATAAATATAAAGACGAAATATAAATCTGTTTATTATATTTTTATATTTCAGTTGTTCCAAACAAAAAGCAAAAAATGCAGCTTTGACGCTATTTCCGATAGCATCTTGGCTCCGAGCTTACCAGGTAAAGGAGTGGCTTTTTGGTGACATTGTCTCTGGAGTCAGCACTGGACTTGTGGCTGTTCTACAAGGTAATGTGTAATGATTGTGGAAGCTACTGTACAATAAATTTGCTGAGCAAAATGTGATCTTCTGAACATAAACACACAAGAAGGATCAGCGTGTTCAGGGCAAAACTATGTGCTTAATAACATCATCTGTAGGATGTAGTATTCCAGATAATACCAGATATTACAGTAATGGTATCCTTTATCCAGGGGAAAAGGGTTTACGTATAGTTTCGGTATGTTTCTAAAATTTACAATCATCTTACAACAGTAAGTTTCTGTGTGTGATCTTCATTAATCTAGGCTTGAATTACATCAAAGTTAAGGCTCTAGCACTGCCATAATACAAATTTTTACAGTCTTAAATGTCTGCTGTAAATTATTGCACATGTCCACAGAATAATACTCTCAGGCACTGGAAACAGATTTGTGTCTTATCTTTGTTTGCCTGACAGATCCCAGTCTTTGGTTTATCCTTTAAGTGTAGTATTGCCTAGTGTATTAAGATGTAACTGTTAATTACAGCGTGGACCTGTACAATTCCTAAAGCTAGCTTTCTGTTTCTCTCCAGGTCTTGCCTTTGCATTGCTGGCTTCAGTTCCCCCTGGTTATGGACTATATTCAGCCTTTTTCCCAGTTTTAATCTACTTCTTTTTGGGCACTTCAAGGCATATATCAGTTGGTAAGTGTTAGTATATTAAAGCAGAACCACATTCTGTAGCAGAATTAGGTATTTTAAAACGGAAATTACGTAACGCTTTTTCTGAAATAACAATTTTATTCAAAAATCCTGAAGATGGGTACATGAGGCACACTTTTGAGGCCAAGTACAGAATCAGATCCTATATATTAAAATAAATAGGAACCAACATTATTTCACTAGAAGAACTTGTTTCTGAGATGGGCAGCATTTTCATGGTGTGATGCTTCTGTACAGGTCCATTTCCAGTGCTGAGTTTGATGGTTGGCTCGGTAGTTACCAAGTTAGTCCCGGATGCTACAGGACTAAGTGCAAATTCAACTGAGGAGATGTCTATAGAGGAAAAACGGGTCATTGTGGCTGCATCTGTATCTTTTCTGGTTGGGATTTTTCAGGTAACCTAAATGCTACACTTCTATTCCCACACTTTGTTGAAAATAGTAATAGCAATATGGTAAACTGGTCGGTTCATGATCTACTTTTTGCTTATAGTTTTTAAAATAATGATGTTCTTCTTTTCAGCTTGGTTTAGGGTTACTGCAGGTAGGATTTATAGTCATCTACCTGTCAGAGACACTGATTTCTGGCTTCACAACTGCAGCAGCCATTCATATCCTGGTCTCCCAACTGAAATTCATATTAGGATTACAAGTTCCTGGATTTAGCGGACCCTTTGCTATTATTTCTGTGAGTACAACTGCGGTGCAAGTTATGCCATTTCTCTTAATCGGATGATGTCTTTCTCTTTTACTCCAGTATCCAACTGGAAAAAGCACATGTTTGTGAGATTAGAAACTTGAAAATCTACCCAATGACAAACTATAAAAAAAATATTTAAGATGTTTTAAATGCAAAAATATTATGCAGTCATATAATGCTATACTTATTGAGCAAAATGTTTATGTTATTGACCCAGATAGCTTGTATTTTATTTCTCAGTATATCACGCCATCAGCGCCAAGCAGGAGAGGTTTCTTGTATGTCCGTATTTGAAAATGTTGTGGCAGCCTATACTATCGGACTACTTGTGGAGTACCTTTTCACATGATACATCCATCTACTCCCCCTGTAGCTTTTCCTAAACTGTTAAGATGCTTTAGTTTTTATTGAAATGTTTACCTAATGATAGGAGCATAAAATACTTGGAAAAAGGATCCACAACATTATTCCGATTGCTTTTTTCCCAATTTTTGCAGACACTGGAAAGTATTTTCACACAGATCACGGACTCGAATGTAGCAGATATTGTTACTTCAATTATTGTCATAGTTGTCGTATTCATTGTGAAAGAAATCAATGATCGATATAAAGCACAGCTGCCTGTCCCCATACCCATCGAAGTGATCATGGTGAGTGTAGTTTTCTTTTGTTTTTAGCTATTTGCCTTTATAGGAGTTTTTGTCGTTTTTTGATGACCCCTAACAGTGGCATCAATAAGGATATCAAATATACGTATTTGCTAAACTACTGTATATATGTGTGCATGGACAAAATAGTGCCTCTGACAAATGTGTTGGACATTAAACAAATAAAGAATTTAAATGATAGTACATCTCCAACCAAGTTCTAAAAATGCCAAAAGGATTTGCCCATTTTACTCCACGTTAACCTTTTCTTAATAAATGGCCCAGTATCCCTGAATTATTAGAACTTTATATACACACAAAAGATGAACCATTTGTTCCTCAAATGCATATTATTAATTTATCAAGGTTGATATTTGCATACAATACCTTTGCTGATATAATAATGCATATGCTAGAGGTTTGTTTTGGAGGAGGAAAAAATAATGTTTCTAACACTTTTTTTTTATCACAGACCATCATAGCATGTGGAGTATCCTATGCATTTGATTTCAAAACACTGTATAAAGTAAATGTTGTTGGAGAAATAACGAAGGGGTAAGCAGTTACATTCAAAGAACTATTATAAATATTTCTGATACGAATCATATACTGTACCAATAATTACCCTGTTGGGCCACTGAAAGTTACTTAATTATGTTTTATGGTGCATTTCCTTTTTTTCAGATATCAGATGCCAGTGGCACCTAGTTTAGAGGTTTTCCAGAGCAGTGCGATGGATGCCTTTTCCATGGCGATTGTTGGATTTGCTGTAGCCTTTTCTGTTGCCAAAGTGTATTCTGTTAAGCATGACTATGTTATTGATGGCAATCAGGTAAGCTTTGAAATATGTGCTATTCTATTATAGTGTGATTTACATTCAGTATACCTAATGTCATTGACTGATATGACTGTGTCATTATTGCCAGTTTAAGCTATTAAACTAATATATTAGGCAATATACTTTGAATTCTTGCAGTATATATCAGACCATTGCTTTGCAAGGGCTAAACTAATTATATTAGTGGCTCAGAGTTAATCTGTCATAAAAATATATACTTGCAAGCTTTTGTACAACAAAACATGCTAGAGCTGCTACGTTTTCAGCATTTATATTTGATGTGCAAATTGAAACATAACTAAATAAAACAGTAACCAGACACCATGAGTATCATGGTTTCCCATCATTACAAAAGTAAGGAATAATGGTAAATCAAGTGTTAAAAACTTTGTTGCATATAATTTGCAAATGGTGTAAAAGGGTAGTTGTATGCCTCAAACAATTGTGTTTTTATACTATAATCTGACTGACACCTCGTCTTTTTTGATACAGGAGTTAATAGCTTTTGGTGTTAGCAATATATTTTGTTCATCTTTCAAAGGATTTGCAGTTAGTACTGCCCTCTCAAGAAGCGCTGTGCAGGAAAGCACAGGGGGGAAAACACAGGTAACCTAAATAGTTGTTTTTGTTTTTACATGTTTCACAAATAAACATCAACTATACATAAACAAAATCCTACTTTCAACAATTACATAGTTTCAGTAGCTAATATTCAGTCTTAAAATAAATGTTTCATATGGGATATGAGCTCTGCTGTATTGAGTTTTCTTTCATAGACTGTGGTAGCAGTCAGCCAGATGGAGTTATTTTTGCAGTGTTGACAGAGTTTAAACCAATAGGGAAGTTATTAATACAGTAACTGCTAAGAAATAAATAATAATAATAATAATAATAATAATAATAATAATAACTATGACTATAATCTGACCAGTAGAATGTGTTTTAGTTAAACGTTTCTGTACAATAAGAAAAGATGTATGGTTTTGACTAAAATAACAGCCAAGATCACCTTCACATGCTATATGCCAAATAATACAAATATATACAGTATAGTGAACCAAAGTCGTGTTTTTGCAGATTGCTGGTCTGATTTCAGCTTTACTGGCAATGATAACCACAGTGGCAATTGGATTCCTTTTGGAACCACTTCAAAAGGTAAAGTTATAGTATTTTGATTTGTTTACTTACTGGCTTTTTGGTCCAGGAAATGTATCCTTATATTTTAAGAAAGTTACAGTGTTGAAATTGATCAGATGTCTCACCATTATACCCCTGTCTAAAGGATATTATTAGCTTTGAATTGCTCAAGTAGAATAATGTGAGCATTAGCATGTTAAAGATTAAAGGTATAACACATGACACAGCTGCTTCGTATTACATCCTGTACATATACTACCCTATAGAATACGAATACATGAGAATACTGCACACTTTGAGTAGGAAGCAGTTTGTAAAATTGTACACAATATATTCTGAAAATGTACTTCCTAAAAGACCAGTTTTATTGCTGGTTGTCAAGCATTCATTGTATTATTTAAATCTTATGATTTTAGCTCTGCATAATGACTCTTAATGATCTTTTTGCAGTCTGTTCTGGGTGCTTTGGTGGTGGTAAATTTGAAGGGGATGTTGATGCAAATGAGGGAGATCCCATATCTTTGGAGAAAGGACAGACCTGATTGTGTAAGTAGGGTGCTAATGGTAACATGAAACTAGTACCTTCTGCAAAGCAACCCAAATACAATCATATATTTACATATTACTGTATTTAAGAACACTTTTTAACTAATATTTATATAGAGTAGATGGATACACCACAGTTTAACAATTGACTCACTCTCTAAAGCTGGTACAGTTGTCATGAAATAGTTTAAAATGTTTGTACTGAATAAATGTAGAGTAACTCAAGTATAGCTATCTTATATTGTATATAGCTATCCCATATTGTATGTAATACAAATGTACACTTAAATGTAATCTGTAGGTGTTTCATACTTATATGAGTGTACTACCATTGATTTATGACTAGCTATTACTGTCAGTAAGGTATTATGGACTTTGTGTTTTCTGCACTACACAAAATCCAAAAAGTGTTTCTTTCTCACAGGTGGTCTGGTTGGTGACTTTCATTGCGTCAGTGTTTCTTGGACTTGACCTGGGATTGGCAGTTGGTTTAGGAATTGAACTTGTGACAGTTGTATTTAGAACGCAATTGTAAGTAAAAATTTAAACTGGGGATTATTGATGTGTCTGTTTTAAGGTAATATAAGAACACAGATGACAATCTTGTTGAGAAATTTGTTAACCCTACATTTGTGATAAGTGATAAAGTCTGATTCATACTGTAAAAGAATCTTGCAGTAAAATCTGTTAATTGACTGTTTTCAGCCCACGCTGTTCTGTTCTGGCCAATATCAAGGGGACAGATGTTTACAGGGACAGAAAAGATTACGTTAGTGTAAGTAATATAACTATCTATCTTTCACAAAAAATACCTTTATATTTTTGGCTTGTTTTGTTTCCTGCTTATATGCTGTAAGGCCAATTTGATATAAAAATTACAACAACTGCTTTGTTTTTACTGGAATTGGAACTCCCCTGCAACCTGAGCTGCTATACAGTCAGGGTGACCCTGGAAACGAGAAGTCACAGGACTAACGCGTACAGTGTAAAAATAAACAAAGTACAAATATTACTATACTGTCTGCCATAAGACCAATCCTGTGTGTTGTCCAAATCACTAGCCTACTGTACCTTTAAATAGGCCAGTGATTTGGTACGTACTCTGTATTTATGGAGCTTAGAATCTCCAAAGAGAAAGGGACAATAAAGTAATAAACAGCACACTATTTCAAAGAACAATAGCTCAATGGACTTTTCTTCTTTTTTATCTCCTAGATCTATGAGCCTGAAGGAGTAAAGATCTTTAGATGCCCATCACCAATTTTCTTTGCCAACATTGAATTCTTCAGAGAAAAGCTAATTGCTGCTGTAAGCTACTTTCCTTATTGGGGTGCTTTATTTATTCCTGTTTTTATCATTTCTCTTTTTTAAAAGGCAATGGCTACTGGCCACACCAGTTTTGCCATAATAAAGATCCCATCTTGAAAACAGGCATGATTGCTTGTACAGTGTCAACTACAGTAAAGTTGGGTACTGCACTGTTTATTTTATTTAAGTGCATCAAACACAAATTATGAACAAGTACCTTGTATGTAAGAGAACTATTTAAGATTAAAATCAAGTTATTTATTGCTGGCTCTGAAGTAGCATGTTTGTGTACTTGCTTATCAAACACACTAAAGCTGAACTTCTCAAGAAGCAGAATAGAAACAGATAGCATGGGGTATGTTTTTGTGAAACAATGTTCACACTCATTGGCCTGGTAAAGGGATGCACTGCACCATAGTATTTTCCAAAAGACAAAAGGGTTTCTTTTATATCTATTCAGGTGGGATTTAATCCACTGAGAGTCTTACGAAAGCGTAACAAGGCCTTAAGGAAAATCAAGAAGCTTTTAAAGAAAGGAGAGCTGCAGATAACATCAGTAAGTCCAACTTATGATCTAAACTTTGAACTCTGTTAAAGTGGCTGTAAAATGTATTTAAAACAGAAGTTCTTATCCATGCCATTTGGTAATAAGGAAATTAAATTATAAAACAGCTAGAAGGGAGGGCATTTAGATTTTATTCTCAAAAACCATAAATGTTTATGAACTAAAGTGGAAATGAAAGTATGTTAAATCTAGACTAAGCAAATGGTTAGTAATATATAATTCCCTGATGTTGAATTTTCTAAACTTTGATAGCTATATATTCCTTTACAGTAGTAGACCACAACTGATAACATAGAGAGTAGTAGTAAAGGCATTGATAGTACTGTACAATGATGCTTTCTTAACTTAAGTGAAGATAGTCTATTTACTTGAATTGTGTTTCTTCCTGTACAGAAAGGTTTCTTCTGCGTAGGTCCTGGAGCTGGTGATGTTTCTGAAGATGAGGGGAACATTGAGGAACTGGACCAGCCCATTAACTTTGAGGATTTGCCTGTTCAGATCAATTGGAATGCTGAACTCCCAGCCACCATTCAGGTCCCCAAGATTGATTTGCATAGCATCATCCTTGACTTCGGAGCTGTATCGTTCGTGGATATTTCAGCCTTGAAGGGGCTCAAAGCGGTAATATACATTTCTATATTTTTGATTTGCAATTAATGATTGGTTTAGAATAACCGGTTTGTAACTTAGGAAAGTTACAGAGGTTTAGGGGAAACCATGCTGCCTGTATGTTATGGTAACTGTCCATATTAATGCTTGTCAACACTGCTTGTCAAAGTACAGTATAATTCTATAATTAGTCAGGGGTACTTTGTTTTATAATATAAAGTGGTTTCTATATTATATTGTCTAAAACCTTATGTATTTTACAGTCATTGAAAGAATTAATCAGGATCGATGTGGAGGTCTACATTGTTGGGTGTGACTGTAAGTACCATTACTTTGAATTATACAGTAATCCATAAAAGAAGCTAAGAGTCTTATTCAGAACACTGATATATCATTTAGACATGTTAATGTGTTATATATTACCACTCCAAGGTCTTTACCACCTCATAAGGCATATACTGTGTGTGTATGTATATATATATATATATATATATATATATATATATATATATATATATATATATATATATATATATATATATATATATATATATATATACAGATGTGCTCAAATTTGTTGGTACCCTTACAGCTCATTGAAATAATGCTTCATTCCTCCTGAAAAGTGAAGAAATTAAAAGCTATTTTATCTTGTATACTTGCATGCCTTTGGTATGTCATAGAATAAAGCAAAGAAGCTGTGAAAAGAGATGAATTATTGCTTATTCTACAAAGATATTCTAAAATGGCCTGGACACATTTGTTGGTACCCCTTAGAAAAGATAATAAATAATTGGATTATAGTGATATTTCAAACTAATTAGTTTCTTTAATTTGTATCACACATGTCTCCAATCTTGTAATCAGTCATTCAGCCTATTTAAATGGAGAAAAGTAGTCACTGTGCTGTTTGGTATCATTGTGTGCACCACACTGAACATGGACCAGAGAAAGCAAAGGAGAGAGTTGTCTGAGGAGATCAGAAAGAAAATAATAGACAAGCATGGTAAAGGTAAAGGCTAAAAGACCATCTCCAAGCAGCTTGATGTTACTGTGACAACAGTTGCAAATATTATTAAGAAGTTTAAGGTCCATGGAACTGTAGCCAACCTCCCTGGGCGCGGCCGCAAGAGGAAAATCGACCCCAGATTGAACAGAAGGATAGTGCGAATGGTAGAAAAAGAACCAAGGATAACTGCCAAAGAGATACAAGCTGAACTCCAAGGTGAAGGTACGTCAGTTTCTGATCGCACCATCCGACGCTTTGTGAGCGAAAGTGGGCTCCATGGAAGAAGACCCAGGAGGACTCCACTTTTGAAAGAAAAACATAAAAAAGCCAGACTGGAATTTGCTAAAATGCATATTGACAGGCCACAATCCTTCTGGGAGAATGTCCTTTGGACAGATGAGTCAAAACTGGAGCTTTTTGGAAAGTCACATCAGCTCTATTTTCACAGACGAAAAAATGAAGCTTTCAAAGAAAAGAACACCATACCTACAGTGAAACATGGAGGAGGCTTGGTTATGTTTTGGGGCTGCTTTGCTGCGCCTGGCACAGGGTGCCTTGAATCTGTGCAGGGCACAATGAAATCTCAAGACTATCAAGGCATTCTGGAGCGAAACGTACTGCCCAGTGTCAGAAAGCTCTGTCTCAGTTGCAGGTCATGAGTCCTCCAACAGGATAATTACCCAAAACACACAGCTAAAAGCACCCAAGAATGGATAAGAACAAAACATTGGACTATTCTGAAGTGGCCTTCTATGAGTCCTGATCTGAATCTTATCGAACATCTATGGAAAGAGCTGAAACTTGCAGTCTGGAGAAGGCACCCATCAAACCTGAGACAGCTGGAGTTTGCTCAGGAAGAGTGGGCCAAACTACCTGTTAACAGGTGCAGAAGTCTCTTTGAGAGCTACAGAAAACGTTTGATTGCAGTGATCGCCTCTAAAGGTTGTGCAACAAAATATTAGGTTAGAGGTCCCATTATTTTTGTCCATGCCATTTTCATTTGTTTTATTATTTACAATATTATGTTGAATAAAAAATCAAAAGCAAAGTCTGATTTCTATTAAATATGGAATAAACAATGGTGGATGCCAATTACTTTTGTCAGTTTCAAGTTATTTCAGAGAAAATTGTGCATTCTTTGTTTTTTGTGGCGGGGTACCAACAAATTTGAGCACGTCTGTATATATATATATATATATATATATATATATATATATATATATGTGTGTGTGTGTGTGTGTGTGTGTTTACACACACACACATTTGTTCACCAAAATGTGTAGAACTATACATACAGTACAATTTGTTAGCATACATTCAGATCATTCAAGTTTGTTTTCTATGAGGGAGGTGTAGGTGATCTATGCAATAGAAGTGAACTGGTGAAATGTATAGGCATTTAAAAGACTCTTCTTTATTGCAGGTAATGTTCTTGAAAAACTAGAACAATGTTCATTCTTTGATGATGAAATAAAGAGCTCCATCTTTTACCTGACCCATCATGATGCCATGCTGCACATTTTACAGAAGCACCCTGACTGCCACGAGGAGTTAAAGCCAGCAAAGGTGTGTACCTTCACCAACTACATCTGGTTACAGTACACTCTGCTTTTAGACACAGAAGACAAAATCGAATCTGAAAAAGATAATATGGGAAAGTGTAACTCTTTGTTGTCTAATTTAAACAATGAATAGTGGGGACTGAAGTGGAGATAACACAAAGGTGTTAAAAAGAGGTCAACATTATATTATGGATACCTCTAGGTGAATCGTTTTGCTTAGGTGTATCTGTGCCATATTTACAAAGCATTCACTCCTGTGCTATTTATTTGTTTGCTTTAGTCATTTAATATAAATAATTGTATTGCCTTTGTAATCGCCTAGATGTCAGTACAATTTAAGAAATCCTGTCATACAGTAACTGTTGTAGAAACTGAATAAACAGCAAATGTTTTATTGCAGGTTGATGACCACACGGTTCAACATGCTGGGGGTGGAAGTTTGAGAAACAGGGAGAATGCGGTGAGTTATTCAAGTGGCCCACTACAGTTTTGAGACCTGATCATTTTTTGCTTCATTTACTGATGTATTTTGGTTGCATTTACAGGTTCCAATTTCTGGGACAAAATTTTAAACATCTGAAGGAAATCTGGGGTGCTCATCAACCTGAAAATGAAGGCTATTCAATTTATACTTTCAAATGGATGTGATAATTATTGGGTAGTTACTGCTTGTTATTGGGTAGAAAACAAGGAGTATGTGTTTATCTAAAACAAAACAAAAAACAAATAACAGTAACAGGGTTAGCCATGTTGTGTAACTATTTTGACTCCTAGCACAAGCATGCTTTTATTTGTTTCAATTAAATGTCCTTCGGATGAGATGTAAAACGAGCTCCTATTGTGACTCTGCAGCAGCAGTTATTGATGCATAGTTCACTCCCTAGTCTCTGTAAGTCGCTTTGGATAAAAGCATCTGCTAATCGACTAAATAATAATAATAATAATAATGCATTCCTATGCAAAACCTTTTTTTTGTGTAATTAATTTCAGTAAATTAAGCAATGGTTTGATAAAATATTGGTAAAAGTTTCAATAAATGTGTGTGTGTGTGTGTGTATATATACATTTGTGTGTGTGTGTATATATATATATATATATATATATATATATATATATATATATAGTATATTATATAAAAAGATAGCATTGGCCTGTCTATGTAAAACAGTAAAGCAAATATCTAGGTTTGTCAGAGGTATCTGCTGATAATTTGAATAACCCTGCTGAAGCTCATTATACATTTTCCTCATGTGATACCACATGAAGCAGCCTTTAATATATTTTGTATATAGATTTCTAATTAATATATATATATATCAATACTGACTTTAGAATTTTACAGATACGTGTTATTATAAAATGTGACTTCCACTGCCTTAATTTTGTACAAACTATACATGAACATAAACAAAATATTAAATTGGTTTAATGGAATGATAACATCTACTGTACATTATGATTACTGTAACATATGACAATAAGGTGTGCATTCTCAGTCGCACTTTTTGTAATATGGGATTGCCAAATGTGAATGATAGCCCTTTCTTCCAGTTGGAAAACAAAAATAGGATACATTATTTTTGTGCTTAATCAAAAAAATACTATTTAGAGCCTTAAACTAAAGCCCTTTCCAGCTGCTGTTTAAAACGGGAACTACCATTCATGTACTGTATATTTAAGATGAATTTGGAGACTTTTGATTCATTTTCTACTTTGCAAATGTACTAAAACCTGAACTGTTTAGTGACTGTATGACTTTATTTCTAGCAGACAATAAACATTTGAACCACTTGTGTGCATACATTTATTATTATACTGGTATTAGTATATGTCCAGCCTACTGTGCATAAAACAATATTAATTCACATCAGATCTACTGTACCAGTAGATTATAAAACTGTAGTACATTCCAGTTCCATTTAGTTTTTGTGCCAGAAATTGCTTTTTTGTGTAAAAAGCAATTTTTTTTAAAACACTGTGAAAATTCGCAGAAATTCATCTTGTTCACATGCCAGAACCTCAGCATATATCTTGTGCCCACATTGCACCTATAGGTGCGAAAAAAAGCCATCAAAATGTACACCGTTAGTAGCTTCCAATGGTTAAATGCCCCTTTAGCTTTTATAATGGTTGCCATCATTATGATTTTCTCATATTGCAAGTACTCAAATATTATTTTGTATAGACAGGTTCATTGAGCAGGAGTTCAGGAATTGATGTTTAGTTTCGCATTACACAGAGCCACTGTATGTAATGTAGACCAGATCAGCCAAAGTGTCTTTCAATGATTAAATGATCCAAAGTGGCAGATCACTACAGGTTTATGGTGCTGACCCTTACTTTTATAAATACTTTGCCTGCTTTAGCATATGTTACATATATCTATGGCAAACGACTAGAACGGAACTGAACTAACAGAGTATCTGATTAATTGCCATAAGAGTAAAAAGAAAAAAATAAAAGAAAACGAAATGGATGTGGGTCACGCTGATGTATTTGTAATGATCCTCTCTTACTTTGTATTTGCAGTCATCACATGGAGATTTATTGATCTTGTTTTCAAAGTTAATGAAATGGTTATTTAACATTTGACAGTGTAACTGGTTTTAATGTTACAACTGAAAAAAACTGCAATAGAAAAAACAGAAAAACAACATTAGACCATAAATAGTTAGAGAAGTTAATATTAAACTTAACTAATCTTAAGATCACACATGGCATGTCCTTGAATCTGACTGCTGATTTTCTAATCAATAACTTGAAAACAACACATTGGCCTAAAGGTTTTATTTTATTGTAAAATAATAAAAAAACTCACTTTTATAGTATATAAAAGGGTGATCATGCTTAAAAGCTGAATTCACAAATATGTCAGTGCTACCCTCCCCTCCCCTCCATCTGGACCTACACCCACCCTATTCACATGAAAACATGTTGATACCGTACTGACTGCCTCCCTATACTCCCATATTGTGATGATCTAGTCATATCCAAATCATATCATTCTATCTGGTCAGAGGAGGTAACTAAACAAAAGGGGAAAAAATGTAGTTGTTAGACTTTGCCTGAGGAGTTTCCTTAAGAATAAAAATCATGAAGTCAGCATCTGAAATGGTTAGGAGACACTAGAAAATGCAGTACATGGACAAGTACATACAAGATCCCCTCACATGGATGTATATTGATTTTACATGTAAAGGTCCCAGCAACGGAAAGTACCAGCCACAATGTTTTACAATATATCTAGAGCAGTGGAAAACAGACTATATGACACACCAGTGTTCACACACTTATTGAACACCTGTTAATTAAGACATAGACTGTGTATTTTACTTAAGCTTTATTATTTATGGGTTTTTTTTAAGCATCTTTTGTTCATTGTGGTGTTTTAAAGATATTACTTTTGGTGAGGAGATCTCAGGTAGGTTTATAGGGACTACAGAATGCTTTTAAGGAAAATTGCACATTTTCTATTAATTGAGATGAAATTTAAAAATGTAAAATATTCCACACATCCACATCCATGTCAATGAAACATGGATTTGCTTTCACAAACCAAATTACACTTTCTCTAATTCATTTTCCTCTGAAATGGAAAATGGTCAAGTTATTTTCATACATTGTGACAATAAATTAGAACTATCATACCATCGAGACAGCACACACATTCAAGTGCAAATAGCTGAAACAAAACCACAATCCTGCTGCACTTGGCATAAACACAAAATATACTTTCTTAAAAAGACATTGCAATGCTGAAGGTATAGCCTGCATTATAAATAGCATCCACACTATTAAACACCCATTGCTGCTGAATTAATAAATACTAAAAAAAGCTAAATGTTTCAAATAGAAGTATTTCAATGTCTTCATTACAAATAGCAAAAAAAATTGCAGTCTTCATTAAATAATTTAAATACTCTTCTGTATGTGAAACCTGACACACATTACCAAATCAAAACGACACCATCTTGTAACCAGATAGATCATTAGTTATTATTATTATTATTATTATTATTATTATTATTATTAATAAACAGTGTAGTCATGCTTCAAATTCAGTACATTAGGAAGTCTCCAGTATTTTAATAAAAGAACTGAAGGCCAGAAATTACATACCTGAAGGGTGTAGAGAATACAAGCTTTGCATATTACCTTGAGTCAAGGTAAGCTACATTGTACAATTAAACTCGAGTGAGTGGTCCTAAAGGAATGGTACTAAGTGCGACAATGAAAACCTTGTTAAATTTCAACAGCAACATTCAACACAAATGCCTAACCCTCAATAAAATAAATATTTTTTTTTCTGAACAAATATTTACATTGTTTGGTTATAACCTTGAAATCCACATTTAAGTATTTGAGCATACACACACATGATTAGAAAGTGCGTTTACCACATAAATGCACCATATCATTGATGTGGTACTTTCTAATCACCCTGTAAATAGATGGAAAAAAAACAGCATCAGCACCACATATTCACATTTTCAAATTTATTAATACAGGATAACAAAACAAAATCTTCAGATGTAACCTAATCCTTAACACCATATGTAAGACAATCAAGTACAGTGTATGTTGTTATATTCTAGGAGCTAATATTGATAATGTGAAGTCTGGGATACAATCTGTCGGGTGAAAAGTGTACTTATCAAAATGAGACCAAATGTTTTCAGCATTATGCATGCAGTCAGACACAACACTTTCAAGAGTTATGGTAGTCCTTAACAGCTAATTAACCTTTTTTTTTTTTTTTAGGCTTACAACATAAAAAATAATAATTAAAAGCTGTCCACCCACACACAACCACCTACATTCTTCTATTTATTCATATATTACTGGTAGTATGGCCGGTATCTTGACTGATCTGGGTGGTGTGGTCCAGGTATTTGACCCTGAGGAGGCGGGCCCTGCATTCTAGGAGGGGGAGGTCCCCGGGGAGCAGGCCATATGCCTGGACTCAGTCCTCCTGGTTGGGTGAATGGAGGGCTTAGAGTTCCTTGGTCTTCAGAGAACTGCTGCATGGAGCTGGGGTTGTAATGGCGTGGGGGAGGCGCGTTGACAGGTGGGCCGCCATGCTGGGGAGGTGGGCCGGGTGGGGGGTGGTTCATGTATGGAGGCATCTGGTTGATTATGTGTCCTGGGGGTGGGGTGATGGGTGGTGGCGCAGATGACATGGGTGGTGGTGGTGCTTGGCTGTAGACCATGTGAGGAGTCCCCGAGGCCTGGGGTGGGTGCTGCATGGGGTGGTTGATGGGCGGAGGAGGAGGTGGGGGTGGGCCATAGTGTTGCTGCTGGGCTATCATGTGATGAGGGCGTGACACAACCGGCTGGCCCTGATACTCATTGGGGTGGTGATGCTGAGCTGGGCCTGGGCCGGGGGGTGGGGGCTCACGGCCACCAGAACCTGCAGAGTCATCCTGAATGGGGACGGTGATGAGGTTGCTGTGCTTACGCGTGGTGACGGTGGAGATGCGGAAGGTCTCCTGGCCCACGGAGCGCGGGGGCCCCAGGGCAGCCATGTCCGAGGAAGAGGGAGGAGGTTGCGCCCCTCGAAGGTCCTCGTGAGGCTGGCTGTAGTGCTCATGACTCACATGCTGCATCGGGGGTGGTGGGATCAGGACATGCGGCTTGGGGCCACCCAGGTGGGGGAGGTGATGCTTGTCTGGTGGCAGCAGGAAGCGCTCATTCAGCTCTGAGGGCGGAGGCCCTGCTAAGGCTGGGAGGTGCAGGGGTTCCCCGTGGGGGCGTCCTGCCACTGGCTTCCCTCCTCTCATGTGCCGGTGGTTGATGTGTGCCTGCAGGTCCCTCTGAGACAGGTAGGTTCGTTTGCAGCCCTGCACGATGCTGCACATGAAGAGAGATCCTCGCAGGCACTGCTCAATACGCTGGACTGGGTCATTGCAGCTGTAAAGAGATAAACTGTCCTTAGGATTTAGTGAGGGATATTAACAACATCCAAATTATTACATTGTCTTTAACTTGATGGTTTAACTACACACCTGGTTTAAAGAGATATTGATCTTTGTCTGTTGCTGCAAACATCAATTTCCTGTATTATAGATGGGGCTACTTGTTTTTAGTTTTATTTGTCAACATTTGATAAAACACCACAGAAGACATTTGTTTTGATAAATGCTTATTAAAAACAGATCAATTAACCAATGATTACATTTCATCTGGAGTAAGTAACACACATCTGATGTTGTACCAGGTTTTTTTTTTTACTACCAATACTTTTTTTTTTTTTCACTGTAAATGTCACTGTATGACACAAATTGTCTTGTTTTACAGCTCATTCATGTTTGTCCCAGCACTAATCCTAATGATCAATTATTAATATAAAATATAAATTTGAATACTCCAGACCCCATCCAATGAACATCAATAAATGAAGTCACTCACCCAGGGCACATTTTGTCACACTTCTTCTCGTAGATAACAGCACATTCATAACAGAAAACGTGTTTACATGGAATCTGTGAATACAAACAGGCAAAAAAGAACACTGAGATTTCTACTTAAACCTTTGTCAGCGACAAGTGATTTTAAAATGAACATCTCATGACTTTGAAGATCATGGAATGTCCTTATATGCGAGTTAAATTGAATCCCTTACTGTTATTTGGATACCAAGAACATCCTTCTCAGGAAACAGAAGAAATCCTTCTTTAAAGTGCACATGGTATTTTTTGGGGTGCATTTGAACCCCTTTCCACCTTTAGAGGGGGGCGAAAATGATATGCCTTGCATATCCACAATAACACAGTACCAACGCAAGCTAGTGCTGGCAGACAAAACCAATATTCTAATTGCACTATGATAAAAGCATCAAACCTTGTGTCTAGGTTTGTATATAATAAGTTTCAATCACTGTGAGCGATAGGAGAGAGAGAGACTAAGGGCGGGGGTAGGATAAGGCTATCTATTTTAGCTTTTTAAGAAAGGGGGATGAGTGGTGACTGCCAGTCTGCTAGGGACCAGGTCAGAGGGGTAGACATGTTTTTTTGTCTGCTGCAAAACAGCTTTTATTAAAAAAAGACAGTATAGTTTTATACTGAGCCCGGCTAAGGCGCCTTCATATTCAGGAACACGTTACTGACAATTCTTCATTGTTGACAAGTTCATTGTCTTTGCCTTCCGTGTGAGCTCATTGTTTGCCACTGACAAAGGCTTCAGTCCTTACAATATATAGTACGCCCCATTAAACACAGGCGTTTGGGTGTAATAATTAACTTACCATGCGTCCATATATCTTTATAGGAAGACCGCATTTGTCACAAAAATGAACAGGTGTGTCATCTTTTTCTCCAATCAAATTTATCTACAAAGAACAAAATGAATTCAGTTTAATTAAATCACGCAACATACTGTATTCCTACTAACAGTGTTGCAGGTCTCAAACAGTTTTGTGTTCAAACTTTGTAAGAAATGAATTATTTAATTATTAATTAATTCATTGTACCTTACAATCCCAGAATATCTGAATTGGAAATCTTCTTTTTCCTCCAAACATTTCTCCGCCTTTGCACTCATACCGCTCTTCCTCATTGTAACCAAAACCTTCTGTGGAAAAAAAAAAAGAAATTAAGGACCAATAGTGGTGAAAAATAAAAAAATGCCAACAGTGTAAAATAGCAATACAGAATGTACTGTATGGGTGTGAGAATATATATAAAAATAAAAATTTGGTTAAATTTATGGACAGTAGTTGATTAATCCGTGCACATTTTTAATAAGGGTAATGATCCTACAGCAGCTGTCCTGCATAGAAATATATAAAAAAAAATCAATGACCTAAAACAATTTTTAAAAATAAAAAAAAAGCCCAATAGAAATTTGGTCTTTTTAAAACCATTTTTATTTTAGTAAATGTAACAAATATTACCTTACTGTCCTAATAACCTAATAAAACAGATTTAGGGACCTGATAACTCAGGTCACACAAGCCCCAAGGGCCACAGCAGCACAGTTACGCATACTGTTTAACCACTCTGGGGTAACCCCTAAACTATTATTAGCAATACACAAACACAGAAACAAAAAACACTCAGAGGTTTATAACTAAATCAACAGTTTATTATATTGGTCAGGATAAATGCGCCACCCTGGATTTTACCACAGCTGGTTACAATGCACACGAGTTACTTTGCAGACACATGTTTGGCAATCATTTAAATCACGTAGATAGACATTCCCCTTCCAAATACATATATACATCCGTAGCACAGCATCAGCAATCATTGTACAAAACAAGACAACAATTATGATTTTTACACAACTTCAACCCCTTTTATACAAGCTGTCCTACCACTTCTGGCGAGAGAGAGCGAGCTTCAAATCATCATGCATTTCTCTCTCTACCCAGAATGCACTTTTAATGCATGATTAATTGTAAAAATAAAGAAATAAATAAAATTATAAAATATATATATATATATATATACACCCTTCAAAAAAGTAAATGCATTGCAAATACTTCAATCGCTTAAAAATTGCAACAAAACAATTGTATTTTATTTAAACACGTTTGGCTGACAGTGTGTCACATTGTCAGGATTGAAAAAGCTTGACGTATGCCAAAACACATGAATATTCCCAAAATTAAAACCATTTGCTTCAGACTTGCAATATTCGCGTGCATTCACTGCACGTGCAACTTGCCGAGATGTGCCTATGCCTAGACTTACCGAGGTTCAACGGAATGCTATTGGACATTTGAAAGCCTGCGAATCTCAGTCCGCCATGGCACAGCAACTGAATGTTTCCCAGAGCACTATAGGACAACTTTGGCACCGATACCAGCAACGTGGAACATCACTTGACTGCCCAAGATCCAGTAGACCATGTGTGACGACGGCAGCCCAGGACAGATGTATACGTCTATGTCATTTACGTGACCGGTTCACCACTGCAACCTCTACAACATCTGCAGTACCAGGAATGCGTAGAATTTCCAACCAGTGTCAGAAACCGCCTACGGGAGGCGGGTATCCAAGCAAGAAGGCCAGTTAGAAGAGCGATTCTTACGCCGACTACGACTTTAGTGGAGTATGGCCCATATAAAGATGGAGAAACGTGGTGTTCAGTGATGAATCCAGATTTCTGCTTCGACGTGCAGATGGAAGAGCCCGGGTATACAGGTGATGTCATGAACGTTTTGCGGCCAACTGTGTGCAACAAGTTGACAGATTTGGTGGTGGAGTGTCACAGTGTAGGCGGCAATCTCAGGCAGTGGCAGAACCAAGCTTGTCCATGTTCAAGGCAACCTGACAGTGTGTCACTACTGTCATGAGATCATACGGCCTCACGTGATCCCATTCAAGAACCATCGGAACGTCATTTGCCAGCATGACAATGCACAACAGCACACAGCCTGGGCCACCACAGCTTTCTTCACTCAGAACAGTGTTAAAGTGCTTCCCTGGCTGTCTCGATCACCAGATCTGAACCCCATTGAGCATTTGTGGAACGAGCTTGATCAACGTGTGTGACGTCACCCTGAGCCACAGACGTTAAAGGACTTTTCGAGGCACTTGAACAAGAGTGGGTTGCCATTCCCTGGCACGTTATCCAGGCTCTGATTCTATCCATGGGCAGGAGATGTCAGGCCGTCAATGCCAATGGTGGGCATACACGTTACTGATTTCTGTTCAAACTTTGTTTGACCTTTGAAAGTGACGTTATTCATTGGGACAGCATTAAAATTATGTCCCAATGACTTCCGTTACTATTATAAAAACACTACCTCATGACAGTTCGAAGATCATGTTATAATTGTACTGTTTAAATGGTTTTCTGACCAGTGGTATCAGATTCGAGCGCCCAAGAAAAGTCCTCTTACCTTCATCCACATTCTGTGGTTTGGAAGGTATTCGGTTCATGTTTCTTGGAGGCCGGGCAGTGGGTTTGTTTCTGATGACTTGCTTGGAGATCAGCTTTAAAGGAATTCGCCTGCGAACATCAGGGCCACCCAAAGATCCAGACCCATCTGTACCTTGCAAATCATTGTCTGCAAAACCAAACAAAAAAAGCTTGTCAGGTCTCATGAAACAAATTAATTTTAAAAAGACAAACGCATCATCAATACCAAGTAGTAGTACAAACACCAAATCACGGGTTGCAAATAAAATGCAGAGTTAAAAAATAAAATCCACAGTGCTATGGCTTATTTTAAAAATCAAAAGCTGCATTTACAACTTTCAGTAAGCGCCATGTATTAAATCACGTTCCAAAAATATAAAACATTGTAAAATCCAGAAATCTGGTCTTAACCCAGTAAGTGCCATTGTTCTCATTTGAGGTGAGGCTGTTTTGTAATTTTTTTAAGCGTTTTTAACTGACATCTACCTGTTATTTAAATTTTCTAACTATATTATAGCTTACTCCAATTGTATTAAGTAAAATGTAATGTATCAAATTTAATAAATACAGCTTGTGTTTTTAAAGAATGTAATTTGGTACTTAATGGGTTAAGGGTAGAACTCGAACAGTAAGACACATTCTTAGCCTGTGTAAACTGCATTCGAATCATAAAATTAAAAAAAAAACCATAATGCGTCAGTTATTCTCTTATCACATAAATGCAAACCCAGATGATCATGAAAATGTTGTGACAAGAACATGCAAATGAAACCAGACTTTCACACCCATAACAATAATGTTGTTAACGGCTGCGAAACACGACTGCAACATTCTCCAGAAATCAACAAGTACTACAGCCTTCTGAGTATAGTTTTAAATAATATCGCCATGACTTGTGTATGCTCTTACTAGAGAAGCAAAACCACAGCAGAACACATGCACTTTACAAGGAAATCTGCTCTTCCTCCTTTTTGAATTCAATATGAGGATGCGTTGCGGAAGACTATACACAAGGCCGCAACAGTTCAATGTAACATTTATGAAGCGTTCTATCTAGATTCGATGTTGTTCAATGTATCTCGGTTGTACGCAGATACGGTATGTATTCCTTTGTTTTGATAACATGTATTATTTTCGCAATAAACGTAAGTCAAAAAAAGAGAAGGGCTCCTTCCTTACCATTCTGGTCCATGATTTGGAGCACTGCACTTCGGGAGCGGAAGTGATGGATTTAGGTGGGGCTATCACAGGAAAGTACAATCACATGGATTAACAAAATATACTGGGAGCGTTCACGATACGCAGGCTTTGGTAAATCTGCGCAGATTCTGCGGAAAACCTGTCCAAATTCATCGTCTGCGTGAACTCAGCCGGAAAGGATGTCACCAGGTCACGCATCCACGGGCTTAAAAGTCTGCACAGCCGCGCAGCTTCTCAAGAGGTACTGCGCGGGAGCAGCCGCGGCGCAAAACAACAGACGAGCGCTGGCTGACAAAGAAGTGTGTAGCAACCAGATCCAATCCTCACTCCATGTGCTACTGCCACCTAGTCAGGGGGTGGGAATCGCCTTCGAGTCTGTCATTAATTATCTTATGAATGATTTGTAATACAAATTAAAATGATTTGACTCTTTTCCCCCCACAGTTATTCTACTTTTCAAATATTCAGATATTTATTCTAAAGGTTTACACATGTAAAAAAAAAAAAAAAGCCAAACGGTTGAAATGAACCTAAAACCGCTGTTATTTTCAGCAGGTGTAATTGGTTATTGATGAAAGGCTATCAGGGACAGGGAATAACCTACTTTGAATTAAGGAGAAGAAAATCAGCTTTAATAACAGGTAGTTGAAGTGAGATATGTGACCATATGTGCAAGTATTTGAATTATTTTTGTCCCAGATCAAAATACAGTACTGTCTACGGGAATCCTGCCCGTTATAATACTTTTTAATTTGTCTCACATCACAAAACATACGTTTATATTATCTCTTTATAGCAGGGACTGTTTCTACTATACTTTTTGTGATCATGTTGTAAATTATGAAGCTAGTGGAGCACAAAGGGAACTTCGATTGCATCCACTCCTGCGATTAGGATTTCTCTCAACACCACCTCCATTTTGGTTCTGCTCAGAACTGTTGTTGTTCATCTACCAAAGCTGTCCACGCTCTGTCTGCGCAGACCGTGACGTTACGCGCAGACTCCCGTCTGCAATCTAGCCGGCAAAAAGTGTCGTGAACGCACCCACTGCATCAACAGGTGTCTGTGCAAACTAGAGCAAGGATTGCAAAATAAAAAGACAAGAAATTGTACTATCCCACGATTCAGTGCGTGTAATCAATACAGGCGCTATTGTTGGAGCCCAGTCAGACGTGGAGGGTAAAGCATTGGACAGAGAGCAGAAGAAATTGACTTTTTTCGAATTTCTAATTTTGTAAGATAATTTAAGAACCACTCTATGATTATGTAATTCTGTCATGTTATGTATATGTGTTTCTTGATTTTTTTTAAAAAAAATTACGGTATTTACATCGTTATATCTAATAAATAAACCTCAAAGTTCTGTCTGATAGTACTATCACAGTATTGATTCCTAGACCGATTATTCCTAGGTCTGATTTTCAGAAGGGGCATTTTAATAGAGAAAATAGAGGTCGCAATGCATTTTGACTTCGATTTTTATCATCAAATTATGATTTGTTTATTTAGCAGATTTACAGAGACTAGGGTGTGTGAACTATGCATCAGATGCAGAGTCACACAAATACGTCTCACTCGAAAGACGGAGCACAAGGAGGTTAAGTGACTTGCTCAGGGTCACACAATGAGTCAGTGGCTGAGGTGGGATTTGAACGGGGACCTCCTGGTTACAAGCCCTTATCTTTAACCACTGGACCACACAGCCTCCTATACGTTTCGATTTTAAACAGGCGCAGGTTAATTTCTTCTATTCGCAAAACCCTTAGCGACTCCTGTTTATGACCCATTTAATTGAAACGACGATTTTTTTTTCAGGTTAATTAACAAGCCAATTAATTTCAATAGCCCGAACCCTTAGCAAACACTGAGCCAGCGCACGTGTAGTCGCAACAATGGAAAAAAAGGAAAAAAGATATTCATAGCGCACTCAAGTTGAGCTTTTGCTTGGTGAAGTTTTGCAGCATAAAACTGTTCGTTTCAGCAAAAGGGCCGGGGCCATTGCTAAATTTAAAATATGGAAAGAAAAAAAGTAAATGCAACCTCTTCCTTCAAAAGTTCAGTTAAGGCAAAATGCATGCACTTATTACAAAATAGAACCAATTACACAAATCACTTAACAAGCTATAATGCGAATGTATTTTAGTTTGTTACTGCGCAACTGATAAGCCTTTGGAAAATATCTCTTGCCACCTACCTTGGGAAGAAAAATGTTTTACGACCTATTTTTCACTTTGTATGCAATGTGTATTTCTTTCCATCTGTAATTGTATGTTTTGTGTGATTCTTGTTTATACGTTGATGCCCTGATGAAGGAGTAAATGCACCGAAATGTCTGTTTTTGGCTTTTTAAAAATATTTAAAATACAGTTATAACAATTGAACTTTAATCCATATGGAGTTGCCGATGCTTCTGTACATGTGATACATACATTTGACTTATGTTCTTTGTTTTTAAGTGTTAAAAATAAAATAAAAAAAAATAATAAAAAATAACAACTTGGATATCATGTGTTTGTTTGTCCATGCTGCCCCAAATAGTCAATATTTCAATTCTGACTGCATAAATGAGCATAATGGGTTTGGGGAGCAATAAACTAATATTAATACTGAAAGAAAAAGTAGATTTTTTTTTTTTTTTTTACTTCTTGTCTGTATATTTCACTTTTTTGAAAATGTTTAATTAAACAAGCAGGGTGTGTGGTCCAGTGACTGTGTGGTCCAGTGGTTAAAGCAAAGGTTTTGTAACCAGGAGGTTCCCCGGTTCAAATCCCACCTCAGCCACTAACTCAGGGTGTGACCTTGAGCAAGTCACTTAACCACCTTCTGCTCCGTCTTTCGGGTGAGACGTAATTGTAAGTGACTCTGCAGCTTATGCATAGCTCACACACTCTAGTCTCTGTAAGTCGACGGTGTCACAAAAACCTTTAACCTATATACGTTAATACAGTAAGACAGTGTTTGGCGGTAGCAGTTGTATGAATTACAAAATTACCAAAAAATATACACTGCAATCCCATTGTAATGATGCGATATAACGATTCTGGGTATAACTAACAACCTCTTTTTGATACCTCATTTTTTAAACCGATTATTAAAGAACCTATAAGAATTAATTTTGGATTGTCTCGAGAGACACAGCAGTGCTATTCCAGCCTTCAAATATGGCTGGACTCTAGTTATTGCAAAATACCTGCAAAATGTATACCTTGCAACTCTATTCCCATATGCAATCTGAACAAGAATATGCTTTCTGGGCTCCAGGCGTTCGCCCCTGTTTTAGCTTTGCCATCTATGACATCGTAATTCTATCCTTTTTGCTATCCTTGCCGTTAAGAGGGAAGATCAAACGGACACTTGCTTTATAATAATAAAGCATTTTTTTTATTATAACAAATGATTTACCAGTACAGTTTCAGTGTTCAGTTGTGTTGATTCTAGAGACAGTGGCTTTGTTATCCCAAGGGTATAGTTGCTTATTAACTTATATTATTATGCAGTAATCAATGTGTGTAGAAAAAAGTGTAGTCCCTGTAGTGTCAATAGCTAATGACTAATCCCAGTCCAGTGTCTAGTAGTACAGTAATACATATGTTTTCAACTGTAGTAGATTAAAATAATGTTTTACTTTTTCACACTAACCTTTACGATTTTTAGAGTTTGTTCTGAGTTCTGTCACTCCAATACCGAATTTAAATCATTTTCTCTATCAGAATCCAAATGGTGATACTACTAGGAAGACCTTGGTCCCACCAGAGTTGCTGCATCATGTTTTATTTTTTTATTTTTATAATTGGGATGTATTTAAAAGGTGCTATCAGTTAGGATTCTACGGGCTCAGATAATGACAGATGGATTCATGTTATAGATGTTCTATATTGTAGCAACATAACTCAGAACCACTCAGCAACTGACTGATGGATTCAGAAGAATGAAAATCAATGAATGAAAAGCCAGTTACCTCTTAGGGTGACAGGCAAGAAGGGGTAATGTGATGAGGCTAACTGTCTGATTTTACCCCCAAAGCTGTGGTAGCACAAAATCTAATGCAGTGCTCCCTGACAGTAATCATGGAATGATCAACTATACCAACTGAATCACCTTGAAGAAACAAATCAATGCCATCCTTGGTGCCCATGGTGGTCCTTAACCCGACTGACAGTCATATAGATTTTGTATACACATATATAATTAGTTTTTCATGCAGGTGTTGGACATGAATCAAAGGTTACGGTGAGTATTGACTATTCTTTTTATTATTTACTAATAGTTTGAGCAACCACGTCCTGATCAATAGTTATTGTGAGACTAGGACTACTTATGAATGATGCAGTTAACTCTTAACATCATGTTGGGTTTTACCAAAGGTATGAAAGATTGACTTTATATTGCCAGTTTTATCTCACTCATACCTCTTACTAAATAGCTTGGGATCACTGAATAGATAATCATCAAAATATTTGAATGAGTAGGTCATCTCACAACTGCAGCCATTCCCATTTGTGAGATGGTCTTCTCATTAATATCTTTAGTAGCATTTTCAATAGGAGACAATTAGTATTTAGAAGATGTTATTTAGTCAATATCTTGGCATCCCTGAATAGGTAGTCCTATTCAGGAGGTTGTCCCCTCTTCAAAAATATGTATAAGATTTTATGAAGCAAGATATGGCAAAAGTGCAGTGACACCCTGAATGTTATCAATTTACTATGCAGAATAACTGGCTTGATGATGTGTCACAGTATGTTTAAGCAGGCTGTCAACTCAGTTAATGATAGCTTTTGACTGTTGTTCAGTTCATTTCTGCAATAGTTTTAAAGTTAAAGGACCAAAAGGCAAAGTTGTTTTCTCATTGTACAATTTAATATGATACACAGTAGTTACACACTTGGGAATTCTTTTTTTTATCACTCAATCAGAGTCAGAGGACCTCAGATTGTGTGCAGGGACATAGCGGGTCAGCAGGTTATAACATAACATTACTTAACAATGCAGTTTATTTTCAAGGAAATGCATTATTTTATTGTCAGTGACCTATGGATGACTACAACTGGTTAACCCTTCATCCTTGTTCAGCCAGATATAATAATTATAAAGCTTCACAGAAGCTTATCTCCAAAGTTGCATGCTCCTCACTCTTGGACTGCCTTTGACTTTTAGAAAGACATAAGACAGAGCAATGAGTTCTACTTTTGATATATAAAAAATGGTACAATAATAGAAAATGTTGTATAGGAGCACCCAGCAAACTCTCAATTATTATTTAACAGGTTTGCATGAACTTGACTACAAAGAAGTAGTGGCCATGTTAATTATTAAAGGGTATATAAGGACCTTTTATTTTATTGTGTTACACGTTCCAATGTGTTGCTACGACCGCTTAAGTAAGGTGTGTATATTGTTTTAATTTTTTTTTTTTTTTTTTACATTTTGACCACTTTTTTTTTTCTTATGTTTTTTTACCCCAGTTTTTCTCCCCAATTTGGAATGCCCAATTATTATTGATTATTGTTTGTCATCGCTGCAACCCCCTGCCGACTCGGGAAACAGAGTCTGGAACACTCGTCCTCCGAAACATGTTCCTGCCAATCCTGGCTCCACTGCAGAACCGCAGGCGGCCTATCGGCCACAGGGGTTGCTGGTGCACTGTGAAGCTAAGCCCTCCCTACCCAGGTAGCACTCGGCCAATTGTGTGCCGCCCCCTAGGAAACCCCGGCCACGGTCGACAGTGACATAGCCTGGATTCGAACCTGAGCTCTCCAGTCTATAGGGCGCATCCTGCACTCCACGTGGAGTGCCTTTACTGGATGTGCCACTTTTTTAAACTTTTAAATTGCATTCCACTGCCTCCAAGATGGCTTCACATGGACCTGTATGGACCACTCAAACTGCATTTTCCATCATCCTCCTGCTCACTGGTAAATCCACCTCAGTTACTTATGTGATCAGGAGGATGATAATAATCTTTATTTTTATATAGCGCCTTCATAGTGGACCACCATCAGAAAGTGCTTTACAAGATACGAGACTAGGGTGCGTGAACTATGTATCAGCTGCAGAGTCACTTACAACAATGTCTCACCCGAAAGACGGAGCACAAGGAGGTTAAGTGACTTGCTCAGGGTCACACAATGAGTCAGTGGCTGAGCTGGGATTTGAACCGGGGACCTCCTGGTTACAAGGACGTTTCTTTAACCACTGGACCACACAGCCTCCTATAAAAGGAGAAATGATTGGGAATGTAGTTTGAGTAGTCCATGCAGGTTCATCTGAAGCCATCTTGGAGGCAGTGGAATGCAATTTAAAAGTTTAAAAAAGTGGTCAAAATTTTTTTAAAAATAAAATAAAACAATACACACACCTTACTTAAGCAGTTGTAGCAACACATGGGAACATCTAACACAATAACATAGAAAGGTCCTTATATACCCTTTAATCATACCGTTTAACAGTATGTCTTATTCAAATAAAGCATTATATACACTTTTATATGCAGGACCTTCTATTCTATTCTATTAAAATACCTGAACAACCACAACAAAAAAAGGCTACTGTTTTAAAATACAGTTTGAGCCAATCTATCCATGCTGCATACACTCCAATCAGTGCAGCAAAACATCTGGGATCAGGAATTTGTTTGGAGAATCTAATACAAATATTAATGTGAAGCAATCAATAAACCTCTAGAAATATTTTCAGAATTTATGTTTCTCTCCTGTTTCTTAAAATATTCATATATGTACACATATATATATATATATATATATATATATATATATATATATATATGTGTGTGTGTGTGTGTGTGTGTGTGTGTGTGTATGCGTGTGTGTATGTCTGTGTGTGTGTGTGTGTGTGTACACAGCAAATTGGTCTGCACAACAGTGAACCCTCAACTGTAATGGTGTTCCATGACCATGTGAAGTTTGGAATCCTAAATCTACACAATAGATGTTAGTACAAAGTCTTTCAAAATCCTTTTACCAGAATACATAAATACTTTTAATAATTTAGCTACATTTTGATTGACATACAGTATAAAGTATTAAATAATCACATAGTAGTGCTTTGCCAATGTATGTATAATCAAGCCAGGATATTTGATGTTAAAGCAATATGATAACCTGGAATGTTTCCAGTCAAGAGAAATTGAGTTAAAAAAATGGTAAAAGCTTATCTTTTTGTTAATTCGTTGTTATCTTAAGAATTTAGATAAAGTCACCTGTAAGACTTGGCTGTGGTTATATTGTATAAACAATGTGACTTGAACAGCTGAAACCTTCTAGAGTAGACTTCCTGTACATTTTTCAATTCAATTAGTTGTCTTACTAGTTAGTACTGTGGAAAGCTAATTCAAATGTCAAATAGTTCCTCTGTGGTCTCTGAAACTGATAATTCTTCACTATCCTCCATTCTCACTCCCAGCTGAATGAACCTGCTTGCAGAGGGACAGTGAAACACGTTCTGCGAAAATGGCTTCATGAACAGGGTTTGTAGCAGTAGAAACTTTTTTTTTTTTACACAAAAGATCAGTGAAAGGTGGATCTGTCACAATATATTGTCTTGCAACACTTATAAATTATATTTTTGTAAATCTTGAGAAATTTCAACAGGAATAGAAAAAGTGCATTTTTATTTTAAATAAAAAATATAGTTTAAAAACATAATTATGTTCTCAGGCTGTCAGATGTGGCTGGCCCAGTTAGACTGGAGGTGCAGTGCTGATTACAGAGTCATCTACTTCAACAGGCCTGTCACTCACAATTCCGCTCTATGTGTACGTGCTTATCACACTGGCTGGGATTTTGACAAATTGCAACAGATTGCCAAGTTTTAGATTTCAAATGTCTTCTGTGACATCATTTAATTGACAGTAGTTGAGGCCTGTTTTAAACCAGAACCAGTCTTAACCACTTTCAATTGCCTTGAATGTCCATTATGTGTTTCATTATTGCAGAGAACAATCACATCACCACTATAAATTCATAGCCAAAGTTATTGTGGGGGATATTTAATTTCCATTATAACAGATACACCTGGTTTAATAGTAGAAAGTCGAGGATATCCAGTGAATAATGTATTCACTAATGAAAGATGTGATCTAGTGGATAGATTTAGTAGTGCATAAACGTTTTCTGGTTTAATTGGATATGGTTTGTTCCTGCCATCTGCTGTACATTTTATGGATACAACAAAACTTAAAATGGGTATATTCATTACAGTGTTTCTTTATTACAGTGTTTCTTTATTAGAAATTTGAATACAGATCCTAGAACACTGAAACCAACAGTGCCTTAAGACAAAAATATCATTTTTCTAAATTATTATGAATATGTTATTCCAACAGTATTATAAATTATAAATGCTGTGGCATTTTTAGTAGAAAATATCTTTCCGAAATCTCTACCCTAAACTCTCCTGTTTGGAGCTTTCTAGGATTGGAAAATAATAATCAGATGTGAATCATGAGAATATTAATTAGCTTGAGACAAAACTGTAATAACAATTACAAAAAAACTATAGTCTGTAAATAACAAAACATTAAACAGATTTTCTAAAGTTTTCCCAAGGTGAAATCTTAAAGAAATACCCAGTTGCAGTAAATATGACCTTATACCAAAAAAAAAATCGTTTGTTTGCTTTCCCCAAGGAGAAGGCTGCAAGGAAACAAGCATGATTCCTCCCACATCGACATTTGTTTCCACAACACCGCGACACACCTGTCAGTTGGCTGCTTCAACTGCTGCTGTAGTGCAGTAGGTGGGTGGCTGCAGTATTTCAGTGGTAACTGCAGGCAATTCTGCTTCGGAGCATGGTGTCGTCACATCTCAGAAACTAAGCAGGGTTGGGCATAGTTTATAAATGGATGGGGGGGTGGGGGGGGGCCTCCATGGAAAATCAAGTGTTACAGACGGTGATGTTGATGGGTAGATGGGGGCAGGGCATAGTGCTAGAGGGTGTGCCGGGTGTGCTGTCCTGAAAGATATAGGAAGTGAAATTTAACAGAGATCGGTCTCTGACTCTGTTTATTTTGAAGAGCAGGAGACTCTGAGGAGTGTTCATCCATAGATAAATCCAAACAATTCTGTCAAAGCTCAAAGCTAAGCCCCGCCCCAATTCACCTTCCACCTGAATTTAAGTAAAGCACCCATGGCTCCCTGAATAACTTAATAATTATATTATATTAATATACTAATAATATATTCTGTTTTTTTGTATAGACATTCTAAAACCACCTGCACAAAGCAAATACATTAAAACAAGCAACCAAAAAGTAGGGTACTTGTAGCGATTGGCTAACCTATGAATTTATTTTATTTTTGTATTCATGTTTTTGAATTGATTTTATGAATTGCTATTTAGAATGTGGAATTGCCACAAAAAATAATTACTAAGCCCTTTCTGCAGATCACATTTCTAAATTGCCCTATGAGATGCTTAGTGTCGGTAGTACTGTAAACGACCTGCATACAAATGTTTAACAAACGTGACACTGAAATTAACAGGTTAAAAAAAAAAAAAAAAAACAGACGGTAAACAGTTTCAATCTGATAGTTAATTTGCCTCTGCCCTCCTCCTCCCAAGCAGCAAGTGAGACGCTCGCTGGTTAGGTTAGTGACAGCACTTGATCGTTGTCACAATACAGCGCAGGTTTGGAAAGCTGTTTTTACTTCCTCCTCAGAAGTGCAAAATGAATTCTAACTTGTTGATCCTAACGTGTTGCTTAAGGATCATTACATGCCTTGCTATAGATTCCACAGGCTCCGTAGCAGACAGAAGTAGAACATTTGTCAGGAAAGAGGTAAAACAACAATTTAACCCCAGAGTGAAAAGAGATGTCGGCTCTACTAGTTCGTCAGCAGAGTTTTCCCCTTGCGTCTCACCCGTTTCAATACAAGACTTCAATAAACTGAAACAGAACACCAATCAGGTAAGCATCTTGTATCCATTGTTTTAAAAATATATTCTTAAGTTTCACATATGCAGAAAAACTGCTAGAGGAGCCATTTTTGCTTTGTTTTTTTTTTTTTATACAAAATCCCAACGGCATTAATTAGGAGGGTAATAATAGAAAAATGTCAGCTTTAGTACTGAAGTATTTCTGTTTTGTTTTTGCTAAAGATAAATATACATAAATAAGTTCCATTCTAAATTACATCCTCAAAATAATGACCTGTTTTTTAAACGTACTACTGTATTATAAATACTTGCCTGTGGTAAAAATGTCAGCTCCACAGGTGTTTTCTAATAATAAAGTTATGATTATGACAACAAAACCATTTGAAAATACAGTAGTAGGAGCTCCCCTAGTTCTGTTGTTTACAGCGTGTGCTCATACTGTTTACATACGGTATAGTGACTGAGTAACAAAAAGAAACTGTTAAAGTAGTGTGCACAGAAACTATTGTAAACGGTAAGCTATGGGGGAAAAGAGAACAAGGCAAACCCTAAAATAATTACGGTAAATGTATTTGGTGTTAAACAAACAGAGCGAGCTGGATTTACCTTTCATAATCTGCATTTCTTCTTTAATTTTCAGCATGCTTTTATTGATGATGATGGGTCCAGTGTTGTGCTGTCCTGGGTTGGTGATGGAACAGGAGTAAGTTCACTTTGTAATATTCCTAAGGGTAAATGCAGCCTACCATAAGCCCTATAGATGTTTTGACTGTTTTTTATTCTTTGATCAGGGATACGCAGGTATTTCAGATACATCAATTAGAAGTGACTACAGCTAATAGAAATCCAATCGCTTCCTGCACTGTAAGGAATAGATTAGGTACCTGGAAGACAGTTTTTAAATTATTTAGTTATATTAGAAAAGCCTAGAAGTATTTTCATCACAGTGAAATGGGGACCATTTATAAGGTTGCACACACTGATTAAAAAAGAATGCTGAGTTCCAGCTGTTTATATATTTTAATAATATTATTTTTCTTATCACCACACTCAAGTGAAATCATTTTTCTTTCATTGGAATCAGCACATTTTTATCATACTTGACTTTTTTTTATTTTTTTTACATATTTTATTGTAGAGAAATGACAGCCCCTTTTGTTGGCTTTTTAAGATGCAGGCTTGAAGATCAGCTTCAGTAAATGTGAGATGAACGGTGGTTGCTGCTCATCCTCAATTTTTTCTTTTTTTGTTTGTCAGCTTTCTTTGGTTTGACACTTCTTGTTGGAAGCTGGCAGCAGTTCTGTTTTTTTTATACCTCTTTATATTTTCACAGAGGCAGCAAGGGTGTTAGTTTACAAAATAAAACCTCATAAGATAGTACGTAAAGAAATAAATCTTAGGCTTAGTGTTTCAGAGAGGCAAAAAAATTCAATAAAATAAGGAGTGAAACGTATTAATTTGTAGTTTGTATATTTTTTATTTTTACTTAAGGAAAGAGGAACAGGTTTTGTTATCTGAGTAGGGGCCTGTGGAGAAGCATTGTGGCCAAACCGTTCTGTTCTTGTGTAAATTTCCTGTTTACTAAAACCCCACCGCCCTCCCCATAAAAAAATTGTAGAACTTGTTAATGGTATCAGTTATAGGCATACTTAGTTTCTCCTTCTAAGAGGCATTACTGATTATAGGGCAGTTTTGTTTTGGATGAACAAATTCTAGATAAAACAAGAAGCTGCATAACCACTCAGGCGATCCTGTTATACCCCACTTCAACAGAAAACATTTGAAAACAAACATGCAGTATATGGTATTGACAGCATATTAAAAAAAAAAAAAAAAGTGTAACTACGCATTAAACTTACACTGTCTGCTTGTTTTCAGATCATTCTGGTCTTGACTATCTTCAATGTACCAGTTACTTGGTTTTTTGACCAGGGTTCTTCACGACTATATAGAAGGTGAGAAAGTCAGCATTGTTTTTTTTTTTTTTTTTTGTTATTATACAAAATCAGGTGACTGAAATATGTAAAGCCAAACATTATTACTATAGTAGTCATCGTTTTTTGGTAGCGTACAAAAATACTACATATTTCTTTAAAGTGCATACCCAGGGTTAGGCAACCTTGGCTCGTCTAGTGCATTCCATTGAAGGACAAGCCATGCCCCATGCTGTATGGTTATAAAAGGATCCACAGATTCAGACCACTGATGAGTCTTTAGTGGGATTGGGGTGTGTGTGTTTTTTTTTTTTTTTTTAAGCTCAACACCACTCTCTTTGTTATGGGTATTTAACAGCTCTTAGGGATGATACAAAATGTCATTGCCGACAAGTACCAGTAGTTCATTGTCAATTTTCCACTGCAGTGAGGACTCTGGGAAAACCTTTGAAGATATCTCCAATGTCATCAAGAACACCTACATACGGAAAGAATTTGGAATCAATGTGGGGCCAAGTAATTCACAAAGGGTAATGAAGTCCTTATTGTTGTTGTTGTTGTTTTCTTCTTCTTCTTCTTCTTCTTCTTCTTCTTCTTCTTCTTCTTCTTCTTCCTCTAATACCTATGCACATCATTGGATGTCACACTTACATTTCTACATACAGTGTATCTAGAGAAGTGCATATTCAGTACTGATGAAACTTGGTCTGCACTTACTTTAGCCCAGATAGAATTGGATTAGTCACTACTGTGCTACGTGCACCTCCGATTGATCGAATACATACATGTAAGTATGCAGTGACAACAACAGAGGCAGCATACGGTAGACAACAGCAGTTGGTGCAGGATAGGTAATTGAGAAAAATAAAAGCTCTTCCGATACTGTGTTGGCCGTGGGGCCCAGCTCTCTCATAGCCTGATGACAGACACAGTTATGCTGAGGATACATGAGAAATCACCAGTGACACTGGTTAGCCAATCACAAAGGTACAACTCATTTTTATATTTAACTGAAATGCTTTTGGCAGAACTGTAGAGAATTGATCGCACACACACACACACACACACACACGCACGCACGCACGCACGCACGCACGCACACACACATACATGTCACAATTCTCTTTACAACCACAAAAAAACACTTCAACTCTTCTAGGGGGCTGTCTGAGTGTTTGTGGTGTGGACGTGGTGGTGGTGCGGGAGTGGTTGGAGGGCGTTATTTTTATTTTTTATTTTAGATCACATTTTCTGGGAATTTATCAGTGTTCATTTCAAATAAAGTCATGGATTCTCTTGTTATACATCTGTATTTTCACATGCTTGAGTGGACTACATTTTGGGTGAAAATCTGTAAATACTGACTAAAGCTTTTGTAATACCCAGATTTGTTTCGGTAAAAATCTGTAAAAACTGAGACTAAACGGCCTTGTACATATTGTACTGAGCCAAACAATGGGCAGTATTTAGCAACAAAAGGAACATTTTCTGAAAGGTATAAAATGAGTTGCAGCTAAAATACTTTTATTCTTTTTAAACAATATGCCAACAAGTTTTGTGTGATTTTAAGTCAAATGAACAATGTTCTAAGCTTTCACATCTTTAACAATATGGCAACCCTTAATCACTATGAATTCACCCTGACCAGTGCATGACCACAGAGTCCAGCTGAAATCTTTGAATCACCTGTTTTCATTGTATTGTTGGTGTTCACACACCCTTGGTGCTGTTCTGTAATCCTGCAGGTAATTCTCACCGCTGATGTAGCATTGACTCGTGAGCAAGGAGGCCGAATATTTACATCGCTTGATTCTGGGAAATCATTTAATTTTGTAGATCTTGCTTTCCATCCTGGCCAGCCAATTGTCTACCACTCTTCAAACCCAGACTACCTGCTTGTCTCCAGCATAGACGTGAGTGGGAAAACACAGTGAAACATTAGATTTTGCATTTAAGAGCAAGTTGATACGGGTAGGAATTATCAGTTATCTTAACTAATATATACTTCTCGTTGTATAGATTCACTTTGTGTATATATTTTTTCAGTCATCACATCCTGGTGTCTTGTCAAAACATAGTTTAAAACACCCAGTGGCCTCAGTATTTTGTACTTGCATCAATAGAGGCAGAGCGTTGCAGGGGGTAATGGGACAACCCTTTCATGCATGAAAAATGGTCACATAGTAAATATGTTTTTAATTAAATTTTTGTTTCAAATGTTTTTCCTTTATATGGGGAAAAAATGACATCCTCATATGAGGTCATCATGCATTTGCGTCTTTCATGCATCCCCATATAAAGACTAGAAGAGAGATTTTGTAACCGTCACCAGGCATGAAAGGGTTAATACGATGTACAAGATTGTAGTAGTTAAGTTAACTCTGATATTTCATACCCATGTCAGTTTGCTCTCTGACGTATATATCGGTAAAGATTAATCTTGGACAGATTAGTGTGTAGGAATTGGAGTATTGTACAGTTATATATATACCATACTTAATGGCTCATCACAATTTTGTGTTTTGTAGAATGTGCACCTTTCTTTACCTTAACTACAGAATGTCAGAAATCTGAGGAAGGTGACAATGTTGGCACATTTAGTAAATATTGCTACCTCAGTTACAGTAATTTCTACTTCACTTTGAACTGGGTGGTCCATTTATCCTGCCACAGCACTGTAGTTTCACTCCCTGTGCAGCTGACATCAGCCCGATGTGCAGCAAAGGGAGTTTAGTGTTTCAGGGGGTTTCCAAATACCTGTTGCACATGGATTGTATCTACAGTGTCTTAACAGATGGACTTCACCAGAGTGAAAATAAAGAAGTTGAGAAACTAAACGATCTGCAGAAGAAAGATAAGGGACTTGCAAGAGGGTTTTTATACTGTTGCTGCTGAGAAGTAAGAACATGTTTTTAAAAAATATGTTGTCCATTTGAGTGCAGCCAGGTGTTTCTAACTCATTTCATGGCTCAAACATTAACTTCGTGGCAAATTACTTTATAATGTACTACTTCTCCAAGACAAAATATGTATTCCAACTATCTAAATACTGTGTTTACATTTTAGAACATTTTGTGGCTATCTGTGGATTTTGGGAAACACTGGACTAAAATACATGAAAATGTGCAGGCTTTTTCTTGGTAAGAAAATATGTAAACAATATTGTTATTCTTCAGCTTAATACAGTAGTACCCTTTTCAATAAGCCACTGCAAAGGCGCTGTTTTTATTGAACTAACAAACCTGTGAAACAGAAAATCCAGCTAGAATATATTATTTTAATTGCAGAAATTATATTGGCTCATGGATGCATGTGTAGTTGAAGCCATAGTATTCAGACACCACCACAGGCTCTGAATGACTAAAGGTCACAGGAATCACCACAGACATTTAGGTGTTGTCCTATAACATTACCTTGTAACCGAAAGAGTCCTGTTTTAATGAACTAATGCATAAGATGATGCAGTGTTTGCTCACGTTCAGATCATTACAGTAAGATCAACAGAGTTTCTTTCTGTTTTTTCAATGTTGAGACCTGTTTTTTTACTGCTTCATACTGTAATATTATAAAGTACACCTGGCTTTATTCTTGTTTCTCACAATTTATTTTTCCTTGTACCTGCTTGTATTATAAGTGTTGTATTATCTGAGTCAAAGCTTGGTGTTAAGATCTTATAATTTTGTTTTTGCAGGGGGCCTGGCATCACAATTTTTTTCAGCACACATCCCAATGATACACGTAAGTGGTACATTTTCCACATGCTTCTTTCTTAAAGGGACATACCTTAATAAAGGATCCATGACACGGTTCATATGCATTTACTCTTTCCTCTGCAGTGGATGCTGATCAAAGGGGAGAGTTGCTCTTGAAAAGAACAGAAGACTTGGGCAGAACATTTAGTACTGTCTCCAACAACCTGTTCTCATTTGGATATATTGGGCGCTTTCTCTTTGCGTCGATTGTGAAAAAACAGGTAGGCAACACTAAGTAAAGCAGCAAAAGTATTAGATTATAAAACACAAAACAGAAAATGTTATACACTTTACAAATTCAGTAATATTGTCAGCTGAATAAGGAATTTATTAAACAAATTATATATGTGTTAAAAAGTCTGACGTATAAAAATACGCTGTTTTAATAATATTTTTTTTACATATGGTTTATCCTTTCAACATTGTATTTTCAGCTGTTATAGGTGTTTACATGTTTTACAAGTTAGTCTATTTAATACAGTGATACCAGCATCTTTGTTTCACACTAAATATGTTGTCCACACTAAATATGATGTCCACACCAAGAAGAGGCTCCCTGCAACAGTGCATGTAACTCACTATAAAGGTATCATTCAGTGTTCCTGTCAAAGAAGCTGTAAACAACAAGAACTATGATCCCTTCATCACCCAATCATTGAGTATTGTTATTGACTGATGAAGAGTTCCTTTAAAGCTTCATCTGGTACAGACAGGAACATTGTTGCGTACCATTAATGGACAAGCCTTTTCAGGCACAATGCCTGCAGGAGCTAGTGAGTAAAAATTATACAGACAGAATATATTTGGAGAAGTGAACCAAGGTGTCCAGAGGAGCAACTTATAGAACATGCAAACCCTGTTTTAATATGTGTATGATGCCATGTATTTAAAGTTATTATTTTTATTTTTATTTTTTTTTAAGGGTGAACCCAGAGCTTTATATGTTTCTTCAGACCAGGGAGACACCTTCAATCAAGCACAGTTACCCTTGGCTACAAAAGAACAGGTATTATTTTGTACACTCCCCAAAGTGGTTTCTTAGTGAAATCTTAAGTTCCTGCTTACATTTTAAAAAAGCAAACTTTTGTCTTTCTGTTTCTCCTTCTGTGCATCAACAAAAGCCAAGCTTAACAGCCAAGTGTTGTCGGTTTTACACACTGACCAAAACCATCACGTGTCAATGGAACTGTGAATAGTACTTAACAAGTAGGAGGGTCTTTTTGAACAGCAAAGAACTTGATTTTGTTCAGTGGCAATTCTTTGAAATCCCAATCCAGGCAGCAAATTAGTATCTCATTTGCACCGCTGTACCATGTAATTCTGTTTAAAATATAAAACACAGCAGCAGTTTTCTTTCTCAGGATGTTGTTTACTTTACATTAGTTTGCAATTGTTGGGTGTTAGCACATTTAAAAAATGATCCACTTTGGGATAAAGATTTGTCTTGAAATACCTAAATAATATTTCTATTTTCAGTATTTTATTTGTTCAAGCAAACCTTTCCTTTTCATAGCCCCATGAGTGAGTAATTATGGATGCAAAACAGTTGGTTAATTTGCATAAGCCCGACTACTAGGCAGGTTAACATAAGGTTACAGGTGTTTAATACTGCTGTACAAAAAAAGAAACAAACAATGTTGCTTTTATGGACTGATATTAAATTGGAATCCATGACTATTAGCTGCTTCCAGACATGTCTCGTTACTCTTAGTCGTTCAACAGTGCACACTTTCTGTTGGCCCTGTGACTTGTTTTCCACTGAACCAGTTTGTTTACCAAAACAGTTGTGCAAATTGGAATGCCTTGCATTGTGTTTATTTCCCACATGCAGTGGTGCCCAAATGTATCAACTCAATCACCAGCTGTTTAACCCTTTCAGGACCAAGCATTTTTCAGTGAGCCCCGTTTTTGGCTGTAGTTGACTCTCTTCCTATAAAAATTCACTAAAAATCTATTTTTTACAGTAGTTGTGTACAGTACAAAATTGTGTCTTTTTTTTCAGAACACTCTGGGGAACATTTTAAGTACTTCAGAAACCATATATCATTTTTGCTTTGTTTTTCAACACAATATTTTTGATTGAATTTTTTTAAAGTAATTTTTATTATGTATTCTGCTTAGAGATACATGTATATAAACATGTTATTCTATGACCCAACGGATCTTACAATACTTTCTGAAAGTTTTGTTGAAAAATATTGATGTTTGGGCAGATTACAAGACATTGTTTCACCTGAGTGAATGCAATGACATAATACACTTTTATTCTCAGGGTCTTTATCAGCAATAATGGACACTACTCTCGATTTATTTTCTCAAAATAAATATTTATAAATAAAATAAGTTACTCATTTCATTATTTTCATTAATATGGAAAAAAAAGAAAATGTACCTGATACATTTAGTTAATGAAATAGTATCTGCTTATATCCACTCATTTATTTATATTTATAAATGTTGTAAAACATATATATTAAAACATATGAGACTGAATAATTATAAGTCAAATACATCACATTTACAGTGTTTCCCTTTTTTTCTGTGATGTTTTGTTTCTGCTTTTGTCTCTTCCTGGCTGTAAACAGTCTCCGCCCTTTAGACACTAAATGCCCCTCTCAGTGACGTCACTACCAGGAAGTGAACGTCAGTCATGGTGTATAATAACTGGTGAGCAATTTTTTCAATGGGCTCATCCAGGTGATATTTCTCGTAATATACGACTGGTTGATACGGGAAACACGCGCTCATTAACTCCAGCAACAGAGCGCGACCCCAGCATGAGCTGTCAAACTGAAAGGAATTCCACCAGTACCTCACATAGTTGCTGTCTTCCCTCGCTTGCTTCTCAGCCAGGGGAAAAAATTGTTCACCAGAGATTATAAAACATAGTGTGTGATAAATGAGAATGTAATACCCACCCTCGGGGTGGGATATATACAGGGTGTTTTATTTCAAAGTTGACCCAATAATAAATTAGAAAAATGAAATTAGAAACTTAAGAAATTAAGAAAAATACACCTTTATATAAATATGTAAACACATCTACAGTAGGTGTTGAATGTTCACCATTGGCATTTAAACACTGCTGACATTGTTCAATCAAGTTCAAGTACACAGCTCGCAGTTGCTGCTGAGGTTTTGGACAGAACCAGTCTCCCTCCATTTCTGCACTAACTTATGAATGGCTAACTTTGATGGTGGCTCCCCATATTCCTCAATGGGATATTTTTATTTAAATAATTCTCTGCACATTTTGTATGATTTTGTTTCAGTATATGTTTCAACCAAAAAAAAAAAAAACACGTCGCATGATATTTAACACCATACTTATTCACATAGCAGTACAAAAACCGGTAAAACATGTACTCCCTCTTTTACAGCTCACACTAAACTGATATGATTCACCTTATTACAGCTCCCATATGGCAGTCAAGGTCAGAACTATCACATGACTATTGTTAGATTCCCCTCTTCATATATATCTGGAAAAGGAAGAGGAAATCTAATATTCTAATTTCATTATTCAAATTTATTATTGGGTAAACTTTTAAATAAAACACCCTGCATATATATATATATATATATATATATATATATATATATATATATATATATATATAATATACAGACGTGCTCAAATTTGTTGGTACCCCTCCACAAAAAACGAAGATTGCACAATTTTCTCTGAAATAACTTGAAACTGACAAAAGTAATTGGCATCCACCATTGTTTATTCCATATTTAATAGAAATCAGACTTTGCTTTTGATTTTTTATTCAACATAATATTGTAAATAATAAAACAAATGAAAATGGCATGGACAAAAATAATGGGATCACTAACCTAATATTTTGTTGCACAACCTTTAGAGGCAACCACTGCAATCAAACGTTTTCTGTAGCTCTCAATGAGACTTCTGCACCTGTTAACAGGTAGTTTGGCCCACTCTTCCTAAGCAAACTGCTCCAGCTGTCTCAGGTTTGATGGGTGCCTTCTCCAGACTGCAAGTTTCAGCTCTTTCCATAGATGTTCGATAGGATTCAGATCAGGACTCATAGAAGGCCACTTCAGAATAGTCCAATGTTTTGTTCTTATCCATTCTTGGGTGCTTTTAGCTGTGTGTTTTGGGTTATTATCCTGTTGGAGGACCCATGACCTGCAACTGAGACAGAGCTTTCTGACACTGGGCAGTACGTTTCGCTCCAGAATGCCTTGATAGTCTTGAGATTTCATTGTGCCCTGCACAGATTCAAGGCACCCTGTGCCAGGCGCAGCAAAGCAGCCCCAAAACATAACCGAGCCTCCTCCATGTTTCACTGTAGGTATGGTGTTCTTTTCTTTGAAAGCTTCATTTTTTTGTCTGTGAACATAGAGCTGATGTGACTTGCCAAAAAGCTCCAGTTTTGACTCATCTGTCCAAAGGACATTCTCCCAGAAGGATTGTGGCTTGTCAATATGCATTTTAGCAAATTCCAGTCTGGCTTTTTTATGTTTTTCTGTCAAAAGTGGAGTCCTCCTGGGTCTTCTTCCATGGAGCCCACTTTCGCTCAAAAAGCGACGGATGGTGCGATCAGAAACTGACGTACCTTCACCTTGGAGTTCAGCTTGTATCTCTTTGGCAGTTATCCTTGGTTCTTTTTCTACCATTTGCACTATCCTTCTGTTCAATCTGGGGTCGATTTTCCTCTTGCGGCCGCGCCCAGGGAGGTTGGCTACAGTTCCATGGACCTTAAACTTCTTAATAATATTTGTAACTGTTGTCACAGGAACATCTAGCTGCTTGGAGATGGTCTTGTAGCCTTTACCTTTACCATGCTTGTCTATTATTTTCTTTATGATCTCCTCAGATAACTCTTTCCTTTGCTTTCTCTGGTCCATGTTCAGTGTGGTGCACACAATGATACCAAACAGCACAGTGACTACTTTTCTCCATTTAAATAGGCTGAATGACTGATTACAAGTTTGGAGACATGTGTGATACTAATTAAAGAAACTAATTAGTTTGAAATATCACTATAATCCAATTATTTATTATCTTTTCTAAGGGGTACCAACAAATGTGTCCAGGCCATTTTAGAATATCTTTGTAGAATAAGCAATAATTCATCTCTTTTCACAGCTTCTTTGCTTTATTCTATGACATACCAAAGGCATGCAAGTATACATGATAAAATAGCTTTTAATTTCATCACTTTTCAGGAGGAGTGAAGCATTATTTCAATGAGCTGTAAGGGTACCAACAAATTTGAGCACGTCTGTATATGTACAAGCACACACGTCTTCCGTGATGAAGGAATTGTGCATTAGGTAGTGCTATATTTCTTCAGCATGGTTACCTTTAGCTTTCATTTCAGTAAGCCCAGGTAGAAAACCTGATAGACCTACTGTAGTTATATGTATCTGTAGTCATCTTTATATGTCTCTGGGGGTAGGTGGGGGGATTTTTTTATAAATCTGCTTGGCTTTTATATTTCAACTTAAACTAATGTTCTTTTTTTGCCCTGTTAAAGCTTTGTGAATAGGGCCCAGTATCTGTACAACATTTTCATACCCATTAGCATGGTTATGGGTTAGTTCCTGTGTTAACATCACATTTGCTAAACTACGTTTTAATTCTGTTGCATGTCAAGAGGAACAGATCATTTCAGTTTAAACAACCAGTTTACTGAATGCACAAATCTAAGCGACTTTTAGAAAAAGTTGCCATTTAAAAATATTAGTATATTTTAGAACATAGCATTAATAATGCATTGGAAAATATGGTTTGGAAAACAAGGTACAATATTCTGTATAACTGTTAAATTACCACAGTAAACTTATATATAAATTGCTATCATCAACAGTAAAACGTGTCTGAAATAATAACAACATAAATGGATGGTTTTCCTTTTTTTCTAGTTTTATTCAGTGCTTGAAGCAGATGATGATATGATTTTTATGCATGTGGATGAACCAGGAGGTAGGTTTTGCTTGCACTGATTTAAGTTTAAGGATTAATTGGTGCTATTGCTTCAGAGAATTGTTATTTTGAATACCAAGATGTAGATATAAGAGGTGCGTTACTGTGAAGAGAAAGTAGATTTTGAGACAGATTGTTCTATGGATTGTTTAAAAAAGTAAATATACTATAGCATCCCATAACGCATGAAGCTTTTTGTTTTTTTCTAAAAAATATTCCCTTATTAATTTGCAAACAAAAAGCTATTCTTCTCATAAACTGTCTTTATTTGTTTTTTAATTGTAGACACAGACTTTGGCATGGTTTACACATCTGATGACCGTGGTGTCCTTTACTCAAAATCACTGGAGCGTCACTTGTTTGCAGCCAGCGGAAAAAGTGACTTTACCAACGTAACCTCACTTCGTGGAGTTTATCTTACCAACGTCCTTGATGAAGGTATGGAACTCTGAGCTTTTCACAACATTCGGAATGTAATTCATATGATTTATTGATTTAAATATGCAATGTCAATTGTTTCCGTTCATATGCTGTGTGTCACATAATAATATTTTCAGATGATTTGTAAAATGTGTAAAATTTTTATGATCACATTTGACCAAAAAGATCAATTGTTGAGTATCTTTCTTTTTTACCTCTTGTTTTCAGTTAATAGTATGTGGTTTAACAACTACCATTTTCTATCTAGGTCTTGTGTGTAGTTTTGAAAGAAGCACATGTCACAGAGTTAAAACAAACCTTTTTGTGCATGCTTTGCCTTCAGGTAGTTTTATACTGTACATGTTTGCTTCTTTCAAAACTGTCCGTACTGTATTAAATCTACATAGCAAAAAAAGATTTGTACAACAATTATTGTATCAGCTATAAGCACTTGGTGATGTAAGATTTTCTGTTTGTTGTCACTTTAGAAACTCCATGGTCTGCATGCCTGTGCATTAATGTATAAACTGCTGACAAGCAGCAGCTCTCACCTGCAGGGCAGCACTCCCTGTTTTTCCAGTTGTTCTGCATAGTGTAAAATAAACCCAGCTAACTAGTTTCTCTGTGCTTTAGGCCAGATTGTAACTGGCACACACAATGCAACACAGACTGTCTCCAGTAGTTTGTTGATTTAAAATAAATCATTGAATGAAAAAAATTACTTCCTCTCTGCGATAGACTCTATGTATGACTTTAGAGGGATCATTTGACAGGCCACTCAACAAAAAAGAAAGTTACAGTAACTTGCAATAATCTATTTTTAAATATCTTAGCGTTTTCAACACAGTAATGACCTACAACAGAAAAAAACTACAACATAGCTACCTTTTGTGAACAACAATAAATCATTTTTGTATTTATATTTGTATGTGTACTGAATTAAGTACTACTTTTAGGTTCTACTTGTTTAGTATAGTATAAAGTTTGTGTTGTCAAATCACAAGCTAAGTGACTTGACTTTAAAAAAAAAAAGCATGAAATGCTAGATAAAACAAACATGTATTTGTCCTGTTGTTCCAGATGGCAGCATTCGGTCTGTTATAACCTACGACAGGGGAGCAGAGTGGAATCCCTTAAACAAGCCAGCTGATGTTAAATGTGCATCAGATAGCAAGAGGGTTAGTAGTATATTGGGATACTATGCAGTAACCATCAGTTCATATAATTAAAGTCCTCTGTGGCTACATCTAATCTTGTTCAAAGTGGTTTCTCACACTATCCTTGTGGTTGTTGACCTGCGAGCAAAGCCATCACTTTTGATGACCGAATTGTTTATTTTTCTGCCTTACACACTTACACCTTATAAATGAAATCCACTTAGTAGAAGCGAATGGTGTGCTAACAAGGGAAGAACCTGGATGGGCTGCATGACCTCTTCTGGTTCCCAAACTTTTCTTATGTGTTTATGTTCTAATACTGAAGAGGGAAAAAAAAAATCTTTAATAAGATAAAAACAATTACTTACAACTGCAACTGATAAATATGAATATTATTCATTTTTCACTTCAGTGCAGCCTTCACATACATGGGGAGTACAGCATATCTAATCAGTTGGCACCTATGCTTCCGCTTTCTGATCCAAGCGCTGTTGGTTTGATAATTGCACATGGTGAGTTATAGCGACAGTTAATAATTAATTTAAACAAGTTTAGAAGGACTTCATGTATGTCTTTGAAGCTCTTACATTTGTAAGGTTTTTGCTTGTGTAGGTAGTGTTGGAGACGCCATCACAGCAGTAAAACCCGATGTTTACATCTCTGATGATGGAGGGTATAGCTGGATGAAGACTCTGGAGGGCCCTCACCATTACACCCTTCTAGATTCTGGAGGACTCATTGTAGCAGTGGAATATTACACAGACATACCTATCAAAACAGTCAAGTAAGATGTTTTAGATTTGTTTTATTGCCTTTGAAATTCTCTAAATATACCTTACCTGGGTTTGCAACTTGGATAATATGTAACTTTTGCTTACAATGCTAGAAACAACTGTTGGGGTCTATTTAAATTATATGAACAGTGGTGGATATTAATAATGTTTAAACCTGTTCTTTGGTGGAACTCATTCCTTTGTATTTGTATTGCATTTAGTGATGTTAATAACTAGTACACACACTCCTGTCAGAATAAAATTAACCAGGAAAAAAGGTTTCAAGCTACAGTATCTGGGTATTTGACACAGCTACCACTTTTCCTTTTCCGTACTTATACATTGGCCGCACTAACCGACTATCTTTCAGAAAAGTCTTTTCTTAAAAATGTTTGCATTTGTATTGGGGTAAAACTCCATTAGTAGTAGACTTCAGTCACTGGATGCAGTTTTTTTTCTTCTTCTCATTGGTATATATTCAGGTTTTCAACTGACGAAGGGCAGTGTTGGCAGTTGTATAATTTCACAGATAAGCCAATTATCTTTGCTGGTCTGGCATCAGAACCAGGGACCAAGACAATGAACATCAGCATCTGGGGTTACATGCCAGAGGCTGGTTACAGAGCCACATGGGTTTCAGTCACTATCGACTTTGAGCAGCTCCTGACAAGAGACTGTAAGTGTGAGCTCAATAACAAAGCAAAACCTTTGGGGTAAAACTTCTAAATATATACTTACAAAGAATACAGCAATTCAATTATTACTGTTTTATTACTAGACTCCCAAGTTGTAAACAAGCCTGTTCTGTACAGACTCCATTTTGCAAGTTTAGCTCTCACATGACCATTGCTGCACTCATTAAGACAATGGGATGGCTGGTGAGGGCTGCTGTTTTATATGGCAATCTAATGTTGGTATACTATGAGATGGTAAAAGGAAGGCCCCATTTGTATGATTATTCCTAGATGTTATTTCATGCATTTTTACTATTTTGCTTTGCCCAGGTGAAGATGATGACTATGTAAATTGGTTAGCCCACTCCACAGATGAAGGGGATTTAGTGAATGATGGGTGTGTTCTTGGGTACAAAGAAACTTTCAGGAGGCTCAAGAAAAAATCTGTCTGCATAAATGGAAGGGATTACATTGTAGAGAAAGAGCAGAACCCCTGTCTGTGCACCAAACTAGATTACATGTGGTAAGTTCTAAACAAAGATATGCTAATAATGCATAATAACCATGTTTCTCTCATACTTACTGTCATTGGCCTACTGCTTTAAAGAAACAATTTATCAGCTCATAAACTAAACATGGATCTCTGTTTTTTAGGGCTGACAGATTTATAGTTTGCTATGGAGACATGGAATAAGCAACCAGGGTATCCATCTATTATAACAAGGCTTGTTTGTGAAAAGTAAATAGAATCACAGTAGTCCCAAATTTCTGTAATTGTGAAACCACTGTACTTATTCTGCTCGTGTGTAAGGATACTGTATCATAGTTACTTTTGTTAGAGGAAGTTTGTTATGTGGTACACTTTTGCCAGTATATCTGGAGAAATGTTTGTGATGCAGCATTGGCTTATCAAATAGGAAACCCTTATTTTCTGTAAATGTAAATAACATGTTGTATTTTTTTCCTCCCAGTGATTATGGATACTATCGTCAAGAGAACAGTTCAGAGTGTGTTGAACAACCAGATTTTAAGGACCGTCAACTTGAATTCTGTTTACTAGGAAACGAAGAGCTGCTTATGACAACAGGGTAATGTAATTAGGGGAAAAACTAAAAGTGAACAAACAACTGCAGCAGTGCCTTTATTATAACATGCTTTCAAACTGCTTTACACAAGAGCAATGCAAATCTTCAAACATTGTCATGCTTAGCCTGTCACATAACCCCCAAACTGCTATAGTCATTGCCACTAAAGAAAGAAAAAAGAAAGAAAACCGATAATTTTCTTGAGGACATTAAACAGTGGTGCAAAGATACAAGTTTTCCAGGGTGCAATAGATGTATTCTTAAAGCCCCACCTTTACTGTGGGGACAGTAGGCTAAATATCACCATACATATGTAAAAGAAGAACAAACCTGGCATTTTACTTATATTACTTACATTTAAGAGAAAATACAATAAAGAGACAGACAAATTATAATAATCTTATAATGATTTAAACAATGGCGGTATTTAGATGAATTAAATAGACCCCACTATAAGAACATAAGCACATATTAAAGTTTCCTTAATTTCCTTGACAAATACTATAAATATTCTAAGAATTTACAGTCGTCTTTAATTAAAATTGTTTAATTAATGTTAATGTTAGCTGCGAAATAAACAACCAAGACCTTGAATTATATTATTCAGTTGTTTGGTTCTAGTTTTGTAAAATTAACAGATACTGTTTTTTTGGTTTTTTTAATGCTTAAAAGAAATATATAATAATAATAATAATAATAATAATAATAATAATAATAATAATAATAATAATAATAATAATAATATGGCGCCAGGTTTCACAAAACATGTGAAAACACTCAAGCATGTTTCTATTCACTGCATTTTTGCATTTTAATGCTTGCAAATCCTGAATTAGATATAGGTGACTAGCATCAGTTTTCAAGAATTGTAATCTCTTAACTTTACTTTTGAATGAATAAATCTGGCAGTGATAACTTGACATGGTGTAGTAGGGTCAGTCACAGTATTTTAGAGTTAAGTCTTAACTTTACTTTTGAATGAATAAATCTGGTAGTGATAACTTGGCATGGTGTAGTAGGGTTAGTCACAGTATTTTAGAGTTAAGTCTTGTCTGGAATCCTGATGCTCAAGCTTCTGGTGACTCACAGCCCTTGGCTGACTGTGAGAAGAATAAAGTCAATTGTTCAGTTTACTTTAATAGTCTTGTTTACCCAATCTTGTAGCAGAAGGTTGTTTTGGGGTCCCATACATACAGAGGAGAAAGTGCAGACATTAACTTGAGTTAGAATGTAAAAAAAACAGTGTTATACTTTTATAATTGAGTGGGTGTGTAAATGTTCTCAAAATGTTTACAAAGTTTGATGCAACCTTATCATGTGCATCATACTGATTGTTTTTAGGTTTCACTTATACTGTGTAACTGAACAAAAACAGTGACACAGTAAAAAAAAAAAAAAAAAAAAAAAAATTATATATATATATATATATATATATATATATATATATATATATATATATATATGAGAGCGAGAGAGAGGGAGTAATATATGGGTCAGAATATATAATCACACAATAATATGTCCCAAGTTAGTTTTGAGCCGTATGCATAAGCAGTTTAGCCACGAGTGCATTGCTAGCTCAAAATTAACAAGAGCATATTTTTGCATGGTAATATATTCTCACCCACATTATTATTTTATATATTCAATGTTTCTTACCTTCTAGTTTTGTTTTGTGTGTGTAAACTGTGACGCACAAAATGCTGCATTCATAGTTATGCCTGCACAGGTTACGCTGCTATGCTTCGGCGAGAAATTGGTTCAAAGTCGTCCCCATTTTTTATTTTTTTTTATACTGACAAGATGAAATTCAAAAGGTGTATGTCCAGGTCTTTTTCAGGTAGCTGGTGAAATTATCTTGTTTTTCCCACTGAACGCCAAATATGACATTGTGCACTTTACAGTCTTGTTGTCAGTTATACATATGGTGGCTGTTGACATTAAGACGGGGGTGCAAATCATTTTGAAAATTGTTGCTAAGGTTTAGCACCAGAGAGCTAGTGCTAAATGATGAAACCCTGCCCTAATCAAGCCACCCTCACAACTTCCCACACAACACAAACCTTCTCTCCTGTGGATGTGGATGTGTGGGTGGGTCATGTGAGTAGTCCTGAACCAATGATAAACTCATTATCTTTGGAATATAAAATTCAAAACATTAAACATGTCTACTGGTGCCAGAATTTAATGTTGCTGGCAGTATATGTACCAAATTTGCAGCCCTGCAAGAGATATCCACCACATTTTATTTCTACATTATTACAGATTTCATCAAAATATTTAGAAATTGAGACATTTGATCAAAAATACAAGATACAGGAGAAAACGGAATTTGCAAACTCTGCCAAGGAAATATTTCATTCAAAGGAGGAAGCACACTTACTGAATGTGCTCCACATTTATATTTTATTTTTATTTATTTGCTTATTTATTTTTAAATAAAGGCTACTTATTTTATCTTTTTGGTAAGAAACTGTATCTGCGCAATAACTGTAGATAAAGCATTCCATATTGGAAGCCACACGGTTATTATTAATGGATCACAGAGTTATCACTGACATAAACCAACAGGATGTTGTTATGTTGTTTTCTTTCTGATTTAATTCCGGAGAAGAATAGTCGCTGCAGTTGTTATTATTGAGGTGTACTTGCCACTCGCTGTGTGTTATTGATTTCTGTAAAACATTGATATCCTGTCAGTTAAGAAAAGGCTTAATGCAAAGCTTGTTTTAACATTGTCTTTATTACGCTGGCCACACATACAACTGTATTGTCATTTTCTACATTTTCTTTAAATTCTCAGATTAATAAATCGATACCTGGGTAGTAAAAAGAGACCCGGGTAGCGTCGGGGAGTTTAAAACTCGACAGGTACCCATGCGACCTCTCTCTCTCTCTCTCTCTCTCTCTCTCTCTCTCTCTCTCTCTCTCTCTCAAATCACATTTTAGGGTTTTACCTAATTATAGAAAAATGTAATAGTCAAATTACATTTTTAAATAGCAGTTTTTACCCTCCTAAAAAATGCAGAAAAAGTATTAACTTAACAAATTCCTTCAGTATTATTTCTAAGCTATAATAATCAATAATATTTTACTTTAATCTATGATATTATGCAGAAAATATGTTTTTTGATTGGTTTATTCAACAATGCACATGTTTCTGCGGTGCAGAACAATAAAACACCTTTTTATTTAAAATTTCCATCATAAATTCTGATAACATACCACCACAAAACTGAGTTTATGTCCTGCATACTTTTTATGCAGGTATCGAAAGATTCCTGGTGATAAATGTGCCGGTGGGTTTTCACCTAAGAGGACCGAGGAGCAGATGAATAAAAGATGTGGAACAGCAGAACAAATTCTAACTTCAAAATCTGTGAGTAAACTCACGCAGTGATCAATCAAGTGACTTGTTTTTTTTTCTACTGTACTGGAAATGTAATAAAGTGACTCCTTTTTTTCTTTTCAGAAAGAGACAACCATTATGCTTGCTGTCAGTGCTGTGGTTATGATGATAGCATTAGTCACAGGGGTATTTCTAATCGTCAGAAAGTATGTGTGTGGGGGAAGGCAAGTAAATGATTTGAAATATCAAGTGCAAAGTATCGGTAATGTTTGTCCAAACCTTTAGATTCTTTTTTTTCTTTTTATTTTTTTTACGTGCTGTTCTTAATTCACATCTGCCTTATCACAATGATTGTATTTTTTGATTATGACATACAGTTTTTCTGATTAATTCTTACATTCCACACTATTCCACAGTGCACTTTTCTGCTCGTATTGTTCCCTCCGTAGCGTTATATAATATTGTCCTCTCTCGCTAGTGCTGATTACTTGTCCTGGGCAGTCTTCAAGGTCTTCCAGCTTATGCTCATGGACTGAGCCAAATATGTGCTCAATCCTGTCAGCTGCTTGAAGATTATGTTAAGATTATGTTAAGGACATATAGGTTCTCATGTTGCATTTTAATTTGCTTTTGTTTTATACACAACACGGGTGGTGTAATAAAACCTGTACAAGTAATACAAGCCTTTTTTAAATAAACAAGCACACTAGTGTAACATACATTAGAGTGAATTATACAAATATGATCCTGAAATTATTTCTCATCCTTTTTGTAGGATCCTATCATATCGCTATTCTTCTCTACGAGAAGATGACGATCGCTGTATTGATGGTGAACTGGTGGCTAATGAAACAAATGCTGGAAGAGGTTTTCGTGATGACTCGGATGAAGTGAGACCTTTGATCTATTTTATTATTAATTTCCTCAATTTCTAGGAGGGCAAATGAATTTTTTTTAACACATTGTTATAAGAGGTCTCTCTTTTGTCTGTATAAGAATACAGTAGGCCTAGCAGTCAGACATGTAGGTTTCTTCAGCCCCGTTAGCTTGGTTCTTAAAGCAAGTATCTTGTTAATTTAAGTAAACTAAGACTCTAGGCTTTTGTATTTCCTTTTAGGACCCACATTTCCAGTCAATCATATATATGTTATTCTGAAACATACCACATTGAGTGCCAGACTTAATACGTTTGTAACAAATCTTCTTTTTCTGTTTGTTTGTATGTAGGATCTCATTGAATGACTGTCTAAAACCACGGAGTAAAGGGTCTGAAGGAGTTCTCCAGAGACTTTAAGCTGAAGAAAAACTTAGAGATTTTCTTCCAAATCAGTGTGCCTTGAAGTTTTCTGTCTCAGGCTGTACATTTTAATGTGACTTATTTTATATGTGATTGTTGCTTTTATTTACAGCGTATTTGGGTTTTAAAAATATTAAACATTTTAATTTAATACAAAAACAGGTGAAGGGGTGAAATTATGTTTTAAAACTTTTTTTGCTGCTCAGATAAATAATGAAGACGACTTCATGTATAATTTTATATGAAAATGTGCTTAATGCAAAGCAGCAACTGAATTATATAAACCAAAACTGTTTAAAAGTCATCACTGGTAGCACAGTGAAGCTGGTTCCTCAAGTAAATTCTCATGGTATATTGCAGTGCATTTAGTAGCGTTTGTTTGTGTTGATTTTAATATGTACTTAAATGTAAAATGTGTAAAATGTGGTGAATAATGTGCATATAAGCATTGATTGACTTATGTACAGAATTGGAATTACGCATCATATATGGCAATTGACCTTTACTTTACTTTATTAAGCACTGATACTTACTGCACACAGCCTTACTTTTCACGATATTTGCACTTTTTTTGTAATGCTGTACAATGTTGATAAAACCATTGTTGGCAAATCAATCTTGAAATATCTTTGCAAAATATAGGGGCAAAGCTTCTTTTTTTAGTTTGAAATGAGTTGCATTTTGGATGTGTTTTGAATGTGTTGTAAAAATAGTATGTAACAGCTGTAAACCGCATGTTCTTTAATCCACAGGAAATGGTGTTAATTGATTCACAAATAAAACATCAACACAGCATTATAGTGTAGGTTTTTGGAATATTTTAACAAAGGCCCAATCAGTCACAATTTAAATTAAAAAATGGATCGGAGACTTCCTTTAATCTGATTGGTCAATACGAGGGCCTTAATCTCCAGTAAAGGACCTTGAATGTTATCTTTCAAATTGTGTTTAATCACTGTACCAAATCAATGCGCCGGAAAATATGTAAATACAGTATTTGTGTATTTTACCTTTTTTCTGCTTGATAAAGAAACTATTGGTTCTTGTACACGCCCTCTGAATGTTGTCTTTCAATGTAGACTGTCAGCTTCCTTGCTGTCCTATATGCTCAATTTATATGCTAATAAAGTAGAAAAGGAAAAAAACAGTGTCAGCAGCCATACATTAACCACAATAGCAACTAGTCTCCGGTTTGAATGACGAGTAGAAGAAATCAAACAACTGGATGCAGTCTAATTACTTTCAGCAGCTTTATTTCAGCATCTCACAATGATAACACAAGCACGGTGCTCTCTTCTCTACCAAAGCTAGGAAGAGGCTTTGAATAAACTTTATGAAAACACTCTGGATAAGTTACTGAACAAACAGCACGAACAGCATTAACACATACACTAGACATTTTAGACTTACTTTTTCTTACAAAGCTCTTTATGTCATTTTGATCCTACAATGTCCTTTTCCAGAGCCCTGGGTTCAAGTGGGCCCTTTTCTACTGTGCTGAACACATTGGATTTCTCCACTAGTATCGAAAAGCCTTTCCTTTGCTGCATGAGTCCTGGTCCGATTGCAGTTTAAACTAGCATGCAGACTATCATTAGTACTGTCCTTTGTACTAACCACAGGGTCATCCCCAGTTAGTATGCTACTTTTAGTTCATTGAAATGAACTGATTGTGTTTGCCTACGTAGTCACTTCACCTGGTTCTGTCTCACCCCTTAAGGGAGCTTATAGTGTATGCACTTTTCAATATCTCCAGAACCAATTGAGATGCTGCCTTTATATTTTCAGTGTCACAGAAACCCCTAAGATGGCTGTCATACTGTGGTCATATGACATTTTTAGTTTCTGGATGCTAAAGACTGCTTTGAGCTAGAGCCAGTGCCTCACCTCTCAAATAACATTTGAGGTAATGACTTCATATTGCTCGGTTATCTACACAATGAATGCTAAATGTGTTGGTGATAGACATAGACCTGAGATCTTATATGGCAGCCATATTGAGGTCAGGTGGCTTTTAAGTTTAGTCTTAAAAGGGGTAATTCATGTTCACAAACCATTAGATCAGATATGCCATTTCCTTTTTTTAGGGCCCTGGGATGCTTTGCTTTTGTTCATAAAAACGCCCATTTATAATTACAACAATGAGTTAACTTTACAAATTTACCGTAAAGGGACTTGAAATCTAGTGTGCCTGTTCAGTACTGCTGGGATTTCCAACATCACGATTGGTGTGGTGTGGTTTCTGACAATGCACTGAGTCCTCCAAGACAGGGGACAGCAGTGTTGGGAAAAGAGTCATAGTAGATTTTGCAGTTGAATCTAATCTGCTCTTGGGTTGGACTAAAGATCCTCTGTTTTCAAAAGAACATCTTGGATTGGACGTTTGATACATTTCCTGGTTTTCTAGAAAAAAACACTTCGTGAAACCTTAGATAACGTAATACCTTCGCCGGTGCACTGACCAGGTAAGATGAGCTGGATTTTGCATATTCGTTTTTGATGTTTTAAAACATTGCATTGTTTTGAATTTACAAAATGATTGTGTACGCTCAGCAGTAGCCTAGCTTATGTCATATGATAACAAGGCATTATTTATAATTTAAATGAAATTAAATCACCTGTGAATTTATTTATACGTACATTTGATATTTAATTTTGTATTCCCTAAAAGAAACAGACGATACTAGGTTTTTAAAAATATCGTCTTAAATTAAAAATGTACTGTACTTTCTTTATAACCCAGGACAGAGTGTGATGGATTTGTGATTTTCTCGATACAATACGGTAGTTTGGTAACTTGTTATTCTGCTTATGGAACACAGAACAACGTCTGTGCTAAATGTTCATTCCTATTCTAATACTGCTTCTCTCCTACCAGGCTGTATGTGCTGGTGGTGGTGCATTTTGTTGAATATGAACGCGATTTATGTATTTATATAATGATATATGCCCTGCTACTTGTTCTAAAGAGAACGTTACAGTTACAGTACAAATATCAGACACAAGGAAGGGTTATACAATCCGTTTAGCAGTCTATCAGGTATGACCTGTACGCTCTGGTCACCTGGTGTTGACTTTCTTAGGAATAATCGTTTTCATTAGTGTGGCTTGCTAAGCAAGAGTCCCCACTTTAAATCTTCGACATACTAATTCTTCTTCTTCTTCTTATTCTTTGGCACGCTACTCCTCTTACACCGTTAGCTAGAAACGCCGTTCAAACTTTAAAACGTGTAGACCGGTCTGGAATAGTGTGCTTGTATACACTTTTTTTTTTATATCTTTTTAAACTATTAAGCTTTTTGTCATTTTTTTTTGTCCATCTTCATTCACTTTAATGGGACTTTTTTCAACATTCTAAAGCTCCCCATTGTTTAAAAACTCCCAGATTTCCAACATTCTATTTACTGTAAACGATGTAACTTTTGACACAAATCAGCTACTTTGACCACTTTCCCAAAAAGTAAGACAATACTCTGCTATTCAAATCTGAAATAAAAACAGAAATAACTTTTACCAATCAAGAGGTACACCTGTTTTAGTAACCGCACCAACTACGTTTTCTCTAACTTTTTATAAAGAACTGAAATTTTGACCACTTTCCCAACAAGCTAGACAAAAAGTTAGAGGGTATGACATCTTCCTCTACTTCTCTGCTATTCAAATATGAAATCAAAACAGGAATGGCATCTACCAATCAAGAGGTACAGCTGTTTTAGTAACCGCATCAACTTCTTTCAGTAGGCTACTTCCCACTGTTGAATTAACTGCCCTAGAACATTGAGAAATTTCAAATTATAGCACATTCTAAGCATGAGACAATTAATAAACAATGTGACTTTTGATACAAATCAGCTACTTTGACCACTTTCCCAATAAAACAAGCCCCACAACTTTACTTGTAAAGTTACCATCTAGTAACTAATGCTTTGTCACAAATGGTCAGGCAGAAAAAAACAGGAAATCAGGTAGCCGTTGAAATAGTTATGCTCTTAAGCACTTTTATTTAACAGAAACAAAACAAATGTCTTAATTTAAAACAACCAATATCAATACACGGGCTCCCATTTTGCAGCGGGGGGGGGGGGGGGGGTTAGGGTGTGCGACCGCCCCCCGGTCCCAAAAATGAAGGTTGGTGGGCCGCTCTCGACTGCCCAAACTCACACTTAGAAAAATTACACACTTACACCTCCACCCACAGGCTTGAAAACATGCCGTCATATGCTTAACTTTATAATTGAGTGTTGCTTTTAGAATGTACGGGCCGATCAAATCGGCCCAACTGCGCACACTGTCTTTACCGCTGTTATTCTCCTATTAAAAACAATGGATAGCTTTGAAAACTACACTACCCAGAAGCCCAGCAATGACGCTTGTATGTGACGTTTTTGTATCTGTATTAGTCCATTTTGGATAACGAGAAATCGGGTGGGCGTTGCGCTGTTAGTCTGTCTGCTGCAGGCGGTATCGTGCAGAATTTTGCAGTGTGAGTATTTAGTTGAAGTTTTGGCCATGTGATTACTTCTGTTATTAATTTATTCATCGCCATGGTTTACCATGAACTTTCAGTATTACAAATTAAATGTTTCATTTTCGACAGCAAAACAGTATAAAAACATAAAACACAACATAGCTTGTGAGACATTTTTATTTCAATGTTTTACTCTAAAGGCCTGGACACAGCAGTGCTCAGCAATTTTTTTTTTTTTTTGATACCACCTGTATGCAACACCAGCGAGTCTATACCCAAGTGTCAATTCCCTTTCCCGGGTTAAAATAAAATAATAATAAAAAAAAATTAAGCATTCCCTTTAATTGTCATATTAAATTAATTGTGCAATGCGAATATCGTTTCCTGAATCAAATGTATATGCTAGGTTTCAGATCTACCTCTAAGCCAATGCATAAGACATTTTACAATGCCATAACATATACTCACTATATTTCGTACACTTGGAGTGAAAAAGACGATCCTACGTAAAAACAACAAATCAACACACATGAATCGGAGAGGGATGTCGATAATTCACAGTAGTGACTGATTTTATTGTTTGTCTGTTTTTTGTTTTTTTTTACTTATAGCAGCAATAACATGATAGCAATTTTTCAGTTTTACTGCACGTTTCAATGTCTCATTTCATAGGATTGCAGTACAGTGTTTACAGGCATTAGGGTTAGCAGTGTTTGTGGATTATAGAGGGCAGTTGACTGGACAAAACCCCATTCAATTTCCCCAAGTACAGTAATCCATGGCATTTCCGACTGCGGTGGGACCAGAGTAAGGGTGGATGTGTAAAAAGTCAAGGACAGTGTCCACCCGGAATATCCTGATTCTTTAGTGATTACCCTAGGCTGCAGCCACTTCCATGTAAGTGAGCATTCTGATAAGAAGTTGTATTCAAAAGCATGCCAAGGTAATGTATGTCGCAACATCCTACCTGTTCCAAGTTTCATCAGCATCCTGGTTCGGTAGTTACTACCCTGTGCAAACAACACGTGATTGCTGTACTATGTAAGAAGGTTTAGTTCATCATAGATACGGTACGGCATTGTTTAGGGAGTCTGTGTAAATGTGTCGTGCCCTGCTGATCATGCACACCACAGGCTGCTTATAATATTGAACCTTGTTAAGATTCAGTACATGAGCATTTGCATTTCAGATGCTGAGAACATAAATACGATTCACATTTATAATGCCTATGCCTAAAGTTATTAAATACAGTTTACACTTTATTGTCTTATATTCAAACTTAACAGTTCCTCAGTTTTTTTTTATTGCAGTAAAACCTTTATATAAACTAAACATTTCTCTGCTATTCAAATATGAAATCAAAACAGGAATAGCGTCTACCAATCAAGAGCTACAGCTGTTTTAGTAACCGCATCAACTTCTTTCAGTAGGCTACTTCCCACTGTTGAATTAACTGCCCTAGAACATTGTTTAATTTCAAATTATAGCACATTCTAAGCATGAGACAATTAGTAAACAATGTGACTTTTGACACAAATCAGCTACTTTGACCACTTTCCCAATAAAACAAGCCCCACAACTTTACTTGTAAAGTTACCATCTAGTAACTAATGCTTCGTCACAAATGGTCAGGTAAAAAAAACAGGAAATCAGGTAGCCGTTGAAATAGTCATGCTCTTAAGCACTTTTATTTAACAAAAACAAAACAAATGTCTTAATTTAAAACAACCAATATCAATACACGGGCTCGCTTTTTGCGGGAGGCGGGGTTAGGGTGTGCTACCGCCCCCCGGTCCCAAAAATGAAGGTTGGTGGGCCGCTCTCGACTGCCAAAACTCACACTTAGAAAAATTACACGCTTACACCTCCACACACAGGCTTGAAAACATGCCGTCATATGCTTAACTCTATAATTGAGTGTTGCTTTTAGAATGTACGGGCCGATCAAATCGGCCCAACTGCGCACACTGTCTTTACCGCTGTTATTCTCCTATTAAAAACAATGGATAGCTTTGAAAACTACACTACCCAGAAGCCCAGCAATGACGCTTGTAGGTGACGTTTTTGTATCTGTATTAGTCCATTTTGGATAACGAGAAATCGGGTGGGCGTTGCGCTGTTAGTCTGTCTGCTGCAGGCGGTATCGTGCAGAATTTTGCAGTGTGAGTATTTAGTTGAAGTTTTGGCCATGTGATTACTTCTGTTATTAATTTATTCATCGCCATGGTTTACCATGAACTTTCAGTATTACAAATTAAATGTTTCATTTTCGACAGCAAAACAGTATAAAAACATAAAACACAACATAGCTTGTGAGCCATTTTTATTTCAATGTTTTACTCTAAAGGCCTGGACACAGCAGTGCTCAGCAATTATTATTTTTTTTGATACCACCTGTATGCAGCACCAGCGAGTCTATACCCAAGTGTCAATTCCCTTTCCCGGGTCAAAATAAAAAAAAATTAAAAGAATTAAGCATTCCCTTTAATTGTCATATTAAATTAATTGTGCAATGCGAATATCGTTTCCTGAATCAAATGTATATGCTAGGTTTCAGATCTACCTCTAAGCCAATGCATAAGACATTTTACAATGCCATAACATATACTCACTATATTTCGTACACTTGGAGTGAAAAAGACGATCCTACGTAAAAACAACAAATCAACACACATGAATCGGAGAGGGATGTCGATAATTCACAGTAGTGACTGATTTTATTGTTTGTCTGTTTTTTGTTTTTTTTTACTTATAGCAGCAATAACATGATAGCAATTTTTCAGTTTTAATGCATGTTTCAATGTCTCATTTCATAGGATTGCAGTACAGTGTTTACAGGCATTAGGGTTAGCAGTGTTTGTGGATTATAGAGGGCAGTTGACTGGACAAAACCCCATTCAATTTCCCCAAGTACAGTAATCCATGGCATTTCCGACTGCGGTGGGACCAGAGTAAGGGTGGATATGTAAAAAGTCAAGGACAGTGTCCACCCGGAATATCCTGATTCTTTAGTGATTACCCTAGGCTGCAGCCACTTCCATGTAAGTGAGCATTCTGATAAGAAGTTGTATTCAAAAGCATGCCAAGGTAATGTATGTCGCAACATCCTACCTGTTCCAAGTTTCATCAGCATCCTGGTTCGGTAGTTACTACCCTGTGCAAACAACACGTGATTGCTGTACTATGTAAGAAGGTTTAGTTCATCATAGATACGGTACGGCATTGTTTAGGGAGTCTGTGTAAATGTGTCGTGCCCTGCTGATCATGCACACCACAGGCTGCTTATAATATTGAACCTTGTTAAGATTCAGTACATGAGCATTTGCATTTCAGATGCTGAGAACATAAATACGATTCACATTTATAATGCCTATGCCTAAAGTTATTAAATACAGTTTACACTTTATTGTCTTATATTCAAACTTAACAGTTCCTCAGCTTTTTTTATTGCAATAAAACCTTTATATAAACGAAACATTTCTCTGCTATTCAAATATGAAATCAAAACAGGAATAGCGTCTACCAATCAAGAGGTACAGCTGTTTTAGTAACCGCATCAACTTCTTTCAGTAGGCTACTTCCCACTGTTGAATTAACTGCCCTAGAACATTGTTTAATTTCAAATTATAGCACATTCTAAGCATGAGACAATTGGTAAACAATGTGACTTTTGACACAAATCAGCTACTTTGACCACTTTCCCAATAAAACAAGCCCCACAACTTTACTTGTAAAGTTACCATCTAGTAACTAATGCTTCGTCACAAATGGTCAGGCAGAAAAAAAACAGGAAATCAGGTAGCGGTTGAAATAGTCATGCTCTTAAGCACTTTTATTTAACAGAAACAAAACAAATGTCTCAGTTTAAAACAACCAATATCAATACACGGGCTCGCTTTTTGCAGTGGGGGGGGGGGGGGGGGGGGGGGGTGTTAGGGTGTGCGACCGACCCCCCCCGGTCCCAAAAATGAAGGTTGGTGGGCCGCTCTCGACTGCCCAAACTCGCACTTAGAAAAATTACAAACTTACACCTCCACACACAGGCTTGAAAACATGCCGTCATATGCTTAACTTTATAATTGAGTGTTGCTTTTAGAATGTACGGGCCAATCAAATCGGCCCAACTGCGCACACTGTTTTTACCGCTGTTATTCTCCTATTAAAAACAATGGATAGCTTTGAAAACTACACTACCCAGAAGCCCAGCAATGACGCTGGTATGTGACGTTTTTGTATCTGTATTAGTCCATTTTGGATAACGAGAAATCGGGTGGGCGTTGCGCTGTTGGTCTGTCTGCTGCAGGCGGTATCGTGCAGTATTTAGTTGAAGTTTTGGCCATGTGATTACTTCTGTTATTAATTTATTCATCGCCATGGTATACCATGAACTTTCAGTATTACAAATTAAATGTTTCATTTTCGACAGCAAAACAGTATAAAAACATAAAACACAACATAGCTTGTGAGCCATTTTTATTTCAATGTTTTACTCTAAAGGCCTGGACACAGCAGTGCTCAGCAATTATTATTTTTTTTGATACCACCTGTATGCAGCACCAGCGAGTCTATACCCAAGTGTCAATTCCCTTTCCCGGGTCAAAATAAAAAAAAATTAAAAAAATTAAGCATTCCCTTTAATTGTCATATTAAATTAATTGTGCAATGCGAATATCGTTTCCTGAATCAAATGTATATGCTAGGTTTCAGATCTACCTCTAAGCCAATGCATAAGACATTTTACAATGCCATAACATATACTCACTATATTTCGTACACTTGGAGTGAAAAAGACGATCCTACGTAAAAACAACAAATCAACACACATGAATGGGAGAGGGATGTCGATAATTCACAGTAGTGACTGATTTTATTGTTTGTCTGTTTTTTGTTTTTTTTTACTTATAGCAGCAATAACATGATAGCAATTTTTCAGTTTTAATGCATGTTTCAATGTCTCATTTCATAGGATTGCAGTACAGTGTTTACAGGCATTAGGGTTAGCAGTGTTTGTGGATTATAGAGGGCAGTTGACTGGACAAAACCCCATTCAATTTCCCCAAGTACAGTAATCCATGGCATTTCCGACTGCGGTGGGACCAGAGTAAGGGTGGATATGTAAAAAGTCAAGGACAGTGTCCACCCGGAATATCCTGATTCTTTAGTGATTACCCTAGGCTGCAGCCACTTCCATGTAAGTGAGCATTCTGATAAGAAGTTGTATTTAAAAGCATGCCAAGGTAATGTATGTCGCAACATCCTACCTGTTCCAAGTTTCGTCAGCATCCTGGTTCGGTAGTTACTACCCTGTGCAAACAACACGTGATTGCTGTACTATGTAAGAAGGTTTAGTTCATCATAGATACGGTACGGCATTGTTTAGGGAGTCTGTGTAAATGTGTCGTGCCCTGCTGATCATGCACACCACAGTCTGCTTATAATATTGAACCTTGTTAAGATTCAGTACATGAGCATTTGCATTTCAGATGCTGAGAACATAAATACGATTCACATTTATAATGCCTATGCCTAAAGTTATTAAATACAGTTTACACTTTATTGTGTGTGTGTGTGTGTATATGTATATATATGTGTGTGTATATATATATATAAATAATATTACACACACACCATATCAAAACGTTGGGCAGCTGGCTCTTTGAGCTAAAATATATATTATATATACACATCATATGTCAAGCAGATCAACTCTTCTGTCATAATAAACTTTTAATATGTTCTTTCAATTATTTTGCTTGGATAACAGTTTAGCTTTGAATGATTTTATAACATGTATTTCTAATTCAGATACTTCAATATAGCAATCTCTTATAAATTGTAATTTTTATTTTACTTCATTGATATACACAGAAGGCAAGAGGTTCATTTTTACACCTGCTAAAATAAACAAATAATAATTTTTAATTAGGCACCTGCTTGGCAGCAAATGCAACCTTGAATATTAAAACTTAGGACTGCTCATACATTTACTTAATGTTGTTATTATATTAGGTTTCTTATTTAAATACTTTAATTTTTTCTTACTATAATCAAACCTAGTTTAAGTGCTTCTGGCATATTAACTCTGTTCTATATAGTTTGCCATTCTGCTCGCTGGATCAGAATGTTTTAAAGACTCTGAGTCTAATTAAAAAAGATGCTATTAACAAGCCAAGTTAGCAGAAACAATTGGGGCAACCTTGACCCCCACCACTTTTACAGTTGTGCCTATTTGCTTGGTGCTGGATAAGGTTGCCCCAATGGTTTCTTGAAACTTAGCTTGCGTTTATGATATCTCCACTTTAAATGGCTGGGCACTTTTGGTAACTTGCTGTTTTTTCACATTTTTTTTGTTTCAGATTTTAAACACAAAAAAAAGTTTTCCTAAAATTGAAGTATCAAAAAGGGGGGAGTGACTTTTATGCCAGTGCGACCTACAAAACGTTTTTTTATGGTAATACAGAGCTGGGGATGATCTGCAGACAGTACTGTACTAGCTACTGTAGTACTCAACTTAGTACAGAATAAGGACTACATTCTCAAGTTTGTTGCAGTTGGCTGTGTGTCCTTGGTAGGTTACGCTAATAAAATAATTGTCAACAGTATTAATAAAAATAAAAGCTAGTTTATCCCAGGTTTTCATTGCTTTTTATTCAGGGCTTGAATTTCAGTGCGGGATCGTGGGAATCGCGCATTTTCCAAGTTACTCCCGCATATCTGCAACTTTCAGTGTGGGAAAATATTTTAAGACACCAAGCTAATGTATTTTTCACCCAATTTAGAATGCCTGAAATGCAACAACAATCTATAGGGAAGTGGGTGTCAGTGACAAAAGCACTATGAGCCACATTTTTTTTGTGATTTAATAATTTATTTTATTTAGAAGAAAACTGAACATCACAATAACAGAATATACAGTAACCCAGATCTGAGCAGCCTGCCCCAACCTATTTCCCCCCAGCTCCCCCAACCCCCCCAACCCCTCCCAAGGATCCAAATAAGGTAAGAAAAAAAAAAAAAAAACACTATTCCATGATCAGCTCGGACACATTAGCATAGGCCTCCTTCCATATTCCAATTGCAAAGGCAGAGGCGCGGTTGACTCTGGAAGTAGAAAGTTCTAACAGAATGACATCAGAGAAGGTGAGCATCCAGTATCGCAAAGATAATGAGTGTGGAGGAAGCCAACGCTGAACTAGGAGTTTTTTTGCAGATATTTCAAACTAATTAGTTTCTTTAATTAGTATCACACATGTCTCCAATCTTGTAATCAGTCATTCAGCCTATTTAAATGGAGAAAAGTAGTCACTGTGCTGTTTGGTACCATTGTGTGCACCACACTGAACATGGACCAGAGAAAGCAAAGGAGAGAGTTGTCTGAGGAGATCAGAAAGAAAATAATAGACGAGCATGGTAAAGGTAAAGGCTACAAGACCATCTCCAAGCAGCTTGATGTTCCTGTGACAACAGTTGCAAATATTATTAAGAAGTTTAAGGTCCATGGAACTGTAGCCAACCTCCCTGGGCGCGGCCGCAAGAGGAAAATCGACCCCAGATTGAACAGAAGGATAGTGCGAATGGTAGAAAAAGAACCAAGGATAACTGCCAAAGAGATACAAGCTGAACTCCAAGGTGAAGGTACGTCAGTTTCTGATTGCACCATCCGTCGCTTTTTGAGTGAAAGTGGGCTCCATGGAAGAAGACCCAGGAGGACTCCACTTTTGACAGAAAAATATAAAGAAGCCAGACTGGAATTTGCTAAAATGCATATTGACAGGCCACAATCCTTCTGGGAGAATGTCCTTTGGACAGATGAGTCACAACTGGAGCTTTTTGGCAAGTCACATTAGCTGTATGTTCACAGACGAAAAAATGAAGCTTTCAAAGAAAAGAACACCATACCTACAGTGAAACATGGAGAAGGCTAGGTTATGTTTTGGGGCTGCTTTGCTGCGCCTGGCACAGGGTGCCTTGAATCTGTGCAGGGCACAATGAAATCTCAAGACTATCAAGGCATTCTGGAGCGAAACGTACTGCCCAGTGTCAGAAAGCTCTATCTCAGTCGCAGGTCATGGGTCCTCCAACAGGATAATAACCCAAAACACACAGCTAAAAGCACCCAAGAATGGATAAGAACAAAACATTGGACTATTCTGAAGTGGCCTTCTAGCAGTCTGGAGAAGGCACCCATCAAACCTGAGACAGCTGGAGCAGTTTGCTCAGGAAGAGTGGGCCAAACTACCTGTTAACAGGTGCAGAAGTCTTATTGAGAGCTACAGAAAACGTTTGATTGCAGTGATTGCCTCTAAAGGTTGTGCAATAAAATATTAGGTTAGCGGTCCCATCATTTTTGTCCATGCCATTTTCATTTGTTTTCTTATTTACAATATTATGTTGAATAAAAAATCAAAAGCAAAGTCTGATTTCTATTATATATGGAATAAGCAATGGTGGATGCCAATTACTTTTGTCAGTTTCAAGTTATTTTTATATATATATATATATATATATATATATATATATATATATATATATATATATTATGTATGTGTGTGTGTGTGTGTGTGTGTGTATATATATATATATATATATATATATATATATATATATATATACACACATACACACAGTGTCTTGCAAAAGTATTCAGACCCCTGACCAATTCTCTCATATTACTGAATTACAAATGTTACATTGAAATTTCCTGGAGCAAATCTGCCAAGAAGAATGGGCCAAAATCACTCCGACACTGTATGCAAAGCTGCTACATACTTATCCCAAAAGACTTAAAGCTGTTATTGCAGCGAAAGGTGGCTCTACCAAATATTAATGTGTGGGGGTTGAATACATATGCAAGCAAGATATTTCAGTTTTTTATTTTTCTTAAAAATATTTCCCAACATAAAACCAATGTCACCTTACAATAATTGATTTTGAGTTTCAGTGTTTTAAAATAAAATATCAAACAACGAAATTTCAATGTACCATTTGTAATTCAGTAATATGAGAGAATTGGTCAGGGGTCTGAATACTTTTGCAAGGCACTGTATATATAATATAATATAATATAATATATAATTAGTTTTTTATATGCAAAAGTGCCTTTTCTTTTTCCATTCCCTCCTAAAAGTATAGAATCCCCCCCCCCCACCTCCCTCCAATTGGCTGTAGCATAGGGGGGAAATCCCCCCCCAGCACACAAAAATGAAATTCAAGCTCTGAAGCTGCATAACTGTACAACTGTACTGAGGTGGTGTACTGTAGATTTGCTTTACTTAATGATGATTAAAGAACCCTTGCCAAGTTTTAAAATACCTGTGCAACCATCTTGTTAGTAAAGCTATATCATCGGATTATGCCAACGGAATAAAAAAAAATAGTAGTCAAAAATAATAAATAATACTGAGTGATTAGTTACATTGGTGGGACCACTTAAGTATTGTAATACAGTAATAAAATCTACATTTGAATGTTACAAACTTGCAAATGTTTTTTTTTAAACCTACGATTTTGTGTTTAGGAATCAATGACGTTCAGTTCCCTTGTTTAGTACATGAATGGATCAGTTTGTGGTCAGTGACAAAAGCAGTTATGCAGGTGCATTGTAGTCTAAAACACAAAAGGTTCAGAAATATGAAGAAAGTTACTTGGAAATTGGATTTAGCTTTGTTGGTACTGCAGATGAACCTCGTCCTCAGTGTGTTGGTGGTTAAGTACTGGCTAATGACAGACTATTCAAAACAAAAATGTAGCCGGACAAAAAGCAATTTAAGGTGGAGCATGATTTAAAAAGGTTGAGAATTTTGTGTATGTGGATGTTGTTTATTTTGTATGGTCTGTTTTATGTATGTACGTATTTGTGCACAGGGTATAGCCTGGGTTGTGTAGCATGGGTGATTTATTTGTATTTGGGTACAGGGATTGCACAATCACTTCACGTGCAGATTAAAGTGGGTATTTGTATGCGGGCACAGGGATTCCACAAATTAGTTCACGTGCAGACTGTGCCGGGATTCAAGTGAATGATTGATTAAGCAAGCGAGTCCTGGCACAGCTGCATAAAGAGTCAGTTTTCAAGCACACAGGGTTAGTGTGTTCACAGGTAGAGAACGTCGATACTTGTTTTGGGTTGTCCACTGTTTACTGTTGTTTGTCTGTTTATTTTGGCCAGTGTGCAGTTTTGTTTGTTCTGTGTTTTTGTTTTGTTAAATCTTTTTATTTATAATTTAAACTAGTGCACCAGTGCATTCAGCACCAGTACTATTGTCTGTCTAACTTCCTGCTATCCTGGTCACAGAGGGTAGTGGACGTTTTTTGATAAAAAAATGAAATTCTTATATAGCTTGAAATATTCACATGCCTATAGCCCCCAGAGATGTCAGTTTTGTCAAAGTTCATGATACTTGGTTGAGAAAAATATGGTTTGTGGATTGTCATTGAATTTACAAAGTTTCATTTAGTATTTCTAAAGTAACCATTTGAGTGTTTTTTTATAGCTTTGTTTGCAACTGAAACTGAACAAATGGTATAATATCAAAGGTTATAATTAATTTAAATGAACAATTCTAAATGTACTGTACATGTACTGTAAGCTTGATAATGATGTAACCTATAAAAAAGGCAATACATGTAGGCTACACGTTAGTTTCACAAAGATACAGCATGTATTCTGTAGAACTGTATATCTATGAGCTGCTTGCATTTCTTGCTGAGTTGAATTAAATACTTTCCCATTTGAAAACCTGATCTATTAATTACCTATTTTTGAATGTCCAGTTTCTTGATTATGATCTAATATTGAACACAAATCAATACTTTAATAGCTGCATACAGTATAGATACTGGGTTTAAGAGGTTTTTCATCAGTGTTTCTTTGTCATCCAAAGGTATCCAGAATCCCTCCACTGCAGCAGCAAAGAAACAAGCTGAAAGAATGAGAGTAGCCGGTAAGCAAGACGTCAACAGTACAACAGTATTGTTCTTCTTGGATTCAGCAAATGCAATTATGTATGTCTTGGTTATTAATCCAGCATTACTGAAAGGGAGATTTTTTTAATTCACCTTACATTATCCCCATGGGAAGGTTTGTTTTTGTGAAGTTTTTATTATTATTATTATTATTATTATTATTTCCATACATAATTGCACATACAAAAAAAATCCATACATATTGGCAGGTTTTAACATTACAGTAGAGTAAATTATTCAATCTTTGATCAACCGTACTGTCTAATCAACCGAACGCACCTGTAATCGCGTGATGAAACTGGTGTATTACACACAAAAGGACCAGCAGACTGAGGCAAATGAAAGTTACATAATTATTCAGACCACCAAAACCTCAGATGGAGCTTTAAATTGTTGCAGTTAAGCAAATTGTCACCTCGTTCTTGATTTATCTTATATTTCGTCAGTAAGGGCTTGTGGCAGGACGGCTTTGTGGTGATGTACCCAGCCCAAGAAGATTATACAACACATATGCACATATTTATTAAACAAAAAATAAATCAAAGGCAGTTCTCTCTCCTTCAACACCCACCACGAACAGGCACGTTTATATACACATGGCCTCCGAATTTGTGACAAATTAATCAATTCGGAGACGGACCCATTCTGCACGAGATTAGAAGGATGGGGCTTTAACCCCATCCACGCTGCCAAACCATAGCAAACAAAAACATTGAGTTTTAAATAAACACAGAGTACATTTAAATACAACACCAGTAACATCACCCCTTTAAATACAACAACACTTTTATGGTATTCATTTCAATTGCACATCATTACAATGCCTTAACAGCAAGTATCAAAGTATAGAAACATTTTACTGATTTTTTTTGAAGTTTAATGATTCCTAAAGTTCTGTAATGTGTCAAAGTTGTACTGAATTGTATTCTTTGATTTTCAAAGTTTGGCATATGGTACGTTTTAATGACAGTATTTCATTACCTTAACTGTAGGTGTTAAAGTTTTAATGAATTGCAGTAATTTTATGATTTGTAAAGCTTTGCAATTTTTTCTGCTTAATGTGATAGAATAGGTTACTAGATGTATATCATCAGTTGGTACTTGTGTGTGTGTTGACTTTATTCTATACATTATTAAAGGTACAATAATTGTTGTTAATACCTGTTCGATTATCCATACAAATCGATAATTGACTCTGCTGTATATGTATTTACAGTATTCAGTGAGGATGCTTGCTTACCAGTTATTGGTTGCAATGGAATTTGTTCCATAGGAACTGATCCTTGTTTCTTTTACAGGGTTTGTAAAGCTTTCTGTGGTGGTTGTAGGATTTGTATTGGCGTTTTATGTTGCTTCTCAAGTTTTTGAATTCAAAATGGATGCCAGTTTAGGAAATATGTTTGGTAAGTTTTCAAAGCTCCCAAAACTTCAAAGTTTCAAGCATGTAAGTGTGTGTGTTATTTCATCATAAAATCGGTTTTACTGAAACCTAAGCTGTTTCAGTAGTTTTTATTCAGCATGAACATAAAGCAAATTATATAATTGGTATGTGTTTTAGTGAATCATAAAATGCTAATTAAGAGCAAGATTTCCGTGACATTAGTCTATACAGTATATTTATATCTTACTGTAGACCAACAAAAGGCAGACTTATTAATATGCAGGAGAGTGCTTCCACTTGTTTCTTCCAGCCCCATACCAGTTGTAATCGAAGGTATGCTCATTCACTATTGAAGTCTGATTAGCTGGCAGTGTTAGCCATGCATAGTTTGTGGATGTTATAAAACCACAAATGGAGCACTATGCCTTCCTGACATGGAGTCTCGAGAGAACCTTGACATGTACAACAAATGACTTTGCCCAAAGCGCATGTATTTTTAAAGATATAGTACATATACAAATAACATGTTAAGCCAGGTGGTTCGTCCTTGCCAACAATAAGACCTATGCGCTTCATCAACAAATCTAAAGGATTTGCATAGAGCAAGTTTTCTCATTTGCATAAAATCAGTTTCTTAGGTTTTCCCTGCCCTTTTAAAAAAAAATGTTTTCCCAATGTTGCTTTGTGTTCACACTTGTACTGGTATAACTAGGTCTTCAACAACAGGGACACTTTGCATTAACAGAACTAACTGCTGTATCCTAGCACTCTAAGAAAAGCGAACATTTATTTCTGAAGAGAGTCTCAGACCATTTAAAAGCATTACTTAACTTTTCTGAATGTTTTTTTTTTACAGCAAGGTCAGCTGTGACTCATTCACCTTGTAAGTTATTTTATTTAATGTATTTTGCTTTGCACTATGGGGTAGATGTACAGTACAGCAGTAAAATCAAATGAATACCTAGCACACTTCTTTGTACTTTAGCCTACTGGTAACACTAAATAAATCATGCTGCTGCATTTACACATTGGTGTACAATGTGAATAAAAGATTATTTTAAATTGAAACTAAATGATTTTAGGGTTTTTTTTTTTATTTTATTTTAATTGTATTATTATTTTTAAATTGGTCTACTTAGTAGCCTAGACAATTAACACACAATAGATCATGGTCCTGTACAGATGCACAGAATGAGGTGCAGTCTATTGCTCCCAACAAGAAAAACCAGAAATGTCATACATTTGTTTCCAAGGCTTATAAGTACACCCTGACTTCAGTGAAAATTAGGTACTTGGATGTTGCGTTTGTTTAGTACATTTCACACTACACGTCTGACTGGTTTGCAACGATTGCAACAGACGCAACACTATTATTATCATTATTATTATTATTATTATTATTATTATTATTCTTTAATTCTTAGCAGACGCCCTTATCCAGGGCGACTTACAATTGTTACAAGATATCACATTATTTTTACATACAATTACATTAGTTTTTACACATTATTTTTACATACAATTACCCATTTATACAGTTGGGTTTTTACTGGCGCAATCTAGGTAAAGTACCTTGCTCAAGGGTACAGCAGCAGTGTCCCCCACCTGGGATCGAACCCACGACCATCCAGTCAGGAGTCCAGAGCCCTAACCACAAAATGACCAAGCATGACATACAGTATGCATAATGTTCCTGGAAAATTGCACAGTTTTACTAAGAATCTGCTTTAATCAAATATAAAACCAAACATTTTGACTAAATTTGACTGGAGAAAAAGCTTAAAAATGAAATATGGAGGTGACTTGAGTTGCATTTCTCTTTAACCTGAAGTAAGTCTTTGCTGTGGATAAAATTTTGTATTTAAATGACATTTGAATTCAGTTGCCTTTTTCATACAGCTACAAAACCTCCGAGGTATAAATGTGGACTTTCAAAACCCTGTCCGGAGAAGCATTTTGCATTCAAAATAACAAGTGGAGCAGCAAGTGTTGTTGGGCCAAAGATGTGCTTGGAAGATAATATGTAAGTATATATTTTTCAGCTTTCCAGTTATACAGAAATACAGGGGTAACCATAGAATGGATACTGTTGTCTTGTGTATACAGTGCCTTGCGAAAGTATTTGGCCCCCTTGAACTTTGCGAACTTTTGCCACATTTCAGGCTTCAAACATAAAGATATGAAACTGTAATTTTTTGTGAAGAATCAACAAGAAGTGGGACACAATCATGAAGTGGAATGAAATTTATTGGATATTTCAAACTTTTTTAACAAATAAAAAACTGAAAAATTGGGCGTGCAAAATTATTCAGCCCCCTTAAGTTAATACTTTGTAGCGCCACCTTTTGCTGCGATTACAGCTGTAAGTCGCTTGGGGTATGTCTCTATCAGTTTTGCACATCGAGAGACTGAAATTTTTGCCCATTCCTCCTTGCAAAACAGCTCGAGCTCAGTGAGGTTGGATGGAGAGCATTTGTGAACAGCAGTTTTCAGTTCTTTCCACAGATTCTCGATTGGATTCAGGTCTGGACTTTGACTTGGCCATTCTAACACCTGGATATGTTTATTTGTGAACCATTCCATTGTAGATTTTGCTTTATGTTTTGGATCATTGTCTTGTTGGAAGACAAATCTCCGTCCCAGTCTCAGGTCTTTTGCAGACTCCATCAGGTTTTCTTCCAGAATGGTCCTGTATTTGGCTCCATCCATCTTCCCATCAATTTTAACCATCTTCCCTGTCCCTGCTGAAGAAAAGCAGGCCCAAACCATGATGCTGCCACCACCATGTTTGACAGTGGGGATGGTGTGTTCAGGGTGATGAGCTGTGTTGCTTTTACGCCAAACATAACATTTTGCATTGTTGCCAAAAAGTTCGATTTTGGTTTCATCTGACCAGAGCACCTTCTTCCACATGTTTGGTGTGTCTCCCAGGTGGCTTGTGGCAAACTGTAAACGACACTTTTTATGGATATCTTTAAGAAATGGCTTTCTTCTTGCCACTCTTCCATAAAGGCCAGATTTGTGCAGTATACGACTGATTGTTGTCCTATGGACAGAGTCTCCCACCTCAGCTGTAGATCTCTGCAGTTCATCCAGAGTGATCATGGGCCTCTTGGCTGCATCTCTGATCAGTCTTCTCCTTGCATGAGCTGAAAGTTTAGAGGGACGGCCAGGTCTTGGTAGATTTGCAGTGGTCTGATACTCCTTCCATTTCAATATTATCGCTTGCACAGTGCTCCTTGAGATGTTTAAAGCTTGGGAAATCTTTTTGTATCCAAATCCGGCTTTAAACTTCTCCACAACAGTATCTTGGACCTGCCTGGTGTGTTCCTTGTTCTTCATGATGCTCTCTGCGCTTTAAACGGACCTCTGAGACTATCACAGTGCAGGTGCATTTATACGGAGACTTGATTACACACAGGTGGATTCTATTTATCATCATTAGTCATTTAGGTCAACATTGGATCATTCAGAGATCCTCACTGAACTTCTGGAGAGAGTTTGCTGCACTGAAAGTAAAGGGGCTGAATAATTTTGCACGCCCAATTTTTCAGTTTTTTATTTGTTAAAAAAGTTTGAAATAGCCAATAAATTTCGTTCCACTTCATGATTGTGTCCCACTTGTTGTTGATTCTTCACAAAAAATTACAGTTTCATATCTTTATGTTTGAAGCCTGAAGGTCGCAAAGTTCAAGGGGGCCGAATACTTTCGCAAGGCACTGTATGTTAAATTGTTAATGTAGATTGGGTCTTTTTCGTTTAGTCAGCACAGTAGATGTTCTTGCTCAACATGAAATGAAATTGCATCAAAGGGGATATAATGAAGACACCCTTAGAGACATACACACTTATATTTCTGTCTATGTCTTGGTATCTGTTATCCAGATGCCTTCATTTATCATATTGATGAACAAAAAGATTATAATTCAGCCAACACGTGCAACAAACCACATTTCTATCCACAATTGTAAGCTGGTTTAGTGATTTTTAAAATAAATAACAATTCGATACAGCATGTAATAAATGATTTTTGTTGTAGACTAGCGGAAGTGTATCTTGGGTTTTGTTTCAAATGATTCCTTATTTATAAAGACTCAGTGTTGACAGTGTAATAATTATACTAGTGTATCTTGTGAAAATGTTAAAGGTTCAAACAAATGCGAAATCATTTGTAATTTCTATCATGAAATGTAATGGCCTTTTGTAAGTCGCAGTGTGTAACGATTCTTTTCTTTTACAGGTTGATGAGTGGTGTTAAGAACAATGTTGGAAGAGGGTTGAATTTAGCTTTAGTAAATGGTAAATTAGTTTCTGTGATTGGGGACCTCATTTTAACATAGCTGCACACTTTTGTGGATCATTACTGTCCTTAACATTTTGATGTTTGCAACCATTCTTTACTAAAATATTGAATTTGTTTTACCAAATGTAATGCAGACTGGATCATCCAAAGTGTATATACAGCAGAATTGTAAGAACCAGCACCATCTAGTGAACAACTATTGTATTTTTTTTTTCTTTTTAAACTGGCAAGACACAGTGAACTCAAGTCAAAGCACCATAACGAAATGGTCTGAGTTACTGTATAAAGTATCATTGCAAACTTCATATAAGTGTAAAGTTCTCATTCTGGGAATATTAATGTGTCTGTATGGAGGCTGTGTGGTCCAGTGGTTAAAGAAAAGGGCTTGTAACCAGGAGGTTCCCTGTTCAAATCCCACCTCAGCCACTGACTCATTGTGTGACCCTGAGCAAGTCGCTTAACCTCCTTGTGCTCCGTCTTTCGGGTGAGACGTAATTGTAAGTGACTCTGCAGTTGATGCATAGTTCACACACCCTAGTCTCTGTAAGTCGCCTTGGATAAAGGCGTCTGCTAAATAAACAAATAATAATAATACATACATAAAAAATGTAATTTATTCTGTGTGATAATGCAAGAGTAGTTTTAGGTGAAATGAAAGACAGAGTGCTGTACTGATCCTATTTTTAAACTAGACTTACAAATTACAGTGCAAAGATAGACTTGTTTTGGACAATACATTTTCATTAAGCAATGTTTTATTTACATACAGGTAAAACTGGAGAATTAATGGATACAAAGTTTTATGACATGTGGGGGGGAGGTAAGTTCTTGATTGGTTGCCTTTTTTCCAAATAAAGCTTGCCGTTTTGTTTTGAGTGTGTCCTGTTTAATGTTGATTGCTGTGCTTTCCAGACGTGAAGCCTTTAATTGAGTTTCTCAAGACCATCCAGGATGGGACAGTTGTATTAATTGCCTCCTTTGATGATAGTGCATCTAAGTAAGTTGATATTGTGTGTTCCTTCGTTTTGTGACTTACCATATTTACTGTTTTATGGAAACTCTTGTGGCACCCTCAAGTTAGATCTGTTACCTAAGACGTCTGCTATATTGGGTCATATGACTTTTTCAGTTTGTGTTGTATCAGTTCCAACATACACAAGGTGCTTCGTCCCAGGAAAAAAATTGAAAGAAAAAATACTTTGTATGATGTTTCCACCACTGAAGAATGAAGACGGCAACTCTCGCTTAATTTACAACTTATATCCCAAAGTGTCTCTCAATTATTCATGTTTTATTAAGAACAAATAAAACATGAATAATTGAGACACTTTGGTATATAAGTTTTTCATTAAGCGAGAGTTGCCACCTTCATTCTTCAGTGGTGGAAACATCATATATAATATATATGTAATGAGAAACTTGGACTGCTGCATTGTTTTAATTTCTAACCGTGTCAATGATGCAGACCATGCACTTTTACACAGTGTTTCTTTATGATTCAGTCGGTGTCCAGTAGAATTAAGGGTTACACTGCCACATTGTTCTAACCTCTAGAAATATCTGACACATTTTTTGCATTCCTTTTAAAGGTTTATAAACCATTGCATCTGGAATGACCTTCACCTTTTGATTTATTAAATCAGTAGTGCTCTCATTTCTAGTTTTGCTATTGTTATAAATATAATGCTGTTCTATGCGCATGTTGATAAGGAATATGGTTGTGTATTACCTTGTTTTAATCTTTGACCACATGAACTTTTATAAAGTGATTGTGCTACTTTAATATTTTGGGTTTTTTGTTTGGCAGACTTAATGATGAAGCACGGAAACTATTCGGTGAATTGGGAAGTACAAGTGCTGCAACCCTAGGCTTTCGGGATAACTGGATTTTTGTTGGAGGAAAAGGAATTAAAACAAAGAGCCCATTTGAACAGGTACAATATGTTTAAATGCCTTGCTTGGATGCCTTGCATTTAGAATATTTACCTGCCTTGATCCACAATAGAACATGTAGTCAATATTGTGCCCCTTAAGTTTTAGTTGAAAGCAGAATCACATATGGCTATAAAATCTGGACGTACATCTGCAGTGTTACATTACACCCTATACCTAGGGCTTGAGGTTTTGGGGTTTTAGTTTTGATCATGTGACGTGCCTTTAAGCTTATTTTTAGCAGATTCTGTTTCCTAATTAAATCAGAAAAAACTGTTAATTGCTAAACAGTGTAACTTGTCAATCATTGTATTTGCATTTCTATTTGCATGCTGCATTAAAGCATTATTGGCCGTCCGTTTTGCATTGTTTTGAGAGGTGCACATTCATTGAATTTTGTCTGTGTGATTTATTTATGCTATTTGTTTTTTTTAATCTGAACTTTCGATGTTATAAATGAGATGTACCTTTATAAAACACCAAAACACACCCTCAAAATAATGCAAAATTCGGCATGACACCGTACTTAATACTTTTAGAGGTGACGTGAGTCAGCATTTATACGTAGAGCAGCTGAAGATTCAATTAATAGAAGTGTGCAGTGAAGTGTAGAAAATATTTTGAGGTGGCGAATGATGGAGAAGTAACAATATAACAAGACCTTGTTTTCTCCATGGATATTGTGAAATAAAGCACCACTAAGTTGAAGTAAGTTATTGCTTTTCATATATAAATATCTGTTATTGTGTTATATTTTTCAGTATTTTGGAAGACTTCGATATTGTCTATCGAAATACGTGCACAATATCGATATACAATTTTCATATCCTTGCCCACCTCTACTATATACTGTAGAGATAACTATACAGTCAGCACTCACATATCTGACCCTTTTAAAATTTGTGTGACGCATATCTGATTATTTCATCTGATTTGACATGTATGTAGATGAGCACGTTAAAACCTGCCCCCTACCACCCAAACAACCCCCTGTCCTGCACACCCACACATTTCGTACAGAAAAAAAAAATATATATATGACTTGGTGTGACAGGGTGCTCGTGTCACGTGTGTGGGTAACCGCTGCTTAGGCAATACAGAGAGACATGGGAGGTGGAGTTGAAATGACAGCACAGTCGTGCAGGATTTATTAATACAAAAGTAAATAAACAAAGGGGTCATGTGACGTTACCAGCGATGTTAACGCACAGAGGACACATACATGAAGCTGTACAAAAGGCAAAATAAAACACAGTACAAAAACTACAAATAAAAGGTGCCACACAGGGCGAGTGCTAGCCTTATAAACAAGGCGTCCCGCTCCAGGAACCTGCTACGCTATGTAACCCTCGCTATACATTACTTGGGATCACTATCCCCTAAACTAACCTACTTTTGAGCCGGTATTCTTACGACAACTCCAGCTGCTTCATACTGCCTTGGCTGGGCATTGCCTTCACAAGTACCGTGTTGCAGTTTCAGGGTTGCGTAGCTGTAGTTCCTGCAGAGTGGACTCTCTCCTCCTGAGTATACGCAGTTCCCCTCTGTAGCATGGCGTTACAGTCGCCCAGAGCATTCCCCACCGGATGTTTTTATGCTGACGGACACTCAGTCGAGACTCGCCCACCTGCTGATTGAGGACTGGCACAGCCAATCACTCGCTGCCCTTCCTCTCAACAAAACCTAGCAGGCAGCATGTCTCAACTGAGCACCCGTCTGTAAACAATAATTTAATCACACACAACTCCAAAAAGCACACAAAATAAACCCATTTCCCCATACAAGTTACACCAACACTAATTTTCCATTGTGCAGGGCAATCGCCCTGCGACACTTCAGTTTGAGGAACTGTACAGGGAGATGTATATTGTAGCGCATATTTTTCTTTTCTTTGGCACTGTTGCTGTTTTTATTCTTATTTTTTTCTTATCTGACATATCACAAGAGATGGATCATGATGTGGGTAGATCGTTCATGGAAGATGTGATTCATAAGAACATAAGAAAGTTTACAAACAAGAGGAGGCCATTCGGCCCATCTTGCTCATTTGGTTGTCAGTAACTTATTGAACCCAGAATCTCATCAAGCAGCTTCTTGAAAGATCCCAGGGTGTCGGCTTCAACAACATTACTGGGGAGTTGGTTCCAGACCCTCACAATTCTCTGTGTAAAAAAGTGCCTCCTATTTTCTGTTCTGAATGCTCTTTATCTAATCTTCATTTGTGACCCCTGGTCCTTGTTTCTTCTTTTTGCAGGTCGAAAAAGTCCCTTGGGTCAACATTGTCAATACTTTTTTGAATTTTGAATGCTTGAATCAGATTGCTACATAGTCTTCTTTGTTCAAGACTGAATAGATTCAATTATTTTGGCCTGTATGCATATGACATGCCTTTTAAACCTGGAATAATTCTGGTCACTCTTCTTTGCACTCTTTCTAGAGCAGCAATATCCTTTTTGTAGCGAGGTGACCAGAACTGAATACAGTATTCTAGATGAGGTCTTACTAATGCATTGTAAAGTTTTAACATTACTTCCCTTGATTTAAATTAACACTTTTCACTATATATCCGAGCATTTTGTTGGCCTTTATTATAGCTTCCCCACATTGTCTAGATGAAGATATTTCTGAGTCAACATAAACTCCTAGGTCTTTTTCATCGATTCCTTCTTCAATTTCAGTATCTCCTGTATGGTATTTATAATGGACATTTTTATTGCCTGCGTGCAGTACCTTACACTTTTCTATATTAAATGTAATTTGCCATGTGTCTGCCCAGTTCTGAATGCTGTCTAGATAATTTTGAATGACCTTGGCTGCTGCAACAGTGTTTGCCACTCCTCCTATTTTTGTGTCGTCTGCAAATTTAACAAGTTTGCTTACTATACCAGAAACTAAGTCATTAATGTAGATTAGGAAGAGCAGAGGACCTAATACTGATCCCTGTGGTACACCACTGGTTACCTCACTCCATTTTTGAGGTTTCTCCTCTAATCAGTACTTTCTGTTTTCTACATGTTAACCACTCCCTAATCCATGTGCATGCATTTCCTTGAATCCCTACTACTGCATTCAGTTTGAGAATTAATATTTTATGCAGGACTTTGTCAAAAGCTTTTTGGAAATCTAAATAAACCATGTCATATGTAATTATCCATTGTCGATGTTGCATCCTCAAAAAAATCAAGCATGTTAGACACAAACAAAAAAAAAAAAAACTTGCTGTGACGGTTAAACAAGTCATTTGTAACATTGAAGAGATGGGCTTTGTATCAGAAAACTGGTGACAGATAAGTGCATTCTTTTGTTACATATATATAATGGGAATTGATTTTATTCTTAATGCGAGGACAGTAAAAAGTGACTGTATCTGAGTGTCATATCTGAGTGCTGACTGTATATCAAAGTTATTTAATGTAGTATCTTTCAACATTTTTAGTATGATCTGTATAGATATAGATAATGTACTTAATCTTGAAGCATTGTTATTATTCAATTGTCATTACCTATACCTAATGTAGAGGCACCTCCTGGTTTTTCCTGCTAATGGTATGTGGATGATTCTTGTCATTTGCAGCACATCAAGAACAACAAGGATACCAATAAATATGAAGGCTGGCCTGAGGTCTTGGAAATGGAAGGATGCATTCCCCAGAAATCTGATTAAAGTCTCTTTTTTTGTTGTATATTTATATAGACTGGGTATTGGTTTAGGTATTCTTAATTCTAGCAGCAATCTTTACTGCAAGGGTTTTAACCAAACGCATGAACGTTGCTGTGACAATTCTGAGCGTTTTCTATGTAGGACCAGAAATAATCAAGACCTTAATCCAATCCGACTGCATGTCTTTGTATCTAACTTTTTATTTGTGTTTTTGTTTTTATTTTAATTCTCTTTTTATATCTCCTCTTTTAATCTGTGACCAAAAATGATAAACTTTGTGAAAGTGTGTAGCAATCTTACTTTAGCTAATTTTTTTGTTTTAAATAAAATATACAACTTTAAAGCAATGTATCAATGTAACAACTATAGATATAAGGGGGCTGTAACACATACAGGTAAAGCACCAAGCTAGGAATTGGCCAGACAGTGTGATTAATTAGCTGCTACTGTACCTGTGTTCCTCTGGCAAAACCGGTGAAGACTTATCTGCTATATAGCAATTCAGCAGCAATAAAAAAAGAGTAGGGGGCCCAAATGATTAAAGCTTGTGTGCATTGGGGTGGGGGTTCTGATGTAAACATTTCACAATGTTTATCAGATATGTTAAAGATGGAGCAAAATTAACACCCTTAATATGTTCCCTCTTCCATCTTCTATTTGTTATACTGTGCGTGTGTGTTTGTATTGTTTAACAGCTTAGGACAATCATGGTAGCCCAATCTCTGTTAAATACTTTAAATTGTTTGTTGTATTTCCCTCAGTGACATCCACTGATACTCCACTGGGAAAGGAATAAGTCTCTTCTTGCACGGCACTTGCATTAGACACCTGCAAGTTGATTGTCTGATTTAGGCTTGTATTGGGGAAAACATGCAAGGGATTAAACTGCATTTCTTGAGGTGCTGCAAGGGAAGGAAGACCCCTAAAAGCACATTATTGCGACATGTTTTTGGCAGCACTATTCATGAAACTTACTTTATATGTTTTCCAAATATTTAAACTTCTCATAATTGTATTGTTTATTAAAACAGACAGGGTGTGAATTAGAGTTTACTGGAATAAAACCATGTTAATATGCCATTTTTAATTTATTTTGACTTGATGTTTTTGTTTTCTTTACAACTCCCTTTATACTTATGAAATAGGGAAAAATGTAATCACTTAACATTTGCTGAATATAGTCCTTTTTAATTTAAAGTTACAGGTGAAGTTCCGCCAAAATATGAATGTTATGTACATGTATTGTAATATTACCAGGTTTCAGGTTAGCCTGTAGGGAGGCGGCTGCTGCTTCAGTTCCCCTCCGTCTGCTCAGCAGCGATGTTGGGGCAAAGGAGGGAGGCGTCACCATTGTAAATGATATATGTGGCTCTCTCTTTTCAGTTCCCTTCATGCATCAGTTGCCATGAAACCTCTTGAATTCACTAAAAACGAGTCCAATCCTTGGTAACTGATACCAGAAGCTCAAATCAGTATCGCTCTACAATATAAGTAGGCATTTCCCCTATAGTATTTGCAATTCAACAAAAAAGAATGAATGATTCCCATTGCCGTGTTTGCTATATTTATTTGTGGCACATTGTATTGCCTAAATAAAGAACGCTACCAAATATATCGCTGAACCTTCAACACAACAGTATTTTATGTTGGCAACATCAAAATGATCACACACACTGCAGGGCCTACAGGGCCCTATTCACCAAATATGTTTTTATGAATAAAATGCAGTGATATTCCATTTGAAGGTTCCAGACTACTTCTAGGTTTAACTGCAGCCTGGAGCAGTTTTGTCAATATAAAACTGATATTAATAAATCAGGTTTTGAGAATTAGGAGAACACGGATTAAAGATATTTTATTGTGTGTGTGTATATGTATGTGTGTATATGTGTGTGTATATATATATAAAAATAATTTTATATATATATATATATATATATATATGAGAGAGAGAGAGAGAGGCTTCCTTGCACTTGGTACACAAGACAATCATTTAAATAATTAATGATACATATATTTAATGCCTGGCAACCCCTTTACCCTGTAATTACTGCTCAACTATAACCATTGCTTTATGCTGTGAATTACATTTTATTTGGGGGTTGTTGGGATCAATTTATAGTGGTGACCAGTAGAATGCTAATTAAGTTCACGTTGAAGTATACATTTTGTGGATTTTTTTTTTCCATTTATACTTTTTTTTTTTTTTTTAAGAGACATATGGTAAAGGGAATCTGCATCTACTGATTAAGACTAACACAAGTTAGTCTTTTGTATTATACCAGATGGTGAAGTCTTGGCAAGCTAGATGACATTAAAAATACATTCATATCAAAGTCTTTGGTATAAAGAAAAATAAAGCTTAATTGCATCAAGTCTTCTCCTTTTGTCCCCACTTTTCATTTACAGTAAAATACCAAACTATCACCGTGTAGTACAGTATGTTACTGCCTATTTGTGGGAATATGGTGTGTGTTTTATATGGTGTAGTGCTTCTTGTGGATTTTCTGTTTTATATGGCATTATGAACTTGTTTATTATCTAGTGAATATTGGTCTATATATATATATAGATAGATATATAGATAGATATCCATCTATATATATATAATATATATATATATATATATATATCTATTTCAGAAATTGTGTCAAACATGTAATTGACATTCAATCATTACTATATCCATCTTCAGCATTCAGTGGAATATTTTAATAATTCATACTCACTTCTTATTAAATATGCCACGACTGAAGATACATTTTCTGTATATACCAAGAAATGCTTAGTCTGCCTATAGTATATGGTATAGTGCGATTTAAATAAGAATGTGAATTGTGTTTTCTCCCCCTTCACATTGTCAACAGTGTTGCCAGAGTTCCCAGGCTTTTTAAAGTTTACGGTTTGGAACTGTTGCTAATATTTATTGCCAGCACACAATGTGATTCCAATAAAATGCCATTTCATTTCCTTTATAACTCCTAAGGGTAATATTTTCCTGAACATAGACCAGTATTGATACCTCACATTCTAAATATATTAAGTCAAAATGTATTTATGTTTGTTAAATGCATTTTTGAGTAAGTGCTGCTTGACTGGATACAATTTAGAAAGCTACAAGACAAGTACCATATTGCTTTCCAGAGCAAGGAAATTATACATTGGTCACTAACTGCAATAGAATGCATTGTTCTGCCCTGGTGTGTTTTGCTGCCTTTCCAGATAATGTAACAAACCACCAGCCTTGTGGAAGTGAGTAACTCTAAACCACATCCACTGCTGCTCATAATTTGATTTAAGACAATAAGACCACCGGTTGACTAGAGACCCCAAAGCACTTTTATTAAAAAGAAAAGCAACTTTAACCCTTACAGACTGAGCCCAACTCACCTCTGAATTTAGAAGCAGTTGAATGATGGAAAAATTACATTTTTAAGCACCAGTTTATCGGCAGTAATCCTTTTTGTAAATAGTATGATGCCGATATTACATGTTTATGTATTTATTTTAGCTGACCCATGCTTGTTTGTAGCTATGGAAACAGTTTCTGAGGCAACATGCTCCAAACAGTCCCTTGTAAATGTTTACCAAGGTAAATTTGCACAGTAATGCTTTTCCCATACTTCCAGTAGTGAAGCGTACCTATAAAATTTGTATTAGAAAATGTTTTGGATTTTCATAATTTGATTTAATAAGTAACTTGCAAAAGGATAACCCATACTATTCAGTGTCTAATATGGAAAAAATATATCTGGGGAATTTAATATTCACAGACCTAAGCATGTTCCAAGCACTGTAGGCATTGCAACAGGTAGGAAGTTATGAATTAGATGAATTGGGATTTCATCTCTGTTTTACAGATGGATTCTGATTGCCTTGCCATTGATAGAATGGATTCCCTTTAAAACAAAAGTTATAAATACTGGGATTCCAACGTCCTTACTTATTAAGTTACATCCTTTTATATTACAAAATTACTGAAAGCAAAAGTACTTTGCAGTAAGGATGTTACAATTTGATCTTTTTTTTTTTTTTTTTTAAATTGACCTTTAAATAATAGTAATTGGTCCCATATAAAAGAACCAGGTGCATTGACATATTCTGCAAAAAGAAAAAAAAAACCTTGTTGCTGTGTAAGTTCTTGGTGTGCACATTCCCCAGCCTTTTTGCTTTTTATAAATTATACTTTTTCAATCAGTACATGAGGTTGTAATATTTTTAGATGTTTCATTAGTAAAATCTAATTGATTCCAATGTGATTTATTATGTATAACACATTTTAATTACTTACAAACTATATAACTATAAAATTAAAGCATTACTGCTTTTCGCTTGATTGAATGGGGGAAAAAAACAATAATGCTTTGCATAGTAATATATAATTGCCACTATATTTGGAATTTACTATTAAAAGTAACTGAGAAAACAAACAAGTCTACTAAATATGTTGCACTCCATTAGCAGCTATTATCTAATAAAGATTTGTAGCAAAGAAAATAAAGTTCTTTCTATGTCCCTTTTTTTCAATTGACTGCAGACTAAGAAAAACAGCCTGCAGTTTAATTTGTGTTATAGTATTGCGTGACTTAGAACTCTTGGGCATTATAAAAAAAATGTTTTCTAACCTTTTTCCAGGTCTTTCTTATAAAGAAGTCTTTGTTCAAATTTTTGTAACCAAACTTTTATCATTCTGTTTAATGATTTTTTTTTTTTTTTGTTTGTCGGTCTGCTCTTAAACCTAATAAATCATTTCCTGCCTTTAAGCCCCAGTGTCTTTGAAACTTCGGGTCAAAGTTAACCTTAAACCCTCTTAAAGACTGGACTTGTGGTATTTTTCACAGGTTTGTCACATTTCACACATCACTGCTCCACACTCGCAGAGAGGTTTCTGCAATGTGACTGAGGAAGTGCTTCTGTTTTCATTCTTTTTTTTTTTTAAACAAACATACTTTTAAAGGTTAGTTATACTAATAGACTTTTTTTTTTGTCCCCAAAAGAAAGATCTTGGGGAACGTTATATGGCATAGACTGCTTGAAGGTTTTTTTTCACTTCCAAAAAAAAGGTGGTTTATACAATCACGAAAAAAATATCACATAATTTTAAACAAATCAAATAAAAGAAACAATCATCACATACATAAAATAAGTAAAGTAAGACAGTTCCACTGTCATTCCGTATTTAAAAAAGAATGGAGAGCTATATAATAAAGATATAGAAATACAGAAACTGGATACTCCCCAGGATTTAAATTGTACACAATGCACATAACATCTGCAAGCCTTTTTACAAATGTTGCATAATTTAAATATTTACAAAATATAAACAATGTGTTTACTTATAAAATACTGCTTCCATTTTTACATACAGAACCATTCTTTGTTAGTTATGTTTTTTGAAGCAATAGTCAAACCCTGATGAACCTTCTTTCTGAATAGCTCCAGTCAGAAGTTAAAATGTTTATTATTATTTAAACAAAACCTGTCTCATTATGTGTAATTATGTAACCATTTATGGATAAAAATTACATTTTCCCTGTTCCATATACATGTTTTATCAGGGCATGACACTCATTTTTTTTTAATTTTTTTTTTTAATCCCTATCTTAAATCGTCTCTGTTTTGGCTATTTAATTCTATTATCATGTAGTTTGAAATGTAATTTTCTGGAAGTCTTGTATAAACTGGCATTCATTTTCTTTTAATACTGAAAGTCTAAGGACATTTCTTATGGCAATACATTCTTTTTATAGATTTTTTAAAATATATACTCTTGAGTTACAATTAAAACAACACTTTTTAAATATAATAATAAGGCATTTTGTATAATATAGTGAAGTACTCTAGTATGGATTTTTAGACTTTTAAAGAAACTACACTTGTCGTCTTTCTGTTTGAATATTCTTGCTTTTGCCCAATGGCTGGTTTTGTTTCACAAAACCTTTTTTTTTTTTTAATCGCTTTGCTCTGCTGTGGGTCCACATTCCCTTTGCATCCCCCTGTGTGTAATGCATGTTGAAATGACTTTTTTATATTGGTTAATTCTTTTGTGCTTGTTCTCTTTTGAAGGCTGGGGTGGTGTTTGCAGGAGGCATATGTAGTCAGCCATTTTGTTTTCAACAAAGTGCCAGTCTTGATTCCTTGCGAGTTGTTTTATGTAAACGTTCTTTGCGTTGGATACCTCTTGTGGTTGTGGTGGTGTGTTAACTCTCCAGACCATAGTGCTGTTTTATTCAGGAGTGTTTCCTTGCTTTATGCCTCTGTGCATCTTTTGCAAACGGTTGCTAATTTTCCTGAGTTTACGTCAGAAAGCCTCATGACCTTCTTTTTACCCTTTTTATTCTGTTCGGTCCTTATGTTTGGTTCTTTTCTAATAGATAATAACTGTGCCTGGGTGTCAGGCTGCTATTTGCAGGTGTGCACGTCAGTTATACTTTCGCACCGTCTGCAGCGCACATAGCAACACCACACAAATTTGCACTCGCACCTCTCCACGTGTCTGACCACGTGAGTATTATAGCCCTGGCCACAGCACAGCAGATTACACCCACCTGGCCCAGTGGAGGTGCGGTTACACTCTCTGCCACGAGTCCCAGCAATCCCTAGTTTCTTGTCTTCAAGACAGTAGTTCGGGGATTTGTTCACATAGATCAGCTCTTCCTTGCTGACGGGTATTCTGCGGTGGTCCTTCTCTTTCCTCCGCACCTTCTTTTTTGACCTGTCAAGGACCTGAATGCTGTTTTCATATCTGTCCTTCAGGAAACGACCAACCCTCTCAAAAGAGGACATGGTTTTCCAACAGGTCTTCACTGCACAAGACCCAGACACTCCATGGCAGCGACAGTCAGTAGACATCATCTTCCCAATGGCCTGAGGAAGGAGAGAAGTCTTTTACTCGGGGGAATTCTACATAACAAAATAAATGCTTGTGCTTATCAAAATCACAGCAAAATCCAATCCCCAATGAGTAACTTCATAAAAGTATTATTATTATTATTATTATTATTATTATTATTATTATTATTATTATTAATCAGTGACTGCAAATGCAGAAATGTTTTTAGGATTTTGTCAGAATCAATATGTTTTAATGTTTGTTTTGTATTTCGTTTTCTATTACAAGATACAGCTTTAAAGGAGGTTAATGTTTATTCCAGTGACTGCAAAAAACAGTGTGTAACCCACTAAGCATGAAAGCTCCCATACAATGCATGCTATGTAAGTCCAGTGTGGAAAACTAGTATGTCTGTGCAATAGTGCATGAACACTGATAGACACTAAAGCTGACTTCTTTTTTCTTGCCCCGCTGCTGTTATCTTGTTAGGTTTTAACTGTATTGTAAACTAAACCCAGAGTTCACCGTCCTCTGACTTGGACGTGAAATTTGCTTTAGGAAGATCTATTGGAGTTTCTGTCACATTAGTGTCACTTTGTGTCAAGATGCCGTGTGTATTTTCCACAGACGTTATTAGACAGACTGTGGGGGCTCTTTTCACAAAACTTCCCTTTAAAATTAGAGGGTTATTTTAAGACTGCATGACAATAGTGCAGCAGGGTACATCTGCTGGCTAAACCATAATACTACAACTTTTAAGAAATATTTGACCTAAATCATGACTAAAGAACTTATTTAAAATCAGATTATTTGACAGATTCCTGGCATTCAATGTGCCTGCAAGGTTTTTGCCTAATACTTACCTTGCCTACAATCCAAAACCTATCAAGTATGTCAAAAGCATACATTAAAATACTTTCTTCTTGTACTTTTCTATATTGTTTTTATCCACCTAAAGCAAATATTTTGCATTGTCTTGGATTGTACTGGCATATAATTCAATATATTAAGCCACTTAGACAGATTCTTTTTAGTGACATTTTTGTCTATTTTGGTATCTTAAAAAATAACAGGGATACAACCAAAAAACCTTTGAACGAGGCCCTAAGAATACATATTTAGCAACTGCCTTCTACTTCAACTCAAATAAGTGATTTAATTAGAAAACTGACTGTTCGCTGAGCGCTACTTAATAAAATAGCTGTGCCTATAATATCCCAGGTCATGAGCATCTTTTACAAAAACATCTGTTTTAACACAATATTTAAAAACAAAGAGAAAGGTCAAATTTACCTGTAGCATACTAGTAAGTTACATGGTGTGTTTTAAGAAGATGATAGCCTTAGTGAAACTGATGCTATCATCTTCTTAAAACACACCATGTATCACCAGTGTGATATGGGAACTGTTTCTATACATTGAGAAACTGTGAAATATAAGAAAAGAAAAGTTAAACATTTAAAATAAGTTAAGGTGCTCCTGACTAATGTCTTCTTTTTCAATATCCATCGATATTCCAATAACTTGGATTTCTACCTTAGGGAAACGTAAAACACAGTATACAATTCAAAGAATATTTTGTAGTCTATTGTTTTTTCAGTGACACACACAAACCAGTTACAGAGTTCCTGGATTAAGATCTATGTAAAAAGGTATTACATTTACATTTAAACAAATTAGCGTGGATTTCAATTAAATCCTAGGAATTGCTTATCTCTTTTTTTCTTGTTGCAGTTTATAACATATACTGGTTGCTGTGGTTCACTCTACTTTCTAAATTAGTAAGCATTTGATGCACACAAAGAGGACTGGTATTGCTGTGTTCTGAACATCTACTTACAATATTTCTCATTACTGTTACAGGATGTATTAAATAACATAACTCTTCTTACCTGCCTGCCAGCCTCGCTGTTGTGTTGATTCATGGTTAAAAGGGCATCTCCCCCTTTGACAGAGATGTTCTTCACCGCATTGTCAATAAACTTCCTACTAAACCCCATTCCATACTGGATGTGATCGGAGCAGCCCCCCCAGTGCCAGCCCTCACTGGGTGAGCCCCCTCCTTGCAGGCTGGTATCACATGAGCACTCGGTCATATTTCCTGCACTGCATGAGCGGGTCACCGCATGCACCAGGCCTGCTGCAGTCACTGCGTAAATAAATGCAGACTCCTTTGTTCCTGGAAATTATTCAAAGAGAAGTTTTTTTTTTTTTTTTTTTTTTAAATAATCGCATGCACTGACGGTAAGTCAGTGACAGTGACACACAACTTGTTTGCTTTCAGACAGTTCAGCTTCTTTTTATTTCACCAGTGTACGCAAACCACCTTTCACAACCTGTATTTTATTGAGACTGGTTGAAACAAATTAGTATTGGGAAACACTATAAAAATTGCATTACTTTTATTTTGTTTAACAACATTTCTAAATTATAACATAGAGCTTTCTGTCATGTAAGTCATTATATATATATATATATATATATATATATATATATATATATATATATATATATATATATAAACCCTTTAGTTAAGCTCATAAAAGTTCTATCAACATTTGCCCTTAAAACAAAGTCAACTTATATATATATATATATATATATATATATATATATATATATATTGTTTAAGTTAAATATCTCAAGTTAAGGGACAATATGAAAATAAAAGTAATTTAAGAGTAAAACAGAAATATGAAACAATAATTAATGTCTTATAACTACAGCACAGTGAAAAATAGAGCCCCACGGTTTCATGCCAAAACTGTGAAATATATACTATACAGTATATATCATCTCAAATGGCATTTCTTCCTTTAATCATTATAGATCGTGTTTCGTTTTAGCGACTGATTGTGCACCAGCGTAATTGTAAAATGAACCATTATGTTTTTGAACTATTAACTTAAAATATTCCGGTCAACAATTCATCATGGATTACACATTTCCATACAGATAGCAATAAAAGTATAATTGTCATTTGGTTTCTGTGACTATTTCTGAATGCAGTTTTGTTTTTAAGTGTTGAATTGAGTAGTTCCAAACTGTTCAACCCTACTTAATCTGTAAACCCTGTAATATCTAAAGCACAGGCACTGGTAGTGTTAGGAGGATGAATACACCTGCTTCATTGCCATGCTGGTGTAATGATCCAAGGCAAGTCCAGAAACACCTACTGCAGGTGGTCCACATCCTGTAAAAAGGTTGGGATCCACTGCTGTAGCATAACAGAACATTTAAACCATATTTTAAATGACATTATTCTCTGTGAACTTTGGCTTGATTCTTATCTTTCGGATCTATCCCAAAATTGTCTTCCCTCTCAGCCTTTTATTGTTTTATTATTTTTTGTCATACTTTCATTGATATCTATTATTACTCTAGCATTGTATGCTTTAAATTGTATAATGTAGCTAGTATTCAATTAAACAAAAATAGTACATCAAATTAGCAAATGGGAGTGTACAAAAAAAGAAAACTTTACATTTAATTAAAAAAAAACTTATACAGGACATGAAAGGTACTATTGTTTATACATCTGCAGTAGGTATATTTGATGTACCACGCTATTTAATACAACGTGAAATGATCCCCAAATTATTTGTTATTTCAATATTTTATTTCTCTTATACAACAAAATACTTCTACTATTTATCTGTTTGTTTGTTTCTAATTTCTGCTCTTATTGTATTACTTGTATTGTAACACTTGAAATGTATTTGCTTACGATTGTAAGTCGCCCTGGATAAGGGCGTCTGCTAAGAAATAAATAATAATAATAATAATAATTTCCAAAAGATAACTCATATGGTTATTATAGTATATGAAACGCAATTTCAGTGAACACCATGTTTATTTACAGTAAACCGCTCCTTATTTGTAATAAATAAATATATAATTAGGTCCTAATTCATTCTGCGTTTAACGTGAGAAGTCAAACGCATTGATTTGGCTAAAATACAAACAATTAAAGAAATAAAAAGCTTGAAGAGATTGGGACCATTGATAAAACAATGACCACAGCCACGTCAATTTACGCTACCTATCAAATGTTCCTACCTTGCTACTACGCGTGCCCAATCTATTTCCACCCTGCACTGTGCATGCCCAGAGCAAATTTTGTACATAGAAGCGTAGCGTTTACTTGACACCATAAGTAACCCTTAAGTACACCTTTGTAAAATTGTTTTTATTATTATTATTATTATTATTATTATTATTATTATTATTATTATTATTATTATTATTATTAGAGATATTAACTGGTGTGAATCCCGATCATGTTATTGATAATAGTTTAAAAATACGTTATGTTAATTATATTACATTATTTTAATTCTGCTATATCGTTGGATTGTTTTAACTTGACCCCCCCCAAAAAAAAAAACCTTTATAGCTACAGATGACAGGTAGATTTTGACAAGGTTGCAAAATTTGACGTTTTATAGGTGTCACATTTTGCTACCAGTAGCACATTTTGACAAAGTAGCTAAAATTGACGTTACACCGGTAAATGGTGTAACAAGCACGGACTGCAGACACCCGCGTCTACCAGGTTATTTATGCTTTGGATCACAATGTAAAAATGTTGAATTTAGCAATAAAAACGACATGGCATGCTAACACTATATGGGTTGTAAATGCATATCAAAACGACTATAATCCTAAATTTAAAATATGATAGCGGACGAGTCCCTTCTTCAAAGCAGATACTTGACCATAGCAAGCTGGTTTGCAGTGATAGTAAAATCAAAGCAGATGTGAACATTCTCAATAGCCTACACAATGAGGATTCCACAGCTGTTCTCAAAATAAAAATCATAACTCCTAAAGAAAAAATGTAGTTCAATTACTGAAGTCGGAGAATTCTTAAACTAAATCGGGTAAGTAAGTAGTAAACTCACCTAATAATTTACTAGGCTACTACTAAAATTTGAAGTGTTTTCAAATCATTATTTGCTGCATATTACATAGGCTACTACTGCAACGAAATGTACTGTCTCTCTTGATTGTTACTTTCAATGGTGCTCCTGGACTAAAATTAATGTAACGCAAATCACACACATTTACGTCCTGAGGATTTAGTAAACACGTTTCTCAGATTTGCCAATCCATCAGTTACTTTGAGGCAGTTAAAGTATTGAAAGTCACACTCCTGTTTCCCACACTCTCTTAATTTACACGTTGAAATGTATAATTACTTACCGCTGGTAAGCTCGTATCCAAATACCGATCGTTCTGATGTCGTGGAGCAGTTCCACCGCTCGTTTTTGAACTGACTCTGGCACTCGTGTATCCCCAGCCGAGCTCCCTCTTTGATGCTGGGCAAAAGGTACGGTTTTCTTTTGCAAATATCTTTCTGTTTATTTGTCAGAGGTAGATTTGCACATCCCATCTTTTCAGGGATTCCCAAGGCTGTAATGCCCAGCCACCTGTAGTATATGTACACGTACAATTAATGTTTAAACACATGTTTGATATATAATGGAAAATGCTTTTTTTGGTATTATTTATTTCACAAAAAAAAAATACATAAATAGAATGGCACTTTAGGAAAGCCCTATATTTTCTATTATGTACTATGTTAAAAGTCTCAGTATTATGTTCAAACTTCTGGTAAGAATGAAGCATACTGTACTTACGTCCAGCTGCCTTTGGAATAGGGAAAAGCAGACAGAAATAAAATCAAGACAACGCAAAGTCGATGTAATCCAAAGGCAGTTTTTTCCTCCATGGCCAAAACATTTATGATTCAGCATCAGTTTAGTTTGTACTGAGTCTAAAACCTGTTACAGATTACGAATAGGATCTTGAGACTGCTTCAGTCCAAAAATGTGACAGGCATCTTGTGAATACCCCTTGGAACGTAAATAAACTCAGTGAGCGCTGACAGATTTCAAAACTGCATGAGAGGAGGTGAGCAATACGATTCGTTTTTTTTATTATTATTTTTATTGATATCCTCTAGATTAGAAACATTCAGTTTGATCTTCACCTTCCAGTGTCTGAGAGTGCTTTCCTACAATAGGCTATACCACACCCAGCTTCTGATTGGTCAGGCGCACGGGTAATATGCGATAGATATTGTACAATTGAAAAGGAATTGGCTAGGAGCTCAAGGCTTTGTAAAGGTGTAGTGTACGTGGGGGAATAGCACTGTCAATATTACTAAAACAATAGCCCATTGTGTAACTGGTACAAGAAATTTAGCAGATTAAATCGCGCATTGTTACTTATTATTGACCGACATTTTACAGAAAACATGTAATCTCAGTACAATATGGAAATACCACTTTCTACCTGCTCGAGTGCCCTTTCCGAGCACATTTACTCCTTAGGCTTTAGTGCCAATTATGGGAATTACACGAGGGAACACGAGCCACAAACCAATGCTTAATATACAGGGCATGCACCACCTTATTAATATATATATATATATATATATATATATATATATATATATATATATATATATATATATATATATATATATATATATATATATATAATTTTGTGGACACTACATATTACATCATACTTTTTTTTACACTAATGAAAGAATAGATTATTCCTTTTTGCTAATCTGTATAGACTACTACTGTATGCTTATATGCAATATCGTAGAAAATTCAGAGATAATGTCAACAACTGTTTGAACACACTGGGTATTTTCTGGTGTTTTCTTTTTTGTGGTTTTAATTTTTTTTTTTTAAATAATTCTGATTGTTTTGTATTAGTCAAGTCGTTTGTTGATTTTTGCAACTAGATGATTTACTTTTTCTCCACATTGTGACTGTTCACGTTTATCATTTTGTGTTGTGTGATACTTGTTTGGTGTGATAATTGAGCGCACCTGAAGGAAATCAATTGTATGAGACCCGCATCTATCTATCTATCTATCATATATATATATATATATATATATATATATATATATATATATATATATATATATATATATATATATATATATATTCGCAATTTCTCATGGCTGTGCAATGTATTCTCACTTTTGTGCAGAAGTTTGCTATTGTTTGTGAGGATGCGAAACCCTTTATACATGATACAGCGTTAAATCCAATACAACTGTCCAAACGTATTATTTCAACCCCTAAGTGATATGAACACTTAGGGGTTGACATGTATGTTACTATATATTCACAATGTTGTATATACTTGATATCCATTTTCAAAGTGTTCCAAGTCCTGTGAGTACTGTTCTTTGTTCAGCTTCTTTTTTGATGACAAGCTCAGGTCTGGTTCTGTTTTGAGAAAATCCTTCCAAGAGGAGCATTATAAAATGGTATCTGCATCAAACTGGAAGCTGGCTCTTCTGAGCAAAAGGGTAGAAAGCTCTGATATGCTTTCCTGAACTACTGCGACACAGAACACCACCCAATATGTAGTCCTGCCACAAAACAAGCCCAGTGTATATCAGCCAATTCTTTATCATTATGCTGTAAGAAAAAAAAGTTTGTTTCTTTCTAGTTTAGTAGATCCTTTTAATGTATAAAACAAATGTGGACAAGCCAGTCATTTTATTTTTTTTATTTTAGAATTCATAGTAACACATTCTTCTTACCAGGGAGCAGACACAATAACTAATTCAATTTCGTTGTGTGTTTCAATTTGATAAACTACTAATGAGCTAGTCCAAGCAGATTATTTATAATTTTAATAGACATGCGACTCTTATTCAGGTCAGCAAAGGATCACATCATGTGTGCCTTTGTTAAAGCCAAATACATTTATTTATTTTTCAGACACGAGTTAGGTATTTGATGTATTATGTCATTATAATAATAACATGCAGCAGGATTAGTTCAAAGTTAGTAATCTGCCAAAGTAAAATAACATAAAGAGGCTTATTAATCGACCATAGCTTGTTCCAAAATATTAAACTTTTTGCTGGGATTACATGGAGTTTGATTTGACAATCTTATTCTGATTCACATGATAGATTAAATATCTTATACACATTTACTTTAAATTAAAGGTGTAAGACAGTGTAGTTAATGTGCCTGTATTTTGAAGTGTAACCCTAATGTCTATAACGTGATATTATTATCCCCTAAATGAATTGACTGTGTATTGTGTTTTATTGCTACTGTTGACAATATTTTTGAAAAGATAAGTGTTTGTAATGTACTGTGAGGTATGTCTTTTATGCTGAGAGAATTAAGTAATTTAAATGTATAAACATTTTAGTTAAATATGTTGCATGTTTGTAAACTATCTATACACAATTTGTGTATTAAAATGTGTGTTTGTATAACGGTCTGCATTCTAAAGCTTTTAACAATTTAGTACATTTCTATTGCCAAGCGTTTCAACTAGTCCTTCTCAATGGCTTTAATGGTGAAATAAATTAGCATTACTAGATACTTAAGCATATATACAGGGTGTAAGAATAGTATTTAATTGTCCTAACGAAGATCAGTAAAGATCAAAACATTGTGTCTTCGTTCATGTAACTGAGCTACTAAAATGTTGTATTTAAGAAGTGTGCAAGTTCAAATTGTAGGTGATGTTGAAGCATGTAAACTGCAAAATTATTGTGGCTATGACTGCCTATAAGTGATCAGCAAGTGAAAAAAGGATATTCCAGTATTGTCCCCTTTCCTTTGTGTAACAATAGACAAGTTTTCTTATCTTGTATGTCTCTTGATGTGGCCTCTATCCATGAGAGAGGAGATCACAGCTACTATGAATATTCTTCTTTAGGAGGTTAAGCTTGTTTGACTGTAATCCATATGAATCTGATCATCACGTCACAAAGTAAAAGAACATACTTAAGACTGCCAGTGCATGGAGTGTACCCTTACTTTAATAGATACTGGGATAAAAGTGTTTGGCGTGGTGCAAGCTTTAAAATAGGAGACAACAACAAATGGCGCAGTTCTTAAACACATTTATTTAATTCAAATGCATTCAGAAATTTAATATAATATTGCACCAGCATGACTTAAAAAGATGGTTTAAAGCTAGGCTATATAATGCTTCAGAAAGAAAAGGAACAGTATTACTGAACCGGTTATACAATGCATTTGCTAGAGCTAGACTTTGTCAAGTGCAAAGTGAAATAAAAACTAGAAAGCCTGGGTGTTTTCAATTTGTATCATGCAAGTTTTGGAAAGTTAACAGTATTTTATAACACTTTTTTCCCCCCAAAAAAACTAGAGCAAACTTTTAAAAGGTGAAAAAGCTTAAACGTGTCCCTGAGTGTGTGATCAAAGAAAATACATGTGTTGAATCTGTGAGGCAGAACAGCACAGTTTGTTACACTTTTTTAAATCACAAACTGTATTATCCTTAAACAGATTCAGAGGAGTATATTCAATTGAACTAAGCAACAGGAAATTAAACATCTAACAGTGCTTATAAGTGTATTTAGTCTATTTCTGTCTCTAAAAATATGTAACTTTAATGACAATGGCAATTAGATCCACCACTGTACTATAGATCAATTGAATAGACCACACTGTTTTGACTTTGAGTGTATTTAGAAGATAAATGTTTAACTACTTATAAAGTATTTCATTTCAAAACAATTACTTCTGAGTGCAGATCCTAGAGAATAGACAAAATGTATTTCATACAGCACATTCATTTTCTCAATGTGTAGCAATATAAAAATACAATATTGAACAAGTGCTACTGGGTGACAAACTTCAAATTTAGAAGTGAAGGCTTTTCAAGTCTGTTTCAATGCAAGAATGTGATGCATATTATTACTTCAGATATGAATCTTAATTCTAGTTACAATGTATCAGAAATACTTAATTAAAAAAATAGAATGATGATTTTAAATTCTAAATTCAACAACAATTCCTCTATATAATGTCACAAATCTAAAAACAGGGCACATACTTGAAGTTTACCAAATGGTCTTTAGCTTATCAGCAACCTTTCAGTTGGTCTAGTTTCTTATCTAACTTGCAAGAAGCATAGAACTCTTACAAAACCTTGGCATTAAATGCATTTATCATATTACCAAAAATTAAATTACACAACATACAAAATACATACTTCAATGGCCCGAAAAATATGCGCTTTGAAATATCTGATCTCAAGAAAATCTGTATAAAAATATAACACTTCTGTTGCACACTTACCAAATAAGATGGTGGATTAAAAAATACGTTATGCTTTTGGCATAAGAATTTGGCTTGAAATTAGAAGGAAAATGTATAAACTCAGTGAGGTACAGTATAGAAACATTAGCAGAAACGTTATCTCTTTTGCTGCACCTTTTAAACAATCAATAGATTAGTTTAGCAGAATGTCATCACCCAGATTACTGAAAGCTGTAACGGTCCTTAAAAGTCATAAAAACCCATAACTACTTTACAGGGTATATCAAATAATTCATGGGGCTCAATAAAAAATACAACTCCCCCATTTTTTTATAACCACCTAAAAAAAGTATCTCCATAGCAGCTTGATATGGGTCATCAAATCTATCACTGTCTGCATCACTTTGTGTGAAATATTTTGCTTTGTCTGCAGCTGTTTTATTCAGTTTTGGCAAGACATCAAGTCACATTGGTTTTCTGTCTCTCTCTCTCCATTTGCCATTCTGAAACCACAGATCTAGAGGGGCACATCTTGATCTCATAAAGCCCAAAAATGTGTCACATGTCTTTGGTTGTGCTGCTTGCAGCCAATCACAGTCGAATGGAACAGAGTCAATGTGGTTCTTGGACTGATCTCGAGGGAAGCAGGGAGTCTTAGTCTTTGCAGTAGACTTTATCTTACTGGGGTTATGTGCTTGTATGTCTCCTTTTATTCATGCAGATCCTGCTGAGAAGGATTTCAGAATAAACTTGATTTATTGGACCTTTGACATGATAAGGCGAGTTAGAAATGGACAAAAAGTCTTGCAGTCCTGGTAGCTTGCTGTTCCTGCTGAAACCTTTCCCAGAGTGTCTGGAGAGCTTCATTTTTCTGTGAATAGTCGGTTTAGAAAATGTAAGCTTCCCTACCTGCAATAAATGAATGATATGAAATGAGCTTTGGTCAGTGAACATTAATAGATTTGGACTTAAAAAAAACAAACACTGCATCATTGATTGTAGAGTGAGGTTTTACAGATTATCTGTAAAACTCAAAATAAGCATAAAAAAGCAGTTACCAGGTTTTTACAATTCTTTACTATGGTTAGCGATCTCTTTATGTTTTTACCATACATACTGTATATGTTATTTATCCATAACTCTTAAGCAATCAATTGTGCTGGATTTAGAAATACTAAAAGCAACGTAATACATGACAAATGTTTTGACAAAGTATTTTTCATTATTATTATTATTGTTATAGTTATTAGTAGCAGGCAGCAGCTTGCAGTTTAACCTGCTGTACAACGAATTGAAATGTGATGGATACAGTTCCTATATTTAAATTATGCCGAAGTCAATATATATGTATTTAAAAAAACAACTGAGGACTTGTTGTTGTTGTTATTATTAATAACAATTTTGAATTCTGCAGTGCAAGACAACACATATACAGTTGGTTCACTTTTAATTTGCTTACTGTCTTAGTAATTTGTGATTATTTTTCAAAGTTCTGACAAGATTTACCTCTGATTTCACTATAATCTGAGTTGACTTTTGTCCGATTTGACTTAGGTTCTAAGTCATTTAAGTCTGACTTGTTTTGTGACGAGTACCTTTCCCTGCACATTGGTATGCTTTTACCATGGAATATTGTAGTAATCATTTATAAGGTGGTGCAGTCAGGCTAATGCCGTTCACCTCGGAGGCCTGAAGGTCACAGGTTAAGAAAAACAATTCATTCACACTGGGTCCTGGACACCTTGCTTTGATGAAACACTACACCTTTCTTAAGCATCAAAAGAATATAAATAAATAATAAAACAGTTAACGGCTTCAATTTCAAATCTCCTCATTAAAGAAACAAGCAGAAACACTTTAACAGCTGTCAAATATTTTAAGTTTTCCAGTGTTCTGAATCAGATGGGAGCAAAGAAACAAGCGGGCTACTTATTTCCAGATCAATTAGCCACAGTTAAGCCATGATGAATGTTTTTGCATGCCAGTGGTATCTAACCAATTATTATAGTTTAATGTTTCTGAGATCAAATCACTGTACGCATAGAAATGATACCACTTCAGAGAAAACATCTGCTACCAACATGCAGTTTTCTCAAAACCAGAATCGGCATACATAGCCTTGCTAATTACGGATTAAGTAAGACTGGCAGAATTACAAGGCCTACTGATTTACTTGTATTTTTATGCATCTCTAAGAGGCTGAGCCCAGTACTGGGTTGTATTTTTTTACATTTAAAAACTACTAGTAATGCTTTTAAAGAAATGCATAAAGTTAAATGACAAATATTTAGATTATGTTGAACATTCAAAATATGTCATTTGAATTTTGTTTCTTTTGGTATTAATACATAAACCCCCGTTGAGTGTTTAATAATTACGGAAGAACATTTAAAGTCCAGAGTTGGTAGAAATATACGAATTGGACAAAGGATCCTCCTGGTTTTGTCAGTGCAGCTGAATATCAGCAAGACATTCCAGATGCAGTCAGAGTGAGATTAATGTTATCTTGTATAGTATCTCACTTTAAAAGCAATCAAGAACACAGGTTTTAATCTATTGATTAAACCTGTCTCATGAAGAAAGTGTTGCTTACCTCGTGAAAGTGGCAGGCACATCTCCCCTGAAGGAACTCCTTGTAGCGACCCATTGTAATACTGAAGGTATCAATGACTTCATAGCCACACTTCTTTGCAGCAATGAGGATTTGGGAATTTTCACTAAAAAGATCCTTAACACCATTCTGAAATCAAAACCGATCAGATTGTCATTGCTATTTGTTTATATAAAGTAGTGCTTGACGAAAAGATATTTCATAAAAATATTCAAAACATAAGCAAAACAATACAATTGTTATTCATATCATTGTATTCATGTTTTATTAGAATATTATAATCAATTTAAATTATTATAAAGAGAGCTGTAAGTAGGTTTACTTTTTTAATGTATGCACACTGCATAGGGCTTTTCATAATAGAAACGGCTATAAAAAAAAAATAATAAAAAGCATTATATTTAGTCCAGGGAAACACACAGCATAAAGTACAATATTATTATTATTTATTTCTTAGCAGACGCCCTTATCCAGGGCGACTTACAATTGTTACAAGATATCACATTATTTTTTACATACAATTACCCATTTATACAGTTGGGTTTTTACTGGAGCAATCTAGGTAAAGTACCTTGCTCAAGGGTACAGCAGCAGTGTCCCCCACAAGGGATTGAACCCACGACCCTCCGGTCAGAAGTCCAGAGCCCTAACCACTACTCCACACTGCTGACAATATGGCAAGACAGGTATTGACCCCAGACACTACTGCAACATGCAAAAAACATTCAGTTAACAAACACCACTAATTAAATCAATCCAATGCATACATAGATGTGTATATAATATTAAAGCCTTTGTGTCATATGTTATTAAACCTAAAACACTTCTGCAAGCTTTATATTGTTAAATATATAATATCATCAACTTATTTTATGACAAAGGAACAAACTCACATGTGCACATAGCAAAATCATTCACTCCAACAGAGATACAGTTCAGAATATTACCTATTATATATATATATATATATATATATATATATATATATATATATTTTTTTTTTTCATGATCTGGAAGGCAGATTTTTATTTATGTGCATTAAAGGAAATATTTTTTCATCATTGTCCTCTTAAAGCATTTAACACCTTAATGTGGACAAACCTGTTTAATCATTATCCGTTTTGTTATTTTACCAGTTTATTTTGGTTTCTTCTTTCATTGTTTTTCTTTTGATATTCAGCAATAACACCTTCAGACACTGGGCTGGAGTGAAAGGTCGTTACTCGGAGAGGTAGTTTGAGGAGTGACCTCAGAGGATAGGAAAGGAAAGAGGTTCCCGACCAGCGGGAGCCTGCTTGGCCAGAGGAGAGAGAACGGCCTTGAAGGCAGGCTGTTATGCAGCCTCGGGAACCAGAAAACACATAAGATTGGCTCGGTGGAGCCCACGACAGGCTCTGTGGAGCGGCAGTCTTGTAGGAGGAATAGGCTCTTGCGCTGAAGAACCTGGAAAAGGAATGACTGAAGAGGGAGCTGGAAATAGAGCCCAGTCTCAATTTGAGGAAGATAAAGAGCAGGAGCTGCTAAAGAATAGTGTGTGTGGCCGGGGGTCCCCTCTGACCCACGCAGTTAGAACCCCCCCCCTCAGCAGAGGCATGGATAGTGGCGGCCATAGAGGTCGGGGGAGTGAGCCTCACTTATCCCCAAAGGTTGGGCCCCCGGCTCCCCGCATATCCCCACACCCGTGGGACAAACAGTAGTTCATGTGCCAATGCATAAAAGGAGGAAAAAACATACTAGACAAACAAGGGATATTGTTTTTTGGACAAAAGAATGGGTAGAGTGGAATTATGTGTTTACCTGCCGCACAGTGGAGAGGAAAAAAAAAAACTATTAGGGGGGAAAACCTCTGGTAGACCCGGTGGATCAGGTAGCCCCCACTCCAGACATGCTAACAATTTTTTGGTGAGCTGCAGCTATATCGGAAACAGATGTATGTATGATTCTTGGTTCTTAATTAGATGCTGATTGATGTTGGCTTTTGCTGCTGAGGTGGCTGCTCTAATTCTAAAGGAGTGAGGAGTGTAGAACTGAGGAGAAAGGCCTGCTTTGGAGATGAGAGAGGCACGGTGAGTTGAGAACCAATGTCTTAACTACTGCATGGGAGGAGCTGGTGAACAGTGGATCTGTCATGAGGAAAGGCTTCTTGCTGTAGATGTATCTAGACAGGGAGGTGTAGGGACATAATGGAGAATAAATCTTCGACAGCTGTATAAATAAATTGAACCTGACCAAGTTGATCTATCTTAGAGATGTGAAGCATAATTAGGAAATGAGAATCTAGAACTAAGGAGATGTTGTTTGGAATGGGTGCCAAGAGAAGGGAAGCTGGAAAGGGATAGGACTGTATAGTTGGAGTATCTGAGGAATCCAAAGAAAGCAGTTAAGCACATGAGGAGGTCGTCGAAGGGGTTGAAACTGCCTTTTCGCAAGACTGATATGAGCAACTGTAGAATATCTGAAGATATAGGAAGTCGAGATGGGGAAGTAGGAGGGGAACTCTTAGATATGCCACTGAGAGTCAGGCGTATTGCTGGAATGGCCAGAAGAATCGGAGAGGACACTGACATGAGACGGTAATGAAACTGAATTCCGGAGATGTAAGATTTGATTGTGGAAGAGGAGAGGTGTAGAATGTCTTGTGCGTGGACGATAAAGGCTAGGATCCAGTCTTGATTAAATGGAATGGGCTGATCTTTTGTTTTTTTGCACAGAAGGAGGAGAAAGATCAGCCTGTATAGTAGGATGATCTTGTTGATGGGGCTAGGTCAGCGGACATGTAATTTCTAGCAGATTGGAGAAGGTTGAAGACAGGAGAGCTCGCAGGAATACTAGGTGCTGGTATTGCGGAATTTGGAGAAATGTTGGAGATGCTGTGGGAACCAACTGCTGAAATCTGGCGATCTGTAGGCGAGAAAGAGCATCAGCTGCATTATGTGGACTGGGAATGTAACATGCTTGAATGAAGAAATTAAGACACCTGAAATCCAAACAAGGTGACGTAGTAACTGCATTAGAAGGGGAGAGGAAGATCTTCCTTTATTGATGATATGGATTGGATGGCCATTCGCTAGAGAACCATTCAGTCCCAAGGTAACCCCCAAATGCTAAGAATGCAGCATCAGTAAAGAGATTCAAATCATGAGGAGCTGAAATCAGGTCTTCATAAAATAAGGACAGGCTGTTCCAGTGACTAATTAAAGTAGCCCACATCTTTTAATATCCTTTCTTGCTTTGGTTGGTATATTGATGTGGGAGTCGAGATGTTTTGTTGTGATTGATAGATGCAGGAGATGAGATATGAAGGTTCTTCCCCGTGGAATGATGCAGATAGCATAGTTGAAATGGCTGAGAAGGAATAGGAGGTTAATTAGAAGGCAGATGCGGTCTAGTTTGGATGGAGGAAGACAAGCTTCAAATTTCAAAGTGTCTAGAGTAATGCAGAGGAATTCAATGGAGTTGACTGGACCGATGGTTTTATCCTCGGAAAGCAGGACACCGATTGAAAAATAAGGGTTTTTGGTTAGATAATGCTTGAGCTGGAGGGTCTGAAGGAGGAGATATTAGCAGGAAGTCAGAGGAGATGCAGAAGGAATGGAACCTGGCGAGAGTTGAGAAGTAACCAGCAGAGAGCTTTGGAGTCAAAAATCTTTGATTAACATTTTTACCTTCTATGATATTGCGGCAAATCTGCGTGGAAAGAGAAGGACGGTGGATGGAAGTAGGAGCTGTAGGGGATGCAGCTGGGAGTCCAGGGGAAGGAGCTGGGGCTAAGGCTGCGGCTGCTGTTGATAAAGCGGTTATCAATATCATCGAGCCTGGTATTAATGGAGGAGATGGCATCTGCTACTGGCTGCATCAGAGTTCCCATGTCGTCAAAAAATTCCAGGCGAATTATCAGCGGCTGGTTGTGAGAAGGGAACTGACTGGTGTGCGGCTACTCTTTGAGTTGAAGCAGAGACGGGAGCGGTGGAGGGAGGATTGCATAGAGTGGGACTGCAGGCAGCCTGAACAGTGGCAGACAGGCTGGAAGGAATGTTAGGCTCAGCTGAAACGGCCTGGCAATAAAAAACAAAAATAGTAAGCCAATACAAGCCAGACGGTATGATGACTCCTTTTTTATAAAGGACTTTGAGCGGTTTGGTGATGGGTCAGTCTTTATAATGAAGTTGTATTGGATTGTTGGAGCAGGTCCGCTTGGAGCAGCGCAGCTGCTGTGTTTGCGGGGTTACTGTAGAAGCTACAGGGTCTGGATTGCAAGAAGCTGAATGGCCTGCGAGAGCAAAGCAAAGACAAACTCGGAATCGTCAGTCGCAGGAAAAAACTGTTGCACGAAGTTTTGACACTGCAAAGCAACGGAGTCGAAGTTTTGCAGAAAACAAACTGAAAACGCTAGACAGCGAGATGTGTGAGATTCAGACCTAAATAGGAGAAGATTGACTGGGAAAGCAGGGTGGAGCCCCGGATCTCATCCTCCGAAATAGGCCTATTCATTTTCTAACAAATGCCTCAGTTGAATATTATAACATAGGATTGCTATATAGTTCATTATTATTTTCAACTCTAATGTTTATAACATACTTTATCACACTCAATCACTAGATGCACTATTGATTGATCTGTAAGCTAAACTGTTTCCAATACATGTGGAAACAAGCCCTGAGTAAACAAAGTCTACCCACCAGAGAAAGAGATCGGACCCCATCTGCTGGGAAATGAAATCCCATTCCTAATGACTTCATCACAACAAGGATGCTTGAAAGATTCTCTCTGAGGAAGAAACATCAATTCAATTAGAAATCATCTTAAAAAAAGATTTATTTTATAAAGGCATAGGAAGATTTAGACAAAATAGACAAAACATCCACCGCAGCAAATAACTAAAATAATAACACGCTTGAAATACAAAGGATAAGATCTTTAATCTAATGCTATAGTAGTAAACAAAAAAAGCCTTCTACATACAACACTTTCTAAATCTGGTGACATATACTGTATATGTGTGTGTGTTTTTTATATTTCCCACATGCAATAACTCAGTGTTAAGACAGGTAATTATTCTCCTTTTCTCAGTTACCTTTTCAGGACCTTCTGTATAATTTGCAGGTGATTGGTATTAAGCCACTGAACACCTCCTACAACAAGCACGGTCTGGTCTGTGTTTTCTAGAGGTCGGGATCTAAGAGACAGTGGGAGGAACACATGTAATTCTGGGGGAGAACAGATGGCAAACATTTATATTAGCTATACATTTAATCCCAGTCCATCACTTCTGGCATGATGTTCAGAGAAACTGTTTTCCATTTTCTACTCTTGTCTTGCCACATGTATCCGTCATTGTGGCTTTAGATTCTGTTTATTGTAATTAGAAACATGAACTTGTTAAATAAATCTTTTTAAAATATTGCATAAAACCATTTTAACCACAAGAGCAAAAATTAATAAGTGTCTTAAGAGCAAATGGACATCCATTTAAGTGTGCCTATTACAGAAAAAAGTTACTAGAAAAGTTACCTTTGTATAAGCTGCTCTAAAGCCTTTTCAAATGTTGGTCTTTGGTCTTTGCTGAGCCAGAACTGAGGGTAATAGGAATAGCTGAGGAAAGTGTTTTCACCATTGACATTGTGATAGAGTTTAGTGTCATGAGCCTTGTCCCATTCCTCAAGAGTCTCATTCACACGTTCCATGAGGTAGTACATCATCCCTCTGTTTGTTGAATCACCGATAAAAATAACCTTATCATTGAAAAGAAAAAAATACATTGTACATAAGCAACACATAGCATCACTTCTTTCTATTTTTCTAACACAGCTGCTAAAAACTGCAGTAATCATTACAGTACCTTGTAGATGGCTCCCAGTTAATTATGACAAAACGTTATCTTTAAAAATCTTACTTTTTAAAAATACTTTGATTGATTTAAAGAGATACAGTAAAAAAACACACACACACACACACAGAGGTACCTTTTGTAGCACTTTGGCATGTAAATTAATTTTTATGTAACTGCTGTACAATACTTTGAATAAACCTTCTGTTTCTAACTATCAAAAAGCTGCTCAGCAGACAGACAGCAGCTCACCCTCTGCCTCTTGCTCTCTTTCTACAGGTGTCCCCCAAGGCTCAGTCCTGGGACCCCTCCTGTTTTCTCTATACACCCCCTCCCTGGGTCCCCTCATTTCCCATGGCTTTTCGTATCATTTCTATGCTGATGATGCCCAGATATTCCTCTCCTTTCCCCCCTCTGACTCCCACATTTCCTCCCATATCTCTACCTGTCTCTTGGCCATCTCCCCCTGGATGCACTCGTATCCTCTTTTAAACTCAGCCTCTCCAAATCAGTCCTAATTTTCTTCCTCTCCCTTTTTCCTCCCCCACCAATGATCTCTCTATCTCTGTTCCTCTTGAATCCACCACCATTTACTCTAAAAGGTAACAGTATTCATGTTTTTTGTAATTGCTCTTATTTTAAATCGTTCTTATCCATTTATTGTACTTCCTACTTGCTCTTAATAGAATTTACTCTTATAAGCAAATACCTTTACTACAAGTTTAACTGCTCTTAGTTGAATTCACATTTAAATGTAATTATTTACTATACTCTTTGATTTGCTCATTTGAATTTGCTCTCATTTTATTGTATTATCGGTTATGTGATTTTGTAATGTGATACTTTGCATTGTGATATTTTGTAACAACTAAGTCACTCTGGATAAGGGCATCTGCTAAGAAATAAATAATAATAATTTAACTTGCTTGTTCAGCATTTTATTTTTATTTATTTTTTTAAATTGAAAGCAGTTTTTTCAGTGTTTTCTCAATAATTGCACTGTGTCTATTTTTTGTTCATGGCTTCTCTGTCTGCCTGGGAAAGTAATTTTCCCCCAAGGGAAAACTAAGGAAGGATAGAGGACGAACAAAAGTCTCCCTGGTTTACTGAGACATCTAAATTGAGAGAAGTCAGATGCTCCGAGGTTGCATAGAGAGCCTCGTAATCTTTGCAGGTAGAACAAAAGTTCTGCAAAAGAGAATAAAGAAATAAACACAAAGAGGGCCAGGGGTCTCCCCCCCCCCCCCCCAGCTGTAAGAGCCACCTCTTAGTCAATGACTAGCTTGAAAGTTGGGAGCAAGCTTTGCTCGCCAAAGGGGGAGACTGACACGGGTGCAAATGAATAGATTTTAAGTGAGAGAATGGAAAACAAAATGTAGTTAGAAAAGTTATTTGGCTGGGGGTCCCCTCTGTCCAGCGGGAACCTTCCTCTCGGAGGATGAGACAACACTTTCGGCCTTTAAGGTTGGGAAGTGAGGTTGACTTGCAGCTAAGTGGAGGAGGAAAGGAGGATGTAGGAAACTGAAAACCAAGACAAGAATTAGGTAGTTGGCTAGAGTTTAAACAGGGTGACTGACAGGTAATACAGGTCATTTTAGTGGGTTGGCAGAAAGGGAGGAGCCCCAGCTCCAGCCCCCCGAACTACACAAGGTTTGATCCAGTAACTTGTAGAACATTATGTTAAAATGCTTTGCCTAGTCAAAGGCCACTACACTGAATCTGCCACGCTTAAGACAGTAGAATAAATAAAACCCTAAACATGCAAACCAAGTTTTATACACTGCAATTACAGTTTTACAATTGCTTTCAATTAGTTTGTTGTTTTTTTTTTAAAGAAAGCATATTTTTATATTTCTTTATAACTTTCATCTCTATTATATTCTATTGCATTTTAGGCCAACCAAAACCACAATTCTCAGTGACAGACAGTCACACTTTATTGAGTTTGGGTTTAAATCCTAAGTGCCACAAACTGGGTGCTTGGCTACTTTTACTGTCTTGTAAGGCAATTAAATGTTTCTGGCTTGCTGGCTCCCAGTCCTAATACACTGTATGAAACCCTTAGGGTATCAGAAACAAAATCTACCAAAACAGTATTTACAAATTTGAGTTCAGCTGATGTATCTTTGTATTAGATTACCCTTTTCTGTAGTTAAATGATAAACTTCATCCTCTAACCAGGAAGATTCATTTGCAGGCCCTTTCTCACATGGTAGCGGAATGCTGGAACATTCAGTCGCAATCTTTTGCTTTAGTTAAAATAACTGAATGCCTGAGTGTGTTTTTTAAATAGTTACCATCCGTAACCACTGACATCAATACTGTTTTTGCACCCAACTGCAGATACAGTTGGAAAAGCAGGGATCAAGACTTTGTTTGGGAAGAGCTCAGTGCTCATTTTTATATGATTCCATATGAACTGCAGTAAAACTAAAAGAAACATATCCATTTCTATGACAAATGTTTTGACCAAAAGTATTTTTCAATGTCTTTTTTAAAAAGTCATAGTTTACATAATTGCACTAAAACTCAGATTATTGGACATTACTTTGGAAGCAAACCCTGTTTTGGTAACTGAACTGAACACTGTCTAATACCAGACGATAATACATTCTAATCAGAGTTCTATTGCTTCATTACATTTCCATATAAAATACATTATATTGAATGTAATCCAATGGCTTTGAAATGCCAATACTCATAACTGAAGTGGGATGCAGATTTATCTTTCTTATGCTGAGCATTTGAAACACTGGAAAATGTAATTATTTTCATATAAATTATAAAATTCCTACAGTAGATTGCTTTGACTTGAGGCCAATTTGCTTTTTCATTGTTGTTTTGCTGATAATACTGAAACAGAAAAAGGAGCAGTGTACACGGACGGCAATGTCCAACTGTGTAAATGATTTGAGACCAAAGTGAACATTTCGGTTGTTTCACAGCCTATACACACATTAAGCTTACATTAGGAACAAGGAACAACACCAACTTACTCCACCTTCTTAAGATAACAGATGTTATTTATTTTTGGTTAATATGGGAGCGAAGAATAAACTATACTTTAGCCATTCAAATAAAAATGTCTTCCTCCTTAACTCTTACGTTGAGGTATAGAGAACTCCACTTTTGCATAACCTACGAATAAATATTCAATTCACAACCGTCTACCTTGCCATTCATGAACTCATTAGTCGATTTCAGGTCAAGCCAAATCTCATTCAAATGTTACCTGGCCTAGATTTGTATTGCCTTATTCTACAAAGGCACAGAGATCTTGATAATGCCTAAGACGAAATGGTCTCCACTTCACACTTTATTGCTATTAAAGGCGGAATACGTTTCTGTGGTTGCCAAGGGACAGGTTAATGGTTACACTCTGATTTAACTGGTTAGAGAGGATTCTAAGAGCTATACTGAGGCCACAGGGGTGCTTAAACTTAAACTACTGAAACAGAGAGTGATATAAAGTAAATCCAAAAAACAAGAACAATACATTCATTAAGATAACGAAGATATCCCCTACCCACGCCAAAATGCTCTTTAAATCCAAGCAGCTTGTTTATGATGAATATTTACATATACGAAAGAGTTTTAATAAATAAATAAAATTGCTTCAGTGATTTTTTTTTTTAATTAGTATTCATTGTACCACAGTAAACAGAACAGTCATTAATGGCTTTTGCGTTTAGTTAGCAGTTACTGGAAATGTACTTTATACTTTAAACCAGGAGCGTTGACGGTTGAACCCTCATTGATAATGTACATACATGTACTGTAGCTTTGTGGTTGTTAGCTGCCTAGATATTCCAAAATGTAAAGTTAAATGCCTTGTAGCACAAAAGTAATTTGTATTGCATCTTTCCCACACTTTTGTCTTCATACTTCCTGTACAGTACCTCATACTTACTTAACTGACTGTATCTCATATAATACTTATAACTTGACAGCCTATTGGCTTTTTAGTGTTTCTGTTAATTTAAAAGATCTGGCCATTCAAATTAACAACAATACTAAAGCATTAATTGGAAACAAATCTTGTTTAGGATGATATGCCTGGTTTCCCTTAATGGGGTCTATTCATATGGTAAGAGTGGCAGATCTAAATACTGCTACAGTTTAAATATAAAAAATAGGTCTTAACCTGGCATTTTACTTATTTTTAAAAACAAAAATGACATAAAGAAACTCAAAGACACATATGTTAGAGAGTCCGCTTCTTTTAATGATTTAACTATTTAGATCTACCGCCATTTAGATCAATTGAATAGACCCCAGTGTGTGTTTCTCCTTGCCTTCTGTCCAACTGGTCTCTTGTCAGCAAGGAACAATAAACCTCTAGATGTTTTATAAAACAAATGTTTAAAAAAGACCACCATGACCCTGACCACAGTGTTCAAAGAATATGTGACTCTGTATATCTAATCCTGCTGTTATGTACTGAACACCCTTTTTCAGTTGCAAAGCTGTCTGTTTGCTGTTGTGTAGCCAGTGCCTGTATGCATGTTTAGTGTTTCCAAGACATCCATGAAAATGGACAGTCACATCAGACTAGGATTGCTTTTATTACAATAAATTAAAAAGCACATGGAATTCACCAAATATAAAATGAATATAAATATACATTTAGTGAAAAAGTAAAACAAAAAAAAAACAGGGTACATTGTGGGAAGAAAAGAAATACCAATCTTCACCCAAAGTGAAGAAAAATGAATGACTTCAATAACATCAAAAACACAAATCAGTGAAACTGGAAGACTTCATTCTTACAGAAAGAAACAGGATATCTTCCCAAATAATTGCCTCTGAACTGATGACATATTTCAGTATATTTAAACAGCAAACAGACAGTGCCATGCACAAGCACAAATGTCTATAAAAGATCAAAGCATTGTCCATTCTGGAAGGAAGAGAAACTTGGTTAAACAATATATGCATATGCATTTTGCCTTTAGGATTTGCACTCATTACTGGTGTATCTTATTGTTTGATTGGTTTGACACAGAATAAAAGACAGGCACAGTAGCACGAGTGGTCTCAGTTCCTGGTATATATACCTTAGCTGGCTTTAATAATATCACATTTAAAATCACATTTTTCAGTGAGGCACGTGCAACAGAAATGACTTACTTCATGGTGGCATGTTACACACAATGGTTACCTTTTTTCCTTCCATGCATGTTTGGAGCTGAGACCTGTTTAACACAGGATGGTAACAGTTTTCTGGTTGCCAAGATACCTCTCTCCAATCACAGGTTCTGTTATCAGCGCAGCTCAGACATGGAACAATCCAACGGCCTTTGGAAAAAACAGAAAATGAAAAACAAGGGTAAAGGTATAGCATACGTATTGGGAAAGGATGGTAAATTACTGTGCATTTACTGTGAGTGAAAAGACAACATTATTTTTATGCAAAGAAAATATAATGTAGGCATTGTGAGGTCTTTGGTGACAGCTTTACTGATAGTATTGTATTCAATGCTATACCTCACCTGAATGAATGGCACATTCTTTCAGTAAGTGAAACCGGAAAGAACTATAACTTGATATATATCAACAGATAAAACAATAAATACACCCAGGTCTGCACCTCATAAGAACTACAGTACAAGGCTCCATACATACTTTGCTTTACTGACTCCCTGGCTTGATAAATAAATCTTAAATACAGAACAGTATCCTGTACAGTTTAACAAAAAAAAAAGCAAGATTCCTCTCTCTACTACAGCTGTTTGTCAGCATGTTACCAGCCCACCGTAAGATGAAAAAAAGGTTAGCTTGGATTTAAGATATTGAAATTAAGACTCCATCTGCTCTCAATTATTGTACTGTCTGTTATTTTGACTGTAAATTGGAAACATAAGAGCTTAGACCTGTGGGACCTTTTCTCAACTTTAGAAATAGGGTGCTAAATTTTTTTCATTGTAAGCACGTTTCTTCACTAAATATTGGTTATGGTTGGTGAGACAGTATTATCAATAGTCTGACCCCCTTGCATTAACAATTGTGTATATTATCACTGAAATGAATCAATTATATTCCAAACTTCTTGTGTGCAAGACATTCCAGTTTATTAGACACTGAAAATATTATGGTGCTGCTTTACCATAGGAAAGCTCATTAATAGTTCTGGATTAGACTAGGGCAAAAATTGCCTGCTGCTATGGAAGGACTTAAAAAGAAGTATAGTTATCAGGGAACATAAGAGTATAGATTACTGATTTTAAGCAATCATCTCTGTGAACTGACCTTTTTCCAATTTCAATTAAAACAGGATGTTTTACACTAGAAGAATGACGCTCAGATCGCACTGTACCAGCAATCCACTAATGCTTTCCATTTGTGTTGCAACATTTATACTGTCTGTAGACACTGTAATTGCTCCTTCCTTCCTCAGGATATGAATGATGTTGTGTAAATTTCTCTGTATTATTTATACCCCTGCTAGGAAAACATTATGCAGACCCAGTAGCAATATTAAAACACTGTAAAACTGTGACAAAACTGGACTTATCTGTCTGTCTTATACAGAAAATGATCTTCGTTAACCTGACAGTTATTGTGTTACCATCATACAGCATGGCCTTTCCTATGGAATACCAACTGTTTCAGAGACAGCACACAGAGGAACATTAGGAAACACTTGACTGCACCGTAGCTGTAAGTGTGTGTGTAAAGGACTAACCTTTGGCATCTCCAGAGTTGCAGGCCTGTACCTGACCCTGGGAACCCAGAGAGAGGTAGCTGCTGGGGAGAGACTCCAAGCCACAAGGCTCCTCAGGCTGAATTACCAAACCGCAGTCCTGCATGAACACACACACAAAAAAATGAATAATGAAATGAAAGTTCAACGCAGGATGATAGATGATATGTCAAAACACTGTACAAAACCAAGCCCAAGATTTTTCTTAATCCCATAACCGAATCCAATATAGAGGTTGTTATTATTATTTTAAATAGATACAGAGCACAATGCTTGTGTGCCAACACTATAGGATTCTGAAAAGAACTGTAAGTTGTAGTATTATTAATTCCATCTGAAGTAGGGCAACTCTGAAGCTCTCTTTAGCTGTCAGCACTGTAATGTGGGTGTTTCATGGTATGATAAAGTCACCTCTTCAGGTTATAAAGTCAGAGGTTTAAATTATGCTTACATCTACCAACAGGACTGGTACAGGGTAAAAATAAAATCATAGTCAGCTTTAATGTGATGTTCTAACCCAGACTGACATCTGAAAAGTTAGACTGTTTCATACTTCAAGTTCATTTCATTGAATCGTACTTTTATACACTTGGGATTTTGCTGTACGTGTGTAGGAATATTCAAATGAACATGTGGAATTCTAAATGAAAGCATGATGGATCTGCAGGCAAATAAAAATGATAGAATGCTTTAACCTTAAAAGTTTGTACAAAATTAAAAACAGCCATTTAGTGTGGAACAGAGACTGGGGCTGTTTAAAAAGAAAACAGCAAAAAAAAAAAAAAAAAAAACACTACCCATTTAACAGTGTCCTGTTATGTATTCAAAACTTTTACTGTAGTGTGTTTACATGGTAAACCAGAACAACAGCTTTTGAAAACCTATTCCCCAAGAACGGCCTGTCAATGTGGTTCCGAAGCACACAGCTGGTGTTTCCCAGAGCTTCCAAACTCTCTGGCAGTACTTTTTAACAAGAGTTGAGGGTATTGAGGAATGCTTTACCTTAGTCATTATAAAATTGCCAACAATGTACACAAAGATAATTATCACATTCCTTTTCCAGGGTTCTTCAGACTGTGTGGTACTGAATCAGAAAACCTTTGAACTGCAAACTCTCTTGGCTGTTTCTCCAAAGACTTCCACTGATTCAAATGTGTTTAACAGGTATCAAAGTGTCTCCCTGGCACCAGGCCCTCTCGGCATAGCGTTAGTTGTACAGGTCAGACAAATATAACAAGATGAATGACACTGAGAATCTCTAGTGTCAAACTGCAATGTCCACTTGGAGCCTTAGGGTCTGGACATACTGTGGAACTATTTGGCGGCATTACTGAAACTAACACCAAGATCAGAAAGCCCCTGCCTTGCAGCACAACAATTTGCACAGGGCTTCACGCAGCAGCACCAAATTCCTGAATGATACGCGACTGCTGTCAACAAAGTGCAACAAGACAACTTAACAGGGATTTTCTTGTTCATACTTGTGCACAGTGTATGTGGATAAACACAGCATCACTTTTGATTTTGAGAATATAAATAAATTAGCTCTAACCATACAGAAGTTTCGGCTGACTGTTTATTGTACATCTATATAAACCTGGCTTCAAAATTAGATTTTAAAAACACATCAGCATAAGTATAATCACTTTATAATAAACTTTTTTATTATTATTATTTTTAAATAATCATTTTTGTTGAAATGGTAATGGTATGAAATTAAAATATATTTTAATGCATGGACAAAAAGATTTATTAACTACTGTTACAGAGATCAAACTATTTAATCATAAAATAATTCATCTGGAAGGTAACCAAGACCTAATGTGAAGCCAGGTTCTCTGGATTAAAACTACATTTGAATGGTTTCAAGAATATACTTTACAGCAATGTATTTGTTTTATTCCAATAAAATAAAAAGAAAAACTGTAGGAAACTTATGTGTTTTTATACAAACATTGGTGTCCACATGTGCTGCTTCCAGATGTATCCATCTTATATTAACACAGTTATAATATGTTTTGATCAAGAGAACACTAACTTATCCTGATAAAAGCCTAACTGAAAAAGCTATCGAGAAAGGTCAGGGAGCCTCATTTACAGTTCCACAGACTTACACTGTGGGTTTTGTTAGTTGCTTGTAGATTTATCAAGTCCTGTAAAGGAGCTAAGTTGCCTGGCCTTAGCTTTCCTAAATATTGTATGTTTACAAACTATCAGTGACTTTGGACATTAGAGGCCAAGTCAAGTAAACTGATGTAATCATTATCCTCCTCAGTGACTGATCAAACATAATTATTTATACAAATGTTATACATTTATACTGTATATAATAAAAAAACTGTAGTCTGCTAAGCCAGCACACAAGTTCATAAAAAAGTACTGATGACACAACTGCAGATGGAATACTTGCCAACTCTATAGCTTTAGGTCACAGACTATGGCATTATCATGGTAGTTGTATACAATATACACATTCATTTAATTGAATAATATATGTATTTTTGTAGCCAAGTGTTGCAGAAATCAAATTGAAATCTGGCAGGAAAATGAAAATGATTGTGAAAGTATGAATTGTAATACAGCAGTGTTTTAAATCAGTTTGACCAAGGGTGAGGGTGCAGCAATCTAAAAGTTGATGAATTATAAGCAAACACTCAAGCTGAGTTGTCTAAATCAGTCCTACTGTAAGTGCTTTACTTAGTATTGATTTAAATGTAAAATATGATTAGATTAGTGTAGGCATTCTATATGTAGCCTATAACCACAAATCACATGTTTATAACACCTTTTAGCAAACCAGAACAGTGCGCTTTCTTTCCATTGGGCTTCTTTCCCAAGTAAGTGTCTCTGATTTAGGGAATCTTTCTCTGATTTACGGAATCTATTGGTTTCATTTTAGTTCTATATGTTTTTTTTTTTGTTGTTTTTTTTTTTTGTTTAAACTGTATTCTGGACTACTGTACAGAACATTACATTGTATTTCTATTACAACAGGTATATGTTTTTGGAGAGCCATTTTGTTTCACTGTATAAATTATTGAAGATGTTCAGCTTGGTAAGTTATTATTAGTTTCAAATATTGCTGGAGGAATGTTGCTTGATTGTCATCAAAATTTATGGCACTTTATTTCCAAAATGTTGGCAGGTATGAGATGTTGATCACATGGGTATATTATTTTGAGATATGTTCCCCCTTAGCGACATGAAGGCTGATGTTTTTTTAATATTTTAAAAATATATATATTTTTCAGAAATGTTACATGGCTTCATTCTCGAACAAGCAAGAGTGAAATATTTTAACCATACGTCAACAGGAGGAAACTAGACTGGGTGAACCTGGCTGCTAACACAATACATACTCAAAACTCAAAGCAGGAGTATACCGTGTAAATACAGAGGATGCCTTTTGGAATGATGAAATGCTTAGTGCAATGAAACCTACGCATGCCAGACTGACTGACCAGAACAATCTCTTACCTCAGCCCTTAACTTCAAATCAATTTGAATGCATCATAAAGCATTTGTTCACAAGGCCAGAAAGTAGTAATGGAACAACTTTATCCATAAAGTAACTAAAACTGAAAGACAAACCTTTCGACAAATGTCTTGTGTCTTCCCTTCTCCCTTTATTTTTCTAATATCGCCCCAGTCCTTTTATTTCAAAACACCAATTTACTGTACACCTGATTTAACCATTTTTAAGTTTCTCACATGCACCAAACAGAGTATTTAGCCTATTTTATTGTGCTGTGAATTTATGATACTGTACTGTCAAGAATGCTCCATGACGTTCCCTTTCCTCAACTTGCTACAGTATCGTGAATAGTTCAATTAAGGACTTGGTACTTTATAGATTTATTTTGGCAACACTCCATGTGGCAATGGAAAGCACGAAGGACTGAAACTCATAATCCTTTTACTCATTATCCTGTTAAATTATTGGGTCTAAAGTTCACAGACCAAAAGGAATGCTATCAGCACCAAAAATGTATGCATGAATATAAACATACTTTCCAACAGACCACACAAAGCACAGTACTGCACATCAGAATATTTTGCAATGCCTCTTGGGAATGGTAGTTGTGTACAATATACACATTAATTTAATTTAATAAAAAAACTGTAGGAAACTTATGTGTTTTTATACAAACATTGGTGTCCACATGTGCTGCTTCCAGATGTATCCATCTTATATTAACACAGTTATAATATGTTTTGATCAAGAGAACACTAACTTATCCTGATAAAAGCCTAACTGAAAAAGCTATCGAGAAAGGTCAGGGAGCCTCATTTACAGTTCCACAGACTTACACTGTGGGTTTTGTTAGTTGCTTGTAGATTTATCAAATCCTGTAAAGGAGCTAAGTTGCCCTGCCTTAGCTTTCCTAAATACTGTATGTTTACAAACTATCAGTGACTTTGGACATTAGAGGCCAAGTCAAGTAAACTGATGTAATCATTATCCTCCTCAGTGACTGATCAAACATAATTATTTATACAAATGTTATACATTTATACTGTATATAATAAAAAAAAAACTGTAGTCTGCTAAGCCAGCACACAAGTTCATAAAAAAGTACTGATGACACAACTGCAGATGGAATACTTGCCAACTCTATAGCTTTAGGTCACAGACTATGGCATTATCATGGTAGTTGTATACAATATACACATTCATTTAATTGAATAATATATGTATTTTTGTAGCCAAGTGTTGCAGAAATCAAATTGAAATCTGGCAGGAAAATGAAAATGATTGTGAAAGTATGAATTGTAATACAGCAGTGTTTTAAATCTGTTTGACCAAGGGTGAGGGTGCAGCAATCTACAAGTTGATGAATTATAAGCAAACACTCAAGCTGAGTTGTCTAAATCAGTCCTACTGTAAGTGCTTTACTTAGTATTGATTTAAATGTAAAATTAGATTAGTGTAGGCATTCTATATGTAGCCTATAACCACAAATCACATGTTTACAACACCTTTTAGCAAACCAGAACAGTGCGCTTTCTTTCCATTGTGCACTATGTTGACACCCCAAGAAGGGGGCTTCCAGGCTGTTTTGGCTTCATAAACAGTACACTGTACCATTCACTTTGTCATATGGTAGGGACAAGTCGAAAATGTAATTAATATTTAGTTTATTTAAAGAGTCACTGCTCCTTGGCATAACAAGTAACAGGCTTTCATTAAACTCAGCTTGCAGACAATTTAAGGTAATTATGTTCTGATGTCTTTATTCTTCTCCATGATGTGAAAATGCTTAAAAATATATCAGTAAGATGTTGCCAGACAGTTCATGTTTTATGAAAAGGATGTCAACCAGCATCTTGAAATGTAAGCACCCAGACATAAAGCCCTAATTTAGTACAACATAACATAATGTACCCGCAAATTAAGGCTAAAACTGTTTTAGTTGGAACGATGCCTGGTAAAGATACACGCACACTGTTTTTTGTAGATCTGCCACTAGGGATGAACAAGGCCTAAAACGTAGGATTCAGAGAGTGATAGCGACCACATTACCCCCACTCCACTGCTGGAGATTATATACAATAGCATGAGGGCCTGGGAGCCATATTTGAGCCTGCTTTGTTTTATTAATGGTTGTGAACAAGACTTAATGCAATGGGAGTTGTGTCAGCGTAAGACAAATATAGAAAGATGATGTTGAAAAGGAAACAAAAGAAGAAAACTCTCATGAGTAATACTAAATATGTTTCATTATATAAAATGTGTATAATTAACACTAAACTGCTTTAATTTGATCCCAAATTAGTTACATTAATATTTTTTATTCTTTCATTAACTTTCATTAAACTCAGCCCTTCAATAATCTAAATTGTACTATTATCTTTGTTTTATGAATTTACTATATTTATTACAACAGTTTAAAAGCTTGACGAGCATGGTAAATCAGAATTACAGTACTGCACAGATGATTGCTACTGTAGGAGTATTGGTATTTTGAGGACCTTACTTGGTCAAAGATACCCATGGAATGGTATGATTTACAAAATGTTATGTTCAATTTATTTTGACTACATCAAACAGTACATCAATCATTACTGCGGTTATTCCTTTAGATACATAAGAACAGTTGTTCCTGCTCAGTGCATGGTAGTCTTGCATGAAACTTTTTATCGTCAAACTAATTTACTAAATTTGATTATAGCAGAACCTTGAGGTTTTGAACGTGGAACTTGAAACTGGGCTTAATTTTAGTTTCTCGTGTCTAATTTCTTCTAAATCGGCAGCTTAAAAATAGCACAGGGAAGATATCCGTGACAACAGTACATAGCAAACAAGACAAAACTAGTGGAAACTCTGAGACAACTGGAAACCATTCCTTTATAAATAAATAAATAAATAAATATACTATATCCTGATAGTTTTGTTTTCCACACATGTGTATATAAATGTAAACACATTTGTCGCACATTTGAAAGGCTATTGGGGGAAAGAAGACATCATCTGAAAATGATTAATCGTGATTCCTTTCAAAAGGTACTGATTAAAGGTTTGCTTAAGAGCCCAGGGCAGACTAAGAACGGCCGTTTTCCAGCTTAATGGCATACAGTGGAGCAGACTGCAGGCTGCCTCAACACTTGGACAGAAACAGCAGCTTGCAAGTAGACAGTGCCAAGAGAACAGACTGAAGCTAGAACAAGCACCCCCCCCCCCCCCCCACCACCACCACCACCAACGCCGTGTCAGACAGCACACAGACCATGCTCCCTTAGCATTTTCAGTTCTCACACAAAGTACTTGAGCAGCAAATAGCTGCACCATTCCAACATCACAAAGCAGACAAATTGTTCTTGAAATCTGACTAATGTGATTGTTGAAAGAAACTATTATACCAGAGACAGTAACATTCGATCCTATTTCAGTGTGCTTGTAGAAACTGCTTATGACCTGATACCCTGAATACCACCACTGTATTGTTTGAAATAAAGATGTGTGTGAATCATTGAGCTTACAGAGTCTTTCTCTTACAAGCAATAAGAAAACACCACTGAACTAAATGACTTATATCCAGATTTTAAAAGAACACAAAAACAGAAAATAAACAACATCTCGCCAACACATTCAAGGAACATTTTCTGTTAGAGGATTTCCAGATTATTGCAGCAAAATTAATGTCTCATTAAAATATATGTCACTGTTCCGTGTTTGGCTGCCTATGTTCACAGCAACAGAAACAAGGTAAGGGCAACTGCATATTAAGTGATGTATCTGATCTGTCATGCAAGAATCTAGAAGTATAGCATGCAGAACCCTATTCCTTTAAAACACAAGCCTATTGCACAAAACCATTCATTCATTTGTTTCCATAATAGCCGTTTATATCAGGGTATATCTTAAGCTCAACCAACCTGTTTACATTAGAGAGTGACATTAGGACGGGACTCCCGCGGGAATTGCGGGGCCCACGAGATTCCCACGGTATGGGAATACATTTCTCTTTATATTTGCGGGAATGGCTGGAAACGGAAACGAAACTGGCAGGAACAGGTGGGACGGAGAATAAAGAGTTTTAAATCTCACGGGAATGGATGGGAACTGAACTGAAGGCTGCGGGAAGAGCAGTACCAAACTTGTGAGATGAGCTACAAAATATTAAACCAATCAATATGAGATGTTATAAAATTGAACCAATCAAATGCATACTCAGACTTCTGGGTATCCATATATTTACCAAGACAGACACTATAAACCATGTATCAACGACACTCATTTAGTGATGTCACTAGCCCACCCATTCAATTCAACCTTGCTTGCTTCAAGACCATTAAAAAAGATGTAAAACACCTAAACTAATTTTAAATATGTCAACTTCAGCAAATAAAAGGGATTAAATAAACTTATTGGGAGTTAAAGTTGGAGTGAAACTCAAAAAAGACTGTGGCCCTCGGGTTTTTTTTTTCCTGTTATCAACACATTATGCATAATAAAACGGTTGCAGTAGGTTTGTGTGGTTCTTGTTATTCTTGTGTTGGGTAATATGGCAGTAGTGAATGAAATTTAAAAAATTAAACTAGGAACAGGATGAGAATGAAAAACACAAGAAAAAAAGGGTAACCTGAAAAATATCCTGCCTGAAAGGTATGCCATACAGCGAGAGCTTAAAATAAATTAGTCTCTCATATTTTTCATTCCTGAAGTTTCATTCCTGTGTCACTCTCTAGTTTACACAAAGCTTCTCGGTACAGCAGCACATAAATGGAAATGTGACCCGTCATTAACGCATCATAATGAGAGGATATTGCATTTTTTTATTATTATTTTGTTCTTCCAGGATTTACTTAATTTAAATCAGTTGTCTTGGTAGCAAGAAAACTTGGATGGCAAGTCAACCCAACTGATACAGTAAAATACTATTTTTAGTTTTTGGTGCAGGAGGTATCAGGGAACATCTCTGTTTGCCAACAGAGGAAAATAAGATGATTCTTCTCAACCCCCCCCTCCACTCCATTTCAAAAATCTTATCTTAACTGCATTATGTACAGTCACACCGGGAGCAGTAAGTGTCCAGTGCCGCTGCTGGTATGTGCTGCAGCACTAATGTGCATTGATGTTCTCTCAAAAAATAAAAGGGCCCGTTTCTTATCTCTTATAATTCTGCACTTCTGTCAAACTGTCTTTATCATTTATTTCAACTTCAGTTTTATTATTAATTTTCTTTCATGTTTTTTTTATAAAGTGCAAGGTTTTTTTTCTATTGAATTTTTTTATTGGTTATTATAGTTCGGGTTACCTAAACCTCTGTTTCTTTCTAGTTTGCAACACAGATTAAGCCATTCCTCCCCGCTTTTTTTTTAAAACAAAAGAGCTTCTTAGCAGACCAGCTATTTAAAATGTATGAGGCTTTCAGTAAGGTGGAAAGGGACAAAAAAAAACTTGTTTTCTTTTCTAAAACTTTACTCTCTTTATTTAACAATCCACCATAGCTGTCTGCACTTCAATCACAACACACTAAAGAGGTAAAAGCTTTATTAGCAATTGAACAAAGCTCACTAACTTTACAAAATGACACTCTCTTTTGTATTATCCTCTATAGTAAGGTAACCAAAAAAAAACAACTCGGGAGCATTTGCATAATGTATATTGAAAGACTATTGGGTATGCTGACTAACCAAAAAACAAAGCACATATTACAGTCATTTACGTTATTCAAAAATGTTTTATTGAATTAGTAGGAGCGGTAGAATGGTGAACTTTAGCAGAGCACATTAAGGAGTCCCTTTTGTGCTGAGGGAATCATAATAGAAACATTTAAGAAATAATTACATTTCACCATCCTTGGAGATATTTAAAAAAAAAAAAACCCAGAGATGACCAGTAGAACGCTCCAGTTGCATCTGCTGTAAACCTGGATAGCCATGACTAGGCATGTAAAATTTGAACATTTCTGTAATATCATTCTGAATCTTACAAAGTCGTTGTGAACACCCTTTTTAATGCAATGTGCGTTTAATTATCGGTTTTTATGAAGCGTATTATATGAAATATTAATCTAACCCCTCCTTGATTACTATAAAATGTTCATACTTTGCTTTCCTTTTGTGAAAGGAAAGACAAACAGCATGATAAAATAACAGGTGAGGGCCTTAGAAGTTTGTTGTAAACCTGTGTCAGAATTTTTTTTATCTTTTATTCAGGAATAATAGCACGACAATCACAGCACGTTACCTCTATTTTCGAGTACAAGTATCAGCACACCTATCATTTGAACCACGTTCTTTAAAAAAAACCGATTTGGTTACTTGAGAAAAGAGCCACTTATGATTCATTCAAATGTCCTACCTCACTTTCACAGGGATAAAATAGTTACATTCATAACTACAAATTGGTGTTCACCCCCCTGATCAAAAGCTGAGCTCGTTTTTTTTTTTTGTTGATTATCTGCAGTACCTGGAAATCCACCAGAGCCTTGTAACCTACCTATCTGTTATTATAAAAACATTGAATTGTGGGAACTTTACAATCGTATAGATTTACAAAAAGAAACAAAAGGTATATAAATTGGCCAAAAAGGTAAATGCCTGTACATAGCAACAATTACCTGAAACTCCTAAGTTACTTATTACCAGTAGAGATGACAATTTAGATTCTGTGAAGTTCATTTACCTCCGGTTTGAGTGGTTGTGGTGGGTTTGATCTGTGGCCAAGGTTTCTGAATTCAGCCAAGACATGAAGTCTGACATCTGAGCACACAATGCCAAGCTGCTCACCTATTAGTGCATCATAATACTGACATGGGCAGGATGCTCCACAACACACTGCAAAGTGAAATGGTACTGAAAACGTAACACAGGTACATTTCTTGTCTCCATCCTATCAATTTTTTCTAGCCAGTTTTTAATCAACTAGTTGTAAGGGATAGTTTTACACATGAGCTTTCCCTGTGTTAAGAGGTAAAGCAACAACATCAAAATAGAATTGAGCAATATTTTGATTGAATTGCTTAAAAATGTAAAACTCAGCTAGTTAGTTGAGCTTTTCACCAAAGCCTGTCAAATAATAATAATAATAATAAAAAAAAAGTCCTAGATGTCGGGAAGATGACTCAGAAACTAAAACACTGCATTTCAGTGGGTCTATCAAAATCACATATTTAATAAAGAAATGTGACTTATGACGTGCATGTCTAATTAAACCCACAAAAAGGGACTGATGCTGACTGATGTGGATATGGGCCTTAAGTTTCAATGTTGTGGCATATGTTGTTTATTGTTAAAAGATAAGCCTGTTTTTAATAAAACAATAGTTATCACATTGGCATCATTCTTGATTTCCGATGTATCAGTTTCAAGTCTCTATAGAAATCAAATGTCTGCTTTTTGTGGCAGGAAATGTAGGATCATTAAAACTGGAGGAGCCTAGGCTCTTTTATTTATGTGTTTGGCTTAGCTAGAACACTTCTCTGGAGTGAATGTTCAATGGCAAAGTGGCTTTTTCTTTTATTTTTCTGATTTCTGTTTAAGGAAACAGAAATGGTTTACAAACTGTGAATATATATTTCATGCATTTTATGTTGCTGTTACCTTTGAAGGCGAAGTAGTAAACATGTGTGACACAGCTGATGGTTAACAAAGAAAATACTTAATGTAATTTCCCATTTTTGTTTTAAACAGGTGTTTTGCCTTTTCTCTCTCCTGATACCAGCCACTTCCTACAACATTATGTAGCAGGAAATGGGCTCACAGCTGTGGTTGAACTAATTGCAAAAACAGAAAGGTATGGTACCACACAAATTACGGTAAACTTCTGCAGGGATTAACTGACTAGGGAGGAAAATCTAATTTCAGATTGTTTAATGCCAAGTCCTTAAAACACAAGTTTGAAGACATCAGTCACTATCCAGTAGTTCACCCTGTACATTGGAACCCTTTGATTTGAGTCATCAGTGTATACAACTGAAATAAACCAGACACCTGGTGGTGATGTACTGTAAATTAATTTGAACTGCTCTGCAATAAAACTCAGACCATGTCTACTAAGTGCTGGAGAGTTTATCAGCGGGACGAGACATACTGTAATTTGCATTTTATTTCCTTGTTTGATAGATACTGTGACACCCGGGATTTCTGAAAACGCAGACTGTACTGTGATGATACTGTCTCAGTCCCTGCTGGATCCGATCAGATAAGATGCTTGTAAAATCTTGACTCTATAGTCTTTGCCAGTAGAGTATACCACTATCTTCTTGCACTGCCAACACACACTCTCACACACTGACAAAACAAAACTAAAAAAAAAATCCCATTCACTATGCTGTAAAGGTCAAGATATAGTCTTTCCCTGTATCCGTAAGAAAATATTTTCTAAATGGATTTGGTCACATTAAGTCTTATAATTAGGCGGTAACAAAGGACACACTGAATAAGTAGTTTATTTTGTGAAATGACAAAGCTTAATTCATTTGCTTCATTTGAACCCCTTTATAGCTTACTGTGCTCTGTGAAAATCAACTTCCTTAAAACAGGAGTCAGACAATAATTGAATTACTAGAGGGTTTATTTGCAAAGCTTTTAATCCAGTCTTCAATTCACTCACATTTTTAAAGGAGAACATTATTACTTAGTTTGTTTTCTGTTATAGCTTGGAAAAATTCTCCCGGAGTAAACACATTGTAAACCAGCCCTACAGTAAGCAGGGAAAAACTGTCAAATGCGATATTGCTAATTTGATTTCAATTGTAAATGAATGTCAATTCAATTGTCATTACTTATGCCACACTAGTAAATATAATCCCTACAGATTCTTCTCTTGACTCATTCTAAACATCATTATAATGATTTAGGCGCCTGTGGAAGGGTGGTGGGCAATTCACTGACACACAGGAGACAGAACTGTAGTTGAAACGCCACTCTGGTGCACTGATTTATTTTCGCATGCAGAGGGTGCTATTGTCCGTGGCCTTTATACCGGCAACGGTAATCAGGACCACAGAGTTACCAACACAGGTATACAGTCAGGTTGATGCTGGCGCACTCGCAGGTGCTCAAAATAATAATGAAAACAAAAAGCGAAATGAAAAGGGAAAATAAAACACAGTAATAAAACTACAAAATAAAGGAGCTGCTTACGCAGTGCCTCCACTGCCGCTAAGCCGGTCAGCTTGGGTCTCCGTCTACGCTCGGTTCTGCACTATACTCAGGGGTGGCCAAGGTTCCCCTTCTAGTTACACATGTTCCCTCGGGTACGTAACAAGTTATTTTATTTATTATTTTCTTTCTCTGAACTGGCTGCTTGCCTCTTTTGTTCTCTCGCTCCAACCACTGGCGTTCCTGCCTAGTGTTTGTTTACACTGGCCTTCTCAGCCAGCGTCTCTGGGTATTCCCAATCATGGTCACCCGAATGCATAAGCAAGCACAGTACTTATGGGCTGAGCAATCCCCCAAGGCCTGCCTCTCAGCCACAGAGAGAGGGAAAACCAACACACCCTCTTCCCACCTCTCTGTGTCACTGCCATGACTGACAGGCGGATCTTACGAGGCTGCTGCCCACTTCCTGCAGAACCATGCATGCACCAGATAGTCAGCACAGATTTCCCCTGTTACAGTGCCATTTTGAAACATACCAGACCTCACTTCCTAATACCACCTGTGTTACGTTCTATTATGGTATGTCAGTAAATCATTGCTCACTTTATTTTAAGTGTTTAAAGTATTGACTATGCACATATCGAAGGGTAATGCCTTGTACATGGCCTTATCTCAACATTATGCTATGTAGAATTTTCTGTTTCATCTCTTTACTTTTCTAAACCACATGCTGCGTATCAAACCTATATCCCATAAAGACACAACACCTGTTTTGTTTCAAACAGATACTGGAATACTTTTACAGCAAGAGGACAAAGCATCCAGCAACTGAATTAATAATACAAAAAAACCATTGAAAAGATAATCTGCTGCAATAATTAGGTTTGCAAGGAGATGGCAGTAAGTAATGGTTTTCTTCACACTGCCTTAAGGCTTGCAGGGTGGCAAGCGTGTGTTTTCCTTTTAAACAGTCGTTTTGTAGTGGGGAGACAAATCAGGATTCATAAACATTGACATGCAATAGCTGTTTCAACTACAATTCAATATAATGTTCACTCGTGAGCTCAACAGCAAAAATTAGGCTGGAATTTATTTGTACAGCTATGGCTAAAAAGTTGAATTAACACATTTTGCTTCATAAAGTCGAATGAAACCTGGTGAATAATGTTACGTTAACATATTGAATTACATACCGCTTTGTAGTTTTCCATACACTTAAAGAAAAACTGACAAAAATTGAAACATTTCGAAACCTAATACTGTACTACTATTATGGCTTCCGGTAGACTTTTGCGATATAATTTTGTAGTTTATTTGATGACATGATGTTAAATAAAATATCAAAATTATATTCATATAGTTTTTTTGTTTGTTTGTTTTTTTTTTTAAATTATGTCTCGATCCTAACATTCTAGGCCATAGCTGTAGTATTAAAAAAAAAAACATTTTTTGTTATTGTCACTAACTATTGTTTTTTTTATTGATTCAAATCTTTTTTGTAATGAAATGTTGGAAGAAAGTGCCTCAATGCTAGAGAAAGCATCACCTTCTTTCTATTTAAGGCATGAATGAGTGAGGGATTCGATTTGTCCAGTGTCCAGCATTAAAGTCTCTTCTCACCAAACAAATATAAGTAACCTACTGGAGATTTTCAAAAGTAAATAAATGTTAAGTTGTTTGTAACTACAAGGTGGAATTTTATTTAATTTTCTACTATAATTATTTTGATTGAATTAAAGAAAAGGCATTAGGCAAGATCATGGTCTGTAAGATAATTATGCAATTATTATGGAATTCAGCTGTGCAACACCTTTGTCAGGGTGCACCATGCAGACACAGCTTGACCATCTTCGCGGGCTGTTTTTCCCCAGAACATAAGCTTGACTTAGATTTAACATATGTGCAACTGAATGATAAAATTAAGTTTCATTACAACTGGATGAGTGGTTCTTAAGATATATCTAAGAGTGACGAATACACAGGTACCTCGACTATAACCCTGTTGGGAGGTGACAAAGGATTACAATATATACATAAGTAGCATTTTAAACAGGGCCAAGACAACCATCATATCAAGAAGAAGAAGGTAAAAAGCACAAGACCAACATCTTACCCAAGTAGTCAGGGATAGTCTGATAAAATCCACCTAACAGTACAATAATCATTAACAATAATCCCAGAAACATATAAAAGACCTTGATATACCGTCTTTCAGTCCATATGTAATGCAGAATCTATTGAGTTTGAAGTAAACTTCTGTGCTGCGCAGCCTGTCAATGTGTTTCTACTTGATCACAGAGAAGGGGGCCAAGCTGCAGACACAAGACATTGGACATGGCGCCGAACACAACTTACAAATCTATGCTGGTGCCAACTTTAAATACACTTTTGTTCCAGGCACCTGGAGCCAATGTTGGCACCATAGTGTCTGTTTGCCCACGACTGCAGGGATGATCGAGGGAGCATGAGTGCCTGTGCCTGTCTGAGTCAGGGTGATCAGAGCACCATTTTTTAAGCCTTTCCTGTTAATAATCAGAGAAAATCTTATCTTCAAACACCCTATAACAGCCACAAAGTCCTCTCTCCCTTATTCTGCTTATACCAGTGCAAATATAACCTACTTAAGCACATGGGCCCTGTACTGTACGAGCTCCTGAAATGAGATATCTAGTGAGCTTTAGCTTGGATCCTGTACACAGTGTGTAAACCAAGGCTTAAAAAGTCAAATCCAGGACTCTAAAACACACAAACAGGTTATAGTTTTTGTCCCTTTCAAATCAGACCTGAAGATTTTTCTATTTATTTTTTTATTTTGCATTTTTACTTTAAAATATTCCCATAAATACAGGATGAAAACATCCAGCAAAAATATGAAGAGTACTTGGACAGATGAAGCTGAATTCTCATTCCTATTTCATTCCTGTTGGAGGCGGAAACCATGCCTCCATAATGAAAAATACTCTAACCTTCGCCTCAAAGGGACATGAACAGGAATTTGAAGAGCGAAGCCAAGATGTCACACATTCAAGCCAACACAAAACCTGGATCTCAATCCAGTGGAGGCACTATGATATTAACATGACAGATGTCTCTCTGGGAAAGAAACTATGATATTTTGGCGGGACAGCATAGTACCAAAGGGCAGAAAATAATTTCTCTACAATAAATATTATCAAAGACATGGTACCTGTTACCACACATTCTTTTAATAAAAAATGGAAAGTTATGATTTTTTGCTAATGTTCTATGCTTCAAGAATGGTACACATGCTGACAGTCAGGGCTTCAGGCAAAGCTTCTGAAAGAAAGAAACCGAGGAAGCCCTGCAGATTTACCTAATACCGGTATATCATCGATCACAAACACATTTGTTGAAAAGGTGAAGTCTGAACTGTAAACTCAGATGCTCAGCACAACTTCTGAATATTATTTCCAACCAAGTGAAAGTCAAACTGGTCATGCAGGGATCAGATTCTGACAAGAAAAGACCTACGACTGATTGACTGAAGGTAAGTTATGCAAAGGTATGTCAATGGCTCTATAAGTTAGACTGCAAGGTCAGACTAGCCTTCTTCTGAAACCCAGGCCCAACCCCCTGCCAGTGCTTAAACATCTATTCATGCATTCCAATCACCGTTTATTCATAATGGATCCCATCCTTTCACTGCAGATCGAGTTTGAACTGGTGACTAGTTCCATTACAACATTATGCATCACAAGGTTAATACAAACCATGGGAATCATACATTCACACTGTGTCTTAAAAAGTTAAAATGTGTAGTCAACACCGGATAGGCCTGGTTTTCCTGTGTGAATGGGGGGCGGGGTCAGTAAGGGTTCTATTGCAATGGTTTAAACAGCAGCAATGGAGTGGATCCCCATGCCACTTTATTTGTATTATATACTGAGCATCAAAAGAAACGTATCACTTATATTTGGATACAATTCACTAGATGTGACCGAAAAATGACGAACTCTGTTTTAGAGCAGGTGCAGTGATTTTTTATTGTGCTGATTGACATCACGAAGATGCTGCAAAATGATCTGTTGATCTTGGGCAGGTGTTGTGGCTCTTGGTCTCCCAGTTCGTGGCCTGTCATTGACAGAGTGTGTCTGGTTATACCGTCTCGCCAGGTTTGAAATTGCTGGTTGTGAGCACCCAAGACGGTGAGCCACAGTACGCTGCCCTAGTCCAGCCTCCAACATGCCGATTGCACGAAGGCCCTGCCCTCTTGACAGGCGTCGTTTTTTTTTCTGTGATTTTCTTTATTGCTTTTATTCAAGCTTGCAATTCAACAGCTGAAATCACTCCATATCCAGTGTCCAATCAACTGTCTCACTAATTAGGTGATTAAGTGCATATACTTCAGTCATAGTCACTCAAGCGTGTCGTGGTCAAGGATGAATGATCGAGTGATTAAAAAGAAACCAAAAACATTTAGTCAATGTCCATCATTTATATACCTTATTTCTTTCAAAAGTAAATGTGTTTTAATAGTGATAAGTTTATTTTGTTGCTCTGTATATTAAGGAATACTTTATTTCCTGTGCTCTTAATCATCATGTTTTACTGTTTCAGTCTATTCGGCATGTTTAATAAAGTTACCAGCACATTTAACCTTTGGGGCTGTCTCTGAGGAAACCTGAGCAAGGTGTCATTTCTGTAATAAGGCCGGTATAGAAATCACTACTAACTTCTTCCTGCCTGTAACAGAGAGTTTGTGAAATGTTTTCAATTGCAAATATTTCACCTTAACGGGGCTTGCTTATAGACTGCCCAAAGAAAAATATATGAATACAAATCAATTATATATTAGTGAGGAAACAGTGATAAAGGATGATGATTAATATTGTGGGATAATAAAGAAGTATTATAGTAAAGTTTTCCTTTAATAAGGATAACTTAGCCCTGTATTTTTTGATGAACCACTCCTAACTTAGTCTAGAGGCTTAATCCACCCATCTTTCTTACCAAAGGACCTTTAAAATAGTAATGTATTAAGCACACATGCAGACTGAAAGTTCACATTCCAAGTACTGCATCATGCATGTTCATGACCAACAACATTATAATAAAGTTTTAAAGTATGCCAACTGAAGCCCTGAAGGACTAAACCTGCAAATTGCATCAGCCAACTATAAAGAGCCACACTACACCAAAAGGAACCAACATTCACTTCTTTTTTATTTAAATGCTTCACTTTTTATCACCTTTAAAACAGATCAACATTGAAATTAGGTTTGCATATATAACTTGGCAGTATTATGTGCTGTACAGGAAATGTAGTTTTCTTTCTTTATAACACATTTTTACAGTATAATCTCAGAAGCAGCAGAACAATTTGAATGTAGTTATAGCAAGATACCATCATTACATTACATTATCGGTGCGTATTATTGTATAGTATGATGCACCCTATGATGTTTTTTTTGTTACAAGAATGAGCATATTGAAATTGGTGCCCCGTTGCTTTGAGTAACTCACAAATAAACTGCTAATCATAAATGGATATTCTCATGCTGTCGCGCTATTTTTAATTAAAAAAAACAAGACAAAGTAAAACAGAAACAAACGCCTAACTTCGTTTTTGGAGCGCTGACTACACAGGTAAGCCCCTGACTAACTCGCAGGACGGCTAAGCCGTTTACCTGTCACACAACACAAAACAAAAACCACACAGGTTTAATACAGTACTTGACGGCTAAGACAGAGCACACTATCTGCCTTCTACTCAGCAGCCGCCCCGTGCAGACTAGCTGCACGTCTTAAATACCCTGCACCCGGTTCTAATTTTCAATCACCACCGGATGCAGGGGATAATAAATATATAATAAATAAAACAATTAGCCACTGGGGCATATGCACATGTTTTATGCAGGGAGGATTTCAACCCCCTCCCTGCTGTCTTACTATATATATATATATATATATATATATATATATATATATATATATATATATATATATGCCATGTGATTGTGTTATTATCTGGCTATTGGATGCCCAACTGGATGAGCAGCAACATTTGTGTCTCTACTTTTATTTCTGCTTCTCTTTACCTTCCTATTACCCCCCCCCCCCCCCCCGCCCCGCCCCATAACTGTATCCATCAACATAGTTTCCCTATCATGACTCTGAGTTGATCAAAACGCAGAGAGAGAGAAAACGGTCCCAGTGCTGTTTTCCCATCTTCTCTCGCTCTTCTCTGATTTCATGACCTCAAAGTTAACCTTCTATTCTTCCTATTAGCAAGTCTAAGCAGGCAGACTTCAAACAGTTTTTGCTGGGTCACAAGGTTTAACAGTCAGGGAGATAATCATCTAAATTACATTTTTGGGGCTGATGTCCCAGACAGGCCAACAAGAGTTATTTTACCAGCTTTCGCTGCTAATCAGAGGGGCCTGTGTGCCGTGGTATCGGTCGGCCGTTGCCTTTTTTTGTTTCTCTCTCCCTCCCCAGAGACCAGCCCTATACTGACGGATCAGGGAGAGCAGCTGCACTGCTTTCTAGCTCCCACAACGTGTGCTGTAGAGGTCCAGGAGACATGAAAGGCAATTGTGGATCAATCTCCCAGCAGCAATATTTTTTCATCTCACGGCTGTGTGACATAATCTTTTCAGCACCCATTGATGGTGGAAGTCAACATAAATGTTGCTGCCAATTTCTGCAAGCTGTGAATGGATAGTTTGAGGGAGGGGGCTACTGTAAGTAAAGGATCTTTTTATGCAAGTCCATCCTCTTGGGAAAACATTAATTGAACACTCTGCTTCTACACACTATTAGACCAATAAATGACAATCATAACTTTACCAATACCAACGAATGGAAAGAAAATACATTTTTTATGACTAGATGAGAGAACTGGAACTAACAAATAACAATATTTACCGAAATAAGCCTAGGTGAGGTAATTATTATTTTGGCAATTATTGGCAATTGCATTAAGGCTATTTTTACAACCCCGTTGAGGTTAATACCTTTGATTTTTTGTTCACTGCCTTGACTCGCTAAAAGCTGTTTGTTCAGTAAACTAAGGCTATACAAGAAAACACAGCTAAGAGTAAAAACAGATATATACAGTATATCTATATAGATATATACAGTAAATATATATATATATATATATATATATATATATATATATATATATATATATATAGATAGATAGATAGATAGATAGATAGATAGATAGATAGATAGATAGATAGATACAGTAGCTCCTAAGAAAAAGCCAACATGCTGCCAAACGCTTGTTTAGTAGCAGTGGCAGCTCCTCCCATGATGAGGCACTGCCTCACAAAGAATTTTCAACAGGTCAAAACACTGCTAAAATCAGGAATTTGCCAAACTTGCAAAAAATCTATATTAACAGTATATTTTTCTGCCCATTAGCAACACATAGCAATGAAGCATTTTTATACACTGTAAATACAAATGTTCATTCTAGAACTTACAGTAGTTGTCTGACTGCACTCTTCAGTCACAGTTGTTCTTCACTTGTCAAAAATGTCTGATGCTTATCTAAATACTGCTGTCCTTTGACTACATTAATCCTGCTACTATTTCTCCCCAGGAAGATATACATTAACTTATTGACATCACTAAATACAATGGGGTCTTTCATATTTTTTTTTTTTTTTTTTTTCACCAAAGCGTTAAAATACAAGTAGATCTCATTGTCAAGTTGTTACAGCCAGGATGAACACAAAAACAGTTATTTAAAGTGTAATTTTTGTAACTTTTTATTCTGAAAGAAGAAACAGACCCATTAAAGTTACTAAACACAACACAATACCTGGTAAATTTAAGGGCATTTAGGTGTTTCTAAGTTGTTTCTTACTAACAGGTGTTTTCAAAACAAAATGGTGAAAATGAATGAACCAGTAAACCAAAGCTTTATGTCACATATGCTCTGATAAGAATACTGTGAATTTTCCAAATGTCCCATGCTGGCTAAGAAAGCATGTGTTGAACCAGAAACCCAGACACGACACTGACAGGCACCAGGTGTTGGGAAACCCTTGTCTACTACTGTTCAGGCTTACCTTGCATATGCCATCACTATAGCCTCTATAAGGACGCTGCACTAAGGATCAACTGCAATTTACCAGTGTTTCGTTTGCCGAAAGACCAAAACATTCCGTTATACTACTAGTCAGTGGTCAGGTCTGGCAATAATTTGTTTTGGGTTTTTAAATACCTTACTTAATTAATATGTTTTGATACATTAATATATGTTATGCAGACAGCTCAAATAGAAATAGAAGGGTTATAGTGTATCTGACATTTATTAAAGAGATGGACAAAGAACAAAATGTTCAAGTAAGATTCTTACTATATTTGCATGGGTGTGGAAATTTAAAATGTTCAGTTTGAACAAAAGCAGCATTTTGTTTACATGCCAAACCTGCTGTGAGCTGACTGCTGTCATGCAAATTGGCCTGGGAAAGGTTTATCTGGCTCTTTTAAAAGATTATTTTCCCATAAACCTTTATCTACACACATTTTCAGTAGCATTTGTAATTGAAGGTGGTCAAATGAGATATAGTATTATTGTTTGTTTTTTTGTATTTTTTGTATGTTTTGTAGGAGTACAGTGTATACAAAAAGAAAAATAAGGTGTTTAATTTAATTTTGTTTACAGGCCTGCGACATTAAGTCTGTTTAACGTGAGGTGTCCTTTGCTTTACAAATATTATGGCTCTTTGGTCTTAAAACCCTTTGAGTTGATGTAAGTCTATAACATTGTAACAGTCTAGATCATTGTTAGATCAAACCTAAGTTTTGCTTCAGGGAAATGTATATAGATTCATTCATCCATAGCTCAAAATTATTTGGTTTCTAAAACATTACGTACTTAGTTAACTGTGGCTATTCCAGAACACAACGAAAAAGGCTGCATCTATAGCCCAATGTGAAAAGTTACCAGTGGTTGAAGAAGTCAATGCTATGTAACTACACTTCATTCCTTGAAGCATATTTAATAATGCTTAATAAAGTCCACCATGGCTCTCACTGGCCCTGGAAGCTCTTAGTCACTTAACCGCCATCCCATCCCTTCTCATCAACATTAACTAAAAACTAGTGTTTCTTTATTGCATTACTTGGAGTAATGTCGGTAAAAAAAAACCCCAAAAAACATGCAAAGTCAGAAAAGATAAAAATAACTTGATCCACCCTGTACGTACTTATGCTACACTTTACATTTTTTTCCATATATCTGGAGAACCACTTATCCAGTTGCCATGGTTATTATGTACATACTGTTGATATATGTCAGGTATATCATATTTATTGTCGTGCACAGGAGCCCCTAGACAGCTCCCCAGGCCAGGGTTAATACTCTCGAACGCTTTCTGTAAGTTATTCGTTAGTCTGAAGTCAGATCTGAGAATAGTCAGCCAGCTTCAGAAATATCCATTTGCTCTGCTACAGTTAACACAATCAGACAATTTCTCTGCAGTCTTATGCTTTCCACTGCATATGTCTAAGTATGCTGCCTTTTACAAGGTACATTATCAGTTATATATCCATGAAACTTTTATCAAGTAATATGACAATATTTTTAAAGCCTGTTTTAGTGAATTAGGTTTGGTAGTCATAAAACTTTAGACTGTTTAAGAGGGGTTAGAACTTGTGAGTATGCATCAAAACACTATCAAAACCAAATGTAAAAATCACTTGCATTTATTGTGTTAGTTTGTCAGAGATCAGATTATCTTCCCGTTGCATCGTCATCATCATAATCTTTACCTGATAAAGAAGGTGTAGAATATTAATAACTGGCTTGAATTTTCTTAAAGTGCCAATTTGAAAATGATTCAAAACAAATATTTCCATAAAACAAAATTATAAAATACAAAAAAATAGTTGGTTTTGCTCTATTATGTGTACTGGATTGTGTGGTTTTACTAAAATTGCTGTGTTTATATCCATAAAACCACAAATGGTCCACTGTGACCTGTGTTGGAAGGTCAAAGGAATTAATATGCTGGGTGTATTGTGAAACTCGTATAACTGATAGATTTATGGAGAAAATAATACTGAATGGAATCCTGTTCGTTTTTTTGTTTTTCTAAAATGTAGTTGTACATATGTGACTTTGTATGAGTACATGCGTTTTTGGTTTAAATGAATCAAGTTTGTGTTAAAGAATAAAAATACATATGCAAACAACTGCAAATAAATTAATAGTTTTTTCATGTTCAAATTATCTTTAAAAATGTAAATATTCAAATATACTTTCATTTTTAACTTTGAAAAAATGTATAGGCGAATTAATGCTATATTACACTAAATAAATTTCTCAGGAGTAAATAAACCAAGTACCTTTTGATACATACATTCCATTACAGGAACGAATAGGAACATTTTTGCCTATGTATACATTTCAGTAGAGTTTTAATTGTGGGGAAGTAGAATTAGTTTTGAAAGTATAAATAAAAATACAAAAAGTTATGCTGTGTTAAAAAATGGACCTACAGCAATCATCTGTAAATTACTGTAAGCCAAAATACATGCAAAAGAAGTACCAGTAGTTTCTAAGTCATAAAAGTACCTGCATCCAATCCTATTTACAATGGCTACCCTAATATCTACTCACATAGATGCAAACATATAATGTAGGGTCTGAACAGTCATGATTTTTTTTGCAAAAATACACAGTAATTGTATATTACAGAGCTGGTAACAAAATCTTAAATGACACTTTTGAGTCCACAAATTAACATTCTCATTTGCGTGTTCTAATAAAAATAAAATATTTTCCAAAAAAAAAAACATATGGAAATAATTTTTTGTGTGTAAAGGACCGTAGTCTCTATAGTACATGTTACAGTAATCGAGTAATATAGGGTCAAATCAAAGTATTTTTTTAGAACAGGCAATGTGAGCTGGAGGAGTAGACTGAGAACACTACCTGAACCCTACAATTTACTGCAAAATGTTAAAATGTTCCACCATATCGAACAATGATGTGTTTTCTTCTGAACATCTTTTGTTTTGAATAAATAACGTATCATTGTCAATAGAGTTCAGGTTAATTGATTCCGGCCCCCGATAGTTATCTGAAATAAAAACATAGCAACCACTTCCTAAAAGGAAGGTGCATGGTCCTGAATTTGTGCTTAATGTCCACTTCTTTCATGTGCTTCATTTCTTTTGTGGGACAGATTAGTAGTAATTTAATTATTTTCGTTGTTTGCCAAAGTGCTTTATCACTTAGAAATGAAATGTAACAGACCACAGACCAAGATTAGACACCACAGAGTGTTCTGAACTTTATATGGCTACAGAACATATATATTTACTGGTTCCATGATTCCCTTCCTTCCCCCACTTAGAAGAAGAAAAATGTACATTATAATAGCCACCGCATAATATCTTAGTCCGGCAGTATGTGAATGGCAGGTTTCAATATTATGTTCCCCCCAGGGGTGATTACAGTGCTGAAAGACTTTGGAAAGAGATCTGCTTTAGAGCATTAATAGCATGTCAGTATTGAGATACAATACTGTTTCGATTTAAAAATGATTATTTTAGGTTTTACCGGATGCAGTGTCCTGATCAAGGCGCTATCTGAGGCTTCAAGTGAAACATTTGTCTTACTTGACTTAATACATTTATAATTGTTTTTTTAAGGCGAATAAATTCCTTAATGCATTCCATCCTAAAAACACAGTAATAATATCCAAGGTGAATACTTATTTAATGTTAACTTTTGAGGGTTTGTAACTAAGTTTCCTGTCTCTTGCTGTGTTTTAGTTTATTCTTTGTGCCTGAGCTGTTCTCCGAAGCAAAACTCCAGAGGAGTACTTTTGGGCAGTTCCAACAAAAATGTGGATGATATGAAAAAAATCCATATGCTAAATAATAATAATAATAATAATAATAATAATAATAATAATAATAATAATAATAATAATAATAATAAAGAAATGCAAAAAATAATCAGAGAAAAAAGAAACAAGACAATAAAAAATGAAACTCTAAATACAGTGCCTTGCGAAAGTATTCGGCCCCCTTGAACTTTGCGACCTTTTGCCACATTTCAGGCTTCAAACATAAAGATATGAAACTGTAATTTTTTGTGAAGAATCAACAACAAGTGGGACACAATCATGAAGTGGAACGAAATTTATTGGATATTTCAAACTTTTTTAACAAATAAAAAACTGAAAAATTGGGCGTGCAAAATTATTCAGCCCCCTTAAGTTAATACTTTGTAGCGCCACCTTTTGCTGCGATTACAGCTGTAAGTCGCTTGGGGTATGTCTCTATCAGTGTTGCACATCGAGAGACTGACATTTTTGCCCATTCCTCCTTGCAAAACAGCTCGAGCTCAGTGAGGTTGGATGGAGAGCATTTGTGAACAGCAGTTTTCAGTTCTTTCCACAGATTCTCGATTGGATTCAGGTCTGGACTTTGACTTGGCCATTCTAACACCTGGATATGTTTATTTGTGAACCATTCCATTGTAGATTTTGCTTTATGTTTTGGATCATTGTCTTGTTGGAAGACAAATCTCCGTCCCAGTCTCAGGTCTTTTGCAGACTCCATCAGGTTTTCTTCCAGAATGGTCCTGTATTTGGCTCCATCCATCTTCCCATCAATTTTAACCATCTTCCCTGTCCCTGCTGAAGAAAAGCAGGCCCAAACCATGATGCTGCCACCACCATGTTTGACAGTGGGGATGGTGTGTTCAGGGTGATGAGCTGTGTTGCTTTTACGCCAAACATAACGTTTTGCATTGTTGCCAAAAAGTTCGATTTTGGTTTCATCTGACCAGAGCACCTTCTTCCACATGTTTGGTGTGTCTCCCAGGTGGCTTGTGGCAAACTGTAAACGACACTTTTTATGGATATCTTTAAGAAATGGCTTTCTTCTTGCCACTCTTCCATAAAGGCCAGATTTGTGCAGTATACGACTGATTGTTGTCCTATGGACAGAGTCTCCCACCTCAGCTGTAGATCTCTGCAGTTCATCCAGAGTGATCATGGGCCTCTTGGCTGCATCTCTGATCAGTCTTCTCCTTGTATGAGCTGAAAGTTTAGAGGGACGGCCAGGTCTTGGTAGATTTGCAGTGGTCTGATACTCCTTCCATTTCAATATTATCGCTTGCACAGTGCTCCTTGGGATGTTTAAAGCTTGGGAAATCTTTTTGTATCCAAATCCGGCTTTAAACTTCTCCACAACAGTATCTCGGACCTGCCTGGTGTGTTCCTTGTTCTTCATGATGCTCTCTGCGCTTTAAACGGACCTCTGAGACTATCACAGTGCAGGTGCATTTATACGGAGACTTGATTACACACAGGTGGATTCTATTTATCATCATTAGTCATTTAGGTCAACATTGGATCATTCAGAGATCCTCACTGAACTTCTGGAGAGAGTTTGCTGCACTGAAAGTAAAGGGGCTGAATAATTTTGCACGCCCAATTTTTCAGTTTTTTATTTGTTAAAAAAGTTTGAAATATCCAATAAATTTCGTTCCACTTCATGATTGTGTCCCACTTGTTGTTGATTCTTCACAAAAAATTACAGTTTCATATCTTTATGTTTGAAGCCTGAAATGTGGCAAAAGGTCGCAAAGTTCAAGGGGGCCGAATACTTTCGCAAGGCACTGTATAATTTTTTTTTCAGACATTAGGGCAAGATGTGCTGTGATTTTTGGAAAGGACTTTAATGCTTATACAGTGCCTGTGCTTGTGGTGCATACATATTAACAGATCTGAAATGTGCAGTTGGAAAAGATTACACTGCACAAATGTCCAATCGTGGACCACCCTGTATTTCTTGCATACTTCTTAGGCCTTCATTACACTTTATTAAGTCCAGTGTTTATTCAGAGTTTTTTTTGTTTTTGTTTTTGCCTGCTGAATGCTAAAGACATTTAAGCTGCTCTAGGTTTGGTCAAAATCAACATATTGTCAATATGCAATAGGGTTGCATTATGTTAATATAAAACAATCAAAACTGATTCATCGTTTGTTTTTCAGGATATTAAAAAGAATATGCTAATTTGGTAACCCTTTAACTTTTGCCACAGTTGTCAGTCCAAAAACCAAGCCTCAACATGTTCAATGCAAACAATCAGCAAATATGTATACATTTAAGATAAGGGATAATAATATTCAAGACACTGGATCAAGGTACAATAATTACACAGTTCCAGCTTCAAAGAAGAAAATAGACGTCTTACACACTGCAAATGAATGCCACTTATTTTTGTTACATTCTTGAACTTCATTTACCTTTTGAGAACTGTTAATGAGGGACTACAACTTTAAATGAATGGCTCACTCAATACCTTCTCCCAAGTACATCTATAAGTTTGCCCCATACACTCCAAGGGCACATACTCTTCTGATTAAAAGATGTGCATGACCCATTCTTTAATGAATACTGAAAAGACTTCCTGGGGTTATACAAACTTTTTCTTACTAATCAAATGAGATGTGTAGGCATCTTTCAAAACATATTCCTTTGAAGACCCAGACTGACGGTTTCCTTATTCAACAATATGACAAGCATTCATAACAAAGACTTAGATGAATGAAGTAAGGATTGTTTTTGTTCCCAAATACAGTAGTTGTTCTAAATTTAGAGGCCAATCAAATTGCACAGTTATAAACAAGCAATGTAAAAGAATTCAGCATATAATGGTTAAACATGTTTAACTTGTACAGTTAATATCAAAATGTACAATATGAAGTATACACTTAAGCTATCTTTGGTTTTAGAGTCTAGTGGTGGAGAAGGCTGTAAAGACTTGCTGTATGTTGTTGTGGAGGTGCAAAAGTAGATCTGGAATGACACAAGCAAGCACTTTGCCAACTGTACTAAAGAGCTAGGCTCCTTTTGGGGGATTATCAGCCCAACGTTCATAAACACCATTATTTAATAAGAACATGTTCAATATTTATTTCATTGAGTTATTTCACATTTCCGCCCTTGGTACAGAACTAGCATTGCATTTTCTTCTGGCTTCCACTCTGACACATTATATAACTCCCTAATAAACACTGGAGAACAAGAAAAGGTTTATCTATTTGTATGGTAATGCACATACTTCATTATTGTCACATTGTTCACATACAGTCCAATCCAACACTTGCGGGAGGCATATTAAAGTCTTAAAGGCTCCTTTTGCAACAGATATCTTCCAGACTACAACAGAAATTTGGGGAATATAACATGTACTGTGTGTATAACACCCACCCTGAGTATAACATGCATGACTGTGCTGCCTTGGGTAACATTCCTCATACAATATCTCCTCTTGGATACTACATTATCAAAAATAACATACTGTACTATATAGAATACTGCTACTCATGTATACCATACACCTCTTTGATAAGCAAATGTTTCTTAAAAAATGTCCTTCACTGACTACATACCTCTGGGCGTGGATCTCATTTGTGTGAAACAAACATCTCATTTGTGTGAAACAAACATCTCATTTGTGTGAAACAAACATCTCATTTGTGCGAAACAAACATCTCATTTGTGTGAAACAAACATCTCATTTGTGTGAAACAAACATCTCATAGTACTACTAATAAAACTAATTCAGACATGTGCAACTGTAAAACACGTGTCTGATAAACACTTCTAAAGACTTCAATAAAACATACAGCTTTCTAGTACCCTTTGTGGAACTACCAAAAACACATTATATTTTTCATAACAACCAGATTTTCTGTTTCATATTTGGGATTCTGTTTCAAACTATGATTGTGTTCTTTCTGTAGTAATTCCAGGATTTTGGAAAATTAACCCCTTATGTATGGTTTGCTGGGAAGAAATTATAAAATGTATAAAATAATGCACAGTTATGTTTGAAAAAAATACATTAAAGTATTAAAATAACAGCTATATAACAGTGGGTATGCAGAGTTAGTAGCTTGGTTATATTATTGCATGCAATGTATATTGTGGCAAATTGTTAACAAAGTATGTAATCGAGATACATGATATAAAGACAGTCGTACACTATAAGAATTAGTATTGATAAAATAGATCACCATTGACTAGATCCACTTAATGCGGAATCACCTATATGGTCATCCAGTTTGATCAAAAACATTTTTAAGTGATAGCTTGGCACTACACAGTACATATATTTTACTGCCTTAAAAAGGCAGGATCTTGATAGTATTACTCACACTAAGAAAGCAGAGATAAAAAGCATACTACATACTAAGTAGAATTCTTCAGATGTAGGGGGTATTCAAAGTTTTATCCAACCATATTTTTTTTTAGCATGAGTATTGGACAATAAAATAAAATAAAAATTAAAAACTCAAGTACATTCATTTATGTAACTACACTATGTAAAACATAGTGGTGCAGTAAAAGATGCAAATGGAACAGATGCAATTAATTATATATATATATATATATATATATATATATATATATATATATATATATATATATATTAGCTCAAAGAGATCTATTTATAATAAAAGCACAGCTACAGACATATCAAACTAATATGCAACATATGGCATTAACTCGTTTCCTGAACCAATACTAAGTGCACGTCGTCATAAAGTATTAGTAATAGTGTTCAATATAGTACCATGTACTTTGGGACCACAATAAAAGGCCCAAACTGCCTCATGTCCAAAACCCATACCGGCTCTTCCAGAAACCAATGGCAACCAACCATCTTGCAACCAAACTTTTAATGTCATACAAGAGATGTAAACAAAGTTCAAAGGCCTTGGACATCACTGACTACCCGCACACTTCAGAGCTCTTTCCAGCAGTACACAGCCTGGTTTTCCCTGTGTGATTTAACACCAAGAGCCTAATTCCTGACCCATGAAATCGGTATTACATGCAATCCCCTTTTTTTTCCATTAATCAAACCTGCAACTAAGATTTTCCTATGCAGTGAAATGCATTATATTTGAGTTCAGGCAGGAAAGATTTGGCTGCATGGGTACTCTGTCCACTGCAAAATCCTCACGTTGATGCTAGAGTTTAAATATAGATATTACAGAAATGTAAAAAAGAAATATACCAACCCTTTTCAAACATTTGCGTTTCTATATACTGTAGGGATCAAGAGATTAGACTCTGGCTTGTCAAAAACACTGCATAAAAAATTCCCTAAATTACTACTGGCAGAATAAAAAAGCTGCTAAATGAAAATCAAAGAGACCAAGAAAGCTTTTTTGTTTAACTACTAACATTTGTAAGATTGTAAAACACAGCCTTACACCAGTCTTGTAAACTTACAGTAAATAACTGAAACAGGGTGAGGCCAGGTCCAGCAACTGATTTTTTTAAGGCGACGTAGCATTGGATACAAAACACAGGACATTTTACTGACAAAAATCCCTATAAAAAAATACACCAAAATACTGCAAACATTTTTTTGTACTCTCACTGACTTTTTCAGAAACTTGAGATTTTTTAAGCCATGAAAAAACAGTACAATATACAGTAAAAAAAGTAGTAAAAAAAACAGACAAATAAAAATGTTTATGTACTGAGGAAACAAAGAAAAACTGTTATATAAAAACTTACACATTTGTCATAAATTGGAAACATAAAATTGAAAATACCTGTAGAAATCCACACATCATATATTCGTCAAATATGGGCAGACTGGGCCTGTTTTCTCTGTAAATGTTGAGGGTATAGATTGTCATGACAACAGGCTCTGGCTGAGATTCGTCCACCACCAGGATATTGATTCTGCTGCTGCCAAGGCCAACTGGGTAATTAGCCATTCTGTTGAAAGCATAACCCCAATTATTTTTTTATTTAAATCTATATGATTATTGAAAACAAGTTCCATAGATAACTATCTACAAGTTTTTTTTTTTTTTTATAAACAAACATTAAAAATGATACACTCCTCACTTATTCATAATAAACTGTATCACGACTAGAGACGGCAATATGATTACAGATTCAAGGTTTCAAATATGATGAATATATTATTCATTTATGTTTTATTTCATATAAATCAAATACATTTGTATGAAATAATATGTTGGTTCATATAGTGAAAACTTTAACAGAACTAAAAAAGCACTACTCATAATACATCTAAGACATGTATCACATTACGTAGTAAATTGTAATTATTTCTTAGTCTTTTAATGCTACTGTAGTTGATTCCCAGATGAAAATTTCTTAGCTAAACCTTGCATGAAGTGTTGCAGTCCTGAAACTTGGATGACTGGATTCTGAAGGCGAATTATTACAATAGCTCTTAGACAGCACGCTTCAATAACTAAATAGGTAGTACTTTTAAATGTGTCGTACATCATTTCATGTAAATAGTAAATATCTTTCTCCAGCTGGGCAACTGAAAAGGGTTTTGGCAGGATGAATAGAACTTTAGAATTGTTTTGAATGTCTGGTGTGTCCGTTTTCAGTGAATTCATAAACCTCTGACACACCTGTGTAAGACATGGCACTTGAATTGGACAGTGATTTAATTGAATGAATTACATGGGTAGTGAATGTATCATGGAGGAGGCTGTATGCTTTATTTTGTCTTGAGGAATATTCTTAGCATTAATACTAGTAGTAATAATATTCTAGTAAGCATTGACGCATAGGACAGCTAGATTAAGTAGTAAATTATTAAGTCTATATGTGGGATGTTTATGGAAACAGGGTATAGATAGCAGCTGTACTGTTGAGCACCTTAGCTATACCTTCACACTTTGCATTTATAGAGCTTTAGAAAATAATTTTAAGCCATCTGGCTGGTGAATTCTATAGGGAGCTGACATGGGAAAGGTAGCTTGAGTAGTACGGCTCATGCGAAGAAGGTCTGGTCTACCTGGGTCCCTTTCTATCATCCAGGTGCACCTGGCAGCGACAGTCAACAGGCTCTGCTCTTATCTTCACTGTCACCACATCGAAAGGCACTTCGGAGTAGTAATCTTTAATCTTGGGACTAAACTGTGGTGTTAGCTCCAGTGGGGGGTCGGTGTACATCTGTCTGATGTGGGGGAGCGTACACTTCTCTGTGGACCACAGCAGAACAAAAAAAGTGAATAACCATCCAAAGAAACAAATGCAATGCATATAGGCGTATTGCCCCACCTGCTAATTGCTCATTGTAAAAAGAGAAATCCTCATGAGGGTTCAGAAATAAGGACCTATACATCTGTGTCTCCTCCCAGCCAAGTAGAATTGCACATATTCATTCATGTGGTGATTTTGTGCTGGGAGGCTTGTTCTTTTTGTTTTCTGAGTGTGAAAAACCACTGATCATTATAATTCAGCTTTTAAAAGGAAGCCTCCACAGCGAGATGGGAAATCAACGCAGAGGCTAGCTGGATCTGGAATATCAGACATTCATGACAACAGTTTCTATATAATGTTGTTAAAAAACAATTCATCTCACATCTGGTTGCTCATCACATTTGCTGTTAATAATGCACTTTATTTATCACAGTACATAATAAACATCAAAACACTCAAACCTGTTGTTTTCATTATTATTATCCTTTTGTGTGGGTTTAATGAAAGCAAACAAAGGTTTCTGATGAAATGAAGCTTGATGAGAAGTAATAAATGGGTTACAGAGGGGTTTCCTGGAAGAACTGGATATCCCACAATGTTTCAGATTCAGCTAATTTTGCTTAATACAGTATTACCGTTTGCTTAATACAGTATTCCTGCAAAATGAAAAAAAAAGATGTGGTGAAAAAACTCCTTAACCAACATTAATTTCAGTTTTCATTATATTATGAAAATATAAAATGTGGGTTATCAAGTTTTTCCAAGACACCCCTTTTGTTATTTAAGGAAAGTTTAGGAATTAATCTTACCATACAGTCAAAACAAAGAGTAAATGCTGTTTGTGTTTAAAATAAAATATACTGTTATTTTGGACTGCATTGTAGAAGGATGAGCAACCAAGGGTATGACAACAGGCGGCTTAACACTTGAAATCAATGCACTGTCGTTCTGGTGTAGAGCAATACAAGTATTAAATGTGCATTGCGGTCACAGAAGTGTAATATCTAGCCAGTGGGATTGCAGGTCAGCTAATCCGGGACTGGTGGGAGCCCTTTGGGTGTGTTATAAAGATAGCCACTGCACCAACAAATTAATACCAGACCCATACACTTCCAGGTCAGGTGTTAACAGGGAGTAGTGGGCACAAGTGCACACGTGTTTTGGGACAGCCCAGCTTTGACAGTTTTTTGGGCTGCTTGTCTTTAGTTTGTCAGCTATTTCTAACTATGCTATTACTGGCTGGCCTAACAGCAACCAAAAGTGCATATTACAGTCTTGGTTATCGGCTGACCCACCCGTGGTACGCCTCTGGTGGAGTTTTGATTATTGAAATTGAAGTGGCCCCAGCAAGGGTCAGCGAAGCACGACCCAATACACTGCAAGGCAGGACTGGGGCAGCTGGTCGGCTGGCTGAACTCACTTTAATCCCTTAAGACCCAGGAGAGCTCATTTTGTTGCTATTGTTTTTATCAATGTATTCGTACTTTTTAAAAGATACCCCGACATTCACTGTAAATAAATGTTTGGTTTTGTTCATTTGTATCTTCTTCTGGTATTTTTTTTAAAGAGTCACTGCAATTGTATTCACCAAAGAAAAGACAGCCGCTGTCCAATCAACCAAACCATTACCGTAACCATAACCATTACTGCATTACCAGTATAAACTGGGAGACAAAAAGCACTGTATTTTCCCCACTGAAAATAGAAAGCAATTGCCTGTTTCTTACCAAGTTGTTGTTTGGTCTTTTCAAAAACACCAAATGGCACTTTCCTGAGATTATCAGGGTCTGTGGTCCTGAAAAAATGAAAGACTAAGATCAGCAATAATCCCATTAAGCAGCTATTGCAATTGTTCATTATTTAAAAATGAAGCCATATGACACAATAAATCGAACAATTTAGAGATAGCATAATAAATCATAGTTCTTTCAAAATGTCTGTGATACTCAAAAACTAAACTATTTGAGCAAGAGTTTAACTCAGGGTATTGACTGCCTCTATCGATCAAGAAGATAGAGTGTGTAGGAAAGAAAATACACACAGACAGACAGACGAGGGATTAGGAGGCTCCAAAACTAAAGCTCCAATCAAGAAACCAACATCAGCAATTTCCACAGCACTGAATACCTTGAATGCATTACATATGTAATCATAAGCTGTTTGGGCTAAAGTTAACTGAATCCACATTCCTGTTACCTTAAAGCAATTAAGGATGTCTTACCACAAATAGTTTATAATACTGCTTTGCAAGATGACTGGGTAGAGTGTTTGTAGTAACTCTGTGAAGAAGACATTCATTTGAATGACAGAAGTTTCTCCTTTTTGGTGAAATCTCTTGGAAATATCCTTCAGCAGTCTTCGGAGTTTGGGAGAAGCAGACGGATAAAGCTGTAAACCGGACACCGATAATTAGTTCTACAGGTTTTCTTCTTTATCCCTTTCAGTTTCTCTTAATCCATCTGCAGATACTTTATACCCTTTTCATGTCTCACTTACTGCAACCTAGTACCTTGTTTTGTCAGTAAAAACTTTAAGGGGATTAGATATCCCGTAGCACTGAGACCAATGCAATATTCTCAAAATAGTCTGAAAACTGGCTACCACTGAATGCATGCCACTCCAATTAAGATACCGGTATGGATATTTCAGTGTTATGCATTCTGCACCAATGCATTAGTTAGTTAATGTTTTAAAGTAAGCTATTTATGCCACCAGCAGCTTTAAATACATATTGAGAACAAAACATTTACCCCTGTTTTTTTTTTCTTCCCAATTTAAAATACCCAATTTGAATATTGCATCATCGATGCAACCCCCTTAAATGAGCAGTACTGCTTAGCCCCTCTGTAAAACCAATCTCTTATCACCTGCCAAACCTAACCACTGGATGTTACCAAGATACCGAGCCTGGGAAGTGGTGTCTGACCAGTAACAAGTTAAGGCAAGCCAGCCCAGTAGTGTTAACAGGGTCCTAGCCTCATCGGATGTTCCTACCTAACCCTGCAGGAGTGTAAAGGCTAAAGCAGAGCTCCCTGTTGGTTGTCAGCCAAGATTGTCAAGTTGCCACAAGCAGGGAACCGCGTTTACATGGCTTGCCCTGCACTGCTTTTACTAGGTGATTATGAAGTCAGTTGGGCACTTTACAGCACTGCTGTGGAAACATTTTTACCGATTGGAAAGATACCATGCATGAAAAGGAGTTGTGTGTTCCAGTGAAAATGCTGCATTAAGAACCCCTCTTTAAGACATATTAGGCAATCAATCCAATAGGCAGTAGTACTGACAATACACTTATGATAATACTGTGGTAACCTACCAAGTTTCATTTTTCACAGAAGCGTTACAAAGTGGATACTATATAATCAACTTCTATTATCTCCACTTTCTACATTCGATATGCACAAATTCAAAACTGTTACATAAAATCAAAAGTAAAATATAGTGTAACAATTTTAATAAAAACTTGTAGTAAATTACAGTACATATATATATATACAACTCCTATGTACAATAAACAACATTTTTATCCTACATCTTGGAATTGCCAGCTGTAATTGACACACATCTAACACAAAGAAGAACATGGAGAGACCCCTGAAAACCTTAAAGGATGGTCCCTTTTGAAAATAACTTACTTATTGGTAATATATTAATAAAAAAACAGTGCTAAAATGCAACCAGTTAATGTAGGTGCAACTATAATTGCTGTGATATATATATATATATATATATATATATATATATATATATATATATATATATATATATATATATGCTACGTAGCATATAAAATACATTATTATGTATGTGCAATAATTATAAAGAAAAATAAAACATATACCAATTCAAAAGCTCCTGGGCTTTTCAGTTTCCTTAGAAACTGAATAATTAACTCAAAGTCCTCAGAAGTAAGACACAGGCCTTGAATTTGGATGCATCCTTCATCCTTTAAAATAAAAATTAAAAAATTAAAGGCATTTTAAAGTGAATTTAGTTTTATAAGAAACATTTGCTTTTTGATACCATGTACAAGCTCTCCAAGATATCATTTTATTTCATCAAGCTGTTTCCTCATAAGAAAGCAATGGCTAGTGCTGAATGACTGTGGAAAAGCTTGCATGTTGTACATTTCAACAAGGTGATTGAAGAACCCAGACTTCTACTAGAGTTACAGCATTGTCAGTGATGCTTCACAGCACACTATAGAATACTTCAAAGTGCTTGGATGTGTTTGCCCACATTCTTCATATGCCAGCATTAGACTGGATATCAAATGTCTCTAAACTGGATTCAGAAATTACATTAAAAAATAGTCTACTCTACATGATCCTGTTAAGGAGCAACTAAACTGCAAGTATTTGATTCATGTATATCATGTTCTGTTTTAATCATCACATCTTGGAGACTTTATAAAACTTAAAGAACCCTAATACAGGTCTTCTGTCTAAATACAACATGTAAACCAGAGTGTAACCATTAACCTGTCCCCCTGCAACACTGCCCCAAATGGATGAAAGCATTACCATTAAATTGTACATAGAATTAACATACTATGTTCAACCCCTTGGAAAAAAGATTACCATGGTAAATTTGCAGTTTTCCCCTGGTTATAAGATGTAGAGATTTGCCATGTTTTTATTTATTTATATGCTTTACCATACATCGCTGGGCTCTACCATGTCTTCCCTATGCTTTATTACAGTTGTCTTTGCTTTTAAAAGGGAACGCATTTGGTGTTTCTTGCATCCAGTGGGAGCAGAGAGTTGAGAGAGAAAAAACATTTGAGAGCTCTTAAGAGATCTGAGATTTAAAATTCAACAGGTTGTGGACAACTGAAACAGAAAATGATACACAAAGTGATTCTAATCAACACAAAAAACACATTGGTTAGGGGTATTTCTCATCCGTGCCAAGTTGCTCCATAGGCGTTTTCAGTAAAAAAAAACAAAAAAAAAAAAAACAATCTAACAAAAACACCATTTAAAAAAGGGAAATGCCATTTTCTTCATTGGTTCATTGGAGTGGTGGAAAGATATACTTCTATAAAAGTGAACATGAATGGACACTGCAGCACCCTGTACATATTAAACCAGGGAGGGTGTGAAAGGCAGACAGAGGTAGTAACATGTGTAATCAAAAAGCCTTTACCTTCCCCCCTAATTCTGTGCTCCTCTTTTGGAAGGCTTCATGTAGTCTGTCAATGTCACTGTAGCTGGGTAATACAAAGTTTAATGTATCTTCAAGGATACATTCTTTTGTAATTTGACCATCAAATCCTGGGTCTTCTAGGTCTTCAAAGTCCAATTCATCCTGTACCTGAAAAGATAAAGCTTGTAAAAATACCAGTTGACATTGAACACGCTGTATTTAATACCCATTCTAATTCTATCATTCCACACTACATCTTCCCACCGATCTATGCTGGAGGGTAAGTGATGATATGGTGCCCTCTAGTGGTAATGAAACTAATGACATTTTTGGAATTTTTTTTTTTTTTTTTTTTGTTCTACAATGTATTAATAAATACAGTTAAAACGGTAATGCAAATGACTGTTTTTTTTTTATAGACATTTGTTTTGTTACTATATATATATATATATATATATATATATATATATATATATATATATATATATATATATATATTAATGACTGGCACCAGAGGAAAAAATTCTGTAAAAATAAGTAAACTATCAAAACAATAATATAATTACTATAATAATAATATAATTACTAATTTAATGCATATTCCACTCTCTTTAGTGTCTGGTGATACAGATCAAAACTATTGGTTTTGTTAGCATCATATTTATATTGGCTTATGCCATTTCCTTTGACCACACAGTACAAAAAAAAAAAAATAATTACCAATGTGATCTATCTTTTCAAATCTTTTACATCTATCAGCTGATACTGCTAAGAAAATTCTGAAAGTTCTAAGCCCAGACCAGTTTAATACTGAAGAAAGATGTGGCATAAAAACATAATAAATGTGCTCCATATCCATGATTAAAATAATCCTGTCAATAAAAGCACAGAAAGAGCAAACTTGTAAAAAAGAACAAAGCAAAGACCAGCACTGTAACCAATCAAAAATATATCAGGAATGTTAAGGGAGGGATCTGGTCAAATGTCTTACAAATGCTTACATTATAATCCATCTGCTAGATATTAGATTGGTAAGGGTTCTGCATTGTACAGTAATTTATTGTTCAGAAGTGTGGATGTTTAAAATGATACCTAATGTTCACCTTGATAACAAGCATGCCCCTCCTAAATGACCTCTCCCTGGATCCCAAGAAGAGAGAGGTAGGGGTTACCATGGATATTTTATTTAGACAAGCAATGTGTGATATACTGTATTAACAGAGACAGTAGGAAACATAAATGTCCCTCTGATCAACTTATGGAGAGAACATCTTTCCACCTCCCAGTGATCTTCTCTCACTCGATCTTGGAGTCCTTCTTTTGTAGTGTTCAATATTACAATTGTTTGTAGTAAATTGCAAATACTGTAACAGGGCAGAGGCTGGGCAAAAGAGCCAGGCATGTCTGCATTGGTGGTTTTAAAGCTTTTAACCTCATCTCATCTCACCGACAGGGGATAGGACAGAATCTGTAATGGCAGTGTATCACACAACACTGCCTGTTACAATATTATTAATAGTTTCCCTCACAATTAAAATATTTTCTTTAATTTTAATGGGATTTAACTTACCATACCCAAAATGCATTTTGTTGTAAAATAACAATTGCTTTGTCTTTTTTTTCCTCTCTACTCTCGACTAAAGAGTTTGCGTAGGGCTCTAAAATAGAATTCCTGCCACCTTGTGGTCATATGTTGTAACTTTAATTGAAAGAAAAAGAAGTCTCAATAAAAAGTCAAATCGGAATATTACATTGCTCTTATTGTTTACTATTACCCTTTATATAAGCAAACATTAAATGTTTAAGCAATTAAATAATCATAGAGGCAGGGTTAAACATGTACAAAGTTATAAAGACTTACCTTAAGAAATGTGGGGACTAAGGAAGAATTAAACCCAAGGGTGAAAGTCAGCAGCTGAAAACATAATCTACATCTAGAAAGAAAGTTACAAAGCAATACATTATTACAAACATAATTATCCCCAATTTCTAATTTAAATCCTCATATGTCATGCACTTGTGTTAACCCCAGTGTAAATGCTGAACAGATTACCAGGCAGTACAACCCAGGAATGGATTTCCTTGACAGTTCACAGCAATAGTTTACAACAGCAGTTCTAAGACTGCATACAACTTTGAAAGACAGCACCTCTGTCAGCTGTAGGCAATCAATGTCAGTAGATGAAATATGCTAACAAAGGCAGGGTATTAACCTTTGACCTGCTGACCCATAGGCAGTCGTGCTGCCTACTGAGTTGCCAATAACCAGACTGTTAAGAATGACATTGCCTATGTAAATAAGATTGATGCTAACAAAGTCCCAGCACTAACCTCTTCAATGTCTTTGGTCCCGTGGTTGACATTTCACTCGATATATCTGCTGCCATTAACAGCTTGCCTAAGGTCTCCTTCACATTTTCCAAAGCCTGCAGTGAGGCTTCTGTTCCAAGGTATTTCTCAAAAAACATATGCAGCTGTTAAAGATTTCACACCTAATTAGTTCCAGAAATAACATTCTGTAATTAAAAATTAAAAAGAGTAGCCTGATAACATTTCACTTGAAACCTATCAGTTAGTCTCAGAGATTAGAAATAAAGACCGTACTTAATAGGAAGGAAATTATGTTAGCTCTCAACACATTATTGGTCAATAACGCTACATAAAAAAGATGCTGTACTGCACTATTCATGAAGGCCACAAGGGGGCGGTGCGACCTCAGCCACTTGGACTAGAAAGCAATGTATGGGATTTTTATCTGACTGCTATTATGGAAGTAAATGAGTACACTACACTGGTCATTTTGTTATGTAATGCATTATTATTATTATTATTAGTTTATTTAGCAGACGCCTTTATCCAAGGCGACTTACAGAGACTAGGGTGTGTAAACTATGCATCAGCTGCAGAGTCACTTACAATTACGTCTCACCTGAAAGACGGAGCACAAGGAGGTTAAGTGACTTGCTCAGGGTCACACAATGTGGCTGAGGTGGGATTTGAACCGGGGACCTCCTGGTTACAAGCCCTTTTCTTTAACCACTGGACCACACAGCCTCCTTTTTGTTAATCATTGCATTTTGTTTTGATTTTAACCTCCATAATGAATGAATAAATAATAAAATACAAATTCTGACACAATCTCTGAGTTTTTGTTCATGAGTGCAGGCATCCAAAATGCTACCAGTTTATTGATTCCTGTGAGGTCGACGCACCTGATCTGTAGAGCTTGAGATCAGGTTTACACTTTAAATTAAGTGCAAGGGTATACTGTATATGGAAATAATCAATGCATTGGCAATGATAACAAACTTGCTACACATTAGCAGGGCATAATACAAACTCCAGCAATATATATTTCAACATAACCCTGATTGTATTTTTTTTTTTCAATCATAAAAATGTGTTTATAAAATGTGTAAACACTGCAGTGTTCATGAACCCTTCAGGCCTCTGAAAAGTGTTCTGTTGGAGCAGTAACCTTGAGTAAAACTATTTCAGATAAAACACAGTAACAGTGGAATGATACAATAATGAACATGTCTATCTATCTATCTATCTATCTATCTATCTATCTATCTATCTATCTATCTATCTATCTATAACTAGGATTCTGTGGGTACAGTAAACACACTGTAATTATTAAAATATGTTAAATATTACTTGCCATCTGCTTTTTGTTAGCACTTGGCTAATGAGGCTAATTTACCTTTGTTGCATAGCTGTTTTTAACAAGGCCTCTCTTAACCAGTCCAGTTGAATGAAAGAACGCTGTCAGAGGTGTTACAGATGTAACGAGCACATACACTTTGACAATGGCAAAAACACTGTGTCCCATTATAGGTCTCAGAGGAGCATTTGTCTGGAACCTGGGATGGTGAGATACAAAACAAATGATGAATGGCTGCAGTGACAAATACAAAACATATGAAATGTGACAAGTATGTGAAGAGTGCCAGGAGGGAGCAGAACTGAGTTCTTAATTAAATACAGAATCAGAAACAGGATAACAGGATAACAGATGTAACCTTCTGTGCACACTTTGCAATAGTGGTACCCCAATTAATGACAAAACCACCTGGAAGAACAGAAACTGACATTCTACCCAGTAACAAAGAAATAAAAAAATTCTAGCTTACAAAATAGCTGGGTTTTGTCTGTGAAATACAGTGGAATGAGTTATATGAAAGAGCAAGTTAGTATATTTCAGTACAATGGTGTTAAGATGGGGAGCATACCATGGGCTGGGAGGTGAAGTTGGGACAGCTTAACTTTCCAAAATCTCATTATCCACTGCTAGTCTGAAATAACTTTATTGGTTGAACACAAAACATGTTATGTTTCATTGGGCCAGAAAATATGATTTCTGAATCAAGCTGCTTTCATGAATCCTGCGTAACACATCAGTACAAACCTTGCATCGCAGTTACAGCAATATATCAAAACAACAAAGATATGGTACTTGGTAGGGAGATTTAGTATACTCCTGGGCATGGGGTAATGTCTGGTGCGTGAAGGGAAGGTTTTATGAGCTCCTAGTGGTCTCACTCTGTTCCAACAGGTTATACGGTTATGACAAAATAGAAATTTGTTGGCAATATACAGATTATTACAATTTGTGTGACACACTTATACATCTAATATGCAGTTTGAACCACCCAGCTGCCTCACACGCCATTTCCACAGGGAGCGCTATCATGTCAAAGCTATCATGTCAAAATACTGTGTCTGCAAAGCAGCACACAGTATTTTCTCATTCTACAGCGATCTCAATGACATTATATATATATATATATATATATATATATATATATATATATATATATATATATATATATATATTGTTCTCGATTGATACTGCAAGCTGTGTTGAGAAAACCTTGCCAGGAATGGTACTGGTCAAAACGAGCTGGAGACTGATGCGGCTCTCCTACACATGTTGTTATTTACACAATTATACCCTTACAAAAATAAACGGCAGTACAATGCAGTGACAATGAGGAGCAATGCAGTTACTTATCTGTACTGCAGTATAACCGCAGTGTACATGCAGTTACAGTAGTACTGCGGTACTAATGCGTCCAAAATGTTGCATTTGTACTGCTGCAGTATTTGTTTACTACATTACTGCAGGGTTGTTTTTTTTTGTAAGGGTGGTGCTGCAATTGTAAAAAAAGTGTTATTTTCTTATTTTGTCTGTTCAAATAATATATTTCCATTAATCACAAAAACAATAAAAAGTGTGTTTTTTCAAAACTAAAGCAAAATTTACTTTGAAAACTGTCCCAGTGGATTTCTTACAGGAATGAACATATTCAGTTTGTACAGGTCATCTAAGGCTAAGACAGGCTTTTGATGGTGTTTGTTTACATTACATAAACAAGTGAATCCACTAAAGTGGTAGTAAACAGATATAATAGGATTTCTTTTTCTCTTAGCCGAGCACGCCTGAGGCGATTTCATTGTTGATGCTTAAAATAAAGGCTGCTGCCATTAGTAAACACTGACCTCCCAGCCCTGGCTGTCCGGCTGGTATCTGTTGGCTGAACTCTGTGAACCCCACAAACAGAGGAAGCAACTGGAATCTGCAGCTCTGAAAAAAGAATATACGGTAAGCTAAATAAATAAATATCTCACATTTATCATCCAAAAAATGGAGGTCCCCCCTTTTCCTGGATGCTTCCCACATCACATGTTTATGTCTGAATGAATGAATGAATAAATAAATAAATAAATAAAAACCATGTGAGGTGACTTGTGTTCCTCATTGTCAGCACACCAACTAAGACAAAGCATCATACGCTAGGTGTAATGCGAAGCAATACAAAGTAGAATGCTTTTGCCCACTGACTGGCATTGGAGTTTATTATGCATTCAGAATGCCATAGTAATAATAAATGACATACACAGCGCTTTCAATTTGCATTACAGATTCTTGTATACTGAAATGATCTTTTAACATTGAGCAGGCTTTGGCATCTCCTTTTAGGCTTGGCATTTTGTAAACCTTCAAAGCATATAAAATGTTACAAACCATGCCAGTCTTTTGTTTTTATTCTTGAACTTACAAGAACAGTATAATTAAAATTGTCTCTTGACCTTGGTTAGATAGAAAACTATTATCTATCAAGCATATCCATGCTATTCTAAAAATGTGCTCCAACAATTCTAAACACAGAATGTACTGTCAAGCTTTCTAGTGCTCTCCCAGAGTTTTATTTTTTCTGTAAAACATAAGGGTAAACCAGATTATAAAAGACACTTGTTTAATTAATAAAGCGAACAAGTATGCATCATACACACACAAAAAACACCATATATGTAAAATATATTCTACAGTATATGAATTATCAAAAAAAGGCGAACTCTAAATCATGTATATTTAAATTAATTAAAGACATTTTGGGCCGTCAGCAAACTTTTTTATTTCTACAAAACAGCAATAGGGATGATGTTTGTTTGGCATTTCTGGTTGTTTACATTTTCGAATTCGTCAGTCAGTTAGCCACTGTAAAGCACTTCCCTGTGGTGGGAGCAATCTGAATATTGCCGCTGAGTGCACTGCCTGTATGGCATGTGCCCCTTGCAGTGTGCAGTGCTCTGAGCATGACGGGGAGGTGCCTGGGGATGTGATTACTGAGCTGTATAGAACAAGTGAGTTCCTGCAGCTCGCCTAGGGAGAGCGTAGGCAGCGGAAGAGGTGAATTAGAGGAGATGGGCATTTCTGTTAAAATTGGAATCATAATGCATAGGTAAATATAATGTAGAAAAAAATCATTAAGTTACAGGGGCTTTAAATTAATATCTGTGTTAAAATAATAAGTAAAACAAAGATATCTAATTTTAAAACAGAACACTTTTTTGTTTTTTCCTTCTAAGAATAAAACTGGGTCTAACTTTGCACTTGAACTCAGAAACAATAGAGGTTCTGCATGGGTGTAGCAGGATGTAATACTGGATTTTCAGCCATGTGTTCAGGATTGAAAGTGAAAATAAACTTTTTTTTTGGGATAAGGTCCAAAATGAACAGTACAAGGGTGAAATCCCAGAGAATTAAGCGAGGATCAGGAAAACTCAACTTCCTTAGCCTAAACCGCTGGAAAAATATGTTCACTGTAATTTACAGTGCATTCATGGACAAGACTACATTACTTTCATTTTATTACCTACTGTAGGGTTAGTCCCCTTTTATCTCCAAAATCTAATCAGCACACTGCAAGCGAGTGTCTTAACCACAATGCAAAAAAGAGCTCATCTGTATTCATGGTTTTAGAGCTTTTAACCTCATCTCATCTCACCCACAGGGAACAGAATGCATAACGGAAGGGTGTCACACAACACTGCCCATTACACATAGAAACTGAGGTCAAATAAAACATGAAAATACACCAGACATTTAACACACATTTGTATAAAGTTGTTACGCAAGTGTGCCTTTCGTTACCAAAGTAAAAAAAAGAAAGTAACACCATTTCTGAACCACCTGTTTACAGTACAATATTTGAAGTGTTCATAATTACCTGCCAATCTGTCAAGAAGGCGACATACACCCTCATTACTAAAGAATGCTTGTTTAATCCAAGGAATGGTGTTTACCTAGAGAAAACATGCAGCACAAATGGGATTAACAAGTAAAAATATATATATATATATATCACACCACTGCTATGAAGAGGATATCCTTTTAGTCAACATCATACTGTGCGCTGCTTATTATTCCAGAGATTTTATTTAACACGGCAACATGGTACGAAATGTTCCTATTTTCATTTCTAACAAATGTAAAATACCAAAATGTACTGAATAAATAACTTTATACTGCACAGATCTAGTGATAGATTGTATATATCTTATGATTCGTGTCATTTTGTTCTCAGGTATTGTACTGTAGCTTTAATACATTAGAAACATTGCACAACACTGTTATAGTCAGGAATTTTATTTCAAAACAGAAAGATAAAACACCCTGCCTACAGCTGGTCCCTGTCATGAGCTGCTCTTTGTTTTCACATATTTCGCCCAGCAGTTTATCCCAGTCTGTAGTACTGATGCATCAACCATGCTTCCATCTAGCATGTGTGTCTTTGATGTTTTTATAGCGACTGAACACCAGGGGGCCAAGGCTGTTTCACTGTTTAATTTACTCTGAGGCCATCTGTTGGCCAGATTTAAAAAATGCCCCTATTTAGCATGCCATGGCTCTCAGGTCATACTTATTTAAGAAAACAGACTGCACATTTGCATGTTCCTTGAGTGTATCTAGTGCCTATAAAGTACTTCTGAAGTATTTTGGGTTTTAAATGCTGCTAGTAAAAAACAAAAAAAAGGAAAATCAGGTATAAAACAAAATGTCCATGGCCATGTTTAGAAGTCAGTTAGCAATCACCTCATGAACCGGCAGAATTGGGTTACCTGAAAGCACGGAACAACTTTGAGAACAAATCTGTGTATTCAACACAAATAATAAAAAACAGATTTTTTTTAAATCACTCAATACTGCATATTCTTATTGAAACCATGTTGTACAAAGGACTGTTATTTTATGACAACATATATTGCTGGTTAAAAAAGTAATGATTTGTGACTGGAGGTCAGAAAAAGTGTCAGAGGATGTCACTGTCAGAGACATAGAACTTATTGCTGTGCTAATCCAATGCTACAGGCACAATTCTATTTAAGGTTTCTCGTGTCAATTAGCATTGTGTTCTGTCCTTTACAGACATGCATGTTTTGTTTGTGTCAAGCTTTATTCTTTTATGTATGGCTGTGAATCTAAGTTTAACAGATTACAAGTTTAAAATGTCTCAGTAAATGTAGTTTTCAATTTGCAATGCACCAAGACATAAAACTGGACATTTCTGTTTTAGCATTTAGTAACACAATCATTTTCATTTATCACTGAAACACTTTACAGTCTTGCTTTTATGAAAAGAAATGCAGCATTTTGATTTCCAAATGTGTGAAACGGCAACAGCGGGAACTATGCTACAGTTTTAATAAATAACTGATGAACAATATGTTCTAGTGAATAAATAACAGAATGCACATTTGGCACGTTCAGTCAAATTTAAACCATGTGGATTATATATTAGTATATAAAGACTTTAAAGTAATATAAAGGAAAGGTGTCATTAATTAAATGCACAAAGCTATCATAATGATCACTAACAATTCATGTGTCTCAGTATTCAAGTCAATGAGAGTAATGTGACATGGGGCTTAAATCCAACCACTGCTCAGCAGCTCAGATATCTCATCATCTCTGTCACTGGAGGGTTTGTTATGTATAATAAAAAAAAGCTGTTTGAATTCAGAGGGACTGGGAGGTCTCAAAGCCTCCACTAGTGTTTTCTACTATTGTAACAACCTTGACTTGCATAAAGAAGGAAAAACATTGAGTGAAATAGCTTGCATCACTTAATTTTCAAGGTGTGGTATCCGAAGCAAGTACAGAGAAACATCATCTGTAATTGACAAACCCAGGACTGGAAGACCCAAAAAGCTGTCTAAGAAGGATGAGCAATACTTGAAGATAATATCCTTAAGAAATAGGAAGAAGACAAGGGTTGAATTGACAACACAACTGGCAGAAGGCACAGCTGTCATTGTCCATCCATCAACAGTCCAAAACACCTTTGACCATTGTTTCATAGTCCAGTTTCTGTGTTCTTGTGCATATTGTAGACTTTTAGTCTTGTTCCCCTTTCTTAACAGAGGTATTCTTACTGCAACACATCCTTTAAGTCCTGATTTCAAGAGTGACCTTCGTACTGTTGATTTGATGGACAACGACACTTGTGCCTTCTGCCAGTTCTGTCGTCAATTCAACGCTTGTCTTCTTTCTATTCCTTAAGTAACCTTGTGTTAACTATGGGATATCTTGTAACAATTTTAAGTCGCCCTGGATAAGGGCGTCAGCTAAGAAATAAATAATAATAATAATAATAATAATAATAATAATAATAATAATAATAATAATAACTGAGTCAGCAGGTTCATCTTTGTTGGCCAAAGGTACAAAACTCTGAGGCCTATTATAGTCTTTATATTGCCATTTTATACATCAAAAAATCGTATTTGAAGTTCTGAATTTATATTTGTGGGAGATTAGTGTATGCCAATGCTCTAGAATGTATTTTCTTACCTTCTGATGAGGCTTTAGTTTGTCAAAGTCTTCGCTTTTAGGACAGTTTCTTTCAGAACTGTGTAAGCAAATCAGGATATCCCAGGTAACCACGTTATCTATAGGAGGAAAGAAATGAAAATGAATCAACATACATTTAAAACATTCAGCATGACACACATTGACAAAGACTTTTTATTCAAACAAACATTTCTTATGAGTCTTGATAAAGTTATATAAAACATCTAATAAACTATTTATAACATTAAGTCACATTGCCAGTTCCTCTCTGAGGTAAGATCATATTAGGGAGATGTTACAGTTTTTCAGAATGTAAATAAAAGACAGCAAACATAACAATAAAAACGTGAGCTTGTGTGTATCTTCGTTGCAATGTAAACTATGCATTACGGAAACTGAATACGAAAGACAGCTGGATTACAGAGTGGTCGAGGGCTACCTCTCTCATCCAGGTTCAAATGGTTGAAATGCCTTTTGTTTTTTTCTCAAGTTTTTATAGTCCAACGACAGCCTAAAAGCCCCTCAGGAGTTCCATTAAATGTACACACCTTCAGAATGTTCCTGTTTACTGTGTGTTTATACAATGCATTTAACATGAATGACACTGTTTTGTTTTGCTTTAACTGTGTTACCATTCTTGTCTATACTTATACTATTATTTAATGAGATGCTTGTAAGAACTCCCATGTTTAATATACAGTAAACAGGCTACCGTTTTTATCTGCATCATGAAACTAGTCTGTAAAACTCAATCTCCACCTATTTGTTTGCATGCCATCTGGTGAATTTCTGCCGCTCGGCCTACTATCCCCACACAAGAGTAAATATGATTAATACTGAAACGTGGTACATAACAATAATAATAATTAAAACAAAAAAAACATTTAAAATTAATTAACAGCCCTCCATTGAAAGTATAACACCTGCCTCTACCTTTATAAAAATGTCCCATAGTAAAAGCATAGCAAAATGTAATAAAGCATAGTGAAATCATGGTAAAGCATTGGTAAACATGACAAAGTATATAAATAAAACATGGCAAACCATGGTAAACTATTGTAAATACATATTATGACCATGGGAAAAGCAGGGGAAAACTGTAAAATGACCATGCAAATTTACTATGGTAAACGTTTATAAGGGTACTGCCTTCGCAATGGCTGTTCTTTACGTAACTTCATCTATCGGTTGGAGAGAACTGGAGAGATTTTTTACCAGCCCGCATTCCTACCTTTCAGCAAGCAGCAAGAATAGATAAAAATGAAACAAACTAAATTAAACATAATTGGCGCTTTTTCTCCATAGCTTAAGAACACAGTGTAACAATTTTTTTTTTTTTTTTGGTTCCTGGGTAGTAAGTGTTATTTCCTAATTGCTTATGCCTCAAAAGTATAGAAAATGGCTATTATTCCCCACAAACTTTGCTTTTGTGACCAGGACAGTGATATTTTGAAATTGACCTATTTCCAATGAGAAAACGGGCGAATTTGTGTCTTTTCGTTCACATAAAGTCAGAAAAAAACAACATATGAATCCAAATTAACATGTATTTATACTAAAGTAATACAAAAATGACTACAAAAGATTTAGAAGTGAGTAGTTTTTCGAGATTTACAATTATACTGTAAATCACTTTCACGAATCAGCCCCCAAATGTAGTCATCATGTTCTCGTTATACTGTCCTTGGTAGCGGCGTTCAAAGTCCAGTATATCCTGGTGGAAGCGCTCGCCTTGCTCCTCCGAGTACGCTCCCATGTTCTCCTTGAATTTATCAAGATGAGCATCAAGGATATGGACTTTGAGGGACATCCTACAGCCCATTGTGCCGTAGTTCTTCACCAGAGTCTCAACCAGCTCCACATAGTTTTCGGCCTTGTGATTGCCCAGGAAGCCCCGAACCACTGCGACAAAGCTGTTCCAAGCCGCTTTCTCCTTACTAGTGAGCTTCTTGGGGAATTCATTGCACTCCAGGATCTTCTTTATCTGTGGTCCGACGAAGACACCTGCTTTGACCTTTGCCTCAGACAGCTTAGGGAAGAAGTCTTGAAGGTACTTGAAGGCTGCCGACTCCTTATCTAGAGCTCTGACAAATTGTTTCATAAGGCCAAATTTGATGTGCAGTGGTGGCATCAGCACCTTCCAGGGGTCCCAGCCGTACTCATCATACTTCAAGGCGTCCAGCAAGGTCTTGATGCTGTTGTAATCCTCTTTGAGGTGCACCGAGTGAGCCAGGGGAAGAGACAGGTACTTGTTACCATTATGGAGCAGCACGGCTTTGAGGCTCCTGGATGAGCTGTCAATGAAGGACAGTATAACGAGAACATGATGGGAGACTACATTTGGGGGCTGATTCGTGAAAGTGATTTACAGTATAATCGTAAATCTCGAAAAACTACTCACTTCTAAATCTTTTGTAGTCATTTTTGTATTACTTTAGTATAAATACATGTTAATTTGGATTCATATGTTGTTTTTTTCCGACTTTATGTGAACGAAAAGACACAAATTTTCCCGTTTTCTCATTGGAAATAGGTACATTTCAAAATATCACTGTCCTGGTCACAAAAGCAAAGTTTGTGGGGAATAATAGCCATTTTCTATACTTTTGAGGCATAAGCAATTAGGAAATAACACTTACTACCCAGGAACAAAAATTGTGTTACATAGTGGAATCATGGAAATATATATTTATCTCAGAAACTGTAAGATAATTCTGAATATTTTGGAGAAAGAGATACAATAGCAGGGATTTATTATAATAATACATATATTAAATGCTAACCCCTGAAAATGTATTTTTTTCATTTTAAAAACTGGTCCTGGAAAAAGATTGATACATTCATCCCGTAAGTCTTATAAACACTCAAAGGCAGTGAGCCAATTGTATGACACATCTGGTTGCTATTCTGCTAGAGCCACCAAAGGAAACACTTTAGTTTCTTTGGAAAAGAAACCAGACATTGGGCTTCTTGTGCAGTTGTGTAATGAATGTAAGGTTCACCAGGGAGTGTTATTTGCTTATTAGGTATATTAGAAAAGCAGGGTAAAGTGAACTGAAGTGGGGGGCTTTGTTTATACTGGGAATGGAATACCTTTGAAACATGGACACGTGTTGCACACTTTGAAATATTTCTTTTCCCTCAGGGAGGGTATATGATAATATACCTTTCAAAGGCAAATTGAAAGAGGGAGTTTGAAAGGGGCTTACAAAGACATGCTGCTGGCAATATAAAACAAAATGCATTGCCAGACATTTTTAATTCACATGTCAGTGATAAACTCCAGTTAGGGACCTCAGATATATGGTTACAAAACTAACTGGACAGTCTTTGACAGGTATACTTATCCATTCCATTTAACAGATGCAACTTTTACATGACTAGTAAGTCTGGCGACATCTTGTTTACCAGGCCATCCTTTTAACATGTAGCTTTTCAGGAAAATAACTACTATACACAATACCAACCTACAAAACTGGTGAACTATTAATTTCCAGAATTGATACTATTATGAGTAGCTTTTCATAATCATTCTATTTAGGCAAGAAAATTAACATGTAGAATTAACTTTTTATTAAGATTGTTACAATTCAAGGACAATGTTACATATGTTTTCTAGATCTGCAACTTCACTAATTGGTTAATTTAAGTGAACTCTAAAAGAAATGGCCAATTCTCTCTATAAAGCTATAAACATGATTTAAAAGAACTATGCTGCTAATTAAGTCAAACAAGGAGCTGAAATAATAAACCATAGTCAGAAGGTAATACATCTGGAGAATAAATATCTGGCCTAAGTGAGTAAAGCTGTGAACAAATCATTTCAGAAGACGCTGGAATTTTTTCTAAATAAGGCCTGGTAAACAGCAATAGTAATATTATATATTGTAACTGATTAAAGCACAGCTGAAGAACCATTTTAACCTAATATATTCAAATTACTATTCATGGAGGAGTCAGATATACAGTATTCATAGATTGGTATAAAATAAATAAATTAATCTGTGTGTTGTTAGAAAAATCCTCCTCTGGCAAAGCTGATCACAATAGGCACTGCTAGATATTATAAGAAGGTTAATTTATGAAACACTGAAGGGCAGGGCCTATGACATTCACAGCTGTGCCACCACCTGTACGACGAGAACACAAGCTATCTGTTAAATTCTAAACTCATGTTTGAAAATAAACTGATTCCCCTTTTAAAAAAAAAAAAACAACATGTGTGTGAACATAACACAGTGCTAATTATGTATGTGTAGACACATGCTATACAGCAGCACATGTCATTTTGGAATCTGAAAAGTTACATTGCAAATGCTTTTATTACATTTTTAGATTGTCACTTGTGGCACTTGTTACACTTCTCCAATACAAGAAATACTTGTCCCGTGAACTCTGATGTTTCAAGTCACAGGCCATACATATATTTATACCAACATAGCTTTAGGCAAGCAGAGGTAAGGTCCAGTTAACACCAGTATTTAGGACTCATATTAAGCTACTGTTCTGAGCATCAAATACCCAACATCAACAGTAATGTTCTATTAGTACTGTGGTGGTAGTGGTGGTGGTGGAGGTGGTATTAGTACTAGTACTTGTAGTAAGCTATTTCTAAGATTCTTTAAAAACTATGATTTTCTTACTAACGCAAAGAGCCTTATAAACAGTCACCTTTTCATTATTATGAAAATATGTTGACTGCTTGCTTGTTTTTTTCATATTAATTTGCGATACAAAGATATACCATTCTAGTTATAATCCACACCCTGTAAAACCTTTATTTTCTTACTTTGCTCATTGGTTTCTTGTTTGAAGATGTGGCTCTTCTCAGCAAATCTTGACACACTGACCAAATACCCGTGCTGTGCAAAGACACGCCGATAGAGCTGGATCTCTGTTTCACTCGCCGGGTGCTGCCCAGGTAACAGAACTGCTTTCTTCAGGACTCCAGCCTGCGTACTGTGAAAATATTCAACCTGGTAAGAGGAGAGAGAAACCAAGGTTGTTAGGAGAGTGTTCTAAGTGGATGCAATCTAGGAAATCGGATGTTTTTATAATCCACGTCTTAGCTGTCTGTCATTGTCTAAGGTCCTGGATTTTATTAAAAGATACAGTCAGAGTGGAAACAGTTCTGCTTCCACTCTGAGTTTGACTTCAACCAAATCGGCTTGGCAACAGGCTGCTGTTACTATGCTGTCAATAGACTGACCCACTGTGAAGTTTGTTCATCAAAACTGTACGTTATCGCAGCATAACAGAAGTTGAAATCTCAATGAAAGTCAATGGCCAGAGATATATGAATGACTAAATAGGTCATACTATTTGGTCTGCTTGAAACGCCATCACATTGGCTGTTTTAAGGGGTAGGCGATTTGCTCTTGCCTTTACTGCATTCACGTCACAATTTTAGGCTGCACATTGATCCAGGTTTGTCATGTTTTTACATTCATTCTTGTCGAGCTGTCAAGTAACTTCAATGGGTGTTTTTCTCCACAAAACGGTGTTTGCTATTGACATTTTCCAACACTCTCTGACCCCTTCCAAAATACAAAAAAAAAAAAAAACCTGACAAAGTATCTAAGTTCTCAAAGGAAAAACAACCGTAAAGGAATTACTTTATATAGATCAATAAAGAGACTGCATGCTGATCTTGAAGGTTCAGATGAACCACTTGCGACTCAATATCTTGTTCCCCCATAGAATCATTTCCTTTCATTTTCCCTGTACAAGTTTTACAGGGTCATGATGTCTGTTGCTAGCCACACTGGCAGGAGCACAGAAAAAGCAAACTGCAATTTGAAACATTTATTGCTGCTGTCTCTCTGGCTCCATTTCCCAAGGCAAATCAGACACTACAGAAATAACCCCTTCTGGTGGGAGGTTGTGCGGAAGAGGGAGGGTTGATAACAGAGTACATCTATTGCAAACTTTGTGTGAGTGAACCATTCAAGTACTGCAGTATAGTGTTTCAACGGCCGACATAGTTGCAATTCAGGAACTAATGTAACATTCTTCTCTATGTACGGATGGCACACTTCATTTTATTGGATTCTGTCACTCAGTGCACATTCATTGTATATTACAACCAGAGTCTAAATATAAATATAATACTCCAAATGTATTCAATAAGTAAATTCTGAAATGAATTTCCTGTTTCTTGACACTTTCTAGATGTAATTTATATAAAGAAAGGCAAACGACCAGATAACATTCAAACCATAGTACGTCAGAACAGTAATGGAATCACATCCCTCTACGTAATCTCACTCTTTTGAATAACAGAGTCTATTATCATCCTGAACTATGCGTGCCCTGTGTGATCATTCCAGTGTACTTGTGGCATGTGAAGGCAGCTAATTTGTTTACATTTTATGTTATTTATATAATTCAATGTCTCAAATGTATAGAACAGCAATTTAGACAAGGCATTAGCTAAGATATTTCTATATCCTTGACTACTACTATGACATTCCTAAATCTGGATGCTTACAAAACATGTCATGACCCCTCCTTACAAAACATGTCATGACCCCTGCAGCCTGGCAGTTCAGTGAGCATACTGACACAGTTCAGAGAATCTTCTGCTGACAGAATATTGCTGCAACAGTACCATGATTATCACATTCTAGTCCAATGGCAGGATTGACAATAGCTTTGGTGAGCAAAATATACTTAGCTTGTAGAAAACACCTTACAGGACTAATGCTGTTCAATCTGGTTGTGTGTATTTTACAAGTGGTAACAAATACAATATGGAATAATTTCATACAGACAACATTTCAATTATTATTCCAATGATGATGAAAAGTCAGTTCCTAAATACAAATCTGAAAATTCAACATTCAACTTAATTTCATTAGGCCTAATTTCTATTTCGTCTCCCACAAACTTTGCACACGCCTTTCTGTTAATTCCTTAGAAGAAATATGATACAAAGTCAATACAAAAGCTAAAACATAAGCATGATCCATAAAAACATACAGACTACTGCACTTTATAATCTACATTCTTGCTAATGTATCAGTATATTAAAGCCAAGCCAGTTTTCCTGAAAGGAAGTACTTTAGTAAGAAATTCATCATTTAAGAAATGCAGTAAACAAGTAGTGCAGCCGACAAGATGTTTTCTGCATTAAAACTGCATTTACTTTTTGCTTGTTTTAATAAAATTCCCTGCTACTGTTGCACTTTCTTTATTAAAACTAAAACACATGTTTGTACATGACTGCAGTACTTTGTATGACATTTTTCTAAGTATAAATAAATGTTGCCATGTGTGTAACACACCACATCAAACAAAACAGCATGAAATCCCAAAACAACAATTCCTTCTGGCTTCAGCTCTCAGACATGTCATTTATCATACCTACTCATTTGATTTGACTGTTAAGGAATAATGCACTGTATCAAAAATAAACAATTTACAAAAATTCTAGGATATCTCTATAAAAAATAAAAAATGGAATGCAATCTAGTCCCACTTGTAGTTCTATATAAAAAAATAGTATTCATGGAAATGGAGTATGTAATTAACAAGCATATCTTCTGTACACCAGGAAAAATCAAAATGGAACTGTTACAAACTAGCAGTCAACATAAAGACAGGTTTTCAATTCAGCTATCAGCACCAGCCTTTTAACTCTTTATTTCTTAGTGTTTTATACCAGGTATTATTTATTGATTGCTTTATAAACATAGCCTGAAACAATAAAAACCCAATGAAAAGAGGTGTGAGATCGAGCTGGTTTTAGGGTGACAGGATGAAGATCTTCTGCTTTTTTAAATCAATAAAAAGGCTGCTGTATGTTTTTGGGCCCCATTTCCATAAATTGTTTTTAGAAAGGAATTCAAAGTTATAAAAGTTAAACAACTAATACGAAAACAACTTAGGTGCAATTAAACTGCAAAAGGAATGGGGAAATGTTCACTAGACCAAACAGAAGGCAAATTTGGCCCATTTTCAATATAAATAATCGGATAACTGAGACTAAAGAAGGTGTATTGATTGAAGCTGTACAAAACAGTGTTTCATTTTCTTTCTGCCCATGTAGGGACATATTAATAAAGCAAACTATTTAAGCTTTTTTTTTTTCAAATCAGTGAAACATGTTCTCTAGTGTAAAAAAACCCCAAAAGAACAAGAACACATTTATTGTTACACAGGGATTTGGCTGCTGATTCTGTCGTCATAATGGTAAAATGAATTGAGTTTACACCAACCCATTCCAACCATCAAACTTGACTGAGAGAATCATATGATACAGTCATGTACCAAATGATAAGCCATCTTCAAAAAATCTAAACAAACACATGGCCAATATGACAGCCATTTTAGGTTGAAGGTCATGGCCAAGATCGTCGGGAAATGTCACCCAAGGTTTTTGTTTATATGGAAATTTAACCCTGCAAATATGAAGTATGCATCTGTGATCTGATGTGCCATACAGTAAGTGTGATGGATTTATGTGTACAGTCGTTACTTTACAGTAGTTTAGTGTGTGTTGATATTTGTTTATTGCACTCCCTTTGGGCCTGCGCACTGTATTCATTGTATTCATTGTATTTGACTGCATACATATTTTAAGAAATAGAAAGTTTATTAAATATTTGTCCCTTTGTGCTATTAGTCTATTGAAATTACGCATAATTAGTCTCTTAACATGATCTGGGCAATTAGATGTTATTAAATCCTGAGACTTCTCAGCCATTTAGTATGCTATAAATAAACCTCCAATCTCAAAGATATCTCTTCTCTCTGTCTCTCCTTGCACTATACATACTGCCACAGGCCGTGTATTTAAACAAGCTCCTAGCCGGTGCAGAATTTTAAACAAAGGAAAACAGATTTTATGAGGCATAACATTTTTTTTTACTGCTCATCTTCCTGTTCTTCTTTACCTTGTCAATAAAGCTAACCTTTTTTTTTTTTTTCAAGTGTAGCACGCACTTTGTCTCAGTCATATATCCCTTAATATGCACTGTTTATTTCTGGACTATATCCATGGCATGGGTGTGGAGTAATCTGTTTCGCATTTCATTCCTGCATTTGCCAGCTAATTCTAACAAAATACATCCTAGCAGATTCAGATCTGATTATTGAGAGTACAAGTCCCTTTATGGTTGTGTATTTATTGTTTTCTAAAAATAACACTGCACATTTTTCTTAATGTTGTTGTAGAAAGACAGAGACAAATCAAACTCAGCAGTATGCACAGCAGTTTCCTCCTCTGTCACAGGATGTGGCTTTCTGTTACAGCTGTATCCAAGAATAAAATGACTTGCATGTACAAGATATAAATATATTGTTATAGACTTCTGTGATACTTCTAGTATACAATGTTGTTATATGATTAAGATCACAATGTATCTAGTGTTAAAATTAACTTTGCAAGCCTAGGCTGTCAAAAAAACTTAAAAAGTCGGTTTCCTATATGCTTCTTGTGGTCTTATCTGAGTCAGATCCTGGAATACGTTCAAATGGATCACAGCACAGAAATAAACCTCAATCCAGTCTCAACAAGAGGGATTACGTTACATAACCTTACAGTACACTCTTCCTGTCCTCCTAGTATTTCTAACGCTCGCATAGCTGTTCACAGTTTTGTTTTATGTACCCTTAATTCAATGGACTGGGAGTCAAACTTTGACAAAAACTGTGCTGGATATCCTATTATAGTCTACAACGAATATGTGTTCAGAATTTCCCTGTGAGAGAAAATCTTATTTTCACATAGAGTTCTCTTGCATGTCACTACCATTTAATGGTATAGCAGGAACAAGTATAATTACTTTTCCCATGGCAATACTATGCATTTACCATACATAGTTTGTAATGGGGTTACCATGTTTTTTTTTTTTTATATACTTTACCATACCTCTCTGTCAGGGGTGCAACTCGTTTTGAAAATTGGGTGGTAAACTGTTTTGAAAGTTTAGCACCAGAGAGCCTACTGATGCTAAATGATGAAACCCTGCCCTAATTAAGCCCACCTCACAACTTCCCACACGACACAAACCTTCTCTCCTGTGTATGTGTATGTGTGGGTGGGTCATGTGAGTAGTCCAGACCCAATGATAAACTATCATTATCTATGGTTGCTAAGGAATAAAAAAAAAAAATAATAATTTAAAATAATAAAACATGTCTACTACTGGCAATCAAATCTACACCCCTGCTCTGGACTTTCAATTTGCTTTATTATATTTTGCTATGTTTTTACTATGGGGACCTTTTATAAGTGTGTTCACTTGTTTTGGCATTTTTCCTTTCAGACAGCTATTCACAAACAAATACAAGTATTTTTCAATGCTTACTACAGTTTGTATTCACCATAAAGATGTCACAATTTACCCCATGTCCCCTTTTTAAACATTGGAACTGTAGCCAAGGTTGTAGTAGGATCAAGACTTAATCATTGTTAAATATCCTAATTATGTTAAATTCTAGGGTTAAATTTAAAATGCTTTCATCTTTAATCATTTCTAAAAACAAGTTTGTTCACGTCATAGATTGCTCCCGATTCTTCTGCAATGGGGGAAAAAAAAACATCTTAATACTGTAAAACTGGCAAACTGGCAAAAAACATACTGATGCTTTATATATTTTCAGAAATAACCAAAAGGCAATAAAGAAGGCTGATTTTGCACACATATCTCTCATGTCTAGCTTTTGTTGAGCATGCAATATATGACTTTTTTCTAAATTGTAACCCACAGAAAAAAAGCAGTAAACGCTGCTGTGTAAATGCTTATTTAATGAAAGCAATGTAAAATTTGTGACTGAGCAACACAATTTCCTCTTCTATCATTTGACTGTTTATGGGATAACATCCATGAAAGCCAAAGGACAGATAAGCTGACAAAGAATGGATTGTACTGTAGAAATGTAACAAAATATGACCTTCTTATACGATACTGACGAAGAAAGGTATACCACACTAAATCGATGAAGCTAGTTTGTATTTATACTAAAGTAATACAAAAATGACTACAAAAGATTTAGAAGTGAGTAGTTTTTCGAGATTTACGATTATACTGTAAATCGCTTTCACGAATCAGCCCCCAAATGTAGTCATCATGTACTCGTTATACTGTCCTTCATTGACAGCTCATCCAGGAGCCTCAAAGCCGTGCTGCTCCATAATGGTAACAAGTACCTGTCTCTTCCCCTGGCTCACTTGGTGCACCTCAAAGAGGATTACAACAGCATCAAGACCTTGCTGGACGCCTTGAAGTATGATGAGTACGGCTGGGACCACCGGAAGGTGCTGATGCCACCACTGGAACAGCTTTGTCGCAGTGGTTCGGGGCTTGCTGGGCAATCACAAGGCCGAAAACTATGTGGAGCTGGTTGAGACTCTGGTGAAGAACTACGGCACAATGGGCTGTAGGATGTCCCTCAAAGTCCATATCCTTGATGCTCATCTTGATAAATTCAAGGAGAACATGGGAGCGTACTCGGAGGAGCAAGGTGAGTGCTTCCACCAGGATATACTGGACTTTGAACGCCGCTACCAAGGACAGTATAGCGAGAACATGATGGGAGACTACATTTGGGGGCTGATTCGTGAAAGTGATTTACAGTATAATCGTAAATCTAAAAAAACTACTCACTTCTAAATCTTTTGCAGTCATTTTTGTATTACTTTAGTATAAATACATGTTAATTTGGATTCATATGTTGTTTTTTTCGGACTTTATGTGAACGAAAAGACACAAATTCGCCCGTTTTCTCAATGGAAATAGGTACATTTCAAAATATCACTGTCCTGGTCACAAAAGCAAAGTTTGTGGGGAATAATAGCCATTTTCTATACTTTTGAGGCATAAGCAATTAGGAAATAACACTTACTACCCAGGAACCAAAAAAAAATAAAAATTGTTACACGGTGTACTCATTTCCTGAACACATTTTTTTTTTTTTTTTTTTACCCTGTCTGAACATTTCTGTTACTGGTTGTTTCAAAACATAGCTGATAACCCCAAAGCAATAGGTGTTTTATAAATCTATTTTAAGGTGTATTAGTGCAGGAATAGCCCTGGAGCTGTATTCTGAAAGCATGCACCATTTAATATACATCAAGTAATGACTTGTGTGATTTGGCTCAAGTTCATATTAATCAGCAAAATCAGGATCTTGCTAATTAATGTTTTGCAGTATTTGTGGAATAACAACTGTGTTCTAATTAATTTTTCTTCTGCCCTCACCTCACCACATTCCAAAACAACTATGTGACCAAATAGTGTGTGCTTTTAACTGTAGTGGTTTGAAATTAAATAAAATATAAACGGTTATGCTTTTGTATTCCTTAAAATGCTCAATTTATGATGTGGTCGAGTAGCCTGTAGTCACTCGAATACGTTTCTCTGTAGTCACAAGAATAAGTTCCAGTATATAGCCTACTACATGCATAAATTGGCAGGCTTGCATACTCACGTCTGTTACGTTCTTTAAACCATCCAGCAAAGCAAATAGACTCGGTTGGTTCCTTGGGAATATTTCGTTCAGTCGGCCCTCTGGTGTCTCCGCTGACCCGTTACTGTTAGCCATAGTCGATTTAAAACGTCCCCTTGCTATCATTAGGGTTTGATAGAAAAGACAGATTGCTACCCCTAAAAGTAGCACGGGACGTGAACAACAGCAACTACGACGACACAACAGGAGCCGACGAAAAAACATTTCCACTGCTTTTAAAACTCCAGAAGCAGGGAATAAGACACACATGTATCCACTTCTGTATCCAACTCAAAATATACAGTACAGACCCAATATTCAAAAGTGAGTCATTATTATTTTCTGTGAAATGGCACTTTGAAGAGAAGAAATACCCTTAAGTTGCCAAAACACCAGTTATATTTTTGTAGATGTCTTAAACAGACAGACATACTGTAATACTTTTATTTGAATAAACAACTTGTAGTACAAGCATATATAATCGTGGTTTATTTTTTTGTTTTAAGAAATCCAATATATATATATAGTCTTCAATTGCACTGTAAGGATCCTCCTTTTTCTTAACTCTGTCGCACTCTGTTCAGCTTGCCAAAATAAATCCACTGACGAAATCAGTTGTATCCTTCTGCGACAGTTTATTACAGTAGTAGTAGCTACATTTATGCATACCAGTCTGTAGCGTGGCTGAGCAGGAAAAAGTTTTTTCCACTTCAGAGAAAAGAGCCTCCGATGGTTTGACGATTAAAACCACCCTGAGCAGCCCTGCCTCATGACTCCGGCTAATCACACGCCTTCCCTTCGTGGATTTGACAGGAACAGTTTACGTGGATCCATTACTTTTAAGTCCCCAAAAAAGTAGAAAAAAAACTTATATTTTATCACAATAATATGTTTATTTAGTGTTTTATTCGTAGATAGCGATGAATGTGTCCCCCTGTCTTGTGAAATCCAAATGTGTAGACTCGAAATGTGCAAAACCCGCCGATCCACCTGGTTTGAATTAATCCCTATAATGTAAACAGTTACTTCCTCTCAGTGCTGTGACAGTCACATTATTGTCTGATGAGGAGGAAAACGCTGCTGTTGTGCTGCAAGAAAGTGATTCTACGGTATATGTTGCTAAACTGGCAGTACATGCACTTAAGAAGTTTGCTGAGTTGTAGAGAAACGTATTTGTTTAAGAAAAGCGTTTCTTCTTGTCTGTGCGAGAACAGGGCTTGATAATGCCATGCATAACCTATTGCATAAGGAACATACTCATTTAGATATCAGGGTCACATTTAGGGGCAAGGAGGAGGAAACTATTTTTGGAGAATTAACAAGAGTGTACAGGAGAAGGTGTGTACACATACAGCAAGGGATTATATTTGAATGTAAACTACAATCTAATTGTGAGACACCGCAGCAATTATTACTGGTCTTAATTATATGCATGTTTGTGTATGTCATGTATGTCTTTTTTATAAATACTGTCAATACTTACATATACTAGCCTACATGACCATGTAGAAAAAAGTTATTATTATTATTATTATTATTATTATTATTATTATTATTATTATTATTATTATTATTATTATTATTATTATAAAAACATAACACACACTATTATACTGGCTTGTGCAATGTTATATTGTTTGATATATTGGCTGTAAGAAAAACAAAATCTGCCAAATTGATTTTTGGGTTTAATTTTCCAAGTTTAACATTACAATTTCCCAAACAGAGTTTGACAGAGGTGCTGGAACAATTTTTATAGTGGGGGTGCTGAAAGCCATTGAACAAAACTGTAACCCCTGTATATGACACTGAAATGAATCTAATATAAATATGAAATCTGACAGCAGAATAATAACATGACAAATAAGATATATTGATAGGGTTAGTGTGAGGGTGAGAGTGAAAAACATCAGAATGTGGTATGTGCATCCATACAGAAATATAACAGGCCAGAATACCATATTCTTAAAGTAATAAGCATAGGTTGAGGGACTCCAGACACTACGTCAAATGTACCACAAATATTAGGACCAGAGTGGGGACAGAATTAGGACAAATGGACATTTTTCATACAGTGGGTTTGGGAGGTCTGTACCAAACAAACCAGAAATTAGGACATTGGACATAGGTTATTCTGGTAGGCTCTGAATTTGGTTGGATATGCTTTTTTTTTTTTAATACTCATATGCCCCCTACAGGTAAGTAATTTTTTTAATTATATATATATATATATATATATATATATATATATATATATATATATATATATATATATATATAATTAAAAAAAAACCTGCATAAACTAATTCAGTTTCAACTATAATTTATTAAATATGTGTATGTCGCGTCGTAAACAATGCATTTAAATATAGTAGCATACAAGAAATGTGGATCATTTCATAGTTCTTCATTGTTTATGCAGGGACATTATAAACTTGTACAATATTTGGGTTGTCTGTGCTACTATTAAGATATAATCAACAAAATAGTATTACAGGTGACCACACCAACAATGCTTTTCGATTGCTTGTTTCACATTTTAGTACTGGAATAACAAGAAATCCCCAGAGCTTTGTTTCTCAAGGGATGCTTATAAAATAATTAAATTACGATGTAATCTACGTCAGATGCTTGATTTGCCAATCATAGCAGAATCAGGTGTAAACTGATTTTAATACAAATGTACTTACTTTATTGGTTAGGGAACCTGTATCTTGCTTTGGTAAATACAGTGCGCTTTTATCCAGATGCACAGAATTGTATTTACTTCTTATTGGAAAACACGGCCCATAAACATTATACAGATGTATTTCTTTGTTTTATACTTCAACCGGGAATTGCGTTTATAAAGACTAGATTACTGTAAAAATACTCAACATCGCACAGAAAGAATATGTTTGGTTTTTTTTGCTTGCTTTCAGCACCCGTTGAAGCATGGACGTCTTATATGAAATAGATCATGTATGGGTAAAAAGAAACTTTACCCCTGTGTATGAGGATTTCAGCTTCCTATCCATAGCGGCTACTTGTTGTGTTCTGTCGTTCACCTTTTTGGCTGGCATTGTTGGGAACGGTTTGGTAATCTGGGCAGTGTATCGACAGAAATCTCTCCAAACACCAACCAACGCGCTTCTTGTAAATCTTGCAGTCAGTGACCTCCTGAGATGTTTTATTGATTGTCCGTTACTCATAATTATAGATGTGTTGGGTTATAATGGATTTGATCTGGGGATTGTGTTATGCCATGCACAGGTCTTCACTTTTTCCCTCAGCAGCTGTGTCCAACTTTTTACTATGGCAAGCATCAGCGCAGAGAGGTACCAAGCTATAGCGCACCCCTTTAAAACAAGCAAAAGAAAAAAAAGAGTGAAAATTTCAATACCACTTACATGGGCTCTAGCTACACTGATTTCAATTATAAGTGTAACGCTTGTTAAGAGCACACCTGTTTATGTAAAATGTAGAGGGTTTTCAATAGATCTAACTTACTATGACGCATTTGGACTTTACATCTTGGTGCCAGTTTGGTTTGTAACGTTGAGTCTGATTACAAGATTCTATCTCCGTATTTTTTTCCTCGTGAGAACCCATGCCAAAAAGATTTTTGACAACGGAACCCCCCCGTCTCTAGCCGATAAGACCAAGGAACCAGTTTTAAAAACGTTTCAGGTAATGGACAACATAAACTGTAAGGATGTTAACATACCTACAGAACTTAACCAGACACACGAGGAAAAGCAATCGGGGAACTCAGCATCGTTACATACTGAAGGTCCAGCAGCAGAATTTAAGGCAACGTCGACAAATTTGGAAGATCCAACGCCAACTTGTCAAGCGTTGCCTGTTTCTGTAGATTGTTCAGTAATAGATATGGAAGATACGGAAACACCTTGTTGTGACAGTGACACCGTATTATCAGAAGCGGGAGATCCTACGGCCAACTGCCCTCCAGAATTTCCTGTTGTCAAAATTTCAGAACCAGGGGGATCCACTGTGGAAAAAACAACAGACTGTCCTTCAGTATTACCTGCAGAAGGTCGAACAGCAGAATGCCTCGCATCTTTACCGCTGGGGGAAGTTTCAGCCACAGGTTGCCTTCCAACATTACCTGTTGTAGAAAATCCAGTTGGAGAAATTGCTGGAGCTGTGTGTATGATGCCGTCTTCCAACAGAGAAAGAACAAAAAAGAAAACCGAAGGCAAATTGGCAAAGCGCTCCGGATACATAATCCTCACCTTTCTTGCATTCTGGATACCACTGATCTTGTCTGTTCTTATTAATTTCTTCATTTACAAAAACAAATCCACGGTAAGTTTATTCTTTTTTGTTAATACCAGTATATTCTGCCTGTATGTCACTGTTTCAAAGCAGCCAAGATGGGCATGGTATCCAAAATTGCATCCAGATTTACACGATATAAAAAATACAGAGCACACTAAATTGAAATGCCAATAATATACAAAATTGGACTATCTGTAGAGTCATTATTATAGGTCTACATCCATACAGCCATAGATATAGATATAGATAGATAGATAGATAGATAGATAGATAGATAGATAGAGATAGATAGATAGATAGATAGATAGATAGATAGATAGATAGATAGATAGATAGATAGATAGATAGATAGATAGAGTTATAGATATATATATGTAGTGTAGTGGTTAGGGCTCCGGACTCTTGACCGGAGGGTCATGGGTTCAATCCCCAGTGGGGAACACTGCTGTTGTACCCTTGAGCAAGGTACTTTACCTAGATTGCTCCAGTAAAAACCCGACTGTATAAATGGGTAATTGTGTGTAAAAATAAAGTGATATCTGTATAATGTGATATCTTGTAACAATTGTAAGTCGCCCTGGCTAAGGGCGTCTGCTAAGAAATAAATAATATATATATATATAACCGTTTATTTGCCACTTTGTACAGCAATTGCAAACTTTTATTGTACATAACTCTTTTAGGAACATGTTAATCAGACCACAGGGAACAGAAATCAATGGTAAAATGATGGATGACCCCCATCCATGTCAATAATGAGTTGCATAAGTGTGAGGACTTAACAGCTGAATGAAACATTTTAGGGTTTAGGCTCTCAGTATGACGTTGTTTGGAGATTCCCATTATGCACTATTAAGCCTCCAGGTTAATTTATTTTACTACTGAAACCTGTTCTCCATGTTGAATGTATTCTCATCAGTTTTCCTGTACAATTGAAACTGCTAAAGTTATTGTTGTCCAAAGTGGCCAACATACTGTGTTAAAACTATTTACAAAACAGTAGTGTGCACGAGGGTACTGCACAAGGGTATGGTGAGCATGGTGCTGTATTGTGGAATGATGAATTAATTCACTTATAAGAAGCAGTGTGGAGTAGAGGTTAGGGCTCTGGACTCTTGACCGGAGGGTTGTGGGTTCAATCCCCAGTGGGGGACACTGCTGTTGTACCCTTGAGCAAGGTACTAGATTGCTCCAGTAAAAACCCAACTGTATAAATGGGTAATTGTATGTAAAAATAATGTGATATCTGTAGAATGTGAAATAATGTATAATGTGATATCTTGTAACAATTGTAAGTCGCCCTGGATAAGGGCGTCTGCTAAGAAATAAATAATAATAATAATAAACTAAAGTTAACGACAAACTAATTTTGGGACAATGGTTGTAGAACATTTGCACAGGGACCATGGCGCTTTCTTTAGTACATCAGCTAACATAACCTGTTTATACATTTCTTTCAGATTGGAGAAGTGGAAATCTTTGCTATGGCAGTGACCTGTATGACTGCAGCCACAGACCCTATAACCTACGCGGTTGTAAACCCACAATTCCGATCAGAATTTAAACAGCTGCATGCAAAATTCATCTTAAGTTTGTGTTCAAGGTCTTAAGCCTTAATATACTTTTCATATTTTATTTATATGCACCAAAATATAAATAAAGGTGCACCAGCAACAGTCAAGAGTAGACAAATCACAGTAGATGAGGTACAGCTAATAAAATAGAAGAAAACAAGATACTAAACAAACAAAAAAAAAACACTACAAAATACTACAACATGGGCTGTTAATGTACTTAAAGACTGGCTTAAAAAAAAAAAAAAGACATTCATTTTAGGGAAATAAGTAAAGAAAATCTCAACATTAAGGGAATTTTATGCCAGTGCAAGAAGTTCAATTGGGGACCAGTACTCAGTCTCCAGTTTTATAATGCAGAGCTGGACTAAATAGGTATTTTAACAGTAGAAGTCTTAACATCTGGTTTGATCTTCAACTTAATCTGGCACGACTTGGACGCAAGGGTGTCCGACAACTAACAAAAACATCTTTTCAGATCAAAAAGGATGAAAACGGACTTGAATATGTGTGTCGCGCATATAACGAGAACACAAACTCACCTCAAGATCCAGCTTCAGCCTCCATCGCAGCTGCTCCCTGCCTTCCTGATTTTTCAAACTCTACCCATCAGACATGTGCAATTTATTTTTTAAACGTTATTAAATTTAAATACATTACATTAGGGACTATATATTACACTACGGATGTATACACAATACACATTTCTGGTTTTGTCTTAATTGAAAATGTGTTTTAATTATTTTTTCTTCCCCCAAATGTAGCTATGCTATAAGCGGTAGAAACCACTTCGGGCCATGCGGTTCCGATGATATATACCACTTATGGGTTGGTTAAATACCCTTGGCTTACGCCTCAGGCCTTATCACCACCCCATGCGTGGTGTAGATCATGGGAAATGCACGGTCAGTCATGCTTTATACCTTACATAACCAATACATTTTGTAATGTTACCATAGAATTATGTTGATCATTTGAAAATGTTAGAATTCAATATATTTAATAAACTTGATAGTATCAAAAGATTGATAACTTTATTGTTTTTTTTTTTTACATTTCTCAAACATCATGCACCATATTTGGTACAAAATGACAAAGACTAGTGGCACAACCAGATGTACATACTACAGAACAGTCAACTTTATTAATATACTGTACAGTGGTAGCCTTTGGAGAAAGCTTTTTTGCTTCAGCCTGCTGATGTGTTCACTTGCTCACTGCAAGAAAGGCATCCTCTGAATATTTTGGATATGTTTTTCAGCATTCCCCAGAAGTATTCTTCCAAAAGTACAAAAAACACAACCAGCATATTACTGCAGTTGGATTTTACTTCCTGCAAGACATTTCTGAATCACTTTAGAATTAACGTTTAGCTTTGCATAATAACTATAACAAGCATCCCATGCTGCCAAGTGTTTGTCTTATTGATATAACTATGCTGAACAACTTAAAATGGAATGTGTTGTATGTCATTTGAGGACTATAAACATCTGCAGCAGTGAAAATATTTACTTTAGAACATTACTGATTACATCTACGGATCCATATTTAACACAAGGAAATTTAAAGAATAGTCATTTTAAAGAAATGTTGCATGTACAAAAAGTGAGAAATGACATTTGTTAAGAAGTAATGTTTTCAAAGATGATTCTTCCTCAGTCACCTAACCAACATGATCTATTTATGACGGCTTCCTCTCCTTTTCATAGCAGCTGTGCACTGGGGGCAGTACCACTTTCCTTTTGGAGCTTCTGTTAATCCAACACATCCATAATGGAACCACTCTATGGGACACTGAAAAAAAAATACATTTCTCCATTAAAACATATATGTAGTGTTGTTATTAATTAATCTGTAGGTTAAATAAGAATAACAAAACAAGTAGATGCCTTCAGAGTTATGATACAATACATTACACTGTTCTTAGGAATTACTGGGAGAGGCATCCTTACATTTATTTATTTATCATCTAGTAAAACAAAGTTTTGATATCCTGTCTACAATAACAAAATGTGTTTAACTTCATGGTAATCCACCCCAAGGTACTGTACACAGAGCAGGGAAACAATACCTTTAAAAAGACAATGGATTAAAGTTCCAAATTGTAGGCCTGTAGCTATAGAAGTCTTTGTGATGCACCAGATATTAAGAGTTTCAGAAAAGGTAGATATAATGTTTACCGCAAATACAATCTTGATAACGTGCATCATTGGGTTGAGCAAGTACAATATAATATACTTACATCTTGATTATCACAGCCGACCATTTCTCCATAAGACACCTGGATACATAAAAATACAATTTAAATCAAACTGTATTTAAAAAATAATAATAATAATAATAACAACCACATCCATCGCTGTACAGTCTGTTAAATATTGATAGCTTTATAGCAAAATAACAACTTTTCTTATGACTTACTTTTTAATCCAACCCTTCAACCCTAACTATCTAACAATGCATTTAATTTATTCAATGTATCCAATGGGATCCATGCAAGGCTTGCGAAACAGATTGATTAATCAGATGGTGATATTTTAATTCATATCTACACAAGAGAATAAAATGAAGAATTCCACACAAACCACAAAACCTACCTGATTGCAAATACAATAGCGTGGCTCGTTCGGATCATATGCCCAGTCAACCTGATTGTTTGAGTCCGATTCTGGAAGTACAGAGGCTTGCTGAGAAAGTTCCTGTGCCAGAGCCGATGACGATGAACAGGAAGACAGGGAGGACGATGAAGAGGAGGATGAAGACTGATGGTTTGAAGACTTGGTATTGCTTCTGGAAAACAATGTAAAACCACTTGTTTACATGGGTGTGTGAACTATCAAAATTACAATCAAGGATGCATAACTACTGTCAAGATTAAAAAGGTACGGTTTCAGAAAAACTGAAAAATCAAAATTAAAAAACTGAAGTCTCCTTTGTGTTATACCCTTTATTCATTCACAGTACTATTACTATCTTTCATACTACAACAATCTTGTTATTACATGTTTGGGCAATACAAAATCTTAATTGGAAATTATAACCCCACCCCTCCTTTATCTCTGCATGGAAAACAAACAGATGAGCTTGACAGCACCAACAACAACAAGTACACAGACACAGCAGGGACTCTAACAATCATTTTTAATTAGTCAAAGCACAAGGTGTTTTGTTTTGCTTTAATTTATCCCCAAACAAAAAAGTCACAATATTACTTTTTACCAAAACGTTATATATATATATATATATATATATATATATATATATATATATATATATATATATATATAAATAAAATAAATAAATAAATAAATAAACTAAGAAAAGTAAGTTACTTGGTTTTACGACCACTCCGTGAGTCAGAAGAGGATGAAGTCAATGTTTGAGTAAGGGTAGATGCCAAAGCCGATGATGAATACCCGGTGGACTCTCTTGATAAAGAAAACTCCCTTGTAAGTTGGAAGTCGTTATTTTTAATAGCTTCATAACTAGCCTTTAAACTAGATGTTCTTCTGCCTTCCTTCATCTGAAAAATACATGGATGTTATATTTTATCAAATTCAAATTAATTTTTATTCCAATATTTCAAGCATTTTTAACTCCTACATGCGTCAATGGTTTAGATTAAAACGTTCTTTTTTGAAAATTATTATCCAGTAGATAAGAGTCCCTATAGACAAAGATACAAGAATCTTATATAAAAATGCTGAAGCAAGGCATGTGTTTCCATCTCGGGGTTCTGAGGACACCGAGTTATGCTCTCACCTCTAATGGTCTATCCTTTGATGGAAACATTCTCTTACTGTTCATGGTTAGCCATCCGCTATTCTATATATTGCTGAAGTATGCATAGTTAAGTGTGATTTTTGAATATTTGCATATTAACACAGCCATTTACGGCTGGTTTCACAGACCCCTATTATTATAAATCTTTGACTACTAAGGTGCTTAAGTAAGAGTCAAAGACTAGTGATAATCATGGTGCACTACACAACCTAATTACCTTTGCGAACTTATCTTTGAACATGACTAATAAAAAAAATGCAACACAATTTACATTGACTGAATCAACTGACAGTGTTGTAGAAAGGTATAGCATATATATATATATATATATATATATATAAAGTTTGCATGAGGAGATTTATATTTCACTCAGCAACACCACACACACCCTCCTAGAATACCATCTTGTCTTTCAACAGCAGTAATAAAAACAGTTATGTAAGCCTCACCACAGGAGCACAGTAAACATTGTATTGTTACCTGTGCTGTTGCTTGTACTGCCTGGGCAGCTGCCATGGTGATGGCACCAGCACCAACTCCAGCTCCTGAAGGTAATGAGCTTAGATTGTAAGACGTAAGGGGCTGAGATGAGTTAACATTATAAACGTTGTTTGAAGAGGTTGATAAACTACTGATGCGACAACCTATAAAGACAATAAGAAAAACTGTTAAAAACAAGAAAGTTTACTCTCTGGCCCATTTATAACACCACAAGTGATTAATGTAAAATAGAAATAAGGTCAGGACTGGACAAAATTGAAGGGTCCTAGCATAAAGAATGCAACTTACTAACTACTTTGCCTGTAGTATTTTACCACTGATTTTCTCCCCAATTTGGAATGTCTAATTATTTTTTCTCCTCACCACAGTAATTCACCCACACAGCTCAGGAGATCCGAAGGTTCACTGGGCAGCCTCCGGTCCCAAGACCAAGCCAGCTTCCTCTTTTACACGCAGGGACTCGAGAGCGGGAGTCAGCAAGCTACCGGCCTCTGGAGGACAAAGGCCAGCCCTGCAGGTGCCTGCTGAGTTCACTGGGTGCCTGTCCAGCAGGGTTCACTATAGCGCAATGAGGAGAAGCAGTCCCTAGCGGTTTTGTTTATCAAACTCACGGGACCACCAGAGCCAACGTGATGTTCCTCATGAATCCCCAGAGAAGACCAGCGACTCCACACAGCCAGGTTGCAAACCTGAGCTGTATGACTCACCCTGCACATCACGCTGCTGTACTTTACCAGGTGAGCAACTCAGGATTTATTACATTTAAGATAACCAAGGTTGCATAAAATATACTTATATTGTGTAAGAAAACAAAACCATGAATATATAAATGTTCTGTGGTGTTATCATGAGGAAAATAAAACTATTACCTGGCGTATTTTCTTTTGAAGCATCTGAAGTGAGTGTAGACAGAAGAGCTTCGGATTTAAATTTCTTTTCAGGAATATGCTCTGTGGTATGATGGGTAGGGGTAGTATATTTTCTTTCTGCCCCCAAAAAAAGTTGCATTTAGAATACCACTGAAACAAACATGCTACAAGTTTTCAAAAAACAGTAGTGCGCTGAAATAATTGCTTACTTTCTACAGTAGTGTGCGAGTGGGCATGGTGGTTGTTCACTGGCTGTGATGGACTATCCAGTTCTAGAGAGCCTGTGAGAAAACAAAGATACACATAAGATATTTTTTAAATGTATTTTTGTTTACGACTGTAAGTCGCCCTGGATAAGGGCGTCTGCTAAGAAATAAATAAGCTAGAATGTTGCTATTATATTTCTTGTGAAAAAACATGTATTAGGAAAAAAAACATGCTGTAATTATGTAGTAGTCTATGATCTGAACAGTGGCAGATCGAAATACCACCGGGTATTCCCCAAGGTGTAACTGCCTGGCCCACTTATTCACATTAGTGAAGTCATAAATACAGCGGAATGGAATCCACAAAAGATCCACGTTTATACATTTTAAAGATGAAGTACAGTATTAAGATCCACCAAGGTTTAGATCATTCAGGTTTAGACCCCATGGCATGATAGAATGCCATTAAGAAGACATGCAAGAACAGCTGAAGAAGCATACTGTGATGACGATTACCAAGTTCTCCACATAGATTTCAGCTCCCTTTGCTACAGGGGTTGACGTAAATCATTACCATAATGAATGGTCCGAAAACGCCAATCATTCGTTTCTTTAATCAAGTCAATAACTTGTGTAACAGACCTTGTATCAGTTAAAAAATGTTTGTTTGAAAGAAAAGAAAATGAGTGTTGGAAAATTCACTTTTACAATAAAATTTAAATACTGCTATTACTGCTGTAAAATAACTTGTTTTAAGTTTAAAAATGTGAGTGGTTGGCACCCGAGAACAACTTCACTTGTAATATAACTGGCATTAAATACAGTAAAATTCAAATTGTAAGTCCCCACAATATTAGTTTACTATGAATACTGTTTATATGAAGAATGATAAACTCACGTCTTTCTAGTATTTCTGTAATACCAGCATTATCTGCTTCCAGTTCCATTTTGAACTTTGCAAGTTCTTGGTCCAGCTTTCTTAGATGTCGGTCAACCTGTTTTGATAACATTATAACAGAATCAGCTGATAAAACACCAAAAAGATTATCCCGACGTGCATGAAACCTATTTATACACAGTGAGTTTAATAGTATTCTCCAGATCTGAAATGCGCACATTAGTTTTTTTTTCCTTTTAAACTTTATTCTAACAACTTGGGATCATTCTGGTAGATGAAAACAAAGCTTTAGACTGACATCTAGTGGTACTATCTATACACTGCAGTTTTTAAATCTACAATATGTTTTGGTTAAATAAATGTCAAATCTAGGATTTAAAGATTATTTAAGTAAATACTTACCAAATCATATATCTGATTTGCTAACTGAACTTTTTCATCTGCATCTTCCAAAGCTTTATAATAATCCTTCAAAAGAAACAATGAAAATAATTTGGTCATATTTAAAAAACAAAGACTGAATACGATACTTGTCATGTATATATCAGCTTTATCAGTTACACATATGTCCTTCTTTGTTTAATTTTGAATAATTACAATAGAAGTCAAGGGGATGCCATGTCTATGTAGCCAGGTCTTCAAATTTAAAAGTGGATGCTGCAGGTGGACAGCTCATCGGGGAAAACCTAGTTTATCTTTAAAACTGAACAGTGCAGACGCATAGGCGGGCGTATTTTCTTGTTCAGTACGAGGCACCAAGATTACTGATGTTTATCTTTCTGTACAGATAATAATGTTGAAAATGTTAAAACAGGTAGGCCTAATCATACCAAATAACTGTTTTGGGAACAAAGATTTTACCTTTTTAATAGTTTCCATTTGCTCCTCTTTCCATTCAGGCTTGTTCTTCTTTGCATTAATAAAAAATTCATTCACTCTTTGTTCTAGTTGATCCATGGCATCTGCAGCACAAACATATACAATACCTTACTACTTCATACACGAGTTTTTTTACCATGAAAAACCTTTTTAATAAGCACTCCGAATAGGACATTCCTGTATGTATATATTTCAGAGGGTGACATAATGACAAGTAACTTTAAGACAGATGTAATCTTAAATCTATACTGTAAGTACTTTCTTTGGGAAAAACCTGAAAGTCAACAGCTACTGTTTCTAATAAAATGTAAAGTCGTCTAAACTATGAAATAACACCACATTCATCGTATTGTATTTGTACATTTGTATTGGACATTGTGGGCTCAAGACAAAATGAACACCCTAGTTTTACCCTTCTTTGATGACTCTTTTTATTATTGAAAACAGTATAATTCTGTTACAGCACTTTGTGTTACAACAAAGAACAGTGGGTTTGGGGTTATGTCTTTTCTTAAATATTTAAATGCCTTAACATTCTACAATACATTTTAAAGTTAGTATCCGATCCCCTACCCCCTATCGACCTGTACTGTGCCCTGTACCACAGGAACACATTAACATTTTCAGGTAGTTCTGCAATGTGAGACAACACAATAACATGCTTTTTTTAATGTCATCCCTTTCTTTGCTATTTTCTCTAATGGTAATACACACGCAAAAACAATGATTCTAATAAATCAGCGATATCATTTGGGTAATGAATTTTGTGGTTTAGCCAACTCGATCTGTAACATAAACATTTTGTAACACTAATAAACTTCCTCCCAGAAGTTTGCATCTTTTGTTTAAGGATTGTTTTCAAACACTAGCTTTTTCAAGTTTGTAATTTTAAAGCATGGATAGTTTAAAAAAAATGAAAAGCAACATATTATTATTATTATTATTATTATTATTATTATTATTATTAATAATAACCACGGATATGTTTTTAAATAAGTGTCACGTTGCAGCAATGCGTACTCTGAACTTGCAGGTCCATTTCTCTCATTTCCGTAAACCTGTCGCGCAGATCCATGGGAAGCTGTTCGATCACTGCCAAAACAGAGAAAAAAACAAAGAGAATACATAGTCAGTCCGTCAACAAGCAGCACAGATAAACGGCGAATATACCCCGCCTAACCAACATTATTTGCCACTACTAAATGTCTAAAACGTAATACTCACTCTCCAAGTAGTCTTCTAGGTACAACATGTTGGCTAAATTGATGTTTTTACAATTTTATTAAAAGAATGTATATCTTTCAATATGGCGTCGTCTTCTGCTACAGCTCCAAGAAAAAAAAAATGTGTTGGTCTCCAATTGAGGTCAACCTGACTGACGCGCATGATCACGCGCACTAGGATTGGTAGGATTCAGCAGTGACGCCATCACACCGGTTCCTGCGCAAGGGTTTATAGTACTTGAAGTTTTAAACCTTGCACTTATGCACCACTGATGTAAAAATGGACTACAAGGTCCACAATTCTTTGTAAATACGTATTATGGCTGTCGGACAATAGGAAAAAGATAGAGGGCGACGATCTGAAACATACAGCTAATAAACCAAGATCTATCATAACAGTTTATACATTGATAAAATGCATGGTTTGTAGTTGTATCTTTCTAAATTATTAAACGAGTTATCTCGTCTTGCAGAAGTCTAGATTACAAAATAATTTAGTCTTAAACAGTCATCCATGAATCGTAAGTTGAAAACAATTGAATAATTGAGGGGCACAGCATTTTATGTCTTCTGAATTTAATTGGTCTGCCACCGTTTGTCAGATAACAATGAAACCAAGATCACGTTTTTAGAAATGTAGCCCATTTCACTGCTAAGATCGAGAGTGATCAAAAGAAAAAGGTGTTCTGAAAATGGGCCACATGTTTCTCCGTACATGCATTGCATTTTCAAAGCATAAATAACCCTGGAATTGTGTTTGTGCATGCATGAAATCCGTTCTTTTCCATTAACATTTGCTGTACCTGCTGTAAACTTTATGGTCTTTCATATCTTGCCTGATCAAAGCATGATCCTTTCTTTTTTATTTATTTTTTTTGTATGGGCTTGGATAGAGGAGAAGAACTTTGAGAATCAATTAATAATTAAAGTTCCTAACGGGAAAGGAGCTGCAACATGAGGCTACATAAAGCAACCACAAGTGGGAGCTCTACTCATCCAAGTGCTATTGGAGAATCATAACATTGTGTGAACTGCTGTGGACTGACGGTACTGCTGAGTGACAGAAATAGTGCAGAACAGCTTTACTGTACTTAGTGACAAGTCAGCCCTGATGTTCCTTTATTATTGTAGTAAATGCGATATATGACACAACCTGGACAAGTATGACAATCGTAACAGCATGCAGTGATTTTATATCAGGTGCTGTGGTACCATGCATATGATATTCTTCAGTTTGCTAGTCCTGTAAGAGCTACAATGAGAAATAGTGCTGTACAGGTAGAAATTAATGCAACATTTGTCTGGTTAATAAAATAGTTTTTTTTAGTTTAATTAAACGGAAATGTTAACGTTTGAACTTGAAGACAGTTTTTTGGTACATTTGTCTGCTGATCGTCATGAGATGTTTTGAAATGCTCTATTTTATATTAAGAAGAACCGCAGAAAGAGATTAAAGGAAATGTGTATTATTATCATCATCTTACTATTCTTAGTTTTGGTGACGCATCACATTCTATATAAATTACAAAACCAGGAAAGTTAATGTAGTGTTTCCAACTTTAATGCATGTTTTTATTAAAAAAGAAACACATTAAAAAGCACATCTTTATTTTTTGTCATTGGTATATTTCTTGCAGAAAACCTTCAAACAGTGCTTTCCTTCAAACTTTAAGGATATACATAAAACTGGCCCTGCTAGCATGCTGCAAACCTGTTTTGTAGGAAGCTCACCTCAAAGTGACAAATGTCTCCTATTTTTCCATATAATTAATTAATTAACTGACATCCACTTTCTTTTGAAAATGATGCTGCAATCCATAATTCCTCTGTGGTACATACTATCCACTAAAACACTGAGCTCTAAGTAACTAATTAACTGCTGTGTTACAGGCACAGTCTTCCAACAGTTAGGCAATTGGACTACTATACCTCAATTAAATATAGTGCTAATCGGGGGTCTGTGAAACCAGGCAATTTTTTTTTTTGGTTGTTTGTTTTTAACATACAAAGCATATTGTATTGTAACATTTCAGTTCTCTCTCTGGGGAAAGATTGCAATACCTTTCCCAGGACAGTATTGAGTGATACTGGTTTAGCCAGGAGGGGAGAGTGGATCACGTTGTGAGAGTATCTATGACATACTGTATAAGGCACCATTGAAAGGTGGCAGCCCATTGGTTTGTAATGACATTGGGAAATGGATGCCTCTTTACCAAGGCATGAAGGCTGCCTTCCACTCCTCTGCATGTCGACATTATGGGCAACATTGATTGTTAGATGATCTGCAAAAAAAAGAAGATAAAATTGGGTTTAAAGTTTTGAAGGGAAGTGGCAGTTTTAGATTTAGAAAACTCAACATGGCACCTTAGGAGACACCAGAGTAGGCTATTACATCTTGTACGATGGAGTGAAATCGGTTTTCTACTTTGCACGTAATTGCTTTTTGGCCCTCGTGGGTCTAATAAAGATGTTTTCTCTTACATTGTAAATGTGTCTTTGCAATGCTATTACTGTATTTAGTTCTTAATAACCCTAATGCCTGAACCGCTGAACAAAAAGTTAAAGGATATTAGTCATACTTTTGATAGATAAATGTCAAGATTAATTAAAATCTTATACAGGGAAAAAATGAAAATGTGTAATGGTTATATTCTGTTGTTTTGGCACCACCTTACAAGTAATGAGTCTTGCAGAAATTACTTGGCAGGATAATTATTTATTGATTATGCTACAGTTCACCAATGGTTGCCAAGAATGCACATCTTTAAATATATATATTCTTCTCTTATCCATAACAATTAAACACTCAATACTGCTGAGTTTAGAATTACTAAAATACATTTGAACATTTACACTAGCAGGCATTCTAGTAAAAAAAAAAAAACCCATGTCATTGAATTGTAGTTTCTTTTTGCATTTCTAAATGTTCCTCCCTTGACAGTAAACTTCTTATCTAGCAAGCTTTGTAGACTGACAGCCTTCTGGAGGTTGTATTCACTGTAATCTCATACAATCTCATGACAGCTGGTATTTGTCTTATTAGAAATGTGTTCAACATTTGGTAACAGGATGGATAAGCATGTGAAGCCACACTCATATGTACAAGATACTGGTGTTTTCAAAGGCAAGGGATAACGAACACAACATTTACCCTTGGGAGAATAATTCATGTGTATGCTCATGAAAGAGAAGAACGTATATTTGATTAACTAAAATTGGCAGGATAGTTTGTGGTCTACTAGTATCAGTACAGTACATTATACATCCAGGCAAAACCATTAGCACCACAAAACCTTTTCAATCTCACCAGAACACACATTGTAATTTGTGTAAACATCTTTGTGATTGTGATAATGGTGAACTAGTGTCAACTACCACAGTAAAATAACAGAAACCTACATGCTGCACTTTCTACTTACATGTTTGGTAGCAATTTTAAAGTTAGCCCCTGACAATTGCTGATTAGATAAAACGTTGCGGGTGAAGAATAAAGATTACTTTACAAACCTCAGCCCTTTGGAATTCCTAACATGCATTGTTTTACATTTTTATTTTGTGTACTCTCTGGACATGAGGGTTCCTGATTTCTAGTGGCCTCTCAAACATAACCTCGTATCGTGTATAATGTGTGCACAGCCCCACTGTATTGGTGATGATAGTCCTCTAGGTCTAGGACCCAGAGGAACGCTGGATACAGTCTTGGAGTAGGAGCGTGCGCATTTGGGCTGACGAAGTGAAGTGAGTGAAGTCTTAAGTATTGACAGCAGAAGACAGTTTGAAGAGCTGGGAGTTTTCAACTAATTAAATGGCAGGGACAAAGCATCAAGGAGGAGAACAGATTGCTTTGAAAATAATTCACATGACTTGTATTTCAGATTAACTCTATTTAAGAATTGCTATTTTTTTACTTTAATAGTTTACAAATGTTCCTGTTTTCTTATTTTGAACTTAGCATATAGATTAATATCACCGGGCATTGCTTATGATAACCCTACGGCTATACATATAAATTACACTGTTGTAATACAGTTTATTGATATTTCTGTCCGTCCATTATAAAAATAAAAAAAAAATGTATTTGATGATTTTTTTAAAAGAGCCATTGGTTTTATGTAAATGTGCAGTGCAGTACACAATATAATCCATCATTCTAGTTAAAAATTCAAAGAAAGAAAAAGAACACAAATGTTCAAATGACTGCAAATATTCCCACCAAGGAATAACTTTAAATTAGTGTCAAAACTCACTGGATTTTACTAAACTTTACCGAAAAATAATATGGGCTTTTCAAGAAGCTTGTTAAACCACATTTGCTGATGAAGTTAAAACGGTATGTGTATTATTATTATTATTATTATTATTATTATTATTATTATTATTATTATTATTATTATTATTATTATTATTATGCTTTAATTTGTCTAAAAAAACACATTAAATGTATCGTATGCACTGTTGGCAATGGATTATGCAAATACATTACAACTCACTTTTATTATTATTTTGCTTTAATTAGTTTTGAAAAACTCATTGAATATGCCGTAATTACTGTTGGTAATGGATTATAGAAATAAAGTTCTGTTCACTATGTGCTTGTTCTTTCAGCTGTTTGTGTAGATAAGGTGTGGAGGAGTATTAAAATGATGAGATCTGGCCAGCAGTACCAACAACGTTCAGAATGGCCAGGGAAGACTCGGTGAAGTGCCTGCGCTGCCTGCTCTACGCTCTCAATTTACTCTTCTGGGTAAGAGAAGTCAAGCACCAAGCAGGTGGCAATGTCTCTGCTCACATTACAAACTAGCAAGACACTCTAGTTTGAGCGGGTACGCGTACCTACTCTGCTTTTAACATGAAAGGGTGTACAGGTTAAAATTTCTGTGGCTTAAATATTCTGAATTACATTTTATTTACGTAAATGTTTTTTTTTTTTTCCCAGTGTATGTGCAAGGTACATTTATAGAGAACTTGTTCAGCATAAAAACCTGTACATATTTAGTTTAGGCTGCAACATTGAAAGTTCACATTGTTCAGATGTATAGTATATTTATGCAACAGGTAAAACACCCGTTTTAATACCGTTTTTCTTTCAATCCTGTAATGTGTATTGTGTGTAGCAATAATACTCATGCAACCATAATATGAGTAATCTCTGAATAGCTATGCTAGTCCACATAGGAAATGTAGCTTTCAAGATCTCAAAAATCGCTTAAGAAGAGAAGTGGAAATTGAAGTGGATAGACTGAAAATTGATTTTTTTTTTATTTTCTCAGTGTGAGAGGAATTTTATTTCCCTTCAATGTCCACTTCTCACCTAAAAAAAGATCTTGAAAGCTAGTGTACAATACATATAAATTCCTGTACATATTCTTGCTGATCCTATTCATAAATCACAAAAGAAAACCTTCTTTACATAAATCCAACCACATCAATAGGTAATTCAAGATAATGTATTTCCTTTTGATTATTAATGTAGTATTTTTCTGCACTCCCTGCCAGTTGATGTCGGTCTGTGTTTTGGGTGTGTCTGCCTGGATGAGGGTTTACCTGAACAATGTGTTTATTTTAACCGCGGACACCAGGTAAGGTAATCTAATGTTTTAAAACTCAACCTTTACGGATATCCATCTTTTTAAAATGTCTATATAGCAGTGGCATGACATTTATACTGTACAGTGTATTTTAAAATGTGTACAACTGAATACAAACTGTAAATATGCTTATGCTACTTTGAGACAAAACCTCCTAAAATGTGATACAGTGAGTTTTATTTTGTAATCAATTTGAAACCTCTGTTCTGTTGGCAGACATTTTGTTTGATATGTGATGTTCCCGGCAAGCCTTTTTAGTGCTTTATTTAAAATAAAAAGAGGCATAATATTGTATACTATAGTGGAACATTTACAGATATTTTAATTGACACTCCTTTCCACAGACTCAGTATTATTCAGGGCTGGTAAACTACAATTGTTATTCCAAAATGTTGAGTTGCACTGGAAATGTTAGTATTACAGTTCACGTTCATAACTTGGCCTTTGTGAGCATTTAGAATTTGTGGGTAAAATCTTGGAAGGACACAGTTATATTTTAGCAGTCCAACTTTTTATTATCAGTATTTACTTTTTCTAAAACTGTTAATAACTACTGCTGTGAGGAAGGAGCAATCTTCTCGGTAGAAAAAATAAACCCAAAAGTTTCTAAACGGAGTTGTTGTTTCTTCACAGGCTGGAGGAAGCAGTGATTCAGACCTATTCCCCAGTGGTCCATCCAGTGATGATTGCTGTGTGCTGTTTTCTAATCATAGTGGGGATGCTTGGTTATTGTGGAACAGTGAAAGGGAATCCACTGCTACTTTCTTGGGTATGTGTGTGTATTTCATAAATAGCAACTGAGTTGCTGTGGGATTTCATGATCTGATGTACAGAGCAGTAATAGCCTTGTGCCTATTTTTATTTTTCTCCAGGTGGTAGGGAATGTTTAATCACACCAGTACAGCACCTGTTTTGATATTTGTGAGATTTGCAGTTAATAACGGAGAACTTGATTGAATTAGGAGAATACCAGAGCCCCAGAAAAATATATAGCAGTAGGGCCAGTAAAAAAACAAAAATCCCTTTCGTAAATAATATGGCTTTTATGGGAATATACTGTAATTGTGTTAAAATACACGCCATATTAACACCTCAAGACAAAACAGTCTGGACTATCCCTCACATGATTGATTCATTTGTTATTAAATACACATTCCTTACTTGTATTCTCAATTAATGAAAAGCCTCATGTCCCTGTCACTATGGGCAAGACAGTAGCTCTGGCACTCTTTGAGAGATCTGATAGTATCTCAGCTGGCAGGAGCTTCAGTATCCCAGATTGCACAAAGTACCAATGTTTCACAAGGAGCCGTCTCAAACATGATGACTGTGTGAGCCACTTTGGAGAACTGACTTTATTGCAGATTTCCATCCCCAACTTCTCTGAAGCAATTAGAGAGGCTAATCATGATAATGATAATATATCCTCCCAGAGATTTTAAAACATCCTGCAAACTTGTCACATCCAATCAGTTCTGTCCTGGTAGCCCATGGTCGCTGTACATACCATGGCAGGTGTTTAACATTTTTGTCCAACCCTAGTATTTATTGAGTGTTAGTCTTAAATGTTAAATAATGCTTGCAATAAAAAAAAAATTCCCTCCAGTGCGTGATTCATTGTAAATATGTTATTAATATTAAAGTCAAACAATGCAATTGCATTACATCACACAAATAAGTGAATGCCTGTGTATTTCACTGTCTGCAGCTGTAAAAAAGTAATCAAGTACTGTGCTGATAAGTTAAGCTGTAAAAGAAATCATTCCAAGCCTGCCATACTATGTGAATAATTGCAGTGTAAATGATTTATGGCGGCACTACTTCGAATTACAAACCTGAGTCAACACATTTGTCAAACTTCTGAGGGTGACGGCACAAGAGAAAAAAACAAGCATAAATCAGTGATAAGGTGTGGAAGGTGCCTGTTCAATCATTTACAGTACTCGGTGAAAGATAAAACTAGTTAACAAATACAGACACATTAGACTTTACAGTGACTGGAGTAATCTTCATTTACATGTAATATGTCTTAAAGATAAAGAATACCAACTCCTTTGGGTTTTTTTTGCTGGAAAACAATGGATTTTTTGTTTTTTATAGGGAGTTGTATATAGGTTTGGAAAGTATTATTCCCTCCAAAACCCTGGTGGTTCCCAAGCTTTTCCCAGGTGGGGGCCAAACTTGGGGTTTAGGGATTTTACCAGGAAAAACACAAACTGCACTAAAATATGTAGTGTTGTATCTGCAGCTTTGCCTCAGGGCATTGGGTTGTGAGAGAATTCATCCATTGTACAGGACACCTGACATTATTGTTGTTGAGACTAGTACACTCATAAATATATCATTTTAAAACTACAAAAAACTTTTTTCTTGAGCAAAAAAGTACACTGTGATTGCAAATGGCAGCATGTGGTTGCATATTAGAAGGAAATGTGTAGCGCAACAGTGGTTTTGATGTGGAGATACAGTTGCAGACAAAATTATTGGCACCCTGCGCTCACTATACCATAACTCAAGGTAACAGATTAAAGACAAGCATTTAATAAACTTTAACCCATTTTGTAATAAAACAAAAAGCAAAATACACAATCTAGTAATTTAACAAATAATCTCTATCAAAAAACCAAAAAAAAACATATTTTATTTAAAGCATTTGTTTATGACAAAAATATTGGCACTACTGCTGTAGTATTTCGTGGGTCCTCCTCTTGCTTTTATTATGGCTTTCAGACGTTTGGAATAATTCTTAACCAGTATGTTACATCTTGTTTGTGAAATCTGGGCCCACTCTATATTGCATATTTCCTTCAGCTCAGACAAATTGGATACAAAATGCTTGACTACAGCTTTTTTCAGATCAGTCCAAAGCATTTCTATTGGATTGAGATCTGGTGATTACAAAGGCCGTTGCAGAAATTTTATTTTCGTTTTCTTCAAGAATTCCAGAGTTGATTTAGCCGTATGCTTTGGGTCGTCGTCATGCTGGAATCACATGAATGTCTCCAGTCCCTGAACTGCTAAAACACCCCCATATCGAACCACCTCCAGTACAAGGTTTTCTTCTGAATGCTTTCCCTTTTTTTTGTCTTAACAAGCTGTGGTCCATTTTGGGGGAAAGGTTCTATTTTAGTCTCACTGGACCAGAGACTTGTTGAAGAATGCTTCAGATTCCTGTTATATTTCTTGGCAAATTTTAGACGGTTTGTTTTATGAATTTTCTTTAAAGGTTTTTTTCAGGGAGGTCTACATGCACACAACTCTTCTGTGTCCAGATGCCTCTGTGCAGTTCTTCCGTGCACTATTATGCCTGATGCGTCTAACTCTTTCTTTAAGTCCTTGGCATTAATCTTGAATTTGTTTTACCTGTTTGGACGATTATCTTACCTCCTGTGCCCATAAATGTACTCCCACTCCTTTCAAGCATTTCCGTTTAATTTGTTGCTGTCTGTTTACGTGCTAACTAGGCAACAAGGAGGTCAAGAGGCTAAAAGACAGTAGCTTCTCCACCCTAGCACAATAGTTGTAAAGGTTAGTTCTGCTATTATTTGGGTCAGCATCTTTCCTTTGTTTAAATCTCAGTGCTCTAAATGGATTGTAGTATCAACAGAGTAACAGCTGCTTCGTTTGCCTTGCACAAATATTTTGAGTTTTCAGATAAACACCCTAGGTCTTTGCCATTTTGGTACAGTTAAAAGCTAACCTAATGGAAAACTTGACTAAACATTTATCTTAATAGATATACAGCTGTGGCTTCAGTTTAATTTATAATGTAAGAAGGGTGCTGTTTACAGCTGGTTTTCATTGGTAGCAGTAAAAACAATGCACATTTCTTGCATGTGTTATAAGACTTGGTTTATTTTCAAAACTAGTTCGTAAGCAAAATAACCAAATAGATGACCAATCAGGTAGTTTTGAATATTTTGCATTGCTGAGATGGAAAATACTGAAGTTATTTAAAGTTAAAATAACAAAACCCCTAACTGTTTAAAACTCAGAGTTGCAGATTGCTTACCGATCTCAAAATATTCTAGACCTGAAAAATGTTGACATCTGCTACAAATACAGTGTTTTCAGGGTTACCAAGAGGGATTTAGCACAGAATTCTTCTAATCTAATGACCTTCCTTTGGCAGTACTTTGGAAGTTTATTGGTGATATTTTGTGTGGAGCTGGCCAGTGGTGTGTGGACCTACGAAGAAAAAATGGTAAGTTAAAATTCATTAGACTACCCCCCCCCCCCCCCCCCCCCCCACCCCCCCCCCCCCACCCCCCCAAGATCCCCCAAGATCAGTTCATGTATTTGACAAATAAGAAAAATACAGTTAAATCTGCATTAACGGTCATCTTTTTAGGCCAGTAAACTGATATTACCTTTGAATTAACAGAAAAAATTCCTGTGAAATGTGTGTAAATTAGCTGTTGGTTTCTGTTTTGACTGCTGACATTGTTAATTGTGTAACTCCAGTGACCATCTCTTCAGCAGTGACTTATCTTGCTGATAACAAAGTTTTAGCTTCTCCCAAAGCTTTGATCCATTCCATTGACAGGTGTATGAGAGGATGGCTACAGGGTTATGCACTCAGCAAAACTATGAGATTACTAGTAGATGAATGTAAATTCTGTTCTTAGAACACATACACACACACACACTATTGTACTGGTATAAAACAGAAGGTATCATGCTTTCAAAGCATTTACTCCATTCTTTATTTGCCTTCTGTTATGAGACTGAATATTTTGTTTTTCTTTTTTAACAGGTGTTGTATAATTATCATTTTTACAGAAAAAGTTAATACATGTAGTGAAAACCTATGGGTTTTTATATTCCAATTTAGTACATTGTGTACAATTTTTTTTCTTTCAAAATGACGTGCGGATCTCTGAATTTGCAATATTTGCAAAAAAGTTGGAAATGTAATATACTTACTTTTTTTATTCCAGGTCCCTGTTCAAAGGTCTGATATGATCAGTTTGAAATCTAGAATGCCCAATTATGGTTTGTCAAGATTCCAGTGGCTAACCCATGCCTGGAACTTCTTTCAGAAAGAGGTCAGTGTTTTGTATTTTTCTTAGGATTTGAAGGCTTGGTGGAACAAAGAACTATGCAAGACTTGGGTATAAACATCTACCGATGGTGGTAGACAGATATCACTACACAGATACTTGGTAAGCAGCTCAGCATTATAAGAGAAGATAGAATAGGTACTGTGGGAAGTACTCAAGTCTGGCTTTGGCATTGTTAAAATAAAGTCTGTGGATTTTAGAATATACAATAGAAGCTCATATCAGGTCTTTTTAGTTCAAGTGCTGTGGTGTGATGTACTTCACTGACTGGCTGGAAGTAACAGAGATGGAGTGGCCCCCTGACTCATGCTGTGTTCGAGAGTTCCCCGGATGTGCCAGGCAGGCGCACTATGAAGACCTGAGCGACCTCTACCAAGAGGTAGGACTTCTTGGTTATCCATTGGGAATCATACCCAAGCTGTTGTATTTGGAAACCAGTCTGTTATTGTTAAAAAGTCAGGATGTGTTTTTATCATAATGAAGAAGCTGTTACGTATTGAGTGAAACATCTAGAAATTAGCACCATTTTCTTCACTAGCACAGCATACAGTATTTTAAGCACAGAAATAAGTGTTTAATATACTCACAAGAATATAGAAAAATAGATATTGGCATTTGTACAGTACTGTATTTAGATTTAATTTAATACAGTGGGCTATAAGTTATTTACACCAACTCAGCCCTGATTACCATTAGAAAATAATTTAGACAAAGAGAAGGAGATGTGATACTTTTTTATTGGGCTAAGTAAACAATAATTGTTTAGTTAAGCCCCTTTCACACTGGCATGATCTACCCGGGTCAGAACCTACCCAGGCAGGACCTGGTGTCATGTGGGTCGGGTACACGATTTCACACTGCTTTTAATAAAGCAGGGTTGTCCTGGGTGACAGACGCAAGTACACAATGCGAGTATCAATGCCCCGGAAGCAGCTTGTTACGATCACTTCCATCCAAGCTTCTCTGGATTGAGCCGTCGGCCCAAATGTTGATTAAAGCAAACGTTTCTTCATCCCTGCTGCAATCTGGCTTGTGATGTGTCTCAAACAACAAAAATATGGCTAAACAGAATAAACAGAAACGTTCTTGCGAAAGTAAAACTTTTACGGCTCACGAACAGTCGTTAAGCATTTTGTCTCGCTCAACCGGGGTCAAAGCGTGTCAACCCACATCCTGAGGTTAACTCGTGTTCAACCCAGGTACGTGGTTTCACACTGCGCAGGATTGTGACGTGGTTAGCCAGGACCCGGGACCCAGTGTGAAAGGGGTTTTAGTCCAATAAAAGGTATCACATCTCTGTCTCTTTGTCTATCATTTCTGGACTGATACGGCTACCATTTCATCTATCGACAACTAGAAAAAACTTAGGAAACTGTTTTATTTGTCTTCAGTGGTTTTAGAGGGGAGTTCCCAACCTATGAAAACAGTTCTTACTTATGGGTTAATGTCTTACAGTTTGTGTTTCGCATATGCATTATGTAGTCTCTCATATCATGAGATTCAGGAAGCTGTAACTAGGGGCACTTTTGCTTTTCTATTTTTTCCTCTATGCTGACCTAAATTCTTAAAAAGTACATACCTGTGTTGTATCAAATCAATGTATTGAAAATGCTGCATATAATTTACACAATGAGCTGCTATACAGCTGTGCTAATGATTTCAGTGGAGTCTGTGTTTCTATTAAAGGTGTTTACAGATATTCCTGTTAATTATAATTTATTTCTAGATCATTTCTGTAACCCTTACTAAACAGGTAAGGATTTAATATGTTGTAAGGTGTTTGGAAAAAATGGCAAACTAGCATTATACATACTGCCAAGATTTTCAAATATTTTTCTTTCAGGGATGTTAAATTAGTTTGTAGTTTTAAATGAATTCAACTCTTCTTAAAGTTAATAACATTTAGCTGTTAATGAAATTCCATTGAAAACTACAACAACAAAAAAAACAGCATCATTCTTTTGTATCTGTGTGTCTGAAAAATGTATGCATTTTCAAATTCTTACAAAATGTATTCCCATAGTTCTTTTAATTAAAGCATGTACTACGACTATAATTACTACTACTACTACTCAGTGGCGTGCCGTGACAAAATGGACTGGGGTAGCACAGTCGGTGTATATCTCCCTTTTTTTAACAATCTCCAATTTTTCAGAGAAAGTTCTCCTTGAAAAAGGATTCATAACCAAATCGACCGTGATGTATCCGTTTTCTCACGTTTTTTTTATTTTAGTGTAAAATAAAATTCAAAATAATTAGATGTTGTAAAGGTATTTGTATTTATGAATGTATATTTATAAGCAATATCGTGTGAAATCCAGCTATCCTCCTAACTGCAGTGCTAACCGAGGAATATTCATGTTTTGGGGTTGCTCACTAATGATTGGTCAACTGTCAGAGCTTTGACTTTCCCATTGGTTGATAAAGAAGGGCCTTCAAGTGAGGCAGAGAATACCCTGGGAGATTTATGGCCCGCCTCTGCTCAGTCCTGATTAGTCGCCTGTCTAAAAAAAAGGACATTCTTCGACTCGCCTATTGGTTAAACTCACTCAAGACCTTCAACTGAAACGGAGAATACCCTCAACTGTTTTTTTTTTCTAGTGTCTGATCGTTGTTTTAGACTTATGCGGGGGAAATGCAGATCTCTTATTGGCTGATCACATCCCCTTCAGGAAACCCCTAGACTCTTAAAAAACATCTAGTAAACCCTGTAAGTCATCTTGGATAAAGGCGTCAGACAAATGAACAGATAATAATTAGAGTAGTATGTTTCATAGTATAACAAGCACACTGTACGCAAGTGAGTGAGGCAACGTAACGTCATTTGACTGACAGTTTACTTGGCACTGTGTGGTCAGCAGAGAATACCTTGAAGGTCCTGACGACATGCCACTGCTACTACGACTACTACTACTACTACTACCACTACTACGACTACTACTACTACGACTGCTATGACTGACCATCACTACTGTTACTAATAACAATACACTACCATACAGCAAAATGCTGTTGCCTGTCAGTAACCCTCTGATAGGATTCGTTTTTAATGGCAGATGCTCTTTGAATAAGCAGCCACACATGGTCAGACCTGTTTGGTGAAGTATACTTTGTAGGAACAGTATATATTCCAAATGTTTTCTTTTTGGGTTTTTTTGTGTAAATTCCATTCTGTGAAGCCATACAGACTGTATTATCTGTGAATTACTTCCTCTCAAGAAGTCCCTGACCTTAGCCTCAGAGGAAACCATTAGCATGGATGTGAGATTCACTGGAGCTAGAGTTGTCTTTTTGACAAGAGGAAGCATACATATACATGTGTGTTGAATGTAGTGCTTTGTGGATAACAACAGTCCAAGAAGTTGACATTTGAGCTTCCCCACACTGCTCCACCATAGTGCTTTATCCAAGCAATGCTTAGGAATATTTTGGCCTGTGTACTCAAAACGGGGATTATTTTTTTTTTTTTGTCAAATCTGTTTCTAAGCATGTGATTTGTTGTATTACAGTAGTTCAGATAAATCATACTGTTTCCTAAAGAATACCAGTGCTCTTATTACAAAATGAATGATATTACAAAGTGCTGTGAAACTGTAAAATTGAGAGGACTGGGTTCAAATTCTGCCATTCTAGCCAGTGCTGGCTAAAATCGGTGGCATTTTGTCCAAGGCTTATCTTGCTGATTGGGAATATAATTTATAATGCTTCTATAACCACAAATATAAGCAGAAATTACATTTTGTTATTCAGCAAGAAGAAGCAATTAAGAAGATGTCTGCAGAGTCAAATAATTTTTTTTTTTAAGAGGGGGCAGCTGTGGATGCCAAGAGGGGGATTCATAGGCATGTCACACTCGGCAGTGAAGAGCTGTCTGCCAGGAAATAATGAATTGCCCTTTTACATTTACATTTCTGTTCAAAACAGTTCCCTAGTTAGGTCACATCATACATATTCTTGCATTCACGTACCAAATGTTGCAAATTCCAACCACAGGATTTTAAGACACATTTTATATATGGCTTTAAGCCTCTGTTACTTTTAATGTCTTTCAGTGGGGTGGTAAATACAGGTATATTTTTTCAGACTGGGGGCAAATCTTGTTAATTGTATGCATGTTTAAATTTGTATAATAAAAATGATTTATTTGATTTATTTTGCAGGGTTGTGGTCCAAAAATGTATAGTTTCATAAGAGGCACAAAACAGCTCCAAGTCTTGAGGTTCCTGGGTGTTTCTATAGGAGTTTCTCAGATCCTCGCCATGATTCTCACAGTTACTTTGCTCTGGGCCCTCTACTATGACAGAAGAGCTCCAAGGCCTGATCAGTTGATGACCTTGAATAATGATACCTCCCAGCACCTGCCATGTCATTCAGGGGAACTGCTGAAATCCAGCTCAACCAGGACCTTTGAACATACAGCTAACAATGTCAACACAGAGTTTGAGATGGAACAGTTTTAACTGAAAATTATATTATTGCTGTGAAAGTCTTATTTTTTTGTATAGACAGAGGAATAAATAACTTTCATTGAGTCTTAACCCGATTCCGATGTGTGGCAAGAAGGCTTGCAGGTGATGTCAGACCAGAGAGGAGACAGACACAGTACTGGGGTATGGAAGCGCTGATGCACATGTTTTAATAATAAATAACATTTTTAAACAAAAACAAAACACTTAACAAGCAAAACGGCACGGTGGCCAAGACAAAACAGACTAAACAGACACGGAACAAACAAGTATCGTGCTGGTGTAAAGCCAGCACGGGTAGCAATTCTTATTTGGATTTGAGCTTTTCTTTTTATCTCACGACTCACGTCTCGTTCCGCCTCTGAACACACTAACCAAGTTCAGCCAAAGCTGCGGGTTTTTATATTGTGGGCGAGGGAATAATGGGCTATTAATTAAGTTGAATGATATTTAGTCTCGCTTCGTTACTGCTCTTTGAATGCCTAGTGTGGCCCTGGGAAGAAGTAAGCAGTGTTTAGTTGGTTAGACTGCAATTTTTACTAGATGCTTAATATGCTTTTTATAAATACTACTTAGTGGAAAATGTGATGGAAGCTGGGCAGCTTCCCAGTGTACCTGACAGATTGCATTGCATATTAAACACACTGTATCCAATTTCAAATGAAAACCTTCAATAACATCTGAAGGTCATATGCAACATGGAAGACTTGCAGAGAATTACACCATGTGACAAACGGCATACACAAATGTGAAATTGATTTTCATAGGAGACAACTGCGTCTCGATTTAATACAAAGCAAATTATTACATTACTTGGGAACAGCTTATAAAAATAACATTTTTTAAGAATTAAATTCAGGTTAACTATATAAAGTGTATCCCTTTAGATTATGTGTCATATCCAATAAGTCTGGAATGAGTATCTGTTTACTGTATATCCATACCAAGTTGATTCTGCCTGTAAAATGGAACTTACATGGTTATATTTTTGCATTAGTCCTTCATTCTGCATTCTGCTTTTTCAAACCTGACCTGGTACTTTTCAGATATCAGTAATGTTAGTAAGTCACTGTTAGGAGGCTGCTGGGGGAAGGGGAAAGACAAACCATTCATTTTAAATCTCTGTCTGATCCGAACATTAAGAGTGTAGTCCTTTAGGAATGTTACTGCCGGAACTCAAGCTGGAATTCTTTGATCTTGTCAGAACTTAATATTCTAGCAGGTTCTTTACTGTCAATTGTATTAGTTTTCTAGGGGAAAAGACATATACACATTTCAGAAAGGGGCAGTTTAATATAGAGCTATTTTGAAGGTATGCATTTTGGTTTTAATTAAAAGAACTAGAAACAAAGCCTTAATATGTATATGATGCTGGATTATGGACCAGAAAAGTAAAAACATCTATATATGTAAAGCCATAGATATTAATGTTAAGCTAAATAGTCTTACATCATTAACTATTTTAACTGATTGGTTGAACATGTTTTACTTAACGTATGCATTATGTATAAAACACATCCATTGGACATGGGATTAACTGCCATATGCAGAAGAGGGAAAAGTTTGAACTAAAATCTTGAAAATAATAAAACTGAGTTGATGTATTTTTGAAAGGTCTTGAAGTAGCACTAAATGCATTCTCAATTTTAATATGGATCCTGGCATGAATTAGAACTAACTGTACCATATTATATTAAAATTGATTAATATTCCAGTTGGAGAGTAGAGGGGGGGGGGGGGAGAGGGGTATTGGGTTGGCAGGGGGGGGTTAAATTCCTCCCTGTCAAAAAAACACGTGGGAATGTGGCTGGAGCTGTAAATTGAATAAATGATTAATGATCAGGTGCATAAAAAGGGTGATCACAGGAATTCATGTTGGTGATAGAGGTGGAGGTGGAGGTGCAGGTGCGTGTTGCTGTGCGTGAGTTTTTGTGTAGACCTTTTGTTAAGTGTGTTTTTGTCTGTAATGTGTAGTAGCGTGTTCATTATTAAAGATGCACGATAGCACTTAAACTGCAGCTTCTGTCTCTGGGTCTCCTTCCTGGTCTCCACCAGCCTGGGCTGTGATGCTATCCTTTCCACACCTTGTCAAAGGTAAATACAAGATAACCAGCATTTCATGCTGAGAGTAAACAGAAATTGTTGGGAGCCACTGTTGAGAGGAGATGCTTTGGAAATGCTTTTAGTTTCTGAAAAAGAGGAAGACTAAAATATGGTAGATAATACCTTTCAGTGGACATTACAAAAAAACTCCCTATCTTTGTGTAGATCAAGAAAGAACTGCAAACTGAGACATGGTTTTCTGAAAGCCTGAATGGTTCCCATTATGCTTATCTTAGAAAGGAGCCTTTTTTATTTTAGAATGGGGCATCTGTCCAGCTTACATTTACTGAGCAGTGTTGAAGAATTGTCCTACAATTGCTTATGTTAACGATTGTTTGGTTTTATGATAACAAACAATTTCCAATATAAATATTATTAACTAAAGAAAATGGGCCAACAACATTATTACAGATGTATTCTTCCAGAGAGATTGATGTATTTTTTTTCTTTTTTAAGATTGTATGCCTTTCTGAATAGGGTATTGGATTCAACGTTTTGATTTGTTCATTTGTTCATCATCTTTGCTGGGATCCAAAGCAATTGTATGAGTTTCAGCATAGATAAGAGATATCCACGAGATAGTGTCATGCGCACAAGGTAGGAATCTCGTGGCCACGAGATAGTAAGATGGGCTCTGTAACTATCAGATCAACAAAATATAAAGGCAAGGCACAATAATTAAATGCAAAAATGAACTTTCCTAAATTATCCAGAGGAGTTGCTGCAGCGTCCTGAAACTTGTTTGGGCAGGTCGCTGGCTGTTTATCAGGAATCCCACTATTACCTTCCTTGCCACGAGTCTCAGATACGAATTCCTGACTAGTATCAGACACGCTTTTATTTATCCAGTTTCTAATATCCATCAGTGTAGCTTTTACGATATATATTAATATATTTAACATACCGGTATGCATACTTCTTTCAACCCCTCAATTCGCGCCGCAAAAGTCATGCCCCTATTTACTGAATGTACAGCAGTTATCTTTGTGGAAAGGGACCATAGAAAGGGGGGGGGGGGGGGGGGGGGGTGACTCAGGAGTGGACATTCTGGGCATTGCAAATGGAAAATACATGGATAAATACTTGAAGCAGACACACACGTCATAGCAGAAATACAAAGCTGACCAAAATACACTAAAAAGCTATGGAATTTCTACTGTAAATTCATGATTTACTAAGGATGGGAGAAGAACAAACTGGAGGGACACAAGGTTGAAACTGGCCGGGCAATGCCCCCTAGTGCCCCCCAGTTTCCACAGTTGCAGTTGGTTAGCAAGCATGGTAAATAAGTTCATGTTCACATTGGGTTTGTTACAAACGGTCTCAGTTCAGTTACTTTAATTTAAAACAATACATTAATTTGCTTGCTGTTGATGCTTACCTGGAAGAAAATGAAATTGAGTTGGGGTGTGTAATGGAGTTTGTTTTTTGGTTCGTTTCTGTGTTTTTTTTTTTGTACGATTAGTTAACCAGATGTTTGTCTGCAATGCATGTTGGTATCTTTTTAAGTAAATAACGTGGCAGTGATTATTTACTTTTTGTATCACTATTGAAACTAATAGAGCAAGTACAGGAGAGCATTCTCTTTGTCAAGTTCTGCCTGAATTCTGGTGTCCGACCACATTTTTTTTTAAAGATTGTGTATACAGAGTAATAGTTTTTAATAACATCAACTGTAAAGAATATACAATAAACTATTTAAAGCTTCAAATTACATTTCTGAAGAAGGATGAATCACAATGCTGGTGTAATTATTTGTATGATACTTGGAAATCTATATTTTTCACAGCAACAATAACATTCATTACGTTCCACATTGTACAGATAGTTTCTGCACTGTACCCAACATAAGTTCCTGTGGAAATAATGAATACAAACCACAGAAGAAACGCATTCTGAGTGGTTCTTATTGCAATGATTCAAATATATACATTTTGTTGATCAGCCTGTGATAATGTGCTTTGTCTATGAGTTCAGAAGCTACTCTTCAGTTCTAATGGGCTAGATCAGCTAATGTGTCTTTCTATTTGTATGTGCCAGCACCATCTAGTGCACAGCATTGAAATAAAAGGAATCTTGAACCAAAGTGGCAGATCGCTAAATTCAGCTGGATCTTACTGCTTTTAAGATACTTTGGCTGATCTTGTTGCATAAATCTATGAAAGGTCACTAACTGAAAATCTCTCCAACTCAGGCGAAAGCCCCTTACCACAGGTGTATCATAACAAACAAACACACTAAACGGTATTTGAGTAATTGCATTTACAAACCACTCAGAATGATCGCATCATAATAAGGTAAGGGTACGGTCAAATTACACTCATCATTATTGCATACTTAGTAAATAGGTTCACTGGTGCTTCCATTGGCATTCCAGTAACCAATATAGTTTTGTTGTATTCAGTAAGGAATATAGATCTTTTCTCACATAATTTGTCTTTGCATCTGTTGACAGAAAACAAAAGAAAAGAGAATTCCATCTTTTGTTAAGGTTCACAGAATTTAGAAGAAACAGGACAATGTTATTCCTAGTTCTGTAAATCCTGCACAGAGTTTCAATATGTTTTTAAAAATTAATGTACATGTTGTGTTTTCCATAAATAAAAAAAGGGTTTAGCCTTTATACACAGATAATTATTTTATTGTTTTATGGAGAGTTCAATTTTAGCAAACAAACTTCAACAATATTTTTGCATTCAGTTAGACATTGTATCCCATGTAAGAATTTTAATTGCTTCTCTTTCTAGTAAAACACAATATGGAGGGATGGATAACTCAAGCCTTAAAAAGACAGTGAATGCAAATCTTTGAAAACTGGCAGTGCATCAAAGGTACAAAAACTATAGTCACAATAGATTCAGGATAGCATCAAAGCTGCAGTACTTCAAAATGAAATATTTTAAGCATCTTATTTTTAGATGTACTATAGGTTGAACACTAAATGCCCCTGTTGTAATGTGCAGCATTGTAATCTTCTGAATATTGTAAAATAAATGAAAATATAAGTTCAGCTACGCAAACATAGAGTAGCCTACGTTATAATAGAATTAACTAAGAAAGGAAAGAAACATTACAACCTGCATCACATTTTTCACCCTCCCCAAATAATAATAAAAAAGATCTACAGGCATTTGTTTTTCATCCTATTTTAAATTATTGAGCCAACCTACTATTATTCTATATTGTTAAAGCAGTCTTTTGTGGCTCCCCACATTTCAGGAATTGTTAGATTTGATGCTGCGTACAGCTACATATACAGAGAAACAATCTGAAAAGCTGTACAATTCAGCAGCTTCTCAGAATGCACAAGCTGCCTTAGTTTTAGATTAAATCTACTCCCTAGTCCCAAATAATTAACTCTTATTATTGGGAGCAGTAAGTATATTTTACAAGAAATGATCAAATAAATGATGTTGCAGAAGAGCCTTTAATTTAACCCTCCTATTATGTTCAGAATTTAGGTACCTCTGTTATGTTTTGGGTCATATTGACCCGATGCAATTTCAAACTAATTTAAACAGCCTTAAATTGATTAAATGTTTTTATTTGCAAAGCTTTTACTCTTTTATGCTGTTTTAGTCCAGGAGCTATGATAAAACTTATCTGACTGCCAACCTGGGAGCTCCTCATTTTGGAATGTCTTTACCAGTGAGATGCTGTTGCAATACTGGCAGATAAAATTAGGCTCTTTCTTGTAGATCTATATTGTTTGTTTTTTTTGTTTATAAATATCTCCAGACAGGTGCAGCAATTTCCAGAAACAATAATACAAATATAATAATAAAAAAAACAAATTAAAGAAGTTTGTTTTATTCCTGCACACAAATCTACATAGATAAATGCCATGGGTCACAGTGACCCGAAACATCTTATTTGTATACATGACCTGTTCTAAAAAAAAATATATATATATAACAAAGGTTCTGTTTTCTATGTATAAGTTCATGACCCCAATTTAGGAAAAGTCATAAAACATTATACAGAAAATGAAAAGAAAAATAGCATTTAAGCTAATTGGAAACTAGAGTCAGGTCAAATAGACCCGAAACCTAATAGGAGGGTTAAATGCTGAGCTGCATTCTAGTGTATCTGAAGGAAAGATCTTAAAACACGTTTGACCACACGGCACAATTCATTTAGGTTCAGAACATATTTTTTTATGTATATTTTAAATGGGTACTTTCACACAAAATATCACAACTCATGTTATTTGTGGTATTTTTAGGAGAAGCATGTTTTAAACTTCATTACATATTTAAAATGTACACTTTAGACAGTATTTACTTCAACACTTGAAAACATTTCATACCACAATATACAGTCCCTACTAAAAAATCTGTTAGTCCTGAATGAAGAAGCTTGTATTTTACAAGGGACAAAGTCACCACTATGCTTGATGTATTAAAACACCCAGAAAGGCCCATGAAATCCGATTTAAAAGTGGGAAGTTCATGTTTATCTATGGGCTCCGACACACAACAAATGAGAAAATAAATAAAGCCTAGTTTGTGTGTCTGTTATGATCTATGAATGATACCACCTTTGCCTTCCCATACCAAAGTCCTTTGTCATATTACTCTTACTATATGTATACGTAACCAATATCACAGAATTTTCTTTTGCCACTGATTTGCTAAACAATGTTTTAGTGTAAAATACTGAATATACAGAAAATAGTATGTACAGTAAAGTATGCAATTAGTTCAGTAACCATTGCAGGAACCATCTTGAGAGCCACATATATTGGCACAAATTGGCTTCGGGATAAACCACGTGCCTATTAGGAAAGGTTTACTGTTGAGTTAGAGCTGCAGATACTCTATATAGCGCATGCACTAGGATGGTGGTGTTGCATCATGTTCAGTGTGCTCAGCAAGGATCCTCCTAACCCCATATCATTTTAAATAAATCTAAAGTTTTACTTGATGAGCCCAGAGTTGCTGCTGATATTTTCCTTCAAGTCACAGACCAGGTATTAAAAGACACACACAATTTCTAATGAAAGAAGCATCAACACCTAAAGTCTCATTGTGCTCATCTGATTTCACTGTCAGAGAATATTTGTCACCATCTCAGTTTCACTTGGGGAGGTCCAACCACTCGGGTGTACACAAAATACAAAGTGTAAAGGGTTAAACATGTGATTCCCTCAAAAACTGTGCACACAGCCTCAACTTTCACTCAGGAAAATAAAAGCTCTGAATTTCTTTCTTTCTTCCTAGTCAGACCTATCACAAAAAAACTGGACAGAACCAGCACAGGTGCGTTTGAGGCCTTTTTCAGTGTCCAGAAAAAAAAGTTTATAATGCTGATACTTTCACTATGTTGCGCTGAGAGTAGTCCGGAGAGTCTGACGTGTTGTTCCCTTCAGGTGATGTCACAGGTGGAGTTCGGATGCTTATTATTGCTGCGGTGACATACGGGTGCTCAGAGTTCTGTTGGACTGTGTCTTCCATCTTGGCATTTAAACTGGAACGGCTGCAAGATAAAAAAAAAATAATATATAATACTGTAGAAATGATCCAGCCAGCTCATTTAGGGTCACCTGCTGCTGTCTCACGACTCTCCTAGCAGAGCCCGTAGAGCAAACGATTCTGCAGACACTTTAGCTTCTGGAATTCAGGAGGTGGAGACATGGCTTCACAGTACAGCTTTCACTGCCAGGAATTCTGTGACAAAGCATTTATCAGATGAGAAAAAAACTCTTATGATATTGTTCTTCTAGTAAGCTTTCCAGCATTCAAGTTGACATATTTTTTTAAAAGCAGGTAAAATTGGAACCTCATGTCTTCTTGTGTTGCTACAGAGACATAAACACGTATAACTGGCTATAGGTGAACACTTGAGATGGATACTGCTGAACCTGAAAGCTTATTGCACTGTGGTTGGATAGACTTGTGAGATGCATTTTCATCATTTAAAGAGACAGTAACGCCATACAAAGTAAAACCTGCCTAATCCTACCCCTCTACATACTGGACTTTTGTACTGGCATCATTTTGGGGTCCTGACCAAATCTCTATTAAAAATAATGGTGTGATTCACTCTACAACGGTAAGTTGTGATGTATTGAATGTGCTGTTGCATATGGGGGATATGTTTTTGAGAAGTAGCATGCGACGTCACTCGGATGCGTCCCTAGTTATTATTATTATTATTATTCATTTCTTAGCAGACGCCCTTATCCAGGGCGACTTACAATTGTTACAAGATATCACATTATACATTATTTCACATTATACAGTTATCACATTATTTTTTTTTACATACAATTGCCCATTTATACAGTTGGGTTTTTACTGGAGCAATCTAGGTAAAGTACCTTGCTCAAGGGTACAACAGCAGTGTCCCCCACTGGGGATTGAACCCACAACCCTCCGGTCAAGAGTCCAGTGCCCTAACCACTACTCCACACTGCTAGTTAGAGCGCTGCAATTGAGTTACATGCGCTTTTGTTCTGTGCTCCAGTTATTACAATAGACCAGTTAAATAATGCTCATTTTCCTACCTGATAATTACAAAAATAAACAAACACGCACAAGAACATAAAAAGTTTTAAGTCATTTCTGTCTTACACCAAATTTAAATCTGACTGTGCAGTCTGACATGCACACATATCCTGTGACTATGGTACATCTGCAGTAAGACGCTTGTTTGCATAATGGAGAAAGTAACATTTAAATTAATACAATCATTGGGTATACCAAAGCATACCTTTCCCTCCCAATTTTTTTCCTTACATTTTTTTAATTAAACTCCCATCACATTTTCTTCTCAGAATGCACATCCACCTTAGCTTTAGATTTAATCCACCCCTGAGTAGGACTGTTAAATAACATTTATTTTTCTTAACATCCTATCGTTGGCAAGATGTTGGTAAAAATTACTCCAAGATATAGGTGCCTAACCTCATGGGGCAGAAGGGGCATGCTCCACCAGCCCCCCTCCCCCCACACACACTTTGAATCTGGGGGGGGGTCAAACTATATATTTTGCCCATCCACTTTTTTTCGTTCATTATTTATATATTATACCTTGTTGTATTTGGCATTGGTTTGCTTTACAATCTTTAAAATAAAATATAAAAATGGAAAAGCATTCAGAGGATGGGCCACATTTCTAAACAATCACAATAAATTCTCCCTACACGAACATATTGGTTTGACCCAAGGTCTGCACCGTGGCTGACGTTAGCTAACAGTAAGAAAAAACATTGTTAAGTGAATGTGAACTCGGCAGGCGGTCATGAGAGACGACTGCATGAAATATTAATAATTAAATATAAGCATATCTTTTTAATTTATTATTTGCAAAAATATCTGAAGGAAGAGAGAGTATCAGACCATTATTACAAGATAAATAATGTTGGGTTTTAGAATAGAAAATTAGGGTAATGTTGTTGCGGGGCCATGAACAAGTTCAAGTTCAATTCCCACCAACATCTTTTATTTTTAATTAGATTACGCAGTAGTAAATATATCAAAAAGTGCCACTTCAAAATCACACAAGCCTGATTTTACTTTAGTGAAAACACTTGCTACAATAGTTTTTTCATTTAAAAAGTGTAACTTAGTTGTTCTTTGCTGATATTAATGTTCAGCTTTCAGCTTTCGAAATGTGTGTACTTACTAATAATGTAAACTCACATTCATGTAGTAGGAAACATTTAGTTATGTTATGTCCCTGAATGAGTAAAAAAAATAGAAATAAATGCTGATTGATAAAAAGGGTGATTCAATATTTACCATATAGATTTCATTAATAGATTTCAGTATATCATCGACTCCATTGGTCTGGGGCAGGTAAGTTTCACATGGCGCATCAATTTTTATGTATTTATTTATATTGGTGCCTCAGGATGCAGGAAGTGGGAGTGATGTCAGTGTGGCCAAACACAATTGTACTCTTGTTAACGTATGAGCTGTGCATTGGTTGATCTGCGCTGCCTGTAATATTGTCATGAATCAGTTGTGTGAGGGCTAACGTTTAGCGTTCCAACCAATTAGCACTAAGCATTGCAATGTGAGGGCGGGTGCTTATTGTTTCAACCTATCAGCACCAAGCATTGACCTGTTATAGTGATCGTTTACTTTCCGAAAGTCTCGTAGCAGCTGGTTTCGCTGTGATACCAGAGCTCAGCATTGTCTGATGACGAAACATGAAAAACATTCTCTAGCATCCAGCACTACATTTAAAACAGCCGAGCAAGGAATATTTTAACTGTTAGCATACATATGTCAATATATCGATCAATAAACAAGCCATATTATAACATTTTGTACATGTTATTGTTTGTGTTTGTTTAGCAGATCCCTTTAATAAGCTACATGTTGGAATTCTAGGTACTGAACAGCATTGTGCAGATATGCCACTGGAACTGGTTCTGCCATTTGGTGCTACTTGTGTTTGTAAATATTCTATATTTTACACCTGTCCAATTTTATGGGTTTACTATTTCAAAAACTGTAAATTAAAAAAGATTGATCAGTAAAAATTAGGTTTACCAGAGCTTCTTAGCAAAAAATAAATAAAAAAAAAATGCTTTGCTACACTCGGCAGTTCTTCTTTACCTTTGCCCCCCCCACTATTAAATAAAGTTAGGCGCCCCTGCTCTGAGATATCAATCACATTTTTGGACAAGGCAAATGGTGAATACTGCAGGTATAATGGAATGGCAGGTACAATGGAATGGAAAAATACAGTTGTGAAATAAACTGTAGCTGATTTATAGCAGTGCTAGATCATTCAATCATTTGACTAATTGTCAATAACTAAAGACATTAATTAGGTTTAATCTTGCTTTTGAAAAGATTACAAATTCCTTGAATTCTTGTGCAATGAATCATGACCATATATATATATATATATATATATATATATATATATATATATATATATATATATATATATATATATACAGACGTGCTCAAATTTGTTGGTACCCTTACAGCTCATTGAAATAATGCTTCATTCCTCCTGAAAAGTGATGAAATTAAAAGCTATTTTATCATGTATACTTGCATGCCTTTGGTATGTCATAGAATAAAGCAAAGAAGCTGTGAAAAGAGATGAATTATTGCTTATTCTACAAAGATATTCTAAAATGGCCTGGACACATTTGTTGGTACCCCTTGTTGGTAGTCATTATTCTCACATCCAGACTGCATGAGGTCAGTTAGCACTATTATAAAATAACCAATAGAGGTGATCACACAGAATGGATGTTCAGGCTGGGGCTGACCCTGTTTCTGCTGCCTCAGAATCTGCTGCTGTTCCTGTTGCTGAGACTGCTGTTGATGATCCTGGATCATTAGGGGTTGATGGTCAGACAACTCCTGCTGAGACAACGAACAGGAAGCCTAACTTCAACCACAAGGAAACAGAAACTGTTTTGGAGCGTTGGAAGACCTCAGGCCACCTTGCCATTAAAGTCTGCTGTGTTGATTTTTCAAAATATATCATTTATTGGGAATTTGGCAAGCAAGTTGATATACTGTACTATACATGTGTTGTAACATGGAAAAGAGAAATAACAGCAGATATTATTCTGCTTAGTTTAAATGATCTGTCTGTTTACAGTGCACATTCCATACACTTGAGTGTCTAAATTCACAAATCTCCTATACCCTGTTCAATAGCAGAGGAAATGGGAGTAAGTGGTAAGGTCATCTGAAGTTGCATATTCTTGAGAAGATGGTTAAATGATCCAACGGCACCTTCTCCAACGAACAATCGCTATCAGCTGGAAAAAACTGACACACTCAAGATAATAAACACAACAATAGCTGGTTAACATAAATGGTAATTTCTTGCTGGCAAGCCATTTTCAAGGCTACCTCAGCACATGACATATAGTCACATCTTTTGAACACATCTCAATTGGGGTACACACAAACACTTTACTTTCATTTCTGTGTGTGTGTGCATTGAGAAATCAAAACTTTCTTTTCCTCCATGCTTAAGTATCTCACTCTGCATAAGTCTTTAATTATCTCTCCCCCTGTAATCTCACACACCACCAACACCCTGTCCGTCTGGGGGAAACAGGATAAAGTCTGGTTACTTTGAAGGTCAAAGTACCCTTTGAACTCGGGTGTAAGATCTTGGTTTTCAAGGTGCTATTTCCCCTACATAGAGCGGATTTAAGCATAGGTGTTGAAAACACGATCACACCTGATAAAGTCAGGTTCCCACAGACAAGGTGTCAGGCTTCAGCTGGGTGGGGGGGCACGTAAAAGTACCAACACCCAGTAACAGGTCGCTTCACCATTGGCTAAGTGCCAGAGACAGGGGAGGGGAACCACCCTGGGTTAAGGGGTATTTAACATCTTGTAAGGTTGTAAGAATTTTGAATCTGTCTGTTCTGTGATTGGGACATGATTACCTGCATGTATTATAATAAACCTGTTACTAATTGAAGAAAAGGACTGTATTTTCTTAAGAAACATCGCAACACACTTTTAAATCAACATCAACAGGTTATTACATCTGAATCTAAATGATTTTTTAAATCTACTTTGTATTTAGTGTCACTGTCTACTGTGAGTTAGTATTTAGGCTTCTGTACAAAGATTATTATTATTTTTTTAATTATCAGGTTAGGAAGATGAACATGTTTTGAGAACTTCAGCATGGTGTATATTAGTAATTACTGATCATGATTGGATAGACACTTGCTGGTAGACCTGACTGGTAAAGGACCCCACCTGGTATCAACTATATTACTTAAAAATGAATACATCAGTCTGAATGTTGTTGTAATAAACCAGGGACCTGTTTTTTACTATGTTCAGGAAGTACCTGTTAGATATCAGTGGTCTCTCCCGGATCTGTATCGTACTGAGCTCCTGCAAGCTCCCCGCATGGCTGGAGTTGGGGAGGCGGAAGGTCTTCTTGTTCCTTCTAGAGCAGCAAGTGGAGGTGAGCCCATGCTGAGACGAGATGGACGAGCAGCGAGAGCCTGGAGGGTTCACTGACGAAACTTCCATGCAGTTCTTCTCATAGGTCTCTTCATCCACAAACTTGTGATTCTAATTCCAAAAAAAAAAAAGTAACGGAGAATAAGAGCCAGGGTTCCTGTAGACTTAGGTGTGTATTCTACTTGTTCTGGTTATAGACTAGTCTTCAAACTACTTATTATAACATTAAACACCATTGCATAATAGTGATATAAATAATTACCTTGCCTAAAGTTTTTTCCCCCATAATTAAAGTACTGATACTTAAATTAAGACTTGGGAGTGAATAAATGAAGTAGAGTTAAATCTCTATTTAGAGTTAAATCTCAAGGTAGAGCTAAATCTTCAACTCACTGCTAAACTCTTGTTACTAAAACGTGTGTAACTTGGTGGCATACTATTGAGTGCAATACAAGAAGCACAGCTGGTCAACTACAAATACAAAGATAAAGGGTCAAGAGTGAAAAGAAAAACATGACAATCAGAAGCAGCTTTTTCACTCATTGACTTGCCAATCAAAACATATTTTTATTTTTCAATTCCAATGAGTGTTTACAGAGGTGATATACTCTCTTTAGTGTATTAATATCTGTAAAAACATGGAACAGCAAGAGGGTCCTACTGTACTGTAAAGAATTGAACAGCAGTAGTATTTCTATCAACCTGCCTTTAGACCTATTGAACAGACACAATGTGTACTGTATTTGCCACGGACGCTATAGCATTAGTGAGTGATTCACCAAATATCTCTGCCAATGGCATGCCAGTTCTAAATAAAAAACAAACAAACATTGACATAAATGACTGACATTTCCAGAATGTAGCTGCTATAACTGTAAAGTTAACGGATACTTAATAGAATGTGTAAACTGAACAAGAGGCAGTATATCTTATCCATATGTATGGCTCCCAGGAATTAAAGTCCTTTACATTATAAGAAGTTGAGCTGAGTGAGCACCTCATACTGTAGGCTAGGCCCAGTTTATGCAGCATCCATATGGTTTAGTTTTGTTTGTTTATATATTTATTTTAAAAAATAAAAGAATATGGAACAAATCAGGCAACATGGTAACATGGTGGAGGAGGAGGAGAGTGCTGCTTTAGGGTGTATCTGGTAGGAGGCAGACTGAAGGGCCAAATACAAGAGGAAAGGGGCTGATGTATGGGTGATGCATCTACGATGAGGTGAGTCATTGTTCTCTTGAACTAACCAGTCAGGCTCTATTTTAAAAGCAGGCATGCCATCATAAGCCAATTTAAGTGCACAGGTGTTATTTAGAAGCCCCTGTGGGTTTTAATTAATGTGGAATAAGTTAGTGCCACCTAATATGGCCAATGCTTTCTGTATGATCAGATATAACCATTCAATTCAGAGTCTCCATTAAAAAGTACAAAACATAAGATCATACTGAAATCGTTACCAAATATACTAAGAAATGTATGATTGCAATTTATGTCAGGCTCATTGTTCCAGTATTAAGTTGTGGTTGTAGAATCTGTTCTGATGGTTGTAGTTTAAAATGTCTTAATACAGATACAGTGCAAATAGAAATATCAAGCACTGGTAATGCTAAGGGTGTTCAATACTGCAAAACCCCTGTTTTCAGATTCATTTCATGCTATAAACACCAACTTTAATAAAGAACAAACTAATGCAAACATTTACACAGCTGTATTACAGACTGTCAAAAACAATAACATAAATTAAACAATTACCAGCAGAAACAACACAACATAAAAAAAAAAAAAAAAATGAAATGCATATAAATGTTACTCACTGAGAAATTTGTACACACAGACAACCACAGAGCAGACAAACAACCAGTAACTGTCACAGTGGCAACTATTATAATACACAACTTAAAAGGAAAAACTACAGCTTCAGCTACATTGAATGAAAACACTTAAATAGTACCTTTATGAGCGCTGAAGAAGAAATTGATAAGAGGGGATAATCCACATGATAGGATAATCCCTACATGATAACACGACAACAGGGGAAAAAAACCTCAATGACAACTCCAGATCAGATGATAAGCAATTACTGCATGAGCATGACAGATCAAAAAGCATGATGCATTTTGAGATAACATATCTGGGCAATTGTATCTGTACCTAAAGTATTAACTCTACTTCATTTATTCACTCCCAAGTCTTAATTTAAAGTCCCTAGTGCACTGTGCTTTTCTTGTTAACTACATTTGCAGACAAAAGACTGTATTACAGTTCTCACTTAGTTACTTTTCTAAATATCCTCTTACAACCATGTGTACATTATACTGTACATTGTTTTACATTGTTTATTACTATTTCCTAAGATGTAAGAGTTGGTTACTTTGGGTTTCAATTATCAATAGTTCAAAGGGGAATGAAAAACAATGAACAGACATCTTTGTGGTTGCTGGAGGATATAAATACACCTTTTGTAATTTGGGAAACATGTTTCAGACTTGTCAGGATAACTACTCATCAGTTATTTTAATAGGAGCTTTGCGAGTTCCTGCTCGGCTGATTTTGGAAAACATTCTGCTGGAGCTGCTGGAACTCAAGGTTAGAGAAGCAAGCTGTGGAATGGACTCATTTCAGTGCTTGTTGTAAAAACATAATTAAAAAAGGGCATGGTAAATCAAACTTGCTCCGCTACATAGAAGAATGTAATATCTCACTGCCAACCTGCATTGTGTTTTTTTTTTTTTACATATATATAGTACAGTAAGCTGCACATTAACTGTTGATGGGTGGCATTTCTCGATAGTTACAAAACAATAAGGTAGTGCTTAATTCTCTTAAATCTAGGAATGTGTAGTAGATGAGAAATGATGAATATAACTATTGAGAAAAGCATGTTTCATTCCTATTTTACATTTTTTATCAGTGCTGGGCTTGAAGTAGTCATCTTATACAGACTTTTGCAAATCTGCACCCTGTAAGTCCAAAGTGACCTGTAATGTGAAATATGCTACCACATAGATATCAGCTGTAGAAACCAAACTGCAATATCCTAATTCTGTAGTGAGAGTGTAAAGCATTTACAGTTAAAGCTATTTTTAATCAAAGGGTTATTACTGATTCTTGATTAAATACATGCATCAAAAAACATAACGCAAAGACTAGACAATGCATTTTTAGTATGGTATAGGGTTATGACCACACTCTGAACAAATCACGATTCTGAACAGGGTCCGGTCCCAACTGTATATAGATTTCAATATTTAAACGCATGCATTCCATCATAAAGGAGTAGATTTGAAATAGGTTTCTTATCTACCCACCCACTTGGCCCTAGCTGACAGTGTCAGTGCCAGTGTCAGCTCCAGTCAATTCAAACAGTCTGTCTGGGACTCATATAAATGAAAATTGCACAGATACCTGTATATGCCATGATCTAATTTTAAGTCTGTCTGTGCGTTCTGGTAATATGAATTATTAAGACAATTTCCAAATTAAATTTATGCTTGTCAGCTTGCCTTTTAGAAAACTGTTGACTAGAAGGAATCTTGAACAACGATTGGTGTCATTAAATCATATTTCAAAGAGCACAAAGAGTTTTACGAGAATCTCTGACTCAGCCAAGATATACAGTAACTCTAAAATACGGATTCTGAACAGACTGTGCTTTTCCAGAGGTTGTTTATTGACTTGTTTATCTTGAAATGTGGATGCAAGTTAGCCATCTGGTCTCATTGTCTAGCATGAGAGGGATGCTGGCAGCAGTATTATGCAAGTTGCTTGTAGAGTCGACTCCACATAATTGCATAGACCGGTGTGACGCTATGCAGATAATCGGAGTATGCATATAATAGGAGTAAGGGAATAAAATGGGATACAATGACAATAGGTCTATGCATACGTATACATGTATATATGACTCGTTTTAAACAGATTCATAACATTATTTTCTGTTCTTTATTTTACTGCATGTTGCTTAAAATACAACTTCAAAACAATAAGCAAACTTGATATATGGTACAGTATACCTGTAAAACATTCAAACGTCACATCTCCGCGGCAGCGCATATGAAAAGTAAAATAATAATAATAATAAAAAAGTACAATATAGCCGGTATGAAGTTCATGTTAAGCATTAAACTTAAAGAACTGTATACAGCCTACAACTTAGAAAAAACTCCACCGATTGAGCTGACAAAAAGTGATTGCAAATTACAGTATAGATTAGGCTAGCCTATATATACTGTATATAGTATAGGAAAAAAAAACGTCACAAGACTGAAAACCATTTGCATTCATGAAGGCTTGTAGACAGTACAGTATATTTAATTTAATGTAACTTAATCAGAAAAAAAGAAAGACAAACCAACGAAAAACCAGTACGTTATACAGTGCTACTGTACGCTCATGCACGCACTGCTGTATTCTCTGGAAACGCAAGAAATGAAAAAAAAAGATGTGTACAGAGTTATGTCTCTGAGTTGAGGTGCACAGATTAAAGAAAAACTTCTAGGCACAAGGCTGTATGGAAGCTGATTGCTTTAGAATAATAACTCCAGGAAAACCAATCGTAATTCAAAAAGGATGACACTTTTATTAGCAAAATAATTCAGCATAACATCACTCACTCTGCTCCCAATCCACTCTGCCCGCTTTTAGCACAGTGTCACCTTATCTTGTGTCCTGGCCAACCAATCACCTTTCAGAACAATTGCCGCTGTTTATTCCTAATATGGAACTAATGTCATTTATTAGTAATTTTCAACTCTTAAAGGACTACATATCCCACCTTACCTTACTGTAGATATTGTGACTACAACATAGGAAAAGAGTTTTACAGGTTTGCTTCACCATTTTCTTATTTTTTCCATCGCTGTAAATACATTTGCACATAACAACAGCACGTTGACAGAACACATGGATTGCATTATGCAATTAGCCGAAGTAAAATGCATTGTACAACCAACTTCGGGACCACACAGCTTCATGCAATAAAGCGAATTATGCATTTAGACGATATGCATTTAACCGAACCATATAATCATAGAAAACAATGCATTAAAAACCGGGACCAGCTGCATGCTATGCAATTAAACGATGTATGCAATTATTTAGTATGCAAATAAGAGGAGTCGACTGTAGTCGGAAATGCTACTGAGAATCTTCAGAGCTGTGGTAACAGTGAAGTAAATACTGTTTGTACACATTTAAATAGTTCTTAATTATTTAAATTGTGTCAAGGTGCTAAAGTATAAGAAGTAAAAAGCAGTTGTATATACAGTTATTAGCATATTGATCATGAATATATACTACTTATCAGAATGTTCAGTTTTTTTAATTATACCAAGGCTAACTGGACATTTTGCTCAGTGATGCAACACTAAAAACAAACGTGTTACAATTTGGTGTCAAAAATATCATTTGGATGTGTATTTTAACACAAAAAACAAAGACTCAATCAAGAAACGTAATGCATTTTTAAAATCTCTACTTACTTTCACATAACATTTGAATCGGACAGGTATAGATTTTTGAATAGCTGGATTTCTTACCGTGGTTTTCTCTAGGCAGTGCAGTAAGTGATGATGCTCTTTTTCAAACGATAGGTTGGTTTTACTAAGGAAGGCCTGTCCTGCTTCTTTTGAGGCCTTAAAGAAATATTAAATACAAGAGAAAGCAATATTTGCACATCATTTTCTTGATATCAGAATGAAAGGAGAGAAAGCCATTCACAGTCTCCATTATAATTTGCAAACATAAGATCATACTGAAATCATTACCAGATATAATAAGAAATGTATTATTGTGTTGACCTAATTGATCATGGTTTAACTAAAACTAATTTATAATGGCTTTATTCCATACCTTGGGCACTACTCTATCAGTTGTGACCATTACCTGCTCAGGTGAATCGGTCAGCAAGCCATTGTGTTTGCTCTGCATATAAGCATTAGCGCTCCCGCTCTTCGCCATTCGAATTCTAGCAAGACTCGCTTTCTGTTTGGAAAACACACGCCATTTAGCTTTCTATACGGACTGTCTATTTATCAGTCTTTATAAAAGTTCTAATTAAAGTGAAGAACAAAAACACATGGTGAGAATGGAGCTCTCTCAAAGCTGCTCAGGATAAGGGATGACATTAACAGTTTTCATCTCATTTGCCTCAACAGTTTCAATATTTCTAAATTTGATTGAACAGCCGAGTGTGATACTTTCAAAAATACTTTTCTTCGCACTATTAAAAGCTGAAACATGGTTTCAAACATGGTTTGTACTTTTCAGTCGATCAACCAGATGACAAATTAAGTATATTCCTTATGTTTAATCTTTGAATCATGGCTAGAAAAAGCCTTTATGTCGTTTTTAACACAGGTCAAACAAAGACTATTAATTCTGATAAAGATGTTCCTTCATGAATCTTCATGTGGTTATATTTAATTTAGTTTAGTTATTTTAATTAACACTAAAGTCCTACTGCTGGAAGCTGCATGTTATTTACTATATTTGTCTTTATCTTATAAAAGCACCCTCATTATATATATATATATATATATATATATATATATATATATATATATATGTATGTAAATTCTCATGTAAATCTCCTATACAGATTAGCATGTTACATGCTAAACTTTCACTGAGTTAATTAGAATAATGGGGAGGTTTATTTGTGTACTGTAACAACAGCTTTGCATAGGTTTGTGACACCACTATCAGTCATATAGATGTCGGAAAATTGAGAGCGTTTAGCCTTACTCTTAAAATCAAGATTGCTTAAAAAAAAAATGGTCAGGGTTTTTGTTTTTAGGCATTATGTTACATTTTGAAGTGGCCTAATTCCTTTGGAGACTTAGCTGGTTAACTTGAAAAGCAGACTGTTGTTTTTGGGAATGCTTCTCCACTGGTTTTGCATTTCTGTCCTTGGATACTGGCAGGAATAAACTTATTTTTCTCAAGGGCCTCTTGTGTAAAGTATGGACTAACTGTTCTAAATTAAGAGCAGAGAGCAAACAGAGAGCTGTCATGTGATATTGTATGGTTCAAAAATACATTCTTGGCGGCCTCTGAGGAATGGATGGGAAAAAGAAGTACTTACTAAAATGAATCATTCTTATACAGTATATTCAACTAAATATTTATCTTGCGTGTAGGTTAAATTACTATAAACTGCAGCTAGACTAGATTAGTAAATATACCTCTTAACCCAATTTGAGACATGCAATATAGCTAAAAGATTAATTGCACAAAAAACAAGCATGAACCACATTGAATAGTTTACAATAGACTTTTCTATCAACCTTATCATTTCGTATGTGATACAAATTAGATTTTATTAAACAAAGTGTGAACTGCATTTATATGACCCAATGAAGTCCAAACTTTGTTCAGGTGAACTGGGATTTTGTTATAATTTATATTTTGAAGGGCAGTTCATTAAAATATGTGTCAATGGCAGCAGCAGCAAAGGTGGTATGCCTGCATTTTCATTAGTCAGATACTGTATCTTATTTCGTAAGTATTTTTTGGTACGTTCCCTTTCAATTCAGAGATGACCACCAACATTAGTTCAGTAGTTCGGGACAAACACCAATCACAAAATGTTTTAGTACAAATATTTATTGTAGAGAATGCGGAGTATGCGATTTAACAGAAAAGTATGCTGTATATACCCATTCATTTGGCATCAAACCTAACTTGGTTTGAGGGTTCGCTGCCTGGCCAACTGGACGAGGCTGAGACCCCCATTTGATAAAACATAAAAACTGTTATTAAGAAAGGTGGAGATGGGGAGGTGGTGGGTTACGATGAAATCAAAACGCAACTGAGAGATAAGTGAAGAGGGTATTTATAGTGCTAACAATTTAAATTAGCTAATGTGTAAATTGAATGATTCAATTTGGTGATGCGGAGATTGGTGTCTGACCCTCCTCCCGAACTTTAATTATAAATTTCATTTTTGGGATATGCCTGCCATAGGTAGGTATTCACTAAGCATTTTATGTCAGAGCTGCCGATAGGCCCCTTTCTAGGGTGACGTCCTCAGTCCTGCCTACCGAGAGATTAAACAGTCAACCCACAGAAACCATTTTCTCTTTTGCCTCTCACCTAAGGTAAGATAAACTTCTGTAGTATTACACTGAGGGTGTTTTTGAAAGCTTTTTCTTAGTTGACTGCAGTTCCCTTGCATTCATGCTGAGAGCTGGCTTACCGCTTTCGTGGAATCAGCAGCTGTAATTTTTAGCTTCTTTCTTGCTCCTTTCTTTCGCAGACTGCCTCGCTTGCGTTGCAGGCTGTCTGTATCCGACTGTCTGTCATGTGTGAGCGACTGCCTGTGCAGTATTTGATTAAGTGTGCGTGTGTGTTGTCTTTTCAGCCTACACTCTCAATATTTGTACTGCGGCTAGCTGGGCTACGCCGCATACTTTCTCCAGGTTCTACTACCTTAATGTGGTAGATCCTTCCTTGCCTTTATTAGGCACGACGGTTCTTGAGGTTGCACGCTCGCACCGCTAACCCTTGGGTTATGTGGTTCCGATGCGTTCCTCATCTGCTGCCGCTCCTTCTCCCTCGCAACTACTCTGGTATACTTTCCCAAAAATAATGTTGGGGGTCGTCTTCGAATTGAAAGGGAACCCTGGCTCCCTGAAAGAGAAGACGACCACCAACCAACGAGGTCGCATCAGTCGCCCTCATGGGTTCGATGCAAAAGAGAAAATGGTCTCCGTGAGTTGACAGTTTAATCTCTCAGTAAGCGGGACCGAGGACGTCACCCCACAGAGGGGCCTATCAGCAGCTCTGACATAAAATGCTCAGTGAATACCTGACCTGTGGCAGGCATATCCCAAAAGTAATGTTGGTGGTCGTCTTCTCTTTCAGGGAACCAGGGTTACGGTAAGTAACCTAACGTTATAAATCATAAAATAGTAACAATAGTAAAAGGCCAGTCTAAAAAACACAAAGGCAGAAATTGTTTGCCAAAGGCAGGTACTTTGAATGAAGAGTCCATGCTTGTAAACTGGCAACTGTTCTACCATCAGTCATTCTTTGATGTTCTATGATTCAAATTAGCTTTGCAAGCTGAAATATTATTTTTTTGTCATCCTGCCCACTACAATGCATTTAAAAACTAGGATTAGACTTGTTTTCACTGTAAATAAATGTCCAGTATCACAGATTTTTTAAACAAAAGTGGCTATGAAAAATACTAAATAAAGTGAATTATATATAAGCGCTGCATGGTGTGCATATCCATATCTGCACGATAATGGTGGTATGTTTTTGCAAAGCTTAAGGATAGTTTTAATAACTGCTTAAGAGTGGTTAAACAATGCTTTGAAAACCCATGAACTAATAAACCCTCTCTTAAGTTAAAATGGTTAAATGGACCACAAACTTCATGTATTTAACCAAAATAGGCTTCAAAAAACAATCCTTCTGAAAGTCCTTAAAGTTTTGGGAATCTACATGTCTATTGTACACACATTTGTTTTAATATAACTGAAAACAACTAAGATGTCACACCTGCAGTACACATAGTGCAGGAGAAAATATCTTGAAACTTTAACATGACAGTGCAAGTGATAACTGTACCAGCTCTGTACCTTTATTAAACGAAACAACATACCTTCTGAGCTCTGCGCTTGTCAGCTCTCTGATTCTGGTGATATATTCTGCTGAAGTTGGAGACAATCACAGGAACAGGCAAAGCAATAACTAGCACTCCACTCAGAGAGCACACTGAGCCAACAATCTTCCCTACAATCGTCTTGGGAACCATGTCACCATATCTGAAATAAAAGAAGTAAAATGGGTTAGTGTTCCATGTACACCCTGTTAGCATCACATGTAGAGTGTTCCTTATTCATGATTTATTACTGTGCAAACTGACCCCTCAGTATCATTCTTCAAGTCACATCACACCTCTGTCAACTGGTATATACAGTATGTGTTGCACCTAATCAATGGTGTTTGCATAACTTATACACATTAAATACATGTAATAAAAAAATATTTATATATATATATATATATATATATATATATATATATATATATATATATACATAAAACAAATATTGGATTCACTACATGCCTATGCATTTACTAGTGTTCCAATGCTTTCATGTGACCCTAAATTTAAATATTTAAAAAAGGTGCTGTCTGCTCTGTGAATAGTAACAAAGGAGATGATTTAAAAAAAACAAAACAAAAAAAAACGTCCACTAGAGGGTGCAAGGCTGCTACTAAAAATAAATTAGATAAGAAAATGAAAAAAAAAAAGCCATTTCCCTCTTTGTTTTATTGACTAAGTTGCTAAGGTATTTTTGTGTCTCTACCTCATTGGTTGGTGGCAAAGCTAAAAAGGAATAATCATAGCATATTAAGAGCTAATATTAAATAGGGCTGTCGTTTTTGTTTATTACTATACATACATGCTGTGAGTCACACTCACAGTCCAACAAATGCGTCCCGGAAAGCTTGGACTGGGAACATGAATATACATTAAACATCTTTGTCACCTTTTTCTAGTACTAGTTACTTGGTATTTTATAAATGTATGGATGTACCCATACATGGATTATGGATGTTCATAACTAGTATATCCTAGTTTTCAAGCTGAGAGTGTACTGCTTGCACACTCTTTGCTTTGCCAGGCATATAAAGAATGCAATAGAAAGTCTGGCAGGATTACTAGGTTTACCTTTAATAACCTTGGGAGTATGTGTGCTCTGTTGTTTACAGAAAGGGTGTTATAATATTAACTATATGTGTGTGTTTATGGGGCATACAGTGTATTTCTTATAGAACTGGTTAAAGCACAATACAAAGTAGCCAGTGCTGATACACAGTTACAGTTGGAGACTCTGAAGTGAACTAATCTTAAATATAGGCTTTTCTTTTAGTAGAATGCCCCAGTGATTTTATGCAGGCTAACAAGCAGCTGGATTTGTGGAGTGTATTCTCTTCAGTCACAACATTGATTGATAACTAATGTAGATGATGTGACAGGAAGGGGATATGTGGGGGTGGGGAGTGTTAATGGTGTTTTAGAATAACTTGTCATTACTCATGGAATTACATTTCCTCATTATCATTAATTTGCCTATAACTGCAAGTCTTTATCCAGTGTGCCTTTTTTCTTTTTTTATCTTTGAATTTACCTTTTGTCATCACTCATGTATAAGGGTGTTTTGTGGCCGCACATTTGATTTATGTCTATAAGCCTCCAAACCTCAGAAGTGCAGTGCTGCTTGTTACTCTGATATGTATCTGCCTTTGATTTGCGGCTGTTTTTTAAAAATACATTTTGTCGTATTTTCTTTAGAATGGTATTGCAGACAATGTCACAATCTATAACAGGACATGTAGATGTTGGTGAATAACCAAGATGGGCTTGATCTGATTGATATACAGTCCAATAAATATGGGGTGGCCATTTCAGACAGATACAAAACAATAAGGTGGTGCTTCATTCGTTTTACACTCTGTGGCAGATTTGTGTTTTTTAGATTTGGTAGGACGATGATCAAATTGAAAATCTACAACAGCAAACCATCGCTCTGGCTGCAGCCACAATAGAATTTTAGAATTGATCAGCTCGTGAGTATAAAAGCCTCACAATGACTCCCAGTGATCTTGCTTGGAATTGACATATATACACTGTAGCTGGAATACCCACACAGTCCATTGTAATGATCAATACTGCTAGCTTCCATTTTACTGCATGTTGCTTTGTTTTAAAATTGACTGTAATGCTGTACTAGAACTTGCCATATTTCCAATTTGTGGTGGAAGCAAATATTCATAACTGCTACACACTTTTAAAAGATTTTAAAGCAGATTTATAGTACCACAATATATTAAATGATATTTAAAATGAGCCGTGTTGCCCTAGTATATAAAATTCATCCACTTCAGCAGTTTGAAAACAACATAAGTACAATTTAAAATTCAGCAAATCATTATGTGTCCTAATCCTAATACATGGTCAGCAAAGGACAGAACCATTATTGTCAATATACCAGATGAAGAGAATGATGGAAACCATGTCTAACAAAAATATATTTACATGTATATAACAAAATTAGCCAAATATTATAATTATTAGGGTGCTGCTCGACCTCTCTACTGTTTAGTGGGGTCCCATGTAGCCTGCCTCTCACAGAATGTGTGATAGACCACTCTGAAGCAGCTGAGTGCTGAATGAACCTAAAATATATACTTCAGATTAATTAGAATTTTGCTTTTGCTGTTCACTAAATACAGTATGGACTCTCATCAAGGTTGAATATATCTTGAAATGCCTTAACTGCTCAGGAAACTGCTGAAATAAAAAATGAGTTTGGGCATTATGAGTTTAGGAGGTTTGTGTTACATTAAACTATGTACCGTGAAGAGTGTACTTGTTTTATAACCATTGAAATACTGAAACAAGCATTAAAGTTAAATGTGGAGTTTCCAGATAAAACATAAGACAAAATACTTAAGTATTTGTTTTCGGGATCTGTACTTTACTTAAGTACTTTATTTTTGGGATATTTACTTTTACTCAAGTACATTTGTTTAGAAAATATTGTACTTTTTACTCCACTACATTTCCCAGAAGCATCCCGTTACTCGTTCTTTCAGCACACTGACTCTTGCGCTGGTAAAGCAGAGCCTTATGCGCAAAGTGTCTGCTCGCTTTGATGACATAGTACAGGGATGGCAAACCTATGGCACGCGTGGCATGCAGAGTCGTATTTGTTGGCATGCCAAGTCAGCAGCTGTTTTCTGGTTGTTGTTTTTTGAGCTGAGTGGCACTTTAGAAAGCCAGTCAGTTTGATTTGCAAGGGTGGCCCCGCCCCTGAGTAACTGAGCAGTGCTAACTGTATCCGTTATTATCTGAATGTTCTGTTTGACTGTTTATGGCTGTTTTATGTTGTTGTGCTGCACTCTGTAGCCAGGAGGAAGCAGACAAAAACAGTAAGTCTGTCCATATGTAGTTGTGGTCAGGTATGGATGTGTCAGCGCAACTCGCGGGGTCCCGGGAGGAAGAATTTTGCGTACAGTTATCTCCTGTACTATTCGTACTTCCCACTCCGACACAATTTAAAATTGTCGGAGTCGGTGTAATGTTTTTTATGTATTTTATTTTTTTTTTTCTTTCTCCTCAGGGGTCTGGATTTGAACTGCTGACCTTCGGCACTAAAGGCAGACGCGCTACAGTTTCGCTAAAGAGGAATCCCCCCTAGCAGGGTTTGTAGTCATGTCTTTTATGCACACATACAATGTGCCTATTCAGCCAGTAGGGGTCATTCATTACATCGGGGAGCCTCAAAAACTGAATGACATAATCCAAGCAAAAATATATTCACTGTCACATACAGTACTTCATATCTCAGACGATGTTTGATGCTGTTTTTTTTAATGTAATCTTGACACTATGGGGGAAATGCAGGTGTCAAATTACGTTGAAAAAAAAACCGAATAGCCTATCCACAAATGTACTCATATCAGAGCCATAATTTATGTAGTTTTTTTACAACCTTCTTTTTCCCCCACTATATGAAGACAACCACAGCTATCTTTTCCAAAAAGAAAAAAAAAAACACAATGCCACAAAGTATACTATCTACTACTAGTTATTTTACAAAATGTAAAAGCAGTAGATATGTTTAAGGAAGTAAATATATCACAGTTGAAAAAAATAAGGTACCCCGGTAATGGTTGTGTGCAACTGCAAACACATAAACTAACACTATGGCCAGGATCACCGATGCAGCGCCAAATGAGCAAACTTTTAATATGTATTGCATTGTGATTGCTTCTTTTAATGTAGTTTAGCAATAAAATTCTCAAACGTGATGAAATGTGATTCATGCATTTCACTGTAGTAATACTGCATATTAGAACATTTTGTTTTGTTGGTATGTGCTCAATTATGTAATCTTATAATATTTTAATGTATTTATTTAGAGGTATTTATCAGTGAATAAATAAAAGAAACAGTCTTGGGGTATATTTATCATAATAACCTAAAGTATCAATTTTAGCTTTCAATTTTGACATCCTTCTCTAATTGTATTTGACAAAGCAAGAATAAATCAATTTAAAACAGAATGGACTCCTTTTAAAATGAATCTCCTTTTTTAGAAGAGATGCTTTCTTTGCGTGAAACCAAGATGTGTGTAGTGTACTTGTTTAATCATTTGGTGTGGATGTTTTTATCTAGGGGTTGCATTGGGACCCACTACCACTACCTAGTAAGACGCTTATAATCATGCTTCATTGCTTTAATTCACGGGTTCGCTGATACCATATTGCTCTTTGAACCCATTTGCCATGGTCAGACAGTGCAAGTCGGCTTTCCTTAACATTTAGAGATACACAGAAATTACTTTGAAATGGGATTTGTACATTGCGTCATTAATACAGTTTTGTGCACGATCAAAAGTACAATAATTAAAAAAAATATGTATCTAGACAATCTAGATCAATTATGATTATCAATATTGTAACTTAAGAATACATGAATAGTTCATGTGTAACTTGCTCATATCAAGGGACTGCTCTAAAAAAATATTGTTCCATTCCAGCCTTCCAACAACAGACTTTTTTAAATTAACAACTCTCCCCCCCCCCCCCACTCCCCCCAAATGTATGCTTGATCAATGGACCAGATAGAATTTGCACATCTTTATGGAATCATTTGCACACAATCTTAAAAAATGTAAAATACTAGAAAAGACAAATTAAGGAAATACAGAATTATAATGCAGCAATTATCTGTACCACGAAATTTTCAATTGCATGGTCCATATAAATGTTAACTTTAATGCAGTCAGAGGGGACCACCGGCCACACTATTCTTTCACAGCTCATGCGCTATATGTTGCCTCATGAAAGAAGGCTCTGTCTTACTTCCTCCTTTACCCTCCTGGGGTGTGGCCATCATACTCTTAGTGCTCGAGTCCCATAACTAACACTTATTTAAGTTCTTTCAGATTCTCTTCTCTTCCTTACGTCAAGGCTTCATATGAGCCGTTCCATCCTCTAAGGGTCGAACCCGGTTGGTAACCTGGACCCAGTCGCAAGGCTCCTCCTATAACGACTCTCCGAGAAGTCAGAGGACTCTGTATTTTCAGGGGCCCTGTGGCCGATAGGGCTAGCCTCGACTCCATAGGGGAATCTCTCTCAGTTGGAGTCCGGCCCATTCTTTTCTCTCTCCCCTGTTCTAGAGTCCAAGCCTCCAATCCTGTTGCAAAAATATTCCCTTCCTATCGCAGCCCTGGCTCCTGACCCATGAATCTCTGTTTAAAATGTATACAACTATCTTGTGAAAGACTGAAGAAAAGAAAATAGATAGTGTTCTACAATGAAGACTGACATACTGTAGTGCATGTGTTTAATCTATAGGCTTCTGTTACTGAAACCCCAGTAATTAGATTTTATTTAAGGCTTTTACAATTATTGAAGCAACTGTTGTAACCTTTGAAGCGTTTAGTGTGATTCAAGCATGAATTTAGTGTCCTTAGTAGATCTACTACTACCCCATTATTCTGGTGATATTTTGCTAATTTATTTAGTTTACATCTAAGTCATGTAGCGTTGGAGTCCTGTTCCAGGCAGCTTAACATTCTAATGAATGCTTTTTTTTCCCCCAGGGGGTACTTAAAAAAGACCTTATTCACGCTGAATTCACATTACACATTTAAATGCCTTTAGGTTGCATCGGGAGTGTCTCAAGCTACCAGAGGGTGCCATAAATTTTAATGTTGCTTGAAGTCCTTTAAAATTCTCTCTGAGTGCATCCAGCACAAGAGACTCAAAGGCATCCAAAAAGCTGTGTTTTGTAATTGTCGACATCCTAGAGGGGCTGCTGCTGAGTTTTTTTTTATTTTTTAAATGAGCTGGCAGTGTGTCACAACATCATTTACATGGTTATTTTTAATTGGTTTCATGATAAACTGAAAAGTGGTTTGACAATTATTGTTATATTAAATATGCCAACGGTGGTAATTGTGAATAATAGTTTAAACAAATGTGACCAACACAACCATAGTAAACTTTCTGTAAATGTTACTTACACATACAGTAGTCATGATCTGGTACAGAACAGTATACCTATGGGTACTTTGCACACAGTGTACTCCATAACACTCCAAAGGCCCAGCTAGGCCAAATCACTGTCCTATTTTTTTGCTTTTGGAGCTTAACAGGTCTGACTACAGGAAGCCTGTTAATATAATTCATCTGATGTCTTTACCATATTTATACGTGGGTGAGAATGCTACAAAAAACAACAATATAATTGAACTTTAAAATAACATGCATAAAAGTCAAGATGCAGACAGACTGGCATAACAATTCAGATTTGTCTTTAGACTGCAATAGCAATTACAGTCAAAGGTAGAATATCTCCAAATGCAATGTGTGGGCTTAAAACAGCAGCATGTCCATCTCGCAGTTGTCTCTGGAATGGCATTGTTTGCAGAAAACCACCACCAGAATGCACTGCTCTTGGAGCAAGTTGGTCATAATGGATTCTGCCCACAACCATTGTCGTTGTATAGTGTTAGGACAAGCAACAGTGGCCTGTATCACAGAAACCTTTAATACTGGAGACACACTCAATGCGCTGGAAGCTATGTTGTCCTACCCACTATTAAGACTACTGTCTAAGCCATGTAGAACAACACAACAAATCCAATGCTGTTAATCATTTGAACCAATGGACCTACAATGGAATGTGGGTGACTCTTTTCTTGCTTTTGTTGTATTAGAGATCAATAAAAAAAACATAAAACATCACTGAAAGGAAACAATATCAGGTTCCTTAACAGAAATAACATGAACTGTATTTATTAGAAAAGATTATATGATTGATTCTTTAAAGTTAGGGATGAAAAAAAGCTATAAAATAGTATACAATTTAACCAAATCTAGCTGTTCTACAATGCTAGATTCCTAACACGGTAAAATTAAAACCCAGTAATAGACTGTTAAAGGAGAAAAAAACAAGAAGTAAACTATATTTCTAGCAACAGGCTTGATATTATGCCACATGTGGTTGGATATGACAGATGAGTTTTAATGTTTTCCCATCTGCAAAGATGGCAAACACTAACCCCATTACCTTGTATAGAAGTATTTTAAAAGTGAACTCCTCTGGTAGCAGCACTTTTGTTCAGTTTGTCTGTTTTATTTCTCCTTCTCTAAAGATATTTGCATCTTGTTTCTTATTGAAGAATAATCTAACCATAAAACTGTACAATAACGAGGAAAAATATAAAAGTTTGTTTCAGGTGATGGCAGAGGATGCAAGGATACTACAGTAAATCCAATATCTGTAAACTGAAATGCAGTTTATGATTGCTTTCCTGGAATGAGAAGCTACTTGGGAATATAACATTGACAGCTGAAAGTTAGGAGCAGAGTTATGCTAAGTCATATGTCATCCCTTGGAGAGTTTAATACTGCACTATAACATACTTAATAAATTGAGTTAATGGTCCTTCTTTCTTTCTGTGGTTGGTTCTATCAACGTTATTATAACTGTATTTTTTGCTTTTTCACTAACACTGCAATTTTATCTCACAGGCTTGCCTAAAAGAAAAGGTGATTATGTCTTTGGCTAGCTGCTCTATTAATAACATAATTTCTAAATGAACTAACACATAAACAATAGGTGATTTATTAAATATTAAATTCAAGAAAACTGTAACTTTAAAAAGTATTAATATTAGCAACCATGGGGTCTATTCAGTCTCAGCAGTGGCGGATCTAACTACGGTCGTTATTTAAATAATTTCCTCATATTTATACAGACAGAAATTCACATGCACTGTTGGATGCTTTATTTCCATAGCCTTGAGCCACTGATCAATCAGATATGCCTAATTGACGTAGACGTCATTTACACAGGGAACATGGGGGACATATCCTACTCACTTTTTCAACGACGAGGAAATGTCCCCCTCAAATTGCAGCAGTAGTGAAACTTTTATTTCTCAATAATGTATTTGTATAATCAGTAGTCTCCACTAGGATCCAGGGGAAAGGCCAATCAACTGAGGCAGCATTGGCACGCAATACATTATGTCCCCTAATAATGCTGTCCCTGTTCATGAATTCATATTCCATCTAGATTTCAGTATGAATAAGAGTGGCATTCATCATTAATTACATTAATTCAATTGTTGTTACTAAGTAATTATGTTGTAATTAATGAAACTTAAAAAGTAGTGGGGTTCCGAAAAAGATAGCGTTATACGTCCCTACGTGTTGCTACAACTGTTTAAATAACGTACCTGTCATTTTTCTTTTCATTGTTAACATCCTGACAACTTTTTACACTTATAACTTTAAAGTCTGTTTCAAAGCTATTTTCAAAATGGCATCTCTAGCACTGGGGTTTGAGATCTGTTCTCTAAATCACTGCAGGAAGAGCGACTAAAAAAAAACAAACCCCAAAACAACAAGTGCTCTGGCTTTTCTTTTCCATACCACATCATGGATCGTTATTGCTGTGTTACCTGTTTGACAAAGTGGGCACTAATCCTAACACTATCAGTGCACTAGAATGGCCATTTTGAAAAGATCTTTGAAACAGACTTTAAGGTATAAGTGTAAAAAGCTGTCAGGATGTTAACAATGAAAAGAAAAAATACAGGCACGTTATTTAGTTGTAGCAACACGAGGGGACGTGTAATGTTATATTTTTTTCGGAACCCCGCTACTTACTCTTTAAACAGGAGTTGACATGTTTAGTTTTATATGGTTTCTTTTCTACTACAGAAGATGTCTCCAACAGTGGCTAATGCAATGTTGCCATTTTATACCTCCTCTTTATCCTAGCACTATCAAGAATGACATATAGAATTATATAGAAAGAGAAAAATGATATAGAAAAAGCCCTCAAAGCATTCAGCGATGTGAACAACAGGTAAAATAATGAAGATTAGAGCAACAGGGATCATTAATTTGAGTTACTATTAAAGGAAATTAGAACAGTGTTCTTTTTTCCAGTATGAATAAAGGTGTCCTCATTCACTTGCAACTGTCGTAGCCAGCCAGAGGTGCTCAATTTTAGGCCAGCCATTTATAATAATCAGCGAGTTAATATGCAAGAATTAAAAAGAAGAGTTAAATATAGCATGATGCTGACACACAGACTGTGTGCTTATAAGATAAGACTCATTTTGTAAATGGAGCTCAGGCACTGCTTGGGTCTGAATTCACAGACGGCATCAATTTCACTGACATCTCAGCAAAATGAATGAATGGTTAGCTAATTAATGATTATGTTCTCTGGCTGACCTAAAGATTAAACATTGATTACTTAACTATGATTATTGATTAACTGAGAAATACCTTTAAAAAATGCTTCTTAAAATAATCCCAGTGACCTTGTATTGCAGGGACTTGCAAAAAAAAGAAAATGTAATTTGAGGTTTCTTGCTCTTAAGTATTATAATTACAAACACTTTAATAATCTCTTGGCAAAAAGGATCTATAAAGATACAAAGTTAAACAACACCTAGATAGGGCCAACACAGCTGAAGATGCACTCAGTTAAAACATTCCAAAAAAGGTGGGCTATACTGCATTGGGATTTTGTAAATATCGTTATATGACTGACCCTTTTTGAAACTTGTATCTTTTTGTTGATTTCACATGTTTCTAGAAAATATCCTTTTATTCTGCTTGGGCTGAACTCCGTTTGTTATGCTAAGGTACACATCTGCAGAACTCTTTGTAAAATCAACCCCTTTGTAGAGGTCTATTACTCATTCTTTTTCTTCAGGTATTCACAGACAAAAGAGACCAAAAAAGGCTACAGGGGAACATAAGCAAAGGCCTGGTTTCCATGGCCACTGCATGCACCAGCATTCTCAAAAGCGGGTTACTTTATTGATCACAATAGAGCTATTTCCATGTAATAATACAAAGCAATACAAGGTCTAATCTAACAGGGAAAGGGTAGCTTTAGAATACAAAAATATCATTATCCTTTATGAGTAAATTGTGCTTTAAATAAACAATGACAATTCTCAGTGGAAGGCGATTTAAACAAATATATTGCCATAACACTGCTCAAAGCAGCTGTCAAGCATTTTATACTTACTGTCACATACTATATCCGATTGTGATGAAACGTGCTAAGGAACTTAAGCACAAGTTATTGAGTATATCAGAATCTGGGAGTATAGTAAGGCATCTGTCCATCTGTCTCTATGTGTATTCACATTTCTGAATGTGCATACAGTGAATGTAGGTCATGCTGATCAACCTTTTCTGATGTTTCCGCTACATCCAATTCTTTGGTATCCTAAGTAATGCGGGTGAAGGATACAACAACATAAATAGATAATGGTTGAAATCAGCAGGGTTTTTAGGTAAGGAGCTCTGTCACCTGTCAGGATTTAACATGAGAAGGAAATATCCCATTGATGTTCGGTGCATTATAGGTGACCTTGGATGTGCTTAGAACTGACCTTTGAGCAAATTCTTCTATTCCTGAGCACTATAAGTAATTACTATTAAAACTGTACATAAAGTCCTGGAGCTCATAACCACATCATCTTTTAATGAATGGCAGGGCTGCATTCTTTGTATTGGCAAAAGAGTAAAATAGCTTCTCCAGTGACAGCTCTTTCCCTGCTGAGTAAAATTATTTTAACCACCTTAAACCCCACTGTGGAAGTCAGGAGTCAAATGACAGTCTTTTTGGAATATAAGCATGCCATCTGTCCAGTAATTACTGTTTCACTAAAGTAATTAGAAATGTAATGGTGATGTATTGTATTGTTCCTGCAGCAAATATAAACAGGAAAAAAAATACTACAAATGTTTTATCTAGTCATTTTGCTTTCCACTGAGGCACATTATTGTTTGGTGTACATCATTATTATACATCATTAGCCCTTTTGACTATGCAGCAATCCAGTAATCCAATATATAGCCACAAAGCATTCAGGAATTAATGGGTAGATTCATTTGATGCAGCATTTCATACATTGTATACGGCACAATCAAATTAGCCCTTGGCACCGTAGTGGCCAGATAGAAATAGGGCACGGGAAATGTGCCTAACTGTAACAAGTGTCATCTGTTGCTGCCAGTGGAGAAAAACACTTGATAAGAGTGGGAGTGTCTGGGTATTCCTTACCTTGGGCTACTGTTATTAGACTACACTCTTCAATTTGTTCACTGATTGGATCTAAAATGAGACTTGCCTGGCGAATCATGAGGCCGCAGATGCTCATTATTATAGGGAGCTATCAGACTCAATGGCTAGATATGATGGCTGGCACACTGTCCTGTTGGTTTACTGCCTTCACTGATGTCAAAGCCATTCCCTGGATCTATTTCTTTATCAGAATTCATGGAACATATTAATTTTACATTTCTTATTGCACCTAGCACACCACATCTACAGTTGTCATAATCTCATTTTGTTAAAAAAACGGGATGGAATGGATCCTGTTCATAGTATGTTATTTGACTTTATTTGAAGGACAACAATACAATTAAGTGACTCACACACACACTGTTAGAGATGTTGGTTTTCACAAAGACCCCTTCTTTTAATGATTGCAGTATTTAGATCTGCCATTAGATCAATTGAATAGACCATGTTTCTTTTATAACGATAACATAAGCCAACATCATCCCAAGGATTCCACTAACCACACAGAGGCCTTAACCCCCGATGGCTTCTGTAAGAGTAAATCCAACATAATTAAACTCAACTAGTAAGTGTTCCCCCACCGGTCTCAGATCAATCAAATCAAACTATCCTTTCTGCTGTATCTAAAACATTATGTAGAGTAGAGCCAATTAAACACCCACAAGAGGGCACTCTTTCACAAGAGAGTTATGACAGACATATATAAAAAATTGTGTTACAAAAGACTGATGCTTTTTATACTCTAACAAAAAAAACCCCCAAAAAATAAATAAATCCTTCTAGTCCCATAAAACAGAATTCCTGATACAAGATTATTTTTTCATTCAACATGTTTCCATTTGGCCAAATATCAGATTCTGCTTTACACTGTAAACCCGGAGGACATAGCTGTTTCTTATGATGCATAGACAGAGAATGCCAATACAAATGACATACTGGTGTTGTCATTATATTGTGATTTCATTTTTGTGTTTTTTTATAATCTAAAGTTTATAAATGGCAGGCCTTATTTTTTTATTCTAATTTAAGCACCATGTGCCTAATACAGTATAATTGTGGTATATTTTTCTTAAAAGGAAAAAAAAAACAACACATTATTACATGCATCAATTTTATATATTTTTTATATTATTTATATTCGCAAAGTCACAATACTTGTTGTGGTGAAAACAAACTGTAAGACTTTTACTAGTCGTAATTTATAACTCTCATACTGTAGCAGAAACAGAGTTGTCTTTCTCGATGTTTGTGTTACATGACTTTAGGGTAAAATTTTAAACACTCAAATATAAGATACTGTATACAGCAGTACTAAAAGGAAACGTTTAATAAGAACTCTTTGCGAATGTTATTGAAAAAGTTCCCGTCAAAAGGTGTGTCTGTGGGTTAATTATAGAAAATCTTTCACCCTAACAATGTACAAGGGATGGGACAGCTGGGATGAAATACCGCTTAGGTACCCTGGTCCCAGCAGTTGTACCTAATACCCCCAAAACAGCTGTGCTGCTGAACTATACTCCTGCCTTGGCTGCCTTATTTAACATTGCACTCTCCACTGACCCTGCAGCCTCCTTAGATCTGTGGTGTCTTTGTTGCTTGATGTGTACTTTGCATTTGGTTTTCAGCTCTCCATCAACTTAGAATCCTTGCTTCCACCCAGGAGTTCACTGTGCTACTTTTCCCAGCGGTTCTTTGTCTGCTGCTTATATTTTTCTACCTCTTCTGTCTTTCAGGACTAAGCTGCCAATAATCTTGTCGGTCCGGAGGCTCTAACACTTCTTAAGCTTCCCCTGGCAACATGGAAGATGCAGCAGCTCTAACAATCCAGATCGACTATAGTAATATTTCACCTTTGACTTTTCACACTATGCTTTTCATTACTCCTCCGCGCTCCCTGATCAGTCATTGAACTGCAGCATGCGAGTGGTTCACTGCTTGTTAAATATAGCTTGAACCAAGAGATCCACAGAACCTTTGGCCAGACTTTTTGAAAAGAGGCTTGAATGATTTCTACCATCTTACTTGAAAACAATGTCATGTATTTGTTGTTCCAACCTTTGGTAATGGCATATAACATATTTAAATTGCTTTAATCTGTGTAAAATAGTTCATAACACTTTGGATGTCAGGGTGTTTTATTTAGACAAAAACGTCAATAAGAGTCTACAGAAGTCAAGCTTTCTAAAGGTGTGGGTTTTTTTGTAATGATTGTTATTTAAACATTTATTACCGGTACAAAAAAATAATGAATGATCTAATTTCAAGATGTAAGAAAAAAGTTATACCACTTTGAAAAAGGTGTGCTTTTTATCATTATTATTTTATTCTCATAATATATGGATGTTTATAAGGGATGGACATATCAAAGCTGTAATAGGTTGCAACCTTCTCTAATAGAAATAGTAGGAGACTGAAACATAAAAAAAGTTGACATAGTGAAAGCAGCTTATCATATGAAAAAGAGATTCAGCTGTATGTAGCTTAACGTGACCTTTTATCATACGGAATGTCACCTCATTTATATAGATATTGTAGAAAAAATAAACAACCCTATTGCAGCTTTGAATGGGATTTTAAAAGACTATTTCAATCAAAACAAACACACAGGACTGCACAACTGATCACATCCATCAATCTATTATTTGCAGAAAAATGAACAGACAGAATAACCGACCCACTTGTTTTTAGCCAGCCAAAAGCAAAGACCCCTTGGGACAACTTGAATATTTATTTAAAAGCTAAACAGAGCTACTAATATCTAATTGCTTCAAGGTGACAAAGACACACACACACAAAGTGTTAATCTGTCAATGATATGCAAAGTGTTATATGACCGTCTACACTTCTTGCTATTTTGAAATGAACACACCCCAAACTCAACGCATTTCTCAGCTTGTGTGGGTCAAGGTATGCTTGACAGTCTATTTGCTGTCTTTTTTTTCTAATGCCATATGAACAGCTTAGATATTTTCTGAACTCATCAGTTTTAATAATGTTGTGTTTGCCATGTAAGTACATTTGACTTCCCTACTATGCCAAAAAACAATGTCAGCTCATTAGTAATGTTATAAATGACTTGTGATACAGCGTCTTAGTACTGGCACCTTAGGCAGAAGTTAAATCGAAATACTTGGAGATGTGAGATTTCACCAGTTAGGGTGAATTTAAAACAGGGCTAAAAATAGACTGTTATTCAGTTAGGCAAAACAGAGAATAATTAACTGTATTGCTTTTAGTTCAGCTATTCAAGAAAATTATATCTCCTTGTTGTGCCCAAATACACAGTAAATGCAAGTAGTAAGGTGATGGTTTAAACTCAACGATTTAAATTACAATATTGAAATTTAAATTACAAAATCATTCAGATTAATGTGAAATATTTAATAACAGTCCTCAAATGATACAATTCAGGTTTCCTAGCTCTGAGATGGAGTGATAATGACAGCCTTCGAAATGGAGATATTGAGTTAGACCAGTATTGGGAGGCGTGAGGGAATTGGTGCTGCTAGAAGATCTGAAGTAATGCAAATGTATTCCACGCTGTCATGCATTAATCAGTGCTTAAAATAGCTGAGAAACGTTTTACTTTCTACAGTGTGCCTGATACATACACAATGTACGTGTTTCTATATGACTTTCAATACTCACCATTTCAAGTAATTACATGATTTTATTGTGCAACTTGAGCAGGTTTATATGCAGCAAAGATTGTGAAATGAATGTCTCTTTCAAATGGAGAACTCATTCTCTTGGGCTTGATGCAACTTCATTTATCTGCAATTAACATTTGAGTTGGTCACGTTCACAATAAAATGTAATGAAGTGCTGTGTTGAGCACTTGAGAAAAACAAACAAACTAATTAAAGCAGAGCAGGCTTTTAGGATTCCAAATCGCATGTCAATTTCTTTTATGTATTATTATTATTATTAGGCTTCCAAGCTGTTCTTTTGTAAAACAAGATAGCCGCCAGACCTACATTTTCTTCTTAAATTTACAACCGCTTCAGTTGAAAAATTGTTTATTTGATTAACTCCAAAGTTGACAAGCATCATCCCTGTGTCAACATAAACGACTTTTTCAAAATTGTGTTTGTGCGTAAGCCAATATGGCCACCTGACGCATTTCCTTAAAAAACTTTCAAACTCTTCGGTCAAATGTAAAATTAGCTTAGAACTCCTTACAGTGTGTAGATAGGGTCATGGTTACTATAGTGTTTAAAGTTATAAAGCATTGTGAGATAATGAACTAATGCAGCATTTTGAATTGAAACTGCTCCATAAAACTGATCTGTTGCTGACACTTGTGCTGCAATGCTACAGCTTGCCAAAATTTCCAACTGGTACTGAGCTTGGAAGCCGTGAAACTGCCTGGCAGTTCTAGTTATTATTATTATTATTATTATTATTATTATTATTATTATTATTATTATACTTTTTTTTTCTGTTCACCTAAAGTACCAATGGAATTACTAGGAAATTAATCATAGAGAATTTTAAATTATTATAAGTACAGTATAATACTTTTAAATATATTGGGTAATATCCTAGGCTTCAAGAGAAAAAAGCTATTAATGCTATACAGATGTTTGCCCTGGATCTGCTATCCTCACCCGTGTCTTAGGACATTTACAATTTCTATTTTGTGTAAAAATAAATAAATAAATTAAAAGCAGCCAAATACAAGATATACAAACACCTGTATGGAATAGAGTGTATGTCTTCTAACAGTGTAAGTGTAGCAGGGTTTCCAGATCTCACCAGTGGTTCCTGTTTCTAATATAAACTATATGTAGCAAGTTTGAAACAAAGTGATTTAATAAGGCTGTATATTTTGCTTTAGAAAACAATTAGATAAAGGAACCATAGCCTTAGACTGTATGGAATGCAATGCTAAATGATTACGTTTCGTGTTTTGTCAAACATAAACACTAACTGGCATAAGTACTGTAGGTTCCATCATAATTACAACAAATGCATTGATGTGATTATTAATTAAAATTATTTTAGGATTTGTTTTCTTCTTGCCTTTCTTAACCTTTGCTTAATATTTTTATAACTTCAAAACACTCAATTCAAAATATAAGGTTAAACTTAACCAAATTAAGTTGACAAACATTTAGGTGGGACTGTTTATATGTCAATGGTTTTGACAGCCTCACTCACTTTAGAGATTTCCAAGTTGTTTTATTCTACCATAACATCTCAGTACTCAGAAAAGTTTCTGTAGAGATCAACCTCTAACTCTACTGACCTATGTAATCCTAACCCACACATCACCCTTCTAAAAATCCCCATGCTATGCCTAAAATGACAATCAAAACAACCCAATAAGGTAAAACAGATACTCATTTTGAACAGGAACCCTTCCAATAATCAATGTGACAGTGTGCTCCCAGGCTGCTTGATATATTCCTACACCAATCAATCCAGACAACCCAGTACCCGCTGAGAGCTAGCTGGTCATCCACACAACACTCTACATCAAAGGTGCATATCCAGATAACTAGTTTAACCTCATGTTTATAGTGTGCCACACATTACTAAAGAATAGCATACATGCCAACAGTCCCTATATGGTTGGGACAGTCCCGATTTCCTAGCAAATTTCCAAAGCATTAATATCATACTGTTATACCATGTACACACATTGCACAATAATACAAAGCAAATTAAATATCTACTTGCTGAAGCAGGTTTTATTTTAGCAGACGAGTTGTTCAGTATGGAAGATAATTCATTACAAAATTTAAAAATAAATAAATAAATGTATGTCAATTTTTCTTTCTTTTTTTATTATTATTATTATTTATTTCTTAGCAGACGCCCTTATCCAGGGCGACTTACAATTTTTACAAGATATCACATTATTTTACATACAATTACCCATTTATACAGTTGGGTTTTTACTGGAGCAATCTAGGTAAAGTACCTTGCTCAAGGGTACAGCAGCAGTGTCCCCTAGCAGGGATTGAACCCACGACCCTCCAGTCAAGAGTCCAAAGCCCTAACCACTACTCCACACTGCTGCCCCTTTATTTCTGTTCTTTATTTAGTTATTTGTTTATTTTTTAATTTTGGCACAAATTATCCTCCACAGTTCAGTTGTAGCAGGCAGCAATGTGGCAAAAAGTCACAGGACAGTGACCTCACTTCCCTAGCAACAAGCCTCTATGTTGGGAATGGGTTCTTTCAATGTAGCGGGTTTGTCGATTTAAGAAAGCAGAGGAAGACACATAAAATTAGTTGGAGACAAGCTGACGAGAAGCAATTGCCCTCCGCAGTACGAATTTAAATGGTGTGCTGCTTCTTATGGGAAAGTTTTGAAAAAGCAAGTCAACAAAATTTAAAAAACTATTTCCGATATATTCATAAGTGAAATGGAATTAATACACTGGGCCACAGTCAGATGGTAAACAGGCCACGGGTTGCGTGTCCCTGCATGGTGTTAAAGTAATTGTATATGAAAAAAATAGTTCCTTAATTCAATATCCATCACTATATAGGTCTCAAAAGTATTTTAATTTTAAAACACGATATCTGGTACTGGTCTTGTTTGCAAGCCATGCTTTTAGATTGAAGGGTGGAATTGTCCCCACCCCTTCACTGGCTTCTTTCCTGTTAACCAGGCCCACCGAGAGGGTGGAGATATGTCCTCAGGGCCCTGTCCTGCACAGGACCAATTGCTTTTGCACCACCACCACGTAAAAAAAGTTTAAGGTTGCGCTACACTGCATAGTAGAGGCTACTGTACACTGAACCGATGTGCTTGAGCACTCAGGGGCTGTAGTAGAAGCAGTGGAGGCGCTGTCAAAATACTATTCATTTATTTTAAATTCAATATTTGAAATCTATAGTGAGAATCGTTGGATGTTCACTACTTCCAGCTCTTGCTTTATGAATACATTTTACAATAGTTTTTATTTTGAAATGTGGATTTGCTGAAAACGTTGCTTTGTCAGTTTCAATGTTATTTCTCTGTTCCATACTTTAGCAAAGCTTGGACCCTGGAAAGGGTCCAAGAGAGTGAGCGGTGTGTTTTATTTGGACATTATTTGGGTTGAATTGAACTTTGGCAAGGGATGGTTGTTTGTGCATAATTAAAATTCATGAATAGGGTTACATGCATCTGATGCTTATAGGTTTTTCACCATTGTGCCTTTTTTGCTTTTAAAAATGTTAAGTTACGTAAAATATAATAATAATTTAAGACAAACCAGCAAAGAAATCACATACCAGTCCTTCCCCGGGGCCCATGAAGTCTCTCGGCGGCCCTGTTAATAACCAATTATTTGCTTCCCCTATTGACTGATACCATCATACAGTAACATGCTTTGACCTAGAAGACACAGCTAGGCTGAAAGTTGACAGGTATGTGGGAGTTAACTCCACGGTCCTATCTCTGCAGTGACTTGTTGAAGGTTGCTACAATATTTCTACCTATCAAGTAAAATCTCTTTAGGTGTATTTAGAGAGTTTCCTTCCTGGAAATTCACATGGTTTATATTTACAATGCCCAGAGACTCATTTAGTGAATACATATAAGTAATACAAATCTAATACATTACGAAGAAGCCATTTGATGATATTCCAGTGTGAGATCAGGAACAAAATAAATAAATAAATACAAAATTGTTCATAATGAAATTCATAAAGCAGCCTTTACAGCTATGGGGCCACATAATTCTTACTGGAATTAACTAATAAGAAAATATATGCAAATAAGTCCCTTATTATTCCAGTCCTGATTTTAAAAAAAAAACAGCTTTACATAGATGCAAGAAAAGAAGTTGCTCTTGCAAACCCTGGATCTGGAATTCAAGTTCTGTGTTAATTATGTTGTACTTTTTAGATGAAATAAATGAACTTGTATACACAACATTTCCCTCTATTTTCCTTAGAGACAGAAACTCTGTTTAAATACTAGTTTCTAATCTTCATTTTCTTTGGTACTGATAAATTGAGAAAGCTCCTGTAGTACTATTGCTTTTATAACAAATTCATACTATAGGGGCCTGAATTAAAGCAATGTTTATACTTCACAAGGGCTATGAAGCTGCCATAATTTTAATAAGCCTGAGTTATGGTTTAAATCATTCCAATGGGCTAAAACACACCTGATCAAAAACTTACATGATCGATAATGAGCAACATTTGAGACTTTTTTTTTGGCTGGGTTTTTTGGTTGTCTTTCTTCAAAAGCAACTGACTGTGGAGGAAAATGTTGTATTACTGGTCATTAACCACAATAAGACTTAATATCAGGAAACATTCTAAGACTCTACTGTCCAATTTTATTATAGTCAGCATCTGATAAGTTAGTTCATTAAAACACAAATTACATGGTCCACTGGTTAATGAATGTAGTACAAAATAGTTATTAATGTTTATGATTATCCAGTCAAAAACAATTAGCATTAATTTTACACATTATTGTGGTCTATCTAGTTTAGTGTCCTTAACATTTCTTCAGCAAATAACAAGCCCAGGATTGGGGTCTTTTCACCATTTTTGTGTTATCACTTTTTTATTGAACATATTGTAGCAATCTCGGTTAATGCAGGCAGGTGCATCACACAGGGTGAGGCAATCCACACACAGGCGGAGGGCAGGCGCAAACCCCGGGACCTCTCACACTAAAGCATAGCGCCGATACTGCTGTACAAAAGACCCACCCTCTGCCTGTAAGTGGATTGCCTCGCCCTGTGTGATGCACCTGCCTGCTAACGGAGATCGCTACAATATTTTATTTGAACTGGCTATATCTGAAAACATTTTATACTGGATGTTTTGCAATATATGCTCTCACCTCAACTAGAGAGGGTAATTAGGGTAGAGAATTTTAAAACTGTTTTGAAATTATTATTATTATTATTATTATTATTATTATTATTATTATTATTATTATTATTATTATATTGTAAAAAGTCTTGATTATTTTGAAATATCTCTTTTGAAGTCAGGTCAGGGTTCCAGGTTTCATTAAAGCACAGGCAGTCAGGTGTAGTGGTTGGTTGGTGGCTGCCAAACAAAAGAACAACAAAGGACTGGCTTTCCAGACCCCTTTTAAAGGCAGGTGACCAGGGTTAATTGATTGTTAATTCTTCAATTGACACACCTGGTCTGCTGCACATTCCTTTCAATTAGACAGGGAGGGGAGTCAAATCTCCCAGCCCTGCCATATCTAATCAAACAAAGAGACATTTTTATGTGCAAATCAAACAAAAACATATTCTTTACATGGGCAGGCCTCACCCCTGCCACACACCATGAAATACGTCTCTGCTGCAAAAGAACACCTGGTTATTAAATTGAGATTATATGGGAATACATTTAAAAACTATATATATGTCAGAAAGATGCTTTTCACAAATCTCCAGCAAAATCAAACAACCTAGGCATGACTCAGGAGAGGGAATGCACAATTACATTACGTATTTCACCATTCTATACTTTCAAATAACTAATACAAAGTTACACTTAATTCAAAGAGACATTGATTCTGGTTCTTGAGGGGCAGACCAGTATTTTTAAAGTATATTTAAAAAAAAAAGAAACATACTGCTATACACTTTTAAACATTATTTCAAACCACACTGTTGATCCTCAGTTGAGGAAGTTAGTTATTTTAAGAAAAGAAACTGGGATTTTAGCCCTATTTAGCAAATATGTGTGCAGCCGCTTTCGCTTGGGTAAAAATGACAGCGTTAGCGAACCGCCGCGATAGCGCACGAAAACGTGATTTAGAAATCGGGTCTCATGCATGGGCTAACTCTAATCAAATAGCAAATCATGTGCCCAACCAATCAAAAGCACAGTGGGGGAGTAAGTCTGCAACCAATAAAGATTCAACATTCCCTTTAAGAGCACCTGTGCATCTGCGATAGCGAATGGAGGGCATTTTGAAACCAAAATAAAAAGTAATGTATAAAGCTTTGTCTGGCCTGGCACTTGCAGCATCTGCAACCTCAACCATTGGGTCTTCAAATTCAGCACCTGCTTCTCTCAAACCCTGTAATCTTTCCCCTGTAAGTTCAACATCCATTACGGAGAGCTATGCTATATAAAACACAACAAGCCAGGATATTGCTAAACCTTCTGAGGAGTGTACTGTAATGTTCCCCCAGAGACATCCAAACATTGGAATTGCATTTTGAGGATTCCAAATGTTCGCTCAGTTACAGTACGAGCACACTTAAAGGTACGGTTATACCTCTGTTCGGCAGGGGTCGTGGGGTTGAGCAGTGGTGTTAGTAGCCACCGCTTCAGTGATTACACCGTTGTCCCCTATCATCCAGCCTCTCAGACTGTCATCCCGCTGAAACGCAGCTGACACCTGCGAATTAGCGAGGATAAACAATTCATGAGCGGAGCCAGGATAGTTTGCATAGTAGTTGGCATCACACACCACTTGCACACTGACAGAATAAATCAGTTTACAGTATAACCCACAGTGGAACGAGGCAGTGGCATAAAATGTTAGGCAATAGGCAAACAAATAGTGTGCTCTCCGCATGTCTCCTTCCAGGTCAGCCTGAAGCAGTTGGCAGATGTCAGTGATTGTCTGTTGAGGCAAAATTGCAATCATTGTGTGTCAGACAGGCTCAGAAAAGACAGATGACTTCTGAATATTTGGGGACGTCTCCTCCTCAACCATGTAATTTGCGCACAGTTTAGACCTGGTTTTCACATGTCAATTGAAACGCAAACGATAACACTGTTGATGTTGCTAAATCGTTACATTTGTATGTAAATGAGGACACGCCCCTAAAGCCCATGTCCATGCCAGGTGGGTACAAAAACAAAAAACAGGACATACTAATCTGCCGGACCTTAGTATGAGAATATTGAGGAGTAAAAATCTCTGGCAGTCAAGTAAATAGGCCTAATGCCTTTAGATCTGTGTAAATCCTGTTTGTTCCCCCTTTCTATAGCCTTCCCTCCGTCTACAGAAGGGAAAGACCATTAGCTTAATGGCAGGTTGTTTACTATTTAAAAAATCAAAAAGATAAATAAAGTAATTTAAATTCTAAATATTTTACCATGCAGAAGTTATCCATATGCCTCTTTAAACCAAAGCTGTCAACATCAAATACTAAAATTAAACCTTTATTCCTGTAAAATAAAAATGTGATACAAGAATTGTTCTATTAAATAGTTAATAGAGCATTTTTGATTTCCATCCATGAGATTGGAAATTTGGATGCAAAAAAACAGTGACTCTTGGTTGTAGTATGAAGATTAGTCTGAAGTTTGAGAACACAGGTTTCAGTGTGGCAGTTTGATAGCAGCCTTGACCCACGTAAAGTGATAACAAGTTAATGTTTACAGAGTACTAGCTCCTGAAGTTTATGGCCAAGTGTGTATCTATTTATGTTTTCTATCAGGTAAGGGGTCTATCACCCCAGTAAAATCCAGGCACACATTTTGTTTCCTCTGCCTTATCTCCTAGAAAGGTTGTCAGCAGGTATGAAGAATAGGTTACCAGTTTAGGTGTCTGCAATTTAAGAGGATTACATTGTTTTGACGTGTTTGTAAGTTATCACATCTTATAAAAATCAACAGATGGATAAGACGGGTAAAACTTTCATCTTCTGTGTGAAATTATGAAATGAAAGCTATTAACAAAAGCATATTTTAGTAATGTTCTCTAATTCACACTATTAAATGAATCTCTAAAACACATCTTGTTACAATATGAAAATGGGGCTGCAGCCAGTTCTTTCTGCAGTCTGCAATTTGCAACTGGACAGAACACAAAGTTCAGGCTGTATAATTTCCCTTGACCTAGATTTTACTGCTGGTGTTTTACAATGGCAGACACATGTGTAGACTAATTAGCCACAGACACAGGAGCTGTTACTTTTGTGAGTGGGGAAAACAAAACGATGGCTCAGGTGTTCATGTGTGTCAAAAGGTCTCTCACAATCAGCTTTCACAGTGGAATGCCTTTGTAGCAGGGCAGAACTGTGCTAGAAATGTATTATTTTGTGTATGTTTAAAAGGGTCATTGTATTGTTTTCTTTTAATGTTTTTCTCCTTCTCTCTCACACTCACACACACTCTCTCTCACACACACACACACACACACACACACACACACACACACACACACACACACACACACACACACACACACACACACACACACACACACACACACACACACACACACATTCCTCCTCTCTGAACACCCACCAGCTGCTGTGCTTATATATACATGGCCATCTCCGAATTAGTAATCATTTAATCAATTTGGAGATGGCCACATTCTGCACAAGTGTTTTTAATATGCATGGTCAACAGCCAATTTGTCAAAAAATCATTAGCTGCCGACCATGCATTCTCACGGGGTGTAGTCTGGCAGAGACGAGCTCCAAACATCGCCCCTGCCAAACCACATTAAACTAAAAATAACCCTTTTAAACACATACAAAATAATACATTCCTTGCAGGGCTCTGAACTGCTCCATATTTACACGCAGGGCTCTTCTGCCCTGCTACAGCCTTATATAATTAAGTTGCCTCACCGCACAATGACACAGATCATGTTCCACTGCACATCCTCATCTTAATAATCTAACATTGAAGCACTTCTGTTGAATTGCTGTTAAGAAATACATACCATAAGATCTAACCTCAACAAATGATGTTTGATTAATTCATTAATTAATTGATTGCTTGATTGACTTAAATTTCACTCTCCAGGCCACACCCCTTAAAATGTATGGCCCTGAGGGACAACAGTCAATGCATGTATTGCTGTTACAGAACCAAAAACACATGCTTTAATAATTAGAAATAAGACCACTTATAACTGAATATCTAAGCAGATGTACAACAGATGTTTCATTGGTCTCAATTGTGTGGTGCACATGGTGTTGTTTACTGATTAAATATTCGCAAACAAAAACAGGCCTACATTTGAAATGTGTGGAATAACGTTGTATAACAAATGTCCCTGCAAAGCATTCTATAACCAAAGAATCCATGCATTCATGCAAGTGACAAAAACTGTATCTTGACATCAAGACTATTCATCACATGTGATGGATAATACTGAAATAGCATTAACTGTCAACTGTTGACTAAAACTCTTCCTGGCAGCTATTCCCATTCCAACTAGTGGAATTTTCGGCACCAATTTAATAGATATCTAAATTTAGATATGAACACCCTTAACTGGGAGCAAAGTACCTCCTGCTTCTGTTGATATGTGAAACTTTCACTGACAATGAACCATACATTAAGTAAAGTAAAAATAGTAGGTATTACCGGTAAGTAGTAACTTATGAATCTTATCCTAATTAACACTAATATGAATATCATTTGATATGTTAGACCTGAAGTGTTTTACCGAAGTCTGCAGGTTGATACTCAGTGTCTGCAATTGTAAATCCTGGATGTATCCAAATTGAATTTTAATTATCCTTTAAGTACAGGAACAGATTTTTGGCATCTGCTTTTGTGTGGACCGATTTAACTAAATGTTTAAAGCATGGCTACAGTACCTCAGCTCCAGCCACCTGCAGATAATATGCAGTTTCATAAGAACACCTGTCATCTTCTCTACTTTATATTAACCAAGGCAGGATCTCGTACTGGTTGAAAGAATGCCAGTTCGCTGATAGTTAATCATGGGTTACAGCACCCCACGCTGCTTATTTAAATGAAGTACTTTTGGTGGCTTCTGAAAGCTTTTTTTCTAAAAGAAGGGTAATCATTAGCTTCAGAGTGAAATGTATTGTTAATTTAACAAACTTTACAACTGATAAGTCTTTATGAACTTTGGGAAATTTATCTTGCCTTAACTCAGAGATAATTTTAGTAGTTAGGGCTCTGGACTCTTGACCGTAGGGTCATGGGTTCAATCCCAGGTGGGGGACCCTGCTGCTGTATCCTTGAGCAAGGTACTTTACCTAGATTGCTCCAGTAAAAACCCAACTGTATAAATGGGTAATTGTATGTAAAAAATAATGTAATTGTATGTAAAAATCATGTGATATCTTGTAACAATTGTAAGTCGCCCTGGATAAGGGTGTCTGCTAAGAAATAAATAATAATAATAATAATAATAATAATAATAATAATAATAACAACAACAACAACAACAACAACAACAACAACAACAACAACAACAACAATAATAATAATAATAATAATAATGAGACAGAAGGTGTTGATGGCAATAATCATGCAATTGACTTTAACACCTTCACCTTCCACCCCCTACTCACCAAATGAAATGAATAACTCGTAACTATGTACAACTGCATGTACAACATTTTACATACTTTGATATATACAGAATATTGTTGTTCCACAATGATTGTTTGCTTGTATTTCCTGATTAACTGTTACATTTGCTGTATTTTCTTTTACATGGTATCCTCCAAACAAAAGTGTATTTAAGTCAGCTTAGAATTGCAACTAGGAAGGCAGCTCCTATGTGAAAGTGCATGAGTGTGGAAAAGTCTTGCTTCAATATGAGTGATGTCTGTTGTGATCGTATTACAAGACCTTAAATGGGACCTAAAATGAAGAAGTAACACCTAATAACTCTACATTTGGTTATATACTCTTGGATGCCAAGATAATTAGCGAGGGGTCTATAAATGGCCCAATTGTTCTACATTTATTCACATGTCCCGGTACGTATTGGAGGGTAATGTAATTTGCCACAAATTCAATCATTGCCTAAATAATCAAAATCTTACTGCATAATCAATTCTTACTGCAAGTATATGACAAATCTGTTTTTCTTGTTGAAAAAAAAAAATGTAGAAGCTAAATGATCATAATGTTCAGCTATCTGACTACAATCAAAAATATATTCTGAGCATAAACAATTACTGTTAATTGCCAAAAAAAGAGCATAATGAATAATGGCATGTTCTCCAATGCACCACTATTTTTTTTTTAATATTCCTGATTGCACAATTAGCATTTATATTTGTGGAACAAAAATAGCGTGCTCATCATCAATGGCTTACAAATTAACAGAATATTTTTCAAATGTTTATAATATTTTAGCAAATATGACAAGGTATAATTTCATTTATAATAAAATGTTTCATCACAATAACAGATTAAGAGGCGTCAAATTGGTTTAATTTAGCAGAATGATAAATAAATAATACTCCTTGTATTATTGCAGAATTTAAACATCAACATTCAAATTAATACTATTAAATCCTGCCTCATTTTTCTGAGTAATGTCAGTAACATAGATATTTCCTGCCACAGCTGTAGTGCTTCCCTAGATATGTGTAACAATGTGAGTGTGACATATGTAGATGCATACAGACAAATGAACAGGTGCCTCCATATATCCCCACATTTTAATATTATAAAACAGCATTATAATATCCTGTTTCATATAGCTTTTATTTACAAAGACTCAAAATATTTAACAGATTAGAGCAACTTTATTAAAACCCTTGTTAGCTGTTACAGATGCATCTTCCTGTCAGCTGATGGGAGTTAAGGAAAGAACAGACCTTACACAGCATTGCCGCACTATACCCTACATACTTTGGCTGCCTGCACTATATTCCTGTAAATGGGGATACGCATCCCAAGCATGATTAATAAAGAAATAAGGCTATAATTAATTGTACCTATTAAAATAACGTTGTACAGCCTGTAACATATTAGTCTGGAAAGGATAACTATCCCGCCCCTGTGAACAGCCTATCACCAAGGTTGGCCTAAGTTGGCCCATCCACGCCGGTCTAAATAGTTTAATTGAACCAATTAAAACTTCATACAGAAACTGAAGTACTTCATTATAGCATTTTATCTGTTAAACCTGAAGTGGAATGGCCCTCCGGGACCAAGATTGAACACTTCTGCCTTATCATCATCATAGAGAATGACAAAAGAGGGGTGTTCATTTTGGAGAGTACCATTTCCAACCTGTCTGGTTTGACAATGGCTAAAAGGGATGAGAATGGCTTTCATAAAGTCGAATTAGTAATCAGAGGAGGCTACTCTCTTTATACAAACAAAAATAAATAAATATTCTTCACTCAAGACAAAATAATAAATACAAGTTTGAACACTCAGTTCGTAGAATACTTAATCAACATTGAACCACGCAGCTTGAATAATAGCTGGGAAAGAAAAGCACTCAGCAGTTGTTTTCCTCCTGGCTTTTATAAGTACTCTCAGCTGTGGCTAATCCCCTTGTTAAATGATTAATATACAAACCTAAATAGACACATAGGATTTAACAAATTACTGTCGGCTAGTGGCTATTGCATGTTTTACAATAAAATACAAACAATACATACTCTTTCCTAAACAGTTGACAGGGAGCTCTTCACCCTGTCACAATGTATGCCACAGCAGCTTACACAACTGGGGTACAGTATTTGTCAAATAATTCACTCAAATCTTTTACAGTAGTTGAATCCTGATCTCCACATTGCAATTCCTAAAGTTAAACGCCATGTCTAGTAGCTCAGACAAATACTGTCAATGTTAATTTTAAGCAGACTTCAACAGGATATAAATATAAATATAGATATATAATATAGATTTAAAATACGGTAAGTGACTTACAATAACATGACAGAACGAACTTAGGGTGTCACCTGTGCTGTTCAGTCTATTTTTTTCCTCAAATAATGTAACTTGTCAGTACATTTGAGTGAAAATGATGTTGGGGTCAACGGAGTGAAAAATAAATAAATACATTTTAAAAAAAAAATGTTTTTTTTGTTCAGGTCACTTCTGGTGTGCATTAGCCCTTAAGTGTTTATTACTCGCACCATTCTCTTGACCTGGATGTTAATTGTTGTGCATTTGAATGAACAATCAACCAAATTCAATCATAATATGTGTTCCAAAAATACCAAAATCAAAAGGTATAATTGCCTAATAAACAAAGGCCAGCAGTAGATTATATTCATTTACACTATATTATATCGCACACGTGCTTTTCCTTTCTCTTCTTATAGAACGCATGTAGCTTAACATTCAGCAGAAAAACAGTACTTTTAAGTATAGATCAGTTTCACACAGGTATTCTCTGTATGATTTAACCCCCTTTTTTCATTATGAAAACATGATGGGATGGACAATGAGAAACTTTTTCCCAGTCTATGAAAGCTAAATTGTTCTAAAATCTATATAGTGTTTGCCATTCGCTTAACTCAAAACCGTTCATACTGTACATGAATGCTGTTGTGTTTAATGTGGTGATTTTACCAGTCCTGCTGCGGAAGGGACATGGTTACTGGGTAGCCCTCAGGGAGGGTTGCACTGAGCATAGAAGAATGTAGACAAACATATACTTTTCTAAAAGTGGAAATAATTAAATCATAATTATATCTAGGAAACTGCTCTGTTGAACATGTTCCATCCTTATGGTACCTAGAGTTTGTGTGTATTTATGTAGTATAACATGAACATGTCCTTTTGAAATGAATATGTATTGCATTAGAACTTATTCATCATAATGCAGCCCTGTAATATTTCAATAAGGGTTACTGGACCAACATTTTTTCATAAATTCAGGAAAACTACCCGACTGAAGACAAGAGAGGTGACTCGCTCCTTGCTCTCATTCAGATATTTACTTTCAAGCTTTTATGCATTTTAAATAAATTAGGTATTACATGGCATGGTTAAAATTAAAAATAAATAAAATTAAATAAATCCTGTTTGTATTAGTAATATTAAGGACACTGGCTGAATCTTGTAAGTAAGTTAGTTTTAGTTAAAACCACTGTTAACAATCCATTAGATTTACTGCGTGGAAAAGGTTGAGTTTCAGAACTGCTGGTAACAAACAAAATGGGCCATTAACACAGCAAGTGATATTTGGGTAAAATATACTTTATTAGCAATGATGCTGAAGGCAGTTGTCAAGGCAACTAACAATTCAATAGTGTTGTACCATAGCTGCTCCATAAATACTCCATTTACCTGTATTTTATCTTCACCAAACTCTTATCGTATACTCTTAACCTCTTATCGACATTGCAGATTGCATTTGGCTACACTTTTGGTTTTATACCATGGTATGCAAGACGTGTTTCTGTCCCAATTTTTTTTTTAAATGGAAGAGTGACGTTTCCAGTTCTGCTGTGAGGTGTTTGTTCAGACTGCGCATTGAGATAATTAAATTCAACAAACATAATGGCAGATGGCAGTGAAGGCTGTACAAATGAGTCACCATGTGGTACCACAGTGTAGCATTGTACCCCAGTCTCTCTTGGTCTAGCTCTGGATTCTCACAGCTAAACAGAACCGTATTTGCCAGACACATCAAGGGAAAAAAAGACAGAAAAAGCCCTGCAAAGAGCAGAAGAAAATGTAATAAATATATACAGGATTAGCAACATAATGTTAGGTTACTTACCGTAACCCTGGTTCCCTGAAAGAGGAGACGACCACCAACATACTTATGGGATATGCCTGCCTTAGGTAGGTATTCACTGAGCTCTTTATATCAGAGCTGCTGATAGGCCCCTTCCTGGGTTGATGTCCGATGTATTAAATAGTCAACCAACGGAAGCCATTTTCTCTTTTGCCTCTCACCTAAGGTAAGACCTCTGTGTTATTGAACTGAGTGTGTTTTTGAAAGAGCCTTCCGAGTTGACTGCAGTTCCCCTGCATTCGTGCTGAAAGCTGTCTTGCTGCTTTAGTGGAATCAGCGGCTTTAAACTTTAGCTTTCCTCACAGCCTGCCTTGCTTGCGTTGCAGGCTGTCTGTATTTACTGTCTGTCGTATGTGTGTGATTTCCTGTGCAGTACTGGTTTAAAGGAGTGTGTGTGTGTGTTGTCTTTTCAGCCTACACTCTTGGGGCGACCGCTGCGACCTCGCTGGTTGGTGGTCATCTTCTCTTTCAGGGAACCAGGGTTACGGTACGTAACCTAACGTTCCCTTTCAATTCGAAGACGGCCACCAACATACTTATGGGAAAGTATACCAGACCAGTCACGAGGGAGGAGGAACGGCAGCATACGAGGGACACATCAGAACCGCATAACGCAAGGTTATTACATTAAAGCAACAGAACCTGGAGAAAGTATGCGGCATATGCCCAGTTGTACAGCTAGCCGCAGTACAAATATCGGACAGCAAGGCCCTCTGAAGAGGTCCCAAGATGTAGCCAACCCTCTCGTAGAGTGCACGGTTACCCGCCCAGGTGGGGGCAAGCTGGCATTATCATACACAGTCGAGACTGTGTCCACAATCCACTGCGACAGTCGCTGCTTCGAGAAGGGCTGTCCTAGGGTCCGTATACTGTGACAGACAAAGAGCTGGTCAAAATAACACCTCAATGTCCTCACCGGGCAGAGGAAGTTCAATCTCCTATCCTCCTCTGAAGAAAACGGAGTTGGATTGAAATACTCCAGTTCCACAGACTGGTTCATGTAGAAGGCTGTGATCACCTTAGGGAGGAAAACAGGGTTTGGAGCTGTGCACCGACAACGCCTTTAGCTCACGGCCAAATACACCTTCAATGTAGGTGACCTACCGGCATCGAGTAGTTCTTGCAGAAACTGCAAAATAACTGGCATAGGGTAAGAGACTAGGTCGTGACCACTTGTAGGCGTATAACGACCGAGTGGAGCATTCTGCAATGTGGTCACGACCGCATCAGATAGCCCTAGGGCTGACCCATAATTGGAACCTGCCTGATTCTGGATGCCAGAGAGTGTCTTTCGTCTGACTGAGGAGATCTAGGCGATGCAGGATCTCCCAGGGCTGGCCTTGTAAGAGTCGGCACAGGGTCGAAAACCAGATTCTCCTGGGCCACCAGGGGGCCATTAGGAGAACTGTCGCCTTCTCTAACCGGACCTTCTCTAGGAAGTGGAAACACGTAAAGGAGTGTCCTGGGCCACTCGTGGGCTATGGCGTCGATGCTCAGTGGAAAGAGTACCACAGGGGGCAGTGTGTCGTCTCCACCAAGGCGAAGAGATCAACCTGTGCCTTCCTGAACCATTCCAAAATGCGCTCCACCACCAGAGGGTGAAGCCGCCAGTCCGATGGATGTGTACCCTCCCTCGAGAGGAGGTCCGCTGCCCAGTTCACCACTCCAGGAAGATGTGTCGCCCGTAGGGACAACAGGTTCCTTTGGGCCCAAGTCAGGAGCCAGAAAGCAATGCAATGTAACCCCGGGGACCGAAGGCCACCCTGGTGGTTGACATACGCCGCTGCCCCTTGTAGTACCTGGAGAAAGTGCTGGAGAGCAAGGTAAACAGCCTGCAACTCCAGCATGTTTATGTGCAGGGATGTCCAACGGCCCGACCAGACTGCCCCCCAACCCAAGTTGGAGGCGTCCGTCGTCACCACCTGAGAGGTCCACCTCCACCAGCGCAGTGCTGCTGAACACAAGCGAGACTCTGTCAGCCGACCGTGTCTGTCGCGCTTCGGATGTAAGTGGGACACATTGAGCCACGCTTGCAGCGGGCGCATGCAAAGTAAGCCCAGCTTGATGGCTGATACGGCTACAGCCATTAGACCCAATAATTTCTGACACAACACCAAGGTAACCTCTGATCCCTGTCAAAACAGGGAGAGGCAACCTCGATGCTTGATGCTCTAAAACTTGTTTTATAATGGTACTTTTAGAAATAACAAATGGGTAGGTCATTTGTTCTCAATTTTATTCCAAGAAATAAAAACTGGTACTAATTTGTGGATTAGTAAGAGCGATTACTACAATGTAAAGCAGTGTGTTTGTTATTTAAATCTACGTGAATGGCACATAACGAGATCCAAACAGCTGAGTTTGCCCGAAATATACGGCATGCTTAACACGGTATAAACAATGCCTTTGTTATTGAAATCAATGGGAATGGCAAACACTATCTGTCCGATTTAAACGGCTGCCTGAAATAACCCTGTACGGTATAAGTGGTGGCGACTGTACCACATTTAACATCTTGTTTATCTATTTGCATTTTCTTATTAACTCTTATATGTTGTCTATCCTATCGTTATGTTTTAGTTTACCTTTATTACATCGGTGCTTAATGTGTGTCCTGAAGGCTGCAAGAGTGAATAAATAAATAAACAATCCTGCACACCGCAGGGGAAGTGAACGACACAGATGTGCCAGAATAACAAACTGGCGACGTCATGGTGTTGTTTTGTGTAGAACCAGGTTTGTGGTCATTGACCGTTGCTAAGGAAGTGACACATTCCCTTTTCTAGTGCAGAGGCACAATGCTAGGGGGGGCGCTGACAGCTGATAAACCTAGTTGCGGCTCTGGCCACATTACATCGATGCTCTGGTAAATTAACATTTCCCTTTTCAAAGCACAAAAGCACTGGCACAGGTCAACAAATGACAATGACAGCAATGTGCTCATGAGATTATCTGTCATTAGGAACCAATAAAGTTGGTAAATCATTTAAGAATTAATGTGCTTTTGAAATGTTCTAGAGGATCAAGCCATCAAAGACTGGAATGTATCCAGATGGAAGAACACCTATAATTAGATTAGAATTAAATTAAATCCATTGATGTCAATGTATCTGATTTATCACACCCCAGTGTAATTCGATAATTTGTGTAGAGCGCTGCATAAAAGATCACTCAGGAATATGTGTTCATACTGAGCTGTTCTGAAGGTCATCACAATCTGAATCAATATTATTTAACTGCCCTCTTGTGTTATCACCAACTGGTATACCCACTGACCTTCTGTACTGTCTACATTTTATGAAAGTTTTATGAAAGTTTAATGAATATGGAGACAATTTATAAAGAATGTAGATAAAGAGTGTAGACCCATTGTGTCATATTTAGTTTCATCAATGACAAAGCAAATTACATGGTATTATATGGCTATGTTGGATGTTAATACTTAAAACTATACCGCAATAATATGCCAAAGAATCATGGTGTCCATTGCATTTGCATTTTGTTTTTCAAAATAAGTAATGCCTCCCTTGAACAAATGTAGCAGGGCTGTATTGTACAATATGAACATTTGTGGTTGCTATAAAAATGATAATTTTTTTTTTTTTTTAAATGGACAAGTCAAACATATGTTTTTATGAAAAAATAATATATTACAAATATATTGCATATGCAGTGACATCATGATATGTGGTTTTGTAGAGGGCATGGGGCAGGATTATGACAGATGTGACTACACCCAACTTCCACAACTGCCTGTAGACAATCAGCAGCATGTTGGAACAAAGGCTTGGAGCATCTCAAAGGAATGCTTGCAGCCTCATGCCAAATGCTATCCTTGGGTTCCGCTAGATTGGTAGTGGCTGAGTGGAGTTCAGTTGGGAGATCTGGCCACAGATTAGGGATCCCTCATTTACCAAATACTATTGCAACCCATGCAGCATGTGAAGGGTACCATTCTGTTGCAAGATGACCTACAACACAGGAATAACAACCTCATTCAGGAGTGTTTGGTATTGTTTGGATGCCTACTTGGTTCACGCTGGCGCAACCAGTTGTAAACAAACCCCTTAGCCTGCATAATGTCTGCAAATTTGGAAATTGCACCCCAATTAATTCAATACTTTCCTTATAATGACTGTATATTTCCTAATAATAGTAGACAAATATATCAGTTTAATAATGACCATAATATATGGCTAAAAATCTTAAGAATTATTAGTCAATTATAATTGGTTTAGAAATAGTAATATCTTCCATTATCTTTTGAACAGGAAATCCTTCCTGGAGGGTGTGTACAAGTAAGCAAGATTAAATGAATAACTTACACATTATGCATTTGTCACACAAGTTGCTCCCATCACTACATTCAACCATCACTATACAATTTGGGGTATTATTATAGTTTAATTGTAACTTAGAATTAGGGTTTTATGCTATCATACTCAAGGCTAAAGCCACTCATTATCATAGCCTTTCATAAATCATGCTGGCAACTTGTGAACTTACTTATTAATCCTTTTTTACATTACTATAACTTTTTACATTGTAGATGACATTTTCTTAAGTGATCTGTTGTTTTAATGAGCTGCTAAATCTTAAGTGATCTGTTTTTTTTTTTTTAATGAGCTGCTAAATATTTTGTTTATTTACTTGAAAAATAATGTAAGACAGAAGCCTAAAGCAGGGTAACAAAATCTCTAGACAATTTGTATTCTGTTTGCATAAATAACATTGCTGGTCTATTTTTCAGGAGCTGTTCAGAGTACGTTTCCAGGGACATCTAAAGGACTGATTGGAAAAGCTATAAATGGAAAAAATCATGAACTTAAAAAGCAAAGAAGGAAATAAGTGCTAACAAAAATTCACAAAATTAAAGCTTATACTCGCCTTTATTTTAGAAACCTGGTATATACGAGCTAGCACACGTTTAACTGTTGTGGTTAAGCCATGATAAAAAAAAAATGGTTTGTTGTTACCCATCCTACCCATTATTTTGACTACCCACTACAGATCGGTTGGTAAAAATGTACTGTATATACAATGAATCTGTAGCCACGAATAGTCATGGCAGACATTTCTTTTGATTTCATTGGGTGGGCTTTGATGATGGAAGTCTAGGTAGTACACCTGGTACTGGATCCCTACATAGGACAAAAAACAAATGTCTGGGAATTTACGCTGGAGAAAAAACACTTAGCAAAATCAAGATCTGTTCAGCCAGTGCTATAGCTATTATTATTATTATTTGTTTATTTAGCAGATACCTTTATCGAAGGTGACTTACAGAGACTATATAGTGGCACATTATAAACTGTACACAGTTTATTTTAAAATTCATGTTGAAACAGAACACAAGTCATAGTAAATATGGGTTGGATTTACTAAGCTTTGCTCTGGTACAAAGTTTTCTCCACTTTTTTGCACCACCTGTTGCAAAAAACTAAATATTCATAAGTCTATTTATAGTTTGAGAAGGAGGGTTTTAACTGTACATTATTTTCTTTAGAGTATATTTTGGAAGAAGTCTACAGGACTCTAAGCATGATGTGGTGGGCTCTAATCTAATGCCATTAATGCTGGTGCAAGCACATTATATTCAACGGATGAGCACTGGTGCTCTTCAGCCCAAAAGCTTTTCTTATCCATACAAAAGCACAGTATGATTTCAGTGCTTTACACAATCCTCCCTCAGGAAATAATGAAAATTAAAAAAAAAAAAAAAAAACTTTAATAACAACAGCAACCCAAAATGTGTGATTCTTTATTTTAAAAGAGATCTCATGTGTTATAGAGTCTGCAGCATTTTCAAATAAGAAGCTGGACAAATAGAGCGAATTAAAAACCCTGCAAATTCATAAAATGGTCAGACACTAAGAACAGATGGATGAATACTTTTTAGCAGCTGGTTGCTTTGAACGGCAAACAGTGAAAGCAGAAAAATATCAGTAGACTCGGTTTGTACTTTGCATTTGAAAGTAAGGCTAAATATGCTCTCTTGCACTGCCCTCTTCTTAATTACTATTATTATTATTTACATGTTTTAAATCTAAAAAAAAATCCCAACTCATAATATACTGATACACAATGAAAATGCAACAGTTTAAGTTTTACATCAATAGCTCATTGGGCACATACATAATGTTATTTACATTTAAATAGTGAGCAGATAGGTTTGTTGATTGTTTGAGTAGTATTGTTCCTTGGGATAACAAAATACTGAGCTCAAGTCATGTGAGTTCATAAAAACACTAGGTGCTCAGTGTTTGGTATTTGAGTTGAGTTAAAATTGCCAAAATGAATTGATTAAGAATCTGTATAAATAGCCATTCGAAAAGACATGATTTTAATTAATGCAAGAACAGCAAAAGATACGTCCATGCCCCGCTTGAGTAATGAAGATCACCTGGTTGCTATCGGCATGATTAAAGGTGGCCTGTCTTTGAGAGAAGTTGCCCAGAGAATGAGATGGTCTGCTTCAACAATCAGCAGACTAGTCCAGAGAAACCAGGAAACCGGCTCTGTGAGGGACAGGCCACGTCCTGGAAGGCAGAGGGTCACCACACCGGCCCAGGACCGTTATGCTGACTGTTGCGTTGTTCAAGCCAACCGGTGGGGCGGTGGAAGTGTGATGATGTGGGGAGGAATCTCCTTTAACACAAGAACGTCTTTGGTGCAGATTGAGGACAACCTTACTGCTCAGTGATACATTGAGGAAGTCCTTGAGGCAACAGTTTTTCCATTCCTGCAAGAAAATAATGTCGAGATCTTGCCGTGGCCAGCTTTTTCTCCTGATTGTTAAACGGTTATGAGGACACCCTGTATGTGCATGCATTGGTTTAAAAATATTCTGTATGTGTACATTCCCAATGACAGCTGTTAGCCCTACAAAATGTCAGAAGGCTCATCACAGCTAAAAAAAAAAAAAAGCATCCCAGCAATATTGACCCTCTGCCAAGATTGCTGAAAATCTTGTTCTTTATTTTACACAAGGCAATTCAGTAGCTATTATTGCAAACATTTACTGCACAGTGTAAATATGTGCTCCCTCTTTATTTTACTATCTGATTTGCACATTTAAAAAGATAGTAAATAGGTTAAGGACCATTGTACAATGTACTGTCAACATGGCCTAAGTGTGAATTACCTGAGTTTGTGAATTACTGAATTGAGAATTAACGAGGGACACCATACAGTATATGACCAAAGCTGAAAATGAAACCTGACATTGAATGTTATCTACACTTTAAACATATTTCCAGGGAATTGATAGTGTGGGAAGCACCAGTACTTATGTCAGAGCACATTTAATCCAAAAGTAGGAATACATTAACTTTAACTTAACCTTTCCTTGTATCCCGTAAATGCATTGATAATCATCTCCCTTATTCATAATGGAAGAAACTAAATCTGCCTCAGTAAATATTAATGTCTAGTTAAGCCCTGGAATTCTTAATACATTTCTTTGCTTGTATGTCCTCCAGTACCATCATATGAACTTGGCAGAAAACGAATTTACAATTTTTTAAACATTTATATTGGTAAGGTATCATAAGGTTTAAAACCATCCAATGTGCACACAATGGTAGACATAATATAGTACTGTAATATAAAGTCAATTCTGTTTTAAAGACCCCCTCATAGAAAGACCACAGTATATGGTCTGCTGATTCCACAGTACAGAACCTACACTCAAGATATCTGTCACCCACTGTTACATGTTAAATTAGAGTGACAGACAGACAGACAGATATAAAGACACATTATTTTGGAAAAAGGTTTTTTTTTAAAACAAAATTCCGCATAGGTCTTACTTCTGGGAAAAGTCTTTACTCATGTGCTTAGGAATGTGCCTGTTTGGAATTATTATTGTTATTAAAGCTGTAGAGAATTAGGTGTAATTACAGGGTCTTACTGGTATCAGGTATTAAAGGTATCATTGTAAGTGTTGCTTTCTAACTTAAGAAATCATCTTCAGCTCATGTGTTAGACACACCTTTTTTAAAGAGCTTGTGAGAACACTAACTTGGTAAAAAATGTAAACCAAAATAATTAGTTTTTCCTTTTTGACACCACCGGCACATACATGTCAGAAGATATTGGGGCTGGAAATTTCCAGCAGCAATGTATTTATTTATTTATTTGTAAATTAACTTGTTGACTGTAGACTCTAGAATCTATTCTTAACCCTTTAGGGTCCAAGCTATTTCAGCCTGTTTTTTTTGTTTGTTTTTCTAGTGTTGCCAGAGTTGTTAGAATGGTATAATTTGCAGTCATCTTGTCTTGAATTGCTTGCAGTATTATTATTTTTTTTTTGCTGTAGTACTGATTACAACCAATTTCACTTTTGTCATTCATTTGATCCTAATGGAATCTAACATTCTACTCCTGGCTATGGTGTCATACAAAAATGCCTTTCAATAGACTGTGTCCCTAGAACTTGAAAAAACATTGTGAGTGCACTGGGGCTTTAGGGTTGACAGCAGACAGAATAACAGGAACATTTAAGATGATGCATACATTTACATTTCCAGAAACACTGTGATGTAAATTTACTCCTTAACCATGATGTTTGTATATGTTTCTTCAGGTACAATGTACTTTAACTTGCTGGAGTGGTTGCAACCATCCAGTGTATCTGTTGTGAGGCTCTATTGGGAATCTTATGCCCTGTTTCCACTGCCTGGCGCTCCCACGGAAAAAACAGTGTGTTTCCACTGTTCGCCCAAGCAGCTGAGCGTGGCTGTCTGGTCAGCAGGGTTGTCAGATGCTACTCATAAAATCCCCCTATTGGTGAACCAATTTCCCCCCATTTTCAGACTTTTCCCCCCATTTACACAATACCCGTACTGGAAAGGGGGAGTTGCATAGATAGTATTTACCGTCCTAGGATTTAAAAATAATTCAGGTGTTGCTGTAATCAACTAAAATATTAAGCATCACTAAGAAGGTTTTCAAGGCAGTCCTTGCTGCTAGAAATGCTGTAAATGTGGCTTGTGAACTTCTGGAGTATATGTGTGGTTGGCTGAAAGCTCCTGCAATCTTGTCCCCTCCACTGCAAGCCATATTTAACATCCAGGAGGCTTCCCAGTGTTTTAACTGTAAGGCGATTTCTCAGCTTTGTCTACCACAATTAATTTATTATTATTATTATTATTATTATTATTTCTTATTAAGAATAATAATAATAATAATAATAAGACGAATATAAATACTACATAACGTAGTACAGAATTTCTCTGAAAATATTTTCTGTAAATCAAGAGCCATACAAAATCTACATATCTACTATATTCAATGCAGTGGAGGAGTGTGCGTGTGTGGATGGGGGAGGAGTCAAGTGTAAGGCAGGACTTATGGTAAAAGGCATGTGCTATTGCAGCAGGCCACCACTGTCAGAAGGCAGGGTTAATAGTTTAAAAGATCATGAGCACTATAGGAAAGTACTAAGGAGCTCACCACTGAGGACATACAATCCCCCATTTTTAGCTGAAGCCCCTTATTTGAAAAATATTTCTCCTCACGTTTCCCACCATGCAACATTTCCCCCTATTTTTCCCCTCTTTGATTTGATTTCCCCCTACAAATCGTGGTTTTACCCCAATCTGGCAACCCTGCTGGTCAGGTTTTGAACCTCATACTTGATGTAGCCAAACTGACTACAAAGGAAGTGTGTCATCACGTAGCCAGGAGGTCCGTGTAGAGAAGAAACTGACAGGGAAATTGCTACCATTGTGGCTGATTTTCTTACATATAGGTAAAGCATCCATATGACATTTAATTTACTGTTTTTCTTTAAGCTTTATTGTATTCAACAAAAGAAGAGAACTTTGCTTCGGCACGCATGACAAAAGTCTGAAACCGTGTTGGCAAAATAATTAAGCCACAGTTGACCAGAGACTGTGATGTGAGTGAACAGTCACAGAGGGCTATTGTAATATGCAGTTTCCACCACTCAAGGTTGTTTTGAAGTTATTTCACTCAGAGGAAATCCATGGCATGCTTCAGAAAGAATGGATTTATCAAACAATTTCATGTTTTGGCATAAAATGCATATTTTTAACAAAAAGGAAAACCATACAAAATAAATAAACAAGGAAATTGCATAACACATTTTTGTCCAATTCATTTCCAGAGAGAATAACAGCAGAAGGTGTCACATGTATATACGTCATGTCCATTAGAACATGTTAGTAGCAAAGCAACTACATTTAAATGATTAACACATTCAGCATTATATATAAGCTGCTTTAGAGGTGTTCTTAGGTACTCATCAAAATACCAGAGAAAAAATATAAACTTAGATTTTTATAATTATAGCCTCTTTTTACAAGGATCCAAGTAATTATCAACATTGAACTGTGAATATAGTTTGTCCTCTGATTGAATTACCTGTCTGCATCACATTGACCTTGACCCACTTTAATAGAAAATGTTTTTGTTCTGGTTCATTATTGATGATATATTTATGAATGTTACCATGGAAACGGAACGCTATATTAAAGTGCATCTGAACAGGCTGTATGATTTAAAACAGCACACTGCTTTCCCCAGCTTTCTGCTTTGTTGTACGTATTCCTGCAATATTTTCAACATAATTGTTTTGATATTTTTATTAACATATCCCTAAATCAGTTTTGACCACTTATTTTTGTTTCACATCAGTTATGCAATCAGGTCTTCTCGTCAAAATGTCTTCTGAAATCACAACACTGGCAGCTTCAAGCCACCCTGTTCAATCAGAAACTTTTCATTGGTTCCCGACTCCTCTCCCAAAGTTCAGCACAGGTTCAGAGGGGTGGGAACAGGTTTATGAATATTTAGTATGGTATCCTGCTTTTGACACAGTTATCACCCTAATATGAAACTCCCTATTCTTATTTTTAAACATGTAACACATGAAATTATACAACAAAATAGGATACAGTGCGGAACTTTTTAGTTTCAAACATCATAAAAACTTAATGTTTAATGCCTGTGGACCAAGTGTAAATTATTAATGATTTTTACACTCCATAGTGAATATTACTTGACAGCAGCACTGGAACATCATGCAGCATAAAAGCAATGCCACCATTTAAAAAAAAAATAATAATAATTTATGCCATACTTTTAAATTTTACCCACATAGGACCCAGATTTATTAGTATTGCATTTGTATCCTTCAGTTTACCTGGCTTATGAGCAGTGGTGGCGCCAGGCTCTCCCTGGTGAGGGAGCTGAGGCGGTCTGGGCACATTGTGTGGGCTCGTATAGTGTCAATGTTTCGAAATGTCTCGCAAAACTTCAGTATTATGGTGGAATATAATGCAGATTAAGTGCCTGTTAGTAATAATAATAATAATAATAATAATAATAATAATAATAAATAAACAGACGCCGTTATCCAACACAGTTTACAAGTGTTACAGTGCAGTATGAAGTAAGTGCTGTTGTAACAGGGCCAAGGCTGGGTGCGAACCGGCGACCCCACACCCCTCAAGAGAGCGTCCAATCGCTGCCATGTGAATGGGGCCTTAGAGCAAATGATCCAATATCGAAAAAAAAGGTGGTCTTGGCTCGTTTGGGCAATAGACCCTGGTGCGGATCTATTATTTTTGCCCTGTGTGAATGCTAACTTGTCTAGGGGCAGATCGTTTTTAATCACATCAGCCCAGGGCTCACGCAGCATGTATGATCATATTTATTTAAATACTTTAGTCTTCATACACTGTGAAGATTCTGCTAGCTCTGGAAATCAGATCGATTCTATGGAGTCATTTGGTAATAAGTTTGATGCTAATAGTAGTCCCAGTCCTTCATTTGACATTTTGTATTATTATTTTGAAATTAGTTTTTAAGTATACAGATTTTAAAGCAGCACGAGCAGATTGTAAAATATGTTTGTTTAAGTCTGGTTTGGTACACAGATATATACAAAGTTGCAATTTTCAACTATGGTATTCTTGCATAATTTGTTACGTTGTATTGCTGCGTGTTGCAATTATACAATTATAAACATTGCAAAGAAGAAAAATCTTACAGACAATGTAATGTAACAAAACTGGCATGCATCTGAAGAACGTTCATGAGACACTTCTACCTAATAATTTTAGCACAGAGACTAATTATTCACACATGGGCAAAAAAAAACATGAATAAATACTGCTCTTTCTCTACTACTATTTTCAGTAGAATGGCTGATTGCAGATGCCATAATACATTTAAAAAAGCTGTTTCATTAGTTTACATCACTAGTACAATTAAGGCTTTGTTGGTGCCAGACAATTGCAGGCGACCCATCAAATGATTGTAGCAATACACTATATTTATAACAAGGGGCACTTAAAGAACAACTTGATATGTGTATAAATGTCACAGAGATCTTAACTTGCTGTTTTATTCTTTTTAGATTCTATTGTAATTTTTTATTTCAGTCATCACATCCTGGTGACTTCTATTCAAATTATTACAAACAGCAGCAAGATTTGGGGAATTTGTACTCCTAAGTGAAAGTAAAATTACAAACAACTCAGATATGTGCCAAAGCTGTTTGTTATTACTTTTTGTAACATTAACAGTTGGATAAAAAGGATGTGCACATTGTACAGACCTTAAAAATAAGGCCCAAAGTATTGAGTACCTGCAACTATATGAAATAAAAATCACATTCGCAAGCACCTACAGTAATGGCAAGCTTTGCCTATCCTCCAAAAAACTATGTACACACACCCACATCACATGCTTGCGTGGTCTTACATTTGGTGCAACCTTTCCCTTTCAAAAATGCCGAGTACATTGCAAAATGGAGATACATCCTTTTTATTTTTGTGGTATTACTGCAGTGAAGTAAAGGCATTACAATAGTGATAATACTGTACATGGAAACTCAGAAAGTACTGTTGTTTGTCATAACTGCCTTGCATACGGTATTTAGTGCTGTTAATCTTGTCCCTTGAAAGGATCGCTTCCTCATAATGCAATTTCTTACACTGGTGCACTTTATTTTGCACTTTACTTTATTTGGACAAAAACGTGTTATGCAAATTCCTTGTTTATTTATTTTGTATGGTTTTCCTTATTGGTAAAAATATGCATTTTATGCCAAAACATGACATTGTTCGATAAATCTATCCTTTCTGAAGCATGCCATGGATTTCCTCTGAGTGAAATAACTTCAAAACAACCTTGAGTGGTGGAAACTGCATATTACAATAGCCCTCTGTGCACTGTTTGCTCACATCACAGTCTCTGGTCAACTGTGGCTTAATTATCTCGCCAACGAGGTTTCAGACTTTTGTCGTGTCTTAGTAATTTATATGACATTCATTGAAATGAAGCTTATCACTGAGGGGCTATACTTCATAAACATTTCCTAGTGCCTGGCAGGAAGCTTTGCATGGAAGTCCTAAAGGTTCCAGCACTGCTGCACTTACCAGTATTTCTTGGTTCTACATTGCCTGCAGTGTCTGCCATGTGGGTGGGTTAGCAACACAGCGGGGAAGCAATTTATAATTTCTATGTACCTGTAAGATTTCCCTGGAAGGCAGTATGTGAACAAAAAACAAATCTAAACACACAGATAATTAAAAATATATAGAAGAGGATAATACAGCACACAATTCACCCAGGATTCTAAGTGAAATAAACTCCACAGAGATTGCAAAGGATTCAAACAGCTCATGCTAGCCATAACATTCAGGTAATTTATTGGAAACTGTACACAACTATAGTTTAAATCAAAAGTTAAAAAATAAATGCCCAGGGTCTTAGTGTGATATAATATATTGTTAATCCAAGCAGCTAAAAGACTGCACTTGGTACAGTGCTACTGAATTAAAGTAAAACAGTCTCACTTGTAAAGTTTGTTGTAGCCATATTAGAAGCCATCTTATGCAAGTAATTCTGATTACCTGAATGTATTTTTAATCTAAAATAATTGGAAAACCAAAACTGTAAATAACAATAATAGCTAGCAAAATAGAAAAACACACATTGTCATGTACAGTATCTACAGATTGGCTACCTTACTATTCATACAGAATTTGTGGTTACTGTATCTTCCATTGTACACAATACAATACAATACAATTTGCTCTTATATAGCACTCTTCATGTGAAGCATCCCAGGGCACTTTACAACAAAACCCCAAAACAAATGGCTAACATTAGTCAGTAAACCTAAAGGACTGTTGTAATCAGAAAGTCATTACTTGAATAGGTTAACTAATGGCCCTGATTGCACTTTTGGTGTTAAATCATATTGAATGCCAGCTAATATTCTACATACTCTCTTAGCAAAACCATACTGAGAACTAATCAAGTTTATTTCAAATCTGTATTTTATTGTCAACATAGACATCAATTTGAACTCACAGACTTAGAAATAAAACGCTGCTTGTATTTTATTGCATAGTTAAATAAAACTCTGCTTGTATTTTATAGCATAGTTCATTTCAATATATTTCTCTTAATGCAGACTAAAATGAACAGCTTTTTAAATATTCTAGACTGCTGATATTCATAATCTAGGTAATAATGGGTAAGAATTAAAGATGACCAATTTCTGATGAAAGCAAATTTAGCAGCAGTACAAACATCTATTTAGGTGATGATGCTAATTGGGGATTTATATTCATAACAGTTTAGTTGCCAACATTATTATTTCCCCCAACATTAGCTGTGATTATGCAGGCATAAGAGAATAACTGTTCTAGCTGAAATCAGTATGCATGGTTATTACAAAAAACTGAATGCATTGCAGGGAATTAAACTAATGTACTTAATGTACATAACAATGTAACTGCATGTGTTAATGACTTTGTGAAGTAATTCACTACATGAAAGAGATGAGTTCCACTATTTCACCAGGGTTTAATAAGACTAGCTGCAGCAGTATGAGACACACACCCCTTTTTCTATCAACTGCTTTCAATCATGCTGTAATGCCATGCACTACATAGATTACTTGTTTGGATATACAATATAGTTCTCCTCTGCTCTGTTTACTATTTATATTGTGATTGAACACCAATAACCAACAGCAATCTCTACAGAGCCTTGGTCAAAAATGCTGAAGAGCTGTACATAATGTAGATAGTCATTCAGTACAGTATCTCTACTTCTACACATACTGTAGATAGTCATTCAAAACTGTATCTCTACTTCGGGTGGCACTTTGATCTTCTAACTTAGTAACATTTAAGAGCAACAGAGATGTGAACAGTGGGTCCTTAATGGGCATATTTATTGTGAGAAACACAGTGCATTCTTCATCCTAATATATAATATTTGTGTTTGCGTTTAGCTTAGTGATTAACTCAAACATATTGGTTTAACAATAAGCAAGGCACAATAAAAGCCATTGAGTAATGAAACAAAATCTATTAATTTTTTTATATAACAGTTCAACTTTAATGGGAGAAGCAATTTGGATTCTGTCTGTTTCCCTGCATATGTTAGGTTTGAATGATGGCTCGATTTAGAAACAAAATGAGTGCAGCTGTGTGTGTTCAGGCACTGATCAGACACATCTTTTCAATTAAACCAGTATGAAAAAGAAGAATAACTAGTACAATTGAGGTACTGTGCTAGTGGATTTAATACTGGTCATGATGATACCCCACATCAAGCAACATGTTCCTACTTGAAGGTCTTGCTTCTATTTGGCAGCCAGTTGGACTTTTGACAGGAATTAAAGAGTACTGCATCTTGAATTAAAACAAAAATAAACTACAAGCTACACATTACCAGATTACAAGAAAGTTGTTAAATTTGCCACTGGGGACATTTCTTGCATAAATCAATGTGCTTTATCCAGATGACTCATTAAGAAACAACTGCTGCATCATGACGGAAAAAAAACCAACATGAGTCTAGCAGTCAAAAGAAGACAAACTGGACTTTTGTGAAACTGCTGGGTTTTCCAAAGTCCTTCAAGACACAGATTGCCCACATGTGGTAATTGAAGCAGTTTTTTTTTTTTTTCAATGTGCTTCGAGGCTTTTAGGAAAAGAAAACATATTCACGGTATGAATGCACAAGTCACTTTTGATTTGATATGTCACATCACACTTGTCTTTCTCAGACTCAAGACATGACACCCAAATAAAACCTTTGCTTTTTGAAATACTGGACTGATAAAGATAGTTTTGCATTATTCTCCCTTTTTGTTTTATTAAATGCTCTTATGAACATTTTGGATTGACTGTTTGTTTATAATATAGCATAGAACCTATGCTATATTACAAGCATTCTGGTATTAAAAAGTCAAAAGATCTACCAAGGACAAATGTACATGAATCTGGATTACAAATATACTTTTTATTCCACTTTCTCACTGTGATTAAAAGGGCAGACATATCGGTATACATAAATAACTAATATTAACAGTACTAACATCAATAAAACAAAACATTATAGTCGCAGCTTGTGACCCTTGTAAAATACATTTACTCGCCTGAAACCGTGCCAGGCTAAATGAAGGAATCGTGAAAAATAAATGCTGCGCTGCACAGTCAACTCCGTTGAAATTAACTTTGTAGATCCAACTTAAACATAAAAACTCCCTTTTCACCAATGCAGTTTTAAAATGAAGAAAATCTGCTTTGATTGTAGTAAATGCAGACATATTTTTCCGTTCTGGATGTTGTAGAAAATGTAAGAAGTGTGTGTGTAACCACAACAAACCAGATACGAACTGACGCGGGAAGCCTTCTCGCGCATATTCTTTCTCAGCAGGGGATGTTGAGAAATGGAGTGCCCAGCCAAAAAAATGCCCAGCCAAAAAAATAAATAAATAAATAAACTGCCCGATTAAATTGTAAAAAAAAAAAAATCTGCGATGAACTATTTAGTTGATTAATCGGTCAGATTTTTTTAAATTCTTGAATCTGGGCACACAGGAGCTACAGATTCTAAATTTATGAAGAATATCTTTGCCTGCTGTCTTTCAGCTGTATCTGTTGGAGCTGTCATTGAGCCAAGGAACAGGCCCAAGACCACAGAGGTGCTGCAACAATTGTTCCAACAGCTGTCAATTTGCCCTCTGAAAATAAGTATGTTTGTGGGGGGTGGCATGTGTTGCTTAAGGAAAAATCTTTTAGAAACAAATATTTAACTGTTAATCTTTACCTTACCTTAATTTTTAACTAATTCAATATAAATATTATATATAGTACAACATGAACAAGGTGTGTGATGAGGTGCTGATGTGGGTTCAAGACAGTTAAATATGTATTTCAGTCACAGCAGCTGTACATAAAAAGAACCATCCTAAAATCTGAAATATTTAGTTGACTCACACGTTCAAAACACTGCTTATGTGACTGCATAATAAAACCACAAGGCTGTTTGTTTGAGTATTCAATAATCATCTGTCTTTACTTTGTTTAAACATGTTTTTAAAAAACACAAATATTGGATATAAGTTCTTATAAGGCCTTGTCAAATGAATTTTGTAGCGCAAAGGTTTAAGCACATTTATATTGTAAATTAAATTAACTCATTTACCTCAGCCTGTCTTGGTTAATAGGCGTCTTTAACTTAGCTTTATTGATATAATTAAAGGACATTTCCTGCCTTCAAGGCTTCTAAGACTTCATAATGGCAGTCCTGGAGAGAGTGAAAAAACATCAAACATAGCTATTGGTAATTCAATTTGTTGAGATAAGATGTACTTTACTGTTAAAATGAAGAGAAATTTGAACAACCCAGCTTAAAAAATTAAAGCTATCTCCCAAAAAAATCATCTTAAAGTGTAGCTTTAAATGTCAATTCCTTATTTAATTTTTTTTACAATGTTGACAATCATTACAAGTGGTTCTTATTGTAATTATTCCAATAGTGTGTGCGTTTCTGTTGTTGTTGATAAGTCTGCGTTAAGGTGCTTTCAGGAGCTGATCTGCCACTTCCCTTTTGTTTCACTGCCAGTACACTGCTGTACACTAGATCAGTGGTGCACAAACTGGGGGGGGGGGGGGTTTGAAGAGTCACTAAGGGAGGCGCGACTATGACTAAAGGGGCAGTTCTGTAAAAAAAAAAAAAAAAAACATTTTTTTTAAAGGACAGAACATTTTAAATAAATACATAAATGACAGCTAATTAGGCCAAGTTCTTACCTTTCAAATGAGCCATTGACTATCACTTTAGTACTTGTAGAACAGGAGAAATTATGTTTGAAGTGGCTATTGTGTCAGTAAAACAGCAGTGAACAGTGGCGACAAGCGTAAAAAAACCAAAAATGTTTTAACAGACATTTTTTCCCGGATTTAATGTAAATTGCGTATTTGTTCCTAGATTTAACATAGAAAAGTCCAGATTTAGCTAAATACATAAATGTTAACAGACACATTCTTAAAAGTCATAGTGTAAGCGCAGCTCTGCAACATACAATGCCAGATCAAACACGTCAATGGGCTTGCATTTTAAAGAGCTATGCACACCAGACGTGAGCTTGCGAATCAAAAATAATTAAAACTATTGATTTAAATGGAGTAATGCACAACACAACCGAAGTGAGTGGTGCGAATGAAGCGAGCAAATATAGAAATACATTTGTTTTATTTGTATTTTGCGACGCGCTGTTCGTGTCGCAGTGGACCAATCAGAAATAAGGTCAAAGGTAGTGGCTGTCAGACTGTCAGTGTCTCGCTCACGCAAAGATTACCACAGAAATAAATAAAAAAATCTATATCAATGAGAATTTAATTATTAAAGTCGAAAAATATAATGTTCTTTATGATGTCAGTGTCCATGGTTATAAAGACAATAAAAAGAAGGATGCCACATGTCAAGAAATAGCAGAATAATTGGAAATTGATGGTATGTCTATCTCTTCACCTTCATTTTAGTCAAAGTGAGTGCCATACACCGGTTTCGTATTTCTGTAAAATGATGCTTCTTTGTTTTAATAATGTTGACCAATAATAATAATCACATTAGCTCTTTAACAAGCCGTGTTTTATTTATTTTATTTCGTCTCCACAAAAGGAGCAAAATGACAGTCTTTTCTTTTCATGACTAGCTACATCATTTTTCATTTTTCATCGTTCACTTCACTACCAGTGTGCATAATGTATTTTCTGAAAACCCAAGATTTAATTGCTGAACAATAATGTTTTTCAGATTTATCTGTCAGGTAAATGTTGAATTGCCAAGTTTAAACAAACAAAAAAAGATTTAAGTAACATGTATTTTTTCACAGATTTATTTGTTAGAAATGTTAGCTAAATGTTGACTTGCCAAGTGTAAACAAAATATTTAAATTCACTGATTTATTTGTTAGAAACCCAGATTTAACATGTCAGCTAAATGTTCACTCGATAAGTGTTAAAAAAAAAAAAAGAAAAAAGATTTATCGACTATTTAAATGTTGATTTTGTGATACGCGTACGTATTTAGTTAAATCTGGACTTTTTGTGCTGAGCCCCAACAGCACCCAAGACAGTGTGTCATCCATACAAGTTCTGACCCGGCCCAGCCTTGCTTAACTGAGATCATTCTCCAAATTGGTAGGTCATTACAAATGTACAATCTGTAGAGCCATTATGTAAATAAACAGAATGATTATGGCTTTTTATAGACTGAAATTTACAAAAGCTAAACTAGTAATACAACTTCAAAATGCGTCAGACTTTGTTCACCACCTGCTTAGTGAGAGTCTTCCAGTCCTGCATCCTACAATTAGCAGAGCAATGAGTCATTTAGCGGAAAAAATCAACCCTTTTGTGTTCAATCATAATAGCTACTTAATGCTCCAAATTTGAAGCAGGCATTAGGCTTGTTTCCTGCCATGTGGGGTTGCTTCTAATGTGAAATGATAAGGTCCTAGTAGTGCATGCTCTTTCTTTTTTTTCCTTTTTTTTTGTTGATGATACCTGGCTTATTAGAGGGGAACTGTACTCAAAATAACAAGGCTCTCTAAATGCTCTGTATACATAACAAATGTGTCTCGCTGTGTCAATTTTATTAAAAAGTCAAGCATTTGGCCAGTATTTCAATTTTTATCAGCTTTCTGGATCAGCTGGAAATGCAGGCCATCGCCATATTGGAACCTTTCTAGCGCTGCTGTTCCGTCATATCGTTGACAGCCACCCACACCAGTGAATGCCGGCAGGCTGAATTATGTTGGAATGCAAAGCGTTCAGGTGCAAAAATAACAAAATGAAAAAGAGTAACAAAAAGAAGTATTTTTGTGTGCCTAAGCCTTTAAACCAACAAAGGACAAAACAATGGCTACATAATATAGGAACGGGACATACGCTCAATAGAATACTATGTGTGACTATAGAGAGAGTCAATGACAGGACGTCACACAAAGCGCAATGGAAGAGAGCTCCATTACATTCAATGTTAATTTGTTTCAATGGTTTTTATACGATATACTGCTCACGGAGAGGCTGAAAATGTGTCAAAAGCTTTAGTTAACATGTTTTTTTTATTGAAATGGTTATATATTTATTTGCATTACAGTTCCCCTTTAACACTGTTTTTATAATCATTTCCTGGAATGGATTACTTCAATTTGAGCAAATCCTCCAAAGTGCAATCCAGAAAGGTTTATCCTTCTGTTCTAGAAGAATCACTTCTCACAACTATGCTAGACGTTACCCATAGAATAGAACCATAGAATAACTCTTAAGAGGTCATGAAGATCTTTCTATTGCAAACAAATGCTCAAATTCACCAAATGGCTATGCAGGTACCTTTAGAGTATAATCATATTATAGAAGCTAGACAAATATATACAGTAAATAAATAATTTGAAAGCCATGATTTTCAGGAGGCATTTCTGGAGCTAAGCAAAAAATAAGTTCAGTGTTTTTTTTTTTTTTTGTTTTTTTTTCGATTGTAGTTGTAACTGGAAACAATGAACACCTTTATCGTGAACCCAGTCTTTCCTATTTGGTAAATGGTTCTTGGTTTTTTCTGTTCTGCTCCAGTGCCTTTAATCACAGAAGACTCCACTAGGGTTTGACTTTTTTATTTAAAACATATCAAAGCCCATCTGTTACATGACCATCATTTTCCAGTGCTTGCAGGGAAAGTGGTGGCTGGAGGTGTTTACACAACTACACAGCAGTGTAAAAAGGAATTGCATAAATATTCATGATTCACGTTCATTTCAGCCAGCTAGGAAACATCAACATCAAAGTCAAATCTCAATGATGAAAGCCAGGTTTATTTTTTGAGGATCTTTTTAAAATGGTCCCGTGCATTTGTTCCACAAATTGTTCCACTTTTTGAGTTAGTGCTCAATAAGGGGGGATTGGTTGCTTATTTCCTTATTTGAATGACAATTGAATCATCGTGTCCCTTTGCATGGCATGATGCCTGGAAATTGTTTCAGTAAATTACATGGCAAGACAATCTACTGCTTGGACTGTCTCCAGAACAAACTCTGTGATGTATAATTAAAATCAACCCGCAATTAACTCCCAACAAATGTAACATGGAATGACATGCTCCGTGGGTACAAGCTATTTACATGAAGAAAGAGAGAGAAAGCAAACAAGAAAGAGAATACTACTACTCCCAAACCCAGGCATCAATGAAGTGCTTCCAGCTCAACAGTTTTATTACAAGTGAATAAAACAACATGCCCTTCCTTTGCATAGCAAGAGATGTGAATAAAGAAAGAAATAAACATTTTGACTTGTTTTAAAATATCCACCAGCAGCAATGTTAGGCAGTGGCACTGCATGGCAGCCTTCCTCTGGTTTCGGAACGTTAATTTATAACCATGTGTATGTGTATATATATAAAATGTAAGAAAAACAATGCTTGGAAATGCACTGTTAGCTTTTATTTTGTGACATAAATACATGTTGGTTTGATTAATACAGTTGTTATAAAAAAAATGGTGACAGCAATCTTTTAATGTTTTCTGATTCATTAACTCAGAATAGATATTATGGGCTGAAGTGACAGTTATGTTGTTGGAAAAATAAGTAAACAGCTGGCAAAACACTGTCCTATAAATTAAGGGATGGATCCTTCTGCCAGCTTTCAAGATATCTGTCTTGCTACGCCAATTTTAAAACTCGTAAAGACGCATCAAACATAGCACACAGAATGAAAGATCCCTTGTCATTAGTGCTATGCAGTTTGAGCTTGTTAATTATAGGAAATATTCAGTCATGATTTTTTGCCTTATTTGTATTACTGGCATAAATTCCAGGGAAACGCAACACAAACGATATAAACTAAACCAAAATAAACAGACACAATATATTACATCAATGAAAATATATGACTTCATTTTACTTTTCATTCACTCTATTTTTCATTTTTTTTCTAACTCTCCTACCATGTTTGGTGATCAGATAGCAGCAAGATAAGATAATTCATATTACACTAGCCTTAGTTAGCATCTATCATGGGTACCAACCAAGAACAAAAAAGTCACTTTTGTATCCCAAAAGTTATTAAATTAGCTTGGAATAGCTGAGAATGTGAGCCAGTAGTCTCGTACTGTATATTATTGCTGCGGACTACCAACCTCAACATGAGACTTGAGCGACCATGTATAGAGCTGAAGTAAAATCTCTTGAACTAATTCATAGGGCAAGATTTGTTTCATAAGAACAAAAATATGAAAAATAAAAACAAAAAACTTGTTGGTTCCTGTGACAGTGAGACCCTGTCTCTGGTTCATGGGTGCTTGTGTGCGGTTATGGAAGCAGCTGGGACACGCAACTGGAGACGCGTTGCTAAGGAAATAATAGAGCAGGTAGGTTCGCCTCGCACTGAGCTGATCGGAAGGTCCTGATTGGCTGGGGGACGTGCCTGGGGAAGCTGCACGGTGCTCAAAAAGCGCCTGCACTACAGCTCAAGGCTACTGCATGGCCATAGCCGTACAGACCGAGAGAAAGATTGCTGTGTTTTCATTAAGGATGAGAGTTTCCGCTCTGCAGGAACTACTACACAAAACCCTTCCACTCCAAGACAGTGCTCTTAAAGGCATTGCCCAGCCGAGGCCGTGTGAAAAAGCCATTTGAAGAGGCAAGTCGCTGTGAGAAGGCTGGGACTCCAGGAGCCCAGAAGAAGGTCAGTTTAAGGGATGTTGATCAGTGACAACCCACACACGTTACAACCCCCCCTGTTATAGTTTCACAAATGTACCATGCTATATTTGCTATTTTTCACATCACTGAAATTTTTATTTTATTTTTTTTTGTTCATGGAGACGCAATAGCAGTACTGGTTTTAGTCAAAAGATATTGCAAAAGGGGGGCTCCCGAGTGGGGCATCCGTTAAAGGCGCTCCGCGTGGAGTGCAGGATACGCCCTATAGCCTGGACGTCGCCGGTTCGAGTCCAGGCTATTCCACTGCTGACAATGGAAGGGAGCTCCCAGGGGGCAGCACACAATTGGCCGAGCACTGCCTGGGGGCACCAGCGACCCCTGTTGTCTGGCCGGGTGCCTGCAGGCTTGCCTGTAAGCTGTCCAGAGCTGCGTTGTCTTCCGACGCTGAAGCTCTGAGGTGGCTGCATGGTGGGTCTGCAGTGTGAAAAGTAGCGGTCGGCTGATGACACATTCTTCGGAGGACAGCATGTGTTTGTCTTCGCCACTCCCGAGTCAGCGTGGGGGTGGTAGCAGTAAGCTGAGCCTAAAAATAATTGGCTATTCTAAATTGGGAGAAAATTCTAAAAAAAACAATTGGCGACTACTATATTTTATATACAGACGTGCTCAAATTTGTTGGTACCCCTCCACAAAAAACGAAGAATGCACAATTTTCTCTGAAATAACTTGAAACTGACAAAAGTAATTGGCATCCACCATTGTTTATTCCATATTTAATAGAAATCAAACTTTGCTTTTGATTTTTTATTCAACATAATATTGTAAATAATAAAACAAATGAAAATGGCATGGACAAAAATGATGGGACCGCTAACCTAATATTTTGTTGCACAACCTTTAGAGGCAATCACTGCAATCAAACATTTTCTGTAGCTCTCAATGAGACTTCTGCACCTGTTAACAGGTAGTTTGGCCCACTCTTCCTGAGCAAACTGCTCCAGCTGTCTCAGGTTTGATGGGTGCCTTCTCCAGACTGCAAGTTTCAGCTCTTTCCATAGATGTTCGATAGGATTCAGATCAGGACTCATAAAAGGCCACTTCAGAATAGTCCAATGTTTTGTTCTTATCCATTCTTGGGTGCTTTTAGCTGTGTGTTTTGGGTCATTATCCTGTTGGAGGACCCATGACCTGCGACTGAGACAGAGCTTTCTGACACTGGGCAGTACGTTTCGCTCCAGAATGCCTTGATAGTCTTGAGATTTCATTGTGCCCTGCACAGATTCAAGGCACCCTGTGCCAAGCGCAGCAAAGCAGCCCCAAAACATAACTGAGCCTCCTCCATGTTTCACTGTAGGTATGGTGTTCTTTTCTTTGAAAGCTTCATTTTTTCATCTGTGAACATAGAGCTGATGTGACTTGCCAAAAAGCTCCAGTTGTGACTCATCTGTCCAAAGGACATTCTCCCAGAAGGATTGTGGCTTGTCAATATGCATTTTAGCAAATTCCAGTCTGGCTTTTTTATGTTTTTCTTTCAAAAGTGGAGTCCTCCTGGGTCTTCTTCCATGGAGCCCACTTTTGCTCAAAAAGCGACTGACAGTGCGATCAGAAACTGATGTACCTTCACCTTGGAGTTCAGCTTGTATCACTTTGGCAGTTACCCTTGGTTCTTTTTCTACCATTCGCACTATCCTTCTGTTCAATCTGGGGTCGATTTTCAATCTTGCGGCCGTGCCCAGGGAGGTTGGCTACAGTTCCATGGACCTTAAACTTCTTAATAATATTTGCAACTGTTGTCACAGGAACATCAAGCTGCTTGGAGATGGTCTTGTAGCCTTTACCTTTACCATGCTTGTCTATTATTTTCTTTCTGATCTCCTCAGACAACTCTCTCCTTTGCTTTCTCTGGACCATGTTCAATGTGGTGCACACAATGATACCAAACAGCACAGTGACTACTTTTCTCCATTTAAATAGGCTGAATGACTGATTACAAGATTGGAGACATGTGTGATACTAATTAAAGAAACTAATTAGTTTGAAATATCACTATAATCCAATTATTTATTATCTTTTCTAAGGGGTACCAACAAATGTGTCCAGGCCATTTTAGAATATCTTTGTAGAATAAGCAATAATTCATCTCTTTTCACAGCTTCTTTGCTTTATTCTATGACATACCAAAGGCATGCAAGTATACATGATAAAATAGCTTTTAATTTCATCACTTTTCAGGAGGAATGAAGCATTATTTCAATGAGCTGTAAGGGTACCAACAAATTTGAGCACGTCTGTATGTAAAAAAAAAAAAGATATTGCAAAAGAGATTTGCATCATTGTGAAGATTGTTTGGTACATTCTATTAAGGCTGCTTCACATGGTACAACATGTTGTAACAATATGTATAATTCAACAATGACAGGTAGGCCTACATGCCTCCAAGCTCCTCAAATTTTCCCTGGCTCTCCAAGCTCCCCAAGCTCTCTTTCTGCCTTTTAAAAGCAGAGCCGGTCGAGCACCTGCTAACTGACTCAATTCGCCTCCAGGTGTACATAATCACAAAGGGGATTAAAACGCTAGCTGCAACCAATACAAACTAAAAATGTGAAAAACCCATACCACACATACAATTACAATAGTGCTCAAATGATCATAAATCAAACGTGATACAAAAAACAAACAAACAAAAAAAAATCTTCAGTGCACAAAAATGAATAAGTAAATCATTAATTAATTAAAGTGAATTTCCCTAACGTGTTTGGCAGCAAGCACAACCATGATATTGTCACCTCGTGACATAACGTCACTCACACTCACACCTTATTGCTGCAAGTAATATCAGGAACAGGCCCTGATATACAGTTCCTCCACGGGGCTAGGCCTTGCCGCATCCCCACTGTCGAGTGATTCCTTGTTGTTTGGCTGCCGCTGTGCATCCCGTCTCTGTTTTCAAGGTCGTGCTGTGGATTAGCTGCAGCGCGGTTGTTACTACAGCCATCCAGCCGTGTATTCTCCATTGGGCTGTTACTTCATCCTGCTGTAGAGTAGATCTCTCTGGCTGTGTAGGCTGCCCACCTCAGTGAGTTGGGCCTTGTAAACAAACAACAGTGTGTTCTCCCCCATCTCTTTCTACCGTGTTTTTGCTGTCTGCCTTCAACTCGCCCACCGCGGCTTCAGCCCTTGTGTCTCCCTGATGTATGCTACGGTGTGATCACGTGGTTAGAGTAGGCACTGTTGCATAGCTACCCCCCGGTGATTCGGTACCTCGGTGCACGCATAGCCCTTGGTACTTCGGTATCTTGGTGCACACAGTGCTCATTGCACACGGCACACGGTGCCCAGCGCTACAGCGCCAGTCCACAGACACGGATGGGCGGGACAGCATGCGTCATCCCAGGAAGGGGCCTATCGGAATCTCTGGTATAAAGAGCTCAGTAATACCTACCCAATGGGCAGGGATATCCTATAGTCATGTTGGTGATTGTCTTCTCTTTCAGGGAACCAGGGTTACGGTAGGTAACCTAACGTTTTGGGACATTTCAGTATAAGATTTATAAATCCTAGTGACAGAAAATACTGCCAAACAGAACCATGTGGTGATTCAATACCTGCTTAATATGGAATTTACATAGAGTCATGTTAATTGGCACCAGTGAAATATTGAAATATTTGCTTGATTTAATAAAAGAAGATTACTTCCCATTGTATACTTTGTGATGACCCCATTTTGACCCCATGTTGCACCAGACTTTGAATGACATGGTAAACCTTTTGCTACCAAACAGTGCTTTTACTGGGTCTGCCTAAACCTATAGTACCCATCCAGGGACAACATTTTACTATTGAAGCACATTTTGGAGAACGCAGTCATGGTTTTGTTTGTCCTTCAATGTCATAGAGTAGAATGGAATCAAGATGGTATATTTATGAATAAACTCCACTGCATGTTTACTGTTAAATGCTTAATAGCAGGGTAAGCATGTTCTTGATGAATACATAATGGATTACGAATCACATAATTTATCTGTGCTTATTTTAAATTATAATATCAATGAAAAATCGTTTATGCACATTGCACAATGGTAGCAAGTTTAAATTATTTTTTGTTGCTACAAGGAAGATCATCCTGTTACGATAATGAGGCGTAATTGAGTTGCCGTCTGTACTTATTCCAGGTACCACTGTTTCAACCTCACATGGCTGCCTTTTTCCAGTTAATGTATCACATTGTATTAAAGAAAAGGTAGTATGAGAAACTAAAAAAGGAAATTACCAACTTGTAATGGCAGGGCATCTTTTGGCAGCTAGAGGACAAGTCAACCTGGATAATTATACATGTTGACATACAAGACATGTCTGCAAGTTTATTTGATTTTTTTTACATTCTTAAGTTGCACACTTCTATAACAGTTACAAACTGAGTACATTTGATCTTTTTTCAATGAATAAATAATGGTAAACTTTGCTCAACTGCTGAATATGAAACAAATACAAAAACACTGAAGGGAACTAAAGTGCAGGGTTTTTTCATACAACACGTGCTAAAAGATGTATTGCTGAATAGCATTCACTGCAGAGTGAATACCTTTTTTTCATACCTTATCTCATTTAAATCCAACTGTAGAATGACAAGGTCAGTCTCTCTGTTCAAAATTCCACCCTGTTGCTATACAGATGTGGCGCTTAATTTAAGGTCAGTAATTCCCAGAAGTCAGCTATTTAAATAAGGCTTAAAAAAAGGGCCAACAGGTCATATACAAATACAGTATAAAACAAAATTACATTCACATATAAAGGTATCAAATGTTACAAAACAAAAGGTTGTGAGCACAGTGGACCACTGGTTTAAACAGACACTATTTTCCATACATTGTACTGGTTATATATAAACAGAAAATATTCATGGCATTCATGGAGCCGTCGGTTATTCGGCAATCCTCATTTGAGGAAAAACTACTCCATAAACATCTACGAAGTACTGTATCCTCAATTTCTACGAGTTATTTAAAATATTATCACATACATTGCTGAGCTGCACTAAGAAAGGATTAACAGAAAATATTTTTCACACCACAGTTTTAAAGGACATGCTGCAGCTAATGAGGGTACAAGCTCATCAATCAAAATGTCCTAGAAATTACAATAATGCAGTGCAGATCGGAATTAAACCAATACATCTCACCATTTGAGAAGGGTACAGATTATGGGCTTTTCTGGTGGTTATGGAACGCTTGTAGCATTTTAGTCTGTACAACCAAACATCACAAACTCTCATTTCTCTACAGCTGGTATGGAAAATAATCTTAATAATGCAGGGTCAGTTATATAATATTTATTTGTACTGTATGCCTCAGAACAGGAATACTATAGCTCTAATACATTGAACTCAGAGGCCATCTGCCATTAAAACTGTTTTAAGCATGTGAATGCTGGGCTTGGCTTTGCAGATAGTCAAACTTGAGCACCAGTCAGCAACAGTGGTAGAGCGTTTCCATGGGAACAGAGAATATGTCTACAGTACCTGGAAATAGAAATGTATTGTGCTTTCTACAGTGTTTAAACATGTACCAACCAGTTCCACCCTTCCTGGCAATTTTACTTTAAAATGCTTTTGATTTATGTAAAATAATTACCATCTGTTAATGTCTAATGTTTGGTGTTTGATCTAGAATTCATTCACCACATACTGCAGATAAGCTAATCACCATGTGTTTCTATGTCCACTAACATCAAACAGTGGTATCTTGCTGTAAATCTTGCCTGGAGAGGAAATATATGATGTCCCCTAACTGAAATGACAGGTGGCTGACAGAAGATAATGAACTGAGGTCCCTTGCTAATCTGTGAATGATGCTAATTAAGGAGGAGAAGATAATTCATCACTTACGCCGATAAAGTACCGGTAGTGGGTTCATATAGCCATTGGATGTTCTTCGCAGAATAATCAGAAACATGAACGATTGAACACTGGCTGGCTCTTGTCAAGAGGCTTCATTTTAAACATGGTAATAAATGAATATGCTGAAGCCTGTTTCACTTAAGAGCTTAACTGCGACAGTGGCAGCAAATATGACTTGGACATCAGTTAAATGAAAATAAATAATTAGTTACAATTTAATTACATTTTGTGCAGTGGCAGCTTTCTTATATGCATTCATTAATAACCAGTGGTACACAGCATTTAATTGCTGTCATCTCAGACAGCCACTGTAATACCTTTTCACGTGAAAACTACCTCTGTATAGTATTTTATAGAAATTACAAAATAGAGTTTAAATAATATAAGCACACTGTTTTTTCACTGTTTAAAGCAGTATGAGTTGGTATTAATATATTAACATTGTTCCTCTTCTTCAATGATAAAGAGTGAAAGCAGAGGACACCTTCCAAGGAGTTGTGAGCCATACAAATGTGCGACAGAACATCAATCACCTGCCACAGCTATAATTTCTGAAAAATCTGCTGTCGGAATTTCAATAAAAAAAATGAACTGACCTTTTTAAAAGAGTTATGTGACCATATTTGTTCATGCCAGTCATGAACAACACCAGTCCAGAATTTGTATTTGCAGATGTAAAAATGCATTGCCTTTTTGTCTGTTTGTTTTGATAGTAACTAACCAGATTGCTCAGGTCTGTTCATTTATGCTTTTAGGATGTATTCATTGTTAAAATAATGACATTAAAATACTGTTGGTATTTCCACTGATAATTGCAATGTTTTATACATTGCATCTTGTACTGACATTTTATAACTAGGCCACTTAAGCACATCAGCTGAACTGGTTGGACAGCTGGATAAAAAGATGGTAATGCTGTTTCATGACATTACATAAAATAAATAGTCAATTCATGGTCAAAATGTACTGATAACTTTTTAAACAACCAGCAAAAAACAAACAACCAAACAAACAAACAAAAAAAAAAGCAGTCACTGTTATTTTAAACAGGGTTTAAAAAAATACTTCTGAAACTTCAAATTTGCATTGCAACATATGTTTACAGCTACTGTACACGACAGGATAGCGAGGTGCTGACATTATCTTCACGGCTTCACATAGTTGTCAGAAGTGATGAGTTCAGGTTGTTAAAAGTCCTCTCCACATGTCAACTGTCAAGGTCCATGAATGAAGGGTTTTGAATGCCAGAAATAAGCTCTGTCTGACATTTTCTTTAAGTATCTAAAGATGGTGACATTTTATTTTTCAGCGTCAAGCGTTCTGGGACATTAGTCAGAGTGGCCTTGCAGAAAGGGTATGATTTGCTTTGGGATTTAGGGGACTTCACAAGGACTGTGTAAATTATGAACTCTTAGTTTATAAAAAAAAATACATTTGACAGAGCCAATACAGGATTCCACAGTGGGAGATTGTGGCAAAGTGCCCCGCCCCTGTGTGCATTTGTGTGTTCTGTGTATGTATGTATGCGTGCGTATGTTAATGTTGGTGTATAGTCATTGGTACACGGGATATAAACGGGTCTGTGTTTCACGTGTATTTAAATTGTATATTTGTATTTAGGCATGGGATTGCACATCACGCACGTGCATTTAAAATATAATATGTGAACACGGGGTTTCACGTAATGAATTCACGTGCTGGGATTCAAGTGAGTAATTAATTAGTAATTGAATCCCAGCACAACAGTATATATAGATGCACGTTTCTTTCACTCAGGGTTAGGTGTTCAGAGAGTGGAGAACGGGTGAGAGAGAAGGAGTAAAATAAGATCGGAAATATAAGTGTTTTGTTTGTACTCACCGTGTTTGTTCGTCTGTCCTGCACCGTCTGTTTAGTGTTTAGTCGTTTTGTATGTCTGTTTATTTTGGCGCAAGTGCCGTGTCCTGTGTTTTGTGTACCGTTTAGAACCTTTTTATTTGTTAATAAACGCTGAGTGCAGCCATTGCACTCAGCTCATCACCATCACCGTCTGTCTGTGTTTGAATTCCTTCCTGCTTCCGGTCTGACGCCACCCACTCTGGCCGTCTTTGTGACAGAGATATATCCCAAACACATTGTATATGAAACAACAAATGAACCCAAGAAAGCTCCAACAGCAATCCAAGACCACAGCTGTAAATTCAAAATTAGAACTACCAGGGGCTCCCGAGTGGCGCATCTGGTAAAGGCACTCCCCGTGGAGTGCAGGATGCACCCTATAGCCTGGAGGTCACCGGTTTGAGTCCAGGCTATTCCACTGCCGACCATGGATGGGAGTTCCCAGGCAGCAGTGCACAATCTGGTCCTCTGATGCTGTAGCTCTGAGGTGGCTGCATGGCAGGCCTGCAGAGTGAAAAGAAGCGGACGGATGACGGCACACGTTTCAGAGGACGCATGTGTTTGTCTTCGTCTCTCCCGAGTCAGCGCGGGGGTGGCAGCGGTGAGCCGGGTTGAAACAAAATAACTGGGCTTTCCAAATTGGGGAGAAAATGAGAAAAAAAATTTTAAAAAAAGAAATGAGAACTATCAGTACAGTCGTCTCTGCATATAGGAACACCTCATAATAGAACACTTCTCCTAAGAGAACGCCCTTGTGGTGAAACAGATTTTTCCTATTGTAAATGCTCCGCCTAAAGGAACAGGAACTCTGCTTAAAAGAAGACCTTTTTGGCACCACTTGCGATTCGTTCACAACTGATACAGTACTGTTTTGTAACCTCATAACTCATCATCATCAAACTTAAATTCAAATTGTTTATTCAAATGTGACTTGTCACCACAAGAGTGTCTTGAGGCACACTGATTGGTTTATTCAATCTTTCCATAACCTCCGTCATATCATTGCCTCGTTTTGTATTCTGATTTCCACGAGTACATCTCATCGCTACAAAATGCCATGTAAACAAACGGTGAAATACACTGTGCAAAAACTTAGTGCAATAAATGGAGGGAATGTTGACCAATAGATATATATTTTTTAAAATAACACATTGCTGAATACAAACAATAGTACAATAGGAAAGCTGCTATCTACAGCCAAAAATAAAACATGCACACATTGCTTTTACTGGGCCATTAATAGATCATTCACACTTTATCAATTGGGATAGAGTCCAGACTTCTTACCAAAACATTTGTGATTTAATTAAGTTTCAGTTAGTGTTTCTGTCTTTCATTTTGTCTGAATGAGTTGTTTAAAATACACAGACTGCTGTATAGTCACTGCTGTATGAGACCTTTTTGTTTTAGTAATAAGGATAATTACTCTTTGACTTCTTACATCAGTAATGTTGTTTCCATTAGAAAAAATAATACCTTTCAATCAAACAAGTATTCAGGTGCCACGTCATGTTGTTTAGCCTACTTTAATTCTCCCACAGGAGTTATCTTAGCTCCTGCTTTTTTCTATGTCTGGTTATAAAGAGATGGCCTATAGATCCGTGGAACAGAACCTTGCTCCCATTGTGTATCTGTGGAACATTGGCTACTCTCCAAGCTGCAGAGAAAGTACAGTACCTTTGATGAATGAAAGATAAATAGGTCAGCTGTCAGTGATGAAATCACCTTGCTTACTGTTTTGATGAGACCAAAATTTACACCATCTGGTTGCTAAGTTAAGACTTACTGGGACTTACAACTTCAAAATGGAAAGAGGAAGAGAAGATTTTAGATTAAATTAGGTACTGGGCTGGACTCAGCTTTCCTAATTAGCTTACTATAGTGACAAAGTAAACGTCACATGACATAACAATTACATTTACATGAGAGGGGAGCTGGGTCTCAAAATAGCAGGGACCAATATTAACAATGTAGGAGGCTGTGTGGTCTAGTGGTTAAAGAAAAGGGCTTGTAACCTGGTTCAAATCTCAGCTCACTCACTGACTCACTGTGTGACCCTGAGCAAGTCACTTAACCTCCTTGTGCTCCATCTTTTGGGTGAGGCATTGTTGTAAGTGACTGCAGCTGACCTATAGTTCACACACCCTAGTCTCTGTAAGTCGCCTTGGATAAAGGCGTCTGCTAAATAATAATAATGGCATACATTTCATACCCTAGACACTTGGCACCTAAAGTCCATATCAGTTTATTATATTACATTCATTCATATAAAAAAAAAAACTCTTTAATCAGTTTACACAGGACAACTAGTGGAACAAACATATCACTACTTATTCTGGTAAGTGTCATTTCTCTGCCATTCACTTTCATTAGAATTCCAAATCCTGTTATCTTAACAGGACACTGTACAGTTTCAATAAACAAATGGCACAGTCTACTGTTCGCAGCACAGCAAAACCTACCATTGATGAATGATCCTGATTTTTTTTCATTTACAACCTTAAAAGTAGAAAATAAATTAATTAATAGAGGACGCATCAAGTAGGAAACAATCATCTTGAATTGTATCCATTTGGAAAATGAGCCCTTTAGTTATTGCTTAAATACTCAATCAGGGTTTTTTTTTTTTTGTATTGTATGTTCAATTAAAAAAAAAAAAAAAATTCTGCTGCGAACCCGAGATTCAAGCCAGAACCCTCCATGGCAGCAAAAGCAAACGTGTCAGTGTATATTAATTTGCTTAACATATGGTATTACCACAGGAGTTGGCTTGCTGAGATGTAAAAGACTGCACTGAGTATTCAATACCCCAGCTGTAATCTACATTTAATACATGTCATGACACCTGCCTTATAGAAAGGCAAATTAGTCACATGATGACAAGAGGCTCCACATTCTATCTGTAACTTGTCAACTAGTCAGACCCGTGCTGAGAGGTTAGCTAGGTCCTGTCTTGATACATTCGCCTATGACCTGTATTTCATTTGCTGTTTTTTCTGTTTTAGTTATGACAACAAAATCTATGGATACAAAAATAACAAAATGCAAAGTTTTGACATTTAACCCATCCTAATTATTAGGGGGACTGAATGTTTACTTCCCCAGGTTAATAAATAATATCATAGCAGTAAACATTTAATGTTATTCAAAATTATTATATAATGTTATCCACTTTATTAAATACATTTTTCAAGACATGAAGGGCAGGCTTTTCTAAAACCAGTGTTATTGTATCAAACTCGTGGTACAGTAATGAGAGCTTTAGTAGCAAGTGATTTTCAAACAAAATGTGTTAATTAAATCAATCAAGTAATGCTTTGAAATTGAGCTGATGAGATCGTTAATGAACGCATTTCTCGTTAAAAAGCTTAATTGTCGCAGGGCACGTACATCACTTCCTGTCTTAATGACAAAATAAGGGGAACTCGTTAATCAAAATGCATGTTAACAAGATCAAGAAAAATTTATGGAAGCATAATTCGCTGTGATGGAAACTACTAGCGTACAGCGAGACGGCTTTCTCACCTGCGAGCAGCAGCCAAATGGAAATGAAATAAAAAATAATGGGAATATCTATGTTGTGTATAATTTGTAAACTTCATTTAAAGGTGTGCATTGTGTCATGCAGAATGTACATTTATTTAGATAACTTAACATATAGAATGCTGATTTACAATTATCTGGCGTGTGGGTAAAAATCGGACAGCACAGATTTAAAAAATTTACATTTTTAAACCCATACACTCTTTCAATGTAACGTATTACACCAAAAAATCATGATCTTGTCTTTGGTTCTCTCAGTACTAACTTGAAATATTAAAAACGCCATGCAACTTGTGATGGTTGCATGGCCTGACACATTGATTCTCTAAGGGCTGGTGTTTGTGTCATGTTGATCTTATCACTCATTGACAGGCAAGCTGCCACCAGAGCTCTGATAAACTGTCAGGAGAAGGGAGGCAAAAGTGCCAAGTAACAATTTTCAGAATCAGAGTTTTTATTACGCTTAATTCAGATAATTAAAGCTTGGTGCCTCATATTGCTAATTAGAAACACACTTAAGACAGACGCTATATTCCTTTAGAGAGTACACCATGATGACTATATAGATATATGTACTGAAAAAAACCTATCAAATTAGCGAATATAATTCTGTAGTGCTGTAGGCAGGGTAACCCTGCAATCACAAGAGTAGAATATGTACCAGGATATCTCTATGGATCCAAACATTTGTTGCTGTAAGAGAAAAAGAACGTACTGAATTTATGGAAAGCTATTGACTTTTTTAAAAGACAGAAATGCATTTCACCAATAACAAAATACAATAAATCAGGGAGGAAAACCCTGATGACCTGAAAACCTAAAATGATGTAATGCATGTTATGAATATAAGGTTAGTTTATTGGACTTAGTGAATTTTGGCGACTTAAATTCTATGAATGGCATGACATGTCTATTTTCATATTTCACACCATTACATTCAAATGAAAAAGAACATGCAAGAGACATTTGCTTGCTTCTTTGACGGGTCCCTTTCAGAAGAGAAGCGTGCCTTACTTGCTTATACTGTTAAAAAAAAAAAAAAAAAAAAAAATATTTTTGGGGTAAATTTACCTTAATATTGTTTTTTTTCAGATTTTTTTTTAATTACGGTTAAAGTTGTTCAATATTAGTGTAAAATACTTTAAAAGATGATGTACCTTTAATAATATGGATTTTTTTTTTTTTTTAGTTTTATTATGTCAATATTAAGGTAAATTTACAGTAACAATATTGTATTTTTTTTACAGTGTATGTCACCTGGCTTCTTGACATACAAAAAATCCATGTGTTACAAGTACTTCTTGTACCAAAATCTCCACTCCATATTGGTAAATTTCAGTTTTCGCTTCCGAGCATCCTCATCCCCATGGCTAGTACCACGCTGAGGTCTTTGTGTGCCATTCATTTTCTTTTGGAATGTGTAGCCTACACACGCAGGGTTGACCCAAACCCGCTATTTATTGTGAGAGGTGTGTAATTCTCCACCGCTAATTGCGGTGAGGGGTATTTAAACGGTTTGATTGCGGAATCGCCTGCTTCACCTGATCAGTCTTATAAAATAGGTTATTATAGTGAACACACACATTACATGGCTTTTTACCGTCGGTTTTTCCCCTTTCTAAATTTGGGCCTCAGTGCAGAAGTTAATTGCCTTTGATTAGTACTTTGAGGGAAAGACAGCTCTTTTTGTTTTTAAATCAACACGGTAATTAATCTGTTTATTGAATAACTCCTGAAAAAGCCATTCAGAGTATGAGTAACAAGTTACAGCACAACCCTAATTACAAGTATATGTGAATTTTTAGGGGGGTCTTTATCGACTCTATTTGAATAACAATGTTTTTTTTTTGTTGTTTTTTTTTTCCAGGACAATTCCTGCTGCCATAGTGGTGGTGATGTAAACAAAATATCTTCTAAATACTTGCTTTAGGTTATTAACATCATGAACACGCAATGCAATCAAAGTTGTGTAAATATGAAAATTAGACGCACTGCTACATTCCGAATATTAAGCTTAACAGCATAATTTGCGGCAAGCATTGTTATTTTAAATTACTGCCTACTTAATGTTAGAATTGAAGTAAATGGTTAACTGCTCTGACAATAAGATATCAGTTTAAACACAGTCGTATCACAATGTTTCTCACTAAAAACATGCACAGGGAGAAATTCCATTAGAACTCAAAATTGCCAATCCTTTATGGAAGTTACAGTAGGCACCTTTGGTGTGTCAGAGCTTTTATTTTTATTTTATTCCTCCCCTGATGTTGTATTGCCAATATGTTTAATAAAATATAGTTTTTGAAATGAGCTTTTTATATGCACAGCTCCTGGGTATTGAAAGTAGATCTGGGCATTTAGCAGATATTACCATGGTAACAGCTGATCTTCTTCATGATCTACAGTGGTGTAAATTCTCCCAGAGGCTCCTACTCTTAAAACGATTCTACACTCTTGCCATGCTATTGCTATGAGTTTAGTTTTTTTAACAGAAACACTAAATAATGACCCCTGGGTCTCACCACTCCAGCATTCATAATATTTTCCCGAACACCATTCATGTGTAACAACCAGATTCTAAATTTATTATCCATGGGTCGCTAATCTGATAACCAATAAATAAATTATTACAAAAATAATATTAATCAAAGTTAAAGTCTGCAACAGTTCATCTCAGCCAGATACATCTGGGAAATAAAAAGTAATTATGTCTAAAAATGTATTTTTTTTCCCAGCTTGTCATTTACGTTTCAAACGCTGCAAGTTTGTAATCTGCTGTTAAAAGGAAATTGCCACAGTTATCAATTATTTACGGTTAGGTTTAATACAATGGGGCAAAAAGCCACTGGAAACTAACACATCGTACTGGTGAGATCATATGTATTGTTGAGGTTTTGGTTTTATGATACACTTAAACAGACTATGCTTCCCTTGTGTGTAGTTACTTTTCACTGGCACTTTATTTGACATATCAGTAGCAGTAGATTGATAATCTGCTCGGGTAAAGTGTATTTCTTTGCTTCTGTATAGAGATTATTGGCTGTTCTGTCCATTGAGATAACAACTACATTACAACCAGTGATTCAGCACAAGACCACAGAGGTTCCCATTTTCATTTACTAAGAAAAGCAGATGATACATTGCATGCTTGGAAGACTGCACTTTCCCATTTGGAGATACATATACTTTAATTTCCTTTGAGAACAATGTCCATTATTTCCTTAATTAGATATAAAACCTTACTTTACTTAACAGCATTTCTAGATTTTAGATAGAATGTAAATTGGATTCCTCATTTTTATGAAACCATTAATATACAATCTTGCAACACATTGTGTATGTGTGTGCATAGCAGAGTGGAAAGGGAATGAGCTCAAAGCCCATCTTTGAATGGCATTCCATTTACTTAATGCAGTTTTGAATATGTACTTTGTGTCAATCTTAGGCAGTTGAGTATGTCACAGTTGCTCTCTCATGAATTCTGAGAAGCACCTCTAACACCTCTAACCCAGATATTTGTTTCATGTTTAAACCATGTGAGGCACTGTGTTATACTTTTTTTTTTTTAAAACCATGATCTACTAACAAGGCCATCCCTGATTGACCATTATTAGCCAATGTCAGATTATCAGATTATGCATGGTATATGACACTACAACAAAATCATGTTCAACTCTTACACATTTTCATTGTCAAGCATTGATATACTGTGAGCCATCATGAAATAATCAGGGTCAGCAATGGCACTGTACTGTGATTTACTGTATGCCTTGGAATGATTCCACTGTCAACCTTTGTTGAAAATATAATTTTCAAGACCTGGTTCTAGGGTTCAAACCCAAGTCAGAGTCTGATGATCAAACTACAGAACGTGGCTTTCTGGCACTAGCTGGTAAATCAATCAATCAATCAATCAATATTTATTTTATATAGCGCCTTTCATAGTGGACCACCATCACAAAGCACTTTACAAGATAGTGAGGAACAATGCATAACACATTAAATACAGTGAAATACAGGGCATAGTACATTAAACACAACAGTATAAAAAACAATGCAAATACATTAAATATAGGCATAATACATTAAATAAAAGGTTAGGGTTTGAATTCTAAACATTGTGGATGTGTGGGTCAAGCAGAATTATACAAATAAGATGGAATGAAAAACCTGAAATAGCAATTTAGACAACAGCCAAAAACAGATATCAGGCTTAGAGAGCATTAAAAGCAAGAGAGAACAAGTGGGTCTTGAGAGTTGATTTGAAGTGAGCGATTGTGGGAGCTGTACGCACTAAAGCTGGGAAAGAGTTCCAGAGAGTCAGGGCCATGAAGGCTAAACGAGCGTTCTCTGAGTGTGGTGTACTTTTGCTTGGGTATAACAAGCAGGCCTGAGTCAGAGGACCTTAGCTTGCATGCAGGGACATAGCGGGTCAGCAGGTTGGAGAGATTCTCTGGACCTGTGTGATGAAAGGCCTTGTAGGCAAGCAGGGGAATTTCGAAAGTAATCCTGAACTTTACAGGTAGCCAGTGCAGCTGGGCAAGACCGGGGGTAATGTGATCATGTGTTTTACATCTGGTAAGGATCCTAGCAGCGGAATTTTGAACCAGCTGTGGTCTGTTTATGGTGCGTGAGGAAGACCACCATAGAGAGAGTTGCAATAGTCAATTCAAGAGGAGATGAATGCATGACATCTGGTATCTCTGCATCTGGGAGGGAAAGGTAGAGACAGACCTTTGAGATGTTTTGGATGTGGTAGAAGGAGGATTTGACTACAGAGGAGATTTGGGCATCAAAGGAGAGTTTACTATCCAGAAGTACACCAAGGCTTTGTACAGTGGGGGAAGGCAGCAGCAGACAGTTTTCGAGGTTCAAGGCAGCAGTATTGAGATTCTTGATTTGAGTTTTCGATCCTACTAGAAGAAGTTCAGATTTGTTGGTCAAGAAGAATTCTATGATCTATGATATCAAAAGCAGCAGTTAGGTCAAGGAGGACAAGGACAGAGGGAGCAGCAGCATCAGCATTAAGCAGGAGATCATTTACAATCCAGAGCAGAGCAGTTTAGATACTGTGATGCGGCCGGAAGCCAGACTGCAGAGATTCAAGCAGATTGTTACCTGTGAGATGTTTGTCAGCTGGCTGGCTACAGCCCTTTTAGGAGTTTTGGAGAGAAAAGGAAGATTGGATATGGGACGGAAGTTGGATAAGACAGACGGGTCAAGGGAGGGTTTTTTGAGCACTGGCGTTACTCGGGCAGTCTTGAGGGCAGCAGGAACCAGGCCTGGGACCAGGGACAGGTTGAGAGTGTGCTTAATGAAAGAAGCAAGATCAGAAGCACAGAGACGGACTAGATTTGTTGGCCAAGGGTCCAGGGGGCATATGGCAGTAGTTGATTTAAGCAGTAGGCTGGAGACATTATTAATGGAGATAGGAGAGAAGGAAGAGAAAGGAGAGGAGTCAAGGTGGTCAACTGCTATACTGGGTTTGTGGCAGGAGAGCGTAGAATAAATGGTGTTGATGTTGTTCCGAAAGAAAGAGGAGAAATCATGGCAGGTAAGAGAGGAAGATGAATGGGAGGTGGATTTATCGATGGCTGGATGCAGGATTTGATCAATGTTTTTGAAGAGAATATTTGGTTTACCGTGTCCCAGAGATATGATAAAGTGCTCCAGTAGAAAGAGGACCAGAAGCAATACACCTAGGTTTGAAAAGCAAGCTTGCAGTAGCCAGTATCAGCCTCAAATGCACACGTGTTTGTGCTTTTAAACAAGTGTATTCGAATTACACATTGCCCCCCTAGACCCAGGACTGTGAGCAAAATACATTAACATATCACATAAGAGCCAGAAAGAGGCTTTTTGTCTACTCTGGTGAATAAGAGTGTATCATAACAATGATTGCTAAAAATAAAATGACCGATGTTTCAGAGTGCAATCTGAATGGAGTGGGTTCATTGTTGATCTATGAGAAGGGCTTTGTTATGGTGGAATTAACATTAGATTACTTTTAACAATAGAACAAAAAAGATAACAAACCTTCATGAATACCATATTGTATTTCAATAACAGGTTCATAAGTAAACTGTACCTTTACAACGTACAGTAAAATGGCATTGCTAACTGAAGGGGAAACCTAATTAAAATATCGAGACTGTAATATAGTTAAAGACACTGTGTTTAATTAACTTAAAACCGATTCCCATGTGGATAAATGAAATATATTTTCAACATATGACTTACTGTTAAATACCATTACTGTGGCTTAAAACACAGAATTTTGATTTATGTCTTGGAAACCACTCCATAGTGATAATGTCTTTAGTGGACCTATGGCCAGTGATATAAGCCCTTGGCAATAAACTAATTCACACAAAGGTATATATCAAAACTTATGTTAAATGTACAATGTAGACTATAACAGTTGCCCTGTTTTTATAAATAAATTAGATTTGCTTTTTTTTCAGTTTTTGAAATGTATATATCCCCTGGGTTCAGTTATCTTCTAAGAAAGACAATATTGCATATCTGACATCTGTGCCTTGTCAAAAAGGTACAAGCTAGTTTTGATGTGTGAAATATGTTAAACAGTTTTCTTTTTCAAAGAGACAATAACATTTGCAATCTTTCATCAGCCTCTGAGGATATTATTTTTTTCTTGGTTTCATACTGTAGGTTTGACTGTTTCTTGGGAGTAGAAATAAAATTGGTCATTCAGCACGGAGAATCCGCAATGAATGAATGGCAATGAATGAATGATGATGATTGCAATTGCAGATGATTTATGCGACAGGCACTCAGGGCCCGAGTGAAAGATAAATTTGGCCGGAGGCCTTGTCCGTGGGTGCCCGACGGCTACCTGCGTGAGGCCAGCTGGAAAAACATGAACAGTTACATGCATCCCAGTGCCGCAGATAGGAAGTGGTTATGTGCCACCTCCCCCCTAAAAGACGAGGCCGCCAAACCATGAATGAATAATAATACATAATTAACGCGCTCCACAGTGGTGCCCTGCCACCTATCTCCCAAATATGGAGGCTGTGTGGTTAAAGAAATGGGCTTGTAACCAGAAGGTCCTCGGTTCAAATCCCGGCTCAGCCACTGACTCATTGTGTGACCTTGAGCAAGTCACTTAACCTCCTTGTGCTCCGTCTTTCGGGTGAGATGTAATTGTAAGTGACTCTGCAGCTGATGCATAGTTCACACACCCTAGGCTCTGTAAGTCGCCTTGGATAAAGGCGTCTGCTAAATAAACAAATAAAAATAATAATAAAATATTGAATTTAATGAAAATCAGCAGCTAAGACATGGCCCGTCCCCCAGTGCATAACTGCGCTGGGGGAGAGAGCCCAGCCTCTCCAGCGCGACCACTCACCCCGCAGAACTAAATATGAACCACTCAGCACTCAGGTAAGGAAAAAAACCCTACTCACATATTTATTTATTTTTTAGGGGGAAACCTCAGGGAATACATTGCTGAGGGCAGCCCTTCCTCCAGGCTCTAAGCGGTCAACTCCCGTTTCGGCCTCCCAGCGCTTGACTGAACAGCCGAAACAAAAAGAAACGACATGAAAGAATAACACATGGAGCATTTATGCGCTTGCTGGTGACGTGTTGGTTAGGGGCAGATTCTCCTTTGCAGAAAAGCAACCAAGTTTACAATGTAAATCCAAATGCTGTTATCTTGCAGAAACAATATCTTTATTGGTGACTGGTAAAATATTCAATGCGATTCCTATCTTGGCAATCACCAGTGCAGAAAAACAAATAACCCACTTCTGAATTGGTAGTAAATGGATAACATATGGAATGCCCGAACACTTGTGGCAAGTCTGGCTTATCAGAGTGAGTTAAAACAGGCAACAAATGCCCCAAACCCAAGGGCAAAACATGAAGATTGGGAGCAGTGTTCTTCTCAAACCACCCTATATATTTGTTATGCATTATCTCATGTAAATGTAGGTGAAAACCCCCCAGAATCCAAATCCTACTCTCTCTTATGTTGCTGCCCCCCTTGCATTTGGAATTAACAACACTCAACCACCACCATCCCACACTAATGTATTAGTGTATTTATATATATATATATATATATATATATATATATATATATATATATATATATATATATATATATATACAGACGTGCTCAAATTTGTTGGTACCCTTACAGCTCATTGAAATAATGCTTTATTCCTCCTGAAAAGTGATGAAATTAAAAGCTATTTTATCATGTATACTTGCATGCCTTTGGTATGTCATAGAATAAAGCAAAGAAGCTGTGAAAAGAGATGAATTATTGTTTATTCTACAAAGATATTCTAAAATGACCTGGACACATTTGTTGGTACCCCTTAGAAAAGATAATAAATAATTGGATTATAGTGATATTTCAAACTTATTATTTTCTTTAATTAGTATCACACATGTCTCCAATCTTGTAATCAGTCATTCAGCCTATTTAAATGGAGAAAAGTAGTCACTGTGCTATTTGGTATCATTGTGTGCACCACACTGAACATGGACCAGAGAAAGCAAAGGAGAGAGTTGTCTGAGGAGATCAGAAAGAAAATAATAGACAAGCATGGTAAAGGTAAAGGCTACAAGACCATCTCCAAGCAGCTTGATGTTCCTGTGACAACAGTTGCAAATATTATTAAGAAGTTTAAGGTCCATGGAACTGTAGCCAACCTCCCTGGGTGCGGTCGCAAGAGGAAAATCGACCCCAGATTGAACAGAAGGATAGTGCGAATGGTAGAAAAAGAACCAAGGATAACTGCCAAAGAGCTGAAGCTGAACTCCAAGGTGAAGGTACGTCAGTTTCTGATCGCACCATCCGTCGCTTTTTGAGCGAAAGTGGGCTCCATGGAAGAAGACCCAGGAGGACTCCACTTTTGAAAGAAAAACATAAAAAAGCCAGACTGGAATTTGCTAAAATGCATATTGACAAGCCACAATCCTTCTGGGAGAATGTCCTTTGGACAGATGAGTCACAACTGGAGCTTTTTGGCAAGTCACATCAGCTCTATGTTCACAGACAAAAAAATGAAGCTTTCAAAGAAAAGAACACCATACCTACAGTGAAACATGGAGGAGGCTCGGTTATGTTTTGGGGCTGCTTTGCTGCGCCTGGCACAGGGTGCCTTGAATCTGTGCAGGGCACAATGAAATCTCAAGACTATCAAGGCATTCTGGAGAGAAACGTACTGCCCAGTGTCAGAAAGCTCTGTCTCAGTCGCAGGTCATGGGTCCTCCAACAGGATAATGACCCAAAACACACAGCTAAAAGCACCCAAGAATGGATAAGAACAAAACATTGGACTATTCTGAAGTGGCCTTCTATGAGTCCTGATCTGAATCCTATCAAACATCTATGGAAAGAGCTGAAACTTGCAGTCTGGAGAAGGCACCCATCAAACCTGAGACAGCTGGAGCAGTTTGCTCAGGAAGAGTGGGCCAAACTACCTGTTAACAGGTGCAGAAGTCTCATTGAGAGCTACAGAAAACGTTTGATTGCAGTGATTGCCTCTAAAGGTTGTGCAACAAAATATTAGGTTAGTGGTCCCATCATTTTTGTCCATGCCATTTTCATTTGTTTTATTATTTACAATATTATGTTGAATATTAAATATGGAATAAACAATGGTGGATGCCAATTACTTTTGTCAGTTTCAAGTTATTTCAGAGAAAATTGTGCATTCTTCGTTTTTTGTGGCGGGGTACCAACAAATTTGAGCACGTCTGTATATATATATATATATATATATATATATATATATATATATAGTAAAAGATCTCACCCACTCGGGTTCGTTGCCCTTTTAAAAACCAGACCCAGGACACAGGAGATTGGATCTTTAAAGCGCGGTTGCGCTATTTTTCTTTAGTAAATGAATACAAAAACAAAACAAACACTTAGCTCTACTGAGCACTACCTGAACACGCAGGAACCTAAACTAATCCACAGGACGGCTATATATATCATCATGAGATATCCTTACCCTTTCCCCCCCTAAACCCCCAAATCAATAATTTGATGTGGTTATGCCCCCAGATTTGGTAAAAGGTAAGAACCCTGCAAAGGTATATGACATTTAAACATACAACAGGAAAGAGACCATGAATAATCAAATATTATATTAATTAACAAGCTTTACAGTATGTGTTACTGGAACACACTTTTAGTAGCAGGTCTCTTTACAGGTTTACCAAGAATGTATTACTGCAGTGCAGCAATCATTCATTGCAATTGTTCTATTAGAACAACAGAATACGTCCTGTCAATCTCTTAAAATGTAATTGTAGTGTTCACAGTTTTTTTACAGTGTTTTTAATTGCAACCATTAAATGTCAAACAAGGTCGCCTTTATGTCCATTAACGTGGATCTGAATGCAGATTCAGCTGCCCACTTGAAACTCTCTCACGTAACACCAAGCACATAAAAACTGCGATTTCAACAAAGGATGATGCTTATCCCATTCCAAATAAATGCAGTTCTAAGACTTTAATCTTGGTCTACTGGATCCCATTAATCTTTCAGTCTTAAAGTCATGGTATTAAACTACTGAATAGAAGGAAATAAAAATGCCACATTCTGCAGCATTATACTACATGAGTGTACCCAGATACAGTCTGATTTCATTTTCACTTGAGTGTCTTCTACATGCATAATAAGGGCATCTGTTTCTAACTTCCTTACCTAGGATAAGTGGGATCAAAACTTTCACACCAGGGGAAAACAAATAACTTGTATGTTTTGAAGATGATAATCAACAGACGTTTTTTGCACCATATGTTATGCTGGTGCAAGGAATTATTAATGGAGAGGAACAGAATTAAATAAAGTATCACATTAGTTTATTATTAAAGACCTGCCAGATACCATACTCACATGCACCACCCAATTTAAATGGCATCCATGAATTACTGCCATGTCCTAATTTCTTGTATAAAAAATCCTAGGCCTATGCTGGCTGATTTTGCCAACATTAAACAGCACATTGCCTAATTTATTATGAAATATCTTTTCAGATTTAGCAAGGTTAAATTATTGAACCATTTTTTATAAATGCACTTTGGTATGTATAAACAAGTCGATAAGACGCAATTCTTTGCGTAATTGAGTAACCCATCCAAAATTTTAAAAAGTAGAAGCGCTTGAGAGAATTGTGTAAAACAAAAAACCAAAAAACCTAGGTGACTGCGTTTCTTCTCTTTTCAGTTCAAGTTTCAACCAAAATCTTACTTTGGTTTCCATCTTCATATGTTTTCGTCATCTGAAATGTGCCTGTCTGGTAATGTACTAATAATTATAGTGTATTATACACTAGATGCTCTCAGATGCTTGGTGACAACTAAGGGGGCAAGATTCAATTGCACCTCAGGTGATATGTTTCTTTACCAGAAGAATAATCTTGGTATGGTGCCAAGCAATATACTTTTTCTATCACAATCTAAAATGTGATACATGGTGCCAAAAATACTTATTTATACTCCTGCAGGTGCTCTGACCCAGACACTGTGGTTGATATAATCCCACATTTCTAAATTGAGTTCTCAAGAAAGTTCTGTGACATTCAATGCCGTTGAATTGTGCACTGACACAGAGTGATGAGAAAGAGGACACAAGCAGCATCAGAAAGTGAACCAGCTATGCAGGAATGAGGGAAAGATGATTTGAGCAAGCTAGTGTAGTGAACATAATTGCCACATGGGCTGCAGGCTCCTCATGAAATATCTTTCAACAACAACAAAAACAAATTATAGAATCGAATACACTTTACTGTAAAGATATCCTGTTTTGATTTTCTTTTATATTTTAATGTATTAGATGTTATTTGATTTTAAATATGTAACACTAGCGAACAAAATGACTGTGCCACGTAATTGCTTGGTATGAAAGCAAAAATTAATCCTCTAATGCTGCGCATGGTATGGGATATCACAACTAAATGTGTTACATGTGACTGCTTATTAAATATGTTTTTCATGAACATATTTTTTTTTTAATAGCATTTCTTTTTTTCCTTCTTTATTTGGGTACATTAATGAAAGTGTTTATTAATTAATATGTCTTATTATTTATGTACATTAAAGTTTGTCACTAAGGAATTCAACCTCTTTGTTTGTATGTGTGCCATGGTATTCATCAAAAGATAATAATAGGCCATCAAAAACATAGAAACTAGGGGCTTATTAATTAATACAACAAGTAAAGCTGTCTGTTAAAGAACAATGCTTTTGACAGGCATTTGATAAACTGCAATGGGAGACTAATTAACACAGGACTACCTGAGGAGTAGACACCAAAGTCAATAAACAGAAACTTCCTCTGTGTAATTCTAAATAACACTGATCGCATGAAAGCTGAAATCCTGTTCAACACTATTGATTCTTCATTTTCAAAAACGCCCCCTTTGAAAATACAAATACTTGTACAAAAGAGGATAGTCTGACTGTCTAGCTATGTTTCTTAAACTACGACATAATATAATCATAATTAAATAATGGCACAACAGATGTTGAACTATGTAAAAGTGCTAAATAACTAGAAAGTACACTGCTTTTTAAATGACTCTTCTTTTAACCTTCGTCCTTTAACACAAACACATCCAAAAGATAGAAATGACTGTATGTAGCTACCTGAAGTTGAGAAAGTATGTACATGGTAGATCATCTAATGTAATCCATCAACAGTCCAAAGCACCTTTGACCATTGTTCCATAGTCTAATTTCTGTGTTCTTGTGCATATTTTAGCCATTTAGTCTTGTTCTCCTTTCTTAAAGAGGTATTCTTACTGCAACACATCCTTTAAGTCCTGATTTCAAAAGTGACCTTTGTACTGTTGATTTGACGGACAACGACACCTATGCTTTCTGCCAGTTCTGTTGTCAATTCAATGCTTGTCTTCTTTCTATTCCTTAAGGATATTATCTTCAAGTATTCCTCATTCTTGTTAGACAGCTTTTTGGGTTTTCCAGTCCTGGGTTTGTCAATTACAGATGATTTTTCTCTGTACTTGTTGATTATGCTTCGGATACCACACCTTGAAAATTGAGTGATGAGAGCTATTTCACTCAATGTTTTTCCTTCTTTATGCAAGTTAAGGTTGTTATAATAGCAGAAAGCACTAGTGGAGGCTTTGAGTAAATTGTTGATGCTCATAATGCATCAGAGTAGAAATATGCAACATGTCTAAGACTTTTGCACAGCAGTGTATAACAAAATGGTACCGTGTACTTTCGGTACTTGTATTTTTGAGTGCATACTTTTTGAAAAACAAACCACTTACATATTTGTATTCATCTTTCTATAAATGATGAGCTTCAACCCCACTTTGGTATTTGGAATAGACTGATTTTCCCTTAAGCACCAGCGTGCAGATTGAATGGCCCTGTATTGAGGTCATCACTGTTGACAACACCATGTTGTTTGTTGATTGTGTTTGTAGTTTCGTAATGTTATAGATAGCATTAATGAAAGGCATTTTTCTTTTTAAATGGATAAGTTGGAAATGGTTATATTGAACATCGCTTGAAATAATCTTGGTATTAATGAGGAAATGGCAGCAAGTGTTTTTTTTTTTTTCTGGGGGGGGGGTTAAGGGATGATTTGGATATAGCTGATTTCATATCTGTGCTTTGTTGTATAGTTTTATTATACATGGATAACATCCACGGTGCCTGAATTTTGATTCAAAGGTATTTATTATGTTTTACAAAGCTGCTTTGTGCAACCACCTATCAAAATAACACAGATGGGAATTGCTTAATGTGAGCCACTGAGCAAAGATCCTTTCTATACCCCTAATACATTAAACATGAAATGCATTTACATCGGTTGCACATGCTTTTGTTATTGTTAAGCACTGCGGCACGTTGTTTCAATTGCATTAATTTTAATCAGAAAAATGTTTTTTATTCCATTTTCCTCATATTTAAGTGATCAATCTATTGACTATATGAAAGGGCAAGTTATACTCAAAAAAACTATTGCCATTTAAATGTCTACCAACATCCATTAGCTTATGAGTTGAATCACAAATGTAGTCATGAATCAACAATAATAAGATTCTATACCTGAAGAGGGCTTCATGCTATTCAGCTTAAAGCTAAATTTTCTGACCAACTTGGTTTCTTACTGATTAGTACACGCTCTGATGTTTTGTGTAATTTGATTTCTGTATTAATCATTCATTTTACATTTCTTTTAAAATCTAAGGAAACCCATCTGCATTTTTAGACAATAATTGTTAATACCTAATATAGAACAAGCATACGCAAACCTCTTTGACTAAGCAACCCTGTAAAGCATATTATGTTGTGTAGGATATTATTCTATTTCACTAATTCAATAAAGAATGATTTTTCTTTGAAATGTTTGTCAAATAATGTTTGCAATTTTACCTTATTCAAATTGTCTTGCTGTTTATTTTGTTTCAAATATATTCTAATGGCAATAAAATCTTGTAGCTGGGAAAGGGGCCAAGCTGGTATTATCGAATCAGGGCCTCATATATACTGAAGTCTTTTCTGGCTTGCATAGATGCACCAATTTGTTGGGGGCAAGATTGCATACGGACTGAGGAAATAAATCAAGATTATTTTTTATGTTATCTAAATCTTTCCTCACACATAGAGAACAAATAAAAAGTAAATTGTATAAAATAAATCACCCAATGGTCCTGTTATTTAGAAAACATATGAATACATGAATATTACTAGATATGGTACAAATATTATAAAAAAAATAGTTATATGTTGGTGACATATATCCAAAAAAGCTATTTATTGCATATCAGGAGAACACATTTTGCGATTCTTGTTTTTGTTTATATTTCTCAAGCTATTTGTGCAAAAACATCAGCTGATATATCAAATGTATTTAAGTTTTCAACATTATCTAGAACACAGAAACCAAACACCCTGCAAAAGCCAGTAATCAAACCATAATAGCGACTATCAATCATTAAAGAGCAGGACATCTGGCACTGACTTCCTGCTTTGGTGGCAACTTCACTTAAAACATTTATAAATAATTTAATACTGAAATAAATGTGTATATTTAATCATGGATTAATGAGAACATTAACAACAAATCGCTTTCAGTTGTTACTATAGCTTTGGGATTACCCAGATCCTTGTTTTAAGAGTTGACATGTGTCAAGATGTGTAAGTGAACAAGATGTCTATGTGAGGTAAGCAGTTCATCTTGAAAAGGAAAGAAACACTCCACACAGGTTCAGAGTGGTTCAGGCCAAAATAGTTTCTAATATTAGCAAAAGACAAACTGAACAACGTGTTCAGGATTGCCACTGTTGCCTTGTAGTCAGTCAAAGGTCTATGGACTATTCTGTCTGTTCCACTGCCACTTGCAAAAATACAGCTGTGAAATGGGATTCTATAGCTGGTGAAAAAGTAAGAGAAGTCCCTTGAATAAAAGGGAGGGGGAGGGGTCAGGTTGCATCACATTCTCTACCCTGTGGACTCGTAATCAGTAGGTGCTATTATAATAATCTTGGTATGTACTATCCATTTATTAGGTGAACATGACTGGGACATGAACTGGTAACTAACCCCACAGCTTCCAAGCACCTGTTGTAGTCAACAGTCCATAAAGGGAGCTCTGTATAACTGGTACAGTGTTTCCCATTTATAAAGGTATAGCTGGGATCCATAGTTACAAGACCGTGCTATTTGTGATCCGCATTATAACGAGAATGAAAGTTCGAGTACAATGGCATTATGGGGCAAATGGGAGCCACAGTCAAGCTGAATTACAGCTCATTCTGCAGTATAAAGGGGTTCCTTAAGTTATAAAGGGGGAGGACTGCAACTCCCATTTTCTGTAGCAACATGTCTACATTTAAATAGCTCTCTGAAATTCACAGACTCATGTATTTATATCCGACTGAGCTCTTTAACATGCAATTACAGTACTATCAGTGAGTACAGAGACATTTACAAACACATTAACACTGCCAAGAAACTACATTCCCACCCACTCAAACTTTACTGCCCTTTTAATCATTCCATTGTTTTCCAGGTGACTTTTGATAACATATGTATTTAATAAAAGCATTTTATAATTTGCATACATAATATTAACTTGGCACTGAGTTAGTACTGTATTTGTAGTCAGTGTAGTCACTTGTTTTCTTGAATTAAAAAAAATAAAATAACAAAGATATAATGACATGACCATGGGTTTATTAGTCTAGCTAACAATATTAGAGTACATACTCCAGATTCTAATACGAGTGCCCCAAATTCTGGAATGTATGTTTCATTTTCTTAGGAACTTTGCAGTGACCTCAAACTTCAGACACTTGTCTCTTTGTTTTCGCCAGCATTATATATCAGAAGATGCTTTGCAAAGTCCTTTAGTCATCTCCAGCATGCAGGCTCTTAGTTCATACATCACATTTCAGGGTCTTGCAGGAAACCTGGGCACTTATAGAACCATGTACAGGAATGCAAAGCTACTGATATGCTTGTTGATCACTGGTAAATGATCATCAGCAATAAACTTAACCTGTTATCTTTAATGCTATCTAGGATTCATGGTGTAATTAGATTTCATTTAGTACTGTACATGTGATGTGCAACGCAAATAATCAAAAGGCAACAATGATGTCAAATTGGTATTCTTCTATTCCCTGCAAGATACCACAGGTTTTGATAATTAAAGAAAACATGTTTAACAAATCTATGAATTTCCTTTTTTTAAAATGGACCACTATAATTAAAATGGTGTCTACCTAATTAAAGGTTTGTTCACAGTGACATTACCCCCTATTCTTTCCACATTGTTGACTTAAGGGATAGATAATGTGGTTTTGGTGCTTTAGCTAATTTTATCAATTTGCATTTGTTTGATTATTCTGCACCATAAGTTCCTGTTGTAAAATTCCAGCTAACTCAATACATAACAACTTATTACATGGTGCATAAATAAATACATCATGTTTTTGCACATACTACAGGTCCTCAGAGATAGCAACCTTGTAACGGTGGTGTGAACTAAACGTGTAACCTTACTAAAGCCCATTACTTCAAGGTTCACAAGACAACTCCAGTATGCCTGCCAATTACAGGCCTTGTTGCATCTCCACGTGTCATAATATGGATGCCAATAAGCCAATTAAAACACTGCTGATTACATTGGTTAGGGCACTTCAACAGTAGAAAATGAGCCAATTAAGTAAGCCTGGGGGCGATGGTAGGGTTAACCATGCATACAGCACTGATTCTAGTTCAGATATCACAGCCCCTATTAATTTAAGAAGTCTAGTTCGGTGTAAAAATCAGGTAAGTCTTTTTAGGTTTAATATTAAAGGTAGCATTGTGTTGTGTTAACACAAACAGATAACAATGCAATCGGACTGGCAGGAAAAATAATGAGACATTAATAAATAACATTTAAAAAAATTACGATATTCAATTTATTAGAGTGCTTTCTTGGAGATCATAGCAAATGCGTCACAGTCATCTCTCTACAACTGTTCTACTGGACACAAGCAACAATTTTGTCTGGCTCTGCATTGTTCATAAGGGTTATATAGTATAAATAGGAGTGAGAATAGATTTCTGTATGAGATAAGTTACAGTGCACAATATCTATTGCTAAAAGGAGCTCCAATAGCCATATGAACTCATTTTATTCTCAGGTTTTTTACAAAAGTTTCATATTGCATATCATTTAGCACCTCCTTAGTGTGCTGGATTAGTTCATGGAAACTCTCCTTGCATGGCTTCCAATCCTGTTGTCCACACAATTGTAAAACAATTGCTCTCTACTTCTGCTTAAGATGCCAAGTTGCTAGCAATAACATATTTTCCAGTAATAATAATAATAATAATAATAATAATAATAATACAAGGTTATAGGGTCATACTGTACAGAATTAAAGAAAAACATACACATTAATTTCAAAATGGGAAACAACTTAAGAGTGGTTATGATATGAGGCCTTGAGAATTATATTACTTAGGTGTTTGATTCTAGTTCTGTAAAATGAACAGATGTTTTCACCTTTTTAAAAAGACCCATGTATATGCTCAATTGTTTCTTTGTGCACAATACTTTGTCACATAGTTATATAGGCCAAGCTATTTTACCAGAACTGCAAACAAATACATTTTTTTTTTTAATGTTTAAGTTATTTAGAACAAAGTTCACAAGGACTTTTATATAATTAAAATGTAAAAACACACAGAGATCCTTCGACAATTTGTCCCTTTGGGATTAATTAAACTTGTCATCAGCATAGGAAGAACTGGATGCTACTGACTCAAACATCTGGGTTATACAATTTAAGGCACATGATACAATTCAGTTTTTCTTGAGTATTCTTGATTTCTATTCAGAATGTTCAAAAATATTTATCAATATGACCAAACATTTGGTCTACTGTGCCAAGTGAACAATAGCATCATTTATTCATACCATTTTGAACTTTGTCCTTCCCAGGGAATAGCCCTGGCAGCATACAGGAGGTGTACAGCACAGTACTCATACTCATTTGCATGCTTCCTTAATATGACAGCTATAGCCCTTTTTGTTTCAAAATGAATAAAAGATTAAGCAACCGAATGGGTCCAGTATGTAATAATTACCCACAGTCTATTGAATGTAAAGGTATCTCTATGGAATTTACACACAGTAAACATGTCAACATGCTGTAACATTTGCTGCTGGTTTAATGCAAATACCATTGTAAAGGTGTTATACAAGTCAACAATAGCCCCTTCAATTATAAAAATACACACATTTTGTTATATTTGGTTTTTATGTGCAGTGGATAGATATAGTTTAGCTCATAAAAGTGCAAAATCTTTAACCTTTTAAGGACCTGGATCATGTTAACACGATCATACTGAAGAAGGCTTCTAGGACTGCAATCGTGTAAACAAGATAAACAAGCACTTTGTTTTGATGACTTACAGGGCCATCATACTTTGCAGTACAGGCTTGAAACACATATCATTGGATAGGAGACGGACTGACGTTCACTTCCTGATAGTTTTTATTTCGTGTGACGTCACTGAGGGGTGCATTTACAGTATGATTTTCAAAAGGGGCAAAATAAGAACTAGGTCGCAAAATGATTTTTAAAGCCTGATTAATAAAATCACATCACTTAATTTATAATTTTTAAAGCGTCATCAAGTGAATAAATAACTCATTTACTCTAAACCCTTTGAAAGCCATATACTTAGTGACCCAAATCAGGTTTTCAGAAATCACTTTGCGAACGCTTTCTTATATTGCCCCTTTTAAAGATCATGCTGTCAGTGTCTAAAGGGCGGAGACAGTTTACAGGAGCCTGTAGACACGAAAGCAGAAACAAAACATCACAGGAACTTGTTTAGAGCTAATAAAAAAGGGGAAACACTGTACATCTGATGTATTTGACTTATAATTATATTAGAACATTTATTCTGTCTCATGTGTTTATATATATATATATATATATATATATATATATATATATATATATATATATATATATATATATATATATAATATAATATAATATAATTTTATTTATATATATTTTATATAATTTTATTTATATAAGAAAATAATCGAGAGTAGTGTCCATTATTGCTTATAAAGACCTTCAGAATAAACGTGTATTATGTCATTGCAATCACTCAGGTGAAGCAATTTGCCCAAACATCAATATTTTTCAACAAAACATTCAGGAAGTATTGTACGGCCCCTTGGGTCATAGAATAGCGTGTTTTATACACGTATCTCTAGCCTTATCACACTTGCACACCTGAGCCGAGCCGAGTCGAGCCGGAACCAAGCTGAGCCAACCCAGTGCGACTCGGGTGTGTTCACACTACTCTGCAAAGTCAGTGGACACAGGCACACAGAGGAGTGGTGTGGATTTGTTTTGAGAATGGATCCCGAGGTCGTGATTCACTTCTTGTTTGTATTTGTTTTTCACATGTTGCTGAATGCAAATACAAACCGAATAATTTAATTTCATATTATTAAAGTTAGATTAATTACTACTACGACTAATAATAATAACTTTAAAAAGTTACAGATATTATTTGAAAAATTTCAGTAAACACTTCAGAAAAATAGATTTAAAGTAGGCCTATTAAAAAAATAAGAATATATATTATGTATCCTTCCACTGAGAAAAAAATAGTCCCTGAAGACTTTGATTGTAACATATATTTTGTACTTTTTTTATTTGCCATAAACATTACATTGAATGTTGCCCTTTATAGTAAAATTTTAGAGATGAAATAAAATTGCATTTGTGAATTGAAAGCAGACTGATTTCCCACATCTGAGGGAGGATTCAAGGAACAGCCAAACACTGCACTGCACTGGCACTCGAGGGAGGGACCCCCGAGTTTTGTTTGTTTTTTGTGGGAAATTATCTTACTCAGGCTTTGTGGTCTTCAAGAGAAGCTGACCAATAATTTCTGAGTCTGTTTTCACACCGATGGCTGGTAACCGGCATAATTTCCCTAGATTGTAAACCAGCATTAGATGATATGTGAACGAAACGACTTCCGTGTCAGTTTGCGCAGTGCCGCAGTCCTTCCTGTCCGTGGCGAGCTGAACCCGGCCTTGTTTAAAAGCCCAACGGTTGTGTCAGCAGAGAGCAGGAGAGATTTTAATTTTGTTTTTAATATCTTTCTGAAATTGGAGGGTAGTGGTGAGATGTATCTGTTGTGTCGAGTTTAAACATTGCATACTCGCTAGTCAGTTTTATAAGGCGATATTTAGTTTAATAAGTAGATGCCGCTGCTGCATTTATATATAGTACATGCTGAGTGAGACTTGCGTGGTGATTTCTCAGATGGCTTTTGAGTAGTGTTACTGATACTGCTTGCCTCTGAGTTTTCTTTGTTCTGTTCTCTGACTAAATAAATACTTCAGTATATTTGCCAATTTTTCTGTAATTCTTAGTGACAGAGATGAAAAAAAAAGATTGTTGTGTGATTTAAATGCTGTTTCAGTTGTATGTTGACATTTTTACCTACAGAAACACTGTTTAGATAATTGTTACTATTAAGGCGTAGTAATATTAATAGATCAGGTAAGTAAGTTGGTCTATGATGTCATAGCAGTGCGGTAAGACAATTATTACCGCACGGTCATGTGATCTTGTTCAGCCAATCACAGCACTTAATTTATCCAAGCCATTTTATAAACTTTAATCATTGGCCAGTCATTACTGGGGGTATGTGAATGGCTTTTACAAAAAGAAATCTTTATATCCAAAACCAGCACTAATGAATATTATTAATTATAAGTTAAACTGTTATTTAAATACATAAATAAATATGTAATTCACAGGCATCATCATGGATGCAACATTTGTGGGAGACATTATATATGTGAACAGGTGGTTATTACATTTGTGGGAGATATTACATTTGTGAGCAGTTATTACATGTGCGGTTTGTACAGCTCTTATTGTGCTGCTGCTAGTAGCTGCACAAAACAAATTACCAATTTCCCTTTTTCTAAAATTAAGGCCATCAAAAATATAAATATGTATCTTTTTTCACCCCTGTTGATAAACCACTCGTTAAACAAAGTCAATATCAGCAACTGTAAAACATGTAATTCAACAGTTTTTATTTATTGAATATTGGTTTTGTTACCTATTTAACTCTGCTTTATGTATTTGCACCTGTGGTCCAACCCTTGAATATCCTAGCAGAAACACATTGAAAATAGTAGACTTCTGGGAGTTTCAGCTCCCAGTGGATACTATCACTGAAATGGGGCACAATTGTAAGTCCTTTTAAACTAAAGTGTGTGTTAAATTACCTACTTAATTAACTTAAAAACCAAAACATATCATAGGGATGCCCAGTATTTAGTTATTTGACATAGGTAATGGTGACATGGTTGTACCTGCTCTTCCAACCTAATGGTTTCATTTTAAATAGCCTACTAGTTTAGCTGTTGCAATGGTAGATACCATGTGTATGTAACTATTATAAAATACAACATTTCAATGGACATATGGATATGCATGTTTAAATGTTTCTTCTTTTTTGCCAGTGTGTGGGGTCGTTTAATTGGAAATGCAAAAAATAAAATAAAAATACAAGCAAAGAAAAAAATACACCTACCCAAGTGTAGTCATGGTAACGATAGTATACCAGAAAGCTGCAGGAATACTGGTGAACTTGCTGGCTGTGGAGCCTTTCTCTGCGTAGAACATCACTGTAGCAAAGATGATAATGGCCATGGTCAGCGAGAAAAGCAGGAATCCTAGCTCAGATGCACAACTCTTCAATGTGTAACCCAAGATACGCAGTCCCTGTGAATGGCGTGAAAATTTAAAAATCCGGAAGACCCTGAAAACCCTTAGGGTTACAAAGGCCCCACTCACGTCCTCGTTGTCAGTCATGACCAACCCAATATAATAGGGCATGATGGCAACCACGTCAATGATGCTCATCACACTTCGGACAAATCTGTAACGACTGGGTGCTGCGATTAAGCGAAGTAGATATTCGACTGTAAATATCATAACACATGCAGTATCGAGACAAAAAAATGCCAAGGCATAGCGCTCCCCACAGGGCAAATCCTTAATCATGCCAGGTGAAGCCCTACAGGGTACAGTTTCCACCACATTGGCTATGACTGAAACAGCGATGAAAAAGCCAGTGACATAATAAAATACAAGAGCTAAAGTGCTGGTGTGTGGGTTTTCAAATGCCCGCCACATTGATTGGCGTAGGGTCATATCCGGCAAAACTCCCTCTTTGTTATTCTCGTCATCAGCGTCGTCTTGGATTCTCTCTGCATTCTCTCGCCTGCGATCCTTATATTCTTCATAACAACAGTCACCAATAATCTCAGGGATTATGCCGAAAAAGGATAGCTCCTCGTCGTATGCAGAAATGCATTCATGCCGTGGGTAGTGCAATTTACCAGTGCGGTAGAAATTAAGTATGTGCCTGAAAATGTCTGGGTCTCGGTCAAAGAAATACTCATTAATTTCCTCATTAAAAAAGAAGTCCTTCTCTGTGCTTCCAAGTAAGGTGTCCGGGTACCTCTCCAAAGTACTCCTCCAGGTTTGAAACTTGGTCCCACTTACGTTGAGGATAATAAAGCCGTCCTGTGCTCTCCTTTTTTCTCTGGGTGCTAATGGCATAGGGGCACTGGCTACTGGCATCCATCCTATGGCCGCTGCTCGGGCAAAGGGAAGCCACGCTGCTACTCCCGCTGCCATTTCGACCTGTTTGCTACACCTAACTCCAGCCAAAGCAATCAACCGATCCTCACTGGGGAATTACAGAAGCACAGAGTCGATGAAAGGACATCTAAAAAAAGTGGATAAAACTAGATATTAAAAAAGTCAATATCTTCAACTATAGAACATGCATAAAAATAGACAACTCATTAGTGTCATTCAACAGTTTTTGTTTATTGAATATTTGTTTTGCTACCCATTTCATTCTGCTTTATGTATTTATACCTGTGTACCAACTCTTGAATACCTTAGTCAGTAACTGAATAAAGCTACTCTAAAAGGCGTTCTAATTGACCTTGTAATTTACTTCAACTGCACTGTAATACTAATCTAATACAAGTGTGTTGTATTTCAATTGTATTTTCATATTTAAATTGCTGCATAAATTAATAAAACACTCACCTCTACAGAAAGTCTATTAATTTGAATGGAAAACATGAAGAGTTTTGAAATTATAGTTCTTCTACGATCTGTTCATATATGTTTCTTATCCTTGTTTTCCTTATGTCGGTTAGGAGAGCTGCATTGCATCCCAAGCACCAAGCACTGGAGAATCCCTTCATAAAGGTTTCAAAAGAGCAGCAACAAGTTCAAGGGACACGTAATCACGCCTGGTGGTTTACCACTCATTACGTACTGTCAACAACTATCAAACCTTCTAATCATTTTGATTATTAGTTACATTAGAAAATAACACGGCTGATCTTTAGCGTATGTCTAATATTCCACTTGAAGAAAAGCGCTGTAGAACTGCACTCGTTGAATGAAGACCACCTCTCACACGTCTGTGCTGTGCGAAATGGAGAGAAAAAAGAAAGCCTTCTGAGATGTGACTGAAGTCAATACCTGGAAGCAAGACAAATCGATGCAAAGATCCAGGGAATGAAGAAAACAAATTATCAAAGTAGTTCAGGCAAGTTCAAGTGATCGCTTGTTCTTCTATACTTTACCTAGCCAGGGCGAGCAAGAATATTGTGGTTCAGTTGTGCTCTGTTCTGGATACGGAGGCGTGTCATTTGCAGCCTGCAAGCATCAATTAACTGTCGTTGATACATGGTTATACTTTCAATTCCAAATGTTCCGTTTTCAAGTGATCCCTTTAAACATCCAGTACCAAGGACAGCAGAGCATAAATACAGAATCATGATACTTATTGTGTATTCTTAAAACTCACAAAACCTTCTGTGATTACATAAATCACAGAGATTGCAGCAAACAATAATGCACATAACAGGTTGGTGTTGTTGGTCTTGTTGTTTTAAGATTTTGTATTTTTTTTTAAAACTATCAAGTACAACATGTGTCACCGTTATATCCCATACATACTTACATGTAGTTTTATATGAATCATTTTTTAAAAATACCACTAGGCGGAGACGTTTTAATTCAGACATGGTTTCCTACAAACATTAGTCAAAGCAGGTACTATAATATTGAGAGTAAAGAATAGTGTTGATGACCCAAATAATATGCCAAAAGGACATTTAAATTAACATTTTAATCACAGGATACTAATGACCAGTTGTCCTACAACTGAATAATAATAATAATAATAGTAATAATAATAATAATAATAATAATAATAATAATTAATACATATTTATCACTCTAAATAAATAAACAAAATCTATAAAGAATATGGATTTCTTCCAAGAGTGTTAAGTGCTGCCAGTTAAATTCCTGAAAACTGGTATTTTCCTTCATGTTTTAAGTGGAGAATTAAAGGCGAAAAGGAATTGACTAACAATTGAAACCATACATAAACAATACATGTAGGGGTTGTTGCTCCCTTCATCCTGCCCTTCGCAACCGTCATCCTCCCCCTCACCTCACCTTGGAAGTTCAGCTGCGCCTGACTTCACTTATTGGAGGTTGCTCCCATTTTTGACAGAGGGGAACCCACAGGTCCAAACATTACTGCACTCCATGTGCCACAAGCATCTGTTGCTCCAGCCTAGTCAAGGTTCTCTCTTGCAAGCTTCAGCTCAGTGGTAAAAATCAAAATGAGCATGAAATTACACCGAATGCAACAAGATCAATATGAACATGTTTTAATCACAGGGCACTAATGACCAGCTGTTCAATAATAATAATAATAATAATAATAATAATAATAATAATAATAATAATAATAATAATAATAATAATAATGTAGCATTTGCGGGAAAATGAAGGAGGCTCACACAGGATTTGCAGGTTCTTGAATTCACGTTTATTAAGCCAGGACTCTAACCTGGACAGGTAAAAGTATGCTGGTTAACCAGCCAGTGGCACAACTACAGCTGAGCAGCATAGTGCTACTCAAACTCTGACAAATAATAAAAGAATAGAAAAGCAAGTCCAAAAACACACTGTTTCGGCGGTGTGCGACAGTCACTAAGTGCAGTCTCTGGTTCCTTGTTTCTGTAGTCCTGCTTCTCTTCTGCTCTCCTTGGCTGTTTCTGTTGCACTTTTTCTCTCACTTGAGCTTGTCTCTCCATCTCAGCAGCAGCAGCCCGCTAAACCAGCCACCAATCCCAAGCAGACATGGCTTCCCACTCTCAATCCCCTGATGGTTGCAACATCTCGTCCCTTGGTTTGTGTAACTGGATACCAGTCACACGGCAAGCCGAGCCCTTAATTGGTGGTGAGTCTCCCGTACCTGCTGCAATTTAACAGTTTGCCATTCCTCCGTCCATTTGAAGGGTTCTCCCTTAAGCAGCAGCTGGTGCAGGGGACTAGCGATGCTGGCGAAGTCCCGGACGAAGCGGTGATTGTAGGAGGCCAGGCCCAAGAATCTTCGGAGTCGGTAGGGGTGGGCCACCTTGCAGTCACCTTGTCTGGCTTGTTGCTTATCCCCTCTTCTCTGACCCGGTGGCCCAGGAAGGTGACCTCACTCCTCATGAAGCACCACTTGTCCGGGTTATTCGCTGTAACTCTCCCTGCAGGGTGTCGAGGGCATCCTGGAAGGGAGCTGTGTGCACCAGCAGGTATTCCAGGTAGACAAGGCATTTTTGGGAAAGGACGCTCGCTGACCAGAACCTTCTCCATGAGCCATCAAAAGTTGCTGGGGTGCTGCACAGCCCGGATGGCAATACACGGAAATGCCAGAGTCCCCTGCCCATTGAACAGGCGGTCTTGTGTCTTAACACTGGTGCAATGACTACCTGCCAGTAGCCAGGGACTCACTGATGCAGAGGAGGGGGTAGGAGTCCTTTTTGGTCACCTCATTCAGCCATCTGTGTTCGATGCAGAAGCACTACTCTCCGGGGGGAGGCTGGTTCCCCAGGGTGGGACATGGTGATGTCCAAGCCCTCCTGGGAGTGTAGGGTCCCTGTCCAGAGGTCCAGCTGGCTGCCGGTGCTTCTAAAAAAGTCCAGGCTGAGGATGCAGGGGTCTTGTACTGCAGCTACCCACAGGGTGGTTCACCGTCCGACTGCCAACCTGGATCACCACGGTCCCTCTTCCACGCATGGGTGCCAGCTTCCCAATGATTGTGCAGAGTTGCACCATCGTTGGCTCAAGCTGGACACACTCCTGGATCACATTGGGTCGCTCCAGCATCGCCATTGATCCCGTGTCAACTAAGGCAGTGCATGGAACCCGCTCTACTCGGACTGGGATGTGGCAGAAGTCCCCCACAGTCCTCTCCATGACAACAACAGGCCATATTAGAACTGTGGCGCTGTCAGCTGCTTTTGGGCTCCCCAGGCTGGCAGTGGCTGTAGTAGTGGTGCTGTGCACTGCGATGCAGTGCTGTCAGCTACTTCTGGGGGGGAGTGGAGCCCCTGCTGTACTGTTGTGCTCCTCTGGCTGGCAGTGGTGGAAGCGGTGGCGGAAGCAGTGGCGCTGTGTAGGGCGAAAGGGTGGTAGTTGCCGGGCACTGGTGCTGCAGGTGTGTGCGGGGACCAACCGACCGGTGGTCCTGTGTGGACATGGCCCGAAGCAAGGCGACAAGTTCCAGGAGCCAGGTGGGGGTGGACTGATTGTCCTTGGCCTCCTCTTCTTCCATCTCGGCGTATCGGGCTCCTCTGCCCCAAGTCACTCCATGCTGGCTGCCTTTGCCGTTCGCCTTACTCTGGGTCCTGTCTCCCCCTTGGCTTCCTCTCGTTTGACCTAAGCCTGCACCTTGGCAACCTGGTTACTCATCCACCTCCTGAGGTCGCTTCCCCGTGGCCTCTCTACCCATTCTGGTGGTGGTTTCATCTCCATCCCCGCCCAGATCCTCACCTCCACATTCCGCAGCATACGGCCCATAATCCCACTTCTGTACACCAATGTAGCATTTGCAGAAAAATGAAGGAGGCTCACACAAGATTTGCAGTTTCTCAAATTCACGGTTTATTTAGCCGGGACTCTACACTGGGCAGGTAAAAGTGTGCTACTCAGACTGTGACAAATAATAAAAGAAAAGAAAAGCAAGTCCAGAAACACACTGTTTCGGCCGTTTGCGACAGTCACTAAGTGCAGTCTCTGGTTCCTTGTTTCTGTAGTCCTGCTTCACTTCTACTCTTCTTGGCTGTTTCTGTTGTGCTCTTTCTCTTACTCCAGCTTGTCTCTCCCTCTCAGCAGCAGCAGCAGCCTGCTACATATCCCCGAGTCCAGGGCACGCCCCCGCTGCACCAGCCACCAATCCAAAGCAGACATGGCTTCCCGCTCTCGATCCCATGATGGTTGCAACATCTCTTCCCGTGGTTTGTGCCAACAATGTTGCAACTGGGTACCACTCGCGCAGCAAACCACGCCCCTGATTAGTGGCGATTCTCCCATCTCTGACATCCCTGAACACCTACTGCAATTGAACTGTCAGCCCAGGGTCGTTCAAATAATAATAATAATAATACTTATTTGGTGAAAATTCTCTAGTGATTCTAGTTGCCATAACATTCCATTACAGAGAAAAAAAAAAGTACCGAGGTAAATACTGTGCTCCAACTTATTCTTTTTTGAAAGGACAATATTTTATTTATTTATGTTTTGATAAAATGTGTTTTTCTCTTATAAAAATATGAATTAATTAATGGCTGGAGTAAACAGCATTATCCCTTCCTTTCCTTTCTGAAAATCATTTAACAGTATTGTTCAATACAGAATATAGTCCTACAATTGGTTAAATATTTTTACAGTATGCTCATATATCAATGACACATGCACACACATGTCAAGACACAGGGTCTCCATGGTTACTACATTAAACCAAAGGTATGTGGTGTTGTTTAGAATCAATCAAAAATATATAGGCTATATATATACACAGTATAATACAAGTTATGGCAAGTCAACTGGTTGAAGAAGTCCATTTTTTTAAACAGTCTGTCATAAAAGTGATGTTTTTTGTATACAATTTAGAATATATAGTATATCTAAATGGTTATCATATTGGGTAAGGAATGTTTGCAGTGTTTAGGTGTGATTATAATTCACTTCAACAAGCACAGCTGTCTTAACCAGGACAGCACAGATCAAAAATGACATCCACTGGTATGTGCCAGCTCTTTTTAACTACTATAGTTTAGAAATGTAGTTCAAGGTTCATGCACTCAAGTTGTATATTTCTCTGTTATCTGAAGACTGGAGTTTTGAAAATATGTCCCAGTGCCTTTTCTCTCTAAGTTACTGCTAACCAAGGTTTTAAAATACATTCATTTTATTACCATTAGTACTGTCTCCTTTTATTGTAATGAGAATCTTTTAATTCAGGATATCCAAATGTTGCAAATACATGAACTGCTGAATCCTGTTAGTTTTGCTGTAGCTCACATGGTCTGATTGAACTATGTGTCCTGACCTTCCATTCTCCTAACTGCTGAATAATAAAACATTTTGAGGCTTTCCAGTACAGTTTTCAAAACAATGACATTAATTGTGAAGATACTTTACAATATCTCTTGCATGATCACCCATTTGGATTCAAAGCACTCTATTACTTATTTTATATGCCTTCTCTATCAGACCATGCATTGACACTGGTCCCAGGAAGATGTACTGTAGGTCAGGACATACAAATACAGGTTTGATACTTTCAACCCCCGGTCCAGTTTCTGTGTCTGTTTTCTTTCATTTTTGTTGAAGGTCTTTCAAACAGCCAGCAAAGTACAAACTTTACATGCTTTATTCCAGTGGTCTAGATCATATTCAGCAGCACAAGTTCAAGACATTTCATAAACATTGCATTTTTAATCGCATTTTCATTCATTTTTTGAATGTTGCCTAATCAGATAATAAACCAATATTGATTCAGAGAATCCTTGTTAATATCCCTTGGAGATGAAATAGTCTGCCGTCTTTTTCAGGCATCTATCTTAAAGAGATCTGTGTCTGGTGAGTATTTAAAATAACCATGCTTCTGCATATGTAACTGTTAATAATGTTTTTGTTTTAGTATGTGCCAAATTTACTAAAATGTAACTTTTGGAGCCAAAGCGTCTGTGTCTTCCTTAACAAGGGTAGACATGTTTGACCAGAACTCTCATTTGTTGATTTCACCTGAACCAGTAATCTTCAGCCTTGTGAAAATCATACAGCTATAACCTTCACAGTTTTAGACAGTGTGCCCAGGTACACATGCCCTAAGCTGGCTGTGACATATTTTCTATTACACAAGGGCACACACAACCTTGTTATTTTCAAATCTGTGTTAGATTTTTCTCCTTCCTCTTGACCCATTACTGTCTGGAGCTTTAGGAGGCTTTAAAAATTCAAAACATATTACAGGGGTTTTAAAAAAAAAAAAAAAAAAAAAAGTGCAATACAAAATGTCTTTGAAAGACGCTTTCTTGGCACAGTACACTACAGTTGCATGTTATACATACATTTTAACATACACAAGCTGAAAACACATTCATAATGTGCAGCCTGTATAGCATGCTTTTTTTCTGTCAATCAATTGTCTGTTTGATACTGTCTGATTATTTTTTCAACAATGTCCTATTATTCATGAAAAGAGGTCAAAAAACGAAACTACATTGTTCTTGACTGCAAATACTACTGTTGGAACAACACCTCCAAATCCAAAAGATTTACTATGTCAGGGGCGGCTACAGAAATAATTCCTAGGAGGGGCTTAGCCAGTGGTGAGTGGAGCCAAGGAGAACGTTTTGGGGTTAATAAGCACTGACAAACCACATCAACCTCATTTCTGCCTATGCAGTTGTTATCTCTGAAATCATTATCATGACTTAACTATATAAATACTTACATTGCTAATGTAGCTGATCCTGTGTATTCGGCTGTGTTCTTGTAAGTGTTTTATATGAGAAAGAACTTTAATCAATACATGCTAAGTTATGCCACACAAGGTATGAGAAATAAAAAGACAGCATTTGTTTTACAAGTGAACTAATTACATTACTGTATTAAATATAAATGACGAATAAAACACATTTGTTGTGTTAAAATATGTATAAATGTTTTCACTGCAAAATTGCAATTGAACTTTTGTTCACCTTTCCAGTTACAACAAAATGATGGTTGGGAATGTTACCCTTCTGAATGCTGTGCTGATAGTAGAATATGGTAATTGTATTTCTGAGCATGTGTCACAATAGGATTGTGCTCAGAAAGTACAATTTTTTCATAGTAATTACATAATATCATCATTTGTTAATGTTGCCATTTTCTTCAAGAGACATTGGGCAAAAGTGAAATGAACTTCAAAAGTTTGATGCATTTTATTTTTAATCATAGTGCCGAAACCTGTCCCTCCACGCTGAAATATGTCCCCCCCTCCACCCCCCAACCCCCCTCTTTTTTTTAAACATGTCCCTTCATGCAGGATAACCTGATTCTTTGCGCGTCGAAACATGTCCCTTCGTGCAGCATAACCCCTCCCTCGAAATATGACCCATTGCGCCGTAAATTGATTCCTCAGGCGCTGAAACATGACCCTCTCTCGCCGTATTTTACACTTTTGTCTGAAACAGCCTCTCATGCAGATTAGGCAAAAACGAGTTGATTATATGATTGTCATCTGGATTGTGCCTGGTTTGTGCTTGCTACCTACACAATCTGCGCCATTGGCTTTGTAAGCCTTATGGCAGAACCGCCCCTGTCAGTACAGTAATTGAAAAAAAAATGAGATCCTTAACCATTATTTGTTAGTTAATATTATCTGAGGACAAAGAAATAGTACTCCTCTAGCCAAACTGAGTTTAAAAAAACGAAATGAAATTGGGTAAAATAATAATAATAATAATAATAATAATAATAATAATAATAATAATAATAATAATAATAACAATAATAAACTATGCTGTGCTCTTGAAAAGTAGCTTGAATGAGAGTTATCTACAATGGCAAGACTGACAATGTGTGACACAGTTATCTTTATTCAGTAAGGTGAAAAGTTAGACAAATCAGCCATGTGTGTAAATTCAGACAAGAGCTTTGCTAATTATAAAGGGGAAAACACATTACTTAAAATTACACACCAGGTACAAGGTTATCTAACAAGCCTTTTCTGTATCTTACATATCTCACAATCATGTAGAAACCTATTTTAGAGCAATATTTTATTGTACAATTCCAATTAAAATTTAAAATGCAACATATTTGACATTGTATGTTGATAAATATATTATGTGTTAACAGAAAATAACAAAATAAACTAAATGTATATCCATGCCAGGACAATGTTTATATGAATTGCCTATTTATGTTTAAATACTTTTACATTCAAACTAAAAATGCTAAATCTAAATGACATGTACAAATTCAAACAGAAATGTATCCTTAAAAACAAACAAAAAACAGATACTACACTGTATATGAATCAGCAATTTTAACAGAGATCATGTTCAGCCATGACTCCAAGAGAAATCACTACACCTTCTGAAAGGTAAATATCATTCATATAATGAAACTTAATTGTGCAAATACTTTATATGGTATTTGTCTGAATGCTCCACATATTTATAATGAGAGTATTCCGACTTAAATATCATTAACATTTGGTAGAAAGTATCATTTTTAAATTATAAACAATAAAGAAACAACAACAACAAACAAACAAACAAAACTAAACTGCCTTGTACTGGAGAATGAGAAAATAAAAAGTGATTGCAAATGCAGTAGAGAAATCTGTCTGTGAGTTCAAAAGAAGCTTTATATATGCAAAACAATTCTCCAATTCATCCCCTTGGCTTTATTTTTCGGGGAATGGTTTTTCACCACAATAAAGGCAAAGGCAGTCTTACTGAAAGGACAGGATGTGGCTTCTGATAAACTGCTGCTGGTCTGCTTCCAATATTTAGCTATTTTTGGATTGTGTTGCATAAGATCTGAATTAAAGATCTGTGATTACAACTAAACCTATGAACTGAACTATGTAAAAGGTTAAATACATTGGTGTACATTCTCGAGCAGCAGAAGTTAATTTAGTGGTCCGGGCAATCCCTATGTTATTTGGATCTATGTAGACTCACTTAAACTTACATATAGTCTACTTTAAATAAATACATACAAAAAAGAAAAAATCATATGGGGGCGGGGCGAGGAGGAAGTAGATGTGAAATTCGATTCTATATACTGCCAGAATGATAGTCAGCTGCATACAGTATGATGAAACTGTATACAGTAAAAAGATAATACAAAAATGGTATTTTATGCTGCATTTTCATTGTGTTGTTTTAATACCACATGTCTTCAGCCAGTCGGATTTGGCAAGCCCACTTGGCTGCACCACAGTCACAGTAGTAAATCTGAAATAATCAAAATGATCATGCAAGACTGACATACACCACTTGTTTTCCTCAAATTCGTATTTTGAAGTTTAGCCCGCTGCTAAACCAAAGCGTATCAGCTCCATTATATGCACAATCCTTTGGGGATATATTATTTTAAAGCTGTAAATAGATACATGTGCTATATAGGCATATAGGCACAAAGACGAGAGATGCAAGCTATAAAAAATCAAGTTGCCTAAAACATGACCACATTAAGCATTGTACTTTGCAAGACCCGTGCAAGCCATTTGCTGCAAAATCAACTACATCCAAACGCTCAGAGCACACTGCAGCATCATTTTTTAGCCAAAAGAGAGATGTGTCTGTTTACCAGAGATATTTAAGTCTTAGTACTTAGTCGTAGAGGGTGGCTATTCCTGTCCACAGCCAGGAAAATAGTGGAATTTGTTTTTGAGAATTGACATGAGACAGATCGTCGTAAAGTCAGAATGACATAACTCAAACTAAAGCTAAATCAAGATCTTTGAGAATGGATCCCTAAAGCACTGCAGTACTTTAAAAAAGTAATCATCAAGTATGTAAGACGAAAGAAGAAATAATACATTTTGACAAATTGTGCTTCATTCCTCCTATATATGTAATGCAAGGTTCTAGTCTCATGCATAGAACAATTGGGCAATGAAGCTGGAAAATTGTACAGGGAATAAGCAAAAATACTTGATTTGCCTTCTTGTACATGTTAATAAGATGTAGCACCCAAAAACATACCATAACATGCAGCTAACCTTGATATTACTTGTAGATTTAAAAAGTAATAGTATTGTTGTTGTTAATTGAAAAATAAGTTTAATTTTGTTGCATGGGGCTTAGTTCTGGGGTGACAGTCTTCTCCTTGTTTCAAGTACTAATTCCACAATAAAAACAGGTTGCACTGATGTAATCATAGCAATCGTCATCACCCCATTGGCTAATCATGCTGTGCTGTGTTTGTAGAACCACAACACGATGTGCATGAGAGGTTAGAAAGCTTTGAGTGTTTTTTTTTTCATTCTTTGGATCAATGAAATGCACAAGATCAAGGACAGTCATGGTGAAAGGAAGTGTTTGTTTATGCTCATCTTTTGCTCTTGAGTGTCCAATACCAGAGACAGCAGCTGGGATCACAAGTTAGTACAGGGAATTACTAACATGTTCCAGGAGGTGGTTTTTTTTTTTAAAGCTGATGTTATTGCCACATTTCAAATGAGTTTCAAGGAAAATAGGCCACACTCCTGACAAACAGCATTCCATAGAAAACTTATATATTTGCCTGTGGCATTGCTAGGCTTTCTGTACTGCCAGGTCACACACCCTAAATCCCCACTTCCACCCCCACAAGTTTCAGTTTATAAAAATTGTAATTTATGAACACTGATACTTTACAGATGCTTAATAGATCTAAACTTTATTAATATGGCAACTAAGAAATACATGATATAACTGTATATATTTTAAGGTATATGCCTTAAAAAGAGACATTATTATTATTATTATTATTTATTTCTTAGCAGACGCCCTTATCCAGGGCGACTTACAATCGTAGGCAAAAACATTTCAAGCGTTACAATACAAGTAATACAATAAGAGCAAGAAATACAATAACTTTTGTTCAAGTAAAGTACAAGTTTGACAAACCACAATTCAATAATACAGCAGGTAATAGTGATAGTTACATCAGGATATGATTAAATAGTGATAGTTACATCAGGATGTGATTAAATACAAAGTACTACAGGTTAAAAACTTGGCAGATTACAGTATTCTGAAGTACAGGATTAAATGCAGTAAAATAGGGGCTGATAAGAGCAAAATAAAGCACATTTACATGAAGGGTGATAGTGTCCCAGGATACAAACAGAGGAGTTCTACAGGTGCTCTTTGAAGAGGTGAGTCTTAAGGAGGCGCCGGAATGTGGTCAGGGACTGGGCAGTCCTGACATCTGTAGGAAGGTCATTCCACCACTGCGGAGCAAGGGTGGAGAAGGAGCGGGCTTTGGAGGCAGGGGAGCGTAGCGGTGGTAGAGCTAGTCTTCTAGTGCAGGCGGAGCGGAGAGGTCGAGTGGGGGTGTAGGGAGAGACATGTTCCTTGTGAAGATGTTAACCAAAAGGGGAACTGGGCAGTATGTTAAATACTTCATATAACTGAACAGTACATGGATCTTTATTACTAGGGTTTACATTTCCAGAATATTATAAATTACTTTCCATCCTAGCCGTGTGACAGCATTAAGCTGGAAAACAGGTTTTGGTGATACTTTTTGTATTTTTGCCATTAGTACAATCAATAAGTTAAAAATATCTGAAGTTCATAAAAACATATATGTACAACAGATTACTTAACTAGACTATGGAATCTTTAAATACAGACTTATGTATTATGGACAAAAAAACAAACAAAAACAATGTACCTATATAAATACAGAAATACATATTAAATCTATTCCAGATTCAACAATAGTCTGAACATATCTTATTTAAAACATATAGGGCCCTATTTAGCAACGTCTTTTCTGAGCCTATCTGACACACAATGTATGCAGCAATTTTGCCTCAACACACAAACAATCACTGACATCTGCCAACTGCTTCAGGCTGGCCTGGAAGGTGACATGCAGAGAGCACTGTTTGCCTGTAGCACTAACATTTTATGCCACTCATTCCAACGTACTGTGAGTTACTGTAAAGCCATAAATATTTGTGACCAAAATATTTGGCGAATTTCTTCTTTTTTGTGGATTCATTCGCTATTTGATTGGGCTATTTTTGCAGTAGCCCACGCATGAGACCCGACTTGTAAATCACGTTTTTGTGCGCTGTCGCAGCGGTTTGCTAACGCTGTAATTTTTGCCCTAGCGAAAGCGACTGCGCGCATATTTGCTAAATAGGGTCCATTTTGTTTCATTTATGTTACTTATACGAAGACAAGCAAGTCTAATTCTTTATTTAACCCTCTTGGCAAAGTCTGAATCAAATATGCCTTTCTCCTTTTCACATGTTCATCAACATTACCTCCTCTGCTAGAGATCACATTTTGTAATCTACAATATTCGGTTGGACTGTAACCATTAATTATGCAGAGTAGGTAATTTGGTAAATAATTGCATTTCCCTGAATCTCGGATTTGTAATTAAAACATTTCCCTGAATATCAAACTGCACTTCATTCAGAAAAACAGACTTTGAAGAAACCATTTAAAATAACACAAGAGATGAAGGTTATTGAATAGCTCCTGTTAACCCTGAAGAATTGCCTCTTTTTACAGATGAGCTGTAAAGCTCTTGAATGTTTAGCCATAGTAAGGACAACTAACAATGAAAACATATACTAAACAGATTCCTGTCAGTATAGCATAGTATACAGGACATGGCAGCACACTAAGTGGTTGCCCTGTTGTAAATACAGAATTTGTTTAATTATATAATGCATTTGTAACTGCCTGTGCTGCCTGATGCACTTCTGTTTCAGGTTGTTTGACACCTGCCAGTGAAAAATTAGGGTAAATGTTCTACTGCTCTTGAAAACCAGCATGGCTCTTTTAAACACTGGAATTACATGGAGTCGGTTTTTGTCTCCTTACTTTTCAGTGCTTTGTATGCATTATTCTACGTTTGCGTCCTTAGGTACTGTCATAAAATACAAATAAAATGTAATTCACCTCTATAATTCTGAAAGGTGAACATGCAGTGCTGTCCATTTCTCACAGTTCTGCACATTAAGGCCCAGCATAAGATCTCCCACTGGAGGGTTTTGGCTGGAAATGACAGCACTAATAAAGGAAAAATACTGTTGCACTTTTATTTCTATAAGTTGCCATACATATAAATCATAGCTAGCTGAACAGGAGCGGCAGCTCTATACCCAGGCTTACAAGGCAGCGGCACTTTAAAACTAGAGGGCTAGTTTTTGGATATCCATTTGGCTTTTGAACACATTCAGAGTAAAGACACCTGCAGGTTTATGTGCTGCCTTTCCCTGTTGAGGGAATTGCCTGAAGCAGGGGAGTCAGACGTGCAGCTTTTTGAGGCTATGGTTAACACTGGTCATTGCATTACCATCCTGTACTCCAATAGCTTAAGCAGGTTCTTTCTTAACACATTAAAGACCAAAGTTCTCATATTGGAACAAGTTGTAAAGTAGGCAAATGGCTTATGATTATGAATTAACTCAATTGAAGGTTTATGGTTTTTTTTGGTTTTTTTTAATGCACCATCGAGACAGCTCTGTTACAGTATACTGCTGTGAAAAGCCTGTGGTGCGACAACACTTTTTATACACAGATCTATCTCCCTTTGAATCTCAAGTAGATATCATTTACTATCAGTTATCCACAACATCTCGAGTTGCATTTTTTGTTACTCAGACTCGGACTTGAGTCACGGCCGCAAAAGACTCGGACTTGACTCGGACTCGACCTTGTGTGACTTGGACTCAAACATTCGGGCTCCATGACTTAGAGATATTAACTACAAGTCATTTTTTTATTTTCTATTACACAAGTAATATTACTGTTAGTAACAAACTGTGCACAACAAAACCCCACCCAACAAAACATTATCCAATCACTGGTTAGCCCTGTTGTCTTTGCAGCCAATCATAGTAAGAATAAGAAATTGGAAGCTAGTTAGATTGTAGCGTAAACACCCCCCCCACATAAATCCAACTGCAACCATTGCAGACAAATAGTTTTTTTCCCTCATTTGCATTAAGTTTTATAAGAAATAAATAATGTTGGTATGATAAACAAGTAAGTAATTATTTGGCTTTTAATGAGCCTTTCTCTTTACTACTTTAAACAGTGTTTTAAGTTTTTAAAGAACTGTAAAATACATTTCTAAAACTGCATTCTTGAAAAATACGTCATTTGATTTTGCTGAGCTCCCTGAATCTCTGGAATATAATTTATTTATTTGCACTGAAAACAATCGAACATTGGTCACCTTAATGATTTTGAGTTTACTGAAAACAAAAATGAATGAAACAAGAATAATCATATAAGTTATAATCAAACTTTTAGAGCTTCTTAATTCATATCAGAAAGTCGCTGTGTGATTAGATATTCTGTGCTTAGCTTCTAGTTCTGATCTCCACTCGTTCCCAGCACACACCATCACTGTTTGCAAGAAATGTCAATGAATTCACCTGGCAAATTCAGTGTAAAACTAGGCACTAAAGTCTCAAATAAAAAAATTGTCTGCCGTCAAACAGGCATATCCAACTGATATGATAGAAGGACTGATTGATAGCAACAAAAAAAGAATAACAGAATAACTTAATACCACTTCATTTACCAAAATTAAAATGATTTATTATGGATACGGGAAAAACACATTAACAATACGCTGTGCAGCGTCAACCTGGAAATCTGTCTGTGTGAGCTTCATGTTTTGATTCCATTATGAACCTACACAAAGGAGAAATACATAAATATAATATGTTTTTGTGTAAAAGAGAAAAAAATACATTATCTGAAATCAAATGAACTGAAGCACAATCTCGTAAATGCATCATTGAATTACCGACTTAATAAAAGTGCAAATGCAGTGAAAGTGAAACATAACGTTTTTGTTTTGCAAAACAAATAATAAAAATAATACTAAATTTATTATTTAAGAACACAGTATATATACAGTTCCGGCAAAGTCTAAATCAGATTGGCAGATTTTAGCCGAATTGAAGTCAAAGTAGATGCTATAGTCAGAGGTGAAAGTAACTTTCTTACCGGTGTAGTGTTATTTTCACTTGCAATCTGACAGCCTACCAAATTCTGACGATGTACCACTTTCTAACACTACACCAGCACTATAGTCCAGATCACAGCTTCTATCAAAGTGAAAAACATCCACAAACTTGAACTTGAAGCTTATCTATAAACTTCAGGATTCAAACAGTATTACAATTCCAAAAGAAAAGAAGATAGTGACAGACAAGTTGAAAAAGGCATGCAAATAGAATAATCTAGCTAGAAAAAAAATATTGAAATCATTTATTATTATTATTATTATTATTATTATTATTATTATTATTATTATTATTATTATTATTATTTGTGCATTTTTCCTGAGGGATATCAAACAATGGCCATTAGGTAAACTGTTCCCCCACTACTACCATTAGTTTAATGAAAATTGATTTGAGTTTGTTTCAAGGACTCATGACTCAGACTTGGACTCGAATGATAGTGACTCGAACTTGGACTCAGACCCTGATGACTCAGACTCAACTACAAGTCTGATATATGTAGACAATAAGGCCCGCCAGGCCGTCCGTATATGTCGAATATATTCATCGTACATGGACGCCCTGAAGGGCCTTATTGCATTTATAATCCAGGTCAAAAAGAAGAAAAAATAAATCTTTGGGGCAAAGTTTGGGGCAAAAAATTATTTGTTTTTTTTTTATTAAATACCCTTACACCAATAAAGTAGTCCCATTTATAACTTTGAACTCCACACTAAGTTAAGCTGAGTAAAATAGTTTTATTTGAACATGCAAAATAAATTACACCTGTTTTTATGATATTGTGGACATTGAAAAGATACACCAGGGGGTGGAGTTGTACAAACTGCTAAAAATACATTATTTTAAATTGTTCATCCAAATCGGCATGTCTGCTTACTACTTTGGGATTTTTTGCAGGTAATTGGTCACTCAGTTTCATAGTTACAGCTGTACATCTGCAACTTTAAAAGCAAGATGGCTACCGTCCGATACTTTTAAATTCTGTGAGGCAGCGCAGTGATTTAGAATATGTGACAAGGCTCCGACTGTCCATATCCTTCCAATGTACGGACAGCTGGAACCTCGTTTGATCAATCACATTGCTTGCTTCATGTTCCATTGCCTTGGATTCTCTCTCTCTCTCTCTCTCTCTCTCTCTCTCTCTCTCTCTCTCTCTCTCTCTCCTTATATATATATACACATACATTGATAAAGACTTGATATTATTTGTCTAAAATTAGCTTTTTAGTACAACAAATGACTTGAAGATACTTTACCAGTACAGTAAACATGGACTTTTCTGAGGAGGTCATCCTACAATGTTTTATCATTGGGAATCCTTACCCTTTATTTGTCTAACTGCCAGTGAAAATATGTCATTCTCTTGTGACAGATGTTAGAGCAACCAGCTTAAGGGTTGCCTGATTACCTTTTGGCCATAGTTCTGAAACAAAAAAAAAAACGACTTGATTTGACAAATTTGGTGTATAACCTGTCAAATGGTGAACATGGCACATACTATAATTAATTAATTGTTGAAATGATTGTTGCAGAATAAGATGGTATTCGCATTTCAATTGAATTGTTCAGACTGTGGTTCAGCAATTTTCTGTGGATTCGCAACACAAACTGTGGAGTCGTTAATCAACAATTTATGTGCCCCGCACTCCCCTTCTCTTCAAAGCACACAGCCACTTTTAGTTAGAAGATTCGTAGAATCAATCATTCAAAAGATCAAAGGGTGATGTCACAGACATTTTTTAAGCAGACCAAAATGCTTGTTGTGCATTTTCATCAATAATTTCAGGGCAAGTACCTTAATATGTATATTAAGGGAGCTGGCTCTTTGAGCTAATATAATATATATTTTGTTACATGGAACAAAACAGAACTTGGATTTAGCCCTTTCCCCATTAACAATGCTTTTCATTCAACATGTACGCTTTACATACCTCTGTAAAAGACTTTGAATGAAGACAGCTTTTGTTGTTGTGCTGAAACGGCATTTTGGGGGAAATTATGTATAAACTTTGTTTGTTTTCAGACTGTATAAGACTTTATAGTATAATGTAACACAGGAAGCATCACAAAACATAACACAGTCCAGACCACTTCAGTTAATTAAACAAAAATACACAATTGTATGTAAAATATTGCAAATTGAGTGTTCATATTTATGTACAATACACTTTATGTTGTCAGCAAAGTCTCCACTTTCCACCTGCTCTTTCTCAGAGCTTGGCTCAAGCAATGCAAAGTAGTAGGGAGCAGTCACGTGATCTTCACACTTTAATTCTTTAAGTGACTGTCCTGCTGTTCAGCTACATTCAAACAACACATTATAAACATTTAAGCTAAATATAAATACATCAGATATTTGCATTTCTACTACATGTCTATTTTACCAGTTTTCTAATTTGATATTAAGAGAGTACATCAGCAAAAATACTGTTTAAAAAAAGATGGACTTTAGCAGTATACTGAGGGACTTCAAATATAACAACAGTATTACAAAATGATATCCTGTAAACCATTTGACCTTTCCAAGGCAAGAAAAACATATAGTACAGTGTTTCCCAGTTGAATCATCTGCTCCAATGTGCATACATATGTCTAAATGTCATACGCTAAATGATACTTTTATATTATTCACAGGGGCTGGAAGGGTATTTCATTACAATCTTGTCTCTTGTTGTATTGGGAGCAAAAAGCAACTCTTAATAGATAAAAGGCTGGCGTCTTGAATATCATGAGGGATAGAACAGTTCCTCTCATACTTCAAGTAGCGGACCCAGTGAAACATTGAATAGTATGTCGTTAAAAATGTAATGCACAGGTAATGTCACCTTCTTCTTTATAAACAACACTCTATCGAATGTAATAAGGACATTTTCTGACAACTTATTTCTATATTCTGATAATGTGCCGCTTTCTGATTTGTAAGGAGCAGGTGTTTCGTTTTGTTCATCAGTGTGGCAAACAGCCGTATATTTACTATAATATTCATAATACAGATTAAAGAAAGGAAACATTAATCTTGCTTTTAAAGAAGTGACTGTATACAAAATGAAACCATCAATACAGATTAATGGCAGTGCCAGCTGGTGAATGTCAGTCCTCTTCAACAGGTATTCAATCAAAAGGACGGGCAATTAGCCAATATTAACACACTCTGTGCAGTTCATGAGTGACGCTGAGTTTGTCTTTTGTGACAGTGCTGCTTATGAGTGGAAACCTTGAATGTTTTCAAGGTTTTAAGATGCTGCAATCAAAAATATAACAAGACCCAAAGAAAAAGAAAGAGCATTCTTGGTTTGCCAGGTAGTTTTTTTTTCATTTTTGTTTTAGTTTTTTGGTCTTTCATTTTGTTTGGTTATTGTATGCAGTTGTCATGGATCACCATAAACAGAGGCTTTACTGGCAGTTTCAATGTGACGCTAATGTAATATATTTGCTAGGAAATTGAAGAGTAATATTAGATTGACAAGTAATATCTTACTGTTGAAAAAATCAACCTGTGTTGATATACCATTTGTTATCTAAATAGTACAAGGTTCCCAGCTGCGCAATGCAGAGGAAGAACTAGCGTATATACTTTACCGTGTAATCGTTTAAATAACATTTATTTTCTGCTTCTACTTTCTTATGTTATAAAAATCTGAGTTTCTTTTTTTTTAAAAGGTCTCATCCAAGACCAAATAGGGTGCATAAGGCAGTCAGTAATACAAATACATTTGTCTTTCCCTATTCACAGGCCCTTTGATTCATCTAGAGGTATTAAGTAGGTAATTACACCTGAATGTATCGTTGGAATTACACTCCTCAGAACAACACTGGTTAGCGAGATCAATATATACGTGTTTGTGTGTGACTGTACGTGTTTGTGTGTGACTGTATATTTCTGTTCTTACATTCAATTAATTTCCTACAGTGTATAAAATGTATTTAAACTGCCAGTTGGGTGTTTCCTATTGACATTTTAATTAACATTTAATGATTCAGAAGACTCATTCTGTCTTATACTTGTCAGCTTTACTTACATTACCTTCTAATTCATTCAGTGCAAGGGGAACCAAGGACTGTAATGTTAGTGTCAGAAACATCACAGGAATATAAAGGGAAAGAGTCAGTTTTTAATTAAAAATAAATGAGTTCTGTCAGGTTTACAAACAGGTGTCTAGACCCTGTCAGACATTTGCAATAACATACAGTCTGATCAGAATGCTCTTTATGAACTAACTACCCCTGAAGATCAAGTTCCCTTTGATTGCCATCAGGTTTAGTCACAATATCTCATTGTAAACCCAAAAAGCTACAAAATGGCAGTCATGCCTAGACTAAAAAAATGTCTACCCTCTGTTACAGTATGAAGAGGTTACAGAACGCAAAAGAAAAGCTGCATATTAGTTTCATATATCAAGTGTCTAGACAGCCCCAAGATCATGAGAACAAAGAAGATATCAATAATGCATAATCTGCAGAACAGTGTCCTATTTGTGGATTATATAACAGGAAATGAGGAATCTGTAAGAATAGAGACCTTGCATTTGAACCATGGTAAACTCAAATAGGTTAGTTCATCAAAGATGAGGTGCCTGAACATCCAAAGTGATTTATGTTTGCTCAGGATTGCTCTGCCCCTTCATGGTGTGATTTTGAAAGGAGTCTGAGCTGAGTGCCATTAGGAAATGTGGTAGGCAAAAGTTGCTAGCCAATCAGGAGCAACTTACATTCTCTTAAGAAAACAATAGCCCTAATGATTGCCTTTGCTGTGATCTTGATTTTTCCCTCGGTAACAATCCATGACGGTAAATCACATCTAAACCCATTACTGGACAGTAAAATAACCAGACAGTAGTTTTATGAATTGGGTGTTAAATACTGCCCGGTCATTTTTTTTTTTTTTAATGGCCATAAATTACCGCCATATTTTATGAATATGGGCCCTAGTCTTTACATCATGGCTGACCATGGCATAATTATTTCCTAAGAGGTGACTGAATGTTTCAAGATAATTAACCAATCCACAGGGCTATAGTAGGTTTATTTAATTTCCAAGCCTAACTTTATCAATCTTATGTGCGATAGTTTGACAACTCCAGACAGTACAACCACCTCATTAATTTCTACAAAAAGCATAACTGGAGGATTGATCTGAAATACCATAAGGAGGAATGTCAAAATCTTGAACCAAATCTTTGTGAAATACTGTAACTAGTATTGCACATTGAGCAAGGCGTTCACAGATATATAATTGGCTTGTCATTCAGTTAAGGTATGCTTATTGAGCTTATCATATGGTAAATATGTTTATTTTTATAAACTGCATTACACTGTTCCAATTTATGTTATTTTTAACCTTGTTTTGATGGGCAAAGTAGAGATTCAGGTGGTGTTACTTCCTTCATTAAGACAACCAACTTGTAAATGTAGACCTTTTATCATCACCATGGATTTTTGTTTGAGTAAATGAATGTCTAGCTATGTATTTAAAACTAACTCTTGGACATGAAAATGGAAGTGCAATTAACCTAAAAAAACAAATTCAATGTTCAGATCCCATTTCCCTTTCCCAACCCTGTACCCCTGACAGAACTCACAATATGAAAAACACCCGGTAGTCACAATCTGCTAGTCGGGTAGGAAAAATATGGAGATGTTTATTCTAGAAAATGAATTAAACATGTGTTTAACAAAGTGGAACAAAAGTGCCTTTCATTTCATTGGCTGCTTCAGGGTAATATTTTATTCAAATATGAAACGTTGCTGACAAGTAAACAACTGTTAAGGTCATTAAATCAATTCACAGAACAATGCTTTATATGATAGAATCTATAATTTATTATATGTAAGAACATAAGAAATGTTGCAACAAGAAGCCCATTGGCCTTTCTACAATTGTACCTTGCTAGCTCACCCTTAGATCCAGAGGATTTTCATAATTTTAAAAATCACAGTAATTCAGAGGATACAAATTCACCTGGCAAACTATGTATTTATTACTGTTATTATGTTATTAGCTATTGAATGGTGAGGGTCTGTGGCACTGGCTACAGTCAGGCTTTGTGCTGGATTTTTGGAAAAAGACTTTTGATATATTTGTTTTAAAATACTGTACATAAACAAGACATACTGTATGTTTTAGCCCATAGTACACAGAGGACCCGTCATCTTCGCACCGTATGTTAACATGTGCTGTCAGAAATCATGTTGCAACCTCACGGGACTCCTTGGTCCCATTCTGAGGTAGTGTATAAATGTATGTAAAGAATATTTTTTGTCCTGTACTCATGTATACTCAATAAAGAAGTTCATTTTTTTAACGATATAACTTCGACTAAAGTATAATTTCGACTAAAGTAATTCAGCACCATGCCATGCAGATGTAACGTTTCAATTATGACATTAACTGCTGGCAATATTTACCTTGAACATTGCTGACAAATACATTTGTCTTTTTTGTTATTTATTATGCACAAATAATCACAGTTTTCAATATGCCCACGCCTGTCATGTAATGTTGAGCCAGCTGCTGTGCACCACATATAATTCTACTTTGATCTCTGATATATTTGATTTCCGAACAGGGTCTTTCATATAAAGGTGTAATATCAATCAGTCCACCTGTATCAACCTTAAAATAAAAAAAAGTGCTTTACAACTAGTAATTTTGTCTTTACTAAGGCACAAAGAGCATGCTCCTTTTTTTAACTTTGACAAATGTCACTGTTGGTGGATTTGAAATGTTTTTGGTATGAGGCAGTTTAGATTTACCTTATCTAAAAAGCCTGTATCCAAAAGTGATTCTGTATCCAATAAAAATTCTTCCCACAGTACCTTTTGGTCTTGGTTCTCTTCCTCTTTGACATGTTTCGTTGTTGTTCTTTACGAATTGGAAGGCTAACAAATAAACCTTCCGGACATTAGCAAATTAGTTATATGGTATGATGACGTGTTGTGGACAAACAAATAACATACCAATAATACAAAGAATATATTTGTTCAACCATACGACCCCAACGCTGTAGAATAAACTTTGATATAATAATAATTAATCATTTTCAGATGTGACATGTAACATTGGGGTGAGTTTCCATGCACGTTTGGGAACAGCTCAAGAGGATCAGGTTTGTGGCCGAAAATAAACCTGAAATGTATATGGCCATTTTTAATTTGGCTCGAGCACAATGTATTGAGTAAAATTAGAACACACATGGAAACTCCCCCATTTTTATTGCAGGCTCTGCACTTGATATTCTTTTTGTGGTATACTTTTAACATGCCATTACCCATCAATAATACTATTCATAGTTAACTACCATACAAATGCAACTTGGCTCCCTTGAGTGTCTTAGCCCACCCTCTGATTTCACACACTATCAGGTTTAGATCAGATATGTTGCCCTGAGCTTATGTCTGCCTCTATGATGGATAACTCCTGCTTTAAAGACTCTGGTCCTGAATCAAAGCTGACAGTTTTGCTGGAGCTAGAGCTCTCCCATGTAGACATCAGTGGGAGAAATTTGTGTCAGGTACAGACTACAGTAACTCCTTAATTCAAGGAGTCATTGGTCTCAGGCTCATTTGTAATCTTCAATAGACTATCGTGAAATCATGCCCAGTTTGCTTTCTGTAGTTCTCAAAAATATACTGTTTATTATATCTGTTTTAAATGTATATGATTTAGATTATAAACCAAAATATCAATGAAGAAATATATGGTAACTGATAATAGTTACACTATACTTTCTAACTCCATAATATCACAAATACAAACACCTGTTTTTGTGCTTTATTGTGGTTGCTCTTGCAATTTATTGATGTTGATAACGGAAAAAAGTAAAAGCAAAAGACATCAATTACTTTTGCAAGTAGAAATCTTCATGAAATATTAAATTTTTTAATTTTTTTTAATAAGAATTCTCTTAGAAACTGTGAAAAATGAGAATGACATTGATTGAATTAATAAAAATTGAATTAAAAAAAACAAAAAAAAACTGTTCCTTAAAACAATCCAGACCCAAGATTTCATATTACATTGATATACATATCTGTAGAAAAGTTACACTAATACAAACCACCAAATCCAAAACCAGAGCAAGTAATATACAGTAAAGCCTAAATGAGTATCTGGGTGAACAGATATAAAAATATGTTTCTAACTTACTTTAAGGAGTTTATATAGGATAGCTCCTTTAGGCATGCATTTTCATTTCCAAAGAAGCTGATGCCAGGGTGGATTTGTGGAGCTTATTTTGGGAATTAGGTCAGGGTTCTTGGGTCAGCATCATTGTTCTTCAACTAAAAGAACAGCCACAGGAAGGTGACCCAGTAACACAGCACATAAATGTTTATAGTTTTCTCTTTCAATTATTTAGCTGCTTAGAGATTTCTCTTAGAAATATATATACACTGCTTCCTTGTGATGGAAAAGACATGGGTACTGCAGCAAGACACATCACTTGCATTTCAAAACAAAAAAGAAACCACCTCTAGCAATAATAGCACAGTAGGTTTTCCCATAACACTCTAACAATAAGCCTGAAGTCTCATTTGGAGGGTGAAATTAAGGTTATCAACATGTGTGCTAAATAAAGACTGTCAGTCGTACTATAAGTTCTTTCTGAATAATTATGTAGGCAGACTGTTCACAAGGGAACCAGATATGCTCGTCAACAAACTAATTTTCACTTTTGACCAATGGCAGATTCAAACTGAAGGAGAAAGTCATTAACCAGCCTATAACCAGATTGATTTCAAGATTTAAAGACATTCTGTGTTTTGTATATCGTGCAGTAACTCTCGATTTGAAGATCTTGCTTCTCACTTATAAAGCTGGACATAGTGTGGCCCTTGCATATACTGTATAAATGAGCCGATCCATGCACATCCTCTCAGTTACTGTTCCTCTGGTTTAATTTCCACCTCCAGAACTCAAGGTGGCAGGACTGTCGGCTTCTCTACTCATGGACTTCCTGTCTCTGTCTGGACTGGCTTAGTTGCCGTATGTTGTTGTTAACATCAGACTCTCATTCAATGCTCTATCATTTCATTTCAATGCTAAATAAATGCATAGTAAGTTCCTGAGTTTGGGTCAAACATCAGACTTTCATCACTGGCTACATCTAATTTAAGTGCAGAAACACATATATAACTTTATGTTTTTTATTTGTTTGCCCAAAGCCCAAATAATCTAAATCTGGTGTGGTATAGTATTGAAAAGGCATGATCCAAGACATCAGTCCTTCCATGAATGCTCTCTCTGAAGGCTTATCTTGCTCAAGCAAACTGGTTAAATAAAATACAATTAAGCATTAACTTTACCCTAGTGGGGAATAAACACATTTTCAGAAAACACATTATAACTTTTTGGATTAACTGTTTGGAGTCTTGTAAACTCAGAAAAATTTTGTTTTCAGAAAATTAATAAACTCATGTAATCATATTGGGCCATACTTACATAGCATGTACCACTGTGCTAACACTTGTGTTGATGTTAAAAAAAAGCTTCAAATAAGAATAATAAAAACCTCAGTAGGTTTAATTAAGAGCTCCTACATGCATTTTAGCTGTTATTTCCGTATCATTAGCAGTTTAATTTTCTCTTTAAAAAAATAGTGCAAATTAAGTGATAAATACGTGAATTTGAATATGGCCTGCTATAATTGTCATTGTGGATTGGAGTGGATTACCAGGAAGGAAACCCTGTTTGAATTGCCCTTGAAGAAGCAAAACAGTTATTATTTGAAAGTGACTGTAGTCTTAAACTTATCAAAAGGTTGCATCTCATCATATAACGTGATATGTAAAAAAGACAAAATAATCATAAAAATCATTGACACATTGGGAGTGAATATGATGCTTTTACATTATACGGATGAATTATGGTCTTAAACTTTGATGCTGTCTGGATAAAGAAAGCTTGTTAAAGGAAGTAGTCTGAGAATGTTATCATTTAATTACATTTTCATGTCCTGATTAAATCCAGTCTTTGATGTAATTCTTGTGCAATTAATCAGGTCATTCTGTAAAAATAATCTGCCAGTCTGAAATATACGGCTTCTTGCCAGAAGAAAAAAAACAGGTTTCCCCTTGTTGGTTTTGTCAGACTCCATTCAGGGAGGACGTCCTTTCTAGGAGGACGTAGCCTCCGAGCACCCTTTAGAAAATGGGTCACCAGCATATGAGCGCCTGGGGATACTGAGTCAATAGGGACATGGCATGCTGACATGGCTGCTAGGTACACTTTCAGTGTAGAGGGGGATTTACCTGTCTACAGCAGATCTTGCAGAAACTGTAAAATAATTGCTATAGGGCAATAAATGGGATCATGGCTTCTGGCCATACACCAATTTTGAAAATATTTCCACTTGTAGGCGTACAACGCTCTTGTGGAAGAAGCCCTAGCGTTCTGCAGTGTACTGAGAGCCCTAAGGTGGACAGATGGTCCCGTTCAGGGGCCAGACCCACAGTTGGAGTCTGCCCGGTTCTGGGTGCCAGAGGGTGCCTTTTGCCTGACTGAGGAGATCCATGTGCAGCGGGATCTCCCAGGGCTGGCCTCGCAGCAGCTGGCAGTTCAAAAATCAGATTCTCCTGGGCCATTTGGGGGCCACAGAACTTTGCCTCGTCTCTCCTGACCTTCTCGAGAAAGGCAGGGAACAGCGGTATAGGCAGGAAAGCGTACAAAAGCACTTTGGGCCATTCGTGGGCTAGGGCGTCGATGCCTAGTGGACCTCCGCAGCTGCAGAGGGAGAACCACAGGGGGCAATGGGTCATCTGTGGCGTGGCAAAGAGATCGACCTGGGCTTCCCCTAAGTGTTCCCAAATGCGCTGCACCACCTGAGGGTGCAGTCGCCATTCTGGCAGGTGAGGACCCTCCTTGGAGAGAAGGTCCGCTGCCCAGTTCACCACTCCCAGGAGATATACATCCTGGAGGGACAGGGAGTGTCTTTGTGCCCAGATCAGCAGCCGAAAGGCTATGCGGCAGGGGACCGAAGCCCTCAATGGTGGTTCACATGCACAGGGAGGAAATGTTGCAGCGCAAGGTGAACCGCTTTCAGCTCTAGCGCGTTTATGTGCAGAGATGTCTAGTGAACCGACCAGGATCCACGGACTCCTCTGCCTGACCAGACCACCCCCCAACCGGAGTTGGATGCATCTGTCATCACCACTTGACGGTTGTAAATCTCTCCCATCCTTACGCAGGTGAGGGGCTTGCCTCCACCAGCATATCGCTTTCCAGCATAGGCAAGATATTGTAAGACGGCGGTGTCTGTCGCGCTTAGGGTATAGCTGAAAGGCATTGAGCCACGCTTGAAGCGGGTGCATGTGAAGTAACCCCAGATGGATGGCTACGAAGCTGCGACACAGAAATTTTTGGCACAACACCAATTGTACTATGGACCCTAGTTGAAACAGGGCCAGACAGTTGTGAATGGCAGCTACTCTGTCGTCCGACAGGTAGACTTGCATCATAAGGGAATCCGGAGACCCAAGTCGTTACATCGTTGAGGTGAGACCCAGCTCCATCACAATCGCTGTGTGGGCCACTGCTCATTCCTGGGACTGGGAACAAATCAACCAGTCATCCAGGTAGTTGATTCCTTGCAGCCACAAGGAAACTAGGATGGCATCCATGCACTTAGAAAATGTATGAGGTGCTAAGGAGAGGCCAAATGGCAGCATGGAAAACTTGAAGACGTTCCTCTGAAAGGCGAAGTGGAGATATTTCCTGTGCGCTGGACGGATAAGAATGTGAAAATACGTGTCCTTAAGGTCCACTGTTGTAAACCAGTCGCCTGGCCGGACAAACTGGAGAATGTGGTGATGTGTGACCATCTGGAACCTCCTCTCCCTCAAGAACCCGTTGAGGTGTCTCAGGTCTAGGATGGGGCGAAGGGTCCAGGTCTTGATCTTGAGTCTCTCTCCGTAGGAAGGACTCCTCATCTCAGGAAGCCGCTATAGAAAGTGTGTCCTGTTCCCCCACACTCATCACCACATCCTGCTCTGAAACGTCTGGAGCGACCACCGGCGAAGCCGGAGTCTGCTCTGGGGCAGGCGCTGGGGGGGAGCATGCTGCCTGCTTAAGTGCTCGAGTATTTGAGCCATCTGACTGTTTAACTCAGCAATGTCCCTCGCCTGGTCCACATTCCTCGCTCTTTTAGGGAGATCTAGAGCGGTTGCGGGACGAATGGGCTGGAGCCTGCGCACAAGATATACTCTGTGCTGGGCTCGAGGGCAGGTAGAGAGGGAAGACCTGGGATCCTGAGGCCGAAGACAGCTCTATAAGGCTAGCCTGTAGTGAATTAGGTATCCAATTTATTTAAATATAAATTAGTCTCTAGGCGCCCTATTTAAGAACATCCAAATGTTAATAACTGAGACATACCATAATAGTTCGGTGGGATCATGTAGAACTCGGATTACCTTAGACAATAACCGACATTCACACAACGTGTTAGAAATATAAAACAACAGTTTATTTAAGAATAAAAAGGGGTGCACTAAAGGAAAGGAAAGGCTATTGGTTAGAGATATGCGTCAAGTGTACAGTTAATTGATTCCATAGTCAAACAATTACAATGACCATAATATCATTAGCATACATGGTTAATATACTAATATTAAATATGGCTTATCACACAAAGCGTCTACTTTGCATTAGTATTTCCAATACCCGTTTCTCATTGTGGTCGATCATGTCAATATGCATGAGAATTAATTCAACTTCCCATTCAGAACAGAATCCAACATTCCAATACCTAATTTAGCAAATTAGTTTTACTGTGTTAATTTAGTTTAGACGTGATGTACCAAACTTATAATATGTTATCAACCTCAGTTGATTATATATTCAAATTAACTCAGAAATGGGACAATGATCAAATTCTCTGCATTTACGAGGCAACTCCTTTGATTGCACATTTCAACAAACAAAATACATTTCTTACACACTCTAAAACAGGAAGTTATATTCTATTCCTAGAACAGTTTATCTACTAACTTTTACTACAGCATTTACTACAGTTACTTTCTCGAGTCATAAAGTATTTAATATTAGATATGTTGAATACTTACCGTTTTCCATATAAAGAAGTCAATCTATGTTGATGAACACTGCAGCTCTTTATCTGAAGTTCCAATGAAGACGGTACTTTGTTGTATACATTGCATTGCGTAGGCTCGCAATAAACAAATAGTTATCTTCAAATGGAGATCAGCTTGTTGATCTCCAAGTCTTGCAGCATTATAGTTGTTGTTGGCAGTTTTCCAACTAGAAATAGTTACGTTGATCAGACATAACTCAGTTCAGATAATACGTTGCAATCGAAGAGTTATGTAGTTCGTAGAAGTGTTCTTGTTGCAATTCTTCTGTACGGCTAGTACATGATCTTAGGTCCAGCTGCTGGCTATGCTTCTGTAACCCCGTTACAATTCTTATGTACAAAAGGCAATGGGATTAAAAAATGAGTGTTAACAGGAAGTCCCGCCTTGATTGACTGTAGACACCCTGAGAAGGGGATGAGATCGTCCATCTTGTGAAAGTCACATGGGGAACTCGAGATTCTTGATTGCTGGACTAACTAAAGTTGATCTCATTTTGAAAAGTTTTGCACTCTTTATTCAAGAAGTCTTTAGACCAGAGACCGATGATGATTTTCTTTTAAAGAAGGGAAAAAAACCCTGGTCGGGTTTTTTTTTTCTGGAGTTGAATTCTCCTGCAAAGGAGTGGCGAGCCTAACTTATTGAAGATACACTGAAGATTTCTACACTGAAATTTACTTTTTTTTCCTTTTCCTGGAATTTTTGGATTTTTGGATTTCAAAGGACTGTTTTCATTCTTCTCGAAGTTCTACAGAGTGGTAGGAACATCGACTCGCACTACATACACACCAACAAGGACATTGGTTTTAATTAGAACTTCTTATTTCAAACTAACTGTATTATTTTAGACGAGGTACTGAATATATGTTTATATGGTACACCTTTCTGTCTTAATAAATGTATGCCAGCTGTTTGAAAAAAAGCACACTGAATATTCTTTTGTTAATTTCTAGTTATACTAACCGCTCAACCTAGAATTAGAAGTAGCCAAAGGTGGGTTACACTTCCATTTACTGTTTCAGTCTCTCGTAGGGCAAAGAGCTATGGCTCTCTTCAAAGCTGTTTTTAGCCACTCTTCAGAACATTGCCTTCCGTGAATTTGAGCACTTATGCGCCCATGATTCAGAATCTTTCTTCAGAGCAGTTTAGCTTCCAATTCATTCCTCCAGACTCCAAGCCAATTCTAGCGGATGGAGGTCATTTCTTTCTCTTACCTGGAGCGCTGTTCCTTATGTGGGGCACACTTCTAGTGTGGGGAGCTCATGGGAAGCTCTCTCATGGGGCAAACTCCTTTCATGGGCAAGTCAAGCATGGGCAAACTCAAGCATGGGCAAGTCAAGCATGGGCAAACTCAAGCATGGGCAAGTCAAGCATGGGCAAACTCAAGCATGGGCAAACTCAAGCGTTTCTGAAAGTCGCTTGGCTTGTTTTGTTGTCCTGACTTCCACCATGTGATTGGTTAGTTTGGTTATTTTGGGCTGTGCCCGAGTCCACATGGGGTGTTTCTCATTGGTTGTTCTCGTTCAGAGACAGCCCATTGTCTCAATTGGTCCATGGTTTTGCCCCCTGTCGGCTGGATTTATGAGATGGACTGGTTCCTGTTTTAGGTGTCAAAGCACCCAGAACTGTCTGGCTTGCAGTACCGAAATTGTCATTCAGCGATCGTAAAGATAAGCCATTTGTTCAGCAGTTAGTTTATGACTCTTTTTAAAAGCATTCTTTGTCAGTGGGGGTGTTTGTGACCAGAAACCAAGAAGACACAGAGAATGGTTTAAGATTCCCCTCTATATATTTCAATTCTGTTACTTTCATACACAGAATGATATTGTGACCCCCTCTGACGCTACAGTCCTGTGGGGGCAGATACTGCCTGCAGGATGTGCATGGGTGAAAGTTCGACACTGAGGCCGACAAATGTCGAAGCGTCGAGGCGTTGATGGAGCCTAAGCACCGAGGTGTCGAGGCTATAAGTACCGAGGCACCGAAAACCTCGAGGGGATTGAGTGACTATTTATTACCTCGGGAGGCGGGACCGAGGCGGTCACTCTACGGAGGGGCCTGTCGGCAGCTTTGATATAAATGCTCAGTAAATACCTGACAAGCAGGCATATCCCAAAAGTATTGTTTTGGCGGTCATCTTCGAATTGAAAGGGAACTGTTTCCATCACTTGCTCATTGACACCTTGGTGCAGATTAGAACTATGACCTCACTTAGTGATCACATTGCGATAAGCAACCTCAAATTATAATTTTGTAACTATTGTGTTATTACAGTGTAACTATGTGTACTGAAGAGGCACTTAATGTAACATGCTACCAAAGATTTAAAAATAAACACATACTACATTTAAGTGTAATAGTTTGTAGACTATTTTAAATAATTTTCAAATACTTTTTAAGTTATGAGTCTATGAGTGCCACTTTCTGATCCTCTAGGCAAGTCATTGAGTTGTCAGTGATGGATTTGTAATAATTTCGCAGTTGTGCCCAACCTCTGGAGGTAAAACACTTTTATACTGATGTGAGGTTGGCTTTTAGCTTTAACACCATGCTAACTCCCTACCAACCAATACGGAATGGAAAGAATTTAGAATCACTTTGCCAATTCCTGCCTTTCAGATCAAGCTTTTAAATTAAGTAGGCTTAAACCTTAAAGCTTCCTGAGTTAATGGGTTTAAGGAATATTTCCGATGTAAAAAATTCAAATCTCATTTTGAATATCCTTAGGATACAAATTAATAACAGTCAGTTATAAAAATTAAATGATTATGCTAAAAATGTATGATGTTATAAAATATTTGTGACATTTTCAATGAATGCCCGCATTAATACTAACCAGGTGCATAACACACACACACACACACACATACAATGAACATTACATCTAATCATTGCTAAAGATGAATTAGTTTTCTGTGTATATATGATTGGTGTATTACTGTATCCCCACACCTTAAGTCCAAACAGCAATGACTGCAGAAAAAGACAATTTCTTCCATTCATACATCTCTTTATTCATTAGGTGCAAGATAAGTTAGATCCGGTTGCAGTTTGAATTGTGGACTGAAGATGGAACTGGTTTCAGCCCCAGTTTGATATTAAGAGGAATAACATGAGAATGTTTACAAACGAGAGGAGGCCATTTGGCCCATCTTGCTTGTTTGGTTGTTAGTAGCTTATTGATCCCAGAATCTCATCAAGCAGCTTCTTGAAGGATCCCAGGGTGTGAGCTTCAACAACATTACTGGGGAGTTGGTTCCAGATTCAAACAATTCTCTGTGTAAAAAAGGGCCTATTTTCTGTTCTAAATGCCCCTTTATCTAAGACTGAATAGATTCAATTCTGCATATGACATGCCTTTTAAACCCAGAATAATTCTGGTCACTCTTCTTTACAGCAGCAATATCCTTTTTGTAGCAAGGTGACCAGAACTGAACACAGTATTCTAGATGAGGTCTTACTAATGCATTGTAAAGTTTTAACATTACTTCCCTTGATTTATATTCAACACTTTTCATTATATAGCTGAGCATTTTGTTGGTCTTTTTTATAGCTTCCCCACATTGTCTAGATGAAGACATTTCTGATTCAACATAAACTCTTAGGTTTTTTTCATAGATTCCTTCTTCAATTTCAGTATCTCCCTGTGGCAATGTGGTTTGCAGTGTGCAGGTGTAGGGGTGATGCAGTCCTCAAGACAAGGACAAACAACAAAGTACTGGGGAAATTATGGTTTATTTTGTAATCCAAAGTCTGATGACAAACAGTAAACAATAATGATAACAGGCAATACACAGCGTTTGCGTATTGCTCTGTTTAATCCACAGGTTGTACCCGAAATAATAGTCCCAGTATTTAGACACCCACAGTTAACACAAACACGATCACAAGTCCACAGTGAGTGCTATAGTGCTTGTGGTGCAAATAAAATTTATCGTGAAACAAGTGCAGTGTTGTCTGGGTTTTGTGCTGGCCTGTATTGACAGCTCTGGATCATGTTAGCCGTCTAATAACAACAAACAAGTACATTCTTTAGACACGACAAACAAACAAAACACTCATGATACAATACGGGTCTCCTTCCGGTTCAGCGTTAACCATAACAAAAGAACAGATCATTTCATTACATCCCCTTATATACCGTCAATCACGCCCCCTTGGTAAATGATTGCAACCGCTCCTCCAATTCGTGGCTGCCACATCGTTTCCCTTCCGGGTCGATGATTTAGTGGACCGTAGCTCTGCCCCCTTTCTAGATGGCCGACTTCTGCCTAACCCTTTGAATGAATTGTCTGGCTATCCAGTCCAGCGCACTCTGTTCCCTTTGCACAGTGCCCTCACAGGTTGGGAGGGAGACTTGTCACCAAGAATCATTCTGTCTCATTAACACTCCCATATGGTATTGATAATGCACATATCGGAACAAGATGAGCTTCAGTTTCATGGTGCAGATGTCAAATTAAGGAAATGAAGAACCAGACACACTAAGACCACGCTGTCGCCATGAAAATAGGGTGCTCCTCTATCACCGATTGTTTCTCTTACAAAGACATTTTTAGTTTCTCATTGGCTCAGGAATTTTCTTATGTTATTCATGGGTCTTTAACAAATCAAAAACAAATGATTTGGACTTAAGTAAAGTCCAAATGCTGTGGTCATAATTGCATACGAGTTTCTGAATCAGTCAATAAAAACTCTGTATCTGCTATTTGACTTCTTGAGAGCTTGCTTCTGCATTTTCTTCTTCTATGAATGGTTGCTTTAAAGGTTAGCATATATTTTAAACTATGGAATGCATGTACCAATGTGTGTGACCCCAGAGGAACTATTAAAAATGTAACCCTGACTTATTGAAAACAATATTTTATTTTTGATATACACACAGCATTGAACACTTTAAGGGAATAAAACTACTTAATGTTTAATCCACACAGATGCTTTCTATGAGGGTGAGGAAACACCACATAAATAACCAACACATCAAAAAGAAAAATCTCTTATACATTCATAGATGTAATCTATAAAATATGTGTCCTGTGGAAAAGATGCCAATGCACTTTGTTAAGAATGCACAGATAATTGATTTTACACTCCTACAATATGTAAAACATTTTCTAATAAATTAAATGTCATTATTGTAATGAACTGTCATCTTTTTCATACTACTAAAGCTGGTATTAAATCAGCTTATATCCTGTCACACTTGGAAGCCATTTGGAAGTTTAATTCTGCTGGGGTGCTTTGAAATTTATGAATCTGTCATTAAAACATAAATTAATGCTGATTGCTGGTTGTATTGTTTTTTTTCTTTTGTTTATTTATTTATTTTTTTTAGCATACCTCACATATTTGCTAAATAATGATTTTTATTACATGAGTAGCTGTTATTTACCTCATACTAATATTGGACTCAGCTTTTGCCCAGGTAAATGAGATAGTAGCTTTGCTGTAATATATGAGCCTTCAGCGCTTTTACTCTGCCAGGTATCACGGTTTTCCTATTGGCACAGTGTTGATGGCTGAAGTATAATGCTGGCTACAGGGATCAACCAAAGTGCGGCCTCCCTAGCACCTCAGCATGGCAACCATCTTGAATGGGCTGAGTGGGGCACTTTGCGGTGGTCATCAGGTGGGCACCTTCTGTCCTCGCACTTCAGCGATTAGCCCATGACACCTTGGGAAGGCTTTTTTTTTTTTTTAATAAATTTAGTCGTTGCCAATTATTTTTATTATATTCTCCCAATTTAGAATGGCCAATTATTTTATTATGCTCAGCTCACCGCTACCACCCCTGCGCTGACTCGGGAGGGCGAAGACGAACACACACTGTCCTCCGAAGCGTGTGCCGTCAGCCGACCGCTTTTTTTCACACTGCGGACTCACCTTGCAGCCACCCAAGAGCTACAGCGTCGGAGGACAACGCAGCTCTCGAGCAGCTTACAGACGAGCCCGCAGACGCCCCGCCAGACTACAGGGGTCGCTGGTGCGCGGTGAGCCGAGGACATCCTGGCCGACCTAACCCTCCCTCCCCCGGGCGACGCTCGGCCAATTGTGCGCCGCCCCCTGGGGGCTCCCGTCCACGGTCGGCTGTGGAATAGCCTGGACTCGAACTCGCGACGTCCAGACTATAGAGCGCATCCTGCACTCCACGTGGAGCACCTTTACTGGATGCGTCACTCGGGAACCTCCTCAGGAAGGCTTTTGGGGGTCAATACCTTCAAGAGTGTTCTGCTATTGCGTGTACAAGTTTCTTCTCTTTGCGCTGTGTGAGAACCAATTGTAGATTTCACGCACAAGAAAATCCAAATGCCTTGGCAATACTTCAGAGGCTTTGCTCCCAATTAAGTTTAATGGATGACAGATGCACTTCACCAGGACTAAATGAGGGACCTTTTCCTTTAGCAGGATGTACACTGAATGGCTGCATCCTATCATTACACTTGCCCCATCAACACTAATGCCAGTGCACTTTTGCAGATTCAGGCCATCTTCTTCCAGTGCTGTACACAGGGCTTTTACAAGGGATTCTGCATCGATCTCAACCACTGGGATTAATTTAAAGTAGGTTGACACAATTTTCTTCTTTAAAGAACCAGGGTATTTGATCACAACAGAAAGTGTCTGTGTGAATGTTGTATCGGTGCTCTCATTAATGATATACGTGAATAGAAACTGTTACCAATATCTGCCAATAGTTCTTTGTGCAACTCAGAACCCAAAACGTTAAGAATCAATGCAGTACACTTAGTGCGATGAAGTGCAAGTGCCTTCAGAACAGTTGATTGGGGATCTAGGGATGGTAGTAGTTCTGATAAATGGTCAATTGTTCTAACTGACCAGACTGCACCCAGCTACCTCCAGACCCTCATCTCTCCCTACACCCCCCCTCGATCTCTCCGCTCCGCCTGCACTAGAAGACTGGCTCTACCTCCGCTACGCTCTCCTGCCTCTAGAGCCCGCTCCTTCTCCACCCTTGCTCCGCAGTGGTGGAACGACCTTCCTACAGATGTCAGGACTGCCCAGTCCCTGACCACATTCCGGCGCCTCCTTAAGACTCACCTCTTCAAACAGCACCTGTAGAACTCCTCTGTTCGTATCCTGGGACACTATCACCCTTCATTTAGATGTGCTTTATTTTGCTCTTATCTGCCCCCTATTTTACTGCACTTAATCCTGTACTTCAGAATACTGTAATCTGCCAAGTGTTTAACCTGTAGTACTTTGTATTTAATCACATCCTGATGTAACTATCACTATTTAATCATATCCTGATGTAACTATCATTATTATCTGCTGTATTATTGAATTGTGGTTTGTCACACTTGTACTTTGCTTGAACAAAAGTTATTGTATTTCTTGCTCTTATTGTATTACTTGTATTGTAACACTTGAAATGTATTTGCTTACGATTGTAAGTCGCCCTGGATAAGGGCGTCTGCTAAGAAATAAATAATAATAATAATAATAATAATAATAATAACTGAACAGTATTCTGCTGTGTAACAGGCCCAATGTAATTCTGCTTCTTTGCTCTATTAATGTTGACAGTAAAATCTTGATGAATTAGTTGAAGTTCACCTGCTGCTTTTTCATTCCGGGCATTTGAAAGATGCTTCTGAGACTTTGAATGCCCAAGATCTTTCTTGTGAGCCTGCAGAGTGCAGCGACACACAGCACAGTAAGTAACAGAATCATCGCCCTGCACCAGCCACCACCACCCTGTAAAACAGAAATATAAATAAGTCAACAAAGAAACTATAAAAGTGAAGTGTTTCTCCTGTATTTTAAGTAAAATATACAACAGCTAATGTTAAAACCACAAATCAAAGAATAAATCAAAGTGCAATGCTCCTTCTTCCCTATACTTTACAATGGGTATTGCAGCACCAAAGTCTTGATTTAAACTGGCCCTTGGTTGTTTTACAGCAATTTTACTGTTACTATTAACACATTTATTAATTGCAATTGAGTTACACAAATGGCTTGACAGAGTAGAAAAGTCAGGAGAAAACACCAAAACATATATATATATATATATATATATATATATATATATATATATATATATATATATATATATATATGTATACTGTATATATATAATTTTGTAGATAATAAAACATATTATGCTAATATTTTGTAGGCTTAGGTCTGCTGCTGGAGCACATTTAAACTGCATTATTAAGCTAGACATACACCTTTACGAAAATGAATTCCGTACATTGCAAAATTCAAATTTAATGGAAATTAAATGTTATTTGTACAGAAAACAATAAAACAAAAAAGTAATACCAACACTACAGTCAGAATGTTCATGTACAACACATGCTTACACTGCATAATGAAAAACTAAGATGTAATAACTAATAACATCTACATGTACCTTTCGTTTCCTGTTCTGCCTCCGATTTTTTGGTGTATCGCTGTTGAGAAGATGATGTTTTTCTTGACATTATAAAGGGAATTAATCAGCAGCTGAATCCAAGAATGCATATTGTTGCACGTGCATTGCTCGACAAATATCGAAATATCTCTCTCATTTCATACTTCGTCCCTCGTCTGCTCATCTAATTGCGTCAGCAGACAGCAACATGAGCATTATGGGTTCAGCCTTCCTCACATCTGACCTCAAGGGCTAGGAGAGTGTGAGTATGATTGGTCATCATATTTGTCCATCACTGGGAGAAGCGATATGCGATATGATTGGTAAATTCAGTTGCCTGTCCTTAACTGCTACACTGAGCAGGCGGGAATATTTGACAGAGTGTGAGTAGGATTGATCAAGTTGGTGTGGGCAGGTAGGGGTATCGGCGCTTAGTGCAGGGCTTCTCAAACTCGGTCCTGTGGACCCCCTTTTCATTCCAACCAAGCTCTCAATTACTTAACTAGACCCTTAATTGAACTGATAATTTGCTTAATTAGACCTTTTTACTTGTTTTCAGCTCTTGAACAGTTGCATATTTCAAGTTGGCTGTAACATTTGATAAGTAACTTGAACTGCATCAAATCAAGGTTTTCCTGTAAACAAAAACAAGTGGTAAGCCTGCTACAGCAGGTTACTGGGTGTTGCTCTAAAAACGAAATATAACCCCTGCCAAACAATAGCTTCCAGGTGATCACAAATTGACATCCCCCTTTGCTGGTATTGTGATGCATGGCATTTGTCCCAGCTGTTCTGCTGCGTGTGTTCTTTTTGAGTTTAGGAGATTGTGAACCACCACAGTTCCAGACCTGTAGCTGTAGCCTGTTGAGCAAATCAGTTAATCACCAGTAGCTTTGTTGGCAAGGTCTGACTGAGGTGTTAGCCAAATAGAAAGGGACATGAGGTTCTCATCACCCAAGATTGACGTTATTGAGCACTGCATTGACTTCACATGTGGGTTATTTATTTATTATTTTTAAATGCTGTGTGTGGACATTTCAACGACAATAAACACCTGGTTGTATTTTTGAAGATACATTATTGCAGGTTAGTGCTTTGAAAAATGAGAATAACTACTAAACCCTCTCTAAAACAGCTGAAAAGTCTTTCATAAACTGCAAACTTGATTTAATTAATTAAAATGGGGATTAAGAAAACATTGTGAACAGGACCCTGTGTACTGTAGCAGCTTTGCATGACATAATGTACAGGTAAGTTAAAGATACTGCCACAATAATAATTTAAAGGCCCACAAATTCACTTTTTCTAATTTCTCAGGGTGAAAGAAGAGCTTCACTGCAAACACTGAAACTTATTAAGACTTTAGGAATGTTGCCTGAGGCACAAACAACTGAAGATTTCAAATTATCCCAGAAATAGATACAGGTCTTATGGGCACCTGTTTTTGTTTTTAGTTTTTTGTGGTTAACAGAAATATGCTGCTGTATATTGTCACTCTTTACTTAATAACCACAGACGGCGGAACCACAGGGGTGGGGGCTCCCCCCTGCCAAATGAAAACGTTGGGTGGGGGGAAGCTCTTAGTCTCTTTAAGGCATGTAAGAGGTATATCTGTATATTAAAAAATGGATCAGAGATTCCCTTTAATCTGAAAAACACATAAATACAGTAATGTTTTATGTATTTTACCTTTTTCTGCTTGATAAAAGAAAATCCCCATTCTAGTACACACCCTCTGGACCTGGCCCTTGAAGCCTAAGGATCCGGCCGTACAGGGGTATAGCCATCAAAACAGGAGCTTATAAATACAGCAGAGTATAGCTGGAGATACATAGTTCTCAATTGCGTCAGTACCACAGCAATGTACAATTTGTGGAAAGAGCGTAGATCAGGGGTGGCCAACCAGCATCTCTCCAGCTACATGCATCTCTGCCATTGTGAGTTTCGCGAGACCAGAGAAATGCATCACATGTAGCAGCGGTAAATACTGTGCACCAGATGGAGTTGCGAATCTGCTTCCTGCTCTGGATCAGCAACACATAAAATTTACCACAGCTCTCAAGTCCAATATCTTGAAAGTATCCAGCCTGTTGGCTGTTACAGAGCAGTGAAATTGCTGTAAAAAAAAGCTCTACAGCTCACACCCTGCAACATATAAATAAAGTTACCATAAAAATAACTTTTGGAACAGATGTCTGTATCCTACAAATGCAGCAGCAGTGGTAGAGATCTACCTGCCGCATTAAGAATTTTGTTTTAAACCGGATATTGTAAAAACTACATTTCAGTCAGCCCATGCTTTCAGTGCCTAAAAAATCTAAACAGAGAAGAAATTAAAATAGTTTATCGATGACTACCTGTGTAGAAGGTGAATCAGATTTGCAAACAAATGCAAATATGTTGTATTTATATCATTGTAAAAACTACATTTCAGTCAGCCCATGTACGACCCCAAAAGTGCAGAAGAAAACTTAATTTAGACAGCACCAGTGTGCTTCGCTAGCAAAGCAGCCAGAAATCACACTCATCACTACTAGTAGACTAATGAGCGATCCTTACTGATGCGCCTCCCACTTTTGCAAAGGGTGGTTCAACAGCGAACCGGTGTACACCGGTGATTTTTAAAGGAAGTTATTTTGTACACTTTTGGGGTCATTAAATACATGAGCTGACTGAAATGTATACGTAATTATACATTCATTGTTTTCTAACTCTATTTCTACTGTAGTTATCAAATGTCTGTTTTATCATAAATATGTTTTTTTTTGTAATTCTTTCAATTAAAACTTCAATAAAATAATTAGAATAGCCCAACTTTTAGCTGAAAGTAACATTTTCACTATTAATTTCCGAGTTTTAATAACCATGCGCAAATAATGCCTGAGGGGAATGATGATGAAGGTTCAGATGAAGAAGACGTGCAGTTCGTGCAGTTCGTGCAGTTCAGTGGTTTCAAATCACATGATACAGACTCCACAGTCTGATTGATTACGCTTTCCTGTTGTTACACTACAATCCAAATTAATTTTTTAGACACTGCAAGAGCTTGTAACTCAGACATTTCCTTGTATTGAACATTTTAATGCTATAGCGCTACTTTGGATGCTACGTTAATTCATTATTTTGTGTTGTGTTTTCACACTGGACACTCCAGTTTCTTACAGAGATTATATAAAGCCATTTATTTTAGTAGACCAACACATTTTCATGCTGTGCTTTTGAACAGCACATTGTAGCTTTAAAGTTTAATGTTTGTTTTGTGAAAAGATTTGAAATAACAAAACAGTGAACATACTGCAGCAGCTTTGAGTTGTATTTCACCAGTCAATAAATATGTTAACTGGACTTCTTGATTCTTTAGCGTGACTGTGCGTTGTGTTTTACCTTTGAATTTTAAGCATGCCTAATTGTAAACATAATCTATCTACCTGTTAATAATGCCTGTAATTTTGCCCCTGCCTGAGTCAACACTTTTGCCCTTAACGACAACTTTACACCCCCTGGGCATTGACACGGCAGAATCCAGTATTGTTAATTCATAGCCAAGCTAGTACAACTAAAACTACGGCGCGCACCCACTCTTTTTTGCCGTAATTGGGCAAGACTGTAACTTTAATTTCACTTGTTTCTGCTGTTGTTTTTTTTAAGGTATTGTCGGCCGAGTGCTGTGTGTTGGTAACAGTCTATTACAGGTCTGTGCTTAAATCCACAATGGTCTTTTCAAAGAAATTGAAAATTGATTCAGAGTGAGGCGTTTTTAACGAAAAGTGGAGTGATGAGTATTTTTTTCAGAATAAAGACAAAATACTATGTTTGATTTGCATAGAGAGTGTTGTCGTTCTTAAAGAGCAATGTTAGGAGACACTATGAGACAAAACACAAAGACAAATACTGTGAATATCCAAATGTCACCCCGTGTGCTCGCACTTGTTTGTCATCCAAGTTGCGTTCAAGAATGATAGACGATCCCTGCTAATCTCCAAGCAGATATCGGAAAATTGGCCAGGTAGATGCAAGAACAGGGGTCACGCTAACATCGACATGCCCTACTGGCCCCCAAAGGGGAGTCCGTATTTTAATATGGCTCTCCATTCAAAAAGGTTAGGGACCCCTGCTATAGACCATGCTTGGCAGTATCTAAAAAATTTAGAGAGTGCATTTTTGTTTGAAATATAATGCCTGCAAACTGTAAAAAATACAGGTATGTCTGGGCTCGCTTTTGTGTTCCAACTTTATTTACTGTGAAATACTGTAAATGCACCGGTCAGTCTACAAAGTTTATTTTTTGTTTACTGTAAAACATTTCTACTTATACATGTATATAAAATTGCCATTAAAAAAGAATGCTAGTTATTTCACTTTTCTGCCATTTGAGATTGTATTTTTATTAAATAGGGAAATTAAATGCTGTTTGTATGGCTTTTTTACCTTCATAATTAAGACACTAGAACACATTTCTGCGATTTTTCATGCTTTGGTCGCAATTGAGCTGTATTTTTTTGAAGATCTTGCCACGATTTATGTAGGGCCTTAATTATTTTCAATATTAACTCATGAATTATGTTTTGGTGGGAACACTTAAAATAGCACTTCAGTGTGTAAAAAGCTTCTGCCACCACTGTTAATAACTAATAAATATTGATAATTCCCACAACTGATTTACTGCCTTACATACTATACAGTGTGCATGATCTAGTCTCTCTATTTGTGATTCAACTGTATTGAATTGAAACTATACATTTATAAACAGGAACATTTTCTTTCCCTGTCACACAAAGCAGGTAGGTACTGTTTTGTGAAAAACCTCAGGAGACCCTCCTTTGTGTAAAAAGGGAAACCCCAAGCACTGTAATACTGCCTGCGAAATCAGCTGCATATACAATGATAGTCTGTTCAGAGCCATTCACTCAGATATCTGATCCAGAACAGAGTAAACAGGAGCGATTAGTCAAGTCGCTGACATCATCCCTCGGCTGTTAAAGTAATTATTACATTTCAGTTTAATAAATTGTACTGCTGTCTTAATGTGGCAGCTTATCTAGTGCCAGGATTTGATGGAAGAGTCTGATTGAGCTCATATTGAAACTGAGGCCTAGACTGTATGAAGTCTCAATATTGTACTGCTAAAAATGGATTTCATCATAATAAATAATCTCCATACATAACTCTTGTGTGCTAGGCAAAAGATTGAGTTTTGCATTCTTTTTTCTTTTACGCCTACTTATACTGCATGTGTTAGTAAGCGGTCATGGTAACAGCTTTTTTATAAGTGGCTTTTTGTCAGCATCTACTCAGATCATCACAGCATTTGTCCCACTAATGATGCAGTTATTATTATTATTATTTGTTTATTTAGCAGACGCCTTTATCCAAGGCGACTTACAGAGACTCAGGTGTGTGAACTATACATCAGCTGCAGAGTCACTTACAATTATGTCTCACCCGAAAGACGGAGCACAAGGAGGTTAAGTGACTTGCTCAGGGTCACACAATGAGTCAGTGGCTGAGGTGGGTTACACTTTAATTTAAGGATAACACTTCTATAAATGTGTTATATAGGTTTTGACAACTATTAACAATTTAGCGGTTTATTACTATAACATCTGACACATTAGCACACTAAAGTTCTGTTTAATTATGTAAGGTTTAAGGTTGCTATAACCTGTCATTATTTATAGCAGCCTTTATAACACATTTATAGATGCATTATTGATTGTATGCAACCAATCCATTAATTAAAGAGTTGCCAATGCACACTATTTGTTGGAGGGTAATGTGTTAGATAACTGCCTTTCAACCATACCATTTACATCTCAATCAAATTAATCCTGTTGTAATGAAATGGGTCATATTGAAATGGGTTTAAAAATCAGTTTTAATCCTTTATTAATTGGTATCTGTACCTTTAAGTAAATAAGTTGGTTCTTTAGCACCATCTACTTAAGCAATTGAAGAAATGCGTTAAACTCTGTTGAATATTTCAGTTGAAAAGTGGACAGGGAGCTGTGTATATGTTCCTTAGATGTATCCAGAGTATGGGTTAATTAGCTTGCTTAATAATAGAATGTGACATGTATGTTATTGCACAGAACTGTGGAACTAGGTTACATATGGTTAGAAGCACTTGACTACTAAAATAAATGTGCTCTGTTCTTGTCCCAGCAATCCGTGTCTGTACCCTCTATGCTGCCTTCTGGCCTGGATTAGCATCAAGCCAGCCTGCACATGTTACAATATGCTCTGGATAAAGTGGTTGATTTGATCTCTCTCATATTTCAACCATTGTCACTCTGGAACTCTAAATCGCTCTCGGACATGCATTCTCTGAGAAATATGTATTGTATGTTTACAGGACATTATTGATATACTAAAATATAATCTATAATAGCTGATTTGTCTGACATGGATTCAAGGATAACTCTTTTCTTCTACAACTGCTCTGTGTTTCTGCAGTACTTAAATTCATAGTCTATACGTGAACAGCAGAATCAATCTCCTGCTTGGATCAATTAGAGCATTCACAAGCCCCTGATTTGCTAACTATTTCTCATGTCCTTGTCACATTTCAATAAAGCACTTTGCAATTTGATGGAAAAAAAATAAAAGCAGAACTGAAGTGGTTTCATGCAAGTTTATTAGCGCAGTACTAATTGGCAGCCATTAATGTTATTGTTTTCCCCTTTCGCCAGTGAAACACATCACATTTTTATTTGCATACAGAGATTTTACTGACCACAAACGATAATCCTACTGTATACCAGTTTTCAATCTACACAAGTCAAGCTCCCATAGGAACATGGGAAATAATCAAAACCTGCTGCTGATAACTTCACCTTCAATTACTCTCCCATTTCTATCCTTGCCTTTGGCTGGCTTCTGTATTATCTGGCACACTTTTCTGGTCCCATGCAATGCCAGGTTAGACAGGTTTTACTAAACACTATTGGATGCTACAAATTCTGTTTTACAAATGCTCCGCTGTTGAGAGACAATGAGTAACAGATTTATACAGTTTGTAGGCTATATTTCATACAAACTTATTTTGGTGAGATACTCATTTTTAGTGTAGTTTTTAATCATCAATTGTGCTGCCTAGACCACTTAATTAAATGTTCAGCTTAATGCAAATAGCATCACATAGGGTTATATTTGAGCTTCACATTGGTGATCCAATGGGCTAGCTGCTTCTCCAGAAGGTGCAAAATATTCAGAAATGCAAAAAAATAAATACAATGAAAAAATAATAATTGTTAAGTTAATCATTCTGTCCCATTTTCCACTGTGGGAGAGAACGAGTGCCTGCAGTAATAAAAGAACATTGAAACTCATATTTCAATATAGCTCCATTTGACTTAACAAAAATATATTCCATTGTTTTTTGAAAAACAACATACTAGCATAATTGTCACTTTTGCATGACATCAACTTTGATGTTTTCTATTGGTGAGACTGGTGAGAGGAAGCAGGAATAGAATAAAACTAATAACTGGCTATTTCTAGACTATACACGTGTCATTTTATTGCTATTTTCTTGGGGGTTCATTGCGGCTTCTGTCAGATAAGAAGACATACAGAAATACATATACCATGCAGTCACTCATTTAAAGAATGCATTCCAGTAAATACACATTTCAGAGGAATATATAGCATGATAAAAGTTGATGGGTGCTTATGGATGCATGAAAGTATTCACAGTTTGATGTTGATGAAAACGTATTCAATTCAATCCCAACGGTAAGCATGGTGCCTATAGAGTACCACATGTGTGTGCAAATTAGTGCTATTAAATTATAATTTTACCTTTCATGGTAGTTTTAGTTATCCAAAACTGTCTTAAAAATTTATGGTGTTTTGAGGTTGACAGAACAAATGCTTGTAGAGGGTATGTTGCCTTCTGTGGACATGACAGTTTCAAAGTTAATAACACACATCACCATTGTAAACTCAAGGAATCAAATGTAGCGTGGCCTATTAGGTGAAGAACTTAAATAAGGAATGTGGAAGATGGACATTTTAAATTGTACAATTGAAAAACATAGATACTGTGTGTGATCCCAAGAAAATGTTATTAAAGCAACTCAGGATAATAAGAGAACAAAATACACCCTTCTCTGGCATTCATTGTCTGTGGGGTGTTCCCCATCACTACAAATGGAATTACAGTAATTATTTTAAAGCTTAGCATCATCAAATCTTGACAAATTAGTGATAACAAGCTCTCTGGATGGCTCTCATATTTAACCTGCTCCTAATGATTGTAATACTTACAGGCTCCTGTGTGAATGCTGTGCATATTAAGACAAGTCAACACATTTAACCAGTCAAATTACATAAGCGGTTCTGGAGTCATCCTAATTAAAACATACTGGGCAATAAATAAGTCGCATTGGTTGAAAAGCTATCTACATTTCAATTCTGCATTTCGCTGTGAGTTCAATCATGGGTTTCGCTTTTCATTATTAGAGTTGCACAAAAAATGTTATCCACTGTAATGATAATAAATCATTATGGCATCCTTTGAATGCCATTGATTAATCTTCTAATTAAACCAGTCACCGTAGAGCCATTAAAAAAACACATGCAACAAATTCACAGTGGCCTTGATCCATATTCTACAGCAGCTATTCAATCCATTGTCAAATACTGATACTTGGGAAATGCAAAAAGAATATTAAGGCAAATATGTCTTCCAACTATGAAAAAAGTATGTTATAGGTTATTTGGGTTGCCCACCTGTTATGCCACATCTTTTGATTTAAAGAGTAATCAGCATGGTGAGCTGTAACGTCTGAAGCTTTTGCTCTCCCTGACATTTCCAGTCTGCACAATTTCAAGTGGTGTGTTCAGCCCCCACATGTGTGGAGAGCGCTCTGAAAAATCATATGATGTGGCTGTATCGGTTGTATCTTCAGTTTTTTGTATTATTATTATTATTATTATTATTATTATTATTTCTACCATTTCTACCAATTCAACACAGTAAAGCAACTATGCATGACACGATTATTGTGATAAGCTGAATAGATACAATTCCAGGGTGTTATCTCACCAAAATCAAAAAACATTTCCTTGTGCTACAATGATGGGTCAAGGAAATCCTGCATTCCAGAATAGCATAATTTCTCTTGAGACTGAGAAAACATTCAGCTATTTTCAGCTAAGTTCATTAAATGTGAAATTCTCATTTTAAACCCCTTAGGGGAGATTCAATTTAAATGACCATCGGCTGTGCATTATAAAGCAATTGCTATTATAGGAATACAGACCACTGGCTGACACTGTAGGACAGGATAATTGACCAAAAGCAGAATAAAGATCAGAGAAAGAAAAGTAAGTTATGTCTTAAATCAAATTAGGGCTTTTTTTTTGTCCCAGCCAGCATTGTAAATAGTTAGCTATTACTATTATTATTATTATCCATTTGGCGTGACAACAGCATGTGAGATGGTGTATATATTTGAAACCAATGTGTCATTTGTGAATCAAAAAACTTTTTTCTGCACTATTCTACGGAAGCCCATATGTATTCCTTAATTAATATAATCAATGCTGTGAATATAATACTATACATTACTCTATTGAAAAAAATAATTTGTATATCTATTTATCCAATGCAATTAACAGCTTTGTAAAATCGTTATCATAGTTTTGTGTCTGTGGTTAAAGGCAGCTGATCTCATACTGTGTACATACGAGATAGATTATGTGTTTTATTTCTTCTGTAGTTCAGGGCTTCCATTATTGGCTGAAGCAGTTTTCCTTGAGACTGAATTCTCATTGGTTTAAATTGTAGTGAGCTTCAATTTGCTAGAAATGCTTACACCTTTTTGGCACAGTGCAAGATTGACAGTTGGCAATTCATCTTTTAATTCATAAATTCACCGGTCAATCATGAAGCAATCGATTCACCCAGAAGCCTGTCTAGCCTTTCCTATGGATGAATTGACAAATTAATTTATGAACCGCTGCACAAATTGATGAATTAATTTAGGAATTGATAGACGAATTAACAAATGAATTTGTAAATTTCTACATGAATTGACAAATCAATTGAGGAATTGACTCATTAATTGACAAATTGATTAATTAATTGATTAATTGTTTTGACACAAATGACGCTCCATACTGGACTTTGAAATCGTCCATACAGGGACATTTTTTGGACTTTGGGAAGGGTATTCATTTGCACACTGCCTATCTGATGGCCTGTTGCTGGGTTAGCAAAGGGGAGTGTTAATGCTTCAGTGCAAGTGAGGTTCCACTGTGATTATTATTTAAGACTTAATGACCGATGTGGAGGTCTCTTACCTATGACCTAATGACCTAAGGGGATAGTTGGACTGGAAGCCTGTGGGGCTGTTCTCAAAAACCTGCAGGGTAGTATCTGCCATTTAGAGACCAACATGGAGGTCATTAAACCAATTATAAGCTATATTATTGCAATATTTTTAGAACGTTAGTCACCCTTGTAGCAATTCCCATGCTACATAATGTGGGTGTAAGTCTCACCCACCTGTCCCTTTAATTAGGGTCAGTAGCCTGGCCAGGTCAAAACTTCATTTCCCATAGTTCCTTGCAACCACCCTCTATTCATCCTCTCTCCCCATTGGCTCATTCAGATTTCCACCCCTCCAATCTCAGAGCTCCTTAGTAGCCAGCACTTGTATTAAAGCTGGCTAATCAGGCCTGAGGGAGACTCCCTTTCTCAGAGGAATCCATTTAACTACAGCATTTTCTCTACTTAAATTTCAGTGAATCCATTACCATCCTTAGATAATTCCAGTGCATCCGTTTATTTTCTTTTGTCACTGCGCTTTGTCTAAACTGCTCTTTTTGTTTTCACTGTTACTTGTTTAAGTTTAGCTGTTTTTCTAGGTCTGTTTAGTGTTTGTTGTTTTATGTGTGACAGCCTCCATTTTTTCCTGATCCTCCTGATTTTTTCCAAACAACTGTTCACCATTCAACTCAACACTACTGGACAGTCTCAACAATTTCAACGTACTCAATGTTTTCAACTTTCTACAATCACCATCATTTCGGGACACTTTGCTGGACTGCCTTATTTGTGGGTGAGATCATTTCTTTTTCGTTTGGATTTTTTCTACTTTAATTTGATACTTTGTTTCCTGTATTTTTGTTATTTTGTTACTTTGTATGGATTTCAATTACCTGCTATTACTGGACTGTCATTCTCCCACCATCTTTTGTCTATCTGTGTGTGTTGTGTTTGTGAGTGTGGGTTTATTGGAGACCCTCCGGACACTACATTAATTTCTGTTTGGTGATACTGTTTAGCCTTCTGTTTGTCCCTACATACATCTGTACCAGATTTATTCTTACCTGTTACCTGCAATTATTTGAATTACTTTCTTATCATTATTCATTTCATTTCATTTGTTCATTTTTTCATTTGTTGACATTATTGTTCACAATAATAAACCGATTGATCTTGAAATTGACACCTCTGACGTCCCTGCTTTTGCTGTCTGTCACTCTTGCTGACTTATTTAGCTATAGGAATAGGGCCAGTAGTATCTCCTTAGGGAGGACAGTGCAACTGCTTCTCAGTTGTGCAGAGTGATCGTTACACCCTCACACCATTTTAAACATTAAAAAAAACTTCTTTTTTTTTCAAAATTTAAAACAGAACATCTGAAACACTGTGATCAAGTCAGTTGATTAAAGAAGTGATTATTAAGGTTTGGTTGTAATTCAAAAGCAACATTATATATAACCTATAAAGAAATTAATACTTTAAAAGAAATAATAAACAAAGATCCTGGTGGAACTGCACTTTTTCTTTTTCTATTTCTGCTACCACAGTTGGTTGTGGACGTGTTTTGTACCTGCAACAAGTAACCCTGACAACTGTTAATTATAGCCTCCCTAGTTTCAGCCTAACCTACCTGTCTGTCAACTGAATTTTTGGAAGGTAAATCTATATAATAAATACAATGTTCTGTGTTTGGAGGGAGTCGGAATGCTGTATATTGCTATAGCAATGTGATCAATAAGGAATACAATATTATTGTTTCTTTATTTCCATTAGTGTAGTTTTGGTACAGTTTTTGGATACGTTTTTTTGTTTACTTTTACATTTTTAGGGAGCATGTCTGTCAACTTGGAAAGGGAGAGCAAAAGAGACTGAAAGGAAGAGTTACAGAAAACAACTATAAAAACTGTAACATCCTAGTACTAATGAGAGGAGACTTGGTGAACACAGTAGCTAACTACATCAAGAGGAGTATAATATTATTAAGGCAGGACTAAATGGCTGCAAAAAATACATTATTGGATTTTTTCAGGTGGAAAATAAGAACAGGGAAGTTTTTATTGTAAGACCACATTTTTCTAGAGTAGTTCAAAGTAACATTACAGTTCAAATGTAAAGCTGCAGTTAATGCATACCCCATAAGTTAGCATTAAAGTATGTACAGTATTTATTGAAAGTACTCATGACTTAAAGGAAATGTTGGCATTGTACTCACATTGACATTGACCCCTTATCTCGGCACTGACTGCAGTTGCATGAATTGAATGATTTGTAAATCCCACTTCCATACTTATTTTGGCCTTCATCTTCCAAAGGGTATTTCCTTTCATAGGAGTTCAAATGTCAATCAAATAGGTGTGCTTGGATGTTTTGTGGGTTTAAAGTAAAAACAGTCAGGGGCTTTAGGCAATGTACTTATGTATTTTCTAGATCTGCAGTTTTACTTACATTGCTTACATAGTGTAACATGGCAGAAGCTGGACGCGAACCATTCACTTCATTCACAATCACATTTTCAAAACGTGAAGATCGCTCTTTATTTGTTGCTTTTTGATGAATAAAGCTTGATTGACAAGCTCAGTTGTCTGCAAAAAGTTGTTTTAGTTAACTAGTTGATGCTTTGTTTAGATTGCTTGGTATAACACCTTATCCTCATCATGAGCCAATGTTTAATAGATCTTAATTTGTATGCAAGAAAGTATAAAAAGGTAAAGACTGAGGCCTCTGGCATGTTTCTTAGATGTTGACTTTGATGTACATACAATATTCTGTGCTTTTTACGATACCCTACCAAAAAAAATGAGTAATCTCTTTTACACAGAATTAAAAGGAGAGAGTATATAGCTGAGGCATGGCAGACATTTTAATACTTCAGCTCTAGCCCAAGGGTAAAAAAAGACAATGTATTTCACATTTCCATTTTAATTGTATTTTTTGGATTAATGTGATTAGATTGATATTAGCTAGATGTCCAATTTCCCTACAAACTGTGATTCCTAATCCATGTTCCTGTATTCCATGTTTCAGAAAATAAATGGTAAACATTGAAAAGAGAAACACATGTGAAAGAAATACATATTTTCATTAGCATATAAAAGAAACACTGGAACTTGGATGAATGGCTCTTCAAAAACATCAATTGTCCCTTTCCTAAATCAAAATAATGTCACTGTATAAAAGACCAGACAACATTCTTATTACTTACATTTAACTTTAGTGTCCAGGAAGACATACTGTTGCTTGTTATTTACTAATACTTGCGCTGTAAATAAACTAGATATTGTAATGCCCCTGGGTCTGCTGTAACCATATTCTGGAAGGTTCTGTGACAAAGGTTCAAAGAATTGCCATCAATCAGACTTGCAGCACAAGCGGGACCCGGTTGCAACTGTGTTGTCATAAATCAGGAGTAAACTGTTACAACAATGTTCTAAGGGGATTCAAGAGCAGGAAACCAGGGGCCAAGTGCAGGAAGCCGTGCATGCTTGGGATTGGTGGCTGGTGTACCAGGGGCGTGGACTAGATGGGGGGAGAGTGAAGACGGGGGGAGAGTAGCAGAGTGAAGACAGTGGCAAGGGGCTGCAGAACAGAGCAGAGCGTAGTACACGGCCAGAACAGTGTGCTGGACTGAGACTTCCTTTCTTTTGTTCTTTTTCACAGTCTGAGTAGCACTACGTTGTTCAGCTGTAGCTGTACCACTGGCTGGTAAAGCAGCACCTTTTGCTGGTCCTCTGCATTCGAGAACCTGAAATACCGTTGTGAGTCTGCCTTCATTTCCACCAAACGCTACAATATCATTCATATAGGGAAAATATATAGAACAAAATACAAACAATTAATCATAACTAGAGATTTGAGTGTACAGTGTACAGTGGATAAAGCCAGTTAAGTGTCGCCTCCATTCAGGCTACAGGGTGTTCTTAGTAAGCTGCCATTAAACTGTACCGTCTTATTGCATTGCAAGATAATAGATAATAGGATGTTCAATCTGAAAGTGAAGGGCAGAGACATTCCACTTGTCATATAATAAGCAATAATACCCTGTGCTATGAGTAAAATGGTCGATCATTGACCAATGAAAGCCCAACTCCAGGTGTGGTATAACAGAGACCTATGGGCATATTGACAACATTTCTTGTTGTGGGTGATCTCAAGATAATCCAGTCATTACATTTGGTTATTTATGTTTACTTTTCGGATTTATGAGGTTTCTTGTGCTATGTAGAGCCACCTGAAAGTGGTCTTGCAGATTGATTTGTAGGCCGTCAAATGCCTCCTTTATGGATTACCACCTAGTGACATCATACTGTACACCTATCAGGTGGAAAGGTTTAACCCTGATATTATTAGTCACTATATTTATATGACAGCTGTATTCCAGGAGGTGTTTAACAAGTAAAAATATGATATGTGGGTGAAGGAAATGAAGTGATTCAAATTGAAAGGGAAGCTGAAGGCAGACAGCCAAGCTTTCATTTATTTTCAGTTTCTTTTTTTCAAAAGTCCATCTATTTAAGGCTTTAAATCTCCATCCCGATAAAACCTGTGGGAATGTGGCTGGAGCCACAATGGGTAATTAAGGCTCCAGCCACAGTATAAAAGACCCACTCCGGGCTCAGAGGAGGAAGAGAGTTAAGGAGAGTAAGAGCAAAAGTGAATGCTACCAGCCAGTGAACAAGGTACCCGTTTTTGATAAGAATAATGATAGTGTGTGTTTATTACTTTGGCCTGTGTGCCCTTTTTGTTTATTATTGTGTTTTGTTTAAACTGTTTGTTTATTTTTATTTAATAAAGATACGGCTGCTGCCGTTTTATCCCCATATCATCTGTGTTGACTACTGCTTCCTGAACCTGACGCCACCAACCACACGCACCACTCAAGACATCTGTGACAGTACCCCATTGTAAACATGAGGGGAGGATAGCTTTTCTTGTTTTATAAACAACATTAATTAATGCATTTATTGAATACTTGCTGATAAATACTTCCACTTAAAGGCAATCCAAGTATGAGAATGAGTTTCTGCACACCCCTAATTAATAGTTATTCATTTTCTTGAGCAGCTTAATTTCATGTGCTTGTTTATTCAATATTTCGAAAATTGTGTTAATGTCAAATTCTGCTAAAAATGTCTGCTAAAAAAAGAACTAGAATAACTAGTGGCAAATGTAAATTAAATTAAATTAACAAACACTAACTTTTAATGCCATAGAAAAAGCAATTACAACCAAACAGAAATATAAATTACACTAAAAGTAAAATAAAAAATAAATAAAAATAAATGTTACAGGAATATTTATGATATCCAGAAATGCGTGCAGTTTTATTTTGACATTTTTAGACGCCTGACTTCCATAAAAATGCAAAATGAAAATCTATTTCTGAGTTAGATAAAATCATAATGTCGGTTCAGTTGGTTTTATTCGTTTGGCTAGAGGCAAGAGTGAGTAATGTAAACTATTTGACAAGGTTATCACTTGTCATGGATGACAAGATTCCTCCATATTCAGTTTGTTCAGCTTCCCTCCAGATATTTTCTTTTAAATAAAGAACACAGTTTATCACACTTCTTAAAGACAAATACTGTACTATCTGTCTGTATAGATTTGCATCTTAGCATATAAGAGATGGCTTTAACACAGTACCAGTATATGGTGTAGCACGATGGGAAAATTGTATGCAAATGATATGTGTGAACTGCAATAGGGCACTTTCGGTTGTTATTGATTGAAGGAATAAGGAACAATATGACTGCATTTACTTTCCTTTATTGGAACAAGGATGTACGGCAACAGAGTGACTGGACTGATAATCACTGGTCTACCGGAACTGTAGATGAAGGAATGCAATAGAATGGAAAATTGCAGCACTTGAAATGGAAGTCATGCCCTGGGTCTACGATTGGAAAAGTCGAATCCATGATGCGAAGGGAAGAGACACACAGACACGACCTGCTGGGATACGAAACCAGACAAAGAAATGACAAGGTGGCGTAGACGAGAGGGCTGTTTAAAGGAACAGTTTCATTACATATGTGATTAGTGGGTGGATTCTCCTTTCACAAACACAACATAGTTTCCAATGAAACACATAACACCCAGAGAAAGAATACTTTTGCAGTCAGCTATGCAGCTCACAATATTAATAACATGGCTCAAAGACCATGAAATGAGTACATGGATAAGTAAATGAAGAGCTTGTAAACTGAAGAAACTGATGGTTATACTGTACATAGGAGGGAAAACAGCAGTTGAGGATCAAGCTGAAAAAGATATACTGGTAGGACATATTTACAAGGAAAAAAATAATAGCCTTTAGGGTAGGGTGTGTGGATGTATTACATAAGCTTTATAATACACGTTTTAGTAATAGTTTAATAGTATGCTGGTTGCTACCTTAACAAAAATATTAGCACCAATCAGTCCACTTAAATGTACTGAGATAAAACTATTTTTAATACAACTATTATTGAAGTGCAGATAAGTCAATGAATGCATTATTTTGCTGGACAACTGCAAATCAGAGAATCATATTTACAAAAAGGGGGTAAGCAGTGGGGATGCGTAGGAATTGTTGTCGAGGTAAAATGATTCTATATGCATACTGACACATGTCCTGTGTCAGTCTCGGCACACCTTTTTCTCCTGGTGGGGCTAACAATGCCATGGGAGAATTCTGCGGATGAGGTGTACGAGGGGAAGAAACTCCGGTATGCTGACGTGGAAGAGTAGAGGTGGGCTATCTGTATGCTCAAGATTGTTCACTGTGTAAGAAAAGTTTTGGCTGCATCTATTTTTGATAGTTTTTTCATTTCTTCTTTTTTTTAATTGATTTTTTCTTCAGAAGCTGGAGTTGGAATGAAAAAGAGATCTTGCGCTTGAGCGATGAATAGAAAAACTGTCCCTAGTTCTGTACCCTGAACCTATGAACATTCTTAGACTTCTTAGTGTATGTATGTAATAAAAGCTCTGTCAATCACACAGCAGCAAGTCTCTGAAGCTGCCTTACCTCCTGGGGAAGGCTTTAGGCTGCCAACTGCAAGCATTGGAAGGATTCCTATCAAATCCCAGCAACAGGCAAAACTACAATATGAAAAGATCTCTGCTTTAAATAACCACCCAGTATCCCTTTCCTGTAGCGATTCATTCACTTTATTCAAAGAACAGTGGTTTAGTTTGACCTTTAATACCACCATAAAAAGACACATGTTTAAAATAACTTATCTTTGTTCTGAATCTAAAAGCATTTCTAATTATTTTTATTTAATGATTGCTAAATAAAATTCTGTTTTAAAATTCTACACTTGTCATATTTCCTTTTAATACTGTATTCAGTCTTTTTTTTTCTTTTTCCTTATGAAAAGACCAATAGTGTAGTTTGTTTGCAGAACACAGCAAGTTTTTTTTTTTTATTTGTTGGTTTCTTTCTTTTTCAATGCTATTTGTACAATGTGGGCCTGGGTAATTATTTAGTATTTTACCCCAGAAGTCTGGCGTCAAAGACACAGTCTTTGTTTTTCAAGTGAAAGTCCTCCATCTCTGCTGTGCTCAAATACAATTATGCCCTGTGGTGCCCCCTTTTACACATTCTCTTATCAGGGATCTGTTGTCACATAGGAGGAGTGGCAAACACCGTTGCAGCAGCAAAGGTCATTCAAAATGATCTAGACAACATTCAGAACTGGGCAGACACATGGCAAATGACATTTAATAGAGAAAAGTGTAAAGTACTGCACGCAGGCAATAAAAATGTGCATTATAAATATCATATGGGAGATACTGAAATTGAAGATGGAATCTATGAAAAAGACCTAGGAGTTTATGTTGACTCAGAAATGTCTTCATCTAGACAATGTGGAGAAGCTATAAAAAGGGCCAACAAGATGCTCGGATATATTGTGAGAAGTGTTGAATTTAAATCAAGGGAAGTAATGATAAAACGTTACAATGCATTAGTAAGACCGCACCTAGAATATTGTGTTCAGTTCTGGTCACCTCGTTACAAAAAGGATATTGCTGCTCTAGAAAGAGTGCAAAGAAGAGCAACCAGAATTATCCCGGGTTTAAAAGACATGTCGTATGCAGACAGGCTAAAAGAATTGAATCTATTCAGTCTTGAACAAAGAAGACTACGCAGTGATCTGATTCAAGCATTCAAAATCCTAAAAGGTATAGACAGTGTCGACCCAGAGGACTTTTTTGACCTGAAAAAAGAAACAAGGACAACATTGCAATTAAAACACATTCTGCACACCACGAGTGTACATTTACTATGTGTATATATGCACACATGGTTGAGGAATTGCATACTTCTGGCTCAAAGTGGGGTGTTCGGTTGACCTGTCAGTTTGTAAGTTTGGTGTTTATAACTCTGTATTTCTAAGAAATGATTTGACTTTTTTTTTTTTTTAGAAAAGAATTGTTATGCTACATGGAGATTTGTAATGACTGATGTACCCAGTATCACACACCAATGTATTAATCATTTTTCAGAATAAATATGTTAAGCAAAATAATACTTAACGTATGTGAAATTGAAAGTTCTAATGAATGAATCTGGTGAGGTTCAGAGCTCCCCTTGTTAGATTTGAGCTCTTTTACATATAGTCGAACCTCAGAGTTATAAACACCAAACTTACAAACTGACAGGTCAACCGAACACCCCACTTTGAGCCAGAAGTATGCAATTCCTCAACCATGTGTGCAATGGAACCAGATAGGCACGCCTATAAGTGGCGTGCTGGTCATAAAGGCGGCAAAATTACTCTACCAACAAATGTATCCAGACAAGGTGAGGCAAATTTCAAAGCAAGTATGGGCAATTTACATGAAACATTTTAGTTTTAAAGAAGGATTTCCTGGATGTTTAAATCTGTTTTTCTGCTAAAGTTACGATTTTAGTTAAATGTGTATAGTTTTAAAGTCTATCAAACCATAACAACTATTGCGTTACTGTGCTGTATCCTTGAATTATTCACCAGATTGAGGGTGTAGAGAGCAGGTGTACACATTTATTAAAATGACTGAAAACTAATTCAGGGTTATGGACATTTCCGGACAGCCTCCATTCCCAAGGGGTTCGTAACTCTGAGGTTCTGCTGTATAATATTGATTGAGTGTGTCAGGGGAGGGGCAGAGGCAGAAAAATATGTACTTCATACTGTAGATGCCTGATGAAATTAATGTAAGATTTGACAAGCAAGTAAATGCGCAGCAGACAATCTATACAAGTTTGATGGTCAGACTTTGTGAAGTAGATTTGTTTTAATCATGTTGTGAATGCTTTTTTTATTTTTTAATTTAAGGTTAAATCATTTATGTTAAATTGTCTAAATATTCTTAGTTTAGCCCTAAGGTATCTAAGGTAAAATTACTTTCTCCACAAAACAATCGAAAAAATGTCACTCTTGAAATCAGGACTTAAAGGATGTGTTGCAGTAAGAATAAAAAGACTCAAATATGCAAAAGAACACAGAAATTGGACTATGGAACAATGGTCAAAGGTGCTCAGGACTGTTGATTTGATGGACAACGACACCTGTGCCTTCTGCCAGTTCTGTTGTCAATTCAACACTTGTCTTCTTTCTGTTCCTTAAGGATATTATCTTCAGGTATTACTCATCCTTGTTAGACAGCGTTTTGGGTCTTCCAGTCCTGGGTTTGTCAATTGCAGATGACACCTTGAAAATCAAGTGATACAAGCTATTTCACTCAATGTTTTTCCTTCTTTATGCAAGTCAAGGTCGTTATAATAGTAGAAAACACTAGTGGAGGCTTTGAGTAAATTGTTGATGCTCATAATGCATCAGAGTAGAAAAATGCAACATGTCTAAGAAACCCGAGATGGAATTGTTTTCCTGTAACTCACTAAAGAGGGCCATCTGTTATTCTGTATAATACATGGATACCCTTGTGATGTGAATATTAAAGAAGACGAGGTTCAGCAGTACAGTTCGGGGTTTTTTTTCTGTTTTTTTTAAATTGTGTTTTTCAGTTTTCTTTTTTAACATATTCTCATTTTGTTGATCATTGATGAACATTTCTGTACTGTGGGTGTTGTCCAGTCATTGAACATTAAGGTTACAGTTCAAAATCACAAAAGTCAGGAAATGGGACGTTAACTCACCCTTCTGCCTATGCATCGCACCAGATATGACATCAGCAGTGATTAATCACATGACAAATGCTCCACCAAGACATAGAGAACATAGTGTTAAATATCCAGTACCACTGCTAAATACATAAGCGCACTGTTTCCTAAAACATTTTTAAAAAAAGGAAATGTATATATATATATATATATATATATATATCATGTAATAGATTTGCACCTCACACGGTTCGTTGCCCCTTTAAAAATAGACCCAATACACAGAAATGGATTTTTTTAAAGTGCGGTTGCACAATTTTTTAATAAACACAAAACAAAACAAACACAAAATAAACACCTAGCTCTTTTGGAGCGCTAACTAAAACTTCCAGGAACACCCTGTCTAATACGGGGCAGCTAAGCTGTTTCCCCGTCCTTACACAAAACACAGGTTTAATACCACACTCACTTTTTATTCACGTTGGCTACTCTGAGACAGAGCACCTCTTCTGCCTCCTTCTCCTTAGCAGCCATGAGCAGACTAGCTGCCTCTCTTAAATACCCTGCACCTGGTTTTAATTTAACAATAGCTACCAGGTGCAGGGGATAATTAATAATAAAACAATTAACAAATCAATGAAACAATAAACCAAAACAATTAAACTAAACAAATGTGCATTCTGCACATGTTTTCCACTCAGGGAGGCTTTAACCCCCTCCCTGCTGTGTTACACTTCCCCCCCCTTGTCTTTTCAAGACACCGGCCACTCGACGGCCACCTCCCTCCACCCTTAAAAGACCACCCACCCTCAAGTCCAGCAATGTCAATTGTCGCCCTCTTCCACGGGCGGGCTTGAGGGTGGGTTGGTCCCTCCGGCGTTTCCAGGGAGGGACCTAGGACCGACGAGGAGGGACCCAGACGGCTTGTCCAGGGCGACCACAGCGCATGCCGGTGACCGGGAGCCAGGACTGGCAGGCAGAGGCGCGTGGCTGTGGACCGGCGCAGCGACGTCTTTAATCTCAGGGGGAGCAGAGCAGTAGGTATGTGGAATGGAGCAATCAGCAGGGGGAGCGCCAGCGACGTCTGCCTTTTGCGCAGTGACATCTTCCTCCTGCGCAGCGACGTCTGGGATCCCAGGGGGAGTGAAGCAAGGGACCAGGCAGACGACTGTGCCTGGCTGTACTGCGACTTGGGAGCCAGGTCAAGCGGAGGGAGGTCTGGGCATTCCGGCCAGGTGTCCACGCTGTCGGGACAAGGGACCTCCCTCGGCAACGCCGGACTGGCTTGCAGGGGAGGCGGCACATCCTCCCCCTTGACTTCCACCGGTGACTCTGGCAACAGTGGCTCCTCCCCTCTGGGCTCTGGAAGCGGCGGCTCCTCCCCTCTGGGCTCTGGAAGCGGCGGCTCCTCCCCTCTGGGCTCTGGAAGCGGCGGCTCCTCCCCTCTGGGCTCTGGAAGCGGCGGCTCCTCCCCTCTGGGCTCTGGAAGCGGCGGCTCCTCCCCTCTGGACTCTGGAAGCGGCGGCTCCTCCCCACTGGGCTCTGAGGCTGGAGTCAGCGGGGCTCCTCTCGCTTGCTCCCACCTTTGGAACAACAGCTCCAGTTCGGTCGGCTCCCGCACTTGTCTCTTCAGCGGGGCCAACCCCAGCTCTCTCTCCCATCTCTCATTTTGCTCTTTTTGAGCGGCTGTATTTTTATTGATCTTCTCGATCAGTTCTTTAAAATCCATTTTCTGGGTCTCTAGGGGCGCCCACACACGCTGCCACCACATGTAATAGATTTGCACCTCACACGGTTCGTTGCCCCTTTAAAAATAGACCCAATACACAGAAATTGATTTTTTTAAAGTGCGGTTGCACAATTTTTTAATAAACACAAAACAAAACAAACACAAAATAAACACCTAGCTCTTTTGGAGCGCTAACTAAAACTTCCAGGAACACCCTGTCTAATACGGGGCAGCTAAGCTGTTTCCCCGTCCTTACACAAAACACAGGTTTAATACCACACTCACTTTTTATTCACGTTGGCTACTCTGAGACAGAGCACCTCTTCTGCCTCCTTCTCCTTAGCAGCCATGAGCAGACTAGCTGCCTCTCTTAAATACCCTGCACCTGGTTTTAATTTAACAATAGCTACCAGGTGCAGGGGATAATTAATAATAAAACAATTAACAAATCAATGAAACAATAAACCAAAACAATTAAACTAAACAAATGTGCATTCTGCACATGTTTTCCACTCAGGGAGGCTTTAACCCCCTCCCTGCTGTGTTACAATATATATATATATATATATATATATATATATATTATATTATATATATAATATAATATATATATATATATATATATATATATATATATATATGTGTGTGTGTGTGTGTATGTGTGTATATATATATTTATGAATCTTCATCTCAAGACATTGATTGTGGGTGGTTAGGATACCACAAGGTCACTTTCGTTTGTGAATAGAATCAATTCCTTTGTAGTGGAAATAGCATTATCCCTGCGAGAAGAATTCTTAATCAGAATGTTGTTGTTTTTTTTTATCTGCAGTACTTGGATTTCAGAGATGAATGGTGCTACCGCTGGTGTGTTTTGTGTGTATACATATATACACACATAACCTCATACAGTAAGTAAAACCGTCTAACAGAATTTCAGATTTGTCCCCAATGACTTTACTGTGCCCAAGAGAAATGAACAAACCTTCAGAAATGTGCAGCTGAGTGCTCTATGCATTTATTATAGCTGCACCTCCTAGAGATGCCTATTCCTGTTGGTGGCAATATAGTGGAGGCTCAACCCCTTAGTCAGTATATACTGTTCTTATTCAATTGTAATGAAACACTGCAAGATAATTATTTATTTGTATTCTGGGATTTAAGGAGGTGTCAGTCCATCTGTATTTACATACACACATATAGCATCCTATAGAAAGTGTTGGTCCCACCCTGATATGGCCCATCTAATGCTCTGTACGTGACGATTTGAAATTACCAACGGGAGCAGGTATGTGAGGTCAAGCCACATCTCATTTAACGAGAGGGAGGTGATTACTAACTAACATTTGGCATTCACTCCACACGCAACACATTCCCTGGAAACCGGCAGGAATTAAATTCTGTTCTCCTTGGCATCTGACAAAACATGAACCAAGTACCTTTTTTAATGACATTAGATTTATATATGATGGAACATAATATAGCTTTAAATGTAACGAGCAAGAACAATCCTCCACTTCTAGTAATTGTAATCTCGTTTTAAATCTTGCGTGCATGCTACAATCCTCCAATAGAAATGTACGAATGTGTTGCCACATAGTAGTTGGGGTGGGTTTAAAGTATTAAGAACGAATCAATGCAACATACAAGTCAGGATGGAGAGACATTGCCCAACTGCACTGATAAAGGTTTTTCTTTTGTAAGTTACTGTATTTTATTTATTTTTTGCGAGGAAAGGGCGATGTAACCATTTCCAGTGTTTTGCCAGTTTATTGGATATGCACCGATTTCATTTTTTTGTATCAGGGGAGTTTTATTATGTTTTACTGTTTTTTATCGGTTAAAACCGAAAATCGAAGCCCTAATTATAAATAAACCCTGTAACTGCTGTATTTATTGATTTTACTCCAAATTTATATTAAAAGTTCTATTAACAATTAATAAGATTAGGTTAAAAAATAAACCTGCATATTACATCCCAGGAGCATCCTGAGGAAATGATTCTTGCATAATTTTAGGTAATATGGCATGATCAGTTTATTTGTTCCAATTGGTCTTGCCAAACACACACTGGTCCTACATGGATTTTGATGATGTGTGGGGGAGTGGGGGGGGGCTGTTTTTAAACTAACCAGGTAAGGGTAGGTTAAATCTCCCTCCCGGCCTCTGAAGGTGCTGAGTAACGGGAACAGAGTGCCCTGGACTGGTTGGCCTGACAATTCATTCCCAGGGTTAAATCTCCCTCCCGGCCTCTGAAGGTGCTAAGTAACGGGAACAGAGTGCCGTGGACTGGTTGGCCTGACAATTCATTCCCAGGGTTAAAAGGAAATCTGTCATCTAGAAAGGGGGCGGAACTCCGGTGCACTAACTCATCGAATATGTGTGTAAATTTCAAACACAAGAAGACAAGGTACTCTTTACAAAAATATATGATCCAGAATGCATTGCTTCACACAGGTATGAAGTGGGGGCTTTATATTTTTTAAGAAAGCATTTGTTTTTATAGAAATTTATCATTTTACAATGCAGTACTAAAATGTATGAAGCGGGTAAGACTACCTCATACTACCTGTTACAGTGCCACCTATGCTTAAAAACTGTATTGGAGAGTTGTGATTTATACCTAATCTTTAGTGATACGGTGATAAGTTGACGAAGTTAATACACGGCAAAGTTTGGAATTAACAACCCATAGTCAGAAAAATGATACAAACACACACAAAAAAAAATTAAAACGGCACTCTGCCTGCACTACTGAAGTCATGTGAGCAAACTCTACAAACTGAGGGTTACTCGACTTTAATGATATTTGTAAAACTGTCGTTCAAAATCACAACATGAAGGCATTAAAAAAAAAAATTCACAGAGGAAAAATATAGAATGCAGGTAATAACTGTACTCAAACTGTGTAATACAGCATATTTCCACCGCCTACACAAAAGCAGCCAGGCACTCATTTAGAATTAAATCAAGGTAACTATTATTGTAGAACAGGCAGTAGGAAGAAAATAAATGGGCTTAGGCAATCATCAACTCATACAGTGCTGCATCTTGTCAGCAGGTAGCTCGGAGGTTATGTGGTGACCCATTACATAGCTCCTTCTTACAAAGCCTTTCATTCCTTTTTAATGGGGGTTAGTTTAATTTGTTTGCAAGGAAAGTTTCAGATTTGAAGCATAAGGAGAACATAATATATATGCTTTTGTATTAACATAGTAGGACATGAAAATGAAATGTATACTGTAGTCAGTGGGGAAGAGGAAACACTGCACCCAAATCTTTAGTATTACAAGTTTAATCCCAAAACATTGTTCAAAACTCAGCAGTAATTGGATGCACTCAAAGGTGGCAAATAGTTTTCTAATTTTGATTTAGCATATGGATTTGATCAAGTATCCATGGAAACAAGGGACATGAATTGCATAACTAATCCCAGTATTATGCTGACATCTTAAAATGTATCATTAAATAGTTGATAAACAAAATTATCCACGTTTTGATTTATTAAATCAAGGGTGCAGTTTGTGAAAACTGTGTTTCCTTTTACAAGGTCAAAGACCTTACTTATTGATGGCTCACCAATTTAAAAAAGGAAACAGGCAAACAAAATTAGAGTTAGAACTTTGAGGCCAACTTTTTAAATAACACCAATTCCCCACATAGTAACCATAATTTGATTAAAGTTGTATTTAAATATATTTTTATATGAAAAACAAAACAAAAAATGTGTTTCATTTGAACCAGCTGAAAGCCCTAAAGGCAAGGATATACATTTGGGTGCTTTATCATGTTATTTGGCATTTTAGTATGAAAGTAATCACTTTTAAAACTAAAGCTCCAAAGGTATTTTATAACTAATGATGGAAAAAAAACAGTTATATATTAAATGTGCAGTAAACAACCAACATTCATTTCCTCAAATCAAATTATATACCTGCGAGGAAAAACTTCATCTTCAGTGAAGAAAATATGGATTCAAGAAACAAATGTGCATTATTATGTTTTAGTTTAGATCTTCAAATTAAAGATCTATTTAACTACATAACACTCAAAACCAGTTTTTGACACACTGATTGTACTGTATCACAGAGGTGATAGCATAACAGTACCTGTGTATTAGAATCAGTGTATATGTATAGGCTTAAACAGTGGTACAGTCTAACCCGTTTACGTATATAACCTATTTTTCACGGATATTTATACACTTAAACAGAGTATACATTTAAAGGGGTTGGTGATCTGCGATCCCAATTCTTCTTATAAAATATTACTGTGCCAGTAACATAATGCATTATTCTACAGTGCTAAGTATCTACTGTTTATTTGAGGCTTCACTTAGTAATCCAGGCCAACAATTAATTATTTTACTTGAATAAGAAAACCATCAGTTTATAATGTATGTTATTTAAATGTACAGTAAATTGTAAATAATGCACAGTGATGTAGATTCACAAAATACTCCTTTTTACTTTCAAGAATTAATTAATAAAAAAAATTGTTACTTAAATGCTTTATGCATGTTCCCGACAAACCACATTCATTCTGAAAACTGTATTTAACAGAAATCATTATCGAACAAATGCTATGCTCCTTTTAGCACATCATAGTCCTTTTACGGTCTCTTAATGAAAAGTGTTTCAGTTTCATTTTTTGCAGCCATTTTAGTGCAGGAATGTACTGAAAACATTCACGTTCGTCAGTTCACAATGCATGTACTCAATTAACTGTATCAAAGTGATCACCACTGTACAGTATAACTGGAATATATACTCACAATATTACACATAAACGGGGTAAATGCAGCATTGATAATGGTTTTAGAATTTTGTAATTTAATACACTTAGATGGGATATACTGTACACTTAAACAACACACTTAAGTGGGATAGTCTGTATTTTGAAGTTTTAACCCAGTGACAAGTCTGACTAAAATAAATGAGTTAATTAGCATTTACTTATGTTGAACAACTATGCCAATTTGGAGTAAGTATACAGCAAATAAAAATAAGGGCACAGGTTTTGTATATTTGGTAGAGCAGTTTAAAACCTATAGGGAAATGTACTTAGGAAATTACATGAATCCCTATAGAAGGGGAGGTATTCACAAAACTTGAAGTACTGTTTTTAAAGAAAGTTTTGTGTGTAATTCCTCCAGTCATATATCATCAATCCGACCAAGCGGTACCTTTGTTACTATGTAATATACAAGAGGAATTTGAATACGATCTATCCTGTAAAATAGACCGTGATATTTAATTCTTCTTTTTTCCTGTACATCTCTCCCACACTATTCTCCCTTCAGCTGCATGGGACAAAGAAACAGATTCCTCCCCAAGAGGGACATCATGTTTGAAAACATTGAGGGCTTTTGTGCTCTGCTCAAAAACCTTTAAATTATAAATGTTTTTTTTTTAACCTAGGGCTAGATTAAATAAATAAAAATAAAAAAATAAGACACCACATGTGTTCTGAGAAGCTGCGTGAGTTGTGTGGCTTTCCAAGAATTGTGAGACTTTCCAGTGGTTTCTCTTATGGAGCATCAAATCTAACCATTCCTGAAAGTAAAGATGTCGCAAAATGGGAGTGGAGATATAATACAGGGATATTTTATATTTTGAGGTGGGGGGGGGGGGGCTGAAGTTAAAGAATGTATGGAATTGCACAAACACCTGCATTAGGAGGATGGCAACAACAGAGTGGAATGAAATTTGCTGTATTAATTTAAGTATTATATTTTTTATTTAGTATATAGATGTATAATAGGCCCTTTATTGTTGCTGTAAAAAGGGCTAGATTGGTTTAAAATTCTAGAATGCCAATAGGTTGGCTCAAGGATTAAAAAAGAACACAAAAATTGATTGAAAAAAAGGTACACTTCAAGCAAAAAATATAGCCAATTTGGAACATCCCAGTATTGGAACAAAATGAATGAATCCGAAATAGTTTTCATGAAAAGCCTACAAGCTGCAAAACTAAGTCACTCAACAGAAGAACGTTCATAAAACATTTATTTCAGAATGTGTAGCAAGCAATGATGGCACACAGAATTTAGATTTAATCTGCTCCCCTAGTTGTAAATTAATTACTTTAGCACAAAGAGAAAAAAAAAACTGTCAATTTGTCATCTGGCCCAGTAGCACATTACATGGGGAAAGATACTTCTTACATAACTTCAGAAACACACAGCTTCATCATTATGTTCTAAGTTCAAACAGGATTTAACATTTCTGAAATGTTACTTATACATATTAGATCATAATGTGTTCTTTGTTCTTTGACTTGTTGTTTCATTGTCTTGCTGCATATCAGTTTAGTTTTTTACGGTGTTTTTGGTAATGTTTTTGTTTGACTTCGTTCACAGGCTCTTTCATTGACTATTTAGTTCTCAGTTTCTTAACTACTCTGCTTGTATTTTCCACCCACACTTTCTATTTCACCATAACATCTCTATCCTCCCTGTGTCTGTGCAATTTAGAGGATGCTAGGGGTCTTGTTAAAATTTGAAAGTACCTTTCACTGCATTCAGGGACTGTGTGTGAAGACCAGGTGAGCTTCCATGGGTGGTTTACAGCCCTCCCAGAAAGAAACTAACAGTATTATATATTCATGTATGAAGTACATACCATGGGTACAGCTAATGTTATAATGGTATACAAATCCTCCGCCAAGAATATAAATAACACATTACATGTGTCAGTGTCATCATAAATTAGGTCGTGTTGTTTCATCTAAACCATGAGTTTCTGGTGAGCAGTTCCATAGCCTTCATTGTCTCAGGCCAAAGGTGTCAATAGTCAATACTATGAAAAAGTAGGTCACTGTGAGCTACTTTATTTGTCGATGATAAGTTTTGTTAAATATGGGCAAGTGGTTTTGTAAATACAGTGTTAATTTCCCAACCAATTAAATACAGACAAAATAGTCATCATGACCTAGATTCCAAGCTAAATGGATCATTTTGTCGCCCCAATTATCTGGTGGGAAAATCTTGCATTTAGTCTTATTAGTGGGTGCTACAGATGTTTAGGGTTAAATAGCCCACATTCAAATTACCCTGCTTAAAGTAAGTAATTTATTGTTTCTGTTTTTATTTAAAAGGAAAACGAGAGAATGAAAATATTACTGTTTGTCTTTTCTCTCACTTGCTTAAATGGACATACCACGAGTGTGGAAAATGTTTATTACATTACAGTCCAATCATTGATATCTGACATTAATTTAGATATGCATGTCCTGGGGCCCCTGCTAGACTGAGCTGATGTAGTACAGGATAGTAAACTGAAAACCTCAATACAGATAGGCTGAGATAAAAAAAAAAAATCAAATAGTGGTCCTTAGAATGATTACTTTCCAGCCGTGGAGTCGCCAGTCTAACCTCCTAGAATCTTTTTTCAAACTTTAAAGAGCAGTTTGGTATGAGTTTGTATAAATACCAGCCATCTTTGTAGTCTTGTTGTTTGGATTCACTTTGTGTCATTTCCTGTTTCAGTCATCACATCCTGGTTACTTTGAAGCACCCCGGTGGCCTTAAAATAGCACTGAGAATAATGTGCAATCTGCTACACCAGAATGTAACCATTTGTGGCCTATGTTTCAACTACGTCCTTATTTAATTGAGGAATGGTATTACGTAACACTGGCCTACGTGGTGAGATGTTTATATATGGGATTTATGTACAGTATGAACAAGTTGATTCAGTTCTCTGTTCTTAAAATGTACACATTTGCACTTAGTTTGTATTTCCATACTATGAGACAGCTAAAAATTAGATATGGTGGCACAGATCACTGGGTTTCCAATTAGTCTGGGGTTTTGTCTGCTTTAGAAATCTGTTTTATTCCACTTGCTGAGCAGAGTTAAACCTGTATTAGAGCTGTGTACCAAATCAAACTAAACTAAATTGTAAAGTACATGTTCTTGAACAGGTTCCATGCTGCAGTAATATATTATATTGTTACCTTGTTTTCTAAATACCAGGACATGCAATATGTTATTATTTCAGTAGATATGCAATCCTTCGGAACTGGAACCAATGTTAACAGGTTATGCTGAATTTGATGAAAGACTGAAAGATTGGTTAAACTGTTTGGTATGTAAAAAGTTGTAGAAGGAGAGTTGTAGAGAGCCAGTTATTAGGGAGTCAAGAATTTAGCAATGTAATTAGTATACAGTATTTTACGTACAGCCTAATACAATGACATAGATCAAATAAAAAATCATGCAGTCAAGTGTCATGCCAATCGCTTTCCCTTGAAATTATTTCAAACTGTGGTTGTCTTGCTAGATATAAATTCAACTTGTGAATCCGAACATTTTATCTGAAAACTTTGCATAGGTTGCCTGAGGTCATGACGTGTGGAATGAAAATTCAGGATGACTTAATCTTTGGTTCACTTACTGATTTCTAATTACTCTTATATAAGGAGTTGAAAGCAGTAGGGAGACCCATGGGACATGTTGGTCAGAGCAACAGTAATGCAAAAACTGTAAAAGCTTGAGCTTTAATATGCCGTGCAAACAGTTCACAGTAACATTACATAATGAGCCATAATAATAATAACAATAATATCTTTATTTTTATATAGCGCCTTTCATAGTGGACCACCATCACAAAGCGCTTTACAGAGGTAGGCCGTGAACTGTGCATTATATTCAGAGTCACTTACAATAGGACATTGATTTAACATCTCATCCACAGGATAGAGCACAAGGAGGTTATGTGACTTGGTCAGGGTCACACAGTGAGTCAGTCAGTGGCAGAGGTGGGAATTGAATCAGTGACCTTTTGGTTACAAACACTGGACTTTAACCACTGGACCACACTGCCCCCACAAAGGTGATTATGACAAATACAGTATATACATATAGTTATTTGCAGGAGTTATGTATCTTCCAAACCACACTCAGATCACAGGATGTGTGGCTGCTGGTTATTCCTTGGGTCAACAAAAGCAGCACGGGAGGTAGGGCTTTTTCTTGCAGAGCTCCTAAATTATGGAATGCTCTGCCTTCATTTGTTATGCTAACGCACTTTTATATAATGGCTTTCTTATCTTAGTGGGTTATAATGCAACTTTAAAATTGCTGCGTTTGTATTGTTATTTAAATATGTTATTTAAATGGTCTGATTATGGCAGTTGTATGTGTGACATGCTATACAAATGTATTGTGGTTTGTTCTTTTTATCTGCTATGTACTGTACAGTGCTTTGCGATACTTTTGTATAAAAAGCGCTATATAAATGCAATACAATAAATAAATAAATAAATAAATAAATAAGAGTAGCGCTGAAGGCCAATTTAGTTGTGTACTATCTAAGTTGATGTAGAGCTTCATTTGTTCTAAGCTTTTACTAGCTTAAATCGTTAAAAATTAAACCAATTTATATAAAACCACTCATTAATATACTGGCACACCCTTGGTGGACTCGATGATTTGAGCCATGCAAGGAATTAAAAACAAAATTGAGTCCAGAATATGTTTTCCAGGAAATAGAAAAAAAAAACACCCCAACAGGCTACTTAAAGAGTAAGTAGTGGGGTTACGAAAAATATGGCGTTACATGTCCCCATGTGTTCCTACAACTGTTTAATAATGTACCCGTCATTTTTCTCAACATCCTGACAACTTTTTACATGTATAACTTTAAAGTCTGTTTCAAAGCTCTTTTCAAAATGGGTGCTCTACTAGTGCACTGATAGTGTAAGGATTATTGACCATGTTGTCAAATAGGTAACACACCTGTAACGATCCATGATGTGGTGCGGAACTGAAAAGCCAGAGCACATGTTGTTATGGTTTTTTTTTGTTTTAGTTTTTTTTTTAAATCGCTCTTCATGCAGTGAGTTGCATGAAGATAAAAGGGTTGATCGCAAACCCCAGTGTACTAGTGTGAAAAAAGCCTTAATCCTTACACTATCAGTGCACTAGAGTGGCCATTTTGAAAAGAGCTTTGAAACTTATTTTAAAGTTATGTGTAAAAAGTTGTCAGGATATTAATAAAAAGAAAAATTACAGGTACATTATTTAAACAGTTGTAGCAACACGTGGGGACATATACCGCTGTCTTTTTTGGAACCCCGCTACTTACAATTTAAATGGCTGATTTTCATACTTGAATGTTCACAGCTCCATTTTCAGAAAAGATTCAAAGTTGAAATAAAATAGAAGTTAAATAGGCTGGTATACTGTTGAATAATTTTACATTGTCATGTTGTAACTACATCATTGCTGATGAATCATTGTAGATCAGGGATGTCAAACTTCAGTACTTCTGGTTTTCATTCCAACGTAAGCGCTCAATTAACTTAACTGATCTCATTATTTGTTTAGTTGGACATTTCATTTTTTTTCAAGGTCTTTTACAGTTGATGGTTTTAAAAATGCACTTGATTCAAGACACGCTACCTATAAAACATTTTGAGGTCTGGAGAGAGGTGTTAAATGTGTCCAATTAATCACATAATTAGACCACTTAAGTAATTGAGAGCTCGGGTGGAAAGAAAGCCAGAAGACACTGCGGCCCTCCAGGAGCTGAGTTTGACAGCCCTGTTAGATAATGATGTTGTAGAACAGTGTGGAGAATGTTTCACGATCGTTGTGTGTGGAGGTGTGAATGACACATCACATACCTTATTTTGAAGTGCACAGAAAAATCTGATTGAAATAAAATATTTATAAAAATTGGATTCATATTTATTTTAATGGGCACTTTTAGGGATTATCATGTAACTAATCAGAACAAAGTAGTCAGCTCCTCTGTGTGAGCAAGTTATATTGTGACACTTATTCCTTTTTATTCCTCTCAGTAAAATTGCCTTTGTCTCTGAGCTTGCTTTAAAATAAGTCCCCATCTACATTAAGTAACTGTGGAAATAAAAAGGGAAGCTAATAATAGTATCACATGGCCATACATAATTAAAGGTGGAAACATACAGGAAGTAACTATATAAGTAATAGTGTGATTCAATAGATACAGACCATACAATTATAATTGTTTAACTGTATTTAAAAATAGGTAAGACATACTAACAATTGCCTTAATATCTTGTGAAGCCTTATTCCTTGGGGGTTGGTGTTGAGACCTAATGATAACAGTCTGCCAATTTTATAACAAGATCAAGAATATAATATGAATCACATTAAGAACACAGTGAACCAGTGAAAACATGTTTTTACTGCCTGACCTTTAAAGGGTAGAAAGTACTTTCCACCATATCAGTGATCATTAGCAGGGAGGCTAGGAATCTGTTCAAAGCTGAATAATGGAGAAAAACACAGAGGATTATATATATCTTAATATAGACTTCGTCTCGGGCCCCATTACCCAAACGGTCCTTAATGCCTGGTAATGCCCTCTGTGTCAGGTCTTATTGCTTACTTATACATCAATGGAAATGGAAAGTGAGTTCAGTGTGTACAATAAATCCAAGATGGACTTCCTGTTAAATAAGGAGTTGATTTTCGCACATTAAAAGGCTTTTCAAATGGTTTATCTAGGGTAATTCCGATCAAGAGCTTTGCAGCATTTAGCCAGTGTTTTTAACACATCAGTTTAACCAGACAACCATGACAGGCACAGGAGTGAGATTAATCAAGGTTTGGATTGCCTTTTATATGTTTTCAATGGTTTTGCACAATAAAATCAGCAATCGGGTAAACGGTTGTGCATAGTAACCTGATTGTGGGCTGGTTTTACAGACCCTTGTTATCATTATCATCTTGGACTACCTAATGCTACCTAAATTACTTTATGTAGTCCAGGATTATTTCTAATCTGGTCTGAATTAATTTAAATTCCTGGAATGAAACGCACACTATTAATACTATTTTTTTTCTTCCTGTTCTTTAAGGTGAAACAAAGCAGATGTTGCTGTATGCTACCAAGTGATAAAGTTGGAGGAGCCCAGGAATGTTTATATCACAGTACTAGACGTGAGGTTAACCTATATTGCAAGCCAAATTAAAAGCAGTAAAACATATTAAAAGTCTTGAACCTTGTTTGCCGCAGGTGCAACAGCAGGGTCGTGGGATATCAAAAGAGTGCAGGAGCCTCTGCTAGATACTGGTCAAAAGAGCTGCGAGGAATATGTTGACATTTAAATTGTTGAATATCAAAGACTTGTCTGCTACATGCCAAGATAGCAAGATATTAAAGTATTACTTTATATTAGTGTCTTTCTAAAAGCTAATATGTTATATAAATCACTTTTTCTTATAAACTGTGTCACAGGGGTCACTTTTTTCTTAATTACTTTTCTCCTCCATTGCATACATATGAAAGGTTATTAAGCAGCTGCTGAAGCCAGGTTTGCTCTAAAGAACATTTTCAAATGGCAACATCTTTTTTTTTTTTTCTTTAAATACATTGCAACAGTTCTGATGTTAAATTATACCCATCACATTTTTTTAATGAAGTGTTATTCAAGGTATATATTTGAAACCTTAGTAAAGGCTGTACTTCAATGCAGTAGCATGTATACCATCATTCATTTAGTTTATTTGCAGTTTCTGAGTTTTCCCATTTGAATGTCACATTTAGTCACACATATCCCTCTCAACCAAGTTACTGGTTTCTCTGTTTCTACAACAGTGCTTGAGAGAAAGGTCCAGTAGAAGTTCCAGTGCTCAAACAGTAAGTAGCGGGGTTCCGAAAAATACAGCCAAAAAACGTCTGGTCCTGAGGGAACATCCCACTGAAAAATGCTTGGTCCTGAAAGGGTTAATGGAACGAAGAACGTTCAGCAACAGAGCGACTGGAATTAAGGCTTTGCTGCGAATTAAACATTACAGAATTTGTAAGATGGATGTGGTTTTGGACAATCCTTGAACTGGATCTACGATTGAAAAGGTCGAATCCATAATGTGAAGGTATGGGACAGTCCATCGACGATCCCCAACAAACTTATCAGAATATAAGAATATAATATACAATGCTCCTCTGCCTAATATTTAACACAAGAGTGTCCTGACTGAATAAATAACTGGCAGCTAAGAATCAAAGTTCACTACAGAGAACCCGATGGTTATTCATAGATCATCAAATCTGGGCAGCAGTGTGGAGTAGCGGTTAGGGCCCTGGACTCTTGACCGGAGGGTCGTGGGTTCAATCCCAGGTGGGGACACTGCTGCTGTACCCTTGAGCAGGGGACACTGCTGCTGTACCCTTGAGATTGCTCCAGTAAAAATCCAACTGTATAAATGGGTAATTGTATGTAAAAAATAATGTAAAATCTTCTAACAGTTGTAAGTCACCCTGGATAAGGGTGTCTGCTAAGAAATGAATAATAATAACATGAAGATTTGGAATGTGCATGGCAGATTGAAGGCGATGGGGAGAAAGGTGAAGTGTTTTCACAGTTAAGCCAAAATGAAACATTTAGGATTAGTCCTAAAGGTCAAGATGACGTGACACTGAGTAAATGATGTATGCCTATTTTGACACTAATTTGATTTTGATGTCTTTATCCTAAGTCAGGCAAGGGACTGAAAGTCACACTTCTCTCATGAGACTTTCATGTAATTTCATGTTCATCACTTTGTAATTAATACAGAATAAAATAACATACTATATAACTATGTTATGTTCTCCCATTTTGTGTAAATCACATTGTGATTCCCTCAACTTTTATGGGGTCCATTTTGACGAAATTTAATATAGGGTCAACAATGAGAAGAGACAAACACAGTGTTCTTTTTTATAATTACAATTAGTGGAATGTAAACTGAATTAGCTACATTAGGTCAATACTGAACTACAGTCTAGTCCTACATAATGCAACAATAAATATTATCTCTCTTTAACAGCGCTAGAGATACCAATGTGCCATCGCAATGCATATTTTTCACAAATTAAGGTCTTTTGAAATGACTGGAGAAATGCAGTTTCCATTACCCAGTGCCTCTAATCACTAAATTACATTCAAAATGCCACCAACCCACAAAAAAGCAATTACCCTGATGGCTGTTAAGTAGTTCTATGTTGGAAACACTGTCTAAAATGAAACTAATAACAGGCCAGTGCTTTTCCATTCGTTTGCAGTTTCAACTACTGGAATGAAACATTACAGGCCAATAGATCATTCTTTATGTATGCATTAAAGGGACTGATTAAATTTCAGCAGAGTGCTTATGGAATGTTTCTGAAGTCATTTATCACTGTATGATTTGAGAGGTTATGTATTTAATAGTTTTTTTTTGTTGTTTTTTTTAATAGATAATATGAAAGTTAACACAGAGTAGCTATGTTGAGCTAAAACAATATTTAGATGTCTTTGATTTTCAATTTGCAACAAATCACTTTTGTGATGTTTTCATTTTCTCAGAGGGGTATTCTAAAAGGGTATTAAATAAAAAAAAAAATACTGATTTACAAATAGCAGCACCATGCTGTTAAAATATTTATGAACAGTAACTGAAAAACCTCCCATTCAGCTGTGATAGTACACAAAAAAGTAAAATGCAAAGAGGATATACAGTGGCTTGGACGTTTTCAGTGACATGTGTTAGTATGTCTAATGTATCAGAAAATGCATGACATATACAAATGAATGCACAATTAAAGTTTACCGATTTAAAAAAAACCCAGAAATAGTGATATTTAGTATTATTATTATTATTATTTATTTCTTAGCAGACGCCCTTATCCAGGGCGACTTACAATTGTTACAAGATATCACATTATACATTATTTCACATTATACAGATATCACATTATTTTTACATACAATTACCCATTTATACAGTTGGGTTTTTACTGGAGCAATCTAGGTAAAGTACCTTGCTCAAGGGTACAACAGCAGTGTCCCCCACTGGGGATTGAACCCACAACCATCCAGTCAAGAGTCCAGAGCCCTAACCACTACTCCACACTGCTGCCCGCTATCCATAAAACAATGATATTTGTAATGAGATTTTCACGTTTTTTATTTTTTTCATCCCATTGACATTCATCAAAGCTTTTGCTGTTCAATCATTTAGAAATGCAGTCGCTGGTTTAGTGCACCTCCACGCACTTTTAGGTATAACTAGTGTTTAAACTGCATGCGCTTAAACCAAAAAAAAAAGTGTTGGCATGTCATTGTAAACCGTAATACTGTAATCAAGCACAATCCAAATGGAAATTGCACCTGTGTTGTTTGGGATTATATTTTACACCCACACAAAAACATCTGCATCTCCAAAATAAATATGTGCCGAATTTACAGTGTTGTTGTTTCATCAAGTCTTGCTGATCTTTTAAAATAAATAAATACATACAAAAATACCGTTTTGGTAGGTAGGTAGGTTTTCTCAATATGTCATCATAAGGGTTTTTTTTCCTTTTATAGGCAGATCTGTGATGCCGAGTAGCCTACGAACACAGTATGTGTGATAATTACCACTATGCCACTGTTCAAAATACTGGAACAATCTGATGGCAAGACCAAAGGAAAATGAATACGAGATTAACACATGTTTAAGTTTATTTAACACAAACAATGAAAAAGTTTATATATATATATATATATATATTATTATTATTTATTTCTTAGCAGACGCCCTTATCCAGGGCGACTTACAATTGTTACAAGATATCACATTATTTTTACATACAATTCCCCATTTATAAAGTTAGGTTTTTACTGGAGCAATCTAGGTAAAGTACCTTGCCCAAGGGTACAGCAGCAGTGTCCCCACCGGGATTTGAACCCACGACCCTCCGGTCAAGAGTCTAGAGCCCTAACCACTACTCCACACTATATATATATAATAACTTTTTTATTGTTTGTGTTAAATAAACTTAAACATGTGTTAATCTCGCATTGAATGTGTATTAAACTCTTGTCTGGGTTGGGTAACGTGACCAGTGCTCTACATTCAGTGCTTAAAAAAAAAAATTGAGTAAACTGTTTCAAAAGGCAGCAGTTTTTTTTTTCGGAATCTAAACTGTGATCAGCCAAAAGCTGTGCCCAAAGGCAGCGTCTCAGATTCCAACATTACGAAGTCTGCAGACCGATGCAAAGATTAGTTCACTTGACAGGAAAAATGTCTGTGTAGGAACAAGCTGGTTTGGGCTTGTGCACTGGTTGCTTTATGTTTTTTGGTTTGCTGAGAACCACCCTTGAGGATCTACCTTTTCCCAATTTTACGTTTTATTACTATTAGACATTTCAGTCTGTCTTGGCCCAAACCCATATATACTGTTGTGTTGTGTATAGTACAGATAAAGTCTCTGGCTCTATTGAACTGGGAAAACAGCAGGGTGCTCCTACATAGGAAAATGTATGTTTCAATGTGAAACACTTTACACACTTTGTGCTACTATATTAAATGAATACTTTATTTCAGAGAGGAACTTGCTGTAACTGGCAGGTAGGCAAGCATTAAGTCTTAAGAACATAGGGGTACTGCTTGAATTAAATTCCAATGTGTGTTTGTTTTTTCTGAATCCATAGAAGGTTAATACAGCTGGTTTTAAAGAACAAACTCAATTGCCTATCTGAGAAATTTCTTTAAACAGTCAGTCTATGAGTGTATTAGTAGTCAATAATCCTTTACTTCTTTCTGCAGATGTTAAAAAGGCATATGTTTACTGTTCCATTCCTTTCATACATATACCGTCTTTGCGTACTGCTTCTAGCTTTTATGTTAAATCTCTGAATTATTATGCATCTTCATTGATTTTAAACCAATTTACCCGATGGCACTAAGACATAGCCAAACATTTTCAGAATGTGACCTTACTTATCTTAACTAGAACAATTAACATTGCATTTACTCTAATTGGTCTTATGAAATGGAATTCTTGAGTATGAAGAGAGGATTTTGTTCTCACTTATATAAATGATAGATGATGATAATCTACAAAGAAACATATATTTTGACACCATTTGTGCCTCTAAAAGAAGTGGAATAAAATCTCTGTTTTACCATTGGAAACATATGCTTCATTAATATGACCTTTTACTATAGATGGTGTAACCAAATTGCCAATAGACTATGTTTATAGACCATGTTGCCAATAGACTATGTTTCTATGTAATGAAATGCTATATAAATGCTTGTACCATACAGTTATATACATACTTTACTCTAACCAGTACATACTGTACTGTACTCTAACCATGGCATACAAAACACTCTAACATCATTTGTCAAACAAGCCTATGACAAAGTTAATGTGTTGTTATTTAATCTTCCTTTGTGCACAATTCCATTGTTTTCTGAAATGATTTTTTCAAAGTCACACTGATATGATCATATATTATTAGTGGTTGTAAAGGGCAGACAAGTGTGTACATGTGTTGTGTTTTTGTACAATATTGAAAACTAACTGACGTCAATAAAAAAGACGCTCACAAAAGCAATAACTTCTACAGGTATTATCATATTAAAAGATGCTTGTGACAGAGCAGGGCTCTGCCCTTAGAAATACTGGCAGGGAAGGAGTTAAATTCTCCTCCCTGTCCAGATTGATTGCTTTAGGTGGGAGCAATCAATCAATTAATTATTCAATTATGGATTTGGCCACCTGGCATAAAAGGAGGCCTCAGCCTCCCAGTTATGGAAGAGTTCTAGAAGGAGAAGCAAGAGTGGTTTTGTGTGTGCTGTGGTTTTGTGTGTGCTGTGGTTTTGTGTGTGCTGTGTTTTTTGAATCCAGTGAAGGCAACGCCCAGCCTGGAAACCTTTATTTTTGTAAGTTTTGCTTTTTGCTTTGTGTTTACTTTGTTTAAAACCTTTTTGTTTGGCCCTTGTGCCGGTTTATTTTGTATTTTTGTTTATTAAAAACTTTATTTTTGAACTTTATACTGTCTCTGAGTCTCAAACCTCTGCCAGTCTTGTCACAATGCTATTTGTATGCTCACTGTCACCAGGTATCACTTGGTGAATTGGATTTGCCACACAGGTGAGGAGCTTTTTTTTCACTGAAAAGGTTGGAATTCCATCCCGGAATCAGAAACTGAAGGCTGAGCGATATGCCGTGCAACTGTGCACTGTTTCTAAAAATATAATTTCAACAGCCTACATCGCCTAGTGACTGTAGTCTACTTCTACTAACTTTGCAGCTTGCTGCCTGTGTTCTATTTTTCCTCTGCCTGGCAGCTTTGAAAAATATCAGAGAGAGAGACGTATCCTCCAGCGGGACCCGGCTTCTGCTGTGCCCGCTGTTGAGTCGAGTACTCTGGGCGACCTCGGCTCACACACTCGCTGTGCATGGCCTAGTCTGCCACTAGATGTCTATTGCTATTGATTTTCTGCTTGCAGTCGAGTGTCTGTGCGTGTGTATACTGCCTGGTTTTTGGAAATCCTGCCCACAGGTTCTAATAAACCAGTAGTTCAACTGCGACATTTCAGAGTTAGGGGAACAATATGAAAAACATCGTCTTTTGAAACATGTGATGGGCAATTACTATTCTAACTAACAATTAATACATTTTATAAAATAAACTAAAAGTGTCCTTTAAAATAAAGCGTGACTTTCTAATATAAAATACAGCTACAGATCCTGGAGTACATCCATTAGATCCTTCTTCAACACACTATCACAACAGTAGACAAACTATAAACTGTAAAAAGATAATGACAAATTGCCTGTAAGTATTATTGCCTGTAAGTATTAGTGTGAGTGTCAGTTCCATAATACAAAAACTATATAGGTCAAATCAGAAATGTCTCACGTGTTTTAGGAAGTCAGCCATCAGATGTAGAAGCTAAATCAACTATGAGCCAAACTGATTAGAAGACTCTTCTAGTGCCAGAGTAAAAGGGTGTAATTCCAAATTCATAGTGATTTTGAATTCCGGTTGAAGTAGAAATTACAGCAAAATATTTTTAGTACTGTATTCATAAAATGCTTAAGTTTATCTCCCATGTTATTCATGAGATGCTAAAAATCCAAAGTCACATTTTGAGGTTAAATATTAAAGTAAATGGGCTCCCGAATGGCGCATCCAGTAAAGGTGCTCTGCGTGGAGTGCAGGATGCGCCCTATAGCCTGGAGATCGCAGATTTGAATCCAGGCTATGTCATTGCCGACCGTGACCGGGGGTTCCTAGGGGGCAGGGCAGAATTGGCTTTAAATGATAGAGACTTGTCTGATGCTTAATGTTTACAGTTAAATTATTATAAATTGAAATGTAATACAGTATTTACATGTTTAAAGGTGGCCGCAGGCATTATCAACTATTGAAACAAGTTAGGTGGGTACTGTAGTTATTTATTTATATACATGTTTTTATGTCAATTTTATTTCCAATTTATCATCGTAAAACCAACTAAATTAAATGATCCACTACTAACCTCTTAAAGATTATATTGCAGACCTAAATGACTGAGCTTTACCAATTACGCTGAAGAAACTGCGATAGCAAGTAGAAATGTTATTTGCTCACCGAGTGTATATTCAGTATCTCATTCTCTACAATGTTACAATCAAACACCATTGTGTTCTACCTACACCTGCTGTGCAAAAAAACACTGAGTTAGTGTTTCCAGTCCCTGCAGTCTATCAATCTTACTGCAGTTCAACAGCACGCCAAATCCCAATATTCAGATTCCAGTTGTCTCTTAATGGGAAGCAACAGCTTCCAATCACTGAAGAGAAGAGGTCCCAAACAAACACAGCAGGGGATGCAAAGCTTGATTTCTTTTCTCGTCTGAAGTCATTCTCCAATGGAATTAATATTCTAGAACATTGTGCTTTCATGTCATGAGCAAGCTGGCTTTGTGAAAATGTTGCTTTAATAATGTCTGTGTGTTAGGTTACAATGTTAATGTACATCAACAGAGTCACCTTAACGAAACAGGTAATATACAGTATACACATAATTACGTGTTTCATTAGGTTGCAAAAGAAAACTTTTTTGTTTTTTTTTACCTTTCTGAATTGTAATTTGCATACTATACCGGGTTAACATGGTAAGTGCCTTGATTTTTCACCAATCTTGACAAAACTTTTATCATCCACTCCTAGCTTCCTACAGACGTTTTGGATTGCTTTTGGCTATAATCCCATAAACCCCATTTTATATGAATATTTTTAACCTGTACATCCACTCATTCACTTTCTTACCTTAAGCAGTCCAAAAGCATGGCATCATCACTCTACACAGTATCTGCCTAAAGCACATTATTGTCATTGTGGCTGGAGTCACACACAAGAAATTCAGGGGCGATTTTTTAAATAACACTGAATGAACAACAAAATATATATTATCGGAGTTCTTGCCCTTTCAAGCTCAATCTGTTCACCAGGAGTTGAACTGGCTAGGAGGCTTGACATTCCCCTTATATACAGGTGGCTAAATTGAAGTCCATTATCCAATTGTACCTGCCCAGGTTCTCAATTACATGCCTGTTGGTGTGGAATGAAAATAAAAAATGCAGGGATTTAATCCCTGTCAATGCCCTAATGCAAAATATAGCTAATGCAGTAGGCTATGAACAGCACCCAGTTATTTCAGCACATATTAGGTGACGTAGATGAAAGAAGCGAGCCACTCAAAATTATCACGCACAGTGCACCACAATAACTTCTAAATTGCAATCAATTATTGCTTTTGAACAATACAATTAGTGTTTAAAAATGTATATTCACTTACATTTGAGGAGAAAGTAGTAAATAGCGCAGTCATTTCAAACCACAGCTTGCACCATTAATGTGTGTAAAAAACACAAAAGCAGTTCTGTTGCATTTTTTGTAATACTGTAGCATGTCTAAATAAGTAATATTCAACATAAACTATGTTTCTTTCAGAAATTCTTTTCAAGCGCAACCATTAAAGAGTAAGTAGCAGGGTTCCGAAAAATATAGCGCTACACGTCCCCACGTGTTGCTACAACTGTTTAAATAACCTACCTGTCATTTTTCTTTTCATTGTTAACAGCCTGACAAATTTTTGCACTTATAACTTTAAAGTCTTATTTAAAATGGCCGCTCTAGTGCACTGGGGTTTGAGATATGTCCTCTAAAAAATTATATATATACACACACACATGAGAAACAGACTTTACTGGTGTCACCTTTGTGTTATCTTCTGTTGGAGTTCAAGTTTTTACCTTTACTTCCCTTTTTCATTTTATGTATTTAAAGCTCAGCAACTGCAGGTTTCTCTGCTCCACTCAACACAACAATGCAAGCAGTGACAGTAAAAGTAAAACCTGTCTCATACCATAGTGACAAAGATGGATCCTGTGTTGATTTTCAGGCACAGCTTGAAACCAAGAATAATACAAATAAAAATCCATTAATAAATCAAATACAAACTTTTACCATACCATGTGTGTTTTTCATATTGGGGGAAAAAAGACCTACCAAATTATGGTAATACATTTTATATACGATTTATTGCAATTAGTTTGTTTGTGTCCATCAATGTTCTGTTTGAATGTAGCCTGAAAAAAAGACATTTTGAAAATCAACTAATTTGGTATGATTCAGGTTTCAGCTCTGTGCACACTTTAGTAGTAATTATAAAAATTATACCAGATTATGACTTAATGAGAAATTGACTCACCAAACACTTTACAGAATAGTATGTCACTTTCTAATTTGTAGAAAGCTCACATTTTTCAGATAGAAATGACCGATGACTCTAATATCTGAAGACAGTATATGTCACCAAGTCAGAGCCAAGGGTGTGCAATGCCCTTTCAAACAATCTTAACCAAGCCCTTGGGACTGTAAGATAAATTGACAGGGGATCTGAGTAAGATTAAATGTGTGGATAGCACTTGGAGGATGAGAAACCTGTATAAATTCATACAGGAATAAATCCCAGCAATTGTATTTACTGTATTACCTAGAGCGGCTCTTCTAGCCTCTTTTGGTTCTATATTCCCTGGAGTATTTAATGAAAATTGTATTACAATTTTGATTTAGGAAAGGTATTTTTAAATCCTTATTGAATGGGGAGCAATTATAATCTCACCTCGATAATTATATATGAACAATAGGATGTCAAAGACTGTGTCCATTTTTATTGCTTACACACTAACACATTGTTGCAATAATATTTATTTGAATAGACTGTTATGGCAAGGAGCTAGCAACATACAGCACCTCCAAAATATTACAAAATAATATATCCCCAAGTTTAGTGCTTTTAACTTTTACCTGTGATCATCTCGAAGAAACTGTTACTTTAAATGGTACCATTACTGTACAGTATAAAACAGAATATCTCCAGTAGATCTACCACTATGTTATACAGTACAACTAACGGGACAAAAATTATATTCCTTAACACTTTTCTTAATGAGACCATTTTCAAATGTAAAGGATTTAACTAATTAAAAGAATGAAGAAACACAGGCTTACAAGCAAAGGCAGACAATCAGCCCAGTGTTTTAATCTGGAATTTTAATTCATGAAACACGAGACAGTAATAAACCTGCTATTATCAATCATCATTGAACAGAAACGAAAGCTGTATTATTATTATTTATTATCTATTTCTTAGCAGACGCCCTTATCCAGGGTGACTTACAATTGTTACAAGATATCACATTATTTTTACATACAATTACATTATTTTTTTACACATTATTTTTTACATACAAGTACCCATTTATACAGTTGGGTTTTTACTGGAGCAATCTAGGTACAGTAGCAGTGTCCCCCACCTGGGACTGAACCCACAGCCCTCCGGTCAAGAGTCCAGAGCCCTAACCACTACTCTGCACTGCTATATATACTGTGTATATGTTTTCCTTACATCCCATTAGATTTGAAATAGTCTAATTTACAGTTAATAAACTAATTTTATCTAAAGTAAATGAGGCTTAAAGTACAAGTAATGGAAAACTGCATTTTAGGCTGAAATAGAAGGCAGTTTAGCAATACTCAGCAATAATGATAGGGTTTAGCCTGAAAATACAAAATTAATTTAGCCCAGTATTCAGTGATTGGCCAATGTATGTACTATATTGTAGCTCCCTCCGGGTGTGAGCAGGTTTATAAATAGGGTTGATTTTTGTAGAAATGTGAGACAACACTTGTGAACCGTAAATTGGAAAGTGATTATTATTTTATTTTTTTGATCAAACTGGCAATTGATAGTATCATGAAACAATACGTCCACTGGGCTTGACATGCATATTCATAAACCTGTTCACAACCTTTGCGTTTCCAATCAAAACACTAAACTCACTTGCCATTACAGAAAATGGGTAACCATGTTTCTTATTAAAATTCGGATGAACCAGCAGATACAGTGATGTTTAGACAAACAGGATTTAGACATGTTTTGGGGACATTTTTATTCCCATTATACTTAGTTAACCATATATAGCAAACTCATTGAACATGCCTTGGTACTTTACCATATAGTACAGTTTGCGTACCTCATGTATCAGCATTAGAATGTTATGATTCATGGTTAATTTATTAAATGACATTTTATTTAACCAATGTTATGAATGTAACTGTTTATGTATTAATTTTATCTGCAATCCACTTCAATACGCGAATAAACACCTTTTTTTGCCATATAATATTTTCTTCTGTAAAACAATATTAGAGAAATAGCAGATAAATCATGTGCAGAAATACAATGTTTATGATCACAGGAGTCACTATACCATACATGCAATAGCATGACAATATTGTGTGGTATTTTTTTTGTGTTAATTTTGAAACTTTCAGCAGCGATTACACTTGTTTTACGTTAACTGTAATCGTGTAAAAGAGTAGTGTGTTTTTGAAGCCCGAGTCTGTACGATGAATATTTAATATTAAATGTCACTGTAAAGAGACAATTAGTGATTGGTGTTTCCATGACTCCAGGGGTGGGGCCACAGGTACAAGAGGGTTTGTGCTTGGAACGGGAGAGGAGGAGGAGGAGGAGGAGGAGGAGGAGGAGGAGAAGGGGTGAGATGAGATTCAGAGTTCAGGTGAATAGCAAGACTGTGCTGGTTTGCAAATAACTTATGTTTGTTTTTTTTGTTTTTGATTCTCATGGAGGTACAGACTTTTAATGGCACGGAGAAGCAAGTCCTGGATTTTCTGTTTTTGTTTTGATTTCACCCTCACAACCTCCCTCACTCACAGTTTTGTTTTGTATAAAAATAATAAACTTGTTATTTATAACTCAATGCAACTGTGTACATTGTCTCCTTATCGTGACCATCCTGTCACAGTCACCTTTCATACAAACCAGTGTACCATGTATAATCAATCTGAACATGCTGGTCAGTCTTCATTGGAATAACTTTACTTAAAATAATTCCTCTGTGATCGCTACAACTATCCATTAGGGGAGCAATTGGTTAAAAGAAAATGAATGTTTCCTTGCCTCTATCTTCGGACTACTTTAATCCGGTTATTTCTGTTATTTGCTACTCCAAGCACTCCAAATTCAGTGACAATACATTTTACATGATCTTTTCAATGGACTTTTAATTTAATGTGCCATGCTATTAAGCATACATCGAAAACATTACAGATTCTGACTCAACTGTCCTGTTTTGCTGTTTCCACAAGATGACTCAGCTCTGAGCAATACAGTAACATGCTGCAAGTTATCAGTTTTTTTGGTGCTAGATGTTTGAGAAGTCTGCCATTAAATTAAAGAAAAAAAGTATTTCCAATCTAAAGAGCAAGTAGCTTTGATTACCATTCACAATCACATTTTGACACATTGTAGCATGATATGTGGATAGGGTACTTGGTGCTCCATCTTAGTTTAAGTGAACGGCTTTTACTATGTATGACATCTAACTGAACACATGACGGCTGCAACACATTGTGACAGCAAGTCCAGAAGATGCTGATAGTTCTCGCTAGAGATCTAATTCTGCCATCCGTCAGAGCAATAGATAAATCCATAATATAAACAGTTAGATTAGCTGTCCTGACATGCTGTCTCAGCACAAAGTTATTTGATAGTGATGGAGATACATTATGTTATCTTCCTTCATACATCCATTTGTTGTGTTGGATGTCAATATCTGGATCAGCTAATACTAATTAAATATTTACAGTAGTCTCTCCTAAGAGAAAACTTCGCCTAAGGGAACACCGTTGTGGTGAAACAGATTTTTCCCATTGTAAATGCTCTGGCTAAAAGAACAGGCACTTCTCTTAAAAGAACACCTTGCCACCAATAGCAATTCGTTCACAATGGATACAGTACTGTTTTGTAAAAAAGCTACTTGAGGTGCACTGATTGGTTTATTAAATCTTTCCAGAACCGCTGTCATATAATTGAATTGTTTTGTATTCTGATTTCCACAAGTGCACCTCATTGGTACAAAATGCCATGTAAACAAACGGCAAAATGCACCGCTGTTTCTCTTGCTACAAAAAGTGGGAAATTGTTCAAGCTCTTGAAAAAAACCTGAATAAGACACAAGTTGCCGAGCAATTTGGTGTTTCCCATTCTGTAAAATAAACACACATTGCAATCTTGCACACAAACCTTAAAGAGCAACTTGGTACGGGCTTTTAATATCCCAGTTATCTTAACTATTGGATTCTTCTTATTTAGAATCTCTTTCTGTTTCAGTCATCACATCATGGTGTCTTTTTAAAACCTCTGAACCCCTGTGGTCTCATAAGAGCTCTCCAACATGTCTTCCTTCTAAGTACAGCTGGTGTACCAGAGTGTAACCATGAGCATGTTCTCCAGACACACACTGCCTCCAGTGGATGTAAGAGATACTGCAGTCACGCAATGTGGTATTTCGTACTGATGTATTTCTTGTTTCCACTTATGGCAGAGTTCTTTAGAATCTTTTCTTAGAGCCGTTGTCAAAATGAACTCTAATATCAAACAATACAGTCCCTTTGATTAACACTTTCTAAAACAAAATAACTCTGGCCTTTTAAATCGGTCAGTCCCTTTGTAGATTATTACGTTCACAGTGTAGTATAATTTTGTTCTGAACACATTTCAAGTTGAATACTTCAAAACGCCGTTATGCCTTACAATGACACCAGCAGTCATGATGCTGATAGATCTACTTCCTGAGTCAGTCACACAAACATTTTTTATTCCTGAATCAAATTGAACAGGATGATTTTTGCACAATGATAAAGTGTTAGCTGTGTTTTCAAGACCACAGTCGAGCTTGGTCAGAAATCAATTTCTGCTTCAGACCTTACCATCACCTGGTCAAAACCTTAACTGGAGGTATGATTTAAAAAAAATGGTGGCTTAGATCCATAATGGTTGTAATATTAATATTTGGTAATTTTTACTAAACAAGCCAGATAAAACAAAGAATGTACACTGTATTACATAGTTATAGAATTAATCTGCATCCCATCAGACGGTTTCAAACAGTAGCCTTCTTAATAAATACTATAATCTTACATAGCAAATTCTGAATAGTAGGGTTTTTTTGTTGTTGTTTTTTTTCTTACTGAATCTCATTTTGGAATCTGTCTTGCATTCATTTCAATATAATATCAGAATGACTGGGTGAATGATATGACACTGTTTCAGTGTGGAGTAGTGGTTAGGGCTCTGGACTCTTGACCGGAGGGTCATGGGTTCAATCCCCGGTGGGGACACTGCTGCTGTACCCTTGAGCAAGATACTTTACCTAGATTGCTCCAGTAAAAACCCAACTGTATAAATGGGTAATTGTATGTAAAAATAATGTGATATCTTGTAAGTCGCCCTGGATAAGGGCGTCTGCTAAGAAATAAATTATTTCAAATGATGCCAGGTTAGTAAGCAGGTGTAGAACTCCATCTAAGGAAATTAATTATCTGTACTCAGATGCTTAATTTAGTTTTAAACATACTTTTTCTTCCATGCATTGTACTTGTTATATAAACAGAATACTCCATGAACATTCATGGAGTGCTGAGTTTATTTCATTAGTATGGCTGAAAACTTACTCAGCCCCTACGGGGGCTCGTTGGTTCATGCAGTTCAGTTCATGGAGTATCCTGAATTGTTCTCGGAATCACAACCACTGCAGTACTCTTCATATTAAATGGGTCCAGTATCTAGATCTGTAGAAAGAAAAAAAAACATACCATTATGTTATAATCCCTTTGTTTCACAAGTAAGTTGTCATATTATATAACCAGTTCTTAGACACATCCTAAGGCAACACTAATTATTCAACTGGTGTTTTGGAATTGAGCAGTCTCTGTTGTATTTGAAATGCCAGAGCAGGTAAAATGTATATTGATCATGCTGCACAGTTCTGTTAAAAATGCCCTTTTCTATCTTCAAAAACCTGAGGAGCATCTTGAAAAGAAGACAGTACTTGAACTTGAGACTAATGCCCAAGGCATTTGCTCTACTTGCCGTAACTTTAAATCCCTGATTGTAGCTTCAATAGAACTCTCATAATCACATCTAACCTTTGAGTACAACTGGTACACCACAGTGTAGCCTTTCAGCTACCCCCTGCAACAAGCTGTCTCTAGTGAATGTAAGAAATACATCAGTAAGAAATAACACATAAAACAAATGTATTCTAACAGGGCAAGAGAGTTTAATGGTGGCACTCTGGTGTACCAAATGTACTTAAGAACGTACACATGCTTTTTAGAGCTTAGCTGAGTTTTTTGTTTTTAACTTCTGAGTTTTAAGCAAATGACCAGGATGTGGTGACTGAAACAGAAAATTATACAGTGGTTCTAAGCAACAAGAAGAATATATTAGTTATAAGAATATAAAAAGTTCAAATATCTAAATGCCCAATATTGTTATATGCTGGGTTGAGATCAGGTGAACATGTAGGCAAGGCATTTGGAAAGTACTATCTTGAAAACAGCTATGGGAACAAAAGCACAATTTTGTGCTATGCTGTAAATCATGGTGACCCCAGAGTTACAGATATACTCTTGTTTGAATACCGGGATTAGCCAACAGAGATGATCGCATTACATCATTTCTATGTTTTAGGATTTTAAAAGCTGGCCAAAGCACAACAGAAAACATGGTGGACTTTTTTAATACTCTCTCAAATTTCGAGTGTTTGACACTCACTGAGGAATATTATTAAACTGAAACAGTTTTTACTTTTGTTTGTTTTTCAATATATTTCTTTTATAATATGGCTATAATACATTTATTTGGTAAATATTTTTTGACCTTAGGAATAGTCAATTGTTGCTGCTGTGATGTTGATTACATGCAGGGGCACTGAGACTCCGCTGATTGATGTGTTCATCATATGTCTGGACTGAGTGTAAGGTTGTATACATTTTAATAAATATTTCCCAACGACATGCCTTAAAAGCACCTGGAAGCGATCCAAAGTAATTTGTTATTTCTGAATAAACTTCAGACATTTCTGCAGCAGAAAGAAAAACAGAGAGTTTATTCAAGGATAAGAGCCCTTACTGAAGAAAGACATCCTTTTGGGATTTAGCTAAAGATGCTAAATGGGTGTTTGTCACAAGAGAGAGGGAGAAAAGAAAAAAATAGAGCATTAAGGTAATAATGATCGTGACAATAATTAATGCAGACGTCTCCAACAATATAATTATGATTAACATTAATAAGCATAATAAAAAATATAAATGTAACCGTGTAGATTAATATATATGGCCATTATTGGTCATTTTGGCTTGGACCCAAATGTAATGGTGCTTCTTAAACTCCTCCTAACGGAATGCCCTGAAAGTGCATATGAATGCAGAGGCCTCATTCCCCAAGCTCTTGCCACTAGACGCCATCTGTGAGCCTTTAATGCTTATACGCATCAGCAATGACACGTGTGCCCTAGATACCATCTCCTTTGTTATATAAATTATAAACACATGTGTTTAAAGGTTCTGTGTCTTCTGTTTATATAAATCCATAGTTTACAAATGTTTCAAACCTAGTATCATTGTGCAACAACATAAGGAGCTGGCAATTCAACCCATGCCCTGAAAAAAAACCTTTAAAAGACTCTATTAAACTTATTATTTAAGTATTGTAAGACAACACCATCTTTTGTACTAGGAGGTACTTTTGAGGATTACCCATCACAATTCTGTATACACACTTTGAACAGTTTTAACTGCTCCAGTATTTGGTGAATTTATTCATGAATACATTTTATTTTACTTTTTCTTACACACATGTAACAATGTATTTAGATTCAAATAAATACAATATAATGCATTCCTTTGAGTATTTTTTTTTTTAATTGGGTGTGTTACCCATTCAGTTATTTCATTCTGAAGCATTTCCTAATAGAGTAAATGAGCAAGTTGCCTTCTGTTTTTAATTCTGCCACACATGTCTGTTTGGAAAGCTTGGTATGTAATGCTTTCTTGTTGTACTCCATGCAAGAGACATCATTGAGGTTGTAAGATATTTCTTCTGGTTTGTTGCCCATGACCTTGGTATTCATTGGAACCATTTTACTGAATTGGGTCGGTTCTCCAGAGAAATGTCATCACCAGACATTGACAAAGCAGTTGGTTTGCCTGACAGAAGTTTGATGAGTTTCCTGCAACAGTTTAACTCACATATCCTGTAAATAATGATGATGAAGTGCTAATCAGTTAGGGCTGACCGCAATGTAGTTCTGCACAAAGAAGGATCTGCCAAGTTGTTCACTTAGATGAACATTTTATGGATTTGCAATACAGTGCACAAAGTACAAGTTAGTATGATAAAATGGTTAGTGAAAAGCTAACATCTGTGTTTATAGCTGGAATACATAACTCTGTTTTCAAGGGTGTGATGGACTTTCTTTTAACTATCTTGTCATTTTCTGGCATTTTCTGGCATTACAAACTCATATCTGTATTGGGGGGGGGTTCAAAAAACAGTGTTACTGTATCAAACTTGCTGTATCGTAATGACAGCTTTAGTAGCAAGCGATTTTCAAATAAAATTTGTTAATAAAATCAATCCGATAATGCTTTGAAATTGAGTCGATGAGGCTGTTAATGAACGCATTTCTCGTTAAAAAGTTTAATTGTCGCAGGTCGTGTACATCACTTCCTGTCTCAGTGACAAAATGCATGTTAACGAGATCAAGAAAAATGAATGGAAGCATAGTTTGCTGTTATGGAAACTACTAGCATACAGGGAGACGGCTCTCCACCAGCGAGCAGCAGCCAAATGGAAATAAAAAAAATAATGGGAATATCAATTTTGTGTATAATTTATGAACTTAATTAAAAATTGTGCATTTTGTCATCCAGAATGTATATTTACTTAGAACACATATAAAATGCTGATTTACGATTATCTGGCGTGTGGGTAAAAATCGGATGGCACGGATTAAAAAAATAAATACAAAATTTAAAAATGAACCCCCCACTAGTCATAGCTTACTTTTAATGTGCATTTTGCAATTTTTTTTTGTGAAAAAGAAAAAATGCCTTTTTTTTTGGATGGGGCGGGGGGTAAGCTATTTATGTGGGCTTGGTTGGAATTTATTTTCTTACATTGACATCTACTTTTGTATGTATTTTAGTATGTACGAATGTAGGCTATAAATAAATAAATTTGAAGTGGCATTTGTGTTTATAGTTGTTAGTTATTATACATGTATACCATGTATGTAACACATCATTATATATTTATTAAGCTTTTAAAATTATGACAGAATTCCCTAACCCAATACACAATGTGTTTATATTGTTCATTGAATTTTCTCTGGTAGGCTACTCTTTGCTTGCCTCTGCGATAAATAAACTCAACATGTTTAGAAGTAGCCATCGAACACTTACAGTATTACAAGAACATTTTATATGCATACAGACGTGTGAAGATGAAAGTGTACATTGTACATAAAGTGTGAGGGAAGTCCGACAACATTACAAATACATTTAGGCAAAACCCATATCAATGCTCTCTTGCCTGTAAGGAAACTTTATTGTAATATCTAGTATGTCTTTGTATGTTTTCTATACCAAGATTTCATTATTTACTCTTATTTTTTTATTATTTTTTTATTTTTTGGTTTTTTACCCCAGTTTTTGGAATGACCAATTATTGTTTTTATCCCGGTTCACCGTTGCAACCCCCCCCCCCCAGCGACTCGGGAAACAGAGGCTGAAACACACGTCCTCCGAAACGTGTTCCTGTCAATCCATCATTTTTCGCACTGCGGATCCACAGAGAAGCTATCAGACCTATAGTGGACAACACATATCTGAATGGCTCCACTGCAGACTCCACAGACGCCCTATCAGCCACAGGGGTCGCTGGTGCACAGTGAACCATGGATTCCCCTGCCGACCTAATCCCTCCCTACCCAGGTGGCACTCGGCCAATTGTGCGCCACACCCTAGGAACCCCCGGTCACCTGCAATCACCTGCAATCTCCAAGCTATAGGGCGCATCCTGCACTCCACACGGAGCGCCTTTACTGGATGAGCCCCTACTCTTAGTTTTTAATTTGTATAATTCAAATGAATTCTACAGTACAGGTCAGTTGTCATATAATGTATGTATTCAGAGTTCAGATAGGCTACAGTTGCATTGATCATTTCTGTAACAATACACTAGGTGCAAATAAACTTATATAATTTTAGCAATACAACAAATGTTCTGTAAGGTTACAAATGATTATTATTATTATTATTTATTTCTTAGCTGACGCCCTTATCCAGGGCGACTTACAATTGTTACACGATATCACATTATTTTTACATACAATTACCCATTTATACAGTTGGGTTTTTACTGGAGCAATCTAGGTAAAGTACCTTGCTCAAGGGTACAGCAGCAGTGTCCCCACTGGGAATTGAACCCACGATCCTCCGGTCAAGAGTCCAGAGCCCTAACCACTACTCCATATAAATTGCATTCATAACCACAAGTATAGAAAAGGCTAAAATATTTTCATAACTACAAGTATTGAATTATCTAGGTAGTCTGTAAGAAATTAACCCTGATCCTGTACACTCTCTCTCTCTGTATCGTCGGCGTCATAGCCGCGGTCTGTTACATTTCTGTTTCAAGGTGAGTTATATACTCTTTCGTTAATTAAAACCCTTCTTTTCCAAGTGCAAATTAACTCCTGATAAATTATGACAACACGGATTTGCTTTTAAATTTCCACGCAAACAAAAGAAATAGTCGCAAGAAGCACTGCTCGTTAAGATATTAATATTATTTCGTAAATCAACATAATTTCGTAAATCACATTAGCACGATTATTTAATAATGAAAAAGGAATAACGACCGCTTGAAAATGCCTAAATCAACGCTACATTCTGATTTGTTGATTACAGATGTTTCAATACAAATGTTTGTAGTCGGACTATCGTTTATTGTTTAACAGCAGGAAAGTGGTTTCTGATTAGCTTGACCTTGGACTGAAGAGAATGACAGTCAGAAATATACTGTGAAGGTAGATTTATAAAGGCTAGACACATAATCACAGCATTATATATTCAAGAAAAGAAAGTGTTAGACATCACCTAAAATTATATAACCAATTGTCCGAGTATACCAATTATATATATTTCTACTGTGCCAGGATTTTTTCTGGGTCAATCTGTAGTACATTCTTATCCTTACTTGTTTGTAACTTCTGGTTTGTTTGGGGGGTTTTTTGGCATGAGCTGTCAGTCAAGCAGATGGTGTTGTAGGGATGTATAGTCTCCAAAGGACCTGGCTAGAATTAGAATGATTTTTCTTATGCAATGAAGTGATGCTTGGGCCAGATGGACCTAATTAGCATATTCTGTTTGCATATAAATGTAGCATTATTTTCTCATTGCTTAATGTAAGAAATCACATGCTGTACTTTTATAAAGGTAAGTATTCTCAATGTTGCTTATCATGCTTTTATTTAGTATATGTGACAATCACAGAAAATGTATTTCTTTATGTCCTCCTAGGTTTGAGGTTGCAGTAGGATGTATTATATTGACCACTGCAGGGAGCAAGATAAATCCAGGATAGTGTTTAACTGGGGCTTAACGAGCATTCTCATAAGACAGAGTGAAGTCTAAAGAATGGAAGCTGCTACTTTTAGTTCTGTTTAGTTTTAGGTCAGTAACCCTCCCAATTTGTCAAAGTAATCCACTCGTTAAAAAGTCTTAGCACAATATTCTATGTGTTTTATTTGGATGGCTTTATATATTATTTTTGATATTACAAGTATTAATGGAAAATCAGTATTAAAACTGTTGTAAACAATGTATTGAAATGGTGGCTATGTGTCTGAATAAATATCTTAGTTTTATCTATCATACAGTATCCAGAACTAGGATAAATAATGCATACATTTTTATAATCTTGCAATTAGAGATTTGTATTTTATTTTACTGGACACTAAACAGTCTTACTGGATGCTTTAATACATGCTGTTATTTGCCCTGCTAAACACAAAAATCACAGTAATGTTAGCATTGACTAAATGGTTTAGCTTAATGTGTCTATTGTTATTGCTGAATTAACACAGCAGTAAGGCTAATGCATAAAATACCAGCAATGACTTAATATATTTTAATTTACTTTTCTAATGCTGATTGCTTTAACTAAATACTTTTATTTTGTAGACTGAATTTAACCAAAATAATGCATTTGTGTAAGTAAAAGGGGTTTATAGATATTAAGATTTCTGATTGTGCTAATAAGATTATTGCAATTCTCAAGTCATAAATGATCGTACCAAGTTTTTCTGAGAAGTAACGAATGGAAGCCAGATGTGTTTTGTCCTGTTTGTATTCTACTCTTTTCAGTCAATCTGTTCCGTCTGGGACCCGTAACATTTATATAAAACAGCAGTAGGATGATGGGTTTTATTATTATTATTTTATTTATTTATTTATTAGTATAGAAAACATATATTTGTATGCAAACTGCAAAGACACATTTTGTGGTATAATAAAGGATGATGAAAAAACTGACAACGAAAGAAATTACAAGGAATGCAACATGAAGTCAGTTACAGGCATCAATTTTTTTGTTTTTTTGTTTAATACTTAAAAGTTTTCATAAATCTAATAAACAACTAAGCTTTTTTAAATTAGTACCCACAGTTGTTAACTTGGGTCACACTTTATGTTAAGTATTAACAACCAGCTGATAAACATGTTAATATAAATTATTTCCTTTTCTGTTAATTGTTAGTTAATATATAACAGGCCAGCTAAAACTGCAAACTTCAGATCCCTATAGATTATCAATTCCCAGTCAATCATTCATCGATTCCCAGTCAATCATTTATTTGAACTCGGTTCAACTTGCTACTGTAGTAATGCTTATCAAATGAAATCACTATGCAGAAGAGCCTGGCTCGTCTACATTCGTGTTTATAGACAATTTAACCGCATCACAACGATAGGGAACAGAATTAATAACAGCAGTGTATCACACAACAATGCCCATTACATTCGTTTATAAAAATGGTAATGAATAACCCTTAGCTCAACATCTGTTAACAGTTAATAAACTAAAAAAAGTGGCCCTTAAAATAAAACGACCAAAAATTGCTCCAGGATACTCATGTTTTGTATATAACAGTATTATTTTCTCCTTTAGTTTAATGTAATTTGTTTTATTGTATTTTTATTTTTGAAGTGCTATGGTAATGTATAACTGCTTTATTAGAATTGGTTCCAAGTTCATGAGTGATGGTTATTATATCAGTGGATTGGGAATAATACCTTTGCCAAGTTTATTTTAAGTTTATCCAAAATCACTTGTGTCCTTGAATGACCAGAAAAAGGATTACTAACTTTTGTGAATAAATCCATCTTTTTGTAAACCACGAACTTATGAAAGTTACAGCATAGCCAACTCAGGGCTGGTTTTGCTTTTACAGTACAGCTCCAACAGCTCTGAGTCCACTCTTGAGGGGGGCCAACTTTAAGTTATCTGAGTCCCCACAAGAACAGAATAAACTCACTGTGTAGTTAAGAACTGGCAATGATGATTCAGGCTAAGTAAATTGTATATGTAAAATATTTTAAGTAAAAAAAAACTGATGACATTTGAAGATAGTATACTACTGTTTACTTACCCATACAAGGGGTATTATGTTCTGATGAAAATGTAAATGCCTGCAAAGGATGTAATATATAATATAACATTCTTCAAACTTTATGTAAAGGTCTGATATACGACAATGTAGGATTCTTTGTACATAGCAGGTACTGCAGTTTGGATTTCACTGATTGATGCATGGTGCATGTTGGATATTGTAGGATAAAAATAAAACATTTCTATTCCATACTACACAACAAATATTACCCTGCAACATGGTTTTAATCAAGGGGATGGAAACAGTACTGGAGAACACAATAAATAATTGCTTTATTTCTAGGCTGAATTTCAATAACTTCAAAGCCAATTCCTTCTGCTTTCTTGTCAGTTCTCATCGACCTGAGTTATTTTCACAACTTCTACTCCTAAATATTCTTTGATGGCTTAAGTAGGATGGGCTTGTCTCAAACTTTAATCCCATAAGGAAAGGCTCATTTGTTTTGTCATTGTATTAGTCTCCTTAATCTAATGTGTTTCATGTGTGCATTATGAAAGATGAAGAGGAATAATTCATTCTTATGTATATACTGTGCAGAAATCTGTGACTTTACTGCCAGTACTAAAAACAAGTACAAGCTCGACAAATTCACTACTTAAGACAATTTTAACTGAAGTAACTTTGCTTGTTTCAAGATGTATTTGAACTCAGCTGGCCTTACGAGCACGATGGCAAAGTATAACATGCAGTGTAACATTTTGTTTTGTGGATATTTGTTTGCAATTAAGAAATTGTCATTCAAATACTGCCAGGAGGGAAACAACAATCACGCAAATGACTAGTAACGGTATAAGTAGTTAGAAGCATGTTTGAACATTTGAACATTTATTAAGAGGTGAATTTTCAAGAGCCATGGTCTCCTGACCACAGTCGAGAATAAAAGGAGGAATATAGGCAAAATAAAATAAATATGGGAAGATAGGAAACAGCACATCTTACAGGTATTGCTATAACTTATATGGACATGATAGTGGCTTTTTAAGTGCTATTAATTAATGCCTGGTTACCAGCCTGGTTTAATGAAAATGGTAGTCTCTATTTTTTTTCTTTTGGTTTTGAAATGGTCTTAAATAGATGTTTCTGTTAATGCAATACATGCATGTTCCATCATAACACTTAAAGGTCAATGTACTGCAATACCTGAACAGATTAAGTGCCTCTAAATGAAGAATTGTGACCTGGCCTCACTGCTGCAGTGGCTCAGGTTAACATTGGGTCACTTGTATAATGTCATTCATCTACCAATATAAAACAGTTGTCAAAAGTACAGCTATTGCATGCTTACTAGTCAATTGAAAATAGATGACATGTCTGGATAATTCGCTCACAGGACATTCCGAGTTCAAGAAGATTATTTATTTTCTTAGTAAACTGTCTAATGTTGTTTGTTGTCTAATTATGTTTGTTTCTAATTTCAGTAGTGTGGTGCCTTCCAAAAACAACAGGAGTAATGGACATTTGGCATGCAGACCCAGCCATAACCCTAATTACATGGAGGCCTTGATTTAAACTCACTGGGCAAAGGGCTTCTTTTTAGATTTATGTAAACTATGTATTCAGCACAAAATGGACTTGGATAGCATCTGGATTAGAAATTGGTTGATGACTGTGCTTTGAACTTTAGTGTCAATTACAAAATGTGTAACTGCAGATCAAGCCAAGTTTTCTCTCAAGAATTGTAAATGTTCAAGCTCGACAAGCAATCTTTATAGCATCCTATCACTCTGCCAAGGATTTCAGGATCCCTTAACAGACAGTCACCGCGCAGTGCACTGCATCCCTGTGCTGGAATATAATTATGTCCCCTGGATGAGGTCATACAGAATGTGATATGTAACCTGACTGAGATAACACATCTAAATGTATTCCATTACTGTGTGAGTCGTGGTGGTGGTGGTGGTGGTGGTGCACTGCAAGGTATACAAGAACACTGGTTTAAACTCCAGAGTCAGGAATGCAAATGAGGGGGTAGTAAAAGCTGAGATGCTCTTTGGTTTTGTAAATTATAATTAAGAGATTTTGAGTGATGTTTCTTTTCCGGGGTAACTGTGTGGCTTATCGTGCTTTCACTGTGCCTTTTCAATTCTTAACTGTTTTTACAGCTTTTTTTCTCAGTGTGTCTTTCGCATTTGCATATATATATATATATTTACAGTGGAGAGGGGGTTGTGATCAGGTCATTTTTGAACACAGTAGTATGTGCTTATTTTTTGTAAAAGCACTAATAGATACAGAGGTCGTTGATGCAGCAGTACCCATGTCTCTTCCTGCTAACTTTTCCGTTTCAAAAGGCAGGCCTTACTCAGCGCAGTCTCTGCTTTAGTGTTTAATCAGCTGTACAAATGCCAGTTCCCTATGTCAAGGCTCATCTAAAAGAAATGATTCCTCTAACAATCATTCCACATGCTCAATGATTAGCACTGGGAATTTGGACTAGGGGTTGCGGAGGAGGTGTCAGTGCAATGTAACAGCAAGCTCCTTGGGCAGGCTGGTGTTAGCAAGTATGGAAATCCTTGTAGGCTGCCAAATAAATCGTGACTGGGTGGGATCAGCATTCAACTCTCACTTGAATTGAAGAACATATAGGCAACAGTATTAGAATGCTGTCATGATAAAAAAAAAAAAAAAAAAAAAAAAAAACTCCTGACCTCAATGCATCTTAAAGGCACAGAGAGACAAAGGTTATGCTTCAAGCAGTAACTCATATTTAGGGCCTGTAGCTTTGCAGAACTTGTCTGCATACTTGTAATTTAGTGCAACAGCCACACAATGTCAGTTCAACATAAGTAAAGTAATAAGCACTAATTATCATCATATTTCTTAAATTTCACCATTTAGTGAATTCATCATCTCTTTACTACAAAATGAAATTTATAATTAAAGTTCGGGAGGAGGGTCAGACACCAATCTTCGCGTCACCAAGTTGAATCATTCAATTTACACATTAGCTCATTAAATTGTTAGCACTATAAATACCCTCTTCACTTATCTCTCAGTTGCGTTTTGATTTCATCGCAACCCACCACCTCCCCATCTCCACCTTTCTTAATAACAATTTTTATGTTTTATCAATGGGGGTCTCAGCCTCGTCCAGTCGGCCAGGAAGCGAACCCTCAAACCAAGTTAGGTTTGATGCCAAATGAATGTGTAAATACAGCATACTTTTCTGTAAAATCGCATACTCCGCATTCTCTACAATTTTGTGATTGGTGTTTGTCCCGAACTACTGAACTACTAATTAGCAGCTTATTCAACAGAACGCTTTAGATGGCCACTGGCATTTACTTATCCCTTTCTTTAAATGTACCTTTCTCTAAGTATAAACAGTATAGATGGATTTCACAAGTATAAGACAACTATTTATATTTTTTTATTGCCTTATCATTATATTAAATTTTAAAATGTTGAATTTAATTTAAATTCAAACATTGCATGCTGCCAAATTATTATTTAAGATACAATGTTGCGGCTAGTTTTTTTTTTACGTTAAACTTTATAAACATTTTATGGGACCTTAGTAAACATTAGAAGTTAAGATTAGGAATCAAGAAGTTAGTACTGTATCGGTTGAAGTCTTTATTTTAAAAATACATAAATGGTGAAATGGCCAGTGTTTTATAAGTAGCCAGTAGTTAACGTGTTAATCACTTCAATATTCTTTAGATCACTTTAATTGTAGTCGATATGTGGGTATCGTGAGGATTGGGACTGAATTGCATGCAAGTCAGTTCATGCAGATTCTGGATTTGTCAAAGTGAATGATCTGCTAGTGAATAATCTCACTATAACAACCTATATCATTGGCCTGATGTAGTTTACCTTTTGAGCCAATGCTCACTTCTGAGGCCTATTTTAGGGTTAAATTCTAAAGCAATAGGTGTTTAGGGGATTTTTTTAATGTATACTCATTTCATTTCATTAGGTCTGTTTTTGGAATTGTAAACAGAACGATGATATGATAATATTCCACCTATTCATTCTGCATTTGTACCAAGCATGGTAGATCAACAGTAAAACAGTAAACCAGAAAGAGATATGCCATGCACATTACAGCACGGCACAGAAAGAGATATGCCATGCACATTACAGCACGGCACAGAAAGAGATATGCCATGCACATTACAGCACGGCACAGAAAGAGATATGCCATGCACATTACAGCACGGCACAGAAAGAGATATGCCATGCACATTACAGCACGGCACAGAAAGAGATATGCCATGCACATTACAGCATGGCACAGAAAGAGATATGCCATGCACATTACAGCACGGCACAGAAAGAGATATGCCATGCACATTACAGCACGGCACAGAAATAGATATGCCATGCACATTACAGCACGGCACAGAAAGAGATATGCCATGCACATTACAGCACGGCACAGAAAGAGATATGCCATGCACATTACAGCACGGCACAGAAAGAGATATGCCATGCACATTACAGCACGGCACAGAAAGAGATATGCCATGCACATTACAGCACGGCACAGAAAGAGATATGCCATGCACATTACAGCACGGCACAGAAAGAGATATGCCATGCACATTACAGCACGGCACAGAAAGAGATATGCCATGCACATTACAGCACGGCACAGAAAGAGATATGCCATGCACATTACAGCACGGCACAGAAAGAGATATGCCATGCATATTACAGCACGGCACAGAAAGAGATATGCCATGCACATTACAGCACGGCACAGTATTTTCTGTCCTAAACGGTTGGTCTGGTAACACCTTCAACCATTTTGGACTTCTGTTATAAGATCAATTGATTGAAATAGAAATAATTCATTTTCTTGTAGCATTTGATCATTACTATTCCTGTGGGTATGATTTAAACCCCACTATCCCTAGCCGTGCATTACAAATTATGATTCACCCTGACCTTTCCCTTGTTGTCTGTTTTTCACCATTCTGTCTGAAATCAGAGTAGAGCTCCAGAAAGTCAATTATCTAGTTTCCATTCAGGGGCAGTACCCAAACCTGATACATGAAATTAAAGTGTCTTCCATGATTTAAAAAGGAAAATGCTTTTTTCATTCAGGGTTGTCTTAGAAAAACAACAGTCCGCACCTTAATTCTCTTTAGATAACCTATTCTATTACCAACCGAAATTTTCCAGAAAGTAGTTTTTAATGATAATATTAATAAAAAATAGGTGACTATGAAATTGTGGGAAATCAAGTTTTTTTCCAGGACAATTAAAAGCTCCAACAAACATGTTCCACTAGAAATATTTATTTAGAAAAAATGACCAATCCTACCAGAAGACACACACTATTGTACACATTTTCATGGAGGGCAATTATAAAGTTGCTTTTGAAAAACAAGGGGTCTATTCTAAGCAACCATGAATGTTGTTCTCCAGATAAATCTCTCCACCTGGCAGAAACCTTTTCCTGCATAACCTTACACCTCTACCAGGGGTTATGATACTCTGTTATGGTTAATGTAACAACAAAGGATAGTCATTGCACAACACATGGGCCAAATTAATAAAGCCATTTCAAATTGATGTGTAGTACTGTGTGTTTATCGGTGTGTTTTATGAAAAACGTCCTCATAAAAAGTGTGGCACTTTACTCAGTTTTCCTGACTTCTGAACTGTGTATCTTACAGGCCTTAAACTGATGAAATAAATACATTATAGGTGTCTAAAGCTGGCATTTCTGCTAAATTGTCTAAAAGCACTTTACTGGAAATACATACCTGTTTTTGTTTACTGTTGTAATTGAAATTTGTGTCTTCATTTTATGCTCCAAGCTCATACCACTACAGTACATAATTGATATGCTGGATCATTAAAGATGGCATCTGTTTAAAAAGTAAACAGCCTACAAGACCAGAAAACCCATGCACAGGTCATTAACAATACACAATAAGGACAAACAAGTAGAGAAAAAGATACTTGAATTGTAACTGACTGGGAGCTGTGTATGGAAACATCAGATGTTAGGCTGTGTACGATTCGCTATAACTAGGCTTGCTACTATTCGATTTTTATTTTTTTGCCAAATCGACGATTAATATCGACATCTATTTTTGGAAGAAGTTACCAGGGTTTTTTTTTCAAATCGACATTTATGCTTAAAAACATCAGGCTTTTAATGCCATTAGAAACATCTCATTTAGCAGAACCTCTTTATCATGGTTACCAACATTCTAGTTGAAATAACGTTTGATCACAGCAGAGCTACCTTGTATAGATAAAGATCCTACACAAATTTAAAGTGGTCTCAAATAAGCCATAGAAAATACAATATAAAAGTGTACTACACAGACTTTTATAGCATTGATTTACAAGTAAAAATAATATGCACAGCACAAAACATTAGATAGCTGAACAGAACTAACTTGCACTTATTATCCAGAGTCTGAGCTCCACACCTCTCCTGCTTCAGCACAGCTAGAGTTACTGAAGGCAAGGCAGACAGGCCCGCTTTATCCTGAGACTTCAGTTGTCGTTCTGGGTATTGTGCACAATACTCATTAAGTGTTTTCCTCTTGCACCCCATTTTCAAATCAAACTAGTAACTGTCACCGCATATACCTATAACAAAAGCCTACCTACACCTAAACCTGCTAATTTTAAAGTAGGTGCTTTGAATGATAGGCGCTGTAGCTGGCAAATGAAAGTGCACAGACGGTGCAGGTTTGATGATTGACAGTCATTTAAATGAATGAGAGCATTCTAGCGCTGCTTCAGTCAATGAGATCTGTCAGAACAGAATTAAATGACTGACGGTGAAACTACAGTAGCCACTAAGTTGACTGACAGCAAAAACTAGCCATTCAGAGCGGAACGGAGACGGGACAGACAGCACGTATTAAAACTACACAAACTAGAGATGATTTCTGAATTATAATTTTGGTAAGAAAAAAAAATAGCAAGTGGTTTTACTGATGTTTATCATACATAAATTTATTTCAGTCGAACGCAGATTTTTTGGGAATTTGACATTTAACGAGCTTTACCGATAGTAGCAAGCCTAACTATAACCTATTAGAGACTAGATAGCAAGACAGGTATAAGTGCCTTGAGCCTTCCTTTTGGCTGCAGAAACACCTGTGATGGACATGTTTTTAACAAGAAAGACAAGAATGTTTTTTGGCAAGAAAAGACCTGCTAGGCTGGGAGGTCCCACTTGCGGCTTATTACATTTTCAGCATCTTTTATTTTTTCTTCAGCAAAGCATTATCTCTGGTCACCCAGATGCAACAACCACCTTAGGCACCTACAGGCACAGAAAGAATAACTGGCATCGGCAGGAGAGGTCTGGCAGAGGGAGATGATTTAAGACAAAACACTGCTTTTTATGAAACCGTGGTAAACAGCAGTTCCAAAATGACCTATTGAGCCTGAATAACAATTCAGTTTTCTTTAAATGTCAAGGTACAAAGGTATTCTTATTTAGAGTGGATTGCATAACAGATGATTTGGGACTATACATTTAAATATTGGCAAGGTTTCAATATAAAATAAGAATTTCTCATAATATTGTAATATTTATCATGCAGAATTTACTAGCATGACAATTAGAACAGTATAAAACATAGCATAGAATTTAGCATGACCATTATGAGCATTTGAGATTTTAGCATGACAACATGGAATGACAAAGCATAGATGCTTTGGATTACATCATGAGGTCTGTCCTGCTCGCTGTCTCTTATTTCATCAATTTCCAAATAATACAACAAGATGTTTAAAATAAAATGTAATAAGACTAAATTAATATTTATTAGTCTTTTAACGTCTGGATCGCTCTTGCTGTGCATGTTTAAAAGCTACCTGTATTTAACACTGGGCTGCTGACTTCTCTGTGGGAATCCGAAGAGCTGCCTTCCCTAGTTGTCTCTGGTCTTACCCTTCAGCTAGTCTTAAGTTTAGGTATGGAAAGAAACACTGCTGACACTAGGGAAGCTAGGACGGGGATGTAGCTTGTTGTTATATTGTGGAAGATCCCTTTTACAACAGGAATCCAGAAATCAGTCAAACAGGCTGCACATAACATATATTGTACATTTTTCAGATTATTTTTTCATTGACCCTCAATTTCAGGCCAGTCCTATCCAAAGTGGGACTGGTGGTGACCCTTGTAACAATTGTAATTACAGCAAATGGCTGCCTAGTTAACACACATTAGGGTCTATTTGAACCATTTAAACAGCTGTGCATCTAAATACTGTATTTCAATCCAGCTTGACTTTTCTATCTGGGGTGAGTTATTGTCCTACATATTAACATTAATAACAATACAAATACAGTAGAATTAAGTATGAAAGAAACAGGTTTTAAAATGTTAGGGTGATGGTATTAAGATCAGCTTAAATCCTTAAAATAGACCCCACTGCTCACCAGCATTACCCAATAAAAAAGATAAAGGAATCAAAGCAATGTTAGGGGGATCTTTATATTAAAGATACATGTGATGTATACAAAGGTTATTTCAACCAGCAAATAACTACTTTTCTAGACCTTACCAAATCAAATGTTAAATTGGAGTCAGAAATTACTCCTGTAACTAGGGCTTTTACTCATTACAAAACCACTTTACAATGGTTACAGTTTCTGCTTTCCTGCTTTCTTTGTGTTTATGCTTCTTCAGCAGACAGACCAGAGCAATCAAACCTTACATCCACATGTTCTAAAATGAAATTCACCTATTTTACGAGAAATGTGTGCGCTGGGTGCACTTGAGTAGCTGATGTATTGTGAAATTGCTACACTTAATAAAAGGAACCATTCACCATTAAAATTCACTCTATAGAAGCATCTGAAAAGTACTCACTTATTTTCAAATGCACTAAATATGACTTTTTGCAGACATGTACTCAGCATTTTATAGTGTTTCCTTTAGGTTTCAGCACATTTTGCCTGTGTAAACTATGCACTGGACTCCTCTCACAATCTTCTCACTGCCTTTCAATAAAAATGAACTATGCATAAATGGTTACAAGAAGCAGAGTTGACTTTATCAGGAATTGGGTGTTGATTAAACTGTCACTTCTAAAAAAAAAAAAAAAAAAAAAAAAAAGTAGCAAGATATTTTTTTTTCAGTATGCAAATGACTGACTGGCAGGCGCACATTGCCTTAAGGAATTTGTCTCAGAAAACTGGATGAATCTCTAGAAAACAACCTTCCCTCTTTGGTAACATTGTGTTATTGGCAGGGCCTTTCCAATCTGTGCCACTTCTCATAAACATTAACAAAGTCACTTGCATGTAAAAATAAATGTCATTTGTACTACAGTAGCTTTTTCATATTTTATTTACAAGAATTGTGGGATATTTCTACTGGGATGTCAAACACGGCTTTATCCATTTCACAAAGTAAAAAGCAAATATATCTTTTAATAGAGGCTAATACAAGAGGTAATATAAAAATCTAAAGAAAGTGTGTTTGACATTTTCATTTTAGAAAACGAGAACAAAGATGTCTGTATGAGAACCTAATCAGGATCAATTCACTTCCTGGGCCGCAGGTACTAGAATTCTAATAAAGACCACAAGCTGGCATTCCCAAAGACTTTAAAACACGTAGCACTAAAAATCAGTCAGCAAAATGAAAAAAACAAAACAAACAAAAAAAACAAGAAAACATCAAAAATGGGATGTCGACTTTTTTTTCTTTTTCTGTATAGCACACAAACGGAAATTGATATTCTTCAGTTGTAATGATCATATTGTCTTAGATTGCACTACTTCCCAGACCCTTACCATAACAGCTCTAAGGGTTAACCATTCCTATTCAGTTTTAGGCCATGATTAGATGTCCTTACTTTTAAAATGTTTACTTGATGTATTAATTCTCAACATTATAAAAAGAAAAATCTAACACATGTTTACCATTGTGTGTGTCTTTTAAAATGTACTACATAATTGACTAAGATTTACTGGAATTATTATGTAGCTCTATGTATCTTAATGAGGGAAAGTGGGAAACGTTGACAAAAAGGTAAAATAAAAAGCAATTCATAACCAGTATTTCACATGGATTTGATACCTCTGTCATAACACTGGCTATTTTTTTTCCTCTGGTAACACAGCAAATGGATCTGTATATATAATACCACATCCCCACAAGACCTATCACATACAGTGTTTATGTAAAGTCTGATTCCCATGGTACCAAACAGAATGCCTCACTTCTTCTCATTAGAGATTGTGGGCCTTTAAGGAATTGGTTTATTTGCTTAACTTCCATTGAGCCAAAAAGTAGGACAGGTAAAGGGATTCTTCTCTCAATGGGGCAGTTTAATTAGAAGGGTGTCAGGAGTGCCAGAGTTACTCAGTCAGACGGAGGCTTGCCAAGGATGAACATCTGCAGTGCTTTGGCTTCCATTTGTTAGCTCAAAAAACAAATCCCACAGCTTCATTGAAGACGTGTGCAAGACATGTCAACATTGTGGCTAATAGGTATGCACTACCTGCTGGCCCAAAATTGTAAAACAACTTATTTAAATATAGTGGATATGACTTTTCCAATAATCACAATATAATAAAGAGGACTGCCTTCTATTTAAAATTACACATTTGTACATTCTCTGATATATATGACCAATATTAAATGTGTGGAATACTTGAAGATAGATCCAATGTTGCTAATGCTAAAAATGGGTGTGAAAGTGTTAAAAACACCTTTAAGGTTATGCGTATTAAAATAATGATCTACTGGTAAAAGTCCATGGAATAAAAAAAAAAAAAAAATCTTACATTCATTGTTTATTTTGTTAACACAATTTTTTAAATACTGTATATACAATTTCCCAACACCCTTCCCCCTAGTCACAGCACACATATTTAGTTGTAGTGATCTGCCTGCTTTAGGTTTTTCATTCATGTCATTACCCTTCCACTTATCCTTTTAGCATGTGTCCAAGTCAAGGCAGCAGCACGATACCTATACGCCTGTACTTTTACATTGCTTGGTATCAGTGGCAAACAATTGACTTGGAGGTGATTATTTAAGTCTGGTGTTTACACTTCAGCAAAAATAAAGACAGCTGAGCCAAAAAGATGTGCTTTGTATCTTACAGCAGTATAGCTTCCTGTGCTAAGCCCAAGTTTCTGTCAGAACAGTCTAACAAGGATAAGTCTATGAAGGTTAATTGCATCACTACCTGTGTGGCCACAACTGAATCATACATGCGTTAAGGATAGTGAGTATCTTGGAGTTTCTACATTATTTGCATAGTAGTACTCCAATGCTGATAACAAACCAAAGCCTAGGGGAATTAATTTACTGTAGTAAGGGCCCATGAGTGACATAACCACATTTGTGGGCTCAGGGTCTGAAGTTGATATATTACAGATGTCCCCCACAGTGAAAAGCATAAATATTAGAAAATTGTACAGTATGTTGTTATTCTAAACATACCAAAAACATCTCATGTTGTTAGGTTCAGAGGTTTGGAAGATCTAGGGCCAGGGGTTTCAATCCTGGTCCTGGAGGGCCGCTGTCCCTCCTGGTTTTTGTTCCAACTGTACCCTAAATTACATAATTGGACCAATTAAGTGCTTATCAGAAGCTTAATTGGTCCAATTAATTAATTTAGGGTACAGTTGGAACAAAAACCAGGAGGGACAGCGGCCCTCCAGGACCAGGATTGGAGACCCCTGATCTAGGGCATGAAAGTCAGGTCACAGTTTCTAAACTTCTAGCTGCATGCTGTCACAGCTGAAATTGCACTCAAGCTGCTATGTTTAACTGGTACTGAGACCTTCAGCTGTTTGTTGAGAAAAACAAATAAAGTAGTGTCAACATTCAGAATCTCCCTGATGATGTTAAAAAGGAGGTTGAAGTTTGTGTTTCACAAAACAGTCAAGTAGATAGGCCCACTGCTCATAGTATGCAGGGTAGTAAACTAAATATAGGGAGGTATTCCAGCTACTGCCACATTGCTACCACTACTGCAGTACAGTTAATACATGTTTTCTCTTGCTTTCGCTTATAAAGGTTTACCACTGTATTTTTGCAGTTTTGCCATGCTTTCCCCATGGAAGCTGATATGCTTCGCTGCACTATGAATAAACTAAATGTTTGAATAAGATGAACAGGAAGACAATAGTTTTTCAATATATTGTCTGCTAAATAGGCATGCTTATCTTCGGCATCACATCAGGCAATTCAGGTTCAAATGAATATAACATTATATTACCCAAGTCTTAGCTGAGTTCTAAGACATTTTTAGACTACTCTAAAATCTACTCTAATCAGCTTTCACAGATAACTTTCAACTGTGAGGTCAGGCTGTGGAGACTCATGCTAGGGGAAGAGGCCATGTTTTTTTGTTTCTTTGTTTTTTCATGAAAATGGATACAACAAAATATAGGTGTGTCATCTTCAGTCATTGAAAAAAGAAAAGAATATACAGTATTTAAAATCAAATGTGATATCAACATTTATATTAACCCATTTATGGTTCAAAATGAACAACAAATATCCCCCTAATCATTCTACATTGGTAGTAAAGGGACAATATTTGGGATACAACTGCACTTTTGAGACGTGTTAGGAAAACAAGAAAAATAAGAGTTCTATGGTAATACAGTATGTGATGTTTATAACATACTGTTTGCAAATTTTAAAAAAAATCATTTTGAAATAAATGAGTAGGAAAATAGATATTGATTGTATATGGCTCAATGTGTTTTTATATAAAATATACAAAAACAATTTGAACTAATTATAGACTGAAAAGATTTATACTGGTATTAAGGTTGGAGATTTACTATTGCAATTAAAAACATGGATTGATCAGTATCCGCTTTTTAGGGGGGGTTACTATATTGTGATGCAGTGGAGCACATAAAATGTAATAGTGAATATATGAAAAGATAAAAGAAAATACAAAAATCAATGTTTAAGAAAAAGTATAAATTAGATATGTGTACACATTTGGTTTATATTTTAACTGGGCACCTTAGCTGATCAAAGATGAAATGGGCATGGAGACTGAACCGCTGTGCTCTAAGAAGGTAGCATCCACAGGGTTGTCTTTAAGTCATGCTTGCAGAACAATGTGGGGAAGCTGTCTCTGCTTAGTGGATAGAGAAGAGAGACAGAGCGGCATTCTCTCACAAAAGTACTCTCTTTCAAAGTAATGAGCAATATATGGAATGTATAGCGCAAAGCATGTTGTATGAAGGTCATGGAATGCATATGGCAAGTTGTCCCTTAATGTGTCACACTCACAACTATTATTAGCTCTGCTGTACCTCAGAAAAACCACATGCTGCTGAGTCAAAAAGGAAGACTAAGGTTAATGCTGCATCTGTTGACTACAATGCTTGCAATATGTATTGTCTGTTTGTCTAAATCTGTTGAATTCCAGATATGCTGAGGATATAGACGTTAATCATCTTTGAGGAGAAAATGCAAAACAATCTACTGTATAAAATAAAATAAATAATACTGATATACTACACCTAATACTTTATGTGTAGTGTCACCCATGCATTAGCAATAAACATATACAACTATAACACATCAAGTTCCCTTCAGCCAATCAAAGCGCCTCAGCTAAATATTTGCTGACATCTTCCTATTTAAAAAGGTCCCTCTTCTCTAGTTGGGGATCCGGCATGGGCGTGTGGTGGGCAGGGTGAGTCATCCAGTCAGAGCTGGTTCATGTCCTGGCTATTTAAAGTTGCCAGTGTTCGCTGGGATTCCACTGGGAGCGTTGCATTGGCTGTGGTGCTCCCAGGGGTTAGGGATCACCATGCTATAGTAGACACAACTTTCCAGGCACCCAGTAGGCTCAGAGTGGATGCAAGCAGGGTTGACCAAGAGAAATATCTTGAAAACACACCACATCCACAAGTCTCTCTAAACCATATTTCTACTACTGGAACCAAAACTCCTATTCCCTTATTATGCTGCGTGACTCACACATCCAGAAGATGTGGTATCCAAAAAGTGAGTCATCTACTGATGAGCCATTCCTTATATTATATATTCCCACGCTTTGTTACTCTGTTATTAAATAATTTAAATCCATGCAAGATCTAGTTACGTCAAGTAATGTCTGGTTACTTTCAAATCTCAATCATGTTAAATAAGAATGTCATTTTTTTTCTTTTGGAAGGATAACAGGAACCGAAGAGCCTGCAGTCACTGCCACTTTTGCGTGATTCACTGCAGAGGCGTTAATGGCTTTTGAATGTGACATATCCACGATTAGATTCCAAAAAGTATAAATAGCCAATGTATTTTAGTCTGCACTATTTTTGTACAGTATTAATTAAAAATGATCCATTTGTTTAATAATACATTTAAATGTATTAGAAACGGTTCAGTATGCAATTAACCCCCTGAGGTTAATGTATGAAACTCTAGCCTCACACTTTGAGAGAATATATACTATCCAGCAGAAGCAAGGCATCAGATTATTAGATCCTGTCTTTAGTACTAGCCTTCATTGTAATTGTCCGCTCATGTACTGCAGCACATCGGTGCCATATGGAGGAAAATCATGTTTGTTAAGTTGTGACAATGAGGTCTATTTTAATGGGTTAAACAGTGGTGGATTTTAATACCACCACCCGAAAATAATAATAATTATTTTTAAAAAAAACTGTGGACTAATAAAGTTAATATGATTTGCCACAGTTCAGATATTTTTTTTTCCCATTGTGTTGGATCTGCTTTGGGCAGATGGTGGATTGTTTACATTTTTGGCGGCAGTTCTGAAATTAGCGTCTTCAGTCTTTCCAGTCAGGTAGTATTACGGTGCATCATGATAAAAGTCAGAAGATGCACCTATTATTTTCACTCAAGAGTATCCCCAAGCAAAATTCCAGTACATCTTGTGTACAAATGTCATCCTGTGCATAGAAGAGAAACTGTTTTTTTAGTGTTAATTAGTAGTAAATTAGTAGAATTGTGTTTGTGTGATTTATAATAAATGAACACTTAGTGTGTAGGGTGTCTCTCATCATAAGAGATGCACAGTTGAAGCTGGCACAGCCTTCACGAGATGACAATACAATACACAACAACAAGAGACAGCCCACATTATATTGCATGACAGCACATAACTGATTTATGAATAAAAAGCTGTATAGAAAACTGCAACCAAATTCATTGTCTGTTCTCATGGTATCATTAGATGTGCTGCAATCCTTTTGTTGACACTTTACAGATGGTGGTCAAATGCAGGAAATGGATATTGTTAATTACCAGCCACATGTGGAGAGATACAGCGAGGCAAAGGGAACAAAGGAAAATCAAATTATAGAACTGGTTGTTTCCTGATGATAATGGTGACACATGCTTAGTACAAAGTAGCATTTGTAATTATGTGGCACAAATTGAAGAATAACATTCCCTCATTTGAGAGTGGTACAGGTACATGGGTTTATTATTATGACACATGTTTTGAATACTCTATATTCTACGAGGCCTCATTATGTGTTGCAGAACTCCATTAAATACTACTTTTCATTCTTTGCTCCTATCCGGGACACTATGGACAGCAGACGTGGAATGTATTTTTTACCCTTTTAATATACTTGATTTCATTTGAAATTGCTCATCCCAACTGATTTGAAAGCCTAGGTTGTGTCAGAATTATCCGGGACACTATGGACAGCAGACGTGGAATGTATTTTTTACCCTTTTAATATACTTGATTTCATTTGAAATTGCTCATCCCAACTGATTTGAAAGCCTAGGTTGTGTCAGAATTATGTAGCTATGTTGCCACCTGCTGGATAAAGAAAAAAAAAAGGCCAATTTAGACCACAGAGGTATTTTGGATGGTAGAAGCACAAAATAAATGAATACAAAAAATACTACTTACAGAAACTACTAACATTAAAGTCTTGTACATGGAAGTGAAGATGTGATCTTATGAGTTCTGGATTTGTAAAAAGGAAGAATATATTCATGTGAAGGCATATAGTCACGTGAAGGTATAGTTACAGACTTTAGAAGTCATCGGTAGAGGTTATTCTTTTTTTGTTCTTTGTACTTTGTAATTTTACAGATAACTGTCCTTTCGGCTTCCTGCAGTCAATTGATCTGGCTGGCATTATTGCCTAATACAAATTTCTTGCTATTCTGTATCCCAGGGCCCTTTAATGGGGTTTACATCACTGCTTTTAATGAGATGTTTGGTGTAGCATATTCAGCCTAATTTACCATTACAGTAATGTCAAAAGAAAATGGATTTGTAAAATAAGTATTTTCATTAACACTTGAATACATTTGATAGCCTCTACATATGTATGAATTTGGACTGCATGGAGATCCGTTGCTCATAGCTCATGTTTTCAGATAAGCTGCTGTGTCCTCTCGCACTGGGGTGTTTTCACATTAAATTGATTCTGAACACATTTTCTGATGCACCCCAGAATCAAATACTGTATATTAAAGTTCCCTATCTATGATGTGTGTCAGAAAATGTCTGCACCTTACCATCACTGGGAATTAATCTTACTGAAACTCAACAAAGTATTTGCATTTTCATATGGTGAGGTTAATGTTTTGTAGACATTTTCTCCACTTTCATCTGTTCATCTATTCATCTTATAACTTTAGCATTTAGGGAATTGACAGCTTGAGACTAATGGAATATTTTGTACTTGTATAACTTATCTACCAGTAATATAAAACCTGCAAAATGCCATATTGCAGATCAGTTCCAGTATATTATACCTGGATGATCAATTTAGATATTTCAATAGTCTACTATAGTTTAAAAATACTTTTCACACTGTTCTGGAAAAGGTACTCTTTAAAAAAGCTGAGGCTTACGCTTATAACTTGACACAATGTCCAATAATTGTCGAAAGAGATTTAGCTTAATTTTAATTTAAGGATAATGATGTAGGGTTAATGGGGTCTGCCATGAATACATTAATTATATTTTAACCCTTCACACACACAAAAAAAATATTTCATGTACACTAATTGAAAAAGACATTGAAATTACTTCTAGTTTAAATGTTTTTCATTGAATTGGTATTGCATTTTAGTTTAGTATTTCTGTATTGAATATAGTTATGGGTGAGATTTATAATTTGTTTTTAAGCATTTTATCACCACATACCGGTAATGTAGAAAAGTATTAATAAAATCAAAGTATTAAAGAAATGGTAACACTTTACATTGTGTCTCTAATTACTGTGAATTTACATAGTAGTTATTTAAATGCATGTGTACTTATACATAATTACAATGTTATTGTGTATAGTTACTGTGTACTTATTATGTAAATCTTTTTGCACAATACAATCGTATCAGAAAGAGGTTAGGTTTAGAGTTAGGGACAGAGATAGGGTTATGGTTAGGGATAGAGTTAGGGTTACATTAAGTTCATTGTAACTATGCATAATAACATTGTAATTAAGTGTAAGTATTCATGTATGTACTAAGTAACTGATATGTAAATGCACAGTAATAAGGTACACTTAAGTTAAGTTATCATAACAATATAAATAACAGGTAGATGCCAGTTAAAAATGGTCTAAAAAATTAAAAAGTAGTCTGTCGTCAAATGAGACCAATGGCACTTAATAGGTTAACTAGAATATAAAAGCAACATTTTCCGTGTAGCCCTGTATGCTAGAAGAGAAACAAAACAAAGAAACTATTTACACAAATTAATTATTACCTGACATTTCATAAACTTATAGTGTAAGCATTTGGACATCTTAATGTTATTTAAATTTGTGTCTGTTTTTTTGTCGTAGTTTTTAGATTTATCTTTGCATAATTTCCATTTTTCTCTTTGCATGAGCAGCACAAATGCATGTGTTATGAATAGCAAATAAAGAGAGGTATTTGAGGCAGTTGTATAGAGCAATAGGCAGGTTTAATTTAAATGTCATGACTCATTTAGTAGAGCTAAATTAATCTGACAGGATTTAGTTTGCATAATCTTTTTAATACAGTTGCATAAATCAGGATGGGTTTTGTAATGGTGTTTTAGAATATAATAATGAAAAAATTGTTTTTGCCAAATCCAATCACACATCGGAGGCACGGGTTTATACAGCTGGGGCAGTTAGGCATCCCATTACAGTTGGCATGTGTATTTCATGTGGGAATATTATTTCATTACATTTTTGGCTCAATGAACCATTGCATTCTGGTAATGTAATAACAATACTTTATTGATGTATGCACTATTCCTTATTAAAAGTAAGCATACACCTTAGATGGGACACCACAATTCATGTTCTTACTTTGTCTAGGTATAAGAGCACCCATTCAATACAGATTACATAAACATTAATATGGCATCTACACACAGCAATTAGTGAACTGCCCAGTAAACAGAGATTAGGACACCTACTGAGACGTGAGCCATGATCTTACATATTTGAACACATGCTAATTCCTGATATGAAGGAACAGGAAACAATGAGCAGCTATGATTATTATGATCAGCAAATAATGTGTGTAATTTTTTTTGTTTTGTTGTTTTCTCCTACTACACAGTAGCTCTCTGTGAAATCAACACTTTTAACATTGTAGTCTTAACTGATGCTCCAGTAATAATCTTTTCCTCTGGGGTCATTTAAATCAGCCAACCTTGCAGGTTTGGAATATCTTGATACCAAGCTTTACTGAAGTGTTGTTTCTAAATGGGTTTCTTGTCAGGAGTTGGGGGCAAAAGCACAGCATTTATTAAGCTGCTGCTCTTACAAAGAACACAATCGAAAGCCCATGGCAATGAGTAGTTGTCTAATTAGCTTTTACTTTCAAACAATTATTACCTGTCATTGTGCTAAATAATTTCTCCAGAGGATAAATACCTTGCTAGTGGCTATATCCGTAGTAATAAACTAGTCAAAATATGAGAACTGTTTGCTTTGGTGGATTATAAAACAAGGAAAAAGCATCCTAAGGCTAAGACTGACCTTTAAGCCAGCCCTTGGGATCACAGTGCACACAGAAAGAAAAATGATTAGAGAAGCTAGTAATCCTTACAATTTTTTTTGTTGTCATTACTCTGGACTTGCCTAAATTACTTGCTGTAGGGTTATTACTTGTGGTACGTAGAGCTAACAGTAAATCTTTACTAACAGGTATTGTCATCCTTTCGTACAGCGAGTCTCACATTGTCCTTTATGAACACGCACACGTTATGATAAAAGGGGGATTTTGATTTTGTTACAGTATTTTTATTTTAAGCTATTAGTGAAGGAAGGTATTGATCTCTCCTTGCAAATAGTTCAGTGTTACACTTCCGGTCAGCCTGAAGAGGTCGCAAGAAAAGAACGCAGTCGTCATGGAAACATTTGAGTCATAGGAAAAGCAGCGATTGGTGCTGAGTAGGTGAGCTAAAGCTTGAAGATTTTAGGGGTTCAAGTTATTGTAAGGGAAATAAATTCCAAACATTTAGAATATTATTTTATTTTATTTTTTTTATGGAGAAATGTATTTATAGAAATGTATGGAAAAATAGCTAAAAAAGAGACTACAGAGTTAAAAAGGGGAGTACTGTACTGTACATATACAGTATATGAAATGTGCTTATAAAATAAACTGAACTAATCCAGTGTCTGAACTGATCCAGAGATTGTGTCTCTTGTGGTGCAGGACACCTGCAACATGAAGGGGCTTGAAGCGTTTTCAAAATTCCTTGTGAGAATACTGATAATGATGTTACAGCTCTGCAAGGGAGCTACTCATGAAAAAGATGTTGCTATTCTCTTTCAAACAATAGCTTCCTTTAAATGCTGAGCAAGTTGATAGTTGAGTAGTTGTTTACCTGAGTACTAGTTGCCATATCTCAAATATAATCACATTGACATGGAAGATTGACAGTAAAGAGTGGCTTGCTGACAAGAGGTATTTTCTAATTGGAAAATACTAAAAAAGCAATAATCAACAATTAGTCTCCAAACACAACTGCTCAGTTTAATTTGAGGAACAGTCCATTTACACAAATACTTTTGAAATATTATTAAGTAAAAATAAAAACAATCTAGCCAGTATGAAGCTATTCTAAAATTGCAGTGCCTTTTTTCATATTTAAGATGGTTTGTTACCTCGCAAACCCATGTGGAAAGTACCAGCTTTTCTTGAAAGATGTTACCAGTTTACAAAAACAACAAGATGTACTGAAAGCAAATTTCCTTTTGTTCCTCTGAGCTGAAACAGAGCTTACTTGTGGCACATATCCCTAGCTGCTGCAGGCAGTAGAATAAAGATGAGGTTTAGTTCACAGAGTGGCAGAAAGCTTCTGGGTGGGAAGCATGTGTCTGCATCAAGTAAATACACTGATAAGACAACAGTCTGATTTCTGACGAAACATAGTGCACAGAAAGCTAAACTACATGTACATAAGGATGTAGTAAATATCTACCCAGGGCCAGTGATCATATTATTGTAGAAACTAGAACATCATTGTGAGACACTGCAGCCTTCAATAGTCACTGGGAAGTATGTATGTATGTGTTTTTGTTTGGGCATGTAGATACCCAAAGAATGTAGGCAAAAGGTTTTCTTAACAAATTACACTAAAACAAGTGTTACAGTTTAGAAAGTCAGCCTTACAACAGAAATCCCACAGGTTATACATTTTTCAGGGATTTATTGATTTGATGAAAGCAACGAGCTGAGGTGTGCTCTGAATGCATAATGCTCAGCCTTCCCTTCCACTCTTAAAAATAGCCCATCAATTTACCATTCGGCACATCTGCTGTGCAATAAACACCCCTGTCCATGTCCCTGTAAACTATGTAGAAATTATTAGCAAGGACCGATAATGAAGATATTTACCAAAAGTGCCATGTCAGTGCATCTGTAGAAAATAAAGCTTAGGGAATTAGACCAAGGGATCACACACTAACCATCTAAACAGGCTTCTGTATTAAGCCGTCATGTTTGGAACGCCTACACATATATTTTAATAGAGTATATAGTTAGTATGGGGTCATATTACAAACAACTGTACACAGAGGTAAGACCAATTTATGGAGTATTGTATGGTACTGTATCTCAAAGGGAAAGAGTCTAGATTTAAGGTGTATTCTGACAAATATTATCTTCTTTAGCAGGACCCAATGGGAATGCTTTGCTGTGCTTCATTGTTTGTTAGTATTGGCTGATGTCCCACAGCAGGAAGCAACATAAATGATTTTTAAGATAAACTATTGAATGACCAACATTATGAAGCACTTTGCTCCCAGCTTTTTTGTTTATAGAAAGCAAATTCTCAGACAGCTTAAGGTGGACATGTTGTTTATGCTTGGCGTTTTTGCTGTTGGCAAAATATAGATGGGTCTGCATTTATAGAATGTTGTTTCAGATAGGAGATTTTAAATAGCATGACTTTATTCCTCATACCTTTACTGTGGGACACATACATTAAACAAGTGAATGAATAAAAGCTAAACTTGATAGAATATTATTGCCTTTCCTTCTCATTTACATTTTTTATAAACATCATTTATAAACTGTAAATGTTATAGACAATTTAATATATTATGTATTAATTACAGCATTCTTGTGTGGGCATTACATGTAATAAAATGGCTTTCAATTTGTTGCATGCCGAGGAAATTGACGTTATTCACATGCATTTTTGATTGATTACACAGTAAACAACGAGGGCAGCTAAAAAAAACAAAAAAAAAACCTGACGTACGAAAGTGTACAGATGAAATTTGACATCGATAAGCAGAGGCAACATTTTTGCAGCTCTGTATTTCACAGCTTTCTAATTCTAATACACAGGAATAGTAATCCTGATTTACATGTCATCTGCCTTGTTCAAGATATCGAACTATCTAAATAAAGGATTGTCATTACTGAACATTTCCCCCTATGGGAGATGTTACTTGCAAGTCAGTTAGAAAGCCTATTTCTATCTTATCTACAGTACAGCTGTACCAATTAAGCATGCACATAGGAGGCTGTGTGGTCCAGTGGTTAAAGAAAAGGGCTTGTAACTAGAAGGTCCCTGGTTCAAATCCCACTTCAGCCACTGACTCATTGTGTGACCTTGAGCAAGTCACTTAACCTCCTTGTGCTCCGTCTTTTGGGTGAGACGTAATTGTAAGTGACTCTGCAGCTGATGCATAGTTCACACACCTTAGTCTCTGTAAGTCGCCTTGGATAAAGGCGTCTGCTAAATGAACAAATAATGCACATAACTATATGTCTTCAAATGGCTGATTTGTTTAGTGTCCTGGGAACCATAAACTGCACATGTGTTGATTAATTAAACATACCCATAACTGTGAGGAGTCTCATTTTTTTTAATAATATATACTGTATGATGTTGGTCACTGGCAATCAAGTCCATACAACTTTGCTTAAGTCCCCTTAGTCCGCTTAGAGGGAGCCAATGCCCAGCCTCCCTTTTCCCCTTGATGTCAGTATTGTGTAAATGGGCTGTCCCTCATATCTGCATTATGAAAATTGGAAAAAACAAATTTAATACATAAAAACAGCATTTCCTGTTACAAATCAACAGCATGAATCACGAGCATTGAGAGGGTCAACGTGAAATATCAGAGCCCTGTTACACTGGAACTGCAAAGGAAACTACATAGCGGAGTGTCATGGCAGGGGAGCAGTCCAGTGGTGCAAGGAGTATAACACTATGAACACAGTATCAGCGGTGAACTGTGGTATGGTCAGATGAGTCCACGTTTTCCCACTGTCCATCAACTAGAGCCAGGATTCTGGAAATTCTTTAATGGTCTGTGGCCAGTTGTACAAAACATCTTAAGTTTTAATATTTTTCCTTTGAGTGCTGCAGAAACACTCAAAGGAAAAATATTAACACCCTGAAGGTAATACCTTAGATAATGGAAAATGTACTGTAACAGGGGAGATCTGGACTGACTGTCTGGCACATCCGTATTACTGCAGGTAGAGGGCAGCAGTCTCGTGGTATCCGCCTGTCGGTCATGGCGATGACACGGAGAGGTGGGGAAGAGGGTATGTGTGCTTTCCCTCTCTCTGAGTGGCTGAGGGGCGGGCCTTGGGAGACTGCTCGGCCCATAAGATCTGGCTTGGTTGTGCACTCAGGTGGCCGTGTTTGGGGAATATACAGTGACAATGACGAAAGACGTCAGTTTTAAAAACAAAACGAGGCAAACCTGGCTGGGGAAAACAGCCGGCCTTAAAATAATTTAAAGAGGAAATAAATAACAGAAATCACCACGTACCCGAGGGGACGTGTTTAGTCGTACGGGGAACTCCGGCCATCCCAGTGTATAGGGTAACTGAGCGTAGGACGGAGGCCCATTCTGACCGGCTTAGTGGCAGTGGGGGCACTGCGTAAGCAGCACTTTTGTTTGTAGTTTTATTACTGTGTTTTATTTTCCCTTTTTCTTTCGCCTTTGGTTTTCATTATTATTTACGAGCACTTGTTGTGTCTGTACCTGTATTGGTAAACACCGTGGTTCTGGTTACTGTTGTCAGTATCCAGTCCACGGACAACAGCGCCATCTACTGTACCAAATAAATCAGTGCGCCTGAGCAACAAATAAAGTACTGTCTCCTTGTGTCAGTGAATTGCCCACCACCCTTCCACATGTACCCTTAACTGTTATACAAATGTTTATGCAACTGACTACTTGGCTGCATGCTTCTGGCATGGACTGGGTATAAACATTCCTCCGAATCAGAGGATAACTGAAAACACATCCCTCCCTACCCAGTCGCCAGATCTGAATGTAATTAATGTTTTCTATTGGTTGACTGGCATTTGAAAAGCTCCAGCAATGGAAAAGTACTGACCCAAAGCATGCCATTCATGGTTCGCTAACTGTATTGTAATACATTGATTAGTAATTTGAGTCAGAATTTTCTCTCGATTTAAACCGTTGCATTGGGCAAGTTTGAATAGAAACTTTAGTTTAATGCCACCAATGGCAACCCCAAAATGCAACATCCCAGAAATGTTTTTCCAAAGATTGATTGGTTCTATGAGGTGCAGATGCACATTTTTTTTCTTTAACATTTTATTTGGGGGATCAAGGTACCACTCATTTTAACTTTAACACTATACCTTTATATAGGTAAAACTGAAATGGTTGTATTAATTATCTTAGGGTTATATTTGTGTATAATTTCAGTAGTTATGGAATGTTAACATTGTTCTTCCATTAAGTCACAAAGGTATAAACAACTAAGGTAAGGTGACGTGAAATGCTATTTTAAACAGTTTGAATTACAATGTCTAGCCAGTAGATGTCAGTGTAACATAATATAACAGAAATACTGCACTGTATGCACAGTCCAAACATCTTTGTAAAACCTTTATGTAAAAGGTTCTAGAATTATCTCAATATATGCATTCTAGCAAAGTGCTTAAAAACTAATTCTACAGTCTTCGGATAAAAAGCCCCAATAGGTAATGTTAAAGAAACATACAGTAACACAGAACTAATGTTTTTGTGGCAAGCTAGCAGTTAAACTTTATTTATGTCTGCAAGATCTTACCAAACAATTGGTTATTATATCAAACAATTAGCTTTTTCATTTTTAATACATACAAAAACACTATAAAATGGCACTCTGTAACAATGTTCTCAATGCAAAGTCTGTGTTTTAACATTCAAATAATAGTACATTGCAACAACTGAATTCTCTCTGACCAATCGCTTTCTCTGTAAGTGGGTCAGGGCACAGTAAGAGGTCACTGTCAGCAGTTTTATGTGTTTAATATTTATTTATTTATTTATTTATTTATAAATGTCATCATTTCCACACACCTTACTCACTGAATCCATAAATGTTTCTCTACACTGAATTTCTGTTCATATAAAAAGAAACAATTACAATATTTTTTTGCTAAATAAATTAAACCCTACAAATATCCACATTACCCTGACAATGACCTGTTTAGAGTGACATTTCCCTTCTCAAGCTTATATTGGCCTGTATGCGCTTATTAACACATGTCTACTTAAAGACAAGGTATTAGTTATTTCTGCTAATTAAACTTGCAATACTTTCTGTTTACATTACTGAAGCAAAAAACAAACTTATATTGTTGGTATTTAAAAGAATCCCTTTCCTTCAATTTAAGAAAATGCTTAAGTTGATCATGCTTGGCCAATATCAGCTGGAAAAAATAAAACTAATCACTTTAAGCTATGGATATATTTATTCTCCAAAATAAACATACAAATATGACCAAAAAACCAACAACTTAGTATAAGGGTTCAACTTATTTAAAAAAAGGCAGAAAATTAGGGTCATTTGTTTTTTAGTACGCACTTTCTTGCTGTGATGTCAGTACTGTGTCCTCATGGACCTTAGTGCTTGTAAAAAGAATCTGAATCTAAAGATTTGGCACATTGTTTAAAACTTTTTTTTTCAACTTCTCTTTATATTATTTAGTGCGTCGCGGGGTAGGTCCATTAGGTAATAGAGGGAGGGGGGGCAGGGTGTAACACAGTGTAGTGTTTAAGGTACGGTGACATGGAAAGGGCTTCCTGGAACATTTTCATCGCCCCATTTGACAATAAGAATGTAGTCCCCCTTTTCTTTGACAGTGTATGTTACGTTGTACATTCTGTTGCCCATATGTTTGACGTACACCTCTTCACATGGAGTCTTTGGACCGTGGACACCGACCATAAGCATGTTTGTGCCTAAAACAAAACAATTAGGATTTTCAAAACATATTTATAACATTCTGAGAGGAAAGTGTTGTTTTTATTTATTTATTTGTAACTGGGACATCTTAAAACAAATATAAATCCAGATTTTATTATTAAAACAGTACTAAAGAGATAACTCCTCCACTCTGTTTGGCTGGTTTTGTACAGATTTTACCAGGAAATTAAATACAAGCATACAATGGTTTCAGGTTATGAATACTTCAGTAAAATACAGCTCAAGGTGCGCTGTAGCCATTAGTTCTGATGGTGGAAAGCATGTGACTTTCTTTGAAGAAGCTTGGTATAAAGCATGTTTTATAACATCTGCCTTCAGTTTTGCCCTAACAATGCTGACTTACCTGCTTTACTGCAGTCTACTGTGAACGTGTTTTTCTGTCCTACAAAAGCCTTGGACAGGCCCGCCCCCCGTGACACAACTTTAGTGGCGTCAGATGAGAACTTGGGCATGGCTCCATAGCCCCCAACTGTGGCTGATTTGGTGACTGTTTCCACCAGCACTGTTGAAGTTTCATGCAAGCTGTGACCTCCAGATAGACGAGCACCTAAACATTAAAGAATGCGTCAGTAACAAATCTGCTCCTTGCATTATACTTCAACAACAGTATCTTCATTCACAAAATATTTCAACAACAGTATTTTCAACACAAATGCCCTTTTCATATTTACAATACATCCTTATGTGTGTTATTTTTTTTAAAAATTTGTATCTCTTTTGGCTTCACATGACATCTTAAAGTATAACTACAACTACTTTCAAAAGGAATACTAAGAAAGTCTAGGCCGGTTACCTGCTCCATTAGCTGTTACGCTGTTATGTTTGTTTTAAAATAGGTTTATTTTATATTTGTATATTTTATAATCCCATAAAATCTTACCTGTGACCTTTGCTTTAAAGGGGCTCCCCACGATGTGTTGAGGTCCACCATATTTGATAGATATCAGGTAATTACCAGGAGCCATTGGTGTGTATATAACCTTGTACCCCTCTGGACACTCATTACAGTCCATTTTAACCTTGGATGGGCCATCAATAGTAACTGACAGGGCCCCAGATCCAGCGTTACAGGTGTTAACTACAAACTCAGAAGGCACTCCTAAAGAAAAAACCAAACATGACATTTAGTAAAAATAGTAACTTCAGTATACTAGTCTTGCAGAGGCAGGATTTCACTGTGTAGTAGCTGCTGGTTTTCCCCTGAAAGATGTTACTTCCCAGTCCAATGTGAGTGGTTGAGCACGCTAAAAGAACCCCCTTATTTAAATGGTCAGTCAGTCAGTCAGTACTGTGTGAAGTTACCTGTTGTTCCTCCCTCAAGCCCTGGTCCGTACGCCGAGACGAGATCGGGGTCTCCTGCCTGGCCTGGCTCTCCCACTCGGATCTTGAAGGGGCTTCCTGGGATGTGGCTTCCGTTGAACTTCACATCAATGGAGTGGACCCCATTCTCGTGTGGAATGAAGCGGATTGCATACTTATCTACAAAACAAAAACAGAAAATGTAAAATAAAAAAAATAACCGGTTATGAGTGCACATTTTCACATAATCTGTGCCAATTTTATTAAATAGCGATGGAAAAGACTACTTTGTATTAACTTTTACACTGTTATCTTTTCTTTCTCTATGTCTCTCAGTTCTTCTGAAATCCCCTATCCTCTAACTGCTACCCCTGCAGATACTGTCCTGTACTGTAAGTATTAAATTCAGGTGATGGTTTACTTGCTGATGGCAAGCCACTGGCAATTGTAGCATGAATATGATGAACTGTGTCAAGTGCTATTGATAGAGTTCTACTAATATAAATGTTTGCAGGCAATTGGTTGAGCAATCTCACTGTCTGACCTGGTACTTACCTTTTTAACTTAGTTAATTGAAGTAAAACTGGTTGACCTATGAGAAACCATCAGCCCCATTTCTACTATTTTTACCCCAAAGCAATTCAATGCTTACAGCAAAACTCAATCATCTTTCAGCTCTTTATGTATTCTTAATCTCTGCAGTTAACAATATTTTAGAGTTATCTGAAGTTCAAGTTACTCACCACTGTCTAGTTCTGAGACATAGCACTCTTCCACAGCACCAGAGGGCGTGTGGACCTTGGCATCAATCACTCCTCTGGCTCCGTTCAGCTGCACAGCAAAGGATGCTGGTTGGTTGACCTTTAATCCGGTCTCCTGAAGGGGATCAGAGAGCAGTGTCAGGTTTAACTGGCAGGTTATTTCTGTCAGATTTAAAGATGAGCACATATCCCAAACGAGCAGGGAGGCAATACTATTGTAAAGTTCCCCTGTAACCAGAGCTCATTAAGATGGCATACATTTCAAAGCTTAGCATAGTCTGGTTGCAGATCAAATAGCCTATTTGCATGTGCAAAGGGACAGTTAAGCCCATGTAATGGTATTCTTTGACAAAGTGTTATTGCCAATTAAAAATGTTACTTTAGATTTAACTCAGTCCAGACGGAAATATAAGTTGTTGTTTTTTTATTTTTTGTCTATCTGTTTTATAGCATAGGATTTTTGATTAATTGTGTGGATGTGTTACATTTTACTCGAAGCACATAGCACCTTGCTATGCAAGGAATTACAAACTGTATTTGTTTCATGGATCCTTAGTAACATTACTTCTTTAAATGAATGCCATATATGAACAAGTGTGGAGTAGAATGACAACAACAGGCAGGACTGGCATTTACAGCAGCCAAGTACCTCAGATGCTGCCAGTTTTATTAAATCAGTGATGGAAGAGACTACTCTACTTTTTCTTCCTCTATTTCTTTTCCATTTACAGCAGGGTGTTGCATACTCTCAAGAATTTCTGATAAACCACCATATAAAATAAACAATGTAATATATCTGGAGATAAACCTACCTGAAGACTGGTTACAGTGAGTCTTCTAGAATCATCAGAAAGAGTGGCTACTGGTACAATAAAGGGACTGTCTGGGATGTGTTCATCATTAAACTTGATTGAAACCTCATAATCACCTTTGAAAAACAATGGTATTGAGACACATTTGGTAAAGCAGTGGCAGCAGTGTGGAGTAGTGGTTAGGGCTCTGGACTCTTGACCGGAGGGTTGTGGGTTCAATCCCTAGTGGGGACACTGCTGCTGTACCCTTGAGCAAGGTACTTTACCTAGATTGCTCCACTAAAAACCCAACTGTATAAATGGGTAATTGTATGTAAAAATAATGTGATATCTTGTAACAATTGTAAGTTGCCCTGGATAAGGGAGTCAGCTAAGAAATAAATAATAATAATAAATGTTATTTCAAATTTCACTCAAAAACTAACAGAAGTCATTATTTAACAATTGGACTGGTACTGTAGGTGCATATCAGTTATGTACAAATTAATAAACAAGGCAAAAATGAAATGAATGTGGCCTCTGACTTAAGGACTGTGTGGACAAGCAATGTAATTATTAGTTTCATCTTTATGTGGATACGTTGTTTCCACGGAGCACTACAATGATCAATGGACGAGTGAGAACTTACCAGGCTCCTGAACGACATAAGAGACGCCACATGAGCCGTCTTTTCTGTCTTCAAATGAAATCTCAGCTTTGCTTGGGCCTTCTACTGCTATGGAGAGACCACCTGCGCCTGCCTCTCGGGTCCAGATACTGAACTCAGCTGTGGGATGGGAAGACACGTCAATTACTGTATGTGGTAGTTTATGAGTCTAAAAGAGCTGTTAACATATTTAGCATGTATACTGTCCCATTCAGGTCCTGGGGCCACAGTAGTGGTCATGTCACTTCCTGATTTTCACTGAAGGGGATATTACCAGACCTGCTTGAAGCACTTACTGCAGTAGGTGGTCTACACAGGTTGTAGTTACAAACCTCACTACTTTGAAAATGAAGGCAAAAGTACCTGGAACTCCAGCCACCCCTCGGTCCAGGCCGGTGCCACCTGCCCTGACCTTGTGGGCGCCACCTTCACCCAGGGGCCCCACAGTAAACTGGAAGGGGCTGCCAGGCACATGCTGCCCCCTGTACTTCACATTCACAGTATGGGGACCCATCTCCTGAGGCACAAAGCGCACGCTGTAGGTGCTGTCCTCTCCCTCAATGATCTCTGCATCATCGGTCTTCCCTGACGGGCTAGTGACCTGGGCTGTCATCTCCTGAGACCCAGCTTCTCCTGGGAGGGGAGATAAGAGTGAACAAGGAACTTGAGAATGTCACTAAATGCATAGATACATCTTTTATGAAAATGTAATGGGTTTGATTTTCTAAAACATTACGTGCCATGTGGGAAACAATCACAGACCAACATAAAGCAGTAAAGAGTAAAATAGATTGCAGTGAGAAAAGACCTGGTGACACAGCTAAATGCTTTAAAGATCAGACTGAAGATAAAGACAGGATAAAGAATGATCCCTGGTCAGACACATACAAATAGCACCTTGGTGCCAATTGCTCTCCTACTGCTTTTCATACCCAGGTTTGACTTTATTTAGAGACTCCCTTTGTGTGCATTTGTTAAAAATGATTTCATGTTTGCATTTCTAATGAAATAACACCTCCAAACATAGCAACTATCTCTCAAGTGCATACAATACAGATTCCAATATGTATCTTAATTGCTTGGCTCTGTTGGAATTAATTTATGTCTGAATCATTACAATGAGATAACCTCTATGTTATGCTGCCTTAAGAACTACACCACAAAATTACACCACTTTAACAACTAAGCTACCGCAGCTGTAACAAAACATCAAGCCACATCATAAACTCTAGGGATTAAAAAGCCAAATCATGATCCAGAAAGCCCAGGACACACACCCTCTGGTCTGGGAATGCCAGTGAAGGTTCCCAGGCTCTCACGGCCAAGGAACTCTCCAAAGACATCGCGGAAGGGATCTCCTCCAACCTGTGTGGACTCCTCCACCCTGACCTCCCTCTTGGTCTCCCCGGCCCGAGTTTTGCTGATCTCTGTGCGCTCAGTGCGTGTGTAGGTGTGGCTACTGCGCGTGAAAGTGCGCGTCAGACGCTCCTGGGCTGACACCATCTGGAACCAGTTCCCTGAAAGCAGGAGGGAAGGAAAGAAGAATGGAAGAAAAGAAGGAATGAAGAAAGAGAGTCCAGCAGGTTTCTTTGACAAAAAGAGCAGCCCATACAACCCTTTAGAACTTCAGTTTTCTTATTCACCTCTACTTACTATTGTTAAAGTTTAATTTATTATATTTACACATACTAGATCTTAAAATAAATTATTGTGTTTTTAAAAAAATAGGCAGATTATTAAGAAAATAGCATATAGACCAGAGCTTTTAACATAATTTCCTATAGTCCAGATTTCAATCGGAAACCTAGTAAAATGTGCTATAAATCTAACTTCCTGCCAAAGCCGGCATTTCCTGTAAGTATGGGCTTTACTTTTTCCAAGGACAAGCAAACAAAAAAAGGTAAAGAGAGTAAAAAAAATTAAATAAATGATGGTGCACATTACAAACAAAAGTTATTAGAGAACTTGGGGACAGCTGAAGCAACATATAAAGTAAAGCGGTGTCTAGCAGTAAAAGTAGAATGGGAGAAAGGGAATCAAAGTCTTTTTTATGAAGTATTCTGGCTGTACTTTCTGTGCTTACCTGGAATTTTGAGGTTGAGGTCGCAGGTGCTGCCAACTGTGGCAATGGAGGGAGCCTGTCTCTTCCTGGTAATGCTCTCCTTCATACGCCCCTCCCCAGTCACCTTCACCGTAAATGGACTGCCTGTAATTGGAGTAATATTTTACACTTTGTTGAAACACACTTGACAAATTACGGTTTATCTGTATAATATCTTTTAATCTTTTAGTTAGGCATTCATCTCCTACTTACCGGGTACATGCTGGTCAGCAAATTTGATGTTGATGATGTAGTTGCCAGGCTCTGTTGGGCAGTATGTCACCTTACAAGTTCCATCCTCCACATCTTCACAGTTTATGTCAACTTTGCTTGGACCTTCGATTGACAAACCTAGACCCCCATAACCTAACAATAAAATGAAAAAAAAGTGTTTCAGTGTTTAGCTCTGGTCATCATTTGGAGTAAAAGTAGATAGAAACTGAACTTCCACCATTTTTTCTTACCTGCATTCCTAGTATCTACAATAAACTCAGACACCTCAAAGGTATGACCTTCCACCAATCCTTTTCCTGAAACCTTCACTTTGGTGGCATCTCCAATTTCCGACTGACCCACCATGATTTTGAAGGGGCTGTTAGTGACATGCTTGCTGTTCTTCTTAACACTAACCACATGCTCTCCAACTTCCTTGGGAGTGAACGAAATACCTTTCAGGGAAAACAAGTACAAGTTGAATTTAACAAGATCGTTTTCTGTCACAAAAGTAATTCTTTATGAAGGATTTGTCTTTAAATACTTCCATACAAAAACTTCTCAATTAAAAGCATTTCATTTTATTACAGGATAAAAACACACATTTATTTATAATATAAGTATGTTATTGCCAACATTTTGACTTATTTGAATTTTAGCCTACTATCTTTGTATTCTGTAGTTTAAAAAATGTACTGTATGCAGTGAAACAGCTTTCTTACAAGCACCACTGCATATGCCATACACATTTAGCCTATCAAGATGTCTATCGGTGAATGGTACCACTCACATAAATCAGTGTGGCACTCACCAATATGCCTGTTTGGCAGTCTCTTCAGCAGACAAGGCTCCTCATTGCCAGACGGCGCTCTGATACTTGCTGTTAACGAACTCAGATCTGTCTCTGTGATCTTCAAAGAGACATCTGTTGCAGTGCCAACATTGAGCTCAGATGTTCTCATAGAATCATCCCCTGTAAGAAAAGAGTATTTTACTTTATAACTGCCCATATGTTCATGCAACCCAGATCCTAACTTGGTGGAGGTTCAATAAACATCTAAAACAGTAAATCTTTATGCCTCTACATCATCAAAAATATTTGGAAGATATTGTTGAAAATTTAACAGTAGATCTGCTGCAAAGATCAGAATATTGGTATATCTATTGAATGGGTAGGCTAGATTGTTCATTAGTGCTACACAGTTCTTGACAAACTAAAATTCACATGGAAGCAGTAAGCTTTGTTCAACATAATCTATGCTCGGGGTTGAAGGATTTCTGCTTATTACCATATCTATTTTGTAATTATTTAACTGGTAACAGTTGTCAAAGCTGATTGCCTACCTGTGATCTTTGCAGTGAAGGGGCTTCCTGCGATATGTTTGTCGTCAAACTTGACAATAATGTTGTAATCGCCAGGTGATGTGGGGAGGTAGGAGACAGTGCAAGTGCCATCCTTGTTGTCCTTACAGGTGATCTCAGCTTTAGATGGGCCTTCAACAGCAAGAGACAGACCACCTGGCCAAAAAAAAAAGAATCCAACATAACAGATATTTTATTCTTAGTATAACGATCAAACTGAAGCTTTTTCTGGAGGTAATGTGGCCGTAAAATTAAGTTTATAATATTATCTGAAAAGTATTGATTTCTTTTTTTCCGGCACCACTAAAATATCTACATCCTGAATAAACATTGTCTTACCTTCTCCAGCATCCTTTGTAACAATAGTGAACGTGGCTGGTTTGTTCACCATTCCGTGGCTTAAGCCTGCCCCGTAAGCAGTCACGTGACCACTGTTGATGGCATCCACATAAAACTGCAGTGGGCTTCCTGTAATGAAAAAAGTGAAATGGGTTTAAATTGGATGTTCTGTTATGTATTAAACATCAGCATCTTGTATCAATAAATGCTCCTTCTCTAAATATAATGGTTCTGTAAAACATTACTTTTATGGCAATAGGGTAAGTACTTAATCCTTGGACTAGTAATTTTTGGCAACAATTAAAAGACATGAGAAATAGATCATACCAGAACAGTACTTTGCTTCTCCCATTGGACACTAAATCAGTCTGTAATTGAGACATTTTCAAAGGGGGATTAATTCATTGGCTACCTACCAGGAATATGGTTTCCATCATACTTAATATCCATTTCATGCAGTCCCTTTTCCGTTGGGGCATATTTCACAGTGACAGTTCCATCTTTGTTGTCAGTTATATTCGGACGGGCTGTCTTGCCTGAAGGCATACGCACTTCACCTGCAGTAACCATGAAACACAGATAAAGGGCTATGATGAGAATCTGACTTCAGATAAGGGTCTAGGGATCATTAGCACCAGCAGTTTACAAACTCAGAATCTGGATAGGTCTGGGAGGGGGTTCTGTTTTCACTAATCCTAATATTTTAGCTCAGTCCAGTGCTTGATTAACTATGCTTTTCCAGTCTCAAACTGCTATGAATACCTAATTAAGGACATTTAAGCAAACAAGGACTGTATTCGTTTTTTTTTTTTTAATTCAGTGACAATGGAGTCATCTCTTTGCAGCCTTTTGACCGAGACTTATGCTACTGTGTCACCTAAAGAACGTACCTGTAATCTCTCCCTTTTGGACAGTAAAAGGAATGACCAAATTAAAAGGCCTAAGCATGGACTCTATGACATCAACTGGGGCAATGGGTTCCTCTGTCGCCTGAGGGAAGGAATCATAACAGTCAGTCAAAGTAAATGAAAGACGAGCAGCAGGTAATAAGACAGGAAGTAAAGGAGACTGTTAACAGGAAATGATGTCAACGTTTAATGGAAGATCAGCTCTGGGTGATGAGTGCACAAGGTGGTCCAGGCTGGTAAAAGCTGATTCAAAAGAGGAAAAGCTGAAAGAGAATGAATGAATCAGTTGTACATTTAAATATGCTAACATTTAAAATGGGGATTTAACTGAAAAAATTAAACATCCAGGAAATAGGAGGAGGTGGGGGTTGCAGTTCCCAAGATATCAGTTAATAGAGCTGAAAATTGTAGTTTAAAATACCTGGCATTTAACACGTGTATATTCCTGCAATTATTTGTAAAAGTAATATGGGTAATATTAAATCCAATTGCCATACTAAATAAAAGAAGTAGGGCCATGTGCTCTACAGATTCAGGATTTAGTATATAAGAATATAATTGGAACATGTATAGGCAATAGTCCTATATACTGTACCTTCATAGTTTATCATTTAATTTCTCAGATAAAAGTACATTTGTGGGAACCATTACTTGCCAATACAAAAAAAAGTCATCTTTGGTTTCATGTTTAGTTTATATTGATGCACACATTAACAGATTTCTGGTTTTAACTGCGGGTTACTGGATTATTGTGATGAAGGACAAGGCTGTACACTGAAATACCAAATGAGTGAGAGTGGATGAAAAGAAGGAGAAACTGTGTTAATGAACGTTGAGGCCGTGGCAGATGTACCAACCGTTGCTTTAGTAATTACAACCAAGTTCACTGCAAAATGTAACTTTAGGCACTCAATATATACTGTATAGATAGATAGATAGATAGATAGATAGATAGATAGATAGATAGATAGATAGGTAGGATAGATATTTAAATGATTTGGGATCTTTCAAAATGCATTTGATGTTTTTGTTCGTTGAGAACAACAAATAAGGTGAATGCCAAATGCAAATTTCAGACAAATTAGGCAAACATTGGTATTGTATTGCTAAAGCAAACATAGTGGTGAACATACCAGAGCAGGAGTACATTGACATTAAAAGATTTGTGTTGATTATGTATTTATACTTTACAGAATATATTGTCTATTCAATTATTTTTGTAGTTTTAAGTTGTATTTTGTAATTAAAATGTTTAATTGTTGTTGGTCTATTGTTATCTCTATACCCAGTGTGATGGATAGCCAGTGTAGGGTGCGTAGGGCTGGTGTAACTGCAGCATGTCACATGGTTCTTCAATAATGGGAATGGTGTCACACGCCTACGGAAGGTCATTTACATGTTAAGGGGGAAAAAAACACAATATTATGTCATGCACGAACACAACCATACATTTTACAAGATCAAAGTTGGAGTTTAAAATAAATAACATTCAATATTCAAGTGCAGAATTTGCTGAAAAACTAATTCATACACCACTGAACGAAAACAATTACATTAGCTCCCATCAGCCACTGAGCTTTGAAGTCGTGAGAATATAAACTGAAATATATCATGTTAAACAAATTTATTGTAAAAGGGTGCATTTTGTTGTTGAAGAACAACAACATTTAGCTATGAATATTCTTTTGTTCATCGAAAGAATTCATCATCTTCCTTCTTTGAGCCTGTGCAGGATACACAGAGTTTGTCCAGATTATCTCTGGGATCTATGTGATAGCAGCAGATGTGGATGTGTTACCTCTAAGGTCTGCCTTGTTTGCTGGCTTTAAGATTATTGTACTGCATAACAGAATAACAGAAGCACTTACCACCACATGGAAGGGGCTATTTGGAATATGCTCTCCCCCAAAGCGGATGGTGATAACGTATTTGCCTGGTTCTGGAGCAGTGTAGTAAATATCAAACGTCCCATCTGAGTTTTCCACCACATCAACGTCCAGCTCAGCCCCGTCAGGGGTTGACACCTTACACGTAACCTTTCCCTTGCCAGCGGCCTTTGCATCAACCGTGATCACGGTCTCTTCCCCAATTTGAATGGTGGGTCCCAGACCAGTTCCTGTTGGGAAAGCACCATGAAATATGCCTACGTTTTTTTTTTCTTTTGAACAATTACATTTTTCATAAATGCCAACATTAAACAAGATTTGTTTGTTTTATTCCCAATCACTATATCCAGTCTCCCTCTCAATATACCCAAGTGTGTCAACAGACTGCTTCCAGGTGAAAGACCATAATAAAATACTTACCCAGACCGTGTCCTCCAATTGATACTACAAAATAAAAATAAAGCAGGTAGTTAGTCATTTTATAAAATATGAAAGAATCATGCATCCAAAGTATTAACTTTTTTATACAGTACTGTTTGAATTACTTTCTGTAAACTAAACATGCAGTATTTGTGTTTATATTTTGTTCATGTGTATTTTATAGATTCATAATTACAAGATGTATATAATTCTAACCTTGAAAGAACAGCAATGTAAAAATGAATACTCAGAGCAAAAAGCATGTAGCTTACCTGTCACCAGGCACTTGCTGGCATCTCCAGTTGGCAATGCATGAATACGGTATGGGGAGTATGGAATCTCATCGCCGCCATACTTGATGGTGATGGTATAACGTCCTGTCATATCAGGCACATATGATACTGTGTAGGTTCCATCCCCATTGTCCCGAATGTTTGCTTTTTTGGGTTTTCCTTCAGGATCCTAGTTAAAAAAAAGAAGAAATGTGGAACTCCTTTTTTAAAACAAAATGTTCATGGTTGCTTATTATAGGAGGTTTAAATGAGATAATGAGTTAATGTTGGGTTAGAAAAACCAAAGTAAATCCATAAAGCCTCATGACCCATGGTATTGCTAATGTACAGTAGTTCAATGGTAATGCTATTTCTTAGATATAAATAAAAATGACAAGCTTCACTTGAATTATAGCCGTAAATGGATTCCTCTCATCAGTTTGTCTAAAAATTCAGTAATAGTTTACTTGGTGGGAGTGACTACATGTAGCTTGATAAATTTATTTAAGATCATGGGCTGTAATTTCCAGCTTTTGTCTCATCATGCTTTGTAATTTATCTGGATTCTTGAAGAGGGCACTTTTGTAGGAGTAGGTTTGAGCAGAAACAGGCTACTTCATATCTGATACCCATTATTACCCCTTTGTAAATAAGCAGTTCCTTATGTATCCAATCAGAATCAAGAATTTCATTATATCAGTAGATTGTATCTGTAAAACTGCCAATAATGCATTTTAGTTTTACAGCACTATTAATATGCAAAATATAACAGCATTCTGGAGGTTAGTTTAACTCTATGAGTGTCAGTCCACAAAGACTAGGTGGACAATATTAAAGACATTTAAAGGATTTTGAAAACATCCAATGAAATGAATGGAAATTGATTTCAGCTAGAAAAAGAGAGGAGCTACGAAGCAAATAAAAACATGCGTTCTTTATCTGTATACATCTTATCTGTCTACAGAACATGTCTTGAAGGATAGATTACATTTGACATCCAAAACCCTGTCTTTATTTATCAACCAGGTACGTGTATTTATTGAACTACAACATTGATTTACCTTTGCTTTCCTTCACACAAGAAACCAACCCCCTGTTGTGCTATAGTTATAATTAAAACAGTTTCACTCCCATATTATATTAATATTTAGGCATCTTGATTCTTAAAACTGGAAACCACCCACCACAGCCAGTTACTGGGACAACATGAACCCATGTTAGACCTCAATTGACATTAACTAATTGTGTTTTGTTTTACCTCAACACAGAGTTATAATGTATTATTTTTTATTATATTTCTTTTTAAATATAGCTGATTCATAATATATTTTTTAGGATACACAACAGTTTGAACACTTGTTAGGCAATCTGGATTTCATAAATAGAAAGGGCTTGGTTTGTCTATTTTAATCGCCTCAGGGTAGCAACTCTGTTCTTGCACAGTATAGTGAGGACATTTCCAATATTAATATACTTACAAGAATCTGGACAGTGAGGAGACCCTCCCCAGCATCCCTGGCATCGATAGTGAACTCCACTGGCAAGCTGGCTGGAACCCCAGAGGCATTGAGACCTGGTCCACTGGCACGGACCTTGCTGGCATCGTGAGTGGGCGAAACCTTAATCTTGAATGGGCTGGAAAAGTAAATATTTTTTAAGTGATACAAAATAGACATAGACCTACACTTGAATACTGCTCCATGTAAAGAAATACAATATTTATCAAATACTGAGTTTGGGTTGTTTGATTCAGTGCAATGTGAAAGTACATCAGTTCAGAAAACAGCAGAAGCGAACGAGCAAAATAAACTGATTATACTTCTGAGTGATAAAAGTATTTTGCACTGTATGTATTTTTTTTTTGTTTAATCTGGAAACAAACAATATGTGAAAATGTGCAAAGCATTTACTGACATTGTGTGGACTTCAATTCTTCACAATCCATATATTAAGAAAACATTTTTACTTTACCAGTACATTTTTGGAGAAGGAAGGCTCAATCTCCTCCCAAACATAACCAAGATGAGTTATAATCCTATCTCAGCTGCTTTGAAAAAAGGAAACTGGCCATGTGCTGGATGTGTGAGAGCCTTACCATTCGATTATTACTGGTAATAAGAATAAAATTACACCGCAACATCTCCAAACCACATATTAGAACAATCATACTAAATGAGCTCTGTTAGTAAGGAATTGAACTGAACAACAGTTTGCAGGAGTTGAAAACCATAAGATATCAATAGTGTCTGCAGCTCCTACCTGCGTGGTACCTCCTGGTCAGCGTATTTCACTGTGACAGTGTAAGGCCCATCCATTGCTGGGGTGTAGTTAACTGTGTGGGTGCCATCTCCATTATCTTTGATATCAACAGGCTCGGCCACTCCTGTATGAGCACAAAAAAGCAATGATTAATACACATCCTAATAATTGCACTACATAAAATGTGTCATTGTACACGATAATCTTCTACTGACCGGCAGGCCCAAGCAAGAGCACCTCCAGTGGGGCAAGACCGGCCTTACTGCTGTCGACAGTGAAGGTCTGTGGGATGTGGGCTCGCACTCCGGTGCCCAGGCCAGGGCCTGAGCACTTCACTTTGCTAGGATCCACTACCTCCTTGACAGGCACTCGGAATGGACTTCCTGCACCAGGGAACAGATTAGGCTTGAGTCACGCTCCATCACAATTGGTGTAGACCAAATTTATTAAGAAAACAATATGAGACACCAAATTTAAGAAAAGAAACTTCTAGAGTTTATTCAAAAACTGTTAAAACATTTTTTTTTACATATTTGAATCTACACTATTATTAAAAGGGGTTACAGATTATTACCTGGAATAGGGCGTCCACCAAAGGTAATGTTGACGTCATAGTCTCCTGGAGTGAAGGGTATGTACTCCACACTACAGCTGCCATCTTTGTTATCTTTACAGGACATCTTGGCTTCTGATGGGCCTTCAATAGCCAAGCCGAGGCCACCGGTACCTGCCCCCCTAGGAACAACAAAGTAAAGTAAACTGTCAACTCATGATACCGCTGTACAGTCATCTCATTCTAAAGAGCAACATTCTTAGCTACCCTGAAATATCTAATGCAGTGCCAAAGAACACTGCTTTGCCATTTTTGTAACTTGTGGGGGAATTTCTTTCCTCAATCTTTATCGTTACAAGATTGTTTTACAACAAAGGATTGTTTAAAAGGCCACACTGTGTAGTGTCTTTAGCTAACACCACCTACCTCATTTCTAATGTGACTAAATCTCAGAAGAAAAGTTGGTACATTTTAGATTAATTTAGCTTAATGTATAGATGAAGTAGAGTGTCTGGATTGCTCAAATTGTTCTATACAATACGGTTTTGGCAATTAATGTTTCAACAAGCAAACAAACATTTTGCTGTCTAAAATCTGTTTATCACAAATAGATTTTACTAGGTGATATGCAATGTAAACCTGCACATCTTTGTTCTGTGTGTACCTCGTTTCCACGGTGAAGCGATTGGGTTTGTTGACAAGGCCTCCCTCCAGACCGGGTCCAAAGGCTCTGACACGAGTAGGATCACAGCCCTCAGCAACGCCCACCCTGAAGGGGCTCTTGGGAACAGCCACATCATCATAAAGCACTTCAATCACATGAATACCTGAAACCAAACAGCACAGCTATGAATCACTACTTAAAACAGGAAAATGCTACCTGATTGTTAAAAATCACATTAACTTATTACTGGCATAAAGATAACAGTATGGAATTATTGTTATAACTAGCATGATGTTTTTTTTTTTTTTACATAATTACAGATATCTCGGAATGAAAGGCACACTACCAATCCCAGATCTAGAAGTATTGCAGGGCAGCTGTTGTTTGGGAACAGCCATGTGTTCCAATTCTGCCTCTCCCAGCAGATACAACTACAAGGCAGTGCTTTTTCTGGGAACCGATATTAGGTAAGGACATGTAAAGAAAAGAAAGAAAACCAACTGCTGCTGTTTTCTATTATAGAAAATAGAGGTTGATCATGCTCTCATTTGTAAAAAATGTTTTTTTAATGTACTGTGTTGTTCTTGGAGTTCTAGGTTGCTTACTGTTTTTATAAATGAGATCTTCATTTGGCCCCTGTTTTGGATAACGTTCACTAAATACATTTCAGACAAATTCTGTCGCCAGCTCTAACGATTCGACAGTTATTAGTGAGCATGCTCTGTATCTGCAAAGGAATGGGGGGGGGGGGGGTCAAGGCCAGGTCACACCTCTCTTGTTTACAGAATGATCCCCTCTCTATTGTTCACTGTCAAAACTAAGTTACAGTTAGCAGGTGTGGGCCGATTGCCGACAGACCCAGAGCCAAAAATGTTGTCAGATCAAAGGAATGACAGACAATTTTTTCAAACAGGCCGGAATGACAGTTGTGCAGTTAGTAGATAGCAGGGCTTTCTATACCCTTCCCAATGCACAGTGGGATCAGCTGGTTGTGCATTACTCACATAGTAGACTCTTAGGCAGAGTTTTTGCTTATAGATCCCTACAATTAAACATGTTTTACAGTTTTTAAAAGGATGTATTTTCAAGATGTATGATTTGTAGAGTATCATAATTTAGCTTTGTTTTTTCTTACCATCTTCATAGGCTGTGTACTCCACCCTGTAAGTCCCGTCCCCTTTGTCACTGATGTAGGTGTCTGTTTTGCCACCTGAAGGGTTAACAATTCTTGCTTTTATGTGGTTTCCTCCAGTCTTGGTTTGTGCACGAGCATCCACAGTGAATTCAGTGGTAACTTCCCGAAGAACACCTACACACAAACAAAAGTTTCACATTAAAAGGTACAAATACGTACAAAATGAACTGTTAGGTATTTACATCTATAGAGGAAGATAACATGTTTACAATACTGCCTTGACCAGACATCAGCACTCTCTGCTGCCCACACACCTCAACCTGCCCACAGTTAAAAGGCTCATTCAGGCGTCCACAGTTACTAAATTCGCAATTGAAATCACATAAATGGAGGCTTGTTAAAACATAAGCATTTGCAGCTCTTTCACAATTTCTTTGTATGGGTGAGAAGCGATTTATTGCTTCACTGAAGTTTCTGAGAAGTCCTCTGTCTACCTTCAGTCAAAGTATTGGTATTTGCATCTCCAGTGTACCTTAAGAATCATATTTTAACAAGCACTGTAATGACATTCATGCCTTGTGTGTAAGTACAAAATTAGAGTCATCGGAAACATGAAAAAGTAGATCACTAATACCTGCATCCACCTTTTTAAAGATATGAACAGAAGGACAGATGCCTCACTATACCATCAGATTCTGATCATCTCAATAACTTGTGTTAAAGAGACCGAGTTTCTCTATGTAAAAATGTGAGTGAGACACATGAACAGAAAGGGAGCCTCTATAAACCCCACCAGATTATGACAAACTTGTGCTAAAGAATGTCCTTAGCAAGTTTCATCAAATTAGACAAGCAGTTTTCTAGATAAATGCACAAATGTATGTGTGGCATACAGATAGTAGGATGATCAGTCAGACAGTCTCTATTTAATCCAATAGCATAAATAAATGTATTTGGCAAGTTTCATCACAACTCTAGATGCAGGTGTAAACATATAAGTGTATACCTATATATTGTGAAGCACTCAATAACTTGTGCTAAATAAGGTTCTTAACATGTTTAATCACAATTAGATAAGTGTCTCTAGATATATGCAAAGCTGTAATCAAGATATATGCAGAAGTGTGACAATTAGCTTAAATCCCCAGCAGCAACTTATTTTAAATACAAAAAATGTTTAAAAAGTTCCCATTGCATTTAACTAGACTGCATTTTATTTCAATGTCAAACTCAGAGGAGCTAGAAGCAGAACAGGGCTATAAACGAAACCCATTGATTTCAAAGACCTATACAGTAATCATTTCATAGTATGTCTTGTCGCAGCAACTGTGCAGGTAATACTATAGTAAAAATACGGGTGGAAAATGTAGGGCCTATAGCAAATACTATAAACTGTGCTGAATTAATGCCAAATTGTAACAGTGTGTTTATTTTGTTAACTATTCTTTTTCCAAATATGCTCATAACAGAGCAACAAACACATTGAGAAGCCTGTATGATAGCACAAGTTATTTATTCACTGACCTGTGATCAAGTGAACAAAAGAGTGCAATATACTACAAGGCTTGCACTCATATCAATATACTATATAATGCACGTTTTACACCTGTCGATAAACATTTTTCTTAGCTTTTAACAATGCAGATTTCCATGTCTATAATCCTGTGCCACTTGGTTGTATAGGAGTACTGGTGGCACCTGTCACTGATTCTTGTGGTCAAGTGGGACAGGCCTACCCTCCAGACATGTGCTCATTTTGAAACAGCTGTTAGTGTAGCAAGCCATTATATTCCTGCTGATTTACTTTTGTGGCAACAGCTAATCAGTAAGACCAAATTATATGGTACAGAGAAAGGTGAAACTTCTCACCCCGTGGTTCAACTCCAGGTCCGTAAACCTTGATCCCACTGGTGTTGACAGCAGGGTCCACCTGGACACGAGCTGGGAACTTGGGCACGGAGTGTCCGCCATACTTGATGGTGATGGTGTACATGCCGTGGAAGGCGGGTATATAGGTGATGGAGTAGGTGCCATCGCTGTTGTTCTGGATGTGCACCTCAGCCTTGACGCCAGATTCTGAGATGATCTCAATGGTCAGTTCTGCTTCCCCAGCCTTGGAGCAGTCCACGGTGAAGGATCCAGACTCATTGACCTTGCCTCGCTCCAGACCTGGGCCACTGGCTGTCACCTTGCTAGGGTCAAACCCAGGCTTGATGGCTGCTTTGAAAGGTGATCCGGGGATGTGAGCCTCGGCAAAGAGAATGTTGATGGCATACTCTCCAGCCTCGGTGGGCAGGTAGGAGACGGAGCAGGAGCCGTCACCGTTATCCTGGCACTCGATCTTAGCCTCGCAAGGACCTTCCACTGTAAGACCAAGTCCGCCGGTGCCAGCTCCTTTAGTGTCAATGGCAAAGGGAGCTGGTTTGCCCACTATGCCTCCCTTCAGGCCAGGGCCATAGGCACGCACCTGGGGAACAGAAATATTTAAGTGCATTCTAAAACTCTGGAAGGGAGATATTGCTAAATTCAATATGTGGTAAACTCCCATGTAAATATACAGCATGCAACAGTCTCATTTATTGCAGTCTGTACATATATACAGTATATTTTGACACAGACTCTCCAATTTGCTTCAATGAAAAAGAACATCTGGTCAGACAACGACAATGCCACATAATACAATCTATTATTTCTTAAAGTCTTATAAAGCCAACTAAAATATAGTCCAAGCAGATGTGATATTAGCCAAGTTGAGTAGAACAATTAATGAGCTGTTATTTATTAAGGCTCTTGTCTGAGGACAAGGCTCTTAATCAGTAGCACAGTACAGCCGCATTGAATAGAAGAGGCAATTGGCCACAACTGAAGTAAATTTCATGCCAAGCTTTAATTAGACTATGTTTGTTTGATTTTCTTTCATCTTGAAATAACCTTTTTCTGGTTTCCACTGAAAAGGAATGTTATTTTTTGTGACTGATGGTACTTTTTGGTTTAACAATCTTAATTAATAATGGATGTCAATTTATTTGTTACACTTTTATATTTATAACTCATTGGAATATATTATTATTGATACTGGGTGGAGGATATCTAATTTATAGCATACTGGAATGTGACAAATATGGAAGCTGTATTTAATGTTCTCTTACCTTGGAAGGATCTGGGGGCATGACCCCCTCTACTGTGAAGGGGCTTCCAGGCACAGGGTTCCCATCATAGGTGACCTCCACTTTGTAGGGCCCCTCCTCAGGGGGCATGTATTTCACAGAGTGCACATCGTTGGTGGTGCCTGTCTCGACCTTGCAGGGGATGGGTCGACGAGATGGGGAGGTGATTTTCACATCCACGTTTCCCTGTCCTCCTGCCCCATGAGTGTTAATCGTGAACTCCTGGTCTTTCCCAACATCCACTTCTAAAAAAAATAAAGCAAAATCAAAGTCACCTTTTCTGTGGCTCATTTTATAAGTGGTTTGAAAGAGTCATAATTAATAAATAGGAAAGATCTCCCACATGGAAGTAATCAAGTAATCCCATTTAGGAAGCACACTCACTGTTGTTAAGTCCTTGCACTTTGACCTTGTTGAGATCAAGGGATGGAGCCACACTGACAGTGAATGGACTCTTGGGAATGGGATCGCCACCGTAGGTAACTGAGATAGTGATATTACCCTGTAAAGACGGAAAAAGAGCGTAATTAAGTTTGATCATGTCATTCAGGAATTGATACAAGTGGTTTAGGCAAACAGCAAACAAGTATGTGTGACACAAATCTTTTTACCAGTTTTCTTGAACGTAAAAAAGGGCATTTTTTTCATAGAATGGGAATGGTCCGCTTCATAAAGTTGTAAAGCCATTAGGTGATAAGATTGGAAATGTAGCGTCAGTAAAATGTAATGATATGCTTGTAAACCTACCTGCTGTACTGCAGTGTATCTCACTGTGTAAGAGTAGTCATGGTTATCAATGATCTCAAAGTCTCGCACTGCTTCTCCTTTTAAGGCACCAGTAAAATTAACATCCAGTTTGGCCTTGCCAGCGCCCTTAGTGAAGACTGTGAAATGGGTTGGTTTGCCCACCTCCACACCTGCAGTAGAAATGTAATACTGATTCATCAGAAAGAGTTGTGGGATATCTCCACGCCTCAGTTGAGTTGTGCCTTCACCAACCCGAGTAGTTCCGATATCTCACAAGAACACACACCCTGAAGTGCCATATTGCGATTATAAAATGGCTAAGGTAATTTGAAATTAAAAACAAGTAACAAAAATAGGTTTAAAGAGAACAATGGCAATGTCCTTCGATATAGCCTTGGCTATGAAATCACATAGCTCACTTGAAATGAGCAGGAGGACTATTCTTGTCGTTGAATAAAATGTAATATTTCTGTATTCCTACTAATGAGGATGCAATATCATTTTTGGTACACTAGTTAGACCCTTATAAAACTTTAATCTTGGATAAAGGCATATTAAGGGCACTAAATAAACTGATGGTTATCTACTGTCACTGCTACCATAACGTCATGTGTGACTGAGTTCTTACCAGTTTTGCTGAGCCCTGGACCTTCTGCCTTCACCTTGTTGGCATCATGGGATGGGTCAACTTTAATCCGGAAGGGGCTCATGGGAATTTCCTAAATTCACAAAGATATTATATTATCCTTTATGCATAGTGTTTAACACTGTCGCCAGAATTTTTAAGTACACACATTTTTGCTTCAGCAATATCTACAGAATCAGGCAGATTGCAGCAGATGGAAAATACACTAAAAAGAACCTTTTCATCTTGATGTTTATTACCTGGTCAGCAAACAGCACCATGATAGTGTAGCGGCCTGCACCAGGTGGGGTGTATTTCACAGTGAAGGTGTCATTGTCGTTCTTAATGATGTCAAAGTCAATGTCAGCCTCTGCAGGCCCCACAACTCCGGGGGCGCACTTAATACCAATGCTCACATCACCTATAAATACAGACATAATGTGAATTTGTACTGTATACTTCTAATTTGAATAGAGACCTCAATTCCAATTTATATGGCTAAAAAAGTCTTACCCTGCCCTGCTTCACCGCAGTCCACTGTGAAGTATGTGGGTTCATTTGCCTTGAGTCCTGTCTTTTCCACTCCTGGGCCATACACCTTGACATGTTCCGGGTGGCTGCCTTCTCCAATGTTAACCTGAGAGTAAGTAATTAAAAAACATGTTGAATGAAGATAGGTATGGGTGGCACATTCAATCCACTCAATACACTTTATTGCCATTCGGCTGACCTTGATCTTTCATTTGTTTCTCTTACCCTGAATGGACTGTGAGGGATGTTGACTTCGCCCCATGTAATGATGATGGTGTGCTTGATTGGTTTAGTGGGGACATAAACACAGATGAATGTGTTGTCTCCGTTATCAGTAATCTTGATATCGATGGGGATACCTTCAGCATCCTAAAAAATATAATACAAAAGAGATAAGACAGACGTTTTTCACATTGCTAGCAGTATTTATTTTTTTATTGTAAATGTCCTACCTGTGCATAGATCTTGAGTTCTGCCTTGCCGGCTCCCCGGGCATCAATGGTAAATGTTGCTGGTTTGTTAACAATACAGCCTGTTTGTTCCAGTCCTGGGCCATAGGCTTTAACCTAGGATAAGCACATACAATTAAATAGGTATTTCAATGTACCAACACCCTGGGATATTTAATGTACCATCTATTGACCTGTGACATACAGATTTTTATAATGTAATATACATTTGGTTGGCTTACCTTTTCTGGGAATACATCATTGACAGCGGGAAGGATGTGAGCCATGAAGGGACTGTCTTTGATATCCTCATCATCACAGATGACATGGACGGCATAGTCGCCAGGCTCGGTCGGCCAGTAGCGAACATCGCAGGAGCCGTCACCTTTGTCGTCGCATTCAATTTTAGCCTGAGAAGGACCCTCAATGGAGAAACCTGATACGAGACCGAAGGAGATTCAGTATATTAAGGCTGGTAAAAAAGAGACCTGAAAAGAACTAAGAGACCTGCCTGGCAGTATCCATATCCCATGTACCTTAACCATGTACTGTTACGTGAGAAACGTTTACTCAACAGTCCATCTGAGAGACAATTTGGAAGCTTTATTACAGCACTCCATTGCTATAGTATGAGCCCCAGCATGAGACTGTATATTCATGAGGTTCTAGTTCTTAGTCACACTGGCCTAAATGTTATCTCCCTCAGTGATGAGGTAGAGTAAAACCGAGCTTCAGTTATGGCAACACAAGCTATATTCTGACAAAGTTAGGGATGAACTCACAGCCGTTCTACTTCCATCAGCAAGTATAGCAATAGTGACCTGCAGAGTCTGTCCCTGTGGAAGGCGTTATATTGCAGAAAAACAGTCAGTAAATACTAAATTAAATGCAATGTACTCTGTTTATTGCATTACCCTCGAGCTTTGTAAGTGGGGAAAAGAACCAAGTTTTAATTAAAGTTGCTGGGTTTTTATTAAAAGTATTGGTTGAGGCTGCCAGAGTAAACTTAATTGCAATATTCTTCTTGTCAAATCAGGCAACAATTAAAGTGATGCTCTATAAAATCGAGTTTTCTCATGAATATTTTGCTAACAGATGGCTTTCACACAAAAACAAGATTTACAAGATTTTCTTTTTACTTTAGATTTACTTTTCACTCAGGCCTATTTATTTCCTGTTGACTTGCAGCGTTTGAACATAATTTTTAACATATTTTAAATACATGGAGTCGGAGGACTGGATGACGCCCAAGAGCCTTGACCTTTCCTGGTTATGTTCACAGCAGTGGGTGGAGGGGCCAGGCCCTGCATCCACCCATGTGTTAACATTTGCTGTTTTTCTCAACTGCTAACAATTTAAAACATTACAGCCAAGGCAGAAAGGAAGGCAGGAAAAAAAGAATCTCAGTGGGAGGAACAGTAATTAGGTCATATTAAAAGAAGAAAGGGCAAAATATTTTTTCATTATTGAAGCCAACATGATCATATTGGATTTTTTGTCCTAATACCTGCCAATAGTTGCTTAAAGCAGATTAAGCAGCAAGAGAAAATGCAAAGGAGGAATACATTTAATCTACCTTTTTTCCTATTTGCAAGTATTCTTCAATGACTCTCTTGACTTACCAAGTGTCCCCACTTCAGTTCCGATGGCCTCCACCACAAAGTCGGCCGACTTGCCCACCATGCCAGTCTCCAGGCCAGGGCCCCAGGCTCGCACCTTCTGCGCCCCTGCTTCAGCACTGACCTGGACCTCGAAGGGGCTGTGAGCACACAGCAGGATTTAGAGCCGTCACAAACAAACCTAAATATCTGCACCAGAAAGATGATTCCCTCTGCCGGTTCCCTTTTTTGTTCTGTATAAACCTTAATGCTTGTTAGGCAGTCGACCCATCACAGCCTTTCATTAGGTGGCTCACTCACCAGCTAATCACTGCATTGTTCTTCAGTTACATATGCTAAGATAAGAAGAACTGTTCTTCAGTTTTAAATAAGGAAAATACATCTTAGAAAATACACCATAGGTTATACTGTATATGACTGGTAAATTGTGTGATAGATTCTTGTTTCCACAGGAAATAATTCCAGGAAGTTCTCTAGAAATAACAAAGGCTGTAGGAAATTACTCAAAGCATGCTGCTACAAAGTAATCCCTTGGAAAACAAAATTACAGCACACTCAACAAAGGTTACTAGGTTACTTAAAGAGCATTCTTAAAGATTCTACAGTACTATAGATATATATATATATATATATATATATATATATATATATAAATAATGTTTTTTTCAGAGACAGTCATGATTAGAGCCCACATTCCCATTTACTCAAACACACTCCTCCATACCTTCTTGGGATAGCGCATCCTCCCCAAGTGATAGTGATAGTGTATTTTCCCGAGATCACAGGGTAATATTCACATTCAAACACTCCTTCACTGACTTCAGTGACTTTCACTGGCTCCTCTGTACCTTCTACCAAGAAACAAAAAAAAAAAAAAACCACATTAGTCACACTGAATCCAAGGATGAATATAACTTACAGTATATAATGTCGAGAAATACCAGACCTGCCCTGTCATATATAACTTTTCTTTTATGTTGAATTGATACAGATAAACCAATTCGTTTAGGCAAAAAATACATTATAAATCCTGCCTTTGCAAATTCTACAGTATGCATTGTCAGTTGTATGATGTAGCAAACCATATGCCATAATTTAAAATTAGTCAAGGTATGGCTATAAATATTTATGGGTTGGTGACTTACTTGGCCCTTTTACAAGCACCTTAAGCTCTCCACTTCCGGCTCCTTTGGTGAACACCTTGAAGTCAGCCACCTCCTTTACCCGGACCCCTTTAGGCTGCAGGCCTCGGCCTGTAGCCCGGCAGGCATTGGGGTTGCAGGCTGTTAAAGAAAAACACATACACAGGTGTGAAAAAACTAGATCAAACCTGCGGCAAACAGACACACAAAATCCAATCTTCAGGCAACTGGAGGTGTGTGTTAGTTCTAAAATTGACATTAACGCTTGTCCACAAGCCAATTAAAAAAAATAAATAAACAGGCACAGGAAGACTGCAAACGTGAAGTAAAACAAAACAAACAAAAACAAACCACATGTACAATAACTGCATTCAGAAAGCTGCCGTCTGCATCACAAAACTGCTGGTTTCATGCTGTACCTTTTTAAAAAAAAACTGAACAGCACCAGTGTTTACAAAATAAATAAATATATAAACAGCCAGAAAAGTGTAACAAAAAGGTATACTAAATATATAATGGGAAGAAGGGAAAAAATGTGGTGTAAATGCGAAAGAAAAAACAAACCACAGTCAAGTGATTATGGATGCCGGCTGCAGAGATGGGATGCTGGTTGTGGAGAGTGCAAGTCATGTGTTTTTCCACATGAAGAGAAACTGAAACATTCTTTTCCAGCTGGTCAAGTTTGGCAGTACAAAAAAGTGTTCAGAGAATTGAGATGTCATTAGCAAGAGCAGTACAGCTACAGCTGAATAACTACAGTACATATTATACATGTATAAAACTGTGGTTTCTGTGGTTATCAGTAAAGTTTGTCCAGTATCAAGGCTTATTATAGAAGGGAAAAGGAAACATATCTGTTGTAGTTTTACACCCCATGTTCAGTAAAGGCATTCAAAATAGGGGAAAAAGAAATCGAGGAAAGGTTTTGAAATTACTTTGCAACTTCCAAATGCATTTCCGGTTTATCAAGTAAATAATAACAACCATGAAAGATACATTTAGCCAACATCAAAAGCCAGTGTTGTAAATGTATCTAAACTGCGCCTTGAGCCTCAGAAGAAGAAACAGATGTTAGGTAATCTTGCTTTCATTAAAACAGTGAAAGGGATTTCTTTTGACCTATCACCATGAGTCTTTGCAAAACTACAAAAAAATGTTCCCACTGAAAAAGCACCCTTGTATAAGCCTAGGCAAGAAACAAACAAAAAAAGCTGCCTTTCTTGGGACTACAGAAGGCAAAGCGTCAGCACATGCCAACAAGCTCTGAGGCAGTGAGTCCCGACAATGGGCCAGACTACACAGGCACAAGCCACATCAGCGGCTCGTACTAACTTGGTTGCCGTGGTTTGGGTGGAGTTGGGGGTGGGGCTTTCTTTGGCTTTTCAGTTGGTGGGGTGTGTATAGACTGAGGGATAATCTGAATAGCTGGAGCCCCAGCTGGCTGGACAGACGGGGGAGCTAGAAAAACAGACAGGCAAGAGGAACAGGGTTTCACATAGGTCACAGCTGATAGAAGCGCCTGATTCTGATCTCTCGCTCTCTTATTGGTTTAAAGAGATTTTTTTTTTTCAGGACTACTATTGCGAACACAGCGGAGGAAATGATTAATGTTATTAATAGCTTCAGTAACTACAAAGCAATGGTTTTAGATCTGACCTAGAACTTCAACTTCAATAGCACAGCGTCCCAGCAGGTCATGCTGTGACACAGGTAAAGTAGACCGGGTTGCACTCTCTCTATTCATAAGGATTTTTTTGTTTGTTAAGGAATTGCACACCAGTATTACATAACCTATATTAAGTGTCAACCATTCTTTTTTGAATGAATACTAAAACTACCAGAACACTTGTTACACACTGATACAGCAAAATCATATTACAATTTTCTGATACTTCCAGAACTGGAAACTCTGTTGCAAGATTAGAAAGATAAAGGAAGTGAAAGATAAAAGAAGAGAAAGAGGAAGGAAGTGCATACGTTGATTATTAAGTCAGACAGAAATATTTACATGAACCCCCTTTTCTTCCAGCTAAGCCTACCTTCTGAAATGTTGACAGTAAAAGGACTCTTGGGGATTTGGGCCCCTGCAAAGGTGACATAAATAGTGTGAGGCCCTTCCAGCATGGGGCGATAGGTACAGCGGTAAATGCTGTCCCCTTTGTCTTCCAGGATGACCTCCACTGTGTCACGACGGCCCTGGGGGTCCACAATGATGACGCCCACGTCTCCTGCTCCAGCGCCTTGTAGAGGAGGACAGAGAGGTCAAGGGTTTACATCAGAACTCAATTCATTGCCCATGATTTGTTTTTAGTATTCTGAGCTTTTCTCAATTCCCTGCAATTAACCCTTTGCAGTCCTATGTCCTCGGACCTGGTCCGACATTGCAATTTTCCCTTTCCGGTCCAATGTCGGACCATGTCCGACATCATCAAAAAGATGCAAAAAACAGGTCTCTAGTCGTTTTTTCTCCAGAAAAAGCAGAGAAAACAATTCAATGGCCGAGTGAGATCAATAGGAGCCAAGAGAAACCGAAAAAAAGGGGCGTATCACATGAATACACATAGCCCTGGCATCACATAGATAACACGGACATAAACAAACAAGATAGCTGTTTCTGCATCCAGCGCTCAAAGAATATCACAGACATTTGCAGAGCTTTTTTTAGATGTTACAGTTATAAAATAATGACTTGGATCGCATTATTGAGAAGTTTGGTGATAAAACGAGTGATCAGGAGATGATTTATCGGTATGCACTACTATCAAGAGGTATGTAAAAAAAGTGAACAAGGGGTGGGGCGGGGCTGGAGATGCAGTACTGAGTGTCCTGTTGATATGCAGTGCCTTTTAAATCTCTTTTACTGTGAAAAAAAACACTTTTAAACAGTGCGTGTAAAATAAACTGCGCGTGTGAAAATAAATTGGACCTGACACGCCTGAGACGCTCTGAATAAATGGACCGCAAAGGGTTAAAACCGCAGACAGCACTACTGTGAGGTAACCTATAATAATAACCATCATTATACCTGCTGTGTAGATGTCAAAGTAGGTGGGCTTATTGGCAATGTTTCCTACAGGCTCCAACCCGGGTCCCCGAGCTGACACTTTGTTGGGATCACCCAGTGCCATGGAAACATTGACCATGAAGGGGCTCTTGTCAATATTCTGACCCGCAAACAGCACTGTCACCTGGAAGAAGAGGCAGGTGAAGGGTTTCAGAGCACCAGTGGTTTATCTGTATCCAACAATCATTTAAAAACAACATTTGTATCTTAAAGTTCAAATGCTATGATATTGATTTGGAGAGTGACAGCTAATGGTTGCAGTTATTCCTAGTAAGACTAATTCCTACTTGTGTTACATAATCAATTATTCTAGGTCTATTCACAAATGTATTCTGAAATGTAACCTTTAGCATGTTCCCTTACAAAGATTTGCAATGGTGCAGTTTCTAATTCTTTTCCCATGCTTTAACTCTTTGTTTACTTACCAGTGATTGACCATGCTTGTCTGCCCTTTACTATGCTGTCACTATGACTTTACAGAGCATTACTATGCTTTATCAATGATAAACAGCAGTAAACTTTTAAAATGATTATTTCAGACAAGTAAATTATCAACTTGCCCAGGCTCATTAACATCCTTACCTTGTGAAGTCCTGCAACTTTGGGGACATAAGTCACAGAGTAGGTTCTGTTTTTGTCATTGTTGGCAATAACTCTGGCCTTGAAATATACAAAAGAAATGTGTATTTTATTGAAAAATGCTCTCATTTCAATGATTGAAAAACAGCACAGGAAACAGGAAACAAAACATAAAACCATACATTTGTAAATCTATATATAGGAATACATAAATGTTATTCTTCAAAAATAAAAATCAATATTTTCAAACCTCCTCGTTATGCCCTTCCGGGTCCTCCACATAGACCAGCACCTCTCCCAGACCAGCATCAATAGTCTCTACAGTGAACTCTGCAGGCTTCAGCACAATATTACCGTGGGGCTCAATACCTTAAGCAGATACATGTGTTCAGGAATTATTTTTTAGAATGTACAAAATAAAATATTCTTAATTTCAAACTCTAACAGACATGTAGCTGTAGCAATTTGGAAATTAAGAAAACTATTTTCTTGACTTAAAAAAAATATATATATATCAATTTTCAAGAACTTTCTCAGAAAAAATTGAGGTACAGTACACACCACAAATACCTGAACTGATGAAGGCACCAATTCTTCAAATAGAGGTAATTATGTGGAATTACTTTGTCTGATTTGTGACTATGACAGCATGTTAAGCAAACACTTGTCAATAGCCACAGTATTCTCAGGTACCTGTAACAAGATTCCGAATGGCTTAATCTCTTTGGTGCCTCAGGTTCTGCTAGATTCAGAAGTACAAGAAGGAAGCCAAGTACGTAGCTATGTAAACAACTGATGTTCTGTGAAAATGTGTTCCATTTACTAAAATAAAAATAATAATAATAAATGCTTTTAAAAAGACCAAATTCCCATTGGCTTTTTTTTTGGAGTCTATTGATTTTTTAGTATTACTATGCAGGAAAACTGCTATAATACCATTACCTTTATTAAAAATGTGCACGGATTAATCTACCGATTAATCAACTAATGCCCATAAATTAATCGATCAAAATGTATATATATATATATATATATATATATATATATATATATATATATATATATAGTGGGTATAATGTGTTAATTATGAAGTGATTGCTGTAAAACTCTGTATATTTTCACTTTTAATTTCACTGGATTTAATATGCTTATATATATTATATATTCAACACGTCAAGGTTCAGATTTACATATAAGGCAGCTTTACAGCAGTAAAGATGCCTGTGATGCTAGATGAATACAGTCCTGTTTCTCTGTCTTCTTTCTTACTCAGTGTCAGTGCTGCTGTACTATGTTACTGGGTGAATCCTCTCATACCTGGTCCATAGGCCCTGGCTTTCTTTGGGTTCAGCTGTTTGGATCGGAGAGGAGCCCCAGGCTTCAGCTTGGCTTTGGGAAACTGTGACAAGTAGGTCATCACAGAGTGCTCATCTACATTGGGGTCAACAATCTCCTCAGGAGCGATCACCTACAGCACAATCAAATTAAGATATTCATTACAACAGCATGTGACAGTTTTAGCAACTCACAAAAAATAACTAGCGTCAACTTTTTTATTTGATCAAATTAACAAATTTGTTTTGTACTCTAGAAATTCCACCACACATTTAGCTTATTTAATTAAAATAAAATAAAAACTATTTTGCTGCTATACAGTGTTCCGCATACAAGAACCCACAAAAACATTGAAAGAAAACCTAATTCGGAAATATTTTACAAACATAACTAACATAAAACACTTCCTTTGTTGGTTTATGTTTCATCTGAATTCCATTTATACATTGGAATGCATTGCTTTCTTCAATACAAGTTATTCAGGTCTAAAGATAAAACAATATTCAAATAAAATAAAGAAATGCATAGTCTTAACTCGTTTGGTGGCAAGTTCTAGGAACTCAGTTTTGGGTGACTTTTTTTTTTTTTTTTTTTTACTAAGGATTTCAACCAAAGCAACCCTGTAACAACCTTCATATGAAAGTACTATCTGTTGTACTCCTGAGGTGTAACCCAATCTCTGGTAAATCTGTTAGCACAATGGCAGATGCTCATTCTTCTATGTTTGATAACGAGTGTAATGCTGATGATCTCCTTGAAAAGAACACTATTTAAAATACCTTCAGAATGAGCCGCTGCTCTCCCACCTAGTTGACACCCAAGAAAATTTAACCTCATTTAGACAAGACATTCCACAGGCTCCATGACTCAGACCTACTGCAATCTCTACAATGCACTAATCCCCTCCACTGAGATTGGTCTGCATCGCCTCATACCAGCTGTACTCCCTTTCACTAATCCCCTCCACTGAGACTGGTCTGCACCGCCTCATACCAGCTGTACTCCCTTTCACTAATCCCCTCCACTGAGACTGGTCTGCATCGCCTCATACCAGCTGTACTCCCTTTCACTAATCCCCTCCACTGAGACTGGTCTGCACCGCCTCATACCAGCTGTACTCCCTTTCACTAATCCCCTCCACTGAGACTGGTCTGCACCGCCTCATACCAGCTGTACTCCCTTTCACTAATCCCCTCCACTGAGACTGGTCTGCACCGCCTCATACCAGCTGTACTCCCTTTCACTAATCCCCTCCACTGAGACTGGTCTGCACCGCCTCATACCAGCTGTACTCCCTTTCACTAATCCCCTCCACTGAGACTGGTCTGCATCGCCTCATACCAGCTGTACTCCCTTTCACTAATCCCCTCCACTGAGACTGGTCTGCACCGCCTCATACCAGCTGTACTCCCTTTCACTAATCCCCTCCACTGAGACTGGTCTGCACCGCCTCATACCAGCTGTACTCCCTTTCACTAATCCCCTCCACTGAGACTGGTCTGCATCGCCTCATACCAGCTGTACTCCCTTTCACTAATCCCCTCCACTGAGACTGGTCTGCATCGCCTCATACCAGCTGTACTCCCTTTCACTAATCCCCTCCACTGAGACTGGTCTGCACCGCCTCATACCAGCTGTACTCCCTTTCACTAATCCCCTCCACTGAGACTGGTCTGCACCGCCTCATACCAGCTGTACTCCCTTTCACTAATCCCCTCCACTGAGACTGGTCTGCACCGCCTCATACCAGCTGTACTCCCTTTCACTAATCCCCTCCACTGAGACTGGTCTGCACCTCCTCATACCAGCTGTACTCCCTTTCACTAATCCCCTCCACTGAGACTGGTCTGCATCGCCTCATACCAGCTGTACTCCCTTTCACTAATCCCCTCCACTGAGACTGGTCTGCACCGCCTCATACCAGCTGTACTCCCTTTCACTAATCCCCTCCACTGAGACTGGTCTGCACCACCTCATACCAGCTGTACTCCCTTTCACTAATCCCCTCCACTGAGACTGGTCTGCATCGCCTCATACCAGCTGTACTCCCTTTCACTAATCCCCTCCACTGAGACTGGTCTGCACCGCCTCATACCAGCTGTACTCCCTTTCACTAATCCCCTCCACTGAGACTGGTCTGCATCGCCTCATACCAGCTGTACTCCCTTTCACTAATCCCCTCCACTGAGACTGGTCTGCATCGCCTCATACCAGCTGTACTCCCTTTCACTAATCCCCTCCACTGAGACTGGTCTGCATCGCCTCATACCAGCTGTACTCCCTTTCACTAATCCCCTCCACTGAGACTGGTCTGCATCGCCTCATACCAGCTGTACTCCCTTTCACTAATCCCCTCCACTGAGACTGGTCTGCATCGCCTCATACCAGCTGTACTCCCTTTCACTAATCCCCTCCACTGAGACTGGTCTGCACCGCCTCATACCAGCTGTACTCCCTTTCACTAATCCCCTCCACTGAGACTGGTCTGCATCGCCTCATACCAGCTGTACTCCCTTTCACTAATCCCCTCCACTGAGACTGGTCTGCACCGCCTCATACCAGCTGTACTCCCTTTCACTAATCCCCTCCACTGAGACTGGTCTGCATCGCCTCATACCAGCTGTACTCCCTTTCACTAATCCCCTCCACTGAGACTGGTCTGCACCGCCTCATACCAGCTGTACTCCCTTTCACTAATCCCCTCCACTGAGACTGGTCTGCACCGCCTCATACCAGCTGTACTCCCTTTCACTAATCCCCTCCACTGAGACTGGTCTGCACCGCCTCATACCAGCTGTACTCCCTTTCACTAATCCCCTCCACTGAGACTGGTCTGCACCGCCTCATACCAGCTGTACTCCCTTTCACTAATCCCCTCCACTGAGACTGGTCTGCACCGCCTCATACCAGCTGTACTCCCTTTCACTAATCCCCTCCACTGAGACTGGTCTGCACCGCCTCATACCAGCTGTACTCCCTTTCACTAATCCCCTCCACTGAGACTGGTCTGCACCGCCTCATACCAGCTGTACTCCCTTTCACTAATCCCCTCCACTGAGATTGGTCTGCACCGCCTCATACCAGCTGTACTCCCTTTCACTAATCCCCTCCACTGAGACTGGTCTGCACCGCCTCATACCAGCTGTACTCCCTTTCACTAATCCCCTCCACTGAGACTGGTCTGCACCGCCTCATACCAGCTGTACTCCCTTTCACTAATCCCCTCCACTGAGACTGGTCTGCATCGCCTCATACCAGCTGTACTCCCTTTCACCACCAAGCCTAGACAAAATTCAGACCGTTTGCTTGTGAAATAGTGAACACTATTGGAGAGTTTTCTGGCATGCCAAAATCCTCTCAATTTAGATACAGTGTATGTTTATCGTTGTTCTTTTGTTATGGAGTTTTAAAATCCTGGTACTGAATTCACTTTTGCTGTCACTAGGTGACTTTAGAGAGCATTCTTTAAAAGTAAACTTGTCCCAGGTTAAACATTCCTGTATTGTAGATTAGTAATGTTATACATTTTGAATGTTGATTCACTCGGAAAACTAACATTGTAAACAAGTGTAGGTTTGTTTATCTGGAAAAAAAAATAGATTTGTGACCAGGGAAACTCTGGGAACCCAAACTTGTGGAAACTAAAGATAAGGCGATTAATACATTAATATCATCTGAAATGACAGTGTGACTAAGATCACTTCCATACAGTACCTGAGGCACACCCAGCCAGTCATCGGCCTGCTGCATGGCTTCTCTGGCATTCTCCACAGGCTGGTTAGGGTCCCAGGACTCCCAGTCAGGGCACAGACCTGTAGGGAAGAGAAGAAAAAGTCTTATTACTGACCTTCACTCAAAGGGATGACATGAGAAAAAACCTTGTGATTAATGTAGATTTGTGTATCAATGTCGTGGTGCAGCCTTTATGACTTTGTAATAGTCAAATTGGTCAGTTCTTTGTTTAGATAAGTGATACACACTCTTTATTGCTCACTAAACACATAGAACCATGGTTTATTCTATCTGAATAGCAGGCCCTCCAACATCACTGTCTTGTATACAAGAGTATAAAAGGTCATTCCTAAACAGAATTTATACCATGTGACCTACTTGCCCAGAAAGGAGGCTACTTAGCCAACTGCAACATATGGCTACCTTAGGATGATATTATAGAGGGGCTTAATTATGGGAATCGTTCTTCAAGTTAAAAAATCACAGCCCAATATTGCTTGCTGGCAGCAAAAATTGGATGATGAAAACAGATGACAAAATAAATCAGGTTTTCCACTTCTGAAACAGAGCTTTAAATGTTTAAATAGGTCTTCAACTGAGCCTAAGATATTCTCTATGAGGCCCTCAGTTTTTCCCCTCAGTTTGGACAGCACGGTAATTCGTTCTTGGAATCCCAGTGCAGGGCCACTCTGGTCCAAGATGGAAAACCTTCCAGACACACATTGTGTAACTAAAGTATTTCAAAATCTGTAGCTTCAGTCGTAACTGCATTTGCACTGTTAAAGAAAAGGGCTTGTAACCAGGAGGTCCCCGGTTCAAATCCCACCTCAGCCACTGACTCATTGTGTGATTCTGAGCAAGTCACTTAACCTCCTTGTGCTCCGTCTTTTGGGTGAGATGTAGTTGTAAGTGACCCTGCAGCTGATGCATAGTTCACACAGCCTAGTCTCTGTAAGTCGCCTTGGATAAAGGCGTCTGCTAAATAAACAAATAATAATAATAATCCAAAGCAGTGGATTCAACAAGGAGTAAGGAAACAGAGAGCAAGATTTAAGAATTATGTGGTTAAGAAAACTATATATATATATATATATATATATATATATATATATATAAGAAATATTATATATATATATATATATATATATATATATATATATATATATATATATATATATATATATATATATATTATATACATCCAAATTTCCAGAAGTAGAAGTAAAAAATATTTACAAGCAGTTTCAGGATTCAGGAACTAATACAGGTACATTTTTTGGTTTTTATTTCTAAAACACTGCAATTAGGAATTGTATTCCTGCCACTTTGAAATGCTTGCACAGTTCATCTGGTTAAGTTTAACAGAAATCATATTCCACTTCGACCATGGAGCTCAGTGCCAATGTATTTATTCACACAATAGCCTGAGGCCAACACAGTTTGGAGAAGACTAATGTTCTCCTGAAGTATTAGTGGAAATTATTTTAATGACAACTAATAGTGCATTTTGAATTCATATTAAATTACACTCAATTACACAGGTCAGTTACCCACAATGCTACACACACACACACACACACACACACACACACACACACACACACACACACACACTTGTATATTCCAATAGGATTCCAATAGAACAACAGAAGGTAATATATATATATATATATATATATATATATATATATATATATATATATATATATATATATATAGAATTGCTGACTGTAAGAAAATGTTCAATGTCATGTAAAATACTATTTGTAACAGTTTGCAGTTGAGCTGCTGCTACCCGTGCTTTCTTTAAATGCTTTATTGATAGCACTGATGTAACTAGATTTTATTTTTTAAATAAGCAAGAATTTGGCCACTTTTAATTCTAAAAAAAAAGAAAAAGCTATCTGGCTCTAGAGATTTTACGATTGGCTGCATCGCCTCAAGCACTCTTTGCCACAGATATTTCACATACCGTACTGGCATACATTATTACTGTATAAACATGTTCTTCAGAATAATTAAAAACAAATGCCCTTTATGGTTATAGATATTGCAAGCACTAGTTGGCTATATTGTCTGCCCTTGTGCTGTTCAGTGTTACCCACTTACAAGCGCAATCGGATACAACACTTTGTTTTATTGCTATTTTAGTGCGCAGCAGGTAAATGTTATTGAAACACATTATTCTCCTGCATACAAGAATGGGCCTCTTGTGCATTATTAACAGCTTTGCTCCCTCCAACCTCTTGCTCACACAATTCAACACTTCCTATGTTAAAAATATCTTGTTGCAATAACAAAGTGTTTTGTGATCGAATCATGGAAAAAGCTGTGAGGCAGTGTTAAGATCCTTATGCAAGGGAAAAAAGTTTAAAGGGCCTTTTGAAGGTCACAGCATACAGTACTTTGTTTGAGGACTGGTTATTAAGAAATGTATGGTATATATAAATGTGATTACAAAAAAAAAAAAATGCATGGTATCCATGTTCTGCTCAGAGTACGTGTTGGGGTGGGGCAAACAATAGTTTTGACACATTTTTTTTTGCTTTTTTAGACACTTTTTGTTTTTTATTCCTTTGAACAAATAACATTTACTGGATTGTGTACCAAGTCTAATTTAAAAAATGAAAATCAGTTTGGAGTCCCATTGCTTCAATCCTACAATATGAAATATATAACAAATAATAACTTGTAAAAGTTCAGTTACTTAAATACAGATCAATACAATACTCCTATTTAAAACTTTACTCAGTGGAGACTCTTCCTGCTAGGTCAAAAGGAATTCAGGCCTAATTTGGAAAGCAGGTCCCTAAAATGAAATAAGACCTGGGCATAAAGTTATTACCTAGTCCTGAGAGACCTTTACTTGATCCAGATCAGCTGTCAACCACAGCCCCAGTCTTCCCCCTGTGTTTCATAAACTGAAACCACTACCACAAAATTTCGGTACTTGACTATACCCCAGTTTGACAAGAGCAGTTATAATTAGAACTACATTGCAGGAGATTAGGGGGGAACCACTTCTTGGTCACTAGGTATCACATACCCAGGGTCATCCATTGCATTATAGCTCTACCAAAATGTCAAAACATTTATTTTAATTAAAGAAAGTGGATACCACCCCTCTTGATCTACCCTTCCTACTATGCACTGGACTTGCCTGACCTGTGCACCACGTTACTGGATCCTCAGCTAATGCACTATCCTTGCACTACTGCACTACTAATATGTCATTGTATATATAACTTGTTGTAATCCTGACTTGTTGCTTCCTAGTTCTTATTGTATTTTAATAGTATTATTTGCACTTGCTGTAAACTATATTGTATTTAAATATCAGTCTTGCATTGTAACCCTGTACTGCCCTGTAACACCTGCAAGTCTCCTTGGATAAAGGCCTCTGCCAAATAAATAAATAATAATGTATGTATTATTTATTATAGTATTTACAGTTGATATCCTGTTTTCTATATTGACCAGTCCTCATAAATCTGCTGTCAGGCCAAGGAGCTGTGTGTGCTGTATTGGGGGAACGTTAAGCCTTACCTGGCGCACAGTTGTCCACCAAAGCACCCAAAGCTTTGCCGTCCTTCCAGTCTCTGTGGAAATTGGTGATGGGCATCTGCGGGATCTTGTTCTGGATCCATCCCAGCAGCCTTTGCTTGGGCGTCTGTTTCTTGGCGTCCTCCTCGTCCTCATCCTCCCACATGGGCATGGAGATGGAGTAGTGCAGGATGAGGGTCCAGATCAGGCCCAGGATCAGCTTCAGGTTCCCATCCACAATCGCTTTGCTGTCTGTCAGGGAGAAACACAACAAGAACTATGTTACAGGAACCCACAGCGATAACTTACCCAGACTATTAATCAACCCACAATTGAAACATATCTGGTTCAACAAAGCAGGCCAAAAATCTTTATGGGTTTGTTTAGCTGTGAAACATTAACTGTTGAAATGTATCTAAGGGTTTCCTATTCAATTGTTTTTGTTAACACTACAATATGCCAGTGAAACATGAAAATAAATGTGTATGTGTAATAAATGTATACAAAGCAAGCAGAAAAATGACCTTCAACAAGACTTATACAAGACACAAACCTATTCACCACCCATTAACAGGCACATTTTTATAGCTATTACATGTATGTAAAAAATTTATTACATGTTTTATCGAGTGATGCTTTTAGGAGGTTCCCTTTTTCAACCAAGCCGTCCCTGCACTCTGTCTCACATGGGTTCCATTTAGAATTAAACTCAGCCATGCGGGTAAAAAAACTGTTCGTCTGTAATCAAAGGTTAAACTTTTCCAGCTCACGTTAGGCCTGAGATTTGTATGAAAACCTGGCCATTTGAGTGTCCAAGGGGCTAATCAATCTCTTATTATAATCAGTTCTTTTGGAATACTAAAATAGTCACTGCTGCAGCTTAAGGCATAGTTATTCCCCTCAACATGAAAGTGTAATGCCAAGAAGATGAAGCACAGAGATACATCATCTCCTATTTTGACTTTTTTTTTTAATTTTCAACAGACTTTTTAGAAATTGTGCTGTTTACAGTGTTTAATTGTAGCCTCTTCAATATGACATTATTTTTTCACCAAACATTTACAAATAGTTAAACATGAATGAATATGAGTATAAACAGTGTAATTGGTTAGAGTTGGTTTGGCAATACATCATCATTGAAACCAGCTGTTTTAAATAATTTTGCAATCAGGAAAGTATATGTAGTATGCCTAAGAATCTTCAATGGAGCAAAATGTCAGTCTCTAAAATATATATTTTGTCTGTAAAATACCATGCTCACAGACATATCCAACACTCTAGTCTGTTCTGGCCTCTCTGGGGTGAAACAGTGCAGGTCTGTTTTCAATAAACATTGTAGCTGCAGCCCCCCACCTCTTCAATTCTGAAAAGGGCATTTTCTGTATCAAACGCTCATTTTAAATCTCCTTAACACATTATTTTATTCATGATAACTTCTCAATGATAAATACATTTTAGGCATGTGTGAATACTGTAAGTATGGAATGCATGTTTGTTTCAGATTATTTCAATTGTAAAACTAAATTACCATGGGCTGTAACATAAACTTCATTCTACATGGAATGTACTTGCACATATGTAAATATAACTCTTAATAATACATTACAAATACATTATCTATAATATGAACACCATCATCCTTTTTTAACACTTACAGCACCTTATTATGGCATTCAAAATGACTCTGTACTACATACTGCATACCAGGTACTGTAGAGCAACTGTGGGTTGCTTAATTGCACTGCTGTACAGCTATTTCCTGTTTCATCAGGGCGCTTATTTTTTTAGACCCTGTTCCCAGTAACTGATATTTACTGCAAATTCAACAAGCACCTCCTGGTAAAGTTGGTGGAATTTCACACGCGCTGTGTTCTATAAACAAAATAAACCTCTGGGTTACTGAGTGCTATATGGAGTGCACTGCATTCCAGGCCTAGATCAGATAGCAAGGGGTACTAGGGCTCTGTAACTAATTCTGAATGAGCGGGCTCCCTCTCGCTAGGAGGGAGTAGTTGACTACCTCAGCATCTCCATTCATGGTGCACTATAAGAGGGATGGCCTTGATATTCACAATTAAATCACGTTATATTTTAAACACTGTTAAATCCTAATGAGAGCACTCCATATCTGTGTGTGCATCCAGCATTATTTCACACTAATATTATAAAATATTATACTATTAAATATGGCGTTAAACATGTCTCCTTATGTCTGAACTGAACATTGTGGTAATTGGTGTCACAAGCGTTAAATATACTGTACGTGTAAAACTATTAAATGTATTGTTTCAGAACTTATGATCCGAGGTTTCAATTGTGTTTTAAATCCTTAAAACATTTGAGTTTATTTATTTTTTTAGGTTTTCTGTTTATACATTGAAGCGCCAACACAGTATCAGGAGTTTAAAGGATGTACAGATACTAAGTTAAATAAATAATTTTTAAAACTGACTTTATATATCTTTTATTAGAATAACTGGGATGTGAAGAGAGAATCTGCATCATTATCAAAATATTTAAATCAGTATTACTATGTATGTCAAGTTAAGTTTTCTGACTTTTATTATTATTTGTTTATTTAGCAGACGCCTTTATCCAAGGTGACGTACAGAGACTAGGGTGTGTGAACTATGCATCAGCTGCAGAGTCACTTACAATTAGGCCTCACCCGAAAGACGGAGCACAAGGAGGTTAAGTGACTTGCTCTGGGTCACACAATGAGTCAGTAGCTGACGTGGGATTTGAACAGGGGACCTCCTGGTTACAAGACCTTTTCTTTAACCACTGGACCACATAGCCTCCTATTTTCAAATCCCAATATCCATTCCAATATTTTCCCTAGACCCCTAGCATTTGTCAACAGCCAAGAATAAAGTGTGATGCTTTTTTCCCCTCAAAGAGCTTAGCAAAATCCCCAAATTACACATTTTCTCCAGCACAAGCGTTACACATTGTTTCCAAGGACAATGCAACCACTGTGCCCATGGTGGTTATTTTGTGCTTTTAGTTTTGAAGTGAATTCCTGTAAGAAGGGGCTTAGATACTGTAGTGAGAAGTCAAGGTCATCCTTTGAGGAAGTTTGTTGTTATATTCAGTTGCCAGGGAAAACAGAAGCTTGTAATCATGTTTAAAAAGACGGAAAGAGAGAGAAGGAGAAAGAATGTTGCATGCTACTTCTTAAAACTGCTGAGGCCAGCAGAATCTTTGGATATTTTAAAACAGTAGCTCGAACAAAATTGATCAATTCCTCTGAATCTTTTTTCCTCCCAAAGTGCTATAGAATAAGATACAGTAAACACAATGGAAAGGGCTGACATTTCCACCAAATGGGATATGCTCTGTGATGACATGTGTCTTATTAGCAAATGCCATTTCTATTGTTTAACTTGTTCAGTCTCATGTCAAAAAACCCTGAATGCAAGCTAGAAGAGGCCAGCTGTTCTTTTCTTTAAATCTTCAAATGCTTACAGAAGAAAATGCTTGCCAACTGCTTTACATCTAAGCAGTAGCATCTCCTTTTTTCTGTAATGATACTGAATGCAGTGAAAATAGCCTAAATGAAGTCAAACTTGCAGCTTTATGTTTGAGTTCCCATATTCCAATACATAAACCAGAAATGTACAGGCCTGGTTGACTTGGGTAACCAATTCCTAGAAATCAGTGCTGATTAGATGTAAAACTTCATAACAGAGGGAAATGTGAGGATTGCAGATAAACACGCCTGCATTATATCAAGACAGACAGTGGATGCCTTGACATCTCATCACTCACTAAAATAGAACAAGGGTTTGTAATCTAGGACCCAGGTTAAAATGCACCGACATAAAAAGTATGTCTGTGCCAACATTTTCATATACACATTCCGATATTAAACACAAAAAGTATGTACAACAGCCAGGCAAAGAAAAAGCACTGTTCCTGAATTGCTGAAGCAACGTTTGTAATTAAATTCTTTAATATAGAGGCGTTCAACTGTGAAAGCACTTGAAATTGCATCAGTATCAGCCATCAACCAGAAAATGAGTAATCTTGGGGGTCCCTCTCTTACTAGAAGTCTAGCTTTATCATTGCTGTACCTTATCTGAATTGACACTTTCCTGAGACAACATAAACACACACACAGGGTGTCCGGTGGCAGCCGTTTCCTGACTTCTTTTCCTGCCTTCTTATCAAGCTCCAGTTCTTGCACTGGACGATTTCCGCCCTTTGCACCCTCCTGTCTTGTTCCACTGGCTGTCTCTCCTCAACAGAGCCCTCGAAGCATACAGAGGTGACTATAATTCCATTACTGTATCGTTCCAATAAAATAAACTGCTCTTTCCAACAATAAAACAACTGGCTGGCTGTGCTCCACTGAAACTCACTTTTTCCACAGGATTATTAAAAACACAATGAAGCAGGTCCAGCAAGAAAACAGATGCTCTGAAGCCATTGTCTTACTTGCCCTGATTTTTACCCATTAGATAAGTCATTTTAAACTCAAGAAAAAAATACTGTATTTATGACCCAGGAGTTGGTAACCTTTTAGTGGGCCAGACAAATCAATAGATTAATACCTGCCAAAAAGATAGACTGGGCCTATCCTCTCTAAATACCCCCCTTAAATGAGTGTTAGGTATCTAAGGTATCATTATTTAAAAAATGTGTTAAGACAAGATGTACAATATTTCCATCTCATCTCTTGTTTGTTACACTTGCTTTTAATGTACATTATCTTCTGGTGTCCAAAGCGCAGGAATGGTAGAGCTGATAAATATTACCAGTATACTCTGGTAAGAAACTGTTTAGTTTTCCTACATCCCTGGCTCACCTTAAACCAATTGTTTTTTTAATGAGACCACCAACATCTGGGCCATTGTTACCAATTCAACTTTGCAATTCACTAAATGCTGTACAGGCAGTATAAAATGCAGACTCCTTAGATATTCAGTTTTTCTCGTTCAGGATTGTGTTTCTCCAGGTAGGTTGTTTTTGTTGTTAAAACATATATAAACAATACAGAAGGTTTCAGCATAAAAATAACCCAAGAAGATCTTGAAACGTGCAGTAATTGGTTGGGCAGTTTAGTACTAATTAGCATCCTTAAGATACAAAATTCTACATTTATTTAAAAAAGGAGTATTGGACCATGAACAGAACAGGACAAGGGATAGTCACAGTTGTAACTTCTAAATAAGGACACAAAAAATGAAGGCATTACACCGAATCTTGGAGAGACCACCAAATGCTCTGCTTGATGAGGACAACTCTGACCTTTATTGACCTCGGCTAGACAGCCCCTCCTCCTCCCCAGTTGACATGACCGTTACATTCCACAGCTGCAGTCCCCAGGCCTCCAGGGTCGCTATGGCAGCAGGACAAATGTTGAAACTGCAACCGAAACTGCTTGATGCACCCCAACAGGACCCAAGAATGCTATGAATATGCCATATTGAGCCTGTTGTGAAAATCATATTAAATTTAAAATTGACCAACCATGCACTTTGGTATTATGCACCACTAACTCAGACAGTATTTTTTATTAATAAAAACTCAAACTGTCCTGCAAAAACTATTTCATGTGGAAGGGTTTGAGTCCAATCGTTTAAATCCCACACAAATTGAAAAATACAGAAGATATCTTCCGCAAATCCTACAAGATCTGTTTATTATCATTCAAAGTATGCAAGTCAAGTTCCTGGGATTTGATAGTCTACCCATAGTAAAGCTCATTCAAGGATCCTGAGTCACGAAACAGTGTTATTAAAGGGATGACTAGTGATTATTCACCCCACCAAAGGAACAGTCAGCAGTTTGTGAATTGTTGAACCATGTGTTGCCCAAGTAATTATTTTTCAGAAGCAGCTGCAACCAATATATACTTGCCCGTAAAAAGCGCATCTTTTACAAATTATACACTCACTTATTTAAACAGGTAAAGATGACTCTGTAGTTATCAAATGTGTTTGATATATAGCTGAATTCATATTAATATACGTCACTTTGCAAATGCAGCTAATACATTTTATAATCCTGACAGAACTTTGTAAACAATAACAAGCCATCTAATTAGTTATTGCACAGGTTTTCTACAACTGCCTTGTATAGAACAAAAGATTCAAAGTGTGAGCTCAAGAAACAAACATGGAACAGAGATACAACAGTATTCAATATTTTGTTTTCTACTTGAGATGGCAATAATGATCTTGCCCAAGGGGCTTTCCAGAGCAGTTATTTACAAAACTCTCCCAATTCCCAATGAATGCACTGGATCTTGTTTAAATTAACAACTGGGGCTTGCAATGAATTCCATGTTGTAGCATAAAGAATGAGTCCTCACGGCTTGTAACAGTTTTCTTTTTTGTTTATTAGCTTTTTGGTAGCTTTGAACCATGGTTACAACTTGGCAAGAGAGTAATGTTTATATTGAAATAGGTAAATCTCTTTTTCATCACAACTATTATGATGTATACTCAAAAGTTCAGAGTTTGACATATTAAAGTAAGGAAATCCAAACTAGAATCAATTGCCAAAGCAGCTCCAGATGTATTTTGTAGTTGTTTTACAGAAAGACTATTTCCCTTTTATCCGACTCCTGTCAGCAATTAGCATTGGATCTGCAATGGCCTTCCAAATCGTTTCTAAACACATTGGGTCAATTGCAGTGTACCAGATTTACTCCACTTGATGTGTCTAACTAGTGGATTATGCAGGTTTTATCCACTTGATTGGTCTAAAGTTAACACATCTTCAAATCTTGATTGCAGTGTATCAGAAGTTAATCATCACAGGTGGATCATCTACTAAATCAGACTAAACAAAAACCTGACTGCAGCGTACCAAATCAGATGTGTGATGATCCTGTTCAAGTGGATTAATTTAGTAATGTAAAGAATAAGACGAACTTGCTTACAGTGTTTGCAGGGACAGCTGCATTTTCCCCCTGAAATGACTAGTACATCTGAAAACTTTATTCCGTACATTTCTTATGTTTGTCGGGTTCGGGCAGTCAATCCATGAGAATAAAGTCGCACAATATATATACCATACATTTAAAATAAATGTTTTAATCATGTACCTTTGATAACATTTTCAGTTCAACGCAATACATTTTAAGTTAATATACCTTAACCAAGGAAACCTTAAAAAGGAGGCCTTTTTTATCGCATATCAGCTGTTGTTCCCATTGTCTTCCCAACTATAAATCCTGTATCAAAAACCTTGTTGTTTTTTTTCTGTCAGTAGAGAATGGAAAGCTCACTCCTTATCATCTCACTCAGCTGTTGTCCAGTTGTTTAAACAACTGAGAAAGAGCTGATCCCACCCTGGCTGAAAACAGACAACAGCAGCTGCCACTGGGTCTCTCTCTCTCTCTCTCTCTCTCTCTCTCTCTCTCTCTCTCTCTCTCTCTCTCTCTCTCTTGTGAGCTGACAAACAGAAAGCTTTTTTACAGGGTTTTAAATCACTGCTAAAGGTCGATTGGTCCTGCAGAAAATAAAACTGTTCAAAACAGCTGAATGAAGAAATAATTAACCAGTGCTACTTTATAAATGTGTAAGACAATCTGTGATGTTCTCATCTTAGTCCTAAACCACTGGCTCAACCCAAACCAATGTAATTGTCACTGCAAACAAAAGTTGACTGGATGTCACACATGTCACACATAAACATAAACATAAACTAACATAAACAAATTAAGTGTGTAGAAATGAATGCACTTTTTTTTTTCTTCTAACATTTTCATAAACAGGAATCACAAGTTACCTTAAAACACAAACATTTAAGGGATGTTTGACTTTTTAAAACAGACCCTTTTTCAGGGGGTGGCCAAAGTTGGCCCTTCCAGCCATGGTCTTTGTTCGAACCCTAGTCTAAATTGTTTAACTGAATCAATTAAACCTCCATCCATACCATGAAGTAGTTCATTATCTAATTTTACCTGTTAAACCTGGAGAGGAACGGCCCTCCAGGACCGTAATTCGATTACCCTGATTTAGGGTTATCACTGCAGGCATTGTAAACACAGCACTAAACCCTACTAGAGATTCACAAGTGACTGACAGATGCTATCTCAAACGCTGAGAATAGGAAACAGCCATGGTCATGGATTTCAGGCCAGCAATGTGACTGTCAGCAGACAGAACACTCTGAAACTAATCGACTCGGAGTCTATAAACACTGGCGACTAACTTAGTAATATCTGCCCCCAGGCTTTTAAAAATAGATTTTATAGGGAGCTATTTATTCTGGGGGAGCTACTCACAGTGTTCAGAAACTCTATCCTAGCTTTGTGATAGAACCTTAAAGCGAAATATCCATTTGTCTTCCAACAAGGCAGAAGAATGTGATACCCACCAGCACCTGTGTGTCCCACATTTTTAGAGACATGAGTCAGCATTATTAAAGGAGGGTGTGTTGTTATGAGTAGAATTAATGACATTTGTTACTGTATATATATACAGTTTAATATGATGCATATGTTGTAAATACTGTAATCTATTGTTCATAACAACAGAACAAAAACGTGAATAATGGTCTTACCAATAGACAATCAGACTGTCGAATCTAACATTAACCACGTAATGATTTGGAGTAAAAAGCTTTCGTCTTTGGTTGTATACTGCATTTCACTAAACTCCAGTACTTTGTATTCTGCAGGATTCAAAATAACCTCATAAACAAACGTCTGGAAGACACAACCGATGACTGAGAGGCAGGATCTACTTGTGATGTTAACATTTAAGTGTAGTTCGGGGGGCGGTACTAGGCCCCTGCGCCCTATCATCTTCTTCTACCAATTAAATTTATTCTATTTAACCCTTAGTCACCTTCACCTAGTTGTCTTGTGTTTTTTCGTTTCCTCCTCCTCCCTCCTCTAGAATCTCAAACCGCCTTTGCATCAGTCTCCTCTGGGGGGTTAGTGATTCCACTTTCTCCAACCCTTTGTTAAGCTTCACTTCACTTCATTTACCTTGTAAAGGAGGGTTCTCCGTGAGTCAGAGGGGACCCCCGGTCAAACCCCTCCTTTAGCATGCATGATTCTTTGTCTTCTTCTCTTTTAGGTTCTGATGCCTCTATTTATGTGGGCCCCAAGCGGAGGAACCCCTCTTGTTTGTCGGGTCTCCTCAAAGACGGTGACCCCTCTCCTGTTTGTCGGGTATCCTCAACGACGGAACCCCCCTTCTATAATGTTGGGCTTTTGAAGAGGTGGAACACCCTGCTCAATACGTTCTAACAACTACTAACTTCTTGTTTTCTTTCCAGTTCGCCAGCCTCTTCGTATCTCGGGTAACCTCAACGACGTTGACCTGGTTTGTATGTCGGGTCACCTCAAAGACGATGACCCCCCTCCTGTATGTTGGGTATCCTCAGCGATAGAACCCCCCTACTACATATGTTGGGCCATTGAAGAGTCATAACCTCTTTTATGTGTTAATATTACTAATCTATGTTTTTATTTCTGGTTTGCGAGCCTCTTTGTATGTCAGGTCATCTCAGAGATGGTGACCCCTCTTTGTTTGTCGGGTCATCTCAGAGACGGTGACCAACCCCTCCTGTTTGTCGGGTCTCCTCAATGAGGGAACCCCTCTTTATATGCGTAGGGCCTTTGAAGGACGGAGCCTCTCTTTATATGTAATACGTTACTAACTTTATGTCTTAAAACATCACAGCAGGTGGCCTTGTTCCACCCCGTGAATTATTGTTATAGTCTGGACTATACATTAATGAGTCATTTTCTATTTTAGAAGTTATTGGAGGAATATGTGTCTTTCAGATGCCGGTAGTCCAGCTGCCACTTTAACAACAATAACAACCACTTTACACAGAAAAGGGACATACTGTATAGCACTGCTTTGGAATTATTGTGAAAATGATCAGCCTTTTGATAAGTCAACAGAAAAATTATTTATTGACTCTCTCCCAACAATTCCAACAAAACATCTGCCTTCAACAGATGTGCTACATTTTTTAAAGTCTAAAATGGGAATTCCTCGCCACTCAACCAAGCAGCAATTAAGGATACAGTCTGTCATTAATGTTGGTGTCTAATACTTAAAATCTCTTTTAAGCTTCTCAACCCTGGGAAAAATGCTGAATATGTTATCCGTATTTGTTTCAACATATGTCGACGAACAAAGTTGTATTTAATGTATTTTTAAAATTAAATCTTTCACAGGGATGTAATAGCATTTCTCAGCAATTAAGTAGCACAACAATGTCTAAAGACAAAGGAATGAGGCTGTCCCCATCCATCAGACCAGGATCTGGAGACATCAGTATGCTGGTGACATCATTGACAAACACAGCACACAAAATCCAGCTGCACTCAGCACATCCCCTAAAATGGTATTGCCTCCTTGCACTTTCCTGTAAACACCCATCCTTTTTAACAAAGGCATGGCTATGAATCAGAGCACTTGCATGGGTTTAGAAGCTGGCCTGCTGTTCATGCAAGATGTAAACATTGAAAACTTCCAAGACTTTCTATGGAGGTGGTGGGGGTAATTATTATAAACGACCTCCTGTGAAGATTTATTTGCAATGTGTGCAATAATGGGCCCAGTTCTGTAACCCCTTGGAATTTAACCACAAATTAATTAAACGTTGAAGGCAAAAATATTTTCACAGTTTGGAGCTTCCCTAAATATTGCACTATTTGCCATAGCTTTTAGGTTGATCTGGATTGAAAATCTAATTTAAAAAGGGTGGGAAATGTAGCTTGTAAATTTTGTATAATTTAAACCCCACTTGCACACATTTCACGTCCTGAATGCTAGGAAGATAATATTTGGCCTCAAATGTGCATTTTTCTGTGCTTACTGCCTCCGTGACACATGGTAACAATTGGGGGTCATGTTATAGAGAACTTGTGCAGAGTGTCCAGCAATTTCCTTCAGAAACCACTGCAAAGAAATCTAACTCGTTCGGCACAGAGAGAACACTGCCAGAAATCTGCTATTGAAACACAAATATTTAAATAATGATAAAGCATCAGGTCTCTCTGTGGAGCTCAAAGAATGAGCGCACCTCCAATATTAGCAGACAACCTAGTAACATTCAGTGGAAGTGGAATAATGTAAAGCATGAAGACTCTGAATCCTTATACAAATCCATATACAGGTATAGCCCTTGCTGGATACAACACTATGCTCCCTAAACACACTGCTCCACAGGAGACCTAAAGCACATCTGAGGGTACTTTTTCATACACTGTTACTGTGAATTAAGATTACCAACTTAATCATGAGAGAGCAATGCAAACTGAAAATGTGATTGTCATCCATTTCATCTACAATGTTGGTTGTGCATTATTTGGGTAGATCAATATACAGTAAGTTAAATGATATAGTATCTTTGTTTTTCACTGATGTTTAGCTGAACACCATGATTAAAGCTTTAGAGTATAACCTCTGCCAAGTTTACTGCTATGTTCTATAGTCTGTGTCCAAGGCAGTTGGTCAGTCTAACTGGCACTTTGAAAGAGAAAGGATTTTATTATCACAGGCCAAGAACTTATCAGGAATACATAGTCCCTCTGGGAGTCTTGCCTCCATTTTCCTTATCTTGCCTTTCATTAAATGAATGAGAAAAAACAGAAAGTTTTCTTGTGATTAACAGACAGTTCTTGTGATTAATGTGCAAAGATAACCTCAGAGAAAACAATAAAGCAAAAACTTTTTAAAAGATCTTTTCCCCCTATCATGACTTTCACTTGCATTTTCTCGTTGGCGTAAAAATAATTTAACTGACTTTACCAGGGGTTTCACCTCGACAGCTATAATTGCTCTGTACCAGATGGCCTAAAAGTCAGAGTGTTTTTCAGAAACACATGCCCCTCAAGCCCCACTGGCATCTCACTCTGTTGAGTCGTGAGCTATTTTAAGCACCTGTTACTGGAAAGAGACCAGAGTCCAGCTGTCTCCATATCAATCACTCATGCTTGGGCTAAAAGGAAGCACCCTAAGACATTCAATATCCAACAGTCATTCACATGTTCCATATAGACCAACTGCTATTCCTTTTCCAATCTGAGCAGCCAGGCATTAGCACGATATGTGTGGCATCTTGGATGCTTATTCTACCTATCTTTGAACATACATAACATGCTTCATTAGTGTTCCTGGGGCACGTGCCAGTGCATTCCCCCCACACCCAAAACTATGAATTCAAGAGCGCCCTCCTTGCCAATCTCCACTGAAAAGTAAGGGTCCCCATTCTTGTATTAGAATACCTACTCATAGTTTATTAAGTTTTTTTGTACTTAAAATGGAACAGTCAAGTGATTGAGAAAACAAACACCGACCATAAAAAAAACTGTAAGTGGTCCTCATTGTTTTCATAAATATGACTTGAGGAGAGGTTGTGACTTCCCAAAAGCTATAGAGCGCGTCAAGACAGGTGTAGAATTGCTCAGCTCTAATCACTTAGTCATGTTTCCGTCCATCTTACTCAACTGAAGTTTCCGACATTTCTGGGCAGGATTTTTCAAGGGACCATCAGCCACGAGGCCTTATGAAATCAGACACTGCAGTGCAGCCAAGGAGGAAAGAACTTTGTGAGGCATCCTTCTGGAAAGCTTGTACATATCTGCAGAGTCATCCTGTGGCGTACCCTCGTTTCTGCATATGTGCTAACCCACTCTCTCAGTCACTCAGACTCACATGGAGAGGAGAGTACACCAGGCTGCAATGCTGAGCTCAGCTGCTAAAATCGGCAGCTAGCAGCCATTGACATGAATGTGATCATTAGAAAGGTTAGAGACACAGGACCTTGGTGGGGGGGGGGGGGGGGGGGGGGGGGGGCAGGTATTACTATCAATGTGAGGACAACACTTGAGAAAATGTCCACACAGAGATAGTAACTCCCAAAAAAACGATGTTGTGGAGACATCCCCACTTTGTAAAACACCTTTTTAGGAACTAAATATGCCTTAAAAAAATAATAAAAGTGCCAAAATATTCAGTTTTTTGTTGACTTTCACCCTGTGTGGAGTTTTGTCTGACACGAGTTAGAAATAGTAAATCAAATTATAGTGAGAGTCAATGAGAAGTCCACACAAATATAGGAATGCAAACGTGTGTGTGTGTGTGTCTCCAGCTTTTCTGTCTTCCACCCTTGTTACATTTCTCACATTAGAAGAATTTCAAATTATTTGTCACATTCAAAAAAATATTTAATACAGTGCTCCCTCACTATAAGGCTCTTGATTATAACGCGTCCTGTTTATAACGCTCTTTGGTTATAACCCTCATATTGTGTGTGTCCCGAGACCCGCGTTATAGTGTGGGACCGCTGTATTACAAATTGTTATTAAAGCTATCCCTTACTCTGTCATTCCAAAATGATCTCAACCCTCATTGTAAAACTTTCCACTGGCTGCCCTCGAGCCCAGTGAGAAGAAAAAAAAAATCTACTGGTACAGGAACAAAATATGTTAAAACTTAAATTGCCACAAAAACCATGTCTAAAGATGTTAGCTGCACAGCACTGACGTTTGAGGAAAAACATCAGTGAAAACATGTAAACAACTGTTTTCACTGATACAGTAGATACAGTAAACAAATGAGTCAGGTAGCATGGATTACAATAATCACTGAGAACATACATACCTGCTTTAGGTACTTACATTGTACCTGCATGTCATACATGTGTTATTACTTGCAGTATATTTAATTATATTATTGTCTTCACAATGGAGTAGGTTTTAATATGTTTGGAAGAATTATTAAATCCTAATGCTCTATGAGAAGATGTAGCCAGTATACTATGTGGCAGTTTATTATTATTTACTTTTCGGAAACAAATTATACAATTTTTCGATTTGTAAGACAAAGGGGTCTTCCATGATAACTTTCTTCTTTCCTGTCTGAAAACATATCCCCAAAGCATAAACCATTGTGCTAAGTTAACATCATTGTTTTTATAAACAGAAAACAAACTATTGTTGTAAAAAAGCTTCACATAGATAACTCAGGGACTTCATTTAGTGGTGCATTGCTGTTTGATTTTCATTTTAGAAAAGAATTGTGCAAACTTAGTATGGTAGCAAAATAAATTCTGTCTATCAAAACTCTATGGGTTCATGGATTTCTCAGAATAAATACAAATCAAGGCACAAGCAGTATTTTTAACCGATATGTATACCCTGACACATCCTTGATTGCTCACAACAAAACTTTATAATAATTACTTGCATTGTCACTCAAGTCTTTCTAGCTCTGGCTGGTATTCATGCTGGAAATCAATGAGCATAGTAAAGTGCATTGCCCAGCATGGAACAACACTGGACTATTCCTAATGGCCAATATGAAGAAATATGTATCCATGCTGGTAGAGATTTGCAGCAGGTGAAGTGTTTTCTAAAAATGCCGAAAGCCTGGATTTCATTAGCTGGCCCTCATTTAAACAAGACCCACTCAAACTCAAACTGCGAACTCCCACCAAAGTTCACTAAATGCATCTTCATTATCATGTAGTTCACTGGTCTCTATCCCACGCATTTTAAGGGACTTCCCCCTGGAAAGCACTGCATCTAGACACATGGGTTTGTAGCAGAATTTGAAAGGTCTGAAACGGTTTGAAACAAGAAGGATGCAGCAAAGATTTCTTAGATCTGGACAAAATGTTAAGCTTTGATTCGGATTACGTTCATTGGCCTTGTGTCCACAAGTGTGATAAGGTCTTAAAACAAATGGAATCACACTACAAAAATAAAATCAACAGCTATTCCGACTTGTCCATAAGAATATAATATCGTGTACCAGTTGTATTCAAACACTAAATGCAACAAAAAAAAAAAACTAAACCTAGCAGTGTTTTTATTTACAGTATAATTATTTTGTACACATCATTATGGGTTAAATAAGCTTGTAGAGACAAGATGCTATTTGTGTATTTGAATGTCAAAATTAGTTACATTAAAGAGTAGTATGCTAAATTTAAACTTAACGCAAAACATTTTGATAATGCATTGTACATCATGTATTTCGAAACGTGTAACCTCGCCAGCACCACCCCACCTGGGAAATACAGTATGTTAAACAACTCGTTCTACCGACACTGACAATATTCGTTTTTGATAAACAAAACAAAATGTGCATTTGCCCTGAAGTTAATGTGACATAAGTTAATGAGTAAAGTCTTTCAAAATTAGATTACTCGAATTGCATTATATCCACACCACTGACACCCCTTGATGTATAACGTAGGGCCTAGGCCATTATTACTTGTGTACTCTGTAATGCTAATAATATAGTGATTTCACTGTATTTAAACCAATATTGTTTATATAGAATTACAATCATTGAACTATTCATGTAAATACACATTACTTTAAACCGTTCTATTCAATTACCTTTAAAGCAAATACTATTGCGTGATACAGTCAGACACAGTACATTAAAAGGCTACTTAAATAATAAAAAAATATTACTGTGTGTGTGTGTTTTTTTTACATAGGGTGTGTTTTTGCACTACATTACATGAACACTACAGCTAAGCCCTTTTTATTTTGCAAACAGAACTTTGCTGTCTCAAGTACGCCCTCTATCCTCCCAGTTGTTTTCCCCGCTATGTGAAATAATGAACAAAAATGTCAACTTTCTAGCGTCCAGACAGTACACGCAAAACAATGAAAAACAACACTTCAAAAGCAAATAAGCACACATCTCTTACCTATAGAGACCAGTTTGATATGTTCTCTATCCAGAAACTCCAGTGCCACCGAAACATTTTCGAATTTCATCTGTCTAAAGTTAGGTCTGGGGTGGTATTTTCTGTACATTTTCTTCTGACTCAGGACTTCCAACAAACCGATCAGCTTTAGCCCATCGCTCAGATCTTTATGCAGATCGTTGATCTTTTTATTGACGCATTTCAGGTGCTCGTTGCACCATCGGGTGAAGGTGTTCTGTTGGATCTTCTTCCACGGGGCATCCTCGGCCAGGTCCTTCTCTGTGGCAGGCATCTCTTCCTGATCTTCCCCGTTATTGGTGCCTTGGTAGTACGGAGGCTGCTGCTGGTCGTAGTATGTGTTATTGCTCATCATGATTTCGGTCTATGTGCCCCTTTTTATAACGCAATCAATGAGGCCAGTGTGAAATCGACTGCACGTAGGGCAGTGCCAGGCGCGCGCCACTCAGAAAACTTTTTTTAAAGCTTAAAAAAAAAAAAGAAAAAAAAAAAAGTCACAGCTTCTTGCTAAAATGATCGCGCTTGTCAAACCAAGCAAATCTGTCAGCAGAATGATAAATTAAGGAATCCAAGTTTCGTTTGAAAACAGCGAGTACTCTTTTTAATTGACAAACTTGTGAGAAATATGTTACCTGGTTCTTAATAGACAGCTCGAAGCAGGGTAGGAAATTTCAAAAAGAGACGGCAGATCGTGAAGTAGAAAATAATGCGAGATCAGTGCAGCTGAGTTAGAAGAGACTTGTTGACTTGTCACTAAATGAAGAGGAAGGCAAAACGGGGGTTTAAAAAGATTTGAGAACCCCTTAGCACGTCAGAGGGAAGGATTCTCTGGAATGCCTCTGCCATGACCATATACAACTAAAGGATGAGTATTTTTCTAATCCTACTGAGATAATGCTGATTGGGTGCTAAGGATAGCAGGGACAGGGATTGGCTCGACTACAATGTGTTGTGACAACTTGCTTTATTTTTAGGCACTCCAAATCAGGATCTGGGGGGCTGGAGTTTTCAGTTGTTGCCATTAACACAGAAGTCAAGGGTTACAATTGCACTCAATTAGTTTATTTTGTTGAATTGTGTTATGTTGTTTGGCTTTGATCCACTGTGATTTAATTTTAAATACTTGCATTACAAGGTCGGATTAACATAGTATCCCCCTGTGGAGTAAAGAACATAAATTAAGCCAGTGGATGCCCCGTTGAAATGATATCATCCGCTATTCTGGACCCAGGAAACGATAACACAGAAGAGAGTTTCAATACCCTATGGTTCCCCTCTTCCCCTCAGAATAGAGAGTTTTTAGCTATGAGGTCATACATAGCCTTTGGACTCGGGTAGCTCCATTTATTAAACTATGACGTTAGAGCAATTACTTAGATCCAAAGTTATGTAACACCCTACAATGAAAAAATACTTAAAAAAAAAAAAAAATGCAGCCCTGGTAAACAATGTGTGTGATGAATACTGTACTTCATGACTCTGCAATTTCTGAAGAGAAAGGTCAGAAGTGTTTTTGGGAAGGTGAATAAGCTAAGAAGAATACCTTATGAATTAGTGTTGAGTTATTTTCTAGCTAATTCTTTTAGACTAGCTAATCGACTTTTTTTGAATTGGTCTATATTATATGGGGTAATTTAAAACAGTATTTTAATTCAGTAATGTATTCAGCATTTTTAGGGTACATGAGTTAGGTAGGAGATTAAGCAGTAAGTACAATTAGCTTTTCTTCGCTGGGTCACTACCCGTTGTTTTCAGGCCTATAATTAATTGTACTTTGCTTTAATTGCCACTGATAAAGACAGAATGGCTATTGAATGTGTTACAGACAGTAAACATACTCAAAACAAATACAAAGGGAACATGAAAAATAAATTGTGTTGCATTTACATGTGCAATGTAATGGACATGTTTCATATGTTTTAATTAATATCTCTTCCTGAATAAGTGTGGAATATAAACAATGAATGTAAATATTTTGTATAGCTTAACAGGGGCACATTTTCAAAGCTTTGTCACCCTTTTTATTTTTCATTATTATTGTTTGTTAGAAACAATTTGAGTTTATTTAGAAGTCTTTAAATAACCAGTTATTTATTTCTAACATTGTAATATTACCATGATGTTTTTTTCAAAAATTGTTTATTTTGCACTAGAGCTGTAGTAGTTTTCAAAATAATATACAAGTTAGTATATGTATTACAAGTATCCTTAACCTACCATAAATGTACTTTAATATAGCAAGCCAGTGGAGATAGGGAGTGGAAAGCTGCTGATGTGAGTTCTGTTATTATTCAGGTCAGAAGTTCAGCTGATGAACTATAATTGTATTGTCTTAACTGAAAGGTTTTTATAGGTAATTTAACACCCAATGGAAGGACAATAAGAAGTCCTTTTATGTGCTGTGTTTGATTAACAGAAACTATGTTAGCTGCTTGTCCAATTAGGAATTCAACAGATATTCAGAATATATATATATATATATATATATATATATATATATATATATATATATATATATATATATATATATATATATATATATATCTATCTACTCAGACTGAAAATCAATCCTGATAAAGCTTACTGGCATTTCTTGAGCGCCGTAGCCGATGCACTCATACATCATGGTTAATGATTTTGGTATTCTATGGTTGGCAGTCATGAAGGTAATGTACTTTCTATTTTAAAAACAACTCTTAACTGTCTATTTCAGAATGTTCTTTTCATTAATGTTACACAGCAGTACCCTTGGTGACTTTGCAGTGTATAAATAGTGTAATACTCCCATTACCGTTACTCTTGGCAGTTGACTATTACTACTAAATTCACAGAACTGAGTGGCAACTTGGTATTTGCAGCTATAGTGTTCTTCTTTGTATTTTAGTTTTGTATTCAAGATATTAAAATTACATTTAAATAATATTGTTGTGGATTTTAGATTGCATATCACTGTGTGTATAGATAGATAGATAGATAGATAGATAGATAGATAGATAGATAGATAGATAGATAGATAGAATGAATAAAAAATCTTAAAAAAATTAAATAAAAATAATGTACACAAAAAGTTTAAATGATTAAAAAATCATTTATTTCAGGACGTTTCGGGCAAAAGCCCTTCTTCAGCTGTGTAGAAAGAAAAGTAACACAGTGCAGTAAACTTGTTGATTTTCAAAAATTCTGAGGATGATGTTAAGATGATGTCAGAATAGAATGTTCATTCCAAGAGGCTCCAAAGTTCCAAGTTTGAAGATAAGCTCACGTTCCGCGGAAGAAAAGAGAGGTTCTTATCAACCTTCATTTTTGTACACTGCAGTTCTACCTTCTCTGAAACATATATATATGATTTTAAGATTTGAACAGTGGTAGTTCTTGATAAAATATCAAACACACACACACACACAGTTTTTGCTTTTTGTTTCCTGTTTATAAATGTTGTACTGGAATTCCTGAAATGTGCTTGATGATTGGTGGCACATGGAATTGAAGTCCTGTGTTTACTCACTGAGTAGGTGCAGTATGTCAGACAGCTGCAAGCCTCCACCACACCACACACACAGCAAACAATGTGACTCAGGGGTGCTCCCGGGTGGCGCATCCAGTAAAGGCGCTCCGCATGGAGTGCAGGATGCGCCCTATAGCCTGGACGTCGCAGGCTATGTCATTGCCGACAGTGACCGAGAGTTCCTAGGGGGTGCCGCACAATTGGCTGAGCACCGCTCGGGTAGGGAGGGATTAGGTCGGTAGGGCAATCCACGGTTCACCGCGCACCAGCGACCCCTGTGGCTGATAGGGCGCCTGCGGGTCTGCAGTGGAGCCATTCAGATCTGTGTTGTCCTCTGGCACTATGGGTCTGGGGGCTTCGTTGTGGATTGCAGGGTAAAAAATGATGGATTGGCAGGAACACATTTTGGAGGACGCGTGTTGCAGCGGTGAACCGGGATAAAAATAATAATTGGGCATTCCAAATTGGGGAGAAAACCGGGATAAAAAACATTGGCGATGACTAAATTTAAAAAGAAAAAAAACAAAAAAACAATGTGACTCAACACTGCCCTTGGTGGGGAGGGTTATAATAGTGTTTTTTTTTATTTTTTTATTATGACACATTCTACCACTGATATAAGTGATATAAGGTAAACTCTGTGTGGCAGAGCAGGGCTCTGCCCTTAGAAATACTGGCAGGGAAGGAGTTAAATTCTCCTCCCTGCCCAGGTTGATTGCATCAGGTGGGAGCAATCAAACAATTAATCATTCAATTAAGGACCCAGCCACCTGGCATAAAAGGAGGCCTCAGCCACCCATTTGGGAGAGAGTTTTAGGAGAGGAAGCAACTGTGTTTTTCTGTGTGTGCTGTTTTTGCTAATCCAGTGAAGGCAACGCCCACCCTGGAAGCCTTATTTTGTAAGTTTTGTTTTGTGTTGATTGTTTGTGTTTTTGAAGCCTTTTTGTTTGGCCCTTGTGCCTGTTTATTTTGTATTTTTGTTTATTAAAAAGCTTTGTTTTGAATGTTTAAACTGTCTCTGAGTCTCAACCTCTGTCATCCTTGTCATATTTGGTGAGGTGCTATTTGAGTAACATTCCTGTTTTTCTGCCCTCCTCCACCTCCCAAAGATTTTTTTTTCTGAGTCACAACCTTGGTGACGGGAAATTCAATTAAATCCTCTGGACATCCTTTCATCAGAAGATTGGTGAGATTGTCACACCTTTTACTGTTAGATGACAAGTCTGAAATTCTAGGAGATAGCAAAGCAAACCAACAAAAAATAAATCTTAACTGAATAAATACTCTTCTTAATACAGTAACAATATTTTGCACTCTTTTTCATTACCTCTTTGAGTTATACCAATTCTGGAACAAGTGTTTTCAGCAAAGAACTTGTTAAATTCTGCAGCAAAGACTTTTTAATGAAAAACGGTGTTAAGGAGTATTAAAGAAGAAAAAGTCACAGTTAAATTCTTTTTTTTTATTAAATCACATTACAAAAATCTGAAAAAAAAACAAGAACAAACATGTTTGCCATATTGTATGGAAATCAAAGAAGACACATACAATAAAGCAAAGAAAGTTCACTTTTTAAAAAACTGTTAAAGCACTGACTATTGGATGCCAGTTTTAAAAATATACATAAAACATAACAATTCAAAATCAAATAAAATCTAATTTTATTTATAAAGTGCCTTTCATGGCAAGCCAACCCAAGGCACTTTTAACAAGAAAAAGGACATTCAGAAGTAGACTTAGTACAATAAAAAAATATGAAGAACCTTAAAGTCAATCCTGGACAGCACTGGGAGCCAGTGGAGGGCTGCTAACACTGGGGTAATGTGCTCACTTTTTTTGTTTTGGTTTGCACCCTGGCTGCAGCATTTTGTACAAGCTGCAATCATGACAGAACAGTTTGGAATTCCAGAGAACAGGGCATAATATCTGGCTCAAAGGAGAGGTCAGGGTCAAAAATTACACCCAGATTCCTCATTTCAGTTTTCTGAGAGTATGGGAAACTATCCTCTGTGAAGGTGGACAGATCTATGTTTTTTGTTTTTTTTTAATCTTTTGATCCCAAAATTATTATCTCTGTTTTATCAGAATTTAACATGAGGAAATTATTAGACATCAATACCTTGATGTCAGCAAGACAGCTTATCACATTTTTTTTTAGAAGAGACACCATCTGGTTTTAGAGACAGATATAGCTGGGTAACATCAGCATAGCAGTGAAAGCTGACCCCATGTCTACGGACAATGTCACCCAAGGGCAGCATATATAATGAAAATAAAACTGGCCCAAGAAAAGAACCCTGAGGAAGGCCACAAGTAACCTCAGATAGTAAGAAAATGTTGCCCATTTGAGAGATATGATTTAAACCAGGACAATACAGTGCCTGACAATCTCACAAGATGCTTGAGACGGTCAGTCAGGGTGGCATGGTCAATGGTGTCAAAAGCTGCACTTAGATCTAAGAGAACAAGGACTGTAGGCGAACCCGTGTCCACGGACATAAGGACATCGTTCACCACTCTTACTACAGCAGTTTCAGTACTATGTCCCGGGTGGAAACCCGACTGGAATTTCTCACATAGAATTTTCTCTAAGAATTTAGATAAGATGGGGAGATTTGAAATAGGCTTAAAATTGTTCAGTGTTTGTGGATCAAGGGTAGGTTTTTTAAGCAGTGGTCGTACTACAGCAACCTGGAAAGACTCAGGAACAGTGCCAGACGGTGTTATTTATTTTAGAAAAATCTTTGAGCAATTTAGTAAGAATGGGGTCCAAATCACATGTGGTGGTTGTAGTCTTACCAATTAGGTCAATAAAATCTGGTTGATTGATTAAAACGAAAGAATCAAAGGTGTGGTCTGATAAAGCAGGACCCAGGCAAATCACTGTGTCTTTATTGCTGAGTGACCTGTTTAAGTTGTCAGTAGTATTAGAAATCTGATTTCTTATATCATAATTTTTTTGGTTGAAATAGTTAATAAAATCATCGCTGCTAGCTGAAGGTAGTGCACCAAGAGAGAGTTCTTTCTGTTGATTAGTTAGTTTGGCTATTGTTTTGAATAGAAAATTGGGCTTTTCTTTGTTTGTTTCTATTAGGTTTGAGTAATAAACTGATCTTGCTGAAGACAAGACTGCCTTGTATTTCAGAATATTACCTTTCCAAGCGAGAAGAAAGACTTACAGTTTGATATCTTTCCATTTACGTTCTAGTTTTCTGCATGCACGTTTAAGTGCACGTGTAATTTCATTGAACCATGGAGAAAATCTTGTAACAGTAATTATTTTGTTTTTAATAGGGGCTATAGTATCAAAAATAGTGTTCAAAGTGGTATTATAGTAATCCACCAGCATATCCACTGATTCTGCTTGGATAGGCGCTTGAGTAGGCAGTGCTTCCAGAAATAAATCAGTCATTTGTGAGTTATGAGGGCGAACTTTAACAAAGCGCACTGATTTTTTTTAATAGAGCTAGGTAGTGATAATTAAAAAAGGATGGCTGAGTGGTCAGAGAGTGCAAGATCTGTATTTATTAGATTTTGAATATTTAAACCACGAGTGAGAATTAAATCTAAAGTATGACTATGAATATGGGTGGGACCAGTAACATGTTGGGAAAACCCAAATGAATCTATCAGTGACCTAAAAGTCTGAGCAAAGGGATCTAGCTCCACATCATTATGTATATTAAAATCACTCAATATTAAAATTCTATCATGCTTAACAGTCATTGTAGATAATAATTCAGCAAATTCAGTGAGAAAAAGGTAATTTGGTCTGGGTGGTCTGTAGATTACTATGATATAGATAGATTGAGGGTTTTTTTACAGAAGCAGTAAGTAGTTCGAAAGATGTATAACCATCAGTATTCTCTAGGTAAAAATCGAGTTCCTCACCAAAAATGGTAGCAATGCCACCACCCCGGCCTTGGACAGGCCTCTATAAATGTGACAGTCTCGCCCTGTTTTAGCCATGTCTCAACCAGAGCCAGGATGTCTATTTATAATTCCAGAATAAAATCATTAATTTGGAGAGATTTATTACCCAGAGATCATGTATTCAGTAATGCCACAGGAAAACAGGTTGCTGTTGAATTAATAGCATTTTCACTAGCTGTCAATTTAATTTTTTTTTTTTTTTTTTAACACGATCCCTGAAAAAAAAGCTGGAAATAGATCATGAGGAAGTGATACTACAGTGATAGAGCAACCTGGGGTTTGTATGCATGGCTGGGAATTCACAATAAAGTCTCCTTGAAGCTTAGTTAGTCAAAGGTTTTTATAACAGTTTTGTATATTTTCTGCTAGTCTGATTGAGCCACTCTTGTTAGTATGCAGTAAATCTCTCTTAAAAAACACAGGTTTTTCCCAGAAGCCTTCCCAATTATTAACAAACCCTAAATTCTCAGAGGAACACCAATCTGCTAGCCAGTTGTTTAATGAGAATAGTTTGCTAATAGTTTGTTTTACTTCATAACAGAGAGTTTCAAAGTGTTGTTAAGGGTCTCAGATTCTCTATATCTAATGTCATTTGTACCCAGATGAATAATTATAGTTGAAACCTTGCTATGTTTTTTGACGAAGTTTTTTAGTTGGCTGAAATGCCAAGAACTCTAGCACCTGATATGCTTTCAACAGACACCTTCTGGCTATTCGCAAACAACATGTTGGTATTTCTCCAATCTCCAATCAAGAGCACCTCACTAGAGGTGGTTTCAGAATTATCTTCTGTGGTGAGGTTGGCTAAATCTATTGCAAATATTGATTTTTGAAGACATAGCTGTGGACGTCACAGCTCTCAATGTTTTTCTTTGATATACCCATTTGTCTTGAACTTGGAAGTGTGGTGGTAGAGAGGCTGGAAATTAAGTACAATTATGGCCAATACATATGACTGTAGTTAATCACATTAGTAATGATATTTGCCTAGCAGAATAAGATTTTAGTGGTGCACTGGGATTCAAATTAGCATTGGTAAATTTTACAAATGCACTGTTTACTGTGTACAAGGCTTGGAGCATTTTTGTACAAATGTAACAGGGTATTTTTAGAAACATTTGTTGTTCACCAAAATGTTGTAATTTTAAAACGTATCCACATCAAGACAGCACATCGAAATATTTGGGAGCTGTGACAAGCGCTTTGAAACAGTAAGGTGACATTGATTGGCTGATAAACTAGCATTTTTGTTTCTTTGACTAAGGCCACAATGTGAAAGTGCTACCATCACATACCACAAAACAAACGTGAAAGTAATGATTTAAAAAACAAGTTCACAAAAATGTTAAGTCATCCCAAGTAATCGGATAATATATAATATAGTTTGCCGCCCCCTTCCTTTTTGCGCATTCATGTACATACTACACCATGTACAGATAGACTTGTGTATTTTCATACATAATTAGAATGACATCTTTCAGGACCTGCAATATAGGGAGTACAAGCAAATTCCTAATTGTTTTTCTCTGACCTTTCACATAGGAGTAACAGAACGCTTTGCTTTGAACTTGCGACTAAAAAAATAAATACTAATACTAATAATAATAATAATAATAATAATAGTAATAATAATAATAATAATAATAATAATAATAATAATAATAATAATAATAATAATAATCTTACCTTGTTTCGTTCTTCAGTAGCCACTGTTTGTCTATCCATGGTCATTGTTATGGTCTTCTTCTGTTTTAACAGAAGCTATTACGGGGATTTACTGGAAATACAAGATCTTGGAAAGATCTTTTGCCGTTATATTTTTTATTTCCAGAGCTCATCGATGGCCTTATGAATCTCTCCATAGCTGAACTAAAGTTTGCACTGAAACCCCGCCACACTACTCACTATACAAATAGCATGAATGCGCTTAGTGACATGTACAGTGATAGTAATGAGTTTTCATTTTTTTTGCAAAAAATTGAAGATTCTGCGAGAGAGAGAGAGCGCAAATTCCATGATTTTTCCCGTGATCACGGAATCGTGGAGGGAATGATATATTTATACAGTTGTAGTCAAACGTTTACATAGCCCAATGGAAATGTATGATTTCTAGAAATTTCTCGAAAACAAAGAAGTCAATTTCGGATTGTTATTAACCTTCCTCACAATTCTTCTACTTGTTTTTGGTGAAAGAACCTTCTTTCTTCCAGACCGAGGGAGTGTTGTGACAGTACCATGAGTCTTGTACTTCTTGATAATAGAAACAATAGTTGAAATTGGGATACTCGGATGCTTGGAAATCTTCTTGTATCCTTCTCCAGCTTTATGACAATAAATAATTTTCTGCCCAAGGTCTTCAGATAGATCTTTACGTTTTCACATATTGACTTATTGGTAATGACAGCAATCATCTTATGCCTAACCCTTTTATACTCTTTAAGAATGTTCATCTACAATCCAGTATTTGTTGAAATTTGTAGCACCTTGTAGATAATACTATAATACTATCATAGCATCAAAGGGTATGAATTAGCATTTTTTGAGTTTTGCAAAAAAATTGCTGAAATAAATAATTGTAGACATCTATTTCTTGTAACTTTTTTTCCTCATCCACAAAAGCAAAACTTTTGCTAATTCTTTTTTTTTCGAGAAATTTCTGGAAATTATAAATTTCCATTGAGGTATGTAAACTTTTGACTACAACTGTGTGTATTTATTTTTAAGAAATTAAATAACAAACAAATCCTTTCAATGTGTAGCCTGTAAAATATGCACAGTAATAACCAATGACTGTGTATTTGTAGTAATGAGGTCATACTTGTTAATGTCTAGCCCATGGTCCATGAAACACCAGCAGTCCTTGGTATCACATTACATCCCAAACCCAGAATAGGTCCTGAGTCTTACTTGTTGAGCCCCGCGTGCTAGTGTTCTCATCGAGCTATAGTCACTTTGTGCTGGAACCTACTGGATCCTTTCAGTAACTTGAATGAACAACATATATATATTTAGCTCAAAGAGCCAGCTTTATATATACTTTATACTCTTCCTTAAAGAAATGTCCTACCCAATTAGAATAGCTTGAAGGGACTCAAGCAGAAAACCTCAAACAATACACACAGGAGAAGGCCTAGTACATAATAATTTCCAGTTGACATGTAGCATAAAAAATAAAGATGAAAAGATCACCCATAAGAACCAAGCACAAAACATACAGAGTCAGATCTATTGCAAAGTTATAATAGTAAACGTGAGAAAGCTTGGTTAGAATATCAGGCTTCAGACCTACCAGAATGGATGGTTATTTATCATGACAGCTGCTCATGAGTTGCTGTTTTCTTTTTTTTAACATACTGTTTGTATGTATAGTATGCTATCCTCTTGGCAATATGTTCTTGGAATGGTAATTCTAAATGCATATTGACTGGTTGAATTGGGAATGTTATTTTAGGCTGAATGCGTATCTAGTCTGAGTCAGTCTCAGGTCAGAGATTGAATCCATCACCTCACAATCTCCATTTGATATCCCCAGTGGCACAAGTTGGGAATTGGTCTTGATACACATGTTTTAAATGTTGCAGAATTCATGTGGTGCTATTAGTACCCTCATATGTACAGTAAGTACATGGTCAGGAATTCTGAAAAGCATAAATCTAATTTTACGTTACTTAACAGTACCATTGGTGAAACAAATACGCTCTTTAAGGATCATTTGATTGTATTTATTTGTTTCAGATCTTTACAAAATATACCGCTTGTTACCAAAATACTCACAATTTTTCAAAACAACATAGCCATCTAAAAAGCAAAACTTTGATCAGTATTTTTACAAACTTCTTAAAAAACACATTACATTCCAGATGCACAGCTATTTCACATACAGTCACCACAGCTTATACACTGTACATCAACACTGCACATAAAATAATTTTAATATAGTTTAATACATACTAAAATTACATATTGTATATTTTAAAGTGAAGCTTTTAAATAAATGTTCACATTTCCTAAATAGAGTGTAAGTGTTAGTTCAAGAATTGTTCTTACAAAGAAAAAAACATAAAAATAAACATTCAGTAAGCTTTAGTGGTAGTTCTTGTGATAAGAAGATAAAATGATCATGAATGGTGGACTGTTTTATTAAAGGACAACATTTAAATGATAGAGAGATTGTATATCCATGCCAAGTATTGTATAAATCATTCAGTGGACTACAAGTAACTATGTACCGTGGTGCTATCACAACAAACACCTCTATTACAAAGGTAATGTGTAAAAAAAAAAAAAAAATTGTTACACCTCTAGGGATATCATCAGAAAATGTCAAAGGTATTTATGCATCACCTGCTTGAGTTTTTAAGAATCTCCATGAAGTTGGTTTAGACTGCTGTTGGCATCTGTAATACAAATGCATACTAACATATTTAATCCATCTATTAAATAACTCATGCATTAGGTTTTGTGGATGTGGTGCAAAAGTATGTATATTATTGAGAAGTCATTTTCATAACAATATATTGATAATTAGTAAATTGTGTTTGCAATAATACATAATTATGTCTCGAAGCATAAAAAAACTGACTAGGGCTGGGACCAAATCAAAACTTTGACAACCTGCTAAACAAAAATGTATTTAATAGCATTTTTTTCTTTAAGTATCTTATTTCTTCTACTCATAAAAACGCTATAAAATACAGTTTTGTTAAGTGCAATTAGCGGGTTGTCAAAGTTTTGATTTGGGCCCAGCCTAGATTACATATTTTTGATTAAGAGTCCCATGAAATCTAACACTATAGGCTAGATTGTTTGGGCAGTTTATTGAATGACTTTATATATTTTTTCACAAATGCTTTATAAATAAATAAGTTTTATATATATATATATATATATATATATATATATATATATATATATATATATATATATAATTAGAAGGGTGTGTATACCAGGGCTAAAAGAAAGTTTATATAAGATATACGTGTATATATATGTTATGGACCGTTGCCAAAATCGAGCCGTAATGCCCGGGCAGTTGGCGAAGTGCCCAGCTGCAGCAGGCAGGTGCCGAATTAGCTTCAAATTTTATGTCATTTCGTCAACTGCCCACAGCCACCGGGGTGATGGCGAAGAAAGACTTTAGTGCACCCTGTTGTATCAAATGAAAAGATAATAGAAAGTAACACAGCAGTGATCATCCTCTGGGTAACTACTGCAGTTCTCAACAAATCCTGATTTAATCATTAGACCGACTGAATCGTTTATATTTATTTATTTTTAGTTATTTATTTTAATGAAATGCTGAGACAAATGTATAATTGTCTGATATCTGATGTCAACTAATGTTAGACATGAAATAATGTGTAAAAAATATTTTCTACAGAACGAAAACTAAACTTTTTATAAGAAAATGTTTTCTTCCGAGTCAAATTGTCGGTTATATTTCTAAATAAGAAAAATACGAACTTTATGCTGTTGATTAATTATTAATTAATATTGCTATGATAAATTAGATTTGGCAGTGCATTCATCCTGAGTTTCAGGTAACTATATTTAACTGGGTGGCTTTTACACGTTTTAACTTAACTGTGATTGTCTGTTGCTGATATTGAATGATCTCTCTGTCTCTCAGACAGTAACCGTGGCCACAGGCCAGTTCAGATTCAAAACCACTCCCAGCATCCCTATGGCTTTACACTGGGATACTTCTGATAGTAGAGTTCACCAAAACAATATACAGTAATATATGTTTTTATCTTCATGTCTTTACACCAAAGCACAGTTTGCACACAACTATTAACAAACCACTTAGGCACATATTTTATTAACCTTTTGAGTTACTAGACTGATTCTCCTTTTCAAATAAAGACTGTGGTAAATCTATCTTAGTGCCATGTGTGTATAGACTGTTGAACCATTTTGTCACTTCTTAGACACAGATTTCATTATTGCTTTACAGAACATGGAAAACCTTTTGCATGCCTGTTATCACAGGGAAAGAAAACTGTGCATGCCTCATAAAAATAGCATATGCATACATATAAGTATAATTTAAAACAAGGCAGCAATGGGTTTTTGGCACTCCCCTAAAATCTTTCTCTCTAGGTATGAGATACTATAGTGTCAAACAGTTTTAAAACAAAAAAATATTGCTTTAGATAACTGTTATTCTGTTTTCACAAAGCTTTAACTGATACTTTTTTTAAAAGTCTGTTTTGAGTATAACACCAAATGGTTGCAATAATGGAAACTTTGTTACATATATTAAAACAGATTTTTTCTGTGTTAAGGTTTTGTCAGTAAACCCCATAGCTGATTCAGAGATAAAATTAGGACCACAAGAGAAAAAACGAATTGTTTACTTTGGTATTGAATTTAGTGCTCGGATAGAAGGGTTGGTGGCATTAGGGTGTAACATTTCCCATTTACAACAGTACTAAATGCTGAACCACAACCCATTACTACCTCATGTGTAACCTAGAGGGAAAAAAGATTCCTACAGGGCTATCAGTGAAATTGTAAGTTTACAATTTATCTACTTGACTCTCATAAGTTTGAGAGCATACTCTGATCCTGAAAAAAACAAGAAAAATCAATTCTTCACTTTTGTAACTAATGAGAAGATTGCCCACTAAGCAATCTCATTAGACCCGTTTTTAAATGTTAACTTTAAAGTGGAGTTCGGGGGATGGAGCTGGAGCTGCTCTCCTCCTATCTTCTCCTGCCTATCAAAGCTATCTGCCTAATTAAGCCATGTCACAATCTATGTTCCTTCTCTTGCGTTTTGCTTTTTCCTCCTCCTCCCTCATCCTCCTCTATATTTCAGTTGCCGCGTTGCCTCTGCGCCGGTCTCCTCTACGGGGGGATAGTGAATCTCACTTCCCCGGCCTCGAGTCAGCCGCAGCTACTCATGTCTTCGTTAAAAAGGGGGGTCCTCGCCACAGCGAGTCACAGGGGACCACTGGCCACACGGTGGTCTTCTACAATTCTTAAATACTAAAACCAAATACTAACAAAACTCTATCTTTCAGATACCCCTGCGGGCGCACTCCAGTGCCTGGCCTTGGAGGATTTGCCTCACCTCTCTGAGGACAGCTCCTGGAGACAGGGATTCTCTTCTCTTCCTTCTTTCTAGGTTATGAACCTTTCGTCCTCTGAGGGCATGACCCGGTCCACGAGGCAGTGCCTCCAGGATTCTCCGCAGAGTCAGAGGATTTCTATGTTTTCAGGGGGTCCCGGGGGCCCATGGGGTCGACCTCAGCAGTATGAGGTTTTTGCGGTATGAAGTCTGGACCCCGTCCTTTGCCCTGGCCTGCAGGCCACTAACAGTTCAAAACAAGCAATCCTGGCCCGCAGGCCATCATCTCAAGCACCCCTAGCCCGCAGGCCATCATCAATCCCTCGAGGCTAAGCCTCTAAATACTAACACATATTCTTCACGCAGCCCTAGCTCCTGCCTGTGAAATATAAAGTTATTAGCCAACATATAACAATAAAATGGTGTTCTAGAATTCACTGATTTGCTTGGGTATTATCACTCAAGTTTACCAAGAACATGAAAACTGTACAAGTTTCAATTTTGCCCTAGGAATGTGGGTATCATTATAAAAGCCATTATGAGGGTATAAACATGGTAGTGTATTCCACAAAATGCATTCAACAAGGGTGTAGGGGACAGTAAAAAGAAGTCACTAGTTCCATCTGTCATCTACAGTACAATCCCACCATCCCTGTAGAGGTGAAACTGTGTAGTGGTTAATATCTTTTAGATTAAACAATACCGTTTTGAGAATGTATACATATGATACTTTAGAGACATGATTTTGATCTTTTTTTTTGTTGTACCATATGGCACATGGCTATTTCAAAGATGCCTACTGACTGAAGAACTAACACAACCAGTTTAAATTAGTAGTGCAGCTATATTAGAATTCCCATGTGCAGGGGTATGAATACAATACTGTGTTTGTTTATTTCACTTCAGTGTTGTCTCTTTTCCAATACTTGTTACACACCTATTTAGTCAATGCAAAATGATACAACTGTAGTTGTCAAACAAATACATAAAGTCTGTGACCTGGTCAATGTAAAACAACAGACATTAAGAGTATGCCGTACGAGTTAATGAGCAAATCAAAAAAATAGAAAGTAATGTGATCGTACTTTCTTTGATCCTTATCATTTTATATTACCATTCAGCTCATCTTGCTTGTTTGCTTGTTAGTAGCTTATTAATTCCAGAATCTCATCAAGCAGATTCTTGAAGGATTCCAAGGTGTCAGCTTCAACAACATTACTGGGGAGTTGGTTCCAGACTCCCACAATTCTGTGTGTAAAAATAAAGTGCCTCCTATTTTTTGTTCTGAATGCCCCTTTATCTAATCTCCATTTGTGACCCCTGGTCCTTGTTTCTTTTTTCAGGTCAGAAAAGTCCCTTGGGTTAACATTGTCAATACCTTTTAGAATTTTGAATGCTTGAATCAGATCGCTGCATAGTCTTCTTTGTTCAAGACTGAATAGATTTAATTATTTTAGCCTGTCTGCATATGACATGCCTTTTAAACCCGGGATACTTCTGGTCACTCTTCTTTGCACTCTTTTGGTTCAAATTGTTCCTGTAGTAATGTTTAACAAATTAAATCAGGTTTTCATTAGCAGGTGTCTTAACCACAATGCGAAAGAGCCGGGCACATCTGCATTCGTGGTTATAGAGCTTTTAACCTCATCACATCAACTGGGGACAGAATCTGTAATGGCAGTGCATCACAAAACACTGCCCATTAAATTACTTTATAAAGATCTTAATGTGTTACCCTTAGCTCAAAATGAACAATGTTTGTTAACAGTTAATAAACTAAAAATAGAGGCCTTTAAAATAAAGTGTGACCGAAATAGCTGTTTAAATATATATTTTTTTGGTCCATAGTGTCTCTTGCAAGTTGTGGCAGGAGTAAGTCCAAACTAGATTATTAATCTCAAGTGACTTCCTAGTACAAGACGGGTAAAAAAAAAAAAATACCATGATTGCAAAATGCTGAAAACTAATATGCTCATGTAAATTAATACTTTCATTTGCTTCAATTCAAAAGTTACACAGGCTAGTAAGTTAATTGTTGCAAAAGTGGTGCAGAAATATTGTGTAGTGAAACGTTACTGTAGTGTACCATAGATACGGGATAAAGCTTTACTATCCCTGTAAGACCACTATTTTATAAAAAATACAGACCTGGGAGTATCTCCTGTATAGTATTCATAAAACATCGATTGCCCAGGGCCTGAAAGAAAGAGGGGGCTTGACGAGAGAAAGAAACCCCTGGACCTCTGTCTTGAAATGTATAGAACCACACATTGGAAAACTGCAACCACAGAATACAGACGACCAGAAATGTGTGACATTTCAGTTCAAGGATCAGTGAAGCTTTAAGTGTTCTGATTAGGTTTCAGTCAACAACCACAGGAATATTTTTTCAGACTTGGCATTACCTCCAATGGAGTGAAGGAGTTATTTGCAATAGTCAAGAATGTTGAAGGAAAGGTTTGTGAAAAGGGTAGAGAAAAACAAGGCCGTAATTAAACATTTAAGAAGGATTATTCCTTGTGTTTGTAGATCCTCAGCAGTGAAATGCATGCAACTGCTTAGTGCATGGAAAAGGTATTTCATTTAGCGGTGGTCCAAAAAACCAATGGTAGTGTGAGTATCTGATAGGTAAGTCTTTACATCAGATAGAACACACAGATGGACAAGCAAAAAGGTTTACAGCTATTAAAGGAAAACATGCTTTTGGGTAAATCAAGAAAGGATATTTGAATGACGCATTGTAAGGAAACAGTGTTTTCCTAAAATAGATGTCAATTTGTTTGTATTTTCGGATTTGTTATTCTCTGAAGTAAGTTTTCCTTTGATTTTGCAGCTAGGTTTCTTTCAGGATTGCTTGGACTGCAGGTCATGTTTAACCAGCAATTTCAAGTGCTTCTTTCTTTGCATGTTGGTCGTTAAAAGCTAACACATCAATCTGTAAGGCAGAATGACCCTTTACATTGTTCCAAATAAATAAATACATAAAAAAAAAATTCTGTAGCATATTCGAATGAAGTGGCATGTGAGATTTGCAGTCCCAAAATGCCACCTGGCCTCTTACAATAACACACTATGTTTAAGATCTTATAAACAGACCCATATATTTATAATGCTGAGGTGACTCTAAACAAGGCATTTGGAAATTAATTCTGATCCACACTGAAGGGCCAAGCACTAAATTAACAATAAAGAATAAACAGAGGGATTTAAAAACTGCACTGTTGGCATATTGCTTCCCCTTCTGGCTTTTCATCTTTCTTGAAATAATGTATGAGTATGCATCCAAAAGGTATTCTACAGTTTCTTAAATGGTCGTCCAAGGAATAGGAGCTCAAGCAACAGGTGGGGAAATGACAAATCCACTGACTGTTGACTAGTTGTCAGGCAGAGATGTCGTCAAACCCAAATAATATCTTGGGCGCAAAGCCGAGCAGTGAAGCGGCAGACAGAAGCGTTGATGTGAGGGAGTGTTGCCCTTGGAAGTGGAGTGCTGCTGGGAGACCCCAGTGAGATCCTCAGGAGAGTGCCCTGGTCAAGCTTGGGAAGATCAGGACAACAGCTGTAGCTACAGCCACCACCATCAGTGGGCTCCAGCCTCCCGTAGGCCCCTGTGAACACAGGAAAACAGCTGTCACCCACACACAGATACACACTGACTGCTGTTTATACAGGCTACTGGGCTCCATATGTGCCAGATTCTCTGATCAGTCCTCATCAAGGCCAACCTTTACGATTCTGTCAGGCATTACAAATAGCTAGGCAATTATATAATTACAAAAATGTGTTTAGTTCCAAATTATTTCATGTGAACACCTCTTTTTCAGTGTTTCCTAAGTGTTCCCAATTTAGTCCCTGTTATGTATCGAACTAATTGTTTATTAATAAAATAGTGGCTTTTGGACTGACAGATTGTGGGGTGCTGGCCAGGACGGACTTAAACATATATTTCAAATGAGAAGTCTGCAGAATGCTGGCATTCAGTGAGTGAGAGTTTACACTCGGCTGTGTCATTTTGCCTTGGCAGGGAATCCCCTTAATAAATTGCAAATGAGAAAAGATTCTGGTGCAAAAAAAGGCAGATACTGTGTTACTTCAAATTTCTACAATTTAATTTAGACACATGCCATGCTCTGTCTCAGTTGTAAATTATTGATTGGCTCTCTACGTGTTCACGTCTCAGCAGTTTTGATCCAGCAACTGTGGCATTCCTAGTGTAACTGCCAAATGACATTCATGATGTGGTTTCTTATTTGTTGTGTATTCCCCACACTTAAAAACAACTTACCTATAGTTAAAAAAAAAAAACAAGGGTGAAAACATAGCCTTCACTTTTTTCTATATGGTATGTTGCTATTGTGGTATGAAAATGTTGGTAGTGTCATGAATGGAATAAAAAAAAAACTTATCACAAATATATACTACAAATGAAAAATGCTATTGATTCCTGTCTGTTTTTGTAGTCACACTGTAGCCACTATTGACAAGCTACATACAAATAATATATGCTCTTGAATTTTAGGATCCATAAAAAGCTCAGTGGTGCCTTGACTACATCATCATTTATATAATTTGTTTTCCAGTTACCATTGTCCCAACTTGTATTGTGTATTTATAAATGTAAAATGTAACTTTTTAGTTTTATTTGTGTTTAAGGGGCTTCCTAAACTGAACACTAGAAATAACAATCATCAAGCAGCAATAACTTTTTAGTTGGACCATTTGCACTTCTGGAAGAGAAATAAATAGCATACCGGTACCTTGTCACCTCTAGAATGAAGACTCCGCCCACCAGCACCAAAGTAGGGCCACTATAACAATCATTCCTATTAGTGGGATGGACAGAACAGGTGGCTCAGGGGTAGGAGAGTTCTGAGGAAAAACAAGGGCAGTGCCATGTGAGGATGAAAGGGAGGGTGGAATAAAAAAGAGGTAAACCAGAAAACAGAGAGAAAAAAGAAAGAAGGAAAGGAAGAAAGAATGATCAAATGGATAGCACAGAAAGAAAGAGACAGATTTTGCATGAATTAGATATAAAATAATAAAAACAATAAATGAGGGTACAGGCACAAGAAAGACATGGTAAAGACAATGACAGGGAAATAGAAAGAAAGAAAGAAAGAAACAGAATGTGATTATAATCCAAACCAGACAGGGTTCCTCACAGTGAGATAAACCCCTCATTACAGTTCACATGTGCGGAAGCAAACTGCTGTGACACTGTTTGACAGCACAAGCAAGTTTTGATTCAGTGAAGGGGTTAATCACAGGGGTAACAACAGCTATGGAAGACACATGAATGGCATGAGACACAAAGGTCTGACATTTAACATGTACTGTACCGTTCTTAGGTACAGGCCTATTTGAAATGCGCATCCACTGCCATCGCTTACCTTGCATGTCTTAGATTCCCAAGAAACCACAAAGTTAAATTAGTTTTATTGCTTTGAATTTAATCGTGGTTCATCACTCTAATTTTCTCGTTATTGTTGCAACTCTAAAGTGTTCTGTGGTATTTATTTTACTCTTGTCATTGACAATATTATTATTTGTATTATTAATATTATTATATGCATGTGTTAATGATCTAAAAATACTAAACATTTCAACCAGGGCACCGCAGATGGATTGGAACAGGGAGAAAACTATGAAAAGCTACAGTAGTAATATATGGTGGTATTGTACAGTCAGCAGCATCTTTATAAAATGTAAATTGTTTGTAGTTATAGCAAATGAGAAATAAAATGGTATGAATGGGTATTCCCTAAGTGATTGTTATACATCATGATAGTAATATCATTTGACTAAGGATATTCAACAATGCAGCATAATCTGTACACTACCTCTTCACTTTATTTTTTCTATTTATATTCACATGTGTTTTTCTATTATATTTTATTTGTAATTTTTGTTTTGACTGCACTTCACCTTAGTTGAGCACGAGACTTTTTAGTTAAGCAGTGTGGCACTTTCCCCCTTGAAAGCTAGGTTTTATTAATATAATTTTGTTTCCTTTTTAATTCTGTTTTATAGCTTATTTATCCTGTTTTTATTTTATTTTCAGAAAGATACTGTTTTATTCCTTTTTGCCTGCATTTGTATTGCATTTAAAACCCGGCCTTTTTAGAAGCAGCATATTTGGTGAAGTGCCTTTATATTGTTACTGCTATGCAGTAACTCCTACCAGTTTCATCTGGCCAGTTTTAGCAACCGTTTTTATAGCCCTCCCTCCCCTTATTTTTAGCCTATACTCTCTGCGGCTAGACCAGACCCAAGATACTGTTTTTCCTTTGTTTTCTTTTTTGTTGTTTTGTTGCTTCCGGTGATCGCTGTGGCCTGCGTGGAAAGGATCTACCCAAAGAATTGGAAGTCTTGTGTTTGCAACAGGACTGGCAATTGAATACTGCAGCGGAACTGAATTAACTATTGGGCTGAAAGTTTTGCTTTCATTTTATGATTGAATGGTGTGCTGTTTGTTTGATTTTAACTTCATTTTATTGTGAACTAAATAAAACCTGTAAAATTGCACAACTGTTAAATGCTGTCTGCAAAGGGTGCAACCAAGGATTAGAACCTAAAATAAAATAAACTATTTAACAGGGTTTATAGTGCCCATAAATCACCAGGGGGCGTAGCCGCGACTACTGAGAGGGTGTGAGATATATATATATATATATATATATATATATATATATATATATATATATATATATATATATTGTTAAACCCCCATGAATGAATAGATCTATATTCTCAATCAACAGTCCAGTACACCAGACAAAACAGCTGAAAGATTATATCGATTGTTATACAACAACAACAACAAAAAAACCCAAAACATTACATTTATACAAACACTACGCAGCACAACATGAGGAAGGATAAGCCAAGTTTAAGCAGACACAAGCCATACAGTCATGGAATTCAGCAAGCTGCATGTCATGCAACAATTACATGTGGAACAAAGCTGTTTAAAAAATTCTTCTTTTTCACATTCTCATTAAAGACAAACCCTAAATATCTACAGACTAGCTCCAATATAGCTGCCAATGTAAAATTAACTACAGTTGGTATACCATTGTGGTCTTTTTTTTTTTTTTTTGGAAAACAAATAATTTGTTGAATTAACCAGTATAATTTTACCATGAATAACTATGATAGTAATGCTAAATATTTCTATAGAAACAATAGATAGGTACACAGATGTTCGTTGCAGACAAAACTTAAATATTGCACTTGTAATATTCTTTATATATCAGTGAGATGGAAGCTTTAGTGTATGGAAGAAATATATTGTAGCGATCTCGGTCACTAAAGCACAGCGTCGATACCGCTGTACAAAAGAGCCGGTTCCTTTGCAAGGAGCGTATATCGGGCTTATGTCTTCGTGTGTGATTACGACACCTACCAGCCCTACTGCTGCCTTCCCCCGTGCACGCTACAATATGAACATTGTATAATATATATATATATATATATATATATATATATATATATATATATATATATATATTTTTAAATTTAATGATATCCTAATGATATTTGTGCTTTTATTTAACTGTATTAAGTGACCACCTGTCTAACGCGACCAGCGACCACAATTCTCTTACCCAGCAACGGCCTCAGACCTGTATTAAGCACCCTTACACAGGACTATTGTTATGTCCTAAATTCAAAGGAATATGGTAACCATTTTAGCTGTCTTTTATCCGTAATCAATAAAACAGCACTCTCTTGTAAAGGAAGAGAGAAAACATGGAGAAACAAAAGGTCCTCCCTAGATGACATAATTAAAGTTATTAAACTTGTAAAGACAGTAAGTGCCAGAAAAACTGCTGAAGAATTCGGCACTAGAAAGACGCAGATACAGCATTTTGAAACAGAAAGAAGGCTTGAAGTTTTAGGTTTTTATTTTTATTCACGTGACCGCTTTTTGAGCCGATTCAATGGCTTAATTAAACTGTTAATTACTAAACAAAGTCACTTCTTTTACCTTGATGTCCTGATTGACTTGCTGATTCTGTTTCACCACCTTCATTATTCGAACAGAAGAGCAAGCAATGACATTAATCACTTCCCCCAGATGCTACTTTAACTTACATTTCGTTCTCGAACTTGCCTGGGAACTAGGTAGCTTCCAATGTATACGTTTCGTGTTGTGTTGTTCTTTCCCACTAATTTAATAGAATGTTCTAATACTTAGGATGTAGCGGCTTAGACTTAAAGGCAAACCGTTTAAAGGAAAATAAACACCGAAAAAATTCAAGCCTTAATTATAAGAGTATGAAATCAGTGTGGGTGGTAATTGAAAAATATCTTATGCTCATGCTGGCGTTGTTTTCAGGATGCAATGAATCAACACATACCTGAAAGTCAGACACAGGCATTGAAATTTGCAAAGGATTTAAAACATTTTGTGTGACCTGAGACAGGCAAGCATTCATTACTTTAACAAAATAATGTGTTTTGTAAATGCATTATCTAAATGAATGTTATTAAATTACATACTTCCTTTTGTTCACATTACATCGTCTGGCTCTTACAGTGTATGTAAGACATACATAATTACAGGAAAGCAGGTCAGAGACAAATAGAAAATTCATAAGTTATGAGCCCTTTTTTAAGAGACCACCTGTGTTAAGAGGCCACTATTAGACTGTCCCTTGAGTGGTCTCTTAATACAGGTTTGACTGTACTTTTGTTTTCTATTGGGCCAAGCCAGGTACGATACCTCTAGTCACACCCTCACCTTAGCATTCTTCCCTGTGAGTTGCTGCATCTCCTCCCGGCACTTCTGAAGCTCCCTCTCCAGCTCAGCCCTTTCCTTCTGGCTGGTGCTGTAACGGCCCTGCAGCTCCCTCAGTTCAGCCATCAGCCCTGCACACTGCACCAGAACATGCATATAGGATTAAAACTACATGTCTCACAATTAATCAGTCTATAACTATGCTGGGGGCCTCAGAACACTCTATAGGTACACATGGGCAAAAATATGGCAGTCAGGATTTGGCTTCACTCTAGACGTCAGTAATATCAGTAAAAAAAAAAAAAAGTGAAGTTAACAGTACTGTTATGTTAAAAATATTACCATTTTATATACTGATACTGTATAAACTGAACTTCTTTTCCGCTCTCTGGAACTTTTCCACGACAGCAACTGGACCACTAATGACTGGGATTTTTTTTTTTTATTTATTTATTTATTTTTATTTAGTCGTTGCCAATTATTTTTCTTATTTTCTCCCAATTGGAATGGCCATTTATTTTATTATGCTCAGCTCACCGCTACCACCCCTGCGCTGACTCGGGAGGGCGAAGACGAACACACACTGTCCTCCGAAGCGTGTGCCGTCAGCCGACCACTTTTTTTCACACTGCGGACTCACCATGCAGCCCCCCAAGAGCTACAGTGTCGGAGGACAACGCAGCTCTCGGGCAGCTTATAGGCAAGCCCGCAGGCGCCCAGCCAGACTACAGGGGTCGCTGTTGCACGGTGAGCCGAGGACACCCTGGCCGACCTAACCCTCCCTCCCCCGGGCGACGCTCGGCCAATTGAGCGCCGCCCCCTGGGAGCTCCTGTCTTCAGTCGGCAAAGGAACAGCCTGGACTCGAACTCGCGACACATCCTGCACTCTACGCAAGTGCTTTTACTGGATGCGCCACTCGGGAGCCCCTTTACTGGGATTTCTTAAATCTGTTTTCCTGTTGTTGCTCTGTACTACTGTAGAAATATATACATCAATACGTACTGTAGAAGCATATACCTCATGCTGCACACAAAGAGCTTTCTCTTCAGCTTGCTTCAGTTGTTGTCGAAGAGAGGCTACTTCTGAAAAGCCTGATGAGAAACTTCCCCCATTTAAGCCACCTGTTGGTGTCATTGGTTTTCCATCAAACGATATATTCTTCTGAACAGATGCATCTACTAGCCTACAGTTTGAGGTCGACTCTGCTAAAGTCATGTAACTCCCGGCCCTGCCGACCTCATACCCCTCTTCTTCTGTTCCACCACTTAAATTTTTCTTTCCAGTGGAAGACTTTTCACCTTCACTGCTCAGAGTGCCTTCTTTTAGTGCTAGATACAGGTCATTAGTGCTGTGGGGGAACAAAAGTTATAGGATTTGAGTCATTTTGGAAAAGTGGCGCAAAGGATTTTGAGACGCAGTTGAGCCCTATTCACATGCTATATAAGAAGATTCAACATGGATCAGTATGTAATAATAACATATGTAATAATTTGGGTCCTGCGTTTTATACAACCTGTTTTTTTCAATTGTAATTCAACTGCTATCCCCTAGATGTCCCTGCAGCCACTCCCGTTATAGTAATCGAATTCACAATTAAGAAATCAACACATTACGCTTTGACTAATTAGAAAAATAAAAGCTAATAATGATGAATATAAATGGTAATTGAATAAATTGATGCGTTAAAAAAGAAATCGAGAGACCTAAACATGGAGTCAAAGACATCGCAATCAAAAAGCATTTCATTGAGCGAACGCACGCAACAATATCCACCTGGTGTTCTGTACACCGATGGGTAGAATTTATTTTGCATAACTTGCAATTTATCTTTGGACCACACTCGAAAGTCAAAAATAGACCGACATTTATCATCAGAAAAACACAGAAAACAGAAAGGCTGAGATTGACAGCTATGAGACGGCGTCCTCCAGTAAAAAATTAAAACGCAGACGAGATGTTATTTTCGATTTGACAGAGACATTTGTTTGTGCTAATATTCCCCTGGAAAAAAAAAATGATAATCCCAAACTATGTGAATTTCTGAACAAACATGTAATAAATGTGGGAGCAATTCCTACAGCAGTTCAACTGATAAGGGAATATCTACCCAAATTGCTGAGTTGCACGAGATGAAAATTGTACAACTGGTAAAGATGACGAGTCTACAAATGCAAAAGATCAGTATGTTTTGCACATTTTGTTTGTTCTCCAAGGACTATCGTACACCTTCGAACTGAAAGTAATATTAGCCGATACAGTTAATCTGCACTCTGTGAATTACTCATCGATGGCACAGGGCGTTAATTTTAATAATGTGACTGGATTTGTCTCCAATAATGCCAGATCAAGGCATACAATGACATTGTTTAAGGTTTACTGCCAAATTCAGTACATTTGACTTGTAATGCCCACACAATAGCCCTTGCCAGCAATATCTGGGAAAATAATTTTCCGAAAGCAGACAAGCTGGTTGCAACCGTTAAAACAAATTGTTTAAACATTGCCAAAGCAGAAAAATATGTTTTAAACACCACCTGACAGAAGCAATCCAACAAGAAGGCTGTACTTTGCCCATAAAGTTGCCACCTGAGCCATGCAGAACACGATGGGGCACTTGGTATTCTGCTGGTGAATATCATTCCAAATACATCCCTTTAAACGCAGGCTTTGTGGAAAAGGAAATGCACATTTCACCAAACACTGTAGTGTTAAAGGACCTCCAGAAATTGCTTAAAGATGTGCACAGTTTAAAATCTCAACTCTCCCTAATTGCAACACATGTCAAGGGGCTGGTGGATCTGATTCAGTGGTTTGAAAGCCGTGAAGTGAGAGTCCATCAAACATATAATAAAGTTGCAGAATTAATAAATACATACCGAGCAATGGCACAAGAGGTACACAGCACAGACGCCACAATAAACAAAAAAACTGTGTGTAAAAACCTTCCATGACGTTTCTGAAAAACTGACTACAAACCGGATCAATGCAAAAATAAAACACGTTTTTTTCAACCAGCTCATAACTTTCTGATGGCAGTAAGGATATTCGACCCACAACAAGTGTGTAGTTTGGATCTGGAAGTCCTCCCATTATATTCTATTCCAGGATTTGATGCTGACTGTAAATCAGAAATGGATAAATACTTACCTTATGCAAAAGAAAACAGCAGTAGAATGACTTTGAATGCATTTTGGATTAAAGCTGAAGAATTATTTCCCAGTTTAACACGAAAGGATATAATATATATGTCAGTTGTTACCAATTCTGTAGATGCTGAAAGAAGTGTTTCTTCTTATGGTCAAGTTTTTACAGAACAACGTCAATCAATGAAAGAAGGCAGGGTTAACCAACTGATGGTGCTTAAGTTTAATAGCAACATTTAATGCATGGGATATTTTCTTTCATGAAACTGTAAGAGACACTTAATGTGCTGCTTGTGAACAACCTTGCATTATTATTATTATTATTATTATTATTATTATTATTATTATTATTATTATTATTATTATGTTATATTTGTAATATATATGTTATAGCATTGATGTTATGAGTTCAGTATTTTATATAAATTGTTCTGTTTAATTGAGCAGACTATATGACCATCTTGCGGTGGGCGGAATGAAGTGTAGCCTAAGAAAGCAGGTTGCGTAAAACGTAGGGCCCTAGTAATAATATGCAATAATACCACTTCCACAATGATAGCCTGACATATAAAAGTCCTTCTCTCATAAAATATGTTATCTTTTGCTGAAGTATGCAGTATCAACTATACATCTTTGTAGGTGAACATGTGACTACTCAGCTCCTACCTCTCCCTGTTTTGTGACAGGTGCTGCAGTTTCCTCAGAAGCTGTTTGTTGTCCTCCTTCAAAGACTGAGACTCTTCCTTCAGGCTCCAACACTCATCCCGCAGCATCCGCACTTCACCTGAAGAGATTCCACACGACAAATCAGCGAGCAACGGCTTTATGATGTGCATTGCATACAACAGGCATCAATAAGTGTTAGCAATTTCCAAAGAGATAAATATTTAAACATGCAAACTGGATGCCAGTGTTAACATATCCTTCAGAAAGCGTAATAAGTAAATCAATAATATGCCTAATTACATGAACTCAGGAGGCCTTATTTTGTCTTCATCTGTTTATTACTAGCTCTAAAACTGACTATTTATGCATTTATTAATTTATTTAAAAAATGGTGCATATTTGCACTGAAGCAAAAAGCAAGTGTAAACCTGCATGGCCCTCTCTCACAGCTTCAAAGCATTCAGAAAATCTGGCTAACACTGACTAACTTGGAAAAAATTACTGTAGTAAAACTAAAGCGAACCACTACAATGTTTTATTACTGTCATAAGTCATTTTCGCATTTCTTTCAGTAAACATAGTTCCAGACCACAATATTTCTTTATTAGGTTGGACAGTTAATGCTAAGCATACAAAAATAGGGAATTAAAATATAGGTAGTATATCCAATAGCACTAAGATAGTACTATCTATAATGATATAAATGGTACTACTGTAGTAGTTGAAAATTATGTTGAGAAATTCTACCTGTGTAAAACTGTGGCTTCTGCAATAACATTATACTAAATCAAAAACAGTACAGACAGGCATACATCAAGCAGCATATTGTCATCCTTTTCCACAGATTAGACTCTGAGACAATAAGTAAGCACTGAAAATGATGTTAGTGCACAAATGTATTTCAAAACTACTGTACAGATCCAACATATTCTAGACTAGAGTCCGGGCTACTGAGGTAAACAACAGGGTTTTAGATCATTGCGTCACACTCAGTTCTCCAGCTTTTATTTGGTTTTAGTTGGTTTTCATCATGCCAGATGAATGAATTTCAAAGAAAAACAGAGGTATGGAAACAGGCCAGTTTCTTTTTTTTTCTATAAATTGTTAATTTACCAGAATCCAAATATATGTTTGTACTCAGTGGCTTAGCTATAAAAGAACAAAAGACAGGGATCCATTACTATACTCATTTTTACATATGCTTTTGCAGACTTTTAAGATTAGCCATTTGGTACCGAAAACACAGTTCTATAGAATTAAACCAAACCTATTGGTGAATGTTTAAAAGGACGTCAATGAGTGTGGCAGGGTGATTCCCCTGCACAATGGAAAATTTGGTGTAACTTGTATGGGGAAATGCGTTTATTTTGTGTGCTTTTTGGAGTTGTTGTGTGTGATTAAATTATTGTTTACAGACGAGCGCTCGATTGAGACTTGCTGCCTGCTAGCCTTGGTTGAGGGGAAAGGCAGCATGTGATTGGCTGTGCCAGTCCTCAATCAGCAGGTGGGCGAGTCTCGACTGAGTGTCCGTCAGCATAAAAACATCCGATAGAGATCGCTCTGGGCGACTGCAACGCCATGCTACAGAGGGGAGCTGAGTATACTCAGGAGGAGAGAGTCCACTCTGCAGAAACTACAGCTACACAACCCTGAAACTGCAGCACGGTGCTTGTGAAGGCAATGCCCAGCCAAGGCCGTATGAAGCAGCTGGAGTTGTCGTAAGAATACCGGCTTAAAAGTAGGTTAGTTTAGAGGATATTGATCCCAAGTAATGTATAGCGAGGGTTACATAGCGTAGCAGGTTCCTGGTGCGGGACGCCTCGTTTATAAGGCTAGCGCTCGCCCTATGTGGCACCTTTTATTTCTAGTTTTTGTACTGTGTTTTATTTTGCCTTTTGTACAGCTTGCTGTATATGTCCTCTGTGCGTTACCATCATTGGTAACATCACATGACCCCTTTGTTTATTTACTTGTATTAATAAATCCTGCGCGCCTGTGCTGGCGTTTCAACTCCACCTCCCATGTCTCTCTGTATTGCCTAAGCAGCGGCTACCCACACACATGACACGAGCACCCTGTCACAATGAGTCATAATGAATTAGAAGTACTTCCATGCAACTTTGAAAACAAAAACCAGAAAATGTAAATGTTATACAGTACCATAATGAAACATCATTAGGTGCGCTCCTTGTTAAACTGTGCACATTTTAGATATAATTACCCAATTGACATTTCTAGATTGAGAGATGCAAATCCACAGATCCACCACCTTCAGTAGTAGCTTGCTAGCTCTACTACCATTGACTGTTGAAAACATTCCAGCTTTAACTGCTTAGTTAAAAGCCCCATAGCCAGTTAGCAGACCATTTAATTGTCTTGTTTTTGCATGCTTTTTCAATCTTGTGAATAACATGCACTAACAGATTCAAATACAGTTCAGATTTAATTTAGACTAATGACATTAACAGCCTACTGTCCTGTCATTTTCTTGTTAGCTCTTAGCTCTCTATACGTTTGAGAGCCTTTAGCAAGTGTTCCCTCTGAAGTAGGTGACAGGAAATATGAAGTGCTTACATTATACAAAACAAACTTACAGTCCATGCCTACTCTAATGTAATTTATGAGGACAAACTTTCAAGAGCAAGAACTGCATCCTAATTACAGGTTTCAAAATGTTGACAACAATATTGAAATCACGTATTCACAATCAAAACACATACTTTCCATTTGCATGATTTGTTTTTCTAGTGCGCATTATTTTTGAGGTGGAACTGTGTGAAGTTATTTTGGGATATGATAGTTCAGTATCAGACTACTGATATCACCCTGGCATACCAAAGACTGCCTAACTGTCTGTCACTACTGTAACTGCTTTTACATGTTATCTTATATTGTGCAGTATACAGATAGACTATTTATACAATATACCATCATTTTCTCAAAGCATGTCACTTTGACAGTGGTGTTTATGGACACAAGGGGATGGGAAATCACATTAATCAGAACTAGTAAGAAATAATTTTAGTGCCTGTAGGAGAATTATAGTACATTAACATTCTGACTTTCTGACAAAAACAGTTTTTGCTTAGTACATCTGGTCTGAGAGAGCCTTAACCTGGTAGGTGTCCCTTACAAAATGAGAATCACTGTGTGTTTACCATTAAATACTGAGTCTGTGGCAATGCTGAGAAAGTTGCATGTATTGATATTAGTTTATATGTATTTGTTTAAGCATTATATTTTTGTATACAGTACGTAAGTACAAACTGTTAGAAACTGCTAGTCCTGGTCTTTATTCCCTTTTCCAAATTGTTTAATTGAACCAATTAAACCTCCATACAGACCCTGAACTAGTCAATTATATAATTTTACCTGTTAAACCTGGAGTGGAATGGCTCTCCGGGACCGCGATTGGACACCCATGTGTCAGAACCTCAGATAGAATTATAAGTTTATAGATTTTGGTTAGTTTCCGTCAGGTATTTTTGATTTGTATGTAACTTAATTGCTGTGGGATACATACAGGTAGATCAGAATTTGCATAAAACAAGAAGAGTATAGTTCACTTACAATGGTGGTCTTGACTTGATTGAGAGGGGATTCCACTGTAGTTTATTTGTTCCCAAAATAATTCAATGTGAAAGCCAAGTGCACTTGAGTTCAGTTGCAACCAAGCAGCATAGCAAAGTGTGGCAGTGACTAATGTCTCCTTATGCATAGAAAATGAAAAAAAAGAGAGCCAGCCTCCTGGGGATGCCGGCGCTTGATGTACAATGTGTAGTATCTGCTCACCTTGCAGCGGCTCCCCCTCCTCTCTGTCGTGGGCGCTGCCCTGACTCTTCATGCGGATCTCAGCCCGCAGGCTGGTGATCTCCAGCTCGTACTCCTGCCTGGTGGCGTGCAGTCTCTGCAGCTCAGCGCGTAGGCGGCACAGCTCCTCCTGCAGGCTGGCGATGTCGTTCTCCCGCTCTGCCGCCGCCTCCTCTGCTGCCTGCTGCAGCACCAGCACCTCCTCCTGCGCCACCCGCAGCTCCTCCTGTGCCTCGGACAGCTCGCTCTCCTTCTCCTCTTCCAGGCTGTCTATCTCTTCCTGCACTGACCGCAGCTGGGCTGAGCAGAGACAGGGAGGAAGAACATTCTAGAGCCCCCACTTATATGTCATACTTTAGAATGAGAATGATATGATTACAGGTTGCCCATAACATGCGAGGTGACTCAACTCTTTGTGTTATTTTACAGGCAGTCCTGTGTCAAATGACTGCCCATGCAATTGTTGATACAGATTGAGTTGGTTCCAGCTAGTCACTGATTGGATGGAATCTCCTGTACTAAATAAAATGATCCATTATCCCATTCTCACTTTCTGTACTGTGTTTGCACCTTGGTGAATGACAGAGCAAAACAATTGTAATATGCCTAGGCAAGTCTTACATGTGTTATGATCCACCCAACTGAGACATTTCTATTCTCTCTGCTTTCAAACTCTGTCACAGAATGTCAAACAAGCACATTCAAAGAGTGCTGTTTAGTTTGCATTGAATTAGAACACAGATGGTAGAGTTGTTTTTACACCATATGTGTGGAATACCAAAAAAAATAAAAATTATCTGTCAGAAGATCTAAATTCCAACAGCATATGAGGTCAATAAAAAAAAAAGATTATTGTTACACCGTCTCTCTCAATTTCAATACATTTATTCCTAAGTAGTTTGTCTGTTGAGCATCCCAATTTCAGCAGTAACATTGTATGATGAGTGTTATGTAAGGAATTACTTGAAAGGTACATCAGTGCCCTTAACGATTTACTGACCCAGCAACTGAGGACTGAACCCTGATTCAGAGACCAGCACAATGTCTGCAATGGCAAAAGAGCTGGCCTTTAGTAGCTTTATACTACTCAACCCAGTCAGCTACATTATAGCTTCTAATTCAGATGTAAATACGTAAGAACAAACAATGTATTTCAAATAGTATTCATATGAAGTAAACTAAATTCATGACACATTTATCATGTACGGACAGGTCAGCAGTGCTACATAATAACTGTCACATGCCATTGCAAACTCTCTGGGTAGGAACTGATAGAGATGTTCCTTGTTGTCTTAATACACAAGGGTTTGGAAGGGTTAAGTGGGTTAAGACCCAGGCTGTGTCACAACAACATGCTGGTGAAACCATCATTCAGTCGGTCAGCTGTTTAAATGTGAGGAAACTATTCTTAAACAAAGATAAAGGCACCCAGCCAATAAAAAAGATTAATATCTACTTTACCGAGGCCTGGCTGCCTAAAAACAGTGCTTTTGCAGACATTTTGTAAAGCCTGCTGCACAACTGCTCAGACTGGGTGTAAATTATAAGTGTCTTTCATCTTACAGGGAGGAACTGCCATCTGCCATGGTATGCAGTGCAATATGGAACAGATGCAAGAACAGTTACTGCTGTGGTTTACAGAGGATGGTGAATAACCTGGTGAATGTAAACCACTTAAGACAGAATGGAAAAACCGAATCTGAATGGAACACTTCTCAGTTTTGAGGGATAACTCTACAGCTGCTGATTTGTATTTGATTTATTTTATTATTTTATCTTTTAGTTTTACCTTTTAAGATTTAAAATATTCCACACACACACACAAAAAAATATGGCTTTTATGTACCAAAAAACACAAACTATGAAAACTGTATTATTTAATGCTAACGTTCGTTATCTTTATCACACGTAGTTGGTTTTGTTATTTGGTACTTTTTAAAAGCCGTACAAGGTTAGCACTGCCATAATTTCCAAAAAAAAAAAAAAAATATCCTAAAAATACAAATAATCTGATTTGCTGATCTTAATTTAAATACATCTATTGATACGTCAATGTATTACTCTATAAAAACCTAATACAAACAAAGGTCATTTGTGAAATCACTGCCATTGATCATGAATTAATTTACTTTGTAATCCATTTCCTAAATGGGAGATGCTTGACATATTACCAAAAACATTTCTGTGCATTCTTTTGTAATCTTATCTTGTTTGCATAGCAATTGTTCCAGCCTTGCCAAACAAACATAGATATGTCTATGTAAAACATGGGATGATTTCATCGTACCCATTTAGCTCTTCTGGTATAAAATGACATGTCATTTATTTCTGCTGGTTCTGTTTGAAACGGTATTGGTATTTATATAAGACAGTAAAGCTCAAGTTACCTTGTAATCTCTGTATCTGCTTAGTGAAGGTCTCAGCCTGGTGGGCACTTGCCATGCGCTCATCCTCTAACAGACCTGTTTGAGGTTTAATAAGGGTGTTGGGTTAGAGGTGAAATATATACCATAAATCAACCACTCGCAAAGCCAAAGCTGAAGGGCTAGGTTCAATAAAACACAACATCTTCTATGTTATTTACCTGTTTTATGTGATGTGGTCTACATGAGTGAAGGAGGAACATTATGACTTGCTTCAATTGCCGTGTAGAAATCCAAGAAGTGAGTAAACCCCAATCTGCTATCCAGATCTCTGTGCTATTATTGGTCATTGGACATATCAACAACAGAATAGAAACACTTCATGATTTGATTTTTTTTTTTTTTTATGTAGAGCATGACATGTGAATTTGTCTGCTGCAGTTAGTGGGAAATGATTTTCATGGCAAATTAAAGTGGATGGTTTACTGGATCCCCACAGCTTTTCAGTTAATTGGAATGTTTTTTTTTTTTTCTCACAAACTACTCACTGAAGCAGCAGGAGACCTGTTATACTCATATCCTCTTGGAAAGCTTGTGTCAGTTTGTTTGTAAGTTTGTAAGCGTGGGGTCAGGGTGGACTCTAGAACACTTTTATGACTAAACATAAATTAAAATGACATGGCTGTGGGACAGTTGTGGCCTAAAAGCATGATATTGGTACATTGTAACCCATATATATATATTGTAAAAGAACCACTGCCACACGGGTTCGTTGCCCCTTTAAAAACACGACCCAACACACACAGGAATTGATTTGTATGCGCTGACGCGCTATATTTTTAATAAACAACAAAATAAAACAAACACAAAATAAACACCTAGCTCTTCTGGAGCACTAACTAAACTTTCAGGAACACCCTGACTATAAATGGGATGGCTAAGCCGTTTCCCCAACAAACACAACACAACAAATCAAAACCACACAGGTTTACACTGCTTACGTTTTCCTCTTGACTGCTCGGAAGCAGAGCACCTCTCCTGCCTCCTTCCACTCAGCAGCCCCGAGCTAACTGACTGCTATCTTTAAATACCCTGCACCTGGTTCTAATTTAACAATAGTTACCAGGTGCAGGGGATAATTAATAATAAACAATTAACAAATTAAATTCCACAATAAAGCAACACAATCAAACAATAAACCAAATACAATTAAATTAAACAAATGTGCATTCCACACATGTTTTTCTTCAGGGAGGCTTTAACCCCCTCCCTGCTGTCTTACAATATATATATGTTATTACCACCCCAGACGTACTTGTCAGTTTTAACTCTTTCTTACCTTGTAACTCCAGGAAGCCCTCCTCGTGTCTCTGGGAGAGTTCCCGTGTCTCCTCCAGCTCGATGAGCAGCTGTATGACCTGGGACCTCAACTCCTCAAGCTCCTGTTCATCTGACATCAGCTCCTCACTTTCCTGTCCCCCAGTCTTTTGCTCCTCTACCTCCACCTTTGTTTCCACAGCAGTCAGCTCCTCCACCTCAGGCTTCTCTAGCCTCTCATTATAAGACTCCTCTGTTTAGAAGAAGATAAATGTTACCTATTGTGACAGAGATCGAATGATTTTTAGTGTTAGATCTCCCTCCAGACCTGAGAGGGCACTGTAAAGGGAACAGAGTACTCCGGACTGGATGGCCTGACAATTAATTCCCAGGGTTAGGTGGAAGTCGACCATCTAGAAAGGGGGCGGAGCTATGGTACACTAAAATCATCGACCCGGAAGGGAAACGATGTGGCATCCGCGGATTGGGAGAGCAGTTGCACTCGTTAACCAAGGGGTCACGGTTGACAGTATTTAAGGGGACGTAGTGATGTGATGTGTTCCTTTTGTAATGGTTAAAGGTAACTGGAAGGAGAACCGTGTTGTAAATGTAAATCGTGAGTGCTTGTTTGTTTGTTTTATTCTGTCGTGTCTAAACAATTGCACTGTTTGTTATTATTAGATGGCTGAAAACGATCGGAGCTATCGCCAAAGGCCAGCACAAAAACTGGACAACATCAATGCACTTTCTTTCACTGAAGAACTGTATTGTCACTACGAGCGCTACAGCACGCACTGTGGACTTGTGTTTGTGTTTGTGTCTGTGTCTGTGTTACATGTGGGTGAATAAGAATGGGACTGTGTATTATTTCGGGACCAACCTGTGGATTCTAAACAGAGCAATACACGCCGCTGTATCGTCTGTTAACATTGTTATTGTTTACTGCTGTTTCGCCATCAGGCAATTGGATTATAAAAATAAAACATCATTATCATTGTCTGTCTGATTATTGATCACCTGCACCTGCACACAGTTAACCACTTTGCCACACCTACCTATGAAAGCAAATGTGTCCCAATGGTTATGTTTTTAATATTCGCTATAGATATTAATATGAGTGTTAATATTAGGTGTACTGATTCTATAAGTTGTATTTTGCTGGCTGACAGCAAACATATGGTAGTTATGAACATGGTTACTTAACCAATCATAATTCAATTTCTGTAGTTCTGGTGTTCTTGTGCTCAACACTGTAGCATAGCTGAGTAAAATTTATTTGGCTGGCTGCTGGATCCTGTCTCAACATACAATGTATCAATCACCCTCTTCAACAGTTGGGCAAGAAAAAATGGTGTCATCATGCAGATGGAATATCAGATAAGTACACAGGGTGGGCCAGGTTCAGGAAAAGACTGCCTCTCATCCCCTCACCACTGACCTACCACCCTCACCATTCCTCATCGCTATCATAATTACCCAGGCAGAAGACTTCATCTAAATATAGCCCACCTTTCATCACTAGTATGATTGCTTCTCTTATTCTGTCACATCAACGCTGACAGGTGCGTATTCATGTCAAGCTTATTTCTCTCCTGAGATTTCAATGAAGCTTTCACCTTTTGTTTGCAAATTACTTGGGCTGCTGGGGCCTTGGACAGAAGCATGGATTTTGACAATATTAATTAAAAACCTAGTAGATCTTAATCATTAACTATATAGTAAATCACAAACTAATTCATAGATTTAAAAATAACTAAGTGTAGTTGCCATGGCATCAAAAGCCTGTAAGCACCTTTCTCTTGAGAAAGGTTTGTTAAACATACCGAAACAGGAAAGTTGGCTCTTTTTATAAATCTAGAATAATAGATGGTCTACAGTGAATTACAAGTAAATAAATTGTATCCAGGGGTTCCATTGTGAAATGTCACAGAACCGTGAGTTGCAGATTTTTTTCTTGTAATTTAGCAGGTCATTTGTAATTTTTGTATTTGACACTGTTACACTGTACAGTATAGTAATAGTGCATCCTGTTGACATGCAGTACGACTGGCTTGTGTCAAAACCGTGCAATACGACTTTTTTTTGGCATGGGTCAAAATGCAATTATAGATCCTATACATGTAGCATAGGCCCTGTATATGTAAATACTGTATGCTGTGTCTTGGGTATCTCCTATTATAGAAAGGGAATTCCACACAGTTTGAGCAGCCCAAAGTGCACAAGAACATACAGTATATTTTATACAACAGGAGCCACCCTACACACACCCTAACTAAATCAAAACCTATTACTTAATTAAACACTAAAACACAAATTCCACTGTTCTATTTAAAAAAATTTAAAAAAAAAATGGTTCAGCTTTTGTAATGGAAGGTAAAACAAAGTCAGACTAACGGCCAGTTGCTTCGTAAGCTTCAGCAATCATCCTTGACTCCATGGAATCTCAGCGGTAAAGAAAATACTTTACCTGGTTAAAATACAGTGTTCAGGGGCACAAATCATTTCTGAAAATTAGTGCTAAACTGTTTAAAAAAGTTTAGCACCAGAGAGTCTACTTCCCACAAGACACAAACCCTCTCTCCTGTGTATGTGGATGAGTGTGGGGGGTCATGTGAACAGTCCAGACCCAATGAAAAACTACCATCATCATCTATGGTTGCTAAGGAATAAAAAATATGTATACATATATCAAGAATCATAGCCCTATATAAAATGTATATATAAAATGTATATATAAAATGTATATATATATATATATATATATATATATATATATATATATATATATATATATATATATATATATATATATATTCGCTGTGAACATCTTTTTTTATTTTGGTTTCTAGAGGATTACAGTACTTTTCATTATTTAGAAATAAACCAGTACATTTTAAAGCTAAGGATTATCCTCTTCATACAGCGAACCTATACTAATGATGAAATCCCACTTAAGGGAATTGATGACTATTATACATGTAATAATTAAACCTGTATGTCCTAGCAGCCTACATGAGCCTTGTATGTCAACAAGGAAATCATGCAGACAAAGCATGAGAAAAACTGAAGCGATCCTAATATGAAGTTGAAAAAAAACTTTCATACATCTGAGACATAGAAAATAGCGTTGCTTTCTCTGTACCATTTACTATTCACTTTTAGTCCTTTGATTGGTGTAAACTTAAAGACAGGAAATTATTTGGTTCTGTAATTGTTAATAAATTAAATGCAAGTGTAATGGACGTTGATGTGTGACGCACTGCCGTTACGGATTCTGTCCCCCGTCGGTGTCATGAGATGAGGTTAAAATCCCGACAACCACAAACGCAGATGAGTCTGGCTGTTTTGCATAGTGGTTAAGATGCTCACTTGCAGTGTGCAGGGTCTCCGGTTTTCTCCAGCTTCCACCTTGTTATGCAAGTCATGAGCAACAGCACCATACTATAGCAGTGGAAATCAAATCAATTACAGCGACAATTAACTGGATGGTGGATGGCATTTAATTAAACCCACATCACCTATAAATCATGTTTACTGAAATTAACAGTTCCAACCAAATTCAGAAATAATAGCAATTTGTCTGCAATGTGTTACTGTATTTTAGATTTTTGTACCAGTCCATCACGGTCCATGGTTAAAAATCTTTCTTCGCACAGTACTCATGTGACAATATCTGTGATAAAGATCATTACTTTTTTCCATTCACTTTTAATATATACCATCTTGTGCTAATCTTTGATTCAGTTGCTTTACAGAAGTGCAGTTACCATTCTTGGATAGTAGATTATGTTGTTATTCTCTACAAAGTTGACACCACTCTTTCCCAAGATACAAATATTTGCCTGTGGATGTTTATCAATTCTATTGACACAGACCACTACAGTACTCTATAAACCTTTACTATCAACAAGCTCTGTACTTCGCAAGGTTCGATGACTGGAAATATACATTTCTCTGTGAAGTATCTCTAGGTTGCTTTTTTAATTGTTGCACCCTAAGCTGAGAAAAAACAAATGTCGAAGGGCACTTGAATAACCATAAAATTACCCAGAGTGCAAGCTCAGTATTCCTGGTAACTAGAAAAGTGAAATGTGGGTATATCTAAAAAGATAGTGTAGTAATTTGGTAGTTTTTTAAAAAATTGTCACACGGGACCTTATCTGATACTGGTTGAGTTGGCATTTGCTGGTCCTAACCTATGTTATTTTTTCTTATGGCTTATACTTAAATGGTTTTAGGACATTGTTTAACCATTTTTTAAATGAAATCTTAAGGGCATCGCATCAGAACACACATGGGGATTTAACTGACACCCTCCTTTACGCAGTGATATACAACAGCAGCATGTAATGTGCAACATTTTTCTATAGCAAGAGCCCCCTCTGTTGTTTATTCATCTCTCAGCTTTGCAGTCTACACTCAGGACACAGAATGTAACTTGCAGCTAGTCCATTAGTCATCCATCACAAGCAGCAAGCCAACTATTCTAGCAGCGTAAGTCGGCATTTGAAAAGAAAGGAACAGTCATAAAAAGCTACACAAGGGGGTTCAAAACAAATTCTGTGATTGGTGTAAAAAAAAGTCAATTATTCATAAAGATTCATACAATAAAATGAAGAATATGTAATCTTACATAATTTAGTATGCACCCTAGAGCAGGGATGGGTATGAAAATATTTTACTTACAAAATACTTTTTAAAAATCTGTTTTTTATTTTACCTGATTCTGCCGAGTCAACGCCCCAGTTTGAACGATCACCCCACCCCAGCTTTTAGCTAAAAGTAACATTTTCACCATTCATTTCCTGGTTTTAATAACCATGCGCAAATAATGCCTGAGGGGAAATAGTGCAGCTCACGTGAATAGAAAAAACTGCCTAGAAGTAGTTTCAGATAACAAAGATGTGGAATTCGGCAGTTTCTATGGAAGACCATCTGGGTCATTTAGTACACGTTTCAAATATTTAGTACACGTATTGATTTGGACCAATCACAATACATTAAAAAGCTACTTGTTCTAAATAAATTTAAATTAACTACGCATTTTCTATGTAGGGGCTGGTCATTTTACAGTAGTACCTACGTAGTGGTTGGTCATTTCACAGTAGTAACTACGTAGGGGCTGGTAATTTTACAGTCATAGAGTGTAATTACAAGAGTAGCCAATAATAGCTTTTTAATTTCAGACACGAAATATGCTTAAAAAAATAAAAAGGAGAATAAGGAAAATTGCAAATCATGGCGGCGAGACATTTTCTTCTACAGTGCAAATATAGATTGCTGTGACTTCTTGAGACAGACCATGTTGACCGTGACATGGTTCAGTTTGTATTAACAATTAACAATTAACAATTATTTTCTAATTGTATTTATTTCAGTTTTGCACTAAAATATTGAGTTACCATGGCTAATATTAGATTCAAATGCCAGATCTTTCAACACTTGTTTAAAATGCCAGTTGATGCTTGTCTCGGACAGTCCAGGTCTATCCATCATTCACTAGACATTACCCAATGCCAAGTCCACATACCGTCACCAACTGGATGGGAATGGCAGATGTAAGGTGACTTTTAATTGGATAATTTATTACATAAGAACATAAGAACATAAGAAAGTTTACAAATGAGAGGAGGCCATTCGGCCCATCTTGCTTGTTTGGTTAGTAGCTTATTGATCCCAGAATCTCATCAAGCAGCTTCTTGAAGGATCCCAGGGTGCGCTTCAACAACATTATTGGGGAGTTGGTCCCAGACTCCCACAATTCTCTGTGTAAAAAAGTGCCTCTTATTTTCTGTTCTGAATGCCCCTTTATCTAATCTCCATTTGTGACCCCTGGTCCTTGTTTCTTTTTTCAGGTCGACATTGTCCCATGTGCTTCTTTAAATTCATTGGTTCTCATTTCATTTTCAGTGATCTGACTGGCCAGACTACTTCACATAATAATTAGAATTACAACATGTACTAAAGTCAAATTAGAAAGTATACTAAATAACACATTTGTGACCTGGACTGCCTTCCATAGGTTTAGATACAATATGGACGGTTATCCTGGTCAAAAACGCATACCTAGTACACATATTCATTTGGTCCAATCAGGATGCGACCGTTGCATCTAAATGCCGTTGATTTTTTTATATACGTAAATTACCTTTTTCTTTGATATATATATATATATATATATATATATATATATATATATATATACACTGTATATAACACACAGGGTATTCCATTGGTTTGTATACAATGTTCGTGCCGATATCTTTTGAAAACAAGACAGCCCCATAAGCATTGTACTTTTTAACTATTAGATGAAATATTTACAGAATACTTAAAAACTGCTGCTACAACAATAATTAATTTATTATTAATAGCGTTTTACTTAAATTATACCAAATCCCATTTTTATTCACAATGAAGGTAATACACACTGTGTCGCCCAAATTCAGGGAACCAGGGTTACAGTAAATAACCTTCCCTTTCAATTCAAAGACGTCACCAAAACATACTTATGGGAAAGTATACCAGAGCAGAAGGAATGGCAGCAGATGAGGGACGCATCAGAACTGCATAACCCAAGGGTTAGCGGTGCGAGCGTGCAACCTCAAGGACCCTCGTGCCTAATGAAGGCAAGGAAGGATCTAGCACATTAAGGCGATAGAACCTGGAGAAAGTATGCGGCGTAGCCCAGCTAGCTGCAGTACAGATATCGGACAGCGAGGCCCCTCTGAAGAGAGCCCAAGATGTAACCAACCCTCTGGTAGAGCGCGTGGCTATCCGCCCAGGTTTGGGCAAGCCAGCATTGTCATACGCAGTCGAGACTGTGTCCGCAATCCAGTGCGAAGCTGCTTCGAGAGGGGCTATCCTAGGGTCTATATACCATGACAGACAAAGAGCTGGGCAGTATGATGCAGAGTTCTTGTCCTATCCATGTAACACCTCAATTCCTGCACCGGGCAGAGGAAGTTCAATCTCCTATCCTCCTCCGAAGAAAACAAAGGTGGATGGAAAAACTCCAGTTCCATAGACTGGTTCATGTGGAAGGCTGTGATCACTTTAGGGAGGAAAACAGGGTTTGTACGTAGTGACACCCTGCTGCCATCGTCCCAAATACGCATACAGGAGCTGTGCACCGACAGTGCAAGCGTGCCAGTATTGCAGCTGGTGTGTCGAGAAAGGATGGGTCTAAGGCTGCAAGCACCGAGCACTGTGTACCAAGCACCGAGGGCGTTATGCGCACTGAGGTACGAAACACCATGTGCACTAACATTTTTGAATAGCCTATATCTGGAGAACAGCTTATTAAATTATGATTATACATTTCACTGCAAATTCTTATTCTATTATATTCCGTACATACTGTTAATATACGTCATTGTCTTCAACGTTTTCATAATGTTAATTTTCTATGGCTTTATGTCGCTGACATACATGTTGATTTAGGCAGTATACTGACATCTTCAGTTAATTATTGTGGAAAAACTTTCAGTGTATTCCATAACCAGTACATGGTATCAAAACAGTATTTCATATTTTCTATTTAAAATATATTAATATGTAGTTGTCTCTGTAAGATGTGGCATTGTGGTCAGTAAAAGCTGATAGATTATGGAAACGTGTTTCCTTATTGCATGGCCTGTGTGTTACAGCCCAGGTGACAGTATATGGAAAATCAACACACTGGTATTAGTATTAAATCACATTGTGAATGTCACCAGCCCAGCTGACATCAGTATACAGATAACACATCAACACCCCTTCCACCATCATTGCTGAGGCCTGTAGCTAGATCCTGATATAATGTCTTTTTATAGCCAGTGTCTAACTTTCCTGAGATTTAAGTAACTGTACACCTCCCCTGGCAGCTTCTGTTTATAGAAAAGGATGCGCTCTTATGACATTGCTTCTATCCGTATTTAACAACCAAATAAGAATGAGGCACAAGCAGGTATACAGCTTCATGATATTTAAATACAATAGTGTAAATGACGGGAGAAAGCAATAGATTCTTTGAGGATGGGAGACATCACATCTTAATAGCATATTTATAATGCAGTTGACCCAGGCCACACTAATTTGAATTTCTGGAAGAAGGTCCTAGTTTATCAAAGTGTAACAGTGGTGGTAAAATTCAGTCCAATAATTTAAATAGCTCCAAGGAGCTAAATTCATCAGAGTAAGTGGCATAATATTGTTGCTGGAAGGCTTAAAGGGTACATAAGGGCATTTTTATTTTATTGTGTTACATGTGTTGCTACAACTGTTTACGTAAGGTGTGTGTATTGTTTTAATTTTATTTATTTTTTTACATTTTTGACCACTTTTTTAAACTTTTAAATTGCATTCCTTGCCTCAAGATGGCTTCACATGTATCCACATGGACCCCATCATCCTCCTGTTCACTGGTAAATCCATCTCAGTTACATACTGTATGTGAGCAGGGGGGGTGATAGGAAATGTAGTTCTGAGAGGTCCATGCGGGTACATGTGAAGCCATCTTGAGGCAGGGCATGCAATTTAAAAGTTTAAAAAAGTGTTCAAAATGTAGAGTAAAACAGACTGTTCTGATTCTGATATACTGTATTCATTGCATGTGCAGAGAGACACATCCATTATTGAAGATATTTTCACCAACCTCAAGAACAACATATTGAACCCCTGTGCTCGTCTCCAGCAGAAATAACAGTACATATTGCAAGTGTTTATAATTGTTAGTATAACAACTGGAGGATTAAGCAAGCCAGCATCTTGAAAAATGTAGAAATTGTGAAAGACTATAAACGATAAAAGACAGTGAATGGTTGTGTAAAGTTTGCAGAGATAAATATGTAGTAAGCTTGTTTACTGTATGTGCTTACATGTTTAGAGGTACATTCTTCAAAAGGGGCATATCATTTTAAATGGCACAGCACTAGCATTACAATGTCAGATTTCAGTGGCTGCAAGCTGATCCATAAATCATGAACCAACACAATGAAATCAAATGTGATAAATTGCCTATCTCCGCTATGCACAAACCTGACGTTTAGGAATGCTCTATTTTTTTCACTGCATTTTAAATTGCCCACAGTGCATAATTAGGGAGTTCAAATCTGGGGGTGGTGTCAGAATATTCCTGAGCCCTGAGGAACAGCTGATTAATTTAATATAACTTGAGACGCAGCTTAATTTGTAGTCCGCGGAGAGGAACATGTCTCTGATCTCAATGCGTCACATTAACTGTGCTCTTTAGTCTTTTAAGGTATTCTGTGAGACTATGCAAAAGACTGTGCACCTTGCATCACAAATTTCAATCAACGACACAGATCTGTGCTGAGGTGTTGAGTGGACTCTTCATGTTTTTTTAATTGTGTATTAAATATAGGGCTTGAAATCTGCACCTAGTGACTTGGGACAGTCTCTGAATTAGTAAAACCTTTGTGTGTTGCATCTGGTCAAATGGAAATAAATATGGGACAGCAGTAGCTTTTACAAATTAGCACACACAATTATCAAGATTAGTCACTCAGAATATCTGTTCTTTTCCAGTAGGGCGAGATACAGATTGGCCTTTATACTGTACTAATACATGTACAATATGCACTTTTATATTGTATTAGTATTATTACAGCTTTTACCATGCTTGCTGCAAAAGTAAGATAAATGCAACATCATTCAAAACTTGTATGATTTTATTTGACACTTAAATTGATAGGAGTGTATAAGTAAATGTTCACTCAAATAAGTACACGTTTAAACAAATAGACAAAGATAGAAAAGCACACCAATAATGTTTTTTACACATAATTATTATTATTATTTATTCCCTTGCTATGGCTCTGTGATATTCAAGAAACATTATTCATACAGAAAAATGAAGGACATTTTGTGCTGATTCGGCAAGGTTTATTCTTACCCAGGTAATGGAGAGCAGATATGAACCTAAACCAGTTCATTTTCATCATCATTCTTGAAAAAGCCATTAATATTTGATAGGTGGGTAATGAGTTAGTAATGAGGGACTGTAAAAAGAGAAACACAAGAAAATAGCTAGACCCAGAGGCCAAAAACAATTGCTGTTCCAATTTACAATGATAGTTTCCAATCCGTGATATTTAAGAAGGTCCATTTAATTCCAGCTGCTCTAGTTCAGTTTGACAAATAAGTAAATGATTATATAGACAGTATATGCAGTAACAGTATAGTATATTGTTCCTCGATGTTGCCAGCAGCTTTCAAGACCTAATGAGTTTCTGTCCAGCGCTCAGTTAATTGGATTTTATAGCAATAGAGCCAGATTAAGAAACTGGGCCCCAGGACAACTGAAATCTCTGAGCCCCCCAACCATCACAATTTCCAACCTTATTAACCAAAATTAAAATAATATGAATGCATGCCAGCCTTATTATTTAAAGCTTGATATTTTAATTGGGATATTTCTTATTTAATACATTAGTCTGCATTAATATTATGCAAAATACAATTGAGGATTGTGTGGGTTTAAATACCCCCCCTTAATCCTAATTAACCCTGTACTTGTATCCTTCTCTTGTTGACTTAGAATAGCTTCTTTGACTAAAACAAAAAAAATGCATTGCAACTAGCAACTTCTCCAGATATTAGGTTGTTTAACACTTTATCAGAAATGGTTGGGGGTTGCTTGGCAACCAAGGGTGTGAAACAAAAAAAGAAACCTTGATGTAAGACAGAGCTGTGATAATGAACTTCTCAAGAGCAAAGAGGTGTCAGTTTTCTACCGATTCATACAGGTTTAATCACATGGAAACTAAAATATGAGTAGATTTTTATTTTTATTTAACAGGATATTACACACTATATATGGGGCCAAAATAATGTGTTTTAAAAATAAATAAAAATGTGTCTTCAAATTGATTTAAGAAATGAACCTTATCAACTGAACAAAATACAGACTAAAAGCCCTTGTTTTCAAACACTGCAAACAAAATGTACTCCATAACACTGGATAAAGGGTGAATGTTGCAAAAGTCAGTGGAAAGGTTTGTGTTTTTTTCACCAAGCTCACAGATTATGTGACAAATAATAGCATTGCTCACCTGTCCAGAAGCATGAATGGTGAGATGGGTAAATCATAAATCACTTTCTGGAGATTTTGGTCAGAAAGACACCAAAACTGTTGCTTCAAAATCTCTGCCTAGTTACACAAACAAGTGATTGACAATGAAGTAAGAGGAAACTTAATGTTGCTGAGGGGTTAATTCCTGTAGTCAGTGAAATAGCAAAGACATAGGGGGTTGAACAGTTTCCTTTTTTCTCTACTGCATTGCCTGGAAAAAGAAATATGTGTTTCCTTAACATTTTAATACTGTGAAATGTTGTTGACAAAGATAAAACAATTCACCACTAACACCACTGAGACTTGGTGACTCACAAGATAAAGGCTGCAAAAGCTGGCTGTACGTTTCCTAATTCTTTCTTATTATGGAACTTAGTGTCAGTGGTGCTTGTCGTCCTAAACTCATTTTAAATGAGATGGCTACTCACCTAAACAGAATCTGTTTTGCAACATCTATAGACCCATACACCACAGAAAGCCCCTGCGCAATGCAGTCCTGCTGCATTTTACAATGTTTTACACTACTAAACGTAGGGTGAATTATTGCTCATGCAACATTAACCTGTTTCTTCCTTTCAGAAACTGATGCAAATTTTATACAGGAGCAAACATTTTTAAATGGAGTGTTTTGTCCCATGTAGCAACGTACAGTATTAGAGTGGGTTCACGTGTCTTGCATCCTTTTTGTTTTGTGGAAGGACATGGATTATTCAAAGCCCTCCTTATGCTTGCAAAGCAGAAACTTATTACAAGAACCATAGTGCAGTGGAGTTGAGTGCTGCAGTTCAAAATGGAGACTGGTAGAGTTTGACATACCTGATGGGTGTCAATGTACTGTATTAAATGTTGTGAGTGTATTTACTTGACCTATGGAACATGGACATCAGTCCCAAGGCTCTGAAAAGCAGCTTAACTGCTTGGGAAGGAAGTAGTGATATACCAGAAAGGTAGCTATAACCGTGCAGGTTTTTAGTGTGGATCTAGAGCTTGCGCTTCTATTTTGGGACAGTGGTTCTGTGAAGTTAGAAGAAAGGAGTGCAGATGATACATGATTCTAAAAGGTCACTGCACCATGGGAGGAGACTAAAAGCAGCCTCAAGGGGCTTTGCCAGGATACCACCATTGATATCAAGCCACCTGACGGCTCAACCGAGTTTTGGGACTGTTTCTAATCGATTTCCACATCTGTATAACTTGTATAACTTACACTTACTTACACTTAACCAATTCAGTGGATAGAGAACGTGCAGCCCACGCCAGACAGAGAATGTCGGCAGCAACTGCTGGAAGATGTTGCATGCTTGCCTTTAACAAATCTTGCCTTTATAGTGGTCTGAATATGGTCTGTATATTGTTTACTTAGGTTTATTTAATGTTTAAACAGGAGCGCAAAAATATCCACGAAATCCTAATTTTATTCCATAACCTACCCACGAAAAATACCTAAATCTACCACGATTTAAGTAGACCCCTACCTATGACATCGCTCTCGAACCAAGTATTACACAATGCCAAATTTCTATAGCAATATATAACTATAGCAACTATATATAGCTATAGCAACAACTGTGAGAGAGTTTGTGGGAGAGTTTGTCTCTCGGAAACTGGACAAATTGCACACACATCATTGGACTTAAAGCTCCAACAATATCCTCTTCCAAATTGAAATGCTACTAATATATATATATATATATATATATATATATATATATATATATATATATACATATATATATATATATATATACACATATATATATATACAGTACTGTGCAAAAGTTTTAGGCAGGTGTGAAAAAATGCTGTAAAGTAAGAATACTTTGAAAAATAGACATGTTAATAGATTATATTTATCAATTAACTAAATGCAAAGTGAGTGAACAGAAGAAAAATCTAAATCAAATCCATATATGGTGTGACCACCCTTTGCCTTCAAAACAGCATCAATTCTTCTAGGTACACTTGCACAAAGTCAGGGATTTTGTAGGCATATAGTCAGGTGTATGATTAAACAATTATATCAAACAGGTGCTAATGATCATCAATTCAATATGTAGGTTGAAACACAATCATTAACTGAAATAGAAACAGCTGTGTAGGAGGAATAAAACTGGGTGAGGAACAGCCAAACTCAGCTAACAAGGTGAGGTTGCTGAAGACAGTTTACTGTCAAAAGTCATACACCATGGCAAGACTGAGCACAGCAACAAGACACAAGGTAGTTATACTGCATCAGCAAGGTCTCTCCCAGGCAGAAATTCCAAGGCAGACAGGGGTTTCCAGATGTGCTGTCCAAGCTCTTTTGAAGAAGCACAAATAAACGGGCAATGTTGAGGACCATAGACGCAGTGGTCGGCCAAGGAAACTTACTGCAGCAGATGAAAGACACATCATGCTTAGTTCCCATCGCAATCGGAAGATGTCCAGCAGTGCCATCAGCTCAGAATTGGCAGAAAACAGTGGGACCCTGGTACACCCATCTACTGTCTGGAGAAGTCTGGTCAGAAGTGGCCTTCATGGAAGACTTGCGGCCAAAAAGCCATACCTCCGACGTGGAAACAAGGCCAAGCGACTCAACTATGCACGAAAACACAGGAACTGGGGTGCAGAAAAATGGCAGCAGGTGCTCTGGACTGATGAGTCAAAATTTGAAATATTTGGCTGTAGCAGAAGGCAGTTTGTTCGCCGAAGAGCTGGAGAGCGGTACACGAATGAGTGTCTGCAGGCAACAGTGAAGCATGGTGGAGGTTCCTTGCAAGTTTGGGGCTGCATTTCTGCAAATGGAGTTGGGGATTTGGTCAGAATTAATGGTCTCCTCAATGCTGAGAAGTACAGGCAGATACTTATCCATCATGCAATACCATCAGGGAGGCATCTGATTGGCCCCAAATTTATTCTGCAGCATGACAACGACCCCAAACATACAGCGAAAGTCATTAAGAACTATCTTCAGCGTAAAGAAGAACAAGGAGTCCTGGAAGTGATGGTATGGCCCCCACGGAGCCCTGATCTCAACATCATCGAGTCTGTCTGGGATTACATGAAGAGAGAGAAGCAACTGAGGCTGCCTAAATCCACAGAAGAACTGTGGTTAGTTCTCCAAGATGTTTGGGCCAACCTACCTGCCAAGTTCCTTCAAAAACTGTGTGCAAGTGTACCTAGAAGAATTGATGCTGTTTTGAAGGCAAAGGGTGGTCACACCAAATATTGATTTGATGTAGATTTTTCTTCTGTTCACTCACTTTGCATTTTGTTAATTGATAAATATAAACTATTAACATGTCTATTTTTGAAAGCATTCTTACTTTACAGCATTTTTTCACATCTGCCTAAAACTTTTGCACAGTACTGTATATTTATATATATGTGTGTGTGTGTGTGTGTGTGTGTGTGTGTGTGTGTGTGTGTGTTATACATGGTTTTTGAGAGCAAAATCGAATTCTTTGAAAACTACTATTCAATACCTGATACATTACCAACAACAACAAATTAACTGAAAACATTTTTTTTTCCAAATCCTTTGGGGTGTGTTATACCACAACATAATACAGTACAATGGAAGAGTTAATATTACATTTGGACCCAAAAAGATAACTACTGTACATGTATCTGTTTTCTCTATCATGGCTACAGAAAAAGTCACCTTAGGTGCACTTATGGGCATTTGGAGAATGAACATGCACAGTTGTTTACTGTGTAAATGATGTCCAATGTGCATCAACAGTCTTTTCCCCCAACATTATACTGCACACCTTGCTGCTACACACGTCTCAGCTCCTGAAAACAGCATAGTGGATGGCAGTGTGGGAGGACATGAATTATTCAAAGCCTCATCCTTACACGGCTTTGAAGCAGTAAGTATAAATAAGAGCCTTATTGCAGTGGATATTGTGTAATAGTGGATGCTTATTCTAATCTAAAAGTAAAAGCAACGATGCATTGTTCAAATGTTTAAAATGAGATGGTAAGTGTTTTTGAAACTGAGCAACCTAACTCCTGTGTTTGAACCATCGTCACTGTCACTATGGTGACCACCACCTCCACCCTCCCAACACACACGCACTCCGATGTGGGCTACACAGACGTCTCCTTAGGCTTTGCTGCAGAGCCCACCTTTAATAAAAGAAAATGCTCATCTGTAGTGACTACTGAAGGGTTTAGCTTGTATACACAGTACAATTAGCTGGAAAAATGGATTATTCCCTAATAATATAACCTGATTAACACAGTGCCTCATTGTTAACTGTTAACTGTTAATAAGGTAAACACAATATAATTATGAGAGACTACACAGTCATTTAAAATTGCTGATGTGAATTTATTTCCCTACAAACTACCCCCAAGAGCATCACAATTAAATACAAGTAACATGATTAACTTTACAACCAAACCGCTGACCATATAAATCTGTGAAAGGGACCGTGTTTTTGAACTATATGAATACTACAAGAAATAAAATACCAAAAGCATAAATAAATGAATAGGACACAAGACACACAGGAAGTGTCACTACTAGTTAGCTATCATTAAATTGTAATGACATGTTAAGTAATTTAACACATCTGAGAAGTGGCTATCTTTACTTGCAACAAGTTTAACAGTACTGTCAACTTTCATTAAAAAAAGAAAACTCACAGGGACATTCTCTTAGCTAAGTAGGTCAGGGTAATTTTTTGCTGGAAAGAAAATCTCCTGAAATAGAGCTCATGGTACAACAGTATTATGCATTAAAGCAAACAGGTACAGACTATAACCATCTGTAATATCCAAGCAATTATATTTGCCTTAAAATGTACTTTATAAAACATTTTGAGCTTGGATTTTAAAACCATCTGTTACTAGTAGAGAGCAGTGCTTAAAATGGTCTAATTATTTATTAACAAAGCCTATTCCGGGAAAAAACAAAACAAACAAAAAAAACGTCCCCATGACAATTAGTAGACTATTATTAAGAATTACTAATCAATGTGCATTTCATGGTTACCTGCAGCTATTGTTAACCCAGTTTTAACACATTTGATAGTGGATCCTAAAAGAGCAACTTGGTAAGGGTCTGAACTATCTATTGTATTCTTTCATTGTTTAGATTCACTTTGCATCATTTTCTGTTACAGTCATCACAGCCTGGTGACTTTTAAACTCAGAAGTTTAACACCTCAATAGAGCCCTCAAAATCATGTGGTACATCAGAGTGTCAACACTACCTTGCCCCCTGATGTGATTAATAATGTTTGTCTATTCTTTTACATTGTGTGTGTGTGTATATATATATATATATATATATATATATATATATATATATATATATAGTGGTATTGTAATAGCAGTACAAGCTGTTAAATACATTATTTCCACATGAAAACCGAATTGAACATTGACATCTCAGCTGTGTTGAAGCAATTCTGCAGTTGGTGTTGACTGATGCAGATAATGTGAAGTGATTTGCCCCAGAGGTCAAACACTGAGCCAGCCACAGCAAGGATCAGGGGGCAAGACCTCCTTGTCCTGAGTTCCCAGCTCTAATCAAATTCCTCCATTAATATTATATATTGTCACTGGTCACTGTTGTGTATTATATACTGTCATTCACACAGCATCTTGTGGTCTGTACATTATTACATTTGTTTCTTTCCCAGTATATTAAGATTTCTTGGAATTATTAATAGTTCTTGTAATACAAATACCTACTTTTAAGCTCCCTGCTAATCTAATATATATATATATATATATATATATATATATATATATATATATATATATATAGCTAAAAAGTAACAAAAAATTATTGTACAAAGATAGAAAAAAGTCTTTAATGCGTTTATTTAGTCAGTTCATTTCCCAGAATATGTGCATTGCTGAAATGTTATTAAAACAGATTTAGTAACTCTTCGTGATAACCAGACAATAATTATCAGTAATTATTATCTTTTAATTTTGTATTTTTTAATTACTCCAACCTTAAATTATACCATTAATTAACAGAAACAGAGACCCAACATACATCAGAAAGAAAGTGAGTCTGTTAACTTCACTAAGCTAGCAGTGCCCTTTGCATTATTGGTACATGGATTTAAACTTGTATTTCTCTGTCCCAACATCCAACCTAAATAATGTAATTATAATATTAATATTGCTATAAAAACAAATATGACAATGCAATGTTGTTAACTAAGTTACTAGCCTTTTACATACAAATCAGAAGTACTACGTACATTGCAGCATTATGATATTTTTAGCATAAATCCCAAATCCCAATGCTTGAAAATACAGTACATATTGTATTTAAATTCGCTGTCATGTCTACAAAGTAGTAGACCCCCAAAAAACATCCCTGAATGAGCAATACACCCCACCCCCCAGTACGGCTCAGACAGACAGATTAAGCTAATCCTCCTTGCACTGTTAATTTAATGTCTGTTAGGCAAAAACAAGCAGCAAGGTCACTGCTGGACACTGACCTGCAGGTTCCCCGACCTCTTCCATCACCGGAGGTAGCCTAGTTCCATCCATCGCTGTTGTTGCTGGCTGAAGACAGTTAGACGAGATGATGCCCTGGTCTTGAGAGAGCGAGAGAAATGGAAATGAGGCACAGCAAATCAGGAGAGCATTCAAGAAATTAGGAAACTGAAGACAAGGTCTTGATTAACTCCTCAATATCCACAAAAGCAAGGCCCTGCTTCTAAAATTATAGCTACTATGAGCGAAGAGCTGGCAGGACTGGAGGTAAAAGGAAAGCTGTCTTTCTAAACCCAGCTCCTCTTTGCTGTATTTAGATACAAGCTCTCTCTCTCTCTCTCTCTCTCTCTCTCTCTCTCTCTCTCTCTCTCTCTCTCTCTCTCTCTCTCTCTCTCTCTCTCTCTCTCTTCCCCCACCCCTCTCTCTCTCTCTCTCTCTCTCTCTCTCTCTCTCTCTCTCTCTCTCTCTCTCTCTCTCTCTCTCTCTCTCTCTCTCTCTCACACAGACATACGCACACACTACTCCTGTGCCAAGCTAGTCTTATTTACCCTTAATAAGATCCAGGCCTTTAAGCTCAAGAGACTTAAATTAATTTTCCTGCACCTAATTTTTAATCTCCATTCTCCTCAAATGTGTTTTTTCTGCACCTTCCTTGGCATTAGTGATTTAACTGTAATTAGCACAAGCTCTGGCGCTTAATGGTATTGTGCGTTTCTATGTCATGTTCCTCTCTCTCTCTCTCTCTCTATCTCTCTCTCTCTCTCTCTCTCTCTCTCTCTCTCTATCTGCACAGCTGGTCTTTAACCATTTGAGAGCTAGCTCTCATGTGCTTAGCCAATCAGCTGGGCACCCTTTGCTACCAGCCTGAAATATGTCAGACGTAACCACAGTCATTAATATACGAGTGATGTGTCATAGCAGAACTTAACCCCTTGCCTTCCTGCACCCGGCTGCACAAAAAGTAATAAAATACTGCTGTCTTTCAAAAGAGCTGGAATCAAATAAATGCAAAGAATGCACTTAGTCACCTAATTAGTGAGACAGTTGATTGGACACTGGGTATGGAGTGATTTCAGCTGTTGAATTGCAGGCTTGAATAAAAGCAATAAAGAAAATCACAGAAAAAAAAACAATATGCCATGTCTGTCAAGAGAGCAGAGTCTTTGTGCAATCGGCATGTTGGAGACTGGACTAGGGCAGCATACTGTGGCTCGCCGTCTTGGGTACTCACAGCTAGCAATTTCAAACCTGGCAAGACGGTATAACCAGACACACTCTGTCAATGACAGGCCATGAACTGGGAGGCCAAGAGTCACAACACTTGCCCATGATTGACAGATCATTTTGCAGCATCTTCGTCATGTCAATTGTTAAATCAACACTGTACCTTAAGTCACTGTACCTGCTCTAAAACAGAGTTTGTCATTTTTCGATCACATCTAGTGAATTTTATCCAAATATAAGTGATAAGTTTATTTTGATGCTCAGTATAGTTGGGTTACAAGATATAAAAACAATGAAAAACAAGTAATAAACATTCAGACTTAGGGTACTAAATTCAGGCTCTGTGCAATTATCAACTTCCAGACCCTCCCTACGGAAATGACAAAAGAAAATACCTCTACTATCCGGCCCTCGCTGTTTGTCAATCTGAAAAAGCATTGACAAAATAAACAAAAGATGAAAGACTACTATGGTTACAAACTACGATAACAGCTGCCAGTATTTTCCTGTATTCTAAAAAAAATAAAAAAAAAAATAGGAAAAGCATAAGACACATTCAGAAAATTAACAGTAACATTTTTTTTTTTTTTTTGTGAATCTTCTTCAACTGGTCTGGTGTTCCTGCACTAGTCTCAACTTCTCACACGGGGTTTTGGAACATTACATTACTTATTATATCAAAACTATCCTATCTAGAATCACAGATTTCAGACCTGCTTTGCTTATCTCCTAATAAACCTGGACTGATTTTTCTCCTGAAGACAACAGACATAAAATTAACACTAATTTCACCTTGACTGGCCCAGCTGAACTGCTACCCAAAGTGCAGGCAACTCATTCATCCTGAGGTTTTTTTTTTTTGTTTGTTTGTTTTTTAATTTGTATAAAGATTGTGTGGAAAGAATTATTATACAATTTCTAAGAGTAATACAGCATCAGACTTTTATCTTTAATGTGTTTAACAGTAAAATAAACTTTAGTACTTTTAAAGGTTTTAATCCCAGTACATGTGTTTTTTTTTCTGTTCTCAGTGTGTTCATCAGACAGCCTGGAAGGTGTTTTTCAGAAGTCTCTCATACAATGCACACTGGGAGCCGGTGCTGTCACAATGTGTTTGTATGAAATGGGAGATATTACTCAGAGATTAACCAAAGACCTTAGAACCTTCCAGAAACCTCCACAATGAAGCTGTCTGTCACCCTTATTCCCTTTAGCCTAGCAAATACAGAGGGAGGCTTGGCTGAGACATAAAGGGCAGATCTGTGCATTCATTAATATCTACAGGTGTATTCACTGACCACATATTTCTATATCAAAAATAATAACATCATCTGTTTGTGTTACTATTTGAGGTGAAATAGTATAGAACACAAATTAGAATATGAAACATAATATTGTATCTATAATTCAATCTGGGTAAACAGCAGGCACACATTATTAAAAAGTAAACCAGAAGTAGATGTGATGTACAAATCAAAAGACAAGTTATATATATTGAAAAAATTGCCAAGACACAATTGAGGCCCATGACACATAAACAGTGATGTAAGTATACTGTTAAGGGCTCAAATTAGCCCCAACTGGCCAAAGCTCAAGCTGACTTTTCAGGGTAAATTGATACTTTTTCAAGTATAAACAAAGCTATATACATGAAAACTGAGTGCGTTCCTTAATTCAGTGAAATATTATCCAAATAAGAGTAGCGGAAATAAATGGTGACATGCAATGCAGAAATGAAGTTCAAACACACTTTTTCCTTTGAGTTAAGTGGATAGATTAATGACAGTTATGTCTTTTAGTATTCTTAAATAGAGCTGCTGTAGTAGTAGAAAACAGACTGCACTTTTAAGCAATTAAACTCAATGGTCATGGTTCTTTGTTTAAAACACTGTGGCCAGATATAATGACAATAACTTGGAGAGTTTCTATAAGCTTTTAAGAGTTGCTTAGCAACTGCACTGCAATTGAACTTAGGTGCCAATTCCAATATTTTCATAGCAAACGAGCAAGGTAAAATGATTAAACATAGTCCTGTATTTTACATGTTATATAAAGAAATGAAAGAATGACTGAGTGTAGGTCACAGCTGCAAAATGGAGAACCAGATACTAAAAAAAATGTTACAATTCATGCCCTGACAAATGAAACAGAACAGGGTTAGGAAAGCAAAATTGGCACTTTCTTCTTACCTACACTACAGCACTGCAGAAGACCTGGTGAGCTCAAAGCTGACACCCCAGGGTTGGCGTTGTCCTCCAGGGGCTGATAGCTTACACCCAGAACTCCTGGGTGTAAAGAGGTCATTGACTGGGTCATGGGATTGGAGGGTACCTGCTGACGGTCCGTTCTCCCGAGCTGTTGTGGGGGGTTGCTGCGGTGAGGGAACTTAACTAGACTTTCTAAATTGGGGAGAAAAACAGGAGAACAAAAATTAGGCACACTTAATTTCAGGAGTTTTCTTATTGGAAAACCATCAAGGACTGAATGACCTTGCAGTTTAGTCAATGTTGCCCTAATTAGATATATGTCATCTCCAGCTTTCAAACAATAATATTCTGACAAATAGACGGTAGGGATAGAATTTTAAAGATTGTATATATTTATTGATGAATTAACTGTATAATATATATATATGTTTTTACTGGTCATCACTAACTTGGAGATGTACTGTATTTCCCTGTAGGTTTATAAAAATAGTTAAATATTAAAGAGTAGATTCATAATTTATGTAGCTATAAAACACTATTACAGTTACATAATGTTACGCATATCAATGTGTATGTAAATGATGTCTCAACAGTAAATAAGGCCATTCAGTTTCAATGAGGTTTTCGTGATGACCAGGCAGGATAACTGCATTTTCTGACACTTCATTTACTGACTACGAAGCTCAATGTATATTTTAAATTGAATCCTGTACTACAGCATCTACATACATGTTATAGAGACACACTATAAAGATACAGATATGTAACTAGTTTCAGGAACCTTTTCCTATCTTTATCGTGGTTGCTGTATTCTGTAGCATCCACTGGCACATAGTTCAAGGTGGAAATAGTATTCTGCATTAACTATCAATGAAGTAATAGTTGCTTGCAATTGCTGTGAACTATCATAGAACAGGCATCAAACTCTTCTGGTACAACCTTTGTGATGTGTTTTCACTATATATGATTTACTGCAGTGAATTTCATAGTAAATGTGTGTATGTACTGCTTGAGGACGAAGGCTTGTTAGAGTTACCTTATAAAGTGTATTATCTTCATCTCTTTCAGCCCAAGGAATCGATTCATCTTCATAGAACGACTTCTGCAACAAATCAATACTATGGGCATGCTTAGCCTTTTAAATGATTTAGCAAGCTGTCACACTAAATTGGTATTTATACTGATTTATAAAGTGCAATGTATTGACAGACAAGACATGTTTAATGTGTTCCCTCATACACTGTTGTGCTACATTATTGAGTTAGTATGGTATTCCAGCCAGAGGAGTTGCAATCAAACAGATCTTTATCAAGACTTTGGATTGTGTGTGTGTGTATATATATATTTACCAAAAAACACTGTGTGATGGGACAATGCACCAGGCCCACCAGGTACATGACCAACCCAGTGGATCAAACAAGCATTGATAGGTTAGGAAAAGAAAGGGCTTTACTTCAATCACTAATGTTGTCCTTATGCTTTCTCAGGACTGAAGTACAATATACACTGTCCCATGACCTTGTGATCAACTGAATATTTCTAACTTTATGTAACAGATATACAATTATTTAATCAGTAGTAATATTTGTACTGTATGGATTGGTTGACTTAGCTGATATATAATAACTACGAGTGGTCAGTAAAAAAAAAAAAAACCCTGGTTAGAAATACTGTAAATTACCATGGTTACCATAGCTTTCCTCCTGAAAAGAAGATTGTTGTCACCAGCAGCGTGACCAACAAGAATACTCAACCTTGCAATATAGCTACTAAAACTGCAAAACAGTAACAGAATACTGTAGAGGGTGTGTGAGAGAGAGAGAGAGAGAGAGAGAGAGAGAGAGAGAGAGAGAGAGAGAGATGGACATGTCAACAGATACAATGACACCTGGTGGGAGGGAAAAAATATGAGTTAAAGAATTAGAAACCACTGCTTCACTCCCACGGCCTCCCACATCTCTTGCTCCGATAGACCTTTCGATATATTTGCTGCCAGAAGTAGGATTAAAATCATGATTAACCACGAGTTAGGATGCAGACTGAAGACATCCTTGCTGTTTTAGCAGTTCTAGATGTAGTGATAACTATAAAACATATTACATTCTACATGGACATTTAATGGATCAGTTTATATCAGACAGTTTGATGGCTGTTTTATTGTAATTGGAATCCTGCATGTCAAAGTGATGTATTGTAATTGATGCATATACTGGCACACTTTGTATTTGCCTACCTGTACTGCACTGTGTGAAAAGATACAGTGTGGCGCGTCCTACTTTCTCACCTTAATGAATACCTTCAGGCTAACAAGATCAACCTCAGTGGGGCTGCAGCTCTAAGTTAGTTCCAGCAGGGGGCATTTTCCTATTAGTGTTCTAACAATGTGCCTACATAAAGTAATACAAACAGGACAATGCTGTAGATTTATTACTTAATTATGCAGCTTTTATTTTTTTTTCTGGGACAATATTTGTCGACTTCTCAGATACCTGACCTGCTATTAACAAAGCTCAGGTATGTGGTTTCACAATTTACACCCTCTATTGGTTTAACAATTAATTCACAAATGAGGTACAGTCTGTGATTCAGTATTGTAAATTAAGTTCCTTGATTGTAAGGAGAGGCTTAATACTCCCATACAGGTGCAGTAATGTCCAGCTGTAAGCAGATGATAGTCTGACACAGTCATCAAAGTTTCAGGCTGATTTTAAAGGTTAATAAGTAACCAACACCTTTAATCTAGTGAAGCCCTTTCACCTTCCTGTAACTCATCATAAACTATATAAATGTATGGTCCTTCCCTTATAAAAAGTGGTAAAAACATAGTAATGTGAAAGCATGGTAAAGAACAGTCAAGTAAAGTAAATTACTGGGAACTATGGCATAGCATTGTTACAAACATGGTTAACTATGGCAAAGAATAGTAAATACATAGTTTAAGCCTGGGAATGTAATTATTATTGTGCAAATAAACTGTGGCAAACTTATGTCAAACTATCTTAAAGTTTCATCACTGTAGCAGTTTCTAACTCACAGTTAGACGAGCACTGTAAAGCCATACTGATTACTGATTACAGTCTAGATTCTGGGGATATGCAGGGGTGTCTCTCGGTCCATAAGTCCATTTATCTATTTCTCATTCTAACATTGTTGTATATATCTATAGAACCGCTTGTCCAATCGTGTTAAACATTTCATTGCCATTTCTTATTCTATACTATTTGATTCATGACATATCCCTGGTCATCAACTTTTTCGTCATACTGAATTTTGCAGCTATGTCGTGGTTACTGATAAACTTGCTATTTTTGTTTGTGCTTTGTAAAATACTTTATTTATATTTATTGAGAATAAAACAAATATCTTTAGACTTGATTTTTACTAAGACACTACCTTCAGTAATTTTAAAAATCACAATAATTTATCATTCAATAAATCTGAATATTAAGCTTTTGAAATTTACAAAGAACAAATCCATTTAGTTGACAAAGCAGGAAACAATGTAATGACAAAAAGGAATGTCACAGTTCTACAGTTATTACAATGTCTTCATTTGCCTAATTATTTTCAGACGAGCAAAACAAAAAGTTGATTGTATAACGCCATTAAGCCTGCCAGACATTTCTTTTAGCACCAATTCAATTACAGTACACTACAGAACAAGGAGATATACTGTATTTATGCATATGCTATGCAGTTAACCAAAGCATTCAGTAATCAGAAACAGATGCATCACAGAAATATTCCATCAAGTACCGGTATACTGTTAAGTGGAATAAACTGTACATTTAAACTGCATACAATAATATATGCTTTTGACTAATAAGTTATCTGTAAAATTCCAGAAACTGGTAATTATATATCAAAAAGAGTATTGTTCTCCAAAAAAACACAACTCCCCCATTTTATTTTTTTTTTCAAAGCAAAAAAAAAAATTAAATCCTAGGAATAAAATTATAATACATCACTAATTACAAACCATTGTATGGTTTTATCTCACCAGTTGGTTAAGAGGGCCACATCAAAAGTTAACTTTACATAACTGTCTTTATAAAATTGACACACAATGAAGGGTGTATTTCAATAATGAAAAAAAAAAACTGTGCATATCTTTGACATCTTTGACATTTCTATCTTAACTTCCATTTCACAGAGGGTTCAGTGTTTTGATTTTTCAGGACAAACATGTATTTATGTCTACATGAAACTGGCCTCTTTACTAGCAAATGCATGCAAGTACATTCTGCTGGTAGTAGCTATAGGATGAAGTGAATGGTGGCTCATTATATATATCTGCATACAGTGATACAAATGTTATACCCATCCCAATTATACAAATTTTAATTAATTCTTCACAGTTATTAGCAGTAAATGAGACTTCACAAATTTCTTGTGAGAAACACTGACTGTAAAAGAGAATACAATACAAACTTTCCACATGGTACAGATAGCCTGTAGCAACTCCTAGTGTGCATTGATATAGGCTGAAGAGCGACATAATCGAAACAGACATTGAACCTAAACACAAAGTAAAAACTGCTACATAGAACACATTTCTCTCTTTGTTCCTCGATGATTTACAGTGGAATACTTTGGTGTATTAGAAAAGTTATGGTAAATTGTTAAACATGGTTTTAATAGCATTCATGCAGTCCTCTCTGTGTAATTGCTTGAGTGCATTGTATAAGTCTTGTATTGTTGTGCGATGATAGGTTGTTAATAGAAGGACTGTTGGTGATGTCCCTGTCTGCTTAGCTTGAGTTTCCAATTTTTCCACATCCTGATTGGTACATTCGTCAAGTTTTTCCATTACAGCCTTCCAGTAGAGGCCTAGAGGATGGTCTTTATCTAGGTTACAAAGTTGTTCTATTGCCCCAGCGCTCAGCCACTGAAGGCTGGCTTCCCACCGCATACTCTCAAGCACTGTAGTGTCATACCCTGCGATTAAGACATCACGAGCATATTCTTCACAGACTGATGATTTATTGTAAAGGTTTTTCCCACTCTTTTCAGACTGCAAGATTTCTTCTTTGGTATAAGTTGCAAGCCCAACATCAGAAGCATCCATTTTGTCCTCAAGGTCCTTGGGACTCAAATACAGCTTCTGCCATTCACGTTCAATGCCTGTCTCCAGAAGCAAATGCTGTATTTCACAAGAAACTTCTTCCAGCAACTTAAAGCACTTCTCTCTTGTGTCCCGATTGCTGCTTTCGCTTCTTTTAATTTTGTACCCTCTGACTGCTATGTTGATGGAACAGTGATCTTGAGATAACTGCACCAGAGCTTCAGCGATGTCACTGCACTTGATACCATTTGTCCAAATGATGAACTTCTCAGCTGTAGGGCCATCTCTTTTGACCTGGGTGAAGTGCTTCATCAGCCTCAGCTGAAGCCTGGCGAAGAAAGCCTGGGAAAACAAGCCAATATCACTCCTCCACTGGTAGGAAGTTCCATAATAAACGTTAAAGCGTTTTTCTTTTCTCCATACATTCTGTGGTTTCTCTTCTTTCAGCCATGAAGGCACAATGTACTCCCCCTCATTCTCAGAGAAAACAAGCTCCAGCATTTCAAGCAATTTTATGATTACTGTCATATCCATGGATTTTTCTATTTTCAAAGCGGAAGCTACTTCATCCGTGGTCCATTTCGTCTTTGAGAATGGGAGTTTAGAGAGAGGAAAACTACCAAACATGCCGAATATGTCCCGGCAGAGCCATTGCACATCCAAGATGACCAACCCAGTGTCAGATTCAGAACACAGGACTTTGGGGAAGAAAATCAACTGTAGAAGCAAAATATAAATTAATTAATAAATAAGGTTTAAAAAGTATGTGTCTATTTGACATTTTAAATAATTTAATAGAAAGGCCAATAAAACATGCTGTAAATAGATATGTTTTCTGCAATTAGGATAAAGCCAAATATAATTATTGTATTACCTACTGGAAAATATGACATGTATTCTGCTTGTTTTACTGTATTGTTAACAAATAGTTAAGAGTAGGCATTTAGACTAACTACTATACATAGTGAACAAATTCTGTGAAAAGGTTATGTGAAATGAACAATTACAATTCTGAACTGAAAACAAATGGTGTTTTGTCACTTATGACAGTTTTACCTGTTCACATATATATGCACTATAAATAAATAACAATACAAATAACAATTACCTCCGAGATGTTATGAAGGTAGTCTACAGCTGTCTTCAGTGTGTCAATAGAGACATTTCCAGACATGTTCTTGCAGAGGTGTGTGGAAAAACCTTTCCAAGACATGTACTTTACCTATAGAAAAAAAACAATACTGTGTCAGGGATCAAAACTCACATGACCTAGGAAAAATGAACAAATGAAAATCATTCAGAGATACCTGCCTATACAACACTGAGAGGTGGTACAGGCAGCTGCACCCTTTCTCTTCCAATAGTGGTCACTGTGGAGTAAAACACAGATTTGGCTCATGTTCCTACTGTACTTAAATCGATTCTGATTACTTACAGCATTTTTGCATCGTATACTCTGTACTTCATCCATCACATCACTGCAAATTTCAGGGAAAGGGGTATTGGCTGTATCCTGAAATATAATTTTTGATATTAAAACTCCCAAAAGGAAGAACAGTAAGCATTTTAAATACTTAATTTAAGTGGGTCTTCCATGCTTAAGTTTTAAGATAGACAGATTTATTATTGATAGACACTACATTATTTTTGCTCCAATGGAAGGTGGTATCCAGCCTTTTTATGCAGTCAGTAGTTTCCATGGTCTTTTCTGATTAAACAAAATGTCTGAAAAAATACAATACAATACAATAGCATGGAAATGCTGTCTGGCCCAAAAATACCTGTTAAACAGGACAGGATATACCTTGGGAAGTAGGGGAATTAAACTGTTTTTAGGAAGCTTAAAGTTAAGACCCATTCTTTTTGATAAAAAAAAAAAGATAAATGCATTAAGTTCTTAAGGGAAGAAAAGAAGATGCTTTAGCCAGGAACAATCTGTCAAGGGACTATTTCGTCTTCCATCACAACTCTTGTCTGCATAAATAATAATTACTCAAAAATAAATGGAATAAGTGGAACTTCAATTATACCCACTCTGATTATACAAAATGATTAATTTCATTGTATTATACATATATTTTTATTATCTGATCTGCATCTTTATTATATAAATGTACAACTCATATTTTCCGACAGCATGTTAACATATGGCGCTAAGATAAGGACTGAAATGGTTAAAAAAAATTATAATTTGTTAAAACTATCTATCTATATATATATCTATATATATATATATCTATATATATATATATATATATATATATACACACACATACATACATATGTATATATATATATATATATATATATATATATATATATATATATATATTTTTTTTTTTATTTTTTTATTTTTTTTTTTTAAACAAATGTACTTGGCACAATATGAAAAGCTGGAAGAGTTCCCTTTACTACAGTATGTGCTAGTGGGCCGATGTGATTAGTGTAATTCTGTCTAATTCTGGTAATGCTGCCTACCTGCTGTAGCTGTTCAACATGCTCCTCAAGTTTCTGTCTGAGGGGCTTTAGATCACTGGGAGATGTACAATTCACACTAATCACAGCTGTGTCAATATCCAAGTGAGGGCTGAGCGCACATGCTCTACTGTGCAGGATGTTAAAGAAATATTTAACTGTAAAATAAAAACAACAACAAAAAGATCAGTATGAATTTCAAAAGCACAGACTTGTGTTTTATTCAGACACAAACAAAAAAAGACTTCTATTTATGTGTTCTTCAAATCTTACCAACATCATCTTTGCAGTCCATCTCCAGCTTGTCATAATGACTGCCAATCAGGAAAACCTTGGCTCTGTTTGAACCACTGTTGGTTCTGGAAGCGTTTAGAAATCGCAGCCAGTACAAAACCTGGAAAATCGTCACAATGCAATAATACATCAAACAGTTAAAATGACTTGCCCGTTTGAGATGCTGACAAGAAACTATGTACTGTTACACTGAATGATGAAAATCTTATAAATCAGTAGTTTAGTATTTTAATTTGCAATGATGACGGAAGAAATCTTATAATAAACATCAGACACTTCTTAGTGTACCAAAGAATGTACTACATTAAAAAAATATATTAACTGTAGGTTATGTACTGGATATTATCAAAAAATGAAAATTAAAAATGACTAATCCTCATATAAAAATACTGATGGTACAAAAGAAGCACATCAAACAGCTGTTCAGTGTATTGAAGTGCAAGGTTATCCACTGTATGTCAACTGTGTGTCAGTTATTTCCTGTAATTCCCGATGTGTAGGGCATCGCTGCTTAAACTTGTCTAGGATTCAACTAGTTAATAACATGCATGTTATAAAACCATTACCAATTAAAGGACATAAGAAAGTATGACTAGGAGCTGATGGAGGGTATATCCCTAAAATGCTTTTGCGACGAGTACCTGAGCGAGAGCTGCCGACTGACCGCCTGCCTTGTCACCCTGGATCTGCTCAAGGCTGAAGACAATGCAGTAAAGAGCATTCACACTCTCAGTGGACAGCAGCAGAGAGTGAGTGAAGTAATACTCCATCTGCCCGGCAAAATCCCAAATCATAACCTCCCCAGCTGCAGTTTACACAAAAAAAACCAAAAAAAAAAACCACAACCATCTGGTTATTTTTCTAATATTCCAGAAATGCATCATTTTAAGTTATTAAACATTTAATGCTTTTTATTATTGTACTGGTGTTTTTGTTTCCATTCATGTATCTGTATTTTCATGTATTTCAGGATATATTTTTGAGCCTTCAAGTTTCATAAGAAAAAGAAAAAGGTCTTTGTACCACATGTTACATGCCATGTTTAGCAACATAACTGGAGGGTTTTATTTTCTTTCAATTATACATTTTTTCTTTTAACATTAATTTATTTATAGAGAAGATTTGCCCATTGAGACCAAGGCCTCGTTTGTATATACAAAAGCTTTCAGACATACAAGTACAGTACAAGAAAATGAAGGGGCCAGTCATATTCATACAAAACTTTGGTTCTTGGTTTCCCATTAGGTGATTCCACCAGCCTGCAGTTGGTGAGTGACCTGGGTCACAGACAGTTATTTGTTCTGCATGACGATGTGATGTTAACGTTCGATCAGAGATAACAGCTGTTGTTTATCTAGGGCCCTGTGAACAGGAGATAATGAATCTGAACTGTAAATCTGCCTCCCGACCTGGAAGGTTGGTGGTACGCCTTCACAGGGATGGGCCGACTCGATGGTAGGACGGAACCGGAAGTGGTCCATCTTGGTGAAAGGGCGTCGCTCTAAGACTGCTGAACAGCTCTACTGTGATCAGCTGTGATGTGTGAGGCGATTGGATAGAGCGTGGCGCCGTACTGATCACAGGGAGGAGTTTAGCAGTACAAAGGGGACGCAGCTACATGAGTTCCGCCCCTTACGCTGACACGTAACCCAGCCAGAGCACTGTTTTGTTTTGTTTTTGTATTTTGGCAGATAGAGACCATGGGAGCTGAAGCTACTGAGCCAGCACAACCAACTGTATTTATTTGCTTTGATTTGTTTATTGTTTGGAATCTCAAGTACGTGATTCCAGTCCCCAATACCACTGATGGTAAAGGGGAGCAATTATTAAAAATAAACAGGGGTTATTTTGTAAACATACCCTCTGTTTTGGGCATTCCATTATTCCCATACCACTCACATCCTGACAGTCCCCTTGGAAGATACAAACCTGGGGCTATGACTCGATTGAATAACACAAAGTAATGCTTCCTTTCGACTTCATGTGAGAATTACTCATGCAGAATTCAATGAGCTGACTTCTCAACCCTGTCAGCGGGTATTCTAAAACATTCTACTGGTGTGTGGTCTAATGATTCCACTAAATTAAACACATGAAGGCAGTTGGTTGACAACACTAACAGAACACAATGAAGCTATTTTCCAAACTGTCATTCAATAATGAAACGCATAGGCAGGTACAATGTCAATATTGAGAATAATATATACTGGATATGAAGTCCAAAAATAAAAGCTTTAAAATGAAATATTATACTGGGCTACAATAGAAACACAGGGCAGTGCAGATACAGAATCAAAATATTAAAAGCGGAGTTGAATGGAATAAAAAATGTGCACCATACAATGTAAGAAACAAGATAACGCAGCCCACCTGCAAGGGTACTTTGGGAAATCTCCACACCTTGTGTAGAGGGAGGTTGATATGGTGCAAAAAAATACTGGAGCTGTGACAAAAGTCCTTCCTAGGAAAACAATGCAAAACAAATATATCAGTTACTTACATCAGCTGTAAACACACACAGCTACACAATGGTAATAATTACTCAAAGTACACGTATTCAACAAATAAAACACGAAAGCTATTGACAAATGTTTGATGCTAGTTTCAGATTTCTAGACAAAATATGAGCAAGTTTGAATGAACTGAGAGAACTGGGCCTCCCCAAAGTCGATAATCAGACACCTGCTGCAATGTGTGTGTCAGGGTTGTCTTCCCCACTCTGCTGTGCCCACAGATGAACAGCTTCACCACGCCTCTGTCAGTCACTTTACTTTTCTTCAAAAGGTCATGCTTCTGCAGCTCCTACATGGAAAGAAGAACATCTGTACAGCACCTAGAACTGGCCAGGTGTTCAAATAAACCACACAACTGAAACAGCCATTTGTGCAAAACTGTTCATAGGAACGTAACACACAGTAACCATTCATATACACAACAAAGTTTAACAGGACTGTAGCTTTTTAGTTGTAAAGTGATTTTAATTGTTTTGTTTTTATTTTACCAGGAACAAAAAAACTCGATTGGATGAAAGCACCTCATTTCAGCCAGTGTCCTGGGACAGACAATCAATTTAATGAAAGGGTATTGGGGGAACACATAACCTATTAATATATTGTGTTTGAATGAGATTGTGACCTTAACCATCACATACTGGGAATCTTGCACAGATACCCCATTAAGCGTCATAAAAGAAATGTGGAAAACCATTCAGACTAGTAACTGCAGGGAGAGGCATCTGTTACCAGCCCGTATTATGAACAGTCCCAATAGTTGTATGGGTAGTTTTTATAATCTATTTATATGAGCATGTGTTGTATCCCATACTTTCACAGGAAAAGTTCTTACCTGAGTTTTTTGCTGAATCAATTTTGTGATGTTTAGAGGAAGGTGAATCTCTCTGGCTACATCAAGAGCTGTCAGCCCATCCTGTAAAACAGACAGCAAATTAAATCTTATTCACCACAATCAATTCAGTGCCTCAACCTACACAAAACTTATATGTATCTGCCCACTGAAGAGACGTACTGGGATCAAATTTAGTATAGTCTGGGTTGTTCCCGTTATAATAGTTTACCATATTAAAAGCATGTCATGGTGTAATAAAACACAGTTAAAGCATAGGTAAGCATTGTGAAGCCCAGATAGTTAAGCATATTAAAAGCATGGAAATTCATGGTAAACTATGGTAAATACAAAGTATAATCTGAGGTAAACTTTTATAAAGATTACAACTTGCTGCTACCATAAAGTGCAGACCAAATGTAACTTTAGTGCAATCCCTGTCAAACTATTTAAATGCTGCTTCAAACACTTTCAACTCTTAATTACTAATGTATAATATAAAAAACCACCACATGGACTAAATGACTAAATGAAAATACATATGTTATGTAGAACTAATTAAACAATAGGTGATGTAAAGCTACTTTAAATTACAATAATTGAATAAAGAACTACAATAAAACAGAACAACTAGAACAACATTGAAATAAAAAAATGACCTTGTTTCTGTTTAGTAAGAGCGTGGTGTTTTCCTCAATAAGCCAGCTGATTAGTTTAGTGTAATCAGCTCCAGTATTTGCTCCAGCACCTCTCAAAGCACTGAAAATGACAGTCTCTGCATTCTGTACCAAGAGGACAAATAAAATCAGCAAGCAAGCAATTTAATTATGTAGTTAAGACAATGTATTCATTACAGACCAATTAAGTACAAATCACTGTCATCTTAAAACCTTTTTGACCAACATGCTTATTTCAGTAAATTAATTTCTTTAGCATTCTTGCTTTGGCTCAAAAACAGTGCTACAGTAGCTTCTTACCTTGTTTTTTGCCTGCAAAGATGCTTCCTTTTCAACCAGACGTTGACATATGGACAGTGCTGCACTCTCAGCGGCAAGGTGCAGACAGGTATCACCCCTCTGAAACAGTGTTGTTATATGTGAGTAAGTACAAGACAAAAAATATATATTGAAATACAGGTCACCTAAGTGTGTGAACTTGTACCAGGTCCTGTTCATTTGCATGGACGTAAATGATGCCAAGGTTTATGTCTGCCCGCTTTGTCTTTCCATGACAGAGTACTGCTCCACCAGCTGCTCTACAAAACTCCAAGATGTTTTTGATTTTTTTTTTTACATGGTATTGCAGCACACTTTTACAGAAAGTCAAATACTGTAGACTGACACAGATATATATCATATGATTAATTCTTTCTAAGAGGGTGTTCAGGTTTATGTGTTTAGATCCTAGTGACTGACAAACGAAAAGTCTGTATAGATTGGTTATTTAAGTACCTTGTTTTTAAGCTCCACATTTGCACCACTTTCCAGGAGTTTACAGCAGATGGCTTCAGACTTCTGGGAGGCTGCAAGATGAAGTGGTGTATATCCTTCCTAAAATATAACAAAAAACACTAGCTTTACCTGTCTACTTTTACTGCAAAAATGAAATTGCGGGAAATTCTAGATCTAGAGAATCAGAGAAAGCTGTTTAAACAAATTTGCAAATACGTATATACGACTTATGCAAATTAAGAGAAAAGTGCTTTGATTATTCACCTCAATAATGCATATCTTGACAGTAAGTACTAATTTAATAATGTCTTTAAGCTGGAGCTTTTGTGAGAAAACATGCAGTACTAAAGCGCCATCTTATTTCTGAATGAATTACCTGGTTCTGAAGGTTGCAGTCTGCTGTTTTCTGTAGAAGAAATTCAACCGCATCAACTGTCTTCCCAATAACAGCCTCGTGGAGTGGGGAAGAAAGCCTCTGAACCAGAAACATACAGACCAAACTGTGCTTACAGCCAGAACAACACAACATTACATACTGTAACACTTTATCCTTTATACTGTTTCTGCAATCAAGTATACTTGGCATGTTTATTATTCATAATAATAATAATAATAATAATAATAATAATAATAATAATAATAATAATAATAATAATAATAATAGCATATTTTACCTTTGGGACTGAGTAGGCCAAGGTGCAATTTGTGTAATGTAGGCCAATAATAAGAACGGCCACTGAAAGCGAGTTTGTCAAAGGTGTTCATTCTTAACAAACTCACCAACATTTTGTAAAACACCCCGAGCAGCCATGCATGCACTGCCCTTATTGAAATTCCACCTTGCTCAGGCTTGCTCAGAGATAGTTCCAAAGGAAAAAGCTGATGAATTGAACATAAACATGCCAAATACCAATGAGTGCAGAAACTAGAGAATCATAAGCTGCAACTGTGTACCAACTATAAAGACCCTACATGTCAAAGCATGTGGTCTATATCATTGATAGGGCCAGAGGTTAAATCCATGCAGCAGTGGAAGGATTCATTTTTTATGGGAAAAAATTGTAACATATCTTTGAAAATCAAAGAATACAGCTGTGTACCAAGCATTAAAACAGTAGCTCAGTGTGCATTGTCTCTATGCAGCTGTAAGATCATAGATCAAAGATCACCAGAACTCAATAAAGCAGCTATATTAGGTCAGAGGTCAATTTTATGGTCACCATCAAATTAAGCATGCATGCTTTATATATCCCTGAAAATATGAAGTTACTTCGCATCGTTTCTGAGATAAGAGACACTGTGGCAGGGGCAGCTTTGCAAACACACCTTACATCTACTGATGTAGGGAAAAGACTGCAACTCAGCAAATGTCTCTTACTGTGAAAAAGACTTGAACATTTTATCGGTGGGTATTTAATAAATCCAGTAATTGTTTTTTAAAAAAAAAAAAAAAAAAAAGACTTGAACATACTTTATTATTTGTGGTGGTTTGTGATGTTTGTGCTGTAAATGCTGACAAATGGCAAGCCATTACTGGGTCACATAATCAGCATTGATAATATCAATAAAGTCAAACTGAAAATTAAATCTGTTGTTACATAAACTTACATTACAAAAAAAGTGACAACACTGGTGAATCTTACAAATAGGAAGTCTGCTAGAATCATGTAAGTAGGGTATTTGATATATACAGTATTCACCATCTGAGCATTTAATCCACATGTGTACCGGTTATTTTGTCTAGCACATCATCACCACCTACTGGACCAAAACTACATGCCTACCATAGGTTTCTGACAGTTCAAGGCTTCAGGCTTCTTCTGAAGAAAAATATTAAGGACCTCCTTACTACCTCCAAAAGCAGCAAAATGAAAAGGAGTGAGACCCTCCTGTAGGAATATAAAGAAAAAAACAGTCACTACAACACAAATAACAGTGTAATATGCAATGCACAACGGATTTCCTACAGATGCTGTCATTGCCAGATGATTTACATAGAATTGTGTTATATGCAATAAATGAAATAATAACATTTTATCATACAAATAAATAGCAAACTCACTAACAAACTTCTGAACTACTGTATTAAATGAGTAGGATTTGTATCTAAATTAGCTCAGGGGTGGGTCTACACCACACTTCTTGTTCCAGAAGATGTGATGTTTTAGTTTAACCCCTACAAAGGGGTTATAAACTATTTTCAGAGACATAAACTCTGTGGTATATTGTGTTCATTTTTACCCAAGCAAAGGTCCAACTCTCAGATTGCATACCCCAGATGCAGTCTCATATACACACACTTCAACCTTTTCCTTTAGACTGGTCTCTTCTTACTGCGTAAACATTCTCACATAAACTTACATACACAACGTGAATACAAAACAATGTGTCAAAGTTAATTATAGAATATCCCACCATATTTGCCTTCAGTATGTCTCCCCCAGCTTCGACCAGTGCGTTGGCCAGCTCTCTGTTCCTGTTAGAGGCTGCATAATGTAGGGCAGTGTTGGAGAACTTGGGGAAAATGGAACATGTTAAGACACAGTTATGAACCCTTGCTTTAGTTGAATTCTCAAACTGAGGAAGTCTGCGGCAATCCCTAATCCAGCGCAGACGCTGCTACATTGTCTATTTTGTTGCTTTATTCTTCTATTTTCAGAAATACTGCTACTCTTTACTTATCCATGTGGGTAAATTAGTGGCACTCTTGTAGGCTGACTGGACTTGTGATTAGGCTTGCTAAGTGTAATGTCACTGTCGTATTTGTGCTGTTTAAATCTGGTATTTGAAATCTATTTCTTTGTGTATCTCTAATATTACAATAAAATGATATTGATGTGTTTTTTTTTTGTTTTTTTTTTACCTGATCACAGTAGTTGACGTTTATATTTCCCTTCAAAATATTTTGGACATCCCGAAATGACCCAACTTTCACATTTTTCAAAAACTCTTCCTCCTGCATTTTTTATGTCTGCTAGCACCTAGAAAAAAGCAGTGCAGTACATTTAGCTTATTATCACAGTACACAGCTCTGCCCCAGATTTAGATGAACCTTGTTATTTGTAATGCCTTTCAGTTCTGAATTGAACAAAGTAGAACGCCAATTGTGTCTATAAAAATGTTCAGGTCTTTCATTTAACATTGCTGAACTTTGTACTGTAGTACATTTAAATGTGTGTGTTTGATATGCCCACGGTAAACAGATGCATTAAAGTCAAAGACGTTTCTGTAGTATTTTACATAATTGATTTACAATTAAAGTCAGTAGTTTGCTCGGTAGATTAAATAAAAATAGATGTTCCTCGTTCACTTCACAGCAACCAATGATTCGCATAAGACACCAGACCTGGCCAATGCCTTAGATTTAGTACCTCCATTAATTACGCACCTACCTCGGTTCTTATAAAACAAACAAACAAAAAACAAAACACAAAATCAATACAGACCCTCTTTATATAGATACTGCTTAGGGTAGTAAAATGGCCGTGTATGCGAGATACCGGTATATAAAATTAGTAAAATAATGTACCTATATTTCCGCTTGCATCATATTAGACATTCTATATTGCGCATGCGCAAGAACTGTACGATTGGAAATGAGTCAGTAATTATGTTTTCAGACTAAGAAGGTTAGATGCTGTAGAAAATCAGATGTCATAGAAAATCAGATGTCATAGAAAATGAGTGTATATCAGATGTAATAAACCTATGACTATTCATTGTTAATGACTATGTTGTTGTATTGTATGTTATTATTAATATTGTATGGCATTATTTTTGTATTGAATCTGCACATGTGAACACAGGCTTGTGTTTACTTTGTTGGTGTTGCATCATCATGTGACAGTACATCTCGCTGGAGGTCGGGCGGGGTAGGTTGGTTGCTGTTATTCCCGTCTTTTGCATTTGAAATCACGAAAACATCAGTAAATAAAGAAAACCTAGACTGTTGGTGATGGCAAAGCTTATTTTATTAGAAGTGCTGTGAAATCCCCATTGTAGTTTTGGAGTTACTATGTAGCATGTGATAATTAGTTTAGTGTTTGAAATGGTTGTTCAAATGGCACCCCTTTTCACCCGTTACAGACTTGACTCATTATTAGCAGTACATTATGTAAAAATGTTGGAAAATAAAAAATGTGGGATGCGCTGTTTGAGACAAGCAGTACGACAGTCTACATTAAGTTCAATGTTTAAGTTGTTACTTACAATAGTATCGGGGGAAAAAAACTGTACTCAATGTGGCTGTGTAAGGGGGCAGAGCATATTATACTGAAATATGATGATGATAATACCATGAGGCACAAGTTAGATATGAGTAGTTATATCCTAATAACATGATGCTGCATCTTTTGTGTAGGCAGCTCGTAATGTACATCACTTCAAGAATGCTGCAAACTTCGGGATGCTCTCACTTCACTAAGTACTGTGGATATTCAAGTATCCGCGGCTTTCCACAGTGTAAAAGACTGGGTCTGTTGATGAACAGTGGAAGATTATCTGGGTCACCTAATAATTATTTAAGTGTGGCATTTTCCAAGTCAGTTTTTCAAAGCTGCAGTGAAGCTAAAAGTTATGTTTTTTCATTACCTCACAACTCTGGAGCAAGACACAGTGTTTTTAATACAGTGAAACATTTGGGTAAAAATAGTTATTCGTTTCAAAGCAAAAGGCCCTACTCCCAAGGTTCTTCAAAGTCCACTTCTACACCTCTAATCAAACTAAGAACTCGTCTGGTTGTGACCTGTCTTTTTGGGGTTGGCATACTGGGCACTTGGTACTACCTGCGCTCAGAGAAAGAGAAAAAGCTGCAGCTACAAAGAATTGAACAGCTAAAGAAAGTAGCAATTGGACAGGGTGATTTTAACCTGGTAGATCACACTGGAAAGCCCAGAACCAAGAAGGACTTTTTTGGTCATTGGGTAATGATGTACTTTGGTTTCACCCACTGTCCAGATATTTGCCCCGATGAACTGGTCAAAATATCCAATGTGGTCAGCATATTGGATGAAGACAAGACACTTCCACCAGTGCAGCCCATCTTTATTTCAGTGGACCCCGAACGGGATGATGTTGAAGCCATGGCCAAATATGTTAAGGATTTTCACCCACGTATGCTTGGGTTGACTGGGACTCCTGAGCAGGTCAAAGAAGCAGGGAAAGCCTACAGGGTTTACTACAGCACAGGACCCAAGGATGAGGATAATGATTATATAGTGGACCATACCATCATCATTTATCTTCTAAATCCTGACGGACTCTTCCTGGATTATTATAACAGAAGCAAAACTGAAGAACATATTGCAGAGAGTATCAGAAAACACATGAAAACCTATGTAAAGTTGTTTACTTAAGAACAAATTCCTATGTCCAGAAAGTTGCTGATAAAATAAATAACTTAAAAATGTAGTCTCTGCCTTTACAATGTAGGTGAACATCGTCATTGGCATGGATCATTTGAATTAATTTTACACAGCCTGCAAACACTTGAGAGTAGTGCTGTTTTCATGGCTACTACTTTACCTCCTTAATACTACGACAATCTGCTTTTACAATAAAAATTTGTGACTATTTTTTTTTCCATTAATTTTTTTGACTTTCAAATTCACCAGCTGATACAGCTTTCACATATATTTGCCAGAATGGTACCTGTTAACATATTTTCTTTCAAACTGTTTCATTGTTGTTGTTGTTTTTTTTTAATAAATAAAGTAATGGTAAAAATACATGCAATGTCCAGTTTTGTAAATAGTGTGCAACTTCAGTGCTGTTATTTTGGCTGAAACAATTGCAAGATGCCCAAATACAATAAATCTTGAGTATTTTTGGTAAATACCAGGAAAAATAAAAATGGAATCTGTATCCAAATTTGAGCCATTATCAATAAGCATGTTTTCATCCAATAGGGGTGCCCAAAAGCAAGTATGTTAACATGTCGAGTGCCAATGTTTGTTTTTCTAAGACCAATAGGCCCTTGAGAAAGTGATGCAGTGTGAATCCAAAAGCAGGCCACCAGAGATGAGCCTTATGAAAAGCTATGGAAACAAAAAGTAAACTGCCTTTTAACAATTAATGTATTACATTTAATTGTATTTAACTTAATCCAAATCAATGTACATTATTTGAAAGCAAAAGTCTACTACTTGATTTTAAATAGTAATTGTAAAAAATGTAATTTGTAATAGGCCTTAACACTATAATACAAATTTTCTACAGCCACACAATTCAAACTAGTAATGTGCAACAGGAAAATTATTTAAAAACCATCCAAACTGTATGGTAGAAACAATGCAGTCATACACTAAAATGTGGCATTTATTGATATACATTATTCACTACCAAGGTCACAATATTATTTTTATACACAGCAGCAGCAGGTTAAAAAAAAAATCCTGTGTAGCTTTTATTATGTTTTGTAGTACAGGTATAGTAATTATACATTCAGCACAGAGCTGAACATGGTCATTCTGTACATACAACTACTGACAAGAAAACTGCTATTTTATTCATATTTTTTCGATTTTGTAAAACAGAAGCAAGCAGAGTAAGGCATATTTATTGGCGTAAAGACAGAAAAGCCAATTATCCTATATACATATATAAAAGTATCTGATCAGTACAAGCTCAGTATCTTATTTTTTATTTGCTTTATATAAATGTACATTCATAAAATACAAAGACCTTGAAAACATGTCTTTTCTGTGGTATAGAAATGCAAGTGCATGTTTAGTTACTTGCTTTGCATTTAGGCTGGATGTACATACCCCCCAAATCTAATTAGCACATAACTGAAAAGACCCAATCATATTTTAAACATGGTTTTAGAAAAATCCTCAAAACTTGTACGGACCCCCCCTTGGTCAGACCTTGTGACACTGAACACAGTCAGCTTTCATGTGGGAGCATTTACCTGGCTGCATGTCCATATTTTTTGAGAAACTTAGAGGCTTCAATTTATTGACTTATCAACGCATTTCCTAAAAACTTAATTTCCAATAAACACCAATGTGTCCATGATCCACTGGGATCAGAAATCAGTAAGGGAAGGCGCAGCATATGTTTGAAATCTTTCATGTGCTCGCTGTTTGCTTAGCAGGGTCAGTTCCATGGAATCAATAGATTCATATAGTCCTGGTTTTTTATCTATCTTCACTGTGCAGTCGTTCGCCTAAAGAAAGGAAGAAAGAAACACACAGTAAGATTTTGGAAGACAATTCTAGCTACAGTATAAGTTAGCAAAAAAGATGCTTTATTAATTAGTCATTTAGCTGACGCTTTATCCAAAGCGCCTTAAAGAGATTTGGGGGTGAACTATACATCACAACTGCTGCTGCAGAGTCACTTACAATAGGACCTCGGTTTTACGTCTGAACCGGGAACTTCCTGGTATCAAGCCTTTTCTTTAACCACTAGTTACTGCCCAGTGCTAAATTTGTGTACATACCAGTTGCAAAGATGCCAGCTTGTAGCGGCACACTTCAAATGCTTCCTTCCCCTTCACAATACTAGCAAATGTGCGTCTCTCTCCCACTTGGCTGAAAGCATCTACAATCTTGTCTCCGTAGTCATGGATGTCAAAGGCTACTCTTTCTTCCTGTGTAGGAAAAATGTGAATGCGGTCATAAAGCAGACCAGCCAGCCTTGCTTCATTCACCGCTTTACCCATCAGATGATAACCTCCAGTGTGCATCTCAAATCACTTTGTTCCTTTAAACCCACCGTAACTAATGCAAGCCTTAACCTGTACAAAACCTTATGCACCAAGTACAGGAGGCAAATTAATCATATAGTATTATTGTCTAATTGTAGATACACTGGTTGTAGGTTAAGGACTTAAAAAATAAAGCTTTTTCTTTTTTTTTTTTTTAGTGTTTATGGTGCATTTAGCGTATTTAAGAAGTCAATCTATACCCATAGCATTATTATTACCTGTTCAGTTAGCTGTGGGCCCATCTTGTCTTCCCAATCTCTCACTCTGATAGATAGCACTGTCTCTCGTGCATACTTCTGGGAGTTAGCAATAAACAGATCCTGGGAAAACACATCAGGATATAGGTATTTTGGAATTTGGACAATAGGCTGACAAAGTTATTAGTGTGCTTTTCTTTTATTGACGCTAGTACATTTCATTACTATATATAATTTACAGAAGTACCACCATTCATTGAGACAAAATGAATCATACTAATTAAAAAAAAAATGGTATTCGTTTTTGTGTACACACCACATTTCTGCGGACCAAATCCTCGTAACTCGGCCTTTCCTCCTGGGGCTCTTCAAATAAAAATTAAAAAATAAATGAAGAAATAAAAATGATCAGGGAAATGTATGTGTGTACTGGGCTTTGAGGTGATATTAAGATTCTGTATTATAAGGCGTTTTGAATTCTGACATGGAAATATTGAATTACCAGTAGCTGCCAGTCCCTCCTCATCCAATATTTCTGCAGGGAAGTCTTGTGCCAAGTTTTCATGATCCGAGAAATCATCTGAAGCAAGATTTCAGATTTAATACAATTCACAATCAATAATAATAAATAAAACATAAAAAAGACATGGTATTTTACCTCCTCCATCATTATCAAGGTAATCATCATGTCGGTTGTCCTCAATTTCATTTTGTTCCTCTGCATTTTCCAAATCTTTATTCTGGTGCTCAGCAATCTCATTAGAAAATAGTGTCCCCTAAAACAATTGTGAAACTATAAATTGTACAGCAGCAAAGGTGCACAGTGTCTCACGTGTTGATCAGATCAAATAAATCAGATACTGTCTAATATTTGGAACAGGATTGAAAACGGAATATATAGTGGAAAAACAAAAAACGTCAGGCAAAGACAACAATGGACAGACAATATATATCTAAACAAAACTTTAAGGGAAAAAACACCCAAAGAACATTTCCTCACCTGTAATTTTATATATATATTCTATATTTTTTGCTTAACACAGTGATAGGCACTCAAAAAGCAATTATGACCATTTTATTTCTCACTATTTACACACACAGGTTTTGTTGGGTACCTTGACTAACCACTAAATATGTTTAAAACATTTAATGCAAACACACACCATTTTCTTTTGTATCTTCTTCTGTGCAAAGAGCCTCTCTTTCATGTGCTTCCAGTACAGAACCTCCATGTCTGAAAACATAGTTAAAGTAGTGTATACATTAATTGTGCAAATACTTACGCAACAGTCTGGAGAAATGTTATTAATCATTGAGGATCAATTATAGCAGTTCCTTACATTTTTATGCACTTAGCACCTGGGATTTTCAAAGAAAAGTACTTACCTGCAAATGTCGGTCCTTTTTTCTTACCCTTGACATTAGCACCTTCATAATCTAAAACAAGAACACAATAAAATATTACCACAGAAGAAGAAAAAAAACACATGAAGTTACTTGGAAATTCTTTTACATTAAGAATGCAGTCAAGTGTACCTACATGTCCCTGAGAACCATTTCCTAAAGTCCTGTAGCTTTGTGGGGACTTTTCTTTTCCTATTGTTTCCAGTTGTTTCTTCAACACCTCGGGGGATTGTAAAATACTTGCCTGGTGAAATACATCAGTAAGATTTATAATATAATAGTTAATGAACTAATATATATATATACACACACACACAATGTTATTTTAGAATTGGCTAATTATGTTTAAAATATTTTACATCACTATTGTACACGTATTCTTAACTGTTAATAGTACTGTCTTCCAGTTTTATGTCATCTTACCTTTTTTAAAGGGCTTGTCTTCAGAATTACTAAAAGGATCAAGATTTCTCCATGGATCCAGGAATTCCTAAATACATAAAATTACCAAAACTGAGATATACTTATCCTACACCTACTCCAAACATAACACTTCGATCAGGTAATAACAAAGCATAGCAAAACTAATAGTACATTGTAAAGCTTTGTTTCAGTTTATTTAAAGTGGTGTCTACTTCTACAAATGGAAATAAACAGGTTTGTTTATATTTGAGAACTAATTTGTTACATGTTTCTTTGTACCTTTGCTTTCTCAGTCTCAGCTGGTGCAATAGCCCTTTCTCTCAGCATATATCTGTCATTTACAGCCTGCAGAAAAATAAAAACATTTAAGGTCACTGTACTATAACTTAATACATTTCAAGTATCAGGTTTTCTTGTGATTTCATACGATCAGTGCCCTATGTATACAGTGCAGTGAAAATTAACATAGTTCATTATACAGGGACGTAGAACTACAGCCACAATATAAATTGGCTAATGATGATGACTTCATTTGTAACTTTACCTTTAAAAGCTTTCTGTAATCTTGAGGATTCTTATCAGGCGAGAGATCTTCCATACAAGCAGAAGCAATATCTCCTGTGAAACTTACCTGGTGTCTCTCAACGTGCTCTGAAGGAGATGGGTCTACCTCCATCCTATTGCCCTCTGCAAGTGGAGGCAATGCATCGCCAACATTATCATCATCATCGCAGTCATTATCTCCAGCGCCTACATACAAAAAAAAGACAAATGACAATGAAAATAAAAGTTGGGCATTAGCTCCTCAATTTAGATAGCATTTATTGTTGCCTAGTGTAATATAGCATGAAGAACTGTATATGACTATTAGTGGTCTATCTAATGATTCAATAAAACCAATTATATTTAAAAAGAACAAATGTTTAAAATGAATTTAAAAATCAAGTATACATCATAAAACCAGAAGCTGTTTAGAGGCATTTCCCCATGCACTGGCCTTACCTCCTGGGTCTGAAAAGTTGAGAATCGGTAGTGGTGCCTCATTATTGCTGGTCCCTGCTTGTAGGTTTCCATTTTCATCACCTGGGCCGACATCCAATACTAAAATTACAGAACTGACGTATTAATAATAAATTAAGAAAAAATCCACTATAACTTTCTCACTTACAAAAATAATGGAGTTTAGGACAAGTGCACACACCTACTCAGTCATATATAGGTTCGGATTGTAAGAATGACACACAGTTTTTCTAGAATTTTTTTTATACCTGAAGCATTCCTGTTGTTCCCCTCCCTTAAAAACTCCCTTATAGGAGACATTCCTGCCAGGTCCAGCACAAAAGCCCCATTGGTGTGGGGTGTGTAAGTGTTTATCCTGAAATCCTTACAGCTTGCAAGGATTTCACCTTTCCGGCTGCAAAATAAACAAATATTTTAGTTTCAAAAACAGTGAATGCTTTTTAGTGATTTGCTTATTGTTGTGTAGTTTGTAAAAGGACCAGGAACATGCGTATGCAAGAAATTAAAAGCTGAAACAGTTATTTTTAGCTTGGCAACTTTATCCAGTGGCGTTCCTGTTTGTTTGTTTTTGGGCTTGGTCAATGGCCAGGACCTTCTTGGTTTGTTAACTAAACCAAGTATAAAAGTTAGTACTAATTTTACACCACTGTAACGCTAAAACACACACAATCCATACTTTCATCAATAAAGCTTCGCTCAGTTACACAAAAGTAAATTTTGTTCAACAAATATTTAGGGTGAAGAAGATCTTAACTTAAGTGTTGCAGCACTACAGAATCTCTGGGCAAAATAAACTACTCTGAAAGGTAATTTAAAATCAAATATAGTAAATAATACCTGAATACTTTCCATTTTTGTACCAGGTTACATTTCTGTAATTGGTAACACGATTACAGTTTTCTACTTTTTTCTCTGTCTTGCTAACTGACTTTCTCTAAAATAAACAAAGCAATGCAGTTGTAAACCTGTAAAGTGGGTTATCCTTTTTCTCTGCTTCTTCAGGGGGCACTAAACCCATGGGTGTCAGTGGAACTATGTCCACAACCTGAAGATAAAAATACATAAGAAAATAATCGGTTAATAACGTACACAATTTTTTTTTTAAAAATCACACCAACGATCAGTTCAACATCTGGTATAGTTCACATAGAAAGGCCCAAACACAGATTTTTGGAAGAAATTATTATAGAAAATATACTGTCTTTCAGAACCTTATATTAACTGCTACATGCAACAAGATCCTACTTGCAAGTTATTTCTTGGTAGTTTTATACAGTTAAACTAAAACTTACATTGGGAGAATTATTTTTCCTCATGTCCATGTTTGATTTGTTGGTGCCATTAATGTCATCCAGTGAAAGAAACTGAAAAAAGAAAAATTGCAACGAGTTGACTTCACTAAGCTGTATTAGCCTTTAAAGGGAAATTGTGCATCATCTATATTTTCAGAAGCTTCAATTTCATTTCTCACCTGTTTAATGTTATATTATGGTTGTTTTGTATGATTCTCACTTGCTTCTGTTTAGATCATTATTTTTACATGCTTACTAACCTTTCCAGCAAAAAACTGTTTCTGAAAAGACTCCTCCTGATTGTGGGGATGTGCTGTATAAAGTGAAGTGCACAGAAAACCATTGGTGGAGCATTGTACTCTGTGCAACACTAATACATGCTTCCCCACAATCAGCCCTGTGGAGTCTTTTTATAAGCTTGTCTTTTTTTTGTTGCAGAAACTGTTGGTGAGCATGGAAAATAATCCTCAGAAAAAAATTTAATACAGAAGGATATTAAACAGATAAGAAATATATATATATATATATATATATATATATATATATATATATATATATATATATATAAAGTATCTCTTTAAGAGTCCATTGAATCAGAACAGGTGCCTCGTATTTTTAAACCAGTTTTCCTTTCAGTTAAACTTTTTTTCCATTTAAATTGTTCCCTCTACTGTCACTATTTTGAAACATTACCTCTTCCTCTTCATTTCTATGTGCAAAGGTTGCATCTTTATCAACACCATCCACTCCAACAGATGCTGGCTGCTTGTCTCGCCTAGATAGCGGCATTGAAACAAAAAAAAATTTAAATTATACCATTTCCTTTAAAAACAAAAATGTTTTGCTTTTGCAAAACTCTGTAATCAGTTATATTTATTGTTCCATATGCCAGTGGTTCCCAACCTTTGGTCTGGGGACTGCGCGTGGTCCCTGAAAAATTTCACAAGCTGCAGTTTTAAAAATTGTACTGTTTTGTTCTGTGTGGGATAAATAACTAAGCAAGTTTGAGATTCACTGATATACTCTTTTTTGGGAAGCACTAAGGCAGGGCTTCTCAAACTCAGTCCTGGGGACCCCCTGTGGCTGCTGGTTTTCATTCCTAACAAGCTCTCAAATACTTAATTAGACCCTTAATTGAACTGATAATTTGCTTAATTACAACTTTTTATTTGTTTTCAGCTCTAAACAGCTGCAGATTTAAAGTTAGCTATAACATTTTATAAGTAACTTGAACTCTGCAACTGTTTAAGTGCTGAAAACAATAAGATCTAATTAAGCAAATTATTAGTTCATTTAAGGGTTTAGTTAAGTGATTGAGAGCTCAGTTGGAATGAAAACCAGCAGACAGGGGGTCCCCCCAGTACCGGGTTTGAGAACCCCTACACTTCATACTGGGTCAGGTTTAACACTACATTTGTTTCTGGTACCTACAAATTAACCAATATCTGAAAAATAAAATAGTTGCTGTAAAACGTAATAGATTTCACCTGGGGTACCATTGCAAGAAAACCATACCACTGTTACTAGATTTACTTTTTATTGGAGATGAAGTCCAGTGCTTGATAGACCAGGGAATAAAGGTATTCCACCTATTAAAAATATAAACAAGAAAATAACTTTTCATGCAAGTTTTACACAGAAGCTAAATAAGCAATTAGATTATTTCAGTATTACTATTCAAAACTAGGATCTATACAAATATGGAAGTATAATCAAAACTTTATTTGTAAATCTTGTCAAATGGTATAATTGCTATATCTTGATAGCTTTAAAAAAATGTCTATTCCAAATATAATGCTTTATTTTGCTACTCACCTTTTTGCTGTAAATACAGGCTGATCCTTGGATAAGTAGGGCAGCCTCTGCAAAGTTCATGGTTGTTTTACCTCCGTCGAAGGAAATACAGATCTGATCTAACTGCAATAAAATAACTGAGGTCACCAACTGAAGTTACAAAATACAGTAGCCTGATGAAATCCTCCCAGCATAACAAGGAGTTCACTTATTGTAGTTCGCAGGTTTGCACTATCCCCTTCTCTAAACTTTCATTTTTCAATGTCAGTAATCATGCAAGATTTATGGTATTTTTCCCATCCAACCCCTCTCAAGAGCACGAATTAGTACCTACTAAACAAAGTCCTTGTTAGTATTGTAGCTAGTTTTCTTCCACCGTTTATGTATTCATTTATTTGACTTTATATTTACCCAGGAAAAAAAAAGTATTTGCAATCAAAACTCCTTTACCTCATGCATATATTCCCCAAGCTGCGCAGCCACATCAACCTCCCAGTTTTTTGTCATGTCCCTGATGGGCTGAAGGAGATGCGTGTATCTTGCTTCTGTTTCATCCATTTTCAACTGTACAGAAACAGTATAACAAAAAAAAAATATTGTCAACCATTTTCCGTCAAGGTAACATTGAGACTCAATCCACAATACCATGAATCATTCATACGCGGCCGTGGGGCTAAATCTGTTTAGTGTTTACTGTTTACTTCCTAGGGAATACACGGAGAGAGAAAAAAAAAACGTGTTCATTGACAAAAAGAAATTATTGACTAGAGTAAGCGCAGTACTATTCAAACTGTCAAAGCGTGTAATTAATGAATCACTACAATTATTTAAGCGATTGCCTATTTCTGTACTTAAATACGAGATCGTTGTGCCAATGCAACAATGAAAACACAGCCAGTTGAATAACATATATTTAAAACACTTACATTATTTCAATGTAATGATTAGAATAGATTGCTCACCCACAAGAAATGTTCACTGTGCATTAAATCAGACAGACAATGTGTATAACAAAAAAAAAAGTAATTTACCTTTTTCAGTAAGATTTTACATCCAAACGACAAGCTTTACTGTTACTCAACAATATCCAATTAAATTAATTAATTAATTGTCAACTATATTTCTATATGAATATGTTTTATATTATTATTGAGTTGAAATCAAACCAGCCACAACTCCGCCATTTTTGCTTTTCCCGCGTGAGCGTGAAATGTCGACGTAACCCACTGTTGTCAAGGTAACCACGTCAAAATAAAAGTGAGGTAGATCTGGCGTGAGGTAAGGAAGTACAAACGACTGCAGGACAAGCGTTAAAATAGTTTAAATAATAAATGGCTCAAATAAATAAAGAAAGAAAGAAATACAAAAACTGGTATTTTGTTATGCAGACCCTCAGAAGTATAAGTCACTTCTTAAGAAGCAAACGTCAATATATAATAAATTCATAACACACACACACCATGAGGAAAACGTGAGACTCCCATGAATATATTTGATTAGCACTATTGCCACTATATAGAATCAGTAGTTACTGTATTTGTAGTGGATTAGACAGGGTGTGTTTGTACGCTGTAAAAAGTGAATTCTTCATTTCTAGCCAATGAAAAAAAGAAAAAAGACAAACAGAAAATTAGAAAATACATTTTTAAGTAACATTTCACCTTAGACAAGGAGCCTAAACTCCCTAGTGTGTCAAAATGGCTGAATTTTGGAAAATGTGGTAGAGTGTCAAAAACTGAAGTCTGAATAGACTTGGGACAAGACAAATACAGAGAGAAAAAGTATGTATTTGTATTTTTAAATAAATATCCTCAGTGAATTCATCTTTAATGTAAGAAGTATAATCTATCATTATTTACCTGATAGTAATCAATAATATTAACTCTTTTAGCTGGAGACTTCCTCTTGCTGGTTGATATCTGACCAGTTTTCAACAATCCTCTAATATTTTCACTACAGTACCTTCCTCATCTTCAACACTAGGTGGGGATAGATCATTCTCCAGGGGGACAACTGATGTTACTAGATGAGGCTAACGTTAGTGCAGTGGATTTATTGCATTCAAATGCTTGTAACACGCCCTGGAATGTGTTCCGTGGTCTTAACTTTTATGGCATTTGACAGCAACCTGGTATGAGGCGCCGTTATTATTATTATTATTTATTTCTTAGCAGACGTCCTTATCCAGGGCGACTTACAATCGTAAGCAAAAACATTTCAAGCGTTACAATACAATATGTCCCGTTAGGGACATAATTTAAACTGACACCTCATACACTACACACTGAAATTGCATGCGGTACACACTGAAATCTCATACACTACATGGTGAAATCTCATACACTACATGGTGAAATCGCATACACTACATGGTGAAAATTCAAACAAGGTCAGTGACGTCACATCATAAAATACTCCCGCGTCAGGCAGCGGAGTTCATTTCAGTTTCACAGGTTGTCAGAATGGAGGGATTTAGGTGTACAGCGGCAGAGCTAATAGAACACATTTTAACTAGACCTGGAATCATAAATACTCTTTCAAATTATTAATAATCACAGTGTATCTTCTTCCAATTATTTAACATTAAGAAACAAAAATGACACAAACACAGTGCAAAACAGACATTTACGAATAGACAATGCTGACATATTTTATTTACACGTCTTTATATATATATATATATATATATATATATATATATATATATATATATATATATATATATATATTGTAACGTGCACGGGGATAGGCAGCAGTAGGGCTGGTAGGTAACGTAATCACACACAAAAGACATTGTGTTTGTGTCGTTTTTGTTTCTTAACGTTAAATAATTGGAAGAAGATACACTGTGATTATTAATTTTGTAAACTCGCAACGCTTTAAACATGTTACTCTTATTTCAATCCATATTTTTGGTTAATAACCATTATACAATCCTTTCGAATTTGCAAACTTTTTTCTCATGTAACATTGTTCTACGCACCTAGGTGTAGAAATTGAAACACTTCCTATTGAGATCAGAGATTATGAGTTGCTGTCTGTTTTTGAATCTAGCCTAAAAAGCCACTTATTTAAATTGCCTTTTTTCTGCTGTTATTATATTCTTTATTTCGAATTGTGTTAGTATTTTGCAGATCACTTTGTATATGTCATGGTTGTTTTAGTGTTATTTTATCTGTTTTTCCCTTATTTGTGAAGCGCTTTGAGATATTTGGTTATGAAAGGTGCTATATTATTATTATTATTATTATTATTATTATTATTATTATTATTATTATTATTATTATTATTATTATGTATTTATTTATTTATTTATTTATTTCTTAGCAGACGCCCTTATCCAGGGCGACTTACAGTCGTAAACAAAAATACATTTCAAGAATCACAGTGCAAGTAATAATACAATTAAGAGCAAGATAAAATACAATTACTTTGGTTCTAGCAAGTACAAGTATGACAAAATAGGAGATAAAATCAAGATTATTATTAGTAGTAGTATATATTATTATTGTTTATTTCCACAGACAAGTGCATCATTACCTGTTATTGTGCTGAAATGAAAAGTTATTCAAAAGTAAACAGAAGCCACTGGCATTGTCAAAAGTGTAAAAGTACTATTCAACGTGTACATAACTTTAAACAACACATAGAAAAACATCGTAAGACATTTAAAAACAATATATCTACAACAACTAAATCTCTATGAACCCGCTACACCATGTTTGTTTTATTATTGTCATTGTGAATTTTGTAGTTAAGGCTATCATAATGCATATGTAGGCTATATATTATAAAACAAGAAAATATTTACCTTATATAAAGGATAACGTTTCTGGAAGTGTAAAATCAATTTTCTAAATACACATGATAATGGTAACGGGTCCCAAGCACATTATTATAAACTTAAACACTGGCATGTATTACTGAAAGATACGTATTTGGAAAATAACATAACTGCCAATAAAGAAAATGAAAAGGAAACTGTGAAATTATAACATAACAGGGACAGCTGGAGTGGTCCGGACCACTATGACTGAGTGGTCCGAGTGGTCCGGACCACGGGCCACAGAATGCTACAACCCCTTCTCCCTAAGAAACAAACTGTTAATTTCTGAATTGACAGTGGTATGTACAGGGTGTGCTTCAGCCGATGCCCTTTAATCAAGTGCATTTGAAAGAGTATTTATGATTCCAGGTCTAGTTAAAATGTGTTCTATTAGATCTGCCGCTGTACACCTCAATCCTCCATTCTGACAACCTGTGAAACTGAACTCCGTTGTCTGACGCGGGAGTATTTTATGATGTGATGTCACTGACCTTGTTTGAATTTTCAGTATGTAGTGTATGAGATTTCACCATGTAGTGTATGCGATTTCACCATGTAGAGTATGAGATTTCACCATGTAGTGTATGAGATTTCACCATGTAGTGTATGCGATTTCACCATGTAGTGTATGAGATTTCACCATGTAGTGTATGAGATTTCACCATGTAGTGTATACGATTTCACCATGTAGAGTATGAGATTTCACCATGTAGTGTATGAGATTTCACCATGTAGTGTATGCGATTTCACCATGTAGTGTATGAGATTTCACCATGTAGTGTATGAGATTTCACCATGTAGTGTATACGATTTCACCATGTAGAGTATGAGATTTCACCATGTAGTGTATGAGATTTCACCATGTAGTGTATGCGATTTCACCATGTAGTGTATGAGATTTCAGTGTGTACCGCATGCAATTTCAGTGTGTAGTGTATGAGGTGTCAGTTTGAATTATGTCCCTAACGGCGCCTCATAACCTGGGGGTATGTTCAAACAGCTATGGGACACTGTTGGGACACAAATAATATATGTGTGTGTGTGTGTGTGTGTTTATATATAATACGGTCCTATTTGTATCTTCAAGTGACTGGGTGTGTTTTTACTTTTCATCATTACTGCTCAGAAAATGCATGCAGGTTGAAGTTGGAAAATTTAGTTTTTTTGTAACTTTGGTTCATACTGACAAATTATTTAGATCTGTTACTGTTTAAATCACCCCATCGTTCTTTTTCATCGCTTTTGTTCCAACAGAAAACAAGCATATACATAGCATGAACGAAACGGCAATTGTTATTCCCTGTGACTAGAAATCGAAAGTGGCAACAATAAGTATGCCTTGCGCTATTTCTGAAATCATTAGATACTGTATTTGTTGTACAATCCACTGGAAAGCGTGTTCTGTACCCAGTAGAAAGTATAGTATTCCTTGCAAGCCAATGATGGTGCAGGAAAACCGATGCAAGATTTTTCAAAGGAGATTACTGACAGATCTGTGGAGTGCTGTAAATTAGGGAAGCACAGTGCCCCTTTCATAGGTGTAGGTGGTATGACAATTTGTTTATTATATCTACAATGTGTGTAGTATCTGTCTGGGGTGTCAGATTAGGTTTAAACTATAAATAACATGCTGCTGTTTCAGTTAACAAAAAGGAGAGGTTTGTTTCTTCTTTTTGTGTTGTTTTTCTATATATTTTCCATGCTATACTTTATAATGCATGTAGTTTTTTAGACCTTTTTTTTACACAAAATAAAACATTATTACGCCTTCACAATTCTCATCGGGCAGAGAAAATGGATTGCTGCAGGTTCCACCTTAAAAGAGATTGGAATCATGCCAAGTGCTGTCACGTGTCAAGATTCCTGGAAGGTTCCTAGAAAGTGGCCTTTGTATTTAGCAGCAGGCTGAGCTGTTTTTCACGAACTTGATCTTAAACACTACAAATGCAACGAGATTCGGCACTGGAAACACATAACCAGCCAATATCCTCCGTACCCGAATTCATTTTTGTAAAATAAATAAATAAATAAATAAATATAAATATATATACACACACACATATATATTGTTGACTTGCAGTCAAATTACGCGTCCCAGTGTATGAGTACTAATATTTCTGCTGTAGTAATCCGATAAGGTTATACGAAAGCTATTTCTGTTTAACTAAATTACGTATTCGTGAATCTCAACGTGTTATGTTGCCATCGATTTATTTATTTATTTTTATTTTTTTGCAACATTTTTCTGAAATTTAAATGGATGTGTTTAGAAGCGTGCTGTTAAATCGGCCTTCCGCATTCCCCTTTGTTGGACAAGTCTCACTTTTCGAGTGAGTGAAAATATATTTTTGACCTGGTGCAACTCTGCTCCGAAAACATAAGAGAAACAAACACTTCTTAATGGCTTGATTTAACATCTGCTCCTGGGTGCACAGGTAAGCATGCCACTTGACCTCAATTACTATATATCTACTGAATATAAAAATATATTTGGTTACATTTGGCTAATCTGTAAAGCCAGTTCCTCGCTACATACATATGTACATGATTTTTTTTGTTTGTTCTTTTTAATGTATTTTAAAAAACACGGGGCGCAGTACAAACATGAACGTACTATTAATAATTACTATCGCTTTAAACGATTAGAAATGATATGTTGTACAATAATTGTATAATTTGATAGTTTAATTGTAATCTGATCAGACTAATTTCCTGCAGGTCAAACTAAGTAGTAATAAATAAACCAATCCTTCGTCGTGGTAAGAACGTTGATCGGGAATACTTTACATAACTCGAATTTTTTATGTAGAACACATTTGGAAAAATGTTTGTGTGTATGTGTGTATATATATATAGTACTCACTCCATTAATGGCAACAGAGTTGGGTAAACTTCAGTTATTATATTTGTTGTTGGGACCTGCTGTAGCCTAAGTGTGAAAATTGTGCAGTTTGGTTTTACAAGGTGCCCTCGGGTTAATGTATGTTTAATGGCAATTACCCGCATCAGTATTCAAGAAATATAACATGTAGTGGCATTGCATTCCTATTGTAAATATTGTTGCAATTCTTTCGGTGTGCACGGTGAAACCCGCTAAACTCAGAAACCAGGTAAATAATTGACTCAAAGGAAGTGTTGAGTACTGTCGCCTGCATTTAAAACGATAGTATATTTCTCTTTTTTTTTGGTTGGTTTCAGGTGGAAGAAAAGATAAAACTTGGGTGGCTACTAGGACTAAATGAGTTGCCCTAAACTCAGTTATTGTCAAAGGATATACAGACATCGATTTATTTCAGTATTTGTTGGATGCAAGAAGTGGATTCCTAGGAGTTTCAAATGACCGGCCTTTCATCAGATTCCACAGAAACCATAGCGAACGAGAGGAGTTCAGAAACGGAATCCAGACCTGGAGATTCAGATCAGAACCGCATTGCAGTCGCCACGGGGGAACTGAAAAAAGCAGGTATGTGCACCACGTACATATATAACTAATATTACTCTTTTATGTTTAAGCAAGCAGACCATACACATATTGAATAACAACGCTACGGAAACATTCAAGTTCATGAATAAAAGTGTATGGTTTTGATGTATGTATGTATAACTTGTTTGTTTATTATTGATATTTGACATGCACGTTATAAGTGTTCCGTTTTTAAACGTAGATTCAAACTAATAATTTTGTTTTGGTCCAATTTACACGCTGCGCGCAAAACCTGTAATTATTATTATTATTATTTGTTTATTTAGCAGACGACTTTATCCAAGGCGACTTTACAGAGAGTAGGGTGTGTGAACTATGCATCAGCTGCAGAGTCACTTACAATTACGTCTTACCCGAAAGACGGAGCACAAGGAGGTTAAATGACTTGCAGGATCACACAATGAGTCAGTGGCTGAGGTGGGATTTGAACATGGGACCTCCTGGTTATAAGACCTTTTCTTTAACCACTGGACCACACAGCCTCCTATTACATCTCACCCGAAAGATGGAGCACAAGGAGGTTAAGTGACTTGCTCAAGGTCACAATGAGTCAGTGGCTGAGGTGGGGTTTGAACCGGGGACCTTCTCGTTACAAGCCCCTTTGTTTAACCACTGGACGATTGCAGCTTAGAAAGCTTGTTTTGCCTTCAGCATAGAACAGTTATGCAAAAAATGGATAGTCGAAATATATATTACACCCATATTCTGTTAGCTATTCTAGAGATTGCAACAAAAAAATCTATGTCGTTGTTTTATCATTTGGACTTGTAAAATGTATAATGTATAGTTTTTGTTAATTGCAACAGGGGGCTAAGCTCACTCATTTGTGTTCAGAAGAGAAACAATCCTAGAGAGAAAAGTCTCCGAGAAATAATTGCGCATATATATATATATATATATATATATATATATATATATATATATATATATAATAAAATATAGTATATATGTTATTTCTTATTCATAATGTATGTAAAAAGTTTCTTATTTTGATGAACCTGTGAATGGGCATTTATAAGATTATGAGGCATGTGCTGTGGATATAATTCATGGGGATATAGGTTTCTGTGTTACAAACTTTGCCTTTGCTGGGAATATCATTCTTCTGTTTTTACATACTGGTTTTAAACATGCCCCCTAGGAGAGAGGTGTTTTGTACAACTGTATACCTAAAACCTGGAAAGCATGCTCTTCTAGTATAAATAGAGGGATTGAAACAACCTTCTCACAACTTTTGCTCTTCCAGATTTTAATTAACACAATCTAAGCATATTCAATGGCAATACTAGGCTATGATAAAACAATGACTTAAAGTGCTGTGCATTGTGAATCTTGGTTCGATTCCCAAGTATAATTGATTATAATTGTTGTTTTCAATTAGGTTGGTACTGGGGTAATCTGACAGCCAATGAAGCCAAAGAGATATTGCAGGACACCACTGAGGGAACCTTCCTAGTCAGGGACAGCTCGCAGCAGGACTACCTGTTCACCATTTCTGCAAAAACTTCAGTGGGACCAACCAACTTGCGCATCGAGTACAGAGATGGCAAGTTCAGGCTGGACTCTGTTTTGTTCATCAAACCCAGACTCAAGCAGTTTGACACTGTGGTGCCTCTTGTAGAACATTATGTGTATCTGTCCAGGATTTCTAAAAGCTCTGAGTCGGCATCACCACCCAACGGCACAGTGCAACTCTTGTTGACCAAGCCTGTTTATGCTTCAACTCCAGCTCTGCAGCATCTCTGCAGAATCTCCATTAACAAGGCTACCAAGAGGATTGAGGAACTGCCTTTACCAAACAGGATCAAAAATTACTTGACAGAGTACACTTATCATGTGTGAGAGCCATGTTCCAGTACAGTATGTGCAATAAGAAAAGCGTCTAATACATAAACCACTTTTGTATTGTACTCGATTACCCAGAGACTTGACATATGGTGACCCATTTTTTCCCATAATAAATGCACTTTAAGTATGCAATTTGCAAAATAGAAGATGAAAAAATGAAGAAATATTTTATAAAACTAAAAAGTATATCGCTTTAACTAATAGTTTTGAAATAAAATATAAAAAAGTACATATGCTTACTTCTGACGTTTCTGTTTTGTGGTTTGTTGATTAGAGCGACAGCTCTGCTGAGTCAGTGGAGATATTACAGCAGCTACGATGCTTGCTATGTACATTTTACTAATTTGTTTTTATAATTGTAACGGCTGTACCAGATTACTGGATGTATTTAGATGGTATCGTTTCCCTCTGCTGCCCCCCCCCCCCCCCCCCCCCTCCTGTGTGCCTGAGTTGTGCCAACTGCTAATGCCAATTCATTTTGTTAATTTGTTTTAATGAAATACAGTATGAGTAAAAGGTTGTGTGTTGAAATAGGTTATGTTGGGAAAAGTGACATTTCCCCAACCACAAATATATATTCTGTGGGTGGCAGATGAGAAAGTTATTTGGTTTCTTTATGAAATTTAATCTAAATTTAAATTTAATAAAAAAAAAAAAAAAAAAAAAAAAAAGAATGCTGCATGGTATTGATGTTTTTGTCTTAAGAGGCAGTCGAGAGGCATCGTATTGAGGCTATAAAAAGTTCAACGGTGAAGGGGTGGGGGTGCTAAATTAATATTTTCTTTAACCAAATGTTTTGCTGAAAATACAGTCTCTCGATAGTTCCTTTTAATTGCAGTAAGTACAGTACATATTTTTTAAACTTTTACAGTATCTTGATATTGCATACCAAAATGGATGTACAAATTTGAAATAAATGATTGTTAATAGTGACTTGATTTTAATTAAAAACAATTAAAAACGCATGGCTTGATTTCTGTGCAGTGTGATGACAGACGCACCGTGTTTCTGTCATAGTACATCACTCCTCTGAATGTTGCAAGACATGACATTAAACTAGGGCTGGACATGTGTTTTATGTTTTTGTGTGGCTTTTGGGCATTTTTGTGTTCAAATACCATACTGTTACTGTCTCTTCAGTGTGTTAGTCTCTCACTGTTTTTCTGTCTTTCTTTCTGGGCAGGCATAAAACCACAACCCTCTGTCTTGTATACAATCAGTAAAAGAGCAGAATACTTTCCAATGACAGCATTGAAAGATTAAGTAAAACATAAGTTCTTTCTTATGAATTGTACAGCTCACCAAAGATTTAAAGAACCTCTTGGATGATTGTGTGGTGGTGTGTTTTTTGTGTTTTTTTTGTTTTTTTTTAAACCAAACATTGAGTAGTCAAAACTACATCAAGACCTGCTTAGAAGAAAAGGGATACAGAGTCTGGATTTGCAATTATCAATTGATTGTATCTAACAGAAAAATTTAGATTTTAACTGAGTTAACTCATTTGTGCATTTTCTATGGTTTGTTTGTAACCAGGCATTTTTAACACAGTGGCTTTTGTTGGTAAGATTAATTGGATTTTAGATTGAACTACAGCTTAATTTTAAGATGTATGTAAAAATTTAAAGATATCTTGAGCCTTTTTAATGGCCAATATAAAAAAATATATATTTTTTTAATTTTATTTTCTGGGTCATCTCTCAACGCCAAGCTTATTTGGTGATATTTTGGCTTGGGATGCAAACGTACATACCAGTAAATTGTTTAAGATGGATTACATTAATGTGATATCTGTAATAATTGAACATGAATTGCTGCAATCAGTTGCATTTTTGCTGGATTTTTTATTTTCGGTTGTCTGTCATGGGTCTGTGAATTAGGCACACTTATTCTTTTATTAAATGCTACTGACATGTGATGACTGGTATGCCTTTTTCCAATTATTAGTTTATTATTTCTAGGAAAAAAAAAGATGGTAGTTGTGGTAAAGCAGTACATTTTATTAAAACAAAAGCACTAATCGGGAATTGTGATTTTATCATCATGGATTTATCACCATTTCCATGCCAATTTATAATTGTTTTTTTTGTTAAAGGATCTGCAAGAAGATTGGAAGATTCTTTTTTGGAAATATCAGCTAAAAGGACAAGTACCAATAATTAAAACTGGTTTAATTCATTACATGTATGCATTATTAAACTTGTACTGACTTTTGTTATTGTTTTCATTCACCCCTGTATACAGTTATTCTATTTTTGCTCAGAAACTGTATCTGTTTGGTGTCCTTTAGATTGTATTATCTTCCTCAACTGGTGTCCCTTCAATTGCATTACTCCAATTCAGCTTTGTATTATGCTCATCAATGCAAAAAAAAGTAATATTATAGTATTATAATTATCTAATTTATTAGACATGATTTTTTTTTATTAGAAATAAAAATAATAAAATAATTGGAAACATCTGAATACCCAACCTTAATTTATCAAAATTGGCATCAAAGCAACTATTACGTGGGATTAAATTATTCCTTCTTTCTTTCTGTTCCACTATACAAATCCTGTATCTTTCTGGACCGCAGGACAAAAGTGGAGTGACAACATAATTCCTGAGTCTTTTTGGGCAGGGCAAGCTGGATTTGTTTTCATTTTGTGTCTTAAATTAAGGACACGTCATATACATAGCTGATAGTTTACTTATTGTGTATTGCTAGAGGGAGGGAGCTGACTTTTTTAAGGTGGTATTTTCATGATTTTTCATTACATTTACTCTGAATATCTTTGGATCATTCCTTTCAGTCAGAAATGTTGTTGTAGGGGGCTCCCGAGTGGTGCATCCAGTAAAGGCTCTCCGTATGGAGTGCAGGATGCGCCCTATAGTCTGGACGTCGCCGGTTCGAGTCCAGGCTATTCCACTGCCGACCGCATACGGGAGCTCCCAGGGGGCGGCACACAATTGGCCAAGCATCACCCCCGTGGGGTGGGGTGGGGGGCATAGGCTCACCGTGCACCAGCGATCTCTGTAGTCTGGCCAGGTGCCTGCAGGCTTGCCTGTAAGATGCCCAGAGCTGCGTTGTCCTCCGATACTGTAGCTCTGCGGTGGCTGCATGGTGGGTCTGCAGTGTGAAAAGAAGTAGTCGGCTGAATACACACGCTTCGGATGACAGTGTGTGTTTGTCTTTGCTGCTCCCGAGTCAGCGCGAGGGGTGGTAGTGAGTTAAGCTTAAAAATAATTGGCTATTCTAAATTGGGAGAAAAAAAAATAATTAAAAAAAACAATTGGCGACTACTAAATTAAAAAAAAAAAAAGAAATGTTGTTAAAGCAACTTCATAACCATCCTATGTCATTTTAAAGTTTCATAGTTAGGAACTTGGTATTATCCAATTAAGTAATCCCTGAAATAACATGTCCCTTTTTTAAATTAACTATCGCCCTGTACTCATGATACGGCTTTGTTTTAAGGAAGTCAGTATTTAATTTTTATGTTAAATCAGCAGCAGGCTTTATTTGCACTACATATATAAAACTGATTAAACAACTAAGGTTAAAGAACATCGTCTTTTATACCTTATCCTCACTACACACATAATGATCAACGTGTACTGAAACTACGATTGCATTTACTATATACCATTTTCAAAATCTGCAGAGAATACTGTTTTTGTCTACTATTACCTTTTAATGACTTGGATGTGTAGTATCCAAACATCACAGGTTGTTTAACACTTCGGTTTTGCATTACTCATTTAAGTGTTGCAGTATTTATTTATTTATCATGCTAGAAAGGTGTCAAAATAAGCTAACTGACTTTTTAAAAGACATATCATTACACAAATTAAGATTATGCACTTGCTCACGCGTGTTTATCTACACATGATGCTTCTTATGCAACATTTCTGTTCAGTATCTTATCTATTTTGATTAACAGAACAATAATGTGATAAAACATGTATTATTAAAAAGACTTGCCATGCATGACATTCCCCTGTGAAAGGTTGAGAAAAAGCCTAGAAATTTGGATGAACAACTAAGTGCAAATAATACATGACAGATGAATTGATGTAACAGAGCTATTAGTTTGCCACCGCAAAAAAATAAAATGTAGGCCTAGTCTAGTGCTATACTTTCATGTTGTTCTGGGGAATTCCATTCTCCTGTTTCATCAGGGATTAATGTGAGAACAAAAGGGATTTTATCGTTAGTGTAAACTAACATAGAAGTGAAACAATGTACTGTATTGTAACATAATTATTATAAAGTTTTCTCTAATCATTTAAATCCTAACATTTAAAGGAGACAACATTTGTCCAAGACATTAATAAAAATAAGTGTTTGTTTAAGTGGCTTCACTAGAAAAAGAACATATTAGGTTACAGTAGTGCAGCAGTGAGTACAGCTCCCAATAAAATAAACATCCTTTCTCAATGGATAATGGAAACTTACTGTTGACACATTTTAGATAAACTGCTCAAGCCCTCAGTTTAAGAGAAAGCAGTGTGTCCTGGGGATTAAAAACCCGAAAAGCACACATTCAGCAAGCGCTCATTACCAGCTTGTTGATGTTGGGTTTAAAAAAAAGAGTGGGTCTTTGCAGGCTTATGTTACTTAGATATAGTAGGTTGTGATTATCCAGGTCTGCTTTGTTTTTTGTATTAATTGTCTGGTGTGTTTTTGTATATGTATATAATACTTATGACTTTGTGTCCCCCTTATGCTATATCATTTTTAGTAAACTCTAACATATATTGATAATTGGCCTATAGACCAAAATTAAAAGCAAAGTGAAATGCAAGCATAAAAAATGATACTGAACTATTAATAACAATCCTCATAAGCTTTGATCTGCTTAATTTACATGAGAGCCTGAGTATATATGTAATTTAACATAATCTGTGTATCAATTAATAGTATGCTGATTAACCAGTCCTCTAATTATGAGGCTGAGGTAACATGTTGATGTGTTTCAAACTGTACTGCCTCTTTCTATCATTAATCAACCATCTGCTTCACCTGTTGACTGACATGCTTTTCAGTTAGTAAATTAACATGCTTTGACACAAGATACTGCTGATATCAAATTGCATTTGAATTGAACTAGCACACAAATGTTTACCATAGTAAAGGCAATGCAAAGTGTAATACATCATAGTGAAAGCATGGTAAATACTTGGATAAGCATTGTAAAGCCCAGAGGAAAAAAAAATGTATGGTAAACTATAGTAAATGTGAAGTTATTATAGAATAATGCAAGAGAAAAGCCTGTGCAAATTAACCCTTTAAAAGCAGGGGTCTCCAATCCTGGTCCTGGAGGGCCGGTATCCCTCCTGGTTTTTGTTCCAGCTGTACCCTAAATTGCTTAATTTGACCAATTAAGTGCTTATTGGAAGCTTAATTGGTCCAATTAAGTAATTTAGGGTACAGTTGGAATGTGTTTGTGCAGAGCCCCAAGCATCGGTTACAGATAAACTGAAATTATTTCCCTTGTTATATGAGAGTTTATAATTATGCACATTTTTAAAAAGTTGTATTTTAATAGTACTTATACTACAGTGGAATTCCAAGGTCTTCAGATTGTGAATTTGGTTGTGTGTGTGTTTGTTTGTTTGCTTGGGGAATGTATAATTAGTATAATAAAAATATTTAAATATTTAATATAGTATGGTGCTGTTGTAAATCTGTACTGTACATCAATACAAAGACTACTAAGAGACCTGGATCCAGGTCACATACACATGCCATTCTAGGACTCATATTTCTATGCTAATATAGTTCTACAGCTGCTGAAACAGACTGTCCCATCATGTTTTAGTGTTCCCTTGCAGAAAGGGAAAATGGAAGATATGAAGTTTTTTTTATGAATATCTTAATATTATCCACGGAGATACGCAGTGGGTATCACTGGCAAGCTACAGTATATCACTGTGGTTTTCACTGTTTAATGAGGGGGGAGGCACTTTTAAATATATATATATATATATATATATATATATATATATATATATATATATATATATATATATATATATATATATATATATACTGAAGCATTCGCGCCTTGGGACGTTGCGTGAGAAACATAAATTTGAAATGCATTCTGGGAGTTCTATTTTACTCACCTCCCGGTCATGTATAACTAGGGCCACGGAAAATTCACTGTACTTTTTCAAGAAATTCACGAATGACAATAAAAAAATAAAATATATAAAAAAATACATTTCACGGATTGTCACGGAAGTGCCATTTTATAAAAAAAAAAAAAAAGTTTCTATTGTAAGTTGCCTAAAATTAATAGCGCATCAGAAAGTTACCGAGGTTGAAACATTTAACAGTAGCTACTGAGTCAACATTTACATTGTAACGTTTAAAACAATATTTTAAAATATAACAATCAAGGGTCATTTAAATGTGTTGACTGAAAAAAAAGTAACAAGCAGACAAAACTGATTAAAACAAAACAAGTTATAAATAAGAATGACAAATTCGGCAACATTGTCCAGTTTTGTAAACATTTAAAACAGGCTATGTTCATACAGTAATTAAACGGACTGTGTTGTATAGCGTTATGCTGTCTTTGAAAAACAAAATGTTAAAAACAGGGTTAAATGCAAGTGACAAAACCGAAACTTTTCTTTACACACACTAAATTATATATGACTTTTAAACCACATAACAGCGTGCTACTTGAGCGAATCAACCTATACAAAACAATCTGAAGATCAAGAACAGGAAAAACAAGAAGAAAATCGTATGCGACTTTTTATCCATCTGCGTGTTGTGCACACTCTCTCACACACACACAAAATAATTATCTGGCCCGTGAGCAGAAAACTAGTTATTTGTTGGCGGCCAGCATCGTGCATCTTGTTGCAGTTCCAACACTCATGGTTTGTCTTTGTGGTGCAAAAACCTGTCCATATGCGGAAACTGCTCGCTCCTGAATTGACAAAAAACAGCGTGCAATTTTTACCATGTTTCGGAATCTGATTTCATACCTCACCCAGAAATCATCAATATTGACATTTTCACGGTAAGCAGTCAAATACACGATTTCCGTGAAATTTGTGAAATCGTGAATTTTCCGTGGCCCTACTTTTAACACTTAAGCGAGAGGTGAGTAAAATACAACTCCCAGAGTTCATTTCGGTTTCGATTTCTAGCGCAACTGCGCAAGGTGAATCCCCTTTTTTATTTCTAATTTAAACAAATCTTTATTAACGAAGGATCATTTGAAGGAACACATTTAGGATCATGGGGGGCCGCCAGTGAAGACCACTTGTATTCACATTGTGGGAAGGGGTTTGTGTGTCTTTTTTTTGTTAGGAGTGGCCATTACTGGCATCAAGTGATGTAATTAAACAATAGTGTGGAGTAGTGGTTAGGGCTCTGGGCTCTGGACGCTTGACGCTTGACCGGAGAATCGTGGGTTCAATCCCAGGTGGGGGGCACTGCTGCCCCTTGAGCAAGGTACTTTACCTAGATTGCTCCAGTAAAAACCCAACTGTATAAATGGTTGATTGTATGTAAAAAATAATGTAATTGTATGTAAAAATAATGTGATGTCTTGTAACAATTATAAGTCGCCCTGGATAAGGGCGTCTGCTAAGAAATAAATAATAATAATATTGTAGCAGATGTGAACACAGCTCCGGTACTTTGTTCAATAGGCAAAACCTTGTTAATTTTGAACTCCTTAAACCTCAGTAGTCCAAGCTGACATGTAGGGATAACTTGATATTAACTTTCAAACTGCAGCGGAAAACTCTTAAAATCATTATGCTGCTACCCCATGGAATTTTAACATAGTAGATAAAGTATATTTTCTTTATTATTATTATTATTATTATTATTATTATTATTATTATTATTAGTCTCCGCAAGTTTGTTAAAAAGATAAGCACGGAAATTGTGTTTTAAGCTGATTCTACTAATGATTTAAATGGAGTAAAAAAAAAAAATCGTAACGGTCTATTTTTCTTAGCGGGTTGATGTTTCTGTGGGAATAGTTTTTTTTGTTACTCCAGGAAGTAAAGCGATGAATTTCTTTTATACCACTCTAAAGAGAAAACAAATCCGTATAGACTTGTATGATTCATAATTAACTATTGTAATCATTACATGCAAGGTACAGGTCACTAAAAGAAAGAACATTTTAAAATAATCGCTCGGTCTGCTCAGAAAACCACATTCCCGTACTACTCGCCTAAGTCGTATAATTGTTCTAGTTCTTTAAGGTTTTTTTTTCATGTATCGGTTTACCTTTGGTATTAGATAGTTGTATGACCACCACACTGGAAGACTAATTTCATCTCCACCGTGTGAAAGTCCTATGACTTTTGAAAACGTTTAATTAATATATTGATTTAATCTATTATGGATGTAAGGCATAAAAAACTACTTAGAAAGCATAGACTTGAGTTGTCCAATCAGCTGGTGGTTGGTGGCACCATAATTCAATACTTGTATCAAGAAGGTACTTTAACAGAAAGCCATGTTGAGGAAATACGTACACAGGACACCAATAAGAAGAAAACTATTAAGATGTTAGACATCCTTCCCACCAGGGGACCACGAGCGTTCGGTACATTTTTAGAGTCCCTGAAGGAAGAATTTCCATGGATAAGGGAAAAATTGCAAGAGGAGGCACAAAACGAGGACAGTCAACCAGGCGCTGCAGGTAATGAATGTACTGTATTTAGATATGTTTTCGTGGAATTAAGCGGATTTTTTGTTACGACTGTAAAAAATGTGCAATGCGAATACTGTTTAAAAAATACATCGTTTTAATATTTTGTTTAGTTTGACGAAAATTAGCAATTTGCAGATGTTAACATTTTTTAAGGATCTCTTTTTACACTGAAGTGAAAGGAGCTTTTCAGTAGCCTTAACTAGTCTTGTAAAAAATACATTTACTATATGTCATAAAATGACTTAATTATACGAAAAAGATATTAAAATGGTAAGTTTTGTGAAATATTTCATGTCCTACACACATCTTTAAAAAGATGACTTAAAAATAAAACATGTGAGGCATTTGTCTTGGTGAATAAAAAACAAACAAACAGATGTGCATTTCCAGATAATATACAGTGATCATATTATACGGCCATAATTTAAATTACAAAAATAGTGATTGAATCATTTTTCATACAGAATTACAAAATAAACTTGGAACTCAAAGAGCCTGTATTTTAATTATCTACAGTAGCAGTGACAGTTAGATAAGCTGCTGTTTAGATAGCCTACATTGAATAGTTTGAAGTCGAAGACCAGTTTTCAATTAAGTGCAGTTAAAATTTACAGTGTACCACAGAAAGCTATCTGCTCCTGTTCTGAATTGAACCTTGCCTGTCCTGTAAAATGTGTGGCTTGTGAATTAGCCTGTTGCCCAATTTAGCAACAGTTACAATTGGAAGGTTTACAGTATGATGTTCACTATCTTATGGCTCTCTAAACCATTGATAAAACTCCAGGCACTATATTTCAACCCAAAAGTGACCCAACTTTTGCAGAACAATTTGACCCTAAACGCATAAAGATACCAAAATCAAACCTGCAGCAAACATGTTAACATTAAAATGTTTCCTGGAGCCATAGATTGTGCATGTCAAATTCAAAATATATATTAGAAACGTTTTTGATCCAAAGAAACTTTTTTTTTTTGTCAAGTCTAGCATTATATCATATTGTCAGAATGATAGCTTAAACTTCCACCCCAAGGCAGTAATCATTTTTCAGCTCTTGTGTTTTCAATTAAGTTGTTCCCCCTCAACAAAAGGGAACTGATGAAGTCCTTCACAGAATTACTCCCACCTTTTTGTCTCATGTAATCAGGCTGGCCAGGGAAGACTGTTGGCTACCACGTTGAACTCTACTGGCTGTATGGATCTCCTGGTTATTCTGTACTGATGGACAGAGTTTGGCAGGGCAATTAAATAAGAGCCCGCACTATGAGAGTAGTTGACTTGTCAATGACTAGCTTCAAATGAGAGCTGTATTTTGAGTTTTCTTCAAAATAGTTATTTAACATTAACATTATTTAATATCTGAGCAATGCATGCCAGACTTGATTCTAACACCATTGGTACACATGGAATATTTCCTGGGCAATATTAAATTCAATAACTCTCATTCAAAGTGCAATCAACCCATTTTTACTTTGGAAGAAGAAACGACTATCAATGTAATGTAAATTACTAAGGGGTAGCAATATTTTTGATAGTTGTGTTGTTTATGAAATCCAATGAGGGAGCTACTGTAGTACAGCATGATGGTAGTATACAGCATAGATCTCGCTGGCATTCTATGTGAAAATGCCTTGTGATCCCTGCATGGTTTGTTTAACAAAGAATTCTACAATGGAACCATGTGATTGAGGTGGACTCTTGGCCAAGTTTTAGCTGGTAAATGTATTCTTACTGTGCAGTATTTAGTATAGCCCTTTGACAGCAGGTATATACCATAGAGAATACTTCACAAACATTCATGGAGTACAAAGTTTTATTTTAGTGCTAGGACACATTTTTGAATATTCGAACAAACACTACTTGAAAAGCATTCAGTGGCTAAAAATGAACATGTTCATATTTGTTCATGTACCAGAATTTATAAATGACCATATCAAAAAGGTATTGTGCAAAGAAACCAATGTCTAAATGACATATGATGTAAATGACACTCATTCTACTGTACAGAAGTGCACATCTCATTTCTTCAGTACGTCACTTGATGGTTTACCTGCTTTATTTTTCTACTGTAATTAACGGATAATGGCATTGCAGCGCTGTGTTACGAAGTAATAATGGAACTCCCGAGTAAGTCATGCGAGAGACGATGGTTATTTATGTATTTACTGTTCTGTGTCTGAAATTATCAATGAACTGTAATGCGCTGAACGAGTAACATTTGTGAGAGCCTGGATCAAGCATCTATGTTTCATCGTTTCATCATTAAGCAGTGTTTCTACAACATATTTAATTAATTAATTAATTAATTAATTAATTAATTAATTAATACCATCTCTGTTCCTTTACTGAGTAATAACAGAACAACTTACCTCATAGAAAACAATGGAAGAGCAGCATCCAGTTGCTGTAGAGTAGTATTTTTTTCCAGGTAATTTAAAATAACAGGTTATTAGAATATTCGTTTAAATTTAAAATTAAAATAAAAAAATAAAACTAAGTTAACAGTGTTTAAAGGGAAAACTTTTTGTTCAAATGTTGGGTCGTTTAGAAATAAAAAAAAATCTTGCTTTACTCTGTTTTAAATGTACTGTACCAGCTCCACAAATGTAGAGGTTTTTTAAAAAAGATATGCATGTTCCTTATTGGAGACCAAATTGCAGTATAGAGAATCTTGAGTGCATACACAGTGGGAGTTTAGAAGTGTAGAGTATTTGTGCACACTCTTGTTTGTTCAAGTTGGGTCAAGGATCTAGTGTAAAACATTGTTACACCGTCCTGATATACCAGTACGCTCAGAAAACAAAAATCTTGGTACGAAAGAACAACAACAACAACAACAACAACTTGATGCTCATCTGCAAATGAGAATAAATCAATGTGCCTCTCCCTACCCATTTTATAATTACATTGTGATGTGTTTTAAAAGAAAGATACACTTAAAAAAAATCCTTGTTGTTTGTTAAACTATATTGCGGTGGTTAGGTGGAGCTGTGGCTTTCATATTTTCATGACACGCACAGGCTTGTTTTTTCTTCTTTTTATTAGACAGCAGTGAATCATGCAGAATTCTCGAGTCCCTGTGTGACAGGATGGTGCAAGGGATGAGGCCCAGAGACAGACTGCAGTTCAAACAAAGACTTTTAATAAATAAGACACAAAATAAACAGGCACGAGGGCCAAACAAAAGGTTTTTAAAACACAGACAATAAACATGAAGCACAAACTTACAAAAATAAGGCTTCCAGGCTGAGCTATGCCTTCACTGGATTGCAAAATTAACACAAAAAAACCCCAGCACACAAAGAAAAACACCCTTTGCTTCCTCAGCTACCTCCCTCTACTGAGGCGCTGAGGCCTCCTTTTATGTCAGGTGGCTGGATGCTAATTGATTGTTCATTATTCCCACCTGACACAATAAACCTGGGCAGGGAGGAGAATTTAACCCCATCCCTGCCAATATTTACAAGAGCAGAGCCCTGCTCTGCCACACCCTGTAAACAAGTTTCGTTGCCAGTGCTGGTGCCTGGCAGCTTTATGGCTGTTGGTAGTGTACATGTAGTCATGACCTAAGTGGCATTTTGCTAATGAATCGGAGAGATTTAAGAAAGACATCCAAATTAAATCTCAAACTTTTCTTTTTTTGGAAGGGATGCACAGCTGAGAAAACTTCAAACACTTGCCAAGTCAGTCATTTTACAATCTACAGTGGGTTTGTTGTACTAAATTAAACAGGGATGCAACATGTTATGGGGAGCTCTTTGGTTTGAACAAAAAGGTGCTTGGTGGCACAGCACTTTCTTTGATTTGGTTGCATTTTAACAATGGGGGAGGGGGGGGGGTGTTAATGTGGGAAAACAGCTTTTTTACAATTAGTTTTGTAGATAAATTAAAGAGCTTTGTTGCGTTCTGATTGTTTCTTAGCGATCACACAACTGATGTGAAAGATACCCTTTTTTGTTGCTTTTTAAAAAAAGTAAAGAAAAACACATGATGTTGCATTGGTATATTGTTTTTGTTGGGTGTTTTTTTTTATATATATATACTTCGAGGGTGGAGTATTCTCTAGGATATATGTTTTTGACATACCTTTTTCCAGTAATAATGTTGCAAGGTAGCTTCATATTCCAAACTGTATAGTGTTTGGAATATGAACCTACTATTTCAGAAAAGTTAGTTCTATTGAGAATTTTCTTTTTAATTCAGTAAGAATGTGGAGCACCACACCTGGGAGTTTCTTCATTAGCCCTAGATCCTTGTTTGATCTGTTCCAACTAAAAGCAAACATTTCAATATCCGGTTGATTCTGGCAGCAGCATGTGTCCTTCTGTGCCAGCCTGCACACTCATTTTACTGCAGTTTTCATCACCCTGCAATGCATCGACTTTTGTCTGTTATCGTTTGCCCAGCTGGTCGTGTAAAATCATGCTGAACACAAAAGGCAATCATTAGCATTAAACATTAAAGAAAAAAAAGCATTTATGTTTTAAACAGACATGGCTTTCGGCACAGCATGGCTAGAGCAGTGGTCTAGTGGAGTATCCTATGGGATGGACTATGGTGAAATAAGGTGAAATCTAATGCTGAAAATTTGGAATCTGAGTAAAACAAAACAAATTAACAGCTTATGATGATCAGATAACGCCTAATGTAATGATCTAGGCAGTAATACCGGAATTGCCCCAAATAAATTTAAAATAGTCTGAAAATGGTAGCTAAAAAACCATAGCTATCTATAGCAGGATTATACTGTGTTCAAATTCAATTAAACAAATTAGTTGGGTACTACCTTAATCACTCTTATAAGTTTTATTCTCGAGGGCACTTCATATTCATTACAGCTATACTTGTAATTAAAGTCAAATATAACATTTCATTTTATTTGAGGATAATTACATTATGCCAGATGATTTGTTTACTGAAGCAGCATTTTTTATTGGCTGCAGTATCAATCTCGGATACCAGTTATTACATCCGCCATTCTAGGAAATGTTTTGGTTTTTCCATCATAGTAATGTTCGTGCTGTCGTATTTTATAGACTTTTACATGCCGCTGTTGTTTTTTTTTACAGTAGCTTCAGTCTTCTTCCGACTCATTTTATTTTTGCTGATTTTGTTTTCTGAAATACAAAGTCACTCCAGTAGGATTGTGTTATTCAGAATAGAACCCAGAGTATAAAGACCCTGCTGTCCTTGAAATCTTGAGACCCCCATTGACTTCATTCTTTATATGCAGGACTCACAAATCTTGCCATTTTTCACCACATTCTGGAAGGAACATTTGAGATTTGTAACATGAATAGTTTTTAAGCTTTGACAATTTTAAAGATCTTAAAAGAGTCAGTTAGGTTGAAAGCGTCCCCTCTCTCTAACTGAATACGTCTCGCATTGCTAGTGAACAATCAAACAATGGTTCACATGCAACATTTTACCTACTAAGGCAAAAAAAAAACACCATGCACCAGGCAGCCGGAAGATCCAGTTAATAGGTAAATGTATTAGTTTATTATTTTTTTTACTTCACTGGGAACAGTTTTGTTTGCCAGGTGGCATTAAGCTGGTTCCAAGTGCAAGGGAGTTAATGTGTGTTTACAATGGATGAGTGAACCTGTACAGTATGTTGCCTAACTTGCCCCTCTCAAATTTGCTGTATAATGATCTAAACAGTGGTGAATCAACCTAAACTCCCAAACCAACTGAACAAACAAGAAATACATTATGCTGTCATGCAAAAGTGTATAAACGTTCAAGGATGAGAGCTATAGAATGAAATTTCATATCAATACTGTTAACAGCTAGAAATCCTTTGTAATGAGATCCCATTTTGGGAAGTAATTGGACAACACAAAGTACATGTTTTCAGGAAAAGCTGCCAAAAAATAAGGCACAAAGAATGTTTGAAAAATAAAATATGGATAACAATATGATCTGTTATTGAAACCTGGCCTTCAAGTAGATCTAGCTTGTGGGTCATTCCATGCCAACTCAACCAGTGCCATTGCCCGTCCATCTCGGATTTTCTTCGAAAAATTCACCTGGGGGTTTTCGGACATGCTGAGTTCAGAAATGATAGCCATTATTTTTTTTTTTAATTTCTCCTTCGACCTGTGACCTTGCAAAGGTCAACCTAAAGTGAGAAAGGGACCTTGACCAAATCACCCTGGGTACAATTTAGATGCTAAAAGAATGTGAATAAAATGCAGATTTTCCTTCAGCAACTAAAACCAAAACAATTTAACAGAGCAGAAATTGTATAGTTTTTTTTTCAAGCAGATTTTTAGTTCTAACATTCAGAAAACTTACTAGGTCAGAAATTATAAAAAAAAAATATATACTGTATGTAGGCTACACTGTTTACCAGACATTCACAACTTTGAGAAGTGGACAGGAATTTAATATTTTTTTCCCAATTAAGCACAATTTTATATTTCTTACTGTTATCTAGAAACACATGTTAAGTGGTTTCTTAATTATCAGTTAAAGACCTTTAAGTTAAAATTATGTATTTTAGGGCACCCCAAGTAGATCACCTGGTAAAAGCATGGTGTGCAAGGTGAGTCCTACAGTCGGGGACGCAGGTTCACGCCCTGGCTGTGCGAAGTCGACAGTCATTGCTGGGGATTCCAGATGGTGATGTCAGGTGGACATCCACTCTCGAGTTCTTGGGTGTAAAAGAAGATATTGGCTTGGTCCTGGGATCTGAGGACACCCACTTAACCTTTCTCCTGAGCTGTGTGGGGAATTGCTGCGGTGAGGGAATGTAATTGAACATTCTAATTTTTGGAGAAAATAGTGGGTAAAATAATTACGTATTATACATGTAGTTTGAATTTCAGTTGGACCACTACAGGACCACATTTCATGGATGCACCTAAGTACAGTAGAACGTCTTGTATCCAATGTAATTGGTTACAGGTATCCATCGGATATGTAAAAATATCATATCTCGGGGGAGTCGTATACTATATTATAGTTGCTTTATTAATGTCAGGGCATTATACATTAACAATTTCACGGGGCGAGAGCCAGGTCTGGAGTGAAAGGTTGAAAACAAATGACCGAAGAGGGAGCTGGAAATAGAGCCCAGTCTCAATTTGAGGAAGATAAAGAGCAGAAGCTGCTAAAGAATAGTGTGTGGCCGGGGGTCCCCTCTGACTCATGCGGTGAGAACCCCCCCTCGGCGGGGGTGTGGTTGGCGGCATACAGAAGGGGGGGGAAGTGAGCCTCACTTACCCCCAAAGGTTGGACCCCTGGCTCCCCGCAGAACCCCACACCCGTGGGACAAACAATAGTTCACGTGCTAATGCATAACATGAAAGGAGGAAAAAGACATATGAGACAAACAAGATGGATTAGATTTGGGTAATTATGTGTTTACCTGCCGCACAGTGGAAAGGAAAAAAACCCTGTCCTATTGGAGGGAAAAACCTCTGGTGGACCCGATGGATCAGGTAGCCCCCTCTCCGGGCATGCTAACAATTATTTGGTGAGCTGCGGCAATATCGGAAACAGATGTGTGTATGTAGGATTCTACTGCTGAGGAGGACCAGCGCCCTAGGCTCTTAATTAAATGCTGATTGATGTTGGCTTTTACTGCTGAGGTGGCTGCTCCGATTCTAAAGGAGTGAGGAGTAAGATGAGAGAGGCAAGGTGAGTTGAGAACCAGTGTCTTGTAACTACTGCACAGGAGGAGCTGATGAACAGCGGATCCATCATAAGGAAAGGCTTCTTGCTGTAGATGTATCTGGACATGGAGGTATAGGGACATAATAGAGAATTCATCTTCGACAGCTGTATAAATTGACCCTGACGAAGTTGATCTGTCTTAGAGATGCGGAGCATAATTAGGAAATGAAAATCTGGAACTATGGAGATGTCGTTAGAACGAATGCCGAGAGAAGGGAAGCTGGAAAGAGATGGGACTGTATATTCGGAACATCTGAGAAATCCAAAGAAAGCAGTTAAGCACATGACTTCCATGAGGATATCATTGAAGGGGTTGAAACAGCCTTTTCGCAAGATTGACATGAGCAACATGGGAAGTCGAGATGGGGAAGTAAGAGGGGAGCTCTTAGATATGCTGCGGAGTGTCAGGCGGATTGCTGAGACATAGCATGAGACGGTAATGGAACTGGATTCCGGAGATGTACTGGATTCCGGAGAGGTGTAGAATGTCTTGTGCGTGGAGGATAAAGGCTAGGATCCAGTCTTGATTAAATGGAACTGGCTGATTTTTTTTTTCTCACGCAGAAGGAGGAGAAAGAAGACCAGTCTGTAGAATAGGATGATCTTGTTGATGGAGCTAGGGCAGCGGACATGTAATTTCTAGCCGATTGAAGAAGGTTGAAGAGAGGAGAGCTCACAGGAACACTAGGTGTTGGTATTGCGGAACTTGGAGAGGTGCTGGAGCTGCTGCGGGAACCAACTGCTGAAATCTGGTGATCTTCTGTATTATTGTGGTGAATTAGTGTAGAAAGAGAATGACGGTGGATGGAAGTGGGAGCTTTAGAGCAGTGATCTGTAACAGTGTGTGGTGGACTGCCGTCAGTAGTGTGCAGTGGCCTGCTGTAGAGAGCACAGATCTGCAGAAGTGAGTGAAAAGAAACTCATTGTGAGATCTGAGCAAATTTAAGCTGCATGAAGGGATTGCAGGAGGTTGTTGCACAATTGTCTGCCAACCAGAATTTTGATAGGATGTCGATGTTGGTCTTTAAGTGTTAAGGTGTTTTAGATAGAGCTGAAGATGAGGCTGCTTTCGGGAGAGATGTAGAATGCATTGCTCTGAGGCCGCTGCAAAACCTATTGATTTGATCAGGAGCGATCTATGAGTGTATTGTCCATTGCAAGGTAGGAGGCTGCTTTGACTGAAACTCTGATAAATCGAAGAACATGGTTTCCGTACCTGACTGGCAGCTCACATCGAATAAAATATTAGCCTTCCGAAGTAAAATTGATCCTGTTTTGAAAATACATGACTTTCGCAGTGAAAGGACCAGCTAAAATATAGAACTTGTGGTGTTATACTGCCATCTAGACGTTATGATTAGAATAAAACCGTTGGCTTTAGAAAATGTTGCCGGGTTGAATAGATTTGATTATTGTGATCAATAGTCCACGTGATTGGAATGTTTATCCTAAATGCTTTGATGCTGTATCATGATTGTATTTGGACAGAGGACAGTAGAATGGGCTGTGGATGCGCAGAGTCTGCAGGCATTGGCTCACAACTGCTGAAAATGTAGTTAAGAGGTCTAAAATCAGGGAAAGACCGATCAACAAAATGGTTATCTGCACATAAGATGGTGGAGGCTTTAGCGGAGTATGCTTTATGGTACTCCTAGAACATAGTACCCCCCGTATCTAACCGAGAGCTCCATGATGTAGAATAAATTATTGATCCAGCTCTTGACACCGGTGTGGAACTTAATGTCGTGTGACTTGAGTGTAACATTGGTACCTTTACCTTTAATTATTTATTTTCTGATGTTAGGAGAGAGAGAGAGTGATGCCAGATAGAAGGGGCTGTTGAAATCACAGGCAGCTCGTCAGTACAGGCAAGTGAGGCATGGCCTGCTGAGCGTTGTCTATCTGACTATCTATGAAAACATTTTGCATATTCGTTATATATTTATTATTAATTTAAATCTATATTGAATACATATTTTAGGACAGTTAAGCATGTATATAAGTAAGTTACCATAGGTCCACGAGACGCGCCTGCAGTTGATTTAAATGTCACGAATTTGGCAAGTTGAACTTGCTCTCTCCAGTTGTGAAAACGCAGCGGCAGGAGGCTGAAAGATTGCAATACTGAGGCACAGAGCTCACAGGGCTTCATGAAACTGCATGGTTACCACGGCAACTTAACACTCCCAGTAGTTGCTCGATGAGAAAATACCTTTAAGAAAATAGCTTTCAGAATCTTGTTGAAGTACCAATCTTTAAAGAAAAGTCAGGGAGGGCAAACAAACAAAGCTTCTCAATAGATGTTAAGGGCAAGGCGATTGCTGCAGATGGGAATGTTGCCTTTGTCGAATCTTTATAATGGAGACGCAGCGGAGGTTGAATAATGGAGCTCCGCTTTGAACGGCACAGCTGGAGATTAGACAGTTGCAGGCTAAACTGGTAATGCAGCTGCTGCAGCGAGAAAGAAGCTGAAGGACGAGAAATCTTCGTATCAGATAGGAAAATTGCTCTAAATCATCTGAATCGGTGAGAGAACGAAAAGACGAAGTTTAGCCATTAGTAAAAAGAGAAAGTTTAAGCACATTTGACGAAGTCTGAGCGATTTGCTAGAAAGCGAAAACAAACTGAAAACGCTAGACAGCGAGCTGTGTGAGATTCAGACTTAAATAGGAAATAGGAGAAGACTGATAGGGAAAGCAGGATGGAGCCCCGGATCTCGCCCCCCGAAATACGCCTATAGGCTATCACGTCATTTTTATACCGGATTAAGTCTGCTCCTTCCTGCATCTGTAATATATTGTAGCAATACCATTTTTAATCACTTTTGCGTACATACTGACATCACCGTGTGGCCAACGGAAATTGTTAGTACCTGTAATTTTTATATTTTTTATGTACAGAACTTTAATTTATGACATGAAAAGGTCAAATTAATACAGAACTAAAGAATGGATCTATTGGTTATGAAAAGCAGGCACTGGCACTGTATAAAACTGGAATGTAAAACAAACAAAAAAAAGCTGTATGATTAAAGTGTTTTCATTCTAAAATGTGAAACAGCTATCCCGCTGGATTTGTTAAACCGTCATAATTAGCTGTAAAACTGAGTGAGGATTAGGGAGTCTTGTAATTGTTTTATTGGATAACTGTTGGTTGCTCAAGTTCTACTCTAGTGGTTTTATTGGTCTGCTTTCCAGGAATCTTGGCAGTGGGAAACTTCCTGCCTGGAATATAAAGCATGATGTATTTAAGTAGTGGGCTGGGGAGAGGCACAGAAAGCACTGGAATGGAAAGTTTTGCACATTGCAGATTCGTTATTCCTGTCGCCTTTATTTAGGATACGCCTATTACCTTCTAGCAATTTGAAAGCCTGGAACACGGCTGACAGAGGCTGGGTGTTAGTCATTTTATTTCTAAATCACAAATTCCCTACCCACTACTGCATTTGCTTTGATTTTATGACTAAACTGCCATGAGGTGTATAACAAAAGTCGAAGTGGTTTAAAGAAACACCCATGATTAAAATCGCCAAATTGCCTGTGTTTGCTTACTGCAGGTCTACAGTAATATTAATGTATTTTACATCATGGAAGTTCTGTGCTACACAAAGCTTATTCTGGATGCAGCCTTGAGCAGCTGCTGTTGTACAATCCTCCTTTTGCAGTAGGTATACCTACTGTAATGTGCATAGATAATCTGTCCTTAATAAGTAACATTTAAAAAGATAAACTGGGGAATATATATAACTAGGACTTGCTGGTTGTCTAGTTCAGTGTTCTCATAGCCTTTTTCTTCATGTAGATACATGCAAGATCACTGTACCTGGGGAAACATTCTGGTATCTAAATATCATAGTGGCTGTTAAACCATTCTCAATGCAGATTTAAAAGCATGCTATTTTGCAAGTATTGAAATTATTATTATTCATATTATTTATTTATTTATTAGCAGACGCCCTTACCCAGGGCGACTTAACAGTTGTATACAAAAAATACATATCAAGAATTACAGTACAATTAAAATCAAGGTACAAAATATAATGACTTTAGTCCTAATAAGAGCAAATACAAAACACTGTACGATTTGATATCGGGGCAGTTCAAGAGCAGGTAACAGTGTTGATAGTTACATGAGGGTTAGATAGGTGTGCAGGTGAAATACAAAATACTACAGATTGGGTTAAGTGCAGGATTAAAAACAGTAAACTAGGGAGCAGATAAGTGCAAGTTGAAGTGCATTAAGGCAGAGTGCTATATTGTCCAGAAGGGAAGAGTTGAGATTTACAAGTGTTCTCTGAAGAGGTGTGTCTTGAGGAGGCCCTGGAAGGTGGTCAGGGACTGGGCAGTCCTGACATCTGTAGGAAGGTTGTTCCACCACTGTGGGACGAGTGTAGAGAAGGAGCAGGCACTGGAGGCAGGGGAGCGTAGAGGAGGTACAGCCAGTCTTCTAGTGCAGGTCTGGTGGGGGTGTAGGGAGAGATGAGGGTCTGGAGGTAGATGGGTGCAGGCTGGTCAAGGCATTGGTAGGCGAATACAAGAGTCTTGAACTGGATGCGAGCGGTGATCGGGAGCCAGTGGAGTGAGCGGAGCAGTGGAGTAGTGTGGGAGAAGCGAGGTAGAGAGAGCATCAGGTGAGCAGCGGAGTTCTGGATGAGCTGGAGTGGACAGGTGGCGAATGCAGGGAGGCCGGCCAGGAGCGAGTTGCAGTAGTCTAGGCGGGAGAGTACCAGGGCCTGGACAAGGATTTGCTTGGAGTAGTTGGTGAAGAAGGGTTGGATTCTTTGTATGTTGCTCAGGAAGAAATGGCAGGTGCGTGCTAGAGTGGAGATGTGCTGGGAGTAGGAGAGGCAGGGGTCCAGGGTTACTCCGTGGTTCTTGGCTAAGGCAGATGGAGAGAGCGAGGTAGATTCCAGAGGAATGGAGATAGAGAGATCAGAAGGGGGGGGGGGAGATGAGGAGGGGAAGAAAAGGAGGTCAGATTTAAAGAGGTTGAGTTTGAGGTGATGCGAGTGCATCCAGGAGGAGATAGCAGACAGACAGGAGGAGATACGGGAGGGGATAATGGGGTCAGAAAGGGGGGAAGGAGAGGAAGATCTGAGCATCATCAGCATAGAAACGGTATGAGAAACCATAGGATGCGATGAGGGGCCCAGGGAGCGGGTGTTGAGAGAACAGGAGAGGACCCAAGACTGATCCTTGGGGGACTCCTGTTGAGAGAGGGTGAGGTGTGGAGGTTGAGCCGCGCCAGGTTACCTGGTAGGTGCGGTCAGAGAGGTACCGGAGATTTCCAGGTCAGCAAGAGAGGATAGGAGAAGAGTGATCAACAGTGTCAAAGGCAGCAGAGAGATCAAGGAGAATTAGGACAGAGGAGAGAGAGGCAGTACAGGTAGAGTTTAGCGAGTTATTGACAGACAGGAGAGCAGTTTCAGTGGAGTGAGTAGAGCAGAGTATGGGCAATAGCAATACAATCAATACAGCAATACAATAGTTTCAATGTGCTTCAATGGGATCATACAAGTACAAAAAGCTGTGTGGAAACCAGTCAAATTGCAAATCAACCTCTATGCAATTTAACCACACTTACAACAGTAGAACACCTAATTAAATATAGCTAATGTCAAGAGTTGGAATGAGGCCTCTAGAAGCCACTGGGAGAGATTGCTTGCTCTACAAGCTGGTCCTGTTTCCATGCTATATAAATACACTTCAATCAACCACAGCTCTGAATACTTTAGAAAATGAATTCCTTCAAACCAGCTAATGTAGTTACATCAGCAACAAGGATTCAATTGTCCTACCAAAATCGCTATTTTCTGCCTGTCTACTGCAAACAGCTAAACACAATCCAAGCAGGATCTGTCACATTAAAGGAAACCCACACATCTTGCAAAGTTATTTGTGGTCAGGAGTGGGGGTGGGGATAGAGGATAGTTTTGCGAGGGAAGATCAATTGGATTAAAACCAGATAGAGACAAAGAGGAGCCGTTACCCATTAAGGTGGCTGTTTGTGTAGTTTATCATTATGTGTTTATTTTGGCTGCTGTGTGGTTTCTGTTTAACCTCTCAGCAATTGGCAAAACCATGCCTTTGGTTTATAGGACCGTTTTTTTGTTTTGTAATGTTAAGACACCCTGGAGAGAGAGACAATGGAAACTTTAGTTTAACAGTCATTTGGATTAGAATGAAAGTTTTGATATGTACTGTAAGCTGTGGGTTGGTGATTGCTAAATCAGATGCACTGTTGGCTACTAACCATACAGTATGCTCACATAAAGTGGACAAGGAGCTCCAGTAGGGGGTCAGATCTTATAATAATTAAACTTGTGGTTTATAAATGGTTGAACGCTTTTGATTTCTTAACAAATGGTAACTAGAAAAGCTATGGTAGGGTCATTCCATGCCAAATCAGTATGGCTTCAGGGCCATCTCGGTAGTGTTCCACATTTCAGTGCTGTTACTGTAACTATCACGTGAATTTTGAAGCCCATTTGGCAATTAGTGTGCAAGTCATCATATCCTACTTACTTTTTAAATGCATCCTTCTCAGAATTCTGTCTTTACTCTTAAGTACATCAGGTACACCAGATTTTAACCATTAACCAATCTTCCTGTAACGCCCTGGCCCTAATGGAACACATGTCGTTGTACATCAAATCAATGGTATGAAAGTCACTCTTGAAATCAGTAAATGTTGCAGTAAGAATACCTCTGTTAAGAAAGGGGAACAAGACTGAAAGGCTAAAATCTGCACAAGAACACCGAAATTGGACTATGGAACAATGGTCAAAGGTGCTTTGGACTGTTGATGGATGGACAACAACACCTGTGCCTTCTGCCAGTTGTGTTGTCAAGTCAACGGTTGTCTTCTTTCTATTTCTTAAGGATATTATCTTCAAGTATTGCTCATCCTTGTTAGACAGCTTTTTGGGTCTTCCAGTCCTGGGTTTGTCAATTACAGATGATGTTTCTCTGTACTTGTTGATTATGCTTCAGATACCACACCTTGAAAATCGAGTGATGCAAGCTATTTCACTCAATGTTTTTCGTCAAGGTTGTTATAATAGTAGAAAACATTAGTGGAGGCTTTGAGTAAATTCTTGATGCTCATAATGCATCAGAGTAGAAAAATGCAACATGTCTAAGACTTCTGCACGTCGACAATTCATGGCTTTTTTAGATAATGACACAAACTGTTTCGTTCCAGTTAATGATACAAAACGTATTTGTCCTGTAGTAAACTATGCATTCGTTTAAATGTAAAGAACGACTAAATGTACAATATTAAAACACTGCTCTTTAATTTCACTTCGTTTTCTTTCTTTTTTTCTCGTGCTCGTTATGTGATGTCATAGGCAAACATCACTCAGTTTATAGCATGACCTGCTTTTTATCACAAATTATGCGTGCACGGCAATCATGAGACAAAGCGGGTTCATCTGTGTGTGTGTGTGTTTTAATGTTAGCTGTTACAATTTCACAACCACACTTTCAAACAAAAAACAATTTTCTCAATAGATTCAGCCCTAGTGGGGATTCAGTACAATGCACACGTACAGTACATAACATTATGTCTTTGTTTAAATATTTAACCAGAAACTTTAAAACGAAAACAAGACATTTTTAAGAGAGTTTTGTGAGATACAATACAGTTCAAGCATACTCTATATGTGTGCACTTTAACTAAAAGATCATCTGTAATGTTATTTTTTTAATAGTCATAACAGGTGCTGTAATTGAAGAGATGGTTTAATCGCCACACTGCTGTAGATTTTATTTTAGCAGGCGCTTTGGAAGTGACATCTGACACCCTTTTTCTTGTTATAAAGCTGACCAAAAAACATTAACTAAATTGTTTTTCATTTTTGTATTTCTTTGGCACTAGAAAACTACTTTTTACCAAAAGTTAATCCCCCTAAAAGGCAGCAGCAGAACATTTAATCTAACTACTGTTATCTCAGTAGTACCAAGAACAGGTCAAAGAAAATGAAGAATATGTTTCTTCTTGTTGCTTGGTAACCCAAAATCATGTATTCCTAATACAAAGACACACTGTAACACTTTAAAACCCAATAAAAAAAAAAATGCTAGGTTGCTAGTTGTCAGTTTAATAGTGGGTATTGATTTTCTTTTTTCTTCAAAACTTTTGATAGAGTAACAAAAGGTGTATTTGGGTTCAAACTGTCAAGGTTCAAGGAGGATTAGGAAAAATAAAATAAAAAGGGTATTGTCCTGTTTGCTTTATAAATCGGACATTTGAGGTTTTGAATATCATTTTTGGATTGAAATATCTATCTCACGGTATTTCTATTATAATTTCTAAGTGTTTTATTATCTGTTAAATAAAAATAACAAGATCACACAGTATATCGGCAGTGATATTTTCTTTTCTATTTCTCAAACTTTTACTTTCTTTGTCGGGTGCCTTGAACAGTTGTATATTTTACATCTAGCTAGGCCATGCACGAAATGATTTAAAAAATAAATCACAACAGTGCATTCTAGATTTCTGTGGATGGTTTTAGCTTTTCAGAGATATTCTATATGTGCTTCAGGTTATATTTGAATTCTGAGTGAATCAACATTTTTAAATCTAAGCATAAAACATATATTTTGTATTTGGCCTTTTACTAGCAAGCACTTTTTAAACTCTTTTTAGTTGGTTATATTTTTGTAACACACTCTGGGATGCTGGTACAGTCTCTACTAACAGTAACTGTACACCCTTGTATTGTTCAATCTCACCAATCTTTGAAAGGTATACCTATATGGTTCTATGTCAGTAAGCAGTTTTCTATTTAATATTACCACAATGGTTATACTGTACATGGAAAAACAAGGACCAAGGGTTTGTCAGTGTCTCCAATAAAACAACCAAACCTTCCATATCAGGAATGTAAGCCCTTAAAATCACTATTGTGCATCATAAGTAACTGCAATATGTACCAGATAGTGTGCTGTCAGTCTCCTGAACCTGGCTTTGATTATCCTGCCAGATGAGAAAGAGGAATCGGATGGCATGGGATGAGGAGTGTTGTGATGTCAGGATGCTGTTGGAATACATTTCCAAACTATACTCTTTTATTTAGCAACACTGTTTATTTGTATTAAGATATTGTCCTTCTTATTGTGTGTCTGTTTCTATAACCAATATTCTTTTTTTTTTTTTTTTTTTTTTAGAAAAGCAGAAGATTTCAGAAAAAGTACTGAGCACTGTGCCTACTGAAAAGCAATTAAACAAACTCTCTGTCAGACTAGGACCTGAGTGGGAGACTATCTTGATTGAACTTGGTTTGACTACTAATGACATCTACCGGTGCAAAGCCAATCATTCTTGTAACGTGCAGTCCCAGACCATGGCCGCCTTCGTGATGTGGAAACAAAGGTTTGGGAAACGAGCGACCGTGCAGTGCCTGCTCAGTAGCTTAGAGGCAGCAGAAATAGACCCCTCTGTAATGGATGATATATTTCAGTGAAGAAATAACCGAATTGCTGGAACTGATTGAGGATGAAGATTTTGACAGTTTTCTGTCCAAAGAAGACCAAGCTGATGGGTTTCTCTAAAGCAAACAAACATTTCATATTAATTTGGTATTTATCATCATATGTTGCAATAATTATTAAATACGATTCTATCAGCCTTCATGAAAACAGGGGATGGGGGCTATTCAATTGATCCAGTCCTGAGCTGTCCAACCTTCCCATTAATCCCACTAATCTTTCACTACTTTATGTTACCTGCATAAGCAGTATTACATTAGCACTAACTTGGATCTGTGACGCCAGTCATTTGTTTACAAGTGTTGTGCCTGTCTCAAAAGTGTATTCTTGTCTGAACAAATCTGTAAAATGGTGTAAACAGCGGTGGGTATTTAGATCTGCCACTATTTTGATCAATTAGATAGACCTTCGAGTGTTTGCTGTTGTCTCCTGGTGCTGTTTCAAAACATGAGCTTGTGGTGAAGGAGACCTATATGATTAGTCTGAACTGCATTGTAAGTCTTAAAAACAGTATAACATTCTTAAGTGAACATGAAGCAATCCACCTTAAATGGACAGACGTTCAACATTCTCTACAGTATTTAAACACCTTTAGCCAAACTGTGGTCTGCATTTCATTTGCATTCCGAAAATTCCTATTTGTTGGAACTTTAAAATATATGAACATTGTCCATTAGAAATAAGAGAATCAAGCTCCATTTAACTTATATCAGGTATATCAGGTATAGGGAAGAAATTGGACATGTTTTAAGGAAATACAAGTTTTACATTTCATATTTTGATAATAAGTGTTTCACATGGATCTACAATTTTGAAGTGTAGGCTTGTTTGATCTGAATTAAATCTTTGTGGGAAAGAACAGTCTAGTAGAAATCTAGAGCGCACAAAGTATAATATTGTTTTTCAAATGTATAGTTAGTAAATTCATTCGATGTTGCTTGCAAATTGTATACACAGGTTAAAAAAACAAACAAAAAAACATGTGTCATGTTAGTATATAGTTGTGTTTTAACATAGTTGCTTTCCCAACCAGTAACCAATTTATAATAAATCTCTGTCTATTCATCGGTTTTAGTAAAATTCTTGGAATAATTGAATGGATCGCTTGGCAGAATACCCAAGTAGAATATCCTGAGGAAGTGTTATGACTTTGAGACTGGAGTATATTAAATAATTCACATTGGCAAAGCAAGCCTCCATGTTTACCCAATAATCTTTCAAGAGGTGACTGCAACCCCATTTTACAGGAATCCTAAGAGAAGTAACAGGTCGCTCATTAACTCTTTCAGCGCTTTAAATAAAATCAAAAATCGGTAAAGCTCGTTAAACGTCGAATCCCCCAAAAATATGTGTTCGACTGAAATAAATTTCTATAGGATAAACGTCAGTTAAACCACTGGCTGTTTTTTTTTTCTTACCAAAAATAATAATTTAAGAAATCATCTCTAGTCTGTGTAGTTTTTAATACTTGCTGTCTGTAGGTCTCCGCGGCAGGACGAAGCGGGACAGTCTTCCTTACTCCAGTGAGTCCAGCTCTCTTTCAGTACTTATTCTTGTTTAAATGAACACAGTGGAGCATCTCAATATCATTGCCATTGTAGAGGGAAATACTCCACAAAGAGATATAGTACTGCCTTAACTGCAAAACTGCCTCAGATAAAAAATGCAATCTGTATCAACCTTTCCAAGGCCTTTGTTCTTGGAAACGATTGCCTGCTTTTCTAGAAGCATAGATATTATTTTCCTTATAATCTGTGAACCATCACCAATTTCCTTGAAAGTGAGGGAAGGTGGATAATATGATTGATACATTATCTCATAAGAGGTACTGTCAAAGCCTCATGTGCATAGGAGATTAACTTGGATGCTATACAATAGCTAACAAATTGTTCATCATGCGGGTATTTGAATTCTAAAAGTCCCATTTTAGAATTTCTTTTGTTCATCATAGAGATTGAACTTTTCCACCAAAATAAATAAAAAAAATTTTAAAAAAAACCTATTCACGCTGTCTTCTCAGGACAATTGAATGGCCTTTGGCAATGCTGCAGACCTCTTAAGAACACACTGTTCATGCTGACTGTCCCAAAAAAAAACTGAAGCAGTTTTGTGAGCACAACAGCCCACTCCGGAACTAGAAGAAGAATTGGGTCTGGTTGTGTATGACAGTGCAAGCATAAGAAAATAACTACTTGTACAGAATGTTTAAGAAATGTATTTAATTATATCCTGATGTAACTGTCATTGACACTGTTATCTGCTCCGGTATTGAATCCTATTTTGTCGTATACTTGTACTTGCTAGAACCGATGTAATTGTATTTTATCTTGCTCTTAATTGTATTAATACTGTACTTGTACTGTGATTCTTGAAATGTATTTTTGTTTACGACTGTAAGTCGCCCTGGATAAGGGCGTCTGCTAAGAAATAAATAATAATAAACAAGAACAAAACTGAATCAGCATATTGAGTTTGGATCACAGCTGAAGATTAGAATCTGTTTATTCAATCATTGGCAATATACTGAATATAGAAGAGTCGTGGGTGTATCCATCATGTGAAAAAAAGATACAGTGCCATCTTTATCCAAGAACGTTATTTATGCTGGCTTAATCATACTAAAATAAAGAGTTTGGTTTATGGTGTTTCAGAGTATAATTATTCCTATATCTTTGGTCCAACAACTCATTTATAACTTGGAAAATAAAGCAATTTGAAATCATTATTGACATTTTTACAGAAAGACAGTAATGGGTATTAAAGGCCTTTTATGAAGGCTGATCAATGTTGCTTACATTGCAAAAATGTTCCCCTAGTGAAGGCTATTGTGCTACAGATAACACAACCTTTTGTAATCTCCCACGGTCTGAGAGAGCAGATTGTTAGTGGCATGCAGCTGACTTGTTAAAATTGACCGAGTGTATTATTGGATAAGCAGCAGGTGTCTGATTGGATTAACTTTACCTACTTTATAATTGGATTTTAAGCAGGGTTTTGATAGGTTGGAATATAGCTAGGAATTAAGAGGAATGTTCTGCTATTGGTTGATTTACATATGCATTTAACTAACATTTAATTTATTGTTAATCTTAAAGGTATTGATTGTTGATTATTTTGACATAGAATGAAAATTGCAGAATAAAACACAAATTAATGCTCATTTCATTTCTTAGAAGGAACAAGGTGCAGTTTAAGGACATTGTCTAATCATATTTTCTTTACCAAAGAATTTTGAAATGTGCAGCAGATGAAGTATTCAAGGCTAGGTAGTAGTTCTTGTGAAAATTAAATTTCAATCGGCTAGAGTAGAAGAAAGCTAAACTATTAAAATTCAACTTCTAGGTGTATCACAGTCTTGTCCAGTTTTTATTACATTTTTCCTTTGTTACGGCTTTCTGTGTATCACATTGATAACCTTGCAGGTAATTTCAACATTCTTAATTCCTCCCTTTGAAATGCACCACCACTAACAAGAAAATAGGAAAACAAACACACCACTCACCCCCAGCTGATGGCACCCTGAGCCCCCTAAATACACACAAAAAAAAACATGCACATACCACCCATCCCCACCTGATGGCACCCTGAGCCCCCTGAATAACACAAAAAAACAGGATCGCCACACACTCTAGCATTGGCAAACTGACCCCGCAGTCATCCAGCATCCATAGCTACCAATGGGCACTGCCGTCTGTCATTGACACAAAACAACACCCCCCCCTGATCAAACACAATACTTTGTAGGGTCCGGTATAGAGGGGCATTATGCATACTTTCTATGTTGGTGAAGGTGGTATTGGCTACTTAGGTGACCCTTGATCTTTATGGAATAGCAGTATCTGTTGTTTTGTTCTGTGAATGATTCTGTATTTGGAAATGTTATTAAAAGGTCAAATTCAAATAAGCTATGTTCCAATAACACCATGCAAACACATTACAGGTTTGGAAGCAATAGCTGGAATGACAAACGTACTTCTGTCTTTCAATTTCCATGTGAATTATGCAGGTTACAGAGCCCATTCAAAATGTATCCAAACCAGTTTTAGAGGGTAAAATGTAAGCCGATAAACACAAAAAACAAAAAATACATACTGTGGCAGGGTTGAGGCCTGCCCCTGTAAATGAATGTATTTTGGTGGTGGTTTTGTTTGTAATTAAATAAGTGTGTTTAATTTAGATAATTGGAAGGAATTTGCAGCAGGTGGCCAGGTGTCAATTGAAGAATTGATCAACAATTAACCCTGGTCACCTGCCTTTAAAGGAGGCTGCAAAGCTAATTCCCTTATTCTTTGTTTGCTGTTTGTTTGTTTGGTGTTTTCGTCTGCGTTAAATGACAGTCACGGCAGCATTTGTGACGTCAGGCAGGAAAAACAGTAGCTGTTTACTTTTATTCTATTATGTTTTTTGTTGGCACAGCCATTGTACAGTTTAAATGCATAACATATACAATGTTAATTACTTTTAGCAAAAATATGAATTTGTAAAATGAAACTAATTGTTCCATTGGGCATGTTTTGTACTCCTGTTCTTTGGCAGTTGAGCTTTCTTGTATTGTTTGTATTTAAGGTACTTATGTTCGCAGTTACATACAGCATTTCGAATTGTGTTTACTACGTACTTCGTTTATAAAGTACTGATTTCCATTGTCCCTTGTGTGTATTTCCTTCCACACTAGGGATACCATTGCTGGTACCCTACTGGCGGCCACCAATAACCTCCTGTCGATAATATAACCTGGACGCCTAAGTGGCGTTTCAACTACAAACCCTGTGTGTCTCTCTCGTTTCTCAGCGCATACCCACACAGTAACAGAACACCCCTGCACATACATATTCAATTAAAAAAAAATACATTTCTCTTCTGTCCTTAACTAAAGGTTACAATGGTCGGCCTGGCATTCTTCCTTTTTTAACATGCAAAATATTTTCTGCAGTTCTGGCACAGCTCTGCAGTTGGTGATCAGCATGCCAGTCGAATACATAAATAGTTTTCTATCTGACGTTCCAAAACGAATGGTTGCCTGAGAGCATTATTTGCAAAGGATACATTATTTTTCTTAAGAGTTTTGTCAGCTCCTATGATGATCCAGGCCTGGACTTCTGAGTGAGACCTAAGGCATATTTCACAGTTGATTGGGAATGACTGAATGAGGGCAAAAAAAACAAAGTCAGAACCCATGGCCTGATTTCCAGAAACCGCTGAGCATTTCTCAACAGAAGACATACAAAACGTCATTAGAAAGTGTCTTGGGTCATTAATTCAATGTGACATTAATTCAAAATGTTCTTTTTATTCCTGATTAAATCTCTTTAAGTTTCCAAAGATGTTGTTTTAAATGTGCTTTAAAATATTTGTGGTGGATCACTGGTTTTTCATAGTTAAATGCAAGGGCATGAGATCAGTAGATTCTAGAAAGTTTGAAAAGGGGAAATTTGTAAACCGAAACAATGCTGCCACTATACAAAGTTCCAGAGTAAGTGTAAACCTCACGCATTATGGAACCAATTAGTAACAGTAAAAGGATGGCTTTGATGGAAATAATATACAGGGCCTTATTTGTGAAGCATTACAGTAGTGTGCTATTACATGCATCAGATTTCAATGCAAATACTGGCCTGCTAAAGCCTTATGAGTAAAGTCCACAGTATCTGTAACACTAACTTGTCACAGTGGTACTGTACAAACTGAAAAGGTGACACATTCCATTTTTTCCCTAAAACAGGGGTCCATTATACCTAGTGTAGAACCATATCGAATGTTTTAAAATGAAAATAAAAAGTCTGTTTCTTTTTAAAAGCACATGAGAGACCGATATAATGAATGAATGTGCACTCAGAAGAACATTATGAAACTATGTTGTTATTATTATTTGTTTATTTAGCAGAAACCTTTATCCAAGGCGACTTACAGAGACTAGGGTGTGTGAACTATGCATAAGCTGCAGAGTCACTTACAATTACGTCTCACCTGAAAGACAGAGCACAAGGAGGTTAAGTGACTTGCTCAGGGTCACACAATGAGTCAGTGGTTGAGGTGGGATTTGAACTGGGGACCTTCTGATTACAAGCCCTTTTCTTTAACCACTGCACCACACAGCCTCCTATTTAGTTAGCAACTAAATGCCTGAATATCACAAAGCAGTCACTGTAAACATTTCTTAAGGCAATCAGACAATCTTAGCAGCAAGCACACGTTTCTCTAGCTTCTATATTTATACCACTCTAGGAGTAAACATTGAGATAATTAACTGTCATAAATATTTAAATGAAAGTTTTAAAAAACTGAAACAGATCAGACTTCTTACCTTACATTTCTCGTAAGAACTCCTAACTGTGGTTGTGAATTCAACTTCAATGCATTACAAAATGCCTTCAAGTTTTTAGATAAGAATTATCAGTTTTGTAAGCACTATGGGTTTGAAAATGGTATCTTTGAAAGTAGAATGATAAGACTGCAGCCTTGGTGTACTGCTGATTTAAAAGTGTTGTATGAATATATATATGTGATCTAAATTAATTGAATTGCAAGAGGTCAAGCCAAGACAAGGCAGTCTTTGATTTATAATGCCTGTGGTATAGTCTTCTTTTAGTGTTACAGCTGTGACTAGTGCTTTGGGTTTTTTTTAGTAATACAGGGTCTGGTCACTTTATCAGCAACAACTTCCAAAATGTTTCCAAAAAATGAATCGCATGAGAGTATATACCCATATATAATATTGTAGTGTCCTATAAATAGTATGTGCTGAAGTAAACTATACTCTTTTTGGACGGTACATAGTATTTTTTTTAGATATTGATAAGACCCTGTGCTGTAGTCTAACAGAAAATTATTTTCAACATGGGTAGATGTAAATACTAAACAAGAAAGGTGATTTAACCACCCCTTCCTGTACATAATATGACACACAAAGGTGATGTTGTTGTTGTTGTTGTTGTTGTTGTTTTGAAATGACTGCGCTGCTAAATGTGTTTCAGTCTTGTTCAGCCAATCTTGAGTGCCCTGGAATGTTCACATCACCAACACCTCATAATGGTACAGGACACATGAAGTTCATGCTAAACCTTAATGCAATGTTTATGAAATCACAATAAGGCTTGCTTCTGATTAGTGCCGTATGTCCCAACATTCACGTTACAATACACACTTTTAAACTCTGGAGGGCCATTCCACATCAGGTTTTAGAGGTTATCAAATCAATGTTTTAACAGATTAATACCTGAATGGAGGTGTGATTGGTTCAATTAAGTAATTAGGGGTGTGGTTGTGTAATTTTGGTTTTATGTAGCGTTTTCAAGTTACATGAGCTTCTTGTTACTGTAGTCCCTGGTGCTTGTTGATACATCTCAAGTTAACAAATTGTATGCATATGGGTCTACAATAAGGTAAGTTGGCAAGACCGCTTATGACCTCACAAAGGGAACTAAATCAAGAAGCATGTTGTGTTATTCTGTCTCCTTGGGAAGCTGCTTAATTGGAAACCCAATAATATTAATCAATTAAAATTAAAAAGGCACATGTAAAAGACCAAGCTGCTTCAACCAAGAATCAAGTGGCTTACCTTAAATGCTTAAATGCTATAATTCTGTTAAACAATCCTAGTGTAAGTAAAGCCTTGTACAGTGTTTTGGTAACCCATAGTGACAATACAGCACTATTACTTGTAACATGCCCATTTTGAATTAGAAGACTGTACCTTTCTGGTCTGTACCAAATGGTTCAAGCAGACATCTGAGGAATTTTTTCAAGATTACCTATTGAACATTTCCAGGAACAGCAATGAAAGCCAGTAAAAAGCTTTCTTGGAAACCCACTCAGTGCTAAATGGCACCAGGCCAAAAGCGCTGTGCAGAAAATCTGGTTTGGAGTTTGGAATGGCTTGTTAATCCATTGCTGAACAGACTTTTTAAAACTCTAACGTCTAGTGGCATTCATTTCCACAGCTGTATAAGATGAGTCTGCATTCATTACCAAAACTAGCCCTTGTACAGTATTTGCTAACAGGGTATTTATGTACAGTAGCTTGAGACAGTGAGTGTAGGACCCTTTACAATAATAACAGAATATACAATACAGCCTTGTTTTATGAACTCTAAACTCCTTACCTCATTGGTTAATTGGTGGAGACAAGTAGCAAGCTGGAGGAGTGGGGCTTGCCATCCTTGAAATGGTTATATTGGAGAGATCTGGTGCATTCTGGGGGCCATGTTGTACAGAATATGCCTAGAAAACACTGAACACCCCCCAGGAATACCCATCATTCCAAAAGTCTGATATTGTATCTCATTATACAGTTCCCTTAGCAGCAAAATATTTCAATGGGGCTGACATTTTGGCTTTCCTTTTAACCTTCCTTGGGTATGTTTTCCCCCCTGTAGAAGGTTTTTTAACATCATTTATTTTAGACATTGTCATGTGGATATTATAATAATCTATATATATATAGATAAAGAAAATTCATAAAACAAGAAATAGGAATAGGAATCTGATGCATTCTTCAACAAAATTCTCTGGTCCAATGCGACTTAAATAGAACTTTACCCCAAAAATGGACAACAGTATGTTTGGAGAAAAAAAGGGAAAGCCAATGAAGAAAACCTTGATATGGTGGTGTTTACTTAATACCGATGATAAGTGGTTGTTTTAGCAGTTCAGGGACTGAAGACATTCACATGACTGAAGATTGAATGAATGCTGCCATGTATCAAAACATTCTACAAAGTACAATGATACCATCTGCTCATAGGCTGATTGGCAGACAGTTTATCTTCCAACATGATAACGACCCAAAGCATACGTCTCAGTGAAATCTGGAATTCTTAAAGAAAACCAAGATAAATGTTCTGGAATGGCCTTTGTAATCACCAGATCTCAATCCAATAGAAATGCTTTGGACTGATCTGAAAAAGCTGTAGCCAAGCACTGTGCATCCAATCTGGCTGAAGGGAATATGCAAGACAGAATGGGCCCGAATTTCACCAACAAGGTGTAGCATACTGCTTAAGAATTATCAAACACATCTGCAAACCATAATAAAAGCCAAAGGAAGACACATGAAATACTAAAACCAGGTGCCAATACTTTTGTCATGAATGAGTACTTACTGTTAGTTTTTTGATAAAGATTATTTGTTAAATTACTAGAAATTTTGTATTTTGCTATTTGTTTTATTAAAAAGTGGTTAAAGTTTACGAAATGCTTGTCCTTAAATTTCAACCAGTTTTCAATTGTAAAAATAAAACGACAACAAATTCCCAGGAATTTCAGAAAAAAAATAAAGAAATAAAAAAACAAAAACAAAGAACCATAACAATAAAATAAATAGCCTTTAACCTCTCCTTAAACCTCCTTAAAATAACATTGGGTATTGGGGACCAATTAGAGGAGTTATACACTTGAATATGCCTATGTAAAGGAGAAGGGCCAAGGCGTTTGTTATTTTAACTTTTACATGACCACTCAAGTGACTATCTGTGCTCATGAGCATGTTTGATGTCACTGATTAGAACACTCCAAATACCATAGAGCGCTGCACATAAATACATTGACACTTTATGGTTTCAGATAATCAAGCAATCAATCATTTGTCTATCTGAGCATGGTACTAATTAATTCATTATTAAAAAATATACATATAAAATAACAGTTAACATTAAACATAAATGACAAACTTACATGTCTGCAGATATCTGGAAAACTGCTTAATAAAGTGTGTTGAAACTTGGTGTATTTACAGTAGCATAAATTGTGGGAATATACTGTATGGAGGTGTCTCTAGGTACATCTGTATGTGACACTTACATTGTTCACATGTATTTGTTGTTATACTGATAGCTCTAGTTTACATTTTTGCATCCGTGGTGGTGGATGTAAGCTACTAGCATGCTTGTTATTATTTTGTATGGCTTCATGTAGGCTTTATTACAGCTTCTACATAACTGGGGATAATGCTAGAGAGAATTTTCTAATGTGCTTCAACTGCTATATAAGGCTCTTTTAAGGCTATTTTCACCAACATCATTGGTGATAAAATGTCCAATTAAGACTAAACTGCAGACCACCAGATTTGTTCCACTTGCTTTTAACATCCTGCAGAGTAGTCCCCTTTTAAAAGCAGCATTGTGTTGCTGTCCTCATGCTACTTAATGGCTTGCTCAGACCATTAAACTTGAATCCCTGTAACCGCTTGTTTACAGGATGCGTGATGTTTTAGGCACAGGTTCAACTGAAATGGGAAGAGCTGCAGCCTTTTCTTAGAAATGTTTGAATTTGCAAAGGGACTGGCTGTACTTGGATATGGCTAAACATTTACTTTTAAAGAACATAAAAAAGCAATTGTTTTTGAAAATCTTTCATTTTTGCTGAACGTTCTAGAAGGATTTTTACAATTTGTTTTGATTAACGGAGTCTATTTATCCATTTATTTTCCTTTATTCTTCTGTATTGTACATTGTCTAATTTTATTTCTTCTTAAACTACGAATTGTAAGTTATTCATGTTATGTTAGTTTTTTGTAAACTGTTAAGCTATGAATTCATTAACTTTTGTATTTCTTATCTTAGTGGGTTTTAATGTAACTTTAAAATTGCTGCTTTTGTAGTATGTGTATACTGTTATTTAAATACGTTATTTAAATGGTCTGATTGTGGCAGTTGTGTCAGTACACTGTAAGTGACTTCCTTAATGATCTGATTTTACATAACATTGACATCAAAATATTACTACAACACAAGGACATTTAATTCTATTTGGAAGATGGTCAACAATGTTATAGCATTGAATGAAATGTAAGGGTCGATCCACAAAGCTTTAACTCTTGAACTATAGTATACAGTTTTGTGAATGTCAAACTATTTTATTCATAAAAACATTTTTTTAAATAACTGTGAATTAGTCCCGTAATTTAGTAAAATTGGCCAGGGTTTCCTAAAATTTGAGAACTTTATCAAAACATGGTAAATATGTTATTAAACAAGAAAAGTTATTATTAATAACAGATTATTAATGTGCCCATTTACTAACCCACAATTCAGAAACAATAGAAATGCTTAAACACACATACACACATATATACATATATATACATATATACATATATATATATGTATATGTATGTGTATATATATATATATATATATATATATATATATATATATATATATATATACTTGTATAGATGCCATCTTTATCCTTACAACAAAGATTATATGTATTGTGAAACATTCTTTATAGCATGCATCTGCCTGAACGCAAGCTGTGTGCCATTCACAAATCACTTTCAATGAAATGGGTTTGTTTTGAAGGATTTATTTGAGGAACTTAACCTCCTGATAAGGAAATACAGTAATACCTTACTATTATGTCATCAGTAGGACTTTCTAAAAGTTACTAAACGTTAAGAGCAAAATCAGAGGGTATGAATTGATTTATATGCTGTATAATACAATAAACACACAAAAAGCATACTATATAATAATAATAATAATAATAATAATAATAATAATAATAATAATAATAATACAGATAGTACTGTAGTGATCTTTTCATTTTTTGTCACTGTGACTGAACAATCTCAAGAAAACATAGGTGTGGCAGTTGTGGAACTACTACTAATGGAACTACTGTAACATAACAAGAGCTAACCTGTTTCCATGAGAAGCCTACTTTTCTAAGCACATAGCACTCAAAAAACACACTCACGCATTCTGACAGTTTTTTCAGCAGAAAAGAATAGATACCTGGCACAGTTTCTTCTTTGTGCCACCTGCAAGTTACGAATTGTTCATTGCTTCTGAGAATTCTGCTTTTACACCATGTTGCACTGCCAGAAGAATGCTGAGCTGATGCTCAAGCCTAGGACTGATTCATAACTAACCGCCTTGGATGTTTGAATTGGTCTAGAAGATGGATTGTTTACCTCAAAATCCAGAGCTGCTTGGCTGCAATTACCACTAAGATTTGAGTTACAGATCGTCTTTTCTATTGGAAGAGGCAGGTTTATAGGCATTTCCCTTTAGCATCTGGAGCTGCTTGAGTAGGTTTTGAGATGGAAATCTGCCCAGAATAAAACTCAGTGGGAAGAGAAGTTCTGTGCCTCTAGTGACATGAGATGGGGACCACGTTCATTTTAAAAGATTTTGACATGGACCACTACCAGCATGGGACCAAAAAGTTTTTATACTACTGACTCAATTAGATAGGCTATTTTGCTTACAAAAAAATTATCTTCAGAATAAATAGATAAATAGCATTTTAGGAACCACCAGAGATCTACTCATGGAACACAAGTTGGAAATGTTTATTATATAATCCCCATGAACAAGAAGATTATTTTTAAAATGAATAAAACCCTAGGCAATGGCTAAATAAACTCTTGATTTTAAAATGTCTGCGATCTAAGAACAGCTGCTGTTTGTTTCATGAACTCTTAATGCATTTCAGGAGCAGTTTGTTGCACAATTTGGAATTAAGTTCTTCCCAATTCTTTCCAAATTTGGAATTAACATCACTCTCGCCATCTGCAGCTGGGAGCATGCATCGGAATATAGAAAGAGAGAGTATAAGTAAGAGCTGCACCCCTTTAAAAGTCAAAGTTAGCCACTGAATGATACAAATATTGTTGATCTGTGTAAAACAAAGTCAACTACTGTCTAGATGTTGAGATTGTGAATATATTTATTTTCCCACAGTAATGAGATCATTACCTCGTGATCTCTGTTGCTGTATTCGAAGTTGCTGCAAAATATTCACAAAGACACTTGAGAGTTTGTTTTATTTCTTAACTAGTAATTTTTTTCGGGAATAAATTAGGGTTAGGGGTGTGCCTGACCTGTCCCCATGTCATGTCTACACCACATAATTATTTAGTCTATGCAACATTATTGCTGCTGCAGAGTCTGTTATGATAGGACCTTGGTTTTACATCTCATCTGAAGGACAGAGCACAAGGAGGTTAAGTGACTTGCTTAGGGTCACACACAGTGAGTTTGTGGCTTATCAGGGATTTGAACAGGGAACTTCGTGGTATCAAGCCCTGTTCTTTAACCACTGGGCCACCAAACCTACCACATGCAAACTTCAGCTTGCCATGACACAGATGTATTTATATATACATCTACAGTCATCAACCATTTACAGACGACATTAAGACAACAAACAGCTTGTTGAGAGCTGCCAGAGCAATAACCATGTGACCATGTCTTCTTCAGTGCCTGCTTAGTCGTCTTCAACTATCAGTGCTTCAGCACGTATTCCTTTGAAAACACATAACGCCAAGGAGCACATTGTGCAGAGATACAATAATATAACTTCTCTCCTCTGTCTGCCTTGTAGACTTCACAGGATAATGATGTGTCTCGCATTCTCTTTCTGATTACTATTTTACAACGTAACTGTCCCAAGTTCTGATCTTACAGGAGCCAGCCTTCCCATGTTCTTAAATGGGTCTTTTTCAACATTTTACATTTAAAAATAAAACAATAACACATTTAATCAAGTAGAGAAATGGTTTGTCGAATGGAATCTATGAAGAAGGCATTAGCTGTATCGTTCTGCTGCTTGACTTAATGTGTCTATTTGATCGATCGTAATGGTGACAGATATAAATACAGACATTGTTTAAATCATTAAAAGAAGGGGACTTTGAAAAAACAAACATCTCTAAATGTGTGTGACTATGTCACAAGGCTGGCTGATGTGGTGACGTCAGGCCAGAAGCATGAACAAAAACAAAAAGGCAAAGTACTGCGGTGCAAAGGCGCTGCGGCGCCATTTATTTAAACACAAAAAAAAATAAACAGTGAAAACACTACTCACAGAGCAAAATAAATAGTCAAACAAAAACAAAGTCCCAAACACAAAAGAACGCTAAGGTTAGGCTGAGCTATTGCCTTCACTGATCCTTATACATGTAAGTTAATCCAGTTTTCTTACTTTTAATTTCGATTTTGTTTTTGTTTTTCTGTCTCTCTCACACCCGTTTCTCCTTCCAAACCCCCACCCCGAATCCAGAGAGCTGCAGGCTTTTATCAAGGTGACCATCTATCGATTAGCAACAACTAATCAATTAATTAACTCGGGAGATGGTCACCTTCTGCACGAGGTTTTTAACTGGATGGGTTAAAAACTGAATGGGTTTTGACTGTATCTTTTACACAAACATATTATATATTTATAAGTTTACAGTCCTCTGTGTAGGCTCATGGTGGAATAAACAATGTATGTAGTTCAGCCAGATTTCCTGGAAAAGGTTGACTGGAAAAAAACAGTGCTTTAATACTGTATCTAGTCAGTGCATATACTAAGCTGGGGAAAGAAAAAGCGTTCCACTGTTTTTTTGGGCCGGGTCGGATCCGGGTCTAATAACAAGAATTTTATGTTTTGTAAATAATTGTCGGTTCATGGTCCGGTCAGGTTGATTAATTTGGACCCGTGAAGACCTCTACACTCAAATCTCAGGCTACCATTTCCAGGCTTGTAATGAGAGAGCAAAGAAACTGGCTCTCACCTGCCCTTTTAAACCATGTGGACAGGCCTAATTGATAATCTATAAATCAATTAGCACATGGCCACATTCCACACCTCTTAGCAAGCATGGGAGTTGAAATCCATCCTTGCCATATTTAACACACACTTTACAAAAATGAAAAGAAAAACAAGACACTACAGTTATTTATGCATGGAGCCCTGCCACAAGAAGCTATACAGTAGTAAATTAAAGAGTGAATATATTATTGTTTTGATTTTTTTCTTTCTATATACAGTATGTATATACATCTCAGCCAGATCTTCTGAAGAAAAATGTATTTTTGGAATCCTAACATTACGAAGCTGTGTTTTGCTTAAGTGAAGGTGTTGAAACAAACTTGATACAGTAGCTTCACAGTTCCATGAAGCAGTAAAGCTGACCATGTCTTCTGAACCTGCTTCGTCTGCAGAGTATTTTATAAACTCTCTGAGAGGCACTCTGTTAAACAGATTACTCTCTGCTTTGAACTCATTGAACGCAGGTGCGCTATTGCCTTGCCTTGTTAAGACACAAATACAGTCACCTCCAAAATTATTGGCACCCTTGATAAAGATGAGCAAAAAAGTCTGTTTAAAATAAACAACACAGGTAATGAGCTATATTTTATGCTGAAATATATAGGAAAACCGTATTCTTTTATTCTAATACAATTGCTCAGAGAATGTCAGAATTATTGGCACCCCTAAAGATTCTTATAAATAAAATCAAACAAAATTAAATCTGCATTAACATTCTACTTCTTTAAGTTCACCTCAGTCTTAAGGAACTGTATTGTGGCCTTCCATGGCTTCCTGTTTCACTGGGGTATAAAAATGAGGTAACACGCATATGAAATCCATTTGTCATCCATCACCATGGGGAAAGGCAAAGAACTCACAAATGAAAAGAGAATAATGGTTGTTGATCTTCATAAATCAGGGAATGGGTATAAAACAATAGCTAAAAAACTAAATATACCACTTACCACTATTAGGGCAATAATTAAGAAGTTCAAAACCACTGGAACTGTGGTAAACTTGCCTGGTAGAGGACGGAAGTGTATCTGGCCCCCATGCACAGTGAGGCAGATGGTTCGGGAGGCAAAGGGAAATCCAAGGGCCACAGTTGGAGAATTACCTTTACTGAGAGCAACCAACAAATGTAAGTGCCTGGAGCTTGCTAAACGGCATTGGCACTTCAATTGGAACTGGGTGCTATGGTCAGATGAGACGAAAATAGAGCTCTTTGGCCACGCACACCAGCGGTGGGTTTGGCGTCGAAAGAAGGATGCGTGTGCAGAAAAGAACCTCATACCTACTGTAAAATATGGTGGTGGATCTTTCATGTTATGGGGCTGTTTTGCTTCCAATGGTCCTGGGGCCCTTGACACATATTAAGCACTGTCACATTCAAAATGTATCATTATACAGCAAATGTTCCTAAATATTTAAATGCTTACCTGAAAAATAGTCAATGCTCAATTGTAGAATTTTTCATTTTTATGTCCACCTGTTAAAGATATTCTTCATTCACTATAAATGAATTATCAAACAAAATAAAACCATAAATAAATGTAAAACATGTGAAATGTCCCCTTCTTGTACTGGACAGTGATCTGTAGCAAAACATTTCCAATCTTTGATGCAGCTGGTGTTTTTTTTTTGTTGAAGACATTTTAAAGAAATTGTGCAGCTCTGTGTAGTGTGTTTATTTACCAGAAGTAAACTAAAGACGACTGCCAGGTTCCTAAGTGCAGTTTAACAGGTAGTGCCTCAATAAGGCAAACGTTTGCTGTGTTTATTTTTAAGTGATAAAAATATGTATATTTACACTATTCTAAAATACAGCCTTAGTCATGAATCTGTCGCACACACAAAGAAACATTGCTTCTTGAAACATTAAGGCTAACGAGAGAGAAAGAGAGTGCAAAACAAATTATATTTTTCAGATTGCTGTGACTGGACCAAGCTGAAAAAAATGTGTGTGTGTGTGTGTGTTTTTTCCCATGATCTGTATAACAGAAATCTTTATTTATTCCATTATTTATTTCTAAGCAGATGTCCTTATCCAGGACAACTTATCCAGGACACACTTGTTACAAAATATCACAGTACAAAATATTACATTACAAAATATCACATTACAGAATATTGTTGTATTGATGTTTTAGTGGTTTTAAAGATGTGATTTTGATCAGGCAGATGAGATTATAGTGGATTTGTATAGCCAGTTATTTGTAGACAAAATTTATTTCCATGCATTTCTTTCCAAAAAACATTGAACATAAAATTGTTTTCCTTCACCACTTGATACAAAAGGGCAACCCGAATTACATAGCTCTACTATATAGTTTGTTTGCCAAAGATAGCTCTTACACAACACTTTTGCTGGTTCCTTTAGGTCTTCTCAAGCAAAATAAAGAGCTGCAGTATTTTAATGGAACATCCTCCTTCATTATACCACCCCCTTTTTATAATGCCACACTCACCAGATATTCCTGAACTGATATGCACCAGTATAATCCAAACCTATGTGCCCTTTGTTATACAATCATCTGGCAATGCGCCTAGCCAAGTAAATGTACATAAATACAATGCAGTCTACCACACTCTACTGCCAGCAAGATACTCCAAACCAACAGAAATGCAGAAATACCATAACTACCTGCCTTGTTTACTGTACAGAACACACTAGTAACTTTGTTGTTGTGAAAAATAAAAGTTTTGATTGCTAACATGCGCAGGTTTTCTAGTTTATTGTGTTTAATGGCCCTTGATGCCAAGTTATATTAGCAGTTTGGCCTCTGTTCTGTATAAGGAGGACTATATACAGAATGGTATCTAGTTATATTAGATTCTAGGAAAAAGAAATCTTTCATAAGAGCCCATTAAAAATGAAGTGGCATAGTAAAATCGCACAAGATGTATATTCATGCTTGCCAAGGTGTTTAGCATCACAAATTGCAAAAGTCTGTAAAATGAAAACACATTTACTGCATGTGGAATCACTGTACTTGTGTATTTAAATGCATTACATAAAAGGCTTTGAATGTAGACCAGAATGGTTGTGAAGCACATCCGTATCAGAAGAGTATATTGTTTTTTATATCATTAAATCACGCAACAGGTAAGGAGTTTCTGTAAAACAATAAATATATAGGAACGGTTTTAGTTAAAGATTTAAAAAAAAAAAAAAAAGCACACGTTTATTTTGGGAGCCTTCTTATAAATTATTCTGTGTCAGTTTAGATCAACTGAATAGAGTCCCATATACTGTATGTATGGCAAATAGTATATATATGTATATATATATATATATATATATATATATATATATATATATATATATATATATATATTGTAATTTTTTTTTTATTCTACATTGATTTATTAAACATGAATGGTAATATTTATTTTTCAATTATATTTTCATAGGGGATAGAATAAATCTAAAACTAAGGCGAATGTGCGTTCAAAGATGTTCTGAGAATTGTGCAGCTTTCCAGTTTGTGGGTTTCTCTTAAGCAGCATCACATCCAACAATTCCTGAAATTTAGGGTGCCGCAAAATGGAGGCGTTACCTTTTGGGAAGGAACTGAAGTTTTTCACAAATCTGATCAACGTTTAATTAAATAAATGAAGGGACTGAAACCCCACAAACATATATTTTCAAATGTATTAATTAAAGCATACAAAAGTACACTAGCCCTTTATCGATGTTGTGGTAGGCTGGACTAGATTGCTATCACATATTTTAATTAAAATAGGAAGTCTCAAGAACATGAAAAGATAAGTGAAAATGCTGATAGATATTTTGAATTGCTTGACTAATGCTGTAATATGAATAAACCTAAACTTCTAAGTGTAGTTTCACAGAATGTATGTCCTGTGATGTAGGCACAGATTTATTAGGTTTAGGCTCTGTTCATTCCAGAGAGATGGCCGCCATCTGTTAGAGAATTTAGGTACTGCATGTATCTGTCCGCCTGTCTGTCAAAAGTGTATTTTTATATGTGCATACATTAGTAATCTGTTGTGTTTTTTTTTTTATTTTACTGATAGCTCTAATTCTGTACAATGCAATCTTGTTTTTAGAAATAGTTATCGCACAACTTCAGAACAGATCAAATAAGGGATGATAGAAAATGAAAATCAAAGCCAAACCAATGAATAAAAGTGGGAAACCTGCTGCGATACGGTGTCAGTCCACTATATATATATATATATATATATATATATATATATATATATATATATTATGACTGTAAGTCGCCCTGGATAAGGACGTCTGCTAAGAGATACATTATATATATATATATATATATATATATATATATATATATATATATATATATATATATATATATATATATAGATTGTGTTCCTTGCTAACATACCTTATTATTGTGAATAAAATCTATATTTGAGTGTGCGCTTATGCACAAATACAGGAATATGCAGAGAACCGACCAAAACAGTATATTTATATATATATATATATATATATATATATATATATATATATATATATATATATATATATATAAGCATGTTCTTAAAAAAATTGATTATTCAGGTTCAGTTGAAAATAAATATAAAATGCGTATCTATGTAATAATGATCATTATATATGAATGACAGCACTGCATGTATTTGTAAAACAAATTAACACACAGTAACATTATTTTAACGTTTCAGAATCTGTAGGTATATGGATCAAAGTAAGACCAGTCCTGATGAAGTCTGCGAGCACAAGTAGTTGTATCAGAATCAGAATCCGGGGGGCGTATAGAGGCTTATATCTATCAGCCTGCCTGAATGTCACACTCAAATTTTAACAGGAGCATAATGTGAATGTATATATTTTAATGCTGTATTTGGTATTTATTTACCCCTCCAAGTCTATGTGTTTTCGTTATATTTTTCTACTTTATACACAAGATGGCAGTATTAAACCACTCACTTCTACACTTCCTCCCTCCTCCCTTTATCTAGCTTTTTTAAATCATAAAGGCATATTGCTATGATAACCTTTGATTGCCAAAATACCCCACTTCGATTACCCCTAGGAAGCTCCTCGCAGTTTTATCTTGGTATTTCAGGAAATAGAGGTGATATTTACGTTTTTATTGCAAACTGCTACACAGTCCATGATTGACATTATTGGCCTTATTGTTCTTGTTCTTTAACGTTGAGTAGACAGGATGTTCAGAATATTCTTCCTTTACTGAGAAAACATAACATGGAAATCATTTTTGTATCCACCTTGATCCCTATTTTATGGCGCAACACAGTGTCAACATAAGCAAGCATTGATATAAAGAGTCTTGTCTCTACCTTGAAATTGAAACATTTGGTACACTGGATAAGTAATCATTATTACACTACTGACAATTGCAACACTAGTGATGGCGCATGATCATAATACTTGCAGGGCACATTTTCACACAGTCAGGTGAAGAACTTGCTCTCCCTTGAAGTTTTACATCTACTCAAATACATAACAAATGGACTGAAATGCAGGTAACTATAGTGCATGTACATAACCTTGGGGTTTGGTTAGACTGAAGTGTTAACAGTGGTCAAGTTAAAACCCCAAACACCACAAATAGGTAAATCATAAACTCTAGCTAGTGTATTCAAAAGCGCGGTTCACCTTCAGAGGTAAAAATAAATAATAATAATAAAAATACATGCTGTACATTTTTTCTATCAATAAATACTTTCAGTGTAATTGTTCATTTTGATTGCTGAACAATACGGTGTAAGCAGTATAGGTACAGAGCTGCATGTTATTACATTAGACATCGCCTATATGATGTTACGCTGTGATGGGTCTAACAAACTTCTCCTAAATTGGTCACATGTGAGTAAACTTGAAGACGCTATATAAATAATTGGCAAAGTTAAAACAGGGTAGAAAAATAATTCGGAAAAAAGGATAGATGTAATAAAAATGTATTAATTATACAGTTTTAACACCTGCTGTTTTAATTACGGAAGCCTTCCGAGCGAGGTCCCGTGGTTAAAATGAGGAACTTTAAACACTCTTAATCAGAAATCCATGTCGTGCAATCGGGCACACGCAGTGGAGTAGCTTGCCACCCGTTCTCATATAATTTGCTCTCTGGTTGTTGAATGTGAGTAAGAACGATGGAAATCTATGATACATTTTGTTTCGTTTTGCTCGTTTATTACGCTTGCTGCAATGAGATCTACAGATTTGACGCTGATATCAATAACCTAGCTATTGGAAAAAGTAAAGTTTACGTTGCAACCGAGAGCCACCTTTACCAGCTGAACCATGATTTGAAGTTGGAGATAAAAAACGAAGTCTTTGCCAACAATGCTAGTTGTACCGGTAGTACATCAAACTGGATCAAACTCTTGGTGGTATATGAAGACAACAACACATTAATTCAGTGTGGCACAAGAAATAATGGGGCTTGCGAAGTGAGACGTCTGAATAATATTTCAGACATCATACTTTCAGATGAGGTACCCGTTGTTCCTGTCTACTTTGGTTCAGCTGTAGGTTTCTTATTCAAGGCTGAAACAAAAACATATTTGGCTGTTGGCGCGTTTAGAACAAATCTTCCGCTGAATTGTAGAGATGATGACCAACAGCTAATAACTGTGAGGGACGTTGTTGGTTCAGACATTTTTCTAGAACACCAAGCCCCTCATAAACCCTTTATTACAGTGCGGGAAAAGAAACACCGGTATGTACACTTTGTGGACGGTTTTCAGTGGTTACAGAGGATTTATTTATTTTTAAATATTAATTATACCTCTGAAAGAGCGAGAATAATTGTAATGGAAACTAAAAAGGACAAAGTGGATATTTTTAACTCTTTTACTGCTGTGACTCTGTTGTGCTGCAACGATAAAGCCCGGCCAGAGCTGCTTTCCTCTTCTTTAATACAGCTGTCGGGAGACAGCGCGCTCTGGGCGGGGATTTTCACAGCTGGAAAGTCGGGTGGACCTGATACTACAGCGCTGGGTATCGTTAACCTGTCGGATGACCGACTTCAGAAAAGCGAGGCCAAGGATGATGATGATTACTTCTGCTTTTTAGACTGCAGCAGTGAGATACCGGTATGTATTTTACAGTATACTGTTTTAACATAATTCTGGGGGTTAATGTATAAATACATTTTATATTTCTATCAATTCTCCCTGTCGACCTAAATGGTAATAATATACAGTGTAAATAACACAACTGATTTGGTGGTTAAGAAAGTGGAAAAACTAACAAATTCTTATCTGAGCCTATCGGTCACTCAAGTGACGTGCCTACATTTTATGAGAATTTAGTAGCTTTTAATGTATTCTACGAAAAATGTATAATAGGTATTACTACAAGAAACAGTATTACTAAAAATGACTGCAATGGAAGTACTGTACTCTACAGTACTATTTCACATGCTCAGTGTGTAAATATTATTTTATTTCTGCAGTGTATTAGTGCCATGTCCTGATGCTTTATGGTGTTGGCGGCCCATAGACAATGTATTATTGTACTGGAACGAGACCTATATATTTAAAAGGGTGGCAACACTTGCTAACTCTTGTTAAATATAAATATAGGTGCCAGTTTGAGCTACCACTGTGCTTGTGAGATGGCTTCATGTTTTAGAGGATATGGTGAGCTATTCTGGGATACCAAGATATTTGGTGTGGGATAAAAGGGTAAACCAACAATTATTCTGTTTCAAGGCTGGTGACAACATAATTTCAATCTCTAGTTTTTCAAATGTCACATTGTAACTTTTTTCCCCACGTTTTATTTAAGTGATATTTTAGTGTCATTGCCTCTGAGGATAGTAATGGGTTTAATTTGTTAGGCATGCTTAGTGTGGGCTGAACCAAAGAATATTTCAGCAAATCACATAACAGGGAGTCAGTGGTGGGGATAGCGACACACCTTGGAGCCGCTGTGAGGCCTCTCTGTGTGACACCAAAGAAAAAAACAAAACAAAACAAATGGTAATACTAGTATCGGCTCCTAATAAAGTGGCCAGATAGTCTAAGTATGTGCAGAATCTTTTCTTTTCAAAATCATTAAGATTTTTTTATCATAGTGTATGTGTGGTACTGTACTTCTGTAACACCAGACAGAAGGATATGTACATCATCATATGGAAGGAAACGTAAATGGATAGAGACACATATGGATCACATTAGTTTACTGTAAAGCTACGTCTTAGTTGGTGCTTATCTTGGCGAGAGCCGAGTTCAAATCAGCATGAAGTTTTAACATCTACTCTCGTGTAATGGAAATCTGTGTATGTGTGTTTACGTGCTGTGTGTGTCTTAAGTCGTTCCCATTGTTTGTAATTGTGTTCCCTTCCCCCTCTATATTTCCCGCCGTTGTTTAACTCTCTCTGTTGCTGTGTGACCCTAGCCTGCGCGCGGGGGCATGTTCTGTGTCTCCCCTGTGATTGGCCTTTCCCTCTGTATCAGTCGTGTAGTGCATGGTCTGTGTCTCCCCCATGATTGATCCCGTCTGTAAGTCACAGTGTGTTCACGTTTTCAGTGTGTTCCCATTGGCCCGAAGTGTGCAGCTGAGGACCAATGGGATGTGTTGAATAAAGTCGCTGCGATGCCCTGTTGTTTTTGTTTCATGGTTGCCATGGTTCCGGAGTAGCTGACAGGTGTGACCTGTGTGTGTGCTGAATAAAGAAGCTATTGGAACGAGAAACAAGTGTGTCCATCTCTCCTATTTTCTGGTTGCCTGTGAAACGCTACATTGGTGTCAGAAGGGATCTAGAACAAAAGCTCAGCATCAAACAGGAGCAGTGAGGAGAGATGGACTGTTGGATCCCAGACCCGGTGGGATGGCAACCTGGAAGACCTAGTGCCTTGCCTGCGGGGAGTTCGGGCACAAGGAGGTACCACCTGCCCCGAAGCAAAAGAGGAGGAGGGGCGTCCGTTCTCGCCGACAAGCGAGGGAACCGGTGCCGCTTCCAGCGTTGGAGAGGGAGGTGCTGCCCGCCTGGGTGCCAGAGAGCGCAGCCTGTGCGTTGGAGAGTGAGACGGAGCAGTGGAGTCTGTCTCTCCTATTTCCTGGTTGCCTGTGAAATGCTACAAAATTGTATTGTTACTTACTTAGTTACTTAGTCCTTCCAGTGTTCTTTGCCATATTGTATTGTGACCTGCATATTATTTTTTTGACCTTACTGTAAGGTTTACAACCCTAGAAGGATACCACCTGAAGAATCAAAAACATTTTGTTGCTTTTTTTCTCATCTTCCAGCCCTCCTCAAGCAATAAAACTATTCCAATTAAAGCAGCGCTGGTGCATTCTAAGATGACATCGCTAGCAACAGTTGCTATCCACAACTGGGTGGTGGTGTTCATCGGGACTGGGGATGGGCAGCTGCTAAAGGTCAGTGACAATCGTTCATAGCCACTAGGACAGTAAGTGAGGAAGATGTTTGAAAATGATTTGTAATGTCAGAACTGAAAGTGGGTGTAGCTAACAAAGTACTTTTGTAAATCTTAACTGTCCTGCACTTCCATTCACTAGAAAGTTCTCAAATGTGAAGTATTGTGTTATCTGGCAAGTTATAAAGCAAATAATAGACCACTGGTCCAATGATAAATGAAAGCCTTTGGTAAAATCAATAAAGTATTTAATGTATCTCGTTCAGGGTTAGAAATAAATAACTTCAGCTGTAACAGCAGATCATTTTGCTGTGGCAAGATAGACTAAGATTTATTTTTGGTAGGTTGGAGACATTTTCTGTCAAGTGTATTATAAGCCTGATCATTTTAAAGAGTATAAGAGTACAAAATTATTTCTTAAAGAAACTTTTAGGAACCTTTTTATACATATTTGAATGGATCCTATTAAAAAGTTTTTCCACCAAAAAACAAAAACAACAACAAAAAAACGTGTTCATACATCTTGTAATGAACCAGCATGGCTGTTTCTTAAACAAACTTGTAGCTACAGTATACAGAATAACCAAATCATAGTTTTAAAAAGTTATTCAGATACAATGCAATATTATTCCTTATTTGTTCTAAATTAAATGTAATTATTTCCCTACTTACAGGTTGTTATGGACCAGAATCAGAAATTGAGTTGTCCAGAAATCCTGTATGAATCCCCAGCAGAAAAGGCTGTGTTTTTTAAAATGTTACTGGACCCTGTGGATCAAGAGCACGTATACATGGCTTCTGGAAACGAGGTACTTCGTCATTTGAGCATGATTTGAGAGGGAATGTATTTTGGAGGGAAATCAAGTAAACCTTGCTGTTTCTCTTTGTAGCTCACCAGAATAAAAGTAGCAGACTGTAGGAAATTGGACTCCTGGAAAACGTGTTGGTCGGCACAGGACCCCTTGTGTGGATGGTGTGCTCATGAGAACAGGTCTGTACACAGATACACATTTTTACACTCCTTTTCAATAGTGAAATGCTTTCTAAGCAGTTGCATTGCCTGAAAAACTACACCATAAAAAGAAAAGAGGACAAGACATGTGAAATCACAAGACATGTGAAATCACAAGGTGGCCACATGATTGAGGTCGACTTATAAAATTTTACACTTAAGTGGTCAGCATCACACTATGAAATGAACTACTGTGTTGAACTTCTTGGCTTTGAATAAGACAGCTTTCACACAAAATGATTCTTTCTTTTTTTTTTAAGTCAATCGTGTCTAGAATGTATCAAAATAAAATGTTAAATATTTTCTCAAATCAACTGTTACTGAAGTAATTATCCACATATTTGTTCAAGTTCCGTTTAGTTCATATAGAAACTTAAGATGTGTGTCATGCCACTTACAACATACCAGGGGCTCCCAAACTCTGCTGACGAGTGGTGCCCTATAACACTAGGCATCACTAACTGATGGATCCATAGAATTCAGTTATAAACCTCTTTTGTTGAGAATAGTAAATACCTATAGTGCAGGCATTGGAAATGAACATTCTAAATATGTGATAGATTTGACATTAAGGTTGTATTCAGTGTTAAATTTGAAGTAACCCAAAGCAAATGAATAAGCAGATTCCCAGACTTGTGAAACAATCCTTTGTCTTGTGTCTGGAAATATTTCTGTATCTGAGGGACACAACAGAGTAAGCTCACCCTCAATTGTAAACTCTGCATTGACCACCTAAAACTGCTGCTGTACAGTTTAGGCAGTCAGCTTTCACAAGCTACCATAAACCATTTTGCAAAACCTTTCCACCAGGATTAAATGGCTCTTTTTTCAAGCAAGTGTAAGGGCAAAGGAAGGAACAAAACAACAGTAATGACATACCAGCAAGAAATGAGCAGTTAAATGAGTTACAAGTTTCAGCACACAACCTGTTTTTTAATATGCAGTATGTTTTTTTGTATGGATATTTTGGCTTATAGGTGTTTCTTTGTTTCTCAAAACTTGCAAATGACTTGTTGGATTGATTTGAAAATGTGTATATGCATTCATAATGATGGGAGAATGAACATGCCCAAAACACCCCCACTGGATATTAATAATGTAGATCTATGAGCATTTGTATTTGTGAGCGTGCAGTAGAGTGATTTGCAAACAACCTTCTAGTTTGTTGCTGGTTTTATTCCATTTAAGTTAATTTGTTCTGTTATGGCAATGCACAATTTTGCAGCCCAATATGTACTGTGTACTATGCTTTAAATGTGCTTTTACAAGGGTGCTCCCACACCATTGGACTGTGAAACCACAGTTCGGTGCAGCCTTGGAAATGTGCTTCTTACTTTTTTTTTTGTTTGTATTAATTTGTAGATGCACCCTGGGGAATGAATGCTCAAGACCAGACTCGATTTGGGTTACCATAGCAGAGGGGTCTATTCAAAACCCCAAACAAATATTTTCCTATAGATTGATGGACAACTCTTCTGAAAATAAACAGGTACAAATACAAATAGTTAACTTTTGACAAAATTGTCTTTTTGTGAAGCAGGTTGTTCTTTCTATTCATTCATTCAATCATTAATTTCCCCTTAGGATATTCATTTGATGGCACAAGTCTATGTAAATAACTCAAGAGACCATCCCTCAACTTGTCAGCTAACAACAGCTGAAAATGAACATCTTTGTGAAAAACACAACACAACGTTTCCAAATTGTTCCTGCAGTTTCCCAAAAGACAAACTTAGTGCTGAAGGTAACTGTTTAATGAGCAGTTTGTATCTGGTTTGAGTGTCGATTTGTAAACCCTCCCGGGAAGTTTTACTTACTGTAATCATGTCCTTACTTCATACCCAGGACTAATATGCCAAGAATACATACATACATACATACATACATACATACAGAACATGCATACATACATACACATACACACATACATACACACATACATGTATGGTTGCATTAACTATAATATGTGGTAATTATTTTTCAAGAGTCTGAAAGCTCTGTATTTGGGAACTACTGGAGCAATATCTAAATACATAAAACAACAGTATAATGGTAATAGACTATGTGTATTCCTGATGAGAATATTAAATATATTTTAAAAAATATGTTCAAGTTTCAAAACTATAACATATTTTTTAACTGGCATATAAATTGTATTTTTAAAGTGTGTTGATTAGTTTTAGTTTTAAGCACGGTAAGAGCATTGATATTACTCATGTGTTGGCCTGAACTACAGTAGCATACTGCTACCAGGATGCACAGAATCAATAGGTATATTTATGCCATACCTCAGTGTTTTTTCCTTCCTTCCTTCTTTGTAGGCCTCAAAGTTAGTGTGACATTTGCAATTGGCACATTTACGTTCTATGAAACAATGACTCTACATAATTGTTTTAAAATTGGAAGCACCCCCACTAAAGTTCCGTAAGTACTGTCATATTTTAATTTTAGAAAAGGTGTTATTTATTTTCAGTCATGCACACTTTAACCATGTGCTATATTCACATTTGTAACCATTTTTGTAAAAGAAAAAAAAATGGAAGTTAAAAATCTTTAAATAACTAAAAAAAAATTTAGCATGGTAGTAAATTATTTTCAATTTGTATCTAATATCCAAAGAGCAGTTTCAGAACAGACACACTCCACCACTTGTGATTGAATCTAACTGGCAACCTAAACTGAAAGGCTTCACAGCCTACTTCCTAACCACACAGGCCCCGTCCCAGGAAGTGGTTGATACTCAAGTTACACATGCCCCTACTGTTTCATACAATTATACTTTTAAAATTGAAACATTCAGAAATAATAACTGACTGGCAAAAAAAGTGGAGATTTTAAGTAAAATTTGACTTTGCAAGGCAGTCGGTAGCAGCAGTGTGCACCTAGACAATTCCTGCATTTGTGTAAAACCACACATGGGAAAGCACTATTTTTGTTGTAAGCAGATCATATCTAGGCTTGCAAGTATATGCTTAGTGACAAGCAACATGCTACATGCTACAGTGCCCCAAATCAGACACACCGGACAAGACCCTAAAGCACCACAAGACAATTCTACTATCAACCAATGACTAACTAATGTAACTGCTCTGTCACTTTTCTACTGCACATTCAATAAGTCTGACATGTTACATGGTTAGTCAAACATGGTTAGCAAAACACTGCCTACTTTATGTTTTTTACAGTGCCTACAAAATAGGCCTAAACCTGTAATTTGGCCAAAAAAAACCAAAAGAAAACACTTAACTTTTCTGTTTCCCAGTTGTTCAGATTGTGTTTCAGCTGGCTGCTCCTGGTCTGTAAAAGACCATACATGCTCTTCATCATCCAATCAGAGTGTGAGCCCTGGACAGGTAAGTGGAACCATGCTTACTCAAAGTGAATAACCAAATGGAAGCATAGTTCCAATAGACGGGTGCTGTTCATCATTCCTCATCTTCCGTTAGCTGCTGCAACTACTGAACATCCCGTCTGTATATTTTGTGAAGAAGATAATCAAATCCATTTCATTCACTTTAATGGAAATCAATTTGACAAGCAGTGATTATTGCTGTTTTACCTCTTTAATTAATGTTTTTTTTAAAAGAACTGTTTTTTTTGCTGTTTAGTTATTTTAAAATGAGAGCAGACTAATAAACCCATCTCTAAAACTGTTGGATGGGTTTCATTAAAAAAGTCCATAACAAACAGTCCATAAAAATTGTGAACAGGGCTCCTCCGTCATTGGTAAATGGAATCTATTATTTTAACTGATCACCATACCAAATTGAAATCCATTTTAACTGTGTTTAATATTAATCTTAAAACTTGTTTTATTTTAAACAGAATCCATGTCCTACGCTAATCAAGATAAGCTTTGACAACTCCAGTAGAGAAATTCTTGTACAATCTGAAAATACAGAGGCTTTAAAGGTAACTTTGTATTCTTATAGGTTAATACTGTACTTCCAATCCTCCCTGTTAACGTCTTATGGAGTTATAAATGTGGCAAGTCAGAAATAAATACATAAAAAATTCTATATAAAAATTAACAATGACAATGGGTCATTTGAATCTGTATAGGCTACAGAGAGGAATGGGATAAACTACACACATCTTTTGCATATTTTACTGTATCTAAATCACCACAAATCATCAATAAGCACATATGAAAGAAAATAGAATCTATAGGTCTATGTCTTGTATTCCTCTATACACATTTTTATGAAGTGCCTAGTAACATTCCATTGGTGTGCTGTTGTATTTTAGTTTTTTCAAGTTATTGACGTAAAAATACTTTTACCGGTGCCCTAGGAAATAAGTTGATCGGGAAATAAGTTGATCAAGCTCTAGAATTTAAAGGGGAGGTTCCATTGTTTCTAATGTCTACGAGCTTAGGTTGGGAAATAAGTTGATCGAGCCAAGGAAATAAGTTGATCGGATATATTAAACAATAAATAATTTAAAATTAATTTTGTAAGTATAATTTATATAAATGATTAGATTGGATGTCTTCGACAGTATGACGCTAGATAAGGGAATGTGAATATCGCTGTAGATCAGATATGCCTAACAAAAAATAAATAATTTAAAACAAATTTTTTAAGTATAATTTATATTAATAAGTAGATTGGATATATTCAACAGTATGATGCTAGATAAGGGAATGTGACTATTGCTGTAATATATATTAGCAACAAATACATAATTTAAAATAAAATTTGTAAGTAGCCTGTGATATTAATGTGTATTTCTGTTTGTGTAACAAACGTTAACTAGCAAAATGTGTTACATATTTAATGTTATTTCGCCTTTCTGGAGGTGTTACCATATAAAGAGTTGTCGATCACACATTTTAATGTTCATACAAAAAGACAGTGGCACAAACACACTCCAACATACACAGTCTTGCAAATAAAACAGTCAGATAAAAATAAAAAAGCCATGCAGTGAACCTCCCCTTTAATCAAACTGTTGCCCCGCCTTACTTTTGCCTACTTTTGCATTACTGCGCTTGCACGATCAACTTATTTCCCTGTTAACTTATTTCCTACGACACTGGTATTAACCAAACAACACACTCCAGGGAGTATAGTCGTCCTATAATATATGGATATCTTACATGACTGAAGGCATTTGGCTTCAACACAGTATAACATGTGATATTACTTATAAACAGCAGTGTCACATTATAATTTCTCTTATTTACAAGGTTATGATTATGTGTTTGTATTACTCAACCATAGCCCACTTTATTTTTTTCACAGAACAGCGACGTTGTATGTAGATTTGGTGAACATAAAACCGTAAAACCAAAGCAGGAGAATGGAACTTTCAGATGCTCTGCAAACAAAGTGAGTGCCTTTCACAACTATAATCTTCTAAGCAGTGCTCCAGATAAGGGTCAGTGCGTAATTTACTCTCCAATTTAGGTACTATGGGTCTCATTCACTAAATGGCAGTAAATGACCAGAATTACTGCGTGGCAGGGGGAAGCCACACAGCGTGCAAAAATGAACCAGCAGTAGCTCTCTGCACTAAGCTAATTATATGCACAAATAAAGCAAGCAAATGATTCATTTGCAAGTTGTCACAACGCGTGGAATTCATGCACAATTCAACACGCAGATTTATGCATGAGGTTTACACACACTGTTTTATAGAATATATTCATCAGGTGGTGAAAACTAAAAGTTGAAACGAACGCGTCGTGGATGTGGATCAGAAATGTTTTTAATTTTTTTTTATTTTTTGAAGTTTGTTCAATAAAAGAAATAAAATGAATTGAAAGTTTACAGACCAGGAGCTAAATGTATTAGCAGAAGAAGTGGTGGGGAATTATGAAAGGCTTTTTGGTGCTGAATCAGCGAGAACATTAACTTCAATGAAACATTAAGGACAAAATAAATGCGCTCCTGTGGCGGGGTGAAGGTGTTGCGATGATGTCAGCCCCTGCTGATGGACCCGGAAGACAGACACACAGGCAGGGGAATGCGTTTAAGCGCTATGGTGCATATTTAACAAACACACAAAAGAAAAGGCAGCAAACAAAACAAACAGGAACACAAAACAAAAGGGCTCGATGGCCAAAACAAAGGTATAGGTATATAATTACTCGGGATCTCAATCCCCATTCTCCTGTCTCTCTCCGTCTCTCTCGCTAACTCCTATCTCCCCCTTTCTCCCTGAGTGGATCTGGTGACATTTTTATGCGGCCGAGTTTCAATTGATTCCTATTATTCAATTGAAACTCGACCGCATGTCCACAAGAAATAATTAACAAATCAAAACAATAATATCAAATAATAATATTACGCCGGTGTGCGGTGGCTGCAAACCCCGCACAGTCACAGCTCCGTAGGAGGGGGGCGGGGGTGTTGTCCAAATCACAGCGTCCTGCAAAACAGTCAAAGCAGAGAAAGTAATTGTTAAAGGAACATTTATGTTTAGCTCTGCAAATCAAATAAATATTTGTTTGTTCAACTTGATCTCCCTCTGATTTATTTTGTAATATTAATCAAAAGTCAGCAAAACACTCGCTCAGTCAATTAAAAGTTCACTATTTACATTTCAAAAGGTGTTTGGCGTCACTTTTTAAACATTAGATGCCATTTGATTGCTTGTATTTATGACTGCACCTCAACTCGTACTCTGTGTACATTCATTTATTGGACAGTTACAGTTTCTTTTGAATATTTGAAGGCTATTTTAAGCATAACCTACTTAAATATCACAAGTACATGGTGATTATATATATATTAACATAGCCGAAAGTGTTGCATTTGCACCTGCCTCATAATCTTCATATATCCCGGACTATCTGATCATGTATAAGTACATTGTAACATTGGAACTCGAGTCGCTATTGAAACAGTCTTTAAAAACGAAACAAACTTTTGCTGGAGTCGTTTAAAATGGTCTAAGAAACAATAATATTGTTTTCCTTATTGGTCGCCTTGCTATAGCAATATAGCATCCTGACTCATCCAAACACAGAATATTGTTTTTATTATATAGATTTATCTTCTAAAAATCTGGTTGACAGATAGGTAAATTGGTAGGTTAGGTTGAGAGAGACTAAGACAGCGCTGAGAAATCCTAAGGATCAAGAATCCAGTCGTTTATTCAACAGTCACAAACACACATTACAAGTGAGTGTATTCAACCGTACATTTATGTAACAAAGTGGTTTGCAGTGCGCAGGTGTAGGGGTGATGCAGTGCTCAAGACAAGGACAAACAACAAAGTACTGGTGAAATTATGGTTTATTTATTTGTCATCCACAGTCTGATGACAATAGTAAATAATAAATGATAACAGGCAATACACAGCATGGTGTATTTCTCCATTTAATCCTGTTTAATCCAATAGACATGACAAAACAAACAAAACACTCACGATAACAATACGGGTTCTCCTTCCAGTTCAGCATTAACCATAACAAAGGAACAGATCACCTCGCTACGTCCCCTTATGTACCGTCAATCACGCCCCCTTGGTTAACGATTGCAACTGCTCTTCCAATCCGCGGCTGCCACATCGTTTCCCTTCTGGGTCGATGATTTAGTGGACCGTAGCTCCGCCCCCTTTCTAGATGGCCAACTTCCGCCAAACCCTGGGAATGAATTGTCTGGCCATCCAGTCCAGGGCACTCTGTTCCCTTTACACAGTGCACTCACAGGTCTGTCACAGTTTATTAATTTTTTTTATTGAAAACCTGAACTTATTGGTCACATGTTTCTGGCAATTCCCAGGCAGGCTAAACTTAGCTGTCACAGCATTTCAATGATCCATTCTCTATGAGACGACGGGAACCAACGAAGTACAAGAAACTTTGATAACATGCAAACTCAAGCTTGGCAGCAAAATTGCTATGTGTATTCTTTACGCATTAAATTTAAATATCATGCGCAATTCTTTTTATTTTTTTCAATGTGTAAAACACCCAGTACGGCACGTACTGAAATATCATGTACTGAAATAATTCACTTCATGGAGTCTGTACAAAACTGAGATGCATATCCACTATATTAAGGATCAGAAAGTGGTGATTTTAATTAATCAAATGGCACTAATAACTAAAATAAAATTGATGTTTCAAATACAGTGCAAATATTTACTGCTTACCGGTGAAGTTGAATATGGGTCATATTTAAACAATCTAATTTCTAAATGATTCTTTTAGTTGAATTTTTTAGAATCGATTATCCCTGTGGACATTGCCTACGATAAAGGTGGAATTGTTGACAACCCCAACCAGCTCGCAAGTAAGTTGCTACCATTTCTCTGTGTCTCCTAAGTATGAATGAAAGGGTGAAGGGTGAATGAAATGCACTGTGTGATAATTTAATTGAAAAATACATTTTAAAAGAATGCTATACATGTATAAAATGACAATCATAATTATACAAAACACAAAGTTGACCTTTGATTGACAAGAGTGACCAGATTTTGAAATATGATGTTGGATAACTTACAATTTTTTGTGCTGATTCAGTTTTCAGCTGTTTCCTTAATGCATCTGGTTGCAGTCCGGATATACAATTGGTGAGTAACCTTGGAGTTCCAATAGCTTTTTCTGCTTATTATATAAATATACTGAACTAAGCTTCATTATTTTATATTCACATGCAGAGGCCGATGTTTATTATTTTTTTTTATTTCAAATCCATTTTATTATAACTGAACCTGCTTTTCTTGTATCGCATGTTATTATAGTGTTCTTTGAAATGTCTGCATATAAGGACATATCAACAGATGAAAAGGGGTCATGTGATCATGCTGGTAATGCTTAAAAGAGGAAATGGATTTTAAAGCATCGATCAGCACTCCTTAAGCTTTATACAGCAATACATTCAATATCAGCATGATTTTTTATACCAAACAGAAAGCTCAGAAACAGAAACATATTATACTACAGTACATAGGGTTTTTTGTACAGTACTGCAGTATGCTAGCATTTATTTTGCCTATACAGTAATTAATGACATACTGGTTGATGAGTCAAAAGCGCCCCTAAATGGCAGGTATCCATTGAAAATGCAACTAACTTCACCTACAGATTGATCCCTTGTATTATTGCCTATAGATGGTGGGAATCACTTAACATTGACACACAACTACATTTTGTCTTACCAGGTGCCGGTTATTGACTCCATAGAGCCAAATGAAGTGTCAACACTTGGAAAAAACAATGTAATCATTAAAGGGAAAAACTTTTCCAGAAGAACAACACCATTTAAAGTACTAGTAAAAGGAAATTCTGACTGCAAACCACAAGAGTAAGTAAATGTTTTGCCTTTCTAAACAGCTGAGATCAGAAGCCTCAGGAAGAAAGCCTCTGAAAATATCTAATAAGATTCTCTTGCAAAAAAACAAAGGGAACAAATAAAAAGAGTTTCCAAATAGTGCCCTTTATCAAATATATATGTAAGCTGAAGAATGACTTTTTAAGAAGATGGTAAAAGCAGGACTTAAATCTGTCTTTTTGTTTTTCAAGAGCACAGATATTGAGCTCAACAGAAACAGAAATAAGGATCTCCATGCCAAAGGCAAACAAGGATGTGAGGAACGTATGTGTGGAGCTGGGTGACGGCAGATGCTACGGATCAGCTTTAGTAACATATCTCTCTTTACCGTCCTGTGAGAGCATTTTCCCCAAGGTTTCATGGGCCAGGTATTTGTTTGCAAATTAATATTACTTCACTGTTAGCATGAAGAATACTGAGAAATGTGTATATTAAAAGATATATTGAAAAAATACCCAACACCCCCTTTAGAGTCACATTTACTTAATTTGATCAATATTTCACAAAACAAGCAGTAAGAATAGCAGTATTCATTTTGAGAAGCTCAAGCTCAGGAAGTTTCACTTCCCTTACTGACAGACAGAACAGGCATTTAATTTAGATTAGTTTTTGCTAAATAGGCTATTTCAGTAGTGTAAATAGAAAAGCTGATTTTGTTGCATTGTGGACATATATTTTGTATTGATGAAAATCATCAGGCAAACAGTTTTTTTGTTTTTCTTTTCTTTTGCAAATCCTGGTTGTAAGCTGTTGCATTGATTGATTGTGGTAGACTATTGGAATATGCTTGTGATGGTTTCCTGTTTCGTACTGCATTAAATTGCCTTTAAAAAGTCCCTCATATTATTAATTATTTTAAACAGTGGGAACAGAAGAATCACAATTTTTGGAACAAAATTGCATTTAGTCGACTCTGTAAAGACTGGGAAGCATTCTGCTGATCCTTTAAATACGGTGGGTACTCAAAAATATTTATAATTTGTAATATTATTTGTTGGTTCATAAATGTAATGGATGATGTGGACATTGCTCAATCCTGCAGTTCTTTGCTGAGTGGTACAAGAACAAGAGAACATATCCAATTGCGAATTGCATCTATATTGTTATTACATTAATTAGTTTGATTGGTTATTTTAAGGTTTGTGTAGGTCAGTTATAGACAATAGTTTAGAGAACACTTGTATTAACTTGGACTGTCCTAGTGAAGAACAGGTCACACTTAGCAGAAGTCCTGGCCTAGGTAAATGCCTACCCATCACTGTGCCGAGCAGCAGTCTTTGAAGGCCACTGAGGTTTTTTCTTTGTATTCTGTTTTATTTGCAATAAATATCTTATGCTGTAGATAACAAATACGTTTCATTGGTCTAAATTGGTCAAATGTGGTTTACACTAGACCAACCGCAAGGGGAAATCCTGTAAGATGCCAGCTAGTTTCCTATCTGACCCTCTGCATTTTAACAACAAGCTTTCTCATTTAATATACTGTACCAACATCCCAATCCAAATTGAGAGTTTTTTAAAATGAAATAAAAATGACTTACTGTTTTATTTTTAGATGAACAGTTCCCATATTTCTTACAATTCACCTCCAAATGCTGGAAAGTCTACTGTTTCACTTGTGGTGGATACAAATGAGTTGGACTGTGGTCATCTAATTTACCACCCTGACCCAGAGTTTCTGGGTTTCTCAGCTACTTCTGTGGGAAATGTCTTACAGATAACCATAAAGGTGATCCGTTGTCAGTTTTTTTCTTTAAACCAGGCTTTGCCAATTTATTTATTTTTTGCCAAGTACAGTATGTTTACATTTGTTTTATTTTTGTTTTTCAGAAAAAGAGGGATACATTGAATATTACAGAGGATGAATTAACTGTTCTGGCCAAATCTAACAATGAATCTTGTCCATGTAATGGTATTTTTATTAAAGAAAATGATGTGTCCGGTGATACTTCAATTGTCTGCACTATAATAAACTATGAAGCTTGTAAACTGACCACATCCAAACTGACACTGGAGGTAAGTTACTCACACAAGTCTCAAATATGAAACAGAGGGCTGTTCAGTACAGATCAGTATACAGTACATATTATTTTTTTTTAAAAAAGGAAAAGTAAAAAAAAAAGATGTCAGGCTTATGAAAAAAAATGTATTATTATACGAAAATAGGAAAAACCTAACAAATAAAAAAACAACAACATGGAAAGGGGTTGGGGTTGTGTGGTTTCAGACGTTAACGTTTCTTATATCATGAAATAAAGTCTTTTTTTAAATTTCTTAATTGCTTACTTTGATTTATATCCTAAACTTTTAAGTGCATGATTAAAAAATGTATAAACAATTGAACGATGGAGACAGATCTGTAAGATGTAATGGATAAAGGTGGTATACAATGATTGGACAGGATCTCATCTGGTCTGGTGCATCCTCTAACATCAGTCAACCAGGGCCAGGTTTATTAAGGGCTTTTTCGAAAGTTAACACAGGTTTTTTGACCACTTTAATAAAGCAGTGCTTTGTTCAGGGTGTTGTGAAGTTTGACTGAACAAGGAAATAACTGATTTATATAGGTTTTTAAAAATGTAAAAAATAAACTACATTTCATTATCTTTTTACGTATTTCTTGTAGATCAAGCTGGGAAACTTTTCTACTGTTTTAGAACAGCCATTTAATTATTTGTGGCTCTTAACTGTCGTCCCATTTGTCATACTTTTAATAGTTGTAGGTAAGTTATTTTTTTTCATAAGCATTGTGTTTTGCATACATCCTCATTATATTTTAATGAACAAGACTCGATTAGAAAGTTCCATCGATGAGGCTCCCAAGTGGTGCATCCGGTAAAGGCACTCCACGTAGAGTGCAGGATGCGCCCTATAGCCTGGAGGTTGCCAGTACGAGTCCAGGCTATTCCACTGCCGACCGTGGACGGGAGTTCCTAGGTGGCGGCGCACAATTGGCTGAGTGCTGCCCGGGTGGGGGAGGGATTATGTCGGCCATGGTGTCCTCAGCTCACTGTGCACTAGCGACCCCTGTGGACTGGCCGGGCGCCTGCGGGCCTGCCTGTAAGTTGCCCAGAGCTGTGTGGTCCTCCGACGCTGTAGCTCTGAGGTGGCTGCATGGCATCTATAAAATATGTTCAGTGACTGTTTTTAAGCAAAGAGAAATTGAAGCCAGTAATGATCATACTTTTTAATCTTTTTAAAGTCTCTATCTACATAAATCAACGCAATAAAAGAGTAATGTCAAAGAATTTAAGTGAACAGCTGGAGCTTCTGGAGAGCGACATCAGGAATGAGATACGTGAAGGTAACCCTGACCCTTCCTGGGGACCCTACAAATAACCAAGAGCAGATTCCTTCACTTGGGTTACTTAAATAATGCAGGCATTTCTGACTGGAAATACCACAGTTTATTCCGAAAGAAATCCCAAACTGCCACCTGCTTATCTTTTTGGGAAATTAAATAAAAAATAAATATATTGGTATGTCTGGATGAAAACTATACCATCTTCCATTTAATCATAGAAGAATCCAGGCTTTAAAAGACAAGACCATTGGAACAATTACCCTTTACACGTAGTATATAAAACACTACACACAAACAAAGAAAACACCTTAACAGGACAACAACGGCAATAGGAATGAATAACTATGACAACTAACAGGATCTTTACAAAGCAAGAAGCAATGTCATACATTTTAGTGGAAAGCTTGCATATTTAACATTGTCAGGTAAACCATTCCATAAAATTGGAGCAAGATATGAATGAGTATCAAAGTCTGTTTCACAATAAAGCTTAAGTAGAGTTAATTATCTAGACTTAAAGAATAGCTTATAGCATATAAAATGAAATTATTGTGATAAATTCAAATTAACACATTTATTTCTTTCCCTTGTAAGGCTTTGCTGAATTACAAACGGATCAGACTGATTTAATAGAAGGCTCTGGAACAATCCCTTACTTGGACTATAAGCATTTTGCTATGAGCACATTTTTTCCTGAGGTAATAAGCCATTGCTCTCTTAATTATTTATTTATGTGTTTATTTTATTTACATAGCGCCTTTCATACACAAGGCACTGTACATACATTCATAAAAATACAATAAAATATATAAAAATACTGTACATAGAAATAAGAGCCCAGACATTTTCAGCCTATAAAATAAACAAATAATAATAATAATAATAATAATAATAATAATAATAATAATAATAATAATAATAATAATAATTAAAAGCTAGCAATTATGTTGCATTAAAACCACTAAGATAAAAATGCAATTTTATAAAAATGTGCTGTAAGTTTAGACTTAAAAATACCCACAGACCCAGCTTCTCTAACACATGGAGGTAGAGCATTCCATAGTTTAGGGGCTCTAAAAGAAAAAGCCCTACCTCCTGTATTGATTTTATTGACCCTGAGAACAACGAGCAGTCCCACTTCCTGTGATCTAAGAGTGCGATTTGGGAGATACGTGGTCAGTAGCTCCTGCAAATAGCTAGGTGCTGCTCCATTCAAGACTTTATAGGTCAATAATAAGATTTTAAAATCAATTCTATATTGTACAGACTAAAAGGAGACTAAAACAGGGGTGATATGCTCATTTTTTTTAGTTTTAGTCAAAATTCTAGCAGAAGTATTCTGGACAAGCTGTAGGCGGGACACCGCACGTTTTGGGATGCCAGAGAGGAGTGCATTACAGTAATCAATTCTTGAAGAAACAAAGGCATGTGTTAGTCTCTCGGCATCAGATAAGGAGATAATAGGTCTCAGTTTGGCTATGTTTCTCAAGTGATAGATGGATACTTTAGTAACTTCCCTAATATGAGATTCAAGTGATAAATTAGGATCAAAGATAACCCCCAATTTTTTTATTTCAGTTTTAGGATTCGATAAAAGACTGCTAGGGTCAAACTCATGCAATCCTACATGTTTTAGTTGGTTATGGGAGCCTACAAACTTAACCTCTGTTTTATCTGAATTCAACATTAGGAAGTTTTGAGACATCCAGCACTTGATATCAGCAAGGCAAGCAGCAAGTAACACCCCAACAGAAGTATCACCAGGTTTTAAAGACAAATACAGCTGGGTGTCATCCGCATAGCAGTGGAAGTTCACACCATGTTTCCTAACGATATCACCCAATGGTAACACATATAATGAAAATAGCAATGGACCCAGAATTGAACCTTGTGGAACACCGCAATCAACTTTGGTCAATGCTGATTTTTCCTCCCCAATAGAGACAAATTGATACCTATCAGATTGAAACCAGGATAAGACAAGGCCAGACAGTCCCACTAAGTATTTGAACCGATTTAATAAGATGTAGTGGTCTACGGTGTCAAAAGCAGCACTAGATCAAGAAGAATTACAACTGATGGAAAGCCAGTCAAAGCTTATCAGTAGGTCATTTACAACTTTGACAAGGGCTGTCTCTGTACTATGTGCAGCACAAAATCCAGACTGAAATTTCTCAGATACACCATTAAGAGTTAAAAAAAAAACCCGTTGTACTTGAAATGCAACAGCTTTCTCTAAAATCTTGTCTCTTAAAACATACACTCAATATTTTGTTTCTGCGCTATACAGTATGTGGTTTACTTCATTTTTATAATGTGCTATATGTTTAGGAACATGTGGTTCATTTTGTGTGTGTCAATGTGATGTTATAGATAACATTTATTTGAAGATCTGAGTACATATTTGATGGCTGGTTTCTGTTTTTATTTGTTTTTTCTAGGTTGGGTATAAATCCAGCCATTTTGTTAATGAAGTTGGTCATGTAAGTTTATCCCTATGTGACTTTTTATTTCTAATACTGTATGTAACAGAAATAATAACAAAAATAAACTGATTGGATGTGTTATAAACCTTATAACATTTTTGTATAGTAATAAAACTGCTCAGCACAATCTACAAAATACGTAGGCACTTATAATGGCATTACATTAATGTAGAATATAGAATTGATCTTATGAGAAAGTGAAATGTGTTCTTTTTTAAAGTCTTTTCAAGATTCACAAGAAGTCAAGCAAGATGACTGCTCCAAAGCCTTGTCTGATCTTATATTAAACAAGCAGTTTCTTGTCACCTTGGTACGTGCAATGGAAGAGCAAAAACAATTCACCATCAAAGACAGGTGAGTTGCTGTTTTAACAGAGAAAAGAACATCTGCAGCCTACCTAGCACACCAGTTTCCTGTATTCATAAATTAGATGCTTATAGATTTTTTTTTACGTAAGTCATCAAATGCAGCTTTTTATTGTGTTTGAGCTTACAGACATATGGAATATGCAGGCTTCTTGAACTGTTATATCTTGCTTTGCTTAGCAAATATAATGAAAAAGTCTTCCTTTCCACATTCTGTAACTGCAGATGTCCTCACCGGAAACTGTACAGAGGAAGGCATACCTCAATAGAATTATCTGGATCTAAAATAACTGCAGTGCTGTCAAATCCTGTCAAGGCAGTAGTTTCAGTTACAGTATGCTTCCTTCTTTTTTTGCTCAGTAGAGGGTCTTCAAAGAAGAAGAATTGGCGTTAAACTAAAATAACTCTGCAATCCAGCCAGCTGAGCTGCTGGTATTATTTTTTTTAAGAACTTTTTTTTTTAACATACATATATGAGAGCAAGGTGACATCAGGAATAGTCTTTCAAAATGTTGTTTCCATTCTGAAAAGATGCACAATTAGTTTGTTACATAAATTTCATCTACATCCTAAAACAAGGAGGGTGTTCGTTAATGCACTCAGTGCTGCAACAGAGGAACAGGTGCTACACAAAATTGAGCAGTTCAGTTCCAGTCCTTCCTCTTTTTCAAGTGCAAATGTGTTCACAAAGATATTTGATACACTTGTCATGCAGAAAGGTTCATTACTTTGAATTGGTCTACTTTGAATTATTGACCTAAAATTAAATAAATAAAACATGTGTCAAACAGCATGAGCTGTCCACAGTGTGGAAATGATGTAAAAATGGTGTGCTGCATATGCACTGTACATACAGTACAGTCGATCCAAATACAAATGCCCAACTAGACGTGAGAAGCACTGAGAGCAGGATACTGAGTACCGGGCACTGCAGGTCAGCCTTGATGTACTGCACTAAACAGAGGGCTGGAACTTGTCTTTTAACATGGTACCTTACCAAAGCATACAGTGTCTGATGTGATTGTGTAGTACCATAATAGCAAGACTTAGAAGAGATGGTCTGAAACACTTCATATCCACCCACCAACATATAAAAAGGCCTGTGAAGATTGTGCAACTCTAGTGTATAAATACAATACTTTTAATGCCAACAGGTGCACCTTTGCCTCCTATTTGACCATTGCTCTGCAAAGTAACCTTGTATACCTAACCAGTGTGATGGAAGAATTACTTAAGAACTTAATGGACCAGTCCAGTAACGCACAACCAAAACTGATGCTGAGACGTACTGAATCAGTTGTTGAAAAACTGTTGACAAACTGGATGTCCGTGTGCTTGTATGGTTTTCTTAGGGTAAGTGTAATACGTTTTGAAACTGCTTGAGTAAAATGAATTATTGGGTTTATCAGTGGCAGATATTTTGACTTGTTTCTCATTTTTAAAAGGGATTATTAGTTACTACAAATGCAAAATAAACTAGATACTGGGAGAACAAAAAAGAAGGCAATTCTGAAATAATAAACAAGGTGTCAAAAAAGGGAATAGTTCAGTTATTTAATGACGAGGTTAAATGAATTGTCAAACATTATAAGTCAGCCCAGATCATTTTTACATTTTCATTATTTTCTCACAAATTAAGAAGTACAAGTCCATGGTAGGATTGTGGGGGTAATAATGGCTAAACTCGGTTCTAATGTTTCAGATATTTAATAAGATAAGCCTGACATATACAGTAAGTCTACAATTGCTATGTTAACAGGGTTAGGAACTTTATCATATACCTTATTCACACTATCGAAAAATGAGCAATCCTCATGTTTTGAAAACAGGACAATGAATGGTTTCAACACGTGTTGGTCATGCCTCGCTGTAGACGATAATAGAGGGTAATTTAACTACAATTTTAATAAGAAGTACAGTTTAACAATTAAGAATGTGGTTAGAACAAAGAGTGTTTTGAAAAGTGGGTTGGTTTGTGTATTATAAAAGCGGCAGTGCTCCTGTTTTCTTTTATTCAGGAGTCAGTGGGAGAACCTTTGTTCTTGCTGGTGTCAGCCATAACACAGCGGAATAACAAAGGTCCAGTAGATGCTATTCATGAAAAAGCTCTTTACACCCTCAATGAGGACTGGCTACTGTGGCAAGCTCGTGATTTCAGTACTGTGGTATGATTGCATTTTTTTTTATAAGAATAGTTCATTATAGGGATAAAATTGCATTTAATCTGTTGTGACAAACTTCATTAAATACCTATCTATATTACATCTAGTATTTTCAGTAAACTCTGCAGTAATATAGCTATAGAATGTCATCTTTGGCATTGTACAGTAATACAAAACAAAAATATGTTAATGTATACTGGTGAAATGATTATTCCATAGAATATTACATTATACTTTAGTAAACTGTAGCATTTTCTCTCTTGAATAGCAACAACAGAATCACTTTTTTCATACTTTTGTGTATACCCATACCCATAGGTATTGACAACTGTCGACTCAGGACTTTTTCGACCTGAAAAAAGAAACAAGGACCAGGGGTCACAAATGGAGATTAGAGAAAGGGGCATTCAGAACAGAAAATAGGATGCACTTTTTTACACAGCGAATTGTGAGGGTCTGGAACCAACTCCCCAGTAATGTTGTTGAAGCTGACACCCTGGGATCCTTCAAGAAGCTGCTTGATGAGATTCTGGGATCAATAAGCTACTAACAACCAAATGAGCAAGATGGGCCGAATTTTGTAAAACTCGTTTGTAAACTTTCTTATGTTCTTATGTTCTTAAGTACATTCTTTCTGTTTTACTAGAAACTAAAAGTTTCATTACAAGGAAGTCCTGAAAGTGAGGGTGAGGCACACACTTCTCTCGATGTCAATGTTCTCGATTGTGACACTATTGGACAGGCCAACGAGAAGATTCTTCAAAGCTTTAAAAGCAAATTTGGCCATTGCTATCAGTTTCAGATAAATGATATTGATATCGGTGAGTCTGTTGTATGTGTGATAACATGTTCTTATCATATCAGAAATTTCTTAAAATGTTCTCAAAAGTCATTGCATTTGAGTGGGAGTGTGTCTTTTAAGAAACAAAACCTTTTTTTAAATGTATATTTTTTTCAGAATTTGAAAAAGATGGGATTCAACAGAAACTTCAAGAAGTAGACAACAGTTCTAAAGTTCTGGAAAATGGGGTAACAATGCTGAACACTATTGGGCATTACAAGGTAGGAATGTGTTGGAACATGTTATTCAGATAAGCTTGTTTAATATGTCTGTATGTAGACAAAGAGTATTGGGCCTGGCAGAGTTGAAAGGTCATGTTGTCACATGATTGGAACAGAATGAAGAATGCTGTTCAGTCTCAGACAAGCTGAAAGCGAATTCAAAGCCAGTGGGAAAAAAATGATAATAGCTCAGAACCACTCTGAATCATTGCAAACATCATTAAATAGTATGAGAAATTTCTCAAACCTGTCCTGTGTGGCAGGGCAAATCCCTGCCTGAAGAAAATGTGTTGGTGGCTGGCAGGGATAGGGTTCATTTCTGTCCTTGCCAGATAAATGGGTGTGGGTGTGGGTGTTGCATAGCTGCAGGTGGATTTTGGGTAGGTATTTAAACAGCACTGAGAGAGAGAGAGAGAGAGAGAGAGAGAGAGAGAGAGAGAGAGAGAGAGAGAGAGAGAGAGAGAGAGAGAGAGAGAGAGAGAGAGAGAGAGAGAGAGAGAGAGAGAGAGAGAGAGAGAGAGAGAGAGAGCTAAAAAAAAAACCAAATCTTATGTCTGGGTCTGTGAAAAATTTAATCAAAACATTAGTGCAGTCGATGGTTGCACTTAAGGAGAGCAACAGGCGATGGAGGTAAGAGATGGGGCTGCCAGAACCGGAGCCTTTGGAGCTGCAGCTACTGCTGCAGAGAGTGAGGTGGCCTGCACCGGAGCAAGTGTTGCCGCTTCCGGAGCAAGTGTTGCTGTCTCTGGAGCAAGAGTTTCCGGCGTAGCTGCAGGAAGAGGAGCTACAGGCCACAGAGAAGGGGGAGGAGGTGAGGAGCACAACTCCACCACAGCCCCGACCACCACACCAGTCTGCCGCCGGTGGGTGTGGTCCCTTGCCCCGGTGTCCAGATCTCCTGTTGCTGGGCCGAGGTCCCAGGTCAATGCACCACCAGGCAGAGCAGTTCGTCTGGTCTCCTTCTGCGCTCCTCCTGAAACCCCAGACGTCACTGCCTTATGCTTCGTTGTCACCTGGGCCTGCTGCTGCTGCTGCTGAAAATCCCTGCCTGAAGAAAATGTGTTGGTGGCTGGCAGGGATAGGGTTCATTTCTGTCCTTGCCAGATAAATGGCTGTGCAAACACAGCCACAGGTGTAATTATTTTTGTTAAATTAATTGATGTCACCTGCCTGTAGCAGGCAGGTGTTTAAACAGCACCAAAATGTTTGTTCAAAGCAGAGTCTCTTGTCTGTGTGAAGAGAGAGGTTGTCGTTTGTTTTGATTATTTTCTTTTATTTCTGCAATTAATAAAATCTCACGAAAGTGCTAAATAAAAAAAAAAACTTCATATCTTGAGGCTGGATCTGTGAAAAGGGGATACAAACCTTTTAAAATAAGTACAATCTTTTACACCTGTCAAATAGAAGGCTCAGTCATGCCCGAGCAATCAAATGGACAGTGATATGAAGTAATTTCTGTTCAAACACTAATTGCTGATTGATTATTGGAAGATACCAATATATGAATCGCCACAGAGCATTGCAGTGTATATTTTCAGAATGTAATGAAAGTCTAACTTTTTGTCATGTTTTTTCTGTTTATACAGTAGAAGTCAACATATTATGCAGATGTAGACAAAAATCCACAGCTACATAATATATTAGTAATCGTTTTTTTTTTTTTTTTCAACATGGGGGGGGGGGGGGGGGGCTATTGCTAGAAATGACCATAGTACAGTACCTGTACTTAAATCTAACTGTGGCCTTTATTTTTAGATTCCTGATGGAGCTTTCATAAGGGTCACCAAGAAAAAACAGACGAAGAATTTATCTACTCAAGAAAGTATAAAAGGTTAATAAGCGTGTATGAGTTTGGAAATCTGCTCTGCCGCTAATTCAACTGCTAATATCTCATAAACTATTTCAGATACTGATATTTTAGGTACCGGTATTATAGAAAGTCATTGGGCAAAATCTAATGGTGCCCTTCAGTTTGAACTGCGACATGATAAGACCCAGCACTTCATGCTTTTAGCTTGATACTCAGTACACAGCTGAAATCTGTGATTCCCTAGGTCAAGATTGAAAGTTTGTAGTACAAGAAAAAAGTACCTATTTGTACACAAAGCTGTGGCTGACACCAGTGTCCAAGCTTCATATGCAGTATCAGAAACCATCTGAGGTAGTGACTTCATGTTTGTTTTTATAAATACTACATGCTAAATGTGTTTGTGACCATGACATTGACCCATGACATAATATGGCTGCCCTATTGTAGCTTTAAGTTTCTGCCAAGTTATTGTCTTAATTCATAATAAAGAGCTGCATTCTTTGATTTTCTTCAAGGTCCATTATCAGTGTAAAAAATAACCATTTCACTGCAACATTGCTTTGACCTTCTTTCTGTGCCAGTGTTCTCGAGCACACACTTTAACTCTATATTGTATATATTCCAGCTGAGGTTTGCCCTCAGATGTGATTTATAGATCCACTTATTAGCATTACTACAAACAATACAAATACAGTGAGATGAGGTTGGCGAATATTTGTACATTTTAGGGAGGCAGTCCTAATACCTGATAGATTTGATAGCTCAAGCTAATGGTGATATTGATTGTTAGTTCTTTAATTTTACCTCTCTTCATTTCTCTTCCAATGTGTGCAGATGATGACAACTATACAACCAAATACTGCCATTTGGTAAGTTACAGCAACGCTTACGTATATTTGTGTACACATTGTATTGTGTACAATGTTTGACCTTGTCCCAATATGTTTTTAGATTGAAACAGATTTACCAGAAGTTGAAGATCAACAACAAAATGGAAAGAAAAGAAAAAAGTTGAAACTGAAAGAAGTCTACCTCACTAAACTGTTGTCAACAAAGGTATGATGTTTTTTAGTCAGCCATTATATACAATATAAAATGCAACATACTTAGAGTATTTTCTTAAATATTACAGTATACAGTAAGAAGAAAACCAGCACTCGCTTCACATCTTTAAAAAAGGGGACTATTTATTTCCTCATTTTAAATTATTTTTTTAAAACAGCAGATATGCAAGCACAAACACGTTGAGGTTAGATGCCTTCCTCTGTAAATATTACAGTATCCAAGCTTATTTAAACTTAGAAAGTCACATACAACAACTCATCAGCTGTAACCACTTCCTTTTCTAGGTTGCTATTCACTCTTTTGTTGAAAAACTCTTCCAGACGATATGGGGAATATCAAACAACAAAGTTCCAGTGGCTGTAAAGTACTTTTTTGATTTCTTAGATCTCCAGGCTAAAAATAAAATGATCACTGACCCAGATGTGTTGCACATCTGGAAAACTAACAGGTAATGCATTCTTTGAACAAACAGAAGGATATGAACCAGTTTCATGAATCTTAAGGTGTTTTAAAGATTTTAAACAATTTGCTTTTTCTGTACCTATTCAGCCTCCCCTTGCGTTTTTGGGTCAATATCCTGAAAAATCCGCAGTTTGTTTTTGACATGGAAAAGTCCCCCCACCTGGATGCGTGCCTGTCAGTTATAGCTCAGGCTTTCATGGACTCATTCTCCTTATCAGACCAGCAGCTAGGGAAGGTATCATTTATTTATTAAAGACCAGTAACACATTCTGTATTTGTTAAAAAAAAAAAAAAAAAAAAAAAGGGGGGGGGGGGGAGGGGGGCGGGGGAGGGGTTTGAAGGCAAGCTTATTAACTGTACTGTATATTGTGTGGCACAAGTCCTGAAGGACTGTATATTTTCTGTTTTTCAAGTTAAATGTTTATTGTAATCAATAGGGGTCATTGCTTACCTGTTATGTATTTACACTGTGCCTTAATGGTAAGGCATGATGTTTAGTAAGGTCAAAAATGACACTGAACACTCAATGTAATTACACCTGTTTTCATATTTTTATTTCTCTCAAATAACTTTTACTGGGATTTAACTTAAATGAAGGGGCATTTTCAACACACTCTAATAAGAGAAAGTGGAAAATCCAGGGCAATAGGACTTTACTTTGTTTACCCCTACATTTGTGGTTTGCTGTTGCGATGTTAACACAGTAATTCAGACATTAGAGCTGGAACTGTTCTTTGATTTTTAAAATATACTTATTCCCCTCTGAAGGATTCAGATGATACAATTATGGGGCATGGTGTAGTCTGGTTAGAAAATTAACCAGACTTACAATATATATAATATGTGCTGTACTTTATTCAGTCACAAGAAACAAGACATTTATGCTATAACACATTTCTATAATACTGTCTTCTCATCCAGTATGTTTATACACAGTGATTATTAGGTTAGAGACAGCAAGGTTGAAACCAAATAGAAGAAAAATTCAGCATCGTCCTAGTTTGTGTAATTTTTTCCACTTTTATTCTTTCCAATTTTAGTATGCACCAACAAACAAACTGCTGTATGCCAAAGACATACCACAGTACAAGACAGAGGTCAAAGCCTACTACAAGCACATACAAGATCTCCCTGAATTCAGCAAAAAAGACCTTAATGACTTTCTGCTTGAAGAATCAGAGGTATCTAATCATTTTAAAATAGTCATTTTTTTTATGTGTTATGTTCATGATCTTGTTTGCCTGTACATAATGTTCTTTAATTCAACTATTCTGTATTTTCATTTTTTCCTCAGAAGCATAAAAATGAATTTAATGAACAAGCAGCTATGGCTGAAATCTACAAATTCATTACAGCATATTTCGATGTGGTAAGTGTTTCTTTATATTTATTTGTTTATTTATTTTTTTACAAAAAATGTTTGTACACAATGGAACTGCTCAGATGCAATATGTATAGGTGCTGGGAAAGAATTAGTTTCTGTAATGATAATCCAAAATGACATCAAGTGCAGGAGGCATGACTGTTTTTTCTTTTTCATGATATACCTTCAACCTACCCTGTTATGCATACACAAATGAATGGGATACTCTTCATAATACAGGTGCATTGTAGCTACAACAACATTTTGTAACATTATTTAATACCTGTGTACCTACAGCAAAATTAGAAGTGGTAAATTCAATGCAAACCTTTTTCACTTATAAAATATAAACTCCCCACAGCCTAAATTTATTTAAGATCATTATTACCAAATTTGACCAAATTACAGTACCTGGGAAACCCAATAATATAGCTCTGTATGATGTAATGTTAATACAACAAACCCAACCTCAAAAGTTCAAATATATGACCAAGGTGTATCAATAACAATATAAAACAACACTGGTAAAAGTAAAGCAGTTTATTGAATACATAAACATGGGTGAAAGTGGCCAATGATCATTTTGACTGAAACTCCTGGGGCAAAACCAATCTTTTGGCCAGGGGCAGCCCCAGTTCTTATTTGCACTTTAGCCTTAAATGAATATGTAATTCTGAAAGTAAATATGTAAGTCCCCAGTTGTGCACATTTCGGCTTACACAGCATACAGCTTATTGCTTTCAATGTAACACTATCACATTAGGGCTTTTCATAAATAAAAATAAAATGTAATTTGGAATTTTAGGTAAACAATGACCCTTGGCCTTTTTAAAACCTGAGAGAAACGTAGCCTTAAATTAAAATATACTACAAACAAACTGTTTTAAATAATAAATAACGTCCAAAAATGTCTGTATTCTTCAAATCTATTTCTGTAGTCATTTATGTACTTTTTAACACTATAAAATGAATAGAGTATCTTCTTATACTAGGGAAAAATCTATGTACTTTCTTTTGCGGTAGTAATAACACTTTGACTTTAAATTGTATTTTTTTTTAAATGACAAAAGGCAATTTGCCCGATGGAATGCTTTTTTCATCAGGAGCCCCGAAGCTGAAGAATCAACCCACAAGACCTTGTACTAATGAAAATCAGCATTGTTATGGCTGTTCTAATCTGTGATATTCTCTGCAGGTCCTGATCAAGCTGGAGCAAAATGAGGCTTCAGGCAACCTGAAACAACAGTTACTGAAGGTCAAGGGCTTGTTCTGTGAAAAGAAATCATGCAAGTGGGAATAATCTTCAGGTGTGGGATTTTTACTGCAAGAATGAGAGAAATACGTGATTTAAATAGAACAAAATAATGTTACTTTTTATTTACAGCAAAACTTTAGCATACTTTTATATTCTGAAACACAAAGCTAGGGCAGCACACAGTGCTAAAAAACTAACATAGGGAACAGCCGGTTTCCAGGAGACCGCGTTATTGAAAAACATGTACCCCATTTCCACATTTATTTCTTGAAGTGTTTATTTAAGTTAAATTTGACAGTTTTCACTTGTGTGCACAGCTTAGAAACAAACAAACAAAAAAAAACAACAACTCTATAACGCTATTTCTTTATGAAAATGGGTCATTTGCCACTTTGTTTATTGCAAAGAAACTACAATGGCAGGGATTTAAAAAAAATAAAAACTGATGTGTACTTTGGTACTGTTTCTGCCTGAAATACACACATGAAAAATTGTATAATTTAAAGTTTTGACATCCTCTGCTTTCTAGCTAATTCAGTGGAGCAAAATAAATCCTTCACAACCTATTCTGGAATATTGCAGTTTTGCGTATAGTTTTAGGATAAATAGTATTGGAAATCGCTTTAATTTTGCTAGATTTAGCTGGGAATTGTGCAGCATGTGATTGGAACATGAAAGTGAAAGTAGTTTTTGTAGTCATTTAATTTAAATACGTTAGCAATGTACTTTAACTTAGGTATTGTATTAAGTTATATGATTGATTAACCTATTACAGTTGACCTGGTGTCACAGCATTTTTTAAAATCTTGCAAAACACCAGATTTTTGTCTCCAGTTTATTATAGAAACGCTTGGGAAGTTGAGAGGGGCTGCTGTATTATAGAAATACATGAAAAACTTAAGTGTATATGTCTATATTTTCTTTATTTTTGATATGATAAATAATGTACTTTTAGGAAAAAATAGCAGTGCGGCCAAAAGTAAGTGTTCAGGCACAGGAAATTAGCAGAAGAAACTGAGCCTGTCAAAAAAACCTGTTTGGCAAGTCAGAAATGTACCTACATGCCTCTCAAAGACACACAGTGGATATGCACTTAAGTTTATTTTCCCTCTGTTTACTGTCATGCTATGTATTTAATTTAGAAACCTTTCATTTACATTTTAACATATTGGAGTTAGAACATGTTATACAACATAAATAAAGCGATCACTAATTGACGTGATTTCATTAGTTAACTTGAATGTTTGCTGTGCAATCATTTTCAGAACATTTTTTAGTTTTAATAAAATTAAAACGAATAACATTTTGTTTTAATAGCATAACAGTGAGGTTTGTATAATTATTTGTTTGCAAGTTGTCGTTTGAATATTGTCAGAAAAATATCTGGAAAAAATATATTTGCTTTCTATTTTTTTTATTAAATGGCGATCAGACATTGTATCATTGTAAGTAGTTATTTCTGACATGTATTAGTTGATTGGTGCAAGTGTAGTGTTGCAACGTTCTGTTACTGTATGTAAAGCATGATTCGATAGCCAGCTTTTCATGACCATTTAAACAGTACAGTACCAGTACTCACATCTGCGAGTACTGGTACTGTACTGAAATGAAAATTGACATCTCCCCGTTACCCCCCCCCCCCCCCCCCCCGTCCTATGTCCTGTCCCCTGTCCTATGTCCTACCTGGTTAAAGTGTACTGCCACTGGGTATCTGGCGTCATTTCTATTGATTGCCATAATATGTTCAGAAATCCTAACTTTAAGGGCTCTGTACATTAAGCCACAAGGGCAGATTATACAGTACACCACATTTTTGCTTGCACAGATGATACGTCCTTTGATTCGTATGCATCGATTTTTGCTCGCATGTGAAAATTCGCTAATGTTGTATGTGTATTTGCATTTGGAGCAATTCAGACATTTGAAATTACCACCTGATTTAATAAGTGTTTGATATCTACTACCATCTGAATGAACCAAAAAACTTTTAAGGTTTTTTTTCTCTTTTGTATACAAAGGCTTGTTTTTAAAAATGTTTGGTATTGTGGAATCACTTTCAATACTATTCCAATGATTGTTAATAAATCTTTGTAGTTTGTTAATTTCTGGCGTATATTTAATAACACAAAAAGTTATTCTGTCCGGTACTTTTTTCCTTTGTTTGTGACACAAAAGATCTCCCCTTTGCAACAAAAGATCTGGTGTGTGGCTTGGTCAGTGTTCATTGTTTATAGCCCCTCTCCTTGAATCTAGTTTGGATATTCCTATGTTCCTTTGTAAATGTCGACTCAGTAGAGCAGATTCTTTTTGCCCAATGTATCTGGATAATAGGAAGATTGTTTTTTAATTTGGGAGGATGACAGGACGTGGTGTACAACAGGGTATTTCTATCAGAGGCTTTTCTGAAGAGTGGAGTGTTTAAAATATTTTCAAAACTATAATTAGAGGTAAATTTAAGATTAACATTGCAGGTATTCAAACAATTAATGAAATTCTTTAATTGAGCTTCATTACCATTCCAAATCAAAAAGATATCATCTATATATCGTTTCCATATCAGAATATTATCATGGAAGGGATTAATCTGTTGATCCAAAACAAAATGATTTTCGAAATCCCCGACATAAAAGTTAGCAAAATTAGGTGCCATTTTTGTTCCCAGTGCTGTACCTTTAACCTGTTAGTAAAACTGGTCATCAAAGGAAAAGTAGTGCGTTAAGATTAAATTCATTCGATCCGTAAGAAGGCTAATTGAGGGTCATTTTTTACTCTTTTTTCTAAAAATGTTACAACACTTTCAATACCTTCATTATGGGGAATGACTATATAAAGACTAAATATCCAAAGTTACCAAAAAATAGTCCTTTGCTTTGTTTTTATTTTCTTCAATTAGTCTTAAAAAATCAACAGTATCTTTTAGGAATGAAGGGATGGATTCCACTAAAGGTCGAATATGAAAATCAATAAATTCAGATAATTTTTCTGTTAGACATCCAATTCCAGAGACAATTGGCCGACCTGGCGGTTGTTCGAAATTTTATGTAATCTCATATTTCTAAATGATCAGAACAGATCTATTTTTAGCCCAAAGAAATTTACTTTTGTGCTAGGGATGAAAGATTTACTGAGTACTTTACATTGTGGTATCGTTAATAGTTTGCTTGACAGATTTATTACACCTGGGAAGGTCTCCGTCATAGGCGATTGCACCATTCCTTCACTGTGGGTACATTTTTGTCCGAGACTTGTTTTTTGTGTATAAATCTGGCCAGTTGTTTCAGCTGTGGTCTTGAAAGAGAAATTCTCAGAGAAGGACCTGCGTCCAAAAAAGGCGGCGGCGGTGGCAGAGAGGAAGGTACCATCTCTGTAGTGTGTTCATCGGGTCTGGAAGTATCATTGTCCATCCATCAACAGTCCAAAGCACCTTTGACCATTGTTCCATACTCCAATTTATGTGTTATTGTGCAAATTTTAGCCTTTTACTCTTGTTCCCCTTTCTTAAGAGGTATTTTTACTGCAACACATCCCTGAAGTCCTGATTTCAAGACATGACCTTCGTACTGTTGATTTGATGGACAACGGCAGCTTTTTGGGTCTTCCAGTCCTGGGTTTGTCAATTACAGATGATGTTTCTCTGTACTTGTTGATTATGCTTTGTATACCACACCTTGAAAATCGAGTGATGCAAGATATTTCACTCAATGTTTTTCCTTCTTTATGCAAGTCAAGGTTGTTATAATAGTAGCAAACACTAGTGGAGGCTTTGAGTAAATTGTTGATGCTCATAATGCAGAGTAGAAAAATGCATCATGTCTAAGACTTTTGCACAGCAGTGTATGTAAACCGTTTATTGTAGCTAAATTGCAAAAGGGGTAACTGTCTGCAATTTGTATTAAGTACTGTACACTTTTGCAAATCCAAACCACCTGGAACCGGACCATGTTCATATTAGTGATCGGTGTCAGATTATTAAATTGTAGCCTGTGCTATACGAAAAATCTGTTTGATAAATATTTACATACTTATTACCATACAATTGTCAAGTTTCTACAGATGCATTGCGATAGCATGGTTTGGATAATAGGTACATTTTTTTGATTCCTAGGGATTGGATGATACGGTAGATACAGATGCAGAATTGTGTTTCAACTTCTTGCATGTACTGTTGTGGAGGTTGTACAATATGTAATTATTTGTATATATGCAAAATTACAATAATAAATACTACAATTTTAAATCAAATGTCTGCTGTGGAAAATGGGTTATACAGTATTGAATACACAACATTTAAATAGGATATAAAAGCTGCTTTATTAAAAAAAAACATCACTGATTAGAAAACATTTAAATACAATCTAGTACTAATATTTAAATAATGTGCAAAACACACATTAAGAAATCATATTCTTCTATATTGTAGTATTGAATATGTGCATGTTTCACTTTAATGTTATGGGAGATGAAAATCCTGAAGATACATAGATTAGAATATTTCAAAACTGATACTTGATCACTGAACACAAAAAAAAAAAAAAATCAGAAAGTGTTTTAAAGTACACAGTGATCAACAAAATAATTCCAATAAATCTTGGAATTATTAGCAACACTTCGTAGATCTTACATTTTTCTTTATGAAAAATGCACACAATATGTTAATGTTTTTAATGGTCTTTTTCATAGCATTTGAAAAAATTGATGAATGCCTTGCACTTTTTTCCATGCTCGACTTCCTATTGTAGGAATGTAGCCAGCAAACATGAGCTGCTTCTGGGAGTTTGAGTATATATATATATATATATATATATATATATAAATATATATATATATATATATATATATATATATATATATATATATATATATATATATATATATATATATATATATATAATTTTTTTTAAATGATCATTAAATTAGGATTCATATAGGAAAATGCAAGATCTAAGAAATAAGGGCTATACATTAGGTAAGATTTATTGGAATCGCATTAACTTTAAAAAGAAAATGAGAAATGCAGCCTGTAAAATAGATGTATGTATTTGTGGCGCCACAGTTAGGATTTATAACCCAATACTGTTTGTAAAACATATAAAACAAACTTGTCATATAAAATATATAAAAAATGTGTTATTATTAAAATAGGATATACAGGAACTGTATACGGGTAATAACAGTTATAATTCATTGTAAAGTTCATATTGACACTGTTTAGCGATTTTGCTGGGATAGAAAGAAAAAAAAAAATCAGACCACACAATCAGCTTTGGATCTGCAGTTTCTCATATCTTATCTATTATGTCTTTTCTGTGTCAAAATGCTTCTTGCCTTTCACGTTCTAGGAGGCTCCAAGTTCCTCCAGCTGTTGCTGCTGTGTAGTCTCCAGATCTTCTAATCGTTTGCGCAAAAGGAACAGTTCACTCTGATGTTGCTCTTCCTAAAATAAAAACAAGTTAAAAAACATATATATGTATATTTTACTTTTAAAAGGATCTGACATGAATTTCACATACAACTAAGTTAGATATTTAGTGATACTAAAAATAAACATGACTGTGTGCATTAGCAGAAATACATTTTTAAATCAAGTTCATCTCGATGTATGTTTTTTCAAAACATGCGGATAACAATATTTATATTATGAAGCAACCTCATTGCAGTAAACCACAGACAACATTTTAGACTATTGACAAAAGCGTGTATCCAAGTTATGAACCGTTGGTTGTAACGTTCAGTTGTGAAGCCTGCTTGACCTCCAGTATGAGCAAAAGTATTTTATGTTGTTTCAAATATTCACTATTTATTCTGTAGGGCAACCAAATTAGTGTGCACAAAGTTAGAGAACTTGCCATGATCACAATGCCGATACTCACTTGGAGATTAGAAATTGCCATCTGAGCTCCTGGCACCAACGTGGATGACAGAAAACTGGCAGAATTGTTAATGCCGGCCGCCGTCATGTGTGGCCCTAGAATAAGCCTGCGAAATTCATTATGCCTCCGCTGTATATCCTTTAGTCTTTTTTGAAGCTTAGCATGCTCTTCAGTGTAGGTGTACTGTCTAAAAAACAGAAATAGGCAATACTATTATAGTTAAGGCTGTGATTGTCTCAGAAATTTATACCAAAAATCATGGAGCAGTCAGGGTAAATTTGGTCAAAATCCCAGAGGAAGGGGGAAATGGTGTGTGAAGTCACATACAATATACTTACATAACATCAATGGGAACCTAAGTGACAAACTGATCACTTAATTCAAGTATTTGTAAGCTTCACAGCGTATACAACTACAAACAAAAATATTTCCTTTTATGTAACAGGTCGTGAGTTTGTCCCAGCATTACAAGGCAGCAAACAAATGTAGGTTTTACATACCTTCAGAAAATAACATTTCAAGTTAAAAAAAAAGACTTCTGCTGTGGTACAGTTTGCAGGGTTTTTTTTACTTTATCACAGTTTACAATTGTAATCTACCAGTATGTTGCACATTGAACAAAACAATAAACCTCTGCTGTCATTTAATACATTTTTTGTACAAACCAAACAGCTGCAAACAGGAAGCTGTTTGGTTTGAAATGGCAGTGCTGTGACGAAATGCTATCAAAACACAGCGCTGGGTACAGGCAATGCCTGCGCAAAGTAGCTGTGTACACGCATTTGTGACTATCCCTCCAACACAAAGGAAGCAGAGACTGCTATGAAAATGAAAACAAAAGAAGACACAAGAAAAATGTGCAGTGGTTGCAAAGGCAACCCCAGGTTCTGTTGTGTTCAACATTTCAATAAATGGCACAGAGCAAGTCGATAATGGCACACGTTTTGATGTTGTTTGATTTTTATTTGATAATTACTGTTTACTGATTACAATTAGCAGCAATTTTGTTTTCATTGTTAAAAAAAAAAAAAAAACATGTTTTTATCTCTTTATTGAATATGGGTATGTAGTACACAGCAGCATACAGGGTTAATGAAAAACACAGTTTAGGTCATTTATTTGTTTTTTTATTCATCATATGTTAACATTTTATAGCAATTACAGGTTTGAAAACATTATTATTATTATTATTATTATTATTATTATTATTATTATTATTATTATTATTATTTATTAAAACATTATTACATTATTATTATTATTTTCAAAATCTGGTACCTGGGAAGGGGTTTTATTCTGGAGTTGAAGTGGTTAAAGTATTCAGAACAAACCAATGATAGATACAAGTCAAGAAGGTGGGACGTTGCCCAGCGGCACTGGAAAATGTATGTATTATTTTTGTAGTAGGTTTGATTTTTTAAATGGGAAAAGGGTAAAGTCAATGTGAATTGATTAACCATTTCCAGTTTTTCTGGTGTTTTCCAGTGTTTTTTGGCTATCCACCGATTTCATTTTTTGTATCGGGGGTGTTTTATTGGTTAAAACAGAAAATCAGCAGCCCTAATTATAGTACACTCAATGCCTGGTTACTTGGTGCTGCAGGCCATTTTCACTGATGGTGTTTGATCTGAAACTAGAGACCTGTTCTTGAGGTTTGCATGTTGACCTTTAGCCCATAAACTGCCTATCGAAAATAACTTCTCATGTCAGACAAAACAGCAGACAAAAAAGATTAGAGAGAACAACTTGTGATGCATCTCACATGTAAACACCACAATGTACTGAACTATTCTCTGAAATGTATAAATAAAACAATTTTTTTTTTAAAATTTAACCCCTTAAGCCTTTTTTCCTAGGTAATAGACATCCATGCAAACATACATACACAGATAAGTGCAATTTATGTATAACATATATGGCACTTCAGGTTTGATATTGGCTATGGTCCAAACTAAATCTTTTAATTACCCAATTTTTGGAGCTCCACTTCTGTCCTCGCCCTTCTTACTGTACGTACATTTCTACCTTACACACTAACCTCCCATACAGTCACAAAAATTGACACCCTACACTAACTATACCAAAATTTAAGTTAACCGATTAAGGATAAGCATTTAGTAAACTTGAACCACTTTTTAATAAAGTCTCTAGTAATTTAACAAATAATCTATCAAAAACAATCAAATGTATTTCATTTAAAGTATTTGTTCATGACAAAGGTATTGGCACCCCTGCTTTAGTATTTGGTGCGTCCTCCTTTTGCTTTGATAATTATTGACCAGCATGTTACATCTTGTTCATGAAATCTAGGGCAATTCTGTCTTGCATATTTCCTACAGCTCAGACTGAATGGATACACAATGGTTGGCTACAGTTTTTTCAGATCAGTCCAAATATTTCTGTTGGACTGATATCTAGTGATGTGCAGGCCATTCCAGAACTTTTTCTTCAAGAATTCCAGAGTTGTCTTAGCCATATGCTTTGGGTCGTTGTGTTAGAAGGTAAACTATCTGCCAATCAGCCTTCGAACAGATGGTATCATTGTACTTTGTAGAATGTTTTGATACATGGCTGCATTCATTCAATCTTCAAATCATATGAATGTGTCCAGTCCACGATCTGCTAAATAAACCAGGGGGTTGCAAACCATTTGTCCCTCGGCCTGGCAGACTGCAGACCTTGCAATAAACATTGTGGTTAAATAAATAAATATATAAATAAATAAATAAATAAATAAAGTTTAACTTTATAGAAGCCCAGTTAGGAAGGACTTTTATATTCAAACAAATTATAAATTATTTTTCTCTGCCATGTTAAACTATCAGAAATTGTGTGGAGTAGTGGTTAGAGCTCTGGACTCTTGACCGGAGGGTTGTGGGTTCAATCCCCAGTGGGGGACACTGCTGTTGTATCCTTGAGCAAGGTACTTTACCTAGATTGCTCCAGTAAAAACCCAACTGTATAAATGGGTAATTGTATGTAAAATAATGTGATATCTGTATAATGTGAAATAATGTATAATGTGATATCTTGTAACAATTGTAAGTCGCCCTGGATAAGGGCGTCTGCTACGAAATAAATAATAATAATAATAATAATAATTTTGGTCTTTGTCATATTAATGAGTGGCTAATGTTCACTAAATGCTTGTATTTAACATGCTTTCTTCAATTACATTAAGTGTAGGGTGTCAATACTTTTGTCTGCTACTGTATACTGCCACTTCAGAAATAATTACCCACTAAAAGACCAGATGTCAACCCCTGCTTTACAGGGATGGTTTTACTACTGTATGAGCTTAGTCACAGCTCAGCTTTGACATACAGTACTCCTGTCTTGGAGGCCTTGCACTGGCTGCCTATCAGATTCAGAATTGATTTTAAAATTTTAATGCTGACATACAAGGCTCTTCATGGGCTAGCTCCGACTTATCTGTCAGATCTTTTATCTTTTTACACTCCTACTCGCAACCTCCGCTCTGCTGATCTCAGACTGCTGTGTGTCCCGTCTGTTCGCCTGCGCTCTATGGGCGACAGGGCCTTTTGTTGCTATGCCCCCAAATTATTGAACTCTATTCCACTAGAGATCAGGGACTCAGCTTCTTTGAGTGTTTTTAAAGCTAATTTAAAGACTTACTTTTTTAGAAAGGCATTTTTATGATTTTTATGATTGTTTTATTTCCTTGTGCTTTTTATGTATAATCTTTATTTTTTGCTGTACTATTAATTGTGAAGCACTCTGAGATGATTGCTTTTAAGGGCGCTATACAAAATAGTTTATTATTAATTATAAGTACTATAGCTCAAGTTGTCTTAGCTTATTACGTGTGTTCAATTCTAAAGGCCTGGTCACACGGGTGACTCTTGCCGACGGCAACAAGGGGGCGACAGATGTTGCCAGGTCTGCCTTCTTGCTCTCGAAAGCCTAGAATTAAAAGTACAGTACTGAAAACATTGTTTAGGATAATGAATACTGATATATGTATTATGTTTGGCATATTAAATATGTAGACCTAACTAAATAATTATACTAATGTACAACTTTTATTTTAATTAAGAAGGAACTACAGCTTTGTTATAATGAAATTAGTGCATTTTTATATCGTAGTCTTCCTTTGCAGCATGTTTAAAAAAAAAAAAAAAAAAAAAACAACATGCATTATGACTGGGTTGTATTACGTTGTTGCCTGTGTGTTGCCAGTTTGTCGACTGCAGGCTTGTCTCCCGTGTGACCACCGCAAACTGCAAGGCAACACGCAGGCAACAAATGTGTTCCTCTTGTTGCCGTCGACAAAAGTTGCCCGTGTGACCAGTTGATAGATATATGATTGATACTTGGGTGTATGTACTCAGGGGAAGCTTGTTTGTGATATGAAACCAAAAACTTATAAAACCAGCCTTCCACAGTAGAAACTGGCAATAATCTATTATATCTTAAAAATAAGTCAGTCTAACACCTTTAACAAGTACTGATGCTGATAACAAAAATGCTGAAACAAGAGGTGCAGGTAAAATGTCAGGTTGCATTAGTGAGTTTTACTTTAACATTGTAGCTCAAAATAGAAGTGCCATGAAAAACATTAAACTTTAATCATTCCATGCAAAAATGCATTTGTGTTTCAGAAAGGCTTTGCATTTTTAAATGCGGATGACTAGATGGGTTCATGGAAAAACAAAAGAAAAGAGGCAATTTAATGTGAAAATGAAAATTACTTGTTTAAGGTGCTTTTCTCAATTTCTAATTCTTCTTTCTTTGCTTCCAGCAGCTGGATTGTATCTCGCAATCTCTTCTGTTTATTTTCATTTAGTGTCTTTCTCTGCAAAAATAAACAAATAAATTAATAAATATCAGTCATCTCCAAACGTGTTACTTAACAGAGCTGTCACTTTGTCACATACAGTACTGTGCAAAAGTATTAGGCAGGTGTGAAAAAATGCTATAAAGTAAGAATGCTTTCAAAAATAGACATGTTAATAGATTATATTTATCAATTAACTAAATGCAAAGTGAGTGAACAGAAGAAAAATCTAAATCAAATCCATATTTGGTGTGACCACCCTTTGCCTTCAAAACAGCATCAATTCTTCTAGGTACACTTGCACAAAGTCAGGGATTTTGTAGGCATATAGTCAGGTGTATGATTAAACAATTATACCAAACAGGTGCTAATGATCATCAATTCAATATGTAGGTTGAAACACAATCATTAACTGAAACAGAAACAGCTGTGTAGGAGGAATAAAACTGGGTGAGGAACAGCCAAACTCAGCTAACAAGGTGAGGTTGCTGAAGACAGTTTACTGTCAAAAGTCATACACCATGGCAAGACTGAGCACAGCAACAAGACACAAGGTAGTTATACTGCATAAGCAAGGTCTCTCCCAGGCAGAAATTTCAAGGCAGACAGGGGTTTCCAGATGTGCTGTCCAAGCTCTTTTGAAGAAGCACAAAGAAACAGGCAACGTTGAGGACCGTAGACGCAGTGGTCGGCCAAGGAAACTTACTGCAGCAGATGAAAGACACATCATGCTTAGTTCCCTTCGCAATCGGAAGATGTCCAGCAGTGCCATCAGCTCAGAATTGGCAGAAAACAGTGGGACCCTGGTACACCCATCTACTGTCCGGAGAAGTCTGGTCAGAAGTGGCCTTCATGGAAGACTTGCGGCCAAAAAGCCATACCTCCGACGTGGAAACAAGGCCAAGCGACTCAACTATGTACGAAAACACAGGAATTGGGGTGCAGAAAAATGGCAGCAGGTGCTCTGGACTGATGAGTCAAAATTTGAAATATTTGGCTATAGCAGAATGCAGTTTGTTCGCCGAAGGGCTGGAGAGCGGTGCACAAATGAGTGTCTGCAGGCAACAGTGCAGCATGGTGGAGGTTCCTTGCAAGTTTGGGGCTGCATTTCTGCAAATGGAGTTGGGGATTTGGTCAGAATTAATGGTCTCCTCAATGCTGAGAAGTACAGGCAGATACTTATCCATCATGCAATACCATCAGGGAGGCATCTGATTGGCCCCAAATTTATTCTGCAGCATGACAACGACCCCAAACATACAGCGAAAGTCATTAAGAACTATCTTCAGCGTAAAGAAGAACAAGGAGTCCTGGAAGTGATGGTATGGCCATCTCAACCATATCTCAACATCGAGTCTGTCTGGGACTACATGAAGAGAGAGAAGCAACTGAGGCTGCCTAAATCCACAGAAGAACTGGTTAGTTCTCCAAGATGTTTGGGCCAACCTACCTGCCGAGTTCCTTCAAAAACTGTGTGCAAGTGTACCTAGAAGAATTGATGCTGTTTTGAAGGCAAAGGGTGGTCACACCAAATATTGATTTGATGTAGATTTTTCTTCTGTTCACTCACTTTGCATTTTGTTAATTGATAAATATAAACTATTAACATGTCTATTTTTGAAAGCATTCTTACTTTACAGCATTTTTTCACACCTGCCTAAAACTTTTGCACAGTACTGTATGTTCTCAATTGTAAGAAGTGTGTGGGTAGTTACAAGACACCTTTTTCTGTGCAAGTGCAGCTCGCTGCAGCTTCTCCTTGGCTTGACAGTACTTCTCTTCTAGTGTAGCAGAACACTCCTGCAGTTTGTGTTTCTCTTCTAGCCATTCTATACGTCTATCTTCAAGAACTCTTCAAATAAAAAATGGGAATTTGTTAGAGGACACATAAAACATAACCACATATTGCCATTTGCTACAACAATGCAGTGAAAGCCCTCAAATTGCTGTAATTTGGTACAGCTGTAATGCTGCCAACTGGAAGGCACTGTCATCGATGAAATACAATGCCAGACATTTGATAAAAATGATTTGCTGGGCTCAAAACTTTGTCTCCCCACTATAAAATATAAATTGCAATTTGGCTGTAGCTGTGGTGAGTGACTAATGATGAATATTATAAAGGCTTATTGTTACTACTAACCGAATATTTGCAAGTTCTGAATAACTCAATATGTAAACCTCTAGGAGATTCTAATTGAGAATTGTAACAATTTATCAATTACTTTGGAATGCTTTAAAGGTAAGTTTTAAACTGCAGGAAATCTATAGCGCCACAGAAAGAAAATAACAAAACAGAAAGAAATCATATTAACAATATTGAACACAATTATAATAGTCACATTTCTGATTGAAATGTTACTAAATGCTTCATAAAGGGGTGATCCAAGGCTTTAAAATCAGTTTTAACTACATTACCACTTCATGTTTTTTGTGTTTGCCTGTTTTGCTGATTTTTTTCAAGTTTCCCCTCTACAGGGTTAAAAAGTATAGGAAGAATACAGCAATGCTGGCAAAACTTAAATAAAATAATAAATAAACTTTTTCTTGATATTAGATAACCAGTTGTGCAGTTGATAATGCTATTAAGAAGTAATAACATTGATTTTAAAACTTTGGTTTTAACATTCACATACATACAAAATTCACCATTTTGAAAAGTAGCTGCTGCCAGTGTACACTTTCTATTTAAGGTTTGTCATAACCCAATAATCATCTCAACCTCTTGCATGTATTTATGCATGTTCAAGACACAACAACAACTGAAAGTAATAGATATGTCTTAAATGAAGAAGGACATCAGTTTTAAAATCAATGCCCTCCTTACATTTCACTGTTTTGGCTTTTTTCTTAAAGTTCAGCTCTATGACAAATGTATTTGCTTAGGGTCGATAAAAATGTTTTTCGCTGACTTCACAAGTACTAAAAACAGAATTAAGGGTGTACTTTTCTGCTTCCTGCTGTGCCTTTTCTGCTTGGCTTCTTGCATTTCGTATTTCCTCTTTCATTCGTTCCAGCATCTCACGCAATTTCACATTGGCATCATGCAAGTTGCTTTCTGAATGTGACAGTGCTGTCACTTGAATTTGGAGATCATGGTTTTGCTGTTGAGAAAGAAAATGTCAAAATATTTGAAAATTGTATAAATATATGGTATCACAATACTAGTGTACACCATGTCAGACCATGCTCATGGTAAAAGTAACCACACATAGTAATTAACCATGAACTATCACCCCTCATATTATAGCCACTGTATCTTGATTGCACAGTCTGACTACTTGCTGCAGATTCACACAAACATTCTCAAAATCAAAGTTTCAAGTAAATATAATAAATAGTCAAGTGTTTTCTGTCATTCTGTATTTATTCTTTGATCTAATGTTGATTTTGATGGTATACATTTTGGTTCATTATTCGAAATGTAATAAATGCATATTCCAGGTATCAGGATACAGTGGGGGCACCCGTATACACATCCCTTAGTATAAGTTTTACATAAACAGACTTTAAAAACCTTGGAAACTTAAATTAGAATAAGAATTATTTCATGGTAAAAAAAATCTGGTTATTTTGTGGAACACCTATGGACCTATTATATTCCCTGAGTAAACAGACATTTGTAAACCATACCTGTCTAAGATCGGCATTCTCATTTTTCTCTCTCTCAAGATCTTCCAGGAGAAGCCCTTGTTGTTGCACTTTAGCCCTGAAAGTTAGATACAAAACATATTATGTGTAGAACTTTTTGGCAAGGGAATTCAAGCTATAAGGCATTTTGTTCCTTAAAATAAAATATGAAATGTTTCAAGAAAGATGAAGTACAAGTAGACATTCTGTCAAGGATTACGTCTAAGTAGTCAAATTCATTTATAGCTACCTAAGGTTTTGAGCTTCCTTTTTTGCTGACTCTTCAGTTACTTGCATAGCCCGCATTTTCTCCTCCCACTGTTCTTGTTCTGAACGTCCTGCAGCTTCCTGTACTGCTTTCTGCTGCTCCAAGTCAGAAACTCGGTTTTCCAACTCCTGCCTAAATCAATGAGAAAGGCTCTTTAAAATGAATGTATTGTCGATTTTTTAGAAATAGTCAAAATGTGGCAGAGGAGAGAGGGAGATGTAGTCCTTGAAGTGTAGTACAGGACTACATCCCCCAAAATGCCTTGGGGTTAGAATTAGAGCCAGGATGGGAAACACCTGGCTCTAATGGAATGAGGGACACCTGCCTATAAAAGCAGGGTGAAATGTTTGTGTGCTGTCTGTGTGAATGCTAAGGCCTCTGTGTGAAGCCTGGGCGTAAAATTTAAAAAGGTGCGGTGTGTAAACCTGTGAGTCCTATGTAAAACTTGTCTTTGTGAACAAGTGTGTCTTGTTTGTTCCAGTGTTTAATCTGTGTGAATAAAAGTGTGCAGAAAGCAGTTAAACTTGGTGAAGCCCTCAGCCAAGGCTGGTTTGCGCCCTTAAACAGTTGACCCAGACACCAGAACTGCAAGTTTAAGCACTTTCTGCGCACTTTTATAAACACAGATTAAACACTGGAACAAAACAAAAGCCTAATTCCTCCAAGGAGTGCTATCTAAACTTTCACAATTCTGAACTATAGAACCAGACAGCTAAGCCATTTACCGGTTACAAAACACACGTGTTCACAAAGAAAAGTTTTACACAGTGTTACACACAGTACCTTTATAGTTGCCCCACATAAATTACAAAGTTTACTCCCAGGCTTTACACAGACAGCACACAAACATTTCACCTTGTTATAGGCAGGTGTTTCCCATCCTGGCTGATTCTAACACCATGGCATTCTGGGGGATGTAGTCCTGTACTCCACCTCAGGGACTACACACAATGTGCCCAAACTTGCATTAGTTCCATAATAGAAGCACAAGGTATTGTAACCGCTCTGTATTTCTTAAAATTGTACAAGAGAATATTTTTAAACTGTGTTTGATTGAATACTGAATGAATCACTTGCTTCTTCTATAACAAAACAATCTTGTTCACAAGCTGCTTGTGAAACACTGAAACAGAGAAACATGCTGCCCTGGCCTGCACTTCATTGGGTTTATACTCCATTCAGCATGGCTGGGTTAGGACAGAGACTTCACCATTTACAAAGTCAGTCCTATAACTAAGCAGAACAATCAACAACTGTTTTACTTTTTCTGATTGATCTGTCCCATGGGGAATAGATGTACAACAATATGTGACACTTAAAAGCCAAGTGATTTTGCTTTACTATTGTTATGTAAACAGAAATTTAGAATTGGCGGTCTTACTTTTCATCTTGAATTGCTGCAAGTTTTTGAAATTCTTCCTCCCTGATTGCTTGAACTTTGCGTATCAGCTCGCATTCCTTTTCTGCTATGTGGTTCTTGTGCCTTTCAATTGTGGTCTTCAGGATTTCAATATCAGACTGTAATCCTGTCAGAGAAAAACAATTAAAATAAATAAATGGTCCAATAAAATAAAAATAAAAGTATGGTACCGTATGCTTTGTCTAGGCCTTTGACTCCATCAAGTCCTGAATTAGTTCAGAGTTGGGAACCACTGCTTAGGCTTTCAAATAAAAAAAAGTATTTCAAATTGTGACACAGATGAAAGAAAAGTGGCCTCCATATACCCGAGCTTATGATACATTCAATAACCAATTAAAACCCTATATTAAAAAGTGTGCCTGTCTCAACGTTATCCAACAGGAGAGGATAACTTTATAGGAAGGGATTTATAAAGGCATTTAAAAACAAAAAGGCAATTACCATTGACTTGGCTCTGAAGGCTGTCCCTCTCTCTCTCCATTTCCCCCTTTGCTCGGGCAGCCTCTAGTTTGGTATTAGAAATTTCCAGTTTATGGGAATGTTTGAGTTCTTCCTTCTAATAAATCAAGGAAACATCAACAGTATGTGCTGGGGAGACAGTGCCTTTGTATGTGGCTTATGTACAGTCAAGATATACAGGATTCCTTTTTGTGATGCCACCTGCTGGGTGTATAATTGCACACAACCAAAACGCTGTAATAAACCCACTGTGATATAGCATTGGGCCCCAAACCCAAAATAAAGTGCAGTTACTAAAATATGAATTTAGACTTATCCATGAATTACAAACTAAAGTTGTATACAAATGAATGAATGAATGAAAAAAATTACACTTTATACTTCTACAATAATTATATTTGAATAAGTTAACTGGCAATTGAAGCTGTATACAGTACACCATAAAAGTTATCCTCACTACATTGGCAGTTAACAGTAATGCAAGCTCAGCTTTCTTGGAATTTGCAGATATAAAAAGGAAACAATCTGGTTGGTCTGGCAGTTCATTCCAGGGTCAGTCAGAAGCCAGCCAGCCAGGAAGGGGGCGGAGTCACAATGCCCAAAGTGCTCGCCCTAAAGAGGTACGCGATGTGCCATGGATTGGAGGAGACGTGACTGAATTAGCTATTGCAGGGGGGGTGACTAAGGGTATAATTGGGGATGCGACTATGTAATCTGTGCCTTTGATGTGCTTACAAAACTGACCAATAAAGGAAACTAACTGTGTAAATGTATCATGAGTGTTAAGTGTTTTGTTTGTTTGTGGAATGCAATTGTCTGTTTGTCACTACTAGACCGCTAACACGAGCCGGGAAGCTGTCACTACAGGCCAGCATCAAGCCTGGACTTGAAGTGGCCGTGTTTGTTGTGTGTTGTTTGTGATTATTATTTCGGGACTCAACCCTGTCGTTTAAAGCTGGCAATACACATGGGTGTGTAGAGACAGCGTTTATTATTTAACAGTCTAAGCAGACAAAACGGAGAAATTAAAGAACTGTTTTGAACTGTGAACTTTGTGTTTGTTATTGTTAAAGCACCTGCATCACCTGTACACCGGAGCACTGCAACCCACACATTCACACCTGGTTACTATATTTAAAATTACTTACAGCTTTAGTGTTTAAGAACATGCGTCAGTATTAGAATATACCGTAATACTGTGCACTTATTGGACACTGGTAATTTGCAAATGATCAAGCCATTTCTGCTTTCCCACGGCACAAAACAACTTGGGTTTTATTTAACAAATATGTCGAACAAACGAACTGATCAGTTCCCTGGTTTGGACGTCCTAACTACCATCTGAAAAGAGAATAACAATTTCTCATACTGGTTAATTAGTTTAAATGGCAGTCAATCAAAACACTAAACTAGCGAGCCACAAACCAACGTTCCGTATAGATATGTTAGATGAGTTTAAATATTTGTGGTTTAGCTATCCACTGTTAATAAAGATCAAATGGAATCTGAATCAGTCTTCTCAACTCAACTCAACTCCACTCCACTGGGTAAGTCATTTATTGCAAGAACTGCTAAAAGTTCAGCGCACCGCAATGTGTTGCAATATTGTATATGTAAATAAAGGTAGCTCACAAGGCACACTTTTTCAAGTTGCAAGAGTTAGCATGAAAGTGGTGCATGAGGGGAAAAAAACCATGAAGAAATAATTTAATACTTTTCTACTTTAAAAAAAAAAAGGACTTCAAATACACTTACACTATTAGTAAGGGTGTTAAGCTCTCGCTCAGCCTTGTGCAGTTTGCTAGTCAGTTGTGTATTTTGTTCGTGGCTTAGCTGTAGTTCTTTCTGAAAGCGCTCCAGCTGCAGTCTCAAGGATTGTTTCTCCGCCTTCAAATAAAACAAGATTGTTATCAGCAACAAAGGTACGAAAAGTAACTTTATTAAAAGCAATTTTTGCACATTACAGTACATCACTATAATGAATGAATAGTATAATTCAGCACATATCTGAACTGTATAATTACACCTAAGAAGAACCAAAAGCTATAGCAGGAAACATTTGTCATTATGAACACAGCTAATATTAGACATATAGTGATGGAACATTTTACATTAAGAGAGACCGCAGATACAGTTTCATTATTGCACAGGAAAAAACTGCTTGCAAACAGTTCATTGACATACCTCCAAAGACTTCACTGCAGCCTGGGCCTCTGCTAATTGCCGCACCTGTATTCTCTGAACATTTTCTGCCTGTGCTCCTGAGTTGTCTCTCTCAGCTCGTAACTCAGCGACCTCTGCTTCAAGGCTCCTTAACTTTTGTAGCAGCTGAGCCTTTTCTCTGAGGAGCGATTCAACTCTCTTGTTGTCTCTAGAAGGATCCATGCTCAGCAGCTGGTTACTCAGGTCCTCTTTGTCTAGTTCTAATCTGGAAATCTGATTTATACAATGCAAAAATAAATTACTACTACTACTACTACTACTAATAATAATAATAATAATAATAATAATAATAATAATAATAATAATAATAATAATAATAATAATACAAGTGAATCTATATTCTGCAAGTAAACTTAATATGGACATTTAAAACAGCCCAGAATTGTATGTAACACATTAGTTATTACAAGTAATATTACATATTTTATTTATTTATTTTTTTAATACATAATGATTTTATTATAGAATTAAAATATATTTTGTGCCCATATTGTTATCAAAATGAATATGATTATGAATGTTTTGTATACATATGAAAAAACTTTAGGTTATAACATTATGCAGTGTCAACAGGGGAGGTCTAATTCTACAGATGGAGTTAAATAAAAGGAGCTATCCCACTGGGAAATAGTAAGAGTGAACCAAAAACAAGAGTTTGGAAACACAGAGAAATAGCACTTCAGTGCTTTACAAAGGATTTTCAATTAAATGTTCAATTAAAAATACAATACAGGCTAATAACCCCAAAAGGTACTAGGCTATAATAAATGGCTAACTTTATCAATCTCTCTAAATGTGAGGTGTTTATTTTCTTCTAATTGCTTAATTAATCATGTTATACAATTAACAGATATATTGCATGTTAAAAATCCACTCATTTATTAAATTCTATATTCTATGTATTAAATTCTGTATATGTTCTAATTATTTGTTTGGTACCCGAATTCATGTCTGGTGACAAATAACATACAGTATATTTTCTCAAAGTAAAAAATGGGCATTATTGGGTTAAACAGTGATACAATGTCTAGGTTTACTGAAGCACATTCAGGAATCTTCTAATATATTAACCTTAAATGGCTTTGTCTGAAGAATGTGTAATTGTTTGGTTTAATGTATAGCTTTTACTGTATGTACAGATGGATATCTTTCTCGCACTTCAAATAATGTTAGATGGTAAGTTAAAACCACACCTACACTGCTGCTTTTAACTGAAATTTTATCAGAATCAGGTTCAAAGGAAACCATAGTTGTTGTTTTTTTGTTCACCCACCTCAGATTCATATCTGATTTTGTTTTCTTCTAATATGCGCATGTGTGCCTCCTTCTGGTGTTCAGATTCAGATTTTAGAAATGTGTAATCATAACGAAGTTTGTTGTAATCTGACCTGTACTTTTCTACTTCCTACAAAGAAAATACAGTTTTGAAAACCCAAGTCACAATACAATAAAAACAAAAACACAAAAATGAATTAACCCTTTCATGCATGAAATATTGCTTTATATTGGAAGAAAATGGCACCCTTGTGAGACTATCAAGCATTTATTTGTATCTGTCTCCATATGAGGTCTCCAGGCATGAAAGTGTTAATTAGCACGACATAGTAAAATACAGTGCAAAAGTGGTAGAGCTAATTATCTAATTGATGTTTTCTAAAATTAAAATATCTGTAATGCAGTACAGTTTTAAATTAGTTAGTCAGTAAATTACATCAATGACATGCAAAATAAGAAATGCATATGTCATGCATTAGGAGAAAGATTCAACACTGCTGAGTAGTAGACTGGGCCACGGGTATTTTGAAAGCATAAGATACTAAAACCATTTAAATTTCTAATAGTAACTTATGACTAAGGCCATCTTTCTGTCAAGTCTTGAAAGGGTTAAAAGTGATTAACACAGGATATAACAACTAACCTCATCAAGTCTACTAAATCGCTCTCTCATTGGCACCTCTAGCTCCTGCTGAATTTGACCTCTTAATATTTCTAGCTTCTGTGGTGTGATGACCTGTAAAAGAGAAAGGCTGCCATTTCAAAACAACTTTGCTTGATGTGCCATCTTGTATGTTAGAAAAAAAAGAAACTTGTGTGGTTATTTGGTTAACTGAATGTAACTGTGCAATGATTTACTGCAGTTTACGCATCAGACTTATTTTTTACATCTTGCAGGTCTGCTTTACCTGCATCTTCAGCTCCTCTAGTTCTCTGGTTTTATCCAACATCTCCCCACGCAGCTCAGCAAGCAGTAACTGAAATTTATCTTGGACGCTCTGTTTCTCAGCCAACATGCGTTTCAGATCATGTTGAGCCTTTGTGTACTCGTCCTGTAGCCTATTAAAACAATTACAAGACGTTTTAATTGGGTTTTTGGAACCACTTGCATTATTTCTCTTTCTTGCATGTTGATTTCCAACATTACTGTCTGCCATAGCAATGTGCAGTACAGAAATAGAACTACATCCCTGGCAACTCAACTTAACAGTGTTTCACCACCATCATGTGGACAGTACTGCAAAACAAAATGACTCTTGGTCTCCCAGTTTGTGGCCTGACAGTGTCTGCTGACCCCGTCTGGCCAGGTTTGAAATTGCTGGCTGTGAGCACCCAAGACGGCGAGCCACAGTACGCTGCCCTAGTCCAATCTCCAACATACCAATTGCACGAAAGCACTGCTCTTAACAGACATGGCATATATATTTTTTTTTTTTTCTGTGATTTTCTTTATTGCTTTTATTCAAGCTTGCAATTCAACAGCTGAAATCACTCCATATCCAGTGTCCAATCAACTGTCTCACTAATTAGGTGATTAAGTGCATATGCTTCAGTCATAGTCACTCAAGCGTGTCATGGTCAAGGATGAATGATCAAGTGATTAAAAAGAAACCAAAAACATTTTGTCAATGTCCATCACTTATATACCTTATTTTTTTTTCGAAAATAAATGTGTTATAATAGTGATATGTTTTTTTTGATGCTCGGTATATATATATATATATATATATATATATATATATATATATATATATATATATATATATTATACATGGATATATTTGCATCCTGAGCCATTCTAAAAACGTGATAATACCACAGTACTGACGTCAAAAGGTGATATCTCCTCTAGAGGAAAATATACTTGAACTTTGACCCATTCGACTCCTCAAGACCATCACTTTCAATTCAAACACAAAATGTCTCGTTTTCACTCACTCGACAACACCCACAGTACAGAAATGTTATTAATCAACAAAATTTGAATACATTAAAACAAAATGTACATTAGTATCTCAAAGAAACTAAACGGATAACGACATAGAACGTCTGTACAGCACTGAAAAAAGGCTTGGTAAAATAATTAATAACAATGAAACAACCGGCACTGTGCATTATCGATGTCTTACCTTGTGTGTTCAGCTTTAAGTGTTTGATAATTCGTTTTGTGGTGCTCGCATCTCATTCTTTCATCAATCAGTATTTTTTGAAGCTCCGTGTCAGACACTCCCAAACCCACAGGGTTATCCCTTAAATAATCCATCTTTGGAAGCAAAGGAGCAGAAAGTGCCTGAACAGGATTCAACAAGCAAGACGTCAATGATCTCCCACCGAGAGCAGGGTTGTCTGAAATGGGCCCCGCCTCCCCACCTGATGCCATCCCAGAGGATTCAATTAGCTGTTGCAAAAAAATAAAAAATAAAAAAACACCCCCACAAAATGAAGCACTATATAAAAATCATGGTGGACTGTGTTAATAGAAGTTTTAATTAAATTCATGTAATGATTGAGCAATCGTAGGGATACCATTTTGGACTGATCCCCAACCAAAATCAAGACACCACAGATAGTGTTTAACAGACAGTTTACTTTGCAACGTAATGCACTGCCATGAACGGCATGAGGTCACAAGAGCCCCAGTGCAAATAAAAACAAAAGCCGCCTAGGAAGGGTAACTTACAGTTGGCTAAGGTGCGGTAGCTTGTGAATTTGTTGTCTTGGCAACAGCCCAGCGTAATCATACTTTACATTTACAGACCTAATATATTTGAGGATATTAAGAAACATGTACATTGCTTTTTTTAATTCGTTTCAATAAATGTCAGGAGAGCCTAAGCGTGATTTATATTATAACTGATACTGACGATAAGGCTACTGAAAAAGAAAGGAATCAATACCCAAAGCCTGAATATTTTGTCTCTTTGTTGGTAGTCTACAGTTGCAAAGTAAATTGGTTTACTTCATTTGCCAAATATGTTTATTTACACGAAAAGACCAGTTAGACCTGTATATGAAAATAACGACCAAAAAATCTAGTCTAAGGAGGTCAGGAATAGTAACGACAAATTAACTTTAGACATACGTGCTTTATATTAGCAGATATTAAGTTAGACGCAGGAACGTATTTAAACTCTTAATGCATGCGTTTAATTGTGTTATTTGTTGCGGCAGTGCAGTAAGGTTGTGTCAGCTTCACAAAGTTCAGATATTTAAAAATGGCGCTTTTCCTCCCGCCGTTGCTAACACAAAAACCCAGGGACGTAAACTAAAAAATATGACGTAATATTTCACCACATTTCTAATGTAATGCATAATCGGACAATAACAAAGACATATCGTGTCAAACTTTCCATACCTGAATAAGCTTCCGTTCCAGATATCAAACTTCTTGGAACCAACAACAGCTGCTCCTGTCATACAGGAACTCCAAAACAGAACAGCATCACGGGACTACCTAATGTCATCTTCAACAAGCTCACAGAGCAACCAAGAGAGAGAGAGGAGAGAGAAGAAAAAAAAAACCACCAGAAAACAATGTCAGCACCATCTAGCGGACCTATTTTACCAACATACAGATTTTAGATTTTGCCTTTTTATTCACAAAAACAAAAAAAAACCTGAAACTGTGAATTTGTAATGCTGGTAAATACAACTATTATTATTATTACACTATGTAACACAATTTTTGTTCCTGGGTAGTAAGTGTTATTTCCTAATTGCTTATGCCTCAAAAGTATAGAAAATGGCTATTATTCCCCACAAACTTTGCTTTTGTGACCAGGACAGTGATATTTTGAAATTTATCTATTTCCAATGAGAAAACAGGCGTATTTGTGTCTTTTCATTCACATAAAGTCAGAAAAAAACAACATATGAATCCAAATTAACATGCATTTATACTCAAGTAATACAAAAATGACTACAAAAGATTTAGAAGTGAGTAGTTTTTCGAGATTTACGATTATACTGTAAATCACTTTCACGAATCAGCCCCCAAATGTAGTCTCCCATCATGTTCTCGTTATACTGTTCTTGGTAGCGGCGTTCAAAGTCCAGTATATCGTGGTGGAAGCGCTCACCTTGCTCCTCCGAGTATGCTCCCATGTTCTCCTTGAATTTATCAAGATGAGCATCAAGGATATGGACTTTGAGGGACATCCTACAGCCCATTGTGCCGTAGTTCTTCACCAGAGTCTCAACCAGCTCCACATAGTTTTCGGCCTTGTGATTGCCCAGGAAGCCCCGAACCACTACGACAAAGCTGTTCCAAGCCGCTTTCTCCTTACTAGTGAGCTTCTTGGGGAATTCATTGCACTCCAGGATCTTCTTTATCTGTGGTCCGACGAAGACACCGGCTTTTACCTTTGCTTCAGACAGCTTAGGGAAGAAGTCTTGAAGGTACTTGAAGGCTGCCGACTCCTTATCTAGAGCTCTGACAAACTGTTTCATAAGGCCCAATTTGATGTGCAGTGGTGGCATCAGCACCTTCCGGGGGTCCACCAGTGGCTCCCACTTGACGTTGTTCCTCCCCACAGAGAACTCGGTCCGCTGTGGCCAGTCCCGCCTGTGGTAGTGCGTCTTGGTGTCCCTGCTGATATGTATCCACTTAGGCAGCTGGAACTAAACTGAACTGGTGGGCTTAAGGCCCCTGTATTTATACTACTATTTATATTACTGGAAAGTTCTAGAAAGTTCTAGAAGTTACTCCAAGTTTACTCAGCACTGAATCTATCTGGAATGTTCTGAAAAATAAGTAAATTTCACTGTCCTGGTCACAAAAGCAAAGTTTGTGGGGAATAATAGCCATTTTCTATACTTTTGAGGCATAAGCAATTAAGAAATAGCACTTACTACCCAGGAACCAAAAAAAAAAAAAAATTGTTACACTGTGTTATTATTATTATTATTATTTATATTTATTATTATTATATTAAAATAATAATAAATAGATGAGAAGCAAAAGCTAAAGCAGGAAACATTTGACATTATAAAGGCATCTAATATTAGACACACAGTGGCAAAAAATGTTTATTTAAGAACGGCAGAAGATACATGTATCTGTTTCATTTTAGCACAGAAAAAAGCTGTTCACAAGCAGTTCATTGACATACCTCCACAGACTTCACTGCAGTCTGGGCCTCTGCCTGTGCTCCCGAGTTGTCTCTCTCAGGTCGTAACTCAGCGACCTCTGCTTCCAGGCTCCTTAACTTTTGTAGCAGCTGAGCCTTTTCACTTGGGAGTGATTCAACACTCTTGTTGTCTCTAGAAGGATCACCTAAACTGTTTATACCTGGTGTTTGGCTGCTTGTGACAGTACAGCTAAAGCTGAAGCCTACCAAGTGTGTACTCCTGCAGAATAAAGTAAAGTACCTGGGGCACATTTTAACAGAGCGCTTGTAGTTCCTGGCCTTAAATTGGACAACAGTAGAGAAGTTTAAGAAATACTTTGCTGTCTTTCCTTTTCATGTATATAGTGATAACAATCCCCTTGCCCAAGTTAAGTGCTATGGAGCAACAGTGGGCAGCCCAGTTAAGAAACTACCAATGTGACTTGACTGAAGAGGGAGAGCTATTGACGGGGCCCACTAAGACAAAGGTAACCCATGGGATTCTTCATACTTGCTTGCATGTATTTGTACAGCCAAAGTGACTTCAACACTTCATCACTGCCTACACACCAAAATAATGAAGTAGAGTGCAGAGTGAGGATCCTGTGCATAAAAAGGCACCTTGTCATGGTGAGAGAGCAAGTGAGCCCAGAGAAGTCCTCTGTTGGTATCACCTATGGCTGGACTAGGGAGAGCTGTGCTGAGAATAAAAGGATCCAGGAACACTGAAAGTGGTAAGAGAGCTAGGTGAGCCAACATCATGACAGGATGACTTACGCCAACCAGAAATCTCAGGAGAAAATGGAGCATAATTCAGACCAACATAAGTAGTAATTTGAATGAGGTTGTAAACAGTCTCCACTATTACCTGGTCAGTGAGTAATGGTTGTGAATAAGACATCTCGGGCACAATAATTAGGAAGACCAGCCGTCTGTGGTTGTCAGGCAGCCAAACCCAGATCTACCAGTGTATGTGGTTCAGCTGGAGAATGGTAAAAGTAAGGAGAGAGTTTTGCATCACAGTTTACTCCAAACTCCTGACAAAGGTCTTAATGTTAATGTGTGAGAAGAAAACTGCAGCACTTCTTTAAAATGTAATCAGTATAGTTTTTATAGCTGACTGTTCAGTTCACAAAAGGTAATGATTTAACATGTCTGCTTAAAGGTTTTACCTATTTGAGTTAATGGAAACATGGTTCTGCTTGATCAATGCTCACAAAGTTATGCATTTGACCAAAGGCCTATGCTGTGTGAGAGTGGTTTCATTGGCTGCTCATGGCTTGTGGCTGTTCCCACCCTACCATACTGAGGGTTGATTATAGTGAGGTGTAGCACACTTTGGATGTCAGTTTGGAGTTGCACTGCAATCTTCCACCTCTGGAAGAAGCACAATGCCGCGATTCACAGTGCATGTCAGGGATGAGTGGCTGACTGTCCCCTGCAGGGACCTGTCCTGCACAGTGCAGTGGCTGGGTCTCGAGGCGCTGAAACGATACATAAAGAACAAGCCGGATAATGGGGGCATCGGCTCCGTGCAAGAGACGAGTTTCTATGTAAGAAGATGCCAAGGGCAAGGACTGCTGGACGCAGATGACACTTTGGAAGATACGCTGGAAGACAATGATTTTGTAGAAATTGGTAAGGGGGGGTCAAGTTCCCACAGCCAAGTTCAGGATGAATAATTCCATTCCTGTTTTCTCTCTAGATTTATTTTTATTTAGCAGTGTACCACTGAGTGCATCATACATTTTTGGGAAGAGTAATATAATTGTAAGAATAAATATGCAATTCTTGTATAAATAAGTAACCATTATACAGTACAGTATATATAAGTAAGATGCATATATGTAATTCATGTTGCATGGTCACTTTGCAAGGCTAATCAAAAGGTTTTATTTTAATGACAAAATGCATGTCTAAATAGTGGTTTGAACAATATATGTTATACAAATTTAGCTTTTTAAAAATAAAAGTCGAGCAAACTAGTCAGAATAATTTCTGTTGAAAAGTTACCTTTCACTTTTTTTTCAGTAATTAAAGGGGAAACCATGTCTCCAGATTTAATTTCACCACACCTTGATGGTTCTCACTTGTATCCTTTCTAAAGCATTTACCTGGGGAAGGCAGGTAAATGAGAAGTGCATTTCCCACCCAGTCATTCACAATTTGTATTGTATTACAGTGTTACATACCAATGCACTTGTTAAAATATTGTATCCGTTTAACTAGACAAATATTAGGCCCTATTTATGCATACCATGATATTTTGTAATCAAATACTCTGATTGGAGTTACATGGGATATAAATGCCCCATCCTTATTTTTTCATAATGTCAATGTTGCAAGCTGGTTTGCTCATGATTTACAGAATGAAGTGAACAATTGTATATCCTGCAATACCAAGATATCTGTTAAGCATGCGGCCTGAGTAGAATAAAATGGGTAACAAATACTGTACCCCAGCACCACAAAACAATACCACTGTAAACATTTTTGATACACTGATTCATGTTTTAAGTTATATCTTGTATACTGTCCAAATATCATTACCATTGTACAATAGTATCCCATATTTATTTGAATTTACCAAATATAGTTTATGAATAGATGATGATGGTCCATGTTTAGAAATAAAAATATGTACTTTTTTTTCCTTAATATTTGCTCTTTAGTTATAGTAAATATCAAGAACCCGTGGAGGTAAGAATCATATAAAATGATCCGATTCAATTTTCTAAACAAGTAGGTTTACTGCAACACACTTTTGTGTAAATGGCTGTCTTACATTTGCAATGCAATTAGCATCTCAGATATATATTCTGTAATAAATAGAGGTTGCATCTCCCTGTTGCGATATCGTTGACTGATAGTGGGCGATTAGAAGGCACTAGGTTGTCAAGTACTTTTGTATCCAAAATACTGCACAAATTCCTGATGTTTTACAAGGAACAGTCAAAAGTGATGATTCTTAGAGATTTTGCTGATTTCCACTATGCAGTTTGTTATAACACTGTAGATAGCATGGTGTGCCTTTTGTTTTTAGTGTTTAACAGCATACCAGTTTTTATTTTCAATTCATAAGTTCTATTTTTTAAGTATATTTCTATGGACGGGAAAGGCCTCACAACAACTGACCTGGTGAATTTAGGAAAGGGACTTTACAAGATTAAGGTGAGAAACATATCAAAAGAAATAGTATTTTTGTCAGAAAGCTGTTTTTTAGATGTTTTATAGAAAAGGTGTCTGTGTTTTTTTTTTTTTTAAGCTTACTGCAGATGCAGAAAGTAAAGTCAAACAGGCAAGGGAACATGTTGACAACATTGTTAAGGACCATAAAGGTAAAGTGATATGTCATTCATTAAGAGGTGGCAACGTTATCTATCTGCTTCAATTTTATTTCAACAACTTTACAAGTTTTCTGTTTTCATCTAGTTGTGTATGGAATCACAACAGGATTTGGAAAATTTTCCCAAACTATCATCCCAAATAATAAACTCATGTAAGTCGTTTAATACGTTCTCCATCTTCTTGCTGGGGACCTGTCTCTAAAAATCCAATTGAGATTTCTGAGTATAAATCACAGTCAAGAACCTCTTCAACACTGAGCTGCACGAGAATCTGCTTTGTTTCTGTTATGCATGTATGTAGTGTACTTTTCAAATGCAATCTCTTCCATTAAATATTTAATGTTCTTATACCCCCAGCGAACTACAGGAAAATGTGATTCGTTCCTGTTCAGCAGGTACTGTAGGAAAGAACAAACTGATCCATTAAATATTTTTCTTGTTATAATATATTTACATCCCTGTCACCGGACTAAATTTACCCTTTCATGCATAACGACTTCATATGGGGACAGATAACGAAAACTCTCTTCTAGTCTTTATATGGGGACATATGGAAAGTGCAAATTCATGTTTACCTCATATGAGGATGCCATTTTTACCCCAGATAAAGCAATGGAAACAAATTGAAAACATTTTCAATGAAAAATATATTTATTATGTGTTCAAAACTAAATCTTTTCAGCTATTTTCAATATTTCATGCATGAAAGGTTTAAAAAATATTTAAAATCTTCCCTGTTGATGCAGCAGTACAAATCCAAACCTATTTGAATAAGGCCTCTGTCAGCCTCAGCTTATAAAGTCTTATAAATACATATATATTTTTAAAGCTGCATTGAACACAATACATTTTAATATATCAGCTTGCATATGTTTTAAACAAATGTCACTATTTTTCATAACTACTGTTGATTTTAGGTGTTGGCAAGCCACTGAGCCCTGAGCGCTCCCGAATGCTCCTGGCTTTGAGGATCAATGTTTTGGCCAAAGGCTACAGCGGCATTTCCTTGGACACTCTCCATCAGATGATTGAAGCCTTCAATGGTAACCAGACCTTCAGTGGCATTAACGACACAGCACATTATAACCTAAATGACTAAAAGAAGTAATCCATTCCCCTTGATGATTGCGTGCAGCTTCCTGCCTCTCCTATGTGCCGGAGAAGGGGACGGTTGGAGCCAGCGGAGACCTCGCCCCTCTGTCTCACCTGGCTCTGGGACTGATGGGAGAAGGCAAGATGTGGTCACCCAAGAGTGGCTGGGCAGATGCCAAATATGTAAGTTTTCAATAACTTCTTCACAGAGCCACCACCCAGTACATTCACCTTTACACATTGAACTGATCATGAAAAATACTTTCTTTAGGTTTTGGAGGCCCATGGATTGAAACCTATATCACTGAAGCCTAAAGAGGTATAGCAATCTGTGAAAAATGTGATGAAAGCATATTAACTTGGATTGTAATCTTTAGTGTCTTGCTCCAATCTGAGGTTTATCATCTCTTTGCTACCTAGGGGCTGGCGCTCATCAATGGAACCCAGATGATCACGTCTCTGGGTTCGGAGGCGGTCGAGAGAGCCCTGGCTATCGCCAGACAGGCTGACATCATCGCAGCTCTGACACTGGAGGTCCTGAAGGGAACCACAAAGGCCTTTGACAGTGGTGCGTGTCACAGTGGATGACGGGAGTATTGAGAGGATGAGAACGGCTGGGTTAGCGATATGAAGCATGTAGTGACAGTCTCTTTACATTCCCTCCTAGACATCCATGAGCTGCGCCCCCACCCTGGGCAGAAAGAGGTGTCTTTCAGGTTCCGATCTCTTCTGGATTCAGATCACCACCCCTCTGAAATTGCAGGTGAAGAGTTTAACAGAGGACTCAGAATGGATTGTTAAGCTTTTCAAATGAAAATGCTAAAATGTATTTATTTATTTTTACCAGAAAGCCACAGGTTCTGCGACAGAGTTCAGGATGCATATACTTTACGCTGCTGCCCTCAGGTACTGTAATACAAAGCACTCGCTATGAGAGGTTACTTACTGTAACACAGCCACGTGTGTTTAAAGATATCTAGCTGTAATGGCTGTGTACAGTAGGTGTGAATAAAAGCATGTGTTCTCTTTCAGGTCCATGGAGTGGTGAACGACACAATTGCTTTTGTAAAGAATATCATCGACACAGAGATTAACAGCGCCACAGACAACCCTGTATCCTTTACAGTTTTGGTAAATCGAAAAGATTAAATCAGTCAGATTGTAGGCTGTATTTGTGGATAAGGCCCCTAATCAAGGTATTACTGTAGCAGCAAGCATGTAAGGCTAGTATCTATATCTATGTGTTGCAGGCAATGCCCAAATATAGGCACTCTTTTTATTCATTACATAATCGGAGATAAACAGTATATAGAATTATATTATGGTCTGTGCCCTTCTTTTTTATGAACCAAACAATTCTTAAATATATTGGCAAAATAATCCTCAATAAACATCCACAGCGACAGTGTAAACAACATAGATGATTCACTCTGTAATGAGTATTTCCCTCTGTGTCTGAGCATGTGTCTGCTTTTAAACAGGGCAGATGTGTCTCAAGGAGCCCACTTTTCTTAAATTTTGTATCTAGCTAGTTTCAGCCTTAACAACTGCTGAAGATGGTATTCGCAGAAAGAGGCGTGACTCTTTCAGGAGGAAATTTCCATGGTGAATATCCAGCTAAAGTATGTATGATATTACCCAAACATTATTAATAATCATATATGGTGTCTAGTAAATGAATTCTAGAAACAAACATAAAAGAGGCCATTCAGCCCTTTAATTCTTGTCTGGTTCACACTAAAGGATGCCAATGATTCAGCAGCAACAATGCTACTTGGTAACTCATTCCTTATACTCATCAGTCTCTGTGTAAATCTAGTTTGTGTTCACATACTGGTAATGGTTTGCTGCATCTTTTTTACCAGGCTCTAGACTACCTTGCGATTGGTGTGCATGAACTCGCTGCAATAAGCGAGAGAAGAATTGAACGTCTGTGTAACCCTTCTCTCAGCGAGCTCCCAGCATTTCTGGTCTGTGAAGGGGGTCTGAACTCAGGTTTTATGATTGCTCACTGCACAGCTGCCTCTTTGGGTAAGTGGAGGCAAATGGAGGTGGAAAGGCAAGACAATCTAAAGTATACAGCTCACCCTCACCCTCCCTGTATTGGAAGCAGATGTGCTCAGATTTCATATTTCAATGGTATTGTGGGTATTCTTTCAGTAGTGATAGAACAGGAGCCCCAGGTCTTTACATTAACACAGTGTTATTCCTGCAGTTTCAGAGAATAAAGTGCTGTGCCACCCCTCCTCTGTGGACTCCCTGTCCACCAGCGCTGCCACTGAGGACCATGTGTCTATGGGGGGCTGGGCTGCCAGGAAAGCACTCAAAGTTGTTGAACACGTAGAACAAGGTAATTCATATATTAAAATGTCTACCAAGGTGTAATTTATTGTACATTTATTTCAGCTCAGTTATCCCAGAGAGAATACATTATATAAGTTATCCACAAACCAGACTTTTGCTCTGGTGGTTTTGGTACAGTTTTACTCTATACAGACAGTTGTTTAAAAATGAACTTCCAAAACTATTAACTAACTGCATGCTTAATAAGGTCTGACACAATGCTTACATTCTGGAAAAAAAAAATATCTGAAATGCAAACATGTCAAAAGTAGGTTGGGAAACTTAACTTAGTTAACTTATAGCTTTTAGATTTGTATTGACTAGGTTGTTGAAGAAGAGCACTACTACATTGCAAATACAAAGAATTGCATTTTTTTTAAAAGACTTGTCTGAATACTAAAATGTAACAGTATACTATGTATTGTTATTATTTTTCCAACTGCACTTCAAAACTTGCACATATTTGCCTTTTCGATTTAAGGGTAGGTAGCAAGTAAGATACATACATCAATGCTTTGCTGTTCAGTTCTTTCCATAGAGCTACTTGCAGCCTGCCAAGGGATTGAGTTTTTACGCCCCCTGAGAACTACCACGCCATTGGAGAAGGTCTATGACCTTGTGCGCTCTGTTGCAAAGTAAGTTAAACAGAATTAGTGTGTTAACAATCAGAATCCAAGACGATTTTTGGTTAAAGTTTAAACATTACTACCTCGTGTCTTTTTCAGGCCATGGATTAAGGACCGCTTCATGGCTCCAGATATTGAAGCTGTTCACAAGCTGCTTTTGGACCAAAAGGCAAGTTATTGATATTACATACTGTATTTGTACTGTAAGTCAAATATTTGTGTCCAAATGTCGTTCAACCTTCTATATGGGTGATACAGTTTGTTGTCATGAAAATGAATGTCACATGCAAACATAATGTTTTTATAAATTCTACAGTACAATTTCTGGGTACCAGCTAACAAAATACACACCGTGAGATTTGCGATAAAAATCATGATGACGAAGGACATGCTTTCCTAAAATGATTGGTAACAAAGTGGCTAAATTACCATTTTCTGTGTCCCCAACAGGTGTGGAAAGCAGTGCATCCTTACATTGAAAAGTTTCGACTGGATCTCACTCCCGAGTCTGACTGTGCCCGTTTCCCCTGATTCACCTGGAAAAGCTGCCCACTATCGACACGCCACACATGTAAACTAGGAGATAATATATTTAGATTGAATCTGTGAAAACATAAGGGGATTTGCTTTTAATTTCAAAATACTGTATACATTTTGTCTGTTCGTTACTTTTACAGTTTGATTGACTCTTGTATCATTTGTTTGTTTTCTGTTAAAATGACAGGGCTTAGGGCTGCTTGAAATTCAGTAGTCATGGACTCATGAGATGGCTTGAACATGTAATCTCACTATAACCTTTAATCTCACATTGATGAAGTGAAAAGCCCTTGTGAGATACTTAATAAGGCTAGCTGACAGGTCTTTAGCAGTCAGGTTTGTGACTATAAACCTTGCTGAGTCAAATTAAAACAAAAAATTAAATAATGTGATGACGAACAAAAACTGATAGCACGAATAACACATGGGTAGAGAATAATCCATTTTTTAAATAAAAAAACATTCTATCATTCTACAACACTTTTAAATATAGAAAAGATTAGCACTAGAATTATTGATTGTTTGTAATGTATTGGTTAGCGATCCTTTCAATCAACAACTTACTGGGCTTGTAATGGGAAAATAATTTTCATAAACCTGATTAGCAAAAACTGTAATGGGAAAGGAATTTTCATAAACATGATCAGCTAAAAAGTACCTGTGAGTAGGGCATCACTATGCTAATGCAGCAGTTTTTCTGACAAAGCCTAGAATTACATTTTATTTATGGTGCCACTATTATGTTTGAAAAGGTTTGTTTTACCAACACAATGGGATAGTGTAAACTAAAAACAACATAAGAGCACCAGAGGACACACTGCCAAAACACCACAATGCTCATACACTAACAGAACCATATTTTAAACAACCAGGCCAGCTGGTAACTCTTAGTTTTACATACTATTTGTTTTTCCTGTGTAATACATAAAATAAACCTTAGGTCTGCATTACAAAAAATCAGTACCATTGAATTGCAATTCATGTTCATTATTTTACCACCAGAGGGCAAACCAAGTACACAAATCAAGGGGGGGGGGTATTGTAATAGCAATGAATTACAATAATGTTAAAAACCTGCATGGGTTTTTGCAAGTAAGACAAGTATAGTATACCATGTAGCTTTATACATATTATGGAACACATACAGTACAATAACACTAGCCCTTGATGTCTCATTTGTCCCATTCAAAACAGATACTGGGTTAAAGTCATTATTTTTCTAAGTATAAAAAATGTACTGAGAGCTGTGTGGCACTGAAAAGCACTCAGTCAAAAGCACAGAGTAATAGAATTAAATCCGAGCTCAGCATGAATCTGGGTTACTTATATAACGGCTTTATATAATATTTCAACATTCAAGCTGAATGGATTGTAGTCTTTAAGTATGCTGCATTCTGTTAATAATTAATCTAAAATCTAGTAAGATGAAAACAAAAACACATGGTTTTGTTATGCTTTGGGATTTTATCATTCACAACAGACCCGTTTTAAAGCATACAACATAGCAAATACTTTGATGAGGAAGAAATTGCAAAGCAGGTTTGAAATGACAAACGTGAACAGTGTTGCAAAACTATGAAATCTTGCAGCTGTGCTCCAAATCTATTATGACATATCAAGCAATTAATTCGTTTTGAAATTTGTCCTACTAATAAAAAGAATAGTAGTAATGTAGATAGAGAAAACATGTATTCTCAATTATAAAATTTTTAATTTTACAATATACAATCCAAAACAAATTCCTATTCTTTAAAATGTGCTCAAACAATGAGGCAACATCCATATTTGTTCTATACATCTCATATCTCCTACAGTCAGTTCATTGGTCCATAATTTTGATTATGTCACTATATGTTTAATATAGGGTCATAGTATAGATTACTATAAGGGATGTCCATAAACATGTACAGATCAGGATTTGAAATTAGACTCCCAATTGCATAGCAGTTTGAGCCCTTCCAGGTGTTAATGGGAGCTTAATTAGCCACTAGGGCTCGTAGTTTTCGGTTGTGTTTTGTTTTGTTTTTTGCTCAGACTCCGTTCAATTGGTAATGTTAAAAAAAAAAAGGCAGCTCCTTATTTTTAATTGAAACTGAATGCAAACAGCGTGTGAAGTTACATTGATTTAATTAAATCGTAATTAAGAGGAAACTAGTATTTGCAAAACAGGTTATAAGATTTTTTGCAATGAGTCATTCAGTTTTTAAATCCAGGAAAAGCAATTTAACTGAACTCACTTTTTGTGTTCAGTTTGAACTGAAAATAAGGAACTGCCTTTCGGGTCGGGTCAATATAACTTTAAGGGACATCACATGACCAAAAATAAAACCCGAAAACAAAGAGCCCTATATAGAGGTAACCACCCCGGGTGTGTCCAATTAAGCTCATAGTCAAATATTTTTAAAGATTTATTTACTGTAGTTTATCAAAAGTGTTGTAAAGCACAGCAAAATATATTAAAGGTACATTTTGTAATGCATGCTGAACTACCGCAATATACCACACAGACTTACCACAGTAACCTTATCATAAGAGAGGGAATACTGCAGTTACATTTTTAGGAATGAAAACCTGACCATTTTTATTCTACATGGTAAAACATGAACAAGCACATTGCTAACATGGTCTTTGTGCAAGAGAAACATGTTTACCCCCAGTAAAAACATTCTCGACTTAGAAAGTATATTTAACTGTGACTTAAACAAATATGGTTGGTTTTTTCAGAACCTCATTACAGATTACTTTACCTATATTAGGCAGACCAAGATTAGTGGTTGGAGGTCTGTGAAACCAGCCCATAGGAATAAAAACATTTCTCAACAAGTTTGACAATTAAAAAGTAATTCTAGGACAGAAAAAAAAAGCTTATTCCCTATACGTTAACTTTGACATAAAAACTGAGTGTAGTTGGTCGACTCATAGCACTCACAATATTTCTGAAGTAGATTTAGAAAGTACAAAAATAACAGGAATGTATGACACTATACTAATAATTACAAACTCTCAGTATTTATTAAATTACACTTTTACACATGAATACTTTTCTATAAAGATTTAGACAAATATTTGAACATACAAGACAGGCACAGCATTAAACCATCAAACATGGAGGAGTTCAGTACCGTTCAAGCAAATCAACCATAAAGTGGGTTTTGGTACTGGTCCAATGGCCCACCACGATTACTACAGTTACTTTGAGGCCATTTAAAATGGAAGGTTCCAGTGTTCAATATATTCCATTCAGTAAGAGCTTGACAGGACAAACATTGTATTAAAATACACATTTAAATAAATAAAAAAAATAATAATAATAATTCTGGGAATTAAACAAAGAAGCGTACTGGGTGATTATAAAGTTAGATGTAAACAATGCAGTACAGTATTAAAGAAAATCCACTGGTGTTTTCCTTGTGAATAGTGGAGGTATGAAGGCTGTTCTTGAGTGCATGCAGGATACAGTAGCTTTAGATTTGGTATTAAGAAATGTAAAATTAAAACTGATCAAGAAATCTGAAATTCTGAAAGGGAGATACATGTCACATGTACTTTGTTTTAATTTGTTTATTAAATCAATTAAATTCATAAAATCTTTTTTTTTTTTACTTTTTAATTTTCAAACAATATGGGAATGCAGTCTGTATCTACAAATGCAAAAACAATTTAAAGTTTGGGTTTCCTGTGTGGGTGCAAAACAAAAATACAGTAATTGTTTGGAGAAAAAAAATAGCACCTTGAATTTAAATACCATAGTTCAACTATTTTTTTTCACCATAGGAACCAATTCAGGTACCAATCTTCACTAGGACTTCATTTGCAGTCCTACATGAACCTAAGCCACTGAAGCACCCAACTTGCTTGTTTAGCAGGAAAAACACTAACATGTTAGGAAAAGAGAAACAAACAGTTTATTATAATCAGGTGGAATAACAGGTCTTACAAGCAACTGCCATCCAGCTCACAAGATATTTGAATGCATGTATACTGCGCAGTGTAGATTGCTGGCTTGGGTTGGATTTCAGTGGGTTTCAGATAGCATAATAAAAAGCAATCCAAAATCCCACATCTATATTGCACTTTACAAGCCAGCCATTGTAATAGTATAATGCAAAACGAACAGAACTTTTTTTTAGGTTTTTTTTTGTTACTAAAACCTCTATAAATCTCAAACACTCAAATCAATCAAACTGAATGAAACTAAAATAAACTTCAGTCCAGTAGACAAAAGTTTTGAAAAGGTCACCTAACAAGGCAACATGTCATAGTGTTTTGTCTACTGGTTTAAAATGTCGAGTTTTATTCTTCTTTTTTTTTTTTTTTTTTATTATTTTTACTGAGTTTTGTACTGAGTTGTTTTAGGCGCGGTATTACAGATAAAGTCAAGTTTGTGTTACGATATGGTGCCACACGTCAGAAAGAGATGCCAGATCAAAAAGCCATCGACAGTTAATTGTCAACAGAGGCATTTGTATAAAAAAAACAACCACCCTTTGAACATGCACACTTGGCTAGCTGTTCTGTTGAATCTCTACCAGAACTATGGAAACCAAAGTAATGTCACCCGTCATTTTCACTGTCACCCGTCACAGAGAATTATACCACAGTATTTATCTCTGCATGTACAGCACTTTTTATAAAACTAGATTTCGAAAAAAACAGCATCAGATCAGTAAAGTACTTTCCTTCAGTTCGGTAGTAATAATCGCTCAATAGCGATCTGAAAATGTTCCCAGTTCTTCCAGAATATGGCAAGGAGGGCGACAGCAAAGAAAGTGCAGATGACGTGCAGTCGGCTCTTCATGAGGGGGGCAGTGAACTTGGCGATGGTGGAGACGCAGACCAGAATCACCGTGACAATGGCCAGCATGATGTTGATGGACTTCCCCAGCAGCACCTTGGCGTTGGTGTTTTCAAACTGCACCACTTGCTGCTGTTGTTGCTGGAGCTCCAGCTTAGAGATCTTGGTCTGGCATGACTCCAGCACTTCCTGATGAGGAAAAAAGACAGGAGATAAATTACATTCAGTTCCATCACAGGTTTGTAAACCTTGGCTTGGGCTGTATTTCAGATTGCATAACACAGTATAAAGCAATACAAAAATCACCTACAGTATATTGCACTTTACAAGATAACCATTGGCTATGTTCAGAATGACTTTTGGCACTCAGAAAACAATATTCTTTTTTTAGAGAATCATCACCTTTCTGTGGCAGAAATATACTTCCTTATCTTCATAATCCCCTGTAATGCTTAATGCACACCTTAAGAACAAACAATACAAGCGCCAATGAAACTCGGTATGAAAAACAAGAGCCAACTAGGGCAAGGGCAAAGAGCTACATCAGTGCATTGTCTTTGTCTTCGATTGACCAAAAATAAAAAATGAGAGTGCTAGCCTCTGTGTTCCTCCACTGCCTGACAGATTGCAAAATATTTCACATTTAATTTCCTATTTTGAAGTACCTCAATGTCTCTGGACCGTTCATAGGCCTGATAAGCCACTTTTTCTTCAATACTGGACAATTCTTGTTTGAGGTTTGTGGTCTCGTGTTGATGCAGCTCTGTCAGGTCATTAAACTGATCTTCCAAACGCTCATACCTGTGGAAAGACAATGAAATGCTCACCATGGCTGGAACACAGTATGCTGTGCTTTTCAAAACATTCTGTTTTATTACATTGCCAGGTATACCACAGAGGGGTTTGATAAAAATAGAAAAAACTTTCCATAACACTATCAATAGGGTTGAAGGTCAGCTGCCAGGGTGGCACTAGTTAATTGTGAACAGTGCAGGTGTTTGAATGCTCCAGAGGAATGTGTGACCATTCTTCAATGATCCGTCAGAGAAGTTTGATAGAGAAAGAAAGCCTGTTCTTCAGAACAGCCCATAGAGTCATCATTTTTAAGGCTGTTCCTTGTGCAACTATCAGCCTCCTATCTGACAGATTGTCTGTCAGATCTGCTGTACAGCCCATTGAGACCAAAACTGACTAGCAATAAGCATATGCAGCTTCTATATATTATTAGAATAAGTGTTAGGCTAACATCTGCATAACAAATATTTCATTCATGAGAGGGATTCCCTACCCAAAAGGTGTTACCAATTGCTGTTCAATATATTGTCTATATCAAAGCTGACTGACTGAAGAACTAGCTCAGGCAAAATGAGTTCAAGAAAGGTAAAAAAGGTAAATCCTTTTTTCCAACAGACCATTTTGCACAACTGTTTACCTTCCAGCAACTCTCAGTCTCACTCCTTTAATTAGCACGCAAATGGAAACACACAGATTCACGTGCTACTAATCTTATTTTTGTTAGTTGCAGGATTAACTTAAATTGTTTTCTGGTATGTAATAATCTAAAGTACAACACATTAAGATCATTATTACTGTTAATTTACAAATGCCCTATACTGCATATAATAATAATAAAAATAAAAAAAACACTTGCTATACATAGGTTTACAAACTACTTTCATAATTTTAACTGTGGTAATTATTTATATGTGCTGTGGTTTGGAATATATATATATATATATATATATATATATATATATATATATATATATATATATATATATATAGCGCTGTTCTATTATGTTGCTTGAAAAAACAATAGTAGAAATGGTTTATGTCAGTTTTTATTTATGGAAAACTAAAATCACAGTGGAAGATAAATAATGATATGTACGCAATTAAAGTAAAATGACACTGCCATCATCTACTATCGGAGTTTGCTGCACTAGAAAAAATATGGCTGTATAGCTTTGAAAGTCAGAATGGCAGCAGAGTAAAATACAATGCTTCCATACGATAAATATACTGCTTTTTTTAAAAGGTTAAATGTGTGTTTGCATTTAAAAGGGTAATTTATTAAAATGTATTCCAAAATAATTTGCTGCCAAGAGAACAATACATTGACAAAAATAATATGTTTAATAATATAGTATGTAAATTTAACTGCTAAAATAAACCTGGTGTTTAAAAAAAAAAAAAAAGAAAATCACCTGTATCTTTCCTCCTGCAGGGTTTGTGTAATGAATCCATATTCCCTCTTAAATTGAATTTTTAAATTTTCAACATCTTCTGCTAACTGGGTTTGCACCTCCTTCATCTCCTGCAAGTCTTCAAAGATCTTGGTAAACTTGGTCTGGCTCTCCAGCGTGTTGGAGCCTCCAGGGCCAAAGGAGTGGTTGCCGTTGCTGTCTGCAGAAGCAGAGGTCTCACTGGAGTACTCATCATCGCTGGGATACTTGGGCTTGGCAACAATAGTGGCACTGCCACTTAGGGCCCTACTCCCTCCTTCAGGGTGGAATGTATCTAGTGAGTTTTTAAGTTGTGCTATGTTGTCTGCACTGCCAAACCTATTACGGATCAGGTTGGCAAATTCCCTAGGTTTGTTGAAAAAAAAGGGAGGTGTCAAGGACACACCTGGTCCTATCGTTTTGCTCTTCTCTTTGCTGTCCTGCCCAGAGTTGCCAGTTCGTTGGGTGCTACCTGCATCCTTTGGGGTCTGCTGTATTTCCTTCAGGTTGTCTTTGGAGGCATCCTTAGAGTTCTTGGATGGCACATTTTGCTCGATTTCCTTCAGTTTTTTGTGGTACTGCTCGAGTTTTTTCTGCAGCTGAGAGATGGCATGGGCAGACTTCTGGTTCTTCTTCTCAAACACCTGCTTGATACGGGCCACCTGCTGCTTGTCTGCACTGTCGACCAGTTTCAGGTACTCGGCCACATTCTCGTCACGAGCAGTCTGCTCGATCTTCATCGACTCTGTGATCTTCAGGATCTTTTGCTGGAGGTTGTCGTTGGTGATTTTACTCTTGTGGAAATCCAGGATGCCGTCGGTCACGTCCACGTTGAGGTTGGTGTCCGAGCCTCCACGTTGGATGGTCGCAGGTACAGCGAGGGCAGTCACATCATTCCGATCTGCCTGGAAAACAAGAAAAGGAACAGAAATGAGTAAATAATCAGTTCAGTTATTTACAGTATATTACAAAAAACCTGGCTGATCAAATCATAGCCTTTCGTAACACCAGGGCACAAATAGTTCAAGTGTAGTGCTACCAATTCAAAGCAAAAACAAGTAGAGAAACGATAGCATTTTTTACTGTTGTAGACTTTTTTCTCCATATCGGGGAATACCCAACCATTCTTAATGGGAATTTTATACTGATGTTTACTGGAAGTTAATAAAACAAGACTATTGATCATCATTATTGATTTAACCTTTGAAGATCTTGATAAGGTAACATTGTGATCCTTCTTGCAGTCAAAACGTTCTATTGTTGTTCAGTTATTTTTATTGTAAAGGTAGGTGATTTCTAGCAACTGGAAGCACAAACACAATATTCCAGTCTGGTACAGGGGTGTGCAATTCATATCGCCCGACGCCCGGGGCAACATTATACTTTGCCTGTTGGACAAATAGCTTTTATTTATTTATTTTTCCTATATTTGTTCTGTTGCTAGAAAAAACACTCTGGGTATATTTCTAGAGAGCCACGCAAGTATCTGAAAACTGAATTGCAGAAGTCTAGCAGCTACACACAAACATTTAAAAAAGTGCTTAGATCCCACCGCTATAACTGATTGGCTAGCTGTGGAAAAAGCTGATGTTCTATTGGTTACAAAGAAACCCAGAAATGGCAAGGCACAGACTAATCTGATCAACCTATTTATGTTTTTTTGTAAATTAGCAAATAAGTGATACTGTTTTCTTAATACATGAACCTGACATTTAAAATGTAGCAATCTAGTAAAGTTACAAAAAAAAAAAAAAAAAAACACAACACCATAGTTGCCAAGGTATTAGCAGATTACAAAAAATAATGTTGTGTAATTTTAGTGTACTTTGTGGTCAGGTGTGTATTTGTTGGGATGTTTAAAAAAAAACGTGAAGATCACGGTTTAGATGCATTTCAATAGAAACTTTCCCTGACAAAAAATGTAATGATTTTTTTTCTTTAGATTTTTAGTGTTGCCAACCTAGTTTACCATTTACATATTTACATATTTACATATTTACATATTTACATATGTAAAGCTACGGTATTTGCCATGGTATTTGCCTAGGGATTTAATACATTTACAGGCATGAAACTACTTTATGATTTTTTTTTATTTATTTTATTATAATGTGTCGGTTTACTTTTAAAATCACCAGGGACTGAGGTGCATGTGTCTAATTGTTTTTGTCAGACATCTGACTATATCAACAACTGTTCTGTTATTTATTTAAATTTTCTTTGCTTTTGAAGCTTTTGAACTGCATTCGAAATATATACAAATTTATTTCGTAATGGCTTTTTAGTCATGATCAGGTCATGTCACATCTTTGACTTGAAACAAACAAAACATGTTTTTTTAGGTCCTGGTTTAAAATAATTACACACACACACAAAAAAGATTAATAAAAATTCCATGATTAACAACTTGTCAGTCTGGTCTATAGGTGTTCCTCAGTATTTACATGAAGTCTGTAGCGTACTCTAAGTAGCACAGGTCTATCTCTATTGTGCAAGAACTTTGATACTGAGCAGCCAACTCTGATCCCCATTGAAATTCTTTCTAATAATCATTGAACTTTCTGGACATGCCTCAAGTGCTCATTTAAAAACCTATATACTGGAGTATGTCAGCCTGAGCTGGGAATCTTATGCTGACTTCTCACAGTAATAATGCTAGTGGTAGCACCCAACCCCTGAGACAGAAAACACAAAAATATGTTTTGCACACCCACTCGCCCTAAGTTATGTCACTGTACACATTGTTTTGCTACTGAGATTCAAATTGAAATGCATGACTCACCCAAGTTTGAAAACTTGTTTTCAACAAGACAGACTGAGAGGGCTCAAGTGACCTGAAACTAAGCAATGTTTTTCACTTGAAATATGAGATAGTTTAAAAGGGCACTACAAACAAGTTCATCTGCACAGCTGTACAGTACTGCCATTGTTTAAGGGATTTTAAATGAGTGAGTGAGTTCATTATTAGTTTTCAGCAAGAAGCACGTAGACAAAGAGCTCAAGAAACACAAAACTAAGCAATGCTGTACAGCTGAAATATCAAGGAGGCAAGGACAAATGCCTAGTACTGCCATAAAAGATCTAGCTGGTCCAGTATCCCCAGAGTTTTAAACAGTTTTCTACAGATCCATCCGATTTCAAATACTTTCATGAATTATACTACGATAACCACACTGCATAAATAGCACTGAACAATGTGAAATGCTAGTTATTTAGAATCCTCACATAGCCTCTCAGTTTGTTTTTTTTGTTTGCTAGCTAATGACACTGTAAATAGCTGACTAGTCATGTGTTACTGTAACAGTATGACCTCTATGCAGACTTGGAAGTGCGAAGATTTTTCAAATCATCAGTAATATTAGTATTTTTTTTTTTTTAAACTAGGAGTACACAGGAAAAATCTGTCAGTGGCAGTTAACTCTGACAGCTTACATTGACAGTGAACAAATCAAACAGTAGATACTTTACAAATGTGACCTCACTGCAACCTACCACCCACATCATCTGTATTCTTTAAGCATTTTCTCACCAGTTACCCAATACTTACAGTACTTCCCTAACTAATATATTAGATCTCTACTGTTTCTGCTCTGTCTTGATTTGGCAACCCTTTGTCGCATACTATCCCAGAAATGTTCCTCCACCACTGCCTTGAGGGAAACTATTTAAAACACACCAAAAGTAGTTTTCAAAGGACTTGCGTTGATTTCACAAATACACACCTCAGTTTAAGCATACAAGGATAGTTTGCAACATAGCTTCTTTGTTTGTTGTTCCACCTCCATTCCCCTATCCCACTGCTGCACTAAAAAACAGGTTTTCCTCGCAAATAACTGATGCTATCAACAGAAAAAACTAAAACAGCCTGGAAGGTGTCTTTGCAAAGTCACAACTAGGGATTTATGTAGCATAGGAAATTATGAGCAAGAAATCTAAAAAATATAAAAAGGCCATGTCTATTAAAAGTTTGTTCCCAGGCTCCCGAGTGGCGCATCTGGTAAAGGCACTCCGAGTGGAGTGCAGGATGCGCCGTATAGCCTGGAGGTCGCCGGTTCGAGTCCAGGCTATTCTATTGCCGACCATAGACGGGAGCTCCGAGGGGGTGGCACACAATTGGCCGAGCGCCGCCCGGGGTGGGGAGGGCTTAGGTCGGTCAGGGTTTCCTCCGACGCTGTAGCTCTGAGATGGCTGCACAGTGAGTCTGCAGTGTGAAAAAAAGCGGTCGGCTGGCGGCACACGCTTCGGAGGACAGCGTGTGTTCGTCTTCACCGCTCCCGAGTCAGCACGGGGGTGACAGCGGTGAGCTGAGCCTAAAAACAATTGGATATTCTAAATTGGGAAAATATAATAAAATGAATTGGCGATTACTAAATTAAAAAAAAAAAAAAATTCCCCCTTTCATTTTACTAAATACAGTTGCTCCTAAACTCAAAGCTCTTAGTTTTAGAATTTCAATAAAAGGGTACACCATCATATAATCTAGAATAATGGACTAAATCTACATTTAAAATGCATTACTAGGATCTGACCATTATTACGACAAACATAGGCACAACCGGCAGCACCAGATGTTGCTCTCTAAATGTACAATAAAATGCTAGATAACAGATATTTAAAATGAAGTGTACTTCCTTGGATTACAAACAGACCATGAGCTACAGTAGCTAGAAACAAATAGTGAGGAGAACATTTTATTTTCAGAGGGAAAACAAAAACCTAGACACCCTCCAATAATACATGTACAAATTGACAACACTGTATTGATTTATTACTTGAAAACACTGCTGCTTGTGTTGCTGTCTTGCATGTTGCTCATCAGAATGTGCATCTCACTGTGAAAACACATCAATATTTTTCTTCTTAAACTGAAGTTGTTAGTATCACAAAGAGACAACTTTGTAATTACTACAACTCTCCTGGGCATCTACAATGAATTAAGGTGTATCACAGAAGAATGAAATATAAAAATACTTGTACTGTAACTTGTGTTTGAACTGATAAAAAACATCTGTTAGCATTTTAAACACCCTGACTGACTTAATCCAAGAAATCCAACCCTTTCCTCTGCAAAGTGAAATGAGTTGTACTTTCTAATCTACTCTACTGATTCAGACATGAGCCTCTCATTATCTTTTATCGGAAATCATTTATTTCTAATAATTGAGTTTTACCTTTTTTCTGCTCCAGGTTTCATGAAAGAGCTTTTCTTTTCCCCATGCTCTGGAAACAGAGGATTACACATAACAGGGCTGTCTTTCACAGTCTTCAATGAAACAGAGCCCTCCCGTCTTTAAAAGATAAGGTCCTTCAGTTGACTGCAGAGGCTCAGCTGCTTCGTTCCCCTTCAGCTCCGGCAAGTTTATGCTAAGTTTCTGATGAAACCAAGAATGATGTCACCAAAACTAAAGGTACTGCAGGCCCTTTTCATCACTGTCACAATAAAAAAGAAGGGAGTGGCAAACCGCACCACCTGGCCTGATGACTTCTTATCTAGGCTTGTTAATTATAGCTTTTTATAGAAGTGTTAAAATCGAAATTTTCAAAGCACACAGGAGTTCTATTGTTACCATAGTGTACAATGTCATAACAACACCACTTTCCTTCTGGCTTAATGTTATTTTTGATATTTAGATTTAGTTAAATGTATGGCTTGTTAAACCGATTGTTATTTTAAAGTATTGTAGTTTTTTTGTGCTCATTGACTTACTTCTGGTCCCCGTACTCTATGAACTTTCCGTGCTCTTTCAAGGGAATTAATGATGCGTTATCTGTCATGGGGTTTTGTCTGTTGCGCTACCATTGAAGTTTTGTACACACAAGTAGTAGAGTACGGTATCATGTTGTGTGCTTCCCGAGTCAGGAGTACCAACAGTAACACAAATACGCATCGACTCATATGTGTTTTTAAAAAGAGCATTATATTGTATGTGTTACCGGTAATATTTTTTTAATCAGCTTGGAAAAGCTACTTAACAAAAATGGGCTTTGTAGCACTGGTACTTGTTTTCTTGGTCTTTGTGAAGTGCAATTTTCTGAACTCTTACCATAAGGTATGAAAATTGTATCTTTCATGTGTACTTTACCAAAACATTACTAAAGACGGTTGTTTCACTTCATTTGAGCTGCTAATACTATTGACTTGTACATTTTGTTTCATTCATAGCTCGCACCGAGTATCTACTACTTACTATCACAGCGACACACCTACTGTACCCTCACACACCACACTCTCATAAGAACTGTGCTGTCTGAAAAATTCACAGCATTTCCAATGTGAATGCAAGTAAAACATAGATTATCATATGACTTGGCGGTCCGGATTCGGACCACAGTCCGCCTACTGAGTACCCCTGCTATACAGTCACATCCACCAACTGAACGAATCTGCTTAAGCTTGCATTGATACATTTGGTTGTAATGGGAATGAACACACATGCACTGAATTTGGAAATAGTCAAGAAATCCAGTAAGCCATAAAATATAGTAAAGCTGATTATGGTGCAACTTACTGTGCCCGGTTTTATTCTGGTTCCACTAATTAAGTTTTGCTGCCATTTGAAATGGTATCCTGAAGACATGTCTTGCCCCGTTATAGAGCGCCTGCCCCATCATTAACATATTTGCCATTGCGATTCTGATGAAATCAGGTTTATTTAGTGTTGCAATCAGAAACTTTAACAATTGAACAAACTATAAAAAGCAAAGCAGTCCTAAGTAACAACTGCGTGTGTTTGGACTGACACAGAAAGAGGAAATCAAAGAAAGTAAAGTAAAAGAAAAGAATGACTGGGATGAGTGAGGGGTATTATTTTCTGGTGTACTCCATCCTAAATTCTTGTAGTTCACATATTGTAGTTCATATTTAGAGGATGCCACAATAATTTGCTTTATTTATGTATTCATTTAAGATTGCGTAATTTAGTTTGGTATGTAACTATTCACACACCACCATTTCCAACATCCTTACATTTACAGTTTGGAGGTACTGTAGAGCTACAACTACGGTACAAAAGAATTCCATAATTAAAGAAAAAAAATCTAAAAAATTGATTTAAATTTTAAAAATCTGATTTAGATTAAAAAAAAAATCTGACTTATTTTTTTTGGTATCGAACAACCACATAGGCATTTTATGACACAGAAATGCACATAACCGAAGCACAAGTGGTAAACAATCTCACTCTCTCTCTCTTCCCTCCCCCCCCGATAAGGAGGGGTGGCTTGTCAATGAATATGGGTGAGGGGTAGAGACTTTACGTATTGTTACAAAGTTAGAATCAGCACATTTGGAAAAACAGGAGAGAGGCTGACACGTGTCAACTGTCCAGAGGTAACAGCTGAGTATTTTACTTTACCTGTTACTCTGTATCAGGGTTACTTCATAAACTCTAGAAATAGTGAATTTCTCAGTATAATTTTACTGTACGTTGATAATAAAACTGGATTACTGTGATTTGAAATTGTTAGTGGTGTCTGGTCATGTTTACTCTCATGTCTCAATAGATATTAAGAAAATATTAGGCCTTGTTTTCTTACACTACCACCAGAAATGCATTTGGTTTCAACGCAACACAAAACAGAAATACAATCCAAAGAGGATTTCATTAGGATTACTAGAAGAAAACTATGTGAGCGCCTCCCTTTATTTGATTTATTTCTTTTATAAATCAGATCATCAAAAAGGCATCTATTGAGGTCATTCAGATTTACAGGGTATTAGTATACAGATGGTCAGACAAAGGTGTTTTTATTATATAGTCTCTGTAAACCATTTTCTCAATCAAATGCCCACTATTGAGGTACTAAGAATCCAGGGCAACTTAAAATTGTTACAAGATATCACATTATTTTCTACATACAATTACCCATTTATACAGTTGGGTTTTTACTGGAGCAATCTGCAGCAATCTAGGTAAAGTACCATGCTCAAAGGTACAGCAGCAGTGTCCCCCACTAGGGATTGAACCCACAACCCTCCGGTCAAGAGTCCAGAGCTCTAACTACTACTCCACACTGATGCCCTACATATAGTAGCCAGTCAAGTAAGTTGTAACAATTTCGATTATTGTAGCTCAATAGTAAGTAATGCCAACCTTTAGGCAATGGGATGGATACAGTAGTAATTAGTGGCATTATACAGTATATTCATTAAGGAAGCTGATCTGAATGGAAAGAAAACACATTTTTTCTGTAAAAATGACATGCCTAATATTTGTGCAGGACTGTATATTACTCAATACAACATCCCTTCACACATTAGCTGCAATAAATGGCATCTCCACAATACTTTTCATAACAAATAAATTATAATTACTCCTACTCTTACACTTTTCAACATGTCTTTGTAGTTGAACAAGAATGCACCGTTACGGTATTAATATTTCATAGGGTTTGTACCAATTTATGCTGCGCTATACTGTCTAATGCGAGAAATATTATTACAACTGACGTAAAGTACACAACACAGCCTTTTATGAACAAGCATCTCCAGGCACTGTACAATACTAATCCCAAGACAAACAAAATTGAAATTTGTTTGATAAGAGTATTTCTCTTGCCCAGACAGCTCGATATCTATTATGGTAAATGAAGGAATGTAATTTGGTGTGACTGCTTCCTGGAGAAGGGTAGTGTATTTATTTTCTGTTTACTTGTGTCAATCGCTTTCATCAGTTACTCAGCAAGCTTTTTGAGAAAAATGTTTTAAATTTTTTTTTAAAAAGTCTACCTTTACTTTAAGAAATCACATAAATGGAACACACAAAAGAATATTGAGGTAGACTTCGTTGTGTGGAGGGGCTTTCTATAGATTTTTTTTGTTGTGTTTTTCTTCCGGAATACATCTAACAACCAGCAAAACCGGTTCACAGAGATCACCTTTCGCTTCTAGGCATGTCATCAGTATACAATGTTGATAATCACTATTGCAGTTCCATTATCAAGTACAAGAAGCTATTATTGGTCTCCTTGAAATCTGAGGTTACATAACTTTTAAACCTGATCAAGGTTACAAAAAAATAATAATAATAATAATAAAATTACCTTCCATCTAAAAAACAGCTATGGAAAGCACAATACAGTCATTCGCAATGTCTAAAATCACACATAACAAATCTATTGCAAGGCTTTATAATTGGACTAAGTGATGCCGAAAAGAAAATGTTGATACAAAGGAAAAATAAAGGAACACGTACTATGACATCTACCCATAGCGTGATTAAATCATTTCTTAGTCCACCTACCCAATGATTTTGTTAACCAGTATATTGCCTTACAGCTGCGAAACTCCAAAAGTAGCGATTTATATCCTCTTCTGACCCCATGTCCTTGTGATTTGCATTTTATTTTGTAGTCAGTGTAAGAGGGGGTCACATGAGAATATAAAAAACAGGTTTGTAGTTTCCAGCTAGAATGCCCACCAGTGCCTGTATCCTTACATAAGTAACCCTGTTCCTGAACATGTGCTTTGTGTGTATGTGCTGTAACACCTCCAGAACAATAAATTACTATAATCCTCATATAAACACTACTCCTATAAATCGCTCATCTTAAAGGATTGATGGATTACAAATGGATCGCAATGTAACAGAATATTTCACACAAGAGCCAAGGAAAATGCTAAAGCCAATGGTGGATGTGATCTGGAGTTGCTGATATACAAACACCCAAGGTACAATAGCGTTTACATTATGCAGAAGAACGAGTGCACATTTCTTGTCCTGACCTGTCAGCAACACTACTGGGCAACATTCTTTCAAAACACGGATATATACATACTTTCGAGATTACATTATCAAGCAAGGACTTAATAACCTCTGAATTACATGTTACCTTGAACAATACAATTGTTGGATTATTAACGTACAGTACTAGTATGGAGTGAGTCACAAGCACTTTGATAATGATCCTCTTGGTCATTTGAAAGGTTCTAGAGTTCCACCCAGGTCACTGCGCACAATCTTCTAATGCATTTTTACAAAGCCTTGGAAAATGAACACTGTGGGTTGATTATGAGATCAATAATGATCAAGTTGCTACATGAAAGGCATGAGCCATATCTGCCCTGTTTCTGTACAATTTCTTTCATGACTTTTAACATATTGAGTTTCTACAATTCCTTAAGTATGCATTCTTTGGACATGAATCACCCCACTGATCCTTACAGTATGATTTATACATTTCAGAGATGTACTGTACAGTATTACAGGGGGATTGACAGTTAATCGACTGCACTGGTATTCAGTGTTGAGATAAAAAGACACAAAATTGAAAAATGAATACAAGAAGATTAAAGATAACAACAACGTGACTTTTTAATGTTGCACTACTACTTCCTCGTCAGCTATACCTGACAAAATGACAATGGAACGCAGACAGCCATCTTTAACTACACCTCACCCAGACCGTCCAGCTCAGAGATACCTGGGAAAAGGCAGTGGAAACGAGGCAATATTTATTCATTTTTCTTAATCCTTTTTTTAAGAGACGTGAACCAGCTGTGAGAGACCATCTGGATAGAGAAATGTTGGCTTAAAAAGCACATCAGATTTTTACTGCATGGTGCACAGGTCATTCTACTTGAATGTCCATCTAACAACTAGGACTTTGCTCAAACCATCTCTACTCCTTTACATGCAAGGCACAGCACACTGGCTTCACCATGTCAATATGTCTGGATTATACATTAGGGCACTGAAGTCTGGGAATAATATTTATTCTAAAAACAAATATTTCATTGTTTCCTTCCAATAATACCCTGCAGTTAACCATTACTTAATAAGTTGGGTTTTTTTTGACAATATGAACAGAAAGGATTGTTCAAAATAGTATTAGTAGCTAAGCCAGTGGAGGTTTAGATCATGCAAGTACTTTTCTCTGAAGGACCGTGACTGGCTCCTAAACTCCTTTTCTTTTTTATTCATACTAATGAGAACTGGAGGCAAGCAGATTATAAGAGATGATTACATCAAACTGTGTTAAAGCAGCACCATAATCTGGCATCTCATTCACAATCTAATGACACAGATCAGCCTGTTCAACAATCCACTGTAGTCAGGTTTTACACTGTACATCCATCACATAGTCATAACAGATCAATATGTATTACTGATACATGTATCTGGGTTCTTAATTTGGTACCATATACTATACATGGTGGTACAACATTTGTCTGGTGCCTCAACCTGCAGTGGGTTTCATTGCTTTGTGAGAAGTGACTTATACAGTATCTGTCCTACATGCTACTGTACAGTGCAAATAGTAAATCAAAACCAAGGTGAAGAAAGCACAGGGGCACAGTGAGCTCATATAGGCTGGCACAGCTGTAATACTAGTAATACTTGACAGGAGATAGTGTCATGCAACACAGTGCCACCATTGGAAAAGAGTTGAGTGCTATTTTTTTAATGTTGTTTTTGAAATGCACACAATGACACCCAATGGGTAAGCACTGTTTGCGCTTGCACTCGCATTTGCACTGTGATCAGAATACCGCCCTAAGAGTTTTAGTTTATAGACAGTAAGAGTTTACAATGTTTGTGTTAGTAAAATGTTTTTTAAACTGTAATGTCTTTACTACACTACACTCACATGTTCCTCAACCCTACAGAGTTTATCATGAACAGAATGGCTTGCATTAGGCTTAGAACAAACCAGGAAATGGTTAAGGAAAAATAAAACAAACAAACAAACAAAAAAAACTCAACCCATATGTCTACTAATTTTAAAAGATAGGTAATAAACAAAATCAAGTCATGCTTCCATATAGCATGTGGGCTCTCCTTGAGTAATTTCCTTAGATTCTAAACACAGTTTCCTGGTTGTGACAGTACTGCGGATTATTTAAGGAATAACTGGGTTACTCCGACTGTACATGAAATACCCCCCCCCCCCCCCCCTGTAAACAGGATGTTCCTGGCCAACTCCAAGAAACTGGCATGTATAAAAAATCTGCCTGTCTTTCACAGTGAAACAAAGAGTGAATCAAAACAATAGTATTTTAGGGTTGCTGAAGGAACCACACCACACACATAGACGACCCAAACAAACATGTTGGGGCAGAGTCAAAAGTAAGGGTGTGTCCTGTTTTGAAACCTTTAGTACCTTGTAGTCTACCATATATTGTACATACCAAATGTTCTATGTGTACACACAGGTACTATTGCATGCCAATATGTGCCTTTATAGAACTTGAATTACTCTCAAGCTATTATGGGACACAAACCTCGGTACATGTTGTAAGAAAAACATTTTAATAAAATATCTTATGTCAGTATCATATAGAGCTTAATTTACTGTATTAATCTGTTTCAAAACTGTCTGGTGGGTAGAACACGTTACCTACTGTTCTTTTATTATTAAGCTGTGTGGCCAGCTCTGGGATCCTCTGTCAGCTTATTATATGGGCTCATAAATCGCTTGCAGTCATAGTATACAGTTCGTAAAAGACTACCAGGCTACTTCAAACTATGAATCCAAACCACAAATGTTAAATAATTTAAAAAAAAACAATAAAAAAAAAACACATTGTTACCTTCCACACTGCAACCTAGTTTATATATGTTTAAGACAAATAGTTAAGAAAGTTAAGAAAGACAAAGCAATTATCTCAAACAGTGTCACCAATAATAAAATCGCACTTCAACAGCAGGTGTCACTTGCAAGGCCTTGGTGGGGTATCATAACTAAAGTGTAAGATTTAGGAGACCGGATGGTAAAAAGTCACAGTAAATTTCATATTCAGAGAATACAATGACAGGGCAGAGGTAAAGTCATTTTTTTGGGGAGGGTTACTCTGGCTACTCCTATTGGCCACTCTTGTTTTCCTTCATTATTTAATACAGTCTTATTTTGGTAAATAAGTATGGGAAGGAAGGTCAGTTTAAGTTCAAGATCTATTCCTCACAGCCTTACTTTGTCCATTGTTATTTCCTGGAGCTTGGCTCTGGTCTTCCTCCTGCAGCTCAGATAAGCTGGTCTGATGACTGTCAAGTGCCTCGTCTCAGAATAAAACTGAAAGGAGCTGGGACATACACTAAACTGATAAACCTGTTTGCCTGTCACCACTGACATGCAATATATATTTTGGCAAACAAAAAATGGTCTTGGCACAGTTTTGCTTCGTAACGTAATGTGTTAAAATAATTTATAATTGTGCAGGACAACATCAATGGCCTGCTCTGAATTTTAATAGGAATCTTACAGTTAATTTAATTTCTGTCTTCCCTTACCACAGTAAATCTGCACAATAGTTTTGCCACGATCTCAAAGAATTAGGTTTTTATTATTAAAAAACAGAATATATAAAAACAGAAAGCTCCATACTCAAGATAGGTCTGCTGTTTTACAGTAGGTCAAGATGTAGCACACAGAGCTTCCATTAAACTGAAAATAATTTGGGTTGAGTAAAATCAGCAGGTTTAAATAATAGTACACAGCGTTGAATGCTCTTTTGTTTTCCATCATAATGTATCAGTGACTGATTTTCTGTATGCCATGACAGTAATTGACAGTTTTGAATGTACCTTTGGTGTTTGGCCACACTGTGGTTGATTCCTAGAGCCAGCATTGCAGCCGTTGTGTGTGCTGATGCGCCAGAGAGGCAAAATAGGCTGATCCCTGGAGCCAGCATTACACTTCAGCCATCAACACCAGGAAGAAGGACATAATCAGATGGAAGGAAACGCAGATGGATCACATTAGTTTACAGTGAAAGAAGCTATGTCTTAGTTGGTGCTTATCTTGGCGAGAGCCGAGTCCAATATCAGCATGATGTTTTAACACCTACTCTCATGTAAAGTAAATCTTTTTTTTTATTATTTTTTTTTTTAATAAATGCTTTTGCAATGTCACCTGGAATTCTTATTAATGCTTTCCTTCAAGTGTAAGAAAATGACATCCAGCAATCCTGTCAAAAATAAATAAACAAACCCTTCCTTTCTTCTACAAAGACACTAAAATTGACAGATTCTCTTTTGTGAAAATCATTGAATTAAATTTCTCTCTCAGGCTGGTCTGAGTTGATGCAAACATCAAGCTAAGTTCTGGATATTTGGGGTCAGGTTACAGGCGCCATGAACTTAGGCCAGAATGTATCACCCTTCAATACAACCCTCAGTTCCTGAATATGTGTTGATTTACTACCCATATAGCTGCCCATTCAAATAATTTTGACTAAAACTTTGCACCTAATTAAGCTTGAAACTGCAGTAATTACTTATGTTAAAGGTATTTTCATATTTTTATTCTTGGGTTTAATTGTTAACCCTGTAAAATAATTTAAAAAGAAATGTTTTGACCATCCACCTGCATTCAAGAAAGTTACCCCTTTTGGATCTGGTTTAAACTTGGCCAAGTCATACTTTTTCTAGCTTAAATATGGATATAGCTTAAATCAGGAGCAGTTATAGACTAAATTTAACGCCAGCAGTAAAACTGCAAAATTGTAATGGACCGCATTCTAATGGTTAGTCCGAGGCCTGTGGTATTTTGCAGGTTTCCATTTCTCTGTGGTATGCATCTATATTGCATTTTGCAGCAAAATCAGAGGAGATCATGTAGAAAAATGTGTGTTGACATAAGATAGATTGGCTTCCCACATATATCAGTTTGATGTTTGAGACCTATCCTTTGCTAGGGAAGTACCCAAAAGTTTTTGTTGGCAAAGTGTAGCTGTGTAAATTGGTGACATTAGAATAGGAGGAAATAAGATGCCATCCCAGAGGAACTAAGATACACTGGGGACACCCCCCTATATCAACCTTTGTTATTGCTAGTCATATACAAGGGATTTTAAGCTGGCTTACTGCAGTATCACTTATATCGAGCATTGCAGCAACTGCCATGGGAGATTTCACAGTGAAAAAAAAAAAACATTGTTAAAAAAAGTGAACCAACTAAACTAGAGCTATCACAAGCCCAGATGCCAGTTATATAAATCCACTGCCTTTGACATTATTCACCCAAGTGAACTACTCCCAAGAGAAATCAACATCCCAAACTCCACCGATAAAAAAGCTTTTTGTTTTTCTTCTATATACAGAATAAAACACCAATGTACTTATTACTTGCATTTTTAAATGTGAATTTGACTACAGTACATTGGAATACATCCATACAGGTCTACCAATAGGGCTAATTCATCACACATAACTGAAAAATGAAACGCTACCAAAATCTTTAGTTGTTTCATTCATATTTATGTTGCATATTTCAAAAGGGATAGATTCTTCTTAGTTCTGTTACTATACTCTTTAATTTACATATTGTATGCTGTGCATATTTTTGTTTCCACAGATCTCTGTTATATTTATTATGTAGAAATGATAAAGCCAGATGCAGTTCCCTGAACATGTTTTTTTGGTCCAGTGCTAGGTCATGCAGCTATTCAGGAAACTACACAATGAGTCTTGAAACTTCTTTACAATAAGTTACATTTCAATTTTTTTCAGAACCTGGTTTTAAGAAATGCAAGAGAAGCTTGAATGTTCTTGGGGTTTTTTGCATAGCACATCTGATTTGTATTGTATATGCTTAACATCCCCTTTTATATGTTTATGGACGATTACTGAATGTGCTTCCACCAAACTACCTTGTGAAAGTAAATTCCAGGTGTTTGGAAAATAATTAGACCCATTCCTCAGGATGTCTGATATCTCTCAAGAGCACCAGTAGGGTGCCTGAAAAAGCAGGAATAGGCCTCTTAGCCACAATGGCTAATTAGAACTATACAAACAAAATCACAACAAAGTAATAAAAAAAAACAAAGCTGTAAGATATAGGATTCTGCCTGTAGGAACACATACAGTAATAGCATCCCACAGTGTGATCTAATGCTGAAGCTCAATTGCCAGCTCAGCACAACTCCCCTCCAGTCCCCCCCAGCTGTTTCAAACTATACCAATCTCTATTGACATTCGTTTATATCTATTTGTTTTGCAAAACCAATGACTAAAAAAAAATCTACAGATCAGTATTGCTATGCCAATATTTTTCTGATGTAAATTGACACTGTACTTTAAATTGTTCTCAGCTATTCTTGTAATAAGGAGTCTGACCATACCCCAATAAATACATACTTGTTGCCACCGTCTAGTCTAACATTTTAAAACACACACATTCTAGTTTTAGTGATCACTGTCAAAGTAATTGATTTAGGAGACATGGAGTGTTATTTCTGCTTCTGATTTCACACATTAGTGATTATAATCAAGCACAAACTTCATGTTGTACACAGTTTAAGTACAAAGTTCAAAGTGTTCTTCTATTACATTTTTATAACTTCGGCTACACCTTCCCCACTGCCTGACAACAGCAATAATATGCTATTCGGTTTTCCCTTTTCCCATATAAAGCATGCTTCATTGCAAATATATTAGCTTAAAAGTCAGTTGACCAAACGGAAAATGATTCATTTCAAGCTGAATTAAATCACTTGTGGTACACATATTGCTACCCTGCAGCGAGTTACACAATCTGCTGCAGATAGTTAACCCTGTTATCTGAAGAGCAGCGCTATATAACCAGGTGCAGAAAAGTACGCTTCAAACGAGAAAATAAACAAATAGTTTGTTTTTATGGGTTGTTATTGTGAAATGATTTTATGCAAAACGCGATTATGTCCTCACACTGCAAAACACTTCAAAACACGTTATGTAAACTTCCAACATCTGCACTATTTTGTACAGCGGCAAGCACCAACGTTATTAGTCTTTAATATGTGAACTCCGACGGGATAGGTGTGACAGAAAACATGCTATACAATCAGAACAATTGGTACACCGAATGCAGCAGTTGCGGGGGAAAAACGTAGTAGAGGGCTTCCCGTGGATTTTGCAGACTCCGTGAAAAAAGACTGAACACGTATACATTTTGTACAAACCCTGTGTTTTTACAACATGCACACATTCTGGAATACTTGCTGGAATAAAAATACAGAATTGTTTATTTACCATAATGCTCCTACTCTGGCTGTGATTTTCTGGTTCTGATAAACTTTTATCCACAGCAGTTGTTGTTGTTTCTGTGCCCAACATAATCACATTGCACAGTCCGCGATGGTATTCAGGTTGCTCGTCTCTAAGTTCAGGTACATACCTCAAGCACTGTATTTTCCCAATGCGTAACCAGCAGAAACTACTATCACTGATTTTACTATTTATGTGTCAAGGAACTAGAGCCGCTGAGCAGGGCAATGTGTCAGTAAACCACGCCTCTTGCACTGCCTGACAACGCCTTCAAAGTTAACTCTTTCCACACTCAGCCCTTCGTAAACATAATAGTATTATTAATACATTTATTGTAAAAAATACTGTGCTGAAAGAACCATATAAAGAACCTTTACATTGGCAATCAAGCAATCTGCCCTCAGTTCATTCATTATTTTGTTATAATGTACAGCTGTTGAACATATTTTAAAACCAGCTTGATTTCAAAGTCCCCAAGGCAAATCAAGGTATTTTGGCGACATACACAGTATATATTACTCTTGCAAGGATATACAGTAAATAGCACCAGAGCACCATGCAGCACAGCTTCCAGTTTGATCAAAGCTCACTGTGACTTACATTTACAACATGTGAAATATCTGGCAAATATTAATGCGAAGTTGCATCAAATTAAAACCAGCTGTTTTGAAAATATCGGGCTCCTTTGTTTGAACTCAGAAGTTATTTAAGTCATATTTTTGTGTGTGTGTTTTTATGAATTAGGTTTGATATTGATTAAACTGTTATAAACTATGTTTGTCTTCTCTAACTATAGGCTAGAGTCGTTTTTCTATATACTAGACTTTAATTTATCAAAACAGGCCCTTTTTTAAAAAATAGACCTGCGGTGTCTTGCTGTGTACTTGCAGAGAATGACGAGACGGACACCATGCTAGGTTGAACTGTAAACAAGTTTACTGGGAGTAATAAATACAGATGCAGACATGTTCTTGGTTAGGAGCACCTTTTTTGTTATAATTCATACATGCCAACAGTCTGATGTGGTCGGGACAGTCCCGACTTAATTCCTAGCAAGTGTCCCGCGTCCCGATACATAGAAAGAAAGTCCCGATATTTACACATAAAAAAATCATTTATTCTGCACAGCAGAGTTAGTGAAAACCACACGCTGTGCTCTTCGGCTGACACATCTGCTGATCACCAACTTACCACTATACAAAGGTAAGAACGCTTCATTGTGTAAATGTTTAGTGTCATGCTGGTCGTGCAGTGTCGAGTTGAGGAGAACAGTTTCCAGATGTTGGCAAATATAATGAAATCATGTTTTGGGATATACACCAATCAAGCATGTATTTTAAACTTGCACACGTCTTAAGGACATACTAAAAACCAGGTCACTACACCTTTAAGTCAATAAAAAAAACCCTCCTGGAAAGAAGCCAGGCCTCACTACTGCTTGATATCACAATGAGGCCTACTCAAGGCCATCTTATTTTGCTTGCCTTTAATTCCACATTTTGCAAACTGAATTGCACCAGTTTTCGATGTTGTTTCTTTTTTTTCATTTTATAACCCCTCCTCTATAAAATAATGTTTCACACTCAGTCCTCAACTTCTTTCTGCTTTAATATCAACATACCTGTACTTCAATATTGCAGAGATTCCAGAGGTAAATTCTCGCCTACTTTTTCTTATAGGCTTAGATTAAATTGTGAAATCACAGACGCCCATTGCGATTGTGCTTTAGAATATGCTTAATTAATTAAGCATGGACTGCTTGTGAAGAATTCATAAACTACTAATGAATTAATAAGACAGCTTATTGAATTTGACCTGAAAAATATCTCCTCATAAATTCTTGATGAAGAAATGTTACACATCACAGTGGTTTCCAAGAGAGTGATTGCCCTTATGAATGATTTAAACATTGTCAAATTTAACTAAAGTTCTCTAGAACTCGCACTCTAACACATTCAGCTTGGAATACTGTCAGGGGTATATGGGGTTTACTTTGTTCATAACAAGTTCATATGCAGATGTTTTGGTGTTATTGTTTTTTTTTTAGATCATATTGTTCATGATCAGGATGTGACATGCATCAGGGTCCTGACACTAGACAACTGATACACTAGACACCTGGTGGAAGAGCCCCATACAGTACGGTTTACCACATTGACTCATATCAGTGTAGCAGCGACTGACCACAGTGCTGTCTCTAAACATGTTCCAGCCAGATGGCTGTTGCAAAATAGAATACACAAATAGACTTGTATAACACTGTACTAATGTGGCAATTCAAGCACAGTAGATCAACACTGACATACTGGTAATATAAAATTGTAATTAAAAGCTGACATATACAAATTTATCATTTTTTTAAAATATAAGTGCAATCTCTATTGGCATTTAAAGCAAACTAAACAATTATCCAGAACCGGTAGATGGAAATACCAGTAGCACCTCCTGCATTACTGTACATTAGATGTTTTGCAGTGGGTTTTGACACAGGAGTCTCTTTTTTAATCAAGTGCAAAGGCAACATTTCTCAGACGAATAAAACAATTGTAATGATATAAAATTAGAAATAACTACAGAGTTCTTTTCTTGATGGTTTTATATTGTTAGAAATAAAAATATTCTCTGAAAGTCCTCCTTGACTTTGCACTTGCTTGAAAATAGGGCCATAATGCTGCATCAGACAGGTTCCAGTGTAACCCCATTTCCATTAGAAAAAACTAATTTTGTTATTCAGTTAATAGACTTAAATAAAACTTATTTCCCTTTTGTCTTAAATTTCATTAAGATTGGAATTGCCATCCATTGATCTCTATTGCTTCACGTCTGTATGACAAACATCTCAGCCGTTTCATTAATTAGTAACTATTAAAATACATATCAAAAAGAATGTTCAGTGGGGTGAATCCACATCTTGTAAATAGTACTGGGGATAAAACAAGGCTAAAGCTGATGGGACCACCACATTTCCACACTGTAGAAAAACAACATTTAATCTGAATGCACTTTCCTAACCTCAACCTTAAGAGTCACTGTAATATAGAAAGTGACCTTGTCAGCTTATAATTACACAATGAAAAATACTGAAAAATACTATCATGGTACTATTATAATACCCTAGCAGAACTGCATTTCCAGCAATGGAAACACAATGGATTTGGAACTGTACAGTATTTCACAGGGGTTTGATGTGGTAACACATTTGTATTTACATGGTAGTCCCAAGTCCCAAGTCAACAGACTTTAAAACTGTAATGTACTGCCATTTCCTTTACTCAGCCACTTTAATTACTGTAGCAGAACCTGGATGCCCTAGTGGCCTATAGATGCACCAGATTATTTCTGTCAACACCTGCAATGGCCTGTAAATGATTCTTGTCATTAACCACCCCCAATCCCACTCAGGAATTATGTGATGAAGATTTCTCTCCATGTTATTTAAAGCATTCCTGTACCAATTATAAGGAACAGTGGAGTTCACATGCATATAAACACCCAGATTAGTAATCAAATTTAATTGTAATTTACACTGAACATGTGTGGTACCTCAACTGTTTGCGTTCAAACACTTTGTTGAGGTTAACTATGTTGAAAATATATCAATGATACACAATGTAATAATAATAAGCAATGAATCAAGTTTGATGAATGGTAAAATACTTGGATGGTTCCGTATTTATATTTCATTCTACACTGCACTGATTTCTTTACATGCTCAGATTAATTGGAAAAGCAACACGCTTAGTTGGTCCCAGGCAATATGACATACATTACATCCCAAGATTAAAAAGAAAGAGCGCATAATCATGAATATTACAATATGCATATTCAACACAGCAAAGCTATTTTTTGGATGCATATTGCAGAAATACAATACTACCCCTCAATAAAAAGTGACAGATACCCATCAAACACTCCCTTCATAGAGGAATGGTAATATTGAATGTGCACAACCGTAAACTGATAACAGACCATTGCAACATCATTAAGATAGTTCCACAAGTCATCCCATTTTTGTGTAATCTTTTGCAGAGGTCTGAACTCAGCATCTTTAACTAGAATGTCCATCAACTCTAACTCCACAAACTCTAAATCAAACTTAATTTGCTGATTCATCCCAAAATCCATTTAAACCAATATGTGAGTCATCAATCAATCTAGTTTTACCAGTACCATAATATTTCTAGTTAGTAATTTAGCCAGATATGATAGATCTTTTTAATTTAAGATATAAATAGAATAAAGTCCACTGAGGCAAGTCAGATGCTGATCTAATTATATCATTGCTGGCTTCAACTGCAGCTAATATTATATCTGCCCACTACTAATAAAAACCCAGTCTTCCTCTGTCTCATTCATCATTCTTTCATTGACCTTTGTTTATGTTGATTATGCTGAAGGTTTGTGCAAAGTGTCTAGCTGAATTTCATTTACTTCAGTGTTTTGTTCTAATGGTGTCAGATATGTATCCATATTTATTGTCTGTCTTGTTATACTAAACATGGGTTTTCGCCCAAATTCTCAGGGATGTGCACATGGTTGTTGTCCTGATCTCATGCATTGGCTGAATGTGTTTAACTCGTGTTCATTTACAGTAATAAAAAGAAAACTGTAGGGATCAAGAACTGTTGGTGATATTGTTTGTTCGATCGCAAATTTCAATAACCTAACTCCTCCTACATTATTATAATTGACAAACCGTATGGGTAGAAATAAAATGCTCGCATTTAGCAATGGCAATATGTTACAAATATCATCCCAGCAGTTTGGGGATCATAGTGGAAACACTACCTAATCCTAACCTTAACTCCAAATTGACAGGGTCATATTTTAATTATCCTCAATGAACCCCAAGCAAATAGATTAGATTGAAAGTAACAGTCACACCCACTCACACTTTATAAGCCCACTATAGCTATTCATGGTGTGCTAGCAATTTCCTTCACTGTACAGTTAGAGAGTGATCTCCTAGGGGCCTTGGTTTGCACCTAATTGACCACTAAGCGACCTCAGTGTACCAGCAATGGTAAAACAGTTCACACTTTTCCTGATACAAGCAGAGCTACTGAACGATACATGGTACTGCTACTACAATGGATCATCATTGTGCTGGAACACAGCATTGCAGCCGTCACTGGATTGCCATCTTTTGGTAAGTGTATCCTATCAAAATCTGCATCTGACTTACAATGTACTGCCAGGCTTGTTAGGGATTTACAATAATTACGTACATTATTTCACACAATCATCTTCCCTGCACATAAAAAACAAAATAACACAAAAAAAAATAAAAAATGTTTTGCTTATTGTTCAAGGCCCATTATGATTGTTGGGTTTCACTGGGTCAAAAAACTGATTCTACAAATAGATTCAAGACTTTACATTCAGTAGATATGTTTATGTAAAACATCAGCACATTAGCGTTAGTGTTTTAGCACAATGTACTGTTTGGGAAGTTAATAATTTGCACCGATTTTCATAAAGGGCCTTGCTTTTACTGTAACCAGTGCTTTTTTCGTGAACATGGATTACAGTCAATGTAGAGATTCATTGGGGACCCCTAGTGAAAACACTGCTGCTGGACGATTACAGTGAGTCGTGTGTGCTTGACTCCCTCCTGGTTCACAGAGAATGCTGCATTGGCCTTGTATTGCACCATATTGAGCAGGTGCCTGGTGAGTCAAGACCTCACAGGCTGAGCCCTTTTCTCCAGGGTTTTGCTGCTTGGTATTAGCAATTCAAATTATGTTGAAGTGTAGTAAAATAAAATTAAAAAAAATAATTTAAAAAAGACTTGTTTGTTCTTTTAATTATTGTTGACCTTTATTGAGCTACAGTTCAAATTACATGTTGTTTATTGGTTTTCAAACATAAATTGCCTCAAAAGAAAATCGAAGGAAATAAATAGTCTATCAAAGCCCATTGAAAAAAATAACATTGGTAATTATCTAATAGTGCATCAGTCACTTTTCCAAACACCATTTAATTAAAATTGTTTTCCTTAAATCAAGCTGTCATTCTGTTACCTTGTTATATTTGAATAAATGCAAGGATGGATTCCAAAGTGGAAAAAAAATAGATTAAGGGTTAGGATTAAGATTAGGACTAGGGCTAGGGTTAGGGCTATAATTACCGTTAGGGCTAAGGCTACACCATGAGCATTCATGAAGTACTGCAGTTGTTTCATGAATTATGGTAGCTGAATAATTAATGACCACCCTGATAAATGAAATAAACACAGCACTCTGTGTATGTAATCTTTTTATAGAACAAGTCCACAGTATTCAAAATAACCTAAATTAAACAGTTGAAATGTGTTTCCATAAAGGAATTACATTGTTTTAACTCTACTATTCATTGGTCTAGATAATCAAATCAATCAAATCATTAATTTGTTTTAAGGGGCTTTGACTACAAAGAGACAAGGTTTTTTTAATCCCTCATTTTGGATGGCAGCAGAGAATGTAAGTCATGTAATGCACCAATTACAACTGTACTGCTTAATTTGCAGGATCTAGTGTTTTAACAAGAAATCTACAAATCTACACAAGTGATTAGCTTACATCCTGAGGAAAGAAGCTAGATCAAGCTGTATTAAATTTGCATGTTAAAACCTCGAAATAACTGTGAGCATCTGTTTCCCGCTTGTCAGCCAAGATAAGAAACACATTACATGTTTGTGCCTCCAGACTCTTTACTCAATTAACACATTCATTGCATTACATGTATTTAAAATATGCAAACATTCATAACAGTTAATGAGATAATATCATGCAAGACGTCACGTGCAGCAAATAGATGAATGACTTTTCAGCGTATGCGTGTTTTACAGTTAATGATGTGTTTCTCTGATGACACCAAGCAATACAAACTCCTGCTGGCAATAGGTGTCACCTGGGATGCAACTGATGAATAAAACACCACAGACTATTGGTTCTCGTTTTATTAGGGTATTTTTAGACATAATTTAAAAACTTAATTTTATGTTTTTTTTGTGAAATGCCTACTGCAACGGTTGTTTGACTTGGGTGACCTTTTCCATAACGTGCCCCCCCCCCCCCCCCCCCCACGCAGTGCACACACACCAGTTCTGTTGTGACCTGAGCGAGGTCGGAGCCACAGTGTTCGGTTGTCATCTAGTGTTTGTTTCCAACCAGAATTTTAAATTGTTCTGGTTTCTTTGAAGCATGAAGTTAACGTGATTCCAAACTGGGGCTACCTGTAATGATGGGCAATTAAAATGAAAAACAAGTACCTCACAACAACTGCAAACAGCTCACTTCTACCATAAGACCATTGGTTCTCATGAGGCTAGCATTTTACACTTCTACTCCGTCCAGCAGGGTGTGAGATGCACCCTGTTGTTACAGCTTCATTCATGAAATGTAAAAGAAGAACCCTATAAAAGCCTTCTTAATGACCCCACTCCAACTAATCCCCTCCACCCCCCAACCCCCCTACTGAGTGGATGCGGCATGCCGGGTGTCTTTGTTAATAGAAACGCGCAAAGGATTAGCTAGAGTAGAGATATCTAGGAAAAGGTATTCAATAAAATGGTTTTCCTCCTGGGGTTTGTACCACATTTTCATTTTTCAAAATGTTTCACTCAGCAAGTTGGAAACTTCACCTGACATTCTCATTAAAACTGAAAGAGCAGAAACAAAGTCAACTATGAAATTAAAGTGCGATCAGCATTTGCCCATTGAATCACCATGTAAACCACCAGTGACCAACTTTTCTATTTTACTGGTGGATGTTGGCATGATAGCATTTCAAATCTATTGTGTACGCAAGAGGGAAAAAAATAATATTTTATTTTTCTTAAACTAAACAAAAGGATACCATGTACTTGGCAATTAATACAGTCACATTCCTTTACTTGTTTTGAAATTACAATGACTGGGCCTTCATTGATGGTCTATTTTTGGCAGTTACTCACACACATACATCAGATAGAGAGAGGCAAAATATTGTCAATACCACCATGTCAATGAAGTCATGTGGAGACACTGGAACCTATTGTATTTATGAATCTGTTAAAGCCTATTTAGAAAGTCATTTAATATAGTTTGGTATTCATGTCACTTTTCTCAAATCTTTGCTTGCTGTGTTTTCCCTCCTTATAGAGCAGTTACAAGTTTAATTTATAAAGCCCACTACCTTTTCAAATATTTAAATAGCAAATTAAAAAGTTTAAACAATAGATTTTGAACTTTAGAGTTAAAAAGCACCTCATCAGGGTAAAGGTTACAGGACCACATTGCATATCTCCAGAGGTCTTGACTTTCTATTTCCCCTTGTTAATTAATTGCTTGCTGAATGTAACTTACTCTGTGAGTGGTACTTTGTGAAAACAACAGATTGTAAAGCTACAAACCACATTCTCTATCTTTTCCCTTGGCTGTGGAGATTATTGGATTCTTGAAGCTAAATCTTTGAAGTGAGATCTAAGCAGTAAACTGGGCCATTTTACCTTATTTGAATCCCTTATCGAATTAATTACCAAGTTGTAAAAGTAGCATCTTATAGGCACTATGCACAGAGGTCGCATGATGAATCAGTGACTGGTCTCCTCTCTCTTTAGTCCTAATCATCAGACAACACAGATGATAATACAACAAAAAAGTATTCTTAATATTGCACAAGCAAAGCTAATAAGTGTGAGGACTTCCACATAGTGAAATTGTTTATAAAGGGCAGCTGATCTAGCAAAACCTGTTTACATACGGGAACCAGATAGAAAACCCACCAAGAACACAAAGCATGTAACCCTATTATTCATTTTGTAACTTTCAATGCATTTATGTTTAATGTAGCAGTGCCCGCAGTTTCTGGACCCACAGAACAGCTGTTTAAAGCTGCATATTGGCAAGGATCTGTTACAAGTATTATTTGGGGGCTGATAATCGGATTTCCAGATATATCCTACTTTGTTAAAATGTATAATCCTACACTGCTGCCGAATCAAGTAAAAAAGTCACAGAACTCTAGTGACCATTAGATTTCTTTTTCAGAACATGGTATCACTGTCAAGAGAAGGTGTAGGTGAAAGTATAAAGCAGGTGGAGCACTTGATTGTTATGACTGTATTTTCTTTACAAGGTTGACATGTACTAGCCTTTCAGTTTCTGTGACAGTAACTTCTGACTGTACCCAGAATTTATAAGCTACACTTACTCATTATGTGTTGTTATGCCTGCTCATTCTCTGCAGAACAGCTAAGACTCGCATGCATAATGCCATAGTCCATGAGAGGAAACACCCATTTTATCAGGTAATAAGAATGCATAAATGCCTAGGGCCTTAGGATTTATGATTTCCATTACATGAGAGTAGATGTTAAAACTTCAGGCTGATTTGAACTCGGCTCTCGCCAAGATAAGAACCAACTAAGACATAGCTTTACAGTAAACTAATATCATCCATCTGCATCTCCATCCATTTGTGTTTCCTTCCATCTGATGATGTAGATATCCTTCTGCCTGGTGTTGATGGCTGAAGTGTAATGCTGGCTCCAGGGATCAGCTTGGAGATATATATCATCTAAAGTGCACCAGTAACCCAGCATTTTGGTATCACTTGGATTCGTTACATACTGTATATAACTCTTAGGAGTATTATCTGTGGGCTTCACTGCATCCACATCTAAAAAATGAAAGGCAACTGCTACCTTATTTGTTGCACACTGCAGCGTTCATTTAAGTGTAGCTTTTTTAAATTGCTCATAAATCAGAGTGGGTTATTAATCTAAACCATGATTAATCTGTCTTCTTTTTTTTTTTTTTTTTAGTGTAGGATATAGGATTTATGTCGAAAAGTCTGCGTTATTGTGAAATGTGAACCAATATACCAATATGTAAGAAATTACATTTACACGTATACATTTTATGTTTAAAAGCAGTACCTGAGTCAAATCTTCATTTTGTGATTAATAATACATTTTATGTGTTAAGGGTGTCTCTTGTACGAGAACCAAACCGCTTTGCTTCACAAAGTTTTCACAAAACAGCACGCAACAGCAATAATCTTATAATTATCTGATGAAACGTCAGATAAAGAAGTTATGAAACTCAGTTTATAATATACTTTCCGTTTATTTTCCCCATACTGAGTTTACAAAGCATTGATATTCATAGAGAAATGGGAAAATTATAATAATATACATAAATTGGTTTCACAACTTCAAGTCTGAGGTGCTTAAAAAATCCTCAGTTTATCTCTTTTTTGGTCAGGGATCATATGAGACAGTGTTTTTGCAAGCAGCAAACTTTACAGTTTCTACATTCCAGTTTTAAAAAGCCACAAGGAACAAATAGAGAATGTATTACAAGACAGGAAGTTTTTTTTATAACATGTTATTTGTATCTAGATTTAATAAGATGTGAGTGATTGTGGCAAAGTGGCAAATAGTGTGCAGGTGCAGGTGATTAAAGAACAGACAGACAATTGTAATCCAGGTGCAAAGGTTTGTTTTTATTAGTTGCTTTTGTCCAGTGCCTGACGGCAAAACAAACAGGAAATAATAATGCTGGTAAGTAATACAGCGGCGTGTATTACTTACATTTATAATCCCCCAAGCTGGTCCTGAAATAATAGTCCCGTTCTTGTATCTCCACTTTAAACACAAAACACATACATGGTTAGTGCGTGAAATAGTGATTATGGTGCAATACCGTTTTACAGTGGTACAAGTGAAGTGCTGTTCTGGGTCAGCTCTGGAACGTGTTACTGTCAACAACAGACAGTACAAACAAACACTCATGATTATTTCACCAACAGTACGGGTCCTTCCAGGTCAATGACACAACCAAAACGAAGGAACAGATAACATTGCTTTGACCCCTATTTATACCGTCACTCATGACCCATTGGTAAACGATTGCAGCTGCTTTTTATGATCTGCAGCTGCCACATCATTTCTCCTCCAGGTCAATGAGTTAGTGTACCGAAGCTCTGTCTCTTTTCTACGTGACCGACGGAACAAAGTGTCAGGCCAAGTAGTCCAGAGTACTCTGTTCCCGTTACTTAGCGCCCTCACAGGTCGAGAGGGAGATTTACCACAAAGAATCATTGTCTTTCTGTCACAGTGATATACAGAGATGATAGAGAGAAGACAGGAACCAACACCAAAAAAGACAGCAAAAAGTCTAAAAAAGTCGGCCTAATATTTTAGTAAAGGATCTTATCTGACAGCACCTTAATGTCATCAAGCTGTGACTAGACAATAAAAAGTAATATTTTTTTACAAAATGAGCTCCTCGCTTTATAAAATGAAATCATATAGGAATCCATTATTCCATTTTTGATAGAAGCGTTTCTACAGAAATGACATCTTGAGCATGATGTTAGGTTTGAGATATCAGCTGCAGTGATGTAATTGAAAATATGCAAAATATAATCTTCCCCTTGTACAAAATGTAAAACATTTTTTTCAGATATGGGTCAAAATGCATTTTTCTAATTTAAAAAAAAAATCACATTGAATCAGATCCATGATGTAGGTTCCTGATGAACAATAAAACAGTGAAGGAAGTGTAATTTGGTTATAATTAAAACATGAAACCAGTTCCATAAGATTCCATTGTAACTCTCAGAACATTTTTATTTTGCACTTGACCCTTTGTCTCGTAGATCTGGAAATGCAATGTCTTTGAGAAAGATGTATAATTCTTGTGCTTTTCTCTTCATGTGTCATTTCCAGTCATAGTCCCTGTGTTTTCTCAAGACAGTCATTAAAGACATTAAGGCCCCTAGAGCCAGTTATGTGATGTACAGCAAAGTCATTTTTGTGACAGCTAAGGTAAGAGGACAGCGCTTAACAGCTGAAGGGAGGAAAGCCGACTGTTTTCTGAGGTAATCTGTCAGCTGGCAGGTATCTGATAAGCTAACCCAATCAGTACCACCACTGCACCAAACTTAATCCAGGCATGCCATTAAAATTTGTGTCGCTATTGGAGGAAAGCAAGCTGACTATTCCACATGCCTACTGGCATTCCCTGAAAAGATCATGTCATTTCTTAATTCCATGACATTAATAACAATTCAGAAATGCTTAACCACCAATAGAAAAATGTTTATTAACCTATTCGAATTAGGATACAGTAACAGAATGTGAAGTCACTTATTGTGGATGGTTTTATTACTTTTATTGGTTGTCCAAAATGTTTTAAAAAGCTAGCTGCAGAAACATCCACCAACAGACAAATACGCTTTACAGATAACAAAAAAACACTTTTCTATGTACTGTTACAATTAACACTTGCATGGATCAGTCATCCACCAGTGCAGCATCAACTGCTATAAATTACATATAGCATTATGTTGTTTCACTTGGGTGAAACATGGTCTGTGAGATGCAGAGACCCATAAACTGTCAGGAAGATGAATAACACTGAAGACACCCATGACCAGTTTAGCTATTTACTACACTATATGAGGTCCAGGGCCATGTTTCTGGATTACCATGTAAGGTTTTAAAGTTAGGCTACGGAATGACTTAAATGCATTTTATTATTGACCTATTTCATTGTGGAAGTAGTATGTGTTTAGGAGGGTGACTGCTTCTCATATTGAATAAAAACAATTCCCACTGTGAAACAAAAGAAAGCATTACCTAAAAATCCCATGGAAACAAATTTACAGTGACAAGGGAAATATAGGCAGTGGTACTTGTTTCCATTAGCTTGTGGAGAGAGAAAAAGTTGAGAGCAAAAGGGTGCATTTGCTTAGTAACTACAGTATACCAAGTGATTCTTCTGTGAAAAAAAAGCAAGCAGATCTTTTAGTGCTACTTGTGACTTTGACGATCCTGTGAGCTCTATACATGGCTACATTTTTGGCCACCAAAGAGGAAAAAGAACAAATACAGCAGAAATAGAAATGATTCTCTACTTTATTGTTTAAAGTATGCTTTTAATATCACATCCTATAAAATATTCAATAGCCTGGCTAACATTCTGAAAGAATGTGCTTTATAAAACAAAACATTATTTCTCTATAAGGGATTAGGCCTGCGTTTAAAACTATCAAAGAATTTTGACATGTGGTCTGTCTGACGTAGTCTGAAAATCATCACATTATGATAAATGGCTATCTGCAGGAAGGGAGAAGTACATCTTGACTCAGAAACATTAATGTTTGTGTCATGGAACACACTGAACTGTACAACCCTGTCTGGTAGATGTAGTTGCCACAGAAATACAAAGAGAGATTAGCTCAATGGAAAAATGGTACAAGAATGGTTACAAATGCTGTATTTGTGAATTCCTAAAATAGAAACATAATAATCTTCCAAAAATAGAAATCCCCTTCAGATCATTGTGATTGCACAGCCTTCTGGGTATTGCAAACAAAGAATGACGGGGTGTGTGAAGGAAGACATATTTGAGAACTACAGTATAATACTCAATGATTATATTTAGGCTTTGCAGCTTGCTCTATGCTGGCACAGCAAACATCGCTTTCTCTAGCTGCCTGCCACTGATCTTGGCATTTGTTTCTGAGCGCGGATGGTTACTCTACTCTATCTTAGTATATTAAAAAAAAGGTGCTGAAGGATAATAACACATTTTGATTTTGTTGCCCTATTTCTGTGTATACCAAATAATGTGTAAACATATCACACTACTGGCATTTTTTTGGTAGTTGTATTGCTGCCTGCTCAAAGAAGTTGAACAAAATGGAAAACCAGCAGTCTTGACAGTGACACCCATTACTGCACTCTGCTAAAATGGCTGATCTGTAACCGATTTGCTATCCCAGGCTGTATATTTCTTCTGCCAACAATGTACTGCCTGGCAACTTTATTAGTAATCAAGGTACCCAGGTGCTGTATAACAGGAGGACATGTCTGTGACAAGATAGCTGGTGCATGACGTCACATTCCTGGAAGGAACACACAGACTGGCAGTACTGAGATTGAAACTGAGCGACACAATGGCTGCGCTCAGTGTTTTATTAAACAAATAAATACCATATTTAAACAAAACTGCAAAAGGCACTTTGGGCCAAAATAAATATACAAACAAAACAGTGGATGAAAAACAAACAACTACCATGCTGGTCCTCCAGCATGACGTAGCAATTGTTTGGTTTTAGTTTTAGTTTCAATTTTAGTCGTTTACCTCCTGACTCTCTACTACAGTCATCGACTCTGAACACTGTGCAGCCAGTCTGCAGGTCTTTTATATTCTGGCAGAGGGGTTAACTAGCTAGTAATTATCTTATTACCCCTCGGCCAGAGTCTGCACGAGTTTAATGATGATGCATGACTGTCAGCTAATTAAATACTCAGTAGCTGATCAGTCACGTATCTTCATGAGGTTCTTAAAATAGAACAATAACACATAATGGCAGCAGCTTTTGTCCGCACCACAACAATAAAATATATAAGAAATCATAATAATAATACAAAGGGGCGAGACACTCCGCCACAATGCCCCACACCATTCCAAATACAATTGGGTAGACAGGTCCTAATAAAGTGGCCAGCAGTGGATAAAGTATGAAAAAAAAATCTGTTAGGATTAAATATGTCTAAACTTGTACTTTATTGTTAAACTGGTAAAATGCACAATAATGACATACATATCTTTATAAAAAAAAATATGATAGAAATCTACAGCACTGGCAAAATGTTTTAATGTATGTATTGTTTTTTATCACGATAGTACAAGTATTTTGCTTGTTATGATATAGACCAAGGATGTGGTATATATTTCAAATTGTATGAACAGCTTTTTCTGCACTTCATGATAACTGCTGGTATTCTATGACTGCCTGCCATGTAGGCCTAAGTGGGATCATGGAACTTGAGCATATAGACTGTTAGCTGCATTGAAATATAGTCCCACAGGAATAAAGAGGAAATCCTGCCACTCAATAGATATGCAAAGTACCCGTCTGTATCACAAGCATCACACTGCTTTGCTTTCAGAAGAATTAGGATTTACTTTTTTTTTTTTTTTATTTTTATAGTTAACTTTATAATACTTTACAATACTTTATATTATAATGCATTTTCCCCTTTTCAAGCCACTTGGATAAAGTGAGTACAATGTGTTTTTGTAACACATCCATGGTGTGGTTTATTTCTAAGATACATTGTGTTTCATGTCCTCACATCAATAACCATAGCGTTGTTTCCGTATTCAAACAGGGTTTGACATGATAAAAAGGGGTTTGTTTTAATCGGAATAGAGTCAGCACACATCTATTGGACATAATGGTCTAGGTCAGGCATGGAACCAGTGTCTCTGGAGACCAAAGCAATTATAGTACAATATTAAAAACAAAATTGGTTGCAAGTGAATAAAAGCAACAACAGTTTATTTAATAGAAGCAATGAATGTATTTGTACAGTGTGAAATGTAATACTGCATTGTGTGTTAGCTATAGGAAAAATAAATGAAGTAAACATCAAACATGGAAACCATGGAAGATCAATGAACTGAGGACCCATTTGAAAATAATATACAGAATACATTGTTGATTTGAAAATGTGTTTCTCTATATGTTTTCTGTTAAACACAAGTTTTACTTAAATAACCCTTGTAAAAGTTTACCACAGTATTTTTGCACAGTGCTTTCCTTTACTTTTACCATGCTTTCACTATGCTTTACTACACTTTGCTATGCTTTTACTATGGGAAAAAAGAGAATACACAGTCCTCAGAAAATGCCAATAAAAATGATAATGAACCATATCTGTGTGATATAAATCTTTGGCGTTATAGCAATTTGTTTCTTCATTTCTTTTCTCTTAGGTAACTGTCATGTTGAACCCCCTGCATGTCTGCTAATACATGTACAAGTACAAATACAAGGGCAACATTAGATTTTGCCTGAGGAGTTTCCATAACATTGAAACTATGAAGATCATGTTTTATGAGATATTAGCAGTAGAAGTATTGGCAACATTGGGGCTGCAGTGGTTGAATAACAATTACATAAGCTCGAGCTCCCTTCATTAGCATGCTTAATACATATAGAACTGTCAAAAACAAAACATATATTTTTAACTGATGGGTGACACTATAGGTCAAAATGAGGGATAAGAAAGGACTGCACTAAAACACTGGGAAGCCGTTTCATTGGAATTTGGAGGAAGTCTCTTCAGTTGTGAATTCATGTGAATATCTATTGTTAATGGAACCAACCATGACAGCACAGTTTACATAACAATGAGTCCTCTTTGTTAAAGGGGTTTTATGAAAAGGCAGAATGGCGAGGCACCCAGAGAGCTTGCACAAGGTGGCTAGGTATGCAGAGGCTCCCCGGGTGTATTTTAGTTAATTGATTAAAGAAACTCAGGGGCTTCATTCGGGCTGCAGCAGTATGTAGCCCTGCTGGAAATCCCTCCCACCCACTCTATATGATTTAAGTTATTTGAATTGCAATATTAAGCCCACTAGGCCCACATTAAAATAGCCTCTTTAGCACTCTTGATGAAGTAACATTTAAATGTGGCAAAACTATGCTTAAAAAAAGGAAGTTGAACTAGAAATAGGATGGATTTTATCAGGATAATTCAGTACTGTACTAAATACAGATTAAGGTAATTCCATCCTGTTAGCTGCAGTCAATCAAACACAAAACATTAAACCAAATATATCCTTACTTTAACCTTTTCTTTTACCAGTATGTTGATCCTGCTGATACAACTTGAAAACTAAGAAATCTTTGAACTATGAAATTAATTAGATGTTTTATGTGATGTTTTTGTTTTAGCCCTAAATGAAAACAAGATTATGCAGCTTCAATACTTTAGCAAGAGTCACAGCATCAAATTCATTAAACCATTTAATATGGACATTTAGCATGTTTTTGTTTCACTAAAATTGAATATGAACTATTTTTTACCAAGTTTTCACAGCAGAAAAAGCACTGTGATAACAATACATCACTATGGCTTTAAATGCACCTTCAAATAAATGTTAAAATTATTTCATGAAGTGCTTGTCGACATCCGTTTTACCTCAGTCCAGCTCCTCTATAATTGTTCCAGTTGTCTATAAACTAAGATATCTCTGGGGGTTGAGTGTACATTTTATGAATTGCAACTGCACATCCACTTCAGCTTTACTCAATGACTCGTTTAATTGAAAGTGACGATTAGTGTGAAAAAAGCTAACTATAACAATTACTAAGAAACAGCACATAAAAGGTACAGAATGATTTATATTCACTGAGGGATTTGTTATTTTCCCTTTCCTGATGTTTAGCAATATCCTAGTATGCTTTGAAACCACACTTTTAATGTTCTACATTATTTATTTATGCCATTTATAACCTGACACTAAAAAAATACTTTAGATCCATATTTCCTAGGCTCACACAACAAAACTGTTTTCTGGCCCTCACACTGTCTTTTTTAGTCCATCAAAACTGTTCATTTTCAAAGCAAAAATGCATGTCAAGGACTGAGGGCCTTTACAATTTAACTGATTCCTTCAGTATCGTGCATGTTTGCCAGAATACATTACATATTTTCTTGTTAATAAGGTTATTCTAGGTTTATCTCTGCTTTTATTTTAAAACCAGCATAGATGTTTGAAAACCAAAGTAGTTTTTAACATCTGAATTGTTAAGGATTTATGTACAGCATTACAATATTTAAACACAAGTTGATTTCTTTTTCCTGGGTTGACTGTGGTTTGTTTTGCCTTAGTTATAAACAACAGAGTCCCAGTTATTAGCATTCTGTTTTTTCTGTGTAGGGTTCATGGCAATCTTTTTACTATAGGGATGTAAACACTAAATATTCAGTGAAATTTCAGATATAAACTACATAAACAATAAAAATCCTTGTTTATTTTCCACAGTTGCTGTAGCTTTCTCATGCTTGATAATAACCATTTCTGTACAATATGTTCTTCCTGCTCCAGTAATTACATTTCCATTGATGTCAGTTTGTCTTCAATATCTTCCCTCCAGTAACTCCCCTAGGTATGGCTCTGAAAATTTGAAGCATAAACTGTATTTAAGTGGGTCTGCTAGAATAGAAACACACATAGAAACAAACGTGCGGCTTGAAAAACAGCAGTGTCTTTGCAGCAGTGTACTATTTAATGTAACAGTGTATGTATTTGAACTTATATCATTTTTGTTTTGCTTCCCTATCTGGTGGTGTGGATAACAATCTTTACAAAACATCCCCATTTACTAATAAAAATCCAAAGTAACAAAAACACCCGAAGTTGCTTGCTTTTGGAATACAAAATACCACTTATCACTAGTTTACAAAAAAGAAGGCACTTGTTTGTAAATTATTTACCACAAACTGTTTACATGTGGAGCTTCAAGTACTGACTCTTACAGTATATAAATAACTGAATAAAAACAAACAAACAAAAAAAAAAAAACTAAGACATGGGGAAGCCACATCTGGCAGCCAGACCGATAAGTCATTATGATAACCAACCCTTTAATAACAGAGTAACTGGGCCCTCTAGAGGATAAACCACTACAAGTACAACCTCTGCACTCAGAGCATGTCAAACCCAATAATTGCTGAAACTCTAACACTACTATATTAACCTACCTAAAATATTTGCAAAGCATGATTGATTTTTTTCCAACTTGACTAATATGTTTGTTCAGAAATGACTCTTAAGGTTTCTAATAAACAGTATGAATATCATCTCAGTAAAAATACAGTGGGAACACTACCCTAGTCAGAAATGACTCTTAAGGTTTCTAATAAACAGTATGAATATCATCTCAGTAAAAATACAGTGGGAACACTACCCTAGTGAAAAAATAAATGATAAAGCATGTGTTTTTTTCACATGCTTTTCAATGAACATGATGTCTCGTCTTGAGTTTTATATCTTTTAGGTTTTATTTTTAACATTTCTTCTTTCCTCTGGCTCCAAAGTACTTGTAAAATCTTGTAAACATACTGCATTGTAATATTAATTTTCAGAAACTGGTAAAATGTAACTCTCAGAATTTTGTGTTATCAGATGTTGTGATAAAAGCATTGTAATTTCAATAAACAAACATGGCAGACTCATACCAATTTTGTGGTCTGTGTAGCAGCCTGCAGTAATTCACCTGAAACAACCTTGCAGTGTGTGAAGAATGCAGCCATTTTCAGCATAAAAAGCTTTTACTTTTGAATCATTATTTTCAATTAAAACAAATATATAATCTTTATAATAGAGGTTAAATGACACAGTAAAACTGTTATAACCCTCATACTGTATATATCTTTACATGTAATATATTTGGTTCCAGATAATGGACTCAGTACAGTAACATGTGATCTTATAATACCAAGTCTTTCAAATGCCTGTATGCCATGTTGTAACCATATGTGATGCATTCTAAGTGAATTATAAAACTTAAAAGTGTTTAAAGACTTAAAACTGTCAGACCACCACTGAGACACAAGACACAGCTGAAAACATGAAATACATATTTATATTTTTAATTATCAGCAAGACTTAGTATTAGAATAATTTACAAACAAGCACCACTTTTCACTTTGTAGTTGCCTGGGGTGGGACCCACTCATGTATCTTCTTGCGGGTGGTGGAGTATGGGACATACTGACTCGCTGAACCGCTCAGGTTAAATTTGTGATTCTCCCAGATGAACTTGCGAGGCACTGGAGGGTGAGTTGTTGGTGGATTGTCAGTTATGCAATGCAGCCAGCGATGCCTGTAGAGTGCACATAAGAATAAAATGATTTATTTTTATTTTTAAATGAATACAGATGAACAGCAACTGTATTTAATCATTTTTGAAGGCAGACACTATTATATTCCATCTTGGGAATTTAGTACATCAGATACTGTATCATTTTGTATTTTAATTTATACATTTAAAAATGTTTTATCATATAAAACACTAAATGTATACAATAGCCCCTACAAGGGTATAAAGAAATTTCCAGAAAGAAATACAATTAACAGCAACACAAATATTAAATACATTAATTGAACTGCTCCTTCCTGTTTCTTGTACATTACTTAAGTCCTACAGTATTTAATTAATTAGTGCCTACCTCTGGGCTTGAATAATATATAATCGTTTATTTACCATTCAGGTGGCACCATGCTTCCGTCTACTTCCCAGTATGTGTTTTTTCCATTCATTTCTTTGGCATATATTACCCATCTGTGACGGCCTGCGATGAGACATCAGAAAAATCACGGTTGGGTCCCTAACTGTTTGTGCTCATAAAATCACATTACATGCAAGTACTCTTTATGGAGCCAAGGTTCATTATGAAAGCCTCTACCTGCACCATACGATTTGGAATTTGAGAGTTCTGTTCAGCTTTCTCACTGGATGCGACTCATGAATGCCAGGTGCTTCTAGGTCACATTGCATATACGTAAGGCAGAATAAGTTATCCTGTACACCACTCAACAGTCAATATTAGTGCTTGCATCACTATAAATAACAAAAGCAGACAAAGTCAAGAGAAGCATCAGCAACTTGAAGTTCTAGAAAGTGGACAAGGCATAACGGCATTGCTGCATACAGCCGGTGCAAGAGCCTAATTTATATGTGTATGCATTGTTTGATAGGGACATTTGGCAACTAACTAACTGGGGATATTCCAGAGGCTGGTACAGAGGACAGTACTAATGATAGTCTCCAGGACAGTTTCAATTGCAACAAATCAAGCTCTTTCAGACTGCTGGTAGGTTTTAACATGTTCTCAATTAAAAAGAATGCAATGCATCAGTCATCTGCCCCCTAGAGGATTGTAAAACAAGATATTAAAGTTAGGTCAGTGATTATTTAGACCAGTGGTGCATAACTCTGGTCATGCAGGCCCGGGTCCCTCCTGGTTTTTGTTCTAACCATTCCCTAAATTAGTTAATTGGACCAATTCATTTTCTAATAAGGTCCAATAAAGTACTTTTGGGTGCAGTTGGAATAAAAATCTGCAGGGACACCAGCCCTCCAGGACCGAGTTGTGCTCCACTGATTTAGACCAAGAGCTAACTAACTAGTTACTCAAATGAATAGAACACTTGATGTGTCTTTTCAACACATTAAACAAAGTGGTTATTTTGTTAAATTAATAAAGCATTGAGTTAAACAGAATTCTGTTTAAATCAAATAATTTAAATTCTGTCCTTGCAACGGTTGATAAAAACAACATGTTACATGACTTAAAAGGTTACGTTTTACACTGCAAAATGATGCATGGATTTCACGGTCTAGTACTTAAAAGAAACAGTTATAAAATAAGACAAATATCTGGATGATAATTCAGGTACTGAATATCTTTGCGTTGAGTGGTAAAGAAATTCAATTGACACCTATCTCACTCTCTTCAGTGCTGTAACAATTATTTAAAATGTAACTTAATACCATATGTTATTTGAAAACATACTGTAAAATGCACCTATTACTGTCATTTTCACATGACATGTATTATTATACACAAATATAAAACAAAGAAAAATGTAAGAAACCTGCTGAAATAATACAGTTAGAATCTGTAGTACAGGAATAAAGCACTCCTCTTACTCTCCTGTCCTCTCCTCCACTCACTGCCAACTTCCCATTCACGAAGAAGAAATGACCAGTGTAATCCTGTGGTCTGTACTGAACTTTGTTCCCTGACTTTTTTTTTTTGCAATTGGTATGAAGACCTAAGGATGATCCGCATATAGTACTGTACTAGCTAGTGCTCACCTTACTGCCAGAGACTCTCAGCTGGAGTCGAAAAGCTAGAACGTCAACATACTTTAAACACTAAGTTAGGTCCATTACACCCACAGAAACAAATCAAAGGGTGGCTCATGGTTCAGTTCAAGGCAAAGCATTCAAATCTTATTTAAAAACATATTATATAAGCAGAAAGGCAGGGTGGTAATGGCCATATGTTTCTCCTCCCACACTATTACAGAGTTCCTTATGAACTTTTAGATCTAGCACCTCTGCTGAATTAACTTGACCTGGAATGACCTGTTAATGCATTAACTATTGACTATCTCCATACATACAGAACTGATAAAGAAAGGATGACATTACCAAAAAAGTACCGGTTATCTTCAAAATATTTGTTGCCAGATTTGTCCACTCCAACAAGAGCTCCAGTTTTCACATCATTTACCCTGGGGGGAGGGGGGTTATAAAGGAAAGTACAGTAAATAAAGTGCACACCAGCAGGGGGTGAAAACACAGCAATAACAACAGCCTCATGGTATATATATATATATATATATATATATATATATATATACCCACACACATACATATATACATATACAGAGAGAGACGCATTGTTTACAACCTTGAAATCCAAGTTACATTTAATAAATAAATAAATAAATAAATAAATAAATAGATAGATAGATAGATAGATAGATAGATAGATAGATAGATAGATAGATAGATAAATAAATAATAGCTCATAGTGTAGCTTTTTAGTTACAGTAGCTTGTCGGTGTAGGCTTGGATTTTTTTAGGCCCTGAAAAACAACATTCAAATAGATATATTGCATATTAAATGTGTTTCTGGCACAGAACAATAAGGGTATAACCGCTAAATAGCCTAACAACACAGGCTTGCCAGAAAGAGGTCACAACACGACAAGGTTACTTCCCTTTCATTACACAAATGTATTAAAATGATATGCTAAACACTCGGCACACTGAGTTATTATTTTTCTTAGGGTGTTTTTAAGAAAATGTACCTGAGAAGCTGCATAACAACACCGCGTATACCTCCATGACCTCTGAGCTGCTGTACAGCTCTACGAAAAACCTGCAGGTACTCCGCCATGTTTAGACGGGACACTGTGTTCTACCAGCAGAGTGTTCGGGTAAACACGTCACAATAAACGTTAGTTCCGTCAAGTAATTGTTCCTCCAAACCAGTGTTGCCAGATCAATGTTTCACGTTTCTGCTCAGGGCAATCTGGAGGTAAGAAATGGGCAGAGGTTTTTTTAAAGGTGCATTTTTAATTTGAGGATTTTGTAAAGGTTTTATTTTTATTTATTTTTTTTGTTAACTGAAAACATGTTTTGCGTATTTTTTTAAGGTGGGATCAGGGTAAGATTAATAACAATAACTCGCTCTGACCTTCCACAATGTGAGGGCTGTGTGAACTTTGTATTGGTGTTTGTTAGCAGTGTTAGCGCACAGCTGCATGCATATTACTACCGGTATAAAGCTGCATGCATACCGAAACGTTGGGCTGCTGGCTCTTTGAGCTAATGTGAGAGAGATATAGAGGGGGGAAGGGGGTACTGTTTAATAATAGAGGGGAAGGGAGGGATTCTGTTTACTATAGAGGGACGGAAGGAGGGAGGTACTGTTTAATATAGAGGGAGGAGGGATACTGTTTAGTATTAAAAAAAAAAAATCTTTGTCTGTATATTTAAGTCGATTATGCTATGTATGTGCTTTGGCAACACAATTATTTTTATTGTCATGCCAATAAAGAAAATTTGAATTTGAGAGAGAGAGAGAGAGCTGCCCAGCGTTGCTATATATGTACTTTTGAATTAATTTTGTTTAATTTATTTATTTAAATGTTATATATTTATTGGAGTTAATTAGTTTATTCTTTTCAATTGAGTCCCGCAGGCATAATCATGTTCAGTCTATTTATCCATTTACTTTATTTTATTCTTCTATATGTCGCATTGTCTAGTTTTAATTGTTCTATTAATTCTACAAACTTTGCATCGTTTATTTCATGTCCTTGACTGGTGAAGTGCTGTACTATTGGTTCATTTATTTTTTTTATTTCTAATTAATGAAAGGTGGTTCTGAATTCTTTGGTATAAAGTTGTTCCAGTCTCTCCAACATATTTTATTTCATCCAATTTTTCACAGGCTAGTCCATAAACAACATTGCTATTTTTACAGTAGGTATTAGGTTTTAGTGGATATGTTTTGTTCGTATGTATTTTTACTATATATAGTGGCGTAGTGTCCCGTCCAAGGCTGGTTTGCACCCTTGAAATATTTGACCCAGACAAAGCTTAAATTATAAGTATTTGAAGCAAATTAAATGACGCGACCAGAACAATGTGCACTATTGGGTGAAACAAAGACGTGGTTATGAAAGATGTCAACATTAAGTGCTGTATAAAACAGGCCTATTTAGAGCTCTTTGTTAGAGCAGGAAGAATGAAGCAAAGACTGCAGGCCTCTGTGGAACATAGGGAAATGTTGCCTTATTCTGTATTTCAAATGCTGTCATGGAAGTTTAATTAAGTATTTGTATTAAACTGGCATTGTTGTATTGAGTGAATTATTGTGGGTAACCCATCACAAAGACACTCCAGTCAGCCACTTAACAGTTTTGAACATAAATAGGACAATGATCTTTTGCATATCAGCTCCCAAACACATGGACCTGTTTCCATCATAGTATGAAGATGGAATCTGATAACCTTTCTTTCTCTGTTTTAAAGGTGATATTTGGGAATGGCTTGGAACCTCCGGCCAATGCTTATTTTTCAGATGTTTTATTCTGTTGTTTGATCTCTCTAGTCTGATGATTACATTTGACTTTGCGTTTGTCCTTTTATTGTTTTCCAGGACCCCCTTGGACCCCTGGATAAATAAATAAATAAATAAATAAATAAACAAAGCTGTAAGCTACAATAACCTAAATAAAAAGTAAAGAAACATTATTTACAGCCTACGGGATTCACTTCATGCGATCGTTTCCAATGGACTCTTTCTCTGATGATCATCCAAACTGGACATGATCGTGTTATGCAATGAACAAATTCCATTGTGCAATAAATATATTTCTTTGCATTTAATTTAGAATATCAGTTAGCTAAATGGATCAATAACACAAGTAGAAATTAATGTATTACCAATCACAACTTTAGAAACCCATACCGCCTAACTTACTCCCTGCGCTAAATTTTAATCGATACAGCTTCCTCTCCAGCTGCATTCAGTCTTTGAGTAATGTTGTGATCTTATTGATGTCTTCCAGAAGTCGCAGTCCTCTGCAGCTGTTGTCTTCCCCGATCAGTGACTTGCTTCTGATAGCATATCAATATGCAGTTCTCCGTGAAATTGGTTATTCTTTAAGGTGCGTGACACAATGGTCTCGTTTCCATGAGTTTCCTAGGCCTGTTCTGATTTCCAAGAGCGTAGAGGCAAAGAGCCAGGAAAAGTTTAGGCACATCAAGATTGAGGGAGGGGAACCATGTTTGAAAGGGGGCACCTGGCTTGCTAAGTTGCAGTTGGAGTCTGGATAGATTAGGATCTGGTCACTGTTTTTTTTTTTTGTGCATCAATATAAGCTTTGTTTAAAACATTTAGAAATCAAACAGATATAGATATGCATAGGAATGTGTTGTTCATCAGCATCATTTATTAAGTAGTCTCAGTTTTGTACCAAACAGTATGACTTAAGCACTGCAATGCATTTGGCCAAACAATTACTAGAATATATAGAAATTGTTTGTGCGTAATATAGCGTTGATATATAAAAAATGGCATCAAAAACACAATTGCACATTGTTATAATGGATGAAGGTATTTTAATGCATTAAAGCTGGCGACCAGCATCTTTTCCAGTAGCTATATACAAACATAAAACTGAGCAATTTGTTTTCTCAGTAATATAAAAAAAGAAATTAAACAATATTTTTTTTAAAATACAGGCAAAATAGAATGTACACTTCTAGTTTGAATCCCAATACATTTACAGTTGTTTTTATACAATAAAAAATAAAATAGCGAGCCAAAAACAAGGATATTCTTTGAACAAACCACCTTTCTTGTGTTAGTGCTGGGTTGCTTTTCAATGAAGCTGCAGGATGTAAACTAATCCTAGTTCAAGACATTACCTTACAAAACACTGTATTGATAAAAGTAGCATGGCTGCACTACCAGCAATTACTTTAATGTTACAATTATTTTGGAAATAATATACATAATTCTTATTCAAATTCATATATATTCCAGGAAACACCCTTTTCAAAACAATCATGTGAATGTTCTTATCATATATATATATATATATATATATATATATATATATATATATATATATATATATAAACATGATCAACACTGACATTCTTTCAGTGTTCGGTACAGTGTGTATGAAATTAATCAGGCATATTTCTTATGTGACAAAGCATGTGAGGTTAATCATTTTACAGAAAGTGCCCAATTTATTTTTAACAAGTTTTGAGATAGTTATGCATTAGTGTGAAACTTTCCATTGTAAATGCTCTCCTCCAGGTAAAAGCACTTTCTGTAAAATGCTACAGAAACAATCATTTTTACACGACAAAATCTGTAACTAAAATTAATGGAATTTATTTTACTTTCAGTAAACTGTCACAAATATTTTCTTTAATATTGTACTGCAGAGCAATAAAATGTTAAAACAATGTGGTCACATGCATTAGACAATGCTGCCTCTTAACTACGATTTCATATTTAATGATTAACATCCTTATAATTGCCAAATGGATTTATGACAATAAACCTTAAAACACTTCAGTCTGTCAAAGATGTGGTAATATGTAACTTTTGCTATTCTCAGAGTATTTTCTGAAGTTGTTTTGTGGAGGTACTGAGGTACTGTATGCATATTGTACATGAAATGAAAAAACTGGATATATAAATGTGGATAGGCCATCAACACCTGTACTCACATTTCTGGTGTATTTAATACAGCACTTCATCGACATGGTTTAATAAAAAGCCCCACTTTAATATAAATGTATTCAATACAGTCCATCTTGGCAGGAAAAATAGCGTACCAAAGAAGAAATGAGCTGTAAAATAAAATGTGCCTAGCCAGTGCAATTTAAACATATCTGCAGTGATATATAATGTACCGTCACCACCTCTGTCAGAATTTACATGTTCCCGTAAGAAAAGAAAGCAACAGATTTTAAAGTGCCCGTGTATTATAGGCTGAAAATACCTTTAAGGTATTAGGAATTCTATTTTTATTTTACATTTATACTTTTGCAAGTCGTTTCATTAATGTATCCTCAAACAGTTTATTTGCAGCGATAATGGGGGGTACAAGTTATGGCTCAAGGTGGCTATATTACATACAAGATCTCAGAAAGTTTATTTTTGACAACAATCCAAAGATACAATAATCAAGCATTAAACTATTATATATGGAACACATAATTAAAACTAGTATATGTTCCTTAGTTCTACATACTTTTTTCTATTCTGGTTTTCAAGCATTAGTATTTATCAGCTGTATACTTGTTAACATCAATTAGTAGGCTGGAAACTAGGTGAAATGAGATAGAATAGTTTTTCTTAAAAACTTGTCTATATTCACAGACTACAAATCAGCAAAAAAAATAAAATAAAATAGAAATACTGTACAAAGAGGCGCTAATCATAAAAAAAAACTTGAATAGGTAAAAGCCAGGTTTATTTCAATTGCAACAATTGTTCAGTTTTTAACTGTATTTTTAAACAATTCATTTATGTACAAATGCTAAATTTGCTGTTAGCCTATTTCATCTACTTGCTATAATTAAAGCGAAGAACTAACTATCTGGCTGTTATAGTCTGCGGTCTCCATTTTCAGAATATAGGGGATGATGCTGTCAATCTGTACATTTCCTATGAGGCCAGCAAAGAATAATTCTTCTGTGATGGCTGCACTCATCAGTCTCAATGCCGGTAGCCTCAGAAGGAGCCTTGATAATCTACAAAAAAAAAAAAAACATTTTTCCAAATAAAATCACATTTTACCCAGCTAGTTCAGTGGTATGACAGTCTACTGCAAACATATGTTACAAAATATAATACTTTACATAGTTTTAAAAGAAACATTATTCTCCAATATAATCATACAAGGCTCACTATTGCATACAGCTGTTTAGCTGTCAAGATTGATATCTGTAGTTTTTAACAGGCAGCTGTTTGCTTTAATGATTACCACTAAGAGAGAAGCAAGGTTCCCAGGAGTCTAAGTTACTGAGTGAACTTGGGCTACTCACTTCAGCTTCAATCATCCTAGCTAAAACACTGGAAGCAGGACCCCACCAAAAAACAAGATGCTTCTCCACTGGGTGCCACTACCAAGTACAGTAGAAAAGGTTTGGAAAAGAAAAGTTGCTGTACTCTACTACTGCTCTCAATCATAACATTTTCTGTATCTTGTACTTGATTTTACTCTTAAAGGTAACCGTATTCATGTTTTTTTTGTAATTGCTCATTTGAAATCGTTCTTATCCATTTATTGTACTTACTACTTGCTCTTAATGGAATTTACTCTTACAACCAAATATTTAAGTTTAACTTCTCTTAGTCATAATTGCTCTAAAAACGTAATTTACTGTATTTTTTAGCTCTTACTACTGATTTTACTACTGATTTTATTGTATGTTATAACTGCTCTTATTATCTGTAATGTGATACTTTGTAACAACTGTAAGTCTCCCTGGATAAGGGTGTCTGCTAAGATAGATAGATAAATAAATAAATAAATAAATAAATAAATAAATAATAATGCAGCTACCTATAAGTATCTTCTGGGTAGGTTCTGGTGACATAATCTTGTAATTCCATGTATGCCTTTTCTTGGAACTTTTCAATCTGAAGAGTATTATCTATGCCTGGATGATCTAAAGCAAAAAACAAACAAACAAACAAACAAACAAACAAACAAACAACCAACAACAACATATTAACTCACAAGATTGCTGTGAAGCAAAATTGGGATTTTTGCCGAGAATGATCATAGGTTGTTTTATTTTTCAAACAAAACAGCTTTCCCATATTGTAAAGAAATAAAAGCAAGAGCCAAAGATCATTTTTCCCCAGGCAGGCAATTACAGGAAATACATTACACTGCATTTTATACAACACCAGAAAGATAAAAGAACCATAGGCCACCACTTACCAGGGCTAAAGAGAACAATGGCTTTCAAGTACGCATATTCGTAAGAATCCAGACACAGATTAGCCATGCTGTTACAGAATTCTTGCATCTTCCAGATGTGCTCCATTACAAGTTTGACCCTTTCTGCTGATAATTTATCTGTGGATAAAGTTTTTGAAAAAGTGCAAAACTGGAGTCAAGAGTATCATGCAAGTGGGAATAAATGCAATTCCCATACTAGAGCTCTTGGTGGTTCATGCAACTCCTTTGTCTAACTTCACTGAGGCAGTTTTACAGAGGCAGTGCTCAAGAACAGCCATTGCCTACTCCTGGTTCACCATGACACTGCTGCAAAATGAGCAGTTTCAAAAATACTTCATGTTTTCATTTGTTCTTGAAAACAATTTCATTTTTACACAGTACAATTTGTTTTTTGTATGAATACTGAATGTGTTTGTAAACAATGCTCCATCACTTCTGTGTACACTCTTAGTCCCTGCTTCTCCATTGCTTACCTTGTTGTAAACTGTTCTGGAGGTGATTTATAATGGCAGTTAAAATGGTGCCCACATTCATAACTTGTGAACACTGTGCTAGGCCCAATGCAAAGAGTTCATTCCAACATGCTTTCACCAAAGTTATTTCATTGTCCTGCCTAATAACAACAACAAAAAAAAAAACATTTTGTAATTCCCTACACAGTTCATTCCAGTATTCAATAGCTAAAATCTTAAGAGAATGACATGAGTGTTTACAATGTGGGAACGATGAATTACTGACCCCAGTGCTTGGAAAGCAGGAATAGAGCGTGCCCAATGCATAGACAGGAACAACAGTCTTGATGCGGATTCACAGATGTAGTGAACGTTAAGGTATTCAGGCATGGGTGAAGGCATTGTAAGCTGGAGAAAAAAAATACATTCCATTGATTCTCATTACAATTAGAATTACTTCTTGTCACACTTTATCATAGTTCTTTTTAGAATGCCATAGTCTTTATATTTAGTGCGACATCAGTTAACTGTTTTAACAAACATCCAGCTATTTTATAGGACCTGATAAAGTCAATGGCTATTATAATTTTCAACTAATCCCAACCCTTACAAAATATTAAGTACAATCTGGAGCTATATAAAATAGTTGGCATACCTTAAAAGCGACATGGACATCACTTAGGATAGGACCTTCAATTTCTATAATGCTTCCAGACTGATCTCCCGACACCAGCTGCATGTTGGACTCCACAGGTTCAGCTGGCAGATGCTCGGCTGGGTCCAGTGCTTTTGCAAGTGTATCAAAGGCCCTGAAAATTTGAGGGTACATTTTTTGGTATATAAAAACGTAATACAATACAGTATCAATTTCAAAAACAATAACAAAATATGACTATACTTTTGGTAATTTGATGCACCTTAAAACTTCCTGCGGAAAATAGAAAATAAAATTAGAAAACGCCCAACCTTGTGATTTCACTTGTTGATTGCTCTCCCTGTTGAATTTCAGTCATAGAACTATCTCCATTACTTAAGGTCTCCATTGTTGACAAGTCTGCGTTGCTGTCGCTCGAAACCTTTGACTTGCTGAGGTGTGCAAGTGACGTGACCACATTCGCTAGTGTGCTTAAATCACCTTCGTAAGAGTCACTCTGTAAGAAAGTGCACAGCATTTTTTAATCCATGTACTTCTCTTGGCAGGACTCCCTATTTTTTTATTTTTACTTCAACACAAGCATTACAAAACAACACAACTGTTATAGTAAAGACTGGTCTTGAAGTGCTACTCCATTCCATTTTCAATGTAATAATTAAGGATGTGGTTGGAACAAACACCAAGACTGGAAGTGCTGACATTTCTTACCATTGTTTTAGATGGTACTCAAAATCAGATCCAAAATGTGCAAGTTGTTTGTGGTGCAAATAATTTCATTTTAAGCAACGCCAGTAGCTATCTGAAGAAAAGTCTAACTGGAAGAGAGCCTTTTAATCTGTATTAGTCTGATCTCTAGTCATTATATATATAATTTTACTTTTATTCTTAGGGACCACTTAAAGGCTAATGTTGTTATTCCCTTCAAGGCCATGTGACCTACAGTAAAGGTATCATGAGACAGTGCTTTACCTATAGCATTATAATATCTGCATATCCTGAATTAACTTTAAAAGAACACGATTATCGCTGAAATAAAAGGACCAATGTAAACAAATGGGATTTGAAAGCATGGGTTAGAATGCCTTTACAACTGATGTTTGATAACATTTCAATCAAGTGACTGTACTAATAAGGTAATAAATAGGCACAGAATACAGAACCATACAATTTACTTAATCATAAAATATTACAAACATTATACAACATTTAGTACAATATGTTAGTGCCCAATTGCACTGGACTGAAATTATTACTAAATCTGTTTGATAATTGCTTGTAAATGAAATCTGGTAATACAGCAACATGTATACCTTTTCAGGTGATGACATCGTCATTGTATTCTCAATCTTTGGAAAAGGCTGCTGAATGTTCAAAAGCATTCCTGGATCCAGCAAACCTGCAGACCTAAAATAACAAGGGTAAGAAAAAAAAAAAAAAAAAAACCTGGAAACTTACAACTAAATATTTCCCCCGGTGGGATTTCTAGATTGGTACCTGCAAGTCTCCTTGTCTGTTACAAATGTGGGAGTGGCAGCCAGGGGACTGCGCAGATCCTTCCGGATGTAAATCTTTTCCGTGGAGGCTGCACAGTTTATTGATTTTTCTCGGGAAACTTCAACTGGCTTCCGTTCACACTGAACAGCTGCAAGAGTACGGCTCATGTTAGTGAAAACTGTAGAAGCATTATACCAAATGCAGTTTAGCAAATGCAGTTTAGCAAATGCAGTTTTAGCAAATGCAGTTTTACCAAATGCAAACAAACCAACGAGACAGTGTTAGCATGAAGACTAAAAACATTGTGCAGTAATAAGCGCAACATCAGAGTAGGTTAAAAAGCTGACTTACAGTCCTGTTTCATCCCAAAGCCAACACACCGCTGTAGCCGGCAGTACTGGCAGCGGTTGCGGTGGTGTTTGTTGATGACGCAGTCCCTGGTTCCTCTACAGGTGTACACAAGGTTCTTCCTGATGCTTCTTTTGAAGAACCCCTTGCAGCCTTCACAGCTCACTGCCCCATAGTGGCGCCCTGGGGGAATAGTCATGCATCATCACTATTTACACCCTTTAGAAAATCAAAGCACATTAATATATTTGGGTACCAAGTCTAGTTTCTATACTTTTCACTACTACTACTAATATTTTTATTTTTAAATAGTGCCTTTCATAGTGGACCACCATCATAAAGCGCTTTACAGAGGTAGGCTGTGAACTGTGTATTATATATATATATATATATATATATATATATATATATATATATATATATATATATATATATATATAGCATGGAGCACAAGGAGGTCACACAGCAAGTCAGTCAGTGGCAGAGGTAGGATTTGAACTGGTGACCTTCTGGTTACAAGCCCTGGACTTTAACCACTGGACCACAATGCCTCCGAAGACTAAGTACCAATGCTTCTACTGTAATATGCACTTATACACCCAGAGATATATTCTTAAAGATTTCGTATCTATCTATAATTTTTGTTCAATGTTTCTTGATGAAATAAGGAAGCAAACCTAGCTTTTTACATCCAGGAGAATGTAACTTAAGTCCCCCAGTTTAAGAGTCCTGGTACAACAGATAATGCTAAATATCTCTATGAATTAATATTTCTATCATATATTTTATATTTCTGTTTCTTGTGATATTCTTGGCAAGAAAAACAGCTACAAGAAGTAAGCAAAAACAGTAGCTGTCCTGGCCATTGTTATAGGGATTCCAAGTATGCATATTTAATTGGACTGCATTATAAAAACAGACTGCAAAAAGAAGCAACAAAACTGCACAGTGACTTCTGACAGTACCTGATGCCTTGTCTCCGCACACCACACAATATTCAATTATAGGTTTTGATGGGGATAGCTCTGCTGATCCTGAATCTGTCACAATCTAAGGAAAACAAAAATACAACCTTTCAAGCAAGCATTATTATTCTTTCATTAGTGCAACATGTATTCTCAAAATAGTCATCATACGTAATGCATTTTAAGCACAGCCATACATGCAACAGGTTATAAGTAAGATTATGGGTTCAAACCGAAAGTCTGAAGCCCTAATTATAAACCATCCATGGGGTATTTATAAAAAAAAAAAAAAAACTTTTATTGACGAGAAAACACACAGAGTTTGCACTAAACATCTCTCTGTCTAACTACGTGAAAGTAAATTTAACTACATGTAACAAAATTAGATTGAATTAATGATATCCATTAAAAAAAAAACCTGAGCTCTTAACCTACAGTATTTAAAATGCAAGTCAAACTCAGTTACCAACATTTATGAACAACCATCCGATATGTTTAGGTACCCTAGACTCAGAGGATTGAGAAGTGGCGAGCACAGCAGTTTGAATGACCCTTTTTCTTTTATCTTGACACATTTAAGCAGCAGTAAATTCATTTAGGGTAATGTGCTCTAAATATATTGCATGGAATTTAGTCAAGTCTATATGTATCAAAAGCTCACTTTTGAATAGTGTGTTGGCACCAATCGGTTATTTTCCTGTTCATTTGTAAATGGATTTGCACCATTTGGAAAGTTACTTATCACTCTTTTGTTATGGTAAGGCATCCTCACAGTTTCTATACTTATTTACAGTATTAATGGATATTTAAACATTTAATTTTGCAACGTCCATATGCTGGGATAGAATCTGATCTGCTGTTCACAGATTTACAAATGCTAGAAAAAAAGGCAAAGATTAAGAATGGGAAATTGTTCCGACCGATACTGTACCTGGAACTGCTGTGTCGCCATGTCAGATGAAGTAAAAAGCAGCTGGTTGACACCAGTCCCATCAGGCGTGGCCAAGATGACTTTTCCCTGCGAGTGGTCCTGCCTGGCGAAGATCACCTTGCCCGGTGTAGAACCAGAATTGGTCAGGATAAACTGCTTCCCCGCTGACGCCTGATCAAGAGCCGTTACAATCTGAATTTTCTGGCCTGTTTGCTGGTCTGTGACAATCTATATATTAAAATATAAATATTTATTTATATATATTGTATAACTGCACTTCAGATCTTGTTACAGTGCGGGGGGGAGGGGGGGGGGAATGTAGAATTGTCATAAAAGTAAATGGTGTTTTAACTAATAAATGTACCTGTATGTGCTGTGCTAAGGCCATGCCACTGTCTGCAGGAACAATCTGTAATCGTTGTCCTGTGTTATCCATTACGTGTTGTCCTATTGTAGCCCCTTGGTTGATACCCCCGTGGGATGAAGAGACCTGCAAGAAGTAGCGGGTTAGCGTTTCATAGAGATGTAAAGGTCCAGTGCTCCATACTGTTTAAAAAATATTTTACACATTTACGAAGGTTGTTAACTTGTAAAAATAAACATTTCCTGTAAAAGGTTATCAATATTATTATTTTTATTTATTTCTTAGCAGACGCCCTTACCCAGGGTGACTTAAAAATATCATCAAGAATTACAGTACAATTAAGAGCAAGATACAAAATACAATGACTTCAGTAAAACCAAGAACTGATGTATATCCTTCTACTAGTCCAAGCAGAAGCAGGACATGCAGGCAACCAGAGGGAGGAATCATGATTTCCATATATATAGATGTGAAACTATTAGTGATGGAAAGTCTCAAAGTGATTAAATAACCTCCCACATGATGTGGGAATACATTTTTATCTCAATCACGGCAAATAAATATAAATTCAAAACTGCCACTACAGTAGCATATATACACACTGTAGATTGAGCTCCCTGTACTCTTGCGATTCAAACCCTAATTCTATTATTATCATCAAGTTTCACCAGATTTTCTATTGTATTATTTTGTTCATTGTGTATTCCAACAGCTGCTCAATTAAACCAATGTCCTGTCCCATATTACTTAGGCATGGATTTATAGGTGGCAGTGCCCGGTTGTTGCTGCACAAGGGCACAGTATTTGTGTGTGACCATGGGCTGGTGGGAAGCCTGTGTCAAGCCTCCCCTACTCCAACATAAATATTGTTTGTTTCTACAGAATGTGTCCATTTCTGTTACAGTTCAAACATGCACATATGTACACATCCCGTGCATGTGCCAGTCATGGGTTACAGGAGTTATTACTGGCAATCACTGAACAGTCACAGATATAAGCAAAGAGTCTCGGGCACTCAGAGTGGGCAAGCTGTACAGACCAGCCACATGCATAATGAATGTTAAAAGACAGCTAGAGTTCAGCTACGGGCTATATCTACTGCAATCGCTGATACAAGTGCTCAACCAAAGTGAATGAAATAAAGGCTCTTCAAACCAGAGCGTGTCTGTATCAGGGCGAGCTGCAGCTCCCCTTTAAAAACGACAGAGAAGGCGACAACTTTTCTTTTTTTAATAAATACATATTTTTTCAATAAATTCTCACTTGACCACTCAGATGCACCATCACACCCTGTCTTATTTAAAAGCAAATCTAATATACTTACTTTAGTTACTGTACTTCAAAAATGTTAAGAGTTTTGAATTGGGAATCATCACTCTAACTAAACTTCCGAAGAATCCCCTGCATCTTGCGGGAGACAACAATCCAAATCAAGCAATACTACCCAGTTTATTAAACGGACACAAAACATCATCATATGAACTTTGAAGGAAACTGAACATTATCCACACACACACAAGATTTTAGTAGGAACTAGATTGAAGAGAAACAGCAAAGCATCTACCAACAACATTTATTTAACCTGTTTATACACACAGGTACTTAGTGTAATTTCACACTATGAATGTATTTTCACTTCCCTTGTCTTCTACTGTGCAGTAAATAAAAAACAACTCTACACAACAATTTTTCACAGTGCTGTGGATACAAATGCTTTGACATAACTGGCATCTCTCTATAATCCAACACTTGACTGGACACAACTAAGCAACTGTAAACAATTCATTCAGACAATTAACTACAGCCATCCACTAAAATACGCTTGCCTCATTTTCCAACTCAGTTTCTTTTTAGTATCATTGAACAACTTGCGATTGAGTGTTTGAAGTCAAGGATAACAGTAACTGAATGAACAAGTTTGTATTTAAATGCAAAAAAGGAGTGTTTTTAGAACATTTCATTGATGGTAAATATTAATAACATACCTCTACCATTTGCTGTTCAACTATCTGACGCACCAGTTCTTCCACAGTCGTCATGATGGTCATTCATTGGCACTTCCTAATGTTGATTAAATAAGAAAAATTTTCAAGAATTTTTTTTTTTGCTTTGTTTTGGGTCTTCCACCTGGCACAAAACAGCTTTGTATTTAGTCTGAATGAACGAAGTGCCTCTGCCTCTAAATTGTATGGACCTGTTTACACGTCCAAGAAAAATGTGTTAATTTAAACATGCTGATAGCACAATGAACCATCAGGGGCGGCAGCAAGGGGCGCTTAGAGGGGCTGAAGCCTCCCCAAAATGTACCTTAGCCCGCCCCCTCCCCCTTTTTACTGTGATCTCAAGCTGTCTTTAACCTACACACCACATATGTTCGCAGTCTCCCTAGTTCCGGCGTTTGTAGCTCCAGGAACAGATCAAGATTACGGATCAGTGGAGCCTAATCCAGATCTGTGTAGTAAACACCTTCCCATGATCCAAGTCCAGTTATCCCAGAGCCTATCACATTCTTTTTACTAAGTCAGTGCAACCGGTCTGGTGCAGGACGATTGACGAGACAGAGTTAGGTGTGCAACAAGGAGCAGTGAGGTGCTGTAATTCTACATTGATTTTACAGAGACTCATATTTTTTGCATCTAAATTTCAAAGCTACAGTTTAGATAGATTGTTTTTTTTTTCTCTCAGCCAGAAGCCAACTAATGCGAAAGAAGGCTTGAATAGATGATCCTTCAACGAGTAGCAGTGCCGAAGTCAAAGACAACTGAAACTGAGGATGTAGATGATGAATGCAAACCTAATGAAAGTTAGTTTGTGGCTTCTTGGGGAGAGGGCAACGACAAGTGTGATGACCAGTGCATCAGCATTTTAAACATGAAAGATCCAGATCCACCTGTTGTGAAACACACATCTCGTGACTAGCCTAGAAACCTTTTCTGAACTCAAGCAGAATTTGAAGAACGTCATTGCAGTTACATATAGTTGTTCTTACCATGCTGTCAATTTTAGTAGGTTAAAGTTGCTTTTATAAAAAAAACAAAAAAAAAAACAACAGTAAATATTGAGCTGTATTTGTAGTTTTAACTGGTAGCTACAGCTAACTTCAATTTGTTATTCTTGAAATATTCAAAGTATTTTATCACTGAAGTTATACCTGCTTTTAAACCATGTAATATTGCTATTTTAGCATTGAATGCATCAACAGAAAACAAGATACACATAAAAGAACAAGTGTTGCAACAATGGCAAATTCTGAATTTTATTTGTAGTACACACCCCAGTCCCCCCACAGCATGAACCAGGGAAAAACAGTTGCATGTCCCTGTTTACATGCAAGATGTTCCTGTGTAAGCTGGTTTTCAGAAAATATATCATGACAAGTTCACTTTCTTGTTATCCTTTTCAAGGGTAAAATGCATACAGCACACGTTTAAATAACTGCTGTTCCCACAGGTCCACTTATCTGACAATTAAATGTATTCAAATGTATTTTAATGCACGCCCGCACAAAGTGGGGTGTAGCCCCCTCAATTTTTTGTTTCCCTCCCTTTAGCTAAAGTCTGGCACTGCCACTGAACCATGCAGCAGATTTACTGGGCCTCTTCAGAAACTAGATTATTTGCTAACATATAACACATTTTAAAAATACTTGTATAACTTTTTGCATTCATTTCACTTTGACATTCTGTGAGACTAAACAACATTGGTAAGCCAACACCATAAAATGTATGTTAAAATACAAAAATCACATTGTTACAAAATATCACTGTGATACCATGGGTAAGAAATTCAGTTACTTAAATACACCTCATTGTAAAAAGTTCAGCAGCATTTTATGTAGCACTTTGCTGTTACACATGTGTAGACCGCACTTAAACATATGAAGTAGCCCGAGACTAATACCTCCAGCTACTCTATGGGAAACCAATAAAACATAGTACAGAAAAATTAAGACATCTACCATGAGCTTTGTATTTAAATGCTATTAATATATTATTATAGAACATAGGTACATATAACACAAACAAATATAACATAAGTTTACAAACCAGAGGAGGCCGTTCGGCCCATCTTGCTCGTTTGGTTGTTGGTAGCTTATTGATCCCAGAATCTCATCAAGCAGCTTCTTGAAGTATCCCAGTGTGTCAGCTTCAACATTACTGGGGAGTTGGTTCCAGACCCTCACAATTCTCTATTTTTTGTTCTCAATGCCCCTTTATCTAATCTCCATTTGTGATCCCTGGTCCTTGTTTCTTTTTTCAGGTTGAAAAAGTCCCCTGGGTCGACATTGTCAATACCTTTTAGAATTCTGAATGCTTGAATCAGACCACCGTGTAGTCGTCTTTGTTCAAGACTGAACAGATTCAATTATTTTAGCCTGTCTGCATACGACTTGCCTTTTAAACCTGGGATAATTCTGGTCACTCTTCTTTGCACTCTTTCTAGAGCAGCTGCTTAACAGGCCCATTGTGACCACGTGTCTGTTGCATTTTGGAACAAGACAGTATCATCAACCTTCGCCATTTGATTCCGAAATGGCAATAAAGGTGCCCTCGCAAAATTAATGGTTGACATTTCTTTCAGGGAACCAGGGATACAATTTGTAACCTAATGTTCCCTTTCAATCTCGAAATGTCAACCATTACAAGTACGGAAATGTATACCCAAGCTGTCGCAGTGAGCCAAAGCAGCCACAAGCCTTGTCCTGGCACTAGCCTAACTAACTGGAAGGCTTCCGCGCAAGAGGGCAAGCAGCCTCAAGGACTCTGGACCCCAAAGAAGGTACCGCTGAACCCGCAACATTCAAATCGGTAAAACCTTATAAACGGATGTGAATAATTGATTTTAAAAAAATATCAGGACGTTTCTTCAGCTTGATTTTTTTTTTTTTTTATCAATTATTAATGTTTTTTGTGTACCTACATTACCATTTTCTTTGATTACATATGTTGTATATATAACATACACAAGGTATTCCATTGGTTTGTATACAATGTCCGGGACGATACCTTAGAAAACAAGACCCGTCAGCCCCATAAGCATTATTACTTTAACTATTAGACTACATATTTACAGAATATTTAAAAACTGCTGCTACAACCATGATGAATGTATTATTAATAGCGTTTTAATTAAATTATACCAAATCGCTTTTTTTATTTTATTTACAATGAAGGGAACATACACTGTGTCGCCCAAATGCTTATAATGAAAACATGCATTTTCCCTTCATTATAAATAAAAACGTGATTTGGTATAATTGAATTAAAACGCTATTAATAATACATTTAAAATGACATATTAGTTAGTGGGGTTACCACTGAATTAAAGCGATTTCTAAGGCTCTGAGGTCTCAGGTTCCGGGCGTATATCACTACACTTCTACCCAATGCCAAATCCATATTACCGCCACGAATTGGAGTGGAATTATCACACGTACTATTTTCTTTAAATTCATTGGTTCTCATTTCATTTTCATCGATCTGATTGGCCAAATTAGTACGCGTAGTAATTAGAATTACAACAAGTACTAGTCAAATGAGAACGTGTTCTAAATAGCGCTTTGATCCCGATGGCCTTCCATACTTTGACTCAGATCTCGAGTCGTGGCAAATAACTAGTCCTTCCTTATTCTACAGCACTGTACTTTAATTTCTAGGTCACTGCTGACACAAGATCGAGGCGTCACCACAGCAAAATCAACATTATTCAATATGACAATAAACCATATGCATCGTGTCATTATTTAAAGGGGTAAAAACGTATTCATAATATTATACTTGTGCTATCCCAATGCGACAGAGAATACAAAAGAGTAACCTCCATGTTCGTTTGTTAAAGTCGGTCAGGCTAACGACTGTAATGTTAGGACGCTCTGGCAAACATTAAAGACTTAAATTCAAAATGGAGGAAGATAAAAGTATTTTTTTTCCTGTGGGTGAAAGGTCAAGATTGAAGGGTTAAAGCATGCTGCCGACAGTTCATATGCAAACTACCGAAGGCAAAGGGTTTGGTCTTGAAATAGTCCAGCGGGATTTTGGGGAGGAGAGAGATAGATGCATCTGGAAGTAGTCTAATTCTTAAACTTTAAGAGATAAAAAAACAATGTTATGTAAATCCTTTTTATAAAGCGACTTGTGGTTTTCTGTTATTTGAGAACAGAGAAACTCCTCGACGGACTTTCCAGAGCGTATGCAAGCTGCTGAATGTTGCAACGATCAGCAAATTATAACGATCTTTTACTGTTGTTTAATCAATGCATTTAGCCAGTTAATTTGATAAAACCAGTTCACCAAATACACAGGAAAACATTTCTGACTTGATTGAGATTTTTCGGTTGTACATTGTTAACGTTAAGCTTTATAGATTTGTTCCGCTTTAGTCTGATAAGATATGCTCTGTCTAATGTTTTCGCCATTTTCTGGCAGTCTTTTCCAGTTTATTTTATCAAATATGTACTCGGGTTATAACATTAAATTGCTTATATTAGTAAAATAATAAATCTTACCTGAATTTGAAGTTTTTTGTCCGCTAATAATTAATAAAAGTGTATGTTTCTGCTGGTTGCTGCAGCTCCAGGGAGGGTCAGAGTTCATAACCTCTCTGCAAAACACGTCTCTCCGCCTCTTTACCGGGCATGCGTATTAGGAGTGTGGAATGAAATAGAGGCCGCGTTGCTGCAGTTCGCGTTCTGCTTCAGGCCGCCTTCAACTTTGTAGTTAGGTTTCACGATAGACCCTTATTCAAAATCGTCCTCAAACATAACTGTTTACTGTATTTTTCTTCTTATTTGAATTTGCTGCAATTTACTACGGACTACTGTATTTTGTAACTGCTCTTATCTGTAATGTGATATTTTGTAAATGTTGTATTTTGTAACAACAGTAAGTGGCCCTGACTAAGGAGGGTGTCTGCTAATAAATAAATAATAATTAATATACTGGATACTGTTAAAATTAAAACTTACCAGGCGCATTCTACAGCTATTGAACAAATTGCATCATGCCTTCAATGCTGGTTATTTAATATGTATTGTGCAATTTTTATTGAAAATCAACAAATTTGTGTGTTTTTTTAACCCGCTGAGGCCTTTATTGTCAAAATAACTTTCAAGTACAGAAAATATTTTTAGTTTTTGTGTAACTGTCATTACCAGAACGTGCTGTGCATTGCCCATAAAATGATCATAAATGTTGTGTGTGTCATTACTGTTAATGTTTATTCTGTAAGGAGATTGTGTATAGATAGATATTCAAGTATATAAGGCCTTAATTATTATAATTTTTAAACAATGTTAACTTTCTGTATCCCACCCTACCTAACATATTTTTCATTTCACCAATAGTGATGTAATGTTTGATAATGCAGCAGTTGTTACACAGAATAGCCAATTCTCATCTTTAGGACATAATACACAACTGCTAATATGATACATGCTGCTGAGAGGAGCTTCATGCCTTAGCTGATCATGATACCAATCTTCAGCGCCATAGACTGCAAAATTATGCCAAACTTCATCACTGAACTCATTTAATGGGGTCGACCTTGTGGCCTCGGCCGTTTCTTGTCTTATTCCAACAGAATTCGTTAATTTTTCAGAACATTTCCTTTGCACTTGCTTCACAATAGGGCTTAATATTATACTCTCTAAACTACAGTGCCAGTCTTATCCTCAAGCAGTACACCTACAAACTGATGCTCTGTAAGGGTGTGTTTCCACTACTGGGACAGTAGATTGTTGGTGTCTGCTATAGGCACAAACATGAGAGATTGTCAAACACAAACACAATTTCTTGTTTAAAGTTAATTGTTTATGAACTGTACAAATACTTTACATGATGCAAAATTATGACAATTACAAAGTAATTTTTTCTTCTTCACCTACAATACAAACTTAAATTTGTATTTATACAATATAGTGCAATCCATGGTGTCCAGACCAGTTTTTGCCAAACCCCTATTAAATAAGAAAGCACACCTTATATTTTATGCAACATAAACATAAAAAGACAGAAATGCAACAATGCTGACACTGCTCAGAAAACAAAACATGCCAGTAATTTCACTTTAAAATCCTTATCTATTCAACCAGTGCAGGCACATACAGAGGAAACATTCATAGGAGGCTAGGAATGTAAAATAAAAGTTTGTTGCAGATTAGAGCAAAATCAATAGTTATCTTGTTCAGAATGTAGAATGTGATGGACAGACATGTGGGCCAGTGAAATAGTTATTCGGCTAAAAACATTAGATAGTAGTAAAAAGAAATATGCTGTTAAAATGTATGCACAATAACAGTATGCAGAACAAATACATACATATCCTACTGCATTGTCACTCAAGTGTTGCATACTTCCTATGATACCGTACTATTAATGTGACAAACACTGTAAAACAAACAAAAAAAAAAATCAACATAAATACTACCGGTATATTATTCCACCACAACTGAGTAAATTCACCATGAAATCGTGTTGTATAAACCTGGGTATCTCAGGACAAAACAGTACTTTGGACATTGAACACCACACAGGGTGTCTAATAATATAGTAATGATAATAAAAAGACAGGTCTTGAAATGTGACAAGAAGCCCGGGTAATTCTCAGATACATACACAGAATACTATCGATTAAATCATGACAGGTTAATATACCTTCTCTAGTTAATGTATAGTAAACTCATACTTTAGAAAATAAATATTGCATTAGCTGAACGAATCCTTTAATACAGTTAAAATCGCTCTGTATCTAGTTTTTCCTCCGAGCAACATTTATAAGATGAAAAAGTGATAAAGGCATTACTGTTTGTACAATAACAAAAGTTGAAGAAAAAATACACTTTGCTATATCAGGAACAATTACAATATGAAATAAAAGTAGCACCAATAGTGCTTATTTTAAAACACAACTATTGTGTCAGATTTTGTCAAATGTAAATATATTAGGTTTTATTTTTAAATACAAGGCGCAATCTCAAAATGGAAGTGAAAATTATGTACAGACACATGTTCCAGTTTCTTTGTTTAACATTTTAAAATTAATACATAGTTTAAAAATCCTGCATGTAATGGTGTTGACAAAAAGTACGTTTCACAATTAAAAAAGCTCAAAGGGCTGTTTCAAGTTAACAGTTTGAGTATCAGGTATGGCACTTCCTGGTTTTGTTTGTACAGCCCTGGACTAGTATATGAACTGGTCTCCTTTCACAGGATAAACATTTTATCGTGAATAACCTGCTCTACAAATTCTGCAAGCCATATGTCCTAATGCACATTTTCTCTTTGAATCATTGGTTACTTTCAATCAAACTGTGGTGTCTTAACTGTTTAGCAAAAATAGACCAGATATGCAATAAACGATTAACAAAAACACTACTACTTAAATATAGGATCATGGCAGAAGATTTGACAATTGCTGGCAGTCAAGGGTTACTTCGCAGCAAAAGGACATCGTAATAGGCATTCATGGAATTTTTTTTAGAAATTATGGCAAGTAGAGCAGCACATGCTTCTTTACTAAAAAAAATACATATAAATAAATATATAAATTACAGCACCAATATATGGTAGTTTTATCTATTAACAAAACGGCACCAGGTGATTTTGTTGACAAATCTCTCAACATGTATTAAAGATTCAGTCAATGTAGTGCTGGTTTGGGCAGTTTCATTTTCCAGTTTTGATAGGATATTCGCCTCTTATATCAGAATCATGATGTTGTTTTGCACTACGGAGGAGGATTACCGTGTTTTTCTTTAAAGACATGTCCAGCAGGAGACATATTGGTAGTGTAGTATATTTAGAATAAAGTTACATGGGACATAACTTAAAACTGTAGCATGTTTGTAAATGTGCAATATTGGTGAAATAAGGTTGGTTTCTTCCACAGGATCCAGTGCTTTACTGTATTTTGTGTGCTGTCTTTGCTCATACTATTATACAAAACAAATACAAGAGACTGCTACAGGACAGTGGCTTCTTGGAAAGCTTCTAACCACCTGTAAAAACAACAAAACCACAAAGTAAATCAGAACCAGTACAAAATTCCTTTTAAAGAGCAATGTTTACAAGAGCCACTTAAGACCACCTTAACATCGTTTTCTTTTGCTTATATTGACGGAGCAAGGAAGTCTAAAATGTTGGTATTCAAAAGGCACTTTAAGTCTCAAGTGAATGCACACACATCGCGCAAGTGCTTACAAATTAGTTATGCATTATTTTTTGTTTCAGCACACCATGATATTATACAGTACCTTTACTGGACACTAATTTAGTTAAATCACTTTGATACTCAGGATATTGGGTACCGTTCAGGTTTTAATTACACATTATAAAATCAGTTAAATGTGGCAGGAATAAAATTACCTTTGGGCAGTGTGAGGTTCATCTGCTTTGAAGATGTAAAACAAGGTGTTTTTGTGATAGAGCTGGAATTGTGGATTATGATCCGATCGCTCATCTTTCACACTGAATCCTAGCAAGGGCTGGCTCTCTAAAGCAGCCACATCCTGAAAAATAAATAAATAATGCAATTTAAAAAAAACCTGCAGCTGTTCAAAAACACACAAAGATTTACATTCTTTAACCCACAATTTTGCTGCACAGCTTGTCTGCCACACCTAAAATTTCCACTAACAACTACATCTCCCAGAATGCAATGGCTTCAGTTACTACGAAACTGTACACAAGAAAAACCAACCCAACAAACATTATCCAATCTCTGGCTAGCCCTGTTGTCTTTGCAGCCAATCACAGTAAGAATAAGAAAAACTTGAAGCTACACAGGCTGAAGCATAAACCCCCCAGTCCAGCTACAAATCCAATTGAAACCATCGTCAGAGGCAACCGCTAATAAAAAAGTTACCTATAATATTAAACAAAATGTTTTATAACTTATTAATACATTTCCTTATTGTGTTTATCTGTAGGGCATTTTTTTTTTTTGTATTTAAAAATGTAATAGTCGCCAATTAGTTTTTTGTTATTTTCTCCCCAATTTTGTAGTGTCCAATTATTTTGTTTAGCTCAGCTCACCGCTCCCACCCCTGCGCTGACTGGGGAGGGGCGAAGACAAACACACGCTGTCCTCCGAAGCGTGTGCCGTTAGCCGCCCGCTTTTTTACACACTGCAGACTCACCATGCAGTCACCCAGAGCTACAGCGTCGTAGGACAACGCAGCCCTGGGCAGCTTACAGGCAAGCCCGCAGGCGCCCGGCCAGACCACAGGGGTCGCTGGTGCGACTTTAATGTTAAAATATAAAGTAATGTAATTTATTTGCCGAGTCTGTGTGATACCTCGAAAAAAAATGCGCTGAGCCAAAAAAGAACCTGTAGAACACACAGTAGTTCAAAGTAACATTGCAGTTAAAATGGAAGTCTCTTTTTTATTGCCTATCCCATTACCATTAAAGATTGTACAGTATTTATCAAGATTACTCATGACCAAGGTAATGTTGCATTTTACCCCCTGAAAATACATTTTACTCCCTGTGTTCAAATTAGAGGATAAGTTACTCCCAGACCCAAAACCTTATCTGGAGCGCTGCACATACATAAACTTTCCAAGATTCTGTCAATGGCTTACCTCGCTAGCAGCATAGGTGTATAATACTTTGTTCTTGATGACAAACCACAGATGTTTCCATTGCTTCTTATTACCCTTTGACCTATACAGGTAGCCACTCATAGAAGAGTCTTCAGTGCTTGCAGACACCTTAAAAAAAACAAAGCCATTGCTTGAAATCTCTTGTTCCTTTATGGTACTGTTGGTGGGGTTATAAGGTGGTACACTATATAAGCCTGCATTAGATTTCAGATGCAAGTACGGGTAAATCAGGCAATTGGGAAATGTACAGCATGAAGGGGTTTACTTACTTCTTTAAGGGCAGCTGGGATTTTCTTTTGCTTTCGTCCTGAAGGAATGCTATGGAGAACGGAAGACAAGGCACTCGATGGAGACTTGCTGGTAGGGGACACAACTTTGGGTGAGGATTGGTTATCTAGGTAAAGGAAAACAAATATGTAACAGATAAGTATGTTGATCCTAAAACACATTCCATTTGGCTAACGCTGAAATCATTGGCATTTGTTTACAGCGTGTGTTTTATAAATCACAGTTTACATGAGGATACACTTTTCCCATTTCCTGTCACAGAAGCATGGTATTAATAGTCACACTAGGGCTGCGTCCCACACCTCACCCTTGCTCACTCGTTACCTTCCCTTGAGGGGCGGAAGTACTAGGTTCGCCATCATAAGGGTTGTCCCAATTCCTTAGGGAACGAGTGAAGGGAGCTTTATGTGCCCTTCACTGCACCCTTCGACAGTGTACAAAACAGTTGACTTCTGCGGAAGTGTTTTTGTGTTTTTGTGCTGAAGTCCCAGAACTCTTTAAAAGGTGGAGACAAGTGGGAACAATGTGCAAATATAGCGGCTGCACATAAATATAATGTAAATGTAGTTAGCTAGGAAATTGTAGATATGCCAACAAACTTTAAAATATGCGCTATGGACCGCAAAAACATTACTTTCTTGACTGATTCATAAAACAAATATGGACTGCAGACCTCGGCTCATAGTGGGAAACTAAAGGCCCCTCGGGAAGAACTATAGCTATCTCCTGCGGCTTCGGGTATTATAGTCCCGTTGATAACTATAGGTCTTCCCTCAGGGGCCATACAGTTTCCCCCTATACGTCTCCTATTCAATAGATGATTTTTTCAGTGACATACATCCCCTTTCAGATGTAATTACAAACTTAGGGCTATTTGTATACTGAATAAGCAGACCATCGTAATGTACATAAGGTAAGGTATAGTATATGTATATGAAAAACTTTGATAAAAAACAAACAAACAAACAAACAAACAAACATCTGACATACAGATATATACATCCAACCAAATGCTATTCAGTACACTGAATGCAGTCATGTGCAGGAGATAATATGCATATTTTTTTTTAGACTTGCGTAATAACCAATGGGCAGATTCCTCCATGCAGTATTTTGACAGACTAATACAGTACTTGAAATAGCTTGTGTTGAATAAAGGGCTTACCAAAGTTACCAAAATGTAACATACATAAAACTGAGAGCCAGATATGAAAATATAACCCACCATTCTTCTGAAGCTCTCTGAAGCAGTGATCACAGACTCTGGCAGGTTGATTCTTGAGGTATTCAAGGCTGTGTTTGTTTGAAGAACAGGCTTGACACACAATCTGAAGAGACAGTAAAAAGGAAAATGTTAGGAAAACTTGTACCTATAGACTGGAGAAATATTACTATAGGGGAGTGCAGTAAAATTTCAGGAGCAACGTAAAACACGAAAATGCAGGGAGCAGGCAGACAGGCAGCAGTGAAAAGTAGTGAGAATAAAGTCTCTGGGTGTTTATTAATCCATTAATCTAAATGCATGGTCTGTTCCTTGTTGACTGGATCTTGAGGAGTAGATCACAAACCTTCCCACAGGCTCTGCAGTGGTGCCTCCTCCAGGTGACAGTGAACTCACAGGTACACACCATACACATGGTGGCTCTGGGGTCTGGGATCCAGATGGGAGCCTTGGATCCAAGAGGGGTGTCACTCTCCACTTCCACTGGATCAGCCTGAGGAACATTTTTAACCTCTGGTTACAACCTGGGAAATTGTCTAATTTAATCTACAGCATTTAAATCAATTAACAAGGGAGACCCCACCATGTAACATATGATGTAGCCAACTACCATACCTCTTCGCTTTTGCTGGCACTAAATGTAATTCTCTTCTTGGTATAGTCATTAATTGCTTTTGAAATGGCTTCCAGCCATGCATCCCGCTCTGTGGCAGAGCTGCATAAATACAAAAAAAAAAATACAAATTTTAACAAATCAATGACAGAAGCTAGGACACAGAACAATATTAGTCTATATAAACAGAGCTGCCATGGTATATATACCACCGTAGCATATCTATTGCTGCTTTATTTTGAGGTGGCACTGATGAGCAAGAAAAAGTCTATATCCCGATATTGAAAGCCTTTGTTAAGAACTGACAAGCTAACAGTATGTCTTTTAATAAATACCACTTAACATCCCAAGTATAAGAATACTTTACAGTGGTGCCCATAAGGATGCACTATAGGAGTTCAATTCTCACGTACCAAGTTTCATGAAAAACAGCTTGTAGACTTGCAAGTTTGTTAACATTTGCAAAGCTATTTCTTTCAAACATATCCCCCATTCACAGCTTATTTATAGCCTAGCCACTACACAGATATAATTGTCCTACTTCCCCTCTGCACTTCCAACAAAGATGCATCTATTTTTCCTAGCAAACTGAAGATGTTATCGTTTCTCTACAGGCATCCTGGCGAGAGCAAATAAAAGGTCAGCAAGTGCAGGAAGGCTGGCAGGAAACGTAAAGTGACCAAGTGACATTATTTAACAGTTTCCATGGGGAGTGGCCTGGGTTTTTTCCTGAATGTGTCTCACAATTCAAGTTTCTATGATGTATGAGGCTCTTGCGATTCCCCTGATTGGGTGAAAGGACCGTTTCAGACTGTGCCCCACCTGTGTTATATACATGTGCTTACTATAATTTCTATATGTGTTTATTGGGTGAAATGCTCTTCTGTGAACAGAAGTGTGTTCAGAAAGCTGCTACTGCATTTAAATCACCTATTTCTGCGATAGTGTGTCATCTTCTTGTGAGGAAAGGGTGCCGTGCTAATGCATAGGTTTTTATATAGTGCCACATCTGTTACTAACAGCCCAGCTGGAAATGGGGACTGCCCTGACAACAGTTTCATACCGGCAGACCAAACTTTAAACTGGACCCATTGATTGCCGAGTCAGTAAGTGTTTCTACCTAACACCTCTGACACAGACTGTTGCAAGATGCCCAGAAACAAATGAACAGGGGTGAATTCCACTGGTAAAGGCTTCTTCACAATTTGAATCTCGGAGAACTTTGGCAGCAGCACACAAACTGTTTATTTTGTGTTACTTTTAATTACAAACCTCACAGTTCATCCTAGGAAAGCGGTCAGTATTCCATTAAAAAAAAAATTAAAAAATACCCTGCGCATTTTAAATCTAGTTTTAACTAAAGCGTTGATACTAATAAAGTGTATAGTTTCAGTCTGTAATGAACTTGTATCATCTATTGGACAAATTAAATTTGTTTTGTTTTAAGTACATTTTTAAAATGCAACTTATGTACAAAATTTTTTATATACAGTATATGTACCTATATATGAATTTTATTATTGGCAGCGGACCATACATTTATGATCCCTTTCAGTGTTGCAAAAAAGTGTTTGACAATTAGGTTACACCACTTCAAGTGCTAGAAATTATTATTATTAATAATATTATTATTATTATTATTATTATTATTATTATTATTATTATTATTATTATTATTATTATTATTATTAATAATAATAATAATAATAATAATAATAATAAATCACATCTTTAATCTCTTCAAGTTAAGAAAAATTAATAATAGTATTCCATATTTAAAAAAAATAAAAATAATTCAGGGAGCTGCATGAGCACTGTAAACCATCTACCTAACAAAAGTCTCACTAGTTTGGCAGGACACAAACTGGCCTTGCAAATGCACAGTCCCCAGTTCTGAAGTTCCTCTTGGTAGCCCTGTGTCTGTGTGACACAGAATCCTTAACCAACATCTCTGTCATCTCCACTGACACAACAGCAGAAGTATCTGCCACATGGCGCTGGCAGAATGGTGGAAAGAATAATGAACTAAAGAGCGTTTCACTGGGTCATTCTTTTCTTTGAACAGAATGGAACAATAACCTGGCTTCCCATTGTGTTAATTATTAAAGCTAAATTCTGCTTGCATGACACATGTCAAAGTCAGAACTGCAATGTTTCCTTTAGAAATTTAAGAGCATGTTATTTTATTGAAATGTTATAATAAGTAACAGCTTAATTCAAGCAGTAGTTATAATCCCAGTACTATATTGTAGCCTGCAGTGAGTCTATACCTGTTCTGTGTTCAAGCATCTCTCCAAACATAAATAAGGTTTTCATGATCAGTGAAGATCATGAAGATGCACTGTTCTGCAGACTTTACCTGTGTTTTTGTTCCATCTAAACCTTCCCACGTGACTCATGATTAAAGTTATCTTCTGTAATGGCTCGTATTACAAGATGAATCACCATTAGCATACAATGCGTTTCACAGAATAGAGCTCCTTCTGTAACCAAGTGCCCAGCCTGTGTGATCCCTCTTCAGCATGTTGAGAGTTACTGAAAGGACATTGTTCTGTGCAGGACAAGAAGTGAAGTGCTGCCATTTAATACCATGTATCAAATGGGCATTTGAGTGGCAGGACTCCAGCCAGAGACACTGTAGTGCTGGGATTCAAGGCACTAAGGCAGGGACCCAGTGTTCCAAGTCACTGCACTGGCAAGACTTTATTGAATTAATATTTCATAGGGTCTCTTAAATAAAGGCTGATCTATTGACGGACAGCTTGCTGAACATCGCCAAAGAATCATTTTCAACGTCTTTAAAAAGCAAGACGCAACAGCAATTACAATTCTCATTCAAACTTGAAAACTACCAAGAAAGGTTAAACTCCATACCTGGCTGACAGAATAAACGAACGTTCCACACTTTCTATGTTCAGCTCATTCTGGTAGGCTTCTTGGGTTGGTTTGCTAACCTGTATGAAAGGAAAGGGATTAGGGGGCATGTTCTTATAAAAGGCATGTGATGTTTAGCGAACCACTGGAAAATGAGACCTGATTACGTTTTTTTAAATGTGTTATCTTAAAGCCTGTTTTAAGTTCTGGCAACTACTGACTCACTATTTCCTGACCAAGAGGGCCCTGTGACCACATTGCCATGTGCTTCAGTCCCATGCTGGTTGCACTAAAATCAATAATATGTTGGTAAAGAAAGGTGATTTATATCTACATTCAATGTCTGTGTTGTATCAATCTGGATTATATATCTACTACTAATATCTTACTTATATCTATGATCAATATATTAATATATAATCAATATATTAAGCTATATACATTTTGCACAGTTATATCTAGACCTAGCCATGTATGGGGTTAAAAAAAAAAAAAAAAAAAAAAAAAAAAAAGTGGGCTTACCTTCATTCCTGCCAAAGACAACATGTTGTTTAGTTTATACATTCCAGATTGTACAGGGGTGGTATACAACAGGCCATCATTAAACTGAAATTACAAACATTTAAAAATCACTATACTGTACTGTGATGTAATACAGTATAAAACGTACAGGCCAGGGTAGATACAATAAGGATGTGGTTTGAATCAATACTGCACAATGGTTATTTCTCTCTGATGGCCAGTATGAGCAATGAGTGCAGGCAGCCTCACCCCAGTTGTCTTTGGACAGCTATCCATAACCACACAGCAATTGGCACCAGTATTAATGTAGCAGAGAGACCAGTCTGGAAATCATGCACTTCAAGTCATTGTGATTTGGACATGGGACTTTAAATAACAATAGTCAGCATATTAAGACACTACACTAATTACAACAATTCCTGCAGTTAACCAATTCATAGAGACTGTTTATGAAACAGACAGATACAAGTTTCTGGGGTCTATAAACAGAGGAGGATCTATACACATTTAAAAAAAAAACACAGAGGGCTCCAGTTTCACCACTAATGTATTTAGATTTGTTTCAATTCAATTTGGATGAATTTAATATACCATGTTGTTTTTAAAGTTACCAACTCTTAAAGTCCAAACTAAAATCTCTTCCATGTTCGGAGTTTATTCATGAGGACCCAATTTTGACTACCTAACACTGAACATCTTATTAAAGCAAAACCCAATTTTTCCAAACACTGATGCTATAATGTGTCCACCTAGACCTAACTGCACACTGGAAGCAAATGTTTAGGAGAACAAAGTTAGGGTTTGAATAGTCTTTCAGTGTTGCATGGTAGGATGGGGTAGGATGGGGTTCATCATGAATACACTCTGTTGCAGTGAACTCCTGAAGTGTACAAGCAGCTTGGTTTCTCCCACTCTGTTCTTTATAACAAAGTCTATTTCCTGTGCACAATGCAACCTTAAAACTGTTTCTAACGGCACCTGCTTCCAAGAGCAACGAGGAGGAACTCACCAGAAAGAACAGTCGGGGCTGCATGACCTTCCGGGAGAGCTTCATCAGTGTTCCTTCCTTGAGAAAAACCTGGCCAAGCCAAGCCACCGAGAATGTTAATGTTGGCTCTATACAGGGCAACATAAAAAGAACAGAAAACCAACACAACACTTACCCTCCCAGGCTGAACAATCTCAGGGTGACCATTCAAACTATACTGGATCTGCATGAGCTTCTGAAAGTTATCCTGTGGGGCAATTACAATGATATGAGTGCACCAAAGAATAAAAGGGTTCCCCAGACTTGGAATTTTCCGTTATTATTGTTGGACTTACCCCTTGTTTCATGATGTCATTTGCATGATTGGCCACTTCTATGACAACGATAAGAGCAGCTGCATGTAAAGGAATAGGTTTAAAATGCTTTAACATATGTAAAGGCGACATTCTAACAGCTTATTAGAATTGTTCATTTAAAATTGTATTGCATCTTCAGAAAATTGCTCTATAACAGCCAGCATAAAACCAAAGACAATTCTATGATTTTTATTCATGTTTATACATAAACTAACCAGAAAACACTGTACACCACACATTCACAGTAAACCACTAACCTACCTAGGAAAAACTGGGATAAACGATGCTAGTTTCTGGTTTCTGTGACCGCAGCACAAGATAAACCCGTCAACACCAGGTAACTATTTTAACATAAGTTGAGTGCCAAGCAACATATACTTCATAGGTGTGGTTGTACATGTAACAGGTTTACCCTAAGTAAAGCTAAGCAATATTGCTCTTATAAGGTACAGATAGCTTTAAAATGTGTCTTCAGGAATGGCTGGATTTATATCCAACAGCTAACTCTTTTCTTAACTGTTTTATATAATTATCAGGACTGGGATCCCACTGCCTTGTGTTACTGTGTGCTTGCTCAGATGTGTTCATATTGAGCCCACAGTTAAAAGGAATCATTTCCATGTACAGCAAGGTGAATACCTGTATTTCAATCGAAATGATGTGTCACTGATGGGTCATAAGTAAGATATTGGACCTGTATCCCCAACTAGGTCACTGATTGATGTTATGAAACCCCTGAGCCCACTCTACCTTCACCAAGAATGCTTTTCTAATCGTTCTCAATTCTGAGACCTGACTGAAGCTGCTTGCAGAAGGAGGATGTATCAGTCCTAACCGGCTCAGACCTGTATGTAGTGGACACACTGCCAGAACATAAATATGGAAGCCCACTGATTGGTCCTTCATTTAGCAGAGAATACTTCAGTTAGCAAAAAATAAAATCACCAATTTATGTCCAAATTATATTCTGCTGGAAAGGGATGGTGCACATATTACAAAAGGCAAAGCTATGGAAAATAAACCGGAAGAATGCAGTTTTTGCAGTACCTTGTGTATCTCTATAATCTGTGGAATCTTCAATGAGGTTTTTCAAGTAATCTGCAAACACAAAATACAAATTTCTGGTAAGGAAAGGAAAAGAATAATTGTAACATTCATAGCACCTAACATTACAATTTAATTTTAGGAATAAAAATACAATAACTATTTTTTGACTACATGTTATATACTTGTGTGAAGTTTATTTAAATTTAGTTTATGTAACATTATTAAGGCTCTTTTGTATGTAGTTTTCTTTGAATCTGTTTAATTGCAATCTGAAACTTATTCCACTAGGTGGCAGTTCTGCTACTTGAGGACGAATGATCAGCAGTTTAAAAGGATAAGCTACAGTACAGTATTTTCACAGTATGAATATTCATACATTAGCAAATACCAGCAGACTGTTCTATCTCCAAATCAGTTTTCTAGTGTGCCAATTTTATTTTTTTTCTAAAATGTATAGACGATTGTAGCCTGAAGTGTTCAAAAGCTGGTGTGGTAGCCTTATCTTTAAAGGACACCCCTTGGACGTCTGTTTGCTGATCTCCTTGCAATTCAATATGATCTACCATAAAAGCAGTCTAGACAGCTGTACTGCAGTACACACTATTTTACAGCACCCAGATACAAGGCATCAAGTTCAGACAACTGCAGAACTCCCGTCTAGAGTATCACTGAACAACAAATGGAAAGTGACGCATTTTACAACACCTGGAATTTGGGTGAAAAAAGCAAACAGAAAAATAAAATAAAACAATACAAATGATGAAGCGCCAGACCATTCCCTGTGCCAATATGTAATTTATGGACAGTGTTCCCTACAGATGATTTACTTATCTCCTGGTTAAGTAAAAAATCTTAATGAGACTGCTAAAGACTGATTGATGATGAAACAACCACACACTTAAAAATAAAGGGTGCTCTTCACAAAGCTTTCTTTCATTTGTCTGGTTTTCCCCTAAAGGTCATAATGTATTGAGAGTGGGGCAATTTGGAAAAGCTCACGCTGTTCAACTTTTTAGTCAGGTAAATTGAGTAATATCAGTAACATGTATTGCATTTTTATTAAAAGTAAAAGAAAATAGAAGATTGGAGAATTTGTTGCAGTATATCTCTATTCCTCGATTGCTTGGCAATTAAATTACAGGTCTACAGTGTCTCCATTCTCAGTTTAATGGGCATGGTATAAATACCAGGATTATACCTTTCCAGAGCAGCTTCTGTCTACACGGTGTGCATACATTAAGACAGAGGCCAAGGTAAAAGAACTCATGTGCTCTACAGAACTGCAGTTAAGTTCTAAAAACAATTAGGATTCCTGTGGGAGTTTGTTTTACCACTGCTTTTAGAACAAGAGTCTATGATGTAAAATATGGTCACTTTAAACAGCCCCTTTTCCTCAGTGACGAGTGTTCCACCCACATCTGGAAATGAATGTCTTGTGACTATTTAAACTGTTCGTGCAACTCAATGTTTTTATGTTTTTTTTTACTTCAGTTTTATTCGACTTATGGTTATTTCATATTGTTGTATTGAACATGAATATTCCACTGTTTTCTTTTAGCAAATACAAATTGTTAATAAAAAACAGGAGCGTCAGAGAATTGAGCTAGATCTTCCACAGACAGCTAGGACTCAGATCTGACATGGCTTTATTATATTTTTTTTTAAAAAAAGGGTGATTTCCTTAGCAATACTTTGGTGTTTAGCAATACTGGTGCCTCATGCCAAGTAAAAGGTAAAAGGTAAAATCTGCCTCCAAAACAATGATTCAACACCATTAAAGTAGCAGATAACTTTCTATTCTTAGAAATGCAGCTTAATCCATTTTGTGGATTTAAAAGATGCCTGCCTATGGTAATGAACTGGTACCTGTGAGCAGCAGTCTGTACTGTGGAATTCTCTGCACAGGTTTCAGCAGGTAATGTTTGAGTGCCAGGCTTGCACAGCGCGGGCTCATCTGAAAGCACAGAAAAATGATATGATCGAGAGCAACCCTTCTGAAATTCAAAAATGTTTAGAAAAAAACTGGTACAAACCCACTGTTTGCTCCAGTGATCTCTACAGAGTTTTCAAACACTTAACCCACAGACAACTGTTGTCTGTATTAGTGCACAGACTTCAGAAAACCCCCTTTATGGCACAGGGTGCCTCATTAGGCTGGTTGACAAAATAACATGTCACTAGTTCTCAACTCCAGTTCACCAAAAGGAGCAAGTTTTTGGCTCAATCAGGAACTAAATAAATGTTTGAAGCAGTTTTCAACAGCACATAAAATACAGTACTCAGAAACAGTGTTTACAGACAGAGTCCCCAAGGTGGGAAATTAGATCTAGTTAAAATGTAAACCTGGACAGACAGACTGGAGCCTGGAGTGGAGAACCACTGGTATATAGAGCCTTATTATATGTCACATTATAAAAGGTAATCATCATAATTTTATATTTATTGGTTACCTCAAATTCCTTCACAACTCCAGCAAATACAGGGTTCTTCCTGCACTGTTCATCCAGCAATGCCACATTTTTATCAAACTCTTTGATATACGTGGAATACATTTTGAGGTATGGTCCCTTCTTCACAAAGATGTCAGCTATCCTTTGATTATCATTCCTACAAGAACCAAAACATACCACTTAAATGAAACAAGCAAAAAAAATACTAACACAGCACAAAAACTTCCAACTGAAAACAAATAAAGTGCTCCCTATTATAAAAACTCTGCTGGTGGGAGCATTAAGAGGCTGCATTATTTGTGTTCTACTTTATAACAAGGCAGTAAGTGCTGGTGGAATGGTTTTATGGGGCCAATGGCAGCCATGACCACAGTAACCAGTTATAAAAGGGAAACATTACAGTGTTTTAAAACTTTCAGAATTAAGGTAACTTTCTTCATATATCTGTTTGGTAAGCACTCCTTTAAAATTTCTCAGTAAATGTGAAAACTCTACTTGTAAACAGCACTGTAGCACTCCTGAGTTAGCAGGAGGATGTGACCAGGAGTACTGTGACAAGGTTGTTTACCAGTGAGCCATTCGCTCCTCCAGCTCCCGCAGCAGGTCCCGGTTCAGCTCATACAGCTGGGGAAGGTAGTAGAGAATCTGGTTCAGTATCCGGTCTTCAATCACAGGCTTCCCAATCTGCTGGGAGGCTTTGGCCACAGCACCTCGGAAATCCTGCAGACGGAGAAACAGACCGTGTATCTCAAGGACAGAAGTTTTAAAAGGTGATATTTCATTAAAACACTTTGGGGGACGGACGGACGGACGGACAAATAGTTTTTTCTCCTGGCCAATCATGTATATGAAAATCTGTTCTCCTTGGACCCTACCTGATTATACTGTATGCAGTAAAACATAAGCAAACATTTAAGTGTAAAAGGGATAAGGGTTCCTTTTTCCCCTCGATATGGCAATGAAGAATATCAGAAAGCATCAAGCAAATTCTGACCATATCTCGAGAAACAGCAGCGAAATTGCACAGCTGTCTGAAGACCACACCACACTTGCATATTCATGACATGATGTAACCCAACCATTTATGGCGCAGTATAATTGTGTAATTTACTGTAGTAAACAGCAGACACAATGATCATACCGAAAGCAAAGAGATTATCAGTTCCAGCTTTCCATGTAAAAATAAATCACCAATGAAGTGTTTCAACCTATTCTATAACAAAGTATTCTTATTTCAGATAAAAGTGGGAGAATTCTCCATGCTTCATTTATAAAGAGCATTAACATTTTAGTAGCATCTCTACAAAGATGTACCATTATAAATAATGTTATTTTTATTGTAGCAAGATAGATGCCCAAGACATTTATGACTGCATTATTTATTTGTTTTGCACAAGCAATATTCTAAAGAATCAATTGAACTGGAGCTCGCTCACTGCTAAATTCATAATTAGTGGAGACCCACATGCTGAACTACCACATCCAGCGTCTGGGATAGAATTCAGCCGTGATAATAAACACAGACGTAGTTCTTGGATAGAAAGGTATTTCCCTGCCCTTGGCTCCTAAACCTCCAAGTTTTAGCTCACATGGTCTAATTTATGAAAGCTGGAACTCAGCTCCGTCACAACCACAGACATGTAGAACTCAGCTCTGTCACAACCACAGACATGCAGAACTCAGCTCCGTCACAACCACAGACATGCAGAACTCAGCTCCGTCACAACCATAGACATGTAGAACTCAGCTCCGTCACAACCACAGACATGTAGAACTCAGCTCCGTCACAACCACAGACATGCAGAACTCAGCTCCGTCACAACCACAGACATGCAGAACTCAGCTCCGTCACAACCACAGACATGCAGAACTCAGCTCCGTCACAACCACAGACATGCAGAACTCAGCTCCGTCACAACCACAGACATGTAGAACTCAGCTCCGTCACAACCACAGACATGTAGAACTCAGTCACTGGGCATCCTAAAAGATTAAATGGAACTTGCTGTTTTCAACAAACAAACAAGTCTGGTATGTTAGTAACAAACAGTACACCGCCTGCCTCAGCTGCATCTTTATTTCCTGATTCTAGACCAAGTCAGCTGAATATATCTACCACTATGGCAGCCAAAATAACTGCATGGTTTAATCAGGGATAAACAAACAATCTTGCTCTGATCAGGGCAAGCCACAATCAAAACGTTTATCTTACTGTGTGACTGAACAACCTACAGCAAACATACTGTAGACATATGAATAAGAGAGACAAGCTGGGACCTATGGAACACATGCCATTCTAGAAGACAAAACTTAGCCTTGGCTCTCTCCCCAACTCATCATCCCTGGAAAACTTACAGTTAAACCTGCACAGTGTTGCCATCAATCAGAAGCAGAGTGCTGAAATGTATCATTTACTCCCATTGAAGTTACATAACTAAATTAACCCCAAATTCAATTGAGTTGTTTACTTCTAGTTGTGGCACATCAATAGGTGGCAATGTGCTGACACTTGAGTAAAAAGGCGTTGTGAATTCCACCCCAAATGAATGAATAAAATTACCTATTAATTAGGTTGAATGAGCATATTGCTTTAAAAAAAAATAATGTATTATATCTTGATTCATTAAAATGAACCCTTTCCAAAACCAGAATGAATCTTTATTACACAAATGCTACTGTTTTATTCTGTCCCTTCATTCAATTAATTGATTAATTATCAATTTTAGCAGTGTGCTTCTAAGCAGATGCCTTAATTTTTTAACTGGATTTGTTGTCCTTCCAAGCCCTTAAAGCTCAGCTGTGCAACGATAACAGATGGCAAATGCTTAAAAACCACCAACAGGTGGCTGGCTATTGCACGTGTCCGCCTATTGCTGAAACGTAAACCAAAACACAGCGCCTTTTCATTACTCTGTCCCTTGCCACAGCTGAGGAATCCAGCCTTTATTTACAATATGAACAAAGCATTGAACTGTTAAATCAGGTTCACCTTGGTTATTAAGCCTTACTCCTAGATGTTCTTGCCATTCATTATTTTCCAAAATAGAACTGCTGCCCCCTCAATAGCTCAAAACAGTTTATAGACCTTTCCAAGAGACCAGATTGAGTTTTACATACTATGCATACATTTTTTTTTTACTTTCAAACAACCATAGCGAGATGTTAAATCCCAAAGAAAACATCCTGATGAAAGCACTCTGCTGTTGCGTTTCAACAATACAAAACTTACAAAAAAGGAGCAATTCAGGAGGCTCCTATTACACATCTGTCATTAAACTTAAACTCATTATAATATTACACCACCTGTCCGGTCCCAGGTGTGGTGACACAAGACATTTGATCACTTTACACTGGATACTTTTTCACCTTTTTAGAGTCTCATCAAAATCATTGTGTGTGTGTGTGTCTGTGTGTGTGTGCGCGCGCGCGCATGTTTTGAATGGGGACTAAAAATAGCATTTACTATAAAATGCATGCAAAATGTATTTATGTTTTTTTCTTGCTGTGGTTCAGTAACCAATGTAATACTTTATCATTTATATTCAAATGCAGTGTACGTACAATACTGCCATAGACATAGGCAACATAGGTTAGATCAGCCAGTGTCTTTACATTAGTAAGCACCAGCACCATAGTGTGCTCAGCTGTGTAGTGCCAGCTGGTTCTTGCTTCTTTATAGGCTCTTTGGCTGGTCTCGTTCCATATGTCTGACAGGATACTAGAACTGAAGAGCACCTGTAAAAACACCTTAACACAGACTTGTACCAAAAAAAAACACACACTACAAGCCATAGCAATAAGAACCATACAAAGGACTGTAAATTCAGAACTTTAAAAGACATTTTAGGAATTGTATTTACAGTAAAAAAATATACTTACAATATGAAGGAGTTTGAGAACATCCACAAACCTGTTTAAAAAAAAAAAATACAACACAAAATATATATGTAAATTTCACTTAAATAAAAGCATATTTGTACAAATATCTGAGAAAAAAAAAATATACCCACACTTTCTCTGAACTCATGATCTCCTTGGCGATGTGAACAACTTTTGTGTTCTTGCCTCCTAGCTCATCATGCTGCAAATGAAAGAAAACAGATTGTAACCGTCATGTATATATATATATATATATAATTCTCATTCCAATTTAAAATCACCATAATCACTACTATTAGAGGTCGGCACGGGTAGAAAATTCGGAACCGGGTACCCGTCGTGAAAAATACCTGGGTACCCAGATCTTTTTAGGGGGATGATTAAATTTACATATATATATATATATATATATATATATATTAATGTTGAGTGCATGATACATATTTAAATACTATATAGTACACATACATTTAGTCCCTTCAGATCTGTAGACTTGTGTAACCTTTTTCAGTACTGGAAACATCAAAATAATAATAATAATAATAATAATAATAATAATAATAATAATAATAATAATAATAATAATAATGTTATTATGTTCTAATAATACCTTTTGGTTAGACAAGTTTTCGTCTGGAAACGAGTAGCCATCACACTGGTATGGGATTTGTAGTTTTTATTGTGTGATTAACGGTGGGCACATTGCCAACAGTTCGTATATGGTCGGGACAATCGCGATTTCCTAAAAAATGTCACGAGTCCCCATGCATAGGAATAAAGTCCTGATATTTACACATAGAAAAAATTCATTTATTCTGCACAGCAGAGTTAGTGAAAACCACACGCTGTGCTCTTCGGCTGACACATCTGCTGATCACTAACTTACCGGTATACAAAGGTAAGAATGCTTCATTGTGTCTATGTTAACTGTCATGCTGGTCGTGCGGTGTTGAGTTGAGGGAATATGTCTATTATATGATAGAGTGTTTTTTGCGTATGACCCCTCCCATGTGTATGATGCGTATTACGTTTGCACAAGCAAATTTTGTTATGCCCCATTATGTTGTTTCGTTTCCGATTTAGTTCCTGAGAAGAATAGTCACTGCATTATTATTATTGAGGTGTACTTGCCGCTCGCTCTGTGTTATTGTTTTCTGTAAAACATTGATATCCTGTCAGTTAAGAAAAGGCTTAATGCAAAGCTTGTTTTAACATTGTCTTTATTAAGCCGGCCAGGGACCCATGCTTACAACTGTATTGTCATATTTTCTACATATTCTTTAAATTCTCAAATTAATAAATCGAAACCCGAGGAGTAAAAAGAGACCCGGGTAGCTGTATTTTTTTAGAAACAGGATTTTTCAAGCTGATAAAAGTGAAGACATAACAAGTAGGCATATTTACAGAATATACTAAAGTAGACACTCAATAATTCAAACTATAAAACCAGCCTGTACCCACAGAAGAAGAATGTCATTCAAGTTAGCCAACTTCAGTCTCAAATGCATTCATCCCACAATGCACCAGACCAGAGGTCAGCCAATTTGTTGAGGGTGCGCTGACCCAAAAACAAGAGCTACTTATTTTTGGAAGTTGTTCAGCTACACATATTTGAGGGTCCAGATACAATATTATAGCAACAGCAGTCTACATTGCGGCTGTCCTATTGATGTGAATTGGTTGTTTTATGTAGATCTGATAATGCACACCTGATAATGACTACAAACACTAAGCGCCATTTTTGAATTCCTTTACAAGAACCAGATCATCTCTTAAACCCCTAATGTTGACCTGACTGTCAACAGTGCAATTCTAGATCCCTGAACTGTAAACATTCATCCTCACTGTCGGGCCTCACTCAATACTGTACTTTGTTTTGTTTGCACCACAATAGGAATAGGAATGTAATGATGAAAATGCCTAAGTATGAACTTTAAAAACAGGAATATAGATGTCTTCAAAATCTTGAAAGAAATATTGGGTTTTTAAAAATTAATAAATAAATATTTTATGGCCAAGAAAATAACAGTCCTGGGTCATTAAGAAAGTCTTTATAGATTAGTAATAAAAAAAAGTCTTTATAGATTTTTAATAAAAAAAATAAAATAAAAAAAATTCTAGCACCTGGCTTCCCTCCAGCAGATCAAGCTCTCCTTTGCTGGAGGCTGAACTGGCATCTTCTTCATCCGAGCTGTTAATGACTTCCTCTTCGTCAGAGTGGACATCCTCCAGATCAGGATTCTCGTCCTGCGAGGGCCTGGCAGGAAAACAGGAAAACCCAGTCACTCACTCCCACCTGGGAACCAGGATAAACGCCTAGACACAAAGCCTTAGAGCAAAGCCCAACAAACAAGGGATACAAAATCACTCTTTGACATTATACCAGTACATAAAATACAGTCTAATTACCACTGTCGCTGCAAAACTCATGTTGGACACAGGACATAGCAGCATGCATCGAATGAAACAACAGAAATAAATTACATATACATTAGCAATAAAACCATAATATACAGATAATGACTAAAAAAAACCTCTATTTCTTTTGACCTAAGAATAGTGATATGCTGCTGTCACTTACATAGCCATTGATTCTCATATCAAGTCCAGTGTATGATTTGCTATAGCTCAATACTGCTACCCTTGCCTGAAGAAGTGTCTGCTTTCCGTCAGGGTGAAGGAGCTATATATACTGTATATACAGCCTCTTGCGCTTGTTCTGCCTAAAAGGTTTTGTGCTGTGGACTACCCTACTCTAGGGACCAAATGAATGGAGTGACTTTAACATGGTAAACAAAGTCAGGAAATCCCGACCGAGATTTTTTTTTTTTTTTTTGTATTTTCAGTTTGGTTACTGCTTATAATACTCAGTTTAACAGGTGAGAGGCAAAAGAAGGTGAGTTCACCCATTTTAAACCTGTAGGATCCCTTTGGCTCCTACAGTAGTTCTCAGACCTAATCACTAATTTTCCCTGCCTCACCCTAATTTACTTTCAATTGTTTGATTCTGTAGCAGTTCCGGGTATCTTTCGTCTGTCCAGAAAGAAACCGTCACTTACTGCTAAATACAGCTGCTTTGCTCTTGCATCAAAGAAAACTAAAGGGCCAAACATGATAAACTCATTTATTACTAAAAATGGAGTACGGTACCTGTGAAAAAGTAGATAAGGGGTTTGATTTGCAGCCAGAGCGGACTCACTCTGGTCAAAAATGGACACACCAAGACAGTCATCTGTCTGGAGACTACTAGGTAACTACTTAATTGAATTGTCCCTGTAATGATGAAGTCATATCACACAGTATATTATTTTTTCTACTGTACATTCATTGGCTGCCACTTTAATACGTGCCGAACAAAAATAACTGACCTACGACCTGCACGGCCAACAACAAACAGGAAGCCTCTGTCTGTCATTTGCAATTGTGAACTGCGTACAGTACAGTAAACCATTCTGGGTTATACTTTATCTTGTATTACATTCTATACCACAATGACTACTGTAGGCTTAGATAGGCATTAAAATACTTTCTCCTTTTTTATTTCTAAAGATCCAGGGCATACAAATGAGGCAAGACACAGGGCAGTATTGATAACACACCAGTGTGCCAGTAAATACATTGCCATCCTATCAGCACATCCTGAATCAGTATGCCAAGGCTTACAGTAACATTCAAATAAAATGTGTACAGCCACTGATTTTTCATCATCTCCAGAAAAAAATAAATCCCCAATAAGAATGACCAGAAAGGTTAAGTTTCTTTCCATTAATATAACAACACACAAATTTGTTTCCTGTTTTTCCATTCCAGTGACTTTGACAAACAAACAGCACGTAACCGTCAAGCGCCTGCAGCCCCCGGCACGCTGTATAAAAACAGTTCTTCTGTGCTTTATTCCGACACCTGCTCAGTTTGTATACATGCTCAATATCCAGCCAACTAAACGTCTTCTTTTTATGATTTGGTTTACATTTTATTTTTCTAACTGACAAATGACTCATGTTGGTTATAAAACTGCTCTATCCATAGTTTAGCAAAATCAGCATCACATAGTATGAGATGATTTTAATGAACAAAATAGGAACTAAACTGTGGGTACCTATAAAATGGGAATACATTTTACATCTTATCTGTTCAAGTTCAAATAAACAGTAGTGCAATCCATTCTAGTGCGATAGGCATTGCATGCAATAGGTAAGTAGTCTGTACTAAATAATCTTAACCTTACACAAATCAGCAAGGGCTCAAATAAAATATCAATAAAGTCCACATGGACCACTTACTGTATGAATAGTGAAACAAGCTTCCTTCCTTCAGGTAGCATACACTGTCATCTGGAAGCACTTACACTCCAGTGAATGTTACTTTCCAGTAGGTCCAGAAGCCCTGATATTAGTCCTCAGCAGGTGGTCAAGAGGGTCACCAACTTCTCCATAATACTGAAATATATTTAAACCCTATAACTGCATGAACAATGCCTAGTAGTAAACCTACAGGCTTAAGTGAGAATTAATCATGCTATACAATCAGTTCAGACTAGATTTACTGCAGCAGCGGCCTGATGGCAGACGTTCCTGGCACACGGTCATTTCAATAATATATCTTAATAAGGGAAATTCTGACACCCAGTACAGGGTGCAGGACTAGCTTGTGTTTCTACAGTAGCCCTGGTAACCTGTTGCAATCTACTGTGATCTATGTCATAACACTGAATTATACTAGTACAATTATTACATACAGAACCACAAATAATAGTAACACTATGCTGAAATTGGAACTTACAGCCTCCACAGTATGGTTTTTAATATCAAGGCACCTGCATTTGTAAAATAAGTAGGCAAGTAAAAGGCTTGTGTCTAAAACCTCTATTTAGATCAGAGGTACTGTACAAATGTTCACAACTTATGCTGTTTTTACTCCCGCGCTTTAAGCGCCCCTGGATAGCATCAGAAACATTTTAAACCATCAGAATGCAGGGCTTTACGTGTCCAAATCCACTTCTAAAGGACTTGACCCAAGACCACGTGGAGGACATGTGGTCTCAGTCTGTTGGCCACATTAAACTCAAGTAAAACTATAAGAAACTGAAGACTACAATGTTTCATCTGATGCCTTGGTCTAAAAGCTTGTGTGCTTGACAGCGTCTTATAATAATAATACTTCTTAATTTAGGATTGTGTGCTTGACGTTACGTGTTGGCCCAGCAAGATGCTCAGTCTGTGAAAGCAACTGGGCCGGTTCACAGCATCTGTCAGTCCGCAATTAAAAAAGGTACAACAGAAATAGCTTTTAGTCTGCATAAGCAGCAGTGTGGAGTAGTGGATAGGGCTCTGGACTCTTGACCGGAGGGTTATCACAGTAGATTGCAACAGGTTACCAGGGCTACTGTAGAAACACAAGCTAGTCCTGCACCCTGTACTGGGTGTCAGAATTTCCCTTATTAAGATATATTATTGAAATGACCGTGTGCCAGGAACGTCTGCCATCAGGCCGCTGCTGCAGTAAATCTAGTCTGAACTGATTGTACAGCATGATTAATTCTCACTTAAGCCTGTAGGTTTACTACTAGGGCAGCAGTGTGGAGTAGTGGATAGGGCTCTGGACTCTTGACCGGAGGGTTGTGGGTTCAAATCCCGGTGGGGACACTGCTGCTGTACCCTTGAGCAAGGTACTTTACCTAGATTGCTCCAGTAAAAACCCAACTGTATAAATGGGTAATTGTATGTAAAAATAATGTGATATCTTGTAACAATTGTAAGTCGCCCTGGATAAGGGCGTCAGCTAAGAAATAAATAATAATAATAATAATAATAAGCATTGGTGTGGGTTTTTTTTTTTTTTTTTTATTTAAAAGGTATTGCGTTCAGCTCAGGGATGGAAAGAATCCTACTAAATAGCAGCTTCGCCCATGTCAGGTTTTACTACAAGCTTGATTCTCCACAGTGTACAGGTAACACACTCAAGTGTGTCTTCATAAACTCATAGTAAATCCAGGAATGGATGAAACTGCTATGCAATAGGAGTCTTATTTCCATCCCTGCAATTGCAGACATACAAACACTGTGACCCAGTATCAGCAGAGACTAAACAGAAGATCTGAGTTGGGAGTTTAGGTGCCAACTGAACTACAAAGATATGTTATTGTAAAAAGGCCCTATTAGAGAAGTGGTCCTGTTTCAGTAAACCTGCGTACACCATATTGAAGTCCAAGAGCAGGATACAGTGGTGACAAGACAGAATCAAACTGAAAAAACATACTAAAAGTTTATTTTCCCAGTACAACTCATCAAGCCCACCTTTCTCAAACATTTCCTGCCCAGCCACTGAAAACCCCACAGGAAAGAGTTTGAGCAGTATGAATGCTTCTTTCATCATCTTAACTTCAAGTTCAGCTTGAACACCAATGTACCCAGTGAGACACCAGAGAGGATTCAGATTTTAATGCAGTACAAACAGCAATCATAAAACGTTTTCATTTCAATAGCTTTCCAAAACACAGATTTGTTAGATGTTCAAAAGTTACTATAGATTAAAAAATATATAATCAAAAGCCTTCGCTAAGCCTCAAAGTAATTTTATTGCTTGCTCAGCTATAAAAAATACACACCCTCTCTTTACAGTGCCTCTAAATTCCAAGGTCCATCCAGGCCTGCAGGCTGACAGCTGTTCATTTGTGTCAGCACATCACTTCACAAGGTGACATGGCCACCTGCCCAACATCTTCAGAAGAGTTCAGACTACACTGTTTTTATACCATTACAGAGCTGCGGTTCCCTGGAGAGGTGCATGCATTGTAGCTCAGGTATCAAACACCTAGATAGCGTTTTTCTTTTACCACAGTAAATGTAAATTAAATCAGACCTACAGTGTAAACCATTCTGATATAATACACAATTGCTTTCACAGAGTTACTCCTCTTAGTTCCCGTTTATACTTGCGATTTCTCATATGTGAACGCTCCAAAAAAAGAAAAGGCAGCCCAGGGCCAGGGCCAGACCAGATTTTAAAAAATGAATTAATAAATAAATAAATAAATCTAATATACGAGCTGCAGTGCATTCATAATTATACTTAATTTGTGACATTTACATTTTTCTCCTATTGATGCTACATGTGAAGGTGAGACCCTCACTAATATTTCAATGCCTGTTATTGTGTTTATTATCGTTAATGTTATTTTACTGGTGCTAGAGCAGTGGTTTATTACGTATCGTGCAAGTTGTTGAGCAAAGTGTATTTGATATGTGATGGTATATTGCTGTATTTAGATTATGGCGCTTCCCTTAATGAATTACACATGGTTGTGTATTGCCTGGAGTTATTGTTTGGTCACCAGACTGGGATTATAATCAATTAAACCTGTTTCCAACTGGATTATAATTCTCTGTTTGTTCATTGCACACTGCATCACTCCTGCACCTGTACACAATCAGCCACTTTGCCACATGTATTTAACATTATTTAATGCTGTGTCTTTTCTGAGGACAGAGCAGTAGTACTATTAGGTGGTCAGTCATGAGTTTGTCTTGTGAATGTCAGTCATTGTGTACAACCCGATAGTCATTTGCAATCTGAGTGACGTATTGTGACAGACAGCAAATGAATCCGAGTCAACAATCTCCCTCCCGACCTGCGAGGGCACGGTATAACAGGAACAGTGTGCTCCGGACTGGATGGTTTGGCAGTTCATTCCCGGGTCAGTCGGAAGTCGCTCATCGGTAGGCAATGTGTCAGACATGGATTGAAGGAGATGTGCTTGCACTTGCTACCAAAGGGGCGTGACTGAAGGAATATCAGGGGATGTGGCCAAGCAATCTGTTCCTTGTGTTATGGTTACATGCGGACCGACAAGGAAAAACCAGTGTACTAACCATGAGTGTTTGCGGGTTTTGTCAAGTCTAGTAATTACTTTGTTTGTCATTGTTAGACAGCTAAACTATCCGGGCGCTTTAGTGAGATGCCAGTATTAAACCTGGACTACACTTCACCCCTGTATTTCACCACCTGCATCAAGAGTACTTTTTTCTGGACTTTGTGAATGTGCTGTGTTTGTGTGTGTGTTTATTTGTGCTTTATTATTTGGAGACTGGAATCCTGTTTAAGAACTGAGCGATACACATTGTTGTGTAAAGCCCATTCTTTATTATTTAAGCGTTGCAGGCACGCAAACCAGCCTATTAAAGAGCTGTTTTTCACTGTGAAGGAAGTCAAAATAGTCAATATGTTGTTGTTTTTTTTTTATATATACCATAAAATTACTACTGTGCTGCATTGAAAAAAATATATATTAATAAGAAACATCTGCTACAAAAGGATTGTGAAGGCTATCGTTCCATTTAATAACAACATTTTAGGCCTGGTTTTCAGTCACGTATGTGATTGCGCAAAGGCGCCTTAAAAACGCAAATGTGAACGGGGTTGCAGACCTAAATATGCGGCGTGTAGTGTGAACAAGGTCTTATTCTCCCTCCCCCCCCCCCCCCCCCCCCCCCCCCCCCCACACACATACACATTTGCTGACTTCTCTAAATATAATGTGAACAGATATGAATACAGAGAGTAGGATTTGTAACGTTTTGTGATATGTAAAATTATAACCCAGTTAAATGTACTGGACAAGAAAATGCTCACTGCAAAAAACAACCTAAAATATCATTAATGTATATCATTGACAGTCCAATGAAGTTAAACAAAGTGGGTAAACATACTGTATAACCTATTCTACTGGGAACAAACTCATTTGCCAATTACTTAATCTGTTCTAATGAGTTTTTGGCTCTGGGTTTCTCACACACAATTACAGTACACTCAACTCTGTTGTAGAATGTGTCTAAGTTGTTAGCTAACAGAAAACTAGATGCAAGTGAGAAGGCAAAATATTGCTCATGGTTGTAGCAATACTGTTGGTATAATTGGTAGACAAATGCATTTTAAGAACAAAATACACTTACAGCTATATCCTCAGAAGTCTGAGAGTGTCTCTATGTGTAACCTCCAAGCAAATTGTTAACAAAGAAAAACAATTCTTCAATACTAACTCAACACCACTACAAGGTGTGTAAAGCCCCTTTCTCACTGGCATGCTCTAACTGAGTCAGAACCTACTCTGATCAGGACCCGGTGCCATGCAGGTCGGCTACGTGATTTCACACTGCTTTTAATAAAGCAGGGTTGACCTGGGTGACAGACCCAAGTACACAATGCGAGTATCAATGCCCTGGAAGCAGCTTGTTATGGAAGCTTCCATCCAAGCTTCTCTGGATTGAACCGTCGGCCCAAATGTTGATTAGAGCAAATGTTTCATCATCCCTGCTGCAATCTGGCTCATGGTGTGCCTACAGCAACAAAAATATGGCTAAATAGAATAAACAAAAACATTTCTTGCGAAAGTGAAACCTTCACGCAGACGTGTCTGTTATTTCATCATGCATTTTTTCTCGCTCAACCTGGGTCAAAGCGTGTCGACCCACATCCTGAGGTGGGTCTTTTGGACCCGTGTACAGCCCAGGTAAGTGGTTTCACACTACGCAGGACTGTGACCCAAGTCCGGACCTGGGTAGGAGTGCCAGTGTGAAAGGGGCTTAAGCTTTCGAGTTAGGTCAACCATCCCTCCTCTGAGGCATGTTCTTTAGCTGTATGTTGTTGGTGAAACCATTATTCATTTATATTGTTAACTACATACCATTCATATTTGTGTTGTCAAGATAAAGTATTTTTCAGCAGTGTGTCAGCAACTGATAATTAAAACCACACTACAGTAAAATGTTAAATGCAAAATCAGGACAGGAATAATCTGGCTGATGCCAATTCCCACATTTATAATTGCTTCATTAGGACACTCCAAGGGTATGTGTGACTGGAGGGGTTTTAATACTGTAGTTCTCAGCAGTTTTAGATGTCATTAAGAGTTTTAATTCCATTTGAAGTGAACATTTAATCATTTACTGTATAAATAAAAATTGCTATATGCTGGCAAAAAAAAAAAATGTCACTCAATGCCATTAACTGCAATATAATTATTAGGCATCTTAATTGACAATTATGGATTTAAAAAAATATATATATTATTTTCATAATTATTATTTCATAATTATTGTTACTATTTTTGATATGATTATCCTTGACTATCCTCCACCATTCATACAATATTACATATATTAAAGTATTGCATTACCTGCGGTATCTGTTCTTTTGTCTGTAGGTTATATAACTCCTAGCGGGTTCATAAGGTTCCTGTACCTCATATACGCTTGTCTCCGAGTCTTCCAGGCTGCTGGAATTTTGCCAGCCAAAAGCTGGAGACTGTGGGGTGCGGTTTCCAGAAGCATGTAGGAAAGGCAAATTCATGTATTCAGGGATTTCCTCATAATGAGGCAGGTTCTCATATTCAACAGCTGATCCTTGACTTGTGAATGAATCTGTCGGTGAACACCCCTCCTCAGAGGTCTGTAAACAAGGGCCTTCGGGTTCATCCACTAAATCCCATTTGGCAAGCCTGCTACTCTGCATTTCAAACTGACCTTTTAGTTTCAGCCCATGCTTCTGGGACACAGGACTGTGCGATTCAGCAGAAAGTGCCTTAACCAGTTTGCTTTTCCCATCACCTCCCGGCGAGCTTGGGTTTAACTCACTGTCGGCCCCATTTCCTTCCACAGGGATATTTCCTACTGCTGTGCTGCTGTCTAGCAACTGGCTCCCCTTGGTAAAGAACTTGGGAAAGTCAAACATTTTCACAGCAAGCTTCATGCCCAGGAACTTCCTTAAAGAGTTCTTCTTTTGACCTGTTTTGGGAGAGATCTCAGATCTTGTCATGTCTGCTGATGAAAACGACTTTGCCCTGGTTTTTCCAAGACTGATATGAGGTGCAGTGCAAGGAACATTCTGAGCATTGCCGTTTTTTAAAGATTCAGAGTTCCCTAAAAAGGGTACAATTGGGTGAGGCAGCTTCCATGTTGGTTTCTCCTGTGGCTGCCCTTGTAAATTATCGCTGAAGTCAGGATTGCTTGTTTCTACTGTTGCACTGGGACTCCTCTCATTCAACTCTGCTGATAAGTGTTTTTTCAGCAAGCCTGCTGCTGGCAAACTGTGCCTTTGGGGCTTCTTTGGAGCCACTCTCGGGGACCGTTCTGCTTTGAGAGGCAATTTCTTGTCACCATTTTTCAATTCTACAACAGCTGGGCTGTTTGCTACAGACAGCTGCAGGTCACAAGACAGTTTGAGGTGTTTGGGTAAACTCAAAGTCAAAGTGCTACAGCGGATAAAGTTGCTATTTTGCCCAGTTGGAGTGGTGTTTTCACATTCAGTTTCTGTATTGGATTGTTTACAAGCTTCATCTTCCACATTCCCAGATATTTCCAGTGGCGAGTCAGAAGCTTTGTCCTGTTTAAATGATGGAAAATGATTACACAGCACATCAGGCGTCACAGGTTTTTCAACTGGTTGAGGAGCACTGTCTGTGTCAGGCAGGAGTTCACAAAGCTCAGGACTGTCATTGCTCTTTCTGGTATACAAAACACTCTGAGCATGAATAGAAACATTTGGGGACTTTATTTGACTACACTTGGCATGTCTATTTGGTTCATTTACCAATAGCTCAGTCATCTCTTTTTTTTCATCCACAAATGTTTCAATACAGTTTTGTCTGATAAGCCCAGGATTTCTCGGTTTTCTGGGTTTTGGGACTGGAAGAGCTTTAGTTGGTGCAGCTGGTGGTACTGAAGAGTCATGTGGATGTCTGGTCTCCTTGCTTAGTTCACATCTACTCTCAGTTGTTAGGACTGTGTTGTCGGCACTTCCTGGTCCCTCTTGATGCTGAATCACATTGGAAATGGCTACTTTACCATTCTCCGATTCGTCAGGGTTTTTTTCTGCTAGATCACCAAAATTAGCTGTGGATGAAAACTGTTCAGTATCAGAAGTCTCATTCATGGTATTGGATTTCTCCAGAGATTTTTGCTTTACGTGATAATTATTAGGCGATACAGCTTGGACCAAAACATCTTTGAGTTTTTGTTCCAAAAAGCTGGCCTTGAGGACCACCTGATTCTTGTTCAAAGCCTTTTCCTGGCCAGTGTCTTGTTTGATTCTTGTCCTTGGAAGGGGAGGACTCTGTTGTCCATCAATGTTTTCATTTTGCCAGACCTCCAGCTTTTCCAAATGACCAATGAAGATTTCATTTTCGTTGCATTGCTCCGTATTATTGCATTTATGGCTACAATCAAAGCTGCAGGTGCATGTTGGTATGATATAGCTGGAATTAATCGCATGCACTTCTTTCTGCAAGCCATTTTTAGAATTAAGGACACCCAAGTTCTGGGACAAGTCAATCTTCTCTTCCAGATTTGTATTGTTTTTTTGAGGGCAAGGTTTCACTTCAGGAACAGAAGAACTTTTCGGAAGCCTTGGTTTTGGGGCTACTACTGGCTTAGCTTTCTTCTGCAAAGGGGCAGAATGTGACAGAACAATATCTGGCTTGGGTGCAACTGGTGGAGGAAGAGGCTTCTGGGTCACAGCAAACTTGGGTTTGGGGGCCACTGGTGGCTTCTTTATATCTACAAATAGAAAAAAAACAGTTAGTTTCCGGTCTTACAAAAATAAAAATCATACACTACTTTAGGACAATGCCTAAAGCGTGGACTTTTCCTGAGGTTGAACAGTTATTTAAACACAAATAATGTCACTTTTTATTCTTTATCAAATTTCCAAAAATGTGTAATATGTGATGCAATAAGCTTACATTTTTAATGCTCTTTTGCAATCCATGCACTGTAAAATACATCGTTGTTCCACTTTGTGTTTTGCTTTTAACTTGTTATCAAAACAAAGCTTTGAAGTATTTTTTATTTGAAAGTAGGACATTTATAAAGGGGTCATTTACAGTAGAACAACTTGCAATCCATTGTGCCTACTCAAAACAACAAACCTTAAACAAATACAGCAATAGATCTGAAGTAGATTTTTTATTGTTATTTATTTATTGTATTTTGAGGTTGTAAAGTCACATTTTTCGGTGCCAGTATTAAATTCTCACGGATAGCTTATACATTCTAACAAAAATGTTTAAGAAGTGAATTTTAAAACTTACTACCTTAAAAATGTCCTACCAAGTAGCCCACAAACACATATCCCTTGCAATTGATTGGCTAAGCCTATCCCAATAAACAAAGCATGTGCCTGGCAGATAGCACAAGAAGGAGCTTTAGTTTAACTGAGAGTCTGAGGGTCAACAAAAACATCTTCTGTCTTGTGTATTTAAAAATAGAAATCATAGTAAATCACAGCCAAAATAGTCAGTTTACTCTTAAAAACTAAAAAGTGTCCCTGAATCCCACGTGGCAACTGGAGCCCCAAAACTACTCCTTGCACACCCAAAAATGAAACCAGAGGTGGGGCAAGGAACCGAGGAGCTTCGGGGTTACAAGAAGTTCAAACGGAGCCTCTCCCACAGCTGTGCTGTGAGGCAGAGAAACAGAGGTAGTAGACAACTGCTAAAAAGGTAGAGTGAGTAGCCATAGAAAAAAGAAGTCACAAAAACAATGCTTTATTTGTCCTTAAGAAAACCTCACATGGAATGCGAGACATCTGCACTGAAGTTTTTTTTTTTTTCTTGGCTTCAAATTACAGTGGAGCTTGTTCAACAAACATTGTACCAAAGATTAAACAATCTACACCAGCGTAAAACAACTGCCCTCATTGCTGAACAATCTGCTGCACGTACAGCACTGCATCTACTGTCTGTTCCATGTAATTTAATCAGAATTAAATTATCCTGCCTATCTTAGAGACTGTTTGCTAGATAAATGATCACCCTTTATTTTTATTCTAAAAGGTGTTTTTTTAAACAATTTTACCCCTGTTTTTTCTACCTATTACTGCAGCCCAGTAGATGGGTGACTTCCTGACATCAAGCCAACGGCCACTTTTCACCCAGACTTCTCCTTGACCCCTCAGACACCTGAACAGTAGTGGTCACTGGAGAATGAGCTGAACTGTCCTTGTCCACTTTTTCCTCCTTAACCCCACAGGAGTGCAATGACCAACGCAGCTCCCTTTGGATCTTCAGCCAAGATCTGGGTGAGCCGCTTGGGAACCTGGGGCCACACTTAAGTGCATTAAACACAAGTTATACATAGTCATTCAACAACTGTGGTTAATTGTATTAATTGTCACCATAACAATGTACTCTGAAAAATAATTCTTCAAATGCAATGCACACATTTACAGACAAATGTGTAGAGAATGGTTTTGTCCACCCCTTATTTGCCAACTTTGATTTCAGTCATACTGTACATCTGCTGTACCCAATGATGAGATTAAGAGATTTCCAATGTTACATCGTTATAATTTACTGTCACAGTCTTTGCTACTCTTTCTGAAAATGTAATTGCTGAAGTTACAAATTGAAAAAGAAATGTGTGTTTATCAAATTGAATTCCAGTAGCTGAATTGGCATGGCCTAGTCGTGATAGTGTTCTTGACTTATCATGCATTATGCATTTAATTATGACTTGGTTCTGAAAATGAGGCTATGAAACTTGTGAGGATATCTACATTACAGTACAATCCTATCTACCTTGAGTATAAAAACCAAACACGTATATACTGTATATTGCAGTCAAGTCTTTCAGTCTATCCTTCTATCCTTCTGAATATACAAAAGATTTAACATTCAGTGTTTGATTAGAAAAGTCTTCCAGTTTTATACTGCAAGAATCTTTAGGCTGAGAAAGCAGAGAGAAAAAATGAACATCTTTAAAAGATGCAGACAGGGTATAGAGTACCACATTAAATCAAACACTTGTACCAACAGCTGAGAATGTTTGTCCTCTCTAAAAGACTTCAAGAGTAAATCGGCTTATTAAAAAATGTAAAATCAACACAGTATACACCTGGCCCCTAACCAAAATAAACTACAGGTTGGAGTTTTGTGAACAAAAACTAAACATCCTCTAAGGGGCTTAATCTAAGGGGAATGTTATATCAGATCAACTGGACTATATGCCTACCAAGCAAACTTGACTGATAGAATCACAGAACACAGTATTATGCCAACATCTTAATACATTAATAGATTAATACATAACAATTGGCAGTAGCTCATAGGTTAAAAGAATGTTTGATTCAAAGATCTAGAAAACTTCTTAATAATTATTTAATAAAGTAGTTTCTGTAAAATATCCTGCACTGAGCTGTCCAAGGCATGTTTTGCTGCATTGTGCTGTACAAATCAGTTAACACCCAAGTAAGACTCCATATACCTTATTGGATGCCTATATTTGTACAGCTGTGTTGTGTAGGAGAAGACAACAAATAAAACATCTAGTAAGGGTCTGGCCTTGTTCCCATGCCATGCTTGTACAGTAGTGTATTGTTAATCATTTTTAATGTCATGGCAAATCGTTTTCAAAAGCATGTGCCTTTATATTTAATCTATATAGTAAATGTGCTGTATTGCGATCTTTGTTTAGCAGTCCAAGTGGGTAAATTCGATTGCATTTCAATGTTAAAATGCCACACTAAGTGAAGGGTTTTCAGCTTTTCTTTGATGCTTGCTGCATTATAGCTGAAAGGTTAAGCTACTCCCAAGCTTCTCCATTACTGAAGATAAATCAAAATGCTAGGCAAGTCATTTCCATGTTAGGTACACCGTCTTGAAAGTATTTAAGAGGCTGGCTTGTTTTTATTAAGTAACGGAAATAGGTTTTGGAAAAAGTGAAAAAAAAGAAAAAAAGCCTGCTGAAAGTCTACTTCTCATGACCTCAGCAGTTTTAAATCTAGTCAACTTACTTTTGGAACCTTTAGCTTGTTTTGAAATATTTTTCCACTGCAAGTAAAAAAGCAATATGTCCCACATCACACAGATTTAAAAGAACATAATGCACTACAAAATAGCTTTTTAATAGTGTATGCGCGCCAGTGTCTTACATTAAATACCTTATTTGCTTGTCTTTGGTAATATATAGGACATAAGAAGAAAGCGATCCTACATGATGACTTTCAAAAGGTAATGATACAGTCCTGGAATAAATTATACATCAACAAAGTTATTATTTGGTGGTATGATGAAACAAAGTGTTTCGAAATTAAAGACGTTTTACAGTAACTGGTGGTGATTACCCAACGTTCTGATTCTCAGTAGCCTTGGTTTGTGGTCTTTCAAATGTGAATTTATTTTGTTTCTGTGACAACTGGACTGATGTTTTTTAAAGAAAAAAAACCATGCACTGTACCGGTACGTATACAGAAAGCTTCGAGTTCTCCGACCATGAAGAGCCACTCCTGCCAAATAAGTTAATTACACGGCGAATAACTTCTCCATTTAGTTTTGGTTGATTTGCATTGCAGAAGCCTTGGCCAACACAGATCATATTAAACATAATGTATACATTAGGTTCGTTTCAGTAACATTAGACAAGGTGTCATCTTCATTTGCAGTTTCTTGTTTCAAACCTGGTTATTAAAATAAAGAACAATGCAAAAACAGTAGGCTATATGGCATCTTTGTACGGACACGTACAATGCCTTTGAGCAAATAAATAATGGGACCGTTTTCTCATGCAATCTGAAAACAAGTTGGTAGAGCTGAAAACGAACTTACTGTACTCACTCTGTTTAATGTGGCCAGGGGGCACTTAAAACCTAAATCACTTCAATGAACTATTCAGTTGCTTTTGTTTTGTTTTACTGATTGTGTTCCGTGTGCATGACTGCTCGTAGAGAACATACTGCAGAATATGAATAGGACTTACCAGTTAATCAAAGATACTCATTATTAATCAATATACAAATGCTGTACTAGGTCACGGATACAACAAAAAACGAACGTTTTATTTTTTACGTTAACAAAAAAGTGTTTCCTTTTTTTTTAATTAGCCTACTGTAACGTTAAAATAAACTCTGTGAAACTTGACGACCTTCATTCAGAATCTTTATGCTGGTTGTGCAGTATTGTGTACCAGTACAATTATTGACTTTACTCCCCAAAACAGTTAAATCTGGAACTAACGTAGGCTAATAGTATAATGTGCTCATTATTTGAATTACACATTTCTTCTCATTGGGACCGAAGGTACGGAGCCAAGATAAGCAACTAACCTGCACTCATGATTTCCAAACTTCGTTCTTCATTCCATGTTCTTTCATTTCACTCAAATTGTTTTTTTAATCGGGATATATTCCTTCGTTTCCCCTTTCATCTCAAACTCCAAGAAGCAATGGTAAATGTTGTTCCCATGGGGTGATCTGGTAGCCCAATATAATCCCAACGGACTTTGTTCCTTTACCCAACTGTAAGAGTTCTCTGTTCGCTCGGTCTTGCAAATTCCAGCCTGTTACTCACAGCGCTACTTTCCCAATAGCGAGTCTTTCAAGAACATTGCCCCCTCAATGACGTTATAACAAAGGCTTCATAATTGCAAATGAGCATGCGTTTCATTCAGCACCGCCCTTCTCGAACGGTCATCCTCTACAGCGCCTGCGCCTGCATTGGACTACAATCCCACAATGCTAAAGCGTTGGAGGTCCATGGCGGAGAGCAATGACTGAGGAGTTTGATGAAGAGGTGGTCTTCGAGGTTGGTGCAATGTTTCCAGATGTGTTATGTAAACAGTTGTAACAGATCACCATTGTAATAAACAATAGAAACATCAGAGTGACAGATTTTGCGTAATACATTATGTTTGATTGCAAAATGTTTGAAACACCGTAACACAGTGCTGTTTGAATGAATGTATTTGTGTAATGTCAGTCTGTACTAGGCTACTTCTGTTGTTAGCGAGCTAGGTTATTACTTTTTAAAAACGCAGATCCGAAATATGATTTAAATAACGGTGTGTTGTTGTTGTTGTGTGTTTTTTTTTAAAAAAAAGAATCAAAAGACACGAATTCTTTCCGTGTTGTCAGATTCATAAGAATACGCTTGCATGTGTTTGCATAAATAAATGTTATCTCGTCTATTAGTTAATCAATTTTTTAATGTGTAACCCAAGCACCAGGTATAAGCATTTGTTCTGCATTTTAAATTAGCACTGTGAATTGGGCGGAGACTGGAAAAGTAGGTCAGTGTATGTACAGAATGACTTAATGTATGTGTGAAATTATGTTGTGTATTATTATAACATAGACTGCTCTTACTATACTACGTCGTTAGTCATAACATATTGCTGCTGTTAGGGTGACATGTTGAGAAATGTATGTCGTGATTCACTTCAGTTGAAAACAATCACTTTGCATACAAAGGTCTTTTATAAAACTACTGTGCCTGTAACTAAAATACATTAAATAATATTCAATGCCGGATTAAAAAAACAAACTAAAAGAAAAAAAAAAACAACAACAATAACGAAAACAATTATATGACTGTATTCAGACTTTTTGATTATTAAATAGTATAATACTGTTTTTACATTGTAGTTTAAATTGAGCATAGTTCAAATCAGGGGATCAGAAATCATCATTGTAAATTATACTAGAATTAATATCCAGTGCAAGCTGTTGGTCTGTGCTGACAGTCCCCAGTCAATACCAGACTTGGAACACAGATACAGTAGCAATATTTACAAATTCAAACATACAAATTAAAATGTGTAACACGTACACAGCAACCAAATGCTACTGAAAAATGCTCTGTATATATAGCTGGATTGTTTAATAAAAAATAAAAAAAACATATTTTATGTTTTCGGTGTTTATTGTCAATTCACTTAGATGCATCTTATCAAAGGGGTGTTGTGTTGGCTGCTTCCTGGTTGTAAAATAGTCCATTAATTTTACAATCTGAGTGATAAGTGTATACAATAAATAATTTAATCAGTCACGTTTATTACAGTATAAAAACCTCGGACTTTCACAGACATTTTCTTTCTTGTGATAAAGTGCAAAAGTAGATTTCATGCTTCAGATATTGGTGCTCTATTTGCTCCTACACAACAGTTCTTGGTTGTATAATTTTGAGAAATATATAATTACATGTATTGAGTATTTGTTTTTATACACTTGAATATACATGCTTGTGTACTTAGAATCAAAGGGACCATGTGTATAGATGTTTATATCAGTAAGTATGCCTTTCAGAAAGCATAAAACATTTATTTTTTAATACCAGCATACTGCATATCCTTTTTGGACCCCTGCTATACATTATCTATTTATTTCTTAGCAATTGACTTACAATTGTTACAAGATATCACATTATTTTTTACATACAATTACATTATTTTTTACAAATTATATTTTACATACAATTACCCATTTATACAGTTGGGTTTTTACTGGAGTAATCTAGGTAAAGTACCTTGCTCAATGGTACAGCAGCAGTGTCCCCCACTGGGGATTGAACCCATGACCCTCCGGTCAAAAGTCCATTGCCCTAACCACTACTCCACACTCCTGCCCGTTATCTAATGTGTAACTCCATTGATAAGTAGCATAAGCTCCTTAATTGGATGTGCAGCCGAGTGACGCCACTGGCAATATGTAAATCATGCCATGCTGTTGCAATATAATCCATTTTGTGCCAACTTTATTGATTCATTATTTTAAATCTAGGATACAGTTCTGATAATGATTTAGCGGTAAAGTGAGGATTTCACCTTTTTTAATTGAAGCTTTCATACTTTTCAATTGATACAGTGGGTCAAGAGGCCAGGAATCAGATGAGTTTATGTTAAGAGCTGTATTTGATTTTGTTTTGCCTGCAGTGGCAGGATCTTGCTTTCTGCCAGTGGTTTGGCAACTGGACAACAGAAATAAAATGTTTAGCTCTTGATAGAAATCCTTTCATTAGATGAATTATCTGAGCTAGATTATGTTTTTTGCTAGTATAATGGTGCTGTTGGCAGCCAAGAGCTTTGTGTGTTTCAGTGAGGAAAGCAGTATCACCTGCGATTATTACTAAAGAAGATTGTCATTTTAATTGGTATTTACATGTTTTGATATGATTTTCAATAAAGTATATTTACACATTTGTCACTTGATTCATATTTTTTTTTAATAAGAAATATAATACAATGGACCAGGAATGTGAAATTGCGTCTTTTAATAGTACAGTATTTTAGACCTGAGAAACCAAATCTTATCGTTCTTAACTTTATTTGTTCTTACAGGTCATTGATAACATGCTTGACTTCTTCTGATAAGAACCAATTCCAGTAATTTGTAGATCTAACTTTGGATTTCTCCCTGTCACCAGAATTCTCCGCTGTTCCAATACTTGCAGGATTTAGGACACACAGATTTTGAGACATGTGCAGCTGTGTTCCAGGAGGCAGAACAATGCACAGGAGAGGAGGGGCTCCACCAACAGGATATCCACACCACACCAAGAGTGAGTGCTGCTCATGAACCCCTGCTCTGCTCCTCTGGGTCCCCCTGCTGCTGCTGCCTTTATTTTCTTTCAGCTTTCCTCTTTTGTAATTTGGTTGGCATTATCATAGCCGTTACAGTACCAGATTCCTTTGCATAATACATTGCCATACGGTTGTGCTTTTTAACTTGAGCCTGGGGCACTTGATGTCTTCTTGATGTAGCCAGGCTTGACCGAATGAAGGGCATCAGGAGTGATCAGTTGTATAGCCCTACTGGCTTTTGATTGAGGAAACGCAAGCCTTCATTTTCATTCTATTTTTTTATTTATTTTTTGTCTTGGTCAGATTGTTTGATTATGAGTCCAGTCTTATGACCTTTGGAGGATGTTGACCGAGTGTTCTGTGTTCTGTTCTGTACACGAGCTGCAACATTTTCATCAATCAACTATGATTTCCTTTTAAGGCATTTATTGTATCACATGACCTGTCAGAATCCTTGTATCTCTTTTAAGGGAGAAGGGGACTTTTTCTACAAGCAATGATGGCCAGTGTTGCATATTTAAGCAAGACTGTCCAATGCAGTTCCCTCAAGTTGAAACCAAACAAATGTTTTTGTATATTTCAAGTCCCTTTAGAGGACGTAGACTGTGGGATAATGTCTGCTGTACTGGGAACCTGATTGTCTGAGATCAGATGAGGTTTATAATGAAAAGTTTGGACACTTATTAGGGAAGGATTTTATGTTGCCAAATTTGTATTTATGGCATTTTTGCATTTGGTGGTAACTTAATACAAAATGCAACTATTTGATTACATAGCTACAGAATATATTATTCTGCTGTAAAATTTGAAGATTGTATGAAGTCATTCTTGGGCAGAAAGTGCATGTCCAAGTTGGTCTTACCTCTGTATACTAGGGAAACTGCAAGGATCGAACAGATTTCTGTCTTGAACCACAACAACCTTCCTGCTGCTCAGTGTGCTATCCGCTGACCTGCGCATGCACACTTTGTTAGTATAACTGACCCTGGATTGGCCCTGTTTTATTCTGATTAAAAGGTTACATACAAAGTACAATAATGCAAGATTGGCTCAATCACCATTGTATTCATACATGTGCTAATACCGGAGCTTGGCACACTAAATTGTGTTCCCCCTTTTTCAGGATGTGAATAAGTTTAATTATTTTTCTGACAACAAGGCTGGGATCCAAACTAAAGCTGTGGTGACTTGCCAGAGCTCAGTAGTGCACAGATGGAGAGGCATGGGCTAGTCTTCTTTAGTGATTAAGTGACTGCCCTCCAGGGGAGGGGATACAGAAATAAAGTGATCACAGGGAGAAGCTCGACCGGCAGTTAGGCATTTCAAAATGGATTTCATAGGGCTAAGTGGGTAGTCCAGCTCCTCTTCATTTAGATCTCTGCAGGATTTGCACGAACCCGATTGTTTCTAATCGCATGCCCTCAGGTCCTTCAGGACAAAGTGGTGAACTAGCAGGAGTTTCTTTCTTGCCATGTAGGATTTTAATATACTTTGGCACAGCTTATTCCTGAGGTCTTTCTTTTAAACTCAATCGGTTCCAGACCGGGGGTGGTGGGGTTAGGGGAAGCTTTAATCACCTGTATATCATTTTACAAGATCTAATTAGGAGGCCTAACAAATACGGCTGATTGAAAAACCAAGAAGTTACAGCGTAAACTAGCTGTGTAGTGGAAAAGCCTGTGTGTCACTCACAGCTAAATTCATTAATAAATACATGAACAAATTCCATACCTAAAAAAACTTCCAGTTGAGTTGGAGTGTACAAAATGATTAGCCTAATTATGGGAACACTCCCCTCCCAATAACAATGTGCCTGAAATGGGATAGATTGAGTTTGTTAGAAGAGTATTTGAATTAAGGTGTTATTATTTTTAATCTTCATGCATTTTAAGCCAGGGAGAAAAGTGAGTGTGAGCTGCATCAAACATAATTATTGAGAGAGGAGTGAACATGGTAAGCTAATGTAATTTAGACAGATGAGTTTAGCATGCTAACAAATACAGCTTCCAAGGCCAGGACCAGATATAGGATTTAAAATAGGATGCATTCCTAAATGTGGAAGTTGTCTCCCCTGATATGAAAAGGCAAGGGCTGTGTTTGCTTTCACAGCATTGCCTGCATGGTCAGATTTGTTTTCTTACTTTTTTTGTTGTCTTTACTGGGATGGCTTGGGTTAATATAATGTTTACCAGCAAAATGAAAAGACATTATATCACATCTTGGTCTAAATGAGTCAGCCAAAATAATGCAATTGAAAAGATAAGCATGCTGTAACAAAGCTCAGCAAAAGAGCTTGCGTAATGTCTTTTCCAATACACTTTAATTCCAAAAATGCACTCTGCGTTTTACTTTGTACTCGCACGCTGTTACTAGAGGCTTCTGTGTTTTGCTCTTATCAAATAGTTTCCATAGATTTTTTTTAAATAAAGGTACAGTATGGGATGTTGCTCTTTCTAAATACGAAAGACCCGCCAATTCAGTAGAATCTATTTCCTGTAACTGTTTACTTGGATGTAATTGAGTTGCAACCGTGCTTGTGGAAACCTCCACCCTGATCACGAGAGAGAAAGGGAGGCAATGACAGTTTAATGTTTTCTGCAGCGCTGTCATTTGTGTTAGGAGTTTAAATATTTCTTCAGTGCTCATGGTAATACTGTCTCTTGGGGCACTTAACTAAAGAAAAACTACATTCTTCGAAACAAACAATAAACTGAGGTTCTTTGAAACAAGTCAAAGTTAGAGTAGATTGATAATTCAAGGTCAGTGGGAGTTGATTTTTGATGTGGTGTGCATGAGGTCTCCTACAAAGATTACCTGTGGTGGGCAAGTATCCGTGTGACATAGATTCGGTTCAGCACTTCTGTGCTCTGCAGGCCAGTCCTCTAATGATACAGCTATATGTTTAGATTGTATTGTGGCTTTGTATCAATGTTTTTAAATCAGTGGGCCCTATCCAAAAGGTTTACAATGTTTTGTATCCTGTTTTTCAGCGAGGCCTTTTCTTGAAATTGGCTGATGCCATTCTGAGGTTGAACCCCTTCCAGCAAGGCAAAGCATCAGACAGCCCAGAGATGCAGTTGGTGAGTGTTATTATTTCTTAATAAGCTGTAACTAAGCCAGTACACACCCAGCTTCTCTCTAGACTTCCATGTCAGGAAATGTTGGTGTTTTAGCCCAGCCCCAAAGCAGCTGTGGCTTATCAGACTTGCGGTGATTAAGCTCACCTTCCATTAGCCACACCTGGTCAGTGTTGTTACAAAACCTCAAGTGGAGCTCTCTACTTCCCTGGAGTCCAGGGCAAACCAGGCATATGATTAGAGGAAGACCCCACAGTTTGTTCCACAGTTTGAGACCACAGTGGGGTTTTTTTTTCTTTTTTCTCACCTCGTTTTTTTATTTTTTTTAACTAGGATGTGGGATTTCGGCAGTATTCGCTGCATACCATCCTGGAACAGGAAGTGCTGCTACAGGAGGATGTGGAGCTGATTGAGCTTCTCGACCCCAGTATCCTGTCCACAGGACACTCTGAGCAAGCGGAAAATGGCGACACTTTAGGCCTGCACTTCATAGCAAGTCTAAATTTTTGGTAGTGCCCTGAAAATGCTTCTTCTTTCACCTCACAGACGTGCTACTATACTTTGGTCAGAGTACTAGTTTCCAGGTTAATCTGAAAGTAAATAATGCACTGAAAGTTTTTAAAGGACAGGGTGGTAGACTTCTTGAGACAAGTATGTTGATTGATGTGCACAATGGATTTTCTGTGCTTTTTTTTGGAGGGGGGGTTTAAGTTGGTTGCTCCTTTCTCTTTTTCAATACCACGTGACTTTTACTGACCATTCTCCTAATGTATTCTGGAATTCCATCATGTAAACATGCCTGTATATGAATACTGTTTTTTTTTATCCATTTATAATATATTTGTTGTATGTTTATAGAGTCCCCCTCTTGCGTTCTGTTTGTGCCAGCCTATTCAGCTTTGACACCCTATATTAACACAGAACATTCTAATATTTGTTATCTTTTTGCCCTTACTGTGTAGAAGTTAAATATTGCTGTCAAAGTCGGCAGCCTGGGTGACATGATTTAAATTAATTAAAATAACGTAAGTTGTAAACTAAACTGAGAGCAGGTACAAGCAATGAAAAACTGATCATAATCCTAAGTATGTAATGTAAGACATTTTGTCTCCTCAGGGACCTCTCTGTGCTGGCTGCCTTTATCGGGGTCCTGATCGCCCTGCACCTGCTCTGTGATGATGTGTCTTGGGTGGCCCTGGGGCCCGGCCTCCTCGCTTTCACCGCCTTTGTGTTTCTCAGGGGGCTGAGCCTGTGGAAGACCGCCAGGCTGCGGATGACTATGAGAAAGTGCAACGTCCAGCTGGAGGAGCTGACAGCCAACAGCCGGGCCTTCACCAGCCTGGTGAGGAAAGCACTGCGCCTCATACAGGAAACAGAAGTCATCTCCAGGGGGTTCACCCTGTAAGTCTCTCTTCGCTTCTTTTTTAATTCCATATTTCAATGTACAAACTAATACAACTACACACACACACAAACACACCTCTCTCTTAAGACATGAAAGCTGTTTAGGTTACTTGGTAACAAACTAATTCAAGTTTACATTGCTCACCCTCGTAAAGTAGAACTGTGGAATTCCTTGTATTTTCTGTGAAGTTTATCATTCCATCACTTTATCAGGTCTGCATTGTGTAGAAGAGAAACAGCAGCAGATGCTGGTTTACAGAAACTCCAATCCTGATAAGATTACATTGTTGGAAATGGAAGATAATCCTGATCTCTTGCATGCAGACATCTTTTCCAGTGCTGGAGTTCCATATTTTGTACCAAGGTTTCGTGCCTCTTTTCCACTGTACAACTGAGCCGTGCCAGGGCCGTACTGAGTGTGGTTAAGGAGCACCTGGGTTGTTTTTCTGCCTAAGAGACAAGCCATGCTACTGACATCATAAGCAACGAAAGACAGTTTTTATTAATTAACTCAGTTTGCCAAAAGATGCAAAAAAACAAATGCTGTTCAAAAATGAATAGACCAGCAGTACGTATCTTGTATTGCTATATTTTGTAACTATATTTAGGAATGTCTTTATAATCCACAAATTTTACCGACTTACTAAAGTTCAATTAGTTCTGTTGAAGGGGAAAAAGAAGGTTTTAAAAATATGATTTGCCAAAGATATCTTATTTTAAGGATAGTTGTTTTTTCGGTGCTTGCAAAAAAAAAAAAAAAAAAAGAACCTGCGCGAGCAAACAAGAGCCGTAGTTGTATGTATGGTACAGCTGTACAGTATTTTGTTTGACTATATATTTGTCCAGGTCCAGGATGAAAAATTTGGTAGAATTTTGAGTTTGAGCGTGTGAGTTAAGTGTACTGTACCCGGGGTTAAGGTCCATTTGCTTCAAATCATCAGAAATTCGGGCATAAACTTTCTCATTTCTAACGCACGACTCCAGATCTTCCTGAACACATCTATCTGCCCACAGAGAAACTAGAGCCTGCACTTCCTCACTGTCCCAAGGCTGTACTTTGTTGTTGTTCTTTCTGGAATGTACTGACTGATGCAACGTAATAACGAAAATCCTTAACCCCGCCCCTGGCTTGGCTCAGCTCACAGCCAGATTCAGATGTTTTGTGAGGCTGGAGTTTCACGCTTTGGTTCTCGCTCGGCTCTACAAATAGCCAGCGGAGAACCACCCGTACCCGTACCGTACCGATCCCTCGCGGGTCAGATGAGCCAGTGGAGAAGGGGTATTAGTCTAGTGATGAAATGTCTCTGGCTACACAAATTTGACATGCAATCTTTACGTAACTGTTTAATTTTGTAGGATAAAGAAAATACTCCTTTCAATTTTTTATTTAAATTAAAAAATATGCAACAACAAAAAGAGTAATTTTACAACAAAAAAGCCATTGGCTCCACTTCGTTCAATATCCATGTGGTGTTGAATTTGCAATTTTTCATTTGTCATCGCCCACAATGTTTTTTTTATTTTTTTTATTTAGAAAGTTGACAACCAGCTTGCTCACTATGATATACAAGAGTACAGACTGAAGTGCATACCAGACCCCTGTCCATTAGCTTCTGCTAACTTGGTGAAGCAAAGCCATTATGCCAGCCCCTTCAGCCATTACGTCTGTTTTGTTGTTGTGTGTAGTATGAGATGTTCTGGGACATCTGTACAGTTGTATCACATTTCACTTTTCAAGTTTGCTTGACAGGGTCAGTGCTGCTTGTCCATTTAATAAAGCGGGGCGACACCGTAGCCAGCAGCTGATTGGCCTTCGGAAAGCAGTGTACAAAGCCCTGAGAGCCACCTTCCGAGCCTCTCGGCTGGCCACCTGCCACATGCTGAAGTCATATCCTTTTCATCTGAGACCGCAAAGCGGCTGCTGGGTAAATGGACAGCAGAACAACACAGACCAGGAAGCTGCTTCTCATTAATCTGTCCACTCTGCGCTGTTTATTGTAAGACTCAAGTTGAATTTTACAGCTGGGGGCGAGGTCTGCTGTTGACCTGGAAAAGACAACAGTACTTATGTTATCTTAAGATTTACTGGTTAATGTCTGAAATAAACATGATGGCGCTTTACTTCAGGCATTTACTGAATGAATATCTCTCTTTCGTGCATTGTTTGTAAGGGAGTCCTGTGTAACACCAAGTGCCACAAAATACTGCAATAAGTAAGTAAATATATCTATAAACTGCCTGTCATAATCAAAGTATGATTTTCTGTTGAAAAAAACCAAAGTGTTAAATGATTAAATAGCCTTCAACACTATCGTGAATGGTTTTATAAGCAAATTTACAGAATGTTGGTTGTTCAACATAAGTGGATCCCAATATTAAGTACCATGTTGAACTAGTTGAAATTGCTCAATTGTTCATTACTGTACGCTCATTAATGATTATTTTAATAATGGAAAATGTGTATGCAGAAATATATTCTACCACCATTAATGATTATTTTGTTAATTGGTAGTTTATATGCAGGATTAAATAAATTCTTCGATGATACAGTATACCTGCATTTACCAATAAGCTTTGGTAAATCATAAGTCTTTTTCTTTATAATCTCAGCCATTTACCACTTTATTTGGTAAATATTGACATTTACCGGTAAAACTTAAGATTGACCAGATTTTGACTTTTACCGTAACATATATACTAACAATACCAGTGATATTCTACAAGTTACAGAGTAGACTAGAGAGTTGGTTCTTTTTGGCCTATGGGTATTACAAATCTATGGCTATAAGTTTTGTTTTCACACACATGCTTGCACACTTTTTTTAAACAATGCCTGTAAATGGGAAAGACACACACATTTTCTGATCTTAGTTTCCTTAACCCCTTCCTGAACGTACCCCCTGAACTCGGAGATAGACAATGTGACGAACTATGTATCAGCGGTGCCCCTGAAGGAGTTGGGTTTAGGGTTGAGTGAGGAAGAGCTGTCAGACGAGCAGGCCCAGGAGCTCACCGACGACTACAGTCTCCCCGCACTCAAGGTAACGGGGCCTTTTTTTTTTTGTTAATTGGTAGTTTATATGCAGGATTAAATAAATTCTTCGATGATATTTTTTTTCACTAAACCCAGAAAGTAAAGTTACAAAGGTTAATATGGTAGAACAGTATTTATACCAGTTTGATTCTCAACAGGAGACCTGTAATATATAATTTGGAGAGTGGTGACTTTCTATAGCTCTCATACCACTTAGACAACACAAATTGATGATTTTGCAGAAAAAAGAGGAAGCAAACTTTTTCTCTGGTGTAAACAAGACGGTGCATGCTGCTTCTTAAACTTCTCAGCAGAATATAATGTCCTTCTCCGTGCTTGCTTTTAACAGCAAATGTCACATATTTTATTAATACCCTTAGTTATGTTTTTGCTTTGTGCTTTTAACAGGTACTTTTTCAGCTGTGGGTGGGGCAAAGTTCTGAGTTCTTCCGGAGGCTGGCTTTGCTCCTGTCCCCAGTGCACATGCCCACAGACTCGGGTCTGAGCCCTGAGCATCTGATGCATCAAGTAGTGACGGAGGTGACGGGGCCGCTGCACCGCACGCTGACCACATGCCTAGAGGAACTGCGGCGCAGCTATGAGTTCCACCGCTACTTCGAGACACAACACCAGCCGCAGGGAGGGGGAGAGAGCTCCAACAGGGCCAGGCAGAAGTGCAGGGAGCTCAACAGCCTGTACACTGCCGTGCGCAGCCTCCAGCTCCATCTCAAAGCCCTGCTCAATGAGTATGTGCTGCCGGCTATTGTGCCTCCTCGTCTTGTGGTTGCAATTTGCTACGTGTTTACCTTGGTGGTAATAATGGGCTTTAGTCCCACAGTTGCATGATTTTGTGATCAGACATTACTTGGCTCTTTTTAGATAATTGTTTTCATTTGTTTGTTTTAGTGTCATCTACAATCTGCACTTTACGTCTTCATTTAAGCCAGGCCTATTTAGCACACCACTTGTGATTTCAATAATTTGAAAGCATTGTGTAGCCTTATTACCCATTATACACAGGTATTGTATTTGACTACTTTTTCACATCATGCTTTTTCTCATATGAATTGTTTGTATGTGTGTTTATTGGCATATCGGTAGGAATTTTTTCTGTTTCCTACTTTTCTTTTCTTTTCTTATTGCAGAGTGATCATTCTGGAGGATGACCTGGAGAAGCTGATGGTTTCCGGGGAGCCTCCAGAGATGACTTGCGCAGTGTACCGGGAGCTGGAGCAGAAACTGAAGCTGATCCAGCCACACATGCAGGCCAGTTCAAGCTGCTGGGAGGAGGCTGTGTCCCAGGTTGACAAAATGGTACGCAGAGCCACGGACTGCAAAGGTAACATTTGTTTATAGTATAAATGTTAAGCATGACACAGAGGAGTTTAACTAGCTGGTGCCCATTCAGTAACCTTGTGCAGGGATGCCTACCTAAAGAGGAATTCATAAAGACAGAAATATTTAAAGCGATCCTCTGAGTTGAGAAGATTGCACCCGACTGGATTCTGTAAAGGTTTGCGATCTGGGGTGCCATGTAAATTATCATTTACTGAAAAAAAAAAAATATAATAATAATAATAATAATGATATATATATATATATATATATATATATTGTAACCGAGCTGCAACTCAGTCAGGTTCGTTGCCCCTTTAAAACACCGACCCAGGACACAGAAATGAAGTTTAAAGCGCTGACGCACTATTTTTAATAATCACACAAAAACAAAAATAAACAAAACAAACACCTAGCTCTATACGAGCACTAACTAGACACACAGAACCTAAGCTAAATGGCAGGACGGCTAAGCCGTTTACCTGCTACACAAACTCCAACAAAACCACACAGGTTTACACTGTACACACTTAATGACTGCTTGGAAGCAGAGCCCCCCTTTCTGCCTCATTCTCCTCAGCAGCCCTGAGCAAACTGACTGCCCTCTTTAAATACCCTGCACCTGGTTCTAATTAACAATAATTACCAGGTGCAGGGGATAATTAATAATAAAACAATTAACAAATTAAATTAAACAAAGCAAAACAATTAAATTAAAACAAATGTGCATTCGCACTTGTTTTTTCATGCAGGGGGGATTAACCCCCTCCCTGCTGTGTTACTATATATATATATAGGCACAATTTTTTTTACAAAATAAAATATTTAACCATCACTAAAACCCAAACAAAGGAACCAGCGTGTAGTACTCCCACCATTACCATTTTGAATTTTACAAAAACTCCATACAGAACCAGATCACTTCCATTTTCCCTTTTTTTTAGCTCTGACAGGCAGTAAGAAATTTAAAGAGACAGAGCACCCCTGCGAATCAGATTTCTGGAAGTTACATTGAGGTGTATTGAAAGCTGTAGCTTGAAATGTGGAAATTTTTCACTTTATTATTATTTATTTCTTAGCTGATGCCCTTATCCAGGGCGACTTACAATTGTTACAAGATATCACATTATTTTGACATACATTTACCCATTTATACAGTTGGGTTTTTACTGGAGCAATCTAGGTAAAGTACCTTGCTCAAGGGTACAGCAGCAGTGTCCCCACCGGGATTTGAACCCACGACCCTCCGGTCAAGAGTCCAGAGCCCTAACCACTACTCCACACTGCTGCCACTGCTTCTGGATTGATAGTAAATGGATAACATTTAGGGTACCACTAGCTTAATATAATGTGTTATATGTATTTGAAGAGTGACTAGTTTTGAAAAAGCTTTTAATGTCTGCTCATTTAAGGAAGATCAATCAAGTGAGTTTTTTTGTAAAAATATGTTATTGCCTCCTTTACATAGAGCAGGCAGTCACATTATGACTGTTCCTATTCAGTGCATTGGTGGTCCCTGTAGCTCTTTAGTAGTGCTGGTCCTGTGAAAGGTTTAGTTAGTTTAATTGGAAATAACTGTGACTCATTTCCTTACAATGAACACTGTTGCATTCCTCCTTCTCACCTTTTGGGAGATTAGGCAACAGATGGGAGATCTATTCATATGGTAAACAGGCCAGTTTTTAGTTGCCTCCCTACATATAAATCACTGTCCCAACTGTATTGGCATTTCCTAGTGAAGTGAGGTTTGAAGTGTTACTTGCTATTAATTTGACCGGACGATGCATGACTTATTGCTTTTGTTCCTGTACACAACTATTTTGGTCTTCATTGACTTTTGCTGAGATGTTGTCTGCTTTGTGTCCAGTAACCCGTGCATTTTCATCCTTAGGCTATGTTACGTCAATGGTTATCTAACCACAATAGTTCACCCATTAATTAAAATGTTTGTCACAAGATGTATAGTGCTGCAATACAGGCTAATCCTGCACTGGAAGATAAACATTGGAAGGCAATGTAACTTCACACTTGTCCCCTATACCCTGTACCCTCAGTTAAGTTTATTATTAAAATGATCAGGAGCCAAGAGTTTGAGCAGTAAGGCTCCTATGAAATAAATTGTTCCTCCCCTATAGCTGCATGAACAACTCCTAATAGTAAACCTACAGACTCAAGTAAGACTTAATGCTGTGATCCTGTAAATGTGGTCAGTTCGGAGCAGGTTTAGCAGGGACCTGATTGCTCGAATTCCTGGCACCTGATGATTTCAATAATATACATTCATTCAGGACTGGGTGCAGAGACTCATGTGAGATTCTAATCATGCTGCGTTTTCTGAACCAAATATATTTCTGTGTTTTTGTTCTGTACAGTACATGGTATTCTAGATCAATAAATCACTACGTGCACTAATGTTTGCTGCCTTTAATATTCCCTGCAGGAAAGCCTGAAACTCCAGGTGAGAGCTTCACTCCTGTCCTGACTCCCACATCCCGTCCTGTCACACTGATTGAGGACAGAGATCCTGTCCCGGAGGAGCAGGTACTAAGTGTGATGGTGTTACACGAGCTATGTAGGAGAGCAGGAACAAGGGACTACTATATAAGTAGTCTTACTACCATCTAAAAACCACTGTGTTTCATCATCACATATTTTGTTTAATTACAATTATTGACAAAAACAGATTTTATGAAAATGTGTTTGAGGTATCATGATTTTGAGGCAGATTTATTAAGCTTTTGTTTCAATACTTTTGTAAAGTGGTATAAACAAATTGCTGATGTTTCAGAACTTGAAAAGAACAAATTAGGTGTACGTAGAAGCTCTTACAATACACAGTGGGTTGTTTTGTATAGTTCTGAAAGATAAGCAGTTTTTTATTTGGAAATTGAGCAATTTTGCGCTGAGAAAAAAAATCGTAAATCTGGCTCTTTGTTTTATAAAGTCAGAGCACGTTGTTGTTGTTGTTGTTATTGTTGAACTGGAAGCAGTAGGTGACAGTGCAGAAGAAGGGGCAGGTCTGCTCCTGTAGAAAGATCAGGAATTGCATAAATAGGGGACTCTAGACAGAATCACTGCAGGTTTTTTTTTGTTTGTTTACTGAAAAGCACATTTGCCTCATCAGGAGCTGGAAGCCTATGTGGATGACTCCGAGTCAGATGGAGAGGGCGGGGGGGGCGGGTTTGACTACCTGTCTCCAGAGGAGAGAGCGCGGCAGAAGAAGGAAGGCGAGGAATCCAAGAGGGTCTTACTGGAGCTCAAATCAGTGCTGGGGCTCCGAGCCTCCGAGATGGAGAGGCAGAAGTGGAAACAGCTGCTGTTCAGCGATCAAGGTCAGGGTGATGCATGAGTGTATGTTAATTACATGTAATTTAGAGTGTAGGTAACGTTGAACATTTTGTAACTTTTGTAAGGACTGAATAAGGCACATACATTAGGTTTGACAGTTTTGCCTGAGTCATCCCTACTTGTGGAATACTAACCATAAAACATGTCTTTTTTATTATTTGTTTGCTTTTTAATTAATTATTTTCTATAAATTTGGAATCGGCAATTATTTTACCCCTGATTTTCTCCCAATTTGGAATGTCCAGTTATTCAACCCGGCTCACCGCTGCAACCCCCGCACTAATTCGGGAGAGACGAAGACGAGCGCTCGCATCCTCCGAAACGTGTGCTGTCAGCCATCTGCTGTTTTTTGCACTGCAAGCCCGCCTTGAAGCCATTACAGGAACTACAGTGTCGGAGGACCACGCAGTTCTGAATTGCACGCAGGCAGGCTAGCCACGGGTTGCTGGTGTGCGGTGAGCCAAGGATTCCCCAGCTGACCTAAACCCTCCCCTCCCGGGCAACGCTTGGCCAATTGTGCGCCGCCACTGGGAACTCCCGGCCACGGTCGGCAGTGGCATAGCTTGGATTCGAACTGGCGATCGCCAAGATATAGGGCACATCCTGCACTCTGGGCGGAGTGCCTTTACTGGATGCGCCACTCAGGAGCCCTGTGTTTTTTTGGTTTTTTTTAAATTTTTTATATTTACTATATTTCACTGTTGACTGTGGTTATATCATACATAATTGACAGAGGAGTTGAGGACTTGCAGAGGTAGATTTGGAAAAAGAAAATTAGAATGGAAGATGCATATATCCCTCCCCCACATCTGTTGCAAACTACTTTCATGTCATCCAAATCCATGAGATAGACAGTATATGAAAAAAATAAGTACAAAACTTGCATAAAAATGTTAATTTAATGCTGTGGAAACCAGCTTCTAATGCACAAATATGGAAAATATATTTTTATTTTCACATGAGAGCAAGGCCTTTTGTGATACTGTTTAGCATGATCATACTGTAAACACATTGGAAAAAGCTGTGGGAACCAGTTGTTTATTTCTAATACAGAACTTGAACTTGTTTTATGTTGGTTAAAGTGGAAGCATCTCGAGCTCACAGTACTAACTGTGGTTTTGTGCCGAGGAGTCAAATTGGGATGAAATCTTCTATACAATAAATGCTGCCAAGAGGAAGCTAATCTACGTGAAATGAATGACCCAGCTGGACACCCAGCCTGACCGAAAAGGCTCGTGCAGAGCGAAACGGTCTGTGCTGATATTCTACATCCTAAAAAGGCAATTCCACCAGAGTGTGTGGGAGAGTGATAATGACTGTGGAGGTGGATATTGGCAACTCGGAGGGTTTCAGAGTGGTGCTGGCATTTAATTTATGTCCAATGGCATGGATTTTGGGGTTGCAGGTTCATGCTACAGTTGCTGAGAATAGGAATTAATAGTTTTTGAGTGGTCACAGCTAGCAACATTGGTCCATTCAAACAGCTTGCAACATACTGTAATGCAGATATATCAGTTTGTAGCCTGTGTTGAATGCTTTATAGTCCTGTCTATTAAACTTTTAATGTGTTTTACATATTTATATGCATTTAATTTCTATTGCTTTCCAGCTATTTTGAAGCCTATAGTGCCTGCAGAGACTTTAGAGCCCGGTGGTACCCCCGATTCACCCCTGGACACAGCCTCCCCTCCACAAGAGTACAGTCAGTATAATAATGCCCCTAAAGGGGAGGGTGATTGTAGCAGTGAGTTCACTGGCAGTGCTGCAGTCTGTCAGACAGAGTATTGCTGTGCTCTGCCAGAGGGGGCGCAGAGTGAGGAGGACTCTACAGACAGGGAGACATTGAACTCCCACAGGGCTGAGGGAATGCTGCACTATCAGTACAACGGCACGGAAGCAGATGCTGAGAATGATGTAGCTGCTGCTGAAACCAGGCCCTCCCGGGACGATTTGGGAGTTTTGCCAGCCACTGTCCACGAGAGGCTGAGTGGACTGCATGGGTCTGCAGCCATCGGTTTCAGCTCTGCTTTAGCTGCTCAGGCAGCGGCCAGATCGTATGCCTTCTCCAGCATGCAGGAGCAGACCTTTGGAGAGGATGAGGATGAGGATGGGGGGGAGGACGGAGGAAAACTGAGCAGTGACTCTGAGGAGTAGAGAAGATGGAGCTCTCTTACTGGCACGCATTCTTGGAAACTGTACAAAAGGATATTAATTTTCATAGAAAATTATTATTTATAGAAATCCTGTAAAGATATATCTGTTTAATTGTGTGATTTTTAAAACACAACTTTTATTTTAACGACAGAAAAGTATTGTCTTTTATGGATGAACAGAATACGTAACCAGCTTTAATATTCTTGTACCTCATTTCCACTGTCCATAATACTGTTCTGGAAATCATTCTTGATTAGAACCCACTTTGTAACTGTCCTTCTTCCCCTCAGCATGGGGGGTCCACATTGGCTGTGCGGTTCAAAAGATGAATACCTCATAATGGGTCAATATGGCTCTGTCTTCCCACAAATGCTCTTTGTACATTTTTTTTGTTTTGTAGTGTGTCTGAGATGGTAACAAACCACTGTGAGCTGTTTAAGAACGGTGCTTAACAAGAACTCATTTGAGCATGCTTCTGTTTGAGCTGGGCAACACTGGACAATGGAAATGTAGTATTGAAGCACTGTACATGGAGTATATCAACCCTCTGCCCTACCGTCCAGCAAACTGGGCAAGGTGCTGAAACTCACGGGATTTTCTGAATGATAAAGATTGCTTTTCTTGGTCTTAATTGCCAGCTCAGTATTTTGATGGTGGGTGACAAGAGTGGACAGACAACTGAAGCAGAGACATACCATGCTGCTTTAAACAAGGAAACACACTTAATCAGTGGTGGGGATTGATATGCAGTGTCTGACCAGAGTAACAGCTGCTGAGGCCTTGCCTCTGTCATTACATAGTAGTGGTGTTTTGAGTAGAGCAGCGAAGAGTATGCCAGGTAATGTTGAAAATACCGGTTGTGGTCTTGGGTATGGTACCTGTACATTTGAATGTATTTCTAAAAGCTAAACCGGGACATGTGCTCTGAAGATGGACTTGCACTTGGTCTTTAGGGCAGGTACGAAAATACGTCTGTTTCTTTAACAACATGATTGTTTGGTGATTTATTTCATGAAAATGTGTGGGGTTTTTTTGGAAACTCATCTGCTACATAACTCTGTAGCCTTCTGTAAACCAAATGCAGTGATACTGCATTCACGATGTCCGAGCCAACATCTGTTGAATGGTTCACAATTGCATGCAGTTTTGTTGCATTTGTTATATACAAATGATGAGATGGAAGGATTGTATTCTAACAAAACATTCTATGCTAAAGGGCACCCTTGATTGTGTTTTACCAGTCATTTGCTCACCAATACATCTCACAAAAGGAAAAGGGGTTTTCATTGATGTAACAGAAAATAGGCCATTTATTACACATCATGCTGTTTAATTACAACACAAGGATGAAAGGGTTTTGCTGTCATAGTACTGGTAAAATGATACGCTGACAGCTGGTTTCACAAGCCTTGATTATCACTAATCTTGGACTACCTTACCTAGAATAACATTAGGTAGTCCAAGACAGGGTTGGCTGATTTAAATCAAGTCGATTTAAATCACTTGATTTAAAAAAAAAAAATCCTTGATTTAAATCATTTTTTCATTTACTACCTATTTTGTATAGTTTCTCAAGGAAAAGACACAAAAAGTATGTTTCAAAAACCTTATTAACACAAACATCTTAAACTCTTACTGTCTATAAACTAAAACTCTTAGGGCTGTATTCTGATCGCAGCCGAAGTGCAAGTGCAAGCGCGAACAGCGTTTGCCCCCGATTCTGTGGCGCATAAATGGAGTGAAGACGTAAAAAGAAAAAATACTGCAATGAAATGGTATTCTGAAGACTTGCCTTGCCCTGCCCTGTTATAGACCGCCTGCCCCATCATTAACATATTTGCCTAAGTGATTCTGATGACAGGGCAATGGGGTCACAAATAAACAACTCAGCACTGTGTTAAGACCTGCTGAAACCAGGTTTATTTAGTGGTGCAATCAGGAACTTTAACAATTGAACACGCTATAAAAAGCAAAACAGTCCTAAGTAACAACTGCGTGTGTTTGGACTGACACAGAAAGAGGAAATCAAAGAAAGAAAAGTAAAAGAAAAGAATGACTGGTATGAGTCGGGTATTTGTCTCTGGCGTTCGCCATCGCTAAATTCTTGTAGTTCACATTCAGAGGATGCGACAATGATAAATAATTTCATTTGAGATTGAGTGATTTAGTTTGATATGTAACTATTCACAAACCACCATTTCCAACATCCTTAAATTTACAGTTTGGAGGGACGGTAGAGCTACAACTACGGTACAACAACAAAAAATCCATAATTACAAAGAAAAAAGAAAAAAACATAAAAATCAATTTCAATAAAAAAAAATCTGATTTAAATCAAATAAATCAGATTTTTCTGATTTAAAAAAAAAAGAAAATTGCCAACCCTGTTCCAAGAGTAGTTCTAATCGGGGTCTGTGAAACCAGCCCTAAAACTAATACAGTAGTCCCACGTGTCCGCCCGTTATATATCCACCATGATCAGCCTTCAGCAACGTTAGTTTATTATTGAACAGAGAAGATTAGTTCAGCGATTGTAGATCCTACCAAAGTGTTCGTACCCTGTGTTGTATGTGATCCGTGCGCTGTCATTGCTGGTAATGTCACGTGAGCTGTTCTGGGTGTTGATATGTAAATAAATCCTGTTCGCCTGCGGGTCGTATCAGCTTCAACCTCCGTCTCACTCTCCTGCCTGTCACTCAGCAGCAAATGCACGCACCCACACAGCAGACGACTACCCTGTCACAAGCATTAATACCCTGTATCTTTCTAAACAAGGGATTTAGGGGAGCTCCCTAATAAAAGCTGAATCTCAAAACAATAATTGTGTGAATATAGTAATTGTTACAGCTGTGTACAATGGGATTTAAAACAGGATTCATTTATCCGCCCTTACTCTGGTCCCACCGCAGTCGGATACGCGACAGATTACTGTATTTGTAATCTAATGTAAACCAAAAACATGGTACAAGGCCCTGTATCAAAAATGACAATTACCATCACCAAAGTTGTGATATTTTGTTGATAATATATAGATTTCCCAAAAATATTGTTTGTTTGATTTTTCTGTCTACAGCTTAGATAAAACAGCACACACAACTTATATTTTACAAATAGTTTTACCTTTTACAAAAATAAAAACATCACATTTTGTTCACTCCAAATACATCTTTTAGCAAGACTGTATAATTTGTGAAAAAAATAACAATTTTACATATTAGATTTGTATGATGAAATTGACCTTTTATTAAAAATGTTTTTTTGTGTAAACCTCCTGTGTAATCTAAGAGCCCTCCTTACTGTTGTTGCTTTGTAATATCTTTGTATGAAGGATGTTGACGAGGCACATGTACTGTGTGGATTGCACTTAGTTACAACAAACCATTGACTCTGATCTGTTATCCGATATTTTAAATAAATATTCCTGTATTGATTCATGAGTGATTTGTCTTTGTTTTCACATTCCAAGTCCTCTAAACACTACAGGTAAAAAAAAACTATTTCATTTAGATCTTTTATTTAACATCATGTAATCAAACAAACTACGAAATGAAATCGCAAAAGTCTATTGGAAGCTATAATAGTAGTACAGTATTTGACTTTATGAAGCAAAATTTGTTACTTCTATAGGGTGGTGCCAAACTTTTGTCCATAGCTGTAAACTTACAACACTAGGCCTTTTTATTCCAAAAACATTAACATTTTGGGAATCCAGATTTTTATCTGTAACTTGATTATTCTGCTTCTGCGTTGCTGTTGAATGTTTTGAACACTGATTGAACTATAACCTTAACTGCTGGTGTTCCAATGGATATATTCAAGTTTTATTTAGCAATTCTCATCAGATCAAGATTTTTGAAACGACCCTTCAAAGTGAAAGATGGTTGGTTCTTTTTCTTTCTGTCACAGAGCAGGTGGCTCCTTTTAAAACGTCACAGATTCTTGAACTGACACTGACGCAATGCATACATTCGGTTTCTGAGAGTATATTAAATGGGTGTATCGCTGGTGTGCAAACACTCCAGAGCACTGTGCTTTAACTGGGCCTCCCGCATTCAATCTTCATGTAAGTAATAGAAGACAGTCTGACATCATATATAAGCTAAAACCAATTGTTTATGTATATTATCTGTAGTTTTGCATTTATTGTTAATATGACCTGTTTTCACCACTGTGGTGGTGGTGGGTATTGCTAGAAAAATAATAAATGATTTGTCTTCACATACCAGATGGTACAGCAAAGGGCTGAATTCTAAAATCCCCTTTAATGTGTATAGATCCAAAGCCAGGGATAATACACATGATCAGGCTGTTATTTTAGCCATCTCAGATAAACACATCCAGTTCCAATGCATAACTCTGTTTCTCTTTTACTGAAGGACTCTGCTGGGTTATCTGCATTTACTGTACTCTGTCCTACAGGGCACAAAGCAAATAGTTGCATGTTTGTAACTGTCAGCAACCTGGACTGTGCTCTTGTCTTTGTTAATGGGAGATTTTGAATGACATCTGTCATGTTGTGGAGATGTGCTGCATTCTCCCTGTGCTCCTTGAGTCGTGTTACTTTCAGAAATCTCCCGATGAGGGCTGTAAAACAAAAAACAATAACTTGTACTATTTAATTGTGGGTTAACGTTCAACAACTGGTCCCATGCAGCTCAGTGTGAAGTCTGCAACAGTTGTTGAATTGAAAAGACTACAGCAGACCTTCTTTTATCACTTGCACAATCCTTTGAAAGTGCTAGGAGCTGACATGGTGTGCCAGAAAAGGTCATAGGTTACACCCTTCAGCATGCTGTATTTGATGACACACTAAGCCATTGTAGTACCCCACTGTTGGCAGTGCAAAAGTTGGCCATCTGCTTTTTAATCATATGTACAGCTTCATAGCATTGATTCCTACACCTAAATAAGTAAGTAAGTAAATAAATAAATAAATAAATAAATAATACAAGATATATGGAAAAATGCTAAAGAATACCTGAATCTGAAATCTGAGAGAAGGCTGAGGCCCATGCAATAGTTGCCACGTGTTGTAGAAATCTGCTTTTGTAGGTCTTTAATAGAGTTGCTGTACCCATTAAAAATATAGTCCGCAAACAGCAGCTTTCCACAAATATACATCTGTGAATAAAGGTGTGGAAAGCTATTAGTGAACTGCAAGTTCAGTGTACTTGGATTTCTACCCAAGCAGATACCTGGGGAAACAAAACAGAAAAGTTACCATCCCCTTTATCCCCTCTTGTCTGTCCACTAGATACATTTTCTTTAGGTTTCTTTAAAATTAATGAACACTGTCCAGTTGCCATGTAGCAACTTGATATCTAACCCCCATTTGGGATTACTTGGTCAATATCATCAAAACATGAAGAGGTTTTCAAAATAAATAACTGGGAAAAAAAAAACAAAACGTTATCCTATACAATGTCTTGAGGCATATCTGAATTCCATTTCCAGCCACTTCAAACATCAACATGCAAATGTGGACTCTGTGGGGCACAACTGTATTAGTAACATCTGGACCATTTCCTGGAATCTGTTCAGCGGGGAAGTCTGTGTTGGCTGGTGTTGGTAAGAACATTTTACAGTGCCTTACAAAAAAACATATACTGAAAACTGTGATAACAATAATGTTTTGGGATTTCAATGGGTCTGCTTGTAAAGTCTTCCTGGGTGAGGCATTATGGGTGGCTACTGTTTGTTACCATTGTGTGAATTGATTTGATTTCTGAGGCACAGACTAATCAGTTTTCTGGGTATAATGGACATTGGCTCACACTAAACCACTGGTACGGAAAACAGCATCACTTTCAAAAACCATGTAACAAAACATTTTGCTGCAAACGTGTTTTTAAAAAGGAAACCAGTGTTTATAATGTTTCAAAGATCTCTGGTGTTGCTTCAGTAAACCCTCACTGCTTCTGTTATGCCAGAAATGTTTTCGAAATGCAAAAATAATCAATTTTAGTTATACAATAATATTTGTCTTGGACAAGATTCAGATTAAACTGTAAAGTCAATAATTTTGAATGAGTCTGCTGTCTCACTTGATATGACAAAGCCATATCTTCAACTACTAGTGTGCACAGCTGGATGTGCACTAAGCTTCGAGGGGCTCTATGCTCAATACATAAACCAGAATAATACAAACTCACAGCCCACCGGGAAGAGGGACATACTAAGACTTTTACAGTCAGATAACCCTTCACAACAGCTTTACAGCTCCATATTAAAGCAGATGTGCCCTTTTCATAAAACAGCTGGGATTTTATGTTCATGACCTTGCCACCAAGAAAGGAACATAAAAGATTCAGGTCAGGAAAAGCTATTTATTGCCCCTTTGAAACTAATAATAATATTATTGATCACAAAAATGTCTAGTTTAGATTCATTTTGTTTTGAGTTGTTTAGGTGGGATGGATACCACTTTTAATACAGCAGATTGTTGTAATTGAATTCCTTCATCTAGGTTCTGTAGGACAGGTAATTTTTATTGTGTTATAACAAAGCTATATATTCATGTTTATGTTTGTTTATGGAATAATAAAGCACTAGTCTTGGTTGTAGGAGCTGACATGTTCATACGTACACACACACACACACACACAACTCTTAAGTGAACTATGTTTCGTACCGAGAATAAGCAGGCAGTGTTCCACTGGATGCCATTCAGGAGTCTGAAGGAAGGTGGATTTGCACAGATGTCAGGAAGACTTTGCCAAGAGCAGAAAAAGACAGCTGCCCTTGGGAGTCCACTACATTATTACAATTCCTTTCTTACTGAAAATAACTTAATGTAAGAGGTATTATTCAATATAACCTGCTATAAGAACGAATATTAAATAATGAAATCCACATGTCCTGGGTTCAGCAGAGGACCTTTAAATTCAAAGCTATGTCAATGAAATTCAACCCGGCAGCTGCAGTAGTTATGCTTAAAATGTATACTGGGCATCTATATGTTAGTACTGAAGCTTACAGTTCTGCCATCTAGTCTATGGCCCGAAATGTACTAAGCATTTACTCCAGTGCTGCATTTGCACCATTTTGTTTTTCTAAAATGGAGAAGTTATAATATTGCACAAAAGTTATTTAGAATTTGTTTCAAGGTATGGCCATGTACTAAAATGAGATGAGCTCTTTCGCAAGTAAGCTCCAATGCCATAAAGAAGACCATTTCCAGTATATAAGGTGTGTAGAAATGCTCTGCTCACATACCAGGAGCCACATTGTGTCTTTGCAGCAGTAGAGAACCCTGGGGGACAGTTTGTGTCCCCCGCTGTGGCGATGTCATACTTCACCAGGCGGAACGAGTCTAGTCGACACTGGGGGCACAAGAGAAAATACAGCAGCCGCTAAGTGGTTTAACAGAATAATGTTAAATATAAACAAGGCTTCAATAGTCACTGTATCAGTGGCCTCAGCACTGAAAGCCAGTTTCAAGCTGTTGCAAGTTTGGAAAAAGTTTATGGAGGGTGTAACCACTTTTTCTGAGCACTTCCAACTAAACCTCATACAAAAATAAAGAGAGTGAAGGCTCATAAGGCCATTTATTTTGTTCTGCAGGTTTTTATTGTACCAGATGCAATTTCATCAATTTCCTTTACACATATTTTATTCTTTGAATATAAATAAACACTTACACAAACTGCATGTTCATTTACAGACACCTCTTTGAAAGTGATTACAATTATAAAGGGAAATAAGTAAGACTTTTACAGATCAATTCAACTTCTTGATCTTGTTTGGACAGTTTGTCACCAACTGTTACAGGGCTTCCTAATCATTTGAACATTACTTCCTTATGTCATTGTTTCACCAGGACCAAAAAAAAGTGCAGTTTCACACGATTAAAACCTGTGGATTTTCCAATTGGCATTTAGCCTGGGATCTTGAAATGCAAATGCTGCACTTTTAAGGGGACAGTCAGCAGTTAAACAGAATTAACCCAAAAAAGCAATTGACAGTTAAAACCACTGTCACCAGCTCACATAATAACTCTCTCATTACAAACTGCATTCTGCTACAGCAGGTTGTAATGGCTTATTTTAAAATATACCTCCCTGTATTCTTAAGTTAGTCACAACAAGAAATCCTCAAACAGGTTAAAACAAGGAGATGGGTTGAGAAAAAAAAATTTGATGAAAAATGTTCAAAAGTCTATTTTAATTATCTAAATACTGTCGTAGGTGTTTTTATCCCTTGAATTACTTCTTTACCTCTTTATTAATATGTGTATTACTGCTGTGTCTCACTATCTGACTCACAAGCACAGTATTCTTATTTAGGCTCGTTGTCTCAGTACCTGTACACAAGGCATGCTTCTGTTTTTGTTTTTCTTCTCATACAGCTTCTCCAGTATGTCCACACTGAGGCTGCTCTGTGGGTTTGACGAGGAGACCACACACACCACCATGATCTGCTCGATGCCTGGCATCTGCCCTGTGATGAAGGCGTCATACTCCAGGTCTGTCAGGCAGGGGGTCTGATGGTTGCTGCACCTGCACCTCTTCTTCTCTCCTTCCCCCATCATCATACTTCTAAGAAGCACAGGGCAGGGGTTGTGGGAACTCAGCAGTGGCCTGTAGTTTTTGGGACTTTTGTGTATTACTGGCCTGGGGAGCAGATGAGAAATCAAGAGCTGTTTAAGACCCTCTGTTACCCAGTGAGTATTCATGATCTCCCACACGCTGGGTAAAGAGGATTGTAGTGTTCAGTCAGGGTGTGAGGTTAATACCCTTGCTTTAATTTGACAAGCTCAATGGGATTTTAAATTTCTTAAGCAGAAAGGATCTTCTTAGTAGACCACAGCAACACTATCAGCAGAGCTCTCCCCCCCCCCCCTTTCCCTCCTATGCCTTTATTTTTTCCTTACTTTTGGCTGAACATATTTTCTACTATAAAGAGACCCCAGCACTATAGTATATCAGGGTTGATTTGAGCAGTATGTTCTTAGGTAACATGTTCAGTACGAAACAAGTTCATGTCATGAATCTATTGAAAACTGCTTTAAAAAGACATTAGTTGGTTGATTCCTGTAAAGGGGAATCTTCTAAGTAATCCACCTCCTGGGGGCGATAGAGCTGATCACTCTAACCTATTTACTGTCCTTACCCTAATAGTACAGTGTTCTGGATCCTTGTTGTGAGGTTGCCTGTGATACAGTGGGCTCTTCCTTCACATTCCCACTTACTGAAGAAAAGGTCCTATCAAAGAGGGGATGAACACATTGACAGCTCAGAGCATACAAGTTAATATTACAGTAACCAAAGAGCTTGTGGCATTCATTAGGATTCAAACAAGGATGATACACTTTCAAAACATTTTGATCATTTCAATTACAGTTAACAGAGGGTGGGTCTGTGTGCCAGGTAAAATATGTCATTCAAATGAATAGCAATTACAACATTTGTCCAGTGGGAACCAACCTATTACAAGAAAAAAAGTATTGTAATTTAGACCTAATATGCAGATATTGGGATACACCTAGTACTGTAAGTACTTAACACCCTTTCTCCCCACTCCCCATCCAACAGGAACAAAAAGTAATGTGAATCACATATGGGCTGAATAGGTCTCTACATAGTTGTTTTCCCCTGTTACCTTGATGACTGGGAGCTTCTGGGAGGGTCCCAGGGTTCCGTGCAGGGGCGAGAGGAAACGGAAGAGGCTTGCCTCAGGATTGTTGCTCTGTGGCTGGACTGTTTCAGTCTCCTTCCACTCCATATAAATGGGGACCAGTGAAGGTGATGCAGCTGACTTAGTTTTGCATTTCAGGATGGTCCTTTGAGGTGTGCTAGACATCTTAGAAATATCTGGCAAACTGATTCCTAAGATCAAATCAGAAAACAAGAATGCACTGGGATGTGATCAATTATTTAATGTAATTTAAAAAACTTAAACCAAACTGCATATAAGTGCACTAATTAATTATTTCCTGAAAGGCAGCTCATGTATTAAATTAACTATGTCATCTTACGGTACTTTACACTGAATAAAACAAAACAATCTCTTTTGGCTTGCCTATAGCTATACGATAGTGTTCCATCCAGTCATCCAATATATTCTTGATCTTTCGCTGAAGCTTCCTCAGTTCCTGTGCTGCCTTCACTCCCCGCACATGACTTGGTCCTTCTTCTGGGATTTCTAACATCTTCACAAGCTTGGAAAATTAATTTGAAGATTGTGTGGCTTCCTGTTATATAAAAAAGAGCCGCAGTTCAAAATTCTCTTGTTCCCAAACTTCATGTATAACTCACCAGCTCATCAGGCCATGGAGGGATTACGTTTGTAAGTGGAGAGAGGGACACTTGCACACTCCTGCTGCCACCTATAGGATAGATTGATTGAAGTCGGGCTCACAACTCGAACACTAATAAAGTCATTCACCTGCAAAAAAGGAAAAGGCACCTATTTCAACTTCCATAGCATTAAACCTATCTGTGTGAAACACAAAACCTCACCCCAACCCTGGCAGTTATCTTATTCACAATGAGTGAGACTGACACGATCAGTGACCACATTTTGAACGAATAAAAACAAGGAAATTATTATTTATTTACATAAAACAGTATGATAAAATTCTAAACTATTTTTTGTATCCAGCAGTGTTACAGAGGCCATTTCTGAACAAGATCAGGTACCACCCAGTAGATCTGCTATTCCAAAGTCCTGTCACCTCTCAAATAGTATGTCTGCACATGCCACATTCAGGATGCTCTGTTGCATTGTCCATTACTACACAAACAGTATATCAGATAACTGATAAAGATATGTCACCTCATCCTGAATTATCACTCTTAGAACAAACTCACACCCATACTGTTGCATGTCCGTAGTTTCATTGTGTCACTTGCTTTAACAGTGTTTCTTGTTTCTTTCAAACTATTAACACTAATGACACAAAATAAAATGGAATGATTATACCTGTATCAGAACTGTCTCATTCAGTTTCACTCCCTGTGCCCAATTCCATTCTTTCGTGACTGTGCCTTCCTCATCAGTCAGTAGGCCCCCGTCTTGATCAAGCAATAGTGCCACTGTGTTGCTGAAACAGGAATTACAAATAAAAAAGCATTATTAAAGACCATACTTTGAAAATAATCAGGTAAGCATGCAGTTCAAGGTCTGGTTTCTGTTGAAGTGCACAGGAAAGGTAAACTGTGGACGGATGTAGTAACAATAACATTTTAGTATCCCAACAGTATTTACCTGCCTGAATGACAAACACTGGCGTGTCCAAAGGGTGTGAAAGTAGCAAGTGTGTAAGGATCTGATGAGTCACTGAACACATTAGTGTAAAATCCACCACAGGGCAGGCCTAAGTAGCTCTGGCAGACGGCAATGCGACCTGAAGGGTAGCTGAATGCCTCTAGTTAAGGAGTGCTTACACAGGTACCACATTCTACACACAATACACAAATACAGGCTTTCCTAGATAAAGTCGGACTTCTTACCAGTATTTTCTTGTTTTTTAAAGACAAAGAAAAAGGAATTGTGCACTGTCTTTGGTGTAGCCAGCGAAAGAGCAACACAGGGTAGCTAGAAATGTAAACGATACACTGGAAACAAGTTTGAACATGCAAGGAACTGACAGATTGTTGAACAGTGTTTGTTTCATATGTCACAGATAAAATATTATGAAGGGATTTACAGTTGTTATTGTCTGACAAAAGAAAGGACACTAAATAAATGAAGAGCCGTCAATGATTGTGTAGTGCAGTTTCTGTAAGGACGGGTCTTCCTGCTTGAGTTCTGGAATCACCGGTCTCCCATTGACCAGTGTGAAGGAACAGTTCTTACTGCCCTGCTTCTTGTACTTGGCAATGGCTTTGTTTCTGACATCCCCATAGTGGCAGCAGTGTGGAGTAGTGGTTAGGGCACTGGACTCTTGACCGGAGGGTTGTGGGTTCAATCCCCAGTGGGGGACACTGCTGTTGTACCCTTGAGCAAGGTACTTTACCTAGATTGCTCCAGTAAAAACCCAACTGTATAAATGGGCAATTGTATGTAAAAAAATAATGTGATAACTGTATAATGTGAAATAATGTATAATGTGATATCTTGTAACAATTGTAAGTCGCCCTGGATAAGGGCGTCTGCTAAGAAATGAATAATAATAATAATAATAATAGTGATGCAGAATGACTGGCATGCTGAACCCTGCTTCCTTCAGATTACTTGTTTGTTCATTTCTGTATTAGATGACAAAAAATACATTCGATACTTAAAGGCAAATTTAACCTTTCAATTTACAGATAAAAATGAATACATTCTACTCAATAAAAGTGTTATTCATTGATTTACTTAAGTGAGCTGTTTTTTTCTTCACCTGGGTTGAAGATGTTTAAATGCCTTCCCTCATGTCGGAGCACGAGAGAATAAAACGGCTCATTAATGATATATACATGGGCACCTGAGTGAGTCGCAGTCTCTCCACAGCCCAGGCACAAAGTGCTTTCCATTCAGGGTCCTGGGGTTTAGATTCCTCCTGCTGAACAATCCAGCTTAGTCAACAACAGCACACACAGGGATATGGATTCAAATGCAACTGGGACTGAAATCATTCTTCCATAATTTAGCAGTCTGAGTCAATGCATGTTTTCTACCAGCCTAACACATCTGAGCTTAGCCACACTTGGAATCACATGCTTAGGTGTGACTATTAAAGCTTATAGTAAACCCTGACATTGCTTGAACAGCAATGCTATTTCCATTACTTAATATGTATATAATTATTTGAAACTCTGGACCATAATAAATGAATATGTTGTGCTTAGAAGCTACACTTTGAGACCGGCATTTTCGCTGGCCTCAAATAGTAAATAATGACAGGCGGCTTTCGTCCAACCGCACAAAACACTATATATATATATATATATATATATATGTTTGTGATTAATTGATTTTATATCGAGTAAAAGACAGCAGACAAAACACACTGCTGTTGAAACCTATCAGTCCTCAGATGACCCCTTTGGTGAATACTTCAATTAAACATAGTACTGTGGCATGTTAAACTGGGTCACTAAGGTATAGGTACAGCGTTTTGACTATGCAACTTCAAATTAATCCCACAGATACTTAATTGAATTGTTATTCTGTGATTGTCTTGGTGGATGGCTGCATTGTCATTTTATGGGATGCCCAGGCTGTCTTCTGTAGATTAGCATGGGGTGGACTTGACCAGAAACAATATTCACCCATCACAAACATACAAGGGTAATGCTAGGATCAATCTCTTGATACCCAAGTGCATATATGTACATTTAAAGCAAGAGTTATGCAAGGATGATACAATGATAAGGAAGGACTCCAGCCATGCCTTTTACAAAATCCAGGGTTATGACTGGGTGATCCAGGGTAAGTTTAGTGATAAGGGATGCGAGAAAACACAAGACTGCAAGGTGAATGAAATCCTCTTGTTTATCATTGCATTCCAGCTTGCATTATCTTTATTGCTTGTCTTGATCCGAATGTAGTCTGCACAAGATGATACCAGTAAGTATGATCTGAGCTCTTTAAAGATGATGCATCTGGTGCCCTGAAACCTTACAGTATTCTTCCCTACAATACAAACAATAGCTTGGCTTACTGAACTGTACGCGCATGCTCAGCTGTCAAAATCTGATCTCACCAAATAGTTTCAGACTTAAAGAGAAAGAGAGAAAGACTTACATTTACATTTATAGTGTGAAACAATATTTGACTACTAATTTAAATGAGTGGTGGGTGGGGGGGGGACTGACCTTATATACTCAGATATCCAAATCATTATCCTTCTGCCCAGCCAATACTTACAAGCCTATCATCTTTTCATTAGGTCTAATGGTCTAGCACCCAACCTAATATGTCGGGCTAAAAAATATCTTGTATTGCCGCGTATATAACCGTGCTATTTCCAAACAAGTCTGTGGAGGCCAGACAGGCTCCAATTGATTCCCAGCAGTCTCTGCGCTTCCTCTCTCGCTAGGTTCCATCATGGCGGACGTGGTGCGGCAACAGGAGCAAGAGAAAAAATCTGAGCAAGAAAAACACGTGAACGGGGAGCTGGAACCCGAAGATAAGGAAGAGGCAGATACGACAGAGGAAGCAGCAAAGAAGAAGAAGAAAAAGAAGAAGAAAAACAAGTCTGCTGCCTCTGGTAAGAGTAAAAATATTGATAATCAGGCTATGATTATACAGCACGTTGCTGCATGTCAGTTCAGTGTGCTGATGAAACATCCAGATTATGGGAAAAGGCCACATGAAAACACGCCTTGCAAAAAAATTAAAAACGGACGGTTTCTTTTCCATATTAAAAAGCAAAGCACAAATCGGCTCACTTGTGCTATATATTTTTCTTGTCAACTTTATTTTATTTTTGAAAGTTTGTTTTATTTTTACTTTTAGTTGCGGAATTTAAGCTTGCATGTAGTACTAGTACTGTGCAGCAGTACGCTTGTGTGTATTGACGTCGGTTGTATTGCTTGATTGCTGCAGTGAAGCATGTTTTTTAATAAACACAAATATAAATTGAAAAAAAAAAACCTTTACATCACATTATACGATTACTTACATACATGTATATTTTCATATAACTTATTTAATTGTTTTTGATACAGGTACACCCAAAGATGCACATGTTATAAACTACCTTTAGAAAATTAAAACAACTAGCAGTTACACTTCTTAAAATCTTTTAGCAGGAAATAATGAAAATGAGAGTAATGCCAATGCTGCTGGTTTTGACAAAGTGACAGATCAACTGGAGAAACAAGCCCTGGAAGACAAAGAGAAGGATGAGGAAGGAGAGGAAGGCAAGTGGACAGTTCAGCACTTAATAGCTGTTGAATTTAAGATGTGTATTTAGTGACTTCATTTAGTATTTCAGCTGCAGAAATTGCCATTTTTTGTCCCTTGTTAGGGTATGATAATTGTTGTAGGCTGACTGGCTGAAAAAAATGTATAATGTACTTTTTTTTTTTAAATCCCCTGGTCTGCAGTGCATGCAGATTTGGGTTGTCATGTGATCCACTAGACCTGCATGCTGTGTGTGTGTGTGTGTGTGTGTGTGTGTGTGTATGTGTGTGAGTATTGTTATGAACTGTTTGGTAACAATCATGTGAAAGCAGAAAGATCTGTGACAAGAGAGTTATGATAGTGGGTGCCCATGCAACTGGCTTGTCTCAAAGTAGTTGGACAGTTTCCCAGGTGTTTCTGAAATGGCAATGTTTGCCGAAAACAACCACTGGAAAGTACAGCTTTATTTCCAAGTGGGGCATCATAACCCATCATGACTTAACTGCAGATGTGTGCAATATATTACGATTTCTTTGGTAGCGGGTCACTCAAATGTTTTGGCTAGTCAAGTGTACAGCAATAGCCAAATGTTTTGCATCACTTAGAATTTTAGGATTTAGACATTAAAAAAAAAAAAAAAACCTATATTAACATAATTGATCATAATCTTTTATTTAACATATAACCAAAAAATACAAAGTGATATTGCAAGTGTCTAACAGAAACCACAATAGTAGTACAGTATTTCATGTAATATTTCAAAATGTCACATTTTTCTATTTTCGTCTGTTTTCATTAAGTAAATGGAAAGCTACAAAGTGGTATGTAATTAAATATGTTAACGTAACATTATTCAGCAGAGTTCATTTGACTTTATGAAGCTAAATTAGTTAATTCTGTAGGATGATGCAATTGTTTTGGCCCGTCAGTGCAGTTTAATTTCCCTTATTATTGATTCACTTTCAATAAATGTGTCTAGACCCTCAATCATCAAATCTGATAAAATGGTAAATTCTTAATTTCCAGTCACAGATAATTGTAGTCATATATATAATTTTTTTTACAGATGGAGATGAAGGAGAAAATTCTGCTGGGAAGAAGAAAAAGAAGAAGAAAAAGAAAAAAGGATGTAAGTAATGTTTTTTGGCCTTACTGGTTCATTGCAAACTTCACTTTTAATATTACTCTGCTCTTTATACACACAAAGTATTTGAAAAATTACGGAGACTGTTTGACTGCTGGATAGATAGTCAGGGGTGTGCAATTCATATCGCCCGACGCCCGGGACAATAAGATTTGTGTGAGGGACAAGAAGTTTTACCGTTCTACTTGTCACGTCGGACAAGTACTTCATATGCATGAAAATTAAAAAAAATAATAATAATAAAATAAACCTCAAAGCAAAAGTGTGTACAGAGTACACAAATACATATATCCTTTTAATTCAGAAACCCTCAGTCACACACAGTAGGGCTCTGGACTCTTGACCGGAGAGTTGTGGGTTCAATCCCTGGTGGGGACACTGCTGCTGTACCCTTGAGCAAGATACTTTACCTGGATTGCTCCAGTAAAAACCCAACTGTATAAATGGGTAATTGTATATAAAAAAAATAATGTAATTCTATGTAAAAAATAATGTGTGATCTTGTAACAATTGTAAGTCACCCTGGATAAGGGCGTCTGCTAAGAAATAAATAACAATAATAATAATAATAATAATAATAATGTAACAATACTATTAAATTGCCTTTGTCTGCAGTAGGAGTCCCGTAAAGTTTGACCGCCAGCTGAAGGAAGAATATTTAACATAATAACAACTACAAAACCTTAACTATTTTATATGTAATGGTTTACCAATTTATTTATTTATTTAAAAGATACTTAAATGTGGTGGTTGGCAGTAGGTTTGTAAAGCTATAGATTGACTTAATTATTTTTAATACAACTTTGAAATTACTACCATAGCATTGCAGTCTTACTAAACTGCTACCTTCTCTGAATTCTGATTCAACACTCTGCTGAGTACCATCAGTCTCCCACTGAAATGCCCACTAACAGAATTATTTCTCTTTATCAAATGGCCATATAGGAAACCAAAACATATTAAACAAGCGTCATCACTGTTCTGGGTAATGTAGTTTAGAAACCAATCCTTTAACCCTTCCTCTCTGAACGTTCAACCTGTTTGAGGTCTGACTGACATAACGTGACTTTCGGCTTGTATCGGGACAAATATCCACCGAAAGTATGCCGTATTCTACCTTTCTAAACAGCTGAGAATCTGAAGGTTATTAAGAGACTAACGGTTTCACTCTATGATGAAATATACCCTACGATTACCTAGTTTGAATGTAAAAAAATGTTATAAAATGTACTCATTCATTTTTCTTCAGAAATGTCTCAAAGTATGAATTAGTGATCTCCTACCTAAAAGTCTGACATAGTTTGAATCTTTTTAGTTTATTATTATTTTATTATAAAAATTAGATGAGCTCAGTTTTGTTTGGACTGAATTATGTTTTCTTTATTTGATTTATGTTTTCTTTATTTAAAAGCAAAATCATAAAAGTGATATTCTATTTGTGTGTGTTCTGTGGGATGGTGAGGGGGCAAGTAGATTTTTAAGGACAAGTAGATTTAACTAGCATTTTGTCCCTTGGACAAGAATTATTATTTTTTAATTGCATATAGTCATTGCTGCACAGTCCTCTTGTCCATAGCAGTTGTCCCAATGTGCTTATTACTGCATTTATTGGCCACAACTCATGCCAAACTGTTGAGGACTGTGTCAAGTCAGTGTATTCTGACCAATGTGGACAGAATTACATTAATCAGTTATTGTAGTAGTTTTACACTTTGTTTAGTACAAAGCCTATGTAAAAATGTACTAGGCATGTACTAAATAGCATCATGCTAAAGCTTAGAGGTTAAGACTGTAAAACCTTGTTTCAGCTGGTAGGCACATTAACACTGTGAGGTAAGATGATTTTTTTTGTTTGTTATTATGCTGATTACTAGTAATTTAGGTTAACAACATCTCTTGATGTGGTTTAAACAAGTGACACTGTTAGGGCAGTGAAATGAAATCTGTATAACTGGAAACAGCTTGCTTCCCTACTACAGTCTACCGCACTTAAGTGTATATTGTTTAAGTATATATACCGCCTAAGTGTATTAAATTCCAAAACCATTACCAATGCTACATTATTAAATGTACCCTGTTTAATTGTAATATTGTAAGTGTTCCGTTTTACTGTATAGCTACTTTTTATTAAGGGTGTAACTTCATCGAATATCGATGCATCACAATCTTTTATAAAACGATCTGATCCACGGATTATGTATCACGATACAGCAATAAACATGCCAAATTATGTTTTCATTTGTAAACCGCCACATGTATTCATCAGCAAATCAAAAAAAAGGGGTTAGTTCAATTATCCAATAGCTGAATGTAAATTGTAAGGGGAGGGATTGAACTTCACTGCCTGCTTGTTTCTGGAAGTACGCGGAAACAAAATGCATGACACAATAACTTGTTTACAGCTTAGGAAAAAAAACGGAGACACACTGTAAATCTGTATTTGACGTGTAGTTATATAAGTATAGTTATTAGAACATTTATTTTGTATCGTGTGTTTTAATATGTGTTTTTGCAACATTTATAAATATCAAGAAACAAGTGGATATAAGCAGATACTATTTCATGAACTTAATCTGTGGTACAGTTTATTTTCCTTATTACAGTACTGATAATAATGGAATAAATAACTATTTTATTTGTAAATATTTATTTTGAGAAAATAAGTGAGAGATGTCCATTGTTGCTTATAGAGACCCTGAGAATAAACATGTCCTTGCAATCACTTGGGTGAAACAACATCTTAATTTGCCCAAATATTAATATTTTTCAACAAAACTTTCATGAAGTATCAAGGTCCCTCGAGTCATAGAATAACACGATTTTATACATGTATCTCCAAACAGAATATATAAATAAAATAAAAAAATATATATCATATTGAAAAAAAATGCACTTTCCCAGAATGTTCTTAAAAAAAGACACAAATGCTAAGATGCTACTGTAAAAAATATATTGTTAGTGATTTTTATAGGAAGAGTCAACAACAGCCAAAAAAAAATGGTCCTGGGGGAGCATCCGACTGAAAAACGCTTGGTCCTAAAGGGTGAATACACAAAGTGAAACTTTGTCTGCCAACAGTCGATTCAAGATAGGAGTTGTATAACACTGAACAAGACGGGATATTTAAACTTTTTTTTTTCCCTCTCGGGCAGTTTCATTTAGGAGTCTACAGATTCATTAAACCTGTGTGTTGGGTTATTAGAGAGTTATCCTGTATTTGGCCTGTGGGAGTAAAAGATATAGCCCAATCCTTTAAAATTGGAAGCCTGTTGATAAAATGTATTCACTAATTTTCTTCAGGATTAAATATTTTAATAATGAACAATCCTTTAGACAAAGTACATCCATCCCTCGTTATGCCGCCCCTCGCTATACTGCGGATTCGGATATATATCGCGGTCCTGGAGTTGGCTCCCCATTTTTACATTCTATCTGCGCATGCCTTAGCTGCACTATATATAGACAATTTCACTTAATTACTGTGCCTTTTATTTTGTACTGCACATCACAAACAAAAATATATAAAACAATTAAAAACAAAACATTAATATTGTACTGTTATATGCACACGCTTTGCACAATAACACAAAGCAAATTAAATATCTACTTGCTGAAGTGTTTTTTTAAGCAATGCACTAGCAAAAGTCACAGGGCAGTGACGTTAGCAACAAGCATTCTGTGTTGGGAATGGATTCTTTCAATGCAGCGGGTTTGGGTATTTGAGAAAGGACAGGAAGATCCATGAAATTGGAGACTTAAGTTGATGAGAAGCAATTACCCTGTGCAGTACGAATTAAAACAGTGTGCTGCTTTTTATATGAAAAATGAGAAAAAGCGGGTTGCGTTGAAGATTTATATTAGTCCCCGACGCCCCTGATAAAACGAGGGAGTGCTTGTACAGTATTTGTTAGCCTATTTGTTTTTCTATGGTTCTCTCGCTATATCGCACCCCTTGATATATAGCCAATTTGTATTGGACCCCGACACTCGCTATATATCGAGTGGGTGGTGTACTTACAAAAAAAAAAAATATATATATATATATATTAAAAATACTTGTAGAATGTCATAAATTGCTTAACTTTTTTTTTTTTTTTTTAAGTATCGCGATATGTATCGTATCATGAACTTAGTGTATCGTCTCGCTCCTAATTTTTATAGTTACCTGTGCACGTGCATTGTGAACTGTTGTAAACTGGCACAGTGTCCAGGATGTGAATGCTTTCGATACATTCCTGCACTAAAATGTATGCAAAAAAGGAAACTAACTTTTCATTGGGACTGTAAAGGACTATGATGTGCTATAATGAACACAGCATTTGTTAAATGTAGGCCGTACGTCCATTCAAATTTCTAGTAGGCTAAAATTACATGTTGATGTGTGAAGAGACTATAAGTGAATATTATTATTATTATTATTATTATTATTATTATTATTATTATTATTATTTATTTCTTAGACACCCTTATCCAGGGCGACTTACAATTGTTACAAGATATCCCATTATTTTTTACATACAATTACATTTTTTTTTTTTTACACTATTTTTTTCATACAATTACCCATTTATACAGTTGGATTTTTACTGGAGCGATCTAGGTAAAGTACCTTGCTCAAGGGTACAGCAGCAGTGTCCACCACCTGGGATTGAATCCAAGAGTCAAGAGTCCAGAGCCCTAACCAATTTTCAGAAAGAATATGGTAAATTGTCTGTGATGTACATACAGCATTTAAGTAGCAATTATTTCCATATAATTCTTAAAAAAAAAAAAAAAAAAAAAAAAAAATTGTATTTTGTGACTGCATTTATTTATCATTTACTGTGCATTTAAATAAAATACATTATAAACTGACGGTTCTGTGTTTTTTTAGTCAAGTTGGCCTGAATTAAGTGAAGCCTCAGAAACGGTAAATACTGTAGTGCAATGCATTTTGTTACTGGTATAGTAATATTTTATAAGAAGAATTGTGATCACAGATCACCAACCTGTTTAAGTGTATACTATGTTTAACTGTATAAAAAAAAAATAGGTTGTACACTTATGCAGGTTAGACTGTAGTTTGTGGAGACAAGGAGAGATCTGGCTTTAAAAAAAAATATATATATATATATATCTCTTAGCCTTAAACTTTTGTTCTAAATATTATCCTTTGAACATCAAAATGCAACTCAATATATTAGACCTGCTTCTGTTTTATATATAGCGATACCAAAGTGTAAAATGAGTCCTAACTGCAGTTCAAAAACTGACAACCTCATGCAGCTGCTGTAAATGTTATAAATCTTTTTGTCTGAAGCAAATTGAACACTGTTAATTATTTCCTGCTTACAGCAAAGGTTCAGACTGATCCACCTTCAGTTCCAATCTGTGACCTCTACCCAAGTGGAGTCTTTACAAAGGGACAAGAATGTGAATATCCATCTACGCAAGACGGGTAAGCTACATGCAGCTTGCATTTCAGTGAAGTACAGTAGTTTTAATGCAACACACAGTATGTTTCATTGTATTTCTTCTCCTTTGCAGACGAAGTGCTGCCTGGCGCATGACCAATGAGGAAAAGAAAGTATTGGATAAAGCCAATGAAGAGGTTTGGAGTGATTTCAGACAAGCAGCTGAGGCTCATAGACAAGTAAGGAAGTACGTCTCAAGCTGGATCAAACCTGGAATGACCATGATTGAGATCTGGTAAGATTGTTACTTTTCTCAAGTTGTCTTTCTGTGATTTTTATTTTTTTTTATTTTTAACATTTCTACATTATTGGTGCACACCCCTTGCCTGTATCTAGCTAAGGACATTCTACACACAATATATTGATTGCACCACAATCTGTGTATTTACAGTGTTCTTGTGTTTAGCCAGCAAATGTCCTGATTTTAAGTTAACCAGTTTGTAATTCCAACTATTTTCCAGTAACTCTCCTGTTCTTTTAGTCAATTTTAAATGCTGGTTTTGAACAGCAATCGAATATCTATTTTACCATTAGTTTTCATTGGTCTCTTATCTTTAACTAGTTGTAACAAAACTCTTTCAGTGAAAAGCTGGAAGACTGTTCCAGAAAACTGATCAAAGAGAATGGTTTACATGCAGGCCTGGCATTTCCAACTGGCTGTTCTCTGAATAACTGTGCTGCTCACTATACACCCAATGCTGGAGACACGACAGTTTTGCAGTATGATGATGTCTGTAAAATAGACTTCGGAACGCACATCAATGGTTAGTTGCAAACCTGTCATTGAAACATAGCACATGCAGATCAAGCATTTGTAATGCTAATCTTGGTAATCCCACTGTTTTTTGTCAACAGGTCGCATCATTGATTGTGCTTTTACTGTAACGTTCAATCCAAAGTATGATAAGCTTCTTGAAGCTGTGAAAGATGCCACCAATACTGGAATCAAGGTATTTAAAATCACCCTCTGCCACCTTTCTGTGTCTTGTTCCTTTTGATTTTACGTTTTATTTATTTTTAAAAAAAATATTACATTGTTGCTCTTGTACTCTGCAGAAATAGATTATTATTATTATTTATTTCTTAGCAGACGCCCTTATCCAGGACGACTTAGTCGTAAACAAATACATTTCAAAAATATACAATAACCATGTAAAATTCAATCCCCTAAACTGTTGTAATTTCTCCAGTACATTTTGTTTTGATTTTGTTTTGGTTTTGTTCTAGTGCGCTGGGATAGATGTCCGCCTTTGTGATGTTGGTGAAGCTATACAGGAAGTCATGGAATCCTATGAGGTTGAACTTGATGGAAAAACATATCAAGGTGGGCTTTTTTTTTTTTTTGTACTGGTTTAGCTGCATTGGAGGTCCTCTCTGTCCATTGAGATGGAATATCTTAAGCAATGGTGAGCTTTCCTCATTATTCTGGTAACAGTTTCAGCCACTCCACTCATTCTGCTTGTGGCCAAGCCAGCCACAAAGTTGAAATGCTGTAACTGGCCATTCCACCAAGTGTAGACTCTTACAGTATATAAATACTGTTAAGACTTTATCTGTATTTATTGAATGATCATGCTATTGTGGTTAATAGGTTAATTAGTGGAAAAAAACAAGTCATAAAATAACAAATTATTTGCCAAGTAATAAACACTCTTCCATATTTGCTATAGGTTTATGTTGAATTTGCTGTGTTTTCTTACAGTGAAGCCAATACGTAACTTAAATGGGCACTCCATTGGACAGTACAGGATACATGCTGGCAAAACTGTTCCCATTGTCAAAGGAGGAGAAGCAACACGAATGGAGGTAGGTTGATTTTATTCAATCTGGTATTTTAAGTACACCACCATAAAACACTTAATTGCCATTGGTGCATAGTCTGAGTGTTTTATTTTGAAATACATATTTGAATAGGAATAAGCTTTTTCTAAGTAACATGGAGAAAGCAAAAAAGGAGTGTCCAGTTTGTGACCCATTTATTAAAATACATAAACATTAAATAACATTAAGATGATTTAAACCTGCATTTATATCAAAAACTGCTAAATTGCGTAATACACTGCATAATACACTTCAGATTAGTAGTTGTCTATATAAAAAAACAAGCAGTCGACATACTACAGTATGGAAATATTCTAGGTGGAATACAGCCTCCTAGTATTTGAGAGAATGAAAGCCATGTGTAGTATGCTTCATGCAATACTCTAATGCTAATCTGACTTGGGTGTCATACATTTTTAGCTGCATGCTGCAAGGCTTACTGATAGACTTCTTGGGTGTTTATCAGAGTGCAATTGCAAGGTGTCCTCAGTATTGTTCAATCTTTAGCTGCCGGATGCAAAGGTATACAACCAATAATGTGTGTGGCTTTAAACAATTACCATTCTTAAAATGGAGGAACAGCTGTTCCTATTTCCACATTTAATATCTATGATTTTTGGAAACTAATTGAGTAATTCAAAATATTTAGCTCTAAGTAATGTGTGCTTTGCCCCCAACATACAAGTTGTTTAGGACTAGTGAAACTGACCAAGAGAGGCTTTGAGTTGCTTGTGTTGCAGACTCTTGTATACCTTTTAATATGAAAAGGTAAGGGAAAAATGTCTGAATTTTGGTATTTTTGTCAACACTTTAAGGTTTTTAATATGTACTTTTTGTTTTAAAGGAAGGAGAAGTTTATGCCATAGAGACTTTTGGCAGCACAGGAAAGGGGGTCGTTCATGATGACATGGAATGTTCGCATTACATGAAGAATTTTGATGTTGGACATGTGCCAATCAGGTTAGTTATCTTTCATTACAAGTGGCTTTGTTTTCTATACTAGATAATGCTGTTGAGTGGAGATGCAAAGTTTACACCACATGTGCAACACAAACCACTGTATAACTACTAAATAATAGCATTCTTTTTTTTTAATGGTATAATACACCTGGTGTAGGTTTCAAAGTAGAGTAGATATTTGGTCTTAATTATTATCTATGTTGTACAGAAGACCGTGGAACCTTGTTACAGTTCCTTCCTGTGATATGTAGCATATGTATTATAAATCCATACATACATAGGAAAGAAATGTTAATGTTTTAGTCTTTCATTTGAAACCATGTTTATTTTCATCTTTTGTCTTCCAGGCTACCCAGGGCTAAACACATGCTGAATGTAGTCAATGAACATTTTGGCACGCTGGCTTTTTGCCGCAGATGGTTGGATCGCCTGGGAGAGACAAAATACTTAATGGCTCTGAAGAACCTTTGTGACTTGGGTATAGTGGATCCATACCCTCCACTCTGTGACACTAAAGGCTCCTACACAGCACAGTTTGAGCACACCATCCTGTTACGCCCCACTTGCAAAGAAGTGGTGAGCCGCGGAGATGATTATTAAGCTCTGCAATTTCTTTTGTTTCTTTATTTTTTTTTCCTGGCAAGCTTTATCCTTTCTCACTTTGCTTTGGCAGAAACTAATTAATCAATTAATCTGAAGCTCTGTGTCTGTCTAAGCAGGGGACTTGTATCATATCTGCCATGTTTTGAAATGGATGGGAAATAATTGAAAACAACGTTAGTTTGTCGCCTTTTGTATATTTGTTTTTCTTTATTTTAAAGCTTTCTTAATCTAGAAATGATGAATGTATGCACATTCTTTTGCTGATTATAACACCTATATCCAGTGTAGGATTGCCTTTTGAATTTTCCTGAAAGTTTTTTTTTTTTTGTAAAAATAAAGATGAAACTCAAATCTGATTACTGTTTCAGTGTTAATTCTTCTGATTTTTGTCTTCATCTTCTTTCTCCTGCCTCGCTTACTTTTAGAACAGAGCATTGTAATTTGTTGTATTTCTGATTTTAATAGGGCAAGTTACACTTTTTAAATGATTTAATCTTGATTTATATTTATTAGTAATTCCACAATCCTTGTCACAACTTCCATCCCACTGGGAAAGCATCCACGAACGCCAGAACCAAGTAAGGTGTTAAGGATATTTATGTAGATAGTAAGGAACATGTTCTGAACTGTACATGCTTTCACACACACTACTTGATTATTTTTTGTTTAGTTTTTTTACTCCCAATATAATTAATTTGGTACCGAAACAACTTTTGGGAGCAGCAGCCAGAATTACATGCAGTCTTGTTATTAATTTCCTCAAGTGTGAAGATGAACAGACTTGATTCTGGCCCAGGTGATTGCTTGCACAAGTATTAACTTTGTGTGAAAACAGTATAGGGTTTCTATAGATAGCCTCACTACTGCATAACTGATATTTGAAAACTAAAGATGGTAACAAACTACACTACTGTTTGTTTACTATTTACAATCTGGGCTAGAATAATGAATAAATAACTGAAAATGGAGCATGACCACACACCCCATGCACATATTTAAGTTGACACCAATTTGTCCATGGCTGCTATTATTAAAATTAAATTAATAGCTAGTTGAGGCACATTTAGCAATAATAACCTCTTTTAAACGATTAAGATATTTGTCAATGTGCTTTTGGCATGATTCTTTAGTGATTTCTGACCATTCTTCAACGCAAAATTGTTCCAGTTCATTCAAATTCCAAAGACTTCTCTTGTGCACAGCCTTCTTCAACAAGATTCTCAATCAGATTTAGATCGGGACTTTGATTAGGCCATTCCAGAAACTTTTTTTTTTTTTTTTTTTTTTTTTTTTTAATTATTCTTTAACCATTTTGAAGTAGATTTTGATGTGTGCTTTGGCTCATGTTGGAACATCCAGTTGCGCTTTCAACCAAGTATTGTAGCAGAGGGTTTCAGATGATTGGCCAATATCTTTTGGTATGCTATGGAATCAATTTTACCATGTATTTGAATGTAATTTCCTGTGCCATTAGAGGAAAACCAGCACCATAGAAGGATATTACCACCTCCATGCTTGACAGTAGGTATGGTGTTATTTTCTTTGTGTGCCTCACCAGACTTTCTCCAAACGTAACGACTATCAGCATGACCAAATATCTCGATTTTGGTTCATCACTCCACAAAACCTTTGACCAGAACTCGTATCCATCACTCAAATGCCGTTTTGCAAACTTTAAGCAATTGTCCTTGTGACGTTTGCCTAAAATGGCTTTTTCCTTAGCCTGTGACCATTGCTTCCTTCACCATACAATACTCGACCTATGGTTGAAATGGAAACCCCAGTCCCACTTGCAACCAATTCACTTTGAATATCTTTGGCAGTCAATCTCGGACTGTTACTAACCTTCCTCACAATTCCTCTACGTGTTCTTGGTGAAAGAACCTTCTTTCTTCCAGACCGAGGGAGCGTTGCGACAGTACCATGAGTCTTGTACTTCTTGATAATAGAAACAAATTGAAATTGGAATACTCAAATGCTTGGAAATCTTCTTGTATCCTTCTCCAGCTTTATGACAATAAATAATTTTCTGCCTAAGGTCTTCAGATAGCTCTTTACGTTTTCCCATATTGACTTCTTGGTAATGACAGCAATCATCCTAAGCCAGCATTTTCTAGACTTTTCTAGAATTAGGTTCTGCATAATCATATTGACATTTCTAGCACATTGTAGACAATACTATCATAGCATCAAAGGGTATGAATACTTTTGAATGATCATTATTGTAGTTTTGTAAAAAAAAAATAAAAAAAAAAATGCTGAAACAAAGAATTGTTGTATTTATTTCTTGTAACTTTTTTTCCCTTATCCACAAAAGCAAAGATTTTTTCCTGTAATTATTTGTTTTTGAGAAATTTCTAGAAATTATAAATTTCCATTGGGGTATGTCAACTTTTGACTACAACTGTATGCCCTTTACATTATACAGTAGGCTATATCAAACAGTTCATAGCTCCTGAAGACAAACTCGCAAGTCTTCATGATAAGGAGTAAATTGAGTCACGTGTGTCTCAGTGATTTGAGTTATTATTGGGACCGACACACTGATGAACGAGCCTGATCGTGCTTTTGTTTTCAGAAAGTGGGTGCAACTGCAACGTAAAATGATGCCTCATCTACTGCAATGATATTGCAAAGACAGAGAAATTACAAGAGAAAATCAAATGAGGCCACAATCTCTTACAAGTATTAAGCACACTCGTGCTCACCAGATAGTATCTTGTGCGCATGAGATACTAACCTTTTTGTAATTCTCACCATGTCCCTTTAATATATATTAAGCAAGTGTATACGTGATGTAAATAAACTGCATATTACATGTAGGTCCCATTTAAAAGTATTTTAGAACAATTGCCTAGGCACAAGAAGGCTACACAGTAACCATGGAACACAAATGTCTGGTATTAAATCAAGCAAAATAAAATGAGCCAGAATGCAAAGAACTTGTTTTTATTTTTTATGTTATTTTTTGTAAAAACGTTCTCAGTTTATTGAGGTAAAGTTATCTAAAATTGAGGTAACAATTTGCATAGTATTACTTCCAAAGATTTACATCAGAAAAAATAAAAAAAAGACAATATACTACAGAACACTGAATTTTTACAAATATCTTAAAAACAAAACAAAAAACACCCATTGCAACAGTGCTGTGCTCGACTATTTTGCCTATTTTAAATATGACTGTAGAAAAGTATAAACCAAAATGTTAAACTGGTTAATTCAGCTGAGCTAAATGTTTCCAATAGGGGTTTGCTAAACATTCAGATTTGGGCTTCCCTTTAAAATGTTTTGGTATTCCAAATTAGAAACCTATAAAATTGCAAAACATGGTCATATTTTCAATAGTATTCTGACATAGTGTTTTGAATTAATTATATAGCCTGTTCTCATTTTATCTAATTTTAGTTAAGGCTGCACCAAGGCTGAATGCAAGGTTGCAATACAGATTTCAGGTCAATATAGTGAAGAAAAAAAAAAAAAGATTAAAATCGCTTATCTATAATACATTTAAAATGGATAAGTGAAGACATTTTGATTCAGAGCTTTCATTCCGAAAATGGCTCTGTTTTGCAATTAACAAACTTTTTTGATGAGAATAAAAACAAAAAATAAATCCTGGAGGGTCAAAGACCAATCTGAATACCTGGCAAGCCCTGTGCATTCGTACACTGCAATCTCCTAAATAGATCAGTACACCACTTTCCCTGAAGGCATATCAAAGACAGCAAAACAAACGAGAATTCACATCTACAAATCTACATGTACATCAAGACACTTGCATTACTAAACTAACTACCTCTCAGAACTGTTTTTATGTTGCATTACCCAGAGCTTTGGTTACCAAAATTAAAAAAAAATTAATAAAGGGAATACCTTGTGATTCAAAAATGATTACACCTATGAAGCGTGTGATGCTAAAGCATTTATATCACAATATGAAAATATAGATATTTTGCATTGTGTATTCCTGTAGTACATTACAGCAAAACCAGTTTCGGCTTCATGGGAAAAGCTGCTCAAGTATACCACAGGTTTTAGAATAACCTTTTACTGCCCAGGATATGTTCCCATCCCCATTTAATGCCTATTTTCTTAATGTCAAATATATTGGACATTAAGCAACAAAGGGATCAAATTACTTAAAATATTTCAGACCTGTTCTGAGAAAACAGCCAAAGCATAGGGACAGAGTAACTACAGGAGTTATCCTGCCTGTAATAACTTTCACTTGTATGTGTTCAATGTATTAATTACACAGAAAACACCCAGGTAACTATGTAGGCGTTTGGCATGAGTCTGACTGCTGGCACATTATCATTTTTATAACACATTTTATAAAGGCAATTTGAAACCCAGGACTAGTTGCAGGACTTCCTTATATTTTGACTGGGTACTGAACAAGTCATGAAAGATTATTCATATTCGTGTGTCCCCCCACCTCCCCCCCAGTAGGGGAAATTCCTGTAATGAAAAAAAAAATCTTACCTGATTGTTAACTAATATTAACAAATATTCTGGGAACATTCTACAGGAAGTCCACAGTAACTGAGATTGTTCAGTTGAAAAGCAAGTATATAGATATGTATTCATTCTCAGAACAGTATTTTAAAATGAATACTTTCTGAAAGATCATAGCAAAACAGACTACAGAATTTCCTCATGGCAGTTCAACTTGTTTAAAATGCTTGAACAGTTGCTACATACATGCAGTTATTTTGATCAATTTAAATCAATTACAGCTGTATATACACTTATTCTTAACAAAATGCAGTTTACAAACATTGTATTACAAAACATTATAAACAAAATGTACATTAATTCACAAAAGGAGGAACCTTAAACTAGTATTGTATTCAATACTTTGTATCAATACTTCATATTCACAAAGAAAAGTCTAAACAGTGTACAAAGACTAAATGGGCCTGATTTTCCCTGTGTGCAAACTGCCCAGCTTATCCATTTCCTATGGAGTGGGCAGTTTGCCCACCGAGGAAAATACAGCCCAATGTCTTTGGATGTGCTGATGTTTTTAAGTGAAGGGTTACCCTTTTCAATGCCATGCTGGTGTTCAGCTGCTGGAGGATTACTCTAGTGAGGCATTGTTTAAAGAGATGGTCCTTTCTCCTGAGAAACACGCTGGGTATAAAAGAGTATGTAGGCCTGTGCCTTACACACTTCCTCCACAGTGCAGATGTTTAACTTGGAATCATTACAATGCACCCAGAACCCTGCGGGAAAAGCACAATTTAAAAAAAGGATTTTGAATCTCAGGTCGAATCAATTTATTGTAAAGCCATTAAACCTATAATTCAGGCTAAATTAAAAATAAATAAAAAGCATTTAATTCCCTAAATACATTGGTACAGGATATCCATGTCTATAAACCACTTTTTTTTTTTACCTCTAGTCTGTATCTCAATTTGTTTAATAGATTAAAATGCAGGCAAGCAGTCTGTTTGTTTTAATTCCAGGTATATACAATCCCTATTTACACAGGATTCATAAGGATATTCAAATATTCAAGGCACAGCCCTGAGACAGTTTGAGATACATTATGTGATGCATGCAAAAGTCTATAACTGTTAAGAGATAGAGTGGTATTTAAATAGAAAAAAGTAATTTCATTGAATACACGTTTACTTTATGATAATGTTTAGTGCTGTAATGGTTTTCTACTAAAAGCAAATTACAATTTGGCAGGGCAATGAAGCTATGAAAACAAAATAGCACCTGTTTTTTGCAGCGGAAATATATTTCTGCCTGCTTCATCTATATGCTTTTAAAAGAAGAAAAAACAACAAACAAATGATTGCCGTTCAAGCAGTAATAATTCTTGCCTACCTCCTTCTGTATTATAGCAATACGAAGTGTAGTGTCCTGAGCCAAATCCCTTTCCATGATGCATCACCACAGCAGACAAGTCATATACAAAACAGTCTGGCCTAAGGGTCCCTGTGGAATCCCTACAGCAGTAGGGCTCCATGTTCAGTATCTGATCAAAGCCGACATGGACTCCAATTTTCTCACGATGATTGCGACCTGACCACCTAAATGACATAGATTGTGAATAGGGTGAACTTTAAAGCACTCACTGAGACCACTACAAGTATTCATCACCACAACTAACACTGTACAAAGCTAAAATCAAAACAATGAATAAAGCAATTTTCTAATGATTTTCTCAAAGATGATTTCAAGTATTATTACAACGTCTTGGCTGACTACTGTAGAGGCCTGGCATAGTCACTCAGGAGATATCCTTGCAAGACACCTATTTTCATACTGGCACAGGACAAACCATGGGAAACACAGCAACACAGTAAAAATAAAAATGCATATATGGGCTTCAATATTTTGTTATTGCATCATTGTTTTCCCATATGGCATGTTTAATGTGAGAAACACAAAAAGCGACCATATACCACCACTAGATTTAAAACCTCTACTTAATCATCATTGCAAACATTTCAAATAACCAGAGACCTTAGCTGGTGTTACCTAAAACGTTTAAGGTGCAGCCTCAAGACCTGAGGCAGTTTGTGGACCACGAGCTGTTTCTGAGCTTCTGTCAGGATGACTGGTTTAGAAGAAAATCTCCTACGCTTACCTTAAAAACATGCGGGGAGAAAAAGGAAAGTTACTATGTCTTACCACATGATAACTGTAAACATGTCTTACTGTTAATGATTAACTCAGTGTCCTGTTCTTGACAATATATTGATGTGAATATAATTAAAAGGTGTAGTATTTTCTTCAGGTATACAATCTTCCTAAAGCCGGTCTATTAAACTATGTTTATTAAAAAAAAAAAAAAGAAAAAAAGAAAAATTGGATCTGCATGATAATGAGGGGAAAACAGACCCACATACTGTTAGTCAAAGTCCACATTATTTATCAGACAGTGCTGTGTGAGTAAAGATTTAGAACAATATGTAATCTGAAAGAAATAATGGCAGTAAAACAATCTGAACTGAAAGACGCATAAGGTTCTGTTGCTATTACACTACAGAACAAGTTTAATCGAAATATCTTGTAAATACCAAATTAAACTATGTGGAAACAAAAGCTTCACAAAGATTTAACTCAGGTTATTTAAAGTCTGTTTTGAGTAGATAAATACTACTTAAATTGTGTGCCTTCCTCCCTTTGTAACAGACACACACAAATGGGGATTTATTAGATGGTGGGAGTTGGAGGGGGGTATTAATACATTCCCTGTAAAATTATGAAAAATGTTTTTGTGTGCATATTATTTACATTATGTATTCATCATCAGAATATACATTAGCTACTGGGCTGGAGCAATAAATCTAGAACTGTTACTCTAGATTCACAAACCGGTAACTTTGAATCTGTGCCCAGTGGGCATATTTGATATTGCATACATACTGCCTTTACTCACTGTTGCACTGATCACATGCATATATCTTCCCTTCCAAGGCTTCTGTCTCTGTGAACTTTGCTAACATTTCTGTCAGCAGGCAGGGATACTGCGAGGCAGTTTCTTTTCCGTAGCAGTGGTACCTTTCAGGGAATTCCAGTGACAAGTCCCAGAATGGCTCTACGGTATTGGATTTATTGTCACAGGCAAGGCAGGTAACCTGTCAAAGGAGAACAGGTTACACTTAGTGCATTTCCTAAATGGTTGACATTCACTTTACCTCAGAATACCCTACAGAAGAGTTACCAGTATTATTTTAGTCTCTACTGTTTAATCCCGGATTGACAGATGAGTGGTTTCCTTTGATCGTTGTTACACAGACAACCTGTATTTTAATATACAAACAGCAACCAATATAAATACCAGCCCTCTTTTTTAATTTATTCTGTATTGCAGTAGTTCTGATATTAGTTGACCCATATAACTACATTTCCTTAAAAGCCACCCAATGTGCACCAGAACTGGTCAGAAACACTTGTTTTCTTTTTGTGAAACTATGTGGTGTATCATGCCATTTTTATCCCTACTGCATTGATCTGCTGCATAATGTTAGAATCTAATAACATAACTAGTGAAAAGACATCAGCACTTATTTCTATAAAACAATTTGGAGTGGCATATTTCCTTGAAAAAAACAACACACATTTCCATTTACTCTGGAGAAATAGTACCCTGTAAGGTAGCTTCAAAATCAATTACATTTTTGTGGATCAATAAGTAGTGACAACTATTGAACTGTTTATGTAAATAATTGCTTTGCGGTGTCAAAGCAGCAAATGCTTCTGTAAACCATCAATAAATCAAACTGACATGCAAACTGCTCTATAAAAGTACTTTCTTTTATGGCAGGAATCTGCTTTGTATTCACTTGTAAGTAAACATTGTGTAACTGGATCTGGAAACAAGCTCATATATACTGGCGTTGCAAACCAGAGTAACAGGAAATCCAGTTAGGCTTCATTTCTCATTACTTATCACATTCAAAGTCCCTTGTCCCTTCTATTATACATCTGCTGTTTTGTTAAACCCAGTTTCATGCTGTGTGGTTTGTACTGTTGGTACCAATAGAGCGGCAAAGACCAAGAAGCCCTTGAGTATATTGTAGATTGTTGCAATAAAAGTATTAGGCAATTCCTCAATAATAAAAAATAATATTGTAACTGAAACCCAGTTTCCCCTTAGGTAATCTTATGCACAGTATTAAAGTGTAAAATACAGTAGAAGCTCACCATTCTGACATAACAGCGTAAAGGCCAGAAATAAAAAATATATATATATTAATAATGTACTGTATTTTTTTCTGGCCTACAGGATTTGGGTTTAACTGTCTACTGATTACATGTCACAGACACCTGTTGATATAATTCAGCAGGTAGGTTTTATTTTTTTTGTAAACAATAAAACCAAAATAACGTCATCCTTTCCTGTCTGTGTTGGGTCACCAGCTTTGTTGTGCCTAAAAACCAGAGTAGAGGAGAGGCCTTGCTTGGACTGGTGCAGAACAATGGAGCTACAGTAAGGGGTTGTATATCACTGACAACTAATCAAAAAGGGCAAAACTGGTAGCCCTGAACCGGCAGACCGATGTTCCCACCCCTACCTTAAAATACTGCTTATTGCGAATCAGTATAATTAAACACTAGTGATATTGATTTGTCGAGAAGTTTGTTGCAATGTTACAAAAAAGTCTCAGTTTTTTAGTAGAACAAAAAATGTATAAATCAACCGGGGGTCCCCAGTGCCTCACCTAGTAAAATGCATAATAATTGGACATTTCAAATTGTGTAGAAAAACAAGGGTAAAATTGATCCCCCCAAAAATGGATACAAATAAATAAATTATCTACAAATATTTTCAATTTGGATCTACATTCACCCAAGAAAAAAAGTAACATACATAAAAAAATTTAAAAAATGAAGTCTTGGACTACAGGCGTATTATTATTGTTGTATTTGTATCACTACTTCACACAGTACACATTTAAATGTACCAGAAAGTACACAAATAGGGTTTATGAAAAATCTGTTATTTTACTGTTGACTGCTGTTTTGCTAACGTATTCATTTAAATCCTTAAATTTAGCACATTTAAGGTCTGCAGCACTAAAAATAATCCCATTGCAAAAATCGTATTAGGAAGATAATTTGGGAAAATACTGTGGCAAGCCCTTGGGTTATATTTCCCAAATGGGCACAGAGCCCTCACATAAAAATAAAAGCTTATAAATTGCAGATGTTTCCAGTACAACATAATAACCACAGAGAACAGACGTTTATTCAATCCTTTCTAAACTTTAATGAAAAAAATGTGTACAACACAAAAAAGGAAACTTTTCACATAGAAAGAGTATATACAACTGGTTGTAGTTGTAGCCTTAGTTTTTTGCTGCTGTCAAGTACTTTATTAAATTAATGCAATACTTTAGTAACCTTAAAAACAAAAATAATTTAGGCTACTGCTATGCTATGCTCTCCCGCACTCCCTTGTTAGCTAGGTACTGAATGTCTCCATGTTAATCTGTGGTTCAGCAGATTCAGGCTGGGTTTCGCTCAATTAAACTGCAGCATCCTGTAAGCTGAATGAATACCTCCCATAGGGGCTAAAACCAAGATAAAGCCCATAAAGAGGTGAGGGCTGGGATATACAAATCAGCTCCAATGGTTCTACTTCTCTAGCAAACAGGGGGTTACAAATGTATCTGTTTCAATGCAGGTTTTGGACCACCTACTCTCCTGTAATTTCTGCTTTATTTATTTCAATTATTTTTTCAAAGTGTGAGCTGGGGGGAGAGTGAAGAAGTGTTACAATGCACTTACATGAGGCAAATCGTTCTGCCCTGATAAGATTTGTTAGTGCAAGTTTAACATGTGTTCTCAGGGTTTGAATTTCAGCGCGGGATTGCTGGAATCACACATTTTCCAAGTTGCTCCCGCATGTCTGCAACTTTCAGTGCGGGAAAATCCCGCAGAGATATTTTAAGACTGCAAGCTACTGTATTTTTCACCCAATTTAGAATGCCTGAAACGCTACAACAATCTCTAAGGAAGTGGGTGTCAGTGACGAAAGCACTATGAGCCGCATTCTGAGTAGTTCTGGTTAAAATAAATAAATAAATAAAAGTAGGGCTGGATATTTTAAGTGTCCTGTGAGACTTTATTCTCTCGTACGTGATTCTCAGCCGCTATCTTTAAGGATTACAGAAACTCAGTACACTGCAGTAAGTAAACAGTTGTAAAAAAAAAATACTATATTAAGTACATCTAGGTGTTGTTTTGCAAGCAGTGACTTTCGCCTTAACTCTTAAAACTCAGCCTCATTCATTTTGGGTCGCCAGCGCACCGAAGGTTACACACATATTACTCAGGCACGTTAAAGCCACCTACCTGGTCATGGCTTGTTTAAAAGAACAATAATATCACTACTTTTTGGCCATCATCTTATCCATCTCCAGTATTCAACTCATAAAACAAAAAATATGCGCTTGTTGCCAAATATAACAGTAATGACAATCATTATTGAATACTGAAAAGGCCAATGTGATCAAATACAAAATTATAAGAATAATTTATTTGTAAGCAATAAGAAAAGGGTTTATCAATATGTGTATAGATTCCAAAGATTAATTTGATGTTGTCAGAGAAAAAAAGTTACCTGTACTGAGCTGTCAATAATTTTTATTTAAAAAAATGTTTATATTGTGATATATATATATATATATGTTTATGCACCAGGTATCGTTAAGAAATATTTCAATTTTAAGAACCTACCTGACTGAGAAGCTGCCCGTGAAATATGGTGTTGATTACATTCAGGACCTGTTTGATAAGCTTCCTCTGGGAGGCAGGCATGTGGGCAGGCTGTACAGTGCCCGTGGTCTCCAGTTCCCGCTGCACTTTATCCAAGAGCTCACAGAGGAACTCCTGAGCATCCTGTTGGGCATAGCCCCTAAAGGCTGGGATAAGCCTCCACACCGAGTGGAGCATGGCAAAGGGGGACACCAGGGCCCACTTCCCCGACCACATCACCTGGAAAAGAGTGTGCAGCTCGTGGCACAGGGAAATGTGTTTGGAGCTGGGCTCCTTGGGCTGGATAAGCTCCATGCTCCTCGTACGTGAGGCTCCTCCGCTCAGGCCTGCTGATAAGTTCCTCCTCTTTAAGATGGGGGATGAGGGTTTGTGAGCACTGCCATTGGCGGCGCTGGCGAGCAGCTCCAGGGCCTGGTTGAGGTCAAGCTGCAGGAAGCACTCACGGAAGATGTGTAGGTGGCTCAACACTTGCAGGATAGAGTTCATATAGCAGGTGTTGCCCAAATTGCGCAGGCCTGTCACCCCAGGGGTTACTGTGGGCCTCCGTTTGATGGGAGAGTCTCCAGACTTTAACTTGCCTGCTTTGAGCGAGGTGGATGTGGCTGTTTTTTTTTCCCCTGTGCATATCTTCCTTTGCTTATGAATTGCCGCTGCTACTTTTCTTCTTGCTGCTTGTTGCTGTGGTGGCAATGGTATCCTGCTAACTGTCTTGGGCAAAACTGCCCGCACCTTCGTTGTGGGGGTGCTTGTTTGGTTCTGCTCCTGCAGGCGGTAGCTTTTCCTCAGAGGGGTGCTTTCCAGTTCCTCCTTCAGCCGACGCTTCAGCTCCTGCCTCCTCTCCCGGGTCTTTGTCCTCCTTATCTCTGCCTCTTCCCTCAGCCTCTCCTCCTCTGTCCGCTGCTTGCCTCCTGCCGTCAGCTCGAACCAAGAACGGAAGACACGCCCCATTAGGGAGCGTCGCCGGTGCCAGAGCGCTGTGAACATGCGGTCCTCATCCCACAGCAGCTCCTGCACACTGCCTGCAGAGATGTCTTCGCTGGCCATGGAGCGCAGAGTTCGGCCACTGCGAGTGGTGCACTCATAGTTCTGGCTCTTGATGGCACTTAGCGTGCTGCGTAGCAACTTGAGGTCCCCTGTGGCATTGTCATTCAGCACATAGTCATCGCACAAGTAGCAGAAAACGTACAGCTCATTCACCTCTAGAGCCACGGGGTGCTTCTTTTCCTGAAAGTGCTTGATCGCGTGTTCCTCAATGTAGCGTCCGCAGGCCACGTGCGAGCAGCTGAGGCAGGCCCACACCGACTCTGTGGTGTTACAGTCCACACAGTGCCACTTCTGCGGGTTCAGAATCGAGTGGTCCTGGGCAAGTCGTAGCCGTCCAACATGTTTACATTTATCCATATCTGTTTCAGATCTCTGCTCTCAATAAGGCGAGTTGCAGCTCACCCTGATGCATCGTAACCTAAATGAGAGAAAATACATATTATTTTTTCACTTTTTCCTTTCTATTTATTCTGTATGCATGCCTCTTTCTCCAGTCCGTTTTATAAATTAATTTAAGCTTTAATTTTTACAAAAACAATTGTGTTTCACATAGGGGCACCACTATGATTTATAGCAGGAATTCACTACTTCACAGTAATATGTCCAATTTATGTGGCTGTATTTCCAGAAGAGTTTTTATACTGTAACATGCTTACAGTTGTGTTTCTATTATTATTATTTGTTTATTTAGCAGACGCCTTTATCCAAGGCGACTTACAGAGACTAGGGTGTGTGAACTATGCATCAGCTGCAGAGTCACTTACAACTACGTCTCACCCGAAAGACGGAGCACAAGGAGGTTAAGTGACTTGCTTAGGGTCACACAATGAGTCAGTGGCTGAGGTGGGATTTGAACCGGGGACCTCCTGGTTACAAGCCCTTTTCTTTAACCACTGGACCACACGGCCTCCTAGTTAAGTTTCTAGTTAATGTGTACTATAGTTACACACATGGGCAGATTTTTTTGTTCTTAAATTCATAAACAATTTTCAGAGTGAGAATCAGTGACTTCATCTGATAATATTTTGCTCTTAGCAATTTAACCTTCAAAAGAACACCTGGGGTGTTTGCACACCCCATACATTATTTGTTGTAATTATTATCGTCCACAAGGTTTTGATGCAAGCCTAGAAGTAGTTGCTCTGTGCATTGAATGATTCAGGGATAGGGATAGGGTTATCTTCGGTTCAGATAACGAAGACGTGGAGTTCGGCGGTTTCAGATCAGATGATACAGACTCCGCAGTCTGATTGATTACGCTTTCCTGTTATGCTACAATCCACATTTTGGATTTTTTTTTTAAGACACTGCAAGTTGTTGTAACTCAGGCACCATTATTGAACATTTTGCTATAGTGCCACTTTGGATGTTAATTTATTATTTTGTGTTGTGTTTTCCCACTGGACACTGCAATTTCTTACTTGCAGAAATGATGTCAAGCCCGTTATTTTAGTGGACCGGAAATTTCACGTGTTTATAGATTTTTTAAATGTAGCAACTTTTATTTGAAAGTTTTTCACCTACAAATGTGGTTTTTCATCATGTAGTTTTGCACTGGACACCGCATGCAGCTTTAAAGTTTAATGTTTGTTTTGTGAAAAGATTTCAAATGACAAAACAGTGGAGTTTTATTAAAATTCAAATAATGAAATTAGAATATTAGATTTCCTTTTCAAGATGTATATGTACAGAGGGAAATCTAACAATATAGTCATGTGACAGTTCTGATCTTGACTGCCATACAGGAGCTGTAAAAGCACATCAGTTGAGTGTGAGCTATAACAGAGTGAGTACAGTTTTATCATTTTTTTTACTGCTAAGTGAATAAGTATGGTGTTAAATACCAAGCAATGTTTTTTTTTTTTTGGTTGAAACATATACTGAAACAAAATCATACAAAATGTGCAATTTTATTTAAAGAAAAATATCCTATTGAGGAATATTGGGAGCCACCATCAAAGTCCCCATTCATAAGTAAGTGCAGAAATGGAGGGAGACTGGTTCTGTCCAAAACCTAAAAAAGGCAAGCACGAAAACCGTGTTAACTGAGAAAAAAGTGGAAGAAATTCAACAAAGACTATTGCATAGTCCACATGTCACTGAGCCAGTTCTCTGCACAATGTAATGTGCCTCTTACATCATGTTATCAAGCCACAAAACAGCTTAACTTAACTAAAGGCTTACAAAGTCAGGGTCATTCAGGGTCTTCTAAGTTTCTAATTTCATTTTGCTAATTTATTATTGGGTAAATTTTTAAATAAAACACCCTGTATGTTAACCGCACTTCTTGATTCTTTACCGTGACTGTGTGCTGTGCTCAACCTTTGAATTTTAAGCATGCCTAATTGTAAACATAATCCATCTACCCAATGTAAAAAATACTCCCGCTGCAATAATGCCTGTAATCTCACCCCTGCCTGAATCAACATCCCTCCCACCACCACACTTTACGCCACCTGGGCATTGACTCGGCAGAATTTGGTAAATAAATGATACACATTTTCAGCTGGGTTGAACAGACCACCTTGTTTTGCACAATGAAGCTAATCATTGAAGCCTAAAGCTTTGTTAACAATTGTGGGGGATCATGGATTTGTCTCAAGGGGCTGTACGAAAAAGAATGAACGAATGGCTTTTGTTTGTTGATGCTGCTGCCACACACAAATTCTATGACAAAAAAGCAGTGATGAATGGCTTCAGAGCATGGACAACAGAAGCATGAAGCCTAAAGTCTCAACTGAACTTTGGATCTAACCCAAGGAACTGTTTCTTTAAAACATGTTTCCTTCTAAAGCATTTTTATAGTGTAATCTTCATCTCATTACAGTATATGTGCAGACATTTTGCCAGTGCAGTGAAAAGCATGATTTCAGACTGCATTTCCAAAGTGAAAAGAAGGAAAAAGGTGCTAAAAAGTTAATATAATAAAATTACAGCAACAAACTGTTTTTCACGAAGTCACTGATTTTTTAAAACTTTGTTCATTATGAATTAAACGTGTTTGTGTGCCAGTTGTGGCTCACAGAAAGGTTTGTTACTGTACAAAGTAGCCTATTTATTATTATTTTTCAAGTAATAAATACAAACATTCTAATTAGGAACTACTTCCACCCACCACATGTAGAGTTAAATACTGCATAAAATAAAAACAGCGTTTAATTAAACATATTAGCACAGAGGTGACAGGCTTACCTTAACACAGTGCATTAATCAGACCAGACACTACAACTGCGTACTGAGAACAAGATGCCCTAACTCAACAGAACTCCCAAAACACTTAACTGCATACAGAGAAAAGGAAATGCTACAGCTTATCATTTAATGTTTAAAAGTTGTATAAATAGCGAACAAATTTAATTCCCCAGTAATTTAATCAACCATAATTTGTATATAATACCCATAATACTTAGACAAAGCTGCACGCTGTTTTAACTAGACACAACGCAATAGTAAACAACTGATATTACTCAAGTTAAAACTGGACTTCTGTACTGCCGCAATGGACACATGAACTGACCCCGTGAGCTATAACTTCCCACTGGCTTCTTTACAGTGTTTATTACTTTTTGCTAAAGCGATCAGGTCAGGAGGATACCAGGATATGAAAACCCACAGAGCGAAGTTTTGCTCCTTTACAAGATCAGTATATTTATGAGTTATACGCTATATTTACTCTACAGACACTGCATAATAATATCGAACGGCAACAATAACACAACAATCCTCCGGTTTCTCTACCAGTCTGGAGATGCTGTGGTGGAGATTATAAACCCCACTGACTCGCAGCGTGTCTCCTCACAAGGGTTAAAGCTAAATGAACGTTTTGTCACACTATAGAGAACCCTTGATTGGTTACACGGGTTTAAGTCGTTCAGTGTGGTACTCTGTTTATTTGTTTTATGTGTTCTGTATTTTAATGAATATACAACGCTAACGTACCTACAATACGGCACTCACTTCGTCGCCATCTTGTCTGCTCACATTGACTGTCGCGTGGAGCACTCAGCGTTCTCCCATGACGTCACGCGAGATGTCTGTTCGTCATTGGTCTCCTCCCACATATAGTAAACTCGGGGGTATTGTAGCGGGTGATTTGGCTTGTTTTTTTGTCTTCAAAGATGATGTGCTAATTACTTTGACGGTATAGACGTTCTATGCTTTTGCTGTCTATACCAATAACTGAAAGGTAAGACTATTGCTATCTCTATTGGTATGTTTACCAACTTTTTATGGGAGCCTAAAGTCCTTTTTCGTAACCTGCATTCTCAATTACCTTTTTTGATATTTGCAATCATGTGGATCTTATTGCAATTGCTACAATACTGTATTTGATTTCCTTTTTATATACTCTGTAAGTTTTTTGACCTCAACTCAGGAGCAGCTCTCCAGCTTAGTTGTCAGATTCACGTTCAACAGACATGTGTATTACGTGTATGTATGTGTGTGTGTGTGTGTAAAAGCCAGAGCCATCTAGAACAGCTATGTGTACCGAGAGCAATGCAAAGGGAACGTTATTATTATTATTATTATTATTATTATTATTATTATTATTATTATTATTTATTTCTTAGCAGACGCCCTTATCCAGGGCGACTTACAATCGTAAGCAAAAACATTTCAAGCGTTACAATACAAGTAATACAATAAGAGCAAGTTGATTAACAGCAGATGTTTACAGGACTGTGCTGCTGCTTGCAGTGTTACAGACTTTCTGATCTAGCCTGCATTATAATGAAAGATAATCTGCCAGCTAGCACTCTCAAGCTGCTCACGGAGCTCAAATAGGTCACAGTAATTGAAAGGTTTTTGGTATTTTAAAATCTGAATTGCCACTGTGCTGCCATTGCCCCTTCATTTGTTCAGGGGAAGCACCATTTTCTCATGTTTTATGTATTGACATTTTATACTGCTCTAGTTTGATATACACAGCTTCAATTTACAACAAACTGACTCAATTGTGTTAATAGGAAACAGACAAGATTTGTTTTAAATTTTTATTTGAATTAGCCAATGTGTGATTGGATTTTGTAGCAGTAACCAGTAGAGGGCGTTTAATTCCTCTGAAGCACTTTAGCTGGTTTTATAATACACTAGCGGACAGTACCCGGCGTTGCCCGGAGAAATTCAATATTTCATGCATGACAAATTGGGAAACGGTAGCCTTATGATGGGCCATTCAGCCCATCTTGCTCGTTTGGTTGTTAGTAACTTATAAGTTACCTGGCTTGGGTGTTGCACAATGCGCTCGGAGCCTTTTCTCTTTTTTAACTTTTTTTTTTGGTTTTTGCCAAAATAAATAAAGTACACCGGGGGTCAAAATTTTGGATCTCTCAGAAATCCAAATGAGAAAGTGTGTCCCACAGTCGGAAGGACGTGGAGACTTAAGCGTCAGGTATCCTTGCAGGGTAATGAGCTTGCATTGCTGCCAAACCAAATGTTAACTGAGCCAGATGCGCCTCTCTCTAACTACTGTATTACGCCTTAGAAACACAATAATTACACATATGGTTGTGCCGTTACAATGCAACCAATTACACAATGAAAAACGTTGGCAGTTGCTGGCGTCTTTTGTAATGACACTGTGTGTTGAAAACACTGTATTTAACACATGTGCAAGTGCACTGTACTGTAATTACACAGCAGTTAGAAACCATGTACTACCACCCAGATACCTTACAAAGAAGCACGTCATCCGCGCCACTGTGGGCACCTCCAAATTCTACCAGATAATGACATTCATAATACATTGTCCTTTTAAGTGTCATCATCATAACTGGAAAATAGATTATCTGGTTATACATACAAATTGAAGTGTGACATACCTACAGGCAGACAGTCAAACATATGCAGCTTCCATATACCCCAGACTGACAGCCTCTATACACCATCACTTTATAATGCACTCAATAACGTGTTCTAAAGTTCCTTAACAGGTTTCATCACAATTGGAAACATCTGTCTGCCTGTCTGTATATCTAACTTACATGTTTACATGTGTAAACAGCTGGTGTAAATTATGTTGATCTACTTGTTATATTTGTGTTTACATGGCAGAGGATATATGCCAGTGACAAGCTTGTTAATGTTAGTACAGTATGATGTTTACTTTTAATGTGCAGTATACATTTTTACCATAAGAGGGCAGTATGTGATAATAAAACAGTTCTATTATATTCAATGTGATGGTAACATTTGTGCTTTGGTATTGTTTTCTGTGCTCATTCCTCCCACACATTTGCTGTGGCAACTGCAATCCTACCAGGTCTAAACAACAGCATACACTTGGCTCTCCTTGCAGTAACAAGATAGCCTAATAAAACAAATCGCACAGTGCAAATCCATGGTATGGCATATAATATAATATAATATAATATATATATATATATATATATATATATATATATATATATATATATATATATATATATATACACACACACAGTTTGGCTATAATGGAACTGACATTTTATTTTATAAACATTTTGATGAATTTTAAAACCTCAATTATAATAATTTCACTGGTTCCCAAAAGACTGTTTCCTTTTGAAATCATATACTATATTGAAAAAAATAAGAAAACATTTGCACTGCAACTGTTCTTCCTTATTTGCAGCAGTATTAGTTAATGGGGCAGGTTATGATATATTAGCAGCAGTGTGGTGGGGAAGCAGTGTGGCGTAGCGGTTAGGGCTCTGGACTCTTGACCGGAGGGTCGTGGGTTCAATCCCTGGTGGGGGACACTGCTGCTGTACCCTTGAGCAAGGTACTTTACCTCGATTGCTCCAGTAAAAACCCAACTGTATAAATGGGTAATTGTACGTAAAAATAATGTGTAAAAAATAATGTAATTGTATGTAAAAATAATGTGATATCTTGTAACAATTGTAAGTCACTCTGGATAAGGGTGTCTGCTAAGAAATAAATAAATAATAATATTAGTATATAGATGTTTTGGTTTTCCCAATGCATTTAAAAAAAAAGTTATAAAGTTAAACATCATTACAGCAGATTGAACAGTAATCTTAGAAGCACCTGGTTCAACCCAAATGAAGCAAAAAAAAAAAAAAAAAAAAAAAAAATAACCCAAAACAAAACCAAGCCTATACTTGCAAATTGTGGCAGGGCACACCTTCAAACAAACAGACCTTTAAACAGGAAGCTTCTAGAGTCCTCAGAAAGAAGATTGATCTCAATCTCATTTTCAATTGCAACTGTTTTCTGTAGCTCTATCAGCCCTGCCATGTCAACAGAGTTAATATTGAACTCTTATTACTCCCAGATCACTAACTGTCCAGCAAAGCTTCTCTTTTAACCACAATTGTATTAAGATTGGGACAAACGCTTTTTCCTTAGTAAAAAGGAAAACTACTTTTTTTTTTTTTAGAAAAAGGCCACGCAAATGTCAACTGGAAAATGGAAAGTTTTTTTTTTTTTTTTTTTTTTTTTTAACTCAGGCGGGCTGTTATCTAAGTTCAGCAAGAGTGTTGTTATTGTGACTATTTATAACAGCCTTGCTGCTAAGTGAATCCAACTGCTCAACCAGGAATAAATAAGTATGCACCTCACATCACAATATGTACACTGTAATGGTGACGCTTTTTTGTTGTCTGCCATGAACAGTTGTAGCATGGATAGAGCTTGTGTCCTCTTGCTGTACAATTATAATATATTCCTATCTTTGCCCTTCAGCTTGTTTGTTGCTCTCTGTTTGTATAATAGCTGTTTGTTTTCACAGGAGGAATTCATTCCACTTCCATGACTCTCAGTGCCACCAGACAGGATTTAAAACAGTCTGTAAACTGTTAACTAAATCCACTGGTGTGATCAGGGGCTTCAATACAGTGAGGTAGTAGATCGAAATGTTAGCGTTGAAGACCCCACAACTGTACCATCTGAAAAAGCCCATGCATTATTTATATGTAGAGTCGCAGGCTAGCAAAGAGAAGAAAGCTAACACTGCTAATAGAGCAGCTCCACAGGCTGAAGCCAACGCACATTCTCTACTGTCTTTGATTGTGTATGTTGTGCTGGACCCCTATGAGTGTGTTGGCAGCATTCAAAGGGAGAAAAGTAGTTTAAGAGACTGTTGGTTTGACCAACAAATCTCAACACCCAAAACTCCATAACTGTTGTTCACGGACTATACCTATCATGCGTATATGTCTGCTGTTGATTTTATATATTAATGATCTCAATAATGTTGATGCTTAATCTGGTAAAACATGTACCGTATTAATAGTGTTATTGGGTTAATTTGTGCCGGATCCTAGAACTGGGGCCTTTTTGTTTCACAGGCGAAAATTAAACAATTTTCAGATGATGAACCGTATGAAAAACCATATACATAACATGTACAATAAAGAATGCTTTCCTGTTCCTTGAATTGACTAACATGTGTACTGTAACAATACAGGATGCGATGTCTATGAGTAAGAAAATGATGAGTTTTTTTGCAACACAAATGGCAAAATGCCAGAAAAACTACCATTCTTAACAACAACAGTGTTGTCGCTCCGTTTAGTTGAACTGCTGCTGGTATTGTTCAAACCTGAAGATAATGTTAAAACACGACTTGGCAAAGGTCGGCATGCAGCTACCAACACCAACAATAAGGAGGAAACCCTGATCCCCAAGCAGATGAGAACTTGTATGGGTTATATTGGAGCTACATTAGGTGTATAAACAAAAATACTATCCCTCTTCTTTACAGGTCCGGTTCCTTTTTGTTTACAAATTAACCCCCTGGTTATTATTTTATAAGTATTATGACTACAGACATTTACATAAGAAGTGACACAGTTGGTTTAATTTTGATGGTGCACACAAACTCTACTGTGGTTTAAAAAAAAACAAAAACATTCAGACAAATGACACTGACAGTTTAAGTGCATCTCCTAACCATTTTTTGTTTTAGATTTGAAAAACAATGACGATATTAAACCAATGCCAAGGTGCAGCATATGAAACTGATTTTATTCTGATAGTAACACTGAAATGAATTTACCATACAGCATGGTATATGAGGCATACAATAAATATAGATAGGACCATAATATCAAAATGGTGCTGTAACATGTATATAACTATGCATAAAGTTTTAAATATTTAAGGCAAAGCATATCAGTGTTTTTAACTTAATTTAAAATGTCCACATGTTTTTATTACAATACAAGTATTGAAATCTGAATCATTGCCAATTACATTCCCCTCACACATCATCCAGTCAAAGTCATTTTGATTGGGAGGTTGATTGTATCAGTAGTGGAATGCAAACCATCTACAGCCTTACTGTTTGGCACAATACACCTTTTCATGTACCTCTAAGATTGTACTATAAAATCCATTCAGGAGGATGGTTTTTTACACTTTCTACATTAAAGAATGCAAGATGATTAGCAATTTGTTTTACATGCATGCTACTTAAAGTACAATAAATCATGATACTTAGCCCTTTTAACGCAAACATAATTTGCCAATTGAACATTACTCATAGTAAAGTTGAATTGTCATTGAGAACATTCAAGGAGGATAAAAAGCAGGATGGATATACTCAAAATAATGAATATCTAAAAATGTTACATGTAATTCCATTTTTTTTATATATATATATATATATATATATATATATATATATATATATATATATATATATATATATATACACTGCTGTGCAAAAGTCTTAGACATGTTGCATTTTTCTACTCTTATGCATTATGAGCATCAACAATTTACTCAAAGCCTCCACTAGTGTTTTCTACTATTATAAATCTTGACTTGCATAAAGAAGGATAAACATTGAGTGAAATAGCTTGTATCACTTGATTTTTCAAGGTGTGGTATCCGAAGCATAATCAACAAGTACAGAGAAGCATCATCTGTAATTGACAAACCCAGGACTGGAAGAACCAAAAAGCTGTCTAACAAGGATGAGCAATACTTGAAGATAATATCCTTAAGGAATAGAAAGAAGACAAGCGTTGAATTGACAACAGAACTGGCAGAAGGCACAGGTGTCGTTGTCCATCCATCAACAGTCCAAAGCACCTTTGACCATTGTTCCATAGTCCAATTTCTGTGTTCTTGTGCATACTTTAGCTTTGTTCCCCTTTCTTAACAGGTATTGTTACTGCAACACATCCTTGAAGTCGTGATTTCAAGAGTGACCTTCATACCGTTTATTTAATTGACAATTACACTTGTGCCTTCTGTCAGTTTTGTTGTCAATTCAACGCTTGTCTTCTTTCTATTTCTTAAGGATATTATCTTCAAGTATTGCTCATCCTTGTTAGACAGCTTTTTGGGTCTTCCAGTCCTGGGTTTGTCAATTACAGATGATGTTTCTCTGTACTTGTTGATTATGCTTCGGATACCACACCTTGAAAAATCAAGTGATACAAGCTATTTCACTCAATGTTTTTCCTTCTTTATTTTCTGTTATAATAGTAGAGAACACTAGTGGAGGCTTTGAGTAAATTGTTGATGCTCATAATGCATCACAGTAGAAAAATGCAACATGTCTAAGACTTTTGCAAAGCAGTGTGTGTGTGTATATAATATATATATATATATATATATATATATATATATATATATATATAATATAAAATCTTGTATTATTGTACTTTACCACTTTAATTGATTGTATTCAGATTGCAATCAAGGTAATGGGTCACAGGGAACCGTTTTTTTCTGTATTTCTCTTGTCCTGACCAAAAGGCCTGTGAACCATGCATTCCTTCACGGAAGAGTGGTATATGTTTAGGTTTGTAAATTAGTGACTTGATTCTTTTATACTGGTCTTCAGGTGAGACATAGTTTAATATGTTATTTTTTTTTTTTTTTTTTTTTTTTTTACTTTTGCCTGCGGGGCGCAACTGGTGGAGCTGCTTGTATGCACATGCACTCCCTGAGCAATTGAAGTCCAACACAGGACAACTTTCTCAGCTGCATTCATACCTGGGTTGTTTACATTAAGAGAGATAATGCTCTTTATCTTTCTCTCTCTCTCTCTTTCTCTCTCTCACACACACACACACACACACACATACATTATATAGTAAAACATAGGTACAATGTTGTGATTCCGAGTTGTATCAGTCCAGCAAAGTAATATCCAAGAATGTTGCACAAAACCAACCACTTTAGCCCGAAGATAAAGGTTGTAGGTGCATATATAATAGGATTGTTAGGCAGTACAAACGCCTGGAAAATTTCAAATCCGAGGCCACTTTCTTGATTTATCTTTGCTGACACAGTTTGATCCTCCCGGGTTAAAAATTCTTCAAATGAAGACCAGGCAGACAATGACACAAAGAAGATTACACAAGCTTCTTCAAGTGTTGTCAGTCGATTGTATCTATTCAGAGTTCAGAAGGCACAGCACGTGCTTCAAATGCTACCTGCTTTGCCTTGGACTATATGGTCTAGATCCATTTCATGAACATTAAACTGTATTTCATTCATAAAACCAGAAAAACTATCTGTAAAAGGGACGATAATATCAAAAGGAGCCATCTAGCTGAACTATGTAATTTGTGAAGCAATTACTAGATTTTCAGCTTTTAAATTGATCAGCATTTGGCATTTTTGAGTACCTAACATGGTCAGATTCATTAAGGGGTTGACCTTTTTGTCCTTCCTGTGTTTGTTTGTTTGTTTTATGTAGTAATTTATTCATCTCTAAATAGCATCACCCATTAATGCCGGATGTTAAAAAGGGTCATAAAGCCTCAACAAATTATTTTCATTGTTGTGACGGTATTGTTTGTTTCACTCGATGAGAAAATGGTTTAGCAATGAACAACTTGCTTGCTTGGTTCTAATGGCAGATTGTTTGTTGCAGTGAGTTCTGGTCTGTGATTGGCTACTTTCTATCTACTTTGTAGGCTAAAGAAGGTCAAGGTCAAAAGCAGCCGGAGAGCCCTGGGCTGAGAGTGGAATGTTGAGTAATTGTTAAAACACTAATAGAAGTACAGTGTCTGTGCTTGTCATATCCCCTGCAGGAAGAAATGAACAGACCAACGTTCCTTAAAGGTGCAGTACAGCATTCTTTCTTCCTCACTGACTGTATGCTTGCTTCCAAAAGTTAAGAGTAGCTTGCCCTTTTCAATACTAAAACAACATATGAACTCACTGGCTTTTAATTGTCAGTCATACATACATAAGCATTGGCAAGGTTTGTGTCCCAAACACAGAATTTGAAAGCACTGGAAAAAGTCCAGTTTTAGAATGTTTTACAAGATAATTTCATGCCCATGGACGCTGATACACAATGAACATTGAGGCAGTCTCTGCAAATATAAGGGATACAGTAGTTGGGAATATGCTATCTCTGCTTGTTTAATATGTTCATGTACATTCATTTATAACAGCAATTCTACATGAAACAAACTACCACCAGTGGCCTAATGTACCCATCATAAACACTGGATAAATAGTAGGAAAAAATGGTTTTAAATTCAGAAGTTGTAGTGTATGCAATGGTGTAAAGAAATTGTGTGGCCCTCAATTGAAGAATCACCCTTTTGCATGTTACACTTGAGTACTTTCTAAAGTTCAGCCACAGTTCATATTTAGTCTGAGCAAGACTAATACTCGGTACTGTAAATATAACATGGCTTTAAGTATTGGCTTTGAATATGGTAGACCGGAGCCAAATACCAGGCATTTGACAGATACCTTTTCCATTACCTGTGACTGCTAGACATTCCCTAGCAATCCTTACTGATATCAGAACAAATGGGAGGCTGGGAAAACTCAATCTTACACTTACTGTATTTTCCTCCCTTCACTCTTTAGGTTCAAACAGAGGTGCTCTTTCTTTTCCACTGTTTTGATTAGTACAAGGTCCACTGTAGCGACACCCTAGTGATGCTAGACAAGCTGTTCAGGTCAAACCCAAAACAGAAAAAAATATGTGTATTATTAAAATTAAACACAGTCAAGCTCAACAATACTGAGCTGTTACCATACAGTCTTTACACTGATAAAGGGTTACAAAATGTTTTACTCGGGTATACATAATAAAAAGAGCAGATAAAGTTGTGGTTTGTGTGGCGCTGTGGGCCTTGTGTTCCCTGCGACTTTGCTGTGAATTACAGAAGTCACTATAAATAATTGTAGAGGTTTGTAAAAATATTCTCTGGTATGTTGTGCAGTGGATTGAACATTTGCTATATAAACCTCCTTGGGCTTATATGTTTTACATCTACTGCTTTACATATAATAATATACCACAACATTTTGGTCTTAATTGAACCAATGAAACATTTCAGTTTAAATGTAATTGTGTTGAACAAACTTCCAGGTGATTTCCTTGAGACCTTAGAATTTGAACAAATTGAACTGTACTGTACTCAACACTCTTATTTCACCTCTGCACAGTGTATTCACCTATATTCAAAGTCTTCTGTCAATTTCTAAACAAAGACCTCACTGTGCTTATTATTTGATTTTACTTATTGAGCCTTTCTAATTGCAAGAGAATAGAAAGAAATAAAACACATTTCAGACAAGGTGCATGAGTAGATAGAGTTTATTTTCCTTTCAGTCACACCACGCCTCTGAGAACGGGCCAAACTGCTCAACGCAGGCATTGTAAACGCAAAGTGAAAACTGCAATGCAATAAAAACAGAGGAATGCGAGCTGAACAAAAGCAATAACCCAATTATATAGCACACAGACAGCGTATTGTCTAACATAATGCATGGCTGTTACTTCATTAATGATAGGCGATGGGATTCAATGAAAGGAAGCTTTTTTTCTGTGTTAAGATTAAGATAATAGAAAAAAATTCATTTGAATTCATTTTAAGGACAATGTTTTTTAAGCAGAATATCCTTTTTGCGTTTTAATATTTAAAAAAAATGCATTATCCCTTTATATTTATTATAAATTTCTATTTAAAAAATAAAACATTAAAAATCCTATTCATGAAAAGTAGTTCTGTGTTTCAGTGAGACTAATTATTCCATAGATCCTGTATACAACTGGTGTAATCAGCAACACATTTTCATATATCAGTTTAATGCCTGACTCAACTTGGAAATAATTCAAGTACAGTATGCGGAAATAAAAACTGCCTTTTGATTTGCATAAAAATTCAACAAAGCTGTCTGTAACAGCCCAGTGAATGCACCTCAGTCCTGACCTGAACACTCCAGCAAGAGCAAGATGATTTTGTGATGTGGGCTGAAGTCCGCTAGGGGTCAGGGAATAGTCAATTGCCCTGCTCTACCAAGCTTCTGTAGTTTACTGGTACTTAAGCACCCCATGTTCAAACTCATTCCAATGTGCTATCATCTGCCACACCGTGTAACCTACAGCAAAACTACCAAGTTGCAGTGCCTGTGTTTTAAATGCTTGTATATCTTTGATTAAGAACCAGAATCTGTGTGATAAACTACAATATTCTCAAGGGGGATCAGTAATGTTAATGAAGCGATTTAAAATAATTGGTTTAATCTCCTTGCAACTTGTGTTATGCAAAAAACAAAGTTAAAGCATAACCTTGACCATTCTTTCCTGTTGTGTTCAGTCAGAATATACTGCTGGGTTGTGATTTTGCTACAATCATTATTGCGCTCATAAAGTTTGCTCTTGTTAGTCAAGGAACATTGATCTTTTTAACTGCATCAATGTTCTGTGCTTCACAGCTCTCAAACAGATGGCACCATACCATTTTTCACTGTCAAGTTGTTGTCTCTGTGTCTAACTTCTCGTCTAGCAGAACATCAATATATGGGAGAATTAAATGCCTGCAGCTTTGACCCTGGGTGTAAGGTCCATGTCAACACCAAAGTGCATAACCTCAGAAGCTATATGAGTACCACTTATTGGAATATTTTAGAGCACTGACATGTCACTTCATTCTCATCTATGATTCTTCCCAGTTAATGTTTTCCCAGAATTTCTATAATATTTAACAGATAAGAATCATGGATTTGATAACCAAACAAACCAATTCTGGAACTGAATTGTAATGCCCTCTGATAAAACATGTAACCTCCTGGGTTGGGTTTTAGCTACAATTTCTACGTATTAACATCCATGAGCCTCTAAAGCTGCAACATTTCCAAGGTCCTTTTCCTATTTATAAGGTTTATTTTCAGAAACCAAAAATGTCAAAAACAAAGACTAGGCCACATGTTATCTTTTACTGAAGGACATCCTGTTTTCAGCATTGCCTTATAAAGAGTATAATCTGGTAATATGTAATGTCAGCACTGTAAAATGCATATTCTAAAGCAGTTGAATGTGAACCTAAAAATGGAACAGGTTTTATTTTTGGAGTTACACCCAAGATTAACTTAAATTTTCTTTTTTTAACAGACCTGAATGAATACACTTCTGTTTGTTCTGGGCATAGCTTGCACTTTCAACCATGTTAACTTTGTTTGACTGCTGCTGTTCATGACTACTCCTTTGCTACTATATTTGTGCCTTTTGTGAATGTTGAAAACAGTTTAAAAACTGACTATGAGTTTTCTTTATAGTACACAGAACATTATGTATATTTCCATAAACAGACCAAGACCAACAGGGTGAGTCAAGGTGAGCTTCGGGGTTATAACTGTGGTGTTATTTTCACCAGCCTTAGATCTAGAATGCCTGAAATAAAAATGAAAAGTCTGCATCTTATCAAGACTAGTACCTTTACCCTGATCAGCAAGTGTTTAATTGTTGATGTTGATATATGCAAGTACATGATTCAGACCTTGTTACGAAAGGTGGCTATGGTGACATTTACAATACTGTGCTCAGATTCTAAAGTTGCAGAACTCCACAATTCAAGTAAATTAAGTTTTTCATCAACGAAGACAAGGCTCCCCTGGGGGTGTAATGAAAAGGGAATTGGCATCTGTAATCAAATGCTTTGTAAAAATGAAGTAGATGAACAAGATGTGAATCACTGATATGGCCACACATTAAAACGACATGTTAGCGAAACAGTACATTTTAACTGAACAACACCAGTAATGAAACTTAATTAATACAATCATAGAATACAGCTTTGTACTAAATATTAACTGCCTCTATACCCAAGAAAAGTCCTCAATATGGCAGGTATATTAGATCAGAGGTCAGTCATGGCCATCATCACATTAGGATACAGAGTTTATACAACCATTCAAATAAAAAGACACAACCTCAAATCGTGTCTGATATGTGACTCTTTTACATGGCGACAGTTTTGTAAAATTACTGACACAAAACATTGTACCTGACAGAAGATGAAAGAAAACAACTGACCCCAGTATGAAGGGTAAAATTATATTTTGCTAGAGGAGTTTTCATAACACTAAAATATGAAGCTGGCATCTGAAATGATGCATAAGACATTTGCAGTTGAAACAGCTGTTAGTGAAACCTCATTTCAGAATTAAATCAATTTTACATTTTTATTACATACTGTACATGAACATATAAAAAGTAGTTGTCAGGACCTCTAAGTAAGTGCATACATACATATATACATACATACATACATACAACTTTATGAAATAATGGTCCCTATTCAAAGAGCTTTAACGCATACGTTTTTCAGAATTAAAGTTTGGTATATAAGAAACTGTTCTAGATTTTTGCTAAACACACCAACAACGGTTAAAAAGTTACATGAACTTCAAACTTTTCTCAAAATAATCTTAAAAAACATTATTTAAATAACTAATGAGTTAAGGCTGTGTGTAGGGTCCCTTGAAAAATAAAGTTCATTTTGGAACACTGTCATTCTTTCCTGTTAACTTAAAGAGTAAGTAGTGGGGTTCTGAAAAATATAACGTTACACGTCCCCACGTGATGCTACAACTGTTTAAGTAACGTACCTGTAATTTTTATTTTCATTGTTACACACTGACAACTTTTTACACTTACAACTGTAAAGTCTGTTTCAAATGTCTTTTCAAAATGTTGGCTCTAGTGTACTGATAGTGTAAGGATTATTGCCCACATTGTCAAACAGGTAACACAGCAATATTGATCCATAATGTGGTACGAAACAGAAAAGCCAGAGCACTTATGTTTTTTTTATCCCTCTACCTGCAGTGATTTAAAGGACAGATCTCAAACCCCAGTGCACTAGAGCAGACATTCTGAAAAGAGCTTTGAAACAGACTTTAAAGTTATAAGAGTAAAAAGTTGTCAGTATGTTAACAATGAAAAGAAAAATGACAGGTACGTTATTTAAACAGTTGTAGCAACATGTGAGGATGTATTACGCTATATTTTTTGGAACCCTGCTTCTTACTATTTAAGTATACATTACGCAAAATTATTTTAAAATAATGTTCAAGCAATGGCTTGTTATGGCTATTTGATCTGAACACAAAGGAGCTATTGTCCAACAATTCTTTTACCTTCTGGAATACAGTGAGCTATCAATCATTAAGATGCAGTATGTTCTCAGAATAGCTAAGCGTAGTGTGTGTGCATTATGGGATATATCTTTCCTCAAATAATGCATCAGCACAAGCATATTCAATGTAAAAACCATAAAGAAAAATACATTTTCATTTTTGACCCCACCTTTGCATTATTCAGTCAGACAAAAACCTTCAAGATTCATTAAGAGTACATCCCCATAACAGCAACAATCAAACAACGAGTGTGCAGAGATTGGAGAAGTACAATCTTCCACTTCAAACTTCATTAATGGACTTTTCCATGTATGTCCCGGTGAAGCAGGGCCATTCTCTGCAACATTGCTCATTTTTTAAATTTTGTTTTTAAGAAGCATCTAATCCCATAGTCTTTAGGTAGTAAAGTGCTTTAGAGAATGAAATTAGGTATGCAGGAAATATTGCCAGCTTTGGTTTGAGTACGAGCCCAAGTCCTATCGTACCTCAGTACCTATTTTTTATGGCACTTTAATTCAATTTTGCTTCTTGGGTGTTCACTCATCAGTTAAACCCACTTAGTGCACAGAATACAAATCTGTTCTTCACCTTAAATTTACCACTTGCAGTCAGTCTTCAAAAACTGCATTACTTTTCTCCCAAGGTCTGGTTTCCAGGGTTTGACAAAACTTTTCATGTTGACAATCAGTCGACCCATCCTCCGATCCATATGTCCTGCCACCAGGTATTCCATCCCTGAAAGGACATTCCACAATATAAAAAAGATCATCTTATTGCTTACACATTATTATTTTGTTAACTGTTGAATAATTAAGTAGTGCTGAAAGGCTGATCCACAAATATTGTACTATAAATGACTGCGTAAAAAATGTATATATTAAGGTTTGGATCAAAAAATGTATATGATTCAAAAATGTATTTTGCTAATGTTCTGTTTTTCTATCTTGACCATTTTTTTATAACCCACAATAGAAATATTTCTTATACATCACATGATTTCCATTACATGTGAGTAGATGTTAAAACTTCATGCTGATTTGAACTCGGCTCTCGCACCAACAAGATAAGCACCAACTAATACGTAGCTTTACAGTAAACTAATGTGATCCATCTGCATCTCCATCCATTTGCGTTTCCTTCCATCTGATGATGTAGATATCCTTCTGCCTGGTGTTGATCATCAGCACACACAACGGCTGCGATGGTGGCTCCGGGGATCAACCACAGTGCGGTCTCCCCAGCTCCTCAGCATGACAACCGTCTGCATTGAGCTAAGTAGGGTACTTCTCTGGGGTCTTCAAATGGGCACCTTCCATCCTCTGTGTTTGTCGACTAGCCCACGACACCTCAAGGGGGCTTCATGGTGATTCTGGCGTCCCAGCATCACCCTCCTTTGTCCCCGACTCAACTCAACCCAGCTTACAGCCGATCTTGCGTTGTTCCACACTCTCCCACCTCATCCATTCTCCCTGCTTGGCCTGGGAAACAGCCTTTACGCATCTCCTCCTCTCCTCCTGCTTTTGCACCTTATTGACTACCAGCTTCCTCCATTGAGCTGGGGCTGCCTTGTGCCATGTAGGATGAGCTGAACTGAGACCAAGACCCCCTCTTCCATGCTGAACTTGCCCCATGATATCACCAATTCGAAGGGCAGCCTTTGCATCTTCCACGGCTTTCTTTGCTGCCCGCTTTCTTCCAGTTTTCAACACAGTTGCTGCCTCCCTTACGCATTTGTCGCGTGACTCTACTAATGTCATTTCCAGTCGGACCTTGGCGCACTTAAACTCCTCGGTTAGAGCAGAGACTGGTAGCTGCAGTATTCCTTTACCATAAAGTCCCACTCAGCGTGGAACTCCCAACCATTTCCTGACGTATAAACTGATTAAAGCTTCCAGGGTTGAGGCTTTTAACCCTTTCAGTCCTGAATTATTTTAGTCAAGTTGAAGAATGATAAAATAAGTCATCATTCAAAAAGGAACTCCTTTATTGAGTACATGAGAACAGAGGTCACAATTGATGAAAGTGAAAGTAGAGGTGCAACACCATAATGTTAGATCGTTGATCAAATTTCCATTCTTTATTATTTAAAAAGAACAAAGTTAAAAACAAAACAACATTTCAGCCAGAGGGCCTTTATCAAGCTGTCATTTTGGTAAATGGGACTTTAAAGTCCCATCAGTACTTTAAGAACTCTAAACGGCACTAAGATAAGGCAAGACCTTGAGGTCCTTCCAGGACTGAAAGGGTTAAATGCTGTTACCATGGCTATGCTTTACCACGGTTTAACACATTTTCACTAAAAACGAATCCCTAACCCACAACGTTAGAGAATATTTTACCGGGGTTTAGAATTGGACATGTGCAGCCTCGGGTTGTCCAGGATTCAGGGTACAGTGTCAATCTCCCATCAACGATCTTCATTTTTGTGGGTTTTAATACCTTTTTGACCTTGACGTTTACTTCTACATGTGAGCCTTTGTCATGAGCTGAGAGGATCTTTATTTTCAGGACTGAAAGAAGAAGAAAAATCACAATAAACTTGCTGTAAATGATTACATGATATATTATGCCTATTTCAATATATCATTTTGTTTAATTGTATCCTCGTAAACTAATTCTGACCCTCCTTTGACACATATGAGGCTATTAGTAAATTCAACTGGTAGTGTTTGTTGACATTTTTTCTTTTATTATTTTTCAAGGGCAGAACACAGTGATAATTCATGTTTGTTTTAACAGAGATAGGGCAACTAAGGGGGGGGGGGGGTATCTTGCGTTCCTTCAAATCAAACAACAAAATGATCGGATGAATCACATTGTTACACTGCACGTTCGAACATGAACATGCAAGTTCATGGACTATCCTCGTTATGCATCATGCTATTAAGTTGTAAACAGTATATGTTTGTAAATAAGTAAGCAAGTAAATCTAGTGTTAAACAGAACAACTTGCTTAATCTTTTACTTTTCATAACTTTACAAGCTCTTTATAAATGATAATAGTAAAGGAAGAGGGCTATGGTAGATTGTTCCTCGAAACCACGTGAATCTGTCCTCCATTGCTAAACTATTCATTCTAAGAATACTGGAATAGTGTTCCGAACATACCTGGCTTCACCTAATGCCTTTGCAGGTGAGTCAGGTTAAGATACATTTCAAGTTGGAATACTAATTTCAAACAATCTTTAGTACCATATATACTGTCATTCGTTCAAGAGATGGAAAGAATACCAAGTGCCTGTCACATATTTTTCTTTTCAATATTTCTTTAGAGGGCAACTCACCGTAGGTATACTTCATAGCACAGAATATCTTGGGGTTTCCCAAGACCTGCTCTTTACATTCACATTTACCTAGAAAATGGAGAAACCTGCTGAATATTTTCACAAACTGAGCATTAGTATTATTTCTTCAATGAATTAAACTACTTTGTTTTTTTACTGGAACAAATATATTGCCATTTCGACAGTTTCTTCATTTTTCTATCTTCATACACTACAGTGGTATAGGTCCTGAGGTTTACCATAGTAACAGCAACAGTATGATATAGTCAGAGCATTACAGTATAGCAGCAATCATGTTAGCACAGTTAAGGACAAGAAACACAGTAAAGCTCTTTCCCTTCAAGAAGTATCTCCAATACAGAAGATGAAATTGTGTGCCATATTTTACTCCAGTAGTTTTCCACAGTATTTAAAGCTAAGCTAAACCATTTTTTTTAAAGGAAAAAAATAATGCTTGTCAACGTAAAAAAAACTGAGAAACCAACAACTGAAAGTGTTCAGGAGACCTTGAATTACATCACTTGTTGTTTCTAGTTTTGTAAAATGCGCAGTTGTTTTTTCTCCTTTACTTCTTAATTTATTATTTACCAAAACTACACCACCATATTCATTTCATATGAGTTCATTGTTACTCTACACCCCTTAATTGGTAGTAGGTTACATAAAAAACAAACAAACAGTACTCAATCAGTACCAAGGCTTGTTTGTCATAAAAGCTACTGAAGATGCTGAGGAGTGTGTGCTTACCTGAATGCCGGAGAGCTGAGAAGCCTTGTTCATCCACCCAGTCCCACACAGGCTCAGTCTCATTGTGCTGGGAGAGATAGTCACTCTTGTGGTACCAGTCTACATCAGAACTGCTGAAAGATTCAAAGAGATATCTGCAAAGATGTAGTGCACCAGCCTTCAACATTACTTCACAGTGGTGTCATTTCTTATGGTTCCCCTGCCAGCACTGGCTTAATCACTGTGGGATATTTCCAGTTCTTCCTAATTGACAACCATGTTATAGAGAAGGGGGTGCCCTCTGCCAAGTCAGTGCAGGTGAGATACACAACTCTGTTAAGACCTGCAGCAAAAGTTGACAATAATTACCAATGTGTCATATATTGAAAGTAATACTAGTGCAGTGATGATCTGTGTGAATATCATTTTCTTTCTTGAAAACTTCAGGTTTACAGCTAAAAGGGAAATTTGCAGTTTATCATGTTTTAAGATACAGGACTCTAATGACACAGCCTTTTTGTTTATAACAAGCTGATGGAAAGGGTTGATTCAGGTCAACAGCATAGTGGATCATCCATCCGAAAGTGACCTTCTCATTTTGCGTTTGTTTTGTATTGCGTGTTCAGTAACCTAACCCTTTAAACAAAGGTCCACCTTATTTTTTTAACACTTCCTGTAAATCTCACTCTTTAACAGACAACTCATTTTAGTACGAATAAAAAAAAAAACACTGAAATATTGACGGCTCTGCAAATATTGTCGGTCACCTTTAAATTGCCTATTTTCCCTTATGGGAGTGGTATTAAGTAATAAGACACTGGCTAGTAATAACAGAAACTCTTAACACACCCAATTTGTTAAGATTGGAACAATGTTTTGTAATGCATGGTAAGTATACATAAGTACATTTCAAATGGACCTCTGGTGGGTGCTTCATAAATACATTCCTTCTTTCTCTACGGTGTATTTTTCCCAGGTTTAACATTTTTAAACAATAAATAAATGAATGACGACCACCATTCTTTAACTTGGCAATTAAAGTTTCCTGTGAATAGACTTTAGTTTTCTTTACTATGTAGTACAATATAATAAAACTACAGTCTCCATATAAAGAGCCTACACAGTGGTGTTTGAAGTGCCTATCTTTATTTAGAGATCCCAGGTTTACTCACCTGCTAATGCAGTCCCCAGTGAATGGATCACAGCTCCCAGCACAGTCACACGGTCGGCAGCCGTATTCTCCAAAGCCCCAATATCCCACCATGCACTTGTCACAGTGTGGGCCCCCGACTCCGGGCTTACAGACACACTCCCCGTTGCTCGGGTCACAAAGGGAGAAGGCACTGAGTTGATATGGTACAGAACCAACAGGATGGCAGGCACAAGCTAAAGTTAAAGAAAAAGTGGAGCATTAATGATTTCATTACAGTATTTCAAAATTGTCCATCATCTCTTTTCCAGTGTGATTCAACTTAATTTGGTCAGTTGTTAACCCCTCCGGGAGACTGAAACATTAGGTTAATAAATTACCCACAGCAGTGAGTCAGTGACTATACTGTACAGTCGCCCATATTATCAAAATTGTGATCATTTTCTAGCAGTACGGTCAATTAATGCACTATTCTAGAATTAAGTTTCCACAGAAACTATTTGTGGTGCTCCTCTAACAACATTATCAAACTACTTCCAGTGTGCTCTGTGCTGGAATCTGTAACCATTTCTGGCTCCCAGTACATTGCACTTGTAATATGTACAACATCAGAAGGACATTTTCCCTATATGTTGATAACACTAGGTTTAGGATGAATTGTATGTGCACATATTCCTTGATTAAGATTAATTATATCAAACAAACATGTGTGCAAAGCACTCACTGGAATTTGCCTAGTTCTTAGCACAGTCCAACCTTTCTGTGCAAACTTGCCAAGTGGAATTGCTCCTGAATACGGCAATGTCTGCTTGTGTTACATCCTAATTTGTCACAGTGTTTCGTGGTTTGGCACTGTTAAAATGCAGAGTAATTCAATAACTGATGCAAAACTATAGGGGAAGAGTGTCATATTGTTTTGGGATTAGCTACTTGCTCTTTGTTATGGCATGCTCCTGTTTGTAGAAATAAATATTTTGAATCATAACCCTGCTAACTACCCAACACTTGTTTTTCAAAAGCAGATAACAATGTTTACTGGTAAGTAACAGTTGTTATATTTATTTGTTTTATTATTAATACGTAGTATTAAAAGTAAAACCTGCATTAACTATAGGCAATCGCCTGTTCTTACCAGTCAGTAAACCCCAAAACACATTTGATTTTCAATACAAAACCTATACATTTATTTTTAATATAGTTATTAAATGAAAATGTCTTTGCCCAAGGAAGAATAAAAAATGCATTATTACAGGCCCGTAGGTACACAATCTCTGGGGCCAAGGTTACCTTAAGAAAAGAACAATCCATAGAGGCAGTATGCCTCACCCCTCCAATCCGACAGTGCTGGACCCCAAATGCCTGGTTAGAGGCTGCAAATATATTTTTTCTTTAATATCAGAAGGACATTTCAAATAGAAGTTCATCAGTAAATTCATAAATCCAATGGTAGGTTTGAATGTATATGGTGTTTAGAGACTCCTCTCACTAGTAATCATATTTTTTGGTGTTATATTTCTTGTATTAAAGAGCTTTGCTCAGTCCTTCACACGCTGAAAGTGCTTGCATCTGCCTCAATGACATTCCAAGTCCTCATCTACATCTGGCTGTCTGTCAATGGTACAGCAAAAAAAAAAAAAAAAAAAGTCTTAATTCTTTCTTTATTTTACAGCTCAGATCAGATTAATACTGTATTTCATCAGATAACATTGTCAGGCACTAGCTAGTGAAAGGCCTTTTATAATTCAGATGAAGATTTAAGGAGTGTAGTTATCTACACTTTTTATCTCCAGAAGGCTGACAGCTCAAAGAACAATGACAGCTTATTGCAAAGTACATAAAGTGACAAAACTGTAAAGTGTAAAAGGCCTTTTTAGAAAAGAAAAAAAAAGAGTAATTTGAGCTAAAGCTAATAATGCCTATTATTTGATAAGACTTTAATCCTTAGTGATTTTGTTATTTACTTTTATTGTATCATAACAGCTGTTGTATTCTTAAGATGAGGATATTGGATTTCAGCTGTCTTGAGAAATATTTTCTGGAATGAGCACAAAAGATTCATGGGGAATGCCTGCTTCATATATGCACATTTTGAAGTTTTGTTATGAGTCTAAAGTTGTCTTTCCTTCCCTTTTCATCTGTCTCAGCCTTCCACCCCAGGTGATATGTACTCATATTCCGAGCTGGCGGGCTGTGGAGCTTTTCTTTCTGCTTTCCCAAGCTGTTTTCCCTTAGGGGAAGTGAAGCTAGATTCCCAGCCACAGGTAGGCAGCTTTCCCTGTCGAGACGTCTCTCTGCCAAGCAAAGGGGAGGCCCTGGCTTTTCATTCCCTAGTCACAAGCTCTCTTCTTGTTGTAAGCCAAAGAGGCATTGCCTCTCTATCATAGCCCTTGCACCTGTTCCGTGAATTTTTAGACAAGGCACATATCAGAGAGTAATAAAACAACTGTAAAACTAAGAAACAACTACATTTCAAGAAGGAGCAGTTCAGTTAAAGTAGGCTGTTATTATTTTTTATTCCTTTTTATTTGTACTTTTAAATAGAAAAGTAGAAAAATCATTACTGGTAAACTATGCCTATATTACTATTCTGATATCATTTCATTGCCTTCAGCATTTCCTGTAGCTATATAATAAATGTAAAATCTCTGACCCTCACACACAAGAACTGTACATCTGATATTTATTAGAGAAAATAGGCTTCACTCCAAATCTTTTCCCAACAATACACTTCTTTCTGACGCAACATGTAGCTATTGTAAAGATGAATAATGCTTGAGCTGGGCAAGGCACACATGACTTATGTAATGTTGAACTTTAGATTGAATTGGTTATAAGAACACATCAAAGTGTGGTAAAGCATAATGAAAGAACAAGGGCACAGAGGTATTGTAAACGACAACCTTTTTCAATAGAATGGTCTTTAAGAATTACAGTATAACATTCATCGTAGTCACAATGGCACGCATTATCTGGATCTAAAGTGTTTAGATTTTTGTAGAGCAGTCAGCTTTGATTAGAAACTCCTGTAAACATCCGGTTACTGCATCAATCATTTCAAACCATTGTGTGTTTCCCTCAGTACACATGCTACTTAAATTCCATTTGTGTTCTTCATTTAAAAACAAAAAAGCTGTTCTAGCTAACAACATATTAACCAACAGCTACAGTTGTAATCAGCAATGTGGGTATAAGAATAAATAGACCTTTGCTCGCAGATCACCAGTGCAGCAGACCAGACGCAAGGCTCAGTATCTGTAATGTACATTTCTTCATGTTCCCAAATGCCTGATAACTTATCAGCTTTTAACATGATGGCACGTGGTTTCATATGAAATGGCTCTCAGCAAATCCTTTCCCAAATGTCCCAAATGTTTTTAGCCTAATAAACACCCCAAACACTGTTGTGTTCAGCAGAAACACTTTTTTAGGCTTGTAAATAAATGAAGCACCAAGAAAGCAGAATTAATAATTAATAGATTATCATGGGGCCGGTTTGGGAGACAGCTTCTTCGTTTCTCAGTAGTTTCTTACAAGGATGGCATGGCTGCTGCTTAATGCACCTATGCACTCAGCCCTACAGTACATGCAGCACACACTGTTTAGCAGAGCATTGACCATTTGAGTTTAGATATCTGGCACAGAGTGTTTGGATTTAAGTTGCATTACTTGGTTATCAGGAGTGATAGTAAGGATATGCAGTTGTGCAAAGGCAATGCACATTGATAGCTCTTGATAGCTAGGAGGCTAATATGTACAGTTATAACATGGCAGGAATAGAGGCAGCAACCTCATTGGCTAACAACTGTTTCAATCTGGCTTTGCCTCGTGCCGAACAACACCCCTAGGAGTGCGGATATTGGACCATATTTGAACACCCTGTCATGCATTATTGCTTTCTTATAACACTATAGCTATCTCTATTTTGTTAAATGTTCAACCAGGGCACCACTGCAGTGGTAGTGTTGTTAACTATAGCACAACTCAGATGCTGCTCTGTTGGTAGTTTTGAACACTGTCTTTTGTTTGAGTGATTGGTTTTGTATCTGGGAGGAGTATCCTGGATACAAATATTGTTCAGCCTAGTTTCTTTTTACTGCTAAAAAGGCTGATCATAAGCAAACTATCTATAATGTAAGAGGATCACACACAAAGCATCAAACAAAACACACAGAACTCCCACATGATGAAGAATGCACCACAAACAAACCAGAGGCAACACAAAATCCAGGAAACAAAAGCTAACAACAAAGCAACCGCAATCGTGGACACAGAAACCCAGATATAAAAGAAAACTTGTATAAATAACACTTCAAAAATGCCTCATTTAACATATCTGAATAAAGGAAAGATGTGTTACAGTGCAGAATACTTCTGTATATATCTTTCTAAGCCATCCTCGCTAGAGAGTTTTTGCAACCTAAAGCCCCATTGCGTGTAAAGAAACTTCATTCTTATGCTGCTGTCAGGTCATACAGGACAAGTTTCCTGCAGAAGAAACCTACTGCTTTTCAACAGGCAACTTCAAAAAGAGGTCATGGGTTAATCCCTTGAAGCTGATTGACAAGTGTAAATCATCAATAAAAACTGTTGCCACAGCAGAGCATCAGGCAGCCTCCAGTAACCCAGAATACGTAAACACCAAAGCAAACTATACATGTCTTTATTACATGTTACCTTAAACCCACCACGGGGTACTAGGCTGCCCACATCATTAGTGGGCAAATTGCTGTTTTCATTTAAGAGACCCTGCCGGCAGTTGGTCAAAATCTAATTAGTTACTGCTGTTCACAAACAATCCAGCTGTCGATTCTCATATAACCCCCTCAATCTGGCATATGGATCAACTTGCGTGTAATTGGACCACTCCCCCGGGCTACAGGTTGCTGTCGTGTCAATAATGTTTTTGAGACTGTACTATGATACACATTAAACTATTGGATACCCTTGTCTTTCTAGTAGTTGTGAAGGGGAAAAGTAAAAAATTCCCTAACCATTTAATCAGCTTCCAAGTTGACCTGAATGTTTTTTTTTTTTCCCGTCATTATTCCTGATGATTCATGTAGCTGACATTCCCAGGAAGTGGGCACTGCACCTCTAGATATAGCTTCTGTTTTCTCTCTGCTTTTTGACTCGCTTCCTGTTTTTATACCTTACTCACTTGAAGTTATATGCTGACTACTCTCCAACAGTCAGGTGCCCACCACTATTTCATCACCTTGCCTGCCCAGACTTGCTCTCCTGCTATCTTGATGATTTAATTTATGTTCCATTTCTACTGTAACCTTCTCTAGTTTTCAGTCTATGAAGTTCTTCCAGTCTAGGTGTCTGGTGCAGCTGTCTGGTTTACTCACTGGCTGCCACTCCTTAGACAGTCCTCAAAACCTGTACTTTTTCTATAAAGCACATACTTTTAGCAATTTATCTATTAGTTTTACAGGAATCCAACTAACAACTATAGGGCAGCAGTCCCAGGTGGGGTGCACTACTGCTGTACCCTTGAGCAAGGTACTTTACCTAGATTGCTCCAGTAAAAAAACAACTGTATAAATGGTTAATTGTATGTAAAAAAAATAGTGTAATATCTTGTAACAATTGTAAGTCACCCTGGATAAGGGCGTCTGCCAGTAAATAAATAAAACAACAGAATAATGTTAAAAATGTTAAAAAATTTACAATAAGAAAATCCAATGCTGTCTGTTTAATGTACTGTAATACTGATTGAGGTCATCTAGCTGCACAATCACAACACACTGCCGCTTTTCCATCCACCCCCAATATTACTATAATATAAAAAAAAACAAAAAACCCTGATTGTTTAACTTAAAATGGCATTATTTATGTGTTCATTATGTGTTCATTGTATTCATCATGTGCCTGATACAAATTCTCTAATTTAAAGTAACCTTTTGTAGTCCAATGTCTAGTATAGGTCTACATAACATAAGGATGTTTTAACTTCATATAATGCAACACAAATGCAGGTGGCGCTGTGCATGGGAATTGTTTTTCTTGTTCTTACGTTTGCAGGAATCTGGAGCAGAGAAGGGTCTGAGGGGATCTCTGTAGAAGCCAGTCTTGCATCTCTGGCAGTGCTGCCCCTCTGTGTTGTGTTGGCAATGGTCACACACTCCTCCGCTGTGCTTCCCTGACGCCAACCACACGCCATGCTCGAAGTGGCAGCTGTCTGCGTGCCCATTGCATTTGCACTCTGAAGCACAGGAAAGGTAGCTGAGGTTAGTTTTCAGTCATTGAATGCTATCCAATAGTCCTTGGTAAAAATTATACTATTTCCCCACCTCTAGCTAAATAAAAATAAGAAAAATTGCTAGTTTTGAAGAAAGATAACAACATTTCTAAGAACTGCCTACCCTTTCAAAAACTGGAAATACTGCAGCACAACAGAGGAAGGGGACATTTCAGATGTCTGTACTAGCCTGGATGTTTCTCAGTTAAGATTCAATGCCATATTCTCAGAACAAAAGTGTAGACAGCTCTTTTCTTATATGACACAAACTCATATTGTATAATCTACAGTATAATCACAAGCATGTGAGGGGTGTGCTTTACACAAGATTTAAGTGCATGTGCCTGTTAAGGGACTATTTTAGAAAATATTCTAGACTTTTCAGTCATCTTCAGGGCATGGGCTAATATCAACCAAAGGAGTAACTGCATTTTATAGGAAACTGTGTATACACACATGAGGAAACTATTTAAAATTCAAACCCTAGCATATTTGGGGTTTATGTTTTTATCAACATTTTCCCTCCATGCCATCAGAGCTAAACTGCAAGTTTTTTGTTGTTGTTGTCTGGATAAGTTGAAGAGAAATGTGTTAAGGGTTGGTCCTTCTTGGATCCCGCAGAGCGACAAAGAATTATGCCTGACTTGTTTTTGTGTTTAAATGTTAGCGAGCATCTCAGATCAGTGGATACTCCATTGTACAAACATGTAGTGGCTAATGTCATAAACAATGCACGCGCCAAGATACTTTAGAAACAGTATTTGGTCACCATCTAGAAACACAAAGAGACACATGAGGAATCTAATGAATTAGGGGCGCCAGCGTGTCAGTCATCTTGTTACTTACTCTTACATTCATGGGGGTCCCCGGTTATGCCGTCAGCAGGTTGCCAGGGCTGGTCATTGTAAAGTGGTGTGCAGAGCTGACAATGGTCACCTGCTGTATTGTGCTTGCAAATGCACTTTCCATGGACCTGCAAGACGCAGAGAACAATGAGGACTGTGTAATCATGGAAATAGTCAGCTTTACCACATATTATGGTGATTCATTATTAAGATACTGAATGCAGCATGACACTCACACACATATACAAAGAAACTCTCTCTTGACAAATGTATCCCATAAACATGAAGACACACAAGTGCACATTGGTTTTTAGATCAGGTTAACAGTTTATAAATGTTTTTTTTTTTTTAAAGATTATTAAGATTAATAATTATCAAATATGGATCCTTTTTCAGTCAAAAACGCATAAAACCGAGGATATGCCTTTACCCTCTTGAGACCAGGGTACAAATGCAGTTCAATGTCAAATGAGTCTGGTTATTTCAACTTAGCCCCTAGTGAACATTTCAACACAGCTATCAAGGGACTGAATGAAAGGGGGTGTTCAGGTCATAATTGAGGTGAATGTTACAGTTCAAATGAGGCATTCGACCAAATGACTAAAAATGTCAGGGTTTTTGGCCAAATTCTTTATAGTCATTATACTTCAAAGAAATACATTTAGAATGATCCTATTTATACACAATAGAACATCTGTGGGATTGTACAGCTCAAATGTGACATTGAACTTCATCCCTTAAACCTTGAGGGACTGCACAGAGACACAACAGCATTGAAGACAGCATTCCACAAATTAAAGGCCCGAACCACAAACAACACTGTGGGCCTTTTTGCCAAAGCAGCCCTGAGAAGCCCTCTCGAGCATGTTTGATGACCTTGCACACCAAACAAATGAAAGAAGCACCAAACTTTGGTGTCATTTTTTCTCTCAGACTCCCTCTGTTTACTACTACAACTCACAAAAAAATCAGACCAAATACAGTGTGAAGAATGTGCAAAAATGCAAAAAATCTGACGGGGCAAATACTTTTTCACAGCATTGTATATACACATACAGTATACACACATGCAGTTTAGTAGTATGCATCCTACTAGCCTACACTGTGCTACCCAAAATTGGAAGACTTCTAACAAAACAGCATAAATAGAATAAGCAACCTTTAAACTAGTGGGAAAATATGTGAAAACAATGCTGTAGGTTTTATACCTTTACCTTTGTAAGTACCTTTTACTCATGCAAAACAATCATGCAGGTTCAGTTTTCCCCATACAGGATGTACATTTTATTGTTGGTTTTGTGAACTGCATATGTGAAAGAGGGCCAAGGTTCGTTTTTAAAAAAAAAAAATTTAAGCGCTTAACTCGGTAGAATATACTCACTAGACTAGCGAGCGAGTAAAAAAAAAAAAAAAAAGTATGGAAAATCATCTAGTGAGTATATTTCTTTCTAATATCCTGAAAATGTAGCGACACATGCAAATTAGGTTATGACATCATGAAACGTCACAGGGAATTCACTAGGATATTATTTCTCATTCAAATGTTTTAGTTCCACAATAATAAACTCTTTACTGTCGCACAGTATCCTCATGTGAAATCCAAATCTAGAATTAAATAAAAATATATTTCATTTTCAGGATTTGGGCCTTTCACCAGTCTGAAGTCGGAACTGATAGCATGGTGAGAGTAGAGACTTCCCATCTTTCTCTATCATCAGGAACTAGAAGTGTTAAATAATGAGAACGGTTTGTTTGCCCAGATTGAAGGAAGGCCCTTGACTGTTTCTCAGAGTACCGTATACCTGGACCCAATGTCAATTACTAATCGTTTACACCAAAAACAGAAAATCAAAGCTCTGCTTTTTGTCACAAGCTTGCAGGACTATCACAGTGCTCAGTAATTAGGAAAATGATAATGGTTTCAGCATGCAGGCATTTGGATAAAGATACTGATATTGCTTTTAACTCAAAATGCTTCCTGAAGGAAAGTCACATTTCAAACTGACCCCCAATGTCAAGTTAATTATTAGACAAAACAAAGTACAAAACATGAGGTTGTGTGAACTTGATGCCTGACTAAAAAATGACATGCAGATCTTCCAATTAATAAATATATATGGTGGGACTGTTTCACACGGTCATTGCAACAACAACAGCAGCATTAATCTCAATGGAATTGAACCTTGTAGGTACTGGAGAATCTTTACATTTACAGACCACATGGCCCCCATAATGATGACAGATCTGATGATTTTTTTTTTTCTCATGAACAACAGAAATCCAAACCAAGATGAAAGCACCTTACTGGCATTCACAGCTAGGATTTGAACCTAGGATTTCTTGACTCCTAGCCCTTTGTATAAACCTGACTACATCTGACGCTCTCCCTAGATCAGCTGCATTATGTATGAAATCTTTAACCGGTAAAGCAGTGGATATAAAAAATGGTGTTTTTCATGGGAATGCTGTATTGCTCCATCAAAACCACAACTTACAAATCAACCAAGGTTTCCAGTGCGACTGTCATGTTGAATAGTGACAAATACTTTCAGCTGCATTTCATAAAGAGAGAAAGGTTAAGTGGTCCTTGTGCTGGTAAGTGTTCTCTAGTACAGACCTAGCACCAGTTATTCAAAGTCTTACAAATACAGGTGAAAGCACGCACAAGCTAATGACACATGGAATGAAAAAGCTGTCACTCAACTTCGAAACATATGGCTCCTAACAAGGACTCGATTTATAAATGCGATTCAATGTGCACCCAGCATTGCAGGAAGTGGTTATGGTTATCCTGGGAAATGTGTGGGAGAAAAGGTCAAGGTATATCAAAACCTCAAGAAAGCTTGCAACCCACCCCCTGCAAAGGTGGACAACATTCCTGAAGAGGCTGATTATACAAGCCCTTCATTCCATAGCCTTTCATGTTGAAACATTTCCTAACATGATGCAACAAAGAGACAACCACAAAAAAAGCAATTAACTGTCATGTTGCGGTGGACTGACTAAGAGTTTAAGCAAGCAAATTAATTGTTCTTGTTTCAAACCACCAAACACTAGACAGAACAAATAAGTCAGTAATACCAAGCCTCTGGACTAACACTGCCTGATCCGTAGGTGAGTGAATGCTGTCTTTAGTCTTGCTGCAATGTATTAGCAAGTCAAGCAATTGTCACAAAGTACAAAAGATGTTGTCTTCATGAAATACAGTCTACACGCATATATCCAAAACAATAGCAAGGGGCAGACACCAGCAGAGTGTACTGTTGTACTGGACATACATTCAGATACATGTCGTTATCTTTTGATCCCTTAAACTTGCAATAATAGAAAGCTTGCGAGGTTTTCAGGCAGGAAATCTATAGTACCATTAATACAGTTCCAAGTACATCACATTTATTCATTGGTCAAACTACAATCCAGTTAGCAGCAAGTTCCCATCAACCTATTGGGTATATAAACCTGTCCGAAGGATGAGGCTGTGCTCCAACTATTTTTATTCTACTTTTTAATTTTTCTTCAACCATTGTTTGGGTTCAATGTTTTTGGAAATCCTGTAAGATTTTGTATTATAATAAAGGTGGTTATTTAAGGCAAGATTGTCCTGACTGAATAGATTCACTGTATATGGTCTGTGCCAGCTGGACATTGTAGTGGAGTCTTTTCTAGGTTTAGTACAGTTAACTAACTATTGTACAAAATCTCACAATAGAGTAGGAGATCCGGACCGATTTCTTATATTGTCTACCAAGCTGAACTGTTTCCAGAAACGTACTACTTAGATTTAAAGCAGTTAAATGCATATACTTCATCCATAAAAAAAAAAATGTAATCTAGACTAAATGTGTGTGTATATATACTGTATGTATGTGTGTGTGTATATATATATATATATACTGTAATTGAACACTATTTTCGATATTATATTAATGTCCTTATGAGAAAAAAAAAAACTAGTTTTCAACCTATAGTGCCCATACACTGCATAGCACACAGAGCCACCTGTAGCCCACCTGCTGAACTTGTCTTTGTTAAACTGGGACATTTGTTGAAGCATATAGTCGTAACTGATGCTAAAATATTGGTCCAAACCACCATGATTTAAAAATGAATAATCTCGTTGAGAATCTTGGCTTTCAGCTATCACTAGAAAGATAAGGGGGGTGGGGGGGTTCTTGTTGTTTTTTTTTAACTAGACATACCATATGATGTGTCCTTTCCCTGACTGAGCGATACCCATCCACTGTTACGCAATGCTCAGCATGGCCATTGCAGAAACAGCTGCCCTTCACAATGAAATGGTAGACCGCGTAGTGCGCCAGGTGCTGTGGTTTGGTGGCTGGGTCTTTACCCAGACACGGGCACTGCTGCCTCTTCAGGAGCTGCACTCGAATGTTGGTCACCTTCAGCTGGTCCTGGGATTCTGCACTGTAAGGATCCACTGCTGAATGCAAGGGTGACAGGGCCCGGTATATAACCTGCACAAGCAAAAGAAAAGGAACTCTGTGAGTGACAGCTTGTAACCTCATTCCGGTAGTTATATTTAGAGACATCAATTCAGGGTAGCCCTTTATGGACGTCAAGGTCTTACTACCCAAGAGGTGGTGAGGAGATAAAACTTCCTGGCAGACATTTGGTCAGGCACCAGGGGTCAAGAAACCTTGCTTTTACTTGAGAAATGCCTCTAGCAGTACTTCAATTTGACAGCCCATTGACAGAACAGCTGCTGTCTGCACATGGCACCCACAAACTATGCTGAAGTGTTGCAGAGTGTGCCCAGGTTATCTTCAGGCTGGAAGCAGATTTACAATGTTCAGAACTACTACACATCCTGACTCGCATCGAATCCCTGTCAAACAACTGCTTAGCTTAACAAACCTGATGCATTTTAATAACACTTAAAGCTACTTAGATTAAGTTGTCAGTGGGGAAATTCTTCTGGAAGTACTTCTATTCAGGGTCCTGGACAAGGCAAGCTATTGGATGACATCTAGTAGATATAACAGTTGTGTTTTCTGTGCATGTTTAGTTCTCCGGGCTATTGAAAAAAAACACTATTCATTTCCTACGCTGTGCAAAGGGTTAAGGAAGTAATTGTATTGTGTTAATTAAAGATGCATAACAAATAGGCTTTGGGTTCTAGGATACTTGAGAAAATCAGCTGGCAAAATCTGTTGATGGATTTAGGCCTACATACCTCCAGTGATAACAAAAGCTTTTGGACAGCGCCTCTGACCGTTGTGAATGCACTATAAAATCTTATCCTTATAAAGAACCTTCACAAAGTTCCTTTCAGGCTCACTCTTCATTTCAAGCAACAGCTGTAACAAGATAATGATGTTTCTTTTAGGCAATGGGGCGAGAGAACCTGTCTCAAAATAAGAAATTAGAGCTGTTTGTATGTGTTGACAAGCATCGGATTTGAAATAGCTGCCTTAGCTTGTTAAAAAAAAAAAACATAAAACATGTTCCTTTAAACAATGTACTTTTCTGAAAAGGTTTTTAAAAGCTTTAATGGTTCTCCAGTGCCAGCGAATGCTGAGGAGTGATTATTCAGATACAACCTAAATTCAAATATCTACGCAAAACAATATCAAAGCCTGCTTTTGTAAATTGCCATTACAGTTTTCTGTTTTACTCTTGAGGGAAAACTAAACACTTCTGCTATGTACATTTTTGTTTGATGACTGATATTATTTCTTGCGCAATATAGGGAGTGTAATGTTTAAAATATTACACCTTTTAAATAAGTATTAGGTTAAATCACGAACCTATCATTTGAAAGAATGTCATTAATTGTATTTCCTCCCCTCATGCATTTGGAGTGAACCACAATCAGGTTCCAATTTACACAAATATAAACAGTACTGCTAATTTCAGTGGTGTTTGTTGATAGCCTTCCATGCTCTTTGTCAAAAAGCCCAATGTTCGTCTTAGCTAACATTGGCAAAATACAGTATACTATACATGACTCTCAATACTGAATTACCATTTAAAATTAATCCTATAGCAAATAATGAGCTATTATTAAAACTTTTTTAATTTCTCCCTTTAAAAAAAGGTCTGCAGCCTATTTTGTCTCCAATTTATTTTTCCTGGGTTCATATGTATTTCTGTACAGCATATTTAGCTGTCAGCACAAGAGATGACATGTTTTAACGTTTCCACAAAGATTTTAAACCTATTGTGTGTTGCTTGATTTTGAGACTTGCTAGTTTTTATACATCCATCATGATTTTCTCTTATCTGACAGAACAGTGTAATATTAGACACAATAGGTTATTACTGTCAGAAAAGGTTGCTTCCCTGCTGCATGAAATAAAAAACCCTATGAGTTGTTGTGAAGGTTACAAAGTCTGCCTGCATGGGCCCATTCATAGCTAATGAAGAAAAATGTAAAGACATTTCCAGAGGATTGCTCTAGAGAAGGACTTGACTAGATGTTTATACTGTTATAAAAAATATACCAGCAATCTCCTTTCTTCAGTTGTTCAGGTTCAATATTTATGTTTTAACTCGAAATTCAGACCACTGTGGGTAAAAGCAAGTGTTGAGGGTTTGCACGTCTCTGCAAAGGCGTTAGGTTTACAAGCACAGGATTACAGTGTATAACTTCACAAGTACACCCATCCATCAAGATAAGAAACACACAGCTGGCACAGGTATCATGGTGACGAGGAACATTTTAACCCTTTGAATCAAAAACAATCAACATCTTAGTGTAGTAGGCAGCAGGTGTCATAATGGCTTACACGCTGCTGAATTCAACTAAAAACACAGAAAAAAAACTCATCAGCATGCTACACTTATTTCTCAAAAACTAAAGCCTAAAACACTCTTTATCCAACAACCCTGATGTCAAAGAAATGTGTAAATATAAGGCCTTATTGGGGTGAGAGGCAAATACATATTCTACAGCAAGTGCAAAAAGCAACTGCTATTTTTTAGAGTAATAAAATCACAAGAATATATGCAATAACTTTCCTGCAACATTCTTGTATGTTTCTATTCCTTTCAGAATGTTTGCACTTGCTTCCACACATGGCCCTTAGTGTATAAGATCTTTGTGTGGCAGAGAGAGTGCTGTTGCACTTGTTTCCAACACTTTCTTTTTTGTGTTTATGGCTTTTTTTCTCTCTCACCATTGCCACTCTCCTCAAGCACCACTTTCTAATGCAACACCCCTGGAATCGGTAGGACTAGCGCTGCTGCATGTTGACTGATGTGGATACATCAAGGTCAGTCCCAAGCACTTTGGGGTCTACCAACCCTTCCACACTGCATTAAGGAACCTCTATAACTATTACACACTCAATAGTGCTACATTTAGTAATACTATAACAAACTTCAATGACAAACGTTTCTTTTTAATTGTCTTCAATGATCCACAGTCCCATTTTCAAGTCATTTGTCGCAGTGTGGAATGCCCATGTCTTGACACTGGCTGATTCATCATTTGAAGCTCAAATTCCAACACAACAAAGACAAACAATTGTTCAAGTTCACATCTGGATCCTAGTTTCCTGACCATCCATCTTGCCTGCTGAATCTTCCCTATGGCCATGGAAGCAGGTGACACAGAAGTGTGAAAGGTTTCAGCATCTTGAAAGGGGATACATGTACTGTACAGGGTGGGATGGAAAAAGTTAGTGGAATTGAAAACTAACTCTATCCCCATACTTGTTTCTTGCAAACTGATATGATATATATAATGCAAAATTAAATCATAAAAGGTGTAAATGGAGCATTGTGACAAACTCTCTGTGAAGCAAAATATAGTCACAATAATAATATAATATACATTCAAACAACGTTTCATGAGGTTGGCTAGGCTGCATTACTGGAGTACTGTATTCTCTTCAAGGCAGTGTAGGATTTGCCCTATTCAAATCAAAAGATGGCTGTTCAAAGCCCTCTGTTGGTGTAGGTTACATTTTTACTGGCATTATACAAGTTGGTGATTGGAGAGTAAAGTTGCGTTTTTTATGTTATACTGTACTTCTTAGCTTCTACTCTGAGAATAAGAAAGCCTAATTTTCCTAAGATGTAAATATCCTTTTAAAACTATTTATGTGAATAACAGGACTGATATCTTGAGCTTCTTTTTTTTTATTTAAATCCTCCAGCATAGCAAACGAATCACTGTGACAGATTTGTCACTTGACTTCCACCCTAATAATACAGAGAAGTTGTGAATGAGGGCACTCACTGCTGTTTCATCTCAGCAGGACTATGCTGTTCACATGAACCCTGGCTCCCTGCTTACCTCTCCTCGTGTGCAGGGGAAAGCTCCAGAGTATTTGGTAGTGCAGAGGGCCCCGTCCTGTTCAGTGTCATCCCCCAAGCCGAATGTTTCGTTGCAGTTGGTGGCGTAGTATTTGCAAGGCCTCCAAGTCTTCCCGAAGTCTTGTGATCTCTCCAGCAACATGGCGGCTGGCCGGGGGGACTTGAACACCATGATCATGTGGGTGAAGTAGAACTCTGTCCCCAGGTCCAGCTGGATGGTCTCCCGCTGCACGCCCTCTGCAGACTGCCACCACGTGTTGGGGAAGCGGAACGAGGAGTCTGTCATGGCTGCGGGCAGGTGGGAGTGCTGATGGTGTGCCGCATTACATTTCCCACACTTGGGCGGCCTGCAGGACCTGTCTGCATTTTCTGTGTAAGAGCAGTAGAGTTCGGTGGAGTTGTGTCCGCACACCGACTCGGTGAGTAGCTTCCTGCCCAAGGCCAGGTTCCCCATATGGGGGTTACAAGCCTGGTTCTCACACTGATGGCTCACCCCTGCAGCCACCCTGCCAAGCCCTGCAAGGGAATAAAGACAAGGAATGAATTAGGAGTCATGCTGAGAAATTATGATTGGTCTTTTGAAGGATTTAGTCTGCTTTAGTAGGTAAAAATGTTCATATTCATACTTTTAATGTTGAAAATACTTTTTATATAGCGGATCCTGCCAAAATAGGGATGTGTGAAAAAATGGACTATAGTGTTTCCAATCACATACAGCGTACCTCAAAGGTGTAAATGTTTGCCTTTTACTTTCATCATAATGAGATTCTTTACTTAGCACCGCCTCGTGGCTGGACGTTGCAAGTGCGTTGCGATTTTTAAAGAGAATGTCAATGTCTAATTCAATTGGGGGTAAGTCAATTTTCAACATGCAAACATACTATTTGTGTCTACCACAACAGAGCATGTTTCAATGCCAAAATTACAGTACACTCACTGACCAGAAGACACTGACATTGAGTACTTTCACTGTCAATAGCTTTCTACCTTCAGCATAGAGCCAAGGCAGTTTCTGGGGTTGAAGAGGACACCAAGCAACTGCACTGATCATCATAACCTTTTTGAGTTTGTGTCAGGACCCCCATTGTAAACGAGGAATAGTTCTCAATGGGTACTCTCCTGGTTATATAAATAATACAATGAATTACACTATTTAAGTCAACACTGTTTTTAACATCACTGTCTATATTTAAAACTTTTTTTTTTTTTTTTAATTTGTACAAAAAAAAAAATGTTTTACAACATTAAATACTAGTAACCTATCCTGAGATATTCGTCCTCACTGTTGCATGTTTAAGTGCTGGATAATGAGAGTGAGAGATTGCTGAGTGCATGTACTGTGCTCTTTGTTCTGTTCCTTGATAACTCAGTGTCTGATATGTGAATGTCCACTGCATAGTGCTGCTTGTAAGGCAACTAGCACTTGAATCTCTGGCTACTCTAATCAATCGCTCAAAAGCTTACGAAAAAAATGTTGTAACTTAACAAACATTAAGAGAGTGTCCCTGGGGCATTAGTTGGATAAAACACTTTTTAAATAACGGGTATTTAAGCATCTACCAAATCCCCATTGTCGGATCCTAGACTGTAGTAATTTTAGATAGATATAGATAGATAGATACAGTAGACCGATGTATTCATTCCTACCAGGAGGGTTCTGGAGAATGCACTATGGATATTAATAATAATATCTACAAGCTCTGCCATGAAAGCACCTGATTTAAACGCGCGTTTATAAAGATGCTGCACTTGAATTGAAGTAAAAAAAAAAAAAAAAAAAAAAAAAAAAAAATCCCAATAAACCGAAAACACCTTGTATTTGGTATTTAGCCAGTATTTTTTTTTTTAATTGTTATTTGTTTTATTAATTGACAGCATGAAATCAAAGTAAATATTAGTCAGAAGGCTCTCGTGTTGTATGTGTTTTGTATACACTTTTTAAACACACCGCATGCGAACACCGAAGAAGTTTCTGGACAGCTGCTACAGCAGGCGAGACGTAAGAGGCTTACTAATGAGATGGCGCTTTCGTTTTAATGAATGTGATTTGCCAATTCCTAGGTTATCCTACTATTAAAGAAAAGCGCAATACTAATAAACACATCAATCTCAAACACTAACCTGCATCAAAAGTTAATCCAAAGAGTGCAACCAAGGAGAACAGAGTCCAGTGACACATCGCAGTCCTTGTGATATGCCTTGAGAAATGTTGGATTCACGCAGAAATACTCAGACAAGCCAAAGAGCTCTGTGAACATACAGGCTGAGTGCTGAAATTTCACTGCCATGCCATTACAATGACATGTGGAGGCAGGTTTTACCAGCGGGAGAAAGCGAACTGGCTTCTTTAGCTCAGCTGCCTTGATCCTAAACATGAGAGGCTAAGAAAAATAATTGAAAGAAAGTTCCAACGTTTGACAGCTTGGGATCGATGTTCTTGAGACTGTGAGTGTTCACATAAATATCAAATTTCAGTTTAGCAACAACAACAAAAAAAACTTTCTTGAGTTGAAGATGCGCTGCCTGTCTCATACTTACTGCTACTATACCGCCTATTCACTTCAGTTTTGCTGTAGATAAGGTAATAATAAAAAGAGTTATAGACGCTGTGAACTCCGCCCAGTAGAGTCGCATTTTTGTAACTTTTAAAGCAACATTCCTGTAAAGCATGAGTCACTCACTGTCAGATCAACGCTTGCACGCAAGGTTCCTTTATCAAATATGCCTTTCACAAATTGACAAATTGAAGCTACATAGGCTACTGTAGGCTACCTGGATACAATCAGAACGACGGTAATTTACTGAATGGTGGGATCAATGTCACCAAATCTAGTTTAGTCATATAATGTAGGCTGGAGCATATGGAAAGGGTCAATGAAATGTATTAATTGCCCATTACTGTCATTTAAAACGTTAAGGTACTGCGGTAAACCGTGGTAAACGCCTAGCAAAACGAGTAAAGCATAGTAAAAGTGATTGTTTTTTCAGTAACTTGTGATTGTTGAACTTTTTTTATTTTTATTAATAATATTATTTGTAATGTGACAGACATAGAGAACCATGATAGTCACAGTGTGAAAATAATTGAATCTAAAACAATAACTTTAAAAACTAAAAAAAGTGTACATTTGTTCTTAAAAAGAGACCAAAAGCACAAACCGTTTCACAGTACAATACAATTTCGAAAAGTGTAATTCCATAGTAAATGTATCAGGTTAAAGTGTTTTTGTTTTTTAACAGTGTTGAAATGCAGTCAGTTTGAAACAACTTCAAGCACAGCAAGCCAACAGTGAATGATCCCAAGTCATACCTCAAAACTATTTGCAACTGACACATTTTTCTCATTCATGACCATCTTCCTTGAGGGAGGGTGAGAGGTATCTCATTATTCATTATTCACTGTCTGTTGGAGGCCCAGTTATTTCACCTGTCAAACTGCCAGTTGTACTTCGGTCATCATAACCAAAAGCAATGATCCCTGACCTTATAGTCTAGAGCAGTGGTTTTCAACTCCAGTCCTGGGGACCCCCTGTGTCTGCTGGTTTTCATTCCAACTGAGCCCTCAATTACTTAACTAGACCCTTCATTGAACTGATCATTTGCTTAATGAGACCTTTTTAATTGTTTGCAGATTTCAAGTTAGACATAACATGTTATAAAGCACAGGTACATGTTGTAACAGTAAATGCATAGTACAATGTAAGCACAGGGAAAGCAAGAACTTATTTTAAAAGCGTTATGAAAGATCCACTTGGTTGAAAAATAGTACAAATTTTAGGATGTGGCCACATTAGGTCCGTAATCTGTTGAGCACCTATGTAGTATGTTAGACTCTGTTGTTTAGTTGGACATACAGTTTGATAGAGGAAAGGGGCCTGTTAGTGGCATGACTAGTCAAAACATCTGAATCTGTAACTGGGAAATCAAATCAATGTGTCAGACATTTTTAAGGAATGAAAAACATACCAGAAGACAATTATTGACTGATCTGAATGCTGTTTTGACATCCGAAAGGCTCCAGGAAATGGGTACAATAAACCCAAACACTAATGTTTGGTATCAACAAAAACAAGTACCATAAGGCAAATACGAGGTTATTTCCGCCTTATTTACTAATTAGCAGTTGAAAGCGTTTCTCATTCACACACTAAATAATCTGGCTGTCCAAACTATACTTGAAGGTTATACTTGGCACTGCATGTACATTATATGTCAGAGACAGGAACTTGATCACTCTTCAAGCTGGAATAGTCTATGAATATTTCTATTTTAAAGCTGATAAGCATGACATATTGATCTAATTTAAAACTTATAAAGGGATTAAAGCACTTTTTAGATGTACAGCAATTATTTAAAGTGCTTTAGATGCATTTTGATATTAAATAATAATCTAAAGTTAATAGCCCCCCCCCCCCTCCAAAAAAAAAACGAAAAAAAAAACAATAAAAGTCTCAGATAGCTGTACTGAAGTAGGATCGTTGTGCAGTAAGTTACGCTTTATGGATCTTAACAGTTGCATAAAATGATAAACTACAGCTATGGCCAAAAGTTTTGCATCACTTAGAATTTTAGGATTAAGACTTTTTTTTTTTCTTTTAAACTAAATAAACATAATTATTTCATTTAACATCATGTAATCAAAGAAACTTCAACATGATATCACAAAAGTCTACCGGAAGCCAAAATAGTAGTAGAGTATTTCATGTTAGATTTCGAAATGTCATATTTTTCAATTTTTGTCCGTTTTTCTTTAAGTATTGGGAAAATTACAAAGCGGTATGTAATTCAATATGTTAACGTGACATTATTTAGCAGGTTTCATTTGACTTTATAAAGCAAAATGAGTTAATTCTATAGCGTGATGCAAAGCATTTGTCCATAGCTGTACATAAATAGACTCTCTAAGTACTCCTAGAATATTAAACCCATTATTGGTCAAAGCTACACTATTTTGTATGTTGAATACAAAACGGGAATGCAAAACAAATCAGCCCATTCTGCTCTGTCCTTTTTTACAGGTCTTCACACACATCGCACTGCAGCTCTGTTCTTTGCCAAGAATGAAATACCAGTGCTGTAACTAAACAACAAGTCTGGCCATATGGCAGCAGAGCAGCTCTTTTTCAATACAAGCACGACAGACTGTCTCAATAACATAATACTGGATTAGTATGGCAGCAGCCATTGTGAGTGCAGTATAGAATATCAATACACAACAGACATAATCACCAGACATAAAGAATGCTGTTTGTCGTTTTTAGGACAATAATCGTACTTTCCATACTAATTGGTTTTAACATTCTTTTTTTTTAAATCAATTTACCCCTATTTTTTCAGGAGGACTGCAGATCAATTAACAGCCTCTCTTCCCATTGTCAAGCCTATCCTGTTTTCACCCACTGAATATGTAACATATTTTACCAAGCTAGTGAGCCCTGTAAACAGGGTCCCTGGGAAGAATCTGCGTGAACTCCTCTAGAAATTACTAATTTTCTTAAATTATTAGTAGCCTCATTAGGATGCAGACTTTGTCAATGCATACTGTACAAAAAGCCCAGCTAAATGTCCATGTGTGTTAATAAAATATGTAAAATATTTGCACAAGGCATTCTAGACCCAGTTACAAAAAAGTCCCTTCTTGCTAGGGTAGGCTAGTGAAGTTCCTGGAGTGGATCTGTGAGGGCACAGTGTCAATACAGCTGGGCTTGTACGGTGTATGGCAGATATAGGTCAATATATGTACAGCAAAATAATGTGTCTGGGAACAAAAAAACAAAACAAAAAAGGGGTATTTGCTTGAACAATGTGTACTGTTTAGGAAAGGAAACTTGAGGGCCATAAATATGCAAGCAAAGGATAATATCATATGGAATAGGTTAGGAAATATTTGATATCACTGAAACAATGAGTATAATAACATCATGACAGAACTATGTAGATTTGTTTCCTAAAAAGTGGACTGAGTGATATTCGAAGAAAGCAAGGAAGTCGAGATAAGGAAATCAAAGCAATGGGGCAGGTCTTTTCCTCTTCCTAAAGGTTCTTATGTTGTCACTGCATGTTTTTAATCTTCGTTTCTGGCTTTTTTTCTTGCCAGCAGATTCTCCCATGCGTTACCATTCCCAGCAATTTGTGTGGAAAACACCCTGAATGATTCCATGATCTTTTGGGATCAACATTTTTATCACCATTTTTTATTACATTATTTATGGGCTTAACTTTAATAGAATTTTGTACTCTCTTTACAATTCACCGCTCCCTAAAACTCCCTTCACCCCTAAGGTTATGTTTTACCCTGACTGCAAGGCATAACTTTCCCTATGACTGCCTTTTTTTGAACCACTAACGTCTTTAACCCCTTTGTGACAGGGTGACTAAGCGGTGACGTCACGGCAGAAGCAGGAACAAAATACTGACACCAGGCACTGCAGTTAAAGTAAGAAAGACTCGTCTTTTTATTTTTAAATAACAAAAATAAATAAAAGGCTTTAACAAAAAACACTTGCTCCCGAGCGAAAATAAAAGGTTTAAACATAAACAAATCTCAAACACAAAAGTAATAAACAAAACCCAGGTCAGGCTGAGCAATTGCCTTCACTGTTCCTGGAGTTTAATTTTAGTTTCGTTTTTAAATAAATTTCTCTTACTCCTCACTCCGCTCGCTCCTACACCCACCTCGAGCTGGAGAGCTGCAGGCTTTTTATATTCAGGTGACCTTCTGCACGAGTTTAATTATGTTGTGGATGGGGCTACCCCGTCCTAATGCAAAACAATAACATACGGCGCTTTGCCGACATAAAAATAAACAAACCAATAACAAATACAAAACACACTGCACAGGGGCGGAGGGGGAGACCCCGATCTAAAAATAAATAAACAAAACAATGTACAGGGCACCTCGCCCTGTTACACCCTTAAACAGGCTTTACCTGACATGTGGCAGTGTCTCAGCTGCATATTTTACATACCTTGGCATTTCAGTTTTTTTTATATATACTGTCATTAGGGTTATATTATTCCGTGTATCAGGGATTACTACAGTATGCCTTTGAGCATTAATAGCACAAACCATATTTAATAATTTAGACCCTTTCCCTTTTAGAAATGGCACCAACACTATTAATAGATATTCACATTCACCAACAAGTACAGAATTGTGTCATATGATGAACTCCCCATTTTAACCAGCCAGAACTGAAAGGCATTTACAGAGGCAGACCACTTGTTATTTTTTTGAAGGAGGCTTGGCTTTGTTTTTTAATAACCTCAGGGGCAGCACAATCCCTTTTGAGGTTTCACATGTTGAGATAGATTTTATTGATATACTCCATTAATGAAAGGTTTTATATAGGGGTTCCATTCTAAATGTGTCCTCCACCAATGGTGTCAAATTGGAATACAGGGAAGGTGATATTCTGATCGATTTCAAGTGTTTTCTAACAGATATTCAGAATTACCAAAATTGAGGGTCTATTTTTATGAACTAAACATTCAGAGTTCTTTATACCACCACCCTAATATTTAGAAACCACATTCATGAACCTCATTACATAGTATTTTTAATTGTACGAAAAAATATGAATAAGTGGGTCAGTTAAATCTGGGGGAAAAACCCAGTTGGATTACAAAAGAGTCAAGGAGTGGTGATATTTTGATACAGCACTGTTTAGGTCATTAAAATAGATTGTATTATTCAGAAGGCCAAATTCTTATTGGTTATTCAAAAACAAACCCCCTTGCCTAGAGCCAATAAACGATTACTTTGATAATCCATCAATGGCTTGACAGAGAGAGACATGATGGATGGGTCTGTTGTGTTTCCAGGGTGGGATGTCACAAGAGCAATTCATAATTTGGACCTGCGTTGAGTTTCAAATATCTCACCATGTTATTAAAAGGTAAAAGTTGCGCAGGTCAAGTGTTTAAAAATGTGTCAGTAAGTTGTTTGTGTGTGTAGGGGGTTAGGGGGTAGTCTCAGAGTTTTGAGTCTCAGTACAAAATCAGTACTTGAATTTGTCTATTCACTATTATATATGCATGCATAATAATACCAGCCTTGTAATTTTTAAGGAAATTTCTATTTGTCATTTTATAAAGTTCAGGCATAACCATGAGTACTGGTATGTATATTTTCACACATTATTATTATTTATTTCTTAGCAGACGCCCTTATCCAGGGCAACTTACAATTGTTACAAGATATCACATTATTTTTGCATACAATTACCCATTTATACAGTTGGGTTTTTACTGGAGCAATCTAGGTAAAGTACCTTGCTCAAGGGTACAGCAACCGTGTCCCCCACCTGGGATTGAACCCACGACCCTCTGGTCAAGAGTCGAGAGCCCTAACCACTACTCCACACTGCTGCCCAAGAGTCCAGAGCCCTAACCAGTACTACACGTCTTTCATCATACTAGAAACAGCTACTACTGAAGACAAATTATAATTTATAGTAATTTCATTTTTAATTCTACACCCCAGGGTAGAAAAAATGAACATGTGTGCATAAATGTACTGGTCAATACCACTGTAAAAGACCACCTTAACTTCACATATAAGAAACAATGACAGATCAAACCCATTTCAAATTTACACAACATAGTGGATAAGATCATTGTATTACAAAAAAACAGTTTATAAAGCCATAAGTGTGTCATGTTCATGCTTGATTTAGACTCTGTGAATCTATCAACAAAGTGTCTGTATCAAAATAAAGCATTGCTTTCACTGCTAACAGTGATCTGGGGTCTATATCACCACCAATCTCAGCAACAACCGATTTAAATGCTGCTTCTGTTCATGTACTAAAATTAAGCCCTTCCTGACTTTTTATTGGACAAAAACACGAAAAGAGATGCTGGTTTTTAGAAATGCCACTGCTTAAATCGTATGAATAGACCCTCGATTTCAGCCAGTGGAGTCAATTTAAGCAGTAGATGTTTTTACCACAATGTAAGAAATTTCACACAGGTTACACAACTATACCTCTCTGCAATCGATCAACAATGTGCCATCTTTTGTGAATTGCATGCAGTTTTAATATTATTTATTACTTATAAGGACAGCATTGCAGTAATTAAAATGGAATACTGAAGTCAGGCAGTACTCATGCCTGTAAATCCTTGTTTTGGACCATACTATGTTGAAACTACATTTTATGGTTTTTTACAAATCACACATGTAGTTCCTTGGCATTCAATGAGGATTAATTTCCCAATTTAGACCACCCTGTGCTATTACTGTCTTATTAGGATTTGCTAGTTTGCACTGAATACCCAGCTATTAATGTCAATGACTCCAAAATACCATTCAATAGAAAGATTGTGTTTCCTGTGTCTAAATTGCCTTGGTTTGCTTGAATTGAGTTTGGTTGACGTGGACCTCTGTAACCATACTTAACATACTTGAGTTTGTATAATAGGAAAAAAAAATAACAGTTTAATAATTAATTATTTTGTCCACCAAAAAAAGCTACATCTTAGTTCTAGAAAACACAAACGCTTTGTATTTTATTATAAGTCACCTGTGTACAGCATAGAGAAATGCAAATTTGGATTGTTAGAGGGCAAATTCCTACAAAGTGTGTGTGTGTTGGGGGGGGGGGTCAGATTGTGGCTCTTGGTCGGAAAAGATCTCTATATTTGTTTTCTTTCTTCTATTTGGTAGAGTATAAAAAAAGTTTCACAAGCTGCTCTTGGGGTCTCATCTGCCTGTGCAGTTTAGGATATAAACGGACTAATCCCCCCAGCCTATCTTTGATATTATTAGAAGAGTAAGTGATTAACAAGAGAAAGCTATAGCTGTGCTGACCACAGGATAGCCGTGTATAACAAGAAAGAAAAAGAAAATCTTGAACTTCTTAAGTGGTGTTCATGGCTTTAGGAAGAGGCACACAATAGCTCTAAAGGGTCTCCTGGAGTCTTTACTTAAAAGCATTTTTTTCTTCTTGAGAGAATTCCTTTACTTATCAAATTGATTTTTTTAATAGTCACCAGGGGTACCTGTTGCAATGAGGAACTTTTACAACACATTGAATCATTCTGCTTTCTATGCCTACCTGAACAAAATTAGATCTATAAATTTAAAACACTAAACTAAATGTTGTCTATATACTGCGGCCAATATATCTTTTTTCAGTGGGCATGTCCTGTACCATTTGCACATTTAAATCTAATCCACAGATACAGAGACATTTTTAAATGGTAAACAGTGAAAACTGTTCCAACAGATAACCTCCCCCACGGTTCCCTGCATCAGGTAAACATGCCCACTTCCTAGCTAACAAAATAAACACTGTTTTCATACAGTAGACCATGTTTTATTTATTTCAGACATCAGATTATGCATACAAAGCCTGGTGTCAGGAAGGTTTCTTTCACAAAGGAATAATGTATTTAAAGAGTTTATGCCTCATGCAAACACAGTCAGTAAATGTTTTCCTCTGAATTATTATTATTTTTTAAATCTAGTTAAGTGGCAACTAACAAGACATACTTTGTTGCAGGCAATAGATATTATCTTGAAGTAGACAACTAGAATGTAGTCGCTGGCTGCTGATATAATGCTGTTATTGCTATGTGGTGCAGCTGAAATGCACACAGAAGCATGTTACAAGTATAGAGAGGGCTTGGCCGTCTCCTATTCTAATGAGTTGGCTGCAGATCTGCCGTCATTTGTCTTTTGCCCAGGTTATTATGCGGGCTGTCAGGGAGGGTGAGGAAGGGGACAGCAGTGCATCCCCCAGCCAGCGGGGAGTGGTGGAGTCTGTTTACAGGGAAGCAGCGGTGAGCAGGGAGTCTGTTTACAGGGAAGCAGCAGGGAGCAGGGAGTCTGTTTACAGGGAAGCAGCAGGGAGCAGGGAGTCTGTTTACAGGGGAGCAGCAGGGAGCAGGGAGTCTGTTTAGGAGAGCAGCAGGGAGCAGGGAGTCTGTTTACAGGGGAGCAGCAGGGAGCAGGGAGTCTGTTTACAGGGGAGCAGCAGAGAGCAGGGAGTCTGTTTACAGGGGAGCAGCAGGGAGCAGGGAGTCTGTTTACAGGGAAGCAGCAGGGAGCAGGGAGTCTGTTTACAGGGAAGCAGCAGGGAGCAGGGAGTCTGTTTACAGGGGAGCAGCAGGGAGTCTGTTTACAGGGGAGCAGCAGGGAGCAGGGAGTCTGTTTAGGGGAGCAGCAGGGAGCAAGGAGTCTGTTTACAGGGAAGTAGCAGGGAGCAGGGAGTCTGTTTACAGGGGAGCAGCAGGGAGCAGGGAGTCTGTTTAGGGGAGCAGCAAGGAGCAAGGAGTCTGTTTACAGGGAAGCAGCAGGGAGCAGGGAGTCTGTTTACAGGGAAGCAGCAGGGAGTCTTTTTACAGGGAAGCAGCAGGGAGTCTGTTTACAGGGAAGCAGCAGGGAGCAGGGAGTCTGTTTACAGGGAAGCAGTGGGGAGCTGTGGGAACATGGCCGCTCCAGCAGCACCTGCCAGGCCCGGGCATCTAACACAGCTGTAGCAGTTTAGGAAAAGCTTAGCAAGGTCTCGCGGGCTATATGCCTTAATGAGGGTCTGCGACTCACTATGTCTTCAGTGGATTTCAGATTTCAAGAATATACTGAGATTCACAATACCACCGGGGATGGTTAATTGCAGAGCAAGCATAACTTCAAACAATCTATCATTCACTATGAGGGAAAACTATAAGAAACTACACAGAATTACAAAACATGGAAGCAATTTCCAGTGATGTTAAAAAAGGTAAAAGCTTACAAACCAAAAGTATCTGGAATTAGTATTAACATTTTATAAACTTTACTGAAAAGTTTCTATGTGTTTTATTTGCATGCAGCAGATGAAAAATAGTTTTCAAGAAAGGTAACATTTTCCAACTGGACAATCTGTTGTACACTGATAAGCACATGGCATACTTAAAATGATGGTTATCTGAATAGCTTTAAGAATGGAATTCATGTTTGTATTATCTTTGCCTTGAACCTTTAAGCATCTGTCTACACCTATCCTTTGCGCTGGTATCGCTCAATCCAGCCACCCGGGTCTAACTCCTGTAATCATCCCCTTTACTAAATATGTTGTTTTTGCCCTTAAGCCCAGCAGTGGTTAGTGGTGCTTTAAGCAATGTAAAGTGTGTGTCGCTGTGGGATAGTGCCACGTCTTGAGGTCTGTTGAGAGGGCCCGTATTGTGACTATACACAAGTGCTCTGACTTTTGCTACTGCAGTATTTCTCAATTTTCTGTAAGCCTTCATTTTATAACTTGCATGATGTATTGTGTATTGTGATATTAAGGTTACCATGGAAAATACCATCCCATTCCTAGAGATATCGTCACAGCTATGACATTACAAAGCCATTGAAATGAATAGGAGGACCATCCATGCCATTGTCAAATTTATATATACACTGCTGTGCAAAAGTCTTAGACAAGTCTTAGAACTGGCAGAAGGCACAGGTGTCGTTGTCCATCCATCAGCAGTCCAAAGCACCTTTGACCATTGTTTCATAGTCCAATTTCTGTGTTCTTGTGCATATTTTAGCATTTTAGTCTTGTTCCCCTTTCTTAACAGAGGTATTCTTACTGCTACAATTCCTTGAAGTCCTGATTTCAAGAGTGACCTTCGTGCTGTTGATTTGATGAACAACGACACCTGTGCCTTCTGCAAGTTCTGTTGTCAATTCAACGCTTGTCTTCTTTCTATTTCTTAAGGATATTATCTTCAATTATTGCTCATCCTTGTAACACAGCTATTTGGGTCGTCCAATCCTGGGTTTGTCAATTACAGATGATGTTTCTGTGTACAGTGCCTTGATATACTTGATATACTGGATTCAATCAAAATATTAGGACTCCTATAGCCACTGTAGTGCAATAAACCTGCTTTCTAGTGACACTATTGCATCACCAGCATTTTTGTATTCTAGCTGTCACAGATTTTTATATATATATTTTAAAGGCATAAGGCTATAAACACACCAACAAGTTTAACATATCACTGAATCCAGAGGACAGTCAAGAATTTGCCTGAGTAACAAGTTCTAATAGGGGATGAGGAGTGGGCACCCTTCCAAAATCATCAGGTGTGAGATTTATGTGTGATGTGCGTGAGAGGTTTAACTGCTACCATTTGTAGGCTGCTTTAACCTAGAGAACTCTTGTGTATTATTATAAACATCTGGAGTGAAAAAAAAATATTACCAAATCACAGTCACGAGAGGAGGAGACTCTCCGGTGATGTATCATTACATTAGTCTGGCAATATCTGACCTTTTCTTTCAAAATAAGAATGACAGTAGCAGGGCTCACTGCTTTTATTTTCGTATAGAATACAACTTGACGCTATTGCATAAAAATGACAAGCTTATTTCCTAATTGTTTTATTAAACATAGTCTTGTTGCAAACTGTGCCCAAGTTTCTCTTAAGAATTTAGCCAAACCTATATTTGTGTTGCAGATATATTTTTACTGGGTACCCTTGGAAATGCTGTTAAGACCCTGTTATTTATGATAAAATACATCATAAAATTCCCTATTCTTTTACTAAGACATATAAATTCCAGCTACAATGACAAAGAGAGGGTATGTGTGTGCCAATAAATACACCTCCAAGGAAGTGCCAGGGGAAATTATATGGCCAAGTACTGTGAGTGTTTTTATAGGGAGCCAGGATATCCCTGAGCAAAATGAAAATAACAAGGGAAGGCTTGTGCACATCTTGCTAAAAAATCCTTTGAAGACACCTGTCAGTTTTTTTTTAAAAAAAAACAAAACACTCTGTGTTGTTTTTGTATATAGTGATGTAAAATGTACTAAGCAGTACCATTCCAATTAAAACAAATGCTGTTTCCAAGAGGATCGGCCTTAATTCAGATAAACACTAAGTGGTGCGCCTTTATCATGTCCTTTAAAACAAATAAAAACCACACCATTATAGTGTTATGATTTTTCGTACTGGGTATGCATAACCAACACTAAAAAACAAACATGTATACCTGAAGTTTATCTTTAAAGCCTACAGGTATTAAATTACTACAAATATTGCAATAGAGATATTTTACTCCCATAGATCTGGTTTAGTCGGCAGCAATCCAAACTTAAAACAGGCTTAATGAAATTTGATTAATCTTGATTCTTTCTTTTTTTTTTTGCAGATAACCATCTCCTTGTTTCTTCTTTACAAAAGCCCCTGTTAGTTCCAATGGCAGACAAATGAAAGGGATTATTAAATCACTCTTCTGTTAACATTACAGTGCCATGAGTGAAAATAACTAAATAGATTGCCAAGTTATCTATATGTGAATAGTTTATTTTGTTAGTCATGGGTTTTTCCAGATATTGTGCAGCAACATGCCACATCAAATGGTATGCTTATAGAACACCTTCAAATAAGCCATGCTTAAAAGCTAAAAACGAATACCATACTGAAATCAGAATCAATACGCTGTGTTTAACTTGACTCCTTGGTGTGAAAGGAGAGCCTGCTCTGAAGGCCAAACTGTAAAAGTTAAGAATGCTATCGAAATCCTTTCATTACAAAGCCATCTTCATGCTATCTCAGCAACTACAGGTGAAATGATATCCCGAACATTACTTTGTAAATACCACGGTTCCAAACATGCCTTCACATTATTTCAACACACACTTTTTGTGTGGCACTATGCAGATTATTATGACTTTTGTCCATTTAAGAAATGCTGATCTTCAGAGCAATACAAGTCATCAGCTGAGGCAGATGATGAACGTATGTATCCCTTCTTAACTCTGTGGACATATACAGCAGTCACAGCAAATATTTGTACACACAGTGTACAAAACTCACACTGGTTCCACCTGCAAGACAGAACAACTACATTGTATTTTATAATATAAGGGCTAGGCCCAAACCCCAAAAAGTAACATGACTTATGTCCCTTCCACCTCAGAATAATGCAAGAACATATCTTACTGTATAGTACCGGTCAAGAAACTGGACTAATGGGGGGTGTGAGTAGTCTGGTAAGCTGGATAATTGACCCACACCCTAAGTAACATTGCTAGATGGAAAACTATTAGATTTGCCTGTTTTAAATGTTCAATGATGAAGGTACAAGCTAAAATGCTTGTTGACATGACTAAATTGCCAAACCCAAATTTACTTTTTACACATGATCCATTAAACATGTTTTGACAAGGTTGAATTCAGCAGAAATTAATGAATACTAAGAGAAAATGAAATCAGTGTTTAAACTAAATGCTACAATGAAATCAGTGTTTAAACTATATATATATATATCATCAACCTGAAATCAAACCTAATCTAACAAATTGCAGAGTTGCTGTTTTCTAGTCATAATTGCCCTTGTTGAAGGTGCAGGACTTTATTTATTACTGCTGTCCAATGGTCCACTTAACAGGAGCCACTTGTCGTGTTGGCTGAAAGCCTAGCCTGGATGAAGAGGGCTACCTGAAGGTTTGTTGTCAGAATGAGTAGGAGTGGAGAGAGGCTTGTCCCCGCTCACTGCTCTGTGTAAGATGTTGAAGTGACAGCAGGAAGCAAGTGAAGGGTGATGTGGGAGGTGGGTGCAGCTCCCTGGCTTTGTGTTGGGTCTTTTGTTAAGAATTTTAATAGAGGTGCGGCAAAAGGTTACAAAAATATAAAATTGCTTTTAGATTTTTTTTCATATAAAGAGGTGTATAGTTTTACTGAGGGAAATCAACCTTTAGCTAATATTTTGTGTTGGGGACTAAAACCTCATAAGTTTCCTAGTGTAAATTTGTACTATCCTTACTATACTCATTCATGCTGTAACATGCTGTAACTATTACGATGGTGATATTGCTTGTGTTAAATGATATCCTTGTTCAGATCTAATTTCATTATTACTTTGCAATAAAAAAAGTCTGACTGATAGAGCATTGTATTGGCTGCCAATAATGAAACATGCCTATAAAATATAATTTTAATTCAATTAAGTTTAATTTAATTGGGTTTTTGGTGTATTACAAATAACGTGACTAAAATAAGTTTTTAATTGTGTGGCTTTAAACTGGATGTGCTACACACCTCATACACCTGCAGCAAACAATCATTTTATTTTATTTGTTCCTCTGTGAAGTGCCCTGGGATAGTTGTTATGAAGGGCGATATATAAATGAAATTATGTTGTTGTTGTTGTTGTTGTTTTTGAGTGTAAAATACACAACCAGTATTTACAAGAAACCGTGCCAAGAAAAGAAAAAAAAATCATAAAATCCTTAATGCATACCAAATTTGAAAAATAAACCTCTTACATTAAATCAGTGTTGATAACTAATTGTATTTTCTCCAACAATTACCATATTTCTTTACTACTGCTAGGGAATTGGCAGTTCACCACGAATGAATCACGTCCCTGTCTATGTAAACATGGCTGGTTTCAATACAAAATGAATAATTACGTGATTTTCCAACTAAATGGTGGACTACAACAAATCGCGTAGGAACAACACACAACCTTAATTAAAAACGTTCAAGAAAAATACTTTTGCCCTAACATCTAATAAAATGGTTTGGTTTAAGGATTCCTTTCGGATAATAATTCAGGTTACTAAGCTTTAAAGTACATAAATCCGATCAAATATTTTTCATTATTTTGAATGCCAAACTTATATTTCACTTTAATGCCACGATTGCGGTAAGTGAGCTGCGGTAAGAAGTGTAAAACTTTAAGGCCCACGTTTAATGATTATTCACTTAATCATGGTTCAGGGACTGCCACAGTAAAACAAAAACAAAAATGGTACATGTTTAAGCTCTCTGTGATCTTCCATATCTTTGCTGCTCAGGTCAATTATGGAATCTACTAATTTCAACAATTTTCATAGAATAATTATATTCAACTTCTTTACATGGTGTTTTTATGAATCACCATCTAAAAACGGAACAGATGTTCACAGATATATCAGCAACAGCCATAAGATACAGTTTGCAACCTGCTATCTGTAGGTTAATATAAGGGTAACACGATAACACAGTATAATTCCATACTTTCCTAAGAAGTTAAGATAAGCCAATCAGCCCTATCAAAGACAGGACAGGGTGATAACACAAGTCAACACAAAGCAAAGTTTGGGGAGAGAGTCCACGTGGCACTACAATATGTTCATTGTTTTAAGTTTTCCTTGGTTCATTCAAGTTTTACTTACATCGACATTAAAGCTAGCCGTTAGAGGGTGGCATACAGAGAAGTAGTAGGAGGAATCAGAATGCAAGGCCAAATCCTGACAACAGCAATGACATGGCTAATGGAAAGCTGCAACTCAGTTACCAGTACTAACACAACAGAAAAATGTAGAAAGGGATACTTTTTATTTGTAGAAAGTGACGTGCAAGCTACAGGTTTCAGGCAACTTTGTTGCAAGCAACTGAATCAAAGGACTGTTGATTTTGTAGAAGCCAACTGTTGAACACGCTACTCCACTACTCCGCTCGCTCCACTGGCTCCCGATCACCGCTCGCATCCAGTTCAAGACTCTTGTACTAGCCTACAGGTGCCTTGACCAGTCTGCACCCAGCTACCTCCAGACCCTCATCTCTCCCTACACCCCCACTCGACCTCTCCGCTCCGCCTGCACTAGAAGACTAGCTCTACCACCGCTACGCTCCCCTGCCTCCAAAGCCCGCTCCTTCTCCACCCTTGCTCCGCAGTGGTGGAATGACCTTCCTACAGATGTCAGGACTGCCCAGTCCCTGACCACATTCCGGCGCCTCCTTAAGACTCACCTCTTCAAAGAGCACCTGTAGAACTCCTCTGTTTGTATCCTGGGACACTATCACCCTTCATGTAAATGTGCTTTATTTTGCTCTTATCAGCCCCTATTTTACTGCATTTAATCCTGTACTTCAGAATACTGTAATCTGCCAAGTTTTTAACCTGTAGTACTTTGTATTTAATCACATCCTGATGTAACTATCACTATTTAATCATATCCTGATGTAACTATCACTATTACCTGCTGTATTATTGAATTGTGGTTTGTCAAACTTGTACTTTACTTGAACAAAAGTTATTGTATTTCTTGCTCTTATTGTATTACTTGTATTGTAACGCTTGAAATGTTTTTGCTTACGATTGTAAGTCGCCCTGGATAAGGGCGTCTGCTAAGAAATAAATAATAATAATAATAATAATAATAATAATTGCATCATAGAATAAATCAGCCAATGAAGGTGATGTAAAAAGTCAGTGACAGCTGGAGAACATGAATGCAGAACCGGTGCGAGATATTGTGAGTGAGTCTCTCCTTATCGATTTTTTCAGGGTGATATTTTTTTCATTTTTCTTCTCTTTTATAGGTTATAATGACCAGTTTGTCAGTATGCGATGAGAGCGGCATTAAAGTCGACAAACTTATGAATATTGTATTCCTTGAAAAAAAAAAAAAAACGATTTACTATTATGAACCGTTTAAACATAATGTTGTGTTGGCATTATAGTCTAATATTCTAAATATATATATATATATATATATATATATATATATATATATATATATATATATATTTTTTTTTTTTTTTTTTTTAAACCGTTGTTAACAATATGTTGCGTTTAAGTTCCCAAGTTATGTTCAGTGGTCATTTTGTCTCAAGTAATGGCTTTCATTTGATACTTAACAGTAATGGATAAAGTGAGTGCTACTTTTTGTTTAAAGCCGTTTGAACATTGCAGTTCACCAGACGCAACTTGCAAATAATGTTACACAGTTACCGATATCTGATTTATAGAAGAAGAAAAGTCCTCACCTGGCATAATTAGGAATTTTGTTCAAAAAAACAACAAAAAAAAACAAAACTATGACAATAGTCACATTTCATCTTCTCTCTATTTACAATGAGTTATTTACACAAATAAAACAGAAAAACATTTAAGCCAAAAATAACACATTCAGAACAGAAATGATGAGGGTAATGGTAAATATTACTAATATTTGTTTATTTAGCAGACGCTTTTATATATATGCTCGTAAATTATGTGGACACTAAAAAACACCAATAAACTTTTATAAGAAATATCATCTACTTGTATGTATTGCCTTCTCATGCTATCCATCAACATTCTGTCTACAATTTCTACATTCTGTCGAATAGTGTCCCCAGAAATTTAAAGCATCAATATAGAAGCAACAGATTTAATTCTACATTTTCTAGCAACATGTAGACTAGTGTCCCCTTGGTTTAAGAGAGGAACACTGAGGGATTACAAAATTACAATGGAGGTCACATTATTATTATTTATTTCTTTCTTAGCAGACACCCTTATCCAGGGCAACTTACAATTGTTACAAGATATCACATTATTTTTACATACAATTATCCATTTATAAAGTTAGGTTTTTACTGGAGCAATCTAGGTAAAGTACCTTGCTCAAGGGTACAGCAGCAATGTCCCCCACCTGGGATTGAACCCACAGGTCAAGAGTCCAGAGCCCTAACCACTACTCCACACTGCTGCCCACATAGGCCATCAAAGGTGCTATTGAAGTGCATCAGAAGTCTTCAGGGCTGTAATTGTTTTCTATGCATAAAAAAGTTTTCTGTTAATCATTAGATACTTTTATGTACAGGCACCAATCCACGTGGAAATAATTAAGAACTAGATTAATAGATCAGTGACTGTTTAGATCATTAAAATAGACCCCATTGTGTCATGATTTAAGTACAGCAATTTCCAACATTGGAATAGTTAGAAATAACTTGATATTAGCTAAGAATATTGATCCTTCAATTAGGCATAATGGAGGTAAATACAAAATGCTCTAAAATAATGTGAGATTTGTAAATAACAGAACTGATATTTAAGGCACAGGAGATTTTATGTCTCGGTTTATTTTGCTTTATTTCATCTGGAAATACAAATGTAAGAATTATCTTCAAAATAGTGCCCTAACATTCATCATGTTACAGACTTCATTCTAACCGTAACCCTCACTATACACTTATTTTCCAATCTTGTAGAAATAAAGTCCTAATATAAACTAATATAAACTGACAAAAAAAATTTAAAATGGCTGATACATAACAGACTACATAACATAAACCTGCACTAATATTGTGTCATGACCGTTGTGCATTTCCATAATGACAGCCCCTAATGCTGGGTTACATGTTTCCCCACCAGTGCACCAGCAATTAAAATCTAACTACAAAATAATCACATTTTGTGAAGCACAGCCTGTTTCTTATATATATCCTGTGCACCAAGCACATAAACATCAAAAACTTGAAGTGAGAGAGGAGGATGCAAATGACAACTGTGTACATTATTATTGCATTATCCTTGTTTATTCACTGTTAGTATTTGCTGTTTCCCTGAGGCTGACAATTCTCTTATATTGGACAGACGTGGTCCTTAAAGTCAGGGAAACAAAACAATGACATACAAACTTTTTTAAAGAAGTAAAATCATTCCTGTTGATGTCAATGCGTTTAATGAACACTATCAATTAAGTTCCAAAGCAAAACAGGCATATTTGTTTTCTCAACATTGTGTCTTAGTGCTTGTTTTGCCAGCTTATTGATAAACTCTTGATAAAGTCAACTATACTTACTGTCACCATTTTTGCTCAGTTCACTGAAGTGATATTTAAAGGGTCTGACATGTGTGTTGGTATGGAAGGTCTGGTATAATGCTGCCATCTTATGGCAGTAGCCTGTAATGAAAAAAAAAATATTTGTGTGCTTTGGGAAAAATGTTGCTTATTGGCTGGTTCCATGGATCCTGGTTAATACTAATCTTGGACTGCCTTACCTTACATTAAAAAGACTAGGTTTAGTGCTAATCAGGGTCTGCGAACAAGCCGTAACAGTAATTCTGAAGTGTGCAGGGTCTAAGTACCTCATTCCATTTTGTCTCCGGCTCCACTACACAGACTGCAGGCTGGGAGAGCAATCAAGACATGAATGGATAACAATCAGTGTGGCAAAAAATAAACCGTTTTAAAAACATGTGTGCAATGTAAAAGGGGCCCGGCAAAAGCAGTAAACAATTACATTTTCAGTTTAATGTGCCCATGAATTTTCCGATTGCTGTTCTCACTATTATTATCATACACTACAGCTTGTTAATAATGTAATTGGACTGTTGCAGTGCAGTGGAGCAAGAACGTTTACTAATATATATATATATATATATATATATATATATATATATATATATATATATATATATATATATAAACAATAACAAGTAGTTGTCATGCCGTTAAAAATCTATAAATACCTCCAATGTTTTGATTCAAACACAGGCTCCCTTGAGAAAGATATGTACAACATATCGAAACGTTGGGCAGCTGGCTCTTTGAGCTAATATATATATATATGTATGTATATATATATATATATATATATATATATATATATATATATATATATATATATATATATATATATATATATATAGAAAAAACCCAATACAAACACTGTAAAGATTCTGTAAAGTATTTTTTACTTTAATACAATAATTGAGAACTCTGAACATTTAATGTGGCAGTGTGTAGTCTATGAACACAATACTTCTACATCATTTGTTGTTTTACTACTTATCCCTCTTTGTTCTTAAGTTATTTTTCCCACAAGCTACTGAGGTATAACAGAGGCCCGGTTTTTGGTATTGAACCGTGTAACAGTCTCGCGTTTTGATTGGTCTTCTCGGTCAGAGATATGATGTCAACACTAATGGGAAAGCTTGGAGGGGTTTTTAACATTGTGATGGGAGGACAGAAATAGATTTGCCTTATGTTCGGAGGAGAAAGATAGATCTGCTTTCCAGAAGGATTTAAGTCAAGCTCAGGAACAAAAGTGAGATGAGTTTGCACGTCTCAATTTAGCCCCCACAAAAAACACTGAAAAAAGGCTGATATTGTTTGTGCAAAAATACAGCAATCCAAACAGTGGTTATGTGGCCTATGAAGAAGCAATAAAGACATATGGTTTTAATCTAGTATGAGACATCACTTTTAGGGCACTATCTATATACTACAGCTTGTATACATTTCTATTCAAATATTTGCCAGGAGTGTTGATTCTACACTGCAGTAAAACACTGATGTTTTTGTAAGGATGGATGCTTCTGCATGCTAAGAATGTTAGGTGACTTTATCTATTTAAAAAAAACAAACATATAATAAATGTATCTGGCCAACACTGACTCCTCCTGATGCCCAACTTTCATGTCCTCAGCAGGGGCTTTCCTGCCAGGGCTGCCTGGGGACCCAGTGGAGTCCACTCCCTGGGAGCTTTGTTCAGTGGAGGGCCAGGGCGCATCAAATCTGGCCAGGGGGTCTGAGACTTGTCCCCTCTACAGCAGCAGATTTGCAGCGGCCAGGAAGCTGCCATCGACCAGGCTCTGACTGGATAACAAGATGCTCATTGAGGAAGGAGGGGAAACAGAGGGTTACAAAATGTGCAAGTTATTTTGATTTTTTTTTTTAAAGTAGCTTACATTTTTATCTCAGTGGAGATATGGAAATAAGACTCCCATTGCAGAGCAGTTTGATCCCTTCCTGGTTTTCCTAGACACACCTGAGCTTGTTACCTACACACACAATCTGGAATGGGTAAAACTACTATGCAATAGGAGTCTTATTTCCACCCCTGGAGTGGTTCTTATTGTAGTGATATTTTATATTAAAACTGGCTAATCTAAATAGTAAAGCAGACACCCAAGAAAGGCAAGCACGTAACATCCCGTTGTCTGCTAGTGGAGGACTACTGCCCTTAGCTGGATTTCATGACACCCACTGAATGCTGATTATTGTATTGGGCTGAATGCCTTCAAGCACATTGATTCACATTCTATTCAGATCACTCCGCATTTACAATCCAGGCTGTAGACCTAATCTTGTAATACTTTGTTGGAAATGTGATCTGCATTGTGTATCCCTACATACCTGTACAGTTTGAAGTGTTTAGCTGCTTATTCAAAGAATGTAAAACATTTGTGATTGTAGTGTATTGCAAGGAAGTGTGAGGGCCCCGTGCTGCAGGGTATATTACACCAAGAAGGGTGCTACACATGTACATTAGTTTCAGTATTGACAGGGTTTGTAATATCAAATATGTCTTTGTTTACTTAAGTTATAGTCACCTACTCTGGACCTTCAGGGAGTGAAGGCGTTGGACATTAAAAAAACTAAGTTCAAAGAGGTCAACGCTGCTCTACAACGCATATTAACAGAGACGTACTTTTAAGAATCCCCAGCGTCCATTTTATGTAATTAGTTTCAGAAACAACACCACTTCATGTAAATGTACATATTTAATACATTTGAGTTTTAAGGAAACCTTGTCTGATCAACGATCTGTCTATCCTTTTATTCTTATTGTTACACAGGTAGCGGCCACTGTGAGGCGATATAGCAAACTATTGTCCCAAACAATAGTCAATAACTCACCTCCTTCAGCACAGACACGTTGTCCAATCAGAACACGTTTCCTATTCAGGGTGAAAGTTGAGAGGTCAAAGAAAGCAGCCATTTTCTCGTGATATTTTATTTTTATTTTTTTAGTGCGCGGCGTGGGATTTGGGTTCTCTTGTGTTTTAGAGACTACTAGAATAAAATACCGGATTCAAAAATAAAATGGTGAGTTTGTAATTTATAACTTTGTGTCAACGTGAATGAGTTCTTCTTTTAAACGGTTATGTGAATCTTTCGTTCTAGTACTGTTGTGTCACGGTTCATTCATTTATTGGTTTGTTGTAGCGGTAATGAGTAGGCCCCGGCTCAGTGATATGATAGAGAGAGTACAGGCAGGTTGCAAACAATACAAAACCCGTTTGTTTGGTATACCACTATGACACTCACACAACATGTTTTTTATGAAAATGTTTGTTCAAACAAAAAGTGAGTATATGGGCTGTAACAAGAAAACAATTCCAGGATCTGGTCAGTGATTGTTAACAAACGCTAGCCTAAAAGAAACGTGATCTCTTTCATACTCTGTAATACTACCATTTATTGTTATAAAAGTCTCAATAATTATGAGTACTATATCTTTAACATATAGAAATCTACAGTTATTCATTGTATAACATGTTTTTTTTCTGAAAAAAATGAATGTCTGTTTCTGAAATTTACTGTATTGTTTTTTGTTTGTTTTTTAGAGTTTACCTCTGAACCCAAAGCCATTTCTCAATGGTCTAACTGGTAAACCAGTTATGGTAAAATTGAAGTGGGGAATGGAGTATAAAGGCTACCTGGTTTCAGTGGATGGGTACATGAACATGCAGGTTGGTAGATGGCCATGTTTACAAGTATAGGGATGAGAAAGTTTAACTGTATGGAGTTATTCATTTTATGACTTTGCTACTTATGGCCAAACAAAAGCAATTTATGAAACATGCTGCAGTAGCCTCTGTAGTTAGGTCTATGTAGGACATTCTCTACCGTTTTTTTTTTTTTTTTTTTTGTGACAGTTTACAAACTTTCTACTTTTGAGGATAATGGATTTTAAACTTATTTACAGTACATTTCAAATGCATCAAAAAATTGTAAAGCAGTTTATTAATATGTGTGTTTATTTTTGTCATACAAAAGCTGGCTAACACAGAAGAATATGTTGATGGAGCATTGGCTGGTCACTTAGGAGAAGTTCTTGTTAGGTAAGTTACCTGGTGTTAACTCACCTACTAGTTATTGGTATAATTCTATCAAGTGTTTTTTATTTGTTAAAGTTGAAAAAATGGGTCAAATATAGCACATGGCCAAGTAGACTTACCAATTGAGCTTTTATCAAATATGACATTTTTTTAGGATATATATATATATATATATATATATATATATATATATATATATATATATATATATATATATAATATATATATTTGTTCAGTTTGTCAGGCTGTCTTACGATGTGGCATGGTTCGGTATAGGGGCCTGCATTAATGAGTTCTGAACTGCCCTCATACGTTTGCAGTACCATACTAATTTTTTTTTATTTATTTTTTTTTTTTTTTTTAAAGATGCAACAATGTTCTGTATATAAGAGGTGTTGAAGAAGAGGAGGAAGATGGAGAAATGAGAGAATAAACATTTTGTACAAGAAAATCTCATTCCTTTTATACCGGATGCATCAGTTGTATGACTTTGTAACTGATTTAAGTTTTTGGTTTATGTTGATTTTGTGTCTTACTGAAACAGTTGTTTTTAGTTTAACTTTGTTTTCCATGCCGTGTGCTTCAAGAACAGCACAGAAATAATAAAATTGTGCATATTGCACTTTTTTTTAACACTGTTTAATGTGCGGTATTACTTGGTCAAATTAGGTAAGTGCCAACTATCTGAAGAATTTAATGGCTTGTGGAATAGTAATGATTTATTAAGTTTAATACTGATAGTAATCTCTATAGGATTGGTCTGTCCATCACTATTACATAATTGAAGATTATATGACAAGTGGAATTTCTCCTGTTTACATTCCTTGGGATTCCAAATACGATGTTCATTCAGTAACAGGACATCATACGGTTGGGATAAACATATGACACAAAGGCTTCTATTCATAGTTTAGCCTGCCATTTTGAGAGATCTTCCTGCCTATAATTGTATTTGCTCCTAGCACCGTTGATGCCCCCTTGTAGTTATTGCTTTGTGAATAAGGCCTTGCTGCTTTCAGTTACACTTACCAATATTCTTATTTGACATCTAAAACCATATTTGTACTTTTAATGGGGAGCAGAAATATTTGTCAAACCTCTTTTACACAAGGTATTACATAGTTGTATGGCATTTGAGATGCCTATTAAAAACTATTAAATCAGTTCCTATGTAGATGGGACTTTTTGTTAAAATATTAATCAGTGCCATCAGCCAATCGGCTTCCTGCTGTCGCAGGCTTCAAGCAGACAAGAGATGTCTGCTGCCATGTCACACAATTGAATTTAAAATCAATCGAAGCAAGTACCGGCTTTTTCATTTTTACTTGCTGTAATGAAATCTCAATTCAAATCTATTGGACAGCAGCAATCAAACACAATTGGTCCAAATTGGTTTTATTATCCACGGAATCATCCAGTTCGTGCTGTGCATCAAAACCAGCTAATTAACACTGTGCAACTATGAAAGCAATTATTTTACAAAGTAGTAAAAACACTTGACTTTAAAAGGTTGTTACACAAAGTATTTGGTCTACGTGTCAAACATCTAAAAAATAAATAAAAAAAAAAGTGTAAGCACTCCTCCAAATGTGTTAGTTCTCTTGAAGAACTTTATGTAAAGTAATACAACAAATCTTCTTGCTCCTTGGTAGTCATCCCCTTGGATTTGTCAACATGTTTTATTGTTGGTGGCTCTGAGCGGAACATCAACTTTCTTCCAGCCTAAAAAATAATAGAAAAACAATGATCTGTAAGCTGTATATTTTCCCCAAGTTACCTAAAAACAAGACAATTTAATAGCAGAAACTAATAAAATAAAAGAGCAAAAATGCTCTGCTGTCACATTAATCGATTAGCCTGCCTGCTTTTAAGTTTTTACGTTAATCAGCCAATCAAAACAGTACCAGCATGAGCCTGCTTTTCTTAGTGGTGGTTGTTTAACATCAGCTCCCACGCTATAGTACAATGGAACACAATAAAGAACAAGCACTAACAGACTGAGACCATACCGCCTGCGAGCTGCATCCTCCTGCTTATGAGCCACGTTATCAGAACCTTACAAGTAAGTTGAAAATGTATTCAGTTTTTAATGTTAGCAGATTAGGGGGTTATAATACTTATCTTTGGCCTGCCAATTTTCAGTGAGGAACACTGACCTAGAAGGAAGTTATGGAAGAGAGGGTAGTCCGAGTTGGTCTGATTTAAGGAAATGCATAAGATTTGTGATCTAGTGAAGATATGAGGGTGGGTCAGCCTGCTTCCAACCAAACAAAATCAGGTGTCTAGTCAATAGAGTTGCAAAGGCCAGGGAGTTGGTGACTGCAGCTTAGACAGAGGAATATCAATGGTTACTACACTAAAGCGCAATGTGTGGGGTGGGATCAATGGGCACTTGCAAGGTCTGACAAGGTCTCAAAAACAGGTCCAGAATGGAGCCATTCTGGGCAAGACCAGAACATATGGATGAGAGAAACAGGTGCTAGTGTGCATCTGTCACACATTGAATCCAGTTAAGGTTAAATTCAGGCCCGAGTCAAAATGTTGAATTGTATCAGCCTATGTCAAGCACAGACCAAAAATGACTGCACGGGTGACAATAGATTTCAATACATCATCTGTGAAATTCTTCCTACTGGGTTTTCAGTGTAGACAGTGAAGGGCAATACAGATGTTCTGTAATTTAGATACAACTCCCCTACAGTCATGGTTAGATTCTTGTATGGAATCAATAGTGGATTTTTAGGAAGCAGCAGAGGAAATTGAGCAACTTTAAGTTCTGAATTTGTAAGTAATGAAAAAAGTGTTTACGTGGTAGGTTACATTTTTGAGAATGTTGGTGAAATGATTTAAAAACAGTTTTGTACCATATACTAAAAGTAGTCTCCCACCGAGGGTGGGAACAGACAGTTTACAGGAGAAGACATGGACATGGATTATAGGCCGAACTTCTGTCTAAACGGAGCCCAAATCTGGAGGGAGTGACAGACAGGGAGGAGTATATTAGTGGAAGTTGGGAAGACCGGCAAGAAGCAGTCTCCAGGACCATCCATGGAGGCCCATCTAGTTGGAGGTGAGATTGCGACCAGTGCAACTGATTGCGAATGTTAGCCAACCAATAGTAACATTTAAAGTTAGATAGATCCATACCCCCATTGATTTTATTCTCTGGAGAAAGTCTGTGGATTCTGATATGCTTTTTTGTTCCAGATAAATAAAGAAAGGGACATAAACAAGGGCTAAATTATAATAACATTCTATGGGACCTCATAGCTTGAGTTACTTCATCTAGAGAAAACGCCTCCTCCAGGTGGACAGTGAATTGACAAGTAGAATAGAAAGGTTCTCAAAAAAAGACTGTTGAGGAGGGATCTGCAGGTGAATCAGATGTGTAAAGAGTAGAGTACTTTTTTTTTTTAATTGATCACTGATCTGCTGATCTACTGGGGGCAGGCCCAATTGCAAGCTAATTTGTGGCATCAAATGTGAAGCAGTAGACTGACACAGCTGATGTGCCCAAACTTTGCTTATCTTGTCAATGTGTTCATATATTCTGCTAAGAAATGAATAATAATATATTCTGTTCCGTGATTTAATCAGTAATTGTTTTGCCTTTTGTGTGGGGAAAAGGTGTAATTCAGTTTGTAAGATCAATTGTTGTTTATGGAGATCTGGAGTGCATGTCACTGATCTAACTGTAAAATAAGATCAGTTAATTCTGAGAGCCATCCCGTTCTGAGTTTTAATGATTTGAAGTAAATTACTTGCCCATGTAAATATTCCTTTGGGGTTTCAATAATGTAGCTAAGGATAACCTTGGAGTAGTTGGTGTCTAGGAAAAGGTCTATCTGGGAAGAAATAAACTGGACAAAGCTTTTACCAGAGAGTGGCGGGGTGGAATCATCATTAATGGTGAGGTGCTGTCTGTCTGAGCAAAACAAGCTTCAAACCCAAGGGGTCGTGGTCTTACATGACTATACAGTTATAGGTACAAGAGTGGACAATGGGAGGCAGATTTTATCCAGAAAGAAATAATCAATACAGGAGTGTGGCGGACAGGCAAATAAAACAAGTACTGCCAAGCGGTCGGAATAGATTAGAAACCTCATGTGTCACGAAATGAACGAACAGTAAAAGCAGATTGTGAGGGAGAGGCTAGGTTTGACGAAGAGCTGTTTAGCTTGGTGCAAAGAACAGTTCACCACCTCCCCCCCCCCCCCCTCCCCCTGTATAATTGTTAAAAACACAGATTTCAGTACAAACCCTTTTCTTTGTGTCTGCATTTGCTCTCTGGATTGCAGTTCTTAGCCTTTCCTCCTGCTGTTGCTTCTTAATTTTGATTTGTTCCTCACGTATCCTTTGAAGTGCAGAACAATGTGTGTTAATTATACACATTGTCACTTATATTTAAATTTAAAACAGTTAACCTTTTTAATTTTAGAGGTGATTTAAATATATATATATATATATATATATATATATATTAGTGTAAAATAATGCACTTGAAAGCTGTCATGTCCTAAAACTGCAGTTGCTCATCTATGTTTTCTATAGAAGCAATACCTCAGTCGCATTTCCTTTTCTTTTGAGCGTTCAACTGCTTCCACTTTATCTCGTGGCAATGTTTCCAAGCTCTCCAGTAATTCTTCCATTCGGTTCTCTATGCTTGTTAACATCTGCAGTGTGCTGATTTTTGCTGGAACTTCACCAATGCAAGACTTGTAGACATCATCCACTTTTTTGTTCAACATATTAAGTATAGAATCCTAAAGTACAAGATAACAAATATAAATTTTGTTTCAACGCAGAGGTAAACAAAATTGCAATTGAGTTTCTTTTTACCAGCCGCATTTGAATATAACATTTTCTGGCAGGCCTATCGTTGTGCATTATCTAGGCAAAATTCACATCTTATTGACCCTGGTCATCACTGCAAAAAACACTTAACATACAAATATGTGATCTTACAATTCTGTTATTGGCCTTACTTGTTTTTGTGAATTCACTTCTCCATCGGAAAAAATTCTAGACTTGAACTCTAGTTCTGAAGCTTTCTCCTCTTCCCTTATAATGGTTGCTTTAAGCATAGCAATCTGCTGCTTTAGTATTTCTGTTTCATAATTCCTAAAGAAGTGACCAAATACAAAACACAAAATTCTCATCAAGCTCAATTATGTGGTTATCAGATATGGATACTTTTCACTTATCAAACCAACAGTACAGTACTAGCAAAGGATGCTATTCAAGGAATCCAATATTGAGTGCTCATAAAGTGTAGAGTATTAAATAAGTAACAACTACAATTAAACATAGTTGTTGCCATAAACTTAATGATTGATTACAAAATATAACCCCTCCTCTAAATTAAGTTACCATTATTGCTATATCTTTATTGAACGTATTTCAGTACAGTATGTATTTCAATACAGTATGCCATATGTGGTTTACCATTGCTGTGCTATGAATGCTACTCAACTCAAGCTAGTGTATAGAACACCATAGGAGTGAACAAAACAAATACATCTAATAGATCATCTTTACTACATATCCAAGTATCATTATTTCAGGAATCTGCAGAAAATGTATTTTTTTGAAGATGTCCTCATTGACTTGACATTACGTTACATGATCATATTCTACATAGTGCAACCTAAAACCAGCCACCAAAGGTATTGAACATTTGTGGCAGCTTAAGATAGGTGGCTGCTTTTTCAAGGTGCCTCTCCTTTACTTGTAATGAAAAGAAAGCAATCCCCCTATTGGGTTAACAGTATGTGTTTTAGTCTACCTAGAGTGTAACAAACATACATTCTCTCCTTTGTGATACGGGCGTTCATATGTATTTCCTCCATAGCTTCCTCTGTTTCTTGAAAGTTTTGTATATATGAAAGATTTTGCTCTTCAAGCTCTGTTAAAATGTTCAACATCTCCTTTGGATCTTTGAAGTAGAGCTCAAGTTCCTGGTAGTAAACAGAAATCTTAGTAACACAGTACAAACCTTGCCTCTAATGAGGGAAATAAGAAAACATTTAAACATAAAATCTTTATAGTTTATGTAAACCACCTAGACTCATGCAAGGGCACTTTTAGACCATGCAGCTCTAGACCTGGTTTAAGTAATTTATAAGATATCTCCCTGAATAGCAGAAGAAATTGGCAATGTTTACAATGACTGTTGCCCCCCCCCCCCACCCCGGTGTAACAATCTAAATTATTGATGTCATTATACCATCAACATACCCGTATTATACCTTTCTAGATTTTGGAAATGCACGTTACAACCATGGAATGCTTGGAGGGGGTAGGCCAGAGCCAGTTTGGTTTGATTTGATTGACATTGTCCCATGGGTCAAAATAAGGTTAAGTTCCAGGGACAAATTGAAAATCATCATCTTACAGACAGAAATACAGTATTAAGAAATGCTTATCTCACAAATGCAAAATAAAATGCAACATAAAAGTAGTAGAATGATCAAATATACCTGATGTAAACCCGGGAGGCTGTAATAAAGTACAATTGGAATGTTTCTGTAATATCACTCTTAGATCTTACAAACTCTCTTTAATGCAATATATGTTTAATTCAGAGTACAATTCTTTTTAAATATTAGCACAGCCCCTCCTTAATTACCATAACATGACACCCACTGGCAAGGCACTCAGAAGTTTGTTATACACCCATGTCATAATAAAAAAAGATGAGCAAGTGGATTTTTTTCAGGAAATCTAGTGCCACAATTAAACGTGCTACCTCTGTTTCTGTTGTAAACATAGCCACAGCTTGCTTAGTATGGTACTTGAAAAGTACATCAATCTACAGACTGTCCCATAAAACATAAGATATGATTGTTAATATTGGTTGTCTCTTTCTTTTAGATGTGAAATGTCTTAAACAAAGAGGAATGTATTCTCTGGAAAGAACCATTGAACATATGAATGCAAAATGAGGTCATATTAAGTACATTGTGTAAATATTTTGCAAAACATATGCTATTTCCTATGGTGCCTGACTTATGGAACACCCTATATATATATATATATATATATATATATATATATATATATATATATATATATATATATATATATATAATGTGTGTGTGTGTGTGTGTGTGAAAGACTTGAATAAATAAACATTTCTATTCTGTTTGAAAAGTAAAAACAAACCTCATCACTGTCTGAGTCTCTGTCTTCTGCTCGACGGTCAGCAATGCTTTTTATGCTATAAAAATAAATATTCTGCATCAACTTTGTTTATCACCTTATTTGAATATATGTAATACAGCTTCTGTAAGCGTCTTTATGGGTGCTATACTGATTATTTAATCACAAACAGTAATTAACATATATTAAAAATGTAATTATTTTGTATTGACAACAACTTCATGTGAACTTAGACCATGTTAACAGCTAACCTTTTGTCAGTTGGTGTTCTACTCATACGTCTCACATTAGAAACTTTGATTGATTCTCTCCGTGTAGTTATTGAGGCTTCAACTTTAACAGAAAAACAGAAAATATATAATAAAGTCATGGCATGCTTTTTTTTAAACACAAAACTGAACTGTACATGTAATAAAAAACAATATATGGTTACTCTGGGGTAATATATGTTTGGATATCACGGTAAGCCAGCTACAAATTAGGCTTTGTTTTTTTAGTAACACTTGAGTTATAAATTGTTTGATTGTTAGTCTTGGTGTGGATCAGGATGCAGAGCGAGGGTAGTTGATATCTCCACCCCCACCCGCCACCTCTGAGGGCCGCCTTGGCAGGAAAGAGGAGGACCCCCAGGCCAACCCTTACTACACTCCAGACCCCCGATACAGCCATTGAAGAAAAGGCCTTAATAAACTTGGCACATGGTTTTTGTTCTTTAAATCCAAGAAACAAGTTTTTCAAAGACCAGAACACAATTTCAGCTTTCTTTGTCTTAGTCAAACAGTACCTGCCTTTTGGAAATGCCGGTTCCAAGGCCTTTTCTTCTTTCTTCTTCTTGTCCCTTTCCTTGATTTTGACTTTCCTTTTCTGATCTTTCTTTCTTTCCTGTTCCTTTTTCCACTCTGGGGGTGTCATATTTGTCAAAAAATCCTTATAAAGCAAATATTCATTCAAGATTTCCTCATTCTTTGAAATTATACTGCAGAAGAAAGGCAGTACATTGTTTATGTTTTTATTAATAGTACACCTATATATAAATATAACCATTGAACAGACTATATAACTATAAGACAGAGTAAATCTATATATAAATATAACCATTGAACAGACTATATAACTATAAGACAGAGTAAATCTATATGTAAATATAACCACTGAACAGACTATATAACTATAAAACAGATGTTCTGGGTACAAATCCCTTCTTTTTATGAATGCAAGTGAATCTCATAATAGAAATTCAAAAAGAAAAATGAGGACATTTCTAAAGTAATTAAAAAATGATGGCAATTCCCAAAGTGGCTGATATTAATAAGAGGTTGGCTGCAATAAACATTAACTTCTCACAGGTACTATAACCTGCTGAATAATGTTACGTTAATATATTGAATTACATACCGCTTTGTAGTTTTTCTGACAAAAATGGAAATGTGACATTTCGAAATCTAATATGAAATACTGTAATACTATTATGCTTCTGTTAGACTTCTGTGATATCATTTTGATTACATGGTGTTAAATAAAAGAACAAAATTATGTTCATGTAGTTTATTATGTACATGCACTCAACCAGGACGAATTCTGGTACTTGCATTTGTACAACCAGCAAAAAAAAACCATCACCAGTCACATAATGTTTACTCCATGTCTATTCCCATTTCTATCTAATTGTGTTTGTGTTTTCATTCTAACATGTATAAAATGAACTGCAATTGTGATGATACAACCTATATGTTATCTGGTAAAGGAAGGGACAACTACTGTAAACAGCTGGCTTTGTACTGTGGGAATGGAGTAGACTGGGAAAATTGGTAAGACGTGTACAGTAAAATTGAACATGGTTAAACAGAGGACTATAGGGGGATAACAAGTGCCAAAAGTAATGCTTAGGTCACTGGTTCGATTATGGCTTGAAGGACATGTTTTTTTCATATATAGTTTTTTTTTTGTATTATAGTATTAGTATTATATAGTATTATTTTTTAGATTAAATTTATATAAACATACCTTTTAATTGCCATCATTTTAGCAGAGGCCCTCTTTATTTCATTAGCTTTCTCAAGTTTAATTCTTGTTTCTTGCTCTGCTCTAAAAATAAAAAATAAAAAGACAATTAACCTTGAATATATATATATATATATAAAAAATTTCATAATAAATTATATTAAAAAAAAGATACATTAATTTACATTTTAACTGCTTCTACAGAAGTTAGGTCATTTTCCTTGAGAAAATTATCAAAAGTGATTGCATCTTCCTCCAGATGTTTTTCAGCAAGTCTTAGTTTTCTCTTTTCATTTGCAGCTATTTCTTCCATTTTCTTCATTGTATCGTGTTTCACAGATAGCGAATACTGTAATAATACAAACAAGTGAGGCTAAGTTTTAAACCACAACTGTCTACTGCTTAACAACATTCTGCTTACCAGGTACCTCTGGACCAGAAGTAAGGGCTATCCTCTAGATGAGATGTTAAATCAAGATCCTGTCTACTCTGAGGATGTTAAAGATCTAAATGCATTTATAAACTCCTTTTTAATCCATCATTGAGGCAGGAAACCCCTAAATATTACATTTACAGTATGAAAATGCTATGACATAAAACTGCATTCTTCATTAGTTTTTTGTTTTTATATATAAATTTAGTGTGTCCAATTATTATTTTATACCCGATGTTCTCCCAATTTGGAATGCCCAATCGCTTTTCCCCTCACCGCAGCAATTCCCAACATGGCTCAGGAGACCAGAAGGTTCAGCGGGCGTCTTCCAATCCCACGACCAAGCCAGCTTCCCTTTTCACCCAGGAACTCGAGAGCGGGTGTCAGCGAGCTACTGACCTCTGAAGGACAAAGGCCAGCCCTGTAGTTGACTGCCTTTGAGCCCACTGGGCGCCTGGCCAGCAGGGTTTGCTGTAGCGCGATGAGGAGAAATAGTCCCAGTCATTTTTACCTCCCCAGCCCACAAGAGCGCTAGAGCCAATGCAACGCTCCCTTCGGTCCCCAGCGAAGACCGGCCTACTTCATTCAGTCAGGACGCGAACCTGCGCTGTATGACAAAACTGTATTCTTTTAATAATGTACATTTTATTAACATTAAACAACATTTTACCTGAATACGGAACATTTCCCGTTGTTTTGTCATATAATTTCTTAAGGACTCCTTGTAGCAATGACGATCTGTCAATACATTTACAGTAAATTAACATTTGATTTTGCTAAAACTACAGTCCTATCTATGTTTTGTTTCTTGATAAAAGGCTGATTATAACAACAGTTTGAGTGTGTCAGTTTGTGCTGATATATACAGAGAACCTGGATTTTTGTAGTTGTATAAATGAAACAAAAATCAAGAGGCAGTTAGTTTATATAGCTTTTCTTACTGTAATTTCTTTAATTTAAAATCATCAAGATGCATGATTCTCACCTTTTGTAACCACCATGGCCCGTTCTGAACAACTTTTCTCCTCTTCTTCAATTTTGTTTAAAAACTCGGAAGCATTTTTCATGATGGATGTGCGGCATCTTAATCTTGATAAAACTGTGGTTTTGAGTTGAACTGGTAGATGATCATGAAGAACTTTAACCTGCATTAATTTGTACAGTATAATATTCTAAAATCTATGTCAACTTGAATACTGTAATTCCTTACAACAAAGCATACTTTAAAAAATAAAGAAGGACCCTTAAGTAGGAAACAGATTTATATCCACCTGTAGGAGGTGCACTCTACAAACAGTGCTGTAAACCAAAGTAGATTAATGTTATTACTAGCTGGCAGATGGTGTACACATAAAGCTGTCAATTTGACTAAATGTGATGTGGCTTTAAAAAAGTAAACCCCTTTTTTTACTTTAAAAAGATCAAAAATATTGATTATACTTTATGTGTGCATGGATTGCTGAGACAAGAAACAGAAAACAAGAAAGTAGTATTATTCTTTAATAAATGTATTTGTTAAAATACATATTTTATTTTTAATTAAAAATGAACGCTTACTTCTTGCTTTTTCTGAAGTTTTTCTCCCATAAAAAATAAATCCTGGTGTAAAGGTATGACAAAGGGATTGCCAGGGCTTTGGACATCTTGATCTGTCAATGCAGACAAAAATAAAATGTATTAGGCAGTATAATCTAAGAAACATATTGAACTGCCTCTTACACATTTATTAAAAAATACAAAAAAGTAACATCATAAACACATTGTCAATCAGAAATTCCAATATGGACGGAGCATTTGCATTTATTTAAAATGGAAAGTAAGCTGTTACAAAACCAATTATAGAACAATAGCCTATTGGTACCGTGGTGGATTCAGTTCAGGTTATTTACTCCCAGGTGAATCCTTATCTGTCAAAAATGATTCTGTTTTGATGTGCATACTTTTCAATGTCAATAAATTATATTAGATTTGAATACACATACCTTTTCAAAATACTGCCCTATTATTCATAGGAACAGATAGTCGAGTTGTGGTTATCATTCCTATATCTACAGTATATATATATATATATATATATATATATATATATATATATATATATATATATATATATATATTATAATAAAATACCTCTGAAAGCTTCTCTTTTTGACAGGCTTGTTTTAATTTCTTGTGCCTTCTTTGTCGTTTGGGTTTCAGTATAAACTAAAAGAAACATCAAACGCAGCATGTAAGTATTTCTAAAATGTAAACTCTAACTTGGAAACAAAATGGAGGTAGCAAGTACAATGATTAGAAAACAATTATCCACAATCTTTCTTCTGAGTGACAGTATCTTATACATAGGTACATATAATATAATGTTATATATATATATATATATATATATATATATATATATATATATATATATATATATATATATATATATTATTCAAGATTTATATAATTCACACTTTTTTTATCTATAGTTTATTTTGTATAAAATGTTTTACACTCAACAAAGTTTAATATACAGCATGTCATAATGGTAGGTTATATGAGGTTATACTATCTTAATTTTTTTGCCACTTAAAGAATCTGAAATCAACATATCAATGTATTTCTTACCTGAATTAATTTGGGGCATTTTTGAAATGGTAGATGGTGACTGTTGTAAGTCAACTGATGCCATATTTCTTTTGAGGGGTTTCTGAGAAGCTGTAAACTTTAGAATTCATTAATGCAAATTATACATAACAATACACACAATATTGAGGTAACACAGTGGCAGTAAATGAATCACAAATTCTAAACAGTGTCATGGAATATGCAATTATCAGGAACAAATTTACAGTATGCATTTTATAATGTGCTTAGCTTAGTTTAGCCCCGTGCAATTTGTAGGTGTGTCATTAACCACAGTGCTCAATCCAAGTTCACCTACTCTGAAATGTAATACAATGCTAACTCTTTATAATACCTTTCCATAGTTTAGCCTTCTTGGGACTTTATCAGACTGGTGACAGTCCAGTTTGTTTGCAGTACGTGTAGTTTTAGCTGTATGCGCCGTCTTGCTTGTAATAGGATTAAAATCACATTTAATTAGCTTGTTAATAGTATTACAGCAAAACAGAAATTGATACGTGTGTCAATACGGACTCTGTATGGAATATAATCCAAAGACTGTTCATTAATTAACACATGCAGAAGACACGGTTTGGCTTCTTTTTAAATGTGTTTTCTGTTGTTTTGTGAAAACTAACAACAGGTACAATACCTCAGCACGTTTAAAAAGCTGCACTGTTCTGTGTTTATTAAATATCTACACTGTAATATAATTCTACAAGCTGCCTAAACCTTCGCACCTGAGACCGGCACTCACCTTAACGTCTATAGACCGCTGAAATAAATCTATTCAAAAGAGGCAGCGGGCAGCTGCTGCTGTGCTTCAACCAATTAACTGAATTAAAAAGTACGTCAGCAAAGAATATTGACGTGTGGCGCGTGATATAATGTACTTGTGGGCATTTAAAACGAAAACAGAGAGTTCAAGAAATGAGTTGTGTGCTTAATTTGGCTTGTTTTTGTAAAAACAAGTACAGTAATTTATTTATTTGTTTGTTTTTAGAAATGTTAAAGCTGTAGCAGATTTTAAAATAGTTTTCATCCATAATGTTTATACGCAGGGCAACTGCAATATATAAAACAAAAACAAATGACACGGGATTTCGATTTTATTATTATCAATAGCGAGTTTTTTAGTTTTTTTTTTTTTTTTTATCGCTTCAGTTAACAGCTTGTGTTTTTGTGTAAAATGTGTTCTCCAGTGTTGTTGCATCACATTTAATGGGAAACAGTGTCGCCATTCAAATTACTTAGATGTCTGTAATATAAATAAAAGAATCACACACAACTGTGTTAAATTATTATTATTATTATTATTATTATTATTATTATTATTATTATTATTATTATTATTCACAAATACGTTGGTTTGTGATCTGCGGGAGTGGTATTTTGTCAGTGTCCATCCTCTCTTAAGGGTTTTTCTCCCTTAGCATACTCACATGGGCAAATTCTGTGGTCCACCTCGTTTTGATTGTTAAAGTACAGACTGAATCCGTCATCTCTGCAAACATGTCGAAAGATTTTAGGTTGTTGGTTAAAAACGCGAAACAAGTAGTTCTTGTTTGTGCTAATGGTGAAAAATTCCTAACTGTAAAAGAAATGCAGAATATAGCAGTGATTGAAAATGCAAGTTTGGTCATCGGAAAGTAAGTACAGTGTTTATTTTCATTAGGTGGGATACTGATCGGAGCTGGTTACAGTGGTAACAAAAACAAAAGATCGTTGAAAATGTTCATAACAGATATTGTATCTTCCAATTTCAGTTCATAATCATGTAGATTGTTCTTCACCTAGAAACGATCTTTCCATGTCGTTCTGTTTATAAAAGTATAGACAAGCATACGGTACATAAAAGTATGCTAATGTGTAGTTTAAACTTGGGGATAACACGGTAAAATGTATAATACTGTGCACTTTTTAAAATGGTCATTTACAGAAGAATGTGTGTTTTAGAAAATATAATTAATCTTATTCATGCAGAAATTTCCAGTATTTTCATCCTTGGGCATTCATGCATACTGTGTTGTAGAGATTTCAAGGTCAAATCTTAAATATTTTTCTTGATGTTTAAACTGGCAATGAAATCAAGGTGGCGTTTTATAATTCAACCACCCAGAAGGACTAGCAAACTGTTATCATTCTTTCACTGTGTTTTTTTTTTTTTGCAAGTGTTGTATATGTAAATCTGTTTGTATGTATTTGCCTATTGATTACAAGGAAAGATATGAAAAACAAACACTGTGTATATATATATATATATATATATATATATATATATATATATATATTGGCTTCGACTACACATTTCACTTTGGCAGCCTGAATGTCAACAGAAGTACTGAAAGCTGTGTCAATTTGACCTTTGCCCCTGACCTAAGATTATCTTTAGACATACTGGTTATTTATTAACTGTCTGGAAACCTTTACATTATGTAAAAACATTTATTTCATTTGTGCAATATTAAGCTGAATTGATTACTAAGATCCTTATTTACAACATTTAAAGTACTGTTTTAAGAAATATTTTGTTAAGGACTGTTTTTAAAAGCTGATTTTGATTCATTGAACCATGTTTGCCATTTACAAAACCCATTTGAACTGTTTCAAAAGAAGTTTAGAAGTTTATTCTCAGGTTTCAAAGAATTTTTTAAAATAAAAAACACCCTTCAAAAAACTCAGTCCTAAAGGTTTTGTGAATGATACCTAATCCAAGTCTTGGAACAGGACAACTAATTCAATGATCTTCTTTTAGAAGTTTAATAAAGTATGTCTATAGTACATATCTCATATCTGGATAAAGAATCCAGAAAAAAAAGTGTGCATAGTGCAGTTCTCACTTTTCACTCATGCCCTGCAATTCTCTATTATTATGACAACATTACCTTTTTCAGCTTGGCGCGGAACTAGAAGCATTGGCTATCAGTCATCTTGAGGAAGTGACTGACAATGGAATTGCTGCCATGGCCAGAGCCAAATCATCAGCTATCCTCTTACCAACCACTGCCTACATTCTAAGGTAAAAGAAAGAGTTTCTGTTAGTTCTCTCTTTAGTTCTTTTGCAGAACCCAGTCACTAGTTGCACTTAGCCATTTGAATTAAATGAAAGTCAAGGAGACCAAAGTGTGGTTCAAGCACCTTCAAGGGTTAACCTTATTAATAGCAGCTAGGTTAAGGCTAAAACTTGTTGTTATTAAGTTCATATGCAATAAGCTTTCAAAGCAGCAACACAGAGGCCCTTGCCGTCTTCACGTCTATATTTGAAATGATTTTGTTTTCTTGGATGAAATGCTGCCCATAGAGTGCTCCCGAGTACAGCAAACCACTTTTGACCTTAAGGGGGGGGGGGGGTCAGAAATACCTGCCTTATGGGGCTCCCGAGTGGCGCATCCAGTAAGCACTCGCTAGAGTGCAGGATGCGCTCTATAGCCTGGACGTCGCCGGTTCGAGTCCAGACTATTCCACAGCCGACTGTGGACGGGAGCTCCGAGGGGGCGGCGCTCAATTGGCCGAGCGTCGTCTGGGGGGAGGGAGGGTTAGGTCGGCCAGGGTGTCCTCGGCTCACCGCGCACCAGCGACCCTTGTAGTCTGGCCGGGCGCCTGCGGGCTTACCTGTAAGCTGCCCAGAGCTGCGTTGTCCTCCGATGCTGTAGCTCTGAGGCGGCTGCACGGTGAGTCTGCAGAGTGTAAAGAAGCGGGCGGCTGACGGAACACGCTTCGGAGGACAGCGTGTGTTCATCTTCGGCCCTCCCGAGTCAGTGCAGGGGTGGTAGCGTTGAGCTGAGCCTAAAAATAATTGGGCATTTCAAATTGGGGAGAAAATAATAAAAAACTGATTGGCACGACTAAATTAAAAAAAAAAAAAAAAAAAAAAAAGAAATACCTGCCATATAAGCCCAACTGTCAATCAAGCGTGCGTCTTTTCATCGACTTACCGCATGTCAGGTCCTAATGCACACCATCTCCACTTTGTTTTTGTAGAATTTACAGTTTTAAAGCACTTTAAAAATCATCACGCTACATTTGCTCACCAACAATAGAGAAAAGAACGGAAAGCTTAAATCTGTAGTACCTTAATGCAGTTCAAATGTTGCCTGTTTTGTTTGTATACTACAGTAAATTACATTCGGAATAGATAGCTATCTTTATCAATGGAAGTTGTATTTGATGATTATTTCATTTCATTAATTTAATTGAAACAATTTCTCAAATGGTTGTGCCTGAAAAATCTGGATTAATATGAATCTACTTATATTTCAGACTTAAGCAACCCCGAGCAAGAGATATGCTAGACGCTGGAGTTATTGTTGCACTGGGGAGTGACTTCAATCCTAATGCCTACTGCTGCTCCATGGTAGGTGCACCAGCTATATTGCATAAAAAACTTTTTTTTAAAACTTTTGTCTGCTTGATGGTATAGCATCAGGTAGGGTTAGGGGTATGTTGTTCACGTTCATGACATCTACGGTATAGGGATAAGTAAGAGTATACAGTAAATGGATAAAACCGAAGGTACATGCTGTGTCTTTTCTTTTTTAGCCCATGGTCATGCATTTGGCCTGTGTCAACATGAAGATGTCCATGAAGGAGGCATTAGCAGCGGCCACCATCAATGCTGCCTATTCTTTGGGAAAATCCCACACCCATGGTTCACTTGAGGTGAACAAGTAAGGAGACCTTGTCATCCTCAATTCATCACAGTATGGGAAAATATTAATATTTAAATGAAGTCAATAAAGAGGAGCCTCGTAACAGAAAATTACTAAGAGCCATGATATGGAACCCTGTAATGCAAAAAAAAATAAAAATAGAAACAGCGACATATTGCTGGTGCAAAACCCTTACCTGTCAGCAGGACATACTGGCACAACTTCACATAGATATAATTTATTGCAATGTTTGAAAATACAGCATTTACACAATATTAATGTTCACTATTATGCATTTGTTTTTGTTTTTCCTTTTTTTTTTTTTTTAGATGGGAACACCTGATTTATCAGTTTGGAGGTCATCAAGAGCTTATTCAATTTGTAATTGTTAAAGGAAAGGTTGTGTATGAAAATGACAGAACTGTGGACTACTGAGCCTTAGCTACAGCCTGTGCACATTCACGTGCGCAGTACAAATATACACAAAGCAAGGAACATTGATTATATCAGTGATAACCTGCAGGATGCATTCTTAAGCTCTTGTTGTTTCTTTTTAAGTTTTACTTTAAACATGTTTATTAAGACAATGACTATGGCCATTCTCAATAAATTCAGCACTGAACATATATACTATCTATTCAGTATAACTGTAAAAAAAAACAGTATCTATACCCATCCCCCAACCTTGAAATCTGCTTGCCACTACATAACTCTGGTAGCCAAATAAACATTGTTTTAAGTAGCTGGTGTCTTTCCATGCCTGGTACACGCTAGTCAGCTTGAGTTTGCCATGTCAGCCATGTCAACTTGAGTTTTGTTTTCTTAGCCTGCTAAATTGACTTTCCAAAGCAGTTTACAAAGGGCAAAAGGTTAGGTATACAGCAAATGCAGTTTGAAGTTCAAAGACACATTTTTTGGAATACATTTAGTTTCTGTCAAATAATAGGCAAGCACTAATGCAGGTAAAGCAGACAGTGGGTTGTCACTGTGCTTACTGAGCTTACTTTACAATAACATTTTACAATAAAAGTTTTCAAACCAGCTGGTAGTAGATGAAAAGCAATGCCTTTCCACAGCCTCGATACTTGATTACATTTGAGTCTTCTTAGTTTTAACTTTTTTATAATAAATAAATCATTTTAAAACAAAGTTCCTTTTTTTTTTTTTTGGTTGGTTATATGTTATCGGTTATTCTAGGAACTGCTTCAGAGAAATTTATACTACTGCATTGCTCAGCATTTTATGAAAGAGTGGATCATATGAAGGAAAAAATGTACAAGCAGATTCATTTTTGTGTTCAGAATTGTAATCCTGGTTAGGCTTTTTCAGGTGCTACTGGACACTGTAAGCTGGAGGAAGCTGGAACAGTGCTGCTGGGAAATGTATGCAAAGTGTAACCCAATGCATATACTGACTCTATACACAAGACAAACAGCCACACACTGTCAAGGAAATGTACATGCAAGTTCTTATCATTAAGAAAGCTCTGTGAAGCTCTGCAGCCTGTGAATGTTCGTTCCACTTGTTTTTACATTTAGAAACAAAAAATTAAAAACAGGAAACCTTTTTTAATTTTCTGTTTTCGAGGACAGAACTTCAAAAAAATATGTATTTCTAATATTTAACTAGCCAATGTCTATTTTATATTTGTATCCTCAATGGCTAATGATTTTCCTTTGTTCTTTATTTCAAAATGAAACGTGGACCCTGTCACATGCTTTGTATAGTTAAATATTAACTATACATTTTTTTTAATGGTTACATACTATGCAATGGGTTACGTTCACAAAGCCATATACTGCAGTGTCATTAGCACCATTCTGGGAGGAGAAAACACCACTGAATGAACTGAATTTGAATAGAATAAGAGTAATTTAATCCAAAGGCTCATAGTGATTCTAAAGTTTTAATTTCAAGTTTTGTCACATTACAGGGTGTTTTTCTCTTTCAAAAAATGGTGCTGATGCCACATTGTAGTAAAACAACACAATCTCAGCATATTTACATTTGCATCAGTAGCACTGAACCCTAACTAACGATTGGGCTAATTTCCAGACTGTTTCATCCCTGTGTCTGCTGTTAACAGGCTTAAATATTGACACATCTTATCTTTTCTATTTTTACAGTTGGTTGGTTCTCAAAATAAATGTGTATATCTATCTGTTATATTTACTAAAAAATATCTTTCACTAAAACTAGCCCCTTCTGTTTTACGAATGATGTAAATGTTTGACCAGACTGTATATTTTATGGAAAGATAACTGAATGGAAACCCATGAAGTGCACTGACTTTCTGTTGTTCACAGACAGGGAGTCAGTGCAAAATGGAGTGACTTGAGACACAGGTTTGGAAAAGAAAGACCCTAAACTAAAGAACACACCTAATTATCATTAGACAAGTGCAATAATTACTGAAAACTGCCATTTAACAGCACGGCACCACGCAAATTGTCTGTTGAGCAGAAAATTAGCTTTAGATAGTCTTTTTTCATTTGAATACATTTGACCATGTTCTGAAATGGGATGAAAGCTCTATTTGTAATGTGATGTTCTTGGATGTGATTTTATTAAATAAAATAAGTGATGTGCAAAGATAGCAAAACCTTTGAAAATGCTGTGTCAGGCCTAATATTATACCATACAACAGAACTTAATATTATTTCTACAGTTTTTAAGTTACTAACTAGTTACCAATTAATATATACTAACTACATATGCAAGTTCCAGAATACAGTAGTAATTCGATTGCTGCAATATGATTATTTTTGGGGGTCAGAATTGTAAAAAAGTTAGCAAGTATTAAAAAAAGCAAGTGCGTTACTGGTGTTATACTAAACTGGATGTAAATGTTTAAGACTGGAACACATGTTTAAATTCCTAGAAAAAAACAAGTCCTGCTTTTAAATTTTTAAATCCTCAATTTAGATTTTTATATTTATTGACCCATTTCGATCACACATCAACCTTTACACAGTCTTAACTGAGGTAGAAACCATACTTTTGTCTTCACAGCAAGCTTTATCTTCATTAATAAACTCATACAGGATATGTAGTTTAAGTATATGTAGATACATTTGGGCATTTTTTTCATTTACCAGTGTTTATACTGTAAAGTATTATTCTAAAGCAGTGTTAAAAGTGGTAGATAAATAACAGTGATAAGACGGGTAGCGGGTTCTCCCACGCTACATCAGTGATCACACTCATTGCGAAGACGTTTGCGTGGTGATACTGGAGAATCGAGCACAAAGGCAGTTGGTGAGACTGGCCGGGATTCAGGGATGTGTTCCATTCTATATTTTTCAATGTAAGGATGAGCCACTTTCCATATCTGTAGGGAAAAAAGCAGAATAATTCAGTTATATATAACCATAATATACAGTAGTTAATTGCCTAGCAAGTTAACTGTTTTATTATCAAAGTATGTTCCCAACTTGAATGGGTATTTCTTGAAAACATACAATTAAATATGACTTCTGTTACAACCTTGAGGCCGCAAAAAATAATGCCAGCTTTATCAGAATTTAGCTTATAAGGAATAGGTACTAGTTTCCCACAATATTGTAGGTCATCTGTCTCATTCGCTCTGACACCTGGTAATATGTTTTTGGTTTTGTTTCAGACACTAAACAGTCTTAAATTAAAATTCCCACGTATTTTCATTTAGAAATTGTGAGTACAGTATGGCATCTACTGTATTCAGACATTTTGATATTTAAAACATTGTCTTTAAATGTGTATCAACCGTAGCTCGTAATACCCAATCATATGAAGATTATGTTTATTTTTTTTATTTCTATGTCCACAATCAATACTGCTATCAAAAACATCACAATGAAAATGTGACACTCAGTGTTGTAAAACTCTTGGTGAAAAGGGTTTACAATATCATGAATACAGTAGTCCAGTATCAGGAATCCTCTTGGATTTATAGAACCAGCAGATAATTACTCATGTACAAAAAAAGTTGCTGTCCCTGGCTGACCTGACCTTTTTCTACAAGTTTTCTTTTTTTTTCTTTTTTAATTTAGTAGTCGCCAATTATTTTGTATTATTTTCTCCCAATTTAGAATATCCAATTATTATTTAAGCTCGGCTCACCGCTAACACCCCTCGTGCTGACTCGGGAAAGACGAACACACGCTGTTCGACCGAATTCGACCGCTTCCTTTCACACTGCAGACTCACCATTCAGCCACCTCGGAGCTACAGCGTCGGAGGACAACGCAGCTCCGGGCAGCTTACAGGCAAGCCCGCAGGCGCCCAGCCAGACTACAGGGGCCGTTGGTGCGCGGTGAGCTGAGTACATCCTGGCCAACCTAAACCTTCCCCTCCCCGGGTGGTGATCGGCCAATTATGCGCCGCACCCTGGGAACTCTTTACCGGATGCTCCACTTGGAAGCCCCCCACACAAGCTTTCTAAACTACCGTTTTATGACTTGCCTTTTGGTCCAAAAGCAGCCTGTGAACAGCTTCAATATCTGGAGCCATGAAGCGGTCTCTAATCCAAGGCCTGAAAGGGACAGTAGAACATTAGCCAAACATTAACCAGTCTATCTGGCACTTTTGTCAGAAAATATCTGGGCAAACAGGCTATTTCTGTTTAACTTACTTTGCAACAGAGCGCACAAGGTCATAGACCTTCTCCAATGGCGTGGTAGTTCTCAGGGGGCGTAAAAACTCAATCCCTTGGCAGGCTGCAAGTAGCTCTATGGAAAGAACTGAAATGACAGAAAAAGCACAGTTGATGTTATTTATTTTTCTTGGTCAACTATGCTAATACATTTAGCTCCTGGTCTGTAAACTTTAGAGTCCTCCTTGGTCACTATCATATATATATATATATATATATATATATATATATATATATATATATATATATATATATATATATATATATACTAAAATACAGTGTGTGTAAACCTCATGCATAATTCCGCGTGTTGAATTCTGCGTGCTGAATTCCACGCATTGTGACAACTTCCATATTAATCATTGAACTCACTTTATTTGTGCATGTAATTAGGTTAGTGAATACAGCGACCGCTGGTTCATTTTTGCGCGCGGTGTGGCTTCCCCCCTGCCACGCGGTAATTCTGCTCATTGAGGCTCTAAATGTTTTGCAAATACCTATAGAAGCGCTTATTCAATAGTGATTAAACTTGGTCTCCACAAGCCATTCACAGTATCAGAATCTGGGGCATAAGACACCATGTGTCCATCTGTCTGTATGTCAAACTTACATTTTTACATGCGTATACAGTGGATGTAGGGCATGGTGATCTACATTTGTACGTTACTTATGTGTGAGGGGTGAATGTCACTGACATGTTTGTTTATTATATATACATTTACAGGCAAACATTGCTCATTATTATTTATTATATATTTTTAACCTATTTGATCGAAATTCTGCAACTGTTTAAATCATTAAATTAATCTTTTGTATGTACAGAAATGTACTAAACAGACTCATATTGTATGGGATGGGTTTTCATCATACAAAGGACATTATCTGACCCATTTAAACAGTGGCACTACCTAGATTAGCTGCTATTTTGGTCAATTAAATGGACCCCATTGTTGGGGTCTATTCAATTTTATACTCCTAATGGGGCCGATTCTTCTGTGCCTGTTCAATTTACAATATGTAAACAAATTAACCGAATTGTTAAATGTGTGGTCTCTTGAGCACTCTCAAGGATTTTCCCATTTTCCTGCAGGACCTCACTGAAAACTGAACATGCTATTCACAAATTGGTTTTCAGATTTGTACTGTATATACAGAATGCATTGCTGTCATTGTTCTACCTTGCTCTACATGTTCAATCACTTTGAGGGCTTTCCTGGCAGCCCAGCCCCCCATAGACACGTGGTCCTCAGTGGCAGCGCTGGTGGACAGGGAGTCCACAGATGAGGGGTGGCACAGCACTTTATTCTCTGAAACTGGAGGATTAACATTGTGTTAATGTAAAGACCTGGGACACCACAGCTGTACCAATACTGGCAACACATCGTGGCCGTTTAAAAACAAATACCCTATTGACTAGCAGTCTTAAAATTATAAGTACTCCTTAATAGCCTCATGAAATAAATAGCCCTGGAAGAAGAGATCTTACCTGGCACTATATTATGAAATCTGCTCTGAATGGTAGTTTTAAATGATGCAATATAGTGCTTTTAAGATGGCAAACAAACAACCAGTGTGAGGTGTTGTCTCCACTTACCCAAGGAGGCAGCTGTGCAGTGAGCAATCATAAAACCTGAGTTTAGACCCCCTTCACAGACCAGAAATGCTGGGAGCTCGCTGAGAGAAGGGTTACACAGACGTTCAATTCTTCTCTCGCTTATTGCAGCGAGTTCATGCACACCAATCGCAAGGTAGTCTAGAGCCTGGAAAATGAAGTGATGTGTGAAGTATCTTAAAAATGCTTAGTTTTTTTTATTTTTATATAAATCACACATTCCTCTATGTACAATTTTAAGAAAATTCCTGGTTCTAAAATGCATCTTCAGGGCGATGCTGGTAGCCTTCATCCTAGCCCGTGAAAGGACGCTCACAGAACTGTTCAGTGAAACCCACCGTCAGGTCTGTGACTGTTCACGTGAACAGCACCTGAGAGGGGAAATGGGGGGCTTTGGTTGGCTGAGGGCTAATAACAATGTATCTATTCATGTTTATCTGTTCAACTCCACCAAACAGAGGCGTTTACCCACTTTTTATTTACCACTACACCACTGTAAATAACCAGAACAATGATGAGAAATATTAATAAATAAATTATGCATACTTTAGCTGGGTATTCACCATGAAAATTTCCTCCTGAAATGGTTTCGCCTCTTTCTGCGAATACCATCTTCAGTAGTGGTTAAGGTTGAAATGGGTTGGAATAGAAATCAGCATCCAAAAGGTATCATTTAAAACAATTTTCAAAAGACTAGAAACACCTGTTCAGCTAGAACAAATCCTTTCATACAGATGGTCACAGCTCTAATCCATCACTTCTGGACTCTTCTGGTGACATTCTGATTTAAGTGTGTAAAGGATACAGGGTTGTCTGTGGCGCTGTTAATCTCTGTGTCGATGATATTCTTAACAAAAGCAATTGTGTCGTTCACCACTCCATGGACCTGAAAGAGAACACATGCTTTTATTCACACCTACTGTGCACAGCCATTACAGCTAGATATCTTTAAACACACGTGATGAGGCTGTGTTACAGTAAGTAACCTCTCATAGCGAGTGCTTTGTATTACAGTACCTGAGGGCAGCAGCGTAAAGTATATGCATCCTGAACTCTGTCACAGAACCTGTGGCTTTCTGGTAAAAAATAAATAAATACATTTTAGCGTTTTCATTTGAAAAGCTTAATAATCCATTCTGAGTCCTCCGTTAAACTCTTCACCTGCAATTTCAGAGGGGTGGTGATCTGAATCCAGAAGAGATCGGAACCTGAAAGCCACCTCTTTCTGCCCAGGGTGGGGGCGCAGCTCATGGATGTCTAGGAGGGAATGTAAAGAGACTGTCACTACAGTGCTTCATATCGCTAACCCAGCCGTTCTCATCCTCTCAATACTCCCGTCATCCACTGTGACACGCACCACTGTCAAAGGCCTTTGTGGTTCCCTTCAGGACCTCCAGTGTCAGAGCTGCGATGATGTCAGCCTGTCTGGCGATAGCCAGGGCTCTCTCGACCGCCTCCGAACCCAGAGACGTGATCATCTGGGTTCCATTGATGAGCGCCAGCCCCTAGGTAGCAAAGAGATGATAAACCTCAGATTGGAGCAAGACACTAAAGATTACAATCCAAGTTAATATGCTTTCATCACATTTTTCACAGATTGCTATACCTCTTTAGGCTTCAGTGATATAGGTTTCAATCCATGGGCCTCCAAAACCTAAAGAAAGTATTTTTCATGATCAGTTCAATGTGTAAAGGTGAATGTACTGGGTGGTGGCTCTGTGAAGAAGTTATTGAAAACTTACATATTTGGCATCCGCCCAGCCACTCTTGGGTGACCACATCTTGCCTTCTCCCATCAGTCCCAGAGCCAGGTGAGACAGAGGGGCGAGGTCTCCGCTGGCTCCAACCGTCCCCTTCTCTGGCACATAGGAGAGGCAGGAAGCTGCACGCAATCATCAAGGGGAATGGATTACTTCTTTTAGTCATTTAGGTTATAATGTGCTGTGTCGTTAATGCCACTGAAGGTCTGGTTACCATTGAAGGCTTCAATCATCTGATGGAGAGTGTCCAAGGAAATGCCGCTGTAGCCTTTGGCCAAAACATTGATCCTCAAAGCCAGGAGCATTCGGGAGCGCTCAGGGCTCAGTGGCTTGCCAACACCTGAAATCAAACAAATTCTGGATCAATAACTTGTTTTTCCAAAGAATGCAATAGCCGACACTTAATTAGACTTGTTTTTCCCATTACCCATTGTATCTCTCACTCCTTAACAATATTAAAGCGATTTGAGAAAGGGCAAAGATATTTCTTCCTTACCTGCCGAATGAGAGCGAACCAAATTCTCCTGTAGTTCCCTGGAAAAGAAAAGTTAGTTAAAACTCACCGTCTCAGATAACCATTCGCATTACTATGTTTCATGATTCCAATCTACAAAAATGGTTCTACTGATTTTAGGTTAATTTGTGTATAGAAATTGTAATTGCAGTGAATGGAATATAGTGTATACACTTCAATTAACTTTTTAACTACTGTGATCTGTAACAACTCAACATGCTAAGAGATTACTCTTTCTTAAAGCATTCACCTGCTTCTGGGGTTGAGGTTACAGTATTTTTTTTCAAAAGTTGGTGATATTTGGAAAGTGGATACAACCACTTACTTGAGTTTGCTATTTGGGATGACTGTTCGAGCAAATTTTCCAAACCCTGTTGTGATTCCATACACAACTACAGGGAAACAAAGTGTTCAAAGTTAATAAACCATTCATATACCTGCACTGGAAATGTCAAAAATAGTATTTGGGAATAAAATGTCTTTTACCTTTGTTTTCTGTCACTATGTTCTCTATAAGTGCCCTTGACTGTCCGACCTTCTTTTCAGCTTCTGGGGTGAGCTAAAATAAAGCACCGATATTATAGTCGTATAACCAGCTGTAAAACGCGCATCTAGAATAAATTATCTAGACATAACCAATGTGTCTCACCTTAATCATGTAGAGAGCCTTTCCTAAATTGACCAGATCAGTGCTTGTAAGATTGTTCCCGTCCAACAAAATATACTGCAAGCAAAGGGAGAATATAAACGGTTTATGTTACAAAGGGCTACTTAAAACGTTAACAAACGCAGTAATGGTAAGATATGATAGACTTACTTCATTTGGTTCTCGATAGGGGCTATTACTATGGGCAGTTATTAAGGTTTTTTTGTTTGTTTTTGACACATCATGCACTGTACATCACAACCAAAGTAGTACACAATTTTAAAAAAGGATACAGATGACCGCTTCCTGGCTGGGACGGATTGAAATCTGGAGACATGGTATCCCCGTCGATTACTAAAATAAAAACATTTATATTTAGTCATATACAATCGTGTTGTAATAAATGTACATATGATGACTCTATGCTACAGACTAGCTTACACGTGATAAACTTCAACAGAACAGGAATTATTTTGATCATATTTCATTGACATTATTCACTGGTAACATTTTTTGTACTAGTATAAGAACGCATATATAAATGTATGACACAACAAAATACAATTACAAGAAGTAGTAAATATGTTTTAGTATCGATCTGAAGAACACAAACACACCATAAATAGTATTTTGCATGTCTAGAAATTAAACTTAAAACTGGCTTTTTACAACACAAGGTGACACAATAATATATTAAGAAATAAAAGAGCTAAAAATAGAGATGGAAGAAAATTAGTTTTTAGCTAAAATTTCTGTATGGGCTTATAAAGTGAACGAGGTTGCCCCTTACCAATTTCTACAAAATCATTGTCTTCCAGCGTATCTTCCAAAGTGTCATCCGCGTCCAGCAGCCCTTGCCCTTGACATCTTCTTACATAGAAACTCGTCTCTTGCACGGAGCCGATGCCCCCGTTATCCGGCTTGTTCTTTATGTATCGTTTCAGCGCCTCGAGACCCAGCCACTGCACTGTGCAGGACAGGTCCCTGCAGGGGACAGTCAGCCACTCATCCCTGACATGCACTGTGAATCGCGGCATTGTGCTTCTTCCAGGTGTGGAAGATTGCAGTGCAACTCCAAACTGACATCCAAAGTGTGCTGCACCTCACTGTAATCAACCCTCAGTATGGTAGGGCGGGAACAGCCACAAGCCATGAGCAGCCAATGAAACCACTCTCACACAGCATAGGCCTTTGGTCAAAAAAAAAAAAAGGGAGTATTTTTTGTTTTTGTTTATTAATAGCACATAAGAGTTATTGAATGCCTTATGCAGCTTTATAGTTAGACTTACTGCTATTACCAGGAAAAGGTCCCCTGTGATTAACATCTCCTATCTGGAAGATAGAGCAGCTTTTCAATACACTCCTTTCCATACTTTTTTCTACATATAAGGTGGACAAACTACTTCATGATATATTTAGTTTCTCCTGTTGTTGAGTATTCTCCACGGTTCAGGCATTTCTTATGTTAAAGTGACAAGTTTATCAGAACTGTCAAAGGAAATGCTGAAGAGTGTGTAGATACACATATCAATGCCATCTTGACCATGTTATTCAATTTACTTTATCCTATATTAAACCTGAATCATGTCCTTGGCTCCTAGTTAGGTCCCCGAAATGTCTAAATTGACAGAATTGCAGAATGCATAAGTCACATCTTAGAAAGTTAGTATAAGATTCACTTTCTAGGCTTGCCTGTGCTTCTATTATGCATGTTATGTTTTTACCATTGTGTAGAGCAGTGAACTTTTATCATGGGTTTGTAGTGAAGGTGACTTTAAATATATGAACTTTTCTTTACCAGCTTTTCAACTAGCAGGATAATCTGGAAATCCAAACAAACTTATAGAAATAAGAGTAAGCCATTGCTGCAATCAGACAATTCTCAATCTTGGCCATGCATAATCAGTAAATGTGTCAAAACTACCTATACTGGGACGAGATAAAATGGCTAGGGTATTTATTATTATTATTATTTAGTTCTTAGCTGACACCCTTATCCAGGGCAACTTACAATTGTTACAAGATATCACATTATTTTTTACATACAATTACCCATTTATACAGTTGGGTTTTTACTGGAGCAATCTAGGTAAAGTACCTTGCTCAAGGGTACAGCAGCAGTGTCCCCACCGGGGATTGAACCCACGGCCCTCCGGTCAAGAGTCCAGAGCCCTAACCACTACTCCACACTGCTGCCGCACTATTTATAATGATTTACAAATCTGACAGCCTAATGACTTTCAACATGTGCATAACACAGTATGGAAATCCACAGCAAATAAATAAAACATTAGGAAAATAATAAGTTTAGCATTGTCAGTAAGTTTCCCAGTCTTTACTAACATAACAGTCTATTTTAATAACTGCAGTAGATCTGATTAAAGCCTATGTAGTGTTATTTTCAGGTACGCGGTAAACAGTGGTACGCAGCGCAACGTTTATAGGTACAGATTTTGCAGATTTTGACAAGGAAGCAAAATTTGATGCTTATACATGTCATATTTTGCTACCAGTAGCACATTTTGACAAAGTAGCAAAAATTGACGTTACACCAGCCTTTATATTTATTTTGTCTAATGCGTGAGATTATATGAATATTGAAAAGTAACGTCAGCGTTGGATAGAAAGAAAGCACTACCTCCGAACAGTTATCGTTAAATACAGTAGATACAAAACAAGCATTCAACAGCAAATGGCTGAATGCAAGGTATAAGCAATTTTAGGTGGGTGGATTTGTCATTTTGAACATCAGTATGGAGGAATGCAACATCCATTATTTTACTGGCATTGAAACAGGATGATGTTAGTTTATCGGACATTTGTACTCCAAAAGCGCCTTAATGACAACAGGAGGAAAGTAATACAGAACGGCGTCAGGTCTGTTTCAGTAACCCTGTAACAGCAAAACACTGATTAGTGGAATTAACTTGGGAGTTGACTGTGTCAGGAAGCCCTCATCTTCCTGACGCAGACAGCCACAAGCCACAAGCCATAAGTAGCCAATGTAGACCCTCTAATTGGGGTTCTTTTGCAGAAGCATGTCTGCCCTCTTGTGACAAAACTCAGAATTCACATAACTTATGGGACAAATAACATTGGCCTATTACTGGATATTTTAAATTTCAACAAAAAAGGCAAACAGTGATCCAATTTATTTTATTTTACATCCTAAACTATAGTAGAGTGTGAAATGTGTCTAAATGTGGACTTTCATTAAAGTATTGCTTCTTAATCTCTTTGTGATACTAAACACAAATACCTGACACATCAGTCAAAAGGCAAAAGCATTTTTATTTCATGTGTTTAACAGTTTAACAAGCATTCAGTTAGTGGAACACTTCAGCTGATCATCCACACTGGAAAGCAGTCAACACCACGGCAATAGCTACAATATGATCACGTGGGTAGAGACATTAATTTAACAAAAATGTAAAAAAAAAAAATCATTTTCATAAAAGGATCAGGGGCTTGACACCCACTCCTTCATATTATTTTGTGATTAAAAGCTGCTTCTTCTTGTTGCCAAATCTGTATTTTATGGATTAGACAGTCTTGCAAAGACTGGTGAACCTAAGCTAGAAAATCCTTGATCAATTCAGCTTTTTTGCTGGTCTGAAAGTCACTTCCCCTTAGCTTACACTAATGCAAGCGCTGGTGCCAAGAGTGAGGAAGCCAATGCTGCGTGTCTAAGCCAATCATTACAAAGCAGTGCTTTTCCCCTAGTGAATCTTCAGGTCCTTGGCCACAAGCATGGCTGTGACTGGGTGCATTGCGGATCTACACTTCAGAAAGGTACTGACAGTCTGCTCACTGTACTTGTCAAAAATGTACAGCTCTCTGAAACAAAAGAGAAAAAACAAATATAAAGTAAATCACAATATAAAAGTAAAACCCAAATAATAATATCTATGAGTTTATAGAAGCTAAATCAGTTAGTGTAACTGTTCATTAAATAGAGAGCAGCACTTGAACTTTGAAACATTGAAACTAATGTTAAATATACTTTGCCTGTAAATATGTCTACCAATAATTCAAACTGGTCAGAGGTGTTACCTGAAAAGCGGGCGCGTAAACTTCATTCTGCCTTGCTCAGTAGCCATCTGGAGGGCCAGAGGAACTGCCTCATCCCACTTAGCACGGACACAAACACGCAGCCATCTGCAGCAAATGCAAAAAAATAAAATGTAATTAAATACAGTATGACTATATTTCATGTGACATCATCCAAAACAGGTAACCGAGGGGTGATCACGTACTTATCATGTATTTCTAATATACATAACCCAACTTTACAAGACACCCAATAGTATGGTATATGATTGGACCCGATATTCCATGTTAAAGATATTGAATGTAATTACTGTTTATTTATCACACACTCAGCACTAATTCATATTAAACTTATGATGAACTGGCAGAGCAGTTTAAAACAAATATAATACCAAACACAAACACACATGCTCTCCATTTCACATCTGAGGAGATAAGCACTTTAAGAGACATCATATATTTTGAAAAAACTAAACACCTGTACATACCTGAATCTTATTTCAGAATTTTTGACAGCGTTTAAGTTGTACACCTCCTGCATCCTCTTGACGTGTGACAGCGGAATTGGGTCCTGTAACAAACACAAATGATTTATAATAAACCACACAAAGGGTCCTCCATAAAAAAACAACTTGGTATGAAAGTCCAAAGTTTCAGGTTGTACACTTAAATAAAACTATGAACATAATAATTCACACTTGGCTCCAGTAACGTTACTTGCTTATTAATAAAGTGCTTTTAAGGGTTAGGATCATATCCAATTGAATTGGTTCCAGGGGTCCATCGGATGTAAGAATATATATTTCCTGCCAAGAGCTGAATTTACTATTTTAAAGCCATAATAAAATATGTATTAACATCAGTTTCCATCAGTACTGTTCAGTTAGTAGCAGCGTGTGTAAATGAGGTCCATTGGGTAGAAGGTGGTATTGCATTTACAGGACTGGATACGACAGTTTGCGATGTACATAATCAAATCTTTAACAGCTAAACTGTTAAACTAACCACACAGTGTTTCACACCCTGAAACATAAAACACCTTGAAAATCAAGCAATACAACACTTATGATGACCCGACACAATTTTCTGCCTGAACCTACACCTTACCTCATGCAGCAACAGGGCAAGGAACTCAATCACTTGATGTGAAGACAGCTTCTGCAGATCAGCTGCACTGAAAGAGCTCAAGTCAGCTTCGCTTGCCTCGAGGAAAACACAAATAAGTACATGAATATACAAACATAGGAAACACATAAAAAAGGTTTCTGTTTAGGGATCATTGTGTTTTTAGAAGTCGGTGTTTTTTCATATCAGTATCAGTTGTTATTTGGCACCATAATTAAAATGATATTAGAAAAATACTAAATTTCACGAGTATATTTCTCATATTTGTTGCACAACTTTGCAAGGACCCCAATATTATGGCAAACCATTGGACTATATTATCTATGGAAAATATACTAAATATGTCATTTTTAATTCTTTTCTCCTGAAAATGTGAAAGTTTAAGTCAAAACGTTATCAACGTCTATTAACAAAACATACTATTCATACTACACACAGTACATGTGTGTTCAACAAAATAAAACCACTGGTAAATTAGATTGCAATCCACAATGAAAACCATGCTAACCTTGATCCATCTCTTGCTTAAGGCAATGCAGGCTTCTGCTAATGTTGTGTCATATCTGTGGAAATACATCCATGGTTACTGCTTAACATTCTTTTTTAAAAATTACATTCATACCCACAATTACATATTATTGAGCATCAGGAAGCACACAATTGGCATCCCTACAACACGTTCATTTCACTATGCTATACCAACCAAGGAAATAATGAGTTCTCCCCCCATTACCAAGCATGTATTTACTACAGCAAGTCCTGTAATAAAACACTAGCTACAGTGAACCAAATGCAATGAAATACATCCCCACCTAGTACTGCTAGCCAGCAAGAAGTGTGGTTTTCATGAAGAAAGTTACTTACTGTGGTTTTACTGGAGGCATGCCAGGGGTATGCATCCAACCATTCCAGTCTACTTTATTGAGAATGTCAACCTGGTAAGAAATCCAAACTGTAAACAAAACTGTATCTGGATTAAGTTTAGATACAAATATTGAGGTGAACGAACTAAAAACTGAGCACAATACAAGAAAGTATATGTATTTGTTCTGAATTTAAACAGTTAGTAATTTATTTGATGAATGAAAATATATGAATACCCTACCTTGTCCTTGAAATATGTATACAGGTAGTTTTTCCAGTCATCTGTGGTGACACTGCTATAGGCAAACATCTGAATGTAGGACTTGACAAAACCCATAAACACCTCTGTCAAAAACAAAATAACAATGTAGTAATTATACGCTGCCATTATCAGGAAGCCATCCAGAGGCATTCCTGCAAAGAGATTCATTGTTACTGATACATAACCTTTTTGAGGCTCCGCTTGTTAAACACTGCCAGAAATGCAGGTTTAAATACTGTCTAATTAAATAATACTCTGTAGTAAATCAGCCAATAAGAGAACTTAAAAGTTTTGGCCCCAATGATCAATTGTTTTCATTGAATTTTTCTCCTTTTGAAATCCAGTGTACAGGCAAATCTAAGATTCTGTATAATCAAGTGGAAGCTGTATAAACAAAATGTATTTAATACTGAATTTCTGCCAGGCCTGTTTCACAGCACGGCTGGCCTATATGCACAACTACAGCCTTCCAGGTTACCTGGCCCCCCAAGCAGCTCCTCGAGATGGTAAAGCAGAGCGAACCCTTTTTCATAGGGCACCGAGGAGAAGGCGTCATCTGTATTCACTTCACTCAGATCAGGAACAAGGTTGGTCAGGGGGCTCTTTGCTCCAAATGTGTTGATCTGAAGCAGAAAACAATTATTTAGGTTGACAAACACCTGCTATAGAGGTTTGCAGTTGACAATTTGTGGTTATAAACAGTTTGCCTGGTAAGGTGTTGTCTTTTAAAATGTATTTATTTAAAATAAAAATGAAAACCCTCACACATTTACAGCCTGACTAACTTACTGAATCCTGCAGCTCCTTCCAGCCTCCCATAGCTTTGAACTGCCTGAACGGTTCATTTAACATACGGCCCGCAATCATACGCTCCAGGTAGACTGTATGGCCTTCGTTTAACCTGATGGAGAAACAAACTTGTATGTTAATCATGCAGGATTACTTCTTGTTTTCTGTTTTAATTCCTGCAGCCATAGCAGCCTGGATTGAAGTTTCATTGGATCCTACATAGAAGCGAGGTTGATTCCGGATAGTGATGTATAGACCAGATGGGTGATATAAGAAGTAGGAGGCAGCATCTACTCTGTTTGCATTTAAAATATAATGGCCAGCGTGCAGCCAGTTTGTTGGCGAATTCAAAAATCACTGTTAACTACAATATTTGTTATCCCCTCAGGAACACACAGCAATCTTTAGTGTATTTTTAATGTTCTTGTTGCCCCAAAACGTACCAGAAGTGCTCCCATGTTTTGTTGGTCACCAGGTTGCCCGTCCAGCTGTGGGAGATTTCATGTGCAATTACCTAGAGAGAAAAACAACGACAATCAAAGCGCTGCGATAAGTATCAGACAGAACTAGAACACAACAAAGCATGCTTTTAACCAGAGTGTTTGAAGCTCACAACTGCAGCCGATTACTTACATTGGATAAGGATCGGTCTCCAGCCTGAAACAGAAACAAAAAAACATTATCCCTTGTTCAACCTAAAAAGAAATCTGTGTCCTTTTCATCTTTCATCATAAATTAAGTTACTTGAATTTCTCAATTCACCAGCTATTACACACTCAAAATAACCCTGTTGTAGCTATTGCATCTACATATATCAAAAGGATGTTACTGCATGGAAATGAAAAATCTATAATTATAGTGGCTGCTTACAGTCACCATATCCTCTTCCATTGAAGGAACTGGTAAAAATGGTAAGAAAAAAATGGTGACATCCTTTAAACTGAAATAAACAGACAAGAAACCCTTTTTTTTTTTTAAAAGGCAAGCATTCTTCAAATAAACCTTGTAGGGCAATTATTTCTTTTTTTACAGAAACAGGGTTTTCATTTAGAATAAGACTTCTGTCTTACCAGCAGGGTTGGGGTTACAAAGGTGAGACAGGGATTCTCCATACCACCATAAGGGAAGGAAGGAGGAAGCACCAGCAGGTCATACTGTCCCCACACATAGGGCCCAGCCAGCTGTTCAGCAGTCTTCAGCATGGCTTCAGTCTGGAAAAAAAATGTGAAATTCAGGTTTGAAACTGAATAGATCAATACTCATCCATAACTTCAAAACTCTCAATCAGAATTCTAAGGTTAAACTATAAGAAACCGGCATGATAGGTCTGTGTTTAATCATGCTCCAGGATAATGGTGTTGTCATCAGGGACAGAGAGATTGATTTTAAACAACACTTAAACATAACCCACCTCAGCAAACTCGTAGGCTGCGAGATCCACCAGCTCCTTCTCCGACCACACCCTAGTTCTAGGTCCAATCTCTCTGAAATAAAAAGATAAAATCAGATGTTTTAAACTCATACTTGGAGTTCAGAACAGATGCAAAATTTTATTTCTCGGGCTGCCTTGCCTACACTAATGAAGAACTGAGAAAGTATGTAAATAAATTTACCAGAAAAATGGTAACGCAAAATGCTTGACGTATATGGGCATTTAATCTATGGGTAAAACCACAGCTTTTATTATAAGCTTTCGCAGAAGTGTTATATTCTCGAGGTACAGACAATCTCTGTTTAAAATATTCTTGAAAACTAACAAATCGACAGTGGTCTAGTCTGGCCAGTATCAATTCAGCTTTGCTGCTGGGGTCTGGTAAGCTTGTATGACTGCAAACAGGACGTGCAATTGCAGAAAAGCAACATAGGTCATCCATTGGGGGGTGCTGAAGTAAGGGACCAGGGAAATAACAATCAGAACTGTAGCAAGATAGCGAGACCATACAGCTATGAAGGACTGATCTGACTTTAATTAACTTTCTTAGGTGATGCACTGAGATGATGCACCACTTCTTTACCTTCAGAATTAAGTTTGGGTTTTTTTTTTTTTTTTTACTTTCACTGTAGCACATGTTGATGAAGGCGTTGGCCAAAACTTTGGCTACTTGATGTTACTTATTGTTTCAACTCAAACTGCTGTAGCAAGACATTAATAAGAAGTCATCTTGACAGCTTCCAAATATATACTACGATAATAAAGAAGACCTTCATCTTACTGTACATAGAACCACATATTCTCAAATTCAACCAAACATACTTGAACTCACCTGCTCTCTAATGCACCAACTACAATAGCAATCAAGTAAGATGGCATAGGCACCTATTTAATAAGAAAATATACTGTTAGATTAAACATACTCGGGTTTTCATCCCAACTTCTGTACAACTTTAGAATTACTTTACAGTAATTTCTAAATGGCTAGATAAGAGCCATTACATTATTATTCCCACTCTTTTCAAGGGCTGTGTTCATTTGCAATATTCTCTTTCACTGTCTGTAACTTTGTCAGTATGAAAGCAGCAACACTGGTATTTAGGTGTCTGTCTGCATGTTAACCAAAGCCTGAAGAATATCTCATCCAATTAACATACCATTAGTTTATCTGTTATTCAGCTAAGACCATAAAAAATGCAACATCTTTAGTTTCAGGGCAGCAGTGTGGAGTAGTGGTTAGGGCTCTAGACTCTTGACCGGAGGGTTGTGGGTTCAATCCCCAGTGGGGGACACTGCTGTTGTACCCTTGAGCAAGGTACTTTACCTAGATTGCTCCAGTAAAAACCCAACTGTATAAATGGGTAATTGTATGTAAAAATAATGTGATATCTGTATAATGTGAAATAATGTATAATATGATATCTTGTAACAATTGTAAGTTGCCCTGGATAAGGGCGTCTGCTAAGAAATAAATAATAATAATAATAATAATAATAGTTTCATAGTGCTAAACATGCAATTCATTAAAAGGTTTATTCATCTTATTTTGCGATTCTTTCGTTCACCACAGATACATGAATTAAACTGTTAGCACCACTGTTCCAGGTGCAAAATGATAGACAGGCCGAAAAAGCCTGGTCTATAAAGGCTTAAGGTCTGTTATCAAGAAGGGAAAAAAAAACACAAACATTTTCAATAATTGTCTTTATTAGCTATTCTATCAAATATATGTCACCCTACCCCTGCTCTAAGGGCACTAGCACTTACAGCTTGCCTGAATCGGTAGATGGTCCTGCTGCTGTCCTTGGGGTCAGCCTCCTGGCCATCCCTGACAGCACTCATAACAGCCACCAACTCCTTTGGCACGGAGACCTGGTTCAAAGAGAAAATCCCTTTTGAGCAACATATAAACCAAGTGACATGATGACAAACTACAGATATAGAAAGTATAATGCCCTTAATACTGTAAATGTACTGTAGAATGTTATATGTTACATAAACAAGACAAATACACGGTTTTACAAAAACGTGTCTCCGCTTGATACACAAAGGACATGCCAAAATACATGGAACAGAAAATTCCAGACATGAACCGAAGGCTATTAACTACTGACAGAGAAATTGGGACATTTTGTGCCCATTATTTTAGATATCAGATGAGTAATTAGGATGGCTCCTGATTAAATCACGACTGTTGTAGTAAATATGAGCCTGTACTATAGTTACTCAAAGTTTAAATCAAATCTATGTAAATGTTTATTTGTTGGTGTGGCAAAGTGCCCCGCCCCTGTGTGCATTTGTGTGATCTGTGTTGTATGTTGGATGTTGCGTGTGTTAATGTTGGTGTATAGATTGGTACACGGGATATAAACGGGTCTGTGTTTCACGTGTATTTAAAAAGTGTAGATTTGTATTTAGGCACGAGGAGGGCACAAATCACTTCACGTGCTGGTTAAATGTAATATGTGAACACGGGGTTTCACGTAATGAATTCACGTGCTGGGATTCAAGTGAATAATTAATTAGTAATTGAATCCCAGCACAACAGTATATATAGATACACATTTTCACTCAGTGGTTGTTGGGTGTTCGGAAGAGGAGAACGGGTGAGAGAGAGAGGAGAGTTAAAAGAAGTAAAGATCATAAATATAAGTGTTTGTTCTCACCGTGTTTGTTTGTCTGTCCGTGCACCGTTTGTTTAGTGTTAGTCCGTTTTGTATGTCTGTTTATTTTGGCGTCAAGTGCCGTGTCCTGTTTTGTGTTTTGTTGTTTCAAACCTTTTATTTTCTGTCTGTTATTAAATGCTGAGCGCAATCACGCGCTCAGCTTTACCAAAACCCCATCTCTCTGTTTATTTACTTCCTGCTTCTGGTCTGACGCCACCCACTCTGGCCGTCTTTGTGACACGTGGTGTCATCGTGGGATAACAGCGCCTCCAAGCGTCAGACCAGGAGAGGGGGTTTTGTGTTTAAAAAAAAAAAAAAAAACCACAGGACTGGTTTCAAAAAAAAAAAAAGTGAAAATGGAAGGCTGGAGAGACGGCTGCCGGGACCTGGAGGACCTCCTCGGGGGCCTCGAGGACCAAGGCTGGTGCATGGCCTGTGGAGTCTACGGACACACGGTGGCGATCTGCCCCTTCCAAGGTGAGGAGGAGGAGGAACCGGATAAAGAGGTGAAGGACAGGGAGGAGGAGTGCCGCCTAAGGGCCAGGCATCCACGGCGATGTAACAAGCCATCGCCGGGGTGCCTCCTCTGCGACCAGGATCACCTGTTCGCCCACTGTCCCTTCCGCAGCTATGGGGAGGAGCCTGAGCGTCCACAGACCAAGCGGGAGGAGCCTGAGCGTCCACAGCCCAAATGGGAGGAGCCCGAACGTCCTACGCCTGAGTGGGAGGAGCCCGAACGTCCTACGCCTGAGTGGGAGGAGCCCGAACGTCCTACGCCTGAGTGGGAGGAGCCCGAACGTCCTACGCCTGAGTGGGAGGAGCCCGAACGTCCTACGCCTGAGTGGGGGGAGCCCGAACGTCCACAGCCCAAGAGGGGGGAGTCGGTGCGTCCACAGCCCAAAAGGGAGGAGTCGGTGCGTCCACAGCCCAAAAGGGAGGAGTCGGTGCGTCCACAGCCCAAAAGGGAGGAGTCGGTGCGTCCACAGCCCAAAGGGAGGCAAGTCGGGGCTTCCACAGCCCTGGGACCCAAGCCACCAGCAGAGGGAAAATGCCTGCTGGTTCAGCCCCAAGGGCCGGAAGGGGAGGAGTTACAGGCCCAACCCCCTGGAAATTTTTGGGGGGGAGAGGGGCAGGAGGCTGGTGTCCCCCAGCAGCCTCTATTCATGCTGCTGAAGGCAGCACGGCGCGCACCAGCCCAGCCGCCACAGCGGAGGGAGCCAGCGCCGCCAGGAGCAGAGGAGCTGCCTCTGCCTCCGCCACCTCCACCGCTTCCTCCACTAGGAGCAGAGGAGCAGGAGCTGCCTCTGCCTCCACCACCACCAGGAGCAGAGGAGCAGGAGCTGCCTCTGCCTCCGCCACCTCCACCGCTTCCTCCACTAGGAGCAGAGGAGCAGGAGCTGCCTCTGCCTCCACCACCGCCAGGAGCAGAGGAGCAGGAGCTGCCTCTGCCTCCGCCACCTCCACCGCTTCCTCCACTAGGAGCAGAGGAGCAGGAGCTGCCTCTGCCTCCACCACCGCCAGGAGCAGAGGAGCAGGAGCTGCCTCTGCCTCCACCACTTCCAGGAGCAGAGGAGCAGGAGCTGCCTCTGCCTCCACCACCTCCAGGAGCAGAGGAGCAGGAGCTGCCTCTGCCTCCACCACCTCCAGGAGCAGAGGAGCAGGAGCTGCCTCTGCCTCCACCACCTCCAGGAGCAGAGGAGCTGGAGCTGCCTCTGCCTCCACCACCGCCAGGAGCAGAGGAGCTGGAGCTGCCTCTGCCTCCACCACCTCCAGGAGCAGAGGAGCTGGAGCTGCCTCTGCCTCCACCACCGCCAGGAGCAGAGGAGCTGGAGCTGCCTCTGCCTCCGCCACCGCCCGGAGCAGAGGAGCAGGAGCTGCCTCTGCTGCCCGTACCTCCGCAGGGAGTACGGTGGCTGGAGCCCCAGAAAGGGGAGCTGCCGGCCACGAAGAAGGGGGACGAGGTCTGGAGACCACTTTCCCCAGCAGCAGTTTCGCTGCAGGAGTTCTTGTGGCCGGAGCCCCACAGGAGGGAGCTGCCGGCTACGAAGAAGGGGGAGGTCGGGGGACCACCTGCCCCCGCAGCTTTTTCGCTGCAGGACGGGACCAACAGGCTGTCAGCCGTGCCACTACCGGCAGGGGTGCTGACAGCATTGCCAGCCAAGGGCCCACTGAAGCCTCCCTTCCCAGCCCGAGACTTTGTTCTGGACTGCTGGGTTTTTAAGGGGGGAGGTGGCCGTTGAGGCCATGTGTGCTGCGCACAAGGGGGGGTATATGTGGCAAAGTGCCCCGCCCCTGTGTGCATTTGTGTGATCTGTGTTGTATGTTGGATGTTGCGTGTGTTAATGTTGGTGTATAGATTGGTACACGGGATATAAACGGGTCTGTGTTTCACGTGTATTTAAAAAGTGTAGATTTGTATTTAGGCACGAGGAGGGCACAAATCACTTCACGTGCTGGTTAAATGTAATATGTGAACACGGGGTTTCACGTAATGAATTCACGTGCTGGGATTCAAGTGAATAATTAATTAGTAATTGAATCCCAGCACAACAGTATATATAGATACACATTTTCACTCAGTGGTTGTTGGGTGTTCGGAAGAGGAGAACGGGTGAGAGAGAGAGGAGAGTTAAAAGAAGTAAAGATCATAAATATAAGTGTTTGTTCTCACCGTGTTTGTTTGTCTGTCCGTGCACCGTTTGTTTAGTGTTAGTCCGTTTTGTATGTCTGTTTATTTTGGCGTCAAGTGCCGTGTCCTGTTTTGTGTTTTGTTGTTTCAAACCTTTTATTTTCTGTCTGTTATTAAATGCTGAGCGCAATCACGCGCTCAGCTTTACCAAAACCCCATCTCTCTGTTTATTTACTTCCTGCTTCTGGTCTGACGCCACCCACTCTGGCCGTCTTTGTGACAGTTGGTGACAATTAACAGGAGCCTACTTCCCTGAGAAGTTTAGTGGAAAGTCTACTGGGAGTACACATTGCACCAAGCACAGCCTCTCTGTGACTCTTTACGACTAAGTGGAAGCTTCTGCCTACTCTTTCAGCAACTGCTCATTGCTGCCTCTCTATAATACCCTTTTGTGAAGTCTAAAATGTTCTCTATTATACTGTTTAGGTATTGATAAAACAGTGTGTACTGATAAAGTGTTGTGGTATACAACTGTAGCCTGATAAGAGAGGTGGCTTATGCTAGGGCTGTGTTGTGTTCTCAGAATAACACACCTGAGCATAGTAGGTATGCTTCACAGATGGTGTGTCCTGACATGGGATCATGGTCCGGCAATGGGTAGCCTGAAAAAAAATAAATAAATAAATAAAAAGAAGCAGTTATACAAATATAATGATCTAGATCCAAACATAGAGCTGTAAAGCATAGCTTAGTTTAACAACCTTCACTGCAATTCATACAGGTATTTAAAAACAATTTTACTCTCCTAACTCCTAAATGTGACTCCGAGTCTGTTTTTGGGAGCCTTTTTACCACAACTGAGTCCCAACCCCCACCCATTCCCTTTTAATTGAATCTTTAACAAACCAAGGGGATAATGATTTAATATATTCCAAAAATAGAGGTGCTGTAAGGGTTTTATGTTTTTGTTTACACTATTTAGTCATAGAACTGGACCAAGTTCAGTAAGGCAAGTTTAGATAAAGGGTGGAGAATCCAGACCAATATGGATTGTTAATTTTGCTTCTCATGTGGTATTACTAGTATGGATTCCAGCAGCTTAAAGGGTACATCAGCACTCATGAAAAATAAACAAACTATCCCACCTTGCTGTTCCAAATGTATTTGGTCATTGTATAATAATCTGTATGCGCCCAAACTTCTGCATAATGCCACACTGCTATGTCCAAAATCACTGTTCTCGAGCATCTCTGAGACGAAAAACATGACTTCCGCATGTACCCTCACATGTGCTCTGTAACACACCGGCGCATGTCCAGTGAAGCGTTGTATAAGCTATATTACCTCCGTGTGGAAACACACTAGTCTGTGTGACAAACATGGTCACTCTAATTTTCCATAAGGAAAGAACTTATACCTGCTTTTGTTTTGTGTAGTAGGCATTTTTCACACTGTACATGTTTCCTTTGCATGTTGTATTTTGATGTATTATTATGATTAATGTTGCATTCAATAAAATAAACAAATAAATAAAAAACGTCTGTGCTGTGTAAGTGGTTGCAGGTAAAAGAAAACCAAGACAGAGTAGTTCTCATTTCCAACTAATGAAGGGACCTACCCGCAATTATAGCAGCACTGTGTTATTTCAATATACACCCCCAAAGTCTTAGATATAGATACATGTTAATTCTGAATCAGCTGGAGCTATATCTAAGACTTTGGGGACATATACTGAAATAACACAGTGCTGCTAGAATTGTGGGTAGGTTTTACTGTTCATGTAGTGCTGATGTACCCTTTAATTCAAGATAAAACCAGCTGTAATGTTCATCACTGAGCAATAAACAGGCGTTCCAGTCAACTTATGGGTTGGCTCAGCCTTGATAATGAAGGATCAGAGTGCATGTTCATGACAGATTTACTGCAGATTAAGGTACAGGAACCTTTGTCCTTTCATTAGATATTTCAAAAACTGATTTATAGCAACTAAATCCACTGAGATCAGCAAGAAAACCAATGACCCTTAACCCCAGTTTGAGAGAGATGCCATTACTAAAAAGATCAAATTCCATATCTAGTTTTTTTGTCAATAACAAATTCATTACAGAATGCGGGGTCCAGTTCCAGTGACCTGGCCCACTGAACAAAAATAAATAAGTCTTTACATTTTATTTTGCACATCATGTTCAGCAGCAGTTACTGGTAGATTGGGCCTACAGCCGAGGTCCATTTACACAGTACCCATGTCTGTGGTACTGAAGGAAGGGGGTGTGGTCTAGGTGTCATACCTGGCACTGACTGAAGAGATAGGGGTGCTTCTTCCCTGCTGTCTGCTCAGGGGTGAGCCACTGCAGTGCGGAGGCTTGTGGCGAGGTCTCATAAGACACTTCAACGATCACGTGCTGACCCCTGAAACAAGGCACATCTCCCAGTTACATATATGCTTAAGAAATGGCTGTGTGAAACTAAACATGCAAATACTGTTACCCTTTAGGTTGCTTAATGGTCCCTTAAGGTTCCAAAATGTCCTCATGCAAACACTAGACCAGTGCCTCATTAAATTCATACTCATTTTCAAAATGAGAACTGAAAATGAAGCTGCTGCCTTACAAAAAGTCTCTGGCAATACAGTACATAGCAGTACATAGCACACAAACATTTGTTGCCTAAGATCTGAAGACGGGTATCCAACAATCATTTTTTGTAAGTGGTAATATTGATAACAAATAAGGGATAACTGTATGTGTGTGTGTGTATATGTATGTATGTATATATATATATAATGACTACATTTCCCAGAATGCCATAGGATTAACAAAACCAGGGGGGAGGCATCTGGCTCCACTGTAATTTGGCAAGGGAAACCCTGCAGTCAGGGCTGTCTGTGTGAAGCTTGTGTGGTTGGAACAAAAAATAAATAAATAAAAGTAAATAAATAAATACATACATACATACATACATATATACATACATACATACATACATACATACATACATACATACATACATACATACATACAAGATACTGTGTGAACCTTAAAGTGTCTTCTGAGAGTTTTGCAACCGGTAAATGGCTTAGCCGTCAGGGTTTATATTTGAGGGTTCCTGCCTAAAGAAGCTTTGCCACCACAAAGCAGCAATGTTGAAATGCACACTTACCTGGACAACTCAAACGGAAGGGTGATCTCCAGGGGGGAGCCATTGAAGCTGTGTGCCGTTCCCAAAGTAAACTTGGCATCCTGTCCATTGGCTGTAACTTTGTTTATTTTCAGGTCCTTTGTGTCCAAAATCTGAAGGTAAACATAAAAATGCTATTAAACTTGAAAAAAGAAGAAAGCTACTAAATATAAATATTTCCCTCTTATTTTTTTATTTTTTATAACAGTTTTCTTCATACAGTAAGATGGCAAACTTGTGCAAATCTAATGCATCCTCAACAATTAAATTAATGTTTGTAAAAGATGTTGGAATAGCCAAGTATTACACAACATAAAGCTACACAGAAACAAAGGTGAAGGTGAAAGTGCAAAAATGAACAGCAAAATGTAGAACAGCACAAGTCAAAGAAATAGATGGAAATGTAAAATGAAGATGAGAAGGCTAAAGACAGACAAATGACAGTAAATCCAGTAACCTGTTACACAAAGGAGCCACCAGCTCGAATTAAAAAAAAAAAAAAAAAAAAAAAAAATGAATTTGCTAAAACTGTAACAAACACATCAACTGATAGAGCCTTTAAAAAATATGATCAAAAGGACTATAGTCCAAGGCTCAAATAATATTATTGCACACATTGCAGGTTTACTTCCCAGCTCATTGACCAACTTATTGCACAACCCTGTCACAGGTCCGTCTAACACATCTCATTTTAGCTACTGTATAAGGAAGGCAGTAAATACAATTCAATTCGCTTCCAATATATAAACCAGAAAAGTAGGACTTAAAAAAGAAACTCTTAATGACTTAAGGTAGTAGTGGCCTATTTATTCAAGGAAGCTCTGTATTTGTGTTTATAGTACATGATGAATATTTCTATCAGAAAGTTATCATTGAGTAATGATGTGGAAGTTTACTAATGGCAAGTAGTGACTAAAATACTGAATAATAATAAGACTTACATTCTGCAGTTTAAGAAAAAGTTCATCATGCAGTATCATAATTATATACCATTGTATCAAGTTAATTCACTTGAATTCGGAAAGACGCGGTCTGTGATGATGTAAGTATTTATCGTCACAAGCTCAGAAAGGTGGCCTGCTTGAAAACCTTCAGTAGCCATTAGAACACTGAAAAGTGTTTTTAAATGTAATTCTGAAATCGCTAATCTGAAGCATTCTAAACAATTAATGTTTGCTTTTTTTAATAATTTATTACACAGAATATAGTCATGTGATAAATATCACAGGACTATTACTTAGTTATTGAAAAGCTAGATGACACAACCATTTGTTCTCCCCCCATTGACGACCTGTATACTGATGCAGTAGGTTTTGCCAACAGCTGATTAATTGCTTTAAAACACATCAGTGCGTCTTTATCTTTTATAACTCAATCAATTAATCAATATTTATTTTATATAGTGCCTTTCATAGTGGACCACCATCACAAAGCGCTTTACAAGATAGTGAGGAACAATGCATAATACATTAAATACAGTGAAATACAGGGCATAGTACATTAAATACAACAGTATAAAAAACAATGCAAATACATTAAATATAGGCATAAAAGCTACTGTAGCGTGCACGCACACACACACCAGTATCCAGCCTTAGCCCTGAGTCACCACATATTATCAAGGCAAGAGGCTGCATTATCAGGTATGCCACTTCAAAGGTCAGTTTCGAAGGCAGAACTTTGTATGGTTAAACCAGAAGCCTCACCATTTCCCCAAAGGCCCTTGCATTATTTCAAACTATAAACGGTTGGATACGCCTGCTGTGTGCACCACTCATTATTGTATAAATGGGCTATCCTTCACATGACAAAAGAATGTGCTTTGCAAACACCAGCCCTGATGTACACTTCTATTCAGTAATATGTAAAAACTCTAGTTCCCTTTTGCAAGTCAGTTTCAGTCACAAAGGGCAGCTACAGACTTTGACAGCTCAGGGCTGACAGAAGGTCACTGCTTGGAAGGAGATTATTTATCAAAAACACCCCAGAGGGCTGATGTTTCACTAGAAACAGTCTGATAAAGGAGTGTAAGATGGGAATCAGGGGGAATGATCACTCGGCTCTGCACAGCCATTCAGATACCTTACAGACTCGTCATTTTGAAGCAGTGCTGTCCGGTTTGGTCATGGTTGGTCTTCGGGACAAAAACCTGGTAGAAGGTTTTTTTTTTTTTGTATTTTCTGTTAATGTTATAATATATACTGTAATCTATTTTGAGATGTAAATTGTGAATTGCGTGCATTAAATGTTTTTTTATACAATTAAAAATCAGTAATTGCTACAAATGTAAGTACAAGTAAAAGAAAAATCGATTCCATCTATCAAATACTGTAATCTGCTCTCTCTAAATGTCTTCAAACTCTACTGAACACAATGCATACTGATAGTGGTACACAGTCCTTCAAATTATTCTGAAACACAATGCCTACTGATAGTTGTACACAGTACGCAGTATGGATTCTTGCCCCTCTTGTGTTTGGTTTTCCTTACAATTTACACTAAACTAATAAAAACATTATAAAGAAATTTAAAGCACTTTTTAAATGAATTGAGAATCAAATTTCAACAACAGCTTTAAAAGTCAAAAAGGGCTTCAAGATTCAACTTGTGGACATTCAGAATTTAAGTAATCTAATCCATCCTTTTTGCTTATACAGTAACTTGTACAATTTCCTCCCACAAGCGATTAACAGTCAAATCCAGATGCTAAGGAATAGGCGTCTAACATTTCGTTCTGTCCATACACAGTAGGGAAGTATGAAATCAGGGCACTGTAACTAAACTATACCACTGTAACACAGATTGCGCTCACAAAGTGCCGCTTGTTCATTTTAAAGTCCACTCCACTAACTTGTTATAAAAAAAGTATATACTGTATATATTAATGTAGGAAAGTTCCCCAAAATATCAATTAATTTGAAGCCGTTTATATCAATGCAGCAGTATTCACAGCCATTAGCAATTTCGTGTATTCCACTTTTTGCATTATCTTTCTGTTGTGGCTGCTCAAACAGTTTATACAGTTTGCATTTGGAAATGTCGAACACGTATTTAAAAGTCTGCAATGAAATAACAGAATAAAATAAATAAATAAATAAAAATAAAAGTAGGATTCGTATCTGGGATGGCCGCGTTTGTGGACCGTACTCATTCACAATAATTCAATGACAATGCCACAATAGCAATACAGTATCAGCAAACATCACAAACACATTCTCATCATAAGCATTTGATACTATAGACCTTGATGTACTGCACATAGTTCACATATTATTGCTGTTAATAATTTACAGATTAATGAATTACATGCATATACGTTAGTCGGTATTATAGAAGAAAATAGACAAGGTTACCAGGCTAGAAAATGTGTCTTCCAATGCCTCTATAGTTAGAGCGACGTTCCCTTTAATAGCATGACTGTCGAAATCTACATGACAGCGCAGATTCAAGTGTTTGGTGGTGCACTTGGAGAAAGAAGCCAAGGAGCTGGGATCTGTCACTGCAGCCATGATTCAGTTCAATGAGGTTCTCAAGAAAGCACAGCTGCAGCCTTATACCATACATCCACGCGGGGCAGGGCAGTGCGCGCTGCTTACTGGGATTGTAGTTTTTACCGCCCCCAATCACTTTCGTGAACGGCACGATAACTACATTCCCCAGAACACACCGCACACACAAGATGTCCCAACAAAGAAACAACGGTGGCCGTGAATTCTTGTATTATTAAAATTAAATGAAACGAATATTGAAACGTAAATTACCTTTTTTTGTAATTCCGGAAATTCAAAACAACACTGCAGTACTGTGTGATGGCAAATGTTCAAAGATATGTGTACTCATCATGAAAGATATATCACGTATATATAAGCATAAGCATAGGCTTGCCGGCTCTGGGTTTATTTAGAAAGCGCAGACGTTACAATAAAATAAATAAATACATAAATAATAATAATAATAATAATAATAATAATAATAATAATAATAATAATAATAATAATAATAATAATTTGCATTGCTGCCTTTTCGATTTAATGCGATAATTGTTCAACTTCCGTGCTTTTCAACGTACTCTTTCAATGTTACGTTGTGTATTTTTGGTGCATTATTATAAAAGTATGGAGTTTGCTGCCTGTTTATCTCAGCAGCTGCTGATCGATGGCAGTCGCTGCTCGTTACCACAGGAGCTGCTGAATCGCCATGAACCCGCTTTGACAAAATCAGCAGAACACGTCTAGTGACTGGAAAAAGATAGATCTGCACATGCGCACAATGAGCAGGGGACACTGAATTCTATGTGAAACTGAATTCGATACAACACCGGCAAAAGCTTCCACACAGATCACTTAAAGAACACTTTAATTATTATTTTTTTAAATCCCACAATAATTGGCATTATTCCATTTCCATTAGTGGCTGGTGAACAAGGAATTCTAACTATTAATCTGCTTTTGTTTTAAAACTAGCATACAGGCAGGTTGCTTATCCTGTTATTTCTCATTCCTTTCAGCATTCTTGAAACTGACACGTGAAAAAATATGATATGAAAAAAAACACAGTTAACCCCCACAAATACAATGATGCTGACTTTCTTATTTTTGCAATGAGGTGCACGAAACAGGGTTTTAAATGTACTGACAGGTTAAACTGCAGTATCTTTTGCTTTAAGGAGTTTAAGGATACCAGAAGATCATTTTGAAATGGGGTTGCTTTTGCAATCTATAGAGGTTTCCATCTAAATCAGAGTCATGAAGATTGTAACCATTCTGAATCACATATTTGGTGTACACAAAATAATGTGTGTGTGTGTGTGTGTCTGCAAACGCAACACCTTTTTTAAAAAAAAAAATCTTGCAGTATGCATCCTTATCTACTGCAAACAAGTATTTTTAAGGACAGGGCTTCATGTCCTGTCCTGTATTCAAAGGCAGCCCAGCTAACATGCTGGCTTGTGAGGCTCAATTGATGTACTGTACTTCTATGCAGTTTTCAGGGGTGAGATGATGCTCAGTACTTTTTATAAATAGGCATTTTTTGTCTGGTTTGGCAGATAGCCCAAAACAGACCACATAATGCAATTTAGCTATGAAAAAAGGAACATTTATTAAATAAAGTGGTGTCTTTAACAACAGACGAGAACCGTTAAAATGAATATCTAACACGATTAATCAAAACATACTTTTTTGAAACATTCTGTAAATTACTTCTAAACTTTGTACTGTTTCTATGGCTTGGTACCTCATGATCATCCAGCAGATGGCTCCAGATCCACCAAATGTAACCGTGTCTTAGTATAATGAACAGTTTTGTGAGATACATTTTCTTTTCTTTTTGCTTTATTGAAACTTCTATTATAGAAAATAAAATAGATACAAATTCAGAATAAATACATTTTACTTTAAATACATACTGCATTGCGGAAAGTGAATGGTCTTATTGGATCTGTAAATAAACCATTCTGCAATAAATAAATAAATAAATAAATAAATAAATAAATAAAATAATGATAGTGATAATGTGCAGTCAGCATTTAAAAAAAGAAAGATACCAAAAGAAAATGTGAAAAACACAAGTAGATTTCTAAAAGACACCCTAAAAGTCAGTTGTGAGCACTATAAAGTGTGCGTCACACTGAGAGTATTGGATATATAAAGAGAATGGCTTTTCCCAAACGTGATGAAACTTGCTACGGACATTCATTAGTACAAGTTTGTTGAGTGTAAAGAGGTATCTGTCCCTGTCCGACTGTCTGTCTGTATGTTACACTTTTACCTATATCTAGAGAACCTCATGTCCAATTTGATGAAACAATCTTTAGCACCAGTTAATGGAGGAACATCATTTGGGGATATATGGAGGCACTCTGTCTGTCTCAGAAACGCTTATTGAATTATGATAAAAACTGGATCTTAACCTTCTTTAATTGAACGTATAATGATCATGAGGTTCTTGTTTTGTTTAACAGCAGCTACGTATTCTTATTCCCAATAAAAAATCAATTAATTAAAAAAAGTCTTTGCAAAGGCATCGCTGGCCTATGTATTCCTATTCCCAATATAATAATAATAATAATAATAATAATAATAATAATAATAATAATAATAATAATAATAATAATAATAATAAACAATTCTTTTAGAATTTGAATTCTGCTGTCACTTCTCTGATGAAGTGCAAAAGAAGCAGCTGTCAGAGGCAAGCCTCAGGACTGTGAACCAAGATAAGAGGTACAGTATATAATACTCTTCAAATATTTCATTATCCACTATTTTGAAACTGCTGACAACACTAACCACACAGCACTAGACTGCATGTTATTTTAAAACATTGCTTAAAGGTGTAGTAACCAGGGTTTTGAGAGCCACTTCCTTCCTTTTGCAGAGGAGAGGCCCTCTATACTGTAGCTTCAGAAGTAAGGCAATGTATTGGAAATATTGAACTGAAACCCAAAAGGATAGCACAATAAATGATCTAAACCTTAAATGTATGCTAAAACATATTAAAGAACGAGTAGCTCTTCAGCTGTACCTGGCACCGTTTCTTTCCCCATAGACTTACGTAACTCAAACTACTTTAGAATAGATTGCATTGTCCTATAAGACTGTAAGATGCATTCAATGCAGAACAGCAGCTTTAAAATGCATTAGAAACAAACCTCGGAAACAAGCAACAAGCTGGAATTAGAACTTGTATAAACTAAGTAAATAACCAGACTAACATTATATATGTGCTATACAGTTTCATAAAAGTGAGTAATGTTAGAATATTACCAATAAATTTGATAGGAGCGACCTCTAGTGGCACAAGGGTGTGATAGGTACTGTACCAAAGAGCTTTTCACCACAGTTGGAATTGGAGGCTTGTCTTCAGATGTTTTATGTCAGTGAGAAAACAAATTAACCTCTGAGATTATGTAAAAGTTGTTTTTTTGTTAGTACTGTCCCATCATTATTATTATAAGAAGGCTCTTATGAAAATAAGTTCCATTCTTATTTATGCTGTTTGATATTTTTTACTGTTGCATGGGTAAAATATAACACTGAGAATCATCACACTGGTATTTAAAAATGGAGGAAGTACTTGTTTAAAAAAAAAAGTTTAGTAATAATAATAAGGTTCCAAAAATAATAAAATGAGGAAAACTATATATAAATAAATATGGGACAGAACTTGTCATTTTTGTAACCATATTTAGCTGTTGTTTATACATTTGCTGTGTCTAATGGCACCACGATTCAGAAAAGTGTATGTGTAGTTGTAATACATGAACTTTGGGGGAGTACTATTGTTAGAACCTGGCCTGTTTTTGCAGTCTGTTCAAACTCTCACACCAGTTTGAGGGAAGCTTTATCTACAGTTAATATTAAATCTAATAAAGCAATTGCATACCCTCTTTATTTTGAAATAACTATTATTTGTTTAATTGCGAATAAGGTCACAGGGTAATGGATGGTGGCTAGACCCTTTCAGTGATGTTTTACAAGATAGATATTTGTAGTTATTGTTCTGAGCACAGCTTACAATAAATAGTTTTTTAATTACTGTCTATTTATGTTTAAATTAAAATGCTTTAAAACATCTAGTTTTAAAGAACATACAAAGTACAGAGACTATGAAAAGATCTAAATAGTGACTTGTATAAATACTGGAATGCTTCAACTCCTTTTAATTAGCCGCTGTTTATATCATTAAAATGGATCGCATTATAAAGATATGACCGACATAAGGATTTTGATAAATAGCTGATTATTTGATAATGAACTTTAGCAGAATCACAGTAAACACGCAAAAAAAGAGATATAAAGGTATAACATTAGTCATTTTTTATATATTATAAATGTTACACGCAAGTCTTTTTGGAACAAAGACAGTCATGTGAACACAGATGTGTGCCTGCCAAGTTTCCTGCAAATGAAAGGATATCCCTCCAGGAAGCAGGAAGGTGGATCAAATCCCCCACAGGGACCCTCGTTCTATATTGTTGTAAAATGTGGACAACACCCCTCTGCAGAGATATTGAAAAGGCAGAATGAAAAACTACAGACTATAAAAGGAAGATGTGGCAAAATAAAAATGCATGCACGCTACTGTGGTGTATTTTAAAAAGGTGCTAATCTTATTAACTACAGTTATTGTACTGTATGGATTAACTGTATAACAAAGCCATGGGAGAAAAAAATAGAAAAATACAGGAATTGCACATTAACAACAACTAGCAGTTACCATTTAAAAATATATATATTTGTTTCATGTAATAACCACACATTTATTTGACTGGCAGGATAAAAATAATAAAATTGCCATGTATTTGTTATTTGTGATAGTTTATGTAGTTTACATGCCAATACTATCAGGAGGCTGTGTGGTCCAGTGGTTAAAGAAAAGAGCTTGTAACCAGGAGGTCCTCAGTTCAAATCCCACCTCAGCCACTGACTCATTGTGTGACCCTGAGCAAGTCACTTAACCTCCTTGTGCTCCGTCTTTCGGGTGAGACGTAATTGTAAGTGACTCTGCAACTGATGCATAGTTCACACACCCTAGACTCTGTAAGTCGCCTTGGATAAAGTTATCAGCTAAATAAACAAATAATAATAATAATATCATGTGTACTGGATGTGTTTTTTCCAAACACATGGAGGTTTGTCCAATATTGCATTAGAAACTGCTACAATAAAGCATCTCACTTTGGGACTAATAAAAATTGACAACATCAAAGTGCTACCAAAGAGAGCAGCTTTACTGATCCTTTCATTCAGCTGTAAGAGTTGCAATGCAAAGTAAATTGAAATGTTGCCTGCACTCGCTTGCAGAAAGGTTACCTTTGATTATTAATTGTGATATTAGAGTAGTACCCTAAAGAAACCCAGTCTGGGCCATTAGCAGACCACAACGTTACCAACAATGGTCAGAATGTGGTCCTGCTATGGTAACGCACTGGTACAGATATGGTCCAGTGGTATGGCAATAGATGAATCATTGATAAATAAATACAAAAAAATAATTGTCAGCAGTGTTCTTCCAATGGTTCTCCATACTTGGGCTACTATAATAAATACACAGTATATTGTTCCATTTTAAATAACATTTGGTAAGGTTTGCTGTCATTGCTATCTGCTAATGCCCAAAGTTATTGTGAAATAACACCACTATCTATCATTTCTTATTACAAAATAGAATGCTGGTTACTTTTTTTTTATAAGGTACATAATTATTTTATACAGGATACAGGACCACCTCACAGTCAGTGGAATGACCGAGTCTGAATACTACAGCTAATGGCAAATTATACAAAATAAACTGTCCATTCAATGCACGATTAGTAAACAGTTACTAGGGGCTAAGCTCAGAAGCATGTTTTATGTACTAATAGAGCTGATAACCATAATGACTTGCTGATGACGATAACAGCAGCAGACCTTCTCTATTGCTTTTCTCGGATCGACGTCAGGTTGCGACCAGACATTTTTAAATGGTAAGACACGAGGCTGCAATTTAATGCACACAATGAAACTACTCTGACATGGAAATAATACTGTTCCCAACTCAACACTTACTGCATCTGTCTTAAATAACAGTACCTAACTGTACCTCTGGAACTAGCTAATAAACAGTTCAGCCATCATGTCTGCAGTTAAACCCAATGCAGACTGAGCGCCTGTCCGCTATGTGTCTGTGCAGTACAACTTTCCTACAAAGACAGGAGACCTAGCTATAAAATGTAACTGTGCGTATTCAGTCCAGTTATGCCATTTCTGTTTTATATTTTCATCACTTTAATTCGGACAGAATGGTGCGTGGCACCAGGTCAGACTGACTGTTGAAGCAGCTAATCTGCTTGCACTTGAAAACCCTGAAGTTTGCTCGCGCCGAGTGGAAGCAACAGGAGCTCCTCCCAGCGGTACAGAACAGGAAGATGCTGACGTCAGTTGGAGCTGATCTGTGTGTAGTTAGTGTTACAATATTACTATGTGTGTTATAATACTAGAGCGATGTTGAACATCATTGGGCAGAGAGAGAAGAGGGGAGGAAAAGGCTGTTTACACAGACTGCAAACCGCCTGGGGAATAATGCAGGAAAGGAAGTGAGCCGGCTCTCTGTCTGACTGCTCCAACTTCCTGCGAAATCAGGATCTCATTACAGAGAAACAGAACAGTTCAGACGACAGTAAGAATGGAGAACAAGGGGTTTTTACAACTTTCTTTTTAAGTGTTATCGAAGAGACATACATCTCAGGTCCGGGTACGTTTAACGAAGCATGTGTTATTTTCTTATTGCAACTTTCCATTTATCAGAATGTGTTGTTAGTAACATGCTAGTATTATTTATTCAACTTTAAACTTAAAAAAAACAAAAAACGGAAGATGTACAAACCACAAAAAAAGAATGTTTCAAGGGAAATGCTGCATATACAGACAGTACTGACTTGACTATAGATGAGGGTGTCCGATACGTATATAAGTTGTCTGGAAAAGCAGAACTCAACAGTCAGTATATTTATTATGGTAAGAAGTAGTTAAATCAACTGTATTGAAACCAACGGGGGAGGGGTGTATGTTGAGGAGTATGGTCCAATTTGTTACATCGGAGATTTATTAAAATTAGCAACAAGTGCATTTTAACTTTGTTCTTTGCGATGCTGAAGTGATGCTAATCACAATACATTCATTAATGTAGTGACATTTTATGACCAACACATTAAAGTTATTATCGTGTGTTTTGCTAACTTTTTTTTAGTGATACTATTTTTTATGTGAAGGGGGTTGTTATATCTGTAATAGTCAAGACCAATAATGTTGTTCTGAAAAGTACTGTATTAATCACTAACGAAATAAGACGGTACCCCTTTAAAAGGCGCTAGTATAGTTTCTGGTTTGTCTGGAAACAGCAAGACTAATTGCCATGCGCTTCCGGTTTGAAACTGGCAGCAGACAACATCTTGAAAATGAGTCACTGGAGCAAACAAAGAGGCGCATGAGTTTATCCGTGCTCGGCTTTTAATAGATTTGCACGTTTTAGCGCAATTTGTCGCGCTCGTGCTTTCTTGAAAGGATAATTATCTGGATGAGCAAAAATGCATGTGGGTTGTTGTTGTTTTCCAAGGGGTAGGTTGTTTTCGGAGAGGTAGGGTGATGCTGCAGAGAAGTGAAGGCTGAGGCTCCTTGGAGTTTCCACTGGCATCTTACAGGAAGAGAGTAGATTTAGTCATGGCTAAGTAATGTCTGCACACACCAACTAATCTCATTAGGAGTTTCCGTTCTCCAACACAGGAGGGTTTTGTGCAGCCCCGAGAGGCTTTAAACCAATTTAAAAGGAAACAAATCACATCTTTATTCACAGGCAGCCTGCCTAAATGATCGGCTTGTGCATCTTTGCAGAGGCCGTAGGTACCTGTGTTGTCCTAAATTGTTTTTAGTTAAATCCTGCCCTTCATGTTCATTAGAAGCCTGACAGATTAATACATTTTTATACATTCAGAATACTGCAGCCATCGTAACCACCTTTTAAAAGGCTTTGGAGAAACAAGTTGTTGTAAGATTACTATTGACTAATGGTAAATAATGTTTATAATAAATAAAGAACTGAAAAAATAAACCAACAATAAGACTAAGTAATGCTAGGTGTGTTGTTATAATTACCTTAAAAAAATAAAATGAAGATTAATAAAAAAAATAGACTACACAACACATAATAGCAGCAATGTGTGTATGTTTCATCTGGACTAGCATTTTTATACCTCTTCAGAACTATTAGGAGTTCTCAATACTTAGACAAAATGTAAGTGGTGGGGAAATTCAACCCGAATAGGGGAAATACACAATTTGCCTCATATTGCATATCAGTTTGTAAAATGTATTTTGCATACACATGTGGTATTTTGAAAATAACTACCAAGTAAAGTTGCATCTTTGGAAACACAGTTTTTTATTGAATCATTTTTGCCAGCAGCCAGTACCCCATCCGTTTGATGAGATGTTTGTTTTCGATCTACTATGTAAAGTGAATCATGTGATGCATTGTGCACAGAAATGTGGAGAGCATTTAAAAAAACAAAAAAACCCCAACATACTGTAGCTGCATCCTGGTCAATGAAAGGGATAATTCAGTTAGAAAATAAAGGATGAGTCATACTTTTCATGAGAGGGACAAGTAGCTTCAAAGGAAAGTGTAGACATAAAAACAAATTGCCAGCATCATGACAAAACGTGTGTTAGCTCTGTGGTAAACAAACTCCAGACCATCTCATAGTGATGGAGAGTTCATTAGCATGCGTACATACCTGTTATTCGTGTCACCTTGCATCAACATGTTTATGTATTGCAACTAGTTATGAAAGAGATAGTTAATGAATCACGCATAGTTGTTAACTTTTACAAAACCATCTTCATCTTCATCTCAGGATTGACAACATAACTCTTAGAAAATGTTAAGGTTCTAGGCCCCTTTCCCTTTCAGAAACTGAAAAATACAGTAGAACCACGCCCCAAAAAACTGGTGTTTCCAGTTGCACGAGATGATAGTATTTTGCCATGGTGTAAAATGCCAATTTTCATGTATAAAGTAAAATGCACTCTAGAGATTTATTTTTTATCATGTTATACCCAATTAGAAAGAACATTTTAAGCTTAGTTTGTTTATAATTTTTTAATGCCACAGACACAGAAAGAAAATCTCCCCTTCAGAAAAAAAAAGTTCTCTTAAAACATTGCCTGCGATGGGTCCCGTGGCAGGAATCCCTACCTTTTTGTTTTGGATCTGCTTTCCCAGGAAGACGCCTTTAAATTAGAATTGGAGGAAGTCCTGATTTAGACAGTTTTATAGTTTACAACGCAGATGCAAAACTCTGAGGATGCTTTGACAGGAAATGTTTTAATTCGCTCTGTGTGGAAAAATCAACATCATTCCATTTTAATTTCACCAGGCACTCCCTGATGTGCAGTGAGCAGTGGGCACTTTTATAAACCCTTATACATGTTGATATAGTGCTTGGGTTAATGTGCATGTATGGAATACAGTATTGAGCTATTGTGAATAGGCTCTCTAAACACTCTCCTGTTCTTGAGGGTTTGAATATTACCAACCACATCCCTTCTTTGTCATCATGAAAACATATAGCCTGCTAGCTGTGGATGGTGCTGTTTATCCTGCATTGGTTTGCTCAGTATGGTGAAGGGCATAGCTCTATGACATTTATTTGTAATCGTTATTCAGCTGCATTTTATTTACCCCTACCTTTTAATCATCCCTTTTTTCCCCCTTATATGCTGAAGAAGAGCAACAGTACTGAGCTACTAACAAGGATACCCAGTCTATATTGCATTCCATTTTGATTTGCATTCATTACCAAACCTCCTATTTTAGATTTTTGTTGAGTATTAAGGGATCCACACACCGGACGCAATGGGATTTGTCCGGCGATAAAATGGTATTTTTGCTGCGACAATACCTTTCACACCAGTGGCGATGTCATGGCAAATTTCGCCCACCCGCCCTATAAAAATATATTAACAAACGTTAATACTCGTCAAAACAATAAAACAACCAGCACTATTGGTGTGTCCGTATGACACCAAATTAGTTAAAAGGTATTCAAATTATGTTTGGGTTTTTCAATATAATATTACAAATAATAACAGTTACGAGTAAATAGTAAACACGCACACACATCTATGGTTTAAATATGACATTATATATATATATATATATATATATATATATATATATATATATATATAATATATATATATATATATATATATATAGTAATTAAACAATATTCAATGTTTTTTTGTTTTACTGTAAAGGTTATGCATTTAATCATACACATATCAATGCAATGTAAAGCACCCTTAGATGATAACAAAAGCTAGAAAAGTATCAACATTACAATTAAATACTAATAAAAAACGCACAAATATATTTGTATCATCAGCTGGAAAAATAACACACATTTTTTATGTTAGTCCTGTTATACAGCTAATAAAATGTATACATAATAGCTTTTCAGAATGCTTTCAGTAAAGGTAAACAAATCACACACCAGCTATATCCAGTTCCCTGGAAATGGACTCCCAGATGTTCTCCCTCATTGCTGTGTCGTTATACTTTTTGTATCCTTTATTGTACAGCTCCGGGTGTTTTGATACTACAAGTAAATCTTTTCTTCACCATTGTTTACTGAAGCCTTCAAGTTGTGCAAGGCAAGCTGTTCCTCATTGGTCAGTTCTCCAGCTGTCGCGCGACAAAATCGCAAACTTGGACACCAATCCTATTCTGTGTCACCCGTCGCATCGCAGGCAGTGTGAACGTGTCAAAAATACATGTTTTATTTTTTTTGTCGTGGTGTGGTTGTCATATGACACATTCCCTTGTCGCATCGCGTATAGTGTGTGGAGGCCTTTATTTATTTTATGTTAAAAACAATTGACTAAGGATTACCCAACTTGCTAGTGGTAGGACATATGCACAAGGATGTGATTTAAACTCGGGATCTCTTGGCTCTTGGTCCTTTGACAATTGAAGTCACTTGGCTGTGGTTAAGTTCCTGGCTTCACAATTTAAAGGCAGCTGTATATAAATTAGCTTTTAACAATACCTATTTGAAATCAGAAGGTTCTCTGTATGCATCAAAGCTGAGAGTTCAAAGCACAAGTTCCACATCTTAGCCTCAGTGGATAGCACACATGGCCTGGTTTTAATCATGAAGAGATGCCTTGGCTTCTGACTGACCACTTTAGTGCCACATTAAGGGAACTGAAACCCCAGCCATGTCTCGGAGTCATTAAAAAGACAAAGGTCAATGGTAGCTTAAAGTATACAGACAGCTGTACGGTGGCAATGTACATTTTATATAGAAAATGCGACCATTACAAGCAAAAAGCCAAGTAAACTATTAGAGCATATATAATGCAGAAACCAGAATTTCATGCTTAATTTGTCTCTAGATATCATTAAAACAGACTAAATGTGAAACCTGCATCTGTTAAAACTATACTTTCAACTCTCTGAATACAAAGCATGTCCACCATTGGTTCGGTTTACTTGCTGTGGCATCGAACTCATGACCCCACACATACTTCTTGCTCAAATATGACCCTATTCCTCAACAATACTCTTCCCTAATTTTAATTGGATATGTAGATTTGCCTGTTACCTATAAAGCTCCCTTCTCCATCATAAACAAACAAGGTAATATTAAGACAGGAAAACCAGTAAGTTAATTGATTCTTGCATTTCTAAGATATGATAAGTTTGGATTGGTATTTATGATTCACCATAGGTTCTTCAAAGTAACGCCAGCTGTCCAAATCACGTTTTAATGGTGGTCTGTCCCTTTGCCCTGCAGTTATGGAGAGTGCTATCACACTTTGGCAGTTCTTGCTTCAGTTGCTTTTGGACCAGAAACACGAGCACCTCATCTGCTGGACGTCCAACGACGGGGAATTCAAACTCCTAAAGGCAGAGGAGGTGGCCAAACTGTGGGGACTTCGCAAAAACAAGACCAACATGAACTACGACAAACTTAGCAGGGCGCTCCGTTACTACTATGATAAGGTGAGCCTTGGTGTTGTGACATGTATTTACTTTCTAACATGGCTTACTGTTCAATGCTGAATCAGCCAGTCACCGAATATGGTTTGACAACATTTTTAAAAGGGAAGCGAGTTCCACATTAAAAGCCATAGCAAGCACGCTTGAATCACTTTAGATTTATATGTTTAAGGGACTTTGAATTGTGTCTGGAAATTTGCCCCTGAAAGAGTGCGAAGGAGTAATTAACCCCGAGGCACAGCAAGCAGTGATGGTCTGTGTTCCAGACATCAGTTTAGGATAATGTACTGTAATGTACAGTAGAGGAACTTGGTAATGCAAATGTGCATATTAATCAACTGGTTTCCCCCATCAGGGAGCATTCCATCATAGCATAAGCCTTCAAGGAGTGTTTGTGGTTTTGGAAAAACCTGATGACAATAATCTATATGGCCAAAGCTATCTGAGCACAGCAGCTTACAACTCAGACCCCCGTGATACACTAAATGCCTGTCTGAAATTGGATAATCTACTGTTCATCAACAAGCTTTCCCAAAAAATATGATACCTGCCACCTGTACTCTAGTTCATCCCTTCTAATGTATTCTAGCATGTACTGGTAATTTAAGGAAAGAGTTCCCTCTCTTCCAAGAACAACACAGGGGTCTCCCGAACCAATAATCTTCCAGCACCCCTGACCCAGCTCTGGGGCTGCCGTCTATGTGCGGTTTCTGCTTCCAGTGGTTGTGGATGCCATCTCATTGCCTATTTTTCTCTGACAAGCAGTGCATTTCATGTTTCAATCAAACAAAAATCCCCTAGGGCTGCAACGAAGGGTACATTTTGATCTTCAAAGGTTCGGAACACATTACCGAAGGAAGGTTCAAACCTTCGATGGCACTAATTTTCATAATTTACTGGTGACGTCACCATAGCTACTAATTTTTATTAAAAATCCTATTATTTTACAGGTAATCCATATAAATGGAAAAAAAAAACATTCACATGTATTTTAAAAATACATTATATAGAACAATAATCATTTTTTTATAATTTAAATAAAAATAAAAATACACGTTTTATTTACCTGTAATTGATGCTGCTTGTGATATATATATATATAAAGCTTGCATTACAGCAGCACCAACTGCAGCTGACTTGGACAAAACAAAGCTTTATTTAACAGTGTCTGTTCCAAGCAGGTTATCAGTCACAGTCACATTTTACTACTACTAAAAATATGAATAATACTACTAATAATAGTATGAACTTACACTTGTCAAGTGACCCCAGAGATTGGTTGTGCCTCCATGATACGGGTCGTTTGCACAGTTTGCATTCAACTTTTTTTTTTGGTCGTCTGGGCAGTTAAAAAAATCATAAATAGCAAAGGGGTTTCGAGACATTTCTTTCAATACAGCTTACGCCATACGCTACAACGCTTTGCTGTCGAGATGGCGAATGAAGAAATTAAGTTTGCCTCAAGCTGGAGGGAGGATGGGCGGACGGTGCTCAGTTTTCTAAATTAAAATGATTAGTGTTAGTGTATATTTTGTATGTTTCAAACATATTCTACCATATCACTTCTCTTACACTGTCTTGTACACTAGGTATTCAGTACATAATTTACTGAAGCACTACAACCACTATAGGTACCGTCCCAGTGCTTTGGCATATACCCTGCCCCATACACAGCAGTGGCGCTATATAGAGTAGAGTTGCTACCGCACGTATAACGATTGGGTACAATGGTAGTGGATTTTAATACAACAACTTTTGTTTACTTAATATGCATTATACAAATCAAAATATCAAATTTTGTATGTGAGTGACATTTATTGTGTGATTTTATAGTATTAACACATTTTCAAATGGTTTCTGTTAACAGAAAAAACAAAAAACAAAACATACAGTGCGTGAATGCAACTTGACGAACCTTTGAAGGTTTAAAACTACTTTTGAATTCCTGGCTAGCGAACGAACCTTCGAAACTTCTAACACAGCCCTAAAATCCTCATTTCAATATTTACCATTGTGGGGGCTGCAGATGTCAAGAAATAAACGTACATTTTTTTAAAAACCAAATTAAATGTACTTTCTTTCTTTGCAGAACATTATCAAAAAGGTGATCGGACAAAAGTTTGTATACAAGTTTGTCTCGTTCCCTGAAATCTTAAAAATGGACCCCCACACAGTGGAGCTGGGCAGAGAGAGCATGCTGTTACAGGACAGTGATTCTCTGAGTCTGGAGACCAAAGAGCAGCAAACCCTGTCTGCCTTGAGAAACAACGGCCGCAACGACTATATCCACTCAGGTCTCTACTCCTCCTTCACGATCAACTCACTACAGAACCAGGCAGAGGTTTTCAAATCAATAAAAATGGAGAAGCAAGACGAGAAATCGGATGAAAAACTGCAGGGGGATGAGACGCGGACTGTAATCCGCTTTGTAACAAACAAAACAGAGAAGCTGGTGACGTTGCCGGTAGTTTCCATGCCATCCTCTCCTTCTATGTCAGCTGAGGCCGTGGCTTCTGCGGCTTTCTTGACATCCTCTGCCTCTGCCAAAGCTTCCCCAACTTTGATGTCGGCTCACGCCACAAACTTCTCCTCTCCCTCCCCCTCCCCCTCCCCCTCCCCCAGTTCTTCTTTCCTGTCAGGAAACAGGAGCCCGAACCCAGAGGCAGATGACTTGGAACTTTCTTCCCAGCCTCTGAACCTTTCTGCCAGTCACAAGGCCAGGTCCCCTCAACTGTTTGAGAAGAGGAATAGCAACGGTCTTCCTCCAAAGGCCAAGAAACCCAAAGGCCTGGAGATCTCAGCCTCCTCTTTACTATTCTCAGGCACTGATATCGGCTCAATTGCCCTCAACAGCCCCGCACTTCCCTCAGGGTCTCTGACACCAGCCTTTTTCACTGCACAGGTAAGCCTAATCCATGTAGATGTTGAAGCTGTACACAACTGTTTTTCATTTTTGAATGTGAAGTTAAGTGGAAAAGGGGCTGGGGTGGTATACTGTTTAAACCCTGGATGATCATCAGCTTATTCTGACCCATATAAGAAGGGAGAGACAAACTCATTATGTATTCCTGCACATCAGTCACCAACAAAGAACCTAATCATCTGTTAATTACATTTTTTTATGTTTTGATAAATATCCTTGGTGTTTCTTTGGCAGTGCTGTAATAAACTCATCAAGTTCCTTAGGAGTGGATGTAGTCCAGGCCATGAAGTAATTTTCCCCAAAGTAAAACTTAAAACAAGACAACTGCCACAAGAAAAACACCCTTGCAGTATTTTGGCATTGTAAATATTGCTAAGCTATGGTGTACTGATGTTGTATTCAACTCTCCAAATATATTATTTTTGTTGGCAAAATGGTACACATCCAGCTCAACTACAGCTATGGCCAAAGGCTTTGCATCACCTAGAATTTTATTATTGAGACACAATTTTAAAAACAAAAAATTGTCCTGTAACAGCATCCTCTCTCTGCCCAGCTCCACTGTGTGTGGGTCTATTTATAAGATTTCAAGATTCAATTTTTTTTTTATTCTATAGGGTGATGCAAAACTTTAGTCCATAGCTGTATATACTTAAATAGTGAAGAGTGCGCCTTGAATGGGCGTTGACGATTATGCAGAGCATTGTAAAGCAACCAGTACACAAAATGAGTTCAACAGGAAAATGGAAGACACACAAATCTTTATCCAGTGTGGAGCACTGTATAAGAAAAAAAAAAACATTTAAGTGATGCCATATGTTCTTAATACCATGAATCATGAGCCAGAGTCTTGGTTTCTTAGTAACACTAGCTCACTTCATTTAGGTGACAGGGAAAAAAAGTAAAATTGATTTCATATGTTTTTTTTTTTTTTACAAGCCTGATTCTAAATCTGAAGATCGTTACCTAGGGGGTCGCACGAATCAACAGCGTAATTTCCGGCAGTAAACTCTTCCTCTCATCTCCTCAGGGCTCAAAATAACTAGCCATGCATACCTTGTTGGATTCCTGCACAAATAAACTTGCACTTGTCTGGTCAAGTAAAGTTCTGTGTTATCAGAAGACAATGACTTAGATTCCAATTGAACCATTGTTGCAACAACTAAAGAAGAAGGTTTTTGGCCAGTTTGCTTTTGCATCTAAGACGTGAGCTGTGCAAGCCAATGTTCAGGTTAAAAGATTTTTGCAATGTTCTGTGGATTTTGCATGCCCATGTGCCATTCTGAAGAATTTTTATTTCACTTTTTTTTTTTTTAACCAAGTTGGAAATGCCCAATTTGAATACTGGGGGGACGGGGGACTAGACGGGACTAAGATGGTAAATAAATACCATGAAAGTATTCTTGATTTTTCAAAATGTTCTTGTATTTAACTCCAAATGTACATTCTCTTTCTGACTAACTAAGGACTAACATTTTTTTTAAAGTTCAGAAACCCATGTTATTCACATGGCCCATTACATCACTTTAAAATAAAAGCCAGTATCAAGGTCTCTATTCATTACAGAGAAGAGGTTGTAGGTTTCGTGTCTAGGGGGATTTTAAAGCTTCTACTTTTGGTCAGATGGAATTCAGCTGTGGAGAGACACTTATTCCACTCCCGAAGCATTATTTTAAAGCAGTTATTGAAAGAAACCCCTTACTCTCACAGCCCCACCCACAATTCAGGTGGATGTGATACAGAAAGATTACTATGTATTAAATATGTATGTAAATAGCTTGAGGTTGTAGGTCTTGTTTGAACAGAATCTGAGTAGAATACAGTGGTTAAATTGAAAACTGATCTAGCTTGCTGTAAAAAAGTTCACTGCACCACAGCCACACATCAGTGGCAGTAAGAGATTTTGTCTTAGTTTAATGTTCTGGGTTAATGAATAACTATAATAGACTGTTTTTTATATATATATTTTTTTTACATTGCAGACACCTACAGGGTTGTTGTTAACCCCCAACCCATTATTATCCAGTATTCACTTCTGGAGCAGCTTAAGCCCTGTGGCTCCTTTAAGTCCTGCCAGGCTCCAAGGAACAAGCTCTTTATTTCAGGTAATGTTTAATCAAATATTTTAGAACTCAAGTCTTCAATGCAAAAACATGTTATCAAGGTTGCTGTTGTTCCCTGACACCAAAAATGTATTGTCAAAATGCAGTTAACCCTTCATGAAGTCGTGGAGTTTACAAAGCAGAAAGGAGATGTTCTTGTACTAGGCTGATTTGATAGAGTTGCTGGTGCCCGTTTCTTGCCATGATGACACACAGTGTATCTGAGTGATAGATAATTAGGGGCTGGATATAAAAGCCTAGACTGCAGTTGGAAAAGTTTTCATTCATGACTCATTACCTCAGTTGTATTAAAACCCTTATGGCGAATATGTTCATAGTTGATGTGTATTTATTGTTATCTGCTTCACTACTGTTTATTGGTCTGATAAGTTCATTTTATTGTATTATTTTCTCATCACATGTTCTAGGCTTTAAAACCCTGGTAGTGTTTCCAGGAAACCAATATGCTGGCTCAGTAATTCAGATGACAACCTACTAATGATGCACTAACCTTTCCGGAACAAATTGCAATCAGTCTATTTTGTTTTTTGACGTCTTAGAAAAAACTGATGATAGCTCTTTCAATAACATCAGTTTTAGGGGCGGAACTCAACTTGTGAACAATGGCCTTTGAACTTTAAGCATTTGCTCATTTCTTATCATCGGAAATTCACATTGTAGTTAACCACTAACAAATACAAGTAATGTGTTAATGGCTTAAAGCATTTACAAATTAAATCCAGTATTTTTTAAAACTTGATGAGAAATAATGTTGCCTGTATATGAGCTCAGGTGAAGACAATAACCCCTCTGTTGTCTGTAAGCATGTTCAACTGTGTTTATCTGGACAGCCTTTTTATAGTGATATAATCTGGAACTTGTCACATACTGGAACTGGTAACATGAAATAGCACAGAAAGCTTGGAGTTCTGTTCACATGATTTACAGAATAAGCCTAATTTCTTAATGTTCTCCACATGTACCTTGCAGATCCACCTTCCCCAGCACTGCATCAAAAGTCAAGATCTACTCTGAAGCAGGACTGATGCTATATATATATATATATATATATATATATATATATATATATATATATATATATATATATATATATATATTATATATAAATAATTTTTGTTTGTTTCCCATTGATTACATTATTTTGCACTTATCTATCAAGACATAAGATGGGTGCACAACTGTGAAAAATAAACACAGATTTTGCCAAATATTCCAATGTTTGACCCCTTATGTAGCCAGACATTTCAGGCCCATAATGGTTGTTTACCATAAAATGAAGGTTTTAAAATTTTGACAATTAAATGGAAATGTCCCCACTGGATTTTCCCTCCCCCACCCCCCTTTTAGACATCCAACCTTTTCAAATGTTACTTAAATGTATGTCTGTCACACTTTGAGAACCGCTGATCCAGTTGTGATGAAGCTCGGTTAGGGCACATTATTTGGAGTACTAGAATCTGTGGATATATGGAGGAACCAGTCCATGTGCTGTCTGACTAAAGACACAATACTGTGATAAAACCAATGAGACATTTGTACAGAAAAAATAGACAGGATACTCTTGAATTGTCTACTATGTATTCTAACTAGCCTACCAGATGTTTTCCACATCTTTCAATGTTCTTCGAACAAATATAAGTCTATGCTTAAGTAATCAAAATCAACCAGCTGACTTACACAAGCAGATTTTTATCATTTCAAGGCCATGTTGTTCATCACGCAATGACATGGTGTAAATTTTGTGTGTATCTATCTATATACTGTATGTTACCTTTCTCCATTCAACTGGAAAATACATGTAGCTAGCTTTATAAATTCCATATCTCACTATGCCTGGCAAATGTTACTTGTCCTAGGATGACCAGTCGGGAAGTGCGTACTTAGGGTCCACTGGTTTTATACTAAAAAGAGCTCTCGGGATATCAATAATCAGGTGTTCACAAAGATGAAGTCATGAAATCGAACAGTAAGTCAAGGACAGAGACACAAGTCATCCAGGAATCAAATACAAGCTCCGAGACTCAATCTTCTGCATCAGATTTACTTGGGAAATATTACACATTTTTTATTTATTTATTTTTATTTAGTTTTTTACTTGGAAGTCTTCGGGGCAAGAAAGGTTTCATATTAGTATGCAGACAGTCAAAAACTTAGCTCACGACATGCATGCCACTCCACAAGAAGTAATAACTCTTATTATATTTTGTTTTATTACAGTTCCCTTCCTTGTTAAACAGTCACTTACCAATGCCAATTCCTGCGATGGATGGGTCTTCTTCACCAATGCTGCTTTCTTCTAATGGTCAGAAATCCTAACTTTGCCTGAGTGAATGCCTTAACCGAAGACAGTGTTCTTTTTTGTGAAATGCAAATCACGTTTGGTTTTGCACATTTACACATAGACAGATACTGATTTTTTTTTTTTTTTTGTAAACACTTGTTACATTTGTATAAGGATATTGTTAAATCTTTTTGATAAACACCTTACTGTTTTAAGTGTTAAACATTAGGGAATGGTGTTCCTTCTTGTATTGTGTTTGTTAAGGTTTCCATTGGCGGCTGTGAATCGATGTTGCTTGTCCTTTTTTAATTTTTTATTGTATGCACTGTGCTTATTACCGGCTGTGCCTTCCCATGTATACAATTAAATATATCATGTAAATGTATTCTTTTTCAGCTTTAAGAAACAATTACAAAGACGAGATTCCAGTACAGTATAAAAGCTCTATAATGGCTATCAATTACTATTTTCATAAAGGAATTGATGAAATGTATTCTCATATTAATTTTATATTTTGTGCTTTAACAGTGTAGAAAATATGCCTTATATATTTGTTGTATAAATAAAAATGTAGTATGCAATGTTACATTAAAAATAAAGAGTTGGCCTTTTTTTTATAACCATGTTTGTGTGATGCACTAATCGTACACAAATTCTCAATAAATCATATAAAGTGCTTACTGAAATCAGATCCGTCAGTGCAACTGCTTTATAAAACAAGGTTGAAGTTATGTGTGTACATGTTAAGGTACTTGCGTTAACTAAGGAGGCTGTGTGGTCCAGTGGTTAAAGAAAAGAGCTTGTAACCAGGAGGTCCTCGGTTCAAATCCCACCTCAGCCACTGACTCATTGTGTGACCCTGAGCAAGTCACTTAACCTCCTTGTGCTCCGTCTTTCGGGTGAGACGTAGTTGTAAGTGACTCAGCAGCTGATGCATAGTTCACACATCCTAGTCTCTGTAAGTCGCCTTGGATAAAGGCGTCTGCTAAATAAACAAATAACAACTTGGGTTGACTAACTTGCACAGATGGCAAAGAAAATGACACTATAATTGTCTAATGTTGTTTTGAAAGCTATTTTTGTGCATATGTAAAACTTGTACTAGGATTTACTTCAGTCTTTATATGGAACAAATACACAAGCTATTAAAAAGAGTTGTTAATATTCTGCGTTTGGTCCCCATATTTCATAGAATATCTACACAATGCAGGTTGTATAATAAGCCTCCACATTAATGGTAAGATCATGTAATTTTTATACTTGAAAAAAGTACAATATTAATACATTACTGTCGAAAACACCACAGCAGTTTGTTAGGCCTACAATTTCAATTTGAAATTTTTTCTTCTTTTTTTTAATATATACAAATGCTGAAAAAGAGTAGTGGTCCAATGCATATCATTACACAATAAACTGTTGGTTTTTTTTTTAGCAAAATTCCAATTTAAACCTTTGTTTTTAGCAAAAAAACACAAGATACTAATAAAACACATTTACCCCAACATGCCATGATCACAATTCACAAATAAAGTTAAAATGTAACATACAAAAATTCTCTTAATACTGTTAAATAACTACATGGTTTTATATTCATAAGCAGGAATGAGAGGACCCCTGAATGTGTTTACAGTGAATGCTAGAAATTAACTTTCAAACAGGGTGTTTATCCCCAAAAGTGACCAGGCATTTCAGATGCACTAAACAATTAATTCTTAAAGGCAAACAAACACATACAATTACTGCTGCCAAGGCATACTTAAGATACTCACTGAGTTGCATTAGCAAGGTAGGGAAATTATTACAAAATAAAGCAAAAATGACATGTAACAGTTCAGAAAGGTTCATCTTATTCTCATATATAGAGGTTCATTAAATAAGCTAAAATCACATATTGTCATACTTAATCTTGATACCCATTGTTATTACCATGTTCCAGTGTATTCTTAAACTGTGTGCTTCATCTGTTTAGGAAAGGCGCAAAAATATTGGAATGACGTAAAACCAAGCATATCAAACTGTGCAAATAGAAACTAACCCTGGGGAGTTGTTTTACTTATTTAATTGTTTCTCAAGGGTTTCTCTACAATAATATCTAGGTATTTTTAGGGTTTGAGACCTACTGTAATGTTTATTTTGTGTGAAAATATATTGTTCTAAGTCTCCCTAATTGCTTAAATAAATACACATACTTGTTGATCAAAATGCAGCTGAATCCTATGAGAAGACCAAAACTTCCTGGATATAGAGCACTGTTTCCATTTAGAATACATCCATACATTCATTAAAGTGAAAACTGCCTGTATGAGGAAAACTGAAGAAAAAAATTAGGATTCATACACATGCGTGTGCCAAGTACAGAAGGAAGGTTGGTAGGCATGGTCCATGAATTCACTTTCTGAAGCTAAGCAAAGCTGACACTACAATTTAAGAAACATCCAACTTCTAGAAAAAAATTAAAATAGTACAAAATTTCAACGATTCAACACAGGTCGCAGAGAAGAGACGAGCCAGTTCACATGATAAAAGCCACTGCAACTTCTTCAGCTATTCCAACTTGTTAAATATAGACAGTAGTCGTTTAGCAGCAAATGTTTCCCCAATAAATAACACACTGTGTTTTAGTCCTGCTCAATAACTGCAGCAGCTACAGTTACATCAACAGCTGTAGAGCAGGAGAACCTTAAAACCATCTATACAAAATAATGTCACACTGTGACAGGTGAGTATAAAACACAGTTCACATGCCTGACAGGAAATGAGACACCTTTGTAAATAGGGCAGTGTTGACGAAGAGAAGTCTTGCAATGAAGTCCACTCTACTGATCACAAGGAGATGCCTTCAAATAAGTCCTTGACTGGATGGTTGCTTGGTTTAGATAAACAGAAAAAGGTCATGTTTACTAAACTGTGTTATCAAAGAGTCTAAAAGAGCATACTCTGTCTTCTGTTTTTGCCAGGTCCTTAAAAACAAGCAAACAAATTATTTCAAGTCAGTTATTCTGTTGGCATTTTTTAGAATGAATACACCTATACTAAAACAGATATACAAGCAGGAGAACCCTTCCCCCCCCCCCAGCATCTCTTACTCATTCATTGAGAAATGAGAAAAGTGTAAACAATTAGAACTGCCATCTTAACATTACTGCTCAGAACGTAGTCGTCATGGTTTCTATTCTTCCCGTGGTGTTTATATGTGCATGACGTTGATCAGGGTGCTTTTCCGTTACCTGTTTCTGGGTATGATGAACTTCGAAAGCCTGGGTCTTTCTGTAGCTGGATTTCCTTCAGCGTAAATATTGACACGCCTGAAAAAATAAAGGAAGAGTCTAGTCACAAGTTACAAATTGTCATTTCAGCCTACAAGATTAGTCTGAGAGTTTAAAAAAAAAAAAATACCCCCTCCCCCCCGTGACTAAGTGTTCAGCCCCTTCGCATCCTGTAGACGTGTTTTCCTACAGTGTTCAGGCGCCACCTCTGGTAAATGCTGATACTGTAGTCACCAGTTTGTATGGAGAAACGGTTTTCCCAGATACATCTCAACATTTCAGTACATGATGGCTACAGGAGGCAATAGTCAGAGAGGCACAAGTCACACCAGTGTTTTCATTAAGTGGTGTGTCAATTCCATGTTCTAAGTCAAAAGGGGTTTTCTTTATTTCTTTAAAAAAAATATACAAGGATATGAATAAAAGTAAACTAAATATTTCAAATATATTTATATACTTTTGCCAGTTGCTAGACGGTTAGCAAAGATTAGCAGGATATTTTTTTTTATTAATAAAAAACAATAAAGCTTTAATGTGCCTAAAGCAGTAGGAGTCAAGTTCAGGCCTGTGGTACTAGGAGAGGGCACTTACTCTCAGGCAAGGTGTGTACCCGTGTTCCAAGGCTTTTGAAGTAGGCTTGTTTCATTGACTCATCTGCAGAGATTCGCTTCTTAGATTCATACTAGAAAGAAGGAAAGCAAATAATGTATTTTCATTTTCATAAAACATCTGTGCTACCAACAAGATAAAATCAGACACCTACAACTATTCCTCTCATATTTATTATATATTAACTAAAAGAACAAGTCCAGGAGACTTACTTTCAAAAACATCAAGACCAGTTCAATTCCTTCAGAATCCAATCTGGAGTAAAAAAAAAAAAATAGGTTACACCATTTTCAAGTCTGTTAACCAGTATACCACTATTTTGGGTCATATGATCAAAATAACAAATACCTGGGTGCATGGTTAATTAAAGGCTGTGATTTATATTTGGGAAAGTTGTAGGATTTAAATTCTTCAATGGACGATATCCCTGGCCAGTTGTCTTCTGATGGAGTGCCTATGTATAAATGGGTGAAAAACAATAAGTTACCAAGTATAACGGTGTTTTTGTACGATTACCCTTTGAAACTGTTTATCTTAACTACATAATTTCATAATAACATACATTTCAGTGTATTTTCTATATCCCGACCTTTATTAATATTGTGACAAGTGAACAAATTAATTTATTAAAACTCTAAATAATTTGTTAGCTGTACCTGGCTATTCATCTATAATGTAGGCAACTCCTTTGCCATTTATTATTTACAGATTATTTATGAAGTTTCTGTAGTGTAGTGGTTATCACGTTCGCCTCACACACAAAAGGTCCCCGGTTCGAAACCGGGCGGAAACAGCTTTTATAGGAGGCTGTGTGGTCCAGTGGTTAAAGAAAAGGGCTTGTAACCAGGAGGTCCCCGGTTCAAATCCCACCTCAGCCACTGACTCATTGTGTGACCCTGAGCAAGTCACTTAACCTCCTTGTGCTCCGTCTTTTGGGTGAGACGTATTTGTAAGTGACTATGCAGCTGATGCATAATTCACACACCTTAGTCTCTGTAAGTCGCCTTGGATAAAGGCGTCTGCTAAATAAACAAAATAATAATAATAACAGATCAGGTTAACTATGATGTGTTGACAATACTTTCCCCAGACAGTTAACCTGAGATGATGCTTACTTACAGTGAAAATGCCCAAATCCACAGATTCATTTTATACAGGGATGACCTCCACTGCGTCCACTATCAAACTAGACCCTTGGTGTGCTGTGCTGGAATGCACCTGCTGAAGTATTCTCACAGACAGGAGTCAGAGTGGCTCAGTCCCTAAGGAATGGCCCACAGAAAACAGTATTTGGTTTTCATGTAGAGAAGAGAAATGCTTACCTAAGAGCCTAAAAATTAAGTGCAATTCATCTTCTACTGTTGAACCGGGGAACAGAGGCCTGCCGGCAGCCATTTCGTAAAATATACAGCCCACTCCCCTGAAAGGAAAAACAAATACTTTAGGCATATTAATATTATTTTTTCTCCCTTTCGGCTTCATGAAGCTACAAAGCCTTATTGCAGCACACATTTCTAAATGATCAGATCTGGTTTAGAGGTTATGCATGTTGATGTCTCAAAGTGAGAGCTGAATCTAATTGCGCATACGGTTAGTTTTAATGTTGAAATTAATATAATTGGACAGCTATCAAATGAGAACCAACAAAAAAGCTCTGAGGATTGCTAACTGCATTTTGAACAACTGATGGTCTGCATTTGTCGTCACATTCTAGGTTGTTCAGTCTGCATTTCAAAATGTTGGTCCTTGCCACTTATTTCAATCCCTGAATATCTTGCTTTAACTGTGGTATATGGTGTATAACATTTAAAATGGTCCTTAAACAAAAATGCTTGTGGTATAGAATATAATTCCACTGTACCGTGAACCAAAGGCACATGACAAAACAACACAACAGACAGTTATATTGAGCATTAGGGAAAATTCAAGTATTAAAAAACAACAGAACTTGGAACATTCTAGAATAATTGCAAACATCCTAACAAGACAAGTGAGTGATAAATAAACCAGACTTCCATCTGCATGTTCTTTAAGCAATAGTTTGCTTACCACATGTCAATCTGGGTGGAATACTCTGAAGATCCCAAGAGAACATCAGGGGGTCTGTACCATAACGTGACAACCTCATTGGAGTAGGTCTTTGTAGGGACTGACTTGGCTCTTGCTAATCCTGCACAAGAAAAGCAGCTCAAATTCAACACAGCACAACTGATCACAATGACAGAACACGATTAAAAAGAAACAAAATAATTAAAACAAGCAGTAAACAGCATCTCACAAGAAATGCAGAATGGTACAAAATTAGGAACCCACCATCCTAATAAAAAGCCAGAGGTGACCATCAGGCACCTCGATCAGATCATCTCAAAAATCTAATCACAATTTTAAAAATGAAGGATCATTGCACAATAAAATGTTAAATAAATGAATGTAACCATTTGGAGGTATCATGATATATCGAGAAAAAAAAAAAAAAAAAAAAGGATTTGAGGCAGCCATATAGGACAGAAGGTTAAAGCCAATATAACACAGTGTACAGCGATAACCAATACCAAGCACTAATCAGATAGACTGCTCTTCTGCTCCTGTGTTGCTACCTGTTCTTTTATTGGAGTGCTGCGTGTGGGTTCTTAATTTTGTACCACAATGCATCGGTTCCTAATATACAAATAACTTGGTAACAGAATACATTTTTAACAGCGCAAAATGAAAGTGAAACTCAACCATGTGTTCAGTATTACTTACCGAAATCAGCTAATTTTAGTTCCCCTCTCTCATTAATGAGCAAGTTCTGTGGCTTCAGGTCTCGATGTAAAACTTTCCGCCTATGACAGTAAGCCAAACCTCGTAAAATTTGAAATAAAAAGATCTGAAAAAAAAAAGAAAAAAGAAAATACAGTGCCTTGCAAAAGTATTCAGCCCCCTGACCAATTCTCTCATATTACTGAATTACAAATGGTACATTGAAATTTTGTTCTGTTTGATATTTTATTTTAAAACACTGAAACTCAAAATCAATTATTGTAAGGTGACATTGGTTTTATGTTGGGAAATATTTAAGAAAAATAAAAAACTGAAATATCTTGCTTGCATAAGTATTCAACCCGTGCTGTGGAAGCTCCCAGTTTACACCGATGAAAGAAATTGCCCTAACGAGGACACAATTACCTTACCATTGGCCTCCACCTGTGAACCATTAAAGTTGCTGTCACATTTTCTGGATAAAAACCCCACTGTTGAAGGATCATTGGTCAGGCTGTGAATCTGAAGGAAAATGAAGACCAAAGAGCATTCTACAGAAGTTAGAGATAAAGTAATACAAATGCATAGATTAGGGAAAGGGTACAAAATAATATCCAAGTGTTTAGATATCCCAGTGAGCACAGTTGCATCAATAATCAGGAAGTGGAAGCTGCATCACACCACCCAGGCACTGCCAAGAAAAGGCTGTCCCTCAAAACTCAGCGCTCAAACAAGAAGGAGACTTGTGAGAGAAGCCACAGAGAGGCCAACAATCACTTTGAAGGAGCTACAGAGATCAGTGGCTGGGAGTGGAGTAATGGTGCACCAGTCAACCATATCAAGAGCTCTGCATAACACTGGCCTGTATGGGAGGGTGGCAAGAAAGAAGCCGTTACTCAAAAAGTACCATCTGAAAGCACGTCTGGAGTTTGCCAGAAAGCATGAGAGTGACCCAGCTGCGATGTGGGAAAAGGTTTTGTGGTCAGATGAGACCAAGATAGAGCTTTTTGGCCAAAACTCAAAGCGCTATGTGTGGCGCAAACCTAACACTGCCCATGCCTCAAGACACACCATCCCTACAGTGAAGTATAGTGGTCATCATGCTGTGGGGATGCTTCTCATCAGCAGGGACTGGGCATCTTGTTAAAATTGAAGGAAGAATGGATGGAGCAAAATATAGGGAAATACTGCAACAGATCCTGCTTCAGTCCGCTAAAAAACTGAAGCTTGGGAGGAAATTCACCTTTCAGCAGGACAATGATCCCAAGCACAAGGCCAAAGCAACATTGGAGTGGCTCAAGAACAAAAAGGTGAATGTCCTACAGTGGCCCATTCAAAGTCCTGATCTCAATCCCATTGAGAATCTGTGGCACTATTTGAAAATTGCGGTCCACAAGCGTCGTCCAACCAACCTGAACAACCTGGAACAAATCTGCCAAGAAGAATGGGCCAAAATCACTCCGACACTGTGTGCAAAGCTGGTACATACTTACCCCAAAAGACTTAAAGCTGTTATTGCAGCGAAAGGTGGCTCTACCAAATATTAATGTGTGGGGGTTGAATACTTATGCAAGCAAGATATTTCAGTTTTTTATTTTTCTTAAATATTTCCCAACATAAAACCAATTTCACCTTACAATAATTGATTGAGTTTCAGTGTTTTAAAATAAAATATCAAACGGAACGAAATTTCAATGTACCATTTGTAATTCAGTAATAGGAGAGAATTGGTTAGGGGTTTGAATACTTTTGCAAGGCGGAACGTTCTTATTCTGCAGAAAGATTTTATAAGCAGGGCCTTTAGCATTTTACAAAAAACTGACAACTTCAATTCAGGCCGATACTTTACCTCCAGATGTCCATATAACAAAATAAGGGCTCAAATTAAACTGATCTAAAGAACAATTAAGTTAAGACATTAACTAACCAACAATTATAAAACTTTGAAATGGAAATTTTAACCAAGAGAGGCTCCAGAATTTATGAAGGATTTGCAAAGTTTAAAAGCACACTGAGGAATGTAAATCTGAATCTGCAGGCTGCCTAATCTATGCAAAAGAAAATGGTGATCACATTCCAAATGCAAAACAACGTTTCCCCCGACATTGTAAAACTGGCTAAATGGAAATGCCAAGAATTTAATTTTTTTTTACAAATATTTTTACAAAATGTACTTGCTTAATAAAGGACATTAAAACGTGTGCTTCTCTGAAAAAAGGAGTACATTACTCAAGGATCTAATGTAAACAACATTAAAGGATTAAACAAAACGTCAACATGTTGAACTTCAACATGTTGTATTGAAACATTGTGAGCCTTTGAATTTCATTTACCATACAAAAATAAAAAAGAACTATTAAAAAAACAAAAACATATATTAGATTGTAATCGCCTTGGTTACATTAGCAATGTAATCACTTGAAAGGCAGGAGGACAAAAAACATCAGAAAAACAACCTTTAAAAAATTATTCCAGGCTGGCAGTACAATTAAGATGCTCTCAATACTTATCTGACAGCAGGTAGGCTGATTAGGTACCAGACAACATCTTTATTGAAGCCCACCCAGTTTAACATCATGAAAAGCTTTCTAAAACAAGGGTTTAATTGCTATGCAATACAGGAACTGAGGCTATGCCACTGAAAAGAAACAACCGCTTTCTGCTTACCTTCACATTGTGCAGGCTCATAATGTTTCCACAGTCATCCATGTATTGCTTCAGATCCTTATCCTATAAATATGGACATAAATAAAATTTGACATATCATTTAACATAATCATTCTACCATAATATTTAAGAAACGCATTAAGTAAAAATACAATAGTACACAGTTTTTATTTTTATTTTTAGTATTTATTCATAATAGTATTTTTAACTGTGTGTATATTTTGGCATCAAACTATCATGTGTGTGTCCATACACATCTGAGAACAGTTGAATATACATATAAAACTTGATAATTGCAACTACCTTAGCTGTTTGGGGAAAAAGAAAACAGAACACACATACTTCCTACGAAACCACACACACCAGTTACTGTAAAGCTGTTCTTAGATTAATAATCAATAGCAACATCTCCATTCACAAGCATGTCCCAACACACATCATTGCTCCCTCATGATGCTCTCAGAATGAATAGCCCTTACCAGGTATTCAAAGACTAGTGTCAACGATTTGTCCGTGTGAATGATATCATGTAAGGTGACGATGTTCGCATGCTTCAGATCTTTAAGTAACGACACTGCAAAAGAGAGAAAAAAATGACATTACTTTATATACTACACATAATACTACACAAAATACAAACTCACTTGTTTTTTTCATATATTATCTCATTCCTCAGATAATTAATTTAATTTGAAAATTATTTCATTTTGAAATGGTATCATAATGTGGGCACTAAAGGGTTTATAGTTTTAAAAGTGGCTTTAATGTCCAACCATAAAGCACCTATTTGTGTCGGATTGATTTAGGAAAGCGCTACCCTTGTTGCACCTCAGCTCCATTTGTCAGATTTGGCATGATATTATATAACACTTAAAAAGCTTTGAAGAGACGGTATATTTTGGTGAAAATCTGTTTATCTGGCTTGTTTACAAAGCAGTTAGAAATCAGCATGTCTACATAGTGGAGGGGATTTTTAACAACTCGTCCAGGCTCAGAGTGGGTTTGTACTGCAGGGTGACAAATGGGATTCTAAATCACCCTGTGGAGTTATTTTTGTTTTAAGCTGGCGCCCTCAGTTTGTGTGTGTGAATGAAAATCCTGCTCTGTGCACTCATTTTGAGTCCACAAATGATGTATTCAACCAAGTTACACGCAGATACCTTCAACTTTAACGAGGGCACGTTTGTACTGTGTCTACCCACCGACACAAATACATGTACAACAGTTTCCTTTACCTTCTCGGATAGCTGTGCAGGGTGCTCCCTCTTCATGTTCCAGTCTGATCTCCTTTAGTGCTACCAGGTTGTCTGTCAGTTTACTCCTACCCTTAAAAACAGTTGCATAAGTTCCCTGAAATGCAAAAGAAAAAAACAACAATCTAATTATAAGAGGAACATAACTGCACCATTCACAATGATCTTCATAAAAGGCAAGGTTAAAACAAGAGAAACACAAGCTGTTACAAAGACTGCATCAGAAAAAAAGGCTGTACACTGTGTACAGTACAAATACAAAACAGAGAAACTAATAAACCCAGTGACTGACCTCTCCCAGTTTGTCCAACTTGATGTAGGTCTCGAGTTTTCCAAATCCAATTTCAGACTACAAACACAAAAGAAAGAGACATGGCTTTAATAGGATTACTGTCATTCATAATGCCAAACAGACCACTTTAATAAAGTCAGCATTTCACATACACTGTTTTAACACAGTTATATGTGTTTCTAATTGGTTTACTACGCTGTATGTCTAGTTCTACTCCGGTCATTTCTCAACTGACAAAGGGATTGAAACAATAAAAAAGGTGCTCAGCAGAGAACACTGTTTGCCACTCCCCCCTGGGATTATCTTGATTTTAAAAGGGGAAGCAATAAAGTGTCCCTTTTGGAAAATCTCAATAAATAATATACAGTGAAAAGGTAAGATTATTTAGGCTCACAGCTGCTTACTGTAGATCAATAAAATAACCCCCTTTTGTAATGATTAAACAGCATTTTTCAATGCAAGTCCAGCTGACTGCCTATCCTCTTGAGATTCAAGATGTGCATTTAGCATTGGTTCAAGACGACAAGTTCAACTATTAACACAACAAATAATTTTTTTTTTTTTTTTTTTTAATTGTCTGGATAAATTAATATGAGGCCTATGCAGCATGCACCACTGAGCTGTGCTGTGCCAGTGAAATGCCACCACAGTTGCATACAGGTTAATCTTCACAGAGTGCCATGGAGACAGACTCACCAGTGATGCTCTGCGAGACCGCCTGCTCATTGGCTGGTCGAATTGTGGGCTGTTCAGCTGCAGCTTCTCCAGATACCCGTCTGGTATCCTAATGTCTGCAGGCAGCGACAGACGCTTGTTGAGGTCCTAGGAAGCACAGACAAGCACATGTATATTAAACAACACGTGTCAAGTCAGAAGTGCCTCTTATTACATTTTCAAATGAAGGCTGCTTTTAAGCAAGTACTTGAGCAACAACATCCTCCACTTTAAGCAGTTCTTAATTAATCACCTTTTTTGCATACAATTTTCTGGTCAGGCTTTAGATAGCCTAGCTACTGTAACTAGAACCACACAGAAATTATTATGGTGTTACTGGTAATCCATATTTTTTAGGATTTCATGTAAAACACTGCAACATTTTCATCCATTAATACACAGCAGTCTTACCCATCTTCTAACTAAAGGTACATTTTGTATGTAGTTTAGATCACTCTGAACTAGTCACACAATTGCAGTGGAGGCCAACAGCAGGAAACAGGCTAGATCAGTCATGGATAGTAAGTGATTATTGGTCTGCGAGTCAGTATTGTATTTGTGTTTTAAAACGGTTTCCTATACATTACAGAGAACAAATGATCACATGACCTTCCCAGTTAGTGTTAAAAGTCAAAGAAATACAACAAGCACCTTTGAGACACAAAACCTCTCTCTGTTGTCAGCTGTAAGCATTATGCCAATTGGTTTACTGGTAGTTTTTCATATTCAGATAAGACCTGTGTACAGCAGCTTAATTACAGGAACTAGAATCTGGGAAGGAAGTTAAAAACGGACACAAAACATTTGAATAAACATGACAATGTAAATAAGGAAAACAAAATGTTTCCATTTTGAAACACGGCACATACTGTAGTTTAGCAGACTGCTTCTACAGATTCTCCAACACTGTTATAGTTACAGGATTCTTAATAGAAAATAATAATAAAAAAATCAGTCAAAATGAAAGGTATTAAGCACTTTTCAAATGACACAGTAGACAATATCTAGAATATTATAGGATTCATTTTACTGTTAATGTTAACTAGAAAACAAACTATACCAGTAACAGCCAACCCAAAACGGTGCTGAGTTGTTTGTTAGAGTTTGAAATTTGACATAAAAACAGTATAATGAAAAACTACCTAATTAAACAGTACTGCTACACTAGGAGTACATGAACTCCAGTCAGCTTATACGATGCCTTCCAACATGCCACCAAAAGGCTTTCTGCACAATTTCCTCCAGGGAAGGTTACTTTACAAGCAGAGTAAGTTTTAATGTCCAGATCATCTTCAACTCCTCTAATCAAATTGATCCAAGCTTCTGTGTGCATGAGAATGGCATCACTGCCATCAGGGCCCTTTTAGCTTGAATCAGCAAGGCACCCCAGTTGCCACGGGCATGTGCTGAGGCACACTTATACGTCCTCTCCATGTGTGACTAACACTAGACTGAGATCCCTCAGTGTTTGACAAGATACAACTGCAGAACGGCAAGATTAGAAGGATGGCACGTCACGCAGGGTCCAAGATTATCAGGCTAAGCCAAGGTACAAGACTTTCTAAGTGCATAAAACACCACTGTAATTTGTGTAAACAGAAAAAAAAACTGCATTTATAAACTGTCTACTATATTAAAACCACTATAGACCTATTGGATCTACATAGAGCAACGGGAAAAGGGCAAAACTCATTGACTTGTTAGCAGAAAACAGAAAGTATTTCAGTTATGATGTTTATCTGTAACTGTACAACTGTTTCTTTAGTTGTAGAGGTTAAAGTTGTATAACCCAATGAGCTGAAAGAGAATCTTTGAGAACTGCTTTTGCCTTTATAAGCTGTTGGTGCACCTTGATCAGTTGGTCCTGCAGTGAGCTGCAGACCTGCTCATGTCCCAATACAGCTGCTGAAATGTGTACCAGCCTCTTCTAAGCACATGCTTTCTTACTGGCTATCAGCATACTCACAGCATACAGCATGTTTCCACTTCGGCCACTAGTGTGGCAACGTGTTTATGTTATTTGTTCTGGTACAAGGTGGCTGACAGTATTTCAAAATTGGACATCAAATGACACTGATGCAACATGAACAGACTTTAACACAAATGGATATAAATAAATACTTATTTTGAGATTGCACACTTGCTTTCTTGTTCTTTAGCTTCAGTTTTTCAACCAATGTTGCCGGTCTATAGTGACGATGCCTTCAATACAACATCAGTATCTCGGAGCTTCCATGCCAACGTGTAAATACGTACCAGGTGGTAGGTTCGTAGGAGTAATCATCTGATCTGAATAAATCTCAATCTGCTGCTCTTTGGTCTTTACTATATCATTGTATTAGTTTTAAAACATGCCATCTGAAAGACATTCAAGTTCAAGCTGAAGTATAAGAGGCCTCCAATACCCAACTTCCTTTATCCAACGACAGTATAACAGCGTAGGTGTGCTCTGTGCTGTGAAATCCGCACTCCACCAATCCTGCGCTAAAGTAGTATTTCTGTAATCTACATGGCTGTAAAATCACACAGCATCTCTCTATAGACAAATCACTGCAGTATTAATGTTACTGTTATGACAATAGTATTACCAGACATGTGTGGCTATTCCCAGTTGCTGATGCAGAATGTTAGTCACCAGAGGGCAGTAGCTATCAAGCAAGCACCCTTTTGCGGTGATGCAGTACAGATTTGCTACTCCAATTAGGATTACCAGCAGTGCTACAGTAAGCTTCTTTTGATTATCAGCCAATTCATTTACAAAACAGAAAAGCACCTAGCATTATCCACTGACGGGGATCTTTCTGTGCTGTACTGAGAGGAATTATCAGGATAAGATAACCAGTGTCCCAACATTAACACCCACAGAGACTGCTGCAATGAAAAAGGAGAACTGGCAGCCCTGTTTACAGAAGCAGGGAGTCGTTACAGGCTGTTTCAGCAAGCAGCTTCAAAGAGTGATTAGTAATGCTACTGTAAACAAACACATACATCTGGATATTCTAAACAATGACACCAAACCCATTGCTACGCTAGCCCTATCCCTTGAAGACCAAATTAGTATTCTGCCAGTAAACAAAACCTGTTTGTCAGTACCCAGAATCAAAACTCGATTGTAGTGCACAGTGTATAAGTAGTTGCAACCTCAAACTGGTGCAAATTTCAAACAAAACCTGTGTTTTATGGGCTAGTGAATAACATAAAACACTGCAGTAGGTGCGTTTACCAGATGTAATGACTTATACAAGGTACTTACAGTAAAATGAACGCAGGATTTGTAAGGAGTATTAAAAATGGCAGTGTTCCAGCTCTTTCTGTGTTGGACTACACTTGCAACCACAGATAATGTCAAGGCTTTTTAGAAAATCTGGGAGGCTTTATTTAGCATTTATTGTTCGAAAGAAGTAAAAGCGACGAGAGTAGTTATTAGAACCCAATGAAAATGACTATGGTTACCCTATACATTTAATCACACGTTACCAAACTAAAAATAACAGAAGCAATTGAGACCGGTGTATTGAAACACAATGTCACTTATGTAATTGCACTGTAAAAATAACAGGTATAGTAATTCTTAAATTACAATTGTGGTTTCCCTTGATCTTCATTGACATTTTTTTAAATGATATTTACTTTTTTTTTTTTTACCCCGGTTTTCACCCCAATTTAGCATGCCCAATTATTATCTGTATCCCCAGCTCACCGCTCGCAACCCCCCCGCCGACTCGGGAAACGGAGGCTGGAACACGCGTCCTCCGAAACGTGCTCCTTCCAAGCCGTCATTTTTCGCACTGCAGATCCACAGCAATGCCACCAGACCTATAGTGCCGGAGGACAACACAGATCTGGCGGCTCCGCTGCAGAGCCACAGGCGCCCTATCGGCCACAGGGGTCGCTGATGCGCGGTGAGCCGTGGATTCCCCTGCCGACCTAAGCCCGCCCTACCCGGGCAGCGCTCAGCCAATTGTGCGCCGCCCCCTAGGAACTCTTAGTCACGGTCAGCTGTGACATAGCCTGGATTCGAACCTGCGATCTCCAGGCTATAGGGCACATCCTGCGAGGAACGCCTTTACTGGATGCGCCACTCGGGAGCCCGATATTTACCTTTTAATTTAGTAATATTAAAGTGTAAGCAGAGAACACACAATGCTGTCTTTCCAGTGTTTTTTTCAGGTTTGCTGTAGAGTAGTGCTTGCCTTTAAATCTACCAATTTTATTTTAACTTGGATTTTGCTGCTCTATTAGTTACCTTGTGTGCTGAATTCTCAAAAGAACTGTACACAAAAAAAGGATTAAGTGCTTTTTAAAAAGATGCCTCATGTTTTATCTGAGGACATTCAGCTGTACACGATGACATGTGACAGATGAATCGTTACCTGTAGCACACAGGTAAAGTTTTCATACAGGTTAATTACTTGCATCATGAACAGCATTGCTTCAGATTGCTTTGAATTGCCCTTTACTTTTTCTGGACATGCCCTAAATCTACAAGCTGAACTTGGGACAGAAAGCCTAAATAAAGTAATTCAGTAAACCCTGGGCCCAATTTTAATGAAATGCAAACGTAGAGGGCAAAGCGCAAATTACGTTTGCTCTGTCCAATAAAGAAAAGCTGCTAGCAAATAAAAAGCAAGTGACATTCCCTTTAACAAAACTATGCCTTTGCTGTGATCTTGATGAAGAAGTTTATCTCTGTTGCCACAGCACCATTTGTTAATGCAGTATTTAGAAATATTTACATTCATTAAACAATTTTTGCATATGCAATTGCAGTGTTTCATTATATTCATAATCACAAACAGCTTGCTCAATCAGGGGCAAACAAGTTTTGCCCTAGCGTTACAAGTTCGCCCACTCCTCAAGATCAGGCCCTCAGACTTCTAGGAATATCAAGAAAGGAAATGAAAACACCCATTTGATAAACTCCTTCGTTGTATTTCACAGTACATAGATTCTTACCAAGGGCACTTTTTCATTTGAGCAATCCATGCTTGCACGTGCATGGTTCAACTTCTAAGCAGGCTACTAGTGAAGTTTTCAAGCCTAAGACTCTGTGGACCGATGTAAGATGTTAATCCACCTTGAACTTTAGAAGATGCTAATTCCTTATTAAAAGGGAACAAACTTGCTGCTCACAACCGACGGAACACTTATGATACATCAGGCTTCATTCAGGAGATAATCACCATATGCTTTCAGGACAGCTGTCACATACCAAGCATACATCTAATGTCTACAACCACCCTCCCCATAGAACAACTACAACTGTAATTTATACATGGCACCTGTCTCTGCTTCCTCCTGCCATAGACATTCCACAGACGCTCAACAGTTGGTACAGTACTCACCCGTTATAACGCGTCTCGTTATAGTGCGGAATCGGTTATAACACAGTAGGGTCGTGGCTCCCATTTGCTCCATAATGCCATTACAGTAGCCCTTTTATACTTGTTATAAGGTGGAACACAAATAGCACGGTCTTGTAACTATGGCTCCCAACTGTAGCATTATAAAAGGGTGAGCACTGTACTAAGGTTCCACACTGACAGGGTGTTCTGGACACATTCAGCCATCATCCTAGCTGAGATGGGCTTGGTGATCCCCTTGTGACCCCCTGCCTATTCTTAACCATAGTCAGTGAAGCAGGATCCATCTACAGGTATGTGCACCCTTCCGTGGTTGGGTTCGCTGCTGGCAAGTGCGTGATTGAGGAAACTTTACATGTAAAACTAAAGTTCTGTAACTGTTTTCTACTAACGCTGCAAGTGAATAATTGCGTCATCTATACTGGTTCAAAGGCATTTACTGGTAACTTAAGGGAGCTGTAATAACTAATGAATAAACAATTCAAGACAAAAACTTGATATTCCTAAAAATCCTTATTAATTGTCTATTTCATGCCTTTCATTTGGAGCATCTTTTGATTAAGAAGTGTTAATCTGTATTAATGCACTAGCCAGCATCACGATCAGTTGCTTCATACACCAAGTGAATGGCACCAGGTGCACGACAAACTTCTTCAGTTAAAATAAAATTAAATTAAAAATAGGTCAGTATGGTCAAAATAGAAACAAACCGTGCCATGTAGCATGCTTGACACTTTTAGTCTCCTAAAACCTCATGAAAATGCATGAGTGTTAGCAATAGCCTTTGCGCTTAAATTAACTCAACACAAGCTGAAGTATCCTGCCATTTGAATCTGATGCAGGTGTTTAGTGCACAAGACTTGCCCATGGCTTGTAAACCACTCGTTATTTTTAAACAAATAAATAAAAAAAAGAATAACTAACTAAACATGATTTAAATAACTGGTGGAAAGTGATGGAATCTATTGTATCTCAGGTTAAATTGGGTTATATTGTACAAAATTATTCCACTTGGTGGAAGAAATAGCATACACAAAGAGATGAGACTCACTGCCACCCAAGTGCTGGGAACAAGCTGAGGTTCCAGGAGATTAAGTCAAGGTTCCAATCCACGGCCTTCTGACCAGGACAACACAACAGTGCTACAACTAAAGACACCAAACTGAAGAGCAGCAACTGTTCACTTACTAGGCATGTTTACATAACAAGCTGACAGTAACGACTGCTGGCTGCTTATGTCAATTAACTCAGCTGTTTATATGTGACAACAGACTATGGTGAAGCTGGCAGTGTTCTTAGATCTTCAGTTATGACTGGGCTGCCACCATCAAGGCTTGCCTTTAAAGCCTCACCCAAATCAAGTATCTATTGAGCTGTGCTCACCTCCATAGAGATCCTCCTCTGCACTCGATTCCTCAGACACACTCCCGTAGGAGACTGGACCTCGTCCGACGATGTTCCAGACGCCTGGTCACTTTCTCCATCGGAGCCGATCTTCAGATTCTCATGTACAATGTCTAAACAAAAGCAAGGGCAGCAAAATAGATTACAGTCATCTGGGCTTAATGTGACTGAGTTTCAGTCAATTGAGAATCACTGAAAAAGAGTGACAAGTGCAGGGACGCCCCTCCAGTCTTTCCTACTGGCAGAAAAATGATTAATTTAGAAAGTGGAATGTTCACAGCCATGGCCGGATTAAAGGACGTGGGGGCCCTACATTAACCCATATTTTGGGCGCCCTATGTATATTATGGTGAATGGTGTTACTGGCTAATTGATCCGGCCCTGTGTTGGGGACAGAGTGTGTGTGATTGACTATAAAGTGAACTGGTTTCACAATCAACACTTCCATGAGTCGGCTAAAAAAAAACAGACATCACGTGATCAAAAATAAAAAACGAAAACGAAAAAAAACGAAACGCTATCCCAAGTGAATTAACAGTGTTTCTATTGTTACCATCAGACTTGGTTTAATCGGAATACCGCCACACCAAAGGCAACATTTGAGGGAAAAAAAAATAAAAAAATAATGCATTTTAGTGATAACTGCTCTAAAAAATTATTCTACTGTATGCAGGCCAGGTGTCTAATCGCAGTAAATATTACTTGTTGCTGTCATTTTTAACACACATAAAATTGCATCGAAGCGAAAATTATTTTGATACCAAAATTACACTTGTTTGACAATAACCTTAGTGTGCAAGGGACAATAGTAAAAGTATATACATGTTAAATTAATACTTGGACATTACATTTATAGAAATAATAATAAAAAAAGAACCAAGAAATGGATCTGGTGCACAAGGGCCTTCACACTGCTTTACCGTTGCACAGTGTAGAGAGGAATATAAACCCACTATCAACACACGCGTAACATAACTGCTTGTGGTGCAAATGGAATCTAGCTCCTATCCCTGTCAGTGAAGCGACACAGTCACGCTTGCCATAATATGATCACTCACAATCCGCACTACTGGGGTGACAGCCCCAGAATAAAATCTCCAACATTGTAAAGAAAACTTCCATAAAACAACAATCGTAAACTCGATTATAAAGAACAGTATATGCAGGAAATGTTACGCACTTTCTACCTATACTGCGATCATCATAAAGGTCATCTAATAATATGACTTCCAGTGGGATATCGTCACCCTGGTGTTCTGCTTCGCACACCATCTGCTGCAGGAGAGCAACACCACCGCCTCCTACACTGCATACCCTGTCGTTATCCCTCGCTTTATTTCATTCCAACACAGCCTGCCATGTTTTATGAACAGATTTTTCAGTTTTGTCTTTAGAGAAAAGAATACATTTATTTCTAACTCTTATCTAATCAGCCGAGCCCCTCTTTCGGTCCATGTCAGTCATCTTCTAAAACAAGCCAACACAAAAAAAAATGGTGCTATACATAACCCTCAAACAAGGAGACCCTGTATAGATTTTATTTTTGAAAGCCTGCCATTCAGTAGTTCTAGCACTCATTTATTAAACATAATATGTAATAACTTAAGCAGCATGTTACATATACAGGAGACGTGGCAGAAAATTACACAAATTATTTTTGGGGCAGATTCTGTCTGCTTTACTTGGCATCAGGTATCATAAAAGCTACAATTCTCCACTTTACACAATGAATTATTCAGAAGATTATTGCTGGTTCATGTGAATGGATTTTTGGAACATTCTATCAGTAACATAACTGTGGCCTGGTATGTTTAGACAACAGCACTTTTAGTCCCCCCATTTTGTTGGTAACAAAAAGGCACTTTTCTTTGTGAAAGGCGGCATTCATGCTGTCCCTTACAGAAGTGCAGCACTCAAATCTCTGCAAGCTAAATGAAATCATTCACACACCCCCCCCCCCCCCCATTCAGAAGCTATCCCTCTAACAGGACATGAGTTCATATTTGCTCAGCGAACAGAAAGTGAAAGTTAAGTTTCTGAATTATCAGAAAGTGTCAAAGGAATACTTTTCCTCTTGTCCAATAGAACATGACATGACAGTTTTTAATTCAATTGACACTGGAAGTTAACTTGTTAAATTTTAAAATTGGCTTCCCACACAGCTCTGAAACTTTCCAACATTGACGTCATCACGAATGCTCAGAGATTGGCTTTGTTCTGTCGGTGTAACACCTACACAAGTTTAGCTGAAGCCATGCCAAAACATCTCACCCCCACACTGTAGCACTGATTAGGAATGCAAGCAGAAAAATGTCATTTTGCTGCAAAGCGCTGAAAAAACACAGCACGACTGTACGTAGGCGACTAAAAGCCAAGTAGACGAGTCGATACTGACAAGCAAATCGAATGGAACACATAAGCTGTTAATACTGTAGTCATCTTAATACCTAGTTACTGCAGCTACCTCCAGAACCTGTCTAGCATAAGCAGCATTTCCTTCTGTCGACAGAGCAAGAGTGCAAGACACAAAATAGACGCTGCCAAAAACAAAAGCTGCAACCACAGTTTCCTGTCTCAGTAGCAGCAAATCTCCTCCTGTTCTTGGCACCATTCAATGTGGAGGCGTACTGTACTATAGATCAGCAAGACACCTACCGATATGTGTTCTCACCTCATTTCTATTAAAAGGATCATCATGCAGACAGAACTCCAAAAAGCGAAACAGTAGCTACTTTAATGCAGTAAAGTTAGGGAAGGCTTTGGCTCTGGTTACAGAGTTCAGGGGCACAACTCAGTATACTGATCTTACTTCCATGTGGCTTCTGCACTCATAAATCCACAACACTGGGTATGTTTTTAGTCTGTATTGTTTTTGCGTTTCAGACGAGTTGAAATTTGAATTACCCGAATGACAGATTGCTTTCACGTGACGACACACTGCAAGTACATGTGTCGTGCAGTGTAGAGTAGTGGTTAGGGCTCTGGACTCTTGACCGGAGGGTTGTGGGTTCAATCCCAGCTGGGGGACACTGCTGCTGTACCCTTGAGCAAGGTACTTTACCTAGATTGCTCCAGTAAAAAACCCAACTGTATAAATGGGTAATTGTATGTAAAAAATAATGTGTAAAAAATAATGTAATTGTATATAAAAAATAATAATGTGATATCTTGTAATAATTGTAAGTCGCCCTGGATAAGGGCGTCTGCTAAAAAAAAAAAAAAAAAAATTCAATTAGCACAAAAGATTTCAAAAACCACAATGAGTGTTTCAAGTTTCTAGAGGTTCTCATCAAATTCTTAGAAAACCATTGAAAAAAACCCACAGTAACAACTTCCTAACGCATGTTGTTTCTATGGCAACATAAGTCTGTAAAAACAATGTTGTGTTTAAAGTAATTGTAGATAACAAGATTCCATAAATCTAAGCCATTTTGCATGTTGGCTGCATAAGTCTCAATTGTAGGAAACACATATTACAGCACACATGTACTTTAATTTAAAAAAATATGTGATACTACTTTAGGTTAAGGAAGCTCTCAGTTTCTATGTCTTATTCTTCGGTTCAGTTTGCACTGGTATTGTAACCTCAGTAGCTTCTTACAGGTGAAAGCAAGTCAGTCAGTAGGGGAAGCAGCTGATTGGTTATTGACAGGAAACTACAGTAGCCTGTGAAGGGGCATGCATAATGTCACTCTCCAGGTAAAAGGACCCAGGAAGTACAGTACAAGACAGTTTAACACTACCACCGCCACGTGGGTCACTTTGACCCATACAATTTTAAACTGCTTTGTTATGAAAATGAAAGACAAACAATCAGATACAACTGAAAAGTTTTATTCATGAACATCATATCTAACATTTGCATCGCAGAAATACCGTATTTAAATGGAAAGTTAAACTTAAAACGGCTTTATTTTTAAAATGTGCGGATATACAGCACGACTACAACCGCTGACCGTTGCTTTGTACTCTATGGAGGCGCGTATGCGTCTGCCAGCTGACTGTGCCTGCATCCAGGAGCTGTGTTGTAAACACAGACGCAGTTCCATTGAACACTATTGTGTAAACACGTGTAAACTGGTACATACAAACCTGTAAGACCGAATTTTTTTTTTTCTTTCTAAAAGTAATATAAAAAAAAGAATATATAACAGACGTTTCAGATTAGCCACATAAGCTGTTAACCTACCTGTCATTTCAATTTGCTCATTAATATTTTATTATTATTTATTTCTTAGCAGACGCCCTTATCCAGGGCGACTTACAATTGTCACAAGATATCACATTATTTTTACATACAGTTACCCATTTATACACTTTGGTTTTTACTGGAGCAATCTAGGTAAAGTAACTTGCTCAAGGGTAGAGCAGCAGTGTACCCCACCTGGGTAAGAGCCCTAACCACTACTCCACACTGCAATTAAAATGACTACTTTCAAGATTAAATATTTCCTTCTGATATATTTCCAGTTGCATTTGTGAAACAAAACGAAGGATTGTTGTCTCCCAGGTACATTGAAAAATAAGCAAACTAGGCTTTCACTGAGTTTGCATCTTGACAAATCCACAATCATAGCAATCTCTGTCTCGTAGTCAGTCTACAAACAAAGGCTTGAACTAAAAAAAAGGACGTGTGCTAGGAGGAGGCATGTCTTGTTTGCTGCATTTACAAAAAAAAAATAGAATATCTTACGTTATATATATATATAAAAAAAAATAAACGACATGTACTGTAGTGCGTGGGTCACTACACGTGGCGGTTCTACGTAGAACTGTTTATAACTATCATTTTTGCGATTCTGGCTATCGAACGCCATCAGGATATTTAATTCATATATTCAGGAAAAGTCAAAAACGGACACACACATACGATTTACAATGGAAGGGCAATTAACATTTTAAATGCTAAATTGGTCAAACTGACCCGCATGGCGGTTCTAGTGTTAATAAAACGTGGTTTGTAAACAACACAGTTTTCTTTAACCTTGTGTAGTGCCGGATATCATGTTTTGAAATTAAAATACATGTTTCCAAGAACGTGTTCCTTTCAAAACTGCACATTTGAGACCTTTAGAATGAATGGATGTGTATGGCGGAGGGATGTTAAGGAAGACCTACTGACCTCTAGAGGACAAAGGCCAGCCCTGCAGGTGTCTGCCTTTGAGCTTATTGGGTGCCTGGCCAGCAGGGTTCATTGTAGTGCAAATGAGGGGAAACAGTCCCTGCCAGTTTTGCCTCCCTAACCCACAGGAGCACCAGAGCCAATTTATGGAACTATTTTGTTAGCTACAATTACTTTAAAAAGGTAATGCACCTTTTAAAAGGTTCTGAAAAATTACCCCAAAAATAACTAGTTTGTGCTATGCTAGTGAGCTGGAGTTTTACAGTAAATAGTGTGGAACAATAAAAACTGTGTGTGTACTGTTAACAAGTTTGTTAACACCCTGGACAAATTGCTTAGTTTAAAAAATAAAAAAAAAGAATCACCAACACAGTTCATTGAATGAATTGTAAGACCTCACATAGAGTAAAACTAAATTCATTTATTGCATGCTCGCTGACATGTGCTGTCAACCTCAGCTATGGTACATATCTGTATTTTCATTACACCCTCACCAAAGCAAAGCACACTGTGATACCCTCCAGGCCAGACTTTTATAGATAGCTGTATGTGTGGAGTAGCAGGAGGAATACAATACACTCACTCTGCATACGGTCTGGTGCTGGGGTACGGTTTACAGACCACAGTAGGTTACAGTCTTTGAAGATTGTTTATCCTCAGCAAGACAATTTGAATACCTTCATGATGGAAATGGAAATGAGCTTGTACACACTTTGTGAAAACAGATGAAAGCTAAAAACGCACAGAAAATGAACAGAAATACAATATAGATAAGGCAGGACGATGATCAGCAGAAATTAACCAGCATTTCAGGGACTGAACTGAAGACAGCCAGCAGGAGACCACTTATAATAGTACATGACTAATAACATGATTATTAAGAAAATGTTGCACTGCAATGAAATATAGAATGCGTCTAAGAAATAACGCCACAAACTTACCCAGTCTGCTTCCATTCCTAGTCATGGGCATGAAGGAGCTGAGGCTTCCACCGATCACACTGTGTGGCCTCCTCAGGGGGGGTTTCTTGAAGGAGCTCGTGTACTGGTGAAGAAAGGAGTGCATGCTGTGTGACGTGGGGGGCCTGCCGTTCCTCACAATCGGCTCTGGGATCCAGGGAAGCACCAAACCATCAGGGGAGACGGAACAAAGACACTCAATGAATATCAAAACAAGCACAGTGTGGTTTTATACATCCATGAGGAAAGTACAGAACGCTTATCTTCAGATACAGATGTTATTAAAGATCCTTATTCAAAAATAGTTTTTACAGCTCAAGCAAGCCTAGTAGTAATTGGAGTGCCTGCATGACATCTACATTCCACCTCTACATTTCCATGAACTTGGTAATTATTTGACTACTATGGAATAACTTAGCTGAACAAATAAAGGTTATCGAATTCAAGTGAGCAGTTCCCAAAAATATTCAGTCGATAGCTCAGGCAGTCAGGTGTGACCACTGTGAAAGTAGATCACCAGGACAAGCATTCACATTACACAGAAAACAAGAGTGTGTCAGTAATAAAGTAGGCAGCAGTGTGGAGTAGTGGTTAGGGCTCTGGACTTTTGACCGGAGGGTTGCGGATTCAGTCCCCAGTGGGGGACACTGTTGTTGTACCCTTCAGCAAGGTACTTTACCTAGATTGCTCCAGTAAAAACCCAACTGTATAAATGGGTAATTGTATGTAAAATAATGTGATATCTGTATAATGTGAAATACTGTATAATGTGATATCTTGTAACAATTGTAAGTCGCCCTGGATAAGGGCGTCTGCTAAGAAATAAATAAATAAATAAATAAAAATAAATCCCCTGCCATGACCGTAAATTCAACGTCAGAGCTATCAGCACAATGAAAAAGTTGATGACTATGACATAGATCAGCAGTACTGTCTTTCAGAATAGTATAGAATTAGAATAAGCAATTAAATGTTTGAAAATAGCAATTTGAAAAGTGATTGAAAAGTGCGACATACATACAGATGGACGAATGTACGGACAGACAGACACCCCTGTATATCCCATGAATCTGACATTCAATAACTTATGCTAAATAATGTTAACAGAGTTTCACAACAACCGGATAAGTGGCTCTCCAGATAAGTGTGAACTACGACTAGCGGTGTAAAGATACACTAATCACCTGATACAATACATATCACGATATACAGGTCACGATATGATATGTATCCTGGTATACAGGTCGCAGTATGATATGTATCACGATATACAGGTTGCTGTATGAAATGTAGCATTATGTAGAGGTTGCAGTATGATATGTATCATGATATGCAGGTGGCAGTATGATATGTATCACGATACATGTAATTAGAACATAAGAAAGTTTACAAACGAGAGGCCATTCAGCCCATCTTGCTCGTTTGGTTGTTAGTAGCTTATTGATCCCAGAATCTCATCAAGCAGCTTCTTGAAGGATCCCAGGGTGTCAGCTTCAACAATATTGCTGGGGAGTTGGTTCCAATTATTCAACAATGTAAAACGTACCCAGTGGCTAACCTATAATTCTGGGCCATTATACAAATTGAACAAACACAATTAAAAGCAAGGTATCAGAAAACAAGGATAACTGCTGTTAGCTCAGTGTTAATGAGATTGTTGCTTTTTATTAGCTGCCTCTCCAGTTCAATTATTGAACACTGTAGAAGATGCTTCATGTAATTGGCGTATCAAACCGTAATTAAACTGTAGGAAAAAAATTGAACTGTTGTTAATTTAATTTATTTACGTGTTTAGTTACCTATTTGGTAATAATGATGCTATAGGTACCCCTCACCCCATTAACTACTATACCCCTTGTTTTACTGAGTGAGCTGTCTGGTGAGAATGCAGCAGTGTGGCTTGCAGCCATAGAAGGAAGTCAGTTTCTCATGAAACCATTCACACTGACAGACAGCAAAAACACTGCTGGATTCCACTTCTTATTGACTTTTTAACTGATTCAAGTTCCAGTGTGATTAAACTAGTAATAACTTCCCAATTGAAATAGACAACTCACTTCAGTTAAATACAATACGTGATATTCCTAAAGCATTTACCACCATGCTCATTTTACACATGAAGTGAAAATCTAACTGAATATGTTACAGTTCTAGATACAAACAATTAAGGAGCATGTTGAATTCCTTAAAATAATCTTCTTGGTGTTTTTTTTTTTTTTTTTTTTTTTAAACCTTTTAAAAATCAACAGGTATTTACATAACAGAGGTAAATGCTTTGTGAAAATGGCCCAAAAATCTATACGGAAGCAAATGTCAAGGCTCATTTGGAGCCTATACTGTAACCTAGTCCACCCACAGGTACTCAAAACGTCTCCTAAGGCTTTGTTTATTGCACAGTACAGTAGTTTTTAATATTCCATTGCTGGTTTAAATGTAGCTTTGGGTGTAGAGTAGGTGGAACTTTGCTACAGTATAAACTATTTACTGTCAGGCTCAAGTTCTATTGGAGCTCAAGCTGCATGATTACTCTGTGTGTTGTAACCTTTTTATCTGGAAATGTCTAGGAAAGCAAATATTTGTTGGATTTTTTGTAAATACAAAAGAACCCTTCAGACTCACCGTGCAGCCACCTCAGAACTACAGCTTCGGTGGACAACGCAGCTCTGGGCAGCTTACAGGCAAGCCCGCAGGCGCCCGGCCAGACTAGAGGGGTCGCTGGTGCGCGGTGAGCCGAGGACACCCTGGCCGACCTAACCCTCCCTCACCCACCACAGGGCGGCGCTCGGCCAACTGTGCGGCGCCCCCTGGGAGCTCCAGTCCACGGTCGGCAGTGGAATAACCTGGACTTGAACCGGCGACCTCCAGGCTATAGGACGCATCCTGCACTCCACTCGGAGTGCCTTTACCAGATGCGCCACTCGGGAGCACCCAAAAGAACCCTCTTTTAAAAAAAGGTTTGATTATATTGTTAAAACAGACAGCTCACAGACCTTCCCCATATGAAAAAAACAAGGAAAGACGGCTGAAGGCATAAACCGAGGGCCAACAAAAAGAACCAGGCGAAACTACAAGAAGAAAGTCAAGACTATACATATTAAACTCTCCTGTAAGTACTCATTCAGATTTCCTGTGGAAATATTAGAGGGGTTATTTATAGCTTTGGTGGACAGGCATCCCTCAGATCACAAGCCTCAAAGAAAACGACTGCGGGGACTTTGTATTAAAATGCATTATGCAGACAGCAGCTATGCTACTTCAGATAACTACAGAGCTAGCTTTACACCTCATTTCCATAACTCCATTAACAGTAGCCAGTGCCAGTAACATGCTGCTCTAGCTATCAATGAAATAAGCAGAACAGGTAGTGGTTTTGAGGTTCCTGATTTTATCACCCAATTTTCAAGGCGATCAGGCAATGCAATTCTCACCAATTAAAATCTCAACAGGATATAAACTAATGAATGTGAACAGAAATCACATTGACCCTCAGCAGTCATTTTTTGTTTCTAACAGAACCCAGTACAGTTAAAAAACTGGAATTTCTTTGCCAGTACAACTGATTCAGTAAATTTGGAAATGCAAAGAGGTCAGTAATTTGTGTCCCCAATGAAAACATATTTCTGATTCGGCCAATTCATTGGGTGAGTTTTCCTTTCTGAAAAAAAAACAAAAAAAACTGGGCTCATGACAATTGAGTTAATAACTTTCAGAATCTAGCCCAGAGTTACTAGTTACAATAACTGTGTTTCTCAATAAAAAAAACATCACCAGGATTTCGTCTCTTAAAATGAACTATTTATAAATTGGGAAACCTTGGAAGCTCTAATAAATATATTTAGAAACAGTCACTGAACCTCTTTGTTGGCTTTGTCTGTCAAAGCTGCTAAAGTGAGCGTGGAAACTTAAGATATACAGTCGTGTCTATGACCCCGTTCACACTAGTGGGCTGGCCCAGGGCTGCCCCATATTAAGGTCTGCAACCCTGTTCACATTTGTGTTTTTAAGGCAACTTTGCGCATTCTCATATGCGACTGAAAAGCAAGCCTAAAATGTGGCAAACTGCTCGTTAAACTATTCTATTGTTTACTCGTTATTAATATCATTGTTATTATTCACTAGTCTCTAACCATTACCAGTAAAGACTGAACATTAGCATTACCCCTTCTCTTGGAAGATTACCGAACATATGGTTATATAACAAAACCCTTGTCCCACATGTAAACGACAACTTCATTAAGGGAATCGACCTAATCTAAATACAGCAATATGCTGTCGCATGTCAAATACACTTTGCTCAACAACATGCACGATACGTAATAAACCACTGCTCTAGCGTCAGTAGAATAACAATAATAATCACAATAACATGCATTGAAATATTACAGTGAGGGTCTCACCCTCACATGGTGCATCAACGATCTTAATATTTGTGGATGAGAACAGTATTGTGTGTGTAAAAGCAAGCAGCTAAAACAAATTGTCAGTATTTTAATGTAAAGAGGCACACTTCTGTAGCTATGTATATCATTGCGTGCAAAATAAACAATGATGGCTGAATATGCCAAGTCACCTGCACCATTAGTGATCATTACTGAGATCCACAATCCTGCAGTTTTTTTATATTTATTGCTTAGTTACTAAATAACAGGAAGAAAATGTATATGAGAAAAGGCGGCCCTGAGCTGCCTCAAATCGCAAGTGTGAATGGGGTCTATGATGACTCCAGAAAGCACTATGCCAATAAAAGTGTCAAAATAATCACGAGTAAAATCAAAGCCAAAACGGCGCAGAGCAAACCGATGACCTTGAGGCGAATGCCCGTTTCCCATCGCCAGTCAACCGTGTCTTCAATAGACAACTTAATTCTAGTTAACTTTGAATGGCAACTTCTCATCAACCTCTCACTGTAGTTAAGCTTTTGAAGTAACATTATGGTTCTTACCTGCCGCTGTTTATTATGCTGACTTGCAAACTTGAGGAGTCCTTTTCCATTAAGCTATGCTATATGGTTCTCTGGATCAATCAAACTGCATCAACCGAGCACTTGTGACTGGGGGACCTTTTGCTGGTCCACACGGAATTGGCACACCACTGGGTCTGACCTGCCCTCTGAATCAGATTTGCAGCATGCTATTCTCTGATGCCTGTAAGGAGTCAAGTGCAGCTGAATGCCACCACTGCCAGTTTTCAGGGCTTCATTTACTAAACATATTGGTTAATTTGAGTGCTCTTTCATTCTGTGTTTCCTTTCATCTCACTGTGGCTCCTCCACTCATCATAAACAGTGTTATTATTTGTCTTGTGTAATTTGCTATCACAGGCTGCAGCTGCACAGCCCCATCCATTCTGCTTCCCCAATTTAACTGCCAGATAAAAGGTTAAGTGAGTCGTAAGCAATCAGAGTGACAAAAAAAACTGCATTTTACACCCAATGAACTCTGTAAAGAAAAAGCCAATGTAAATTGTGCAAAGATCTTACATAACTGATCAGGGTTAGTTGGGGGGGGGGGGGTATTGTGTATTTTCCAATTGATAAAACGTCTCTCCCTGTCATGTATTTTACTCTCACTTAACTGCTTAAGGGATTTCTTTGTGTAGCTTACAGAAATTATAATTGTAGAATGATTCCCAGTTTATTACTGCAACAATTACAACATTTTGTCGTGTCATAGGAATTTCTGTACCCATCAGTACAGGTAAGTTTCCCAAGCCTTTGCCACAACGCAGTGTCATTTTTGATTGGGAGTCAGATTTGATTGATCCAAGGTTCAGAAAGCATATTGCATCCCATTAACTGAAAAACACTTGTCGTGTGTGTGTGTGTGCGCACCTAGATAGTCGTGCTCATGATCATGTTTGTTCAGTAGATTTCGCACTTTGAAGATGACCTTTTCTCTATTCCAAAATAACAGTGTAGCTTTGTTTAACTTTCACTATTCAGCCAGTGTTGTACCGCTCCATCTCCTGGGGTGCTGTATTCCAACAGAATGTAAGGAGATTGGATGCGCACTGCATTTCCTAATTATGCAGGATAGCTCCATTTGCCAATGTAAAACAAAGCTCAGGGGATTCAAAACCTTCCAAATATAAATAATTAATTGTCTACTGTGTACACCACTACTTGACAGAACAAAACTTTTGGGGAATCGCTGTACAATACTGCACTGACCTCATTTGCATACTGTTAATCCATGCAGGCTCCTGTCATTAAGCCACAGTATTCATGACCAGAAAAATCAGAGAGCATCCGCTTTCACTGGGCTGTAAATGCCATCTGAGCCATCCTGCTAATCAGAACCTGTCTCAGAATGAAACGCAGGGCCTTGATGTTGGAGGCTGTGTGGTCCAGTGGTTAAAGAAAAGGGCTTGTAACCAGGAGGTCCCCGGTTCAAATCCCACCTCAGCCATTGACTCATTGTGTGACCCTGAGCAAGTCACTTAACCTCCTTGTGCTCCGTCTTTCGGGTGAGATGTAGTTGTAAGTGACTCTGCAGCTGATGCATATTATTATTATTATTATTATTATTATTATTATTATTATTATTATTATTATTTATTTCTTAGCTGACGCCCTTATCCAGGGCGACTTACAATTGTTACAAGATATCACATTATTTTTACATACAATTACCCATTTATACAGTTGGGTTTTTTACTGGAGCAATCTAGGTAAAGTACCTTGCTCAAGGGTACAGCAGCAGTGTCCCCACCGGGGATTGAACCCACGACCCTCCGGTCAAGAGTCCAGAGCCCTAACCACGACTCCACACTGCTGCCCACTACTCACATGTGTGAACTACTAACATAGTTCACACACCCTTGTCTCTGTAAGTCGCCTTGGATAAAGACGTCTGCTAAATATAGGAGGCTGTGTGGTCCAGTGGTTAAAGAAATAGGCTTGTAACCAGGAGGTCCCCGGTTCAAATCCCACCTCAGCCACTGACTCATTGTGTGACCCTGAGCAAGTCACTTAACCTCCTTGTGCTCCGTCTTTCGGGTGAGACGTAATTGTAAGTGACTCTGCAGCTGATGCATAGTTCACACACCCTAGTCTCTGTAAGTCGCCTTGGATAAAGGCGTCTGCTAAATAAACAAATAATAAACAAATAATAAATAATGTTGGACTTTTTTTATTGCATGGTTTTCCAACCCAGCACATATTTAGATCCCTCACGATTTAATACTGGTCTTCTTTGGAGGCATTCTCTAACTGCCTTCATGGTTCACTTCAACACCAGCATTAGGATCTATGTAATTTGACAGCTATTACAGTGAGAAAGGGCTGCCCCATTTTCTGTTGCCATGGGTGCACTGCATATTAACAGCTACGTGATTGGCCCTGATGAAAGACATATTTCACAGTCTCAAAAGGTGTCTGTTTGATTTGTAGTGGAGAGCTTGAAATCTCATCCTAATGCTAAATGATTATTCTGCAGCCAAGACCCACATTCTGTAGAAGATGCTTATCACACTGAAAGCAACCCACTGGGCGCAAGCATTTACCTTGCCTCTGCATACACAAGAGTACTCCCAAACCAGTGTATTGTTGTATTGAAGGCCACTTTAAAAAGTTATATTGAAACAGGAAAACTAGACCTTTGTTCTGAGAGCTGGTCCATGCATGTTTCTTTTGTTTGCTTTAAATTTTCTCAGCTGGATATGTATGCAAGTCATGGTCAATAAAAGAACTGAACAAGCCTAAAAGGTGAAAGGGTCTCTATGGTACAGGGAGTACTTACAAAAACAATTAGAAAAGAGGAACTTACTATTACTAAATAAAGTTGCCAAAATGCCAACTTTGGTCCCTATTCACAAGTCTTGAGTTACTACTCATTGAACTTTGCCATGCTGGTGTTGGATTTTGAAAAGCTTTGTGAATAGGGCTTATAGTACTAGTGATGCAACGTGTAACTCTTATATATTCACAAACAGAACTTTGCCATATTTTTAAAAAGTACTTCTTAGTCCCAAGATGTAGAGGCAACTTTATATTTCCTGCATTCAAGCCTTCAGTCTGGGACACTTATTGGGCAGTGTTTTGAGAGAGCTGGGGTACTATTCTGAGCTGTTGAGAGCATGTGTAATTCGACATTCATTTCAGGTAAAGGCAAAGCAATCTCTGCCAAAGACTTGGAAAAAATACATTTTGAAAATATTAGGTAGAGTAAAAATCAAGGAAATTAATGAACCCACAGAAGTATTAAAACATAAAAGCAAGACCTCTTTTTTTAAAGCACAAGCTATGTTTGATTTGTCCGGAAAGTACCGCTCTCTCTCAATAAAAAATGGTTATATGATGACGAAGCATTTTGATGTAGTAAGTTTAGTACTAATTATCTGTTTCTGATCTCCTGGGGGCAACAGGGTAAATGAATTCAGCCACCGTGTCCTACACTTGGTCTTCTAACCGACTCTCAACAAGGGTGCCTGCTGTGACAAATCCCTCACCAACACAAGAATTGGAGTTGAAGCGATCACATTGAGGCTCACCGTTATCTTTGCTGCTGTTCTCTTCCACAGTCATTTGCTCGGCCAGCTCGGACAGTGACTCGTCGATAGTCTGGCTCCCACGCAGGGTGAGTGAAAGCCGCCGTTTGAACTTCTTCATCTTTTCCATTAAGCACTCCTCTCACAGAAGCCTGCAAATCAAGCACATTTACAACATGAGCACTAAAAAGCATGACTCAGAGGGTGAGCACTGCAGAGGCTCAAAATCAGTCTGCTGTTTTCAACTGAAGTTTGAAGAACCCACGCAATTTCTCTAAAGATAACAAAATATATACATCACAATGAAAATAAAATGTCCTGGGCTGGACTGGAATGAAATTAAATAAAAGTGAAGGACAGTAGAGTGTCCCCAGTGGTTTGAACTGAAGGAATTAACGTACAGCTTGCAATAGGTGCTAAAGCCCTTTTTGCTTTTAGAGGCTTTGTAAATTACATTACATTACATAATGATATACAGATTTGCAGTACTTACTGTTATGCATTGAATATCTTAGTTTAATAAGATATTCAATGCATAATACTAGTTTTCTGCATAGTACCATCTTGTGCTATATTTATTAATCTGTTTTCTAATCACTTGCTTCAAAGTCTTTCATTCCATCAACATGAGGCAATCCAATTGATTTTAATGAACTTACTGTAGCTACCGGAACATGTTAAAGGAGAGTGTGTTCTTTATCAAGGAGGCATAATGAGGACACAACCTCATCGTTGATGGCACTTAATTGGCATGATGGATCAACAATTACAAACAGTAGCTCAGCACTCTGAAGAACCGGGTACAATCCTGGTGAGAGGGCAGCTTAGGGAGAAGACCAAAATCTTGAGATTCAAGAACAGTTTGTAGAAAAATGTAATAAATAAATAGTGCCAACATCGTGACACAATCATTTATTTTTCTCTGTGCTAGACTTTCGTTATTAATAAGCTAAAAAAAAGTTGTATACTGTAGTACTGCCGAGTAAAATAAACTGTATACCCAACCTTACCCATGCAAAATAGAGAAGTTCATGTGAAAGAAAAAAAACAGTGTGAAAGCCTGATGTGGTGCAATACAGTACAGGGTTGGCTACAGTGCCAACCATCCATCTTAAAATGAAAATTAATCATTTGCTGCAAAAACCCTTAACTGCCATTAAAGTAATACACACCTACTGTAACACTATGGGCAGCGCTCAGAAACAGGAAACACCTTGAGAGAACATTGTCCTGAAACAAACTCCTAACCAGTGAGCTATTTCCCACCGCATTGTGTCCAGCTGCTTTGCACTCCCACTCCACCTCCACAGCCAGCTTCAGCAGGGAGCAGTACAACCTGACGCTCTCCTCCACAGTCAGGCGTCAAAACAATTGCATACTGTGACCCGCAGATAACATTTAATAAACCCTGCTGGCACAACACACCATCTACCAATAAGATTATGCATTCGGACAACTAATGTCACTGTGATTACTGTACTGTGAAGTTGAGCAAAGGATGCACAACTGGGGCTTGAGATGCTCGGCACTGGTTAAGCCTGTGAATGCTGAACGTGTGACTGGCACAGACAGGCGTAGACAGGCACAGCTCTTGCTCATCTCACAGCTGTTCAAGTCCTGTCTCTCTCAGCAACTGTACTGTAGCTGCAGAAATGTTGACACGGCCTATGGTTGTAAGAAGGCAATGTTCAGAATAGTTTTATATGTAAATTAGTTAGTTACTCATTCATCCATGGTATACATGCTATTAAGTGGTTAAATTGCTCCTAACACAGTTGGCAGAATGAATATAGTTAGATAAAATTAAAAATACTGCATTCCTTTGAATTTAAGACGCCCTCAAATTTAAGATGCAGTCGTCCAGATTTACCACCCTCAATTTGAGGAAAAAATAAATCAAATAAATATGCATTTACAAAGATACAACCTCAATTACGCTGTTGTATCGTACAAAACTGACACGAAACAGTGTTGTTGTAGATTAACCACAGAGCTTGTTTATTGTGCTGTGCACTGTATAATACTTAAGATGGCGTTTCTGTCGTACACACACCACTCACTTATGACATCACACATCCTGACAACAGCAAGTACAACACGACACAACACTCCATGGCATCAGGCAACATGTGACCCAGCAACCACAACAGCATTGAACTGTGGTATTGCTTGGCATGTCGAAAAATACGGGTGCATTTCCGATCTGTCCAAGCTGGAACTGTTTGTTAGAAATGCTGAAATTGTAAACATTTCTCTTAGAATTCCTCAGGAAGCTTGGTTTGTCTTTTCTCAGCAGTAAGTCACGTTGCTGCTTGTGTATCAGGGCAGACGCCTTTGTTGTCTTTTCTTGGCAGTCAGTCATGTTGCTGTTTGTGTACTCGGATAGTCACGTCTTCTGTTGGCGATTTTAATGCACGCATCACTATACTGTACTCGAATTTAAAACGCAGGCTATTTTTCAGAAGAAAAAAAGTTTAAAAAGCGCGTCTGAAATTCAAAGGAATACGGTAGCTATACTGCATAAACACCTAACCTTACACCTAACCACTGTTGCGGTACTGTAGACCTGTGTTGGTATAACCTGTTCTGGAGAATGCAGTATACATTTAATGTGCAAGTAAAAACTGCAAGTACCTTTACCTTCAACCAGGCTTCTGAAATGTTTATCAGCGAATTAAAAGCTAACTTCAGCCCACAAAGTGTGTTTCCAAAAGAATATATTTTAAGCCACAACTAACAATATTCCTAAACCGCAGCTAATGAGCAGATCTGGGTAGCAGCCACTCATTTCCGCTTCCCTTTCTGAATGTCGTCAGCAAGGTTTTAATTAGCTCTGCTGAAACCAAGGGCACCATCTGTTAGACACAGGCAGCTTCCTGTGAGCTGTCAGAGTTGCAGGTAAGAGCACTCCTTCTCAGTGGGGAAGACGGCCTGTAATGATCAGCTGAAAACAACTTGAAATTCCTTTTACTTTATCAGATACACTAGTCTAAGTGCAGTACCCATGATGTCTTTGACTTTCAGTTTCCCAATTAACTGGCATATGATCAAATAAAATGGGGCATTGAGGGAGTTTGTAGATTAGGCCATAGGGTCAGAACATGGTGGAAAAATGTGCTGTGTCCTAATTCATACTATACCATAATTACTACAATTTAATGAGAAATGTATTATGTGCTAAATATTCTTCAATTTGAAGCACACTCTTGGCAAAGCTATGTATTACTCAGTCACATGGTTCTGGCATTACAGCTGGTTAATCTCTTATTCCATATATTCTAATTTCCCAGTTCTCACAAAGAATGCAATGCTTTCTCAATTGTTCATTACAAATGGTTTTCCAATTACAGATGAAGTGCTCAAAACAAACTGTGTCCTATACAATGAATACTAACTTGACATTTGCTTTGCCTGCATCCCAGGGTCATTTTCAGGACTACACGATTGAGCAGGAGCATCCAGATGTACAGTACTCGCTGCCACCTAAATACTGTGCAATTAGAAATCCATCCCAGCTGCTCTTTCAGAGCTGTAGCTGTAGTACCTGCAGTGATTTAGAGGAAACATCTCAAACCCCAGTGCACTAGAGCAGACATTTTGAAAAGAGCTTTGAAACAGACTTTAAAGTTATACGTGTAAAACGTTGTCAGGATGTTTACAATGAAAATAAATTACAGGTATGTTATTTAAACAGTTGTGGCAACACATGGGGATGTATAATGTTATATTTTTCATAATCTCGCTACTTACTCTTTAACCTCTCTGCTGCTATTTTTCAACACGAAAAACCCTGCATCCTCTTGGAGAGAGTAGTGACAAAATAAAGCTGCGAAAACAGCTGCTTTTGAACAAGCCACCCAAAGTACAGCATAAAGATCAGTTAATAAAAGTACAATACCAATGGCTAGTTAATATGCGTCTGACACATTTTGCTTAATCTATAGTGCATCACTTGAAAGCAAAACATTGAGGTCTTCGACAGTTTACAAATTCAACAGTAATTACAACTGAATGCTCTTCAAACAGTCTTCACTGAAGGCATCTGATGGCTTTTTACGCAAAGCTATATAAAATACTATCAGAGGGCATATCACCACATAAATGCTTCAAGGTCTGAGCAAGTACAGTAACAAAACAGCACTGATCAGGGACCTGAAATAATGTTGTTACGTCAAGAACAAATTCAACAGAATAACTGACAGGGATGTTTTTATGTCACTACTGCATCCTTAAGTGGACAAACATGTCTACAAACACCTCTTTCTCTTAATATAAACCAGGTGGAGGGCCCCTGTGTGTCCCAAGCTTGTTTTGCAGATAAAGTGTATTACTCTTTTTTGTACATTCTGTTCTACCTTTCCAGTTCAAATGTGTCAAGTTGAAGTGTGTAATCCAAACAAAAGACAGTGATGTATTTATCAGGCAGCTGAATCAAAAACAAACCAGCATTCTTGAGAAAATAACCAAACGTGCATACAGTACTTTGCTGGAATGAATTACATGTTTATTAGCCTGTCTTTTTCACAGTAAGGAATCTGCAACAATTTAATCTTCTTCACATACAACATCTGTTTTGGGCAGCATTTTCTGGAGGAAGGGGAGGGATCGTAAAACTGATCAAAGCCGGCAGTTTCGTCCTGGGAAAGGGGCAAGTCGAGAGCTAATGTATGTTGATGTACATTCTTTACTATCTCTGTCTGTACCTTTCTGTTTGGTTTGATTTTGGTTACTTTCCCCAGACATACTGGGTGAAATGCAACTTTGTTAGCCCCTGCCTGAACCTGCCTCAGTTGACAAGCTCAGAAAACACCAGACCTGGACTGGTGGCTGCAATGAACACCTGCTCCCATGAACACAACTAAAACTGCATTTTCATTTCTTCTCATTTCCTGGTCAGCAAGCAAATGTTTGATCCTTTTGGATCAAGTCCACAACCGTGGGCCTGTTTGAGTCCAATGATCATCACAAATACAGAGGCAGACCCATTCTGACATGGGTTTAAGTGGGAGCTATCCAGAACAACACTTCAAATCACGGCTTGTATGAAATACTGACTGACACCTAAAAGGAGCAAACAAATGACAGCAAAAGTCCACTTTTTTTGCTTGTTTGCGTTAGAAATGACAGACCATCGTTTATCCCTCTCTTGTACTCCATCTCTATACAATGTAAATTACTTATCAAATTTGCTTTGGTGTGTGAAGCTTACAGTAAACTGACACATGGTCGTCTGCTTCTTTTTTATATTAGGTCGGAATTACCTTTTATTATTAAACTCAATTGCACTACCTAAAAAGAGACAGCACCCCCCATACCCACTGTACACCCCTGTCGTCCACAAAAGGTACATGCCTTTAAAAGAAAAAGATGCTCTTTCAATCAAAGGCTTGGCTTCAGTTACCCTGGCTTTTATCTCTCTGCAAACATGTAATTTTTCTCTTTCATGCTGTCAGAACAGGGTGATAAATCACACCTTGTGCTCTGGGTTTGAAGACAAGATACCCCAGCCATTACATATTTTACTGCGCCGGTTCCGTTTTTTGGAATTAAATGGAACTTCTAGTATCAGATTACTATTTTCTTAGAAGTGACAATTGTATTTTCGGTCAAACAATAAACTATTTAATAATCTATAGAGCAACATTTCAGACAAAGTCCTTCCTCCTTAAGAAACTGAGCCCTTTGTAACATACGTTTCTTTAATAAATAACAACAAGAAACCAACCACAAGCACCACCAACCATACGTCACCATGGCAACATGAGCCAAGGTGGTCTCTGGGGCCTGCTCAGTAGTTGTCACGATCTGGCAGTTTCATCAAAAACTCATGAATCTGGATCGCTCCTGTACCTGGCGGCATCAGAACCCAAGAAACAATTAAACCAAACTCTGCGCTGTTTTTCTCTAAATTTTACCACTGAGTGTTTTTTTTTCTTTTGCACTACACATTTACATGAACAAATAAAATGAAACAAAACAAAACGCCGCAGTCATGTACTGTATATGCTGTAATATACTACAGCAATGCGAGGGGTCTAATCTGAGGGTACTCCACAGCAACAAGCTTCTGGATCCTTTTAATAATGAACAAGGAAGGAAGAGAGCTACCGAAGATCCCAGCAAGTCTGTCAACGCAGTGGGGAACCTGTTTTAAATCAAACCATATTCCTTGCCCAGATCCTAGGCTCCGATGCACCAGAATGGTAATAATAATAACAACAACAAAAACAATAACAATAATAAAGCTTATATAACCAAATTCCTCACATCATTGGCCTTTCATCAGCTTCCATTACTGCTGTAGTCTCTAATGAGTCAGCATGTGCTGCTGCAGTACAACTGTCTACGATGACTGTACCGGCATGAGGGACCATTTTATTAAACCATAACACTATAAACATCACCCAAGGCTACTACAGACTTCCGTCCCTGACCCTGGAATTAGGTACATGCGTGTCAAATGTGGACTCAGCAACTTTGAGCATACAGTACAGTTAAATCATGCAGTATGCCTTACATACACTTGTAGTTCCTGCAGGTTTTAACCACAGTAAGGCATATGTTGAGAGATTCCTTGGCCCAAGGCCAGTGGGGTAGCTAGGTTTTAAACACAAAAGGATCTTGTACAGTAGCTCTCAGTCCTTTACTCCAACCACATACAGCTTCCCTAGGTATGATGCAATGCAATTCTGTACATAAAGGTATCAACATGTAAATTGGGTGAGTTTCAAACTTTTATTTAAAGAATTAAAAATAGCTATATATTTAAAACTTCTGTGGCTCATGTTTGGTCAGGGAAGCTTGACATTTTAAAATGTACTCTAGAGGGTCCCTCCCTGTGACATTGTGTTCTGCGTTTCCAGTCCCATCCACTCAAAACAGTGAATATACAGCAAATAGCCTGGCTGACCTCCTCTGGTACAGGGCTCTGCTCCTATGAGCTAGCCCTGATACTGCACAACACTTACCCAGTGCACTGCAGGAGTTGCTTTTTTTTGTTTTTGTTTGTTTGTTTGTTAGTAAGCCCATTTATTTGACGGTATCTACAGTACGACCGGGTCCAAAGTAAACAAAATGTGGCAATGCGCCATATGTAGTTAACTCTCTGCACTGTGGAACCTCAATGCCATGTGAGAAGGTTAATTAGAAACATGACATGGCCCACTTCAAGGCTTTTCAGGGGCTGTTCCAGCCCAACATGATTACATGTTGCAGAAGTCCTTGAATTAACTGATCAAGTTAATGTAGATAGCACAACTGACAGCATGCAGTACAGTATTTTAAGACTTTTATAGGAGCTGTACAGGATGAAGGGGGGAGAGGAAAAGAACAGTGACAGATCAGATATAATAATGAGCTTACAGTAATTAGGTGACTCGAAACTCAAGGGGATTTGAAAGGCAACACTGCTTACCTGAGCGGCTTCTATTGTAGCTTCTTTGTAGGTAGTGACAGACTGCATTCTGCATAAGAGCACCACACTGTATTTCTTAGCATCATACTGTACAGTATGTTGTATTTGAACTTCATTGCTAGAGCGAATGATTTTCCCAGATCAATACAGGTCATGTGACTATTGCTGCTTTGGACAGGATGGACTATGATGCATTTAGGAAGAACATTGGACTGCAACTCAAGTTAATCCTTAAATCAAAGACTATTGCTACCAGATATATTTAAGAAACTAACCCTTCTAGTGGACAAGCACTTTGACAGTTATTATACTGCAAGTTTTTTTTAATTATTATTACTATGTTTTAAAAGGAATCAGCATTCATTATTTTTGTCACATACAAGATACCCAGCATAGATTAACAGATACTTTTAGCCCCAATTCTCAAAGATTTTAGATTTATAATACAACCCTGATTTTTGGTGACTGCAGTAATTAATTGCATGACACCTCACAAAGTGAAGCATGGTGCTATACAAGATTGCTGGTATTCTGAATTACATTTATTTTTAAAAATCAATACTAATGCTTTCCAGAACATAATGCGAGTGCAGCCAACCTGCCCCACCTCTGAGATAATATTACAAGCCCACCTGGATTGGTCTGCAACACATTACATTTATAGTACAGCGAGGCTGCTGAAGGAGAGACCCTCAATTATTCATGGTCAGCTTTATGAAGTGCGACCCTGGGTCAATTCCTGAGAGGAAAAGCTGAACACATTTCGCCTGCCTTTTTTCTCTCGGTCACAGACAAACTGAACAGTAAACTGATAAACATGAAGCAGCACTAAAATACAAAATGATTTACAGTTTTAAAACCCAAGTTATTTTCACTTAAGTACAGTAAATGCAACACTACTTTACTTGATTAGCTGTTACAGGGAGCTTACCCCAGAGGCTAACATCATTCAAACCAATGTTTTTGTTGTGGTGGTGGTGTCATACCTCTGTTTAAATTCTGGGAGGTTAAACATGCTCTTCAATGTAAACACATTTAAAAAAAAATAAAAGGCTGTGACGTTTGTCTCTTGTTTATGTTCAAGTAACACTCTCATGTATATTTTTCCAAGGAAATCAAAATACAGGGAGGAAGGGAATAAAAACAAGCAACCACTTAATACTGTATAACATGTGACCCTGACGTACGTGGCATGTTATTATTTACAACAATACTCCCTCATTGCCTGAGACTAGCGCTCGCGTCATAAGAATAACCATGGTTAGAAACAATAATACATTTGTAAGGTTTCATGTAATCAAAACAAAACAGCAACACACAGTACATGCAGTATCAATCGAATTCTGTTCTCAAAGGCCCATTTTTTTATTTATTTTATTTTTTTATTTTTAAGACAGCTCCTTTTTACAAACCAACTGCCAACTGAGCATCTTATATCAAAGTCTGCCTGATCTACTGTCTCCCCATCATTAAACATGAATTGAAAAAGAGGGAGGTGCAGCCTTCATAATGCTACACACACAAGTCAGGGATTCTTTTTGCATAAAACTAATCTGGTCATGTGAGGCACATGCGCATGCATTTAAGGTGTTTTTTATTTTTTGTTTGTCTATAAACTCTATATAAAGTTGTTTTTTTTTCATTATTAATTATAATTCATCAAAAAGATGTCCAGCCTGCACACATGCACACCATGATTCAGTACAATCCTGCTTGCAGTATTACAGCTGGATTGCTCTGCGGCTCATTGAGATGTGAGTTGCCCTCTGGGTCACATACTTAAATCAGCAGATGAAATGGGATTTCAAACCAGGATATCCGATTCAGGTTACACTGTGTCATGACTGCAACAGTTTATTGCTGTTTGCTTAATCTGTGGTGTGGAAATACGTAAATGTAATAATCCCAGCTGTAGTTTTTCTTTGGGACAATGTGCGCCAGGGTCAGTAAAAAACAGGATTTTTTTGTGTTGCTTCGTCATTAATCAAATCAGGGACAGCTTGAGCTACAACTCTTCATTTCCTTTTTGGGCCATGGTAATTGGATCTAATTTTTCAGTTGATATACAGTAGAAGTCATCTGGTGTGATGACTATACGTACTAAGATTTTATTTGAGCATCTTGGAAGACATGCATATGACTCCCTTTGCTATTGCAAAGACAGACAAAAAGATAACCCTAACTACAAAAGGTAATGCAGTATCCAACACTTAATTATCAATGCCTCATCAAGCAAGCCTGAGCATGTTGAAGCGTGGGGGCAACCGATACACTAACAGCAGGAAGAGAAAATGAAGGATGGCATGCTCAGCCAAATGCACCAGAAATCAAAACACCCAATAATACCTCTCAGCTGCCTGTTTGGGACATGGTGTAGGCCGACTCACAGCCTTCCTTAGATCAGCTCCAGTGGGCTTTTCTGGGAAACCCCTCAAATTATTGGGAACAGCAACAGACCATATCAATGACTTTGAAGTGACGCTGTAATTAATGTTTTTGAAAGACACCATCTCCAATCAGAATGCATTGCTTTACAGAATTGTGACAACTACATTCTGCAACCGGGCGTGTGAAGAGGCTGAAGGTCTGTACCATGACTAGTTTTGCCTTGCAGCACTTGTTTCACAAGAGTACCACAGAAAATCTCCACACAAAATAAGGCTCCTGTCTCAACTTGTTCAAATCAGCAGCATGTGAGATTTCAGCATAATTTCAACTCCCACACGGCATGACCCAAGAAAGCAAAACCTCTGCTTCCTCTCAAAGAAAGTGAACTGACAGACTATTCGCTAATTTCCATTATTTTCTAGGGCCCATGTTAAAATGTTAGCAATATACTGCAAGGGTCTACATAAGTGTGAACCAGGTTGACTCAAAGTGCAATATCTGTTAATTTGAGCCTGTTAAAACTGGAACCAAAACAACTAAGTAACATAATCCAAGTTCTGTTAGGCACTGTTAGTGTGTTTGTCTATCATTTTGTAACATTAATATGATTTTTTCTCTTTTAAAAAAAGGAGTTAAAGAATGGAGGAAATGCTTTGAAAATATGGCCCAAAGGACACTTCATTTCACAAATCCCACTGTGAGTGGCTCCACCTGTCTGGTGGGTGGGGCTCATGTCACTAGCAAGAATTGTTCATGTCATCACCCACAACTTTAAAACACTCAATCATAAAATATAGAAAAAAAAATAAAAGAAACAATTCTAAAAGGTATGCATAAGTTTAAGAAGTCATTTGGTTCGAATGAAAGCCTGGCAGTTCATTCTAACCTTGCAAATTCTCAGCATTTCAGTTCTGCAAAATATTATGAGGATCAATTTTTCCAATCCAGATTTTCCCTGCAGTCAGTTCTGTTCAAAAGGACTTTAGTAATCCCAGTATATCCCTTCAAACAGCAGCAGTCAGTGTGACCCAAGGATTCTGTGGCAATCTGCCATCTCAACTTCAGTATACGGTATAGTAACGTAAAAAACGTTGTACATGTCGATTTTCTAGGCATTTTTGCGGGGCCCTTAAAAAGGGGGGAGTGACTAATAAACCGGTGCGACGTATGCGCCGGTTTGTCTAATATTAAACTACTGTACCAGCGCCACAATGGGATTACTACAGCCACGGTCTCGCAGAAACATAACGGTCAACAACCCTATTTATTTGTTCAGGATCTACGGCATTCAGGTCATGCTGCTAGGTAAAAACAAACCACTAAAATGTTTTGTTTACTGGTTATTAGGTGCACTGTTTAGTTTATTGTTTTTTTGCTTTTTAATTGATGAAGCAGCTCTGTTTAATACTTTTCTTTTAAATTTGAATTAATACAATGAATTTGTAAAAGCCAATACAGCAGGAACTATTTAAGTGTGGGTTTGGAAAGAAATGTTCAGTAAAGTAAAGATGATATGTTCTTGAACTTGTTTGGGTACTTAGGGTAAAATACCGGTAGTTTAATACAGATGTGATGTGCGATGTATAACTTGATTTTACACTGTTAATTATTACTTTTTAAATTTTGAAAATCAAATAGTTTCTAGCAGTTTAACTAAAAACAAAAATCAACACAGTAAAATTATCAATGGAATAGAATGTTGCAAACAAGGGTTATTTTGAAACTAAACCTGTGCATCTTTCTTTATTTAAATCGGTGTTGAGCATGTAGGAAAAAAATTAATGGAAAAAAATATTTTAAACACAAAAAAAAATTGAAGTCTCAAAAAGGGGGGAGCGACTTACGCCAGTGCGACCTATAAAATGAGTTTTATGGTAACAGATGGGCATAAAAAACTCATTTTTCAGGAAGCCTTGGTCCTTTCAGTTTAAACTGAAAATATAACAAATTATTTAAAAATTTTACAAAAGTAATGAGACTTTATTTTGACATGATTTGCACATAATTAAGAAAGCCACAAACCGCTATTAAAACAAGGCTTTATTAATCTAAGACAGCCACAACTGTTTGATGCTATTCAAGGTGAGCACGGTACAGTATGCTGCAGAGGAGAATGGCAGTAACAATGTAGTAACCGGACAGGATTTTGCTGCTACGGTATTGGATTAGGTTAACCATTTTAAAAGAAATCAGCAAAGGCAATTACAGTATGGTACAGAACATAATAGGTTTGCATAATTATCGTTTGATTTGCTAATTAATCCCAGAATCAAGCCTAGCTCATTAAAGTGCAGAGATGACATTACTAGTATTTAAATGCAACTGTGCTTGCCTTGTATTTCATAAGCATGTCAATCTAGCAAAGGCTCAAGTGTGAAATGACTTCTAAATTAACTGTACTGTGAAATGCAATTAAAAACTATACCTTTTTTAAACCCTGGCATGTCTACAGAGTGGTTCCACAGAAAAGCTTAAAGGAACAACATGTGAAAGGACTGATTTCAACTAGTCTGCAAGTCCGAATTTTGTTTTCTCAGACTGCATTTGTAAAAACAAAAACTGATCTGAAGTTCATTCTACAGAAACACACACAAACATGCCAGACCGAAGTAACTTTCAATTGTGAGCTCTTACTTCCTTGCTGCTGACAAAGGTAGCCATGATGTGATTCTCAGCATTCCTTTACTACCCCTCACTCAGTGATTAAACACTGCTCCGAAGGGGGGGGGGGGGGTTGCAAGAACGCCCAGACCTTCAAACAAGCCGGTGATAAAGGTCATAGCTGGCACCCAAGCCTGAGCTTGTCAGAGCCTGTCCAGCTCGAATAACCCCCTGCAGTGCTGATCTGCACACAAATTCAAGGCAAGGTTGCCCTAACCAACTTAACAGCAGGTGAGAAATTCTAACTTTTTACCTAGTAGATTCCTTGTTATATATTCTGTTGGCTGATCTTTAACATGCTCGGCCACAGGCAGGGAATTTTCCACTTACATTGAGTCCTGCTGAACTATGGGAATGGTCCATCTATGTTCTGGGATCAATGGCTACTTCAGGGAAGGCGAATACTGGTTTAAGGTTTCATATTGACATTCAAGCATGAATGATGGTCTCATTTGTCTCAAGGGAAATTAACCCTTGTCACAGGCAGTGGGGGTGGGGTCAAGTGATAGGTCAGGATGTCTTGAGTAAACAGAGGAATCAGCCAGCCTCTGCTTTATTTCTAGATCAATAACAAAATCAACAGTACTGCCTCTGTCCAGCCCGAATTCACAATATTTTAATTGGAAATGGTCCCTTATTCATTTTTTTAATTTAAAAAAGTTTCCATGCTACAGACTGGGTCCTTCCAGAATTCTGGTATAATAACGAAGTGAAACCTACAGTATATAATGTATGCAGTGTGTCCCGTTATAAGCACAATTCAATGGCCGAACATAACATACAATGCTGAGCAATAAAACAATGTCACCCCTTAGTAATATGACACCTTAATACCTTAAAACTAATTTCCAATTGGCACCTGCAGACTGTCATTTATTTTTAGTTCAATAAAATGATCAGCCCTCATTAGTAAACACTGCTTTACAACATGTACTTTAAACACCTATAGTAAGAAATGCGCACTTACTGTTGGCTATTTAACTCGCTTGTGTTTTAACCGCAGAACCTGAAGCGTTCACTACTGTACTTGGGTTTAGAATTTCACAATGAACCCCAAAATATTTTAGTGCAGCAAATGAGAACGAAAACAGCAGCACTTGCATAGTGCATAACCTTTACAATTCATCCTGAAAATGTCACCCAAACTGATAACGCTTCTCTTTGTTTCTCAAGGAGCTTTTAGAAATTCAAAAACACAGGCCTGATCAATAAAAAATCAATTAAATGAAGGGCCTTTGTGACACTATACTCATGCTTAAATGTATAACTGATAAGTAAGCAAACACAATGCCAGCCAAATGATACTGAGGAGGACAATAAATGTACTCACACCACAAGCTTCCTATATACCTGCTTACACTAATTATTTGTTAGAACGCAGTTGCCAGATAAGCACTGCAAGAAAAGAAAAGACAAGGTTCCTGGTGTGTTTAGTTAACATGCTCCTTTGTGACTGTTTGTGTTGGTCTCTGGCTAGATGAGGCCAAGTTGTAGATGAAGTGGTGCTTGGTCTCTTCTGAACAGTTTTCTCTGCTGCTATGTCTGCTTGTCACTTGCTGCCTGTATCCTGTACGATGATGGGAAGCTCTGAAAAGCGGAGTAATAGTAGCTCTATCAAACAGCACAATGAAGCTCAGCCAATGAAGCTCAGCCGTAAAATAACCTGAAATACAGAAAATAACGATTAAAACACAATGCTCACTTGCGTGGAGTGCAGGATGTGCCCTATAGCCTGGAGGTCGCTGGTTCGGGAACACAATGCTCACAACTGCAAATAAATGATTAGAGTTCGTAATGTATTCTTTATTTAAAAATGATCCAATGTTCTGGCCATCAGTTAGGCTTTCAACAGAGGGCAACGAGAAAGCAAATACAACAAGTCTCATATCGTGCAAAGTGCATTGCATGACAGCACTCGAAACAGTGATGTCAAGCATCACCCCATAGGACAAGTGGAATCTCTGTCATTCACTTTCAATTCCAAATCCTGGTATTCTACGATAAAATGACACAGTACAGTGTTTATAAAGAGAAGTTATGAAAGGTCAATAGCAACAGCAGCCTGCCGTCATGCTGAACGACAGATTCCGTAGAAGTCAGACTCACAGTGGAAGCGGCACAGCACGTAACAGACAGACAAAAAAAAAAAAAAAATACCCAAACTCATAATATAGTTTCAATTGCAGGGCACACAGTGTACTAGGAGACAAGAATATTTCTCACTAGATTTTATCCACTCAGATATCATCCCTCGGGAGACTGTAGTTATCTCTTAAATAAAGGCGTTGTGCAAACCTGACAGGCACGAACACAAGACAAACTGACCTATACATTACCAACTAACTGTTTTTTCTGGCCCAACTATCAGATTCTATCATCCCTCAAATATGTGAACATACTAAACATCCAATTAATCTAAAACACATCACTGGCTTATACAATCTATTTTTTTTTATTGAAGTCTAACAGCCTCTACAGTAGTTATAATATACTTTAAGTTTCCCTGAAGACCACTTGACTTCATAATCAGCCAAGCTTGATTAGCCACAGTGTATAGGTAACAAGCAAAGGGTTGTCTTATTAAACTCATAGTAAAACTAGGAACGGATCTAACTGCTATGCAATGGGAGTCCATTACCATCCACTCCTAGTATATCCTAGGTCTGGAAAACCTAAATCATTTCTAAACAAGAAACATACCGTGTTATGCTGTATGACCTCATGTATGTGAAATATGACATCATCACTAAATTCCATATGTAAAATGTAATCAATTCATCCAAACATATAACCACCAGGGACCGGCATCTGAAGTACTTGTAGCCTACTTCTCTTGAGTGAATTATTATTATTATTATTATTATTATTATTAGTAGTAGTAGTAATAGTAGAAGTAGTAGTAGATGACCTTGCAATACCATAGGAAATCCATCATTCAATTCAAAAGAAAATTATTAAAGTGGGCAAAACAATTAGAGTTATAGGTAGGGCTTCTGTTTTTCGGGTTTTATTAATTGTATTTTTCGGTGCTTATTTTGAACTATTTTCAAGTTTTATGTAAATCGTTTTTTTCGGTGCTTTCGTTTTTGATAGACTGTATGAAATTAGTGTTTTCGGTTACTTTTCAAAATGCTTGAGCTTTTTTTTCTGTCAAAATATGTATTGTAGTAACTCGACAGTATTTGCATACATATGCTGTACCTTCTTTCCTTTGCTGTCTTCCACAACGAAATCCCTATGGTCACAGGCACATTCTTCTGGGGTTTTTGTGTGTAGGCATTTTTGTACATTTCACCACAATTCTGTTTTAAATCCTCTGTATCTTAACTGTAATACATCTTTAAATCCCGCTAACAAGCCTCCATCCTGACTGTAATCTCGTTTTAAATCTCGCAAGCGGAGTCTCCAATAGAAATGTAGGAATGTGCTGTCACTCAGTAGTTGGGGCGGGTTTAAAGTATTCAGAAAGAATCAATGATAGATGCAAGTCAGGAAGACAGGACATTGCCCACAGGAATGTATTTATTATTATTTTTGTAGTAGGTTTTATTTTTTAATGCAAAAAGGGTAAAGTCAACGTGAATTGATTAACCATTTCCACAGTCTTTCTGGTGTTTTCCGGTGTTTATTGGCTGTCCACCGATTTAATTTTTTTTTTGTATCGAGGGTGTTTTATCAGGTTTTATCACTTAAAACCAAAAATCAGAAGCCCTAGTTATAGGCTATACTCCAAACCACTATTTGTGCATTTATTAAAATATATTTTAAAAAATGTCACTATACTTCTCCATTTGACACAAGAAACTAACCTCAAGCAAAAATTGGGCATCTGGGTCGCCAGTTCGAGTCCAGGTTATTCCACTGCCAGTCGTGGACGAGAGCTCCCAGGGGGTGGCGCACAATTGGCCGAGCGCCAGCTAAAGTGGGGAGGGCATAGGACAGCCAGGGTGTCCTCGGCTCACCACGCACCAGCGACCCCTGTAGACTGGCTGGGCACCTGCAGTTCTGCCTGCAAGCAGCCCAGACCTGCATGGTCCTCTGACGCTGTAGCTCTGAGGTAGCTGCATGGCGGGGCTGCAGATTGAAAAGAAGTGGTCGGCTGAGTGCACATGTTTCGGAGGACACGTGTGTTCATCTTCGTCTCTCCCGAGTCAGCGTGGTGGTTGCAGCGGTGAGCCAGGCTTACGAATTGGGCATTTGAAATTGGGGAAAAAATGGGGTTAAAAAAAAAAAAATGGGCATCTGGGGGTCTACTGGTGGGTCACTAGGCCGCAGCAACATAACTTTGGTGGCAGCATTTGAGAAACACTGAACTCAATGAAACAACTGAATGCGAGCAAATAAACACCCACACAGTATCAGCAGAAGCTTCTTTAACTGCAGGGCTACAAAAAAGACACAACAGACCCTCAGCACAAGCAGGAAATGAACCTAAAACCTTCTGACCACAAACTCCTGAGTTACCAGTGTCACCAAAGTACAACTAAAACATATCAGGATTTAAATCTTCTCACCAATAATGAGTTCCACAGGCAAATCCATTTCAGCTGCTTAAAAGTAATGAAACACAAACCAGCAAATGTTCTGCTCAGTAGCAAGAATGTTATAATGGCTTTGAGGGTAGGGCTTGATTACCATGCGTTTACTGACATCCACCTGGCTGTTTAATTCAAGTGAAGTCCCTTTCTTGATGTCAGAAATCTATTTAATCCCTGCAATTAAATCTTCAAAGTGTCTTTAGAGTTGAGTTTTGACCTAGTAATATGAGAAATGATATGTACTGGAAATAGACTGAAGGTCCTCAGTAACTGATAATTGAATTTCAAATAGATTTAAATTATTTTAATACAGCCGCTTTTCAGATTTGAGCCTGTCTGTTAGGCTGAATGCCAGTGAACATGCCGACTGAAAAACCATGTGAAATAATGTACTACTTATAAAAAGGTTAAAAGTTTTCCTGCCACTGTGTTTTGGTGATATTGTTAAGCAAATTAGTTTAGTCTAATCCGGCATCTCTTGGGACCCCAAAATTGTGCAGAATTATACAGTGGTAACGTAAAATCTAGAAAGATATAAAATTACAAAAAATAAAAAACACTCAAAACACTCTACAGCATGCACCACACTCATGGGAAATGTGCATATTTACGCATTATACTTTGAAAAGAGAAATGACATGACTTGGTGCCGGACTGCAGAGTCAGACTTGCACTGCTTTTAGGCAGACAAGACTTACAAATCATGCTGGATTCCAGAATAGACAGGTTCCACACTGCAGTGGGTATCACACTATTAGTTTCTATAGGGATTTGGTCAGGACCCCAAAATTAATCTTAAGTATGGATTAGACAGACGTTACTGTAATCTTTCCATTTTTTTTTTCATAACAGTATAGACATTATTTATTTTTTATTTTACTCAGTGCACTTCATACAAGGTGTTTTTTTATATTTTGTAGAGGCCTATATGAAGATACAGACCAAAACACCTGCTATGAGCTCTCTCTGATTCTGTGCACGGGGGTCTGCTCAGCCTTTTTATTCTACATCTACTTCTTCAAATTATACTAAGCAAGAAAAAAAAATGACATAAATGACCATCTTTGGTGGCATTATCACAGCAAGAAGCATGTGGATAAATGCACTCAGTCCTACACTACGGTGTGAGCTTACTCGTAGCTCAATAATGTTACTTTTTAGATGCGTGTGTATGTATGCATGAATATATATGGCCCTTTGTACTTACAATACCACTCAGTCTACAGTACAGAGAACATGCAGCTGTACTCTAGTAGAACAGTAGCTCAATCCCATCCAAATCCACAGTACTCTCTAACTGATTAGCAGTTAGTTCAAATTTTCTGCAGCTCTGTTTTGACTGTGCAGCAAGTCCCTCTGCGGTAAAGCTTGTTACCAAATGCTGCATTCCAGCACAAAGGGGCAAAGATTTACTAAGACTGAGGAGCATAAATATCAGCCCTTCATCAGACAACCGAGGGGGGGAGGGAGCAGCAGACACTGCCGACAGCAAGCCCCGGGCTCTTCAGGGATCTTGCCCTCTGGAACACTGCCAAATAAGATGCTGCCTAATGAGTGGTGAAAACACTGGCTGAACTATTTATGATGTACTATACATGAGTCTGGCACTGAGCACTGCACATGCCTGCAGCTTGTCCGACATGCCAGAAGCACACAATCAGGAGTGTTAACTGCTCTACACGGTGGGATTTTTACAGCACTTGGCAATAAGTAAACCAACAGAAAATGACTCGGGAGAAGCGTTTGCCGTCAGCCGACCGCTTTTTTTCACACTGCGTTGTCCTCCGACCCTGTAGCTCTTGGGTGGCTGCATGGTGAGTCCGCAGTGTGAAAAAAAGCTGACGGCACACGCTTCGGAGGACAGCGTGTGTTCGTCTTCGCCCTCCCGAGTCAGCGCAGGGGTGGTAGCGGTGAGCTGAGCCTAAAAATAAATTGCCCATTTCCAAATTGGGGAGAAAATAATAAAATAATTGGCAACGACTAAATTTATAAAAAAAACTAAAAAACACAGTCGGCTATCGGCAGTTTTTGTTATTTTAGGCGATAATGTACACCGATATTCATGCTTGAATTTTTTCCAGCACAGAATTTAAAGTTTGGTCAGGCGCGCTTACTAATGACGCAAGAGCATTGAGACTCATTTTCCCAGTGCTGTGTAACATGTGATCATCCTGCAGTAAATAGGTCTCAAAAGAGCGGTGTTTGAGTGATGAACTGTAGAATATTAGTCTGATGCTTTAAAAAAATTAAACCAGAACCAAAAAAAAATAGGTTGAATCCTAAACAACATTAATGGTTTAAGTTATTAGTATTATTATTACCCAATGTACTTCAAAATTACCGTTTGTAATTTCTGTTTATCTTACTTAACCTGCATTGGTTGAGGGTGTATTCTGTGGCATTTTGAAGCAGGAATTGATTACTGTGCCGTCTTTTGTTAAGTAAATTTAAGTTTCACTGAATTTTGGTATTTATGACATTTTTGTTTTTGATTAAGTGAACAATTTAAGTTGTGCTGCATTTTTAAGCAGTGTATGCTTAAGATTTCCATTACATGAGAGTAGATGTTAAAACTTCATGCTGATTTGAATTCGGCTCTCGCCAAGATAAGCGCCAACTAAGACGTAGCTTTACAGTAAAGTAATGTGATCCATCTGCATCTCCATCCATCTGATGATGTAGATATCCTTCTGCCTGGTGTTGATGGCTGAAATGTAATGCTGGCTCCAGGGATCATCTTATTTTGCCCCCCCCACCCCCCATCAGCACACACAACGGCTGCGATGCTGGCTCTGGGGATCAACCACAGTGCGGTCTCCCCAGCGCATCAGCATGACAACCGTCTGGACTGAGCTAAGTAGGGTACATCTCTGGGGTCTTCAAGTGGGCACCTTCCATCCTCTGTGTTTCGTCGACTTGCCCACGACACCTCAAGAGGGCTTGACAGTGATTCTGGCGTCCCGGCATCACCCCCCTCCATCCCCCACTCAACTCAGCCCAGCTTACTTACCCGTACATCAGCGTTACTTTCTTTCTATTGTGCCTCAGATCCCCAGCCAGAATCTTTTCGTCTCAACCACAGTCAGTTATTGCTCCTTTCTGCTGCTTCAGATAAGTTCTTCACTGTGGGACGCAACTCTTGGCCACTGAACCCGACATCCATGAGAAACTGGGTTGTAGAGTGTGCCATAAATCCTCGACAACCCACCTCCACTGGGTAAACCCGGACTCTCCATCCTCGCTGTTCCGCTTCAGCAGCTAGTTGAGCATACCAAAGTTTCTTCCTCTCATACGCCTCATCCACAGCATCCTCCCATGGCACCGTTAACTCTACCAGATGAACAAGACAGTATCTGGTCGAAGGTTAGTGCTGGCAATCTCAGGTGGAAAAATAAGCCGTTGGCCAACATCTGGCACTATTTTCCAGTCTCTAGAAGCTTCCAGTTGTCCTGGGAGAGGCTTGGTTTTAACACCTTTTCTTGGTGGTTGCTCTCCTGGGCGGAGGCATATTGTCTTTTGTGTGTAATGCTTAAAATAAGAATTTAACAAACGTTGTTGTAGTTGACATTGCGTAAGCTACATTTTAATTTTCTACTGTACAGTATAGGTCGAAGTTATAATACGCAATGTTTGACAGTAAGTGGCTATAAAAGTTAGTCACATTATATATTTGTAAGTGTTTTTACTAGTACAAATGCAAAGTGTTATTTGTGTGACTGTTGTAAAACAAATGTATAAATTGCAGTCAAGCACACTATATAATACTACGTTATTCTTTGTATTCATTTTCTGAAGTAAATGCAACAAGTAAACAATATCTGTTCATTTTTTTAACATTTATAATTATAAAACAGTTTAAACATAGGCCCTATGTCTTGTTCTGGTAGTTTACAATCGCTTATCTGCACTGTCTAGTATCGGTTTCCATTTGTATCGGCTGACATGGGTAAAGATAACCATCGGCTACCAGTAGCAGGCAAAACCATCTTTATCGGTGCACCCCTAGTATTCAGTGTACCTCATGGACACTAGATGTCTGAGTTTTCAAACAACAAGTGCTAGAACGTGCTGCCTGTGCAAAGGATTATATTATAGAACATCACTGCTGCAGCAGCTTCCTCTCTATAAATAGATACACTGACCTGTTTCTAATCTTTGTCACTTAAAAAATGATGTCCTACTTATTACTTGTATGTCTGCGTGCTCTACGTTCTAAACAGATCAATCACCAAATCCCTAATGAAAAGGAAAATAAATTTATTTCTGTTAAAACGCACAAAAGTTTTTAGGATAAGTAACCAAAATCTGACATTCAGAGGTACAGCAATGTACAACAAGCAGACTTAGGTGGTCTATCATCACATCAGTTGAAAAAATGATGAAACTTCATTTCATCATTGACTTCATAAAACTGGAAAATCTTGACGTGCAAACTGCATGCTTTCCAAATTTTGATAAGGAAGCACAATTTGGGTCAGATGAAATGCCCACTCCCACTTGAAAAACTGAAAATCTACCAAAAAGGGTGCATTTAAAAAGATACAGTGGGTAATTGTCCGAGAAATCTGAATTAGCTTGTGTATCGTGACTGTGAGAGGAGGCAAATGTGAGTGTTCTGAGAGGTTACTATTTTGGGAAGTACTGCTACACAGTTTATACATAAGCTCAGTATTACAGTTCAATGACTGACAATTTGTCATAATCTAAATCTGGAAAACTAGTGAATAAAAATGTGACCGAAAGATGTAAAAAGGTCCCTAATACTAGAGAAAGGAAATAATCTGTCCTCCTCTGAATGTAATACAATACACCTATACAATTTGAAGACAGACTGTTTATTTGTCCACACATACTGTAGTTTTTGCCTTACTGATGTGTACTCTATAACATATATATTTACTTTATTACACTTAATATGAGCAATTTTAGGCAAGGTAGGCACTTCCAGCCAGTTTCAAGTTTCCTAGCAGCAATGCATAAAGAATAAAAATTCAGAGTTTTATTGGCCTCACCACTTTAATTTCCAAACATAACCTCCACACAGGTGAAAGTGAGGAGTTCAGCTTCACACTTTACAATGAATCCTCCCCAAGTCCTAAAGATGAATGACCGCGTGAATCCTCAACAGCTAGGGCAGTACATTCCATTGACACTGGCTTGTGTCCACACAAAAAATTAGGTCAGGTCATTCAAACTAGCCATGAGGCCAGTTAAAGTTGATGCACTACTCAGGGTTGGGGTCAATTCCTGTTGTTCAAATTCCAAATCCATTTCTAATTCCTTTTCAAAATCAATTCTAATTCCTTCAAAAGGAAATGGAATTGGAAGTGATATGTCAGAGACATAGTCATTAATGCGATTATTCAACTGCTTTCATTTGAAGCCAGTTTAATTGCCCAACAGTAATTTCAATTTAAGTAATTTGTTGCCACTGCAAGAAGCTCATTTTGATCAATGATGTGTTGGACTTGATTAAAAAGGGAATTGGAAGTGTAATTGGGAATTGATTTTAAAAAGGAATTGGAATTGAAAAACAGGAATTGGCCCCAACCCTGGAACTACTCCAAGTACTCTCTTCAAGAGTGTGGGGCTCCAATTTCCCATCCAATGTGGGACTCTAATGGCTTAGACTAGGTACAATACGTGACATCCCTAATAGAAATGGGCTTACAAAACAAAGGTTCAGGAAATCTATTGTATTAAGAAGGTGACATCACCCAAAAGGTTTCTCATTACCCAAGGTTGCTATTAGACTGCAATTTTCAGACCAATCCAAAGTACTGACTGATACAAAGAACGGCTCCAGGATAATCTGAACAGAGACTCATAGAGCTGTCAGAAACAGTACTTACTATACTGGCATCTCCTCCCTGTTACCTTTTGACCAGGTAATTCTATACAGTAAGAGAGACACCCTCCCCCTGGGCTAGGTCTATTGGATCAAATTTTCATTACCTAAGTCTGGCAACTATGAATCACAACTGAGTAATGTAATGAGGATTGAGAACTGCTATGTCAGGATATTAATGTAGTCGTGCACGTGTGGGTTTTTTAATACAGCAATACCTGTCACATTCAATATTGTATTAATGTATTACAGTATTAAAGTACTGTACATTTCTGAATGTTTTAAGTAACCCACCTTAAGATGATGAAACCTTCTTGTGTTTCAACAAGCCCATTTTCACAGGGTATTTTCCATTACCTTAAAATCCCCAACCTCAAAAACAAACAAAAAAAAAAACACCTTGGAACCACCTGCATTCAACACAACACGTTACCAATGGTCATTTTTACAATTTCACTCAACTTTCCCTAAACCAAAGTATAAACAGGAATGCTGTAAATTGTAACCCAACGGTGAGTCTGCGGGTTCAATAGCATTTGAAACATCCTGGCAACATCTTGTGTCACTTTTTCTGTCGTGTAAAGATCAAAAGCTGACCAACCTGGATATCTTTTTTCAAAAGCATGACCTACCTAAAATAACACACCCACAGATCTATAAGTGCTTTGACTTAAAGTGGATACTGTTGGTCTACAGGAACAGGTAACACTATGTAACACAATTTTTGTTCCTGCGTAGTAAGTGTTATTTCCTAATTGCTTATGCCTCAAAAGTATAGAAAATGGCTATTATTCCCCACAAACTTTGCTTTTGTGACCAGGACAGTGATATTTTGAAATTTATCTATTTCCAATGAGAAAACGGGCGTATTTGTGTCTTTTCATTCACATAAAGTCAGAAAAAAACAACATATGAATCCAAATTAACATGTATTTATACTAAAGTAATACAAAAATGACTACAAAAGATTTAGAAGTGAGTAGTTTTTCGAGATTTACGATTATACTGTAAATCACTTTCACGAATCAGCCCCCAAATGTAGTCTCCCATCATGTTCTCGTTATACTGTTCTTGGTAGCGGCGTTCAAAGTCCAGTATATCGTGGTGGAAGCGCTTGCCTTGCTCCTCCGAGTATGCTCCCATGTTCTCCTTGAATTTATCAAGATGAGCATCAAGGATATGGACTTTGAGGGACACCCTACAGCCCATTGTGCCGTAGTTCTTCACCAGAGTCTCAAACAGATCCACATAGTTTTCGGCCTTGTGATTGCCCAGGAAGCCCCGAACCACTACGACAAAGCTGTTCCAAGCCGCTTTCTCCTTACTAGTGAGCTTCTTGGGGAATTCATTGCACTCCAGGATCTTCTTTATCTGTGGTCCGACGAAGACACCGGCTTTTACCTTTGCTTCAGACAGCTTAGGGAAGAAGTCTTGAAGGTACTTGAAGGCTGCCGACTCCTTATCTAGAGCTCTGACAAACTGTTTCATAAGGCCCAATTTGATGTGCAGTGGTGGCATCAGCACCTTCCGGGGGTCCACCAGTGGCTCCCACTTGACGTTGTTCCTCCACACAGAGAACTCGGTCCGCTGTGGCCAGTCCCGCCTGTGGTAGTGCATCTTGGTGTCCCTGCTGTCCCAAAGGCAAAGATAGCAGGGAAACTTGGTAAAACCGCCTTGGAGACCCATCAGGAATGCCACCATTTTGAAGTCTCCTATGACCTTGATGCCATCTCAGAAAAATGCAGATATGTATCCACTTAGGCAGCTAGAACTAAACTGAACTGTGGGCTTAAGGCCCCTGTATTTATACTACTATATATTACTGGAAAGTTCTAGAAAGTTCTAGAAGTTACTCCAAGTTTACTCAGCACTGAATCTATCTGGAATGTTCTGGAAAATAGGTAAATTTCAAAATATCACTGTCCTGGTCACAAAAGCAAAGTTTGTGGGGAATAATAGCCATTTTCTATACTTTTGAGGCATAAGCAATTAGGAAATAACACTTACTACCCAGGAACAAAAAAAAAAAAAAATTTGTTACACGGTGTAATGTACAAAACACATAAACTGCTCAACAAGAGGATGACTAGAAACTGTACAGTATCTACTGTAACAGGATTTAAGCCCAACAATGTATTCAGATTGTGTGTTAATAAGCTTGCTAGTTTCTCGTCCTACAAAAAAAAAAAAAATCTTATCCTCAACATCCCCAATGAAAGGGTATGCTTTCTACAGTAGATTCACAATCTGTGCACTAGGTCATAACCTAAGAAAGATACATGGAAAAAAGAACCATCTGTCAGGAGAGGTTCCTTGATTGATTACAGTTGCTCAGCGATGACATCAAATATGTAAACAATGCAGTGGCAATACCATTGAGGGCATTGCAGAGATCTCAGTATAACATTACTAACCAGCACATTCAGAGAACTCAAACGTGGGTTTTGTTTTATTTTTATTTAGTCAGCCATCGCCAATGTTTTTTTACCCCGGTTTTCTCCCCAATTTGGAATGCCTAATTGTTATTTTTATCCCGGTTCACCGCTGCAACCCCCTGGCGACTCGGGAAACGGAGACTGGAACACGCATCCTCAGAAACATGTTCCTGCTAATCCGTCATTTTTCGCACTGCGGATCCACAGTGAGGCCACCAGACCTATAGTGCCGGAGGATAACATCCAATGGCTCTACTGCAGAACTGCAGGATTCCCATGCCGACCATGGACTCCCCTGCCGACCTAAGCCCTCCCTACCCGGGCCGCGCTCTGCCAATTTCTAGATCGTAAAGGCCGACACAAAATACCCTTAAAATAAAGAACCGTTACTTACGATGTTATGTGGCCATTTACCAAGAGCTACAATGTTTCAATTGGTTGAATTCTTTTTTTCATTGCAATGTAAAAGCTATTCATTGACAACAGCAAAAAGAACTGCACAAAAAGAGTATTATACTTTTGAGGAAGCTATTCATATTAGGGGAGTATGATGTATTGGTTTGCTGCACCAGACAGACTACAAAAGAGTAGGCAGTAGTGTCTGGAACAAGCCTGAAGGATGTGGTGGGACTGCACTGGGTTCTAAGACCCCTAAATGCAGCGTGACTCAGTCTTAAACCTCTTCCAGCTTGCCCCCCAGCCGTGAAGAATTCTTTGAAATAAAAGGCTAGCCTGGCTGGTACTCTGCATCCATACAATTCATCTCGAAATTCCTGGCAAGTGCAAAGTGAAACCCTGCTATCTGGCAACCACATTGATGTGTTTGCCCTCTTAGTTAAGGCTGGGATGTTCTTGCCAAGTGATGAGATGTTCTGGGTTTTTTCTTTTCTTTTATGCAGAGATGGCTAAAACTGCAAATCTCTCAGCAACCAGGCACTGTATGTGGCACTGCGTTTTACAAACAAATATATCTTAGTGTGATTAAATTGGCGTTCGAAAAGAAGAAGATTCAAGTACCAGTTTCCTAGTGTTTGTATATAAAACAGGTCTTTTAATGAATTTGTATTATTAAATATATGCAGCTGCATGTGTATCACTGAGAAGTACCAGGCAAAAAAATAGCACTAATACTAATTACGGAGGCTTTGTTTTCACTGCAGTACTAGTCATTGGCATTCATTTTCTATACCAATGCCGCACATGAAAGCACGCTGTAAAAAAAAAAACAACCTTTGCAGCTTTTACGTAGGTCCTTGACAGGTCATTATTTTATAAAAACACAGGATGGCATGTAAATATCAGCCTGGTATCAGATTGTCCACAGGGTTTCAATACGCAGACACATTTTAAAAAGGTACCAATTGTTCTTAAGACTTGCATTAGCTTAGTAACCATAAAATGCTTTGGCTTTCATTTCATAGACTGGTCAATAGTAGCCCCACTGACTGCCAGAAAGTAAGAGGGTAACATTGACAAGCCTCCACCCCTGGAAATGCAAATGGTTTACACCGATTTACATGGGGCTAAGGGGTTTCATTGTTCGGCTGCATGCTTCATGCACAATTCTGATGACTTATGAACAGAAATAGATGGTTTGTAAGAGCCATTGCACATCCAATGCAGCTGAATTGCACACCCAGCAGGCACTAGAGACTGTACAAAAAGGCTTTTAAGGTCACTAACTGGTTCTCTAATATCACTAATGAACACAGTTTGGCCAGAGTTAAATATTCTCTGGATGGCAAAATAGTTGCCATTGTTCTTTACCCTCCTCTGTCCATTCAGCACAATGTCTTGAAATTAGAATAACACTATTTTCAGAAGTTAATGGCATTGGAATGTTTTTGTCTCACACTGCAATATACAGCTCTTGCCAAACGTTTTGCATCACCTAGAATGTTAAGACTGAGACATAATAAAAAGAAACTATATGAACATAACTTAGATCTTTTATTTTACATCATGCAATCAAATAAACTACAAAATGACATTGCAAGTGTCTACCAGAAGCCATAATCACTTTTTTCAATTTGTCTGTTTTTCATTAAGTATATGGGAAAACTACAAAGCGGTATGTAATTCAATATGTTAACGTAACATCATTCAGCAGGTTTCATTCGACTATGAAGCAAAATTAGTTCATTCTATAGGGGGATGCAGACATTTGGCCATAACTGCAGGTCATTTATTTAGATACTCATTTTATGCCTGAAAATCAAGATGTTGCTTTCAGTTCAAAAAGGCTTCGAGCAGCAGATTAACCATATGGTGGGAGAGGGGTCTACTTTTATGAGCTTTCATTTCTGACCCAATTAAGCTAATTAGCTCTGTCTCAGCAGATGGTGGCTTCTGTTTGCTAACAAATGGAATGCTTGTTGAGTGCAGGACTGCACCAAGATTATGTTAAAAGAGAATGTGTGGCACACATCAAATACAATAGGAGTCTCCAGCCAACCCTTCCCCTGTATTTTTGATGATGGAAAGGCCTGGCAGACGCACAGTCTTAAAGGTGGTGATATCACAATCGGGTCACACCCTGGGTGCTGCTGGAAAGGTGCCAGGGATGTGATGCAAGCACTTCTAAAGAATAATCCAGTCAAAGAGAACACTTGGTAAGTAGACTAGTCAATGTCTCCCTATTCACTCCACAGGGCTTCGAGCTGGGGTCAGGTCACACAAGCACAAGGCCTACCGTGAACATTCCAAGGGTGGAAATACTTTAAAATTCAATTGCAGAGAAGTTAGATTGCCTTGACATTACCTAAGCTCATAATAAAACATGGAATAGATTGAACTGCTATGCAATGGGTAGTCTTCACCCCAGCTATGCACTGGTGGACTGTGTGCAACAGTCCAAACTTACTGTCAATAACATACAGCAACTATGGTCTATTTACCATTAACAAATGTTGTGACAATAAGGAACCTCAAAATATACTCAAGGAAGAATTTAACCAGGGGAATGTCCCCATTAATGGAGCATGTGCTTGCACAAAGCCACACTTATTTTGACTCAAAAAGGGTCTATAGATAATTTGCAAAAAATGTTATCTCATGTAAATAAATAAACAAAAGAAGTTGTGCCATCCTTGTACAGCTGACCCCTGCAGTCTGTCTCCGTCTCCATCTCCATCTCCGCCCCCAGCAACGAGCGAGGACAAGCCAGAATATACGGCTATCGCACAAAACACCAGGAAATGGAAACATATGGCAGGGTAAGCCCTAGCAGGATACTCCATAATAAAATGTTTGGCTATTTTTGTCAGTTTACTGTACATGGTGTAATGTTCTGTGAAAACCTAATTTTAATTACAAAAAACTTAGCTGGTTTGAGCAACAACATACATATTTTATTTTTTTTAAATCCATTTAATTATTTCTCTACTTCACAAGAGAGACTGGAACAAAAGGGAGGCATTCCAGTATAAAACCATAAAATACAATCAACACAACAAACAAAATACTGCATTCAACGTTTGTACAATTCAATTAAAATACTGGTCAGATGCTTTAACCCAAAATTGGAAAATGGGCAACAGGAAGGAGCGTTACCTCACCGAGTGTATTGTTTGAAGCCTTCCTTGTCTCATAAGAAAATGGTTTTCCTGCAAATGTGTTGCAAAAATCCCTTTGTTTGAACTTCTAATTCAAACTAATACAATTGGCTGTAACTAAAGCAAAGGCTAGTTAGAGAATGTAAAAGTCAATGAAAAGCCACCACTCACGCATCTCTTAAATAACCACCTGCATGATTCATTACTCCGCAGCTGGCGCTGAGTGTTTAGGAGGCTGGTTGTTGTGATACCAGCAGGGTACACTACTTCTAGCACTAAATCCAACCTTGCATGCCATTTAAAGTGTTTCAGTCTTGAGTTGTCTGTGTTGCTTTATATTTAGTTTCCGTTACATGCATAGATTCCGTTTGGCCATCATGCTGGCTTTTAGTGTCTGGGTGGGATATACGCTGTTACTGTACGCCCTGATAGCATCCTGATAAAACCAGTATTTTGCTTCTAAACGTAAGACCCAGGGTGGGCAGGGTGTACTTGTTCCATTACCACACTGTCTAAACATTCAGGAAAAGTATTCTTTCCTATAAAAACAACATGCCCAACTAGAGAGGCACACAGCTGTCAAGCATCTTTTTTCTTCTTCTCCATTTAATGCTGGAGGGGTAGAAATCTCCAGTATTTCCACATTTGTTTTGGGGGGAACCAGTTTTCTTTCTGTGAACCATATGATGATGTAGTTCAATAACATTAGCCTATATACCTGAAACATTATTACAAGGACTTACACAATAGTGTACAGTTCATCACTGCTATACCTGAAATGTACATAGAGACCGCCGTTAAGTGAGGCAATTTCAGCCGTTTACCTTTTTTAACCATACAGCAGTTTAATCTTTTACAAGTTGCCGGGCATCCTTTTGATGATGGAGAGGGGTCAACTGGAGCAATTTCCAATATACACACATTGTTTCTGGGGAGAGTTGCTTTCTGTGAGCCACAGCATTGTGATGTGGTGCAGTCATCAATACCAGATAGTTGTGGTGATAGGTTGATCACAATCAAAAAGTCTCGCTCTTGTCTGCAGGATCTCTTGAATTTCTGATTTATTTTTAAACCTTCATGAGCTCAGCTGGGCAGTGGCTGATCCACTGGCATTGACAAGAGAAAGTAAGTAGTCCCTGTCAGCTGCAACAGCATCACCTGACACTCGACCCTTGTTTCTCAGCCCTGCACATTGTTGGTTGCGTGAAAGCTTCCCAGGTGAACACTAAGCGACCAGCACATGGCTTTCAGCACTCCACCCAGAGAAAAGCAGATAAAGATCTCAGCTCCCAATGATATTTCATGGACCTTACCCTGGATAGCTGTGTTAAGCTATAATAATACCTGTAAAGTCAGCATGCATTTTTACAGACCTCAGTAGTGAGACAATTACCGCAGTTATATCTTAAGCAAAAAGCAATTATCACTTTAACAATTCACATAATGTACTGCAGTGTAATGATTCAATAACACATGATAGTTCCTTTACATGACATAGGCCTCTTGTATAATATATGTTTGTGTATTATGATACATAACCAGAAGCAACAGATAGCTACTTGTCATCCACCAAACGGTCCTTGAATAATTAATGAATGTGATTTTTAGTTATGATGAATGAATGTGATTCATAGGTGATTCGAAGTCAAGCTCTCCATATCTCATTTCCGATTTGCCGTTCAATAAAATGTAATTATTATTATGATAACTGGATCTTCTTACACCCATCATGACTAGGCCTATACCGTATACTGTGATACATATTGCCATACATACTGTATTGTTAGTCATAAATCCCTTTTGTCTCACTGAAACAATCAATTTTAGGATTGTCATTCCAACCCTCATGCAATCCAACTGAAAGCAGTGCTTGAGTTTGGAGTAATTCTAAGTGGTACTGAAATCACTGCATCCTAACTTACCCCAGGCATGCCGATTCTGAGCTATGGCGGTCTCAAGAACTGGGTCTGTCATCTAAAGATCCAGTCTGCCATTCCAGTTTCTACAGCCTTGTGACTTTGGATCAGCTACTGTTATAAATTGTATGGCGAGAACCTATTTGAAACCATTTAATATCCCAATTGCCTGTGACAGAAGGGCAGTTTCAGTATTCATTCAAACAAACAGTCCAGCCAGTGTAGACTGGCATCTAAAAAAACAAATGCAAGGACAATCGCAGTATTAGCACATTGTCTATATAAACCACTGACCTAAATCTTACAAAAATCAATATAACTTCAAAATCATTAGAATACACAAAGCTTACAGAGTCACATGGAACAAAGTGGTTTAATCTTACATGAGCTACTGTATGTTTTACACATTGATGTTGTGAGTGGCAATATTCCTTGCTCAGCCTCACAGTACCAATTACTTTCACAGGCCCTTTTAACCACACCTCTAAACAAGATTTCCCTTTCAATGCCATCCCACCACTGTGAGTACAAATGCTATTTCCTAGCACACAGCAGTCACACAGTGCAGATTAGGGCACTGGGTGATTGAACTGATTTCCATTACTCAGTCTCAACCCAATTTCTGTCTTGCAATTCCCAAATGATGATTACATAAGGATAATCTGATGCACCAAATCAAGCATGCCAATTTATAATGGGCCTTTTTGAGGGCTACCTTGGGAAATAATAATAAATATATAAAAAAAAAACTAATAACCAAACCTTTTTTACATTGTTTTTTTTTTTGTACTTCAGTTGGAACTAGTCTTTGTGGAAATCCCAAATGCGGAGGCTGAGCAGGTAGCCTTTCAACAGTAATTAATCTGTAACATTAAATTAACAAGGACAGCAGCGGATAAAGAGGGAAGAAAAGCAGAATGCTGGCAAAGATAGCGGTTCACAGGCCATGATAAGCAGGTCTCTACTGTCATTTATGTATACAATGCACCTACTAAAAAGCACAGCATTTGCCAAGGATGTCAACCAAATAATTCAATATTTGATGGAAACATGACCCTACCACATATAGGATTATGAATTGTAGTATGGAACCTCTCTCATAATACTGTAATATAATAAAGTGTTAATAGAACTCAACAAAAATCTATTTAGAAATCCAAGGAATGTGCCAGCAGTTTGGGGTGGGGCCACCAACATTTGACCACCTGCCTAAAGAGAGGGGCAGCCTGGGAGAAGGTAAACCACAGAACAGCTGACAGCGCGAATTAGGATGCAGGGCTTGCATTAGAGGGCTTGTAACTGGGATTCACGTATGTTTTAAAATTGGGTGCATAGGGGCCTAGCATGGTTCATGTAATCTTTAGCTGACAAAAGTGATAATGAACAGGCATAATAAATGTGCTTGGCCTGTTAATGCAAGCGATGCTTAAGCCACATGATAGAGTACATTAGCAGTACTGATAATAGTCGATAAAAAAATTAATTAACAATTTGCATTACTGTAGTGAATTATTGAACAGGAATTCCAAATTTGTCAGATGTATGCTGGTTTAATCTTGTAGAATAAATTGTCTTCTGGTACCCAGTTAAAATACTCGCTCACATTCGGACATCCGATTTTAAATATAAACTCCGTGTGCATTCTTTTCAAAAGTTTCCCTGTGTTTAAGGATGTTTACAACAACGATGCTGCCGACAAAATGCTCTAACATGGTGTCATTTAACGCACATTGAAGGGCAATGCTCTTCAGTTGTAGAGAAAGTATGTGCAAAAATATAAATGTATGTGTACTAATACATGCATACATACATATTAAACTTGCCGCCCTCCCTTTCCTTTTAAATTAACTAGGGATACACAACATTATTGACATTAACCGTTGTTCAAACATCCTGCTTCCTGTCATTATTACAGAAAACCAACCACTGTTACTTTACTAGTATACTATACAGGTAACATGAAGAGATCAACCTTGTTACGTAAAAACTATTTAAATCGAGGTTAAAATAAAATACACCTTTTTGTTATTTTCTTTAACCTGAATGCACGACTGTGCTGTTTGTATTCAATACTTTAGAAAACAAAATATACGAAAACACACGCAACCACTGTATCGTTACTTAATGACACATATTGTAATTAACAATTTCGAACGCAGAAAAAATTATTTCGTACTGATGATTAGAGTAAGTTATAAGTTATTTTAGCTATCTGTTGCAAACGTTTATAATAAGCAGGAACTCGCTTTTGTTGGTTTTAAAACCGAAATGGCAAATCAACTTATTTTCACGTAGCAAATATTTACCATGAAGTCAAAACCGAAAAAGTACTGTATCAAAAATAAAGTATTCGGTGTAAACAACTTAAATAGTTCGACTTAGATATTTCCCTATAAATTTAGATTTTAATTTTCTTAAAAACAACACCTTTTCATTTTAAAACAAGTTTGCCAATTATACAATATATAATGCAGCCATTGATGAATCCGAATCGCCACAGTGCTCGACTGCAACACAGTTTCAAGTCAACGTACATTGTATTTCTTCCATTCTTCGTTTAACACATAACAAAAACGACAAAAATCGGTGAAAATCAAACTTACCAGAAATAGAATATAGATAATTTTTGTTATCTGTTTGTTCTGAGGCCGGATACCGTCCTTCCACCTCAATCAAGTCGTTTTTTGTTGCTGTTTTATTTCACGGTCACTTTAATCCGGCGATAGAAAACTCCATCGAACATGGCTAACACAGGGTCCGAATCGCCCCTTTCGAAACACAAACAACACGTTGAGACTGATTTTATGTCTGTTTCTTAAATGTGATATGTTAGTGGTGAAACTCCAGGTGCTGGTGTGTTAGTATATCTCATGATATGCAAGAGGCTGGTGTTTGTGAGTAATCCAGGAGGGAAGGGAAGAGTGACTCCGTCTGCATATTGACGCCTCTGTCTCGGAGAGGCACCGACAAGAATTTGGTCACCAAACAATTCAAAGTAGAAACAAAAAAAAATGGTCAACAGCGACGCCTATCGTTTGATATCTTTAAAAAAATAAAACAACGATTGTTTCACAGCGCGCCCTGGTGTGTGAAAAAAAAACGTGCATTGCACCTCCACCAAAACGCCACGTTCAAAATGTGGACTTTAATAAATAGAATCTGAAAACTTGAATTGTTTTTTGCAAAGAAAAGAAAGTTGGACTCATACCAACAGAAAACAAAAGTAGCAGGTAGGCTATGTGTTTTACTTGTAGCCACACATACACTATAACGTGTTCTATGTACATTTAAAAATGATTTATTTCTGTAAAGCGTGTGCAGTATATGTAAGGCACGGTATATATATATATATATATATATATATATATATATATATATATATATATATATATATATATATATATATAAACCAGACACCATAGACATGTCGGAGATAACGAGGGACTACTGTAATACAGCTTGTAAAGACAATGTCTGAAAGTCAGTGGTCTGTATCAATAATACATTTAAAAGAATATGGCATTGGAACGTTTAATGTTTACTGGACATTTTTTATAATGGAACTTTAATGAGAGATTCATAGAATACAGTTGTGTACCAAGTAGGTTGAAGCATGCAGCAGTGAACGGGTTAATTTATGGACAACAGTGGTAATGGAACGTAAGAATATAAAATAATACAGCTATGCAATGTCTATGTAGCTGTAACTTCAAATGTCATATGACCTCATAAGCAGCATGAAAGTGTTCATTTTTCTTGTGTGACACCCATTGAATTTGACCTGTGGAATCACAGAATACATATGTGTACTGAGTATGAAGACAATATCTTGAAGCGTTAGGTTTTACATGACCCCCCAATCTTATGAACAAAGTGACGGGTGCTGTTATATTTTTCCTGCTGAAAATAAGCAGCTTATATGTTTAGTACAGGAGTGATAAGCGTCTTAAACATGTTAGAATGGTGATTTTATCACTGCTGTCATAGAAGCCCTTCAGGTTGAGATTTTGAGACTTTACATTTTGCAGTGTGGGATACAGAAACACCTTCCACCGAAGTGTCTACTGACAGTAATGTCAAAGGCTCTCAGATCTGCTACCTGGCCCAGCATACTGAGATCAAACTTGCATCTATACAAATGCTATCTATATATCTATAGTTAACATTTCCATAAAAAAATGAGCCATGTCTTTATCAAGAATGTGTGCTACAATATATATATATATATGTATGTGTGTTTTTTTGTCCAATCCCTTTATGTCAAGCTTGAATATGTTCATTACTTCTGAAAAGCAAGGGACCTGAAATTAGTGTTTTTACTACATGGCATCACTAGCTTCAATAATAATTTTATACAAATATTTTTGTAAACCTGATTTATTTACCAAATATCTTTATGCATACAAATATAATTTAATATATACCAGTATGTTTTGTAAATAAAAGTTTGTTTGTTTTACACATTATGTATTACTTTAGACTCTTGACAACTATAACTGCATGCTGAATATATAAACTAGTGGCGTTGTTCATAAACACTTTAACTGTCCTTGACTTTTCCCCCAGTGAGAGAGCAGTATTAATTTCATGGTAACCATATATAGGACTTCATGCTAAAACATGATATCAGGTACTACTTTAGGTGAAAGGTTTCTGTGCCTTGTACTCCCTGGGTCATTTCACCTCAGCAGTGTTTTTTTAAGTAAAAACATGTTACTGACTGAAGCAGCTGACTGGTTATTGACAGGTAACAAGCCAGTGAAGCTCTGGGGACAGTTTCACTCTCAAGGTGAGACCCAGGAAGTACAAGAGGTGAAAAAGCATGGCTTCCAAACAGAGTTTTCTTTAACCTAGTGTAGTACCAGGTATCATGTTTTGAAATGAAAATACATTTTTGCTATAACATGTGTTTCTTTCAAAACTGCATATCTGAGACCTATACAATTAATAGATTTATGGAACTATTTTGTTAGCTGCAGTTGCTTTAATTAGATTAGGATTTACTGGGCTTGCATTATAGGTACTTTGTATATTTAAATATTGTCTAGAATTGTTTGGTGGGGTTAATGCAAGACATAATCTTCATAGCTTCAGACTTTAGTTTGATGGAAATATATATATAGTCATGCTGAGTACCAAAAGATCCCTAGCACAATAATAGTGGTACTTTTCATGTGCTGAGAATATTTTTTCTCTTCATTTGATTTTAAAGCTTTTCTTAGCTCTCCTTTAATGTCCTGATGGAGCTGTGCATCTTCCTTTCAGAATTGAGTTTGAGAAGGTCTGCAGGAGGGAGGTGAAAGTCTCAGGGCTGTTGGTTATGAGGGATGTTGCAATCTCCAAGTCCGAGTTCCTCCCAGACCGGAGTGTGGTGTCCAAACTCCAGGATTTCCAGGAGGACCAGGAACTCTTCAGATACTGCACCCTGCCACAGGTCCAGTGCAAAACAATAACAATATATAGTAGACTCTGTTGAGTTTGCTGAGTTTGCATAAGATAGCTTGTATCTTCTAACAGCACTTGAGTTCCATTGTCTTCACAATGTGATTTCATGAATGGTATTCAGAAACAAATACAAACAGCTTGAATATGTTCATGATGGTGTAAATAATCTCTCAACTTTCAAGTTTCAGATACATACTGTTAAATTCATCCTTTTGCCGTTTTCTATTTAAATATATACTGAAAGATGTGTTTACAGCAATCTTTTAAAGACAGAGATACACCTGCAATATGATGTGCCCCCTAATAATAATTGCAATTCTGTTCTTTATTATTATTCATTATTATTATTATTATTATTTATTTCTTAGCAGACGTCCTTATCCAGGGCGACTTACAGTCGTAAACAAATACATTTCAAGAATCACAGTGCAAGTAATAATACAATTAAGAGCAAGATAAATACAATGATGAATACAATGACTTTGGTTCAAGCAAGTATAAGTGTGACAAAATACAGTTCAATAATACAGCAGATAACAGTGTCAGTGATAGTTACATCAGAATATAATTAAATACAAAATACTACAGATTAAACACTTGGCAGATTATAGTACTCTGAAGTACAGGATTAAATGCAGTAAAATAGGGGGCAGATAAGAGCAAGTAAAGCGCATTTAAGGAAGGGTGATATATGTCCCAGGGGAAAAACAGAGGAGTTCTACAGGTGCTTTCTGAAGAGATGAGTCTTGAGGAGGCGCCGGAATGTGGTCAGGGACTGGGCAGTCTTTAATTTCACTTCCAGATTTTGAAGTATATTGATTGCTTTACTGGACCCAACATTAAGACTATGCACACTGTGTTAATCAACAAACCTCCTGATGCAGGTACAAGTGCATATTTTAGTTACATAACAAAAAAAACAACAACAAAAAAATCAACCACCTACAGAGCTTAAATTAATAAACACACATCTCCACTGGCTGCCCTATATTTAGGATAAATATTATTTACGAATGAACAGGTTTTACCAGTTTCATTCAACCTAAATGAAGCACAGCAATCTGTATTGATTTTACTGTACAAGGTATTTATTTTAGGGAAGAAAACATCTTGCCACCCCATGCACCAGGATCTGCACTATTTCCCGTTCCGGCCTGCCTGGACCACCATGGAGAGAGTGGACTGCAGTAGTGGGTGCCTGGTGGTACTGCCTGGAACTCACAAGGATACAATGAAACAGCATGACTACCCTGATTGGGAGGTAACTGCTGAGCAATGTTTGTCATCAACCAGTTCATGTTACCAGTACAACCAGTGCCTACAGTAGATATAAAGGGTAGGACATGCTGTTTATTCAGTGAGAAACATCTGATCCAGCATGTGTATAAACATTCACTGTTATTTTAGAAGAAATATACCACACCATGTGATCCGCTACTAGCTATAGGCCAGTGCATACCCAGGAATCCTATTCACTTGGATGAACACGTCTAGTAAGTACTTCACACACATTCAGCTTCTTTAGTGTAAGTTTACATCTTTTTAGGAGCTCAATAGAATCTAGTTGGCATATTTTCTCACACTAAACCTTGCAGCAGTTGATATGGCCTTAATGCACTTTACTGATGAATTTGTGAGCATACAGCTCTATATAATTTGATAACTAAATGTGCTGATCAGAGGCTGACGTGTAAAACTTTTCACAGCTTGATGACCTGGAAACATGTTAGACGAATACTGGACTTGTTCCAACTGGGGCCCTTACCAGCCACTCTGCTGAACAGTGCAGCCACAGTTCATTTTCCCCAAGCTGCCTGAAGCAAAGTTAAAAAGCTGTGTCTCATACAAACCCATGCTTGCCAGACAATTGGTCAAATTACTTTGATTGCAATCCCTAACACACTCTGATTGTAAAATGGAGTATGACAAACATACTTCTTACCAGCCATTTCCGCTTGAATAATGGGTTATTTCACAATTAATTGAGTACATTTTGTATTGTAGATTCCTGTTTTATTTATTCTCTTGGTATGTAGTATGATTGATAATATATATATATATATATATATATATATATATATATATATTATATATATATATATATATATATATATATATAATATAGAATAATAGAGGGGCTTCAGTGAGTTACAGGAAAATAATTTTATCCGGGATTTCTGTGATGTCATTTATAAACTGTCACAGAAACCCGAGATGGAATTGTTTTCCTGTAACTCATTGAAGAGGCACATCTATTATTTTTTATAATACATGGATACCCTTGTGATTAAAGAAGATGAGGTTCAGCAGTACAGTTTGGGTTTTATTTTGGTAGTTATTTTCTTTTTTTAAATTGTGTTTTTCAGTGCTGTACAGACGTTCTATGTTGTTATTCGTTTAGTTTCTCTGAGATACGAATTTACCAGCTTTACATCTTTTTTTAACATATTCTCATTTTGTTGATATTTAATGAACATTTCTGTACTGTGGGTGTTGTCGAGTAATTGAAAATGAGACATTGTGTGTTTGAATTGAAAGTGATGGTCTCGAGGAGTCTAACGGGTCAAAGTTCAAGTATATTTCCCTCTAGAAGAATGTGGCAAAGTGGTTAAGAGTGTGCAGGTGCAGGTGATCCAAGAACAGACAGACAATTATAATCCAGGTGCAAAGGTTTGTTTTATTTGGTTTCTGTCCAGTGCCTGACGGCAAAACAAAGAATAAACAATAAAGCTGGTAAGTAATACAGTGGTGTGTATTACTTACTTTATAATCCCCAGGTTGGTCCTGAAATAATAGTGCCGTTTATTGTATCCCCACATTAAACACAAAACACATACACATACACAAGTCCATCAGTGCGTGAATTAGTGCTTGTGGTGCAAATACAGTTTATGGTGATACAAGTGCAGTGCTGTTCCGGGTTTGTGCTAGTCTCTGGCAACAGCTCCGGAATGTGTTAGCAACAAATAGACAAAACAAACAAACACTCACAATATGTATATTCACAATACAGGTGCTTCTGGGTTCTTTTACCAGTAACCAAAACAAAGGAACAGATTACGTCGGTTTGACCCCTACTTATACCGTCACTCATGACCCCTTGGTAAATGATTGCATCCGCTCCTCCAATCCGTGGCTGCCACATCATTTCCCTTCCAGGTCGATGAGTTAGTATACCGAAGCTCCACCCCTTTTCTAAATGACCGACTTCCTTTTAACCCTCGGAACGAAGTGTCAGGCCAAGTAGTCCAGGGTACTCTGTTCCCGTTACTTAGCGCCCTCACAGGTCGGGAGGGAGATTTACCACCTAGAATCATTGTCTTTCTGTCACAAGGAATTATCACCTTTTGACATCAATACTTTTTTTTCGAATGGCTCAGGATGCAAATATAGCCTTCATCCATGTATTCTTAGGTATATATATATATATATATATATATATATATATATATATATATATATATATATATATATATATATATATATTAGCTTTTCAGTATCGTTTTTTTTTTAAAGTGGATTTTTCTGTTATCAATTACTTCTAATTTGAAATGGTTGTGATTGATTTGCAGACTCTTTGGCAATGTGATTTCATGAATGCTGTTGTTCAGGGTGGAGTAAATAAGATGTACCACGGAATTCGTGATTATGATCCAGACCACCACACCTGATGAGCATCACCAGGTGAGCATCTTGTTGGCCTTTTTTTTATAGCTTCCCCACATTGTCTAGATGAAGACATTTCTGAGTCAACATAAACTCCTAGGTCTTTTTCATAGATTCCTTCTTCAGTTTCAGAATCTCCCATATGGTATTTATAATGCACATTTTTATTGCCTGCGTGCAGTACTTTACACTTTTCTCTATCAAATGTCATTTGCCATGTGTCTGCCCAGTGCTGAATGTTGTCTAGATCATATTGAATGACCTTTGCTGCTGCAACAGTGTTTGCCACTCCTCCTATTTTTTGTGTTGTCTGCAGATTTAACAAGTTTGCTTACTATACCAGAATCTAAGTCATTAATGTAGATTAGGAATAGCAGAAGACCTTATACTGATCCCTGTGGTACACCACTGGTTACCTCGCTCAATTTTGAGGTTTCTCCTCTAATCAGTACTTTCTGTTTTCTACATGTTAACCACTCTCTAATCTATGTGCATGCATTTCCTTGAATCCCTACTGCGTTCAGTTTAATCATTTATGCAGGACTTTGTCAAAAGCTTTCTGGAAATCTAAATAAACCATGTTATATGCTTTGCAATTATCCATTGTCAATATTGCACCCTCAAAAAAATCAAGCAGCTTAGTTAGACACAATCTCCCTTTCCTAAAACCATGCTGACTGTCTCCCAGGATACTGTTACCATATAAGTAATTTTCCATTTTGGATCGTATTATTTTTCCATAAGTTTACATATAATAGAAGTCAGGCTTATTGGTCTGTAGTTACTTGGTTCGGTTTTGTTTCCCTTTTTGTGGATCGGTATTACTTTTGCAATTCTCCAGTCTGTCTGTACAAACCCTGTGTCAGGAGGCTGTGTGGTTCAGTGGTTAAAGAAATGGGCTTGTAACCAGGAGGTCCCCGGTTCAAATCCCACCTCAGCCACTGACTCATTGTGTGACCCTGAGCAAGTCACTTAACCTCCTTGTGCTCCGTCTTTCGGGTGAGACGTAATTGTAAGTGACTCTGCAGGTGATGCATAGTTCACACACCCTAGTCTCTGTAAGTCGCCTTGGATAAAGGCGTCTGCTAAATAAACTAATAATAATAATGATCATGGTTAGTGGTTTCTAAATAACTTCTTTCATTTCTGTGAGTAGTGTTGGGAGGATCTCATCCGGCCTAGGGGATTTGTTTATTTTAAGAGCTCCTAGTCTCGTTAACACTTGTGCCTCTGTTATGCTAAACTTATTTAAAACAGGATAGGAACAGGTTGACATGTGGGGCATGTTGTCCGTATCCTCCTTTGTAAAAACTTGTGAAAAATAATAATTTAATATATTTGCTATTTTTTTCTCTTCTTTGCCATTTGTATCTCTTAGACATTTAACCTCCTCTTTGACTGTTCTCTTGCTGTTATAATATTCGAAAAACTTTTTGGAATTGGTTTTAGCCCCCTTAGCAATGTTCATTTCTATCTCTGTCTTGGCCTTTCTAACTTCCTTTTTGACTTGTGTTTATAGTTCCACGTACTCTTTCTGTGTACTTTCTTGTTGGTCCCTTTTAAACACTCTGTAAAGTGCCTTTTTTTTCGCTGAATATTTGTTTTAATTGATCTATTAAAACATTTTGGCCATTTTGTTTTAGATTTAGATTTGTCTACTTTTGGGATGTAACTGTTTTGTGCGTCTAGTACTACACTTGCCTTTGCAGACATTGTGTTTTCATTGTAATAAGCTTCCTGTCATACTGGAATACTGTGCATGAAAGTGAATGCACTAGAAGAAGAATGTTATAGACAGACAAGGAAGATATTTTTTGAGTTCTGTTAAATTAGATATTTTATAATAAGTGGAATACTGTGGAAAAATAATGTCTTCAATTGTAAATAGAAACATTAATAAATCAATAAATGGTTGCTGTCAATTATAATATTTTATTAGTGTGACCCATTTCTTGAATTCGGTTGTATTAAAATTGCTATGCAGGTTTTTTTTTATTATTTTAGTTTTTATTTTAGTATTTTAGCTCCTCCCAGGATAGAATTTGTGTGACCAAGCACTAATGGTACAGCTAAGTACATTACCATAACTCCAATATACTTACTATACTGTACTGTATATATTTTTAAGTTTCCTTTAGATTTATTTATTTATTTATACTTTTGTGCTGGGTAACACAAATCTGGTTTATTCATTACATTCGCACACATGTTTTAACTGTTCATGAATAAAACCAAAATTTCAGTTGCATTTAAGGAAAACATTTTCATTTCCTGACTGCTACAGACACACACAAAAAAATAACATTTCCAGCCAAGCACATTGTTTTATAAATTAAACCTGGAAGCATTTATTTTTAAAAAGAAGAAAAACAATCTACAATACAGTGCTTTTGTTATGAGTCATGTTTACTAATCTCCAGTGGAAAGAGAACATACCACTTTTGTTGAAACTGATATGTTTTAGTGCTGGTATGATTAAGTGTTTGCACTGGAGCAGTTTAATAAATTCGGCCCGGAGTGTGTCAGTAAATCATAGGGGGTTTTCAGTGGTTTCTGGATAATCTGTGCTCTGCATTAATGGTGTACACAATGCTGGGTCTGTCTGGCCCACTGAGATGTTTATTGTGATGTAATCCCCAGACACCAGTTTTTTGGTTTCCTTAAACAAGCTGGGATTCTTGTTGTAAAGCAAGATTACTTTATGTACAGTTTGGTTTAAGTATTGATTTTTCTCTAAATACCAGAGAAACTACTTGACGTGACGCTATTGCATTAAGATTAAAACATTCTAAAAAGCAACATCAGACTTTAATCAAGTCTTGGAATGTGAGTTATTTCTTATGGCGAGGGCCTGTATAAAGTCATGCCATGCTATTACTATTCTGTATCACAAGTTGATCAGTTATTGGTTACCAAGGAAACAGTATTACTCCACAAGGATAGTTACAGTTGCACATGAACATTGTAACATATGTATATTTTCATAGTTAATATATTTCGTATCCTTGACCGTTCAGCTGCATCATTTCTAGCTGGTCATAGGAGCAAGCCAGCGGCTGTGATCAAACTGCCCTCTTATTTGTATCACCTACAGAATCTGTTTATATGCAAGTTTGTAGGTACCATGAAATGAACTCTCACGAGTTACAAAGGTAACAGCCTGCTGTCTTGTTTGAGATGTACCTGTTATGAATTCAGATTGTCATGCAATAACTACTGATACAAGTCTCTTCTCCCCCCACCCAAGTCCCTTTTTTTAACAGAAAATAACATTATATCATACATTACAATTAAGTAATACGAGTTTGTTACCCTCATAAATGTGATCATTTCAAAGATTATTTTCCGTTAAACCAAGACATACCGGTAGTAGCATCCTAATTTGTGTTCTAATGGGAAAAAAAAATGTTTGTAGCCCCGCAGAAATCTGTTATGATATTTCAATTCAAGCTGGGATCCATACTATATGTTTTGTGTTTTTTGTCAAGTGGCTTTTTAATTTCCAAGTTCCTGAAATTAATTAAAGTCTACTTGACTGTGTTTCTTTTGAGTTTGGCCTTTATAATCTATGATATATTGTTTTTGAAGTTACGGATGAAGTTCTTGAATGATCAATAGGAGGCAATTCCCTCTCGGGGGTTCACCAGCTGGAATATAAATGATCTATATTTGGATTTCTATATTAGGATTTTAAACAAAGAAATGGTATTGTAATAAGCAATAGGCTGGAAGACAGCGACACGATATGGAACTTTAGGAATGTATTGGAGCTGATCCTGATTCAGCTCGTCTACATTCCAACGTTTGGACTTTGGTGATACAAATCAGTCAGTGCCTCAGCTGAGACAGTACCTGTCAGTGCAACAGCTTCAAACAAAAAAAGGTCAACTACTGAAATTGTGCAGTGCTTTTTAAAAGTGATTAATTGGTCTGGATCCAACCTTGTTTAGACCTGCTATAAAAAGCCAATACCTGTATACAAACATTAAAGTGCGCCTTTGGGAAGCTTCAATCAATTTTGCTAGCCGAGTGAAAAACAACTGATTAAGACATTGGATAGTCTACATTTGTGTGTGTGGAGTGTTATTAAGCATAACATTAAAGAAGCCTAATACAACTGGGGCATATACTGAGCTATAACCCCTGTAATGCACAGATATGGAATGACAGTGGGACTGGCTTCTTTAATAGCACAGGGTCTGCAGCAAACAGCTTTTGAAAGGCAGTAGTCCAGGGGTTTCTCTTTTCCTGACTGTTTAAGTCTTATTTTTGATTTGTATAAATTATCAAGAAATTAAACTTAACCTGCAGTCCAATTAAATGCAGTCAAATAGTTTACAGTGATACAATCCCCAATTACAAGCAATCTGACAATCTCATAATTGTGTGTGTGTGTTTTGTTTTATATCTAGTAATTTATAAATAGCGCAACACTGAAAAACCCAGGAATACTGCTGAATTACAGGACAAAATCACATCTGAAATTTCTAGCTAACTGGAATCAAAGTGGTGTTTATGGATCACCCTCATTTTGTGATATAGGCACATTTGAGTAAGAAACTACATCATTGTAAATGCCCTTATAAAGAATTTTCAATTTTTTTGATGGAATTGGTACAGGTATGAGTGTGTCAACAACACACATCAATATATAGGCAAAAGCATCCTTTAAACACATAACAAAGCTGAATAGCTTGGTCTCTTTCAATCTGTTTCTTATCAATGTGACCAAATTATATTTTTTCTCTTACTCTCCAATCTACCATTTTTTGGGGGGGGGGTGGCAATAGTACTAGGAGCTGTAAGGCTTTAATAACCCATTCCAGATCATTACAGTGTTTGTAAAAACAAACCATCACTCATCTGTAAAGCAGCTTACTCATTTTATGTCTTCAGTTTCTTTCAAAGATGAGTCGAAATGATGGGAAAATGTCTGGCTCTGGTATTGTTTTAAACCTAGGAAAAGAAGCACTAGAAATATAAACTATAATGCTGTACTTTAGGCTTCATGCTCCAGGTTTTACTGTTTTCCTTTGTGCCAAGACCTCTCTCTCGGCTGCTTTCAAAGAGGTTATACAATTTAACCTGGTAAAATGTTGAGGCAATGATTCACAGCTCACTCTCACATACACTGACTACACACTGACTGCACTGTTTAACACAGCTGGTGCCAGGCTGTCACTGTTAACCTCTGGAGAGTTTATAAAACAATCTATACATTCACTGGATTTTGGGACTATTCCAAAATTTTAAAGGAAAAAAAAAACACAGAATGATGCCTCATTGAGATTTAACTAGAGAAATGGTTCAGTGAGACTTTACAGTAGGAGATATTGTATATTTTATCACATTTTAAGATATTTATTCTTTAACGTCAAAGTATTTGGGGAATTCAATGAGTCTACTGATGCTGTTTAAATGAAATCTCACAAAAAAATACATGGATTAAAGCTTTTTAAAGCTTTGAAAACAAAATGACAGAAAGGGAAAAGAATACAAGGTTATGGATCAGGCGAAAGCCTTCAACTGTGGTACTGGAAAACAACAGCTCATAACTACTTCTGACAACCGTAAAACATGTGAGACAACATTAATTATCTTGTTCCCCTCCTGTTTCTGTGTTTAACCTATGTATTCTGAATAAAAAAGAAATTCCAAAAAGATGTAATGCACCTGTACTATAGCATACATGCCAGTGACATTGCCCTTTGCCGTTATATGTTGTAAAACAAGTACCAGCTCCCTGTCACACAACTATACAAAGCATAGTGACCCTTGGGCTTGCTGTTTAAATATCTTTATGTTCCTGTGGTGAAGTCTACATTGGAGTAACTGCCCAGTGCACCTCCCCTTTAATCATGAAACCCCGGCTCCCAGCCTGCCTATCAAACACATGAGGAATTTCCAACCCAAACCGGTAGACTCACTTCATTCACCATTGTTCTGGTCCCTCAGTGAGAGCTCTGCAAAAATGAACTGGAATCAGATCATCTTCATCTCTTTGATTGCAACGGTTTTAATACTGGCAAGTAAGTAAAGTGTATTCTCTTTTGAATAAAATGTAGTAAAATATACGTGGGAAATGTATTCTAAGATGAATTTGGTATAATATTTAAATAATATTTAATATATAAAAATAGAAAAATGCTAAATAAAATACAGTTTTTAAAGAAGTTTGAAGTACTAGTCAACTGAAAATACAAAAGCAGTCATTAATTTGAAACTATTGGTTCAGTCTTTACAATCAAAGGACTGAAGATACAAAAAGAAAATTCAAATGATATAGTCATACTTAATTTATATTATTGTTTTATAGACTAATATGTTCAGAACTGGCAACAATATATGACTATGAAAAAAGGTATTAATCATCCAGGTAAAAAAATAAAAAATAATGCTTGTTAATTTTTCTATACAAAGTATGGCACTGAATAATGAGCTTTTTTTATTGTTTTCATTTTCAAGTTGCCAATGAAGCTGAAAGTGCAGCTGTCCGAACTGACAAGTCAGACATTAAGAGAGAGGATGGGGAAAGTAAGTAGAATCTGGATCACTTTTCTTCCACCTTAAATTGAATTACATGCAATGATATATTCATATATTTAAGCTGACATATTTAAAAAGTTAGTTTTGAATTGCAGATATGAAAAAGAGGATCTTCATGCAGGAATCTGAAGCAACCGCCTTTTTAAAACGACGTGGCAGGAGATCCACAAAGTCCAAGGATGAAGTGAATGGTGAGGCTGTTTCAAACATTCTCAACAACGTTTTTGTTCCACCTCAGACTCTGTGCTCTCTATAGAAGGAAGGGCTGCTGACAGATAAAGAACTAAAGAAGATAATTCTGTCTAAAAAATATAGGACAGTAACACTTTATTGACATCTATCAGGAGATAAAACACATTTGAATCCAAATAGCAGCTGATGTAGATCAATATTAAGATTTTTTGTAGGATTTATTTTTTATTTTTATTGTTGTTCAAGTATGGCTAACATAACTATTATTTACTACCTTACTAGTAGTATCTTGTTTATAAAACGTATTTTAAGTAATTTCTTATTTGCAGGAGACAAGCGCATGATAGTTTTGATAAGAACTATTATGTTATTTAAAGTGTGCATTGGATTGACATACTTTGGAGGTATATAACAGTTTTCCTGTTCAAATATGTCTGAGGTGCTGTGCAGCTCAGCAAAGGAGAAATGGATTATGCTTGTCTCTAGCAGGATGTTGTAGGAGGCGCAGGGCAGAATGGAGAAGTCAGCAACAAGGGCTGTCACCTAAAATACTTGGGGAGAACCTGAAATAGATATTGCTTTGTAATTTTGACCAAATTTCTTTGCCTCAAAAAATATTTTGGTCATGGTACACATTCTATTTTTTTGTTCAACCTAATTAAAAAAAAATACTACAGCAACAGAAAAAATGGCTTAATGCTATTGGTAGGAAAGGAATGTGTATGCTGTAGCTGGAAAAGTTAACCCCTGCAGTGTAAAAAACAACTCTTCAGTTGGGAGGAGTGGGGGCAAGGAACGGAATGTTTTGAACATTCCTCTTCAACGCTGTAAAAAAAAAAAAAGTTTTATATAACTTTCTTTAAAAAGTAGTGATAAATAACTGGTAACTAAGTCACTGTAGGCCTTTGATTAATTGGTAGAAACAGAGTGAGGATGGCTGGATAACCAATAAGCCTCCATCCTCAGTGAGAAAAACAAATCACTCCATGTACGATCATGAAGTATTACATTTATATAACAAGAACAATGTATGTAGTTTTAAATAAATGTTTAAAAATGTACTGTATTCAAAGCAAGACCTTTCAACACTTGCTGTATAATATGCAATCTGCAAACATCACATAGATCTAATGAATGATTAAGAGCAACAACTTCACAACGAAGGGTTTAATTGAAAAATATATATAATCTTGAATTTTGTTATTACTTAATGCTTCATGTTCAAATTTGTATGCTGTTTACAACTTTACCACATGCAAAGGTGTGGTAAGCCCCAGCTAAACAAGCATGACATTAATGGGCTCTGGTTTTTAGTTGACTGCCATGATACTATTCTCACTGTATTGGGTTATGGAGAGCAGTGGTTATGTGTTTTTAACTGTGCCTCAGAAAGGTCATGGTTTTGAATCTCCTCCACCTTTAACGCAGTCTTCAATAACTGAAGAAGGAAGCCAACACATTCCTTTTGAATTGGTTCCTGATCTTAGGAGTTAATAATATTCTATGAGTCAAGGATATGTGGCCACAGGCAATTCCATGATAGCATAACATTACTAAGCAGTAGCAGTAGTCCTCCAGCAGGACTAGTTTCCAGTCAAGTCTATACAGTAAAAATAAATCACTGATGAAGGTTGGGATCGATTGGTTTTTAACAAACAGCACATTGTGTGCCAGAAAAACCTTTGGTTGCCAAACAAATTCAAAGTGATCAATGCTTTTCATTTATATTTTCCTTTTGTATTAAGAATGGTAATACAGTTTATTTACGTACTCAAAGGAAAACATGCTGTATTTGTTTTTTTACACATTGCAGCTGAATTCAAAATATGCTAAAACACTCTAAATTGCAACAAACTATTTTTGTTGGCTTATCAAATCCAACATATTAGTGATATTAAACAAGCAGTTTTACCATTACGTACTGGGAGAAAAAGTAGATAATGCTGATCACACTATAACAAAGAAGAGCATGTCACGATTACATTATTAAAAAGGTGGGCCATACCATAGGCTTCTATTGGAAATTATTTTACACAGCCCTGGGAATCATAAAGAATCTTAAAGGTCAACAGAGAAAAAGGGGTGACGACAACAGAAGACACTACAGTAAACATTTATCAAGTAAGTGAGTGAGACATACTGCACATAAAACAAAGCATCAGGAACATCACCAATCGGATCTGCAATGGAGCTGGAAGTCAGGAGTCATGCATATGCATTAGCTGGGCTGTGATAATCCCAAAGCTAAACTTGGCACAAGACAGCATTCCTTCTGTCAAACAGGCCACATTTTAACTGTAGGCTGGAAGCAACACAAAGACTACTACATTGATGGAGCAAGTGAACACGCTTTGAGACAAAATGATGATGGCACACAGTTCAGATAAAGGAGAGTCAGATCTTTTTTTTTTATCATACCACTACATTTTTTAAGCTTATTTAATCTGTAACATGTTTCCAATGAAATATTGTGTTTAAATAGTGTACTGTATATTTTTGTTTTATATATTGTTTATTGAACACATTTTTAAGTCTTGTGAGATTTTTTGTTACTGCAGCTGAGAACAGGCAGAGACTAGCTGCGGACGAGCGCAGGAGGGAGTACTATGAAGAGCAGAGAAATGAATTTGAAAACTATGTAGAGGAGGAGCGTGACGGTAAGGAAACAACTCTTCCTCATTTCTTTTCACCCACCACACCCTTTCCTAGCCCCGGAAATCAACACAACATATATAGTAACTAGATTATCTTTGCTATCTTGCAAAACTAGGTATTTGAACTGCGAGGCAACTGTTTATTTTCACAAAAGTAACATTTATGCAAGACATACAAGAATCAAACACAAATGATATAGAAGAGTTGCCAGAGTATGCATATTTCATCCTACAAATCATTTCAATAACTTTTTTTTTATCAGCTTCCCACTTCTGAAGTAACATGCAAGTAGGTAACAGTTACCCATTAGTCCCTTTTGAGTGTCACTGACAAGTCTTTACTGTTGCCCTACAGAGCAGCAGGAGAGAAACCGTGAGAAGACTGAACAGTGGCGTGAATACCACTACGACGGCCTCTACCCATCTTACCAGTACAACCGCCACCACATTTAAACCCTGCACTGAACACAATCGCCAAAAAAGGACATCATGCCAGAGATCTACATCTCACTAAAATGTGCGGATACACATGTTTATAATATTTAAAACAATTAAGCATACCATATCAGCTTTAAGAAGGAAGAAAAAAAAAAGTATATAGCTTTTGATAGTGCATTGCTTTAGCTAATATAGCCATTTCAGCCTTCAGAAACTTGTTTTGTAAAAATTTAACTAGACTGATATCAAATATTGTAAAATATGTAGATTTAAAGGCAATGGTGTATTAATGGTTTTTGTATAAAGGTAAAAATTTATGGCACAAGCTCTAAGAAAACAAAAAGTTTATCTAGCTGTGTAAAAAAGGTTCAAGGCAGTTTATGCTAGAGGTTGTGAAAATTGATTCTTTTGAAATGGAGGACTCAATAAAATTATCTAAAGTGTAAAGCTGTGTGAAGGTACCTAAATCATGTCTTGAACTGATAGGCTTATTGTTTTTTTTAATTAACTTTTGAAAATGACATTAGATGCAGTCATCTTGTTTGGACATCTTTGTGCTTATAACATAATGTGATGTGAAGACTTATTGTATACAGTCTGTATTACAAACCATGTATAATAAATACTCTAACCTCAGCAAACTTTGTTTAATCTATATATACAGTCTATATATATAAAAAAAATATTACAAACATATCAAGACACTGTGGACAAGGAGCTTCCATGAAATTGAGAGGAAACTACAAATGAAAAAGACACAGAGGCTGGATCTTCTGAAAGCTCAAACAGTGCCACATATTTACCATACATTCTTAATATTTGAAACAAGGAAAATTAAGTCTTCAGTATGTTTATGTATTCTTGCCATGGATATGGAATATATTTTGAATGAGCAAGCTGTTTTTTAAGTTTGGAAACCTCAAATGACAATTAATGTGTATTTTACCTGCTTACATTATGCATACGATATACATGACCTCAACTGAAATACAGGTTTGGCTCATTAAGTATTGTATCATACACCAGTACATCTGAAGCACACTTATTTACACATTAAATATCGTGTTCTTAAACAATTTTATAGAAGAAAATTAAATGGTCATTAAACTTGTACAGTGCAAGTACAGATGATTGTTCTGCACAAAGGATATACAAAACAAACAAATTGTATTGTAATATGTTTGCAATACAAATATCACTTGTGGAACAGCAAACAAAAATACATTACTAAAATGAAATAACGGAACCATGTTTAAAATAGCATTTATTTCTATGAATGGATATCTTCTGTACATCGTTTTTTATTTAAATCAAGTAGTATATAAAAAAAACAAGTGACATATAATCTCCACCCATACATTCATTCTTATAAACAAACTTGTGTGTTTTCTTGTTCACATTGGTGAGTACACTGGTTGTTTTGTAATGATTTGCATGTTTAGCAGCCTCATGTCAAATACACGGCATGAAGTTTTCATTGGGTAAAGAAAATACTACATCTTCAGTTCACAACATCATAGCCACAACAAAAAAGACATACTAATCAATTTCACAATTAGGAAAATGAATTTTCATGAACACTAATCAGCTGTCTTGAAGGAACTTAACTTTAAGCACAAGGATATGTAACAAACAGCACAGATACATTTTAACCAGGCATCCTGTTTTCTGGTTGTTTCTTCATGATTTGAAGGTCTACACCACTATCTAGGCCATATTCACAAAACATTTACCACAGTGCTAAGTTAACACATTTACCACAGTGCTAAGTTAACACATTTTTTTTTTCTAAAAAGAAAGCAATTGATGTTAAAACAAGATTGATTAAAAAAAAAAAAAAAAAAAAAAATCAAGGAAATTCCTCGGGAGGTTTATTTAAGAGCGTCTAATTGCAACTTAAGTGTTTCCAGATACTTAAAAAATGGCCCAAACATTCTGGGCCACGGTAATATGGATCTGTGTGTAAAATATCAGGGCCTGTAATCACTGTAAACTGTTGAGGAACTTTGGCTGCTCCTCTCCTCTTGTCAAAAGCAGCTCTGCACCGATCTTGGGCCCTTTCTTCTCCTAAAGAAAAAAAACAAGATGAGGTTACTTTAATGGAGAAAAGCCTGCATATACTGCAGATAACGATGACTGGGACTTGGTGACTCAGTGGGTGGATATGTAAATCAGTGCTAGGAAGTTCACCCTACCTGTTGTATGAAGTAGTGTTAGGACAACAATGTCATGTTAATTTGTATATAATCATTTTTAAAAAGTGTTTGTAAAATGCATAAATGATGACTGAATTCAAAATTAAGAATTTGTACTCCAGAGATACTTCTTTTTTTTTTTTTAAAGCTAAATAAAAACAAAAGAATATTCAAATAGTTGTATATACATTTGAATATGAAATATTATTCAAACATAAGACCAATAAACATACCCTTAACATGCCATCCCTTTCCCACTTGAAAAGTCCACAGTTGCTGAAATTGAAAAATAAAGACATAAGTAGGAAAAAACAAAACAAGTGGTCTTATCTTAATCAGTGAAACACAAATGGATTTTAAAAAATGACAAAAGAAAGCCTTTGCAGAACTAACTGAACCAACAGAAACAAAAGGTCCTTTCTCCAGCTCCTACCTGCAGTGTTTTTGGGGCAGCCTGTCCAGTGATGTTTCTCTTTGTCCACATTTACATTTGAAGAACCGCTTGACTGCTTCATGCCAGTGGTAATCATGTTTTTCAGTAACACATTTATCCAAGGGTTTGAAATATGTGTATTTACACTGTAACAAAAAACACGTTTACAGTATCTTGCAAGTTTTATGCTTACCATACAAGTAGCCTAATAAGCTTTGGTTACTCATTCCGACAAAAATCAAATCAGACACCTACAGTACATATACACTTTCACACCACTAACAGAGTTACTTACTAAATATATTTTAGTTTTTTCGGACTTACTGTTTTACAGGTTACAGCTCTGCATTTCAGCTCTCGGATATTTCTCATTTTGTCTTCCATTTGTTCTTTATTTACCAACGGCTCAAAGTACCTCTCCTGAATTTCTATCTCAGCCTGCAAAAGAAATGATAGGTCAGATCTAGCTTCTAGCTCCAACACTGATGTCTTACAAAATACAAGAGCCTTTAACTCTTTCAATACTCCCACTCAAAACTGCAGACAGCTACTGCAGCTATGAAACATAACCACTCAACACAGAAGACTAGGCACTACCTTTTTTCTTCATAAGACACTGAAACTACTGTGTAATTAAGCATAGTACACTTGTCTTTTTAGTTACATAGTGTTGAAAGAGATAAAATGTGTTGAAAGAAATAAAATACCTCTTTACAGCCTATTCCCAATACAGTTTGTTCCGCAAATATGGCAATTTTATGATATTGAAGAAAAAAATAAAAAAAAGACATTAGTCATTTCCATTGTAATGTAGAAAAACATTTGAGTTGTGATTTGTATTTGCCGTTTCCTTGATGGTTACTGTACAGACTTTTCAGTTAGCAGGTTTAATCTACCTCTTTCACTGCTCCAGTGTGTCTTGATTTGGCATTCAGAATTTCCTGAAATTCAGCTGACTGTAAATACTCCAGCTGCTCTCGCCGTTTCTTTGAAGCAGGCTCTGTTTCATCCGTTTCTACTTTAGCTGGAAGGAAAGGAATAACAGCTTTTAAAAGGCTTAAAGATTTATTTTGGGGTGCCTGTTAAATACATGGGGTTTTTTTGTTGTTTTTTTGCTTGATATGTTATTCACAATCATTACAACCTCTCATGACCATGGATTTGCCAAAAGAAGTGGCACTGTTTAATTGTGGTGGACTACATTAATATTAACTTGATAAAAGGTTAATATATTTCTGTATGTGTAACTGTGGCAGGATGGCTGATGTGGTGATGTGTGTGATGTCAGGTTCCAGGAAAGCAGTACACAAACAGCAGGAATGCGGAGCAAAAACTGTGTGGCTGCGCAGTGTTTTATGAAAAAACACAAAATAAAAGGGCACAAGGGCCAAACAAAAGGGTTTCAAAACACAACACAGGAACAAATAAATCAAATTAAACAAGTACCTACATATACACTATTACAGGTAACGCTTACTCTCTGTGTCTCTCCAAACCAAACCACTCCACCCAGACAAAGGATTTTAACCCCCTCTCTACCGATCCAAAACAAACAATAGTACAATCATAATTAATCAAATACACCTATATCTATACACAAACAATAATAATACAAATATAGCGCACATCATATAAAGGAGCAGGGCACTCCGTCACAGTAACGTATTAAATACAAATAGCTACCGGCAACATGCATCATGATTACTGCCATGAAATACTGCAGTGAATCGGATTTTCAGTACTTACTCTCAGGAGATGCAAGGCTCTTTTCCACTCTTTCTGCCACATCTTTGATGCTTGTGTCTGACCTTTTTCTTTTGACACCATTAGGATCTTCCTTTGATATTCCTCCTTCTTTTGCCCTCAACTTCTTTAAAGCAGCAAGCTAAAGAGAAACAGCAAGCATAATGTAAATATTTCTTGTTTAATAAAACACCAGCGATGATTGAAAATCTAGTTCCTTTTCCAGTGAAATGTACAACACAGTAGAGAGTAAACTACTGTAGGATTTACTGCTCCAAACTGAGTCAACCCAGGTAATGTTACACAGAATTGCTTTTAAATACAGTATGTATCCTGTTCACCACATGGAAATACTGTACTAGGACACTGGAAATAGAAAGCCTACATAGAAGTTGCTGTTTCAAGTACCTTGGCTGCAGACAAATTTGGCTTTGGTGCTGGTGGTGGAGATCCATCAAAAAACAAGACATCGTCTCCATCTGCAAACCCCCTGCCTAGTTTAGGTGTCAGTGGCGTCGCTGTGGTTTTCTTGTCTTTAGGGAATTCAGCAGCAGCTCTAGGTGATGCGAGTGCAGATCTGCCTGGGGTGGGTGTTGCAGGACAGTCAGGTGTACCTGTGTTCTGCAAAAACCTAAGAAAAAATATTTATACAATGATTACATTAAATAAACTGAAAGGTTCCACGAAAACTAATAGTCCTCAATCTGAAAAATACCAAACAAATGACCAGTTTGGGCAAAACATTTTACTGGCATTTTTTGCATTCAGTTGGAAGGATTAGTTAAAAACACCAGCATTAGTAACAATTCTCTCTTCTACCACAATCTGTAGAGCATGTCATTTTTAATTCCTGTTATTTGTTATTATGTGCACAGTGTAATAGGGATGGGACAGTATAACATTTCCACGGTACGATAACCTTATGAATACCACGGTAACCCTAATGTCATGGTATAAATCATTCAAGTTATAAAATATAACAGTCGCATCAAACATGGATTTTATTCATGGTTTGCAGTTTGTTCTTGAATTATTATTATTTTTTCCACCGCGAGCGGAAACCGGTGTTCTGCAACGTCTACAAAACAGCATGCTGTCTTCAAATAACACACCGTCTTTTTTCTTATATCCAAAATACATCCATGCATTAGATTGAATAAGTTTTGTAGGTGGGATATGATCTTCCTCAGGCTTGAATTGTCATTGCTTCGTTTGGAAGCAGACATTGTTACTGACATAATGTATAGCACTCTTTCCAACACACGCGGTTGATGTTTTCAGCAAAAAAAAAAAAAAGATAAAGGATAGGGCAAAATGGCGGCGATGATGACTGCATGGATGGAACGTTCAAGTGCATGACTAGGTGAGAGAGCAGAGTAATAAGAAGTTGTTCAAATAAAAATGACATTTTCCTTCACTCTGTTCATAGAAAGAAGAGCATTAACCATTGTATACCGTAATAACGAGAACTGTGGTGCAGCGCAACAGGAACGGTATCTATACCGTAATGTATCTAAACCACTGTAAACTTCAAAACCTGGTATACCGACTGTGACAGGGTACCCCAGCCCCTGTGTGTATTTTGTATTATTTTGTATGGTCTATTGTTGTTTTATGTATGCATGTATTGGTGCAGGCGGTGTGGTTTTATTAGTATTTAGAATGTATGTATTTGGGCACTGTTTTAGGTCGGCAGGGAAGAGTTAATGACCTTCCCTACCAAATCACTTCATATGCAGACTGTGCCTGAGCCGAATGAATAATTAACAAGCAATCAATCTCAGGCACAGATGTATAAAAGGAGTGGATTAGCTGCTCCTCAGGGTTGAGTGTGCTAGAGGTGGAACAAGAAGCGTGAGTTGTGAGTTTAGAAGAATAAGATAAATAACAATTGCTCTCCTTGCTTGTTTGGTTTTGTCTGTGTTTGTTTTGGCCACCGTCCTGTTTTGTGTTTAGTGTTTTGTTTGCTGTTTTGTTCAGGTATTTCATTTATTTAATAAACACACCTAACAGCTCTTCATACTTCACAGTACTGTGTGTCTCCTTCCTGGTCTGACGCAAGCCATCCTTGCCACACCGACCCTCCCTACAGTGTAATGGGGGTCCAGATAGACCCCTGAACAGTACAAGGTACAATTTCTATAATGAGGGGGTGCCAAAATTGTTGAACGTGCTACAGTAAACTACCTTCTTTGAATATCTTCTGATCTTTTCTTCCTTGCTTCCAACATCTGTTGCTTCTGTTGTTTTAACAGTTGGGTTGCTGATATAGACTGGATAGTTTGCACTGGCTTTCCATTTAGACCTACTAAAGAAAAAAATAAGACAATATCCAATCTTAATATTGCCATTGTTACTCTACTTTATCTTTGCAACAGCCAGTATCTAATTTAATTTGCTGTAGAGATTCTGTCCTAATATGTCACCCTGCCCCACCCTCCAACCAACCCAGCCCCAAATTTCAGCAAAGAATAATAACAGATACATCTTTCATAAATACAAAGATCCTGTAATCAAGACAGACATATCCAAGACACATGTGGATGTCCAATATAGTGATGCTTGTGAATTTGTTTAATTAAAGCAAACTAATCACTACTAAAGCATAATACAGAATTGTTATGTAAAACGGATTTACCTGAAGCTTGGGTTAAATGTCTTTTCAGGTTCAGTGCACCTGGCGTTGGCACATCCATCAAGTTCTTAAATTCATCTGAGCATACTGGTGCCCGACTCGACTGCATTGCTAAAGAGAGATAATCAGGGGCATTTCTATTAACATTTGTCACTATTATGTTACTTTATGATATTTCTTTTAATGTGTACCCTTTTTAATGTCACAAAGCATGGATCAATGACAGAAAACACTTTGTGATTGAATCCAGTTAACACAATCAAAAACATAGCTGTCTAAAAATAAAGAGATCCGTCCCCCGTTCTATTTAGCGCAATTACAAACGGTCCTGTCTCTTACCCTTTTTCTGCGCTTCTTTGGCAAGAGAGTCTGCTCCTTTAACAAATAAATTACTCAAAGTCGACTGGACCGGCTTCTTAGAAATAGATGCAGAACTGTGAAAAGGAAAAAACTCTAAATTATAAGCCTGAAAAAATATGTCCAAACTAACACAATACCCCTTGTTATGGCATGAGTACACACAGAACATAGACAATTTTACAGCAGTATTTATTTATTTTTTACTTAGAAAGCTTTTCATAATAATATAGACCAAGGCACTTTTTGACCGGGTAGTTACCGGTTGTAGTAAAAAAAAAAAAAAAAAAAAAAAAAAAAAATACACACTACAACAGCAGTCAGAACTAAGAATACCAAGCCAATGCTACTCAAGACCACCCAAAACCTGTAAACACCTTAAGCATACAGTAAGTTATGGATAACAATTGTTATCAAACATAGTTAATAAGAGTAAAAAAAACAAAAAAAAAACAATCCTTACAGTGAGGCTGCACATGCTGCTGAAGAAACTCCTCCGTAATAAAAGCCATCGTGGCAGAGCCGCTGCTTCAGACTGCCTCCCTTCCCTTTCTGCTTACCAGGGACTTTTCCCGAGAAACTGGACTGCAGCTCTGATCTCTTGGAACTCAGTTTTTTATACTGTGCTTTCACATGGTACTGGCAGAATTGACACTCGTTCTGTAAGGACCAAAAATTGAAAATGTTATTAAGAAACTCGTACTGAGATACAGATTATGTTTCTATTCAGGAGAGTAAGTTAAGATTGTTTATTATGGAAAGTAATAAAATGGGGTTTAGGAGAATCGTAACCCACACACCAAGTTCACAATCTGAGTACAAGGATCTCCATTTTTCTTCTTCGCTCTGCAGGTCCCAAAATCTTGTGCCTCCCCCATGAGCAAGACCTTCTGCGGGTGATCCACTGACAAACAGACCTGGGCCACAGACAGAAACCAGAACATAAATATTTTTCTTCTTGCTTGAAATACATACGTGAATTATCTTTGGATTGTAGATGACTACACAACTTTTTAGTTAAAGTACATGTTCCATATTTACTGCACAAGGTCTGAATTTTTGCTCTTTGTTAGATTGGTTTGATCATTCAAACTGACCCCATCCGAGCCCTCCTTTGGTTTCATTGGGTTTGGATTGAGGATGCCGATAACAGTCCCTGGGTCTGTCTTCCAGTGTTCTTTGTGAACGTCTCCAAACAGGAACAGGGAAACATACACATCCAGGTTACGAAGGTCAGTGAGACGCCAGATACTGAAGGTTTTACCCTGAAAGAATAATATAAATGAAGTTAAATAAAAAAGCACCTGTATAGAATAAGTATGCAAATCTTGTATCTGAACAACCTTATGAACTGGTCTGAGCCACTAAAATGAAGCATTACATATAAATACACTTCCAAAAAACAATGTTTATTACTGAAACAAACATCTTCTTCATAACTTTGAAAACAAACACTGTTGAGAAATAAAGATATTTTTAGTAAGAAACTTCTTGACAGAGTAAACCCAGTCTACTTACACTGCTAGAGCTCTGAGGGGTGAATTTATTAACAACCACCCCGAAGGTTACCCAGTCACTCTCGTCCAGTTTCTCCCGGGCCAGCTTCTCCGGCAGCTGGGAGAGACGGATCATCTTGCGGTCAGACATCTTGCGCTCCATTTCAGTGGAGGACACGCGGGGCCTCCTGGACAAGACAAAACACACAAGTGAAGTGAATTATTTATTTCAGTACTTTTAAAAATGGTAATCAGGTAAATGTTCCCTTTAAAAAAAGAAATGGCAAACCTTTAATTACCAAAATAATAGGGATGGGAATTTTAAAAGTTTAAACATATAAACTCTAAGGAAGTGGTTAAACGTTGAATAATATGCTAGACGTATAACCGGTCAGGTGACAGATTTATCATCATATACAGTCAGTCCGTTGCATATCCTACTGCTCTGGTGCCACATTAAGGGTGGATATTATAAAAAGGAAGAGGTCTGGCAGTTGCTTCCAAGTAGCTTTTCTAATTGGTGCAACAGAAAGATTAACAATGAGGCGGGTTTTATTCTCGGTCGATCTGGCGCTTCATTGGTGCACTCGTGTTCATGCTGTAGTTGTCGTGGTATGGTATCAAGTCCTCAGGGTAAGAAAGTTAATGACATTTTTTTCAATGTTTGTTAATAAAATGGCACCTAAACAAAGGAACAAGGTGAAGCCACGTTAGTATTTTGGGGAACCGGACAAGGAAACCGTGGTATGTAAATAATTATGTCAAACAAAATTGCCGTACCACAAAAAAACAAGTTCAACCTTCACCATTTGAAATGAAAGCATTCAGAAATTACTGTGGATGGAATTACTGATGGCAGTACAAAGCAAACAACCACAATAAACAGAACGCTCTAGATGGCAACTGACATTTATTTAGCCATTACATCCCTGTGAATATGAATAACATGATTTTAAAAGGAAGGTTTTTTTTTCCAATAATATTTCAGGGAACGCATAAGTAAATAAATGTGGTAGAGGCTTTAATTTACCAGTACAATTTTACGCAAATCATTTGTTAAAAAAAAAAAAAAATCCTTGATATCTATGTAATTTGTCAACAGACGAGGATATTTAAAAAATTAAATAAATCTGGATTTCCCATTTGTGGCACCGATCCCTGAACAGTAGAGTTAATATAACAATGTACTAAATTAATAATAATAATAATAATAATAATAATAATAATATTTAAATAGAGTGACAGTCCTAATTTCAATATATACTTTGGTGTGTACGTGTTTTTTCTTACTTTATAGTTAAGTCTTTACAACATTAAAACGTTATTTGCTTATTTAGGGTTTCTTTGCTTAGAAAATACTAAGCAGGGCTGTCAGTATACATCAGAATGTAATATAAAGAGTGTGTTTGTATGTAGTTAAACACTGGCACCTGCATAGCATTTAAACATTCATAAAAATGTACATCCCTACAAAATAACGAAGTGAACCCCAACAAACAAACACGCTGATGGAGCATTAAAATAACAGAACCTTTATTGTATAACTGAAGCCCATGTACCTGAGCCTAAGTCCTGAGAACCTCTCCACTGTGACGTCCTGATCTGCTACTCTTGAGCTGCTGGGTGTAGGGCCCCGTGTGCCAGACTGCACTGCTGCTGCTGGAGGGGATCTGAGAGCAGTGTTGGGTTTATTGCTGCTCCTCAGGGGCTGCGATGAGGGGCTGGCACCCACACTCTTCTGATGGGGGGTCTTGGTCTCTTAATTTATTCCAATGAAATAAATTTAAAAAAAAAAAAAAAAGCCTAATTTAGATTCAACCCTTGTATGTGGATACAGTGCAGGTGTGCATATAATCCATTACTTAAATGAAGCAGTAATGATTAGGAAGCAATAGTGGTGTCCACTTGGTTAACGGTTTGCAATGGAGATAGCGGCCTCAGTATTTTAAAAAACAATGAACTTCCAAAATCCAAGTTTTGTTTCTTCTTACCTGTTGTTAGATGCTTTGGATCATGGGCTGTTCTTTGCTTGGATTTCAAAAGGCCAGAGCTATTAAGCTGGGAAGAAAAACAAGGGGAGTCCTGAAGCTTTTTAGCTTCATTTCTCTTCAGGGTGATGAGCGTAGACTTATCTGTAAATAAATATACAAGAATATATCATATTTTAAGAATAGTACACATTAAAAAAAAATAGACAAGCCATCACTGCATGCATTCCACAGGTTTCACCTAGCAGCCAACCACAACATAAACATACAGTGGACCATATAAAAACCAGCTCACCAATTAAAACAATGCTCTGTCAGCTCTTTTCAATTTAGGAAGAGTCAGAAGATACCCCTCTTTAAGGACCAGTTTTCAATTAAGACCATAACAGGAATGTTCCACTGTATTACATTTTTTAGCCTCAACTGTAAATGAAACAGTAAGTATGGCCCAGAGACTACCCTTATTTCTTATATTAGAATGTGTAATGAAAGTGAAATTGTAATCACTGTATTTGATACCTGGTTGCTGTTTCTGCTTATTTGGGGGCGTTTTCTGTGGAGGGCTGGTCAAGGCCTGCTGGGTGACAGCTAACTGCTTCTGTAAAGTCTCCATTTGCTCCTGCATCCTTCTCAATTCAGCTGTAAAACAATTGCAATGCACATGATTATTCAAAATGAAATTAATTTAATTAAAGCTATGTCAACAACATAGTTTAGTACTCATGGCAGGTTGTTAATGAACTGCCCCCCCCCCCCCACCCCCAAAAGAAAAAAAAAACATACCTTCTAAGTCCTGTTTAGATTTGTCCTGGTTTTCTTTTGAAGATGGTCTTGTATTGGTCATTTCTTTTGCTGGCTCTTCTTCATCTAAATCCTCAACATTGCCAAACAACGTGTTTATATCTTCTATCTCACTGACACCCTCACCCTCCTGTCCATCACCCTCGTCAAACTCTTCCCCGTCATCATCCGCGTCAAACAGATCATCCAGCTCGTCTGTGTCCCCGTCTCCCTTCTCACAGTCGAGGCTTCCTCTCTCCGACGCCTCGTTCTCCTCCAGCAGGGAGGCCAGCAGATCCAAATCATCATCACCTGTCAGCAGGACAACCAAAGTCTTTTGTTTTTATTTATTTATTTTTTTAATTACAGCTAGGGCCAAATGTTTTGCATCACCCTATAGAATGAACTAATTTTGGTGATAAAGGTTACATTAAACCTGTGAATAATGTAACTTTAACATATTGAAATACAGCGCTTTGTGGTTTTCCATATACAAAAACTGAAAAATGTGACATTCGAAATCTGACATGAAATACTGTAATAGTTACTACTATTATGGCTTCCGGTAGACTTTAAATAATCACTATTGTTTTGAAGGTTACCACTATCGTTAAATCTAAATACCTTAAATGTTAGACCTAATTTTTAAATGTACATACAACAGCCTTTAATACAGTATTGCATCAAGGACCCCCAAGCAAACAAGATAATGTTGGAGAAAAACAAGTACAATAAAAATAAAGCATTAAGCGATACTATAAGTAAATTGCGTTGTAAGAAAAGTCTTACTTTCCATTGTTGAATGCAGTATCGACAGAGGCGATGCACAAAGGAGATCTGAAAATACAGCAAAATCTAAGTCTCCACGGATTTACAAATTGTTAATTATCTTGATGCATCTTCCATAAAGTCACTTCATCACCTAGGACATTTTCAAAATGCATTCACAAATGTGTATTTAGTTTTATTCAATTAAAAAAAAAATACAATATATATTGGCAGCAGTGTGGAGTAGTGGTTAGGGCTCTGGACTCTTGACCGGACCAGGTTTGCTAACAGTGGCAAATATTCCATACATTACAGCCTGGTGTTCTAGCTTTATTCAAATCTCTATCCCATTCACCAAGTCAATTAGCTTTTCAATCTTCCATTTGTTATCGTCAGTATGCAATCGTACTGGGCAGCAGTGTGGAGTAGTAGTTAGGGCTCTGGACTCTTGACCGGAGGGTCGTGGGTTCAATCCAAGGTGGGCACACTGCTGCTGTACCCTTTGAGCAAGGTACTTTACCTAGATTGCGCCAGTAAAAACCCAACTGTATAAATGGGTAATTGTATGAAAAAATAACGTGTACATAATAATGTAGTTTTATGTAAAATAATGTGATGTCTTGTAACAATTGTAAGTCGCCCTGGATAAGAGCGTCTGCTAAGAAATACATAATAATAATAATTTCATCGCTCGTTGTATTCCAGTGCAGTTCTAAATCCTCTCGGAGTGAAGAATTTCACTGCTTGAAACAGGGAAACTATAAGTTAAGCGTCTGATTGCGAGGTAAGTGGGATATAGCTTGCCCAGCATTTCAAAACTGGCTGATATAGCTTGACCGCAGTTTACTTTAATTGCGTTTTAAGGACGAGCTTGTGCCACGTAATTAACACACTGTGCCAGATAAAACATCTACACCGATGTACCCAAATTGACAATATGTGATCAGTTAAATGAAACTAAAATTGACTGCAACACTTGATTCAGTATCAGGTGTACCCCGCCTGGAAACTACTTAAAACAGCTTAATGGTGAGGTTTTGTTTACATCTGCGACCTAAATCTTATTTATAAGAAAATATCATGGCATAGATTGACCAGATGTGTGCATTGCTCACATAATCATTCTAATATTTTAATTCTCATAATATGTACTTTATTACGATGCAAATTACTTAACGAATCATTAAACTTTAGAAATCTTACTTGATATTCCAGGTAATCCTGCAGTAGCAAAGCAGCAATGAAAGCTGGCGCCAATCCCAAGCCCCAACCACAGCAATAATTTAGGTGTCCTTAAAGGTGCCTGTATAGAAAATTATAACCAGACCGGACTCTCGTCAATCTACGCACAACAGCGCTTTTAAATATTTTGTATTGTAATTTATTTTTTTGTTTGTTTGTTTACCAATTTACAGTGTGCACTTGTTTTTAATTATAGAGGTAGACAAATGTGACTTAGCAGGCGCACACAGACAGCTGACACAGATCTTGAAACTGTCTAGAGTGGATGTTTTTTTCACAACATTGTGAAGCCACTATAATTTAAATGGCAAGCGCATCATATACAGTGTAAGTTATTGCTATTTTAACATTCCATATAACAAGCACAGATGGGACAGGTTAATTGCAGTACAGTGCAAAGTTTTCTAAAATCACAACATATTCTAAATACAAAGACAGACAAATACTGAAAAAAAGTTGTTAAAGACTAGAACTTAAATTGTGATTAACTAAAGATTGCGTTCAAATATTGACCTAGCTAGAACTTCAACATCCTCCATCAACATATGCTACGATAATAGTACCAAGGAAGTGAAATAATAACATTCAAATCGCATTGGTTTGGGACCTATTGCACAAGGCATTTAACCTATATACTGTTTATATAAGGCAGTGGGTTGGGGGTGGTTAAGGACATGCTTTGCCTGTGGCAGAATTGATCTTATCGTCAACAGTTTTTTTTTTTGTAAATAATGTCATATTCCAGGACCACTGCAAATGCATGGCACTGTGCACAATTATTTACACAACATAACAGCAAAATTTAGGTAAAAAAAACAAACAAATACAGAGCTAATGTAGCGTTTCAAAAGGAGTAGGTTTACACAAACAAATTGAAAATAATTGTATAACCTAGATAAGGCTGTATCTAAAAAGCAACTGTGTTCACATTCACAGACAGCCAGCTAAACTGATTACCTCCTTCATTTGTACCTGATGGGTGTTTATGGCTACTACAATACTGTACAGAAAGTGTTCACGTTGAAATATGTTTTACATTAGAAGAGGCGTCAGAACAGGCAAAATACAAAGCAGGGTTCACTGTAGAAATTAGTGTAAAATATCAGTGGGATTGTCTGACACAGATTATGACCAAACAAAACACACAGAATACAACATAACTTTATAAATATATTTTTATTTTGTTATTACAGGAATTAACAAAAGGAAACAAAATAATGATTTTGTCTATATTGTCAGTTATAAAATCCCTGTAATGAACACAATTAGCTCTCTATATAGAGTTTTGTCAGCTTTCAATTTTCCATTTATATGTTTACAGTATATACTCCCTGTCAAGATTAACAAAAACAAATACAAAAGCCAACTAGTTAACTTGACTGATTATAGCATGATTACAATGTATATACTTTTTATGTGTTGAGTTTATTTTTTACCTGTTCTGAGTACTAAAGTAAGCATTTATGATTGAGATCCTTAAACAAATAGCTAGCTAGATAGATAGATATGAGGGATGCGGACAGGACCACACTCCGTGAGGGGTCTACATCGCAACACTGAAGGAAACCTGCGCCATGTATAAAACACTGCATACTCAACAAGTGTTATTTAATCTGTAGTATTTTGTATGTCATTATATCCTGATGTAACTATCACTGACACTGTTACCTGCTCCGTTATTGAATTGTATTTTGTCATATACTTGTACATGCTAGAACCAAAGTCATTGTATTTTATCTTGCTCTTAATTGTTTTAATACTTGTACTTTGATTCATGAAATGTGTTTTTGTTTACGACTGTAAGTCACCCTGGATAAGGGCATCTGCTAATAAATAAATATTAATAACAACAATAATACAGTGCATACATAACATCTTATTGCAACCAGCAGCACTAGTTTTATACCTATTAATAACCTTTTAAAATGATGTTTTCTGGAGTACCACAGCTGTATATAACATTATATACTGCCCAGTCTCATCTAATTTATGCAAGATTATACCCATGACATCATCATCGATCAACTTGTAATATAATGTAATTTAACGTTATACTACAGTTTGACTCATTTCTTGATGAAATCACAATTATACTGACACCATATCCATTATACAGTTATGGGAGGGCTTCAGTAGCTTCACATGCAATTCTGATAATTTAGTTACTTTCTAATAAGGGTTTGGAACCTATATAGTGCCATTTTCACCAATTAAGTTGTACTTGTACTGTAGAAAGTAGAAATATATAAACAAATTAAGAACTAAGTTGTAACACCAAAAAAAAAAAAGTTCAACAAATATATGAAGTATGGTGAGCTAAGATAAGAAGGGCATTCAAATAAAAAAGATAAGAAAAATGTCAACATTATCTCCTCTAACCAGCGCTTAGTTAGGTAGTATGTAATGTGGCCATTTCTTTATGTGATGCAGTCCATGACGTGTATCTGGAGGCTGTCGATATCAGGGAGGATTTCATTACATTTAGGACATGCACGCTCCGGAATATTCATCTGCTGTTGCCAGTCTCGATTTTCAGCACCTGAAAACAAAACAGGACATGCTAAAGACATATTATGGAGCCAAATGGCAATTATGTTTCTCGTTTTAGCAGTATATGCATTGTATAGTTACATAGAAAATGGCAAAGAACACAGCTAATGAAAAGTTATTTCCATTTTCTATAAATACATCACATCAGTACTTCAGAAATCTAATGAATGAACACAATTTGAATGCACAGATTATGCACAAATTTAGACAAACATCGCCCACAAGTACAAAGTTGGTTTCAATGAGGTGGATTACTGTACTAGTTGTTCTCAACCTTTAATCAGTTCAGAATTTACAGAAAACCCATCCAATAGCTCCTGCCTTAACTATTCTTACCTCTTGCTCCTCCCTGCACATTCGGCTGTGGACTTGCCCCTCTGGAAACATGGCGAAGCTGCATCTCATTCAGCGATTGCCTGAAATAATAAGACACTTCCTATTTACAAACTGCAGGGCTAGAAATACAGCAGCACTTGTAGCAACTGGAGGAGAATGTGGATTGTTAAACAAGGACAAGTACTACTTTGAACATGTTTATTGAAAATTATATCTACCTTCCAAAAGACTCCATCTCCTCTTGCAGTTTGCAGTTCTGCTTCTTTATAAACTCCAGTTGTGCTACAATTCTCTCCTTTTCTTCATGTATCTTTTCTCGTGCTGCACGCTCAGCATAGAAATCTGAAGAGTAAATGTCAGCCTGCGGAATGGGTAAAAGATCATAGCACAGTTTCTCTCATTGTCTGTTTTCACTACAGTGATTGAGGCTCAGAGATGTAAACTGATGGTAGTTAAACGCATTCAATTATTTATTTATTTATTTATTTAGTCCTAAAAAACATCCCTGAGCTACAGTGTAATTTACAGGTAACATTCGTAACCTTGTGTGTCAGCATCTAATCCTGATGAAAGGGATTTTTTATTTTATTGTTTGTTTGAGCTTTTAAAGTGATAGTGATGTTTGTTTTTCACCAGCTTGTAAATACTGTAAATAAAAGTGTGCTGGGGTGCTTAACAATACTGGAAGTCTCCACTTGAGATTGTTGTGCTTGGAAACTAAGATTATAGTGACCCTCCTTTGGGACACCTCTGCTCTGGATTGCTCGGCGTAAAAGCGATTCTGGCTTTAGGCTTGTGAGATCGGAGGACGCTCGTACGCCCTAAGAATGTCTGTGCTGTGTGGGGACACGCTGTGGTGAGGAGAAAAAAAAAACACATAATTGGGCATTCCAAATTGGGGGGGGGGGGGGGGGGAATAAATAAAAAAAATAAATAATTGGTCACTCTAAATTAAAAAAAAAAAAAAAAAAGATTTACCTGTGGTGAATAAAAACCATATACAACAAACAATCATTCAGTATCCTCTCTCTATATTTTATAGAGAGAGAGAGAGAGAGAGAGAGAGGTCCAGATAAGCTGCGTACCTGATATTCTTACACATTAAAAAATCCTAAATATGCACTGAATTTAAATTTTGCTGCACAGCTTGTCTGTATCCCCTCCCCTAAAACTTCCACTAACAACTAACAACTACGTCTCCCAGAATACAATGTTACTAGGAAAACTCTGGCTAGCCCTGTTGTCTTTGCAGCCAAGTAAACAAATCCAAATGGAACCATCGTCAGAGGTAGCGGCTAAAAAAAAAGCTGCCTATATTAAACAAACTGTTTTATAACGTATTAATGCATTTCCTTATTTTATTTATCTGTATAGCTTGATGTCAAAGTTGTAACATGTTGACTGAGTTTAAGAATGTAATGTTTAAATATTAGTAACGTAATTAATTTTCAGTCAGTGTGATACTTCGAAAAAAATGCATTGAGCTGATAAAGAACGTTGTAGAACACACACGTGGTTGTACAGTAGTCCAAAGTAACATTGCAGTTAAAATGGAAGTCTCTTTTTTAATGCCTACCCCATTACCATTAAAGATTGTACAGTATTTATCGAGATTACTCATGACTTCAAGGTAATGTTGCATTTTACCCCCTGAAAATACATTTTACTCTCTTAAAATTAGAGGGTAAGTTACTCCCAGACCTAACTACCGTACCTAAATACAGTACATATACACCCTCAGCATACCTACTTTGCAACCATAATGTACTAATAGGTTAAGAGCTCCTTGCTTCAGACCAGCTTCAAGCTGATGCTGTAGATCATTTTTGCCAGTCTTAGCAGTCTCCTTGTCCTGTTCATTACCTGAGCCTTGAACAAAGATACAGTCTCCAGCTCCTGCTCCTGCTTAAACATCTGCTGCTTCATTTCATCAATCTTCTGCTGCTTCACTGCCAGAGCTTCCTCAGCAGCAATAAGTCTATCATTCACCTCACTCATTTCTTCTTTAGACATATTAGGCTAGGAAAAACACAGATTATAGTCAAAAACCTAGCAATATAACAAAAATTTAATTATTTAATTAATTTCTTCTTAGCATATTAATTTCTTAGCATATGCCCTTATCCAGGGCATCTTACAATTGTTACAAGATATCACATTATTTTTTACACATTATTTTTACATACAATTACCCATTTGTACAGTTGTGCTCTTACTGGAGCAATCTAGGTAAAGTACCTTGCTCAAGGGTACAGCAGCAGTGTCCCCCATCTGGGAATGAACCCACAACCCTTCGGTCAGATGTCCAGAGCCCTAACCACTACTCCACACTGCTGCCCCACATAGCTTTAAGAGAATATCTAGCATTAGGTCTTTGTCTTCTGGAAACCAAGAAGTCACATGACCACAATATGGAAGCTATGTTATGTCACAGGTCAAAGTGTATTCTTTGTTTTGAGTATGGGCACCTCAAATAGTTAGAATGAACAGTTTAGATAGTAGGGGACTGACAGAAACACAAGCTACCATCACAGGGATGCTTAATTAATACTTGAGCTTTAAGTTGGACAATCTTATTGCATCCATTGTTGTTCTGTACCTTCATTTCCTCTGTTGCTTTCACCATTGCTGTATAATCTTCAAACAGCTTGGCATATGCATCCTGTAACTGAATCAGTTTCCTCCTGTTCAGGAATAAAAACGGTTTTATTTGCATCAAGTGTCATTTCCATTTTTCATGTTTATGGTTGTCAGGTATTTAACATTTTATTGTGGATGCAACCTACTTCTCATCCTCTGTTTTCATCTGTTCCATTTTACTCATTGACTGCAAGCTGTCCACCTGAAGCTTCAGTGTTTCATTCTGATACTGAACCTCCTGCTGTTTGACAAGTTGTGCACGAAGGGTAGAAAGATCTTGCTCCAAATCATGACACCTAACAAGAGATCATAAAATATAGAATGTGCTACAAACCATTTCACAATTAAGGAATTAAGTTGTACGTTACTAAAAAAGTAGTTATTCTTGTGACCATGGAATAAATCAAAATTGTCTATATAGACGTAATATCTAAAGAGACGGTGGAAACTACTTTTAAAACTGTAACTTGCCTGGCTTGCAGGCTCTTCTTCATTCCTTCAGCCTCATCCAGTTTGGACTGTGCCTCTTGTAGGTCTTCAAACAATGACATCACCTGTGACTTTAAATTCTCCACCTCAAAAGCAGGCTGCAAAAATGTGAAAACATTATTTATAGGACGGCGCTACAAAGCCTAAATTGCACAACCATGGTGATAAAGTCCAACCAGGATATATGCATTTGCTTTAAACATGTATTATTTTCCAGAGCACATTAGACAGCACTTACTGGCAGGCTCTGAGACTTTAAACAGTGTGTAGCTAACAGTGACTATACCTGGTATTTAGAACCACATCTGGCTGTAAATATTCTTATTAGTTGCAGCTGGCTTTGGTCCTGAATGACCACACATAGCACAATGACACATAGCAATAATACACGTAGCCCAATGACACATAGCAATAATACACAGGGTTGTATTAATTAATACATACATATCAACATTTGAATTACCTTGATGGTAGGTACTGTAGTAGGACCGTTTACCAATGTTTATATATATATATATATATATATATATATATATATATATATATATATATATATATGCAAAACATATAAATGCCTTCACACTTACGACATCATGCTGAGTCTCTGCAGTAATTTCACATGTGGTTGTAGCCTCCACTTCCATTGGTACTGATGAGGGCTTCTCATCAACTATCACTTCTGTCTGAGTCCCACTCTCAGCAACATTTAATTTTCTTTTTTCTAGATCTGACATTCTAGTAAGAAAAAGAGCATTGATCAGCTGGCTTCTCAATGAACATGGCTTGTTCTCATTTTTTTTTGTGCTTGTAATCACTAAAAGAAACCCATTGAAACAACCAGAAACACATTAGAAGCCCTGTTTTAAAACCTGCAACAATGTGCCACCTCTTTTAAAAACATCTTCTGCTGGTAACGCATCGACCCTTTACTGTACAGAGATCTAATATTCCAATAAGGCCTGTACCTTTCTTTTACAGCCCGGAGCTCAAGTTCAAGCTTCTCCACCTTCTGAGTCTCCAGTCGCAGGGACTGAAGCAGTTGGCTAACTGTTAATTCTTCAGACTCCAAACGGGTATTTGATTCATCAAAACACTTCTGCCGACTTGAAAAAAATGAATTTACAATTTAACTATGTAAAGATTTGGGTATATCTGGCCACAATCCATTATGTTAAACAAAATATACTGTGATATTTAAAAAAAAAAAGATCCTAAATATATCCAAATATATAGATCAAATTATACATTTTCCAAAAAGGCAACAATCTGTATGTTGCACTTTATCATTATTGAATATTTCATTTCAGTCCACAGAATAACATTTAAAATTCTACAAAAGGGCCTATATTTCTAAACAATTACTGAGCTACACTAAATTAGTTTAGCCAGCACACAAGCCTTTGACATTGGAATAGTCATTAACAGACATGGGTTGCTGGTAAACTATCACCTGCTCCAGTGCCTAGCCACTGCTGCTACGAGCCAATGTTATTTGAGTAAAAACAAGTGCATCAAACAACTTGGAACACAGGACTTACATATAAGCAGCAGAGAGGTCTGCAGGCTTGTTTTGCAAATCTTTAGTCAATTTCAACTCTCCCTCCTGCTGAATTAACAAAAATATATATTGACAATCAACTTTGCATATATAGCAATTGAATTTCGAAAGATAGGACTCAAAAGAAGCAATTTTAGAAATGCAAGCAATTACATTTAACTTCCTGAAAGCATCAGGAACATCAGATTGAAAGATTAAACTCTTCAAAATTGAACAGTCTGGGTAACACAGTGCTATTGTTTTCCACAGAACACAGCTGTAAAAACATCGTCTCAGACTCATGATTACATTTGTTTTTAGAATTAAAATGTCTTTTTTAGTTTTCTTCTTGTTAAATGGGGTTTATTTACCAGAAATAGTTACACCTGGAGTTGTTACAGTTGTTTTAAAACCAATAGCAGAACTGTATGCAATCTGAGGTTAAACCAGAAACTGCACAACCAAAAATGCTCAAGGACCTTTTGCTTTCACTTACTGCAATCCTGATTTCGATAAAGGAATCCTCAGGTGAGTCACTTCGTTGTTTTAACTGTAGCTCTGAGTTCATTGCTACCAGGTCACATTTCTCAGCCTGCAGGCGAGAGATCATAGCCTTTAGCTGCTCCACTTCCAGGCTATGATCCACAATACCCTGGAATTTAAAAAACAATACACAAATAAATAAATTAAACATTCTTAATAATTTTAATTCCTAGCATTGGGGGGAAAAAACATGTTCGAGGCACTGAGATATGTAATATACCATCAAACCAAAGCTCACAAATGTTCCTGAACTTTCACGTCTTGCTGAAATATATACAATAGTTATTTTTTTAGTAAAGGTGGTATGTGAATATTTTTTTTAATCGTTTATTAAAATCTGGTCAATCCCTGAAAATACTTTTTAAAATTTAGTTTCTTTCTTTGTTATGGTTTTTGTTTTTTTTTCGCCAGTCTAAAACATGGTCATGTGACAATGTTTTTAGCAACACATTGTACGGCACCTTATGACTTAATGCTCTCTACTGGGAATACACACATAAAGTTTTATTGAAGACTACTGTAAAACAAACACGCCACACCTGAGAAGTCTCAGGTCTGTTCCCTTCTAACATCTGGATTTTCTTTATCTGCTCTTCATTGCGTTTGGTGAGGGCTGCCACACGTCCCTTGGCTTCTTGTAGTTTATCCTCCAGAAAATCACGCTTCTCCTTCTGCTTCTCCTTCCAAGAAGCAAGGTCCTCAAAGCGCTCCCTCATGGATGTATTGGTGTGCTTGAGAGCTTCTGTTTCAGATCATAATTATATGCAAGTAATGTTAAATCCAAAAACAACATAAGAAAGTAATATTAATACTGTATAAAGTCTCTGTAAGATCTCTTTATAAAATGCCTGTTTTTCATTTAATGTCTACTAAGTACAAAAAAATACAATTTGCTGTTAAATAAAGGTCAACATCTCCAACACTGACTTAAAGTCAAGTGGTCTGTTGAGCAACCACCTAAAAACAGCATCACCCTTAATTTTGGGGGGTTATCTTCTGTGTAATGAATGGTGACTAGATGTTATATTTAAGCTTTCAGAAATCAACTAAACAAATTATTTTTTGCCTGTATAACATTATTGTATAAGGCTATCCTTTTCTTTGCTAAAAAAAGACCTCACCTTTGAGGTCTCTGTTCTCCTTGATGAGAATGTTCATTTGTTGTAGAGTCTCTTCCAAGGTGCTCCTAAGCGGAGCTGCATGAGTCAGATCCCCCTGCCCATTCTCTCGTTGCATCTCCCCATTCATCATCAGAGTATTGGAAGTCATTATTTTACAGGTTCTTAAATCTACAAAACATTGCAAACATTTAACAAACAATAAAAAAGAGAACTTAATGTTGAATGAGTAAAATTGAAATATACGTGAATTATTAAACATTTGCATGCCATCCTTGCTGGTAGTGTTTCCTTTGACTGCTGTATCAAAGCAAATAAAATTACTAGGTGTTTTTGTTTTACACAGTTAAGATGTAACCCTCACCGTATTTACCTGGTTAAATACAAATGATCTAATCTGCAAAAATTCCTTCTATCCCATAAAGCACTGCCTTAGCAAATAAACAGCTCTTTTGAAATTAATAACAATGACATTTTCATAGATTAAACAGCATGAATTAAGGGCTTTGCCCACTAGATCAGTTCCCTCATGCTTTAACATCGTAATTGTGATGCGTCAATTAATTTAACAAGCATGTACATTCCCTATTGCACCTTGCACACAGAGTCCGTTGAGACCAATGTAATCACTTGGGAAGACATGTGGTTTCTTGCAGTTCCCTGAACAAAATCGAAAAACTAATTTTGTGTGTCACCAAACAAAAATTACTTTATGATAAATCCAAGTAAGATTACAAAGACTTTGAAAAAAAAACGAACATGGAAAGGCATTGCCGTGGACTTGGGCATGAATGATATGTATTATACAACATGAAATTATGAACTGATAGCATACATAAACACGTGGACTTTGTGCAAAATTATTACAAGCATATACTTTTTATTTCAATTGTAGTCGAGGAAGTAAAGAAATAATGGCCTAACCTGCGCTGCACGACACATAGAGAAAGAAGCGTGACAGGGCAAGAGCGGTCAGGGCTTAACAGTCAGAAAAGAGGGGCAGTACATGAAAGTGATGGAATTCCTGGCTCCATACACAGAGAGTAGAAGGTCATTATGGTAAAGTATTTTCGGTAGCTCATTGCTAGCTTCCCAACTTTTAGATATGTTGTTGAAGCTGCTTGATGAGATTCTGGGATCAATAAGCTACTAACAACCAAACGAGCAAGATGGGCCGAATGGCCTCCTCTCGTTTGTAAACTTTCCTATGTTCTTATTACAGGAGTGAGTTTTAAATAAAATATTGGCCATATGGTTTCTGATACTATGACAACTGTATGCAGTTGCGTAATATCTTTTTTTTTTCTTTTTATATATATATATATATATTTATGTATTGCATAACAACATTATTGTAGACCTAGTAGAAACGTAATAATTAGCAAACGTTTTAACTTCCATCTCAGTGCACTGTGGCGGACCAGCACGGTAATTGTTTGTTTTTCGTCCATTGTTTTGTTTGTCTATTTATTTTGGACTAAAGTGCCGTGTGCTGTTTTTGTATACGTCTTTTATTTATTTCATTCAATAAAACACTGAGCGCAGCCATTGCGTTTAAGTTTCAACCCCAGTACTGCCTGTCTGTGTGTTCCTTCCGGGTATGTGACGTCATCCACTAGCCATCTTGTCACATGCACTAAAGAATAAAGTGGTTTTTGATCAGCGTTTGCTTATTGTACTACATTTAACATTTTTTTTGTATTCAAAGTTGCGTAAGAATTAACAACATAATTGTATTTTTTTTATTAAAATACTGAAACTAGCTACAAAACCTCCACTGCACATCAGCGCTCTGATGTATGATATTAACGCATCTAGTGTGTAATGGATTGACGCGACTTTTTCGGATGATAAAGACGGAACGGATCCAGTGGGTAACAGCCTTAAGAATTGACAACTAAATAAAATAAACATTTACAAAAAGGGGTAAAAGCTCAGGTTATGAACATTTTAGTTTAAACACTTTTATTAAGCAATAGTGTACTGGTATATCCCCTGGGGAATAGCAAGAAATACTATTAAACTCTCTGGGCGCGTATCTCCGTGAAATTCGTGAATTAACAATTCCAATTATACGACTGCTATGATCGTTTGAAGTCAGAATATGACGTCACATCTGGCTAGGCCTGCAATAATATGTAGTTGAGTGTTTTGTCAGTTAAACTCACACAGACAGATATGAATTAAACGATTTGTCTATCTAATTAGAAGTCGGCGTGAAACTGTTAATTTTATTATTTGCATCATTTAATCTTGACTTGCTTTTCATTTTTTTTAGCTTTCACTTTCAGTTCACTTCTCGAAAGCAACATCAGTCACGACCATGTTTGTATTTATAACTCCATCCAGTTACAAAAATAAATAAATAAATTGCTCGATTAAACAACAACACACAGCTAACATTTGTAATACTAACGTACGTAGTTTTATTTCTTACCAGATCAGGTACAAACTGAATTCACTGCAAGCATGCTGCGTATGCATATACTTACTCCTTATTTCCTATCTGTCTTTTTCCAGTCTTGATCTGATGTCTAGTTAAGATACTGAGTAAAATGAATCATTATACTGAGATACTGTCGCTGTCCTTCTTTGGGAACACTAACACATGCAGTTCCTTTATGATTTTTTTTCTTGCTAGGACTAATGTTCTCCTCGCTCAGCTGACAATGACGTCACTGATGTAGTTGCGTTCAGGTTTTGCCTTGCATTTTCAGGGAATTCCCCGCCAGTCTTGCGCATGTTCTTATTTTGGATAACATTGGCTGTCTTTATAGCTATTTTAATTTCCAATCAGTTTATTACACTAAATACTTTATTACTATATTATTAACTAACAATAGTGTTTTTTTAATTTTTTTAATGGTAATGCGCTTTGTCCTAACTAAAATAGCAATGTTACTTTTGCAGAATAAATAACAAAAATATATTGCTACGTATAAATATATTTATTTCTAATAACTGTATTTATTTACACACTTCTAAACGTTTTCACAGTGGTCATTTCTAAAAGCACTTTTCTTAAGAAATTAAACTTTTTCAGTGGTTAATAAAGACATGGTAGGAAGTAATTCTGGAAAAGAACAAAAGAGAGCACATAATATGAACAAGTAAGTTAACAATCACAAGTACATAGATATAAAATGTAGTTTGTAAACGTATCAAGTTAATCTAGTATCACTTTATAAAACGTTAAAAAGTTTTGGATATGTAGCCTATTCTATAAACGAACCCGTACTGTAGGACAGGTGATAAGACATACAATTGCAGATTTACTGTCGTGCACACAGTTTAGTGATCCATTGCCATACCAAATAGTATCAGCAGGTGGTGCTGTTCTCCCTTAAAATAAGTCTATACAACTAAATTAATTGAACTGCATTCCAGTAAAGGTTAGCATCAAACAACCAGTGCCAGAAGGTTTTTTCCGGCATCACCCACCATTCAAGCCAGCTTCGCTGTCAGAAAATCACGCTTGAATAGAGCTATTCATGAAAATAAGGAGATTGTCAGTTTCTGCATCTTCCCAATTAGTACATACTAATTAAAAGGGTTACCCCCTTGGAAACGAATTGCTGTGATTGGAAATGTGACATTTTCTAGTTCAAAATAGATGTTGGTGCCTATTGTACAAACATGACATGCTTACCTGAACTAAATAAGCACCACGTAGTAAATAGTTGTCCCATCATAGCCTATTCAAAAAGAAACACATGTTAATATTGGGTGTTTTTTTTTCTTATAAAGTGTAGCCTATATTTTTGTTAGTAGGTACACTGTAATGTTTATTCTCTTGTGTCTTTACAGTTACAACACATTCCCCTTCAATTATGTGTATTGTTTGAATAATAGGCTATTCTTAAAATTACAATTATCCTGTTGTCCAGCTTTTCAAACATTACCAATAAACTGCTTCATGAAACCATATTCACCCACTGTTAAACTATTTATTGCTCTGGACAGTAACATTATTAAAGAACGAAACCATCAAAGCAATACAACTACAAGTGGAGGTAAAAAATAGCAAGAACCGTTCTGCCACCATGGAATAGGTAGTTAAAGAAAAAAAAAAGATAACTGTAATTTCGTTCAAAGACATTCATCTAACAAAAGCTACAGTATGAAGTCCGACTTTTTAACTAAACATGAAACTATAAGCACCGAAAGTGAGCTATTGGCTGCTCCCATTAGAGTGCTCTCTCTCTGATTGGCTTTTCTAAACAACTTTGGAGATTCCTGCTCTGAAAACTTTTGACTGGATTGAGGAATGTCTCAGAGCGACTCCTTCAATCTCCCGCGAGGGGACCTGTGATCTCTGCGCTATATCAAGTACTGTGGACGGGCTTTAGATGGGTTTTTTAAAACCGTGGCCCATAGAGAGTATGATTGTTCTTATTTACATCTTATTTTGACGCTACGGGATTTTTTTTTATTATTATTCAAAAAAACTTGGAGGCAATATACCAGCAGAAATTCAAAATATCTTTCCGTTTCGATCCACAGTGGGAGACAAGGATTTGTGTTACAGGTTAGAAATGACATGGAATGAAATTCTTTCGATTTGAAATACCTTACCTAAAATGAGTGAGAGTTACGATTGACAGCACTTGACGTCAACCCCTAATGCTGCATTCAAAGTGAGAGAAACAACCTGCTAAAACCAAGTTATGTACTATGGAAAAGCTGTAGGAAAATAAGAGAAATAATTCAGCAAATTCGTTCCAGGCATATACAGTTAACTCGTTGTTATAGAAAGTTCGGATTCTAACTTCTGTCGGACAAAAGGTATTATTTTATATGTAGTGTAATTACGTATCTATTCAACCAGGGTTTTAGAAATTGCATTCAACAGCAAGATGCTTCCAGTATTAATAACCCTGTGTTTTATAATATATCAAGTGCGACCCGTTCTGGGATGCCAGCTTCCTTCTGATTGGAGACCCCTCAGTGAGGGATGCAGAGCTGAGCTCGCAGAGATTATAGTGTATGCCAAGGTGTTGGCGCTGCATCAAGACGTGTACAGCATGTACAATTACTTACCATACCAATATGAAGGCAGCGAGGGGGGGCTCTTCTACTCAGCCGAGATTGAGCTGCTCTGTGACCAAGCCTGGGGCAGTATGTTGGAGGTGCCCGCTGGATCTAGACTGAACCTCACTGGTCTGGGCTACTTCTCCTGTCAGTCACACACTGTTGTACAAAACTACTCCTACATCTTTTTTCTTCGGTAAGTTTTCCACGATGACATAATGACATCATAGTTATCCTAGTGGATTCAGATACTGTACTAATGAAGTCGCCAACTTTTCTTAAATTTAAATTGGGTAATGTGTTCCATTCAATGCTATTAGAGGTTCCCTAGTTCATTAGATGCTATTTCCATTGGACATGTCCCCTTATTATGGCTTTTTGTTGAAAGCAAAAACAACAAGCAATCAGTGTGGGTTACATCATCTCAATAAGAGTTTTCCCTTATCATAACTTTTGATATCTGAGGTAGCAACCAATAACACACACCTGACAACATACAAATCAACACAGTAATGACTTCACAACAGCCTCTCCTTTGTTACAACATTGTGTGATTAATTGTTGTAATATACTAATAAGTAATTATTTCCGAGAATGTTGTTTCAAAACATATAACCTAAATTCAAAGTTAAATTACAGTGTGTTTAAACATTATATATAACACAGCTTACAAATGCCATTTTAACCTCCAGTTGCTGCAAATGTATTATGGCCATTTGCTCAGTAACATTTAGCAAGGATTTGGGGGCTTGTCGATGGTGCTTTGTGACCAAGTTAAGTGCATAGAAGGCTAAACTATTGATAAAGGCAATTATTTTGTTGTGTAAAAGGGAACATGAACATGTAAACCATTTGCAACCTATCGCTATTGAATATGTTGATATAAAACAGCCATTCTCAGAGCCCTGGAAGCATGCTAACATTTTCCGTCTTGTCAGAGTACAGATTCCTCAAGATGATTTATCATGAACCCATAGAAATTCTATCTTTCTACATTTCTTGAACAACATGTCAGCTTTAATTTCTTCCTTTCTTAGTTTAAATCTAACTCAGACTAACAGTTTGGGATCCATTCTGGTTTTTTTCTACCACCCCTATTTCAAGTCTTTTAGTAAATCTATAGTAATTCCATTGTACTGTTTCTGTACACAGACCTGGCAGTGTTTGAATGTATTTGGTCATGAGGTCTCTTGTTTTCTAGTGAATTTACAAGGGGACAATATAAATACCCCTATAGGAATCACTGATACATTCTGCATATTGCCAAATTATACACCTGTTCATGAAATATTGTAATAAGATGCCATACTTGTATTTAATTATTGACCTAATTCTCCAAACCTAAAATTCAAAAAAATGAAAAAACAGAAAAAACCACTGGTTCCCAGAAACAAGCAGCTTTAACACTGCCACAGAGGTTACAACTTTGAAGTTTTATCACAGCCACCCTCCACATTTCACCACCTACAGGCCTCTGCGGATCTTCACTTAGCAGAACTCAGCCACTCACCTCTCAATAGAGTTGAAAAAGTAAAAATATTTTTTTTATATGAAAAGTATTTGGAACAATAATAAGGGCCCAAGTAAATCCCAATCTGCTATTGAGCTGCTAGTGTCCAAAGGCTTTTCTGGCACCCACTGGAGAAACCTGCAGGCTACTAATGATTTATATATATATATATATAAACTAGATTGTATTATTTGGGACTGAGATATTTGTATTAGAAATATATGAATATTTCTAAGAGATACATTTTTCGCCCTTCACAATAATTATACTTACTGTATTGTAACTACCTTGGATGATGTGAATGCAAATATAGATCAGAATATAGTGTGTGTATAATACACTTTATCAGTATATAAAATATTTATTAGGTGCAGATTGTATATATTTCTTGATAGATAAATTTATATCATTCTGAATTTTTTTAGTCCCATTTTAGGGTATGGATCGTAATCTGTACCATGCAAAAAAATAAATTGACTATTTTTTGTTTTATGTTTTTGATTCAAAAGTCAGTAGTAAAGGTTTGGGAAAAAAAAATCTGTTAATGTTATATGTATCTCAGCCAAGTTACTTTCAAATGACACTATACTACACATATGCTGATCAAGGCGGTTTGGTTGATGTTTTCCATAATATTCAAATTCACCTGTGTGGAAATTCAGATTCTACTGCTGCTATCAGCATGCATTTCAGTACAGTAGCGAGTCTACTGTACTGAAAAATATAGGCGATTGGGTTGTCACAGCACAGGTATGTGATAAACAGCTTTCAAACCAGTCTCAGCCCTGGAGAAGCAGTTGATAACCAGATGGCTTGCAGTCACTGGCCTTACTGTTTTATTTATATCCTTTGCAGGATGGATGAAAACTATAACATACTTCCTCATGGAGTGAATTTCCAGGATGCAATCTTCCCAGACACCCATGAAACCAGAAGGACCTTTTCCAGCCTCTTTCAGTTCTCCAATTGCTCTCATGGACAGCCCCCCCAGATCTTCAGCAATGACTGGGAGGTACAGGAGGACAGCCGGGTAAGGATTCTCAAACTCTTCTCAAAGCTCTAACTCAGCCCTATTATAACAATGTGGTGTTACTTTACTGCTGTAATTAGTGCAGGGTAATTGTACGCTTATTCCATTGGGGCATGTCTCTGTCTTTCTTTCTGAAGATATGTACTGGATGGAAAGGCAGTTTGTCGCTGAATGATATTTAAATAGTTCAGTGTTAACCGATATGGAATTAATTCTAAATAAAACTAGTAACAAATTATGTGTAATACTCTGCATTATTGTGGAGTTTGCAACTTCATTTTTCAAAATATTGTGATGACTCGAGCTCTCAACTCGATGGATGACTTTGGAGACAGAGCTAAATGACAGCAGTTTATTGTTTTGAACAGAACTCAATACCGTCCAGAGTCCCTGTTTGGGCCAGGACCACGCCACCAAAAAAACAAACTCCCCCCCCCCCCCCCCGTTCCTTACGCGCTTCCGACCTTAACACAACCCTCAACCTCTCTCCCTCTGATTTGCCACACCACAGGTTAGGTAACCTGAGACTCACTTTGTTGCTCTGTTAGTTAGTCTCGTTATCTGTCTCTCACTCTGTCTCTCACACTATCTCGCCCACGATCTCTCACCCTGGTTTCGCGCGTCCCAGGTCTTTATACCCCTGCTGTTCTTGTCCTGTCCGGCCAATCACAGCTCTCCCTTGTATGCACACACACACGCACGCACACGCACACACACACACACACACACACACACACACACACACTCCATATCTAGGTGGTGTGGTCTGAACCCTAACAATACACAAAACACCAAAGCACAGGACACACAACAACCAGGACAACACAAAAGTCCAACAAGGTCCCCTTCAGTTGGCCGGATCGCTACAATATGTATTGAATGAGCAGTGCCATAAAAAAACAACTTCTTCTAGAATACAGCTGGTGCTATAAATCTTTTGGCGTCTCATAAATGTCTGTGGTTTGCTGGTAAATCTGAGGTTATATGTACATCAGAACATTTTAATTGTCTTCTCTTTACCCACCTGCAGTTGGAGATACTGGGATACATTAAAGTCTCCCTTTACGATGGTGGTTTCTGTGTGGAGCAGCAGGTGCTGACTCGCTTATTGTGTGCCAGTTGTTTTACCATTTTCATCTATTATAAAAACCTCAGTTCAGACAACAAATAAACCAATAACAATGGCACTATTCTTCACTTGCAGCACATTTTAACCCTTTAATTTGCTATAATAATCATGTTCAGTCTTGACCAACACCAAAGGCTCATAATTGTAATTGCAATGGTTGAGGAGGTTTTTATTTGCAGCAGTTTTTGAATACCCCATAAAAGGTTACTGAGACGCATCATGACAGAGAAAACATGATACATCTGAAATACGGCACAGCTTGCTAAAAACCATGGTTATCCATTGATAAGCACAGTAAATGTATAGGGAAAAGCAGGTTAAACAAAATGTGCCCTGGTAGTACTAACCTGTCTACGATTAGCTCTCCATTTCTATTCTGTTTGCACCAGTGAAGTTTGTCCCATTTTCTATGCTAGGTTAATGAAAAAAAAATAACTTACAAGAACTATCTCAGAGTTCATATAAAGTTGTTACTTGTTCCTTTGGGGCAAACAGAATGAAAGTGGTGCCTATTTTCTATACCAAATGATCTTCCGTGACAATGCAATCTATGTTAGACGGGAAAATCATAGCACAAGGACATTTGCACTGGTTGGTAACATTTTCATATTTTTACTTACCAATGGTATCATAGTGGTTTGAAGCAATACACACTGGTAATTATTATTATTTAGTCATTTAGCAGACACTTTTATCCATAGTGATTTACAGAGACTTGGGGTGAACTATGCATCGCAACTGCTGCTGCAGAGTCACTTACAATAAACCTCGGATTTACGTCTCATCCGAAGGACGGAGCACAAGGAGGTTAAGTGACTTGCTCAGGGTCACACACAGTCAGTCAGTGGCTGGGATTGAACCTGGAACCTCCTGTTAACAAACCTTCTTTAACCACTGGACCACCAAGCCTCCTTAATTCATGGTAGGACCTATATTAGTACAGTGTTCATTGCCCAGCACTACTGTGTGCTATTGTTCCAGATCCACTGTGTTTTCATTGCTGGCAATGCTGTGGAATTATACTAGAATTTAAATGGTATTTTCTAACTTTTTGTAAGGCCAAATAAGGGCACAAGACACCATCTGATCAGGTACCTTTAGTCCAGTCAAGCTGTCAGTCCCATTAGAGATGAAGTCAGAAATATTGAGCTTTATGCAACATAACTATCACTGTTATATGACTTCTATTCTGGGAGTTTTTAGTTTGATCCCTAGCAGGGCCGACGTCAACGCCCAGGCAACTCGGGCACTCGCCCTGGGCCCCATCACAAGATGCTCAAAAAATGCCAACTTTGTCTTTTTGATTTAGTATATTTTCCCTTATGCGATGCCAACAATCCCATGTAGCCGTTAGGTAGCAGCAGAGGCTGACTTCACTGTGAGCTTTCTTTGTGCACTAAACTTCATGCAAAGGATAAAGGAAAAGCAACAAAATGAATACCGGTATACATGCAGAAATAAAATTACAAATATAAGAAAATGTACTATTTTTGTGCTAGCTATCCTACTGAAGCCTTTGCCTATAAACATTTAGTTTTCACTAAACTAAACTGTATGCATGCAGTGAAACTTTTCAGCTCCCCTTTTTTCTTTTCTCTTCCTGCTTGCGTCCTCTGTTCCCTTTGTCCTGCCTCCTCTCTCACTCCTTATTGGCTTCCATCCTCCTCACTTCTTCATAAAGCCAAAGCTGTTGGCTGATCTCACCATACCAAGGTACAGGGGCTTCCCTGGGATTTATTTTATTGTAGTCACTAGTGACAAATCCTTTCCAAAATATTTAGTCATGTTAGAAAAACAGTAGTCACTATCTCAAGTAGAAATGTACAACTATTGTTAAGCTTTTCCAATTTAATTTTCAATATACATTACTTTTTTTTTTTACTCACTAGTCTTAACATAGGTATCAGTAACTTTATCTCCGGTCGCAGGTGTCACAAGAACGATTGGATGCCTTGGCTCTTCTCTCAATTGAGTGGAAAGTACCTGAATCAGTTAAATTTGACACCATAATTTACAAATTTGCCACTGATAGTCTTTTTTTTTTAATTTGACTGATAACTGTAAATTCACTACTGTAAGAATGATTATGAAAACTTTTTTGATAGAAACACTTTTTTTTTTAAGGTGAGGGGCCCACTGGAGTTCAATTGATCCCTAGGATGGCTAGCCAGCTTAGACTTTCACACAGATCAAAAGTTGAGTTTTTTCTGGTTTGAGTGAAGAATGCTGGCACGCTCTGTTTTTCTAATTTTGTGGCTTCTTTCCCTGCACTCTTTTCCCTCCTCTCTCATTCAAGACACATTGGCAGCAATGACAGAAAGTCCTCTATTCTTTTTTACTAAGTGAATCCCATTGGAAGTTTGCCTACTGGAATGAATTCCCTAACTAAAACAAGTTCTGACAAAAGCTGTTTTTCTTTAACCTTTGTTTATTTGTTTATTTAGCAGACACCTTTATCCAAGGCGACTTACAGAGACTAGGGTGTGTGAACTATGCATCAGCTGCAGAGTCACTTACAATTACGTCTCACCCGAAAGACAGAGCACAAGGAGGTTAAGTGACTTGCTCAGAGTCACACAATGAGTCAGTGGCTGAAGTGGGATTAGAACCGGGAACCTCCTGGTTATAAGCCCTTTTCTTTAACCACTGGACCACACAACCTTTCCTCCTTTTAAAGTGGAGGGTCACAGCCAAGGTAACAACACAATAAGCATTGCTAAGGGGATTAACAGATATGCACTAATCTTTATGTAAGGTTTTAAAGCAACAGGGTCATCTAATGTTATGATCCCCCAATAAAAATCATGCTCACAAACGCCTTAGAAGAGTAATAACCGAGGCTTCAAAAATACGTTCTTACATTCCCTCAAGCCCTGCTATTTCCACTTTGACTTGGGGGGCAATCCATTTATCCTACTTCCTATGAAGAAACCCAATTCAAACCTCACATAGGATGTGAACTTAAACTTTGGTGTTTTTCCTTTGAACCTGTAGGGCCTGATTGTGAAGGCCCATTTTGAGAGAGGAATAATACGTTTAAATGTATAAAGCTAGAATAAACTGCTTATTGTAATAATGTAGTCATTTCATCCTGCAATTCCATTGTTTCTTGCTTGTTTTACATGGTTGAATTGTTTTATTCCAGTTTTCTATAGATTTAAAATAGGGGTCAAAGCGATTTGCAAGGGACAGTCACAATTAATTTGAAACCTGAAAAACAAACCATGTGTCAACCTGTTCAGGGGGTTTGATAGATTTTGCAGGTTGTTTTGAATAGCTTCTCAGGTGGTTGAAAGCACTTGGTTTTGCCTTTGGAATGTGCAGTCATTTATGTGTTATTACTTCCATATTATGGCGGCACTCATAACATTTTTAAGAGAGGATAAATTTGACATTTTCTTTCTGTTCACAACTCTCCATTTGTCAGAGAAATTGAACTACAAAGGATTTTGTTTTTGACCTGACAGGAATAAACAGTTATCATTTTGTCCTCCGCTGAAATACCAACAGAAGGGTTTTTAGGTTGAACAGTCTTAATCCCAGTATTGCTTTAGGCCTTTTATCAGAAGGTTATAGAGTTCACATACCAGTTGCTCACTGCTAGTTGAGGCATTTTGCGTAACCTAGCATTGTTGCGACCAGGTTTTGTACAAAGCGAGTATCGTTCTTGTAAATGAGTGATATGGGGTGAAGACAGAAAATTACTGGTTTCCTAAGTAAACACTTAATGACAGCCTACATGACTGAAAACACAGATGTGCAAGTTGTGGTCATAATGTACAGGCCTCAGGCTCTGGACAAAGTGAAAAGAAAAATACAGTTTTCTGATTTGTATCTAAGTTGGCAGTCCTCACCAACAACAGTAGTCTGCTGATACAAAATTAGATTTTTATCAGTATTAAAAGATTTAAGAATTTTCTTATAGAAAAGTGTAGGTAATGGACTATATCTGCGTGTAAAGAATTCGCTATATTTAGAAATGCTCATGTGATGGAAAACTAAGTGAACACATTATTTACCCCAAATCTTGAAGATCTAATCTGTTGTGACCCACAAGCCTGAATTTGGTGTAACTTAGCAAAGACATTTCTTAAACAAGTTAATGAACAAATTATCCATGTACATCACACCACAGTAGAGAAGCATGTTCTGGATCACTATTTTTTTTAATCATTTTATTTACATCCTTTGTAGGGGAGATGTATGTTGCAGTATTTAGAATTATAGTGCCTGCTCATTTTGGACAACCCTTTTGAAGGTGTTTTTTGAGTTGCTATTAACAGGTCTGTGTTTTTCTTTTTTTAGCAACCATTCAGCTGGCTCCAGGACCTGTCATGTTTGCACCTGCTTTGTTTTTAATAGCATAGCTGTTATTTGGATAGAGGGTCTCATTGTGTGGTGGTGGATGGCTTGTTTAGGGTTGGGTAAAATGTTACAATAAGGGTTACATTTACAGGTGGCAGGTACTGACAGCGTAATGTGTGAGTCTGAGACATGAATTGTTGACAGGTGGCACCAGTGCTAAGAGGGATGAGGTTTATTTCTGCCTGTGAATGTTTAGTCAGTGGTAGCACCTGACATGAGGTCAATCATTCAAGATTAGAATGTTGAGAAGCATCATACAAAGGAGGCAGTGTGGTCCAGTGGTTAAAGTCCAGGGCTTGTAACCAGAAGGTCACCAGTTCAAATCCCATCTCTACCACTGTCTGACTCACTGTGTGACCCTGAGCAAGTCACTTAATCTCCTTGTGCTTCATCCTGCAGATGAGATGTTAAATCAATGTCCTATGGTAAGTGACTCTGCATATAGTGCACAGTTCACAGCCTACCTCTGTAAAGCGCCTTGTGACGATGGTCCACCATGAAAGGCACTATATAAAAATAAATATTATTATTATTATTATTATTATACAAAATAATTACTTTTATTCTAGCATTTGCTCTGCAGTTTGATACAACAGTAGTGCAGTCTTGCCAGTTTTTGCCTGTGATTGTTCTAGGTATTTGTATGTTCTGGCTACAGACTGCATCTTATGCTCTTGACACAGAATGTGATAGAAACCAGGAAGTCTGCATAGGAAAGCCAGTAAAAATAATGTTCTGTGGTTCATAAAACATGAATGGACACTTGAATGGATATAGTTCCATTTTGATAAATTCTGCTGGTGTCAAGCCCTGAATCAGATTTTTAAATGTTTTCACTGAAACTATGTGGGGATCCGAAGCTTTTCAATTGGTCATTATACCAAAAACTAAGAATACCTAAAACTTGCAACCTCCAAAATATTTTGTACAGATGCTCTGTTACTATGAAAGGTCATTGACATACCTTTCAACTATGGCATTAAATGTAGTGCTAAAAATATAAGAAATCAGTCAATTAATCAATCAATCAATCATTATTTTATATAACGCCCTTCACAATACATTGTTGCAAGGCGCTTCACAGGTACAACATAACATTAATTATTGATATTATTAAAGCAATAGCAAACATTTAATACAAAAATCAACTAAAATGCAATACAAAACAAGGTGAAAACATTACTTAATATTAAGATGTGAGCAATATATTATAGAAGTGTGTCTTCAGTTGTGTTTTAAAAACTGCAACAGTTGATGCCTCCCTTACGGAAACAGGTAGCCAATTTGATAATTCAGGGCCCTAAGGCCAAATGATCTACCACCTGTATTCTTTTTTTTAAACCTTAGGGACAGTAAGCAATCCTACATCCTGGGATCGCAGTGGTCATCTAGGTAAATATGGGATGAAAATATCATAAGTAATAAGCATGACCTTAAAATCGACCCTAAACCTTACAGGAAGCCAATGTAGGGCTGCCAATACCATGTCTTATACTTCTTGTTCAAACCCTGGCAGCAGTGTTTTGCACAAGCTGCAGTTGGGATAACACATATCTGGGAATGCCAGAAAACAAAGCATTGCAATAATCCAGTCTGGATGTTATGAAAGCATGCATCAGTCTGTCTGCATCTTCCATGGAAAGGAAGCGTCTTAGTTTAGCGAGATTTCTTAAATGAAAAAAAGACACTTTAGTTATTTTTCTAATATGAGGTTCGAATGAGAGATCCTGGTCAAAAATGACACCCAGATTTCTCATTTCAGACCTCAATTTAAATGGGAAGCTGTCAACTGCAAGAACATCTGAATTTGTATTGTTTAATTGATTTTTTGATCCCAATAACATTGCCTCTGTTTTATCAAAGTTTAACCATAAATAGTTTTTGATATCCATTGCTTAATGTCGACCAGGCAGATAGTAAGGATATTTGCGATTGAAGTGTCACCTGGTTTAAGGGATAAATATAATTAAGTATCATCTGCATAGCAATATCACTACCCAAAGGCAGCATGTAGAGGGAAAACAAAATTGACTCAAGAACAGAACCTTGTGGGACGCCACATTTAACTTCTGAGAAATGCATAACATTAGTGCTATAGAATCAAGATCCCCAATTCAGAGTTTCTCTATGATATGCATCCTCTAAGTTCAACTTCTAAATTCTAATGATCTATTGGTGACAGAGTCCCATTATGTGAGTGACCTTTTATACTGTTAGACCAGTGTGAAACTTTAATTGTCCCCAAGCTATTCTGCACATGCCTGGGACTTCCCATTCACACTTTGATGATAATTTCTTTTTATTTTACTGCCATCATAAATTAGATTTGGGGAAGTTGGTTTAGCACATACTTTTTAAACAGTGGATACATCATGACTCGAGAACTCATCCTTTAACCTAAAAACAGAGGTAAGAAACACTTCATTTATTAAAAAAGATAAAAAGAAAAAAAATGGAGGTTGGCTGTAAAATCCCAGATATCCCATTGTAATGTAAGGAAATTCAATCAGATATACTGTATTTGTTGCCCTTAACAGCTGTCCAATATGTAGAGTTCTGCACATATGAAAAAGGGTATTTTAATTGCAGACAACAGACTCTTCCATATCTTGACACGTCTAGAGCAATTGTTTTTACAAACTTGATACCTGGAAGATTATAAAATCTTGCAGATGTTACACGGTAGATGTAATCCATAGAACACAATAGACCCTGATCTAAAAACCAGGCCTGAGAGATTAAACATTTCTCACTTTACAAATCTGAGACCCAAGCTGCATAATGGTAAGAGCAGGTGCTTCGTTACTGTACAGTAAACAACCCGACACAATTATTTTTAACTGTTCACCAGGCTAGCAGTTTATAGTTTAAGTCAACCATTTAGCTATTTAATTCTCAAAGTTAAGTGATATAGTTAAGCGATATAGTCATAAAAAGTATGCATTTACTATAAAACCAGTGTTCAGTAACTAAGCTGTATAGTTTAGCGCAATAGAATTGATTTCGTTTAGAAACCCCTCTTTGATATTCTCTAAAAACAGGGTCTGCCGATAATGACAGACCAAATACATTTGATCCTTCAGGGGCTATGGGTTGGTCATTGTTTCCTGTCAGCCGGTCATAATTTCCTGTTAATTTCTTATCAGTGCAAAACACGAGCTCCTGATGTGATGAATCGAGCTACATGAATGTGAGATTGAAGTGGACATAGCATAAGTCTGAGCACGATGAGCTGTTTCAGTCCTATTGATTGATTGTCTGTTTGAGCCTAAAAGATGTTTCCCATGCAACTCAATGTGAGATAAGAAAAGCAGAGAGTGTCATTAGGAGGTTCTCTCTGGGAATAGAGTTATTTTCACACAGTCCCCCAGCAAGACCTTCGGAAAACTGCCAATGCCATAGCCTCCATAAACTGTGCAGTCTGCTGGAAATTAGTTTTTGTTTCTGTGAAATTGGATCATATGGCACAATTTCAGTATTTTTAATGTCTTGCAAAAATGATAAACTTACTAAAACGATTTCATCATTGCACAATCTTCTTGTAATTGACTACAGCATGATGCATAGCAAAAATTATTTAGAATGCTTCCCTAAAATCCTAGCACTTGCCAGCACATTTATCAAGTCTCCCCCTGCGATGTCAAACAATGCCACTTGTTGTTAACTCTTCCACTGAAATACCTCAGAGACAGTTACAATTGAAATTGTTGATATCAGATCAGTCACCAATTGGCTGATTAAATCTTCCTGGGGGATATTGAAAAAAGCAAAACAAAAAAATGAATACATAAAACTTCTAATGCTATTGGGATTTCCTTTATAAAAAAAAACTCAAAACATTTTGGTTTAGGTCCATCTTGTTTCTTATGTCATTTACTGTAAATTAGTTTTTATATTTTAGGTGACTCACCCCACAGTCTCTAGTGCTGGCATGCATTTCTGTAAAGTGACGCATACAACCCCTTGGTCTCTGGAGGAGACACACCAGTAAATCAACAGTGCTATCTGAAATAAATAAATCCTTTTGGAATATACATTGTAGTTTTTGTTGAAAAAACTAAACCAATCTTATTTGCAGTGTTCTTACAAGCAGAGTGGTATAGTGCTGATTCACACATGGACTTGATTCATAAGCCATCAGCACTTTAATGTGACACACAGAACAATTCTGAAATCACCACCATTTTTTGTATTTTTACCAAAATATTTATATTCTATAGATTCTGATACCTAAAGTGATAGCCACTAAACTGATAACCCTGTTAACCTAAATTGGATTGTTTAAAAAAAAAAAAAAAAAAGAGCAGTTACAAGTTTTATAACACTGCAATAAATGATGTTTGCTCTATAGTTCACACAAAGTGCTTGCCTAGGTATAAGACCTCTTGTCATATTCAGTAGACATACTGTTATAGGAAAGCGAGGCCTTGTTTTGACTGGTTTCTTTGGATGTTGAAGGTTAGAGAGTTGAAGGTTGTGAGTTACAATGTGGAAAGCTTCAGATAGGCATCTTGTGTCAAAGGCAGATGCATGTGTACTGAAACAATTTAAAATGAAAACACCAGGAACTGAATGAGAAGCACAGTGTAGCAGTTTACATTATAGATTCACTTCTTCATGGAGGTTTGGGTCAAACATAACTGCAGTCTGAAAAACAAATAAGTCACAAATCCAGACCCATTGTCAAATTAGAATTATTCATATTTGTGATATTGAGTAAATGAACAATTATTCTAGCTTTTGTCATATAGCAAGTCTTAGCATGCAAATGTATTTTGTCTAGGAATGATTTTGATCTCTGTAATCATTTTTAACACCATGTTTGTTAACTGTCTGTGTGGTTAGAAACTGAGAGTGTTTTAAATCACAAGAATAAACTCCAAGCCATTAAAAGCAGTCAAGACCAGTCTTAATAAATATCCTGTTGATTTTTCTGCCACCATCATCTTTACGGTTGACGTTTAGTGTTGTAACTTATTGTGAGTAACAGACCTACGATAACAATGCCTTTCACATGCCTGCTGGATGCTGTCATGTGCAGCCAGAGAGTCAAACATGGCCTCCATTATCCCTGTTTATAATTGAAAGCAGCTGGCCATTGCTATAAACATACTGTATGTACTTTCCCCCATAAATACCCCAAACTCACCACAATCACCCCAGGGCCTGACATAAACTAAATCCATCAATTTGCTATTTCTGGAACTGTATTTTTACAACACATAGGGGCTGATCTAAGGATAGGCAAAAAATTGTAGATGCAAAATCCAAATTGCCTAGCGGCCAGGTAATTAGTTTGCACTATGGCCTATGCAAGCTTAAGAGCAATGCAAATTACTCAACACGCACAAATAATGAGCTGCAATCATGATAATGAGAGTTGCAATGAGCTCTGCCTGTGCATCGGGCTATTTAGCGGCCGCACTTACAGCCCAGAGGTGAGAACAGAGATTTGTGGAGCACAAAAATTAAACCGAACAAAAAATATGTCAGGAAGGGCAGCAAAGTCCTCTTGGCGCACGGAAAAGAAAAGGAAAGGCTTCTGAGGAGGAGCTAAGTCCTTACGGTTGAGGTCACTCAGCATGAAATTGAGTTATTTGGAAAAGCCTCCATTAATATCAGTTATGCTGCCAAAGAGGCCATATGGTCTTCTATAGTGGAGAAAGTCAATGCTGTCAGTGTTACTAGGAGAACAGTCAACCAGGTGATGAAAAGGTGAAACTCAGCTATTAGGTCGAGGATGACCTGCGGAGTGAGACGATAACGCCTTACCACCACATCCTCCATCATCCAAAACAAAGTGATCTTGAGATTGAATATGCAGGGTCTTCTCCGTCTTACCCTTCTCCTCTGAACGTGTTCCTGCCTCTCCTCAACCTGAAACCAAGCGTCGTCGCATCAGGAAGTGTACCACAGCAGCCATCCTGAGGCCAATGACAGGTCTCTGAAGGTGTTTGGTTTTATACAGCTGTTAATTACTCGCTTCTACAATGGTTTGCACCTTGTAATAGGAGGAGCAAAGTTTTTGGAGGGTCAGCAATTGCCCAAGTGCAAGACAAAATCCTTACATCTCATTATAATGTTTGCACCGCAATATAGGTATTTTGAAACCGCAAATCACTTTGCACGTATCCTTACATAAGCCCCATAGTGCACAAAATAAAAGATTGTTGCGCAAAACCAGATAAGTCTTAACAGAGAGGTTGTTTTTGATAAAAAAAAAAAAACAACATACATTCAGTACTTTGTCAACTATATATTTATCAATGGTTCTAATGTAATGAACATGCATACAAAAGTCATGATCGATGATTGCTTTTTTATTGGATTTTAATCCTGTATATTTTTTATTTATGGTCACACACATGATTTTGTTAATACATAGACAACCTGAACCAATTCATTCTTCATGGTAAGCTTAAAATAATAAATTGGGTTATTGGTGGCTCACACAAGGGGGCAGAAGGATGCTGTTTCAGATATGGAGTATACAGTTTAAAAGATATCCTAGTGCTGAGATCAAGAAATAATGTATTTACTTTTCTTCAGGTGCCAGAGTTCCCCGACCACGTCCCACATACTGTTGATATATTTCAAACCTAGTGCATAGACATTATAGAAATATGACGTGTTTAATTTCCATGTATGTCCTGCTAACAGCTTCTTCTGTCATAAATACCAGCAGGCATGCAGTGTCTTGTTGAGAAATGCATTCAATTTCCAAATGCCCTACCATCATTTGAGCAAAAGGAGCATTGCAGTCAGAATGTCTAACTTTTTTTTATAATGTGGTTGCTTCTAAAATACATGTGTGTGTAGAGGTTTTCAAAGTTTGACATGTTTAAACCTGACCGAATTTGAATTAAAAACATGCAGATCTTAGGAATGAGAATTGCAGCTGGGAGAGTGCCATGAAGTGCACTTTAAGTTCGCCACAGTGTTGCATGAAGTGAGTGCAACGTTTGTCCATTTTTCTGAAAGTAAAAAAGCAACATTAGTTTATTTAAAGAGCAGTTTGTCATCGTGCTAAATTAGTTCTTGAAAAATTTAAAAAAAAAAAATCTGAAAAAAGGGTACGAACTTTGCAATCAGGGCTTATTGATTTGAAACAGCATATCTGTGTGCGTGTTATCTTTGTTTTGCCCACAACTAGTTTGATGTCTGCTGTGGGAAAGCAGTGAATAGGTATTCCATTAACTCTGTCTGGACAAGTTGTAATGTCCACCTTTACTCAAGCTTCCATCTCACCTAGAAGAAAAAAAGATGACATCATTAAAGTTTGGTTGTAAGTGATGATTATAGTATTATTTCTGTGTGGTAATGAATGGGTGTGGTAATTATTTATTCTGAAAATTCACACATTTGATGTGCTACAGGTCAAATATTTCAATATTTACAAGTAGTTTACAATTGAGACACAAGTCTTCTTTTCAATTAAGTCCTTGCAAGATGTCAAGCCCAACAATTTCATTCAGTAAATTAATTAATTTGAATTGTACATATTTATTTACAGTAGGTATATATTTCTTGTATCATAGATATTTGGTTAAATAGTTTACTGAAATAAGCCTGTTCAGTGAAACATGACTGGGTCTTGTAAAGACTGCCAGTGCCATGTCCTCAGCATCACAGGGAAGATTATTGTAGGTGCAGACATTTATTAAAAGCCACATTACTCAGCAAAGACAGCTCCTCTGTAGAATGGAATGCTCCCCAATGTGCTGACACTGTTATTGGAGTTCTTTACTGGCCTGTAGACAAGTAGAGGAATTTATAGTACATTTTGAGCATGCTGCCAAAAAAATGTAGTCACCACCAGGGTATACATCTTGGTTCTCTTTTATGTTTGTTAGGCTTTTTATTTTATTTATTTTTTTGGGGGGAGGGGGGGGGGGGGTGTGATAGGTAATAAAATCTTTATATATCATGTTTATAAACCATGATTTTAGAATTGTTTTTACCCAGGTCCAGATTGGCAGCATCAGAAGCTAATAATAATATCCAGACACCCACTTGTTAGTGTCTCTGAGCAGTGCCAATGAGGGGGATTCAGAACATGTGGAATGCCCTATAATAACAGTTGCTGAACCAATGGCATTAACCAAATTCCTCTGGAAAATATTTTTAAGAGGCACTTTCAGATCTATTAAGGAAAGCTTGTCTGTATGTTTTGCATTGTGCCGGCAGTGTGTGTAAGGTGCTTTGCTGTAGCAAATTATCAGAGTAGAAAACAATATATATTTCAGAAACTTTTGGCCATTTTATCAGGTGCTAAGAAAGGGTTTCTTTTTGCAGAAAATGGCTGTCCTTTTGACCTTTCCCCAGTGGTTCAAGGCTTAAGGAAAACACAATTATTGTATTCCTCTGTGTGAAAATTTGCCTTTGCATTTACACTTGCTTCAAACAGTCCCCCAACTCTTTAACTATCAGCTAGTGCAAAGAAACCAGAATAATTTATTTTTGTCTTGATCCAACAGCCAAACTCTTCATTTCACTTTGGAATTTGCAAATGAGCTGTGTGGGGGGCCTCGAAATGACACACGGAGAGTCAGGTTTCAAATGAAAAAGGTGCAACCATGTTTATTTACAGTCAAACACCAAAACAGTGCACACAAACAAACAGATGTACTGTCACTTTGAGACACACTTTTTACAAGACAGGTCCTGAGAGGAGCGGACATAATAAGCTCTGGTCCTTCAAGTACCACAGTCTCCTCTCTGTCCCAGGAACACTGTCCTGACCAGTGGAGAGGCTGCCCCTTTTGCACACCTTGACTCTGCCTCGTACTCGATTACCTGGGAACCAGGTGTACCTCGTTCCCCTCCACCAGCCTTCTAGCAGGCCAACGCCTATTTAGTATTAACCCCGTAGTTGCCAGAGCCAGCTGGATGGACAGGTTCCCCCTGTTCCTCTGCTGGTGGGAGATTAACTTTTCAGTGCAGGGATTTCATTTACCCTGTCACAAGCTATCACTTACTAATTATGGTATTGAAAAAAAATTCAAAAAAGTTAATGGGGTGTATTTGAATGATCTAAACATCAGCATGTCTAAATACCGTAGCCATATAACCAACTACTGTGTACAATCTGTGAAAAATCGAATTTATAAATGTGTTGGTATTAAGATCTGGTGTTGTTTAGATCATTCAAAAATATCCTTTTTTTAGTTACAATTGTGTCAAACCTCATGGTTTTAAGGTTTTGTGTTGCAATGAACAAAACGCAGTTGCTCAGATTGAGTGATCCAAACAGTATTACATTGTGCTGGTACAGTCATGCTGTCTTCCACCCACATGTTGCTTCTTCCTTTCTCTTTTGTGTAATTTCAAGAGCCCTTGCGTTTTTATGTACTACTGTCAGATGAATGTGTACCAGCTTAACCAACCCTGCAATGTATCCTTAACATATAAAGGTAGTAGCTGACAAGCATCTGCCCCCTGGTGAGTGTTGTCAAGTTTCAAGTCAAGGCCATCCCAAGAACCGCAGGGTGGATTTGAAAGTTAATGTGAACATGGTCTGTAGCAGAGCTGATACTTCTAAGAGCCAGAGCATTGTGGGGGAGGTTATGTTTGTATCACATTTTCTGCAAAAACACTCTGTAATTAAAAGACTTCTCTGACACCTCAAGTCCAGCCGTTAGGTCATAATTTAGCTTCTGCTGCTGAGCTTATGTGCTACGCAGCCAAGATAATACAAGGCTGTTGGTCACTTTGTTTTATAAATCTTTTCTGTTAGGACTCACTGTTGCTTTTTAAACGTATTTTCCTGAAACTCGCACCGTACCGTAACTTCTGGAATTTCATGACCAAGACTTCTAGAATTTCATTACCAAGACTTCTAGAATTTCATTACCAGGATGACAGGTACAGGTAAGACTATTCAAGCCTGTTTAAAGGGCACAGTTTCTTAATACTGGTTTAATTTGTATTTGTTTTTAAGAAACAGAGTCTCTGTCACCCCTGGAGGAAACAAAAAGAATAGCTCTCTGTATAAAAACCAAATCATCAGCAGCTCTGTTTCCTGCAGCTCCTGCTGGTACAGTGTAGCTGCAGGTCAGTGTAGGAGCTTCTGTTTATTGCTACAGCTTTTCGGATGCAAAGGGTTAAGCAGGCAAATGATCTGTAGACTATTAGTGCCAAACTGAAGTGTTAAAAAATAACTGGAGGCTGCAATGTAGGAGCCTAAAAAGCTAGTAGATTGGATCTTTAAAGGACTTTGATTTATATTGACATAAATTCAGCTTCAATTCGCCTCAGGTGCCAATATGACAACAATACGGCCAGAGCAGAATATTAATGCACACCCCCTGCCATTTAAACAAGATTCAGACATGAAATAACACCAATAAATTCAAATGACTGCAAAGCTTCTTTTGTTTTTTTTTAATTAAAAATCATGTTTAAAGTAATTAAAAAAAAAGGTTGACAGCAGATAATAGCCTATTGTTGTATAGTATTTGAATTAAAATTGGCACACATAGCTGTGTAAAGTAAAACCAACCATAGCTTTTTTATTTGCAAATTAGAAAACTAGGTATACCACACTGTCACCGGTCAGCATTTAGAAGGGCTTCAGTTCAGGAGTGTCATCTGTTCTGTCCTGTACCACCTACTTACAACACTGTACAGTGTGGTACATCCATTGGTAAATGTTTGTGCCATTAATTGCAATGAAAACAGAAGAAATCCACTCCTGCAGGGAAACTATTCTGGTAAAAAAATAAATAACAGCTGCTCAGTTGTGTAATGTGTGGTCACTGAGAATGTTTGCCTTGCTAAGTGACACAGAAAGCACAAGAAAGACAAATTGCCAATCATTCAGACATATTCTGCTAGCTATAATCAGGCTACATTCAAAAAGAAAATAAACAGAAGCCCAAAAGTATCACTGGAACTATAAAATATAATTTTGGAGAGAACAATTTGGGAAACAGTGGTGGTAGCAGGGTTAGCACTTTGGTAATAGGCATAGGACTTCAACTTGTACACTAACGCTTAAAACAATGTAAAGACTATTCAGGTGTTTGTATATGACGGTATTCAGTTTGAATTCACATACATTTGCAGCCCATGTTGTAAAGTTGTATTACCTCTTGTCGCTTTGTCTCCCTGCAGCTCCTGTGCTCCTCTGTGCAGATGGCCCTCTTTGAGGAGGAGGATCGTACAAAGAGGCTGCAGGAGAAAGTCGCTGTCCTGGAGAAGCGCAATAAGAAGCTGCGAGACCGCGTCAAGAAGGTCAAGAGGTCACTGAGGCAGGCCCGCCAAAACAGCCGGCGCATGGAGCAATCTAACAAGAAACTGCAGGAGAAACTGGTACAGGCAGGCAGCGAGCACGGCCCCCATCCTAACTCGCCCTCCATTTTCCTCAAGGTGTAATGCACAACGCACGTGTTGCAGTGACTGTTGGTGATCCATTAACCTTGCCCCCTTTTTGATGGGCACTCATGGAGGTTGCTGGGCAATCTTCGTTACTGATATGTTTCTTGGGTAATGGTCACAAAAATATGTATTGCGGTTAGTTCTTGTTATACACAGGTCTGTTTATATATACAGTATATATATATATATATATATATATATATATATATATATATATATATATATATATATATATATATATATATATATATACAGTCAGCACTCACATATCCGACCGTATAACATTTTTACTTCAGTGACGGTTGAACACGTGTGACGCATATCTGATTATTTCATTTTGGCCAGTTCCACCCTTGTCCGTTTTTCAGGGAACACAAAAAAGATACAATATCAAAAATACATATCTGAAAGGACTGTGTTTTAAAATAAGTAGGCTTCCATTTAAATGTACTGTATTGGTTTTGTTGGTACAGTACTATATTTTCAACAGAAGTACTTTAATTCAGAACGATATGAATCTGAAAATATCACTTGACAAAAGAGACGACACGTGGACGACAGTACATACTTTTAAATCCGGTATGTATTGTAGCAGTATGTAAAATTCCCTGTTAATGACCCAATAGCAAAATGAAATCAAAATGTTACCCATGCACAGAACTGCCTACAACATAAAAGGTAATGAAATACTCAGTATTCAAAATTGCAGAATATAGTGCTTGATAAGGCCCTAATGTCACAGTTCACTTGCAAATGAAAATGCACAAAAACAACTAAAGATCAGAGATTTTAAAAAATACACAGTATTAAAATTGTTTAATGATTAACTGTTATATTACCGTAGCTTGTCTCTTTGCTTTGTTTTGTTTGCATTATTGTCAGGTGAAACTGGAGGAAGCGCCGTATAACTGCACAGTCTGATCTGGTATGCAGAGAAAAAAAAAAAGTACAGGTTGTGACAGATATTAAAATAAATTGTAACATTGAAGAGATGAGCTTTGTATCAGAAAACTAGTGACGGAGTCGGAAATCGCGCGTGACGGGTGAGTGCATAAATTTGTTTTCATATATATATATAATGGGGATTGATTTTACTCTTACTACAAGGTCGGTAAATTGCAACTGACTGTGACTGTGTATCTGGGTAATGGATATCTGAGTGCTGACTGTATATATATATATATATATATATATATATATATATATATATATATATATATATATATATATATATAGGCTAGAAAGGGAGTATCTCATTGCACATTGACATATAATTGTTATCCTATAGTTCATGAACAAGTAATATACAGTATATAATAAAGGGTTTTGAAGGTATCTACAGTATGATGTCTGGATAAGATAAAATACTTACAATAATGCCGACAATAATAGCTATTTTTATTACAGATACCACAATACCAATCCTGGTAAATGAATAATAAATCACTATAAAATGAACATCCTGCTTTCCCCAAGCTTACCAGTGTACTGGAATTATTGAATTAGCTACAGTTAATAATTATAGTGATTGTACTGAACATTCTTTCACAGTGTTTTAAAGGTGCAGTACAGCTTATTTTTTCTTTACAATTTATGCACAGGGTTTAAGAATGCCTGTGAGGAAACCGTCAAATAGAGACCCTCTAATAAGTCACAATATAAAAAAATACAGTAAGCTCCCCCCACAACTTTAATGCACCGTTAATCTGCAGTAAAACTACACTTTTGAGTTATTACTGCAGGTCTGATTGAAATGACAATTGTTGCAATGAAACTGCCCTGATGTTTCATATGGGAGTCAGACTTTTCCCTTGTCAACCTTGAGTATACTTTTAAATATCCCCTGCACTAGCTGATTGATGCTTTTCTGTCAGCATCTTTATGGAATTAGCTTCAGGCACTGGAAGGAAATTATGTGTGGAATTTGTTCATTTCATATAAAATAAGCAGTAGCTGTTGGCACCTGCATGCGTTTAAATATGTAAATGTGCTCTGAAAATAAATCTGTACTATACTTTTTGGTATTATTTTAATCTTGGTAACAAAACTGCAAGTTCATTATATCCAATTTACTGCAATCACAATCGACCCTTAGTTCAACACCAGTAGCAAGGGTGGCTTGGTTGACTGGTATTTGCAACATCAATGAACTCTCAGAATACATATATAATCTAGTGTATGCAGGTAAGGCACCTCATTGTTTAGCTTTACTGTTAAATAATAAGACACTTGTCTTCTCCTCTGGGACAGCAATTGGAATTTAGCAAGTCAGCTGTCAGCTCTCTGAGGATTAAATACTAGATAAAACCGAAAGCATGTAAACCTTTACAATGCACTCTGCATTCTTACACCTCAGCTGAGTGATGAAGATTCCCTTACTGTCAATGAGGCTGTTGAGTACTAAGTGTCACTTTACACAACAGTTATAGGCCTATTTGTCCTCGCCATGGTCTACTAAACTACTCACATGCCACCTAAAAACAGCTGAATGTCTCATTCACACCATAATGAATACAATCATAACTTCATTAATATGTAAATGAATTACTCTCATCAGAGTTGAGCACTTTTGAAAATGCTGTCAAACGCCTGTTTGATTCCAGAAGTCGGACAAAAGTCATTTTTATTTTGCTTTAACGTTACTGTATGTAGCCAGTTTTACTACATAGCTTCTCATTTGAATAGTGTAGATATTTTTTTAAGTTAAATAGCAGCAATAATTATTACTATTAAAATAGTTGCCTTAGAATATCCCAATATCCCAAGAAAAGACCAGAAGATGCAGACATTTAACACCCACATACAAGATGGAGTAAACACACTGTAACTTCCTAAAAGATGATAAGTATGTTGTGATGTATTTGTGAATAGTCACCAGCAGGCCTCATCTGTTGTTGGCAGGCCTTTCTGCTGTTATCAATCCTCGTGTCTGCCCCACTAATATAAATTGCTGAACTACTCTACCCCCACGTGTCTCCATCCTTTACCCAGTTTTTTAATTCTCCTTCCTTTAGGCAGTGTTTTAAAATTGACTTGTCTGCCCTCTTCAGGAGGAGCTCCCCATTCTGTGAAAAACCACTTCTATCACTTTTTTTCCCTGTGTTTGATGTTTGTGGCAGGTTTCTTTCATAAACTCTTCTCTGTATATAGATGGATAGAGAGACCATCAGATAAATATATGTTAACACAAAAGATACAAAAGACACAAAAGTAAGAGGATTACTTTTTATTTTACCAGTACTTTAACTTTTGTGTCATAAATAAAGAACAGTTTACAAACAAGAGGAGGCCATTCAGCCCATCTTGCTCGTTTGGTTGTTAGTAGCTTATTGATCCCAGAATATCATCAAACAGCTTGAAGGATTAGTTGAAAGCTAAACAATTGGCAGGCCGAATACATTTTTTTTAATTAATATACAGAAATTGCAACACAATGTTATTGTAAGAGTAAGATTATGCATAACTTTTGCTGGCAACTGCTTGGCTGGCTACAAACCAGAAAGACTTGGCAAGTATTCGAGAGCACTTAACTTCAGTCTTAATTCTTATTCCAACACAGGTCACAGTATAGCAAAGGTCTTCATGGAAAGACTACTATGACTACAAAGTACAGTTAAGAAAACAAATCTACACAGCTAATGCTAGTATTTTAAATGCTTTCTGAAATCCCTAGGTAGTGGTGCTTCTGAAGTGGCAGCAGAGGTAAGCTCGGTTAACAAGAAATTACTTTTGTGTTGATTTTCCCTCTCACCACTGTCAACCCCACACCAACCCAGTGTACAGCTCAAGATTATCAAAGAACCTTGATTTTTGTAATGAAAGGATATTTACAAAACGATTATCAAAACTTTTTATGAGATTCGCTCCATTGCTTTGTTATGATATGAAATGTTAGTTTAATAATACTGAGCTGTTTGCATACTGCATGTGCAATTGCCATATTGAAATGCTGGAAGCTTGTGTGTGTGTGTGTGTGTGTGTGGCCAAGTGAAATCTTTAGGGTTCGATGTTATATAATTCTGTCGACAATAAAAGTGCAAAATCTGAAAATTTGAAAATGCCAACAATAACACTGGCAAAAGACTGTAATTTTGCTTTGCTTTCAAATGACAAATAAAATACTATTAAACAAGAACTATAGAATTCTACTCAACAGGCCTCCTTCCTATGTGAATCCCATTCTTCTGAAAATTCCCATACAGTATATTTCTATTTGACAGCAAAATAAGAAATAAAATAAATGTGAAGCCATTTTGGTAACTAGTAATTACAGGACACATATTACATAGTAATTACGGTAACTGTTAGGAAACAACTGTGTAGTTTTAAGGTCATTATACAATAATGAGACACATCTTGGTAACTACTGAGTAATCACTGCTATTTATATTGTATTAATACATAGTGATTATTAATACTGTTTAAATATTGAAATGTATGTATATATTCTATCCAAAAAATCATCAAACTTCCAATGAGGTGTAATGCAGTAATTACACATTTGCTGTTTCTTGTTACGTCATGTGAGTGTTTTTGTTTGTTTTTTTAAAACTGCATTTCGTGTTCATAAAAGACAATGGTTCTGCCCACTGTCAGACATGGCAAGTACATCTCAATCCAGCTTGAACATCTTTCTGTCTTGAGCCTTTTTCAGGCAGAGGCTGACAACTGTGTTAATGCATGTGCTGGTTTAGTGAGGGGGAATCATGTCTACTTGGGGCCAGGTTGAGACCAGCAATCTCATTTGGGTATGGAATGGATATGAGCCATCTATAAATGTATCTGTTGGGAAAAAGACATACAACTTGTTCTTTGAACATGTTCATTTAGTCCCCAAGTCGGATATCACTCTATTAACCCTTGCCCTTCTCATAACATGACTCCACTCTGTAATGAGATTAATTGACTGGAATGAGCTCAGGTGTTTACAGCCAAGACAAATCCAATATTAAACCAGTTCACATGGGGACAGCCAACATAAAGTATACATATCACACAGCCAGCCATATACACATTAATTCAGCCTTGGAATGAGGGCAGAGATGTTCCAGAACAGAGAGCACAGAGATGGCCGCAGTTTCAAGCAGTGTTCCAATTAACTAAGGACTGTGACAGACAGGCATGACAGCATGCAATAAACATGTACATTCAAAACAGCAAGTGTTACATTGCTGTCCTGATACAGTGGGCACTCTGTTTTAAAAGAGATGCACACTGGCAAGTAGATTGCTGTACAGGAATTAAAAGATGTGCTGTACATGTTTATAGAAAGATAATCACAACATAACGTTTCTGGAATTTAAAGTTTAATAAAAAATAATAAAATAATAAAAAAAATAAATCTGCTGAGTAAACGTCAATGTCACAAAAGATTTCTGGTGTTCCAGAACCTCCATTTACAGTAGGAGTTTGATTATGCACAAATGGATGTTCTCCTAAATAAGTAATGCCTGGCCAGATAATATCCAAATGAAAGATTAAACAACATCTTCAGGTTTTAAATGGCTCTCTTTTTGGTTGAATGTTCAGCTATGGGGTGTTAAAGCAGTTTTTTTATACCTGGATATGCTTACGATGATATGAAATAAATAAATAAATGAAACATGCAAGGTCAATCAATCAATCAATCTTTATTTTATATAGCGCCTTTCATAGTGGACCAACATCACAAAGCACTTTACAAGATAGTGAAGAACAATGCATAATACATTAAATACAGTGAAAATAAATTAAATACAGTGAATACAGGTGATGAAATAGCGACACCAATATACTGTACCACTCTGACTGATACTGTTCCAATGTATTACCACTAACACCTGCAGCTTTCCAGTGAATACAACATGATTTTTTTTTTAAAAAGAGATGCACTTAACTCTCAAAAAAACAAACTTTAAAAATAATCTCTATCAATATACTTTTTCATTCAATATACTTTTTACATTTTTCTTACAGAATCTGGCTCCAGAAACAACACTACATAATACAAACAACAACAACAACATAATAATAATAATAATAATAATAATAATAATAATAATAATAATAATAATAATAATAATAATAATATTATAAGTTGTTTTTTTTTTTGTAAGGAAAGTGTAATGTACACATTTACGCATTTCCCAGCTGAAAGCAATGTTTAATTGTAAATTATTATGCAGTGTTGGTAAAATGATTGCAGTGTTAGCAAACATTTACAATAAGGTCATTTTTTTTATTTCCAAGACATCCTCAGTCTGGAAAACTATTAAACGATATAACATGTATAAGGATATGTAGGTCTGTGCAGTGTGATTTTATTATCTTAAGAGGAAATGCAATGCTGCTGTGGCTGCTATTCTTCCTGTGGTTTCCCAGGAAACCCTTGTGAAATGATATCTCAACATGTTTCCTGGTAAAATATTTATATAAATGTAAAATATCTAAATATATAGTTTTTAAAATTGTATTCCTCCTGTTCTTGGTAACTTAATCTTGGTTCTGCATGACCATGTTGACAAGAGACATTTGAAAGAAACCGTTTGAACAATGTCTCTTAATGTGCAGCAACAGGGGTGTCCATTGAAACCTGAATAAAGTTCAGCTCCACTTATTTTTCAAGTGGCCATTGCTTTTCAGAATCAATCAAGAGTACATAAGGGCCAGTTAGGTTAAAAACAAAAGAAATGCTAAAATGTTATATTCAAAGTTGTTTAATGGGGTTGTTAGCTCTGGACAGAGATGTACATTTTAAGCAACATATCAACTGACCACATTATTATTTGTTTATTTAGGAGACGACTTATAGAGACTAGGGTGTGTGAACTATGCATCAACTGCAGAGTCACTTACAATTACGTCTCACCCGAAAGACGGAGCACAAGGAGGTTAAGTGACCTGCTCAGGGTAACACAATGAGTCAGTGGCTGAGGTGGGATTTGAACCTCCTGGTTACTAGCCCCTTTTCTTTAACCACTGGACCACACAGCCTCTTATAATTATGAGGAGCATTTTTCTTGTAAACACACTGAAGGAAATCAAGGTTCTGCTAATTAGACACTTGCGTACATTAAAAACAAGAGTTTTTTAATGTCAAAGCTGAACACTTTAGCTGCCCTTGTAATTCCTCCAGGTACCTACCCTACCCATCTGAGCCAGGCTGACCAGTGGGTGGGTTCCCTTGTATGTCTGAGCCAGCTCTCCCAAACAGTGATCCACATTTTTTACCACAAAATGTTTAATGTATTTACCTTACTGCTGAGCGTGCTTTAACAATGTTGCTATTAAAACAAATGAGTTTTCATTCCTGGCATTAGATTTTCATAACAGCTGTGCCAGTTCAGCTGTATCTGCCAGGATCATTAACCCTTGAAACAACCCCTATAAATTGTATTAATTGTCTCAAGAGAAAAGCAAAAAAAAGCAACATGGTGAAGCATTATTCACACATGGTAAAGTATTATTCAAAAGCGACAGAGGTTGTGATTTAGTGTGCACACAGGTTTATGCCCTTTTCCTAACACATTTTATATCAACCTGGTGCAACATAAACAACAGCTTATACCAGCATCATTATAAGACTCAGACAGGTGCATCAAATGGGACAAAATAATATCCAGTTTTTATAGGGTTTACTTGGAAACAAAGATGTTGAGTATTACTGCATTAAAATATCCTTTTAGTGTCCTTTTCCATCAGCCTTTGACCTTCATTGAGTAATTCACAGACATTTAAAAATCATTCCAGGCTCCCACAAAACAAATTGGTTGCAAATACAGTAACAGGCATACCTGTCAAGGTCCCAGGACACTTGACCAGGAGATTTTTGTAAGGGATAGTGTTAAGTGAGCAAAGCTGCACAGGGGGAGGGAGCGGGAGGGGGTTAACCTCCTCCTGCAGGGAGGGGACCATGATGTTTGGACTGGGAGTCTGTGAACCCACAACCTTGTCTGTCTGCTGAGATACTTCCACACTTAGTGTATTAAGCAGGTTTGCTAACAGTGGCAAATATTCCATACATTTACAGCCTGGTGTTTTAGCTTTATTCAAATCGCTATCCCATTCACCAAGTCAATTAGCTTTTCAATCTTTCATTTGTTCTCGTCAGTATGCAATCATACTGGGCAGCAGTGTGGAGTAGTAATTAGGGCTCTGGACTCTTGACTGGAGGGTTGTGGGTTCAATCCCAGGTGGGGGACACTGCTGCTGTACCCTTGAGCAAGATACTTTACCTAGATTGCTCCAGTAAAAACCCAGCTATAAATGGGTAATTATATGTAAAAAATAATTTGTAAAAAAATAATGCAATTGTATGTATAATAATGTAATTTTATGTAAAATAAAAAATAATGTGATATCTTGTAACAATTGTAAGTCGCCCTGGATAAGGGCGTCTGCTAAGAAATAAATAATAATAATTCATTTCTTATTAACAGTTTCAGATAATGGACCAAACTGTGCATGAAGTCTAATAGAATTATATTTTTTTCAATGATATTAGAATTAGAATGATGGTGGTAAGAGGTTTATGAGTTTTAGGTTGGCGGTATTTAGATCTGCTGTTAAGATCATTAAAATAAACTCTGGTATTGTATTATGAAAGGCAGACAAAACAGTCTTCTGTCACTTTTCTAAAAATAACGAAGAACATTTCTGTTGTCTTCTGTTGTAACACTATGTATTCTCACTATAAACACTACATTCATTATTGAGTGTTTAAATAAAATGTCTAAAAATATTAACATTAGAGGACCACTTTGTAAATGAGGCCTCTGTCTCAATGGGTAAATCTCCTAGTTAAATAAACAACTAAAACAAAAACAAAAAATAACCTATGAGCATTAGACCACAAGAAATATTGGATATGGGAAGAGAAAGCGAAGTTTGATTTAAAAATGTCATGATAAAACAGCTACATATTTGTATTGCTCCTAATTTGGCAATGTGAGAATTTGATTACAATTGAATAGTTGTACAGCAATGAATGGATGGCCTATTATCTTTTGGGTTTGGCAGAGTAACACTGGTATAGAGTCTGATTGTCTTGTTTTTCTAGTTTTTGCACCCTTGACTGTTGAATATCAGTTAGCTTTATTGACATTTCCCCAATTTCCTGGACTTATACACATATCATTAAGTAAAAATAAGAATTAACACTGAGAACTTTACTTTACTTTGGGCAAACTTTATTTTCTCCTCAGAGTAGAATATAAACATTTTGCACATAACCTTTTGCTCTTACATTTCCTGATGATTTGTTTGCTGCAGACTTCAGGTCATTAACAGCGAGGCCCGCTACTCCTTGGGGTCATCAGCACAGACATAATTAAAATGAAGTTCAGGGATGAGCTGCAGGAAAATACCACCCGGGCTTTTCTTTATTAAATGAGTCTTGCTTAACAGGCTTGTATACTGAGGCTCAAAGTGGGTTGGATTTTAGTTTGCATTCTTTCCAAGAAAAGTGGCCAACATTTTGCCATGAGATAATATGTTTTGTATTGTAATTAGGATAAGCTTTGGAACTGCCAGTAATTAAATTCAGCAGAAACTACAGCATATTATGTTTCTAACTACAATCCTAATCGTAATAATCACCTTTTGAAGCCACATGTGACTGAACAGTAATCCATAATTATTGCCCAGTGAATCCATTTAAATCTTTATCCAGTGGTAAACTAAGAGACAATATTTTCATGTTTGCAGCCACACCACTTTTTTTATTTTTTATTTTTATATCTCATCAGAATTAAGAAGATAGCAGGGCAGGTTTTGGGTGTGAGACGTCCAAGAGGCTGTAGAAAGTTGTTTGATTAGAAAGAACCAATGACCAAGCATTGTTTGAGGAGAGAACCATGATATTGGAGGTGGCACTACAAGCGTCCTCTGCTCTGTGGGCAAGACCAACATTATTGTTTTTTGGTACAAAATTCAATATTGCTGACTGTACTTTTTTTTTTCAAACTAACAATATGCTGTGAATGGAGTCATCCCAATTCCAGTACCCATTAAAATGATTTAGCCAGGATGACCTTCTAAGGCCTTATTTTAATGTTTGAGGTCAAGGGACACAGGTAAAAAGTGCTTCAATGAAACCTTTCTTCCACTCCTGGGTGTGTTAAACCCTGGGTGTTGTTAATTCTTTGCATCCATGCTGCTTTCCTGTCAGGATTAGTCAGATCCAGAAAAGCTTTGTTTCAAGTTAGGGTTGACAAATAATACATCCTTTGTTTGAGGAATTTAGCCATAAAAACTGTAGGGCTGCCAAGATAGTAAAGCTTTATCAAATCAAATTTAAGAGGTACAGTCCCATAATCCAGGTCTCATCATTGACCATCATCCCAAGACTGTGGTTGAGTGGCAACGAAGAGGAGCAAAATGGAGCCAAAGATAATGTTTACGGAATGATTATAACAAGGGAAGAACCTAGGCTATTCCAGCCCATTGCATTTTATATATGAGCTATATACTGTACCACAATCTTATTGTGGAGATTGGGAAGTCTGTATTGAAAGATCAGCCAGTAGAATGGGGAAATTCTGACTTATGATCCTGTGGAAGGATAGAGTTTTGTAGAGATCAGTTTTTGTCTTGGGTGTTTTGGACTTGGGAAGAGAGGTTTTAGCATGTTGTTGATAGATGTGAATGAGAACGTTGCTGGTGTCTGTAAGCTATGTTAAAGCAGTATGGTGGAAATGATATTCACAGTGAACTGAATACATTAATGGCATATGTGGTAGTTCTCTAGTAAATTAGTATTTTCCTGATGTCACTTGATTGTACTTCATTAACTTGTGTCCATCAGAACACCAGGTACACCTGAATTATGAGACTCAAGCATTTGCAACTAGTCTCACTTTTGTCTCATAAAATCTCAGCATACATTGGACCCATTCCACCCAGCTTCATATCCAATGATGATGTCACATATTAGTATTCTTATAATCTCACTCATTACAACTTTCGCAACATGAGATCTCTACAGGTAATGATTCATTTTTATGCTTGCTGCCTACTCAACATTTTTGTTTAATGGGTTTTCACATTAAATACAATTTAACAAACCACTTAGATCAGCTATAGTTTTCATATGCATGTACTGTATGTACTTTTATTTTAAGATGGATCTGCTATAAATTTGCTACAGTTTATTAAATATTTAAGTTGCATGTGACGTGTGTGTCCAAGGTATCTATTTCCTGACAAATGTAACTGAATCTCACAATCTGCCCCCCTACTAGCACTGATAAGTGTATCCCTTCATACTCGTACTGCATTATTGACTGACAGAGTCTCTCATGAGTTCTTGGATCATTTTCATCCATGTGTTTCCTTGGGCCCCCTAATGAGTCTGGAAGACATTCATAGACAATGACTTGGCTGAGTTGATGGAATTGTTTAAACACCATTATGTTTGTTTGAAAAATAAATCTTAGGAGACCAGAAAGTATGTTATTGAAAAGAGTATGCTAAGAAATCAAAGACCAGTTTACATTTTTTAAAATACATTTCCTAGTCGCATGAATAATGTATTTTTTCTTTCGAAAATACCAGAAAGTGTAACTCAGCATATTTGGCAACTGATGGTTTAGCAATTAGATTAAAAAAATACCAGTGCTAAATCAAAACTTCTAATAAGTGTAAGCATATTTATAAAAAGGTAGATAACAGCTGACCTTTCAGAGTAAAACAGTGCCTCTTTCATATCAGATACCTTCTATTGAATATCAATCTAGGTTGTGACTTTACAGTCTTTAGCTCCTGTGGACTATTCTGTGACATCAAAAACTGGCAGAAAGGAGGCTCATTGCTAGTCTTCTGTCTAGCTACATCTTCTAACTTTATGGTAACAATGAATAATATAGTAAAGGCACCATTGATTGTAGTCACTTTCAGAGCAACAGTTTAGAAATATTGAAAATCTCACTCCCTTCATATGAACCATTTCAAAAGATTCTGGATTTTTTTATGACTGTTTTCATGGGATGTCGCTGTCTCTTACATCTCAGTGGGCGAATCCTAATAATTTAGGAGATTTAATTGACTAATACAGCTGGCTTCCAATAGAATAGAGCACATAACCCTCATTTTTTATATAAATTCTCTATTTTGGCCAATTAAACCATAAGGTATAAGCATTTATTGCTGAACAATATGCATTTAAACATCCCCTACCAAATCATACTATAACAATTGCACAAAAGTGTCCTTCATGAACACTATAACTATTAAAAACACATTTAAATAAAACCTGATCAAAGATACCTTCAGACTAACCTTAACAATATCGTCTGTCTCTGCTCCTAATATTGCTTAACTTACTTCAATTGCTTAACTGGTTACAGGAACACATTGCTTATTATCTCCATAACTCCATAACCATGTCACTTCTCAGTTCATCTAAAATAAAAAAAACAGGCAATTTTTGACTCCAGCCTGACACTGTTTTCTGCTTACATTACAAATAAACATGCATCGCAGTTAAGCTTAAATAAGATGTTTTGCATAATCATTCCAAGCAACATCGCTGAGTGCACTGAAGAACATGTCAATATTTACCTTTTAGCTGAGCTGTGGGCTGGAATATGAAACGGAAAATCTATGTTGACTGAAGATGAGCCAGCCGGGAGATAAAGACTTGTAAAGAATTAGGAAACATTCCAAAGCCATCACAGCCTTCAGGTTATTTTGTGGTTAGGAGCTGGAGAAAACAAATACAAAGCCCCCTAGATCTTGAGCATTCATGTATATTTATTTTTATTTTATTTAAGTCTTGAAGTATTTTATTTAAAAATTACAATATTTGTACAGCTCCCCTACACAGCTGGGTTCTGCCAATCAATAGTATTACCTAAGGTTAGCTATATCTGTATCTGCAGCTGTGCAATTTAAAATGTTTATTTTAATACAGTACTAATGTGGGATTTTATGGACACTTTTGAATCTCCACGCAAGAGCTCCGGAGAACTTAAAGTGTATGTGCGTCCTCTGATCTCACCACCAAGCCAATCACCTCTTTAACCCAGGCTACTGGTCCCTGGGTGAAAAAGGCCATCTCTTTATGACCAATGAAGTGCTCCAATATTAGCACCCTGGCAAAGCCAGGACACAAACCTGTGTTCTACTGACTTCATGACTCACCCTACACACCAGGCTTTTTTAGAAGCACAATTTTTGCATGTTATATACTGTTACAACCTTTATTTTTAATAATGTGTTTATGACCTTTCGCCATTGGCACGGAAAATGTTAAGTGGACATGTTCTCTCAAATGTTTTTGCTAGTAAAAACCTGAACTCCAGGGTTTTTAGAACCAGCCTGCCAGAAGGCTATGAACTCTGTAAAGCACTTGCAATTTAGTGTGACGAAATTTGACACTCATTCAACATGGGACCTGTCAAGCTGTCGGAACAATTTCTAGTTCCTTTGATCTGGGCCTTATTCAGAGCCAAGAAGCTAATTGTAAAGCCAATGTTTTAATGTACAGAGCCATGTAGACCTGTGTTGTGTGTCTCTTTCCATTGAATATAAATGACTAATTATGACATTTCTTTGGCATGTAAGCATGTAAATTGTATTGCAAGACAAATACTGTTGTTTTTTTTCTGTACCTAGCATTTGAAGATGATTGTCAGAGAATTGTTTGGATAATTATTCAATTAAATGTATTTATATGAGTCAGAGCTTTACTCATCCATGCACAGGACTTTTTGAAAGATAACAGTGGAGGATTTTATAAAAGTGGAGAGTAACTTTTAAAGGTTACTTAAGGCTATTTTAATTATCTAAACAGTGGTATATCTAAATGTACAAAAAATGGATATATTGTGAAAGGACTCACCCACTCGGGTTCGTTGCCCCTTTAAAAATACGACCCAGGACACTCAAATGGATTTTTTTCAGCGCGGTTGCGCTATTTTTTAATAAACACAAAAGTAAAACAAAGTACACAAAATAAACACCTAGCTCTTTCTGAGCACTAACTACACACGCAGGAACCTAACTATCACAGGACGGCTAAGCCGTTTCCCTGTTCCACAAAACTTAACCACACAGGTTTGCACTGTACCTTTTTCCTCGGGACTGCCAGGAAGCAGAGCACTCCTTTCTGCCTCCTTCTCTCTAGCAGCCCCCGAGCAGACTGCTTGCTCTCCTTTTAAACCCCGCACCTGGGCCTAATTTCCAATAGCGCCCAGGTGTGGATGATAATTAACAATAAAACAATTAAACAATTAAACAATAACACAATTAGCAAATTAAATGAAACAATAAAGCAAACAACCAAACAAAGGTACATTCTCTCGCAGGGAGGTTTTAACCCCCTCCCTGCTGTCTCTCACAACCCTCTATCTCACAATATATATATATATATATATATATACAGTATATATATATATATATATATATATATATATATATATATATATTATTTTGCCGATACCATTCTACTGTTTTTATTATCCTTATGATGTTAACAAAGGGTAATAATACATGCAGAACAGAGTTGTTATTATTATTATTATAGTTGTTGATCAATTGTACACATTTTTCTGCCTAATCTGAAATGCCCAATTCAAATGTTGTCTCACCTTTGCAACCTACTTACCATTCCTGCTGTCAAACTACTGAACCCTGGATGAGGGCCCAGCCTGGGTAATGTCTACCTGGACTTGTCATGTGCCTGACCTTTAGAGGTCACTGAAACAAGATGAAGGGAACCAGCACCAACCTTGTGAGAGTGCAAAGGCTGGGCAGCGATCCACATGGGTCTCCAGCCTAGATTGTCAGCCTTGCATTCCATGGAATTTAAACCAGACTTGTGTGTTTATCTACCATGAATACATTTTACTGTGTATGAGGTCAATAATATTTTTAAATGTAACTTACCGACTGTATAGTCATTTGAACGATCGGGCCCCATTAACAAATCTTTAACACACATTTTATTTATCAAAACCATTATTGACTTGGAAGTGTATTCTTGTGATTTGAAACTCTCTGTTGCCATGGAGAGTATACCAGCAGCTTGCCACCAGGTGCTGGAAATAATTGTTGATCCAACATGGAGGTAAAAACTGTATTCTTTCATTGTTTACACGTAATCCAAACAACAATCAAAGGCCTTCTTAACCCCATTATTTGATGTCAAAAATGTAATAACAACCCTCCACTGAAAAGAACATCTGTTCACACATGTGTGCAGATTGAAGTTTAAAAATACCAGTTAGTACATGTTTCTTTTTACTCTCTAGACTCCAGTAAACCTGTATCAGCATTCGATTCATCCAGGCTATATGAGATGAATAAAGATATTATAGTAAACATCTATTCATGATGCATATGTATTCAGTGTGTGACCAAACTTAGTTCCATTGGTTGGATGCTGTATGTGGTTCAACTCCATCTGAAATAAGAACATGAGTTTAGTGCCTCTACCTTGTTCTTTTATTGAGGAAGAACTTTTTAAGGAAATACATTTGAACTTTAAAGTGCCAGGAGATGTTACAAGCCAAGAAACTGCATCAAGGCAATCTTGATTCGTCTCCTGCCATTCCTTTTGTAGTGGAACCTATCTTCTTGGCAAAAAAGTAAAAACGTCTTGAATAAATGTACTGTAGGTGCATGAGTCAAACTGAGAGACTCTCTCATCATGGTCTACTATTTACGCAATAAGGCTCACTGTCCTTGTGTGCTTTTGTGATCAGATCTGGCAATAATGAGTTAACACTGTTTTGTTGGAAGGTCATGCACAAATGCACAGTATTCATTCAACTTTCAAACTCATTTGAGTTACTTGTTTAGTTTGAACTGCTGTTGCTGGTCATCGTCATTGACTGAAATAAGTTGAGTGCTTTATTTTAAGCTTGGTATTCTTTGTTCTGAATAAAAGATAATACAAATGTACAAAAGCTGTTCTATATTTTTTATGGGGCCAAACTTATTATTATTGTTTTAAATAATCAAGAACCAGAAGGCTCTAATAAGATAAATCACACCTATGATTGCTTGCAAAAAATTTTGCTCACTGATCTGCAGTATGCAGGTGAGTATTTGTGGTTTATGGAAGAATGGTTTAGTATAAAAATGTGATGCTCTCCCACATTATAAAGCTGTATACAAATTTCCATATACAAAATGTAGAAACACAGTATATGTGCTGTGCATGCACATTCTGCACATAGTATTTTACTGTTGTTTTAAAAAAAGGATTCCTCCTGGAGGTGATTTAAAGTTAGAGGGACTATTTATGGGGCTTATTCCATACATTTTAATGGAAGAACATGAGATTTGGATTGATTCATTTTATAATTTAGACAATACAATGTATTCATTTAATCAGATCTATAACTGAGGATTTGTGCTGTATAAAACAAAGTTGTTTTCATTCCTGATTTCTTAAATAGTTCCTAATTGGTTGATATGCACATACAGTAGCAAGAACTAAAGGTTCTACAAGAATTGGACAATGTCAAGAGAGGAGGGAGGGCAGCCTTGCCTAGTAACACAGGACACAGATAACATGCTTGACAATAAACCATTAGATGAAACTGATGCTTGGAATGAAAGTTTTCACCTTCATTCAAAAGGAGGTATCTACATCTAGAGAGTTTAGAAAGCGGGTATTTTGTATGACTGAGACTAATCAGCCTGCTAAGATTTTGTAATCTGTATGAAGTAGAAATATAGGTATATAATCTCCCATCTCTGCAGATTTAACCAGGAGAATAATTGCAGCTGGATGAACATTTTGTACTATATTGTGTTTGGCAAGTTAATACTAGCTAAACGACCAACAATTTGAGCAACATCATACATCCCCCACTACAGATGATGAAAAGGTTGATGCCCACGGAGTTCCTTCCCAGCAGGGGATAATAAGTGTTCCATATCAGCTGATTCAGATACTTTAGTTAGGATTTGATGTCTGTTAATGTACAATTAGAAATGAAATAGGCAATAGAGAATGGTTGATCTGAATTTATTGGAGAAAAACAATTATTCTCACATTTTATTTTAATCATGATACAAATGTTAATATGTTTACATGATTGTCAAAGGCAGAGTTTTGCTATATAGGCCCCATAACAATTTGCAACATCACAGTCAGAATTATGTTACTGTAAAATTACAGGAATCTTTATTACATGCAAAGAGTAAATACTTTATGTTTCATTTTCTTTTGGACAGTATTCTCATGAAAATATAACAATCACAAGACCATTTGTTTTCAGTTTATATATATATATATATATATATAATCGAGGCACACCAACATTCCTGGGTTTGAACCTGAAGCGCTTGAAACATGCTTGCATGTTGGATACAAGTTCACCCCTTTTTTATAGCAACTTCTCTTAACATTTCCAATATATTGGTAAGCAGTAGAGACCCAGAAACAATGACACTGTCATTTAAATGACTTACTCTGTATAATTTGGAAGCATCTTCAAGTCTTTTTTAAAAAATAATTTAGAAGTGAAGTTTATCGGTTGATTTTTTTTTTGTTTCTGAATATGAATGAACTTTTCTCTCTGTTTACTCATTTCCAACCCTTATTAAGTACTGTTGGCCAAAATTTAGCAAAACAAGTGCAGTATAACCCAAACTGTTAACATAGTCTGTCTTATGAACCTGTCTACCTATTTAAACTTAAAGGCATTTTATAATGGAAATTAGTCTAAATTGTCACTTTCCTACAATTTTGTTCCTTTATAATATCCGCTTTGTAATATTCAAAGACATAGCCATGACCTTGTCATTTTCAATAATGTGTTAATCACACTTTAGAATTACCAACCAAATCATGTTGTCAGGCTGCAATAACCAAATTATTATTTTTTATTTATTTTTTTATTTCTTAAGCATAACACAAACAGTTAAAGCTGTCAGTATGAAAACATCTTTCCTGGAATAAAAATACCTGAAACAAAACATTTAGTTACTGAAGTTAACTTTTTAAACTGGTGTCCATATAATCACCAGTCTTGTTTAAGTACATAAAGGAACAACACATTCTGTAGAAGTTGCAATTTAAAACAACGAAACAGTGTCTTGGTCTGGAATGTATTAAGACTGTGGATAATTCTTTATATTTGAATGATTCTTTTATTGGCTCATGCAGCGCAGGGTCATGCATTTATTTGTATGACAGTTTCTGTATAGTTAATGCATTTTAAGATATATTTCACTTGTGATTTTCAAAACACTGACAGTGTGCACTTCCTGGTTCCTACTTAAATTCATCCACAATTTAAGACTTGTTAATCTGACTAAATTAAGAATGATATTGTCATGTCAGCCCTTTGTGTTTAAACAAACTGCCATGCATTTGAAAATGAGAAATCCAAACGCTGTTTGTACAGTGCATACAGGGAGAAAACTCGGGAAAGTGGTTCATATCTCAGTTCAATAGGTACAATCACCTTTTAATACATGAAGTACATTCTCTTTGGTTAGAAATTGAGGTTGGCTTTTTCACTGTAAATTACTGAACAGTGATTTAGTGTACTGCTCGTTAGACACATAGCAAGCTTTAACCTGCAACAACATGAAACACCTTGTTTTAAAAATATAAACACTATTTGCTGGTAAGTCTGTATGGAATAAAGCTTTGTGCATCTTTAATATTAACTAGGTGAGCAATTGAACAGTCCTACAGTAATGAACCAGGAAATAGGATCAAATAGAAGATGGTCCTGATTACCTTGGACACATTTTCAAAGTCAGCCCTGCATTACAATTATATATATATATATATATATATATATATATATATATATATATATATATATATATAAATATTGTATACTGATGAGCCATGTTCAGGAAAAGGGGGGTTCTATAATCACTACAAAATAAAACAATACACGCTTTTCTATTTTAAGGTTTGTTTTCTACTGCCCATGTCCAGCTTATGCTATTAATTGTTGCCGTTCAATGCAGATTCTTGAGTCCTACACGGGTTTTAAAGGACCAATGACTAATATACTGCAAGCGTGCTGACAGTGCCTTCCCTACCTTCTCTCATTGGTATAAGCCAAAAGCCTCATACTAATGAGATGCAAGTGGTGCACAAATTGATAATACATTGAATTCCAAAATGACAGGTGATGCAGGGATGATAGATTTATACCTATGGATTTTGGTGGTTCTAAATAAGACTGTTTACCATGGTGTCATACACATCTCAGGAACTCAACTCAAGCAGTACCTTGTTGGCAAATATATTCATAAGTAAATTAATCATCACATGTATGTTGGGTATATATATTATATATATATACTGATGCACAATGAAATCACAACAGTAAGTTTTAAGGAATAGCTCATTGGGCGCATACATAATGTTATTTACATTTTAAATAGTGAGCAGATAGATTTGTTGATTGTTTGAGTAGTATTGTTCCTTGGAATAACAAAACACCAATCTTGTCATGTGATTTCATAAAAACACCACGTGCTCAGTGTTTGGAATTTGAGTTGAGTTAAAATTGCCAAAATGAGTTGATTAAGAATCTGTATAAATAACCATTCGAAAAGAGATGATTTTAATTAACGCAAGAACAGTGAAAGATACGTCCATGTCCTGCTTGAGTAATGAAGATTGCCTGGTTGCTATCGGCTTGATTGAAGGTGGCCTGTCTGTAAGAGAACTTGCCCGGAGCATGAGATGTTCTGCTTCAACAATCAGCAGACTAGTCCAGAGAAACCAGGAAACAAGTTCTGTGAGAGACAGGCCACATCCTGGAAGGCAGAGGGTCACCACACTGGCCCAGGACCGTCACATCTGACTGATTCATCTGCGTAATCGTTTTCAGACTGCAGTGGCTACAGCAAAATTCCAGGAAGAAATAACCTACGCATCAGCAGAATGACTGTAGCTCGCCATCTGCACGAAAATGATTTGCATGCTCGGAGGCCGTTCAGGGGTCGATTTTCCAGCAGGACAATGCAAGACCACACAGTGCTAGGATTACAATTGCACGACTTCAAGAATACAATGTCGAGGTCTTCCCGTGGTCAGCTTTTTCTCCAATAGTCCAATAGAACATCTGTGGGACTATATAGCCAGTGCCATCCACAGGAGACAATCGTGATCAGCCAACCTTCGCCAGCTGGCTGCAGCTGCACAGGAAGAGTGGCGGTACATCCCACAGCAGTCTATCCAGAGGCTGATCAGGTCTATGCGTCAACGCTGCCAGGATTGTGTTAATGCTCAGGGAGGTTATACCCGATACTAACTTTATAATGTTTTCATTTTGACAGTGTGTCACGTTTCATACTGAAAATGTATCATGATTCTTTGATCTGTATTTTTGTTCAAATTTTCTGTGATTTTGTTTGACATCTATGTTTAAAATATTTGATTAAATCCATTAGACTTGAGTGTTGAGTTTCTTTTGTGCATCAGTATATATATTTTTTGATGACTTGCAACTTTCTGTTCTAATCAGTACATTTCGGTTGCACCACAAAATGGTTAGTGTAGACTGGCTTTAAGAGTAATAACATTAAAAACTAGCAAGTGAAATAGTCTTCATGTTAAATGCATTATTCAAGTCATATAAACACAGGATAGTCCTGGAAGCTTCTAATATTGGAGAACACTTATAAATATGATATATAAACTTCAATAGGCCCCAGTCTATGCTTCCCACCATACATGATAAGCAGTAAAATAAGTTTGGGTGTAGTGGCCCATTGATGACTAATCAAAATCTCAGAACAGTCGGATTATGTTTCAATTACAACAACCTGCTAAGTGCAGAATGAAATGACGTTAATATATACTGTAAAAATAACAGCACAATTAAAAACATTGAATATCTTAATAATACATACATAAATACATCTAGCAGGTTCTGGGTTGACAAAAGACTAATTCGAGTGTATACAACACTGATGCATTTCCTCATAAATGAGTCAGCTCCTAGTAAATCAGCAGGGGACAGCTGCATATTGAAAAGCTTCACTTGCAATATTTAAAAAAAATGAAAATCAAAAAAGAGATGAGGCATAATCATAAATGATAAGCAATGCATAAAGCAGCACAGTCACATCAGAAGGTTTGGTACATCTAAATACCTTGGCACTTGGCTTATGTTACGCAGATACCTGTACAGTATGCTTAATACTTGCCCAGTTAGCCTAAGTGAAATACATATTTTAATAGTAAACCCAAACCTTCATGAGTGTGTTTGATTTATGGAAAAAAAAAAGATCAATCACTTCCAACCTTCAGACTGGATGCACCTTGACATAAAACCTCAATTTTTAAAAACAGATTTACATGAAAGCTAATGATTGCAATAGGTTATTTTCCAGCTTTATTTTACAAATAGTTAGCAAATATCAGTTTTAAAAAACTTGCAAATAAAAACAGGGCACTTTGTCTTCAAAGAAATAATTTAAGAATAAGCAAGTGCTTTGATGAAAATGGTAAAAACTTGCAACATGCTCTACTAACATCAATGAATTTAAAATAGAGTGAAACTAAGTTATTGCTACCTACTGTTCATTCACCATGTCAAGCAGTCTTGTCCCTTTCCCAGACACGTATCATAATATTAACTACATTCAGTTATCACTACTTCCTCTGTTCAGACTGTGCATCCCTTTCATTTTACACTTGAAAGACTTTTTCATTTCTCCTCTTTCCAGCCAGGCTATCTAAATAATGTATACATTTTAATATGTATTTAATATGGAATCTTTCCAGATTAAATAAAGAAGACTACATTGGGTACTATGTTAACTATCGAGCAGGTCACATGGTCCACATATCAAGTGATGGCATATACATTTTGTCCCTTGAAAATACTGTTGTGTATTTTAATAAATTAATAAATTACACACATAATGTTAAATTAGATGTGTCAAAGTTTGTCCTTCCTTTTTAACTCTGTTCAACCCAAAGACTGATCTCATTTGGAAAAAAAAGTACACTCTCAGTCTTTCCAGAACAAATCCTGACATTACCACGGTGAGCATTAGGGGGAAGATACTGCCTGAAGTTTGAAAAAGTCTTAGCCCGCAGGCTTGGACAACTTTAATGTTCTTGAGTTTGGTAATGATTAGGGGTTCTGTTTTTCTGTATTCATTTACATGCTTTTTTTTTTACTTTTATTTTCCATCTCCTCAGCATTTAGTAGCTGATGTTAAAGCATGATATGGTTTACCAATTCTTGTTTTTTTTTTAGTTCTAGATTACCAACAGCATGTTGTACTGTAATAGAATTAAAGAAAAACAACAAAAAAAACATTAAAGATTTGGTAAATTAGCATGAAATATATGCATTTTACCATGCCTTTACCGTGCTAATATTACTGTCTGCATTTAATATGTTTTATCGTGACTCACTATGGTTTTCACCACGTTTTACCATACTTCTCTGTGATACACAATGCTTGCCACACCTTCCTTTGCTTTTATCATCGTACACCACAGTAAACTTTTACAAGGGAGACCAAGTAAAATATTTAATAGGTATGAGCATAATTAGTTACACTTTTCTAACAGGATCATTTTAATGAACCTGATTCAAATGACTAGTTTCCCTGAGAACTGGCTGTCCTTTGAAAAAAGCTGATACTTCTTCAAACAGAAATAGCAGGTTTTAGCACATGGGACAGTTGATAGGTTCTGGGGTTTGTTAAGATGGCAAAGCATCTCATTTAGGCTTTTCTAAGTTCACTATGTTAAATCTTAATGTGTTTCTATATTCACATACTGATTTTAATGAAGTATCTATGAATATAATTATGTGAAGGAAATGGTTATAGTGATTTATATATATAAAATCTACTAAAGCATAGCTAGAGCCCCATTATTGTAATTTGAGCCGTTTTCATTTTACAGCCTTCTTACAAACCAATGCTAATTACGGCTAAGTCTGACTGATTGACCTGTGTGTTATTTTCTCGGAAAGCCATCAAAATCCATATGCCAAAATTATCAGCTGAAAAACAATTCACAGAAGTTTTTTTAAAATTCTAAAACACTTCTTTGGCCCAAAGTCATAGATCTAGGAAGCTTAGAAAACCATGAATAAAGCTTTGGACATGAATATTTCAGAACTTGGCAATCCAGTTATAACTTTGATTTATGAAGAAAAAACAAAAAACAAACAAACAAAAAAAACACAACAGTAGAAAGCCACAGGAGTCATGTTGCAAAACCACTGAGAAAACCTAATGTCCCTTATTAAACCAGAACGTTTCAAAATGGATATGCACAGAACCAGAGACTGAAAAAATCCATCTGGATAATTGGAGTTCAATGCAAGTTCTATGATACATGAAATTCATTTATAGTTACAGTATAAAACATGGCCATAAAAAGTCTTCCTTTCTTCCAGTCCTTCCAGGCTTCAGTGCACATGGCAGGGTGAAATCATTAGGAGAATGGCGGGATACATCTCACAGTGATGTCATTTCCCATCTGGTTCCCTGCAGGGCGAGTGGATCACTTGCTTCCAGTATGCACTGTGGCCACTGTAGTGGGTCGGGGTCTCCGCTCAGCTCCTACTGGAGACAGGACAGGGGAGGGGGACGAGGCTGCAGACGCTAGACTACAAGCAGTGGAGGGGGACATACCTGAAGGGAAAAAAATAAGATCAAGTAAAATATATTTAGATGTTTCAATTGCTATGATATGGAAAGAAAACATAGCTTGAAAACAAATATGCGTACATTGTTGGATACAGAATGCAAGTTACTGACACAGTGCCTCATTTCAACCTATCCCTGCAGTTGTATAGGCGGTAGAATACATTTTGTACCTCATTTACAACAAAAAGAACATGTTTTTTAGAAGACGATAAGTTATCATTACCACTTTTGCCTTCATCTTTTGTAAAATATATTTTATAACATTATTTATTATGGCAAAGCTTCTACATACTCGACTTTGAACAAAATCAATTATTACATCATTTCACCACTTGATTAAATGTGTCATCATCAATGTGTTACTTGGAAGGGCTTCTTAATGAACCTCTTGCCGCTTATTAAACTCTCCTCAAACAGGTATCAGAAGGGATATGCTGTGGGTCAGAAGGTACTTACAATCTTTACGAGCGGTTGTGGCTATTGGGGGGTTGTTTAGGTGAGGGCTGGTCTGTGCGTTTTGGTGGTGTGAGCCCTCCATGCTGCTGCCCAGGTGTAATCGTCTCATGTGCCTGATAACCGCTGTGGCATTAAAGGCTTGCTGGAAATAAACAGTTAAAGAAAAACTTTTTAGTAAAACACGGGAAGACCCCTCTATTATCACAAGAACTGTGCTGATCAACATAAAGAGATACAGAAGCAGACAATGGCTGATTTACCGAAACAATCTGTGATTGTGTTCAAAGAAACAAGCTTTTTTTTTTTTTTTTTTACTAAATGCACTACCAAGATTAAATGTTAGTGTGTTATTCGTTCATTGTGTAAGATAATAAGAAATAGATTATCCTAGAGTACTTACCCTCCATTTACTTTTTGCGAAATTCTTTCTAATTTGTGCACTGACAGACTCGTGGATATTCTTGCTGAGGGCTGTATCGCCAGCAATCCTGAAACAGAATCACAATGGTAACTGGTAAATTATAAAAGCGTATTTGAGTGCGTCATTGTGGCAGTGTGCCCCGCCCTTGTGCGTATCTTTGTGTTCCATGTTGTCTGTTATATGTGGATATAGTGGTGCACGGGATATAAATGGGTCTGTGTAGCACAGGGGTTCTCAAACTCGGTCCTGGGGACCCCCTTGCAGCTCCCACCTCCACCACAAAAGGGAGACTACTTGCAGCTCCCACCTCCACCGCAAGAGGGAGACTACCTGCAGCTCCCACCACCACCTAAAGAGGGAGACTGCCTGCAGCTCCCACCTTCACCACAAGAGGAAGGATCAGGACGTGATCAGCCATTGCATAAGGATCAGCCATTGCATAAGCTGCTGAGAGGAACACGGGGGAAAACAGCCCTGCCACAGCGTCAGCGAAGACGGCCAGCACCGCCACTGGGGTTGCCTGTCCCGCACCATGACTGCAACGTCTAGGGCTGCCACGACTGCAACGCCTAGGGCTGCCGAGCCTGCGACGCCTAGGGCTGCCGAGCCTGCGATGCCTAGGGCTGCCGAGTCTGCAACGCCTCTGGGGATTTGCTAGGGTTGGAGGAACCAGCCTTGGCACTGTCAACATCTGCTGACAGCCATAAAAGCCCTTCTTTCTTCACAGCTGAAGAGATGCTTTTGTCTGAAATGTCCTGAAATAAAAACTTTTTAATCATTTAAACCTTTTGTGTACATCCAAAAAAAAACTATACCTCCTTTCAAACCTATATATAATAAAAAAATAAAAAAACTGCCCCCTATGCAGCCCTATCAATATTAGCCTGAAATAGAATGCATCACATAATATTCTACCCTAAGTGAATGTCTTAATACAGTAGTTCAATAATTGAAAAGGCAGCATACTGTACCTGGCCCCCTTCAAAAATATATAGTTTTTTACATGTGACAAGAATGAATCTTGGTTATAAATCTCCCTCCCGACCTGTGAGAGCGCGGCGTAAAGGGAACAGAGAGCCCCAGACTGGATGGTCGGACAATTCATTCCAACGGTTAGGTGGAAGTCGGGCATCTAGAAAGGGGGTGGAGCTATGGTACACCAAGCTATTGCCCCAGAAGGGAAGCGATGTGACAACTGCGGATTGGAGGAGAAATGGCTGCACTCGCTAACCAAGGGGGCGTGACTGACGGTACAAAAGAGGATGTGGCTAGGTGATCTGTTCCTTTGTTTATGGTTAAGAAAGAAACGCTGAAGGACGAAAGTAAAATAACCGTGAGTGTTTAGTGTTTGTTTTGTCGAGTCTAATTGTACTGTTTGTTATTTATTAGACGGCTAACATGATCCGGAGCTGTCGCTTAAGGCCAGCACAAACCCGGACAACACTGCACCATTGTTCACGGATAAATTGTAATTACATCACTTGCACGTTAGCACTCACTGTGGACTTGTGATCGTGTGTGTGTTTGTGTGTGTTTAATACTGTGTATATTATTTCGGGACTGTAACCCGTAGTTTAAACAGTGCAATACACATTGCTGTGTGTCTACTGCCTGGGATTATTGTTTACGGTCACAAACGACCTGGATTACAACCCCCCCCCCCCCCCCCCCAAATAAAACATTGTTTGGACATTGCAATCACATGTTTGTCATTACTTGTGCACTGCATGATGTCTACACCTGCACACTACAGCCACTTTGCCACAGTGACATAAATACTTGTACTGATTAAGGAGGAAGTCGCTTCACATTTTATTTCAACAGTTTATCTGCTTCACTTTCCTCTTGATGATATTTGCTAGTGTTTGTCGAACCAGTATCAGCTCTTCAGATCTACAATCCCTAAACATTTTGTGACTATGGCCCATTATGTGTTCGACAGGTTTTTTTCTGTTACTTACCAGGGATGTCGGAGCGCCTGATCACATGTATACCTTTTATTAGGATCCTTCTCCATCAAACTGCTAATAAAATCTTTAGCTGAAAAAAAGGAATAGTAAACATTGGCGGGGTTTCCACGCAACTTAGAAAGTCTTCACTCTCTCTCCACAGTCATTATTTATGTGACGTAGCACACACATACCAAGCACATTCCACGCGTTACAGGAAGCGTGCCTTTTCACGCTAAAAAGCATGCTCAGTTGACCAACTCAGGGTTTTTTGCATGTAAACATATCCAGAAGTCATACATTATGCTTACGAGACTTAAGCAGTGAAAATCCCGTTTGTGACGTAATCTCGCGCAACATTCTACTATAACTGAAGGCTGTGCCAAGCAATCCTATTGGCAAGCTTCTTTGACCAAATAGGAAAACAATAAGCATACAGTACAAGGTGCTTAGTGTTTTGTTTTGTTTTTTATTCAACGTTTCAGATTATTGCCATTAAAAACTGCTTTATAGTTATGTTGTTTTATAAGCAAGGTTATAAAAAATACTGAAGTGCCTTTGCAATAATTACATAAATACACAGCGGAGTCCTTACACTTCCTTTTTACTGTCTTCGTGATTGGTCATTGAATCGCTGATTGCTTTAGTCTAGACTTTTCTGTCCCTTAGCAATAAGATACAATATTATTTTACACTAGCCTTAAGCAGCATCTATCATGGGTACCTTACCAAAGGGAACAAAAGTGACGTTTGTACCGAAACATGTATTAAATTAGCAGAGCTGTGTTCTGCGGGCTACTGACAACGATAGGCTTGAGTCTATTTCTCTGAACATAAGATTTGTTTTAAAATTACGAAAACATTTAAAAAAAACGGATAGTTCCACGAATGTGCACCTTCCCTGTGGAATTTGGATTCATGTACAGTTGGTACCACTTTATCGGGACACCTCGGGAGAAGGGAAGATATCCTGAATAAGCGGCTGTCCCAATTAAATGAGAGGCAGTTGAGACGACCTTAGTCACACTTTTTAAATTCTTAATGAAAAGAAAAAGAATGAAATCACATCACATTATGATTAAATGTTAAATACATAATTTAAAATATGTCAATGTTTTTTTTTTTTTTTTTTTTATTCCTAAACAAAATGAATCGCACCTGTGATGTTGACACACTAACTTTCTTTGCAACAGCAGCCTGATAAACCACAGGAGACTCATCTTTCTTCTAGAGTTCAACCTGGTTTACGCAATTTACACAATTCACAGCGTAATCACGTACTCACTGCACTGTGCTACGCGACCTGTCTTGCTCTGAAAAGCGATCTCCGTTTATCATTTGAAAATACTGTATCCCAATTAAACAAAGTGACATCCCAATTAAACAACATAATAGCATTGGGAAGAACCGTCTCCCAGAGTTGTATCCCATTTAAGCAGAAATCCTGATTATCAGTATCCCTTTTATTAGGCTGTGCTGACTGTATTAATTATTATTATTATTATTATTATTATTATTAGAATGTCTTTATAAGTGAGAAATGCGGGCATGTAGGGTAGCCTATTGTAGATATACTACCTATATTTTAAAAATGTACTGTACTAAACATTTTGTGTATCATGAACCTAAATGTTGGTATTTTAGCTCTGTTTGATCAGAATTGCTGAAGCTACAGTTCTGTAGGAAAACTTTGTACATATTATATGTGCATGTATAATAGGTTTGTAATAAATATATATGCAGTCAAAAAATGTTTAGCAGATAATACAAGGATAGTACGCAACACTTTCTTATTGAATGTTGTTGTTTTTTTATTATTTGTGTAACGCTACAGTATGTCTTTTTTTCTTTTGTTTTGTTTGTTTTTGGCCAAATGAGGCAGGCTGTTAGGTGTTTTAAGACAACCTAAAAACTTAATGGGAAACCGGTTTAAGAAAGCTGTATGGTTCAGTAAGTCGTGCAAGGCCAAATTGGAACTCAGACACAAACATTTAAATATACCCTCCCGTATTTTAATATTAATTAATTTATTTGCATTTGGAACAAGAATTTCTCAGACTAAAATAAAACTACATGGAAACAGACACAACCCTAAAGTACTACCAAAATAGAGTGAGAGAAAGGTGAGACTTATTTTTCTTTTTCCATGGAAATTGCCCCATTGACATACTATTCCCAAAACTGGGGAAGAGGGCATAGGTTTTATACAATAACTAAATTAAACTTCACTTGAACCAAGTTGAGATGAAGTAAACTAAAATTAAACTAAAATGTGTTAAACAGTGAAAGAAAATGTAGCATTTGATAGCCTTACAGATTGTTAATGGTTCACAGATTCCCTGTGAAGTATACCAGTAAAGAAAAGGGAGCTAAAAGGAACCGAGCACTGTGTGAGATTAAAACCGAACTGTCTCCTCTGCGTTAACCCATGCCAAAGTGTTTGAAAGCTTTATCAGAGCTATTTATTGCATGCCTACCTGATTCATCAGCTCAGTTTCCTTTTAGTTTTCTGGAGAGACAACAGCTATAAGCTACTGAATCATCCCAAGATGGACACAGGATGCAACTTACTGGCACAGTGTCTCATTTCAAAACCATGAGAGGAATTTATATTGTCCCTCGGAGTGTGTGGAAATCTGGAGGGTGTAAATCAGTAGCCTTCATTATCTTTATGTTGAATTCCTCAGTTCTGACTTTAGCAAGTCAGACCGCAGACGATATGGACTGGATAATGTGTACTGTATAGCAAATGGAAGGGATCTGGGAATGGAATTTATTCCAAATAGGTTTGATAATCTGTACATTTATTTTAAAATGCATATTATTATTATTATTTATTTCTTAGCAGACGCTCTTATCCAGGGCGACTTACAATTGTTACAAGATATCACGTTATTTTTACATACAATTACCCATTTATCAATTGGGTTTTCACTGGAGCAGTCTAGGTAAAGTACCTTGCTCAAGGGTACAGCAGCAGTGTCCCCCCACCGGGGATTGAACCCACGACCCTCCGGTCAAGAGTCCAGAGCCCTAACCACTACTCCACACTGCTGCCCAGATTAGGTATTCATAGGTATTCTTTATATTATCACATCAAGATAAGAAACCCTAAATAAAATGTAGGATGAATTTGTTCAGATGGTCATTTCTCAATGCTTTAAGTCGATACATTCTTGTCTTCAGTATTCATCGTTGTGGATTCATTTGACGTAAAAGATTATACACCAGACATCTGATTAAGTCAATTTGCAATTTAAACTATTTACTGGTATGCAAGTAGAAATTGTATCCACATGTGTAATAAGCCGATGCTCTCTTTTTTAAAATTAACTTGTTTTATATATGTTCTGATTTATTTTACAGACTGAGCTAGGTGCTTAATAATACAAAGACTGTGCACTTGCATGTATTTTATTAACTAAAAAAGACCACAGTTTTAAAATGATGAATCCATGATGATTGCTTTATAATTTTTTTTAGTTCATGGATAGCATTAGTGTAGCAATGACCTGTGCCAGTTTCCTTCTGGTCTGAGTGATTTTAATGTTTGTTGAGGGAGTCTGTACTGGCTGAGAGCCCCGATAATGTGAAAATCCTCAGCAGGGAGTTTCAGAGTACGAGAACTCAGGGTTTGGGCTGGTTCCAGTACAACTGTGTGCCAAACTCTAAATTACACATCTATAACCTATCCCAGACTTGCAGGTGAACATTAAGTGTGCAGGTAGAAAGCAGAACCACTATACATGAAAGTCCAGTATTCAAACATGTTCTTGTACTGCATTTCAGTTATGTAAAATCTCTAGTTTAGTTTTTAATTTTCAGGCATAATATCTAAGTGCTTGTACTGTATACAGTACATGTTCACTGTTCATGTCAGTTCAGTTGGTGAACTTTATAAAGCAATGCAGTTTAAGTAACACATCATTAAATATGTTTTATAATTTATGACATAGTACATTTGCAGCACTGTATCCACAGTACTTACAGTGCACGCTTCAGTTAGATAATTGTATATAGATAAGCCTAATGGATGTGTGAAGCATGCCTACATGACCAGGAATGCTTAATTGTGAATCGGGCATCCTTATGCACTTCTGCATGTTTAAATTAAACTACTGCTAGTTTTCCTGATCTCATTATCAATATTGGGGCGCATATATTAAGCAAAGCCACTACTCACCAGAATCTGAAATGTCATCCCAGTACGGAGCATCAAACTCATACTCTGCCTTCAGAATCTGTTCAAAAAGCTTGGAGTCATTCTCATCATAGAACGGAGGGTAGCCACATAATCTAGAGAAAGATAAATGTTATTTACACTGTACCGTACTTTAACACAAGTAAAAGGTAAAAGTCTGAATATTGGCAAATCTTAAGATTTACTGGTAAATGTCAACATTTATTAAGTAATGCAGTAAATGTCAGAAATGATAACATTTACCGGCAAATCTCAAGAATAACCAAGTGCCTTTACCAATAAGCTTTGGTAAATGTCCAAAAAGCCATATCTTTCTTCATAATTCTGGACATTTACCACCTTACTTGGTAAATGTTGACAGTTACCGGTAAAATGTAAGATTTAACCCAGTGCTCCGAGTCCCCCTCAAAAATGTGCCAGAACGCACTATATCATTTCAACAGCAGTTCAAAATGAACTAAGAATAACATACAGTAGGAGCCCGTTCATCCAAACAGCTGGGGAACATAGCAATGGTTCATATTAATGAGCGTTCAGATGTTTACAAAAACAGCAATACATGTACATATATTGCACTCTAAAGGTTTCTTTAAAAATGAGTGTTTTCCTGATAGCCCTAGTTTTACACTGTATATAATGTCACTCTGCAAGCATGTCTGACAGCGGTACTGAAGTGTTATATACAAGTACATTAAATGTAAAACTGTTTTTTATTTGTATGCACATACATATCAGTTCATTGCTTTCACATTTTTTTTCAATGTTAAAAAAAGGAAAAACTATAAACTGAATACAATACTATTTTCAAAACAGCAGGCTGTATTCCATAGTGCTGTTGGTCCTACAGTTTTACGCTTACATTTGTGTGAATATTTCCCCCAAAACAACAACAAACATAGTTGATGAAATGTTAAATTAAACAAGTGACACAGTATCATGTCTTTCTTAACAGCTTGTCTAACTAGGGTTCCACCTGTAATTTATAACTTACATTTCTTATCAATAAATTCACATTTACTATTTTAACTGTCTTATCTCTTCATACAACATAAAACGTTTTTACTGAATTAAAAAAAAAATGGTATTGTTCAAAATTGAAGATTATATAACATGGCTAAGATCTGCATGCAGCTACCAACAATTACTAAGCACGAAACCCCGGACCCGGTGTTGTGTAATATTCTGCATTCCCTTGAATTCTGCATCCCCTGACTGATTGATTGCCGCATGCACAGTTTCATTTTTAGTTGTGATCTGACTCGTGTGCGCCTGATTGTTTTCAGTAGGGGGATTGCACATTCATGAGTCATCACCCAACAGTGCACGCTTGTGTGAGTAAGAGTAATTTGCTCATGGCAATCTTTTTTACGTATATATATATATATATATATATATATATATATATATATATATATATATATATATATATATATATATATATATATGCATTGGTTTACAAATAGTTTAAATATAAATGGTGTATGTTTTGTCATTTGAAAATAAAGCTACGCAGTGAATTTAAGTCAAATATATTTTAAACGGAATAATTTTTATCGTATTTTATAAAGGGTAATGTGCGGCAATCAGTCAGGGGATGCATAATTCAATATTGCACTTTAAAATTACAGTTCTTTGGGTAAAATACATGAATTCAGGTTTGACCTTAAACTTTCAATGAGTTAAAATTATTTGTACTGTTTCGGTGAATTGCCTGTGTACTGTATGTCATACAGATGACATGAACCTTAGTTGGAAAATGAAACAAAGTCACAACTGTGTTGTTAGGGTATAGAGATCATGGGACCTGCAAGCAGTACCTTTCAAAGGGTCTGAGAAGAATTACTGACTTTAAAAAAAGAATATAATCAAATTTGGATAGCTCTGATTTTGAAAGAAATAACAAAGGAAATGCATTTTAAATTAAATTTAACTAACACAGCTTAGCTGTTTTTTTTTTTTTTTTTTTTTTAAATGCAAATAAAAAGCAGTTTATTTGAACCCCAGTACAGCATCTCCACTTTAGAGCCATTTAGGTGCTTTGTGTGAGATGATAATATCTTGATTATACCTGATAGATACAAAAGCCATTGGCATGATATAATAACTATAATCTGGTGTTCTGTAGTAACGGGGGTGCTAAAGTATAGTGTTTCTGGAGACAATATTAGAAACAAAACATTCTTTATTTCTATGCTTGCATTTCAAAGCAAAGAAAAGTTCCAGTCACTTAACGAGGATATCAATTAGTTTACTTGACTGCACAAGCAGTTTTCAAAGCTAAAGTGGGTTAAATGGACCATACATTGGATGCAGTGCTATCAAATATGCTTCCAAAAATGGATTTGCATGGGACTGCAAAATGTTATACTATGCTGTTGTTACAGTGAGAACCCTGTTAGCTGCTTTAAGGGATTCTACTAAAGGATAGCGACCTCTCTACTTAAAGTTACTTTATTTTAAGTATCACATTAAACTAACATGTGCTAAACCTGCATTAAGTATCGGTTGTGATGTTAAAACGAGGACCAGCAAAGGTGCCAGATCATTTCTCTTACATTTTTCAGACAGGGGCAGTTTGCTACAGTGATCCAGAGAAGAAAACCTTGTGGTCCAAGGCTATAGTTTAAGCTTGAAATGTAATTGGCTCTTTAAACTTCAGTTACCATACTCTTGCCCATATTTAGCAATATACATGTGCAGGATTTAAACCCCCAGCTGGCATCATAGTTTTCATCCACTTCTGTAACCAGCATGATACAACTTTGTTGCTTTATTTAACACGCACTCTGTTTTTTCTCAGTAAGTGACAGTGTTGAAGAAAAATGCTCCCGTGATTCACAGCAACAACAACTACCTAAAAAAAAACCTAAAAATGTTAATACGGCTAAAAATGGTTTCATGAGTAAGACGCTTGTTAGTCTGAATGCTGATTAGGCTAATTGTTGAAATATGGAGTCAATTAAAATGAAAGATGGAACGTTCATTTTAAGATATCTCTCTGTAATGTGTAACAAAGAGTGTCTGACTGTTCAGATTACCTTGTAAACTCAGGATTCTGAATATGTAAAAGATGACTGTGGATTTTTGATTATGGAATTCTAAGGGCCAAAGGAAGGAGGATCTACCGTCCAGCTTGAGGAGAAGCTTCCATCCGACAGCCAGAGGAGGAGGAACTGCCATCCCAGAGATTGAGGAAGGAGAGAAGCCTGTGCTCCAGTGCGACGCCTATGGGTTAGCTCCCTCGGCCCTTGCTTCCAGACACCCCACCATTGTGTCTGGACCTCCCATCACCCGTTGACCCCCCAGACAGAAGAGGAACCAGCCAGAGATATCGAACGGATCGGTGGTGCCGTTGTGAGGGGGAGGATATGTGACAGGGAGAGCCCTGTTGCTGGTTATTGCGCGGATGTGTGCAGCTGGGACGCGGAACAGGAGACGTGTTGCTGGCAACCAATTGAGCAGTTAGGCTCACCCGGCGCTGAGCTGATCGGATTGGCTGGGGGGCCTGCCCGGGGAGGCTGCGTGCAGCTCAAAAGACGTCTGCCATAGCTTGAGGCCACTGCACAGCCATAGCCATACAGACAGGCACTGAGCGAAAGCTTGCTGTGTTTACATCGAGGAGGAGAGCGTCTGCTCTATGGAGAGAATACTACAAGAAACCCTTCCACTCCAAGATGGTGCTCGTGAAGGCATTGCCCAGCAAAGGTCATCAGGAAGAGGCCAGAGTCACAGGGAGAATGCAGGGACTTGGCTAGGTTAGTTTAGGAGATTTGATCCCAACAACAGTATAGCGAGGGTTTCGTAGGGTAGGTTCCTGGAGCGGGACATCTCTTTTAGTAAGGCTAGCGCTTGCTGTGAGTGGCAAACATTTATTTTTAGCTTTGGTTTCTTTTCTTTATTACCATTACCATTGTTGATACCCTAGCGTCAGGCCTGTGCTGAATTAAATCTGCACGCCTGTAGGGCGTGTCAGCACCCAATGCATTATTCTTCTGTGACGACCCACACACATAACACGTCCCCCTGTTACAATCTGTCATTTAATTTTGATAAGTGCAGTACTTATAGTAGTACTTAAAGTACAATGACTCTGTACCCTACCCCATGATCCTGTTAAACACATGACCATAGCAACCTGTAACTGGTTCAATGAACTGCTTCAATGAACACTGACTTTGTCCAAAATCAAAAGTACAACATTTAGATGTTTTTATTTATTAGTTACAGTTTGTAGACTGCGAACAGAAAAAAACATTTACAAAAAAATTATTCAGAACAAAGCAAGGTGACAGAGTTGTTTCTCGTCATGTTGTTAAGAAAATGACCTCATATCTTGGCTTCTAATTGAAGACCCTACATAGCTGTTGTTTATTTGTGTTCTTTTTTTAAGTAGCTTGCCTTTCTGTGAATAAAAACAGCTGTACATAAAAACCGCCTCAAAAAATAAAGATTTTTAATGAAATGGCATAGGTTATGGAAATAGATTAGTCAGCAACAATATTCACAGAAAAGCTTTCTAAGTTAGAGATCTGTCTTTCATGTGCACGGTGTTTCAGTTTGAATTTTAAAAAGGGGATTTAATAGTGTGTCTGCTTAAATATTTCATTCTTCCACATACAAAGCTTAGTGTTTTCCACAGTATACTGTGCAGCGTGATTCATGTTAGTATGCAGGGTGCTAGTACAAGTTAAAGAGTACTCACAGAATATAGGCAATCACACCAATGGACCAACAGTCTACTGCTTTGCTATAGGGTTTCTGCGCCAACACTTCTGGAGCTGTAAGAGAATATAGAATAGCCTGGTGAAATGATGAAAAAAAAACAGTACTAAAGTACTAGTTCTTCAGGTTATTAGTCCCTTATTTATATACCAAACACTGGCGACGCAAAGGGGGAAGCTTCCCCTCAAATTTCCACTAAAAACTACATCTCCCAGGATGCCATGTCTTTACTAGGCAACCATACACGAGAAAAATCTATCCACCCAACAAAACAGTATCCAATGTCTGATTAGCCCTGTTATCTTTACAGCCAATCAGAGTCATTGTCAATAGTGACAGTCATTTTGATGAAGCCTGAGCACATGAGCGAGAAAGGAACGAAGCTGAACCCACAAATTGTACCACCTTGTTGTAAAAAAAAAGGTTATGGATTTTTTATTAATGCATTTCCTTATTTTATTTCCCTGTGTTGTGAGCTTGTTATATATCCCATGGTGTTGTATTTACATGTTAACACGTTAACTGAGATGAAGAATTTCATGTTAAAATACAGCCCCCAAATAACTTAATTATTTGCAGTGTCAGTGTCATACCTCAACAGAAAAAATGTGCAGCCGAGCCAATAAAGAACCTTGTAGAACACACCCAAGAAACCCAGCTGGTATATGCAGTGTTTGTATTATATTAGTAACAACTGGTATCTCTTGAATATCATTTATTGGCAGTGAGTATATAATATTAAATTTATGAAGTCTAATCTAGAGACTTATAGGATGGTGAATTTCTTCAACAAAATGTTCCAATTATTGCCCAACCAAAGAAGCCATTCACAAAAAAATGATCTCTTAGAAATATCAGAAGTGTATACTTCCGCACTACCTATCCAATTGCTCAGAGGTCAGTAACACTCCAGTGAAAGGGAACACACTACTGTGGCCCAGATCTGCAGTGTTTTCAGTTCAGTTAAAACATTACAAAATCAACATGCTTTTTAAAATGGGTGATGCAGTGAGTTGTACTGACCCAACGATGGAAAAGTAACAAGCTGTGAGAAGACGCACTCATAACTGAATCCACTTGCCTCACAGCAGGCTATCTCGTTTGTTGTGACAACATCCCTGAGAGATGGTGTCAATTCAGATCAAAGCTGGTTTGTGTCTAAGCCAGCTTCAGTCATTTCTGTTACAAGATTATGGCAGTTCAGCAAAATCAAAAAGTTTAAATCATTTATGAGGACAGTTGTTCAGAAGATTTGCATTCACAAATCTCCAGTTAATTTTAAGCTACAGTAGTTGTTTCCAATGGCATAACACCTTACTAGAAATAAGTAAATTGAGATCAGTCAAAACAACACAGATCATTACACAATGGCTGCAAAACAGAAAAAATTAAATGGCCCCAAAACATGTTAGGGGAGAAATCTTAAAGCTCTAGTTAATTTTAAGCTTTTTGCTCCGACATGTGACATTGCTAGAAATAAATACTGTAGTGACACACCATGAGAGCGTGTAAGATCATACTTACAACTTACTGGTTTCCTTTTAAAGCAAAATAGGGATATAATATAAATAAATAAGTAATAATAATGGGCATTGCTCTGTGGGTAAGGTATTATTACTTTCATAAACATTATTTTTATTTTTTAATGTATCCAATAAATCTATTGTACAGTAATTATTTTGTATTTTCAATGCACTGGTATTCAAGTACCGGTATAAGAACAGACACATACTGTACTTTTATATTTACTATTCACAAATGTTTTTTTTGTTAGTTTTTTGTTTGTTTTTTCTTTTTAATAAAAAAAACTATACTATATGAACATAATTTAGATCTTTTATTTAACATCATGTAATCAAAGAAACTACAAAATCATCACGCAAAAGTCCTGGAAGCCATAATAGTAGTACAGTATAACCTTTCTCTACACAGCTAACTTGTTTGTATTGTTGTACAGTATGTGTGCAATTCTGTTACTAGCTTATAGCAAATCTATTTTGCCTTTTAGGTCAGTATATAATATTTCATTAGCCTCTAGATCGCAAGTGAACCTGAAATATTCTCTGAGACTTCAGACACCCTGCATATTTCTATTAATGTGTAAATTCAATTTTTCTAAATTCTGCAGTAGTAGATTTTAGTAGATAGACTTCACACACTTTGAATCTGCATAATATAATTCTGTTTATCAGCCTATTATATGTGTTCTTAATCATTATGTAATCATGTTTCTGCACACATGAATATTTGGGATCTTTAATAAAGTCAAGGTACCATTTCTGCAATGAGGCCAGCACAAAAATAACCACAGGGGGTGCGCCAGTAATTTATCCAACCTTGAAACAATATGTTTATTAGAGATCTGCAATGAAAAAACTGCAATGGAAAACAAATTCACTGTTTAGGAGGGAGAAAATTACTGGTGCACATACCTTACTCAGACAGCTCCAGTGTTAAAATATGTTATCCATGACTGTGAGCGCAGAAACAGTAATACATGCTAATTAAGAAGACATACAATGTGATAATATTCAGATACAAACATACATATGGTGGAAATTCAGAGGGTATGAAGTATTACTTTATTATTTTCTCCCTTGGAATTACAGAAAGAAAAAGGTGACACATGCTGTATCGTAAAAGATGTCAAGACTAAGAACCATGAAAAGCTGCATTTATGTACTGTGATATGGAGCAAACAGCAAGTGAACAGGCATCAAGAACTATCATGTTTTGTTTCTATCTAGGAACTTAAAAAGGCAAAGCGCCTTTTTCTTCCACTGTGTAGAATATAGCTCCTCTGTGTTTTCAGTGTTAACTGGTCCCCAGCCACTCGGTTGTATCAGAGCCCAATATTATTACATTTTAAGCCATTTTTATAAGCCGTTGATTGCTTTTTCCCTGCTTCAAGTGACTGCAATTGAGGCCAAGTGGGTGGCTCCCTGCTGTGATTCCCTGCTGTTTTCTGCCTGGGACTATTGCTAAAGGCACCTGCAGCAGCTATCATGTTATCCGCTCCTGCGGTGGGCACATTATCACTGCACTCACATAATTTGATATTTGTACTGAAGAAATATGATGTGCTCTACCACGTTACATGGTGGCTCACGCCAGGGAGGTTGTGGGTTTTGTTTTAATTAGCTTAAAAAAGGTTCATTTGCTCTGAAGCAGATTGGTTTCTTTTCCAAAGGGCACTTAAAGCTGATGAGAATGTGGTAAAATTTCCATGAGATCCACATGAAGAGCTACAGTACATTTCAAACACTTTGGATAGATTCTCAAAGCTATTTCTGGTTTGGTAATTTTTATTGGGTGTGTTTCTCCTTTCTGAAAAAAAAAGACTAAAGACAAATTGTAATAAACAACTTTGAGAATGTAGCCCATAGTGTTAGTTACAGGCACACTAATCTGAAATACAGTGCATGTTTTTCCATCCCATATATAAACATTGTAATTTCAGTGTTTAAACTATTTATATCAAGTCACTTATTTTAATGAATGATGTATTATTCCCTTGGGCTAGCTTTGCTGGAAAACTGCTTTACTGTATTTGGTAATACCAAATACATAACTAGGTTATCTGATGGTTGGTCATGTTTTTCAAAGTCTTAAAGTATTTTTTAAATTTGTTTCTGTAAAGTATTTGGGCTTTCTAAACACAGTAATTTTCCTCAGTACTTTGTGGAAAACTTCCAGTTAATTATATTCAAACCACAAAAGCTTTGTCAGTTTGGCCCAACATTTGTAAATATGGAATTCAGTCTAGCCACATGTGCAGTAGTTAACTGATCACTGAGCATGCCATTATAGTAACACACTAAAAATATTATAGTTGGAGAGCCCTGTGGCCATGTGACAGGTTGGCTGTAGGGGTGACGTCAGACCAGGAAGAAGTACTAAAAAAACACAAGTAGCAGGGCAAAATTGCCCTGCAGTGCTCGCATTTATTAAATACAAAACAAAAGGGCACAATGGCCAAAATAAACCAATCGCTTACCTTTCAAAAAATACAAAAGTAGCATTCCTCCAACTCTCACCAGACAAAGGCTTTCTTCCAGCTTTTATAGTATGTGGCTAGCGCCCAATTAATCAATAATTAACAATTACCTCATTAAGGCTCCTGCCACATTCTCACATGTATTTCTGGCAGGGAGGAATTTAACCCCCTCCCTGCCGATCCAAAACAAACAATTGCAAGATCAAAATATAAATAGAAACAAATACACACACACACACACACACACACACACACACATATATATATATATATATATATATATATATATATATATATATATATTAACTGAAATAAATCATAATAACAAAATATATATACACATAAAGGGGCGGGCACCCCGTCACACTTGCCTCTTCCCCCTTCTGCGCAGCACACATGGCCTTAATGGCCACCTCCCCCATTAAAGTCCCAAAAGTCCTGGTTTACATCCTGCCACAGAAACAGAATTAACAAGTAACAGCATGCTCCTGGCTGTGGAGGCGGCAACAGCAGCACTGAGAGACCCCTGGGTGGCGATGTACAGGCATCCCCGGGCAGCAAACTGGCCTCCCCAGACAACGGTGAGCAGGCGACCCCAGGCGACGACGAGGTCCCTCTTCATGTCCCCCTCAAAGTCCACCATCCAGTCCCAGATCAGCTTTGAGGACATCTGCTCTGGCAGCACCAGCAGCGCTTCTTCTGGCGCTCAGGTGTGTGGCTGTTCCTTACCCGAGGTCATGCCTGAGGGCAGCAGCTCTTCCAGCTTCTCTGGGGTGCCTGGTCCTGGCTCGCTCTTGCAGCCAACTCCTCTCCCTGATATTGGGTGGGGCAGATGGCCACTGAATGCTCGAACTCACCACAACCAGGGCACCACTCGTCTAGAAGGCAAACCTGGCAGATGGCCGGCTATGGCTACTCTTCTGGCCCTGGAGTCAGGCTCCAGGGCCAGAAGAGTTCCTGTGGCCGAGCTGACGCAGGTCGTGCATAGGGAGACCCCGACCAGTTGTGTCCGAATTCTTCACACCGCCTGCACCAGTTGGCCAGTGGAACATGCTGCTTGGGAGGTTGCTTCTGCTGTCACTGCTGCTGTTTCCTATGGCCGCTCCTTCCCATTTTCCAAAAAAGAAATACTTCTAAAAAAAAAATGCACTACTGCTCCTGACCTAACTGACATAGCTCAACAACAATCACGACAATGTAAGACAAACTCCCTTATGGGCAAACACTGATCCATCTGAATTGTAGCCAAACAAATTTCAAAATTATAATACAGTCTATCCTTGGGTAATGTCCTCTGTCTCAGAGGCCCATTGTTTTCTATCAGTGGCCTTAAGAGACCTTTTGCTTTAAAGGCACTTTAGGTTCTATAAAATGCAATTAAGCAGGTGTATACTGTACCTTGGGTTTTTGACAACAACAGTCTTATGTGAACATATTCTGTCATAGAGCATGAAGACAGGCAATACCTTCACCATCACACTGGTATAGTATTAAAAATGATTGACAATGCACTCTTTATGAGTAGGATTAATCTGCTTTTCTGATGGGCTATTCAACCAGTACCTGTATATTGTTCATACATGTGGAACTGTAGTGGATTCCTTCTGATTTATAATGGCCAGATTTCTGAAAGGAATAACAATCTCTCCACCAGACCAATAAATGAGTTTTTTGCAAGATTTTTGAAAATGTGTGCAGGATAACTACTGTTAGGAGCAGACTGAAATAAAAAATACAGGCGTAAATGTAAGGATGGAGGCTAATGGTTGTTTAATGTGTAAGGGGGGTGTACAGCACTATTGTAATGTTGTAAATGTTATGTTGTAAGCTCTGAAATACTGAACAAAAAATATAAATTTATATATATAACAAGGGCAAAGGGAAAGTCTCTTTTGGACTATACCATTACAGATTGCTATTATATATACAAAAATAAGAAACCAAAAGAAAAACACACAGTTACTGCAGATTCAACCAATAAAACCTAATAAATCTGACTATATCAGCAAGTTAAAGATTCAGAAACTATTCATTGTATTTGTTTTCTGTAAAACAAGCCTGTTAATGTAATAGTTTTAGTATTGCATTTATGCAACATGAGCACAAATATCAGAATATTAAGGTATATGTACTACAGTAGTCTCCGTGTATAGAAACATCTCCTAAGAGAACACTTCGCCTAAGGGAACACCCCAGTGGTGAAATGTAATTTTCCCCATTGTAAATGCTCTGTCTAAAGGAACAGGAACTTCGCTTAAAAGAAGACCTTTTTGTCACCGATAGCAATTCGTTCACAACTGATACAGTACTGTTTTATAACCCAATAACTCATTATCATCGAACTTAACAGCAAAACACACCGCTGTTTCTCTTGCTGCAAAAAAAAATTGTTTGAGCTCTTTAAAAAAACCTGAATCAGACACAAGTCGCCGAGCAATCTGATGTTTCCCGTTCTGGTGAGTTGCTTCACCATTCTGTTAAATATCTAGAGCTGCTGCTGCATTTTTTAACGTGTGTAGGGGTGCTGTGTTAATTTAGTTTGATAGTTTATTAAAGTTAGTTTGTCTGTAACTTTATTATTATAGTTTATTAACATACACTAGCCTATTGCTTTTCTGTTTTGTATTCTCATACTGTATGTTGATGCCTGTGCATCATGACAAGTAATACATACGTATTTATTTATAAATTAATATTGAGTCTGTGGTCAACTCTGGCTCAGAGAACACTTCACTTGCTTCCCAAGGGGCGTTCCCTTATCCAGAGACTACTGTATGTCCAGGTAATACATTCTCCTTAGAGTAGGATGCGAAAACAAGAATAAGAAAGCTTTATTCAAAAACACCTTTGGAGACTTTACAATATTTGCAAGTTAATTTATTTTACAGGATACAGATTTTCCAATTAAGAACAAAAATCTGTAGATAGTAATTGCCACTTTCTACTTCATTGGCAAGTAAAAAAAAATAAAATGAAATAATTAATACTTCAAATGAAGCAGTTACCACAGTATTTTCTCAGCTGTGTTCCTCTATGAACCAGCACTCCACATTCTACCTTGGTGATTGACTTCTCTCTTAGGATTAATAAATAGCATTGTGTCACTGAACCAAGTCATAGAGACCAACTAAACATCTGTTTTACTGGAATAAAATCACTTTGCAGGTTTAGATTGAGACAGACATCATTGCACTGGAGAAAGTACAGAGAAGGGCAATTCGGCTGATCCCAGGACATAATGACATGAGCTATGAGGAAAGGTTAAAATAATTACATCTCTTCAGTCTAGAAAAAAGAAGGGAAAGAGGGGACTTGATTGGAGGCTATACAATCATGAAAGGTATAGCTAAAGTTAACCCAAGACACTTCTTCAAATTTAGTAGAGAGAAGAACAAGAGGGCATAAATGGAAGCTGATAAAAGTAAGTTTTGAACAGAAAGTAGGAAGCACTTTTTAAAATGCATGGAATAGCCTTCCAGGTGATTAAATATGAGCTAAAATACTAGGAACATTTTAAAAAAAAAGATTCTGTGCTTTTATGTTCTAGATTCAGGGTTTGAAAAGCAGCTCAGACTGGCTCAGCATGTGACCTCTGTGTGCCACTGTCCCAGCAGGTGAAAAAGGATATCATGGGAAAATCCTTTCTAAAATAAGTCTAGTAGGTGAAGAACTAATGGAGGTTTATATAAAACCCATTCCACACTGTATAAAGGATCTGAAACAAAAACACATTAGAAATGTGAAAAAATACCCAAGTTATCAAAAGTGCTCAGCCATTTAAAGTGGAGATATCAAAAACACAAGCCAAGTTTCAAGAAACCATTGGGGCAATGGTTGCGCCAATAGGGACCACAATGAGCGTTACACTGACAGGAAACCAATATTTTTCAGAGATCAAGACCAGAATCTTAGAATGATGATGATAATGAAGATGACTCGAAAAATCTCCAAAATGTGTCCTAGAATTGACTTCATCTTTCAAAATACTGCTTGTTTTCTCAACTAATCGTGTAGCACTGAAACAGTAACACAACATGCTTGCAAACTGAAAGTTATAGTTTCAAATCCCATGCATGCCAGACCTGTTTTTATATTTATATTATATAAAATAAGATATTTTTTGCAGGCAAATGTTCCATTTTAAAATAGAAATAAATAATTTAATATAAATGATATAAACGTCACAATAAGTGCATTCCCTAGTATATTTCCATGTTGACGAAACAAGTTAATTGTCATTAAACTCGGATGTCCTGTAATATACATATGTGGATACGTATATACGTGGATAAAAGTCCTTGGGGTCTGCAAAAATCTGCAAAAAAACTGGAGAAAAAGAAGATAAAAAGGAGAAGGACTTATTTCTCTTACTGTATGACAGGTATTGACTTTTTTTCTACATTTCACCTAAGAGTGTTGGGAACTAGAAATTAAAAGTGAAATGGTGCTTTTGGCTGATTTACTTGAATACCCTGAAAACACATAAACTATCCTTGCTGTATAGAGAGTCTCTCACAGCTCTCGCTGATACCTTGGTGTGAAGAACTACCACTCCTCTCAATGTAAGTGTACAGTTTGAATTATCAGGCTTGCAAAAGCATGATGCAGCAGACTTGATTAGATTAACATTTAGCTGGAAAAAAGCATAGAAGGGAAATAGAATTCAATGCAATACGCAGAGTAAATGTTGATCAAGCATTATTTTGATCTAATAAACATATTGACAGTGAGTCTAAACAAACATTGCACCAAAAAGCTGTTCATTTCTTAATTTTGTTTTTCATTTATTTCCAACCAAAGGGTAATTGTATGTAGGCCAACTGTCCATCGCATAATATACAAAAGTTATACAACCTGTACAAGCAATTTTGTTAGGTTTATGTAATAGCCTCCTCTGCAGCGATCATTCCTACTTAATAATTTAGCTTTCTGATTAAGAACCATCTTCATGGGGACTGTTCTGACTCTTTACTGTCATCGTAGTCCTTTATCAAGCAGGAATGCCTCAGGGTCAGCATTCATACTTTGGTTCCTTACCTACATAACCTGGAGTCCCACATGCCGTTGACATGACATCTCCTGTTCCTTCCATTTTAGATAACCCAAAGTCACTGATCATAATCTTGGACTCGTCAGCGGGGTTAAAGTATAACAGGTTTTCTGGCTGGGTACAAGAAGGACAACACAAAATGGTTTAACTAAATATACAACTGACAAGACACTTTGTTACCTTGACTACAATAGAAGTATCCGTTCAGTGAAGAATGGTGTAACCTAGCTAATTTGCATATACTATGAATTAATGTGCTCAGTGATTGTTTGTTTTTACCAAAGTTTCTCTGTCATTTACCTTTCTTGTCTGTGCTTTACCAAGATTTTACCGTGGTTTATTACACTTGACTATGCTTTTAACATGGTATACTGAAGTTAAATTTTATAAACAAAATGAGCATTTTTTATTTTATTCCATAGAAAAATTGGCTTGACAGTTCTAATATTTTCCAGTCAGATACTGTTAGCATCATGAGATGGTTGTCAAGGCCATTGTCACAGATGGAAAATAAAGAGGGATGACTGATCTTTCTCGTTCTGATACAGTTTAATAATCATCAGTAAGTCTCCACTGAGTTTCTACTAGAAGTGAAAAAGTGTGATGTCACCAAAGTGTATTGTCTCGTTTTTCTGTGAGAAATGTTTGATCACTAAAGTATTTCTGTAGATGAATATTGCCTGACAAAATGTATTTTATTGAACTGTTCTGGTCAGTTTTGTTTTGTTTTGTTTTTTTCAAATATACTGTATGACAATAAGCAATTTTGAAAGACTTTTATGTGAATTACAATAGTTTATAACATATGTCTAATTATATATAATAAAGAGAATCAATTTGTGGTGTGTGGTCTCTGCCAAACAGCTGGGTTATTTTAGTCCAATGGTAACAATATAGAATAATATAATCAGTCATGTTATGCTATTAAAAGTACAATTATTACAGCATAATTACAATGAAGTAAGTGCTATGAATCAAGATTCTATGTGAACGCAAATAACTTTAAACAATGATATCACTCCTGGAAATAAGGAGCTTAACTAAATACTAATACATTTTAAGTTTAGGAAAGGGTTGACTCTTAAGGCCGCTGCACAGCAGAATCCAAAATAACGGAGGGAAAAATAAAAAACCAAGAGCTTTATAAAGATCATTGCAATTATAAAGATAAAGATAAAAGATAATATATGGGAGTCCATTTCAAAGGAACTGGATAAGCCTGGTGTGTATGATTTATTGCCATCATGTTGTCGAATATGGACCAGTGTTGACCATTGTTTTGTCAATAGCAGTTTTTTATACTTTTATAGATATGGCAGTTTTCAAACCTGTCACATTACATCTGTGCCATTTCGGTGTATATGCTCATGTTGCTGCGAAAGTATCTTGCATCTGGTGTGTAGCGGCCTTAAAAGTGACAAGCTCCAATATATTTATTTATCCAAGTGTTTGTGATTCAGGGATAGGGTCAAATGAATGCTCCACATAATGTTTACTTACTATAGCATGCTATGTTTTATTTGGCAATATTCAATCTTATAGTCCTGCAAAAATAGAACTGGCAACAACATCATCAAAATGTTTTTTTTTTTTTTTTTTTTAATGCCCTGCTATGTTCAGCTCCCCAGTGAAAATGCTACATTACCTTGAGGTCTCTATGGACTATGCTCATTTTGTGTAGATAATTGACAGCATCCAAAACCTGCCGTATCAGGGTACTGGCATCCTTCTCTGTGTAAAATCCTTTCTCCACTATTCGGTCAAACAGCTCACCTCCCGAGACCCTGTAAAACAAAAGTGAGGGGAAATGCATTCACTATTTCATGAAGAGCTGCCATTCGAGTATTGGAATGATGTTTTAGCAAAGGATGGGAACATGGATATTCAGTTGTTCTCAGTGATGTGGGTGTCAAGAGAAATAATGGATTTTGATATCAATCACAATGAAAGATATTCTGATTCTGATCCGGTTGATGCATAAGAATTATGAATGAATCAAAGTTACATCAGGAAGGATTAGTGTAATGAACAAAAACATAAATGTACATAACTGAATTAGAAAGTGGAATATAATTTTATTAACAGTACAGATATTGGTGACCTAAACTCTTTCCCTATAATTGATAAGCACTGACACCTGGTGATTACAGTTCTAACAAGACACTTTACAAGGACTTTTGATGTGTTTCTGTGTTAAAACTGAAACAGAAATTGGAACCGAAGAGCCTCTTCCTGTATAGCAGATTAAAACTGTCATCACACTAGAAGTTACTTTGAAACTCAGAATGAGAATTTAGATGACTGACTGAAGTCATGTTGCCACATTAAAACTGTATTTTTTTATAAGGATTTAAATCCGCTAGAATTTCCATTTAACAGCAGCAATCGTTGTCCTCTCGTAAAAATTCTATTTTTACGAGGCAAAAGAGAGGAGTATTCACTTATTAACAGCTGAGAAAAACATGGTGGAGTTCCTGACATCAGTGACATGCAATAAGAGTGTGCATGGAAATGATTATCAGACTTGCAAGTCCTAGACTATGCCAGACACAAAATCTCCTGAGTGCCGTAAATCAACTGTAATTAATTTACTTTACGAGTAAAAGAAATATAGTGTCTGTCTAGACCCCAGTTGAAACTATTGGATGCAGAATAACACATTATTGGTTATGAGCTTAGTTTAGTTAATGAAGGTACTTGATTTTGAAATGTTTCACACTACTTCTTATGCAACAGATATTTAGGCTTTAATGTAATCATATAGTACCAAACATTTGATGTTTGTTTGTTTTGTTTTTAATTGGTGTTTTCTGGTTTGGAAACATTTCACATTTGAAGTGTATATCTGTTCAAGAAATATGTTTTCATTAAAATGTGTCCAGCATTGCAGATCTTTTAATATGGTATACCCATACCTGACAACATTGAGTTTTCAAAATAAGGGAGCTTTTGTAAACTGAAATCTTAGTGGCCTAAAATGAAGTTAATACCTACATAAGACAAAAACATACAACTATTCCACTTTATTACTGCCTTCTAATTGCTTTTAAACAGGAAGAATATCAAACAGAAAAACAACCATGACATGCTTCATAATCAGATTCTCTCCTGGCCCCTGTGGTTCTTATTGTACTGTGGTTGTAGGCGGCTGATTTGGCAGCAGCCGATACTTTCTAAACAGATCCACTGTAGTTGATTTTGCACGACAGCAAAGCATACACAGTTGGTGATGTTACTTTCATCACACAACAAACCTAAAGGCTGAGTTTGGTGCTGCACGTTGACCTCGTCATCAAAGGACGAGCTATGGTACCTACTTTATAACAAGAAAAAAAACCCTCTAAATTCAATATCCCACCTTAAAAAAAATAAATAAATAAAAGCCATATATAAAAAATATAATATATATATAAGCCAAAATTGTGGTATTGCAGCATTATTCATTGCACTGCACATATGTTGTGGATCAATAACACCACTGTCAGTAATATTTCATTGGTGGACTTTCCATTCTTTTTTCAGCTCGACACATTTTCTTGAGAAAAATGTCTTGTGTAAAATGCTTTTTTGGGTTTCCATTTGCTCAGTTTATTTTACTCGAGTAAACTGGGCTTTTCACCCGACGTCATGCAAATGAAAGGGGTTGATATGTAAATTAGCTATGCATAAAGTACTCGTGCTGTTTTTGAAGATTACTCGTGAAATTTTGTGAAAATGTGGTTCCTATGTGCAGAGCTGCTGTAATAAAGCAAAATACCTAAGGCTAAACCAAATAGTATTGGCTTTACATTTTATTCATACTCATACATCTGTCTACAATACTTATTTAAACATATTACAGGTATCAGTATCATGGAAAATCATAAAAAAAGCTTGTTACTCTGACCTACAGTAAATCCACAGCCTGTAGAATAGCAAATGCCCATGCACAGTTTAATTAAATCTAGTCCTGTGGTTCCCAATATAAAAACCCATAATAGCTCTGCCCTACTGTACGCTCACAGTGTGTGAAATAACTTCTTGTTATTCCTTAACTAAGGTTCATCAAATTCAGAGAAGTGCTTCTAAATACACAGTCATAATTGACATAACCAATCATACATGTGACATACACACAGACATATGGGCGCCTCCACTGTATCCCGTTGCCTGGGATATTCATCCCCTGGGAGAATAAAAAAAAAGCTAAGTTGGAAATCAAGATCACTGGTAATACTACACTGTAAATTACAAAAAGACCTGTGCATAAATCAACTCACTGACCTCAGTGAAACCTTTGCCAAGCTGTCCCCGGTGCTACATGTGTGGGAAGCTACTGTGCTGTACGTTTAAATCTGTTAATCTGTGATTAACAGATCATCAGCATATTTGGAATAAATCTGCAGATGTTTCACAGAGTTGTATTATTTGGGAAGTGATGACACAAAGCATTTATACTTGTAGGCAAAGCGATTCACACCTGTGAACTGTATTAGACATGCCTTAGTCAAGTATCTCAACGAAAGAGGCTTGTGAATGTGAATATGCTGCTACATTTATAAAGATGCATCTTTTCAGATTAATATTGTTATTCTGAACACAGGATATATAATTCTACAGTTGTTGTTGATTTTACACAGCGGTATCTCAATTGTGGTATAACACCACACTAAAACTTCCAGTAAAACTGCCAAAGTAGAATCCAAAATTGTATGCAAAAAAGGGTAAGAGTCAGTTTCATTTTTTTTAGATAAAAAAGAAGCTATTGTTAAGAGTGTCAAATTAGCTTTCATCTCAAAGACCTTAATCCCGATGGTAGGTTTTAGTATTCCCTTGTGTGCAGTACAGCATTTTATGAGACGTGTGTGACAGTAAGTCAACCTACTCAGGGTTGATCTGTGATAACTAAGCAGCTTCACAGTGCTGCCAGTACATCGTCTTTCAAAGTGCATCACCAAAACCAAAACGATGCAGGGAGCTGCAGGAAGAAGACAGTCAGGAAGATTCAACATCACCATCATTCTTTTAGAAAGCTTTTTCTCAAGGCAAGTTCTAATTAACATCATTAGGAAACTAGTACTAGTACAGGAGACAGAAATACAACACAGAATACTAACTAAGTAGAGGTAAATTTGTTTTAAAAGACTTTCTTTCTGTTAGACAATATCAGTGACATTAAAACTCCACCACATCTATAAAAACAAAATAAGAGACATTACTAATGTGAAAACGTAGTTAACCATGATTTACATCCACTGTATGTTCATGTAAAAATAGAAGTTTGACATAGACAGATGGCTCCATATACCCTCCAGATTGTGCTAAAGAAGGTCCTTTGCAAGTTTCATCACTATTGTTGGTTCTCTAGATATTTGTGAAAACGACAGGGTGACATACAGGGTTAGGGTCCAGGGGACAGACATAAAGCCTCTATTTACCCCCGTATTCTATTACTTGTAATAATCTCAGCCAAAAATTGCCCTTTAAGTTTCATTACAATTGGATAAGTGGCCATCCATACTAATGTAAAACTGTAATGTAAAAATAAGGTCCTTTGAAAGTTTTCTCATAATTAATCAGGAAACAAAAAACTAGGAGTGAACCTGTGTTTTCAAACTGCCAGCTACCAGGGTGTTTTTGTAGAGGATCTCTGGTGGTTTGAGAAAATTGCAGTGACATTATTTATTTTTTATTGAAACTAGAAAGAGTAAGGTCCCCACAGAGAGGAAATGTATGATTCCTTCCCTGGAAATGCCCTCTTCTTCCTGCTTTGAAATTAATTGGTACACAATTCATGTTCCACCAGGATAATCAGAAACAGAACTATTTATATTTTCTTCAGTGAACTCAGTCAGTACATGCTGAACATTATAAGAACATAAGAACATAAGAAAGTTTACAAACGAGAGGAGGCCATTCGGCCCATCATGTTCATTTGGTTATTAGTAGCTTACTGATCCCAGAATCTCATTAAGCAGCTTATTGAAGGATCCCAGGGTGTCAACTTCAACAACATTACGGGGGAGTTGGTTCCAGACTCCCACAATTCTCTGTGTAAAAAAGTGCCTCCTATTCTCTGTTCTGAATGCCCCGTTATCTAATCTCCATTTGTGACCCCTGGTCCTTGTTTCTTTTGAACAGATTCAATTATTTTAGCCTGTCTGCATATGACATGCCTTTTAAACCCAAAATAATTCTGGTTGCCCTTCTTTGCATTCTTTCTAGAGCAGCAATATCCTTTTTGTAGCGAGGTTACCTCCACAGTAACCCTAAACCATTAAGGTCAAATATAAGACCCCTGTAAAGGGACTATAGTCAACTAAATATCTGTACTAAGAAATATGAGTAGGTACCATAAAACATTAACCATTACTCCTCTATAGTTGGGGAAAAAGTGTATATAAACTGTCCCTAGTTATTCACTTTCGCACAAAGAAGAGCAGAGAGTTTCAAGTTACAGTATATCTGTTCTATGTGGTATTCTATGTACATACAGTATTTGGCATATACTATAGTTACTGTATACATTAACACAAGTATAATTTCTGTTTTATCATCAATTGACCACAGGAGGGCCCCAATACCATTTTACTCACTCTGAACAAGCTGGTTGACATTGGGCTGTCATTTCACCGCATATGAAGACAGTAACTGTCCTCTACAGCTTAGAACGGTAAAGTAGAAAACATGACACACACATGTGTGGCTTCTTTATGCTCCGTGAATCTTAAACAGAATTGAGTCTTGAACAGTGACTTTCAAAACCTGGAATGCATACATTTTATTGTAAATGGGATGTCAAAATATTTTAAATTATTATATAAGTGGCAACCATTTTGAGCAATTTCCCCTCTGTTAGTTGAACAAGAAATCCCATATCTGATGTCTGTTTATTATTTTACTTTGGGGTTTGGGGTGGGGTACTTAATAACATTATACAACAGTTATCTGAATCCAGATACACTGGCATAGACTACAGAGGTAGTTATAATAGCCTTTACAAAACAGCAGTGCAAGTGAAATCCCATAATTTTACAAGACCTGATAATTAAATAACATCCTATTAAATTTGTCCAGCTCATGATTACACAATTTCAGATCCCACAATAGTAAACTGCATCATCCACTCAAGCCCGAGACAAATAACCACTGTCATTAGGCTGCAGATTGAGTGCTACAGAAACCCCCTGTGGCCTCAATAGAGCTCATGGAAACATGTCTAATGAGCGCATCTGGTACAGCAGAGTGTAATCTTTAACTTGTCCCCCTGCAACACTCTTCCCCTAGTGATTGTAAGAAATACATCAGCTGGAAATACCAGTGTTGCAGGGGGGGAGGGTAATTGCTATACTCTTGTGTACCAATTGAGCTCAGAGAAAATAAACGTTTCTGAGAGCTCTCTTGAAGACACATGGAGGCTTTAAAGTTTTAGTTTTTAAAAGTTACCAGGGATTGATGATTGAAACAGAAAACGATATACAAAGTGAATCTAAACAAAATGAAGAATACATCAGTTTATACAGTTTAACACTGATATTTCATACCCATACTCAGCTTCTATCTTAAGATAACTATATCACACTAAATGTGAATTTGCTAAGAATACAATCCATTAAAAAGAAGGAAAAAACAAACTGCCACATGTGTTAATCGTTCAGTTCTTCTGGGCAGATGTTTCAGAGTTTAATCAGTTAGAAAGTTAAGTGAAAGCGATTTTCAAAAATAATTTAATTAAGCGCAACAGGTGCTTAGGCAGCATTTCATGATTTTAATGTGCAAGGATTCGCATGACAGGTTTTTAAAAGGAATAAAAAAAACCATAACTGTCAAAAAGCTTTAAATCAGAGTTTCTTCTTGCTAACCAAGTCAAATTCTCCTGTCCTGACAGATAAAGGAGTGAGAAAATTATAGCTACTTCCATAACACTCTCAGACACAGCTACAGGTACATGCATGGGAAAAACAGATATCAAATTGATAATTTACATTGGATGTTATGATATACAGTACTATTAGCAACAGATACTCCTAAATTAGGAAAATTAGTTTGACTTTTTAAGTATTGAAAGTTCACTTCAGGCAAATACTGAAAGATGTATGACAGTTTCACCAAACTACAAACACATTTTACTGCCCAATTTGAAATTCTCTGTTTAAATATTGTATCACAATTGCAGCCCACTTACTGAGTGCTGATCTCTGATCTGAATTGACGGTGTTTATTTGAAGGCAGTAAATAGGTAAAAAATCTTCCAAGTGTATAAGCATACAGATTGTAGGTTTTTTCTATGTACGTTTTAACTATCAAGAATGGTTTGATCAAATGTTGTACCTTTCATTTATATTTAATTGCATAGGGATTCCAAATGCAATGATAGGACCCAGTACATAATCAATAGTCTACAAATTTGACTTACTGTAAGCACACCCATAAAATGTGAACCAAAGGCCATTTTGTCTTGCCAGCTGTCCTACTGCATGTCTGTGATGACTCATATGAAACCTTGTCACTCAACAGCTATAATAGAGGATGCATCACGTACATTTGGAAACAACTGATATTCATTGCAAAAAGTGCTGCATGTGTTTCTTGGTATTCTGGCACCACCAGCATCCTTATTAAAGGTCGTTGAAAGGCTTGTGGTGAAATATTTGCTTTTTGTCTTGTTTATTGTCAAAAGTGAACACAAACAGGACAGCCAAGGATTTTATGTAAATGTGTTGAGGTACTGAAGTTAAGGAGAATCTGATCTGCTGAGTAGTACCAGCACTTTGTACATAGGTCTCAATAACATCCTGCTGTGGTGTGTCCTGCTCTGCAGATGCATCGCTTACTGCAGCAGTCTGTACAGCAGCAGTAGATGCCACATGCAGCAGCTCTACTCTATGATAGTATCCAAAGAGAGTGAGATGGAACCGAGCTGGCTGTTTCAGTAAGCTGTTTAAATTTCCCCAGAGGCACTCCAAGGAGCTGAATATAATGAGGCTGTGCAGGGTAAGCCACACTAATTTAACCAATCAGTAACAGGTAATATTATCAATGTATATGCTTGAAATGGTGTCTAAATAATGAATGAACAACATAGATATTATATTAAGGTTACAGTCTATAATGTGTTTTAACAAACACAACTGAAATGGAAATAATAATTCCATTGTTTTATATTTTACTTCCTGGACAACTGAAAGCTCAAATTTCAGGGTCAAATGTTCAGTAATCACTTCAAATATATTCTATGGTTTATAGCTCCCCCTTCTGTGCAACCATGCAACAAACTGCAGAACAGATTGAACACAGATGACCTCTATGCATTGCATTGGTTTTCATGGCAGGTGTTCTTGTTTCTGTAACAATAATGTTCATTTGTGACACACTGATGTTGTTTGCAGTGTTGAAAACTGGTGGTCATGTTGTTAATTGTCAGAATAAATTCTAACACAGATTCACAAAGGCCTAGTCACATGAATCAGTTTGCCATGTGTAATGGGAAAGACGTCAAAATCATTGAACTTCATGTGAACCTCAAGCAAATGCAAAAAGAAAAAAGCTCAGCAAGCACTTCTAATATCTACACAAGAAAGGACTTAAAAGTCATGAAATATAAGGCTTTAAAACCATTTCTGTTTGGTTTTTTTGAGGAACAGATTTCAACAGCTACTACTTTATGAGAATGCTAAAAAAACAACAAACTACAAGCAACTACATTTCTACTTTATTATAATGATACAATCATCTATACTGAACATCACCAATAATTCAAGCCTTTAAAATGATGTTGTATTACATCATCTGCTCCATAATACAAATACAATACTGTACTACACTGAAAACAACATATATACTGTACAATGTTACTATGATTGCAAACCTGATGATTTCCTAATATAATTAACATTTCAAGTAGTCATTAGTTTTTATTCTAAAACAGTATTTATTAAAAGTCCAGCCATAGGGTACTGTGTTCCATTATGACTGACTCAGTCACTGTCAAATTCTGATGCATGATCTCTCTGACACATAGAGAGCAAAGGCCTAACGAGTACACCAAGGTCCCAACTCATCTATTGGTGTGATAACAGAATTTATTGATGTCATTCTCCAGAGGGATCTGAGCTCTTGCTGCTGCCCTGGAGCTGCCCGGTTTGTCGGTTTAATATAGCAATCATAAAATGTGCTTGAATATTTTGTTGTTTCCCTTGCTTATACCATGATTTTCATAATGCTTTATATTTATCTGTGAATAACCTTTCTTGCCTGTGCTTTACCATACTTTACCACATTTGGCAAACTGTAGACAATTTTCCATATTCAGTACTGTAATCTCCTGTCTTCTCACTATCTAAAGCCTATCATTTGTTTGTTTTAAATACAGATACATACCATACCCACCAGGCAGGAGCCATGGTGTGTTGCTTGTGATGACATGGATTTGTAAAGAGGCAAATGTCCTTTTAAGCCTCTAAAATAGATGTTATTTTCCTCCCTTTAACCTATTGTTTTTCCAAACAAACAAACAAAAACAAAACCGGTTTGTTTGGATTTCTCAAGCCCTAATCATATATATATATATATATATATATATATATATATATATATATATATATATATATATATATATATATATATATAGCTCTACACTTTAATGAGATTTTTTTTTAAGGTTTTAATTGCCTAACCGTATATCTTCTCTAACTCAAAATGGCTGCTTCTTCCAAGAAATTTCAAAACACACCAGATAAACATCAAGGAACCAATAAGCAAGATGCCCCATCCGTGAATTTGGCATACAAAAGCACTAATTAACATTGTATTGATGTATGGGCCCAAGGCTATAACAAGGTTAGCAAAAGCCAATTAAAGGCTTCAGAAATTAATACCATGATGTTGTTTTTATAACTATAAGCAAGAAAAAGAGTACATTTTAGCTTTCAGTTGGCAACACTGACACACAATGCTTGCTGGGAATGAATAGCTCCAAAACAATGAGCATTGTAAGTGAGTGTACGCTTTTCCTCAATTCACAATTGAGACATGGATTGTGTATGTGTGCCATTCAGAGGGTAAATGGGCAAGACAAAAGATTTAAGTGCCTTTGAACGGGGTATGGTAGTAGGTGCCAGGCGCGCCGGTTTGAGTGTGTCAAGAACTGCAACGCTGCTGGGTTTTTCACGCTCAACAGTTTCCCGTGTGTATCAAGGATGGTCCACCACCCAAAGGACACCCAGCCAACGGCAGGCCAGTGGTCAAAAACGGCTCATTGATGAAAGAGGCCAAAGGAGGCTGACACGAATTGTGCAGAGCAACAGACGGGCTACAGTTAGTCAACTGACAGTCCAGTACAACATTGGTGCCGAAAGGCCCATAAAAGAATGCACAACTCGGCATAGCTTGACAAGAATGGGGTATGGCAGCCGACGACCTAACAGAGTTCCACTTCTTTCAGCAAAACACAAGAAACTGTGGTTGCAGTGGGCTAAGGAACGAAAACACTGGACACTGGAGGATTTGAAAAACATTGCCTGGTCTGATGAATCCCAGTTCCTGCTGTTTCACGCTGATGGGAGGACTAGGGTATGGAGAAAACCACATGAGTACATGCATCCATCATGCCGTGTGTCAACATTGCAGGCTGGTGGTGGTGGTGTGATGGTGTGGGGTGTGTTTTCATGGCACACATTGGGCCCCTTGATAAAAGTAGAGCAACGTTTGAATGCCACAGGATATCTGAACATCATTGTCAATCAATCCCTTCATGACAGCAGTGTATCCATCTGCTAATTGATTTTTTCAGCAGGATAATGCCCCATGCCACAAGGCTAGGATTGTCCAGGAATGGTTCCACGAATATGACAGTTAATTCAGCTTACTACAGTGGCCTGCCCAGTTACCAGATCTCAATCCAATTGAGCATCTGTGGGATGAGATGGAACCAGCTATTCGGAGTAGAGATCCACTACCAGCCAACTTGACACAACTGTGGGAAGCATTGGAGTCAACATGGGCCAGCATCCCTGTGGAACGCTTTCGACACCTACTACTGGTTTAGAAGAACATAATTTGTAATGAGACAACATATTGCACAAAAGAACCACATTGCTTCAATGCTGGGTAATCAATGGAACCAACTCCCCAGTAATGTTGTTGAAGGTGACACCCTGGGATCCTTCAAGAAGCTACTTGATGAGATTCTGGGATCAATAAGCTACTAACAACCAAACGAGCAAGATGGGCTGAATGGCCTCCTCTCGTTTGTAAACTTTCTTATGTTCTTATGTTCTTATCGCAAACGTATAAGTCAGAAGTCATTTAGCAACTGGAACTCATTTCTGAATCTAACAAACTACAACAATAACAAAAGCAAACACTATACCTCTTTTTAATTTAAAAGCTAAATGATCCCTGCTGAGATAATAATGCTCTTTTGGCCCGTATCACAACAATCTGAAATTATCTTTCTCCCCTCCTTTAGAGTCTATTGTCTGCTCATATCTTCTGTAATTTGTCTATTTGTTCTGAGCCAAATGCTGTAGGACTGTTCTTCCTTCTAGGACCATCTCCACGTATACTTTACCCTCACTTCACAATTTCACCACAAATCCTAACCTTAGAGCCACTAACAGTTTGCAAAAAAAATAAAAAAATCAGTCCCTTAATGAATGGGATGACTAAAACATTATTCCCTATAGAACAGATGCTTTTGAGAGTGTGGCAGTCCCCAGAGTGATTGATACTGGACAAATCAACAGCCGGCCTGTCTTTCTGTGAAGTCTGCCTTCAGTCCCAGTGCTGCACCTGAGCAGTACGATCTATAGAAGCTGGAGTTAACATCAGTTCTTCTAGGCAGCATGCAAGTCCTTATTTTCTGAAAATGTGTGTTTTTTGTTTTTTAGTGACAGATGTACAGGCCATGTATAAACAAGGATCCTCAGATTGAGCTCCCACAGCAGTTATTTATTCACTTTTTCAACTGAGGCAGTTTACAACAGCACAGCAGTATCAGACCAGCCCAATCAGGTTTTATCTGTTTCTTCCCAACACTGTGTGCCTGATCTCAGTGCTTCATCAGTTACTTTTCAGATTTGTCCAGATTTATATTATTTGCAGCAGTGCAAAGTTGATGTATATTTTTTTCAAAGAATCACCTTTACTACATAGCAGTGGAATTACACATCTTCTTCAATCCAAGGTAATTAAATCTGAATGAATTATGGTAATTGCATGTACAGGACCCTTTTACCTTTTTTAATGCACTAATGGCTCTCGTAACATATGTGCCCTGCCATCCTTTACCGAATTTGAACTGTCCCAAAAATGCTTAATGGTTGGAAAAAAAGAGGATTTTATCATGTCATTTTAAATGTGATATTGAAAAAATATTCTCAAAACTTATTTCAGCACTCATACTGTGTAAAAATTGTATTCAAGTACACTAAAATAAGCTGACAGCTGTCTACAGGTTGATGTTAAAACACAGCAAATCTACAGTCAATATTATTGCTCTATTTACACATACCTTTTTAAAAATCGACACCAACAGAAACACTCTTTGACAACCATCGTGTGGCAAAGTGGCTAGTGAAGGGGAACAGGTGTAGCGGTGATGCGATGCAGGAGTGAACAGGCAGACAACGGTATACAGTGGAAAAATGGTGTTTTATTTATAATCCAGGTCTGGTGACCGTCAACTAATAAATCCCCGGCTATACACACCAATGTGTAAAGCACGGGGGTAACAAAACAGGGCACAGTCCCGAACAAAAAGGAACACACGGTCACCAGTCCTGGGTGAGTGCAGTCGTGCTGGTGCTTAGTGCAAACACAAGTATTTCGTGACGGTTAGTGCAGTGGTGCTCCGGATTGTGCTGACCCTCCGCGACAGCTCCGGAGATGTGCTCTAACTGTCTGGTGAAGCAAAACACAAACAATTACCACACAGACAAACACAACACAAAAACCCCGTATCACGTCTCTTTTTTATTTATTGAGAGCTCCTCTCTCAGTCCTTCTCTCTCTCGCGCTTTACCCAAAACGAAGGAAAAGAACAGCGTTACCCTGGCCCCTATATGTAATCCCGCATGATATCTAGGTAAGCGGTTGCAGCTGCCTTATTACTTGCAGCTGCCCCTCGTTTACCTGTCAAATCAATACGGTCTTACAACAGAGTCTCGCTTCCTTCCAGGCTGACCCACTTTCCGGTCCCGGAAACGAACTGTCAGGCCAGCCCTTCCAGATACTTCTCCTCCCGTTCTTTAGCGCCCTCACAGGTCGGGAGGAAGATTTATCACCAGAACTCACTGTATTTCTGTCACATATCCCACCGCTCAGAGTGGAGCCGAAGGAACACTCGGCTAAATCTACCTTTCCCATTACTCCCCCCTCCCGGGAAAAATAATCCGCATTTTGGTGGTCTTTCCCCGCACGGTGTACCATGTGGTACATGAAGGGCTGCAACGCCAGATACCACCGAGTTATCCGGGCATTGCTGTCCTTCATTGTGCTTAACCACTTGAGGGGGGCGTGGTCTGTGACAAGATCAAATGAGTGTCCCAGCAGGTAGTATCGTAAAGAGTGAGTAGCCCATTTAATGGCTAAACACTCTTTTTCGACTACGGAGTAGTTACGTTCCCGAGGTAACATTTTTTTGCTTATGTACAATATCGGGTGTTCTACTCCAGCTACTTTTTGGGACAAGACTGCACCCAAACCTACATCCGAGGCGTCGGTGTGGAGGATGAATCTCTTGGTGAAATCTGGGGTAATAAGGGTGGGGGCCTGGCAAAGTTTACGCTTAATCATATCAAACGCCCCCTGACACTCAGCTGACCATTTAATCAAATTTGGAGCACTCTTTTTGGTGAGGTCGACTAACGGGTTAACCACTGTGGCGTACTCGGGGATGAAGCGGCGGTAATAACCGGCTAAGCCCAGTAGTGACCTCACCTGAGTCTTGGTTTTGGGGATCGCTGCATCAACCAAAGCCTGGATTTTGGTGACCACAGGTCTCACCCTTCCATTTCCCATTAAAAATCCCAAATATTGAGTCTCTGTCTTGGCAAACGCACATTTCCTTAAGTTAGCTGTCAGCCGGGCTGCCCTTAGAGACTGAAGAACGGCTGCAACCCTAGCCAAATGCTCTCGCCAGGTGGAGCTGTAAATCACCACGTCATCAATATACGCTGCTGCATATTCATGATGTGGGCGTAAAACCTGGTCCATCAGTCTCTGAAAGGCAGCGGGCGCACCATGTAGCCCAAATGGCATGGTTTTAAAGTGGAACAGCCCCTCTGGTGTTGAAAATGCGGTTTTCTCTCTGGAGCTGCGGGTTAAAGGGATTTGCCAGTATCCCTTCGTCAGGTCCAGAGTGGAAATAAACCTCGCTTTTCCCAGTCTGTCTAAAAGTTCGTCGACCCGAGGCATGGGATACGCATCGAACTTAGCAATAGCATTTACCTTCCTGAAATCTACGCAGAAGCGGTTGGTGCCGTCCTTCTTAGCCACTATTACAATAGGACTGCACCACTCGCTCCTGGAAGGTTCAATCACTCCAAGCTCGAGCATATCCCATACCTCTTTGCGAACGCCACTTCGTCGACTTTCCGGGATCCGGTACGGTCTCTCTCGCACTGTGACACCTGGAGGAGAGATAATGTCATATTCAACTAAGTTTGTCCTGCCGGGCACATCAGAAAAAACATCGCTGAACTCCTCAATAAGCTTACGCAGCTCTCGTTGCTGATCCGGAACTAATTGTTCCCCCATTGAAATCGCTCTTGTGCTCGGGGTCTCTGGACAGGGACCTAAATCATCCTCCATATTGCCTGGGGCTATAAATAAGACCTCCCTTGCCTGCCAGGGCTTCAACAAATTAACATGGTAAATTTCACGTTCATTCCGGCGATCGGGCTGTCTAATTTCATAATTTACTTTCCCTATAGCCCGAATCACCTCATACGGCCCCTGCCATTTAGCACACAGTTTTGACTCTGATGAGGGAAGTAGCAGCATTACCTTGTCCCCTGGTCGAAAGGTTCGAATCCGTGCATTTTTGTTGTAATGCTGCTCTTGTCGGTGCTGAGCCGATCTGAGGTTGTCTCGGGCCAAACGACCGACCAAATCCAGGCGATCTCTGAGTAGGAGCACATACTTCACTACATTTTTAGACGAGCCTTTGTGCTCCTCCCACCCCTCTCTCAGCAGGTCGAGAATGCCGCGAGGCTGCCGGCCGTACAGGAGCTCAAAGGGGGAGAACCCCGTTGAACTCTGCGGCACTTCTCGCACTGCAAAAAGGAGGTAGGGGAGAAGTGATGCCCAATGTTTTTGCTCTTGTGTTACAAATCGCCTCAGCATCGACTTTAAGGTCTGATTAAAACGTTCCACCAGACCGTCCGATTGTGGATGATAAACGGACGTCCTGATGGGACGTATTTTTAATATTTTGTACACCTGCTGTAACGTATTGGACAAAAAATTAGTTCCGTGATCGGTCAAAATCTCCTTGGGGATCCCTACTCTAGCCATAATCTGTGCTAACTCGGTGGCTATTGCAGCGGCACTAGTGGACCTCAATGGAACTGCCTCCGGGTATCGCGTTGCATAATCCACCACTACTAAAATGTGCGTATACCCGGAGTCAGAAGGTAGCAAAGGGCCGACTATGTCCATTGCAATGCGCTCGAAAGGAGTGGAAATAATCGGCAGTGGGACCAAAGGGGCGGGGCGCACTCGACCCGGCGCTACTCGCTGGCAGTCTGGGCATGTGGCTACATATTTCGACACATCAGTATGAAGACCTACCCAATAGAATCGAGCCAATATCCGTTCCCTCGTCTTCTCGGCTCCGAGGTGCCCCGCAAAAGGGATATCATGCGCCAGCCTCATGACCTCCAGCCGACAAGACGGGGGAACCAATAATTGTGTTACAGGCTGTCCTGTGCCCGCGGCTAGGTTTACCCTATACAGTAATTGCCCCTTGATACTGAAGTGTGGATATACTAGCGCCCCAGCGCCTTCAACATCCTTACCTTCAATGGACCGGACCTGTCCCCAAGCGTGCACCAGTGACGGGTCGTTATGTTGGCCCCACACTAGGTCCGCGCTTGAGTACCACGGGTCCGGTACATTGAGAGGGGCTGGAATAACCTCTGCTCTAGTCGGTCCAGTAACCTCGCTCTCTCGGTCACACTGCGTTCCCACTCCCTTCGACTGGCGTTTATTACCATTGCAGCACTCTCCCACCAGACCCCAGCCTTGTCTCAACAACGCTCCCTCCCATTTTGCGGTCCGTCTCTCCTTATTCGTTTTTCTAGGACGGAAAAGAGGGGAAAACATTTCAGTGTGAAAAGGAAACACATCACCAATCCGTTCCTTTTTTTTTTTTTCTGCCACGTTTACGTGTGTGGCTGAGACTGCCATTATTTGCATCAATTCTTTGAATTTTGGCCAGTCTCGGCCCAGAATAACTGGGTGTGGCAACCTTTCCGCCACCCCGACTACAAGGTGACGTTTTATCGGTCCTACCGATAAATATACTTTTAAGGTGGGGTATGCCGCCGTGTCTCCATGGATACAGGAGATGGCCACCTGACCTCGTGGCCGCCACGACACACCGCCCAGGAGAGCTGTCCTAATCAAGGTTTGCTCACACCCTGTGTCCACTAATGCGTGGGTTTTCACATTCCCTAAAACAACATTAATCAAACAAGGCCCCTCCCGACCATTTTCCCCCTGCTTACCAGTTTCAGGTGCCCAATTGCACGCGGCCACGTCACACTCCATGGCAGCGGGGCATGACCTGGCCAGATGTCCCGGCTGGTGGCACCTAAAACAGATAGGAGGGACAGAGGGGGCATAGGGTAGAAATCTGTCCCGCTGCTGGTATGGCAACGGGGCAGGGGCAGCACCTCTACCCCAGCTGGGGGCCAACCTTGGTCTCCATGGGGGGGAGGCAAGGGGGCCCAATGGGGTCGGCGCTCTCGGAGGTCTGGGTCCCGGGAACAAAGGGGGTGGTGGTGGTGTTGGAGGAGAGGGAGGGAGAGGTCGGCTGCTCCGAAGGGCAGGGGCCGACAGGATCCCGACCCGGGCAGAAGTCAGGGAGTCTTCAAAGTCTTCCGCCAATTTGACCGCCTCCTCCAGGGTGTCAGGGTTGTGGCGCCGTATCCACGCCTGGGTTTCGGCGCCGACCACATGGCAGAACTGCTCTACCACAATGGCTTCCCCCATCTGCTGGGCGGTCTTCTTCCCGGGGGTCAGCCAATGCACCATGTGGTCGCACAACCGCTCTGCAACCACCCTGGGGCGTGTCTCCGGGGCTCTCCTGTACTCCCTAAACCGCGCCCGGTGGGTCTCCGTAGTTATATTCAGACGGCGGAGGATAGCCTGTTTGACCAGGTCGTAATCTGTGGCGTTATGGTCACTCAGGGCTTGGTAGGCTGCCTGAGCCTCTCCGATCAGGCAGGGTCCCAACTGGCTGGCCCAGTACTCCCGCGGCCAAGCCGCCGCGGTAGCCAGCCGCTCAAACGCCACCAGATACGCCTCCGGGTCATCCTCCGCCGACATCTTCATCGCCCGTGCCTTCGGGGGCGACATCCGCGGTGTTGTGGTAGGGGCCGTCGCTGCAGCCACGGCCAGCCCTACCCGTTCAATGAGCGCCGTGTAGCGCTCCTCCCTCCTTCTCTCCTCTGCGTCGCGTCTGCTCTCCAGCGCCTGCAGCAGCTCCGCCAGTGCGTTGCGGTCCATGATCCTTAGTCTGACACCACGTGTGGCAAAGTGGCTAGTGAAGGGGAACAGGTGTAGCGGTGATGCGATGCAGGAGTGAACAGGCAGACAACGGTATACAGTGGAAAAATGGTGTTTTATTTATAATCCAGGTCTGGTGACCGTCAACTAATAAATCCCCGGCTATACACACCAATGTGTAAAGCACGGGGGTAACAAAACAGGGCACAGTCCCGAACAAAAAGGAACACACGGTCACCAGTCCTGGGTGAGTGCAGTCGTGCTGGTGCTTAGTGCAAACACAAGTATTTCGTGACGGTTAGTGCAGTGGTGCTCCGGATTGTGCTGACCCTCCGCGACAGCTCCGGAGATGTGCTCTAACTGTCTGGTGAAGCAAAACACAAACAATTACCACACAGACAAACACAACACAAAAACCCCGTATCACGTCTCTTTTTTATTTATTGAGAGCTCCTCTCTCAGTCCTTCTCTCTCTCGCGCTTTACCCAAAACGAAGGAAAAGAACAGCGTTACCCTGGCCCCTATATGTAATCCCGCATGATATCTAGGTAAGCGGTTGCAGCTGCCTTATTACTTGCAGCTGCCCCTCGTTTACCTGTCAAATCAATACGGTCTTACAACAGAGTCTCGCTTCCTTCCAGGCTGACCCACTTTCCGGTCCCGGAAACGAACTGTCAGGCCAGCCCTTCCAGATACTTCTCCTCCCGTTCTTTAGCGCCCTCACAGGTCGGGAGGAAGATTTATCACCAGAACTCACTGTATTTCTGTCACACATGGACATTCTAAATTGACAAGAATGTACAGTAAATACAACTGGCAGCTCTTTCATCCCAGACAAAGGATGAGCGGTAAGGAATGTTATCTGGTCATTTAGCGTGACAGGCTTTGAAACTCTAGGTTTATAAACACAATGGATGCTAAAGCAGATATGCACTTGCTCAGATATTAACATGCTGTAATGTAACACACATTATTATTATTTTTTACACGATTAAAGTATATTCTGTATTCTTTAAGCTAAATTGAGAATGTAAGTAAAGTTAGTATCTGGGGAAGACCTGATTGGTATGACAGGATTATATACCCCAATCCTGAGGTTTAAGGCTGTATTATATCAACACAAGGGGACAATAGTTTTTCACAAAACAGAAAATATCCAGTCAATTTTATTAAACCTTGAAAGACAGCTTCATCATTTTCAGGTCTTGAGTCTTCTATTTCTCCAAGACTTCTCTAAGTCTGTGTTTTTGGAGGGGGGATATTTCTGTTACAACTTTTTACGTTTAGAATTTGTTGAAGCTCATCTTCAGAAAGCTGAGCCATTTTCCCCCCCTTGTGCTATAAAATTGAGCACATTAGTCTAGGTCAGAGTCGTTGCTATGAGTATCGTTGCTATGGAATAATTAAAGTACCGTTGAACTCAATAAAGATCGTTGTTAAAGACTGTAGTGCAAACTATAATCTGTCACATGATGGAGTTTTAATGGGTTTTAAAGGTTTAACAGATTTTAAAGATTTAATAAAAAATATATATGAAGCGAAAAAATGTTTTGCAAATAATGCATGGATTGTGCAAAGTACTATATACAGAGCACTTCATCAGTGTTTTATCCACCTTAAGTATATTTGTGTAACACTCTGTCTGGGTTTTTGTTTTGAAACACACACAGCAAGCTATAAAACCCACATTAATCTATAACAGTTTATTTTCAACACAATATAAAATCTTCTTATAAACACAGTTTAAGAAAGCTGAATGATATCAGCAGTCATGCAAGGCCAAATTGGAACAGGTACAGAAATATTTAATGTACCCTCTCATATTTTAATATTAATTAGGTCATCTGAACTTTGAAGGACAATTTCTCAACCTAAAAGAAAACTGCATACATTATGAACCCAAATTGCCCAAAAAGTACTACCAAAATAGCATGGTTGACATGCAAACCAAGCAAATCTGCAGGTGGAGTTCAGGTAGTAGTTGGTGCTCCCTTGAGAGTCAGCTGAATGGGCTTTGTTGTGTTGTTTGTGCATTGGAGAATCCTGTTACAAAGAATCCTGAATAATTGTGTTACACTAAGTGTGACTTGTGTTATCTATGCATGCTGATAAGTCTATGAAATTGCTGAAAGATGGACATTTTTGATCGAGAGAAAAGGTTTAATTTGCTGGTAATCCCACTGAGAGGTTAGGATATTATTTACAGCAGGGTTAGGAGCATCAGCAACTATTTGAGAAGTTCTCACATATGTAGAATAAGGCTCCCTTGCTGATGCAGGATAAAAAGGGATGTGTGGATTGCTTGTGACAAAGTTTTGGCAGCAGAAAACCATATCTTTATACCAAGGGTACTAAACTAAAATGAGTAATGTGATTAATCTTTGTTTATTCTGACTAAGAGTAAATGATCGAGAAAATGCATCAAGATTCAGTCCAGCTCTTAAAATCCCTTTTTACACAGAGCCATAAATGTCTTAAAATGATATGCACAGATGTTGTTATTCATAATTGGCATGCTGGTGATGTTTCAGTCATATCCATCCAAGTGAGATGATTGTTCAAAGCATATCCATCCATATAGAGTCATCTGAAAGCAGCCCAGTATGTCACTGATTTTTTTTTACTTTATAATTCCTCATTGTGGCATCAGGGGACTGATGTTGGGTTTTTCTGGCATATAAAACAAAATGCAATATATCAGTAATTGTGTGAAAGATTGCAAACAATAATGCTAATGTAATTGGCTTAAGGGGTGGCTTAATCAAAACGCCATTTTATATCCTGCTGTATGGACACCCATACCATTTATACTGCAGGAGGATCCCACTTCAAATAATTGTCAGCAATGTGAAAGATTTGAATACAAGTCACTGTAAGTATCTTCATGTCAAAATTCAAACAAATACTTATAAAACAGACTCACAAAGTTGCTCAACCCTATATGCCGATCTTTGACTTTTTGGCTGACCCCCACCTTAATTGATTTTAATAATACTTTCAGAAACTAACATTGAGATATCAAATATATTTTTGGAGCACTGTGGATTTCCTATTCTGAGAATTTGTGTATTTGCAAGCTGCTGAAAAAACATGCAAAATCCATTTATGCACAAGTTGGCTGCATTGTGTAAAGAAAAAAATAAACAAGTTCAACTATGAGTAATTTAGGACAACATCATGAACTTCTAATGTAGCTAGACACCTCATGCACTCATCTTTGTTCAAGTAAACTGGGCACCCAAGGCCACTAAAGATGCACTTTTCTATTATATCATCCGCCACCTCTGGTGAAAAAGTATATGCCTGTCTTTCTTAGTCCGCTGTGTACAAATGAATGAAAACTTGGTAAGATGTGAATAAATACATTTACTTTCAATCAAGCATCAATTCATAGCAATTCCTTTTCGGGCCAATCTCCATAGCTTCATGCCAGTCCCACTTTTATGAATGAACCTTAATTACAGGCCAGATGTTGATAATGAACAACAAAAACAATAATTCTGGGGAGATGAGTCAAGTAAAAACTCTCCTCATTTTAAGCTCATTTCTGTAGCCATGAAGTTAACTTCATATTCAGCAATACATAACCCAATAATATAGAAGAAATGTTCAGGCCTATGTCTGACTTAATACAATCTAAAAAAAAAAATGTAATAACTCCACATATGAAAGACAGGTGGCCTTTACAGTAAGGCTGTTAATCACTGCATTTCACACCTGCACTATAAATATAACGGCTGTGGAACACAAAATTGGTTCATAAAAAAAGATTTCACTCCCAGTGATGGATTATAATTTTCAAAGGCACTTTCAAAATGGGCAATGGTCTGATGAGTGTAAATTTTCTTGCAGTGCCTTTTGGAATCAATCCATGACTTTCCAATAGGCACTTTTATCTTATTATAGTGATTGAAACTTCTTGTATTCGGAATGAAGAAGCACAGAAACAGAGCACAGAACTTTAATCTCATTTTTAATTTGTTTTAATGTTCCAAACAAAACAAAAAATATCTGAAAACCCATGCAGGTAACACATTATCAAAGATAACTGATGTGTTATAATTATATATACAATAATAATACAGCTAGATAGCAAGGATTGTGCATGTAGTTGTGTCTGTGTTTGTCTAAATCCATGAATTTAACAGAAAACATGCCTCATAAACTGCAATTAGTTATTTTAGTACTTCTATCTTACTACTGAGTGCTTCATAGTAATTAATCAATATTATTTATGTCCATATCCTAGTTAGAGTTATACCATTGAAGCATTACACCATATGAATACATGTAAAACATTCATACATGCAAAACATCGCATCTCAACCAGTCTTAATTAATGCAGCCCCAGCTGGGGCTACAAAGTGTCTATCTGAAATTGATATAGAGCTATAGGATTCCTGAGCTGTGTAATGAGTGTCAATTCAATATGTCAACGTATGGTAAGATTTGAAACCTTGCATCAAAGATGGTTCTAAAGATTCTGCCACATTGTATTTTACATACAAAATATCTACATGTAGCACCGTTCAACATTGATTCTGTGATTGTGGTACCAAATTAAATATATGCTTTTCTACTTCTTAAAGGAATTCTTCTGACTCTGCAGGATACACAAATTACCCACCATTGTCATTTCTGACAGTAAGTGATTAAGCATTCTTGTCCAGTCACTATCACAGTGCCTAATGTATTTGGCACCGAGGCACTGCAGTGGGAGAAAGGAGGGAGTCAGTTACGTGATTTAAGACATTGTGTAGGAGTAGAATGTATAACTGTGATCACTGCGGCAGAATGAAGACACTGTCTCTAAAAAGGGAGCTGTGGTGATGAGGAGGGCATGGGTGCTTTTAGAATCGGTAAACCTGCCAGATGGAGAGTTTTCATGCTGGATCAGTTGCTAAAATCCACCACCTTATTTCCACTTTGTGTTGTCCATGAAGACTTCATTAATATATTTCCATTTTCAAGCAAAGTTTTTGTATTTTCTTGGTTTGTAATTCGTTTGAGGAACTGCAAATAGTCAAATTGAAGGGCTTAATCTAATTTTCTTTAAGAGGCTGGGGAGGGCTGTAAGTAGCATGCTTATCTCAGTTGGAAAGTCGTCAGTTTGAGTTCTCTGTGGATATACCTCCTCTTCTAATACCCTTTGCTACAGTAGCAGTACTCTCTGCTGATTAATTATTTAACACCACTGTTACAGGCTCATTTTTCACAGACTTTCTCTGAGAGATCACACCATTTCTAACCAGACTACAGATAACAGGGAAGACCATGAGACAAATCATGACTTAATCACAAAGGAACCTTTTTTTGTTTGTTTTGTTTTTGCAGTGCAATTGATTCTGGCAGGGTGGGTGAAGAAGATACAGAAAAGAAGATTAGGGAAGAGTAATAACAAGACCATTCAACAGAGCAGCTCAAACAAGTTTATTTTAAAAGGCATACTGCTCAAAGATTTAAAAATGCTCAATCTATGATTATGTGCAAAATCCATTTGGAGAAGAGATGATCTGACTCCATTATAAGGTCATTGAGATTTAAAATATGCTTTATACCAATGTCATTAAATGCAAGGAAATACAAAAAAATGCATGGAATGCTTTGGTAGAGATTAAAGATTAATATCTGAATATGAAATAATAAAAGGAACAGCAACAAAAAGTCACATGTAACCTGTGTACTTACAGCTGCATGATGAGGTACAGGTGATCTGGGCTCTCATAAATATCTTCTAAAGCAACAATATTTTCATGCTTGATTCTGAAATAGAAAAATTAAATTCTGCATAAAACAATATGAAAACTGTATATACAAGTTAAAATGTCAGGCCTCCACTCTTATTGGAAAGCATACATTATGCATCATTACTGGGTCTTTAAGAACTATTAAAGCCAATATGTGGTGCGTGTGTGTGCGTGTGTGTGTGTGTGTGTGTGTGTGTGTGTGTGCGTGTGTGTGCGTGTGTGTGTATAGAGTATGTGTTTGTGTGTTTGGTTTTTAATATTATTATTTACAGAAATACATTGCAAATATATTCACAAACGAAAGCTAAAATGTGAACTATCAAAATCTTGAACATCAAAGTTTTAAGAAAACAAATGATCTACCAACCCTGGATATCAAAAGCGGTGGCTGATTGAAAGCACTCAGTATGAAAGCACTCAGTAAGTTCAGTATGTTTGTGCTCATTAAATAGGTAACACTTCAGACTTACAGTACACATTTGTTTTTTGATATTTAAATTCCATAATCGTTCCAACTTTCCTTTACCCAGTAACACAGACAAACTCTTATTGGCACATAAACATTTGCTTTCAATATTTTTTTTAACTAATCAGAGTTCACAGCAGGTTTATTTCAAGACCTGTTCTCTTGATTTTAGTGTTTACTGCTTGCTTAAAAAAACGACCATTGCATGTTTTTTTCTTTTTTTTTATGGACAGAGGAGCAGCTGAAACAGAGCCCAAATTGATTAGTTTTATTGCTGAAGGGCTACATTGAGGAGAATTCAGTTATGTGATTATCAGAGTTAATATGGAGCAATATTTATTTAAATTAAATTAGCACAATATTGATGATAATGTCTCCTAATGTTGCTTCTAACAAAAAAGGTCATTGGTTTTGGCCCACAGTCTCACGTGACTGTTTATGCTGCTGTGTTTCAGCTGAGTTACAGGCCACCAAATAGGAGATGGGAAGAAATAGAAAAGACCAATTTTACGAGAGGTACAGTATAAGAATATAATCTGAAAGTGGGAAATGCCAAGCATAGCAGCATAATCTTCTACAAAGCTTATTCATGCCCACTGAGTACAGCTTGAAGATAAGCCTGTAGTAAAGAACACATTAAAACCAGCTCATGCATTTAGAGTGCTGTACTAAAATAAATTAAAAATGTCTGCTAAAAAAAGAGAAATGAAAATAAATAAAATACACCCCAAAAAAGTACACTTTTGGATAATTAAAATAAGTCCATAATTATATACAAATGTGTAAGTGACTGGAAATATCATATTATAAGGATATACAGAAAAAAATGTCACTATTAAAGAGATTCTGTGAGATTCAATATATTATTAGTTTGTATAGTTTACCAAAGAGATTAATAAACCTTAACCTAGCAGGATGTGTTTTTGTTGTACAGAGGTAATCGGATATGAAACAACCAGTGGGGTCTGGCATGGGTCAGATCCCAGGCTTTCTATTCATCATACATGCTCTGAACTACATTGCTGAACCAGAACCCTATTACCTGGAACATGATAGATAAAAAAAAAAAAAATGCAGTATTTCATTTAATCAATAATGTTTGACAAAGGGTAGCCTTCGCAAAAAGGTTATACCTGGTAAGTTGATTTTCTTACCTCCCATCTTTATCAATATTATGGGCATTTAAAGGTTAGGTTATTGGATAAAGGTCATCCATTTATTTTAAGCTATTTTTCCACAGATGTGTGGATGTGACTAGACTAAAAGTCTCCTATACTGGGGTGCTGATTTAGAAAAGAATGAACTTGCAAACAGAAAACCAAAGCAGCTATATTTCTGGAGTACTTTGTGAGTAAATTTGTAGCTAAGTTACTGTCCTATTGTTACCCCGTTTACACAAGGCACTAGGCAGCTAATCCTAAATCCAGTTGTCCTAGTTTGAGCCGTCACAAAAGAAGTGACCTACTCCACAGAGTTGGCGTCAAGCTGTCTTGGCTGTCTTTTTTGCTCTACTATCAATGCATTTGGACTTCAGTTGTAACATATACTGGAAACGTATTTATGCAGATAACAATTCGTAATTCTGCAACCTCAAATTGTGGTTAATCAGAAAGAGAAAAGCCTGTGTAGTATTTGTTCATTAGTGGCCAAAAAAGGGCCAGTGTTAACCATACATTAAAAAAGGATTTCAATAATTTTTAAACTCAGGGTACTGCAAAGCATGTCGATAATGTCGCCATGGAGATACAAGGTCACGCACTTGAGTTTAGGTGCTCTCTGCATATACAGATCCAAAGTTGATTTAGAGTCCAGTATAAGTGAAAATAATCTGTTGTTCCACCAGGGTCTAAGGTGGCTCTGGTCACAGATGTACTGTAAGTGTAAACACACTTGTGAAATAAAGCTGTTTTTACCCAGTTGTTCAAAGAGTATCTTTATTGTAGCCAGAGCCGGTGTCGGGGGGGGGGGAAGGGGGGCAAGGGACACAACTGGCGCCGGGTCCAGCCTTTGGGGAGCCAAAGCCCTGAGTCAAGTTCTTGTTTTTTCTGAGCCCGCTTGAATGAATAAAGGTAAAACATATATAGTCGCTGTCTAATCTACTAGAATTAGAAAAATAAACCGGAGCAAGGTAGTATTGGCGGACTGTCAATCAAAACGCAAATCCGCACTCTGGCAATGGGTTAGTGTTGTTAAGGTCATGTGACTGCTCTGCTGGCAGATGTAACCAAAATATTGTAGAAATTCAGTATTTTAAAAAAGTACATGCTTTTGGGATATTAATTTGTTAAATGTGTTAATAGAATTGTTTTTTGCTTATGAGTTGTATTGAATGCATTTGTACTGTGGGCTAAGTTGTGTTGCATTAGCACTGCAAGACAATGAATAAGGTTCTGCATATATTAATACAATAAAAGACAACAATGCTACAGAGAAATAGCACAGAAACAAAGTAATAAACGCAAATGCCATTATTAAGAAATGCTTTAAGGGCGAGCAGTAAATCTCTAAAATGAAATGTCTATAATGCATTTGTTAAGGCCTAACTGCAATGTCAGTGAATAAATACTGCATTTAGAATGTGCTGAATGAATAGTTAAGACTTGCCCTTAATGTGTGACAAGGCAATTACTTTGTTTCTATGGTGACGGTTAAATAAGTGCATCACAAAGACAAACAGGGATAGTTGTACACTAAAACGTTAGGTGTAAACAAGCATATATATTTTTATGATGCAGTACATACAATTCAATTGAATTTTTATCTATGGTCTAAGTGCAACTTTTCATTCAAATCATGCAAAAGAAATCAACCAATCACAGTTACGAATATACAACACAATTCTACAGTTAATAAAACAACACCACCACTTTTATTTTTAATAGCAGTTCATCTACACTTAGTGGTTCACTCACTCAAACTGCATGTGATGACATTTCTTATACAATAAGCAATACCCGACACACGACATAACAACGATTCGCATAACATCATTGTTGGAGACAAATAGAACAGAAGAACTGGTCACCTTTACTATACAGGACATCTACTGACGACAACTATAGCGAAATGGTGACATCTTCCATTGACAATGCAGCAAATAGCAGAACTGGTCCTTATTAACAACCAGTAGTATTAAAGGAGTGTATTAGAGAGTGATATTCATCTAAATTAGGGTTGATCAAACAGCTCAGATGTGTTGTTTGGCTGAGTCTACCTTTCTCACTCTAAAAGTAAACAATGGTTGAACCAATATTATATGAATCAATTACATATCAACACAAGTCATTTTTATTAAGGGGAATTGCTGCTTGTGAATGACAGTATGTAAAATGCTTTTAAAGATGGTGTCTCGCTACTGAGCTTTCTCTATTGATTGATAGCTGCCTGGAACAGCTGCACAGGCAGTTGCCTAGGGAAGGTCCATCCATTGATCCTTAATAACTATCTCTAGCTCTTTGCATGCCGTGAATCACCAGTTGTACATTTTCTCTTTGATAGATGATCAGATCTTGCAGAACACAGAGCTTCAATGACAATTTGTCTGCTTCGGTCATTGATTGAGACGCAGGCTGCTGAGAAGTTCTTTCTCATTAAAACCTCTTTGCGTTCCTGACCCAGTGCACAGCACTGTCCTGTGGGAAGGTACAGTACAATCTGACCTTCCCCTGAAACTATCTGTGACTAGTAGAGATTTGTTTTAGCCCTGTGACCTTAACTTTAATAACATTACAGTTCCATGGATCTGTTGTTTTCACTGTTCTACCCACCATATATTCAATGTTTTCCTTAATTTTTCCACTGATTTTAATGTTTTTCGGTTTCCAATATTGCAACTTTTTATGTTGGAAAAATATGCCTGATAAATAAGATATTTAGTCTCAGCAACTGCCATTGAAATATTTTATTAATACAACCCATTTTTTATATATTTTAAAATATATTAAATTGATTTTGGAATAACTTAAAATAAGGGATCAGTGTTTCTGCATCAGGTAAGGCTGACTTCTGCTGACTGTATTACAGGGGCGATAATAATGATTTGGACTTCCGTTAAACAATCCTTAATGACAAATATTGCCAATTTTTATATCTGTACTGTAAATGACAGATCTGCAGACAAGTGGAGCAGTAAATGGAAATTGGCTCTAATCTGAGAATACTATACCGTGGTTTTCATTACCTTTACTCCTGTTTCTTTGTCATTTGCACATTTTAGATTTTAAAACCAGGACTGGCTGTCAAGCCCTTTGTTAGTCTAGGTGTCTTTAAAATGCAGTTGTATGAAAGCTTAAAAAAAGGTAAATATAAGCACTGCCAGTTGGAAATGGCCCTTTTCTTAGTGTACACCCTGTGATTCCAGTCACATTTACAGTATGGGCAGCAGGGCTAGTTCTCAGCAGGGGACTAGGTTTTCAAGCTATGTAGAAGAATAAACCAGCTATCAAGAAAGTGCGCTGGCAGGTTATTATGGGTTGCTTACTGAAGCAGCAGACAGGATTGGGATCCTGACATTACAGGATTTAGAGTGTAGGCAGGGCCAGAAAGATCCCATTTGGAGCTGACAACATACTAGTTCCAGCCTGTGTACTAGGGCTTGTGTTGACAACACAGATGATGGTCAAGATAAACGAGCTGGATTCATGTTTGAGAAAAGCATTCGTAGCAAATTACAGCAAAGGAAATGGCTGCAGAACAGTATCAAAGAAATATGGAATACCAAAATCCACAATTAGAGCGATAATTACCACAGAACAAAATTAACTGAAATGCTTGAAAGGACGCCCAAAGTATATTACGGTTACAGCAGGTAGGAGAATCATCCAAGATTAACAGTCAAGGACTTAAAGAAAGAGTTCAAGAATCAGGCATAATAGTGCATTTAAGAACTGTACAAAGGCACCTGAACACAGAGGAGTTTAATGCACATAGACCTCGCTGAAAAAAAATTCATAAAACAAACTCTCTAAAATTTGTCAAGAAATATGAACAGGAATCTGAAGCGTTCTTCAACAAAATTCTCTGGTCCAATATGATTAAAATAGAACTTCCCTGAAAATGAACGACAGTATGTTTGGAAAGCCCTCAATGAAGAAAGCCTTGTACCTACAGTTAAACACAATTCATAAGAGAATGTGTAGGCCTTTGTCGTCAGGTGCAAGTGGTGTAGTGAATAAAATAAATGTCCAGGCAGTATTTCTCCCAAAAATAATCTGTGTATTTTACTTAAAGAAACAAAAAGCAATCCACCCCTTTACCAACTATGGTATTGGGGGGTACACGGCAGGCTTGCAAACCCAAAAACAAAACAAATACAATGGACATTGTCCGTCCCACGTCCTCCGTGCAGGGAAGTGTGCGTGCTCGGGTCCTGGAAAGCGAGGTGCCAGTGAATGTGGTGCTGTGCAGGGAAGTGTGCGTGCTCGGGTCCTGGGAAGCGAGGTGCCAGTGAATGTGGTGCTGTGCAGGGAAGTGTGCGTGCTCGGGTCCTGGGAAGCGTGGTGCCAGTGAATGTGGTGCTGTGCAGGGAAGTGTGTGTGCTCGGGAAGTGTGCATGCTCAGGTCCTGGGAAGCGTGGTGCCAGTGAATGTGGTGCTGTGCAGGGAAGTGTGCGTGCTCAGGTCCTGGGAAGCGTGGTGCCAGTGAATGTGGTGCTGTGCAGGGAAGTGTGCGTGCTCGGGTCCTGGGAAGCGTGGTGCCAGTGAATGTGGTGCTGTGCAGGGAAGTGTGCGTGCTCGGGTCCTGGGAAGCGTGGTGCCAGTGAATGTGGTGCTGTGCAGGGAAGTGTGCGTGCTCGGGTCCTGGGAAGCGTGGTGCCAGTGAATGTGGTGCTGTGCAGGGAAGTGTGCGTGCTCGGGTCCTGGGAAGCGTGGTGCCAGCGAATGTGGTGCTGTGCAGGGAAGTGTGCGTGCTCGGGTCCTGGGAAGCGTGGTGCCAGTGAATGTGGTGCTGTGCAGGGAAGTGTGCGTGCTCGGGTCCTGGGAAGCGTGGTGCCAGTGAATGTGGTGCTGTGCAGGGAAGTGTGCGTGCTCGGGTCCTGGGAAGCGTGGTGCCAGTGAATGTGGTGCTGTGCAGGGAAGTGCTCTCGTGACTGCTGGATCGGTGGTAATAGCTCTCTGGGCTCACTCCTCCTCTGCAACAAAAACATACACAAACCAAGAAAACAAATAATAAACAGTACAGGCTCCGGCCATCTGTTTGTACACATCAGCGCAAGGCGGCATACTGAAGTTGCTGCTTCCCCTTTGTACCCACAAAGCCCTCCCTGCAATCAACCCGTCGCCATGGTTTCTCCAATAGAGATTGCAATAGAGTCTTTCCAGGTACGTGCAACTACGTACTCCCCCTAATATGGTCACCTTCCGGTTTCCGCCTACCGTCAAGACGGTCCATCTAGGAGGCAGCATACCACCATTCTTACACAGCGCCCTTTCTGGTCGGGAGGGAGATTTACAACATTGATCTTTTCTCTCTTTATCACAGCTGTTAATGTACATTTTTTTATTGTGACATGAGAAACCTACAACTTGAAAAGGGATTTTTTAATTTCCAGTTTAGTGGTATGCATTCTCTTACTTTGCTACCTTATCCCCAGTTAAAAACTGAACATTGATCTCATAATGTTGAACAATGAACTACTGTAGCTGGATGAAACATGATTTGTCGGTTGTCACTATGGGCAGAAGAAACAGAGTCCTAGCTCATTATTATAGGAAATAGACTGCTACAGTATACCCTGAAACAGTAGAAGGGTTAAAAAAAACTACCCAAGTGTTTTAAAAGTAAGAATGTAAATATTCATCTCTACTGCAATAAATCGATGAAGAAATGTTTTCACAACTCCCATTATTCATTTGTAATAAATAAATAAATAAATAAATAAATAAATAAATAAAATAAAAAGAAACATTTTAAATGATTTAATGATTTGTGCTTGACAATGATGAAATGCTTGTTCGTGCTCATTAGGCAATTGTGAATATGTTATTATAACAAACTCTGGGCATTTTCTGCTAAATAAATAATGAACTCTTATGTTATACACAGTCTACTAGATTCATCTACTGCTTTGTCTGGTTTCAACATTACAGTACCTGCAAAGGCAAGGCTTTGGGTTTAGAATATTGCAAATAGGCCCTGATACAGTAAAACACTGCTAGTGAAATGGATTATCAGTGTTTATTGGTTCATACAATTTGAGTGGGTGACTGGACGTCCAGGTCATTAAACAGAATCTTCAATAGCAAGTATTTTTTAAACATCCATCTAGAATAATAACACGCCTGTTAACATTTCATGCAGTCGCAAATGAAAGTGCATTCAATGGCAATTACAGCTTAAATGACTAATGACAGAGAAGTAATACACTACCTCCTACAACATACATATAAATGCAAGTTTATAATTGAGCAACGGAAGACAATTTGCATTAAGAGCTGTACAGGGTCACACATGAAATGATGACACACAACCTACACAACTATGGAACTTCCAGTAGGCATGTTCTACAGGCAACTTACACTAAGCACAAGGACTTCTAAATCATGTCCAGAACAGGCAAAAAGAACAATTTATACTGTCAGCCACAATGGGTACAGTACATCATAGTTGGACTGTACTTCCTGCAAAATTATACATTATATGCACACCCTGAAATAAACACATTTTTGTGTCAATTTACAGGAGGACTCATTACTACTGTACATACTGTGTTTGCAATATTGCTGCTGTGCAGGAGGATTGTCCTGAAAAAACGTCATAGCCCCCACTCTTTAGATAACCTATCCTTTCTTCATATTACCAACCAAACACAATTTCATTTTCTTTTAGATAACCTATCCTTTCTTCATATTACCAACCAAACACAATTTCATTTTCTTTTAGATAACCTATCCTTTCTTCATATTACCAAACAAACACAATTTCATTTTCTTTTAGATAACCTATCCTTTCTTCATATTACCAACCAAACACAATTTCATTTTTTTAGATAACCTATCCTTTCTTCATATTACCAACCAAACACAATTTTTTGAAAACGGATTCATTTGTGGGAAATCACTTTTTTTCCATCATGTTTTAATTGTACTTTAGTATTAAGCAAAATTAGGTCAATTTGAAATCTCTGATATCAAGTTCTTTTTTCCAGGACATCACTCAATGGCCAGTGGTTGATTAATCAAGATCTCATTTCTAAAATAACCCCTCCTTCAACAAAACAAGTAAAACATGCAGCATGTGATGTTTGATTATGTACTGACTAGCCAAATGTTTTATTGAATATGGTTTACTCTATCCTGTGAATACATGTTACAATGTTATCTATTACCACAAAGGAAAGATGCTACTAAAGGTCCTTTCATAAAGAAAAACAAATGCAGAAAACAAGACAATTATGTTGTTGTTGTTTTTTGCTGCTAAGCAACAGCTACGTAGGATGTATGCTTTATATGCATGTGTGTGGAACCTTTGTGTCAAGTCCACTTATCAGATTACTTATTATACAGAGCTGATTGGGGATTTTCAGCTGACAAATAAGCAGTTTCTTTGTTTCCAGATTCTATAAGTAAAAAAAAAAAACATAGCTCTTTGTGCCTCATACAAATTCAATACAGAGTCCATTAGTGAGTGCCTGTTCTTGGAGTAAATACAAAAATCCTATGATGCTGTTTTAGAAAGAAATGTAGATGCATAAAAGCAATGAGAGAGCGTAAATCTCTCCATCTCACCCTTTCCATTTTGGGAAAAAAGCTTAATGCACAGTGGGCAATGAACAAAATGGCTCAAATTGTTTGAAAGATAAATGTATTCACATCCCCCGCACTGGTTTAATCATAAAATGAAATTGCAGGTTGTGGGGGCATTTTATAACTGCTAACTACACTATATCAAATATAAAGTGATTGGAATAAAGCAGAATTCTCCAGGTGTTCTTTTTAATCCACTACATGGGTCTTTAACGAACCAAGCCGTCATCCTATTTGGCTTACTCAAGGAATTGCTCTCACATTCAGGGCTTATCCTAAAGCATATGGTTAGGTTTATGGACTCTGAGATGACTGCTGTAAATATAGAACCAGACATTGGTGAGTGTCTTTGCACTCTAAGCAGAGGACATACAGCGAATATGTTCTGACAATGCAGTTAGTTTATTGATCAAAACAGCACTGTCTGTATGGTTGCCCTTTTCTGTGTGAGTGTGCACACTTGTTCCCAGTGGGGTAAAACCACAACTTCACATAGCTCTTGCTAAGATAGCACACTGAAGAATTAGGACAGCACACTGGCCAGTGGGGTCTTTTCTGATAGAATCTATGCAACCCCAGCTGTAATATACAAAAAAATATGGAAATGAAATCAGAAGCTATAACAAATAGCCAAATTGAAGAATTAAGATGTAACCATTTTTCAGTTTTTTTAATGGAAGTCAGAAGTTATAAGAAATGGTAGGTGAACATAATATACACCTAATTCTGATGATATTAAGTGCATATGACCCTTACTAATTCAGTCACTTTTGTATGGTTTCTGTATGCCTGCTCACAATTTAAGTACTACATTATCAAACATTTACCGGGGGGTAAAGATAAATGAAGTGATGAAATTACCCCAGTGGGTTTAAATCATTCACTACCGTAATAAAACAAATTTCATTTAAAACTAACAAAATGAATGGGTATACAGTCATTTTAAGAATGAAAATCTGCCTCTTTTTGATGACATCATCAGCATTATTAATGTTTCCTGGGTGGTGTGGGTAGCTGTTGCAAAAAGAAAGATGGAATGTACCGACAGTAGCCTACTACCGAAACCCGAGGCTGCAGCTGCCAGTTACGGGCAGTTAGCAAAACCTGAATCCAATGCCCCTATCTGCCAAAAATTCAGGACATGTCATAATTTAGAAAGAAAAAAAAAGTATTTTTTAAATAAATACTTTGTATTTCGTTTTGTTTGGCAACACTGGTAAACACATTTCCATACGCACACATCAATTTCCATTCTTAACAGCAGGATCAAAAAAAAAAAAAAACTAAACAAAAAAACACTGTAGGAAGACGTTTGAATAATACTGTAATTCTAGTAATAATAATAATAATAATAATAATAATAATAATAATAATAATAATCATTTGGAAATCTTTAAATGTTAATCTTACAAATTCTCAAGTTGTTATTATTATTATTATTATTATTATTATTATTATTATTATTATTATTATTATTATTATTATTATTGTTATGAATAAACCCAGCTTAAAGCAGGGAATCAATCAGAGGCGAGTTTACGTTTATGAATCAGTGAAAGTTGCACGCCGTATTGCACATTGTACACAAAATGGATCGTTTTGTGGTGCACGAAAAAAAAGAGAACATTGATCGAGCCTCGGACTGAAGCTCGATCAGTGTTTTCTGCAATACCAAGCAAGCCCAAATTTCCCACCAACTGCATCAGCAGCACTGGTATACTATATATTGTAAAGCTCCATGAAAATAAACAGGTTCACACAGGCAGTATTCGTCCAAACTGTTTATTGTGAACACAGGTAAAAGAAATAAAAAGCTACATTTTTTTTTTTTTTTTTTCAAAATAGGCAGTGTTAATCACGGATATGTCAAACTGTACAACAGAGCAAGTGTAGTAATAAAATAGATCTTTAAAAAAATAGTTTGCCGAGGCAGTCGTTAGTTTAGACTGTAGAAATCGTTATATAACTAGTTATCGACAGCATTTTGTTGTTGTTCACTCTTATGAATAGCAGGTTGACGCTCAGGACCGATGAAAACTTTATGCTAATGAGGTAATCGTTAACCTTTCTCTCAATTCGTTACAAACATGTCTTCATAGACGAAAATTTCTGTGGACTTAGTGTCCACAGAAATTAAGAAGAAAACATGGAAGATGTGTACGTTCTTCTGTTTTAATTAAAAAGCCCATAGGAATGAATAATTTAGGGAATAATTAGCAATTTGGTGCTACAATGTAAGACAGTCAGGTCAACAATACTCAAGGAACCAACTGTAGAGTTGTAGGGACATTACCATGGAAATGTAATGTACAATATTCACATTTTAAAAAATCTGTGTTCTAACATACATTTAAAACTTCAAAATAGCTTCAAATAATAATAATAAAAAAACTTCTGGGGAAATAAATGTTGATCAGATAAATGACAAAAGCAGAAAATACCACCTACATGCTGTAAATGAGTGTCAAAAGATAAACCATTAGATAATATGAGGTGAATTTAGATTTTCCTATAAACACCAGAGCTTATTATGACTCCGTAGGGTTGTCAGAACTGTTGCTTTCTACTCTCGCTCAGGGCCTGCATGGTTACTGGTACAGGTGGGTGTACAGTATTCCTTACATTGTATGACTATATTTGGGTGAAACACTGTAAAACTTGAATTAAACGTCTCCAGCGTTTATTTACAATATTTGCCGGCAGACCCGGCGCATATTGGAGACCAGCGATTATTTGAGACCGGCGTTTATATTAGATCACCAGCTTCACATGCTTTATGCAGTCATTGAGAAGCTGCTAACACACAACCCTGTAGCAACATCGTAACTCAATTTAAACATTCCAGCAACTTTTTTAAAATGTTGTGTGTCAGTGGGAACTAAGTAACAGTTTTGTTTTATAACAAAATTACATTGTATTGTACACCCTCAAGTATAAAGCAAAAGTATTATTACAGTCTTTTTATATGCACTGGTTAACAAGTATAAGGTATGCAAAACATTGGAAAATGAAGTATGAATTTGTATTTAAAAATGGAATTAGATCTACCATTGTTAATAATAATAATAATAATAATAATAATAATAATAATAATAATAATAATAATAATAATAATAACAGTTAAATCTGCTAAAAGACAGCCCTGTAGATATCAGAACACACGCATGTAGGCTACGCTTACTGCACAATAATAATAATAATAATAATAATAATAATAATAATAATAATAATAATAATAATAATAATAATAATACAAATTTCTAAAATGTTTTTAAAAATTAACAATAAAAGCTTGCTCTTATTGTATTACCTCTATTGTAACGCTTGAAATGTTTTTGCTTACGATTGTAAGTCGCCCTGGATAAGGGCGTCTGCTAAGAAATAAATAATAATAATAATAATAATAAAAGCAATACAGACGTGCTCAAATTTGTTGGTACCCTTACAGCTCATTGAAATAATGCTTCATTCCTCCTGAAAAGTGATGAAATTAAAAGCTATTTTATCATGTATACTTGAATGCCTTTGGTATGTCATAGAATAAAGCAAAGAAGCTGTGAAAAGAGATGAATTATTGCTTATTCTACAAAGATATTCTAAAATGGCCTGGACACATTTGTTGGTACCCCTTAGAAAAGATAATAAATAATTGGATTATAGTGATATTTCAAACTAATTAGTTTCTTTAATTAGTATCACACATGTCTCCAATCTTGTAATCAGTCATTCAGCCTATTTAAATGGAGAAAAGTAGTCACTGTGCTGTTTGGTATCATTGTGTGCACCACACTGAACAAGGACCAGAGAAAGCAAAGGAGAGAGTTGTCTGAGGAGATCAGAAAGAAAATAATAGACAAGCATGGTAAAGGTAAAGGCTAGAAGACCATCTCCAAGCAGCTTGATGTTCCTGTGACAACAGTTGTAAATATTATTAAGAACTTTAAGGTCCATGGAACTGTAGCCAACCTCCCTGGGCGAGGCCGCAAGAGGAAAATAGACCCCAGATTGAACAGAAGGATAGTGCGAATGGTAGAAAAAGAACCAAGGATAACTGCCAAAGAGATACAAGCTGAACTCCAAGGTGAAGGTACGTCAGTTTCTGATCGCACCATCCGTCGCTTTTTGAGCGAAAGTGGGCTCCATGGAAGAAGACCCAGGAGGACTCCACTTTTGAAAGAAAAACATAAAAAAGCCAGACTGGAATTTGCTAAAATGCATATTGACAAGCCACAATCATTCTGGGAGAATGTCCTTTGGACAGATGAGTCAAAACTGGAGCTTTTTGGCAAGTCACATCAGCTCTATGTTCACAGACGAAAAAATGAAGCTTTCAAAGAAAAGAACACCATATCTACAGTGAAACATGGAGGAGGCTCGGTTATGTTTTGGGGCTGCTTTGCTGCGCCTGGCACAGGGTGCCTTGAATCTGTGTAGGGCACAATGAAATCTCAAGAATATCAAGGCATTCTGGAGCGAAACGTACTGCCCAGTGTCAGAAAGCTCTGTCTCAGTCGCAGGTCATGGGTCCTCCAACAGGATAATGACCCAAAACACACAGCTAAAAGCACCCAAGAATGGATAAGAACAAAACATTGGACTATTCTGAAGTGGCCTTCTATGAGTCCTGATCTGAATCCTATCGAACATCTATGGAAAGAGCTGAAACTTGCAGTCTGGAGAAGGCACCCATCAAACCTGAGACAGCTGGAGCAGTTTGCTCAGGAAGAGTGGGCCAAACTACCTGTTAACAGGTGCAGAAGTCTCATTGAGAGCTACAGAAAACGTCTGATTGCAGTGATTGCCTCTAAAGGTTGTGCAACAAAATATTAGGTTAGCGGTCCCATCATTTTTGTCCATGCCATTTTCATTTGTTTTATTATTTACAATATTATGTTGAATAAAAAATCAAAAGCAAAGTCTGATTTCAATTAAATATGGAATAAACAATGGTGGATGCCAATTACTATTGTCAGTTTCAAGTTATTTCAGAGAAAATTGTGCATTCTTCGTTTTTTGTGGAGGCGTACCAACAAATTTGAGCACGTCTGTAAGTATCATTATCAGAAATAATGTATTGTTTAATCTCAAACTTGTACAGTGTTACAAAACACATTAAAATATACCAAGAGGTTTGTATCTGGCCTACTTTCAGCATGCTTAAAATTATCAAAACTTTTAGTAACGTAATAACTGCATCAAACAAATATCCATTACATGTAGGCCTACCTTCAATTACATGTTCTATTATTATTATATATTAATCCTGAGAGTCACTTTCATCGCTGTCACTTATTAGCAGTTCATTATGCTCAAGCTCCTCCTCATCTTCCTCATCTTCAATGGCAACGACAGAGACCCGGCGTTTATTAGAGACCCGGTTTTATTTACAATATTTGCCAGCAGACCCAGTGCGTATTTGAGACAGGCGATTATTTGAGACCCGGCAATTATTTGAAGTTTTACGGTAGGTAGCATGTACTTACTTTCTGAGAACAGCAATCTCATTCTCAATGCTGCTTTCCTTGCCCTTCAGTGCTTTCTTCGGGATACATTTGACAGCAAACATTTTCCCCGTGGACTTCTCTTCAGCCAGCACAACTTCTGAAAATGCTCCACTGAAAGAAACCAAAATGCAATACCTATTGCTTTCTGTTTTGTCATTATTGCAGACCAGCACGGTGCATTTATTAAAAATAATGATATAATGTGAGTTAACATTTCAGTCATGTTGCAGCAACTCGGGAAGGTTTTACTGAAGATGTGGTGCTCCAAAACTATTTTGAGCCAAAATCATAATTATTATTACTCCCCCCCCCCCCCCAGAGAAGAATTCTATGAGATTGGGCTCAAGCATAACCAATCAGTTTGAGGAGGCTCACACTGAGTGCTTTCATGATCACTAAAACTTAATTCTGGCTAATTTTTGTATCTTGTAAGTGGTAATCTGCAGCTGCCATGTGAACAAGATTCTACTTCTCAGGGGTTCTGTATCTTGTTAACATTAATTAATAATTAAACTGTGACAAAAAGTTAAATTTGAGCTTTTATTAATTCACAGTTTTATATGGCTTCAGACATTATTCATATAAAGAACAGCCCATATGAATCAGGTAAGTCACATCTAGTTTCTAGTATTTACTGTACTGGGGGGCCCTGGCTGTATCCTGGGGGGGAGTCAGAAGGTTCAGGGCTTTTTTTTCTTTTTTTTTGTGTGTGCTGGGGGGGGGGGTCAAGTACCACAGACAAGAGGAAGGAGGGTGCGGCCCAAAAAGTTTGCAAACCGCTGTTCTAGTAAACATGTGACTGAGCTGACACTGCAATATTTCCTAACAGTCTACATTCGGAGCCATTTAAGCTTTGATTTGTTGGTTTTGTTTTGTTTTATTCATCTTTTTTCATCTGCCAGCCTGATAAGTGTTATTCCTGGGTGTTCCTGCCATTCCTGACCTGTGTGTCACAGCTGGAGAGCAGGGGAAATGGGTTAGCATTAACCCATCTTTATTACAGCTCATGTGTGTGGATCAGTCTCTTCAAATGTTAATTTCTAGCACTGCTGAAGAACCTCTTCAAACTGACAAGCATGAGTTGTTATTCCCAGGTACAGATTGCATTGAAATTAGAAAACTGTTCACAATATTACATATTTACAAATAAATTATAAAGCATACTTAGAAAGCTTTACTATGCGTCGATTACTGCTTATAAAATCCTTTCTTCTAACATTAAACCTAACCCTAGCACTCAGTGGCTGTTCAGTTGTATGCTTAAAGGATAAAAATTGCAGAATATTTGACCTGTGAACTACCTTATTTTGTAGCCATTACTGATAAGTGCACTTCCTGCACTTACAATAGAAGTCACATGATGAAAGCAGACACACATTAAACACACAATCATAAGAAAAAAAAAGTACTGAATGCAAACACCATTCTACTAAACTTACTGCATGTGTTACATCAGTATTTTGCTTATGTACTTAAAAGGCAACTTGGCAATGAATGGTATGAGATATCAGATTTATTTGAACTTATGTCTTATTCTGTAATGTTTTAATTTACTTTGTAACCTTTTCTGATTTAGGTACTGCATCTTAACCTAGTAACTTTTAGAAATTTTAAAACTTCTTTTTAGAAGCTTAAAACAATCCTCAATATATCTCTCAGAATCTTGTTAACACCTGTGTACAACCACTGGCCTCTCTGCAACAGCCTACCCCTAGTGGCTGTAGTAAATACTACATTTGTTCAAGTACTGTATAACCCAGGGCGTCTCAAACTCGGTCCTAGGGACCCCCTGTGGCTGCTGGTTTTCATTCCAACAGAGATCTCAATTACTTAACTATACTCTTAATTGGTTAACTAATAATTTGCTTGATTATACCTTTTTACTTGTTTTCAGCTCTTAAATAGTTGCAGAGTTTAAGTTACTTATAAAATGTTATAGCAAACATGAAATCTGCAACTGTTTAAGAGCTGAAAACAAGTAAAAAGGTCTAATTAAGCAAATTATCAGTTCAATTAATGGTCTAGCTAAGTAATTGAGAGCTCGGTTGGAATGAAAACCAGCAGACACAGGGGGTCCCCAGGACCGAGTTTGAGTAGCCCTGGTATAAACAGACTCTTACAGAACATGTACTTACAACTTAGACATTCCAACAGTTTGAGACCACAGGGGTACTTTGAGCTTAGAAAAGTCACCAGAGTGTAATGACGGAAACGATAAATGCTACAATGTGAATCAAAACAATGACAAGAATACATTAGTTAACGTAACTGTGATATTTCCTACCCATACCAGATTGCTCCTTAAAGGGTAGGAAGCCTTTTTATATATAATGTATATATTTCCATTTCCATTACAAGCTTACAATTATTCAGAGTTCAAAAGATTACTGAAGAAATAAAGAGATATACTGGTACTTACCTGTATTCTCTTTACTTGCAGATTAATCATACAGGGAAAGCACTTACATAAAGCATTTACAAAAGATTACCCATGTTCAGTTTACCGTTATTAACTACTGTACATCCAAAAAGAAAATAAAAACATTTATAACATATAATGTAATAATGTAATGTGTTCAGTTTAAGGGAAGCTAAGTTACTATCAATTTGGTGCATGATTCTAGAATCTATGCAACCCCAGCTGAGGAATTAAGCTGTAATATATAAAACTTTATGTAAATGAAATCAGAAGCTATAAGAAATAGCCAAATCAAAGAATTAAGATGTAACCATTTTGCAGTTTTTTAATGGAAATCAGAAATTATAAGAAATGATGGTAGGTGAACAAAATATACACTTAATTCTGATATTATAAAGTGCATATGGCCTTTACTAAGTGAGTCACTTTTGTAACACCACCTAAACGTTTTCCATCAAAGTCTGAGAAATGTGACATATGTACTCACTAAGCACATAGGGTTCCACAAACCAAGACACAATGTGCCTGCTTTCAATCTAAATAATCTTTGTTGGTATAGCGTATAATGTCACCATGACAATCGTGCAACTGAATCTTATCTCTGTGGTTCAGTGTACTGCTGTGCTGTCCAAATAACTGTTCACTGTTTAGAAGTAAAAAGGGCACAAGACCAACTGCTGGTTATACACTGTATATTATTTTACAATTTCTTCAGTAAATCAGAACATTTCACTTTTTTAAACTGATACCCTGAAGCAGTTCCAGTTCTTGTGAAATTAAACTAGCTGTCAAATTGCTGTAGGCGGCTATTAGGCTACACAAAGAACCGTTAGAACTGAAAGTGCTGCTTTTGATTTTTTTCCCTGAGGATCATTAAACTACAATGTTGGCTGTAAGGACTCAAGCGATGATGCTCCTGATATGCAAGGGGAGGGGAGGCTAGACCACTTCCACAAAGGTTTGGGATTTGTTTAGATTTTGCCCACATACACTCTCAAATCAAATTCTACTGCCATTATAAGTCACTAAACATAACACAATCTGAGGTGTACAACCACATCCACATACTTAATAATGTCTACAGGTACCCAAACACAAAATAAAGGTGTTCACATTTTTCATGCTTTTAGTTCATTACTATACACCCACCTTATTCTTGTTTATGGACATTCTGCTATCCTAAACACCACCAGTGATGGAAGTTTTTTTGTGTACCAACTATAAAGACCCTATATGTCAAAGCATCTGATATGGCCAAACACACTAGTATGAAAATCAACTGTGTATCAAACATTAAGACAGTAACACATTTTGCACACAATGTTCATATAACACTGCAGATAGGAAGTCACAACCTCAAATGGTTTCCAAGATTCAAGGCTTTGACACTGGGGGGCAGGGGGGCAGGGGGGCAGCTTTGCAAAATGAAAGAGTTGATTTTGTTGATTTTTCTTCTATGAAACCCACAACCGAACTTGCCACAGTGCAAGGCAAACATTTGCTGTATTTATTTTTAAGTGTTAAAATATGTATATTGACACTATCCTTTTACAAATGGGAATATTACACAGCAATCGGTACATTTCATGGAAATCATTAAATCTGTGATAACTGTGAAAAAAATACAGCCTTAGTAATTATGGACTAATATTGCTTGGCAATACTGAAAGTTATCATAAGGAAGGATAAAATAAATCGCTTCAACATGATGTCAGTGTCTGATTGAGTTTCAAATGAGTGCTCTGTCTGCACCAGGTTTGTTAAATATACGCATAACAAGGGCCATTGTGTGGGCACCAGGTCCTCTACATCTCTGATATTGTTTCTTACTAATCATATACCAGACATTCAAAATAACCATTTGCTGATTTTAGTAAAACAGACCATCTGCACCATCTGTCACAAACATTAAAGCCTTTAAAAAAATAAAATGTTAACAAAATATTTGTTCCAGGGATGTATGCCTGTTGCTATGGTATCATCTTCTTGTACTAATGAATGAATTTCAGTGAACTGCAGTGCTGAGATACAGTTTCTGTATTGAATATTTGAATAGTTCTTCATGTGTTGCTAAGTACAGTATATTAGTGAAACCCACAGTAATGCTTAAATGATTCAACAAGTATACATTTTGTTTTTATATGGAAACACTGCCAAAGAAGATAGCTCATTTATTTTAAGTAATGTTTTCATATTATATGGATTCCATGAGATACTAGAATGATACTAATTCCATTCAAATGTTTTATATATGGTTGTGAACAGGCTGGCTGTAGGGGTGATGTCAGGTCAGAAAGAAACACACAGACAGTACTGGCAGGTGTGCCGCTCAGTGCATTTAATTGTAAAAATAAAAGGTTTAAACAAAAACAGCACATGGCACTTGAGGCCAAAATAAATAGACAAACAAAACAAACAGACACTAACAAACAGGGTGAACGAACGTTAAACAAACAATTATTGTGCTGATCTAACTCAGCACGTCTAGCAATTGTAATTATTATTCTTTTAAAGCTTACTCCCGACTTTCTGTCCCGTTCTCTCTACACTGAACACCCAACCATGAGTGACTAAAACGTGCATATATATATATATATATATATATATATATATATATATATATATATATATATATATTGTAAGGCAGCAGGTTGAGTGAGACAGCAGGGAGGGGGTTAAAACCTCCCTGTGAGAGAATGTACCTTTGTTTGGTTGTTTGCTTTATTGTTTCATTTAATTTGCTAATTGTGTTATTGTTTAATTCAATTGTTTGTTAATTGTTTTATTAATAATGATCCCCTGCACCTGGCTATTATTGTAAATTAGAGCCAGGTGCAGGGTATTTAAAGAGGAGCAGTCAGTCTGCTCGAGGCTGCTGAGGAGAAGGAGGCAGACAGGAGTGCTCTGCTTCCTGGCAGTCGTAAGGCAAGGTAAAAGTGTGCTGTGTTAAACCTGCGTATATATATACTGTTGTGCCGGGATTCAATTACTAATGAATTATTCACTTGAATCCCACTTGAACTAATTTTGCAATCCCGTGCTCACATACTTTATCTGCACGTGAAGTGATATTTACTGCATTTACCAACATTAACGCACCACACGCAACACATAACACATAATCCACACATGGGCGGGGCACACTGCCACAATGGTGCATATGGGTCACTCATTTCAAATACACAGCTTTACTATACATACTGTATGGTGGACCTACATTTCAAAATTGAAAATGTATTTTCTTTCCATATGAGACAACCGTTTTGTATTTAAGCCATACAGCCATATTGGAATATCCAGGATAAAAGGATAAAATGGGTAAACAACAGTTAAAAGCAATACAACCAGCAACAGCTACCCAAGTAAAGACTACAGAATAACAATAAACAACCAGGCAACTTAATCGAATCATTTTATTTGGACCATGTAAGCACACTGTAAACCTAAATAAATGATACCATTAGGTGTCATCTAGACTGTGACCTGTGAAGAATTGCCATGCTGACAGATGTTACCAATGTTGCAACCCATATTTAGATATTTATGAATGCATGGCAAAGGGGTCAGTTACATCAACAACAGAATGAGTAATCATTTTCCTTAGGGACAGAGAAGAAAAAATAAAATACTGATTCATAAAATGTGGTACTAGTCACCCATTCATTGTATGCCCTGTAGATACAGACAGGAATTACTTTGAAAAAAAAATGCTGGTCTCAGCAGCCCTTTAATTTGCCAACGCTTGCCTCAGGATCTCACTTGTCACTGTGAAATGTATCCAGGTTAAACCTACTTAAACAAAATAAACAAAGAAATGGCTTTGTGTTGAATACTCTGCTCAAATGGGTTTCTAAATGGCATGTTCTTGAATGCTTTTTTTGTAAATAATTAATTTAGCAGCCAAAGGAAGACATCTCATTGAGACAAGGCATGTGGCATGCAGTCCCAGTCAACGAGTCCTACAGCTTACTACTTGGCAGCATGCAGTGTTTTTCCTAAGAAGGCCAATATAATTAACATGGATGCCATTTTAATTTTTGTGTTTGTTTGTTTTTTTTAATAAAAGCTTCCAAACCAAATCACAAACCTAATGAGTCGTATAAAAAGTGCAGAATGTTTTTTTTTTTTAGACTTCTCATTTATTGTGTTCTATCTAATCTGTTTTTAATATTTTTGTTAAGATAATACAGTTTATATATATATATATATATATATATATATATATATATATATATATATATATATATATATATCCAAGTTGGACATCTGAAATGAGCCTAGTTCCTGATAGTGGATGTTGTCCTCCAGTGAAACCTCTTTGCAACCTATTGTCATTGACTATTCAGTCATGGTGAAGTACATAATATCCACTGTTGTTCCAGAGGGCTTGTTTCACATTCTGAATACAATTAAATCATTGATGCTAAACCCTCAATTCACTGCAATCTGCCAGTTAAGCTTCTATTTTATTAAATCCCTTGCTAATTTCCTGGGCAACAGAACTACACAACCTTTTTACAAGGGCAGAAATACACTACAGGTACAAAAGTGTTTTTTAAAAAATTATGCCACTCTATCCCATTTCTGTTCAATGGATCAGCCAGGTAGTTTTCATATCAAGTAATTCATTTACTTATGATAAATTGCAATTGTTCATTATGTCACCCTGTGAAATAAGAAAATAACCAAAAGCCAGTAGATTAAGAATCTGGTAATGTACTGTAACATTTGGCTTTTTTTCATCACATTCTATAGTTGCTTCAAGAAGAAATTAATTGGTTGTGCAAGTGATTGAATGGTAAATACCACATATATCATGTATTGAACATTTAAATATTGAACAATGTGTTCTTTATTAAGGTGATAGCGTATAGGCGTATTTTCTTGGATGAGATCTGGGGCTCCACCCTGCTTTCCCTGTCAATCTTCTCCTATTTCCTATTTAACCCTTTGCGGTCCATTTATTCAGCGCGTCTCAGGCGTGTCAGGTCCAATTTGTTTTCACACGCGCTGTTTATTTTACACGCACTGTTTAAAAGTAATTTTATTCAAAGTAAAACAGGTTTAAACGGCACAGCATATTCACTCTAGACCCGGGTCTCACCCCATGAACTGAATATATATATATATATAGCCATAATATATACAAAAATGTGCATACCAAACAAATTAAACTTGTGCTACTTTATTTAAAAAAATATGAAATACTTGAGGCTAAAAGTTGGTAAAATTGGTTAAAAAAAGTACTGTAAGCTTTAATGTTATTTTATAATGTGGAGAGATTTTAATTCCAAACTTACATTCAGAGTCTGGAACACAGTCAAAGGAAGGAACATCTGCATAGGCTTTATATGATCTGCAGCAACTTTATGCCAACTACATTCAAATCAGTGACGTAAACAAAGCAGATGCCAACTTATAAAAAATGTATTTCACAAAATGAAATCCCAACATATTCAACATAAACCCACTTACCAACTTCTGAAAATAACCCCTTAAGTATATGAATACTGCATCCTGCAAGTATTGTTTGTAGAATGGGAACATGTCCAGACTAAAACTTTGACATGTTCTAGATCAGGTCTCCAGCGCAAAAACTTATAACAAGCCAAGCATCCTCCTTATCAGTCAGGACAAGTACAAACTTCTAATTTTCAAGACCTTTGTTCCTGAACCGAGGACAGAAATTTGCTGTAGATTAATAAGAAATCCCTCTGACATTGTGAGGGTTAACCTTGTTCAGTAAAATTATTCTTCATATTTCATTGATGTATTAAACTAGATTGATAGGCTTGCAGAGACAGACAGAGATAGGATGGAAGAAAGATAAAGACAGTGAGAGAGACACTGACAAACACATAAACAAGATTCAATTCTTTCAAAAGATGTTCTAAATAACATTTTAATAAAAAGTAGAAAGCCAAATAACATCTGTAAAATCGTATGCTAAAGTTAAAATAAACCTAAAATATATAAACATTTTTAGAATATGAATAGCAGAACAAGTACAGTAATTGTCTTTAATTGTGTACATATTACACTTCAATTAAACTGCAGCAGTTTCATTTTTCATATACGCAGTGAATTAGCTTTCAGGCTTATTAAAAGCCCAAATTCAATTTCGTGTTATTAAAAAATGAAGCACTTTTAGATCTCCTTTACTTTCAAACATAATATTTGTCTGAAGAAGCGGGAATGTCAAATTTGACACCATTTCAAATAGAACTCAAAAAGGTCTGTTGGTCAGCAAATAGTGACGTGCGCAGCTTGCATGCTGACAACTACACTATTATCATGCTTTCAGCACTAAAGCATGAAAATGTCATAGTACTGTAAATGTAATGAGAATGGAGTTGCATGATAACATTTCAAAGTAGTGCACTTTATTAATTTAGTATTTACACCCTATACAATATCCATCCCAAGTACTGGATATATCCCTATTATTACCCACATTGTATCATTAAGTACTGCATCATAAATCCCTCTTTAATTAGATTGTTTGTTTAATTTTGTCTACTCTGTTGATATGACATTTATAAATCTTAAAAAAGCACCTTGTTTATTTCTAAAGTTACAAAATCAAGGGATCACAGTTATTTCTCTCCTTTCAACGATCTAGTTATGAAATCTCTTTGCCTTGTTGCCTTATTTGATTCTCTCCGCTGTTCTAAATTCTCTGTCCTTCTCCCTTCATAGTATAGCTAGCATGCCCAGAGTGGGGGCCATCTCTCTGACGGGACCACCAGAGGTTTCCTCCCAAAACGGGGAGGAGGTCGTCTCCAATGAATGTTGAGATTAGTTTAAAATAAATAAATAAATAAATAAATAAATAAATAATCCATATCTGTTGTGCATTGGTGGCACAGTTGCAGGGTGCCGGGGGTATCTTTTGGGGGTAAATGAAGCTCACTTCCCAACCTCAGAAGACCAGGTGCTGCTGGATTTGTCCTCCGCGAGGACGGTTCTCCACGAGTCAAGGGGGACCCCCGGCCAAATTTAACTATCACTATCATCTTCCCAGTCTCTCCTCTAGTTCCCCTTTGGGGGAAGTATCGGTTGCTTCCCAGTCTTGGAGACCGAACGGTTCAGTCTCACCTTCGTGAGGGCAGCTCTCCGCGAGCCAAGGGGAATCTCCTTACTCTTCTCTAAGTTATAAGCACATATCTTCTATTATCAATTCCTGAGGTCTCGTCCTCTACGCAGCCCTCGATCATGTCCAGTGAATTGTTGGTATACAGAGTTGTCAAGATTGTTTACAGTTGTAAAATGAGTAATTTAAAATTCCCTGCAGAGGAAACATTTTAGTCACATTATTTATTTCCAGTCACTCAAGAATAGATTAAAAATGTATTTGCCACATTTATATGGAAAACACACAGCATTTTTGTGATTATTGCTGGTTTTGTGTTCTCACTGTCCATGCTATATAAATGTAAACTGACAATGAAAATATGGTGCAAAACTATCAAATGCAACTGATTCATCACATAAAAATGACCTTATGTTAAACCTAACTCAAGCTAGCTCTGTAAAAACTTAATTGTGTAAACAAGGGAAATCGAGGGACTGTCTGTCTGTCCACTGGGAGAATTCAATATATTGACACAAGGTCTCAGGTGACAAAACACACACCATAAAGATTCAATGGCCATTTGAGTACCACACTGTACTCAACGACTCTCCCTCTCTCAATGATTTCTGCTCTATGAGCAAGGGAAAACACAGACAGTGGCAGCAGGATGTGAACGAGGCGCTTGTACTGTAGCCAAGACCAAAGTCTGGACAATAAATTATTCTACAACATTGCTGTAGGGAAAACTGTCAGAAAACAAAATTTAGGCAAGTTGCACAACCCCTGTGGAAAAGTAATCATGTCACCATCTTGGGAGATAGACTGCTAACAATTTCAGTGGAGGCCATATTAATGTCATTCTTAGTGGTACAAACTGTAGATACAGTGTGTTAGACATAAGCAGACCTTCAGACTAGAAAATCATACTATCCCCCTCTTTTGTTTTACAAGTGCACCTGCTTGCCAAATATTAACCTTGAAAAGCCCTGAAAAGCAGTTTAATTATGCCTCTGTGAAAATACGAAATGCAAAATCAAGAATGAACCATTACAAATCTTAATTATAAATGCTGCCTCTGGCTTATATTTCAGTGTGTCTTCAACATACAAATATCTGATTTGCTGGCTGGGGATATAACTGTAATTATTTTTTTCCATCTATGTATTTTTTTTAGTTCCGCATCTCGACAAAAAATAATTTCTGTATCAACATTTTGATAAAAGAGGTAATTATAAACTGTGATGTCTTGATGACAGAATGCCTGTTTAACAAAGTACATGATTACCACCTTTGAAAATACTATAATGTACATTTACTGTAGTGTACATTTCACCAGGTTAGGAAGTTAAAAGACATATAGGGGTACACCATGTACGTTCATTCTACAGTAACTAGCACTGCAGTTATTCCACAAACGAGGATATCTGCAGTTGCTTAGCAATGTGCCATAATTTGGAACAGTGCAATTCGGCCCATCATTCTGTCATTGGATTTGAATGAATGCAAGACAGATTCCAAAATGAGATTGCAGCAGCACTGAATATGAAAAAGTTATTTGATGAAAGATCTCTATATAAATGTTTACAGATGTGTGTTTCGGTGGATTGTCAATGGTGGTCTTAGTGCCATAGTGTACAAGTACCCTTTCAGGTAGACTCTTTAGAAAGGAAAGTGGTTGAATGGGTATGGAGAATAATCTCACAGAGCATAATGGGCCATCTACAGTTGTCTTTGGCACATTTACAAGGCATCGTAATAAAGCTCAAATGGGAGAAGCAAAACAAAATGCAAAACAGATCCAGAGAGACTTGCAATATTGAGATGGTATATCCCCTTTCACTGAAAGAACAATGTATGACAAGAGCGTAGTTTCCAGATTTTCCACAATGGTTGTGCAAATGAAGAATGTTTAACTATATGTAACGTTATGTGAGTCTCATTAGACACAAGATTAATGCTATACAAGTGCCAACAATAAGACGCATTTCATCCTGTCACAAACGTTACATGGCTGAGTAATGATTGGCACTGCTCTCCAAAATAATGTCCAATTTGATCATTTTTTGGCAGAAAAATTATTAAGTGAGGCGAAAGCTAATTCATCATGTCATACATTTAACAGCACTCTACTTTATGAAGCATCCCTTGTCAATTGCTGTGGAAATCAACTTTCCAGCACAAAAGCTGGGAAGCACCCAGGCTTTGCATCTAAATGAAGAGGTGGTTTTACATTGACGCCCTGATCCAATTACACAGTAGCTGAGTAAGCAGTCGTCCTCTGATCTAGCTCAGTAAAACAAAACCATATTACTCCTACACTTTCCCCACGATGCCCTCTATACTCACTCTTAAATTCAAACCTTTTCTGAATTCAAACGATTTAACAACCTATAACTTAAAAATCAAGTTATTGTAAAAAGTACAATGATGTTACTACCGTCTTAATAAAGGAATGTTGCACAATGGCAGTGCAAAATACATTTTTAGTTTAATTTCACTGTCAAGTAGCTGCATAATTACTGTAAAGGGGTATTAAAGGGGTGGAGAGAATGTCACCTTGCAGTTGAAGTAAAACCTGAAAGTAAAGCATAAACACCGAGGGCTTTCTTTAAACTAACATGGTAGCAGTTTTAAAAATGAAAATATAAGTTTGCAATAATGTGCTTTTATCAAAACTACACATGTGAGACCTCTGGGTGATTTATGCAATTATTTAATTAGCTAAAACCCCTTTAACAGAGCCTGTTCTCAATTGTAATGCTTGCTGCAGTCATGTGGAAACAGGGTCATATAACAGCTTAAATGCAAATGATTAAATCACCAACACTCTTGAGAGTTACATGAGTGCCACAAAGATAAAACCAGAGCAACTCAGTCTCAGTATAAAGAACAGAAAGAGTATTTCAAAAAAATAAATGGGAACTTTAAATGTTAATATTGCAATACATTTTATTTCAGTATTCAGTATCAATTACAGCAAAAAATCCCTATGCACCTGTTCCTGCCAATAGCTATGCACAAAACCATGAGGCTCATCAAAAACTTCAAGTTTAAACTTGAAACTATGGTCAAATTAACCACCACCATAGAAATGTGTCAACTTGCCTCTGGAGGAGGCACTGTGGAGGTCAAACAGTATCAGCACTGTACATCTATTTAGAACAAAAAATTCTGAGTGGCTGATATTGATGAAAAAAATGTAACCAAGCAGAGGAACCAATGAGACATTCAAAATATGATTCAATTCTTGAAATAGAACAGCAAAGTGACCAGGTTTAACTGTGACACTACATCATCAGAGTAGTTCTTCCTGCACATTGTCTTTGTAGACAGGCAATGAGGCTTCCACTGTGACCCAGCATGAACACCCACTTAACACCATTAGGAACTCGAATATGGTTTAGCAACTTAGCAGGGGAAAGTAACTATAGCAACAACAGCGATAAAAACAAGGCATGAAAAGCCTTTTCCTTTTGCCATGGCCTGTGTTGTGCTTCTGGGAAGAATACCCCACATATATTGTTCTGCACAGAAAATTGTATCCTATTACATTGTATCTCACTGCATTAAATGCAAATTAATTGTATAAATTACTTCCTATTTGGTAGCAAGGTTCATTAGTCTTTGTAAACAGAACATCTGAAGCATTATAATGACGAAAACAACTTATTCTGTTGTAAACACATTTCTAAAGGATATAACAGGAATTACTTGCACTTTTTCACTTGCTAAATTACAATTTAAAGATGCTATCAGCTTACACAAGTCTTTTTTCCTCTCATTTGCCACACTAAACACCTGTCAGCATGTCTGCTTTAGAGCCTGGAGTAGCTAGGATAATAAACAGCACTACTGCATGTCTCTTTCACACATCTTGATCTGTGGGATATATTTGTATATAGTCTCATTGAGCAGTTTATTTCAAGTAAGATAAAGAGTGCAATAAAACATTGTGGCAAAGTGGCTTGCAGTGTACAGGTGCAGGAGTGGTGCGGTGATTAAATGAAAGGCAGACAACGGTAATCCCAGTGCAAGTGGTTTAATTTATAATCCTGGTCAGGTGACCGTAAAAAATATTTCCCAGGCAATACACAGCAATGGGTATTGCACTGTTCTAAATAAAGGAATTGCCGTTCCTAATAATAAACACAGTCAATAGTACACGCACAATACACAAACACGGTCACCAGTCCTGGGTGAGTGCTGTTGTGCTCGTGGTGCTAAATACAATTTATCGTGGTAACAAGTGAAGTGCTGTCCGGGTTTGTGCTGGCCTCTGGCGACATCTATGGACGTGCTTAGCCGTCTACTAAATAACAAGAAACAATTAGAGACAAAACAAACAAACACTCACGATACGATTTCACAAACACAGGTCCTTCCGGGTTGTTCTTAACCAAAACGAAGGAACAGATTACGTTGCTTTGTCCCCTTCTTGTACCGTCACACATGACCACTTGGTAAACGATTGCAGCCACTCCTCCAATCCGCGGCTGCCACATCGTTTCCCTTCCGGATCGATGAGTTAGTGCACCGAAGCTCCGCCCCCTTTCTAGATGACCGACTTCCTTTTAACCCTGGGAATGAATTGTCAGGCCAAACAGTCCAGGGTACTCTGTTCCCATTACTTAGCACCCTCACAGGTCGGGAGGGAGATTTACCACCAAAGATCATTCTATTTCTGTCACAAACATATATGTAATTATTCCCCTAAATGTTGGTCCGATCCTTTCAGGGAACATCACTGTCAGGCAGCTACTGTAAGACATGAGAAAGTGAAGTCTTTGAAATGACGTCAGATGACTAAATGAATACCTTTGCATATACACAAAAGAAAACAACATAACAAGTACATTTTGCTAATTTATTACAATATACAGTATATACAGTATACTACTGTAGGGTGAAAGCCTACAGTTAAACAATCATAAATACAAATATTGCTAGAAATAAATGCAAGAATGGGAATTACTTTTGACAGTGTAATTATATGCATATATATTTAATTACAAAGCAGTATTTTCTGCTTGTTTTTCATTGCATAATTTCATTGCTAAAATATTTTTTTTTATTTCTCAGTTTTTGCCGTAATAGTTACACAACTGTTTATTGCTATAAGACTCTACAACAATGGTTCTCATTAGTTCAGGTTTTTATAGAAACATTTGTCTTGTTGGACTTATGGCTTATACTGTATGGCATGGGTGCATAAATCCGGTCCTAAAGTTTGGGAGTCCTCCAGGTTTTATCAAATAATCAGGAAGGAGGTTCCATTGGTTGAATGAAGTAATTTAGGATATAGACAGAACAAAGACCCTCTGTGCACTCCTGGGCCATGTCACCTACCTGAACAGCATAAGAATAAAAAAGGGAATGTTCTTCAGCATACTTATTGCTTAGCATTCGGTAATGTACATTTCAGAAAATAACATTCATCACATTTTCAGAAAATTTCTATGTGTTATATACAGATTGATAATTGTATGACAAGGTGCACAGTTAAAATAGGTTGTTGTTTTTGCTAGGATATTAAATCCTATTAGAGCATTTACTTACAAAATATCTTGCTATCCCTGAATAGGTAACAATCTCTTCAGACGGATGTAAAAGATGACAGCTGTACTCCACATATTTTCCATTTACTACCAATGCAGAATGACTGGGTGGGGACACTTGATTTTACCACCAAAAAATGGTTTTGGCAATGTGGTACCAGTCTTGGAATTCATCAATGCAGAAACCTATGTTAGGTGTAAAATTGAAGAATAAAAAATATCCAGTTGTTCTGCACTGGTAAATTAATAATACCTATTTTACATGTACAATTTTAACATTAGACTATTATCTTCTCATTAACACAATGTTAGTAATTTAGTAAGCAAAAGGTGTCAGTAGGTGAAAGTGGCAACACATAAACCGTCCCCAGTTGTTCTGAATTTATTCATCTGTCCCAATACTACACTGGAGTGTATAGATGAGCCTCTGCTCAATTATAGACAACTATATTACAATGGTCCATATAGTGCAGTCTACAGTATAAATGATTTCTTTCACTGGGTAATCATCATGGGAAAATGCAGCACATCAGACTTTACAACCACACTACCTTCATGATCTTATTTATAAAATATATTCTGCTCTGCTTGCAAGATGCCAACCATTTAATTTCAATAAAGTGAAGTGCTTGGCTTCAGCAAATTGAAATCATTTAGATAAGCAAAGTCTGATTATAGTTTTCCACGAGGGTCTGTATCTGTATCAATTAAAAGTTGGTTCTTAGACAATACATGACTTATTCTAATCAATATATGTCTCAAAAACTGAAATGTCCTTTATCTGCCTATGCAGTTTGAGCACTTGCTACCTTATTTAGAAGCACGTAAAATATGCATAAACTTCTAAATGAATAATTACTTTGCAATTATTACTGCAAGGCAACGTTCCAAAAGGTCTTAGTGGGTCTAGGTGTAATTAGTTCTAGAATAGCAAAGACTTGCAGTAAAATAATTTCTTCTTTGGGTATTGTATATTTAAGTAAACCAACCAAATAGACTCAGAGTAAGATAAAAAGGAATCTGTCCTTTACTAAGCGTGCTTGCACCCTGTAGGCTGCAATATGACCTACAGTACTATATACTATATAACAGCTAGTACACCAATAACGAACCAAGTAATCCTAGGACAGCATTTTTACTGTCCTTTCCAAACTTATTTAAGTTACATACAAATTCAAGACTTGAACACCACTATTTGACATAATTAGGCCAGTTTACATGTGTGATTATTTCACGTGAATCAACAATACACGTCAAACTTGGCAAGGAAAGCTCATGGAAGTGTCCCAAAAAACAGTCTCAGTATATTACCGTGAAAGTCTCAATTTCTTGAGAGATTCTAGGAAAAGCTTGTGAAATCACATGTCAACACGAGTGTCAACTCGTGAAATCACATGTCAACCCCACTTTTTTCTCCGTCTTCCCTAGAACTTTGCATAATGCTAATCATATACATATCTAAATGTGTTTGTAAAGTATCATACAGATTGTATTTACCAAGTTTCTGTTTAAAACTATTACTAAAAATGTTTGATAAACTGCATCGTGGGCTTGTGGATTCACGTGGTTTCAGTTACTGTACAGTACTTCAGAATACACTTGCAAATAGCTGTCCAATCAACTGTCAAAACGTCTTTATTGTAAAGTACTACAAAGTACTATGTTTAAATGTGTATAACTATACTTCAATGTAATTTCTCCTAGTTACTTATGTCTGAGCAAAACATGTGTCCATCCTCCACTTACATCCGTTGGAGCGATGAAGGCTTGAGTGTTAATATCCATAAGGGAAGAGGATATGATGAGGCAGCTTGATACAATACACAACACAAACATTGTTTAACCCACTCTCAAAATAAAATGTAGTGTGGAATTTTCGCGACTTATTTCTTGGGAATCAACAATATTACTCAATATTCCAATTATCTATTAAGCAGAAGCAGTCATACAAGTACAGTGCAAATGAGGATGCTATATTTGGTATAAAGAGATGCAAAACAAGCTAATGAAACAAAAAATGTGATACAAAATAAAAGTACACTATAGGGCTGCAAAAATAAAGATAGCCGTGCATCTCTAATAGCAGGACCCTCTTCATATCGCTGTTTTACAATTCTTGCTGGAGGCTGAGGTAGCTGTTCCTCTGCTTGCCTGAGCACCTCCTTACGGTCCTGCACAGATTGTGCAGGATACAGCAGGCTGGAATAATTTGGGGAACAAGCTTGTGGTTCACTTCAGTACGCTTCAGTAGTATCCACCCCATCCCTTGCAATAGCCCAAACACCTGTTCAACCACCACTTGGATTTGGCCCAGTTTATTATTAATAAAGATCTAACACCCCCCCCCCCCACCCCCCCCCCACCCCCCCACACACAGATTATGTGTGAAAAGCAGTGTGGGCAACAACACTAAAAAATAGTAGGGTCTGTCCATCAGCAAATCAGATCTTTAATAACCATTTATGTCAAACATGGTGAACGTGGATTCTTTCTCGTGAAACTTTTCTCTGCTCATGTAAACCGTATTCTGTGGACTTTAACTTAATTTAAGTGGGCCTTCAGCATGGCTAATTAAAATCTGCCCCCCTCCCCTTCTCCTTCATCTGCATAGCATTCCAAAGGGAAATGAGATGCTTTACATGTAAACACAAAAAGGCACCATGTCCACGTTTACTTCACGAGAAACAGATGTCTCAGGAAAAGCAAACACTTATGTAACGTAGCCTATTGAAGCAGTTATATATGGGTGAAAACTGCTCTAAGAACTAGGAACATTGAGAATCTCAAAATGAATTCATAGGAAAGAGGTCAAATACTCATGAGATGGATATATTTGTTCATAAATCAAATCAGCACAAAGTATCCAATTGATGAGGATTTATATTTCTCAGGAGGACTGGAGGTACTTATGTGTAGATTCACAAATTAAATTACTAGGAGCAAGAGGAGAAATGGTTATTTATAGGACTGCACTTGAATTTCGTAGAGCCCAAGTATTGTCTAAGTAAAATATGCCTCGCCTAATCTGATTTAAAAAAATATATATATGTATAAGAAAAAACTTGTTAAAAGAGATATGCATTTATCTTAGCTTTGAAAGGTTTTATCTGTTAAAAGAATAGGTAATGATCTGACTCAACCTAAACTTCTATTAACATTTCTGAGAATAGTATCTATTAAATGATGAAATCTAAATTAGTACAAACAAAGCCTGGTTTTACACAAATTAATCATATTACTCTCGCTTACAGTAGGGGGTTATTTTCAAAACATGGTAAATTAACATGTGTAATTTAGAGTTACATATACTGTATGTATATAGAAGTATAGATCTGTCTTATTTTTGTATTCAGTCCCAAATGTATATTCTGTTTTGCTCAGTTAATTTATGTTGAATAAGTAAATGTAATTTGCTTTCTTAGTTCCAGAGATCTACTTATGGTAAATAACCAAGTTTTAAAAATAACCTTCTTTGTACCAAGATCTCAGTATTATTTAGCAATTTATAAAACATATTGTTATATTTCATTCCATTTGTGGAAGCATTTAATAAAAAAGGAGATCTAAAATAGGCTTACATTTTCTGAATCAACCATCTTCATCATGGATTGTATAATGCACTAGGGATACCACACTTAGATTACTGTGTCCAGTTCAGTACCAAAGGGACATTCTGCCCTGGAGAGAGTCCAACAAAGAACAACTAGAATAACAATCCCAGGGCTTAAAGGAATGAGATATGAAGATAGGAACATAGGCTCAAACAATGGGATATATTTAGCCTAGAACAAAGAAGAATAAGGGGGGACATGACTGAAGTCTTTAAAATCTGAAAAGGAGTTGACAAAGTTAACCCAAACCAATCATTTAAGAACAGCACAGAAACCAGGACCAGAGGACACAATTGGTAATTAAGTGAGATAGACTTAGGACAGAGGGAAGGAAACACTTCTTCACACAGAGAGTGTGGAGGCTATGGAATGGTTTATCTAATCATGACGTTGAGACAGAATAACTTGAATCATTTAAGACTCAACTTGACAAAGTCTGGATATCAATCAGCTACTAACCAGACAAGCTTAGACAGGCCGAATGACCACCTCTCCCTCGTAAATATATTCATGTTTTTATGTTCTTTGAATGCTTTGACAATTGTAAAACCAGACCCCACAAATCAGCCCACACCAGTCTGAACCCAGATGCAGTCAGCCATACTGCAGCTTGGTAACCTCACAACCTTCTGTGCATTAGAGAAATAGCTGGAGCTTCACCAATACTCCTGGTTGATAATCACTCCCAAATGATGCTATTTAGCATTTTGACCGTGCAGAACTGGAACTGTTTCCCTGACTGAGCAAACACCTTATTTAGTACTCCTGCTTAAACTGCAATTTATGAATGGCTTTCTAAGGCACAGAGTTATCTAGGTGACATGTCTAGAGTCTGTGCTGTGTTAATAGAATTGTATTGAAGCAGTGTGCAATGTGTGATTATACACTGTTGTTGCTGGAATACTGAATTTCGTTTTCACATGAGGCACATCTTTCCTAAATTAAATTTTTCTATCAGAATATGTGATAACAGACTGCATTTAAATTGAAAGTGTATTAACCCAGTAAATACCTTGATATAACCAAGGAGTTTTGGCATACTATGGTATACTACAGTATTACTGTGGTCATTATTGTATGAACATATGCTAGCTTATTTCCCTCGCTCCTAGACTACCAGCAACAAATAACAACAACAACACATTGAGTTTGTTTCAGTTCTGACTGGTTCATTTGGCTTTATAATTAATACAATCAACAACTGTCCCTACAATATACAGTAACACAAGACAGGAAATATATCTTTGGCCACATGTATCCATGTGGAGCCATTAGAAATAAATTATACTGTGTGAAAAACTGGTTTCCTTGACAAGGACATTTGAATTAATTAACTGCTTTATTTACTGCTAAAACTGAATTGAAAAGCAATATAAATAAATAACAACCTATAAAAGAACAGACTGACAGCATGATGCATTATTTACTCTTAATGTTCAGTTTTAAATTTTTTTTATTACAATTTCCACATAAAAAAATAACAAAAAAACAAAACATCCACATTTTTTTGTAATTTATTACAAAAATATTATATTCATTATATTATTTCAATGTTGTTTTATAGTTCGATTCCTTGCTAGGGAGGGCCCGAGACAGAAATATTTTCTCTGTCATCTTAAAATGGAGCTGTCAGCTCACATGTACTGTTTACACAACATTAGCTAGGTCAAAATATTTTTCAACTTACAAAAGTTTACCACAGCAACTGCAGTTTCAAATACATTTAATTCAGTACATCTAAAGATTAACCATGTTTGTGTGTGAAGACCTTCTAAAGTTAAGCAGTAATGAGAAAAAGCAAGGCTGAGATAAAACACCACATGCAAACAAACCTCAGTGATGTTCTTCTTTGATGTTGTATTACATGCAGCCCGCATCCACCCCCCACACAGCAACAAACGGTCGCATTTAATAGCCATATCAAACCAGAGGCAGTTTATGTTAAAATGATTCTCAGCTCCCAAAATAAATATTCCCATGCATTATATTCCCATGCAGCTAACTCAAAATGATGCCTTTTAGTGAGGCACGCAAGTGGGTAACACAGACTGGTCATATGTGAGAATTATATAAAGAAGCAGCTAGAGTATATCTGCATGTACATGTTCAAAGAACAGTGCAGGATTACTGCTCATGCTAATCCTTTGTTCAATTAAACTAATATTTGAATGTTATTTTTATTTCTACTGTTGTATAAATGTATGTCCTCCTGTGTGTATATAAGAATTAACTGTGGTATACAATACTGTTAAGCACAGCAACCACTAGCAATGAAGAAATGTAGTATAGGTAATGATTCTTTAAAAACAAAACTGTACTGGAGTGAAGCACTTTTTTTATGAATACGTCACTCTTGACCCAGAAGGGATTATCACAACCTCACTTTCACGGGAAATAAGGTCACTTGTGCTGACAAACTGCATTTTTTCAGCCAAGAAAACGGAATGCCTGATGCATTATGGCACTGATTTAACAGATTGCTGTTTTTCGTTAGAAAAATAAAAAGTGTGGCTCCCCAAGACAGCTGATCCTATGAGACAGGAGAGCATGCAGTTACACTGTCTCTCTTCAGTTGGTGTAGTCAGCTTCGGGTTTCTGAATATGCACCAGATATTGAGAAATCAGTCATTTGCAAAATAAAAGGTTCAGCTCATATACAGTAGGTCTTATGAAAGGTCACATATTTGTGATGAATTAGCTCTATTTGCTAGTTTCGCTACATATTTTCATGGCGAGTTTGCAGCCTCAGTAAGGCAGTAAAAATGTCAGTGCCTTCGCTTCCAAACAGCTTTTAAATCACTCCATTGAGGAAGTTAATTGGCATTGATTGGTACTCATGGTGGGGGAAAGCCAGATTTTCTTGTTGTGAAACTAACACATTAATGAATGTGCTTGTTTGGTTTTATTTAAATAACTAAAAACATCTAAAAGATCCTGTACCTGCACACCCCTGATGCTCACTGGCTACTAACCAGGGTGCAACTAGATATTTAGCCTAGCCGGGGAGTAAGAGCTGTAAGCAAGTATAGAATGTGGTTATAGTACTCCCTGGAAATACAGGTTCCAGTAATGTGTGAATAATCACTTGCTTCTCTCTGTTAAGCTGCATCCACACTGGACGCGAGTGAAGTCGCCAAATGTCAGTCCACACCAGACGCGACTTGGAAACGATCCAAAAGACTGGATATAAATACATGACCCCGTCCATGCATTCCTATTGGACATACTAGAGATGGGCTGTCCCATTACAAAACAGGGCTTGTTTTGATAAAAGGTTACCACCCTGACCTCCAGCAACTCTGTTGTAAAATAAAGGTTGGACTTGTAAAATCTATAGGTCAGAGCTATTGAACATGCCTATATTTCCAACAGTTTTACTGTTATCATTATTATTAGCAGTAATTATACAGATGTAGTCGTAGTATTTTTTTTTTTTTCGTGGTACCAGTAGTAAGAGTAGTCTGATTTGAAGCTCGGTACATCTGCAGCGGTCAGCAGACAGCTGGACAATACTAGTATAGTTGAACTGATATTTTCAACAAAATAATGTCATTGTTATACATTTATATATACAATTTACTGCAATCTCAGTTGTGTTTCTTTACAAATTCCTTCTTTAATCCTTTTTGTTTATTAACTTTTTAAAGTATTTTAAAGTGCAACATTATTATTATTATTATTATTATTATTATTATTATTATTATTATTATTATTATTATTATTATTATTTCATTGTTGTTGTTGTTAAGCACTACATAATCACCATCTTCATTATTATTATTATTATTATTATTATTATTATTATTATTATGCGCAGGTCACCACTTACTTTATATTATTATTTACTTGTACTTTTAAAACAGTCCATCAGTCACATCAGTAAATCAGTCACATATGACCTCATATGAGCTCTTTCAAATGACACCAGATTTATTCAAATATCTTTAAAAATGACAAAGTTACAACATTTTAAAGTCCTGCATAAGAGAAAGCCTAATTCTGAGACATGCATGAATAAAGTAAAGCAACAATTTTCTACTATGTACATCTGCTATGGCAACGCATATTCAGGTTTATGCTAGACACTTAAAATTTGGCAGGCTTTAAGAGATTTGTCTAGTCTAATACTTTAATTTGGAGAGTGAGACACTTATGTATTTTTATTTTATTACCTTGCAACCTACAGGCCCTTAAAAAAAGTTGAGAACAGGATTCCATTGGATTCTATGGGATTTTGTCTGGGCAGCTATTTGGCTGTTGGTGCAAGTGTGATACGGCTTGCTCATTAAGTATCTCACATGGATCTTTTTATTTATTTATTTTTTTTATAAATTTAGTCTTTGCCAATTATTTTTATTATTTTCTCCCAATTTAGAATGGACAATTATTTTTTAAGCTCAGCTCACCGCTACCACCCCTGCGCTGACTCGGGAGGGCAAAGACGAACAAACGCTGTCCTCCGAAACGTGTGCCGTCAGCCGACTGCTTTTTTTCACACTCCAGACTCACCATGCAGCCACCCAAGAGCTACAGCGTCGGAGGACAACACAGCTTTCGGGCAGCTTACAGGCATCTTACAGGCAAGCCCGCAGGCGCCCGGCCAGACTACAGGGGTCGCTGGTGCGCGGTGAGCCGAGGACACCCTGGCCGACCTAACCCTCCCTTAAGTTGGAATGAAAACCAGAAGACCCTGCGGCCCTCGAGGACTGGAGTTTGACTCCCCTGCTGTAGGTGGTCAAAGATTATTGTCTTGAATGCAACCAACAACAACAAACAAACAAACAAAAATAACACAAAATAGAAATCCACCAGAAAATGACATGTACATGCATAATAGCCAACTAGCTAAACGCCCAAGGTAATCTATTTGCTTTATACAATCTTTCATGAATTAAAAGGAGAAGTTCAAGCACCTGATGTTGTTGTTAGCTGTGTCAACTCTGTTTTGGGCCAATGATTTGATGTAATGTGCAGAGATACATTTAATTATTTACATTTTGTACTGCAGCTGACCTCAGAAGAATCCCAGTAGAATGTTCTGAAATTGGTCTTGAGGTTTTACTAAATTACATCCTTCACATTAAACATTGAGATCAACTATCAGTTAACCTAAACTTAATTGGCCGGCCACTGAAGAGTCCTTGTGGGTTTATTTATTAAGTGAAAATAATCCCAAACGGTCAATGCTGAATCTAGTATAATAGACTAGGTACAGTTTATTTATACCAGTAAGTATAAGATCTTCATGGAGTCATGTCAGCAACTCACAAAAAAATAAAATAAATTAAATACAGACAAGCACTTGCAGGCAATATAGCCAACGGTTTTATATTTTGTATACATAAGTAATACACCACCCACTCGACATATCACGGGTGTCGGGGTCCAATATTAATCCACTATATATATAGAGCTGCGATATAGCGAGAGACCCATAAAAAAACAAATAGGCTAACAAATAAATACTGTACAACCACTCCCTCGTTTTATCAGGGGCGTCAGGGTCCATTATAAGTCCTCTACGCAACCCGCTTTTTCTCATTTTTTGTATAAATAGCAGCACACCGTTTTAATTCATACTGTGGAGGGTAATTGCTTCTCATCAACTTCAGTCTCCAATTAATTTCATCAGTCTTCCTCTCCTTTCTCAAATGCACAAACCCACTGCATTGAAATAATCCATTCCCAACATTGGAGGCTTGCTGCTAGGGAGCTAACGTCACTGCCCTGTGACTTTTGCTACAACGTTGCTGCCACAAGTGAACACCATGTTGGCTAAAATAAAAACCGCTTCAGCAAGTAGATATTTAATTTGCTTTGTGTTATTGTGCAATACGTGTGTATATGATAGCAGTATGATATTAATGTTTTGTTTTTAATTGTTTTGTATATTTTTGTTTGTGATGTGCAGTACAAAATAAAACAAACAGTAATTCTAAGTGCCTATGTATATTGCAGCTAAGGCATATGCAGTTAGACAGTACAAATGGGGAGCCAACTCCAGGACCGCGATATGTCCAAATCTGCAGTATAGCAAGGGGCGATATAACAAGGGGTTGGTGTACCAATACTAATACTAATGCTAACAACAACAACCACCACCACCACCACTACAATAATAATAATAATAATAATAATAATAATAATAATAATAATAATAATAATAATAATAATAATAATAATGATGCATCTTGAAGTGAGGCATGATCCAAATGCTCACAATTCAGGTTTGTGACTCAACATGACTGTAGCATTCATATAGTCACTGTTACCTAAAGATATTTATACATGAAGCATTCTGAGATCTATTTTAATGTGGTAAAAGGCTAATTCAGCTTGCTACTAGAAGGAATAATACACTTTCGAGCCCCCGACATGAGAATAAAATTCTGACTTAGTCTTTCACAGTTCTGACTTAGAATGCTGTGTCCTTTCACAATTCTGATTTAGAATGCTGGGTCCTTTCACAATTCTGATTTAGAATGCTGTGTCCTTTCACAGTTGTGCTTTAACTCTGCTTTACCTCACAGGAAAGGTTAAAAACTAACAGGGACGTGGCTACTGTAAGGGATGAATTCAGGTCACAGCATTTTATATTATCGTATCCTTAGGCAGAAGGATAACTCAATTTTCCCATTCTCCCTGCTAGTAACAATAATCCATCCCTCTTATCAACTAATAACTAGCAGTGACATAACAGCATGTCACAATCACCATGAAAATAAATATACAGCACAGCCATGCTGCCATGGTAGTAAACAGCACATTAAGTAGAACGACAAGGGGGCTCCTGTAGTGCAAACCACTGTTTTTCTCAGACTTGCATATGACACATTTTTCGACGAAAAGCTCTTGCCACTGTATTTTTTTTTAGTGTTAGTATTATTTAATACACCACCATTGCATGTTTTAGTTATGGATGAGTTACATTTTATTAGCGCTATCAGTATTATCACTTGCCCCCTTTTCATTCTACTAAAGATTTTGTACTTATAGCAGATACTACAGAAGCAACACTATGTACGAAAAGCTCCTGATGATTCCTGGAAACTAATTACTCATACTAGTTATAGTTCAAGCTTACTCCAGTGGACTAGCAGCGATCATTGACCTACAGCAAAAGAACCAAGATGCAGCAGTTTATCTACAGTAATGTGTTTGATATATTTGCATATCCTGAACAACCTAAATTCTCAGCAAATAAAATGCTACTAGAGCTAATAGGAGGTAATAAAAAGCATCTGAATACATTAGTTAGCACTCCTTTGAACGGATACTTTATATCCACATTTTTCTAATATTTAGTTTCCAGTTTAATGTATGTGTGCTCACTATTTTTTCAAGCCATTCTCTGTGGAATCTGTACCCTGTTATAAAATCACAGTAGTTTACTTAAACTCAGTCATTCTGTCCTTCAACTTTATTTATATGTTATCCATGATGAGAATGCCAGAGTCATTTTAATCCACCAGGAATCCTGGAGGTTTTGAAAAGGTAACATTCTTGGTACATCATTTTTTAAATTTGATAAACCAGCTATCCAGAAAGAGCTTTCTCAGATGATGACTCAACTGCAGATTAACTGCATTTGAATTCTGATTCTGATTCTGAAACTCATTATCATTCTAAGGTTAAGTTCCATTGTGAAAATTCAACCTTGAAAAATTATAGTACCAAAAGTACATTCAAATTGAAGCGCCTACATTGTCCATCACAGAACCATTGTAAAAGCTAAGTAAACCAGTATATTTGCATAATAGATTTTTACAGTGCTTTACCATGCTTACAGTATACAGCAGAATCCCTTTATTTAAAAAAAAAACCCTATAGGCCTGAGTAAAAGATCCATAATAGAGAACTGGTAGAGTCAGCTAGTTTCTAGAGCTGGTCAAATGAGGGAGTTTACTGTATTACACTGTACTGTACTGTAAACACTGTATTAATTACAGTGTTTACAGTACATGGTTAATCATGGTTTTACTTACATGGGATTTTTTTAATACAAAAAAGACACAGTGAGAAAAAAATACCTATGTTAAAATAAAAATAAAACCATTGTCCTCTTATAGGTCAGACAATAAACAGTTGCTTTGCTTTTTAACAAAAACATAGTAAAAGAATACTGCAGTAGCAGTTAACTGGCTGCGGAATACCCCTAGTCTAGACTAAGACAAAACAGTAACATTGTCCCCTCTGTGTGATGGGTGCAAGATTTCCATGGTCTTCACAGGTCATCTGCTCAGCAGCACAGAGTAGACCCTTGAGCAGACATGTCCAAGAGAACCTCAAGCAGTATGTAATACAGTATCTCCAGTGATACAGCCTCAAGTGCGAGAGACCAGCTGCAGTCTGTACTGTACCATGTTCAAGGACATCACTTTGAATACTACCAAGACACATTGCTATAGCAGCTGTTTTAAAGGCCCTTAGAATATCTTTGTCCACAGACAATTCAAGTTGTATAATAAAATACAACATTCTCAAGTTCACTACCTAGTTACAGAATGCAGCTCCTAATAACCTATTTCTTATAAATATACTATATGCCTAGTCAGTTTAAAAGGGAACAAATGCCCTACTCCCACCACAGTCGTTCTGCATTCATAGACAAGTGATGCATTTGTGAGCTGGCTCATTAAATTGAAAATATTTGAACAGCCGATTATAGTCTATTCAGGGATAACAAGGTAGTCAGTAGACTTTTTGTAACTTTTTTTTCTATCCACAAACATCAATATAAACTCAAACATCACTCAATCATGGACTAAGGCACTAGCTGAAACATTTGTTTAATTTATTTTTAAGTTTTACCTATTCACGAACAAAAGAGCAAACCATGAACACCGCAAAAAAAAGCTAATTGTTACCTCAAAGAGGTCACTCAAAAACTTTTCATTGATTTGAACAGCAAAATTCTCCCTGAAGCAAGACTTGACAACTGATAGAAATTAAGGACTCACTTCAACTAAACAAAACTGAAACATTAAATTGTTCATCAAGGAACCAAAGAAAATCGAAGTAATTTCATTTTCAGTCTTTTCTATTCATGTTATACTATGCTTACACAGTATTATATTACTGTACTATAAATAGCTAGGACTGCTGTATTTGTATTTCCACTAACAATAATCCAATGAAAGCAGAAAGAAATACAGAAGAAGAGTTTCAAAGACCAGGAGACCATTAGCATTTAGTTAAGATTATTAATCAGGATTTAGATAATATGTTCTGTTCTAAAAGCAGCACACGTAAACAAGAGGGAGAGAGAGTCAGAGAGAATAAGGTAGGTTTAAAGCACTGAAATTAGCCTCCCAAGCCCCACAAGCCACAGTGGCTGTGTGGCAAAGTGGTTAATAGTGTGCAGTAATGCAGCAGTGATCAATGATCTGACAAACAACGGTAATCCAGGTGCAATGTTATTTTATTTGTACAATCCAAAGTCTGATGACAAACAACAGTAAACAATAACAATGAGAACAGGCAGTACAGCGGCGTGTATTGCTCTGTTGTAATCCACGGGTTGGTCCCAAAATAATGACAGTCCCGTTTCCTAAACACCCACACGTAACACAAAACACAAACACAAGTCCACAGCGAGTCGTTTAGTGCTTGCAGTGTAAATACATTTTATCGTGAAACAAGTGCAGTGATGTCTGTCTAATAATAACAAACAGTAATTCTTTAGACACGACAGAACAAAACAAACAAAACACTCACGATTACAATACACGGTCTCCTTCCAGTTCAGCTTTAACCATACAAAGGAACAGATCACTTTGCTACGCCCATTTTTGTACTATCAATCATCACCCATTGGTTAACTAGTGCAACCGCTCCTCCAATCCGTGGCTGCTACGTCATTTCCCTTCGGGGTCGATGATTTAGTGTATCGTAGCTCCGCCCCCTTTCTAGATGACCGACTTCCTTCTAACCCTGGGAATGAATCCAGGGCACTCTGTTCCTTTTACACAGTGCCTTCACAGGTCGGGTGAGAGATTTATCACCAAGAATCATTCTGTCTCTGTCACAGGCTGTCATTAGCATCTACAGCAACTGCCTCTGCCCATCACTATATATGTGTAAAAATAGCATTAAAGAAGAAATAATGTTGAGTCAATTGTTTACTGGGGTCTGTATTTTTTAAATCTAGGATTAATGTGATAACTTGCCTTAGCCACACTTGAAGCGTGTGTCAATGCATTATCAAGCCTTTCACAGAGACAGTACAAGGTGAGTGAGGGCATGACTCCCTGTTAAAACGCTAAAAAGCAGAGAAACCCCTCTCCCCTCATCAGATGCTTAAATTGTAGTAATTCCTTTTAAACACCAGGGGTGTTCTTGGAGTGGGGCTCTAATATACCTCATAAAATAGAGTTAAATTCAACCCCTACATTTTGTGGGATCACAATTTGCTACAGAATTATACACAAACTTTTTGATTGTGCAGTGAATGAAAAAAGTGGCAATGGGTATCACAGAGATTATAGGCTGAACAGGAAGCTTTTCAACTTGATGGTCTTAAAATCGAATAATTTACACCAGTGTAAAGATTTATATTTTTTATAGACTAATACTTTTTTTTAAAGAAATCCTGGTGACTCCACTGCACAGTACTAAAGTGAGAATTATCATAAAGTGAAGACAGAAAACAAGAACATAACATATTCCTCTGTTCTTTCCTTTCATTGTGTAACAGAAGAGGATCAATAGGTAATAACATCAAAGTGCTTTCTGATAATAATGCTACACAATTTAATGTTGTGGAAGTTTGGCCAATTGCTTTGCAATGCACAGGAGCCTGATTTTGTCATCCAGTGAAATTTCATAATGCACCCTGAGCAGTGTTTCATAATGTACACTGAGCAGTGTTTCATAATGCACCCTGAGCAGTGTTTCATAATGCACCCTGAGCAGTGTTTCATAATGCACCATGAGCAGTGTTTCATAATGCACCCTGAGCAGTGTTTCATAATGCACCCTGAGCAGTGTTTCATAATGCACCCTGAGCAGTGTTTCATAATGCACCCTGAGCAGTGTTTCATAATGCACCCTGAGCAGTGTTTCATAATGCACCCTGAGCAGTGTTTCATAATGCACCCTGAGCAGTGTTTCATAATGCACCCTGAGCAGTGTTTCATAATGCACCCTGAGCAGTGTTTCATAATGCACCCTGAGCAGTGTTTCATAATGCACCCTGAGCAGTGTTTCATAATGCACCCTGAGCAGTGTTTCATAATGCACCCTGAGCAGTGTTTCATAATGCACCCTGAGCAGTGTTTCATAATGCACCCTGAGCAGTTTTTTTCAAGACAAAAGATGGTGGCTTTTCGCTCTACTTTTATTATGACTAGCCAATAGAAGGTAACAAAGCAGTAAGAGGAATCAGAAAGCAAACCCAACAGCAATGAAAATGGCTGAATTAAAGCAGAATAGAAGTTACTATACCCAATGTAATTGATAAAGAGCGGGGCTATGGGGGGCTGCTGTAGCTGGAACATTTCACAGGCACTATTTTTTAATTCTCAAAGTTAATAGAAATCATTCATATTCTTCTTTGAATTGCTCAGTTATTTTATAGCTGTGTAAAACCACAATGTGTCCCTTTCCTGTCCTGAGGATGCTAGTTTTCCCAACAGGATCAGCTTTCTCATTCCCATGCCCCTATCACTTGGTACGAAATGTGATATTCTCAGTTTATTGTTATTAAGCAACAGTAATAGTATTGCAATGAATCACCACTAGCTATGTATGTTGTGTCATTCCAAACTGCACAAGATCCATTTTACTTGTACTTAAGGTTAAAGAGTAAGTAGTGGGGTTCCAAAAAATATAGCGTTACACATCGCCACGTGTTTCTATAACTGTTTAAATAACGTAGTGTACTGATAGTGTAAGGATTATTGACAATGTTGTCAAACAGGTAACACACCAGTAACAATCTATGATGTGGTACGGAACTCAAAAGCCAGAGCACTTGTTCTTATGTTTTTTTTTTGTTTTTTAATAGCTCTTCCTGCAGTGATTTAGATCTCAAATCCCAGTGCACTAGTGGCCATCTTAAAAAAAAAGGCTTTGAAACAGACTTTAAAGTTATATGTGTAAAAAGTTGTCAGGATGTTAACAATGAAAAGAAGAATTACAGGTATATTATTTAAACACTTGTAGCAACACATGGGCACGTATAACGCTATATTTTTCGGAAGCCCGCCACTTACTCTTTAAAAGGCACTAGTCAGCAGGTAGCCCAATATGCTTAGGAAGTAGTTTAACTTACTGTAATTGGTTGGTGCCATCATATGTAATTATAAGTACTTTTTTGTGTTTCCAGTAATCTGGAAATGTTTCTACAGGAGAAGAGGTCACTGTGTAGGCAATGTACACTGCATGACTTGCTTCAATAAGCCACACAGTGTGCATTGTTGTCAAATAACGCACACCTCGGGCGCACTGTGAGGCTGCACTTTTAAACTTTGTATTCACTTGTATTGAATGATTGCAGTGCAAAATCACTATAGAGCTGTAAAAAAAACAAATTAAATGTTAATTCGTTTTTGAAGACATTGAAATGTATTTTTGTTATTTATTCATTTTTATACTAAAGTGTGTATTTATTTCTGTAAATTGAGTTTCAGTGCCCACAGCATTTGTCACTGCAGTCTGGGGCTCCACAGTCTACCGCGCAATTCTATTTTCTATGCGTTTGAATAATAAGTGTTGTTTGAGTGTTTGAATGATTATCAATTATCCATGTCACCTTATTGAAATGAATAGGGGGACCATGTTTGCCATGCTACAATAATAATACTCGTTTGATAGAATTTGTATTTCAATACATAAGATAATGTGATCTATTTTAATAATCTAAACAGTGACACATCTATAGCATCGTATAGAGCATACCTGGTAATCTTGCCTTGCAAGATTAGGTTCAGCCTCTGTGGTTACGATACCTGAGGATCAGTCTACTAAGGGGACAAAGTGCAAAGGAATGTAAATAGTGACCACAGGTTCACAAAATATATTTAGTGCTGCCTTGAAACTGAGAACTACATGATCCACCCCTTGATGCTGGATTTCACTGAAGAATAAACCTCATCTCCTCCCCTAATGAAGAGGGCCGCTGGAGAGATCAGGCAGATTAGTCCGTCCACACAATCCATCTGAAAAGCCTGATAACATGAAAAATTGCATTTTAGTGGAACCAATGCCACAAAATGCTCATGGGTCACAGCAACACGTTTGCTTAGTTTGTAGCTAACCTGTGTGTGGTTACAGTTGCTGCAGCAACTTAAAGGTCATATTTCATCTGTGAGTAATGACTTCAGTTTAAATCTTGCCAAAGTAAACAGACAGTATTATCACTCAAAAACATTCTGGTGTAACCACGGATGCCTCGCATGCGAACAGCTTTTGGTGCTCCCAGGCTTCAGTTGTCAGCGTGTTTCAAAACAGCCATCTAGAAAACAGCCATCTAGAAAACAGCCATGGAGTCTGTTCTTTGGTAGAAACTATTTTCTTTTTTTTTTTAAGTACTTTTTTTGGAAAATACAAATGACACATTACAAGAGGAGAACATAAATGAACCCAGTTTGTGTTTTTTTTTTTCTTTTTCTTAGCCTACCCCATTTAATAATTCAATTTCCAATAGCTCTATTTTGAAAGTGCAGAAGCATTGTGTCTAAACATATTAAATCTCATCTCAAGAGTCCTTCAGCTCTTTAAGATATAATTTAAATGCCATTATAATACAAATAAAAAAAGATATAATTTATATTATCCACGGCATTTTATTGTGTAAATCAGATTACTCACCCCTACAAAAATAATAATAATAATTTTTTGTTTTAGTATTTCCCTGACATTTGACAAGTCTCTCATACTCACTAATGCTCATACAGCTATACTGAATTCCTCGTAGGTCTGTCTGAAACCTTTTTTTTTCTTTCTCTGGCTAAGAAATACTTATTTTTCTTCAGTATTTGAGAAAACACTATGAAATAATGTTCTATAACTGAGTTCTCTAAGTGTACTATCAAGTACCCTTGGGATTTGTAAAAATCAGTTGGCAAACCAAAGACTCCCAGAACTCTAACTTGTCAATAGAAGAGGATTCAATATTTCCTAATAAAACTTTTCGATCAAATTAGTCAAATGTCTCCTGGGATTCCTGTGGTTCAGTTTTCATTATAAGGATGTAGTGAAATACTTTCACTGTGAACACATCTCTTCTTTATTTTATTATTTGCTCTGTTATTTGCTATATATATAGGTGGAACCAAAAGAACGGCAACACAATGACTTACCAAAGATAAGTACAGCTTGGGAACTGATTTTCCCTGCTTTCCCATCAAGCCCTGACCTAAATAAATGAAGCATGTGTCAGGTTAATATGTAGCTAACATTACTATCCAGAAGCCAATGTCACTGGCTGATAAATATGGTTGGAATCAGACCAGAAAACAATGTCTCCAGTCAGAACAGCATAAAACAAGGGACAACTATAGACTAAGCTCTATAACTAGTCCACAAAAACTGTAAAAGGAAATTAAATTTGCCATGTGTATTATACCTTGTCAGAGACTTAAATGAAATGCAGACCGTTATTACAGGTCATTTTCACCAGCCATTACAGATAAATGTGGTGGAAAGGGGATGTGAAAAAGCAACAACTTGGACTTCAAGCACGACTTACAGAATGAAGCATTAATGACGGGTCTGTAAACCATATGCACCACTGTAGTGCAATTTTGAGTACCATATGAGGAACCAATTTATTTACATCTTTATCAAGATTCTTTATAAACAGTAAAAGAGAAAACTTTCCATATCTTCATCTGAGCTTTTATGTAAACCTCTGTCAGCACAGCTCTTCTTGCTAGAAAATAATAATTTCACTTGAAACTCTGAGCATTTACTGACATTAAATACTGACAACAACAATGGTGATAATGGCAAGTAAGTTGTTTATTTATCTATGTCATTTGCAATAAAATAATTGCTCAATCATGAAATGATGTGGGATGATATAACAGATTATAAATGGAACAGATCAATGTCTTTTAAAAGTACTTAGTATACTAATACAATGACTATTTAAATCTATTTCGACAAGATATAAAGACATAATGGTTTAAGGTTCTCAGAAAACACAAACAACAATGGTGAAACAGGCTGATCATCTTCTTTTAATAAGGAATAAAAGCCCATGTTTATGCAAACACATATCTGACATTTTTACCAGCCTGTGAAAACAGTGTTCTTCACATGGATTAAATAAGGTCCAAATATATATTTTAATACTGCCACAGAGGTGTGGATTAGTATAGAATACATATTTGCTAATATTGATCTGAGAATACAGAATGAAAGGTTGAACAGCAACCATATATTTTTTCACATTCTTTATAAATGGGTTCAGTATGCAATCAACGTACATGTTTTTTTTTTAACTTGCACTTGTATGTGTTTCTCTTGGTTGACTGTGAGGATATCATTTCATCTTTGCTCACCTTTATAAGAGTTAATCAATAACAATATACTGTGATGAGTCTATAGATATTAAGAACGCAGAAAAAAGTAGTTTCACTAAAATGCATCTTTGATTCGTTTGAATATTTTATTCTCGATATTCCCCATGCACATTTATGCAGATTATTAATTGCAGTTTGGATAGGATTTTTTAATATTAAAATAACCACACAAATAAACTAAGATTATTGAAAATATTAAATCAAACAACCTTTATCAAGCCATTCAGATGTGTGCAGAGCTCAATAGGGTTGTGTAGATTATCCTGCAAATGTACCCGATTTAACAGCATATGTATACTGTAGAATGATGGATTCCACTTATATTTTAAACAACAGGTAATAGTCCTGGCGATGTTAAAAAGCAATAAAAATTGAAAAAATGAGAATTCTATAAATTAACTTTCTGAGGAGGGAAAGAATGTGGTATAATTATATTTAACACTACAAGGCACAGAAAATGTTTCTTCAAATCATCTGGTTTATATTTTCTATATAGTGGTCTGTGGGTTGATTTTCATGATCAGTCTAACTTTGTCCTCTTCACCAGATAAGTTATACTAATGTACTGGATCTTCTGATTAGTGCGTTGCAATTGGGACTAGGTGTGTTCAGTTTGTTGGGATTTTCTAGTCCTGAAGTTAGTGCACTTGAAGTGGACTCAACCACTTGTACTCTTGTATGAAACATAACAGGTCTCATGTGGCTGAAAATCTGATCATGTTTTTCCCTGCAGCACTAAAGACTTACATGATGAATAATTAAGAATAGGTCTACAGTAAGACACATCCTATTGCAAACTGAGCAGAGAGTACCCACTGATTTAATTAGGCACACTGGATACTCAAAACAAATATAACACTGTACTGTTACTCTTCTGAAATATTCTACCATGTTCACTCACAGGAACACTACAAAATATACATCAAATGTACAACTGAACCAACAATTGATGTCATAACAATACTACCCCAAAATCTACAGCCGTGTGACAGTTTCAGTCAGACTGAGGTTAAAGGGAAGACCTCGCAACCCTCCACATAGCTACTGCTGTAGTTCTAACCACAAATGCAGCCATAAGCAAAACCACCACTAGTTATAAAGTTGAAAATACTGTTACTGTAGTGCTAAAAGCAGCACACAGTAGATAATTGCTAAATACAGCAGTAGTGTTATTATCATATTCTACACAGTAATAGCTAAGAGTCCGCAAATAAGTGCTATTATTTGTTAATAAATATTCATACATACATTATACCCTTTAAATGTGTGCATATATATATATATATATATATATATATATATATATATATATATATATATATATATATATATATATATATATATATATATATATATATATACAGACGTGCTCAAATTTGTTGGTACCCTTACAGCTCATTGAAATAATGCTTCATTCCTCCTGAAAAGTGATGAAATTAAAAGCTATTTTATCATGTATACCTGCATGCCTTTGGTATGTCATAGAATAAAGCAAAGAAGCTGTGAAAAGAGATGAATTATTGCTTATTCTACAAAGATATTCTAAAATGGCCTGGACACATTTGTTGGTACCCCTTAGAAAAGATAATAAATAATTGGATTATAGTGATATTTCAAACTAATTAGTTTCTTTAATTAGTACCACACATGTCTCCAATCTTGTAATCAATCATTCAGCCTATTTAAATCTAGAAAAGTAGTCACTGTGCTGTATGGTATCATTGTGTGCACCACACTGAACATGGACCAGAGAAAGCAAAGGAGAGAGTTGTCTGAGGAGATCAGAAAGAAAATAATAGACAAGCATGGTAAAGGTAAAGGCTACAAGACCATCTCCAAGCAGCTTGATGTTCCTGTGACAACAGTTGCAAATATTATTAAGAAGTTTTAGGTCCATGGAACTGTAGCCAGCCTCCCTGGGCACGGCCGCAAGAGGAAAATCGACCCCAGATTGAACAGAAGGATAGTGCGAATGGTAGAAAAAGAACCAAGGATAACTGCCAAAGAGATACAAGCTGAACTCCAAGGTGAAGATACGTCAGTTTCTGATCGCACCATCCGTCGCTTTTTGAGCGAAAGTGGGCTCCATGGAAGAAGACCCAGGAGGACTCCACTTTTGAAAGAAAAACATAAAAAAGCCAGACTGGAATTTGCTAAAATGCATATTGACAAGCCACAATCCTTCTGGGAGAATGTCCTTTGGACAGATGAGTCAAAACTGGAGCTTTTTGGCAAGTCACATCAGCTCTATGTTCACAGACGAAAAAATGAAGCTTTCAAAGAAAAGAACACCATATCTACAGTGAAACATGGAGGAGGCTCGGTTATGTTTTGGGGCTGCTTTGCTGCGCCTGGCACAGGGTGCCTTGAATCTGTGCAGGGCACAATGAAATCTCAAGACTATCAAGGCATTCTGGAGCGAAACGTACTGCCCAGTGTCAGAAAGCTCTGTCTCAGTCGCAGGTCATGTGTCCTTCAACAGGATAATGACCCAAAACACACAGCTAAAAGCACCCAAGAATGGATAAGAACAAAACATTGGACTATTCTGAAGAGGCATTCTATGAGTCCTGATCTGAATCCTATCAAACATCTATGGAAAGAGCTGAAACTTGCAGTCTGGAGAAGGCACCCATCAAACCTGAGACAGCTGGAGCAGTTTGCTCAGAAAGAGTGGGCCAAACTACCTGTTAACAGGTGCAGAAGTCTCATTGAGAGCTACAGAAAACGTTTGATTGCAGTGATTGCCTCTAAGCGTTGTGCAACAAAATATTAGGTTAGCGGTCCCATCATTTTTGTCCATGCCATTTTCATTGGTTTTCTTATTTACAATATTATGTTGAATAAAAAATCAAAAGCAAAGTCTGATTTCTATTAAATATGGAATAAACAATGGTGGATGCCAATTACTTTTGTCAGTTTCAAGTTATTTCAGAGAAAATTGTGCATTCTTCGTTTTTGGTGGAAGGGGTACCAACAAATTTGAGCACGTCTGTATATATATATATATATATACACACACATATATCATACCATATATGTGTTTTTAAATGTATTACCATTTCAGTATTCACGGATATACAGCACATTTAATAAAGCTAACAGCATATTAGCGGTTGGTGCAGTCTCTAAGCAAGCCTTAGTAAGACGGTATTTCTTTTTTGAGACAAGTATAATATCTTCCCCCTGAAACATTTGGTTTAATATTATTAACAGCAAATATTTAACAAACTCATTGTTTACAGGGGGCGATCAGTGCATATCTCTACTGCATCTCTAGTGGTTATTTTATACTGGCTTCATTGTAGAAATCCCACCAAGCTCAGGCTTGCTCACAAGTGTGAAAATCGTATTGTATTTTACACAGTATCTTATAATATATAAGATATATATGTTGTCTGTGTGTGTATGTGTGTAAATACACATAATTAAATAGTATAGCTCATTTTAATATGAAGTCATCTCTGATACAAACTATCTGATGCAAATCAATAGCTTCTATACATTATATATATGTTAAATATTATGCAAATTCAGAGGGTATAAAGTTTGTATTTAAGAGGTGGATATCTTTAGAAATGTCTGACTTTAAGAGATGTCTAACCCAAGAATACATATATATATATATATATATATATATATATATATATATATATATATATATATATATATATATATATAGGGCTTAAATGGGGCTTCTTCATTAACCGTGCATCATGATTTTGCTGTACATTGTTGGAGCGTTTGACCACAGACTAATATTTACTAATGGAATTGGTTACATTCTGGAGCGTTCCACTTATGAAACCCAATGAGCTTTCTGCTTACAGCTTGGGCTCAGTAACAAACCTCAACCAGCTGCTAATTAAGTAACGTCCCTGCAAAGTGTTAAATCAAATTAATCGCCCGGCAAAGTCATTGTTCCCTTTTTTCTTTAAAACATTAACAACAAATATATAAAAGTTTTTTTTTTTTTTGTTTGTTTTTTTACATTTGGAAAAACGTGCAAGACTGGTGGAAACTGGAAAGCCAGTAATAGTGTAACTGACTTTCCAGTTTTTGTACTTTTGTTACGTATGTTCTGTGCAAGTGGCACAGAAAATATAGTTGCTTTATTACATTTTCACAATGCACAATATACTACAATGTATATTGTTATATTAACAACAAAATGTACATAGTAAAAAAACAAACCACGTTTCTTTTATTGTATGATATACATCTGCCATTGTATGCGACTGTAATGCTTGTTTTAAGTTACTTACGTTCCAAGGATTTCCTTGAATTCAAATACATTCTTGATTTCATCAACGTGTTTTTTCCATGACACCTTACTGGTCTCTCCGTTTTCCCGAGCCATTGCAAAGGATTAAGAAATGTTTGACTACTCCGAGTTAATAAAACCGTTTTTCTTTTTTATTTCCACGAGCTCTTTCTGCTGTGTGACTTCCTGCTCACATTAACCCAATTGATCAGAGCTGCAATTTATTTTATTTTCCCTTTCGATATGTCACCGCCCTTTTTCTTTTTTCTGTTTTTTCCTTTTTATGCTCTTCTATAGAATATGACGCGTCTCGATGCTGCGCAGACCACTTTGGGACGCTGTGGCTTTTTGTCTTCTTTTGAAGTATTTGCACCTGTTAGGTTCTTCTGTCGTGCAGCTAATGCTACTGTTCGGGGAGTTATTTATGTATTTTAAATCACTCTTGCTTATCAGCTAGAGTCTTTTATAAGACGCAAATGCTTAGCAGCAGTCTTAAGTCAGGTTGCTTACTCCGAGGAAATATATTTCATGTACCATGCTGGTTGTGCTATCGGTTGTTATGGCAATGAGATAGAAAACGAGTAAGATGCTGTTTAGTGCTCACTGTGTGTGTGTGTGTGTGTGTGTGTGTGTGTGTGTGTGTGTGTGTGTGTGTGTGTGACTGAGTGACTGGAGATAATTCGCATTGCACCAAAACTATACACACACACACACAGACACACACACACGTCAAAGGCAGGGGGATGTGCTTCAGAGAGCAGACTGGATAAAGAGGAAGCATGCTGTTCTGGATTAAGTGAACGAGTACGAAACAAACAACAGAAGGCTTCAATACATTGTTGGCAGCAATTCATGTCGTCAGCAGCAACTCGTTTTTGTAAATGCCTGGCTATGATTTCCTACAAAGTGCTGTTGCAATAATGGTTTGCATGTCGGTTTGTGTTAGACTTGTGTAGGTAAACGGCAATGTGTTTCATAACGAACACAGTTTGTGGAAAATGCAAAACTATTCCATGCTGCAACTGGTGACATTATTTTACACCTCATCTGAACCTCAACCTGAGCAATGAAAAGAATATTGTTGTGCACACAAGATTCCAACTGTGTTTGGTAGTTTAATGTAAGAAAGGAGCTTCTTAATGTTGAAGCTGGTACACTTTAAAAATGCTTTTGATCCATAGGCTGTAGATTAAGGCTATTGGTTGTTTTCCTAGAACATACCAGATATATATATATATATATATATATATATATATATATATATATATATATATATATATATATATATATGCCTCAACTCTGAGATAACCAACACCAGGATTGAGTCTTATCATTATGACTATGATTGCTTTGGTTTTCCAGACAAAAAGAACGACAATCCAGAGCATCCAGGTTATGTTCCATCATTGTTCCCACACAAAGTCGCAAAGAGCAGAGAGGTCTGAGATTGCCCTGGCAAGGAATGCCACTGTGGTAAACCCTAGTCAGGAATGCAGTAAGAAGTAGGCACCACCTAGTCCCTTTATCCTTGTATTTTAATCATTAACATGTTGCCCATTCTATAGGCCTATGACAGCAGTAATTAATTTATGAGGAAAAGAATGCCATTCATTTAATAGCTACACTCCTAACACTATGTATTTCTGTATACATTTATATGAATATATATGAGGGTGCACATCTATTGCTAGAAGGAAGAGGATCACTGATCATGCTGATGCACTAGCAGACATCGCCCATTTATGTGTACCAGCAGTATAAGCAGAGGCAGAACCTGAAGATGACCTGCTTGTTCCATCTCCTGAGCTGCCTGAACTCATTCAGGAAGTGTCTTATTCTGAGCTGCATGAGAGGACACCTCCATGTGCTATATGTATGAAGTGTCCACTTCATTGCACTGGTATGTAGTGTCACTAGTGTTATAAATGTTATGTGTTATAAATAAGATATAAGGCTATTATATTTACGTTATGCATGACATTATTATAGCATAAAACATGCAATTCATTAATATCACTCTTTTAGATATTGTTCACAGCATCATAAATATGTTTATTATTTTCTTTGTTGCATTATTGTCATGTACATATAGTGAGATACATTATTGTCCGCTATTTTATCCCATCACCTTTGTTTTAGGAATGCAAACACCACTAGACAATTCAGAGAGAATGCAGTTTACCAAGGACCTAATTGACTACAGACAGCAGAGAGATGAAGCATTGGAGAAAGTACAATTGCTGGAAAAGCAGCTCTATAAAGTAACAATCGGAGAAGAGTTTATCCATGATGACGACAACAAGTCTATGTACTTCACCGGCCTGACCTGGATAAGATTGTTGCAGCTGCTTACCTACTTGCCTAGTTTCATAGGTGCCAGGAGCAAGCACAGCATCCCATATGGGGATCAACTAATTTTGACTCCCATGAAGCTGCGAAGAAACACAGAAATTGAGGTGCTAGCTTCCCTACAGCCACAAACATCTTCTCTAGATGGGTGAACTTAATGCACGCTACACTTGGTTTTCTTGTCAAATGGCCTGATAGAAACCACGTGTTTCCAAACATTCGTTCTGTGTTCAAGCAGAAGTTCAGGACACTCGCAGGAATTGTAGATTGTTTTGAGGTTTTCATAGAGAAACCAAATAATCTTAAGGCACAGGTACAAGTGTACAGCAATTACAAGAATATTCAGATATCTTAAAATACAATTTGAGATATCTCTAAATGATAATTTGGCTTCGATATGATCACAATATCTTGGTGGAGGTTCTGCTAAGCCCTGTTGGCATTCAGGTTATTTTTATTACATCATGGGTAACACTTTAAAATAACGTCCACTTTAAAATTATGCATCTTTTCTGAATTCTGAAGTAATTAATTTTGAATTGAGCTCCGTTAATTCAACTGGATTTAATTACCCTTATTCATTCCAGGTTCCTTTGTAACAAAATATGTTGATAAAATATATAAGGCATGCATTCGTGCATGAATTCACACTTCTCACAATCCCCTGGTGGGCAAATAAGAGGATATGAATTAGTAAAGAATAAACAATAATAAACAATGAATTCATTAGTAACAGATGGAGGGGAAATTGGAACCTAAATTTTTCTAAATCATGATGAAATAACAGTACTGAATTCAAAATGAATTACTTCAGAATTCAGCCATTATTTTAAAGTGTTACCATCACTGTTATCTTAACTTACGCCATCCATAAATGTTTAGATCTATATAGAAATTGTATTTGTTTGAGTGCTATTTTTTGTATTTGGACCTGAATATATTGTACAAGTATATAGGTCTTATTTTGAACAGCATTGTTCAATTGTGCTGCTTTAAATACAGTATTAAAAGTACCTATAAAATATTCCTGCACAGTTGATGAATATTCTAGCTGCAAACTACTGCAGGTATTACCACAATAATGTATTCACCCCCTATATTCAAGACATATAGGGTTGGGCTAAGTTATCAATCATGCAAACACAAATCAATACAGGTCTTTGTTATTCTTGTAATACATTCCAAGAGCATTACCAAGTCTAATAGTAGAAGTTAGTTTCATTAAACGGTTATACATTCCAAGGAAAGATAACATTTTATTCAGTTTATATCTGTGCTGACCTAATAATAACAATACTACACATAGTTTTTTTTAACAGTTTTCACCCTTCAGATGGGCATATTTCTTTTGATTATAAACCAATGTTATAAAATACTAACAATTAAAAATATATTACAAGTTTGCATTACAACTACTTTTGTATTTACTGTACTCTTTTTACATCACCAATGCAGTTCGTGTTTAATACATGAAATTCTCTTGCATAATCGTACTCATGTATGTGCAAGTCTCAATTAGGATTTCTACTTCTAAATACAACATTTGGACGTAAATGAACATTATTTGTTTTATAGTGTTAAGTAAAATATAACTCAAGTTCATACTTCTAGCAGCAGTTCTAATGCATCACGTACTGGATAGCAATGCATGCTGTGTGGTGTATGAATCCTGAAGGAAGCTTTCAATCTGCACAAAAGAAAACGTAAGCTCTTTAGTTTTTGTCATCAGAGCTTTAAAAAAAAAAAAATCAGCCAAACAGAATATCTGGAGGGAACATAATCAAGAGAAGGAGACAAGCTTTTCAAAATACACATTTAAACACTACATTTGTAATAAATGTGTCTTTACAAATTAAGGGAAGTTTTACTTTTAAGAACAACTACACAAATATAACTACAAACTACAAGCTATTACTATAAAAGAAACATAATAAAAGTCTGACAAACTTCAACTACAACTCTTTCTCAAAGATAAACTACATTATATATCTATCTTATGGTAAAAATTTCATATTAAAAAAAAAAAAAAAACTAAGAAAACTTCATCGACACAATGCCTGAGAATTGAAAGACCATCGTTCGTAAAAGAATGGCTCCCCCCGGTGGCTGAAAAAAAAATTCTCTTAAAAGACGTGTAGTACAGTAGGTATGCATATAAATCATATAGGGACAGAACAAAATAGAGGTATTTGCTTTTATTTAGCAGGTTAAGTATATTTAAGCATGATATAACAAATCTTTTCCAATCAAAAGTCCATATTGTGGTACACAACACTGTATGAATACCTGAGGCTGATAAAGCGATATTACAAACATGCTACATATATTGTTTCAATTTACAAATAAAGACAATTAGCTTGTCCCAAAACACACTCTGTTAAGTCTTTATAACCAAAAAAAATAAAGTGCAGGTCTATATACAATAATTGTACTATGCATATATTTTTCATTAATGTGTAGTTTTACACTTAATAGTTTTGTTTCAGCAGTTTTTTTTAAGTTCAAGCCAACACTGTGAAAGATGAATGTTTAATAATCTGTACATCTAAATGTATCCGTGACCATTTTATATTAAGTTACCCGATTTGCAAATACCTTTTCTTTCAAAAGGTATATAAAACAAATCACTAATTTTCTTTGCTACAATTGTTTTCAAGCAAATGACAAATAAAATGTAGACCTAATTTATTCTGTACTTTAATAAGAAACGATTTTTTAAAACATACATTAAATAATAAACCAAGTTATTAAGTTAATGTTCAGACTGATCAATAAATAAACTAAAACAAAATCAAGCACATCTACTGATTGAAAACCCCCCTGTGCTTTCCCTTGCTTTTCTTTTCTCACTTTCTTTATTTGTAAAATTGTTTCACACACATATATATATATATATATATATATATATATATATATATATATATATATATATATATATATATATTTGCATGGTGTATGCAATAAAAAAATCATCATGCATTCATCATTTTTTTTTTTATTATTTTCTTTACAGTTTCAAAAAGATACATTTCTACATGTTTACAGTACACCTTGCCATTTAATTTTTTTCTAAAATAAAAAGCAATAAACTTTTTAGTCATTCTCGATTTTGGCAGAATCCCACCCCCTCACTGGCCCATCCTGCTTTGAGAAACAATTTTCCCTACATATCTTCATCAGATTCATCATCTTGTTGATTTTTTTTCTGGAAAAAAAAAAAAAAATCTTATTCCTCAACAAATGACAACAAACTAAATAGAGTAATAGTGAAAATACAGTACATAGAAATAAATTAATACACATTTAGTATTCTGAGATCCACACTTACTATTAGTATACAGCTTTCCCATTGAACTAGTCCAAAGTAACCTTTTAAAGCTTAGTTATCTGGTCAAAACATCCCACACAGCAGCCTATGTGACCAAGTAAAAGCTTAACCAAAGCCTGTTCTTTTATTAGTGCCATAGATCAGCGAAAGAGCATGGTGACTCTTACCAGCTTGAGAAAGTCAATGAGCTTGTATGTATCCTCTCCCGTGGAGAGGTCCACAAAGTCCCTGGGTATCCGATAACTCAAACAGGGACTCGGCTGGACTGTCACATCGCTGGTGGTATAGCGAAATGCTGGAGAGTCCTTAAAATCAACAAAACAATGAGTATGTTGTAAGCCAAAGATTATCTTTGGAAATTTGTACAAGAGACCAATTAACAAGGAATGGGGAGAAATACTGCATTAAAACAGTAGGAACTGAGGGATTAAAATGTTATACAAAATCAGTTATTTAACCAATGTAATATTGAAGACACAATGATTAAAACCTGTCATGTTTGATATTAAACGATCAATCCATGTAAATGCAATTATATGTCAAAGGGGTTGTAGTAGAATAGCTTCATCAATACAGAATTTAATTACCTGAAATTAAAAAGTGACTAAGCAGTAACTAAAAGTGACACTAAACTCTTGTTACAAAGCAGTTTTTAAAACCCAGATACAGTTTTTGGCAGGTTATAGTCTTGTATACTATCTACACTTCTAAAACAATTTAAGATCATTTATGGGCACAGCTGGAGATAATAAGAACATTTTAATGTGATGCTGTGTATTTAGAGATTTCTACGCAGTACAATAAAATGTTTTTTAATTATTATAGGTTATTTATCAGATTATAAATACCTGCTCTGTGGTCTCTCCTCCACAGTTTTCATCTCGAAGATTGGTTCCTGAAGTCAACTCCTCCCAAGTAAACAAAAGTGAATCTGTCACTTCACCAAAGGGGTTAAAATCTATAAGCCACACCCGACCCTACAAGGAAAAATAATTACAAACCATCAGCTACATCAAGTTAAAGTGCCCTTGGCTGCTTTGGTAAAACAATGCATACAACACTTGTATATATGAAGAGCAATTACTGTATTTAGGGCAAAGAAGTGTAATTTAAACTGCATTTTAATTACTTACCCTACTGTCTCTGTAGACGTCAAACACAACTGAAACAAAAAATACAGGTACTCAGTGGTTTTTAAATCCTTTATATAACCTATTTAAACAGAGTTGTTGGGGTTTATTGAAGATAGAATGACACATTTAGCTAATTTATTTCAGGATCACCTTTGACGTTAGCTTAAAAACACCTGAAACAGTTTTCAATCAGTGTAAAGTTAGACTCAATTTTTGTGAAATGCTATAAAAACTTCAGGAATACTTTTTTTATAAATATTTTTTTATAAATGTATTTTCTGTACACTTACAGTCTTCATCTAGGAACTTATACTGTATGTTCTCCTGGAAGAAATCCTGAATCGATCTACAGGTATCGTCTTCCTGTTTGGAAATGTGATCATAGTATTGTGTGTAGTCCCTCTGTGAGATACCTAAGAAGAGTTTGTTTTATATATTTCAGGAGAAATACTTTTCCATTATCCTTTACAGATATTATTTCACACACATTTGAATACAGTAAATACTTTTATCGTGCTGCTTTACATGTGTAAAAACTAAAAAAGGACAAAATGTGCATTGCTTCGTATGGGTTGCCCTTTTTCACTGATCAGATGAGTAAATTTTAAATCAGTAGTGTGCAAAAATCTACCATCTTGCTAGGGAACACATTAAAAAAAGGGGTCTTATCCTGGGTATATTATGCATTTCAAAATTTAAAATGTAGCTGGCGACCTTAGCTTAGCCATCTACAGAATTTGAAGGATGGTAAAATCGGTCGTAACTTGAAACAAGGTGTGCACAGATCCTCATATTTTCCGCCCGTCTAAATAACAGCGACAGGACCAACCCAATCCTAATTTTTCTTGTTAAGTATGGTTCTAGTTCTCTGTAAGGCTTTACATTCTAAAATATGGCTTACAGTCAGGTTGGACACACACACAAAAACATTAGGATGTTAATGGATGTCAAAGATTGTGAGTGATGAGCATAATGGCCTTACTGTGCATGCTTTACAAATCGATAACTGGGGCCATAAAAATTGATTCTACGGTGCATTTGTGAGAACAAAATGAAAATTCACTACATACCTATAAGTTTGTTTTCCTTGACAAAGCACCTGAACTCTCCACCAGGGATTAACTCGCACCATTTTCTAAGAACAAGCTAACAAAACAAATAATTAAACCTCATATTATTCAAATATTATATTATACATATGTAATACTCTACTTTTAAATATAAATATTTTAAGTCATTTTTTAGAAGTACTATATCACCCTCTTTATCATGTAAAAGATGTTCAATTGTAATTTGAAACACTTTTAGAACTGAAAAAACAACAGCATAAAAACATATTCTCAATGATATGGGACAATAAATTATATTTAAAAATAATGATTTACCTCATAGTTTATCTTTGGATCTGGGGAGTCATCATTACAATGAATAAATCTGAAAAAAGTTACAAAATACATTTTACTTACAGAAATATGTAAGGTTCAATGCCTCAACATTCTGCAGTTCTGCAAATTAAACTATATGAGCAGGGACAACAGTACAGTGCCAGTCTTGCAAAATGTACAGATACTATAGTTTAATAACGCATTGGGATCAATGGAATGTAAAATGAATCAAAAATGGAAAAGATGTGTACTCCTCTAATCAATAAAAACATAAATAATACCTGAAACAGCAAAAGTGCTAGAATAATGTAGTATACATAAAAAGGCTGCAACATGTCCCTATTGTATCCCCCACTCTAAATCGCAAGACTAATCAGTCTCTATCTAATGCACTGCTTTTCTGCTGCCACTAGCTTTCAACCAAGCACAGAATCAATACAAGCAAAAAACCAACAAGGATGACTCAGATTATTCCCAATACAATTAAATCAAAGAGATACAGAGTGACCTTTTCCACGAAGTGAGCATTAGTCTACATAACAAAACAGTAAGTAAGAGAGGGCCAGGACGGAATACCAAGGGCAGGGGTGTGCTTTTGGTACATTTATATGAACGTTTAAACGCTTTGCAGTGTCAGCATTTAAACCACATCTACAAAAACACACTCTCTTATATTACATTCTGATACTGACAGCCTGGGTTAGTATTTTCTAAGCAAATGAACCCTAAATAAGCAAATAACATTTTAACATTGCAAAGACTTAACTACAAAGTAAAAAAAAAAAAAAAAAAACATGTACACATCAAAATATATATTGAAATGTTTATATTTATGGTTGTAATTAAAGTTGCTAGTGGAAATATAACTATTGAACACATTTTCGGATAGTATAAAGTTTTTAGAATAGTGGGTTTCTTAAAGGCTCATTTAACAACAAAAAACAGGAACCTACTCCGTTTTTTTGTTGTAGTTTTTTAAAAAATTAAAGAGACGAACATCACCCACTGTACAGCGCTAATGCAAAATGGCTACAGGAAAGCGAAAGCGAGTTGTGTTTACAATTGAAAAAAAAGTTGGAAATACTTTCACTTCTGGAAAAGGTAATTACCAAGGATAAAATCACACAATATTTTGGAATTGTAAAGAGCACTGTGACTGATATTAAAAAGTCTACCTCAGAGATTTAAAAGTTTGCAGTCTTCGATACTAGGGGTGGGATTTTTGAGATCTACTGCTCGAGACGAGTACTTGAGCGTTACAAATTCCGAGTACTCGAATCAAACACCACTCTCCTCTACATACTGTACTAGTATACATAAACCTCCCAAACATTGCCACAAGTCCTATTTTAAATGCCAAGCTAACACACAATCAAGTAATATGTTAAGTCATTAATATGTTTGCCTTCTTGTGCAGTTAATTGTATATGGTCAAGTATTATTAAATAACGTAAAGTATTCAAATTCACATATCCACACAACTTTACATTAAATTGTAAAAAGAGATGCCTGGTCTACCTGTTTGAAGTGTGTCTCAGGGGTCCTTTACTTTAGTGCAGTAGTTCCAACATACCAATAAAAACTGTACTAAACAAACGGCCGTTCGGTCCAAAAGCTTACAGAACAATTTCACGATCACGCCCTGTTTGGCCAAATCTATAGCAAATGTTATTACGGATGTTTGCTTTTTTTGCCATCAGTAGCGCCATCCACAATAACTCTGAATGTTTTCATTTCAAATGGTGAAGCACTGAACTGTGTTTTTGTGGTACGGCAATTTTGTTTGGCATAATTATTTACATACCACGGTTTTCTCATCCGATTCCTCAAAATCAAACGTGGCTTCCTTTGTTTAGAGATGCCATTTTAAATATAGAACCAACTCAGAAAAAATGCTTATCATTAACGTTATTACACAGCCGTGGAATTGATACCATACCACGCCTACAACAGGCATGAACACACACAGTGCACCAAAGAAGCAACAGATCGACCGAGAATAAAATCTGCCCCATTGTCAATCTTTCTGTTGCACCAATTAGAAAAGCTACTTGGAGGCAACTGCCAAACCCCTTCCTTTTTATAATATCCACCCTTACTGTGGCACTAGAGCAGTCTGATATGAGACGGACTAATGATGAAAAATTACTAAAATTAATGCATAAAATAAATATGCGTTTGGTGACATTTGTCACGTGACCGGTTATACGTCTAGCATATTATTAAACGTTTAACCACTTCTTTAGAGTTTATACGTTTAAACGTTTAAAATTCCCATCCCTAACAAGGGGGCATAACACTTGCCTGTAAAAGTCTGACTGTTGTCAATGCATTTATTCTTAATTTATTAGCACTACATTCACATGCTCTTATATTACCTTTCTGGTGTCTATATTACTGATTATAATAGTAGCAGATCAAAATGCAGACGCTCTTTAACGCTATTATACTCTAGATGAGGTTTTCTCACTTATTAACAAACCTACATGCAATAGAAATACTGGAAAACAAGCCCTGAAAAATCAGATTTATAACCTTTAAGACAGCTGTTTCAGTATCAGCCACTATTTAGAACCTTAAAATAGGCCCCTTAGTTAATTTTTGAGTACATTTGGAGAACAAATGCAATGAAGCAAAATGTTAACACAGTTTTAAAAGAAGAAGAGCTCCAACAGCAGTAAAAACAAAACTGAAGAACAGAAAGAAAGACGGAGGAGTGTTGTGTCAGTCTGCAAGGTGCAGTTGTAAAAAGTAAAGACTCGGTATATGGTGCAATGTTATTTAAGGTTAATAAAGAATAAATGCATCTATATTTCTTATTTATTGGACAATGATTGAGGCTGATTTACGTCACCAGAAATTGTATGTATTTAGCTTAGTAAGAGCACTTACGGTTGAGTTAAGTCATGTGCAATGAAGTCTGAACTCTTAAAGAGGAGGAAAATGTCACTCAGGCTCTGGCACTGCAATGAACTGTTCATAGCAATCCAGTTTGCATCCTATTGGGTAAAAGAAAAATGACTCAAATGCTGCAAAATGGATCATCAAACCATGTTAAGAATAAAATAAAACATTTAAAAAATATTCTGCTGACTGACAATGCCTTTGCCTTTACGTGTAACAATAAGACCTGTAAACGACATGACCTCAAATACAATACCGTTTTGAAAGGAACCCGATTTGGAACCACTGTTCTAAAATTATAAATCAATAAAGTAGTAAGACACAGCTTTTTAACCCACAGCATCCCTCACATCCACTCTTACCCTTGGAGAACTCCAGTTCAGTTTAGGAAAGACACTCCCATCCAAAGTGTTGATTGCCTCTTGTACTTTTGATGTGAACTCTGGAAATTCAGGGGCCTAAAAAGATATATTGTAAGGTCGGTTGCAGGTTAATTCTCAATATGCAATGCTGTACGTTATTATTCGGATATAATATATTATGGGGGGGGGGGGGTCAGTTTCTATATTTACATGTATTTTCTAGTACTTACTGTAGCAGTTGCTGTAGTTTCATCATCTGACCACTAGTATTAGAAAATAAAAAAATAATAAAAACATTAGATTTTTTGGAAATGTTGTTTTTATCATACAATAAATATATTTCTAGAAATCAAGAAATTATAAATAACTTTTAAATTAATACAATATCAACTATTTTGGTGATGACTTTTGCTTCCAATACTGAGTAATGGAATCATTGGATACAGAAGCTCTCCTCTCTGTTCCCATTTATTCTGGTGGTGTCAGATGTCTATCATAATTGGGGGAAAAATTATTATTTACTTTTTTGCTATTCAAACAAAACTGATTAAAAAAAAATACTTGTTAATTCTCAAATTCAATTTAAAAAAAGTATCTACCTGTATTTCTTCTTCCTCTCCACTGTCGTTATTCTGAGAGTGACTTGGTGGCTCTTCTCTGGAACAAAAAATTATTTAACGAAGTTCTTAAGCTTTGCAATAAAGGTATGTATGACTAAGAACTTAAGTTACACATTTACTGCACTGTACTGGTCTGACTTTTGTTGTTCCACAAACTAGTTGCCAGGCAAACAGAAATGTTCCCTCACATTTAATATAGACTAATAGCGCCTAGTGCTTGTTAGCGATGCCAATATCAATAAAATACCCGAAGAGACTCTCTAAAATAACATGTGCAAAAAGGAGCAAGCTTACCTCCCAGAAACTACAAGCGTTCCATCATCCAGCAAATAATCTATTACATTCTGCGGCAGTGGAAGAATTAAACTGTAAAAGAAGACACGTTATCATTACAGCTCAGTGACTCGGTGTTATTTGTCTGCACGCAACTGCTATTATGTATCTTGGACACGTATTATATTAATTACAGAGTGGTATAAATAATGAATATTTCTCTCTCTGACTAACAGAGTAGCATGCACTACGCTACAGTTAGTAGAAATAAAAATGATATGACACCGGGCTTTCTGAGTGTGTAAATTGGTAAAATACTAGGTGTTACTCACCGCCCCAACAGGAAGACTTACACTACATATTCTTTACATTTATTTATGAGCCCGCTCAGTGGTTTCTTCTCTACTAAATGTTATAATAACAATAATAAATGTTACCTTTTTATTGTGTGTTTTTTAAACGTCGGATACCAGACAGAAAACTGACAGTTTACAACCTGCTCTTTCTTCATGCTGCTTGCGACAGGAAAAAGAAATATCTGTCCGATTGGAAAAGCACTCCGCCAAAATTGAACGCTGTATGCATTCAGTATGTGTTCCGCCAAAATATTTTTTAATGCTTAGTTCTTAAAGCTGCTTAAAATTAGACTGTTTTATTTGTCTGATAACCAATTTATAACTTTGTGTAAAACACAGTTGTTATTGCATTCTTTAAATTGATATCTAGTACAGTACAAACTGGATAAAGATCAGTGCTACGGAAGGATTTGCAAAGAACGCCATGTAAGATTTGAGAAGTGAGCGATGAAGCAACTTTGTGAACTCATTGCACCGATACGATAGATTGCTCGATGCAGGTAAATAAAACTGTAGCTTTATAATTTTAAAATAGAATAAAGGCATTAACAGCTGTAGGAAAGCGTTATATATATATATATATATATATATATATATATATATATATATATATATATATATATATATATATAATGGTGTGATGCAACACCATTGTACATATTATTAACACATACGGTCTGCATCGTTTCTTGCAAGTCTAGTAGTATACGTTTATATTTGCTATCGGTTTTACATGTGTGACTGATTAACAATTGAAATGAACCCTTAATGAAACTACGCCATGTGCTATAGTCAATCACTAGTATTCTTTATAAGTCCACTGTTCATTTCTTGAAGATTTGAACTGAAGTAAGGAACACAGCAAGTATAACCAGGATAGTTTGTTTAACAGGGGGAGAAAGTCATTATTTTTGTGGCATATTATTTTAGGACTGCTTGAACAAATGCCTAAATTGCACCTTGAAATCTTGTTGGATCTCAACACAATACTCAGCGACTAGTAGTATACAAGATTGAAATTGCATCTCCATTTTCACAAATTCAGCCAATAATAATAATAACAATTATTATTATTATTATTATTATTATTATTATTATTATTATTATTATTATTTAAAATGTCAATGTATTCTTTTTTTTTTTGTGGAGATCAAGAGGTCAGCCAGTGGTCACTTGCATTCCTACAGAATCAGGGTATCTTCAGCCTCTAATAGATAACGGTACTGCAAACAGCGAATTACTCCATTTTGGACTTTGAGCTTGTGAACACAGAAGGGACCAGCACTGTGAACATGGACAGATCAGTAGGAGACTCACCTAAAGCTACTATACCATCTGTCATTGAAGAAGAGGTACAGAGCATAATCAACTTTGTGTTTATAGTCTAGGAATCAAATATTCATACAAAATTGTACTTTAACAGCAATAAACTGAACCTTTATGCTTACACTTAGACACCTACTGATAGAGCCAAATTCCCAAAGGTGCACAATCTAAGGACAGACATGTGCACTGACAAAGTAAATTGTTAATTATTATTTATTTCTTAACAGACGCCCTTATCCAGGGCAACTTACAATTGTTACAAGATATCACATTATTTTTACATACAATTACCCATTTATACAGTTGGGTTTTTAGTAGAGCAATCTAGGTATAGTACCTTATTTAAGGGTACAGCAGCAGTGTCCCCCACCTAGGATTGAAACCATGCCTCTTCAGTCAAGAGTCCAGAGCCCTAACCACTACTCCACACTGCTGCCCTACATTTAGCAAGGAATACAGAATTTAAAAAAAAAATAAGTGTTCAAGTATAAAAAACAAAAAGCAAATGAATTGATTTGCTTAGAATATTGGAAGTAAAGTTGTTTCTGGCAGGTTGACAGCACTTTGTTGTTAAATAGGCATATTGGTGAGTGCTTTTTATCAATTGTACAGGTGACATCTGGTCAATTGGCCTGGAGTAACTAGCTGCTGAATGGGCAGAAGCAAAGATTTCAAAAGCGTTATGACAGAGGGTGCCCTGACTAAACTGCAAAGCAGTATTGAATTTTTTTTATTTTTTTTGTTTAAGGTGGTTGCAGAAGGAAAATGGGTAAAACTTGAAAAGACAACCTACACTGACCCTTCTGGCAAAACAAGGTATATTCAGTTTGGGAGGAGACAGCATTATCAATCAATATCTAATATGATAACATGGCTGCAACAATGCCAGAAAGTATTTTTTTTCCATGACAATTTAGTTCCTCACAACTGTGTTCATGATACTGTGTGTGTGTGTGTGTTTATCACTTCATTGAACTTATTTGACTTTAACAAGCTATTTTGTATTACTGCTGGTTTAGGACCTGGGAAACAGTGAAGAGGACAACTAAAAAGCATACTTCTTCAGCTGATGGTAGGTACACGACTACACTACAGTCCAATGTGTCTAGTACACAAATGGGACCCTTTGCTTTTACAATTCCGTTTTATATAAACTAAATATTTTCTACTTTATTTAAAATAAAATAAAAATGGATACACAAGTTTACACTGATTATTTAACTTTGACATTGCATTATTTCTAAAATGCAATGTCAAAGTTAAGTTCAGATTCAGGCAGAAGAACATATTTTTCATATCATAATTTTGATTAGCACGCCTAAAAAAATGGGATAACAATGTTGTTTCATTCTTATTCTTTTAGGTGTTGCAATATTTGCTGTTTTAAACAGAACTCTCCACTATGATTGCCTTGTAATGGTAAAACAGTTTAGACCACCAATGGGCTGCTACTGCCTTGAGTTCCCAGCAGGTAAGGGGATTCAGCTTCTTCACATATCAATGATGTTTGCATTTTGCATAATAAACCTAAACACTGAGCTTTAAAACAAAGCATAGTTATGCTGTGTAGTAGTATTTGTTTGCAGCCTCAATTGTTGGAAGATGATTTCAGAGCACACATTCTTTATACAAACGTGGTTGAACGTGTACATAATGTGTGTTTCAGGCCTCATTGATGATAATGAAAGTGCAGAGGATGCTGCTTTGAGGGAACTACTGGAAGAGACTGGATACAAAGGAGAGGTGGTTGGGGTTTCTCCAGGTAACCTGCTATTGTATTTCATACTTTGGCTTGGGTTTAGGATTTGTCATAACCGGCACATCTTAAATTTATAGACCTTTTAAATGCAGCGCTGTTTAGATCATTAAATAAAAACCCTGGATCAATTACCTCCAGATAAGATCACAGAGGATATTACCACAGTGCTTTTATAAACCAAGCAAATGTTTTTTGTGTATGAAGACATTTTGTTTGTAGGTTTTTTTTTTTACAAGATCGCTTACTGTTTTATTTCATACTTCTAAAGTCCCATTAGTTTCAGAGAGCATCCGCCAGTGGCATAATGACCGCTGTACTCCGAACCTGATTGACTGAGAGGATCACTAAGTTTTGATACTGGAACCACATGCCCTTGTAAAACATATTGCAAGTGCAGTTACTAATGACTTTCCAATTGTATTAAACTCCTACAAATCATTTCATTTTTAGCCATTTGTCTAGATCCTGGTTTGACAAATTGCACAACCCACATTGTGAAGGTCAATATTAATGGAGATGATCCTGAAAATATCAAACCCAAACAAAAGCTTGGTAAGATTTTCTTTCCTGTACAATAAAAAAAAAAAAAAAGAAAACACTAACATGGTCCATTCTTGAAAATCCAGACCGGTAGTGCAGCATTAAAAACAACACAAAAAGCATTGGCCATTTTTTTGTTCACTAATATCTATGATTTTTTTTACATTTAAAATGTTTTACTAAAATGTGTGCATTTTATGAAAATGTGAGGTGTAAAAAATTATATTGCATATTATAAAAGATTTACTGGGTTATTGTATTAGCTCCATGTATTATATTTAAATTCTGGCAGATCAATAAAATATATGTATATGAACTCATTTTGACCTTCAGGTAAAGGTTAAAAAGCAGTATTTGTTATGTGTATTAGCAGTTTCTAAACTAGATCTTTTGAATAAAGAAATACTTTATTATTTCCCATATTCTAAATGACTTTGCTAAAGGTTAAGCTATAGATATTTTAATCAGCCTAGTTTTTTTTTTCTCTAGTGCAAATCACTTAATAAAATGATGCTAACCATGTTTTTTTGTCTTTTTACAGATGATGGAGGTATGTTTTCTTGTGTTATGCATGCCCATGGAAAACCTAATTTTTATTTACTTATTCACATCTGAGCACTACTTCTGTTCATTATATGTATGTTTGCTTGCAGAATTTGTGGAGGTAGTTCTAGTTCCTCTAAATGAATTGCAGAAGAAAATTGATGGTAAGTTTTTGCTATTAATTTACACATTTTCATCAATATCAGGGTTGCTTTTGTAATTTTAAGCATGTGGAATTCAGTGTTTCAAAAGTCTAACCAGCCCTTGCAGCTTTATTGAAGTAATAAGTTGTTTCATTTTTTTTTTAAGAAATGGTGAAGAATGAAAATGTGGTGGTGGATGCAAGAGTTTACATCTATGCCATGGGGAGGACACATGCAAAATCAAAGCCAACTGAACTGCCAGTTCTGAAATCCTGAATATAAGTCGACATTCCTCTTTTACATATTTGTAATGGATCCAAATAAAGCTCTTTGGCATGTTTTAACACAACTCAGAGAAAACAAATAAACCTTGCCACAATTCCAGAATTAAAACTGCCTGTTAAGATTACGGTTGCTTATATGGCATTTTTAGGTTTTCACTATACCCAGCAAAACATACATACATATATACATTATATATATATACACACACTGCTGTGCAGAAGTCTTAGACATGTTGCACATTTTTCTACTCTGATGCATTATGAGCGTTAACAATTTAATCAAAACATCCACTAGTGGTTTCTACTATTATAACAACCTTGACTTGCATAAAGAAGGAAAAACATTAAGTGAAATAGCTTGCATCACTCGATTTTCAAGGTGTGGTATCTGAAGCATAATCAACAAGTACAGAGAAACATCATCTGTAATTGACAAACCCAGGACTGGAAGACCCAAAAAGCTGTCTAACAAGGATGAGCAATACTTGAAGATAATATCCTTAAGAAATAGAAAGAAGACAAGCGTTGAATTTACAACAGAACTGGCAAAAGGCACAGGTGTCGTTGTTCATCAAATCAACAGTACATAGGTCACTCTTGAAATCAGGACTTAAAGATGCGTTGCAGTAAGAATATTTCTGTTAAGGGAACAAGACAAAGGCTCAGATATGCACAAGAACAGAAATTGGACTATGGAACAATGGTCAAAGGTGCTTTGGACTGTTGATGGATGGACAAAGACACCTGTGCCTTCTGCCAGTTCTGTTGTCCCTCATAGATCCAAATCAGTCTTTTGAAAAAGATGTGTGGAATGCTATTGGTTTGGGATAGTCTGTTACCATTTATGTATTTGTCCTTATCCATTACAGGCATGCCATGCAGGGTTAAAATCATCATGTCACACAAACAAGCCAATCAGTGTCAAGTGTTAGAAATTTGAAATTACCACGTCTGACCATCATGTGTGTAAATAGAAGAGAAAAGTTTAAGACTTTCTTTTTGTGAATGCAATGTTTTTACACTATAAACTTACTTTCCAATTGTATAGAAGTGGATTATCCCAATGAATGATTACCCCCCTTAACAGCAACAATTTTGATAATTACAAACATTTTTAATTCATAAACAAAATGTAATATGTAACTGACTTAATAACACCATATCTTACCCATGCATTCTTCAGTCATAACTTTTGCACAAGTTATTAAACAGTTGTTTATTGTTTACACTTGTTATCGTACATTACTGCTGCAGAACATAACAAGTACTATGAAATATCTGCACATAAAGTGCTCACAATCACTGTGAACAAAGTACTGTTTGCCTTGTTTCAAATCTCATCACCTCCAAGGAACTATACAAGGGTTTTTGAACACAGTTTTTTAAAAGTAAGTTTAAAGTTGATGCATAAATAGAAAATTTAAAAGAGGCATATCCTAAGAAGTCACTACATGTGCAAGTGCTACTATAGCACTTACATATGGAAATAAGCATTATTTAATCTGTGTTCAGAAACCTTTTTGACAGATTGCAATCAATTTCACTGCAATTCTGTAGTGTTTTAAACAGGTAAATGCATTGGTTTGTAGCATTACAGGCAACACTTGATACTGAAGAAGTTCATGTAAACATTTTAAGGCAGCTGGCACTAAGTGCTGCCCACAGGCAGAGCGTAATATCCCATTACAAAATGGGACACAGACAAGCAAAATTACAACAACCTTTTAGACAAAAACTGATGTACAAAAAAAATATTTCCCTTTTGCATTAAATAAGGAAGAGTTCCAAATTGGGCACTTAGAAAAATAAGCCCCCCATCCCTCCAACTTCAGCCTGTTCCTTGACAAAGATTTCAAAATACTGGTAGATGATGGTAACAGCAAGCAAAATCCCAGTGCCTGATCCAATGGCTCCCAAGAAGTCGGCCATAACTGACAGGGCTCCAATGCACAGACCACCAAAAGCAGCAGCCGTAGGAATATACCTGAACAAGAACATTTACATTTCAAGTTAGCATAATGTAATGTGTGCCAAACAAAACTCAATCCTTACTAAAAGTACAGCAAGAAATAGCATGAATAGTTCTCTTACCTATTGAGCTCATGGACCATGGACGTTTCTCTGTGGCCTCTCATTACCATCTGTTGTTCCTTCAGCTGTTTAGCAACCTATAGTTATAAAATGTAAATGTAAATCTTTAGTTTATACATGCAAATATGGCAGGTTTTATAATGCAATACACTTTGTTAATATAACAAAATTTGCAAGGTCAACATCAAAACTATTTACTAGGAAGAAAAAAAAAACTACATGGTAGCAGAGAAAACCCAATTGTACTATAATTTGTATTTCACATTACAACCATAACACAAAATCCAATTTCCAAAAAATAGATTCCATTTCACTTACATCCTTTGCAGATGAACCAGAAACATCAATCCATGTCTTGGAGAAGAAAGCGCACGATCCCAGCATGAAAATAATGTAAATTATAACATGAATGGGATCTTCAAATATGGCACCCATTGACTCTGGAGGAGAAAGGTAGTAACACAGACCCCCAACTGGATAGGAACGAGCAGGTCCACCTCCACTTACATCCTGCAAATTCAACATGTTACAAAATTAGGTAAGCATTTCTCTAGCTATACAGTACAGTGGTCAATAAAACACCCTGTGGTTTCAGATAATCAATAATTTGCTTTCTAAATGTACTTTACAAGTTCATAAAAAACTTAAAATTACTTAAGTAATATAGATTTTTTTACCATTTGTCCTACTGTCTTACTTGGGTACAATTATAAAATCATTAATCTTAAAACACATGCAAATAGCTCTGCTTACCGCCCACTGCCCAAGTAGGCTGACCAGGAAGTTCCCACTAAATCGAACAGACAGCATCTGAGAGATGACGTAAAGGTTGGAGACCAGGGCAGACTGAAGGATAATTGGAATGTTGGAGGTGTAGAAAAGCTTAATGGGGTAGCTGCTGTACTGTCCTCGGTAACGGGCAGACTTGATGGGAAGATCTACCCGGAATCCCTGAAAAATTCAATTCAAGACTTTAGTTTAGTTATAAAACTTTAAATGTGATTAATGCATAGACAAACAACTATACAGCCGTGTTATATTTCAACCCACCTGGAAGTATATGACTACAGCAAAGACAAACACTGTAGCAATCAAGTTCAAAAAATTGGGCAGATTCTGGCGGTAAAAAGCCTCACGAAGAGCACGGACTTTATCAGCTCTAGTAGCCAGCAGGTGGAAGAGGGCAATCACTGCACCCTCAAATTCCGTTCCTAGAAAGAAAAAGAAAAAAAAAAAAGAAAATATACATGATTTGGTTCTTGTAGTGCTGACATTTGCATATCTTGATTACCCATTATTCCATAGCTATTACTTTCTCACCTTAACTCGAAAGCTACAGAGAGAGAGAGAGAGAGAGGAGAGACACGAGACACACACCCTCAAACACGCTTGTGGTTATACATTTTCTGTTTAACGCTATTTTAAAAAAAAAATATAGGTGCTTTGCTGTTGGAAAATTACATTCATTTAAAAGGACTACATACCTCGCCCAGTGTTGATTGTGGTTGGGCTAAAAGCTTTCCAGACAATGGTTTCACAAATGTTTGTAGCAATGAAGAGTGAAATCCCAGATCCCAAACCATATCCTTTCTGAAGCAATTCATCTAAGAGCAGCACAATCATGCCAGCAACAAACAGCTAAAAAACAAAAAAGCCTCATTAAAACTTGATCTAAACTGTGATTTAATCTAAAGCAAGATACCATTGGCGGTATAACCCCACGACTCAGCCGCTGCTTAGATGTACTGTATACTGTTTGTTTGAGTATTTATAGTATAAAGTGTGACTACAAAAGTAACCAAGATAACTTATTCTTCTTATTATTATTATAATTACTACTACTTGTAAGTTGCACAAGTAGTTACTATGTTCTAATGCATAAAACAATACAGCCAATAGGTCCAAAGCAAGGAATTGAAATAGTCAAAAAACACAAAACTGATAAATCACTCACCTGAATAATGATTATGAGACAGATGCCAGCCCCCATTTCTGCAGGATCTCCATACATTCCAGTCATAACATACACAATGGCCTGACCAATAGTTATAATCATACCAAACACTGGTGGGAAGAAAGAAAAGGTTTGTTTTTTTAAATAAAACATATTAATACATGATGCAGAAATTACAATGTTTCACTATTACAGTCAGTGCCGCCTAATCGGGATACTGATAATTGGGATGTCTGGTTAACTGGGATACAACTCTGGGAGATGGTTCTTCTCAATGCTATTATGTTGTTTAATTGGGATGTCCCTTTGTTTAATTGGGATACAGTATTTTCAAATGATAAACAGAGATCGCTTTTCAAAGCAAGACAGGTCGCGTAGCGCAGCGAATATGTGGTTACGCTGTGACTTGTGTAAATTGCGTAAACCAGGTTAAACTCTTGAAAGATCAGTCTCCTGTGGTTTCTCAGGCTGCTGTGAATGCGATTTTATTCTTTTCATCAAGAATTAAAAAAGTGTGACTAAGGTCGTCTAAACTAAACTGCCTCTCGTTTAATTGGGACAGCCGCTTATTCAGGATATTTATCCTTCTCCTAAGGTGTCCCGATAAAGCGTCGCCGACTGTATTAGTCAAATACAATTAAGCACAAAAATAAACATGCATTACAGCAACTTTTGTTGTATTAAGCTTTTGTGGTTCGTCATTCAACTGTTTAATACTTACATTTCTGTGCTCCATTAAATAGAGCCCTGTCTTTTGGTGTATCTCCAACCTCAATGATTTTAGCACCAGCCAGGAGCTGCATGATCAGGCCAGATGTTACAATTGGAGAGATACCAAGTTCCATTAGGGTACCTGCAAACAAATATGTAAAAATGATGTAATTCCATCTCCTCCAGCCAGGTAGTTTCAAACAGGTATATTTTCAATAAGGAAAAGTTAAAATAGAGGTTATTACCACAACACAGGATGCAAATCATTCCACTTGCAAACTACAGTATGTATTCATATTGTAAATAAACTCTTAACATTAGAACAAGAAAATATTACCCCTATTAGATGCCAGGATGACTCTCATCCAGTAGAAAGGATCAGCCGAATCTGATGACATAATTCCAAATAATGGAATCTGCAAAACAAAAATAAAAACGTCTCATTACTGTATAAAATCATGAACACAAATACATCCCAGCTTTATAAAGCCATCCCATTTTCTGTCCAACAGTGGTCCAAATAGGAGATTTAAATCTACCAGCCCTTTGAGTTTGTAGGTGGTTCACCAGAAACTATGGATTTAAACCATTTTATCCCCATTAGTATCACCATGCACCACAAATACAATCTGACAGTAAAACACAGTCTGCAGCACTATTTACAAAAATATACATATGTAACTATATGATTTAAAAAATGTATATTAAGTGTATGTACATTACCTGGCAGCATACTAAGAATATAAAAAGTGTTATAGCCGTCCATAGCACCTTCTCCCTAAACTGGATCTGGAAAAAAAAAAAATTTGATTAGATTTTTAAAAACAAACAAATAATAACAACAACAACAACACCACCACACAGCACCAATCATATTAATACTAAAATGGAAACTTCAATATTTGAGAGCTTTCACTTCTTAAATAAATTACCAAGCTGTGATTTTCCCCAAGCTATTAGGTGAGGAATGGGCATGCTTTTTAGCACCTAATTACACAGTACACATGAGCAAAGTTTACTTAATGCAGTGCTAACAAATGTTTAAAAAATATGTCCCATTGTGCTGAGGATCTGTTGGTTCTACACATTTTCTTCCTTTTATGGACAGCTTTATTTTCATCTTTACCCAAATTTCATTCCAATTTCCTACATACAATCCAAACATCCACAACACTTAATGTCGATTAATTCAAATTATTTTTTATGAATCTTTTGAGAACTTTAGGTTAGTTAAATACTTTATTTTTCCCTATCATTACAAGGGCGAAATAAATAATCGGAGGGTCACCAAAACAAATGTGAGAATATATTCTTACCTTTCTTTCAGGCTTCTGTATTTCAGGTAGAACAACACAAAAGGGCTTTATAACTTCTAAAAACTTAACTAGTAAAAGGAAAAAATATAGATATTAGATCAATTTGATATTCTTACATATAACGTTTAGTTCAACCCATAAATCTATTCCCTGCAGTATCACAATGTAACATAAAATGTATTTGATTATTATTATACAACATAACACTCCGATGCAGCCTGGAAAGTATCATGCAAATACGAAACATTCTGTATTACAATGTAGCAGCAGTTTGAGCCATTATCAGTTAGTTGATCATTTTGTAAATGGACACCAAGATGTGGTTTTGCTTTCTGGTCACTGTTGAATACGAACTTACAAAACCATTCTAAGCTCTAATTTATTTATCTAATGGGATGTGCTAAAAGAATAATCACAGCGTAATACCACCAGCATCATATCCTGACTACATATAAATGTAAAATTAATTATATAGAATGCAATTGCGATTTTCAGCCAAATACATTGAACACATAGTATAGTTTAAAAATTAATTAGGTTTGCCCAACACTCCCATTGTAGTAAAAAAAAAAACGTTTGCTATAAGTACAATCTGGGGGAAAAAAACCAAAAACAAACTTGAACATTCAGTGACATTTAACTCAATGATGATGCAACTGACGACTTAAAAAGTTTGAGATAACTTGGCTGGAATACAACAAAACAAGTATAACTCAAAGTACTTTAACAAACAACTATCTAATTTTATTAAATTCGGTTCAATTCCATGTAACTTTGTTTCTAACGTGTTTGGTGCTTTCTAATTATTATTTATTTTTACTTCTTTGAATCTACATATTTGCTGTATAAAAGGAGATTGCTTAAAGATGAATCGGTTTAGTTCAACTCACGCAGCTGTTTTTAATTTTAGTAACTGAGTGGTACTAGTAGCAGCACTGTGATTTTTACAGTAACCAAGTCACGCTAGGCTGTACCTACACCTCAGTTCTACGAAAACATAACTATGTTTCATATGTAAACCAAAAATCATATACTTACTTCCCATGTTTGAAAGTACAATTTAAAAGCGCTTCAAGAATTAACATTTAGAATGTAAAAACATAAGTGTGTGCCCTCTGCTGTTTTGCGACTGTGCCGTTTCTCTTCTCTTCTCTCTGTTGGGGGATGCCAAAAGGGTAGGACACGTCACGTGATTCTTCCAAACAAAATGGCTGTGTAGCCCACGGATTAGTTTTGGACACGTCAACCTACCTAGTAACACGACTTGGAGTGTAAATTATTAGTATTTATATGAGTATGTATATATGAGTATACAACTCTCAACATACACATTACTCTTTACTAATTTACTCAAATAAGACATAACCTTTTTTTATATAAAATTCGCACTAGTTCAAAAATTTTTTTCAGCAGTAGGCTATAAGGTTTCTCTGAGGGCAGCAAATTGCGCAGGACCCTTGCAGCAATGCTTGCAGCTCCCTCCCCCTTTTTTGGAAGAAGTGGTCGCGGGGAATTTGAAACAATTTATTGTGGTTTAAAATAAAATGTCATATTTAGCTTATGCAAATTATTATGTAGTCACGTTAATTGTTGAGATGTAGCTTGAAATAGTAATTGTATAAATTTCGTAAAAAAAAGATTACTATCCCTTGTCTAGTATCTTCATTACACAGTGTGAATTGCTAAATGCTTACTAAGTAGCACAGGTTGTTTCAACCAGCGACTTCGTATTTAAACAGGCAGGATCGTTTGCAACGTTCCACCCAACTGGGGGTTAACCTGATGCTGAAAACGAGTGAAAAAAAGACTGTTATTGGCTCAAATTCAGTTGAGACCAAGGTATCAAAAGCCCACTTCATCTTAGCTGAACGAGGTACCAGTTGAGGCTTAATTTAGACCTATGTACAGTTTACCTGAGATTCCCCCCTCCACCCCCGTTTTATGTAAAACTTTGGCCCTTGGCTTTTATTGTCAATTCCATTTGTACTTTGTTCCAGCCAGGTTCTTAGTTATTTAATACATTTTCAGCAATGTACTGTAATGAAGGAACTGGTTAGAAAAAAAGGTCTTGCAATGGGATGGGCTAAAAGAGCCAAGGTTGTCTACCACTGAACAACTGATTAACATAAAAAAAAAACATTAGAAAATTTTACAGATGTTATAGAAATTGCTCATTCGGTGGATATGGCTAATGTTACTGTACTGACATTCTGCATTTTAATTAGCTACAGCATTTTAAATGTACCATATATATATATATATATAATGTGTGTGTGTACAAATATTAGGCATGCAAATACTGCCCTGACAAGACACCTACATGCAATGTAATACACAATTTACCCCTGAAAGTACACTGTAAAGTAAAACAACAATGACAAACATATTAATAGATGTCTTTATTTTTTCCCAAAGCTCTGCATCACAGAACTCAAAGGTATTTGGATAGGCAGCATTTACCTTTTGTCACTGAATATTTGTTGGGAATTCAGTTTAAACAGTCTTTACATTCACAAATTATAATGAAACAACTTTATTAAACTCAAACATGTCCAACTGTTAACAGGGGTTATTGTTATGGTTTGGATTAGGTTTTTGGGACAGTAATTAAAACAATTTAAATTATGGATTGAGTAATGTCTCATACCAAATATCAACTTTTTCAAACAATGACCTGTCATTACAGTGTATAAACAAATTAAATGATACATAAAACAAAACACACACAGACCACAGATAAAACCACTCTAATTTCAGAATTACTACTGTTGTTGGTTTTCCAATTATATATATATATATATATATAGTGACAGAAGAACATTATGCCTTCAACAGATTAATCTTTCCTTGCTAAATATTGAAGCAATTTGTTAAATTCTAAATTGAAAACCAATTAAACTACCTTCCACTATCTTTTTCAATAATACATACTGTATATAAATATAGATCAATAACTTCTATTCACACCTTTTATAAATCTGTGGTCTATAAATAGCTATTAATAGAAGGGACAGTGTATTACAAGTATTTTATTTCTGTTCTAATTAAGTGCATATTGGGGGGAAAGTTGCTAATACATTACTCCTTATTGTTCAAGGGAAGATTTATGTTTCTAATGCTTTCAAATACATTCTATAGGCTCTGAAAGTAGTACATTTATGTAAAAAACATAAAATGTCAGAGACTTTTCCAGCACTGTAGTGTTAATGTGACTATTCAGTAAAACCTTTAGTTGCTAACAAGCGAATGTGAAAATCTATCCAATTATCAGAATGTGGTATTGGATTTGAGTAATATCTGTAATGTGTATACAATTGTATTTATTAACTCCATAGAGTATGTGTTTCTTTATATTAGCATGACTAATTACACAGTGGGGTTTTACTGTTGTTAAAAATGAACTATCGAATCAGGACCTCTTTGGGAGAAAGGCAGTCAACAGTACATGATTATGGGTCTATTGTAAGTAGAACTGCACTATGGGTAAAATTGAGACATTATCCATATTGGGTCAGATTTGAGCCAAGAGTTTTAGTACTGAAACAGTTGTTTGTTGTTGCTTCACTACCATTTAATTTGGGAAATGCCTAGGACACATTTTTGGTGCAGATATAACCTTAGTTTGGATTTAATCCAATCCCTAGCAGATTTCTAGGATGCAACATATCTCAAAAGATCATCACATTTCAGTATTTTTTTTATTTTCACTAATAGCTTAAATTCCCAATCCAACTTTAACAGCAGATGTTGCATAGGAAAATAGATTGCGTTTGAATTTATCCAACCTTGAGGCTTATGCTATGATTGATCTTCTCTTGCAGGCACAGTGCGGATAGCTTCAGGGGTTCCCAATGTACCTTTAAGAAAATGTTTGAGACAGTAAAGCTTCCTGCTGCTGCTGGTGGACCATTCCAATCCCAACGGCAGGTGCTGGTAGAGGAGGCCTGGTGACAGGCCGAAGCTGCAGGGAAGGAACAGAACCACACAAGGGTCAGGGATGGTGGTGTCCATTATTGAACATTCAATTTAAGTTACAAAGATTTTGAATGCAAATTAACTAACAAATTTACAAAAAGGGCAAAACATCCACAGTATAATATATCTTTTTTTTTTTTTTTTAAAGAAAATAAAACATTTGTACATATTGTTGCTGGTAATAGGATTTAATTATCTACTTACCTTACACGATAACTGTTTTTCAAACCTTGGGGCTACAAAAGACCATGGTCCCATGTTCTGAGGTTCTTCCTGACTCCAAATAAAATCTATAATGCAGATCAAAGTGTACATTAAAAAATATATAAAATGTATATAAAATGTATAATGTGTTTTTTATACATTTATACAGCAGCTGTAAAAGCTTTTGTATGTACATATTCCTGTTTACACACTAATTTCTTTTGAAATATTTATTTTATTATAGTTTTTTTTGAAGTAGTGCTTTATATGTGGTAAGTTAGAAAATAAACCCTTTTATGTTTAATTGTTCATTTAAATATGGCCTTTCGGCTGTGCAGATGTTTGATATGTTGTGCTTGAATAAAACTTTTGAGTTGTATCTGATAGTTTGTCTTCATTTTAATATTGATGTTGTTTAAAATGTACGACTGTAAGTCGCCCTGGATAAGGGTGTCTGCTAAGTAAGAAATAAATAAATAAATAAATAAATAAATACTAAAAATCCATCTTAAATGGGATTTTAGCAGTTGTAGGTGTGGCACGGTGGACTGACGGGGATACTTAAGCACCGTCCAGGCACTGACACATTCTATTGAAACCAATAGAGCTAAAACTAGGTTGACATGCTGGGGTTGCCTTGGCAACCATAGAACTATATAATTGAGTGTTGCGCACTACGTGGATTAAACATACGAATAGCAGACTAGGTTTCAAACCTTTTGCATTTTTGTACTGGTTCAGCTCTTGCTGTAGTGCCTCCACAGGGAATGGGCAAAGCTCCTCCACTCGGATCAGGGCAGTGTTTTTCTGAGCCTCTCCAGAAGCCTCTCTCTGTTTAAGCAGGGCATAGTAGTGCTTGCCAGAGCACAATACCACTCTACTCACACTATAACAAAGACAAATATGTGATGTGCAAAACAAATGACTGCAGTTTAAAAAAAAAAAAAAAAATGCTGCAAGTGTTCAAGGATAGCTTAAGTCACAAGTTACTGTCCATTTAAAAACTAACTGCATTCACATGTTTAAAGATCCAAGAGGAATATGTATACAGTTATCCAATTATTATTTTGACTAGAGAGCTTGAAATTAAACTTAAAATCAATTGTGACCCCTTACTTTTTGGGATCCACAGATGGGTCACCAAGAACTGGTTTGAAAGTTGTCCCTGGAGCCAAATCTGAAAGGCTTGATACAGCACCCTGGAACAAGCAGGAAACAGAAATAAGGTTGTTCTTTGAATTTTTATTTATATATATATATATATATATATATATAGACACACACACACACACACACACACACACACACACACACACACACACAGTGCCTCCTCGCTATAATGCTCTCTGTTATAATGCGCCTCGGATATAACGCTCCTACAGTCCCCCAATTCCCTATACTAGTGATTCATGCAATATTTCTACAGTAAATACAGTACTGGTGTTGTTCAAACTATAAACAACTTCTCAGTCTAACTTCTGTTTCTGTCTCTCCCTTTTGATACAGTATCTAAACTGAAGAAAAACTGCGCTGGCACTTTATAACACAGACATCTTATTCAGCATTCGTTTTATAACTAAATAAATATTAGGCCTATTACGTGGTTATCTTTCCTAATGTATTTACTTTTTTGCTGCAAGAGGAGCTGTGGCTTTCTCTGGGAGATGAGACGCTTCAGCTTCGCTACAGCCCCGCTCCGGCAGCCGGACCTGAGGCGAGCCCATTCCCTCTTCCCCTCTCCCGACCCGCTCTCCTCGCACTTCGTTTGCTTCTGTCGCTTCGAACTGAACTCCCGACCACAGTTTAGCCAGGCTATTTATAGTTTAAAAACTGCTAATTAAAATGATCCACGAGTGGGAATGTTCCCCTTTTTTTTGGGGGGTAAAAATATAGCGTTGAGTTACATTTATTCTTCATTATACAGTATGTGCATTATAGAGAGGGAGTTATTTTATTTTGTATTTTAGTCAGATGTGTGCTGATATGTCCCGCGGCGGCCCCCACCCCCTCCCCCGTTTATAACGCTCTTCGGTTATAACGCTCATATTGTGTGTCCCCCGAGACCCACGTTATAGCGAGGGAGCACTATATATATATATATAGTGGCAATGCCCTCAACTTTATGCACCCTTTAAAAATACTGACCCAACACCGAAACCTTGACTTTAGCGCTGTTTATTTGCAATAAATGAATAAACAATATAAATTTAGAAGTTTATAAACTCTCACCGGAAAGCGGAGCAGAATTTTGGGAGAAGCAACAATCAGGGGTTTGCGAAAGTTCCGGATCATCTGTCTACGCAACAGGTGAAAATACTGCGCAGGAGTGGTGGGGTTTACCACTGACATATTGACATTGTCTCCATCCACACCCTCCTCTTTACTGTCACATAACTAAAAGAAAAGGGAAAACAATGTTTTATATACTTAGTACATTTTTGGATTATATTTGGTTCCCTGGTATGTTTGACATTCTGAAATGTCAGTTCAGAAAGAAAGGTTCAGTATGTACATGGTATTTCCTAAACAACCATAGTCCAACAATAATGCTATATTTGGTACATTATATTACAAATGTTATGCCTCCTCTCTAATAATATTCATCATAGATTCAAGATTGTCCACAAAGTATAACATGGCTTGGTTGGTTGTTCAGCAACAAACACATTCAAGGAACTCACCTGCAGGAACCGCTCAATACGACAGGAGGAGTGTTCTGGGCCTGCACCATCGTATCCGTGAGGTAGCAGGATAACTAGGCCACTCTGAAGAAGCCACTTAGCTTCACCTGCAAACATAAACCACGACATTGGTTAGAAACTTGCATGGGCCCTTATTTTTAGATGTACACCTGGTTTCACAGATCCTGATTAGCGCTAGTCCTGGGGGTCTGTGAAACCAGCCTTTACATTCTTAAACCTCGTTTAACTCAAGCAAGTCTAAAGGGGTAGGTTGGCAAGAAGCGCTTTATTTTCTTTCAAAATATTGCACAGATAATTAAACCGAAGATAACATTCAAACTATTGGAAAAAAAGGAGGACTTACAAACAAACAGTATAAAAACAAGGAAGATGCTCTTTTGGGGCCAAACAAGGTACATATCGAATAATAGGGTGCTGTATGACACAAGCTGATAATACTGACCGCACTATATATGTTTTACTATATTTTTACAATATGTAGTTAAAAAGGAATACCTAAATAGTATTGGTAATTTTACTGCAACACCAATTTCATTGCCAATGTCATTTTCACAAACTATTTGATATATTTCGAATGGCTGTATCACATGAATATCAGGGTGGATTGTTTCTTTTCCTTACCTCCTGAGATAAAGGTGTCAAATATAATTTGAGCTCCATTAAAAAAATCTCCAAACTGGGCTTCCCAGATTGGTAGCAGCATTGGGCTCTCGATGCTCATTCCATATTCAAAACCAAGGACAGCCTCTTCAGACAAAGGACTGTTGCATACCTAATTACACAAGAATGCAGTTTACTTACAGAAATGATTAAAAAAAAAATACTAGGGGTTTTAGCCTTGACATTTTCTATTGATCAATGAATCTTCTGTTCTATTGATTGATGTATCACACCTTTGCTAGGGATGTGAAATTGTACTGAAAGACAATCACAAGTAATCACTTTTAGTGATGTATTCTGACATTTTCTTTTGAGCTGTACTGCTCATTCGCGTTTTCTTCATCCAAATGCCATGTCTAAAAGAAACAGACTAAAAACACATCAAGAGCATTTATATTACTATAAATGACCAGTTGCACTACAACACAGAATACTGTATTTAACAGATATATTTTTAGTATACCGTAAACTTTCAAGTTTCACTAACAAAGTTAACTTACTGAGTGCTATTTTATTTAGATTAGCTGAAGAAAAACTACGATATAGCTGTTCATTTTTTGACACCGTCTGAAAGAAAGACGCTGAATAAAAATAAATCAGCTTACTTGCAACTAAGATGATAAACTTGTAGTCCTGCTGTGAAAGGAAAGCACCGATGAGGAAATGCTGCAAGTTGCAGTCTTTTTTTGACTTTTTTTTTTATTCTGAGATATTGTCAATCAGTGGGTATACCTTCCAGTTGACCTTTTGCCAAGGTCTTTAGAAGTATCCTCTGCCATTAGTCAATATTTTTTTTTCCTGTTCTTTTTTTTATACCACACTCAGGTAGATCATGTTAATCAATCAATTATTTTTAAAACCCCTAATAAATAAAAAATTCTACCAAAAAAAACTGAGAAAGTATATATTGTTACTAGTACATTTCCTCCAAACACTGCAATGTTGCAAAGATCTTTATGTTACCTCCAAGAAACCCTTTTGTTCAGGCACTAAGTCATTGAGAGGGATGTACATATCATTGGTTTCCTGACAGACTACCATCGCATGACGCTGACTGAATGTACCACGTCCAACATCCTGTCCACAGATACGTATATTAAACCCTTTAGAAGAGAAAAAAAAAACAAGTTGTAGCTGCTAGAATACAAATAATGTGTGACCATTTTGCGTAATTACCACTGGAGGTACTGTATGTGCAAAATATGCTTTACTAAGGTTATCATACCAGAAAACAATTGCGGACTATTTTAGAAAATAACAGGTAGGCTATGTGTTTCTTGCACACCTACACTAAACTATTCTATGTAAATGTACTGTTTCTTTATTGTGTGCAGTATATGTAAGGTACTGTATGGTATCGGAGCTTGTTAATGCGGAACTATTTTGTTGTTTTGTATAGTATTAAGTAGTTGGGTAAAAAGACCCATTTAGTTTCAATTTAAAATAATCTTTTATTCTTTCCAAATTCTACAGTAATGTGTACAGAGAAGGCATGATTGATTTTGTGTGTTACCATTATTATTTACAGTAGCCTATAGGCTAAAGTAAAGAAAATGCAGTGGGTATTCATTTGATTTTACTATTTGTATACTGTACAGTTTACATTCTTACAAAGAACACAACACAGAAATGGTATTTTAGAAAAACGGAGCAGCAAAAGGGGAAATACATTTAAAATAAATGAAGCAGTATAAATATGCATGCATGCATTTTTTTTTTTTTTAAACCGGACGCTTAATTATCCCAGGTAACCTGTCCTCCGTTTAGCATGGGACTTCTGTATTTTGTTAACCAGCAGAATCTAAATGAGCAAACACCATGATAATTTCAATTATCACAATTTTTTATCCTGCAATTATCATTTCAGAGATTTTCAATAACGTCCCAACCCTAGTATACTGTTCCCCAAAATATCTTGTCCCTGCAAGTGATTTATTATTTGGATGCAGTGGCTTATCAGACCCTGGCAATGGCGGAGAGTGGCTCAACTTGAAACTTCCCAAGCCCAATGTTTACACAGTATGTGAGGCTACTAAACTCAGTGTTCCCGCTAGACACAAGTAAATTAGACTTTCGATGGGCATGTAACAAAATGTAAGTAGTCTTTGTCAAATTCTTTCGTGTTACAATCATACCTTGACAGAGAAGGGAACCAAATGCCATTGCTTCAACAGTAGACCAATCTAATTTTGTTCCCTCTTCCAGTTTCTGCAGTCTGGCCTGAAAAAATGTTTAAAGTGAATATTGATAGGTCTGAAAGTTTACTTTTTACAGTACTTGCCATTTCAACATTCAAATCATTATATATCCCTTGCATCCAAACATCCCAGTTTTCTTTGTTATGCATAACAAACTTTGCAGTAAACTGCTTTTTTTTTCCTGTGATGTAATTTCCTGGTCCCCTAAAGAGATTGTGTTATGCACGTTCTGCCCAGACCAGAGTGACGTGTGCAGTGTGACATACTCATATATCACTATTGTAGAATAATTTGTTTAGTTTTATTTTAAATAGCACTTTGATATAGTCATTATTTTACATACATATTGTGTAATTTTAAGGTAATTATTATTTTATTAGATTGTAGCATACATGCAAAATAAAAAGTGATTACATTTATATGTAAACTATATTGTGGCCTATGCTTTTATGTATGCTAGTGACCTTTACAGTGACTTTGTGGTCTGATTCGTTAAGGCTTCACCTGCTTATGCGTCCTGTGAAGATGACTGTGCAGGTGGATATCCTCAGGGATGAATACAGACTTGGCTCCCACGAACTGCAGCAGGTCAGTGGAGAGCCCCGTGTCCCAAGTCGTGATCTTAGCCTGAGGCTCCACCAGCTCCCTCCAATGGCCCTGCAGGTTGGTGGGAGGTGGGCTGTACAGTGTCATGTTGGTCAAGTGCTCATTCATTTTGGTGTAGTATGACGTCTTTATCTCTGAAATTTCCTGCTCAGTCAGGAGTCCTTCTGCTACCAAGCAGTCTGCATACGAGTCAGGAATACTCTTCCGGGATCTGCAGTGTAAACATAACAAAATAAATAGGAAGGAATCCATGATCCCTGCCACATGATAGAAGAGATTGCAAGCAGCATTTTGTTTCATAAAAAAGCTACTCAGGATATTGATAGTCCCTCTAAAGATGTTTACAGGCCTTTCTATTTAGATGAGAGGGAAGTGAAATAAATATACTGAAAAATTATTTTAACCAAGTTTAATTACAGTACCATTCCTCCCCTACTGTCCAACAGTTACGGTAGATTAGCTTGCAACTTTAAGTAAGGTTTTAATAACATGCCCTACTTCGTTAGCATTTTCACAATGGCTAACATTTTACATGTCAGATTATTCCCTTCCAGGCAGATTGAAAGGCGACATACCTGATGATTTTGTACATGGCAGGATTGGTAAAGAAAGGCTCATCCAGCTCATTATGACCCCACTGTCTGTAACACAGCAGATCGACAATCACATCCTTACGGAATCTCTGCTGATACTCCATGGCCAATCGGGTAGCTCGAAGCACTTCCTCTGCATCATCTCCATTAATGTGCATCACAGCACAGCCGACCATCTTACCTGGTGGACATGAATATAAGTAACTGCACTGTTCAATGGAATTGACATATGAAAATGACTGCATTTTAAAGAAGTAGTGTAGTGATCTTTGACATACCAATATCACTGCAGTACAATGAGGATCTTCCTCGTTCAGCTGGAGTGGTATAACCCACTTGGTTATTTACAATCAGATGGATGCTTCCACCTACTCTAAAGTGGGGGAGGTTTGAAATAGTGAATGTCTCAGGAACAATTCCTTGGCCAGAGAATGCGGCATCGCCGTGGACCTGTAATTAAATACAAAAAGCGCATATTATGGTATGTGCAGTGCTATTTATTGTTGTACTATTATTGTAGTTATTAAGTTATCCTCAGGGATAATCAATGCTCCTCATAAACACTTAACAATACGTTAACAGTAATGTTTGTGTTTACAAAGTGCCTGTCATGCAAGCATTGTACTGTGCCTTAAAACGTACACCTTATACACAAAACGAACAATTGAGTCATCTCTAAAATGATCACTTCTGAAATTATACCAGTATATATTACAGTACTAGAATTTGAAAAAAAAAATCCATTATGTTTTTTTGTAGCAAGTGGTAACAAGGAAAACTTCCAAGGCACCACAAAGCCATGAGATTTGTAGTACACTTACCTGCAGACAGAGGACTTTGTCTCCTGGCTGAGCTGAGCTGTCTGGGGAATAGTCCCCGTCTTGCTTGTACTGCTGCCTTCCTCGAGTTTTTCCCACAGTGACTGGGTTGATGGCCTCCAGGTGAGAAGGGTTAGGTAGCATAGTCACGTGGAGAGGGTGCCCAGAGCCAAAATCCAGATCCACAGAGGAGGTCAGATGCGACAGCACGTCTCCAATGGCCGGGGAGTTTTCAGGAAACTCACTCAGCCCTCTGATCTTACGAAACATTAGCTTTAGGAAGAAAAACACAGTTCAATTTATTCACGAAAGCCACCCATGTGATATTAATTAATAGTTGTTAAAACAAAACAAAAAAGGTAATACATAAATGTTTTCCCATACAGAAATAGTGTACATTGCATTCCTCAAAATAGTCACCTCAGGTGGGAACTGAAGGAGGCCTGTTAGGAGGTTTAGTCTTCCTCTGTGAGGCATTCCTGTGATGACATCAGTCACTCCGCTGTAAGCAGCGAGACGAAAGATCTCATAAAAGAATCCCATCATGCTCTCTGCCCCTTCTCCACCATACCGCTTCACTGTGGCAAACTTGGTAGCCAAGAAGTGGTCAAATTCCTAAAAATAAAATAATTTAAATGCAGGTAATGCTATGAGTTAAACAGAATATGTGTGGTAGAGTACAGTACTGATACCTTATTAGAACATAAATAGGCACACAAGCTAATACTTTTGTATAAACTGGCTTATTTGAAAAACCTGTTACCACTTTGCTTTCATATATAAGCCCATGCCCTGGTATCTGGATACAACCCAGTGGTTGAAGATGAGTTAAATTGCAAGACGTATATCTTCATTTTATAAATTTGCATTACTTTTTCATAGCATATTGTTGCAGGTGGATTTTATTTATTTATTTTTTCACAGTCGGCAGTGACGTAGCCTGGATTCGAACCTGCGATCTCCAGGCTATAGGGTGCATCCTACACTCCACATGGTGCGCCTACTGGATGCGCCACTCAGGAGCCCCCTGGTGGATTTTTAATAGATTTTCACTTTTGTCTTTTGCTTGAACTATTTTCTAAAATAGTTCTGCATTACATTATATCCAGGAAACAACTTTGTAAGGGCTCTAAAAATAGAGCTATTGTTCTCATTAGTTTTGGAATATGGAGGATCAAATTCAGTTTAATTGTTGAATATATAACGATCAGATATTCTTCTTAGTGTTACCTGGGACTGGAGCATTAATGTAGCCAGTTGTCTCCTCTCCTCTGGAGTGAATACTTCTTTCTTGAGCTCCTCAAACCTCTGAGCAAACCACTCCCTCTCCTCCAGTGTCTGCAGTTGACTTGTCTCGATGGACATGTGGCCACAGTAGGTATGATTGAGGTATTGCAACACATCTTCTAATGAACCCTCTGCCTTCCCAAAGTGCAATAAGCCTTTAGACAAATCATAGGCATACAAAAGATAAGTGTTTAATGTATTTAAAATGATCCAGATGTAGTAATAGATTCTTTTCACATGTTTAGCAATGCTGAGCTACCCAAATGGTTGCTGAAACTGTAAATCATTTCAATGTACAACATTTTAATGGATCAGTGACTATATACTCTGAATGGGAATGGATCAAATGGTTCTGTAAGCATCACTATAAAATGATGCTGAAAAATTATTCTAAGATAAATAATTAAATTAAATTGTAGTAAGAGTCAGTGTCATCTGATGAACACCTATTGTTTATTGCTGTTTAAAAATAGCATCATACAGCATATATGTAGTCATGAAAGAGTGGTTTCCTATTTTTTTTTTTTTTATAAAACAGAGCTACATACCACTTGTATTGAAAGGTCCGTGAATGACTTCTGTTAAGATCTGAACCTCAGGCACCACATCCACCGCTGCCTCTCCGGTGAATAAAGGGTTCACTTTTGCTGCTTTGTGCCCGTGTGCTCGGTAAGCTTCAACTAACCGCGCCAGTCCATGATCTACCAAAACATGGAACAAAATCTGCATTAAAGATCGACGCCTGCTATAGGTCTGTTCTATGTTGATGATGGTCCTTGCTGCAGACTTAAGTACTGTACCAAGTTATATAGGCAAAGTGTGACATACAGATGGACATTTCAGTGCTACTTCTGATGATATGTGAGTCATGGGCATCAACTCTATTCGATAGCTCAAATTCTGAATGAGTTTATTTTCCTCTTAGAACACTGAAGATCAGTCAACTGTTGTTACTAATATTAACACATTCAAAACATACCCATATAGAATTTAAAACAGTTACACTCACATTCAAATTTAAGCAAAATTAAACTGGTTTAATTTTTCCAGTATATAACAAATCGAAGTCCAGTCCAGTTTTTGATACTCCAACGTGGACATAATGTGTCTTTTTCTACTTGCGAAAACTTCCGAAGTTCACATATATTTCACACACATTTCTTATGACGTCTACACAACTTTAACTAAATTGACATACTTCGATTAATGACATAATACACTGACCTTGTATGCATGCATGGATCATTTCTGTCTTGCTCAGTTTCAAATCGCTTTCTGTCTTCTTGGGTTTGTATCCATATACCCCTCTTTGAGTGTGATACACATTACGTAAAAGCGGCCGAATGGCATTTGGTGATCTTCTTGCTGCTAAACTGCAGGTTTTCCCTAAAAAAAATACAGACATGTTTAATGATACAGCTTTTTTTGTCTAAATTAAATATTTGTATTATTCTAGTGCTGATTTAATGACACTCGAGTCAAGCAGCCGTAACTGGTTCCTCGACCGTGTAGAGAGCAGACAACACCTCCAAATCTGATTGGCCAAATGTGCATGGGATTATTTTTACACGCAAGAGGTTTGCGACAGCTACAACAGAAGGCGGCTGTCTGAATCACACAGGTTTATCTCTGGTATATATCTTTGATGTTTATTTTGTTATTAAAATAAAAGTGATAGTGGGCTCCTGAGTTGCAGTTATGTGAGAAACGTATTAAATATCCATATATTCTGCTTTAGCTCTTTATTTTTCCAGAATGTTACCCCGAAGATGGTGTTTGGAGACATAAATGCATGTTACCCATTTTAAATGAAATTAAAAAAAAAAAAAAAAAGAGACACCAAATGAATTTATAATATATATATTTTTTAATATTGTGATTTTCTGTCTGCTATGCCAGTACATGTGCGTTGCAAAGTGTCCAGTAATATGTCTTGCGTGGATAAATAAAATGTATGGACATAAATCCTGAGGAGATAGTGCCACACAGCGGTAAACGAGCGTTTTTTTAATGCGTACTGACTAAAACAGTATTAAATAGTACTGTATGCTTCACATTATAACTTGTTAAAACATCTGTTTTAACCGATGCTTGTTATAACACTGTCCCCGTCCAATACCAGCACCATGCGCAGAACTATTATTAATCGTCTATTTAATATTTTTTTTCCTCTCGGGCCTTATTGTAGGGTATGGCAAAAGAAGCGCCTGTTTTATGTCTCAGACACAATTCTCTCAAAAAATAACGATACAAGGAGAACAATCACTAAGAATGATTTATACTTGAAAAATGTTATGTTTGGTCTATGTTTATTGGATATATTTTAGTACTTGTTTACACTATTATTTATTTAGTTCAGGCACTATTGTTGGATAATCGTTCGTGGAGGTCCTTTAGCTAGAGAGAAGGTTTTTATTTTTTTTACCTGGAAACAAATCTGATGTTTACAGAAATTGAAGGTAAACCTATTCTAATATTGATTACACTTTGCATTATATGTATTTATTTATTTATTGCATTATGGTAATAGTTGGATTTGACATTTGGCATTTAGCACTGTTACTTTATTACTGAAGTGCAAATCAACAAAAACAGGTAACTACCGTACATGTTTATTTTTTTTTTACTTTCCTTTTTGCTACTACAAGGCCTGTATTGTAAACGCAGTTAATCATTCTTACCAGATTTGGCAGTTGTGGAACTGTTTTTTAAACAAAACTACTGCATAAAAGTAGAGTTTGCCATAACATTTTTTTTCCCGTACTCCCCTATGTTGTGTAGATCGAGAGGCAAGATACCATTGCTGGTGACAAGTACGTTTTCTGTATTAGTATATTTTCAAACCAGATAGTGAACGACATTTTAAAGAAACATAATAAATACATCCATAGTATGTACAAGCCCAGTTAATTGTATTATAATATAAAATAAGTTGTCAGATTGTGTTACATTTCACAATTATTGACATTTGCTCAGTTCGCGATAGCAGTCAATACACATTATACGCAAATAATATTTAATTGGCCTGTTAATATTTCTGTAATTATTATTATTATTATTATTATTATTATTATTATTATTATTATTATTATTATTATAGTGTATTGTTTAATTTACTTTTGTGTGGTCCAGTGAAAATTAATTAATCAATCCGATCAGTTCTTCATTTTAGTTTAGAAATGAATGCAACTTGATCACATTTTGGTTTCAGCAATAGTAGCTGGCAACAATCCATTCCTAACTTTGCTTCGTCAGTTTTTCACAACATGCCAAGACACTCATTGAAAACGCTGTATGGTGTGTGCTGTATTTTCAGAGCGTTTACTCTTCTGGGATGGGGTCAGTTCCTTTTTTCTTTAATTCCATACAATATATATTTTTAATCCATTCCATATTCTCTTTAAATCAATTTCAATTCCAAGACCTGCAAAGAATTGTAATTGATTAAAAGGGAATGGGAATTGTAATTGATTAAATGGGAATGGGAATTGTAATTTAAATTGGGGAGTTGATTAAAAATGGAATTGGAATTAAAAAGGAACGGACCTCCTACCATACCTGTCTTTAGTTAAATGAACATTTTGAAGTGAGAAACAAATGACAAAACTAGAACCAAACTACATAATATAAGTATCATAATCTCTCGAAATATAGACTGGAGTATATTAAATAACTACTGTATGTTACTGTTTTTTAACAGGTGTGCTTTTCAGAATTGCTGTCTTCTGAGTTCATACAGTAGGTGAGCTCTTACCTGAATGCATACAGAGAAGGGAACTTATGACACACATTTAGTAAACAGACCTTAGAAGTAAATATTCTCCATGGCTATGTTTTAATAAAAATCTTAACATTTGTCTTAATTTAGTTTTTCTATATGACCTGACCAAAGCAATATATTGTATTGTCATGCTTTTGGTGCCTGCTACATCAGAACTTGATTCTCTATTTTGCTGTTTATCTGTGTTACTTGTGACCACCAGCACTGGGAGCATTTGAAAAGTGCTGAATCCTACAGGAGTATGGCTTGTATGTGGTGTACATTTCTTAGTCACTTTTGTATTTACCTTGGTATGTGATACAAAAATGCAACATAGTTTTTTTTGTTTGTTTGTTATTTTTTACAGTATGCCTGCAGAACGCAAGAAGACAGTAAACATGGATGAGAAAGAGGCAAGTTCTGTCAGCAGCAAAGACAAAGAGAGTGGAGATAGGCGACCTGCCTCCACCAGGGAGAAGGGAAAGGATGATTCCAAACTCGGCGGCAAGAAGGACAATATGAAGGCTGCAGAGGAAAAGAAGAGGAAACTGGAGGAAGAGAAGCGTAAGAAGGAAGAAAAGGATCGCAAGAAAAAAGAGGAGGAGAAGCTGAAAGCTGAAGAGGACCAGAAAAAGAAAGAGGAGGAAGAGAAAATAAAGCAGGAGGAGGAGGAAAAGAGGCTGCAGGAGGAAGAAGAAAGAAGACAGCGTGAAGAAGAAGCAGCGCAAATAAAGTAAGAGCCCAATTTACATGTTACTGTAAATACTGCCCAGGCCTAGATTGTGTTTGCACTACTGCAAGGTTTACCCTCACTTTTTCTGCAAGGAGAAACTGTAGACCACTTAGAGTGCTAATTTGGACCTAAATTGGACCTAATGTTTTGCATACATATAAGAATCATCATATAGAAATGTAGTTATTTTAAACTGATAAAGTGCGATCCAGAATAAATGATCGGCTCTATGCTTTTATATATTTTTAATGTACATAATTATTTTGATGTGACTTGCACTTGCTGCAAACATCTTAGTGTATAAGGTTTACTTTATTTTTTCTCTGGTCTATGAGAGAAATGTAGAAATACTCAAACTTAATAAATTAAATGACAAATTAAAAGTCTTGCTCAATGTCTTCTCTATTTGTTTTAGAGAAAAAGAAGAAGCACACCAGTTACATCAGGAGGCATGGGAGCGTCACCAATCCCGGAAAGAGCTTCGCAGCAAGAACCAGAATGCCCAGGATGGCCGTCCTGAGGAGACCTTCTTCAGCAGGCTTGATTCTAGCCTCAAGAAGAACACTGCCTTTGTCAAGAAGCTGAAAACTATCACAGAGCAGCAGAGAGACTCTCTCTCCAGTGATTTTAGTAGCCTCAACCTCAGCAAGTACATTGCAGAGGCTGTTGGCTCCGTTGTGGAGGCAAAGTTAAAAATATCTGATGTTAACTGTGCTGTTCATCTGTGTTCCCTCTTCCACCAGCGCTATGCTGAATTTGCCCCTTTGCTTCTCCAATCCTGGAAAAAGCACTTTGAAGCAAGAAAAGAGGAGAAAACTCCCAATGTAAGCAAGCTGAGAACCGACCTCCGATTCATCGCTGAGTTGACAATTGTTGGGATTTTTACTGATAAAGAGGGTCTGTCCCTCATCTATGAGCAGCTGAAAAACATCATCAACACAGACCGTGAGACACACATGCATGTATCCGTGGTGATCAGTTTTTGCAAGCACTGTGGGGATGACATTGCTGGGCTGGTGCCCAGGAAGGTGAAACTGGCTGCTGAGAAGTTTGGATTGAGTTTCCCTCTGAGTGAGATCATCAATTCTGAGAAGCAGCAGCCCTTCCAGAACTTGCTAAGGGAGTACTTCACTTCCCTGACCAAACACCTGAAGAAGGACCACAGAGAGTTGCAGAACATAGAGAGACAAAACAGGTGATTGCATTATTTATGTGTGTGCTAACACTCTCGTGATTCATGTCACCAGAAACCCTTGATAGAATTATAGCCTTATTATGCACAGCTTAGTTTACTTTGTTCCTTATTATTATTATTATTATTATTATTATTATTATTATTATTATTAATAATACTAATTATCATATGTATAATTAAAGCGTCCGTGGCTGAAATTAGATAATAAACATTAACTGCAATATACCAAATTGTTCTGATATATGGATTCTTGTGTATCTATGCAGGCGTATTCTGCATTCCAAGGGGGAACTGAGTGAAGACAGACACAAGCAATATGAAGAGTTTGCTACATCTTATCAGAAGCTGCTTGCTAACACTCAGTCTTTGGCAGACCTTCTGGATGAAAACATGCCAGAACTTCCACAAGATAAAACTGTACAAGAAGGTAGCGTCTACATGTAATGAATCTGTGTATTAGCACACGTTATTGAGAGTATCAGAATCTGATATTTTTGTACAATGAATTTGGATGGAGATACAATGTACATGGAGATGACTCTTATCTTGTATATGGTGGTAGGGGCTTTATGTTCAGAAACATGTTATATTCACTCAGTTTGGATAACAACATTTTTATCGCTTTCATTTTTACAAACTAACTGAATCGCACGGATCCCCAGCTTTTTCAAGTACTTGACTTGGGTGGGAATTGGTTCTGCCTAGTGCCATTTCCTCTGTTTTAATAGCTGAAAATCCACATTTTAAACTTTAATGTAGTAAATCTGCATTCAGTGGTTCCAGTCAATGGGTGGAGAAATACATTATTGATTCCTAGTGGGTATTTTATTAAAGCAATATCAGCTTATTACATTTTGTCATCTTAGTAAGGCCACATAACTTGTGTTTTTTTTTAAAACAACACCATTTGCCTAAGTGCATCATCATGTTTCCTATTTCTACAATCTACAGTATGCATTGACACCACTAGGTGGCTCCTTTTTCAAATTTCAGTGATATTAGGCTAGTACAAAAATATTGCCTGATTTAAAAAATATACATTTAATTATAGGACTATTCTATATTACAAAGAATATGTTTTTACAAGCACTTTTAAATAAACCTTTCTTTCTGTATGATGACTTTACTCTTCAATTTTTTTTTTTTTAATTGTACAATTACTTTAATACAGCATAATACTGAGTGTAAATTATGTTATGGAATATTATCTAATTGATACTGCATTCTGTCAATGGTTTCAAAAGAGAACTAGAAAGAGAGCAAGCATGAAAGTGAAGATATAAAAATCAAAAACCAAAAGAGGCTGATTTTGTTGGTCCTTATTTGCTTTTTGTATTCATAACAGGTATTTTTTGTTCTAATTAAATTGTTTGAAATATATTCTTTACAGAGCATGGTCCTGGCATTGACATCTTTACTCCTGGCAAGCCTGGAGAGTATGATCTGGAAGGAGGAATCTGGGAGGATGAGGACGCACGTAACTTCTATGAAAATATGGTTGATCTAAAAGCCTTTGTACCTGCAATATTGTTCAAAGATAACGAGAAGAGTTCTCAGAACAAAGACAACAAAGAAGAAGCAAAAGGTATTCATAGAGTTTCAAAGTGTATAAAAATGTTCTGAAAAATTTTAAATTCCATGATAACCGCAACATCTGCTTTCAGGTTCTGCTGGTTTTGAATATTTTCATTCTTTTAAACACAATACTTTTTGTCAAACTGAGTTTGCAAATCGCTGACAGTGTTGTCTTGTTTTGAAATTGAATTGAAAGAAAAGGTAGTTGGATACAAACCCTTTGCCTGATCAGTTATGATTAGAATAATTTAAAATGACAGGTACAGAACAGTGCCCTGAAATCATTATTTGGTCTTTAATGCCACTGGCTATTTCTTTAAATGAACAGTTCACCAAAATAGGCTTTGCATTGGTGATACACACAGCTAAACAAAGAATATAACTTAGACCAGACTATGTCTAAAAAGAAGAACTTCCAATGATGTCATGGAAAATCTGAAGTATTAGTACAAAATCAGGTCTGCCTGTTGTGTTACCAAACCCGGCAAACCTGCTTGAACATTTTACATAATAGAAAAGGTGTGTTTTGTATTTGTTACCTTTAGTCAAATAAAAAATATTTCTGTTGAATGTTAAAGACATTTTCTGTTGAAGCATGCATTTTTATTTCCGGAATTCAAATTAAATAAAACATTTTTAATTGTCATGTCTGTCTGTTTACATGCACAAGGAATGAATAATTTTGCAATTCATTATTAATAATTGGAAAACAATTGTCCATCATTTACATGACAAATTCCGTCAAGTTTGGAGGAATCAATGGCAATACCCCAAATCCGAATTCCGCTCAAAACTCCATGCAGGATATATTGATGATTTTGAAATCAAGTCCTCAAAAAGGTAGCTTGAATCTGATTAGATTTTGCATATAAGCAGGCAATTCTGTATAAGAAGAAAAAGGTGAAAAGAATCTGCTTATCAGCCATAAGTCTTCCACTACTTCCAATAATTTGCAGCATAAAAAGGTCTCTAAAAAGTTGTCTACCATTTATACTTGTCTTAAGCTGATTAGAGTATTCTATCACTTCAAATGCAATGAATTGTGCATTCATTGCATTTGAAGGACTGCTGTATGTGAAACTTTTTTTTTTTTTACCAGAAGTTAAAGATGGGAAGGATAATAAAGATGTGCCGAGTACAGAAGAGCTGGAGATGGAACTGGAGACCCTGGATATTAATGATGATACTCTGGAGATGGAAGCAGTGGATGAGGCAGAGGCAGATGACCTTACAAAGAAATTACTTGATGAACAAGGTAAAGTTTACTTGATATATGCAGATCCAGTTGGCAAGCAGCATCTTCTTTGGCAACTCTTAATCTCTCCACTGTTATTAGTGATAAATGTAGTAGATTGTTAAACATCTAATAGCATGTCTATAAACACATTATATCTTATAGATAGGCTTGCTAGATTTTGATATATATCGGTAAAGCTCGTTAAACATCGAGTTCCCAAAAAATGAGTTCGACTGAAATAAATTTGTATACAATAAACGTCGGTATAACCACTTGCTATTTTTAATTTTCTTACCAAAAATAATCAATCATTTAGAAATCATCTCCTAGTTTTTGTAGTTTTTATACTTGCTGTCTGTCCCGTCTCCGTTCCGCTCTGAATGGTTGGGGGTCGCTGTCAGTCATCAAAGGGGTCTGTTAGTATTGTAGTTTCACCCAGTTCTGACAGATCTTGTTGACTAAAGCAGTGCTTCAATCTTCTCATTTGTCAGCTGTAGCGCCTGTCATTCAAAGCGCCTACTTTGAAATTAGAGGGGTAAGGTGTAGGTAAGCTTTTGCTTTAGGTATACGGTGGCAGTTACTAGTTTGATTTGAAAATGGGGCGCAAGAGAAAAACACTTAATGAGTATTGTGCACAATACCCTGATCGACGTCTGAAGTCTCCGCGGCAGGAAAAAGCGGGCCTGTCTGCCTTGCCTTCCAGTGAATTTGAGTCCGGCTGTGCTTAAGCAGGAGAGGGGGAGCTCAGACTTTGAATAGTGAGTGCAAGTTAGTTCTGTTCAACTATCTAATGTTTTGTTATGTGCATATTATTTTTACTCGTAAATGTATGCTATAAAGGTCTGTGTTATACGTTTTTATTTGCTGTGTTTAGTTTATTTGAGACCATTTTTAAATGTATAGCTCGGCCATGACCAAACGTTATTTCAATTAGAATGTTGGTAACCATGGTTTAGTTGCATGTTGAATATGATAAAGGGGTTTCGCTAAATGAGACGTTTTTCAATGGCATAAAAAGTCTGTTTTTTCACCTATTCTCTGCTTGATTTGAAAAATAAAGATTGAATAATTCTTCCTAAAATAAACATGGATCTTAATCGTCGATTTGGCAAAAAAATTAAAATCTAATAGCAGCAAGCCTGCTTATAGATGAGCATTCAGATCAGTGATGGTTTGCTATTCTAGTTTTATTCTATAAAGTGATTATTATGTGACCATTATTCTTTTTTAGAACAAGAAGATGAAGAAGCAAGCACAGGCTCCCACCTCAAGCTGATAGTGGATGCCTTTCTTCAACAATTACCCAACTGTGTCAACAGGGACTTGATAGACAAGGTGCAATTTAGTTTGCTTAGTCCCTTTTTCCCTTCTGTAAAAGAAATTATAAAAAAATTCAGACCTCTCAGAGCAATGCTTTCCATGAGTAATGTGTGTTTTGAGTGATTTAAAATATATATATTTTTTTTTACTTGATTTGTGATAATTTTTTTTGCATGTCTTGCGCAATTATGAAAACTTCACAAATGGATAACAATAACTTGATTTCACTGTTTTCCACAGGCTGCAATGGATTTCTGTATGAATATGAACACCAAGTCTAACAGAAGAAAGCTTGTCCGAGCCCTTTTCACAGTTCCTAGGCAGCGGTAATACTCTTTTTACAAATGGTAGAAAAATAGCAAAGACTTTTTAAATAGATTCATTTTTCTTATTACCATGAACAACCAAATTGTTGTGTTTTTTTCCCTTTTAAATCTGAATATACAACCCTGCTGGGGAAATGTGTGTGTGTGTGTGTGTGTATATATATATATATATATATATATATATATATATATATATATATATATATATATATATATATATATATAATATACATTTTTTCCTGGTATCTGTTTATATCTTGTGCTGAATGGTCTATGGTCTGATTGCAGTTAGACCAGAGCTTTCCAAGGTTTTTATTTACATTTTTTATATACCAAGCATAAAAAAAAAGTATCACTATTATAACACATTTATTTTCGAAAAAATAAGGTATATAAATGATGGACGTTGACAAAATGTTTTTGGTTTCTTTTTAGTCATTCGATCATTCATCCTTGACCGTGACACGCTTGAGTGACTATGACTGAAGCATATGCACTTAATCACCTTATTATTATTATTATTATTATTATTATTATTATTATTTATTTCTTAGCAGACGCCCTTATCCAGGGCGACTTACAATCGCAAGCAAATACATTAAAGTGTTACAATACAAGTAATACAATAAGAGCAAGAAATACAATAATTAGTGAGACAGTTGATTGGACACTGGATATGGCGTGATTTCAGCTGTTGAATTGCAAGCTTAAATAAAAGCAATAAAGAAAATCACAAAAAAACAATATGACACGTCTGTAAAGACAGCAGTGCCTTCGTGCCTTCGTGCGATCGGCATGTTGGAGGCTGGACTAGGGCAGCGTACTGTGGCTCGTCGTTTTGGGTGCTCACAGCCAGCAATTTTAAACCTGGCGAGACGGTATAACCAGACACATTCTGTCAATGACTGGCCACGAACTGGGAGACCAAGAGTCACAACACCTGCCCAAGATTGACAGATCATTTTGCAGCATCTTCGTGATGTCAGTTGTTAATTAGCACAATAAAAAGTCACTGTACCTGCTCTGAAACAGAGTTTGTAATTTTTCGATCACATCTAGTGAATTTTATACAAATATAAGTGATAAGTTGCTTTTGATGCTCAAATATAAGTGATAAGTTGCTTTTGATGCTCAGTATATATAAAAGAGCCATACCAATGACCTAGGGAGTTCTTATAGAGCCATACACACATATAGGGAGGGATAGAGATTGGAGAATATGCCACAGGCCACTTGAAGGTATTCTATTTATTTTATAAGTTAGCCTTGGCTTCTTCCATTCCACAAGCCATGAGTGAAGCCACAGAGGCCATGGCTAATGAGTAAAAAATAAATGTAATATTTTTAGTTGGTTTGGGGCATATTCAGGGCTTCTGTGTTTTGTTTTTTATTAATTAACTCAGTGCTTATTTTTAGCTGTTTTCGTTTTTTTTGTTAGGGCTTTCACCTTTTATACTGTATGAAACGATTGTTTTCAGTTACTTTCCAAAATGTTTTCTTCTTTTTTTTCTGTCACAATATGTATGAACGCGACAGTACTTGCACACTTCAATTGTACCTTCTTTCCTTTGCTGTCTTCCACAACGAAATCCTTATGGTCATGGACATATTCTTCTGGAGTTTCTCTGTGCTTTGGCATTTTTTTTTTACATTTTGATACAATTTTTTATTCATTTTTAAATTCCACAAGCATGTAAATACACCCTATGATGAAACTGTAATACAGCTTCAAATCTCACAAGCAAGAACAATCCTCTGCTTCTAGTAATTGTAATCTTTTTTTAAATCTCGCACAAGTGTTAGATTCCTCCAACAGAAATGTATGACTGCTGCTACTCAGCAGTGGGATGGGTTAAAGTATTCAGAACAAATCAATGCAAGATACAAGTCAGGAAGGAGGGACATTGCCCAACTGCGCTTTTTGTAGTTTACTGTATTTTATTTATGTTTTCACAGGGAAAGGGGTAAAGTCAATCAACTGGTAACCATTTCCTGTGTTTTATTGGATATACACCGATTTTCTTGAATAATCTGTTATGTCAGTCATAGTATTGGCCCCAACAGAGGTTATATTTTGCTATGAAACACCAAACAGAGGTTATATTAAGCTATGATGGGCAAAACGTCAAGATAATTGGTTATACTGAAGTTGTGCGTGTAATAAGCACAAATAACATGATTTATCTGTGAAATGTATGCTTGAACACAACTACAATTTATTTGCATTTGGACTGCACTTGCTTGTACCAAAAACTACAGATTGTCTTTGTAGTCTTTTCACAAACAATCATTAAGAGCCTTCTAAATCTAAGAGCCAGATAGAGGGGCTTAACGAGCCATCTGTTGGACAGCCTGGAGATAGACCATAAGACAGAAATTAATAGAAAGCAGAGAAAGCAAAAAAAATAGTTTTAAGTATATAGTATAAAGCGGACACAATAAATATTTTAAATTAAAAAAGATACAGGTGTGAATGCTGCTAGTGCTAATGAGTGGTACAAAAATTGATTTTAGTCCTGTGTTTAGTTACCTAACTGGTTCAACCAGATTTGAGAGGTATTTTGGTTTTTCCGGGAAGGAAGGGGTGTTTGCATGGTAAGGTTCCTTTCAGTACTGAATTAAAAAATTATATATGGTGGGTGGCACACCCTTCATAACTCCTTATACACAGTTGTTTGTGACACACCTTGCTCACTACCTGCATTTAGTGTTTTGTTATTGTGCATAATAATCAACGCCAGGCACAACCCATAGCAGCCATCATCTTCCCTTATTGGTCATTTGCCTTTCCACACTGATCAGGCACCAGCTGGCCCTACGTGCCTTGCATGCACACCTGATTACTCACATGTCGTGTGGTTCTGGCCCTTTGCATAACATTGCTTTGTGATTTGCCTGCACTGTTTCTTAATAGTTACAAATAAAGTACTGAATGTACCAAGGTGCTGAGTCAAACTTGAGAAAGGACAACATAACATTTAACTGTACAGGGATGGGAATAAGGCTCCCATTGCTGGCTTTACTATGTTTAATAAGACACATCTGCACTTGTTACCTATACACTGGGGCTAATCAAGGACATAATACAACCTGGAATGGGTGAAAATGCTATGTAATAGGAGTCTCGTTTACATCCCTGCTGTATGTAAACTGGAATGGCAACTATTGATCTCTAAAGTTTCCTGATCATGTTGACTATGAAAAAGATGGCTGATGTCAACATTTTGCTATGTTTTATTTGTAATAGATAAAAATATCTTCCAAATGTGATCCTTGTTGAATAAAACATAATTAACCTGAATAGTAAACACTTGGAAGTGCTGTTATGGTACTTTCTCCTATGTTACAATGTTCAGATTTTTGGATTAAAGCAATCCTTTGTTCTACTTATTTTGACCAGGTTGCAACCAACTCTTTACTTTTCAGTGATTTATTTCTCTCTGTTGTCTAAGTTTACTTTGCAACTTAATGGACTTCACATAGTCAATATGGTTTTAAATAGAGAAGTACATAAATTACCTGTTGCTGACTTAGTATCACCTTCCAGGGAGAGGGCTGGGTAGACTTGAATTAAATAAAGATTTTTTTTGTCCCCTTTTCTTTGTGCTCTTCCTTGTTTTGGCTATTAGCCTGTGGAAGTGATCTGTAAAGTTTCATTTTGTTAAGGAAACAGAGCCTTGATCACTGGCACATGTTCTTAAGGGAGCATTCTCGAAATATGCAGTGACTAGTCATTTACAGTTTTTCCAACAAAAGGAGAAAAAGCTGAAATGTTTGATAGGGTACCCACATACTGAAAGGGGCTTTATACATTAAAAACAGGGCTTGTTGGGTAGAGCCAAAAAAACATTACAAAATACCTTTATATATTTGCAAAATAGTTTAGTTAAAACTATAAATGAGTCAATCGGTGAACTGGTCACAAACCAGTATTTGCATTTCAGGTAGATATTTGGTTTGTAACTTGTATATATTTGACCAATTAATTGAAAATGGTCATTTTTACAGGCTGGATTTGCTTCCGTTTTATGCTCGTCTTGTTGCTACATTGCATCCTTGCATGTCTGATGTTGCAGAGGACCTTTGCTCTATGCTAAAAGGAGACTTCAGATTTCATGTGAGTATTTAATCTTTTTTCCATCCAAGTTATTTCCAACCCACACATTAAATATATTCAAAATCCTGTTGATAAACCTAAAAAATGTTGTCATAAAAATGTACTTAAGTACCTTTTAATTTAGTTACAAAGGTACAAAGAAAATTCATAAATGTTTTGTTACACTGGGTCATGTATAAGTTAAGACAAGTGCACATTTAGACAGGTGTATGGTGAACATTGGCAGGTAGGCTCATCAAAACATTGTAATTTATACCACAATGGTGTTCATTTGTCATGAAATGCAGAAAACTATCCATGTTTTGCAAATTTGGAAAAGTAACATATTGTAATTGTAAATGTGTATGTTTTAGGTACGGAAGAAGGACCAGATCAATATTGAAACAAAAAACAAGACTGTAAGATTTATAGGAGAGCTGACAAAGTTCAAGATGTTTTCTAAATCTGACACTCTTCATTGTTTAAAGGTTGGTGGCTTAATTTACTTTTTACAACAAATGTTTAGATATTAGTTTATGTGGTATAGTGCTTGGAAAATGAAATCTTTCATGTCAGTAGGTATACAAAGCTGCCACCACCACAGTGCCAAAGCTTCATAGAAACCATTTGAGGTACAGATTTGTTTTTATAAACACTATACAAAATGTGTTGGTGACCCATGAAATTGGACATATAAAACACAATTTAGCAATTCCAACATTTATGTTGAACATGTATTTTTGCTCCTGTTTTCCTTTTTAACATAGCACTTGTGGAGTTTAATACTTCTGCATCAACAAAATTAATTACTATTATTATTTAGTCATTTTAGTAGACACTTTTATCCAAAGCGACTTACAGAGACTTGGGTGTGAACTATGCATCACAACTGCTGATGCTGCAGTCACTTACAATAGGACCTCGGTTTTGTGTCATCCGAAGGACAGACAGACACACACACACACACACACAAGAGGTCAACCATTATAATTATAATTGTAATTTATTATAAAACTGATTTGTGACACATTAATTGGTTGTAATTTGAGTGAATGGTTGAATCCCCCAGAACAAGTTCTATCTAGACAATGTTTAAATTTGACAATGGGAAGCATATGTAGTATTTGTCCTAATCACAGATTAAGTAAGAGCTTGGACAGTTTATATAGCTATTTGAGACCTGAACATATGTTAACATTTATTGGTATTTTGACCCACTCTAGCAAAGATTAATGATAGGAAGAGAAGAATATGTATTTAATGGAAATTCATCATGCTCATAAATGGCTAATTTGTACCAAAGTTTGTTACACCCAAGGTAATCCTCAAATCAAGTTATACCGTGCACTACTTATATCAAATGTATATATATATTTTTTTTACAATTATTTTTATTCATTTTCCAATTTTTCTCCAAATTTTTTGGAATGTCCAATTATTATTCAACCCGGCTCACCGCTGCAGCCCCCGAACTAACTTGGGAGAGACGAGGCCGAGCACTCGTGTCCTCCGAAACGAGTGCCGTCAGCCGTCCACGCTTTTTCACTCTGCAAGCCCGCCGTGCAGCCATATTCAGAATTAACAGCGTTGGAGGACCACGCAGTTTTGTTACCATCTTGCTGAGGATTTGTTGAAAACAAACAAAAATCACTTGGCCCTTTATTCTCAATGCTATTTTTACACAGATGCTACTATCTGACTTCTCTCATCACCACATTGAAATGGCCTGTACTCTTCTGGAGGCATCTGGGCGATTTCTCTTCAGGACACCAGAATCCCACTTGAGGACCAGTGTCCTTTTGGTAAGATAGATGCTTAGATTAATGTAATGTGTATTGTATTGCTTTTTGTACAATATAACCTTTTGTATCAAATGTTAAGTCCAAAATTTGCTTTTTGACCCCTGCAGTGGATAAACAATAAAGATCTTCAAATAATTAAAAGCTTAATTTCCGCCACAGTATTAAAGAAAAAATAGAAAGTAAAAACCAACTGTACATGTATTATTTAAAAAAAAAAACACACACATTTGTGGATTAACAGTTTCTGTAAAAGTTTTATTTTCATTTTTTTTTTAATGTTCTTGTTCTTATTCTTGTTCTTTAGATGAATCCTCTTACAAGTTATACAATAGGTCATGTATAGTCAAATATATAATAGCAGAAGGAAATTAACTTTTTAATGTAAGAATGTAACCTAACCAGCAATTGGGGTTTATTAGTTTTCATTTTGACAAGGAACCATTTTCTTTTGAGCAGACAAAAAAGGGCTTCATTTTCTAATGTCAATTTGGAATTTTGGATTTAAATGAAGGATTGTAAGGGAATTGAGGTCTCAAGAAGCTGCATTGTTGGAGACAATGAAGCCCTTTTTCTAAATACCCCAAGTGCAAATTGCAAAACCTTCTTCAAGGACATAAAAGGTCGAAGTCAGAGAAACATAGGAACTATAAAATGTATACTTTGTATGTTTTATTTGTTACCACAGAAGAGGTTTCTGAATGCTAGCAGTTTATTTCCATTAACCTAATGCAGAACCTGTTTATCACTTTAGATATAACACAACAATAGCCCCCTGTCATGCTATTGGATTGTAATTCAAAATGCTGTATTTTTGTCTGCTATTTCTTTGAGTCTTTTCAAGAACATATTTTATTCCATCTTTGGTTTGGTTGATACCCAAATAATTGTGTTGACAGATTTCTCTTCGTCCCATTATTTGTTTGGGGCAATAGGATTCCTTTATCAAAGATAATGATTGTACGTTCTGGCTTTCTGCCCTTCTGTTAAAAGATTGGAATAGAAGCACGGTATTGGATCTGAAACTGCTAGTTGCATAGCTAGATGTTCACAAAACCAAGACACTAATTACATTGTTCTGTTTGTGCAGGAACAAATGATGCGGAAGAAACAAGCCATGCACTTAGATGCCCGCTATGTCACCATGGTAGAGAATGCATATTATTATTGTAACCCACCTCCAGTTGAAAAAACTGTGAGGAGAAAGCGACCACCACTTCAAGAGTATATCCGCAAACTCCTTTACAAGGACCTGTCCAAAGTCACCACAGAAAAGGTAAAAACATTACAAAAGATGTAAGTAAGGTGTATTGCCAAAAGTAATCAGGCTGTCTGTGTTTGTTTGTCCATTTAGATAAAAATCCAGTCCTATACAGGTATGCACTGGGACATCTTGGAGAAAAAAGGGTCAGCTTGTTCATAGTGTTCAACATAGATACACGAATATAAACTTATATTATGACATCTGATGCTAACTGCTTTAATTTAGCTGTCTTTGCTTTAACTGGATAATCAAATAAAGCTAGAATTGTCATCTATTTTATATACAGGCATAAATGAGAGGTTTATTAGACCTTGTTCCATGTCGTATCCTCAGTCAATTTGTAATGAGGGACAATAAAAAAGAAATAATAATTCGCTAGATGACAGACAAACGTGAAAAATAGTTTTTGTTCTCAAAGGTCAGACCTATCATATTTCACATACTGCAATTTCAGTCTCAAACACACCAAATCACTCCTAATCACCATTTGGACCTCCAAGGTTCTAATACCTGTCAGCTGAGTAGGATCTGAAGTACCGTTAATAACCAAGCGCTGAGGGCCAGACAAAGGAAATGAATCAATAAATGTTTATCTTTCTTGATTTTAGGTGCTACGGCAGATGAGAAAATTGCCCTGGCAGGAACCAGAGGCAAAAAATTATTTAATCTGTTGTATGGTTAACATCTGGAATTTAAAGTACAACAGTATCCACTGTGTAGCCAACCTGCTAGCAGGGCTGGTGGCATATCAGGAGGATGTGGGCATCCATGTGGTGGATGGGGTGCTTGAGGACATCAGACTGGGAATGGAGGTGAACTTGTTTTGTATATTATTCTGTTCTCCTGAGGGGAAAAAAATGACGTATTGCTTATTTGTCATGTACTTTGCTGGTTTACTAAGTATATCATAATGGGGTCCGTTATAGAAAAAAAAATCATAATTTCGTAAATTCAGTTTTTTTGCTCAAAGTAATAAAATGTGTGGTCTTGCATGGTAAAGTAATTATTGATATTCTTCAGCGTGGTTACAGCAGACAGATTGGGCTTTTTCATAGAGAGAAGCAGAATCACAAGCCCTTTTGTATACTTAAAAATGGGCCTGTAATCTTTAGTACAGGTTTGACTGTTTCTTTTTTATGCAGAATGTAAAATCATACTGTTTTGTTTTTTTGCAGGTTAACCAGCCCAAGTTCAATCAAAGACGAATCAGCAGTGCCAAATTTTTGGGAGAATTGTACAACTATAGAATGGTAGAATCGGCAGTGATCTTCCGGACTTTGTATTCCTTTATTTCATTTGGTGTAAATCCTGACGGAACTGCCAGTCCCCTAGATCCTCCAGAGCATCTTTTCCGAATCCGTATGGTTTGTACTGTTTTGGATACATGTGGACAATACTTTGACAGAGGATCAAGCAAAAGAAAACTTGACTGCTTTCTTATCTACTTCCAGGTATGCGAGTAAAATAATGTGATATTAAAAAATTGTGTACAACAGTAATCTTTTAAGATTGTATATTGAAATGGCTGTAGATTGTGATGGTATACATATTTACTATGTCTTTGTAAGTAGAGGAGAAACTTGGTGCTTTTTCCCCCTGAATAATGGTCGGGAGTTGTTCTCTTAATACATGGAAATACACCGAGTATCCCAAAACCAGAAGGAAGTGAGATATATACCTAGAGGGTTATCATCCTGTTTAATTTGTGATTGACGATGATGATGATGGAGTTTTTTTGATCTGTTGGATTTGTGTTTTTGTTTTAGCGTTACATCTGGTGGAAGAAGAGTTTGGATGTCTGGACCGAAGGCCACCCATTCCCTATTGATATTGATTACATGCTCAGTGATACCTTAGAGCTGCTGCGACCAAAGATGAAACTGTGTTGCTCTCTGGAAGAGGCTATTCGGCAGGTGACAGGCTTGGAGCGTGAATTCCTGGTTAAACTAGGTGAGCACATACCAGTAGTTTTACAAAATAGTTCACATAATTGGTGCCCAGTTAAAGTGTTACTGAACACCCTTCAGTGTTTACAACAAACTCATCACAACATGCACGTCTCGTGGTGCTGGTCTGTGAAAACATATTTACATGGGGAGTGGGTAATGACAGGTTCATCTCCATTTAGGCTTGTTTCACTACATTGTGCACTCACAGCTCACCTGAAGGATTAAGTTAATGTACTGTACAGAGATGTTCTAGAAACTAGCTAAGGTATTTTTCCAGCTAAAAAGGTATGTCTCTTGTGTTGCTTCAGCGGATGTTTTTCATTCTTTTCTTCTGAATAATTGCTTAGCCTACAATGGGATCTTTATTTTAGTTTAGCTTTGTGAAGGTCTAACATTCTTCAGGTGTAGTGTGTTGTTTTCTTGCTTTTTGTTTTGTTTCTTTTCAGGTCACTGTACATTTTGTACATTAGTTTCTTGGCCTAGTTTGTCACATAAGTGTAGTCACAGTTACTAATGTTGGTCAAAAGGTAAATCATTAATTTCTTTAACATCTAAGGCCTATTGTGTTTTATCGTTGAAGTAGTGTTGGGACGATAATTTGATAATATCATGGTAACGGTGTTTGTTGATATATACACACACACTATACTGTTTTATTAGTATTATTTGTGTTATAATATTGTATTTTATTGGTTATCATGATGATCGCCTGTCTGGTTACAATTAAATGTGCTGTAAAGCGGCTGGCCCAGCATGGCACATGGGTAGGGATCTTCAATGAAACTGAGAAGTGTTTAAACTGAACCACAGTAAAGTGACACAGGTTTCATTCAGGGCTGTAGTAAGTGTGTGCCTATAATTACATGTTCAGCAGTACAACTGAACAGTTTTGGGATTTGTGCTGTGTATTGATTGGCTGGAGTGTCATAATGCTGATCAAAAGAGTAATCTCGGATCAGAGTAGGTTAATGTTAAGCAGCATTTATTTACTGTTAAAAGAACACAAGTTTAGTTTTTGTATTTTCATCTTTGATATGGTATTTTGTTTTAAAAGGCAGTTTTGAAATATTTGTGTTCAAAATAAAGCAATGCAGCACCTTTTGCATTCAAACAAGTTCAGTTTTATCGCTGTAAGTGCAGATACCAGCATCATTTTTGGATGATTATTGTGATGCAGAAAATCCATTATTGCTCTAAAGCTACCTTCAAGCCCACATTGTTGTGCAGTTACAGCTGGCTAAGGCTGGTGACACATTATACTACAGATCGCAGCCTTTCGATCAATGAGTCCTTCATGATCCAGAATTGGTAACCTTTTATATCCTTTCATTCATAACTTCACAAAGATTTGAAGCATGGATGCAAAATGTTACAATGTTATAGCAGGTTAAGACCGATTTCCATTTGCACCCATACTTGACTAACTATGAACTATGAACACAAAATAACAAATCTAAACTTAACTGAAGACATTGACTCGGTATGCAATTACAATGCAATTAAAACCTGTTATTTTATTGTTTATGGATTTTCTGAACGAGAAGTTAACAAAACCATATCTGAACAGTAATGCATACACATTTTAAAGGTTTACTCGATTTTCTGGGGAACTATGCATGTTATGAAGCTCTCCACCATAGAACATGGGAAAGTTATAATTATGATGCTGTAATGCTATCTGTCTTGCCTTTTGTAGAGGTTTTAATAGCTACCTTTGTGACAAAATTAATCTGGGGTGCCAGGTAGGCATTGTTTTAATCCTACCAAATAAATGATATCAAATAAATCGTCACTGGGACCTAACAGCAAGCACACTTCTAACTATTAGACCCTACTATTACCCCAATATAAACTCATGTTTATAAATACATATTTTTAATAAAGGATACAGAGTTTCATGGAATAACCATAATTTATCAAGGATGAGACAATAGCATTTAATATACACCAGGCCTACTATAAATACAAAATATCAAACTATATAAACAAAACACATACAAAGTTCTTCCCCCTCTTATCCTAACTCAGATTTTAAATCCATGTCATCATATTATGCAAATTAGAAAACACATGTACATGCATATATTAAATCCTTCATTACAATAACTCCTTGCATATGCTATTGCGTTTCAGTCAAAATGACAAATCTGTGCTCCCGAATGGTGTATCCAGTAAAGGCACTCCGTGTGGAGTGCAGGATGTGCCTTATAGCCTGGAGATTGTCGTTTCTAGTCCAGGCTATTTCACTGCCGACCTGGACAGGAGTTCCCAGGGGGCGGCGCACAATTGTGCACAATTGAGTGCTGCCTGGGTGGGGAGGGCTCACCGCGCACCAGAGACCCCTGTAGACTGTCCGGGCACCTGTGGGCCTTCCTGTAAGTCTGCCCAGAGCTGCGTAGTCCTCCGATGCTGTAGCTCCGAGGTGGTTGCATGGCGGGCCTGCAGAGTGAAAAGAAGCAGACTGCTGACGGCACATGTTTCGGAGGACGCGTGTGTCCGTCTTCGTCTCTCCTCGAGTCAGCGCAGAGGTGGTAGCGGTGAGCCGGGTTGTAATAAAAGTAATTGGGCTTTCCAAATTGGGGAGAAAATGAGAAAAAATAATTGGCAATTCCAAATTAAAAATAAAAAAAGACAAATCTGTCACAAAATATCAATTGTTACACTAACCAATGATTACAGATAACTCCAGCAGCACAAGTAGGCAAAGATACTCACTATAGTTATTTTTAAATCATTGAAGAGAATACAAACGCGATAGTATACATCTAAAACACCCACATGCAATGAATTGCATATTATGTTCAGGTTAAATAGCAGTGAAGCTCTTTGTAGGACAAATACCATTTCAGAGACAATAACATTCTTCATTCACTATTAGAACTAACCAAAAATTAGGAATAAATAACACATTTCAATCTACTATATGGCAAATAGGAGAAAATAGCATACAGTTACTGTAAACAGAAAAGATAAAGTTACACGGCAGTCAATTTTTACCACAAGTACATTATTGTAATGCTACATTGGAATTTGCAACCAAAGAGTCCCGCATCTATCCAGCACTGTAAAAGCAGTATTATAAAAACAGTCTCTGGTGTCTCGCTGTCAAAAAAACAGACACGAATGATTAAATTCATCCAGAATTCTGCATAGCTTTAAATTAAACAGTCTCAGCTATCCCGGTTCAGCTAGTTTATTGGTCTGTGATCCAGCAGTCCCCCTCCCCTAGTTGTAGCAAAATACAAATAACAAAAATGTAGCCAGTCTAAAAGTGAAAGTACTTCACAGCTGACGAATTGATCCTTTCCAGCAAAATAAATAGCAACCAGTATACAGTCAAACCCGCTCGTAGGTCGCTTTCTGTTCCTAGATTGCTCTGCCTTCCACAGCTCCATAAACTCTCCAGTTTAACACATTCTGCCAGAAGCCCACAGAAAAGTCCTAGCAAACTCAGAGCTACGTTCCACTGTGCCGATCCAAGAACAAAGTTAATTGAATTAATCAACCTTACTTGACTATTGCCTATTGTTTATTGCTTATTTTAGTAACCATATTTAGAAGATAAGACTTGCTGTAACCCACCACGCTTGCCAGCATTACAATTAGAATTTTCTCCGTCCCCCTCTTACGACACAGGTGTCTTTGTTCCAGGACTCATTCAGTGGCGCACTATTATACACTGAACAGATGGGTTCATACAGATCATGTGGTGTTCTGGCAGAGACCTTTTAAATTAAAGCTGTTTCAATATATTTTGCTTTTATTTAAAAAAAAGAAATTGTATCATGATCTGTCTTTTCTCTTATGTAGCATTATTATTATTATTATTATTATTATTATTATTATTATTATTGCAAACACCAAGGATCAGAATTTTTCTGACTGAGATATCAGATTCAAACTCTTAAGTTGTATCTGTGCATGTATTTACTTTTTCAAATGTCCTCAGCAATAATAGAGAGAAGATTTACTGAAATAAAAAGTGGTGGACTAATATTTACAAAAACAGACAAATAGGCTACATTCAATTATTATCCCAGTTTAAAATCTGGTTTCAAAGAAAAGACATAAACAAGGCATGACTAATTGCATGCCACTACTATTCTTTAAAGGTAGTACACAGTGTCCTCTTTAAAATAAAGCAGCGGAGATAAATGTATCTTTAGAAAAAAGGTAAGGTTAAATAAAGTACCGTCCAGCTTTGAATATGTGCATGTTTAATCTGCTTTTTGTAAGAAATTCACTCTGTTTCAGCGTTACAATAAACACAATTGAAATGTTGCTTTCTTTGTATGCTTTTCCTTAGCACTGGCCTCACCAGGAAACCATTCCCTTGGCTTCTTAGGATTTCAGTTGGGGTTTGCTCTTCTGTATTGATGTGACAAACCATTCATCACTCAAGTTCACAACTAACATATTTCCTTTTTTCAGAACTGAAATGTTGACATAGAATATTTATTTTCTAAAAAAATATTTAGGGCTAGCTAATGACAAAGACTCAAAAGACTCGAGCAGTATTAGAGAAGGAGAAGCCATGGAAGAGGAAGATGAAGATGATGATGAGGAAGGTGGTGCAGAGACTGAGGAGCAGTCTGGAAACGAGAGTGAAATGAATGAGCCAGAAGAGGAGGTATGGTTTGAGCAATCACAAGACCCATTGAATGCTGTACTAGTGTTTGCTTTCACCTTTGCAGAAACTCATTTTGAGGGTAAAATGAAGAACAAATAGCTCACCTAGTCATTCTGAATTGGTTGTAAATCTACAGTAAGCACAATAAACACTTGAGACAGCACTGAATACAAGAACATGTTATACATGTGTAAGATATTACAAAGATGAAAACAATTAACAGCAAACCAGTTCATAATACTTCTATGTAATATATTTATTTATTAGAAACTGTCCATTTTAGACTTTAAAAGCAAGACTAATTCTGTAGTTGTATTGCACATTAAACAAAATAAATTAGTAATATTATTTTAGTGATTTTTATAGTATTTTCAGATCCTAAAATGTATGATACAATACTCTGGTGATTCTGTATACTTCTCTTTCTGAAAATAAAATACATAGTTTCAGCAGTGTGTACAGATATTATAGAAGTTGTTTGAAGACCAATGACTTGCATATGCTTTGTAGATAAAGAATGGTTTCATCAGGGCAGTGATGTAATGTATCTATGGTTCATGCAAATAAAGAGCCATAGCCTATTATAAAACTCCCTTTGAGAGAAAATCTTAAGCTGTATCTCTTAGGACAAGAGGGATTCCATTGTGTATTTTTATTTTGTATAAATACCATAGCAGACTACAGTTTCAAAATGTAAATATAGTAGTGTTCATGTAGTGTATTGTTTAAGGAAACAAACCCATAATTATTTAAAAACAAATAGAATCATTGAAAGCTGATTGTAAGAAAGTCACCAAACAGCATTTCAACAATTCTTTAGGGGCCAGCATTACAAGGCTGGGGTGTATAAATGAAGGTATGTGATATATCATTGATCAGTAGCAGGGAACCAGTTTTTAGAAGTCTGAAAGGTACTTTCCGTGAGTGGCAATAATCAGATAAAATAAAAGTAGTGTATGCAAATTTCAGATTAAAAATAACTGTCAGTTTATAGAAAAGAGTGATTTACAGAGGATTTAGCATTTTAATAAGCAGGATAAAAGCTAAACTGGGTCATTCCACACCGAAGGGATTACATTTTGTGATCTTCCCCAACTCACCATATTTTGATATTGCACATACCTGGAAATGTTTTCGGAAGGTTCCCAAAATATGGAAAGTTATGGGCCTATAATGGGGAGGTGCCTATGATGGATGAAAACAAGCACTGAAAAGGGGCAATGTTTGAAAAGTCAGGTCTTCGAAGTATTCAAGATATCTTCTTGATGGGCGCTGCGCACACAGAGCTACTCTTCAAGTTTAGTAATGTGTCAACATATTGCCTTTTGGTGACCATATATGTTAATGTAAAGGAGACACATTTAGAAAAAAAAGTGCAATGATGTCAATAAAAATGCCATGCTTGAACTCCAGAACCCCCCCCCCCAATAGCTTTATGACATCATAAAAGCACAAGTGTATATCTGCTATCCCTTGGATATCTATTAGAGTTAATAATTTGTGATTCTTCCTAAAACACTTCCAGGTACATTCATATGTGATATAAGAATGAGACAGTGAGGTGGCTATCATTGATCCATTTGATGTGGAATGAGCAAATGTGGATTTGCTCATTCACTCCGAGCTAAGTAAATTTCTCTTTATTTTCTACCTTGGAATGCTGCTAGAAACATTGCAGAGTGTACTGTAAATTATCCTTTTGTTTTTTATGGGAGGGTTCGGAGAATGAGGAGGAAGAGGGAGAGAGAGAAAGAGAGAGAGAGGAGGAAGAGGAGGAGAACACTGACTACCTGACTGATTCAAATAAAGAAAATGAAACTGATGAAGAAAACAATGTAAGTACACATACAATCTTGTTTAGAAATCTATCTATTTGAAAACGTGAACCATATATTATCATCCAAACTATGAAAAATATGTGCAATTTGTTCCAATTATCATGTTAGTTTTCTTAGCTTTTTTTAAAAAGTTATGATTTATCCAGATTACAATATTGATTTTTGTGATAGTTGTTTCTTGATTTCTATCCAATTTAAAACCCCCAAACCAGTCAGCTTTACTTCACAATTCTGTTGCCCAAATTGCATACTATGGCATCTCTTATCCAATAAGATACTCTACACCCAAATTTATTTACATATGGTGAAATTAGTTATGAAGTACACTTTAAAAAGCCTTTCAATACTAGGATTTTTAATTTTATTATTAAATATGACTGAACATCTGTTGACTGTACTGTGTTTTTTTAATTCTTATATTTTTCAATCTGAAAGGAGGTAACGATAAAGGGCGGAGGTCTCAAACATGTTGCCTGTGCAGAGGATGAAGACTTCATCCAGGCCTTGGATAAGATGATGCTGGAGAACCTTCAGGTAATATAGTTAGCATATGTTGCCAAGCAGCAGACATGCAGATAAACAGTTACACCTGTAAGCATGATATGGTAAAACTCCAGTGGTATTTTGTGCTAATGAATTGTGAAGTTAGTCTTTTATTAGTGTCTGTTTCATTTTCTTAATTCTCTGAACTTCTCCTGTGCTGGTAAATAGGTTCACCCTGGGAAGTCGAATGCAGTTGCTGCCTTAACCACTTTATTGGAGAGGCTGTGAAATCTGACACACTGCCTCTGTTCAGTTTATATGGTCGTAGTAACTGCTACCCCTTTGAGGGGGGTTGAAGTATATAATGCTTGAATCAGATATTTATTCTCTGTAATACCAATACATACATATATCTTTTTTTTTTCTCTTAGCAACGCAGTGGCGAGTCGGTGAAAGTGCACCAGCTGGATGTAGCCATTCCTCTGCAGCTGAAGAGCCAGCTAAAGAAAGGACCCCCACCTACAGGAGGGGGGGAGGGAGACACCGAGATTGCAGACACCATGCAGTTTGTGATGTTAACGAGGAAGGGCAACAAGCAGCAGGTACAATGTTATTAACTTTTTTTGTGTTGTTATTGTAGGAGGCTATAGAACTTGAAAATGGAATTATCCATTCATAATTGCATTTGTACCTATATCTTAACTTTCCATCCAATTGAGATGAAAGGTGTCATGGTACTGACTGATTAGACTGTATTGAAAGCTTGAAAAATGTGTTAAAATAAGTTATTGTAGTTTTTATAATTGTATCAAATAATATTACGTTTCACTCAGTTTCATTGAGATTATATTTTTTGTGAAGGACATCCAGGCATCAGAAGAGTAGGCAGCTAATTTGTAAATATCACCTCATCCTTCAGTAACATATATATATATATATATATATATATATATATATATATAATATATATAGATAGATAATGTGTGTGTGTGTGTGTGAATTTTAGTTTATTAAAAAGAAACTTGAGAAAATAGCTGTAAATAGCTATTAGCTAATAGTTGCCCCTGAGAGATCCTGGAATACCAGGGACTCTGAAACTGAATTCATTGAGTGAAGGAATTGCAAGACTTTTTTTCTCAGTTTAATAAAATAACACACACACACACACACACACAAATATTCCTCATGTTCTTTGGACAATTAGTCTAGGGCACTCATAGTCATTAGAATTTCCTGAACCACACCCATGCTAGATTTTAATCTTCTTTCTTTCTTTAGAATAGTGGGAGCGCTTTTATATATCTGTAATCCAAAATGCAGCCAGATGCACTCCCTAACAAAGGGTGTCCTTTTAGAAGCGCTTGCCTTTTAAAAAAATAATATATCTTAAGTACATTTTCGCATTGGCAACCCTTTCTAGTCCAAAAATGTACCTATTAAATAAATCTAAACTTAATTAAACGTTTAAGAATGTTTAAATATTTCAATTTCTTGGTAAGTATGCAGACAAAGATTTAACCCTCCTTTTTACAGAGTTCAGTTCTTTAAAATAACCAGAATTGCTTAAATGAAGATAAGGCATCGTATTGGCTGAAAAGAGCAAGTAGTTTTTATAGGGGATTAACATTTGTCCTCTGGTCGATGTAAAGCTAATGAGTCAAATGCTCTTATCTCTGTTGAAATGAATATTAAGTGACAGTTGATCATTGTTTATTTAAAGCTAATTAATGTGGGTTAAATGGAACTGGAGTGATCAGCTGAGTTTAAAAGAGAGAGCACTTATTTAAACATTTCTATGATGTGCTTTTTATACAGTACCAGTACTGTGAACTCTGCTTATGAAAATACTGACTTTCAGTTTCCACAGACATCTTGATTTCTATTTCGGCCTATTAAATTGCAAGAAAATATACTGTAGTGGGATTTGTGGTTTTGGGATTGAAACCGTGCCTTGTTCTAAAAGGTGTTTTAATGTTGCTGTAGGGAGTTGGCTTTTCCTGCAAAAATAAGCAAAAAAGTAATAAGAAATGTGGGACTGTAAGCACAAAGACTAAATTGAGAGAAAAAAAAAAAAAAAATAGTCAAAGGGTTGAGGGTGCTTTCTCAGTTTTGAGCAATGGTACTGTGACAGGATTGACCGAGGTTTGAGACTCAGAGACAGTATAAAGTTAAAAAATAAAGTTTTTAATAAACAAAAATACAAAATAAATAGGCACAAGGGCCAAACAAAAAGGTTTTAAACATAAAATAAACACAAAGCCAAACTTACAAAATAAGCTTTCCAGGCTGGGCGTTGCCTTCACTGGAACAGAAAACAAACTGAAAACACAGCACAAACAAAACACTCTTCTTCTCCTTCCAGAACTCTCCTCTACAACTCTCTCCAGCCAGGGCCTCTCCCCTGGCTTTTATTCCCTGTGGCTGGAGCCCAATTAATCAATAATAGCTAATTATTCAATTAGGGCTCCAGCCACATTCTCACATGTTTTTCTGGCAGGGAGGAATTTTAACCCCCTCCCTGCCAGTCCCAACCATGATCATAAAGACGGGGCAGTCCCCCGTCACAGGTACACTTAAGTAAACACTGACTTTTGTGTTGCTTTTGAATATAGCTGTAAGAGTTAATGAACTTTCTATGATACTAAAACAAATGTTTCTTGTTTTAACATTTATGTTTTCATATCCCATAATTGAAACCCTGTTTTGCATGCATGGTTATTTGTAGCTCAGTAGTACAAGCACAGCTAAAAAAAACAAATTCACAGATCAAAGTTACCCCTGTTGATGGTAAATGATGGGTTTTGGCACTTCATGTAGTTAGGATTAAGTAAGTGCAGGCACTTCTCAAATTTGTTGTTTGGTACTTTTTAAAAGCTGTTATAAAGATAGCACTGCCATGATTACATTTTATTCCTTGTGTTTTTCTTCTAAATAAACTGGTTCAACAACTGGTGTAACAAACTATTATTACATATACAAATACAAGCTAATTAAAGTGTGTATGTGAGGGTGTGTGTCTGTTTTTATGTATTTTCATTTGTGCCACAGTAGTTCAATACAGTTTTGGGTTCATGCCAAGTAGCATGTACATTTAAAGTCACTGACATATTTTAGAGTCAGACTATCCAACTGCTTTTCTTTTCATTATTAATTAATTAATTAATTAATTAATTAATTAATTAATTAATTAATTAATTAATTAATTAATTATATTTATTTTTAAATCTCATGTTTTTATCATTTTGTTTTTTGTAATTAGGAATGCATGGTAGCATTTGTAACTAATTTATGAATAACACACTTTAGTCAGTCTGCCAGTCAAAGGCCCTCAGGGAAACTTTTTAGTGTTAGTAATCAGGAGAGTTGAGAGCATGAAATTGTCTGTGGGTAACAGTTAATTGAACCATATCTTCATTCTGGTTAATGAGAGATTCAGTTATTTATATGGTATTGCTTATTACGAGTGATGTCCTTGACCATCACTGGTAATCTGTCACACAATTGTATTTAGCACTGTAATAGCTTCATGGTGTGTGCTGTCACATTGCCCTTTAGAAATATTTTGGCCTTGACATTACTAAACAGCATGATGTTTTCAGTAAATGTGCATTCAGTAATTAATTCAAGCCTGTTTAAGACAACATCTGGGAGGGTGATGGGGAAATTACAAAAAGTTTCTCCTTGTAAATGCAAACAGTTTTCTAAATGAGAAATAGATTCCATGCAAGTTTTCTCTTATCCAGTGTTTTTGGTAATGTTTTTTTGTTTTGTTTTCTTTTTGCAGTTTAAGATCCTAAATGTTCCCTTGTCATCCCATCTTGCTGCCAACCACTTCAGTCAGCAGCAAGTTGAGCAGGAGGAGAGGATGCGCATGAAGAAACTCACCCTGGATATTAATGAACGGCAAGAGCAGGAGGATTATCAAGGTGAGTATTCCATTGCACTTGTATTTGGGGAGTACCCCAGTCATGCAACAGGTATTAAACATAGGATTTTCAAGGGAAGATTACAAAAGGCTCACAATTATCTGGCTTACGATTTGCAGTGCCTTGTAGAACTAAATAAAGTACATTTAATATGGGGCACTGAATGCAGTGGTTGTGCAGCAAAAATGCTTTGAAAAATGTACTTTTAATTTAGTGGTACAACATATCTTAAGTTAACTATTGTCAAATTCTGAGAAAGCTGAAACAAGACACCCTGCTAAATCCATGATACCTACAACTTGCAAGCAATTGATTCCTCGTGGTCTTTTCTTTTTGTTTTTGATAATTGAAAAGAGGTATAATTAACTGAATGGGAGTTTGTAACCTGCCCAGGTATGTGACTGAGCAAACACGTAAAGTGCTGCTATTGCCAGTCTTCAGGCAAGTTTAATTACCTATGACCCCCTAAATAAGTTACTGTTTTAATCCGTTTAGCTTCAGGGTCACATCAGAAAGAAGGAGTGATGTATTTTTCTTGCTGTGTTTTTTGATGATTTATTTTTTTAATTGGAATGGGGTGTCTACTCTCTAAGAAATTAGGTCCAGATGTTGTTCAGCTGGGTAGCGTCAGAAGGTTAAGTGTGGGGGCAGTATGACATTACATGCAGATGTAGATTGTTAAAGATTAACACAGATTGGAAGACAGACTAAACATATTTGTCTGGATACACAATCCAGGAAATGGCATAAATACTTTCAATAAAAACATTTATAAATGATGTTTTTACATATGACGTTTGCAGATTGAAGAAGTGGCTTTAACCATAGGCATGCAATTGTAATGGGGTTGACACCTTTACATACAAAACATCAATCGCAGCCCATCAGGAACTTTTTCTTGGTATAGATGGCTTCAATTTATAGAACCCTGCCATCTGCTGTGTCAAGAATCTTGTTTTATAAGTGAATTCTGTTGTTTGCAGAGATGTTGCAATCCCTAGCACAGCGCCCAGCCCCTGCTAACACAAACCGGGAAAGGAGGCCCCGTTACCAACATCCCAAAGGAGCGCCGAATGCCGATCTCATCTTCAAGACTGGAGGGAGGTAAGAGAACTTTTAAACTTGCTGTGATGAGAAAATGTTACTGTTATAATAAGATTTAATTGATACCCCCTGTAAACTGTTATCTTCCATTTTCTACATTATTTACAGTATGCATCATTTACAGTATGGATCCACTATAATACACTACAAACTACAGTCATATTTGCTGAGTAAAATATTTAAAATCATTGAAATTTTGGTAGTAAGCAATCATTTTCACAATTTAGTATACACAGAGTTTAAAAAAAAAAAGGTGCTGTAACTGATTTTTGTTCTCATGTTTCTTTTCTTATAAAAAGTACATTAAGAAAGCTGATTTACCTCTGTTTTTCAGGTACACATACAAGTGAACAGAGGCAACAGATGTTTTCATATGAGCGTATTTTCTTAAGTGTTTTGAAATAAAAACAGGACTTTTTGAAGTTGATTAAGGATTGTTTTTAAGCCTGGGTTGTACAAAATGTCTTCACCTTGTGTTCACTGCCTGTCTGGTGTCCTGCAGAGTCCCTCGGTATGCCTAATCCAGGTATTGTTGCTCACTGTGCTCCAACACTGTTTATCATATTTATTTTTCAATTGAAAATAAGTTTTTATACTGTTAAGAATACATTTCATTCAATAAAAATTGTAATGCCTCTACTTATGCCTTAAATAGTGAGGCATATTTGTTGTGTAAATATCCCAAATGCTGCACTAACAGGGTGATGGCATCATGAATGTCGTCATGTTGATGGAGTTTGCAAAGAAAGAAAGAAACGTTATACATTGGCAGCACAGTTGAATGAAAAAAGTATGTATTTATAGGTGTTGGATTTATGTATAGTTGTCCTGTAAGCCACATTCCCTTCCCTTATTTCTTTTTACATGTACAATTACACAAAAAAAAGAAAGGTGATCCAGCAACATCAACAATAGTGTAGGCAATACAAGCTGCTTTACTGCCTAGTGCCAGATTCAGCATAAATTTAAACAAACAAAAAAATAAATAACTAACGTGCTCAGGGTATGTATGCACCTAGTTTCACTGCACACTTCTTTTCCCCTTTACATTATTTGTAAGCATACTCTTCATGCTTTCTTTAAATAAATTGTATATGAGCTTCTGAAAATTGTGTTTTGTATGTTTTGAGTCTTTTCCGAAAAATATGGTGTTAATCCCTGTTTACAATGGTAGTGAAGAGCAAGTAAATAAAACAAAAGTACAGCAGTCCCTATTTATCCGTATCAGAATATCGATGCTGAATAAACAGTTGACAACTATGGCAAATCGAAGGCATCTGTGCATTGGTATGGAAGAAGCACAAGCAGACACACTCGGAGCCAGCTTTCTACACAACTGAAAGCATCTTCACCCTCCCCATACCCATGTCTATAAGGTAGTCCTGTAGTCAGTAGTGTGTTTTTCTTTGGGGGGGGGGGGCGGGACAGCACACCGATTATCGCATTCTAATGTTTATACATTCAGGGACTGAAAACAGCATTTGGCATTTCAAGCAATTTTACAAGCAGGACTTGTTTCACTACAAAAAAAAAAAAAAAATAAAAAAAAATTTAAATTTAAAACTATGCTCTTCAGAATTCCAAGGCTGGCTTGATTGAGTGTTGGTATCAGTATGCAGTCCCTTAAAATGTATTAATTGCTATTCAATTATTGCTTAAAGAAAAGCTCTTGCGGTAGTTCTTGTTTAAAGTTACTTTCTTTGTTGTATAAATAGCAATGAAAACCCTGTTGAGCTTGATGTGGGGTGGGGGGCATTTATAAAATAACTGCAAAGCTATTTTTATTTTTTTTATTTTTTAGGTCACATTTTTTGTTTTATTATATTCTAATTCAAATATGCTTATAATTTAAATACACATGTCATTGTCATATAAAAAAAGAATGCATCATAAAATTTAAGCAGTGTGGTTAACTCAGCTGCTGGATAATTGATCCGTACCCTAAAAGGAAGGCCACATTGCAAGTACCTAGCTCTTTTTGTGATTTAAAAGCACAATGCTACCAGTTATGAACCTTTTGTAGCCTGCAACATACAAATAATTTTGTACTGGGTAAATACAATATAAAGTTTAATTTAACAAGCTATATTAATCAAGTGGTTTTCACTATATTTATGATGTCTGTTTTATTGTTGTTCTTGTAGTTGTATTTTAAATATAGTTTTTTAATATGGAAACAGAGCTGAAATATGCTATTTTTTTTTTGCTTATTGTGGTGCATCCTATATCATGAAAGGTTGCATCCATGGCTTTGTTACATTCTATTTTTGGTGTCCAGCAGGCCTTGGTTTCAGTTGATTTTGGCTTGCTTGTTTCTCCCTCATAGTTTTGTTGTTGAAGTCTGAATCTATTTCAGCATTTATTTTCATGCAAAAACACAATTTAAAATGTATTTTTGTTAAGTAATAGATGACCATTTTCAAGACCTCCAACTGTAACAACTTTGTCGGTCAGAAATGATTATGCTGCCAAAATAAAGTATTTGAAAGATGACCTTCTGTGAACAAACCAACTTTTTTAATGTCTGTGTTGATGAATGCATTATATTAAAATGCAAAAAGCTTGTGGAAGATTGGAGATGGGGAAAAAATGGTACGATGTGGGAGGTGTAACTGCGGTGGCTAAGAAAAATAGGAAAACACAACACTGAATTTAACTGCTGCAGGATGAAATAAGGATTTAAAGAACACACAGGACTGGGTTCTGTATTTGAAACAACATTTGGTTTAGTGACATTTCTAACCCTACATGAAATATAAAAAGACAGAAAATCAGAAGGAGAGAGAAAGAAGATCTTCAGGAATACCATCGATAGGATGTGGCAGATCTTGTGAAGTGCTGGCAGGAACTTGGAGATGCGATAGCTGATGGAGCTGATTTCAAGGTAACTGCTCACTTTTAACACGATTTAAGACGTTAATTCACGTTTTAAGTAATACAGTGTCCCCTTCAAACATGTTAAAGGAGAGATTCGGAATTAACATTCAAACCTATGCGCGAGTAAATACCATCCTAACTCCTAACATCCAAAAAAAAAAAGAAAAAAAATAACAATAATATATATAATTGCATGCCCCGGTTTCTACGATATGGAGTCTTGCATGCCCCGCTAGCTACGATATGGAGTCTTTCCATCCACCTCCGGTTTCTTCATTACGGAGGTGCATGCAATATATATATATATATATATATATATATATATATATATATATATATATATATATATATATATATATATATATTTTTGCATGCCCCGGTAGCTAAAAGCTTGGTTACGGCTATGGGCAAAACCAACGCCCTTGGCCAGTATACAATATTTTTCTCTATGCATTCTTTTCTGTTGAGCACTCCTGACGCCGTTGAAACGGTGAGTCTCAGGTCGCCTGCGGATACATAAGTCCAATCATTACGTCTGAACCTGGTGTGTAATCCCAAGGTAACTGCTCACTTTTAACACGATTTAAGACGTTAATTCACGTTTTAAGTAATACAGTGTCCCCTTCAAACATGTTAAAGGAGAGATTCGGAAATAACATTCAAACCTATGCGCGAGTAAATACCATCCTAACTCCTAACATCCCCCCCCCCAAAAAAAAAAATGAAAACAAAACTATATATATATATATATATATGCATGCCCCGGTAGCTAAATGCTTAGTTACGGCTCTGGGCAAAACCAAAGCCCATGGCCAGTATACAATATTTTTCTCTGTGCATTCTTTTCTGTTGAGCACTCCTGACACCGTTGAAACGGTGAGTCTCAGGTCGCCTGCGGATACATTAGTCCAATCATTGCGTCTGAACCTGGTGTGTGTAATCCCAAGGTAACTGCTCACTGTTGTAATTGTTTGCCACAAAGGTCAGTGGTGTCTGGGATTACGCAAGCACGGAAGACGTGACATTGCTAAAATTCCCAAAACACTATCAGCAAGGAACGAAGAAACAGATTTGTAATAAGGAAGACCCTTTAAATAACCCTCCCAAAGGAAATGCATATACAAAACCATCGTCAAAGAGGAGATAAAACAAGTCCATTGACCTAAACTGTCACCATAGCACGGGGAACAAGTTTAAACTGTCGTTGTGAAACATTGAGGAGCATAAAGTTCATACGAAGTTTCTAGTATTACGACAACACAAAGCTTCTAGTATTACGACAATGAAGAAGTCGTTTCTATAAGTGAATGAGGTAAGAACCAAGAGAAGTGTTATTCATTTATGGGGCAGCAGTGTGGAGTAGTGGTTAGGGCTCTGGACTCTTGACCGGAGGGTCGTGGGTTCAATCCCCAATGGGGGACACTGCTGCTGTACCCTTGAGCAAGGTACTTTACCTAGATTGCTCCAGTAAAAACCCAACTGTATAAATGGGTAATTGTATGTAAAAATAATGTGATATCTTGTAACAATTGTAAGTCGCCCTGGATAAGGGCGTCTGCTAAGAAATAAATAATAATAATAATAATAATAATAATAATAATTATAAGTGCTCTCTCAAGTTACGGGATTCAGAGGTTGTTTACTGAAGAAAAAAACGAAAGTTGAATATATTGAAGCTGCAGCTGATAGTAAATGTGTACTTGCAATCAAGAATGATCGTGGTTAAGACGTGAGCTGTTTTGTATTACTGTACATGAAGGGTGTGTGTTCTTGTTAGGAGTATGTATCGTAATTGCACCATTGGAACTTTACTGTGTCTTGTAATTAGTGAAACTAAAACATTATTCCCAACACTCTGATACGTCTAACCACGGTCAGTTTACCAAATAAGTCTAGGAAATGCCAATTGTTTTCACAATATTTCAGTTTTAGATCCCAAATTCATTTTCTGAAGGAGTCTAATAATAGCTGGGATGAAAGCCTACTCCAGTAAAGTATTAGGGCAAGGGCGTTTATGCTGAAGTATCCAATGCGTACAGTTCACATTGTCAGGCAGCTTTAAACCCTTTTTTTGATAACAGGACAATAGCCTGCTACACATTAATACGCTTTGTTCCTTGTCATTGGGCTTTGGTGTTTTTTCCTTATGGAGGCCACCTTCAGTCTTAACTACATCAGAACACTCCAATTGTCTATTGCTGATTCAAGATTTGGTTTATTTATTTAATAAAATGAACTGTGCTACTGCAGCATTTTACTCCAGTATTTTGCTGTAAACACTATACTTTAAAGTGGTAATTTTTATTATACAACAGTAAACTATAGTGGCCATACTTAGTACTGTAGTCTACTATAACATCCTTGAATAATGCATACTTCAGTGGTTATAGAAATTTTCAGAATTTACTATAGCATACTTTCAAGGAGGTGTAATTGCCAGTAGTATTTACTACAGTGCCTGTATGTTATGCAGTATTAAAAAAAGCATTTACAGCAAATGTGCTCATTAACAATAGAATCCTGTATTAAAGTATGTGTTTTAAAAAAGTTGCAATAATTTAAAGTTGTGTGAAGTTTAGATTTTATTTTTCATAGAACATAGTCCTGAATAAGGGACACTGCAATCACCACAGAGAGCATAGGGAAACTAGTACCTCTTCTGCAGACCTTCATAGCTGATAGCTTCTTTTTTTTGTACTAATTGTTACTCACATGGGACTGTAAGGATGTAACATTTTATTTACAAATTCGTCCCTCGCTGAAGCTGGTGTTTGTGAAAGTTTAACTAACTGACAAGGGGCAGGGAAAAGCTAATAAAGGGAATGAAAATTGATTATACCATACTACACCTCTTTTTAATAGCCAAAGACAAACCAGTTAACATCTTTTCTTTGAAATCTGGTGAGGACACATGGTGAGGACTGTTAAGATGGAGCAGGACTGTCAAGTCGGAAAACCCATGCCTGCAGCTGATCCCAATCTGACAAGCCCAGACAATCATCATGACCTCACTGCCAGTGCAAGAGAGGAAGTGGAAAGCACCAAGGAGAACGAGGGTGATTCCACACACATGGACCAGAGCAATGCCCAAGAGAAGCCAGTCATGAAAACTAAGATGGAACCCTCCTCCACAAAACTGTGTGGGTACCTGAACAAACTGGGGGGGCCCTTGATGGCCTGGAAAGCCCGCTGGTTTGTTTTCGAAGAGAAGAAGTGCCAGCTGTACTACTACAGAACGTCACAGGATGTCAATCCCTTGGGAAGCATTGACCTGGCTAACGCTACCTTTGTCTATCCAGCTCAAGCTCAGGAAGGGACCTTTCAAATTCAAATCCCAGGACGGGTTGTTGTGCTGAAGGTATGTCTTTTTAAAATTAAAACAATAGGAAATCCCCTAATCTGTGAAGGTACGTGAAGCAGTAACAAGCCAGCCAATAAAACTTAATCATATACATCTTGCACTTCCATTCGTTGAGTAGAACACACAAGTGCAGTTCTGAGTTGAAACAAACACAAGTTACAGCAAACATTTATTTTCATTAACAAAAAAAAAAACACTGTTTGTGCCTATACTGATGTCTTAATTAAGTTATTTTGTTAGATACAACCGCTTTGGTTGAGGATACACTAATCAGTTTGGACATCCACTTACTGTCATTTTTTTTCAAATAACCTTAAAAAACGATGTATCATTTTAAGAAAGTGCCCTTGTGCAATACCAAGGGTTCCCTTATAAATTTAACCACAGTAAATTTAATGCAGGAATTTAGCATTTTTCCCATGGTTCTACAATGCATTTACTGTAGTTTACCATGGTATATTAATGTTCTTTACCATACCTCTGTGTTCCAGGGATGGAAATAAGACTTCCATTGCATAGCAGTTTGATCCATTCCTGGTTTTACTTTGAGTTTAATATGACACATCGGAACTTGTTACTTATACACTGTGGCTAATCAGGCTAATTTTAACTGCAATGCAATAGGGGTTTGAATGTCTGTCATTTGGTGCAGGGTGTAAAATTAGCTTTTGAGCACTGGGAACCTGAAAGTTTTATATATATATATATATATATATATATATATATATATATATATATATATATAAAGACGTGCTCAAATTTGTTGGTACCCTTACAGCTCTTTGAAATAATGCTTCATTCCTCCTGAAAAGTGATGAAATTAAAAGCTATTTTATCATGTATACTTGCATGCCTTTGGTATGTCATAGAATAAAGCAAAGAAGTTGTGAAAAGAGATGAATTATTGCTTATTCTACAAAGATATTCTAAAATGGCCTGGACACATTTGTTGGTACCCCTTAGAAAAGATAATAAATAATTGGATTATAGTGATATTTCAAACTAATTAGTTTCTTTAATTAGTATCACACATGTCTCCAATCTTGTAATCAGTCATGCAGCCTATTTAAAGAGAGAAAAGTAGTCACTGTGCTGTTTGGTATCATTGTGTGCACCACACTGAACATGGACCAGAGAAAGCAAAGGAGAGAGTTGCCTGAGGAGATTCAGAAAGAAAATAATAGACAAGCATGGTAAAGGTAAAGGCTACAAGACCATCTCCAAGCAGCTTGATGTTCCTGTGACAACAGTTGCAAATATTATTAAGAAGTTTAAGGTCCATGGAACTGTTGCCAACCTCCCTGGGCGCGGCCGCAAGAGGAAAATCGACCCCAGATTGAACAGAAGGATAGTGCGAATGGTAGAAAAAGAACCAAGGATAACTGCCAAAGAGATACAAGCTGAACTCCAAGGTTTGTGATCGCACCATCCGTCGCTTTTTGAGTGAAAGTGGGCTCCATGGAAGAACACCCAGGAGGACTCCACTTTTGAAAGAAAAACATAAAAAAGCCAGACTGGAATTTGCTAAAATGCATATTGACAAGCCACAATCCTTCTGGGAGAATGTCCTTTGGACAGATGAGTTAAAACTGGAGCTTTTTGGCAAGTCACATCAGCTCGATGTTCACAGACGAAAAAATGAAGCTTTCAAAGAAAAGAACACTGTACCTACAGTGAAACATGGAGGAGGCTCGGTTATGTTTTGGGGCTGCTTTGCTGCGCCTGGCACAGGGTGCCTTGAATCTGTGCAGGGCACAATGAAATCTCAAGACTATCAAGTCATTCTGGAGCGAAATGTACTGCCCAGTGTCAGAAAGCTCTGTCTCAGTCGCAGATCATGGGTCCTCCAACAGGATAATGACCCAAAACACACAACTAAAAGCACCCAAGAATGGATAAGAACAAAACATTGGACTATTCTGAAGTGGCCTTCTATGAGTCCTGATCTGAATCCTATCGAACATCAATGCAAAGAGCTGAAACTTGCAGTCTGGAGAAGGCACCCATCAAACCTGAGACAGCTGGAGCAGTTTGCTCAGGAAGAGTGGGCCAAACTACCTGTTAACAGGTGCAGAAGTCTCATTGAGAGCTACAGAAAACATTTGATTGCAGTGATTGCCTCTAAAGGTTGTGCAACAAAATATTAGGTTAGCGGTCCCATAATTTTTGTCCATGCCATTTTCATTTGTTTTATTATTTACAATATTATGTTGAATAAAAAATCAAAAGCAAAGTCTGATTTCTATTAAATGTGGAATAAACAATAGTGGATGCCAATTACTTTTGTCAGTTTCAAGTTATTTCAGAGAAAATTGTGCATTCTTCGTTTTTTGTGGAGGGGTACCAGCAAATTTGAGCACGTCTGTATATAAATGTAATTTACACACGCATACAATTCCATTAAATTAGCCATTGTATGGTCTCATGTTATGCTTTACCTAAAATAAATACATTCATCCTAAACTGGTATAGAAATGTATTCCCTGTATCTACTGGCATACATTTCATCAAATGGGCAGCAGTGTGGAGTAGTGGTTAGGGCTCTTGACTCTTGACCGGAGGGTTGTGGGTTCAATCCTCAGTGGGGGACACTGCTGTTGTACCCTTGAGCAAGGTACTTTACCTAGATTGCTCCAGTAAAAACCCAACTGTATAAATGGGTAATTGTATGTAAAAATAATGTGATATCTGTATAATGTGAAATAATGTATAATGTGATATCTTGTAACAATTGTTATTCGCCCTGGATAAGGGCGTCTGCTAAGAAATAAATAATAATAATAATAATCAAATGCTCTTGTCAAATGCTCTTGGTTGTGAACACAAAAATAAGCATTACAGTTCTAGCTTTGTTGTTCTCAGTCTTTAAAATGTATATTAACAATCTAACAGCTTGCAGCTAACATGCTTAACACTGTGCGTAATAATGATCTACGGATAAGCTTGATCAATTATGAAAGAGATTGTTGAATTAATTTGAAGCAGTAGCAATTTTATATATAATGTATGTTCCGTTCTAATATCCCAATATATAGTCACTTATAAGTTACGTTGCAGTACTCCACACCATTCTTCCCATGGCCTGAACTCAGAATAAACTGTCCAGCTAACAAGTTATAAATTGTTCATTGGCTATGAAAGAAGGGGTTCTTACTAACTTTTCACTTGTAATCTTACATGAGCATCATCCAGCCAGTTGTGCAAGAAAAGGCTCTGATTGTTGTATGATAATGTGGGAGAGGAATGTTTCCAAAGAAAAGACAAAAACTTAGTGTATGGTGTATTGAGGGTTTAGTAAGTTGAAGGTAAAAGATTAAACTTCAAAGTATATTGAATTTGGTATTTGACTGCATTGTGACCACTTTAAAATCCACAGCCTTCCTTTATAGTTTGAGTTAAGCGAATTAATCTTTTTTTTTTCTTATAAAGCTATAAAATAGCAGCTCTGTAAGTGTTTGCTGTAAAAAGGTTGTCAGTATAACAAAGGGAATCCTTTTCAGATGCTGCTTTGATAATACACAATAGCATCCCCCAAGCAGGTTTCCCTACATCTAAAATTTGTGCAATGATAAAAATGGATTACTGTGAAGGAATGGTTTGCAGTGTGCAGGTGTAGTGATGATGCAGTGCTCCAGAACAAACACACACAAGACAGTTCACAATTAACAGCTCTTTATTTTCAGCTGGGTTGCGTGCCAACAACACTTTAAATAATAAGCATGGGCTCTACACATCAATGTGTATTGCACCATGCAAAAGGAGGGTTACAGTCCCGAAATAATAAAAACACTTTTTAAACACACAATACACAGACACAGACATGTCTCCTGACAGTGGGTGCTCTAGTGCAAGTGAATGGTGAAAGACAAACACAGAGGTAACAGTAGGTCAGTGTAGTCCGGGGTTTGGTGCTGGCGTGCAGCGACAGCTCCCGGTTTGTGTTAGCCGTCTAGCCAAACAAACAATGACAGTTAGCTGACAAACAAACAAAACACAAAACACTCACAGTACTTTTAATTCTCCTGTGCATACGGTCCTTATAGTTTAACCATCAAAACTAAGGAACAGATCACTGGGGCCACTTCCCCTTAAAACCCTCCGTCATGCCCTCTTTCGGTGGCGCGGCCAATCACGTCTCCTCCAATCCGTGACTGACACATCACCTACCGCATTAAGGCGCTGACTTCAGGTATCGTGGCCCCACCCCCTTCCTGAATGTCCGGCTTCCGACTGACCCTGGAATGAACTGCAAAAACATCCATTCTGGGGCACTCTGTTCTGGTTATACAGCGCCCTCAGAGATTGAGAGGGAGATTGTTGACGAGGATTCATTCATTCTCTGTCACAATTACTAACCATTTTTATTAGTGGGGCTTGCGAAGCAAGATTCCCCACTTTGAATCTTCAACGTACTTCTTCTTATTATTCTTTGGTACGCTACTCCTCTTACACCGTTTAAGCTAGAAACGCTGTTCAAACTTTAAAACGTGTAGACCGGTCTGGAATAGTGTGCTTGTATACAACTTTTTGATATCTTTTATACTTTTTAAACTATTAAGCTTTTTATCCTTTTTTTTGTCCATCTTCATTCACTTTAATGGGACTTTTTTCAACATTCTAAAGCTCCCCATTGTTTAAAAACTCCCAGACTTCCAACATTCTATTTACTGTAAACGATGTAACTTTTGACACAAATCAGCTACTTTGACCACTTTCCCAACAAGTAAGACAAAAAGTTAGAGCATATGGAATCTTCCTCTGCTTCTCTGCTATTCAAAACAGAAATAACTTTTACCAATCAAGAGATACAGCTGTTTTAGTAACCGCATCAACTAAAATTTTCTCTAACTTTTTATAAACAACTGAAATTTTGACCACTTTCCCAACAAGCTAGACAAAAAGTTAGAGGGTATGACATCTTTCTCTACTTCTCTGCTATTCAAATTTGAAATCAAAACATAAATAACTTTTACCAATCAAGAGGTACACCTGTTTTAGTAACTGCATCAACTAAAATGTTCTCTAACTTTTTATAAACTGCCATTTTGACCACTTTCCCAACAAGTTAGACAACTACTTAGAGCAAATGAAATCTTCCTCTACTTCTCAGCTATTCAAATATGAAATCAAAACAGGAATGGCGTCTACCAATCAAGAGGTACAGCTGTTTTAGTAACCGCATCAACTTCTTTCAGTAGGCTACTTCCCACTGTTGAATTAACTGTCATAGAACTTTGAGAAATATCAAATTCTAGCACATTCTAAGCATGAGGCAATTAATAAACAATGTGACTTTTGACACAAATCAGCTACTTTGACCACTTTCCCAATAAAGCAAGCCCCACAACTTGTAAAGTTACCATCTAGTTTGTTTTGTTTTTGTTTTACAGGCATTAAGCAGCCAAGCCATGCTGTATTGGTTGCAGCAGCTGCAAATAAAACGGTGGCAGCACAATACCAGCCTGGTGAAAATACCTGCAGAGCCCTCCACTACCTCCACACAGCTCTGCCAGCTGCCTTCTGCACCTTGGGAAGGTAAGCTCACTGACAGCCCAGTTTTAATTCTAGCTCAAGTCGACCAAATTGTGTGTGGGGTGGGGTTCTTCAGTTTGTGATCTGAGTTTGTGATTACATTGTGTGTGTGTTAACCTGAGACATAAACAACAACAAGGATGCACGCTTTTTAACAGTACAGTAATTTTATGAATCCTTTACTTTTCTTTTATTTACTATGGTTAAACTGGGCAGTTATGTGAAGTGACAGCGTGTACAAATTCTGACCTGCTAAGAGCTGAATTTACTGTTTTAGATCCATAATAAAATGTGCATTGATCAGTTTCCATCAGTACCATTCAGTTGGTAGCAGCATATGTAAGTCACACATGGCACAGGTCAATTGGGTAATGATGGTGTCATATCTTACAGGATCAGATACGACAAGTTCGACTGTACTTTGTATCACGTTACTGTGATTTTGTACTCTATAGGTCAGGCTTGCACAGTGTTGATGTGATGTTGCAATGAACAGCAAAAATTATTATAATAACATAAACATACTGTATAAAAAAAAAAGATCCCTGTGTAACCCCAGGCTGCTCTCTGATAAAAGTTAGGAGACCAGTTATCTGCTTATTAGCAAAACTTAAATCCACTAATATAAAGTCAAATAATAATTCCAGACACGTGATCAGTTGGCCAACTATTTTTTTCTTCTATTTCTTTGTTATTAGAACAAAACAAGTATATTGTTTTTGTACAGTGTATTAATTGACATTAGTTAGCCACACTTTTTTTTTATGTATCCCAGCGATTTTCAAACAGTGTTTTATAGGGTACAAATGAGTACAATTATGAAAGCAAAGAAAAGCAGTGATCAGTCAGGACTAGGTCAAACCTGTGCTCTTAATAAGTAGAGCTCACAGTAGAAATGTTTTAAGTACAACCACAGATTGTGTTCTGATTTCATTCGTTTACTGTGTTTACTAGGACGATATAGAGGCGCACAAGATCCAAAACAAGTTCCTCAACTCTGAAATCTACCAGCTTACTAAGCTGTGGAGGAACAGTTCAGAAGAGGAGAAGGGCCTCCTGATGAAGGTATGTGCTTTACAGCTTGCTGTGTGACAGATCTGTACCCATTTAACCATTGTGAAAAAAACATATATGTTCAAAAAATATATTATCCTTACCTACAAGTCTTTAATGCAGTATCGTCACTGTGTAAGGCTAACATATAAGTGACTTTATTTAATACTAAACATCTTATTTTCAGCTTTTATAGCCTAGGCCCCAGATTAATAGTAATAGTAATGAGTTTTGTTTATTTCTTTTTTCTTATAGCTTTAACCACAAAACCACAATGAGATCTGTGATTTCGCCTAGAGACATCTCTGTCTGCACTAAGAAGCCAAAGTAAATTAAAGAACAACTAGCATGCTGGTACATTATGATAAAGCAAACTGCTTAGTGACACATGGATTGCAAGTGGTTCTAATGTAGTGATGCAAGCTGGTGACCTACTGGGCACTATTCTTACACAGTCTAATGTAAAAAACAAAACAAAATAAAAAAAACAACTTTAGATTCACTTTGTATCATTTTCACATCCTGGTAACTTTTTAAAAGTTTAAAGCATTCCTTTGGCCTCCTGTTTAACCACAGTATTTCTGCAGTTTTACCCATTCTTTTCCCATGGTTATACAATGCATTTATAATAATTTACCAGGGTTTACCATGTTTATTAATATACTTTTATTATTATTATGTATTTCTTAACAGACACCCTTATCTAGGACGACTTACAATTGTTACAAGATATCACAATATTTTTACATACAATTACCCATTTATACAGTTGGGTTTTTACTGGAGCAATCGAGGTAAAGTACCTTGCTCAAGGGTACAGCAGCAGTGTCCTCCACCGGGGATTGAACCCACGACCCTCGGGTCAAGAGTCGAGAGCCCTAACCACTCCTCCACATACCTTCTTACCTTGTTATTGTAGTCTAGTATCTGCATAAATAAAGACATAGGCAGTCAGTATTTTTGGTCAATTATTTTGCAGAGATACTTCCTCTGTTATGTTTCTCTTTAGTAATTTGTGGTTTTTCTTTTTTCATTTTATACTGTGCTTCCCTTATTTTTATAATTTTCTTTGTACTCCTACTTGGTTTAACTCCTTGTTTCTTCTTCTTAGTTGACTGTCATAGTAGTTCTGACTGGCTGGCTGTTAGCCTGGTCAGCAACCTCGGGTGTGTTCATGCATTACTAATTAAAACCACAGAGAAGTTAGCAACTGAGCCAGCTCCAGTCTCCCAGAATGAACAGATCAGACTGACTGGGATGTTTCCCTTTCATCTCCAAATCTAGGTCTTCTCTAGATGCAGAAAGCAAATTGGAAAGATATGTAGTGAATTCTAAATACAAGTACAGTGCTGTGAATGTAGGGCACTGTTCACAAAAAACACAAATGCCTGGTTTGCAAATTAAATTAATGTTTAATCTTGTTGACCCCAATGTGTTCTTTGGGGTGGGTCAAGTTGTAGCTGTTTCTGTATCAGTGCTTGATCTGTCCTAGTGCCTGCGTCATGGCTCCATATAGTGATATCCCCTGAGTGCACTGTGCAATGAAACAGCTACTGGCTGGTATGATTGCAGCAAATTAGATGTTTTATCTATCTGGTCTGATTGGCAATGGTTTTAAATTATTTTAGATATATTTAGGATCAGACCATTTTTGTGACATGAAAAACTATTGTACTACAGTAGAGTTGTTTCAGGATTTCTGGGAGCACTTGAATTAACATTTGATACCAGGGTGACTCTGGTTTAAAGAAGAACCAAATAGCAAAAATTGTAAAAATAAATAAACAAATATAATTTCAGTTGCAGGTTATGCTAAAACTGCTAAAATTGCCAAAAACATAAACGCTTTGATTTCCGAATCGTAATCGGAAAAAAACATGTATTGTACACAACAGTTTAACTTTCAAAGAAATGACCCTTCACAGCCACAGTGTCCATAAGCACTCGGGTGACACACATATTGCACTGTAGGAAATAGCAGTCTTGTAATTAATATAAGCAGCACAAGGGAACAAGTGAACACTGCAGCGAAGAGGATTTTTAAATAAAATTAATTTAAGGAGCAGAAGCAAGATTATAATTGGAATGGCTCCATCAGAACTGTAAAATTAGTTATTTGGAAATGTACTAGGTTCATTTTTACATTTTAATAAACAAGTTCAACCCAGTTAAAAAGTAACAGGGTGTAGAAACCCTCTGCCTTTGGACTGCCCTGTCTTGGAAATGAGTGGGAGGTTGTGGGAGGGTTACTGCTTTCACCAGCTGCTGTGTTTTGTTTTAATCCTAACCCTAAACCTCTCTTTTGTGTTGCAGTGTGCCTACCTGGAGGCCAAAAACTGCCAGATTGAGAGCAAGTACCTGGTCGTGCTGCGCAGGCTGCAGGAGAGCAAAGGGCTGGACAGCAGTCAGCAGGAGATGGTGAAAAGGCTCATTGAGGACTCACTGCAGGGAGACAAGAAGGATGGCTTTAAACTCAACCCTGTCAGGTAAGACAGTACTGACATTTCCATACCGGGGTTTCACAGCGAAAACTTTTTTCCCCCCGGTTACTTTCTTGTTTTTTTTGTTACTAAGTATATTCAAATATTTAAAATGCAATTCTATTGCTAAACTGATGATGTGATTGCAAGCTACACCAGTTCCATTTTCATATAATACCCTCATATCCCGAACTGAAATACCAAAACAAGCAAAGGATGAAAATGTTAATGTTGGTTTGTTGCAATTGTGATCTAATAGGTGCGCAAATGAAAAGCCAAAAAAGAGCTGGAACTTACAGTAGTTTCTGGGCTTTGCTGTCTATGATTTTCTATGTCATGTGCCCTGCTCTTTTAATGTGATAATTTAATAATTGAAAAAAATATATATTTTGTTTATGTCACTTCTTTAAAACAAAACAAAACAAAAACTCTTTTTGTTTTGTTGCATGGTCTGTTTAGAACAGAAGTGCAAATTATATGCATTTCCTATTTTTCATGATTATTTTCTCAGTTTGTTTTTGTCAATATTATAGAAATTCCTTCCGTAGAGTTTACTGTAGTCTTAACAGCTGCACAGGAACTCAGATTGAATAGTATTGATTGTAAATTGAACAGAAAATGTTAGTTCTGCTGTTCGAGCGATTGATGCAAGCAGCTGAAATGAGCTTGCTGTTAACTGTATAGTAATCCACATCACAATACCAAGTTCGCAATTTCTGCGCAGTTCGTGAAATCTCGATTTACACAGGGCCTTATACATAACCCTAGGCAGGTTAGTTTCAGGCACATATACCATTTACACATAACCCTTTCCTGGTTCTTGTACTGGCTTCCAAACACATTTACCTCCTCCTAACCATCAAACTTCAGCCCACTCCCTTCTCTCCCTCTGTCTCTCTCCGCCAACTGTTCCAACTCAACTAACTAACTCAATGCTCTCCTGCAGCGATGGGGAGGAATATGCTGGCAGAGGGGACTGATTAGAAATATAACAGTACAACTTAACATAGAGGTTCATTACACATAACTAAATCACAAAAACCTGGAGCCATGCACCTACTATACAATGTTGTATGATAATTTAGGGAATATGTGAATACTGCATGTTACCAACATCCTTGTTTAACTTTCTGTTCCTTCCCAGTGAGTACGACGACTATGGATTCAAGACCATTCCTGATTATGAAGTAGAGGACGTGAAGCTCCTGGCCAAAATCCAGGCCCTGGAGATCCGTTCCAACAACCTGCGCAACAATGAGATGGAGGACAAGCCTTTGCGGACCAGGTGGGCTAACTACCTGGCCAGCCGTCCCTTGGACCAGCTGGCTCCCTCCCCGGAGCTGAAGGGCCTGATCCGGTGTGGGATCCCTGTGGAGTACCGGGAGCAGGTGTGGCGCTGGATCGTGAGGACACGGATGCAGGTCTATAGGAAGCGGAATCCCAATCGCTACCAGGAGCTGAGAAAGCACTGCGAGGTGTCGGAGCACCCGGCCTCATGGCAGATCAGGCTGGACCTGCACCGCACCCTCACCAGCAATAAGCACTTCTCCTCGCCCACCTCCGACGCAGTCCAAAAGCTGCAGCGCATTCTGCTAGACTTCTCCTGGCAAAACCCCACCATCGGCTACTGCCAGGGCCTCAACCGGTACTGTACCTTTTGTATTGAAAGTTCTTAATGCCATTCGCTCATTTTAAGTAGTAAAAGGTGTTGCCAAAAAAGACAAAACACTTTCTTGTACTTCTTGGACATGGACTAGCATAACTTATCCTTTTCTAAAACTGTGGAGTCATGTGGTGTGTGTGTTTCCTCTTGTAGGTTGGCAGCTATTGCACTTTTAGTTCTGAAGGATGAAGAGGATGCCTTCTGGTGTCTGGTGGCTGTTGTTGAAATCATAATGCCACAAGACTACTACAGCAAAACCCTGACTGCCTCTCAGGTACAGTATGTACAACAACTGATTTCAAATCAGTGAACCCTCTTCTTCCCTCCAGGGACACAAGGATGCAACAAGCCCTTGCCACCTCTCGATCTTAGGCAACTTTCTCTGCCTCATTTCCTTTTCCCTTGCGGTATCCATTGTAGAGCTACCTTCTGGATATGGGTTTGTTCCATCCTGAGTACGTGGCCTATACACCTCAGTCTTCTTCTTTTTGTATCTGTGATGATTTGGTCTTCTCGTGGAGGTCTTTATTTGAGATTTTGTTTGACCAGTTTTTGCCTATTTTCCAAAGGCACCTGTTATGGAAATTGGCTAATTTGTCCATGTCTCTCCGTTATTACTAAGAAAATGTTAAAATATTTGTGACATTGCTCGTCAGCCTATAGCTGAGTTTTAATGCTATCCCCTTTGCTTCACCAGTAAGAACTGTGGATGTGCTAATTCAGGCAGTCATAGTCCCTATTTGTTCTAACAGCTGAGCAACTCCTGCTGCTCTAAGCAGAGCTCTTTGTTCCTTGCAGGCTGATCAGAGGGTGTTCCGTGACTTTCTTGCTGAGAAGATGCCTCGCCTGATGGCCCACTTCAAGGAGCACAGCATCGATCATTCCCTCATCACCTTCAACTGGTTCCTGGTGGTCTTCGTGGAAAGTCTGGTCAGCGACATCCTGCTCAGAGTGTGGGACGCTTTCCTCTATGAGGGCACAAAGGTACAGCGCCGGCTGTGTTAGTAATTGATCCTTTAATACCCACCCCCCCACCACCAACACCACCCACACCACCCACACTTACCCAACTGTGTTGAAACGTGCTTAATACATTTTTCAGCACAAATTGTTGAGAAAAATTGTCTTAACTTGCAAACATGTGCACAGTATGTCACACTTACATTGTAACAGCTTATCCAATTATTTTAAATTATAGTAATGACATTTTAGAGAGTTATAGAGAGTAAAAATGAAAAACATGGAAATAAGTAAAATATAATTAATTATAAAAGGGCTCAGTCCAGTGACGACTTGATGAGCGAAAGTATCCTTCTTTTTTAACCTGAACAGTATTTCCTTCTTTCTGTTTCCAGGTGATATTTCGCTATGCACTGGCCCTCTTTAAGTACAATGAAGAGGACATTCTAAAAATTCACGACAATCTGGAAATCTACCAATACCTCAGTTTTTTCACCAGAACTATCTCTGATGGCAGGTGAGGCAGAATGAGGATGATGATAATGTACAGCAGACGCATCAGACCAGTTGCTGTCAATCACAGACTGTATAAACAGTTCACACTCATCTCACTCACTCCAGTGGCCATGCTTTTAACCACTAGTAAAGTTAGTGATTTCAGTAAACTGTCTTGTACCATTTTGATGATGGTAAATGTGAACAGTGATTTTGCAGTTTACTGAGCTTTACCATGCATCCACTATGAAACCGTAAGTCCTTCTTTACCATTCACTTCCTACAGGTAATGGAGCCCCCACCTCACAGACCCACATAATGTCCTCTTTGCAGCTTAGAAAACGGATGTACTGTATGTATTGCTGTTTAATGAACAGTTTGCAAGCAGATTATTAAAGTGTTGAACAATTTAAATGGTAGGTCAATTGGCTGGTTTCACAGGCCCTGATTAGCACTAATCCTGGACTAACTATTGTTATCTTAGGTAAGGTAGTCCAAAATTAGTGCTAATTGTAGTTTGTGAAACCAGCCGTTTAAGATACTATTAAAAACAGAATTTTCTTGCCATTAGGTCTTAGTAGTAAAAATAAGTTATCCTAAGGATGAATAATTCCAAGGTTCTGTTGCCTTTTATTTACTGAAAACATTTATTTTCTGTTATACTGTAGTAAGGAACTGGATCAATCAGTCTGCTTTCTCTTGATTTTCAGTGAAATAACTGGGATTATATGATAATAATTTGGCAGAGCTTTCTCACAATGACTGTAAAGCAGCATAAATATGTTTCCATTTAGTTCTCAAAGCCTTTTCATTGGAATTATTGATTCAATCACCATGTTTCTCCTCTGCCCAGCCACTAAACCTCAAATACAAACACATTCATTTAGATGCAGCCATTCATGCTTCAGTATTAGACAAGAATCCAAGCAGTGCCGGCTGTGCAGAGACAGGGGGCCATTGACTGATTTGGACCACCTGAAGATTGATACACTGTAGAAGTTAATGGGTTCAATCTCTAAACAATTATGTTAGAAAATTAGCAAGCAACAACTTTGTATGTCAGACTTACATTTTTTGTTCCTGTTAGAACTGTGCATTGTTTCTCAAGTGTGTATGTTTGTCTTTTTGTCTTTTTATGAATTTAATTTTGGCAGGCCCATATTTTGTTGTTTATTTATTTATTTATTTATTTATTTATTTATTTATTTATGTATTTTTTGAAAGGGAAAAATGCAGGGTTCCCAGGTCCTTTTAACTTTGCAGTTGTTTCATCAGTGGCATTTTGTTTTCTCTGTATCTTCTGTCTTTTGGAAACTAATGACCATAGCGTTTAATTATATGAACCCCTTCCCTATGAAGCTGCTGAAGAACAGACGAGAGTTTCACATGGAGAGGCTGACAGCCGAGCTGCAGGAGCTGGAGAGGATACAGGAGGAGTTTGTGAAAGAACAACAAGTGGAGCGCAAAGACAAGGACCTGGACACTGCTGTCAGCGAAGACGAAGAAGTATTATTGAATTATTGATCCAATCACCATGTTTCTCCTCTGCCCAGCCACTAAACCTCAAATGCAAACACATTCATTTAGATGCAGCCATTCATGCTTCAGTATTAGACAAGAATCCAAGCAGTGCCGGCTGTGCAGAGACAGGGGGCCATTGACTGATTTGGACCACCTGAAGATTGATACACTGTAGAAGTTAATGGGTTCAATATCTAAACAATTATGTTATAAAATTAGCAAGTAACAACTTTGTATGTCAGACTTAAATTTTTTGTTCCTGTTAGAACTGTGTGGAGCTCCCGAGAGGCGCATCCAGTAAAGGCGCTCCACATGGAGTGCAGGATGTGCCCTATAGTCTGGACATCGCAAGTTCGAGTCCAGGCTATTCCTTTGCCGACCGAGGACAGGAGCTTCCAGGTGGCGACACTCAATTGGCCGAGCGCCGCCCGGGGGGGAGGGAGGGTTAGGTCGGCCAGGGCGTCATCGGCTCACCGCGCACCAGCGACCCCTGTAGTCTGGCTGGGTGTCTGCAGGCTTGCCTGTAAGCTGCCCAAGAGCTGCGTTGTCCTCCGACGCTGTAGCTCTTGGGTGGCTGCATGGCGAGTCCGCAGTGTGAAAAAAAGGGGTCGGCTGACGGCACACACTTCGGCCATTCCAAATTGGGGAGAAAATAATAAAAAATAATTGGCAATGACTAAATTAAAAAAAAAAAAACTGCATTGTTTCTCAAGTGTGTATGTTTGTCTTTTTGTGTCTTTTTATGAATTTAATTTTGGCAGGCCCATACTTTATTGTTTATTTATTTATTTGTGTATTTTTTGAAAGGGGGAAAAATGCAGAGTTCCCAGGTCCTTTAACTTTGCAGTTGTTTCATCAGTGGCATTTTGTTTTCTCTCTATCTTCTGTCTTTAGGAAACTAATGAACATAGCATTTAATGATATGAATCCCTTCCCTATGAAGCTGCTGAAGAACAGACGAGAGTTTCACATGGAGAGGCTGACAGCCGAGCTGCAGGAGCTGGAGAGGATACAGGAGGAGTTTGTGAAAGAACAACAAGTGGAGCGCAAAGACAAGGACCTGGACACTGCTGTCAGCGAAGACGAAGAAGTAATACAGACTGCAGTTAGCTTGCATCACACGTCCTGAAGTTATTGAAAAATTACACATCACTGATACTATTTAAACTAATTTGTTTGCCTTATTATTCCCTGCTGTGGAATATAGTGGGGCTTACATATTGTGTATGTCACACATACATCTAACTGTTATACTTTGTCTGTTGTTGAGTATATAGGTATGTCAGACTTACATTTTTACATGTACAGTTCGGCTCTTATTTTGTAATGGCGTGTGATGTACCGACATACTTGTTTTAGAGTCAACAAATTAAGTTTACCAAACCTGTCAAAATGCAGAATATTGATGGAAATAGGTGTGTTGGTAATACACACACACTACATCTCTGAATGCTTGACTTCAAATCCAGTTTAAGTCACACATGAAAGGAGTATGGTGGTCCTAAGCCCTCGGCTTCCACATCACAAAACCAACACACAGTGCAGCACAATTGGCACAAAGGATAAACCTGTTTCTTATCTCATAAAACAGCCTTTTACTATAATTATCATCTGTCAGTCTCTGAATTTCTTCAATCACCAATTCTATTCCACTCAGATCAGTTCAGTAAATTAATTATTTTGTAATTTCCCAAGAAAACAAAAACTCATTGGAGATCTTGAAAATTAATGTCTTGAAATGTGATTAATTTAGGCCAGGCTAATCTGAACAAGTACAGATATTCCAGTTACTTTTCAGACCGGCAACCAGGTTCCAGATTTTCTAAACGAGACTATCTCTGAAATAAACTTATTTTTTATGCATTGGTTGTTTGTTTATATTCCTGTAAATTGCATAGTTCAGTTATTGCTAAGTTAAGAGGAAGACGTTGCTTTGTTTAATTATGTTAAATTGTATGGCAATCCTTCATGATTTGCATGAATTCACTTAGGTTTAGAGGTACAGTTTTAATTCATGTACCTCTGATAAACCTAAACTAAGTGACGAAAGCAAAAACACAAACGTTTTTTACTTGAGCTTGAAAAGGAAAAAATAGAATGAATACAGTGCTATATATACTGTGTGTGTGTGTATATATATATATATATAATTGATCGCTACATATAGATTTTTCAACGCTGGTAAAATGTTTAATTCAGTAATGATTTTAAAAATGTTTACTTTTTAATTTTTTAGGGATGCAAGACATGTAACAACTTTGTGTCTAAAGTTTTTAAATGCCAACTGTTAAATAAATAGAATTATGGATATTAATGTGTTGATAGTAGGGATAGCTTTTGTGACTGGAGCATGGCTGCATTGTCTATTGCGCTGAATTTTAACCAATTTTAACAAATTGTTCCCATCATTCTTATTTTTTATTTTAGCTTTTCTCTTCAAATATTTTTTAGAAAACAAAAAAGCACAAACAAAATCTCAGCGCGTTTCGTCTTATTCATGAGTAGACTTAATTTGATACAGAGGAACACCCCTTTTTTATACACTCAATTTTCCACAGGTGATTAATCACCTTTTAAGAGATGGCTCAGCTGACAAACAACTCTTGAGAAGGGAAACTTTTGTGATATTATTTTTAATTCTGTTCCACCACATGGCCTTAATGAAGACTTTAAATATGGGTATTTTTTGTAGAATGTATGTTTGTATGTATACAGTATATACCTCTGTTCATTATTCAAGTTGCAGAGTAAAAAGAAAAAAAGTAACTTAGTAAAAGAATATTTAGTGGTATGAAAAGTTTTGTGTTGACGTACAGATTGAGTGTTTAAAATAATTTAAAAAGTATGGTCTTCTGCCTTCTGTTGTCATTTCTGTACCTAATTACTTATTAATTTCAGTTGTTTTTGATTGTTCTGATTGTCAATTGAAGGTTTGTGACGTAAAGGTGATTAATCGCCTGTGGAGAATTGAGTGTAAAAAAAAGGGGTGTTCCTCTGTATCAAATTAAGTTTACTCATGATTAAGACTCTGTCGAAACACGTTGAGATTTTGTTTGTGCTTTTTTTGTTTACTAAAAAATGTGAAGAGAAAAGCTCAAATAAAAAAAATAAGAATAATGGAAAAATGTGGTAAAATAAATTATTTTTGTGAAGAATGGGTTGTCTTTTTCACTCGAATCACTGTATAAGGGCCTGTTGGCAACCAATACAAGCTGCCTTTATTTTCTCAGGTGTTGCCAGGTTGATTACCTGGTCAAAGACTAAACACATACATGTAAAACATTTAGAACATATTTGTATTCTGTATTTGAATATTATGATATTTGATTGGTTTTTTTATGTACGTATTATTGCACAATAGGGAGAATTAATGAGAACATTTCTAATATTTAGGCGTTCATTTTTGTATTGCTGTTTTATAATGTGATGGCAATCTGAACTATAGTCAAAGTCTCTCAAAGTGAATTATTATTATTTTAGGAAAGTATTACGGCACAAGCACTTATATATTACCAGTGTCACTCTCCTCACAAGGTTAAACTGTGAAACCCAGAACATACTTTAACTGGCCGAGATGAGCCCTTTTCAAGGCATTTTCTCTGCTGTATAATATAACACAACTTGTTTTTTGATGAAATGGTGTGCATTTTTTGCATCCTTTGTGTAAGGTATTTGAACTGAAAAACATCAAATACTGGTATTATCATTGTGTTGTTTTAGATTTGTTGAACAAAATCTTATTCTACTGAAAATATTTCTATTTTGTTTCTATAAAGGTTTATATAAATACAGTAATAACATTTGCTGACACTGCAGTGGAGAAACACTTCATTTATTAATTTGTCCCACAGCAAATTCAGAAAAGATTGTCCTACAACAGTGTTAATACCTCCCTTTAGTTTACTGATAATAAATGTTAATCAAAAAACATTAACTAATATTAAACTGCTGAAACGTCTGTATTTCTTTTCCCCAATATATTTCTGTTTTACTCAATGACATTCCAGTTAATTATTCAACAGCCAAGCTTTTATGTTGTGTATCCTGATGCAGTCAACATTTTAAAATCATAATTTTTTCATCTATGTTTGGAAAAGGAGACCATATAGAAAAAAGGTAGTCGAGGATCAAATGATGATATATGAGCCTCTAATACAATCACTAATAATATATATTGTAACAAAAGGCTGTCACTGGGGCTTTGTGCATGCTTCTGTGCTTGAAGTGCTTTGCAGAGCAAAGTTGCATGGTCTGCGACCGTGCTTCCCATGCGTAGGAACGCTTACCCTGCTGCAGACACTGTTCCCCTATATTGGATTATTGGTGCAACCTTGCAGGATCATTATATGTACCTTGCAGGAGCCAGGGGGAGTGGGGCTGATAGTGGCCACTGATTGGTCGTGGTTAACCTGCAATGTTGTACGGGTTGTGGGCTGTAAGAGGCAGCTTGCATGCTAGACAGGAATGGAGAGCTGGAGAAGTAACCTGTCTTGCTAAGAAGTATGTAGCCTGTTCTTTAATGCAAAATAAAAGTGATTGCTGCTTTTGAAGAACGCCTGTTTCACACTTCCATTCTTACCAAGTCATTACTATATATATATATATATATATATATATATATATATATATATATATATGAAGCAACCGGAGGTGGATGGAAAGACTCCATATCGTAGCTAGCGGGGCATGCAATTATATATATATATATATATATATATATATATATATATATATATATATATATATATATATATATATATATATATATTGTTATTTTTTTTCTTTTTTCTTTTTTTTTTTGGATGTTAGGAGTTAGGATGGTATTTACTCGCGCATAGTTTTGAATGTTATTTCCGAATCTCTCCTTTAACATGTTTGAAGTGGAAAGTGTATTACTTAAAACGTGAATTAACGTCTTAAATCGTGTTAAAAGTGAGCAGTTACCTTGGGATTACACACCAGGTTCAGACGCAATGATTGGACTTATGTATCCGCAGGCGACCTGAGACTCACCGTTTCAACGGTGTCAGGAGTGCTCAACAGAAAAGAATGCATAGAGAAAAATATTGTATACTGGCCAAGGGCTTTTAGCAACCGGGGCATGCAAATATATATATATATATATATATATATATATATATATATATATATATATATATATATATATATATATATATATATTGCATGCACCTCCGGAGTGAAGCAACCGGAGGTGGATGGAAAGACTCCATATCTTAGCTATCGGGGCATGCAAGACTCCATATCGGAGCTACCGGGGCATGCAATTATATATATATATATATATATATATATATATATATATATATATATATATATAAAAATTATTGTTATTTTTTTTCTTTTTTTTTGGATGTTAGGAGTTAGGATGGTATTTACTCGCGCATAGGTTTGAATGTTATTTCTGAATCTCTCCTTTAACATGTTTGAAGGGGACACTGTATTACTTAAAACGTGAATTAACGTCTTAAATCGTGTTAAAAGTGAGCAGTTACCTTGGAATTACACACCAGGTTCAGACGCAATGATTGGACTTATGTATCCGCAGGCGACCTGAGACTCACCGTTTCAACGGTGTCAGGAGTGCTCAACAGAATAGAATGCATAGAGAAATATATTGTATACTGGCCAAGGGCGTTGGTTTTGCCCAGAGCCGTAACTAAGCTTTTAGCTACCGGGGCATGCAAATATATATATATATATATATATATATATATATATATATATATATATATATATTGCATGCACCTCCGGAATGAAGCAACCGGAGGTGGATGGAAAGACTCCATATCGTAGCTAGCGGGGCATGCAAGACTACATATCGGAGCTACCGGGGCATGCAATTATATATATATATATATATATATATATATATATATATATATATATATATATATATATATATATATATATATATATTATTGTTATTTTTTTCTTTTTTCTTTTTTTTTGGATGTTAGGAGTTAGGATGGTATTTACTCGCGCATAGGTTTGAATGTTATTTCCGAATCTCTCCTTTAACATGTTTGAAGGGGAAGCCTTATTTCTTAAAACGTGAATTAACGTCTTAAATCGTGTTAAAAGTGAGCAGTTACCTTGGAATTACACACCAGGTTCAGACGCAATGATTGGACTTATGTATCCGCAGGCGACCTGAGACTCACCGTTTCAACGGTGTCAGGAGTGCTCAACAGAAAAGAATGCATAGAGAAAAATATTGTATACTGGCAATATATATATATATATATATATATATATATATATATATATATATATATATATATATATATATATATATATATATATATTGCATGCACCTCCGGAATGAAGCAACCGGAGGTGGATGGAAAGACTCCATATCGTAGCTAGCGGGGCATGCAAGACTACATATCGGAGCTACCGGGGCATGCAATTATATATATATATATATATATATATATATATATATATATATATATATATATATATATATATATATATATATATATATATATATAATTGTTATTTATATATATATATATATATATATATATATATATATATATATATATATATATATATATATTAATTATTGATATTTTTTTCTTTTTTCTTTTTTTTTGGATGTTAGGAGTTAGGATGGTATTTACTCGCGCATAGGTTTGAATGTTATTTCCGAATCTCTCCTCTAACATGTCTGAAGGGGACACTGTATTACTTAAAACGTGAATTAACGTCTTAAATCGTGTTAAAAGTGAGCAGTTACCTTGGGATTACACACCAGGTTCAGACGCAATGATTGGATTTATGTATCCGCAGGCGACCTGAGACTCACCGTTTCAACGGTGTCAGGAGTGCTCAACAGAAAAGAATGCATAGAGAAAAATATTGTATACTGGCCAAGGGCATAACTTTTTTGACAAGCACATAAATACTTTCTAACTGAAGAAACCTCCTGATGGATATCCTTAAGAGAATTCCAGTTGTGTTGGTCCATTAACGCAGAGATCTATATGGTAAACATATCATCCTGCCATATTGAACAAGTATAAAACATATTTGAAGAATATAGGCATTTAAAAAATTGTGATGTCCATGCACTGTATCTTGCCATTATAACATGTAGCTCTTCTGTGTTTATAATCTGGTTTCCAAGCACATTTTCTTAAGATTGTAAATTGGGTAAGATTTTTGAAGGTCAGGACACAAGAAGCAGGATAGATACCTCTAATGTTTCCATTGTAAATCTAGATGGATGACACAAAACTCTTTTTTTTTGGTGTGAATAACAAGACAGCTCTCTAGTTTTATAAATATTTGAAAATTGTTTCCATCCAGGCAGAAACCCAAGGCTCTGAAACACGATATTTTCACTGCAAGAAGCATGTCAGTCCAGTCAACTGGATATTGAATGATTGTGACATGATTGTACATGTCGAGAGAAAACTATATAAAAAGTTACTGCCGCAATAACACACGGCGGGGTGTTCAAATACGGTCCAATATCCTCAGACCTAGGCTGTTTAATGGCACTTTGCCTCTAGGCATGCGGATATTGAACCATATTTGAACTCCTTGTCATGTGTTACTGCTTTCATATATTGTTTTGTAGGTCATGAAGATCTACCTTCTCAAAGTACTGGGATTACAAGGACATGTGTTATTCTAATTTACATGCGGTGAATAGAATTTATTGTGACCAGCATTTTGTGGGACTGACACCTAATTTGCTAAACCATTTGTGGCTATATCTTGTCATGTATAACTAAAACGATCAGGCTACTATTCTGAACAGTAAGTTTAACTTGAGTCTGATGTGAAGTCTTTAGTGGATAATCGGCTGGAAGTGATTCAGACAACCATAAAGGGAAAACAGTTGACCTTATCTAGATCAGAGTTAGCATGTTTGCTGGCATCTGATCAATAAGGTGGTTATACAAATAGGACTGGGGGAAGTGTATTTCTCAATGCCTACTCCGAGAGACTTTGGCTTAGAAGGATTCCTTGTTAATTGCTACAGAGAAGTTTAAAAATTAAATATGTTCATTATACTAAATAGTCAGTTGTATGAATATGACTTTGTGGGGCTATAACTTATTTGAAATGTCACTGAACTGCTTTTTTACATTTCACTTAATGTTTTATGTGTTCTGTTGCTCCTTATTGAGTTAATATTATTATTCTCTAAAGCTGCCGTTTCCTGGCTTTTGAGCTTAAACTTATCAGCAATGAACAATCTTCATCAATCCATTCAAATCATGTGACAATGCGACCATTCAACTCTAGAGTACAAAACCCTACTACTCTCATATTCTGCATTAACCCCATTTCGATGTGGCCCGGGGCCAGGCCGGCCTTTACAAATGTATGAACGCAAAGCAGACTAGTGCCGCCTTTTCATATCACAGTACCAATTTGATTTTCTATGACAACACAGAAAAACAGGGATTTTCTATGCTGTCTGAGATTTTTTTTTGTTTTACATTTGGGGAGGGGCAAATAATAACCAAATCAATACACATACCATATATAAACATGAACACGGCAAATTTGCTCTAAATTTACATAAACATACCTGTGTAATAAAACTACTGCTTCCGGTACTCAAATTCAGTGTTGAATGAGTCTTCAGTTTATTTCAGTCAGTATCCAGGGCTATTCAAAGATGCTGAAAACAGTAACAATCACCCCTGAAGATCGGATCAATGAGTTTGGCAAGGACGAATTTCACGTCGATGGTAATGTGCTGTTTTGTACGTCATGCAGCAAGGCTGCAGATTACACTCATAGGCAGAACACATGGGAAGCGCTAAACATACATTGGATGAAATGAAACTTAAACAAACACCAAACTTGGGATTCTTTTCTGCACACAACGCCAGCGTCTCACGACAATCTGAATGGAGAATGCTGCAGCTGTGCTTTACAAAAGCCGTCCAGATGACAAAGACTAAATCTGAGTTGAACTAACATGAATATTTGTTTTAATTGTTTTATTTATTTTTACAACAGGGAACTATTTGTAATGTTTTAAGTAAAAAAAAAAAAAGTGTGTTTGTTTTATTGATTAATGGCACTGCTTGTGACTTGCTTAGAATTTGAAAGTGTAATACATTGTATTTTCACTGTAATATTTCAATGTCTGTTATTGTGATAGTTATTGTTAATGTTATTCTACTGCCGATAGAGCAGTAGTTTATTATATGTCGTGCATGTTGTTGAGCAAAGTGTATTTGATATATCTGACGGTGCATTGCTGTATTTAGGGCGCTTCCTTTAATGAAGTTGCCGTAACTAGTTGCCGTAACTGGAACAAGGGTTTTGTTATAGCCATATGTTTGTTAATCTTCCAAGAGAAGGGGCAATGCTGATGTTCAGTCTTGTAATGGTTAGGGACTAGAGAATAATAATGACAATGATAACAATAGAATAGTTAACGATCATGTTTGTAAACAAAGACGCTCATGTAGTTTAAAAACAAATACGTAACTGAGAAGAAACATGTGTAATGTTTATTTTTATTTATTTTTGTATAAAATGATTCCAGGGTTATTGAATTAATTAATTAATGTGTCTTTCCTTAGGAGGGAGCAGTAGGTGGTCAGTCGTTGGCTTGTCTGTGAATGTACCGCCTGTTAGTCATTTACAATCTGAGTGAAGTATCCATTACGAAAACAAATATTTATAAAAATATAAACAAGCAATTAAAATGATAGGCTACTCTTTAAGCATGCTACATACTCCTGCATTAATCAAGCAAGATAGAATAAAAACAACCAACAACAACAAATTCATGTTATAACTTTTTTTATTGTGCTCAGCATATCCGTTTTTACAGTAAAAGCGGGGAAAAGAAAAGTCCATTAGATATAAAAATATTAACTTTCTATGTGATTAATGCATTGATTCAAGCAATAGTTGCAATATACCTTCTGTTGTGATAGTAAATACAACCAATATACAGAGGTGTACACATATCTATTTAATTTTAAAGCTAACTGATGATCACAGTATAACATGTTGTCACTGCTTTAGATACTGTAGCAATTACATGTTTTTGTTGTTATTTACAAAACTTCTGTGCCAGTGTCTACCTTAAATGGAAGAATACTCTAATAATGTGAACTTCTACTTGCTACAATAATATTAAAAGCTGTTATTACCTTTCAGGGCATTTTAACTCACTTGAAAGAAAACTTAAGGCTCAAGTTAATTTGTCTTGTATTAAGGGAGGGGCAGTTGTATTATGTCAATGAAGCATGAAAAACAAAACAAAAAAGAATGATCCTGTTTTTATAATCTATTTCTGAGTAGCTGTATTTTATGTTTTCTGATTTACACCTTGGACTATATGTTTTAAGTGTAATTTAAAGAAATTAACTATCATGTACACGTATTACTACGCGTAGTCTTTAAAAAGGAATCCCACTTTCTGCAACATGTATTTCTAGGCATCCAAGAGATAACAAAATGAATGATATGTCAGTTAAATCCCACTCTTACTCTTTTATAAACATAACCATTAATTAAAATAAAAGCTTGTAGCAGACCAAGCAGCATCATGGCAAAAAACAAAAAATGTTCTCTTCAAAACAGCCAGTTTGCAAAGATCGTTCAGCTGCAGGCACAGTCCTCGGCTACCAGCAGCAACAGACCCACTGTGTAGCCTTGCACTGTATGTTTAGTGAGCTGTCATACCTATGCACGGTTAACAGCAACTAAACAACACAATTTTACACAATGTATTATGATGGAATGAGAGAGTAAGAATTTTGGTGCAGTCTCTAAACACACACTGCCAAAAAAGGAGAACTCTGTCTTTTACGATAAACAATGGGATCAAATCTGAGTAAGCAAATACTCTCTCTAGTCTTGGGTGTGCCTTCTAGTTTCTCAGCTATTCTCCCTATTAGTTACAAATATGACAGCCCAAAGTAAGGTGTTGTATCTCACCATCTTAGCCTTTTTCACATTCATAATTCTTCCAACATCAAGCAATGAAATAAATTAGATTTTGAACATTTTAATATATACAATTGGGCCTATCCACACAGTTTTAACTTGTGCTTTACATTTAAAAAAAATAATAAATAAATAAAAAACATTTTTAAAATCTGTTTCGATTAATAAAATTAAAAGTTTGATATTTTGAAAAAAATACTTTAAGAAAAAGGGTTGGCCCGTTTAATACTCAAAATAATGATAGTAATCTTTGCTACAAGATCTTAAATGAAGGTGAGGGTAATATTTTAACCAATAATAACAATACTTACAAATTAATATAAATTAAAGATACATTAATAATGGATTCCACACCCCTGGCACACAAACACCCCAAGCCCAACATGAACAGCTAGAGCATTCAACTGAACAGACAAATAATTGGTACAAATGTGTTACATTAATACTATATGAATAAAGAAAAGAAGAAATCACATGATAATTCCCTTCTACAAACATATTGACCTTCAAAAACTAGAATTCTGCTCGTGTTTGAGAAGGAAGACAAAAACATGACAAGGAATAAATGTATTTAATTAGGGTTGTAGTATTATAATACGGGAGGACTTTAAACTAGTTCCAATGAATGTTTGCTTTGTTGCTTGAGGCATATTTAGTTGTCATGACAACCCAAGAGGCTCAAACAGAAATAATGTATGTAGAGATGGATATAACTTTTTCTTCTTGTTCATTAAAACAGATTCCTGGCTTTGTATTGCAATAATGTGTTTAAGGACAATGTATTACTGTTACACTACATAACTGCATTGCCATGGTGTTTTAGATAGTGCCTGTGTTGGACTACCAGGCAGTTGACCAGTGAGATAAGGCTTGGCTTGCTAAAAAGGGCATTGTGTAATTACAAATCTGTTCACAAACTGGGCTCGTACTAGTGCCCTTGTCTATTTGATTACAATTACAAAACAACACAGCTCTTCCACTTAAAATTTGCACCCTTTGCTTTTTTGGTATTTCTTGGCCTGACACAACACATAAGCTTGCACATTTCCTACAGTTTCATTTCTACATGTCAGGTTTGTGTTTTTTTTTATTTTTTGGTTTTTTTGCCTCTTTATAACAGAGCTTTGGGGTCCTATTAGAAGCAAGTGCAGTCACTCCTCAGTTGTGAGGGAAACACAGACTAGAACTAATGACAGACATAGAGAGGTTGTTCCAACTACCAATGCCCAGGCACACATGTGCAAGTTAACAATGGATGACTGCAAGGCAGTATGTTAGCAAAGCCTTTCTACCCAGAGTTCAGAAATTCAGACAACCACAATACAACTTCCCCGTGACAAGGTAGAGTCCCTCCAAACAATGCTTGTGAAACACAGGATTTCCTACAAGCATAAAAACATCAGCTTGCAAGTCTGGAAGGTAAGACGGATGTCACTCCATAACCTAAAATAGCTATCAACTCTGTTACACAAGGAGTGAAATAACCTTCCACAAATGTTCTTCCAAACATTGACTGCTTCCATGAGCTTCAGGTGCCCAATAGTATGTTAAGACCAAGGTGAATTCTGACTATTTATCAGTTTGTTTTGTGGAATTGAATGGTGTTCTACAGTTGACCCTGAAGATACCCTGACAAAAGCATGGAAAACCAAGCATGCTAAAATACTGGTAACACATATGGAAGCATGAAGAAGCACGAAGAATGACTAAGGGATGACAGCCAAACTGGATATGTGAGTATACATTTGGTAGTTATATTCATAAAAGAAATAGTCGAATAAACATTAATTTGTCAAAATTATGCAGCGTTAAATATATTTTTACTAGTTGATATGTATTTTTTATAGCCAGATAATGGACATAGGTTTAACTTTCTATCATTGTTTCAGGCTACTCTACTTGAAATACTGAGAAATAAATTCAAAAAAGAGAGAAAGACACTTATTTCAGTGGAGACTGTAGAAGACATGAAAAAAAAGTTTGGTGCTGTGGGTCGAGGAAGGAAGCGTGCACCAGAGCAACAGCAACCGCTCATGAAAAAGAGAAGAGAATCTGTAAGCCTAACTCTTGGATCTGCATTGACAGAAATAGATTGAAATAGAATTACATACTTTATATATGTACATACATGCGATTGTGTAGTTTATTAGCTAATTGGCTTTCATGGAGAGTACTTGATCTTTAGCATTTTTCCAGAGTAAAGAAAAGCACAGAGAATACATGCAGTAAATGCCTGATCATAAGTATTGAATTACTTAACGTTATGATACATATTGCAGATGCAAAGTGAGGAGTTCCCAGGAGAAGACGAGCATAGTATTGCCAAACACTTGGACTCCATATGAAAAGAAATAACGAAATTGAGGCCGAACATTGAAGCCATATGTGACAGCATGAATAGAACTGTACACACTCGGGAAAGAATGATGGAGAAGAAGTCCACTGAAGAAGTCCTTGGTCTGTTTCCATTCCTAAAGCATCCTAAACTGGTAGGTACTAGTTTTTATTCTACTATGGTGATTGATCAGAAATTAATATTTTTAGTTATAAGCATGTATAATCACTTTAATTAGTCCTCCTAGGTGACCTTTCTGCATCAGCAATCCACCTGCTCCAGCTTTTACAAAACTCCACTGCTCCTGGTTTTTCCCATGCAACTTCTTTCTGCTCGCATTCAGTTTAGTTTGATTTTGTTTTATTTATTTATTTTTTTAACTACTACATTATTTGTAAGTATTCAACTCTTTTTTACAGCTGTGTATATCGCCTTGGATAAAGGCATATGATAAATAAATAAATAAATATAATAATAACTTTAGCATCTGTATTTTAGCTGTTGCACGAAGTAGAACTACGTTTTGGAGTAAACTTGGAACGGAACCTAATGAGTGGCCTATCCAGAATGGTAGATGCTATTTTCAGACTTTCTAGTGGGCATCTTCTAACTACTGTGATGTCCTACATTGAAGATGCTTCAGATAAGACACAGGGAAATGGTAATGTATAAGAAATATTTATTGTACATCAAATTGTTTTGACCTATCTCAGAATAGGATCTATAAATAACTATTAAACAGAAAATGATGCAACTTCATTTCATACACTTGGAGCATAATATTTCATGGGGAAGATAGCTGGTATTTAACTCTCACAGGGGCATAAAAACCAATGCGAAAAACCTGCATGAACAGATTTTTAGAAACTTTGTTGATACTGTTCTTAACATTTTTTTGCTCCAATCCACAATAACGTTTGTATCAGTGGTGGTCAGTCCTGGTCCTGGAGAGCTACAGTCGTGTGTGTGTTTTTTTTAGGTATCTTTAAATCATTTAAACTATTCTTTATCTGTGCAGTTTAGCAAATAATGAATTCATGAATGTAACTGAGAGCACTGGTGGAATGCAAAGCCAAAGATCCTGTACCTCTCAGACCAGGGTTGCTCAACATTCTTCCGTTTGCTTTGTACTTTGTATATGATCTGATACCCTATTTGTAGGACTGAGAATGAATGCTGCATTGTTGCTGTTGCCAGCTTTGTTTCGAGAGAGGGAAAATCTGTTGTTTGTTGTTGACCAAGTAAGTTAATTGAGCTCTACTTTTTAAATGTAGCTTAACTGAATTGATGTTTTCAATGTTAAATACAAAGTCAAATTATCATTTAGAGATATCTCAAAATGAGTTTGAGATATCTCCAAATTAATTCCTGATATCTGTAAACCATTTTGAGATATCTTAAAATATGTTAAGATATCTCTAATTATTTCAAAATATTTAAAGATATATTCAACTGATTTAAGGATATTTTGAAATATTTAAAGATATCTGTTAAATATTTAAAGGTATCTCTTAATTTGGCTTGCCATAAATGTGTACTTAATGAATTATGAGGGAGACTTGTAGGCAATTAACAGGAGTTTAAGACGTTCCTCGCTGTTTTAAGTGAGATCCGACAGTTAAAATGTTTTTAAAGGGAGGAATATTACGAAATCCCTTTAAAGTAGCCGCAGCCCCACCACACGAGCCGCCACTGCTTGTAGGTATGGTGAGATGCTGCTGAAGTACAATTTCATATAATTTATTGTTGAATAAAGTTATTAATTATTATTTTAAAATCTATACAGGTACCACCATCACCTACGCCAACTATCGTTTTCAAGGGAACAACAAGCCCATTGGCAGCAGATGACATCTCTGTTTGTGTTGATGGAATTGAGATACTCAGTGATTATCCAGGAATGGATATCACCCTTGCTGTTGAATGTATTTTTTCTCTTTATTTTTCCTTGGGCATTGAGTATCCTAAAGCTCTAAAAAATTGTCTGACTTTCATGGAAAGGTACTTCATGAAGCTGAGTATCTCTGACAAAGTACCTTTGCCAGTGTTAAAGATGTACAGTCAAATAACTGCACTTTTACTTGGGGAATAATTATATTGATCTGATGGAATGCCATTTTAACATTTAATCTGAAATTAAATGAATTTATTGTGTCAACTATTTAATTTGATTACAAAAACAGAATATTTGATATAAAAATGTAATTGTACATATCAAAAAAAGTATTTATTTTAAATGTAAATGGCTGATTAGAAAATTAATTGTTTATAACAAATGTAAATTGTTTTTAATAGAAGTTTTGATTTCAAAAAACTAATAAACATTCAGTCTTAATTTATAGATATCATAAACTCATAATAAGCTCTGATCTAAATACTGTACTGTAGCTCTTCTAATTTGTGTCACCAAAAAATGAATAAGAAAAAAGAAACCCACGTTCATCAGTTTCAATATACATTTTATCTCAGCTTTTTCAAGGTCTATTACATGTTCTTGAAAATGTATTTTGTGTAAGTTTCAGGAAAATCTGTGGGATGCATAGATTTATTTTCCAGTTTGCTGCGAGACCCTTTTTTTCACTGTGTAAATAATATGGTTTAATTATTAAAAACACACAGGTTGAATAAAACTGTGTAAAACTGTATATAACTAAACCTGAAACTACTCTAATGGTTTAACCTGTAAAAACAATAAATTGTTATATAAATGTTTAATAAATAAATTGTTGGCATCCTGAATTGAGTGATTTATCAAAGCACTTACACTTCTGAGGTTGGGGGATTCTAAAGGATGTGAAGAGCTCTTAACGGTATACATTTGTTTTTTCTCAGATGAACCAAACAAATGTTAGCTTGCGAGGTTCGGGGGGCGTGAAGCTGGGGGGGCTGCTAATCTCTAATCTTTCAATTTTCTAATCTCCAGTTAATTAGTTCTATTTTACTATTTAAGACCTGATCACCTGCACCTTTTCTGTCTAGTGTTTCGTTTTTCCTCCTCCTCCCCTCCTCCACCTTCTACATGCCTTCGCATCGGTCATCTCTGGGGGGCAAGTGAGGCTCACTTCTCCGACCTCAGGGCTAGGCAGCCGCCTCCCTTACCTTCAGGGGTTCTCACCGCGTGAGTCAGAGCGGACCCCCGGCCAAACTCTGTCCTGTCGCAGCTCCTGCGCTCATCTCACTCGAGGCTCTCTTCTATTCTGCCTCTCTTCAGGACGTGGTCACTCGTGCCGAGTCCTATACTAACCTCAATGCTCTGTCCTTATTTTCAGGTCCCAGGCAGCGTGATGTCTCGGCCAATCAGGGGTTTTACGAGCGCCCCTTACATAAGCCTCAAATGCTGGGTACCTCTCTCATCTCCTCCCGAGGGGTGGCTTTTCAAGTCTAACCCTCATATGTGTTTTCAGGTCGCCGGGTCCTCCGCCCCTGGGATGTCGACAGCGTCGGCCCCAGTCGACGACCTCTTTTCTATCCCGTTTCAGGTTGCCGGGTCCTCCGCCCCTGGGATGTCGACAGCGTCGGCCCCAGTCGACGACCTCTTTTCTATCCCGTTTCCGGTTGCCGGGTCCTCCGCCCCTGGGATGTCGACAGCGTCGGCCCCAGTCGACGACCTCTTTTCTATCCTTTGAGGTTGCCGGGTCCTCCGCCCCTGGGATGTCGACAGCGTCGGCCCCAGTCGGTGACCACATTCTGTCCTACTAACTGCTCCTTGCTGCTTCTTCTGCCTTATCTTTCCCCTCCCAGCTCACGCCCAGTGAACCCTCCATAGAATGTTAATTGTAAGGTTCAATAGTGTAACTCTTATGGTTCTATATTAAACCTCAATAGAAGGTTCTTCAGAGGAACCAATATGGTTCTGTATTATACCATTAATATAAGAAACATGGTGGTTCTTTATTAAACCTCTAATGCAGGGTTCTTCCAAAGAACCATTTTAAAAGGTTCCATATAGCACTTCAAAATGGTTCCAAGTCTATACCAGCAGATAGAACCTTTTAGGGTTCTATATTGTACCCTTTTTTCTAAGAGTGTACTGCATAAAAAAACGAGTGTGTTGTCGGTTACCTATTTACCATGGTATCTCTCCCCTGGGTGCGTTGTGTTTTGGTGAGCAGGAAAGCAGCGGGCGGGATGGCGAGCTTGTCCTGCTGCTCCAACACAAGCTACCTTAAGAGCCGGTACGATGCGGTCAATGGGTGGTTCGTCAGGAGTACTGCATAAAAAAAAAAACGAGTGTGTTGTCGTGGCAGTTGGTGATCAAAGAAATAAAACAAAATAAAATCAATAAATAATAATGTCATAGACTTAAAGTCATACCTTTGAAGTCATAATGCATTGCAAGTGTTATTAGGGAATGTTGTGCTGTGTTTTCAAGCGCTTCAATGTGACAGCGGGTGCGTTCACGGAGATCAAGAGCAGCCGCCGCAGGGGAGGGATACCATGGTAAATAGGTTACCTATTTACCATGGTATCTCTCCCCTGGGTGCGTTGTGTTTTGCTGAGCAGGAAAGCAGCGGGCGGGATGGCGAGCTTGTCCTGCTGCTCCAACACAAGCTACCTTAAGAGCCGGTACGATGCGGGCAATGGGTAAAGTTCGTCAGGAGTACTGCATAAAAAAAAACGAGTGTGTTGTCGTGGCAGTTGGTGATCAAAGAAATAAAACAAAATAAAATCAATAAATAATAATGTCATAGACTTAAAGTCATACCTTTGAAGTCATAATGCATTGCAAGTGTTATTAGGGAATGTTGTGCTGTGTTTTCAAGCGCTTCAATGTGACAGCGGGTGCGTTCACGGAGATCAAGAGCAGCCGGAGATCAAGAGAGCAGCCGCCGCAGGGGAGGGATACCATGGTAAATAGGTTACCTATTTACCATGGTATCTCTCCCCTGGGTGCGTTGTGTTTTGGTGAGCAGGAAAGCAGCGGGCGGGATGGCGAGCTTGTCCTGCTGCTCCAACACAAGCTACCTTAAGAGCCGGTACGATGCGGTCAATGGGTGGTTCGTCAGGAGTACTGCATAAAAAAAAAAACGAGTGTGTTGTCGTGGCAGTTGGTGATCAAAGAAATAAAACAAAATAAAATCAATAAATAATAATGTCATAGACTTAAAGTCATACCTTTGAAGTCATAATGCATTGCAAGTGTTATTAGGGAATGTTGTGCTGTGTTTTCAAGCGCTTCAATGTGACAGCGGGTGCGTTCACGGAGATCAAGAGCAGCCGCCGCAGGGGAGGGATACCATGGTAAATAGGTTACCTATTTACCATGGTATCTCTCCCCTGGGTGCGTTGTGTTTTGCTAAGCAGGAAAGCAGCGGGCGGGATGGCGAGCTTGTCCTGCTGCTCCAACACAAGCTACCTTAAGAGCCGGTACGATGCGGTCAATGGGTGAAGTTCGTCAGGAGTACTGCATAAAAAAAAAAAAAAACGAGTGTGTTGTCGTGGCAGTTGGTGATCAAAGAAATAAAACAAAATAAAATCAATAAATAATAATGTCATAGACTTAAAGTCATACCTTTGAAGTCATAATGCATTGCAAGTGTTATTAGGGAATGTTGTGCTGTGTTTTCAAGCGCTTCAATGTGACAGCGGGTGCGTTCACGGAGATCAAGAGCAGCCGGAGATCAAGAGAGCAGCCGCCGCAGGGGAGGGATACCATGGTAAATAGGTTACCTATTTACCATGGTATCTCTCCCCTGGGTGCGTTGTGTTTTGCTGAGCAGGAAAGCAGCGGGCGGGATGGCGAGCTTGTCCTGCTGCTCCAACACAAGCTACCTTAAGAGCCGGTACGATGCGGTCAATGGGTGAAGTTCGTCAGGAGTACTGCATAAAAAAAAAACGAGTGTGTTGTCGTGGCAGTTGGTGATGAAAGAAATAAAACAAAATAAAATCAATAAATAATAATGTCATAGACTTAAAGTCATACCTTTGAAGTCATAATGCATTGCAAGTGTTATTAGGGAATGTTGTGCTGTGTTTTCAAGCGCTTCAATGTGACAGCGGGTGCGTTCACGGAGATCAAGAGCAGCCGCCGCAGGGGAGGGATACCATGGTAAATAGGTTACCTATTTACCATGGTATCTCTCCCCTGGGTGCGTTGTGTTTTGCTGAGCAGGAAAGCAGCGGGCGGGATGGCGAGCTTGTCCTGCTGCTCCAACACAAGCTACCTTAAGAGCCGGTACGATGCGGTCAATGGGTGAAGTTCGTCAGGAGTACTGCATAAAAAAAAAAAAACGAGTGTGTTGTCGTGGCAGTTGGTGATCAAAGAAATAAAACAAAATAAAATCAATAAATAATAATGTCATAGACTTAAAGTCATACCTTTGAAGTCATAATGCATTGCAAGTGTTATTAGGGAATGTTGTGCTGTGTTTTCAAGCGCTTCAATGTGACAGCGGGTGCGTTCGCAGCCGGAGATCAAGAGAGCAGCCGCCGCAGGGGAGGGATACCATGGTAAATAGGTTACCTATTTACCATGGTATCTCTCCCCTGGGTGCGTTGTGTTTTGGTGAGCAGGAAAGCAGCGGGCGGGATGGCGAGCTTGTCCTGCTGCTCCAACACAAGCTACCTTAAGAGCCGGTACGATGCGGTCAATGGGTGGTTCGTCAGGAGTACTGCATAAAAAAAAAAAACGAGTGTGTTGTCGTGGCAGTTGGTGATCAAAGAAATAAAACAAAATAAAATCAATAAATAATAATGTCATAGACTTAAAGTCATACCTTTGAAGTCATAATGCATTGCAAGTGTTATTAGGGAATGTTGTGCTGTGTTTTCAAGCGCTTCAATGTGACAGCGGGTGCGTTCACGGAGATCAAGAGCAGCCGCCGCAGGGGAGGGATACCATGGTAAATAGGTTACCTATTTACCATGGTATCTCTCCCCTGGGTGCGTTGTGTTTTGCTGAGCAGGAAAGCAGCGGGCGGGATGGCGAGCTTGTCCTGCTGCTCCAACACAAGCTACCTTAAGAGCCGGTACGATGCGGGCAATGAGTAAAGTTCGTCAGGAGTACTGCATAAAAAAAAACGAGTGTGTTGTCGTGGCAGTTGGTGATCAAAGAAATAAAACAAAATAAAATCAATAAATAATAATGTCATAGACTTAAAGTCATACCTTTGAAGTCATAATGCATTGCAAGTGTTATTAGGGAATGTTGTGCTGTGTTTTCAAGCGCTTCAATGTGACAGCGGGTGCGTTCGCAGCCGGAGATCAAGAGAGCAGCCGCCGCAGGGGAGGGATACCATGGTAAATAGGTTACCTATTTACCATGGTATCTCTCCCCTGGGTGCGTTGTGTTTTGGTGAGCAGGAAAGCAGCGGGCGGGATGGCGAGCTTGTCCTGCTGCTCCAACACAAGCTACCTTAAGAGCCGGTACGATGCGGTCAATGGGTGGTTCGTCAGGAGTACTGCATAAAAAAAAAAAAACGAGTGTGTTGTCGTGGCAGTTGGTGATCAAAGAAATAAAACAAAATAAAATCAATAAATAATAATGTCATAGACTTAAAGTCATACCTTTGAAGTCATAATGCATTGCAAGTGTTATTAAGGAATGTTGTGCTGTGTTTTCAAGCGCTTCAATGTGACAGCGGGTGCGTTCACGGAGATCAAGAGCAGCCGGAGATCAAGAGCAGCCGCCGCAGGGGAGGGATACCATGGTAAATAGGTTACCTATTTACCATGGTATCTCTCCCCTGGGTGCGTTGTGTTTTGGTGAGCAGGAAAGCAGCGGGCGGGATGGCGAGCTTGTCCTGCTGCTCCAACACAAGCTACCTTAAGAGCCGGTACGATGCGGTCAATGGGTGGTTCGTCAGGAGTACTGCATAAAAAAAAAAAACGAGTGTGTTGTCGTGGCAGTTGGTGATCAAAGAAATAAAACAAAATAAAATCAATAAATAATAATGTCATAGACTTAAAGGCATACCTTTGAAGTCATAATGCATTGCAAGTGTTATTAGGGAATGTTGTGCTGTGTTTTCAAGCGCTTCAATGTGACAGCGGGTGCGTTCACGGAGATCAAGAGCAGCCGCCGCAGGGGAGGGATACCATGGTAAATAGGTTACCTATTTACCATGGTATCTCTCCCCTGGGTGCGTTGTGTTTTGCTGAGCAGGAAAGCAGCGGGCGGGATGGCGAGCTTGTCCTGCTGCTCCAACACAAGCTACCTTAAGAGCCGGTACGATGCGGGCAATGGGTAAAGTTCGTCAGGAGTACTGCATAAAAAAAAACGAGTGTGTTGTCGTGGCAGTTGGTGATCAAAGAAATAAAACAAAATAAAATCAATAAATAATAATGTCATAGACTTAAAGTCATACCTTTGAAGTCATAATGCATTGCAAGTGTTATTAGGGAATGTTGTGCTGTGTTTTCAAGCGCTTCAATGTGACAGCGGGTGCGTTCACGGAGATCAAGAGCAGCCGGAGATCAAGAGCAGCCGCCGCAGGGGAGGGATACCATGGTAAATAGGTTACCTATTTACCATGGTATCTCTCCCCTGGGTGCGTTGTGTTTTGGTGAGCAGGAAAGCAGCGGGCGGGATGGCGAGCTTGTCCTGCTGCTCCAACACAAGCTACCTTAAGAGCCGGTACGATGCGGTCAATGGGTGGTTCGTCAGGAGTACTGCATAAAAAAAAAAAACGAGTGTGTTGTCGTGGCAGTTGGTGATCAAAGAAATAAAACAAAATAAAATCAATAAATAATAATGTCATAGACTTAAAGTCATACCTTTGAAGTCATAATGCATTGCAAGTGTTATTAGGGAATGTTGTGCTGTGTTTTCAAGCGCTTCAATGTGACAGCGGGTGCGTTCACGGAGATCAAGAGCAGCCGCCGCAGGGGAGGGATACCATGGTAAATAGGTTACCTATTTACCATGGTATCTCTCCCCTGGGTGCGTTGTGTTTTGCTGAGCAGGAAAGCAGCGGGCGGGATGGCGAGCTTGTCCTGCTGCTCCAACACAAGCTACCTTAAGAGCCGGTACGATGCGGGCAATGGGTAAAGTTCGTCAGGAGTACTGCATAAAAAAAAACGAGTGTGTTGTCGTGGCAGTTGGTGATCAAAGAAATAAAACAAAATAAAATCAATAAATAATAATGTCATAGACTTAAAGTCATACCTTTGAAGTCATAATGCATTGCAAGTGTTATTAGGGAATGTTGTGCTGTGTTTTCAAGCGCTTCAATGTGACAGCGGGTGCGTTCGCAGCCGGAGATCAAGAGAGCAGCCGCCGCAGGGGAGGGATACCATGGTAAATAGGTTACCTATTTACCATGGTATCTCTCCCCTGGGTGCGTTGTGTTTTGCTGAGCAGGAAAGCAGCGGGCGGGATGGCGAGCTTGTCCTGCTGCTCCAACACAAGCTACCTTAAGAGCCGGTACGATGCGGTCAATGGGTGGTTCGTCAGGAGTACTGCATAAAAAAAAAAGACGAGTGTGTTGTCGTGGCAGTTGGTGATCAAAGAAATAAAACAAAATAAAATCAATAAATAATAATGTCATAGACTTAAAGTCATACCTTTGAAGTCATAATGCATTGCAAGTGTTATTAGGGAATGTTGTGCTGTGTTTTCAAGAGCTTCAATGTGACAGCGGGTGCGTTCACGGAGATCAAGAGCAGCCGCCGCAGGGGAGGGATACCATGGTAAATAGGTTACCTATTTACCATGGTATCTCTCCCCTGGGTGCGTTGTGTTTTGCTGAGCAGGAAAGCAGCGGGCGGGATGGCGAGCTTGTCCTGCTGCTCCAACACAAGCTACCTTAAGAGCCGGTACGATGCGGTCAATGGGTGAAGTTCGTCAGGAGTACTGCATAAAAAAAAAAAAAAACGAGTGTGTTGTCGTGGCAGTTGGTGATCAACGAAATAAAACAAAATAAAATCAATAAATAATAATGTCATAGACTTAAAGTCATACCTTTGAAGTCATAATGCATTGCAAGTGTTATTAGGGAATGTTGTGCTGTGTTTTCAAGAGCTTCAATGTGACAGCGGGTGCGTTCACGGAGATCAAGAGCAGCCGCCGCAGGGGAGGGATACCATGGTAAATAGGTTACCTATTTACCATGGTATCTCTCCCCTGGGTGCGTTGTGTTTTGCTGAGCAGGAAAGCAGCGGGCGGGATGGCGAGCTTGTCCTGCTGCTCCAACACAAGCTACCTTAAGAGCCGGTACGATGCGGTCAATGGGTGAAGTTCGTCAGGAGTACTGCATAAAAAAAAAAAAAAACGAGTGTGTTGTCGTGGCAGTTGGTGATCAAAGAGATAAAACAAAATAAAATCAATAAATAATAATGTCATAGACTTAAAGTCATACCTTTGAAGTCATAATGCATTGCAAGTGTTATTAGGGAATGTTGTGCTGTGTTTTCAAGCGCTTCAATGTGACAGCGGGTGCGTTCACGGAGATCAAGAGCAGCCGCCGCAGGGGAGGGATACCATGGTAAATAGGTCTATTTACCATGGTATCTCTCCCCTGGGTGCGTTGTGTTTTGCTGAGCAGGAAAGCAGCGGGCGGGATGGCGAGCTTGTCCTGCTGCTCCAACACAAGCTACCTTAAGAGCCGGTACGATGCGGTCAATGGGTGAAGTTCGTGAGGAGTACTGCATAAAAAAAAAAACGAGTGTGTTGTCGTGGCAGTTGGTGATCAAAGAAATAAAACAAAATAAAATCAATAAATAATAATGTCATAGACTTAAAGTCATACCTTTGAAGTCATAATGCATTGCAAGTGTTATTAGGGAATGTTGTGCTGTGTTTTCAAGCGCTTCAATGTGACAGCGGGTGCGTTCACGGAGATCAAGAGCAGCCGCCGCAGGGGAGGGATACCATGGTAAATAGGTTACCTATTTACCATGGTATCTCTCCCCTGGGTGCGTTGTGTTTTGCTGAGCAGGAAAGCAGCGGGCGGGATGGCGAGCTTGTCCTGCTGCTCCAACACAAGCTACCTTAAGAGCCGGTACGATGCGGTCAATGGGTGAAGTTCGTCAGGAGTACTGCATAAAAAAAAAAAAAAACGAGTGTGTTGTCGTGGCAGTTGGTGATCAACGAAATAAAACAAAATAAAATCAATAAATAATAATGTCATAGACTTAAAGTCATACCTTTGAAGTCATAATGCATTGCAAGTGTTATTAGGGAATGTTGTGCTGTGTTTTCAAGAGCTTCAATGTGACAGCGGGTGCGTTCACGGAGATCAAGAGCAGCCGCCGCAGGGGAGGGATACCATGGTAAATAGGTTACCTATTTACCATGGTATCTCTCCCCTGGGTGCGTTGTGTTTTGCTGAGCAGGAAAGCAGCGGGCGGGATGGCGAGCTTGTCCTGCTGCTCCAACACAAGCTACCTTAAGAGCCGGTACGATGCGGTCAATGGGTGAAGTTCGTCAGGAGTACTGCATAAAAAAAAAAAAAAACGAGTGTGTTGTCGTGGCAGTTGGTGATCAAAGAGATAAAACAAAATAAAATCAATAAATAATAATGTCATAGACTTAAAGTCATACCTTTGAAGTCATAATGCATTGCAAGTGTTATTAGGGAATGTTGTGCTGTGTTTTCAAGCGCTTCAATGTGACAGCGGGTGCGTTCACGGAGATCAAGAGCAGCCGCCGCAGGGGAGGGATACCATGGTAAATAGGTCTATTTACCATGGTATCTCTCCCCTGGGTGCGTTGTGTTTTGCTGAGCAGGAAAGCAGCGGGCGGGATGGCGAGCTTGTCCTGCTGCTCCAACACAAGCTACCTTAAGAGCCGGTACGATGCGGTCAATGGGTGAAGTTCGTGAGGAGTACTGCATAAAAAAAAAAACGAGTGTGTTGTCGTGGCAGTTGGTGATCAAAGAAATAAAACAAAATAAAATCAATAAATAATAATGTCATAGACTTAAAGTCATACCTTTGAAGTCATAATGCATTGCAAGTGTTATTAGGGAATGTTGTGCTGTGTTTTCAAGCGCTTCAATGTGACAGCGGGTGCGTTCACGGAGATCAAGAGCAGCCGGAGATCAAGAGAGCAGCCGCCGCAGGGGAGGGATACCATGGTAAATAGGTTACCTATTTACCATGGTATCTCTCCCCTGGGTGCGTTGTGTTTTGCTGAGCAGGAAAGCAGCGGGCGGGATGGCGAGCTTGTCCTGCTGCTCCAACACAAGCTACCTTAAGAGCCGGTACGATGCGGTCAATGGGTGAAGTTCGTGAGGAGTACTGCATAAAAAAAAAAAAACGAGTGTGTTGTCGTGGCAGTTGGTGATCAAAGAAATAAAACAAAATAAAATCAATAAATAATAATGTCATAGACTTAAAGTCATACCTTTGAAGTCATAATGCATTGCAAGTGTTATTAGGGAATGTTGTGCTGTGTTTTCAAGCGCTTCAATGTGACAGCGGGTGCGTTCACGGAGATCAAGAGCAGCCGGAGATCAAGAGAGCAGCCGCCGCAGGGGAGGGATACCATGGTAAATAGGTTACCTATTTACCATGGTATCTCTCCCCTGGGTGCGTTGTGTTTTGCTGAGCAGGGAAGCAGCGGGCGGGATGGCGAGCTTGTCCTGCTGCTCCAACACAAGCTACCTTAAGAGCCGGTACGATGCGGTCAATGGGTGGTTCGTCAGGAGTACTGCATAAAAAAAAAAAAGAGTGTGTTGTCGTGGCAGTTGGTGATCAAAGAAATAAAACAAAATAAAATCAATAAATAATAATGTCATAGACTTATAGTCATACCTTTGAAGTCATAATGCATTGCAAGTGTTATTAGGGAATGTTGTGCTGTGTTTTCAAGCGCTTCAATGTGACAGCGGGTGCGTTCACGGAGATCAAGAGCAGCCGGAGATCAAGAGAGCAGCCGCCGCAGGGGAGGGATACCATGGTAAATAGGTTACCTATTTACCATGGTATCTCTCCCCTGGGTGCGTTGTGTTTTGCTGAGCAGGAAAGCAGCGGGCGGGATGGCGAGCTTGTCCTGCTGCTCCAACACAAGCTACCTTAAGAGCCGGTACGATGCGGTCAATGGGTGAAGTTCGTCAGGAGTACTGCATAAAAAAAAAAAAAAACGAGTGTGTTGTCGTGGCAGTTGGTGATCAAAGAAATAAAACAAAATAAAATCAATAAATAATAATGTCATAGACTTAAAGTCATACCTTTGAAGTCATAATGCATTGCAAGTGTTATTAGGGAATGTTGTGCTGTGTTTTCAAGCGCTTCAATGTGACAGCGGGTGCGTTCACGGAGATCAAGAGCAGCCGGAGATCAAGAGCAGCCGCCGCAGGGGAGGGATACCATGGTAAATAGGTTACCTATTTACCATGGTATCTCTCCCCTGGGTGCGTTGTGTTTTGCTGAGCAGGAAAGCAGCGGGCGGGATGGCGAGCTTGTCCTGCTGCTCCAACACAAGCTACCTTAAGAGCCGGTACGATGCGGGCAATGGGTAAAGTTCGTCAGGAGTACTGCATAAAAAAAACGAGTGTGTTGTCGTGGCAGTTGGTGATCAAAGAAATAAAACAAAATAAAATCAATAAATAATAATGTCATAGACTTAAAGTCATACCTTTGAAGTCATAATGCATTGCAAGTGTTATTAGGGAATGTTGTGCTGTGTTTTCAAGCGCTTCAATGTGACAGCGGGTGCGTTCACGGAGATCAAGAGCAGCCGCCGCAGGGGAGGGATACCATGGTAAAAAGGTTACCTATTTACCATGGTATCTCTCCCCTGGGTGCGTTGTGTTTTGCTAAGCAGGAAAGCAGCGGGCGGGATGGCGAGCTTGTCCTGCTGCTCCAACACAAGCTACCTTAAGAGCCGGTACGATGCGGTCAATGGGTGAAGTTCGTCAGGAGTACTGCATAAAAAAAAAAAACGAGTGTGTTGTCGTGGCAGTTGGTGATCAAAGAAATAAAACAAAATAAAATCAATAAATAATAATGTCATAGACTTAAAGTCGGTGCGTTCACGGAGATCAAGAGCAGCCGGAGATCAAGAGAGCAGCCGCCGCAGGGGAGGGATACCATGGTAAATAGGTTACCTATTTACCATGGTATCTCTCCCCTGGGTGCGTTGTGTTTTGCTGAGCAGGAAAGCAGCGGGCGGGATGGCGAGCTTGTCCTGCTGCTCCAACACAAGCTACCTTAAGAGCCGGTACGATGCGGTCAATGGGTGGTTCGTCAGGAGTACTGCATAAAAAAAAAAACGAGTGTGTTGTCGTGGCAGTTGGTGATCAAAGAAATAAAACAAAATAAAATCAATAAATAATAATGTCATAGACTTAAAGTCATACCTTTGATGTCATAATGCATTGCAAGTGTTATTAGGGAATGTTGTGCTGTGTTTTCAAGCGCTTCAATGTGACAGCGGGTGCGTTCACGGAGATCAAGAGCAGCCGGAGATCAAGAGAGCAGCCGCCGCAGGGGAGGGATACCATGGTAAATAGGTTACCATGGTATCCCTAATAGGTTACCTATTTACCATGGTATCTCTCCCCTTGGTGCGTTGTGTTTTGCTGAGCAGGAAAGCAGCGGGCGGGATGGCGAGCTTGTCCTGCTGCTCCAACACAAGCTACCTTAAGAGCCGGTACGATGCGGTCAATGGGTGAAGTTCGTGAGGAGTACTGCATAAAAAAAAAAACGAGTGTGTTGTCGTGGCAGTTGGTGATGAAAGAAATAAAACAAAATAAAATCAATAAATAATAATGTCATAGACTTAAAGTCATACCTTTGAAGTCATAATGCATTGCAAGTGTTATTAGGGAATGTTGTGCTGTGTTTTCAAGCGCTTCAATGTGACAGCGGGTGCGTTCACGGAGATCAAGAGCAGCCGCCGCAGGGGAGGGATACCATGGTAAATAGGTCTATTTACCATGGTATCTCTCCCCTGGGTGCGTTGTGTTTTGCTGAGCAGGAAAGCAGCGGGCGGGATGGCGAGCTTGTCCTGCTGCTCCAACACAAGCTACCTTAAGAGCCGGTACGATGCGGTCAATGGGTGAAGTTCGTGAGGAGTACTGCATAAAAAAAAAAAACGAGTGTGTTGTCGTGGCAGTTGGTGATCAAAGAAATAAAACAAAATAAAATCAATAAATAATAATGTCATAGACTTAAAGTCATACCTTTGAAGTCATAATGCATTGCAAGTGTTATTAGGGAATGTTGTGCTGTGTTTTCAAGCGCTTCAATGTGACAGCGGGTGCGTTCACGGAGATCAAGAGCAGCCGGAGATCAAGAGCAGCCGCCGCAGGGGAGGGATACCATGGTAAATAGGTTACCTATTTACCATGGTATCTCTCCCCTGGGTGCGTTGTGTTTTGCTGAGCAGGAAAGCAGCGGGCGGGATGGCGAGCTTGTCCTGCTGCTCCAACACAAGCTACCTTAAGAGCCGGTACGATGCGGGCAATGGGTAAAGTTCGTCAGGATTACTGCATAAAAAAAACGAGTGTGTTGTCGTGGCAGTTGGTGATCAAAGAAATAAAACAAAATAAAATCAATAAATAATAATGTCATAGACTTAAAGTCATACCTTTGAAGTCATAATGCATTGCAAGTGTTATTAGGGAATGTTGTGCTGTGTTTTCAAGCGCTTCAATGTGACAGCGGGTGCGTTCACGGAGATCAAGAGCAGCCGCCGCAGGGGAGGGATACCATGGTAAATAGGTTACCTATTTACCATGGTATCTCTCCCCTGGGTGCGTTGTGTTTTGCTAAGCAGGAAAGCAGCGGGCGGGATGGCGAGCTTGTCCTGCTGCTCCAACACAAGCTACCTTAAGAGCCGGTACGATGCGGTCAATGGGTGAAGTTCGTCAGGAGTACTGCATAAAAAAAAAAAAACGAGTGTGTTGTCGTGGCAGTTGGTGATCAAAGATATAAAACAAAATAAAATCAATAAATAATAATGTCATAGACTTAAAGTCATACCTTTGAAGTCATAATGCATTGCAAGTGTTATTAGGGAATGTTGTGCTGTGTTTTCAAGCGCTTCAATGTGACAGCGGGTGCGTTCACGGAGATCAAGAGCAGCCGGAGATCAAGAGAGCAGCCGCCGCAGGGGAGGGATACCATGGTAAATAGGTTACCTATTTACCATGGTATCTCTCCCCTGGGTGCGTTGTGTTTTGCTGAGCAGGAAAGCAGCGGGCGGGATGGCGAGCTTGTCCTGCTGCTCCAACACAAGCTACCTTAAGAGCCGGTACGATGCGGTCAATGGGTGGTTCGTCAGGAGTACTGCATAAAAAAAAAAACGAGTGTGTTGTCGTGGCAGTTGGTGATCAAAGAAATAAAACAAAATAAAATCAATAAATAATAATGTCATAGACTTAAAGTCATACCTTTGAAGTCATAATGCATTGCAAGTGTTATTAGGGAATGTTGTGCTGTGTTTTCAAGCGCTTCAATGTGACAGCGGGTGCGTTCACGGAGATCAAGACCAGCCGCCGCAGGGGAGGGATACCATGGTAAATAGGTTACCTATTTACCATGGTATCTCTCCCCTGGGTGCGTTGTGTTTTGGTGAGCAGGAAAGCAGCGGGCGGGATGGCGAGCTTGTCCTGCTGCTCCAACACAAGCTACCTTAAGAGCCGGTACGATGCGGTCAATGGGTGGTTCGTCAGGAGTACTGCATAAAAAAAAAAACGAGTGTGTTGTCGTGGCAGTTGGTGATCAAAGAAATAAAACAAAATAAAATCAATAAATAATAATGTCATAGACTTAAAGTCATACCTTTGAAGTCATAATGCATTGCAAGTGTTATTAGGGAATGTTGTGCTGTGTTTTCAAGCGCTTCAATGTGACAGCGGGTGCGTTCACGGAGATCAAGAGCAGCCGCCGCAGGGGAGGGATACCATGGTAAATAGGTTACCTATTTACCATGGTATCTCTCCCCTGGGTGCGTTGTGTTTTGGTGAGCAGGAAAGCAGCGGGCGGGATGGCGAGCTTGTCCTGCTGCTCCAACACAAGCTACCTTAAGAGCCGGTACGATGCGGTCAATGGGTGGTTCGTCAGGAGTACTGCATAAAAAAAAAAACGAGTGTGTTGTCGTGGCAGTTGGTGATCAAAGAAATAAAACAAAATAAAATCAATAAATAATAATGTCATAGACTTAAAGTCATACCTTTGAAGTCATAATGCATTGCAAGTGTTATTAGGGAATGTTGTGCTGTGTTTTCAAGCGCTTCAATGTGACAGCGGGTGCGTTCACGGAGATCAAGAGCAGCCGCCGCAGGGGAGGGATACCATGGTAAATAGGTTACCTATTTACCATGGTATCTCTCCCCTGGGTGCGTTGTGTTTTGGTGAGCAGGAAAGCAGCGGGCGGGATGGCGAGCTTGTCCTGCTGCTCCAACACAAGCTACCTTAAGAGCCGGTACGATGCGGTCAATGGGTGAAGTTCGTCAGGAGTACTGCATAAAAAAAAAAAACAAGTGTGTTGTCGTGGCAGTTGGTGATCAAAGAAATAAAACAAAATAAAATCAATAAATAATAATGTCATAGACTTAAAGTCATACCTTTGAAGTCATAATGCATTGCAAGTGTTATTAGGGAATGTTGTGCTGTGTTTTCAAGCGCTTCAATGTGACAGCGGGTGCGTTCACGGAGATCAAGAGCAGCCGCCGCAGGGGAGGGATACCATGGTAAATAGGTCTATTTACCATGGTATCTCTCCCCTGGGTGCGTTGTGTTTTGCTGAGCAGGAAAGCAGCGGGCGGGATGGCGAGCTTGTCCTGCTGCTCCAACACAAGCTACCTTAAAAGCCGGTAGGATGCGGTCAATGGGTGAAGTTCGTGAGGAGTACTGCATAAAAAAAAAAAAAAACGAGTGTGTTGTCGTGGCAGTTGGTGATCAAAGAAATAAAACAAAATAAAATCAATAAATAATAATGTCATAGACTTAAAGTCATACCTTTGAAGTCATAATGCATTGCAAGTGTTATTAGGGAATTTGTTTTCAAGCGCTTCAATGTGACAGCGGGTGCGTTCACGGAGATCAAGAGCAGTCGGAGATCAAGAGCAGCCGCCGCAGGGGAGGGATACCATGGTAAATAGGTTACCTATTTACCATGGTATCTCTCCCCTGGGTGCGTTGTGTTTTGGTGAGCAGGAAAGCAGCGGGCGGGATGGCGAGCTTGTCCTGCTGCTCCAACACAAGCTACCTTAAGAGCCGGTACGATGCGGTCAATGGGTGAAGTTCGTCAGGAGTACTGCATAAAAAAAAAAAAAACGAGTGTGTTGTCGTGGCAGTTGGTGATCAAAGAAATAAAACAAAATAAAATCAATAAATAATAATGTCATAGACTTAAAGTCATACCTTTGAAGTCATAATGCATTGCAAGTGTTATTAGGGAATGTTGTGCTGTGTTTTCAAGCGCTTCAATGTGACAGCGGGTGCGTTCACGGAGATCAAGAGCAGCCGCCGCAGGGGAGGGATACCATGGTAAATAGGTTACCTATTTACCATCGTATCTCTCCCCTGGGTGCGTTGTGTTTTGCTGAGCAGGAAAGCAGCGGGCGGGATGGCGAGCTTGTCCTGCTGCTCCAACACAAGCTACCTTAAGAGCCGGTAGGATGCGGTCAATGGGTGAAGTTCGTGAGGAGTACTGCATAAAAAAAAAAACGAGTGTGTTGTCGTGGCAGTTGGTGATCAAAGAAATAAAACAAAATAAAATCAATAAATAATAATGTCATAGACTTAAAGTCATACCTTTGAAGTCATAATGCATTGCAAGTGTTATTAGGGAATGTTGTGCTGTGTTTTCAAGCGCTTCAATGTGACAGCGGGTGCGTTCACGGAGATCAAGAGCAGCCGCCGCAGGGGAGGGATACCATGGTAAATAGGTTACCTATTTCCCATGGTATCTCTCCCCTGGGTGCGTTGTGTTTTGCTGAGCAGGAAAGCAGCGGGCGGGATGGCGAGCTTGTCCTGCTGCTCCAACACAAGCTACCTTAAGAGCCGGTAGGATGCGGTCAATGGGTGAAGTTCGTGAGGAGTACTGCATAAAAAAAAAAAAAACGAGTGTGTTGTCGTGGCAGTTGGTGATCAAAGAAATAAAACAAAATAAAATCAATAAATAATAATGTCATAGACTTAAAGTCATACCTTTGAAGTCATAATGCATTGCAAGTGTTATTAGGGAATGTTGTGCTGTGTTTTCAAGCGCTTCAATGTGACAGCGGGTGCGTTCACGGAGATCAAGAGCAGCCGGAGATCAAGAGCAGCCGCCGCAGGGGAGGGATACCATGGTAAATAGGTTACCTATTTACCATGGTATCTCTCCCCTGGGTGCGTTGTGTTTTGGTGAGCAGGAAAGCAGCGGGCGGGATGGCGAGCTTGTCCTGCTGCTCCAACACAAGCTACCTTAAGAGCCGGTACGATGCGGGCAATGGGTAAAGTTCGTCAGGAGTACTGCATAAAAAAAAACGAGTGTGTTGTCGTGGCAGTTGGTGATCAAAGAAATAAAACAAAATAAAATCAATAAATAATAATGTCATAGACTTAAAGTCATACCTTTGAAGTCATAATGCATTGCAAGTGTTATTAGGGAATGTTGTGCTGTGTTTTCAAGCGCTTCATTGTGACAGCGGGTGCGTTCACGGAGATCAAGAGCAGCCGCCGCAGGGGAGGGATACCATGGTAAATAGGTTACCTATTTCCCATGGTATCTCTCCCCTGGGTGCGTTGTGTTTTGCTGAGCAGGAAAGCAGCGGGCGGGATGGCGAGCTTGTCCTGCTGCTCCAACACAAGCTACCTTAAGAGCCGGTAGGATGCGGTCAATGGGTGAAGTTCGTGAGGAGTACTGCATAAAAAAAAAAAAAACGAGTGTGTTGTCGTGGCAGTTGGTGATCAAAGAAATAAAACAAAATAAAATCAATAAATAATAATGTCATAGACTTAAAGTCATACCTTTGAAGTCATAATGCATTGCAAGTGTTATTAGGGAATGTTGTGCTGTGTTTTCAAGCGCTTCAATGTGACAGCGGGTGCGTTCACGGAGATCAAGAGCAGCCGGAGATCAAGAGCAGCCGCCGCAGGGGAGGGATACCATGGTAAATAGGTTACCTATTTACCATGGTATCTCTCCCCTGGGTGCGTTGTGTTTTGGTGAGCAGGAAAGCAGCGGGCGGGATGGCGAGCTTGTCCTGCTGCTCCAACACAAGCTACCTTAAGAGCAAGTACGATGCAGTCAATGGGTGAAGTTCGTCAGGAGTACTGCATAAAAAAAAAAAAAGCGAGTGTGTTGTCGTGGCAGTTGGTGATCAAAGAAATAAAACAAAATAAAATCAATAAATAATAATGTCATAGACTTAAAGTCATACCTTTGAAGTCATAATGCATTGCAAGTGTTATTAGGGAATGTTGTGCTGTGTTTTCAAGCGCTTCAATGTGACAGCGGGTGCGTTCACGGAGATCAAGAGCAGCCGCCGCAGGGGAGGGATACCATGGTAAATAGGTTACCTATTTACCATGGTATCTCTCCCCTGGGTGCGTTGTGTTTTGCTGAGCAGGAAAGCAGCGGGCGGGATGGCGAGCTTGTCCTGCTGCTCCAACACAAGCTACCTTAAGAGCCGGTAGGATGCGGTCAATGGGTGAAGTTCGTGAGGAGTACTGCATAAAAAAAAAAAACGAGTGTGTTGTCGTGGCAGTTGGTGATCAAAGAAATAAAACAAAATAAAATCAATAAATAATAATGTCATAGACTTAAAGTCATACCTTTGAAGTCATAATGCATTGCAAGTGTTATTAGGGAATGTTGTGCTGTGTTTTCAAGCGCTTCAATGTGACAGCGGGTGCGTTCACGGAGATCAAGAGCAGCCGCCGCAGGGGAGGGATACCATGGTAAATAGGTTACCTATTTCCCATGGTATCTCTCCCCTGGGTGCGTTGTGTTTTGCTGAGCAGGAAAGCAGCGGGCGGGATGGCGAGCTTGTCCTGCTGCTCCAACACAAGCTACCTTAAGAGCCGGTACGATGCGGTCAATGGGTGAAGTTCGTGAGGAGTACTGCATAAAAAAAAAAAAAACGAGTGTGTTGTCGTGGCAGTTGGTGATCAAAGAAATAAAACAAAATAAAATCAATAAATAATAATGTCATAGACTTAAAGTCATACCTTTGAAGTCATAATGCATTGCAAGTGTTATTAGGGAATGTTGTGCTGTGTTTTCAAGCGCTTCAATGTGACAGCGGGTGCGTTCACGGAGATCAAGAGCAGCCGGAGATCAAGAGCAGCCGCCGCAGGGGAGGGATACCATGGTAAATAGGTTACCTATTTACCATGGTATCTCTCCCCTGGGTGCGTTGTGTTTTGGTGAGCAGGAAAGCAGCGGGCGGGATGGCGAGCTTGTCCTGCTGCTCCAACACAAGCTACCTTAAGAGCCGGTACGATGCGGTCAATGGGTGGTTCGTCAGGAGTACTGCATAAAAAAAAAAAACGAGTGTGTTGTCGTGGCAGTTGGTGATCAAAGAAATAAAACAAAATAAAATCAATAAATAATAATGTCATAGACTTAAAGTCATACCTTTGAAGTCATAATGCATTGCAAGTGTTATTAGGGAATGTTGTGCTGTGTTTTCAAGCGCTTCAATGTGACAGCGGGTGCGTTCACGGAGATCAAGAGCAGCCGCCGCAGGGGAGGGATACCATGGTAAATAGGTTACCTATTTACCATGGTATCTCTCCCCTGGGTGCGTTGTGTTTTGCTGAGCAGGAAAGCAGCGGGCGGGATGGCGAGCTTGTCCTGCTGCTCCAACACAAGCTACCTTAAGAGCCGGTACGATGCGGTCAATGGGTGAAGTTCGTCAGGAGTACTGCATAAAAAAAAAAAAACACGTGTGTTGTCGTGGCAGTTGGTGATCAAAGAAATAAAACAAAATAAAATCAATAAATAATAATGTCATAGACTTAAAGTCATACCTTTGAAGTCATAATGCATTGCAAGTGTTATTAGGGAATGTTGTGCTGTGTTTTCAAGCGCTTCAATGTGACAGCGGGTGCGTTCACGGAGATCAAGAGCAGCCGCCGCAGGGGAGGGATACCATGGTAAATAGGTCTATTTACCATGGTATCTCTCCCCTGGGTGCGTTGTGTTTTGCTGAGCAGGAAAGCAGCGGGCAGGATGGCGAGCTTGTCCTGCTGCTCCAACACAAGCTACCTTAAAAGCCGGTAGGATGCGGTCAATGGGTGAAGTTCGTGAGGAGTACTGCATAAAAAAAAAAAAACGAGTGTGTTGTCGTGGCAGTTGGTGATCAAAGAAATAAAACAAAATAAAATCAATAAATAATAATGTCATAGACTTAAAGTCATACCTTTGAAGTCATAATGCATTGCAAGTGTTATTAGGGAATTTGTTTTCAAGCGCTTCAATGTGACAGCGGGTGCGTTCACGGAGATCAAGAGCAGCCGGAGATCAAGAGCAGCCGCCGCAGGGGAGGGATACCATGGTAAATAGGTTACCTATTTACCATGGTATCTCTCCCCTGGGTGCGTTGTGTTTTGGTGAGCAGGAAAGCAGCGGGCGGGATGGCGAGCTTGTCCTGCTGCTCCAACACAAGCTACCTTAAGAGCCGGTACGATGCGGTCAATGGGTGAAGTTCGTCAGGAGTACTGCATAAAAAAAAAAAAAACGAGTGTGTTGTCGTGGCAGTTGGTGATCAAAGAAATAAAACAAAATAAAATCAATAAATAATAATGTCATAGACTTAAAGTCATACCTTTGAAGTCATAATGCATTGCAAGTGTTATTAGGGAATGTTGTGCTGTGTTTTCAAGCGCTTCAATGTGACAGCGGGTGCGTTCACGGAGATCAAGAGCAGCCGGAGATCAAGAGCAGCCGCCGCAGGGGAGGGATACCATGGTAAATAGGTTACCTATTTACCATGGTATCTCTCCCCTGGGTGCGTTGTGTTTTGGTGAGCAGGAAAGCAGCGGGCGGGATGGCGAGCTTGTCCTGCTGCTCCAACACAAGCTACCTTAAGAGCCGGTACGATGCGGTCAATGGGTGAAGTTCGTCAGGAGTACTGCATAAAAAAAAAAAAAACGAGTGTGTTGTCGTGGCAGTTGGTGATCAAAGAAATAAAACAAAATAAATTCAATAAATAATAATGTCATAGACTTAAAGTCATACCTTTGAAGTCATAATGCATTGCAAGTGTTATTAGGGAATGTTGTGCTGTGTTTTCAAGCGCTTCAATGTGACAGCGGGTGCGTTCACGGAGATCAAGAGCAGCCGCCGCAGGGGAGGGATACCATGGTAAATAGGTTACCTATTTACCATGGTATCTCTCCCCTGGGTGCGTTGTGTTTTGCTGAGCAGGAAAGCAGCGGGCGGGATGGCGAGCTTGTCCTGCTGCTCCAACACAAGCTACCTTAAGAGCCGGTAGGATGCGGTCAATGGGTGAAGTTCGTGAGGAGTACTGCATAAAAAAAAAAAAACGAGTGTGTTGTCGTGGCAGTTGGTGATCAAAGAAATAAAACAAAATAAAATCAATAAATAATAATGTCATAGACTTAAAGTCATACCTTTGAAGTCATAATGCATTGCAAGTGTTATTAGGGAATGTTGTGCTGTGTTTTCAAGCGCTTCAATGTGACAGCGGGTGCGTTCACGGAGATCAAGAGCAGCCGCCGCAGGGGAGGGATACCATGGTAAATAGGTTACCTATTTCCCATGGTATCTCTCCCCTGGGTGCGTTGTGTTTTGCTGAGCAGGAAAGCAGCGGGCGGGATGGCGAGCTTGTCCTGCTGCTCCAACACAAGCTACCTTAAGAGCCGGTTGGATGCGGTCAATGGGTGAAGTTCGTGAGGAGTACTGCATAAAAAAAAAAAAAACGAGTGTGTTGTCGTGGCAGTTGGTGATCAAAGAAATAAAACAAAATAAAATCAATAAATAATAATGTCATAGACTTAAAGTCATACCTTTGAAGTCATAATGCATTGCAAGTGTTATTAGGGAATGTTGTGCTGTGTTTTCAAGCGCTTCAATGTGACAGCGGGTGCGTTCACGGAGATCAAGAGCAGCCGGAGATCAAGAGCAGCCGCCGCAGGGGAGGGATACCATGGTAAATAGGTTACCTATTTACCATGGTATCTCTCCCCTGGGTGCGTTGTGTTTTGGTGAGCAGGAAAGCAGCGGGCGGGATGGCGAGCTTGTCCTGCTGCTCCAACACAAGCTACCTTAAGAGCCGGTACGATGCGGGCAATGGGTAAAGTTCCTCAGGAGTACTGCATAAAAAAAAACGAGTGTGTTGTCGTGGCAGTTGGTGATCAAAGAAATAAAACAAAATAAAATCAATAAATAATAATGTCATAGACTTAAAGTCATACCTTTGAAGTCATAATGCATTGCAAGTGTTATTAGGGAATGTTGTGCTGTGTTTTCAAGCGCTTGAATGTGACAGCGGGTGCGTTCACGGAGATCAAGAGCAGCCGCCGCAGGGGAGGGATACCATGGTAAATAGGTTACCTATTTCCCATGGTATCTCTCCCCTGGGTGCGTTGTGTTTTGCTGAGCAGGAAAGCAGCGGGCGGGATGGCGAGCTTGTCCTGCTGCTCCAACACAAGCTACCTTAAGAGCCGGTAGGATGCGGTCAATGGGTGAAGTTCGTGAGGAGTACTGCATAAAAAAAAAAAAAACGAGTGTGTTGTCGTGGCAGTTGGTGATCAAAGAAATAAAACAAAATAAAATCAATAAATAATAATGTCATAGACTTAAAGTCATACCTTTGAAGTCATAATGCATTGCAAGTGTTATTAGGGAATGTTGTGCTGTGTTTTCAAGCGCTTCAATGTGACAGCGGGTGCGTTCACGGAGATCAAGAGCAGCCGCCGCAGGGGAGGGATACCATGGTTAATAGGTTACCTTGGTAAATAGGTTACCTATTTACCATGGTATCTCTCCCCTGGGTGCGTTGTGTTTTGCTAAGCAGGAAAGCAGCGGGCGGGATGGCGAGCTTGTCCTGCTGCTCCAACACAAGCTACCTTAAGAGCCGGTACGATGCGGTCAATGGGTGAAGTTCGTCAGGAGTACTGCATAAAAAAAAAAAAAAAACGAGTGTGTTGTCGTGGCAGTTGGTGATCAAAGAAATAAAACAAAATAAAATCAATAAATAATAATGTCATAGACTTAAAGTCATACCTTTGAAGTCATAATGCATTGCAAGTGTTATTAGGGAATGTTGTGCTGTGTTTTCAAGCGCTTCAATGTGACAGCGGGTGCGTTCACGGAGATCAAGAGCAGCCGCCGCAGGGGAGGGATACCATGGTAAATAGGTTACCTATTTACCATGGTATCTCTCCCCTGGGTGCGTTGTGTTTTGCTGAGCAGGAAAGCAGCGGGCGGGATGGCGAGCTTGTCCTGCTGCTCCAACACAAGCTACCTTAAGAGCCGGTACGATGCGGTCAATGGGTGAAGTTCGTGAGGAGTACTGCATAAAAAAAAAAAAAACGAGTGTGTTGTCGTGGCAGTTGGTGATCAAAGAAATAAAACAAAATAAAATCAATAAATAATAATGTCATAGACTTAAAGTCATACCTTTGAAGTCATAATGCATTGCAAGTGTTATTAGGGAATGTTGTGCTGTGTTTTCAAGCGCTTCAATGTGACAGCGGGTGCGTTCACGGAGATCAAGAGCAGCCGGAGATCAAGAGCAGCCGCCGCAGGGGAGGGATACCATGGTAAATAGGTTACCTATTTACCATGGTATCTCTCCCCTGGGTGCGTTGTGTTTTGGTGAGCAGGAAAGCAGCGGGCGGGATGGCGAGCTTGTCCTGCTGCTCCAACACAAGCTACATTAAGAGCCGGTACGATGCGGTCAATGGGTGGTTCGTCAGGAGTACTGCATAAAAAAAAAAAACGAGTGTGTTGTCGTGGCAGTTGGTGATCAAAGAAATAAAACAAAATAAAATCAATAAATAATAATGTCATAGACTTAAAGTCATACCTTTGAAGTCATAATGCATTGCAAGTGTTATTAGGGAATGTTGTGCTGTGTTTTCAAGCGCTTCAATGTGACAGCGGGTGCGTTCACGGAGATCAAGAGCAGCCGCCGCAGGGGAGGGATACCATGGTAAATAGGTTACCTATTTACCATGGTATCTCTCCCCTGGGTGCGTTGTGTTTTGCTGAGCAGGAAAGCAGCGGGCGGGATGGCGAGCTTGTCCTGCTGCTCCAACACAAGCTACCTTAAGAGCCGGTAGGATGCGGTCAATGGGTGAAGTTCGTCAGGAGTACTGCATAAAAAAAAAAAACAAGTGTGTTGTCGTGGCAGTTGGTGATCAAAGAAATAAAACAAAATAAAATCAATAAATAATAATGTCATAGACTTAAAGTCATACCTTTGAAGTCATAATGCATTGCAAGTGTTATTAGGGAATGTTGTGCTGTGTTTTCAAGCGCTTCAATGTGACAGCGGGTGCGTTCACGGAGATCAAGAGCAGCCGCCGCAGGGGAGGGATACCATGGTAAATAGGTCTATTTACCATGGTATCTCTCCCCTGGGTGCGTTGTGTTTTGCTGAGCAGGAAAGCAGCGGGCAGGATGGCGAGCTTGTCCTGCTGCTCCAACACAAGCTACCTTAAAAGCCGGTAGGATGCGGTCAATGGGTGAAGTTCGTGAGGAGTACTGCATAAAAAAAAAAAAACGAGTGTGTTGTCGTGGCAGTTGGTGATCAAAGAAATAAAACAAAATAAAATCAATAAATAATAATGTCATAGACTTAAAGTCATACCTTTGAAGTCATAATGCATTGCAAGTGTTATTAGGGAATTTGTTTTCAAGCGCTTCAATGTGACAGCGGGTGCGTTCACGGAGATCAAGAGCAGCCGGAGATCAAGAGCAGCCGCCGCAGGGGAGGGATACCATGGTAAATAGGTTACCTATTTACCATGGTATCTCTCCCCTGGGTGCGTTGTGTTTTGGTGAGCAGGAAAGCAGCGGGCGGGATGGCGAGCTTGTCCTGCTGCTCCAACACAAGCTACCTTAAGAGCCGGTACGATGCGGTCAATGGGTGAAGTTCGTCAGGAGTACTGCATAAAAAAAAAAAAAACGAGTGTGTTGTCGTGGCAGTTGGTGATCAAAGAAATAAAACAAAATAAATTCAATAAATAATAATGTCATAGACTTAAAGTCATACCTTTGAAGTCATAATGCATTGCAAGTGTTATTAGGGAATGTTGTGCTGTGTTTTCAAGCGCTTCAATGTGACAGCGGGTGCGTTCACGGAGATCAAGAGCAGCCGCCGCAGGGGAGGGATACCATGGTAAATAGGTTACCTATTTACCATGGTATCTCTCCCCTGGGTGCGTTGTGTTTTGCTGAGCAGGAAAGCAGCGGGCGGGATGGCGAGCTTGTCCTGCTGCTCCAACACAAGCTACCTTAAGAGCCGGTAGGATGCGGTCAATGGGTGAAGTTCGTGAGGAGTACTGCATAAAAAAAAAAAAACGAGTGTGTTGTCGTGGCAGTTGGTGATCAAAGAAATAAAACAAAATAAAATCAATAAATAATAATGTCATAGACTTAAAGTCATACCTTTGAAGTCATAATGCATTGCAAGTGTTATTAGGGAATGTTGTGCTGTGTTTTCAAGCGCTTCAATGTGACAGCGGGTGCGTTCACGGAGATGAAGAGCAGCCGCCGCAGGGGAGGGATACCATGGTAAATAGGTTACCTATTTCCCATGGTATCTCTCCCCTGGGTGCGTTGTGTTTTGCTGAGCAGGAAAGCAGCGGGCGGGATGGCGAGCTTGTCCTGCTGCTCCAACACAAGCTACCTTAAGAGCCGGTTGGATGCGGTCAATGGGTGAAGTTCGTGAGGAGTACTGCATAAAAAAAACAAAAACGAGTGTGTTGTCGTGGCAGTTGGTGATCAAAGAAATAAAACAAAATAAAATCAATAAATAATAATGTCATAGACTTAAAGTCATACCTTTGAAGTCATAATGCATTGCAAGTGTTATTAGGGAATGTTGTGCTGTGTTTTCAAGCGCTTCAATGTGACAGCGGGTGCGTTCACGGAGATCAAGAGCAGCCGCCGCAGGGGAGGGATACCATGGTAAATAGGTTACCTATTTACCATGGTATCTCTCCCCTGGGTGCGTTGTGTTTTGCTGAGCAGGAAAGCAGCGGGCGGGATGGCGAGCTTGTCCTGCTGCTCCAACACAAGCTACCTTAAGAGCCGGTAGGATGCGGTCAATGGGTGAAGTTCGTGAGGAGTACTGCATAAAAAAAAAAAAAACGAGTGTGTTGTCGTGGCAGTTGGTGATCAAAGAAATAAAACAAAATAAAATCAATAAATAATAATGTCATAGACTTAAAGTCATACCTTTGAAGTCATAATGCATTGCAAGTGTTATTAGGGAATGTTGTGCTGTGTTTTCAAGCGCTTCAAAGTGACAGCGGGTGCGTTCACGGAGATCAAGAGCAGCCGCCGCAGGGGAGGGATACCATGGTAAATAGGTTACCTATTTCCCATGGTATCTCTCCCCTGGGTGCGTTGTGTTTTGCTGAGCAGGAAAGCAGCGGGCGGGATGGCGAGCTTGTCCTGCTGCTCCAACACAAGCTACCTTAAGAGCAGGTAGGATGCGGTCAATGGGTGAAGTTCGTGAGGAGTACTGCATAAAAAAAAAAAACGAGTGTGTTGTCGTGGCAGTTGGTGATCAAAGAAATAAAACAAAATAAAATCAATAAATAATAATGTCATAGACTTAAAGTCATACCTTTGAAGTCATAATGCATTGCAAGTGTTATTAGGGAATGTTGTGCTGTGTTTTCAAGCGCTTCAATGTGACAGCGGGTGCGTTCACGGAGATCAAGAGCAGCCGGAGATCAAGAGCAGCCGCCGCAGGGGAGGGATACCATGGTAAATAGGTTACCTATTTACCATGGTATCTCTCCCCTGGGTGCGTTGTGTTTTGGTGAGCAGGAAAGCAGCGGGCGGGATGGCGAGCTTGTCCTGCTGCTCCAACACAAGCTACCTTAAGAGCCGGTACGATGCGGTCAATGGGTGGTTCGTCAGGAGTACTGCATAAAAAAAAAACGAGTGTGTTGTCGTGGCAGTTGGTGATCAAAGAAATAAAACAAAATAAAATCAATAAATAATAATGTCATAGACTTAAAGTCATACCTTTGAAGTCATAATGCATTGCAAGTGTTATTAGGGAATGTTGTGCTGTGTTTTCAAGCGCTTCAATGTGACAGCGGATGCGTTCACGGAGATCAAGAGCAGCCGCCGCAGGGGAGGGATACCATGGTAAATAGGTTACCTATTTACCATGGTATCTCTCCCCTGGGTGCGTTGTGTTTTGGTGAGCAGGAAAGCAGCGGGCGGGATGGCGAGCTTGTCCTGCTGCTCCAACACAAGCTACCTTAAGAGCCGGTACGATGCGGTCAATGGGTGGTTCGTCAGGAGTACTGCATAAAAAAAAAACGAGTGTGTTGTCGTGGCAGTTGGTGATCAAAGAAATAAAACAAAATAAAATCAATAAATAATAATGTCATAGACTTAAAGTCATACCTTTGAAGTCATAATGCATTGCAAGTGTTATTAGGGAATGTTGTGCTGTGTTTTCAAGCGCTTCAATGTGACAGCGGATGCGTTCACGGAGATCAAGAGCAGCCGCCGCAGGGGAGGGATACCATGGTAAATAGGTTACCTATTTACCATGGTATCTCTCCCCTGGGTGCGTTGTGTTTTGGTGAGCAGGAAAGCAGCGGGCGGGATGGCGAGCTTGTCCTGCTGCTCCAACACAAGCTACCTTAAGAGCCGGTAGGATGCGGTCAATGGGTGGTTCGTCAGGAGTACTGCATAAAAAAAAAAACGAGTGTGTTGTCGTGGCAGTTGGTGATCAAAGAAATAAAACAAAATAAAATCAATAAATAATAATGTCATAGACTTAAAGTCATACCTTTGAAGTCATAATGCATTGCAAGTGTTAATAGGGAATGTTGTGCTGTGTTTTCAAGCGCTTCAATGTGACAGCGGGTGCGTTCACGGAGATCAAGAGCAGCCGCCGCAGGGGAGGGATAGGTTACCTATTTACCATGGTATCTCTCCCCTGGGTGCGTTGTGTTTTGCTGAGCAGGAAAGCAGCGGGCGGGATGGCGAGCTTGTCCTGCTGCTCCAACACAAGCTACCTTAAGAGCCGGTACGATGCGGTCAATGGGTGAAGTTCGTCAGGAGTACTGCATAAAAAAAAAAAAACGAGTGTGTTGTCGTGGCAGTTGGTGATCAAAGAAATAAAACAAAATAAAATCAATAAATAATAATGTCATAGACTTAAAGTCATACCTTTGAAGTCATAATGCATTGCAAGTGTTATTAGGGAATGTTGTGCTGTGTTTTCAAGCGCTTCAATGTGACAGCGGGTGCGTTCACGGAGATCAAGAGCAGCCGCCGCAGGGGAGGGATACCATGGTAAATAGGTTACCTATTTACCATGGTATCTCTCCCCTGGGTGCGTTGTGTTTTGGTGAGCAGGAAAGCAGCGGGCGGGATGGCGAGCTTGTCCTGCTGCTCCAACACAAGCTACCTTAAGAGCCGGTACGATGCGGTCAATGGGTGAAGTTCGTCAGGAGTACTGCATAAAAAAAAAAAAACGAGTGTGTTGTCGTGGCAGTTGGTGATCAAAGAAATAAAACAAAATAAAATCAATAAATAATAATGTCATAGACTTAAAGTCATACCTTTGAAGTCATAATGCATTGCAAGTGTTATTAGGGAATGTTGTGCTGTGTTTTCAAGCGCTTCAATGTGACAGCGGGTGCGTTCACGGAGATCAAGAGCAGCCGCCGCAGGGGAGGGATACCACGGTAAATAGGTCTATTTACCATGGTATCTCTCCCCTGGGTGCGTTGTGTTTTGCTGAGCAGGAAAGCAGCGGGCGGGATGGCGAGCTTGTCCTGCTGCTCCAACACAAGCTACCTTAAAAGCCGGTAGGATGCGGTCAATGGGTGAAGTTCGTGAGGAGTACTGCATAAAAAAAAAAAAAAACGAATGTGTTGTCGTGGCAGTTGGTGATCAAAGAAATAAAACAAAATAAAATCAATAAATAATAATGTCATAGACTTAAAGTCATACCTTTGAATTCATAATGCATTGCAAGTGTTATTAGGGAATGTTGTGCTGTGTTTTCAAGCGCTTCAATGTGACAGCGGGTGCGTTCACGGAGATCAAGAGCAGCCGCCGCAGGGGAGGGATACCATGGTAAATAGGTTACCTATTTACCATGGTATCTCTCCCCTGGGTGCGTTGTGTTTTGCTGAGCAGGAAAGCAGCGGGCGGGATGGCGAGCTTGTCCTGCTGCTCCAACACAAGCTACCTTAAGAGCCGGTACGATGCGGTCAATGGGTGAAGTTCGTCAGGAGTACTGCATAAAAAAAAAAAAACGAGTGTGTTGTCGTGGCAGTTGGTGATCAAAGAAATAAAACAAAATAAAATCAATAAATAATAATGTCATAGACTTAAAGTCATACCTTTGAAGTCATAATGCATTGCAAGTGTTATTAGGGAATGTTGTGCTGTGTTTTCAAGCGCTTCAATGTGACAGCGGGTGCGTTCACGGAGATCAAGAGCAGCCGGAGATCAAGAGCAGCCGCCGCAGGGGAGGGATACCATAGGTTACCTATTTACCATGGTATCTCTCCCCTGGGTGCGTTGTGTTTTGGTGAGCAGGAAAGCAGCGGGCGGGATGGCGAGCTTGTCCTGCTGCTCCAACACAAGCTACCTTAAGAGCCGGTACGATGCGGGCAATGGGTAAAGTTCGTCAGGAGTACTGCATAAAAAAAAACGAGTGTGTTGTCGTGGCAGTTGGTGATCAAAGAAATAAAACAAAATAAAATCAATAAATAATAATGTCATAGACTTAAAGTCATACCTTTGAAGTCATAATGCATTGCAAGTGTTATTAGGGAATGTTGTGCTGTGTTTTCAAGCGCTTCAATGTGACAGCGGGTGCGTTCACGGAGATCAAGAGCAGCCGCCGCAGGGGAGGGATACCATGGTAAATAGGTTACCTATTTCCCATGGTATCTCTCCCCTGGGTGCGTTGTGTTTTGCTGAGCAGGAAAGCAGCGGGCGGGATGGCGAGCTTGTCCTGCTGCTCCAACACAAGCTACCTTAAGAGCCGGTAGGATGCGGTCAATGGGTGAAGTTCGTGAGGAGTACTGCATAAAAAAAAAAAAACGAGTGTGTTGTCGTGGCAGTTGGTGATCAAAGAAATAAAACAAAATAAAATCAATAAATAATAATGTCATAGACTTAAAGTCATACCTTTGAAGTCATAATGCATTGCAAGTGTTATTAGGGAATGTTGTGCTGTGTTTTCAAGCGCTTCAATGTGACAGCGGGTGCGTTCACGGAGATCAAGAGCAGCCGGAGATCAAGAGCAGCCGCCGCAGGGGAGGGATACCATGGTTAATAGGTTACCTTGGTAAATAGGTTACCTATTTACCATGGTATCTCTCCCCTGGGTGCGTTGTGTTTTGCTAAGCAGGAAAGCAGCGGGCGGGATGGCGAGCTTGTCCTGCTGCTCCAACACAAGCTACCTTAAGAGCCGGTACGATGCGGTCAATGGGTGAAGTTCGTCAGGAGTACTGCATAAAAAAAAAAAAAAAACGAGTGTGTTGTCGTGGCAGTTGGTGATCAAAGAAATAAAACAAAATAAAATCAATAAATAATAATGTCATAGACTTAAAGTCATACCTTTGAAGTCATAATGCATTGCAAGTGTTATTAGGGAATGTTGTGCTGTGTTTTCAAGCGCTTCAATGTGACAGCGGGTGCGTTCACGGAGATCAAGAGCAGCCGCCGCAGGGGAGGGATACCATGGTAAATAGGTTACCTATTTACCATGGTATCTCTCCCCTGGGTGCGTTGTGTTTTGCTGAGCAGCAAAGCAGCGGGCGGGATGGCGAGCATGTCCTGCTGCTCCAACACAAGCTACCTTAAGAGCCGGTACGATGCGGTCAATGGGTGAAGTTCGTGAGGAGTACTGCATAAAAAAAAAAAACGAGTGTGTTGTCGTGGCAGTTGGTGATCAAAGAAATAAAACAAAATAAAATCAATAAATAATAATGTCATAGACTTAAAGTCATACCTTTGAAGTCATAATGCATTGCAAGTGTTATTAGGGAATGTTGTGCTGTGTTTTCAAGCGCTTCAATGTGACAGCGGGTGCGTTCACGGAGATCAAGAGCAGCCGGAGATCAAGAGCAGCCGCCGCAGGGGAGGGATACCATGGTAAATAGGTTACCTATTTACCATGGTATCTCTCCCCTGGGTGCGTTGTGTTTTGCTGAGCAGGAAAGCAGCGGGCGGGATGGCGAGCTTGTCCTGCTGCTCCAACACAAGCTACCTTAAGAGCCGGTACGATGCGGTCAATGGGTGAAGTTCGTCAGGAGTACTGCATAAAAAAAAAAAACGAGTGTGTTGTCGTGGCAGTTGGTGATCAAAGAAATAAAACAAAATAAAATCAATAAATAATAATTTCATAGACTTAAAGTCATACCTTTGAAGTCATAATGCATTGCAAGTGTTATTAGGGAATGTTGTGCTGTGTTTTCAAGCGCTTCAATGTGACAGCGGGTGCGTTCACGGAGATCAAGAGCAGCCGCCGCAGGGGAGGGATACCATGGTAAATAGGTTACCTATTTACCATGGTATCTCTCCCCTGGGTGCGTTGTGTTTTGGTGAGCAGGAAAGCAGCGGGCGGGATGGCGAGCTTGTCCTGCTGCTCCAACACAAGCTACCTTAAGAGCCGGTACGATGCGGTCAATGGGTGAAGTTCGTGAGGAGTACTGCATAAAAAAAAAAAAACGAGTGTGTTGTCGTGGCAGTTGGTGATCAAAGAAATAAAACAAAATAAAATCAATAAATAATAATGTCATAGACTTATAGTCATACCTTTGAAGTCATAATGCATTGCAAGTGTTATTAGGGAATGTTGTGCTGTGTTTTCAAGCGCTTCAATGTGACAGCGGGTGCGTTCACGGAGATCAAGAGCAGCCGGAGATCAAGAGCAGCCGCCGCAGGGGAGGGATACCATGGTAAATAGGTTACCTATTTACCATGGTATCTCTCCCCTGGGTGCGTTGTGTTTTGGTGAGCAGGAAAGCAGCGGGCGGGATGGCGAGCTTGTCCTGCTGCTCCAACACAAGCTACCTTAAGAGCCGGTACGATGCGGTCAATGGGTGAAGTTCGTCAGGAGTACTGCATAAAAAAAAAAAACGAGTGTGTTGTCGTGGCAGTTGGTGATCAAAGAAATAAAACAAAATAAAATCAATAAATAATAATGTCATAGACTTAAAGTCATACCTTTGAAGTCATAATGCATTGCAAGTGTTATTAGGGAATGTTGTGCTGTGTTTTCAAGCGCTTCAATGTGACAGCGGGTGCGTTCACGGAGATCAAGAGCAGCCGCCGCAGGGGAGGGATACCATGGTAAATAGGTTACCTATTTACCATGGTATCTCTCCCCTGGGTGCGTTGTGTTTTGGTGAGCAGGAAAGCAGCGGGCGGGATGGCGAGCTTGTCCTGCTGCTCCAACACAAGCTACCTTAAGAGCCGGTACGATGCGGTCAATGGGTGAAGTTCGTCAGGAGTACTGCATAAAAAAAAAAAAAACGAGTGTGTTGTCGTGGCAGTTGGTGATCAAAGAAATAAAACAAAATAAAATCAATAAATAATAATGTCATAGACTTAAAGTCATACCTTTGAAGTCATAATGCATTGCAAGTGTTATTAGGGAATGTTGTGCTGTGTTTTCAAGCGCTTCAATGTGACAGCGGGTGCGTTCACGGAGATCAAGAGCAGCCGCCGCAGGGGAGGGATACCACGGTAAATAGGTCTATTTACCATGGTATCTCTCCCCTGGGTGCGTTGTGTTTTGGTGAGCAGGAAAGCAGCGGGCGGGATGGCGAGCTTGTCCTGCTGCTCCAACACAAGCTACCTTAAAAGCCGGTAGGATGCGGTCAATGGGTGAAGTTCGTGAGGAGTACTGCATAAAAAAAAAAAAAAACGAGTGTGTTGTCGTGGCAGTTGGTGATCAAAGAAATAAAACAAAATAAAATCAATAAATAATAATGTCATAGACTTAAAGTCATACCTTTGAAGTCATAATGCATTGCAAGTGTTATTAGGGAATGTTGTGCTGTGTTTTCAAGCGCTTCAATGTGACAGCGGGTGCGTTCACGGAGATCAAGAGCTGCCGGAGATCAAGAGCAGCAGCCGCAGGGGAGGGATACCATGGTTAATAGGTTACCTATTTACCATGGTATCTCTCCCCTGGGTGCGTTGTGTTTTGGTGAGCAGGAAAGCAGCGGGCGGGATGGCGAGCTTGTCCTGCTGCTCCAACACAAGCTACCTTAAGAGCCGGTACGATGCGGTCAATGGGTGGTTCGTCAGGAGTACTGCATAAAAAAAAAACGAGTGTGTTGTCGTGGCAGTTGGTGATCAAAGAAATAAAACAAAATAAAATCAATAAATAATAATGTCATAGACTTAAAGTCATACCTTTGAAGTCATAATGCATTGCAAGTGTCATTAGGGAATGTTGTGCTGTGTTTTCAAGCGCTTCAATGTGACAGCGGGTGCGTTCACGGAGATCAAGAGCAGCCGCCGCAGGGGAGGGATACCATGGTAAATAGGTTACCTATTTACCATGGTATCTCTCCCCTGGGTGCGTTGTGTTTTGCTGAGCAGGAAAGCAGCGGGCGGGATGGCGAGCTTGTCCTGCTGCTCCAACACAAGCTACCTTAAGAGCCGGTACGATGCGGTCAATGGGTGAAGTTCGTCAGGAGTACTGCATAAAAAAAAAACACGAGTGTGTTGTCGTGGCAGTTGGTGATCAAAGAAATAAAACAAAATAAAATCAATAAATAATAATGTCATAGACTTAAAGTCATACCTTTGAAGTCATAATGCATTGCAAGTGTTATTAGGGAATGTTGTGCTGTGTTTTCAAGCGCTTCAATGTGACAGCGGGTGCGTTCACGGAGATCAAGAGCAGCCGCCGCAGGGGAGGGATACCACGGTAAATAGGTCTATTTACCATGGTATCTCTCCCCTGGGTGCGTTGTGTTTTGGTGAGCAGGAAAGCAGCGGGCGGGATGGCGAGCTTGTCCTGCTGCTCCAACACAAGCTACCTTAAGAGCCGGTACGATGCGGTCAATGGGTGGTTCGTCAGGAGTACTGCATAAAAAAAAAAACGAGTGTGTTGTCGTGGCAGTTGGTGATCAAAGAAATAAAACAAAATAAAATCAATAAATAATAATGTCATAGACTTAAAGTCATACCTTTGAAGTCATAATGCATTGCAAGTGTTATTAGGGAATGTTGTGCTGTGTTTTCAAGCGCTTCAATGTGACAGCGGGTGCGTTCACGGAGATCAAGAGCAGCCGCCGCAGGGGAGGGATACCATGGTAAATAGGTTACCTATTTACCATGGTATCTCTCCCCTGGGTGCGTTGTGTTTTGGTGAGCAGGAAAGCAGCGGGCGGGATGGCGAGCTTGTCCTGCTGCTCCAACACAAGCTACCTTAAGAGCCGGTACGATGCGGTCAATGGGTGAAGTTCGTCAGGAGTACTGCATAAAAAAAAAAAACGAGTGTGTTGTCGTGGCAGTTGGTGATCAAAGAAATAAAACAAAATAAAATCAATAAATAATAATGTCATAGACTTAAAGTCATACCTTTGAAGTCATAATGCATTGCAAGTGTTATTAGGGAATGTTGTGCTGTGTTTTCAAGCGCTTCAATGTGACAGCGGGTGCGTTCACGGAGATCAAGAGCAGCCGCCGCAGGGGAGGGATACCATGGTAAATAGGTTACCTATTTACCATGGTATCTCTCCCCTGGGTGCGTTGTGTTTTGGTGAGCAGGAAAGCAGCGGGCGGGATGGCGAGCTTGTCCTGCTGCTCCAACACAAGCTACCTTAAGAGCCGGTACGATGCGGTCAATGGGTGGTTCGTCAGGAGTACTGCATAAAAAAAAAACGAGTGTGTTGTCGTGGCAGTTGGTGATCAAAGAAATAAAACAAAATAAAATCAATAAATAATAATGTCATAGACTTAAAGTCATACCTTTGAAGTCATAATGCATTGCAAGTGTCATTAGGGAATGTTGTGCTGTGTTTTCAAGCGCTTCAATGTGACAGCGGGTGCGTTCACGGAGATCAAGAGCAGCCGCCGCAGGGGAGGGATACCATGGTAAATAGGTTACCTATTTACCATGGTATCTCTCCCCTGGGTGCGTTGTGTTTTGCTGAGCAGGAAAGCAGCGGGCGGGATGGCGAGCTTGTCCTGCTGCTCCAACACAAGCTACCTTAAGAGCCGGTACGATGCGGTCAATGGGTGAAGTTCGTCAGGAGTACTGCATAAAAAAAAAACACGAGTGTGTTGTCGTGGCAGTTGGTGATCAAAGAAATAAAACAAAATAAAATCAATAAATAATAATGTCATAGACTTAAAGTCATACCTTTGAAGTCATAATGCATTGCAAGTGTTATTAGGGAATGTTGTGCTGTGTTTTCAAGCGCTTCAATGTGACAGCGGGTGCGTTCACGGAGATCAAGAGCAGCCGCCGCAGGGGAGGGATACCACGGTAAATAGGTCTATTTACCATGGTATCTCTCCCCTGGGTGCGTTGTGTTTTGGTGAGCAGGAAAGCAGCGGGCGGGATGGCGAGCTTGTCCTGCTGCTCCAACACAAGCTACCTTAAGAGCCGGTACGATGCGGTCAATGGGTGGTTCGTCAGGAGTACTGCATAAAAAAAAAAACGAGTGTGTTGTCGTGGCAGTTGGTGATCAAAGAAATAAAACAAAATAAAATCAATAAATAATAATGTCATAGACTTAAAGTCATACCTTTGAAGTCATAATGCATTGCAAGTGTTATTAGGGAATGTTGTGCTGTGTTTTCAAGCGCTTCAATGTGACAGCGGGTGCGTTCACGGAGATCAAGAGCAGCCGCCGCAGGGGAGGGATACCATGGTAAATAGGTTACCTATTTACCATGGTATCTCTCCCCTGGGTGCGTTGTGTTTTGGTGAGCAGGAAAGCAGCGGGCGGGATGGCGAGCTTGTCCTGCTGCTCCAACACAAGCTACCTTAAGAGCCGGTACGATGCGGTCAATGGGTGAAGTTCGTCAGGAGTACTGCATAAAAAAAAAAAACGAGTGTGTTGTCGTGGCAGTTGGTGATCAAAGAAATAAAACAAAATAAAATCAATAAATAATAATGTCATAGACTTAAAGTCATACCTTTGAAGTCATAATGCATTGCAAGTGTTATTAGGGAATGTTGTGCTGTGTTTTCAAGCGCTTCAATGTGACAGCGGGTGCGTTCACGGAGATCAAGAGCAGCCGCCGCAGGGGAGGGATACCATGGTAAATAGGTTACCTATTTACCATGGTATCTCTCCCCTGGGTGCGTTGTGTTTTGGTGAGCAGGAAAGCAGCGGGCGGGATGGCGAGCTTGTCCTGCTGCTCCAACACAAGCTACCTTAAGAGCCGGTACGATGCGGTCAATGGGTGAAGTTCGTCAGGAGTACTGCATAAAAAAAAAAACGAGTGTGTTGTCGTGGCAGTTGGTGATCAAAGAAATAAAACAAAATAAAATCAATAAATAATAATGTCATAGACTTAAAGTCATACCTTTGAAGTCATAATGCATTGCAAGTGTTATTAGGGAATGTTGTGCTGTGTTTTCAAGCGCTTCAATGTGACAGCGGGTGCGTTCACGGAGATCAAGAGCAGCCGCCGCAGGGGAGGGATACCACGGTAAATAGGTCTATTTACCATGGTATCTCTCCCCTGGGTGCGTTGTGTTTTGCTGAGCAGGAAAGCAGCGGGCGGGATGGCGAGCTTGTCCTGCTGCTCCAACACAAGCTACCTTAAAAGCCGGTACGATGCGGTCAATGGGTGAAGTTCGTGAGGAGTACTGCATAAAAAAAAAAAAAACGAGTGTGTTGTCGTGGCAGTTGGTGATCAAAGAAATAAAACAAAATAAAATCAATAAATAATAATGTCATAGACTTAAAGTCATACCTTTGAAGTCATAATGCATTGCAAGTGTTATTAGGGAATGTTGTGCTGTGTTTTCAAGCGCTTCAATGTGACAGCGGGTGCGTTCACGGAGATCAAGAGCAGCCGCCGCAGGGGAGGGATACCATGGTAAATAGGTTACCTATTTACCATGGTATCTCTCCCCTGGGTGCGTTGTGTTTTGCTGAGCAGGAAAGCAGCGGGCGGGATGGCGAGCTTGTCCTGCTGCTCCAACACAAGCTACCTTAAGAGCCGGTACGATGCGGGCAATGGGTAACGTTCGTGAGGAGTACTGCATAAAAAAAAAACGAGTGTGTTGTCGTGGCAGTTGGTGATCAAAGAAATAAAACAAAATAAAATCAATAAATAATAATGTCATAGACTTAAAGTCATACCTTTGAAGTCATAATGCATTGCAAGTGTTATTAGGGAATGTTGTGCTGTGTTTTCAAGCGCTTCAATGTGACAGCGGGTGCGTTCACGGAGATCAAGAGCAGCCGCCGCAGGGGAGGGATACCACGGTAAATAGGTCTATTTACCATGGTATCTCTCCCCTGGGTGCGTTGTGTTTTGGTGAGCAGGAAAGCAGCGGGCGGGATGGCGAGCTTGTCCTGCTGCTCCAACACAAGCTACCTTAAAAGCCGGTAGGATGCGGTCAATGGGTGAAGTTCGTGAGGAGTACTGCATAAAAAAAAAAAAAAACGAGTGTGTTGTCGTGGCAGTTGGTGATCAAAGAAATAAAACAAAATAAAATCAATAAATAATAATGTCATAGACTTAAAGTCATACCTTTGAAGTCATAATGCATTGCAAGTGTTATTAGGGAATGTTGTGCTGTGTTTTCAAGCGCTTCAATGTGACAGCGGGTGCGTTCACGGAGATCAAGAGCTGCCGGAGATCAAGAGCAGCAGCCGCAGGGGAGGGATACCATGGTTAATAGGTTACCTATTTACCATGGTATCTCTCCCCTGGGTGCGTTGTGTTTTGGTGAGCAGGAAAGCAGCGGGCGGGATGGCGAGCTTGTCCTGCTGCTCCAACACAAGCTACCTTAAGAGCCGGTACGATGCGGTCAATGGGTGGTTTGTCAGGAGTACTGCATAAAAAAAAAACGAGTGTGTTGTCGTGGCAGTTGGTGATCAAAGAAATAAAACAAAATAAAATCAATAAATAATAATGTCATAGACTTAAAGTCATACCTTTGAAGTCATAATGCATTGCAAGTGTCATTAGGGAATGTTGTGCTGTGTTTTCAAGCGCTTCAATGTGACAGCGGGTGCGTTCACGGAGATCAAGAGCAGCCGCCGCAGGGGAGGGATACCATGGTAAATAGGTTACCTATTTACCATGGTATCTCTCCCCTGGGTGCGTTGTGTTTTGCTGAGCAGGAAAGCAGCGGGCGGGATGGCGAGCTTGTCCTGCTGCTCCAACACAAGCTACCTTAAGAGCCGGTACGATGCGGTCAATGGGTGAAGTTCGTCAGGAGTACTGCATAAAAAAAAAAAACGAGTGTGTTGTCGTGGCAGTTGGTGATCAAAGAAATAAAACAAAATAAAATCAATAAATAATAATGTCATAGACTTAAAGTCATACCTTTGAAGTCATAATGCATTGCAAGTGTCATTAGGGAATGTTGTGCTGTGTTTTCAAGCGCTTCAATGTGACAGCGGGTGCGTTCACGGAGATCAAGAGCAGCCGCCGCAGGGGAGGGATACCATGGTAAATAGGTTACCTATTTACCATGGTATCTCTCCCCTGGGTGCGTTGTGTTTTGCTGAGCAGGAAAGCAGCGGGCGGGATGGCGAGCTTGTCCTGCTGCTCCAACACAAGCTACCTTAAGAGCCGGTACGATGCGGTCAATGGGTGAAGTTCGTCAGGAGTACTGCATAAAAAAAAAACACGAGTGTGTTGTCGTGGCAGTTGGTGATCAAAGAAATAAAACAAAATAAAATCAATAAATAATAATGTCATAGACTTAAAGTCATACCTTTGAAGTCATAATGCATTGCAAGTGTTATTAGGGAATGTTGTGCTGTGTTTTCAAGCGCTTCAATGTGACAGCGGGTGCGTTCACGGAGATCAAGAGCAGCCGCCGCAGGGGAGGGATACCACGGTAAATAGGTATATTTACCATGGTATCTCTCCCCTGGGTGCGTTGTGTTTTGGTGAGCAGGAAAGCAGCGGGCGGGATGGCGAGCTTGTCCTGCTGCTCCAACACAAGCTACCTTAAGAGCCGGTACGATGCGGTCAATGGGTGGTTCGTCAGGAGTACTGCATAAAAAAAAAAACGAGTGTGTTGTCGTGGCAGTTGGTGATCAAAGAAATAAAACAAAATAAAATCAATAAATAATAATGTCATAGACTTAAAGTCATACCTTTGAAGTCATAATGCATTGCAAGTGTTATTAGGGAATGTTGTGCTGTGTTTTCAAGCGCTTCAATGTGACAGCGGGTGCGTTCACGGAGATCAAGAGCAGCCGCCGCAGGGGAGGGATACCATGGTAAATAGGTTACCTATTTACCATGGTATCTCTCCCCTGGGTGCGTTGTGTTTTGGTGAGCAGGAAAGCAGCGGGCGGGATGGCGAGCTTGTCCTGCTGCTCCAACACAAGCTACCTTAAGAGCCGGTACGATGCGGTCAATGGGTGAAGTTCGTCAGGAGTACTGCATAAAAAAAAAAAACGAGTGTGTTGTCGTGGCAGTTGGTGATCAAAGAAATAAAACAAAATAAAATCAATAAATAATAATGTCATAGACTTAAAGTCATACCTTTGAAGTCATAATGCATTGCAAGTGTTATTAGGGAATGTTGTGCTGTGTTTTCAAGCGCTTCAATGTGACAGCGGGTGCGTTCACGGAGATCAAGAGCAGCCGCCGCAGGGGAGGGATACCATGGTAAATAGGTTACCTATTTACCATGGTATCTCTCCCCTGGGTGCGTTGTGTTTTGGTGAGCAGGAAAGCAGCGGGCGGGATGGCGAGCTTGTCCTGCTGCTCCAACACAAGCTACCTTAAGAGCCGGTACGATGCGGTCAATGGGTGAAGTTCGTCAGGAGTACTGCATAAAAAAAAAAACGAGTGTGTTGTCGTGGCAGTTGGTGATCAAAGAAATAAAACAAAATAAAATCAATAAATAATAATGTCATAGACTTAAAGTCATACCTTTGAAGTCATAATGCATTGCAAGTGTTATTAGGGAATGTTGTGCTGTGTTTTCAAGCGCTTCAATGTGACAGCGGGTGCGTTCACGGAGATCAAGAGCAGCCGCCGCAGGGGAGGGATACCACGGTAAATAGGTCTATTTACCATGGTATCTCTCCCCTGGGTGCGTTGTGTTTTGCTGAGCAGGAAAGCAGCGGGCGGGATGGCGAGCTTGTCCTGCTGCTCCAACACAAGCTACCTTAAAAGCCGGTACGATGCGGTCAATGGGTGAAGTTCGTGAGGAGTACTGCATAAAAAAAAAAAAAACGAGTGTGTTGTCGTGGCAGTTGGTGATCAAAGAAATAAAACAAAATAAAATCAATAAATAATAATGTCATAGACTTAAAGTCATACCTTTGAAGTCATAATGCATTGCAAGTGTTATTAGGGAATGTTGTGCTGTGTTTTCAAGCGCTTCAATGTGACAGCGGGTGCGTTCACGGAGATCAAGAGCAGCCGCCGCAGGGGAGGGATACCATGGTAAATAGGTTACCTATTTACCATGGTATCTCTCCCCTGGGTGCGTTGTGTTTTGCTGAGCAGGAAAGCAGCGGGCGGGATGGCGAGCTTGTCCTGCTGCTCCAACACAAGCTACCTTAAGAGCCGGTACGATGCGGGCAATGGGTAAAGTTCGTGAGGAGTACTGCATAAAAAAAAACGAGTGTGTTGTCGTGGCAGTTGGTGATCAAAGAAATAAAACAAAATAAAATCAATAAATAATAATGTCATAGACTTAAAGTCATACCTTTGAAGTCATAATGCATTGCAAGTGTTATTAGGGAATGTTGTGCTGTGTTTTCAAGCGCTTCAATGTGACAGCGGGTGCGTTCACGGAGATCAAGAGCAGCCGCCGCAGGGGAGGGATACCATGGTAAATAGGTTACCTATTTACCATGGTATCTCTCCCCTGGGTGCGTTGTGTTTTGCTAAGCAGGAAAGCAGCGGGCGGGATGGCGAGCTTGTCCTGCTGCTCCAACACAAGCTACCTTAAGAGCCGGTACGATGCGGTCAATGGGTGAAGTTCGTCAGGAGTACTGCATAAAAAAAAAAGACGAGTGTGTTGTCGTGGCAGTTGGTGATCAAAGAAATAAAACAAAATAAAATCAAAAAATAATAATGTCATAGACTTAAAGTCATACCTTTGAAGTCATAATGCATTGCAAGTGTTATTAGGGAATGTTGTGCTGTGTTTTCAAGCGCTTCAATGTGACAGCGGGTGCGTTCACGGAGATCAAGAGCAGCCGCCGCAGGGGAGGGATACCATGGTAAATAGGTTACCTATTTACCATGGTATCTCTCCCCTGGGTGCGTTGTGTTTTGCTGAGCAGGAAAGCAGCGGGCGGGATGGCGAGCTTGTCCTGCTGCTCCAACACAAGCTACCTTAAGAGCCGGTACGATGCGGTCAATGGGTGAAGTTCGTCAGGAGTACTGCATGAAAAAAAAAAAAAAACGAGTGTGTTGTCGTGGCAGTTGGTGATCAAAGAAATAAAACAAAATAAAATCAATAAATAATAATGTCATAGACTTAAAGTCATACCTTTGAAGTCATAATGCATTGCAAGTGTTATTAGGGAATGTTGTGCTGTGTTTTCAAGCGCTTCAATGTGACAGCGGGTGCGTTCACGGAGATCAAGAGCAGCCGCCGCAGGGGAGGGATACCATGGTAAATAGGTTACCTATTTACCATGGTATCTCTCCCCTGGGTGCGTTGTGTTTTGGTGAGCAGGAAAGCAGCGGGCGGGATGGCGAGCTTGTCCTGCTGCTCCAACACAAGCTACCTTAAGAGCCGGTACGATGCGGTCAATGGGTGAAGTTCGTCAGGAGTACTGCATAAAAAAAAAAAAACGAGTGTGTTGTCGTGGCAGTTGGTGATCAAAGAAATAAAACAAAATAAAATCAATAAATAATAATGTCATAGACTTAAAGTCATACCTTTGAAGTCATAATGCATTGCAAGTGTTATTAGGGAATGTTGTGCTGTGTTTTCAAGCGCTTCAATGTGACAGCGGGTGCGTTCACGGAGATCAAGAGCAGCCGGAGATCAAGAGCAGCCGCCGCAGGGGAGGGATACCATGGTAAATAGGTTACCTATTTCCCATGGTATCTCTCCCCTGGGTGCGTTGTGTTTTGGTGAGCAGGAAAGCAGCGGGCGGGATGGCGAGCTTGTCCTGCTGCTCCAACACAAGCTACCTTAAGAGCCGGTACGATGCGGTCAATGGGTGAAGTTCGTCAGGAGTACTGCATAAAAAAAAAAAACGAGTGTGTTGTCGTGGCAGTTGGTGATCAAAGAAATAAAACAAAATAAAATCAATAAATAATAATGTCATAGACTTAAAGTCATACCTTTGAAGTCATAATGCATTGCAAGTGTTATTAGGGAATGTTGTGCTGTGTTTTCAAGCGCTTCAATGTGACAGCGGGTGCGTTCACGGAGATCAAGAGCAGCCGCCGCAGGGGAGGGATACCATGGTAAATAGGTCTATTTACCATGGTATCTCTCCCCTGGGTGCGTTGTGTTTTGCTGAGCAGGAAAGCAGCGGGCGGGATGGCGAGCTTGTCCTGCTGCTCCAACACAAGCTACCTTAAGAGCCGGTACGATGCGGTCAATGGGTGGTTCGTGAGGAGTACTGCATAAAAAAAAACGAGTGTGTTGTCGTGGCAGTTGGTGATCAAAGAAATAAAACAAAATAAAATCAATAAATAATAATGTCATAGACTTAAAGTCATACCTTTGAAGTCATAATGCATTGCAAGTGTTATTAGGGAATGTTGTGCTGTGTTTTCAAGCGCTTCAATGTGACAGCGGGTGCGTTCACGGAGATCAAGAGCAGTCGCCGCAGGGGAGGGATACCATGGTAAATAGGTTATCTATTTACCATGGTATCTCTCCCCTGGGTGCGTTGTGTTTTGCTAAGCAGGAAAGCAGCGGGCGGGATGGCGAGCTTGTCCTGCTGCTCCAACAAAAGCTACCTTAAGAGGCGGTACGATGCTGTCAATGGGTGAAGTTCGTCAGGAGTACTGCATAAAAAAAAAAAGACGAGTGTGTTGTCGTGGCAGTTGGTGATCAAAGAAATAAAACAAAATAAAATCAATAAATAATAATGTCATAGACTTAAAGTCAAACCTTTGAAGTCATAATGCATTGCAAGTGTTATTAGGGAATGTTGTGCTGTGTTTTCAAGCGCTTCAATGTGACAGCGGGTGCGTTCACGGAGATCAAGAGCAGCCGGAGATCAAGAGAGCAGCCGCCGCAGGGGAGGGATACCATGGTAAATAGGTTACCATGGTAAATAGGTTACCTATTTACCATGGTATCTCACCCCTGGGTGCGTTGTGTTTTGCTGAGCAGGAAAGCAGCGGGCGGGATGGCGAGCTTGTCCTGCTGCTCCAACACAAGCTACCTTAAGAGCCGGTACGATGCGGTCAATGGGTGGTTCGTCAGGAGTACTGCATAAAAAAAAAAACGAGTGTGTTGTCGTGGCAGTTGGTGATCAAAGAAATAAAACAAAATAAAATCAATAAATAATAATGTCATAGACTTAAAGTCATACCTTTGAAGTCATAATGCATTGCAAGTGATATTAGGGAATGTTGTGCTGTGTTTTCAAGCGCTTCAATGTGACAGCGGGTGCGTTCACGGAGATCAAGAGCAGCCGCCGCAGGGGAGGGATACCACGGTAAATAGGTCTATTTACCATGGTATCTCTCCCCTGGGTGCGTTGTGTTTTGCTGAGCAGGAAAGCAGCGGGCGGGATGGCGAGCTTGTCCTGCTGCTCCAACACAAGCTACCTTAAAAGCCGGTAGGATGCGGTCAATGGGTGAAGTTCGTGAGGAGTACTGCATAAAAAAAAAAAAAAAACGAGTGTGTTGTCGTGGCTGTTGGTGATCAAAGAAATAAAACAAAATAAAATCAATAAATAATAATGTCATAGACTTAAAGTCATACCTTTGAAGTCATAATGCATTGCAAGTGTTATTAGGGAATGTTGTGCTGTGTTTTCAAGCGCTTCAATGTGACAGCGGGTGCGTTCACGGAGATCAAGAGCAGCCGCCGCAGGGGAGGGATACCATGGTAAATAGGTTACCTATTTCCCATGGTATCTCTCCCCTGGGTGCGTTGTGTTTTGCTGAGCAGGAAAGCAGCGGGCGGGATGGCGAGCTTGTCCTGCTGCTCCAACACAAGCTACCTTAAGAGCCGGTACGATGCGGTCAATGGGTGAAGTTCGTCAGGAGTACTGCATAAAAAAAAAAAGACGAGTGTGTTGTCGTGGCAGTTGGTGATCAAAGAAATAAAACAAAATAAAATCAATAAATAATAATGTCATAGACTTAAAGTCAAACCTTTGAAGTCATAATGCATTGCAAGTGTTATTAGGGAATGTTGTGCTGTGTTTTCAAGCGCTTCAATGTGACAGCGGGTGCGTTCACGGAGATCAAGAGCAGCCGGAGATCAAGAGAGCAGCCGCCGCAGGGGAGGGATACCATGGTAAATAGGTTACCATGGTAAATAGGTTACCTATTTACAATGGTATCTCTCCCCTGGGTGCGTTGTGTTTTGCTGAGCAGGAAAGCAGCGGGCGGGATGGCGAGCTTGTCCTGCTGCTCCAACACAAGCTACCTTAAGAGCCGGTACGATGCGGTCAATGGGTGGTTCGTCAGGAGTACTGCATAAAAAAAAAAACGAGTGTGTTGTCGTGGCAGTTGGTGATCAAAGAAATAAAACAAAATAAAATCAATAAATAATAATGTCATAGACTTAAAGTCATACCTTTGAAGTCATAATGCATTGCAAGTGATATTAGGGAATGTTGTGCTGTGTTTTCAAGCGCTTCAATGTGACAGCGGGTGCGTTCACGGAGATCAAGAGCAGCCGCCGCAGGGGAGGGATACCACGGTAAATAGGTCTATTTACCATGGTATCTCTCCCCTGGGTGCGTTGTGTTTTGCTGAGCAGGAAAGCAGCGGGCGGGATGGCGAGCTTGTCCTGCTGCTCCAACACAAGCTACCTTAAAAGCCGGTAGGATGCGGTCAATGGGTGAAGTTCGTGAGGAGTACTGCATAAAAAAAAAAAAAAAAACGAGTGTGTTGTCGTGGCTGTTGGTGATCAAAGAAATAAAACAAAATAAAATCAATAAATAATAATGTCATAGACTTAAAGTCATACCTTTGAAGTCATAATGCATTGCAAGTGTTATTAGGGAATGTTGTGCTGTGTTTTCAAGCGCTTCAATGTGACAGCGGGTGCGTTCACGGAGATCAAGAGCAGCCGCCGCAGGGGAGGGATACCATGGTAAATAGGTTACCTATTTACCATGGTATCTCTCCCCTGGGTGCGTTGTGTTTTGCTGAGCAGGAAAGCAGCGGGCGGGATGGCGAGCTTGTCCTGCTGCTCCAACACAAGCTACCTTAAAAGCCGGTAGGATGCGGTCAATGGGTGAAGTTCGTGAGGAGTACTGCATAAAAAAAAAAAAAAAACGAGTGTGTTGTCGTGGCTGTTGGTGATCAAAGAAATAAAACAAAATAAAATCAATAAATAATAATGTCATAGACTTAAAGTCATACCTTTGAAGTCATAATGCATTGCAAGTGTTATTAGGGAATGTTGTGCTGTGTTTTCAAGCGCTTCAATGTGACAGCGGGTGCGTTCACGGAGATCAAGAGCAGCCGCCGCAGGGGAGGGATACCATGGTAAATAGGTTACCTATTTCCCATGGTATCTCTCCCCTGGGTGCGTTGTGTTTTGCTGAGCAGGAAAGCAGCGGGCGGGATGGCGAGCTTGTCCTGCTGCTCCAACACAAGCTACCTTAAGAGCCGGTACGATGCGGTCAATGGGTGAAGTTCGTCAGGAGTACTGCATAAAAAAAAAAAAACGAGTGTGTTGTCGTGGCAGTTGGTGATCAAAGAAATAAAACAAAATAAAATCAATAAATAATAATGTCATAGACTTAAAGTCATACCTTTGAAGTCATAATGCATTGCAAGTGTTATTAGGGAATGTTGTGCTGTGTTTTCAAGCGCTTCAATGTGACAGCGGGTGCGTTCACGGAGATCAAGAGCAGCCGCAGCAGGGGAGGGATACCATGGTAAATAGGTTACCTATTTACCATGGTATCTCTCCCCTGGGTGCGTTGTGTTTTGGTGAGCAGGAAAGCAGCGGGCGGGATGGCGAGCTTGTCCTGCTGCTCCAACACAAGCTACCTTAAGAGCCGGTACGATGCGGTCAATGGGTGAAGTTCGTCAGGAGTACTGCATAAAAAAAAAAACGAGTGTGTTGTCGTGGCAGTTGGTGATCAAAGAAATAAAACAAAATAAAATCAATAAATAATAATGTCATAGACTTAAAGTCATACCTTTGAAGTCATAATGCATTGCAAGTGTTATTAGGGAATGTTGTGCTGTGTTTTCAAGCGCTTCAATGTGACAGCGGGTGCGTTCACGGAGATCAAGAGCAGCCGCCGCAGGGGAGGGATACCATGGTAAATAGGTCTATTTACCATGGTATCTCTCCCCTGGGTGCGTTGTGTTTTGCTGAGCAGGAAAGCAGCGGGCGGGATGGCGAGCTTGTCCTGCTGCTCCAACACAAGCTACCTTAAAAGCCGGTAGGATGCGGTCAATGGGTGAAGTTCGTGAGGAGTACTGCATAAAAAAAAAAAAAAACGAGTGTGTTGTCGTGGCAGTTGGTGATCAAAGAAATAAAACAAAATAAAATCAATAAATAATAATGTCATAGACTTAAAGTCATACCTTTGAAGTCATAATGCATTGCAAGTGTTATTAGGGAATTTGTTTTCAAGCGCTTCAATGTGACAGCGGGTGCGTTCACGGAGATCAAGAGCAGTCGGAGATCAAGAGCAGCCGCCGCAGGGGAGGGATACCATGGTAAATAGGTTACCTATTTACCATGGTATCTCTCCCCTGGGTGCGTTGTGTTTTGGTGAGCAGGAAAGCAGCGGGCGGGATGGCGAGCATGTCCTGCTGCTCCAACACAAGCTACCTTAAGAGCCGGTACGATGCGGGCAATGGGTAAAGTTCGTCAGGAGTACTGCATAAAAAAAAAAAAAAACGAGTGTGTTGTCGTGGCAGTTGGTGATCAAAGAAATAAAACAAAATAAAATCAATAAATAATAATGTCATAGACTTAAAGTCATACCTTTGAAGTCATAATGCATTGCAAGTGTTATTAGGGAATGTTGTGCTGTGTTTTCAAGCGCTTCAATGTGACAGCGGGTGCGTTCACGGAGATCAAGAGCAGCCGCCGCAGGGGAGGGATACCATGGTAAATAGGTTACCTATTTACCATGGTATCTCTCCCCTGGGTGCGTTGTGTTTTGGTGAGCAGGAAAGCAGCGGGCGGGATGGCGAGCATGTCCTGCTGCTCCAACACAAGCTACCTTAAGAGCCGGTACGATGCGGGCAATGGGTAAAGTTCGTCAGGAGTACTGCATAAAAAAAAAAAAAAACGAGTGTGTTGTCGTGGCAGTTGGTGATCAAAGAAATAAAACAAAATAAAATCAATAAATAATAATGTCATAGACTTAAAGTCATACCTTTGAAGTCATAATGCATTGCAAGTGTTATTAGGGAATGTTGTGCTGTGTTTTCAAGCGCTTCAATGTGACAGCGGGTGCGTTCACGGAGATCAAGAGCAGCCGCCGCAGGGGAGGGATACCATGGTAAATAGGTTACCTATTTACCATGGTATCTCTCCCCTGGGTGCGTTGTGTTTTGCTGAGCAGGAAAGCAGCGGGCGGGATGGCGAGCTTGTCCTGCTGCTCCAACACAAGCTACCTTAAGAGCCGGTACGATGCGGTCAATGGGTGAAGTTCGTCAGGAGTACTGCATAAAAAAAAAAACGAGTGTGTTGTCGTGGCAGTTGGTGATCAAAGAAATAAAACAAAATAAAATCAATAAATAATAATGTCATAGACTTAAAGTCATACCTTTGAAGTCATAATGCATTGCAAGTGTTATTAGGGAATGTTGTGCTGTGTTTTCAAGCGCTTCAATGTGACAGCGGGTGCGTTCACGGAGATCAAGAGCAGCCGCCGCAGGGGAGGGATACCACGGTAAATAGGTCTATTTACCATGGTATCTCTCCCCTGGGTGCGTTGTGTTTTGCTGAGCAGGAAAGCAGCGGGCGGGATGGCGAGCTTGTCCTGCTGCTCCAACACAAGCTACCTTAAAAGCCGGTAGGATGCGGTCAATGGGTGAAGTTCGTGAGGAGTACTGCATAAAAAAAAAAAAAAAACGAGTGTGTTGTCGTGGCAGTTGGTGATCAAAGAAATAAAACAAAATAAAATCAATAAATAATAATGTCATAGACTTAAAGTCATACCTTTGAAGTCATAATGCATTGCAAGTGTTATTAGGGAATGTTGTGCTGTGTTTTCAAGCGCTTCAATGTGACAGCGGGTGCGTTCACGGAGATCAAGAGCAGCCGCCGCAGGGGAGGGATACCATGGTAAATAGGTTACCTATTTCCCATGGTATCTCTCCCCTGGGTGCGTTGTGTTTTGCTGAGCAGGAAAGCAGCGGGCGGGATGGCGAGCTTGTCCTGCTGCTCCAACACAAGCTACCTTAAGAGCCGGTACGATGCGGTCAATGGGTGAAGTTCGTCAGGAGTACTGCATAAAAAAAAAAAAACGAGTGTGTTGTCGTGGCAGTTGGTGATCAAAGAAATAAAACAAAATAAAATCAATAAATAATAATGTCATAGACTTAAAGTCATACCTTTGAAGTCATAATGCATTGCAAGTGTTATTAGGGAATGTTGTGCTGTGTTTTCAAGCGCTTCAATGTGACAGCGGGTGCGTTCACGGAGATCAAGAGCAGCCGCCGCAGGGGAGGGATACCATGGTAAATAGGTTACCTATTTACCATGGTATCTCTCCCCTGGGTGCGTTGTGTTTTGCTGAGCAGGAAAGCAGCGGGCGGGATGGCGAGCTTGTCCTGCTGCTCCAACACAAGCTACCTTAAGAGCCGGTACGATGCGGTCAATGGGTGAAGTTCGTCAGGAGTACTGCATAAAAAAAAAAAACGAGTGTGTTGTCGTGGCAGTTGGTGATCAAAGAAATAAAACAAAATAAAATCAATAAATAATAATGTCATAGACTTAAAGTCATACCTTTGAAGTCATAATGCATTGCAAGTGTTATTAGGGAATGTTGTGCTGTGTTTTCAAGCGCTTCAATGTGACAGCGGGTGCGTTCACGGAGATCAAGAGCAGCCGCCGCAGGGGAGGGATACCATGGTAAATAGGTTACCTATTTACCATGGTATCTCTCCCCTGGGTGCGTTGTGTTTTGGTGAGCAGGAAAGCAGCGGGCGGGATGGCGAGCTTGTCCTGCTGCTCCAACACAAGCTACCTTAAGAGCCGGTACGATGCGGTCAATGGGTGAAGTTCGTGAGGAGTACTGCATAAAAAAAAAAAAAAAAACGAGTGTGTTGTCGTGGCAGTTGGTGATCAAAGAAATAAAACAAAATAAAATCAATAAATAATAATGTCATAGACTTAAAGTCATACCTTTGAAGTCATAATGCATTGCAAGTATTATTAGGGAATGTTGTGCTGTGTTTTCAAGCGCTTCAATGTGACAGCGGGTGCGTTCACGGAGATCAAGAGCAGCCGGAGAGCAAGAGCAGCCGCCGCAGGGGAGGGATACCATGGTAAATAGGTTACCTATTTACCATGGTATCTCTCCCCTGGGTGCGTTGTGTGTTGGTGAGCAGGAAAGCAGCGGGAGGGATGGCGAGCTTGTCCTGCTGCTCCAACACAAGCTACCTTAAGAGCCGGTACGATGCGGTCAATGGGTGGTTCTTCAGGAGTACTGCATAAAAAAAAAACGAGTGTGTTGTCGTGGCAGTTGGTGATCAAAGAAATAAAACAAAATAAAATCAATAAATAATAATGTCATAGACTTAAAGTCATACCTTTGAAGTCATAATGCATTGCAAGTGTTATTAGGGAATGTTGTGCTGTGTTTTCAAGCGCTTCAATGTGACAGCGGGTGCGTTCACGGAGATCAAGAGCAGCCGCCGCAGGGGAGGGATACCATGGTAAATAGGTTACCTATTTACCATGGTATCTCTCCCCTGGGTGCGTTGTGTTTTGCTGAGCAGGAAAGCAGCGGGCGGGATGGCGAGCTTGTCCTGCTGCTCCAACACAAGCTACCTTAAGAGCCGGTACGATGCGGTCAATGGGTGAAGTTCGTCAGGAGTACTGCATAAAAAAAAAAACGAGTGTGTTGTCGTGGCAGTTGGTGATCAAAGAAATAAAACAAAATAAAATCAATAAATAATAATGTCATAGACTTAAAGTCATACCTTTGAAGTCATAATGCATTGCAAGTGTTATTAGGGAATGTTGTGCTGTGTTTTCAAGCGCTTCAATGTGACAGCGGGTGCGTTCACGGAGATCAAGAGCAGCCGCCGCAGGGGAGGGATACCACGGTAAATAGGTCTATTTACCATGGTATCTCTCCCCTGGGTGCGTTGTGTTTTGCTGAGCAGGAAAGCAGCGGGCGGGATGGCGAGCTTGTCCTGCTGCTCCAACACAAGCTACCTTAAAAGCCGGTAGGATGCGGTCAATAGGTGAAGTTCGTGAGGAGTACTGCATAAAAAAAAAAAAAAAACGAGTGTGTTGTCGTGGCAGTTGGTGATCAAAGAAATAAAACAAAATAAAATCAATAAATAATAATGTCATAGACTTAAAGTCATACCTTTGAAGTCATAATGCATTGCAAGTGTTATTAGGGAATGTTGTGCTGTGTTTTCAAGCGCTTCAATGTGACAGCGGGTGCGTTCACGGAGATCAAGAGCAGCCGGAGATCAAGAGAGCAGCCGCCGCAGGGGAGGGATACCATGGTAAATAGGTTACCTATTTACCATGGTATCTCTCCCCTGGGTGCGTTGTGTTTTGCTGAGCAGGAAAGCAGCGGGCGGGATGGCGAGCTTGTCCTGCTGCTCCAACACAAGCTACCTTAAGAGCCGGTACGATGCGGGCAATGGGTAAAGTTCGTCAGGAGTACTGCATAAAAAAAACGAGTGTTTTGTCGTGGCAGTTGGTGATCAAAGAAATAAAACAAAATAAAATCAATAAATAATAATGTCATAGACTTAAAGTCATACCTTTGAAGTCATAATGCATTGCAAGTGTTATTAGGGAATGTTGTGCTGTGTTTTCAAGCGCTTCAATGTGACAGCGGGTGCGTTCACGGAGATCAAGAGCAGCCGCCGCAGGGGAGGGATACCACGGTAAATAGGTCTATTTACCATGGTATCTCTCCCCTGGGTGCGTTGTGTTTTGCTGAGCAGGAAAGCAGCGGGCGGGATGGCGAGCTTGTCCTGCTGCTCCAACACAAGCTACCTTAAAAGCCGGTAGGATGCGGTCAATGGGTGAAGTTCGTGAGGAGTACTGCATAAAAAAAAAAAAAAAACGAGTGTGTTGTCGTGGCAGTTGGTGATCAAAGAAATAAAACAAAATAAAATCAATAAATAATAATGTCATAGACTTAAAGTCATACCTTTGAAGTCATAATGCATTGCAAGTGTTATTAGGGAATGTTGTGCTGTGTTTTCAAGCGCTTCAATGTGACAGCGGGTGCGTTCACGGAGATCAAGAGCAGCCGGAGATCAAGAGCAGCCGCCGCAGGGGAGGGATACCATGGTAAATAGGTTACCTATTTACCATGGTATCTCTCCCCTGGGTGCGTTGTGTTTTGGTGAGCAGGAAAGCAGCGGGCGGGATGGCGAGCTTGTCCTGCTGCTCCAACACAAGCTACCTTAAGAGCCGGTACGATGCGGTCAATGGGTGGTTCGTCAGGAGTACTGCATAAAAAAAAAAACGAGTGTGTTGTCCTGGCAGTTGGTGATCAAAGAAATAAAACAAAATAAAATCAATAAATAATAATGTCATAGACTTAAAGTCATACCTTTGAAGTCATAATGCATTGCAAGTGTTATTAGGGAATGTTGTGCTGTGTTTTCAAGCGCTTCAATGTGACAGCGGGTGCGTTCACGGAGATCAAGAGCAGCCGCCGCAGGGGAGGGATACCATGGTAAATAGGTTACCTATTTACCATGGTATCTCTCCCCTGGGTGCGTTGTGTTTTGCTGAGCAGGAAAGCAGCGGGCGGGATGGCGAGCTTGTCCTGCTGCTCCAACACAAGCTACCTTAAGAGCCGGTACGATGCGGGCAATGGGTAAAGTTCGTCAGGAGTACTGCATAAAAAAAAAAAAACGAGTGTGTTGTCGTGGCAGTTGGTGATCAAAGAAATAAAACAAAATAAAATCAATAAATAATAATGTCATAGACTTAAAGTCATACCTTTGAAGTCATAATGCATTGCAAGTGTTATTAGGGAATGTTGTGCTGTGTTTTCAAGCGCTTCAATGTGACAGCGGGTGCGTTCACGGAGATCAAGAGCAGCCGGAGATCAAGAGCAGCCGCCGCAGGGGAGGGATACCATGGTAAATAGGTTACCTATTTACCATGGTATCTCTCCCCTGGGTGCGTTGTGTTTTGCTGAGCAGGAAAGCAGCGGGCGGGATGGCGAGCATGTCCTGCTGCTCCAACACAAGCTACCTTAAGAGCCGGTACGATGCGGGCAATGGGTAAAGTTCGTCAGGAGTACTGCATAAAAAAAACGAGTGTGTTGTCGTGGCAGTTGGTGATCAAAGAAATAAAACAAAATAAAATCAATAAATAATAATGTCATAGACTTAAAGTCATACCTTTGAAGTCATAATGCATTGCAAGTGTTATTAGGGAATGTTGTGCTGTGTTTTCAAGCGCTTCAATGTGACAGCGGGTGCGTTCACGGAGATCAAGAGCAGCCGCCGCAGGGGAGGGATACCATGGTAAAAAGGTTACCTATTTACCATGGTATCTCTCCCCTGGGTGCGTTGTGTTTTGCTAAGCAGGAAAGCAGCGGGCGGGATGGCGAGCTTGTCCTGCTGCTCCAACACAAGCTACCTTAAGAGCCGGTACGATGCGGTCAATGGGTGAAGTTCGTCAGGAGTACTGCATAAAAAAAAAAAAAACGAGTGTGTTGTCGTGGCAGTTGGTGATCAAAGAAATAAAACAAAATAAAATCAATAAATAATAATGTCATAGACTTAAAGTCATACCTTTGAAGTCATAATGCATTGCAAGTGTTATTAGGGAATGTTGTGCTGTGTTTTCAAGCGCTTCAATGTGACAGCGGGTGCGTTCACGGAGATCAAGAGCAGCCGGAGATCAAGAGAGCAGCCGCCGCAGGGGAGGGATACCATGGTAAATAGGTTACCTATTTACCATGGTATCTCTCCCCTGGGTGCGTTGTGTTTTGCTGAGCAGGAAAGCAGCGGGCGGGATGGCGAGCTTGTCCTGCTGCTCCAACACAAGCTACCTTAAGAGCCGGTACGATGCGGTCAATGGGTGGTTCGTCAGGAGTACTGCATAAAAAAAAAACGAGTGTGTTGTCGTGGCAGTTGGTGATCAAAGAAATAAAACAAAATAAAATCAATAAATAATAATGTCATAGACTTAAAGTCATACCTTTGAAGTCATAATGCATTGCAAGTGTTATTAGGGAATGTTGTGCTGTGTTTTCAAGCGCTTCAATGTGACAGCGGGTGCGTTCACGGAGATCAAGAGCAGCCGCCGCAGGGGAGGGATACCATGGTAAATAGGTTACCTATTTACCATGGTATCTCTCCCCTGGGTGCGTTGTGTTTTGGTGAGCAGGAAAGCAGCGGGCGGGATGGCGAGCTTGTCCTGCTGCTCCAACACAAGCTACCTTAAGTGCCGGTACGATGCGGTCAATGGGTGGTTCGTCAGGAGTACTGCATAAAAAAAAAACGAGTGTGTTGTCGTGGCAGTTGGTGATCAAAGAAATAAAACAAAATAAAATCAATAAATAATAATGTCATAGACTTAAAGTCATACCTTTGAAGTCATAATGCATTGCAAGTGTTATTAGGGAATGTTGTGCTGTGTTTTCAAGCGCTTCAATGTGACAGCGGGTGCGTTCACGGAGATCAAGAGCAGCCGGGGGATACCATGGTAAATAGGTTACCTATTTACCATGGTATCTCTCCCCTGGGTGCGTTGTGTTTTGGTGAGCAGGAAGCAGCGGGCGGGATGGCGAGCTTGTCCTGCTGCTCCAACACAAGCTACCTTAAGAGCCGGTACGATGCGGTCAATGGGTGAAGTTCGTCAGGAGTACTGCATAAAAAAAAAAAACGAGTGTGTTGTCGTGGCAGTTGGTGATCAAAGAAATAAAACAAAATAAAATCAATAAATAATAATGTCATAGACTTAAAGTCATACCTTTGAAGTCATAATGCATTGCAAGTGTTATTAGGGAATGTTGTGCTGTGTTTTCAAGCGCTTCAATGTGACAGCGGGTGCGTTCACGGAGATCAAGAGCAGCCGCCGCAGGGGAGGGATACCATGGTAAATAGGTCTATTTACCATGGTATCTCTCCCCTGGGTGCGTTGTGTTTTGCTGAGCAGGAAAGCAGCGGGCGGGATGGCGAGCTTGTCCTGCTGCTCCAACACAAGCTACCTTAAGAGCCGGTACGATGCGGTCAATGGGTGGTTCGTCAGGAGTACTGCATAAAAAAAAAAACGAGTGTGTTGTCGTGGCAGTTGGTGATCAAAGAAATAAAACAAAATAAAATCAATAAATAATAATGTCATAGACTTAAAGTCATACCTTTGAAGTCATAATGCATTGCAAGTGTTATTAGGGAATGTTGTGCTGTGTTTTCAAGCGCTTCAATGTGACAGCGGGTGCGTTCACGGAGATCAAGAGCAGCCGCCGCAGGGGAGGGATACCATGGTAAATAGGTTACCTATTTACCATGGTATCTCTCCCCTGGGTGCGTTGTGTTTTGGTGAGCAGGAAAGCAGCGGGCGGGATGGCGAGCTTGTCCTGCTGCTCCAACACAAGCTACCTAAGAGCCGGTACGATGCGGTCAATGGGTGGTTCGTCAGGAGTACTGCATAAAAAAAAAAACGAGTGTGTTGTCGTGGCAGTTGGTGATCAAAGAAATAAAACAAAATAAAATCAATAAATAATAATGTCATAGACTTAAAGTCATACCTTTGAAGTCATAATGCATTGCAAGTGTTATTAGGGAATGTTGTGCTGTGTTTTCAAGCGCTTCAATGTGACAGCGGGTGCGTTCACGGAGATCAAGAGCAGCCGCCGCAGGGGAGGGATACCATGGTAAATAGGTTACCTATTTACCATGGTATCTCTCCCCTGGGTGCGTTGTGTTTTGGTGAGCAGGAAAGCAGCGGGCGGGATGGCGAGCTTGTCCTGCTGCTCCAACACAAGCTACCTTAAGAGCCGGTAGGATGCGGTCAATGGGTGAAGTTCGTGAGGAGTACTGCATAAAAAAAAAAAAAACGAGTGTGTTGTCGTGGCAGTTGGTGATCAAAGAAATAAAACAAAATAAAATCAATAAATAATAATGTCATAGACTTAAAGTCATACCTTTGAAGTCATAATGCATTGCAAGTGTTATTAGGGAATGTTGTGCTGTGTTTTCAAGCGCTTCAATGTGACAGCGGGTGCGTTCACGGAGATCAAGAGCAGCCGGAGATCAAGAGCAGCCGCCGCAGGGGAGGGATACCATGGTAAATAGGTTACCTATTTACCATGGTATCTCTCCCCTGGGTGCGTTGTGTTTTGGTGAGCAGGAAAGCAGCGGGCGGGATGGCGAGCTTGTCCTGCTGCTCCAACACAAGCTACCTTAAGAGCCGGTACGATGCGGGCAATGGGTAAAGTTCGTCAGGAGTACTGCATAAAAAAAAACGAGTGTGTTGTCGTGGCAGTTGGTGATCAAAGAAATAAAACAAAATAAAATCAATAAATAATAATGTCATAGACTTAAAGTCATACCTTTGAAGTCATAATGCATTGCAAGTGTTATTAGGGAATGTTGTGCTGTGTTTTCAAGCGCTTCAATGTGACAGCGGGTGCGTTCACGGAGATCAAGAGCAGCCGCCGCAGGGGAGGGATACCATGGTAAATAGGTTACCTATTTCCCATGGTATCTCTCCCCTGGGTGCGTTGTGTTTTGCTGAGCAGGAAAGCAGCGGGCGGGATGGCGAGCTTGTCCTGCTGCTCCAACACAAGCTACCTTAAGAGCCGGTAGGATGCGGTCAATGGGTGAAGTTCGTGAGGAGTACTGCATAAAAAAAAAAAAACGAGTGTGTTGTCGTGGCAGTTGGTGATCAAAGAAATAAAACAAAATAAAATCAATAAATAATAATGTCATAGACTTAAAGTCATACCTTTGAAGTCATAATGCATTGCAAGTGTTATTAGGGAATGTTGTGCTGTGTTTTCAAGCGCTTCAATGTGACAGCGGGTGCGTTCACGGAGATCAAGAGCAGCCGGAGATCAAGAGCAGCCGCCGCAGGGGAGGGATACCATGGTAAATAGGTTACCTATTTACCATGGTATCTCTCCCCTGGGTGCGTTGTGTTTTGGTGAGCAGGAAAGCAGCGGGCGGGATGGCGAGCTTGTCCTGCTGCTCCAACACAAGCTACCTTAAGAGCCGGTACGATGCGGTCAATGGGTGGTTCGTCAGGAGTACTGCATAAAAAAAAAAACGAGTGTGTTGTCGTGGCAGTTGGTGATCAAAGAAATAAAACAAAATAAAATCAATAAATAATAATGTCATAGACTTAAAGTCATACCTTTGAAGTCATAATGCATTGCAAGTGTTATTAGGGAATGTTGTGCTGTGTTTTCAAGCGCTTCAATGTGACAGCGGGTGCGTTCACGGAGATCAAGAGCAGCCGCCGCAGGGGAGGGATACCATGGTTAATAGGTTACCTTGGTAAATAGGTTACCTATTTACCATGGTATCTCTCCCCTGGGTGCGTTGTGTTTTGCTAAGCAGGAAAGCAGCGGGCGGGATGGCGAGCTTGTCCTGCTGCTCCAACACAAGCTACCTTAAGAGCCGGTACGATGCGGTCAATGGGTGAAGTTCGTCAGGAGTACTGCATAAAAAAAAAAAAACGAGTGTGTTGTGGTGGCAGTTGGTGATCAAAGAAATAAAACAAAATAAAATCAATAAATAATAATGTCATAGACTTAAAGTCATACCTTTGAAGTCATAATGCATTGCAAGTGTTATTAGGGAATGTTGTGCTGTGTTTTCAAGCGCTTCAATGTGACAGCGGGTGCGTTCACGGAGATCAAGAGCAGCCGCCGCAGGGGAGGGATACCATGGTAAATAGGTTACCTATTTACCATGGTATCTCTCCCCTGGGTGCGTTGTGTTTTGCTGAGCAGGAAAGCAGCGGGCGGGATGGCGAGCTTGTCCTGCTGCTCCAACACAAGCTACCTTAAGAGCCGGTAGGATGCGGTCAATGGGTGAAGTTCGTGATGATTACTGCATAAAAAAAAAAAAACGAGTGTGTTGTCGTGGCAGTTGGTGATCAAAGAAATAAAACAAAATAAAATCAAAAAATAATAATGTCATAGACTTAAAGTCATACCTTTGAAGTCATAATGCATTGCAAGTGTTATTAGGGAATGTTGTGCTGTGTTTTCAAGCGCTTCAATGTGACAGCGGGTGCGTTCACGGAGATCAAGAGCAGCCGCCGCAGGGGAGGGATACCATGGTAAATAGGTTACCTATTTACCATGGTATCTCTCCCCTGGGTGCGTTGTGTTTTGGTGAGCAGGAAAGCAGCGGGCGGGATGGCGAGCTTGTCCTGCTGCTCCAACACAAGCTACCTTAAGAGCCGGTACAATGCGGGCAATGGGTAAAGTTCGTCAGGAGTACTGCATAAAAAAAAACGAGTGTGTTGTCGTGGCAGTTGGTGATCAAAGAAATAAAACAAAATAAAATCAATAAATAATAATGTCATAGACTTAAAGTCATACCTTTGAAGTCATAATGCATTGCAAGTGTTATTAGGGAATGTTGTGCTGTGTTTTCAAGCGCTTCAATGTGACAGCGGGTGCGTTCACGGAGATCAAGAGCAGCCGCCGCAGGGGAGGGATACCATGGTAAATAGGTTACCTTGGTAAATAGGTTACCTATTTACCATGGTATCTCTCCCCTGGGTGCGTTGTGTTTTGCTAAGCAGGAAAGCAGCGGGCGGGATGGCGAGCTTGTCCTGCTGCTCCAACACAAGCTACCTTAAGAGCCGGTAGCATGCGGTCAATGGGTGAAGTTCGTGAGGAGTACTGCATAAAAAAAAAAAAAAAACGAGTGTGTTGTCGTGGCAGTTGGTGATCAAAGAAATAAAACAAAATAAAATCAATAAATAATAATGTCATAGACTTAAAGTCATACCTTTGAAGTCATAATGCATTGCAAGTGTTATTAGGGAATTTGTTTTCAAGCGCTTCAATGTGACAGCGGGTGCGTTCACGGAGATCAAGAGCAGTCGGAGATCAAGAGCAGCCGCCGCAGGGGAGGGATACCATGGTAAATAGGTTACCTATTTACCATGGTATCTCTCCCCTGGGTGCGTTGTGTTTTGGTGAGCAGGAAAGCAGCGGGCGGGATGGCGAGCTTGTCCTGCTGCTCCAACACAAACTACCTTAAGAGCCGGTACGATGCGGGCAAAGGGTAAAGTTCGTGAGGAGTACTGCATAAAAAAAAAAAAAACGAGTGTGTTGTCGTGGCAGTTGGTGATCAAAGAAATAAAACAAAATAAAATCAATAAATAATAATGTCATAGACTTAAAGTCATACCTTTGAAGTCATAATGCATTGCAAGTGTTATTAGGGAATTTGTTTTCAAGCGCTTCAATGTGACAGCGGGTGCGTTCACGGAGATCAAGAGCAGTCGGAGATCAAGAGCAGCCGCCGCAGGAGAGGGATACCATGGTAAATAGGTTACCTATTTACCATGGTATCTCTCCCCTGGGTGCGTTGTGTTTTGGTGAGCAGGAAAGCAGCGGGCGGGATGGCGAGCTTGTCCTGCTGCTCCAACACAAGCTACCTTAAGAGCCGGTACGATGCGGTCAATGGGTGAAGTTCGTCAGGAGTACTGCATAAAAAAAAAAAAAACGAGTGTGTTGTCGTGGCAGTTGGTGATCAAAGAAATAAAACAAAATAAAATCAATAAATAATAATGTCATAGACTTAAAGTCATACCTTTGAAGTCATAATGCATTGCAAGTGTTATTAGGGAATGTTGTGCTGTGTTTTCAAGCGCTTCAATGTGACAGCGGGTGCGTTCACGGAGATCAAGAGCAGCCGCCGCAGGGGAGGGATACCATGGTAAATAGGTTACCTATTTCCCATGGTATCTCTCCCCTGGGTGCGTTGTGTTTTGCTGAGCAGGAAAGCAGCGGGCGGGATGGCGAGCTTGTCCTGCTGCTCCAACACAAGCTACCTTAAGAGCCGGTAGGATGCGGTCAATGGGTGATGTTCGTGAGGAGTACTGCATAAAAAAAAAAAACGAGTGTGTTGTCGTGGCAGTTGGTGATCAAAGAAATAAAACAAAATAAAATCAATAAATAATAATGTCATAGACTTAAAGTCATACCTTTGAAGTCATAATGCATTGCAAGTGTTATTAGGGAATGTTGTGCTGTGTTTTCAAGCGCTTCAATGTGACAGCGGGTGCGTTCACGGAGATCAAGAGCAGCCGCCGCAGGGGAGGGATACCATGGTAAATAGGTTACCTATTTCCCATGGTATCTCTCCCCTGGGTGCGTTGTGTTTTGCTGAGCAGGAAAGCAGCGGGCGGGATGGCGAGCTTGTCCTGCTGCTCCAACACAAGCTACCTTAAGAGCCGGTAGGATGCGGTCAATGGGTGAAGTTCGTGAGGAGTACTGCATAAAAAAAAAAACGAGTGTGTTGTCGTGGCAGTTGGTGATCAAAGAAATAAAACAAAATAAAATCAATAAATAATAATGTCATAGACTTAAAGTCATACCTTTGAAGTCATAATGCATTGCAAGTGTTATTAGGGAATGTTGTGCTGTGTTTTCAAGCGCTTCAATGTGACAGCGGGTGCGTTCACGGAGATCAAGAGCAGCCGCCGCAGGGGAGGGATACCATGGTAAATAGGTTACCTATTTCCCATGGTATCTCTCCCCTGGGTGCGTTGTGTTTTGCTGAGCAGGAAAGCAGCGGGCGGGATGGCGAGCTTGTCCTGCTGCTCCAACACAAGCTACCTTAAGAGCCGGTAGGATGCGGTCAATGGGTGAAGTTCGTGAGGAGTACTGCATAAAAAAAAAAAAAACGAGTGTGTTGTCGTGGCAGTTGGTGATCAAAGAAATAAAACAAAATAAAATCAATAAATAATAATGTCATAGACTTAAAGTCATACCTTTGAAGTCATAATGCATTGCAAGTGTTATTAGGGAATGTTGTGCTGTGTTTTCAAGCGCTTCAATGTGACAGCGGGTGCGTTCACGGAGATCAAGAGCAGCCGGAGATCAAGAGCAGCCGCCGCAGGGGAGGGATACCATGGTAAATAGGTTACCTATTTACCATGGTATCTCTCCCCTGGGTGCGTTGTGTTTTGGTGAGCAGGAAAGCAGCGGGCGGGATGGCGAGCTTGTCCTGCTGCTCCAACACAAGCTATCTTAAGAGCCGGTAGGATGCGGGCAATGGGTAAAGTTCGTCAGGAGTACTGCATAAAAAAAAACGAGTGTGTTGTCGTGGCAGTTGGTGATCAAAGAAATAAAACAAAATAAAATCAATAAATAATAATGTCATAGACTTAAAGTCATACCTTTGAAGTCATAATGCATTGCAAGTGTTATTAGGGAATGTTGTGCTGTGTTTTCAAGCGCTTCAATGTGACAGCGGGTGCGTTCACGGAGATCAAGAGCAGCCGCCGCAGGGGAGGGATACCATGGTAAATAGGTTACCTATTTCCCATGGTATCTCTCCCCTGGGTGCGTTGTGTTTTGCTGAGCAGGAAAGCAGCGGGCGGGATGGCGAGCTTGTCCTGCTGCTCCAACACAAGCTACCTTAAGAGCCGGTACGATGCGGTCAATGGGTGGTTCGTCAGGAGTACTGCATAAAAAAAAAAACGAGTGTGTTGTCGTGGCAGTTGGTGATCAAAGAAATAAAACAAAATAAAATCAATAAATAATAATGTCATAGACTTAAAGTCATACCTTTGAAGTCATAATGCATTGCAAGTGTTATTAGGGAATGTTGTGCTGTGTTTTCAAGCGCTTCAATGTGACAGCGGGTGCGTTCACGGAGATCAAGAGCAGCCGCCGCAGGGGAGGGATACCATGGTTAATAGGTTACCTTGCATAGGTTACCTATAGGTTACCTATTTACCATGGTATCTCTCCCCTGGGTGCGTTGTGTTTTGCTAAGCAGGAAAGCAGCGGGCGGGATGGCGAGCTTGTCCTGCTGCTCCAACACAAGCTACCTTAAGAGCCGGTACGATGCGGTCAATGGGTGAAGTTCGTCAGGAGTACTGCATAAAAAAAAAAAAAAAAACGAGTGTGTTGTCGTGGCAGTTGGTGATCAAAGAAATAAAACAAAATAAAATCAATAAATAATAATGTCATAGACTTAAAGTCATACCTTTGAAGTCATAATGCATTGCAAGTGTTATTAGGGAATGTTGTGCTGTGTATTCAAGCGCTTCAATGTGACAGCGGGTGCGTTCACGGAGATCAAGAGCAGCCGCCGCAGGGGAGGGATACTATGGTAAATAGGTTACCTATTTACCATGGTATCTCTCCCCTGGGTGCGTTGTGTTTTGCTGAGCAGGAAAGCAGCGGGCGGGATGGCGAGCTTGTCCTGCTGCTCCAACACAAGCTACCTTAAGAGCCGGTACGATGCGGTCAATGGGTGAAGTTCGTGAGGAGTACTGCATAAAAAAAAAAAAACGAGTGTGTTGTCGTGGCAGTTGGTGATCAAAGAAATAAAACAAAATAAAATCAATAAATAATAATGTCATAGACTTAAAGTCATACCTTTGAAGTCATAATGCATTGCAAGTGTTATTAGGGAATGTTGTGCTGTGTTTTCAAGCGCTTCAATGTGACAGCGGGTGCGTTCACGGAGATCAAGAGCAGCCGGAGATCAAGAGCAGCCGCCGCAGGGGAGGGATACCATGGTAAATAGGTTACCTATTTACCATGGTATCTCTCCCCTGGGTGCGTTGTGTTTTGGTGAGCAGGAAAGCAGCGGGCGGGATGGCGAGCTTGTCCTGCTGCTCAAACACAAGCTACCTTAAGAGCCGGTACGATGCGGTCAATGGGTGGTTCGTCAGGAGTACTGCATAAAAAAAAAAACGAGTGTGTTGTCGTGGCAGTTGGTGATCAAAGAAATAAAACAAAATAAAATCAATAAATAATAATGTCATAGACTTAAAGTCATACCTTTGAAGTCATAATGCATTGCAAGTGTTATTAGGGAATGTTGTGCTGTGTTTTCAAGCGCTTCAATGTGACAGCGGGTGCGTTCACGGAGATCAAGAGCAGCCGCCGCAGGGGAGGGATACCATGGTAAATAGGTTACCTATTTACCATGGTATCTCTCCCCTGGGTGCGTTGTGTTTTGCTGAGCAGGAAAGCAGCGGGCGGGATGGCGAGCTTGTACTGCTGCTCCAACACAAGCTACCTTAAGAGCCGGTACGATGCGGTCAATGGGTGAAGTTCGTCAGGAGTACTGCATAAAAAAAAAAAACAAGTGTGTTGTCGTGGCAGTTGGTGATCAAAGAAATAAAACAAAATAAAATCAATAAATAATAATGTCATAGACTTAAAGTCATACCTTTGAAGTCATAATGCATTGCAAGTGTTATTAGGGAATGTTGTGCTGTGTTTTCAAGCGCTTCAATGTGACAGCGGGTGCGTTCACGGAGATCAAGAGCAGCCGGAGATCAAGAGCAGCCGCCGCAGGGGAGGGATACCATGGTAAATAGGTTACCTATTTACCATGGTATCTCTCCCCTGGGTGCGTTGTGTTTTGGTGAGCAGGAAAGCAGCGGGCGGGATGGCGAGCTTGTCCTGCTGCTCCAACACAAGCTACCTTAAGAGCCGGTACGATGCGGTCAATGGGTGGTTCGTCAGGAGTACTGCATAAAAAAAAAAACGAGTGTGTTGTCGTGGCAGTTGGTGATCAAAGAAATAAAACAAAATAAAATCAATAAATAATAATGTCATAGACTTAAAGTCATACCTTTGAAGTCATAATGCATTGCAAGTGTTATTAGGGAATGTTGTGCTGTGTTTTCAAGCGCTTCAATGTGACAGCGGGTGCGTTCACGGAGATCAAGAGCAGCCGCCGCAGGGGAGGGATACCATGGTAAATAGGTTACCTATTTACCATGGTATCTCTCCCCTGGGTGCGTTGTGTTTTGCTGAGCAGGAAAGCAGCGGGCGGGATGGCGAGCTTGTACTGCTGCTCCAACACAAGCTACCTTAAGAGCCGGTACGATGCGGTCAATGGGTGAAGTTCGTCAGGAGTACTGCATAAAAAAAAAAAAAACAAGTGTGTTGTCGTGGCAGTTGGTGATCAAAGAAATAAAACAAAATAAAATCAATAAATAATAATGTCATAGACTTAAAGTCATACCTTTGAAGTCATAATGCATTGCAAGTGTTATTAGGGAATGTTGTGCTGTGTTTTCAAGCGCTTCAATGTGACAGCGGGTGCGTTCACGGAGATCAAGAGCAGCCGCCGCAGGGGAGGGATACCATGGTAAATAGGTCTATTTACCATGGTATCTCTCCCCTGGGTGCGTTGTGTTTTGCTGAGCAGGAAAGCAGCGGGCGGGATGGCGAGCTTGTCCTGCTGCTCCAACACAAGCTACCTTAAAAGCCGGTAGGATGCGGTCAATGGGTGAAGTTCGTGAGGAGTACTGCATAAAAAAAAAAAAAAACGAGTGTGTTGTCGTGGCAGTTGGTGATCAAAGAAATAAAACAAAATAAAATCAATAAATAATAATGTCATAGACTTAAAGTCATACCTTTGAAGTCATAATGCATTGCAAGTGTTATTAGGGAATTTGTTTTCAAGCGCTTCAATGTGACAGCGGGTGCGTTCACGGAGATCAAGAGCAGCCGGAGATCAAGAGCAGCCGCCGCAGGGGAGGGATACCATGGTAAATAGGTTACCTATTTACCATGGTATCTCTCCCCTGGGTGCGTTGTGTTTTGGTGAGCAGGAAAGCAGCGGGCGGGATGGCGAGCTTGTCCTGCTGCTCCAACACAAGCTACCTTAAGAGCCGGTACGATGCGGTCAATGGGTGAAGTTCGTCAGGAGTACTGCATAAAAAAAAAAAAAACGAGTGTGTTGTCGTGGCAGTTGGTGATCAAAGAAATAAAACAAAATAAAATCAATAAATAATAATGTCATAGACTTAAAGTCATACCTTTGAAGTCATAATGCATTGCAAGTGTTATTAGGGAATGTTGTGCTGTGTTTTCAAGCGCTTCAATGTGACAGCGGGTGCGTTCACGGAGATCAAGAGCAGCCGCCGCAGGGGAGGGATACCATGGTAAATAGGTTACCTATTTACCATGGTATCTCTCCCCTGGGTGCGTTGTGTTTTGCTGAGCAGGAAAGCAGCGGGCGGGATGGCGAGCTTGTCCTGCTGCTCCAACACAAGCTACCTTAAGAGCCGGTAGGATGCGGTCAATGGGTGAAGTTCGTGAGGATTACTGCATAAAAAAAAAAAAACGAGTGTGTTGTCGTGGCAGTTGGTGATCAAAGAAATAAAACAAAATAAAATCAAAAAATAATAATGTCATAGACTTAAAGTCATACCTTTGAAGTCATAATGCATTGCAAGTGTTATTAGGGAATGTTGTGCTGTGTTTTCAAGCGCTTCAATGTGACAGCGGGTGCGTTCACGGAGATCAAGAGCAGCCGCCGCAGGGGAGGGATACCATGGTAAATAGGTTACCTATTTACCATGGTATCTCTCCCCTGGGTGCGTTGTGTTTTGGTGAGCAGGAAAGCAGCGGGCGGGATGGCGAGCTTGTCCTGCTGCTCCAACACAAGCTACCTTAAGAGCCGGTACAATGCGGGCAATGGGTAAAGTTCGTCAGGAGTACTGCATAAAAAAAACGAGTGTGTTGTCGTGGCAGTTGGTGATCAAAGAAATAAAACAAAATAAAATCAATAAATAATAATGTCATAGACTTAAAGTCATACCTTTGAAGTCATAATGCATTGCAAGTGTTATTAGGGAATGTTGTGCTGTGTTTTCAAGCGCTTCAATGTGACAGCGGGTGCGTTCACGGAGATCAAGAGCAGCCGCCGCAGGGGAGGGATACCATGGTAAATAGGTTACCTATTTACCATGGTATCTCTCCCCTGGGTGCGTTGTGTTTTGGTGAGCAGGAAAGCAGCGGGCGGGATGGCGAGCTTGTCCTGCTGCTCCAACACAAGCTACCTTAAGAGCCGGTACGATGCGGTCAATGGGTGGTTCGTCAGGAGTACTGCATAAAAAAAAAAACGAGTGTGTTGTCGTGGCAGTTGGTGATCAAAGAAATAAAACAAAATAAAATCAATAAATAATAATGTCATAGACTTAAAGTCATACCTTTGAAGTCATAATGCATTGCAAGTGTTATTAGGGAATGTTGTGCTGTGTTTTCAAGCGCTTCAATGTGACAGCGGGTGCGTTCACGGAGATCAAGAGCAGCCGCCGCAGGGGAGGGATACCATGGTAAATAGGTTACCTATTTACCATGGTATCTCTCCCCTGGGTGCGTTGTGTTTTGCTGAGCAGGAAAGCAGCGGGCGGGATGGCGAGCTTGTCCTGCTGTTCCAACACAAGCTACCTTAAGAGCCGGTACGATGCGGTCAATGGGTGAAGTTCGTCAGGAGTACTGCATAAAAAAAAAAACGAGTGTGTTGTCGTGGCAGTTGGTGATCAAAGAAATAAAACAAAATAAAATCAATAAATAATAATGTCATAGACTTAAAGTCATACCTTTGAAGTCATAATGCATTGCAAGTGTTATTAGGGAATGTTGTGCTGTGTTTTCAAGCGCTTCAATGTGACAGCGGGTGCGTTCACGGAGATCAAGAGCAGCCGCCGCAGGGGAGGGATACCATGGTAAATAGGTTACCTATTTACCATGGTATCTCTCCCCTGGGTGCGTTGTGTTTTGCTGAGCAGGAAAGCAGCGGGCGGGATGGCGAGCTTGTCCTGCTGCTCCAACACAAGCTACCTTAAGAGCCGGTACGATGCGGTCAATGGGTGGTTCGTCAGGAGTACTGCATAAAAAAACGAGTGTGTTGTCGTGGCAGTTGGTGATCAAAGAAATAAAACAAAATAAAATCAATAAATAATAATGTCATAGACTTAAAGTCATACCTTTGAAGTCATAATGCATTGCAAGTGTTATTAGGGAATGTTGTGCTGTGTTTTCAAGCGCTTCAATGTGATGCCGTAAATGGGTGAAGTTCGTCAGGAGTACTGCATAAAAAAAAAAAACGAGTGTGTTGTCGTGGCAGTTGGTGATCAAAGAAATAAAACAAAATAAAATCAATAAATAATAATGTCATAGACTTAAAGTCATACCTTTGAAGTCATAATGCATTGCAAGTGTTATTAGGGAATGTTGTGCTGTGTTTTCAAGCGCTTCAATGTGACAGCGGGTGCGTTCACGGAGATCAAGAGCAGCCGCCGCATGGTATCTCTCCCCTGGGTGCGTTGTGTTTTGCTGAGCAGGAAAGCAGCGGGCGGGATGGCGAGCTTGTCCTGCTGCTCCAACACAAGCTACCTTAAGAGCCGGTACGATGCGGTCAATGGGTGAAGTTCGTCAGGAGTACTGCATAAAAAAAAAAACGAGTGTGTTGTCGTGGCAGTTGGTGATCAAAGAAATAAAACAAAATAAAATCAATAAATAATAATGTCATAGACTTAAAGTCATACCTTTGAAGTCATAATGCATTGCAAGTGTTATTAGGGAATGTTGTGCTGTGTTTTCAAGCGCTTCAATGTGACAGCGGGTGCGTTCACGGAGATCAAGAGCAGCCGGAGATCAAGAGCAGCCGCCGCAGGGGAGGGATACCATGGTAAATAGGTTACCTATTTACCATGGTATCTCTCCCCTGGGTGCGTTGTGTTTTGGTGAGCAGGAAAGCAGCGGGCGGGATGGCGAGCTTGTCCTGCTGCTCCAACACAAGCTACCTTAAGAGCCGGTACGATGCGGTCAATGGGTGAAGTTCGTCAGGAGTACTGCATAAAAAAAAAAAAACGAGTGTGTTGTCGTGGCAGTTGGTGATCAAAGAAATAAAACAAAATAAAATCAATAAATAATAATGTCATAGACTTAAAGTTATACCTTTGAAGTCATAATGCATTGCAAGTGTTATTAGGGAATGTTGTGCTGTGTTTTCAAGCGCTTCAATGTGACAGCGGGTGCGTTCACGGAGATCAAGAGCAGCCGCCGCAGGGGAGGGATACCCTGGGTGCGTTGTGTTTTGCTGAGCAGGAAAGCAGCGGGCGGGATGGCGAGCTTGTCATGCTGCTTCAACACAAGCTACCTTAAGGGCCGGTACGATGCGGTAAATGGGTGAAGTTCGTCAGGAGTACTGCATAAATAAAAACGAGTGTGTTGTCGTGGCAGTTGGTGATCAAAGAAATAAAACAAAATAAAATCAATAAATAATAATGTCATAGACTTAAAGTCATACCTTTGAAGTCATAATGCATTGCAAGTGTTATTAGGGAATGTTGTGCTGTGTTTTCAAGCGCTTCAATGTGACAGCGGGTGCGTTCACGGAGATCAAGAGCAGCCGCCGCAGGGGAGGGATACCATGGTAAATAGGTTACCTATTTACCATGGTATCTCTCCCCTGGGTGCGTTGTGTTTTGCTGAGCAGGAAAGCAGCGGGCGGGATGGCGAGCTTGTCCTGCTGCTCCAACACAAGCTACCTTAAGAGCCGGTACGATGCGGTCAATGGGTGAAGTTCGTGAGGAGTACTGCATAAAAAAAAAAACGAGTGTGTTGTCGTGGCAGTTGGTGATCAAAGAAATAAAACAAAATAAAATCAATAAATAATAATGTCATAGACTTAAAGTCATACCTTTGAAGTCATAATGCATTGCAAGTGTTATTAGGGAATGTTGTGCTGTGTTTTCAAGCGCTTCAATGTGATGCCGTAAATGGTTGAAGTTCGTCAGGAGTACTGCATAAAAAAAAAAAAACGAGTGTGTTGTCGTGGCAGTTGGTGATCAAAGAAATAAAACAAAATAAAATCAATAAATAATAATGTCATAGACTTAAAGTCATACCTTTGAAGTCATAATGCATTGCAAGTGTTATTAGGGAATGTTGTGCTGTGTTTTCAAGCGCTTCAATGTGACAGCGGGTGCGTTCACGGAGATCAAGAGCAGCCGCCGCATGGTATCTCTCCCCTGGGTGCGTTGTGTTTTGCTTAGCAGGAAAGCAGCGGGCGGGATGGCGAGCTTGTCCTGCTGCTCCAACACAAGCTACCTTAAGAGCCGGTACGATGCGGTCAATGGGTGAAGTTCGTCAGGAGTACTGCATAAAAAAAAAAAACGAGTGTGTTGTCGTGGCAGTTGGTGATCAAAGAAATAAAACAAAATAAAATCAATAAATAATAATGTCATAGACTTAAAGTCATACCTTTGAAGTCATAATGCATTGCAAGTGTTATTAGGGAATGTTGTGCTGTGTTTTCAAGCGCTTCAATGTGACAGCGGGTGCGTTCACGGAGATCAAGAGCAGCCGGAGATCAAGAGCAGCCGCCGCAGGGGAGGGATACCATGGTAAATAGGTTACCTATTTACCATGGTATCTCTCCCCTGGGTGCGTTGTGTTTTGGTGAGCAGGAAAGCAGCGGGCGGGATGGCGAGCTTGTCCTGCTGCTCCAACACAAGCTACCTTAAGAGCCGGTACGATGCGGTCAATGGGTGAAGTTCGTCAGGAGTACTGCATAAAAAAAAAAAACGAGTGTGTTGTCGTGGCAGTTGGTGATCAAAGAAATAAAACAAAATAAAATCAATAAATAATAATGTCATAGACTTAAAGTTATACCTTTGAAGTCATAATGCATTGCAAGTGTTATTAGGGAATGTTGTGCTGTGTTTTCAAGCGCTTCAATGTGACAGCGGGTGCGTTCACGGAGATCAAGAGCAGCCGCCGCAGGGGAGGGATACCCTGGGTGCGTTGTGTTTTGCTGAGCAGGAAAGCAGCGGGCGGGATGGCGAGCTTGTCATGCTGCTTCAACACAAGCTACCTTAAGGGCCGGTACGATGCGGTAAATGGGTGAAGTTCGTCAGGAGTACTGCATAAAAAAAAACGAGTGTGTTGTCGTGGCAGTTGGTGATCAAAGAAATAAAACAAAATAAAATCAATAAATAATAATGTCATAGACTTAAAGTCATACCTTTGAAGTCATAATGCATTGCAAGTGTTATTAGGGAATGTTGTGCTGGGTTTTCAAGCGCTTCAATGTGACAGCGGGTGCGTTCACGGAGATCAAGAGCAGCCGCCGCATGGTATCTCTCCCCTGTCATAGACTTAAAGTCATACCTTTGAAGTCATAATGCATTGCAAGTGTTACTAGGGAATGTTGTGCTGTGTTTTCAAGCGCTTCAATGTGACAGCGGGTGCGTTCACGGAGATCAAGAGCAGCCGCCGCAGGGGAGGGATACCCTGGGTGCGTTGTGTTTTGCTGAGCAGGAAAGCAGCGGGCGGGATGGCGAGCTTGTCATGCTGCTCCAACACAAGCTACCTTAAGAGCCGGTACGATGCGGTCAATGGGTGAAGTTCGTCAGGAGTACTGCATAAAAAAAAAAAAACGAGTGTGTTGTCGTGGCAGTTGGTGATCAAAGAAATAAAACAAAATAAAATCAATAAATAATAATGTCATAGACTTAAAGTCATACCTTTGAAGTCATAATGCATTGCAAGTGTTATTAGGGAATGTTGTGCTGTGTTTTCAAGCGCTTCAATGTGACAGCGGGTGCGTTCACGGAGATCAAGAGCAGCCGGAGATCAAGAGCAGCCGCCGCAGGGGAGGGATACCATGGTAAATAGGTTACCTATTTACCATGGTATCTCTCCCCTGGGTGCGTTGTGTTTTCGTGAGCAGGAAAGCAGCGGGCGGGATGGCGAGCTTGTCCTGCTGCTCCAACACAAGCTACCTTAAGAGCCGGTACGATGCGGTCAATGGGTGAAGTTCGTCAGGAGTACTGCATAAAAAAAAACGAGTGTGTTGTCGTGGCAGTTGGTGATCAAAGAAATAAAACAAAATAAAATCAATAAATAATAATGTCATAGACTTAAAGTCATACCTTTGAAGTCATAATGCATTGCAAGTGTTATTAGGGAATGTTGTGCTGTGTTTTCAAGCGCTTCAATGTGACAGCGGGTGCGTTCACGGAGATCAAGAGCAGCCGCCGCAGGGGAGGGATACCATGGTAAATAGGTTACCTATTTACCATGGTATCTCTCCCCTGGGTGCGTTGTGTTTTGGTGAGCAGGAAAGCAGCGGGCGGGATGGCGAGCTTGTCCTGCTGCTCCAACACAAGCTACCTTAAGAGCCGGTACGATGCGGTCAATGGGTGAAGTTCGTGAGGAGTACTGCATAAAAAAAAAACGAGTGTGTTGTCGTGGCAGTTGGTGATCAAAGAAATAAAACAAAATAAAATCAATAAATAATAATGTCATAGACTTAAAGTCATACCTTTGAAGTCATAATGCATTGCAAGTGTTATTAGGGAATGTTGTGCTGTGTTTTCAAGCGCTTCAATGTGATGCGGTAAATTGGTGAAGTTCGTCAGGAGTACTGCATAAAAAAAAACGAGTGTGTTGTCGTGGCAGTTGGTGATCAAAGAAATAAAAGAAAATAAAATCAATAAATAATAATGTCATAGACTTAAAGTCATACCTTTGAAGTCATAATGCATTGCAAGTGTTATTAGGGAATGTTGTGCTGTGTTTTCAAGCGCTTCAATGTGACAGCGGGTGCGTTCACGGAGATCAAGAGCAGCCGCCGCAGGGGAGGGATACCATGGTAAATAGGTTACCTATTTACCATGGTATCTCTCCCCTGGGTGCGTTGTGTTTTGGTGAGCAGGAAAGCAGCGGGCGGGATGGCGACCTTGTCCTGCTGCTCCAACACAAGCTACCTTAAGAGCCGGTACGATGCGGTCAATGGGTGGTTCGTCAGGAGTACTGCATAAAAAAAAAAACGAGTGTGTTGTCGTGGCAGTTGGTGATCAAAGAAATAAAACAAAATAAAATCAATAAATAATAATGTCATAGACTTAAAGTCATACCTTTGAAGTCATAATGCATTGCAAGTGTTATTAGGGAATGTTGTGCTGTGTTTTCAAGCGCTTCAATGTGACAGCGGGTGCGTTCACGGAGATCAAGAGCAGCCGGAGATCAAGAGCAGCCGCCGCAGGGGAGGGATACCATGGTAAATAGGTTACCTATTTACCATGGTATCTCTCCCCTGGGTGCGTTGTGTTTTGGTGAGCAGGAAAGCAGCGGGCGGGATGGCGAGCTTGTCCTGCTGCTCCAACACAAGCTACCTTAAGAGCCGGTACGATGCGGTCAATGGGTGGTTCGTCAGGAGTACTGCATAAAAAAAAAAACGAGTGTGTTGTCGTGGCAGTTGGTGATCAAAGAAATAAAACAAAATAAAATCAATAAATAATAATGTCATAGACTTAAAGTCATACCTTTGAAGTCATAATGCATTGCAAGTGTTATTAGGGAATGTTGTGCTGTGTTTTCAAGCGCTTCAATGTGATGCGGTAAATGGGTGAAGTTCGTCAGGAGTACTGCATAAAAAAAAAACGAGTGTGTTGTCGTGGCAGTTGGTGATCAAAGAAATAAAAGAAAATAAAATCAATAAATAATAATGTCATAGACTTAAAGTCATACCTTTGAAGTCATAATGCATTGCAAGTGTTATTAGGGAATGTTGTGCTGTGTTTTCAAGCGCTTCAATGTGACAGCGGGTGCTTTCACGGAGATCAAGAGCAGCCGCCGCATGGTATCTTTCCCCTGTCATAGACTTAAAGTCATACCTTTGAAGTCATAATGCATTGCAAGTGTTATTAGGGAATGTTGTGCTGTGTTTTCAAGCGCTTTAATGTGACAGCGGGTGCGTTCACGGAGATCAAGAGCAGCCGCCGCATGGTATCTCTCCCCTGGGTGCGTTGTGTTTTGCTGAGCAGGAAAGCAGCGGGCGGGATGGCGAGCTTGTCCTGCTGCTCCAACACAAGCTACCTTAAGAGCCGGTACGATGCGGTCAATGGGTGAAGTTCGTCAGGAGTACTGCATAAAAAAAAAAACGAGTGTGTTGTCGTGGCAGTTGGTGATCAAAGATATAAAACAAAATAAAATCAATAAATAATAATGTCATAGACTTAAAGTCATACCTTTGAAGTCATAATGCATTGCAAGTGTTATTAGGGAATGTTGTGCTGTGTTTTCAAGCGCTTCAATGTGACAGCGGGTGCGTTCACGGAGATCAAGAGCAGCCGCCGCAGGGGAGGGATACCCTGGGTGCGTTGTGTTTTGCTGAGCAGGAAAGCAGCGGGCGGGATGGCGAGCTTGTCATGTTGCTCCAACACAAGCTACGTTTAGAGCCGGTACGATGCGGTAAATGGGTGAAGTTCGTCAGGAGTACTTGCCCCTCTCAGACTCTGACCTCTCCTCCCTGCTCCAGGGTCACAAACCCACCACGTGTGCCTTGGACCCCCTACCCACTCACCTCTTTCAAGCTGCTGCTCCTGCTCTACTCCCCTTCATCTCCTCCCTCCTCAACACCTCTCTACTTTCTGGTATCTTCCCCTCTGCCTTCAAAAAAGCCTCGATCACTCCCCTCCTCAAGAAACCTACCCTCGACCCCACCTCCCTCCAGAGCTACCGTCCTGTCTCCCTCCTACCCTTCCTCTCCAAAACCCTCGAGCGGACTGTACACCGCCAGCTCTCTGCTTTCCTGTCCAACCACTCTCTGCTTGACCCTCTCCAATCTGGCTTCCGCTCTGCTCACTCTACTGAAACCGCCCTCCTGTCTGTCACCAACTCACTTAAATGTGCCCGAGCTGCCTCTCTCTCCTCTGTCCTAATTCTCCTCGACCTCTCTGCTGCCTTTGACACTGTTGATCACTCTATTCTACTATCATCTCTTGCTGACCTGGGGATCTCTGGCACTGCTCTGGCCTGGTTCTCCTCCTACTTCTCCAACCGCACTTACCAGGTAACCTGGCGTGGAGCAACCTCCACACCTCACCCTCTCTTAACTGGAGTCCCCCAAGGGTCAGTCTTGGGTCCTCTCCTGTTCTCTCTCTACACCCGCTCCCTGGGCCCCCTCATCGCATCCTATGGTTTCTCATACCATTTCTATGCTGATGATGCTCAGATTTTCCTCTCCTTCCCCACCTCTGACTCCACCATCTCCTCCCGTATCTCTACCTGTCTGTCTGCTATTTCCTCCTGGATGCACTCGCATCACCTCAAACTCAACCTCTCTAAATCTGACCTCCTTTTCTTTCCCTCCTCCTCCCCCTCCTCTGATCTCTCCATCTCTGTTCCTCTGGAATCTACCACACTCTCTCCCTCTTCCTCAGCTAAGAACCTTGGAGTCACCCTGGACCCCTGCCTCTCTTATTCCCAGCACATCTCCACTCTGGCACGCACTTGCCGATTCTTCCTGAGCAACATCCGAAGAATCCGACCCTTCCTCACCAACTATGCTACCCAGCTCCTGGTCCAGGCCCTGGTACTCTCCCGCCTAGACTACTGCAACTCCCTCCTGGCTGGCCTCCCTGCGTCCGCCACCCGTCCGCTCCAGCTCATCCAGAACTCTGCTGCCCGCCTAGTGTTCTCTCTGCCTCGCTTCGCCCACGCTACTCCACTACTCCGCTCGCTCCACTGGCTCCCGATCACCGCTCGCATCCAGCTCAAGACTCTTGTACTAGCCTACAGATGCCTTGACCAGTCTGCACCCAGCTACCTCCAGACCCTCATCTCTCCCTACACCCCCACTCGACCTCTCCGCTCCGCCTGCACTAGAAGACTAGCTCTACCACCGCTACGCTCCCCTGCCTCCAAAGCCCGCTCCTTCTCCACCCTTGCTCAGCAGTGGTGGAATGACCTTCCTACAGATGTCAGGACTGCCCAGTCCCTGACCACATTCCGGCGCCTCCTTAAGACTCACCTCTTCAAAGAGCACCTGTAGAACTCCTCTGTTTGTATCCTGGGACACTATCACCCTTCATGTAAATGTGCTTTATTTTGCTCTTATCAGCCCCTATTTTACTGCATTTAATCCTGTACTTCAGAATACTGTAATCTGCCAAGTTTTTAACCTGTAGTACTTTGTATTTAATCACATCCTGATGTAACTATCACTATTTAATCATATCCTGATGTAACTATCACTATTACCTGCTGTATTATTGAATTGTGGTTTGTCAAACTTGTACTTTACTTGTTTTATTGTATTTCTTGCTCTTATTGTATTACTTGTATTGTAACGCTTGAAATGTTTTTGCTTACGATTGTAAGTCGCCCTGGATAAGGGCGTCTGCTAAGAAATAAATAATAATAATAATAATAATAATAAAAAAAAACGAGTGTGTTGTCGTGGCAGTTGGTGATCAAAGAAATAAAACAAAATAAAATCAATAAATAATAATGTCATAGACTTAAAGTCATACCTTTGAAGTCATAATGCATTGCAAGTGTTATTAGGGAATGTTGTGCTGTGTTTTCAAGCGCTTCAATGTGACAGCGGGTGCGTTCACGGAGATCAAGAGCAGCCGGAGATGAAGAGCAGCCGCCGCAGGGGAGGGATACCATGGTAAATAGGTTACCTATTTACCATGGTATCTCTCCCCTGGGTGCGTTGTGTTTTGCTGAGCAGGAAAGCAGCGGGCGGGATGGCGAGCTTGTCCTGCTGCTCCAACACAAGCTACCTTAAGAGCCGGTACGATGCGGGCAATGGGTGAAGTTCGTCAGGAGTACTGCATAAAAAAAAAAACGATTGTGTTGTCGTGGCAGTTGGTGATCAAAGAAATAAAACAAAATAAAATCAATAAATAATAATGTCATAGACTTAAAGTCATACCTTTGAAGTCATAATGCATTGCAAGTGTTATTAGGGAATGTTGTGCTGTGTTTTCAAGCGCTTCAATGTGACAGCGGGTGCGTTCACGGAGATCAAGAGCAGCCGCCGCAGGGGAGGGATACCATGGTAAATAGGTTACCTATTTACCATGGTATCTCTCCCCTGTGTGCGTTGTGTTTTGGTGAGCAGGAAAGCAGCGGGCGGGATGGCGAGCTTGTCCTGCTGCTCCAACACAAGCTACCTTAAGAGCCGGTACGATGCGGTCAATGGGTGAAGTTCGTCAGGAGTACTGCATAAAAAAAAAACGAGTGTGTTGTCGTGGCAGTTGGTGATCAAAGAAATAAAACAAAATAAAATCAATAAATAATAATGTCATAGACTTAAAGTCATACCTTTGAAGTCATAATGCATTGCAAGTGTTATTAGGGAATGTTGTGCTGTGTTTTCAAGCGCTTCAATGTGACAGCGGGTGCGTTCACGGAGATCAAGAGCAGCCGGAGATCAAGAGCAGCCGCCGCAGGGGAGGGATACCATGGTAAATAGGTTACCTATTTACCATGGTATCTCTCCCCTGGGTGCGTTGTGTTTTGCTGAGCAGGAAAGCAGCGGGCGGGATGGCGAGCTTGTCCTGCTGCTCCAACACAAGCTACCTTAAGAGCCGGTACGATGCGGTCAATGGGTGAAGTTCGTCAGGAGTACTGCATAAAAAAAAAAACGAGTGTGTTGTCGTGGCAGTTGGTGATCAAAGAAATAAAACAAAATAAAATCAATAAATAATAATGTCATAGACTTAAAGTCATACCTTTGAAGTCATAATGCATTGCAAGTGTTATTAGGGAATGTTGTGCTGTGTTTTCAAGCGCTTCAATGTGACAGCGGGTGCGTTCACGGAGATCAAAAGCAGCCGCCGCATGGTATCTCTCCCCTGTCATAGACTTAAAGTCATACCTTTGAAGTCATAATGCATTGCAAGTGTTATTAGGGAATGTTGTGCTGTGTTTTCAAGCGCTTCAATGTGACAGCGGGTGCGTTCACGGAGATCAAGAGCAGCCGCCGCAGGGGAGGGATACCCTGGGTGCGTTGTGTTTTGCTGAGCAGGAAAGCAGCGGGCGGGATGGCGAGCTTGTCATGCTGCTCCAACACAAGCTACCTTAAGAGCCGGTACGATGCGGTCAATGGGTTAAGTTCGTCAGGAGTACTGCATAAAAAAAAAAAAACGAGTGTGTTGTCGTGGCAGTTGGTGATCAAAGAAATAAAACAAAATAAAATCAATAAATAATAATGTCATAGACTTAAAGTCATACCTTTGAAGTCATAATGCATTGCAAGTGTTATTAGGGAATGTTGTGCTGTGTTTTCAAGCGCTTCAATGTGACAGCGGGTGCGTTCACGGAGATCAAGAGCAGCCGCCGCAGGGGAGGGATACCCTGGGTGCGTTGTGTTTTGCTGAGCAGGAAAGCAGCGGGCGGGATGGCGAGCTTGTCATGCTGCTCCAACACAAGCTACCTTAAGAGCCGGTACGATGCGGTCAATGGGTGAAGTTCGTCAGGAGTACTGCATAAAAAAAAAAAACGAGTGTGTTGTCGTGGCAGTTGGTGATCAAAGAAATAAAACAAAATAAAATCAATAAATAATAATGTCATAGACTTAAAGTCATACCTTTGAAGTCATAATGCATTGCAAGTGTTATTAGGGAATGTTGTGCTGTGTTTTCAAGCGCTTCAATGTGACAGCGGGTGCGTTCACGGAGATCAAGAGCAGCCGGAGATCAAGAGCAGCCGCCGCAGGGGAGGGATACCATGGTAAATAGGTTACCTATTTACCATGGTATCTCTCCCCTGGGTGCGTTGTGTTTTGCTGAGCAGGAAAGCAGCGGGCGGGATGGCGAGCTTGTCCTGCTGCTCCAACACAAGCTACCTTAAGAGCCGGTACGATGCGGGCAATGGGTGAAGTTCGTCAGGAGTACTGCATAAAAAAAAAAACGATTGTGTTGTCGTGGCAGTTGGTGATCAAAGAAATAAAACAAAATAAAATCAATAAATAATAATGTCATAGACTTAAAGTCATACCTTTGAAGTCATAATGCATTGCAAGTGTTATTAGGGAATGTTGTGCTGTGTTTTCAAGCGCTTCAATGTGACAGCGGGTGCGTTCACGGAGATCAAGAGCAGCCGCCGCAGGGGAGGGATACCATGGTAAATAGGTTACCTATTTACCATGGTATCTCTCCCCTGTGTGCGTTGTGTTTTGGTGAGCAGGAAAGCAGCGGGCGGGATGGCGAGCTTGTCCTGCTGCTCCAACACAAGCTACCTTAAGAGCCGGTACGATGCGGTCAATGGGTGAAGTTCGTCAGGAGTACTGCATAAAAAAAAAAAACGAGTGTGTTGTCGTGGCAGTTGGTGATCAAAGAAATAAAACAAAATAAAATCAATAAATAATAATGTCATAGACTTAAAGTCATACCTTTGAAGTCATAATGCATTGCAAGTGTTATTAGGGAATGTTGTGCTGTGTTTTCAAGCGCTTCAATGTGACAGCGGGTGCGTTCACGGAGATCAAAAGCAGCCGCCGCATGGTATCTCTCCCCTGTCATAGACTTAAAGTCATACCTTTGAAGTCATAATGCATTGCAAGTGTTATTAGGGAATGTTGTGCTGTGTTTTCAAGCGCTTCAATGTGACAGCGGGTGCGTTCACGGAGATCAAGAGCAGCCGCCGCAGGGGAGGGATACCCTGGGTGCGTTGTGTTTTGCTGAGCAGGAAAGCAGCGGGCGGGATGGCGAGCTTGTCATGCTGCTCCAACACAAGCTACCTTAAGAGCCGGTACGATGCGGTCAATGGGTGAAGTTCGTCAGGAGTACTGCATAAAAAAAAAAAACGAGTGTGTTGTCGTGGCAGTTGGTGATCAAAGAAATAAAACAAAATAAAATCAATAAATAATAATGTCATAGACTTAAAGTCATACCTTTGAAGTCATAATGCATTGCAAGTGTTATTAGGGAATGTTGTGCTGTGTTTTCAAGCGCTTCAATGTGACAGCGGGTGCGTTCACGGAGATCAAGAGCAGCCGGAGATCAAGAGCAGCCGCCGCAGGGGAGGGATACCATGGTAAATAGGTTACCTATTTACCATGGTATCTCTCCCCTGGGTGCGTTGTGTTTTGCTGAGCAGGAAAGCAGCGGGCGGGATGGCGAGCTTGTCCTGCTGCTCCAACACAAGCTACCTTAACAGCCGGTACGATGCGGGCAATGGGTGAAGTTCGTCAGGAGTACTGCATAAAAAAAAAAAACGATTGTGTTGTCGTGGCAGTTGGTGATCAAAGAAATAAAACAAAATAAAATCAATAAATAATAATGTCATAGACTTAAAGTCATACCTTTGAAGTCATAATGCATTGCAAGTGTTATTAGGGAATGTTGTGCTGTGTTTTCAAGCGCTTCAATGTGACAGCGGGTGCGTTCACGGAGATCAAGAGCAGCCGCCGCAGGGGAGGGATACCATGGTAAATAGGTTACCTATTTACCATGGTATCTCTCCCCTGGGTGCGTTGTGTTTTGGTGAGCAGGAAAGCAGCGGGCGGGATGGCGAGCTTGTCCTGCTGCTCCAACACAAGCTACCTTAAGAGCCGGTACGATGCGGTCAATGGGTGAAGTTCGTCAGGAGTACTGCATAAAAAAAAAACGAGTGTGTTGTCGTGGCAGTTGGTGATCAAAGAAATAAAACAAAATAAAATCAATAAATAATAATGTCATAGACTTAAAGTCATACACCTTTGAAGTCATAATGCATTGCAAGTGTTATTAGGGAATGTTGTGCTGTGTTTTCAAGCGCTTCAATGTGACAGCGGGTGCGTTCACGGAGATCAAGAGCAGCCGCCGCAGGGGAGGGATACCATGGTAAATAGGTTACCTATTTACCATGGTATCTCTCCCCTGTGTGCGTTGTGTTTTGGTGAGCAGGAAAGCAGCGGGCGGGATGGCGAGCTTGTCCTGCTGCTCCAACACAAGCTACCTTAAGAGCCGGTACGATGCGGTCAATGGGTGAAGTTCGTCAGGAGTACTGCATAAAAAAAAAACGAGTGTGTTGTCGTGGCAGTTGGTGATCAAAGAAATAAAACAAAATAAAATCAATAAATAATAATGTCATAGACTTAAAGTCATACCTTTGAAGTCATAATGCATTGCAAGTGTTATTAGGGAATGTTGTGCTGTGTTTTCAAGCGCTTCAATGTGACAGCAGGTGCGTTCACGGAGATCAAGAGCAGCCGCCGCAGGGGAGGGATACCATGGTAAATAGGTTACCTATTTACCATGGTATCTCTCCCCTGGGTGCGTTGTGTTTTGGTGAGCAGGAAAGCAGCGGGCGGGATGGCGAGCTTGTTCTGCTGCTCCAACACAAGCTACCTTAAGAGCCGGTACGATGCGGTCAATGGGTGGTTCGTCAGGAGTACTGCATAAAAAAAACAAAAAAACGAGTGTGTTGTCGTGGCAGTTGGTGATCAAAGAAATAAAACAAAATAAAATCAATAAATAATAATGTCATAGACTTAAAGTCATACCTTTGAAGTCATAATGCATTGCAAGTGTTATTAGGGAATGTTGTGCTGTGTTTTCAAGCGCTTCAATGTGACAGCGGGTGCGTTCACGGAGATCAAGAGCAGCCGCCGCAGGGGAGGGATACCATGGTAAATAGGTTACCTATTTACCATGGTATCTCTCCCCTGGGTGCGTTGTGTTTTGTTGAGCAGGAAAGCAGCGGGCGGGATGGCGAGCTTGTCCTGCTGCTCCAACACAAGCTACCTTAAGAGCCGGTACGATGCGGTAAATGGGTGAAGTTCGTCAGGAGTACTGCATAAAAAAAAAACGAGTGTGTTGTCGTGGCAGTTGGTGATCAAAGAAATAAAACAAAATAAAATCAATAAATAATAATGTCATAGACTTAAAGTCAAACCTTTGAAGTCATAATGCATTGCAAGTGTTATTAGGGAATGTTGTGCTGTGTTTTCAAGCGCTTCAATGTGACAGCGGGTGCGTTCACGGAGATCAAGAGCAGCCGGAGATGAAGAGCAGCCGCCGCAGGGGAGGGATACCATGGTAAATAGGTTACCTATTTACCATGGTATCTCTCCCCTGGGTGCGTTGTGTTTTGCTGAGCAGGAAAGCAGCGGGCGGGATGGCGAGCTTGTCCTGCTGCTCCAACACAAGCTACCTTAAGAGCCGGTACGATGGGTGAAGTTCGTCAGGAGTACTGCATAAAAAAAAAAACGAGTGTGTTGTCGTGGCAGTTGGTGATCAAAGAAATAAAACAAAATAAAATCAATAAATAATAATGTCATAGACTTAAAGTCATACCTTTGAAGTCATAATGCATTGCAAGTGTTATTAGGGAATGTTGTGCTGTGTTTTCAAGCGCTTCAATGTGACAGCGGGTGCGTTCACGGAGATCAAGAGCAGCCGGAGATCAAGAGCAGCCGCCGCAGGGGAGGGATACCATGGTAAATAGGTTACCTATTTACCATGGTATCTCTCCCCTGGGTGCGTTGTGTTTTGGTGAGCAGGAAAGCAGCGGGCGGGATGGCGAGCTTGTCCTGCTGCTCCAACACAAGCTACCTTAAGAGCCAGTACGATGCGGTCAATGGGTGAAGTTCGTCAGGAGTACTGTATAAAAAAAAAAAACGAGTGTGTTGTCGTGGCAGTTGGTGATCAACGAAATAAAACAAAATAAAATCAATAAATAATAATGTCATAGACTTAAAGTCATACCTTTGAAGTCATAATGCATTGCAAGTGTTATTAGGGAATGTTGTGCTGTGTTTTCAAGCGCTTCAATGTGACAGCGGGTGCGATCACGGAGATCAAGAGCAGCCGGAGATCAAGAGCAGCCGCCGCAGGGTTACCTATTTACCATGGTATCTCTCCCCTGGGTGCGTTGTGTTTTGGTGAGCAGGAAAGCAGCGGGCGGGATAGCGAGCTTGTCCTGCTGCTCCAACACAAGCTACCTTAAGAGCCGGAACGATGCGGTCAATGGGTGAAGTTCGTCAGGAGTACTGCATAAAAAAAAAAACGATTGTGTTGTCGTGGCAGTTGGTGATCAAAGAAATAAAACAAAATTAAATCAATAAATAATAACGTCATAGACTTAAAGTCATACCTTTGAAGTCATAATGCATTGCAAGTGTTATTAGGGAATGTTGTGCTGTGTTTTCAAGCGCTTCAATGTGACAGCGGGTGCGTTCACGGAGATCAAGAGCAGCCGGAGATCAAGAGCAGCCGCCGCAGGGGAGGGATACCATGGTAAATAGGTTACCTATTTACCATGGTATCTCTCCCCTGGGTGCGTTGTGTTTTGGTGAGCAGGAAAGCAGCGGGCGGGATGGCGAGCTTGTCCTGCTGCTCCAACACAAGCTACCTTAAGAGCCGGTACGGTGCGGTAAATGGGTGAAGTTCGTCAGGAGTACTGCATAAAAAAAAAAAACGAGTGTGTTGTCGTGGCAGTTGGTGATCAAAGAAATAAAACAAAATAAAATCAATAAATAATAATGTCATAGACTTAAATTCATACCTTTGAAGTCATAATGCATTGCAAGTGTTATTAGGGAATGTTGTGCTGTGTTTTCAAGCGCTTCAATGTGACAGCGGGTGCGTTCACGGAGATCAAGAGCAGCCGGAGATCAAGAGCAGCCGCCGCAGGGTTACCTATTTACCATGGTATGTCTCCCCTGGGTGCGTTGTGTTTTGGTGAGCAGGAAAGCAGCGGGCGGGATGGCGAGCTTGTCCTGCTGCTCCAACACAAGCTACCTTAAGAGCCGGTACGGTGCGGTAAATGGGTGAAGTTCGTCAGGAGTACTGCATAAAAAAAAAAAACGAGTGTGTTGTCGTGGCAGTTGGTGATCAAAGAAATAAAACAAAATAAAATCAATAAATAATAATGTCATAGACTTAAAGTCATACCTTTGAAGTCATAATGCATTGCAAGTGTTATTAGGGAATGTTGTGCTGTGTTTTCAAGCGCTTCAATGTGACAGCGGGTGCGTTCACGGAGATCAAGAGCAGCCGGGGGATACCATGGTAAATAGGTTACCTATTTACCATGGTATCTCTCCCCTGGGTGCGTGGTGTTTTGGTGAGCAGGAAGCAGCGGGCGGGATGGCGAGCTTGTCCTGCTGCTCCAACACAAGCTACCTTAAGAGCCGGTATACCGCTAGCTACCATATACAGCTAGATAAGAAAACATAGTAGTATACTGGCCAAGGGCGTTGGTTTTGCCCAGAGCCGTAACTAAGCTTTTAGCTACCGGGGCATGCAAATATATATATATATATATATATATATATATATATATATATATATATATATATATATATATATATATATAAATTATTGTTATTTTTTTTCTTTTTTCTTTTTTTTTTTTTGGATGTTAGGAGTTAGGATGGTATTTACTCGCGCATAGTTTTGAATGTTATTTCCGAATCTCTCCTTTAACATGTCTGAAGGGGACACTGTATTACTTAAAACGTGAATTAACGTCTTAAATCGTGTTAAAAGTGAGCAGTTACCTTGGGATTACACACCAGGTTCAGACGCAATGATTGGACTTATGTATCCGCAGGCGACCTGAGACTCATCGTTTCAACGGTGTCAGGAGTGCTCAACAGAAAAGAATGCATAGAGAAAAATATTATATACTGGCCAAGGGCTTTGGTTTTGCCCAGAGCCGTAACTAAGCTTTTAGCTACCGGGGAATGCAAATATATATATATATATATATATATATATATATATATATATATTGCATGCACCTCCGGGATGAAGCAACCGGAGGTGGATGGAAAGACTCCATATCGTAGCTAGCGGGGCATGCAATTATATATATATATATATATATATATATATATATATATATATATATATGTATATTAATTATTGATATTTTTTTTCTTTTTTCTTTTTTTTTGGATGTTAGGAGTTAGGATGGTATTTACTCGCGCATAGGTTTGAATGTTATTTCCGAATCTCTCCTTTAACATGTTTGAAGGGGACACTGTATTACTTAAAACGTGAATTAACGTCTTAAATCGTGTTAAAAGTGAGCAGTTACCTTGGAATTACACACCAGGTTCAGACGCAATGATTGGACTTATGTATCCGCAGGCGACCTGAGACTCACCGTTTCAACGGTGTCAGGAGTGCTCAACAGAAAAGAATGCATAGAGAAAAATATTGTATACTGGCGAAGGGCGTTGGTTTTGCCCAGAGCCGTAACTAAGCTTTTAGCTACCGGGGCATGCAAATATATATATATATATATATATATATATATATATATATATATATATATATATATATATATATATATATATATATATATTGCATGCACCTCCGGAATGAAGCAACCGGAGGTGGATGGAAAGACTCCATATCGTAGCTAGCGGGGCATGCAAGACTCCATATCGGAGCTACCGGGGCATGCAATTATATATATATATATATATATATATATATATATATATATATATATATATATATATATATATATATATATATATATATATATATATATAATTATTGTTATTTTTTTCTTTTTTCTTTTTTTTTTGGATGTTAGGAGTTAGGATGGTATTTACTCGCGCATAGGTTTGAATGTTACTTCCGAATCTCTCCTTTAACATGTTTGAAGGGGACACTGTATTACATAAAACGTGAATTAACGTCTTAAATCGTGTTAAAAGTGAGCAGTTACCTTGGAATTACACACCAGGTTCAGACGCAATGATTGGACTTATGTATCCGCAGGCGACCTGAGACTCACCGTTTCAACGGTGTCAGGAGTGCTCAACAGAAAAGAATGCATAGAGAAAAATATTGTATACTGGCCAAGGGCGTTGGTTTTGCCCAGAGCCGTAACTAAGCTTTACGGCCGTAATTATTGTTATTTTTTTTCTTTTTTCTTTTTTTTTGGATGTTAGGAGTTAGGATGGTATTTACTCGCGCATAGGTTTGAATGTTATTTCCGAATCTCTCCTTTAACATGTTTGAAGGGGAAGCCTTATTTCTTAAAACGTGAATTAACGTCTTAAATCGTGTTAAAAGTGAGCTACCTTGGAATTACACACCAGGTTCAGACGCAATGATTGGACTTATGTATTCGCAGGCGACCTGAGACTCACCGTTTCAACGGTGTCAGGAGTGCTCAACAGAAAAGAATGCATAGAGAAAAATATTGTATACTGGCCAAGGGCTTTTAGCTACCGGGACATGCAAATATATATATATATATATATATATATATATATATATATATATATATATATATATATATATATATATATATTGCATGCACCTCCGGAATGAAGCAACCGGAGGTGGATGGAAAGACTCCATATCGTAGCTATCGGGGCATGCAAGACTCCATATCGGAGCTACCGGGGCATGCAATTATATATATATATATATATATATATATATATATATATATATATATATATATATATATATATATATATATATATTAATTATTAATATTAATATTATTTTTTTTCTTTTTTCTTTTTTTTTGGATGTTAGGAGTTAGGATGGTATTTACTCGCGCATAGGTTTGAATGTTATTTCTGAATCTCTCCTTTAACATGTTTGAAGGGGACACTGTATTACCTAAAACGTGAATTAACGTCTTAAATCGTGTTAAAAGTGAGCAGTTACCTTGGAATTACACACCAGGTTCAGACCCAATGATTGGACTTATGTATCCGCAGGCGACCTGAGACTCACCGTTTCAACGGTGTCAGGAGTGCTCAACAGAAAAGAATGCATAGAGAAAAATATTGTATACTGGCGAAGGGCGTTGGTTTTGCCCAGAGCCGTAACTTAGCTTTTAGCTACCGGGGCATGCAAATATATATATATATATATATATATATATATATATATATATATATATATATATATATATATATATATTGCATGCACCTCCGGAATGAAGCAACCGGAGGTGGATGGAAAGACTCCATATCGTAGCTAGCGGGGCATGCAAGACTCCATATCGGAGCTACCGGGGCATGCAATTATATATATATATATATATATATATATATATATATATATATATATATATATATATATATAAATTATTGTTATTTTTTTCTTTTTTCTTTTTTTTTTGGATGTTAGGAGTTAGGATGGTATTTACTCGCGCATAGGTTTGAATGTTACTTCCGAATCTCTCCTTTAACATGTTTGAAGGGGACACTGTATTACATAAAACGTGAATTAACGTCTTAAATCGTGTTAAAAGTGAGCAGTTACCTTGGAATTACACACCAGGTTCAGACGCAATGATTGGACTTATGTATCCGCAGGCGACCTGAGACTCACCGTTTCAACGGTGTCAGGAGTGCTCAACAGAAAAGAATGCATAGAGAAAAATATTATATACTGGCCAAGGGCGTTGGTTTTGCCCAGAGCCGTAACTAAGCTTTACGGCCGTAATTATTGTTATTTTTTTTCTTTTTTTCTTTTTTTTTGGATGTTAGGAGTTAGGATGGTATTTACTCGCGCATAGGTTTGAATGTTATTTCCGAATCTCTCCTTTAACATGTTTGAAGGGGAAGCCTTATTTCTTAAAACGTGAATTAACGTCTTAAATCGTGTTAAAAGTGAGCAGTTACCTTGGAATTACACACCAGGTTCAGACGCAATGATTGGACTTATGTATTCGCAGGCGACCTGAGACTCACCGTTTCAACGGTGTCAGGAGTGCTCAACAGAAAAGAATGCATAGAGAAAAATATTGTATACTGGCCAAGGGCTTTTAGCTACCGGGACATGCAAATATATATATATATATATATATATATATATATATATATATATATATATATATATATATATATATATATATATATATATATTGCATGCACCTCCGGAATGAAGCAACCGGAGGTGGATGGAAAGACTCCATATCGTAGCTATCGGGGCATGCAAGACTCCATATCGGAGCTACCGGGGCATGCAATTATATATATATATATATATATATATATATATATATATATATATATATATATATATATATATATATATATATATATATATATATATATTAATTATTAATATTAATATTATTTTTTTTCTTTTTTTTTGGATGTTAGGAGTTAGGATGGTATTTACTCGCGCATAGGTTTGAATGTTATTTCTGAATCTCTCCTTTAACATGTCTGAAGGGGACACTGTATTACTTAAAACGTGAATTAACGTCTTAAATAGTGTTAAAAGTGAGCAGTTACCTTGGGATTACACACCAGGTTCAGACGCAATGATTGGATTTATGTATCCGCAGGCGACCTGAGACTCACCGTTTCAACGGTGTCAGGAGTGCTCAATAGAAAAGAATGCATAGAGAAAAATATTGTATACTGGCCAAGGGCATAACTTTTTTGACAAGCACATAAATACTTTCTAACTGAAGAAACCTCCTGATGGATATCCTTAAGAGAATTCCAGTTGTGTTGGTCCATTAACGCAGAGATCTATATGGTAAACATATCATCCTGCCATATTGAACAAGTATAAAACATATTTGAAGAATATAGGCATTTAAAAAATTGTGATGTCCATGCACTGTATCTTGCCATTATAACATGTAGCTCTTCTGTGTTTATAATCTGGTTTCCAAGCACATTTTCTTAAGATTGTAAATTGGGTATGATGTTTTATTGGTTTAAAGCCCCGATTTTTGAAGGTCAGGACACAAGAAGCAGGATAGATACCTCTAATGTTTCCATTGTAAATCTAGATGGATGACACAAAACTTTTTTTTTTTTTGGTGTGAATAACAAGACAGCTCTCTAGTTTTATAAATATTTGAAAATTGTTTCCATCCAGGCAGAAACCCAAGGCTCTGAAACACGATATTTTCACTGCAAGAAGCATGTCAGTCCAGGCAACTGGACATTGAATGATTGTGACATGATTGTACATGTCGAGAGAAAACTATATAAAAAGTTACTGCCGCAATAACACACGGCGGGGTGTTCAAATACGGTCCAATATCCTCAGACCTAGGCTGTTTAATGGCACTTTGCCTCTAGGCATGCGGATATTGAACCATATTTGAACTCCTTGTCATGTGTTACTGCTTTCATATATTGTTTTGTAGGTCATGAAGATCTACCTTCTCAAAGTACTGGGATTACAAGGACATGTGTTATTCTAATTTACATGCGGTGAATATAATTTATTGTGACCAGCATTTTGTGGGACTGACACCTAATTTGCTAAACCATTTGTGGCTATATCTTGTCATGTATAACTAAAACGATCAGGCTACTATTCTGAACAGTAAGTTTAACTTGAGTCTGATGTGAAGTCTTTAGTGGATTATCGTCTGGAAGTGATTCAGACAACCATAAAGGGAAAACAGTTGACCTTATCTAGATCAGAGTTAGCATGTTTGCTGGCATCTGATCAATAAGGTGGTTATACAAATAGGACTGGGGGAAGTGTATTTCTCAATGCCTACTCCGAGAGACTTTGGCTTAGAAGGATTCCTTGTTAATTGCTACAGAGAAGTTTAAAAATTAAATATGTTCATTATACTAAATAGTCAGTTGTATGAATATGACTTTGTGGGGCTATAACTTATTTGAAATGTCACTGAACTGCTTTTTTACATTTCACTTAATGTTTTATGTGTTCTGTTGCTCCTTATTGAGTTAATATTATTATTCTCTAAAGCTGCCGTTTCCTGGCTTTTGAGCTTAAACTTATCAGCAATGAACAATCTTCATCAATCCATTCAAATCATGTGACAATGCGACCATTCAACTCTAGAGTACAAAACCCTACTACTCTCATATTCTGCATTAACCCCATTTCGATGTGGCCCGGGGCCAGGCCGGCCTTTACAAATGTATGAACGCAAAGCAGACTAGTGCCGCCTTTTCATATCACAGTACCAATTTGATTTTCTATGACAACACAGAAAAACAGGGATTTTCTATGCTGTCTGAGATTTTTTTTTGTTTTACATTTGGGGAGGGGCAAATAATAACCAAATCAATACACATACCATATATAAACATTAACACGGCAAATTTGCTCTAAATTTACATAAACATACCTGTGTAATAAAACTACTGCTTCCGGTACTCAAATTCAGTGTTGAATGAGTCTTCAGTTTATTTCAGTCAGTATCCAGGGCTATTCAAAGATGCTGAAAACAGTAACAATCACCCCTGAAGATCGGATCAATGAGTTTGGCAAGGACGAATTTCACGTCGATGGTAATGTGCTGTTTTGTACGTCATGCAGCAAGGCTGCAGATTACACTCATAGGCAGAACACATGGGAAGCGCTAAACATACATTGGATGAAATGAAACTTAAACAAACACCAAACTTGGGATTCTTTTCTGCACACAACGCCAGCGTCTCACGACAATCTGAATGGAGAATGCTGCAGCTGTGCTTTACAAAAGCCGTCCAGATGACAAAGACTAAATCTGAGTTGAACTAACATGAATATTTGTTTTAATTGTTTTATTTATTTTTACAACAGGGAACTATTTGTAACGTTTTAAGTAAAAAAAAAAAAAGTGTGTTTGTTTTATTGATTAATGGCACTGCTTGTGACTTGCTTAGAATTTGAAAGTGTAATACATTGTATTTTCACTGTAATATTTCAATGTCTGTTATTGTGATAGTTATTGTTAATGTTATTCTACTGCCGATAGAGCAGTAGTTTATTATGTGTCGTGCATGTTGTTGAGCAAAGTGTATTTGATATATCTGACGGTGCATTGCTGTATTTAGGGCGCTTCCTTTAATGAAGTTGCCGTAACTAGTTGCCGTAACTGGAACAAGGGTTTTGTTATAGCCATATGTTTGTTAATCTTCCAAGAGAAGGGGCAATGCTGATGTTCAGTCTTGTAATGGTTAGGGACTAGAGAATAATAATGACAATGATAACAATAGAATAGTTAACGATCATGTTTGTAAACAAAGACGCTCATGTAGTTTAAAAACAAATACGTAACTGAGAAGAAACATGTGTAATGTTTATTTTTATTTATTTTTGTATAAAATGATTCCAGGGTTATTGAATTAATTAATTAATGTGTCTTTCCTTAGGAGGGAGCAGTAGGTGGTCAGTCGTTGGCTTGTCTGTGAATGTACCGCCTGTTAGTCATTTACAATCTGAGTGAAGTATCCATTACGAAAACAAATATTTATAAAAATATAAACAAGCAATTAAAATGATAGGCTACTCTTTAAGCATGCTACATACTCCTGCATTAATCAAGCAAGATAGAATAAAAACAACCAACAACAACAAATTCATGTTATAACTTTTTTTATTGTGCTCAGCATATCCGTTTTTACAGTAAAAGCGGGGAAAAGAAAAGTCCATTAGATATAAAAATATTAACTTTCTATGTGATTAATGCATTGATTCAAGCAATAGTTGCAATATACCTTCTGTTGTGATAGTAAATACAACCAATATACAGAGGTGTACACATATCTATTTAATTTTAAAGCTAACTGATGATCACAGTATAACATGTTGTCACTGCTTTAGATACTGTAGCAATTACATGTTTTTGTTGTTATTTACAAAACTTCTGTGCCAGTGTCTACCTTAAATGGAAGAATACTCTAATAATGTGAACTTCTACTTGCTACAATAATATTAAAAGCTGTTATTACCTTTCAGGGCATTTTAACTCACTTGAAAGAAAACTTAAGGCTCAAGTTAATTTGTCTTGTATTAAGGGAGGGGCAGTTGTATTATGTCAATGAAGCATGAAAAACAAAACAAAAAAGAATGATCCTGTTTTTATAATCTATTTCTGAGTAGCTGTATTTTATGTTTTCTGATTTACACCTTGGACTATATGTTTTAAGTGTAATTTAAAGAAATTAACTATCATGTACACGTATTACTACGCGTAGTCTTTAAAAAGGAATCCCACTTTCTGCAACATGTATTTCTAGGCATCCAAGAGATAACAAAATGAATGATATGTCAGTTAAATCCCACTCTTACTCTTTTATAAACATAACCATTAATTAAAATAAAAGCTTGTAGCAGACCAAGCAGCATCATGGCAAAAAACAAAAAATGTTCTCTTCAAAACAGCCAGTTTGCAAAGATCGTTCAGCTGCAGGCACAGTCCTCGGCTACCAGCAGCAACAGACCCACTGTGTAGCCTTGCACTGTATGTTTAGTGAGCTGTCATACCTATGCACGGTTAACAGCAACTAAACAACACAATTTTACACAATGTATTATGATGGAATGAGAGAGTAAGAATTTTGGTGCAGTCTCTAAACACACACTGCCAAAAAAGGAGAACTCTGTCTTTTACGATAAACAATGGGATCAAATCTGAGTAAGCAAATACTCTCTCTAGTCTTGGGTGTGCCTTCTAGTTTCTCAGCTATTCTCCCTATTAGTTACAAATATGACAGCCCAAAGTAAGGTGTTGTATCTCACCATCTTAGCCTTTTTCACATTCATAATTCTTCCAACATCAAGCAATGAAATAAATTAGATTTTGAACATTTTAATATATACAATTGGGCCTATCCACACAGTTTTAACTTGTGCTTTACATTTAAAAAAAATAATAAATAAATAAAAAACATTTTTAAAATCTGTTTCGATTAATAAAATTAAAAGTTTGATATTTTGAAAAAAATACTTTAAGAAAAAGGGTTGGCCCGTTTAATACTCAAAATAATGATAGTAATCTTTGCTACAAGATCTTAAATGAAGGTGAGGGTAATATTTTAACCAATAATAACAATACTTACAAATTAATATAAATTAAAGATACATTAATAATGGATTCCACACCCCTGGCACACAAACACCCCAAGCCCAACATGAACAGCTAGAGCATTCAACTGAACAGACAAATAATTGGTACAAATGTGTTACATTAATACTATATGAATAAAGAAAAGAAGAAATCACATGATAATTCCCTTCTACAAACATATTGACCTTCAAAAACTAGAATTCTGCTCGTGTTTGAGAAGGAAGACAAAAACATGACAAGGAATAAATGTATTTAATTAGGGTTGTAGTATTATAATACGGGAGGACTTTAAACTAGTTCCAATGAATGTTTGCTTTGTTGCTTTTAGTTGTCATGACAACCCAAGAGGCTCAAACAGAAATAATGTATGTAGAGATGGATATAACTTTTTCTTCTTGTTCATTAAAACAGATTCCTGGCTTTGTATTGCAATAATGTGTTTAAGGACAATGTATTACTGTTACACTACATAACTGCATTGCCATGGTGTTTTAGATAGTGCCTGTGTTGGACTACCAGGCAGTTGACCAGTGAGATAAGGCTTGGCTTGCTAAAAAGGGCATTGTGTAATTACAAATCTGTTCACAAACTGGGCTCGTACTAGTGCCCTTGTCTATTTGATTACAATTACAAAACAACACAGCTCTTCCACTTAAAATTTGCACCCTTTGCTTTTTTGGTATTTCTTGGCCTGACACAACACATAAGCTTGCACATTTCCTACAGTTTCATTTCTACATGTCAGGTTTGTGTTTTTTTTTATTTTTTGGTTTTTTTGCCTCTTTATAACAGAGCTTTGGGGTCCTATTAGAAGCAAGTGCAGTCACTCCTCAGTTGTGAGGGAAACACAGACTAGAACTAATGACAGACATAGAGAGGTTGTTCCAACTACCAATGCCCAGGCACACATGTGCAAGTTAACAATGGATGACTGCAAGGCAGTATGTTAGCAAAGCCTTTCTACCCAGAGTTCAGAAATTCAGACAACCACAATACAACTTCCCCGTGACAAGGTAGAGTCCCTCCAAACAATGCTTGTGAAACACAGGATTTCCTACAAGCATAAAAACATCAGCTTGCAAGTCTGGAAGGTAAGACGGATGTCACTCCATAACCTAAAATAGCTATCAACTCTGTTACACAAGGAGTGAAATAACCTTCCACAAATGTTCTTCCAAACATTGACTGCTTCCATGAGCTTCAGGTGCCCAATAGTATGTTAAGACCAAGGTGAATTCTGACTATTTATCAGTTTGTTTTGTGGAATTGAATGGTGTTCTACAGTTGACCCTGAAGATACCCTGACAAAAGCATGGAAAACCAAGCATGCTAAAATACTGGTAACACATATGGAAGCATGAAGAAGCACGAAGAATGACTAAGGGATGACAGCCAAACTGGATATGTGAGTATACATTTGGTAGTTATATTCATAAAAGAAATAGTCGAATAAACATTAATTTGTCAAAATTATGCAGCGTTAAATATATTTTTACTAGTTGATATGTATTTTTTATAGCCAGATAATGGACATAGGTTTAACTTTCTATCATTGTTTCAGGCTACTCTACTTGAAATACTGAGAAATAAATTCAAAAAAGAGAGAAAGACACTTATTTCAGTGGAGACTGTAGAAGACATGAAAAAAAAGTTTGGTGCTGTGGGTCGAGGAAGGAAGCGTGCACCAGAGCAACAGCAACCGCTCATGAAAAAGAGAAGAGAATCTGTAAGCCTAACTCTTGGATCTGCATTGACAGAAATAGATTGAAATAGAATTACATACTTTATATATGTACATACATGCGATTGTGTAGTTTATTAGCTAATTGGCTTTCATGGAGAGTACTTGATCTTTAGCATTTTTCCAGAGTAAAGAAAAGCACAGAGAATACATGCAGTAAATGCCTGATCATAAGTATTGAATTACTTAACGTTATGATACATATTGCAGATGCAAAGTGAGGAGTTCCCAGGAGAAGACGAGCATAGTATTGCCAAACACTTGGACTCCATATGAAAAGAAATAACGAAATTGAGGCCGAACATTGAAGCCATATGTGACAGCATGAATAGAACTGTACACACTCGGGAAAGAATGATGGAGAAGAAGTCCACTGAAGAAGTCCTTGGTCTGTTTCCATTCCTAAAGCATCCTAAACTGGTAGGTACTAGTTTTTATTCTACTATGGTGATTGATCAGAAATTAATATTTTTAGTTATAAGCATGTATAATCACTTTAATTAGTCCTCCTAGGTGACCTTTCTGCATCAGCAATCCACCTGCTCCAGCTTTTACAAAACTCCACTGCTCCTGGTTTTTCCCATGCAACTTCTTTCTGCTCGCATTCAGTTTAGTTTGATTTTGTTTTATTTATTTATTTTTTTAACTACTACATTATTTGTAAGTATTCAACTCTTTTTTACAGCTGTGTATATCGCCTTGGATAAAGGCATATGATAAATAAATAAATAAATATAATAATAACTTTAGCATCTGTATTTTAGCTGTTGCACGAAGTAGAACTACGTTTTGGAGTAAACTTGGAACGGAACCTAATGAGTGGCCTATCCAGAATGGTAGATGCTATTTTCAGACTTTCTAGTGGGCATCTTCTAACTACTGTGATGTCCTACATTGAAGATGCTTCAGATAAGACACAGGGAAATGGTAATGTATAAGAAATATTTATTGTACATCAAATTGTTTTGACCTATCTCAGAATAGGATCTATAAATAACTATTAAACAGAAAATGATGCAACTTCATTTCATACACTTGGAGCATAATATTTCATGGGGAAGATAGCTGGTATTTAACTCTCACAGGGGCATAAAAACCAATGCGAAAAACCTGCATGAACAGATTTTTAGAAACTTTGTTGATACTGTTCTTAACATTTTTTTGCTCCAATCCACAATAACGTTTGTATCAGTGGTGGTCAGTCCTGGTCCTGGAGAGCTACAGTCGTGTGTGTGTTTTTTTTAGGTATCTTTAAATCATTTAAACTATTCTTTATCTGTGCAGTTTAGCAAATAATGAATTCATGAATGTAACTGAGAGCACTGGTGGAATGCAAAGCCAAAGATCCTGTACCTCTCAGACCAGGGTTGCTCAACATTCTTCCGTTTGCTTTGTACTTTGTATATGATCTGATACCCTATTTGTAGGACTGAGAATGAATGCTGCATTGTTGCTGTTGCCAGCTTTGTTTCGAGAGAGGGAAAATCTGTTGTTTGTTGTTGACCAAGTAAGTTAATTGAGCTCTACTTTTTAAATGTAGCTTAACTGAATTGATGTTTTCAATGTTAAATACAAAGTCAAATTATCATTTAGAGATATCTCAAAATGAGTTTGAGATATCTCCAAATTAATTCCTGATATCTGTAAACCATTTTGAGATATCTTAAAATATGTTAAGATATCTCTAATTATTTCAAAATATTTAAAGATATATTCAACTGATTTAAGGATATTTTGAAATATTTAAAGATATCTGTTAAATATTTAAAGGTATCTCTTAATTTGGCTTGCCATAAATGTGTACTTAATGAATTATGAGGGAGACTTGTAGGCAATTAACAGGAGTTTAAGACGTTCCTCGCTGTTTTAAGTGAGATCCGACAGTTAAAATGTTTTTAAAGGGAGGAATATTACGAAATCCCTTTAAAGTAGCCGCAGCCCCACCACACGAGCCGCCACTGCTTGTAGGTATGGTGAGATGCTGCTGAAGTACAATTTCATATAATTTATTGTTGAATAAAGTTATTAATTATTATTTTAAAATCTATACAGGTACCACCATCACCTACGCCAACTATCGTTTTCAAGGGAACAACAAGCCCATTGGCAGCAGATGACATCTCTGTTTGTGTTGATGGAATTGAGATACTCAGTGATTATCCAGGAATGGATATCACCCTTGCTGTTGAATGTATTTTTTCTCTTTATTTTTCCTTGGGCATTGAGTATCCTAAAGCTCTAAAAAATTGTCTGACTTTCATGGAAAGGTACTTCATGAAGCTGAGTATCTCTGACAAAGTACCTTTGCCAGTGTTAAAGATGTACAGTCAAATAACTGCACTTTTACTTGGGGAATAATTATATTGATCTGATGGAATGCCATTTTAACATTTAATCTGAAATTAAATGAATTTATTGTGTCAACTATTTAATTTGATTACAAAAACAGAATATTTGATATAAAAATGTAATTGTACATATCAAAAAAAGTATTTATTTTAAATGTAAATGGCTGATTAGAAAATTAATTGTTTATAACAAATGTAAATTGTTTTTAATAGAAGTTTTGATTTCAAAAAACTAATAAACATTCAGTCTTAATTTATAGATATCATAAACTCATAATAAGCTCTGATCTAAATACTGTACTGTAGCTCTTCTAATTTGTGTCACCAAAAAATGAATAAGAAAAAAGAAACCCACGTTCATCAGTTTCAATATACATTTTATCTCAGCTTTTTCAAGGTCTATTACATGTTCTTGAAAATGTATTTTGTGTAAGTTTCAGGAAAATCTGTGGGATGCATAGATTTATTTTCCAGTTTGCTGCGAGACCCTTTTTTTCACTGTGTAAATAATATGGTTTAATTATTAAAAACACACAGGTTGAATAAAACTGTGTAAAACTGTATATAACTAAACCTGAAACTACTCTAATGGTTTAACCTGTAAAAACAATAAATTGTTATATAAATGTTTAATAAATAAATTGTTGGCATCCTGAATTGAGTGATTTATCAAAGCACTTACACTTCTGAGGTTGGGGGATTCTAAAGGATGTGAAGAGCTCTTAACGGTATACATTTGTTTTTTCTCAGATGAACCAAACAAATGTTAGCTTGCGAGGTTCGGGGGGCGTGAAGCTGGGGGGGCTGCTAATCTCTAATCTTTCAATTTTCTAATCTCCAGTTAATTAGTTCTATTTTACTATTTAAGACCTGATCACCTGCACCTTTTCTGTCTAGTGTTTCGTTTTTCCTCCTCCTCCCCTCCTCCACCTTCTACATGCCTTCGCATCGGTCATCTCTGGGGGGCAAGTGAGGCTCACTTCTCCGACCTCAGGGCTAGGCAGCCGCCTCCCTTACCTTCAGGGGTTCTCACCGCGTGAGTCAGAGCGGACCCCCGGCCAAACTCTGTCCTGTCGCAGCTCCTGCGCTCATCTCACTCGAGGCTCTCTTCTATTCTGCCTCTCTTCAGGACGTGGTCACTCGTGCCGAGTCCTATACTAACCTCAATGCTCTGTCCTTATTTTCAGGTCCCAGGCAGCGTGATGTCTCGGCCAATCAGGGGTTTTACGAGCGCCCCTTACATAAGCCTCAAATGCTGGGTACCTCTCTCATCTCCTCCCGAGGGGTGGCTTTTCAAGTCTAACCCTCATATGTGTTTTCAGGTCGCCGGGTCCTCCGCCCCTGGGATGTCGACAGCGTCGGCCCCAGTCGACGACCTCTTTTCTATCCCGTTTCAGGTTGCCGGGTCCTCCGCCCCTGGGATGTCGACAGCGTCGGCCCCAGTCGACGACCTCTTTTCTATCCCGTTTCCGGTTGCCGGGTCCTCCGCCCCTGGGATGTCGACAGCGTCGGCCCCAGTCGACGACCTCTTTTCTATCCTTTCCGGTTGCCGGGTCCTCCGCCCCTGGGATGTCGACAGCGTCGGCCCCAGTCGGTGACCACATTCTGTCCTACTAACTGCTCCTTGCTGCTTCTTCTGCCTTATCTTTCCCCCCCCAGCTCACGCCCAGTGAACCCTCCATAGAATGTTAATTGTAAGGTTCAATAGTGTAACTCTTATGGTTCTATATTAAACCTCAATAGAAGGTTCTTCAGAGGAACCAATATGGTTCTGTATTATACCATTAATATAAGAAACATGGTGGTTCTTTATTAAACCTCTAATGCAGGGTTCTTCCAAAGAACCATTTTAAAAGGTTCCATATAGCACTTCAAAATGGTTCCAAGTCTATACCAGCAGATAGAACCTTTTAGGGTTCTATATTGTACCCTTTTTTCTAAGAGTGTACTGCATAAAAAAACGAGTGTGTTGTCGGTTACCTATTTACCATGGTATCTCTCCCCTGGGTGCGTTGTGTTTTGGTGAGCAGGAAAGCAGCGGGCGGGATGGCGAGCTTGTCCTGCTGCTCCAACACAAGCTACCTTAAGAGCCGGTACGATGCGGTCAATGGGTGGTTCGTCAGGAGTACTGCATAAAAAAAAAAAACGAGTGTGTTGTCGTGGCAGTTGGTGATCAAAGAAATAAAACAAAATAAAATCAATAAATAATAATGTCATAGACTTAAAGTCATACCTTTGAAGTCATAATGCATTGCAAGTGTTATTAGGGAATGTTGTGCTGTGTTTTCAAGCGCTTCAATGTGACAGCGGGTGCGTTCACGGAGATCAAGAGCAGCCGCCGCAGGGGAGGGATACCATGGTAAATAGGTTACCTATTTACCATGGTATCTCTCCCCTGGGTGCGTTGTGTTTTGCTGAGCAGGAAAGCAGCGGGCGGGATGGCGAGCTTGTCCTGCTGCTCCAACACAAGCTACCTTAAGAGCCGGTACGATGCGGGCAATGGGTAAAGTTCGTCAGGAGTACTGCATAAAAAAAAACGAGTGTGTTGTCGTGGCAGTTGGTGATCAAAGAAATAAAACAAAATAAAATCAATAAATAATAATGTCATAGACTTAAAGTCATACCTTTGAAGTCATAATGCATTGCAAGTGTTATTAGGGAATGTTGTGCTGTGTTTTCAAGCGCTTCAATGTGACAGCGGGTGCGTTCACGGAGATCAAGAGCAGCCGGAGATCAAGAGAGCAGCCGCCGCAGGGGAGGGATACCATGGTAAATAGGTTACCTATTTACCATGGTATCTCTCCCCTGGGTGCGTTGTGTTTTGCTGAGCAGGAAAGCAGCGGGCGGGATGGCGAGCTTGTCCTGCTGCTCCAACACAAGCTACCTTAAGAGCCGGTACGATGCGGTCAATGGGTGGTTCGTCAGGAGTACTGCATAAAAAAAAAAGAGTGTGTTGTCGTGGCAGTTGGTGATCAAAGAAATAAAACAAAATAAAATCAATAAATAATAATGTCATAGACTTAAAGTCATACCTTTGAAGTCATAATGCATTGCAAGTGTTATTAGGGAATGTTGTGCTGTGTTTTCAAGCGCTTCAATGTGACAGCGGGTGCGTTCACAGAGATCAAGAGCAGCCGGAGATCAAGAGAGCAGCCGCCGCAGGGGAGGGATACCATGGTAAATAGGTTACCTATTTACCATGGTATCTCTCCCCTGGGTGCGTTGTGTTTTGCTGAGCAGGAAAGCAGCGGGCGGGATGGCGAGCTTGTCCTGCTGCTCCAACACAAGCTACCTTAAGAGCCGGTACGATGCGGTCAATGGGTGAAGTTCGTCAGGAGTACTGCATAAAAAAAAAAAACGAGTGTGTTGTCGTGGCAGTTGGTGATGAAAGAAATAAAACAAAATAAAATCAATAAATAATAATGTCATAGACTTAAAGTCATACCTTTGAAGTCATAATGCATTGCAAGTGTTATTAGGGAATGTTGTGCTGTGTTTTCAAGCGCTTCAATGTGACAGCGGGTGCGTTCACGGAGATCAAGAGCAGCCGCCGCAGGGGAGGGATACCATGGTAAATAGGTTACCTATTTACCATGGTATCTCTCCCCTGGGTGCGTTGTGTTTTGCTGAGCAGGAAAGCAGCGGGCGGGATGGCGAGCTTGTCCTGCTGCTCCAACACAAGCTACCTTAAGAGCCGGTAGGATGCGGTCAATGGGTGAAGTTCGTGAGGAGTACTGCATAAAAAAAAAAAACGAGTGTGTTGTCGTGGCAGTTGGTGATCAAAGAAATAAAACAAAATAAAATCAATAAATAATAATGTCATAGACTTAAAGTCATACCTTTGAAGTCATAATGCATTGCAAGTGTTATTAGGGAATGTTGTGCTGTGTTTTCAAGCGCTTCAATGTGACAGCGGGTGCGTTCACGGAGATCAAGAGCAGCCGCCGCAGGGGAGGGATACCATGGTAAATAGGTTACCTATTTCCCATGGTATCTCTCCCCTGGGTGCGTTGTGTTTTGCTGAGCAGGAAAGCAGCGGGCGGGATGGCGAGCTTGTCCTGCTGCTCCAACACAAGCTACCTTAAGAGCCGGTAGGATGCGGTCAATGGGTGAAGTTCGTGAGGAGTACTGCATAAAAAAAAAAAAAACGAGTGTGTTGTCGTGGCAGTTGGTGATCAAAGAAATAAAACAAAATAAAATCAATAAATAATAATGTCATAGACTTAAAGTCATACCTTTGAAGTCATAATGCATTGCAAGTGTTATTAGGGAATGTTGTGCTGTGTTTTCAAGCGCTTCAATGTGACAGCGGGTGCGTTCACGGAGATCAAGAGCAGCCGGAGATCAAGAGCAGCCGCCGCAGGGGAGGGATACCATGGTAAATAGGTTACCTATTTACCATGGTATCTCTCCCCTGGGTGCGTTGTGTTTTGGTGAGCAGGAAAGCAGCGGGCGGGATGGCGAGCTTGTCCTGCTGCTCCAACACAAGCTACCTTAAGAGCCGGTACGATGCGGGCAATGGGTAAAGTTCGTCAGGAGTACTGCATAAAAAAAAACGAGTGTGTTGTCGTGGCAGTTGGTGATCAAAGAAATAAAACAAAATAAAATCAATAAATAATAATGTCATAGACTTAAAGTCATACCTTTGAAGTCATAATGCATTGCAAGTGTTATTAGGGAATGTTGTGCTGTGTTTTCAAGCGCTTCAATGTGACAGCGGGTGCGTTCACGGAGATCAAGAGCAGCCGGAGATCAAGAGAGCAGCCGCCGCAGGGGAGGGATACCATGGTAAATAGGTTACCTATTTACCATGGTATCTCTCCCCTGGGTGCGTTGTGTTTTGGTGAGCAGGAAAGCAGCGGGCGGGATGGCGAGCTTGTCCTGCTGCTCCAACACAAGCTACCTTAAGAGCCGGTACGATGCGGGCAATGGGTAAAGTTCGTCAGGAGTACTGCATAAAAAAAAACGAGTGTGTTGTCGTGGCAGTTGGTGATCAAAGAAATAAAACAAAATAAAATCAATAAATAATAATGTCATAGACTTAAAGTCATACCTTTGAAGTCATAATGCATTGCAAGTGTTATTAGGGAATGTTGTGCTGTGTTTTCAAGCGCTTCAATGTGACAGCGGGTGCGTTCACGGAGATCAAGAGAGCAGCCGCCGCAGGGGAGGGATACCATGGTAAATAGGTTACCTATTTCCCATGGTATCTCTCCCCTGGGTGCGTTGTGTTTTGCTGAGCAGGAAAGCAGCGGGCGGGATGGCGAGCTTGTCCTGCTGCTCCAACACAAGCTACCTTAAGAGCCGGTAGGATGCGGTCAATGGGTGAAGTTCGTGAGGAGTACTGCATAAAAAAAAAAAAAAACGAGTGTGTTGTCGTGGCAGTTGGTGATCAAAGAAATAAAACAAAATAAAATCAATAAATAATAATGTCATAGACTTAAAGTCATACCTTTGAAGTCATAATGCATTGCAAGTGTTATTAGGGAATGTTGTGCTGTGTTTTCAAGCGCTTCAATGTGACAGCGGGTGCGTTCACGGAGATCAAGAGCAGCCGGAGATCAAGAGCAGCCGCCGCAGGGGAGGGATACCATGGTAAATAGGTTACCTATTTACCATGGTATCTCTCCCCTGGGTGCGTTGTGTTTTGGTGAGCAGGAAAGCAGCGGGCGGGATGGCGAGCTTGTCCTGCTGCTCCAACACAAGCTACCTTAAGAGCCGGTACGATGCGGGCAATGGGTAAAGTTCGTCAGGAGTACTGCATAAAAAAAAACGAGTGTGTTGTCGTGGCAGTTGGTGATCAAAGAAATAAAACAAAATAAAATCAATAAATAATAATGTCATAGACTTAAAGTCATACCTTTGAAGTCATAATGCATTGCAAGTGTTATTAGGGAATGTTGTGCTGTGTTTTCAAGCGCTTCAATGTGACAGCGGGTGTGTTCACGGAGATCAAGAGCAGCCGGAGATCAAGAGCAGCCGCCGCAGGGGAGGGATACCATGGTAAATAGGTTACCTATTTACCATGGTATCTCTCCCCTGGGTGCGTTGTGTTTTGGTGAGCAGGAAAGCAGCGGGCGGGATGGCGAGCTTGTCCTGCTGCTCCAACACAAGCTACCTTAAGAGCCGGTACGATGCGGTCAATGGGTGAAGTTCGTCAGGAGTACTGCATAAAAAAAAAAACGAGTGTGTTGTCGTGGCAGTTGGTGATCAAAGAAATAAAACAAAATAAAATCAATAAATAATAATGTCATAGACTTAAAGTCATACCTTTGAAGTCATAATGCATTGCAAGTGTTATTAGGGAATGTTGTGCTGTGTTTTCAAGCGCTTCAATGTGACAGCGGGTGCGTTCACGGAGATCAAGAGCAGCCGTCGCAGGGGAGGGATACCATGGTAAATAGGTTACCTATTTCCCATGGTATCTCTCCCCTGGGTGCGTTGTGTTTTGCTGAGCAGGAAAGCAGCGGGCGGGATGGCGAGCTTGTCCTGCTGCTCCAACACAAGCTACCTTAAAAGCCGGTAGGATGCGGTCAATGGGTGAAGTTCGTGAGGAGTACTGCATAAAAAAAAAAAAAAACGAGTGTGTTGTCGTGGCAGTTGGTGATCAAAGAAATAAAACAAAATAAAATCAATAAATAATAATGTCATAGACTTAAAGTCATACCTTTGAAGTCATAATGCATTGCAAGTGTTATTAGGGAATTTGTTTTCAAGCGCTTCAGTGTGACAGCGGGTGCGTTCACGGAGATCAAGAGCAGTCGGAGATCAAGAGCAGCCGCCGCAGGGGAGGGATACCATGGTAAATAGGTTACCTATTTACCATGGTATCTCTCCCCTGGGTGCGTTGTGTTTTGGTGAGCAGGAAAGCAGCGGGCGGGATGGCGAGCTTGTCCTGCTGCTCCAACACAAGCTACCTTAAGAGCCGGTACGATGCGGTCAATGGGTGAAGTTCGTCAGGAGTACTGCATAAAAAAAAAAAAAACGAGTGTGTTGTCGTGGCAGTTGGTGATCAAAGAAATAAAACAAAATAAAATCAATAAATAATAATGTCATAGACTTAAAGTCATACCTTTGAAGTCATAATGCATTGCAAGTGTTATTAGGGAATGTTGTGCTGTGTTTTCAAGCGCTTCAATGTGACAGCGGGTGCGTTCACGGAGATCAAGAGCAGCCGCCGCAGGGGAGGGATACCATGGTAAATAGGTTACCTATTTCCCATGGTATCTCTCCCCTGGGTGCGTTGTGTTTTGCTGAGCAGGAAAGCAGCGGGCGGGATGGCGAGCTTGTCCTGCTGCTCCAACACAAGCTACCTTAAGAGCCGGTAGGATGCGGTCAATGGGTGAAGTTCGTGAGGAGTACTGCATAAAAAAAAAAAAAAACGAGTGTGTTGTCGTGGCAGTTGGTGATCAAAGAAATAAAACAAAATAAAATCAATAAATAATAATGTCATAGACTTAAAGTCATACCTTTGAAGTCATAATGCATTGCAAGTGTTATTAGGGAATTTGTTTTCAAGCGCTTCAATGTGACAGCGGGTGCGTTCACGGAGATCAAGAGCAGCCGGAGATCAAGAGCAGCCGCCGCAGGGGAGGGATACCATGGTAAATAGGTTACCTATTTACCATGGTATCTCTCCCCTGGGTGCGTTGTGTTTTGGTGAGCAGGAAAGCAGCGGGCGGGATGGCGAGCTTGTCCTGCTGCTCCAACACAAGCTACCTTAAGAGCCGGTACGATGCGGTCAATGGGTGAAGTTCGTCAGGAGTACTGCATAAAAAAAAAAAAAACGAGTGTGTTGTCGTGGCAGTTGGTGATCAAAGAAATAAAACAAAATAAAATCAATAAATAATAATGTCATAGACTTAAAGTCATACCTTTGAAGTCATAATGCATTGCAAGTGTTATTAGGGAATGTTGTGCTGTGTTTTCAAGCGCTTCAATGTGACAGCGGGTGCGTTCACGGAGATCAAGAGCAGCCGCCGCAGGGGAGGGATACCATGGTAAATAGGTTACCTATTTACCATGGTATCTCTCCCCTGGGTGCGTTGTGTTTTGCTGAGCAGGAAAGCAGCGGGCGGGATGGCGAGCTTGTCCTGCTGCTCCAACACAAGCTACCTTAAGAGCCGGTAGGATGCGGTCAATGGGTGAAGTTCGTGAGGAGTACTGCATAAAAAAAAAAAAAACGAGTGTGTTGTCGTGGCAGTTGGTGATCAAAGAAATAAAACAAAATAAAATCAATAAATAATAATGTCATAGACTTAAAGTCATACCTTTGAAGTCATAATGCATTGCAAGTGTTATTAGGGAATGTTGTGCTGTGTTTTCAAGCGCTTCAATGTGACAGCGGGTGCGTTCACGGAGATCAAGAGCAGCCGCCGCAGGGGAGGGATACCATGGTAAATAGGTTACCTATTTCCCATGGTATCTCTCCCCTGGGTGCGTTGTGTTTTGCTGAGCAGGAAAGCAGCGGGCGGGATGGCGAGCTTGTCCTGCTGCTCCAACACAAGCTACCTTAAGAGCCGGTACGATGCGGTCAATGGGTGAAGTTCGTGAGGAGTACTGCATAAAAAAAAAAAAAACGAGTGTGTTGTCGTGGCAGTTGGTGATCAAAGAAATAAAACAAAATAAAATCAATAAATAATAATGTCATAGACTTAAAGTCATACCTTTGAAGTCATAATGCATTGCAAGTGTTATTAGGGAATGTTGTGCTGTGTTTTCAAGCGCTTCAATGTGACAGCGGGTGCGTTCACGGAGATCAAGAGCAGCCGGAGATCAAGAGCAGCCGCCGCAGGGGAGGGATACCATGGTAAATAGGTTACCTATTTACCATGGTATCTCTCCCCTGGGTGCGTTGTGTTTTGGTGAGCAGGAAAGCAGCGGGCGGGATGGCGAGCTTGTCCTGCTGCTCCAACACAAGCTACCTTAAGAGCCGGTACGATGCGGGCAATGGGTAAAGTTCGTCAGGAGTACTGCATAAAAAAAAAACGAGTGTGTTGTCGTGGCAGTTGGTGATCAAAGAAATAAAACAAAATAAAATCAATAAATAATAATGTCATAGACTTAAAGTCATACCTTTGAAGTCATAATGCATTGCAAGTGTTATTAGGGAATGTTGTGCTGTGTTTTCAAGCGCTTCAATGTGACAGCGGGTGCGTTCACGGAGATCAAGAGCAGCCGCCGCAGGGGAGGGATACCATGGTAAATAGGTTACCTATTTCCCATGGTATCTCTCCCCTGGGTGCGTTGTGTTTTGCTGAGCAGGAAAGCAGCGGGCGGGATGGCGAGCTTGTCCTGCTGCTCCAACACAAGCTACCTTAAGAGCCGGTAGGATGCGGTCAATGGGTGAAGTTCGTGAGGAGTACTGCATAAAAAAAAAAAACGAGTGTGTTGTCGTGGCAGTTGGTGATCAAAGAAATAAAACAAAATAAAATCAATAAATAATAATGTCATAGACTTAAAGTCATACCTTTGAAGTCATAATGCATTGCAAGTGTTATTAGGGAATGTTGTGCTGTGTTTTCAAGCGCTTCAATGTGACAGCGGGTGCGTTCACGGAGATCAAGAGCAGCCGGAGATCAAGAGCAGCCGCCGCAGGGGAGGGATACCATGGTAAATAGGTTACCTATTTACCATGGTATCTCTCCCCTGGGTGCGTTGTGTTTTGGTGAGCAGGAAAGCAGCGGGCGGGATGGCGAGCTTGTCCTGCTGCTCCAACACAAGCTACCTTAAGAGCCGGTACGATGCGGTCAATGGGTGGTTCGTCAGGAGTACTGCATAAAAAAAAAAACGAGTGTGTTGTCGTGGCAGTTGGTGATCAAAGAAATAAAACAAAATAAAATCAATAAATAATAATGTCATAGACTTAAAGTCATACCTTTGAAGTCATAATGCATTGCAAGTGTTATTAGGGAATGTTGTGCTGTGTTTTCAAGCGCTTCAATGTGACAGCGGGTGCGTTCACGGAGATCAAGAGCAGCCGCCGCAGGGGAGGGATACCATGGTTAATAGGTTACCTTGGTAAATAGGTTACCTATTTACCATGGTATCTCTCCCCTGGGTGCGTTGTGTTTTGCTAAGCAGGAAAGCAGCGGGCGGGATGGCGAGCTTGTCCTGCTGCTCCAACACAAGCTACCTTAAGAGCCGGTACGATGCGGTCAATGGGTGAAGTTCGTCAGGAGTACTGCATAAAAAAATAAAAAAAACGAGTGTGTTGTCGTGGCAGTTGGTGATCAAAGAAATAAAACAAAATAAAATCAATAAATAATAATGTCATAGACTTAAAGTCATACCTTTGAAGTCATAATGCATTGCAAGTGTTATTAGGGAATGTTGTGCTGTGTTTTCAAGCGCTTCAATGTGACAGCGGGTGCGTTCACGGAGATCAAGAGCAGCCGCCGCAGGGGAGGGATACCATGGTTACCTATTTACCATGGTATCTCTCCCCTGGGTGCGTTGTGTTTTGCTGAGCAGGAAAGCAGCGGGCGGGATGGCGAGCTTGTCCTGCTGCTCCAACACAAGCTACCTTAAGAGCCGGTACGATGCGGTCAATGGGTGAAGTTCGTGAGGAGTACTGCATAAAAAAAAAAAAACGAGTGTGTTGTCGTGGCAGTTGGTGATCAAAGAAATAAAACAAAATAAAATCAATAAATAATAATGTCATAGACTTAAAGTCATACCTTTGAAGTCATAATGCATTGCAAGTGTTATTAGGGAATGTTGTGCTGTGTTTTCAAGCGCTTCAATGTGACAGCGGGTGCGTTCACGGAGATCAAGAGCAGCCGGAGATCAAGAGCAGCCGCCGCAGGGGAGGGATACCATGGTAAATAGGTTACCTATTTACCATGGTATCTCTCCCCTGGGTGCGTTGTGTTTTGGTGAGCAGGAAAGCAGCGGGCGGGATGGCGAGCTTGTCCTGCTGCTCCAACACAAGCTACCTTAAGAGCCGGTACGATGCGGTCAATGGGTGGTTCGTCAGGAGTACTGCATAAAAAAAAAAAACGAGTGTGTTGTCGTGGCAGTTGGTGATCAAAGAAATAAAACAAAATAAAATCAATAAATAATAATGTCATAGACTTAAAGTCATACCTTTGAAGTCATAATGCATTGCAAGTGTTAATAGGGAATGTTGTGCTGTGTTTTCAAGCGCTTCAATGTGACAGCGGGTGCGTTCACGGAGATCAAGAGCAGCCGCCGCAGGGGAGGGATACCATGGTAAATAGGTTACCTATTTACCATGGTATCTCTCCCCTGGGTGCGTTGTGTTTTGCTGAGCAGGAAAGCAGCGGGCGGGATGGCGAGCTTGTCCTGCTGCTCCAACACAAGCTACCTTAAGAGCCGGTACGATGCGGTCAATGGGTGAAGTTCGTCAGGAGTACTGCATAAAAAAAAAAAAAACGAGTGTGTTGTCGTGGCAGTTGGTGATCAAAGAAATAAAACAAAATAAAATCAATAAATAATAATGTCATAGACTTAAAGTCATACCTTTGAAGTCATAATGCATTGCAAGTGTTATTAGGGAATGTTGTGCTGTGTTTTCAAGCGCTTCAATGTGACAGCGGGTGCGTTCACGGAGATCAAGAGCAGCCGCCGCAGGGGAGGGATACCATGGTAAATAGGTTACCTATTTACCATGGTATCTCTCCCCTGGGTGCGTTGTGTTTTGGTGAGCAGGAAAGCAGCGGGCGGGATGGCGAGCTTGTCCTGCTGCTCCAACACAAGCTACCTTAAGAGCCGGTAGGATGCGGTCAATGGGTGAAGTTCGTGAGGAGTACTGCATAAAAAAAAAAAAAACGAGTGTGTTGTCGTGGCAGTTGGTGAACAAAGAAATAAAACAAAATAAAATCAATAAATAATAATGTCATAGACTTATAGTCATACCTTTGAAGTCATAATGCATTGCAAGTGTTATTAGGGAATGTTGTGCTGTGTTTTCAAGCGCTTCAATGTGACAGCGGGTGCGTTCACGGAGATCAAGAGCAGCCGGAGATCAAGAGCAGCCGCCGCAGGGGAGGGATACCATGGTAAATAGGTTACCTATTTACCATGGTATCTCTCCCCTGGGTGCGTTGTGTTTTGGTGAGCAGGAAAGCAGCGGGCGGGATGGCGAGCTTGTCCTGCTGCTCCAACACAAGCTACCTTAAGAGCCGGTACGATGCGGTCAATGGGTGAAGTTCGTCAGGAGTACTGCATAAAAAAAAAAAACGAGTGTGTTGTCGTGGCAGTTGGTGATCAAAGAAATAAAACAAAATAAAATCAATAAATAATAATGTCATAGACTTAAAGTCATACCTTTGAAGTCATAATGCATTGCAAGTGTTATTAGGGAATGTTGTGCTGTGTTTTCAAGCGCTTCAATGTGACAGCGGGTGCGTTCACGGAGATCAAGAGCAGCCGCCGCAGGGGAGGGATACCATGGTAAATAGGTTACCTATTTACCATGGTATCTCTCCCCTGGGTGCGTTGTGTTTTGGTGAGCAGGAAAGCAGCGGGCGGGATGGCGAGCTTGTCCTGCTGCTCCAACACAAGCTACCTTAAGAGCCGGTACGATGCGGTCAATGGGTGAAGTTCGTCAGGAGTACTGCATAAAAAAAAAAAACGAGTTTGTTGTCGTGGCAGTTGGTGATCAAAGAAATAAAACAAAATAAAATCAATAAATAATAATGTCATAGACTTAAAGTCATACCTTTGAAGTCATAATGCATTGCAAGTGTTATTAGGGAATGTTGTGCTGTGTTTTCAAGCGCTTCAATGTGACAGCGGGTGCGTTCACGGAGATCAAGAGAAGCCGCCGCAGGGGAGGGATACCACGGTAAATAGGTCTATTTACCATGGTATCTCTCCCCTGGGTGCGTTGTGTTTTGCTGAGCAGGAAAGCAGCGGGCGGGATGGCGAGCTTGTCCTGCTGCTCCAACACAAGCTACCTTAAAAGCCGGTAGGATGCGGTCAATGGGTGAAGTTCGTGAGGAGTACTGCATAAAAAAAAAAAAAAACGAGTGTGTTGTCGTGGCAGTTGGTGATCAAAGAAATAAAACAAAATAAAATCAATAAATAATAATGTCATAGACTTAAAGTCATACCTTTGAAGTCATAATGCATTGCAAGTGTTATTAGGGAATGTTGTGCTGTGTTTTCAAGCGCTTCAATGTGACAGCGGGTGCGTTCACGGAGATCAAGAGCAGCCGGAGATCAAGAGCAGCAGCCGCAGGGGAGGGATACCATGGTAAATAGGTTACCTATTTACCATGGTATCTCTCCCCTGGGTGCGTTGTGTTTTGGTGAGCAGGAAAGCAGCGGGCGGGATGGCGAGCTTGTCCTGCTGCTCCAACACAAGCTACCTTAAGAGCCGGTACGATGCGGTCAATGGGTGGTTCGTCAGGAGTACTGCATAAAAAAAAAAACGAGTGTGTTGTCGTGGCAGTTGGTGATCAAAGAAATAAAACAAAATAAAATCAATAAATAATAATGTCATAGACTTAAAGTCATACCTTTGAAGTCATAATGCATTGCAAGTGTTATTAGGGAATGTTGTGCTGTGTTTTCAAGCGCTTCAATGTGACAGCGGGTGCGTTCACGGAGATCAAGAGCAGCCGCCGCAGGGGAGGGATACCATGGTAAATAGGTTACCTATTTACCATGGTATCTCTCCCCTGGGTGCGTTGTGTTTTGCTGAGCAGGAAAGCAGCGGGCGGGATGGCGAGCTTGTCCTGCTGCTCCAACACAAGCTACCTTAAGAGCCGGTACGATGCGGGCAATGGGTAAAGTTCGTCAGGAGTACTGCATAAAAAAACGAGTGTGTTGTCGTGGCAGTTGGTGATCAAAGAAATAAAACAAAATAAAATCAATAAATAATAATGTCATAGACTTAAAGTCATACCTTTGAAGTCATAATGCATTGCAAGTGTTATTAGGGAATGTTGTGCTGTGTTTTCAAGCGCTTCAATGTGACAGCGGGTGCGTTCACGGAGATCAAGAGCAGCCGCCGCAGGGGAGGGATACCATGGTAAATAGGTTACCTATTTACCATGGTATCTCTCCCCTGGGTGCGTTGTGTTTTGCTGAGCAGGAAAGCAGCGGGCGGGATGGCGAGCTTGTCCTGCTGCTCCAACACAAGCTACCTTAAGAGCCGGTACGATGCGGTCAATGGGTGGTTCGTCAGGAGTACTGCATAAAAAAAAAAACGAGTGTGTTGTCGTGGCAGTTGGTGATCAAAGAAATAAAACAAAATAAAATCAATAAATAATAATGTCATAGACTTAAAGTCATACCTTTGAAGTCATAATGCATTGCAAGTGTTATTAGGGAATGTTGTGCTGTGTTTTCAAGCGCTTCAATGTGACAGCGGGTGCGTTCACGGAGATCAAGAGCAGCCGCCGCAGGGGAGGGATACCATGGTTAATAGGTTACCTTGGTAAATAGGTTACCTATTTACCATGGTATCTCTCCCCTGGGTGCGTTGTGTTTTGGTGAGCAGGAAAGCAGCGGGCGGGATGGCGAGCTTGTCCTGCTGCTCCAACACAAGCTACCTTAAGAGCCGGTACGATGCGGTCAATGGGTGGTTCGTCAGGAGTACTGCATAAAAAAAAAAAACGAGTGTGTTGTCGTGGCAGTTGGTGATCAAAGAAATAAAACAAAATAAAATCAATAAATAATAATGTCATAGACTTAAAGTCATACCTTTGAAGTCATAATGCATTGCAAGTGTTAATAGGGAATGTTGTGCTGTGTTTTCAAGCGCTTCAATGTGACAGCGGGTGCGTTCACGGAGATCAAGAGCAGCCGCCGCAGGGGAGGGATACCATGGTAAATAGGTTACCTATTTACCATGGTATCTCTCCCCTGGGTGCGTTGTGTTTTGCTGAGCAGGAAAGCAGCGGGCGGGATGGCGAGCTTGTCCTGCTGCTCCAACACAAGCTACCTTAAGAGCCGGTACGATGCGGTCAATGGGTGAAGTTCGTCAGGAGTACTGCATAAAAAAAAAAAAACGAGTGTGTTGTCGTGGCAGTTGGTGATCAAAGAAATAAAACAAAATAAAATCAATAAATAATAATTTCATAGACTTAAAGTCATACCTTTGAAGTCATAATGCATTGCAAGTGTTATTAGGGAATGTTGTGCTGTGTTTTCAAGCGCTTCAATGTGACAGCGGGTGCGTTCACGGAGATCAAGAGCAGCCGCCGCAGGGGAGGGATACCATGGTAAATAGGTTACCTATTTACCATGGTATCTCTCCCCTGGGTGCGTTGTGTTTTGGTGAGCAGGAAAGCAGCGGGCGGGATGGCGAGCTTGTCCTGCTGCTCCAACACAAGCTACCTTAAGAGCCGGTACGATGCGGTCAATGGGTGAAGTTCGTGAGGAGTACTGCATAAAAAAAAAAAAAACGAGTGTGTTGTCGTGGCAGTTGGTGATCAAAGAAATAAAACAAAATAAAATCAATAAATAATAATGTCATAGACTTATAGTCATACCTTTGAAGTCATAATGCATTGCAAGTGTTATTAGGGAATGTTGTGCTGTGTTTTCAAGCGCTTCAATGTGACAGCGGGTGCGTTCACGGAGATCAAGAGCAGCCGGAGATCAAGAGCAGCCGCCGCAGGGGAGGGATACCATGGTAAATAGGTTACCTATTTACCATGGTATCTCTCCCCTGGGTGCGTTGTGTTTTGGTGAGCAGGAAAGCAGCGGGCGGGATGGCGAGCTTGTCCTGCTGCTCCAACACAAGCTACCTTAAGAGCCGGTACGATGCGGTCAATGGGTGAAGTTCGTCAGGAGTACTGCATAAAAAAAAAAAACGAGTGTGTTGTCGTGGCAGTTGGTGATCAAAGAAATAAAACAAAATAAAATCAATAAATAATAATGTCATAGACTTAAAGTCATACCTTTGAAGTCATAATGCATTGCAAGTGTTATTAGGGAATGTTGTGCTGTGTTTTCAAGCGCTTCAATGTGACAGCGGGTGCGTTCACGGAGATCAAGAGCAGCCGCCGCAGGGGAGGGATACCATGGTAAATAGGTTACCTATTTACCATGGTATCTCTCCCCTGGGTGCGTTGTGTTTTGGTGAGCAGGAAAGCAGCGGGCGGGATGGCGAGCTTGTCCTGCTGCTCCAACACAAGCTACCTTAAGAGCCGGTACGATGCGGTCAATGGGTGAAGTTCGTCAGGAGTACTGCATAAAAAAAAAAAACGAGTGTGTTGTCGTGGCAGTTGGTGATCAAAGAAATAAAACAAAATAAACTCAATAAATAATAATGTCATAGACTTAAAGTCATACCTTTGAAGTCATAATGCATTGCAAGTGTTATTAGGGAATGTTGTGCTGTGTTTTCAAGCGCTTCAATGTGACAGCGGGTGCGTTCACGGAGATCAAGAGCAGCCGCCGCAGGGGAGGGATACCACGGTAAATAGGTCTATTTACCATGGTATCTCTCCCCTGGGTGCGTTGTGTTTTGGTGAGCAGGAAAGCAGCGGGCGGTTTGGCGAGCTTGTCCTGCTGCTCCAACACAAGCTACCTTAAAAGCCGGTAGGATGCGGTCAATGGGTGAAGTTCGTGAGGAGTACTGCATAAAAAAAAAAAAAACGAGTGTGTTGTCGTGGCAGTTGGTGATCAAAGAAATAAAACAAAATAAAATCAATAAATAATAATGTCATAGACTTAAAGTCATACCTTTGAAGTCATAATGCATTGCAAGTGTTATTAGGGAATGTTGTGCTGTGTTTTCAAGCGCTTCAATGTGACAGCGGGTGCGTTCACGGAGATCAAGAGCAGCCGGAGATCAAGAGCAGCAGCCGCAGGGGAGGGATACCATGGTAAATAGGTATCTCTCCCCTGGGTGCGTTGTGTTTTGGTGAGCAGGAAAGCAGCGGGCGGGATGGCGAGCTTGTCCTGCTGCTCCAACACAAGCTACCTTAAAGAGCCGGTACGATGCGGTCAATGGGTGGTTCGTCAGGAGTACTGCATAAAAAAAAAAACGAGTGTGTTGTCGTGGCAGTTGGTGATCAAAGAAATAAAACAAAATAAAATCAATAAATAATAATGTCATAGACTTAAAGTCATACCTTTGAAGTCATAATGCATTGCAAGTGTCATTAGGGAATGTTGTGCTGTGTTTTCAAGCGCTTCAATGTGACAGCGGGTGCGTTCACGGAGATCAAGAGCAGCCGCCGCAGGGGAGGGATACCATGGTAAATAGGTTACCTATTTACCATGGTATCTCTCCCCTGGGTGCGTTGTGTTTTGCTGAGCAGGAAAGCAGCGGGCGGGATGGCGAGCTTGTCCTGCTGCTCCAACACAAGCTACCTTAAGAGCCGGTACGATGCGGGCAATGGGTAAAGTTCGTCAGGAGTACTGCATAAAAAAAACGAGTGTGTTGTCGTGGCAGTTGGTGATCAAAGAAATAAAACAAAATAAAATCAATAAATAATAATGTCATAGACTTAAAGTCATACCTTTGAAGTCATAATGCATTGCAAGTGTTATTAGGGAATGTTGTGCTGTGTTTTCAAGCGCTTCAATGTGACAGCGGGTGCGTTCACGGAGATCAAGAGCAGCCGCCGCAGGGGAGGGATACCATGGTAAATAGGTTACCTATTTACCATGGTATCTCTCCCCTGGGTGCGTTGTGTTTTGCTGAGCAGGAAAGCAGCGGGCGGGATGGCGAGCTTGTCCTGCTGCTCCAACACAAGCTACCTTAAGAGCCGGTACGATGCGGTCAATGGGTGAAGTTCGTCAGGAGTACTGCATAAAAAAAAAAACGAGTGTGTTGTCGTGGCAGTTGGTGATCAAAGAAATAAAACAAAATAAAATCAATAAATAATAATGTCATAGACTTAAAGTCATACCTTTGAAGTCATAATGCATTGCAAGTGTTATTAGGGAATGTTGTGCTGTGTTTTCAAGCGCTTCAATGTGACAGCGGGTGCGTTCACGGAGATCAAGAGCAGCCGCCGCAGGGGAGGGATACCATGGTAAATAGGTTACCTATTTACCATGGTATCTCTCCCCTGGGTGCGTTGTGTTTTGCTGAGCAGGAAAGCAGCGGGCGGGATGGCGAGCTTGTCCTGCTGCTCCAACACAAGCTACCTTAAGAGCCGGTACGATGCGGGCAATGGGTAAAGTTCGTCAGGAGTACTGCATAAAAAAAAACGAGTGTGTTGTCGTGGCAGTTGGTGATCAAAGAAATAAAACAAAATAAAATCAATAAATAATAATGTCATAGACTTAAAGTCATACCTTTGAAGTCATAATGCATTGCAAGTGTTATTAGGGAATGTTGTGCTGTGTTTTCAAGCGCTTCAATGTGACAGCGGGTGCGTTCACGGAGATCAAGAGCAGCCGCCGCAGGGGAGGGATACCATGGTAAATAGGTTATCTATTTACCATGGTATCTCTCCCCTGGGTGCGTTGTGTTTTGGTGAGCAGGAAAGCAGCGGGCGGGATGGCGAGCTTGTCCTGCTGCTCCAACACAAGCTACCTTAAGAGCCGGTACGATGCGGTCAATGGGTGAAGTTCGTCAGGAGTACTGCATAAAAAAAAAAAACGAGTGTGTTGTCGTGGCAGTTGGTGATCAAAGAAATAAAACAAAATAAAATCAATAAATAATAATGTCATAGACTTAAAGTCATACCTTTGAAGTCATAATGCATTGCAAGTGTTATTAGGGAATGTTGTGCTGTGTTTTCAAGCGCTTCAATGTGACAGCGGGTGCGTTCACGGAGATCAAGAGCAGCCGCCGCAGGGGAGGGATACCACGGTAAATAGGTCTATTTACCATGGTATCTCTCCCCTGGGTGCGTTGTGTTTTGATGAGCAGGAAAGCAGCGGGCGGGATGGCGAGCTTGTCCTGCTGCTCCAACACAAGCTACCTTAAGAGCCGGTACGATGCGGTCAATGGGTGAAGTTCGTGAGGAGTACTGCATGAAAAAAAACAAAAAACGAGTGTGTTGTCGTGGCAGTTGGTGATCAAAGAAATAAAACAAAATAAAATCAATAAATAATAATGTCATAGACTTAAAGTCATACCTTTGAAGTCATAATGCATTGCAAGTGTTATTAGGGAATGTTGTGCTGTGTTTTCAAGCGCTTCAATGTGACAGCGGGTGCCTTCACGGAGATCAAGAGCAGCCGCCGCAGGGGAGGGATACCATGGTAAATAGGTTACCTATTTACCATGGTATCTCTCCCCTGGGTGCGTTGTGTTTTGGTGAGCAGGAAAGCAGCGGGCGGGATGGCGAGCTTCTCCTGCTGCTCCAACACAAGCTACCTTAAGAGCCGGTACGATGCGGGCAATGGGTAAAGTTCGTCAGGAGTACTGCATAAAAAAAAACGAGTGTGTTGTCGTGGCAGTTGGTGATCAAAGAAATAAAACAAAATAAAATCAATAAATAATAATGTCATAGACTTAAAGTCATACCTTTGAAGTCATAATGCATTGCAAGTGTTATTAGGGAATGTTGTGCTGTGTTTTCAAGCGCTTCAATGTGACAGCGGGTGCGTTCACGGAGATCAAGAGCAGCCGCCGCAGGGGAGGGATACCATGGTAAATAGGTTACCTATTTACCATGGTATCTCTCCCCTGGGTGCGTTGTGTTTTGGTGAGCAGGAAAGCAGCGGGCGGGATGGCGAGCTTGTCCTGCTGCTCCAACACAAGCTACCTTAAGAGCCGGTACGATGCGGTCAATGGGTGAAGTTCGTCAGGAGTACTGTATAAAAAAAAAGACGAGTGTGTTGTCGTGGCAGTTGGTGATCAAAGAAATAAAACAAAATAAAATCAATAAATAATAATGTCATAGACTTAAAGTCATACCTTTGAAGTCATAATGCATTGCAAGTGTTATTAGGGAATGTTGTGCTGTGTTTTCAAGCGCTTCAATGTGACAGCGGGTGCGTTCACGGAGATCAAGAGCAGCCGCCGCAGGGGAGGGATACCATGGTAAATAGGTTACCTATTTACCATGGTATCTCTCCCCTGGGTGCGTTGTGTTTTGGTGAGCAGGAAAGCAGCGGGCGGGATGGCGAGCTTGTCCTGCTGCTCCAACACAAGCTACCTAAAGAGCCGGTACGATGCGGTCAATGGGTGAAGTTCGTCAGGAGTACTGCATAAAAAAAAAAAAACGAGTGTGTTGTCGTGGCAGTTGGTGATCAAAGAAATAAAACAAAATAAAATCAATAAATAATAATGTCATAGACTTAAAGTCATACCTTTGAAGTCATAATGCATTGCAAGTGTTATTAGGGAATGTTGTGCTGTGTTTTCAAGCGCTTCAATGTGACAGCGGGTGCGTTCACGGAGATCAAGAGCAGCCGGAGATCAAGAGCAGCCGCCGCAGGGGAGGGATACCATGGTAAATAGGTTACCTATTTCCCATGGTATCTCTCCCCTGGGTGCGTTGTGTTTTGGTGAGCAGGAAAGCAGCGGGCGGGATGGCGAGCTTGTCCTGCTGCTCCAACACAAGCTACCTTAAGAGCCGGTACGATGCGGTCAATGGGTGAAGTTCGTCAGGAGTACTGCATAAAAAAAAAAACGAGTGTGTTGTCGTGGCAGTTGGTGATCAAAGAAATAAAACAAAATAAAATCAATAAATAATAATGTCATAGACTTAAAGTCATACCTTTGAAGTCATAATGCATTGCAAGTGTTATTAGGGAATGTTGTGCTGCGTTTTCAAGCGCTTCAATGTGACAGCGGGTGCGTTCACGGAGATCAAGAGCAGCCGCCGCAGGGGAGGGATACCATGGTAAATAGGTTATCTATTTACCATGGTATCTCTCCCCTGGGTGCGTTGTGTTTTGCTAAGCAGGAAAGCAGCGGGCGGGATGGCGAGCTTGTCCTGCTGCTCCAACACAAGCTACCTTAAGAGCCGGTACGATGCGGTCAATGGGTGAAGTTCGTCAGGAGTACTGCATAAAAAAAAAAAACGAGTGTGTTGTCGTGGCAGTTGGTGATCAAAGAAATAAAACAAAATAAAATCAATAAATAATAATGTCATAGACTTAAAGTCATACCTTTGAAGTCATAATGCATTGCAAGTGTTATTAGGGAATGTTGTGCTGTGTTTTCAAGCGCTTCAATGTGACAGCGGGTGCGTTCACGGAGATCAAGAGCAGCCGCCGCAGGGGAGGGATACCATGGTAAATAGGTTATCTATTTAACATGGTATCTCTCCCCTGGGTGCGTTGTGTTTTGCTAAGCAGGAAAGCAGCGGGCGGGATGGCGAGCTTGTCCTGCTGCTCCAACACAAGCTACCTTAAGAGCCGGTACGATGCGGTCAATGGGTGAAGTTCGTCAGGAGTACTGCATAAAAAAAAAAAACGAGTGTGTTGTCGTGGCAGTTGGTGATCAAAGAAATAAAACAAAATAAAATCAATAAATAATAATGTCATAGACTTAAAGTCATACCTTTGAAGTCATAATGCATTGCAAGTGTTATTAGGGAATGTTGTGCTGTGTTTTCAAGCGCTTCAATGTGACAGCGGGTGCGTTCACGGAGATCAAGAGCAGCCGCCGCAGGGGAGGGATACCACGGTAAATAGGTCTATTTACCATGGTATCTCTCCCCTGGGTGCGTTGTGTTTTGCTGAGCAGGAAAGCAGCGGGCGGGATGGCGAGCTTGTCCTGCTGCTCCAACACAAGCTACCTTAAAAGCCGGTAGGATGCGGTCAATGGGTGAAGTTCGTGAGGAGTACTGCATAAAAAAAAAAAACGAGTGTGTTGTCGTGGCAGTTGGTGATCAAAGAAATAAAACAAAATAAAATCAATAAATAATAATGTCATAGACTTAAAGTCATACCTTTGAAGTCATAATGCATTGCAAGTGTTATTAGGGAATGTTGTGCTGTGTTTTCAAGCGCTTCAATGTGACAGCGGGTGCGTTCACGGAGATCAAGAGCAGCCGGAGATCAAGAGCAGCCGCCGCAGGGGAGGGATACCATGGTAAATAGGTTACCTATTTACCATGGTATCTCTCCCCTGGGTGCGTTGTGTTTTGGTGAGCAGGAAAGCAGCGGGCGGGATGGCGAGCTTGTCCTGCTGCTCCAACACAAGCTACCTTAAGAGCCGGTACGATGCGGTCAATGGGTGGTTCGTCAGGAGTACTGCATAAAAAAAAAAAACGAGTGTGTTGTCGTGGCAGTTGGTGATCAAAGAAATAAAACAAAATAAAATCAATAAATAATAATGTCATAGACTTAAAGTCATACCTTTGAAGTCATAATGCATTGCAAGTGTTATTAGGGAATGTTGTGCTGTGTTTTCAAGCGCTTCAATGTGACAGCGGGTGCGTTCACGGAGATCAAGAGCAGCCGCCGCAGGGGAGGGATACCATGGTAAATAGGTTACCTATTTACCATGGTATCTCTCCCCTGGGTGCGTTGTGTTTTGGTGAGCAGGAAAGCAGCGGGCGGGATGGCGAGCTTGTCCTGCTGCTCCAACACAAGCTACCTTAAGAGCCGGTACGATGCGGTCAATGGGTGAAGTTCGTCAGGAGTACTGCATAAAAAAAAAAACGAGTGTGTTGTCGTGGCAGTTGGTGATCAAAGAAATAAAACAAAATAAAATCAATAAATAATAATGTCATAGACTTAAAGTCATACCTTTGAAGTCATAATGCATTGCAAGTGTTATTAGGGAATGTTGTGCTGCGTTTTCAAGCGCTTCAATGTGACAGCGGGTGCGTTCACGGAGATCAAGAGCAGCCGCCGCAGGGGAGGGATACCATGGTAAATAGGTTATCTATTTACCATGGTATCTCTCCCCTGGGTGCGTTGTGTTTTGCTAAGCAGGAAAGCAGCGGGCGGGATGGCGAGCTTGTCCTGCTGCTCCAACACAAGCTACCTTAAGAGCCGGTACGATGCGGTCAATGGGTGAAGTTCGTCAGGAGTACTGCATAAAAAAAAAAAACGAGTGTGTTGTCGTGGCAGTTGGTGATCAAAGAAATAAAACAAAATAAAATCAATAAATAATAATGTCATAGACTTAAAGTCATACCTTTGAAGTCATAATGCATTGCAAGTGTTATTAGGGAATGTTGTGCTGTGTTTTCAAGCGCTTCAATGTGACAGCGGGTGCGTTCACGGAGATCAAGAGCAGCCGCCGCAGGGGAGGGATACCATGGTAAATAGGTTATCTATTTAACATGGTATCTCTCCCCTGGGTGCGTTGTGTTTTGCTAAGCAGGAAAGCAGCGGGCGGGATGGCGAGCTTGTCCTGCTGCTCCAACACAAGCTACCTTAAGAGCCGGTACGATGCGGTCAATGGGTGAAGTTCGTCAGGAGTACTGCATAAAAAAAAAAAACGAGTGTGTTGTCGTGGCAGTTGGTGATCAAAGAAATAAAACAAAATAAAATCAATAAATAATAATGTCATAGACTTAAAGTCATACCTTTGAAGTCATAATGCATTGCAAGTGTTATTAGGGAATGTTGTGCTGTGTTTTCAAGCGCTTCAATGTGACAGCGGGTGCGTTCACGGAGATCAAGAGCAGCCGCCGCAGGGGAGGGATACCACGGTAAATAGGTCTATTTACCATGGTATCTCTCCCCTGGGTGCGTTGTGTTTTGCTGAGCAGGAAAGCAGCGGGCGGGATGGCGAGCTTGTCCTGCTGCTCCAACACAAGCTACCTTAAAAGCCGGTAGGATGCGGTCAATGGGTGAAGTTCGTGAGGAGTACTGCATAAAAAAAAAAAACGAGTGTGTTGTCGTGGCAGTTGGTGATCAAAGAAATAAAACAAAATAAAATCAATAAATAATAATGTCATAGACTTAAAGTCATACCTTTGAAGTCATAATGCATTGCAAGTGTTATTAGGGAATGTTGTGCTGTGTTTTCAAGCGCTTCAATGTGACAGCGGGTGCGTTCACGGAGATCAAGAGCAGCCGGAGATCAAGAGCAGCCGCCGCAGGGGAGGGATACCATGGTAAATAGGTTACCTATTTACCATGGTATCTCTCCCCTGGGTGCGTTGTGTTTTGGTGAGCAGGAAAGCAGCGGGCGGGATGGCGAGCTTGTCCTGCTGCTCCAACACAAGCTACCTTAAGAGCCGGTACGATGCGGTCAATGGGTGGTTCGTCAGGAGTACTGCATAAAAAAAAAAAACGAGTGTGTTGTCGTGGCAGTTGGTGATCAAAGAAATAAAACAAAATAAAATCAATAAATAATAATGTCATAGACTTAAAGTCATACCTTTGAAGTCATAATGCATTGCAAGTGTTATTAGGGAATGTTGTGCTGTGTTTTCAAGCGCTTCAATGTGACAGCGGGTGCGTTCACGGAGATCAAGAGCAGCCGCCGCAGGGGAGGGATACCATGGTAAATAGGTTACCTATTTACCATGGTATCTCTCCCCTGGGTGCGTTGTGTTTTGCTGAGCAGGAAAGCAGCGGGCGGGATGGCGAGCTTGTCCTGCTGCTCCAACACAAGCTACCTTAAGAGCCGGTACGATGCGGTCAATGGGTGAAGTTCGTCAGGAGTACTGCATGAAAAAAAAAAAAAAACGAGTGTGTTGTCGTGGCAGTTGGTGATCAAAGAAATAAAACAAAATAAAATCAATAAATAATAATGTCATAGACTTAAAGTCATACCTTTGAAGTCATAATGCATTGCAAGTGTTATTAGGGAATGTTGTGCTGTGTTTTCAAGCGCTTCAATGTGACAGCGGGTGCGTTCACGGAGATCAAGAGCAGCCGCCGCAGGGGAGGGATACCATGGTAAATAGGTTACCTATTTACCATGGTATCTCTCCCCTGGGTGCGTTGTGTTTTGGTGAGCAGGAAAGCAGCGGGCGGGATGGCGAGCTTGTCCTGCTGCTCCAACACAAGCTACCTTAAGAGCCGGTACGATGCGGGCAATGGGTAAAGTTCGTCAGGAGTACTGCATAAAAAAAAACGAGTGTGTTGTCGTGGCAGTTGGTGATCAAAGAAATAAAACAAAATAAAATCAATAAATAATAATGTCATAGACTTAAAGTCATACCTTTGAAGTCATAATGCATTGCAAGTGTTATTAGGGAATGTTGTGCTGTGTTTTCAAGCGCTTCAATGTGACAGCGGGTGCGTTCACGGAGATCAAGAGCAGCCGCCGCAGGGGAGGGATACCATGGTAAATAGGTTATCTATTTACCATGGTATCTCTCCCCTGGGTGCGTTGTGTTTTGCTAAGCAGGAAAGCAGCGGGCGGGATGGCGAGCTTGTCCTGCTGCTCCAACACAAGCTACCTTAAGAGCCGGTACGATGCGGTCAATGGGTGAAGTTCGTCAGGAGTACTGCATAAAAAAAAAAGACGAGTGTGTTGTCGTGGCAGTTGGTGATCAAAGAAATAAAACAAAATAAAATCAAAAAATAATAATGTCATAGACTTAAAGTCATACCTTTGAAGTCATAATGCATTGCAAGTGTTATTAGGGAATGTTGTGCTGTGTTTTCAAGCGCTTCAATGTGACAGCGGGTGCGTTCACGGAGATCAAGAGCAGCCGAAGATCAAGAGAGCAGCCGCCGCAGGGGAGGGATACCATGGTAAATAGGTTACCTATTTACCATGGTATCTCTCCCCTGGGTGCGTTGTATTTTGCTGAGCAGGAAAGCAGCGGGCGGGATGGCGAGCTTGTCCTGCTGCTCCAACACAAGCTACCTTAAGAGCCGGTACGATGCGGTCAATGGGTGGTTCGTCAGGAGTACTGCATAAAAAAAAAACGAGTGTGTTGTCGTGGCAGTTGGTGATCAAAGAAATAAAACAAAATAAAATCAATAAATAATAATGTCATAGACTTAAAGTCATACCTTTGAAGTCATAATGCATTGCAAGTGTTATTAGGGAATGTTGTGCTGTGTTTTCAAGCGCTTCAATGTGACAGCGGGTGCGTTCACGGAGATCAAGAGCAGCCGCCGCAGGGGAGGGATACCATGGTAAATAGGTTACCTATTTACCATGGTATCTCTCCCCTGGGTGCGTTGTGTTTTGCTGAGCAGGAAAGCAGCGGGCGGGATGGCGAGCTTGTCCTGCTGCTCCAACACAAGCTACCTTAAGAGCCGGTACGATGCGGTCAATGGGTGAAGTTCGTCAGGAGTACTGCATGAAAAAAAAAAAAAAACGAGTGTGTTGTCGTGGCAGTTGGTGATCAAAGAAATAAAACAAAATAAAATCAATAAATAATAATGTCATAGACTTAAAGTCATACCTTTGAAGTCATAATGCATTGCAAGTGTTATTAGGGAATGTTGTGCTGTGTTTTCAAGCGCTTCAATGTGACAGCGGGTGCGTTCACGGAGATCAAGAGCAGCCGCCGCAGGGGAGGGATACCATGGTAAATAGGTTACCTATTTACCATGGTATCTCTCCCCTGGGTGCGTTGTGTTTTGGTGAGCAGGAAAGCAGCGGGCGGGATGGCGAGCTTGTCCTGCTGCTCCAACACAAGCTACCTTAAGAGCCGGTACGATGCGGTCAATGGGTGAAGTTCGTCAGGAGTACTGCATAAAAAAAAAAAAAACGAGTGTGTTGTCGTGGCAGTTGGTGATCAAAGAAATAAAACAAAATAAAATCAATAAATAATAATGTCATAGACTTAAAGTCATACCTTTGAAGTCATAATGCATTGCAAGTGTTATTAGGGAATGTTGTGCTGTGTTTTCAAGCGCTTCAATGTGACAGCGGGTGCGTTCACGGAGATCAAGAGCAGCCGGAGATCAAGAGCAGCCGCCGCAGGGGAGGGATACCATGGTAAATAGGTTACCTATTTCCCATGGTATCTCTCCCCTGGGTGCGTTGTGTTTTGGTGAGCAGGAAAGCAGCGGGCGGGATGGCGAGCTTGTCCTGCTGCTCCAACACAAGCTACCTTAAGAGCCGGTACGATGCGGTCAATGGGTGAAGTTCGTCAGGAGTACTGCATAAAAAAAAAAAAACGAGTGTGTTGTCGTGGCAGTTGGTGATCAAAGAAATAAAACAAAATAAAATCAATAAATAATAATGTCATAGACTTAAAGTCATACCTTTGAAGTCATAATGCATTGCAAGTGTTATTAGGGAATGTTGTGCTGTGTTTTCAAGCGCTTCAATGTGACAGCGGGTGAGTTCACGGAGATCAAGAGCAGCCGCCGCAGGGGAGGGATACCATGGTAAATAGGTTACCTATTTACCATGGTATCTCTCCCCTGGGTGCGTTGTGTTTTGGTGAGCAGGAAAGCAGCGGGCGGGATGGCGAGCTTGTCCTGCTGCTCCAACACAAGCTACCTTAAGAGCCGGTACGATGCGGTCAATGGGTGAAGTTCGTCAGGAGTACTGCATAAAAAAAAAAAAACGAGTGTGTTGTCGTGGCAGTTGGTGATCAAAGAAATAAAACAAAATAAAATCAATAAATAATAATGTCATAGACTTAAAGTCATACCTTTGAAGTCATAATGCATTGCAAGTGTTATTAGGGAATGTTGTGCTGTGTTTTCAAGCGCTTCAATGTGACAGCGGGTGCGTTCACGGAGATCAAGAGCAGCCGCCGCAGGGGAGGGATACCATGGTAAATAGGTTATCTATTTACCATGGTATCTCTCCCCTGGGTGCGTTGTGTTTTGCTAAGCAGGAAAGCAGCGGGCGGGATGGCGAGCTTGTCCTGCTGCTCCAACACAAGCTACCTTAAGAGCCGGTACGATGCGGTCAATGGGTGAAGTTCGTCAGGAGTACTGCATAAAAAAAAAAAAACGAGTGTGTTGTCGTGGCAGTTGGTGATCAAAGAAATAAAACAAAATAAAATCAATAAATAATAATGTCATAGACTTAAAGTCATACCTTTGAAGTCATAATGCATTGCAAGTGTTATTAGGGAATGTTGTGCTGTGTTTTCAAGCGCTTCAATGTGACAGCGGGTGCGTTCACGGAGATCAAGAGCAGCCGCCGCAGGGGAGGGATACCATGGTAAATAGGTTATCTATTTACCATGGTATCTCTCCCCTGGGTGCGTTGTGTTTTGCTAAGCAGGAAAGCAGCGGGCGGGATGGCGAGCTTGTCCTGCTGCTCCAACACAAGCTACCTTAAAAGCCGGTAGGATGCGGTCAATGGGTGAAGTTCGTGAGGAGTACTGCATAAAAAAAAAAAAACGAGTGTGTTGTCGTGGCAGTTGGTGATCAAAGAAATAAAACAAAATAAAATCAATAAATAATAATGTCATAGACTTAAAGTCATACCTTTGAAGTCATAATGCATTGCAAGTGTTATTAGGGAATGTTGTGCTGTGTTTTCAAGCGCTTCAATGTGACAGCGGGTGCGTTCACGGAGATCAAGAGAAGCCGGAGATCAAGAGCAGCCGCCGCAGGGGAGGGATACCATGGTAAATAGGTTACCTATTTACCATGGTATCTCTCCCCTGGGTGCGTTGTGTTTTGGTGAGCAGGAAAGCAGCGGGCGGGATGGCGAGCTTGTCCTGCTGCTCCAACACAAGCTACCTTAAGAGCCGGTAGGATGCGGTCAATGGGTGGTTCGTCAGGAGTACTGCATAAAAAAAAAAAACGAGTGTGTTGTCGTGGCAGTTGGTGATCAAAGAAATAAAACAAAATAAAATCAATAAATAATAATGTCATAGACTTAAAGTCATACCTTTGAAGTCATAATGCATTGCAAGTGTTATTAGGGAATGTTGTGCTGTGTTTTCAAGCGCTTCAATGTGACAGCGGGTGCGTTCACGGAGATCAAGAGCAGCCGCCGCAGGGGAGGGATACCACGGTAAATAGGTCTATTTACCATGGTATCTCTCCCCTGGGTGCGTTGTGTTTTGCTGAGCAGGAAAGCAGCGGGCGGGATGGCGAGCTTGTCCTGCTGCTCCAACACAAGCTACCTTAAGAGCCGGTACGATGCGGTCAATGGGTGAAGTTCGTCAGGAGTACTGCATAAAAAAAAAAAACGAGTGTGTTGTCGTGGCAGTTGGTGATCAAAGAAATAAAACAAAATAAAATCAATAAATAATAATGTCATAGACTTAAAGTCATACCTTTGAAGTCATAATGCATTGCAAGTGTTATTAGGGAATGTTGTGCTGTGTTTTCAAGCGCTTCAATGTGACAGCGGGTGCGTTCACGGAGATCAAGAGCAGCCGCCGCAGGGGAGGGATACCACGGTAAATAGGTCTATTTACCATGGTATCTCTCCCCTGGGTGCGTTGTGTTTTGCTGAGCAGGAAAGCAGCGGGCGGGATGGCGAGCTTGTCCTGCTGCTCCAACACAAGCTACCTTAAAAGCCGGTAGGATGCGGTCAATGGGTGAAGTTCGTGAGGAGTACTGCATAAAAAAAAAAAAAACGAGTGTGTTGTCGTGGCAGTTGGTGATCAAAGAAATAAAACAAAATAAAATCAATAAATAATAATGTCATAGACTTAAAGTCATACCTTTGAAGTCATAATGCATTGCAAGTGTTATTAGGGAATGTTGTGCTGTGTTTTCAAGCGCTTCAATGTGACAGCGGGTGCGTTCACGGAGATCAAGAGCAGCCGCCGCAGGGGAGGGATACCATGGTAAATAGGTTACCTATTTACCATGGTATCTCTCCCCTGGGTGCGTTGTGTTTTGCTGAGCAGGAAAGCAGCGGGCGGGATGGCGAGCTTGTCCTGCTGCTCCAACACAAGCTACCTTAAGAGCCGGTACGATGCGGTCAATGGGTGAAGTTCGTCAGGAGTACTGCATGAAAAAAAAAAAAAAACGAGTGTGTTGTCGTGGCAGTTGGTGATCAAAGAAATAAAACAAAATAAAATCAATAAATAATAATGTCATAGACTTAAAGTCATACCTTTGAAGTCATAATGCATTGCAAGTGTTATTAGGGAATGTTGTGCTGTGTTTTCAAGCGCTTCAATGTGACAGCGGGTGCGTTCACGGAGATCAAGAGCAGCCGCCGCAGGGGAGGGATACCATGGTAAATAGGTTACCTATTTACCATGGTATCTCTCCCCTGGGTGCGTTGTGTTTTGCTAAGCAGGAAAGCAGCGGGCGGGATGGCGAGCTTGTCCTGCTGCTCCAACACAAGCTACCTTAAGAGCCGGTACGATGCGGGCAATGGGTAAAGTTCGTCAGGAGTACTGCATAAAAAAAAACGAGTGTGTTGTCGTGGCAGTTGGTGATCAAAGAAATAAAACAAAATAAAATCAATAAATAATAATGTCATAGACTTAAAGTCATACCTTTGAAGTCATAATGCATTGCAAGTGTTATTAGGGAATGTTGTGCTGTGTTTTCAAGCGCTTCAATGTGACAGCGGGTGCGTTCACGGAGATCAAGAGCAGCCGCCGCAGGGGAGGGATACCATGGTAAATAGGTTATCTATTTACCATGGTATCTCTCCCCTGGGTGCGTTGTGTTTTGCTAAGCAGGAAAGCAGCGGGCGGGATGGCGAGCTTGTCCTGCTGCTCCAACACAAGCTACCTTAAGAGCCGGTACGATGCGGTCAATGGGTGAAGTTCGTCAGGAGTACTGCATAAAAAAAAAAGACGAGTGTGTTGTCGTGGCAGTTGGTGATCAAAGAAATAAAACAAAATAAAATCAAAAAATAATAATGTCATAGACTTAAAGTCATACCTTTGAAGTCATAATGCATTGCAAGTGTTATTAGGGAATGTTGTGCTGTGTTTTCAAGCGCTTCAATGTGACAGCGGGTGCGTTCACGGAGATCAAGAGCAGCCGCCGCAGGGGAGGGATACCACGGTAAATAGGTCTATTTACCATGGTATCTCTCCCCTGGGTGCGTTGTGTTTTGCTGAGCAGGAAAGCAGCGGGCGGGATGGCGAGCTTGTCCTGCTGCTCCAACACAAGCTACCTTAAAAGCCGGTAGGATGCGGTCAATGGGTGAAGTTCGTGAGGAGTACTGCATAAAAAAAAAAAAAACGAGTGTGTTGTCGTGGCAGTTGGTGATCAAAGAAATAAAACAAAATAAAATCAATAAATAATAATGTCATAGACTTAAAGTCATACCTTTGAAGTCATAATGCATTGCAAGTGTTATTAGGGAATGTTGTGCTGTGTTTTCAAGCGCTTCAATGTGACAGCGGGTGCGTTCACGGAGATCAAGAGAAGCCGGAGATCAAGAGCAGCCGCCGCAGGGGAGGGATACCATGGTAAATAGGTTACCTATTTACCATGGTATCTCTCCCCTGGGTGCGTTGTGTTTTGGTGAGCAGGAAAGCAGCGGGCGGGATGGCGAGCTTGTCCTGCTGCTCCAACACAAGCTACCTTAAGAGCCGGTAGGATGCGGTCAATGGGTGGTTCGTCAGGAGTACTGCATAAAAAAAAAAAACGAGTGTGTTGTCGTGGCAGTTGGTGATCAAAGAAATAAAACAAAATAAAATCAATAAATAATAATGTCATAGACTTAAAGTCATACCTTTGAAGTCATAATGCATTGCAAGTGTTATTAGGGAATGTTGTGCTGTGTTTTCAAGCGCTTCAATGTGACAGCGGGTGCGTTCACGGAGATCAAGAGCAGCCGCCGCAGGGGAGGGATACCATGGTAAATAGGTTACCTATTTACCATGGTATCTCTCCCCTGGGTGCGTTGTGTTTTGGTGAGCAGGAAAGCAGCGGGCGGGATGGCGAGCTTGTCCTGCTGCTCCAACACAAGCTACCTTAAGAGCCGGTACGATGCGGTCAATGGGTGAAGTTCGTCAGGAGTACTGCATAAAAAAAAAAAACGAGTGTGTTGTCGTGGCAGTTGGTGATCAAAGAAATAAAACAAAATAAAATCAATAAATAATAATGTCATAGACTTAAAGTCATACCTTTGAAGTCATAATGCATTGCAAGTGTTATTAGGGAATGTTGTGCTGTGTTTTCAAGCGCTTCAATGTGACAGCGGGTGCGTTCACGGAGATCAAGAGCAGCCGCCGCAGGGGAGGGATACCATGGTAAATAGGTTACCTATTTACCATGGTATCTCTCCCCTGGGTGCGTTGTGTTTTGCTAAGCAGGAAAGCAGCGGGCGGGATGGCGAGCTTGTCCTGCTACTCCAACACAAGCTACCTTAAGAGCCGGTACGATGCGGGCAATGGGTAAAGTTCGTCAGGAGTACTGCATAAAAAAAAACGAGTGTGTTGTCGTGGCAGTTGGTGATCAAAGAAATAAAACAAAATAAAATCAATAAATAATAATGTCATAGACTTAAAGTCATACCTTTGAAGTCATAATGCATTGCAAGTGTTATTAGGGAATGTTGTGCTGTGTTTTCAAGCGCTTCAATGTGACAGCGGGTGCGTTCACGGAGATCAAGAGCAGCCGCCGCAGGGGAGGGATACCATGGTAAATAGGTTACCTATTTACCATGGTATCTCTCCCCTGGGTGCGTTGTGTTTTGGTGAGCAGGAAAGCAGCGGGCGGGATGGCGAGCTTGTCCTGCTGCTCCAACACAAGCTACCTTAAGAGCCGGTACGATGCGGTCAATGGGTGAAGTTCGTCAGGAGTACTGCATAAAAAAAAAAAACGAGTGTGTTGTCGTGGCAGTTGGTGATCAAAGAAATAAAACAAAATAAAATCAATAAATAATAATGTCATAGACTTAAAGTCATACCTTTGAAGTCATAATGCATTGCAAGTGTTATTAGGGAATGTTGTGCTGTGTTTTCAAGCGCTTCAATGTGACAGCGGGTGCGTTCACGGAGATCAAGAGCAGCCGCCGCAGGGGAGGGATACCATGGTAAATAGGTTACCTATTTACCATGGTATCTCTCCCCTGGGTGCGTTGTGTTTTGCTAAGCAGGAAAGCAGCGGGCGGGATGGCGAGCTTGTCCTGCTGCTCCAACACAAGCTACCTTAAGAGCCGGTACGATGCGGGCAATGGGTAAAGTTCGTCAGGAGTACTGCATAAAAAAAAACGAGTGTGTTGTCGTGGCAGTTGGTGATCAAAGAAATAAAACAAAATAAAATCAATAAATAATAATGTCATAGACTTAAAGTCATACCTTTGAAGTCATAATGCATTGCAAGTGTTATTAGGGAATGTTGTGCTGTGTTTTCAAGCGCTTCAATGTGACAGCGGGTGCGTTCACGGAGATCAAGAGCAGCCGCCGCAGGGGAGGGATACCATGGTAAATAGGTTATCTATTTACCATGGTATCTCTCCCCTGGGTGCGTTGTGTTTTGCTAAGCAGGAAAGCAGCGGGCGGGATGGCGAGCTTGTCCTGCTGCTCCAACACAAGCTACCTTAAGAGCCGGTACGATGCGGTCAATGGGTGAAGTTCGTCAGGAGTACTGCATAAAAAAAAAAGACGAGTGTGTTGTCGTGGCAGTTGGTGATCAAAGAAATAAAACAAAATAAAATCAAAAAATAATAATGTCATAGACTTAAAGTCATACCTTTGAAGTCATAATGCATTGCAAGTGTTATTAGGGAATGTTGTGCTGTGTTTTCAAGCGCTTCAATGTGACAGCGGGTGCGTTCACGGAGATCAAGAGCAGCCGAAGATCAAGAGAGCAGCCGCCGCAGGGGAGGGATACCATGGTAAATAGGTTACCTATTTACCATGGTATCTCTCCCCTGGGTGCGTTGTGTTTTGCTGAGCAGGAAAGCAGCGGGCGGGATGGCGAGCTTGTCCTGCTGCTCCAACACAAGCTACCTTAAGAGCCGGTACGATGCGGTCAATGGGTGGTTCGTCAGGAGTACTGCATAAAAAAAAACGAGTGTGTTGTCGTGGCAGTTGGTGATCAAAGAAATAAAACAAAATAAAATCAATAAATAATAATGTCATAGACTTAAAGTCATACCTTTGAAGTCATAATGCATTGCAAGTGTTATTAGGGAATGTTGTGCTGTGTTTTCAAGCGCTTCAATGTGACAGCGGGTGCGTTCACGGAGATCAAGAGCAGCCGCCGCAGGGGAGGGATACCATGGTAAATAGGTTACCTATTTACCATGGTATCTCTCCCCTGGGTGCGTTGTGTTTTGCTGAGCAGGAAAGCAGCGGGCGGGATGGCGAGCTTGTCCTGCTGCTCCAACACAAGCTACCTTAAGAGCCGGTACGATGCGGTCAATGGGTGAAGTTCGTCAGGAGTACTGCATGAAAAAAAAAAAAAAACGAGTGTGTTGTCGTGGCAGTTGGTGATCAAAGAAATAAAACAAAATAAAATCAATAAATAATAATGTCATAGACTTAAAGTCATACCTTTGAAGTCATAATGCATTGCAAGTGTTATTAGGGAATGTTGTGCTGTGTTTTCAAGCGCTTCAATGTGACAGCGGGTGCGTTCACGGAGATCAAGAGCAGCCGCCGCAGGGGAGGGATACCATGGTAAATAGGTTACCTATTTACCATGGTATCTCTCCCCTGGGTGCGTTGTGTTTTGCTGAGCAGGAAAGCAGCGGGCGGGATGGCGAGCTTGTCCTGCTGCTCCAACACAAGCTACCTTAAGAGCCGGTACGATGCGGTCAATGGGTGAAGTTCGTCAGGAGTACTGCATAAAAAAAAAAAAACGAGTGTGTTGTCGTGGCAGTTGGTGATCAAAGAAATAAAACAAAATAAAATCAATAAATAATAATGTCATAGACTTAAAGTCATACCTTTGAAGTCATAATGCATTGCAAGTGTTATTAGGGAATGTTGTGCTGTGTTTTCAAGCGCTTCAATGTGACAGCGGGTGCGTTCACGGAGATCAAGAGCAGCCGCCGCAGGGGAGGGATACCATGGTAAATAGGTTACCTATTTACCATGGTATCTCTCCCCTGGGTGCGTTGTGTTTTGGTGAGCAGGAAAGCAGCGGGCGGGATGGCGAGCTTGTCCTGCTGCTCCAACACAAGCTACCTTAAGAGCCGGTACGATGCGGTCAATGGGTGAAGTTCGTCAGGAGTACTGCATAAAAAAAAAAAAAACGAGTGTGTTGTCGTGGCAGTTGGTGATCAAAGAAATAAAACAAAATAAAATCAATAAATAATAATGTCATAGACTTAAAGTCATACCTTTGAAGTCATAATGCATTGCAAGTGTTATTAGGGAATGTTGTGCTGTGTTTTCAAGCGCTTCAATGTGACAGCGGGTGCGTTCACGGAGATCAAGAGCAGCCGCCGCAGGGGAGGGATACCATGGTAAATAGGTTACCTATTTACCATGGTATCTCTCCCCTGGGTGCGTTGTGTTTTGGTGAGCAGGAAAGCAGCGGGCGGGATGGCGAGCTTGTCCTGCTGCTCCAACACAAGCTACCTTAAGAGCCGGTACGATGCGGGCAATGGGTAAAGTTCGTCAGGAGTACTGCATAAAAAAAAACGAGTGTGTTGTCGTGGCAGTTGGTGATCAAAGAAATAAAACAAAATAAAATCAATAAATAATAATGTCATAGACTTAAAGTCATACCTTTGAAGTCATAATGCATTGCAAGTGTTATTAGGGAATGTTGTGCTGTGTTTTCAAGCGCTTCAATGTGACAGCGGGTGCGTTCACGGAGATCAAGAGCAGCCGCCGCAGGGGAGGGATACCATGGTAAATAGGTTATCTATTTACCATGGTATCTCTCCCCTGGGTGCGTTGTGTTTTGCTAAGCAGGAAAGCAGCGGGCGGGATGGCGAGCTTGTCCTGCTGCTCCAACACAAGCTACCTTAAGAGCCGGTACGATGCGGTCAATGGGTGAAGTTCGTCAGGAGTACTGCATAAAAAAAAAAAGACGAGTGTGTTGTCGTGGCAGTTGGTGATCAAAGAAATAAAACAAAATAAAATCAATAAATAATAATGTCATAGACTTAAAGTCAAACCTTTGAAGTCATAATGCATTGCAAGTGTTATTAGGGAATGTTGTGCTGTGTTTTCAAGCGCTTCAATGTGACAGCGGGTGCGTTCACGGAGATCAAGAGCAGCCGGAGATCAAGAGAGCAGCCGCCGCAGGGGAGGGATACCATGGTAAATAGGTTACCTATTTACCATGGTATCTCTCCCCTGGGTGCGTTGTGTTTTGCTGAGCAGGAAAGCAGCGGGCGGGATGGCGAGCTTGTCCTGCTGCTCCAACACAAGCTACCTTAAGAGCCGGTACGATGCGGTCAATGGGTGGTTCGTCAGGAGTACTGCATAAAAAAAAAAACGAGTGTGTTGTCGTGGCAGTTGGTGATCAAAGAAATAAAACAAAATAAAATCAATAAATAATAATGTCATAGACTTAAAGTCATACCTTTGAAGTCATAATGCATTGCAAGTGTTATTAGGGAATGTTGTGCTGTGTTTTCAAGCGCTTCAATGTGACAGCGGGTGCGTTCACGGAGATCAAGAGCAGCCGCCGCAGGGGAGGGATACCATGGTAAATAGGTTACCTATTTACCATGGTATCTCTCCCCTGGGTGCGTTGTGTTTTGCTGAGCAGGAAAGCAGCGGGCGGGATGGCGAGCTTGTCCTGCTGCTCCAACACAAGCTACCTTAAGAGCCGGTACGATGCGGTCAATGGGTGAAGTTCGTCAGGAGTACTGCATAAAAAAAAAAACGAGTGTGTTGTCGTGGCAGTTGGTGATCAAAGAAATAAAACAAAATAAAATCAATAAATAATAATGTCATAGACTTAAAGTCATACCTTTGAAGTCATAATGCATTGCAAGTGTTATTAGGGAATGTTGTGCTGTGTTTTCAAGCGCTTCAATGTGACAGCGGGTGCGTTCACGGAGATCAAGAGCAGCCGCCGCAGGGGAGGGATACCACGGTAAATAGGTCTATTTACCATGGTATCTCTCCCCTGGGTGCGTTGTGTTTTGCTGAGCAGGAAAGCAGCGGGCGGGATGGCGAGCTTGTCCTGCTGCTCCAACACAAGCTACCTTAAAAGCCGGTAGGATGCGGTCAATGGGTGAAGTTCGTGAGGAGTACTGCATAAAAAAAAAAAAAAAAACGAGTGTGTTGTCGTGGCAGTTGGTGATCAAAGAAATAAAACAAAATAAAATCAATAAATAATAATGTCATAGACTTAAAGTCATACCTTTGAAGTCATAATGCATTGCAAGTGTTATTAGGGAATGTTGTGCTGTGTTTTCAAGCGCTTCAATGTGACAGCGGGTGCGTTCACGGAGATCAAGAGCAGCCGCCGCAGGGGAGGGATACCATGGTAAATAGGTTACCTATTTACCATGGTATCTCTCCCCTGGGTGCGTTGTGTTTTGGTGAGCAGGAAAGCAGCGGGCGGGATGGCGAGCTTGTCCTGCTGTCCTGCTGCTCCAACACAAGCTACCTTAAGAGCCGGTACGATGCGGTCAATGGGTGAAGTTCGTCAGGAGTACTGCATAAAAAAAAAAAACGAGTGTGTTGTCGTGGCAGTTGGTGATCAAAGAAATAAAACAAAATAAAATCAATAAATAATAATGTCATAGACTTAAAGTCATACCTTTGAAGTCATAATGCATTGCAAGTGTTATTAGGGAATGTTGTGCTGTGTTTTCAAGCGCTTCAATGTGACAGCGGGTGCGTTCACGGAGATCAAGAGCAGCCGCCGCAGGGGAGGGATACCATGGTAAATAGGTTACCTATTTACCATGGTATCTCTCCCCTGGGTGCGTTGTGTTTTGCTGAGCAGGAAAGCAGCGGGCGGGATGGCGAGCTTGTCCTGCTGCTCCAACACAAGCTACCTTAAGAGCCGGTACGATGCGGTCAATGGGTGAAGTTCGTCAGGAGTACTGCATAAAAAAAAAAAACGAGTGTGTTGTCGTGGCAGTTGGTGATCAAAGAAATAAAACAAAATAAAATCAATAAATAATAATGTCATAGACTTAAAGTCATACCTTTGAAGTCATAATGCATTGCAAGTGTTATTAGGGAATGTTGTGCTGTGTTTTCAAGCGCTTCAATGTGACAGCGGGTGCGTTCACGGAGATCAAGAGCAGACGGCGCAGGGCAGGGATACCACGGTAAATAGGTCTATTTACCATGGTATCTCTCCCCTGGGTGCGTTGTGTTTTGCTGAGCAGGAAAGCAGCGGGCGGGATGGCGAGCTTGTCCTGCTGCTCCAACACAAGCTACCTTAAAAGCCGGTAGGATGCGGTCAATGGGTGAAGTTCTTGAGGAGTACTGCATAAAAAAAAAAAAAAAACGAGTGTGTTGTCGTGGCAGTTGGTGATCAAAGAAATAAAACAAAATAAAATCAATAAATAATAATGTCATAGACTTAAAGTCATACCTTTGAAGTCATAATGCATTGCAAGTATTATTAGGGAATGTTGTGCTGTGTTTTCAAGCGCTTCAATGTGACAGCGGGTGCGTTCACGGAGATCAAGAGCAGCAGTATCTCTCCCCTGGGTGCGTTGTGTTTTGCTGAGCAGGAAAGCAGCGGGCGGGATGGCGAGCTTGTCCTGCTGCTCCAACACAAGCTACCTTAAGAGCCGGTACGATGCAAGTGTTATTAGGGAATGTTGTGCTGTGTTTTCAAGCGCTTCAATGTGACAGCGGGTGCGTTCACGGAGATCAAGAGCAGCCGGAGATCAAGAGAGCAGACGCCGCATTGAGGTATACCATGGTAAATAGGTTACCTATTTACCATGGTATCTCTCCCCTGGGTGCGTTGTGTTTTGCTGAGCAGGAAAGCAGCGGGCGGGATGGCGAGCTTGTCCTGCTGCTCCAACACAAGCTACCTTAAGAGCCGGTACGATGCGGTCAATGGGTGGTTCGTCAGGAGTACTGCATAAAAAAAAAAAACGAGTGTGTTGTCGTGGCAGTTGGTGATCAAAGAAATAAAACAAAATAAAATCAATAAATAATAATGTCATAGACTTAAAGTCATACCTTTGAAGTCATAATGCATTGCAAGTGTTATTAGGGAATGTTGTGCTGTGTTTTCAAGCGCTTCAATGTGACAGCGGGTGCGTTCACGGAGATCAAGAGCAGCCGCCGCAGGGGAGGGATACCATGGTAAATAGGTTACCTATTTACCATGGTATCTCTCCCCTGGGTGCGTTGTGTTTTGGTGAGCAGGAAAGCAGCGGGCGGGATGGCGAGCTTGTCCTGCTGTCCTGCTGCTCCAACACAAGCTACCTTAAGAGCCGGTACGATGCGGTCAATGGGTGAAGTTCGTCAGGAGTACTGCATAAAAAAAAAAAACGAGTGTGTTGTCGTGGCAGTTGGTGATCAAAGAAATAAAACAAAATAAAATCAATAAATAATAATGTCATAGACTTAAAGTCATACCTTTGAAGTCATAATGCATTGCAAGTGTTATTAGGGAATGTTGTGCTGTGTTTTCAAGCGCTTCAATGTGACAGCGGGTGCGTTCACGGAGATCAAGAGCAGCCGCCGCAGGGCAGGGATACCACGGTAAATAGGTCTATTTACCATGGTATCTCTCCCCTGGGTGCGTTGTGTTTTGCTGAGCAGGAAAGCAGCGGGCGGGATGGCGAGCTTGTCCTGCTGCTCCAACACAAGCTACCTTAAAAGCCGGTAGGATGCGGTCAATGGGTGAAGTTCGTGAGGAGTACTGCATAAAAAAAAACAAAAAACGAGTGTGTTGTCGTGGCAGTTGGTGATCAAAGAAATAAAACAAAATAAAATCAATAAATAATAATGTCATAGACTTAAAGTCATACCTTTGAAGTCATAATGCATTGCAAGTATTATTAGGGAATGTTGTGCTGTGTTTTCAAGCGCTTCAATGTGACAGCGGGTGCGTTCACGGAGATCAAGAGCAGCCGCCGCAGGGGAGGGATACCATGGTAAATAGGTTACCTATTTACCATGGTATCTCTCCCCTGGGTGCGTTGTGTTTTGCTGAGCAGGAAAGCAGCGGGCGGGATGGCGAGCATGTCCTGCTGCTCCAACACAAGCTACCTTAAGAGCCGGTACGATGCAAGTGTTATTAGGGAATGTTGTGCTGTGTTTTCAAGCGCTTCAATGTGACAGCGGGTGCGTTCACGGAGATCAAGAGCAGCCGGAGATCAAGAGAGCAGACGCCGCAGGGGAGGGATACCATGGTAAATAGGTTACCTATTTACCATGGTATCTCTCCCCTGGGTGCGTTGTGTTTTGGTGAGCAGGAAAGCAGCGGGCGGGATGGCGAGCTTGTCCTGCTGTCCTGCTGCTCCAACACAAGCTACCTTAAGAGCCGGTACGATGCGGTCAATGGGTGAAGTTCGTCAGGAGTACTGCATAAAAAAAAAAAAACGAGTGTGTTGTCGTGGCAGTTGGTGATCAAAGAAATAAAACAAAATAAAATCAATAAATAATAATGTCATAGACTTAAAGTCATACCTTTGAAGTCATAATGCATTGCAAGTGTTATTAGGGAATGTTGTGCTGTGTTTTCAAGCGCTTCAATGTGACAGCGGGTGCGTTCACGGAGATCAAGAGCAGCCGCCGCAGGGGAGGGATACCATGGTAAATAGGTTACCTATTTACCATGGTATCTCTCCCCTGGGTGCGTTGTGTTTTGCTGAGCAGGAAAGCAGCGGGCGGGATGGCGAGCTTGTCCTGCTGCTCCAACACAAGCTACCTTAAGAGCCGGTACGATGCGGTCAATGGGTGAAGTTCGTCAGGAGTACTGCATAAAAAAAAAAACGAGTGTGTTGTCGTGGCAGTTGGTGATCAAAGAAATAAAACAAAATAAAATCAATAAATAATAATGTCATAGACTTAAAGTCATACCTTTGAAGTCATAATGCATTGCAAGTGTTATTAGGGAATGTTGTGCTGTGTTTTCAAGCGCTTCAATGTGACAGCGGGTGCGTTCACGGAGATCAAGAGCAGCCGGAGATCAAGAGAGCAGCCGCCGCAGGGGAGGGATACCATGGTAAATAGGTTACCTATTTACCATGGTATCTCTCCCCTGGGTGCGTTGTGTTTTGCTGAGCAGGAAAGCAGCGGGCGGGATGGCGAGCATGTCCTGCTGCTCCAACACAAGCTACCTTAAGAGCCGGTACGATGCAAGTGTTATTAGGGAATGTTGTGCTGTGTTTTCAAGCGCTTCAATGTGACAGCGGGTGCGTTCACGGAGATCAAGAGCAGCCGGAGATCAAGAGAGCAGACGCCGCAGGGGAGGGATACCATGGTAAATAGGTTACCTATTTACCATGGTATCTCTCCCCTGGGTGCGTTGTGTTTTGCTGAGCAGGAAAGCAGCGGGTGGGATGGCGAGCTTGTCCTGCTGCTCCAACACAAGCTACCTTAAGAGCCGGTACGATGCGGTCAATGGGTGAAGTTCGTCAGGAGAACTGCATAAAAAAAAAAAACGAGTGTGTTGTCGTGGCAGTTGGTGATCAAAGAAATAAAACAAAATAAAATCAATAAATAATAATGTCATAGACTTAAAGTCAAACCTTTGAAGTCATAATGCATTGCAAGTGTTATTAGGGAATGTTGTGCTGTGTTTTCAAGCGCTTCAATGTGACAGCGGGTGCGTTCACGGAGATCAAGAGCAGCCGCCGCAGGGGAGGGATACCACGGTAAATAGGTCTATTTACCATGGTATCTCTCCCCTGGGTGCGTTGTGTTTTGCTGAGCAGGAAAGCAGCGGGCGGGATGGCGAGCTTGTCCTGCTGCTCCAACACAAGCTACCTTAAAAGCCGGTAGGATGCGGTCAATGGGTGAAGTTCGTGAGGAGTACTGCATAAAAAAAAAAAAAAAACGAGTGTGTTGTCGTGGCAGTTGGTGATCAAAGAAATAAAACAAAATAAAATCAATAAATAATAATGTCATAGACTTAAAGTCATACCTTTGAAGTCATAATGCATTGCAAGTGTTATTAGGGAATGTTGTGCTGTGTTTTCAAGCGCTTCAATGTGACAGCGGGTGCGTTCACGGAGATCAAGAGCAGCCGCCGCAGGGGAGGGATACCATGGTAAATAGGTTACCTATTTACCATGGTATCTCTCCCCTGGGTGCGTTGTGTTTTGGTGAGCAGGAAAGCAGCGGGCGGGATGGCGAGCTTGTCCTGCTGCTCCAACACAAGCTACCTTAAGAGCCGGTACGATGCGGTCAATGGGTGAAGTTCGTCAGGAGTACTGCATAAAAAAAAAAAACGAGTGTGTTGTCGTGGCAGTTGGTGATCAAAGAAATAAAACAAAATAAAATCAATAAATAATAATGTCATAGACTTAAAGTCATACCTTTGAAGTCATAATGCATTGCAAGTGTTATTAGGGAATGTTGTGCTGTGTTTTCAAGCGCTTCAATGTGACAGCGGGTGCGTTCACGGAGATCAAGAGCAGCCGCCGCAGGGCAGGGATACCACGGTAAATAGGTCTATTTACCATGGTATCTCTCCCCTGGGTGCGTTGTGTTTTGCTGAGCAGGAAAGCAGCGGGCGGGATGGCGAGCTTGTCCTGCTGCTCCAACACAAGCTACCTTAAAAGCCGGTAGGATGCGGTCAATGGGTGAAGTTCGTGAGGAGTACTGCATAAAAAAAAAAAAAAAACGAGTGTGTTGTCGTGGCAGTTGGTGATCAAAGAAATAAAACAAAATAAAATCAATAAATAATAATGTCATAGACTTAAAGTCATACCTTTGAAGTCATAATGCATTGCAAGTATTATTAGGGAATGTTGTGCTGTGTTTTCAAGCGCTTCAATGTGACAGCGGGTGCGTTCACGGAGATCAAGAGCAGCCGCCGCAGGGGAGGGATACCATGGTAAATAGGTTACCTATTTACCATGGTATCTCTCCCCTGGGTGCGTTGTGTTTTGCTGAGCAGGAAAGCAGCGGGCGGGATGGCGAGCTTGTCCTGCTGCTCCAACACAAGCTACCTTAAGAGCCGGTACGATGCAAGTGTTATTAGGGAATGTTGTGCTGTGTTTTCAAGCGCTTCAATGTGACAGCGGGTGCGTTCACGGAGATCAAGAGCAGCCGGAGATCAAGAGAGCAGACGCCGCAGGGGAGGGATACCATGGTAAATAGGTTACCTATTTACCATGGTATCTCTCCCCTGGGTGCGTTGTGTTTTGCTGAGCAGGAAAGCAGCGGGCGGGATGGCGAGCTTGTCCTGCTGCTCCAACACAAGCTACCTTAAGAGCCGGTACGATGCGGTCAATGGGTGGTTCGTCAGGAGTACTGCATAAAAAAAAAACGAGTGTGTTGTCGTGGCAGTTGGTGATCAAAGAAATAAAACAAAATAAAATCAATAAATAATAATGTCATAGACTTAAAGTCATACCTTTGAAGTCATAATGCATTGCAAGTGTTATTAGGGAATGTTGTGCTGTGTTTTCAAGCGCTTCAATGTGACAGCGGGTGCGTTCACGGAGATCAAGAGCAGCCGCCGCAGGGGAGGGATACCATGGTAAATAGGTTACCTATTTACCATGGTATCTCTCCCCTGGGTGCGTTGTGTTTTGCTGAGCAGGAAAGCAGCGGGCGGGATGGCGAGCTTGTCCTGCTGCTCCAACACAAGCTACCTTAAGAGCCGGTACGATGCGGTCAATGGGTGAAGTTCGTCAGGAGTACTGCATAAAAAAAAAAAACGAGTGTGTTGTCGTGGCAGTTGGTGATCAAAGAAATAAAACAAAATAAAATCAATAAATAATAATGTCATAGACTTAAAGTCATACCTTTGAAGTCATAATGCATTGCAAGTGTTATTAGGGAATGTTGTGCTGTGTTTTCAAGCGCTTCAATGTGACAGCGGGTGCGTTCACGGAGATCAAGAGCAGCCGCCGCAGGGGAGGGATACCACGGTAAATAGGTCTATTTACCATGGTATCTCTCCCCTGGGTGCGTTGTGTTTTGCTGAGCAGGAAAGCAGCGGGCGGGATGGCGAGCTTGTCCTGCTGCTCCAACACAAGCTACCTTAAAAGCCGGTAGGATGCGGTCAATAGGTGAAGTTCGTGAGGAGTACTGCATAAAAAAAAAAAAAAAACGAGTGTGTTGTCGTGGCAGTTGGTGATCAAAGAAATAAAACAAAATAAAATCAATAAATAATAATGTCATAGACTTAAAGTCATACCTTTGAAGTCATAATGCATTGCAAGTGTTATTAGGGAATGTTGTGCTGTGTTTTCAAGCGCTTCAATGTGACAGCGGGTGCGTTCACGGAGATCAAGAGCAGCCGCCGCAGGGGAGGGATACCATGGTAAATAGGTTACCTATTTACCATGGTATCTCTCCCCTGGGTGCGTTGTGTTTTGCTGAGCAGGAAAGCAGCGGGCGGGATGGCGAGCTTGTCCTGCTGCTCCAACACAAGCTACCTTAAGAGCCGGTACGATGCGGTCAATGGGTGAAGTTCGTCAGGAGTACTGCATAAAAAAAAAAAGAGTGTGTTGTCGTGGCAGTTGGTGATCAAAGAAATAAAACAAAATAAAATCAATAAATAATAATGTCATAGACTTAAAGTCATACCTTTGAAGTCATAATGCATTGCAAGTGTTATTAGGGAATGTTGTGCTGTGTTTTCAAGCGCTTCAATGTGACAGCGGGTGCGTTCACGGAGATCAAGAGCAGCCGCCGCAGGGGAGGGATACCACGGTAAATAGGTCTATTTACCATGGTATCTCTCCCCTGGGTGCGTTGTGTTTTGCTGAGCAGGAAAGCAGCGGGCGGGATGGCGAGCTTGTCCTGCTGCTCCAACACAAGCTACCTTAAGAGCCGGTACGATGCGGTCAATGGGTGAAGTTCGTCAGGAGTACTGCATAAAAAAAAAAAAAAAACGAGTGTGTTGTCGTGGCAGTTGGTGATCAAAGAAATAAAACAAAATAAAATCAATAAATAATAATGTCATAGACTTAAAGTCATACCTTTGAAGTCATAATGCATTGCAAGTGTTATTAGGGAATGTTGTGCTGTGTTTTCAAGCGCTTCAATGTGACAGCGGGTGCGTTCACGGAGATCAAGAGCAGCCGCCGCAGGGGAGGGATACCATGGTAAATAGGTCTATTTACCATGGTATCTCTCCCCTGGGTGCGTTGTGTTTTGCTGAGCAGGAAAGCAGCGGGCGGGATGGCGAGCTTGTCCTGCTGCTCCAACACAAGCTACCTTAAGAGCCGGTACGATGCGGTCAATGGGTGAAGTTCGTGAGGAGTACTGCATAAAAAAAAAAAAACGAGTGTGTTGTCGTGGCAGTTGGTGATCAAAGAAATAAAACAAAATAAAATCAATAAATAATAATGTCATAGACATAAAGTCATACCTTTGAAGTCATAATGCATTGCAAGTGTTATTAGGGAATGTTGTGCTGTGTTTTCAAGCGCTTCAATGTGACAGCGGGTGCGTTCACGGAGATCAAGAGCAGCCGGAGATCAAGAGCAGCCGCCGCAGGGGAGGGATACCATGGTAAATAGGTTACCTATTTACCATGGTATCTCTCCCCTGGGTGCGTTGTGTTTTGCTGAGCAGGAAAGCAGCGGGCGGGATGGCGAGCATGTCCTGCTGCTCCAACACAAGCTACCTTAAGAGCCGGTACGATGCGGGCAATGGGTAAAGTTCGTCAGGAGTACTGCATAAAAAAAACGAGTGTGTTGTCGTGGCAGTTGGTGATCAAAGAAATAAAACAAAATAAAATCAATAAATAATAATGTCATAGACTTAAAGTCATACCTTTGAAGTCATAATGCATTGCAAGTGTTATTAGGGAATGTTGTGCTGTGTTTTCAAGCGCTTCAATGTGACAGCGGGTGCGTTCACGGAGATCAAGAGCAGCCGCCGCAGGGGAGGGATACCATGGTAAAAAGGTTACCTATTTACCATGGTATCTCTCCCCTGGGTGCGTTGTGTTTTGCTAAGCAGGAAAGCAGCGGGCGGGGTGGCGAGCTTGTCCTGCTGCTCCAACACAAGCTACCTTAAGAGCCGGTACGATGCGGTCAATGGGTGAAGTTCGTCAGGAGTACTGCATAAAAAAAAAAAAACGAGTGTGTTGTCGTGGCAGTTGGTGATCAAAGAAATAAAACAAAATAAAATCAATAAATAATAATGTCATAGACTTAAAGTCATACCTTTGAAGTCATAATGCATTGCAAGTGTTATTAGGGAATGTTGTGCTGTGTTTTCAAGCGCTTCAATGTGACAGCGGGTGCGTTCACGGAGATCAAGAGCAGCCGGAGATCAAGAGAGCAGCCGCCGCAGGGGAGGGATACCATGGTAAATAGTTTACCTATTTACCATGGTATCTCTCCCCTGGGTGCGTTGTGTTTTGCTGAGCAGGAAAGCAGCGGGCGGGATGGCGAGCTTGTCCTGCTGCTCCAACACAAGCTACCTTAAGAGCCGGTACGATGCGGTCAATGGGTGGTTCGTCAGGAGTACTGCATAAAAAAAAAAAACGAGTGTGTTGTCGTGGCAGTTGGTGATCAAAGAAATAAAACAAAATAAAATCAATAAATAATAATGTCATAGACTTAAAGTCATACCTTTGAAGTCATAATGCATTGCAAGTGTTATTAGGGAATGTTGTGCTGTGTTTTCAAGCGCTTCAATGTGACAGCGGGTGCGTTCACGGAGATCAAGAGCAGCCGCCGCAGGGGAGGGATACCATGGTAAATAGGTTACCTATTTACCATGGTATCTCTCCCCTGGGTGCGTTGTGTTTTGGTGAGCAGGAAAGCAGCGGGCGGGATGGCGAGCTTGTCCTGCTGCTCCAACACAAGCTACCTTAAGTGCCGGTACGATGCGGTCAATGGGTGGTTCGTCAGGAGTACTGCATAAAAAAAAAAACGAGTGTGTTGTCGTGGCAGTTGGTGATCAAAGAAATAAAACAAAATAAAATCAATAAATAATAATGTCATAGACTTAAAGTCATACCTTTGAAGTCATAATGCATTGCAAGTGTTATTAGGGAATGTTGTGCTGTGTTTTCAAGCGCTTCAATGTGACAGCGGGTGCGTTCACGGAGATCAAGAGCAGCCGCCGCAGGGGAGGGATACCATGGTAAATAGGTTACCTATTTACCATGGTATCTCTCCCCTGGGTGCGTTGTGTTTTGGTGAGCAGGAAAGCAGCGGGCGGGATGGCGAGCTTGTCCTGCTGCTCCAACACAAGCTACCTTAAGAGCCGGTACGATGCGGTCAATGGGTGAAGTTCGTCAGGAGTACTGCATAAAAAAAAAAAACAAGTGTGTTGTCGTGGCAGTTGGTGATCAAAGAAATAAAACAAAATAAAATCAATAAATAATAATGTCATAGACTTAAAGTCATACCTTTGAAGTCATAATGCATTGCAAGTGTTATTAGGGAATGTTGTGCTGTGTTTTCAAGCGCTTCAATGTGACAGCGGGTGCGTTCACGGAGATCAAGAGCAGCCGCCGCAGGGGAGGGATACCATGGTAAATAGGTCTATTTACCATGGTATCTCTCCCCTGGGTGCGTTGTGTTTTGCTGAGCAGGAAAGCAGCGGGCGGGATGGCGAGCTTGTCCTGCTGCTCCAACACAAGCTACCTTAAGAGCCGGTACGATGCGGTCAATGGGTGAAGTTCGTCAGGAGTACTGCATAAAAAAAACGAGTGTGTTGTCGTGGCAGTTGGTGATCAAAGAAATAAAACAAAATAAAATCAATAAATAATAATGTCATAGACTTAAAGTCATACCTTTGAAGTCATAATGCATTGCTAGTGTTATTAGGGAATGTTGTGCTGTGTTTTCAAGCGCTTCAATGTGACAGCGGGTGCGTTCACGGAGATCAAGAGCAGCCGGAGATCAAGAGCAGCCGCCGCAGGGGAGGGATACCATGGTAAATAGGTTACCTATTTACCATGGTATCTCTCCCCTGGGTGCGTTGTGTTTTGCTGAGCAGGAAAGCAGCGGGCGGGATGGCGAGCATGTCCTGCTGCTCCAACACAAGCTACCTTAAGAGCCGGTACGATGCGGGCAATGGGTAAAGTTCGTCAGGAGTACTGCATAAAAAAAACGAGTGTGTTGTCGTGGCAGTTGGTGATCAAAGAAATAAAACAAAATAAAATCAATAAATAATAATGTCATAGACTTAAAGTCATACCTTTGAAGTCATAATGCATTGCAAGTGTTATTAGGGAATGTTGTGCTGTGTTTTCAAGCGCTTCAATGTGACAGCGGGTGCGTTCACGGAGATCAAGAGCAGCCGCCGCAGGGGAGGGATACCATGGTAAAAAGGTTACCTATTTACCATGGTATCTCTCCCCTGGGTGCGTTGTGTTTTGCTAAGCAGGAAAGCAGCGGGCGGGGTGGCGAGCTTGTCCTGCTGCTCCAACACAAGCTACCTTAAGAGCCGGTACGATGCGGTCAATGGGTGAAGTTCGTCAGGAGTACTGCATAAAAAAAAAAAAACGAGTGTGTTGTCGTGGCAGTTGGTGATCAAAGAAATAAAACAAAATAAAATCAATAAATAATAATGTCATAGACTTAAAGTCATACCTTTGAAGTCATAATGCATTGCAAGTGTTATTAGGGAATGTTGTGCTGTGTTTTCAAGCGCTTCAATGTGACAGCGGGTGCGTTCACGGAGATCAAGAGCAGCCGGAGATCAAGAGAGCAGCCGCCGCAGGGGAGGGATACCATGGTAAATAGTTTACCTATTTACCATGGTATCTCTCCCCTGGGTGCGTTGTGTTTTGCTGAGCAGGAAAGCAGCGGGCGGGATGGCGAGCTTGTCCTGCTGCTCCAACACAAGCTACCTTAAGAGCCGGTACGATGCGGTCAATGGGTGGTTCGTCAGGAGTACTGCATAAAAAAAAAAAACGAGTGTGTTGTCGTGGCAGTTGGTGATCAAAGAAATAAAACAAAATAAAATCAATAAATAATAATGTCATAGACTTAAAGTCATACCTTTGAAGTCATAATGCATTGCAAGTGTTATTAGGGAATGTTGTGCTGTGTTTTCAAGCGCTTCAATGTGACAGCGGGTGCGTTCACGGAGATCAAGAGCAGCCGCCGCAGGGGAGGGATACCATGGTAAATAGGTTACCTATTTACCATGGTATCTCTCCCCTGGGTGCGTTGTGTTTTGTTGAGCAGGAAAGCAGCGGGCGGGATGGCGAGCTTGTCCTGCTGCTCCAACACAAGCTACCTTAAGTGCCGGTACGATGCGGTCAATGGGTGGTTCGTCAGGAGTACTGCATAAAAAAAAAAACGAGTGTGTTGTCGTGGCAGTTGGTGATCAAAGAAATAAAACAAAATAAAATCAATAAATAATAATGTCATAGACTTAAAGTCATACCTTTGAAGTCATAATGCATTGCAAGTGTTATTAGGGAATGTTGTGCTGTGTTTTCAAGCGCTTCAATGTGACAGCGGGTGCGTTCACGGAGATCAAGAGCAGCCGCCGCAGGGGAGGGATACCATGGTAAATAGGTTACCTATTTACCATGGTATCTCTCCCCTGGGTGCGTTGTGTTTTGGTGAGCAGGAAAGCAGCGGGCGGGATGGCGAGCTTGTCCTGCTGCTCCAACACAAGCTACCTTAAGAGCCGGTACGATGCGGTCAATGGGTGAAGTTCGTCAGGAGTACTGCATAAAAAAAAAAAACAAGTGTGTTGTCGTGGCAGTTGGTGATCAAAGAAATAAAACAAAATAAAATCAATAAATAATAATGTCATAGACTTAAAGTCATACCTTTGAAGTCATAATGCATTGCAAGTGTTATTAGGGAATGTTGTGCTGTGTTTTCAAGCGCTTCAATGTGACAGCGGGTGCGTTCACGGAGATCAAGAGCAGCCGCCGCAGGGGAGGGATACCATGGTAAATAGGTCTATTTACCATGGTATCTCTCCCCTGGGTGCGTTGTGTTTTGCTGAGCAGGAAAGCAGCGGGCGGGATGGCGAGCTTGTCCTGCTGCTCCAACACAAGCTACCTTAAGAGCCGGTAGGATGCGGTCAATGGGTGAAGTTCGTGAGGAGTACTGCATAAAAAAAAAAAAAAACGAGTGTGTTGTCGTGGCAGTTGGTGATCAAAGAAATAAAACAAAATAAAATCAATAAATAATAATGTCATAGACTTAAAGTCATACCTTTGAAGTCATAATGCATTGCAAGTGTTATTAGGGAATTTGTTTTCAAGCGCTTCAATGTGACAGCGGGTGCGTTCACGGAGATCAAGAGCAGTCGGAGATCAAGAGCAGCCGCCGCAGGGGAGGGATACCATGGTAAATAGGTTACCTATTTACCATGGTATCTCTCCCCTGGGTGCGTTGTGTTTTGGTGAGCAGGAAAGCAGCGGGCGGGATGGCGAGCTTGTCCTGCTGCTCCAACACAAGCTACCTTAAGAGCCGGTACGATGCGGGCAATGGGTAAAGTTCGTCAGGAGTACTGCATAAAAAAAAAAAAACGAGTGTGTTGTCGTGGCAGTTGGTGATCAAAGAAATAAAACAAAATAAAATCAATAAATAATAATGTCATAGACTTAAAGTCATACCTTTGAAGTCATAATGCATTGCAAGTGTTATTAGGGAATTTGTTTTCAAGCGCTTCAATGTGACAGCGGGTGCGTTCACGGAGATCAAGAGCAGTCGGAGATCAAGAGCAGCCGCCGCAGGAGAGGGATACCATCGTAAATAGGTTACCTATTTCCCATGGTATCTCTCCCCTGGGTGCGTTGTGTTTTGCTGAGCAGGAAAGCAGCGGGCGGGATGGCGAGCTTGTCCTGCTGCTCCAACACAAGCTACCTTAAGAGCCGGTAGGATGCGGTCAATGGGTGAAGTTCGTGAGGAGTACTGCATAAAAAAAAAAAAAACGAGTGTGTTGTCGTGGCAGTTGGTGATCAAAGAAATAAAACAAAATAAAATCAATAAATAATAATGTCATAGACTTAAAGTCATACCTTTGAAGTCATAATGCATTGCAAGTGTTATTAGGGAATGTTGTGCTGTGTTTTCAAGCGCTTCAATGTGACAGCGGGTGCGTTCACGGAGATCAAGAGCAGCCGGAGATCAAGAGCAGCCGCCGCAGGGGAGGGATACCATGGTAAATAGGTTACCTATTTACCATGGTATCTCTCCCCTGGGTGCGTTGTGTTTTGGTGAGCAGGAAAGCAGCGGGCGGGATGGCGAGCTTGTCCTGCTGCTCCAACACAAGCTACCTTAAGAGCCGGTACCATGCGGGCAATGGGTAAAGTTCGTCAGGAGTACTGCATAAAAAAAAACGAGTGTGTTGTCGTGGCAGTTGGTGATCAAAGAAATAAAACAAAATAAAATCAATAAATAATAATGTCATAGACTTAAAGTCATACCTTTGAAGTCATAATGCATTGCAAGTGTTATTAGGTAATGTTGTGCTGTGTTTTCAAGCGCTTCAATGTGACAGCGGGTGCGTTCACGGAGATCAAGAGCAGCCGCCGCAGGGGAGGGATACCATGGTAAATAGGTTACCTATTTCCCATGGTATCTCTCCCCTGGGTGCGTTGTGTTTTGCTGAGCAGGAAAGCAGCGGGCGGGATGGCGAGCTTGTCCTGCTGCTCCAACACAAGCTACCTTAAGAGCCGGTAGGATGCGGTCAATGGGTGAAGTTCGTGAGGAGTACTGCATAAAAAAAAAAAACGAGTGTGTTGTCGTGGCAGTTGGTGATCAAAGAAATAAAACAAAATAAAATCAATAAATAATAATGTCATAGACTTAAAGTCATACCTTTGAAGTCATAATGCATTGCTAGTGTTATTAGGGAATGTTGTGCTGTGTTTTCAAGCGCTTCAATGTGACAGCGGGTGCGTTCACGGAGATCAAGAGCAGCCGGAGATCAAGAGCAGCCGCCGCAGGGGAGGGATACCATGGTAAATAGGTTACCTATTTACCATGGTATCTCTCCCCTGGGTGCGTTGTGTTTTGGTGAGCAGGAAAGCAGCGGGCGGGATGGCGAGCTTGTCCTGCTGCTCCAACACAAGCTACCTTAAGAGCCGGTACGATGCGGTCAATGGGTGGTTCGTCAGGAGTACTGCATAAAAAAAAAAAACGAGTGTGTTGTCGTGGCAGTTGGTGATCAAAGAAATAAAACAAAATAAAATCAATAAATAATAATGTCATAGACTTAAAGTCATACCTTTGAAGTCATAATGCATTGCAAGTGTTATTAGGGAATGTTGTGCTGTGTTTTCAAGCGCTTCAATGTGACAGCGGGTGCGTTCACGGAGATCAAGAGCAGCCGCCGCAGGGGAGGGATACCATGGTAAATAGGTTACCTATTTACCATGGTATCTCTCCCCTGGGTGCGTTGTGTTTTGCTGAGCAGGAAAGCAGCGGGCGGGATGGCGAGCTTGTCCTGCTGCTCCAACACAAGCTACCTTAAGAGCCGGTACGATGCGGTCAATGGGTGAAGTTCGTGAGGAGTACTGCATAAAAAAAAAAACGAGTGTGTTGTCGTGGCAGTTGGTGATCAAAGAAATAAAACAAAATAAAATCAATAAATAATAATGTCATAGACTTAAAGTCATACCTTTGAAGTCATAATGCATTGCAAGTGTTATTAGGGAATGTTGTGCTGTGTTTTCAAGCGCTTCAATGTGACAGCGGGTGCGTTCACGGAGATCAAGAGCAGCCGGAGATCAAGAGCAGCCGCCGCAGGGGAGGGATACCATGGTAAATAGGTTACCTATTTACCATGGTATCTCTCCCCTGGGTGCGTTGTGTTTTGGTGAGCAGGAAAGCAGCGGGCGGGATGGCGAGCTTGTCCTGCTGCTCCAACACAAGCTACCTTAAGAGCCGGTACGATGCGGTCAATGGGTGGTTCGTCAGGAGTACTGCATAAAAAAAAAAAACGAGTGTGTTGTCGTGGCAGTTGGTGATCAAAGAAATAAAACAAAATAAAATCAATAAATAATAAAGTCATAGACTTAAAGTCATACCTTTGAAGTCATAATGCATTGCAAGTGTTATTAGGGAATGTTGTGCTGTGTTTTCAAGCGCTTCAATGTGACAGCGGGTGCGTTCACGGAGATCAAGAGCAGCCGCCGCAGGGGAGGGATACCATGGTAAATAGGTTACCTATTTACCATGGTATCTCTCCCCTGGGTGCGTTGTGTTTTGGTGAGCAGGAAAGCAGCGGGCGGGATGGCGAGCTTGTCCTGCTGCTCCAACACAAGCTACCTTAAGAGCCGGTACGATGCGGTCAATGGGTGAAGTTCGTCAGGAGTACTGCATAAAAAAAAAAACAAGTGTGTTGTCGTGGCAGTTGGTGATCAAAGAAATAAAACAAAATAAAATCAATAAATAATAATGTCATAGACTTAAAGTCATACCTTTGAAGTCATAATGCATTGCAAGTGTTATTAGGGAATGTTGTGCTGTGTTTTCAAGCGCTTCAATGTGACAGCGGGTGCGTTCACGGAGATCAAGAGCAGCCGCCGCAGGGGAGGGATACCATGGTAAATAGGTCTATTTACCATGGTATCTCTCCCCTGGGTGCGTTGTGTTTTGCTGAGCAGGAAAGCAGCGGGCGGGATGGCGAGCTTGTCCTGCTGCTCCAACACAAGCTACCTTAAAAGCCGGTAGGATGCGGTCAATGGGTGAAGTTCGTGAGGAGTACTGCATAAAAAAAAAAAAAAACGAGTGTGTTGTCGTGGCAGTTGGTGATCAAAGAAATAAAACAAAATAAAATCAATAAATAATAATGTCATAGACTTAAAGTCATACCTTTGAAGTCATAATGCATTGCAAGTGTTATTAGGGAATTTGTTTTCAAGCGCTTCAATGTGACAGCGGGTGCGTTCACGGAGATCAAGAGCAGCCGGAGATCAAGAGCAGCCGCCGCAGGGGAGGGATACCATGGTAAATAGGTTACCTATTTACCATGGTATCTCTCCCCTGGGTGCGTTGTGTTTTGGTGAGCAGGAAAGCAGCGGGCGGGATGGCGAGCTTGTCCTGCTGCTCCAACACAAGCTACCTTAAGAGCCGGTAGGATGCGGTCAATGGGTGAAGTTCGTGAGGATTACTGCATAAAAAAAAAAAAACGAGTGTGTTGTCGTGGCAGTTGGTGATCAAAGAAATAAAACAAAATAAAATCAAAAAATAATAATGTCATAGACTTAAAGTCATACCTTTGAAGTCATAATGCATTGCAAGTGTTATTAGGGAATGTTGTGCTGTGTTTTCAAGCGCTTCAATGTGACAGCGGGTGCGTTCACGGAGATCAAGAGCAGCCGCCGCAGGGGAGGGATACCATGGTAAATAGGTTACCTATTTACCATGGTATCTCTCCCCTGGGTGCGTTGTGTTTTGGTGAGCAGGAAAGCAGCGGGCGGGAAGGCGAGCTTGTCCTGCTGCTCCAACACAAGCTACCTTAAGAGCCGGTACGATGCGGGCAATGGGTAAAGTTCGTCAGGAGTACTGCATAAAAAAAAACGAGTGTGTTGTCGTGGCAGTTGGTGATCAAAGAAATAAAACAAAATAAAATCAATAAATAATAATGTCATAGACTTAAAGTCATACCTTTGAAGTCATAATGCATTGCAAGTGTTATTAGGGAATGTTGTGCTGTGTTTTCAAGCGCTTCAATGTGACAGCGGGTGCGTTCACTGAGATCAAGAGCAGCCGGAGATCAAGAGCAGCCGCCGCAGGGGAGGGATACCATGGTAAATAGGTTACCTATTTACCATGGTATCTCTCCCCTGGGTGCGTTGTGTTTTGGTGAGCAGGAAAGCAGCGGGCGGGATGGCGAGCTTGTCCTGCTGCTCCAACACAAGCTACCTTAAGAGCCGGTACCATGCGGGCAATGGGTAAAGTTCGTCAGGAGTACTGCATAAAAAAAAACGAGTGTTTTGTCGTGGCAGTTGGTGATCAAAGAAATAAAACAAAATAAAATCAATAAATAATAATGTCATAGACTTAAAGTCATACCTTTGAAGTCATAATGCATTGCAAGTGTTATTAGGGAATGTTGTGCTGTGTTTTCAAGCGCTTCAATGTGACAGCGGGTGCGTTCACGGAGATCAAGAGCAGCCGCCGCAGGGGAGGGATACCATGGTAAATAGGTTACCTATTTCCCATGGTATCTCTCCCCTGGGTGCGTTGTGTTTTGCTGAGCAGGAAAGCAGCGGGCGGGATGGCGAGCTTGTCCTGCTGCTCCAACACAAGCTACCTTAAGAGCCGGTAGGATGCGGTCAATGGGTGAAGTTCGTGAGGAGTACTGCATAAAAAAAAAAAACGAGTGTGTTGTCGTGGCAGTTGGTGATCAAAGAAATAAAACAAAATAAAATCAATAAATAATAATGTCATAGACTTAAAGTCATACCTTTGAAGTCATAATGCATTGCTAGTGTTATTAGGGAATGTTGTGCTGTGTTTTCAAGCGCTTCAATGTGACAGCGGGTGCGTTCACGGAGATCAAGAGCAGCCGGAGATCAAGAGCAGCCGCCGCAGGGGAGGGATACCATGGTAAATAGGTTACCTATTTACCATGGTATCTCTCCCCTGGGTGCGTTGTGTTTTGGTGAGCAGGAAAGCAGCGGGCGGGATGGCGAGCTTGTCCTGCTGCTCCAACACAAGCTACCTTAAGAGCCGGTACGATGCGGTCAATGGGTGGTTCGTCAGGAGTACTGCATAAAAAAAAAAAACGAGTGTGTTGTCGTGGCAGTTGGTGATCAAAGAAATAAAACAAAATAAAATCTATAAATAATAATGTCATAGACTTAAAGTCATACCTTTGAAGTCATAATGCATTGCAAGTGTTATTAGGGAATGTTGTGCTGTGTTTTCAAGCGCTTCAATGTGACAGCGGGTGCGTTCACGGAGATCAAGAGCAGCCGCCGCAGGGGAGGGATACCATGGTAAATAGGTTACCTATTTACCATGGTATCTCTCCCCTGGGTGCGTTGTGTTTTGCTGAGCAGGAAAGCAGCGGGCGGGATGGCGAGCTTGTCCTGCTGCTCCAACACAAGCTACCTTAAGAGCCGGTACGATGCGGTCAATGGGTGAAGTTCGTGAGGAGTACTGCATAAAAAAAAAAACGAGTGTGTTGTCGTGGCAGTTGGTGATCAAAGAAATAAAACAAAATAAAATCAATAAATAATAATGTCATAGACTTAAAGTCATACCTTTGAAGTCATAATGCATTGCAAGTGTTATTAGGGAATGTTGTGCTGTGTTTTCAAGCGCTTCAATGTGACAGCGGGTGCGTTCACGGAGATCAAGAGCAGCCGGAGATCAAGAGCAGCCGCCGCAGGGGAGGGATACCATGGTAAATAGGTTACCTATTTACCATGGTATCTCTCCCCTGGGTGCGTTGTGTTTTGGTGAGCAGGAAAGCAGCGGGCGGGATGGCGAGCTTGTCCTGCTGCTCCAACACAAGCTACCTTAAGAGCCGGTACGATGCGGTCAATGGGTGGTTCGTCAGGAGTACTGCATAAAAAAAAAAACGAGTGTGTTGTCGTGGCAGTTGGTGATCAAAGAAATAAAACAAAATAAAATCAATAAATAATAATGTCATAGACTTAAAGTCATACCTTTGAAGTCATAATGCATTGCAAGTGTTATTAGGGAATGTTGTGCTGTGTTTTCAAGCGCTTCAATGTGACAGCGGGTGCGTTCACGGAGATCAAGAGCAGCCGCCGCAGGGGAGGGATACCATGGTAAATAGGTTACCTATTTACCATGGTATCTCTCCCCTGGGTGCGTTGTGTTTTGCTGAGCAGGAAAGCAGCGGGCGGGATGGCGAGCTTGTCCTGCTGCTCCAACACAAGCTACCTTAAGAGCCGGTACGATGCGGTCAATGGGTGAAGTTCGTCAGGAGTACTGCATAAAAAAAAAAACAAGTGTGTTGTCGTGGCAGTTGGTGATCAAAGAAATAAAACAAAATAAAATCAATAAATAATAATGTCATAGACTTAAAGTCATACCTTTGAAGTCATAATGCATTGCAAGTGTTATTAGGGAATGTTGTGCTGTGTTTTCAAGCGCTTCAATGTGACAGCGGGTGCGTTCACGGAGATCAAGAGCAGCCGGAGATCAAGAGCAGCCGCCGCAGGGGAGGGATACCATGGTAAATAGGTTACCTATTTACCATGGTATCTCTCCCCTGGGTGCGTTGTGTTTTGGTGAGCAGGAAAGCAGCGGGCGGGATGGCGAGCTTGTCCTGCTGCTCCAACACAAGCTACCTTAAGAGCCGGTACGATGCGGTCAATGGGTGGTTCGTCAGGAGTACTGCATAAAAAAAAAAAACGAGTGTGTTGTCGTGGCAGTTGGTGATCAAAGAAATAAAACAAAATAAAATCTATAAATAATAATGTCATAGACTTAAAGTCATACCTTTGAAGTCATAATGCATTGCAAGTGTTATTAGGGAATGTTGTGCTGTGTTTTCAAGCGCTTCAATGTGACAGCGGGTGCGTTCACGGAGATCAAGAGCAGCCGCCGCAGGGGAGGGATACCATGGTAAATAGGTTACCTATTTACCATGGTATCTCTCCCCTGGGTGCGTTGTGTTTTGCTGAGCAGGAAAGCAGCGGGCGGGATGGCGAGCTTGTCCTGCTGCTCCAACACAAGCTACCTTAAGAGCCGGTACGATGCGGTCAATGGGTGAAGTTCGTGAGGAGTACTGCATAAAAAAAAAAACGAGTGTGTTGTCGTGGCAGTTGGTGATCAAAGAAATAAAACAAAATAAAATCAATAAATAATAATGTCATAGACTTAAAGTCATACCTTTGAAGTCATAATGCATTGCAAGTGTTATTAGGGAATGTTGTGCTGTGTTTTCAAGCGCTTCAATGTGACAGCGGGTGCGTTCACGGAGATCAAGAGCAGCCGGAGATCAAGAGCAGCCGCCGCAGGGGAGGGATACCATGGTAAATAGGTTACCTATTTACCATGGTATCTCTCCCCTGGGTGCGTTGTGTTTTGGTGAGCAGGAAAGCAGCGGGCGGGATGGCGAGCTTGTCCTGCTGCTCCAACACAAGCTACCTTAAGAGCCGGTACGATGCGGTCAATGGGTGGTTCGTCAGGAGTACTGCATAAAAAAAAAAACGAGTGTGTTGTCGTGGCAGTTGGTGATCAAAGAAATAAAACAAAATAAAATCAATAAATAATAATGTCATAGACTTAAAGTCATACCTTTGAAGTCATAATGCATTGCAAGTGTTATTAGGGAATGTTGTGCTGTGTTTTCAAGCGCTTCAATGTGACAGCGGGTGCGTTCACGGAGATCAAGAGCAGCCGCCGCAGGGGAGGGATACCATGGTAAATAGGTTACCTATTTACCATGGTATCTCTCCCCTGGGTGCGTTGTGTTTTGCTGAGCAGGAAAGCAGCGGGCGGGATGGCGAGCTTGTCCTGCTGCTCCAACACAAGCTACCTTAAGAGCCGGTACGATGCGGTCAATGGGTGAAGTTCGTCAGGAGTACTGCATAAAAAAAAAAACAAGTGTGTTGTCGTGGCAGTTGGTGATCAAAGAAATAAAACAAAATAAAATCAATAAATAATAATGTCATAGACTTAAAGTCATACCTTTGAAGTCATAATGCATTGCAAGTGTTATTAGGGAATGTTGTGCTGTGTTTTCAAGCGCTTCAATGTGACAGCGGGTGCGTTCACGGAGATCAAGAGCAGCCGCCGCAGGGGAGGGATACCATGGTAAATAGGTCTATTTACCATGGTATCTCTCCCCTGGGTGCGTTGTGTTTTGCTGAGCAGGAAAGCAGCGGGCGGGATGGCGAGCTTGTCCTGCTGCTCCAACACAAGCTACCTTAAAAGCCGGTAGGATGCGGTCAATGGGTGAAGTTCGTGAGGAGTACTGCATAAAAAAAAAAAAAAACGAGTGTGTTGTCGTGGCAGTTGGTGATCAAAGAAATAAAACAAAATAAAATCAATAAATAATAATGTCATAGACTTAAAGTCATACCTTTGAAGTCATAATGCATTGCAAGTGTTATTAGGGAATTTGTTTTCAAGCGCTTCAATGTGACAGCGGGTGCGTTCACGGAGATCAAGAGCAGCCGGAGATCAAGAGCAGCCGCCGCAGGGGAGGGATACCATGGTAAATAGGTTACCTATTTACCATGGTATCTCTCCCCTGGGTGCGTTGTGTTTTGGTGAGCAGGAAAGCAGCGGGCGGGATGGCGAGCTTGTCCTGCTGCTCCAACACAAGCTACCTTAAGAGCCGGTAGGATGCGGTCAATGGGTGAAGTTCGTGAGGATTACTGCATAAAAAAAAAAAAACGAGTGTGTTGTCGTGGCAGTTGGTGATCAAAGAAATAAAACAAAATAAAATCAAAAAATAATAATGTCATAGACTTAAAGTCATACCTTTGAAGTCATAATGCATTGCAAGTGTTATTAGGGAATGTTGTGCTGTGTTTTCAAGCGCTTCAATGTGACAGCGGGTGCGTTCACGGAGATCAAGAGCAGCCGCCGCAGGGGAGGGATACCATGGTAAATAGGTTACCTATTTACCATGGTATCTCTCCCCTGGGTGCGTTGTGTTTTGGTGAGCAGGAAAGCAGCGGGCGGGAAGGCGAGCTTGTCCTGCTGCTCCAACACAAGCTACCTTAAGAGCCGGTACGATGCGGGCAATGGGTAAAGTTCGTCAGGAGTACTGCATAAAAAAAAACGAGTGTGTTGTCGTGGCAGTTGGTGATCAAAGAAATAAAACAAAATAAAATCAATAAATAATAATGTCATAGACTTAAAGTCATACCTTTGAAGTCATAATGCATTGCAAGTGTTATTAGGGAATGTTGTGCTGTGTTTTCAAGCGCTTCAATGTGACAGCGGGTGCGTTCACGGAGATCAAGAGCAGCCGCCGCAGGGGAGGGATACCATGGTAAATAGGTTACCTATTTACCATGGTATCTCTCCCCTGGGTGCGTTGTGTTTTGGTGAGCAGGAAAGCAGCGGGCGGGATGGCGAGCTTGTCCTGCTGCTCCAACACAAGCTACCTTAAGAGCCGGTACGATGCGGTCAATGGGTGGTTCGTCAGGAGTACTGCATAAAAAAAAAACGAGTGTGTTGTCGTGGCAGTTGGTGATCAAAGAAATAAAACAAAATAAAATCAATAAATAATAATGTCATAGACTTAAAGTCATACCTTTGAAGTCATAATGCATTGCAAGTGTTATTAGGGAATGTTGTGCTGTGTTTTCAAGCGCTTCAATGTGACAGCGGGTGCGTTCACGGAGATCAAGAGCAGCCGCCGCAGGGGAGGGATACCATGGTTAATAGGTTACCTTGGTAAATAGGTTACCTATTTACCATGGTATCTCTCCCCTGGGTGCGTTGTGTTTTGCTAAGCAGGAAAGCAGCGGGCGGGATGGCGAGCTTGTCCTGCTGCTCCAACACAAGCTACCTTAAGAGCCGGTACGATGCGGTCAATGGGTGAAGTTCGTCAGGAGTACTGCATAAAAAAAAAAAAAAAACGAGTGTGTTGTCGTGGCAGTTGGTGATCAAAGAAATAAAACAAAATAAAATCAATAAATAATAATGTCATAGACTTAAAGTCATACCTTTGAAGTCATAATGCATTGCAAGTGTTATTAGGGAATGTTGTGCTGTGTTTTCAAGCGCTTCAATGTGACAGCGGGTGCGTTCACGGAGATCAAGAGCAGCCGCCGCAGGGGAGGGATACCATGGTAAATAGGTTACCTATTTACCATGGTATCTCTCCCCTGGGTGCGTTGTGTTTTGCTGAGCAGGAAAGCAGCGGGCGGGATGGCGAGCTTGTCCTGCTGCTCCAACACAAGCTACCTTAAGAGCCGGTACGATGCGGTCAATGGGTGAAGTTCGTGAGGAGTACTGCATAAAAAAAAAAAAACGAGTGTGTTGTCGTGGCAGTTGGTGATCAAAGAAATAAAACAAAATAAAATCAATAAATAATAATGTCATAGACTTAAAGTCATACCTTTGAAGTCATAATGCATTGCAAGTGTTATTAGGGAATGTTGTGCTGTGTTTTCAAGCGCTTCAATGTGACAGCGGGTGCGTTCACGGAGATCAAGAGCAGCCGCCGCAGGGGAGGGATACCATGGTTAATAGGTTACCTTGGTAAATAGGTTACCTATTTACCATGGTATCTCTCCCCTGGGTGCGTTGTGTTTTGCTAAGCAGGAAAGCAGCGGGCGGGATGGCGAGCTTGTCCTGCTGCTCCAACACAAGCTACCTTAAGAGCCGGTACGATGCGGTCAATGGGTGAAGTTCGTCAGGAGTACTGCATAAAAAAAAAAAAAAAACGAGTGTGTTGTCGTGGCAGTTGGTGATCAAAGAAATAAAACAAAATAAAATCAATAAATAATAATGTCATAGACTTAAAGTCATACCTTTGAAGTCATAATGCATTGCAAGTGTTATTAGGGAATGTTGTGCTGTGTTTTCAAGCGCTTCAATGTGACAGCGGGTGCGTTCACGGAGATCAAGAGCAGCCGCCGCAGGGGAGGGATACCATGGTAAATAGGTTACCTTGGTAAATAGGTTACCTATTTACCATGGTATCTCTCCCCTGGGTGCGTTGTGTTTTGCTAAGCAGGAAAGCAGCGGGCGGGATGGAGAGCTTGTCCTGCTGCTCCAACACAAGCTACCTTAAGAGCCTGTAGGATGCGGTCAATGGGTGAAGTTCGTGAGGAGTACTGCATAAAAAAAAAAAAAAAACGAGTGTGTTGTCGTGGCAGTTGGTGATCAAAGAAATAAAACAAAATAAAATCAATAAATAATAATGTCATAGACTTAAAGTCATACCTTTGAAGTCATAATGCATTGCAAGTGTTATTAGGGAATTTGTTTTCAAGCGCTTCAATGTGACAGCGGGTGCGTTCACGGAGATCAAGAGCAGTCGGAGATCAAGAGCAGCCGCCGCAGGGGAGGGATACCATGGTAAATAGGTTACCTATTTACCATGGTATCTCTCCCCTGGGTGCGTTGTGTTTTGGTGAGCAGGAAAGCAGCGGGCGGGATGGCGAGCTTGTCCTGCTGTCCTGCTGCTCCAACACAAGCTACCTTAAGAGCCGGTACGATGCGGTCAATGGGTGAAGTTCGTCAGGAGTACTGCATAAAAAAAAAAAAACGAGTGTGTTGTCGTGGCAGTTGGTGATCAAAGAAATAAAACAAAATAAAATCAATAAATAATAATGTCATAGACTTAAAGTCATACCTTTGAAGTCATAATGCATTGCAAGTGTTATTAGGGAATGTTGTGCTGTGTTTTCAAGCGCTTCAATGTGACAGCGGGTGCGTTCACGGAGATCAAGAGCAGCCGCCGCAGGGGAGGGATACCATGGTAAATAGGTTACCTATTTACCATGGTATCTCTCCCCTGGGTGCGTTGTGTTTTGCTGAGCAGGAAAGCAGCGGGCGGGATGGCGAGCTTGTCCTGCTGCTCCAACACAAGCTACCTTAAGAGCCGGTACGATGCGGGCAATGGGTAAAGTTCGTCAGGAGTACTGCATAAAAAAAAACGAGTGTGTTGTCGTGGCAGTTGGTGATCAAAGAAATAAAACAAAATAAAATCAATAAATAATAATGTCATAGACTTAAAGTCATACCTTTGAAGTCATAATGCATTGCAAGTGTTATTAGGGAATGTTGTGCTGTGTTTTCAAGCGCTTCAATGTGACAGCGGGTGCGTTCACGGAGATCAAGAGCAGCCGCCGCAGGGGAGGGATACCATGGTAAATAGGTTACCTATTTACCATGGTATCTCTCCCCTGGGTGCGTTGTGTTTTGCTGAGCAGGAAAGCAGCGGGCGGGATGGCGAGCTTGTCCTGCTGCTCCAACACAAGCTACCTTAAGAGCCGGTACGATGCGGTCAATGGGTGAAGTTCGTGAGGAGTACTGCATAAAAAAAAACGAGTGTGTTGTCGTGGCAGTTGGTGATCAAAGAAATAAAACAAAATAAAATCAATAAATAATAATGTCATAGACTTAAAGTCATACCTTTGAAGTCATAATGCATTGCAAGTGTTATTAGGGAATGTTGTGCTGTGTTTTCAAGCGCTTCAATGTGACAGCGGGTGCGTTCACGGAGATCAAGAGCAGCCGCCGCAAGGGAGGGATACCATGGTAAATAGGTTACCTATTTACCATGGTATCTCTCCCCTGGGTGCGTTGTGTTTTGCTGAGCAGGAAAGCAGCGGGCGGGATGGCGAGCTTGTCCTGCTGCTCCAACACAAGCTGCCTTAAGAGCCGGTACGATGCGGTCAATGGGTGAAGTTCGTCAGGAGTACTGCATAAAAAAAAAAAACGAGTGTGTTGTCGTGGCAGTTGGTGATCAAAGAAATAAAACAAAATAAAATCAATAAATAATAATGTCATAGACTTAAAGTCATACCTTTGAAGTCATAATGCATTGCAAGTGTTATTAGGGAATGTTGTGCTGTGTTTTCAAGCGCTTCAATGTGACAGCGGGTGCGTTCACGGAGATCAAGAGCAGCCGCCGCAGGGGAGGGATACCATGGTAAATAGGTTACCTATTTACCATGGTATCTCTCCCCTGGGTGCGTTGTGTTTTGGTGAGCAGGAAAGCAGCGGGCGGGATGGCGAGCTTGTCCTGCTGCTCCAACACAAGCTACCTTAAGAGCCGGTACGATGCGGTCAATGGGTGAAGTTCGTCAGGAGTACTGCATAAAAAAAAAACGAGTGTGTTGTCGTGGCAGTTGGTGATCAAAGAAATAAAACAAAATAAAATCAATAAATAATAATGTCATAGACTTAAAGTCATACACCTTTGAAGTCATAATGCATTGCAAGTGTTATTAGGGAATGTTGTGCTGTGTTTTCAAGCGCTTCAATGTGACAGCGGGTGCGTTCACGGAGATCAAGAGCAGCCGGAGATCAAGAGCAGCCGCCGCAGGGGAGGGATACCATGGTAAATAGGTTACCTATTTACCATGGTATCTCTCCCCTGGGTGCGTTGTGTTTTCGTGAGCAGGAAAGCAGCGGGCGGGATGGCGAGCTTGTCCTGCTGCTCCAACACAAGCTACCTTAAGAGCCGGTACGATGCGGTCAATGGGTGAAGTTCGTCAGGAGTACTGCATAAAAAAAAACGAGTGTGTTGTCGTGGCAGTTGGTGATCAAAGAAATAAAACAAAATAAAATCAATAAATAATAATGTCATAGACTTAAAGTCATACCTTTGAAGTCATAATGCATTGCAAGTGTTATTAGGGAATGTTGTGCTGTGTTTTCAAGCGCTTCAATGTGACAGCGGGTGCGTTCACGGAGATCAAGAGCAGCCGCCGCAGGGGAGGGATACCATGGTAAATAGGTTACCTATTTACCATGGTATCTCTCCCCTGGGTGCGTTGTGTTTTGGTGAGCAGGAAAGCAGCGGGCGGGATGGCGAGCTTGTCCTGCTGCTCCAACACAAGCTACCTTAAGAGCCGGTACGATGCGGTCAATGGGTGAAGTTCGTCAGGAGTACTGCATAAAAAAAAAACGAGTGTGTTGTCGTGGCAGTTGGTGATCAAAGAAATAAAACAAAATAAAATCAATAAATAATAATGTCATAGACTTAAAGTCATACACCTTTGAAGTCATAATGCATTGCAAGTGTTATTAGGGAATGTTGTGCTGTGTTTTCAAGCGCTTCAATGTGACAGCGGGTGCGTTCACGGAGATCAAGAGCAGCCGCCGCAGGGGAGGGATACCATGGTAAATAGGTTACCTATTTACCATGGTATCTCTCCCCTGTGTGCGTTGTGTTTTGCTGAGCAGGAAAGCAGCGGGCGGGATGGCGAGCTTGTCCTGCTGCTCCAACACAAGCTACCTTAAGAGCCGGTACGATGCGGTCAATGGGTGAAGTTCGTCAGGAGTACTGCATAAAAAAAAACGAGTGTGTTGTCGTGGCAGTTGGTGATCAAAGAAATAAAACAAAATAAAATCAATAAATAATAATGTCATAGACTTAAAGTCATACACCTTTGAAGTCATAATGCATTGCAAGTGTTATTAGGGAATGTTGTGCTGTGTTTTCAAGCGCTTCAATGTGACAGCGGGTGCGTTCACGGAGATCAAGAGCAGCCGGAGATCAAGAGCAGCCGCCGCAGGGGAGGGATACCATGGTAAATAGGTTACCTATTTACCATGGTATCTCTCCCCTGGGTGCGTTGTGTTTTCGTGAGCAGGAAAGCAGCGGGCGGGATGGCGAGCTTGTCCTGCTGCTCCAACACAAGCTACCTTAAGAGCCGGTACGATGCGGTCAATGGGTGAAGTTCGTCAGGAGTACTGCATAAAAAAAAACGAGTGTGTTGTCGTGGCAGTTGGTGATCAAAGAAATAAAACAAAATAAAATCAATAAATAATAATGTCATAGACTTAAAGTCATACCTTTGAAGTCATAATGCATTGCAAGTGTTATTAGGGAATGTTGTGCTGTGTTTTCAAGCGCTTCAATGTGACAGCGGGTGCGTTCACGGAGATCAAGAGCAGCCGCCGCAGGGGAGGGATACCATGGTAAATAGGTTACCTATTTACCATGGTATCTCTCCCCTGGGTGCGTTGTGTTTTGGTGAGCAGGAAAGCAGCGGGCGGGATGGCGAGCTTGTCCTGCTGCTCCAACACAAGCTACCTTAAGAGCCGGTACGATGCGGTCAATGGGTGAAGTTCGTCAGGAGTACTGCATAAAAAAAAAACGAGTGTGTTGTCGTGGCAGTTGGTGATCAAAGAAATAAAACAAAATAAAATCAATAAATAATAATGTCATAGACTTAAAGTCATACACCTTTGAAGTCATAATGCATTGCAAGTGTTATTAGGGAATGTTGTGCTGTGTTTTCAAGCGCTTCAATGTGACAGCGGGTGCGTTCACGGAGATCAAGAGCAGCCGCCGCAGGGGAGGGATACCATGGTAAATAGGTTACCTATTTACCATGGTATCTCTCCCCTGTGTGCGTTGTGTTTTGCTGAGCAGGAAAGCAGCGGGCGGGATGGCGAGCTTGTCCTGCTGCTCCAACACAAGCTACCTTAAGAGCCGGTACGATGCGGTCAATGGGTGAAGTTCGTCAGGAGTACTGCATAAAAAAAAACGAGTGTGTTGTCGTGGCAGTTGGTGATCAAAGAAATAAAACAAAATAAAATCAATAAATAATAATGTCATAGACTTAAAGTCATACCTTTGAAGTCATAATGCATTGCAAGTGTTATTAGGGAATGTTGTGCTGTGTTTTCAAGCGCTTCAATGTGACAGCGGGTGCGTTCACGGAGATCAAGAGCAGCCGCCGCAGGGGAGGGATACCATGGTAAATAGGTTACCTATTTACCATGGTATCTCTCCCCTGGGTGCGTTGTGTTTTGGTGAGCAGGAAAGCAGCGGGCGGGATGGCGAGCTTGTCCTGCTGCTCCAACACAAGCTACCTTAAGAGCCGGTACGATGCGGTCAATGGGTGAAGTTCGTCAGGAGTACTGCATAAAAAAAAAACGAGTGTGTTGTCGTGGCAGTTGGTGATCAAAGAAATAAAACAAAATAAAATCAATAAATAATAATGTCATAGACTTAAAGTCATACACCTTTGAAGTCATAATGCATTGCAAGTGTTATTAGGGAATGTTGTGCTGTGTTTTCAAGCGCTTCAATGTGACAGCGGGTGCGTTCACGGAGATCAAGAGCAGCCGCCGCAGGGGAGGGATACCATGGTAAATAGGTTACCTATTTACCATGGTATCTCTCCCCTGGGTGCGTTGTGTTTTGGTGAGCAGGAAAGCAGCGGGCGGGATGGCGAGCTTGTCCTGCTGCTCCAACACAAGCTACCTTAAGAGCCGGTACGATGCGGTCAATGGGTGAAGTTCGTCAGGAGTACTGCATAAAAAAAAAACGAGTGTGTTGTCGTCGCAGTTGGTGATCAAAGAAATAAAACAAAATAAAATCAATAAATAATAATGTCATAGACTTAAAGTCATACCTTTGAAGTCATAATGCATTGCAAGTGTTATTAGGGAATGTTGTGCTGTGTTTTCAAGCGCTTCAATGTGACAGCGGGTGCGTTCACGGAGATCAAGAGCAGCCGCCGCAGGGGAGGGATACCATGGTAAATAGGTTACCTATTTACCATGGTATCTCTCCCCTGGGTGCGTTGTGTTTTGCTGAGCAGGAAAGCAGCGGGCGGGATGGCGAGCTTGTCCTGCTGCTCCAACACAAGCTACCTTAAGAGCCGGTACGATGCGGTCAATGGGTGAAGTTCGTCAGGAGTACTGCATAAAAAAAAAAAAACGAGTGTGTTGTCGTGGCAGTTGGTGATCAAAGAAATAAAACAAAATAAAATCAATAAATAATAATGTCATAGACTTAAAGTCATACCTTTGAAGTCATAATGCATTGCAAGTGTTATTAGGGAATGTTGTGCTGTGTTTTCAAGCGCTTCAATGTGACAGCGGGTGCGTTCACGGAGATCAAGAGCAGCCGCCGCAGGGGAGGGATACCATGGTAAATAGGTTACCTATTTACCATGGTATCTCTCCCCTGGGTGCGTTGTGTTTTGCTGAGCAGGAAAGCAGCGGGCGGGATGGCGAGCTTGTCCTGCTGCTCCAACACAAGCTACCTTAAGAGCCGGTACGATGCGGGCAATGGGTAAAGTTCGTCAGGAGTACTGCATAAAAAAAAAACGAGTGTGTTGTCGTGGCAGTTGGTGATCAAAGAAATAAAACAAAATAAAATCAATAAATAATAATGTCATAGACTTAAAGTCATACCTTTGAAGTCATAATGCATTGCAAGTGTTATTAGGGAATGTTGTGCTGTGTTTTCAAGCGCTTCAATGTGACAGCGGGTGCGTTCACGGAGATCAAGAGCAGCCGCCGCAGGGGAGGGATACCATGGTAAATAGGTTACCTATTTACCATGGTATCTCTCCCCTGGGTGCGTTGTGTTTTGGTGAGCAGGAAAGCAGCGGGCGGGAAGGCGAGCTTGTCCTGCTGCTCCAACACAAGCTACCTTAAGAGCCGGTACGATGCGGGCAATGGGTAAAGTTCGTCAGGAGTACTGCATAAAAAAAAACGAGTGTGTTGTCGTGGCAGTTGGTGATCAAAGAAATAAAACAAAATAAAATCAATAAATAATAATGTCATAGACTTAAAGTCATACCTTTGAAGTCATAATGCATTGCAAGTGTTATTAGGGAATGTTGTGCTGTGTTTTCAAGCGCTTCAATGTGACAGCGGGTGCGTTCACGGAGATCAAGAGCAGCCGCCGCAGGGGAGGGATACCATGGTAAATAGGTTACCTATTTACCATGGTATCTCTCCCCTGGGTGCGTTGTGTTTTGCTGAGCAGGAAAGCAGCGGGCGGGATGGCGAGCTTGTCCTGCTGTCCTGCTGCTCCAACACAAGCTACCTTAAGAGCCGGTACGATGCGGTCAATGGGTGAAGTTCGTCAGGAGTACTGCATAAAAAAAAAAAAACGAGTGTGTTGTCGTGGCAGTTGGTGATCAAAGAAATAAAACAAAATAAAATCAATAAATAATAATGTCATAGACTTAAAGTCATACCTTTGAAGTCATAATGCATTGCAAGTGTTATTAGGGAATGTTGTGCTGTGTTTTCAAGCGCTTCAATGTGACAGCGGGTGCGTTCACGGAGATCAAGAGCAGCCGCCGCAGGGGAGGGATACCATGGTAAATAGGTTACCTATTTACCATGGTATCTCTCCCCTGGGTGCGTTGTGTTTTGCTGAGCAGGAAAGCAGCGGGCGGGATGGCGAGCTTGTCCTGCTGCTCCAACACAAGCTACCTTAAGAGCCGGTACGATGCGGTCAATGGGTGGTTCGTCAGGAGTACTGCATAAAAAAAAACGAGTGTGTTGTCGTGGCAGTTGGTGATCAAAGAAATAAAACAAAATAAAATCAATAAATAATAATGTCATAGACTTAAAGTCATACCTTTGAAGTCATAATGCATTGCAAGTGTTATTAGGGAATGTTGTGCTGTGTTTTCAAGCGCTTCAATGTGATGCCGTAAATGGGTGAAGTTCGTCAGGAGTACTGCATAAAAAAAAAAAACGAGTGTGTTGTCGTGGCAGTTGGTGATCAAAGAAATAAAACAAAATAAAATCAATAAATAATAATGTCATAGACTTAAAGTCATACCTTTGAAGTCATAATGCATTGCAAGTGTTATTAGGGAATGTTGTGCTGTGTTTTCAAGCGCTTCAATGTGACAGCGGGTGCGTTCACGGAGATCAAGAGCAGCCGCCGCATGGTATCTCTCCCCTGGGTGCGTTGTGTTTTGCTGAGCAGGAAAGCAGCGGGCGGGATGGCGAGCTTGTCCTGCTGCTCCAACACAAGCTACCTTAAGAGCCGGTACGATGCGGTCAATGGGTGAAGTTCGTCAGGAGTACTGCATAAAAAAAAAAAACGAGTGTGTTGTCGTGGCAGTTGGTGATCAAAGAAATAAAACAAAATAAAATCAATAAATAATAATGTCATAGACTTAAAGTCATACCTTTGAAGTCATAATGCATTGCAAGTGTTATTAGGGAATGTTGTGCTGTGTTTTCAAGCGCTTCAATGTGACAGCGGGTGCGTTCACGGAGATCAAGAGCAGCCGGAGATCAAGAGCAGCCGCCGCAGGGGAGGGATACCATGGTAAATAGGTTACCTATTTACCATGGTATCTCTCCCCTGGGTGCGTTGTGTTTTGGTGAGCAGGAAAGCAGCGGGCGGGATGGCGAGCTTGTCCTGCTGCTCCAACACAAGCTACCTTAAGAGCCGGTACGATGCGGTCAATGGGTGAAGTTCGTCAGGAGTACTGCATAAAAAAAAAAAAACGAGTGTGTTGTCGTGGCAGTTGGTGATCAAAGAAATAAAACAAAATAAAATCAATAAATAATAATGTCATAGACTTAAAGTTATACCTTTGAAGTCGTAATGCATTGCAAGTGTTATTAGGGAATGTTGTGCTGTGTTTTCAAGCGCTTCAATGTGACAGCGGGTGCGTTCACGGAGATCAAGAGCAGCCGCCGCAGGGGAGGGATACCCTGGGTGCGTTGTGTTTTGCTGAGCAGGAAAGCAGCGGGCGGGATGGCGAGCTTGTCATGCTGCTTCAACACAAGCTACCTTAAGGGCCGGTACGATGCGGTAAATGGGTGAAGTTCGTCAGGAGTACTGCATAAAAAAAAACGAGTGTGTTGTCGTGGCAGTTGGTGATCAAAGAAATAAAACAAAATAAAATCAATAAATAATAATGTCATAGACTTAAAGTCATACCTTTGAAGTCATAATGCATTGCAAGTGTTATTAGGGAATGTTGTGCTGGGTTTTCAAGCGCTTCAATGTGACAGCGGGTGCGTTCACGGAGATCAAGAGCAGCCGCCGCATGGTATCTCTCCCCTGTCATAGACTTAAAGTCATACCTTTGAAGTCATAATGCATTGCAAGTGTTACTAGGGAATGTTGTGCTGTGTTTTCAAGCGCTTCAATGTGACAGCGGGTGCGTTCACGGAGATCAAGAGCAGCCGCCGCAGGGGAGGGATACCCTGGGTGCGTTGTGTTTTGCTGAGCAGGAAAGCAGCGGGCGGGATGGCGAGCTTGTCATGCTGCTCCAACACAAGCTACCTTAAGAGCCGGTACGATGCGGTCAATGGGTGAAGTTCGTCAGGAGTACTGCATAAAAAAAAAACGAGTGTGTTGTCGTGGCAGTTGGTGATCAAAGAAATAAAACAAAATAAAATCAATAAATAATAATGTCATAGACTTAAAGTCATACCTTTGAAGTCATAATGCATTGCAAGTGTTATTAGGGAATGTTGTGCTGTGTTTTCAAGCGCTTCAATGTGACAGCGGGTGCGTTCACGGAGATCAAGAGCAGCCGGAGATCAAGAGCAGCCGCCGCAGGGGAGGGATACCATGGTAAATAGGTTACCTATTTACCATGGTATCTCTCCCCTGGGTGCGTTGTGTTTTGGTGAGCAGGAAAGCAGCGGGCGGGATGGCGAGCTTGTCCTGCTGCTCCAACACAAGCTACCTTAAGAGCCGGTACGATGCGGTCAATGGGTGAAGTTCGTCAGGAGTACTGCATAAAAAAAAAAAGGAGTGTGTTGTCGTGGCAGTTGGTGATCAAAGAAATAAAACAAAATAAAATCAATAAATAATAATGTCATAGACTTAAAGTCATACCTTTGAAGTCATAATGCATTGCAAGTGTTATTAGGGAATGTTGTGCTGTGTTTTCAAGCGCTTCAATGTGACAACGGGTGCGTTCACGGAGATCAAGAGCAGCCGCCGCAGGGGAGGGATACCATGGTAAATAGGTTACCTATTTACCATGGTATCTCTCCCCTGTGTGCGTTGTGTTTTGCTGAGCAGGAAAGCAGCGGGCGGGATGGCGAGCTTGTCCTGCTGCTCCAACACAAGCTACCTTAAGAGCCGGTAGGATGCGGTCAATGGGTGAAGTTCGTGAGGAGTACTGCATAAAAAAAAAACGAGTGTGTTGTCGTCGCAGTTGGTGATCAAAGAAATAAAACAAAATAAAATCAATAAATAATAATGTCATAGACTTAAAGTCATACCTTTGAAGTCATAATGCATTGCAAGTGTTATTAGGGAATGTTGTGCTGTGTTTTCAAGCGCTTCAATGTGACAGCGGGTGCGTTCACGGAGATCAAGAGCAGCCGCCGCAGGGGAGGGATACCATGGTAAATAGGTTACCTATTTACCATGGTATCTCTCCCCTGGGTGCGTTGTGTTTTGCTGAGCAGGAAAGCAGCGGGCGGGATGGCGAGCTTGTCCTGCTGCTCCAACACAAGCTACCTTAAGAGCCGGTAGGATGCGGTCAATGGGTGAAGTTCGTGAGGAGTACTGCATAAAAAAAAAAAAACGAGTGTGTTGTCGTGGCAGTTGGTGATCAAAGAAATAAAACAAAATAAAATCAATAAATAATAATGTCATAGACTTAAAGTCATACCTTTGAAGTCATAATGCATTGCAAGTGTTATTAGGGAATGTTGTGCTGTGTTTTCAAGCGCTTCAATGTGACAGCGGGTGCGTTCACGGAGATCAAGAGCAGCCGCCGCAGGGGAGGGATACCATGGTAAATAGGTTACCTATTTACCATGGTATCTCTCCCCTGGGTGCGTTGTGTTTTGCTGAGCAGGAAAGCAGCGGGCGGGATGGCGAGCTTGTCCTGCTGCTCCAACACAAGCTACCTTAAGAGCCGGTACGATGCGGGCAATGGGTAAAGTTCGTCAGGAGTACTGCATAAAAAAAAAACGAGTGTGTTGTCGTGGCAGTTGGTGATCAAAGAAATAAAACAAAATAAAATCAATAAATAATAATGTCATAGACTTAAAGTCATACCTTTGAAGTCATAATGCATTGCAAGTGTTATTAGGGAATGTTGTGCTGTGTTTTCAAGCGCTTCAATGTGACAGCGGGTGCGTTCACGGAGATCAAGAGCAGCCGCCGCAGGGGAGGGATACCATGGTAAATAGGTTACAGCAGCAGGACAAATAGGAGCAGCAGGACAAGCTCGCCATCCCGCCCGCTGCTTTCCTGCTCAGCAAAACACAACGCACCCAGGGGAGAGATACCAGGTTACCTATTTACCATGGTATCTCTCCCCTGGGTGCGTTGTGTTTTGCTAAGCAGGAAAGCAGCGGGCGGGATGGCGAGCTTGTCCTGCTGCTCCAACACAAGCTACCTTAAGAGCCGGTACGATGCGGTCAATGGGTGAAGTTCGTCAGGAGTACTGCATAAAAAAAAAAAAACGAGTGTGTTGTCGTGGCAGTTGGTGATCAAAGAAATAAAACAAAATAAAATCAATAAATAATAATGTCATAGACTTAAAGTCATACCTTTGAAGTCATAATGCATTGCAAGTGTTATTAGGGAATGTTGTGCTGTGTTTTCAAGCGCTTCAATGTGACAGCGGGTGCGTTCACGGAGATCAAGAGCAGCCGCCGCAGGGGAGGGATACCATGGTAAATAGGTTACCTATTTACCATGGTATCTCTCCCCTGGGTGCGTTGTGTTTTGCTGAGCAGGAAAGCAGCGGGCGGGATGGCGAGCTTGTCCTGCTGCTCCAACACAAGCTACCTTAAGAGCCGGTACGATGCGGTCAATGGTTGAAGTTCGTGAGGAGTACTGCATAAAAAAAAAAAACGAGTGTGTTGTCGTGGCAGTTGGTGATCAAAGAAATAAAACAAAATAAAATCAATAAATAATAATGTCATAGACTTAAAGTCATACCTTTGAAGTCATAATGCATTGCAAGTGTTATTAGGGAATGTTGTGCTGTGTTTTCAAGCGCTTCAATGTGACAGCGGGTGCGTTCACGGAGATCAAGAGCAGCCGGAGATCAAGAGCAGCCGCCGCAGGGGAGGGATACCATGGTAAATAGGTTACCTATTTACCATGGTATCTCTCCCCTGGGTGCGTTGTGTTTTGGTGAGCAGGAAAGCAGCGGGCGGGATGGCGAGCTTGTCCTGCTGCTCCAACACAAGCTACCTTAAGAGCCGGTACGATGCGGTCAATGGGTGGTTCGTCAGGAGTACTGCATTAAAAAAAAAACGAGTGTGTTGTCGTGGCAGTTGGTGATCAAAGAAATAAAACAAAATAAAATCAATAAATAATAATGTCATAGACTTAAAGTCATACCTTTGAAGTCATAATGCATTGCAAGTGTTATTAGGGAATGTTGTGCTGTGTTTTCAAGCGCTTCAATGTGATGCGGTAAATGGGTGAAGTTCGTCAGGAGTACTGCATAAAAAAAAAACGAGTGTGTTGTCGTGGCAGTTGGTGATCAAAGAAATAAAAGAAAATAAAATCAATAAATAATAATGTCATAGACTTAAAGTCATACCTTTGAAGTCATAATGCATTGCAAGTGTTATTAGGGAATGTTGTGCTGTGTTTTCAAGCGCTTCAATGTGACAGCGGGTGCGTTCACGGAGATCAAGAGCAGCCGCCGCAGGGGAGGGATACCATGGTAAATAGGTTACCTATTTACCATGGTATCTCTCCCCTGGGTGCGTTGTGTTTTGGTGAGCAGGAAAGCAGCGGGCGGGATGGCGACCTTGTCCTGCTGCTCCAACACAAGCTACCTTAAGAGCCGGTACGATGCGGTCAATGGGTGGTTCGTCAGGAGTACTGCATAAAAAAAAAAACGAGTGTGTTGTCGTGGCAGTTGGTGATCAAAGAAATAAATCAAAATAAAATCAATAAATAATAATGTCATAGACTTAAAGTCATACCTTTGAAGTCATAATGCATTGCAAGTGTTATTAGGGAATGTTGTGCTGTGTTTTCAAGCGCTTCAATGTGACAGCGGGTGCGTTCACGGAGATCAAGAGCAGCCGGAGATCAAGAGCAGCCGCCGCAGGGGAGGGATACCATGGTAAATAGGTTACCTATTTACCATGGTATCTCTCCCCTGGGTGCGTTGTGTTTTGGTGAGCAGGAAAGCAGCGGGCGGGATGGCGAGCTTGTCCTGCTGCTCCAACACAAGCTACCTTAAGAGCCGGTACGATGCGGTCAATGGGTGGTTCGTCAGGAGTACTGCATAAAAAAAAAAACGAGTGTGTTGTCGTGGCAGTTGGTGATCAAAGAAATAAAACAAAATAAAATCAATAAATAATAATGTCATAGACTTAAAGTCATACCTTTGAAGTCATAATGCATTGCAAGTGTTATTAGGGAATGTTGTGCTGTGTTTTCAAGCGCTTCAATGTGATGCGGTAAATGGGTGAAGTTCGTCAGGAGTACTGCATAAAAAAAAAACGAGTGTGTTGTCGTGGCAGTTGGTGATCAAAGAAATAAAACAAAATAAAATCAATAAATAATAATGTCATAGACTTAAAGTCATACCTTTGAAGTCATAATGCATTGCAAGTGTTATTAGGGAATGTTGTGCTGTGTTTTCAAGCGCTTCAATGTGACAGCGGGTGCTTTCACGGAGATCAAGAGCAGCCGCCGCATGGTATCTCTCCCCTGTCATAGACTTTAAAGTCATACCTTTGAAGTCATAATGCATTGCAAGTGTTATTAGGGAATGTTGTGCTGTGTTTTCAAGCGCTTTAATGTGACAGCGGGTGCGTTCACGGAGATCAAGAGCAGCCGCCGCATGGTATCTCTCCCCTGGGTGCGTTGTGTTTTGCTGAGCAGGAAAGCAGCGGGCGGGATGGCGAGCTTGTCCTGCTGCTCCAACACAAGCTACCTTAAGAGCCGGTACGATGCGGTCAATGGGTGAAGTTCGTCAGGAGTACTGCATAAAAAAAAAAACGAGTGTGTTGTCGTGGCAGTTGGTGATCAAAGAAATAAAACAAAATAAAATCAATAAATAATAATGTCATAGACTTAAAGTCATACCTTTGAAGTCATAATGCATTGCAAGTGTTATTAGGGAATGTTGTGCTGTGTTTTCAAGCGCTTCAATGTGACAGCGGGTGCGTTCACGGAGATCAAGAGCAGCCGCCGCAGGGGAGGGATACCCTGGGTGCGTTGTGTTTTGCTGAGCAGGAAAGCAGCGGGCGGGATGGCGAGCTTGTCATGTTGCTCCAACACAAGCTACGTTTAGAGCCGGTACGATGCGGTAAATGGGTGAAGTTCGTCAGGAGTACTTGCCCCTCTCAGACTCTGACCTCTCCTCCCTGCTCCAGGGTCACAAACCCACCACGTGTGCCTTGGACCCCCTACCCACTCACCTCTTTCAAGCTGCTGCTCCTGCTCTACTCCCCTTCATCTCCTCCCTCCTCAACACCTCTCTACTTTCTGGTATCTTCCCCTCTGCCTTCAAAAAAGCCTCGATCACTCCCCTCCTCAAGAAACCTACCCTCGACCCCACCTCCCTCCAGAGCTACCGTCCTGTCTCCCTCCTACCCTTCCTCTCCAAAACCCTCGAGCGGACTGTACACCGCCAGCTCTCTGCTTTCCTGTCCAACCACTCTCTGCTTGACCCTCTCCAATCTGGCTTCCGCTCTGCTCACTCTACTGAAACCGCCCTCCTGTCTGTCACCAACTCACTTAAATGTGCCCGAGCTGCCTCTCTCTCCTCTGTCCTAATTCTCCTCGACCTCTCTGCTGCCTTTGACACTGTTGATCACTCTATTCTACTATCATCTCTTGCTGACCTGGGGATCTCTGGCACTGCTCTGGCCTGGTTCTCCTCCTACTTCTCCAACCGCACTTACCAGGTAACCTGGCGTGGAGCAACCTCCACACCTCACCCTCTCTTAACTGGAGTCCCCCAAGGGTCAGTCTTGGGTCCTCTCCTGTTCTCTCTCTACACCCGCTCCCTGGGCCCCCTCATCGCATCCTATGGTTTCTCATACCATTTCTATGCTGATGATGCTCAGATTTTCCTCTCCTTCCCCACCTCTGACTCCACCATCTCCTCCCGTATCTCTACCTGTCTGTCTGCTATTTCCTCCTGGATGCACTCGCATCACCTCAAACTCAACCTCTCTAAATCTGACCTCCTTTTCTTTCCCTCCTCCTCCCCCTCCTCTGATCTCTCCATCTCTGTTCCTCTGGAATCTACCACACTCTCTCCCTCTTCCTCAGCTAAGAACCTTGGAGTCACCCTGGACCCCTGCCTCTCTTATTCCCAGCACATCTCCACTCTGGCACGCACTTGCCGATTCTTCCTGAGCAACATCCGAAGAATCCGACCCTTCCTCACCAACTATGCTACCCAGCTCCTGGTCCAGGCCCTGGTACTCTCCCGCCTAGACTACTGCAACTCCCTCCTGGCTGGCCTCCCTGCGTCCGCCACCTGTCCGCTCCAGCTCATCCAGAACTCTGCTGCCCGCCTAGTGTTCTCTCTGCCTCGCTTCGCCCACGCTACTCCACTACTCCGCTCGCTCCACTGGCTCCCGATCACCGCTCGCATCCAGCTCAAGACTCTTGTACTAGCCTACAGATGCCTTGACCAGTCTGCACCCAGCTACCTCCAGACCCTCATCTCTCCCTACACCCCCACTCGACCTCTCCGCTCCGCCTGCACTAGAAGACTAGCTCTACCACCGCTACGCTCCCCTGCCTCCAAAGCCCGCTCCTTCTCCACCCTTGCTCCGCAGTGGTGGAATGACCTTCCTACAGATGTCAGGACTGCCCAGTCCCTGACCACATTCCGGCGCCTCCTTAAGACTCACCTCTTCAAAGAGCACCTGTAGAACTCCTCTGTTTGTATCCTGGGACACTATCACCCTTCATGTAAATGTGCTTTATTTTGCTCTTATCAGCCCCTATTTTACTGCATTTAATCCTGTACTTCAGAATACTGTAATCTGCCAAGTTTTTAACCTGTAGTACTTTGTATTTAATCACATCCTGATGTAACTATCACTATTTAATCATATCCTGATGTAACTATCACTATTACCTGCTGTATTATTGAATTGTGGTTTGTCAAACTTGTACTTTACTTGTTTTATTGTATTTCTTGCTCTTATTGTATTACTTGTATTGTAACGCTTGAAATGTTTTTGCTTACGATTGTGAGTCGCCCTGGATAAGGGCGTCTGCTAAGAAATAAATAATAATAATAATAATAATAATAAAAAAAAACGAGTGTGTTGTCGTGGCAGTTGGTGATGAAAGAAATAAAACAAAATAAAATCAATAAATAATAATGTCATAGACTTAAAGTCATACCTTTGAAGTCATAATGCATTGCAAGTGTTATTAGGGAATGTTGTGCTGTGTTTTCAAGCGCTTCAATGTGACAGCGGGTGCGTTCACGGAGATCAAGAGCAGCCGCCGCAGGGGAGGGATACCATGGTAAATAGGTTACCTATTTACCATGGTATCTCTCCCCTGGGTGCGTTGTGTTTTGCTGAGCAGGAAAGCAGCGGGCGGGATGGCGAGCTTGTCCTGCTGCTCCAACACAAGCTACCTTAAGAGCCGGTACGATGCGGTCAATGGGTGAAGTTCGTCAGGAGTACTGCATAAAAAAAAAAAAACGAGTGTGTTGTCGTGGCAGTTGGTGATCAAAGAAATAAAACAAAATAAAATCAATAAATAATAATGTCATAGACTTAAAGTCATACCTTTGAAGTCATAATGCATTGCAAGTGTTATTAGGGAATGTTGTGCTGTGTTTTCAAGCGCTTCAATGTGACAGCGGGTGCGTTCACGGAGATCAAGAGCAGCCGCCGCAGGGGAGGGATACCATGGTAAATAGGTTACCTATTTACCATGGTATCTCTCCCCTGGGTGCGTTGTGTTTTGGTGAGCAGGAAAGCAGCGGGCGGGATGGCGAGCTTGTCCTGCTGCTCCAACACAAGCTACCTTAAGAGCCGGTAGGATGCGGTCAATGGGTGAAGTTCGTGAGGAGTACTGCATAAAAAAAAACAAAACGAGTGTGTTGTCGTGGCAGTTGGTGATCAAAGAAATAAAACAAAATAAAATCAATAAATAATAATGTCATAGACTTAAAGTCATACCTTTGAAGTCATAATGCATTGCAAGTGTTATTAGGGAATGTTGTGCTGTGTTTTCAAGCGCTTCAATGTGACAGCGGGTGCGTTCACGGAGATCAAGAGCAGCCGGAGATCAAGAGCAGCCGCCGCAGGGGAGGGATACCATGGTAAATAGGTTACCTATTTACCATGGTATCTCTCCCCTGGGTGCGTTGTGTTTTCGTGAGCAGGAAAGCAGCGGGCGGGATGGCGAGCTTGTCCTGCTGCTCCAACACAAGCTACCTTAAGAGCCGGTACGATGCGGTCAATGGGTGAAGTTCGTCAGGAGTACTGCATAAAAAAAAACGAGTGTGTTGTCGTGGCAGTTGGTGATCAAAGAAATAAAACAAAATAAAATCAATAAATAATAATGTCATAGACTTAAATTCATACCTTTGAAGTCATAATGCATTGCAAGTGTTATTAGGGAATGTTGTGCTGTGTTTTCAAGCGCTTCAATGTGACAGCGGGTGCGTTCACGGAGATCAAGAGCAGCCGCCGCAGGGGAGGGATACCATGGTAAATAGGTTACCTATTTACCATGGTATCTCTCCCCTGGGTGCGTTGTGTTTTGGTGAGCAGGAAAGCAGCGGGCGGGATGGCGAGCTTGTCCTGCTGCTCCAACACAAGCTACCTTAAGAGCCGGTACGATGCGGTCAATGGGTGAAGTTCGTCAGGAGTACTGCATAAAAAAAAAACGAGTGTGTTGTCGTGGCAGTTGGTGATCAAAGAAATAAAACAAAATAAAATCAATAAATAATAATGTCATAGACTTAAAGTCATACACCTTTGAAGTCATAATGCATTGCAAGTGTTATTAGGGAATGTTGTGCTGTGTTTTCAAGCGCTTCAATGTGACAGCGGGTGCGTTCACGGAGATCAAGAGCAGCCGCCGCAGGGGAGGGATACCATGGTAAATAGGTTACCTATTTACCATGGTATCTCTCCCCTGGGTGCGTTGTGTTTTGGTGAGCAGGAAAGCAGCGGGCGGGATGGCGAGCTTGTCCTGCTGCTCCAACACAAGCTACCTTAAGAGCCGGTACGATGCGGTCAATGGGTGAAGTTCGTCAGGAGTACTGCATAAAAAAAAAAAGGAGTGTGTTGTCGTGGCAGTTGGTGATCAAAGAAATAAAACAAAATAAAATCAATAAATAATAATGTCATAGACTTAAAGTCATACCTTTGAAGTCATAATGCATTGCAAGTGTTATTAGGGAATGTTGTGCTGTGTTTTCAAGCGCTTCAATGTGACAGCGGGTGCGTTCACGGAGATCAAGAGCAGCCGCCGCAGGGGAGGGATACCATGGTAAATAGGTTACCTATTTACCATGGTATCTCTCCCCTGTGTGCGTTGTGTTTTGCTGAGCAGGAAAGCAGCGGGCGGGATGGCGAGCTTGTCCTGCTGCTCCAACACAAGCTACCTTAAGAGCCGGTAGGATGCGGTCAATGGGTGAAGTTCGTGAGGAGTACTGCATAAAAAAAAACGAGTGTGTTGTCGTCGCAGTTGGTGATCAAAGCAATAAAACAAAATAAAATCAATAAATAATAATGTCATAGACTTAAAGTCATACCTTTGAAGTCATAATGCATTGCAAGTGTTATTAGGGAATGTTGTGCTGTGTTTTCAAGCGCTTCAATGTGACAGCGGGTGCGTTCACGGAGATCAAGAGCAGCCGCCGCAGGGGAGGGATACCATGGTAAATAGGTTACCTATTTACCATGGTATCTCTCCCCTGGGTGCGTTGTGTTTTGGTGAGCAGGAAAGCAGCGGGCGGGATGGCGAGCTTGTCCTGCTGCTCCAACTCAAGCTACCTTAAGAGCCGGTAGGATGCGGTCAATGGGTGAAGTTCGTGAGGAGTACTGCATAAAAAAAAAAAAACGAGTGTGTTGTCGTGGCAGTTGGTGATCAAAGAAATAAAACAAAATAAAATCAATAAATAATAATGTCATAGACTTAAAGTCATACCTTTGAAGTCATAATGCATTGCAAGTGTTATTAGGGAATGTTGTGCTGTGTTTTCAAGCGCTTCAATGTGACAGCGGGTGCGTTCACGGAGATCAAGAGCAGCCGCCGCAGGGGAGGGATACCATGGTAAATAGGTTACCTATTTACCATGGTATCTCTCCCCTGGGTGCGTTGTGTTTTGCTGAGCAGGAAAGCAGCGGGCGGGATGGCGAGCTTGTCCTGCTGCTCCAACACAAGCTACCTTAAGAGCCGGTACGATGCGGTCAATGGGTGAAGTTCGTCAGGAGTACTGCATAAAAAAAAAAAAACGAGTGTGTTGTCGTGGCAGTTGGTGATCAAAGAAATAAAACAAAATAAAATCAATAAATAATAATGTCATAGACTTAAAGTCATACCTTTGAAGTCATAATGCATTGCAAGTGTTATTAGGGAATGTTGTGCTGTGTTTTCAAGCGCTTCAATGTGACAGCGGGTGCGTTCACGGAGATCAAGAGCAGCCGCCGCAGGGGAGGGATACCATGGTAAATAGGTTACCTATTTACCATGGTATCTCTCCCCTGGGTGCGTTGTGTTTTGGTGAGCAGGAAAGCAGCGGGCGGGATGGCGAGCTTGTCCTGCTGCTCCAACACAAGCTACCTTAAGAGCCGGTAGGATGCGGTCAATGGGTGAAGTTCGTGAGGAGTACTGCATAAAAAAAAACAAAACGAGTGTGTTGTCGTGGCAGTTGGTGATCAAAGAAATAAAACAAAATAAAATCAATAAATAATAATGTCATAGACTTAAAGTCATACCTTTGAAGTCATAATGCATTGCAAGTGTTATTAGGGAATGTTGTGCTGTGTTTTCAAGCGCTTCAATGTGACAGCGGGTGCGTTCACGGAGATCAAGAGCAGCCGGAGATCAAGAGCAGCCGCCGCAGGGGAGGGATACCATGGTAAATAGGTTACCTATTTACCATGGTATCTCTCCCCTGGGTGCGTTGTGTTTTCGTGAGCAGGAAAGCAGCGGGCGGGATGGCGAGCTTGTCCTGCTGCTCCAACACAAGCTACCTTAAGAGCCGGTACGATGCGGTCAATGGGTGAAGTTCGTCAGGAGTACTGCATAAAAAAAAACGAGTGTGTTGTCGTGGCAGTTGGTGATCAAAGAAATAAAACAAAATAAAATCAATAAATAATAATGTCATAGACTTAAATTCATACCTTTGAAGTCATAATGCATTGCAAGTGTTATTAGGGAATGTTGTGCTGTGTTTTCAAGCGCTTCAATGTGACAGCGGGTGCGTTCACGGAGATCAAGAGCAGCCGCCGCAGGGGAGGGATACCATGGTAAATAGGTTACCTATTTACCATGGTATCTCTCCCCTGGGTGCGTTGTGTTTTGGTGAGCAGGAAAGCAGCGGGCGGGATGGCGAGCTTGTCCTGCTGCTCCAACACAAGCTACCTTAAGAGCCGGTACGATGCGGTCAATGGGTGAAGTTCGTCAGGAGTACTGCATAAAAAAAAAACGAGTGTGTTGTCGTGGCAGTTGGTGATCAAAGAAATAAAACAAAATAAAATCAATAAATAATAATGTCATAGACTTAAAGTCATACACCTTTGAAGTCATAATGCATTGCAAGTGTTATTAGGGAATGTTGTGCTGTGTTTTCAAGCGCTTCAATGTGACAGCGGGTGCGTTCACGGAGATCAAGAGCAGCCGCCGCAGGGGAGGGATACCATGGTAAATAGGTTACCTATTTACCATGGTATCTCTCCCCTGGGTGCGTTGTGTTTTGGTGAGCAGGAAAGCAGCGGGCGGGATGGCGAGCTTGTCCTGCTGCTCCAACACAAGCTACCTTAAGAGCCGGTACGATGCGGTCAATGGGTGAAGTTCGTCAGGAGTACTGCATAAAAAAAAAAAAGGAGTGTGTTGTCGTGGCAGTTGGTGATCAAAGAAATAAAACAAAATAAAATCAATAAATAATAATGTCATAGACTTAAAGTCATACCTTTGAAGTCATAATGCATTGCAAGTGTTATTAGGGAATGTTGTGCTGTGTTTTCAAGCGCTTCAATGTGACAGCGGGTGCGTTCACGGAGATCAAGAGCAGCCGCCGCAGGGGAGGGATACCATGGTAAATAGGTTACCTATTTACCATGGTATCTCTCCCCTGGGTGCGTTGTGTTTTGCTGAGCAGGAAAGCAGCGGGCGGGATGGCGAGCTTGTCCTGCTGCTCCAACACAAGCTACCTTAAGAGCCGGTACGATGCGGGCAATGGGTAAAGTTCGTCAGGAGTACTGCATAAAAAAAACGAGTGTGTTGTCGTGGCAGTTGGTGATCAAAGAAATAAAACAAAATAAAATCAATAAATAATAATGTCATAGACTTAAAGTCATACCTTTGAAGTCATAATGCATTGCAAGTGTTATTAGGGAATGTTGTGCTGTGTTTTCAAGCGCTTCAATGTGACAGCGGGTGCGTTCACGGAGATCAAGAGCAGCCGCCGCAGGGGAGGGATACCATGGTAAATAGGTTACCTATTTACCATGGTATCTCTCCCCTGGGTGCGTTGTGTTTTGCTGAGCAGGAAAGCAGCGGGCGGGATGGCGAGCTTGTCCTGCTGCTCCAACACAAGCTACCTTAAGAGCCGGTACGATGCGGTCAATGGGTGAAGTTCGTCAGGAGTACTGCATAAAAAAAAAAAAAAACGAGTGTGTTGTCGTGGCAGTTGGTGATCAAAGAAATAAAACAAAATAAAATCAATAAATAATAATGTCATAGACTTAAAGTCATACCTTTGAAGTCATAATGCATTGCAAGTGTTATTAGGGAATGTTGTGCTGTGTTTTCAAGCGCTTCAATGTGACAGCGGGTGCGTTCACGGAGATCAAGAGCAGCCGGAGATCAAGAGCAGCCGCCGCAGGGGAGGGATACCATGGTAAATAGGTTACCTATTTACCATGGTATCTCTCCCCTGGGTGCGTTGTGTTTTGCTGAGCAGGAAAGCAGCGGGCGGGATGGCGAGCTTGTCCTGCTGCTCCAACACAAGCTACCTTAAGAGCCGGTACGATGCGGGCAATGGGTAAAGTTCGTCAGGAGTACTGCATAAAAAAAAACGAGTGTGTTGTCGTGGCAGTTGGTGATCAAAGAAATAAAACAAAATAAAATCAATAAATAATAATGTCATAGACTTAAAGTCATACCTTTGAAGTCATAATGCATTGCAAGTGTTATTAGGGAATGTTGTGCTGTGTTTTCAAGCGCTTCAATGTGACAGCGGGTGCGTTCACGGAGATCAAGAGCAGCCGCCGCAGGGGAGGGATACCATGGTAAATAGGTTACCTATTTCCCATGGTATCTCTCCCCTGGGTGCGTTGTGTTTTGCTGAGCAGGAAAGCAGCGGGCGGGATGGCGAGCTTGTCCTGCTGCTCCAACACAAGCTACCTTAAGAGCCGGTACGATGCGGTCAATGGGTGAAGTTCGTCAGGAGTACTGCATAAAAAAAAAAAAACGAGTGTGTTGTCGTGGCAGTTGGTGATCAAAGAAATAAAACAAAATAAAATCAATAAATAATAATGTCATAGACTTAAAGTCATACCTTTGAAGTCATAATGCATTGCAAGTGTTATTAGGGAATGTTGTGCTGTGTTTTCAAGCGCTTCAATGTGACAGCGGGTGCGTTCACGGAGATCAAGAGCAGCCGGAGATCAAGAGCAGCCGCCGCAGGGGAGGGATACCATGGTAAATAGGTTACCTATTTACCATGGTATCTCTCCCCTGGGTGCGTTGTGTTTTGCTGAGCAGGAAAGCAGCGGGCGGGATGGCGAGCTTGTCCTGCTGCTCCAACACAAGCTACCTTAAGAGCCGGTACGATGCGGTCAATGGGTGAAGTTCGTCAGGAGTACTGCATAAAAAAAAACGAGTGTGTTGTCGTGGCAGTTGGTGATCAAAGAAATAAAACAAAATAAAATCAATAAATAATAATGTCATAGACTTAAAGTCATACCTTTGAAGTCATAATGCATTGCAAGTGTTATTAGGGAATGTTGTGCTGTGTTTTCAAGCGCTTCAATGTGACAGCGGGTGCGTTCACGGAGATCAAGAGCAGCCGCCGCAGGGGAGGGATACCATGGTAAATAGGTTACCTATTTCCCATGGTATCTCTCCCCTGGGTGCGTTGTGTTTTGCTGAGCAGGAAAGCAGCGGGCGGGATGGCGAGCTTGTCCTGCTGCTCCAACACAAGCTACCTTAAGAGCCGGTAGGATGCGGTCAATGGGTGAAGTTCGTGAGGAGTACTGCATAAAAAAAAAAAAACGAGTGTGTTGTCGTGGCAGTTGGTGATCAAAGAAATAAAACAAAATAAAATCAATAAATAATAATGTCATAGACTTAAAGTCATACCTTTGAAGTCATAATGCATTGCAAGTGTTATTAGGGAATGTTGTGCTGTGTTTTCAAGCGCTTCAATGTGACAGCGGGTGCGTTCACGGAGATCAAGAGCAGCCGGAGATCAAGAGCAGCCGCCGCAGGGGAGGGATACCATGGTAAATAGGTTACCTATTTACCATGGTATCTCTCCCCTGGGTGCGTTGTGTTTTGCTGAGCAGGAAAGCAGCGGGCGGGATGGCGAGCTTGTCCTGCTGCTCCAACACAAGCTACCTTAAGAGCCGGTACGATGCGGTCAATGGGTGAAGTTCGTCAGGAGTACTGCATAAAAATAAAAAAAAAACGAGTGTGTTGTCGTGGCAGTTGGTGATCAAAGAAATAAAACAAAATAAAATCAATAAATAATAATGTCATAGACTTAAAGTCATACCTTTGAAGTCATAATGCATTGCAAGTGTTATTAGGGAATGTTGTGCTGTGTTTTCAAGCGCTTCAATGTGACAGCGGGTGCGTTCACGGAGATCAAGAGCAGCCGCCGCAGGGGAGGGATACCATGGTAAATAGGTTACCTATTTACCATGGTATCTCTCCCCTGGGTGCGTTGTGTTTTGGTGAGCAGGAAAGCAGCGGGCGGGATGGCGAGCTTGTCCTGCTGCTCCAACACAAGCTACCTTAAGAGCCGGTACGATGCGGTCAATGGGTGAAGTTCGTCAGGAGTACTGCATAAAAAAAAAAAACGAGTGTGTTGTCGTGGCAGTTGGTGATCAAAGAAATAAAACAAAATAAAATCAATAAATAATAATGTCATAGACTTAAAGTCATACCTTTGAAGTCATAATGCATTGCAAGTGTTATTAGGGAATGTTGTGCTGTGTTTTCAAGCGCTTCAATGTGACAGCGGGTGCGTTCACGGAGATCAAGAGCAGCCGCCGCAGGGGAGGGATACCACGGTAAATAGGTTTATTTACCATGGTATCTCTCCCCTGGGTGCGTTGTGTTTTGGTGAGCAGGAAAGCAGCGGGCGGGATGGCGAGCTTGTCCTGCTGCTCCAACACAAGCTACCTTAAAAGCCGGTAGGATGTGGTCAATGGGTGAAGTTCGTGAGGAGTACTGCATAAAAAAAAAAAAAACGAGTGTGTTGTCGTGGCAGTTGGTGATCAAAGAAATAAAACAAAATAAAATCAATAAATAATAATGTCATAGACTTAAAGTCATACCTTTGAAGTCATAATGCATTGCAAGTGTTATTAGGGAATGTTGTGCTGTGTTTTCAAGCGCTTCAATGTGACAGCGGGTGCGTTCACGGAGATCAAGAGCAGCCGCCGCAGGGGAGGGATACCATGGTAAATAGGTTACCTATTTAATAATGTCATACACGTCAGGAGTACTGCATAAAAAAAACGAGTGTGTTGTCGTGGCAGTTGGTGATCAAAGAAATAAAACAAAATAAAATCAATAAATAATAATGTCATAGACTTAAAGTCATACCTTTGAAGTCATAATGCATTGCAAGTGTTATTAGGGAATGTTGTGCTGTGTTTTCAAGCGCTTCAATGTGACAGCGGGTGCGTTCACGGAGATCAAGAGCAGCCGCCGCAGGGGAGGGATACCATGGTAAATAGGTTACCTATTTACCATGGTATCTCTCCCCTGGGTGCGTTGTGTTTTGCTGAGCAGGAAAGCAGCGGGCGGGATGGCGAGCTTGTCCTGCTGCTCCAACACAAGCTACCTTAAGAGCCGGTACGATGCGGTCAATGGGTGAAGTTCGTCAGGAGTACTGCATAAAAAAAAAAAAACGAGTGTGTTGTCGTGGCAGTTGGTGATCAAAGAAATAAAACAAAATAAAATCAATAAATAATAATGTCATAGACTTAAAGTCATACCTTTGAAGTCATAATGCATTGCAAGTGTTATTAGGGAATGTTGTGCTGTGTTTTCAAGCGCTTCAATGTGACAGCGGGTGCGTTCACGGAGATCAAGAGCAGCCGGAGATCAAGAGCAGCCGCCGCAGGGGAGGGATACCATGGTAAATAGGTTACCTATTTACCATGGTATCTCTCCCCTGGGTGCGTTGTGTTTTGCTGAGCAGGAAAGCAGCGGGCGGGATGGCGAGCTTGTCCTGCTGCTCCAACACAAGCTACCTTAAGAGCCGGTACGATGCGGGCAATGGGTAAAGTTCGTCAGGAGTACTGCATAAAAAAAAACGAGTGTGTTGTCGTGGCAGTTGGTGATCAAAGAAATAAAACAAAATAAAATCAATAAATAATAATGTCATAGACTTAAAGTCATACCTTTGAAGTCATAATGCATTGCAAGTGTTATTAGGGAATGTTGTGCTGTGTTTTCAAGCGCTTCAATGTGACAGCGGGTGCGTTCACGGAGATCAAGAGCAGCCGCCGCAGGGGAGGGATACCATGGTAAATAGGTTACCTATTTCCCATGGTATCTCTCCCCTGGGTGCGTTGTGTTTTGCTGAGCAGGAAAGCAGCGGGCGGGATGGCGAGCTTGTCCTGCTGCTCCAACACAAGCTACCTTAAGAGCCGGTAGGATGCGGTCAATGGGTGAAGTTCGTGAGGAGTACTGCATAAAAAAAAAAAAACGAGTGTGTTGTCGTGGCAGTTGGTGATCAAAGAAATAAAACAAAATAAAATCAATAAATAATAATGTCATAGACTTAAAGTCATACCTTTGAAGTCATAATGCATTGCAAGTGTTATTAGGGAATGTTGTGCTGTGTTTTCAAGCGCTTCAATGTGACAGCGGGTGCGTTCACGGAGATCAAGAGCAGCCGGAGATCAAGAGCAGCCGCCGCAGGGGAGGGATACCATGGTAAATAGGTTACCTATTTACCATGGTATCTCTCCCCTGGGTGCGTTGTGTTTTGCTGAGCAGGAAAGCAGCGGGCGGGATGGCGAGCTTGTCCTGCTGCTCCAACACAAGCTACCTTAAGAGCCGGTACGATGCGGTCAATGGGTGAAGTTCGTCAGGAGTACTGCATAAAAAAAAAAAAAACGAGTGTGTTGTCGTGGCAGTTGGTGATCAAAGAAATAAAACAAAATAAAATCAATAAATAATAATGTCATAGACTTAAAGTCATACCTTTGAAGTCATAATGCATTGCAAGTGTTATTAGGGAATGTTGTGCTGTGTTTTCAAGCGCTTCAATGTGACAGCGGGTGCGTTCACGGAGATCAAGAGCAGCCGCCGCAGGGGAGGGATACCATGGTAAATAGGTTACCTATTTACCATAGTATCTCTCCCCTGGGTGCGTTGTGTTTTGGTGAGCAGGAAAGCAGCGGGCGGGATGGCGAGCTTGTCCTGCTGCTCCAACACAAGCTACCTTAAGAGCCGGTACGATGCGGTCAATGGGTGAAGTTCGTCAGGAGTACTGCATAAAAAAAAAAAACGAGTGTGTTGTCGTGGCAGTTGGTGATCAAAGAAATAAAACAAAATAAAATCAATAAATAATAATGTCATAGACTTAAAGTCATACCTTTGAAGTCATAATGCATTGCAAGTGTTATTAGGGAATGTTGTGCTGTGTTTTCAAGCGCTTCAATGTGACAGCGAGTGCGTTCACGGAGATCAAGAGCAGCCGCCGCAGGGGAGGGATACCATGGTAAATAGGTTACCTATTTCCCATGGTATCTCTCCCCTGGGTGCGTTGTGTTTTGCTGAGCAGGAAAGCAGCGGGCGGGATGGCGAGCTTGTCCTGCTGCTCCAACACAAGCTACCTTAAGAGCCGGTAGGATGCGGTCAATGGGTGAAGTTCGTGAGGAGTACTGCATAAAAAAAAAAAACGAGTGTGTTGTCGTGGCAGTTGGTGATCAAAGAAATAAAACAAAATAAAATCAATAAATAATAATGTCATAGACTTAAAGTCATACCTTTGAAGTCATAATGCATTGCAAGTGTTATTAGGGAATGTTGTGCTGTGTTTTCAAGCGCTTCAATGTGACAGCGGGTGCGTTCACGGAGATCAAGAGCAGCCGGAGATCAAGAGCAGCCGCCGCAGGGGAGGGATACCATGGTAAATAGGTTACCTATTTACCATGGTATCTCTCCCCTGGGTGCGTTGTGTTTTGCTGAGCAGGAAAGCAGCGGGCGGGATGGCGAGCTTGTCCTGCTGCTCCAACACAAGCTACCTTAAGAGCCGGTACGATGCGGTCAATGGGTGAAGTTCGTCAGGAGTACTGCATAAAAAAAAAAAAACGAGTGTGTTGTCGTGGCAGTTGGTGATCAAAGAAATAAAACAAAATAAAATCAATAAATAATAATGTCATAGACTTAAAGTCATACCTTTGAAGTCATAATGCATTGCAAGTGTTATTAGGGAATGTTGTGCTGTGTTTTCAAGCGCTTCAATGTGACAGCGGGTGCGTTCACGGAGATCAAGAGCAGCCGCCGCAGGGGAGGGATACCATGGTAAATAGGTTACCTATTTAACATAGTATCTCTCCCCTGGGTGCGTTGTGTTTTGGTGAGCAGGAAAGCAGCGGGCGGGATGGCGAGCTTGTCCTGCTGCTCCAACACAAGCTACCTTAAGAGCCGGTACGATGCGGTCAATGGGTGAAGTTCGTCAGGAGTACTGCATAAAAAAAAAAAACGAGTGTGTTGTCGTGGCAGTTGGTGATCAAAGAAATAAAACAAAATAAAATCAATAAATAATAATGTCATAGACTTAAAGTCATACCTTTGAAGTCATAATGCATTGCAAGTGTTATTAGGGAATGTTGTGCTGTGTTTTCAAGCGCTTCAATGTGACAGCGGGTGCGTTCACGGAGATCAAGAGCAGCCGCCGCAGGGGAGGGATACCACGGTAAATAGGTTTATTTACCATGGTATCTCTCCCCTGGGTGCGTTGTGTTTTGGTGAGCAGGAAAGCAGCGGGCGGGATGGCGAGCTTGTCCTGCTGCTCCAACACAAGCTACCTTAAGAGCCGGTACGATGCGGTCAATGGGTGAAGTTCGTGAGGAGTACTGCATAAAAAAAAAAAAACGAGTGTGTTGTCGTGGCAGTTGGTGATCAAAGAAATAAAACAAAATAAAATCAATAAATAATAATGTCATAGACTTAAAGTCATACCTTTGAAGTCATAATGCATTGCAAGTGTTATTAGGGAATGTTGTGCTGTGTTTTCAAGCGCTTCAATGTGACAGCGGGTGCGTTCACGGAGATCAAGAGCAGCCGGAGATCAAGAGCAGCAGCCGCAGGGGAGGGATACCATGGTAAATAGGTTACCTATTTACCATGGTATCTCTCCCCTGGGTGCGTTGTGTTTTGGTGAGCAGGAAAGCAGCGGGCGGGATGGCGACCTTGTCCTGCTGCTCCAACACAAGCTACCTTAAGAGCCGGTACGATGCGGTCAATGGGTGGTTCGTCAGGAGTACTGCATAAAAAAAAAACGAGTGTGTTGTCGTGGCAGTTGGTGATCAAAGAAATAAAACAAAATAAAATCAATAAATAATAATGTCATAGACTTAAAGTCATACCTTTGAAGTCATAATGCATTGCAAGTGTCATTAGGGAATGTTGTGCTGTGTTTTCAAGCGCTTCAATGTGACAGCGGGTGCGTTCACGGAGATCAAGAGCAGCCGCCGCAGGGGAGGGATACCATGGTAAATAGGTTACCTATTTACCATGGTATCTCTCCCCTGGGTGCGTTGTGTTTTGCTGAGCAGGAAAGCAGCGGGCGGGATGGCGAGCTTGTCCTGCTGCTCCAACACAAGCTACCTTAAGAGCCGGTACGATGCGGGCAATGGGTAAAGTTCGTCAGGAGTACTGCATAAAAAAAACGAGTGTGTTGTCGTGGCAGTTGGTGATCAAAGAAATAAAACAAAATAAAATCAATAAATAATAATGTCATAGACTTAAAGTCATACCTTTGAAGTCATAATGCATTGCAAGTGTTATTAGGGAATGTTGTGCTGTGTTTTCAAGCGCTTCAATGTGACAGCGGGTGCGTTCACGGAGATCAAGAGCAGCCGCCGCAGGGGAGGGATACCATGGTAAATAGGTTACCTATTTACCATGGTATCTCTCCCCTGGGTGCGTTGTGTTTTGCTGAGCAGGAAAGCAGCGGGCGGGATGGCGAGCTTGTCCTGCTGCTCCAACACAAGCTACCTTAAGAGCCGGTACGATGCGGGCAATGGGTAAAGTTCGTCAGGAGTACTGCATAAAAAAAAACGAGTGTGTTGTCGTGGCAGTTGGTGATCAAAGAAATAAAACAAAATAAAATCAATAAATAATAATGTCATAGACTTAAAGTCATACCTTTGAAGTCATAATGCATTGCAAGTGTTATTAGGGAATGTTGTGCTGTGTTTTCAAGCGCTTCAATGTGACAGCGGGTGCGTTCACGGAGATCAAGAGCAGCCGCCGCAGGGGAGGGATACCATGGTAAATAGGTTATCTATTTACCATGGTATCTCTCCCCTGGGTGCGTTGTGTTTTGCTAAGCAGGAAAGCAGCGGGCGGGATGGCGAGCTTGTCCTGCTGCTCCAACACAAGCTACCTTAAGAGCCGGTACGATGCGGTCAATGGGTGAAGTTCGTCAGGAGTACTGCATAAAAAAAAAAGACGAGTGTGTTGTCGTGGCAGTTGGTGATCAAAGAAATAAAACAAAATAAAATCAAAAAATAATAATGTCATAGACTTAAAGTCATACCTTTGAAGTCATAATGCATTGCAAGTGTTATTAGGGAATGTTGTGCTGTGTTTTCAAGCGCTTCAATGTGACAGCGGGTGCGTTCACGGAGATCAAGAGCAGCCGGAGATCAAGAGAGCAGCCGCCGCAGGGGAGGGATACAATGGTAAATAGGTTACCTATTTACCATGGTATCTCTCCCCTGGGTGCGTTGTGTTTTGGTGAGCAGGAAAGCAGCGGGCGGGATGGCGAGCTTGTCCTGCTGCTCCAACACAAGCTACCTTAAGAGCCGGTACGATGCGGTCAATGGGTGAAGTTCGTCAGGAGTACTGCATAAAAAAAAAAAACGAGTGTGTTGTCGTGGCAGTTGGTGATCAAAGAAATAAAACAAAATAAAATCAATAAATAATAATGTCATAGACTTAAAGTCATACCTTTGAAGTCATAATGCATTGCAAGTGTTATTAGGGAATGTTGTGCTGTGTTTTCAAGCGCTTCAATGTGACAGCGGGTGCGTTCACGGAGATCAAGAGCAGCCGCCGCAGGGGAGGGATACCACGGTAAATAGGTCTATTTACCATGGTATCTCTCCCCTGGGTGCGTTGTGTTTTGCTGAGCAGGAAAGCAGCGGGCGGGATGGCGAGCTTGTCCTGCTGCTCCAACACAAGCTACCTTAAAAGCCGGTAGGATGCGGTCAATGGGTGAAGTTCGTGAGGAGTACTGCATAAAAAAAAAAAAACGAGTGTGTTGTCGTGGCAGTTGGTGATCAAAGAAATAAAACAAAATAAAATCAATAAATAATAATGTCATAGACTTAAAGTCATACCTTTGAAGTCATAATGCATTGCAAGTGTTATTAGGGAATGTTGTGCTGTGTTTTCAAGCGCTTCAATGTGACAGCGGGTGCGTTCACGGAGATCAAGAGCAGCCGGAGATCAAGAGCAGCCGCCGCAGGGGAGGGATACCATGGTAAATAGGTTACCTATTTACCATGGTATCTCTCCCCTGGGTGCGTTGTGTTTTGGTGAGCAGGAAAGCAGCGGGCGGGATGGCGAGCTTGTCCTGCTGCTCCAACACAAGCTACCTTAAGAGCCGGTACGATGCGGTCAATGGGTGGTTCGTCAGGAGTACTGCATAAAAAAAAAAACGAGTGTGTTGTCGTGGCAGTTGGTGATCAAAGAAATAAAACAAAATAAAATCAATAAATAATAATGTCATAGACTTAAAGTCATACCTTTGAAGTCATAATGCATTGCAAGTGTTATTAGGGAATGTTGTGCTGTGTTTTCAAGCGCTTCAATGTGACAGCGGGTGCGTTCACGGAGATCAAGAGCAGCCGCCGCAGGGGAGGGATACCATGGTAAATAGGTTACCTATTTCCCATGGTATCTCTCCCCTGGGTGCGTTGTGTTTTGGTGAGCAGGAAAGCAGCGGGCGGGATGGCGAGCTTGTCCTGCTGCTCCAACACAAGCTACCTTAAGAGCCGGTACGATGCGGTCAATGGGTGAAGTTCGTCAGGAGTACTGCATAAAAAAAAAAAAAACGAGTGTGTTGTCGTGGCAGTTGGTGATCAAAGAAATAAAACAAAATAAAATCAATAAATAATAATGTCATAGACTTAAAGTCATACCTTTGAAGTCATAATGCATTGCAAGTGTTATTAGGGAATGTTGTGCTGTGTTTTCAAGCGCTTCAATGTGACAGCGGGTGCGTTCACGGAGATCAAGAGCAGCCGCCGCAGGGGAGGGATACCATGGTAAATAGGTTACCTATTTACCATGGTATCTCTCCCCTGGGTGCGTTGTGTTTTGCTAAGCAGGAAAGCAGCGGGCGGGATGGCGAGCTTGTCCTGCTGCTCCAACACAAGCTACCTTAAGAGCCGGTACGATGCGGTCAATGGGTGAAGTTCGTGAGGAGTACTGCATAAAAAAAAAAAGACGAGTGTGTTGTCGTGGCAGTTGGTGATCAAAGAAATAAAACAAAATAAAATCAATAAATAATAATGTCATAGACTTAAAGTCAAACCTTTGAAGTCATAATGCATTGCAAGTGTTATTAGGGAATGTTGTGCTGTGTTTTCAAGCGCTTCAATGTGACAGCGGGTGCGTTCACGGAGATCAAGAGCAGCCGGAGATCAAGAGAGCAGCCGCCGCAGGGGAGGGATACCATGGTAAATAGGTTACCTATTTACCATGGTATCTCTCCCCTGGGTGCGTTGTGTTTTGCTGAGCAGGAAAGCAGCGGGCGGGATGGCGAGCTTGTCCTGCTGCTCCAACACAAGCTACCTTAAGAGCCGGTACGATGCGGTCAATGGGTGGTTCGTCAGGAGTACTGCATAAAAAAAAAAACGAGTGTGTTGTCGTGGCAGTTGGTGATCAAAGAAATAAAACAAAATAAAATCAATAAATAATAATGTCATAGACTTAAAGTCATACCTTTGAAGTCATAATGCATTGCAAGTGTTATTAGGGAATGTTGTGCTGTGTTTTCAAGCGCTTCAATGTGACAGCGGGTGCGTTCACGGAGATCAAGAGCAGCCGCAGCAGGGGAGGGATACCACGGTAAATAGGTTACCTATTTACCATGGTATCTCTCCCCTGGGTGCGTTGTGTTTTGCTGAGCAGGAAAGCAGCGGGCGGGATGGCGAGCTTGTCCTGCTGCTCCAACACAAGCTACCTTAAGAGCCGGTACGATGCGGTCAATGGGTGAAGTTCGTCAGGAGTACTGCATAAAAAAAAAAAACGAGTGTGTTGTCGTGGCAGTTGGTGATCAAAGAAATAAAACAAAATAAAATCAATAAATAATAATGTCATAGACTTAAAGTCATACCTTTGAAGTCATAATGCATTGCAAGTGTTATTAGGGAATGTTGTGCTGTGTTTTCAAGCGCTTCAATGTGACAGCGGGTGCGTTCACGGAGATCAAGAGCAGCCGCCGCAGGGGAGGGATACCATGGTAAATAGGTTACCTATTTACCATGGTATCTCTCCCCTGGGTGCGTTGTGTTTTGGTGAGCAGGAAAGCAGCGGGTGGGATGGCGAGCTTGTCCTGCTGCTCCAACACAAGCTACCTTAAGAGCCGGTACGATGCGGTCAATGGGTGAAGTTCGTCAGGAGTACTGCATAAAAAAAAAAAAACGAGTGTGTTGTCGTGGCAGTTGGTGATCAAAGAAATAAAACAAAATAAAATCAATAAATAATAATGTCATAGACTTAAAGTCATACCTTTGAAGTCATAATGCATTGCAAGTGTTATTAGGGAATGTTGTGCTGTGTTTTCAAGCGCTTCAATGTGACAGCGGGTGCGTTCACGGAGATCAAGAGCAGCCGCCGCAGGGGAGGGATACCACGGTAAATAGGTCTATTTACCATGGTATCTCTCCCCTGGGTGCGTTGTGTTTTGCTGAGCAGGAAAGCAGCGGGCGGGATGGCGAGCTTGTCCTGCTGCTCCAACACAAGCTACCTTAAGAGCCGGTACGATGCGGTCAATGGGTGAAGTTCGTCAGGAGTACTGCATAAAAAAAAAAAACGAGTGTGTTGTCGTGGCAGTTGGTGATCAAAGAAATAAAACAAAATAAAATCAATAAATAATAATGTCATAGACTTAAAGTCATACCTTTGAAGTCATAATGCATTGCAAGTGTTATTAGGGAATGTTGTGCTGTGTTTTCAAGCGCTTCAATGTGACAGCGGGTGCGTTCACGGAGATCAAGAGCAGCCGCCGCAGGGGAGGGATACCATGGTAAATAGGTTACCTATTTACCATGGTATCTCTCCCCTGGGTGCGTTGTGTTTTGGTGAGCAGGAAAGCAGCGGGCGGGATGGCGAGCTTGTCCTGCTGCTCCAACACAAGCTACCTTAAGAGCCGGTACGATGCGGTCAATGGGTGAAGTTCGTCAGGAGTACTGCATAAAAAAAAAAAAACGAGTGTGTTGTCGTGGCAGTTGGTGATCAAAGAAATAAAACAAAATAAAATCAATAAATAATAATGTCATAGACTTAAAGTCATACCTTTGAAGTCATAATGCATTGCAAGTGTTATTAGGGAATGTTGTGCTGTGTTTTCAAGCGCTTCAATGTGACAGCGGGTGCGTTCACGGAGATCAAGAGCAGCCGCCGCAGGGGAGGGATACCACGGTAAATAGGTCTATTTACCATGGTATCTCTCCCCTGGGTGCGTTGTGTTTTGCTGAGCAGGAAAGCAGCGGGCGGGATGGCGAGCTTGTCCTGCTGCTCCAACACAAGCTACCTTAAAAGTCGGTAGGATGCGGTCAATGGGTGAAGTTCGTGAGGAGTACTGCATAAAAAAAAAAAAAAAACGAGTGTGTTGTCGTGGCAGTTGGTGATCAAAGAAATAAAACAAAATAAAATCAATAAATAATAATGTCATAGACTTAAAGTCATACCTTTGAAGTCATAATGCATTGCAAGTATTATTAGGGAATGTTGTGCTGTGTTTTCAAGCGCTTCAATGTGACAGCGGGTGCGTTCACGGAGATCAAGAGCAGCCGGAGATCAAGAGCAGCCGCCGCAGGGGAGGGATACCATGGTAAATAGGTTACCTATTTACCATGGTATCTCTCCCCTGGGTGCGTTGTGTTTTGGTGAGCAGGAAAGCAGCGGGCGGGATGGCGAGCTTGTCCTGCTGCTCCAACACAAGCTACCTTAAGAGCCGGTACGATGCGGTCAATGGGTGGTTCGTCAGGAGTACTGCATAAAAAAAAAAACGAGTGTGTTGTCGTGGCAGTTGGTGATCAAAGAAATAAAACAAAATAAAATCAATAAATAATAATGTCATAGACTTAAAGTCATACCTTTGAAGTCATAATGCATTGCAAGTGTTATTAGGGAATGTTGTGCTGTGTTTTCAAGCGCTTCAATGTGACAGCGGGTGCGTTCACGGAGATCAAGAGCAGCCGCCGCAGGGGAGGGATACCATGGTAAATAGGTTACCTATTTACCATGGTATCTCTCCCCTGGGTGCGTTGTGTTTTGCTGAGCAGGAAAGCAGCGGGCGGGATGGCGAGCTTGTCCTGCTGCTCCAACACAAGCTACCTTAAGAGCCGGTACGATGCGGGCAATGGGTAAAGTTCGTCAGGAGTACTGCATAAAAAAAAAACGAGTGTGTTGTCGTGGCAGTTGGTGATCAAAGAAATAAAACAAAATAAAATCAATAAATAATAATGTCATAGACTTAAAGTCATACCTTTGAAGTCATAATGCATTGCAAGTGTTATTAGGGAATGTTGTGCTGTGTTTTCAAGCGCTTCAATGTGACAGCGGGTGCGTTCACGGAGATCAAGAGCAGCCGCCGCAGGGGAGGGATACCATGGTAAATAGGTTATCTATTTACCATGGTATCTCTCCCCTGGGTGTGTTGTGTTTTGCTAAGCAGGAAAGCAGCGGGCGGGATGGCGAGCTTGTCCTGCTGCTCCAACACAAGCTACCTTAAGAGCCGGTACGATGCGGTCAATGGGTGAAGTTCGTCAGGAGTACTGCATAAAAAAAAAAAGACGAGTGTGTTGTCGTGGCAGTTGGTGATCAAAGAAATAAAACAAAATAAAATCAATAAATAATAATGTCATAGACTTAAAGTCATACCTTTGAAGTCATAATGCATTGCAAGTGTTATTAGGGAATGTTGTGCTGTGTTTTCAAGCGCTTCAATGTGACAGCGGGTGCGTTCACGGAGATCAAGAGCAGCCGGAGATCAAGAGAGCAGACGCCGCAGGGGAGGGATACCATGGTAAATAGGTTACCTATTTACCATGGTATCTCTCCCCTGGGTGCGTTGTGTTTTGCTGAGCAGGAAAGCAGCGGGCGGGATGGCGAGCTTGTCCTGCTGCTCCAACACAAGCTACCTTAAGAGCCGGTACGATGCGGTCAATGGGTGAAGTTCGTCAGGAGTACTGCATAAAAAAAAAAACGAGTGTGTTGTCGTGGCAGTTGGTGATCAAAGAAATAAAACAAAATAAAATCAATAAATAATAATGTCATAGACTTAAAGTCATACCTTTGAAGTCATAATGCATTGCAAGTGTTATTAGGGAATGTTGTGCTGTGTTTTCAAGCGCTTCAATGTGACAGCGGGTGCGTTCACGGAGATCAAGAGCAGCCGCCGCAGGGGAGGGATACCACGGTAAATAGGTCTATTTACCATGGTATCTCTCCCCTGGGTGCGTTGTGTTTTGCTGAGCAGGAAAGCAGCGGGCGGGATGGCGAGCTTGTCCTGCTGCTCCAACACAAGCTACCTTAAAAGCCGGTAGGATGCGGTCAATAGGTGAAGTTCGTGAGGAGTACTGCATAAAAAAAAAAAAAAAACGAGTGTGTTGTCGTGGCAGTTGGTGATCAAAGAAATAAAACAAAATAAAATCAATAAATAATAATGTCATAGACTTAAAGTCATACCTTTGAAGTCATAATGCATTGCAAGTGTTATTAGGGAATGTTGTGCTGTGTTTTCAAGCGCTTCAATGTGACAGCGGGTGCGTTCACGGAGATCAAGAGCAGCCGGAGATCAAGAGAGCAGCCGCCGCAGGGGAGGGATACCATGGTAAATAGGTTACCTATTTACCATGGTATCTCTCCCCTGGGTGCGTTGTGTTTTGCTGAGCAGGAAAGCAGCGGGCGGGATGGCGAGCTTGTCCTGCTGCTCCAACACAAGCTACCTTAAGAGCCGGTACGATGCGGGCAATGGGTAAAGTTCGTCAGGAGTACTGCATAAAAAAAAACGAGTGTTTTGTCGTGGCAGTTGGTGATCAAAGAAATAAAACAAAATAAAATCAATAAATAATAATGTCATAGACTTAAAGTCATATCTTTGAAGTCATAATGCATTGCAAGTGTTATTAGGGAATGTTGTGCTGTGTTTTCAAGCGCTTCAATGTGACAGCGGGTGCGTTCACGGAGATCAAGAGCAGCCGCCGCAGGGGAGGGATACCACGGTAAATAGGTCTATTTACCATGGTATCTCTCCCCTGGGTGCGTTGTGTTTTGCTGAGCAGGAAAGCAGCGGGCGGGATGGCGAGCTTGTCCTGCTGCTCCAACACAAGCTACCTTAAAAGCCGGTAGGATGCGGTCAATGGGTGAAGTTCGTGAGGAGTACTGCATAAAAAAAAACAAAAAACGAGTGTGTTGTCGTGGCAGTTGGTGATCAAAGAAATAAAACAAAATAAAATCAATAAATAATAATGTCATAGACTTAAAGTCATACCTTTGAAGTCATAATGCATTGCAAGTGTTATTAGGGAATGTTGTGCTGTGTTTTCAAGCGCTTCAATGTGACAGCGGGTGCGTTCACGGAGATCAAGAGCAGCCGGAGATCAAGAGCAGCCGCCGCAGGGGAGGGATACCATGGTAAATAGGTTACCTATTTACCATGGTATCTCTCCCCTGGGTGCGTTGTGTTTTGGTGAGCAGGAAAGCAGCGGGCGGGATGGCGAGCTTGTCCTGCTGCTCCAACACAAGCTACCTTAAGAGCCGGTACGATGCGGTCAATGGGTGGTTCGTCAGGAGTACTGCATAAAAAAAAAAACGAGTGTGTTGTCGTGGCAGTTGGTGATCAAAGAAATAAAACAAAATAAAATCAATAAATAATAATGTCATAGACTTAAAGTCATACCTTTGAAGTCATAATGCATTGCAAGTGTTATTAGGGAATGTTGTGCTGTGTTTTCAAGCGCTTCAATGTGACAGCGGGTGCGTTCACGGAGATCAAGAGCAGCCGCCGCAGGGGAGGGATACCATGGTAAATAGGTTACCTATTTACCATGGTATCTCTCCCCTGGGTGCGTTGTGTTTTGCTGAGCAGGAAAGCAGCGGGCGGGATGGCGAGCTTGTCCTGCTGCTCCAACACAAGCTACCTTAAGAGCCGGTACGATGCGGGCAATGGGTAAAGTTCGTCAGGAGTACTGCATAAAAAAAAACGAGTGTCTTGTCGTGGCAGTTGGTGATCAAAGAAATAAAACAAAATAAAATCAATAAATAATAATGTCATAGACTTAAAGTCATACCTTTGAAGTCATAATGCATTGCAAGTGTTATTAGGGAATGTTGTGCTGTGTTTTCAAGCGCTTCAATGTGACAGCGGGTGCGTTCACGGAGATCAAGAGCAGCCGCCGCAGGGGAGGGATACCATGGTAAATAGGTTACCTATTTACCATGGTATCTCTCCCCTGGGTGCGTTGTGTTTTGCTAAGCAGGAAAGCAGCGGGCGGGATGGCGAGCTTGTCCTGCTGCTACAACACAAGCTACCTTAAGAGCCGGTACGATGCGGTCAATGGGTGAAGTTCGTCAGGAGTACTGCATAAAAAAAAAAAAACGAGTGTGTTGTCGTGGCAGTTGGTGATCAAAGAAATAAAACAAAATAAAATCAATAAATAATAATGTCATAGACTTAAAGTCATACCTTTGAAGTCATAATGCATTGCAAGTGTTATTAGGGAATGTTGTGCTGTGTTTTCAAGCGCTTCAATGTGACAGCGGGTGCGTTCACGGAGATCAAGAGCAGCCGGAGATCAAGAGAGCAGCCGCCGCAGGGGAGGGATACCATGGTAAATAGGTTACCTATTTACCATGGTATCTCTCCCCTGGGTGCGTTGTGTTTTGCTGAGCAGGAAAGCAGCGGGCGGGATGGCGAGCTTGTCCTGCTGCTCCAACACAAGCTACCTTAAGAGCCGGTACGATGCGGTCAATGGGTGAAGTTCGTGAGGAGTACTGCATAAAAAAAAAAAAACGAGTGTGTTGTCGTGGCAGTTGGTGATGAAAGAAATAAAACAAAATAAAATCAATAAATAATAATGTCATAGACTTAAAGTCATACCTTTGAAGTCATAATGCATTGCAAGTGTTATTAGGGAATGTTGTGCTGTGTTTTCAAGCGCTTCAATGTGACAGCGGGTGCGTTCACGGAGATCAAGAGCAGCCGCCGCAGGGGAGGGATACCATGGTAAATAGGTCTATTTACCATGGTATCTCTCCCCTGGGTGCGTTGTGTTTTGCTGAGCAGGAAAGCAGCGGGCGGGATGGCGAGCTTGTCCTGCTGCTCCAACACAAGCTACCTTAAGAGCCGGTACGATGCGGTCAATGGGTGAAGTTCGTGAGGAGTACTGCATAAAAAAAAAAAAACGAGTGTGTTGTCGTGGCAGTTGGTGATCAAAGAAATAAAACAAAATAAAATCAATAAATAATAATGTCATAGACTTAAAGTCATACCTTTGAAGTCATAATGCATTGCAAGTGTTATTAGGGAATGTTGTGCTGTGTTTTCAAGCGCTTCAATGTGACAGCGGGTGCGTTCACGGAGATCAAGAGCAGCCGGAGATCAAGAGCAGCCGCCGCAGGGGAGGGATACCATGGTAAATAGGTTACCTATTTACCATGGTATCTCTCCCCTGGGTGCGTTGTGTTTTGCTGAGCAGGAAAGCAGCGGGCGGGATGGCGAGCTTGTCCTGCTGCTCCAACACAAGCTACCTTAAGAGCCGGTACGATGCGGTCAATGGGTGGTTCGTCAGGAGTACTGCATAAAAAAAAAAACGAGTGTGTTGTCGTGGCAGTTGGTGATCAAAGAAATAAAACAAAATAAAATCAATAAATAATAATGTCATAGACTTAAAGTCATACCTTTGAAGTCATAATGCATTGCAAGTGTTATTAGGGAATGTTGTGCTGTGTTTTCAAGCGCTTCAATGTGACAGCAGGTGCGTTCACGGAGATCAAGAGCAGCCGCCGCAGGGGAGGGATACCATGGTAAATAGGTTACCTATTTACCATGGTATCTCTCCCCTGGGTGCGTTGTGTTTTGGTGAGCAGGAAAGCAGCGGGCGGGATGGCGAGCTTGTCCTGCTGCTCCAACACAAGCTACCTTAAGTGCCGGTACGATGCGGTCAATGGGTGGTTCGTCAGGAGTACTGCATAAAAAAAAAAACGAGTGTGTTGTCGTGGCAGTTGGTGATCAAAGAAATAAAACAAAATAAAATCAATAAATAATAATGTCATAGACTTAAAGTCATACCTTTGAAGTCATAATGCATTGCAAGTGTTATTAGGGAATGTTGTGCTGTGTTTTCAAGCGCTTCAATGTGACAGCGGGTGCGTTCACGGAGATCAAGAGCAGCCGCCGCAGGGGAGGGATACCATGGTAAATAGGTTACCTATTTACCATGGTATCTCTCCCCTGGGTGCGTTGTGTTTTGCTGAGCAGGAAAGCAGCGGGCGGGATGGCGAGCTTGTCCTGCTGCTCCAACACAAGCTACCTTAAGAGCCGGTACGATGCGGTCAATGGGTGGTTCGTCAGGAGTACTGCATAAAAAAAAAAACGAGTGTGTTGTCGTGGCAGTTGGTGATCAAAGAAATAAAACAAAATAAAATCAATAAATAATAATGTCATAGACTTAAAGTCATACCTTTGAAGTCATAATGCATTGCAAGTGTTATTAGGGAATGTTGTGCTGTGTTTTCAAGCGCTTCAATGTGACAGCGGGTGCGTTCACGGAGATCAAGAGCAGCCGCCGCAGGGGAGGGATACCATGGTAAATAGGTTACCTATTTACCATGGTATCTCTCCCCTGGGTGCGTTGTGTTTTGGTGAGCAGGAAAGCAGCGGGCGGGATGGCGAGCTTGTCCTGCTGCTCCAACACAAGCTACCTTAAGAGCCGGTACGATGCGGTCAATGGGTGAAGTTCGTCAGGAGTACTGCATAAAAAAAAAAAACAAGTGTGTTGTCGTGGCAGTTGGTGATCAAAGAAATAAAACAAAATAAAATCAATAAATAATAATGTCATAGACTTAAAGTCATACCTTTGAAGTCATAATGCATTGCAAGTGTTATTAGGGAATGTTGTGCTGTGTTTTCAAGCGCTTCAATGTGACAGCGGGTGCGTTCACGGAGATCAAGAGCAGCCGCCGCAGGGGAGGGATACCATGGTAAATAGGTCTATTTACCATGGTATCTCTCCCCTGGGTGCGTTGTGTTTTGCTGAGCAGGAAAGCAGCGGGCGGGATGGCGAGCTTGTCCTGCTGCTCCAACACAAGCTACCTTAAAAGCCGGTAGGATGCGGTCAATGGGTGAAGTTCGTGAGGAGTACTGCATAAAAAAAAAAAAAAACGAGTGTGTTGTCGTGGCAGTTGGTGATCAAAGAAATAAAACAAAATAAAATCAATAAATAATAATGTCATAGACTTAAAGTCATACCTTTGAAGTCATAATGCATTGCAAGTGTTATTAGGGAATTTGTTTTCAAGCGCTTCAATGTGACAGCGGGTGCGTTCACGGAGATCAAGAGCAGTCGGAGATCAAGAGCAGCCGCCGCAGGGGAGGGATACCATGGTAAATAGGTTACCTATTTACCATGGTATCTCTCCCCTGGGTGCGTTGTGTTTTGGTGAGCAGGAAAGCAGCGGGCGGGATGGCGAGCTTGTCCTGCTGCTCCAACACAAGCTACCTTAAGAGCCGGTACGATGCGGGCAATGGGTAAAGTTCGTCAGGAGTACTGCATAAAAAAAAAAAAAACGAGTGTGTTGTCGTGGCAGTTGGTGATCAAAGAAATAAAACAAAATAAAATCAATAAATAATAATGTCATAGACTTAAAGTCATACCTTTGAAGTCATAATGCATTGCAAGTGTTATTAGGGAATTTGTTTTCAAGCGCTTCAATGTGACAGCGGGTGCGTTCACGGAGATCAAGAGCAGTCGGAGATCAAGAGCAGCCGCCGCAGGAGAGGGATACCATGGTAAATAGGTTACCTATTTACCATGGTATCTCTCCCCTGGGTGCGTTGTGTTTTGGTGAGCAGGAAAGCAGCGGGCGGGATGGCGAGCTTGTCCTGCTGCTCCAACACAAGCTACCTTAAGAGCCGGTACGATGCGGTCAATGGGTGAAGTTCGTCAGGAGTACTGCATAAAAAAAAAAAAAACGAGTGTGTTGTCGTGGCAGTTGGTGATCAAAGAAATAAAATAAAATAAAATCAATAAATAATAATGTCATAGACTTAAAGTCATACCTTTGAAGTCATAATGCATTGCAAGTGTTATTAGGGAATGTTGTGCTGTGTTTTCAAGCGCTTCAATGTGACAGCGGGTGCGTTCACAGAGATCAAGAGCAGCCGCCGCAGGGGAGGGATACCATGGTAAATAGGTTACCTATTTCCCATGGTATCTCTCCCCTGGGTGCGTTGTGTTTTGCTGAGCAGGAAAGCAGCGGGCGGGATGGCGAGCTTGTCCTGCTGCTCCAACACAAGCTACCTTAAGAGCCGGTAGGATGCGGTCAATGGGTGAAGTTCGTGAGGAGTACTGCATAAAAATAAAAAAAACGAGTGTGTTGTCGTGGCAGTTGGTGATCAAAGAAATAAAACAAAATAAAATCAATAAATAATAATGTCATAGACTTAAAGTCATACCTTTGAAGTCATAATGCATTGCAAGTGTTATTAGGGAATGTTGTGCTGTGTTTTCAAGCGCTTCAATGTGACAGCGGGTGCGTTCACGGAGATCAAGAGCAGCCGCCGCAGGGGAGGGATACCATGGTAAATAGGTTACCTATTTCCCATGGTATCTCTCCCCTGGGTGCGTTGTGTTTTGCTGAGCAGGAAAGCAGCGGGCGGGATGGCGAGCTTGTCCTGCTGCTCCAACACAAGCTACCTTAAGAGCCGGTAGGATGCGGTCAATGGGTGAAGTTCGTGAGGAGTACTGCATAAAAATAAAAAAAACGAGTGTGTTGTCGTGGCAGTTGGTGATCAAAGAAATAAAACAAAATAAAATCAATAAATAATAATGTCATAGACTTAAAGTCATACCTTTGAAGTCATAATGCATTGCAAGTGTTATTAGGGAATGTTGTGCTGTGTTTTCAAGCGCTTCAATGTGACAGCGGGTGCGTTCACGGAGATCAAGAGCAGCCGGAGATCAAGAGCAGCCGCCGCAGGGGAGGGATACCATGGTAAATAGGTTACCTATTTACCATGGTATCTCTCCCCTGGGTGCGTTGTGTTTTGGTGAGCAGGAAAGCAGCGGGCGGGATGGCGAGCTTGTCCTGCTGCTCCAACACAAGCTACCTTAAGAGCCGGTACGATGCGGGCAATGGGTAAAGTTCGTCAGGAGTACTGCATAAAAAAAAACGAGTGTGTTGTCGTGGCAGTTGGTGATCAAAGAAATAAAACAAAATAAAATCAATAAATAATAATGTCATAGACTTAAAGTCATACCTTTGAAGTCATAATGCATTGCAAGTGTTATTAGGGAATGTTGTGCTGTGTTTTCAAGCGCTTCAATGTGACAGCGGGTGCGTTCACGGAGATCAAGAGCAGCCGCCGCAGGGGAGGGATACCATGGTAAATAGGTTACCTATTTCCCATGGTATCTCTCCCCTGGGTGCGTTGTGTTTTGCTGAGCAGGAAAGCAGCGGGCGGGATGGCGAGCTTGTCCTGCTGCTCCAACACAAGCTACCTTAAGAGCCGGTTGGATGCGGTCAATGGGTGAAGTTCGTCAGGAGTACTGCATAAAAAAAAAAAAAACGAGTGTGTTGTCGTGGCAGTTGGTGATCAAAGAAATAAAACAAAATAAAATCAATAAATAATAATGTCATAGACTTAATGTCATACCTTTGAAGTCATAATGCATTGCAAGTGTTATTAGGGAATGTTGTGCTGTGTTTTCAAGCGCTTCAATGTGACAGCGGGTGCGTTCACGGAGATCAAGAGCAGCCGCCGCAGGGGAGGGATACCATGGTTAATAGGTTACCTTGGTAAATAGGTTACCTATTTACCATGGTATCTCTCCCCTGGGTGCGTTGTGTTTTGCTAAGCAGGAAAGCAGCGGGCGGGATGGCGAGCTTGTCCTGCTGCTCCAACACAAGCTACCTTAAGAGCCGGTACGATGCGGTCAATGGGTGAAGTTCGTCAGGAGTACTGCATAAAAAAAAACAAAAAACGAGTGTGTTGTCGTGGCAGTTGGTGATCAAAGAAATAAAACAAAATAAAATCAATAAATAATAATGTCATAGACTTAAAGTCATACCTTTGAAGTCATAATGCATTGCAAGTGTTATTAGGGAATGTTGTGCTGTGTTTTCAAGCGCTTCAATGTGACAGCGGGTGCGTTCACGGAGATCAAGAGCAGCCGGAGATCAAGAGAGCAGCCGCCGCAGGGGAGGGATACCATGGTAAATAGGTTACCTATTTACCATGGTATCTCTCCCCTGGGTGCGTTGTGTTTTGCTGAGCAGGAAAGCAGCGGGCGGGATGGCGAGCTTGTCCTGCTGCTCCAACACAAGCTACCTTAAGAGCCGGTACGATGCGGGCAATGGGTAAAGTTCGTCAGGAGTACTGCATAAAAAAAAACGAGTGTTTTGTCGTGGCAGTTGGTGATCAAAGAAATAAAACAAAATAAAATCAATAAATAATAATGTCATAGACTTAAAGTCATACCTTTGAAGTCATAATGCATTGCAAGTGTTATTAGGGAATGTTGTGCTGTGTTTTCAAGCGCTTCAATGTGACAGCGGGTGCGTTCACGGAGATCAAGAGCAGCCGCCGCAGGGGAGGGATACCATGGTAAATAGGTTACCTATTTACCATGGTATCTCTCCCCTGGGTGCGTTGTGTTTTGCTGAGCAGGAAAGCAGCGGGCGGGATGGCGAGCTTGTCCTGCTGCTCCAACACAAGCTACCTTAAGAGCCGGTACGATGCGGTCAATGGGTGAAGTTCGTCAGGAGTACTGCATAAAAAAAAAAAGAGTGTGTTGTCGTGGCAGTTGGTGATCAAAGAAATAAAACAAAATAAAATCAATAAATAATAATTTCATAGACTTAAAGTCATACCTTTGAAGTCATAATGCATTGCAAGTGTTATTAGGGAATGTTGTGCTGTGTTTTCAAGCGCTTCAATGTGACAGCGGGTGCGTTCACGGAGATCAAGAGCAGCCGCCGCAGGGGAGGGATACCACGGTAAATAGGTCTATTTACCATGGTATCTCTCCCCTGGGTGCGTTGTGTTTTGCTGAGCAGGAAAGCAGCGGGCGGGATGGCGAGCTTGTCCTGCTGCTCCAACACAAGCTACCTTAAAAGCCGGTAGGATGCGGTCAATGGGTGAAGTTCGTGAGGAGTACTGCATAAAAAAAAAAAAAAACGAGTGTGTTGTCGTGGCAGTTGGTGATCAAAGAAATAAAACAAAATAAAATCAATAAATAATAATGTCATAGACTTAAAGTCATACCTTTGAAGTCATAATGCATTGCAAGTGTTATTAGGGAATGTTGTGCTGTGTTTTCAAGCGCTTCAATGTGACAGCGGGTGCGTTCACGGAGATCAAGAGCAGCCGGAGATCAAGAGCAGCCGCCGCAGGGGAGGGATACCATGGTAAATAGGTTACCTATTTACCATGGTATCTCTCCCCTGGGTGCGTTGTGTTTTGGTGAGCAGGAAAGCAGCGGGCGGGATGGCGAGCTTGTCCTGCTGCTCCAACACAAGCTACCTTAAGAGCCGGTACGATGCGGTCAATGGGTGGTTCGTCAGGAGTACTGCATAAAAAAAAAAACGAGTGTGTTGTCGTGGCAGTTGGTGATCAAAGAAATAAAACAAAATAAAATCAATAAATAATAATGTCATAGACTTAAAGTCATACCTTTGAAGTCATAATGCATTGCAAGTGTTATTAGGGAATGTTGTGCTGTGTTTTCAAGCGCTTCAATGTGACAGCGGGTGCGTTCACGGAGATCAAGAGCAGCCGGAGATCAAGAGAGCAGACGCCGCAGGGGAGGGATACCATGGTAAATAGGTTACCTATTTACCATGGTATCTCTCCCCTGGGTGCGTTGTGTTTTGCTGAGCAGGAAAGCAGCGGGCGGGATGGCGAGCTTGTCCTGCTGCTCCAACACAAGCTACCTTAAGAGCCGGTACGATGCGGTCAATGGGTGAAGTTCGTCAGGAGTACTGCATAAAAAAAAAAACGAGTGTGTTGTCGTGGCAGTTGGTGATCAAAGAAATAAAACAAAATAAAATCAATAAATAATAATGTCATAGACTTAAAGTCATACCTTTGAAGTCATAATGCATTGCAAGTGTTATTAGGGAATGTTGTGCTGTGTTTTCAAGCGCTTCAATGTGACAGCGGGTGCGTTCACGGAGATCAAGAGCAGCCGCCGCAGGGGAGGGATACCACGGTAAATAGGTCTATTTACCATGGTATCTCTCCCCTGGGTGCGTTGTGTTTTGCTGAGCAGGAAAGCAGCGGGCGGGATGGCGAGCTTGTCCTGCTGCTCCAACACAAGCTACCTTAAGAGCCGGTACGATGCGGTCAATAGGTGAAGTTCGTGAGGAGTACTGCATAAAAAAAAAAAAAAAACGAGTGTGTTGTCGTGGCAGTTGGTGATCAAAGAAATAAAACAAAATAAAATCAATAAATAATAATGTCATAGACTTAAAGTCATACCTTTGAAGTCATAATGCATTGCAAGTGTTATTAGGGAATGTTGTGCTGTGTTTTCAAGCGCTTCAATGTGACAGCGGGTGCGTTCACGGAGATCAAGAGCAGCCGGAGATCAAGAGAGCAGCCGCCGCAGGGGAGGGATACCATGGTAAATAGGTTACCTATTTACCATGGTATCTCTCCCCTGGGTGCGTTGTGTTTTGCTGAGCAGGAAAGCAGCGGGCGGGATGGCGAGCTTGTCCTGCTGCTCCAACACAAGCTACCTTAAGAGCCGGTACGATGCGGGCAATGGGTAAAGTTCGTCAGGAGTACTGCATAAAAAAAAACGAGTGTTTTGTCGTGGCAGTTGGTGATCAAAGAAATAAAACAAAATAAAATCAATAAATAATAATGTCATAGACTTAAAGTCATACCTTTGAAGTCATAATGCATTGCAAGTGTTATTAGGGAATGTTGTGCTGTGTTTTCAAGCGCTTCAATGTGACAGCGGGTGCGTTCACGGAGATCAAGAGCAGCCGCCGCAGGGGAGGGATACCATGGTAAATAGGTTACCTATTTACCATGGTATCTCTCCCCTGGGTGCGTTGTGTTTTGCTGAGCAGGAAAGCAGCGGGCGGGATGGCGAGCTTGTCCTGCTGCTCCAACACAAGCTACCTTAAGAGCCGGTACGATGCGGTCAATGGGTGAAGTTCGTCAGGAGTACTGCATAAAAAAAAAAGAGTGTGTTGTCGTGGCAGTTGGTGATCAAAGAAATAAAACAAAATAAAATCAATAAATAATAATGTCATAGACTTAAAGTCATACCTTTGAAGTCATAATGCATTGCAAGTGTTATTAGGGAATGTTGTGCTGTGTTTTCAAGCGCTTCAATGTGACAGCGGGTGCGTTCACGGAGATCAAGAGCAGCCGCCGCAGGGGAGGGATACCACGGTAAATAGGTCTATTTACCATGGTATCTCTCCCCTGGGTGCGTTGTGTTTTGCTGAGCAGGAAAGCAGCGGGCGGGATGGCGAGCTTGTCCTGCTGCTCCAACACAAGCTACCTTAAAAGCCGGTAGGATGCGGTCAATGGGTGAAGTTCGTGAGGAGTACTGCATAAAAAAAAAAAAAAAAACGAGTGTGTTGTCGTGGCAGTTGGTGATCAAAGAAATAAAACAAAATAAAATCAATAAATAATAATGTCATAGACTTAAAGTCATACCTTTGAAGTCAGTAGTAATATTACTATAGCTTCTGTCAAAAGTTTGATTGATGAGGGGGGGTTGTATTTATGAATATATAATGAGGGGGCGGGTATTTATGAATTCATGAATATATAATGAGGGGGTGTATTTATGAAATTATGAATATATAATGAGGGGCCCATGGATTTTATGATGGTTACAAGACAGATATGCTTATTGAATATAGGTTTTTTATATATATATATATATATATATATATATATATATATATATATATATATACCTATAAACTTATGGCACATCTTTTTATAAGATATGGACAAAAAAAATCATGTTTAATATGTTATTTACGTAATCGGAATAGTGGGATGCCCATGTTTTTATAAATGCTTATGTTAACTTATGCTTTGTGCAGACAACGTTAAAGTTTTTTTTTTTTTTACATAAGACACACTTAATGAAAAGAAAAAGTTTAAAAAGAAATTATTAAAAAAACATAAAGAAAAAACAAAAACAAAAAGAAGAAAAGAAAACACATTATTCCCCATTTAAAAGCATGTAATCAAACATTATACACAGTAAAACTTGGAGTGTTTGTCGTTTTAAAAAAGGGGGTCACAGAAATACATTATATATATATATAGACAGTTAATGAAAAGAGAAAGTTTAAAAGGAAATTATTAAAAAAGAAAACAAAAAGAAAAGAAAACACATTATTCCCCATTTAAAAAGCATTTAAACAACCATTATACAGTCAAACTTGGAGTGTTTTGGCGTTTTAAAAAGGGGGTCACAGAAATACATTATATATATATATATAGACAGTTAATGAAAAGAGAAAGTTTTAAAAGAAATTATTAAAAAAACAAAGAAAAAACAAACAAAAAACATCTTATTCACCATTTAAACAAACATTATACAGTAAAACTTGAAGTGTTTTTCAGAGTACAATTTCTGAAAAGTGCTCGCTCGCTCTCTCTCTCTCTCTCTCTCTCTCTCTCTCATGCTCTCTTACCGTTTTCAAAAAACGCTACAGCCAGAATTCTCTCCCTCTCATTGCCTCTTCACTCTTCAAACTGCAACAGCTGAATGATTCCAAAAACTCGTTCTGTGCCTTAAATATGGGGGCGGTTCCTTTACACCGCACATGCGCACAAAACACACACTCCGCGAGAAAATGCGTCATTCAATTTTACACGTAATGAACAAGGGAGGGCTGGAGGGCTGTGGGTCAGCATGTGCTGAAAACATGCCGACTGTGTTGAAAATTTTCAATCTGCTGATTGTACATTTTCCTGTCCCAACCCTGTGGTTACGTTTGGGTTTGACAATTGAAATATACACGTTGTTACTTTTGCAATATCATCCATCCTGGAGTTGCATAGTCTAGTTTTCAGGGGTTTGGAAAACAGGTGGCTATCTCAACGCGCATACGTTTAAGCTCTGCTGGGTCCTAAAGCCCAAATGTATTGTATAGCTCCTATAATAATATAATTATTTAAAACACGCTTTTTATTTTTACTTTACCGTAATTAACAACCCACGATCATTTACAAATGTATTCATTAAACCCTCGTTTAGTTTAAATCCCTAAAAAAAGGGTTTTAAGAAAAAATATATAAAATTGAAAAATGTCATATATTGCAAATAAGAGAATGATTGTACGTTGTTTTATCATCAACAGAATCCTACACAACCAAACTATTCTGATGGTTTGCGGCCAATCATTAACACGTTTTACTGTTTCGATTTTTTTTGTTTAAAACTATAGGAGCATTGTACATTGTTATGTTTTTTAATTTGATTAAAACTAATGTTTGCACATCCAAATGTTATGACCCCTTTTATAATTTATATTTTAGATATTATCAATGGTAACTCATTATATATATATATAATGTAATAACCCAAGATCCAAGATGCAAGAGTATAACTTTAATCACAGTGTCTTTTATTATTAAAATCTCTGGGGCAAACCTACACATTAATGTTTTCTAACTAAGGAATTCCTAGACCGACTGCTATCCTAGGAGATGGTAAGTATATAGAGCGCTACTGACCTCTAGTGGCATAACATGAGAATAGGTGCCATTCGATTTTACACGTAATGAACAGACTGGGGGTATATGTGTGCTGAAAGCCGGTAATAATTAGATAGGAAGATACTTTTGCAAAATCATCAATCTTGGAGTCGCGTAGTCTAGTTTTAGGGTTTGGAAAACAGGTGATTATCTCACTTGAATATACCGCGGCCTTCAAAAGATTAGACAGAAATTTTTTCACCAGTGACTGCAGGGTCCTATTGCCCCAAATGTATTGTATATGTCCTATAATAATAATTTTAAACCAAACTTTTTATTTTTTTACTATACCTTAATTTACACCCCATGATCATTTACAAATGTATTCATTAACCCCTCTTTAGTTTAAATCCCAGACACTTTCCATTATATGAGTACTTTGTTCACCATCCAGTTGGATTATATGGCCCTTTCACATTTTTGTTTTCTTAAACCAACTATATATATATATATATATATATATATATATATATATATATATATATATATATATATATATATATCCTAAATAAAGGGTGTGTGCAAGTGTTTGTGTGTTTTAATGCATATTAACCTATGTGCATTTCTGTATTTTGGTTGAATAAAAAATGCAACATTGCCTTGAAGTCATGTATACTTCCAATAAATATTTGAAAGGTTTCTTATAGGGTATGCATTAACTACATCCTTACATTTTAATGGTAATGTTTATTTGAAGTACTGCACAAAAACTTGGTCTTATTTTGTCCTCATGTATTCCCATCATAGGGATGTCCAAGGGCCCTAGCTCACAGGCCCAGCATGGAGGCAAGGTAGAACAACACATGGGTGAGGGGAAGTCAAAGGAGGTTTTTAGAATGCATGGCTTTATCAGATAAGGCTATCCTGTCTGGGCCCAAAAGAGTGAAGGGAGACACGGAGGATTCACTCTAATGAGTTAACACAGCATTTGACCAGAAGGGTCTCCAGCCCTTTTTACAGGCTACTGGAGAATACATCTGGTCTAAATTAGCCAGAAAGGCAGAAGGCGCAAAGGTCATTGAGCCAAAATGACCGGTATGTGTGCGGGGCTGTTTCAGAGCCTAAGAGATGCAGAGCCTTCCAAATAGGTATATTAGAGTTTTGGGTTAAATTAAATAAATACAACTGAAGGGGTTATTTGGAGGAAATAAACATTATCATTAAGGAGATTGTTTATTTTCGTTAAGATTAAAACCAGGAAACAATTCTATAAACAAAAACTGTTTAATCATGTTTGTTTGTATGTTTTTATTTTTTTTTAAAAAGCCAAAATTTTATCCTTAGCTAAATTTTTATCCTGAAGCAAATAAAATAAAAAATGCTAAAATGAAAGACATTTTAAAAATATACCACATGAACATTAACAAAATACAAGAATATTTTTTGCATGTAATACCGTGTAAAGAAAATAGAAATAACTAAGCCGACGTTTAACTATAAACAAACAAACAGGTATATGTATTTGCTTTTGCAATTCTTGTTTATTCTCATCATACCAATAAAAGCTTATTGAATTGAATATAACTGAATAAAACAGAACAGAGTTTAACATGTTCTAAACATGTTAAATATAGAGTAAAGAAAATATAAGTAAAGTATAGCATTCCACTAAAGAATAAGGCCTACGGTTTTTGTAATGTATTTAGATTCCCTGAAAAAGGCACGGAACAGCTTTTTAGAGAGAGAGACCCCAGCTCTAACCAAAGATCTTTTCTGAAATGAGGGACATCCCTTTCTTCAGGGGAGTGGTCTGGTGAACCTGCCTATATCTTTCCAAAGAAATGGGGCCAGTCTCCAATACTTTATTGTGGATTTATTTTCTTGAGGTACATGTTTTACAATATTTGGTACGCTCTATATACACCCAAAAAACACAAGTGCATTATTTTTACTTTGTGTATTTAAGAATCATGAACAAACCCTGGTATTTGTGAGATGATAGGTGCAGTCATCATGTACCTTAAATTAGAAACTCCTCCTTTATAGATACGTTTTCAATGTGTTATTTTACTGAACATAATTACAATATGCTTTTACAATGTGTTCCAGGTGTTATGTTTTATTTTTTTAATGCATGTGGATATACAGGTTTGAACCTTAGGTGTCAATAATTACATAAATAAATACATCCTTATTTACATGATAAACACAGATATCTATACGCCCAGAATGCCTTATTTCTTTAAATTATTGTAAACACTCTTTATTGTTGAGCTCTCATTAAATTGAATTTATTTATATACAAAATAATTAAATGCTCCCCGGTATTGTGAATGTCAGAATATGACAGGTCGCCCCAAAGTTTGTGTTAAAAATATCCATACTTTAAGTTATACATACTTTAATTTTTTAATAATGGATTGATGCGTAGATTTGTTTAACTTCATATTCCCCCCAAATTGTTATGTTGGTAGGTTTGTAACACCGGGTCGGTGTTATTTTGGGGGTAGGTGTTTAAAAATGGTACACCTTGTACTGCGCTTGACCAGGGTATGTGTAAATGATTTTAGCTCAGAAAACAAGCAAATGTCCACCTGAAAGGGGTATGATGTACTGAGTTGGTCCCTTAAAGTAATTTTTATATAATATTTCACTATTCATCAAATGTATGTGAGTTTAACTGATGAGCACCAAATAGGGTTACATTGTAAACATCTAGGATTTGGGAGATGAACTATAATTTGGCTTGTTCTTAGTGACTTATGCAGTAGTCAATCAAAGCAAGGACAGCGTCCCATTTTCTGACGTTACACAGGTCAAGTTGCGGTACACATACCATATTCTGATTATATACCACTTACTGGTCCTATGCCAGAGCCACAAAAATAAAGAGGGAAACAAGGAGAACAGTTATGTGTATATTTGAATAATGATAGTATATTGTAGTCTACTGTCTGTTTAAACTTCCCAAAGTGTTACAAATGGTACTTTGTCATGTATTATTATGAAAGAAAAGGTTTCTTTGACACCAGTCGGTACCAAAAAATCTTATGTAACGTTGGGGACATGGTTATTTTTATTTGATGCATATCAAACATGTACAGTATAGGAATACAGAACTACTATTTGCTTATGTTTTACTGTTAAAAATAAGGTATAGATTTATCTTGTTCAGAAGCAGGTTCAGATATCTGCTGTCTTTATACATTATTCATATTGTTTCATATTGTTTCTTTCTGTTCATATTCTGGATATATACAGGTTTGAACCTTAGGTGTCAATAAATACATAAATAAATACATCCTTATTTACATGATAAACGCAGATATCTATACGCCCAGAATGCCTTAGTTCTTTAAATTATTGTATACACTCTTTAATGTTGAGCTCTCATTAAATTGAATTTATTCATATACAAAATAATTAAATGCTGCCCGGTATTGTGAATGTCAGAATATGACAGGTCGCCCCAAAGTTTGTGTTAAAAATATCCATACTTTATGTCATACATACTTTAATTATTTAATAATGGATTGATGCGTAGATTTGTTTAACTTCATATTCCCCCCAAATTGTTATGTTTGGTAGGTTTGTAACACCGGGTCGGTGTTATTTTGGGGGTAGGTGTTTAAAAATGGTCCACCTTGTACTGCGCTTGACCAGGGTATGTGTAAATGATTTTAGCTCAGAAAACAAGCAAATGTCCACCTGAAAGCGGTACGATGTACTGAGTTGGTCCCTTAAAGTAATTTTTATATAATATTTCACTATTCATCAAATGTATGTGAGTTTAACTGATGAGCAACAAATAGGGTTACATTGTAAACATCTAGGATTTGGGAGTTGAACTATAATTTGGCTTGTTCTTAGTGACTTATGCAGTAGTCAATCAAAGCAAGGACAGCGTCCCATTTTCTGACGTTACACAGGTCAAGTTGCGGTACACATACCATATTCTGATTATATACCACTTACTGGTCCTATGCCAGAGCCACAAAAATAAAGAGGGAAACAAGGAGAAGAGTTATGTGTATATTTGAATAATAATAGTAGATTGTATAGTAGATTACGATTGTAAGTCGCCGTGGATAAGGGCGTCTGCTAAGAAATAAATAATAATAATAATAATAATTGTAGTCTACTGTCTGTTTAAACTTCCCAAAGTGTTACAAATGGTACTTTGTGATGTATTATTATGAAAGAAAAGGTTTCTTTGACACCAGTCGGTACCAAAAAATCTTATGTAACGTTGGGGACATGGTTATTTTTATTTGATGCATATCAAACATGTACAGTATAGGAATCCAGAACTACTATTTGCTTATGTTTTACTGTTAAAAATAAGGTATAGGTTTATCTTGTTCAGAAGCAGGTTCAGATATCTGCTGTCTTTATACATTATTCATATTGTTTCATATTGTTTCTTTCTGTTCATATTCAAATAAAAGCCTAAACCTTAATGTATCAATCCAACATTACAAATACTATAGTCTACCTATTTAAATATCTTAAGAGTTATTTGAGACTGAAGCAAAATAAACACATAATAAGCAATAATGAATAAATAGATTGGGTGTTTTGGGGTGTTGAGCTGGGAGATACAATTGTATTTGCTTTTATTTAGTATGAAAACTGCTCCTTGGATAAAGGCAGCCGGTAAATAATAATAATAACAATAATAATAATAAATAATCATAATATTAATCATAGGTCATCCAGTTATCGATTGTAGTATGCAATGAGAGTAATAATATGCAACTAAATTAAGAAATACTAACTTATTGTTGAATAGCTACAGTATAAAAAGATAATAAATTAATTACAAAGGATAATTTCTGAAAGACAATATTTAAACTGTTGATTATATAGAGTTGTTAACTACAAGTAGCCTACTAGGCTAGTACATGTCTAGCACCTGAACATGTCTCGTCTTAAAAAATGTTATCGTGGTAAGGTCATCAGGCAAGTTAGTACCACAGCGTCTTCATTAACACATCCCTTTTTAAACTGCTTTAATAATACATAGATAGGTATATAACGTCTAAATGGCAATAGATTGTCTATTTGTCTAACCTGCCTTTTATACATTTAACATGTTTTTGGTCACATGACAATAGAAAGACATACAACAATAAAGTGTTATGATCGATAGTAAAAACATCTCACATGCTGTCCCTAAATGAAAATGTTTAATTGCTTTATTGACCATATGCTTTTACTAATAATTATTGTAAGACAACCCATATTAGAACTATTACTTGTAGGGAAAAAGACATAATAATTCTACTTACAAGACAGGGGGCCCAGCTGAGAGGAGATATTTTCCCTTGACCTATTTAGAGGTCTGGTTGAATGTGTTAAATTGTTTATATTTCAGGTTAATAGAATGATTGTATTGGGAAGTGAAACTGTTGCTGGAATATGTTTTCGGTGCAAAATCTAAATGCAGAGATTACAGTTTTCTCAATTGTTAAAGGTAAATAAGCAGGCAGGTGACAGAAGCAGTAAAAATAAACTCACAGGTAGCTGTGGTGGTTAGGGTTCATGCTCCCATCATCCTCCTGAAACATCTCATTGGGTTTTACATTTCACCACAACCCACTGGTCCATAGCAACACTCTTTCTATTCAATTGATTATTATTTATTTATTTATTTATTTATTTATTTATTTATTTTTTAACACAAGGGTACGTTTTGATCAAAACCTAAAGTTAATGAGACAATATGGTGTATGGCAAGGCTGCAAATCTAAACACCATCATGCAGATAATTCTTTCTATTTTATTTATTTATTTATTTGGGTTGTATTATTTGTCATCCTTAAAAATCCTTTGGTATATTGATAATTTACCCCTAATCCATGCACTGTGTCTAAAAATAGTTTTTTGCTGCTGTGCTTAAGACCAAGCATTCAACTTTCAAGTGGTTCTAAGAATTCCAACTACTTGCTAAATTCGGTGTAAATGGATCTCAATAAAGAGGGTGAATAAAGGAAACTCAATGACCGGCTGTTCCAGCCCCGGTCCCAGACAAGACGTCTGCTAATGTAGTAGATCATAAAGTTGCTATCCAAAAGGTTTTACACCTAGCAAATTATTTTCTGGGTCAACTTCCTCTAACAAATGCTATCTGTGTTTTTTAGTCCCCCAGTTGTTTCACTCTGCTCATAAGGTGTAAATTCATATATATATATATATATATATATATATATATATATATATATATATATATAAGCAACTCAGACTTTAGGTAAGAGACCCAAAATGCACATTTACATAATTAAAATAGCCTGTAACAGAATGATCCAAATATCCTCAGGAAGAGGGTGCTTAGAGTTGTTTAAATCTGTGTTTGTCAATTTGGCAAACAATGAATCAAGTATATTTACAAACTAACTATTCCAAAGAATGTTACTGTTCTTTAAAAATCCAATCTAAATTATTATTATTTATTTCTTAGCAGACGTCCTTATCCAGGGCAACTTACAATTGTTACAAGATATCACATTATTTTTTATATACAATTACCCATTTATACAGTTTGGTTTTTACTGGAGCAATCTAGGTAAAGTACCTTGCTCAAGGGTACAGTAGCAGTGTCCCCGACCAGGGATTGAACCCACGACCGTCCGGTCAAGAGTCCAGAGCCCTAACCACTACTCCACACTGCTGCCCTAGCACTGTGATTATTTATTTTATTTTTTATTTTTATTTTTTACCTTAACGTCTAAAAGTGTACAAATATTTTCTTCAAAATGTAAGCTTATAAATCTGCGGGATAACTTTGGGGTTTAAAAGTGGTTGTCTTACCATATATCATCTGTTAAGATGCATAGCTTTCTTGACATGGAGGTAAACAATTCAAAGAATGAATGCTTACAGAATGATTCTTTTTACTTCCAGGGAGGGAGGTGTGACCATGTTCGGAACAGCCTGTCATTGAGTTTCCTTTATTCACCCTCTTTATTGAGATCCATTTACACCGAATTTAGCAAGTAGTTGGAATTCTTAGAACCACTTGAAAGTTGAATGCTTGGTCTTAAGCACAGCAGCAAAAAACTATTTTTAGACACAGTGCATGGATTAGGGGTAAATTATCAATATACCAAAGGATTTTTAAGGATGACAAATAATACAACCCAAATAAATAAATAAATAAAATAGAAAGAATTATCTGCATGATGGTGTTTAGATTTGCAGCCTTGCCATACACCATATTGTCTCATTAACTTTAGGTTTTGATCAAAACGTACCCTTGTGTTAAAAAATAAATAAATAAATAAATAAATAAATAAATAAATAATAATCAATTGAATAGAAAGAGTGTTGCTATGGACCAGTGGGTTGTGGTGAAATGTAAAACCCAATGAGATGTTTCAGGAGGATGATGGGAGCATGAACCCTAACCACCACAGCTACCTGTGAGTTTATTTTTACTGCTTCTGTCACCTGCCTGCTTATTTACCTTTAACAATTGAGAAAACTGTAATCTCTGCATTTAGATTTTGCACCGAAAACATATTCCAGCAACAGTTTCACTTCCCAATACAATCATTCTATTAACCTGAAATATAAACAATTTAACACATTCAACCAGACCTCTAAATAGGTCAAGGGAAAATATCTCCTCTCAGCTGGGCCCCCTGTCTTGTAAGTAGAATTATTATGTCTTTTTCCCTACAAGTAATAGTTCTAATATGGGTTGTCTTACAATAATTATTAGTAAAAGCATATGGTCAATAAAGCAATTAAACATTTTCATTTAGGGACAGCATGTGAGATGTTTTTACTATCGATCATAACACTTTATTGTTGTATGTCTTTCTATTGTCATGTGACCAAAAACATGTTAAATGTATAAAAGGCAGGTTAGACAAATAGACAATCTATTGCCATTTAGACGTTATATACCTATCTATGTATTATTAAAGCAGTTTAAAAAGGGATGTGTTAATGAAGACGCTGTGGTACTAACTTGCCTGATGACCTTACCACGATAACATTTTTTAAGACGAGACATGTTCAGGTGCTAGACATGTACTAGCCTAGTAGGCTACTTGTAGTTAACAACTCTATATAATCAACAGTTTAAATATTGTCTTTCAGAAATTATCCTTTGTAATTAATTTATTATCTTTTTATACTGTAGCTATTCAACAATAAGTTAGTATTTCTTAATTTAGTTGCATATTATTACTCTCATTGCATACTACAATCGATAACTGGATGACCTATGATTAATATTATGATTATTTATTATTATTATTGTTATTATTATTATTTACCGGCTGCCTTTATCCAAGGAGCAGTTTTCATACTAAATAAAAGCAAATACAATTGTATCTCCCAGCTCAACACCCCAAAACACCCAATCTATTTATTCATTATTGCTTATTATGTGTTTATTTTGCTTCAGTCTCAAATAACTCTTAAGATATTTAAATAGGTAGACTATAGTATTTGTAATGTTGGATTGATACATTAAGGTTTAGGCTTTTATTTGAATATGAACAGAAAGAAACAATATGAAACAATATGAATAATGTATAAAGACAGCAGATATCTGAACCTGCTTCTGAACAAGATAAACCTATACCTTATTTTTAACAGTAAAACATAAGCAAATAGTAGTTCTGGATTCCTATACTGTACATGTTTGATATGCATCAAATAAAAATAACCATGTCCCCAACGTTACATAAGATTTTTTGGTACCGACTGGTGTCAAAGAAACCTTTTCTTTCATAATAATACATCACAAAGTACCATTTGTAACACTTTGGGAAGTTTAAACAGACAGTAGACTACAATTATTATTATTATTATTATTTATTTCTTAGCAGACGCCCTTATCCACGGCGACTTACAATCGTAATCTACTATACAATCTACTATTATTATTCAAATATACACATAACTCTTCTCCTTGTTTCCCTCTTTATTTTTGTGGCTCTGGCATAGGACCAGTAAGTGGTATATAATCAGAATATGGTATGTGTACCGCAACTTGACCTGTGTAACGTCAGAAAATGGGACGCTGTCCTTGCTTTGATTGACTACTGCATAAGTCACTAAGAACAAGCCAAATTATAGTTCAACTCCCAAATCCTAGATGTTTACAATGTAACCCTATTTGTTGCTCATCAGTTAAACTCACATACATTTGATGAATAGTGAAATATTATATAAAAATTACTTTAAGGGACCAACTCAGTACATCGTACCGCTTTCAGGTGGACATTTGCTTGTTTTCTGAGCTAAAATCATTTACACATACCCTGGTCAAGCGCAGTACAAGGTGGACCATTTTTAAACACCTACCCCCAAAATAACACCGACCCGGTGTTACAAACCTACCAAACATAACAATTTGGGGGGAATATGAAGTTAAACAAATCTACGCATCAATCCATTATTAAATAATTAAAGTATGTATGACATAAAGTATGGATATTTTTAACACAAACTTTGGGGCGACCTGTCATATTCTGACATTCACAATACCGGGCAGCATTTAATTATTTTGTATATGAATAAATTCAATTTAATGAGAGCTCAACATTAAAGAGTGTATACAATAATTTAAAGAACTAAGGCATTCTGGGCGTATAGATATCTGCGTTTATCATGTAAATAAGGATGTATTTATTTATGTATTTATTGACACCTAAGGTTCAAACCTGTATATATCCAGAATATGAACAGAAAGAAACAATATGAAACAATATGAATAATGTATAAAGACAGCAGATATCTGAACCTGCTTCTGAACAAGATAAATCTATACCTTATTTTTAACAGTAAAACATAAGCAAATAGTAGTTCTGTATTCCTATACTGTACATGTTTGATATGCATCAAATAAAAATAACCATGTCCCCAACGTTACATAAGATTTTTTGGTACCGACTGGTGTCAAAGAAACCTTTTCTTTCATAATAATACATGACAAAGTACCATTTGTAACACTTTGGGAAGTTTAAACAGACAGTAGACTACAATATACTATCATTATTCAAATATACACATAACTGTTCTCCTTGTTTCCCTCTTTATTTTTGTGGCTCTGGCATAGGACCAGTAAGTGGTATATAATCAGAATATGGTATGTGTACCGCAACTTGACCTGTGTAACGTCAGAAAATGGGACGCTGTCCTTGCTTTGATTGACTACTGCATAAGTCACTAAGAACAAGCCAAATTATAGTTCATCTCCCAAATCCTAGATGTTTACAATGTAACCCTATTTGGTGCTCATCAGTTAAACTCACATACATTTGATGAATAGTGAAATATTATATAAAAATTACTTTAAGGGACCAACTCAGTACATCATACCCCTTTCAGGTGGACATTTGCTTGTTTTCTGAGCTAAAATCATTTACACATACCCTGGTCAAGCGCAGTACAAGGTGTACCATTTTTAAACACCTACCCCCAAAATAACACCGACCCGGTGTTACAAACCTACCAACATAACAATTTGGGGGGAATATGAAGTTAAACAAATCTACGCATCAATCCATTATTAAAAAATTAAAGTATGTATAACTTAAAGTATGGATATTTTTAACACAAACTTTGGGGCGACCTGTCATATTCTGACATTCACAATACCGGGGAGCATTTAATTATTTTGTATATAAATAAATTCAATTTAATGAGAGCTCAACAATAAAGAGTGTTTACAATAATTTAAAGAAATAAGGCATTCTGGGCGTATAGATATCTGTGTTTATCATGTAAATAAGGATGTATTTATTTATGTAATTATTGACACCTAAGGTTCAAACCTGTATATCCACATGCATTAAAAAAATAAAACATAACACCTGGAACACATTGTAAAAGCATATTGTAATTATGTTCAGTAAAATAACACATTGAAAACGTATCTATAAAGGAGGAGTTTCTAATTTAAGGTACATGATGACTGCACCTATCATCTCACAAATACCAGGGTTTGTTCATGATTCTTAAATACACAAAGTAAAAATAATGCACTTGTGTTTTTTGGGTGTATATAGAGCGTACCAAATATTGTAAAACATGTACCTCAAGAAAATAAATCCACAATAAAGTATTGGAGACTGGCCCCATTTCTTTGGAAAGATATAGGCAGGTTCACCAGACCACTCCCCTGAAGAAAGGGATGTCCCTCATTTCAGAAAAGATCTTTGGTTAGAGCTGGGGTCTCTCTCTCTAAAAAGCTGTTCCGTGCCTTTTTCAGGGAATCTAAATACATTACAAAAACCGTAGGCCTTATTCTTTAGTGGAATGCTATACTTTACTTATATTTTCTTTACTCTATATTTAACATGTTTAGAACATGTTAAACTCTGTTCTGTTTTATTCAGTTATATTCAATTCAATAAGCTTTTATTGGTATGACGAGAATAAACAAGAATTGCAAAAGCAAATACATATACCTGTTTGTTTGTTTATAGTTAAACGTCGGCTTAGTTATTTCTATTTTCTTTACACGGTATTACATGCAAAAAATATTCTTGTATTTTGTTAATGTTCATGTGGTATATTTTTAAAATGTCTTTCATTTTAGCATTTTTTATTTTATTTGCTTCAGGATAAAAATTTAGCTAAGGATAAAATTTTGGCTTTTTAAAAAAAAATAAAAACATACAAACAAACATGATTAAACAGTTTTTGTTTATAGAATTGTTTCCTGGTTTTAATCTTAACGAAAATAAACAATCTCCTTAATGATAATGTTTATTTCCTCCAAATAACCCCTTCAGTTGTATTTATTTAATTTAACCCAAAACTCTAATATACCTATTTGGAAGGCTCTGCATCTCTTAGGCTCTGAAACAGCCCCGCACACATACCGGTCATTTTGGCTCAATGACCTTTGCGCCTTCTGCCTTTCTGGCTAATTTAGACCAGATGTATTCTCCAGTAGCCTGTAAAAAGGGCTGGAGACCCTTCTGGTCAAATGCTGTGTTAACTCATTAGAGTGAATCCTCCGTGTCTCCCTTCACTCTTTTGGGCCCAGACAGGATAGCCTTATCTGATAAAGCCATGCATTCTAAAAACCTCCTTTGACTTCCCCTCACCCATGTGTTGTTCTACCTTGCCTCCATGCTGGGCCTGTGAGCTAGGGCCCTTGGACATCCCTATGATGGGAATACATGAGGACAAAATAAGACCAAGTTTTTGTGCAGTACTTCAAATAAACATTACCATTAAAATGTAAGGATGTAGTTAATGCATACCCTATAAGAAACCTTTCAAATATTTATTGGAAGTATACATGACTTCAAGGCAATGTTGCATTTTTTATTCAACCAAAATACAGAAATGCACATAGGTTAATATGCATTAAAACACACAAACACTTGCACACACCCTTTATTTAGGATATATATATATATATATATATATATATATATATATATATATATATATATATATATATATATATATATAGTTGGTTTAAGAAAACAAAAATGTGAAAGGGCCATATAATCCAACTGGATGGTGAACAAAGTACTCATATAATGGAAAGTGTCTGGGATTTAAACTAAAGAGGGGTTAATGAATACATTTGTAAATGATCATGGGGTGTAAATTAAGGTATAGTAAAAAAATAAAAAGTTTGGTTTAAAATTATTATTATAGGACATATACAATACATTTGGGGCAATAGGACCCTGCAGTCACTGGTGAAAAAATTTCTGTCTAATCTTTTGAAGGCCGCGGTATATTCAAGTGAGATAATCACCTGTTTTCCAAACCCTAAAACTAGACTACGCGACTCCAAGATTGATGATTTTGCAAAAGTATCTTCCTATCTAATTATTACCGGCTTTCAGCACACATATACCCCCAGTCTGTTCATTACGTGTAAAATCGAATGGCACCTATTCTCATGTTATGCCACTAGAGGTCAGTAGCGCTCTATATACTTACCATCTCCTAGGATAGCAGTCGGTCTAGGAATTCCTTAGTTAGAAAACATTAATGTGTAGGTTTGCCCCAGAGATTTTAATAATAAAAGACACTGTGATTAAAGTTATACTCTTGCATCTTGGATCTTGGGTTATTACATTATATATATATATAATGAGTTACCATTGATAATATCTAAAATATAAATTATAAAAGGGGTCATAACATTTGGATGTGCAAACATTAGTTTTAATCAAATTAAAAAACATAACAATGTACAATGCTCCTATAGTTTTAAACAAAAAAAATCGAAACAGTAAAACGTGTTAATGATTGGCCGCAAACCATCAGAATAGTTTGGTTGTGTAGGATTCTGTTGATGATAAAACAACGTACAATCATTCTCTTATTTGCAATATATGACATTTTTCAATTTTATATATTTTTTCTTAAAACCCTTTTTTTAGGGATTTAAACTAAACGAGGGTTTAATGAATACATTTGTAAATGATCGTGGGTTGTTAATTACGGTAAAGTAAAAATAAAAAGCGTGTTTTAAATAATTATATTATTATAGGAGCTATACAATACATTTGGGCTTTAGGACCCAGCAGAGCTTAAACGTATGCGCGTTGAGATAGCCACCTGTTTTCCAAACCCCTGAAAACTAGACTATGCAACTCCAGGATGGATGATATTGCAAAAGTAACAACGTGTATATTTCAATTGTCAAACCCAAACGTAACCACAGGGTTGGGACAGGAAAATGTACAATCAGCAGATTGAAAATTTTCAACACAGTCGGCATGTTTTCAGCACATGCTGACCCACAGCCCTCCAGCCCTCCCTTGTTCATTACGTGTAAAATTGAATGACGCATTTTCTCGCGGAGTGTGTGTTTTGTGCGCATGTGCGGTGTAAAGGAACCGCCCCCATATTTAAGGCACAGAACGAGTTTTTGGAATCATTCAGCTGTTGCAGTTTGAAGAGTGAAGAGGCAATGAGAGGGAGAGAATTCTGGCTGTAGCGTTTTTTGAAAACGGTAAGAGAGCATGAGAGAGAGAGAGAGAGAGAGAGAGAGAGAGCGAGCGAGCACTTTTCAGAAATTGTACTCTGAAAAACACTTCAAGTTTTACTGTATAATGTTTGTTTAAATGGTGAATAAGATGTTTTTTGTTTGTTTTTTCTTTGTTTTTTTAATAATTTCTTTTAAAACTTTCTCTTTTCATTAACTGTCTATATATATATATATAATGTATTTCTGTGACCCCCTTTTTAAAACGCCAAAACACTCCAAGTTTGACTGTATAATGGTTGTTTAAATGCTTTTTAAATGGGGAATAATGTGTTTTCTTTTCTTTTTGTTTTCTTTTTTAATAATTTCCTTTTAAACTTTCTCTTTTCATTAACTGTCTATATATATATATATATAATGTATTTCTGTGACCCCCTTTTTTAAAACGACAAAACACTCCAAGTTTTACTGTGTATAATGTTTGATTACATGCTTTTAAATGGGGAATAATGTGTTTTCTTTTCTTCTTTTTGTTTTTGTTTTTTCTTTATGTTTTTTTAATAATTTCTTTTTAAACTTTTTCTTTTCATTAAGTGTGTCTTATGTAAAAAAAAACAAAACTTTAACGTTGTCTGCACAAAGCATAAGTTAACATAAGCATTTATAAAAACATGGGCATCCCACTATTCCGATTACGTAAATAACATATTAAACATGATTTTTTTTGTCCATATCTTATAAAAAGATGTGCCATAAGTTTATAGGTATATATATATATATATATATATATATATATATATATATATATATATATATATATATAAAAAACCTATATTCAATAAGCATATCTGTCTTGTAACCATCATAAAATCCATGGGCCCCTCATTATATATTCATAATTTCATAAATACACCCCCTAATTATATATTCATAAATTCATAAATACCCGCCCCCTCATTATATATTCATAAATACAACCCCCCCTCATCAATCAAACTTTTGACAGAAGCTATAGTAATATTACTACTGAAGTCATAATGCATTGCAAGTGTTATTAGGGAATGTTGTGCTGTGTTTTCAAGCGCTTCAATGTGACAGCGGGTGCGTTCACGGAGATCAAGAGCAGCCGGAGATCAAGAGCAGCCGCCGCAGGGGAGGGATACCATGGTAAATAGGTTACCTATTTACCATGGTATCTCTCCCCTGGGTGCGTTGTGTTTTGCTGAGCAGGAAAGCAGCGGGCGGGATGGCGAGCTTGTCCTGATGCTCCAACACAAGCTACCTTAAGAGCCGGTACGATGCGGGCAATGGGTAAAGTTCGTCAGGAGTACTGCATAAAAAAAAACGAGTGTCTTGTCGTGGCAGTTGGTGATCAAAGAAATAAAACAAAATAAAATCAATAAATAATAATGTCATAGACTTAAAGTCATACCTTTGAAGTCATAATGCATTGCAAGTGTTATTAGGGAATGTTGTGCTGTGTTTTCAAGTGCTTCAATGTGACAGCGGGTGCGTTCACGGAGATCAAGAGCAGCCGCCGCAGGGGAGGGATACCATGGTAAATAGGTTACCTATTTACCATGGTATCTCTCCCCTGGGTGCGTTGTGTTTTGCTAAGCAGGAAAGCAGCGGGCGGGATGGCGAGCTTGTCCTGCTGCTCCAACACAAGCTACCTTAAGAGCCGGTACGATGCGGTCAATGGGTGAAGTTCGTCAGGAGTACTGCATAAAAAAAAAAAAAAACGAGTGTGTTGTCGTGGCAGTTGGTGATCAAAGAAATAAAACAAAATAAAATCAATAAATAATAATGTCATAGACTTAAAGTCATACCTTTGAAGTCATAATGCATTGCAAGTGTTATTAGGGAATGTTGTGCTGTGTTATCAAGCGCTTCAATGTGACAGCGGGTGCGTTCACGGAGATCAAGAGCAGCCGGAGATCAAGAGAGCAGCCGCCGCAGGGGAGGGATACCATGGTAAATGGTATCTCTCCCCTGGGTGCGTTGTGTTTTGCTGAGCAGGAAAGCAGCGGGCGGGATGGCGAGCTTGTCCTGCTGCTCCAACACAAGCTACCTTAAGAGCCGGTACGATGCGGTCAATGGGTGAAGTTCGTGAGGAGTACTGCATAAAAAAAAAAACGAGTGTGTTGTCGTGGCAGTTGGTGATGAAAGAAATAAAACAAAATAAAATCAATAAATAATAATGTCATAGACTTAAAGTCATACCTTTGAAGTCATAATGCATTGCAAGTGTTATTAGGGAATGTTGTGCTGTGTTTTCAAGCGCTTCAATGTGACAGCGGGTGCGTTCACGGAGATCAAGAGCAGCCGCCGCAGGGGAGGGATACCATGGTAAATAGGTTACCTATTTACCATGGTATCTCTCCCCTGGGTGCGTTGTGTTTTGCTAAGCAGGAAAGCAGCGGGCGGGATGGCGAGCTTGTCCTGCTGCTCCAACACAAGCTACCTTAAGAGCCGGTACGATGCGGTCAATGGGTGAAGTTCGTGAGGAGTACTGCATAAAAAAAAAAACGAGTGTGTTGTCGTGGCAGTTGGTGATGAAAGAAATAAAACAAAATAAAATCAATAAATAATAATGTCATAGACTTAAAGTCATACCTTTGAAGTCATAATGCATTGCAAGTGTTATTAGGGAATGTTGTGCTGTGTTTTCAAGCGCTTCAATGTGACAGCGGGTGCGTTCACGGAGATCAAGAGCAGCCGCCGCAGGGGAGGGATACCATGGTAAATAGGTCTATTTACCATGGTATCTCTCCCCTGGGTGCGTTGTGTTTTGCTGAGCAGGAAAGCAGCGGGCGGGATGGCGAGCTTGTCCTGCTGCTCCAACACAAGCTACCTTAAGAGCCGGTACGATGCGGTCAATGGGTGAAGTTCGTGAGGAGTACTGCATAAAAAAAAAAAAACGAGTGTGTTGTCGTGGCAGTTGGTGATCAAAGAAATAAAACAAAATAAAATCAATAAATAATAATGTCATAGACTTAAAGTCATACCTTTGAAGTCATAATGCATTGCAAGTGTTATTAGGGAATGTTGTGCTGTGTTTTCAAGCGCTTCAATGTGACAGCGGGTGCGTTCAAGGAGATCAAGAGCAGCCGGAGATCAAGAGCAGCCGCCGCAGGGGAGGGATACCATGGTAAATAGGTTACCTATTTACCATGGTATCTCTCCCCTGGGTGCGTTGTGTTTTGCTGAGCAGGAAAGCAGCGGGCGGGATGGCGAGCATGTCCTGCTGCTCCAACACAAGCTACCTTAAGAGCCGGTACGATGCGGGCAATGGGTAAAGTTCGTCAGGAGTACTGCATAAAAAAAACGAGTGTGTTGTCGTGGCAGTTGGTGATCAAAGAAATAAAACAAAATAAAATCAATAAATAATAATGTCATAGACTTAAAGTCATACCTTTGAAGTCATAATGCATTGCAAGTGTTATTAGGGAATGTTGTGCTGTGTTTTCAAGCGCTTCAATGTGACAGCGGGTGCGTTCACGGAGATCAAGAGCAGCCGCCGCAGGGGAGGGATACCATGGTAAAAAGGTTACCTATTTACCATGGTATCTCTCCCCTGGGTGCGTTGTGTTTTGCTAAGCAGGAAAGCAGCGGGCGGGATGGCGAGCTTGTCCTGCTGCTCCAACACAAGCTACCTTAAGAGCCGGTACGATGCGGTCAATAGGTGAAGTTCGTCAGGAGTACTGCATAAAAAAAAAAAAACGAGTGTGTTGTCGTGGCAGTTGGTGATCAAAGAAATAAAACAAAATAAAATCAATAAATAATAATGTCATAGACTTAAAGTCATACCTTTGAAGTCATAATGCATTGCAAGTGTTATTAGGGAATGTTGTGCTGTGTTTTCAAGCGCTTCAATGTGACAGCGGGTGCGTTCACGGAGATCAAGAGCAGCCGGAGATCAAGAGAGCAGCCGCCGCAGGGGAGGGATACCATGGTAAATAGGTTACCTATTTACCATGGTATCTCTCCCCTGGGTGCGTTGTGTTTTGCTGAGCAGGAAAGCAGCGGGCGGGATGGCGAGCTTGTCCTCCTGCTCCAACACAAGCTACCTTAAGAGCCGGTACGATGCGGTCAATGGGTGAAGTTCGTGAGGAGTACTGCATAAAAAAAAAAAAAACGAGTGTGTTGTCGTGGCAGTTGGTGATCAAAGAAATAAAACAAAATAAAATCAATAAATAATAATGTCATAGACTTAAAGTCATACCTTTGAAGTCATAATGCATTGCAAGTGTTATTAGGGAATGTTGTGCTGTGTTTTCAAGCGCTTCAATGTGACAGCGGGTGCGTTCACGGAGATCAAGAGCAGCCGGAGATCAAGAGCAGCCGCCGCAGGGGAGGGATACCATGGTAAATAGGTTACCTATTTACCATGGTATCTCTCCCCTGGGTGCGTTGTGTTTTGCTAAGCAGGAAAGCAGCGGGCGGGATGGCGAGCTTGTCCTGCTGCTCCAACACAAGCTACCTTAAGAGCCGGTACGATGCGGTCAATGGGTGAAGTTCGTCAGGAGTACTGCATAAAAAAAAAAACGAGTGTGTTGTCGTGGCAGTTGGTGATCAAAGAAATAAAACAAAATAAAATCAATAAATAATAATGTCATAGACTTAAAGTCATACCTTTGAAGTCATAATGCATTGCAAGTGTTATTAGGGAATGTTGTGCTGTGTTTTCAAGCGCTTCAATGTGACAGCGGGTGCGTTCACGGAGATCAAGAGCAGCCGGAGATCAAGAGAGCAGCCGCCGCAGGGGAGGGATACCATGGTAAATAGGTTACCTATTTACCATGGTATCTCTCCCCTGGGTGCGTTGTGTTTTGCTGAGCAGGAAAGCAGCGGGCGGGATGGCGAGCTTGTCCTGCTGCTCCAACACAAGCTACCTTAAGAGCCGGTACGATGCGGTCAATGGGTGAAGTTCGTGAGGAGTACTGCATAAAAAAAAAAAAACGAGTGTGTTGTCGTGGCAGTTGGTGATCAAAGAAATAAAACAAAATAAAATCAATAAATAATAATGTCATAGACTTAAAGTCATACCTTTGAAGTCATAATGCATTGCAAGTGTTATTAGGGAATGTTGTGCTGTGTTTTCAAGCGCTTCAATGTGACAGCGGGTGCGTTCAAGGAGATCAAGAGCAGCCGGAGATCAAGAGCAGCCGCCGCAGGGGAGGGATACCATGGTAAATAGGTTACCTATTTACCATGGTATCTCTCCCCTGGGTGCGTTGTGTTTTGCTGAGCAGGAAAGCAGCGGGCGGGATGGCGAGCATGTCCTGCTGCTCCAACACAAGCTACCTTAAGAGCCGGTACGATGCGGGCAATGGGTAAAGTTCGTCAGGAGTACTGCATAAAAAAAACGAGTGTGTTGTCGTGGCAGTTGGTGATCAAAGAAATAAAACAAAATAAAATCAATAAATAATAATGTCATAGACTTAAAGTCATACCTTTGAAGTCATAATGCATTGCAAGTGTTATTAGGGAATGTTGTGCTGTGTTTTCAAGCGCTTCAATGTGACAGCGGGTGCGTTCACGGAGATCAAGAGCAGCCGCCGCAGGGGAGGGATACCATGGTAAAAAGGTTACCTATTTACCATGGTATCTCTCCCCTGGGTGCGTTGTGTTTTGCTAAGCAGGAAAGCAGCGGGCGGGATGGCGAGCTTGTCCTGCTGCTCCAACACAAGCTACCTTAAGAGCCGGTACGATGCGGTCAATAGGTGAAGTTCGTCAGGAGTACTGCATAAAAAAAAAAAAACGAGTGTGTTGTCGTGGCAGTTGGTGATCAAAGAAATAAAACAAAATAAAATCAATAAATAATAATGTCATAGACTTAAAGTCATACCTTTGAAGTCATAATGCATTGCAAGTGTTATTAGGGAATGTTGTGCTGTGTTTTCAAGCGCTTCAATGTGACAGCGGGTGCGTTCACGGAGATCAAGAGCAGCCGGAGATCAAGAGCAGCCGCCGCAGGGGAGGGATACCATGGTAAATAGGTTACCTATTTACCATGGTATCTCTCCCCTGGGTGCGTTGTGTTTTGCTAAGCAGGAAAGCAGCGGGCGGGATGGCGAGCTTGTCCTGCTGCTCCAACACAAGCTACCTTAAGAGCCGGTACGATGCGGTCAATGGGTGAAGTTCGTCAGGAGTACTGCATAAAAAAAAAAACGAGTGTGTTGTCGTGGCAGTTGGTGATCAAAGAAATAAAACAAAATAAAATCAATAAATAATAATGTCATAGACTTAAAGTCATACCTTTGAAGTCATAATGCATTGCAAGTGTTATTAGGGAATGTTGTGCTGTGTTTTCAAGCGCTTCAATGTGACAGCAGGTGCGTTCACGGAGATCAAGAGCAGCCGCCGCAGGGGAGGGATACCATGGTAAATAGGTTACCTATTTACCATGGTATCTCTCCCCTGGGTGCGTTGTGTTTTGGTGAGCAGGAAAGCAGCGGGCGGGATGGCGAGCTTGTCCTGCTGCTCCAACACAAGCTACCTTAAGTGCCGGTACGATGCGGTCAATGGGTGGTTCGTCAGGAGTACTGCATAAAAAAAAAAACGAGTGTGTTGTCGTGGCAGTTGGTGATCAAAGAAATAAAACAAAATAAAATCAATAAATAATAATGTCATAGACTTAAAGTCATACCTTTGAAGTCATAATGCATTGCAAGTGTTATTAGGGAATGTTGTGCTGTGTTTTCAAGCGCTTCAATGTGACAGCGGGTGCGTTCACGGAGATCAAGAGCAGCCGCCGCAGGGGAGGGATACCATGGTAAATAGGTTACCTATTTACCATGGTATCTCTCCCCTGGGTGCGTTGTGTTTTGCTAAGCAGGAAAGCAGCGGGCGGGATGGCGAGCTTGTCCTGCTGCTCCAACACAAGCTACCTTAAGAGCCGGTACGATGCGGTCAATGGGTGAAGTTCGTCAGGAGTACTGCATAAAAAAAAAAAAACGAGTGTGTTGTCGTGGCAGTTGGTGATCAAAGAAATAAAACAAAATAAAATCAATAAATAATAATGTCATAGACTTAAAGTCATACCTTTGAAGTCATAATGCATTGCAAGTGTTATTAGGGAATGTTGTGCTGTGTTTTCAAGCGCTTCAATGTGACAGCGGGTGCGTTCACGGAGATCAAGAGCAGCCGCCGCAGGGGAGGGATACCATGGTAAATAGGTCTATTTACCATGGTATCTCTCCCCTGTGTGCGTTGTGTTTTGGTGAGCAGGAAAGCAGCGGGCGGGATGGCGAGCTTGTCCTGCTGCTCCAACACAAGCTACCTTAAGAGCCGGTATGATGCGGTCAATGGGTGAAGTTCGTCAGGAGTACTGCATAAAAAAAAAAAACAAGTGTGTTGTCGTGGCAGTTGGTGATCAAAGAAATAAAACAAAATAAAATCAATAAATAATAATGTCATAGACTTAAAGTCATACCTTTGAAGTCATAATGCATTGCAAGTGTTATTAGGGAATGTTGTGCTGTGTTTTCAAGCGCTTCAATGTGACAGCGGGTGCGTTCACGGAGATCAAGAGCAGCCGCCGCAGGGGAGAGATACCATGGTAAATAGACCTATTTACCATGGTATCTCTCCCCTGGGTGCGTTGTGTTTTGGTGAGCAGGAAAGCAGCGGGCGGGATGGCGAGCTTGTCCTGCTGCTCCAAAACAAGCTACCTTAAGAGCCGGTACGATGCGGGCAATGGGTAAAGTTCGTCAGGAGTACTGCATAAAAAAAAAAAAAACGAGTGTGTTGTCGTGGCAGTTGGTGATCAAAGAAATAAAACAAAATAAAATCAATAAATAATAATGTCATAGACTTAAAGTCATACCTTTGAAGTCATAATGCATTGCAAGTGTTATTAGGGAATTTGTTTTCAAGCGCTTCAATGTGACAGCGGGTGCGTTCACGGAGATCAAGAGCAGTCGGAGATCAAGAGCAGCCGCCGCAGGAGAGGGATACCATGGTAAATAGGTTACCTATTTACCATGGTATCTCTCCCCTGGGTGCGTTGTGTTTTGGTGAGCAGGAAAGCAGCGGGCGGGATGGCGAGCTTGTCCTGCTGCTCCAACACAAGCTACCTTAAGAGCCGGTACGATGCGGTCAATGGGTGAAGTTCGTCAGGAGTACTGCATAAAAAAAAAAAAAACGAGTGTGTTGTCGTGGCAGTTGGTGATCAAAGAAATAAAACAAAATAAAATCAATAAATAATAATGTCATAGACTTAAAGTCATACCTTTGAAGTCATAATGCATTGCAAGTGTTATTAGGGAATGTTGTGCTGTGTTTTCAAGCGCTTCAATGTGACAGCGGGTGCGTTCACGGAGATCAAGAGCAGCCGGAGATCAAGAGCAGCCGCCGCAGGGGAGGGATACCATGGTAAATAGGTTACCTATTTACCATGGTATCTCTCCCCTGGGTGCGTTGTGTTTTGCTAAGCAGGAAAGCAGCGGGCGGGATGGCGAGCTTGTCCTGCTGCTCCAACACAAGCTACCTTAAGAGCCGGTACGATGCGGTCAATGGGTGAAGTTCGTCAGGAGTACTGCATAAAAAAAAAAACGAGTGTGTTGTCGTGGCAGTTGGTGATCAAAGAAATAAAACAAAATAAAATCAATAAATAATAATGTCATAGACTTAAAGTCATACCTTTGAAGTCATAATGCATTGCAAGTGTTATTAGGGAATGTTGTGCTGTGTTTTCAAGCGCTTCAATGTGACAGCAGGTGCGTTCACGGAGATCAAGAGCAGCCGCCGCAGGGGAGGGATACCATGGTAAATAGGTTACCTATTTACCATGGTATCTCTCCCCTGGGTGCGTTGTGTTTTGGTGAGCAGGAAAGCAGCGGGCGGGATGGCGAGCTTGTCCTGCTGCTCCAACACAAGCTACCTTAAGTGCCGGTACGATGCGGTCAATGGGTGGTTCGTCAGGAGTACTGCATAAAAAAAAAAACGAGTGTGTTGTCGTGGCAGTTGGTGATCAAAGAAATAAAACAAAATAAAATCAATAAATAATAATGTCATAGACTTAAAGTCATACCTTTGAAGTCATAATGCATTGCAAGTGTTATTAGGGAATGTTGTGCTGTGTTTTCAAGCGCTTCAATGTGACAGCGGGTGCGTTCACGGAGATCAAGAGCAGCCGCCGCAGGGGAGGGATACCATGGTAAATAGGTTACCTATTTACCATGGTATCTCTCCCCTGGGTGCGTTGTGTTTTGCTAAGCAGGAAAGCAGCGGGCGGGATGGCGAGCTTGTCCTGCTGCTCCAACACAAGCTACCTTAAGAGCCGGTACGATGCGGTCAATGGGTGAAGTTCGTCAGGAGTACTGCATAAAAAAAAAAAAACGAGTGTGTTGTCGTGGCAGTTGGTGATCAAAGAAATAAAACAAAATAAAATCAATAAATAATAATGTCATAGACTTAAAGTCATACCTTTGAAGTCATAATGCATTGCAAGTGTTATTAGGGAATGTTGTGCTGTGTTTTCAAGCGCTTCAATGTGACAGCGGGTGCGTTCACGGAGATCAAGAGCAGCCGCCGCAGGGGAGGGATACCATGGTAAATAGGTCTATTTACCATGGTATCTCTCCCCTGTGTGCGTTGTGTTTTGGTGAGCAGGAAAGCAGCGGGCGGGATGGCGAGCTTGTCCTGCTGCTCCAACACAAGCTACCTTAAGAGCCGGTATGATGCGGTCAATGGGTGAAGTTCGTCAGGAGTACTGCATAAAAAAAAAAAACAAGTGTGTTGTCGTGGCAGTTGGTGATCAAAGAAATAAAACAAAATAAAATCAATAAATAATAATGTCATAGACTTAAAGTCATACCTTTGAAGTCATAATGCATTGCAAGTGTTATTAGGGAATGTTGTGCTGTGTTTTCAAGCGCTTCAATGTGACAGCGGGTGCGTTCACGGAGATCAAGAGCAGCCGCCGCAGGGGAGGGATACCATGGTAAATAGACCTATTTACCATGGTATCTCTCCCCTGGGTGCGTTGTGTTTTGGTGAGCAGGAAAGCAGCGGGCGGGATGGCGAGCTTGTCCTGCTGCTCCAAAACAAGCTACCTTAAGAGCCGGTACGATGCGGGCAATGGGTAAAGTTCGTCAGGAGTACTGCATAAAAAAAAAAAAAACGAGTGTGTTGTCGTGGCAGTTGGTGATCAAAGAAATAAAACAAAATAAAATCAATAAATAATAATGTCATAGACTTAAAGTCATACCTTTGAAGTCATAATGCATTGCAAGTGTTATTAGGGAATTTGTTTTCAAGCGCTTCAATGTGACAGCGGGTGCGTTCACGGAGATCAAGAGCAGTCGGAGATCAAGAGCAGCCGCCGCAGGAGAGGGATACCATGGTAAATAGGTTACCTATTTACCATGGTATCTCTCCCCTGGGTGCGTTGTGTTTTGGTGAGCAGGAAAGCAGCGGGCGGGATGGCGAGCTTGTCCTGCTGCTCCAACACAAGCTACCTTAAGAGCCGGTACGATGCGGTCAATGGGTGAAGTTCGTCAGGAGTACTGCATAAAAAAAAAAAAAACGAGTGTGTTGTCGTGGCAGTTGGTGATCAAAGAAATAAAACAAAATAAAATCAATAAATAATAATGTCATAGACTTAAAGTCATACCTTTGAAGTCATAATGAATTGCAAGTGTTATTAGGGAATGTTGTGCTGTGTTTTCAAGCGCTTCAATGTGACAGCGGGTGCGTTCACGGAGATCAAGAGCAGCCGCCGCAGGGGAGGGATACCATGGTAAATAGGTTACCTATTTCCCATGGTATCTCTCCCCTGGGTGCGTTGTGTTTTGCTGAGCAGGAAAGCAGCGGGCGGGATGGCGAGCTTGTCCTGCTGCTCCAACACAAGCTACCTTAAGAGCCGGTAGGATGCGGTCAATGGGTGAAGTTCGTGAGGAGTACTGCATAAAAAAAAAAAAACGAGTGTGTTGTCGTGGCAGTTGGTGATCAAAGAAATAAAACAAAATAAAATCAATAAATAATAATGTCATAGACTTAAAGTCATACCTTTGAAGTCATAATGCATTGCAAGTGTTATTAGGGAATGTTGTGCTGTGTTTTCAAGCGCTTCAATGTGACAGCGGGTGCGTTCACGGAGATCAAGAGCAGCCGCCGCAGGGGAGGGATACCATGGTAAATAGGTTACCTATTTCCCATGGTATCTCTCCCCTGGGTGCGTTGTGTTTTGCTGAGCAGGAAAGCAGCGGGCGGGATGGCGAGCTTGTCCTGCTGCTCCAACACAAGCTACCTTAAGAGCCGGTAGGATGCGGTCAATGGGTGAAGTTCGTGAGGAGTACTGCATAAAAAAAAAAAAAACGAGTGTGTTGTCGTGGCAGTTGGTGATCAAAGAAATAAAACAAAATAAAATCAATAAATAATAATGTCATAGACTTAAAGTCATACCTTTGAAGTCATAATGCATTGCAAGTGTTATTAGGGAATGTTGTGCTGTGTTTTCAAGCGCTTCAATGTGACAGCGGGTGCGTTCACGGAGATCAAGAGCAGCCGGAGATCAAGAGCAGCCGCCGCAGGGGAGGGATACCATGGTAAATAGGTTACCTATTTACCATGGTATCTCTCCCCTGGGTGCGTTGTGTTTTGGTGAGCAGGAAAGCAGCGGGCGGGATGGCGAGCTTGTCCTGCTGCTCCAACACAAGCTACCTTAAGAGCCGGTACGATGCGGGCAATGGGTAAAGTTCGTCAGGAGTACTGCATAAAAAAAAACGAGTGTGTTGTCGTGGCAGTTGGTGATCAAAGAAATAAAACAAAATAAAATCAATAAATAATAATGTCATAGACTTAAAGTCATACCTTTGAAGTCATAATGCATTGCAAGTGTTATTAGGGAATGTTGTGCTGTGTTTTCAAGCGCTTCAATGTGACAGCGGGTGCGTTCACGGAGATCAAGAGCAGCCGCCGCAGGGGAGGGATACCATGGTAAATAGGTTACCTATTTCCCATGGTATCTCTCCCCTGGGTGCGTTGTGTTTTGCTGAGCAGGAAAGCAGCGGGCGGGATGGCGAGCTTGTCCTGCTGCTCCAACACAAGCTACCTTAAGAGCCGGTTGGATGCGGTCAATGGGTGAAGTTCGTGAGGAGTACTGCATAAAAAAAAAAAAAACGAGTGTGTTGTCGTGGCAGTTGGTGATCAAAGAAATAAAACAAAATAAAATCAATAAATAATAATGTCATAGACTTAAAGTCATACCTTTGAAGTCATAATGCATTGCAAGTGTTATTAGGGAATGTTGTGCTGTGTTTTCAAGCGCTTCAATGTGACAGCGGGTGCGTTCACGGAGATCAAGAGCAGCCGGAGATCAAGAGCAGCCGCCGCAGGGGAGGGATACCATGGTAAATAGGTTACCTATTTACCATGGTATCTCTCCCCTGGGTGCGTTGTGTTTTGCTAAGCAGGAAAGCAGCGGGCGGGATGGCGAGCTTGTCCTGCTGCTCCAACACAAGCTACCTTAAGAGCCGGTACGATGCGGTCAATGGGTGAAGTTCGTCAGGAGTACTGCATAAAAAAAAACAAAAAACGAGTGTGTTGTCGTGGCAGTTGGTGATCAAAGAAATAAAACAAAATAAAATCAATAAATAATAATGTCATAGACTTAAAGTCATACCTTTGAAGTCATAATGCATTGCAAGTGTTATTAGGGAATGTTGTGCTGTGTTTTCAAGCGCTTCAATGTGACAGCGGGTGCGTTCACGGAGATCAAGAGCAGCCGCCGCAGGGGAGGGATACCATGGTAAATAGACCTATTTACCATGGTATCTCTCCCCTGGGTGCGTTGTGTTTTGGTGAGCAGGAAAGCAGCGGGCGGGATGGCGAGCTTGTCCTGCTGCTCCAACACAAGCTACCTTAAGAGCCGGTACGATGCGGGCAATGGGTAAAGTTCGTCAGGAGTACTGCATAAAATAAAAAAAAACGAGTGTGTTGTCGTGGCAGTTGGTGATCAAAGAAATAAAACAAAATAAAATCAATAAATAATAATGTCATAGACTTAAAGTCATACCTTTGAAGTCATAATGCATTGCAAGTGTTATTAGGGAATTTGTTTTCAAGCGCTTCAATGTGACAGCGGGTGCGTTCACGGAGATCAAGAGCAGTCGGAGATCAAGAGCAGCCGCCGCAGGAGAGGGATACCATGGTAAATAGGTTACCTATTTACCATGGTATCTCTCCCCTGGGTGCGTTGTGTTTTGGTGAGCAGGAAAGCAGCGGGCGGGATGGCGAGCTTGTCCTGCTGCTCCAACACAAGCTACCTTAAGAGCCGGTACGATGCGGTCAATGGGTGAAGTTCGTCAGGAGTACTGCATAAAAAAAAAAAAAACGAGTGTGTTGTCGTGGCAGTTGGTGATCAAAGAAATAAAACAAAATAAAATCAATAAATAATAATGTCATAGACTTAAAGTCATACCTTTGAAGTCATAATGAATTGCAAGTGTTATTAGGGAATGTTGTGCTGTGTTTTCAAGCGCTTCAATGTGACAGCGGGTGCGTTCACGGAGATCAAGAGCAGCCGCCGCAGGGGAGGGATACCATGGTAAATAGGTTACCTATTTCCCATGGTATCTCTCCCCTGGGTGCGTTGTGTTTTGCTGAGCAGGAAAGCAGCGGGCGGGATGGCGAGCTTGTCCTGCTGCTCCAACACAAGCTACCTTAAGAGCCGGTAGGATGCGGTCAATGGGTGAAGTTCGTGAGGAGTACTGCATAAAAAAAAAAAAACGAGTGTGTTGTCGTGGCAGTTGGTGATCAAAGAAATAAAACAAAATAAAATCAATAAATAATAATGTCATAGACTTAAAGTCATACCTTTGAAGTCATAATGCATTGCAAGTGTTATTAGGGAATGTTGTGCTGTGTTTTCAAGCGCTTCAATGTGACAGCGGGTGCGTTCACGGAGATCAAGAGCAGCCGCCGCAGGGGAGGGATACCATGGTAAATAGGTTACCTATTTCCCATGGTATCTCTCCCCTGGGTGCGTTGTGTTTTGCTGAGCAGGAAAGCAGCGGGCGGGATGGCGAGCTTGTCCTGCTGCTCCAACACAAGCTACCTTAAGAGCCGGTAGGATGCGGTCAATGGGTGAAGTTCGTGAGGAGTACTGCATAAAAAAAAAAAAAACGAGTGTGTTGTCGTGGCAGTTGGTGATCAAAGAAATAAAACAAAATAAAATCAATAAATAATAATGTCATAGACTTAAAGTCATACCTTTGAAGTCATAATGCATTGCAAGTGTTATTAGGGAATGTTGTGCTGTGTTTTCAAGCGCTTCAATGTGACAGCGGGTGCGTTCACGGAGATCAAGAGCAGCCGGAGATCAAGAGCAGCCGCCGCAGGGGAGGGATACCATGGTAAATAGGTTACCTATTTACCATGGTATCTCTCCCCTGGGTGCGTTGTGTTTTGGTGAGCAGGAAAGCAGCGGGCGGGATGGCGAGCTTGTCCTGCTGCTCCAACACAAGCTACCTTAAGAGCCGGTACGATGCGGGCAATGGGTAAAGTTCGTCAGGAGTACTGCATAAAAAAAAACGAGTGTGTTGTCGTGGCAGTTGGTGATCAAAGAAATAAAACAAAATAAAATCAATAAATAATAATGTCATAGACTTAAAGTCATACCTTTGAAGTCATAATGCATTGCAAGTGTTATTAGGGAATGTTGTGCTGTGTTTTCAAGCGCTTCAATGTGACAGCGGGTGCGTTCACGGAGATCAAGAGCAGCCGCCGCAGGGGAGGGATACCATGGTAAATAGGTTACCTATTTCCCATGGTATCTCTCCCCTGGGTGCGTTGTGTTTTGCTGAGCAGGAAAGCAGCGGGCGGGATGGCGAGCTTGTCCTGCTGCTCCAACACAAGCTACCTTAAGAGCCGGTTGGATGCGGTCAATGGGTGAAGTTCGTGAGGAGTACTGCATAAAAAAAAAAAAAACGAGTGTGTTGTCGTGGCAGTTGGTGATCAAAGAAATAAAACAAAATAAAATCAATAAATAATAATGTCATAGACTTAAAGTCATACCTTTGAAGTCATAATGCATTGCAAGTGTTATTAGGGAATGTTGTGCTGTGTTTTCAAGCGCTTCAATGTGACAGCGGGTGCGTTCACGGAGATCAAGAGCAGCCGGAGATCAAGAGCAGCCGCCGCAGGGGAGGGATACCATGGTAAATAGGTTACCTATTTACCATGGTATCTCTCCCCTGGGTGCGTTGTGTTTTGCTAAGCAGGAAAGCAGCGGGCGGGATGGCGAGCTTGTCCTGCTGCTCCAACACAAGCTACCTTAAGAGCCGGTACGATGCGGTCAATGGGTGAAGTTCGTCAGGAGTACTGCATAAAAAAAAACAAAAAACGAGTGTGTTGTCGTGGCAGTTGGTGATCAAAGAAATAAAACAAAATAAAATCAATAAATAATAATGTCATAGACTTAAAGTCATACCTTTGAAGTCATAATGCATTGCAAGTGTTATTAGGGAATGTTGTGCTGTGTTTTCAAGCGCTTCAATGTGACAGCGGGTGCGTTCACGGAGATCAAGAGCAGCCGCCGCAGGGGAGGGATACCATGGTAAATAGGTTACCTATTTACCATGGTATCTCTCCCCTGGGTGCGTTGTGTTTTGCTGAGCAGGAAAGCAGCGGGCGGGATGGCGAGCTTGTCCTGCTGCTCCAACACAAGCTACCTTAAGAGCCGGTACGATGCGGTCAATGGGTGAAGTTCGTGAGGAGTACTGCATAAAAAAAAAAAAACGAGTGTGTTGTCGTGGCAGTTGGTGATCAAAGAAATAAAACAAAATAAAATCAATAAATAATAATGTCATAGACTTAAAGTCATACCTTTGAAGTCATAATGCATTGCAAGTGTTATTAGGGAATGTTGTGCTGTGTTTTCAAGCGCTTCAATGTGACAGCGGGTGCGTTCACGGAGATCAAGAGCAGCCGGAGATCAAGAGCAGCCGCCGCAGGGGAGGGATACCATGGTAAATAGGTTACCTATTTACCATGGTATCTCTCCCCTGGGTGCGTTGTGTTTTGCTGAGCAGGAAAGCAGCGGGCGGGATGGCGAGCTTGTCCTGCTGCTCCAACACAAGCTACCTTAAGAGCCGGTAGGATGCGGTCAATGGGTGAAGTTCGTGAGGATTACTGCATAAAAAAAAAAAAACGAGTGTGTTGTCGTGGCAGTTGGTGATCAAAGAAATAAAACAAAATAAAATCAATAAATAATAATGTCATAGACTTAAAGTCATACCTTTGAAGTCATAATGCATTGCAAGTGTTATTAGGGAATGTTGTGCTGTGTTTTCAAGCGCTTCAATGTGACAGCGGGTGCGTTCACGGAGATCAAGAGCAGCCTCCGCAGGGGAGGGATACCATGGTAAATAGGTCTATTTACCATGGTATCTCTCCCCTGGGTGCGTTGTGTTTTGCTGAGCAGGAAAGCAGCGGCCGGGATGGCGAGCTTGTCCTGCTGCTCCAACACAAGCTACCTTAAGAGCCGGTACGATGCGGTCAATGGGTGAAGTTCGTGAGGAGTACTGCATAAAAAAAAAAAAAAACGAGTGTGTTGTCGTGGCAGTTGGTGATCAAAGAAATAAAACAAAATAAAATCAATAAATAATAATGTCATAGACTTAAAGTCATACCTTTGAAGTCATAATGCATTGCAAGTGTTATTAGGGAATGTTGTGCTGTGTTTTCAAGCGCTTCAATGTGACAGCGGGTGCGTTCACGGAGATCAAGAGCAGCCGGAGATCAAGAGCAGCCGCCGCAGGGGAGGGATACCATGGTAAATAGGTTACCTATTTACCATGGTATCTCTCCCCTGGGTGCGTTGTGTTTTGGTGAGCAGGAAAGCAGCGGGCGGGATGGCGAGCTTGTCCTGCTGCTCCAACACAAGCTACCTTAAGAGCCGGTACGATGCGGGCAATGGGTAAAGTTCGTCAGGAGTACTGCATAAAAAAAAACGAGTGTGTTGTCGTGGCAGTTGGTGATCAAAGAAATAAAACAAAATAAAATCAATAAATAATAATGTCATAGACTTAAAGTCATACCTTTGAAGTCATAATGCATTGCAAGTGTTATTAGGGAATGTTGTGCTGTGTTTTCAAGCGCTTCAATGTGACAGCGGGTGCGTTCACGGAGATCAAGAGCAGCCGGAGATCAAGAGCAGCCTCCGCAGGGGAGGGATACCATGGTAAATAGGTTACCTATTTACCATGGTATCTCTCCCCTGGGTGCGTTGTGTTTTGGTGAGCAGGAAAGCAGCGGGCGGGATGGCGAGCTTGTCCTGCTGCTCCAACACAAGCTACCTTAAGAGCCGGTACGATGCGGTCAATGGGTGGTTCGTCAGGAGTACTGCATAAAAAAAAAAAACGAGTGTGTTGTCGTGGCAGTTGGTGATCAAAGAAATAAAACAAAATAAAATCAATAAATAATAATGTCATAGACTTAAAGTCATACCTTTGAAGTCATAATGCATTGCAAGTGTTATTAGGGAATGTTGTGCTGTGTTTTCAAGCGCTTCAATGTGACAGCGGGTGCGTTCACGGAGATCAAGAGCTGCCGCCGCAGGGGTAACCTATTTACCATGGTATCCCTCCCCTGGGTGCGTTGTGTTTTGCTGAGCAGGAAAGCAGCGGGCGGGATGGCGAGCTTGTCCTGCTGCTCCAACACAAGCTACCTTAAGAGCCGGTACGATGCGGGCAATGGGTAAAGTTCGTCAGGAGTACTGCATAAAAAAAAACGAGTGTGTTGTCGTGGCAGTTGGTGATCAAAGAAATAAAACAAAATAAAATCAATAAATAATAATGTCATAGACTTAAAGTCATACCTTTGAAGTCATAATGCATTGCAAGTGTTATTAGGGAATGTTGTGCTGTGTTTTCAAGCGCTTCAATGTGACAGCGGGTGCGTTCACGGAGATCAAGAGCAGCCGCCGCAGGGGAGGGATACCATGGTAAATAGGTTACCTATTTACCATGGTATCTCTCCCCTGGGTGCGTTGTGTTTTGCTGAGCAGGAAAGCAGCGGGCGGGATGGCGAGCTTGTCCTGCTGCTCCAACACAAGCTACCTTAAGAGCCGGTACGATGCGGTCAATGGGTGAAGTTCGTCAGGAGTACTGCATAAAAAAAAAAACGAGTGTGTTGTCGTGGCAGTTGGTGATCAAAGAAATAAAACAAAATAAAATCAATAAATAATAATGTCATAGACTTAAAGTCATACCTTTGAAGTCATAATGCATTGCAAGTGTTATTAGGGAATGTTGTGCTGTGTTTTCAAGCGCTTCAATGTGACAGCGGGTGCGTTCACGGAGATCAAGAGCAGCCGCCGCAGGGGAGGGATACCATGGTAAATAGGTCTATTTACCATGGTATCTCTCCCCTGGGTGCGTTGTGTTTTGCTGAGCAGGAAAGCAGCGGGCGGGATGGCGAGCTTGTCCTGCTGCTCCAACACAAGCTACCTTAAGAGCCGGTACGATGCGGTCAATGGGTGAAGTTCGTGAGGAGTACTGCATAAAAAAAAAAAAAACGAGTGTGTTGTCGTGGCAGTTGGTGATCAAAGAAATAAAACAAAATAAAATCAATAAATAATAATGTCATAGACTTAAAGTCATACCTTTGAAGTCATAATGCATTGCAAGTGTTATTAGGGAATGTTGTGCTGTGTTTTCAAGCGCTTCAATGTGACAGCGGGTGCGTTCACGGAGATCAAGAGCAGCCGGAGATCAAGAGCAGCCGCCGCAGGGGAGGGATACCATGGTAAATAGGTTACCTATTTACCATGGTATCTCTCCCCTGGGTGCGTTGTGTTTTGGTGAGCAGGAAAGCAGCGGGCGGGATGGCGAGCTTGTCCTGCTGCTCCAACACAAGCTACCTTAAGAGCCGGTACGATGCGGGCAATGGGTAAAGTTCGTCAGGAGTACTGCATAAAAAAAAACGAGTGTGTTGTCGTGGCAGTTGGTGATCAAAGAAATAAAACAAAATAAAATCAATAAATAATAATGTCATAGACTTAAAGTCATACCTTTGAAGTCATAATGCATTGCAAGTGTTATTAGGGAATGTTGTGCTGTGTTTTCAAGCGCTTCAATGTGACAGCGGGTGCGTTCACGGAGATCAAGAGCAGCCGGAGATCAAGAGCAGCCTCCGCAGGGGAGGGATACCATGGTAAATAGGTTACCTATTTACCATGGTATCTCTCCCCTGGGTGCGTTGTGTTTTGGTGAGCAGGAAAGCAGCGGGCGGGATGGCGAGCTTGTCCTGCTGCTCCAACACAAGCTACCTTAAGAGCCGGTACGATGCGGTCAATGGGTGGTTCGTCAGGAGTACTGCATAAAAAAAAAAAACGAGTGTGTTGTCGTGGCAGTTGGTGATCAAAGAAATAAAACAAAATAAAATCAATAAATAATAATGTCATAGACTTAAAGTCATACCTTTGAAGTCATAATGCATTGCAAGTGTTATTAGGGAATGTTGTGCTGTGTTTTCAAGCGCTTCAATGTGACAGCGGGTGCGTTCACGGAGATCAAGAGCTGCCGCCGCAGGGGTAACCTATTTACCATGGTATCCCTCCCCTGGGTGCGTTGTGTTTTGCTGAGCAGGAAAGCAGCGGGCGGGATGGCGAGCTTGTCCTGCTGCTCCAACACAAGCTACCTTAAGAGCCGGTACGATGCGGGCAATGGGTAAAGTTCGTCAGGAGTACTGCATAAAAAAAAACGAGTGTGTTGTCGTGGCAGTTGGTGATCAAAGAAATAAAACAAAATAAAATCAATAAATAATAATGTCATAGACTTAAAGTCATACCTTTGAAGTCATAATGCATTGCAAGTGTTATTAGGGAATGTTGTGCTGTGTTTTCAAGCGCTTCAATGTGACAGCGGGTGCGTTCACGGAGATCAAGAGCAGCCGCCGCAGGGGAGGGATACCATGGTAAATAGGTTACCTATTTACCATGGTATCTCTCCCCTGGGTGCGTTGTGTTTTGCTGAGCAGGAAAGCAGCGGGCGGGATGGCGAGCTTGTCCTGCTGCTCCAACACAAGCTACCTTAAGAGCCGGTACGATGCGGTCAATGGGTGAAGTTCGTCAGGAGTACTGCATAAAAAAAAAAACGAGTGTGTTGTCGTGGCAGTTGGTGATCAAAGAAATAAAACAAAATAAAATCAATAAATAATAATGTCATAGACTTAAAGTCATACCTTTGAAGTCATAATGCATTGCAAGTGTTATTAGGGAATGTTGTGCTGTGTTTTCAAGCGCTTCAATGTGACAGCGGGTGCGTTCACGGAGATCAAGAGCAGCCGCCGCAGGGGAGGGATACCATGGTAAATAGGTCTATTTACCATGGTATCTCTCCCCTGGGTGCGTTGTGTTTTGCTGAGCAGGAAAGCAGCGGGCGGGATGGCGAGCTTGTCCTGCTGCTCCAACACAAGCTACCTTAAGAGCCGGTACGATGCGGTCAATGGGTGAAGTTCGTGAGGAGTACTGCATAAAAAAAAAAAAAACGAGTGTGTTGTCGTGGCAGTTGGTGATCAAAGAAATAAAACAAAATAAAATCAATAAATAATAATGTCATAGACTTAAAGTCATACCTTTGAAGTCATAATGCATTGCAAGTGTTATTAGGGAATGTTGTGCTGTGTTTTCAAGCGCTTCAATGTGACAGCGGGTGCGTTCACGGAGATCAAGAGCAGCCGGAGATCAAGAGCAGCCGCCGCAGGGGAGGGATACCATGGTAAATAGGTTACCTATTTACCATGGTATCTCTCCCCTGGGTGCGTTGTGTTTTGCTGAGCAGGAAAGCAGCGGGCGGGATGGCGAGCATGTCCTGCTGCTCCAACACAAGCTACCTTAAGAGCCGGTACGATGCGGGCAATGGGTAAAGTTCGTCAGGAGTACTGCATAAAAAAAACGAGTGTGTTGTCGTGGCAGTTGGTGATCAAAGAAATAAAACAAAATAAAATCAATAAATAATAATGTCATAGACTTAAAGTCATACCTTTGAAGTCATAATGCATTGCAAGTGTTATTAGGGAATGTTGTGCTGTGTTTTCAAGCGCTTCAATGTGACAGCGGGTGCGTTCACGGAGATCAAGAGCAGCCGCCGCAGGGGAGGGATACCATGGCAAAAAGGTTACCTATTTACCATGGTATCTCTCCCCTGGGTGCGTTGTGTTTTGCTAAGCAGGAAAGCAGCGGGCGGGATGGCGAGCTTGTCCTGCTGCTCCAACACAAGCTACCTTAAGAGCCGGTACGATGCGGTCAATGGGTGAAGTTCGTCAGGAGTACTGCATAAAAAAAAAAAACGAGTGTGTTGTCGTGGCAGTTGGTGATCAAAGAAATAAAACAAAATAAAATCAATAAATAATAATGTCATAGACTTAAAGTCATACCTTTGAAGTCATAATGCATTGCAAGTGTTATTAGGGAATGTTGTGCTGTGTTTTCAAGCGCTTCAATGTGACAGCGGGTGCGTTCACGGAGATCAAGAGCAGCCGCCGCAGGGGAGGGATACCATGGTAAATAGGTTACCTATTTACCATGGTATCTCTCCCCTGGGTGCGTTGTGTTTTGCTGAGCAGGAAAGCAGCGGGCGGGATGGCGAGCTTGTCCTGCTGCTCCAACACAAGCTACCTTAAGAGCCGGTACGATGCGGTCAATGGGTGAAGTTCGTCAGGAGTACTGCATAAAAAAAAAAACGAGTGTGTTGTCGTGGCAGTTGGTGATCAAAGAAATAAAACAAAATAAAATCAATAAATAATAATGTCATAGACTTAAAGTCATACCTTTGAAGTCATAATGCATTGCAAGTGTTATTAGGGAATGTTGTGCTGTGTTTTCAAGCGCTTCAATGTGACAGCGGGTGCGTTCACGGAGATCAAGAGCAGCCGCCGCAGGGGAGGGATACCATGGTAAATAGGTCTATTTACCATGGTATCTCTCCCCTGGGTGCGTTGTGTTTTGCTGAGCAGGAAAGCAGCGGGCGGGATGGCGAGCTTGTCCTGCTGCTCCAACACAAGCTACCTTAAGAGCCGGTACGATGCGGTCAATGGGTGAAGTTCGTGAGGAGTACTGCATAAAAAAAAAAAAAACGAGTGTGTTGTCGTGGCAGTTGGTGATCAAAGAAATAAAACAAAATAAAATCAATAAATAATAATGTCATAGACTTAAAGTCATACCTTTGAAGTCATAATGCATTGCAAGTGTTATTAGGGAATGTTGTGCTGTGTTTTCAAGCGCTTCAATGTGACAGCGGGTGCGTTCACGGAGATCAAGAGCAGCCGGAGATCAAGAGCAGCCGCCGCAGGGGAGGGATACCATGGTAAATAGGTTACCTATTTACCATGGTATCTCTCCCCTGGGTGCGTTGTGTTTTGCTGAGCAGGAAAGCAGCGGGCGGGATGGCGAGCATGTCCTGCTGCTCCAACACAAGCTACCTTAAGAGCCGGTACGATGCGGTCAATGGGTGAAGTTCGTCAGGAGTACTGCATAAAAAAAAAAAAACGAGTGTGTTGTCGTGGCAGTTGGTGATCAAAGAAATAAAACAAAATAAAATCAATAAATAATAATGTCATAGACTTAAAGTCATACCTTTGAAGTCATAATGCATTGCAAGTGTTATTAGGGAATGTTGTGCTGTGTTTTCAAGCGCTTCAATGTGACAGCGGGTGCGTTCACGGAGATCAAGAGCAGCCGCCGCAGGGGAGGGATACCATGGTAAATAGGTTACCTATTTACCATGGTATCTCTCCCCTGGGTGCGTTGTGTTTTGCTGAGCAGGAAAGCAGCGGGCGGGATGGCGAGCTTGTCCTGCTGCTCCAACACAAGCTACCTTAAGAGCCGGTACGATGCGGTCAATGGGTGAAGTTCGTCAGGAGTACTGCATAAAAAAAAAAACGAGTGTGTTGTCGTGGCAGTTGGTGATCAAAGAAATAAAACAAAATAAAATCAATAAATAATAATGTCATAGACTTAAAGTCATACCTTTGAAGTCATAATGCATTGCAAGTGTTATTAGGGAATGTTGTGCTGTGTTTTCAAGCGCTTCAATGTGACAGCGGGTGCGTTCACGGAGATCAAGAGCAGCCGCCGCAGGGGAGGGATACCATGGTAAATAGGTCTATTTACCATGGTATCTCTCCCCTGGGTGCGTTGTGTTTTGCTGAGCAGGAAAGCAGCGGGCGGGATGGCGAGCTTGTCCTGCTGCTCCAACACAAGCTACCTTAAGAGCCGGTACGATGCGGTCAATGGGTGAAGTTCGTGAGGAGTACTGCATAAAAAAAAAAAAAACGAGTGTGTTGTCGTGGCAGTTGGTGATCAAAGAAATAAAACAAAATAAAATCAATAAATAATAATGTCATAGACTTAAAGTCATACCTTTGAAGTCATAATGCATTGCAAGTGTTATTAGGGAATGTTGTGCTGTGTTTTCAAGCGCTTCAATGTGACAGCGGGTGTGTTCACGGAGATCAAGAGCAGCCGGAGATCAAGAGCAGCCGCCGCAGGGGAGGGATACCATGGTAAATAGGTTACCTATTTACCATGGTATCTCTCCCCTGGGTGCGTTGTGTTTTGCTGAGCAGGAAAGCAGCGGGCGGGATGGCGAGCATGTCCTGCTGCTCCAACACAAGCTACCTTAAGAGCCGGTACGATGCGGGCAATGGGTAAAATTCGTCAGGAGTACTGCATAAAAAAAACGAGTGTGTTGTCGTGGCAGTTGGTGATCAAAGAAATAAAACAAAATAAAATCAATAAATAATAATGTCATAGACTTAAAGTCATACCTTTGAAGTCATAATGCATTGCAAGTGTTATTAGGGAATGTTGTGCTGTGTTTTCAAGCGCTTCAATGTGACAGCGGGTGCGTTCACGGAGATCAAGAGCAGCCGCCGCAGGGGAGGGATACCATGGCAAAAAGGTTACCTATTTACCATGGTATCTCTCCCCTGGGTGCGTTGTGTTTTGCTAAGCAGGAAAGCAGCGGGCGGGATGGCGAGCTTGTCCTGCTGCTCCAACACAAGCTACCTTAAGAGCCGGTACGATGCGGTCAATGGGTGAAGTTCGTCAGGAGTACTGCATAAAAAAAAAAAAACGAGTGTGTTGTCGTGGCAGTTGGTGATCAAAGAAATAAAACAAAATAAAATCAATAAATAACAATGTCATAGACTTAAAGTCATACCTTTGAAGTCATAATGCATTGCAAGTGTTATTAGGGAATGTTGTGCTGTGTTTTCAAGCGCTTCAATGTGACAGCGGGTGCGTTCACGGAGATCAAGAGCAGCCGGAGATCAAGAGAGCAGCCGCCGCAGGGGAGGGATACCATGGTAAATAGGTTACCTATTTACCATGGTATCTCTCCCCTGGGTGCGTTGTGTTTTGCTGAGCAGGAAAGCAGCGGGCGGGATGGCGAGCTTGTCCTGCTGCTCCAACACAAGCTACCTTAAGAGCCGGTACGATGCGGTCAATGGGTGGTTCGTCAGGAGTACTGCATAAAAAAAAAAACGAGTGTGTTGTCGTGGCAGTTGGTGATCAAAGAAATAAAACAAAATAAAATCAATAAATAATAATGTCATAGACTTAAAGTCATACCTTTGAAGTCATAATGCATTGCAAGTGTTATTAGGGAATGTTGTGCTGTGTTTTCAAGCGCTTCAATGTGACAGCGGGTGCGTTCACGGAGATCAAGAGCAGCCGCCGCAGGGGAGGGATACCATGGTAAATAGGTTACCTATTTACCATGGTATCTCTCCCCTGGGTGCGTTGTGTTTTGCTAAGCAGGAAAGCAGCGGGCGGGATGGCGAGCTTGTCCTGCTGCTCCAACACAAGCTACCTTAAGAGCCGGTACGATGCGGTCAATGGGTGAAGTTCGTCAGGAGTACTGCATAAAAAAAAAAAAACGAGTGTGTTGTCTTGGCAGTTGGTGATCAAAGAAATAAAACAAAATAAAATCAATAAATAATAATGTCATAGACTTAAAGTCATACCTTTGAAGTCATAATGCATTGCAAGTGTTATTAGGGAATGTTGTGCTGTGTTTTCAAGCGCTTCAATGTGACAGCGGGTGCGTTCACGGAGATCAAGAGCAGCCGCCGCAGGGGAGGGATACCATGGTAAATAGGTCTACTTACCATGGTATCTCTCCCCTGGGTGCGTTGTGTTTTGCTGAGCAGGAAAGCAGCGGGCGGGATGGCGAGCTTGTCCTGCTGCTCCAACACAAGCTACCTTAAGAGCCGGTACGATGCGGTCAATGGGTGAAGTTCGTGAGGAGTACTGCATAAAAAAAAAAAAAACGAGTGTGTTGTCGTGGCAGTTGGTGATCAAAGAAATAAAACAAAATAAAATCAATAAATAATAATGTCATAGACTTAAAGTCATACCTTTGAAGTCATAATGCATTGCAAGTGTTATTAGGGAATGTTGTGCTGTGTTTTCAAGCGCTTCAATGTGACAGCGGGTGCGTTCACGGAGATCAAGAGCAGCCGCCGCAGGGGAGGGATACCATGGTAAATAGGTTACCTATTTACCATGGTATCTCTCCCCTGGGTGCGTTGTGTTTTGCTGAGCAGGAAAGCAGCGGGCGGGATGGCGAGCTTGTCCTGCTGCTCCAACACAAGCTACCTTAAGAGCCGGTACGATGCGGTCAATGGGTGAAGTTCGTCAGGAGTACTGCATAAAAAAAAAAACGAGTGTGTTGTCGTGGCAGTTGGTGATCAAAGAAATAAAACAAAATAAAATCAATAAATAATAATGTCATAGACTTAAAGTCATACCTTTGAAGTCATAATGCATTGCAAGTGTTATTAGGGAATGTTGTGCTGTGTTTTCAAGCGCTTCAATGTGACAGCGGGTGCGTTCACGGAGATCAAGAGCAGCCGCCGCAGGGGAGGGATACCATGGTAAATAGGTCTATTTACCATGGTATCTCTCCCCTGGGTGCGTTGTGTTTTGCTGAGCAGGAAAGCAGCGGGCGGGATGGCGAGCTTGTCCTGCTGCTCCAACACAAGCTACCTTAAGAGCCGGTACGATGCGGTCAATGGGTGAAGTTCGTGAGGAGTACTGCATAAAAAAAAAAAAAAACGAGTGTGTTGTCGTGGCAGTTGGTGATCAAAGAAATAAAACAAAATAAAATCAATAAATAATAATGTCATAGACTTAAAGTCATACCTTTGAAGTCATAATGCATTGCAAGTGTTATTAGGGAATGTTGTGCTGTGTTTTCAAGCGCTTCAATGTGACAGCGGGTGCGTTCACGGAGATCAAGAGCAGCCGGAGATCAAGAGCAGCCGCCGCAGGGGAGGGATACCATGGTAAATAGGTTACCTATTTACCATGGTATCTCTCCCCTGGGTGCGTTGTGTTTTGCTGAGCAGGAAAGCAGCGGGCGGGATGGCGAGCATGTCCTGCTGCTCCAACACAAGCTACCTTAAGAGCCGGTACGATGCGGTCAATGGGTGAAGTTCGTCAGGAGTACTGCATAAAAAAAAAAAAACGAGTGTGTTGTCGTGGCAGATGGTGATCAAAGAAATAAAACAAAATAAAATCAATAAATAATAATGTCATAGACTTAAAGTCATACCTTTGAAGTCATAATGCATTGCAAGTGTTATTAGGGAATGTTGTGCTGTGTTTTCAAGCGCTTCAATGTGACAGCGGGTGCGTTCACGGAGATCAAGAGCAGCCGCCGCAGGGGAGGGATACCATGGTAAATAGGTTACCTATTTACCATGGTATCTCTCCCCTGGGTGCGTTGTGTTTTGCTGAGCAGGAAAGCAGCGGGCGGGATGGCGAGCTTGTCCTGCTGCTCCAACACAAGCTACCTTAAGAGCCGGTACGATGCGGTCAATGGGTGAAGTTCGTCAGGAGTACTGCATAAAAAAAAAAACGAGTGTGTTGTCGTGGCAGTTGGTGATCAAAGAAATAAAACAAAATAAAATCAATAAATAATAATGTCATAGACTTAAAGTCATACCTTTGAAGTCATAATGCATTGCAAGTGTTATTAGGGAATGTTGTGCTGTGTTTTCAAGCGCTTCAATGTGACAGCGGGTGCGTTCACGGAGATCAAGAGCAGCCGCCGCAGGGGAGGGATACCATGGTAAATAGGTCTATTTACCATGGTATCTCTCCCCTGGGTGCGTTGTGTTTTGCTGAGCAGGAAAGCAGCGGGCGGGATGGCGAGCTTGTCCTGCTGCTCCAACACAAGCTACCTTAAGAGCCGGTACGATGCGGTCAATGGGTGAAGTTCGTGAGGAGTACTGCATAAAAAAAAAAAAAACGAGTGTGTTGTCGTGGCAGTTGGTGATCAAAGAAATAAAACAAAATAAAATCAATAAATAATAATGTCATAGACTTAAAGTCATACCTTTGAAGTCATAATGCATTGCAAGTGTTATTAGGGAATGTTGTGCTGTGTTTTCAAGCGCTTCAATGTGACAGCGGGTGCGTTCACGGAGATCAAGAGCAGCCGGAGATCAAGAGCAGCCGCCGCAGGGGAGGGATACCATGGTAAATAGGTTACCTATTTACCATGGTATCTCTCCCCTGGGTGCGTTGTGTTTTGCTGAGCAGGAAAGCAGCGGGCGGGATGGCGAGCATGTCCTGCTGCTCCAACACAAGCTACCTTAAGAGCCGGTACGATGCGGGCAATGGGTAAAGTTCGTCAGGAGTACTGCATAAAAAAAACGAGTGTGTTGTCGTGGCAGTTGGTGATCAAAGAAATAAAACAAAATAAAATCAATAAATAATAATGTCATAGACTTAAAGTCATACCTTTGAAGTCATAATGCATTGCAAGTGTTATTAGGGAATGTTGTGCTGTGTTTTCAAGCGCTTCAATGTGACAGCGGGTGCGTTCACGGAGATCAAGAGCAGCCGCCGCAGGGGAGGGATACCATGGCAAAAAGGTTACCTATTTACCATGGTATCTCTCCCCTGGGTGCGTTGTGTTTTGCTAAGCAGGAAAGCAGCGGGCGGGATGGCGAGCTTGTCCTGCTGCTCCAACACAAGCTACCTTAAGAGCCGGTACGATGCGGTCAATGGGTGAAGTTCGTCAGGAGTACTGCATAAAAAAAAAAAAACGAGTGTGTTGTCGTGGCAGTTGGTGATCAAAGAAATAAAACAAAATAAAATCAATAAATAATAATGTCATAGACTTAAAGTCATACCTTTGAAGTCATAATGCATTGCAAGTGTTATTAGGGAATGTTGTGCTGTGTTTTCAAGCGCTTCAATGTGACAGCGGGTGCGTTCACGGAGATCAAGAGCAGCCGGAGATCAAGAGAGCAGCCGCCGCAGGGGAGGGATACCATGGTAAATAGGTTACCTATTTACCATGGTATCTCTCCCCTGGGTGCGTTGTGTTTTGCTGAGCAGGAAAGCAGCGGGCGGGATGGCGAGCTTGTCCTGCTGCTCCAACACAAGCTACCTTAAGAGCCGGTACGATGCGGTCAATGGGTGGTTCGTCAGGAGTACTGCATAAAAAAAAAAACGAGTGTGTTGTCGTGGCAGTTGGTGATCAAAGAAATAAAACAAAATAAAATCAATAAATAATAATGTCATAGACTTAAAGTCATACCTTTGAAGTCATAATGCATTGCAAGTGTTATTAGGGAATGTTGTGCTGTGTTTTCAAGCGCTTCAATGTGACAGCGGGTGCGTTCACGGAGATCAAGAGCAGCCGCCGCAGGGGAGGGATACCATGGTAAATAGGTTACCTATTTACCATGGTATCTCTCCCCTGGGTGCGTTGTGTTTTGCTAAGCAGGAAAGCAGCGGGCGGGATGGCGAGCTTGTCCTGCTGCTCCAACACAAGCTACCTTAAGAGCCGGTACGATGCGGTCAATGGGTGAAGTTCGTCAGGAGTACTGCATAAAAAAAAAAAAACGAGTGTGTTGTCTTGGCAGTTGGTGATCAAAGAAATAAAACAAAATAAAATCAATAAATAATAATGTCATAGACTTAAAGTCATACCTTTGAAGTCATAATGCATTGCAAGTGTTATTAGGGAATGTTGTGCTGTGTTTTCAAGCGCTTCAATGTGACAGCGGGTGCGTTCACGGAGATCAAGAGCAGCCGGAGATCAAGAGAGCAGCCGCCGCAGGGGAGGGATACCATGGTAAATAGGTTACCTATTTACCATGGTATCTCTCCCCTGGGTGCGTTGTGTTTTGCTGAGCAGGAAAGCAGCGGGCGGGATGGCGAGCTTGTCCTGCTGCTCCAACACAAGCTACCTTAAGAGCCGGTACGATGCGGTCAATGGGTGGTTCGTCAGGAGTACTGCATAAAAAAAAAAACGAGTGTGTTGTCGTGGCAGTTGGTGATCAAAGAAATAAAACAAAATAAAATCAATAAATAATAATGTCATAGACTTAAAGTCATACCTTTGAAGTCATAATGCATTGCAAGTGTTATTAGGGAATGTTGTGCTGTGTTTTCAAGCGCTTCAATGTGACAGCGGGTGCGTTCACGGAGATCAAGAGCAGCCGCCGCAGGGGAGGGATACCATGGTAAATAGGTTACCTATTTACCATGGTATCTCTCCCCTGGGTGCGTTGTGTTTTGCTAAGCAGGAAAGCAGCGGGCGGGATGGCGAGCTTGTCCTGCTGCTCCAACACAAGCTACCTTAAGAGCCGGTACGATGCGGTCAATGGGTGAAGTTCGTCAGGAGTACTGCATAAAAAAAAAAAAACGAGTGTGTTGTCTTGGCAGTTGGTGATCAAAGAAATAAAACAAAATAAAATCAATAAATAATAATGTCATAGACTTAAAGTCATACCTTTGAAGTCATAATGCATTGCAAGTGTTATTAGGGAATGTTGTGCTGTGTTTTCAAGCGCTTCAATGTGACAGCGGGTGCGTTCACGGAGATCAAGAGCAGCCGCCGCAGGGGAGGGATACCATGGTAAATAGGTCTACTTACCATGGTATCTCTCCCCTGGGTGCGTTGTGTTTTGCTGAGCAGGAAAGCAGCGGGCGGGATGGCGAGCTTGTCCTGCTGCTCCAACACAAGCTACCTTAAGAGCCGGTACGATGCGGTCAATGGGTGAAGTTCGTGAGGAGTACTGCATAAAAAAAAAAAAAACGAGTGTGTTGTCGTGGCAGTTGGTGATCAAAGAAATAAAACAAAATAAAATCAATAAATAATAATGTCATAGACTTAAAGTCATACCTTTGAAGTCATAATGCATTGCAAGTGTTATTAGGGAATGTTGTGCTGTGTTTTCAAGCGCTTCAATGTGACAGCGGGTGCGTTCACGGAGATCAAGAGCAGCCGCCGCAGGGGAGGGATACCATGGTAAATAGGTTACCTATTTACCATGGTATCTCTCCCCTGGGTGCGTTGTGTTTTGGTGAGCAGGAAAGCAGCGGGCGGGATGGCGAGCTTGTCCTGCTGCTCCAACACAAGCTACCTTAAGAGCCGGTACGATGCGGTCAATGGGTGGTTCGTCAGGAGTACTGCATAAAAAAAAAACGAGTGTGTTGTCGTGGCAGTTGGTGATCAAAGAAATAAAACAAATTAAAATCAATAAATAATAATGTCATAGACTTAAAGTCATACCTTTGAAGTCATAATGCATTGCAAGTGTTATTAGGGAATGTTGTGCTGTGTTTTCAAGCGCTTCAATGTGACAGCGGGTGCGTTCACGGAGATCAAGAGCAGCCGCCGCAGGGGAGGGATACCATGGTAAATAGGTTACCTATTTACCATGGTATCTCTCCCCTGGGTGCGTTGTGTTTTGGTGAGCAGGAAAGCAGCGGGCGGGATGGCGAGCTTGTCCTGCTGCTCCAACACAAGCTACCTTAAGAGCCGGTACGATGCGGTCAATGGGTGAAGTTCGTCAGGAGTACTGCATAAAAAAAAAAAAGTGTGTTGTCGTGGCAGTTGGTGATCAAAGAAATAAAACAAAATAAAATCAATAAATAATAATGTCATAGACTTAAAGTCATACCTTTGAAGTCATAATGCATTGCAAGTGTTATTAGGGAATGTTGTGCTGTGTTTTCAAGCGCTTCAATGTGACAGCGGGTGCGTTCACGGAGATCAAGAGCTGCCGCCGCAGGGGAGGGATACCATGGTAAATAGGTCTATTTACCATGGTATCTCTCCCCTAGGTGCGTTGTTTTTTGCTGAGCAGGAAAGCAGCGGGCGGGATGGCGAGTTTGTCCTGCTGCTCCAACACAAGCTACCTTAAAAGCCGGTAGGATGCGGTCAATGGGTGAAGTTCGTGAGGAGTACTGCATAAAAAAAAAAAAAAAACGAGTGTGTTGTCGTGGCAGTTGGTGATCAAAGAAATAAAACAAAATAAAATCAATAAATAATAATGTCATAGACTTAAAGTCATACCTTTGAAGTCATAATGCATTGCAAGTGTTATTAGGGAATTTGTTTTCAAGCGCTTCAATGTGACAGCGGGTGCGTTCACGGAGATCAAGAGCAGTCGGAGATCAAGAGCAGCCGCCGCAGGGGAGGGATACCATGGTAAATAGGTTACCTATTTACCATGGTATCTCTCCCCTGGGTGCGTTGTGTTTTGGTGAGCAGGAAAGCAGCGGGCGGGATGGCGAGCTTGTCCTGCTGCTCCAACACAAGCTACCTTAAGAGCCGGTACGATGCGGGCAATGGGTAAAGTTCGTCAGGAGTACTGCATAAAAAAAAAAAAAAACGAGTGTGTTGTCGTGGCAGTTGGTGATCAAAAAAATAAAACAAAATAAAATCAATAAATAATAATGTCATAGACTTAAAGTCATACCTTTGAAGTCATAATGCATTGCAAGTGTTATTAGGGAATTTGTTTTCAAGCGCTTCAATGTGACAGCGGGTGCGTTCACGGAGATCAAGAGCAGTCGGAGATCAAGAGCAGCCGCCGCAGGAGAGGGATACCATGGTAAATAGGTTACCTATTTACCATGGTATCTCTCCCCTGGGTGCGTTGTGTTTTGGTGAGCAGGAAAGCAGCGGGCGGGATGACGAGCTTGTCCTGCTGCTCCAACACAAGCTACCTTAAGAGCCGGTACGATGCGGTCAATGGGTGAAGTTCGTCAGGAGTACTGCATAAAAAAAACGAGTGTGTTGTCGTGGCAGTTGGTGATCAAAGAAATAAAACAAAATAAAATCAATAAATAATAATGTCATAGACTTAAAGTCATACCTTTGAAGTCATAATGCATTGCAAGTGTTATTAGGGAATGTTGTGCTGTGTTTTCAAGCGCTTCAATGTGACAGCGGGTGCGTTCACGGAGATCAAGAGCAGCCGCCGCAGGGGAGGGATACCATGGTAAATAGGTTACCTATTTACCATGGTATCTCTCCCCTGGGTGCGTTGTGTTTTGGTGAGCAGGAAAGCAGCGGGCGGGATGGCGAGCTTGTCCTGCTGCTCCAACACAAGCTACCTTAAGAGCCGGTACGATGCGGTCAATGGGTGAAGTTCGTCAGGAGTACTGCATAAAAAAAAAAAACAAGTGTGTTGTCGTGGCAGTTGGTGATCAAAGAAATAAAACAAAATAAAATCAATAAATAATAATGTCATAGACTTAAAGTCATACCTTTGAAGTCATAATGCATTGCAAGTGTTATTAGGGAATGTTGTGCTGTGTTTTCAAGCGCTTCAATGTGACAGCGGGTGCGTTCACGGAGATCAAGAGCTGCCGCCGCAGGGGAGGGATACCATGGTAAATAGGTCTATTTACCATGGTATCTCTCCCCTAGGTGCGTTGTTTTTTGCTGAGCAGGAAAGCAGCGGGCGGGATGGCGAGTTTGTCCTGCTGCTCCAACACAAGCTACCTTAAAAGCCGGTAGGATGCGGTCAATGGGTGAAGTTCGTGAGGAGTACTGCATAAAAAAAAAAAAAAAACGAGTGTGTTGTCGTGGCAGTTGGTGATCAAAGAAATAAAACAAAATAAAATCAATAAATAATAATGTCATAGACTTAAAGTCATACCTTTGAAGTCATAATGCATTGCAAGTGTTATTAGGGAATTTGTTTTCAAGCGCTTCAATGTGACAGCGGGTGCGTTCACGGAGATCAAGAGCAGTCGGAGATCAAGAGCAGCCGCCGCAGGGGAGGGATACCATGGTAAATAGGTTACCTATTTACCATGGTATCTCTCCCCTGGGTGCGTTGTGTTTTGGTGAGCAGGAAAGCAGCGGGCGGGATGGCGAGCTTGTCCTGCTGCTCCAACACAAGCTACCTTAAGAGCCGGTACGATGCGGGCAATGGGTAAAGTTCGTCAGGAGTACTGCATAAAAAAAAAAAAAAACGAGTGTGTTGTCGTGGCAGTTGGTGATCAAAAAAATAAAACAAAATAAAATCAATAAATAATAATGTCATAGACTTAAAGTCATACCTTTGAAGTCATAATGCATTGCAAGTGTTATTAGGGAATTTGTTTTCAAGCGCTTCAATGTGACAGCGGGTGCGTTCACGGAGATCAAGAGCAGTCGGAGATCAAGAGCAGCCGCCGCAGGAGAGGGATACCATGGTAAATAGGTTACCTATTTACCATGGTATCTCTCCCCTGGGTGCGTTGTGTTTTGGTGAGCAGGAAAGCAGCGGGCGGGATGACGAGCTTGTCCTGCTGCTCCAACACAAGCTACCTTAAGAGCCGGTACGATGCGGTCAATGGGTGAAGTTCGTCAGGAGTACTGCATAAAAAAAACGAGTGTGTTGTCGTGGCAGTTGGTGATCAAAGAAATAAAACAAAATAAAATCAATAAATAATAATGTCATAGACTTAAAGTCATACCTTTGAAGTCATAATGCATTGCAAGTGTTATTAGGGAATGTTGTGCTGTGTTTTCAAGCGCTTCAATGTGACAGCGGGTGCGTTCACGGAGATCAAGAGCAGCCGCCGCAGGGGAGGGATACCATGGTAAATAGGTTACCTATTTCCCATGGTATCTCTCCCCTGGGTGCGTTGTGTTTTGCTGAGCAGGAAAGCAGCGGGCGGGATGGCGAGCTTGTGAAGTTCGTGAGGAGTACTGCATAAAAAAAAAAAAAACGAGTGTGTTGTCGTGGCAGTTGGTGATCAAAGAAATAAAACAAAATAAAATCAATAAATAATAATGTCATAGACTTAAAGTCATACCTTTGAAGTCATAATGCATTGCAAGTGTTATTAGGGAATGTTGTGCTGTGTTTTCAAGCGCTTCAATGTGACAGCGGGTGCGTTCACGGAGATCAAGAGCAGCCGGAGATCAAGAGCAGCCGCCGCAGGGGAGGGATACCATGGTAAATAGGTTACCTATTTACCATGGTATCTCTCCCCTGGGTGCGTTGTGTTTTGGTGAGCAGGAAAGCAGCGGGCGGGATGGCGAGCTTGTCCTGCTGCTCCAACACAAGCTACCTTAAGAGCCGGTACGATGCGGTCAATGGTTGGTTCGTCAGGAGTACTGCATAAAAAAAAACGAGTGTGTTGTCGTGGCAGTTGGTGATCAAAGAAATAAAACAAAATAAAATCAATAAATAATAATGTCATAGACTTAAAGTCATACCTTTGAAGTCATAATGCATTGCAAGTGTTATTAGGGAATGTTGTGCTGTGTTTTCAAGCGCTTCAATGTGACAGCGGGTGCGTTCACGGAGATCAAGAGCAGCCGCCGCAGGGGAGGGATACCATGGTAAATAGGTTACCTATTTACCATGGTATCTCTCCCCTGGGTGCGTTGTGTTTTGCTGAGCAGGAAAGCAGCGGGCGGGATGGCGAGCTTGTCCTGCTGCTCCAACACAAGCTACCTTAAGAGCCGGTACGATGCGGGCAATGGGTAAAGTTCGTCAGGAGTACTGCATAAAAAAAAACGAGTGTGTTGTCGTGGCAGTTGGTGATCAAAGAAATAAAACAAAATAAAATCAATAAATAATAATGTCATAGACTTAAAGTCATACCTTTGAAGTCATAATGCATTGCAAGTGTTATTAGGGAATGTTGTGCTGTGTTTTCAAGCGCTTCAATGTGACAGCGGGTGCGTTCACGGAGATCAAGAGCAGCCGCCGCAGGGGAGGGATACCATGGTAAATAGGTTACCTATTTACCATGGTATCTCTCCCCTGGGTGCGTTGTGTTTTGCTGAGCAGGAAAGCAGCGGGCGGGATGGCGAGCTTGTCCTGCTGCTCCAACACAAGCTACCTTAAGAGCCGGTACGATGCGGTCAATGGGTGAAGTTCGTGAGGAGTACTGCATAAAAAAAAAAACGAGTGTGTTGTCGTGGCAGTTGGTGATCAAAGAAATAAAACAAAATAAAATCAATAAATAATAATGTCATAGACTTAAAGTCATACCTTTGAAGTCATAATGCATTGCAAGTGTTATTAGGGAATGTTGTGCTGTGTTTTCAAGCGCTTCAATGTGACAGCGGGTGCGTTCACGGAGATCAAGAGCAGCCGCCGCAAGGGAGGGATACCATGGTAAATAGGTTACCTATTTACCATGGTATCTCTCCCCTGGGTGCGTTGTGTTTTGCTGAGCAGGAAAGCAGCGGGCGGGATGGCGAGCTTGTCCTGCTGTTCCAACACAAGCTACCTTAAGAGCCGGTACGATGCGGTCAATGGGTGAAGTTCGTCAGGAGTACTGCATAAAAAAAAAAACGAGTGTGTTGTCGTGGCAGTTGGTGATCAAAGAAATAAAACAAAATAAAATCAATAAATAATAATGTCATAGACTTAAAGTCATACCTTTGAAGTCATAATGCATTGCAAGTGTTATTAGGGAATGTTGTGCTGTGTTTTCAAGCGCTTCAATGTGATGCCGTAAATGGGTGAAGTTCGTCAGGAGTACTGCATAAAAAAAAAAAAAACGAGTGTGTTGTCGTGGCAGTTGGTGATCAAAGAAATAAAACAAAATAAAATCAATAAATAATAATGTCATAGACTTAAAGTCATACCTTTGAAGTCATAATGCATTGCAAGTGTTATTAGGGAATGTTGTGCTGTGTTTTCAAGCGCTTCAATGTGACAGCGGGTGCGTTCACGGAGATCAAGAGCAGCCGCCGCATGGTATCTCTCCCCTGGGTGCGTTGTGTTTTGCTGAGCAGGAAAGCAGCGGGCGGGATGGCGAGCTTGTCCTGCTGCTCCAACACAAGCTACCTTAAGAGCCGGTACGATGCGGTCAATGGGTGAAGTTCGTCAGGAGTACTGCATAAAAAAAAAAAACGAGTGTGTTGTCGTGGCAGTTGGTGATCAAAGAAATAAAACAAAATAAAATCAATAAATAATAATGTCATAGACTTAAAGTCATACCTTTGAAGTCATAATGCATTGCAAGTGTTATTAGGGAATGTTGTGCTGTGTTTTCAAGCGCTTCAATGTGACAGCGGGTGCGTTCACGGAGATCAAGAGCAGCCGGAGATCAAGAGCAGCCGCCGCAGGGGAGGGATACCATGGTAAATAGGTTACCTATTTACCATGGTATCTCTCCCCTGGGTGCGTTGTGTTTTGGTGAGCAGGAAAGCAGCGGGCGGGATGGCGAGCTTGTCCTGCTGCTCCAACACAAGCTACCTTAAGAGCCGGTACGATGCGGTCAATGGGTGAAGTTCGTCAGGAGTACTGCATAAAAAAAAAAAACGAGTGTGTTGTCGTGGCAGTTGGTGATCAAAGAAATAAAACAAAATAAAATCAATAAATAATAATGTCATAGACTTAAAGTTATACCTTTGAAGTCATAATGCATTGCAAGTGTTATTAGGGAATGTTGTGCTGTGTTTTCAAGCGCTTCAATGTGACAGCGGGTGCGTTCACGGAGATCAAGAGCAGCCGCCGCAGGGGAGGGATACCCTGGGTGCGTTGTGTTTTGCTGAGCAGGAAAGCAGCGGGCGGGATGGCGAGCTTGTCATGCTGCTTCAACACAAGCTACCTTAAGGGCCGGTACGATGCGGTAAATGGGTGAAGTTCGTCAGGAGTACTGCATAAAAAAAAACGAGTGTGTTGTCGTGGCAGTTGGTGATCAAAGAAATAAAACAAAATAAAATCAATAAATAATAATGTCATAGACTTAAAGTCATACCTTTGAAGTCATAATGCATTGCAAGTGTTATTAGGGAATGTTGTGCTGGGTTTTCAAGCGCTTCAATGTGACAGCGGGTGCGTTCACGGAGATCAAGAGCAGCCGCCGCATGGTATCTCTCCCCTGTCATAGACTTAAAGTCATACCTTTGAAGTCATAATGCATTGCAAGTGTTACTAGGGAATGTTGTGCTGTGTTTTCAAGCGCTTCAATGTGACAGCGGGTGCGTTCACGGAGATCAAGAGCAGCCGCCGCAGGGGAGGGATACCCTGGGTGCGTTGTGTTTTGCTGAGCAGGAAAGCAGCGGGCGGGATGGCGAGCTTGTCATGCTGCTCCAACACAAGCTACCTTAAGAGCCGGTACGATGCGGTCAATGGGTGAAGTTCGTCAGGAGTACTGCATAAAAAAAAAACGAGTGTGTTGTCGTGGCAGTTGGTGATCAAAGAAATAAAACAAAATAAAATCAATAAATAATAATGTCATAGACTTAAAGTCATACCTTTGAAGTCATAATGCATTGCAAGTGTTATTAGGGAATGTTGTGCTGTGTTTTCAAGCGCTTCAATGTGACAGCGGGTGCGTTCACGGAGATCAAGAGCAGCCGGAGATCAAGAGCAGCCGCCGCAGGGGAGGGATACCATGGTAAATAGGTTACCTATTTACCATGGTATCTCTCCCCTGGGTGCGTTGTGTTTTCGTGAGCAGGAAAGCAGCGGGCGGGATGGCGAGCTTGTCCTGCTGCTCCAACACAAGCTACCTTAAGAGCCGGTACGATGCGGTCAATGGGTGAAGTTCGTCAGGAGTACTGCATAAAAAAAACGAGTGTGTTGTCGTGGCAGTTGGTGATCAAAGAAATAAAACAAAATAAAATCAATAAATAATAATGTCATAGACTTAAAGTCATACCTTTGAAGTCATAATGCATTGCAAGTGTTATTAGGGAATGTTGTGCTGTGTTTTCAAGCGCTTCAATGTGACAGCGGGTGCGTTCACGGAGATCAAGAGCAGCCGGAGATCAAGAGCAGCCGCCGCAGGGGAGGGATACCATGGTAAATAGGTTACCTATTTACCATGGTATCTCTCCCCTGGGTGCGTTGTGTTTTGGTGAGCAGGAAAGCAGCGGGCGGGATGGCGAGCTTGTCCTGCTGCTCCAACACAAGCTACCTTAAGAGCCGGTAGGATGCGGTCAATGGGTGAAGTTCGTGAGGATTACTGCATAAAAAAAAAAAAACGAGTGTGTTGTCGTGGCAGTTGGTGATCAAAGAAATAAAACAAAATAAAATCAAAAAATAATAATGTCATAGACTTAAAGTCATACCTTTGAAGTCATAATGCATTGCAAGTGTTATTAGGGAATGTTGTGCTGTGTTTTCAAGCGCTTCAATGTGACAGCGGGTGCGTTCACGGAGATCAAGAGCAGCCGCCGCAGGGGAGGGATACCATGGTAAATAGGTTACCTAGGTTACCTATTTACCATGGTATCTCTCCCCTGGGTGCGTTGTGTTTTGGTGAGCAGGAAAGCAGCGGGCGGGATGGCGAGCTTGTCCTGCTGCTCCAACACAAGCTACCTTAAGAGCTGGTACGATGCGGTCAATGGGTGAAGTTCGTCAGGAGTACTGCATAAAAAAAAAAAAACGAGTGTGTTGTCGTGGCAGTTGGTGATCAAAGAAATAAAACAAAATAAAATCAATAAATAATAATGTCATAGACTTAAAGTCATACCTTTGAAGTCATAATGCATTGCAAGTGTTATTAGGGAATGTTGTGCTGTGTTTTCAAGCGCTTCAATGTGACAGCGGGTGCGTTCACGGAGATCAAGAGCAGCCGGAGATCAAGAGCAGCCGCCGCAGGGGAGGGATACCATGGTAAATAGGTTACCTATTTACCATGGTATCTCTCCCCTGGGTGCGTTGTGTTTTGGTGAGCAGGAAAGCAGCGGGCGGGATGGCGAGCTTGTCCTGCTGCTCCAACACAAGCTACCTTAAGAGCCGGTACGATGCGGGCAATGGGTAAAGTTCGTCAGGAGTACTGCATAAAAAAAAACGAGTGTGTTGTCGTGGCAGTTGGTGATCAAAGAAATAAAACAAAATAAAATCAATAAATAATAATGTCATAGACTTAAAGTCATACCTTTGAAGTCATAATGCATTGCAAGTGTTATTAGGGAATGTTGTGCTGTGTTTTCAAGCGCTTCAATGTGACAGCGGGTGCGTTCACGGAGATCAAGAGCAGCCGCCGCAGGGGAGGGATACCATGGTAAATAGGTTACCTATTTACCATGGTATCTCTCCCCTGGGTGCGTTGTGTTTTGCTGAGCAGGAAAGCAGCGGGCGGGATGGCGAGCTTGTCCTGCTGCTCCAACACAAGCTACCTTAAGAGCCGGTACGATGCGGGCAATGGGTAAAGTTCGTCAGGAGTACTGCATAAAAAAAAACGAGTGTGTTGTCGTGGCAGTTGGTGATCAAAGAAATAAAACAAAATAAAATCAATAAATAATAATGTCATAGACTTAAAGTCATACCTTTGAAGTCATAATGCATTGCAAGTGTTATTAGGGAATGTTGTGCTGTGTTTTCAAGCGCTTCAATGTGACAGCGGGTGCGTTCACGGAGATCAAGAGCAGCCGCCGCAGGGGAGGGATACCATGGTAAATAGGTTACCTATTTACCATGGTATCTCTCCCCTGGGTGCGTTGTGTTTTGCTGAGCAGGAAAGCAGCGGGCGGGATGGCGAGCTTGTCCTGCTGCTCCAACACAAGCTACCTTAAGAGCCGGTACGATGCGGTCAATGGGTGAAGTTCGTGAGGAGTACTGCATAAAAAAAAAAACGAGTGTGTTGTCGTGGCAGTTGGTGATCAAAGAAATAAAACAAAATAAAATCAATAAATAATAATGTCATAGACTTAAAGTCATACCTTTGAAGTCATAATGCATTGCAAGTGTTATTAGGGAATGTTGTGCTGTGTTTTCAAGCGCTTCAATGTGACAGCGGGTGCGTTCACGGAGATCAAGAGCAGCCGCCGCAAGGGAGGGATACCATGGTAAATAGGTTACCTATTTACCATGGTATCTCTCCCCTGGGTGCGTTGTGTTTTGCTGAGCAGGAAAGCAGCGGGCGGGATGGCGAGCTTGTCCTGCTGTTCCAACACAAGCTACCTTAAGAGCCGGTACGATGCGGTCAATGGGTGAAGTTCGTCAGGAGTACTGCATAAAAAAAAAAACGAGTGTGTTGTCGTGGCAGTTGGTGATCAAAGAAATAAAACAAAATAAAATCAATAAATAATAATGTCATAGACTTAAAGTCATACCTTTGAAGTCATAATGCATTGCAAGTGTTATTAGGGAATGTTGTGCTGTGTTTTCAAGCGCTTCAATGTGATGCCGTAAATGGGTGAAGTTCGTCAGGAGTACTGCATAAAAAAAAAAAAAACGAGTGTGTTGTCGTGGCAGTTGGTGATCAAAGAAATAAAACAAAATAAAATCAATAAATAATAATGTCATAGACTTAAAGTCATACCTTTGAAGTCATAATGCATTGCAAGTGTTATTAGGGAATGTTGTGCTGTGTTTTCAAGCGCTTCAATGTGACAGCGGGTGCGTTCACGGAGATCAAGAGCAGCCGCCGCATGGTATCTCTCCCCTGGGTGCGTTGTGTTTTGCTGAGCAGGAAAGCAGCGGGCGGGATGGCGAGCTTGTCCTGCTGCTCCAACACAAGCTACCTTAAGAGCCGGTACGATGCGGTCAATGGGTGAAGTTCGTCAGGAGTACTGCATAAAAAAAAAAAACGAGTGTGTTGTCGTGGCAGTTGGTGATCAAAGAAATAAAACAAAATAAAATCAATAAATAATAATGTCATAGACTTAAAGTCATACCTTTGAAGTCATAATGCATTGCAAGTGTTATTAGGGAATGTTGTGCTGTGTTTTCAAGCGCTTCAATGTGACAGCGGGTGCGTTCACGGAGATCAAGAGCAGCCGGAGATCAAGAGCAGCCGCCGCAGGGGAGGGATACCATGGTAAATAGGTTACCTATTTACCATGGTATCTCTCCCCTGGGTGCGTTGTGTTTTGGTGAGCAGGAAAGCAGCGGGCGGGATGGCGAGCTTGTCCTGCTGCTCCAACACAAGCTACCTTAAGAGCCGGTACGATGCGGTCAATGGGTGAAGTTCGTCAGGAGTACTGCATAAAAAAAAAAAACGAGTGTGTTGTCGTGGCAGTTGGTGATCAAAGAAATAAAACAAAATAAAATCAATAAATAATAATGTCATAGACTTAAAGTTATACCTTTGAAGTCATAATGCATTGCAAGTGTTATTAGGGAATGTTGTGCTGTGTTTTCAAGCGCTTCAATGTGACAGCGGGTGCGTTCACGGAGATCAAGAGCAGCCGCCGCAGGGGAGGGATACCCTGGGTGCGTTGTGTTTTGCTGAGCAGGAAAGCAGCGGGCGGGATGGCGAGCTTGTCATGCTGCTTCAACACAAGCTACCTTAAGGGCCGGTACGATGCGGTAAATGGGTGAAGTTCGTCAGGAGTACTGCATAAAAAAAAACGAGTGTGTTGTCGTGGCAGTTGGTGATCAAAGAAATAAAACAAAATAAAATCAATAAATAATAATGTCATAGACTTAAAGTCATACCTTTGAAGTCATAATGCATTGCAAGTGTTATTAGGGAATGTTGTGCTGGGTTTTCAAGCGCTTCAATGTGACAGCGGGTGCGTTCACGGAGATCAAGAGCAGCCGCCGCATGGTATCTCTCCCCTGTCATAGACTTAAAGTCATACCTTTGAAGTCATAATGCATTGCAAGTGTTACTAGGGAATGTTGTGCTGTGTTTTCAAGCGCTTCAATGTGACAGCGGGTGCGTTCACGGAGATCAAGAGCAGCCGCCGCAGGGGAGGGATACCCTGGGTGCGTTGTGTTTTGCTGAGCAGGAAAGCAGCGGGCGGGATGGCGAGCTTGTCATGCTGCTCCAACACAAGCTACCTTAAGAGCCGGTACGATGCGGTCAATGGGTGAAGTTCGTCAGGAGTACTGCATAAAAAAAAAAACGAGTGTGTTGTCGTGGCAGTTGGTGATCAAAGAAATAAAACAAAATAAAATCAATAAATAATAATGTCATAGACTTAAAGTCATACCTTTGAAGTCATAATGCATTGCAAGTGTTATTAGGGAATGTTGTGCTGTGTTTTCAAGCGCTTCAATGTGACAGCGGGTGCGTTCACGGAGATCAAGAGCAGCCGGAGATCAAGAGCAGCCGCCGCAGGGGAGGGATACCATGGTAAATAGGTTACCTATTTACCATGGTATCTCTCCCCTGGGTGCGTTGTGTTTTCGTGAGCAGGAAAGCAGCGGGCGGGATGGCGAGCTTGTCCTGCTGCTCCAACACAAGCTACCTTAAGAGCCGGTACGATGCGGTCAATGGGTGAAGTTCGTCAGGAGTACTGCATAAAAAAAACGAGTGTGTTGTCGTGGCAGTTGGTGATCAAAGAAATAAAACAAAATAAAATCAATAAATAATAATGTCATAGACTTAAAGTCATACCTTTGAAGTCATAATGCATTGCAAGTGTTATTAGGGAATGTTGTGCTGTGTTTTCAAGCGCTTCAATGTGACAGCGGGTGCGTTCACGGAGATCAAGAGCAGCCGCCGCAGGGGAGGGATACCATGGTAAATAGGTTACCTATTTACCATGGTATCTCTCCCCTGGGTGCGTTGTGTTTTGGTGAGCAGGAAAGCAGCGGGCGGGATGGCGAGCTTGTCCTGCTGCTCCAACACAAGCTACCTTAAGAGCCGGTACGATGCGGTCAATGGGTGAAGTTCGTCAGGAGTACTGCATAAAAAAAAAACGAGTGTGTTGTCGTGGCAGTTGGTGATCAAAGAAATAAAACAAAATAAAATCAATAAATAATAATGTCATAGACTTAAAGTCATACACCTTTGAAGTCATAATGCATTGCAAGTGTTATTAGGGAATGTTGTGCTGTGTTTTCAAGCGCTTCAATGTGACAGCGGGTGCGTTCACGGAGATCAAGAGCAGCCGCCGCAGGGGAGGGATACCATGGTAAATAGGTTACCTATTTACCATGGTATCTCTCCCCTGGGTGCGTTGTGTTTTGGTGAGCAGGAAAGCAGCGGGCGGGATGGCGAGCTTGTCCTGCTGCTCCAACACAAGCTACCTTAAGAGCCGGTACGATGCGGTCAATGGGTGAAGTTCGTGAGGAGTACTGCATAAAAAAAAAAAAAGAGTGTGTTGTCGTGGCAGTTGGTGATCAAAGAAATAAAACAAAATAAAATCAATAAATAATAATGTCATAGACTTAAAGTCATACACCTTTGAAGTCATAATGCATTGCAAGTGTTATTAGGGAATGTTGTGCTGTGTTTTCAAGCGCTTCAATGTGACAGCGGGTGCGTTCACGGAGATCAAGAGCAGCCGCCGCAGGGGAGGGATACCATGGTAAATAGGTTACCTATTTACCATGGTATCTCTCCCCATGGGTGCGTTGTGTTTTGCTGAGCAGGAAAGCAGCGGGCGGGATGGCGAGCTTGTCCTGCTGCTCCAACACAAGCTACCTTAAGAGCCGGTAGGATGCGGTCAATGGGTGAAGTTCGTGAGGAGTACTGCATAAAAAAAAAAAAACGAGTGTGTTGTCGTGGCAGTTGGTGATCAAAGAAATAAAACAAAATAAAATCAATAAATAATAATGTCATAGACTTAAAGTCATACCTTTGAAGTCATAATGCATTGCAAGTGTTATTAGGGAATGTTGTGCTGTGTTTTCAAGCGCTTCAATGTGACAGCGGGTGCGTTCACGGAGATCAAGAGCAGCCGCCGCAGGGGAGGGATACCATGGTAAATAGGTTACCTATTTACCATGGTATCTCTCCCCTGGGTGCGTTGTGTTTTGGTGAGCAGGAAAGCAGCGGGCGGGATGGCGAGCTTGTCCTGCTGCTCCAACACAAGCTACCTTAAGAGCCGGTACGATGCGGTCAATGGGTGAAGTTCGTGAGGAGTACTGCATAAAAAAAAAAAGGAGTGTGTTGTCGTGGCAGTTGGTGATCAAAGAAATAAAACAAAATAAAATCAATAAATAATAATGTCATAGACTTAAAGTCATACCTTTGAAGTCATAATGCATTGCAAGTGTTATTAGGGAATGTTGTGCTGTGTTTTCAAGCGCTTCAATGTGACAGCGGGTGCGTTCACGGAGATCAAGAGCAGCCGCCGCAGGGGAGGGATACCATGGTAAATAGGTTACCTATTTACCATGGTATCTCTCCCCTGGGTGCGTTGTGTTTTGCTGAGCAGGAAAGCAGCGGGCGGGATGGCGAGCTTGTCCTGCTGCTCCAACACAAGCTACCTTAAGAGCCGGTAGGATGCGGTCAATGGGTGAAGTTCGTGAGGAGTACTGCATAAAAAAAAAAAAAACGAGTGTGTTGTCGTGGCAGTTGGTGATCAAAGAAATAAAACAAAATAAAATCAATAAATAATAATGTCATAGACTTAAAGTCATACCTTTGAAGTCATAATGCATTGCAAGTGTTATTAGGGAATGTTGTGCTGTGTTTTCAAGCGCTTCAATGTGACAGCGGGTGCGTTCACGGAGATCAAGAGCAGCCGGAGATCAAGAGAGCAGCCGCCGCAGGGGAGGGATACCATGGTAAATAGGTTACCTATTTACCATGGTATCTCTCCCCTGGGTGCGTTGTGTTTTGGTGAGCAGGAAAGCAGCGGGCGGGATGGCGAGCTTGTCCTGCTGCTCCAACACAAGCTACCTTAAGAGCCGGTACGATGCGGTCAATGGGTGGTTCGTCAGGAGTACTGCATAAAAAAAAAACGAGTGTGTTGTCGTGGCAGTTGGTGATCAAAGAAATAAAACAAAATAAAATCAATAAATAATAATGTCATAGACTTAAAGTCATACCTTTGAAGTCATAATGCATTGCAAGTGTTATTAGGGAATGTTGTGCTGTGTTTTCAAGCGCTTCAATGTGACAGCGGGTGCGTTCACGGAGATCAAGAGCAGCCGCCGCAGGGGAGGGATACCATGGTAAATAGGTTACCTATTTACCATGGTATCTCTCCCCTGGGTGCGTTGTGTTTTGCTGAGCAGGAAAGCAGCGGGCGGGATGGCGAGCTTGTCCTGCTGCTCCAACACAAGCTACCTTAAGAGCCGGTACGATGCGGGCAATGGGTAAAGTTCGTCAGGAGTACTGCATAAAAAAAAACGAGTGTGTTGTCGTGGCAGTTGGTGATCAAAGAAATAAAACAAAATAAAATCAATAAATAATAATGTCATAGACTTAAAGTCATACCTTTGAAGTCATAATGCATTGCAAGTGTTATTAGGGAATGTTGTGCTGTGTTTTCAAGCGCTTCAATGTGACAGCGGGTGCGTTCACGGAGATCAAGAGCAGCCGCCGCAGGGGAGGGATACCATGGTAAATAGGTTACCTATTTACCATGGTATCTCTCCCCTGGGTGCGTTGTGTTTTGCTGAGCAGGAAAGCAGCGGGCGGGATGGCGAGCTTGTCCTGCTGCTCCAACACAAGCTACCTTAAGAGCCGGTACGATGCGGTCAATGGGTGAAGTTCGTGAGGAGTACTGCATAAAAAAAAAAAAACGAGTGTGTTGTCGTGGCAGTTGGTGATCAAAGAAATAAAACAAAATAAAATCAATAAATAATAATGTCATAGACTTAAAGTCATACCTTTGAAGTCATAATGCATTGCAAGTGTTATTAGGGAATGTTGTGCTGTGTTTTCAAGCGCTTCAATGTGACAGCGGGTGCGTTCACGGAGATCAAGAGCAGCCGGAGATCAAGAGCAGCCGCCGCAGGGGAGGGATACCATGGTAAATAGGTTACCTATTTACCATGGTATCTCTCCCCTGGGTGCGTTGTGTTTTGGTGAGCAGGAAAGCAGCGGGCGGGATGGCGAGCTTGTCCTGCTGCTCCAACACAAGCTACCTTAAGAGCCGGTACGATGCGGTCAATGGGTGGTTCGTAAGGAGTACTGCATAAAAAAAAAACGAGTGTGTTGTCGTGGCAGTTGGTGATCAAAGAAATAAAACAAAATAAAATCAATAAATAATAATGTCATAGACTTAAAGTCATACCTTTGAAGTCATAATGCATTGCAAGTGTTATTAGGGAATGTTGTGCTGTGTTTTCAAGCGCTTCAATGTGATGCGGTAAATGGGTGAAGTTCGTCAGGAGTACTGCATAAAAAAAAAACGAGTGTGTTGTCGTGGCAGTTGGTGATCAAAGAAATAAAAGAAAATAAAATCAATAAATAATAATGTCATAGACTTAAAGTCATACCTTTGAAGTCATAATGCATTGCAAGTGTTATTAGGGAATGTTGTGCTGTGTTTTCAAGCGCTTCAATGTGACAGCGGGTGCGTTCACGGAGATCAAGAGCAGCCGCCGCAGGGGAGGGATACCATGGTAAATAGGTTACCTATTTACCATGGTATCTCTCCCCTGGGTGCGTTGTGTTTTGGTGAGCAGGAAAGCAGCGGGCGGGATGGCGACCTTGTCCTGCTGCTCCAACACAAGCTACCTTAAGAGCCGGTACGATGCGGTCAATGGGTGGTTCGTCAGGAGTACTGCATAAAAAAAAAAACGAGTGTGTTGTCGTGGCAGTTGGTGATCAAAGAAATAAAACAAAATAAAATCAATAAATAATAATGTCATAGACTTAAAGTCATACCTTTGAAGTCATCATGCATTGCAAGTGTTATTAGGGAATGTTGTGCTGTGTTTTCAAGCGCTTCAATGTGACAGCGGGTGCGTTCACGGAGATCAAGAGCAGCCGGAGATCAAGAGCAGCCGCCGCAGGGGAGGGATACCATGGTAAATAGGTTACCTATTTACCATGGTATCTCTCCCCTGGGTGCGTTGTGTTTTGGTGAGCAGGAAAGCAGCGGGCGGGATGGCGAGCTTGTCCTGCTGCTCCAACACAAGCTACCTTAAGAGCCGGTACGATGCGGTCAATGGGTGGTTCGTCAGGAGTACTGCATAAAAAAAAAACGAGTGTGTTGTCGTGGCAGTTGGTGATCAAAGAAATAAAACAAAATAAAATCAATAAATAATAATGTCATAGACTTAAAGTCATACCTTTGAAGTCATAATGCATTGCAAGTGTTATTAGGGAATGTTGTGCTGTGTTTTCAAGCGCTTCAATGTGATGCGGTAAATGGGTGAAGTTCGTCAGGAGTACTGCATAAAAAAAAAACGAGTGTGTTGTCGTGGCAGTTGGTGATCAAAGAAATAAAAGAAAATAAAATCAATAAATAATAATGTCATAGACTTAAAGTCATACCTTTGAAGTCATAATGCATTGCAAGTGTTATTAGGGAATGTTGTGCTGTGTTTTCAAGCGCTTCAATGTGACAGCGGGTGCTTTCACGGAGATCAAGAGCAGCCGCCGCATGGTATCTCTCCCCTGTCATAGACTTAAAGTCATACCTTTGAAGTCATAATGCATTGCAAGTGTTATTAGGGAATGTTGTGCTGTGTTTTCAAGCGCTTTAATGTGACAGCGGGTGCGTTCACGGAGATCAAGAGCAGCCGCCGCATGGTATCTCTCCCCTGGGTGCGTTGTGTTTTGCTGAGCAGGAAAGCAGCGGGCGGGATGGCGAGCTTGTCCTGCTGCTCCAACACAAGCTACCTTAAGAGCCGGTACGATGCGGTCAATGGGTGAAGTTCGTCAGGAGTACTGCATAAAAAAAAAAACGAGTGTGTTGTCGTGGCAGTTGGTGATCAAAGAAATAAAACAAAATAAAATCAATAAATAATAATGTCATAGACTTAAAGTCATACCTTTGAAGTCATAATGCATTGCAAGTGTTATTAGGGAATGTTGTGCTGTGTTTTCAAGCGCTTCAATGTGACAGCGGGTGCGTTCACGGAGATCAAGAGCAGCCGCCGCAGGGGAGGGATACCCTGGGTGCGTTGTGTTTTGCTGAGCAGGAAAGCAGCGGGCGGGATGGCGAGCTTGTCATGTTGCTCCAACACAAGCTACGTTTAGAGCCGGTACGATGCGGTAAATGGGTGAAGTTCGTCAGGAGTACTTGCCCCTCTCAGACTCTGACCTCTCCTCCCTGCTCCAGGGTCACAAACCCACCACGTGTGCCTTTGACCCCCTACCCACTCACCTCTTTCAAGCTGCTGCTCCTGCTCTACTCCCCTTCATCTCCTCCCTCCTCAACACCTCTCTACTTTCTGGTATCTTCCCCTCTGCCTTCAAAAAAGCCTCGATCACTCCCCTCCTCAAGAAACCTACCCTCGACCCCACCTCCCTCCAGAGCTACCGTCCTGTCTCCCTCCTACCCTTCCTCTCCAAAACCCTCGAGCGGACTGTACACCGCCAGCTCTCTGCTTTCCTGTCCAACCACTCTCTGCTTGACCCTCTCCAATCTGGCTTCCGCTCTGCTCACTCTACTGAAACCGCCCTCCTGTCTGTCACCAACTCACTTAAATGTGCCCGAGCTGCCTCTCTCTCCTCTGTCCTAATTCTCCTCGACCTCTCTGCTGCCTTTGACACTGTTGATCACTCTATTCTACTATCATCTCTTGCTGACCTGGGGATCTCTGGCACTGCTCTGGCCTGGTTCTCCTCCTACTTCTCCAACCGCACTTACCAGGTAACCTGGCGTGGAGCAACCTCCACACCTCACCCTCTCTTAACTGGAGTCCCCCAAGGGTCAGTCTTGGGTCCTCTCCTGTTCTCTCTCTACACCCGCTCCCTGGGCCCCCTCATCGCATCCTATGGTTTCTCATACCATTTCTATGCTGATGATGCTCAGATTTTCCTCTCCTTCCCCACCTCTGACTCCACCATCTCCTCCCGTATCTCTACCTGTCTGTCTGCTATTTCCTCCTGGATGCACTCGCATCACCTCAAACTCAACCTCTCTAAATCTGACCTCCTTTTCTTTCCCTCCTCCTCCCCCTCCTCTGATCTCTCCATCTCTGTTCCTCTGGAATCTACCACACTCTCTCCCTCTTCCTCAGCTAAGAACCTTGGAGTCACCCTGGACCCCTGCCTCTCTTATTCCCAGCACATCTCCACTCTGGCACGCACTTGCCGATTCTTCCTGAGCAACATCCGAAGAATCCGACCCTTCCTCACCAACTATGCTACCCAGCTCCTGGTCCAGGCCCTGGTACTCTCCCGCCTAGACTACTGCAACTCCCTCCTGGCTGGCCTCCCTGCGTCCGCCACCCGTCCGCTCCAGCTCATCCAGAACTCTGCTGCCCGCCTAGTGTTCTCTCTGCCTCGCTTCGCCCACGCTACTCCACTACTCCGCTCGCTCCACTGGCTCCCGATCACCGCTCGCATCCAGCTCAAGACTCTTGTACTAGCCTACAGATGCCTTGACCAGTCTGCACCCAGCTACCTCCAGACCCTCATCTCTCCCTACACCCCCACTCGACCTCTCCGCTCCGCCTGCACTAGAAGACTAGCTCTACCACCGCTACGCTCCCCTGCCTCCAAAGCCCGCTCCTTCTCCACCCTTGCTCCGCAGTGGTGGAATGACCTTCCTACAGATGTCAGGACTGCCCAGTCCCTGACCACATTCCGGCGCCTCCTTAAGACTCACCTCTTCAAAGAGCACCTGTAGAACTCCTCTGTTTGTATCCTGGGACACTATCACCCTTCATGTAAATGTGCTTTATTTTGCTCTTATCAGCCCCTATTTTACTGCATTTAATCCTGTACTTCAGAATACTGTAATCTGCCAAGTTTTTAACCTGTAGTACTTTGTATTTAATCACATCCTGATGTAACTATCACTATTTAATCATATCCTGATGTAACTATCACTATTACCTGCTGTATTATTGAATTGTGGTTTGTCAAACTTGTACTTTACTTGTTTTATTGTATTTCTTGCTCTTATTGTATTACTTGTATTGTAACGCTTGAAATGTTTTTGCTTACGATTGTAAGTCGCCCTGGATAAGGGCGTCTGCTAAGAAATAAATAATAATAATAATAATAATAATAAAAAAAAACGAGTGTGTTGTCGTGGCAGTTGGTGATCAAAGAAATAAAACAAAATAAAATCAATAAATAATAATGTCATAGACTTAAAGTCATACCTTTGAAGTCATAATGCATTGCAAGTGTTATTAGGGAATGTTGTGCTGTGTTTTCAAGCGCTTCAATGTGACAGCGGGTGCGTTCACGGAGATCAAGAGCAGCCGCCGCAGGGGAGGGATACCATGGTAAATAGGTTACCTATTTCCCATGGTATCTCTCCCCTGGGTGCGTTGTGTTTTGCTGAGCAGGAAAGCAGCGGGCGGGATGGCGAGCTTGTCCTGCTGCTCCAACACAAGCTACCTTAAGAGCCGGTAGGATGCGGTCAATGGGTGAAGTTCGTGAGGAGTACTGCATAAAAAAAAAAAACGAGTGTGTTGTCGTGGCAGTTGGTGATCAAAGAAATAAAACAAAATAAAATCAATAAATAATAATGTCATAGACTTAAAGTCATACCTTTGAAGTCATAATGCATTGCAAGTGTTATTAGGGAATGTTGTGCTGTGTTTTCAAGCGCTTCAATGTGACAGCGGGTGCGTTCACGGAGATCAAGAGCAGCCGGAGATCAAGAGCAGCCGCCGCAGGGGAGGGATACCATGGTAAATAGGTTACCTATTTACCATGGTATCTCTCCCCTGGGTGCGTTGTGTTTTGGTGAGCAGGAAAGCAGCGGGCGGGATGGCGAGCTTGTCCTGCTGCTCCAACACAAGCTACCTTAAGAGCCGGTACGATGCGGGCAATGGGTAAAGTTCGTCAGGAGTACTGCATAAAAAAAAACGAGTGTGTTGTCGTGGCAGTTGGTGATCAAAGAAATAAAACAAAATAAAATCAATAAATAATAATGTCATAGACTTAAAGTCATACCTTTGAAGTCATAATGCATTGCAAGTGTTATTAGGGAATGTTGTGCTGTGTTTTCAAGCGCTTCAATGTGACAGCGGGTGCGTTCACGGAGATCAAGAGCAGCCGGAGATCAAGAGCAGCCGCCGCAGGGGAGGGATACCATGGTAAATAGGTTACCTATTTACCATGGTATCTCTCCCCTGGGTGCGTTGTGTTTTGCTGAGCAGGAAAGCAGCGGGCGGGATGGCGAGCTTGTCCTGCTGCTCCAACACAAGCTACCTTAAGAGCCGGTACGATGCGGGCAATGGGTGAAGTTCGTCAGGAGTACTGCATAAAAAAAAAACGAGTGTGTTGTCGTGGCAGTTGGTGATCAAAGAAATAAAACAAAATAAAATCAATAAATAATAATGTCATAGACTTAAAGTCATACCTTTGAAGTCATAATGCATTGCAAGTGTTATTAGGGAATGTTGTGCTGTGTTTTCAAGCGCTTCAATGTGACAGCGGGTGCGTTCACGGAGATCAAGAGCAGCCGCCGCAGGGGAGGGATACCATGGTAAATAGGTTACCTATTTACCATGGTATCTCTCCCCTGGGTGCGTTGTGTTTTGGTGAGCAGGAAAGCAGCGGGCGGGATGGCGAGCTTGTCCTGCTGCTCCAACACAAGCTACCTTAAGAGCCGGTACGATGCGGTCAATGGGTGAAGTTCGTCAGGAGTACTGCATAAAAAAAAACGAGTGTGTTGTCGTGGCAGTTGGTGATCAAAGAAATAAAACAAAATAAAATCAATAAATAATAATGTCATAGACTTAAAGTCATACACCTTTGAAGTCATAATGCATTGCAAGTGTTATTAGGGAATGTTGTGCTGTGTTTTCAAGCGCTTCAATGTGACAGCGGGTGCGTTCACGGAGATCAAGAGCAGCCGCCGCATGTTATCTCTCCCCTGTCATAGACTTAAAGTCATACCTTTGAAGTCATAATGCATTGCAAGTGTTATTAGGGAATGTTGTGCTGTGTTTTCAAGCGCTTCAATGTGACAGCGGGTGCGTTCACGGAGATCAAGAGCAGCCGCCGCAGGGGAGGGATACCCTGGGTGCGTTGTGTTTTGCTGAGCAGGAAAGCAGCGGGCGGGATGGCGAGCTTGTCATGCTGCTCCAACACAAGCTACCTTAAGAGCCGGTACGATGCGGTCAATGGGTGAAGTTCGTCAGGAGTACTGCATAAAAAAAAAAACGAGTGTGTTGTCGTGGCAGTTGGTGATCAAAGAAATAAAACAAAATAAAATCAATAAATAATAATGTCATAGACTTAAAGTCATACCTTTGAAGTCATAATGCATTGCAAGTGTTATTAGGGAATGTTGTGCTGTGTTTTCAAGCGCTTCAATGTGACAGCGGGTGCGTTCACGGAGATCAAGAGCAGCGGGAGATCAAGAGCAGCCGCCGCAGGGGAGGGATACCATGGTAAATAGGTTACCTATTTACCATGGTATCTCTCCCCTGGGTGCGTTGTGTTTTGCTGAGCAGGAAAGCAGCGGGCGGGATGGCGAGCTTGTCCTGCTGCTCCAACACAAGCTACCTTAAGAGCCGGTACGATGCGGGCAATGGGTGAAGTTCGTCAGGAGTACTGCATAAAAAAAAAAACGATTGTGTTGTCGTGGCAGTTGGTGATCAAAGAAATAAAACAAAATAAAATCAATAAATAATAATGTCATAGACTTAAAGTCATACCTTTGAAGTCATAATGCATTGCAAGTGTTATTAGGGAATGTTGTGCTGTGTTTTCAAGCGCTTCAATGTGACAGCGGGTGCGTTCACGGAGATCAAGAGCAGCCGCCGCAGGGGAGGGATACCATGGTAAATAGGTTACCTATTTACCATGATATCTCTCCCCTGGGTGCGTTGTGTTTTGGTGAGCAGGAAAGCAGCGGGCGGGATGGCGAGCTTGTCCTGCTGCTCCAACACAAGCTACCTTAAGAGCCGGTACGATGCGGTCAATGGGTGAAGTTCGTCAGGAGTACTGCATAAAAAAAAAAACGAGTGTGTTGTCGTGGCAGTTGGTGATCAAAGAAATAAAACAAAATAAAATCAATAAATAATAATGTCATAGACTTAAAGTCATACACCTTTGAAGTCATAATGCATTGCAAGTGTTATTAGGGAATGTTGTGCTGTGTTTTCAAGCGCTTCAATGTGACAGCGGGTGCGTTCACGGAGATCAAGAGCAGCCGCCGCAGGGGAGGGATACCATGGTAAATAGGTTACCTATTTACCATGGTATCTCTCCCCTGGGTGCGTTGTGTTTTGGTGAGCAGGAAAGCAGCGGGCGGGATGGCGAGCTTGTTCTGCTGCTCCAACACAAGCTACCTTAAGAGCCGGTACGATGCGGTCAATGGGTGAAGTTCGTCAGGAGTACTGCATAAAAAAAAAAAAAAAACGAGTGTGTTGTCGTGGCAGTTGGTGATCAAAGAAATAAAACAAAATAAAATCAATAAATAATAATGTCATAGACTTAAAGTCATACCTTTGAAGTCATAATGCATTGCAAGTGTTATTAGGGAATGTTGTGCTGTGTTTTCAAGCGCTTCAATGTGACAGCGGGTGCGTTCACGGAGATCAAGAGCAGCCGCCGCAGGGGAGGGATACCATGGTAAATAGGTTACCTATTTACCATGGTATCTCTCCCCTGGGTGCGTTGTGTTTTGTTGAGCAGGAAAGCAGCGGGCGGGATGGCGAGCTTGTCATGCTGCTCCAACACAAGCTACCTTAAGAGCCGGTACGGTGCGGTAAATGGGTGAAGTTCGTCAGGAGTACTGCATAAAAAAAAAAACGAGTGTGTTGTCGTGGCAGTTGGTGATCAAAGAAATAAAACAAAATAAAATCAATAAATAATAATGTCATAGACTTAAAGTCAAACCTTTGAAGTCATAATGCATTGCAAGTGTTATTAGGGAATGTTGTGCTGTGTTTTCAAGCGCTTCAATGTGACAGCGGGTGCGTTCACGGAGATCAAGAGCAGCCGGAGATCAAGAGCAGCCGCCGCAGGGGAGGGATACCATGGTACCATGGTACCTCTCCCCTGGGTGCGTTGTGTTTTGCTGAGCAGGAAAGCAGCGGGCGGGATGGCGAGCTTGTCCTGCTGCTCCAACACAAGCTACCTTAAGAGCCGGTACGATGGGTGAAGTTCGTCAGGAGTACTGCATAAAAAAAAAAACGAGTGTGTTGTCGTGGCAGTTGGTGATCAAAGAAATAAAACAAAATAAAATCAATAAATAATAATGTCATAGACTTAAAGTCATACCTTTGAAGTCATAATGCATTGCAAGTGTTATTAGGGAATGTTGTGCTGTGTTTTCAAGCGCTTCAATGTGACAGCGGGTGCGTTCACGGAGATCAAGAGCAGCCGGAGATCAAGAGCAGCCGCCGCAGGGGAGGGATACCATGGTAAATAGGTTACCTATTTACCATGGTATCTCTCCCCTGGGTGCGTTGTGTTTTGGTGAGCAGGAAAGCAGCGGGCGGGATGGCGAGCTTGTCCTGCTGCTCCAACACAAGCTACCTTAAGAGCCGGTACGGTGCGGTAAATGGGTGAAGTTCGTCAGGAGTACTGCATAAAAAAAAAAAACGAGTGTGTTGTCGTGGCAGTTGGTGATCAAAGAAATAAAACAAAATAAAATCAATAAATAATAATGTCATAGACTTAAAGTCATACCTTTGAAGTCATAATGCATTGCAAGTGTTATTAGGGAATGTTGTGCTGTGTTTTCAAGCGCTTCAATGTGACAGCGGGTGCGTTCACGGAGATCAAGAGCAGCCGGGGGATACCATGGTAAATAGGTTACCTATTTACCATGGTATCTCTCCCCTGGGTGCGTTGTGTTTTGGTGAGCAGGAAGCAGCGGGCGGGATGGCGAGCTTGTCCTGCTGCTCCAACACAAGCTACCTTAAGAGCCGGTATACCGCTAGCTACCATATACAGCTAGATACGAAAGCATAGTAGTATACTGGCCAAGGGCGTTGGTTTTGCCCAGAGCCGTAACTAAGCTTTTAGCTACCGGGGCATGCAAATATATATATACATATATATATATATATATATATATATATATATATATATATATATATATATATAAATTATTGTTATTTTTTTTCTTTTTTCTTTTTTTTTTTTTGGATGTTAGGAGTTAGGATGGTATTTACTCGCGCATAGTTTTGAATGTTATTTCCGAATCTCTCCTTTAACATGTCTGAAGGGGACACTGTATAACTTAAAACGTGAATTAACGTCTTAAATCGTGTTAAAAGTGAGCAGTTACCTTGGGATTACACACCAGGTTCAGACGCAATGATTGGACTTATGTATCCGCAGGCGACCTGAGACTCATCGTTTCAACGGTGTCAGGAGTGCTCAACAGAAAAGAATGCATAGAGAAAAATATTATATACTGGCCAAGGGCTTTGGTTTTGCCCAGAGCCGTAACTAAGCTTTTAGCTACCGGGGAATGCAAATATATATATATATATATATATATATATATATATATATATATATATATATATTGCATGCACCTCCGGGATGAAGCAACCGGAGGTGGATGGAAAGACTCCATATCGTAGCTAGCGGGGCATGCAATTATATATATATATATATATATATATATATATATATATATATATATATATATATATATATATATATATATATATGTATATTAATTATTGATATTTTTTTTCTTTTTTCTTTTTTTTTGGATGTTAGGAGTTAGGATGGTATTTAATCGCGCATAGGTTTGAATGTTATTTCCGAATCTCTCCTTTAACATGTTTGAAGGGGACACTGTATTACTTAAAACGTGAATTAACGTCTTAAATCGTGTTAAAAGTGAGCAGTTACCTTGGAATTACACACCAGGTTCAGACGCAATGATTGGACTTATGTATCCGCAGGCGACCTGAGACTCACCGTTTCAACGGTGTCAGGAGTGCTCAACAGAAAAGAATGCATAGAGAAAAATATTGTATACTGGCGAAGGGCGTTGGTTTTGCCCAGAGCCGTAACTAAGCTTTTAGCTACCGGGGCATGCAATATATATATATATATATATATATATATATATATATATATATATATATATATATATATATATATATATATATATATTGCATGCACCTCCGGAATGAAGCAACCGGAGGTGGATGGAAAGACTCCATATCGTAGCTAGCGGGGCATGCAAGACTCCATATCGGAGCTACCGGGGCATGCAATTATATATATATATATATATATATATATATATATATATATATATATATATATATATATATATAAATTATTGTTATTTTTTTCTTTTTTCTTTTTTTTTTGGATGTTAGGAGTTAGGATGGTATTTACTCGCGCATAGGTTTGAATGTTACTTCCGAATCTCTCCTTTAACATGTTTGAAGGGGACACTGTATTACATAAAACGTGAATTAACGTCTTAAATCGTGTTAAAAGTGAGCAGTTACCTTGGAATTACACACCAGGTTCAGACGCAATGATTGGACTTATGTATCCGCAGGCGACCTGAGACTCACCGTTTCAACGGTGTCAGGAGTGCTCAACAGAAAAGAATGCATAGAGAAAAATATTGTATACTGGCCAAGGGCGTTGGTTTTGCCCAGAGCCGTAACTAAGCTTTACGGCCGTAATTATTGTTATTTTTTTTCTTTTTTCTTTTTTTTTGGATGTTAGGAGTTAGGATGGTATTTACTCGCGCATAGGTTTGAATGTTATTTCCGAATCTCTCCTTTAACATGTTTGAAGGGGAAGCCTTATTTCTTAAAACGTGAATTAACGTCTTAAATCGTGTTAAAAGTGAGCAGTTACCTTGGAATTACACACCAGGTTCAGACGCAATGATTGGACTTATGTATTCGCAGGCGACCTGAGACTCACCGTTTCAACGGTGTCAGGAGTGCTCAACAGAAAAGAATGCATAGAGAAAAATATTGTATACTGGCCAAGGGCTTTTAGCTACCGGGACATGCAAATATATATATATATATATATATATATATATATATATATATATATATATATATATATATATATATATATATATATATATTGCATGCACCTCCGGAATGAAGCAACCGGAGGTGGATGGAAAGACTCCATATCGTAGCTATCGGGGCATGCAAGACTCCATATCGGAGCTACCGGGGCATGCAATTATATATATATATATATATATATATATATATATATATATATATATATATATATATATATTAATTATTAATATTAATATTATTTTTTTTCTTTTTTCTTTTTTTTTGGATGTTAGGAGTTAGGATGGTATTTACTCGCGCATAGGTTTGAATGTTATTTCTGAATCTCTCCTTTAACATGTTTGAAGGGGACACTGTATTACTTAAAACGTGAATTAACGTCTTAAATCGTGTTAAAAGTGAGCAGTTACCTTGGAATTACACACCAGGTTCAGACGCAATGATTGGATTTATGTATCCGCAGGCGACCTGAGACTCACCGTTTCAACGGTGTCAGGAGTGCTCAACAGAAAAGAATGCATAGAGAAAAATATTGTATACTGGCCAAGGGCATAACTTTTTTGACAAGCACATAAATACTTTCTAACTGAAGAAACCTCCTGATGGATATCCTTAAGAGAATTCCAGTTGTGTTGGTCCATTAACGCAGAGATCTATATGGTAAACATATCATCCTGCCATATTGAACAAGTATAAAACATATTTGAAGAATATAGGCATTTAAAAAATTGTGATGTCCATGCACTGTATCTTGCCATTATAACATGTAGCTCTTCTGTGTTTATAATCTGGTTTCCAAGCACATTTTCTTAAGATTGTAAATTGGGTATGATGTTTTATTGGTTTAAAGCCCCGATTTTTGAAGGTCAGGACACAAGAAGCAGGATAGATACCTCTAATGTTTCCATTGTAAATCTAGATGTATGACACAAAACTTTTTTTTTTTTATAACAAGACAGCTCTCTAGTTTTATAAATATTTGAAAATTGTTTCCATCCAGGCAGAAACCCAAGGCTCTGAAACACGATATTTTCACTGCAAGAAGCATGTCAGTCCAGGCAACTGGACATTGAATGATTGTGACATGATTGTACATGTCGAGAGAAAACTATATAAAAAGTTACTGCCGCAATAACACACGGCGGGGTGTTCAAATACGGTCCAATATCCTCAGACCTAGGCTGTTTAATGGCACTTTGCCTCTAGGCATGCGGATATTGAACCATATTTGAACTCCTTGTCATGTGTTACTGCTTTCATATATTGTTTTGTAGGTCATGAAGATCTACCTTCTCAAAGTACTGGGATTACAAGGACATGTGTTATTCTAATTTACATGCGGTGAATATAATTTATTGTGACCAGCATTTTGTGGGACTGACACCTAATTTGCTAAACCATTTGTGGCTATATCTTGTCATGTATAACTAAAACGATCAGGCTACTATTCTGAACAGTAAGTTTAACTTGAGTCTGATGTGAAGTCTTTAGTGGATTATCGTCTGGAAGTGATTCAGACAACCATAAAGGGAAAACAGTTGACCTTATCTAGATCAGAGTTAGCATGTTTGCTGGCATCTGATCAATAAGGTGGTTATACAAATAGGACTGGGGGAAGTGTATTTCTCAATGCCTACTCCGAGAGACTTTGGCTTAGAAGGATTCCTTGTTAATTGCTACAGAGAAGTTTAAAAATTAAATATGTTCATTATACTAAATAGTCAGTTGTATGAATATGACTTTGTGGGGCTATAACTTATTTGAAATGTCACTGAACTGCTTTTTTACATTTCACTTAATGTTTTATGTGTTCTGTTGCTCCTTATTGAGTTAATATTATTATTCTCTAAAGCTGCCGTTTCCTGGCTTTTGAGCTTAAACTTATCAGCAATGAACAATCTTCATCAATCCATTCAAATCATGTGACAATGCGACCATTCAACTCTAGAGTACAAAACCCTACTACTCTCATATTCTGCATTAACCCCATTTCAATGTGGCCCGGGGCCAGGCCGGCCTTTACAAATGTATGAACGCAAAGCAGACTAGTGCCGCCTTTTCATATCACAGTACCAATTTGATTTTCTATGACAACACAGAAAAACAGGGATTTTCTATGCTGTCTGAGATTTTTTTTTGTTTTACATTTGGGGAGGGGCAAATAATAACCAAATCAATACACATACCATATATAAACATGAACACGGCAAATTTGCTCTAAATTTACATAAACATACCTGTGTAATAAAACTACTGCTTCCGGTACTCAAATTCAGTGTTGAATGAGTCTTCAGTTTATTTCAGTCAGTATCCAGGGCTATTCAAAGATGCTGAAAACAGTAACAATCACCCCTGAAGATCGGATCAATGAGTTTGGCAAGGACGAATTTCACGTCGATGGTAATGTGCTGTTTTGTACGTCATGCAGCAAGGCTGCAGATTACACTCATAGGCAGAACACATGGGAAGCGCTAAACATACATTGGATGAAATGAAACTTAAACAAACACCAAACTTGGGATTCTTTTCTGCACACAACGCCAGCGTCTCACGACAATCTGAATGGAGAATGCTGCAGCTGTGCTTTACAAAAGCCGTCCAGATGACAAAGACTAAATCTGAGTTGAACTAACATGAATATTTGTTTTAATTGTTTTATTTATTTTTACAACAGGGAACTATTTGTAACGTTTTAAGTAAAAAAAAAAAAAGTGTGTTTGTTTTATTGATTAATGGCACTGCTTGTGACTTGCTTAGAATTTGAAAGTGTAATACATTGTATTTTCACTGTAATATTTCAATGTCTGTTATTGTGATAGTTATTGTTAATGTTATTCTACTGCCGATAGAGCAGTAGTTTATTATGTGTCGTGCATGTTGTTGAGCAAAGTGTATTTGATATATCTGACGGTGCATTGCTGTATTTAGGGCGCTTCCTTTAATGAAGTTGCCGTAACTAGTTGCCGTAACTGGAACAAGGGTTTTGTTATAGCCATATGTTTGTTAATCTTCCAAGAGAAGGGGCAATGCTGATGTTCAGTCTTGTAATGGTTAGGGACTAGAGAATAATAATGACAATGATAACAATAGAATAGTTAACGATCATGTTTGTAAACAAAGACGCTCATGTAGGTTAAAAACAAATACGTAACTGAGAAGAAACATGTGTAATGTTTATTTTTATTTATTTTTGTATAAAATGATTCCAGGGTTATTGAATTAATTAATTAATGTGTCTTTCCTTAGGAGGGAGCAGTAGGTGGTCAGTCGTTGGCTTGTCTGTGAATGTACCGCCTGTTAGTCATTTACAATCTGAGTGAAGTATCCATTACGAAAACAAATATTTATAAAAATATAAACAAGCAATTAAAATGATAGGCTACTCTTTAAGCATGCTACATACTCCTGCATTAATCAAGCAAGATAGAATAAAAACAACCAACAACAACAAATTCATGTTATAACTTTTTTTATTGTGCTCAGCATATCCGTTTTTACAGTAAAAGCGGGGAAAAGAAAAGTCCATTAGATATAAAAATATTAACTTTCTATGTGATTAATGCATTGATTCAAGCAATAGTTGCAATATACCTTCTGTTGTGATAGTAAATACAACCAATATACAGAGGTGTACACATATCTATTTAATTTTAAAGCTAACTGATGATCACAGTATAACATGTTGTCACTGCTTTAGATACTGTAGCAATTACATGTTTTTGTTGTTATTTACAAAACTTCTGTGCCAGTGTCTACCTTAAATGGAAGAATACTCTAATAATGTGAACTTCTACTTGCTACAATAATATTAAAAGTTGTTATTACCTTTCAGGGCATTTTAACTCACTTGAAAGAAAACTTAAGGCTCAAGTTAATTTGTCTTGTATTAAGGGAGGGGCAGTTGTATTATGTCAATGAAGCATGAAAAACAAAACAAAAAAGAATGATCCTGTTTTTATAATCTATTTCTGAGTAGCTGTATTTTATGTTTTCTGATTTACACATTGGACTATATGTTTTAAGTGTAATTTAAAGAAATTAACTATCATGTACACGTATTACTACGCGTAGTCTTTAAAAAGGAATCCCACTTTCTGCAACATGTATTTCTAGGCATCCAAGAGATAACACAATGAATGATATGTCAGTTAAATCCCACTCTTACTCTTTTATAAACATAACCATTAATTAAAATAAAAGCTTGTAGCAGACCAAGCAGCATCATGGCAAAAAACAAAAAATGTTCTCTTCAAAACAGCCAGTTTGCAAAGATCGTTCAGCTGCAGGCACAGTCCTCGGCTACCAGCAGCAACAGACCCACTGTGTAGCCTTGCACTGTATGTTTAGTGAGCTGTCATACCTATGCACGGTTAACAGCAACTAAACAACACAATTTTACACAATGTATTATGATGGAATGAGAGAGTAAGAATTTTGGTGCAGTCTCTAAACACACACTGCCAAAAAAGGAGAACTCTGTCTTTTACGATAAACAATGGGATCAAATCTGAGTAAGCAAATACTCTCTCTCCGCCCCCTCCCCCCCCAACCTCCCGTGTGCCGGTGTTCATAAAACTGTTTCTGGAAAGCAGCTGTGAGCTTGTAGCCAGCAGAATGCCTTGGAGCCCCTGCTTTCAGTCTCGTGTGCCTCACACCTCTTTGCTCAAAGAGATCCTCACGCTGTTGAAGACTTTGCCAATGGCTTCGAAGAGGGGGTCGCAGAAAGTGTGAATGCAGATGGAGTAGACTCTGCTGACACACTGGATCTCGATCAAGTAGCTCTTCACACAGGGAACCACAACCCATATATGAATGAAGGACAGGATGGCGAAGTATATACCCCAGATGAGGGCCAGGGGGATGCCGACCAGAGCGGTGAGGATGCGGTAACACCAGTATTTGGTGACTGTGAACGTGGTAAAGCTGGCCTTCCATATACCATCAAAGCTGTTGGTGCCGTCAGGTTCTGCAATGACATCCTCAAAATCAACCTAAGGAGAAAAAAAGTGCGATAATTATTGATGGCAGAAGCATCAATAAGGGGTGCATAGTACTAGAAAAGGAAATGAAAGGCATTGTAGAGCATCAAAAGGACATCTGAGGACACTGTGAATGAGAATTTCCAGCCGACCATCTCTGTCATAATAAGTTCGAAGTACATTAACGTTTGCTAGTACTGTTATGTCTGTGTTAACACGACAATGTACAGCCATGCCTGTTCTGGTTTTAATGTGAAGTCTTGCATCCAGTCTTGGGTGTGCCTTCTAGTTTCTCAGCTATTCTCCCTATTAGTTACAAATATGACAGCCCAAAGTAAGGTGTTGTATCTCACCATCTTAGCCTTTTTCACATTCATAATTCTTCCAACATCAAGCAATGAAATAAATTAGATTTTGAACATTTTAATATATACAATTGGGCCTATCCACACAGTTTTAACTTGTGCTTTACATTTAAAAAAAATTATAAATAAATAAAAAACATTTTTAAAATCTGTTTCGATTAATAAAATTAAAAGTTTGATATTTTGAAAAAAATACTTTAAGAAAAAGGGTTGGCCCGTTTAATACTCAAAATAATGATAGTAATCTTTGCTACAAGATCTTAAATGAAGGTGAGGGTAATATTTTAACCAATAATAACAATACTTACAAATTAATATAAATTAAAGATACATTAATAATGGATTCCACACCCCTGGCACACAAACACCCCAAGCCCAACATGAACAGCTAGAGCATTCAACTGAACAGACAAATAATTGGTACAAATGTGTTACATTAATACTATATGAATAAAGAAAAGAAGAAATCACATGATAATTCCCTTCTACAAACATATTGACCTTCAAAAACTAGAATTCTGCTCGTGTTTGAGAAGGAAGACAAAAACATGACAAGGAATAAATGTATTTAATTAGGGTTGTAGTATTATAATACGGGAGGACTTTAAACTAGTTCCAATGAATGTTTGCTTTGTTGCTTGAGGCATATTTAGTTGTCATGACAACCCAAGAGGCTCAAACAGAAATAATGTATGTAGAGATGGATATAACTTTTTCTTCTTGTTCATTAAAACAGATTCCTGGCTTTGTATTGCAATAATGTGTTTAAGGACAATGTATTACTGTTACACTACATAACTGCATTGCCATGGTGTTTTAGATAGTGCCTGTGTTGGACTACCAGGCAGTTGACCAGTGAGATAAGGCTTGGCTTGCTAAAAAGGGCATTGTGTAATTACAAATCTGTTCACAAACTGGGCTCGTACTGGTGCCCTTGTCTATTTGATTACAATTACAAAACAACACAGCTCTTCCACTTAAAATTTGCACCCTTTGCTTTTTTGGTATTTCTTGGCCTGACACAACACATAAGCTTGCACATTTCCTACAGTTTCATTTCTACATGTCAGGTTTGTGTTTTTTTTTTATTTTTTGGTTTTTTTGCCTCTTTATAACAGAGCTTTGGGGTCCTATTAGAAGCAAGTGCAGTCACTCCTCAGTTGTGAGGGAAACACAGACTAGAACTAATGACAGACATAGAGAGGTTGTTCCAACTACCAATGCCCAGGCACACATGTGCAAGTTAACAATGGATGACTGCAAGGCAGTATGTTAGCAAAGCCTTTCTACCCAGAGTTCAGAAATTCAGACAACCACAATACAACTTCCCCGTGACAAGGTAGAGCCCCTCCAAACAATGCTTGTGAAACACAGGATTTCCTACAAGCATAAAAACATCAGCTTGCAAGTCTGGAAGGTAAGACGGATGTCACTCCATAACCTAAAATAGCTGTCAACTCTGTTACACAAGGAGTGAAATAACCTTCCACAAATGTTCTTCCAAACATTGACTGCTTCCATGAGCTTCAGGTGCCCAATAGTATGTTAAGACCAAGGTGAATTCTGACTATTTATCAGTTTGTTTTGTGGAATTGAATGGTGTTCTACAGTTGACCCTGAAGATACCCTGACAAAAGCATGGAAAACCAAGCATGCTAAAATACTGGTAACACATATGGAAGCATGAAGAAGCACAAAGAATGACTAAGGGATGACAGCCAAACTGGATATGTGAGTATACATTTGGTAGTTATATTCATAAAAGAAATAGTCGAATAAACATTAATTTGTCAAAATTATGCAGCGTTAAATATATTTTTACTAGTTGATATGTATTTTTTATAGCCAGATAATGGACATAGGTTTAACTTTCTATCATTGTTTCAGGCTACTCTACTTGAAATACTGAGAAATAAATTCAAAAAAGAGAGAAAGCCACTTATTTCAGTGGAGACTGTAGAAGACATGAAAAAAAAGTTTGGTGCTGTGGGTCGAGGAAGGAAGCGTGCACCAGAGCAACAGCAACCGCTCATGAAAAAGAGAAGAGAATCTGTAAGCCTAACTCTTGGATCTGCATTGACAGAAATAGATTGAAATAGAATTACATACTTTATATATGTACATACATGCGATTGTGTAGTTTATTAGCTAATTGGCTTTCATGGAGAGTACTTGATCTTTAGCATTTTTCCAGAGTAAAGAAAAGCACAGAGAATACATGCAGTAAATGCCTGATCATAAGTATTGAATTACTTAACGTTATGATACATATTGCAGATGCAAAGTGAGGAGTTCCCAGGAGAAGACGAGCATAGTATTGCCAAACACTTGGACTCCATAAGAAAAGAAATAACGAAATTGAGGCCGAACATTGAAGCCATATGTGACAGCATGAATAGAACTGTACACACTCGGGAAAGAATGATGGAGAAGAAGTCCACTGAAGAAGTCCTTGGTCTGTTTCCATTCCTAAAGCATCCTAAACTGGTAGGTACTAGTTTTTATTCTACTATGGTGATTGATCAGAAATTAATATTTTTAGTTATAAGCATGTATAATCACTTTAATTAGTCCTCCTAGGTGACCTTTCTGCATCAGCAATCCACCTGCTCCAGCTTTTACAAAACTCCACTGCTCCTGGTTTTTCCCATGCAACTTCTTTCTGCTCGCATTCAGTTTAGTTTGATTTTGTTTTATTTATTTATTTTTTTAACTACTACATTATTTGTAAGTATTCAACTCTTTTTTACAGCTGTGTATATCGCCTTGGATAAAGGCATATGATAAATAAATAAATAAATATAATAATAACTTTAGCATCTGTATTTTAGCTGTTGCACGAAGTAGAACTACGTTTTGGAGTAAACTTGGAACGGAACCTAATGAGTGGCCTATCCAGAATGGTAGATGCTATTTTCAGACTTTCTAGTGGGCATCTTCTAACTACTGTGATGTCCTACATTGAAGATGCTTCAGATAAGACACAGGGAAATGGTAATGTATAAGAAATATTTATTGTACATCAAATTGTTTTGACCTATCTCAGAATAGGATCTATAAATAACTATTAAACAGAAAATGATGCAACTTCATTTCATACACTTGGAGCATAATATTTCATGGGGAAGATAGCTGGTATTTAACTCTCACAGGGGCATAAAAACCAATGCGAAAAACCTGCATGAACAGATTTTTAGAAACTTTGTTGATACTGTTCTTAACATTTTTTTGCTCCAATCCACAATAACGTTTGTATCAGTGGTGGTCAGTCCTGGTCCTGGAGAGCTACAGTCGTGTGTGTGTTTTTTTTTAGGTATCTTTAAATCATTTAAACTATTCTTTATCTGTGCAGTTTAGCAAATAATGAATTCATGAATGTAACTGAGAGCACTGGTGGAATGCAAAGCCAAAGATCCTGTACCTCTCAGACCAGGGTTGCTCAACATTCTTCCGTTTGCTTTGTACTTTGTATATGATCTGATACCCTATTTGTAGGACTGAGAATGAATGCTGCATTGTTGCTGTTGCCAGCTTTGTTTCGAGAGAGGGAAAATCTGTTGTTTGTTGTTGACCAAGTAAGTTAATTGAGCTCTACTTTTTAAATGTAGCTTAACTGAATTGATGTTTTCAATGTTAAATACAAAGTCAAATTATCATTTAGAGATATCTCAAAATGAGTTTGAGATATCTCCAAATTAATTCCTGATATCTGTAAACCATTTTGAGATATCTTAAAATATGTTAAGATATCTCTAATTATTTCAAAATATTTTAAGATATATTCAACTGATTTAAGGATATTTTGAAATATTTAAAGATATCTGTTAAATATTTAAAGGTATCTCTTAATTTGGCTTGCCATAAATGTGTACTTAATGAATTATGAGGGAGACTTGTAGGCAATTAACAGGAGTTTAAGACGTTCCTCGCTGTTTTAAGTGAGATCCGACAGTTAAAATGTTTTTAAAGGGAGGAATATTACGAAATCCCTTTAAAGTAGCCGCAGCCCCACCACACGAGCCGCCACTGCTTGTAGGTATGGTGAGATGCTGCTGAAGTACAATTTCATATAATTTATTGTTGAATAAAGTTATTAATTATTATTTTAAAATCTATACAGGTACCACCATCACCTACGCCAACTATCGTTTTCAAGGGAACAACAAGCCCATTGGCAGCAGATGACATCTCTGTTTGTGTTGATGGAATTGAGATACTCAGTGATTATCCAGGAATGGATATCACCCTTGCTGTTGAATGTATTTTTTCTCTTTATTTTTCCTTGGGCATTGAGTATCCTAAAGCTCTAAAAAATTGTCTGACTTTCATGGAAAGGTACTTCATGAAGCTGAGTATCTCTGACAAAGTACCTTTGCCAGTGTTAAAGATGTACAGTCAAATAACTGCACTTTTACTTGGGGAATAATTATATTGATCTGATGGAATGCCATTTTAACATTTAATCTGAAATTAAATGAATTTATTGTGTCAACTGTTTAATTTGATTACAAAAACAGAATATTTGATATAAAAATGTAATTGTACATATCAAAAAAAAGTATTTATTTTAAATGTAAATGGCTGATTAGAAAATTAATTGTTTATAACAAATGTAAATTGTTTTTAATAGAAGTTTTGATTTAAAAAAACTAATAAACATTCAGTCTTAATTTATAGATATCATAAACTCATAATAAGCTCTGATCTAAATACTGTACTGTAGCTCTTCTAATTTGTGCCACCAAAAAATGAATAAGAAAAAAGAAACCCACGTTCATCAGTTTCAATATACATTTTATCTCAGCTTTTTCAAGGTCTATTACATGTTCTTGAAAATGTATTTTGTGTAAGTTTCAGGAAAATCTGTGGGATGCATAGATTTATTTTCCAGTTTGCTGCAAGACCCTTTTTTTCACTGTGTAAATAATATGGTTTAATTATTAAAAACACACAGGTTGAATACAACTGTGTAAAACTGTATATAACTAAACCTGAAACTACTCTAATGGTTTAACCTGTAAAAACAATAAATTGTTATATAAATGTTTAATAAATAAATTGTTGGCATCCTGAATTGAGTGATTTATCAAAGCACTTACACTTCTGAGGTTGGGGGATTCTAAAGGATGTGAAGAGCTCTTAACGGTATACATTTGTTTTTTCTCAGATGAACCAAACAAATGTTAGCTTGCGAGGTTCGGGGGGCGTGAAGCTGGGGGGGCTGCTAATCTCTAATCTTTCAATTTTCTAATCTCCAGTTAATTAGTTCTATTTTACTATTTAAGACCTGATCACCTGCACCTTTTCTGTCTAGTGTTTCGTTTTTCCTCCTCCTCCCCTCCTCCACCTTCTACATGCCTTCGCATCGGTCATCTCTGGGGGGCAAGTGAGGCTCACTTCCCCGACCTCAGGGCTAGGCAGCCGCCTCCCTTACCTTCAGGGGTTCTCACCGCGTGAGTCAGAGCGGACCACCGGCCAAACTCTGTCCTGTCGCAGCTCCTGCGCTCATCTCACTCGAGGCTCTCTTCTATTCTGCCTCTCTTCAGGACGTGGTCACTCGTGCCGAGTCCTATACTAACCTCAATGCTCTGTCCTTATTTTCAGGTCCCAGGCAGCGTGATGTCTCGGCCAATCAGAGGTTTTACGAGCGCCCCTTACATAAGCCTCAAATGCTGGGTACCTCTCTCATCTCCTCCCGAGGGGTGGCTTTTCAAGTCTAACCCTCATATGTGTTTTCAGGTCGCCGGGTCCTCCGCCCCTGGGATGTCGACAGCGTCGGCCCCAGTCGACGACCTCTTTTCTATCCCGTTTCAGGTTGCCGGGTCCTCCGCCCCTGGGATGTCGACAGCGTCGGCCCCAGTCGACGACCTCTTTTCTATCCCGTTTCCGGTTGCCGGGTCCTCCGCCCCTGGGATGTCGACAGCGTCGGCCCCAGTCGACGACCTCTTTTCTATCCTTTCCGGTTGCCGGGTCCTCCGCCCCTGGGATGTCGACAGCGTCGGCCCCAGTCGGTGACCACATTCTGTCCTACTAACTGCTCCTTGCTGCTGCCTTATCTTTCCCCCCCAGCTCACGCCCAGTGAACCCTCCATAGAATGTTAATTGTAAGGTTCAATAGTGTAACTCTTATGGTTCTATATTAAACCTCAATAGAAGGTTCTTCAGAGGAACCAATATGGTTCTGTATTATACCATTAATATAAGAACCATGGTGGTTCTTTATTAAACCTCTAATGCAGGGTTCTTCCAAAGAACCATTTTAAAAGGTTCCATATAGCACTTCAAAAAGGTTCCAAATCTATACCAGCAGATAGAACCTTTTAGGGTTCTATATTGTACCCTTTTTTCTAAGAGCGTACTGCATAAAAAAACGAGTGTGTTGTCGTGGCAGTTGGTGATCAAAGAAATAAAACAAAATAAAATCAATAAATAATAATGTCATAGACTTAAAGTCATACCTTTGAAGTCATAATGCATTGCAAGTGTTATTAGGGAATGTTGTGCTGTGTTTTCAAGCGCTTCAATGTGACAGCGGGTGCGTTCACGGAGATCAAGAGCAGCCGCCGCAGGGGAGGGATACCATGGTAAATAGGTTACCTATTTACCATGGTATCTCTCCCCTGGGTGCGTTGTGTTTTGGTGAGCAGGAAAGCAGCGGGCGGGATGGCGAGCTTGTCCTGCTGCTCCAACACAAGCTACCTTAAGAGCCGGTACGATGCGGTCAATGGGTGAAGTTCGTCAGGAGTACTGCATAAAAAAAAAAACGAGTGTGTTGTCGTGGCAGTTGGTGATCAAAGAAATAAAACAAAATAAAATCAATAAATAATAATGTCATAGACTTAAAGTCATACCTTTGAAGTCATAATGCATTGCAAGTGTTATTAGGGAATGTTGTGCTGTGTTTTCAAGCGTTTCAATGTGACAGCGGGTGCGTTCACGGAGATCAAGAGCAGCCGGAGATCAAGAGCAGCCGCCGCAGGGGAGGGATACCATGGTAAATAGGTTACCTATTTACCATGGTATCTCTCCCCTGGGTGCGTTGTGTTTTGGTGAGCAGGAAAGCAGCAGGCGGGACGGCGAGCTTGTCCTGCTGCTCCAACACAAGCTACCTTAAGACCTGGTACGATGTGGGCAATGGGTGAAGTTCGTCAGGAGTACTGCATAAAAAAACGAGTGTGTTGTCGTGGCAGTTGGTGATCAAAGAAATAAAACAAAATATTACCACTGTATTACCAATATATATATATATATATATATATATATATATATATATATATATATATATATATATATATATATTATTGTTATTTTTTTTCTTTTTTCTTTTTTTTTTTTGATGTTAGGTGTTAGGATGGTATTTACTCGCGCATAGGTTTGAATGTTATTTCCGAATCTCTCCTTTAACATGTTTGAAGGGGACACTGTATTACTTAAAACGTGAATTAACGTCTTAAATCGTGTTAAAAGTGAGCAGTTACCTTGGGATTACACACCAGGTTCAGACGCAATGATTGGACTTATGTATCCGCAGGCGACCTGAGACTCACCGTTTCAACGGTGTCAGGAGTGCTCAACAGAAAAGAATGCATAGAGAAAAATATTGTATACTGGCCATGGGCTTTGGTTTTGCCCAGAGCCGTAACTAAGCATTTAGCTATATATATATATGGACACACATTGTTCTATTTATTCAGTGTCTTTGCTATGCTGTTTCACATGAGTAATATTGACACAAGCCCCCTTATCTGCTGTACTGGCACAACCTGTTGGAGTGGAAGTTTCCTGCTGACATCAGATTTTTAAAACTCCCTGTAGAAGTGTCATGTTCTAATTTTAATGCTGGCATACAAACAATTTACAGACAGAAAGGTTATGATCGTCTCTCTCCTCTCCATCTACAGGACATACTTATCATTTTTGTGTGATTGATTTATAAATGCTTTTAGTCTATTAAGGTTTTGCATATACTGTAAACTAACAGAGTTACTTTTTATCCCTTTAGTTTTACCCATAAAGCAACAGTATCAGTCACATGTTTGGGAATGGAAGATAAATTTCTGACAAATACCTCAATTGTGACAAAGTTAATAATCTAAAACATGCATGTAAACTCGTCGGTGTCTCTGTGGATAGACAGAAAAGACCAATTGTACTGTGTGACATGGCTACCACAATAGTGAGATTTTGCTACTCTGTAGTCAATACAGTCTGTGTCCATACAGTACCACAATACAGATTTACTGTATGAACTATCAAGCAACATGACTACTATAGAAGGTAATAATGAATACTGCAATAGAAATAGCACAGCACCTATAACAGTATAGTATTTAAGTAACTAATGTATTTTAGAATGTTACTAATATAGAATGCCAACAATAGTTCTTTCTATAGCAATAGTGCCACTGTATTTACAAATGATATACAATGGGGACATTTTAACACATTGTTGGACAGAAATGTTACGTTCCTGGAAACTAAGAACAGTTTATGGCATGTGTCTTTAAAACTGTGCCAAGCAGATGGCTGGTCAGACTATGAGAATAATACAGTGTCTGTTACACAACTTTATTTAAAACCTAGGGGTTCAAAAAAGGTTGTGCTCTAGTGTTAGCAGATTTCTATTTGCAGCAGTCTTACAGATTTCAGATTAAACAAACACAATCTGTCTGTTTTAACTGCAACCTGCTGTCTCCAACACGAGAAAGACTGCCTCGGTTGAATTTCACAAACCTTATTTTGTTGTTGTAGTTTTTGAAAAAACAGAATTCTATAATATATATATATATATATATATATATATATATATATATATATATATATATATATATATATATATATATACAGTGCCTTGCGAAAGTATTCGGCCCCCTTGAACTTTGCGACCTTTTGCCACATTTCAGGCTTCAAACATAAAGATATGAAACTGTAATTTTTTGTGAAGAATCAACAACAAGTGGGACACAATCATGAAGTGGAACGAAATTTATTGGATATTTCAAACTTTTTTAACAAATAAAAAACTGAAAAATTGGGCGTGCAAAATTATTCAGCCCCCTTAAGTTAATACTTTGTAGCGCCACCTTTTGCTGCGATTACAGCTGTAAGTCGCTTGGGGTATGTCTCTATCAGTTTTGCACATCGAGAGACTGAAATTTTTGCCCATTCCTCCTTGCAAAACAGCTCGAGCTCAGTGAGGTTGGATGGAGAGCATTTGTGAACAGCAGTTTTCAGTTCTTTCCACAGATTCTCGATTGGATTCAGGTGTAGACTTTGACTTGGCCATTCTAACACCTGGATATGTTTATTTGTGAACCATTCCATTGTAGATTTTGCTTTATGTTTTGGATCATTGTCTTGTTGGAAGACAAATCTCCGTCCCAGTCTCAGGTCTTTTGCAGACTCCATCAGGTTTTCTTCCAGAATGGTCCTGTATTTGGCTCCATCCATCTTCCCATCAATTTTAACCATCTTCCCTGTCCCTGCTGAAGAAAAGCAGGCCCAAACCATGATGCTGCCACCACCATGTTTGACAGTGGGGATGGTGTGTTCAGTGTGATGAGCTGTGTTGCTTTTACGCCAAACATAACGTTTTGCATTGTTGCCAAAAAGTTCGATTTTGGTTTCATCTGACCAGAGCACCTTCTTCCACATGTTTGGTGTGTCTCCCAGGTGGCTTGTGGCAAACTGTAAACGACACTTTTTATGGATATCTTTAAGAAATGGCTTTCTTCTTGCCACTCTTCCATAAAGGCCAGATTTGTGCAGTATACGACTGATTGTTGTCCTATGGACAGAGTCTCCCACCTCAGCTGTAGATCTCTGCAGTTCATCCAGAGTGATCATGGGCCTCTTGGCTGCATCTCTGATCAGTCTTCTCCTTGTATGAGCTGAAAGTTTAGAGGGACGGCCAGGTCTTGGTAGATTTGTAGTGGTCTGATACTCCTTCCATTTCAATATTATCGCTTGCACAGTGCTCCTTGGGATGTTTAAAGCTTGGGAAATCTTTTTGTATCCAAATCCGGCTTTAAACTTCTCCACAACAGTATCTCGGACCTGCCTGGTGTGTTCCTTGTTCTTCATGATGCCCTCTGCGCTTTAAACGGACCTCTGAGACTATCACAGTGCAGGTGCATTTATACGGAGACTTGATTACACACAGGTGGATTCTATTTATCATCATTAGTCATTTAGGTCAACATTGGATCATTCAGAGATCCTCACTGAACTTCTGGAGAGAGTTTGCTGCACTGAAAGTAAAGGGGCTGAATAATTTTGCACGCCCAATTTTTCAGTTTTTTATTTGTTAAAAAAGTTTGAAATATCCAATAAATTTTGTTCCACTTCATGATTGTGTCCCACTTGTTGTTGATTCTTCACAAAAAATTACAGTTTCATATCTTTATGTTTGAAGCCTGAAATGTGGCAAAAGGTCGCAAAGTTCAAGGGGGCCGAATACTTTCGCAAGGCACTGTATATATATATATATATATATATATATATATATATATATATATATATATATATTAGTGTCAAAGTGGGGTACATGTTGCCACTTTTGGGATCTTTCAGTGTCTTCTAGTGTAAATGAACACTGGACCACAGATAGTTTTCAGCAGGGGACATAGAGGGCAGTTCAGTTTTATCATGAGCTCTGACAGTAACACACACAACAAAAAAGTATGTTAGTAACATATCTACTACTGCAAGGCTGTAAAAACAAAATTGCAGCTATCAGTATCCTGGAAAAGTATAATACTATATATGTAGAAATGTGTTACAAATGCCCATGCATGTTCTTTATATCCTCAAATTCTGATAAAGAATGTTAATGTTGTTGTTGTTGTTGTTGTTGTTGTTGTTGTTGTTGTTATTTATTTCTTAGCAGGCGCCCTTATCCAGGGCGACTTACAGTTGTAAACAAAAATACATTTCAAGACCCAAGGGGTCAACAGGAGTCAATTTTATAGAATGCAAGTGTAACATGGCAGCTTCTCTTTATTCAAACATCACCTTTTATCATTATTTATAAAGTAATAACAGTTAATACGATCAGCTATACAGTCAGATATTGTTTTGACAAGGACCATTATATATCATAAAAGGAAAGCCATTTAAATGTTTCTTTTGATTACGATACCTCCCAATCCAATTCAAAATAAATGGGGGTTTCTGAGTCTTTTGGGAGTGTAACTGTCCTGAAACTGCAGACAGCTGTAAGCTTTTATTTAATGAAGTGCAGTAAATGGGTTGGTTGGAGTGAAAAATATGAAATGATTCCTATACATTGTTTTGTAATATAATTGTATCACATAAAACAAAGCCAGTGACATGAATGTTTTCCATCTCACAAAAGCAGTCAAGATATTCTTAAAATGGAACCTACATGAATGCAATCCTCATGTCATACAGCACAAAAACAATATCACTTGAGGTCGTTTTTCAACAGATTTATTGTTTGTTTAAATAGTACAGTACTATATTTCACATATATGTATCCCTTACTCTGGGTTATACTGTAGATTTACTGCATGTCTTGCTAGACATTCCAAGAGCTGTTTTTAAGCTGGTCAAGGCAGGTTTTCTGCTGGCCATGGAGGATAAAAAACCTGTTATTCTGGTTCAGGGAAACTAGTAAACTGAAGTCAATTTTTACACAGTGTAGTTAAACATCTAGGGTGAATGTTAAGGTTCTACAGACTTCACCACTATCGTGGTTCTAAAATGAGATCTGGTTTAACACCAGTTAGAGCAGTATATCGGTTTAAATTAAACCCTACTTCAGACAATTAGTTTTCTTTTTAAACCCAATTAAACCATATACAACTGACACATTGCCCTAGTATGTGTCTTTGTCTAAAATGTACTGTATGTGACACACACACACACATATATATATATATATATATATAATATATATATATATATATATATATATATATATATATATATATATATATATATATATATATATCGTTTTATGTATTATTATTATAGCTTGTAAGGCAGATAGTAAGAACAGCTTGAATGCTTAGCCAACAAATACACTAAAAGTAGTTTATATAAATTAATAAGGAGTATGTAGCCTTGTTTGAGACTTTGTTGCTAAAAACTGTTATATATAAAAAGACGGCATTTTACAGACTAAACTGTTTTTATACTATAGTATGCTATGGAGAGAGGTGATCAACATGCAGTTGAGGAATTGCCTTTGTAGTGAATGGCACTTTTATGCAGTCATAGCTACAGAAATGCATGCAGTAGCTACGGACAGGAATCACGTACTTGTTACAGATACCAGCATATTTTTTAAAAACTAGAAGAATTGTTAAATAAAATCTCCCCTTTTGATGTTTTGTTTCCTATAATAAAATTGCCACTTACTTGCTAAACCTCAAACCACCTCAATGCTTCACTGAAGCAAGGCAAATGTTTTTTTTTTTCCGTTTTTATAGCCTTGTTTATTTTAGGCTGCCAAGGAATGTCTAGCCAACCTGTCTGAAGTAAAGAGCACACAAACAGCAGCTCCGTCTCAGTCTGGTTGGGAGTTCAAGGAAACCCATTTACAACATGCCTCATATGGTCTAGGAAATAATAATGAAAAATAATAATAATAATGATAATGATAATGATAATCATCATCATCATCAACATCTTGTTCCAATATTTGAGGCAAAGGTAATTGCAGCACAATTTCCCTCAATCTACACAGCTGGTTAAATAAATATCTCACGAGAGATCAACACTTGAATACAGCACTGTTAACAGAATACTGAAGATAACTTCAGGCAAAACTGATGGCATGTCAGATTTGAATTAAAACAGAATATCCTTGTTCTGACTATGCATCACTGTTTTAAAGAAATGTACTGTACTTTTTCTATGTGCTTATACCTGATGTTTACCACTTCTCAGATCTATACCATGCTTCCTTGTGCTTTTCCATACTTCACAATGCTATGTTCATCTCATGGTATTCTGTATCACAGTAATCTTTTATAAGAGAAAATAGGCTTTTTAGTCCTAGGGGACCGCCTTTGGATTTATCAAAAGCTCCTCACACATAGACAATGTACAGAATGCAATAGTCCAAGCATATTGATTTCATCTGGATTTGGAGAGTTTGACAACGAATATTGGTATGATATGTTTATTAAATTAGGCAATGGTTTACTGTACTAAATCCCAGGTTTTGAAATGTAATATTCTGACTTGTCATTCTCCAATTCACACCAGAAGATAAAGGAAAGCTACAGGTTAGTTGGCACCTCTTTAAACGATTAGGATATTTGTCAATGGAGCTTTTGGCAAAAAAATTGTTCCAGTTCATTGAATTTCCATGGACTTCTCTCATGCACAGCCTTCAACTCATACCAAAGATTCTCGTATTTAGATCAGGACTTTGACTATACCATTCCAGAACCTTGATTGTATTCTTCTTTAACCATTCTGAAGTAGATTTTGACGTGTGCTTTGGATCGTTGTTGTGTTGGAGTGTCCAGTTCCGCTTTAAACCAAGTTTTCATAATCATCTCTCTGCCAGTTGACTTAAATGAGTATGGAACAGAGTCACACAGTGCAGATATCACTATGTAACACAATTTTTGTTCCTGGGTAGTAAGTGTTATTTCCTAATTGCTTATGCCTCAAAAGTATAGAAAATGGCTATTATTCCCCACAAACTTTGCTTTTGTGACCAGGACAGTGATATTTTGAAATTTACCTATTTCCAATGAGAAAACGGGCGAATTTGTGTCTTTTCGTTCACATAAAGTCAGAAAAAAACAACATATGAATCCAAATTAACATGTATTTAGACTAAAGTAATACAAAAATGACTACAAAAGATTTAGAAGCGAGTAGTTTTTCGAGATTTACGATTATACTGTAAATCACTTTCACGAATCAGCCCCCAAATGTAGTCTCCCATCATGTTCTCGTTATACTGCCCTTGGTAGAGGCATTCAAAGTCCAGTATATCCTGGTGGAAGCGCTCGCCTTGCTCCTCCGAGTACGCTCCCATGTTCTCCTTGAATTTATCAAGATGAGCATCAAGGATATGGACTTTGAGGGACATCCTACAGCCCATTGTGCCGTAGTTCTTCACCAGAGTCTCAACCAGCTCCACATAGTTTTCGGCCTTGTGATTGCCCAGGAAGCCCCGAACCACTGCGACAAAGCTGTTCCAAGTCGCTTTCTCCTTACTAGTGAGCTTCTTGGGGAATTCATTGCACTCCAGGATCTTCTTTATCTGTGGTCCGACGAAGACACCGGCTTTGACCTTTGCCTCAGACAGTTTAGGGAAGAGGTCTTGAAGGTACTTGAAGGCTGCCGACTCCTTATCTAGAGCTCTGCAAATTGTTTCATAAGGCCCAATTTGATGTGCAGTGGTGGCATCAGCACCTTCCGGGGGTCCCAGCCGTACTCATCATACTTCAAGGCGTCCAGCAAGGTCTTGATGCTGTTGTATTCCTCTTTGAGGTGCACCGAGTGAGCCAGGGGAAGAGACGGGTACTTGTTACCATTATGGAGCAGCACGGCTTTGAGGCTCCTGGATGAGCTGTCAATGAAGGACAGTATAACGAGAACATGATGGGAGACTACATTTGGGGGCTGATTCGTGAAAGTGATTTACAGTATAATCGTAAATCTCGAAAAACTACTCGCTTCTAAATCTTTTGTAGTCATTTTTGTATTACTTTAGTATAAATACATGTTAATTTGGATTCATATATTGTTTTTTCTGACTTTATGTGAACGAAAAGACACAAATTCACCCGTTTTCTCACTGGAAATAGGTACATTTCAAAATATCACTGTCCTGGTCACAAAAGCAAAGTTTGTGGGGAATAATAGCCATTTTCTATACTTTTGAGGCATAAGCAATTAGGAAATAACACTTACTACCCAGGAACAAAAAAAAAAAAAAAAAAAAAATTGTTACACAGTGTATTCAAACCTAAGATCACAGGTTCTTAGTACCATCAGGCCAGATATACAAATAAAGTACATATTTTTAATAAAAGAATTACACAAAAACATGGATATTAAGAATACAAAATGTATTAAACTTTGTTTATAAAGTGAATTGATTTTACAAAATAGAATGCAGGCCTGTAAGGTTAGCTATTAAAAGTGAATACACAAGTATATAGTACCAAATATATGTAACTGCTTTTTTTCTGATACCTTCATTTTCCCCTTTACACACACACACTGTATATGTATGTATATATACAATTCCCTTTATATTCCATTGATAAATGTTTATTTTTGAAGACAAGCGTAACATGACCAATAAGTTGCCACCTGTTCCATCAAAACATTACACACAAAAGACAACATTCCTCCGCCCAGGAGAGCAACCACCAAGAAAAGGTGTTAAAACCAATCCTCGCCCAGGACAACTGGAAGCTGCTAGAGACTGGAATATGCTGGCAGATGTTGGTCAACGGCTTATTTTTCCACCTGAGATTGCCACCACTAACCTTCGACCAGATATTGTCTTGTGGTCTGGATCAGCACGCCTTGTTCACCTGGTAGAGTTAACAGTGCCATGGGAGGACGCTGTAGATGAGGCGTATGAGAGGAAGAAACTGCGGTATGCTCAACTAGCCACTGAAGCGGAACAGCGAGGATGGAGAGTTCGGGTTTACCCAGTGGAAGTGGGTTGTCGAGGATTTGTGGCACACTCTACAACCCGGTTTCTCAGAGACGTCGGATTTAGTGGCCAAGAGTTGCGTCGCACAGTGAAGAACTTATTTGAAGCAGCAGAGAGGAGCAGCAACTGGCTGTGTTTGAGATGGAAAGATTCTGGCTGGGGACAGGTAAGTAAGCTGGGCTGAGTTGAGTGGGGGACGGAGAGGGGTGATGCTGGGACGCCAGAATCACCGTCGAGCCCTCTTGAGGTGTCGTGGGCTAGTCGACGAAACACTGAGGATGGAAGGTGCCCACTTGAAAACCCCAGAGATGTACCCTACTTAGCTCAATCCAGACGGTTGTCATGCTGATGCGCTGGGGAGGCCGCACTTTGGTTGATCCCCGGAGCCAGCATCGCAGCCGTTGTGTGTGCTGATGCGCCAGGGAGGCAAAATAAGCTGATCCCTGGAGCCAGCATTACACTTCAGCCATTAACACCAGACAGAAGGATATCTACATCATCATATGGAAGGAAACGTAAATGGATGGAGACGCATATGGATCACATTAGTTTACTGTAAAGCTACGTCTTAGTTGGTGCTTATCTTGGCGAGAGCCGAGTTCAAATCAGCATGAAGTTTTAACATCTACTCTCGTGTAATGGAAATCATGAAGAAAATACAACTAAAGCAATACACAGGGAAGAGGACATAAACATTTATCATGAGTCCCTATTAAATACATACAGATATATGAGGTGTAGGTCATTATAGAAAGTATATATTTATATCAACAAATATTTTTTGTTGTAGAAGACTTACAATAGACTAATCAATACAATTACACACACAGTTGTAGTCAAGTTTACATACCCCAATGGAAATGTATAATTTCTAGAAATTTCTCAAAAACAAAGAATTATAGGAAAAATCTTTTGTAACAAAAGTTTTGCTTTTGTGGATGAGGAAAAAGTTACAAGAAATGGATGTCTACAATTATTTATTTCAGTATTTTTTTTTGCAAAACCCCCAAAAATGCCAAGTCAAAAGTATTCATACACCGACAAGGAAAATTAAATTAATAGTAGTTGAGGCACCTTTATGCAATAATAACCTCTGTTAAACGATTAGGATATTTGTCAATGAGCTTTTGGCAAAAAAATTGTTCCAGTTCATTCAAATTCCAAGGACTTCTCTCGTGCACAGCCTTTTTCAACTCATACCAAAGATTCTCAATTGGATTTAGATCGGGACTTTGACTAGACCATTCCAGAACCTTGATTGTATTCTTCTTTAACCATTCTGAAGTAGATTTTGACGTGTGCTTTGGATCGTTGTTGTGTTGGAACGTCCAGTTGCGCTTTAAACCAAGTTTTGTAGTGGAGGGTTTCAGATGTTTGGCCAATATCTTTTGGTACGCTATGGAATCAATTTTACCATGTATTGGAACAATTCTTCTACTTGTTCTTGGTGAAAGAACCTTCTTTCTTCCAGACCGAGGGAGTGTTGTGACAGTACCATGAGTCTTGTACTTCTTGATAATAGAAACAATAGTTGAAATTGGGATACTCAAATGCTTGGTAATCTTCTTGTATCCTTCTCCAGCTTTATAACAATAAATATTGTTCTGCCTGAGGTCTTCAGATAGCTCTTTACTTTTTCCCCATATTGACTTATTGGTAATGACAGCAATCATCCTATGCCTAACCCTCTCTAAGAATGTTCACATACAATCCAGCATTTTCTAGACTTTAGTAGAATAAGGTTCTGCATTATCATAATGAAATTTCGTTGTAGACAATATTATAATAGCATCAAAGAATATAAAATACTTTTGAATGAGCATTTTTGGAGTTTTGCAAAAAAAAAAAAAAAATGCTGAAATAAATAATTGTAGATATTTATTTTTAGTAATTTTTTTCCTCATCCACAAAAGCTACAAAACATTTTTCCTAAAATGTCTCGTTTTCAATGACTCGACAACACCCACAGTACAGAAATGTTCATTAATGAGCAACAAAATGAGAATACGTAAAAAAAAATCCCTGGAAATTAATTTTCCTGATAAAGAACGTCTGTACAACACTGAAAAAAAAAATAAAAAATAAAAACTGTACTGCTGAACCTCGTCTTCTTTAATATTAGCATCACAAGGGTATCCATGTATTATAAAAAAAAAAAATAGATGGGCCTCTTCAGTGAGTTACTGGAAAACAACTCCATCTAGGGTTTCTGTGACAGTATAGATTACTTGACCTTCGGTCTTGTAATTTACGACGTCACAGAAATCCCTTGATGAAATTAATTTTCCTGTAACTCACTGAAGCCCATCTATCTATCTATCTATATTAAACTTGCTTCTGTTTCCAGTGCTACAGTTAGGTATACGATTTGGTAAACAACACATACAACATACAGATATAGTATCAGTTTGACAGCAGATGACCAGAGACAGCCATGGCAAAAAGACTCCTATTGCATAGCAGTTTCACCCATTTCAGGTTTTAATACAAACTTGATGAGCCATAGTACATTGTTAACAACCTTAGGTGTGTCTTCTTAAAAACTTACTAAAACCAGGAATGGATCAAACTGCTATGTAATAGGAGCCCTATTTTCCTCCCTGAAAGAGCTCAAGTAAGACCTACAATAATATTTAGCAGTGGAAAAAAAAAAATAGGTGAAACCAATATAATAATTAATACGTGTGTTGCATTTTGTTACCAACCATTTTGGTGACTAATACAGATATATATATATATATATATATATATATATATATATATATATATATATATATATATATATATATATATATATATAGAGAGAGAGAGAGAGAGAGAGAGAGAGAGAGAGAGAGAGAGAGAGAGAGAGAGAATACAGATATATATTATATATATATATATATATATATATATGAGAGAGAGAGAGAGAGATCTATATATCGAGAGATATATCTATATATCTATATATATATCGAGATACATAGATATAATGTATAATGTTACTATGCTACATTATATCTATATCTATATCTATATCTATATCTATATATATATATATATATATATATATATATATATAAAGTAGCATAGTAACATTATACATTAATTCAGAGAAGTCTTTTTGGTAAAACCCAAGAGAAGGCAGGATGCAGTAAAATGTCCAATATTTGGCAAATGCCTAACTTATAGGATCATGAACAGGTACATTAAACCCAATCAATTTAAAGAATGCAGCTGTAAACAGTAAATTGTATTATGTAAATAAGATCTGTAATTCCATTAGAATTGCTGCCATGGATTTGAAAATGTTAAGTCTCTATTGATCAAATACAAAATGCACACCATTGCACCTATGGATTGTTATGTGGGTTAACCCTTTCATATGCTACACAAAACTTATTTTGATGAAAGCATATGAAAAGAAAAATCCCTTTACTATGGAAAGTGATTAAAAGCAGTGCTGTACCACAATGCCATTTACTACGTAATAGCAAACTAACTTTTTTCTGTCATACACAAGCATAACCTACATGCTTTGAAGTAAATACAGCAATGATCGATCTGTCACAGTCGTTATGTCACTTGTTCAAGTGGCTTCATTTTACATTATGATATATAAAGCTGTAATATAATTTATATGACATCCAAAATATAAACTCCACTGACATTATATTATGGAGCAGGTATCTAGATTACTATGAAAGATGGATCTTTAAACATTATTATTTAACATCCGTAATTCTCTGTTGACCTTTTGGGAACATATTGGGTGATCTCAATAATATAGTAAAAACCAGAGCACTAATAGATCCTTTAGCCTTGCATCCTTTCTTTTAGGTATTTCAGCCACCCAATTAATTTTATAATCTTCATAAGATACATAACCAAATCTGCACGGATCTCCATTTTCATCAATCGGTTTTCAATGTGTTTTTCAGTACATACCAGATTTATTCATGACCGCACCACTGCACCTGTTGACCCATAATTAACACTGTACAGTATGTACATTTCTTTTTCCAATAAATAAATATTTATTTTACTTTAGAAGACCAAGTTTTCTCAGGGCTTCCCTTCTTGATTCATCAGTGGAACTGCGACCAGAGAACTGAACTGTAACTCCTTGTGGTCTAAAACCAGATGTTTTGGGTACAGAGCAAGTCCTCTTTATGTCTAGGGACCTGCTTTTGTTTCCACTAAAACTCTTGGATCCATTGTGGTGAGAAAACATTCCTGTGGAACAGGCATCTGGTCCAAATGTGACTGACTTCACCCTTGAGTAAGCAGGCAGAGCTCCTGTTTCAGCACTACTGTCACTGTTTTGAGGTGCGTTGGACATAATCTCAGTGTTGATTGAAGGACTGTAACTGGGGGGTACAACCATGGACTTGAGGCTAATTCCTCCATGGTGATCAGTAGAGGCTCCTTTTTTGGCAATGTTATTATCATTTGGAGGTCCATCAGACAATGCCTCAGTTTTGCTAGGAGAGGCTTGACTTGGTTTCACAATCTTGGACTTGTAATCACTCTGCACATATAGATCAACTGAAGCTTCTTTTTTGGCACTGCTGTAATCACTATCAGGTTCATTAGAAACTGTTTGAGTTTTGCTTGTAAGAACTTGACCGGGGTTCACAACTATGGACTTGTAACCAGTCTGCCTGTAGTGATCAGTTAGGGTCTTCTCTTTCACAAGACCCAGTTTGGACAGCGCTTCAGTCCTGGTTTGTTCAGGTGCTGGGTCTCTAAAGGATAAGCTCCTGTGTGAGGCCTTTCTCACTGCCATCTCCTCCAGTTCAGGGGAGAAGTGGGGAGCCCCGGTTAGGTTGGCTAGCATCTGTACTTTGCGTTCCTGCACATTTACAGAGGCTTTTGAGATGGTCTGGTTATATTCCTTGCCACTCCCCATGATAATGATGTTGCTTGGAAACCTACCAGGCTTTGGAACAGTTCCTAGTTTGCCCGAGTTATCAGCAGATAAGGAAGGACTTTTGTCCCTTAAACTCCTTCTCCTCTCACCCAGAATTGAGGTTGGAGACGTGTGCCCGTTCCCTGCCTGTCTCTCTGAAATCTTTTGGGCAATTACGACAGGAGTGGGAATGGAGCCTATAGGGGGAAAATAAGCAAACGAGTGTTGGCTCTGGTCTGCCAAGGTGTCTGGCAAGGGTCTGTCCCACTTTGGAGATGTTACCATAGGTGGAGGAGGAGGGTAATAGTCTAAAGGGTGGTAATTTTCAGTTATCTCCTGTTTTAGTTTAAATTCATCCTGTTGCTTTATGTAGATCTTCCCGACTGAAAATACATAAATACATACATACATAAATAAATAAATAAATAAATACATACATACATACATACATACATACATACTTAAGTAGGCCATGAACATACACTTTATATTGTATATAAATGTTGATAGTCTGACCAAACAAACAAGGGGCTGCTTCTCCACAATTAACCAGACCGAATACTGATCATCATATTCTCATCAGCCTGATATTATTTGGTTCCTACTGTATCTCAACTTTGTGTCTACTGCATGATGAAGCAGTAAACCAATCATCAAATTGCAAGACCCACAACAATCCAACTAGATAACAGTTGTACAATTCAAGATGCTCAGTTATGGTAAAGGGTTTTTTTTTTTTTTTTTTTAATCTCTTTACCTGGCAATGGGGAATGGTTAATAGCATTTCTGTATTCTGCTTGTTCAGGGTTTACTTGAACCAGATCAATGATTTCTTCTTTTGGGCTTGGAGCTCTTTCCTCTATGAAAGTCAGAGTAGACCTGTCATTCACAGCAGTACTGTCCCCAGAAGACAGGTCTTGTTTTTCCAAAGAATCTATGGTTTTCTCAAAAAACATTAGGCACTCCTTTTCCTCATGGGTCAGGGACTTTAGGGCATCATCCTCCTGTAGGAACAAGGTAACAAAAACAATTTTGGTTACTTGATATATTTTTGAGGTGTCTCAGTTCATATTAATCTCCTAAGATTGAAGAGTGAGCAATCCCCTTTGTCACTGGTCTAAAATCCACTTATTGATGCTTATCCACCAAGTAATATTTACATTGTTTGTGGTGGTCAATGGTCTATACAGATAAACAGCCAGTAAATAAAAACTTCAATGGTGAGCATTAAGTCATAAATACAAAGGCAATAAAGGCACTCTATATAACACAGCATGTTTATTTATTTATTTTTATTCTGCCTTTGTCGAATGATCTGTAAGTAAATAGTGCCTTAGAAACCAGATAGCAACTGTGCTATTACACCAAGCACCTGCTTTGTGTACATACCAAAATTAACCCCTCTTAAATATTACGTCTCGTACCACTTTCACACAGAAATACTGCTACTGAGACGTTTAAAAAATTCTTTAAAATACCCATTCACACAGCACGGAATTGTGCAATCTATGCTAGTATAATACCGTCATAACCCTTTCACACAGCCAAAGGGATCATGCGAGTACAACTTTCAAACCTGTCAGTCAACAGATAGTTTTCATGGCAACAGAAACAAATCTAAATAAATAAATAAATAAATAAATAAATAAATAAATAAATCAGAATAACGTGGGTAAGCTATTTAAAAAAAAAAAAAAAAAAAAAAGGAATGTTATATATATATATATATATATATATATATATATATATATATATATATATATATATATATATATATATATATATCTATCAATTTATTATCTTTTAATGAATGGAGCTACAGAACTGTAGTGTACTGTAAACTTCCCTGTGCTCACTTTGTCCTGTTTATTAATATGTGTGTATATATGTGGGAACATTTAAAGAAAAATATTTAAGTGGGGAAGCATTATTAATATTATTTTCATTTAGCCGTCTGATACCAACTGCAGTGTATTAAAAGTTGTAGGCTTGTCGACCATCAAAGTGCCACATTAGTAGCTGCCACGCCTAGAATTGTAAAAAAAGTTAACAATTCCTTAACTTCTTCCGGTCTCCAATTACTACCTTGTTCTTGATCAGCCATTATATCTGAAAAAAATGAAAGCGTGTAACACCAATGATAAAAATACCCAACACGTCCGGTATACATGCAGTTACGTGGGATGTTGACTTTCAATCCACGGCCACTATAGTGCTTCAGTGCCGACATAGCATTTCACACAAAGGAGCTGACGGTTCAGACGCCGTAAAATACGATGGCTCCATGACAGTATAGGCAATTCACACAGACCAAAATGCCGCATCAGTGCCAGTTCTGTGCCGTCATAACTCGTCTGTGTGAAAGGGGTACTAGTAACCAAAATAGAAAAAAAATAAAGTTAGACAGATCAGAGAACAGGTTTACAAAAATATATAAACTACATTTTAAATGCATCCTTGTGTCACAACAATGTGCATTCACTCACTGTGCCACCTCATAGGATAAACAAAATGTCTTGAGGCAATCAAAGGAAAGTTAAAACCATCAGCAGGTGTGCACGGCAAGCACACAATCACTGGTTAGCATTCTTTTGACTGTTTGCCATCTCTAAGATTACATTTATGTAAAAATGGCTAAATGCTTGAATAGAAAGCCATCATTAAAGGCTTTTAATTGAGCCTAGTTATCAAAACTGAAGTTACAGCTAAACAAAGCAGGTGTTCCACAGACGATCTGTCAGATCTCTGTATTAATCTTTACTGTAACAAAGCTACATTCATAAAGCTGAAACTCTATACAAGGTATCCGGTTATAATTATGAACTTGTGGGGTTAGGAATAAGAAAGATCTACAACAAGGTTAAATGATACAGGTACCAACAAAGACGGGGAGAAGTGGAATTGTACATGCAGTAACTGGCTAGGTTTTTCATTTCCTGTTGAATTTATCGTCCCCTGTCCCTCCATTAGCAGTATGCAGTAAGCTAGGTGGATGGAGTCCATTACACTGTTATTGTTTAAGAAGAATATTTACTGCATTGTGTGGTTTGTGTTTTTCTGTTGATTACACATGAGAATGTCAACCTTCAGTAAAACCCTTTCAAAAACAAAATTGAGATGCTGCCCAAATTAAAAAAACAAAACAAAAAAAAACTGACATTCCTTCTCATTAACAATGTATTTCAGCCAGTACCCAGTTAAAATAGCCAAAGGGACTGAATGAAGGAGAGAGAATTAAATTAGCTAAACTCTTTTCCCCTCAGACTAATGAATGGTCTATTCATTTCTAATATTTTTATTTTGTATACCTATAAAATAATAAAATCAAAAGCCTTTTACAAAATTGACACTTCGGTATGCGAGAAACAAGTGACCTTCCAAGGCACAAGCAAGCAGTACACCAACGAGTGTTCTAGTAAAATCCTCCCCCGATACTGCTGTAAATACAAAATACAGCTAAGCCTATTGGGTTCAAACTAAAACCTGTACAACTTAAATGCAATTTAGAAGTAGTATGTTAGCAAGATAAAGACATAAAACCAGAGTATATGAATAACCTGGTCTGGTGAGACTGCCTTTAAGTCCATAGCTACCCAAAACAAAAATATATATTTTAAATCTTGCACTTACTTTAAGAACTATTTTTTGCGGTCAGTAAGTTAGTTTTAGTTAAATACTAAAATGCTTGTGTAGCAGTGGGGCAGGAAAGATCCCTGCACACAAAGAGAAGGGGCAAAGCCCTGATATAAAATGTAGTATTTTGTATTTGTATTATAATTTACGGTGGAAAAAGCAGTGCGTTTTTGTTTAGATTTTTTTATTTTAAAAACCTGTGCAGAATGTGATCGAGGGATAATCACATAATTGGTAGCTGGTTAATCCCTTGGTCACTAATATAAAAAGCCTGCAGCTCTCCCTGTTTGGTGTGGGTGTTCGGAGGAGGAACATGTGTGAGAGAGCGAGAGAGGACAAAAAGAAACTAAAGTAAAAACAAACCAGTGAAAGCGACTGCCTGGCCTGACCTGGGGTTTGCGATTGCCCGGCCTGACCTGGGTTTTGCGATTGCCCGGCCTGACCTGGGTTTTGCGATTGCCCGGCCTGACCTGGGTTTTGCGATTGCCCGGCCTGACCTGGGTTTTGCGATTGCCCGGCCTGACCTGGGTTTTGCGATTGCCCGGCCTGACCTGGGTTTTGCGATTGCCCGGCCTGACCTGGGTTTTGCGATTGCCCGGCCTGACCTGGTTTTTGCGATTGCCCAGTCTGACCTGGGTTTTGCGATTGCCCGGCCTGACCTGGGTTTTGCGATTGCCCGGCCTGACCTGGGTTTTGCGATTGCCCGGCCTGACCCAGCGCCTGGGGGTCAGTTCCCTCAACCTGGGCTCCCAGACACCCAGGCTGCACCCAAATATCTGCCTGCGTGTGTGTGTGTGTGTGTGTGTATCAGTTCCTGCTTCTAGCCTGACGTCACCACCTCAGCCATCCCTGTCACAGCTTGGTTTATTATCACATAAATACACGTCTGAAATACCTTGTCATTGACATAATTATATGTTAATTCAACAAAACATCCAAATGTATCTGTTCTGTTACACTCAAAATGGAACATGGTGTAATTCCTAAAACAAAGGTTACCGAGAACCTCTAGAATTTGTGATGTCTTACAATTACAATTCAGAAAGAGCAGGGCTCCAGACAAACTTGTTGCCTTAGGAGCCAATGGCTACTAGGCCAAAAATGTTGGGTGCCACATCAAAATAGTTGGGCACCACTTTAAAAGCAAGTTGGTTGCTTCCATATTCAACTGCTTAAAATACAAGAAAAACACTAAAATGATACAAAAACAGAAAAGTATTGTTTGTACACACTGGTTTGCTGCCTCATTGTTCGTCTATGCTCCCACACTGACTTGCTCTGCCTTGCCTGTCCTCCATGTGATCTGCTGTTCTGGCACTACACCTGTCCTCAAATGCTGCTGCTGGAACCGTTCTGCTTCCTCATGTTGTCATTTTACAATCTTTGATGTAAACAAATGTATGTATGTATGTACACACACACACACACACATATATATATATATATATATATATATACACACACACACACACACACATACAGTACTGTGCAAAAGTTTTAGGCAGGTGTGAAAAAATGCTGTAAAGTAAGAATGCTTTCAAAAATAGACATGTTAATAGTTTATATTTATCAATTAACAAAATGCAAAGTGAGTGAACAGAAGAAAAATCTACATCAACTCAATATTTGGTGTGACCACCCTTTGCCTTCAAAACAGCATCAATTCTTCTAGGTACACTTGCACACAGTTCTTGAAGGAACTCAGCAGGTAGGTTGGCCCAAACATCTTGGAGAACTAACCACAGTTCTTCTGTGGATTTAGGCAGCCTCAGTTGCTTCTCTCTCTTCATGTAATCCCAGACAGACTCGATGATGTTGAGATCAGGGCTCTGTGGGGGCCATACCATCACTTCCAGGACTCCTTGTTCTTCTTTACGCTGAAGATAGTTCTTAATGACTTTCGCTGTATGTTTGGGGTCGTTGTCATGCTGCAGAATAAATTTGGGGCCAATCAGATGCCTCCCTGATGGTATTGCATGATGGACAAGTATCTGCCTGTACTTCTCAGCACTGAGGAGACCATTAATTCTGACCAAATCCCCAACTCCATTTGCAGAAATGCAGCCCCAAACTTGCAAGGAACCTCCACCATGCTTCACTGTTGCCTGCAGACACTCATTCGTGTACCGCTCTCCAGCCCTTCGGCGAACAAACTGCCTTCTGCTACAGCTAAATATTTCAAATTTTGACTCATCAGTCCAGAGCACCTGCTGCCATTTTTCTGCACCCCAGTTCCTGTGTTTTCGTGCATAGTTGAGTCGCTTGGCCTTGTTTCCACGTCGGAGGTATGGCTTTTTGACCGCAAGTCTTCCATGAAGGCCACTTCTGACCAGACTTCTCCGGACAGTAGATGGGTGTACCAGGGTCCCACTGTTTTCTGCCAATTCTGAGCTGATGGCACTGCTGGACATCTCCCGATTGCGAAGGGAAGTAAGCATGATGTGTCTTTCATCTGCTGCAGTAAGTTTCCTTGGCCGACCACTGCGTCTACGGTCCTCAACGTTGCCCGTTTCTTTGTGCTTCTTCAAAAGAGCTTGGACAGCACATCTGGAAACCCCTGTCTGCCTAGAAATTTCTGCCTGGGAGAGACCTTGCTGATGCAGTATAACTACCTTGTGTCTTGTTGCTGTGCTCAGTCCTGCCATGGTGTATAACTTCTGACAGTAAACTGTCTTCAGCAACCTCACCTTGTTAGCCGAGTTTGGCTGTTCCTCACCCAGTTTTATTCCTCCTACACAGCTGTTTCTGTTTCAGTTAATGATTGTGTTTCAACCTACATATTGAATTGATGATCATTAGCACCTGTTTGGTATAATTGTTTAACCATACACCTGACTATATGCCTACAAAATCCCTGACTTTGTGCAAGTGTACCTAGAAGAATTGATGCTGTTTTGAAGGCAAAGGGTGGTCACACCAAATATGGATTTGATTTAGACTTTTCTTCTGTTCACTCACTTTGCATTTAGTTAATTGATAAATATAATCTATTAACATGTCTATTTTTGAAAGCATTCTTACTTTACAGCATTTTTTCACACCTGCCTAAAACATTTGCACAGTACTGTACATATATACATATATATACACATACAACAGTAAATACGCCAACTTGCAAGGAAACCGGCAAACACGATAACATATCCTATATATACAGTAGTCTGTCACGTATCCGACTGTGGTGGAACCAGAGGGCGGATATGTAAAAAATCCTCTTTTAAATACCATTAGAAACAGCTGTAACAATTACTATATTCACACAATTATTGTTTTGAGATTAAACTTTTATTAGGGAGTGCCTCTAAATCCCTCGTTTAGAAAGACACAGAGTAGCTGTCTGCCGTGTGGGTGCGTGCATTTGCTGCTGAGTGACAGGCAGGAGAGTGAGACGGAGTTTGAAGCTGATACGACCCGCAGGCGAACAGGATTTATTTACATATCAACACACTGAATAGCTCACATAACACTACAAGCAATGTAAATACAACACGGTCAACAAGAACTTTGGTGGGGTCTACAATCTCTGAACTAATCTACTCCGTTCAATAATAAACAAACTCTGGCTACTCGCCTGGCTGTCGGCGGTTGTGACTTGCTTACTCACTCTTCGGTATCCAACCCTGGTTCTGGTTCTCTCTCACTCACTCAAGGTGCTGAAGAGCTTCATCGTGGCAGACAAACGGTTATGGCGGATATGTGATGGGCGGATACAGGGGATTGCAATTCATATCGCCCGACGGCTGGGACAACAAGATTTATGTGACGGACAACAGGTTTTATTGTTATACATTGCCCGTTGGACAAATAGTTTTGATTTATTTTTCCTATGTTCGTTCTGTTTCTACAGAGCCACACAAGTTTCTGAAAACTGAATTGCGCAAGTCTACACACAAACATTGAAAATGTTTACGCCCCACTCCTATCACTTCTGATTGGCTAGCTGATCTACTATGGTTACAAAGAACCTGAGAAATGGCTGCCAAGCGAGCCTCTGGCAAGGCACAGACTAATCTTTAAACTTCAGGTATTATTTACATTTTTTGTAAATTAGCAGATAAGTGATACTGCTTTCTTAATACATGAACCTGACATTTAAATGCAGCAATCTAGTAAAGTTACCAAAAAAAAAAAAAAAAAAAAAAAAAACAGTCGCTAAGGTATTAGCGTGTCCTGGGATGTGTTTTTTTTTTTTTTTTTTAATAAAACAACCTTAATTTTAGTGTTTAGAAGCATTAATACAAACTTTCTCTGGCAAAAAATGTAAGACTTTCTTTCGATTTTAGTGTTGCTAACCTAGTTTGCCATTTACCATATTTGCATTTTTATTTTTTTTAATTTAAATACTATATTAAAAAAAATACTTTTTTTTTTTACTAGATTTGAAAATAAGTGCTATAAATTATTGGACATGCACAAACCATCGATTTGTGAAACTATTACAATATGATGATTGACAAATATGTTTATAATGACAGAAATTAAATGCTTATATATGACATTATCTGTACAATATTTTATTTGAAAATAAAATAGACTGTAAATCTCATGGCAGTGTTTATGTATTAATTCACGTACGTATTTATTTTTCAGTCAGAGTAGTGCAGGAAAAGAATGTTGCCCTCCCAGAGAAAAAAATAAAAAACATCAGGGTATGAAGCCAGGATCCCCCTGTTGCAGCAGTGTTCCAGTTAGCCATCATGGGACAAGATGTTAGATGAGGGAAAATAGTTAAAAAAAAAAGTAGCTAATAGAAATAAACAAAAGAAAGCATTTTGTCTTTGCAGAATCTAATGCTACTGTAAATATTGCATGCATGTTGGTAGAGAAACAATGAATGCATGCAGTGAAACTTGACAGGTTATACACAGTCCTTTAAAAATGTGGGGTTCAGCAGTTACAAAACTGAAAAAGAAAAAAAATCAGAATTCCACAAAGCAGCAGTAATAGTTGGCAATGATTTTGTATCCGACCCTGTTAATCACTAATTGATTGACTGTGTTCACTAAATAAAACCAAAATCCTACAAGTTATATTCTATCTTTTTATGTGTGTTTTGTGAAATGGAGAGGGGGCAAGTAGATTTTTCTAGCATTTTGTCCCTTGGACAAAAAGTTTCTCAAATTGCATACCTCGGGGATACTCGACGGATTACTGTATTGCTAATGTAATGTCATGGCATATTAGTAAGGGATACACGAGCAAGAACATAGACATAACAGATACCAAATCAAATCTTAACTTCTGTGTCTACAGCAAAGATACAATACAAAAGCTCTTCATCCTCTAAATCAGGACCCTCACCCTCACTGGAGTAATCACAATCACTCTCATTCTCCAAAACTAACTGCATTGCGAGAACGCTTGTCGAATTCCATTTTACAAAATTAGCTCTCTGTTTTCACATAATCTCACCCAGGTTCAAAGTTCATTGAGCCTTCCCTTCAGTTCATATGACTGTTTTAAGCCTGTACACACATCACATTTCAGCGCTGTTTTAAATGATGCAATTGAAAAACAAACCAGGCAGCGCTGTGAAACGATGAAAGGGTTAACAGGAGTGCACTGGCATAATAGTGCATTCATACGTATTGCACATAAAAAAAATTTTTAAAAAAAAATGAAGTGGGAGATTGCACTTTTTGTATTCTCACTATTCTTTTTAAAAGCTAGCGAAAGGCAGTATTTTTGTGTTACATGTGCCAATGGTGCCTAACCCTAAAAAGATCTGGAGCCTTGAAGTGATTTTCAAGCGCTCGCTGAAGTATGAAATACTCCTGTAAATTCGTACCCTCGCTTTCATTTACAGTATGATGTGCACCCAAATATTATGACATTCAGATACCACTAAAGATTTAGCCTTCATTATCCAATCACAAGACAGCAAGACAAATAAAGTATGTTAGGAGCTAAATTCTGATACTCGCAGAAGTTTCATCACAGATACCTAAAATACAAGTGAGGGATAATAAGCTATTTGTGGATAACTTAAAAAAAAAAACAACACAGTCACAAATTAAACCAACTGAGTCATAAAACTACTGAAAGGAAACACTCCAACTGTATTGTATTAGAAAATGCCATTCACCACTAAGGGTAATATAAATAGTCAGATGTGGCCTAAAACATAGCTTAACTGTATAATACCACATTCAAAGGGGTTCCTTATCATTGAAATTATACAGTTATAACTTTTTTGTATTGCTTTTAGGAAATGCAACTCCTCATGAATAAGTCTGAACACTTACAAGGGTGGAGCTCCGTGAATGAGAATTTTTTCTGAGGGCGTCATGGCTTCCATTCATACCAAAATGCTGCAGAGTTTTTGGGGCAATCTGATATTCCATTGTTTCTGAACTGGATTCAATATACTGTCTTGGCATTGTACTCCAAATGGTTTTTTCAAGCCCACTCTGCCATACCAAGCTTCTGAAAATGAAAAACGTTAAAAGAGAAATGTGTTCATATTTTTCTGCAATTTAAAAACAGGCTCAAACAAGTACATTCATAGTCTTGATCAAATAGTTTTTGTTTTAGGGCTGCAGAGTAAGATGGAACCAGAGACCTTTTATTCTAAAGAAACAACAAGAGGCAGAAACTTAAGACACAGTCCTAATAACAGATTCTTATGATAGTGAGCAGGGGTGAAATTCTGCCGGATTTATTTAATCTGCTTTTCATCCAACGCGGATGCATTCCATCCACTCACACAACGTTTCTCAAATGCATTTTCATTCAGCACAGTTTGTGCTGCTTGCATTCTGTTTCCTCACACTGCTTCTGTTAGCTGCTATTGGTCACCATTATAGTCAGTATAATCACTGCATGTTGACTGGCCGAGCTTTCATTCCGATCTGATTTCATTTTGGCTTGCTTCACAAATCTCTGCCCATTTCGCTTTGTGTCAGTGCTCATTCGTTGATCAACGAAAGAGACCTTAACAGTGCAACATGAAAACAGTGGTGTGGAGTAATTATCATTTAATGCAGCGGAGAAACCATTTGAATATTTGAATGACCATTGCTGCACATGAATTTGAAGGCAAAAATCCATGTCAGTGGTCACCATTAATTACATAGTCGATAAATAGTAGGGATTAACATAAAAAAAAGGATCAACAAAGTGCTGCTTCAGATTTGGTAAGCAAGTCAGAATCGGGATTCAGATGGAGGTGTGCGTCACGCTTTTCAAACACGGGCCCAACTTGCAAGGTGCATGTTAAGCTTTGTTATCAACGGTGTGTTTCGTTGTGATCCTAGTATTTTCTGTTATGAGGACAGTAATAAACAAAAAACAAAATGGTGAGGTGTTTTTTTTTGTACAATGCCCCCTTTTCTAAAACATTTTGAAGAGTTTATTTGTGAAATGTGAGTTTTCACTTGTGTGTACATCTAAAAAAAAAAAAAAAGAGGCAGAAGTCAGAAGTAAACCACAATAATTATTATTTTATGAAAATGTATCTTTTGCCACTGTTTCTTGTGCAGAAACCACAATACCAGGAATAAAAATTTATAAAAAATAAGTCTACTTTTATACTGTTTCTGCCTGACAAATCTTTTTTTCTGAAATAGATCATGGTAATCTACACAGAACATATTATTGTAAGACAAGTAATAAGCACAAAATAAATAAAAGAAACAGGGATATATGTACTAATCCAAGGCTATTACTGTAGCATGGCCAGGTCCTGTTGTAGGTGAGTACCCAGGGTCTGGAAAGTATGGGGATGATTTCAGAGAATACTATGGAGATTAAAATGGCCAAGTACATCATTAGTAGTAGTAGTGCCTGTTACATAATACATTTGAGGGGTATTTTAGCCCCTATTGTGCATTGTTTGACTTAGACCTTTGTGTATCATTTTGCCATAGCAGTTTTTTTTTATAACACCATCCCTTTTTTCTTGAAATAAAACCCTTTCTACAGCAGTTACTGCAGTGTGCAATATTTCTTAATGCTTGCCATTTAAGATTTAACTTAAGTGTTATATTACAGTGCATGACTGAGTGATACATGCAGAGGATACAAAACTTTGGCTTCCTTGTTTATGGCGAATTGGTTCATTGATCAGTTATTTTTAAGGCTTATTTTGTATTTATAAATGTATCGTGTACCGATATGTATACATTTCAAAAGTATTTATTCATTGGCACTCAAATGGTCTCAATTTTTAAATGTTAACACCCGGCTGCGCATAGGAGTACCTGCACTTTTCTGTTGAGAATTTCACCCCTGCAGGTGAGAATTAAACGAATTGTAGTCACCTCTTTCAGTGCTCTCAAATAACAATCACAGGGTCACAAACAGCAGAAACCATGGAAACAATACTGACACTTCCCTACGTGGAGGTTGTTATTGCAATTACATATCATTAAGTACTAAACATCATGACTGCATTTGTATGCGTCTTTGACTGAGGATAATCAAAACACATTCAGTTCCGCCGGTACTATAATCTGTACCATGTAATCAAATCGTTTATATTATTAAGTTGTCCACCGCCGTACAGGATATGCACTAATTAAAATATGTATACATATTTCTGCGTTTTGAAATCGCCCAACTTTAAATATCAGCGGCACAGGTAAGCTACACTATCTAAGTTTGTGTTGTGGGGCAGCGTCCACAGTAGACAAGTAAACAGCAATAGGTTTGTTCTGGATCTGGGAGACCATTTACTTCTAATAAAGGACTTTAAAAATAGATTAAGCTACAGTATTTTTTAGATAACACACACATAGTGTTATAGTGTTGTCCCATTTTCAAACGTCGTTTGTAATTAACTATACAGTCAGATAAGTTACAGTAGTTCGCTTCAACACAATGCGTTCTGAGACTGTAGACAGTAAGTGTACGCTATATATTCTAGATCAGCATATAAATAACACACTTTCAGGGAACCACAAGAATTCGAAATAAAATTCGTTTAAATTCAGAAGGCGACAAAAAAACTGCTGTCCTCTGCCTACATTAAAACTTGTTTTTATTTCACCAGTAGCAAGCAGTTGTATAATAATTTAATTACTTAAAAAAACTTTATAAAAACTTCACAAAAGAAGTTGACAGACTATTGATACATTTGAAAGAAGACATTCAGTTGTATAATCTATAAAGACGAATGGATATTTAAAACTGCAGTCGAGGAAATATAGTTAAGGTTTCCAGGGAAATTCTACAAAGTTAAGTTACGGGTCTTTGTATAAAACAAAATACATTATTGTTTAAATAAATGTAGATCTATAATGCAGACATCGTTAGTAAAACCCAAACCAAAACATAATATATTTTCAAACGCAACTTACCTTGGAAAGTGTATTTGGATTACACGAAATCTTCTAAACCCCAAAAACAGTGCCTTTTACCAAAACATTTACAAAAATATTGGCACTTGAAATACTGTCGCTCTCCTTATTTTCTAAAGATGTACAGCTTGTTGTACGCTCTACCTTCTCATTAGCAGCCTGTTTCAACAACCAACAACAGCTAAACCAGTCTCATTGCTGCGACAAACGCGCAGGCGCAGAAAGACTAACCCACTCTCCACCCTCTCCAGAAACTTCAAACTAGCTTACATGTTTACATTAAAGAGACAGGTGCCCCACATACCATTACATTTGAAGGCTCCTGATCTACAGAAGTAAGTGCTATGTTTGCAAATAATGTTAATACTGTTGGCTAATATATTCTAACATATAGTATGTAATGTAAACTTACATTAAACTTCTTATTGATTCTCCCAAGTTTAACATTGTCATTTTAACCACTGACCCAGCACTGGTTTCCGTTGACCTTAATGTTACTTTTCTCCTATAATATTTTATTACTTTTGGTTGGGGTCACAAACTTATAAACAAAAAATACCTTTGAGATGTATATATTTTTTAGAACTGATCTTGTATACAAAAATAATACCTTGGGTCAATATGACCTGAGGTACTGTATTTATCTGTGATATTTTCAATATGTTGAAGTACTTCTCTTAATGATTTAAAGTTGCTTTTAGTTTTTTGGGTGATGGGAGGGAGTGCAGCTGAAGCAGGACAGCCTCAGTGACAGCTGGTTCTCATCTCATTTGGATCGCTGTGGAGATTTTGCTTCATATATCATCCTGTGCATGATTGTGGCCCCAGAGGTTTTTATTGATATTGAGGTAAACGCAGTAGGTCAACAATTGTGAATGAAAAAAAAAAAATCCATTCTTGATTGGGGTGTGTTATTCATTATCTTGTTTGATTTCAGGAAGGTTTCCTCCTTGCTCATTTTTCAGAAACTCACCTCATGTTCAAAATAAAGCATCATAAAAATACCCTGTGATGCCTTCAGATATCATACTTTGTTTTAATAGGTCTGATGAAACCCTCTCTAGCAGCCATGTGGACACAAATGTGTGTACATACAGTTGAGAAAGAATTAGTATGCACCTTTTCTATTTTATATTGTTGTGACACCATATATTATTATTATTTATTTCTTAGCAGACGCCCTTATCCAGGGCGACTTACAATTGTTACAAGATATCACATTATACATTATACAGATATCACATTATTTTTACATACAATTACCCATTTAAACAGTTGGGTTTTTACTGGAGCAATCGAGGTAAAGTACCTTGCTCAAGGGTACAACAGCAGTGTCCCTCACCGGGGATTGAACCCACAACCCTCTGGTCAGGAGTCCAGAGCCCTAACCACTACTCCGTATGCAATACAAATGTCCAGAATATTACTTCTGGAATTTACCATGATGAAAGGAATTAACAGACAGAAAAGCACAATTGGTGCATCATCTGAGAGAAAGAGTTTATGCCCCAAAGAGATTTTAAAACTTTTGAAATGCATTTTATTTAATGTATAGAGGACTTTTCTGCTACACTGTAACTCTGAACTACACAGACAGGCTGCTGCTACTACCTGCAACAGCAGGACGTTATAAATATCACCTGCAAGTCATGCTGTTTTTCCTAATGTTGTTTTTGTAATACTGGTACTTGTAACATTTCACAAATACAGTACCCAGAGCTAATATTTTGAATATGATCTTAAATAACATTTAATTTACCCTTTCTATTGCCTATTAGAGCACACAATGTAGCTACCTTCTTAAATACACCCACACTACAAGTTTGTTCTGTATTCTGGCAGAAGGTAAAGGTATTCTTCATGGTTACAGTTAATCCTTTTCCATTTTTATGTCTTAACCACTGTTATGTGAGATAAAACCATAGTAACCATATGTGAGATAAAACCATAGTAACCAATTTCACTTGCCTATATATATATATATTTTTTTTAAGAACCAGAAGTTTGTGGTACTTACTGGGGAATCACAAAGGAAATTCCATTGAAAATGAACTGAACATTCAGCTATTGTGGGTAGACAGAACTTATTACAGGGATACAGAATGTAACGCCACACATCCACAATTATGTCTACAACTAAATGTCCAGAACTAATTTTAGGCTAGTTTCATGAATAACATTTAGGGTAGACTAATATATATTGAGTCAAATTTATCAATTCTTGGTAAGCCACATCTGAGGTTTAGTTTTTCCTGAACTCCGAGTGTAGATTTGCACACGTTTAATGAAAAAGGTGATCATGTAATTTACAGAATGTACAGAACAGCAGATAATAATTGGTAATGAATACATGGACAGACACCCCCAGAATCTGATATTTGCAATAGTAACTATGGTAATTAGCTTATTCTAAACCTATGCCTCTCTAGTCTGAAAAGTAAATCTGAATCTGAGGCATACTGTACTACGACATGCATATTACAAGATCTCCTGGTTAGGGTCCTCAAAATGTGCCCTGCTTTTATTTTCAAGCTCCATTTCACTTATTTGTAGGACACTGCAACTTTAGGAACTTTATCACAATATTAGGCAAATGCATTTCATATTAGAGAAAATGAATATAACACCCCACAAGGAGTAGATCCCAGCGCATTGGAAACCAAGGTGATTGCCCAGTGTTGAGTTACTGTGATTTGGGCCAATGTAACACATCTGAAGCTTGCCAGGAACACCCACGAGATCCTTCTGCTTTCCTATACTTGCTGCTGCATACACAACTCACACCACAAACATTTCCATCCAGTGCACTGGACTGCACAATACAAACTATGACCATAAAGGTTTCAAGATTAGTATTTAAATAAACACAATAAATATTGACAGCCGGAAGGATTGTGGACATGGATCAAGTGCAATTTACCTGTGGGTATGTTGTAATTGCTGTACATTCTACCTTAGAAGTAAGACAGCATCATTTGCATTTGTGTATGTATTCAGAACATACTGTACTGCACCCAAATAATGTACTGCATTGGCATTAGGCTTCAATTACTAGCGCAGCAGCACCACCACCTTGTGGTGAGAAAAGGAACTGGCTTTTTAGTTTTTCTTTCCAGAATGGACGCTTACGGTGCCTTAGAATGGGATGCCTGTGGATGTGGTTAAGGGCTAAGGAATTTAAATATTTTAAAACAATAAAAAGGGGACCAGTGAAAAGTTTGGTCATGGTAATTGATTTAATATGGTGTTTATCTCTCTTTTAATCTTTCCAGGGAAGCCACCCTAGCAGCTAAAAGTAGAAGGAAAATAAAAATGTAAGATTCGGATGCAACATTCTCCCTGTCTTTTTTTTCTTTTTTAAAACTAAACAAAACCTTGAAATGCATTTTTGATAGAACAAAGAACGTTGGTACATAAATACCAACGATACACATAGTAAACAGCTATGTTTTTACAAAAACAATTTAAATGACAGAAAATAAATTCAGCATCAACCCTTCTGAAACATGTGTAGCAGGTTTTACTTTCCTTCCATTTAAATGAAGTACTGTGAAACACAAGTCTCTATAACTCTTTCAAAACAAATACACTACACACAATTGATTAGAAAAAAACCCCACAAAAAAACACAAATTTGTTTGCATTAAACCAGCATGTTCTTTAAATTACTTAAAGAAATCCTGAAAATTATAATAAAGTGCTTACAATGATATTATTTAAACACAAAATGAAGCAGTGTGCTTTCTGTACTATTTGTGTGCTTTGTCAGTGGTGTGAGTCCACACAGGTTGGCGCTTCTCAATAAAGGACTTAATCCCCTCTTGTCCGTCTTTCAATGCCAAGTTGTCCACCATGGCTTGGGAGGCCATGCGGTAAGCTGTGTTGCGTCCCTGGGCCATCTGTCTGTAAAACATAGCTTTGCCAAGAGATACTACAGGCCTGCTTGTGTCACATATCTTTTGAGCAATCTTCAAGGTCTCTTCTTCTAGCTTCTCCTCCAGCACCACCTTGCTAACCAGGCCATGGAGTAAGGCATCTTGGGCAGATATTGGTGCACCAGTAAAGAGCATTTCCAAAGCTACCTAGAATTAGATATGAAATAATCAAATCAATAAAGTGTGATCATTTGAGTTGATTTTTTAAACGTGGTACACCATACATATGCTAAACAATTTAAAATTATGAGGACTACTACTAAAGCCTTTAAAACATTTTTTTTTTTTTTAAAGAAAATAAACACTACAGACACATGTCTGCATTATCTAGTTATATTTTAGGGGACATCAAAATAAAACAGATGCAGTAATTAATTCCTGAATTTTAAAAACAAATGAATGCTGTAGGTGTCTCTAGGTGTTTTTCACACTTACCTTTCTTGGCACTGCTCTGCCAATTGCAACAGCAGGTGTTGAACAGAACAGCCCAATGTTTACTCCTGGGGTGGCGAACATGGATTTTTCAGAAGCCACTGCAATATCACAGCTGGCAACAAGTTGGCATCCGGCAGCCGTGGCCATGCCATTTACCTTGGCAATAACTGGCACAGGTATATCTTGAATCAAGGTCATGACCTGTGTGCAGAAATTATAACTAGAATTAGGTGGAGATAACAGATGGTCATTCCAAATTAGTTGTTTAAACTATGTAAATTCGACCCATGTTATTGAGGCAACGAAGACGGACTGCAGACACAGCGATGACTATAAAAGATGACCATTAATAAGCATGGCAATAATAAAATAGATTACACAGATGAACAGGCCCACAGAGTATCTGAGAATGGAATAACTACCGTGAAAACAATGAGGTCCATGTTACCTACTGTATAAAATACACCTCAATAACTAGTTAACAAAGCATGTTTACATGGCCCAGTGTATGTGGGAGATGTGTATGTGGTGGTAATGAGGTGTGTATCAGGAGCATAGCTAGGAATAGATTTTTACTGAGGCAAAAATCTAACTTGTCTAAAAAAAACAACCTGCATAGCCTGTATATAACGTTGCTTAGGATTATGTGAGACTACGTTGTTGTCCAAGAGGCTTGAAATTTGCTTCAATATTTTTGTTGTTTTACCAGGAGGGCTTATCACACATGATGCCATTGTAGATGGTCAAGTATGTGAGCTTGCATCGGGCACCGAATGCATGCCTGCCACAGGGCTCCCCTGGGTCCTAAACCCTGCTAGGTACAGACAGGGATTGCTGTAACCACACACTGCCATGATTTCTGCTGACATAACAGGGTTTAAGAGTAGAGTTTTGAGCAAAATACAGGAGACTCCTGGTGAATACAGGAGAGTTGACAGGTCTGCTGATAAAAACATGTTGATTATGCCACTATGACAAATGAAAGTGGGCACATTATTTAAAAAAAAAAAAAACAACTTGATATATTTTTGTCCTTTTTTTTTTTCCTTCAAAAACGTACCTAGACAATTTTTACCGAGACGGCCATCTTGGCTGCCTCAATGTGCGCTACGCCCCTGGGTATATGGTGGTAATGAGGTGTGTATGTGGTCATGTTTCAACAGGTTCTAAATCTCTGAGGTCTCAATGATATTTACACTGCTTAAGATTATTCAACATTAACAGAACCATAGCAAGTGTTTCATTGGTTTACAATAATAAATTAGAAACTACTTTAATAATCACGTATGATTTAATTTCCTTGTGATTCTTTAGAACCCCCCCCCCCCCCCCCAACTGATCCCATCAAACATAGCAATCCTGCAGTTGTAGGTACATATACTGCCCTGATGGATATGAGAATAGTACCAGTAGTAACTATCAATGAAAACAGTAGTTTATCTAGTGTGGTGGTTTATAGTTAAACATTCAATACAGTAATACAATAATAGTCACTAGCTGTATCGAACTTCTTAAATGAACAATGACTTACATTGAACAGCAGTAAGAAAACAAGACCCTCACCTGTGCGCAGGCCTCAAACACCTTGCTGTGATGCTCCCTCCCTTGTGTGGAGGTAAGCTCCTTCAAATCATGACCTGAAGAAAAAACAGGCCCTTCAGCTGCAAAAGAAAATATCAGTTTGCAATCAGCTGTTAACACAAAACTGTAACTGTAATGTGGGCTAACATAAGGTATACAACACAACCACGTTACACTGAACAAGTCATTAATATCAACCTGCTGGCTAACACTAAACTGTTTGAAAACTGATCGTTGTAATAGGACCCGATTGACCATTTACAAAAAAATAAAATAAAAAAAAAAAACTTCAACATACGTGTTCAACGATTTCCGGGGCACAACTAAGCTGTTGCCAGACACATTCTTCTTTGATTTTTGTGCCCCGTCACCTACCTTGTAAAGACGCATGTATCTTTGGCTTAGCTGAGGCTTGTCCTTTCTACTGGGCCTATTACAATAGAAGTGCTAAGCACAAACCATCCACTGAGAGGGACACAAGTACTGTATGTAGGATTTCAATGCCACTGTTTGGGTTACAGTATGTGTCTGCTGAGCACATGCATAATGGATTTTTTATTTTGCCCTGTTGCTGAAGTACAATACATTCCAATATGCTTACCGGTAGCATACCTGAAATAATGATAACTCTGAGGTCCTCTCTTTCTATCTCGTGTAGAATGTCAGTCTGGAGAGAGTTCAGCATGGAAAGCGACAAAGCATTTCTTTTCTTGGGGTTATTTAGAATTATATTTCTACAAAAACAAAAAACAACAAGCTTAAGCAGTGGAGAACATACACCTTACATTGGACAAAAAATGTTAAAGTAATAGAACTTGTATGGGATCTTGTAAAAGCTCCAAACATTGATTGATAAACGCGTAAATAAGGCAGACTTAAAAAACAAACAAACAAAAAAAAAAACTTGATTATAAAAAGGGAATTTAGGGTACTTATTGTTGGGGACTATGGAGCAATTTCTAAGTACTTGATAAGTCGATTAAAACGAACTCTCTTTTTACACATCTGTTGATTGTCATAGTTGAAAAAATATATATATTATTTTATTTTTTACTATTGATTTTTCAGACAGTAAAAATCCATGTCATAACGCCAGAAATGTGCGGTGTTTTTTTGATGATAGTATTTCAACTTTTGTACAATGTATCAGATGTTTCAGAAAGCAGTGTCACGCTTTAAAAACGTTAGTTTTGTCAGCCGTCTCGGTTATAATACCACACTAACATGAAATCATGTTTATACCAATATTCCAAAACTATTATAAAATTATATCAAAAATAGATCCGTTTAATTCGGTACTTAAATGTAAAACTTTAAATCATTTTGTAACATATTTAAAAAAAAAATGCTTTAACGTCATCATTATATTATTAAACTGTCAGTATAGAGTACAGTGCATGGACCGTAGTTTATAATTTGATAAGTCACATAGTATCTTGCCTTTACGTATGTGTTCTAACCTTATTCCATTCTGTTGAACCCTGACAGTCAGTTTTTCAGGCTGAGCGTGGGTAGCGAGAGATCTCTTCATCCCAGCATCATAAACACATGTTTTTGTTGCCAATCTACTAAACAGCAACACTTTTCTAAAAAGACAGAACTTCGAAGCGACTGCTGGAGAAGCCATATTTTATTTCCCAAAGAACAAGAAAGAACAAAAATCTAAGAGCACGTACTAAGCCATCATTTAGTTATTGTCGGCTCAGTAGCGACACCTACACTTTGGCTGATTACGTAATTATTGCTAGCAGTCTTTATTTTATACTGGGGATGGCGCCATTACGTAATTATTTCTAGCAGTCTTTATATTATACAGTAGATGGCGCCAGAAGTACAAAACCTATAATGTACTGTAGGTTATGCAATTAAAACATCAATTACAAACATTTCAAATCATCCAAAATAGCAAAATAGTGACGAATGTAAGCATCTCACTAATGATAGTAATGTTTTCTATTCTGCATATACAGAGTATCAATCTTATGCATTTATTTGTATCCATTTACTAGGATGAAGAATAAGCCTTATGGATTCCTGATGCAAGGTACAACATGCTCCTTATATTTACCTTTGCACCTTACTGCATGCAGGCACTGGAATGGAGAATAAGAATAAGTGGCAATTCTTATTCAGTAAACTAGCTTTACTTAAAACTGAATTATGCCTCATTCTTTACTCTCTCTAAATTTAAAGAGAGCGCATACAAATTACACTGAAATGCATTTTATGTCTCAAATATAGCAGTGTTGATTCTTGTGCACTGTATGTGAGTGTTGACATTGAAATGCATTGTAGAAAGGGAAAACACACAGCTGGGTTCAGAACATGTCAGTGCAGTCCTGGCATTGGCAACGTTAATTCGGTTAGACTGCTGATTGGCATATTAAATAATACAGTCAATGTAGTATTATTTTGACAACATCTGATTAAAATCACAGAGACCCATTATTTATAGATTATGTTTGCTTGAAATGGTATTCAGAAAGCCATGTGAACCTATAAAAGCTGGTCTTTTTCCATCTTTGAGGGATGTAAACAAATTGGACTTGCAATACGGCTTACATTCTCATAAAGTGCAAGAAATCTAATCAGAAGAACAATGCAGTAAAAAAACGCCAAGGGATTAGTATAAAGCAAAAGAGGATTATGGGATACTGCAGTTTTGAATTTCTCTGGTCCCCAAGCTAATAAAAGAAGTGTGCTGCGGATGCTAAAATCAAAAGCCTAAATATCCTGCTGTGAAGAAAACAAAGATTACAATTAGTTTGAAATGGGGATAGTCTCGAGACAACCGAACCCCTGCCCCTTTCTTCAGATTATTCATAAGGATACTTAAAAATGAGATCATGCATCTCATTGACTTATTACTACATTACTAATGGAATTGGAAAATAATAAGAAAAAGACATAATGAAAACAAGATCATCCTAATTAATATTATTGTAATGTTTGAAAGAGATACAATCACATACAATAGAATAAAGTGCTACAAAACCACTCTAGAGGACATAAGAAAATAGTTTATGTATTAAACATTAAAGAATGAATCTTGGTTATAAATCTCCCTCCCGACCTGTGAGGGCGCTGTGTAAAGGGAACAGAGTGCCCCGGACTGGATGGTCTGACCATTCATTCCAGGGAAAGGTGGAAGTCGGCCATCTAGAAAGGGGGCGGTGCCAAGGTACACCAAGTCATCGCTTCAGAAGGGAAGCGATGTGGCAACCGTGGACTGGAGGAGAAACAGTTGCACTCGCTAACAAAGGGGACGTGGCTAAATGTTTCTTTGTTATGGTTGCGAGCGAACCCATGAAGGACAGTAAAAAAGTAACCGTGAGTGTTTAGTGTTTGTTTGTTTTGTCATGTATAATTGTACTTGTTTGTTCTTATTAGACGGCTAAACATGTACCGGGAGCTGTCGCTTAAGGCCAGCACCAACCCGGACAACACTTCATCACTGTGCACTAATAAATTGTAATTCACCACTTGCAGCACTCACTCTGAACTTGTGATCGTGTGTGTTATACTGTGTTTATTATTTCAGGACTGTAACCCGTAGTTTAAACAGTGCAATACACATTGCTGTTTATTGCCTGGGATTATTCTTTGCAGTCGCCAGACCGGGATTACAAAATAAACTGAATAGATACATTAACTGCTCCACACAGTAAATATTTTACCCCTTCCATTTAAGAACAACAAAAACAAGTTAAAGCTGTTTTGCCAATTTGATTTTTACTACATCATTAAGCTGATTTTTTTTTTTATTAGGAAAATAAAATGAGTGAGGAATGAACTTTTTGTATTTTGCTGTTACACAATCTGTCAGTTTTAATTTAAAATACATTTTGTACATGATGAAATACAATCTTTAACATATTAATAAACATTGGGTTAATTTCCATTTTATTTTACATAAAAGAAATGGCAAAAAATAATTGTCTGAAGTTATTTGTAAATGTTCCTTTTATATATATATATATATATATATATATATATTTATATTAAAAAAAAAAAAAAAAAAAAAAAAAAAATCACCCATGTACCATATTATCATTCTTTCAAACTGAGAGGCACCCTTCCTGAACATCACCGTGTTTAAACTAATGTTCACTGGGTGGGTGATACATCATGTCAGCCAACAGAATTAGGCATTAGCCTGAGTTATATGCACTAAATTAAAAAAAAAGAAATAAAATTGTTCTGTCCCAATGACTAAAAATACATTTAAAAGACATACCACTCTTGGATGAAAGATATTGTGGGGAGAAAATGAATTCCTCTCAGTTAAAATAAAATATATTCAGATCTATAAAAATGGGGCAATGTAGTGTTTCCATGTGTGAGGTTTACAATAGCAATAAGAAAACAAAGTGAGACATTTTAAAATATATCTGCACATATCTGAATATTCCTTACAGTAAAACAGAATTTAAAGAAAAGGCAAACAATAAATCATTTACACAAGCAGTAAACAGCAGCAAGAATGCACATACAATTGTTGAAAATATTTTCAGACAATGTACTTTTTTTTTTTTTTTTTTTTAAACAAATAACATTGCAAAGTAAAAGACACAATCAGCTAAATTTTCAAAATTATTTTTTACTCCAAATCATCAGTAGCACATTTGTTTTTCAGAAAGGAGAAACACAACCAATTTGGAGTAAATAGCTTTTGAGAATCTAGCCCAATGTTTATTAAATGTAACTGCGCTAAATGTAATGTTTGTCAAAATGAGTTCTATGTGACAACATCATTAGTTGGATGAGATAACTTAATGCTTATGTGAATTACATGTCTACCCATTTGGTGATGAATATGGTCCACACATATGGTTCATGGCTCAGCAGGATACCCTCTTGCCAAAAACGCACACAATATATATACAAATCACTCTTAGATTTTTGGATATTTTTTTTTTACTTTGCACCAAGTTCTCATAAGATTCATATTTGAATAAAGAAGTTTCAATCTAGACGGCGTCCTTTTGTTTGACATTTACACCCAAGAACACAAGACAAAACATTTTATGAAAAGAACACTGAATGCTAATTTAAAAACAAACACAAATGTTACAGAACACCTTAGCAGTTGGCCTCCAGGTAACTTTTGCTACTGTTACTAGGAAAGCATAGTTCTCCAGAATCTATAAAAAGAGTTTAAGCATCAATATAATTCTAACCACATTTTAGATAAACTTGTTCCCAACTATGAATTTACTATGAAACATTATCTCAAGTTACTTAAAATATCTTACTCACACTTAGAGTTTGTGTTACGTAACTATCAGATCGTTATGTTGCTTGTAAACATAATAAATCCTCTATGAGTACTGTTTGCCTTTGCTTTATAACGATACTGGGATCCAATGATTCTTCACAGTAGTGCTGATTCTTGTGCTGAATGTCCATCTGTAGGATATCTGTAGTGTTGTGTATTCAAAGAGGTTTGGTGCAGCTGTCTACTGGGAGCCGGTGGTTCTGGGTATGGAGTCCTGTATCGAAGTGAAGCATCTATAGATGCGGCAGAATAGTTAAACTCTTGAACTGGGGCCATCTGTGCCCTTTGAAAGCTTGGTGACCTTGGCATATTTCCCATGTACCCAGCATCAACCTCCTGACTCCATTGCTGCCCACGGTGCTCCTGTCTGTATGCAGAAACCTGGTCCAGTCGCTTCCTGTTATCTTGCATATAGTCCACTTGTGGGTACACTGGCACACCGACTAACTTCGTAGGCTGTCTTAAATAGTTGCTGGAATTTACAGAATCATACTGTGCATTTCTGTCAGCAGGGGTGACAATAATACGACTGGTCTGGGAAGAGCTGGAAAACTGACGGCTATTAACAGGGTAGGAGTTCATATGTGTCTTTTCAGGAGATAGGTCTGCAGGAGTGGGAATCATGGTACCATATTGTCTGTCGTCAGGCCTGACATCAAAGCTGTAGTTGTACTGTGCTCGAGTTGGAGAGTTCCCATGATAACCAGGAGAAATAGAATAAGATGGAGGGGGTTTCCCATGGAATCTTTGGTCTGGCCTATCAAACTGTACTGTGTGCATGTGAGATCTCTGTTGACCACCAACACTGACGTTGTTCAACATTTTTGTTGGACTACCAGATTTCAGTGAAGGATTGACAAAAGCGGGCTCATTTCTTGGACTGCATGAAGTGGACCTTTCCAGCAGACCATCAACACGGCTTTCAAAGTCGTGTTCAGCTCCAGACACATTATCATACTGTGATGCATTGGACCCCCTTTTGGTTTCATCAATCAAACCTCTAGTCTTTGGCCTCACCAATAACATCTGTGCTTCATCAGGACTGGGTGACCTTGGAATGTTGTAGTTCACAGCCCTATTTCTACCATCAGCAGCAGCCTTTGCAGCTCCTTCCACAAGTTTAATTTCAGAAGGTTTATTCCATCTGGGTATAAAGTCTTTCCTTGTGCTTGAAGTAGCATTCGAGTTATGGTTAGCTGCTACATTGTTAAACTGTCTAGGGCTGTCCTGACCTGAAGTCTGAGGTGCTGGTACACCATGTTGTTTATGAAGTTCTGCTTCTGAAGAACCTCGAGCCTGGCCTTCATGTTTATCAGATTTTTGTTGCTTAGCTGTGGATCTTTCAAGCGAGTCCTTTCTCCCTCTGATATTGGAAGGTTTCTCCTTGTCTCTCTCTGGAGATGACTTTTTCCTCATGTGAGAGTGCACTTCTGACTTAGCACTGTTGCTCTGCCCATTGACAATACGATTTGAGACGACAGGCTGTGGCTCTGGTGGCATCTGCCCCAGTGGCTTCTTAGGAATTTCATCCTCTTTACCTATAAAACAATAAATAGATGGAAAAAAAATTGGTATGCAAATATCAGCAACAATAAAGGTAAAATTGTCAAAATCTTACACATACAAATACATCTCAACATTAACATACACACTTCATGCAAGTGAATATCAATCACTGTAGAGAAATAAACACCAAAAAACAATTACAAACATGGCATCATGGTGCAATAAACACCTAGCTGGAGTACAGCACTGACATAGAAAGCATACACTAAAACCTTGATTTTCACAATACATAAAATTAGACTTAAATGGTTGTTATACAATTCCATTTTCTATTGGTTACAATGGCTAAGTACACAGCATGTGCCGGAAAAACTAAATCAAATCCAAAACAGATTGACGGATTAGAAATTACAAATGATAAATGTACAGTGTGGCAAAAAAACGGGTAAAGAAACAAACTGAAGCCCACGAAATTCATTATATTCCAATAAAGTGATTGTAAGTATGCATGTATGCAATGTGGCAGAGTAGGAGGAGGAAAGATGTAGTCCACGGGTTGGTGCAGGATTACATCCCCCAGAATGCCATGGGGCTGGAATTAGCCAGGTGTCCCTATTAACCTAAAGTTAACTGGGGACACACCCTATATAAAGCAGGTCAAATGTTTGTAGAGAGGTCTGTGTGAAAGCTGGGACCTGTGTGGGTAAAAAGCACTGTGTGCATTTAGGAGTGTTGTTGTTCCTGGTAAACAGCTTAGCTGTCCAGTTTATTAGTTTAGAACCCGAAACATTTAGTAAGTGATCCAACTTGGAGCTTGGCTTTTGTTTTGTTCCAGTGTTCATTTGTTAATAGAAATGCTAAACGTGCAGTTCTGGTGTCTGGTCAAGTATTTCAAGGGCTGGGACACTTTACCACTGTGTGCATGTATGTATGTATGTATGTATGGATGGATGGATGGATGTATGGATGGATGGATGAATGGATGTATTCTTAAAAAAAAAAAAAGTGATTCTAGATGCAGACTATACTAATACTAATCGAATTAAGAATGTTTAAATTCACAAGCACAACACTTTAAGACACACATGATGCGTGTGTCAAAGTTTTAGACATTTCATTTGTAATTTAGATTTTAAAAATGAATGATTAATTGTAATAGGGTGTTTATGTTTTCCCACAAAAAAAGATTATAATAGTATACATTAAAAAGGCACAGGGTGGGTTGTGAAGGCAAAATAGGAATTGTGTGGACATAAGTTCTGCAGATAGTGAGCCATTTCAAATGAAGGTCATGGTCAGAGCGCCACATACTGCAAAGTAACAAGCATACTCTTCCCCTCAAACAAACTTTACAGCAATACAGTGCAGTGAAGTTACACCTGGAAATCCACCCAGACACTAACTATACAAAACTCTCCTGCAGTACCAAAGCAGTTCCAGGCTCTGTTTTTTTTTTTTGTTGTTGATGTTTCTTGAATAGTTCTGCACTGTCTATGGTAATTCTAGGATCACTCTCACAACCTGTATCGAACCATCTATTATTGCTATTTTTGGGGAGAGCAGTGAAATATTGTAATGACTACATAGAAATGTGCAATGTCCAAGCTGGCAGTAACAAATAGCAGGCCAAATGAATGATGCAAACATGTAAAACCATACAAGTACTGCCCACCAGCTGCTGTTGTACGTGGGGGTGTGACTTCCAGGCAGAGTAAGACTTTTGTAGGCTGGCAATGAATCAGGAAAGGAAGAAAATGAAAACAGAGTAAAGCAATTAAACAAAAGGTGGCATTTGATTTTAGCAGGTGATGAGGGCTTGTGTTAGGTGACTCGTACATCTTAATTTACACATTTTATGGATAGCAGTCAATAACATTACATGCATCCTTTAAAGCTAATTTTTGGCTTTTAACTTACATTAAAATATGCAACAATGTGTTACTGAATATGGTTTACAAACTGTCTGTATTCTTCACCACAAAACGCTAGCACTTTAGGACCAACCAATTAAAATACTTCTCTTTACTTCTTATCATCTAAGAGGTCCAGTATTGTTCACTCCCCAATATGTGAGAGTAACTTCCACATACAGTATGCTATAGCAGAGATAAAACTACTAATCAAAAATCTAATGATGTTGCATCTTTTACTGGTTCACAGCAATTCTTCACAAAATACCAGTTAAACCTCTGAAGATGTAACCTAGAACTGAGGTCCAGTAAGATTAAAATTAAAAGCATTGTTAAGAAATATGACTGTTTAAATATCTCGTTTTGAAACCAAAAAGGCAAAAAGACTAATATACCATGCTACATCTGTGTAAAACCATTCATGTTTAATTAGGCATCTCCCAGCAAATTAAAATACATCTGTGAATAAGGACAAACACTGATGCCATCTAGTGGAGTTGCAGCAAGATACTTCCTGGATTTGTTTGTAGATAACTTTATCACCCTTTCAGAATACATAAATTAACAAAGTTGTACAACTGAGAAGAATAATTCTAAATTGCATTTGTTCAGAAACTACAGCTGCCTTAAGCTCTATTTATTTTATGGACCCCATCCGCTTCTTTTTTAAATATCCTTTTCCACCTGTGAAGGATAGGTCTGAAGTTTCAGAATTGATCAGGCTTGATAAACAGATACCAGACCTGTTTCACAGCCTGCAAGTGAATCCACAAACTGATTTACCAACATAAATTTCCAGCTTAGCTCTTCCTAGCTTATAACATAAACATGCATGATTCTTCCATTGACCTACACTGTAACTCTAATTATTTTCTTTGATTGCAAAAGCAGATAATGTAGTTTTGGTCCCGAGTGATCGATACAATCTTTCTGGACTGGGTCCAGAATTGATCCGTTCCACGTGGAAAGAAAGGACAATACCATCGGCTACTTAGATTGTACCAGTATGTTTGTTGAATTTAGTTGTGCTTCCTTGTGTGTCATTTTTAAAATGTATATAGTTGGTGCAGTAACTGTCAGTAGACTGCAATGAAATGCAATCCACATTATTAATTAGTCATTTAGCAGAGGCTAGAGGGTGAACTATGCATCACAACTTCTACTGCAGAGTCACTTACAATAGCAATAGGACCTCAGTTTTACGTTTCAGGACGGAGTACAAAGAGGTTAAGTGACTTGCTCAGGGTCACACACAGTGAGTCAGTAGCGGAGCTGGGATTGAACTGGGAAACTCCTGGTAACACTAACCACTGGACAACCAAGCCTCCGAAAATAACTTTTCTACAGGAGTCAGCAGTATCTAGTAGCAAAAACACTTATGTAGTGTTACTGCTTTATTTAGGAGGGTCAGAATCATGTTCAGATTTGGAAGGAAAAGTAAAAAAAAGCATAAGTATCTCAATAGAACTATAGTACAAATACACAAAAAGGCTATTTCTCACCTGGTGGTGGCAGTTCTAACTTTGACCGTTTTAGCTCTGACATGGAGTTCTGAAGCTGATCTATCACAAAGTCATCATCGAAGAAAAAATCTTTGGACAGTGTTTCCTGAAGGAACTCCACTAGTTCTTCCATTGACAGCTTCATCAGGTGCTCTTAAGAGAAAAACACAATCAAGTAAATTAAAGCTGTTTCTTTCTCCTATTTTTGCCACTGGAACAAGTCAATTTAAAAAGTAAGGTATTACTGTCTACCACCATAATTGTAGCTAACAAAATATGTCCAATTGCTTTTACAGATACATTTTATAAGTACAGGCTGATAACCTGGTACATATAGCATAGTTAAATTAAAATAAATCCCTACTTCATTTTATTATTGACCCAATTAAAATGAAGTATTTCATAAGCACTATGTTTGGTAACAATCTTACTTTTGTGGAGTTTAAGGATAGTGTAAGACATGGCTGTAAGGATTTTCTCTCCTTCCAGTATGTAGATATCCCATATCCTTAGAGTTAGAGTAAAGGGAGTCTGCAAGACAGATAAACAACAACAACGATGTTCTATGATTTACTTACAATAATCACATTTTGTATAATATGTACCAAAGCTATCCTGCTCATAAGACAATACAGCAAACTGTTTTCACTTGACTTCCAAATGTATTTGCTAAAAAAAGATTGTAAAACCACAGTTTAGAACACAATACATCAATTTGATTTGTACTTTGGACACATCACATTACCTCCATAAGTTATTTTTAATATCACAACATGCCTTTAATTCACGCATTCCACACACACTTTTGTGAATACAGTATTTCTGTGTGTGCTTTACAGAAGTCACTTGACCACTCTGCTTGATTCCCCATTTTCTGTGAACACACACAGGTTTCAGGAGATGCAGCAAAAGAAGTAGCTGTAATAACCAAACCTAGCCTTGTTGTGGGGAAGATAGACTAGAATTAAAATACCCCAAGCCACCCACCATTACATTCAAGAAAGATTGAACAGTAGATTTTACCAGCACATTTCCAGTATTTACTCACTTAACAATAAACCCCTGAGATACACCGTACAGGGGCCCGTTTCACTCAAGTCCTGTGCTTGAGATGAGGTTGCGTGGACACAGAGGTCGGCACTGCGTGCGTTTCATAAAGCACTTCGCAAGTGCCGTCACTTGCGCTCAGTCTTTTGTGCTCTGTGATTACAGATCTGTGAAATCACTAACTCGGTAATCCGATCTGTGAAATCACTAACTCGGTAATCCATTTTAAGGCACAGTGACCGATTAGGTAAATACACAATGGCAGGGTTGCAAAGGAATGCTATTTTTTTTAAATAAAAAAATTGATACAATTATTGAAATGGCTGGTCGACAAATATCTGTTCTATTTGGCAAGTTTTCTGGAAGTTTTAGTCATGAAGAAAAAAAAAGTTGCAGATGATCACTGATGCAGTAAATGCTGTTGAAAATTGCCACTTGCGACTGCTAACTGGCAGTGGCAAGTTTCTCGAGAAAATCTGCGATGTCGCAGCCCTGCGAAAGTTTTATGAAACCCAACTTTTTATTTGAGAGGTGCTTGCGTATGCGAATCGTTGCAAATCGCTTCTGTGAAACGGGCCCCAGGATTTTAAACAGTTAATTTTTTTTTTATTTATTTTTTTAATAGAAAAAACAAAAACAGAAAACCTACTCTATCAAGGAAACACTGAAAGAACCACTTCATGGTGTAAAGGCTGGTGAAAACTTCTTGGTTGTCCTGTGAAAATAAGCACAGTGAAATGCAGAAAACCTACTTCTGCTCCTGCAAAAAAAAAAACCAATAAATTGCACATAATAGGCATCTATAGGTTTTAAAATGTTAACTACATAATACAAATACTAGCAGGCTACAGGAAGCAAAATGTAATCCAATACACCTAGTTAGACTAGGATAAACCCTCACAGGGATTAACACTTTATTGATTCTTGATGTTCCTTTATCTTGTTTTGTGTATGAATAGTTTGAGAATTTCAGTGTAACTCCATTTTTATTTTGTGTTCCATGACAAGGCAGGGATTAGTAAATTGTGCTTTGCCAGTTGAATTAAAAAATGCAAATCATATATTATAAAAAAGTTAGTGGTTTGAAGCACTCACTGTACTACACAAAAGGAGACACAGAATTTTCACCCCCCCTAGTTAAAGTGTAAGTAGCACATGTAAGTGCCTCTGTGCAAAATACATGTTTCAGACCCTTACCAAGTGTTGCTTAAGTTTAGGCATCATCTTCTTCAAAATCCTTTCGTGGTGTTCTTGAAACCTCAGGAGCTTTGGAAATCCAGGAACAAAAAACCCTGAATTTGGACAGTTCTTTTTAGTTAGGTATCATAAAAGCCTTATTGTCTTATTCAAAATTCCATTTATGATTATGAGAGATCGCTAGGTTATTATCATAACCCTGGTTCCCTGAAATATAAATGTAACCATTGCCTAATGGGTATTTATCCTTAAAGACCATAAAACCTGAATAAATATATCAAAGCTGCACACAGTGCCTGTGATGCAGTCGCGCCCACCCCCTAAGGCATAAAAAGACTGCTGACACAACATTGTCATGATTTTGATCAAGCCACCGAGGGCATAAAAATACTGCTGACACAACATCGTCATCATTTTTCCTTTCACTGACCACTCCCTGTGGTTTTTAACCTTGATACAGCTCTAACGCAGCGATCTTGAAGGTTAATGGTTACATTTCTATTTCAGGGAACCAGAGTTATGATAATAACCTAACATTCCCTATCAAGTATGAAATGTAACCATTACCTAATGGGTATGAATACCAAAGCTGTCGCAAGGCAATATTGCATACCAGCCAGAATGCCACAAGCCTAAGCCAAGGCTACCTTGCGCGTTACCATTAGGAACCCCAGTACAAGTAGCTGGAGCTAAAAAATTGGAGGGAGAACTCACCTCTATGTTTCTGCTGTAAGGGTAGACCCTGAGGCCACCCTTAACACTCTTGTTCCAAAACCAGGGTTTTGTGGATCCACGACATTCAGCCAATAAAATTGCATAAAAGTATTCAGAGAAGCCCACACTGCTGTATCGCGCCCTGGATCAAAGCCCACGAAGTTGCCATGCCCCTGGTGGAATGGGCAGTGAGCTTTTCTGGAGGGGGCAAGTTGACTCGCTCATAGGCAGTCTTAGCTGTGTCTGTGATGCATTCTGACAGCCTCTGTTTAGATGGAGCTTTCCCATGGGACAGCCCCATAACATAATGCTGAGATAGTTTTTGGCAAAAAAGCAGGATTGGTGCGAAGTGTAACTTTCGCCCTGGCTTCTGCAAAAATTAAGCAGACTTTTGCAATTGAAAATGCTTGCATCTCACCCACCCTCTTAGCGGATGTGATTGCAAGCAAAAAAAAGCGCTTTTTTAGACTAATATTTCAGCTCCGCTGAATGCAAGGGCTCAAAGGGGGTTTCATAAGAGCCTCCAACGAGGCACAATGTCACTGATAGGTGGCCGATGCCGCCGAGCACCCTTTAAAAATTGCCCCGCCAGGAAATGAGGTCCTAGGGAGACTGAATCAATCTAAGTATGGCAAGCCAAAATAGCTGCCAAATGGACCTTTAATGTAGAGGGGGACTTCCCTTCATCAAATAGGTCCTGTAAAAATTGCAGTATCACTGCCATGGGACAGGTCGTAGGGTCAAAACCCTTGGGCAGGCACCACGTTTGAAAAACGCCCCACTTGTACCCATACTAGGAACGAGTGGACGCCACTCTGGCATTCTGTAGGGTCTCTATCACCCTATTAGATAACTCCAGACGTCTCAAATGTCACCGTTCAGGGGCCAGACCCAGAGCTGCTGGCTGAATGGGTCAGGATGCCACAATGTCCCCCATGCCTGGCTGAGCAGGTCGCAGCGTTTCGGCAAGTTCCACTGCTGGCCGCTCAGGAGCTGTATCAAGGTTAAAAACCACAGTCATTGGTCAATGAAAGGAAAAATGATGACGATGTTGTGTCAGCAGTATTTTTATGCCCTCGGGGGCTTGAGCAACTGCATCACATGCACTGTGTGCAGCTTTGATGTATCTATTCAGGTTTTATGTTTTTATTTATTTATTTATTTATTTTTTAATTTAGTCGTCGCCAATGGTTTTTACCACGTTTTTCTCCCCAGTTTGGAATGCCCAATTATTATTGCAACCCCCCGGTGACTCAGGAAATGGAGGCTGAAACACGCGTCCTCTGAAACGTGTTCCTGCCAATCCGTCATTTTTCACACTGCGCATCCTGCACTCCACGCAGTGCACCTTTACTGGATGAGCCACACGGGAGCCCAAGTTTTATGGTCCTTAAGGATAACTACCCATTAGGTAATGGTTACATTTCGTACTTGATAGGGAACCTTTTTTTCATGAATACAGTACAAAAAAATGAAATGTTCCTTTCCGAACTATATTTAGATTTTATTACAATACAGTATGTGCTAAATTAAATAAAAAAAAAAAAAAACAGTTTTGAAACGTGTCATATGACTTGACAATTTTTGGAAACTAAAATAAATAAATAAATAAATAAATAAATAAATAGTACTGGTACTAGAAAGCATATTGGGATGCAGTCAAAGATAAACGCCAATTCCATCGAGCATTATGGCATTCCTAAAACTGTACAACTCCTTCCTAGTATTTGGCATTATCAGACATAATGCATATAATTGCACAAAAGATTAAAGTATGAGATAATTAACTTCTGTATTGTACTGGATCATCATTTTCCTTTGTGATTATCCAAACTATTCACAATTTTACTGGTTTCCAAACAGCCCCCTGTTGATCGTTCATGAGAAATTTAATTACTGCTTTCCGTACAGAACTGTACATATTAAAATATATAAGCAATTCGTTTCTGGAAGTTTCCTAATTGGAATTGTCAATTAACTAAACAAATTGATTTTACAAACACCCCCTTGTCCCAATTAGTTTGGATAACAGGTTTCATAGTTCAGATTGTTTAAAATAACTGAAGGACAAAGACAATTACAAGTTTAAAAGCTCAGTTACTGAAATCGTCAATCAACAGGGACTTTTAGAATGCATTAGCGACCCCCTGCTGTACATTTTATGACTGTGAATATATTTATATGCATGTTTGCAGGCTTCAAATGACAGTTCTTTGAAATGTACTGGTTGTCTAACATAATGATTAGAGATTATTTTTAATAACTGGTGAGCAATTTTTTCAATGGGCTATGTCATAAAAGGAATGGGAATTGAATTGGATTTTAATAGGAATCGAAAAAAAGGAATTGACCCCAACCCTGCATGAAACTAAAAACTGCTGTCTTATTTGTGTATTATTTATTTATTTATTTATTGATCAGGTGACAAGAGCAGTGATAGAAGAGAATTAACTTTTTAGTACAGTGCCAGAGTCAATGAATTCCAAATAACTGAGCCATGCAAGTAGTGTAATTCATTCCCCATGGTACTGGTCCTGTACCTCTTATAATTGAAACTCATGTATTTTATCCAGATGAAGCTAAGCAGCTATTGAACAGATTAATATAGTGCAAATTGTAACAGTAGAAAACCAGGAAATCCAAAAGTGTAGGAACACCTTTGCGTTGTATAACTGTATTCCAGGAGTTATTGTACATTTCATCACAACTGGGTGGAGATTCTCTGGTTAAAAGTTTGAAATATGTACAGAGTCATCTCTAAGGGGGAGAGGGAAGGAGCTGGGTAGTAATAAATGACTTGCTGCAGCATTTTTTTTATTTCTTAAAAACAAATTCTTGTTTAACAGCATGATGATAAATGTATCCCCATGCTCCATGTGCAGAAAACAATCTGAAGTAAAAAATGGTATTGGTTTGTTTCCAGTGAAAAACCAAAATAAAATCCCCTACCTGGAAGTGATTTGACTTCTACTACGGAAGAAACATTTATTCTAAATGTACTCCAAATTCTGATTAAATAGATGTCCAAAACAGTACTGTATGCTCCAAAGCATTTTAAAAGCAACAACTTTCTCAAATGGAGTGTAGGTTAAGTGTCAGCTTTGTGACAACACTTATTTGTAAAATCTCAGTAAGAAATGGACAAACAAATTCTGTTCCAACTTCTTATGGATTTTCCCCAACAAAGAGTTTACTTGTATACTAGCTTTACATTTCATGCTAAACAGCTTAGCTGCATTTAACAAATACAAATTAATTCTAAAATGTCTTGCCTAATGCATTTTATTGCATCTTGTTCTATTAATACAATTTTATACCTGAACTGACAGGCCACGGTTGACCAATAATTATCATATTGTAAGACCATGTTGTAGAAGACCCAGCTTACTTGATGATGACTGTTCTGGGGCTTATGCAAGCAGACTGGACTAAATATCATTTTGGCTGTGAAACTGCATCACTTAAAATTAGAACTACACAATAACAGCTTCTTCTATTCCCAGAAGTATTTTTTCTTTTCAGTAAGGCAATACAGTCAGTATTGGTTGCAATTTTACAAGCTGACCAAATGAAGTGGAAGTTCAAAACGCTTACCGTGCATTACATGTTTTTGACCAGACAGAAGTTTCACAAGGGCCCAGAAGGCATCCTCTTCATTCATATAGATGAGCAGCAAAGCTGTGATTTGGCTCATTCCCTGGCAATACCCCACTTCCTACAATGCAAACAGGGGGATTAAAAGTTCAGTATCAAATAAACCTTCTACATGCAGTTTAAAATACAGTGAAACCTGGATAAACCAGTTGCAAAAGGCACTGAACAGGTTTAAAATAAATACAGTGTACTAAACTAAATCATGACCAATGCAAGACCAATTTCATTATTAGCCTCACCTACACCTCTGTGTACTTCCCTTCTGACAACTGCAAAGTGATGCACTAGTTGAGCTACTTGCTGCCGCTAATGAATCAAATTAGACCCACATTGATGATGCAAACAGCCGCTATGGGGAACAAACTAGAAGCCTCTTTTAGTGATCTTAGAGAGAAAACATTGCTATGAACCATGCTGAGCTCAAACATTTTAAAAACATGTTTCAAGGATTAACGAAAAACAGAAACAAAACAAGATTTGGAAACCAAACAAATGGTACGTGGGTGAGAGAAATATCCAAATTTGTAGATTTATTCTATACTTAAGACAGAATAAACAGTTCTTTGGATTAACATGCTGTCAAAAAAGTAAATGTTAGGTGAAAAATAATTTTGCAAGCGAGTGAAGGATGACCATATTGTGCAGTAAAATTATCAAAGTATTATTTAACAATATTTCTGTATGCAACAACAATACTTTGTTAAAGCACATTTTTGTAGCGCAAGTGACCTAATAAGCACCTAAAGATTAAGTTGTTCCCTTTTTTTCTTTCAATACATTTGGTCCTTGTTTTATCAGGAACTGTATTCAACATTTTAAGGGTCTGGTTATATCAATTAGTTAATTATAATTAGCCACCTGGGTCTAAATCAGTACCTTCAAACCTGAAATTTGTTAAGCCAGATCAGAAAGTATATTATTAGTACAATAAAGTGTTTTTAGATAGTGATCACAAGAACCCACCCACACAAACAAAAACATAACTAACTACATCAATGGAACATACATGCTGGGACAGATGTGGAGCCTTCCGCTGGCAGCAACCCAAAGATTATTAAGTTGATAGCAACATATATTTTTTCAATTAATTTTCTCCGTAAGAAAAACAGTAGGCTTCTAAATGCTGAATAATAAATCATAGTATTAAATATTTAAAGAGGATTCAGATTACCAGACTCATCTCACTTACTGTGTTATACATGGAATATGCAGTTAAAACATGGAATAATGCTTGTTGCCTGTGAAGAAAGAAATTGAAGAATTATTTATATTTAAGTACCTCTATAAAAAAGCCATCATTTGACACAACAAACAGATGTTATAAATACATTTCCAATTAAGGTTTGCAGACCAGCAATAGCTCCCACTGAATGTCCTCAAACCAAAAAATATGAAGATAGCAATCACTATGACAACAACTGCTACATTATTTCTATTTTAGGGGCTTTTGTGCGTTTGAAGAAGAACTATAAAACAATTTACTTGGGAAAGGAGACCTGGGATTTGCAAAAACATGAGCGGCAGTTTAGTTTTTAATTGGATGTCCAAAGGCCTTATCATAAAAAACAAGTTCTACCACAGTTCAAACCTAAGAAATTGCAACATATACACTACCTCACAACAAATAGAGAGGTATATTTTATTTATTCATTAATTTAAAAGTTGATAAAAAATAAAATAAAATAAAAGAACATTAAAACATTTTTTGTCAGGGAAAAGGGGTTTCAGCAGCGCTTTTACCAAGAAGACAGTTTAATTTGCTGTTAGGGCCTGGACATTAGAACAAAATGCAGCTCTTCTGAGTAAGGGAATTGACAAGACTTATCAACTCCCTAAGCCAAACAATGAACTGTAATTTGAAGGTCTTGTGATACTGAAGGCTGCAGAGCGATCTAATGAAGTCAAAGAAGCACAGCTGTCGTTAAATATAAAGGCCAAAGCTACTTCTACACTGGGGTATGTTTTAAAAAAAAAAAAAAGTGACTTCAAGACTGCCTCTGTAAAGCCTTGAGAATTACATTCAAAGTAAAGTAACTGATAGCCAGGGATTTGCTTCCCCTGCGGGGTGGGACAGCAAGTTCACATCTTCACAGGAATCATGATTATGAATTACATTAGACTGCAATGTCTATGTAACTAAAGTGGTTAGGTGCTTTATCTCGTACCGTACATTACTACTGTAATGCAATTCAACTGAATAACCATGAATAGATAAGGATTTGAACATATTTATGCATATCATAATAACTGAAACAGATCCAAGAGCACACCAATTCAATATAAAGATATTTTCTAGTTACTGAGAGAAAGTACAAGAGATTATCCCACAGGAAAAATCAAATCATGTTTCAAATATAACTTCCTTATAGCACTTGAAAAACAAAATGCTATTTCATGGTGGAATAATAAAAGCAAAAAAACAATCACTTCATACAAAATTATATTGAAATGAGTCCACATATAAATTATGCACTTGTCGTAAGGTAATCCCTTCCTTCATAATTGGCAGACAATTATGATTCTCTTTGAAAAGCATTTATAAAAAAGTAATGTTACAGAAAATTTGATTTATATTGCCAATTATAACCCAATGTCATTATTTATTTATTTTTTTACTTTAAAATGTCAATATATTAACACATGTATATAGGCAATAAAATATTAAATTGGCTTTTTGCAGAGGTTGATATTTTTTTAATACTGCAATTATTATTTTTTTTTTAGTTCAGTTTAATCTAAAAACATGTTTGCTTTAAATTGGCAACTCAAGGAGGCAATATAAATTAAGGCATTTGTATGAATATAGTACTGTATAGTATTCATTTAGGATGGTTTATCCCTCCCCCCCATATTTACAGAAAATTTCAACACATATTACTCTGCTATGAGACAAGTGCTTATTGTGTGGCAGGAAGAAAGCCATCAGTGTGAGGAGGCAAATCTGGTGCTATTCCACAGAGCATGATCTGACTAATAATGACACTTGTTTATTAGACCACAATTATTGCTGGTATGCCTTGGAAAATACAAAAATAGTGAGGCAGTGTAAAAGCTCCTTTTTATCAAACCAAAAACAATTCTACTCCCAGTTGCACTGTAACACCATGCAAGCAGTCTGCACAAGAGGAAGTCTTTACAGTTTCCAATCTCAAAGCTGTCACCATGACTCCATACTTAAAGATAAACTACACTTGGCACCAACATTCTTTAAAACATATTTGACTCCAGGTGACATGATTTAGTTCTTGAAAACTACACCTTCCCTACAGCTAGTTACACAAATGAACTATGGCTAGGCCAGGAGAGTAAAAAGCATGACTGAAGGAGCGTGGCAAAATAAAAATCTGTTGTCCTTTAAAAGTCCCAGTTTGAGATGCAGCTCCAAACTTCAAAACCACCAACTGCATCGCTGTAGCTGTGGCATCTCCTGCTCAGATATACCTTTTGATGCTGTGTGAATAAGCACACAGTCAAGTTAGTCATGTCCCTCTACTTAATGTCTTCAGACAATTTCATTGTCTTCTAATGATTTCTTCTGTGCCAACAGAGCTGATTGGAGGAGCACCATTTCTCTATTATTATTATTATTATTATTATTATTATTATTATTATTATTATTATTTATTTCTTAGCAGATGCCCTTATCCAGGGCGACTTACAATTGTTACAAGATATCACATTATTTTTACATACCATTTATACAGTTGGGTTTTTACTGGAGCAATCCAGGTAAAGTACCTTGCTCAAGGGTACAGCAGCAGTGTCCCCCACCTGGGACTGAACCCACAGCCCTCCGGTCAAGAGTCCAGAGCCCTAACCACTACTCCACACTGCTGCCTCTATGATGTTATCCACGAGTTACAGGTACTTTGCTCCTACTTTGTATTTATCTTTAGTATATCATTAGCAGTTGAGAGCCAAGTGCAAATTACTTTACCTACACTGATGCTTTTATCATAATTAAATAAATGGAATGCTCTGCAGCTAAAGATTAAAAATTAAATTTGAGAGTTACAAATGTAAAAATAAAGGAGTAATTATCAGACAATATGCTGGGCCTTATTTTGAAACATTTATAAAACTAGCATGAAACAAAATCAGTTGTAGTAAAGAGCAGTCTAATTACTGTTCTGAGCAGTTCCTTGCTATGTTGCAACATTAAAAAAAAAAAAAGTGTTATTCCTCTGAAAATGTACTTCAAAAAGTGTTGCTACTCAGAATGGTAGTACACACCAGTTCAGTATAATAAAAATAGTTAAATAGAGTAGGAGTGCATTTTACACCAGCCCTGTTAGTATAATTAATAATTATACATTTAAATAAATACGTAAATAAAACAAAACAAACAGATAACTTACTTTACATCATATCTATCTCTGAACATGATATGGTCCCTGTACGTGCGGTTCACATCTAGATCAATCTGCCTGATATCTGGTGAAAGCACTCTTGCCCTCTGCTTTAGTTTCTTAAAAGAAAAACAAAGAGAAATATTAGTCAGATAGACTACTGGCTGCATAGCTGATGACATCCAACAAGATAAAGCAATCCTTCAAGAGTTAAACACACCAAGACTATTTTCTCATTTAGATAGGAGTAATTCATATTAAGATGTGTATATTCACATTAATTCACTGGTAACTTGAGGACATTATGGCTTCAGACTTATGCTACTGTATGACTTGTATGTTTCATGATTGACTTACCTCGTAAAAACCCTTCTTCTCGGCTTTAATTTTTGGTATATCAAGAAGCAAACCCCAAATCTCCCCTCGAAGCTGAATTGGAATTCCCTTATATATTCTTCTCATAAGCTGAAAGAAGAAAATTAGATGCAATTATTCCACAAGCCCCCAAAAGTGAAGTATTTTCTTTAGATCAAGCGCCGCCTCTGCTTGTTGTTTGTAATTAACACAATCACTACTGTTTTGATATTTTTAAAATCAGAAGGGGAATAAACCCCAAAAATTCTCTCAGAGGCACTTAAGACAAGTGTTTGTAACATCCTGTGTTCGCATCCTTTAACGATCACTCCAGCAACAATCCTGATAAAATACTGACACACAGATTTATTATGATCCATTAAATGTCATTTCTCATTGACTCTAATAATCTATTCTACAGTCTGGTGTCAATACCTTTCACTCTTTACAACAATGTATCAAAGTTGAAAACCAAACCAAGTGTTTAAAGAAAGTTTAACTGGTGCAGTTTCCCATCTCCAAGTTAATCATCCATGAAAAAGCATTACTGCAATTTGGCATTTATAATAAAGGTCGGTGGGGTTTTATAAACTTGCACCTTGTTTTTACTCTAAAGCCTTTGATGTTCCAGGTGACACCACCCAACTTTGTCAGTAACATTCAGAAAAATAGAAAAATATATAAATTAGCATACTGATGTTTACTTCTACAGTGTGATTATATCACAGTGGTGATCCACCGAAAATACCATGTCAAAAAAAAAAAAAAAAAAAAGGCAAACGATTTTGCAAAATAGGTATGGCTTACAGTATATTACATATGTTCTTATCAATCAATCTACAGCAATTTTGCTAATTCCACAGGATGTGGAATAAGGCAATAGCCGTCAATGAAACTAAACAGACCATACCAACTTGCTGGAATACCATTGCTGCTATCACTATGATGGCATTCCTTTGGTGTGCAATTAAAATAAACTGATTAGAAAAGTAATACTGTTCAAGTTAATTAGTGAATTGAAAAAAATATACAAAAGCATAACATTTGTATTCCATGTCTAAGGGGCAGCTATAAAGCTGTAGCAAACGACAGTCATTTTTACAGATTTGCATTATAACCACAAGGCATTTCAACAAATTGCATTCACTGTGGGTATAAAAATTGTTAGGTATACCGACTTTATGAAATACAACTCTTTATACATTGCACAGTGATTAACACTTCTCATCAGACATTATTGCTTAATAAAAATGACATGGTTACACAATGAGTCAGTGGCTGAGGTGGGATTTGAACTGGGGACCTCCTGGTTACAAGCCCTTTTCCTTAACCACTGGACCACACTTGATTTGTATATTGCAAAAATAATTAACTGTTACAAGGAGAAAAGGAAACACTGTATATTATACCAATTATCAATGTTTACTAAGTTTTGTTTAGTTTTTCCTGAATGCATAGCCTACTTTGTTTTCTACAGTAGGAGGTTTTTCAAGGAAAAGTCAATATCATTTTCACCAACACATAACTTCAGAAATAAAGCAATTGCCACACATCAGTGTGCTGAGGTGACATTTAAAATTTGATGAGAAGAATGAGAAACAGGTGCCTGAAATTCTACTTAACACATTTTAGAGATGTACTGTACAAGTACAGAAAAAAAGTTTCAATACACACTTATTGGTGGAAAAAGGAGTTAGTTAAATAAATAAATAAATAAATAAATAAATAAATAAATAAATAGACAACTGAATCTCAATTACCTTTTCACTGTTCTTGTATTTATCCCAGCTCTTCATCATTTTCAACCATTTTGTAGTTCTCTCAACTTCTTGAAGTTTTTGCTGCCAAAAAACAAAAAAAAAAAAAAAAAAAAGTTTAGCAAATGCATCTAACAATTAAATTGCCAATTAAATGACTCACTCCCCATTCTTCCCACTAATTAACATTTGACAACATAAAAATATTCAGGTACCTTTGCATGGAGTACAAAAAAAACACCACATCACAAAATCTCTACATGCCTGTATAAACAGTTATATGACACAGTGTACACTTTTTTTTTTTAAGTGGACAGTAAGGTCACCAGATCTAATTCGATTGTTTTATTCAAATGTACGTGTACTTACAGCTTTAAAAAGTATGATTTATTAGGTGCTTACACAAAATGATGGATTGCATTGGCAATTAAAACCGACCTTAAGCTCTCATCAACCATTTGCAATTATCTTGAAACATAAATCACTGTTGGTTTAACTCTCATCTGCTCTGCTGCACCGTCAACAGGAGTGGAAGGGTGTTAGCAATACTTACCACAATCATGGTAAGGTACGCAATAATGTGCATGGTATCTATCTAGCTATATCTATATCTATATCTATATATAGGAGTGGTAATTGAAGTTATTTTTATTTACCTTCTCTTCCACTGAATCATACGTTGGAAGCTCATTCGCACTGTTAAAAAAAATAAGCAGCAGATGTAAGAGCCTGTGGCAAACTGTGGCAAATACAAATGTGTAACCTTTTTTAAAAAAAAAAAAAAAAAAAAAAATCACACACTACCCCTGCAGTGGCTGGGGTTATCTTTGGGGCATCCCAACATTGTAATACAACTTGGTTCACCTGTTTAGCAGACATTTAGTTCACATGATCTATAGTGTTCCACATGCAGTGAATTCAAATAAACAGAATAAATAAATAAAATAAATAAATGGTTAAAAAAAGGAAAGCTATCAAATTCACTAGGCATTTCAAGAATAAAAATGTTTAAACTGTTTTAAATATTTACCAGTTTAGCTGCTTATCATATTGCTGGGAACTTACCAAATAGTTTTAAAGCCAACTATTCTAGAGAGAATCCGATTTTGTGTTTGTTATTTGTGAACAATTATGGTAATTTTCAGATGAACAATCTTGCAGTTTTAATTTTTTAAATCAATACTGACATTTCAAAACCTTTGATATTTGGTGCTGTAAAAGTGACGTTGTAGTATATCCTCTCTCATTAACATCCTTGTATACAGCAAAGGAAATCAGCCTCCAGTCTTAAACAGGAAATAAGTAAGTGACTACTTACTCTAAGCACCAGAATAACTAATTACACAGTTTCAGTGCTACAGATGCTTCTCAATTCAGCAGCCTGAATGCTCCCCAACACTACATGCTCTGAACACAATTTTGATTATATCGGTCTAGCTTTCATGGGTAATACTAGTTTAATTTAACTCACAAGGTTGTCTGTGGCATAGTATCAACCTATCTCGGTGATCTCAGCTGCCTGCACCTCCGAAGCCTGGTTGCTTTTCCATTCAAGTAGCAATCATACATATGTGCTGTAGCATATCGATTTATCAAATTGTATTTAAAAAAAACAAACAAAAAAAAAAAACACACCATCGGCAGGGTTCACAGACTGCTATTGGCACTAATCTAGGACATGAGTGTTAATTGTGGTCTGTGAAACCAACCATTTAGCTAAGACTTGTAGTATTTAGATTAAAAAAAAAAAAAAAAAAAAAAAAACACATTTAAAATTATAAAATTTCACGCTAAAAGAAAACACTTTTTTTTTTTTTTATTCTGTTAACCCTCCTTTCTCTTGTGAACAGTCTTTCTCCATTCACTGTTTTGAATTGACTTTACTGTTGACAGATCTGAGGTATGTAATCATTAGGGGCATGACCAGCTGGTGATGTGATCCATGCCGATATTGGGGGAAAAAAAAAAAAAAAAAAAAAAAAGTACACATGAAACACAGCTAAGGTCATGAATGGGAATTATTAGTGACATGTCACGGCATACAGAACACAAAACGAATTCTGATTGGCAGTATTGTCATGATGTTGACAATTACAGACACCCATGTAAGCCCAAGAAACAAGTATTGATGAAATTGTGACAAAATTCAAATCAGATATTATAAACACAGTCACTATAACAGACTATTGATTAGTATTGTGTAGGATAGCTGGGTTGTGTTTCAGCTGTTCCGAAGTCAAGAAGTTAAGAAACTGCAACCTTAGATGTAATATTTATATTATATGAACATTTTAACTATTGCAGTAGATTCAAAATATAAGACACAAAGCCACCATTTTATACAATAATAAAAGTTATGTATTACACGTGTCCAGCTAATTAACTTGGAGCAGTTAGTAGACCATAGAGAAAGCAAGAAACATAGAACACATGCACATCCATTCATGTTTCTATTTAAAAGGTATACTTTACATATTCACATTTTCCTTATATTTGATTGTTTTCCAGTTTAATATCCAGATAGCTTAGTTACCATGCTCACTAAATATTTCAGAAAAAAATTTAAAACACACACACAGAAAAGGGGAAGCTTAGTGCTGCACTGTGCAAAGAAACTTAAGTACTGGGTAACATTTTAAAACTGGAAGAAAACACTCAAAATAAACGTCTCTGCCATGAAACTGTGAAAGTGAATTTCATCTTGTTTCAATACCAAATTCACACTGCAGAGGTTTCCATTTGCAGGCTATAATCCACTGGGATTTTAAACAAAATAAATATGTCCAATTTCCATTTGAATATGGATGCTCATTGGGTAGCTTCCTCAAATCACAGCGATACAGAGAGACCAATTTCTTCCAGCCTGCAACCCAGACTGGATCCGACAGTGTTAACAATGTTAACAGACAGGACTGATTTAAAATAGCTTTCGACGCAGTCCTTGTGGCTGAAGGAAAGAGGCCTTCAATGGTTTCTTGCTCATTTTATAATAGTGGTGTAAGGTTGCTTTCACAAATAAACTTAACAAATCTTACTGTAAAAATCCAAATCTGTCTGTGACTTTATAGAGATGGTAGTTGGCATCCTCCCAGGGTTCCACAGTTGCTCCATCTCTTCCCTGAAAAAAAAAAAATTGAAGTATATTTTATAGATAGATAGATAGATAGATACAGATACAGATACAAAACACACATATGACTTATTTTACGTTACTGGTATGCTATAATTTTTTTCAAATATAAATGATGATAACAACTGATATGTAAAGTATTTGACAGATCCACTGTGCCTCACGAATCCCATTACTCCATTGTCTTTCACTGTTATTTTTGCTGGCAATGCCAACTAGCTTAAATTCTGGAGGAATTTAAAATCAGCTTGCTTTCCATCTTTTATAGAATGGTACAAAAATTGTAGAATAAATAAAGTTCTCCAAAATGTCAGATTACTGTAGTGTCTGCCACTAGATATAGTAAGTAAAGTGTAATAGTTAAAAAGCAAAGGCTTGTCTACAGTATGTAATTCAGGTATTTAAAATCAAGTTTAGATACAAACACTTGTTTAGTCAAACATGTTTTCCTTATTCATGTCAAACTACAAAACCCCATAAAACAAAATATGACACATGTATATAGATAATAAGCAATGACTTTTTGCAAATCCAGTTGTACAATTTACTTTCAAGTAAAATGAATAATGAATTACTGCAATGGATAAATGACGAAACAAAAAAAAAAAAACTACTTACAATACAGAAAATAAGGAATTGTTTATTGAATGGTCAGGAAGCAGCTACTGTACCAGCTATCCAGAATAAAACTAGCAGCACCAAGTAAAGAATGCTCTGCGGACCACAGACAAAATTCCACAGCAATTAAAGGAATGAGATTACATCTGCCGAGATTGGTTGACTTTTTCAATCCAAGGTTTTAAATATCTGTAGCTGGTTTTGACACAGCCAGACAGGTCTAATAGAGAACGATAGCATCACTACAAACGGATATCTACACAGTAGAGTGTGCTACTGCTGCTAGAGCTCAGATTGAAACCTGGGAAACCATCAAGCCAGGTTTGGGTTATTTTCTAAGCAGAGTGCAACACACAGCACGAAGTTGAAAACACTGCATTGTGAACATTGTAAAATGATATATGAAAGAATTTGGAATCCCACATATGAAGCTTATAATATAGTATACAGAAAAAACAAACCATGGCAAAGAAACAAAAAAAGACAGTGGTTTATACAGTTCTGTAAAACATTTGACTGAAATGTTAGATCTTTTTTTTTTTAATCCAAGGGTAATCTCTCTGTAACGTTATTTAGCACTCAGTTAGTAAATCAAAAATGATCCAAATACATTTGACATGTTCCAGACTGAGAATAACACACACTACAATAACTCTCCCAATGTCTCATTTTTTTACCTTACTATACTGTACAGTAATATATATCCCGTTCTATTTAACACAGGAAATATCAGTCATGTTACATAAAATAAATGAGTAACAGGAAAAAAGCCAATAGATTAGGACTAATCAGTTTCAAAGCAATGTGAAAATGGACGAAACTAGACTTCCTTGATTCAACAGCAGCAATAATGGAACATTGACTGTACATATTTTTTTAAAAAGATGACAATTACAATCTTTGTTATCGTTAAAAAAATAAACATTTTTTTGTGTGAATTGTATTTATAGATTTATTTTTTAACAAAGTTAAAGCATTCCTAAGGGCATAATGTACGGGAAATGACGTATCAAATTGAATAGTTTCGAAAAGTATTGACCCTTACCTTATCGTATTTGGATACTATTTCATCTCTTTCCTGGGCAAGCTTAATCGCAGCATTGTGTTCCGCATCGGAATCTGTAGGATTTCCAGAAATGGGAGAAGTTAACTTCACCATTCTTCGTTTATTCTTCACGTCAGCATTGTTACCTCCAACAGTTTCACTGCCATAAAACACTGTATGAAGAAGCTTGCAGTGCTTAGGTAAGCAACTTCCTCTTTCATGCGGTCACGTCTGTACACAATGACTCACACACCCACCTTCTCCCAGTTTCTATATAGCTTGGTAACAAAAACACTCGTTCCACTGTGAAAAAGAGAACAAAAAGGTATTGCACTCATGTAAATAAAAAGTGAAAATAAATTAAATTGTGTCAATGCAATCACTTCCTTCACACCGTGACAGTATACAGGGGACTTTACTATACTGCTAATCAGTTTTCTTAACATGATAAATGCATTTGTATTTCTTTAACATTACATTTTATTTATTTGATGGATCAAAAAAAAAAAAAAAGACTATTCTGGACTATTTAAATAATTAGTACAGTACATCACACAATAAAGCATTGTAACTGTGCTGACTGCTCTTTTACATAAATGTAGGCTTTTTCAATCCCACATGCCATCAGCTGGAGTATGATTTAGTACTAATTATCACTGAAAGCATCTTCTAAGAAAAGCTTCAACACAGCTTCTGTAACTATGTGGGGCTTGCACTTCTGACTGCTTAGTGTAATCAGGGCACTGGGAACTGAAATGTCAGTTCTTACCTTTTTTATAGCCTACAGTTTGCCTTAAACAGATTAGCACAAAAGGTTAAAAGGCCTACTACAGTAATACTGTTGCTTACACAAAGTGCAATTCACTTGGCACAGCTCAGCTTTCTTCTGAAGCTGAAGTTTTTCAGCATTTTATAATACAAGATGTATGAATGTGCATGAATATCAATCCCAAGCTTTAAAATCACTTTGAATTTTACACAACCTTAAAAAAAAGAAGGGGGGGGGCTAGATTTATTGAACATCTCAGCAGCAAGGCAAATGGAAGTGCTTGCAATAGTATTTCATGTTTAGAATTTTAGATTTAAAAATGTCTCAATTCAATTCACATCATACAGTACCAACAATTCTGTGGCGTTTCATAATAAAAAACAAAACAAAACACTGAAGGAACTGCCTTGGAAGCACAGTAGCTTTGTCTAGCAACTCAGCGTTAAGACAACAACCTTTGTGCAAAAAAACAGGTGTTAAACTAAACACTGTAGTAAAATTAACAAACTTTAACAGTTTCCTTGTTTGGGTTTTTTATATCCTGCATGTCCAAATTCAAACAAATTAAAATAGGCCTAGTCTTGAACAGGGCTATATATTAAACTGAATAATGTTACGCTGAATAATGTTAAAATAAATAATAGATACCTCAAGAATGCAGCATAGACACTGAGAGCTTCCAGTAACCTAAAGTAGTACTAGAGATCATATTTTAAAATGAAAAAACATGCGTGCTATAACTTGTGTTTCTTTAAAAACTGCACACTTGAGACCTAAACTAATTTGTGCAAAATAGATGTATGGAATTATTTTGCTAACTACAATTACAGGGCTTCTCAAACTCAGACCTGGGGAACCCCTGTGTCTGCTGGTTTTCATTCCAACCGAGCTCTGTTACTTAACTATAACCTTAATTGAACTGATCATTGTTTTCAGTTGCAGACTTCAAGTTGGCTATAACATTTTATAAGTAACTTGAACTGCAACTGTTTAAGAGCTGAAAACAAGCAAAAAGGTCTAATTAAGCAAATGATCAGTTCAATTAACGGTCTAGTTAAGTAATTGAGAGCTCAGTTGGAATGAAAATCAGCAGCCACAGGGGGTCCCCAGGACTGAGTTTGAGAAGCCCTGCTTTAAACCAATATCTTGGTATGGCTAGAAAACATCAGTGTTATCTTATGTCTTCTTGTTTAGATTAACTTTTCTCTTTCAGTCACTCATCACTTCATAACAAACTCCTGTGATCCCAACAGAGCTCAAAGAATCACATTGTCTAAACAATAAAGCGAACGCCACACTAAACCGAAGTACCAGGTGTGGTTGCCAATCAGAGGCCAAGGTTTTGTCATGTGTGTGTAGTAAGCTATCTCTTTCCTGTGTAAAAGTTTCTGCTTCCAATGAGGGAGCCAATTTCCCTTAGTAGGGAAGATAAATTATTGCTTCAGTTCCATCTTTACTAAGGGCATAACCCAGCCTCTGAAGGACAAAGGCCAGCCCTGCAGGCGTCCGCCTAATCTCACCCATGGCTTGAATTTCAGCGCGGGATCGCCGGAATCATGCACTTTCCAAGTTGCTCCCGCATATCTGCAACTTTCAGTGTAGGAAAATCCTGCAGAGATATTTGAAGACACCAAGCTACTGCATCTTTCACCCAAATTTAGAATGCCTGAAACGCTACAACAGTCTCGAAGGAAGTGGGTGTCAGTGACGAAAGCTCTATGAGCTGCATTCTGCGTAGTTCTGGTTAAAATAAATAAATAAATAAAAAGTAGTGCTGGATATTTTAAGTGCCTTTAAGACTTTATTCTCTCATACGTGATTCTATGCCGCTATCTTAAAGCATTATAGAAACTCAGTACAATGCAGGAAGTAAACCGTTTTGAAAGAAAAACAAAACAAAAAAAAACACGATATTAAGTGTAGGTAATCTAGGTGTTGTTTTGCAAGCGGTGACTTTCGCTTTAACTCTTAAAACACAGCCCCATTCATTTTGGGGCACCAGCGCACCAAAGGTTACGCACATATTACTCAGGCACTGTAAAAGCCACCTTCATGGCTTGTTTAAAAGTACAGATTCTGGGCTTTCCAAAGACGTATTCAGTGTGTGTATGTGGTACAGTTTTGAGTCTATTGCGCCGTCATTGTAACAGCTAGACTGAAAGGGACGGTATTGTTGGAAAGCTCAGAAGCTCAGCTCCCACCCCATGCTCATTTCATATTGAGACATCTATGATTACTAATATTTATATATATATATATATATATATATATATATATATATATATATATATATATATATATATATATATATATATATATATATATATAGCAGTGACCAAACATGATTAAACATTAAACCAGTAGTTAAACATACAGACGTGCTCAAATTTGTTGGTAGTGATGAAATTAAAAGCTATTTTATCATGTATACTTGCATGCCTTTGGTATGTCATAGAATAAAGCAAAGAAACTGTGAATAGAGATGAATTATTGCTTATTCTACAAAGATATTCTAAAATGGCCTGGACACATTTGTTGGTACCCCTTAGAAAAGATAATAAATAATTGGATTATAGTGATATTTCAAACTAATTAGTTTCTTTAATTAGTATCGCACATGTCTCCAATCTTGTAATCAGTCATTCAGCCTATTTAAATGGAGAAAAGTAGTCACTGTGCTGTTTGGTATCATTGTGTGCACCACACTGAACATGGACCAGAGAAAGCAAAGGAGAGAGTTGTCTGAGGAGATCAGAAAGAAAATAATAGACAAGCATGGTAAAGGTAAAGGCTACAAGACCATCTCCAAGCAGCTTGATGTTCCTGTGACAACAGTTGCAAATATTATTAAGAAGTTTAAGGTCCATGGAACTGTAGCCAACCTCCCTGGCTGCGGCCGCAAGAGGAAAATCGACCCCAGATTGAACAGAAGGATAGTGCGAATGGTAGAAAAAGAACCAAGGATAACTGCCAAAGAGATACAAGCTGAACTCCAAGGTGAAGGTACGTCAGTTTCTGATCGCACCATCCGTCGCTTTTTGAGCGAAAGTGGGCTCCATAGAAGAAGACCCAGGAGGACTCCACTTTTGAAAGAAACATAAAAAAGCCAGACTGGAATTTGCTAAAATGCATATTGACAAGCCACAATCCTTCTGGGAGAATGTCCTTTGGACAGATGAGTCAAAACTGGAGCTTTTTGGCAAGTCACATCAGCTCTATGTTCACAGACGAAAAAATGAAGCTTTCAAAGAAAAGAACACCATACCTACGGTGAAACATGGAGGAGGCTCGGTTATGTTTTGGGGCTGCTTTGCTGCGCCTGGCACAGGGTGCCTTGAATCTGTGCAGGGCACAATGAAATCTCAAGACTATCAAGGCATTCTGGAGCGAAACGTACTGCCCAGTGTCAGAAAGCTCTGTCTCAGTCGCAAGTCATGGGTCCTCCAACAGGATAATGACCCAAAACACACAGCTAAAAGCACCCAAGAATGGATAAGAACAAAACATTGGACTATTCTGAAGTGGCCTTCTATGAGTCCTGATCTGAATCCTATCGCACATCTATGGAAAGAGCTGAAACTTGCAGTCTGGAGAAGGCACCCATCAAACCTGAGACAGCTGGAGCAGTTTGCTCAGGAAGAGTGGGCCAAACTACCTGTTAACAGGTGCAGAAGTCTCATTGAGAGCTACAGAAAACGTTTGATTGCAGTGATTGCCTCTAAAGGTTGTGCAACAAAATATTAGGTTAGCGGTCCCATCATTTTTGTCCATGCCATTTTCATTTGTTTTCTTATTTACAATATTATGTTGAATAAAAAATCAAAAGCAAAGTCTGATTTCTATTAAATATGGAATAAACAATGGTGGATGCCAATTACTTTTGTCAGTTTCAAGTTATTTCAGAGAAAACTGTGCATTCTTCGTTTTGTGTGGAGGGGTACCAACAAATCTGAGCACATCTGTACATGAATGAAAACAGTGAAAAACAGACGGAAATAGGGCTGAGTGTAAAGAGTTAAAAAAAAGAAATTAAGCGCTGGTTAAAAAGAAAAGCACCTTTCTTTTGCTGTATGCAAAAACGTCACGTCAGGCAATTGCAAAAACCATGGAGAGTGCTCTGTCACAGTGATGAACAGCTGTTAGGTCTCCTGAAAGCAACACTAGTGTGAATGATAATGCAGTAAAATATATATAGTTTTTTATATGCAAAAGTGTCTTTTTTGCCATTTCCCCCAATGATCCATTATCAACAACACTAAACCCAAACCATAATATGTAGAGTAAATGTACATATACATAAAATTATACAAAATGTGCTTCTGTGTGCTTATATTCTCAGTTATTCACTAAAATATTGTATTGCTATACGGTGCATGCAAGATCACTGTTTACTGGCAGTTTCCATGGAAAATTGTGTTTTGATGACTGCAACACAGCTAGCATGAAAGATGAGACAATAAAATGTCAAATTATATAGGATATGACTTTGCGTATAAATGTGGGATTATATTCTGAAAATAAGCCCTTTTTGCTCATTCTGCTGCTTGCCTGTAAGTGAACCGTTAATTGTTTTGTTGTGACTGTACCTGTGAATTTTGAGTTTGGTGTTGGAGACAAAGGGAGTATCCCCTCTTCACATGAGTCAGGGATAGTATAACAATTGAAGTTTAGTTAGTGTCATTGAAAGGCAAGGTTTTCTTTTGTTTGATTAGACTTCTTTGTCAAAGGGCCACAGCCTACTTTTCAATAAAAAGTGTTAAACAGCACTTAAAAGAACACTTCAGTGTAGCGTGATATAATACCACTAGGGGCCTGTTGTTACCTACCATCCATCCATCCATCCATGTATGTACACTATGCAGAATCATATCACCCATTTCATTTCAGGTAGAATATATTCAGTTTATAGTAATAGCTATATTATAGAGCGGCTATAGCAGCTCTATAGTAAGAGTGGCTGACGGTTTCTTGTTTAAACCCGATTTTGAGGGTTATATTTTCTTGGCCATTTCAAAACCGATTGGGACACCATTTGGCATGCTTGGTGTCCATGTCAAGGATAATTTTTTTTGGTATAGATTGTGAAAATCCATTTGGTAGTTTTAAAGTTACAGAATGGGGTAAATTATTTTTTAAAAATTATTCAGACAATTTTATGCTCTCAAATAACTATAAAACGGCTGTGAGTTTAAATACCTACCTCCTTTGGTAGGCTGGTAGAACTCGTTAACGAGGAGTGCCTTTTTGTGGAACCAACAAAATCGATCAAGTAATTACACAGATATTCAGACTTTTCTTCGCGCATGCGTGGTTTGTTTTTTCCTAACTGAAAATACGCCTGCGCACTTCGGTCAAATGTCAGAACGTTCGGTCGCCCTTGTTGCTTGTTACGAATGAGCCAAGCCCACTGATCTATAACCGAGCCGAGGAGTGATCACGCAGTGAACTGTAAAGCTATGCAGTACCTCACTTCAATAAATACTCCAAACAAAACAATACCTACAAAAGTGTAATGATAATACTCCAAACAAACAAAATAATAACTACAAACATGTAATGCGCCCTTGTCGAGCCAAGGAGTGTTCACACAGTCAACTGTAGTAAAGCTACGAAGTACCTCATTTCAATAAATACTCCAAACAAACAAAATAATAGACAACATAGGTAGTCACCACCACTGGCTAGGTCAGTGGGATGCTGAGGACTCAAAATTTCTCTGAAACAGTCTAATACAGTAGATATCCTTTACAAGTTTTTTTTAGATTCACTGTCCTTTGTGATTAAAACCAAAACAACTGTAGTAATGACTGTTGACTGTGACATTTGTTTAATCTCTTAATTTTTGTGTAATTTCCAATACAAAGATAACCATTAATTATTTTTCATATTCACTATAAAAAATAAACAAGCAATAAACAAGGTCCTTCAACTCTTTCATGAACTTCACAGGTTCGACATTACAATTTTCCCTTTCCGGTCCGATGTCGGAGCCTGTCCGATATCATCAAAAAGAAGTAAAGCACAGGTCTCTAGTTTTTTTCTCCGGAAAAAGCAGAGAAAACCATTCAATGGCCAAGTGAGACCGATAGGATCCGAGAAAAGCCAGGAAAAAAAAGGGCGGATCTGAGCAATACACATAGCCCCGGCACCACATAGATAACACGGCCAGAAACAAACAAGATAGCTGCTTCCGCATCCAGGGCTCAAAGAATATCACAGACATTTGCAGAGCTTTTTGAGATGTTACAGTAATAAAACAATGATAGCATTATTGAGGAGTTTGGTGATAAAACAAGCGATCAGGAGATGATTTATCAGTATGCACGACTATGAAGAGGTATGTGAAAAATACAACAAACAAGGGGTGGGGCGGGGTTGGAGATGCAGTACTGAGTGTCCTGTTGATATGCAGTGCCTTTTAAACCTGTTTTACTGTGAAACAATACTTTTAAAACAGCGCGTCTAAAATAAACTGTGTGTGTGAAAATAAATTGGACCCGACGCGCCTGAGACGCGTTGAATAAATGGACCGCAAAGGGTTAAAATATTGTAATGACTGTACTATATTTTAAAGAATACAAAGCCAGCAGAAACATTAAATAAATTGTTAAAGCACACTGTTCAGAAAAAAAAAAAAAATGATGATAGTCTTTATTAGTATTAATAGTAATGTTGTAAGATTCTGTATTCTTTTGAAAAGTCTGTATAACCAGTAGAAAAATATTATTAGTGAATCTGTGTAAGGTCTGAAAAGAAAAGTTCCTTGTATCAAAAGGTCAGACTGACCTGCTGAAAGTTCCAAACCTCCCTTACCAGACAAAAGCATCTGTTTTAATTGGACTCAGAACCTCAAACATTCTGATCCAGTGAGAACAGAATGCCAAACTCTATGGAGCAGAGCACCTGCCAAGCAGGTGCCTAATTAAAATTAATCTCTTGCCGTCTGTGTATATCAATGGAGTAAAATAAAATTACAATTTCTAGAAGACTGCTTAATTGACGTATCTGAATTAGAAATACATGTTATAAAATCATTTAAAGATAAACTGTTATACAAATAAAATAATTATTGTGGAAAGAACATATTACAGGTAAAAATAAGAGAGTTCAGTACTAACTGATAATGTCAATACTGTAATAACTGTACTATGTTTTAAAAGAATATAAAACCAGTAGATATACTATTGCAGCAAATTATGAGCAGGATAACAGGATTTGAATTAAGAAAACTGAACAAGTGTTAATGTTAGAAAAAAAGCTGGTCTGTGTGCCTTTGTTATTAGAGTGCATATAACTTCTTGGAAGCTGGTCAGACTTAAACATAGGGCCTCCCCTATCTTTAAATTAATGGAGATCTATCACACGCGGAAGCCTGTAACCTTGGCAGAAACAAGCACCTCATTTAATTAACTGAAAATGAGTTCAGTTTTTAAAACTACACAGTCTTTTGTATTACAAAAGAAAAAGCAACTGATGGACAGCATTACATTTAAAACTAAAAATAAGTGTTGCAAGTTTTACTGGTAATAAACAGATTTATTTATTTATTTACTGGGAAACTGTATAGTTTAAAAGTGAAATAATTATATATATATATAAAAAAAAAGTCTGTCTCAGACACACAGTAGAATACAGAAAAAAGCTCTTTAAAATTTGCCTGTATGAGCAAAGCAGCATTAGACCTTCAGAGATAAGGATTAGTCTTTGGCACCTCCAAGCAGTGTTTGCTGTTGGCTATTAAAAGCAGAATTTGTCTTAGCTGTGTATCAATCTTGAATAATAACCAACAGAAGGTGCTTTAAGAAAGACAGGAGTGGGCTCCCGAGTGGCACATCCAGTAAAAGGCACTCTGCGTGGAGTCTAGGATGCGTCCTATAGCCTGGAGATCGCAGGTTCGAATCCAGGCAACATCATTGTCGACATTGACTGGGTTCCCAGGGGGCAGCTCACAATTGGCCGGGCGCTGCTCGGGTAGGAAGGGCTTAGGTCGGCAGGGCAATCCACGGTTCACCACGCACCAGCGACCCCTGTGGATGATAGGGCGCCTGCGGGTCTGCAGTGGAGCCATTCAGATCTATGTTGTCCTCCAGCACTATAGGTCTGATGGCTTCGCTATGGATCTACTGTGAAAAAAAAGACGGCTTGGCAGGGACATGTTTCGGAGGACTTGTGTGTCTGCCACCATTTCCCGAGTCGCCAGGGGGTTGCAGTGGTGAACTGGGATTAAAAATAACACAATTGGCAATTCTAAATTGGGCAGAAATGAGGTAAAAAATCATAGGCAACCTATGATTATGTACCTCATTATATTATAAGAAAATAATGAGAGCTCAGTTAGAAAAAAATAGGATGCAAGCTTTTTTCTTATCTGTAGAGATACCGGTCTGAGTCGTCTCTTGAATCCAACCAAAACATGACTTCATGCGGTGAATTTGGAAAAGCGCTTACAGTACAGTTTCATATTAATTAAAAAACTAACCCTGTCAGGTAAACAGGGTGTCTGAAACCTGCTTGCACATGGGATTTTTAGAAACAGAGAGAGAGGTCAAATGTAGTTTAAGAATTGAAAAAGCCAATATAAGACTGTTACATTTAACTGTTTTCTATAGCCTGGATTTAAATGAAAATAACTGGAAGTTTGTCATGAACTCTCTAAACAATCCTTATTCAATATTATTTTTTTAACACACATCAATACATGAAACAAATCCAACCTACTGAAAAGACTGTTTTGATGTTAAGATGCAGAACAGCAGTGTGGAGTAGTGGTTAGGGCTCTGGACTCTTGACCGGAGGATAGTGGGTTCAGTCTCAGGTGGGGGACATTGCTGCTGTACCTTTGAGCAAGGTACTTTACCTAGATTGCTCCAGTAAAAACCCAACTGCATAAATAGGTAATTGTATGCAAAAATAATGTGATATCTTGTAACAATTGTAAGTCGCCCTGGATAAGGGCGTCTGCTAAGAAATAAATAATAATAATAATAATAATAATAATAATAATAATAATAATAATAATAATAATAATAATAATAATAATAATAAGGAAATATACTTTAAACCCAGGTTGGAATAATTAAAGAGTAGGTATTCTATATTAAAACACATCTCTAAGTATTCTATGTATATTTTTTTCACTCGTATGCTGTTTTAAGGAACTCCATTGTACTGAAAAAATAACAGTTCAAAAGTTCACCTCACATGTTTTGGAAATTAGATCATATCCTATTAATTTTAAAGGAGTTACTGCCACTTTTTAAATATATTATTCACTTAAAAGATAAGGGTGTAAAAGCTACACTGCCATATAGTGGAAGGTAAGAACTATTTTGAATGTACATCTCATTTATATTGGTGCATTGCTATAAGGTATAGGAATTATGTTTTAGCTTTAGAGAGAATGATATATTGTATGTTTTAGGATTTAATCGGTGGGCGTTTGAGCTTTTTGCATGGCTAGCCTAAGGGCTAAGCATATGATAACCATACTTGTATTGCTGTATTGAAGTATCAATGCTGTTAAACCTGTAAAAGGCACTGGAAATGCCCAGATTGCCTATTAGCAGAGATCCAAAGTGGGTTGCAAGCACTCGATCCATTATTAAGCATTTAATAAACCAAAGGAGTACTAATACTGCTCTGATTCATTAAAACTTCAAATTGAATGAGTCTTTATGATTTTCTTGATTAGGTGTAGGCTACCACTGGACCTAAACAGAGTTGGAAGTATTTTCCCTGGAAAGCTAAAAAATAAATATATTTAAATGAAATGAACTATATTTTCCAGTCATGGAAAATACATGCACTACAGTATGCAAATTATTTTGTGTCCATTTTACAGTACTTCGGTAGTCTTAATTATAAATACATTTCTTGATCTGAAAGGCTTACTGTGCTTGGGCCAACTTCCACATTTCACTGTCCAACTTTAAAGAGGGGCTGCATTCACAGGCTACAGCTGTTAATAATCCTACCCTGCTGTCTTGACAGATGCTCAGCCCACAAAAACTGTACTTGGTAATCTCCTGGAAAATTAACAGTTGCAGGACTTGAGCAGAACTCTAGGTCAGCACCCATTTAATGAACTACTTTATTAAATACATGCAGTACGACAAACTGACATACAGAAGTTGTTGCAGTTTTGCTATCCATATTAAATATATTTTGTGAACAATTATTTCCCCATCCCTTGGGAAGAAGAAAATGGGGGAGACAATACAGATCAAAAAAAGATACAGAAATACAACATAATATCAAGACAAAAATAAGAATGTTACAACAAGATACAATAAACTATTAAAACTAAAATATCAAAGAAAGAAAATACCTTAATTGAATGAAAGTTATCCTAGGGGGAAATGCCATATTATGCACTTGATCTTACTCAAACAACCATGCCTCTATCGGCAGCAGTATGACATGTAGCCGAGTCGTAGACACAGGTTCGTGGTCCGAGATTAATATATTTTGGATCTGTGGACTTTACAAACTGCAAAATATTAGAGGATACTTATGCAATTACCTTGTAATGTTTATTTTAAAAAACAAGCAACATCAAAAGATAGTTCTGAGTTTGTGAGAAACCACAAAAATTTCACTTTAGCTTGGCTGTACAGTACATATTTCATTTGTAAGAACTGTCATATACTGTAGACTTTTGCTCCTGCATATCTGCAACTTTCAGTGCGGGAAAATCCCGCAGAGATATTTCAAGACACAAAGCTACTGTATTTTTCACCCAATTTAGAATGCCTGAAACTCTTCAATAATCTCTAAAGAAGTGGGTGTAAGTGCCAAAAGCACTATGAGCCACATTCTGAGTAGTTCTGGTTAAAATAAATAAATAAATAAAATAAATAAAAAAGTAGTGCTGGACATTAAGTGCCGCAAGACTTTATTCTCTTGTATGTGATTCTCGGCCGCTATCTTTAAAGCATTATAAAAACTCAGTACACTGCAGTATAAGTAAACAGTTTTGAAAAAAAAAAAAAATACAATATTAAGTCTATGTAGGAGTTGTTTTGCAACGGTGACTTTCGCGTTAACTCTTAAAACTCAGCCCCATTTATTTTGGGGCGCCAGCGCACCGAAGGTTACGCACATATTACTCAGGCACCATAAAAGCCACCTAGCTGGTTCATGGCTTGTTTAAAAAAGTACAGACTTGGGGCTTTCCAAATGACGTATTCGTGCGTGTACGCAGTGTAGGATATACTAGCCGGAACTACGACTGCCTGAAGTTAAGCCTCTCATCATGTGACAGAGTTCACAGCTTAGGTTTCGTTTTGAGCTAGGACTACATAAAAGAACAATAGGAAAATGATGTCACAAGTGGGCGGAGTTACTAAACAGTGGAGAATTTCTGGAGCCCGCAGAGCACTTTACAGTGCACTCGCAATGCTTTTAACGTATTCGCGCTTGCCCTGGCAAAACGTTTCTTGACATAATCAAGCATTAATTCGCATAAATAACGGTCAGTCACTTTATATTACCGATATTTTGTATTGTTATTAAAAAAATACCGGTATATCCTGGCGCTGCAACACAGCACCACCGCAATGTATTCAGTACTGAGTGGGCTCCACAAATGGTGGATTTTTTTTTGTTTTTGTTTTACATATATTCTTATCTCTACCACATACAATGCCTGATCCTGTTGCAACTTACATAATATGAAATGAAATTGTGGCCTTTCATGTGATATGTTACATGCAGGCAGTACAAACTATCCAGTAGTTAAACATATATAAATTAAAACAGTGATAAAAACAGGCGGAAATAGGGCTGAGTGTAAAGAGTTAAAAAAAGAAAGAAATAGGAGCACTGGTTTAAAAGAAAAGCACCTTTTTCTTCTGCTGCAGCAAAAACTTCACGTCAGGCAATGGAAAAAGCAATGGAGAGTGCTCTGTCTCACAGTGATGAACAGCTGTTAGGTCTCCTGACAGCAGCTTATTTTAAAGCAACACCAGTGTGAATGATGATACAATAAAATATATAGTTTTTTTTTTTTTTAATGCAAAAGTGCCTTTTTTTTGCCATTCCCCCCTAAAATTTTGGAATCCCCCCATTGGCTGCAGCATATGAAATTCAAGCCCTGGTATATACAGTACGTAGTATTTGCAAAAAAAAAAAAAAATGTTATGTACCTGTTCTTCCTTTTCATATTGTTTTTTGTACTACGTGCAGACATACTGAGTTAGGTCATGTGACTTTACTCAGTACTGAAACTCAACATGGCAACTGTAAAAACAGCAAAACAGCCAGCTAAGTAATTTGCTGACAAATTGTTTATGAGTGTGGTGGGATACTATTCTGCTAATAATGCTGTCATTCAATTGATTCTGTACAAGCAGATACCATTAAAGACCATATTGTCAGTCGTAAACATGTCGAGAACAAGAAATAAAAAAAAAAGACAGTAAAGGATTGCAAAGGAGGGAGTGCTGCAAATCGCCAGCTCAGTAGTCTCTGCATCCGAGCGCTTAATCGAAGATTTTCTTTACCCTGTGTATACAGGTGCAGGCCCAGTTTCATATTCAATTTTTAAAACAAAATGAGTTATAATTTGTGCTATTGTACTAAAAAGCCCTTGTTAATTTAATTATTTTAACTATCAGTTATGTATTTTGAAATGCCATGTATACTTAATAAATAGGTACAAAATAAATAAATAAATAAATAAAAGATCCTGGAATTCATCATTTTGACAAATGGAATATGCTATTTAGTAGCCCTACATCATTATCTGCATTTGAAACCCTCCATATCCAGAATGCTGATAACATACAGTACAGACAGAGAAGGACCTCCACTATATCCCTGTATACAGTATGGGGATAATAAAGTACCCTAGGAGGCTAAAAACAACACGTTACCTCCAAGCACATTTTTAAAACATCATAGTAGCAGAAAAACAAAACAAACAAAAAAATGATTCTGTAGCACAAATCTACAAACCAGTGTTAATACTGGGACATCTGGTGGCACCCTGTCACATATTATCTAAAGAATAAAGTTTTGCAATTTTTGAAACATTAATATCAAACAAGTCATAATTTGCATAGGTGCTTTTCTACAGGGTATAAAATTTGCCTTGTGCTAGAAAAAACACATTCAGTATCGCTGTTTCATTTCCTCTGCGGGTCCAGTGGTGCAGAGAAAGAATGCAATTAAAATCAATTAACATAATTTATCTTCCTTTCCCCTCCCTTCACTGTCCTTCACATATTATGCCAAAATGTTTGCATAGCTCATTCGATCTGCAGCAGTCTTTTTCTTCCTTTTATGGTGTAGAGTGTGTTATTCCAGATAATAAACTCTTTCTTAATAACTCACGGAACTGAACATACCAGTTAGTTTACTAGGTTACTAGATTCAGCAGAACAATTTAATATTAAACATAAGTAGTATTTTTTTTACTAAACATATATTCAACAGGATAAAACATTAGCCTCTACAGTTAAAACGGGTGCAGTATTTAACTGCCAACCACAGCAACTGCTAGTTTACAGAAGAAAACCACACCAAGAACATGTAAGAAGACAGATGTCTTACAGTACATTGGTAGACCTCAGCATGTTAGAGAGTACTTGCTGAAGCTGTACATATTCAGTTAAACTGTCCAGAGCCAAGCCCAAATAGGAACAAAATCAGCTTAACAGAATAAAATCTTTTTACCCCTCTTTAAGCTTTCCAGGCGCTCCTCAAATCGATTCTGAACTTTAGTCCGCATTGATAATAAACTTAACCCATTCCAAATTAAAAGCAGTGATTCAGAAAACAAACTCTCTAAACCAATTCTAGTCAGTGCTGAACCTCATGCCAGGGTTCTTATCAAACTGCTGTGCTGAAAAGTGAAAAACAAGACGTTTGGAGGAGGATGTACAAAGAAGATATTTGTTTGTAGAAACAAGACCTTCAGACCACTCCCTGCCAATCCTACACTCAACATTCCAGACCAATAATAAAAAGGGCTCTATTGAAACAATTCCAAAATATATGCTTTGAGTGATGATGATGGTATACAACAGCATGCATGACCTTGGAATGTTTTTATTTGTTCCATTTTTTTGGTGGAAAACAGTACTTCAAGCAGCAGAAGTTGCACAAAATAATTTAATTGTTTGGTTGGTCTGCAAATTATGGAAATAAAATAAATCATACATTCCCTTTCTTGCTTGAAAGCGTCTGGGACACTGAAATGGTCAGGCTTTAGGTACTCCTTCTTTGTTATAACTGTGGTAGAACATGAAGTGGGTTGCTAGAAAGCAACAGAGAAACTCCCACAATCTTGACTTGTGATCATCTGGTGCAGGTAAAGTGATAATCCAGAGAATTTAAGTTATTGTTATGGTATTGATTTGTTTAGCTTTAAAAAGAAAGTCTCCCAAATGGTCTTGAAATTTACCCTCAGTGAAACCAAAGGGTGTTATTTAATAGCAATCTTTTGAAGAACCAGATTACACTAACAAGTAGGTGAGTAAGTTGAGAAATCCAGTGTGAACAATTATGAAAATATCACTGTATAATATTTTACATTTCAAATTCCAGTTTTTCCTTCTGCAAGCACTGAACAATAAAACAAGACTGACAGCTAAGACTTTAATTAAAAAAAGGAAATAGTCTTAGTCCAACAAATTCTAATAATTTGAATATATTTAAGGGTTAGCTGGGGTTTGAAAATGTTTTCAGTTCACAGTTTGACTTGAAATGTGGAAGTAATGATTCTCCAAAAAGCCAAAATTGTATTTATTTGCCTACATTTGTGTTAATTTATTTTGTTATGGGCGTCTCACAATGTTCTCTTATCAAAAGACTGCAAGAGAAACACCTGTATGTATTTTATAGAAATAGCGCTGGCTGCCTATTTCCAGTGCCATCTGGACAAGTTTTGGGCGCTCAGTCGAGCATCAAGGACATTTCTGTGAACGTGTGGGTGGTAGTTAGTTGAATTTAAATGCCACCTTCTATCAACTACTGCACTAAATTCATTACAGAATAACTGTATTTGTGAATCAAGTATTTGTGAATCAAGTTTTTTCCTCCTTTTTCTAAAAAGACACAATACAGGGAATGTGCTATTTAAAGTCAATATCCCTACTATACCCGTGAAGAATGAAAGACACAAATTTATTAACCTCTCTGATCCTCAAAATCACACACAAAAATCTCTCCAACGTGCCATAGTCCATCACCAGTTTTAACTTCTTACCACGATCAAGTGTAGAACCAGATCCATGTTTCGGGGATGACGTGCTAGGGTACTGGCTGACAAAACTGTCTGGAACACTTTGGTAAGATAGGATTTTGAAGTTACGATGTACTGTATATAGTATGGTTGGAAAAAGCAACATATACTTTTCAGCAGGTGGTTGACAAGATGAAAAGTAAATTCCTATGTATATTATATATATATATAGCCTGGCTAAACGACGGTCGGGTCGAGTTCAGTTCGAAGTGACAGGCAAGCAAACCAAGTGCGAGAAGGATAGCGGCTCAGGTGAGGGGAAGAGGGAATGGGCTCGCCCCAGGTTCAGCTGCCAGAACGGGGCTGAAGCGAAGCTGAAGCGTCTCGTCTCCCGAAGAAAGCTGCAGCTCCTCTTGCAGCAAAGATAACCATGTAATAGGCCTAATATTTATTTAGTTATAAAACAAATGCTGAATAAGATGTCTGTGTGTTATAAAGTGCCAGTGCAGCTTTTCTTCAGTTCAGATACTGTCTCAAAAGGGAGACAAAAACGGAAGTTAGACTGAGAAGTTGTTTACAGTTTGAACAACCGGTACTGTATTTACTGTAGAAATATTGCATGAACCACTACTATAGGGAATTGGAGGACATGCGTAGTCTCGTTATATCCAAGGCACGTTATAATAGAGAGCCTTATAGCGAGGGAGCACTGTATAAACACACACATACATACAAATATATTACTGAATTTAAAGATATGGACGCCCCCACAGCCGCCTTCTTTGGCCTAGAGACAGCGGAGCGTAAGGTTATGTACTATCTGAGACTGCCCAGGGGGACAGAGGTCTCCAGCTCAGGTGTGTTGCAGTGAGCTTTTATACTGATCTCTACAAAGCTCAGGGCTGCGACCCAGGACAGATGAAGCGGCTTCTCCAGGGTTTCCCCAGCCTGGACAAGGAAGACAGCAGTGGACTGGACACTCTGCTGGTCTTCCCAGAGCTCAGTGCGGCCATGGCGCAGCTCTCCAAAGGGAAGGCTCCTGGACTGGATGGACTGCCTGCAGAATTTTATAAAAGACTCTGGAGCTGTGTTGGTGAGGACCTGTACCAGGTCCTGCAGGAATGTGTTTGGGATGGAGAGCTGCCGCAGGGCAGTGATAACACTGTTACCCAAGAAAGGAGACCTCTGTAACATCAAGAACTGGTGTCCTGTCTCTTTGCTCCGCACCGATTACAAATTGCTTTCCAAGGCTCTCGCTAATCGTTTAAAGACCAGCATTGGATCAGTGGTGCACACAGACCAGTCGTACCGTGTGCTTGAGAGATCCATTTCTGAGAATTTGTTTTTATTAAGAGACCTTATTAATGTGTCAAGTTTTTTAAGTTGATTTTGGTTTGGTTTCGCTTGACCAGGAAAAAGCTTTTGATAGATATCCCTCCTCCATTACTGCCTTCAGCTTTGAGCTAGATTAGAACTGGGGTCAAACTTAAGAATTTATTTTGGGAATGAGCAGTTCATGCAGCAGAAATGGGAGGGGCTGCTGGACAAGGTGAAGGGGAGGCTGCAGAGCTGGTAGTGGCTCCTCTCACGGCTCTCCTTCAGGGGCAGGGTCCTTATCATTAACAATCTAGTTGCCTCCATGCTCTGGCATAGGTTGATGTGCTTGGACCCTCCCCTGGGTTTGTTAAAAGAGATACAGAAATGTTTGGTACAGTTTTTCTGGAACGGGCATCATTGGCTGCGCCTGGCTCTCCTGTATCTCTCCCGTGATGAGTGAGGGCAGGGGTTCATTGATATCCCCAACAGGATGGCAGCATTTAGACTGCAGGCTGCAGAGAGGCTGCTGTACGCCCCACAACTGAACTGAAGAGACCTGGCCTTCTGTTTACTGCAGAGGGCAGGGAGGCTGGGTTTCGATAGGCAGTTATTTCTAATATTGCCTGATCGTTTTAATGGTGCAGGGTTGGAGGGTTTTTATAAGAATATGATGAACGCATGGAGACTTCTAAAAATCACGAGATCGGAAGAATCACAGCACACAATGCAAACACACAACCACACACCCACATTTCTCTGGCAGGGAGAGAAATTAACCCTATCCCTGCCAAACACCAACACATTCTTTACAGGCAGGAATTTGCCCTGCCACAATTTAATTTCACACTTGCCCACTCTCAACAGCTGGTCTAAACAGATAACCAAAAAAAAAAAAAAAAAAAACATGGGAGGATAGGTGGCAGAGACGCATCATCTAGACATGTGGCCACAGGGAGTCCTGCCAGTGTTTTCACATTTGTTTTCTTTTTGCAGCATATTACCTGAACCACTGTTTCTCAAAATCAAACATGGAGAAGAGTTATATGCATGTATAAAATGAACAAATAAATTCCGATTGAGTGCAAGGAAATTAGAAAATACTTTCAGGTGACTGTACAGTATAAAGTATTTGTTATGAAATTATTTTCCACATAGTGCAGATGAATCTTAATGTTTATGGTTTGGCAGTGGGTATGTACATTACTTACAGGGGTAAAACTGCCATTTTTAAAAGACACTTGTAACTTGTTGTATAAAATATTGTGCCTGACGGATTCATTTGTCATGCATTGTGGAACAACCACTGCATATCCCTGTTGGCGGTCTGTAAATCTGTCCCCAATTTAAAATGCAATCCAGTTCGATCGGTAATCATGCAAACCTTCAAGAATTCAGTTCAGTCCACAACATGCCACAACTACAGTTTCCTACTTTCTCCTGTGTTAAGACCTTTGCAGTCGCCATTGGCTATGTATTTGTTAATGTCTTTGGATAGCCACCATCGGCTATGTTTGATTCCATGCTATGCCTCTCTTCTTAGCTGTGTAACTATAGCAATCTATTCTCAAACTGCACCACACTTCACATACAGACAGCCAAGCCCTGTGAGACCCAGACAGACTTGTCTGTTTACTTACACTGATTGATTGAGAGGTGGTTTGCTTTTATTGCATCCATCATTATGTCTGTAAACACCTTTGAAGTGAGAGGTGTTCGCCTGCACACTGCCTTTTTTTTTTTTGACCCGACAAATCAAAGTTTCTATTTCCATTTTTTATTTCAAAAGGACTGCGAAAACATCTAATACCCCTTCTGAACCTCCACACATTTTGCGAAGCAACATGTACTACTACCATAGTGAAATTCTATTCATTCATTTTGCTTTAGTGTGGAATTTATTCAGCGCGTCTCAGGCGCGTCAGGTCCAATTTATTTTCACACGCGCAGTTTACTTTAGACGCGCTGTATAAAAGTATTTTTTTTCACAGTAAACAGGTTTAACCCTTTGCGGTCCTATGTCGGACCTGGTCCGACATTGCAATTTTCCCTTTCTGGTCCAATGTTGGACCCTGTCCGAAATCAACAAAAAGACGTAAAAAACAGGACTCTAGTTGTTTTTTCTCCGGAAAAAGCCGAGAAAACCATTCAATGGCCGAGTGAGACGGATAGGAGCCGAGAGAAGCCGAAAAAAAGGGGGCGTATCTCATGAATACAGATAGCATTTGGATCGCATTATTGAGGAGTTTGGTGATAAAACGAGTGATCAGGAGAGGATTTATCGGTATGCACTACTATGAAGAGGTATGTGAAATATACAGCGAACAAGGGGTGGGGCGGGGCTGGAGATGCAGTACTCAGTGTCCTGTTGATATGAACCTTTTAAATCTGGTTCCAGGTGATCAGCGTGCATGTGCCAAGACAACAAAGGCTATAAATATGAGCAGCACGACTTCGTCTCTTCTCAGTCTTGCATGGTGTGTTACTTTGCGGAAAGTCAGAAAACGTTTAAGCTGTTTAAATATTATATTTATGAATACTCGAGCAGCAGAATTCTAGGTCATGTTTTGTAGCCAGGTCGTAGGCTTCTTTTATCTGCTGTTGCCACTTAACATAATTGGCTACCAGTATTTGTGTTTTGAAGCCAAAAATAATTAAATGGGTAGGCAAGGTGATCTTCCAAAGAGCGAACAGAAAGCAGAAATCCCTGTACCGTGCAGCATTAAGCACAGAGTGCTTTGTATAAGTTTTTAAAAATGATTCAGGGGCAACTTAAAATTTAAATAAAAACACATTTAAATTTGAGTACATTTGGTGTGTTTTAGTTTTTTAATCTTTTTTTTTGGGGGGGGGGGGGGTAGGTAGGTAGGTATATTGCCAGGTTTTAATATTTTAAGTTCATCAAAAAAAGAAGACAAATACAGTAGAATTTGCTAATAATCTTGCTACAATAGAGGAAGTACAGAAACTGCAGATCAGAAGGTTGGGCCCCAGCAGACCTCCAATAAAATTAGTGCAGGTGAATAGTGACAAAGGATGGGACCCCATCCCCTGGACCAAACCCCCCCGGACCCCACACCCTCACCTGCATCTGAGGTGTGAACACCCAAATATTTTGGACACCAGCCGCCACTGTGCTATGATTTACAGTATATTTATTCTTTGTACTTCCAGTATTATGGACGGACATATAATGTAAATGTAGATCAAATTATTTATTTATGCATCTAAATCTATGTTATAATAACTATGTAAAAGGTGTGACACCATTTTTTATATACAAGCCAGTTTTTATTTATTCTTTTAGATCTCTAATATAATAACTAGCATGGTGTTTGCAAAGGTTGAGGATGTGCTACTGAATTCACAATCCTGGGCAGGTGTATGACCAACCAACCCATTACTGAATATTCTACTGTATATTCTGTAGAACCAGCAGTGGTCTTGAGGTATCTGGAGACTGGAGACTGAGATAATGAGGGGTTATGCCACAGTTGCACATAACAAGTACAGGGCATTAAAAACACAAACTGGGTAAAATGCAGGCAGATCCTTGACATTCCTATATATATGCAAAAACTATAGTTTGATGTACAAACTTGTGGCAGTTTTATACATAAGAAACAGTATATATATATATGTTTTGTATGCATAAAAACGTAGGAGTTTGTTCTGGCAATTCTCTAGGACTAAGCAACAAGCACTTTAGCAGTGCAATTCACATAACATTACCAGCAGAGGATTGTGTGAATCCTTTATTAACCACCCACATACACAACCTCACTTCCCACTTTGGTTAACACTAAACATCATGTTTTTGGTTAAAAAGGATATCAAATATGTAAATTAAAATGAGCACTTTCACATTTGTTTATATCAAACAAAAAGTTAAATTTATCAAAACCATAATGTTCTGAATAAATACCAGAGAGAAGTCACAGAAAGGGCATTCAGTACAGTGGGTCCTTTGGGCTACCTATCCTGCCAGTTCCACACCAAAGCACACACTAAATCTGCTCCAAATTATTCTCTCACAAAATGTAAATTTAATTCCTGCTCTTTGTCCACTAAAAAAACGCAAAGGTCTGAAACAAGATGGAACAGTGTTCCACCTGATGCAGAGACAAGTACACAGACTTTAGATCCAAAAGGTCAACCATTACTACTTAGGAATGACTTAGAAAGGCACAAAATGAGAACACAGATGTATGTTCCGACAGGGTGCCCAGGCAGTAAATGGAATGAGATTTATCCACTTCAAGCAGCTATCATACGTAGCAGATTAACCACAGTACAGTAAATAAAACAGCACACATTGTTTCATCAGCAACCTTTACATTTTTAACTATACTTAACCCTCTGCTGCAAACATTCTCAATAATAAATCTATGTCGAGAAAAGTGTACATTCCTTCAATTCCAGCCTATACAGAAGTAATACTTTTAGTCATTAATCTCGGTGCTGGAATATTAATGATATTATAATAAAGACTACCAGGGCTATGAATCCCAGAAGAAGATAATATCTTTTTTTTTTCACATCTTTCAGTGCTTTGAACTCACTAATTATAAAAGTCTCTATCCATTCTATGTTAGTTAGAACCCATTTTCTGTAAAAATATAAATAAATAAATAACAAACAAAAACATTTCCCTAAATCTCTTTTTTCTTTTTATTTCAACAAGACAAAATTGAAAAAAAGCACTTAACGAAGACATTTCACCTTAATTGCTTTGCTTTTTGTCAAGTTGTGAAATTGACCAGCATGCATTTGAACAATACTTTCTTGTAAAAGCACACTATATTTTAGTTTTGCTTGCAGTCCCTACCTCTCTTTCCAGAAGCTGCCCTCCGTCTCGATGGTGACACTAGTTCCCTGACAATCTGGAAGACTTGCATCATTGCTGGGTTCCAGGACAGCTGGGGCCAGCTGCTGTGCTGGAATTCCAACAGGTTTCATCCCTCCACTGACTCCTTTCTGCCAAGAGCAACATCTTTGAGCTACATGCAGAGCACACAGCAGCGCCTGAGCAGCACTAGCTCCAATACTGTATTCTCTACATCAATTCCTCTTCACTTACACAACAACATTTTGCAGCAGTCCTCAACCACAATAATTGGAACAGACTGCATGTCAATGGACGGTGCAAACAATGCATTTCTTTTGGATCCAGCACACAGGATAATAATAATAATAATAATAATAATAATAATAATAATAAAAAAGCACAACTGGCAATCCTAGCTGAATTGTCAATCATTAAATATGTACTTATTCCGAGAAAGGTAAGTCACTGCAGGCACTTTAGCATTGCATAATTTTGCATTCCAGAGGTAGGATGAAGTTGTTTCTATAGTATCATGCCCACAAGCAAAACAAGACAGAGATGTAAAGACACTATGCACTATATGAACAAGCAGTTATACAAAGAGGTGTATGGCACATACCTTTAGTACTAAGAAGCAGGACACTTATTGAGATAGAACTGTTTTTAAAGACCAGTGGTCAAGAAGAATCAAGTAGCTTGCTTCCAACACACTCATCTTCAACTTCAGTAAGCAAATCCTACAGTACCTCACCGACAAAGTCCCTTCCCCCTTTTATTCATGCTTCCTCTGATTATCCAGTACATGATTTGAATTCTTATTCCTAACATGAAATGCAAGAAACCCAGAGAACAGCTTACAACCTACTACATAAGGGCACTGTGAGTTAAGCACGGCATCTGCTTAAACGATGATGCACATCATCTACTACTGTCAGCTACAGGTAATGTCTCTCTTAGTCACTAACATCAATTTCAAACATGGTACGGTACAAAAAATAGCATATCTCTGCAAGTAAAATGAAAATATGTATGTTAAACTGGAAACCTAACTCTTCCCTTCCTAAAGATCAGAAATAATCTTAATTTGCTACCTAAGAAAATACAATTAATGTATTTATTTATTAATAAGGTTTTCCTGCATTATCATCTTACAAGAAGCGAGTAATTTAATTTTACTGCATGTGTAACATTTCAATTTCCTCTTTGATGCTAGAATAGTAACAATATAAGGACAACTTAAGAGAGGCGGGTACAATATAATGTCTTTGCCACCTTAAAGGCTATTTAATACCAACCTCCGTCTTTGTTTCATTTAATATGCTACTTTACAATTAAATGCACAATTTGCTAAAGCTGCAAATATTTGCTCTATGAGCTACAAATAGACATATGCATAAACATTGACAGGTCTGTAAGAAATTATGTTTAATTGTTTAATAAATCATACTATTTAACAGCATGTAATTGTTCTTGCCTTAAGAAAAAAAGACAGGTACTTAGTAAATTCTTGCTGTTGGCTCAATACACTGGCCAAGGAGAATGGAACTCTGGCCGGGATCTAAAATTAGCCTAGATGTGAGGGTGGATATTAACCCTTTCCCTCCACTGGCTTTTGCCAACAGCTTGGTCCTTTTGTTGCAGGATCACTCCATAATGCTTTGGTCAAGCTGAACAACAGACAAGCTACAGTAATTACATCTAAGAAGTTTAAAAACAAAACTAGAGATGAACAGGTTTCGACTTTTCACGCCACACAAAAACATATTTCTCTCTTTAATGAACTAATACTTTTTTCAAGGCGAAACCCAATGAGATTGACAGGAGTGCAAGACTGATTCTCTAGAACGAGGACATCATCACATTTAATTTTTTCAAGCACCTATCTAAAGATTGATGAAGATTATAACCAGACACTGCCGCAGCATGTGGCCTTGGAACTATTTTGCTGCTTTGCAGTCTGAAAACCTTCATGTTCACTGGCTTTCTGCCCTTCTGTGGTGAGGTCTTGGGCAAATGCTGCCCATTATAATGTGACAATGACATTCTTTTCACAATAAAAATAAATATTTACAACAGCTGCATTTGAAGGATTGCTTTTCTTATATTAAGCTCAGCTTAGCATCGTGATGTTCTAGTATGCACTCCAGTCATTCATTCTGTCATTGGATTTGAGCGAGTGCATGAATGTCCAAGTTTCCACTAATTTTAGATTTGCATGTTGTGGTTTTCCCAAAATCAATGGACTCTTAAAATGACAAAGTCACACCAAAAAAATCCATCCATTTCCACCTCTACCCTTTCTCTGTGCAGTTACACATAAAAACATTTGAGTAAGTTGAGTTTATTTGCATCTCTTTTTTTCAAAAGAATTGACCATTTTCAATTAACTAAAAAGGGATTTATTAATTATTTTAGGAAACAGACTAGACTGGCATCATTAATTCTGAAAGCTGAACACTGTGAAGTGTATTAGCTATTTCAGGATTCATGGTGATAATTAATGCACATTTCCTGTTGAATACATAGAGAATTCGTTGTGTGTGTTCTGTGCTTTCTTTATTTCTTCAAGCTTTTATAATCATTAGCTTGACCAGTTAACCATTGATAAACATAAAAAGAAATGCACACACAACTAAACTATATAGATATATATATATATATATATATATATATATATATATATAGATATATAGATATATATATATATATATATATATATATATATATAGATATATATATATAGATATACAGATATATATATAGATAGATATATAGATATATATAGATATATATATAGATATATATATATATATATAGATATATATATATATAGATATATATATATATATATATATATAGATATATATATATATATATATAGATATATATATCTATATATATAGATATATATATATATAGATATATATATAGATATCTATATATATAGATATATATATAGATATATATATAGATATCTATCTATCTATCTATCTATATATATATATATATAAAATCTATATAGCACTGGTGCTTGGGTCGTCCTCGGATCCAGTAAATGTAAATACCAGTGCTGGTCCCCGCAACCATTACCTCGTGTTGCAAAGTAATCTATCCATTTTTAAACACAACATATTGCACTCACTGAATCGCCAATAACTATTGCACACCCCTGTCACAAAGACGGCCGGAGTGGGTGGCGTCAGACCAGAAGCAGGAAATAAAACGACAGAGAGGTGTGGTTTGGTGGAGCTGAGCGAATGGTTTCGCACAGCATTTAATAAACAGAACAGAAAATAAAAAGGTTGAACAAACAAACACAAACACAAACACAAAACAGGACACGGCGCTTACGCCAAAATAAATAGACAAACAAAACGAACTAACACTTAACAAACGGTGCACGGAGACAAACAAACACGGTGAGTACAACACTTATATTTACTTTTACTTATTTTAACTCCTCTCTCTCACATTCTCCACTCTCGAACACCCAACCCAGAGTGAAAGAAATGTGCATCTATATATACACTGTAGTGCTGGGATTCAATTACTAATTAATTATTCACTTGAATCCCAGCACGTGAATTAATTCTGTGCAACCCCGTGCTCACATACTATACTTTAAATGCACGTGCAGTGATGTGCAATCCCGTGCCTAAATACAAATATACAATTTAAATCACACGTGAAACACAGACCTGTTTATATTCCGTGTACCAATCTCTATACACCAACATTAACACACTCAACCTACAACACATAACACACACATGCACACAGGGGCGGGGCACATTGCCACAACCCCTAATAAAAGAAAACAGCTAAAAGGGTAAAAATGCAGACTACATACATATCTTACTTATTATAATGTGGTTAACCCTTTAAGGGCCAAGGGTTTTTCAGTGGGATGCTCCCCCAGGACCAGGTTTTTTTTTTGGCTGTAGTTGACACTTCCTATGAAAATTCACTAAAATCCTATTTCTTACAGTAGCATCTTGGAATTGGTGCCCATTTTTTTCAGAACACCCTGGGGGACATTACTTCAGAAACCATAAACGTTTTTATTTTTATTTTTTATAAACATAAATATTTTGTATTTGTTTGTTTTTTTAAACAGTAAGTATGTGTTTATTATCATGTATTCTGCTTAAGAGATACATGTATAAAAACATGTTATTCTATGACCCAAGTACAATATTTCCTGAAAGTTTTATTGAGACATATTGATGTTTGGGCAAATGACAACATATTTGTTTTCACCTGTGATTGGAATGACATAATACACATTTATTCTCAGGGTCTTTATAAGCAATAAAGGACACTACTTGAATATTTTATTTTTAATAAATATTTATAAATAAAATAGTTCATGCATTCCATTATCAGTAATAAGGAAAAAATAAATTTACCTGACAAATTTAGTTCATGAAATAGTATCTGCTTTTATCCACTTGTTTCTTGATATTTATAAATATGTTGTAAAAACATATATTATTAAAACACAGGAGAGAATAATGTTCTAATATAACTGTCAAATACATCAGATTTACAGTGGTTTCACGTTTTTTTTTCTTAGCTGTAAACAAGTTCTTGTGTTAAGTTTTGTTTCTCTGTGCTTTTGAAAATGTCTCCGCACACAAAAAAAAACAAGCAGGCAGTGAAATTACATTCCTCCCTTATGCAATGATATGCATTAAACTGTACTGCAAATTATGGTGGCCCACAGAAACAAAGTGTGTTTTTTAAAATATATATTGTTCTTTTTAGTCATTATTGAAACAGGCAATACTGGAAGTCAAGGCACTACCAACAACAAAAGTAGAAATGTGATCTTACTGACAAATTGTAAAAGTACATTAGTTGCTTCAAAACGTGTTAAAATCAGAATGAGAAAAGGAAATCCACAGACCTGGGCTAAAAACCTCGGACCATGTTACAAAAAAAAAAGTTTTTTGTCCTTTTACTAATGATTCAGTTCACATTTTGGTCATTTTTGTTTAAGAAATTTAGCAGTAGGAAGGTTATTTGTAACCATCAATGATATTAAGCATTATAGTAACTTTACAGTTAACTTGGTCACTGAGTAAAATTCCTTATATATGTTAGCTGGGGTCAAGCTTTAAATTTTATGTACAGTACTACTGTAGTCTCTGACACTCGGTACCTTAGTGGTAAATGGAGCTAGTGGAAAATTGAAACGCAGCCTACTTTGTAATCATAAAATGTAAAATGAGCTCAACATAAAATTTTACCTTCAAATGGCGTTTTGCTTTAGGTATATGGCGCAAAGGAGACCTTTAAAAAGGTATATAAAATGAATACAGTAAAATTATATGTATACAATAAATTAACATACCCGCTGGCTAGGAAATCTTACAGTCCAGAAATGCTGGATTCTAATATGGCTTGCAGGGATGGAAATAAGACTCCCACTGAATAGCAGTTTGACCCATTCTTGGTTTTGCTATGAGTTTAGTAAGACCTAATTGAGCTTTCTACCTATAGTCCCTCCAAAAAAGCGTGATTGTGGAAAAAAAACAAACAAGCTGAATTAGCCCCTACATACACAATTTTCAATGTATAGCACAAAAACTGAAAAGTTGTGATTTTTTTGTCAGTGGTACATACTGTACTACTGCTATTATGTGGCACTAGAGTAGCACATAAACACTACTGTAGTGTAGGGAGAAGTGTGTGGGAGCGTCAGCATGAAGCAACTTATATATGCCATATAACCGCAAATAAGGAAAATTATAAAAAGATTGGCTGAACAAGATCACATGACCGTGAATCACCTCTGAAGAGCAATCAATTTCCTTGGATTTATTTTCTTTAAAATCTTTTGGCCACAGTGATAGTTCCTGTAAAGCCCATAGCTTAAGTAACAAAATTGCGCCAGACTGCAGGATCTAAAATCAAGGTGGAGATCGGTTGCGTTGGAGCTTAACAACGAAGGGACATCGTATGGCAAACAAAAAAACCTAGGTTCATATTTTTAAGAATATGGTATAACGTTAAATGCATTACTTTAATTGCAGACATCAGTGAGTGTTATAATGAAGTGAGCAGTTTCGTTCAGGTTATTATTATTATTATTTGTTTATTTAGCAAACGACCGATACAAGTGACATTCTGCAGAACTGCCTCACTGACTGTTTGGGAGATTCTGGAGAAGTTAAACTAGTAGCGTGCTGAGAAGAGGAAACGTAGACAGCGTTTTTGAACAAATAAAAAATAAAGATACAGAGAGTGATTATTAAAAAAGGGAAACAGTAACATCAACATTACTTACCAAAGTGTATAAAACCTGTAGATAAGCAGTTAGAGTTTTAGTTTTTCAAACGGCAGTTAAAGTAATGACGGCCTCATGCCTCACACCGCACCCAGGCGTGCGTAGGATAGGCCTATGTCTTACAACCTGTCGTGGGTTAGTGCTTACTTAACAACCTGCGACTCACTTTTTCCTATTTATTAATATTCATTATCACTATTCTTCACTGAAAAGCCATTGCTGCCGAACAGGACAATTTCTCTGCAGAAAATAGGACCTACATTTTTTTCTTTACATATTTTAGGACATTTTACTGCAGAATTCTGTGGGAACTTATCAAGCTTGTTTTAAAATCCGGAATGGGTGAAAACTACAAGGAGGCTTATTTCCATCCCTGGTTTGTCCTTGGCACACGAAGATGTTCTGTAATGACCTTGATTTTCCACTTCCCTCAAAATTGTATAGCAACAAACCATAGATCCAGTCCTGAAAAGAACCAAATCATCCAACCAACCAAGTCATCCTAATAATTTTTCTGATAAGCTAATGATGCACATCATAAATTATTGTCAACCTGCCACTTTCAAATCATGTTTCAGATCTTTGTAATACAGAGAAATAGAACCTATTAGCAGCCCTTGGGGCGATTGGTACAGACATTACAATATCATTTTCTCCTGTCACTATCAGTCAGAATCAGAAAACCTGCCCGCTGCAAACCACGTTTCTTTTAAATTTAAACAATGAGAAGCTACTGCTGCTGTCAAAATATGTCACTGCCTGTCTTTATTAGTGCCCCAAGTAGGCTAGGGCTACAGCATGCCATTTAAGCATTAACAAATCGAGCAAACAGAATGGTTTTGAATTTTAATTTTTAATTGGCGATATTCAACACAGTATATGGACACTGTATTATTATTAGTTTATTTAGCAGACACCTTTATCCAAGGCGACTTACAGAGACTAGGGTGTGTGAACTATGCATCAGCTGCAGAGTCACTTACCATTACATCTCACCCGAAAGACGGAGCACAAGGAGGTTAAGTGACTTGCTCAGGGTCACACAATGAGTCAGTGGCTGAGGTGGGATTTGAACCGGGGACCTCCTGGTTACAAGCCCTTTTCTTTAACCAAGTACTCCAGAGAATATATTATCCTCACTATCTTGTAAAGTGCTTTGTGATGGTGGTCCACTATGAAAGACGCTACATAAAATAAAGACTGAAAGACTGATTATGAAAATCGAAGACACAATCCAACGATAATTGTACTCTAGGTGCGTATTTAATTGTACAGTGAGATGCAGTGTTGGGCACGCTACTGAAAAAAAGTTACTTTAAATTGGGGGATGAAAATGACACCAATGCAAAATTGATGATATTATTGAATACAGCATACAGTAAGGTTATTATTTTATATGGATCTCAACATAAAACCCTCCACCCTGTACCCGAGTAAGGGATGGGGACATAAACTTACAGAATGTTGTATACAGTACAGAATATGTCTTAAGTGTTACCCACCAACTGAAAGTCAGAACAGGACTGGATACAAATGTGAATGGCCCTACTTTATTATTATATTGACTTCTCAAAATCCTACAGTGATCTGCACATCATTTCTCCATTTCATTTCTCCTTTCTGTCACAAGATCATGTCATTCTCTCAAATATAACAATCACTCTATTATTTCACAGCCTGCTGGTGGACGAGTGGATCATCTATTTCAAACACTATGCCATTGTAAATAACATAATATTACCTTCATTAAAAATGAAAACGTGATACTGCAGTATATTTTGAATATGGGCAAGAAAACTGAATCAGCAGAGCAACTGCAAGCTGCAACCTCACTGGCTTAAAAGAGTACATTCAAATGTATCGGAATGTGATTGCCTCTTAAATATATATTTTAAATTTACCCACAGTATTAACACTACAACAAATGATCAAACATGAAACAGCATGATAGGCCACTTCCAAATTTGGCAGGTAATTTCACAAACAAATGGATCATGTACTATTCATAGGCATACACCAAGACATAGGCCTACATCCACAATACTGCATGTATAGAGCAGCACCTCATAAGAAATAATTACACTATAAAAGTACAGTACTTTATAGTGTCATCATTATTTCACATAACAAATATCCATAAAAAGTTTCCTCAAATTCATCCAAGCAGTTCTGGGGACATATTCAAGATCCAAACCAATCAGTTCAAGATATACCATTATGGGTAAAAATGTAACTGTGTCATTACTTTATGATCAATTAGTACATCATTTTTAATGGGGCATTCAACTATACATGCATTTGTCCATATCCCTGGATCCGTTTAACTTCAATAAGCAGTCCTCTAGATAAAAACTGCGTGACATATAAACTAGAATTCTTGCAGCTCTTCTCTCCTTAGTTGCGGCTCATGCCACATAACTTTTGTGAATGCAGAGGTTTGTGTTTTGCACATTATTAAATACAAAGTAAACCTGTAGAGGCAAGACAACCACATGTCCTCATTTTTGTACAAAACTCCAACAAAGAACCATAACAATTGATTTGGGCGTGTACCGGAATACAAACTATTTTTTTTTTAGCAAGGCTGACATTGAATTGCCACTTCCCTCTTTTTAAACCTGGGAAAGAGTCAGACCCCTGGGGTTGGGAGCACAATCACAGAAAGGGGCAGGACACGAGCAGTGGAAACAGGAAAGGGCTGTTGCTTAGTAGTGCAGAGCAGACAATCAAAAGGGGACAACACTGTAACAATATTAAAACATAATGTATTGTATATGTATAAAAAAAAAAAAGGTGAAAAATGCAGGACTATTTTTAAAAGGTAAAAAAAAAAAAAAAAAATGTAAGTAAAAAAAAAAAGGTATCCAGATGCTTTTGTGCTTGTTTGGCTGCTATAGGTCGAGAAAGTACACTATGAGATTATGCTCTGCCAATGTGAAGACAGAAATTTTGGTTATATCTTTATTGTTTCTATGAAGGAATCAAATAACCTAACAAGAATATCAATATGGCTATTTCCTACAACCTAAAAACAATTAACCATATGCTTAAATCGCTCGCTCGCCACCACTCACCCACCCCACAGACAAAATCCAGCTCCACATTGCATATTCAATTTATTTACAACAACAGCAAACAAACAAAAAAAAAGCTTGTCAAATGTGTATCCTTATTGAACAGCTATGGTACTGGACAACCTTCAGCAAATTAAACAAAATAATCAAATCAGAATCAACTTCAGCGGCACTATAATCAGTTAGAAATGTTTAGCACCAGCACTATACTGCAGGGCCTCTCCCCTCAAACAGAAAAGCAATCCATAAAATATATTTAAAAGTTTGTTTTTTTTTTTGTTTTTTTTTTTTTTAAAATCACTAGGCAATATTAAAAGTATTTGTTAAAAGGAGTAAAACACAACATTGGCACCATACTAGGAAGAAACATCCTACTCCACATAGAATAAAATAACGGAGAACAGAACATTCCCAGTTCCCGCACATTCAGTGTTTTAAATATTCCAAGTAACTACATTGTATGTGGTCAAATGAGGTGGTATTGTCAAAGATCCACGCTTGCAGATTGCAATCTTTGGTTGAAATTTGAACAGTTATTAAAGAGAACAACATATGTAGCCCTAAACAAACAAACTTCATATACTGTGCTTCTTATAAACAAACGGGTAAAGAATGCAATCCCTGATAGGCTTTCAATTCTTTATTTAGGCTTCAGATGACAGAAAGACTGATATCAGTTCATCTATTATTTACTGATGGAGTTAAGTGTCCACATCGGCCATATGTATGATCTGTGTTGGTTTGTTTGGTTAACCTGTTTTACAACATTACTTGTTCCAGTTGTAAATGTTGGCTCATCTTTTATTTTTATCTCATCTACATCTCCCACACACTAAATTTGCAAACCATAATTTTTTGATAGCTTTCTACATCAACACAGATGCGTTACAAACTAAGCATTGTATCGTGTTTGTAACACAGTAGTGATTAGTAAAAAATGTTATTTTTCCCTTAAACAAAACCTATTTATTCTATTAAATAGGTAGGTACTGTCTGGTACAATATGTGTAAGCCTTTTTTTAATAAATATGCCAACAAATTAGCAGCTAGAAACACCACACTGACAAATTGATGAAGTTTCACAAGGAAATGTCTGACATCTGTGATCACAAATCCCTCCAGAACAATTTACTACCTTAATTATCATGTCTAATCACCTCCATCCTGGCTGCCTAGACCTATTGATAATGTAATGGTGGGTGTTTCTAATTTTTCTTCCATCTTTGTACATCAAGATAAGCCTGCTTCTTCCATCTTGTGTGCTTAAATGTACAGAATAAAGCAGTTCACCTGGTCCATAAACTAAAACACTAAAAAATATTACATTTTAATTAATTCCCTCAGCCAAGAGTATATAAAATATATAATAAAAGTTAACTGAAGAGAGAGAATCCTGGGGGGAAAAAAGCAAGCAGCAATAATCTGCCTGATTCCATTGAAGTTAAAAGGCAGCTTTGCAACAATGTCCTTGAAATGCATGTGCTTATGTGAAACTGGAGCCATCATAACATTTCCATTTTGCTTAGTCTTTATTTACACTAAATGTAAAAGGCAGCAACCTGAGGCTAAAAAAATAGTAATAGTAATAGCAAAGCCAGTAAAGGAAGAACTTTTAGCTAATCAAATAGACACTGATTTTGTTTTGATTTTAAATAAAACCATATAATACACTCATACAAAATCGTATTATGTTTTGAATATTTTATAACAGCCCTACTGCATATTAATCTTGAACAGAATACCAGCAAAGGGCACGATACTTAATTTACTCACTCATTTTACTGTGTTCCTGTGCATGCGGTCCAGTTGGGGATTCAAATGAGGATATATACTTGGAAAGCTCATAGAGACACACATAACCTAGAGGATAGAACAGAAATACAAGGGGTTAAAAAATGTATATATCAGGGTATCACATGAGCAGTAATAACAACTCATCAGTGAAAGTAAAGATTAAGAATGTATAAGTCTCTCTCCCACATACTTATTCTTAACTTTTTGGTTTCAGTATGTTTGCGATATTTATTTGAGCTAGCTGCATACTGTACGTCTTCAGTTCCTTTATTGTAAGGGCTGCACACAGCTTTCTGACCTGTTCAATTCTACTGTAGAACAATTTAATGTAGTGAAAGTGGAGTGGACATTAGATCATTTAGATCATTAGATCACATGGGAACAGTAAGTGAAGGTTGATGTTGCTTCCACTGTATGTTATCTATTTAAACTTAAACATGCATGTTGGGACACTGATCGAGTATTATGATCTGGTGAAATACTGTAAGAGAAAAGTAACACCACACCCAGTAGTACAGTAGATGGCAAGCCTGCAATGCTTAGTTTAGCAAAGCCATTGTATAGTTTTAATTATTCACCAATTACCACATTATCCCTACACCCTTATCAGAAACCAATAAGAGCTGTTTATTGTTTTACAGCTTGTGAGCTTGTGCCTGTCCCTTAAATTGGGCAGTAAACTCCAGTCAACACTATCTCTAGCTTTACATTCACCAACATAAATAATAATAATAATAATAATAATAATAATAATAATAATAATAATAATAATAATAATATTCTTCAGTAGTAACATACTACAGGATAACTTAATATTTAAGTCAACCAAATATCAGCTGTATTTTAGCTAAACACAAATGTATAGTCTATGTATCCGCATACTTTGCAGAAACACGGTTTTAATTTGACGTCATTCAACAAACAAGTCTGCTACAACGACCTGAAAAAACTGTGTGGATGGAGTAAGCCGGTGCGTCCTTGACAGAAGTAAAACGAACCACTATTGCAGGAGAATTGACATGAATTCCACACATTTGATAAGTTAGATGCAACAATATTGCAACGTAGCCATAAAAATCAACCTGGCACGGTTTTTAACCAAGCCGCATATCATTATCGTCCATACATTAGCTTTGAACATACATTAACAATGTTCCCACAAACTGCCGTGATAACGAAAAGCAAAACGTCAAAATTAAAGCTAAGAACTGAGCAAAACATTATGCAACGTTTGGTTAGGAATCCTAATTTTATATATTTCAAATCAATCTCATTAAAATATGTTAAACTATTAAATACAACAAAGCTCAACGTGCTCCCATTTGTAATAAATTACACCGCAGAAACTAAAATCCTAAAACGTGAAATGAATGAATGGACGGTCTGTCCAATAAGAACCTCGTATACCTTTCTGCAGCCAATCAGCCGATTCAACGGGCTGGACAACTCAGTCTGTCAACAAGGATGCGGCAGGAGGCAGTCCTGGGTTAACCGTAGTAGGCCGCAATGAATTGAATTTTCAAAGTTTGGAACAAAATGAAAATACTCTCTAAAGTCAACAAAGAGTATTCACATACTCTGAGATTTGAGTCAATCTTTCTAACAAGCATCTATGTGTAAAACCCATGTTTACAATGTCTGCGACTTAAAAACTCTACCGTAGTTGCAATTAGCGATTTAATATACCAATGAATGTACTACATGAGAAAGTTTACAATGTTGCCACTTCATATATTTTCAAAGGCTTAAACTTATTAATAGAATGATTACCTTGTTTTTAAACATCTGAATCCGTGCTGTTTACGTTGCAGAGTGTTTTCTTAAATACATTTCTTGTGAAAACGATCATGACTCCTGACCAGGAAGTCGCTCGCTCACCCTCCTGGACTGCATTTCTGAAACTCCTCACTATGGAAACCCCCCCTCGGGCTTCTGCTCGGGATCGGTCCCACTCCAGGTATGCGCCACCACCCGGCCTTTTCATGCCAGCTACGTTGAATCTATTTATTTGGCAGACGCCTTTATAAAACCAGGTCAGCAGCGCAGAGTTTTGGTATATAAAAGTTAAAAAAAAAAAAAAAAATCTCCAGCTATCTTGTTGTTTCAACATGGTGATGAATTCTACAGCCAACTCCAAACTCTTTTTGAGCAGGCCATACTGCACTTTTATTTTAAGGTGCATGTCACAATAATAACCTTAAATTATATTTAAATTGAATAATTTATGGTCATATGTCATAAATTGCAAGCAATATATTATATAGCATACTGTAGATGGATATATATATATATATATATATATATATATATATATATATATATTCCATTATTTGTCATATATTTGTGCTCATGGTTTCTATTTAAGGTTTTTACATTCTGTAAAATATAGGCTAGAATTGTGTGACTTAAGAATTAAAGCAGAACATTGGACTAGATGTTAGAACACAGTCTTCTAAAATCTCTTGAGCAACAGCCTATGTTCTATGAGCTGGATGAAACTTTTGAAATGTTTACCTTAGTCAAGCTGTATCTTTTAGAAAAAATGTCAAAATCTAATATTTTGACCAAGTACCAGTTGTATAGCAGTGATGCATTAAAATTCATTTTCCACATTGTTTATCATAAAACATAGGCTACCCTCCTCAACACCTTTTCAGCCTATCAAGCCACTTGCCTTAGACTTCTCACATACTCTACAAGTTCAGTTGAAGAGCTTGTTTAAAACCAAGGTTCTTGGGTATCTACTAATATTTTCAAGGAAAGGTTATTTGAAAGTAATATACATATTTGTTGGCTCTGTGGATTGTCAGAGATATTTACATTTCAAGTCCAGGAATGGAAGTATAGTTCCCAATCAAGCAATTTTCCACAAATATTCACAGGAACAACAAATGTATGGGCATAGTGACTGCACTTCCTTCAGAATGGTTTCCTCCAGTGCAGGATTGCGCTGCCTTTAGTCTCCAATGCTTATAATTCATCACTGTTCATAAACACTTTTACCACAGAGCTTTCTCCGGATTTCCAGAGATGCACGTTTGTGAAATCTGATAGTTTCAGTATGCAGTTCAAACATGGAACTGGTAGTGCTGCACAGTAAGAACCAGATTCAAAGAAGTTCCTAGTTTTTTTAAAACCAAGTTAGCAACACCGAAGGCATTAACGGCCTACTACTCGCTTGCTAAAACAAGCACCATGCAGTAAAGGGGTTTTAAAACTTGCATCAGGATATATTGCTGCTGACACAGAAATTCACTTCCTCTGTATTCAAACCTGCTTCTCTTTTATGTATCCCTGAAGAGAATTTCTAATAAATCTCTTTGTAAATATATAAGGTAGGCTAAACGTTAAAGTAGTTGCTAATATCAGCATTATCCATATACTCTTTATATCTATTCAATGTTATTAAATAAATTAAATGTATATTCATTAGATATCTAATTCTAAATATGTAGTCCAAGGAATGTAAAAGGAAAGGCCCACAACCATCAACCACATTAATATACTCCACTGTGTTCTGTACCGACAAATAGAATCTCTCTGCCACTGACTTTCATTAGGACTCCAAATCTATATATTGTACGCTGCCTAGGACACTGTCCACTTTTGAAGTACAGGGACATATTTCTCCAATGACAGCATAGCACAGCAGTTTGTCATTGAATGACTGTTTCTTGTAAATCAAACTCAGATCATAACAGACATTTTTATACTATTAAAATCCAGGACCAAAGCTCTTATGATGTACTATAATTAGAGAATGTGTCAAGTGTACTTGGAGACAACCGTCTCCCGTGCTAGTATAAAAACCTTGACTTGATTCTTACCCTTGGAACTGTTTCTGTTTCTTTGTATAGCTATGGCCAACAGTTTTGCATCACCTAGAATTTTAGGATTAATACACATTTTTCTTCTTTAAAACTGTATGAACATAATTTAGATATTTTTATTTAACATCATGGAATCAAAGAAACTACAAAATGGTATCGCAAAAGTCTATCGGAATCCATTATAGTATATTTCGTGTTAATTTCGAAAAATTTCACTTTTTTAAATTTTTGTCAGTTTTTCCTTAAGTATATGTAAAACTACAAGGCGGTATGTAATTCAATATGTTACCATAATATTATTCAGCAGGTTTCATTTGACATTTGTTAATTTTATAGGGTGATGCAAAACTTTTGGCCATAGCTGTAGTTATGGCTTAATAAGGTGGCTATGAACTGTGGGACATGCATAATAATGAGCTTAAAGGGTTTTTACATATTCAACCAACTTTGAGTAGGCACAGTGTTCAGCATTGTATATTCTATTGTGAATGCAACTTCATTTGGATAACAGAATTTGGGCATGTTCTCCAAAGAAAAACCCTTGTCTATTTAGTTCTCACAGCACTTGAAAGCTATTTACTCAAGCATTTTATGGAAGGCATTTGTAAAGTCTTTGTTTTGTTTGATTCTGCTTGACAATGCTTTGGATTTTAACATTCAGACACAGCAATGACAAGCATCTGTATTAGCTTGTGGGCCAGAGAACATCAAGAAACAAACAAACTACATCATCCTGCAGGGATACAGTCTGTGCAAAAAAGGGAAACAAGCAATTCACATCCATGATTGTATTTAATCAGTTAAACAGACAAACACAAGATCGTATGTATCAGTTGCACATACCCCCAGAAGAGTTACACGTTTCCACTGTAAGGCGAGATAATTGCTGGGGGAAAAAGAGCCCAGAGCTCATCTTCAAATGATCACTGCGTTAACTCATTTAGAAATAATGAGTGAGCCCAGATACGTACAGTGGATAAAAACAATATCATTACAGTACCTCTCCTAATGTAACTATCATATCTAAATCAATTTCTTTCACACATAGAACTGCCTTTCCTGTCAAGAAACCAACAAAGTCTGACCTTATTTTTAGCATTATTGGTGAAAGTGTTGAGGTGGCAGTACAAACATTTTTAGGGGAGGTAGGCTGTAGGGTGGATTTATTCATCTTTGGTGCAATCATATTTTAATATATTCGTTTAGCACCTTGTGTGATTATTTTTGTGAATGGTGGATACCAAGGTATAATTCACTGCCACTGCAACACATGTGAAAACTATGCCATCAGTAAATGCCTTCCCCAATGACAGCAGGAAACTCATGTATTGGTCCCAGTTAAGTAATGGGCATGGAGCATGAAAACTCACAGCTACAACAGGACAATTGATAAGACCAGAACCAACTTAGAGGGAGGAAAATACATGGACAATGTACTCCAGGCAGACTAGGAACAGTTACTGTGGCTGCAGTGATGTTGAAAAGAACCAGACATGAGGGAGGTTATTAATCTGGTCAAGACATTATAGTTTAAATGTGTTATGTGAAACAAAGCAATGTAAAGGTGATAACATGTATATATAACATAATTAATTTCTATAGGGTCTGGAGTGGGTATAAAGTTATCTAAAAATTATTTCCACAAAGTATTTTTGTTGGCTTATTTTCTCAAAAAAAAAAAAAAAAAAACAGACCTGCTCCTCTTCCAAGCCACTGGATGGCAGCAAAGTCTGGTGTATTTTTAGGTACTGTAAACTAATATTGTGTGCCATGGATTTAAGTAGTCTGTTGAATGTCTCTAATTAAACTTCCAATATTAAGGCCATAGCCTAATATGGAAACATCAAGGTAAAGGCAGATTAAACATTATTAATCTTCTGAACCCTTGAGTGGTTTTACACAGAGGAAACATAATGATGTAGCACAGTGAACTATGTTATTGTCTTCTTAGTTTCTAGAAGAGGTATTCAAACTAAGTTCTTATTGACTGAATATGATTTTAATTTAAACCGCAGTGAACTTCAGTTCAAGGTCAGCTGGGCTTTTGTGGATAATGTCAGTGATCCATTAAAAGAAGATTCATTATGAAAATCAGCGGTTAGTATATATATTTTTAAAAAATATTTGTAGTGAACCATATAATAAATATGTTGTTTTGAAAACAAACAAAAAAATCACTTGCAATGAAGTTTATAGACTATCCTGTTTTAATACTACTACTACTACTACTAATAATAATACTACTAATAATAACAATAATAATTGTACATTGAGGTACAACACAAAAAAACAAATGTATTTACAGTATTTGTTCCTATAGTCCTTAAGAATGAAAGTGAAAACATGACATTATCTTAGTGGACAGGAGTGCCAGAGATTTAAGGCCACTGTCTATAGAGCTGAGTCACATGATATAATATCTATATATAATTTTGCAAGGCATAGGGTTCAAGCCTCAGCCCAGTCATCTATTTTTGCATATTGTTGTGTTTTTTTTTTTTTTTTATATCTGGAACAAAAACCTACAACATGGGTACAATAAGACTGCAAGGGTTTTATGGGGTTTATTAAAGCCACAGTTTCCACACTGTGTAAAATTTTAGAAACAAATATTTATGTAAATACTACCTTCCTCTATAAAATAAACCAATTTTCTAGAAAACACTGCCAACAGTTCAGTCTGTTTACAGTCCCCAGGCATGGTTTTAGCTTCCTTTACTTTTTTTTTTACCACTTTGTCACTCAATAAACTATATAAATGTAGTTTCCAAATGGTGCATTGTTGTAAAAAACATTTTACAGGAAACATCTGTAGAGAGGGGTTCATATGATAAAAAAAAAAACTTATTTAGTATTTGGCACAACATTCAAATAAGTATGTTATATAAATAAAAACCCTAGATACCTAATAAGGACTATCTGGCTATAGCAGCCAGCATCATGCAATAAAACAATTTGGGACCCTTTTTTTTTTTTTTTAACTCACAAGCATTGCATTCTGGTACTTGTAAACCTGCATCTCTTAAAGAGACCGTTAAAAGGTACTTGAATGCATTGTATATGGTCATGTTAGTGTGCACTAAAGCCAGTGCTATTAGATTTTGGACAATTGCAGACATATAACACCCATATTGAAAATGGTGACACTTTGGGATAGATGTACTAAGATGGGCCAGTCGCAGCGCAAACATACTGCAATTTGCATTTTCATTACGACAATTCGCAAAGTGCACATTTTGTTGTATGTACTAAGAAAAAATATGTTAATGAAGAGAACTGTGCAACATTTTTTCAAATAAAATAGCGGCAGTTGAGTTGTGGTTTGCTGCAGCAGAAGGTGCCCGAAGGATAACGTCTATACATGCAAGGATGCAAGAATTATATAAACGAAAGGCAGTTTAATCCCATCAGATTCTATAGTGGGGCCCCAACCTTCACCCCCCCCAAAAGCTTTTCATAATCATACAGTAGCCCCTCGCTAAACCGGACATGTTTGTCCGACATAAGGAGTTTGTCGGGTTTAAAAACAATACAATAAAATCACACACACATATATTTCCAGTTCTCGATGTATTTTAAATGTAAATCATTGTGCTGAAATAACACTAATGTGTTTTGGGTAGGTTACACATTACATTATGTAAAAATATAAATCTGCACAGTAGGCCTATACAGTACATAGTACAGCAGTAAAATCAAATGAATACCTAGCGCACTTTTTTTATACTTTAGCCTACTGGTAACACAAAATAAATCATGCTGCTGCATTGTACACATTGGTGTCATAGAAATTTGTTTTTGAGGCTTGTAAGTACACCCTGACTTTAATGAAAATGAGGTACTTGGATGTTTGTCTCAAAAATACATTGAGCACAACTGGCAACAGATGAGAAAAAGCAGACCGGGAAATGCCAGCAATAATTGCGACTGTTTAAAACATGCTTTCAAAAGTTTTTAACAAATTGATGCAATTGTAAGTGTCGCAATTGCCCGCAGCTTTAGTACATCTCATTACAATATTTTTTATCCCCATTTGCACTATCTCCACCCTGTTTTTGCACATTTCTGCAGGAACACTCAGAATTACATCTTCATTTAAGGCTAAAGCGCAAAAAAGAACTGTGGCTGCAAAGCATTCGTTAAAATGATGCAAACAGCGTTGTGTTTGTTTAGTACATTTCACGCTACACTTCCGACTGGTTTGCATGTGGTTTGCAACGATTGTGACAGACGCAACACTTTAGTACATCTACTCCTTTGTGTTTAGTAAATACCATACAATGTAAAAAAAAAAAAGAAAAAAAATACTACCACTTTGAAATTGTAATGTGTAACAGTGTTACGCGCATGGGTCGACTCGTCACTGAATAATAATAAGTCAGTGACAGAGCATTGAGTGTTGACACGCCGCACAGGTGTGCAGATTTATTAACACACAGGTGCTGCCACTAGGGTACCAGCAATGGTAGCCCTAGTGTCAGATTTAATGCCACAAAAGGCAAGCGCTAGCCTCACTAAAATGTCCCGCTCCAGGAACCTACTACACTACGTTATCCTCTCAATACTGGTTGAGATCAACAGCCCCTAAACCAGCGGTCTCCAATCCTTGTCCTGGAGGGCCAGTGTCCTTCCTGGTTTTTGTTCCAACTGTACCCTAAATGACGTAATTGGACCAATTAAGTGCTTATTAGAAGCTTAATTAGTCCAATTAAGTCATTTATGATACAGTTGGAACAAAAAGCAGAAGGGACACCAGCCCTCCAGGACCAGGATTGGAGACTTCTGCCCTAAACTACCCTACTGTTGTTGCTCACGAGGTCCCGGCCTCTCAGCGACTGCGTGTCTTTACGACAGTCCTGGCTGGGCAGAGCCTTCACAGGCACCGTCTTGCAGTTGAAGGGTTCTGTAGTAGTTATCCTGCGGAGCGGACGCTCTCCTAGATGTAAACAAAGCGCCCCTCTGTGTAGCATGGCAGTGCATTGCCTCGAGCTGCGGCACAGACGCTTTTTTGTTCTTCAACACAGAACTGTGCAGCCTGAAACATTACATGCTTTCTTATAAAACTAAACATATGCACTGTACTGTATATTATTAATTCTGACAGATGGCCATTGGTATGTATTTAATTATAAAATATGGTATTCACAAAGCCTGCATGCTTTTCTAAGGGGTTATAATTTCTATATTTTTTTCTTAGATTTTACAGTATAATAGTTAGATGTTGTAATGCAATAGGTAGAATGGAAAAGCTTTTATCTTATTTATTACAAACCAGAATAGAAAGGTTTGATAAACATTGAACAGGAGCGTAGGCAGTAAAGAAGTCACAAAACTCACAAGATTTCTATTACATGAGAGTAGATGTTAAAACTTCATGCTGATTTGAACTTGGCTCTTGCCAAGATAAGCACCAACTATCCATCTGCATCTCCATCTATTTGCGTTTCTTTCCATCTGATGATGTAGATATCCTTCTGCCTGGTGTTGATGGTTGAAGTGTAATGCTGGCTCCAGGGATCAGCTTATTTTGCCTCCCCAGCGCATCAGCACACACAACGGCTGTGATGCTGGCTCCGGGGATCAACCACAGTTGGGTCTCCCCAGCGCATCAGCACACACAACGGCTGTGATGCTGGCTCCGGGGATCAACCACAGTGCGGTCTCCCCAGCGCATCAGCAGGACAACTGTCTGGATTAAGCTAAGTAGGGTACATCTCTGGGGTTTTCAAGTGGGCACCTTCTGTCCTCTGTGTTTCGTCGACTAGCCCACATATATTATGGAAAATCAAACAGCATGTGTGGGAGGAAGGTAGTTGGTGAAAGTGAACCATATTTGAATATTTTATATGTTCAGGTTATTTCAATTGTGACTGTTGTGCATATAACATAGTCAGATGCAATTTATCAACAAATGCCTGGTTATGTAATTCATTAAACTCTCTCATCAAGCAAGTGATGTCACCTCCAAATTTTCTCTGAACAACATTTAGTCTGATTATTATATTGTACAACATCTCTTATCTCTTTCACTGTGAAATTAACAGTTTGGTTAAAACATGATCAAATCGTTTCCCATGAATGTGAATGTACATTTGTATGTTGTTTACTGCTTTTTATTGTTTACCTTTTCTTTAAATGTTTTCATGAAAAACATTTTATTATAAATGTACACTTCATTTTATTCATTTAACTGGTATAAGCATCCTAGAAAACATATACTGAATCTCAGTTATAGCTGTCATGACACAGTCATTTGGGGTGTATAAAATTGCTTGATTTAAAATTGGGACCTTGGTGACTGATTGATTTAAAATTGGGACCTTGGTGTACCACAGCTTTGAATATCAAACATCTAACAGTGTATGCAAGGCTCTTTAATGCGTTGTTCTGTTATGCCAATATAAAAACTATATTTTAAGTCATACCCATGAATTTAGATTCTAAAACAACAAAATATGAAATGTGATAGCTTTATAATCCTGCATAAGGTTGCTTTCACATATATATATGTATATATATATATATATATATATATATATATATATATATATATATATATATATATGATTTTGCCTCCTGTGTGCGCTGTCCTTCAACAGCAGGGGCGAAGAAGAGACACCTCTTGGACGCCGACAGTGCATGGAACTCACTTGCTCTTCAATGCTGACGTTATGGCCAGGTGGAAAACAGTTTTCAGGGTGATGAACCTCATATCCACTTCCTGCAACGATTATAAGCGCCACTTAAACAGTGCTTCCAGAACCAGGTTAAACCTCAATAGTCATACCCACAGCCAGGGGTGTAGTGCTGCGGGATCGGCAGGGAGCATCAACCCCTCATTTCTTGGGCAGGGAGAGCACCGCTTCCGTACTTCACGTAGAATATTGAACTGTTTTGCTCCTATTAATATATGGAGATAGATATACATGTGTATAACCTATACAAATAAGCAAAGAATATAATAACTGCAAGAAACCCTTGCAAGATAAATAATGCACACGTTTGAATATAGCGTGCCTCTGGTCTGGAACAACAGGCGTGAATAATGTGTAAGAGGTGAAGGGAACCTGTATCAATGCTGTGCTGAGGTGTCAGTGTTTTACAATTAGATGTAACAATTAGAACAGTTCTTATTTTTAGACCCATATATTAGAAATCAAGTAGATAAAATAAGCTAAACATTTATTTAAAAGATAAAACTCGTTCGCAACAAAACATAAAGGGTACCTGTGGCCTTACACAAATCTTTTTTTTTTGCAAACAGATGCACTTCTGTTTCAAAACCTCAGTCTCATTTGCACTTAAACAGCTGCAATAGGACAGTGAGAAAAGCAGATTCTGGAATGTATAGAATGTACATTTCAAGTGAATGGTGCTCGTTTAAAGTTCTGTTCAGTGGATCAGACCGAGCAGCCCAATTGAAATCCTTGCGAAAGAAAATTTTGCAACACCAAAAGTCAAAGGCACATACTACTGCAAATATGTTACACAAAAAGTCACAGGAGCAAAATGTGCAATAAGTGGAATGCATTGAAGTTTGATAGCACTCGCTATTTTTCAAAAACTGATAGGCCCTTCTCTGACCACTTTAGCTTATTAGAGCTTCAGAAGATTAACTTCTGAAATGCGAAAGAATCTGTCAGCACCTTGTCCATAACAACTGCAACATGTCTGTGGTCACTGATGAATCAACAAGTCTGAGTAGCAAGTCAGCACTTATTGTTTATCTGAAGTGCGAAAGTGACAAAAATGAGGAGCCTCATTTCATGTTCCTCGATCTAATTGAATTACCAGATCAAAAAGCTGACACTGTGCTTGAGCAACTATTGAAGTGTTTGGATAAATACGGATTCTGTGATAACTATTTGAAACAACACCTGGTGGCGTTTACAAGTGATGGGGCAAGTGTCATGCTTGACAGAAAATCTGGTGTAGCTCAGAGAATCCCTGAAAAATACCCTAATATCATTGTTTGGCATCGCTTGAATCACAGACTGGAGTTGGCATTAGGGGATGCTACCTCCGAAACTAAGGGCATTAATCATTTTAAATTATTTATGGACAAATTATATTGTGTATACAGTCGATCTCCCCAAAATCAACGAGAACTGGCTGAGTGTGCTGCACAATTGGATCAACAAATAACGAATATCGTCCATGTTCTTAGCACTAGATGGGTTGCTAGTTCTTTTTTGCAATGTGATACAGTTACGATGCTCTTTGTGATCATTTTCGACATGCAATGAATGACACAAGGACGACACCGGCTGACAGAAAGACGTATGATGGACTGCTCAGGAGGCTATCATCTAAACAGTTTTTAAGGAGAACCACCAATACAATAAGGTCTACTGTTGGAGTGCAGAACATCTCCCGGATGGACTGCACCACCTGGGGGTTCAGTTGCCAGTCTGCATTCGACAGTCATCCTCTCGAGAGACGGACCACGGCGATGTTGGAAACCATGGTATACGTGGCTCTTATCGTGCCGCCATGCTCATGGCTTCCTTGTAGAGTGGTGGCATACCTGTTCAGGTATGCCACCACTGTTGTATTGTCTTACCTGAGGAGAATGTGTTTGAAATGGTGCTCCCTATGGAATTGCACTATTGCTAAGTGCACTGCTTTCAGTTCCAGGAGGTTTATGTGCTTGTTTCTGTCTCGCGAAGACCACTTTGCACCAATTGCTTGCCCATTCCACACGCTTCCCCAGCTGGATAGTGAAGCGCATGACACTGTGACTTGCCTGTCCGGTTGCACTTCTGCCCTGGGCACACATACAGTAGTGGCTGCCGCCATCAGCCCAAAGAGCCTTTGAAAAGAGCAAATCCACCCGGGAATTCAGGGTGAAGAGACAGACAAGATTCATTATCTCGGACTTGGGAGGGGACCAGCGATGCTGCACCTCACATCTCGCCTAAAGTTATCCCCAATATCACTATGCTCTGTGTTGGTGTGAGTTTGCACTTCCCTCCATTTATCTCGAGACCTAGCCTTTTTTAGTGGTCAAGAACTAGTCCTCGCTGCTCTGAGCTGGCTGTGATGAGCCAGTCGCCAGATAGGAGAAGACAGAGACCCTTGCAGGCGAAGACTACGTCCATGCACTTGGAGAAAGTGCGTGGGGATAGACAGACTGAATGGGATAGCTGTAAACTGGTATACTGCTCCTTCGAAGGTGAAACTTAGGAACTGGTGTGGGGGCAGACACTGCTGGGCATTGACGCTGTGGTCGCGACCTCTGGAGCCTCAAAAGCTGTCACTGCTGTCACCTCCCCAGGTGGCGCTTTCCTTGGAGCCAATGATGCAGGTCAGAAAACTGCTGCTGGGCGGCTCCTCTGAGCTGGGGTGGCAAACAGATCTGATAACCCTTTCAGTGTCCTTGGCCTTCTGGCGGAAGAGATTATTGACCACCGGCCAAAAGATGGTTCCCCACATCAATGGCGCATTCACAATGCTCTTGCGGATGTGCTCCGGGTAACACATTTGCGCCACCCAGACCTGCCTCTGGATCACCACTGCAGCACCCAGCATTGCGCCGTTGACCATCCCCTTAAGCCAGTAACAGCTGATGTTCTCCTCCTCTGCACAAATCTCGCTTGCTCGAGTCGGCGACCAGCCAGTGGTGACAACCAGCCAAGATCGCGCTATAATTGCCGACCTTGACCAATAATAACAATAAATGATTTAACCATTACCAGGTAGTTGCAGATTTGGTGGAGACAGCTATGCCTCTTCTTGCATTATTTTATTTAACTGATGCATACAACTTCCATTTAGCACACTTAAGCGCAAAGCAGTGATGCCATCAGCATGTAGCTTGCAGTGCATGTTTATTATGTTGGTGAAAGAATGATTCTCATGAATACAGAATGGCTAGGATGTAGGTTGGGGATTATTGGCTGTTTCATACTGTTATATAAATGTCTTTATATAAAGATACAGTACAGAGAGGAGGCCTAGTCAGTGTTGTTTTTCTCATTTATTAACCTGCGGCACATCTTTTTAGGTCCTACATACATTAAAGTAAATCCTAGACAAATATTATTTTAATTAGGAAAGAAAATCCTGTGTAAATCCTGTGCCAGAAGCAAGCTTTGGTCTCAAACCCCCACATATTTGTGTGTGAATATTGCTTGTCCTTGATGTTGCACAATGAATGAAACATCACTGGTGTTTGATTAATCATGGCGTTTACCTGAATGTGAACATGAGTCTTGGCATCAGAACTGTTTGACTGTAGGACCAAGAGATATGTATTATAACAACAGCTTGCAACTGTCTTGTTATCTCTCATGTAGCCCAAATGATCTTCAAGCCAAGTGTGAACCTGCCACTTTTTTGTACCAGTTGTAAGTATGTTATCTACTGAAACAACAACAGCTACCCTTGAAAAATGTAATTATCTGTGACATTTAAATTCAATGCAGAAAAACAAAACGCATATGTTATAATGTAATGTATCTGGATTTGTATTGTCATATCTAACTATTGCAGGAATTGTGAATTCAGTTTCAAGCAGAATCTTTTTTGTGTTGCGAGACATTTAATTAAACACAGTAAGGCATTCCAGACCAGTGGCCATCTGGCACTCCCATTGTTCTAGTCTTAATGCAGATTGCGGTACTCATTATATGACTGCTTAATGGCTGGTATATAGAAAAATCCTGGATTAGTAATTGTTCTGTTTCAGTTAGCTTTGCAAGAGGGAGTAGATAAGGAAACAAAATCCCAGCCATATCCAAATGATACCCTTGACTGATGACAGTTTGATACTGTGTACCTCCAGAACACTCAATACTGGGTTGTCTGTATTTAAACTGCATTTTGAATGCAATGTCCAATTATTATTTTTTTTACCTATGTTTTTCTCTCCAATCTAGGAATGTCCAATTATGTTCCATCGCCACAGTAACTTCACACAACACATCATAAGCACTGAAGATTGGGTGTCCAATAACCTCTTTGAAACCAGAGGCAGACTGCTACATTCATATGAACTATATGCATGGAGTGATATTGTTACTATATATACACTCTTTCTATATTTTAACATATCTTTAGTAACATAAATCACTTGTTGGCATGTCCCTTATCTCTAAGAAATCAGTGCTTTTTTGGAATGTGCTTTCTAATAAAACTAGAATTTTAAGTGGTTACAGCTAATACAATTATTCCATAAACCTAACCAGTCAAGCACTTCCATGATGTAATCCTCACATGTACAGTGTTTTCTTTTTAAAAGTAACTACTGTATTTGGTTAATTACATGAAGGCATTGAATGTGTAGAGAATTTCCCTCTCAAAGCAAAATGATCCCACCATTTTGCCTGTACTTTGCACCATCCATTCTCCCCTCTATCATGACAAGCTTCCCAGTCCCTGCTGAATAGAAGCATCCCCATAACATGATGCTGCCACCACCATGCTTGACAGTTGGGATGGTGCTGACTGGGTGATTTGCAGTGTTGGGCTTTGCACCAGACATAACGCTTGGAATTCAGACCAAAAAGTTCAATTTTTGTCTCATCTGACCACAAAACCTTTTTCCACGTCTGCAGTATCATCTACATGCTTTTTCGTAAACTCCATATGTGCTTTAAGATGAGACTTTTTGAGTAATGGCTTCTTTCTTGCCGACCGTCCATACAGGCCAGCTTTGTGTAGGGACCTGCTTATTGTTGTTGTGTGAACACTGACTCCCATCTCAGACACAGAACTTTGCAGATCTCTCAAGGTCATTGTTGGCTTCATAGTGACATCCCGAACCAGTTTCCTGCTTGCCCGGCTGCTCAGTTTGGGAGGGTGACCTGATCTGGGTAGTATGATGCATCTTCCACTTCTTAATGACGTACTTCACTGTGCTCGGAGGGATAATCTGTGCCTTGGAAATTTTCTTGTGCCCTTCTCCTGCTCTGTGCCTCTCTACCACTTTATCCCTTGTTGCTTCTTGGTCTTCATGGTTGCTTTGTTGGATCACTATGTGAGTTGCAGCTTGAAAGTCTTTATATACCAGAGGGAAATTATCTACAAGTTAAACCACTTTGAGTACACATAGGCTGAAACCATTTCACTAAATGTTGCGACCTTTCAAACAAATCATTTGCACCTGAGCTGATTTAGGGCTGCAGTAGCAAAGAGGTTGAATACTTATGTAACTGAGATGAATCTGTTGTTCCCTTTAAATCTTACTTATTTATATTCTATATGAATTTTTTAAACTTTGTAAAGTCTAATTTGAAAGCGTCGTGGAGTACGCTTAGGTGCCAACAAAATGTGAAAACTTTGCTGCAAACCACTGTACCTTCTATTTTAAATGTAATCCTTTTAGCCTTAAAATCGCCAGGCTCTGCTTGCAGCAATGACCGTTCCTGCTGCATGTTAATGCCTTGCTAGTGGCAATGGGGTAATTTTATCAGCTGGTTTTGTTATTTCTCTTATTCACAGCTTTAAAGTGCCTTATTTTTCCTGCACTCAGCACTTCAATTGACTGACCAATTAACAGAGCAGCAAAAAAACAAATTTACCTGCAGTGCACTTCAACAGTTACACTTTTCCCGATTTGTCTGCAGAAAACATCCTGACATTCTCTTTCATCTATTTTTATAGTGGATCAGTTTGTGTCCTTTTTTGTATTCCTGTTTTGTTGTACAGTATAAGTTATGTTAGTGCTTAAAATCACTATATGGAACCTGTGCAACTTTTCAGTCAATGGTATTCCTATTGCTTTAATAACAGTGTCACTGGTACAACAAAGCACTTCTGAACTGACATCAGAAATGCACGGACTATAAATGACACCTACAGGAACACCTCAGAAATGTTCCAAAACTAAAAAGAAACTGCATTCTGTGGATGACATGATAAATCCATATACAAAAAAATGTCCCCTTAATCTATATACACTGAGTGTACAAAACATTAGGAACACCTTCCTAATATTGAGTTGCACCCCCTTTTGCCCTCAGAACAGCCTCAATTCGTCGGGGCATGGACTCTACAAGGTATCGAAAGCGTTCCACAGGGATGCTGGCCCATGTTGACTCCAATGCTTCCCACAGGGATGCACCTGATTGGCAATGATGTTCAGATATCCTGTGGCATTCAAACGTTGCTCCACTTTTATCAAGGGGCCCAATGTGTGACATGAAAACACACCCCACACCATCACCACCAGCCTGCAATGTTGACACGCGGCATGATGGATACATGTACTCATGTGTTTCTTGTGTTTTGCTGAAAGAAGTGGAACTCTGTTAGGTCGTCGGATGCCATACCCCATTCGTGTCAAGGTGCGATGAGTTGTGCATTCTTTTATGGGTCTTTCGGCACCAATGTTGTACTGGACTGTCAGTTGACTAACTGTAGCCCGTCTGTTGCTCTGCACAATTCGTGTCAGCCTCCTTTGGCCTCTTTCATCAATGAGCCGTTTTCGACCACTGGCCTGCCATTGGCTGGATGTCCTTTGGGTGGTGGACCATCCTTGATACACACGGGAAACTGTTGAGCATGAAAAACCCAGCAGCGTTGCAGTTCTTGACACACTCAAACCGGAGCGCCTGGCACCTACTCTCATACCCCGTTCAAAGGCACTTAAATCTTTTGTCTTGCCCATTTACCCTCTGAATGGCACACATACACAATCCATGTCTCAATTGCGTCAAGGCTTAAAAATCCTTCTTTAACCTGTCTCCCCTTCATCTACACTCATTGAAGTGGATTTAACAGGTTACATCAATAAGGGATCATAGCTTTCACCTGGATTCACCTCGTCAGTCTATTTCATGGAAAAAGCAGGTGTTCCTAATGTTTTGTACAGTCAGTGTATTGTATGCACCAGTACGTTTCTTGGTTTAACCCAATAATTTAATTGCTGAAGAAATATGACTCAGGAATGACAGGATCTTGGTAGAAGAATGTCATAATGCAATGTGTGGGAAGTATTGAACTGTGAAGATACTGAAAAGTGGACCTAACAAACAAACCTTTACCAAACATACAGTACTGTCTATGATTTTACTCTCAACCCACTGCACAAATGACCATTGTGCATACATTTCTTTAAATGTATGAAGCTGAAGCTTTCTCTGAACATATTAAATCCTCTAGCACACTGTGGTTGCAAACCACCATCAAAAGACCAGAGTTTCATACACTGGCAGATCTGAATTCTCTGGGGTTTCCCCCCAGGCATTATGTATAGGACCACTTAACAGTTGAAAGGTTTGCTGAACATTTAGGGCAGCAGTTTTAAGATCTCAGTGGTTTAGACCATTAAAATTGATCCCAGTATGTGTTACATCCACAGCTCAATTGTTATTTTTCATTTAATATGATTATTGTCTAGTCATGTAAATATTAGAATTTGTATCCAGGCGAACGTAAAATTGAGCATTACCCGATCAGGAGACTCATTCACAAAAAAACTAAAAAGTTGTGCCTAGCTTCTGTTGAATGTGTTTTTTTTTTGTTGGGGGGGGGGTTTCAAAGTTTGGGTGTCAGTTTCTGGGACAAAGAAAATGGGTACGTAACGAAGATTTACTGTATCAAGGGAAATACACTGTATTGAGTCTGGTCTTTGTAACCCCTGTTCAGGCTTTGAATAATAGACCATTTGTTGTCTTAATAAAGCATAGTGGATAGCAGCCAACATTCCAGACAGACAGCTATGCATCTCTTAAGAGAGCTATGTTTAGAGACAGGAAATAGATCTTTAAGCAAAATCTTATCCTGCTGCAAGCCAACTAATGGTTTTAATTAGCGATCAGGTATTTCATCATTGAAGAGAAGTATTGGTAGTACACAATTAATCAATATCTCACAAGTAGTACTGAAATCTTTTGTCTGATTTGAAAATCAAAAGCCAGTCTTGTATGAAATGTTAATTAAAAATATATATGCAACTTCTCCAATATTCCACTTACCTGTGCTTTTCTGCAATTACATCGTACCCTGGTGAACCAAAAAAAAAAAAAAAGCAACATTTATATGCTTCCTTTGGCTTTGCCTAGTAATAATAATAAAAAAAAAAGAAAACTCTACTTCTTAGGATAAAAACATTGTGTCACCAACTGCAGCAGCGATTATTTGTGGGCTTGGGCCTGGGAGGGAAATGAACATTTGGAATACAGAAAATGTAAAGTCAGCAGGCAGATCTGGCAGACTTAAAACTTTACATTTTTTGAATCGCAGATGATGAAACAAATACAAATGCTGATACTTTCAAACTAATGATGAATCAGATTAAAGTATGCCTCAAATTAGTTTGGGATCTTGCCATCAGTTTTGCAATATATGTGTGGTATTACATGTGAAAAAGATTTTACTAAAAGAAAATAACTAATCTTTTTTGTCCCCAACCAGACAAAACTATAACACCTAAGGGTAGTTTCCACAAGATTAAACATGCTAGATATAATCAGATTGTGTTGTGTACAAGATGAAGGCTTTCTTTTTATTCAAGTTTCCCACTTGCCTCCCTTTTGAAGATTTTTTTTCCCCCCAGCAACAATTGAGAAGTGTTTGAGGCAGACACTGGCTAGAGTAAAAGCATTTTTTTTTTTTTTTTTTTTTTAAACTGACGACATGTTTCTCTGATATACTGAAAATGTAAGAGAAAACAAAACATAGCAAAAGTAGTGATCTACAACAGAGATGAAGAACAGAAGCATTTGGTAGATCAGCAGTACAGTCGATTCCTGATAAGTGAATAACCAGATAGCCATAATGATATATTCACTTATCAGGAACGATTCCCCATTTACAGTTTTTGTTTGTTTTAAACCAAAAACTTTGCACACAATCCAGTCAGAGTGCAGCCACAGAAAGTGGATGAAAGCTCATGGCCCCAAACTGTTATTTTTTTTTTTAACCATAAATGGTTAAGACATTGGAAAATGCATGTACTTAATTTAAATAATATTATATAATAATCCACAGGTCGTTTTATATATATATATATATATATATATATATATATATATATATATATATATATATATATATATATATATATTGATGTAGATACATAGATTAAATTATTTTTGTTTTGTTAAGACTTTTTAGGTTATTCACAAAAGATGGAATCGACTGTAACTTATATACACAACAGATAAGAGAAACAGAAGACATGGAACATCAAGGTGTGTAGATGCGTTACAACATCAGACAACCACCAACAATACAACACGCAGAGAGAGAGACAAGTATTAGGAAAAATGGTTTAATATTGGAGACAGAAGCAAAAACTGCATCACACAATAACATACGTTACAAAAATAAGTTGGACTGTTCCAACTACACGGTTATGTTCACAATGAAGACAGGAGAATCAGAAAAAACGTTGATCTAAAACAGCTAAAAGCAAACCCTAATTATTATTATTTATTTTTTTTGCTGTTAAACTAATACATTTATCCACTGAAGGTGACTAAATACGTCTAACCCTATCTTATCATGTAACTGCACAACATATAATTAAAGTGAAACTTACCGCTTTGTTTTAGACAAACTTCTATTACTATGTATTAGCAAAAAAGAAAAAAAAGAAAAAGAAAAACAAGCCAAAGTTCTTCCAAAAAAATTCTTTAAAACAAAGCCCAACTTTCTTCATACCAACCAGAAATCAAACTCGGAAATCAGTCACAATCTGGCCCACAAGAGTAAGCCACAGAAATGTCCAATATTTTTTTTCCTTTAATCTCCAGTATAAAAAGTTCCACTGGTACAAAATGCATAAGTACAATCAGTTGTAGAAATAGGAAAGCCCACTTGTTTTGACTCAAATTCCATCAAACAAGAGAATCCAATGTATTATTAACAACAGAAAGCACACTCAAACGTTGTTACATATTCCACTGAAATGCATTAACTTTGGCTTTTCTCAAGACAATACTTAAAACTATTTAATTCTTATAATCCTAAACAAAATGACATTAATCTACTGACAACAGCTCTTACAGCACAGAAAAACACAAATACATTTTTTTCCATTTGACATTCGCCAAAAAATGCAATGAAAATACTGTTTTTGTTGTTAAATAGCACTTAAGATAATTAACAAAACAGTGACATGATTTAAAAGTACAACAAGCCAGGAAACTTTAACCCCTAAGGTGAGAAAGCTCAATGCTACTCCTTTGAGGACTGTACGTGTATTGTGCTTTTAAATATTAAAACATACTATATGTTTTCTCATCCTCTGAAAATATTGATTGAGATTTAGTGGTTGTAGTTCACAAATCAATGGCCTTTACTGACTCTCATTAGAAATATCATAACGATGAGGTCACATGTTTTGTGCTTGCTGATGTAAAATATCCACCAGTGGATACCAGTTCAAGTTGGGAGAAACTGACATGGGAGTTCCAATCAGTAATACTCTCAATTTTCAAAGCGTTTTGCAGAGAAAATAATAGTGTGTTTTGTGCTAAACAGAATTTGTTCATTTGAGGAAGCAGATCTGCAATACACTCAACAGTAAATACTCAAGAACGATCATGTTCACCTGCTGGACTGCTCATGCATCGAACGGGACAAAATAAAAAGTGAAAGATCCAAAAACAATAGTACCATGTTTGATCGTTCTTTTAATACAAATTCATCTTACTTTGTTACTGTAAACGTTGCTGAACGAGCGCAAAAACAATCCTCAAAGGAGAAGATGACCTAATAGTTTTAGCAAAACTCGTGTGTAAAAGCGAGGGATACTACAGCAAGTCTTTACATTAGAAGGTAGATTTCAGCATGTTAATTACAACAGTAGGATTCACTGACAAACATTTTCAGTCCCTGCTCATTTTGTCATTTCATAAGGGCACTTAAACCAAGGTCTGGGGTCATAATATTGGCAGTTCAGGAACCTATCACAATAATAATAATAATAATAATAATAATAATATATATATATATATATATATATATATATGGCACTTTTTCAGAAAGATGAATATCATACATTTTTATATATACAGTATGTTCTATTTTTTGTTTGTTTTGCTTGGGTTTACTTATCAAGAAAAACCAAAATAATCTTCTAGACTTGGTTTATGTGCCCATATTTAGATCAACTGTCACTATGCTTTACCCGATTTATAATTGAAAGTGGATCAACTGTATACTTTGCCATACTAAAATAAAATTAAACAAGCTAAAAATGCAAATAAAATAAAATACAATAAATAAAAGAACCGCTGAAAGAGTTTCATTGTAAGAATTTTTGGTAGTTAAACCTTAAATTGTAACAAATATAATTTGAGTATTTCTATAAAAATTTAGATGCTATCTTGTAATTAAATTGTGCTTAAGATGTACGAAGGTTGGCTTGGATTGTGTTAATGCTCTTTATCTGCTTCGTCAGAAATGTATCGCACCATTGTCAGCATTTAGAAAAGTCAAACAGCATTCACCTTTTAAATAAACATCTGTACTCTGCTGAAAGACATTCTAAATGTCTTAATGGGTTTTAATTGAGCCAAAAAGATTAATTCTGAACTGTGAACATCGTTCCTTGACTTACAATTTTCATAAATACTGAATATGTCCCTGAAGAACATAAGCAGATACTAATGTCTAACTCACATCCTGGACAACAGCAGAGGTAATTAAGTTAAAGTAAGGCTCAGTGTCAAATTAATATGGTTGCATTTCAAAGGCTTACCCCAACACTTTTGTTTGACTTAAAAAGGCAGAATACAAGATATTAGACCACAAACAAAGCAGCACATGTAGCTCATGTAAACACATAAGCAACAACAAAAAAAGGTGTTTTAAAGAAAAGGGTGGAAACTTCTTAGCTTTGACTTTGGTCCTCTGTCCCTCTGTTGGCTGGTGATTAAACATATGAAACTCCTACAGCAGAGTGTCAACACAAATAGCAAGGGTTGTTTTAGCAAAGATTTTGAGAAGAACAGAAAGGAGGCTTTAGAGATTCTCACCTTTAGGTTTTTTTTCATACATTATATTACAAGAAAGTAGATTGTGAGGTTTGCTTTCACAGCACTACTGTGTGATGTTCAAAAAAGCAAAACATGGGCACTTTTACATCTTACATAAAAGCAAAAAGAGAAATAGGAAACATTAACAATTTCAGGCAACAAGACCACAGAATAGCAAGTTAACAAACTTTTTTTTTAAACCTATATATTTTCTTAAATACGAGGGATTCATACAAAACACGTAAGTAATAAAATACCCATGTTATCAAATAACTTTTTCACAAGAAACACACTGAAGCTCTATGCAGGAAGTACCTTTGGAATTTGGCACTAAATTCCACTGATTTAAGTTTTCTTTAAAAAGAAAAAAATCACATTTTGCTGAACAATAAAACACATTTATATTGTTTTCCCACAATAGAAATAAAAAATGACATCAATGCTTCACAAGCTTACACACTTTTTTCAGGAATTTATTTGCCACAAGAAATTTAGCAAATACGACTCTTGCTTAAAATTAAAATAAAAATAAAAAAAGGCTTCTATTGTTCAAGTAAACCGATTTTTAATCTCGTCTTTAAAAACATGAAACACTTAGACCTTAAGACTCGTGATGATACCACAACTTAATCCACAAGAAGCACCAACGTTAACACGGTTTACAGTTACTTTTTTCTCTATGCATTTAAACAGTATAAAATATAGGTAAATTTCATGTGCATTTAACCATGGATTGTCTAACTGTGAATCAGTTCAGCAAAAGGTGACACAAGTAGGTAGCATTTTCCCCAAAACAGGGCAAATCTTTTTTCCTTAAACTATTCTAGAAAAAAGTGGTTCTATATATAGTTTTAATGAGAAAGTGAGCCACTTAAAATGGCCTTATCAAAAAACTTTACACTGCCTGAAAAATGTAAAAACTATTACAGAGCTTTAAGAGAGATTCTATATTTATCAGACAGTTTTTTCAAACTGCGCGGAAGTAGTCTGTTTAACTTAGAAACTGCCATTCCTTGCTCCTGGACACATATTGCTATTGGTACCAGCAACCAGGCAGAATGCCAATCCCTGTATAATACTTTCAAGTTTGCTTTAATGAAAGAAGAAAGAAAACAAAAACAAACAAACAAAAAAAAAACATTTTGCAACAGGTTTTTTTTTCTACTACTGTTAATTTCTTTCCTAAAGTTTCAGTCTTGTATGAATGCAGCTATGCTTTCACATTAACTTCCCAATATTCATAGCTAGATGAGGTCACATGCAAATTCAAAGGACAAACTAGGTCAAAGGTCAGTAGGAGGACCAAGTTATGATGTGAGGTCAGAAAGACATCAGAAACAATGACGGGACGATGACACTTTTTTGTTTTTTTGGACGCCACAGGGACATGCTAGGCAAACGATGAACTAACAGGCATGAAGATGTCTAGGGGGAAAAAAACAAGGAAGAGTAAAAGTTACACAGAGTCTATGCAGCAGAAACAAAATCACTTTCATGGGTACAGGAAAACAATGCAAATCTCACGTTATTAGAAGCTATGATTCATTTACATAATTTGCATTATATATATATATATATATATATATATATATATATATATATATATATATATATATATATACACACACACACACACACACACACACATATATATATATACTTTCTATAAAACACACACATTGAACACCCCAGAACAATCCATCAGTGTCTTGGACAAGTGATGGATTAATTTTGAGGAAAAAACAAGTGTTTTGTAAACAAATATAAAACATAAGGGAAAAGTCACAAAACTGAATATAACTAATAGTGGAGAGAACAAACAAAGCCACCACATAAGTAACAAACAACAAGAAGCATGATTACTGCAGATCTGGGGCTCAGCAGTGAAGGGGGGAGGGGAATAAGTCCAGTCTTGGCACAGATTTGTTATATTCTATAAGACTACTTCACATGGTACAAGCTAGTAAAATGAGAACTGCTCTTTAGGTATCCAATAAATTAATAGGCAATAAATAAATTCATTTTTTTTCTGAGGCAGTAAAAATTTTTGTATAAAAATAGAACTGCTTTTTTTACAAATAAAATTTACAGGCCTGTGGCTCTTTATTCTGAATTTATCTTTCAAGAAACATCACATATTTTCTTTGTTTTCCCATAACTCTTTAGCTTTAGATACAGGTTTCAGAATGTGTTTGTGTTCCACACAATGCACCATTTCAACAAAGACCAGTGTGATCTGACCCAGTAACATCAAGTCTAACTAATTTATGAAATAAAAATATTCTTAAAATAATCACTGGAAAGACATTTCAGAACAACATGCTAGTGCTTGTTAGCATCAATTACAGAATAGGCCACCACAAAATTACCCATAATCATCTGGTGCCATTAGAATATATTGATTGGGTCCATAAAGCACCCTGATTCCCTTTATAGGGCGTACGTGGCACCAGCAATTGAGTTAAATTGCACATAATTTTTTTCTTCCAGAAATTCTTAAAAGACATCAGGTTTTAGGTTAATGGATTGAAACTTTTTTCAAAACAAAAATAAACAAACACAAATAAATAAATCAATAAATCAATAAATACCCTTGTCTACACAATTTAACAGCTACTGTTAGGAAAAGGTACTCAGTGCAATCTGAGAAATATGAGAAATGGTGGGAATGGAAGCGTTTATGTAAAACAATATATTATAATAAAAAATACCCCCCCCCCCCCCCCCCAAAAAAAAAAAAAAATCTCTCTTGGTGAATGTTGGTGGCAATATGTTCCTCCTCAGTCTCCTTTACTGAGACATGCCTGGCTCTTTGGGGACTTACCCTAGCAAAGCTAACATAAGAGCAGTAAACTTTTAGTGCTAAGATCAGTATGGTTTGCTGTCATTCTTGGAGCGCTTAAGCTGAACCTTCAAGCGTTTCATGCCGATCTGGAAGCCGTTCATCGCCTGAATGGCGGCCTGTGCAGAGACTGGATTGTCGTAGCTAACAAAACCTACAGAGAGCCCCGAAGAGCAAAGAAAATGACAGAGACAATTACAAAAATGCAACACCCCATCTAGTCTATTCAAATCATGACTACACTAAACAACAATTAAAAAGGTATATTATATTGCATAAGTTGGCATAGCAATTGTTTTTAGATCAGTGGTGCTGGATGTACACAAACAAAAGTAAAAATGTCTACTCTTTCAATTCCTTTATATACAGTATGTAAAGTTAGTTATTGCTGAAAGAGTTAAAGTCATCATTGTAACACAAATAATGACATGTTAATAATAGCATTTTAGTGCGTGTGTCTGTGGATTGTGTGAGGGCAATTTATTTACACATGTATTACCGTCCCAAGTTAAATTGTCCATTGCGCAGTAGCTCAGAGTCAGCTTGAAGCAGGCAGCATTGCACAGTGGAGTTAATTTTAAAAAAGGGGTGGAGACAAGTTTAGTAATACGTTCATGCACTGGTTCGAAGTAAAGCATTAAATTATACTTATTTGAGTCACTTTCACACATAAAGATTGACTGCCTTCGGACAGCAATTAAACCAAATGGTAAATTACTAGCACTTACTATATTCATGTATAGTGAATTTTGGAGGTTGTATCAAACTACAAATGTAGTAACAATGTATACATTTATCAACCGTGATTAGATCACAAACATAGGGAAAACATGAGCTGACATGGCCAGCATAGCTAATTCCAGAGACTACACCCCCTCTACAGAAAGCGTAGTAGTCAGGTCACGGACAATTGAAGTTGGGCCAGTAATATATTTATTTGTTCAATATTACATTCCATAGTACTACTTTCATTACATACCAAAGCACTTGCTCAGATTGGTCTGTTTGTCAATGAAGACTTTAGCAGAGACAACATTTCCAAAAGGCATGAACATCTGCAGGATGTCCTGGTCTCCAAACTCCTGGGGAAGGTGGTAAATGAACAGGTTACCACCTTCTGGCCCTGTTGAAGATGAAGAAACAGAACACATATTTATAATTAGATTTGTATTTGTTGATTGCAGACAATGCCCCCCTGATAGATGAGGTCATTACAAACATGCATTTCCTCTGTCACTTCATATTAATATATAAAGAAGAAAGTTTGTCTGTCTGTTCCTTTATGCATTTGGACCCCGCAGGAGCCAGTGCAACCAAACTTTGCATGGCCTTCTCTTTCATCCAGGGGAAGGTCGAGGGCTATGTACTTTATTTAGTAACCCCATTGCTGGATCACTACAGTAGCCATGTATCGCAAATTAAAGAAACTCACAAAGCCAAAAAAATAAAAAATAAAAATAACACATTTTAAAAAATTAAAAAACGGCAAAAAACAAAAAAAAAATGAAGTTAAATAAGGGAAAGGGGTCCGAGCGCATTGTGCGACACCCAAGATCGGTAACTTATAGGAAACAACAAGGCTACCGTTCACCAATTTGTCATGCATGAAATATTGAATTTCCCCGGGCAACGTCGAGTACTTCCGCTAGTCTACTATATTACACACAACACAGGGCCTGAGCAATTGAATTGATGATCCTTCCACATTGTGTTATATTGATACACAATGCTGCAATCTTGTATAAGTCAATTCAGCAGTGGCTGTTATTTGGGGATGACCAAAAAATATTATGCTTCAAGATGGAAATACTGTAAAGCCATAAATATTTGCTACTGAAATATTTGGCGTATCACACCCATAAAACCCATTTTGCTCCAGAAATGTTGGCGACCTGATGCAATATACAAAGTATGTATTGTTAGTGGAATTTGATATTTCGTGCTAAAAATGTTTGCGTTTTTTTTCCCCATACATGAAAAACACATTATAATAGGCTCACAAATATTGATGGCTTTCCAGTAGTCTATTTTACAATGACAGGAATGTGATCAGCACAGGCATATAATAGCATGATATTCATCAGAACTAATACAACATCTTTATAAATCAAGAACATTTTGTAAACTACATGATTCCAAGTGTGCTGATCGGAAGACATGTTTATTTTCATAGTAACAACTCTTCAAAATGTAGAACTTTATATAGGAATATTATATAAATATATATATATATATATATATATATATATATATATATATATATACACACACACACACACACACACACACACATACATACATACATACACACACACACACCGTATTTGCTCGAGTAATAAGGATAAGGGCGTCTGCTAAGAAATAATAAAAAAGTCGACCTCATGTAAAAGTTGACCCCCCCACCATTGTGAGGGTGAGATTCGGGTATAATTTTTTTTTTCTCCTAAATATATGTATTGGATATCCTGAAGGCGTTTGAGCAGCAGATTTGCAAAAATAACAATTTTATAAGAATTTCTACCTAGAACCGCCAGAGTGCATTACAATACAGTACATGTTTTTGTTTTTTTTGTATAGCCTACAGTAGTATTATTTTAGTATACAAGCCCCACCCCCACTTCCTTTCTAGCTCACACAGAAGTATGTATTTCAATGGAATGTAGGGGGTGGTGTGGTCTGGCTGTAATTCAATGAAACTGCATCTGTGTTTTACGTGACAGCTCCTGGATGTAAACAAGCCTGGGATTAATTTTTTTTATATATAGACAATGTCACGGAATTGTGTTTGCCAAATCTTGAGATGCTTGTGTTTTGATTTGAGAGAAATTAGAAGCATTTGCTCGGGCAACAAGGGCAACAAAGAGTAGCCCACAATGGAGGTGCTGCTGTTTCCCACAGAAGCACTATGCTGCAGGGTCACGCAATAGAAAAGGTAACATTATTATTATTATTATTATTATTATTATTATTATTATTATTATTATTATTATTATTATTATTATGCCCCTCCACAGCGTTCATGCTACCGCCGGTCATCGCAATCAGTAAATATAGGCTTTTACTATAAATTACAGATCGGGTCATATGTTTGCTCGTGTATTAGTCGACCCCCCCAATTTCAGGATTGTGTTTTGGGTTTAAATTTCTTGACTTATACTCAAGCAAATATGGTATATAAAATATAGATGCCAGGAGCACTCACCCTCTTTCTGGCTGCCTGCTGCACTCTGTTGCTGGAGCAGACTCTGACTGTACAAGGTTGGAAGTGCTGCTGCAGCGTACTGCTGAATTCCTGAGTATGCCTGGCTCAGAGCATCCATGGTGCCTGCCGTCCCATTTGTCAACCCTGTTGCACCAAGTCCTCCGTTAAGGGCTGCCATACCTGAGAGCATTTGAGCAACTTTACATAAAACCCAACAATAGAGAAAGAAAATTGCACTTATTCATTAGTGCTTTTTAAAATAAGTTGACACTCTCACACAGAACAGAAAGGCTATGGAGAGCTTGGACAGCCATGCAACTCAGCACCAGATTTTACTGAAAACAAAACGGTTAATGTCACTGCTTAAAAGCCTTTCAGATGGCAAGAAAACATTGAATTCTCAAAGACTGAAGCTGTTACTTGAGGGCCCATAAAGGAGCACAAAATACATATAAATATTGCAATGCTTGACAATTGTTTAAAATCTTCTACTACAGGATTTATATTTTTTATATTAATGAAACTATAGTTTTGTTTTTTTTTGTAATTCTTTGAAGAGTTGATTTGCTTTCTTATATAGAGGTTAAGACAATTATATTAACACTATCACTAAGAAACATTCTGAAAGCCTGCAAGAATATTAAACAATTTTGATACACTTGCTGACTATTCGTTTTTGAGATCAGGTGTGTATATAGAGGGGGAAAAAAATAACATGTACCTAGATGGGTGGAGAAACTGTTGGGCACTGAAATAAAAAATATAGAATTTAAACAATTATATTTCAGAAATATGTTTACTAGCAAACGACAAAGCTGAATCTCCTTGAGTTAGGGATTGTGACATGGGCCACTTATATAAAACCCAATGTCAACTATTTAAAAAACAAAATGTAACCTCAAGTAACAACGACCTCAAAGCCTACAGATCAATACACCAACATATAGATAGCTCTGGCTTTGACAAGCAAACATGCTTTTTAGTGAAGAAAAAACATGCACATATGAAACACAGACTGCACTAGAAACACTAGCAAGGCAACATTTTAAACACATGATTTTGCAGTGAATTACTAATTTTGCATTAGTAATAACAGACTGTAATACAACAAACAGGTTAACAGTGTGGTCCTGAGCAAATTATAACTGTCACCATTTTCTGGTAAGCCAGTCTCTGCTATCATGGCTAATACTAGAAGCTAGTTTCGGAGACCCTGGTTAGTGTTAATCTTCAACTACCTTAGTTTCTCTCAATAATATATACCTATTGACTGGCCTTCAGTTACAGTGCCAAATCAGACTGAGGCTTGACTAACTTTTACATGAAGAAGTACATTCTCATGGTATTTCCCACTACATATATGTGTTCTGCATGTTAAGTTCAGACAGACTTCTGTTTACTCCATTAGTAATTAACAGAGTGCATTACACCTCTAAGTTTAAACATACTTTAATATTATTCTTGGCACTGTTAGCACTTCCTCACTATACAATGACCCAGATAAAATCTGCGCAATATGCAATAGCCCCGATTGACCTTATTCTGTTGCTGTTACAACCTAGTAAGGTCATTTTCACTATTCCACTGCATAAAATGTTTTATTTGACACAATAATCATTTTGAATTTGTAAGGAAAAGGGATCATGGTAAATAAATATAACACACACTTATTTTTTATTAGGGGTTTTAACCAGATAAGTCAAAAAACAAAATCCTTTCCTCCAAGTCAATACTTACTGTTAACGGTGCCTGCTAGTGCATTTATATTATTCAATCCCACAGTAGCTCCAGCCAGTCCCTGTAGAGTTCCCAGGGACGCGAGGGAGTTCATGGCAGCACTGGCACTGGAGTTTGGTGTACCAGAGACTGCACAGGAGAGAGAGAGACAGGGCACAGGGGAGGGTTTTGGAAATGAAACTGGGGAAAAGCAATTCTCATCTCAGCATTAGAGCTAAATTCACTTTCCCTTTAATAATGGGACTTTCCATCTGGTGGTTGAATTGATCGAACAAGGTATAACATACATACAACATCTAATCCGTATTATATAAATGCACATTACTGTATTAATACTTGTACTGTGATTCTTGAAATGTATTTTTGTTTACGACTGTAAGTCGCCCTGGATAAGGGCGTCTGCTAAGAAAGAAAGAAAGAAAGAAAGAAAGAAAGAAAGAAAAGAAAAATAATAATAATAATAATAATAATAATAATAATAATAATAATAATAATAATAATAATAATAATACATAGGCCACCGCAATTTACAACCAGAGTAGTAGAACCCTCATACCAAATGCTCATGCATAACTAAATTAAAACCAGACTAGTTACCCAGAAATATAATACAAAAAGCAAAGTGTACACAGAACACAGTAACTTCCTGTAACAATTGTTCAGACAAAGTGTCTTCAAATTCCGGACAAGTGTGCCTTACAGTGAAGATCATCAGATAATCTGTTCCAGATAATCTGGAGATTACTGACAGCAAATCGGAAACAACAAAATATAAAAGCATTTTTGGCACTGTACCTACAAAAACAATTATTGTGACATGCAAGCCGGCCACTGTTTTTCTGTAATTATTACAATTTATAATTTGACAAAACCAAACACAAACCAAGGTGTTTTTTTTTGTGTTTGTTTTTTTACTTAGAAGTCCCCATAGACATGGTTGCCAATATAACAATGCATTAAGAATAATCAAAATTACAGGCAAATGCACACCATTCTTAGCACACCAACAGTCACATCATCATGAGTTTGTTATAACAGAGTAGTGAAAGTAATTCATCTAACTCAAAGTCATGTAAAAAATTAAGACACTGGGAGGATATTAGCTGTTTTATAAGATGGCTGTCAACACTGACAAGATCTATAAGCTAGATCTGTGAGCTTGTGAATGCATTAGAAATATTGATGAAAGGAATGCTTCAACACAACCTACAGTGGGAATGTGTCATTACCAAGAGAGGACTTTCATTTCGGACACATTCTATCTAAAAGCATTACCAGATGATCTAGATTTAAATATTGTAACTAAAGTAATGATTTAAGACTTTCTGTTTTACAAAACTATACAACAATTCCATCCACAGAACACCTAAACAATGATATATGATCCCAGAAAAGCGCATCAAAGTACTAGTTTCATTCTGACAGATAAATACAAGGGGAGATGGGAGGCTGACAGACAGGTTCATTTTCTTATTTATTTAGGCAGAGAAGATTAAATGCCTCAATTGAAGTTAACAGAAAGCAAACACAACCACTGTCATGAACTACTTACTGCATAATCAAAGCAAAGTACAATATTCTACATAATAAAAAGAAACTGATGAAATAATTCAAGTGAATAGTACAGCCCAGTTTCTAAGCAGCAAGCAAGCAAGCAATCAAGTCCTAAAATTTTGCTTCCCAGCAATCACACCAAAATCTGGTTCAATAGCGATTCTATTTAACTTAAATTTTCCTGAGAGTGTTTCTGTCTCCAGCATGTCTAACAGGGCTAAGGTACAACCTCACAATTTAACAGATTTCACATTTACCACATTCTTTCCATTTGATCCCCTGTACTATTGTTGCCCTCACACAACACTGACTAATAACCTCTTGTCTGTTGGGAGAGACAGTGTAGGAGTTCCTGCGAGTTCATCAAGGCTGCTGCCTGACAGTGTCTGTCTCTACTTTAACAGGGTCTGCTGGAGTTACCGGTGTGGAATATCTCAAAATCAGATTTTCCTCCACCAAAGAGAAAAGCCTTCTCTAAATCATCTCACTAAAGAACTCCTGCGCTTCGTCATGCATGTGCAAGCCTCGTGCAATCCTCAAACCTGCAACATGCATTGAGCTTTTCCAATGGCACCTAACTCTCAACCTTTAGGTTACCTTTTTTTTTTTTTTTTTAGCCACCATACTGTTACAGCACCATGCACATGTTTACAGGACTACTGGAAAAAAAATTAGATTGCGTTTTTTTTATTTTATTGTTATTAATATTATTTACTGGCTGCAGTAGCAAAGCCAAGTCTTTTGAATTGAACAGCTTTAACCAATGAAAGCCATTTTAAAAACCCCAGTGAAAAAGGGCTACAATATACTTTTTTTGGTTTGTCATTTGGGAGAAATATGAAGATGAAGAACCAAGAATCATTTTGTAGGATTGTATGATTATGTACTGAAAACAGAAAAAATATGTTCAGTTATGATACATCTTTAAAAAGTAATCATATTTCCCCCAAATTTGGTCCCCTCCGAGCAGGGTATTACCTGGACTTGTGAGTGCTCCAAGGGCACTAGTGGTTGCAGAGAGAGGGTTTGCATTCGAAGTTGCTGCTGAGTTTTGTGCTGCTGCAGCTGCTGCTGCTGCTAAAGTTGCCAGGTTCTGTAACTGCAAAGCATTCATACCTAAAAAAGGAGCCAAAAAGGATTTAATATAAACTGTGTTTTAATTTGACTCCATCATCTTGCAGTTTGGTGAAGTTCTATCCCAAGCAGATGTAGGCTCTCGGGAGAAGTCCGGACAGAGGTGCTTGTTTTTGTGGCTTTAGTACATTAGCGGAACCGCTCACAACAGGTTCTCATTCACAAGATTTGGGGATGCGCATGTAGAGAATGACCAAGCCAGGTTCCAGACTCACAACCTTCTGAACCGCACCCTAACCACTCCTTTAAATGAATTACAGCTGTCACTTTCGAAGCAGATCACTATAGTATGTTTCAAATATTCTTTGTGTCTCTCTACTGAAGTTTTAAAATCTTCTTGTTTTACTCACTCTCCACTGAAGTTTTCTAACAATATTTTACTAATGAGCCATAAAATAATAATTTGATAGTTTGATAATTTGAAGCTGCACTTGCTTTAAATTTGTATTATTTAGTACAATAAACTTACTTTGAGAATCATATCTTCTACTTACAGGATAGCCCTGGGGGGAGACAGCAGCAGCAAGCACCAACAGCAAACTACAAATTACTTATTTTCATCAAATCTGGTTTGGATCAAAACACTAGAATCATCTGGAATCCTGAAGATCATATTACTGTTTTGCCATACACTTACAAACCAGTCAGATTATGATGACTTATTTCTACAATTAAAAAAAATATTATTTGATACCATAAAACACTTAAGGATTAGATTCTTGTTGGAGACCAACAAGATGTCAACATAGCAAAACAGGACACATGTAAATGGATCTAGAAGCCATGATGATTCATGTTAGTGCTAGTTTAGGGCACTCCAGAGTCTGAAAGCAGAAAGATGAAGCCCAGCCATCTCTCAAAATTATAATACACCCTGGACATTTATAGTACACAACTTAACTCTAATTAAAATACATACATCTAAATGATTGCTTTGCTGAGGCTATTGAACTTGTGTCAAAAGGCTGCTCCTTGTTCTTTTTAGAAAATCATCTTAAACTACTACTATGTTGGAAGGAACAAGCACAATAAATATCAATGGATGTCTACCAGGGTGGTTCAAATCAGGTCGCCCGGTCGCCAAACGCAACCTTCACTTTTAATATGGCCAGTAGACCTTACTGTAAAGTCGCCATGATTTCGGTTCTGTAATAAAGGCTTAAAGGGTACATCAGCACTACATGAAAGCTAAAACATAAACTATCCCACCTTGCTGTTCCGAATGTATTTGGTCATTGTATAATAATCCCTATGCGCCCAAACATCTGCATAATGCCACACTGCTATGTCCAAAATCACTGTTCTCAGGCATCTCTTCTGAGCCAACAAACATGACTTCCGCATGTACCCTCACATGTGCTCTGAAACGTACCGGCGCATGTCCAGTGAAGCGTTGTATAAGCTATATTACCTCCGTGTGGAAACACACTAGTCTGTGTGACAAACATGGTCACTCTAATTTTCCATAAGGAAGGAACTTGTACCTGCTTTTGTTTTGTGTAGTAGACAACTTTCACACTGTACATGTTTCCTTCGCATGTTGTATTTTGATGTGTTCTTATGACGAATGTTGCATTTATTGCACTTGGCCACCAGGTTGATGTGTACGTTTACAGTGGTTGTAACCACCATCCTACTGAAAACAATATGTATCCAAAACAAATACTGACTAAAAGGCTTTGTGGTTTTACCATTTCTTTTTGCTTCCTGTACTTTACCATGAATCAGGTGGAGTTGAAAGGTCACAGTATAACATCATTTCAATCAAAAGAAATAGGTTAAATATTTGTCTGAATATATCATTTCCATATACAGAGGTCAGCTCTGCTTTTATGTCATTACTGACTGATTAAATAAATAAATTACTGTAAATATACAGCGCACTGTGACAACATAAATCTTTTAGTTTGGAAAAAAAACCACCACCACCACCACCGCCAACATATATACTGTATGTACAAGGGGCCATGCATGCAGGTTTAATTTAATGTTCACCTTAGGCAATTTTGTATCTTATTGTTCATTGCAATTACCATGAATCTGCATATCAATAAGCAGGAACAGATGTCAGTTGTTATGAGTGCTTGCCCATCAGAGCCTGTTGAAAAGTGACAGATGGATGGTAATAGAACACTCAAATCCCATTATCATATGCACACAATTCTTGCTTTTTGGGTTTGACAAAGAAGTGAAGGGACAACAGCAGGATCTTTCAGTAGGTAAGGTTCTCTACCAGTGGAGTTCAAGTCTGAACAAGGAGCACAGAGGAGCTGTGAACAGTTCTTAAAGATTTATTAATGTGATATCCAATCATCTCTTGAACTACTATAGAGCAGCAAATAATTAAAGTATCATAATCTAGCCTCAACAGATGTTATTCAACTTTGTTTTATTTTTATTAGGGACACTTTTACCGGATCTACAAGAATCTTCTTGCGGTCTGTTTTTTTCCTATGATGTTTTCACTTCGTCAGCTGCAACTTTAGCTTACAGGTTGTGTCACTTCGTATTTCATACCAGAAAAAGACAAAGAGGAAATCAAAGTGCCTCTGGAAATAGGACCGATTTGAAAGGATTGATCCCAATACAACTGTGATGCGCCTCTGCATTCTGTGATCTGCTGCAACTATCATTGTGCAAAAAAATTCTCATTTGGAAAAGAAAACATCATTTTAAATATGTTGACATTGCATACTACTGTATTGATCTGTGCTATATTAACATTGCAGCAAACTAACAGTGATTTCAATCTTTATGATTGATCACAACAAAGTTATCTTATTCCAAATACTATATACAAAAAAAAAAAAAAAGGAAAATAGGTAAGCGATTTCTTTTTTTGACGTTATGCCATACTGCGGCTCCCAAACAGCGTATCAAACACTGTACCAGTGTTAATCATTAGATGGCAACACTAGAGATCTGGAGGTGCACCTAACTGGAAATTAATTACTATGGAACCTCAGGAGTGGAAGCTCTGAGGTAAAAACTGCATCACCAGCTTTGTGAGAGATCAGAGCTACATGAGGCTGTCTCATATGAATCTGATATAGCACTGAAAAATATTACAGGTGAAGTGGGATGATGGAGAAACAACAGGAATGTTGAACAGCAGCTACAGGTATTGTCATAACTAATATAAACATGAAACAAGGTCTAAAAAATGTGTGTGTGTATGTATATATATATATATATATATATATATATATATATATATATATATATATATAAAAGAACTTGTAGCTAATCATGTGAAGGTTAATACTCAAAGAGGTTTTCATTTTAGCACAGTATCGTGAAGTTAAGTATGGAATATACATGTATTTCAAATTAATTCAGCAGGAAACCATGGGGTCTGTTGTAATGGATTAAACAGTGGTGGATCTATATACAGTCTCCCTATTTTAATTCTATTACTGTTTTTTTGACAGGTGTGAATTATTTACCCACCCATTAATATTACTTCAAATATTGAAATGAGGTCCTCTGAAAATCAGGCTGATAGATTCTAGGGTGGCGGAATTAAAATCTGCCACCGTTTATAGCCTTAAATTAGATAGCATTCATTTTTCAAATCCATTTAACACCTACCATCAATTATGCCATTCTTAGGATTCATCTACCCAACTACTTCTGGAGTGGAAATATGCAGATGCTAATTCTCTCTCAGCTCCTGGTTGGCAGATTTATCTGAACACAAACCATTTTTAATTGATGAACCTAGTCATCGCCCACAACCCTCAGCTTTTTATAATAACACCAGCAACAAATATATCCCTGGGCAAGGATACAAATTACCTTTGACCAGTGTCAGTATCAGGACACAAGTATTCCACCAGTTAAAATTCAGGCTAGTGGTTTTGAAGACATACCAACTAGAGGCCAGAACTCATGCATTAGCAGGCCACCAATACCAGAACCTGTTCATTACATTATACATTATAAACACAAATACATTCACTTCAAAATGGAATCTAAATGTATTTTTATACAATATGTGCTTTTTAATACTAAAGTTAAATGAAAGTTTATCCATAACTTTAAACTAAAAATGTTCTCTACGTTTGGCATATGTATTGTATGTACATATATGCAGACATACATGTGTCTCCACTAGTCCAGTTGTTGGGGGGGATATGAAATCCCTGGGGGGATGATCATTCAGAAGGCAATTACGATCCGACTGCCCACCACAGAAATGGATTTCGAAGCTCCCTGCTGTTTCTGTAAACAGCTTCTATTTCTAACGTGAAGCTTCTTTGTGTAGTAATTTCCAAGGAGGATTTGGGATAAAAACAGCTGTCAGCACACATTCAAAACATATACAGTCCTGACATTAAAACATATGCTATATGAAGTCCAAGTACCCACATCTGAAAAGGCCAAGGTAGTCCTGTCACACTGTCTGTATGTGTGGAAGAGCCTCCCAGATCAGACTTTCTTTCTTTATTTCTGATGAACAAGGACTATAATTCAACCAGTCTTGGCTCCACTGGGAAACTACATAGGCGCTGTCATAGGCGCTTCACATGGGAATGCCTTATTTGATGTATAAGGCCTATGTATTATCTCCTTTTTAAAAATATAATACTTTAATTCCAATACTTTATTACCACTGGGCACTGCTATTGTCTGTAGTATATTTAAAATGAGAAATGACTATATCTTCTGCCTTAATTGCTTTTCCTGTCAGTTCCAAGCCCTGCGATTCTTTCCACTTCTCAGTTCATCTTTGCACCCATAATGAGCATCTGTGGTCTGTTGTGATCTTCTATCCTCAGTGTGTACAACCCAGAAACTTAAATGGAAGGTCACATAGCAAGACTGACCTTATGATAATATCCATACATCATCTGCTACAAACACAGCTTGTGATGTTCAATGTACAACTATCCCCCTTTCAGATACCATCTTTGATTCTTGATACCAAAGATTTCTTCATTAAACAAAACAAAACAAAAAAAATCAAATCACATAATTCTGCTATCTGTGGCCTAAGAATCACAGGGTCACAGAAGTAATTCTGCTTGATTAGGCCTCTACAATGTTTAGGTTTCCTATTAAAAACAGGTCACTGCTTCTTTTCTGTCATCCTTAATTATTATTTAATGAGCTTTCATTTAAAACTGCAGTTAGGAAATCAAATGTCTCACTGCAGCTGGAGTCTGGAGACACACTGTTTAGACAGCAGACAACCATCAGGATTATAAAAACTGTGAGAAGCTGGGACAAGGAAAATTCACTGAAAAATGTACAGATGCTACGTTACCTTATTGTAGCCTAAATTATATGTACACATACATACATACATACATACGATATACAAAAAAATGTAAACGTAACTATGTATGTATGTATGTATGTATCACTAACCATCACAGTACATGTACATTCATTTATGTAAATACAAATATGTTCTTTGGGTAGACCTCACAGAACTCTTCATTCCATTTATCTCTGCTTGCTAGTTAACTAATCCCCAAGCGCTGATCAGAATAAAAACAATGAGTTCAGCTTCTAGCAGTGCAACAGTGGAAATGTCACCACCTTAATATAAATCCGTAAAAATAGTAAATGTATATTTTAATATACTGTATGTTGACGTGCCATAAGAGTATGTTACAGTTTAAAATGTGTTTTATTGACAATGGGCTTTATATTTCCTGTTTCAACAAGTCATGTAAAACCACTTTTAAAGGCTTCCGGGAAAGCGCCATATTAAACAAGTAGAATAAATATGTTTTTTGATGCCGTCTGTAGAGCAAACTTACCTGTTTTCTTGCTTACCGCCCAAAAAATACTTGTGTTCATGCCCACCACTAGCTTCCTAGAATAATGACCTATTTGATATTCTAACTGACTTGCTGACCATCCATATGGGGAGGGAGAGAGAAAGCAAGAGAGCAAGGCTGGCTTATATAGCCAAATCAGCATTCCTATACCCAAAATAAACTACTACTGTACATGTAATAAGGAAATGTTTGAAGCTATGGACACTGTGGAGCTTCATTTCAATTCTATGACCTTACATTGCCACAATGAACAGAAAGGGGGAGGGTTTAATGGCTTTCGTTGGTTATAGTCAGGAGTGGTTTAGCAATAAACTTGGTGGCGTTATCACTGGACTGCAATTCTGAAGGTTGAGGGATCTGGGAAATACATTCCCTGCCTCAATATAACAGTTTTGAATGGGTAACGTGTTACCCCTGTGCATACCTAGGCCACAGAAAGAAGCACCTCGAACACATTGTGTCCTGTGAGCCTGGTGGGTAAGGAAGCACTCTCCGCATTATAGGTTTGACTTGTTCCCTAAAGCCATTTGCTACACTTCTGCCAAGGCTGTAAGGCAATAAAAGTGTCATTTTTTAAGGTTGTTAAATTACACTCACCTGCCATTTGTTGAATGCCGCCAAATGCTCCCAGGTTATTAGAAGAGGTGGCTTGCTGGAGGAGCTAAAAGCAAAAGGGAACACATTTGTATCTAAATGACACATTTTTTTCCTATCGCAGCACCCCACCTTTTGTTTTTTATGCATATTTTCATGCCACAGGGATCCTTATAAAGCTTGTATTGTCAAACTAAGAATCCCTCAGGGCAGTGCTGCAAATGCATATTCATGTCTAAGCCCTGTTCAAACCGCACACACAGGAAAACCTCACAACAACTGGTGCACTGAAACAATTAATTAATTTACAACTTTAACAACCAGGTGTTAAATCTGCTTAAACCAATATGCTGTGACTAATTAAAAACTCTCAGTAGTCTAGTGTTGCAATATTACAACTCTGTCAATCAAGGCTATTTCCCCCCCCGCGCTTACTGGAGTGTTTTTTTTTTTTTTTTTTTTTTTTTTTATTTAGAAACCCTTCAGTAACCAAAATACACCCAAATTCCAGATATCAGCCTAACCAATTACACTCCAATCTCTCTTTAGAAACAGCCAAGAAAGGTTTCATGAACAGCAAACCAGATTAAATTAAATCAAAAAACATGTGCCGAACCACTCGGCTGTCAGTAGACTACTCACTGCCAAGTACTGTGGTGTAAGCCCTCCAAGGCCAGTGAGGTTCCCCCAGGTGGCAGTATTGAGCTGCTGCATCTGTTGTGCCAGCTGCTGCTGTAAGCGTCTCTGTTCCTTATCCTTCTGAGTGTCGGCAAACTTCACCACAATTGGAGAAGAGCAACCCTGTCAGAGAATTGTGTTGAATACAGTTAGTGTGGGGGTGGGGGGGGGGGGGGTGTAAATAAAAAAGGGGTTGTATTATTATTATTATTATTATTATTATTATTATTATTATTATTAATAACAACAATGCCCCCTCAACTAACAATTTGCAGTTTATGAACCTGTACATGTATTTTTTTTTATTGTACAAATTGTTTTTGAGTTTTAATTTTATAAAAACTCAGGTTTCTAATGCTGAAAAACAGGAGTAGTTCTTTAGTTGGTTTCTAGCACTTATAAACAAACTAAAAGCAGCGTGGAATTCATAATGTTAAACACTTGACACAAAGAGATACATTATTCCCCTGATTCCCTTCACAAAGCATCCATGCCAACATCTAAACCTTACAACGCACAAGGCTGACTGCATACATTCACAACTCCATCAGCAACAGCAGGGAATCAGATTGGATGGGGGGGGGGGGGGGGGGGGGGTTGCACATTTGTCATGTGAAGGCAGCGGGGAGTAAGCAGATTGTACTAAAAGCAGCAAATGACGTAAATGCTGGCTATAAGAAGGATGCGTGGAATCATAGAACAAATGTGTACTGTGTGAGAAGGAGCCTTTTCATGCAAAAGCTTCCTTCTGGAAGTTGGCTGTTTCAGATAAAGATATTTTGCTTCACTTTAGGCAATAAATTTGGAATACTGTAGTAAACCATGAGAAATGTAAAATGTGTAACATTTCCCAAGCCAAGGCAAAATAATGCAACGCATGCTGTTTAACCTACATATTCTTGATGAGACATGTTTTCTTTCATGTTATACTTCTAGATCAGGGGTTCTCAAAACTGTGAGGCATGCCTCCCTAGGGAGGAGTGCCTGACCCTGCCACCTTGTTTGTTTTGTGGAAGATGCAGCTGTCTCCCGCTGCAAAGTACAGGCTTTTAGTTTCGAGCAATTCAGATAATAAGCAGGCCCTGGAAGCCAATAAGTCACCAGCTGGGCTGAATCTCTGCTTTAACCCCACTGTGGAAGATTTAATGCCGAGCGGCACAGAAACAAAAGTGCCAACTCTCTAAAAACTCACTACACAGACAACTAGTACATTCCCATTAAACTACCCGCAAAAAACACACCGTCAAACGCAGCCGCATTCCTTTGTTGTAAAAATGCGTAAACCAAAACACTAATAAAGTCCTCTTCACTTTTGTCTAAACGTATGTTGAACTTCATTTAGTTTCTTTAGTATTACTAAAGTTTTTAAAACATGTGTTTGAAGTTACAGATGTATGATACATTCATGTTACGGAAATAACAATTTAATGTACATCATAGACATGTCTCAGAAAACAGTAAAATGTAACTTTTAAAATGTTGTAATACATTTAAAAAATAGTATGTTCTATGCTTACTCCTTCCTTAAGTACCTCCTTCATTATGTGTACCGTACATTTATCTCCTCTCTAGCAGGGTGTAATTATTTTTTTCTTACCCAAGGGAAGCCCACTATCACAATGTCTGAGAACCCTTGTTCTAGATCATACATGCCAACAGTCCCTATATGGTCGGGACAGTCCCAATTTCCTAGCAAATGTCCTGTGTTCCGATGCATAGAAAGTCCCAATATTTACCCATAGAAAAAAAAAAATGTATTCTGCACAGTAAAGTTAGTGAAAACCACACACTGTGCTCTTCGTGCGGCTGATCACTAACTTATACAAAGGTAAGAATGCTTCATCATGTCTATTTTTACTGCAATGATGGGTTGTGTTGTGTTGAGTTCGGGGGGATACGTCTATTATATGATAATGAGTGTTTTTTACGTGACTCCTCCCATGTGTATGATGCGTTGACCCCCTTGACCGACCCCCCCCCACCGCCGGAGACAAACGTCCCGCTGAACAGTTTCCAAATTTGGCAAGTATGCTAGATGGATACTCATTGTCTGATCTGGGGATTTCTCAAAACAACTGAGCTACTCCCTCACCCCCATTTTTCACTGTAGGCACATTATTTATTAATAAGGGTGCAGCAAATCATGTAAAATTACTGCAAGTGCATTAACATGTTGGCATTTCCACTAAAGTATGCATCAGAAGGATTCAGGCCATGAAAGAATCAGAGAGCAACATTACATAAAGCATAAAAGACAGCAGAGCAACACAAGATGTTGGTTGGCAAGTTCAAGTACTAATGCAGTGGGAATGCATAATACTTGAGAATGCACTGTAAAATGCACTTTGAGATTTGTGTTTTTTTCTTTCCAGTTTGCAGTCTATGAAAAAATAAAGGCCCCTTTTGTTTATGATTTGCAGAGTTTGGGCACCTCACTAATATATCAGGAAGCTGTCATTGATTCAATTTAATGATTACAGTCATGAAGTGTTTGGGTTCTTGCCCTTATTTACTGCTGGCTTTCAGTTGCCACAAGCCTCTGCAGCAACTCATGACACAGTGGTCCATAAGTTCAAACTACAGTTGTTGTCTGGGGGAAAACCAGGGTAAATAAATGAAGCAGTCACCCACGATCATGTACTGTAACACGACACACAGTCTATCAATCAACACTTTGCAGTCTAGCTGGACAACAAAGCTTCAGAATGTTCTTCCTTTATTTAGAAAGTAACCATACCCTGAATCTTACAATAAATGTGTATTCTGAAGTGTTCGCATGTTTTGTAAATAGGGTTAATTTTAGAAATAAGAGTTCAAATGGAGATGACTTTATAGTCCCCAATTATTATTATTAAGTACAGGGTCCACATAATGTCCATGAATTATTAGTTAATCCGTGAGACAATCATCCTTTAGTGTTTTTTTTTTTTGTCTGTTTTTTTTATGACCACCTAAAGAGAACCGGCAGACCACAGATTGAGAACCACTGCTCTAGTCCAAGTGCTTGGAGTTCACTATTTCTCATTAAAGCCATGTTTACCCCTTTCACCCATATAGTTCAACCTATTATGTCTTGGACTGACTGAATATTACCTGTCTGGCAGCTGACTTCATAAATGCATCAAAGTTCATATGAGAGGATAACGAGAAAATAACCATTTTTTATATTTATGTAGCTTAAAGGGTTTTTATTCAATCCATATATATGTCATTTTATGGTCAAATGAATAAAACTATATATAAATTAATAAAGAAAACTAGTGTTCTACTCTTTTTAATACTTCTGCTATTTTGTATGTATTGATTTGTAGAAATACTGGTAGAAATACTCGATGGCACTTTCAGTACCACATGAACAAGCCGTGCATTTAGGGGTCTTTAAATTACCCCCCTCCATGTTCTCTTTTCATCTTGAACCATCAGAACCCACTGCTAGCAACATATAAATTTGGATCATACTGAAAATAATATTTTTAACCCAAACAATGTTAAGTGAGCCACAGTTGTAACATATGCATTTAAATGTCTCAAAAGGCAATTTAAACTACAATCATAAAAACCCAAACATGGGTTAAAGATAAAATGCTCATGCTAAAATGTTTAAGTCATATATTTGGAAGGTTTTATGGAAGGTTGCATCATACTTATTTCATTGTTCAAATGCTACAATTCTCGGTTAGGCCATGTTGACAGTAAATAGTACAATATACTTTACTGTGTAACCGACACGCTACCCTCTGTTTTTATGTTTAAGTCACATAGCAAGATAATGAGGAAGGAATACTCCTCTCTCATTTGTCTCTCATAGTCCCCACCCCCACCAAGTGAGGTCTACTTCTTTTTTCAGTTTAACAGGAAGGCCCGGTAGATAATGACCTCTTCCATATGCGGCCTGATGCATAATGCAAGCAATTCAGTCGTAATTACAAAAAAAAAGGATTTAGAAAACTAATTTTAAACAAAAGAAAGAAAGAAAAAAGACAGACAGACATACAACATGAATTGACCCAGTTTCATTCCAGAGAGCCTGCCAAAATTAATGCATTATTTGAGCAAATAAATCTCTGTACTCCTGAGATTCAAATTGTCTAATGACACGCACCCATTTAAGTCAGCCCTTATTAGTTGTCATTATTTCATGACATGAGGCTACCCAAGATGTATTGTATTATCATTATTTATTTTTTAATTTAGGTAGACTGAAAAAAAAAGAAATAAGACTGCTCTGAAAGAAAAAAAATGCAGTATATTAGAATGATATACATTTACTGGGAAAGGCAATTACTTTGCAGCTAATACTGTTAGTAAAAAGCAAACAAAATGACAAACACAAGCTATCTTTGGCTGATATTTTCAAGGAAATGTTCACGGTCATGTGTACTATAGAACTCAGTTGGTAGGTGTATATATAAATAATGACGATTTACTACTGTTTGTAAAGGCATTAGCATTGCAAGTTGCTATCTCAAGAAAGAATGACTTCCTATTTTCTAATGTTTCACATAGAGAGACATTCCACTATCATCAGGCAAATAATCCATCTGTGAAATATGGCTTCAACATGAATGTGTTCATTTTGATTTACATAAACTAGAAGAGCAAAACGTAAGGAACTGAAGATAATTATTTTAATTGTTTGTGAAAAAAGAAACTACAGAATATAATAGCACAGTTCATAAATATAAACATTATATTAATATACAGTTCCCCTCATTAACAGTTTTACAAGAATTCCTTTTTCAAGAGAAATATTGCCGTAAATTGAACTGAAAACTTTAGAAATGTACAGCAATGTACTGTACAGGTGTTTGGTTTCTTCACCAGCTTTAATGCCCAGTGGAAACCAATGAAGTGATCCTAAATTTTAGATAAGGTTATTTGGAATGTGCCAAAAAGGTGGTTGTAACATTTCCCTAACTGATTCCACAAAGAAGAAAACAAAGAAAGGGCAGACAATACAGTACCTCCATGGTCTGAGACTGGTGCATGGCTTTGATTGCATTCTGTGCCATTGACCTTGAAGAAAACGTGACAAACGCACAGCCTGTGGGGACAATGGGAAAGGGAGCAGGAGAGACAAAAAAAAAAAAAACAACAAGACAAAAGGGTTGGACACTTGTTAAACCAACACAGTTTACGAGAACGGCCACAAGACGACACTGTTCTCAGCAGTACATGAAAAATAAACAACAACACTAAGAATTCATTCACAGCACTGACTTGTTAATCTGCCTATTGGTTAACGGTCCAACAGGAACGTGCAAAAAGGAGCTCATTTTTGATTGTCACACACAGTCTGGGGGGTTGAAAATGCTGAGAGTTTGTTGTACAAGTTACACGTGACAAACAAGTTTCGAACAACAAATAAGCATGTATGATTTACATTTCAAGACTTGATTTATATGTAATCGTTAGGTTCTCTCTTAAACTCTTAGTTTGAATGTTTTTAACAACAGCACTTTTTTTTAGCAGAGCTAAATATCAGGAATATACAAAATAGTGGTGCTGGGAAGAGTTTGGGTAATTGAATCTCTTTTTTTGTCCATGCAGTGGGGTGCTTTACTGCCACACAACAGCTCATTAAGGCACTCTATATCTTGTTTCTATTGCTGTTGTACTGTATGTGATCTCCATAGGTTTAACTGGGACACTTCAGTTCTGACAGTAGAATACTCTTACATATAAAAAGAATTAGACATAAAAAGCATTTTAAAAACCCCAGGCTATGCAAGTAAAATGGAAACATGTTCTGATGTAACATTTATAAATTAATTATATTAGCCAATCTGACATGACTGCTCAGCCAAACATGAAGCTAATGAAACTGGTTAGATTATCAAGTCATGACTGTTTTGGCATTTTAGCAAACACCAGTGAAAGAAAGCAGTGCCCATAGATTACCTTAGAGCCATAAGCAACCTACTGAGTCTGCTCACAATACACATTACACAGTAAGAATTCTGCACAAACACCATTCACTTAACAAAAAACATCATCATCTTCTTTCAGAGGCATCTTTGTACTTTTCATCCCAAGTAAATTAAAAAGCACAGATTTTAAAACATTTACAATTTAGCTGCTGAACAAGAATGCAATAGCCAGTACTGTACATTTGGCTCTTAAGGGTCTTTTATGGACCCCAAAGCTCATTGTTTATCTCTAGATGATCCTGTTAAAGACCTCAGACTAATTAGTTTCCTAAAGAGTTCCCGAAGAGCAGATGTCAGCATCACTGCTTCTGAAAGAGCTCACATGGCTCCCTGCTTCCATCTGCTCTCTGGTAGAATCTATGACTGTGTGACAGCATCATGTTTCCTTGGTCATTGTGACTAACCACAATGCAATTTTATAGTGTCAAGGCAATGGCCAAGTACTAAATACACTCTTCCAGTTGCAAGTGACTTATCTAACCATTATGCTGTCTACCATTGGCTAAAGTCCGCAAATACTTGTAATGCTCTAATCAATAAAATATTGTTTAAAAAAAAAAAAAAAAAAAAGAATTATGGCACTACATATGTTGACCTGTTTTGAACAGGATCAACTTGGTCTGCCACATTTAAGTTTAAATGTTGGGTCTCCAAACAGTATAAACAAATACATTGTAATAAAAAGCTAGCTATTAACATAAAAAGCAATCACTAAATGACCCTTTCCAGGCTGTACCTGACCTGTAGAGTGCATTATGCTTTAATGAATATGGGTTTTGACAGGAGCTGTAAGGGTCTCTGTACACTGGTAGAAAACAGTGTCATATTTTTCCAGCAAAAGTCACATCTCATTTCTAAGGATTCGCTATAACAGTTTTTTTTTTTACTATTGTGTGAATTGTGAGCTAACCCACCGATTCTCCATAAAGCAATGCTATTTTGACGCTCAAGCAATAATACCACACAAGCTGTCAATACGTTGTTAAAGTATTTTCTGGTGAAGCTCTGCCTACGATAAGATCGCATGGTCTTGGAAATGTTACCAACACAGGGCTGGCTGACGAGCATGAACACGCATGCTTTTTGTATGGTACGGAAACCACGTTAGAAAACTGGAGTAGGGTCATTCTCCTGTTAAATAACAATACAAAACAAAGACTAACTTTTTCTGTAAGCAAGACTGAAAATAGTGTCTGAAAAAAGATAGATGGCTTAAGAGTTTAAAGTGAAACTTTAATAACCTTGTTTCAGTTTGTTCTGGGATAACAAAAGCACAAGAAAAAAGTACATCACGATTTGTTGTCACTTGACTGTAGAATGAACAGCCCTTTAATGAAAGTAGGGTAAGTCCCATGGCACAGCAGATCCACATGTGGTATGATCCACATTTTATTAATAGCAGAATCCTTCACCGGTGGACTGATTGGTATTACATTTCCATACTATGCAGTAGTGTATAATGTGTTTGTAAGGGGATTTGAACAACAGCCCTACTTGGGGGCCCCCATCTATCAGTGTCTGGCACAAGTACTGTATACCGTTCTGAAGAGCACATTTCACTGCAAGCAGAACTTCTGAAAGATCTTCGCAAGACCTCTGGGAATGCGGTTAGCTCTTGTGATCTTTTATTCAATTAAATATACATGAAGACAAAATAGTAAGGTCAGAAAGGATCAGAGACTAGAAGGGGGAATGAGACAACCAGGTATGAGGTGGTAGGAGTGTGCAAGACTAGTTATAGATAGATAGATAGATAGATAGATAGATAGATATAGATAGATAGATAGAGACATCTTTATTAAATAGGGATGATGAGAGACAGAAAGAAAGAACAAAAGAAAGAAAGAAGAGAGAGAGAGAGAGAGAGAGAGAGAGAGAGAGAGAGAGAGAGAGAGAGAGAGAGAGAGAGAGAGAGAGAGAAAACTCTTCCTGTTCACAAAGACATAAATTGTTGGTGTCTGCCCTTTTGATTTCAAGTGGACATCTTCTTAATACCAGGGGGACAGACACTACAGGGGTCAATTTTTCTTGTTTTTCTGTACAGAAGCATCCCTTTGCATCCTCAGTACAGATGAATAGCGGGTGTGTGAAAGGTTTCTCAAAGTAATTTCCTTGACAGAATCACTGGGAGGCACATAGCACTGTGAGAGAAAGGTATTTCTGAGCACATCTACAATACCTGTCATCTTAACTGAAAGAATACAAGAAGCCAGGTGTGGATATGGAGACTTTTCTGAAGAGTATCTTAAACATCTGATAACTGGTGCATTAATGGAGAAATGAACATTTCTTTCTTTCTTCTTCTTTCGATCTTTTTAAATTTTAATTTATATTTGTATTTCTTTTTTTTTGAATCTCAGAACTTTCCTTCGCAAATGCAAGCTACTGTTAAGTTTCTAATAGTTATTTTGGAAAGAAAATTGAATTGAATTGAATTGATAAATAACATTTGCTAAACATCAATTAATCAATTTTAAAGTGTTATTGCAATAGAAATAGGAAAAGTGCTACACAAACCATTGTAACTTCTTTTTATACATAAAAAAATGGGTTATAGTGGTTGCAATTGGTAAGTTATTACTATACTTTAATGCTGTTTTAAGAAATACATTTTATGCTAAATTTACAGTAAAAACGGGAATGGACAAGTAAGAATGTGGATATATTTGTATTAGGGATACTGTTGCTTATTATTCTTATCAGTCTACTCCACTTAAGTGTATGTCATTTAAGTCTATATCCTGCTTAAGTGTATTCAATTCCAAAACCATTACCAATGCTACATCATTCTATTTACCCCATTTAAGTGTAATATTATAAATGTATATTCCTGTGAATGAATACGGTTTTCAGAAAGAATATGGTAAACTGTCTGCAACATACAGTCAGCATTTAAGTAACAATTATTTCCATTTCATTCTTGAAAGTAAAGGGGTATTGTGAATGTGCATCACTGTGCATTATTTACCATGTACTGTACATTTAAATAAAATATGTCATAAACTGATGCTTCTGTGTTTTCTTATTTAAGTAAAATAATATTTTTTTGGGCTGCATTAAGTGAAGCCTCAAAGAAACAATAAACACTTAGGACTGTAGAATAATGCATTATGTTACTGGTACAGTAATATTTTATTAAATTGGGATCACAGCTCACCGACCCGCTTAAGTGTATACCCTGTTTAAGTGTATAAATATTTGTGAAAATAGGTTATAATAATAATAATATCATCTTTATTTTTATAAAGCGCCTTTCATAGTGGACCATCATCACTAAGCACTTTACAGAGGTAGGCTGTGAACTGTATATTACATGCAGAGTCACTTACAATAGGACACTGATTTAACATCTCATTCGCAGGATGGAGCACAAGGGGGTTAAGTGACTTGCTCAGGGTCACACACAGTGGAGTCAGTCAGTGGCAGAGGTGGGATTTAAACCAGTGACCTTCTGGTTACAAGCACTGGACTTTAACCACTGGATCACACTGCCTCCTAAGCGGGTTAGACTGTATTACGTACAACTTAAAAGTCAGACAATGTATTATAGTAACCCTGAATGTAACACAGATTGCTTCAATTAGCAGCTGCAGAAAGAAACAGAGAGGCTGCAGACTGACCTCGGCTGAGCCCGTCGGGGCCCCGCAGAATTCTGCACTCTTCGATTTGACCGAGCTGGGAAAACATCACCCTGATATCGTTCTCATTACACTTCTTCGAAACCATTCCTATGAACAATTTTCTGTCTTCCACGGCTAGAAGATAAAAAACAATGAATGATTAAAAGGCCATTTCATCTTCTCCCTGTGATCAATGTCTCATTACCACATCAAGCCAGGTTTCAGCACATCAGTCTGGCAGGATCCCTACTGAACACAGGACCAGCCCTCCGGGCCTGCATTTTTATGTATGAAACACTCGTAATTTCTCCTCTCAGTTTTTATGTCTGAAATCTAAAAAATTTGATTCCACCCCGTCTAAAAGAGACCTGGAAGTTAAACATTAAAAGACAGACTGTATTCTGGAGTTCAAATACTATGCTTCCTTTAAAAATGACCCCTTTCCACTACATCCAGGACTATATTATGAACTAGAATGGATTTGACAGAACAAAATTCTCTGTAAAACATCCTTAACACATTTATCCACTTAGTATTAAAAACATTCACTTTAACTAGATGTGAAGCTAGAGAGACAAAATAAATGTATCATTGTCCATCATTAACCTACCAGGGTTGTTACAATATTGGGCTGTGAGGAGTAATATACTGTATGAAAAAGAAAATCTTCTTTGCGAGTGAATAGTGAGTTAGACTAACCTAGACCAACCTAGGCTATTCTACATGTATTTATTAAAATTAATTTGTTTATACTGTACAGTTGCAACAAACCATTTAATTACATATTTTCAGTAGCAACAATAATCATTTCAATCATGCAATTTAACAATAGGAACATAGGAATACCACTGTGGCACACATGTGAATAGTATTTTATTGCACACTTGGGAGCACTTTACCCTTGCAGTTATCACCTAATGGTGAGACCCTATTTTTCATTATGCATCTACAGTGCTCCCTCACTAAACGGGTGAGGGGGTGGGGGGCGCCGCGGGACCCAACAACACACATCTGACTAAAATACAAAATAAAATAACTCCCACTCTATAATGCACATATAGTGAAGCAAAAATGTAACTTTCTGTGAATTAACCATGCATAAAGCACCATGTAATCAACGCTATATTTTTTACAAAAAAATAACAAAAAACAAACAAACAAACAAAAAAAAGATAACATTCCCACGCGTGGATCATTTTAATTAGCAGTTTTTAAACTATAAACAGTCTGGCTAAACCGCGGTCGGGAGTTCAGCTCGAAGCTACAGACAAGCAAACCAAGTGTGAGAAGGGAAAAAAGTAAATACATTAAGAAAGATAACCACGTAATAGACCTAATATTTATTTAGTTATAAAACGAATGCTCAGTAAGATTTCTGTGTTATAAAGTGCCAGCACAGCTTTTCTTCAGTTCAGATACTGTATCAAAAGGGAGAGACAGAAACGGAAGTTAGACTAAGTTGTTTACAGTTTGAACAACACCGGTACTGTATTTAAGAACATAACAAAGTTTACAAATGAGAGGAGGCCATTCTGCCCATCTTGCTTGTTTGGTTGTTAGTAGCTTATTGATCCCAGAATCTCATCAAGCAGCTTCTTGAAGGATCCCAGAATCTCATCAAGCAGCTTCTTGAAGGATCCCAGGGTGTAGAAATATTGCATGAATCACTAGAGTAGGAGTGTTATATCCGAGGCGCGCTATAATCGAGAGCCTTATAGCAGGGGAGCACTGTATTAAAAGATCTGCTATAATTTTATACAATAGATGACATCTTCCCTTGTCCCCCAGTTTCTTTTAGATTTGTTCCCTAGTGTAACCTTAATAAGTGCTTCTAAATTCAGAAAAGAAAAAAACAAAACAAAAAAACTGATTGACACCATAACTTGATTTTCCAGTGATTGAAGTGCTTAATAAAGTGCAGATGCAGTCCTGTGGATATGTGCCCCGAACACTCAATGTGATGCTAATCCAATTCATTGTTAATGAGAAGACTGTCAGACTTTACTGTGAGGCTAAAAGAGAAGTCAGTTCCACTCTGGGAAATCAATTGCACAGTTTTTATTTTGTTTTATTAAGTGTTTTAAATAATCATGATCAGGACGTTATTGAGAAGGCTACTGTATTTTAAACCCTTTTATAAATATATCATGCTTGAGAAAGCGTAAAGGGTCTCTACTTCAAATTTAGGAGCAATCTGCAGATACTAATAAACAAGATATTATGTTTTAAGACATTTAGATTCAACACAGGACCTAAACAGCTTCTGCAATGGCTACCAACACATTTGTCTTATGTGGAGTAAAATCTAGAGATACTTTTTTTTAAGTGCAAGTTTATAAATGAAGTACAAAACAACACTGAAAAAAAAAATCCAAGCATTTTAATGTGTACTGTTACTTAGAAGATTTTCTTCTCTGGTATATTTTGTTATTTTAATCTGGTAAACATTGTGTACTTCAGAGTGATAGTTGCACGACTGAGAAATGTTAGTGGATAACTGGAGTTACCTAGCTGGCTAACAGATGGCCACTCCAAGTTTAAAATTAGATCCACTTAATCAAACTTGGATCCAATTCTCTTCAGACCTTGAGTTTATCTGACCAAGTTTAACAAAACTCTTGGATTACCTTTACTAAATTTAGTTTTTCTTCTACCTGTTTGCATTGTATCTTATTTTATTATGTTTTTTTTTAAATCAATGCCTTTTTAACATTCTTAATCATAAACAGCCAAGGTATCTAGAAGCATGATTTCAGTAAATGCGTTTCTGTTGCACGGGCAATCACTCTGCTCTTTCTACATTCAACACCTTTAAATGTCTGTGAAAGACTACATTTAAAATGGTTTTCTTTGTAGCAACCCTCAGGCCAGGTAAAATTGCCCACAAGTGCAAACAGACCATAGCAGCCCATCAAGCTGTGAACATGAAGCACTTATTGGTCAAAATATGTTCTTTAGCAGCAACTCAGTTACACACACACACACACACTTAACACCTATCCTTGAGAACATGATTGCAGTCAACATATATTGGGTTACCTGGTTGACAAGTGGGTGAGCACAAACAGTAATCATTAACGGCTGGTTCCACAGACCCCAATTACAAATGTGTGTTGACTACCTGATGTTAAGGTAATCCCTTAATTCGTTCTAAGTTTGTGAAACCAGCTGTTTGTGTTTAAATTGAAAAAACAGTCGTTTCAAATAAATCAGAAATGACTTTTTTTTTTTTTTAAACTAAATCTTCAGGACTTGGAAAAGCTATTACAAAATAACAAAACATTTGTTACTAAGATGTTCCTCTTATTGAATCCTATGAAATTAATATGAATGTGAGGCCATTGTTAACATGTCGTTTTAAGTTTTGTCAAGAATGTATTGGCTGTTCAATCGATTAAATTAAGTCACAAAGATAAGTACCAGTTGTCACTGATGTTGTGCTGGTTTTCAATGTTAATTTTAATTTGGTAACACCCTAGTGTACAATCTGTCAAAGTCACACCTGTATCCAACGCTGGCTGACTTAATTAACACATTTCCTATGTGTTAATGCTAACATATGGCATTTAATTATAGCTTCTTATTTCAACTTCCAATATATATATATATATATATATATATATATATATATATATATATATATATATATATATATATAAAATAAAACTTTCAGTAACACATTGTCAATTACATTACAAGTAAGTTTGTGCTAACTTTCAGCATAAAGTCATAAAAAATGTGCAAGGTTAGTGTTCTATAGGGTTGCTGTTGTACCTAATTGCTCATTATTTCTGTGGTGATGGATTTTTATAGAAAGGCTATTATTCTGAGAGGTATCCTACGTCATCATTGAAAAGCTACCTTCTGTCAAACATATCTTCAACATCTGATGCATTATAACCACAGATTGTCACAGTCTTCTAGTTAGATATGGCATTAAGCAACTCTATACTCCGTACACCAGGGAAAGCCACACTAATTGCTGGTTGGCATTTCAAAAACTTTGCAGTCTTAAAATGCAGCTATTACTATGAAAGTATTTACCAGTCTCGTCGCAAGTATTTGTGCATGCAAATACAAGTATTGCTTTGGACTTAATGTAGTGTTGTCAACCTTCAGCTATTTGACATTAAGAAAATATATATATATATATATATATATATATATATTTTAATGTAATAAAATGCACATTCATTTTATGAAATAAAGTGTACTTACCATTAGATTTTTCACTATCTGCAGGTTTCATTTGAATGGGATGATGCATCTAAAAAAAAAAACAAAAAAAAACACAAGAGTGAAGAATAAACCTCATTCAAAATAGATGTAATTTATCCTAAAAGCACCATTTTAATCTGGATCCATAGAGTACAAGCGAACTACAGAATTAAAACGGAATAGGCATTTAAAAGGAAACTGTTTTTGGTATAAACTTTAAAACAGTGGTTCTCAACTGGTGGGGCGCACAAACCTTCGAGGGAGGGCACGCTGAGTGTTCGAATAATAGTCATTTAGTTATAATAAAATGTTCAAAATAACATTTACACAAGTATTTTACAAACTCACAAACATTTTAAAATTATTTTTATGTTCAGTTTTACCTATGATACCATCTGGGAAACAGCGCTTAATAAAGCAGAGACCCAATCACAGGTAATTTTGGGTTTAAAAATCAGTTCCAAGTTAAACAAAATGCTAAGTTTGGGCGTGATTTTAAAAAAAAGGGTTGATAACCGCTGCTTTAATACAGCTTCAAAAACTCTTGCGACTCTGTGATAAAGCCAATAACCTTTCACACCACATTCAATAAAATGAGAAATGCATGTATTTTTTTTCTCATCAGCAGAGCTTAGACAACAATGAAAATCTGTGATGCTTAATGTAACCAGAATAAAAATGTACGAATGAAATGCACCTATTTCTTTCAGCCTGCGACCACCTGCAATCTATCTTAATGACTCACAGCCACCTCATCTAAAAAGCTTTCTGCGTCCTTGGTGTTGGCTGCCTCTGAATACAGGACACAGCTCATTAAAACCAGAATTCATTCACAGCTCCAAGGAGCATGGTAACCCTCTGGTTATAAAAAAAATAAAGGCTTTTATTTTAAAAACAAGGTCTTCAGTAAAAATATCTGGAGCCTGTGGCCAACTTCAAGGGAGTTGTATGAAACTTGTTAATGTCTAACTGAATTAAACATTAAATGCTGTCTGATTCTGTAAACCTGTAAAATCCAAGTTTCTTCCCCCGCAATCATAAATGCTAATAATCCTTTTAGAATTGAAATGAACTCCTGAACTTGGATTCCCCTAACTGTCCTCTGGTGTAATCTTACTAATTGGTCTCTGGCACCTTTCCCTGGTCTAAAGTATGTCATCCTTCATGGAAAATGGATGATGTCAATTGTCCATGAATGACAGCCGCATTAATAATGCAGAAGTACTATTTGTGTCAGCAGGCACACAAGACATATTGGGGTAGATTTTCAAAGGTGACTAAAGGCTTTAGACAGGTTTAACTCAGCTTTTTAGACATTTGGACGGGGGTCTAGTCTAAGAGTGATTTTCTAAAGGGTCTAAATTCCCACGTTCATGTCCTTAGACGCCCTGCCCCGTCTATCGGCATTGAGTCGGGTTTTAGCTCATTACCATATTTACATGCAATTTTCAAACATTTAGACTCTGTCTAAACAGTCATTTAGTCGTCTAAAGTTAGACCTGGACCAATGGTGTGTAGAGCACGTCTATGAAAAGGTGCCTGCTGCTGTCACTTGCAAGAACACAGTGGAAAGCAGAGAGTGGAAAGAGATGAGAGTTGACGAGAGAGAGACAGGTGTGTTGTAATGTTTGTGAACATTATTTACATTTATCTTAAACAAATATCAAGTCAGAATCATGTATTGATTGCTGAAAAAGAATTCAGTTTGTGTGTATATAGTTCATCCCTTACAAAAACATTCTATAGTATTACTATAAGATCCTATAGGATTTCTATAGTGCCCTATAATATTCCTATAATATCCTATAGTATTTGTATAGTATTTCTGTTTGTACTACTTCGTTCTGTAGTGTTGTATAATATTTACTTTATAATTCTATTAGTATTTCTCTATAGTATGTCCCAATTAACTACATTTTACTATAAGATTCCTATAGTAAAACTATAGAATTCTTGTCATAAGGGATTATACGTTAATTGATGCTCCCCAAATTCGCATTTTCTGTGTTCTCAGCATTTCATCACATTCGTTTTTGGAGTTTACCCAAAATTACAATCATGTTTTTATTACAGGAAATAAACGTGGACAAATCAGAACAGTACCATATTGATAATGAGATCAATAAGCACGAAAAAGTCCTCAAGTAAAGTCTGAGTAATAAAAGACATTCAAAAGGTTTTAAGTAAATGATCAAGCAGTATTTATGTATTGCTACGGGGTACGCATACCAAAAAGTGTTAATTCAAATTAAGTTCCACTACAACACAAAATGCTTTTTTTTTTTTTTTTTAATACATGGAGAGAGAGTATCATAAATGAAAAGGTGAGATATTTACCTTATAACAAAGTCATCTCAATTAAGAGTCATTACTAAATTAAAAACAAATCCCATATTTTTTTTTTCTGAGGCTGCATCTGGCTACCTTTTAAGCAGAGCATTTGCCTTTCATCTGATGCTTTTATTTTGACTGTAGTAGGTTAGTCAGTTTCCTTTCCTTCTGCAGCAGGAGAGGCGGGCCCTGCAGTTTGAGTTGCAACATCTAAAACCTAGACGAAACGCATCACTTCCTGTTGATCTGCATACATTGCAATATTCAAAAGTAATTTACATAGACAGCTAGCTGACTAACGTCTAAATATTTGAAAATCACTCCCTTCTCTTGACGTCTAACTCCGATGCTAACCTACCAGAGAGGTTGGGTGTCGATGCCATGAATAGTAAACTTAGACGTCGACGAACGTCATTCATCCAAGTCATTTTTGAAAATCTCGATATACGTATCTTTAGACAAATGTGTGTGTATTTCCAAGTTTGGACCAGTTCAGTATCCAAGCCAGTGTTACATTTTGGCTAAAGTCCAAGCTTCTCGACGTTCTTTCTTTCCCGAATCCGAATTACTGACCAGTCACAAAGAACTGCGAGATAACACTTAAGCTCAGAATCTTGGCCTGCTGTATCAGTTCATCACTTAAACTAGTTGCATTTGTCTCCCTTGGGTGGTTGAACCCTTTTCAGCACAACTATCTAAAGATAAAAGCCTGACAAGCCGTAATATACAGCACTCTATCTGCAAGCGTCAATAAAAATAAAAGACTGATGACAATAAGCTGGCAAACTGCTGCCAATTCATATTTTATAAATAATATTAAAACCCTTGGTTCACCTCTTCCTTCTCCTTTAACAAATTAACTGAGTTACATTTTAAAGAGTATTTGCTATAGCATTTGGGCTTTGTTCCTGCAATTACACACTTAATTAAAATGACTTGTATAACCAGGACTGTAATAATATTACTCTGAGTTTGCTTTGTAAGGCTCCAATAATAAAATGGGCTCTGACCATATTTACCATAGGCTTGATATTCAAAGCTGCATAGAGAATATTACCTCCAGGAAATAAATAAATAAAACATATATGAATTGAACAGTACAAATTGCAATTTCCTGTCATTTCATTTTTACCAAGATCTAAAGTTCATAAAGCAAACGGTCAATTTAAACAGACTATACATATTTACCACCAACTCCAATCCAGTCACTTGAAATCAGTAATTCACTATACACAGAAAAAAGTGTTAAAAATGGTTAAACCTGGGCAACTAATTCAATAGTACTCCCCCTATTTCTCATTGCTGACAATTTATCATTAATCAGCAGTGTGGAGTAGTGGTTAGGGCTCTGGACTCTTGACCAGAGGTTCGTGGGTTCAATCCCTGGTGGGAGACACTGCTGCTGTACCCTTGAGCAAGGTACTTTACCTAGATTGCTCCAGTAAAAACCCAACTGTATAAATGGGTAATTGTATGTAAAAATAATGTGATATCTTTTAAGTCGCCCTGGATAAAGGGCGTCTGCTAAGAAATACATAATAATAATAATAATAATAATAATAATAATAATAATAATAATAATAATAATAATCTTCAGACAGCTGCTGACGACTTAGAATTCCAGCAATGACTTACATATCAGTCCTTTCAAAGACTCCTTCTGCCATATATATATATATATATATATATATATTTTTTATCAGAACTGTTTCCGCTCCCCTATAACGTGTTTCAAAAGTTTTTAAGTTAAACTATTTTTTCTGATGCTGTATTATTACAGTCAAGTGCAAAAAGCCTTGATATTTATAGGCATGGTTATCTGACTTTGAACTATTTTGTCATAGTTGTCATCTATACCCCTGAACTTATTTATTTTTTGTAGAAAATGAAATCTGTCTCTTGACGACACTGTTACAGTTTGAGGACATCAGATAGATCTGTTTAGAAATATTTTTCTTCACTGGATTCCCTGTTGGTTCAGTGGAACCTCTGATCAACATTAGCACAAAGCTGCGTGGCTGTGTGGCTGCCTGGCTGAGTTGGTCTCTATATCTAACAAGGAGAGGATATCTAAATAGTGTTTTTCTAACCTTTAATTAAATGTAAAACATAAAAAATATTCTGAACAAAAACTCCAACAGCTTTTCATTTTCTCCCTTTGTATTTAAGCCTGTGAACCTCGCTAATTTAGGCAGGGTCCGAGGTGTATATTAGTTTTGAACTTGGACACCTTGATAAATGCAACACGGCACCCTGCAATGGTTCTTATAGGGATTTGCATTACTACTTTGAGTAGTGACTGATTGATCATGTCTGACCCATTTTTCTTTCAAAAGGAGAGAGAAAAGAAGCCCTGGGAGTAACAGAAGAAAATGACTAAGGCCAAAGCAATGTTCACAGCTAGAGGGTACTTTAAAAGGACATGTCCTAGATCGGCTCCTCTTCCCAAAATCTAAAATATACAGTGTGACAGCAGGCTTTCTGAGAGTTACTGTAAGGGGGCAAAACAAAGACTGCAAAAGCATTCCTGAACTATATAAATTTACCTAGCATGGTAAAAAAAAAGCCCTAAAATATTTTAAAAAATTGTATGTATTCATTAAACACATGGAGACACAGTACTGTATATACAACATGGCTTTTTACAGTTCAATGTTTTTTTTATTATTTATTTTGCATCATAATTTAGTTTTTTATGTTTATAATGTAACCACATTTTCATGTTAATCTTCACATCATAGCAGTAGTAAAAGAGCTACCATTTGCCACTTACTGTGTCTCATCTTAAATATTTCAGTGAAATATACAGTAAAAGCAGAAATGATTACCTTGGTCAAATGGAAATTTACAGGTCCTAGTTGTAATAATGAACATGCAGGACTCCCATGTGTAACTTGTCAAGCCAACAAGCTTGGAAAGCATTGCTCCTAATTGAAGCAAATTGGCAGAAACAAGATGAATATGACACAATTGCTTCTTCCTTTTGTGCCAGTCCAAATGAACCCTGGGAAATCCTTCTGCTTGCAGTTTTACTACCCAGAAAACATGTTTGTGTTGAGCATGGCCAATATTTAGGTTTACACTGTGGTTTTTAAAATCTATTCTGTTTAAACATATTCCTGGTATGGCAGTTTGTCTCTGGTCTCTATGAGAAAGAAGGGTTTAACGTAAGTAATAGCTATTTGTAGTGTTCTACCCTTTACTGCATGTGCTCAAGCCATTACTCTCAGATCTATAGACGGCAGTCTATTAAAATTGACCTTCAATTATTTTCATAGTCCTTTAACATCATTTAATTAATACTTATAAATAGGATCCTACTTAAATCGTTGTAAATTAAAAAAAGTTCCGGCTCAGTTGCGGACAAAGTAAGACAAATTGCGGGAAAGTAATAATAGTTCTTTAATAACTGCTTTAATTTACAAAATCCAAATGGTATTTTTTTTTTTTTTTTTTTTTAATTAAAACACAAAAAAAACAATGAGCTGAAATTATAAAAACACAAGCATTATTTTGCATGCCAAATGTATTTACATGCCAAATAATGTATTTGCATAACCAGAAATGTTTTTACTGTGACTAAGCTTTCATACAAATAAACAGAAAAAAAATGTCTATAGTCTCACCAGTACATTTTAAAAGGAATTATAGTTGTAACAAAAATTCTGGACAAAATCGAGTCCAGTTATCTTTAGACCTTTACATTCTAGAAGCATCGAAGGGTAGTGCAGAACACCCACTGACAGTCCTCTCAGTCATGCCCTGTTGTTGCAATGTGAAGATGTCCATACCAAGACGCTGCATGTTAGACATCTAAACAATTAGGCAAGACCGATAGGGATTGCTTTGCTGTCTCTGCTAACTCTGCTGCTTTGCTGTCTCTGGAAACCACTGTAGAACTACAGATGAATCCCAAAATTACCCAAGATCATTTACTTCACATTCACAAGCAAAATGTTTGTATTGGGCAAGCTGTGTTGGGGATCGCATCCACAGGTAGTGCCTTTTCTGATAGTGTATTCACCTGTTTCACACAAATACTCAAACTGCCTTCATAAATGCCAATCTGGGCTGCATGAACCTTAGTCCCCATCTAGCTGGTCCCCTAACATTCCCTGCACTGTTGCTGTAGTATTCCATACATTTGTTTACTGTTTTCTTGAAAGCTCCCTGTAGAAATGCATTCCAATCTGCATCCTCAGTATGCTTTTCTTTTGCATTGTTGTCTGCCCAGTGAAACAAATCAATTACAATGTTGTACGCTTCATGGATAAAAGCAGAACACAACTCGAAAGATTAGATCATTTTCATCACTGGTTTGGCATGCTGAGCAATGAATTCAGTGTCAAGTACGTGTTGCTTAAAAGCAAGATTGAAGTGGCCAGTACTTGTTTTTCAGGTGAAATCTTCATTTCACTTTCAATGAACTTGCTGTATACATTAACATGCTCAGCGCGATATAGAACTGCTTGAAACCACGAATTCCATCACGTCACCACAGAGGCACTTGATCGCGACTGGTCTCCTGTTTTTCTGCAAGAAAAGCTTTGAAGTGTTTTTTGTGAGCTGGTTAGCGTTCGAACATTTTTTTTATTGCAGCAGCGAATTTGTCAAAAAAAAAGTATAGGCCACTGATTGCTAGCCAGACTTACAATGCGTGCACTGCACGTTCTATGCAGTGAATCAGGAAGTAGACCACATAGTGCTTCATTATATGTCCAAGTACACAGTATGTTGGATCCATAGCCACATTTCGAGCATCATGACCCTTATTGCTGTGATTAAACATGGATACAACAGTTGACTGGCGTTTTGTTTTTAATATCAGCTCAGTCTCCGTTTGGCATTTTTATGTCTATCTATATTAAATGAACACCACTTACGTGTGTGGTGCAATGTGACATTGCAGGTTGTGCAGAACAATTTTCCACCATCGGCATGTCATTCTTTGGGATACTCTGCTAAGCACGATCAAAGCACTGATATGTTTAGCAGTTTTTTCAGTCTTTAGCGTTCAGCATTTTGCTTGAACTCGTGCTATACAGTACTGTAATGGCATATGTGGTCAAGCTAGTGTTCCCTAGCAACATGTAAAGGATACCAGCGCGAAATCTGACATGTACCTTACTGCTCTGATTAAGAAGGTAAGTCAGGGAAAATAAATCAGGCTACACTGCAAATTCCAGCAGCGAGATATATATATATATATATATATATATAGATATATATATATATATAGATATATATATATATATATATATATATATATATATATATATATATATATATATATATCACACACATACTTACAGTGTTCGCGCTAGGCCGCGCCATTGCGCCAACGCCCCCCTGAAATAAAAAATGTCCCGCTGAAATTCTCAACGCGCCCGTGTGTCCCCCTTCCCAGACCAGACGCAATACCAATACGCAGTAAATTAATGCATTTTGTATTAACATGACATGTGTGACGACAGGCTGATCTTTTTTACTTGTTTGTTTACACTTGCGTTTTCATAAACTCCGGTGTTTTTATTCTCCAGTCCAGTAGAATGCGCTCGCACCCTCCCTGGTTAGTCAGTTTCACAGTAAAGCCTGGACGAGAACGTCAGGCTTGTTAACAACATGGCCCGGCGCAAATATAACCTTGTATCCCTGTTACACCCAACCATTATTTCTGGAAGAATAAGTAATCAGCTTCGGTCGTGACTTTTGAAATGCAGGCTATTATATTTGTGCTTAAAAATACTGTGTGCTGTAGATTTGCGAAACGAAAACCGCATCATTGACTAAAAAAAAAAAAAAAAAGTAGCTACGTTAACATTATAAAATATGTGAAATTTGTAATATATATATATATATATATATATATATATATATATATATATATATATATATATATATATATATATATATATATATATATATATATTATATATATAAATACACACACACACACACACACACACAGTGTATGTGATTTTATACAGCACTGTATATACATCTTGCACTGAGAAAACACCACTGGAATCAGAATAAAGGAAATTATTATGTAATACAGTTCACGTGCAGTCACGGTTTTGGTAAGTAGCATTTTCAAAACCATATCATTATGTGCAGTATTAAAATAAGTTTAAAAATATAGCAAATCCACAAAACCAACGAAATGTATTGTATATTTGACATTTTATTTTTAGTGTTCTGTGTAACACGGGCCATCGTTTAACCTTGAAAAAATTTTTATACAGTACCTGAAGCAGATGTACGCGTTTATCATATCAACAACACCAATGTGTGTTGTAAAAATAAAGCAACAATTGCTTTGAAAGCTGTCCAAAATATTTACTTGGGGGCTAAGAATTAAAAATGTAAACAAAAAAAAAAAATGCAATTTTTATATGGAAATTGTCCAAATAAAGGGGAAGCTGGAAGGTAAGAACTTACCAGTCAGGACAATGGCATTTAAATACTACTACTATTAAACTGTACAGTAATGTGGTTTCTTCTAGCAGTTTTCAAACTGGGGTACACGTACCCCTGGGGGTACGTGAGAAAAATTCTGAAATGTCAGACAACGCATTTTATTTAGTACCACTTGCCAATCTATTGCAATCTTTTATCATGTAATCAACGTTTAGTCGCTAACACCAGACTGACTAGCAGTGCACACATGACTAATTTACATATTAAATATGTACGTTTTAAATAAGTCCTGTTGTTTAAATGTCATATAAACAGTTGGTCTGTCTGGGATAAAAAAAAAAATTACATATTTTAAAAAACTAAAAGTCTAGTCTTTAACTCATTTTATTTCCTGTGTGCGTTCGTGCCTGTAAATCGATATTTGTTTTTTTCAAAATACAGAATGTATGGCCAGTCAGAAACCAAGGTATTGCCATGCGGTCTAGTATTGCCATGCGTTACGTCTGGTGTGAGAGTTTTAAGTTTTCAATCCAGTGAAAAAATATGGATTGTTGGCTCAAAACTAGAACATTACTGGCAAAGGGCGATCAAGACAAAATACCATTAGAGATTAAAATCGCCAAAAATGTCTTGCGACTGAAGCTCTCTCCAATTTCCCTGCCATCATCAGTGATTTGTGTGATAACAAGCAGGGACATCCATCACATACTAGGTAAGCGTTTTATTATTGTTTTTTAATTAGCATCAGTACTGTACGTTTTAAATCACCAAGAATTTAAAAATGCCAATAATATGTTTTCGTAATGAGGTCAGCTGTAGAGATGCATGGACAGTGAACTTTTCTTTGCCTTCTTTTCTGTAATTTTATTATCAATAAAAACACATGATTGCCATTTGCTATCATGTAATAGTCCTATGCTATTTCTGAGTGATTTGAGGCTAGCACGGAGGCTTTGTTGATTGTAATTAATTAATATTTACAATAAAATGATCATGTTTCCAAAAACTAGAAACCTGTCTGAAGGACTATTTTTAGCTAAAAGTAAATACAATATATATTTTTTCTTTTATAATACTGTAACTTTTATAATTGTATCCATCACACACTCCAAGGCTTGTGCGTTTTGTTGTACCCTGTTATTGTACAGACCTTTTTTCTGTTTTCATTTTATGACTCTCTCAGTGGACTACATTTTTTGGAAAGGGGTACACAGCTTAAAAAGATTGAAAACCCCTGTTCTAATGTGATTTGGTACAATTAATATCCTCTACTCAGTGATACACCGGCATCACTGCGACACATTTCCCAATATTGTCCCCAAAAGTGACAGTGAGTATTGTAGAGACAACTTGGTTGTAATCTACAGCTTTACAGTTGTATTTTTTATTCAGAAACAAAAGGTCAGTAAACTCTGCTGGCATATTTAAAAACAAACAAAAATAAGAAACGGTGGTTGGTTCTGAATCAAACATATTGACCCCCCCCCCCCCTCACTGAAGAAAATGTCCCCCTAAAATTTTGAGAGGGGGCTACATTGACCCTCAGTCTGTAAGTTCTGGAGCAAACACTGTATATATATACACACACACACACACACACACACTACTGGTCAAAAGTTTTAGAACACCTCCATTTTTCCAGTTTTTATTGAAATTTACGCAGTTTAATGTCTCAATGTACTCTGAAATTAAAGCATAGAACAAATAAATAATTGGAGATAAAAAAGAAATCATGGAATCGTTTTGTTTAACAAAATTTAATCTAAATTTTTGACTCAAAGTAGCCACCTTTTGCAGATATAACAGCCGAACACACTCGTGGCATTCTTTCTACAATGGAAATCAAATATTGTTCGGAAAGTTCTTCCCAACACTGTTGCAGTTGTTCCACAAATGTGTTGCACTTGTAGGTTGCTTTGCTTTCACCCTTCTGTCCAGTTCATCCCAAACCAGCTCGATGGGGTTTAAGTCTGGAGACTGTGCTGGCCATTCCATGATTTGAAGCCTACCGTCTTGTTCTTTTCTTCTAAGGTAGTTCTGACATAGCCTGGAGGTATGTTTTGGGTCATTATCTTGCTGTAGGATGAACCCCTGACCAACTAGGCGTACACCAGAGGGTATTGCATGGCGTTGCAAAATGCTGTGGTAGCAGTTTTGGTTCAGGGTGCCACTCACTCTGTGCAAGTCGCCGACTCTGGATCCAGCAAAAGAGCCCCAGACCATCCTCCATGTTTGACAGTTGGTGTCACACACCGAGGAACCATCCTTTCGCCTACTCGACGGCGTACAAAAACCCTGCGTGATGAACCGTAGATTTCAAATTTTGATTCTTCCAGTCTTCAGTAGTCCACTGGCGGTGCTTCATGGCCCAGGCAAGCCTCTTTTTCTTATTTTGCCATCTTAGCAATGGCTTTCTTACTGCCACTCGACCTGTCAAACCTGCAGCTCGAAGTCTTCTCTTCACAGTTGAAACTGAGACTTGCTTACTTCGACCAGTGTTAAGCTGTGCTTGAAGCTGTTGTCCTGTGAGCCGCCTATCACGCAAGCTGCTGACTCTCAGAAACTTTTCTTCTGATTCTGTTGTGGCTTTGGTCAGACCTCTTCCTGTCAGAGTTTCTCCCAGTTTCCAAGTGCCTTTTGATGGTGTAGGAAACTGTACTCACTGACACCTTGGCTTTCTTTGCAATTTCTCTAAAGGAAAGACCTACACTTTTAAGGGTTATAATGGTCTGTCTGTCTTCCTTTGTTAATTGCCTTTTTCTCGCCATTATGAGAGCAATATACTATTTCCTGCAGTACAATACTGTCCAAATAATGCTTAAGAGGGTGTAGTAACAGTCTGTTCCAACACTGCTTTTATACAGACAGAGACTTTGTAAGTAATCAACAAAAGTTGGGACACCTGTAGGAATTGTTAGCATCAACTTTCAAGGCTTAATTTACTATATATATATATATATATATATATATATATATATATATATATATATATATATATATATATATATATATATATAATATTATATTTGTAATTAATTTAGAACAATTTGTAGATTTTATTTTTCACTTTGACATTATTGACTTTTTTTGTGTTGATCAGTAGCAAAAACTCCTAATGAAATCCATTTTGATTCCATGTTGTAACACAATAAAATGTGGAAAAGTCCAAGGGGGGGTGAATACTTTTGAGAGCAACTGTATAGATAGATAGATAGATGGATAGTTTTTGTTATTGTAGCCGATAATGCACACCACTATTCATACTTGAATTTCTTCCAGTACAGAATTTAATGTTTGGTGTGGCATGCTTACTAATGACGTAAGAACACTGAGACAGTCATTTCTCTTGCAGTACTGTGTAGCGTGCGATCAACCTGCAGTAAATGTGTCTCAGCGGTGTTTGGAATTTAAAAAAATACATCTGAAGACAGCAATAGGATAGCTGAGTTGTGTTCAGCAGAACAGACTTGATGCTACAATGAATTTTGAAGGTTGAATCCTAAATAACATTGATGGTTTAAGTTATTATTATTATTATTATTATTATTATTATTATTATTATTATTATTACAGAATGTACTTAAATTACTTAATTTACCTTTTGTTGATCTTGATTAATCTGTATTGGTTGCAGGTGAATTCGGCAGCATTTTGAAGCAGAAATGGATTACTGTGCTGTCTTTTCAAGTTTGACTGAATTTTGTGGTTAAGTTAACAATTTAAGCTGTGCTGCTGAAAAATAATAAAAAGCTGACACTGCGTACCTACTGTACAGTAGGTAGAAGTTGTAATACGCAATCGTTGTCAGCAAGTGGCTATAAAAGTTAATGTCAGATTATATATTTTTTCTACAGAAGTGTTTTTACAAGTACAAAACGTTATTTTTGTGTGACAATGTTGACAATATAATACCAAGTTATTCTTTGTATTCATTTTCTGAATAAATGCATCAAGTAAACAATAACTGTTCATATTGGTCATAAATGCAACAAACAAACAACATCTGTTCATTTTGTTACATCTATAAAATTATAAAATTGTTTAAATATAGGCCCTAAGTCTTGTTCTAATAGTTTACAATAGCTTACCTGCACTGTCTATTATTAATGGTATCCAATCAGTATTGGCCGATATGGGATCAGGTCGTCCTCCCAAACTGAGCAGCCGGGCAAGCAAGAAACTGGTTCGAGATGTGACTCTGAAGCCAACAATGACCTTGAGAGATCTGCAAAGTTCTGTGTCCGAGATGGGAGTCAATGTTCACACATCAACAATAAGCCAGTCCCTACACAAAGCTGTCCTGTATAGACAGGTGGCAAGAAAGACGCCATTACTCAAAAAGCCTCATCTTAAAGCACGTATGGAGTTTGCGAAAAAGCATGTAGATGATACATGTGGAAAAAAGGTTTTGTGGTCGGACGAGACAAAAATGGAACTTTGCGGTCTAAATTCCAAGCGTTACATCTGGCGTAAGCCCAACACTGCACATCAGCCAGTCAACACCATCCCAACTGTCAAGCATGGTGGTGGCAGCATCATGTTATGGGGATGCTTCTCTTCAGCAGGGGCTGGGAAGCTTTTCAAGATAAAAGGGGAGAATGGATGGTGCAAAGTACAGGCGAATCCTTGAGGAAAACCTGTTTGAGTCAGCCAAGACTCAAACTGGGGAGGAAATTCACATTTCAGCAGGACAATGACCAGAAGTACAAAGCCAAAGTCACACTGGAGTGGCTGAACAAGAAGAGAATTAATGTTCTTGAGTGGCCCAGTCAAAGTCCTGACTTGAATCCAATCGAAAATGTATGGCGAGACTTGAAGATTGCAGTCCATCAACGATCCCCAACAAACTTATCAGAACTGGAGCAATTTTCCCGTGAAGAATGGGCAAAAATGTCACCATCCTACTGTGCAAAGCTAGTATAGACCTATCCAAAAAGTATAGACCTATCCTAGTATAGACCTATCCAAACAGTAATTGCTGCAAAAGGTGCTTCACCAAGTACTGACTTAAGCTGAATTCTTATGCAACCAGTAAATTTCATTTTGTACATTTTCTTTGCAAGTTTTGCTGATATTAAACCTCCTCCTCATATAAACAGTGTTCAGTTTAACCACTACAGCTTTGAATAAAAAAAAAGTTTGTTTTAAAAACTGTGCATAAATGATTTGTAATTCAACAAAATGTGACATTATTGGTAGGGAGTGAATACTTCTGCAAACCACTGTATATTCTGACCCATATTATTTTATATATTCTATGTTTCTTACCTTCTAGTTTTGTTTTGTGTGTGTAAACTGTGATGTGCTGCTGTAGAAAATGCTGCATTCAATTATGTCTGCACGTTACACTGCTATGCTTCGGAGAGAAATTGGTTCAAAGTCGTCCCCATTTCTATTAATTTTTTTTACTGACAAGATGAAATTTGAAAAGGTGTACGTCCAGGTCTTTTTCGGGTAGCTGGTGAAATCCTCTCATTCTTCTTTTAAAAACGTTTGTTTAAATTCTTCTGTCATTGGTGTGAATTTTTTTTCATATTTCAATTGTCCACATCCTTGTTTTGAATTTAGCCTATTATTGTCCGCTTTACAGTGCTTGTTGTTAGTGATAAATATGGCGGCTGTGGAAATTAAGCGGCACAGGCAGACACTACACACTGAAATTGATGACGTTGGTAGGAGTCTGATAAAGTATTAGCCATGTACATACGTATAAACAGAACAGATACCAGGATTAATTTTTTTCTAGTTTAGGGGTCTGTTGCCATGGTAATTATAATATTATACATTATATATATATATATATATATATATATATATATATATATATATATATATATATATATATATATATACACACACACACACACACACACACACATATACATACAGTACTGTGCAAAAGTTTTAGGCAGGTGTGAAAAAATGCTGTAAAGTAAGAATGCTTTCAAAAATAGACATGTTAATAGTTTATATTTATCAATTAAAAAAATGCAAAGTGAGTGAACAGAAGAAAAATCTACATCAAATCAATATTTGGTGTGACCACCCTTTGCCTTCAAAACAGCATCAATTCTTCTAGGTACACTTGCACACAGTTTTTGAAGGAACTCGGCAGGTAGGTTGGCCCATAAATCTTAGAGAACTAACCACAGTTCTTCTGTGGATTTAGGCAGCCTCAGTTGCTTCTCTCTCTTCATGTAATCCCAAACAGACTCGATGATGTTGAGATCAGGGCTCTGTGGGGGCCATACCATCACTTCCAGGACTCCTTGTTCTTCTTTACGCTGAAGATAGTTCTTAATGACTTTCACTGTATGTTTGGGGTCGTTGTCATGCTGCAGAATAATGCCTCCCTGATGGTATTGCATGATGGATAAGTATCTGCCTGTACTTCTCAGCATTGAGGAGACCATTAATTCTGACCAAATCCCCAACTCCATTTGCAGAAATGCAGCCCCAAACTTGCAAGGAACTTCCACCATGCTTCACTGTTGCCTGCAGACATTCATTCGTGTACCGCTCTCCAGCCCTTCAGCGAACAAACTGCCTTCTGCTACAGCCAAATATTTCAAATTTTGACTCATCAGTCCAGAGCACCTGCTGCCATTTTCTGCACCCCAGTTCCTGTGTTTTCGTGCATAGTTGAGTCGCTTGGCCTTGTTTCCACGTCGGAGGTATGGCTTTTTGGCCGCAAGTCTTCCATGAAGGCCACTTCTGACCAGACTTCTCCAGACAGTAGATGGGTGTACCAGGGTCCCACTGTTTTCTGCCAATTCTGAGCTGATGGCACTGCTGGACATCTTCCGATTGCGAAGGGAAGTAAGCATGATGTGTCTTTCATCTGCTGCAGTAAGTTTCCTTGGCCGACCACTGCGTCTACGGTCCTCAACGTTGCCCGTTTCCTTGTGCTTCTTCAAAAGAGCTTGGACAGCACATCTGGAAACCCCTGTCTGCCTTGAAATTTCTGCCTGGGAGAGACCTTGCTGATGCAGTATAACTACCTTGTGTCTTGTTGCTGTGCTCAGTCTTGCCATGGTGTATGACTTTTGACAGTAAACTGTCTTCAGCAACCTCACCTTGTTAGCTGAGTTTGGCTGTTCCTCACCCAGTTTTATTCCTCCTACACAGCTGTTTCTGTTTCAGTTAATGATTGTGTTTCAACCTACATACTGAATTGATGATCATTAGCACCTGTTTGGTATAATTGTTTAATCATACACCTGACTATATGCCTACAAAATCCCTGACTTTGTGCAAGTGTACCTAGAAGAATTGATGCTGTTTTGAAGGCAAAGGGTGGTCACACCAAATATGGATTTGATTTAGATTTTTCTTCTGTTCACTCTCTTTGCATTTAGTTAATAAATAAATATTATCTATTAACATGTCTATTTTTGAAAGCATTCTTACTTTACAGCATTTTTTCACACCTGCCTAAAACTTTTGCACAGTACTGTATATACACATATACATACACACACACACACACACACACACACACACTCTACAGATACATACTACAGATATTTGAAGATATTGAAAATTACTAATTCCCTTTTTCAATGATAAATCAGTAATACTGTACACCAGTAACCCTTGCATTAACTCTTGACAATCCCAGGCAACTGCTGGACAATCGTTATGGCTTGTGATCATAAAACCAATCATAAAACCAATGAAGCAACATATTTATTTTTTACTGTTGAACAAGAGATTCAGCTGCAGTTTTTTATACTGTGGCTGCTTCTGCCTATGTCCCTCAGGGAGAGAGAAGCACAATCTGCTATCCATAGAAATTGTTTAGATAACCAAACAATATTTACTGGTGCCTAACCCTCTTTAGACAGGTGGACAGGCTACTTACCTTAGACTTATGACTATCGGGAATTGCCCCAAGCCAGAAATTAGATGCCTAAACTTTCATTTTAAAAGGCATTGGTGCTAAAACACTAGGCCATTTGTCCATTAGGAAGATATCATTACCTTAAAAAAGGAGCCCCTGAGGGGAGCTTGCATAAATCCTTTACACTGTGTCTGAAGCACAAAATACTGGACATGCTCAAAAATGTAGCTTTAGGAAAAACACATTAGATAATAATGCTTTAACTTATACACACGTGACAGCTAATGATAAAAAATGTAGTTTAAAGTACATATATACTCACCCCAGTTAAGGTTTTAATATTATGCAGTGCATTCTGTGCCTCAAGTGCAGCTTTTCTTGTGTAATATGTTACAAAACAGCAGCCTGCAAAGAAAGAGAAAATGAAGTCAGAACAAGTATATAGAGAGAGAGAGAGAGAGAGAGAGAGAGAGAGAGAGAGAGAGAGAGAGAGAGAGCAAGGAGAGGATATTTGGAAGTATTACATAAATCTAGACATTTGACAATGGCTGAACAATCCCATATGAACTAAAATGTATTCCACCCACTGCTTTTATTTTTTTCATCCTGTTTAATTCAATTTTGTTCTTGAATATTAAATCTGTTTGCCATAAAATGTTGTGAGAATTTCTAAGTGTTATAACTATGAAAACATGAAACTGCAATACTTTCAATATTTAAAACCACATTTCCAAAACTTAAGTCATAACACATAAAACTTTTTTTTTACATCAGACAATGCAATTTAACATTTATATATATATATATATATATATATATATATATATATATATATATATATATAAATGTTTATGTATAAAATTAAACTGTTGGTCTCTGTTAGCATGTCTTCTCGAAACCTGATGGACACAATCATCTACCTTATTCATAGCCTTCCCTCATATATAAAATATTCTTAATGTATGAAAGAAGAGCTTCAACTGAGATTTACTATTCTTCAATGCTCAGTAGTTATGGAAGGCATAATAGTGACTGCAATTAGGGCTACATTATATAACCATTTAAATAATAATGGTATCTTAGCAGGTAAACCCAGCTCATGGCAAACTCAAATTCAGGACATCAATAGGTTCCTTGTGTTGTGCATTTGGGAATTCATCTGAGGACTGTATCAGAATGACAGATCAAGGAATCAGGGCCCTGGAAGGCTAAAAGTGTCAAGACCAGCTATGTTCACTGCCTGCTCATTAGTTCAATACTTCCTACTTCACAGGCAAAACAGGTGGGGAGTTTGTACATGCACTGAAACCTCAAACAAGGAGCTCTGGCAGTGATGCCAAAAAAAAACAAAAAAAACGCTAGGTTAGATGGGGGGGGGGGGGGGGGGTTGGGGGAAGAGGCCTACAGTTTCCATTTTAGCTCAACCTTTTCTGTTTTCATTTAAAATTCTCATTTGCACTACTGAAAGTGTCTATAAGTAACATAAGAGAAAAAGACTTCAGTGGTGTCACGTGTCAATGTTTACAAATTTATTTCTGTTCACCAATATGATGAATTCAGTGTTGCGAATCATTAGGTGGGGCATCAGGCAGGGCAAATTAGAAAGCACAAATATGGCACAATGCATATTATAACTATGTTAAGACTCGTCACACCCAATTTCAAGCAAAGAAGAACACTTTGTTTCACTAAAACAATCCCCTAGAATGAAATGCACACACACACAAAAAAACATTCCTCCATGGCTATTTTCTTTGGCATGTTAAAAATGCATTCCGGATAATTGGGCACCAGTTCTGTTTTTACAGTCATCTCTCAGTTGTAGTTGGGGAGTTCTTCTTTTGGAAAGGGCACACACAGTCATTGGAAACCCGAATAAAAGCACTCTATAAGATGTCCTACAACTGGAAAATTGAAGCGCTTTTGACCCAGATTGGTTAAATTCTACTACAATTCTGCTACAAGCCTGCTGGGAGTGCATCAGAGAACTAATGTGAACAAGTATGATGTACTGCGACATTTCCTCCTCCATTATTATGTAAATTCCAGCTAAAAGTATGAGGGATAGGAATTATATCAAGGACAAAATTGCTTGACTAGGTTTTCAACTCTGTGAACAAGCCAATTATTTTAAAGAATGTTTTGTAATGCATGTTTTTCTGAATTTTGGCCACTGTTCACTTTAATTATTAGATTTTCCTTTTAACCAAAATGAATATCTGATCTAGTGATAGGGGCCTTCATTATTTCAGATTTTCAGAATTACTCGACTCAGCACTCTTACTACAGAAATCTGAAGAGAATCCACCCCATATTACAAATATTTCAATAGTCCATACTATGCTTAGCCAGCAACTGTGTTTCATAATATTTTGTGCATATTTTCTTTAAAAAAAATTAAATAAAATAAATAAATAAACAAACAAGGGTGACCACTGTTACAAAGAGCACATATATCATTAAACCACATATTTGGTACATAACAATTTACATAAAATATTGTGAATTGGTTCCCTATAAACTAGGCTTGTAATGATAACGATAATAATCAAATTATTTATCGATTGGGACCCCACGATAACAAATCGATAATGTTTTAATCAAAATCGAATACTCCATGAAATTAAAAACATGTCATTATATTTATATATATATATATACACACACACACTTACTGTCAATAATGTAATCTGTTTTGTTGCTTCTAAAAGTTACGAGAATATGCGTCTGTGAACAAATACAGGATGATGCAGAGATCAAGAGTAACCTGCTTTAATGTATTTTATACATATTTTTTTGTTTTAAAATCAGTCCCAACTGAAGCCATCTGTCTTGAGCCAAACTAACAATATTTAACAATACTATGTTGTCACATGCTGCTGTTTTAGATTTTTTTTTTTTTACCTTTTCATTTTTAAGCAACACACTATCTGCAACCTTTTTCGTTTTTGATTGCTGTAAGTCTAAATGCCGCTGGACCATAGCTTGTCTTATGTTATTATGTTAGAAAATCCACATACATATATGAAAGAGATATTATACATATTCAAGAATGGAGTCACAAAATAAAGTTGTTGCTGTCGAAAGTTCCTTTGCAGGAAAGGGTAGGCTACCTCTAATGTACTATTTGGACAAATGAAGATAATGCAAATCTAAGTGGCTATGCAAAGTCATGTAAAATTTTGATTAAAATATGACAGCAATGTGAAATGCATCTCTTTTCTCCTTTGGACAGGGGGTTGATTTTTTTTTCTTTTTCTTAATTTACCGTTATGTTTAAACTGGAAATTTCAGATTTTACACAAAACAAGGCAAAGGCTAGAGACGGCAGGAATATGAAAAAAAAGTAAGTAAAAGTAATTTAACTTGATGATGATCGACAACCGTTGTTAGAATTTGCATGATAATCAGGGTTTGATTTACAACCCTACTATAAACTACAGTTGAAATGTGTGTAAGTAATTGCCTTCAAAACAACATTATTTCCCTCTAAATGCATGGCATTGATATTCATACACCCAGTAAAAATGTGAAATATTAAAAGGATCCTCAAATCAAGAGTAGAGAAATATTTCAAGCAGTTCACAGGCAATCTGTTTCCTTCTTCCACGAATACAAATGCAAATATTTCAAGAAGCTATCACTATATTTAATCATGCTTGGCATCCAAGATATGACGCATTTTTTAAAATATGATAAAGTATGAACTAATGATTGACCGTCCTTCCCAGATGTGACACCATGCTGTAACAATGGAATACAGCGCCATCCCCATCCAGCACCCATCAACCCCCCCCCCCCCCCCCCCCCCGAAGAAGATTCACCTTAACGTTGTTTGATCCAGGAACCCTCATTTATTCCAGTGACAAGTGCCAAATGTATTGCCGCTTCTGCTAAGTCTTTCCAGGAGAAATTGGCTGTCAGCTGTAATTCCAAGCAGACAGCACTTCAAGATTTTCTAACTGCTTAAACTTAAAACCAGAATTTTGAACTGCTCCAAAAGAAAAGCTAATCGGAGCTGCCTGATGAATGGAGTTCCATCAAATTACAAGGTAGCTTGAAGCCTCGAGGGTTGTACGCATTAATGCTCATTTACCTGCAGCTTAACAGTGTCACTTAAAAGCGGCCAAATTAACATTATCCAACTTTCACCAGAATGACTGACAGGGCTTCTCTCGCTTTCTGTTTTTCTTTACTTTAATGTCCTCCTTTTAGGCGATTACAGAACCAGCCATTTCCAAAGAGAGCTCTCCACAAACCACTTGAGACTGTAAAACAGCTAAAGAACTTCTGGTGTCAGAAAGCAGTCAGGGAGGACAGTGGCAGAAGCAAGTGGAATGTAAGGCAAGTTGTTACAATTGAAGGAATTAGATCCTGGCCAGGAACAGTATGGAGATAGGTAGCTAGCAGATGGTAGCAGAACTTGAGCAGTGCAGTGGATTAATGCTCCACCTCAGTGCACTGGACTTTCACCTCTGGGACATGATCTCAATTGAGGCAGGAGAACGAAACTGAAACCCCTTCCAATACCAATAGATATGAAATTGATTTTAGGCGGTCCGAGTGTAAAATGAAAATTAAGAGGAATTATCTCCATCAGCTGTTACCACCCGAATCCCCAGTGACTTGAAGCAGGCATGTTTCAAGGAAAACTGCCTAAAGCTGCTGAGAATAGTTTTTATGTTATGTTTGATCCTTAAAAAAAATAAAAAGAAATCTGGTGGTCTGTTGTGAGCCTCTGTATCCATTCTCAAAGTCTTGCTACATTATCAGTCTGTGTTACGTCAGAGAGTCAAGCAATGCCTGTGATCTATCTACGGTATAGATACTGTGCTCTGCATCCAAAAACAAGCATTTGGCATTTGAAAGCTGCTGGCTCAAATATATCTCCAGCATTCTCACAGCCTTTCAGCTGTTAGTCCCTCTCAATTTGAGAAGAGCTTGCAGATTACAATGTGATTGCCATGATTTATAGCAACAGCTGATGCCTCGCACTTCACTGTTAATTGGGCTGAACAAGACACAATGCATCTCTAGACTCCTCATTTCGGCAAGCCAGTCTTCAATGTGGCAGAAATAATGAATATTATATATATATATATATATATATATATATATATATATATATATATATATATATATATATATATATATATATATATATATATATATATATAATCAGCTAAGAATTATTGACTAAACCTGTGATGGAGCTTGGCAATACTACGCAGTTTAACCCTCAGAGTACTACAGGGCCGATGATCGGCCCACGGAGGTGTGCTGCGTGAGGACTAAAGGACCGATTATCGTACATAGATCTGCCCTCCCATTTGCTCTCTGTTATTTTTTTATTGGTCAATTTTACCTAGCAACAAACTATGCCGAGCAATAGCAGAGGGCTTTGGTGTTAATATTAGCCAATTAAAATGGTTGTCAAGCAAACACCTTTTTTTTTTTTAATTGGTTAAAAAGAAAACCCTGTCTCCTAGGCTAGCTGAGAGTTGAGAAATGGCGGATTAGAGAGTGAGTTTTTAAGCGATTCGGACAGAGAATATGTTGAAGGTTTTACGGCTTCTGAGGCTGATAAAACGTATAATTGGTTGGGACTGTATAGCTATGTGGATAGTGATGACAGCGATTTAAAAGAGGAGGAGGATGGAGAACAGGAGGATGACGAGGGGGTTGAAGAAGAGGAGGATGTGGCGGGAGGTGACGACAGTACAGACAAAGACGTGCCTTTAATTTGGTTGCTGAACATAAACTTCAGTCCCGATTTGGACCCAAGTAACAGAATTGCCAGAACAGAAAATAACATTGAACATAAAGAAGTATACATAGGTTAGTGACTTCACCAAATTGGATTTACAAACCACTGAAAAAAAACACTGATTTCAAAAAGACTTTACAGAGAATAAGCTTCCGTGCCAATTCAGATGTCTCCACAACTCAAAGTTACGTGTATTAATAATAATAATAATAATAAGTAGTAGTTTTGCATATGCTTTTATATTTAATTAACACTTATTTGTGTTGGTATACATGTTGTACAATCTTTACATAAAAGAAAAGGCTTTCGAGGGCAAGTACGTTTCCTGTGCTGTGCGGTTCCGATCTGTTTGTACAGATAGATGCGTTGCTTGCAAAATTGAATATATCTTTTGATTCATTGTTTGTAAACATCTGTGGTTTTTTACATTTAAAAAAAAACAAACATTCTGGGGATTTATATGTCGTATTTTGAAAGTGTTTATGTGCATGGTTGGTTTTGAAAATAACTGATGTTTTGATGGTAAAAACACTGTTTGTATAACAAAGGAGTCTTTGCCAATACATATTTCTATATTCAGTCCAAAAATATATCAATAACAGAAAGAACAAAAAACTTCAATGTCTTACGTTTCTTGTGATATATAGGTTTCATATAATATATATATATATATATTTTTGGGTGTAAAATTAAGTAATTTGCTACGCTATCCCAAGCGCTGTTCTTTGCGTGTGACAGCTGTAGTCCTGTGGCGTAGAGCACTCGTCGTGACGTAGTACTCTGAGGGTTAATTTCCCTATTATTGCATTTAATTGGCCTGATGGTATAAAAATAACATAGCTTCTACTGCACACGATATACCTTAAATTAAATTTAATTAATTATGCCTATAATTAAAAGCAATTAAGAGAATAATCCCATCCCTGTTTGCTTTGAAAGATAAATCACTGATGCGTCAAGATGCATGAGCTTTTTATAGGCATGGTAGATAGAATACGACAAAAAAATCAGGTGATGTAAGTCTGCTTTATAAATCAGTCTAGGGAGAAGGCTATTTTCTGTCTCTAGGCCATCGGGGTGACCAAATGAGTTATTACAGTTAAAAGCAATGAATCAGAGACCAAAGTATGACAGGACAAACCATAGTAATTTACTCCAGTGAGGTTTTATTATCTCGACATGGCAGATCAACTTAAGATAACACAATTAAGAATGAATAATGTCTCTTGGATCAGTTGATGGCCGGTACACAGCTAAAATAAAGTATTTTTTCACTGCTTTAGGAGCAGTATTAATCATCATGCACACACATCTCTAAATGAAGACATTAAAAAAACATCATGTTTTCAATTTGGGGTTAATAATAGGGTTATTTTTCCACCCTCTCTTGGCACAGCATCAATGTTCTTGGCCTCAAGTGGGAGGTAATGTGGAACTAGGATTAGAAAGATAAATGACATTCAGCCTGCCGTGCCAATTCACATAAAATATTACCAGCTTGAAAATGTAATGTTTACAGACTCAATTCAGCTTCATAATTTTCTTCCAAGGTATTTAAGAGGGTTTTGTAAAAACAGATGTACTTTTAATATTACTATGAACACCAAGTTCTCTTCAATTGTTCCAGGTCTATAAAAAGTTTAATCCCCCCACATTTAACATCCAATTTAAAAAGAACAATTTCCTACAAAAATACTTATTCTGAATTCTAGCACCTGGCTTTAGAACATTTACAACATCTTGGCTTGCACAATGGTACAGGCAATATGCTTGTATTTGTTGATGTCCAATAAGTTCAACTTTCATCCCTTGATTCAATATGCAGACTAGATTAAATCTAGTTTGGTAATAGAGAAGACTCTAAAGCATATCTTTTACACATTTTCTTGGTTTCAGCCTGCTATGTGTGCAAATGCTTGCAGTGCAATTCTATTTTTATGTTTTCTTGTATGGATGTTTCTATGCAAGCTTATGAATCATATAACACACTACTGTAGATAGTTATAACAAGTTTTTCCTCAAAACCCAGAAGACACCCACACCCTGACTATAGCAAGATTGATGAGCGTAATTATTTGGGAGTGCATAATGGCGTGACACCCTTCTCGTTCTCAGATCAACTCAGAAGTTTCCAAGATGACCTCTGCATATACTGTCAATGAGCGATTCCTGCTGTACATACAAGAGTCCCAATTTAAAGGGAATGAGATTGTACAAGATATTCAATTTCTAAGTTTTCTTTTTATGTTAAACAGTACCACTTTAAAAACAATTCACATAAAATCCTGGACATTACCAAAATACTTATTTATTCTACTTAGATGTGTCGAAATAAGGCAAATTCTGAAAAATACTGTTATAAAGCTCTTATGTACAAAAAAAATACCCCTCAAATCACTGTCCTTTAAGGACTCTAAATTATTTCTTTCTCTCTCTCTGGTGTCTGTCTCAGCTGTTTTAGATACAATCCCTTGAGGTCACCACACCTGCTGGAATTTCAGATCAATGCCCGATGTGTGGCAGAGTGAGAGATTGCCTGGACAAGATTGCTGGAAAAACTGAGGAGCTTTTGGTTGAAGACAAAGGTCAAAGAGAGCTTAGGGTCATGCGTTGCATTTTTATTACTCTTAAACATTTGTAGGCTTTTACCAAAAGCCAAAATGAAAACCATGTGCTGTGCCTTTGAAAATGTTAAAAACATGACTTGTAATTTATTCCTATAGTCCAAGCCAATTGTTATCTGAAGCCGATTACTTAATACTTTTGTATGGTGTAAAACAGCTAACCACAAAGGGTTATAAAATAAACCATGAATTGAAACTGCAGTTACAACCTAAATCACTTTTCAGAAATACAGCTCCAGAAATACAGCGGTGCAAAAAAAAAAAGGTAGAAAAGCCATCATTGTTGTTGACTGCTGCTTTTTTTTTTTTTTTTTTTTTTTTAAAGATGCAGTGCTAGCCCTGGTATCCAGTTAGGCAGGGGCGCTGGAACTAGGGGTGCTGGCTGTGCGGTAGTACCCCTTGGTTTTGCATGGCTTCCATCATATATAGGGGTTACAGTTTTGTTATAAAAATTGTTCCAGCGCCTGTATACAGTGCTACCCTTTCATAACGCTGTAGTTGGGAGCCACAGTTAATATTAGCTACAAATAACTAATAACTAAAATGTGCAGTTTTGAAAGAAACATATGTATGGTTTCTGGTACTACACTAGGTTAAACGTTCTCAGGGGGTCAAATCATGTTACTTGATGTAAAGCATGTCACACAACAGGGAAAGCAGCTAGTTGAATAGTGCCTGGAATTAAGGTGTGGGGAAACGTGTTGGTGAAATAAACAAGAATACCCAAGGTTTGTAAACAGATTTCTTTAACCAAGTGTAGTAACATGTGTTTCTTTCAAAACTGCACAGTGATTGGAAGTGCAAGACATCAGGTAAATAAAATGATTAACTAAGCTACAGTATAACCGCTTTAAAAAGGACAGAAACTGTTCTATTTCTATTCCGCATTTTAACAAGAAAGCAAATGCTACTGAGATAGCATCATGTGGACAATGGAAGCTACCTATTTATAAACATGTCCTGGGTAATGGGCCACCTTATATGAAGGGGGCACTGTATATAAAACTTTTTTTTTGTTTTATAAACCCTAAATTCTTTTTTTTTTTTTTTTTTTTTTTTTGCATGGGAAAATCTGAAACCTAGAAAATTAAACGGTTTAAGTTCCAAGAGGAGGGGGAGAGGGCTGTGGATTTCATACAACAATTGGAGGAAATGGAGAACTTAGTGACTGCATATTAGAGCCAACAATTTTAATAAGGTGAAATACATATTGGCATCCAAGAAACAGGAAATTCAAAATGGTGAACTAAGTAATTCAATCCATAAAAATCAGTAATGAGGAATAAGGTCCAGCAAACTTGTAACCAAAATGTCAAATCCACTTTATTCAACATTTGAAACAAAATATAGCAAATCTCAGAAAGGTATTACTGTATATTTAATCCAAAATGGATGAAACACAAATTATATATGTTTTTGAAAGATCATTACTGGTATTTAAAATAATTTATTAAGAAAAACTTAAAGTTAAATAATCTAATGTTTTTAAAATGAATGTCCTGGGGAGCATTTAGGTTTAAATCAGTGATTATTTTTTTCCCCAGGCTGGGAGACACTTCTGATTAACCTCTCTCTTTTCCTTTTTTGTTTTAGCTATTGGTTTAAGAGATACTTTGTCATCTGTGTGAGAATAGCATTGAAATAAATCAAGATTATATCTATGCAATATGAAAGCACCACCAGTGATTAGCAAGAAACATGGACTCGTTACATGCAATTTGTGAACAACTGCACATCTGGTTGTAGAAAAGGTTAGATTATACTTACAAGCAACTTGTATGTGTTCCCGATCCAGCTATGGTAAGCAACATTATTATTTAGAGATATCTTAAAATGCAATTTAAGATATCTTAAAATATTTAAAAGATATCTGTAAAAGATTGAGATCTGCATTGTGCAGTTAAGATATCTACAATTCATTTTAAGATACCTGTAAAACAATTAGAGATATCTCAAATTGATTTACAGATATCCATGTAATATGTAGATGTCTGTAAACCACGTCGATTAGAGATATCTTTAAATGCAATTTAAGATATCTTTAAATAAAGCATAAGGTTTTTAAAAGATATCTCGAAATGACTTCCTGTTCATTTGCAAGATATCTGTAAATCATTAAGATATCTCTAAAATGACGGTTTGGCATACCATGCTAGCAAAATCCACATGATTTACAAATGACTACATATCATTTAAAGACATCTGTAAACCAATGTGAGAAATCTATTTCATTTTTAGACATTTCTAACTGATTTACAGATATCTTAATATTTCAAGATATCTATAAATTCATTTGAGATATCTCTAAATGATAATTTGGCTTGCCATAATCCAACTGCCATTAAATAATGGTTATGTAGCTTGGTTGCATCTGACGTTCTACCAAGTTTAAGGCTGTTTGGTGAAAATGTAATCACGTTATTGTAGTAACGTTGGTGGCGGGAACACATGATGGACACAAGTTGGTATAAAACACAATGTTCCATGTTAATTTTCATACATTTAACATGCATTTATTGTATGACTTCTCTTAATGCATGATGATTCGTGTCACTTGACACTGTGGTCTTCCACAATGAGAGATGACATATACAGTAAAATAAGCAACTGTCACATCTACAGCCCAAGATAGTCAAAACTATAGTTTTGGTTTTATATAGGGCTGTAACGAAGGGTACATTTTGACCTTCAAAGGTTCAGAACACAATACCGAACGAAGGTTTGAACCGTCGATGGTACTAATTTGCATAATGTACTGGTGATGTCACCACAGCTACTAGTTTTTATCTGATTGAAAATCATATCTTACAAGTTATCCATTCAATGGAATAAAACACATTCAGATGTAGTTTAAAAATACATTATATAGAACAGTAATCATGTTTTTAGAATTTAAAATACAAATAAAAATACACATTGTTTATGTACACCTAAATCGATGCTGCTTGCGATATATACAGTAAGCTTGTATTGCAGCAAAAATAACTGCAGCGGACTTAGGCAAAACAAAGCTTTATTTAACAGTCACTGTTCCAGGCAGGTTATCAGTCACAGTCACATTTTACTACTTCAACACTAGTACAATAATAATAATAATAATAATAATAATAATAATAATAATAATAATAATAATAATAATAATAACTAACGCTTGTCAAGTGATCCTGGACATTGGTTGTGCCTCCATGGTACATCAACAGTTGCTTGCACAGTTTGCATTCAACTTTTTTTTGGTTGTCTGGGCATTTAACAATAAAATCCCAAAACAGCAGAGGGGTTTGAAGCATTTCTTTCAATACAGCTTGAAAAAATATTTTAAAAAGATATCTGTAAAACTCTTTGCTGTCGAGATGCCGAATGAAGAAATTAAAAAGTTCTGTCTCTGGATAACACGAGCTGGAGGGTGATGGTGCTCAGTTTTCCAAATTGTAATTATTGGTGTTGGCGTATATTTTGTATGTTTCATACATATTTTACCACAGCACTTCTCTTACAAATGTCTTGTACACTAGGTATTCAGTACATATTTTACTGAAGCAATACAGCTGCTACAGGTACCCCCACCCCCCACCCCCGCCCGTGCTTTAGCATTATATACCCTGCTCCAATGCACGGCAGCACACATTGTCATACAGGTTCTGTTAACAGAGAGGGGAAAAAAACAAAAACATAGTGTGTGATTGCCGCCTGATGAACCTTCGAAGGTGTAGAACTACTTACAAAAACCTTTGGACACAGCCCTAGTTTTATATAATGATATTAGAAATAGACTAATTGAAATCTACCCAGAGTTTTATTTTTTGTCTTGTATGACTTCATCTAGCATGCTCAAATAACACCACAGCTTCTTGGAACAATTTAGGGGGTGAGGAGTCTGTTGTTATTATTGGCACAGCTGCCAGCATTCTGTGTAGTTTGGCAGATCACATGCTTAAAATATATGAAATGACTCCAAGATGACAACAATACAGCCAGCTGGGCAAGTGTAGGCTAAGGATTGCAGTGAAATTGAAGTCTGCAGTTTAATGGTTTTCCTGGCTTATCATAGACAGGTTTTTAACAACTGTTGGACAAATATTTGAATGTGGAGTCTTGGAATGATATGGCAACAACCTCTGCTTTGCAGCTTGCAAATATTGCCGTGACAAATTAATATAAAACAGAGAATTAAACAGTGCAAGCCTTTTAAACACTGTTCACACTGCATTATATGAATTTATAAAAATCCTCAAAAATCCATCTGTTTGAAAGGCGAGAATTTTTGCAATTCTTCAGTACAAACTATAATGTATTTGTATTCCTTACATTAGTCTAGCCATTGTAACTGCAATAAAGCATGCAATGTAATGTTCTTGCTTACAGAAGCATGTATTAGGTTAGGAAGGTTATTATTTTCAAAGACAGTTAATGTTAGACGTTCAAGGAACTTGTATTTTTCTTGCAGACCTCTTTTTTTCTTTGCCATGAGAACTTGACATGCAATGTAGTCTTATGAAAACAATGACTGTTGTCTTTGTGGTTATATCTATTCACAGGTGCCTGTATGTGAAACAAACCTTCACATAGGCACATTAATGATTGATGGTATTAGGTCAAACAGAATTGTGTTCACTTTTAAGTCAGGGATGAAACAGAACTGGCACCTTCTGGGTGAAAAATGTGCCAGTTATGTCCCATCTTAAATTTTGGTGGCAGGAAGTCACAGCTGAAATCCTGCTAAGGAAATTAATCTTGCCATGAAAAACACAATTTACCAACACTAAGTTTTAGTGTTTTATGACAATAAGTACAAACAAGATCCCACTACTAAAGGAACAGCAGATTGTTGTCCCCTAGGGCTCTGGCTTAATACACCCCATTAAATTCATATAAAACTACCCTAGTATATACTATGTATAAAAAGACACATAATATGAAAATAATAAAATCAATACATGCCTTTACCTTTACTCTGAGGGGGATTCTGACTCCTGTCGCGGAGGATATTAATCTGGTAGACTGCACCATAGGGTTCAAACAACTCCTTTAACTCTTTTTCTGACCACGACCGAGGGATCTGTCCAACAAACATTTTAATGGCGTCGGGCTCTGGCTGGTCCGAGTGCTCTAGTGCTCCATTCATCTTGCTAGCAGTGCCGTTACTGTAAAAAATAAATAAATAAATAAATAAATAAATAAATAAATACATACATACATACATACATACATACATACATACATACATAATCATCATCATCACAGGTTTAGCAACAATAGTATGCTGTTCAAACAAATCTTTTCAACAGCAAACTGTTCTTAATTTCTGGTAGGTACTACTGTGGGACACACATTTCTGTAAACATTCTCTAAAACTGTGCAATTGCAAATCAGTATAAAACCATAGCATGCCTGTACCTCCTATAAAATGTTATATACTGTGGTTTAATAAATAAATAAATAAATAAATAAATAAATAAATAAAAATGTACAATAAATAAAATGCTGCTATGCACTGCTGCTGTAAACACTATTGCAAGAGATAGCAGCGGCCTGGCTGACTGCTGGCAGCAATATGGCAAATCTGATTTTTGTAATAAAGTCACATGAAAGGAAACGCTTGGAGAGCTGTCAGATGACTAATCCAAGGAACTAGAGATGAATCTGCAAATTGTATGAAGCCTCCATGCATGTATCAAATTAGTACAAGATCCCCCAGAATGGAAAATACTTGAGCTGTACTGCTGAAAACGAAAGATTAGCAGCTTGTGTACGGTAGTGATACAGTCTAAGCTTCTATACTGTACCTTTGATTACATATGGGGGGGGGGGGGGATTTTATCACACTCTCCTTAAGCAATTCACTTTTCATGGTTTCTCTCCATTGCTCTACAGCTTCTGGAAAAGCAAACCTTAAATATCCAACAGCATTTTCTAATAGTTTAATCTGCAAGATGTGGGATATAAAATAAACCACGGTGCAGGATCATTGTGAGGACACTTAATTGTTGCAGTGCTCAGCTGGATTTAATGCAGAACTCCACATTGTCTCTATGGATACTGCTGACAGCACCTGTCTTGCCTCAAGAATTGGTATCATGGGGCATTTTGTTATAAAATTAATAAATAAAAGCAGAATTCCAGACGGTACAAAACAAAACAAAAAAAAGTCAGTTTGTAGCACAGTACAGTATTTTAATCCAGAGATCATATCCGTAAGGGTTCACACAAAACCCACACACAGGCTGTCATAGATGTTTAGCATGTACTACAATATGTCACACTACAACACCAGATTTCAATGGGCTTCAAAATTAAAATACCAGATTCCTACAGTCAAGTGTATGGGATCAGGTGTCAGTTTTTGTTTACCAAGTAGGATCAACATACTGTTCTATTCAGTACAGGCACGTTGCATTACTTCTGTCCAAACTAGACCAGAAAACTTGTATTGAATCATAAAAAATAAACAAAAACAAAATTAGAATAAATTGTTTCAATGTTACATGCTAAACCTGTCAATAAAAGCATTTCTGCTAGCTTTGGGTTGCCAATTTGATAAAATAGGAGCCTACAGTTCTTGCTTAAAGCATGAAGTCAATGCAACCGGGCATATTATGGAACATTTTGCTTCAATTAAGGGAACAGGCCGCTGATCCTGTTAAAAATCAAGAATGTCAGAAACATGTTTTCCCTGCAATAGAAACAAAAGCCAGTGTCTTAGACACAATCATAATTGGAATGGAACCCAGAATTTTCAATACAAGCTTTGTTAAGAAGACTTATGGAGACCAGGCAGAAGTATATGGTCAGCTTTGTCCCTTAGATTTTCAAATATCCTACGCTCTTGCAACAAACAATTTATCCTTTGGGACTAAAAAGAGTGCCTTGCTACGTAAGCACAATCACGGAGAAGGTGTCCTTCTTTGTTGTGAAGAGCACCCGGGGCCGAGATTAAGCTGTTGAGTGGTCTGCTGCTCTTGCTTGCTGCTAGAACATCCTCTCTCAATTTGCACCAATTTCATCTCATAACGTAACTACTGCTTCCATCATTGTCAGCTTGCAGGGCAGCATTCCTACTATGAAAAACTATGCGTTGGCAAAGCTATTTTTTGACAAATTGCATTTATCTTAAACTAATATTGTATCTGTTTAAAAAAATGTATAAAAAGTAGAAACTGTTTAAAATAAAAATAAAAGCTGCCCCATGCACAGCTGCAGCATTTAATTTGAAGCAGCTTCTGTCGCATCCATTTAGCTTGCTGTGCAGCTTCACCCAGTTTTATTCCAGGTTCACAATGATTCAGAACCTCAACTAACAATTTATTTTCTACAGAGAGTAATTGAAGAGACACGGCAGACTTTCAGCTTCAGCTTTTCACTTGCATTTTTTAACAAACGGTTTAAGTAGAGTTCGCAGGCCGAGTGCTTGCGTATGAAAACAGCCCTAGACATCTGAAATTCCAGACTAAGTATGAAGCCACGGTTATCCCTACTGAGGGATGTCAGAATCAATCCAGTAAGTCTTGTCATAACTATTGATTTATGTTACCATATTAAAATTTTTAAGGGGTGTTAAAATGGACCATCTATATGCAACAAAGTGTGGGATGAAACTGCCAACGCCTTTTCATGGTACAAAAGAATGCTGTTTTGTTTTTCTCTTTTGTCGGTGACGGTATCGTTTGGTTTGGAATTTTATGCAAATGTCCGTTTCAGTTCAGTTTTGTTTTGGGAAAGTCATAACCGTTGCATTCCTGAATTAATTATGCATAAATTAAACACATCAGCCGACAGCATTGTGACTGTTTCCTACCAACCTAATAATGCCTTACCTCATTTGCTAGACACAAGGGTATTTTTTTTTTTTTAATGCATCACCAGGAATAAAATTGGATATACATGATTTTGCAGCAGGAAGGACAGCTGTGTGAGCAGGCAACTCTTTCAGAAAAGTCGACAGGTGACCACTTAACCGTAATGTTGCATAATCCTAATTAATTATATTTACAAGAAAACACCCTGCTTTGAAGCACAATAACACACATTCACTGGGTTTAATTGGAGGTATTTATTTGGTTACACCTACACTGTGACAAGCTGACAGCTGAATTAAAATTCTGTCTCCTCATTCAACATTCCCAGCACGTACATCATTTGTTTCCTTGTCAACACTGTGGGCCAATCTTCTTAAAACTACCCCGCCTGCGCTTAGGCTTTAAGTGCACTTTAATGCCTGAATAATTCAAATGAACAATTATGCCAAACCATCATTCTGATACAATCTAGGCATAAAGATTTATACCCAACATGTGTTAGAAGCATGGTGGCCATAATGTCATGCATACAAAATCAGCCTCTGTAACTCAATTACTTGACCTCACGGTGCGTTGAATAATTGTTGCTCAGTATGTGTTGTGCCTAAAAAGATGGGATGTGCGTAGGTTTATCAGTGGAATCACTGTTCAGTTAAAACTATGCAAATTTTGAATATGATTTGACCACTAATAAAAACATAAAGCTCTCAGAAACCAAAGCCATTCCTGACAGCAATCATTACTGATCCACTATCTTTCAAACAACTTTGCTTAACACACTCCACCAACATTTACAACTTGCAAAAACAAAGTTTAGTGCTCAAAATGCTTTGAGGAAACAGCAATATTAAATCGCGGTGATCTAGGTATACTGTACATGCATGGTTTGTTGCATGGTCATATATCACAGCAAAAGGGTCACCAGATATTACTGTAAGCTTTCAGACCATTTGTTCTTATTAAGTAAGTTGGACAATATAGACATCTCAAAATGCTGTGCTTCCATTTGTGGCTGAGAGTCAAAAAATGCAGTTATACAGTAAAAGTGGAAAATGTTCTGGGGCTTTTTCCTCATCCTGTATATAGTGATATATGTTGTATTTGTCAGTATGCTATTTCTCTGTTTTGCTCCCATTCAAAAGCTCTTATTAGACACCAACATGTTTTAGTTCATACAACACCACAGCAACCCAAGATAAAACTGGTAGGAGAACTCATTCCACGTTGGATCAACCAAAGCCCTTTAATAAAAACTTAACATATGAACTGTTACCACAACTGCTTGAGTTTGAATCAAAACATGTCTTACATGGTTTGCACCAAGTGCCTATTGCATTAGGTACAACAGCAAGTATTTCTGAAGAAAATATAGTACATTTCCCAGCACTCCAAGGAACCAGTATCACCAGAAGTCTCAATGTCTTTGAATGTTTTCTTTCCAAATTAATTCTTCAGATTATGACACTCCACCTGGCATGGAGAAGCTTTGTTTATTGTATAATACTGCAAATTCTATCACCTCCCTGCAGGCAGATAGGGTCATTCAAATGAATTTCAGATTGATTCCCTATAGAATGCCTCCGGTTTCATGATGCTATTGTCAGAGATGTGGAGTTTTGTGTGTCACATTACTGGCCTGGATATATTGTACAAAGTGTGGCTAAAAAACACAGTGAAAAATGCAGCTGTATTTCATTTTAAACTGTATCAATAGTAGATAAAAAAAAAAGATTAAACCGATATATTGTTGTGAAAAAAAGCTTTTGGATGTCATGTGGAACTGTGCCAGTATATTAATCAGAATGAGGAGTGTCAATGAAAATAAATGCATTTTAGACTATGGTGTTGAAAGAGAAAAATCTTCCTTTGTGTAATTTGAAATAGCATAGACTGACAAACTTAAGACAACTGTAACCTGAACACCAAAAAATGTATTTTCTGCAGGACATTTCGTCAAACACTAGCAGTTAACGTGTACTTATACTGTAGGTTTGTTTCCTCTATTTCTACCTACTGGTGTACTGTTATAGTGGTATATTCTCTGGCATTAACCAATCAGTTTTTGAAAATGTAACAAACTTTGGAATCTGGGAAACAGAAATGAAAAAAAATAATGTAGTATTGTTATGCCAATGTCAATATTAATTATTTGTGGTAAGGAAGTAGTCAACATTAGTATGCCTGGGACGCATATAATACTTTAAAAGTGCTCATTATCCCCAAGTCTCTCTATGGCCTAAATAAATGTAGCCATGCTAATAATGGGTAAACATGTTGTTATCCTTGGAAGCTGCATTTATCACTGCACTTGCTTCAAGAGTGACGGAAGTTGTCATGGCGACGTGATGGATGATTCTAAAAATTACAAGAAATGTCAGCCCGAGATAAAAGTGTTAATGAAGCTTCATTGACAAGCAGCTCCACACTACAAATAATGAGCTTACCTCCATTAGCATATGCATAACCAAAACAAGGGCTGGAAAAATAGATTTGTCAATAAAAAATTCAAGAGTTTTATTGATGAAATATATCACTGTCAGACATACTTGTCTTTAAGTCTTCAATGGAATTATATTTAGTAGACATCTGTATGGGAGTTAGGGATAAAACATTTTCTTAAGCTTTAGACAAGAGCCTCTCACACTGATGGCCTATAGGCCAAATCCGGCGCACACTGATACATATCTAAACAATAACTGGAAGCAAACTGGATTTATATATTAGGTGAATGGCAAATGTGCACTCACTCAGTGGCAAGTGTGTATACAATTAGAGCCATCACGATCATGAAAAACTAGATCATGACCTGTACACAAAAAAATGGAAGGGTATATACAAGTGGCCACTTAGAATAAAAAATTCCATCCAATCAAACCCAGCAAAATTCATTCTGCTGTTTTCACCATTTGGTGGTGCTTGCAGTACATTAGGCAGGATTACACAGTGCAATAACACTTCAAGACAAAAATTGGTTTATATACGGTAAATAAACAGACGTCATCACCCTAAGGTTATTTTTTAAATTAAAACGTTGGGGGGGGGGGGGGGGGGGGGTGTTATTGGCAATGGACAAAAATTAAAAATCAATAGTGTGTGTGTGCGCTGGGTTACAGGAAAAATAAACAAGCCACAAAATAAAAAAATGATGAGGTCATTACCTAAATATAATTTTTTGCAAAGGGCTCATCATGGACATCTACTATTTCTTTTAGCAGATTTATTCTCATGAAAAATGCCTTGAATCCCTGAGGAGTCAGTGTCATCCTGCCAGTGGGTATAGGAAGTGAGCATATGAAGATTGAAATGAGGAATTTGTCACATAATATTCCACTGTTTCATTTAGCCCACGTCAGAGCTGTCAAAAAACATTTTTACATATGTTACGATATCTTACAATTAAGCAAACGATTGTAGCATTCATTGCAATGAAGTTTATAGTGCTAGCATGTGCTTTCTATCTCCATAGTTCTCCTTTTGGTTTGCACGGACAAACCTCCTCTTACAGGAATTCTGTAAATGTGTTTTCAGTACTATGGGGACTCTATTGTAGACACCACTGGAGACTAATTACGTTACAACACATTTCTACTTACTAATGTACTCAGCTCATTCATATCATACAAATAGATGCCAAGCAAATTTGTTATTCTGTGACGAAGGTCCATTTTTTTCAGTTAAAGCCTTGTAGTCTATGTCCCTAGAGTATAATGGGGATCCTACATTGTAACCAAAATAGTTAGCACAAATAAACCACCTCTCTATCATATATTATTTCAACACATAAAATGGGATAGCAGATGTACAACAGAAGTAATCCAAGGCAAGTACAGTACACCAACAATGGTAACTTGCCAGACTTTCAAGGTGCATATTGGCTATAAAACAAAACCACTGATGTGGCGATAAACACATGCAAACTCCAACTGTTACAGTCACACAGAAATTAGCATTGTTTTTTTTTTTTTACAATGGAACATAAAATTTAAAAAAACAGTAAATTAAATTTCACATTTGCATTTATTGAAGTTCCCACTGTGTAAAAAAAAAAAAAAATTGTGCAAGATTTTGTAAAATGAGTAGTTAGGCTATGTATCCATTATATGAACAAGTATAGACAGCAATGAAATGTCTGAAAATAACCCATGGATTTTATTCTTGTTCAATCCTCTGATGGGGAGGGGGGGGGGGGAATCATAGTTTTAATGTAATATGTCAGGTTGCTTCAAAATTTCATGGGACAGGAGTGAGGGCTGTGTGAAGGAATAACCTTGGGAGTTGAAATGGGAGGAATGTGCTTGTGACTTAGAAAAGAGGACAGGATCTCCCACTGACTCGCAGAGGGCTGCCCTCGTGGAGACTGGGAAGTTAGCTTTGCTTCCCCCCCACTAGGAAAATGAAAAAACAGGATAGCAGGAGGAATCAAAAAAATTTACTGAAGAAGGTCGACGTGGCCAGACTTCCACGGCGAATAGTGAGCTTTACTCCTCTCAAGCGGGTGACAAACGCTGGAAAGAGAACAAATATATAAACATGCAAAGAGAGTCAGAAGAAGAGGGTCCAAAGCTGGAAGAGGGATTCTGCTCTTGGGGAGATGGGGGGAGGGGGAGAGTCAAAATCTTGGGTTGCTGCGAGAGCTGAAAAGCGAGCTACTTAGTAAAAATAATTGATCCTTGGGTGGCGAAGAGATATTGGACCAGCAGACACGAAAGAGAAGTAGAGTGAATGGTGGATAGGTATACCATGAATGCTTTGGATACATTTGCCTTGTCTAACCAGGACCCTCAGCTGTCTGCACTGATGAAAGAGAAGTGAGAGGTCTGGTCCACAGAGATGAAGGAGTAGATGTGCTGCTGGGGGCACGGCAGCCCCCTGCAGTGGGGTGTGTTAGAGTGAGAAAAAAGGTCCTGCGCAAGGGGATGATGCAAATTCCTAAGATAAAATGGTGGCGGGAGTGCAGTTCCCAAAAAGAGATGTGCACAGATCTGGAAGGATTGGATCATGGAGTTCAATGATGGTAATACTGGGGTATTTGGATACAAGGGAGATTTTAATGTTCAAATGGAAAGTAAGACTAAATGTTACATCCAAGAAAAGGTGAAACATGCACAAAACAAAGCAGCACAATAAAAGTAAACTTTTATACCTATCTATATTCCCATTTAAGGACACATACCAACTGCTGCTCATGATGCTGATCATCTCATTCTAGAAATTAACAGGTAACTTACAAAAACGACCATCAGACACAATTTTGGCAATAAAAACACTTCAGATTTACAAATAATTAGTATTACACAAATAATGAATATTATGCGATGGAGGCTGGTTATAAATGCTTAATTTGAGATTCCCTTTTTTTCTATTGGGTCTCCTGGTCCAATACATTTCTTTGAAACGTTGACAACTATATGATGAACTAGACATCTCCACATTTACATGCTACGCGTAAATCTCAGAGTATTCTTTCTGTTACAACAGCACAGCAAATTGGGTGCAATGTACATATTTTGAATATGTATACATTTGTATACATGTCTGTGACATCACATAAGAAATTTGCATATAGTGGACAGTCCATTTCGACAAAACTTGCATATCACTGCTGTACCTTTTTTTTCTTTTTGGTCGCTATGACGCTAAAACATTTCACACATCAGGAACACCTTACTGTAAGAGGCCGGTCTACAGCTGTAGCACTGGTTTGAATTACATTACATTCTGATCACAGAACTGACTGCACTGAAAACCATGGCCAAACCACCTTGCCTGCAAGCCCAACATCAGCTGCACTACATTTAAAAACGGTCTAGTGCTGTGTCTCTATTAATAGTGCTGTCAGGGCTATGACAATAGTGCCCAGGTTTGAATAAATCATCTGTTTTGTAAATGCAAGTTAATGATCCTTTTGACACTGATGGATGTCAGAAACGGCGCATACATTGTGCTCTGACACCCAAACCATTTACCACTTAAATCCCAAACTGTATTATTATGGGATTTTGATGTGGTTAAGCATACTTCAGGTCAGAGCCACTGCCAAACCATCAACTACTGCAATATTTAGCACCATTACAATTTATTACCAATAACCTCTACAGTATAAAATGATTATTTTTTATCATAATGTAACTCAAACACATTAGTAACAAACAAATATAGCTAACAACTCAAGAAAAGAAATAAAAATGAAATGACAAACATTTTGACGAAACTTTGAAGATGTTGAATAAGGCTTCTAATCTAAAATGGTTGTCATTCAATTTTTGTTTCTTTTACTATTTCTTAAGCCGTTTGTAGCCTCCATTGGCTATGTTTGATTCCCCAAGTGGCCTTTGGTTAGCCGCCATCAGCCATGTTCGATTTTGCACTGTGTGTCCCTTCTTGGGGTCGTTAAACCATACCAAAACGTCGTAGAGAGACAGTCAAGCCCTTTGTGAACCGTACTTCAAACAAAAATGACTAATTTGTTTGTGTACATTGTTAACACAAAAAAAAACACACAAAAAAAAAAACACACATACAAATACACTAAAAGGCAATCCTGTTAATATCAAGTTTGCATTTTACTTCCTTTCAGTATGCTCAAAAAAGTTTCACAAATGGTTTTAAAATGAATAACGTCACAAAAAAAAAAAACCTGTATGCATTACGTGTACCTTAAAATAAGTTAAATTCAGTTTTCTTATCATTCATCCTGAGCCTCAGGGTCTCTTCATCGCTGTTGAAAAACAAATTGGTAAGCTCGCTGTATAGCCATCTGTGTATATTGGCTGGAAGATTCAGTAAGACGTGCATTATATTAACCCAGCGTTTAAGAGGAGAGACTCAACGTCTATTTACCATATTTCTCAGCAGCCCCGGCGCTTATTAGAGACCGGCAATTATTTGAAGTTTTACGGTAGGCAAAAAGTTACCACTTCCCATTAGCATGGTGATCTCTAATCATGTGTCACTTTAAATTACAACAGTGTATCCTTAAAGGGTCATTAACTTCCATGTCCACTGTGTTTATTCAACCAGTTTGCTACTATGAGTATTGGTGCAAGGATATCTTTTTTTTTTTTTTTAAGTTAAAAAAAATATACAACATATCTTTGCAACATGGAATGATGCAATGAACTGCAAATATGGCCAGATACATTGAATATAAAAAACTTATTTCAAATAAATAAATCAAATAAAAAAATCAAAACCAAGAACTATTCTAGTATATCATACCTTTCGGCTATTCATTATTATTCTTACCCTGATGATTATTATTTCCTTTTTGTGGCAACCAACCAGTATGCAGCAAGTTTTCATATAAACATATAAAAGGTGCTTGTTTAATCTTTATGCATACACCTAAATATTCTTGATCTGTCCAAAACATCTTGCATACTACATTAAAAAGGTATAACTTTACAAACAATGAAAACAGGATATGTACTAAAAAAAAAAAAAAAACAATGAACAAAGTATTTCTTCAGATGTTTTCTAGAAAAATAACTGGAGATAGTTGCCTTACAGAACAGTTTATAATGAAAGCCTCCGAAATAAAAAAGGAAATGAAGTCTTACATACGTAGTCATTAATTTTCATAACTTTGCAATCATCTCCCTGTTCGGTGCTATGAATTATCATATTACTGTTATGTTAAAAGAAATATAATTAAAATACTAAGCCACTACAAAACAAACATTAATTTGCTATGAAGCCATGTCATAATAACAGCAAATCATTGTTTACAGTGCTACAGATAAGACATAAAAGATAAGTCTACTCACACTGTATGCAATAGTTACAAATTATGGCTTGTTGAATATAAAGACAGAGCAAATAAGTTTTAAAAATGTTAACGGTTTACAGTGTAGTCATCGTGGGATTTACCATGTACTGTAAGATCACGTGGCACATTTTGTTTACATACGTATACGTAAATTTACTCTGAATGACTCTTGTGCTTTATTTCAAATTTAAAGTAGACAAAACAATACAAATTTACGAGATCTCAAATCTAAAATACCAATACAGAGCTGTAGAAAAATCTTCTTGCACAAAGTTAAACAATATAATTTGTATTCCGTAAGAGATGACAATCCTTCACCATCACAACAACAACCACCATTGTGCAACTGATTGGCACTGCATTTCACATATGTACTAATTTGTGCTTTGCCGTGTGCCATCACACAAAGCATTCTGGAGGCACATGCTGCTCCGATCTGACTGCATGCGAATGCAGTGAAAGCGTTTGTGACACAATGAAAAAGCCAGAAATGTTCTCACCGCACAGCCCACAGATGCTGGACAGGGTCTCTAATTATAGCTTGGAATAAAAAGATGACAAATGAATGGAACCAATTTATTACTGAGCTGCTGTACAGCGACTGCAACGTATCTCTCTGTACTTAAGGTATGCTTAGGATGTGTAACACATACTGTATAGGCGGTAAGAAGATAGACTTTTAAAACCTCAAGTATCCTTCTGATGCCAGAGTCCTTGCATTACCAAGGGTATTATGAATGTGTGTTTATACCGTGTAACTAACAAAATTGTGATGCACAGTGTACTGTATGAGTACGTACATCTACAAATAATGTGCTTTTACATCTAAACCTACAATTAATTTAATTTATGTACATGGGATGATTTTAATGAAGGCATTCTATAGTATTCTCAAATTAAACATAAAGTCAATGAGCACAGAAAAACCATATGCTTTATTGTAAACAAATAAACATAACATGCAATAAATAGCTTTTTAGTCAAGCATGTAGCTCATGATTATGTTATCATTAGTGAATTTAAAGTAGTACTTTTTTAATTACAATTTATGGGTTGGAAAAATTAGAACTGAGCAGATGGCATAGCTCACACATCTCACCTTTTCAATGATTTCTTTCTTCCTCTACCTTACAGTTTTTGGTGCTCTGCTCTCAAAATAGTTAAAAAAAAAATAAAAAAAATGAAGTTCTAATTGCAATTGATCATGTTCCTGTTAGGCATTGTATACATTAGTGTTTTATCTGCAGGAGACTGAGGATTCAATTTCCCCACCTAGCCAAAGCTACACAAAATGCATCACCTCATCCCCTTTCCAATTACCTAAAAACAGTACTACAAATCCGCTACTACCAAAAGGGCACCAGAATTTAATCTCCTAACATTTAATTACTACATTAGCACAACAGATGAGAATCATCTGGTTTTCAAAAAATAATTACTAAAGAAAAAAAAAAAAAGTGTTTGTGTATTAGACTATAAGACTATTTCAAGTAGTATCCAAGACAAGAGGCTTTTTGCAGTCCCCCCACCCCCCCTTGTTCTGAAGTCAAACTTCACATACATAATCAAAGAATACAGTTGTGTATAAAACTGATATCTAAAAGCACCTTTCTGCAAAAACAGTCACATGACCACAAAATGGCAGCCACCTTAAGTTACAGGTCAATGTGAAGTTGAAACCGGGGCAAAGGCAGATTGATAATCACATATGGGCTCTCCTTACAAGATACTGCTGGCGATGGATATTATAATATGAAAATTACACAAACGGAGACTTGACATACGTAAACAGAAACCAAAGTTTCAAAGAACACCTGTGTATTCTAGAACTATACTAAGCACTGGCAAAACTGTCGGCTAATACTTTGTGATGCAGCCTTTATGCAAGGCAGCAACTCACTTACACATTGTGTGGACGAGATCAGAAATTCTGGTCTGCAGGATTGCAGCCCATTCCTGGCACAGAATCTGTGTTAAAGAATCCCAGGAAGTGGGTTTACTGGGACACTTTCACAGGGAATCGGTTAAGGACAGCCCACAAATGCTCAAATGGGGTTCATGTCCAGCAATTGCCCAGTCTATGGCAGAGTTGTGACGCCCTGACTATCTTTCCATCTTCACTGGACGGAATCTCATATTTTGCCAGTGCTAAGGTTCCAGAATAAACAGGTGTTCTTTCAAACTTGGGTGTCTATTTACTTATGGCAAGTTTCAGTATTTTGTAGTTCATTAAAATGCAGCACTGCAAGGAAAAAATATTCATATTTAAAATGTACCAATATCTTGATGCATTTTCAAAGTAGCGACCATTTTGATTATCATGGCAACCTATTTTCTCTTTAGGTGACTGGAAATAATACTTTAACCGCCTACAGGCGACCACCACCTTTGTAGTGGAAAGTTTGTCATATAGATTTTTAACAAATTTCCCTTTGTCCTCTCTTGACTGTCATCTGAATATTATTTTTACACATGGACTCGGGCACAGCCCAAAATAACCAAACACAGGGTGGAAGTCAGAATCACAAAACCAGCCACGCGACTTTCAAATGGAGCGCTCTCTCCACAAACAAAGAGTTTTTCCACACTAAGAAAGTTCCCTGCAGAAGGAACAGGGCTCCAGGCAAGACAGCGCTCTCCACACAAGAACAAGTCTTTGAACTTTGACAATTAGAAGGACTGCTGAGGGAGAAATGGAAGCTGAACTGTTCTGAAGAAAGTTACTAAAGTCATGGGAGAATAATTGCTCGAATTCACAGAAGGCAAGGAAGAACAAATGTTCTGAATAATGGTTAAAATCATCTTCTGAGGAAGGGCCCTGCCGTCTGTCCTACGAGAGACTGAATCAGTAAACGGGATACTGCATTAATCGGAAAGCGGGTCTTTGTTTCCACGAAGCTGCACGAAACAAAAACACTTCTACAAACTATGTAACACTTTAATTGCAACGCATTATCTGAACTGGTTTACGTCTGATCAACGGAACTATTCCCAGTTGAAAAACTGTCGACAACAAAGGTAACTTTGCAAGACTTGGAGATCAACAAGCTGATTTCCATTTGAAAATAACTATTTGTTTATTGCAAGCCTACGCAATACAATGCGTAAAGCAAAGTACCGTCTTCTTTCATTGGAATTTCAGATCCATAGAGCTGCAGTATCATTGACACAGATTGACTTCTTTATATGGAAATCAATAAGTATTCAACATATCTAATATTAAATACTTTATGACAGGAGAAAGTAACTGTACTAGGAATAGAATATAACTTCCTGTTTCAGAGTGTGTATGAAATGTATTTTGTTTGTTGAAATGTGCAACTCAAAGGAGTTGCCTCGTAAATGCAGAGAATTTGATCATTGCCCCATTTTTGAGTTAATTTGAATATATAATCAACTGAGGTTGATAACATATTATTAGTTTGGTTCATCACGTCTAAACTAAATTAACATGGTAAAACTAATTTGCTAAATTAGGTACTGGAATGTTTGATTCCATTCTGAATGGGAAGTTGAATTAATTCTCGTGCATATTGACATGATTGATTCCAACGAAAAACGGGTATTGAAAAAACTAATTCAAAGTAGACACTCTATGTGATAAGCCATATTTAATATTAGTATATTAACCATGTATGCTAATGATGTTATGGTCGTTGCAATCATTTTACTATGCAGTCAATGAACTGTATACTATTCATGCATATATCTAACCAACAGCCTTTCCTTTCTGTAAAACTAATTTTTGAAATCTGCTATCGGTCAGGCCAACTGAACACAGCTGTTGTGCCTATTACAGACAGGAAGGACTTTTTGGGGCTGCGAGCCAGAGCACCATTCAAACTATTACTGCATAAAATAAACATTTCTACATAAGTTTGTAGAATTCGGCAGCCAAGTAATGATATTGAATGACACTCTGTTCAAAATGATCAATCCTTCACGATTAGAAGACTCAACTGCTCTGCAAACAAATCTAGCTATCTATATACCTGCTACTGTAGTACAGAAAGTAACATTTAGATTTACTTGCTACAATATTCTGTTTAAACAGAAAGAGGCTATAGCAAACTTCGTTAGATTACGCAATCACTCTGCTTCCAGTGTTATTTATTGTTTTAGAACAACGGCACCTCAACGGCACCTCAGCTATGGATGTGCATTATTTAAGTGTAGTGTATGAATAGGCAACCATTTTATTTTTTAGGAGGCTCCAAAAAATAAACAGCTTACCTGGAGCACTGATAATGGGAATACAGGGTTGGATAGATCATGCTCCCAATGCATGATGGAATGTACTTTAAAAAAAATCAATCCAATCCAAATAACTTGATTTTTCATACAATTATCTAAGAAAATAGTTCCAAGCTACACTAAAACGTATAAGCATTGCAAAAAGACATTTGAATTTCAGCATTAGATTTACTGAATCCCCCCCCCAAGGGGAATTAGATGGATAAGCCAGGCCGCTTCCATATAAAATATCTAAATACTGTATAACTTCAGCTTGCATTACAATCCAATTATCTAACTGTAGCTCAAGGAATGCATTGCACTTTAACACTTAAACCTCTAATATTTGTGGAAGCATGTGTCAGTTTATAGAACTGCTTACATTTTACATTAGCTTCTTTGCAGTCTCCAGCTGGCCATGTTTGATTTCATGTATGCATCCCTTCTTAGCAGTGTAACTACAGCATTCCATCATTAAACTAAACCAACTACATACAGACAGTCAAGCCCCTTGTGAAGCTTCAGGACTTGTCTCGGTTTTCTTACCAGCTTGATTGACAGAGTGTTCGCTTTGAAAACAGTGGCTCCGATTGCTGTCACATCACACAGGCCCACATCCACAGCAGAGTTTTTTGTTTTTTTTCCCCACCCAACAACACCCAAAGGACAACGAAAAATATCCAATACATGTCATTTTGTGATTTAGGATTTCTCTGCGCCATCTTAGTCGCCCTCAACCTAACCTACCAATTTTCCTATCTGTCAACCAAATTCTTGGAAGGTAAATCTATATAATAAATACAATATTCTGTGTTTGGAGAGAGTCAGGATGCTTTATATTGCTATAGCAAGACGATTAATGAGGAATACAATATTATCGTTTCTTTATGTGCATTAGTGCAATTTCGGCACAAGTTTTTATTATTTTTTAGGAGTTCTGTCGATGCGTCTTGGAAAGGGAGAGCACAAGGAGACAGAGAGCAACTATTAAAACTAACAGCCTAGTACTAGTGGCAGTAGCTAACTACATCGAGAGGAGCAACTTCACAGACTATAATATGAATAATATTAAGGCAGGACTAAATGGCTGTGAATAAGATTTTGTTTGATTTTTTTTAGGTGGAAAATCTGGAAAGCCATATGCCATATTTATTGAAAGAACTCATGACTTAAATGCAACATTACCTTGTACTCGCCCAAAATACATTTTACTCACATTGTGTCTAATTTGGAGAGTACATTACTAAATGACCCAAAATCTTACCTGGAGCGTATGGTCAACAATGGGTTTAAAAAATCATAGCTTTTTATTTCTGCAGTTCAGTCAGATCCTGTGGTCTTCATTAAATGTTTTTGTTTAGCCCTGCAAGTACTTTTTCTATAAAGTTATTAGGATCATCAGTCATCTCACTTTGTCTGCCTTGAAGAATTAACAGTTTATACAAGCTCAGTTGAACTAGTAGAAGATCAATAAAATATAAACGCACACACTGCATCTCTTTCAAAGATGTATTACCAGCTGATTGTTTTTCAGCTGAATCCTGGCTTTAATGTTTAAGGCAACATGTTCGCCTAGTGATCGATTGTAATCAAGCTGTCTTCCACTACTGAATTATGTAACTCCTAATCACTCTGCTCATAACAACTTCTACATACTGTAATGTAAAGTGAACTGTTGTGAGGTAATAGCGTAAATTGAGAAGGCAGAGACTGAACAAATAACCTTTTGCTTTAAGAAACCAACACTTCAAAAGATATGTTACTATACGTTACTATACTAGGACTGACTTTTTCCCCACTTTTTTTTTTTTAATATAACATACAAAAGCATTTAAAATATATTTTTGTTAAAACAATGCTTAAATATTGAAATGTCATAAACTCAAGCCTTTTTGCCATTTAATTCTATCTTGTGGCATTAGATAGCACTCTCTCAGGAATTATGCCTTATTGTAAGCAGTTTTGGCAACAAAACATTCCTAGGAGGTACTGTAATCCAGTGTTAGGATGTCTGATACAATGGAGGCCCCAGGGCACAAGACTAAGTAATGGACCAAAGGCAAATGCTTGAGAGAAGCATTTACAAAATCTGAAAAACTTGCTACCAAAATGATATTCACTTCCTTATGAACCCTTCCAAACACCAGTAAACTGAAAACAGAAGGTTTGGGCTTGTATGGCAAATTGAATTTCTGTGCTTATAGTCCATTTTAAAGCCCACAAGTCAATATAAACTAAAGAGTGATCTTACATTACAGCTAACCTAACATACGTTGTAAGATAAACTGCTGCTTGTTCTCATGTTAGAACCTGCTCTTTGTTTGGTGCTGTGGAGCTGTATGTGTGTCTCAAGGGAGGAACAACTCTCCCCGTTAAAAAGGAAAACTGGCAAACTACTACATGTCGAAAACCATTAACAATCACTGATCGCCACTGAAACCTAAACTCAGATGCAGAGGTGGAGAGGGTCAACACACTCATATAAAATATAAAGAGATGTTAAAAAAAAAAAAAAAAAAAAAATCACATGCAAAACCTACCTTCAAAATTTCCTCTAAATCTAAGCTGTCGGTACAGACCGAGTTCAACATATTTGAGTAATGAAATCTGCTAATGTTCAGTACATGGAGAATTTCCACATCCTTACTTATCTAAAAATACCTTGGCTTGCCAGTGGAGACAATCAGTGATGATGAATAGCTGCAAAAGACAAGTAAATCTCCAAATTTACATCATCATTTGCAGACTACTGAAGACAGCTACTGAATCTTGAGGACAAAAAAAAAACACACAAAAAAATAAACACAGTGCAGTATCATGACCTTCAGTGTAGTACATCTGCTGTAAATTAGGATTTATATACTTTAACCAGGTCCCCCTCCTCCCACCCCCCTTTAGGATCGAATAAGGAATCCATGTACAACTACAGTATTTTGCATAACAGACACAGACCAACTGGGTGCCTCCATTATCCCCAAATTGGTATACTCTCACTAAAAGGTCCTTTAAACCGTTTTTTTTGTTTGTTTGTTTTAAAAGGTGTTGCATGCGTATAGAGCTCAAGAGAGAACTTTATGTTTTTCTCAGAAAGATGGAATGGGGACATGGGAGAACACAAGAATATGGAGTCTGGCCATAAAAGTTCTTATGTCTCAAACATCAGACAATACTCTGAAAACACCAGCGGAGACTAGAAGCATCACAGCCAGTGTAGGGTGATGCACATTTGCACTTACATTTAGTCTCTGTCTGGGAATATATCTGGGAATGGAAAAACATTCTGCATTAGAATGCCGACATGTTTTCAACAACTACATAAGTGCTCATAAAAGCGTGGCCACTTATTCACTGTAAATACGCGAAATATTCAAGAGACAGTCAAACATCCTAAACAACGTTTGTAATGTTTTGTTGCCATTCGCATCACACAATTCAATCACTGCAATTCATTTCTATACATAATCAATATAAAACTTTTGTATGTCAATTAAGATTACTGCCAACTACAATCAACACATCTGACTAATATTAACACAATAAAAACGATATTGATTTATATGTGAGCAGAGTATTTGAAAATCTGCTCATTCAACCAAAAATGTCTCAAACTGAATGTATGACAGTATATATTTGTTTGTACAAGAAAATAAAATAAATAAAACATGTTTGCAACAAATACTGTGCACAGTAATTACAAATTTCAGACTTGGAGAGGAAAAAAAAAAAGATGTACTGTAATGACCTGTATATCAAACACTGCTATCTTAACACAGGCACAACATCATTGTATTTGCCTGTGCTGACAAAGATCAATATGTGAGACCAAGTGCCAACTGTAAAGTGGCGATGTCAGTCAGCAATTCTCTGGCTAACTATCTATCTGAACCTCACGCTTCACCGAGTGAAAATACAGCCATTGATCTTGGTGTCACTGCTCAAAACCTTCATACATCAAAGTTGCTTCTTTTTTACTGGATTTTAATGCCACTATTTTATAGAATTCAATACTTCTATAATCTCACATGAACTGCACTTATTACTCAAACTAGGGTTTTTAACATAACTGCTCAATAGAGGTATATTATGTTTCCATGTGGCACTTTGAAATGTGAAGTGCTTCAATGCCACAGTATTTATGTTCTTTTTTTTTTTTTTTTTTTTTAACTTCAATAGGTTAGCAGTTCATTTTAGAGAAACCTAATTCAATAAAACTAACCACCACTTAAAGTTATTGATTTGTATGTGTTTAAAATGTGTTTAGCTTTTCTGTGTATGGCATTGTGATGAAGCCAGAGCATTGAATACAGAGTATTAAAGTTCCACTTCTACATACTGGTTTTAAAATATTGTATATTTGTGAGCTGTCAAAATCCACTGACTAAAAAAAAAAAAAAAAACATGCTTGGTTTCATTCTCAGGTGTCACCCCCATGTTACTCCTCTACTTGACCAGCAATAACCTTTTATAATGTAATATTCCTTTCTTGACTAGTTAATGCGCACTCGCTCCTTGCTGCCTTCATAATAGGGAGCTAGTCAGGAACCTGAGGGGAGGACTGATATAATGCACAACATACATACTCTCTAGATATAACATTATCACTACAAATGCACCCCCCAAAAATAGATTTATCCACTATTCAATACATTTAGAGACCCACTGTTTCAGCTTACCAATGCCTCCAAGTGCCTTTTGCTCCTGTTGTAAGTATTTGTAAGCACTCATGTTTTCATTAACTAAGCCTTGCTGCCTCTAGAGATTGTTTGTTCATCTGTTTATTAGAATTTAATTATCAAAGCAAAACACCCAGACAGAGCCCCGTGCTCTGCATTTCACAGCAGTTCTCTCTCTGCATTATTTTAGAGAATTTTCTTCATTTTATACATTTTTAAGGGTGATGTAAAAAAAAAAAAAATCGAAGGGCTGGTTCCTAACCAATACAATTAAATATAAACTTTTTTTTTTTTGGAAGAAAAATAAAAAGTAAAATCAAAACAAAATGAAAAAGGACTGTCACAAGGCAATAGTGCAAAAGATTATTTCATTCAAAATACCAAAAGTATAAGTTTCACCCCCTTTTTTTGATATAAAATCCATTATACTAAATACTAGATTGAATTTCATATTTAATAATGGTGGCATTTTTGGGCAATGGTAAGATATAAAGCTGAAAAGCCTTCAGGTTTATTTCTTCAAAATTGTTGGGTGGATGAAATACATTAAACATTATGTTGATAGGCCAACACCAACTACACTGGATGTACTTGTACTTGTCATACATTTCTATACAATGTTTAAATAGTTCTAGACTTATCTCTGCACAGTCAAGTTTGCCCATGCTGTATCGTCTGATAATAAAAGCTGATGTCTTAATGAGGGTCAGCCAAAAGCAAGAAAGTTGTATCTTGGTAATAAGTGTTTAAGTTAGGTCTTTTCTGTGGTTCTCTGCAGAGTTCTACTCTCAATAAATTATTCAAGTGTCTTTATATAAACACTTCACATTAGCTGATTCATAACACTCCAGTGATGGTAAAGTGTGTAGACGTACCTTAGGGAGCTGCAAGGCTTTGCAATTTCATGCCCTGAAAAAAATGCACCTTCTCCCTACTGTGTACTTGTGATTTTAATTCATTTTTTTTTTTTCTCTTGGAGAGAGGAGGTGGTGTTCATGTCACAGCTCACTGCAGGTTTCATTTTTTTTATCAAATCTTTTATTTGGGGGGAAAAAAAACAATACAACAAGAAATTCCCCACATTTTTCAATTTCTCAAGAATATTAGACAAAGTTGAAGATACCCATTCCCAGAATGCTGCCATGTCCGGACACTCCCAGAACATATGCAAGAAAGTGCCCATGGCTCCCTGGGGCAAAGTGCACATATAGGGGTAGGGGTGAGCTTCATTTGGTAGCATCTACGAGGGGTTAAATATATTCTATGAATGAAATTAAAATGGATTAGTTGATGATTAGGATTCTTGGAGGCACAACTCAGGTTAGTCCAAACAGTATCCCAACATATTTCTTTGTTTACAGGAGTGTGGCAGGATAGCGGCAGAGGGAAGACTCAGAGACAGGAAGTGCAGTGAAACCAAAATATTTTAATTAACAAAACACAAATAAAAGGCACGATGGCCAACCAAAAAGACAAACACAAAACAGGCTTTAAACAAATCCAAAAAACCCCACTCACTCTCTCTCTAACACACGTCTTCTCTCTGTTACAAACACTCTCCCCCTAACAAACACTCTTCTCCTAACATACCCAACCACTCCCTTTTATACAGGTGCCTGGGCTAATTGGGCAATTCGCACCTCATTAGCCCAGGCACATTCCACACGTTCCTCACACATACTCACTGAACCACACCCCAAACTCACTCACATCCACTCTAAACAATACAAAAAAACACAGAACCACCACAAAATAGGCTGCACCCCATCACAAGGAGATATATCCCTATTCCAGATATTATCAAGCACAAGTTTTATATGAGGCCTTTAATAGGTGGGTAGAAAGTGTGGAAGCCAAGCCCCCTCATTTTACCCCGTGTGCAGTATATCATGTAATGCATGAGATGGCAGTTCTGTCCCCCAGGGTACAAAATGCGCATGCATTGCTGAGCGGAGAGGAAGACAGAAGAAGAAAGAAGTGCCCGCTAAATTATATTGCAATTGTAAATTTTGGAATGTGTGAAGACAGTTCACTTTAAAAATATCCCCATGAGTATAAATCCCCCTATCCCTCCATTGCGGAAAAGAAAAGGGATGGCCACCTGATAAGAGGGTAACGTTATGAAATATAGGCGAGTGGGTATGCCATTTTGTTTGAAGTTTTGTATGTTTTTACACTAATTAGGTGAGAGATTATGGGGCCGAAGCGTAACTTACATCGGAATGCTAGAATAGACTCAATCTTGAAGTCTATGTGGGAATACAAAATCTTCTTCTAGCTGTCGCCATGACACAGGAATATTAGGATCAAACCAGACTGACACAGGAATATTAGGATCAAACCAGACTGAGGCGGATCGCAGGACAAATGAGAAAAAATAATATTTGAAATTTGGCAAAGACAATCCTCCTGCAGTTCTCACATTGTAATGTAGAGAGTTTGAAACAAGACCGCTTTCCCCTCCATATACAGTAAATGTAGCTATCGAAGAGTGTAACTTATTCCAATAACCAGATGGGGGAGTGGGAGCATCGAACTGAAGAAGATGATTCAAGGCAGTACATTCATTTTTATTATGGAGATGTGGGCTTGGAGCGAGTTCATTTGTTAAAAATGTTTCCTAATCGCTCCCTTATCTACTAGATATTTTTGATGAGTTCAGCCTATTATCAGGGTACAAAATCACCTGGTTTAAGTCTGCCCTAATGCTCTTGAATGGTGTAACGAGGGACATTGTTTTACCCTCAAATATACGTTAATAGTCGTTAAGCATTTTACATAGCTTGGTGTAGAAATGTACCATTCTCTATATTGTAAAATATCATCAGCATACAGGGAGATGTGACGTTGCGTGTGCTTGACAATGACAGAAGTAAAAGTAGGAGATTGGTGGACTGCTTGGGCAAGTGGTTTGAGTGACAGGGCAAATAGTAGAGGGGAAGGCAGGCAGACCTGGCGGATGCCCCTAGAGACAATAAACTGGGAGGAGCATTTACTGCCTGCGAGCACCATCGCTGAGAGGTTGGCATATAGAATTTTGACCATATTAATAAACTCTGTGCCCAAACCTATGCTATCTAAAACCGACCCTAAATAATCCCATTCCAAGCAGACAAAAGCTTTCTCCACATCTAATGAAAGGACAGCACAGGGGGCATCAATACCCATAGCCGTATGAATGACACGAAGGAGGCAGCAGACATTGTCTGATGCTAGACGGGTCTTAATAAATCCTGTTTGATCATGATGAATCAGTTTGGTCATGTGGGACTCGAGTCGACGTGAGAGCACCTTAGCGTACAATTTAACATCCGAGTTTATTAACGATAGGGGGCGATAGCTAGTACAGAGGGGGTCCTTGTCTTTTTTCAGTAATAACGATATGATAGCAGTGTTAACATTATGAAAATAATCCCTCTCAATAGTCGCATGCACCATCTCCAGTAATAGGGGTCCCAGTTGGTCCCAGAAAGTAAGAAAAAATTCAGATGGTATACCATTTAACTCACTTACCCTTTCTCAAGTTCAAATGCAATGTCTTCACAGCAGGAGTTCTGCAGAGTATGTTCTAAAAAAGCTAGTTTGGTTTCCAATTCTTTGATTTTACTATGACAAGTCTTGTTAAGATTAGCAGCAAATAAAGTAGAAGTATCTTTAATAAATCCGTTAGTTGAGTCCCACAAGATATGAGGGTCATCTACAGAACCACGATTGAAGTCAAGAAACTCATTCAGTTCAGATTGAAATAGTACTCGGGTAGGATTTATTTTGTAATAACGTGGTATTGAAGTGCCATCTTGTGGCTCGAATTTACAGAAATTTCCATGGTGATCTGAGAGTGACATAAGGAGTATTTCAGCATTATTTACCTTAGAAAAAAGAGGTTTAGAAGCAAGAATGAAATCAATCCTAGAAAAGGACTTGTGCCTAAACGAAAATAAAGTATATTCTTTAATAGATGGGTTAACCACGCGCCAGATCTCAACTAAACCCAAGTCAGAAATCAAATATTTTAAGGTCGAAGATGCGAGAAGCTGTGTTCTTCCCTGTTGTAGACCAGGGTTTATCACCGTGTTCATATCAGATCCACAGATTAACTTAATCTGACAGATCTAACAGTAATTTGGTCAGTGAATTAAAAAATCCTACCTGGAACAAAGGCATTTTTTTTACCAGACATTATAGTTTCTAAGTATGCCACTCTGTCATCCCCATCACTGCCAGAGCCCAGAATAGAAATCTGAAATCTAGGGCGCAATACAATCAATGCACCCCTCGTTTTATCATCTGTAGAGGATGAGACTGCAACATAAAAGTATTTATTAGCAAGTCTGGAAATGTCTTGCTGTTAAGATGAGATTCCTGAATCATGGCAATGTCAACTTTGAGAGCGAAAACTCAAGCAGCCATTACACCAGCGAGTCACGTGATCTTCCTCGGTGCAGGTTTCATAACTTCAATAAAACTCTAATGTACTGTAGCCTGATATACTGTCCCCTAATTAATGTCTTGTGAAAAGTTTAAACATATGCTTTTAGCCATCTGTTAGCTAGGCACTAAAGACACCAGCCTCTCGTATTACTGAAACACACTGTGCCCGATCATAAATAATTCCTGGGAATGTAAAAATAATATTTCTGAAACCATTTCAGCTTTGCCCTAAATATAAATAATTTAAATAATAGGGACTGAGGGCTCACATTAGTTTAAATGTAGGAAAATATTTATTTGAAAATAAACACATTCTGAAGAAAAAATCATGAAAAGTTAACTTTTACATTTTTTTCATGTGTCGGTGTAGGAATTGGGCAAATAACTGATCCAAAATAATAATAAAAGAACAAAACAATATAAAAAGGTGGAAAATAACTCAGAGTGAAATAGAACCAGGAGAAACCACATTAAAAGTGAGTCAATTACAGACTGAAACATGATTTACAAGTGATTTTAACCTGACCTTGTAGCTGAAGCACCAGCAGACAGGATAAATAAACATGAAACATGGAAAACAGGCCAAAACATACCGTAACAGGGAACATCTGGTTATATGATCTAGTTGGTTTAAAAAAAACCCTCCTCCATACATTTAAAGCTGTTTTTTGATTATTAGTGCCAGCATTTACTCCTGTGCAAAGTTTGTACCATTTTATTTTTTTTATATTAAAGGAACTCAAAACTTGTAATGTTTACAAACTAGCAATCAACTAAAAATATATACTGCACATTGTGAATGGTATGAACTTTGAAATTCTATCGATCGATCTATCTATATACACCCCAGTAAAGAAAGCACAATATTATATATATATATATATATATATATATATATATATATATATATATTAGTGCTTTCTTTACTGGGGTAAATTATCCTGAATTTCATATTGTGAATCTTGTGAAAAAAGCCACATCTAATTTGTCATTTCTACTTGAAGAGACCACAGTGTCAAGTTTCAGGTAATGTTATTTTGTGTCAAGGCTTAAAGTATGGGCAAAGCTTGCACGTAAATGGACAGCTGTGTTAACTTGCTTTAACATTGTAAAGTTTCAATTCATGCCTTAAATCTTTACAGTGCAAAAAAAAGTCCCAATTAAGCAAGTCACTGCATCAATTGACGCAAGTTTGGTGTGCTCAAACATTAACATTTGAGAAAAAAATGGTTAATATCAGGTCCCTAATCTCTGGTAAAGGACCCTGAATGTTATAAAATCTGTGTAAAATCTCTGTTCCAAATCAATCCGCCAGAATGTAAACAGTATTTATTTATTAATTTATTTTTTTAATTAACTTTTGTTAATACATTTTAGTACCTAAGGGTAACATACTGAAATGTACACAAATGCACAAACCTCCACTCATATCATAGTGGAAAAATAAAAAAAGTTAAATAGGACTTATTCATTTCCATGTTTAACATTTATTAAAAGGTGGATAAACTAAAAACATGTTCGCTTTTATGTAGGAGGTACCTAAACTGAAGAACACCATGCAAGAGGTAGATAGATTGATTTTAAATAAAGTTATTTTAGGTTAATTTAGGCTATTGGAAATACCCATGACGTAACGTTGTCCACCGCTGGTAATTTAAAGCTTTTCAGATAAAGCACACAACTCTGAGATTAATAAAAATGCATGTATATACAGAGGAACTACATTTTAATATTGTTAAGGCCTCAGAATTAACCATTTCAACTGGAGGCTACCAGACCACACGTGGAATTCTGAGGAAACCACATTCTTCATAGAATGCTGCAATTAAACCTAGATCTGCATTAACACTAGAACTACCAGACGTACATATATACCTAGAACTAACAGAGCAGTCTTTTTAACCGCTATCTTAAATTGCGTATAAAACTATTGTTGCGTCACACTCTACAAAACTGTTCTGTGTTATTGTTTGTTTTCCTTCAGGATTATGTTTGTCACACCATTTTTGTAGCCCGCTTGGTACACGTGAGGGACACCTGTTACTGCACGAGACTTGGGGATGATGTTGGAAGGGGTTATGATCGGTTGCATTGTTTAAAAATGTTGCAAGTTTATACAAATGCTGGGCTATAAAACGGGCTGGTTTTAGCACCTCAGACACAACTTTTGGGATACAGGGGAGCGTACGACACTGTGGAGCAGTAGAGAATTAAAGTGCCTGAGATTTGTTTGTTTGAGTGTTTTATTTCATACAAGTGTTTTCTGTTTACCCGTCTTATTTTGTGCCCGGGTTTGACTGTTGGTTATTCAACGGTAATTTCCATCTCGAGTCTAGTTGGTTTGCTGCACTATTATTCCATAACTTATTTTAGTTTTTCAGCATAAAATGTTCAATATGTACTTACTGAGCATGTATTAATTACAAATACATGCAAGTAGCACCAAATGGCTCAGCCAGTACCAATGGCATCTCTGCACAATGATACACCTAGAATTCCCACACGTGTAGTTTATTAAAGGAAAGTGTTAAACAAACAAAGAAAAGCAAGTACTGTTATTTTGAAGGCAAGTATTCCCTAAATAAGGCAGTTCAAATACTTGCTATGTCAGAAGCACTGGTTTACTATATACACACACATACATACCAGTCAAGAGTTGTTTCTTGTTTTCTACAATTAAAATGGTCTTATTCCTCAAGAAATTGTGTCTTTCCCTTTTGTGCTTGCTTCAAAATATGAGTTAGAGGGCTAAGTTTACCCATAATAAAATAACTTAAAACAACAATGTAACTGCTGCTAGTCATCTCTTGCGAGTTTTAAAATGTATATTTTTTACTTTAAAATGTTGGGTCAAGTTTTGGACTTGCTTCAGATCGGGTACATTATTTTATATCTGACAGTGCGCAGAACGATGGGAAGAGTAATAAATAATAATGGTGCCTTTAAAGTAAAAGTAAGAGAAAAGACTGCGATAACAACATTTTATTTAGAGTTGCCAACGTCAGCTATAGTAAACTGTGCACTTCGGACTATATTTTGTGTAGTGGAAGATACAGGTCAGGTATGAAACCAGGCCAAATATTTAAGCTTAATGATGAAGATTTGTTGAGATGCACACCCTTTTGTAGGCGTGGTGAAATAATTGACTTGGTAAATGTGACATAGAGAAAGGTATTTCATGCATTTTCAGATATATAAATTACAGGTACAACTGCGTGTGACACAATGTTCTTGAAATTATATGGGCAGAACAGATATAGGTTATGACATGTTTTTGAATGAGTCTTGTGATGGATTGTGACTTGCTGCTGACTGATTGAAGTCTTTATATAGTGGTGATGCCCGACCTGGACAGAGAATTATTAAACTGTGAAGGAGACAGATTACCAAGTCAATTATTTTACCACAAGTCCTTTAAATCCTCATCTATAAGCCCACCAAAGGTCAGTTTGTTAACTTGTGTCCCACAAGGGGTTTCAGCCCTTCAAAGATGGAGCTATTTTCGATACTTTCATCCTGAAGCCTTTTTGAGGGGTCATTAAATGAGACAGTAAAGTAGGTATAGTAGCAGAGCTGCATACAGAAAGTCATTTAAATTGTGAGCACACCTAAGCAATTTGAACGTGACATATCTTCTACTTTAGAAGGAACATGCACTTAAAAATCACTCAGGAATTTGACAATTGAACAGTTTTTCAATTTTAAGACCCCTGAAAAACACAGCCATACTAAAGCGGTGGTACTTATTTTGCATGAATTCTACCTCCCTGGCTATCTGTACAGAAGCATTCATAGGGCTACTGACATTCTAAATATCATTTTTAGATCCTCAAAATCACTCCAAAATGAGACGTGTTTCATGTATGACTACCCAATAGTGTGTATACACTGAGCAAAAAAGAGTAGAGAGGCAAAATATATACTGGTAGTTTGCCTCCCCTGTGCCCTATGGTCTCAATCAAGTTACAGTTCAACAGGATAAGAAAAATACTCAGGTCGCAAAAATCAAGTGCGTGCGAAAACATTTTTTTACAGTTTTCCACAATATATATATATATATATATATATAATATATATATATATATATATATATCCCTCCCCCAGATTTGTTTGGCACTGCTACAAGAATCATAGGAATCGACCGGGGTGAGACCATTTTGACTTTTTCACACATGCATATTGTACATCCTAGTGGTGCCCTTTGCAAAGGTTAAGCAATGACGTATGCCTCCGTTGCCAAGTTTGTTACTTAGCAACTGTAAAATAATTAATTAATTAATAAATAAATAAATAAATAAATAAATAAATAAATAAATAAATACGCAGAAGCAGCCAAGAAACAGACAGAGAAAAACAAAACTATAGTCTTTAACAACATATAGTGCAGTTCAAATATTAAAAAGTCTCTCAGCAATTTCATGACTTTTCAAAGGCTCTTTGAATTTTTATTTTTCTAGGGTATTTCCAGGCCTGGAAATCGCCATTTTCAAATTCTATGACTTTTCCAGGATTTCCATGACCGTACGAACCCTGTAACTGGGACAAACCATTTTTTGCAACAATTTTATTTCTACACCTAAACATCAAACACTACACATTTCAATAGCTTAACAGTAAAATGGCAGATGAGCCCAATGGCCAATGCCAAAAGTAATATAACACACCAGCTAGGGCAGACTTTGCCAATATTCAAAACCCTGAAGCACAAATTTAGCATTACCCAAAGGGTTTAAATGTTAACCAAAAAAAGCCTATAGTACTATAAGGTTGCATAATTCAGTCTTACAATCAAAATACATGTTTCTATCAATATACATAATGTCACCACAAATGTATTATTCAAGATGCATGTTTGTCTTGTTGAGATAGAATCCATAATGAATTGACACCGATTCTATTAACAATTTCAGGACTTTATAATTAGCATATTTATACATAGATATTACTTCTATTGGTAATTGTTTGTTTTTTTACAAATTGTAGACTATAAGAAAACCAAGATTTCCATGGCAATAAGAGTTCTGTAAAACTGAAAACCCAACTTTGCAAGGAGTTCAGTAGTATTTGCTGTTAGTAAATGTTTGGCTATTTTATGAAACAACTACAAAAGAAAAAAGGAAAAAGGTCAGCAGCACATAAGAACGACGGCATTAGGGATGTTTCATAAGGAACAGTCTGAAGATTAATGACGCAGAACAGAGTTTGCTATAGACCTAAAGGAATTACAGGCAATGATCACTGTGGAATGGTTACACAACCCTACAGAACATTTAGACACGAGTCCTTACAGTCTAAAGTACACTGCTGGAGATCAGGGTGACCACAGTGTTTTGAGAACCAAGCCCAAGTGTTTCCTGCGTCTCTGTTCTCTGAACATCTGTAACTTTCACACTGCATAAAGCAGAGGGTAAAATAGCACACTAACGCAGCCAGCTGACTGCTGGAGATCAGCAGGAGGGATCTAAGAAAATGTCTGCTCCTTAGCCAACAGGAAATGTAAGGCCAACTATCAGTTTATTTTGTTAGAGGTAGTGCATGGAGAAGTAACCTTTACAGCAGGGTACATGTAGGGGAAGCTCAATACAATCTGTACACTTCTATAGGGTGAGGGGGTTGCAAATTCAATGGATTTAGCTAAAAGACAATAATTCAATAGACTCAGATGACCCATTGCATTCTGCATTGTAGTACACAAAAAGTATGGTACTCTATTTAAGAGACTGGAAATAATTTAAAACACTGAATAACAAAGAACAAAAAAAGTATGTATTAAAAATCAGGATGATATGGTACTCTAGGTCAACTGTATTAACTCTGATGTCAATGTCTGCTGCTCACATTATCATATGAATGATCAAGTTATCAACTATTTAAGACATAAGTATTAACCCACATGCGCAAAGTACAAGAAGTAGAATTACATGGATTAAAAAACAAGAGCAAAAAAAAAAAAGAAATATCACAAATTATCTTCAGAAAGTATTTACCCCAATATAACCAGTTCCATCTCTCAATCCCAGGGGGACCTTGTGACAATAGGTACAATACTTTTACACCATTCAATACAGAACAAAACATAATCGTTCATACTGACCCTTCTCAGTCACACGCATCCAAAGATAAGCAAATATGAGAGACAGAATGCTGCAATTTCAGCTCTTCCGGATTACAAATGTTACAGTTGAATAGGACCTCGTTACAAAATGGCCCTATTTTAGTAAGAGAGAGAAACCAGGTATAGACTCGGCCTCTGCTCCATAAATTCACAAAATGACAAAGATGACTACATACAGTACTTAAGTTTGGTGTATACATTCACCCAATATGAGTTAACCAACTGTATTGTGTGCAATGAGTTAATACAACTGCAGGATTATTCAGCCCGAGGTGATGTTTTACCAGTGTCTCATAGTTCACTGCCTTTACTTCTCCATACTGACAGCTGTCTTCTTCTTGTGTGCTGCTACATGCCTGTTGCGGCTGTGGCAACCTTTTCATACTAATTTCCAGCCTTTTGCAATCCACTGAATCTGTGCTCAACTGAATGAAAATGGTCACATGAGACTCTTAAGCCAGGCTTTTCCCATTCATGTCACTATCATACCATATGGAAGCACACAATATCTTCAAGAGGACAGGTGAAATTGCCTAGCACAGTGGGCACTTTTATTTATTGTAGGGTATCATTAATATTGATGACATAAAAATAAAGAGGCCTAAAGATTTAACTTATAAACATGACCACATTGCATATCTAAGTTTATGACAATAAAGACATAAGATATAAAAGCTTTAACAACTGATTTCACAAATCTAAATTACTCAAAGCATACCGTTACCATTTTTGTCACGGTTGCGCAATTACTGGTTGAAAATTTTAAATCCCAGGGTTTTCTATTGTTTCTACAAAAAACGACTGAGAATGACTTAAGTGTTTTAAAAAAAAAAAAAAGTACTTAAGTAATTAATGTGCCCCAAATGATCATCAAGAGACTTTTACCCAGGAGAAATAGTGTTTGTTACATCCACAAAGTGCAGCTATTTTCTTTAGATCAGCTCTTGCCTATCTCCCATATGCTTTTCTTTGTTCTTTTTTCAAACTGTATTATAAAAACTGATTAAACACCAGATACAAAAAAATTGAAAATCGGTGTTTAGCCAATAAAACACCGGAAAACACTGGAAACGGTTACTCAACTCACGTTGACTACACCGCTTTCCCATTAAAAAAAAAAAAAAAAACAACAACAACACTACGTCAAAACAAAAACAAACTAACTTTCGGTGCAGTTGGGTAATGTCCCTCCTTCCTGACTTGTATCTATCATTCAGTGCGTTTACATGAGCATAAGAATTCCGATATTCTTCGGAAAACTAAGTTTTCAGAAAACTAATTCCGATATCAAAAGTCATGTAAACACAGTTTTCTGAAAATGTATCAGAATATTCCTTAGGTCAGTTTTCGGAAAGCAGCACCTAGAAATTTCCGATTCAATTCTGAAAATGAACCAAATGTATATCATGTAAAAGCACTTTTTGGAAAACTTATTCTGATAGCGTACTGCACATGTGCAAACTTTGACCTTCATTCCTACACGTGGTTTTAGAAAACAGAGAAAATAATAATATGTAGTGTCTGCATGGATCCATTTGCTCCGTTATTGAATCGTATTTTGTGATATACTTGTACTTGCTAGAACCAAAGTCATTGTATTTTATCTTGCTCTTAATTGTATTAATACTTGTACTGTGATTCTTGAAATGTATTTTTGTTTACGACTGTAAGTCGCCCTCGATAATGGTGTCTGCTAATTAATAAATAAATAAATAAATTTAAAAAAAAAAAAAAAAAATATATATATATATATATATATATATATATATATATATATATATATATATATATATATATATATATATATATATAAATAATGTTAGGGATCAAGTAATATTTGTCTGTATGTATTTTTTTAATAGCCCATACTGAAGCAGCACATGTTTTCCAGCTTTAAAATTACGTGATAATTTCAAATAATGTCTGCAAAAGATGTAAACACGAAGTGTAAACACAAAGTGATGTTTTAAGAAATTAGTTTTCGGAAAACGCTTTCTCACGTTGTGTAGGCCTTACTTTACCCCAGTGAAGTAACTACAAAGGATGCTTAACAGCAGTTCAAGTTAAACGTTATTTATTCCTGAAATAAACAGTACATATAGTTGACACTGCATTTTATTTATTTTATTAACCTTTTTTCTCATTCCTTACCATTTCTTCACAGTAAACAGTGGCCCATAGACACATTTTCATAAAGTAATAACATGAGCTGTACTTGTGCCTTTTTGTAGCTGAACAAGCAAACGAAATTTAAAACAAACACTTCAAATAAAACAAACGTGGAAATGATGTTGTAAAATGAAGTGGAAAAAACTCACCGTTTTGGTACTCGTTTTTTATATTTCACATAACAAAGTCGCAACAAAAAAAAAAATATAAAATCTATATAAAAATCACTACACAAAATTTCCAGCAAGTTGGACACTGTTTAAGTGAGGCATTTCAGAATGACATGCTTGCCTTTTTTCTGTCCCATGAGATTCTGACTCACTCCATAGCAGCACAATGTGTTTTTCACACAGATGGCCTTCCATTGAGATCACTATGCGTGCATGCACATAATCTGGTTAGTTTACTTTTTGATGTCTAAAACTTTTAAATAGGAGGCTCAAGAGCTGCTATGTTCCTCCTGTGTTTTTATACATTAATATCACACAGAGCTATTTTTTATTTGCCATTTTTGAAACTGTCACAGAACTTCTGGTGAGGCGGTAAATAAGTGAAAGGTATTTTTGTCATTTCTAGCGAATACAAATATCAGATTTGTCCCAGCACTACTTTAAACCCACCCCAACTACTGTGGCAGCAAATTCGACATTTCTACTGGAAATTCCGCTTGCGAGATTTAAAACAAGATTAAAATTACAGTAGAAAGTTTGTTCGCAGATTTTAAAGTTATATTACAGTTAGCTAGTGAGAATTTAAAACAGAATTGCAAATTGTGGCAAAATGTAAAAAAAAGCCTACACACAAAAACCCCAGAAAATGTGCCTGTGACCATAAGGATTTTGTTGTGAAAGACAGCAAAGGAAAGGTACAACTAAGTGCAAATACTGTCGAGTTACTGCAATTGTAATCAAAAACAATAATTCCATACATCATATAAAAAGCAAAAAGCCCTGAAAAAAAACAAATTATATAATACTCAAATAGCTAATAATAAGCACCGAAAAATGTAATTAACTCTTAGCGGTCCATTTATTCAGCGTGTCTCAAGCGCATCAGGTCCAATTTATTTTCACACGCGCAGTTTATTTTAGACGCGCTGTTTAAAAGTATTTTTTTCACAGTAAAATAGGTTTAAAAGGCACTGCATATCAACAGGACACTCAGTACTGCATCTCCAGCCCCGCCCCACCCCTTGTTCGCTGTATTTTTTACATACCTTTTTGATGATGTCGGACCAGGTCCGACATAGGCCAGCAAAGGGCTAACAAAAACAAAAAAACAGACGTCATAATCACCCAGATTTACACCAACTGACATCTTTCAAATAACCTTTCCCATCCAAATCTCTTTTTCTGAAGTGTACTGGCAAAACTTGTAATCTTTTCTAAATAATTAGGGCTGATGTTAGCAAACAGGTAAGATTATTTGTTTTACATCAGAATGAGGTCGTAAGTAATGAAAGGCTATTGCTGTCTATTTGCATTGAGGAAACTGACATCCTTTTTAAAGCATCTATAAGTATATATGGACACTATGTTTTAAGGCCCGCACCCGCCCCTTTTCCATTTGTCATCCTGGTATTATGACAACCTTGGCTGATGAGTTCAGAAACAAAATCAACAATATCAAAGATACCGAAACAGCATTATTAAAAACACATGTGTATGAAAACAAAACAAACAATATGGTCACCTGTATTCTCCTTCTGGGAAACAATAATGTTTTTTCCATTTCCACACACTTTGAGAAAATTAGCCGAGCAGATTACATAATAGCACAAAGGGCAGCTCAAATCTTAACAGGCACCAGATGTTAGCATTTCAGCTTTTGGGAAGGAATGTGGGATATGACAACCTGTTTAACAAACTTACAAATTGGAAACAGTGGTAAGGCTATAAATGACAAAATACTAAGTATGGTACAGTACAGACAGTACACAGCTTGCTTCCCCAATCTGTATTTACAGGACCACACTAATGCCCAAAGCTGTAGAGAACAAGCAAAGCTGTGTGAAAACAGCAACAAATAATCCATATTACACCAATAAACCCAAGGTCAGTACTTTCCCTTATAGAAAAAACATTAACCCTGTGAAATCAGATAGCAGAAAGAAAATACAAAATCAAGGCTCTGTGGTTTCTCCAGTTCGTGGTAAACTGGTCAGAAACACTTCTAACTTGAGATAAAATCATTCCAAAAGTATTTTAATGTGTATATGGCAGAAACAAAAGTCTTGCCACTGAGTCCATTTACATAGTTTGAACAAAAGCTTAAATACAGCTGTTTGTGCCACATATGGCTGGAGACAATTGATTCAGCGAAATGCAAGGATTTCACTCAAGGACACAGACAACATACCGTAAAATATATTAAACTGTGTATGTGCAACAATGGCATAAGCCCCTTTAGACACTTGCTCAATAAGCAGCTGCATACTTGTTATTACAAACGCAGAATTCAAAATATATTTTGGCATAAAAAGACAATCGTCAAATTCAAAAACAGGTGTTCGGAATCTAAAAGATAATGTACAAGGAACGTTTGTTACAGTAGCTGAATGAATCCTGGATTCAGGGAGACTTGAAAGAGAGATAGAAATTCATATTGTTGCCAAATCGTACACAACAAACATGTTCTGATGACGTTACACCTGATGTACTCTTTCTTAATGGTACCTCATCTCTCCTTGACTGCGCTCTAGGTCCCAGTGCCTATGTAAACACTGAAGACAGGTGCTCCAACTCAACATGCCAACATTGTTAACAGGGTTTTACTACAGCTGGTGCTCTCACTGCCACAACGAGGAGATACATTTAAACAACAACATTGCCGAAGAGAAGATATTAGGCAGACTTTCTTCCAAACAATAGTTGTAACAATCATGCAAGTATCTCTAAAATGGAAATATAAAATAACTGTAAGGAATTGTGTGTTTTGCCAGAAACAGGTCTTCCTATTTGAACATGTCTGATTCATGTTAATCGCATTTTTACTATGCTACAGTAGCTTTTAAATTGCGTTTTTCTTGTCCTAGGTGTTAATTATGTACCATAAAAACTTCCTGACTAGTTGTTTAGTTTATTCAACGGAAATCAACCTTACCAAGAAACAAAAGGAGTTGATCAATCACTGTAAAGTCCCTCATCATCCAATTAAACAGTCCATTAGAGTTTTTGAAGTGGTCATGACCATTCCGCAAATTGTTAATATGTAATGACTTGTGCTTTGAGTTAATGGAGTTTAATTTCAAACAAACGCTTCTCATATGTAATTCATTACTGCAGCCTCAAATCCACTGTATAATGCAACTATAAACATGCACAGACATTACAGAGTGCATGAAGATTGCTTTGTGAAATTAAAACACTCACTGTCTGCTAAAAGAGGGAAAATGGCAGCAGTCTTTGCTTAACCTAATTTAGGATACAATTGCTTTAAAATATATATATATATATATATATATATATATATTTTTTTTTTTTTTGGACTCCGCACACAAGGATCAGCAATAATAATAAAACATTGGTGTCATAAAACAAATTATGAACACATCTCAAAACCAAACTGACAGTCTCAGCCTGAGAGGCCCTAGACTGATTATGGGGTGCTCAAAAGGACTGAGGTGCACTCACAGAGCTGCAAAGGGAATTTCTCGTGGTTCATACTGCAAACTAACTCACTGCAGCCAGTGCCATTTTTACTAACATATGAACAAGCATACAAAATGAGGTACATTCCAAGTCCTCAAATTTCAAGATCTACCTAAATAATGCTTCTGTAGCTAATGTTTATAAAAAAAAAAAAAAAAAAAACATGATCGCTCTAATTATATGGGAGACAAACAGAAGCATCAGGACAACAACATATCCTTACATTATGCTCAGATACCAATATAAATGTACAACGTTATCATACAATCACTTTTATAGCTAGCAAAGCATCAGCATTTTAAAGGACCCAAGACTAGCAGAAGACTCAGCTTTCTAAACATTTCTTCCAATGCACTGTGGATTTAATAAAAGTGAATCTCCCTTACTACGTCATCCCCCTTTTCCCTTACTGTGTCATCTGTATAAAATAGACGGAATAGGGTGACATTTCTTCACTAGCTTTAAACCAGGAAAAAAAACAAAAACTTGTAGGACACCTTCAGCTGTTTGTAGGTTAAAGCACTGACCCCCCAGATAACAACAACAAAATAACTTTCACATTGTTTACAGTTGGAAGAGGAGGAGGAATTACAAAATAATTTCCACAAATGGATTGCTTTTTGTACAGCTTCTGATGATTTACGAGAACAGACAGAGTCCAAAGATTTTTTTCCAATGGCTTGTTAACTAATTTAATGCTGAACTCAAAACCCCTTGGGCTCCAATTAAAAGAAAACAACTTTTTTTCAAAGCCAACAAGACAAATATTGATAAACAATGGGCAAAAAGTTAAAGTACTCTAAATTTCTGTTTCTGGCATTTCACTGGAATGAATAAACTCTCTTAGCTTGCTTTTTACTGTGAATGCAGCCAATTATGCAGTCAGAAGATACATGTCACATGAGTTAATCTAGCAAACAAATTGCATTTTCTATGGCTCTTCAGAATAAAATGGATAAAATGCAGATATGCTTATATGACCAGCACAAGTACAGGAACATGGCTGACTAAAAATGTTTAGTAAATGTGGTACTGTCTGTATATATCCCTGCTAAACAGCCAGGCAAAGTTTGAATGACAAATGGTCCATTGCTTGCAACCATATATATATATATATATATATATATATATATATATATATATATATATATATATATATATATATATGGTTGCAAGCAATGGACCGTTTGTATATATAAAACATTTACCACATTAGCAAACTGTTGCCATTCTGAAGCTGTTAAGATGTATAACTGGCCCCCACAGACACTGTCAGAACGATTAACAACAAAACAAAAGGAATCTTTAAAAAATATGTCTTTTCCAACCTTATATGTAGAATTGTTTAGAGATGGATCAATTTCTATACATCTAGTGCTGTCTGAGCGCTTTGAGACAATTGGCTAATACTACAGACATTAAAACGTAACTGCTTATCCACAACACTGCCTGGTTCTGAATATTACTTCGAGAAGCCCAGGACTGTACATAGTAGTAACAGCACAGAACATCGGTGCAGTTTTGTTTTATTAGAGAAGCAGATTTACAATTGGGGGGAAATAGACAAATAAAATAATAATTTTGCACATTAGTAAGTCTTTTTTTTGTGTGGTCTCTGTTACTAAATAAATATTCTGGCAGGTGTTATCGCTGCTGCTGCTTCTGACCACAGCATGTGTGAGAGAAAAACACATTGAGATAACTTACCCAATTAACAAGAGAAAATGGGCACCAAGCTATTCACTTTATTATACCACGACTCGTCTCAGGAAGTAACAGTTTTCTTCAAATAAAGCTTGTTGTCAGCAAACGATGATGTTATTGTAAAACAGTGAGATTTCAAGCTTTGAAGCGCGGTGCATATAGTGATATCATTTTTTTTTTTTTTTTTTTTAATAAATGGGGGAGTCATTGTGCACAGCAAACATCAATATACAAATGTATTATGTTAAAAGATTGTACACATTTATATGTAAAAATAATGTTTAGCCATAAGGTATGGAAAGGCATTCTTCTCCTTTCATGTATTTTTTGTTTCAAACTAGGGAAATCTACCAAAGTAAGGTCCCTCTCTAAATATATTGCTATTGTTCGTAAAAATAATCACGTATCCAAACTACAGAAAACAAACGTGCAATATATCTAAATTCCTATTACCACGTTTTTAGCAAACACCACAAACAAATAAAAAACATTACCTAAAAGTCAATGAGATTTCAATGTGCTCTGTTTACACTGAAATACGTTGATTAAGTCTATAAACTATTATCAAAATGAACTAAATTCAAAGACGTTGTTTTCACCCTCTTAACTGAGGAGTGACGTGTAGACTTGTTTGCGCTGGACCCTCATCTCTGCATCAGGGGGAAAGGAATCAGAAAACTGCATCCAGCGCTTAACAACTTGTCATGCGTGCCTCGTCTGAAAAATATCTTTCAATTATAGCACTACGAAAACGGCATCTACACCAACATGATGCTAACTACAAAAATAAGGGCACTTGCAGTTTCCACCCAAAATGCAAACACTGTAGTTTGGCTAAAACCGCACTTTTCACTTGATCGGAAGAAACACTAGGAGCAATACAAAGTTGCGTGTGGGTTATCATGGCCATAGCGACCACTGTCTCAGCAGACTGTGGATCATTCATGTGTGTGTGTGTGTGTGTATAAACTACAGACATGCATGCATTTTTAAGGTAATAAAAGATTTCTAACTAAGAAACATAATATACTGATCTGCGTAATGAGGGCAGCAATTCTAATTTTACAGTAGTACTTTAGTCATTGTTTAAAACTTTTAAACTGTCGTATAAAATGAAATATGTATGTACAATATAGCGGGGTGTATCAAGCCTTTTATACAGACGGACACTGTCCCTTTAATTTTCTTAGGCAAGCCTATCCGTGCTCTCCTAGGCTATGCCCGTGGCAAACCCTTTCTGCAAAAGTAACACAAAACGATTAGCTACACTGTAGCATGTAACTATCGATATTTATTTATTTATTTATTTATTTATGTTACTCTGTAACCAACCCTGTTAATAAGTAGTGTACTTACATTCTATCAGAACCCATCAAACGGCTATCTACCATCATTTCAGGAAGAAAATCCAGCTCAAACGTAGAAGTCATGTTCTTTTCTCTGTGCACGCCGCTGTGATCTGGCAAATAAGAGCGTCTCTACGCTTGTCTGATTCAACAACTGAGTTGAACACGAGACGGACAGGGACAGGTGCGGGAGGCCTCCCCAAGGCAGTAGCCAGAGTCGGCAGTTGTCACATTCTCTCCCCCTTCATTTTCCTCCAATCCCCGAAATCCCTACTGCGGAGGCAACTGTAGAACACCGGGTGCTGAAATGGTAGGCGTGGCTCCTCAGTACTGCGGTTGCAATTAACCATTTATCGTTCTCAATGCCAAAAAAATTCAACCTAAAATTAAGTGTTGATCAAGAAACACTTGATTAATTGCTTTAAAAAAAAAAATAACAATAACCAGGCAACATGCTGTACATGTATTTTAACAATGTTTTTTTTTTTTTTTTAACTCCAAATCCTCATAATTAACACTCTGGTGTTTTCTTTTTTTTTTTTTTTTTTTTTTAACTCCAAATCCTCATAATTAACACTCTGGTGTTTTCTTTTTTTTTTTTTTACTCTTTTGTATTCCTGTTTATTGTTACAGTTTACAGTATGCATATTTGCAAACATGCCATTTACAACACCACGTTCCAAGTTATTTTTGTTGTACTGGCTCTTACTGTTTTACTAAGTTGCTTAAAATATTAATGTTGCTTTTAATTACATGTGAATTAGCTGGAAGAAACTGGAGGGAAGCCTTCCAGCTGACTTAAGCCTTCAGAGCAGTTTGTTATATTGTTCCCAGTCTCAAATCCCTGGAGGGAATCATGGTTTCAAAGCAGCTTTTAATCATGCTATCAGGGGTGAAGTAGTATGTAAGTAGGTCAGAGTGAAAGCATTAAAAGCACCCAGGTTAGTGTTTTATTTAACAGCTACACCATAGCACACTTTTAAAACACATTCCCTGCTGTCACTTAAAGACAGAGCCAGTGTCAAGCTCACAGGAAAAAGACTCTCAAGAATGATAACATCTTAATATTTCTGCTTTAGTTGATTCTCTCAAAATAATGTATTTATTTTACAGGCATCACCAGGTCACAATAGGCCAAATTCATTCAGCTTTTACTCTGGCACGATAACCCAGTATACAGTATGTAAGAGAACTAACACACATCCAATTCTGTAAAATGACTTTAGCCTCACAAAAAAAAGAGAAAATGCTTAGTAACAGTGTTATGAGTGGATTTAACCTTTAAGTAATGACCTGCTCCATTTCATAACAAGCTCTTAATAGCCCTGTTATGTAACAGTTACTGTTAAACACATGTCACATGTACACAGCTGTAAGTTCTTTTGTGCTTTCATAGTTGGGTGTCAATATTTTAATGTTATAGGAGTTGACATTGGACAATTTCCTGTAGCCACAACTGGCAATTAATAAAATCTACATTTACATACTAGATTTTTAAAAAATGTGGTTAAAATGTATTAACAGGAATGATTAAATTAGTTTCGATATTAAATAAAGGTATAATACTTTGGAATTTTTCTTTAAAAAAATAAAATTAAGTACATATATATATATATATATATATATATATATATATATATATATATATATATATATATATATATATACACACACACACCATAATTATGCCATACAGTACAGTGAAGTGGCAACAAAGGCAGTTACCTAAAGCATTCTGAAGTTTGACTTTTCAGATTGCTTGTTTATGGTGATTTTAATCATACGTGTTATCTTAAATTCACCATCAGAGATCAAACTTCCAAGCAAAAGGGAAGATTAGCCCCTTAAAAACCACACATTTTTACAGACAATACATAAAATGCTTCCTTGTAATGATCATGCTCCAGGTGAACTCTTGTTTTATAATTGAACTGAGGTAAAGCAGCCACTGGATTAACTTAAAAGGAAGGTTTCCTTTTACTGACTCTCTTTATAACAACTTGAACATTTTAATATGTTTTGGCTGCTTCTCTCTCTCATCTCCCCTTGAATATATAGTTTAATTTACATTGACTCTCCAGGGTCAAAGTGGGGTTCTGTGGTAATAAAAAAACAAGACCAAAAGTATGCAAGGAATGGTTACTCTTAAAAAAAAGTTTACCACAGTAAATTTGCACAGTAATGTTCAAGATTACTATGATTTTCCCATATACTTAGTATTTAGCATGCTTTCCAAAAGTTTTTCTATGCCTTTACCATTAAGGGTACAGCTGCAGTGATCCAGGGTACCAGAAGAAAACTGCTTTTGCACAGTATTTCTCTCTGAAGCAAACTCTATCTATTTATACATGGTACACATGGTATTATACATAGTATGATGCTGCATCATGGATAGAATTATTTTCAATACATACGCACATACAGTGCCCTGCAGTAGGAGTGGCAGATTTGAACAGTAACAGTTTTTTGTGGGTATAAATACATCTGATAAATCTTTCAGAATTCATATTTTACACCTTGGGGTGAACCTATTTTAGGATAAACATGCCAACCTGTGAAAAATCCTCATAAGAACCCATGTTTTGGTCTATTGTCGTTAATATACACAATGAAGCATGCAGCCTGACATAAGGTTGTTGTAATGTTCTGCCTTGAAGCAAACATTTCAAGTTAGATTAACACTAACAACCAAGGAAGGCTATTACATCCATTTAAAATTATGGAATGTCATATTTTACTTCCTCCACAACTTCTGCAAGCAATAAGAAATTGATTTGATAAGAGTTTTGAAATTGTTTTTCTGTAATAAAGAAAATGTAATCTATTGGAAATAATTATTTTCTTTCCCCCCCAGTCAGTTTTCCCACTGAGGTAATATTTTTGTTGGAATTCTGTGACTATGACTAATATGGTATATTGGAATGGACCTTTTTCTTATCAGTGATAAGCCACTCAAAGGTCCAAAGGTAATTTTCCCAAAGGCAAACTCATCACCACGGAGAATAACCATATCTCCTCCCACCCCAGGTGTTGGTCTTCATTGTAGAGCACCAGAATTTTGTAAGTTCAAATTACACTATAGAATGTTCTGACTTGGCTGTGTATGCATATCTGATGTTAATGCCAGCTTCTTTTGTATGTTCATAGAACTCCTGCAACAACGGCATGCATACTTACACACAACACAGATACCAGACAAAAAAAAACAAAAACATTGGAGCTGGATGAAGTCATGGGACCACCAAAGCTGAAGAGAATGCTATGTGTTAAATATGTAAATCAAATGAAAGAGCAAAGCATTCCAAAAATGGAAGGTGTAAAATGGAATATTTGATTTAATGCAGAATACTTGAGAGGAATGGTTCCTTTTTCTGCTTCTCTTTCAATAGATTATTAATGTTATAAGGAGGATTCAGATGCTGCTATGGATAGACTAAAACAAACCACATAAACAACACACCAATAACAAGCACTGTATTGTTCAAAAGATTTTTTTTTTTTAACCCTCAAATATTCATGCCAGCCTAAATGTCTATTTTTTCCGCATTCCTGAACACCAAACGAATACTACACTAGGCCCTGCAGTTCATCACCATTCCTAGCAGCCAATCATTATACGGGTCAAGTAAAAATAGGCTACTGCACCAACAGCTCATGCTGCCCTGATAATGCATGTCATTTCTTACTCACTGACAATAGCTGCCATTTCTAGTTTCAGTTCATTGCGCCACAAAGAATACAAACGGAAGTACTGCTAGAAAAAAAAGGAAATTAAAAATTCACCATTCGGAATCTAAGAAAACTGTAGCAAAACAAAGCACTTAGAGATGTATTTTCTGTAAATGAAATGTGAAAAAGGGCATATTCAAATGCTTCCTAAACATGCTACTTCAGTTATATTTTGATAAGCCTATGATTTCTGTAAGAAACAATAAGACCTTTTGTTGACCAAAGTATTGTGATAATGCCAGAAAAGCCTTCTGATTCATTCCAGGTTTAATTGGGATGTTTAATTTAAATGTGCTGCATTGATTCTAAAAGATGTTTGTAATGCTTTTACCTTGATCTCTGCTGAACACTCGCATGACAGTGTAATGATTGTGATAACAGGACATCATGCCAATCATTTATGGTAGTGTACAGCACTGAGGATTTTGTTCTCGTGAGTTTGGTATTGAAATTCCAGCAGCTCATTTATTTTAATTTCAAAGGTATGTCGTTTCAATGACCCACTGCTAGGAAGTTCCCTTTCTTGGCCTCTCCCTCAGGTTTCATCAGCTAAGGTGCTTTCAGGCCTGGAAGCAGTGAACTCACCATTAGAGGCATTTTGCAGCTCCTAATTAACCTCCATGATTTCGGTAATTAGTATTGATTCACTCCTGAACGACTTCTTAAGTATTGACGCACAGTCTGCACTTGTGGTAAAGTTCCAGATATGAATATTAATGAACACTCTGGTGCTTTTGTATTTATCAGTCCCTAAGGTACAGTTTACACTCTGATATACTGAAATGTGATAAGAGGCATCCACTGGTTCTACATTCATTTAATAGAGCGGCAGTAAATATGTTACCCACTCTGTTACATACCATTCAAATGGAGTTATCACTTAAAATTAGGAAGGTAATGAAGGGTTGTTTTTTATATCAGTCATGTAAGGAATTGAAATTGATATTTGGAGAAAGTTTAACCCTAATAATAATAATAATAGTAATAATAATAATAATAATAATAATAATAATAGGTACAGTGCAGTATACACCATTCTAGCCACCCAAATCACAGTAACACGATAAATAAGTTACAGTCTGTTATACATTTTTATATATCTTCAGACCTCAAGTGACCTCAAGTGCCTATGGAATGCAATTTGTGCAGTATACTGTATGGGGGAGGGGTATTTAAAAATAGGTTTTGTATGTAATAAATATGTATCTCCTATGTTCTTCTTCTTCTTCTTCTTCTTCTTCTTCTTCTTCTTCTTCTTCTTCTTTTTCTTCTTCTTCTTCTCATTATTATATTTGGTAATGATTATTTTCCAGAATAGTTCTCAGGTTCTTATAACCAGCAGGGCTGTCTGATGGATAACTGAGACTCAAAACTTTTTTTTACTGCAATTCTATTTTATTTTTTTGTTGTTATAAATATGTATCTTTCTTTATTATGTGTTTTTATGTCACAGCTTCCAAAAAGTATGCTTACATTGCATACGATTACTTGATGTGACCTATACTGTCGACACGACTGTGATGCAGGGAAAAACAAAAACAAAACTTTTTGTGGCTGTTACAGAACACATTAAAGAAAGGTAATCACTGCGTATCCTATATATTAATGTCCAACATCTTTGAGCTTGATTTACGAAGCACGCATGCGTCCATGCACCTTGAAGTAACCCCCCCTGACTTCTGATCTGACGTCAGGCTGAGACACCGCCTGCATTAACAAACAAGTTCTTGGATTCAAACATTGACCCAAATTGCACCTTTTGCCACTCTCATACTGAAACAATCCCTCAATTGTTTTTCAGTTGTACATTTTCTAATGTATTTTGGAGAAGAGTTACTTATTGGTTTCTTGATTCTTGCAGTATCCTCATTTATTTCTCGATAAAAGATATAATCTGTTATTTTGAGGACTCTGATCTTGATCGTTCTCTTGTCTTCCTAATAAATTTTATTATTTTATTTGGAAAATATTACATACATAAAGGCAAATGGATGAAAACCAAACCAAATTTTTTTTTTCATTTTTGCTCTGATTGTAAAATATATCTCAATTCTTTGAAGATGTGTAAAGACAGGAGAGCTATCAGAACATTGGATGCCTTCAGTGGTACTGACTTTTGAACGTGTTTGTATAGTTTAAATTTCTGAAAGGACCACCAATATGCAACTTCTATACAAAAACAACGGTTATACTCTGTAGCCTGACAGTCTGCATTTTGTGTGTGTTTTCAGATTATTATTATTATTATTATTATTATTATTATTATTATTATTATTATTATTATTATTATTGTTGTTGTTGTTGTTTATTAGACACAATGTAAATGTAGGTGATCCGGGATGTTATTGTCTATTGCAAAACCTTTTATATTTGGTCAGCAACATTTCTTACTTCATTGTATTTTAAAACACATAACAGATGTAAGCTATTTTCTAATATACTTATTTTTATTTTACTGAATTGTTGCTGTATGTACACAGTTTACAAAAATATGGTATCAAAAGGCAGTCTTCATGTTTGTTTACAAGCAACCAAAATGTGAAATGTGAAACAGATTTATAATATTACACAGGGCAGTCTGGTTGCAGGCAATTTATGAGATTTATGACAGGGTTAGTGCTGGTGAATCAAACCCTATACACCTCAGTTGTATAGTTAATGGACAGACCTGCAATACATCTCCAGTTAATACTAACATACATTATTCTAACATATATAATACCTTAAGCGCCATTAACTGCAGACATTGAATTAAATGCCTAGTTGACCAAATAATAAAATAAAACTCCAGGACCTTTAATCCATGTCAACACCCATTTCTGAGATCCTAAAAAAAAAAAAAAATAGAATTAAGCCCTGTAAAAAAAAACAATCAATGAACTGCTTGACAGCTCCATTGTTCTGTTGTCCCATTGTCGGACCAAAGATGTATTCAGTGTTCAAACGTCTGCTACAAAATAAACAAAAGACTACAATTTTCTAAGAACGGGGGGCCAAATCAACAGCCTTCTTTCTTCAACCAAAGATATCTCCAAATATTTTATGCAGCAAGGTTTTCAAGAAAAAGAATATATATATATATATATATATATATATATATATATATATATATATATATATATATATATATATATATAGATATACTGTATATTATGGCTATAAACTAGCAAAGGGTATAGCCTTAATGAATCTATTTAGGTAGGCTAAATCCAGATTAAAGGGGATTTTAGCACAACATGTCCTAATATGGAGTCTTCTCTGCTTCTCAGGATTATTGTATGTACCATGCATAAATAAGTAGAATCACAATATGAGAATATATTAACTACAAAGTCTACGTACAACCCTACTGCAAAGGAATCTGTTACTACCAGGGTGTTGTTAATGCACTTTAACAACATTGTAACCCTTTAGAGTGGCATAACATGCACAGTAGGTATTCACATGAATAACAAGCATTGATAGAACTGGAAAAAAAAAAAACTGCACAGTACCTCAAAAGCAGCTCCTCATTTCTCATAGTAACAGCGGGTTTGGGACAGCGCATGCTTTCTGCACAGATATTCTCAACAAAAGCCAGTTTCGAAGTGTGCTCAAACATCAGTGCCACTGTAGCTCCACACTAATGGCCACTCTTTCACTCTCTCTCTCTCTCTCTCTCTCTCTCTCTCTCTCTCTCTCTCTCTCTCTCTCTCTCTCTCTCGCTTGCTTGCTCTCTCTAGTCAATACTGAGCGTCTAAGCAAGGGGCCCCTGCAGATTCACTAAGCAGAAATAATCCTCTCTGACAAGTTATGTTGTTGGGGCATATCTTACATTCATGCATTGTGCTGCCTAAGGAGACCTTGTTTGCATTCGGTCTTGCCTGGCTAGTACCGGCTTAACTAATTCCCATCAAAATTAGACATAAGAGGAAAGAAATTAATTACATTTTATTCTCATCATTGCAGGAAACAAAGGCATGACATGTTTCTGTCTTTGTGTTATCTAAAGGGTCACTTTTTATTTTCTGTTTTGGTGTGTTTGTGTTTGAAAGGTATAAGTCTTATAGCATTACACTTTTACCAATGTTTTACATTTTCCTTTTCTGAACACAGCAGTAGTTTGCAGTAGTTTGCAGCTTTAAGGCACATTATCTCTTCTATGAAAAATGCTGTTTTTAAATGTAAGGTTAACCCTTTGACTGGCTTCTTTGAAGATAAAACAAATATTTTATAAGCCTAAATTTAATAATTCTATTGTGGTTCATTTTTGCTCATTTGTAAATTTTTGTTCAGTTTACATACCCTGATTCCCATCTTGAATCATATTGAATAGGTATACATGTTAAAAGTTAACCTTTTCAAGGCAGCCATTTTTTTCAGGATAAATCTGAAAGGTCTTTAGAAATACTTAAAACTATTGAGCTTCAGTCAAATAGCATCCCACTATATACAAAATATGATTCATACAGTATAATGAGAAAATCATTACAAATCTGAACATTTTAGAGCTCTAACCAAAGTTAATAATTTCTTATACAACTTAATAAAACCCACGCAAAGCTTTTCAGCTGAAACTGGAAAACTCAATTAAACAAACGGTATACATTTTATTCCAAAAATCAAAATCGAAAGAAATATTCCATCAAATTAGATTAACAATAAAGCAAATCCAACATTTTATTAAACCTTCATTTTCTGGACACATACAGTATATTTAGGCCAGAAAACACAATTGTTCTAATTCAGTAAACAAAAAACATGTGTCACATAAAAATGACACTGGAAACTAGACTGTGTTGTATAATGTGCATGACACAAATCCAACTGGATCTTCAGTTGCTTAATAGTAAAACTGAGTCCAAAATCAAGTCTTTAAAGCAAATTAAGTATTTGCACAGGTTCTTGAAGCCTGAGGAACCACAAGACCAGAATTATTATTGATATATTATACCATGGTTAAATTTGTGCCAGATCGCACCGTATCCCGAATCCCGAACTTTTTTGTCCGATAGGCAAGAATTATACAGTTTTCAAATGATGAACCATATGGGGGAAAAAAAGAAATAAAATAATAACTCTATATAGGCCTATACATAACATGTATAATAACAAAGCACTTTCCTGTTCCATGAATTGAATGACAAAAATGTCATCACTCCTGTTCCTCAGATTAGTCGGCCCACCAATGGTATTGTTCAGACCTGAAGATTATGTTAAACATTGGCTAGGCAAAGGTCGGCATGCAGCTACCAATACCAACAATAAGGAGGAAACCCTGATCCCCAAGCAGATGAGAACTTGAAGCATATATGAGGGCTACTGTAAATCAAGGCCAGTACAATATTCCTCTTCCTTAAATATAACTAGGTCTGGTACCCTTATATATATATACAGTATATTTTTATGTGTGCTTTGGATCGTTGTTGTGTTGAAACACCCAGTTGCGCTTTAAACCAAGTTTTGTAGTGGAGGGTTTCAGATGATTGGCCAATATCTTTTGGTATGCTATGGAATCCATTATACCATGTATTTGAACAAAATTTCCTGTGCCATCAGAGGAAAATCAGCCCCATAGAAGGATATTACCACCTCCATGCTTGACAGTGGGTATGGTGTTCTTTTCTTCGTACGCCTCACCAGACTTTATCCAAACATAACAACTATCACCATGACCAAATAGCTTGATTTTTGTTTCATCACTCCACACAACTTTTGTTCTCATATTCTCATATTCATCATTCAAATGCCATTTAGCAAACTGCAAGCCATTGTCCTTGTGACGTTTTCCTAAGAGTGGCTTTTTCCTTGGCCTGCAACCATTGAGACCTTCAACATGCAATATTCGACCTATGGTTGAACTGGAAACCCCAGTCCCATTTGCAGCCAATTCACTTTAAATATCTTTGTCAGTCAATTGCAGATTGTTATTAACCTTCCTCACAATTCTTTTACTTGTTCTTATTAAAAGAACCTTCTTTCTTCCAGACAAAGGGAGCATTGTGGCAGTACCATGAGTCTTGTACTTCTTGATAATAGAAACAAGTTGAAATTGGGATACTCAAATGCTTGGAAATCTTCTTGTATCCTTCTCCAGCTTTATGACAATTAATAATTTTCTGCCTGAGGTCTTCAGTTAGCTCTTTACTTTTTCCCATATTGACTTATTGGTAATAACAGCAATCATCCTATACCTAACCCTTTTATACTCTCTAAGAATGTTCACCTACAATCCAGCATTTTCTAGAATTAGGTTCTGCATTATCATATTGAAATTTTTAGCACATTGTAGACAGTCATATGAATACTTTTGAATTAGCATTTTTCGAGTTTTACAAAAAAAAAAAATGCTGAAATAAGTAATTGTAGACATCTGTTTCTTGTAACTTTTTTTCCTCATCCACAAAAGCAAAACTTTTGCTACAAAAGATTTTTCCTAAAATTCTTTGTTTTCGAGAAATTTCTAGAAATTATACATTTCCATTGGTGTTCATAAACTTTTGACTACAACTGTATATCTATCTATCTATCTATCTATCTATCTATCTATCTATCTATCTATCTATCTATGTATCTATCTATCTATCTATCTATCTATCTATCTATAGATAGACAGATAGATAGATATAAACATACACATATATAAGCAATACTATCTGTGTGTTTTACTTTTTTAAACAAAATTATTTTTATAACCTGCCAATTTAAAGATTGTAATTAGTTGCAAGGTGCAAGGTAGTCATTGTCCTGCAAGTTAGAGTCCTGGCAGGTGCATGAACTCACTATGACACTGTGATTAATCACTAGGTCTTGATTGTGCCAATTGTCCTGGCGATGGGGAGTGTGGCTGTTAACACCTACTGTAAGAGAAACATAGTACGCTTACAATATCTTCCAGAAGCTAAGCCTTTGCACAATGCTGGACTCAAGAGTAACTACAGACTGGCAGCCACTTCCTTTATCCAGGAAATCTGTGTTACTGTATTCCTATATTAGTAATTTACAATTTATTAAGTGGGAAATGTATTAAGTGGGAAATAGTCCAGAAATACTGACCCCTATATTCAGATGTTGTAATGTATACACAATTCAGTATTTGAACTCTTCTAATGATACATGGATCTACAGCTCAATTAAATCAAGCTCAGTGATAATTTCACTTCACGCTACCTGGGAAAAATCAATACTGGCACATAGCATTTCCCCCAAGAGAGAAGTAAATGAAACCATTACATGGGCTGACTTGATAGCAGTTACAGTACAAATGTAAAAGTGACTTAGATGAAAAATGTGTACTATATGTTTAATAAAATGTCAATCTGTGCTCCCAAAATGAAATTATCAGTGGAAATTGGAAACATTAATTAAACGATTTTATGTATTATAATATTGGTCTCTGGGACATTACAAGTTGCAGTTATTTTAAAAAAGGTTTTCCTCTAACATATCCCATGAGTTTTGGAAAGCAACAGAGTCCATTCAGTGTTTCACCTCTGAAATGCTGAGTTTGCAGAAATGTAGCACAGAAAAGCACAACAGCTATAAAAACACGACACAGGTTTTCACAATTATTGTGCTGCAGTAGTGTTGGTATTAAAATAGTAAATATGCCGTGAATTTGAGCAAACCAGACAACAGACTGACCACATGCCACAGCTTGAAATAAATAAATAAATACATACAATTAAAATAATTTTTATTTTCAGTGTCATTTTTTTACAGGGATGGGAGCCACCTGGCACAAAAGCTGGAGAAGCACCGATTTTCAGATACAGAAAAAAGGACCATGGTATGCCTTGAGAGAGTACCAAACAGAAAGCCCTCTACAAATTACAATACACCCACCCCTCTTTATATCACCCAACGCTCTAGTGTGGGTTATATCACGGTCCTGGAGTTGGCTCCCCATTTTTACAGTCTAAGTGCGCATGCTTTAGCTGCAATATACATACATAGGCAATTTAACTTAGAATTATTGTTCGTTTTATTTCACCCAAACAAAAATATACAAAACAATTAAAAACAAAGCATTCATATTGTACTGTTATCATATACACACACATTGCACAATAACACAAAGCAAATGAAGTATCTACTTGCTGAAGCAGTTTTTATTTTAGCCAACAAGGTGTTCACATGTGGCAGCAATGCACTAGCAAAAGTCATAAGGCAGTGATGTCAGCTCCCTAGCAACAAGACTCCTATGTTGGGACTGGATTCTTTCAATGCAGTGGGTTTGTGCATTTGAGAAAGGAGAGGAAGACTCATGAAATTAATTGGAGACTTAAGTTGATGAGAAGCAATAACCCTCCAAATTAAAACGGTGTGCTGTTTTTATATGAAAAATGAGAAAAAGCGGGTTGCATAGACTAGAGGATTAGACCCTGATGCCCCCGATAAAACGAGGGAGTGGTTGTACAGTATTTGTTAGCCTATTTGTTTTTCTATAGGTCTCTCGCTATATGGCCCTCGATATATAGTGGATTTACATTGGACCCCGACCCCCGTGATATAAAATAAAATGTGTTACTTCTGTTTTTGTATTATTAATAAGTATATGTGTGTTTTAAATAGAAAAATAGAAATAGAAAAATACATTCGTCATATTTTCCATATTTTAATATATTACACATATTTCATTTAATATTAAGCATAAGGTAGCAGCTGTGAAAATGAGGTGAGTAGAAACTGCCAAATAATTGGGAATTAATTAAAATTCATTTTAGTTTTGAATGAGCTTGTCTCCCTACCAATTGTCATTTGGCTTTTTATATGCATATCAAATAAATTCACATCTTTATCACCTTAAATTTATTGAACTGTTCCATCTCTATATTTAAAATGTCCCTGATTTAAAAGTGTTTTCTGAAAAAGGAGAGATTTGGAACATACATATATCTAGAAAAATTCTGTTGATGGCTGTTCTGCCCTACTTACATTAGTGTATGCATTACTGGTGATTATAAAGACAAAATATTCAAATATTCAGTAGAGCCACTGTTTAGATCATTTGTGTACAAGATTATGATTATATATTTTTTTTCTGTAAACATTTATCAAGGAAGGTCCTATTTTAATGATCTGAATGACAGTAGGATGTAGATCTGCCACATCTGAGACCAAATGAATAGACCATCGTAATACAACCAACATGTGTTCTCTCATGAAAAGACATGACACCTGACCTAGTATGTTTAAAAAAATGTGTATCCAGAGAAAATGGTTTATGCTTGTGAAGAATAAACAAGATTTTAAAACATTTAACATAACCTATTTTGATGCCATTAAAACAAATCTGTCCAGTTGTGTCATAGACCATTTCAAATACATTGTTTTAAAAGTTAAATTGTCATTATCTGGGCAAACATAAATAGCATTGCATTGCAGATAGATAGATAGATAGATAGATAGATAGATAGATAGATAGATAGTATAGTCGCATCCTAAATACTTGACTGTCAAAATATCTTACCTTTAAATGTAATGTGTCAACATTCATACAATTTAAAGAGTTTTTTTTTCTCTTCACAAAGATTTTTATTTAAAGGAATGTTTTTTTTTTCATGTTTGATATTCCTGAAGCTTTGTAAATAGAGCCCACTATTTTCTTTTTAACCCAGTTTTTTTTAGATAACACATTCAGCAATTATCCTACCAACATCTGGTCTTTTTTTAATTAGCTCAAGTCCTGCCAATGAATAAGTCATTAAAAAAAACTTTTCTTCGCAAGTCTCCAGGAGCGTAACTACTTCTTTATGTAAGTTTTACTATGTCCCCATTGATTGTCAGTTCAATGAGAATAATCTTCCAATTACAAAAGCTAGATTCAGGGAGGTGTTCCCCCTAGTCCACTTCATGACATGTCAGTGCTTGAAATTTGCTCAACCTTTAACCCTTAATTTGTACTGTGAATACAATGGATCAGAAGCTGCACACTCCTAATAGGGTCTGTAGGAAAATATCCCATAAGGGGGAAAAAACAAACAAAAGCAACAGCACAGTAAATTAGTATACACAAGAGCAAAGTGTAGTTAAATTGCAGGCTGTTCCCTACCTTCTGCTACAAAGCAACTACAATTGTGTTCAATTATGAAATAACTTCAGAGCAATACATGGGCAGACAATCCACACTACATGTATGTGGATAAAGCTAGGAATTTGATTAATTCCTTTAACTTTATTTTTACTGAAGAAGACCGCTGATCAAAAAGAACAAAGTACTTGTGAATGTATTATGCACTGGTCAGAAGCAGTGTCAATCCTAAAACAAATGAACTCATCACATTGCATTCTTGATAGTAGAATACCAATATGCTGTCAAGTAGTTCCACATCTTTCTATGTTATTAAATGTTTACTGATTGATGAAATGACCGAGACAAAAGTTAAATTTTTACAAAGTCCATGGTCGATCACAAAGTCTCTAACATGGTTTGACAGGGAAAGGGCAATGCCCACTGGCGACACAAGGGAATGAAATATCTGATGTACAATTGTTGTCATGGTAACCCCTAAAGCTTTGTACTCCACTGTTCACTGGTCATCACTGAGAGCTGGCAAATTACAATTAACCTGTTAAACTCAATACAAGTACCCTATCATAAAAACATAAAACAATAAAAACAAGTAAACAGTATCAAACCACAATGTATTACGCCCTTCTTATGATGATTCATGGTGAAGTGGGTTTGCCAGTTATTGTGAAAGATAGCGATTTATAAAAGAATATGAACACGTTTTATTAATTTCAGATTTATTGTTTAGTATTGAACCTCGTGTGTTGTTTTAATAGATCAAGTATGCACTGAACCCAATTTTCTTCATTGAGAAATTACTTTTGTATTCCTTACTTCTAATTGAGATCACACACAGAAAAGAAGCAAGCTCACCAAACTAGTTCATTGTTTAGCTCCTGCTTTTGGGAGACATGGTATATGGGTACATTATTTCATCTGCCTGCATGCATTAGGCTGTGCTTGGGTTCCTATCAATAAAAGAGGGATTGAAGACTTTTCTTCAGACTTTTCCCTCCAATGTACTCCCCCACAAATATTATTGAACTGTTTGTCTGTACTGTATTCTCTCTGTATTCTGTACTACCCATTGTAAATGCATGTCACATTCTTCCCGTTGTTTGTTTTGCTGAAGCGTACCAAACTATGTATACTTTTTTTTATTATTATTTGCATGAAAAAACATAAATGGTACAATAATTTGCAATCAGCACAGGGTATAAAGAACATATTTTGCTACTTATTGATCGCATCAGGAAAATTCATAGTATAGCCTGTATATGCATAATTTCAGCAACCTGCACTTACAAGGCACAATGCTGTGGTACTGTTACCACAAGACTTTCAGACACGTCTACCTTGTGAGACTCTGTATTTACTGTCCTAATTATAATTGTCTTTTAATGAATCCCCATCTTGGCATAAAGGGATTCAGCAAAAAGATACAATACAAGGGTTTTAGGTGTTTCCTTTCAACCTGGTAACTCCTTTTCCCACCTGTTTCACAGAAGTATTGCTCCCTGTCACTCACATCAGTGCAGTATGTCGCATGTCCAGAAGCATTATCTATTTTTCTTTTTTCAGCATTCAAGATAATGAGATTTTCTGTTAATCATATACAAGGCATTACCTCTACCAGATCAAATAATTACACTGAGAGCTTGTAAAAAGGGTTGAGGCCCTAGGTTCATAAATACCTTGTTTTAATCCATGCACAAGACATCAGGAGATGCATCATTACTGCAACTAATAGCAGCAGTACTGCTAGGATAATGCTTTGGTGTTTACTGGTCTATTGCAATTTTTATCTGTGAAGAGATGTGGAATATTCAATATGCAGCTATCTTCATAGGAAAATGAACCCTTGTCACTTTTTATTAAGTGGTGTCTCACAGCTGAAAGGCAATGGCCATTTTGTCAAGTGGTGTACAGAGAGATTTTCCTCTCTTACACCAGTAGCTTATTAAGCACATTTATCCTAAAGAAAGTGTTTATTCAGAACCTATGGTTAAAAAATAAATATATTTGAAAGAAATAATTAACCACACAGATTTTTATATTTCACAAGTCCTGAATAGATTTGGAAGCAGCAATCAATTGTCCTCAGCACAGATCTCTGTTTTAGTTCAAATGTTGGACATGTGAGCTTTGAGTGTACTCTAGCCTGAATTCTCACTGCCAAACTGTACATCTGAAATCAGTAATCTAAGGCAGACTGGAAGCTCCTCTCATCTATTGAGCCGGTAAATCCCTTGAGCTAAAATGCCATGGGAACCAGTGTATGGTACTTTGGGGCAGATGGATAGGAAACAGACACAGGTAAAAAATAAAACAGCATGCAGATCTCAGGAGAGTGGAATAGACAGGCACAGTGAATACTTTTCATCAAAATAAGATGCACTTGCTGACATCTATCTAAATGCACTATAGATAATGGCAAATTATCTTTATGACTCAGATCATGATAGTGATAAATCTGCACTACAGATTCTAAAGAGGTAGAAAATGTCAAGAAGATGAAATATAACAGGGAAAAACTAAAAGGTGCTGCACATACAACAGAATAAAGATTACTTTTAATATAATATATGCTGGGTGATTGTAATACTAATGTGAAACTTTACAATGGAATCATCCTTGGGGAACTATCCATTTGTAAAATACTAACAGCATTATATATACTTTTTGCAATAAATGCAGTAAGGGTGTGTAGCAGTGTTCTGTTGCTTGTGGGTATCTGCTGAGAGAACAAGAGAGACACAGAGGGTTTGAACTTGCAGGGTACCAGCAGTGGTAGCCCTGGTGCAGGAGGAAATATACCAGGGGCGGGTAATCCTCATCCTGGAGTGCTGCTGTCCCTCCTGGCTTTTGTTCCAACTGTACCTTAAATTAATTAATTGGACCAATTAAACTTCTACTAAGCACTTAATTGGTCCTCCAGGACCAGAATTGCCCGACCTTGATATATACAATGCAGTACATAAATATACAAAATACAAAACAAAACAAAGTTTAAAAACTACTAAGAAAGCAAAAGGTGACCATGCAGTGGTTGTGCACTACCTCCGCTATACAGGAGGGTTCCACAACAGGAAGGCTACACTAGCATAAATAAAATAAACAGTGGTGGGATTCAAATCCCCTAAATTAATTTCTTACTAAAGTATACCAAGGATCCCGGTTCAACACGCAGTGATCCTCCATCTTAGTTCACTCACCCTAGTTTAGCACACAGTCGTAAGGTTTTCAGCTTAAAACCAAACACACAGCACGAAACAGCACAAAACAAAGCACTGGCTTTCCAGCTCCTTTTTAAAGGCAGGTGACCAGGGTCAATTGATTGTCAATTGTTCAATTCACACCTGGTCATCTGTTGCACAATGAGTTTCAATCAGGCACACATTGTTTTAGAAATCCTTTTAAATGATACAAAATGAAATGCAATATATTTTATATATAAACCACCGCCAAATATACATACATTTACAAGGGCAGGCCTCACCCCCTGCCACAGGTTGCTTATCTTTGGGGTCACAACAATATGATACATACCTCAATACATATGTAACAATTGTTTGTCTTTGTTATTGTGAACTTGCAAAATAATTTCTTAAGTTTTATTTGCTTTGTTTTAAAGTAGTAATGTAACAAAGTACAAACAATTAATAAAATGTGATACCACATGTAGCTTAAAGATATGCCCCTATGAAACATTTCCATTGTATACCACCGTAAAATCAGTATAATCCAGCATTGTTTTGTTTATATATAAAAGTTGCTAACTGCAAAAACATGCAATTCTTAATCATCAATATATTAAAGAAAATATTATTGTAATTCTCATTAACATATTAATGCACATGACACACGCATGCAAATCCTTGTTTACATTTCAGAAAAAGGATTCAACATGCTCAGTCAGTGTGATACACCCTCAAAATCAAAACCTGAAAAATCTTTCAGTGTTGCCAATAAGGGACTCAACATAAAAAGTAAGCAGTTTAAAGCTGCAGCGAACAATCACTTAATTAATCAAAAAAATAAATGTCCCATAGTTTTTCCATAGTTAATTCAGTGCTAGCTGTAGCAACCTCACATAAGCCACTCTAAATGATAAGACATGCATTATTCACTTTCTTCAAAAACATTAACTGGCCAACATATCTGGCCTTTAGAGCACTTATTATAACACCTGTTGAACTGAACACTCTGTCTGATGACACACCCGTGTTTCTGTTCGAGGGGCAGATTTGCAATCTGCATTAATGTCTTGGCACCTTTTCAAGTGGGTGGAAAGATGATTTGCATTTCCAGTACTGTTAATTTCTTTGCAGCATATTTTACAAATCGCATGTGATATATGTATCCAGTGGCGACGCGTAACTGTTGATAGTGGGGGGGCACAATTTAAAGTTCCTGGTGGTATGCAATGTTCAGGGTCAGTAGACAAAGTAGTTTTAATTACCCCAAATCTCTCGGGTATTTGTTAACCACATAGCAAGTTTTCCAAAAAATAACACAGCGACGACTGCACCACAGTAATGAGACGACTAGCGGGTGTTCTTAAATCAGAAAGAAAACAGAGCGACTTCCTGGGTTGTGGCGTGCTAACTTTCCATTCATAATAAACATAGCCACGCCACCTTGCGGCTCCCAATACGAAATGCTTTAACAAACATATGACCTAATCCTATTATTGTGACAAATAACCATTAGCTAAAAAATAACACATGTAAATGACAATAACAAATTCAATAACAAATGTACATGCTTTAAAAACCTTACCTTGTCAAAAGAATTGTAGGCGTCGGTCCTTTCTGCTTGCAAACCTTGTTACAACGTCCAGTATGTTAACAGCGTGTCCTCCTTTTTCAATCTGTAGTATTGCCAGGTTAGAAACACGAGCATCTGTCATTGTCGTCCTCAGGTAAGTTTTCAGTTGCCGCAAAGAAGAAAAGCTTCTCTCAGCCGATGCTGTAGTCACTGGGATAGTTAAGTAAAGCACGTAGAGTTTGGACAGATTTGGAAGGGTGTCACGCAGTGCCATTTCACGAAAGAATCGCAGTCTTTTTTCCAGCTGGGTGCGCTCCTCTTCCTCATTACTCTTGTCAGCAATGCCATCTTTAAACATCCGGGAAAACAAATTGATTTCAGAGTTCAGATCTTCTTGATCAATACTGTAAGTGGTGGAAACAGCGCCAACACTTTCATCTGATGGGCTCTCAGAAGAGAGAACTTCTGCAAGGGACTTGAAAATGAACAGGTCATTCTCGGAAAAGCGGTCTTCTACTTCCTCAATAAGGGTATCCAGAGTGCTGTACAGTATTTCAGTCCTGTAGTAGTCCTCGGGCTTTTCAAAAGAGGACTTTACCCCTCCTCCCAGTTTTGTGGGAATAACCGGTTTGCGTGGCACACAAGGGCCAGAATAACTATTTTTCTGGCACAGTTCATTGACGTGATTAAAGGTTTGGGATGCAAAATCATCACTTCTCATTTCCTTTAGTACAGACACTGTGGATTTAGCCATCGCCATTGCTGTTTGATATGTAAAGTCTTTTGATTGAAGAAATTTGGACAGGTGGTTTGTTTGCATTAGCACTCTCCGCATAAAAAACATGCAGTACAGAAAATTGAAGTCTTGCACATTTCTGAGAAGTGCATAAGCTTCAGTTCCAGCTTTTGAACCCCCATGTGCAATTTCGTTCAGAGCTTGAACCATTTCATCAAAATTTTCCAATACAGCTCTGATAGCCTCGACTCGACAGTTCCAACGAGTGTCGCTGAGTGATTTAAGAGTAGCTGGCCCCGCAGAATACGTTTTTTGTGACGTAATTTTTTCAAACACAGCATGTCTCTTTGAGCTTACTTCAATGAAATTTCGTAGAGCCTGGAGAATTCCGAAAGCATTTCGGACAACTGGAATGCAGGAAACCATGTCCACTACGCACAGATTTAATATATGAGCATAACAGTGAACATAGTAAGCTAGAGGATTTTCGCTAAGTATCCGTGTGGCCACACCTTTGTAGGGTCCTCTCATGTTGGCGGCTCCATCATAACATTGACCTCTTAGAGCTGAAATATCAAGTCCCAAGGCTGATAATGTACTCTTGATCAGTGTGGCAAGTGAAGCCCCGTCCGTCTGCAGCGTCCTGTAGAAGCCAATAAACCGCTCCTGTATTTCAAATGACTGGTTTACGTAGCGCACTATGAGAGCAACTTGCTCGTGTCTTGACAGATCCATTGTTTCGTCTGCAATGATGGAAAACACTTCAGCTTTTTTTACTTCATTTACGATTGAATCTGTTACTTGTGAAGCCATGATTTCGATTATTTCATTCTGACACGAGCTGTGAAGGTAGGTGCAGTATTTCTCTCGGTTAACCATAAATCGTTGAATCAGTTCGTTGTCTGTACTACGCAGTTTCATCAATTCCCGCAAATTGCCTTGATTTGTGGAATCCATTCCCTCTTCGTGTCCCCTCAAAGGTATACCCTGGCGAGCGCAAAATAAAGTACTCTCTATTACAGTTTCTAAATATGCTCTGTTGTCCGCCACTCTTTTTTTCTTTTGACTATCAAGCTGGGACGCAACACTCCCTGTTTTACAGGACTGCAGCCTACCCTTCCATTTAGCAACGGCCTCTAGATGAGCTTCACACTTTGAATGTTCCTGAAATCTTTCATTTGCTTTCTTCCATGTTTTAAAACCAGTAACTCGAAATGCCAGGTCACTGTTTGGCCCATTGCCAAATGCTCGACAGCAAAAGCAGAAAGCTCTGTCATCATGTACACTGTATTCAAGCCATTTATACTCATTGTACCACACTTGCCTGAATTTTCTGGTTTTGATCCCACAGGCACTGGCTGGAAAATCAATTACTGGCTGATACGGGCCTTCTTCGATATATTCCAAAGCTGCATCCGGTCCAAGGCAAGGGTCTCTTTTATCGACAGACTCGACAGTTGCTGCACCCGCACTAACCAGAGCGTTTGAAATTGTATCGTCACTCTCGTTGCTGCTAACATTCTGAACTACAGAAGAGTCAGGTTCAGTTTCTGTTGATTTCTCTGGCGTTGGTGGTTTAGATTTTTTGTTGTAAAAAAACTCCAAACTTAGCTGTCTTTTTGCCATTTTAACATATTTTCGAATGCCGCGCTGACTGAAAAAGTGTCTCTCACGAGAACAAGTATAACGGTGAACGGTCAGACACTCGTTCTCGCGAGAACAAATATAACGGTGTGGTTATGTTAATAAGGTTTGAAAGTCTGAAATAAACTACTGCGCACTCACACATTCTCTACCCACTTACGAAAAACATTAAAACAAAACAAAAAAATATTATATATGTATATATATATTAATAATAAAACCTGGCAGAAGTCTGTAAATCTGGGGGGGCACGTGACCAGGCGTGCCCCCCCTACGCGTCGCCACTGTATGTATCAATCTCATTTCTTTTTTCATTTAGATAAAAACCAAAATTATCCCACAAACTTGTATTTTAATCTTCCTGTATAGGGTTATCTTTGTTTTTGTCTGACACTTGATCTCCTGCCATCCTAGCAGTGCAAACTTAAAATGAGTTTTTCTGTATGTGTTCAGTGGCTACCTCTAATACAAGTTGAGAGTGTATTTCTTGCACACGCTTTACTGTTTCAGGCCCGCGAGCAAAGTGAGTGCAGGTCTTGATTACAGGTAGACATACACTTATAAATATACTGTATTAGAAATCATTAAATCTAATCATTCCATCTTTTATAGAAGATGTTGTGGTTTACATGTGTAGAATGCTTTATCATTGACATTCTGAGTACGAGATCTACACTCTCCGTGAAATTCTAAGTGCAGTTGCTGCTAATAGGTTCCATTGGGGAATTTCAATTTGACAATGAGCGCCCTTCAGTGATGTAAGCAACATCGGCCCCTGCAAATACAAGAAGTAAAAGTGACTGGTTACACCCCTAACATGCAGCACTGCATCTCTGGCTGAGAGCAAGGCTATTGTAAATAACAAACATTTTAGTTTGGAGATACAGGCACTTCTTTTTTTATATATCAAAAAATAAATCAGCTTAAGATGTTTCTTCATTTTTTGGAATGGTGTAGTTCAGTGTTCTTTCCTCAGCAGGTGATATGTACTGGCATAAAATGTTTGGCATAAAATACTATGGGGTAGATGTACCAAGATGCGGGGCAAACATACCGCAATTTGCATTTTCGTTACGACAATTCACAAAGTATACAATTTGTCGTATGTACTAAGAGAAAATATGTTAATGAAAAGAGCCGCAATATACTAATTTAAATATTTGTTGTGTCTACTTAGCGAGATCTCTAGCATACATTGCGAGAGTCGTGCGACATTGTTCAAATATAGCGAGAGTTGAGTTGTGGTTTGCTGCAGCAGAGGGTGCCCGAAGGATAACGTCTATACATGCAAGGGTGCAAGAATCAAAATAACATAGGTTTTGTTAAATGTAAACGTTGTCTATACAATGCATTCTGTTCTGTATTCATTTTACTTATTTTAATACTGTTATATACACTGTACAGAAAAAAAAAATGAAAGGCAGGTTAATGCTATCAGATTCTATAGTGGGGCCCCAACCTTCACCACCAAAAAGCTTTTCATAATCATACAGTAGTCCCTCGCTAAACCGGACATGTTTGTCCAACATAAGGAGGTGTTGGATTTAAAAACAATACAATAAAATCGCACACACATACATTTATAGTTCTCGATGTATTTTAAATACAAATCATTGCGCTGAAATAACACTAATGTGTTTTGGGTAAGCTACACATTACATTATGTAAAAATATAAACCTGTACAGTAGGCCTTTACAGTATACAGTACAGTAGTAAAATCAAATGTATACCCAGCACACTTTATTTTTACTTTAGCCTACTGGTAACACAAAATAAATCATGCTGCTGCATTTACACATTGGTGTACAATGTGAATAAAAGATTATTTTAAATTGAAACTAAATGATTTTTTTTATTTTATTTTAATTATTATTATTTTTAACTTGGCCTACTTAGTAGCGTAGACAATTATCATACAATAGATCATGGTGCTATACAGATGCTCAGAATGAGCTGGAGGGGTTAGTGGCACATGTGTGCAGTCTATTTCTCACAGCACGCTAGGAAAACCAGAAATATCATAGAAATTAGTTTTCAAGGCATGTAAGTACAACCTGACTTTAGTGAAAATTAGGTACTCAAAAAAGCATTAAGCACAACTGGCAACGCACAAGACAAAGCGGACTGGGAAATACTAGCAACAATCGTGACTGTTTAAAACGTGCTTTCAAAAGTTCTAAACAAATTAATGCAATTGTAAGTGTCGCAATTGTCTGCAGCTTTAGTACATCTCATTATAATATTTGTGAACCCTCATTTGCACCATCTCCACCCCCTCTTTGCGAATTTATACAGGAACGCCCATAATAACATATTTATCAAAGGTTGTACCGCAAAGAAAAACTGCTGCCGCAAAGCATTCCCTAAAAAGTCGCTAACAGCATTGTGCTTGTTTAGTACATTTCACCCTAGACTTCCGACTCATTTGCAACTGGTTGCGACTATTGCGACAGGCGCAACACTTTAGTACATCTACTCCTGTGACATTTTTCAAGATATTTGGCTTGAAATCATAAGTCATCAAACTGTTTTCTTGTCAAAAATATCTAATATTTTGTAAGCTTCATCCAAGCAAAAGGGGAAACAGAGCTGATTTAACAATTACCACGTTTCGGGGATATGATCCATTAAAATGATGAAGTTAAAAACCTGAAGTGTGAAATGCTACAGAAATTGCTACTATGTTGAATAGAGGAGACAGACTTACAGACGTGCTCAAATTTGTTGGTACCCTTACAGCTCATTGAAATAATGCTTCATTCCTCCTGAAAAGTGATGAAATTAAAAGCTATTTTATCATGTATACTTGCATGCCTTTGGTATGTCATAGAATAAAGCAAAGAAGCTGTGAAAATTATTGCTTATTCTACAAAGATATTCTAAAATGGCCTGGACACATTTGTTGGTACCCCTTAGAAAAGATAATAAATTATTGGATTATAGTGATATTTCAAACTAATTAGTTTAGTCTTTAATTAGTATCACACATGTCTCCAATCTTGTAATCAGTCATTCAGCCTATTTAAATGGAGAAAAGTAGTCACTGTGCTGTTTGGTATCATTGGGTGCACCACACTGAACATGGACCAGAGAAAGCAAAGGAGAGAGTTGTCTGAGGAGATCAGAAAGAAAATAATAGACAAGCATGGTAAAGGTAAAGGCTATACGACCATCTCCAAGCAGCTTGATGTTCCTGTGACAACAGTTGCAAATATTATTAAGAAGTTTAAGGTCCATGGAACTGTAGCCAACCTCCCTGGGCACGGCTGCAAGAGGACAATCGACCCCAGATTGAACAGAAGGATAGTGCGAATGGTAGAAAAAGAACCAAGGATAACTGCCAAAGAGATACAAGCTGAACTCCAAGGTGAAGGTACGTCAGTTTCTGATCGCACCATCCGTCGCTTTTTGAGCAAAAGTGGGCTCCATGGAAGAAGACCCAGGAGGACTCCACTTTTGAAAGAAAAACATAAAAAAGCCAGACTGGAATTTGCTAAAATGCATATTGACAAGCCACAATCCTTCTGGGAGAATGTCCTTTGGACAGATGAGTCAAAACTGGAGCTTTTTGGCAAGTCACATCAGCTCTGTGTTCACAGACAAAAAAATGAAGCTTTCAAAGAAAAGAACACCATACCTACAGTGAAACATGGAGGAGGCTCGGTTATGTTTTGGGGCTGCTTTGTTGCACCTGGCACAGGGTGCCTTGAATCTGTGCAGGGCACAATGAAATCTCAAGACTATCAAGGCATTCTGGAGCGAAACGTACTGCCCAGTGTCAGAAAGCTCTGTCTCAGTCGCAGGTCATGGGTCCTCCAACAGGATAATGACCCAAAACAGACAGCTAAAAGCACCCAAGAATGGATAAGAACAAAACATTGGACTATTCTGAAGTGGCCTTCTATGAGTCCTGATCTGAATCCTATCGAACATCTATGGAAAGAGCTGAAACTTGCAGTCTGGAGAAGACACCCATCAAACCTGAGACAGCTGGAGCAGTTTGCTCAGGAAGAGTGGGCCAAACTACCTGTTAACAGGTGCAGAAGTCTCATTGAGAGCTACAGAAAATGTTTGATTGCAGTGATTGCCGCTAAAGGTTGTGCAACAGAATATTAGGTTAGCGGTCCCTTCATTTCTGTCCATGCCATTTTCATTTGTTTTATTATTTACAATATTATGTTGAATAAAAAGTCAAAAGCAAAGTCTGATTTCTATTAAATATGGAATAAACAATGGTGGATGCCAATTACTTTTGTCATTATAAGTTATTTTAGAGAAAATTGTGCATTTTTTGTTTTTTGTTGAGGGGTACCAACAACTTTGAGCACGTCTGTACCTACAGAGGGGGCTAATCCATTTGAGCCGCCAAGGCAAAATTTCACATTTGATTAAAAACACACTGCTTCATGCACTTGAGAAACAGTGTGGCTAAAAAAGCAGACAAAGCCTGCATTTGAACCAACCTTTCCCATCAACCTGCTGGGTTGTGGCAGACACATTAATCTTTTTTTTTTCTTTCCAAGAGTAAATCATCTGTTAGGAAATCACTCCTTTTTATATAGAACTGGAGGGAAGATATCCCTGCTGTGGGATTAAAAGGAAACTTCTGACAAGGATGGCTCTCCTGTCCATATGGGCTTACATCTCGTTCCGGGGGAGTACTCTTGCAGTCCACAGAGGAGATGCTAGTTATATTATGAGTGACGCAAGTGAGAATAGTCTACCCTATTTAAAAACAACATCAAATGATGTATACCCTTCGTTTACTGTGCTGTTGCAGCTTAATGAGATGACTCCTTTTGTACACCTACAGGTTTCACAGATAAATATCTGCTCTATCTCGGATCTGGTTTGCCTTCTGATACACATTTTCTGTGTGAAAGACATCTAACATAGGATAATATAGCATGTCTTTCTCACCATCAAAATCTTTAAATGTGTTCAAATCAAATGTTTGGCACATGTGGATCTTTAAAAAATAACAGACAAGTAAGGAAAAATATACAGTGAAACAAGACGTTTTCGTACTTGCATGTTAACCACAAAGACTTCATCTTCCCTCACACAGAATAAACACCCACTTATTCTTTTTCAAACTAGGTAATTATATTGGAGTATTTTAGTCAGTTGTTGAATTATTCATATGGTCATTCTAAGAGTAGCTAGGTCTTACTGTACAAGGTAGAACAGCAAATTATTTCTGCCTATATGGGTCAATTCCCCCCCTGGGGCCTTGTGTTCTATGTAGCAATAATGTTAGCCTTAGTAGGCTTATAAAACAACGCAGCTGGGGTTTTCTAAATAAATCTTTGGCAAAAGCCTTCCTCTATTTTATTGCTTTGTTTAATACAAACAAACATAAAAATTTAACATTGAAAAAAGGCATACAGTAAAGCTAATAAACCAGTTATCAAAAGTATCCCTCAATGGTATGCTGACATAAAAGAGAACAGTTCACCGTGGAAGGTTGCAGTAATTGATACCTTACAGCACCTCATGGGAAACTGTGTGTCCAATGTTAATAATAAGCTGCAATAATGAATAAACAGGTCTACAAAGGAGAGTAAAACACCTTCATCAGGAGGAAGTCTCTGGCTGATGAACAATGGGTTGTGGTGCTTTTTAGGCAAGGTCCATCCATAACTTTAAACACTTGTTAGTGCTAAATGTATAAATATATTAAATGTGTTGCACTTATTTTTTTTTATTAAGTGCGTAATAAAAAGTGTTACAACCAGAAGGGGGTTCCTGGCTGTTTTGACTTGATAGACAGCATACTGTACCATTCATTTTGACACATTTTAGGGAGGACTAAAAAAATTCTTCATATAACAAATAAATCTCACTTCAAAGTCCCAGAATTGTCTAAAGGTTCAGGCACGCGATTTTCAAAAGGTTTTTATGGTACTTGATAGGGTGATTTAATAAATACTTACTTTATTTAAAAAAAATCACTGCTCCTTGCTATTACAAAGAAAAGGCTTCCATTGAACAACTTTAAGGTAATTATGTGCTGATCTAGTTTGCCTTTATTGTTCAAAATATGAAAATACTTACAAATTATCAGTACGATGTTGCCAGATATTGCATTTTTTTTTATAAACAGAAATCAGCCAGTGTCTTGAAATGTAAATGCCCAGATGTATATTCATATTTTTGGCATTCTTTATATTTTTCAATAAATTCAATGTTAACGCAGGCAATGCAAGCTTACATTTTATATTTTAAATTATCTAAAAAGCATATTTGTTCTCATTAATCGAACAAACATTGCCTGTGTTGAAATTATATTTATAAATAAAAGAGAAAGAAGGAGACAGGATTTGAACAATGTACTGCAGAGTGGGCTACAACCTACAACATTACCAATGTGACTTTACAGAATGGGGGCAGAATACTTAAAAAAGCAATAGATTTTGAAGAAGACTTCACTAGTGAGTGGGAGACCTGCCCCAAAGACAAAATTGATTTACAAAAAAACTATATGTGCTAAATATGCAGTGCATACACACATAGCTCCACTCAACTGAATCATTATAATAAGCTACCTATGTTTTTTTAAGAGCTGCTGTACTTTTTTGCTTTGCTATATTGTTAATGGTGATTTTTTATATATTTATTTTATTCTACCATAAGTCACAAATGTATTTTAAATTGTAACTTATTACAGTATAAAAGCGTTAGGCACCTTATAACAAATAACATACACTAAAACCATTGTAGATACAGTCTTATTATGTATAGTTGGGTGTTTATATTATTACTCCACTATTTCTTATGCAATGCCCCAAACAGTTCAAACATATGTGCAGTTAATTATTTACCATATTAATGACTGTATACTATTGTTTAAGAATAGTACAATATATTTTGTAAAGTAACATAATACAAATCTAGCATTTGAGTTTTATTCTTCATTTTATCTGCACATTAAATTACATATATTTTTATGCTGCATACAGTGTATTATGAGTAAAGTGACAAGCATGTCAATGAGTTTATCAGAAGAGATTGTCCAGGAATTTTTTGGAGTTTATTTTACATATATTAAAATAGGGATAAAATCAGTAAAAAATAGTTTTTAATTGAAACATCAGTAAAAAATCGGGGAAAAACTCTCAGTATACACACTTTGCATGTGGAATATGATGAGTAGCAGTTCTGGTACCTGATGAAGCAGAATCTGTGCATTTTCCCAAGTTAACTGGTACTTTGCGAACGTTTGTGCAATCGCTGTGCTGACAGAAATAGTATCTACAGAAGGTATGAACATGACATCAGCACAAAACAAGCCAGGTTTATTCGCCTTGAAATCATAAAAATAAAGTAAAATTGACAGAACTGGGTGGTGCAAGCCATCGGGAGACGCGTCAAAAACCACACTGGACATTTCCATCAATGCATTTCATGTAAGTTTACCAACTAAAGCATCACCATTTTCTGTTAAATACTTACGATTAAGATTGTAGGCGTTAGGCAGTATTTTAGCTGATGTACAGACAGTACTGTCGCACAAAGTCACCAATACATACCTCTGCAATAAACTGGCTGCCCAGCAAAGCACAGCGCTCTGACAAACTCATTAACAGTAATTCTCTGCTCTCTTTTTAGTTTTAATGTGTCGCTTATTTTTCAGTATGTTCTTTTGTCAGCGTGAACATGTACCTCAATGCAGTAGTATTTGCAGCGCTATGCATCATCTATGCTATTTTTGCTTTTTATATACTTCGAAACTTTCTTTTTCTTTTGAATATTCATAAACTGATTTATGTAAGTATTTCAATTAGTTTTTGATCAAGCAAGTAGTTACTACGCCCAGCAATTGCCACAATAATCAGACTTTGATTGGACAACATAATCAGGTGATAGTGTGTTTGTGAAGTGACAGAGAACCACAGTTGAACATTATTTGACCCTCTGACGTCTAAACATCTGCTGTATCTTAGAATATACAGTGTAGAGCTGCTTATTACAAAGTCAAAATAAAACAGCATTTTAACCAAATTGTTGTGTATTTCCTAGAATAGTACTGGGATAATATTCAATAATAGACAAAAATCGGGTATAAATCAGTAAAAACCGACGTTGAGCTAATAGTACAACGGCACAACAGTATATATAGATGCACGTTTTACTCACTCGGGGTTGTGTGTTCGGTGACTGGAGAACGGGTGTGGAGAGGAGTAAAGTAAAGTAAAATAAAGTAAAGTAAAGTAAATTGATAGTTGTTTGTACTCACCATGTTTGTTCATCCCTGTTTGTTAGTGTCTGTTAGTTTTGTTTGTCTGTTTTATTTGGCCTCAAGTGCCGTGTCCTGTGTTTTGTTAAAACCTTTTTATTTATAATAAACCGGCGCAAGCAAGCGTCATTTCATCTGTCTGTGTTATTCATTTCCTGGATCTGACGTCAACACTCAGCCAGCCGTGTGACAAGATGTCATTGTATTACTTTTATGCAGCATAGTGGATTTAAATCTGTGTCAGGTTTACCTTTTTACAGTTTCTAATATCTGTAAGTGGAAGTTTTCCCATTTGCATCCATGAAGAAGAGAAGAAATAGGGGATCTGATAATACAAACTAAATCTATAATCCAATTATGCAAAATACTTTTTATAAGACTCTAAATAGCCAACATCTGACACCTGACTAACCCAATCAGATACTTCTATTTTCTTAAATTGATTATATCGTGATGACAGAAGTAATTTATTTCACAGATGAGTCATATAAATTAGACTCTATTCTATCAAGCTTCACAGTTAATCTGGCTCAGTGAAGAAGAAAAAAAAACAGTGTCACTTCTATGGTATGTATTCACTGTGGCCAAAGAAAAGGAGCATTTTAGCAGTGGCATAGTCTGTGATGTTAATCTTCAGAAAATCACCAGCAAAAGCCACAATCAGGTACAGAAATCAATTCAGACAACCAAAGCCTATCTAAAATATTTATGTCTGCAATTTTTGAAGCTTGGGAACATCTGAGGCTTCATTCTAATTACCTATTTTATTAATAGTGCCTTTTCATTTTTTATGCAGTAAAATCTCTTCTAGGAATGGAAAATTGACTGAAACAGTGGACTGGAAATAGGCAGTGGTGAAAATCAATAACCTATGACCTTAAAGTAGACAACAGGCCAACAATCTTGCATAGTTGATTTAGTCAGATTTTGTATCAGGGATCTGGCTTCTGAAAGGCAATGATAATACACTGTTGCATCTTTCATTAATGTTAGTAGTTGACAAATCAGACTTCCTAGATTATAAAAACTACCAGTTTTTTTTTCAAAAGGAAGGTGGCATGTTAATTTCTTTAATGTCTGTCTCTCTGATTGCACTTAAATATATAGGCCACATCCACAAAGCATTTAACCCAGTACAAATCATTTGCATTTAAATAAATATTATTCAATAAATATTTTTTGCTCAAAGATGAAAAAAAAGTGCAAATGTTACAGAACTCTCAAGAAGCAAACAAGATCGACTTATGGAATGAAAAATCTGATTTTTGTAATTCTTTACTTCAAAATTGGATAAATGAAGTACTGGTGTAAATGCTAATTTAGAATTATATATATATATATATATATATATATATATATATATATATATATATATATATATATACATATACAGCTCTGGAAAAAATTAAGAGACCACTGCAAAATTATCAGTTTCTCTGGTTTTACTATTTATAGGTATGTGTTTGGGTAAAATGAACATTTTTGTTTTATTCTATAAACTACTGACAACATTTCTCCCAAATTCCAAATAAAAATATTGTCATTTAGAGCATTTATTTGCAGAAAATGACAACTGGTCAAAATAACAAAAAAGATGCAGTGTTGTCAGACCTCGAATAATGCAAAGAAAATAAGTTCATATTCATTTTTAAACAACGCAATACTAATGTTTTAACTTAGGAAGAGTTCAGAAATCAATATTTGGTGGAATAACCCTGATTTTCAAGCACAGCTTTCATGCGTCTTGGCATGCTCTCCACCAGTCTTTCACATTGATGTTGGGTGACTTTATGCCACTCCTGGCGCAAAAATTCAAGCAGCTCGGCTTTGTTTAATGGCTTGTGACCATCCATCTTCCTCTTGATCACATTCCAGAGGTTTTCAATGGGGTTCAGGTCTGGAGATTGGGCTGGCCATGACAGGGTCTTGATCTGGTGGTCCTCCATCCACACCTTGATTGACCTGGCTGTGTGGCATGGAGCATTGTCCTGCTGGAAAAACCAATCCTCAGAGTTGGGGAACATTGTCAGAGCAGAAGGAAGCAAGTTTTCTTCCAGGACAACCTTGTACTTGGCTTGATTCATGCCAAAGCTGCCTGATTCCAGCCTTGCTGAAGCACCCCCAGATCATCACCAATCAACCACATTTCACAGTGGGTGCGAGACACTGTGGCTTGTAGGCCTCTCCAGGTCTCCGTCTAACCATTAGATGACCAGGTGTTGGGCAAAGCTGAAAATTGGATTCATCTGGGGGTGCTTCAGCAAGGCTGGAATTGGGCAGATTTATCTTTGTGAAGGACGCATGAATCAAGCCAAGTACAAGGTTGTCCTGGAAGAAAACTTCACAAGCCATTAAACAAAGCTGAGCTGCTTGAATTTTTGCGCCAGGGGTGGCATAAAGTCACCCAACATCAATGTGAAAGACTGGTGGAGAGCATGCCAAGACGCATGAAAGCTGTGCTTGAAAATCAGGGTTATTCCACCAAATATTGATTTCTGAACTCTTCCTAAGTTAAAACATTAGTATTGCGTTGTTTAAAAATGAATATGAACTTATTTTCTTTGCATTATTCGAGGTCTGACAACACTGCATCTTTTTTGTTATTTTGACCAGTTGTCATTTTCTGCAAATAAATGCTCTAAATGACAATATTTTTATTTGGAATTTGGGAGAAATGTTGTCAGTAGTTTATAGAATAAAACAAAAATGTTCATTTTACCCAAACACATACCTATAAATAGTAAAACCAGAGAAACTGATAATTTTGCAGTGGTCTCTTAATTTTTTCCAGAGCTGTATATATATATATATATATATATATATATATAATCCTTGTGTATCTACATATTGGTTCCTCCATCACCTAAAACTAAAACTATTAATCAGGGCAGCAGTGTGGAGTAGTGGTTAGGGCTCTGGACTCTTGACCAGAGAGTCATGGGTTCAATCCCCAGTGGGGGACACTGCTGCTGTACCCTTGAGTAAGTTACTTTACCTAGATTGCTCCAGTGAAAACCCAACTGTATAAATGGGTAACTATATGTAAAGTTAATGTGATATCTTGTAACAATTGTAAGTCGCCCTGGATAAGGGCATCTGCTAATAAATAATAAAATAATAATAATTAATGTTGCCAGACATTATGGAAATGGTCACTGTGCTTGTTTTCCCACAAGACTGCACAGAAGTTTGTATCCACTCAAAAGATAAAATCAATTTGTAATTGGGGTGCATCTGTGCCAGAGGCAAAGAGCACTGTCAATATATATATTTGAATCTTGCATTCACTTTCAGTTTTAAATCACTTGGGAGATTTGGTATTTTCAATTTTATAATGTCCCCAGTGGTTTTTATTGAGTTTTCTGGGAAATAAACACTGGAATATCAGATTGTTGAGTTTTATTTTGCTTTATTACAGGCTATTTTTATTTATTTTTTAATCTTTAATACATGTGTTGAGGTAAATGATGCCATTCTTTTCTTCCACTTTATAAACCATAAATAATATATTTGTAATTATATATTTATAATATATATATATTTTTAAACTACATGAAAATCTTGTGTTGTGACTACTTATCCCCCACGGTCATGGTATATAATATAGCCAACAAGTTGGCAATGAGAGTGGCAATGTCTTTTATTAAAAAGGCTCTTGTGGTTTAACCTGAAATTAAGCAATATAAAATACTTGGGTATGTACATTATCTCGACCCGTGGTCTTGTCCCACAATCCTTCACTATCATCATAATGTACCCAAGTGTTATTTATTGCTTAGATTTCAGGGTAAACATATTTATTGAAATAATTTAACTACAAAAGGAATGATAAAGGAAAATGCTGCTGGAACAAAAAGTACACATACATTGTCACATCCGTAATATAACATTAAAATACAGAAATGGGTGCCAGATAGGACAACAGCAGGCGGCTGGCTAGTGGGTGAATTATTATAATCAGGAACTATAGTACTTTCCAATTTAAAGAAACCCAAGAGACTGTAAGGTCTCATTTAAGAGGTCACATTATACAATTTTGAATTCCAATATGTGTTTGTAGATATTGCAGTTTAACTGGTGAGTATTAAGAATTCAGCTACAGCTGGCAAAAATCTCGCCCTCTGATTGGCTGGCCTCTATCCATACAAAAGCAATTGAGGATGCACAATTGAGTACACATAGACATGATTAAGTACACTCTCTCTTGACAAACCAAACAACAACCAACAGATAAAACAAATACAGAGATCTTTTATTGACTAGAGAACAGGTTCAGCCTATTGTCATTCAAACATTTGACTGCCAGTGGAAGAAGCCAATGATAGTAGTGTAATACCAATACTAATTTATAGTCTGCAGCAGCAGAAGGCTGCAAATACAATCATGAGTCTGCCCAGAAGCTGACAATATGAAGTATCTTATAAAATAATTTAAATGTCCACACTGGCTATGAAAAAAACAAAAATGGTATTTAGGTTACAAAATAAATGGATAGTATAATTGAATAGTAACAATGTTTTATTACTTAAATATCAACCATCAATGAAATATATATATATATATATATATATATATATATATATATATATATATATATATAGTAACTACAGCATCCTCTTGAACATCTTCAGGTCATATTTTAATTATAATTGTCGATCATTTTTTAATACAGCATTGGGAACAATTGGTAATCTTGAGCACTAATGAATACTATTCACTGGTTCAATGGTGCCAGGTCAGTAATTATAAGTTGTTTTCTCTGTGAGAACATAATAACTGTAAATGGTTGTAATTAACAACCAATTCTTCCACTGTGCCAATCCACAAACTAATGTAAATGTTCTAAAAAGTCATGAAGTACACAAAATGCTGAATTTATCAGAGTTAGGAATGTGTTATGAAATTTGTTTGAAATAGATGATTCCTGCAGCTGGGAATACAAAAGTGAATTGTTGGCAAAACATTTTTAAAAAAAATGTATAAAGTTCTGTGTGTTTGAGCTCCTGATAACTCTAATTGTTTCAAGGCCATGCATTTGAAATATGCAATATGTAATATAGCATAGACAAATGAGGCGTGTTCTGGGAATCTTTCTTTAGATAACCTAGCCTTGTGTCATTTTACTGGCCAAATCCACTTTTCTGAGAACCAAAATGTCTGTGGGTTATTGACTTTTTCTACCGCATCTTTATAAAGTAACTGTAAAATTAAGCAAAATTAGTTTTCCAGAACACTCCTCAAATATTAGGCAACTACAATACAACTAACGATGGGGCAAACTTCTAACGCAAGAGCAAAACATGATTGACCCTGATTGTGATGAAAAAACACTGTGCAAAATGCCTTTGCCCTGTAATGCGATTTACGTGACTTGCCCCGTCTGCTTTAGTGCCAGTGGTCGGCATAACTTTCGGGGTGTGGCTTCATTTGCATGTTAGCTTTGAGCAATTTTTGTTTGTTAGAATTTTTCAGAGCAGCATTAAAATGTATGAAGCCCTTACAATGTCACTTTGGTGACGTTCTAAAAGCTATATTGGAAAGACATCAGTTATACCTAAGCCTTAGTGATACTGTGAAAAGCTAATCATTTCGAATAATGTATTTGATTAGCAAATAACGAAATGTATGTTTGCAGTACACACATTTATTCATTTCTTCAGCTCGCAGTGCATTTGATCTATTGTATGACCTCATTTATATTCTAGTATGCTACATCAGAAACAATGTTATAGACTCATTCTGTATATGATATACAGCTCTGCTTTATGACACAGACTACAAGGGGTGTAGTGGGGCTGGAGCAGACCAGGCCTTCATACAGTTTAGAGCTGATCTAAAATAATAAGTGCATATTCAAATTTAAGGGCTGTAAGTACAAAATCATGTTTATGAATATAATGAAACACTGCAGTCTCATATGCCAAAAGTGTTCAATGATTGTAAATATTTCTAAATACTACATTAACAAATGGTGCTATGGCAATAAAGCTATTTTTTGTTCATCACAGCAAAGGCAAAAAGGAATAAAAGGGAATGCCAGTTGCTCCTGATTTGCACTGCAGCTTCTGACTCCCACTTGATCTTCATTGGTCAGCTCTAATGGAATTCCACCAGCACCCAGCTCAGACTCCCTTCAAAATCACAACATGAAGGGGAAGCTGCAATCCAGCGCAAACGGAAAGCACTTTGCCCTTACTTTTTCATTTTACCACGTTTCCTCAAAATTGGGCCCTTAGAGTTCGATTTACAAAGTGTATGTGTCCTTGTGTTCTGAAGTAAAAGCGTGACCTCTGATTTGACTATCATAACTTAGCTAAAAGAGAATCAAAGAAAACAAAAGTTCAAAAATGAGGCCATGTCTTCATGAAAATTTAAAAGCATGTCCCTTGATAGACATTTGTACTACAGCCAAAATGGAGTGGAAGGAACTACAGAGATCATTTATGTAATTTCTTTATCGTGTTCCATTTAAATATTAATAATAGACTTCATGACCAGAGAAAAGCTTTTTATAGGTCACACATTCATAAATAGATTTATAAAAGTAAGTCATGTAGCTTTTTTAAAAAAAGTTTATTTTTGATCCCCTAAACACATGGAAGCGTAATGTTGTCATTTTAACATTATGGGTAAAAACCTTTATATATTGTATACACCTGTATATATTTAGACTATTATGTTGTCAAAAGTAACATTTTTCATACAGTATATAACATGGTTATCAAGACACCACTTCATTCTTGTTACGGTTATGCTCTGGTAAGACACAACAGGGCTGCAAACTACAGAACTAAACCAGTGAACAAGTATTGGCTGTATGCACACAGACATTACAAACATATAAGATGAGAATTTGGCCAAGACAATTTGGGCCAACCCGTTTCTTATTTCAAATACTACAGTGTATTTACAACTTACATGCCATACACACTGAATACATATTTAAAATAAATCAGTTATTCAGTGAATACGCGATATAGCTAATATCAGATCATTCATTTCCTTAGATCAAGCCCTGCATCTGTTCAGTAAGGTGGTGGAATTTGGAATGCTGTGATTCACCTTGTCATTCTGAATGGATGGAAGATAAATTCCAAAAGGAGAACCAGTAAAACAAAAAATAACAATAATTCAGTTATTCAGTGCTAGACATTGCAGTGCTTGTGGCTTTATTTCTGTATGCTTCTGTCTGTAGAAGTTGTGAAACAAGCATGTTATTTGTACAAGGCCATTGTAAGATAGCTTAATGAATGGTATCAGAAATAGTTAAAATAAGATGACTTGTATAGTTTTATAAACACAAAACCTGCATTAAGGTACAGTTATAGCATTAGTCTTATCATTCCAATACCGAACAACATATATTGAATGCTGTATGCATTTGTTCCAGTTATATGATAGTATGTGTTACATTAATGTAATACAGTACATATCAAAGCTTGAAGCCTTTATATTATTATGTCATTAGCCTACAGTATTTAGATACTGAATGTAATTTTGTAAGAGGATAAATGCCTTTCAAGTGACAATGACATTAAGAGAGACAAGTTAAGCAATTCTAAATCTTTGCTACTGAAAACTGTTCTTTAAATACATTTGCTGTGGTATCCTTATTGAGAATTTAACAGTTGTAGTGCTATAATGTTGTTGTCTCAGCTAGGTCCCATTTGTAAATTAGGTACAAACCTTAAAGGCTCTTCTGCTGTGCAAACTTCAATAGTTAAAATAAAAAGGAAAATGGCCTAGATAAAAATAATGCTCCTTTTGACAATTTATTCAGAAACAAACTATATGGGTTTAAAGAACAGTAGAAATATGCTGTCATGGAATGACTGAACATGGTCTGTGGGAAAAGCAAGGTGGTCTCAATCTTGGAAGCACTGTCCTATGTAGCTTGTTTGGCAATGTCTTGCTAGGGAGTATTTTGAAAAACAAAAACAATTCTCCTTGGATATAGCATAGTGAGCGTTTGATTTAAAACCCCTATTCTCATTCTACATAAATTAAGAAATAGGCATAATTAAATTAGGTGAACCTGAGAAGAATCACAATAGGAGAACCTCAGCGCTTATTTATGGTCCTTACCGAAGATGCACACTTGATCTGTTCTAAAGTAGATCCTGTTTGTTTCCCAAATTTTGTTCAGATATACTCTGCTGTGAAAGACTGGAAAATCAGCATACTCCATATATACATTGAATTCTTGGTATCAAGACATACATTGAAAGAAAAGCAAGAACATTATCTCAGCCTTATTTTACACATCAATGTTAGAAGAAGGATGTGCTTACCTTTGTATAGTTCCAGACAGTTCAGAGTGGTCCTGTCTACAGAAATAAAATAATACAAATACATTAGTTCAGAAGAAGCTACAAAGCCACTATGAAATAATATATGAACATTGTGAGATTAGTGCTGTAAACCTTGTGAATTACATAGAGCAGCGTGTGCTTGCAACCTATTTCAAGCAGCAAGTCATGCATATCTGGAAAGGTTGGTGCAATATGTTATTTCATGAAAGTAACTACACTATGGAAGATGCTAAATATAAAGTCTTAGAAAAATAGATACTTTATTGGCATGACAAGTTCAACAAGTATTGCCAAAGATACAATGCATTAACACAAAATAACAGACATGAAATAAACAATTATATCTGAGTCGGGCTCATCTACTATGTGTCTCTGGCCCTGTGGCAGGATGCTACAAACTCTGCGGCTTTACTGCTCCCCCTCACCCAGTAAGACCTGCAGTTTCTCCTCTTCACTCTGGAGCAGAAAGCCCTCTATTCTGTCTGCTAGTCTGAGGGAGTATCTCTCTCTCAGCGCTCTCTACATCTCACAGTGCAGGATGAAGTGGGTCTCTGTCTCAATCTCTCCACTGTGGCATTGGGTACAGAATCGCTCCTCTATGGGTCTCCACTGTACTCTGTGCCTGCCTGTTTCAATACCCAAATTGTGGTCACTGATTCTGTATTTAGTTAATAGGTGTTTGTTTTTGGGGTTCTTGATGATATTTACATACTCTGCCAGGGTGTATTCTCTTGTGAGAAAACTGTAGAGGTGGAGTTTGTTTTGGTGTCTGTTCTTTCCAGTAGAGGGTGGAGTTTTCTACCAGGGCAAAGCCTAGTGTTTCTTTCAGTGCCTTATGTCTGATAGACTCAGTGCCAGGGCTCTCTTGGATATTCATGCCCGTTTTGGATGAGACGGATGCCATGTATGAGTACAAAGATGGTTTAAGTGCACTACCTGAGACTTTGTTTTAGGTGGAACCAGAACTGAATTATTCTTTTCTTATGGGGATTAGCAGAGGGACTCTCACCAGCTCTGCTCTGCAGCCGTTGTTGGGGGATTCTCTGTATGTGTGCAGGACCTCTTTACAGAACAGAAGGTGTGTGATTTCTGTGGGGATTTTATTCCACTTTGAGTAATCTGCACTCATGGTTGTACTCCAGACTTCACTCCCATAAGCAGGCCGAATTATACTGTTAAACAGCCCGAGTAATACTTTTGTAGGAGGATTAAATGCAGCCAATGGCTTTTTAATGGTGTAGTATGCTCTGAGAGCTTTCTCTTTTAGTGTTTTGATTTCCAGATTGTAACCTCCTGATGCGCTTCATGTGAGGCCAAGGTAGCTGTATGAGAGGCTGTGGTCTCCCCACTGCTTAGGAAAGTGTCCAAAGAGCAGGACAAGGTTAAACAGCCTCAGCAGAGCTTCCTGCAGGTCAGAGTTGCTGTGCTTCAGCATCTCATTGATGATCCGATCGGGGCCATTTGCTTTTCTAGGTTTTAATTTGGAAATGTGTTCTCTGATCTCATCAACGCTGGAGTGTATGAGCTGCAAGCACAGCCACCAGAGACTCTCGCCTTGGGGTCATCAGCCAGCCAGGGCTTTAGAGGCGGATACAGCCTGCGCAGCATAAGACACTTCTTAGAGCAGACCAAGGGGAAGCGAGGAGTGGTACTAGAGGAGTCTTTCCCTGACATGGAACTTTTTGTTAGCTCTGTTAAATATTTAATGAAGAAAAGTTTAGGCAGAGAAAGTTTTAGGTATCAGGAGAGATGGAGGCTTGTCATTAATCTTTAAAACTCAGGTCAGGTCAAAAAAAGCAAGACCAAAATGAATAAGACAGGTTTTCTTTTTTTCTATCTCTGTGTTTCTGTTTTTCCTTTCTCCTATGTTTCTCTTTTGAATTTTTTTTTTGTTTAAAATCGGGAGCTTAAATATAAATGGGTGTAGAGATGTGCTGAAAAGAGCTGCTGTATTTGAAATATATTAATCAAAAATATTTAAATGTTACTTTTTTTTACTAGAAACCCATAGCGACAACAAAAATCAAATTGATAGGATGAAGAAATGGAGTGCAGGAGTGGCAGTTTTATTCAGTGAGAATTTTAAACCAGTTTCTTTTACAGTTGACGAGGTAGTCACAGGACTCCTGCTCGTAGTGAGGGTGGTAATCGAGCAGAAGACTCTAGTTTTTATTAATATTTACGCACCTACTGATGGTAGGGAAAAAGTACTTTTTTTAATCCCTAGACAATGCTCTGAAGAATATGGGTGGTGATTTCAACTGTACTGAAAACAACAAACTAGACAGGAATCACATAGAGCCACACAAGGGAGATGCGCAAGATAATGCAAAAGTGCGAACTCCAGGATGTCTGGAGACTTTAATAAAAGACTTTTAAATCTCATTTTATTACACCAACTGGCCTGTCTGATCACTGCCTTGTGGTTTCCAGTGTATTCATATCATCGGTAAAAGCACGCAGTTCTCATTGGCACTTTAATACCATTTTAACCAGGGCGTAGCAGAGTTCTTTTAATTCCCTTAGGCAGTGGTGGGACACTGTGAGCGTCACCAAAGCCATCAATGAGTCAATGAGAGCACTGGACACGGACATTCTGGAGCTCCAACAAGCTCTGGAGTCCACTCCTAATAGCAGGATGATTGTAGACCTAAAAAATAAAAACACGTTGCTGAATGACCTGTTGGACACAAAGGTCCAGAGTGTATCGCAGGTTGATGCCTCCACGCAGTATTTCTTCAATCTGGGGAAGAAAGAGAGCCAGAGCAAGCTTATCCACTGCCAGCGGGCAGAGGAGGGGCGTGAGCTGCGAGAGCCGGGAGAGATCTGCAGGAGGGCTGTGCAGTTCTATAAACAGCTCTTCTCCACTGAGGCAGGGGAACAGGCAGCCAGCACATACAGCTTCCACAAAGGGATTTCACAGGTCCCTGAAGACAAGGGTGGCCTGGAGAGGGTGCTCATGCTGTAGGAGCTTACAGCAGCACTGCAAGGCCTGAAAAATGGCAAAGCCCCTGGCATTGATGGGCTCCCAGTGGACTTTCATAAGCTTTGTGTTCCCTGCTTGAGGAAGATCTGCTGTCAGTGTTCAAGGAAAGTCTGGCGGGAAAAAAATTGCCACTCGGCTGTAGGACGGCAGTTGTCACCTGCTGCCCAAAAAGGGGGACCTGAGTGAAGTGAAGAACTGGAGACCTGTTGCCCTGCTATGTGCAGACTACAAATTGCTTTTTAAAACACTGGCCAACAGACTGAGGGAGGTCATGGTGTCTGTGGTATACTCTGACCAAACGCACTGTGTGCCCAACAGGTCAATTTTGGACAATATTTTTCTAATTCGGGATGTTTTGGCAGTCTCCAGGCTATTGGGACTAAATACTCATTTGATTTCACTGGACCAGGAAAAGGCTTTTGAAAGGTTGAGCATCAGTATTTGTGGAGGACCATGCAGGCCTTCGGTTTCAGCCCTGACTTTGTAGCCATGAATCCAGTGCTATTCAGTGACATTCACACTGTGCTGAAGATCAACAGAGGCTTGCGCGCACCCTTCCCTGCACAGAGAGGCGTCAGGCAGCAGTGTCCCCTACCAGGGATTGAACCCACGACCCTCTGGTCAAGAGTCCAGAGCCCTAACCACTACTCCACACTGCTGCCAGAGTAATTGCGCAGAGTAATTAGTGGGCTGTCTCTTCCAAAATGCACACCCCCCCTCAGCTCTCAGCATATGCTGATGACATTGAGGCCACCCACTTTCCTACCTTCACTCACTTGCTGACCAGTTCTGGGGTCATATAGCTGCGCCACTTGCTGGACTTGCCATTGCTGTGCTGGCGGAGTGCGGAGAGCCTGCGCTCAGTGCACTGTGTGGAGAGGCTCCTCTGTCAGCTCTGCGCTGCCCTGCTTACAGAGGGGCTGTTGCTCCTGAGAGAACTTTGAGGGGTGCCAGCTCTCTAACATACAGCAACCCTTTCCGTGCATGCTAGTCACCCCTGCTCTTAAAGACACCAACAGCCCTCAGGGTCCCCTGCTGAGCTTGCAGGGCCTGAGTGATCTCCCTCTGGACATTGTCAAAGGAAAGACTTTGTAACGAGCAACACCAGACACAGCTCCAACAGCTCCCTGACACTCAGTGGAGAGTAGGGGAGGAGATAGAGACAGCCTGGAGCAGCCTGTACCTTTAAATGAGAGAGCTGGGGATCTGCAGTGGAGGGTTTTACATACTATTGTTGCAGTGAATGCTTGTATTAGTATTCTAAACCCTGCGGTGTCTGACTCTTGCCCATTCTGCACTCAGAGAGAAATGTTTTTTTATTGTTTTAGTTAATGAACAACGTAAATGGCTGTAAGAGCCAAGATGCTGTACTTGTTTTTAATATGCTTATTAGATTTTAAATACAAAAAATACACTCTCTCTCTCTCTCTCTCTCTCTCTCTCTCTCTCTCTCTCTCTCTCTCTCTCTCTCTCTCTCTCTCTCTCTCCTGAAACAACATCATGCCTCTAAGGCAGTATCCTAATGAGGAATGATTCCATTGTGGATTACTTTTCTTGCAGTTAATGTGAAGCATTGGAATGAGCTATTCTGAAAATATTGTTTTCTGAAAAGACTGTTCACGTAACCTACCTTGACTTTTCAGTATTTATTTTTAAGCACATACTGTATGTTACAAGACGGCATATAAAAAAAGGACTTCCTTTATTAGCTAACCTTCCGTTTGAAGTCATGATATTTATATAGTTGAATACCATGTACTCTGAAGTACCTGAATTTAAGTATTTCCACTCATTAAAACACACTTATCTAGTCTTCAAGAAGGAAAATGAACTCAGTCCTAGAGGAATGACACAGCACTTGGAAATGGCACATTAGGCTTCATTTACCCACATATATTTTAAGGGATAGAAAAATCATTGAGGCTACACTATAAAATCAGCAAGCCTTTGCAAAGATGCATTAGTAAAGTGAAAAATCTTAGAGCAAGAGCTATAAAGCATTTTAAAGTAACACAAGGAAGACACAAATATTCATCATACAGTTGGTGAAAGACATTCCATATCTAAAAATACAGCTGATGCAGATCATTAACTACGACCTTAAAGATACAAATTAGAGTTTGTGGTATGATATTAGATATTAATGTTCTGCACAATAAATAAGAAAAATAAAACATTTACATTTCTACCCTTGCTCTGCTTTTGATGGTTACCATACCGTCAAAATTTTAGACCATGACATCCCTATGGACAACACTTCACCACTGTGCATGAGTAAACTGTATTTCACCACGAGCACTACAGCACTCACTCTGTCTGTGTTTTGTATGTGTGTTTAATACCGTGTTTATTATTTCGGGACTGAACCCCGAAAGCAGCTTATTTTAAAGCAACACCAGTGTGAATGATGATGCAGTAAAATATATATAGTTTTTTTTATATGCAAAAATGCCTTTTATTTTGCCATCCCCTCCTAAAATTTTGAAATCCCCCCAGCACACAAAAATGAAATTCAAGCCCTGTGTAATGATTAGCTTACCTGGTAAATCAATGTATTTTGTTATGGGCTGTTCATTAGGGCAAAGGATAATAATCATAACTTACATATGACTTAAATTGGCACATATGATGACAAAGTGAGTCCACATGGTGTAGGTTTTAATAAAATGTTTAGCTTAGTAACCTATTTTCTTTTATTCAGTCAAATTATGTTCTTTCAAATCACCGCTCAGGCACCGCTCAACTCTCTACAACAGCTCAAGACAACTGAAGGGAGCTGACCTCCATTCCCACTGCCAAGCCAATGGCCTCTTTTTACCAGTGAGTTCTGCAGTAGATCTTGGCAAACTACAATACCAGCCCAGCAAACCTGAACTCACCTGGCACCAGGCCAGTAGGGGGCACTGTAGCACGGGGAGTTACAACAATCCCAAAGAGTTCCCTCGTGAAGATACAGCAAGGACACAAACCTGCATTCTCTGACTATGCAAAATACCTTATCTTTTTGGATGTGCCTATATGCAGTACCATTGCACAAGACACATACCACATGTGTTACAACTTCACTTGTGGTGTTTTAGTGTGGGTTTGACGTTTGAGATGCATTTTTTTCAGTAATAATTCTGTAAGAATGTATAATACTGTAATGCATACACACGTGTTTGTTTCTATAATGACTAACCTTTGACACTTCTTTACACCTTGTTAGTTATTATTGATATGCTATATAATTGAACAGTTATAATTAGCTGTAATTAGGAACAATTATAAAACACTTGTTATTACTGTATGTTTTAATGATAGCCTTCAAAAGCCTGGAACTTTTAGTTTAATAACCGAAAATCTGTATTTTTTATTCCCTCAACTATTAGACAATCTGGCTATTTCTATTTAATAATGATACCAAGATAAAACTGCCCTTAATAAACCTCTCCCTCCCTGAAGAAAGGCTTATGATAGCGAGGTATCTAACGAAACAAAGATTTATCTTCGATTGGTTTTCTCTGACATTTAATTCCATTTTGTCAATTTTTATAAGAATGAAAACATTGATTTAGTTTTATAAAGTAATCTGTCATTTATCCACACGTTATGAATCAATCATGTAAACTTACAAGTTCAATGAATGAAAAAGAAAAAAAAAATGTTTTAAAATGTAAGTTTTGGATGGTACCACAGTGTCAAGAGTTTATTAGCAGTAACAAAAAAAACCAAAAGCAGTTCTAGTTAATGAAGTGACTGAAGTGGGGCACATAAATTAAATAAACCCAACTAATTCAGTACTTAAGAAGATTGTGTTTGAATCCCACATACCTCAACTAGTTAATAATAATAATAATAATAATAATAATAATAATAATAATAATAATAATAATAATAATAATAAACATTTTAAAACAAATGGTAGTGATATCTGACTAAAACATTTACACACAATGAGATACTGGGCAGATAACCCTGGTAAACTCTAGGCAAAGCACAGTATTGTGATAGTGATGAGGATAGCAACAACAAGGCATTGGATCCTCTGATCTGAGGCTGCTAATCCCTTTGGTTTTAGTTCTGCTTTTTTGCTCTAGCTGCAGATACATGAATATTTTATACTGTTTATTTTTAAATCCTGCAATTTGTGTCGCGCTTGTGTAATATTGCTCAGAGAGAAGAGGTATTTCTTATGCCCTGATTACAGGATTTGAACTTCATGTACACAGAGGATCAAAACTTGTGCTTTTTATCTTCAGATGCAAATTCTTAAAAATAAATAAATATTTGCAAGCGCTTGGGAGCTGGGCTAAAAAATATATATTCTTGTACCGCATTCAAACAAATATGAATCTATTCTAATATCACAGCTGATTATATTAAATAATTCTTCCATACATTTTTCAAATAAGTAATACAGTTATATATTATTATTATTACAACATATATCTTCATATGTAGCATATGGCAGGTGGCTTATTTCACGTCTCCAGTTTCCCTGGGCTTCCTATGGAGTCAGCAATCTAGTCTATAGAACAGTTGGAGCCACTATGGTGGTTGAATGCAGCTTTGTAACCTCCTCCAACCAGCAAGTGCTCTCTCCTCTCAGTGGGCATTTTGTGACATACTTTCACAGTACCATAACGAAAGCATGAAAGAAACAAAGGCATTCAATGAATGATTTAATTCTTTCAGTTCAGGTCTAGGAAAGAAACACCCACTCATAACTAGACAACTCTTGTAGTTAAGGACGAAAGCAGACCAGTAAACTAGATTAATATGCAGTAGATTCTTATTTTTCAGTATAACACACTGAAATTATTCGATTGGTATAGGGCAGTGTTTCGGTAAAAATATATAAAAAAGTAATAGTTAAATGAGTAATACTGTAATACAAAACTGAAAAAAGTAGTAACAAATACAAATCATAACAGACAAAATCAGGAAAACTAGACACATTTTCAAAAGTATGCATTGTTATTTTGTTTGTTAAATATATTGGGATGCACCATAAAACCTCTGCTGTGAAAAAAGAAATAGTTACTCAGTGCTTAGCCTATTATCTTTAGTGTTTAGATATCAATCTCCAAGCAGCACTGCGAGGCCCTGTGCAAGAGTACAAAAAGTGAGGCCAATGCTCACCAATATTCCTTGCTAAGTCAGTTTCCAGATTCTAGTGATATTTCCAAGGCATATCTGAATATATCTGAATCCTGGACATTTACATTGCATACTGTATACTTGACTAGCAGAAAGTGGGAGAGTGGATTTTCTTTTCAGACTAAAATAAGCTTAGAAAATCTACTCGTATAAGATCCTGTAATAGGGGTCAAGTGGTGCCTTATCTCTTATTTAGCATGTTTGAGAAAAGTCAGATAACAAAAGTGCCAGTCGAACAAACACAAGCTGTAATCACAACTCTAATCTGCACCGACTGACACAGGTAAAAAAAAGGGAAGAAACAAGACATTTATATAAATGGATAAAGGCTGCTACACACCAGACACGATGCGGCAAGCAAAACTGTGCAGCGATGTGACAAAATTAATATAACATATACTTTTGATAAGAATTTTTCACGCGACAGGCGACATGGGAGCAGCACTGGAGCGACACAAAATAAATAGAATTGAATCGTATTTTTTGCGATTTTACGTGCGTCAACTAGGGCATTGAGCATTCAGAGAACAGCTTCAATGCACGTGGTCCAGCACCATCCAAAATGACGGAGTAAACAATAATACTTGCCGTTGAAAAAATACCTAGAGCTTTATGGCAAAGGTCATCACAATTATAAAGACAATATATGGAATCCATTTATTATTTTTATTTATTTATTTATTTTTTATAAATTTAATAGTCGCCAATTTTTTTTTGTTTGTTATTTTCTCCCCAATTTAGTAGCGTCCAATTATTTTGTTTAGCTCAGCTCACCTCTACCACCCCCACGCTGACTTGGGAGCGGCGAAGACGAGCACATGCTGTCCTCTGAAGCATGTGCTGTCAGCCAACCGCTTTTTTACACACTGCAAACTCAACATGCAGCCACCCAGAGCTACAGCGTCGGAGGACAATGCAGCTCTGGGCAGTTTACAGGCAAGCCTGCAGGCGCCCGGCCAGACCACAGGGTTCGCTGGTGCGCGGTGAGCCGAGGACACCTTGGCCGACCTAACCCTCCCTCCCCCCGGGCAGCGCTCGGCCAATTGTGCACCGCCTCCTGGGAGCTCCCATCTTTGGTCGGCAAAGGAATAGCCTGGACTCGAACCGTCGACCTTGGGGTCTATTTCGAAGGAACTGGTTAAGCCCGGTATGTATGATTTATTGCCATATGTGTTGAAATACCATCAAAGAAGACACTCGTAATTACTACATCATGTTGAAGAACATGTACCAGTCTTGATCATAGTTTTGTCAATAGCAATTTTGTATAGACAGTTGTATAGATCTGGCAGTTTTCAAACCTGTAGCATCGCCTCTGTGTCGCTTCTGGTGTGTATAGTCCTGTCGCTTCTGTTGTGTACGGTCACGTTGCTGCGAAAGTGTCTCGTCTGCAATTAAAAAATCACATCGCGTCTGGTGTGTGGAGACCTTAAAACTGCGAAAAGGTCTGAACATTGAGGGAAAGCTGAGATTTTCAAAATGAAGGGGGCAAAATACACCAGATATTTTCTGATATTTTTTTTTGTGACTTCAGTTTTCATTTAAGCCAATTACAGGACATCATGATTATGAGAATATAACAGTTGAGTGGATAAAAATCGATGGAGACAGTTGTTTCCAAGTACACTCAATGCTGGCTCTAGTTATAGCTATTACAAGATGGACCATACTTATGTACTTATTTGCATGCTACAGTTGATGTATATTTTATTTGGTGTGTCTTAAAGCGTTTTGATCTGGCCTTTTTGTAAGGCTGTGGATTTAAATTAAAAAAATGGGGATGACAGGATTTTGAGTCCCCATGCTGTTGAATGACAGAGATTCACATTGTAATGTAATATACATTAAAATAAAGGTTTTCATTATCAGTTTCTATAAAAAAAAAAAAAGACGTTGCTCTGAAATGCTACATTTGAAAAGAAACGCATATAGGTAATGAATTCACTTACAAATTCTCTGAGAGTGTAACATATGCCATTTGCTGCTACGCCAAAGTATAATTGGTCTGTGGGACAAGATTGTGTTTTAATTCCTATCCCATAACTTTCATTCTTTTTTTCTATTTTAATTTACACAATAAAGTATTTTATGGCACCAGGAAAGCTTGGCAGCTGCTCTGCCCTCAAGTGGTGTTATATCAGCTTTTATTCAGGACCCCCTTTTTTTTACATTTGTCTAATGATTTGCAGACTAAATTGCGGTGAAATACACAAATTAGAATGCCACAATGAGACAAATGCAGTTTCGTCACACACTGACAGACTGGAGGTCTCCTCTGCCTTAGAACATAAAAACCAAAGCTTTCGATTTTAATAAAATGATGATTCGTTTTTATATATCTGTATCTAACTCATTTGCTTTATACTTTTCTTATTTTGCATTATGTTGTGCTTTTTAACAAACCCATATTGCCAATGTGATAATAACTCCCTCAAAGTGAGAGCTCAAACAGGTGTCAAACTCTCACTTTCAGAGATTTATTTTAACATGTCTGTGTATATGTGGTACTCCTGGTGCAGTTTACAATATATGAAACAAAATAGACTTTCCCTTATAGTACCAGCCCTGTAGTTTTAAACAGTAAAACCCTAGAGATTAGTTATGATATGCTGAAATGATTTTGTAGAAAACAAGTCAGAACAGTGCATTAAAAAAACACATTTTAAAACTAGCAATGTGCATGCAAGCAGCAGGTCTATTGCACTTTGATAACATGTCCAGTTGTGCCATTCAATGTGACTGCAGCTTATTTTTCAATCAATGAAATGTGCATTGCAACACATGCTGTATTAGATTTTTCCATGTGATTGCCTGGTGAATTACCACTTGTAGGTACAATCGATTCACTGCTTGATTTACAAAAGCACCAAACTTCTGCTACAGAGTAACACCTAGAAATTAACATTTTTGTCTATTCTGTGAAGTGGATAGGAGGAGAATAACAAGAAAATGTAACATGCTAAAATAACATGATTATGCTATACTGTATGTCTGTAATGGGAACATTGATGTGTTCTGTCACACTCTACATCATATACAGAATATGCATTTTACTAGAAATATCAAATCAGGTCAAAAGTAAAATAGTGATTTTAATTTGTAAGGTGATTGATTTCACTGGAATGCAAAAATGTCTTAATTTGTCATGTTCATTGTGACATTATCAGCATCCCTAATGCTTTTTATCAATAACAATGTCACTAAATACCTGAAGCACATTTTTAATTGGCCAAAGACACGATAACTCCCATTGGGAAGAGCCATTTCAGAATTAGAGTTGGAGTTCCAGGTTCAGATTTTCTTGGTCAGTAATTGCTTATTCAGTGACGCATATGAGTGGTCCCCTGCCACATGTGATCAAAACCCAGATGTTAGATGCGGAACATGTTTTTTGCTGCCACTGCATCAACATTTTACAAATGCTCACAACACCGAGTCTAATTTACAACTACAACACCAATAATTTACAGTAAACACAGTTATAATTTAAGTGACCACAACTGAACAACATGTGGCTGAAAATGTGCATGATTACTGTTTTGACTAGTGAATAGATGTTTCTTTTGGTTTCTTTTGATAATAGTTTTAAAACACTCAAGCAATATTATACAGTGTATATGGTATCATAGTGTAGGGAATGACACTTGAATTGCTGGGAAGAAAAATACAACTGAGCAACAAACAAATGAGGCACAGGTTTTAGTAACAGTTTTATTTTACTTTCACACAAAGACTTTGTTCTACATGGTATTTTCAACCCAACTGTGGAAACACTGTAGAAGAAATAATTTCAATATTTTTTGTAATCATCTGTGTTTCATCTAATTACGCATCTGCCAGGAGTTCCACATTTTATGAGGAATATCAGTTTCCAGGAAAATTGAATTCCACACAAATCCAGCAAAGACAGCTGTCTGTGAGATATTAGCATTGAGGTTGACAATTTCCAATAAACACATTTAAAAGTGCAGTGTAACACAATGCTGTGTAATCATTGTACTATGACAAATAGAATTCCAGGCAGTCCCATGTGTTTTTTTTTGCCCTCAGATAATTAAATTAGTTTTATAGCAGTTTTCATGATTGCAGAACAGAGGGAGACCAACATCAACATCTGAAGAATCAGGATCATATTGGCAAGATTACATCCATGTAATGCGTCCAAAACAATGAGCTCATGCTTTACTAACTGATGCATGACCAAAAAAACCTCAACATAGCTGGAATATTTTCACTTTGAAGAGATATTAATAGATTCCTTTCAAAGAAGTTTTTATTTTTGGCGTAATTTAATATTGTTAAATAATAAAGCAGTGTGGAATCATATACGGTTTTCATTCTGTAATCAATCGTAATCATCTTATGTGATTTAATGGTTATAATACATGTCTACACATTGAGCCAACCTCTCTGATTAAGTACATGCAGGTGAAAGGCCAAGGTAATATTTAAGTACTTGATGCTGCCCAAGTGTATTAGTATGTTTCCAAGGAAACAGATGTGCCCACTGCTAAGAGATAAGGACACAGCATATTTTCTGTAATCAATCCCCAGCAAAGCATAACATGTTAAAAATGTGTGTGTGGTCACACAGAGCATTAAATATGTTGCACTTGGTTTCCATATTTCTTTTCCGCAGTGTTTCTTTGGAATGGCTTTCACAATGCTGTTGGTTATCAACGTATTGCTTCCTCAGCTGGTGGACAGGGATTATAATAATTTGAAACACCATGTAAGTAGTTTCATGGTAAGTAGTTTTCAGATTTGGTCTCAAGAATGTATCACATTGTATGTTCAGAGGGATAGTACTCGAGATAGGAAGATTTTTTATGTTGGAATTGTTTTTATACTGCATCTTTCACAGTGTTATATTTTACTGAAATAAATAATACAAGTAATCTTGAATTAAATTGTTTGGAAGCTTCTACTGGTTTTGTCTATTTTTTATACTTAAAACATTTCCTTGATGCCACCCTTTCATCTTTTAATGGATTAATTCTACAAACCTTCTAACTAAAAGTGTCTGTGTGGCTTTGAAGAGAAGGGGAGTGTGGGGCAGGTATATTGTTGTTTAACAAATCCACAGTTTGTGCTACAAATCTACAGAAAACTGTTGAATTGTCAACGAAACCACAGTCAGAATAATTAAACAGAAATGCGAATCCCATTTTATTACGCAACAATCATTTCAACAATTAGTTAATTATAGGATTACATATTTCAAACGTAACACTTAGAAAAGGGCTACCGGCTTCAGTTTAGCATTTCATATTGTTTGCTAAAAGTAATACAATTATACATTACCATAATGTAAAAAAAAAAGTTTTTATAATTACAAATTAATTTCCACATAAACACCCCCTTCTAATTTTTCTTCTGCACAGGTTCAGGAACATCATCTCTTAATAAATCTCCATCAATTACACAGATGTTAGATTTAAACATAGTTTTTGCATTTCTTTCGTTTAACCATTGTTCAAACAAGTTTACGGCCCACTTACATTTTCGAGTACTTCTGTTTTAGGTTTGTCAAAACGATCAATAACTTTACTCTCCGTTCCTGGTTCATCTTTGTTTTTTCAATTTTTATTTTTCTAATGCCACTTTCATGTTCTACATCTAAAACACAGTCCTTGCTACTATCTTCACTTACAACAGACACTTTTTGTCTGTGTAAGTGGGATTTCAAACTCAAACTCTGAGGAACTCATGTCAACATTTCCACAATATGAGGGACAACCATTTTAACTGTTTGAACTAAGTGCAACAAAAGAGCAAAAACCAAATCCAATTACCAAATTAACAATCAATTAAATCTCATTATCGAATGGCACTTGAAACATTATTTTTACCAATATAATTAGGTTTAGTTTCAACATTATAACGGCCATAAGCCAGATGTAGGACCACAGATCCATAGAAACGGAAGGTTGTATCACACATAACAATAGAGAGACTTTAATGCAACAAAATAATTCCATCCATTTTAGCCATTTCTCACTTCCTTTAGCTACATAGATTTTAAAGGTGTAGTTTTGAAAGAATAGCACATGCTATATCACATGTATTTTCATTTAAAAACATAGCTGGTACCCCTTTGGGTTAAAGAAAGCTCTCAGTTTCTATGCCTTATCCATGGGTTATCTGTTGACATTTGTACTTCCTGGGCCATTTCTCCTCAGAAGTGTCTTATGGCTCAAAGCATATTACTGGCTTAATGCATGTCAGTCAATAGGGGAAGCACCTGACTGGTTATTGACAGGAAATAAAACAGTCAAGTGGTGGTGACAATTTCACTCTCCAGCTGCAGAGATATATATATAGTAAGCTAACTGAATGCAGGGACCACTTTTTAGTGTGGAATTAATCACAGAGGCAAACACAGGTTTGGTTGAACCGAGTGCTTTTATTTGGGGTCTTTTCCGTGTTGAAGGACATCAAACAAAAAAAAAAAAAAAAAAATATCTTGCACCGAAGTATTTAAAAAAAAAAACTATTTTCAAGACAAACAAACAAAAGCTTCCAACACTGCTCTGTCCTTCTCTCCCTGGTAATGCTCCCCTGTCTAGTGAATGCTCTGTCCTTCTCTCCCTGGTAACGCTCCCCTGTCTAGTGAATGCTCTGTCCTTCTCTCCCTGGTAACGATCAGCCTTTTTATGTGGCTGGGCTGGAGGAGATGCTTGTTAATTGCATCGGCTACAGGTGCTGGCCAACTGAGGCAATGACTAATCTAATCACCTTAATTAACATCCCTAAGTATCAGCACATGTAGCCCATAGCACAATTATCTCCTCCTGATCATGGCAGGCTGTTTCCCTCCTGTGCTGTTTACTGGGTCCTGTCAGCCTCTCTCCGGCCCACCATGCGCACCCCCTGCGGGTTGGCCTGTGAGCTGGCTCACATTATATATCAAGATGTGTACCTTTTGCTACAAGACTGACTGAAAATAACAGTTTCCATTCAATAAGTCAGGTTAGAAAATGCCAGAAGACAGTCAGGCAATTACTGCTATTGAATTCGTGCAAGACAGTTCCAAGTGGAATATTACAAATATGTGGGTTTGTGCTTTTAGGTTTTATGTATTGTTAGAATCATGACCTGATTAAAAACAGTTTGTTGAAACTCTGGAATAGGGTTGAACAATAGATTAAAGGATGATATCAAAAAGGACATAATACATTTTTGAGGTGGTAGAGATATTTTTTTATGAAAATACAAACAGTATTTTGAATGGTTCTTACCAGCTTAAACCTTTTAGAACCAAGGACAACTGAGCACACACACTTTATGTTGCTGCTTGGCATACAGTAAGACTATGCAAAGAAATGGTTTGGTGGTACCAAAATTTCAGTTGCCCTAAGGAATGATAAAGTGCATGCCCACAACAACATATTGAACAATACCAAAAAACAAAAAGGAAAAAGAGCTTTACAATTCCAAATCCAATACCTTGTCAAGCTTATTGATTTCAAGTCTGCAATCAATTCAAGTCCAGTGTAATGCAAAATACTGCTGGTCTTTGGTTTTTAAACTCTGATAACTTTAATTATCAATAATATTCATTAGGGGTTAACATGCTGCCCTGCATGTGAACTGTGAAATGCTTGTCACTCTTTACAGGAATAAGAAAATAAATGTTTTCTTGTTACCATCCTTACTCACTGTCATTTACAAATATAATAAATTAGGATGGTCTAATCTTCAAACAAAACATCTAAACATCTTTTTTCAGTTTAACAATATGGAGAAAGTCCCATATAGGCTTAGGAGTAATTGGTGTTAAAACTCAATAGTATTAAAGTTGGGGGGAAAAATGTAATCTTGAGGCAGTTGTATTGCTTAGCTTATTGAAGCAGCATTAGCAGTGATAGAATACTGACTCAGAAATACAGCATTCAACATCAACTGGAAGTTGTAGCTCTTCTCCACATGATTATATGTATGACACAAGGGGCTGTCAGAGCTGAGTGGAGCAGAACCTGGCCCTAAACAATAAAATAAATATTAGAAACGGGTGCCCAAGTGAAATCACGCTGAACTATGGCTTGGTTAATCTAGGTTATGCAAAGCCCCAGGTGCAGACCAGGCTTTAACACTACATCCTTTTTAGAAAGCATTTGGTTGATGAACAACTTGCCTTGCATGTGCCTTATGACTAACACCACCTCGAGTCATCAAGATTGATGCTCCTGCACATGTTGATTAGCCCTCTTTTAATGTGAAGAGGTTTCTGATGATTATACTGTAATTGATTACATGTTGATTTACCACAACCTTGTGACGGCAATTGGTTCTTTTATAATATCTAAGCAGTTGTAACAGCACTTTACATTACCCAGTGACCGAATTCATGGATATTTTCTTCCAAATATTTATATTGTTTAAAGTCAGTAAGACTTTCCCTTCATTTATTATGCTAGGCAATGTACTGGCTGTTACTTATGTGTTTACTGTGTTTATGCTGGAGTTAAATAGCTGGCATACACTATTCTGGTTAAAGTTTATAATATGTAAAATAAATTAATAATGCAAAAATAATCACCAAAAAGTGCTGATATAATTGGAAGACAGTGTTATGTAGTTCCATAGCCTGAAGTTTGTGGCAACAATCTTGCATACTCATATATTCATATACTGATCAACTTTAATATACTGTAGACGTAAGAGGGAAAGTGATCCTAAAATGTATCACTATAGAACTGGTTCTTTTTCTTAAGGAAAAGTTATATGAACCATGAAGCAGAAATATCTAATAAGTAATGATGGTGCAGCTCTTATGTGTTGTCCTCTTCCTAGCACCAAGGAACAGATTTCTAATCCTCATTCAGACACTCAGACCTAAGAGGATGAATACATTCAAAAATGTATTTGCATACATCTGCATAACTAATTTGGTTGCACTTGTTGCCTCTATAAAATAAAATAAAAAATCATTCAATACCTTGTAGCTCTGCTATTCACTCTCCTAGGCAACGATAATATTCAATTAAAGCAGTTTCATTACTATTGGGTTAGGTGATTAAAGTTGCACACCAGACTGCAGAATAGAGGATTTGCTGGAATCAAGTGTCTGAAAGATCAAAGTTTTTTTTTGTTTTTTTTTTGTTGAAAAGTATGTTTACACAGTTACATTGTGATAACCAGTGACATCTTAAGGCATGGGCAAACTGGACACATGCCCAAGGCCCCCAGCAGTGATGTGTAAATATTGCTAAAATGATATACTATTATTTGCACCCAGTGTAATGTTACTATCAAGAAATTATAATATATAACACTCAGCCTTATATATAGAGAGTGTACAGGATGAGAGTTAATTTCTTACAGACTACCTAGATAATTCAATATTTGTAGAAAATATTTGAGCCTTTTCTATACTTGTGATTATGAATGAGATTTATCCACTTGTTTTAACCATTTGTAACCTTACAGAACATTTGTTATATTGCTAAAATGATATACTATTATTTGCACCCAGTGTAATGTTACTACCAAGAAATTATAATATATAACACTCAGCCTTATATACAGTAGGTCATTGTTTTAAATAGATAAATGGTTCATGTTCAGAGTTGCCTTCTTCCATTTTCTTCTTCTCTAAAATTGTTCAGTTTGTATACAATACTTCAGTGAAAGAGCTATCTCGTAATACAATAACTGTAAGAACTTTAGCAGCCTTTGAAATCATCTGATTTCGCCTCTCAAGCTTATTTCTTCTTCACCACCAGTCAGTCAAAGTTCCGTTATGGGACAATGCCAGGGCTCAGTGCCAAAGGCACAACTACAGTGCACCTTGCAAAGAAACCACACATATTCAAGATATCTACTGTGTGTGGTATTTTGCTTGGCTACATCAAATACATTCCCGGTTGATATGTTGAAACATGTCCTCAATATTGGTGTGACCCACATGTTACCAATAAACCTGGACTAGAATGACTCAAATGCAATAGAATGCAAAAGAGAAGAATCTCCCTATCCTGAGGCAAATCCAACAAACAGATGGAAAAGAAGAGTTTTGTGAAGCAACTGATGCATTTATATACCTTTTATAGATGCAGTCACATCATGATGACATTAATAAGACAGCAGTCTTGGTAACCAAGGTAACAAACAAAAAGATTAGGTCAAAAACAGCAAACAGGAAACTACACTGTAGGAAACAGCTGTGGAAAAATGGTAAAATACGCAGAGCCGAAGTGTGAACAATACTTGTTCTGTAGCTCAGTAGTACATTTACACAATACAATCTTTCAGTGCTCTTTCCTAAATAAAAGAGTACTTTTTTACATTTTTAACCTGGAACTTTCAAATACATCGCTGGCCTCCAGTACTCGCAGGTCTCCAATAGGCGCCAGGGCAACTGGCAAATATTGTAAATAAACACTGGGGCGTTTATTTAAAGTTTTACGGTATTAGTTTTAAAAGAAAATATACCTTTAAGCTACCTGGCAAAATTTGTTTAATCCATTAGTTGATTTTAGCTCAACTTTTTTTTTTTGCTGTTGTAAAAAACACAAAAACATAATACATCTCTTTACATAGTGTGTAAAGTTACAACAAGTGACTGGAGAAAATGCATAGTGCCAACACTGGAAATGAGATCATTTTAATGAGGAATTGTATCTTGTGATTGTTCTGCTCACAGAGGATCAACAGCCAGTAAATATACAGGGGGATGCCATTCTGCTGCGATAGCTATTACTTCACAGAAGTGCAAACAATATATATATATATAAGTATTTTAGGCCTTGATTGACATTTTCATAACAGTATAGCCATGTATAATTACAACCATGGATATATGATCTGTTTCATACAGTATTCTAGGAATTACATCATTTATTTCTGAAAAAAAGAGAAATAACATGGAAAACAAGTCATCTTTATTCTTGTGCTATTGCATATATATTTAAATGAATATCAACTAGCTTAATATGACTAATTGATCGATGAAAGATAAAGGTTTGGCCTACTACAGCATACATATCAACCCTACCGATTTAAGTGGTAGGCTACCGAATTTTAAACCCATTTACCAAATAAACAAAAAAAATGTATTGACGCAATTATTATTATATTTTTGGAATTGCCAATAGTATTTTACCCCATTTTCTCTCCAATTTAAAATGCCCAATTCGTAAGCCTGGCTCACCACTGCAACCCCTGCGCTGACTCGGGAGAGGCGAAGACGAACACACACGTCCTCCGAAACGTTTGCCGTCAGCCATCCGCTTCTTTTCACACTGCAGCCCCACCATGTAGCTACCTCATAACTACAGCGTCGGAGGACCACGCAGCTCTGGGCTGCTTGCAGGCAGGCCTGCAGGAGCCCGACCAGTCATTACAATATTTGTTGCAGTTTCACAAATATTCAATTTGTATCCCAAAGATCAGCCTGCTTCCAGTAGCTGTGACAGTCTTGGGTCAGTTTATGCTCTCAGTGAGTCAGTTTCTGCTCACAGGTGTGGGTGACAGTCTTTAAAAGCCTGATACCTGCAAAAACTTAAATCTTGTTAGCTTGATTTGTTAGCCTATCTCTACATTCTCGTTCCCATCGTCAGTGGGCAAAAACATTTTAACTGAATCCATCAAAGAACTGAGGTCTTCCATGCAAAAGGATCTAATCACTTATAGCACAAAATGGGCATGCCAGAACTGTCTGTGACAATGTGAAGTGTTCTAAATAAATGTACATTCTTGATGACAAAATGCACAATATTAAATGAAGTTTACAAATTATATACAAAATTGATATTCCCATTATTTTTTATTTCCATTTGGCTGCTGCTCGCAGGTGACAGAGCCGTCTCCCTGTACATTAGTAGTTTCCATTACAGTGAAATATGCTTCCATTCATTTTTCTTGATTTCGTTAACATGCATTTAACGAGTTTGCCTTATTTAGTCATTTAGACAGGAAGTGATGTACATGACCTGTGACAATTAAGCTTTTTAACGACTCAATTTCAAAGCATTAATGAATTGATTTAATTAACAATTTTCGTTTGAAAATCACTTGCTACCAAAGCTCTCGGTACTATACCATGAGTTCGATACAATAAAATCCTGAAAATCCTGCCTGTATATGTATATAATTTATTTTTTAAAGGTATTTTGTATTGGGCAGCAGTGTGTAGTGGTTAGGGCTCTGGACTCTTGACTGGAGGATCATTGGTTCAATCCCAGGTGGGGGACACTGCTGCTGTACCCTTGAGCAAGGTACTTTACCTAGATTGCTCCAGTAAAAACCCAACTGTATAAATGGGTATGTAAAAAAAAAAAAAAAAAATTATGTGATATCTGTATAATGTGAAATAATGTATAATGTGATATTTTGTAACAAGTCTAAGTTGCCCTGGATAAGGGTGTCTGCTAATAAATAAATAATAATAATGATTAGCATATAAATAAAGAAACCTTAGTTATATATAATGCAGTAATTGGGATGTGGCTGGAAAGCACAAAATTCCTTTTCTTCATATTATTTTATATCTTTTCTTTTCTTCTTCCCATCAGCTTGGCATCTCTGCTGTTTTAAGAACAGATTTATATCGCTGTGCCACTGAACACTCTCCAAAAAAGTCCCAGATTGCCTCAGTAAATATGCAGTAGTCTGTGGAGCACATTTATAGGCAGGAAATTGTGATACTAAGGTGTCTAACAGACAATTATACCCTAGGGGCAATGAAAAGCCATTCTGCTGTGCAGGCATGATGCATTAAGAAACCCTGAACCAAGATACTGTTAAAATCAATTAGCTAGAATGCTATTCAGGTAAGAGCCATTATCAGGCCTCATCAATGCAGCATGTTATATAAAGCAGCACTAATATTAGCATTACAGATAACACATTGATGACGAGCAGGCACATTTCTATATTGAAACAGACATGCCATGGAACGTATTTCTTATAAAACAGAGGATTTATATGATGAAGATCGAACACTACTTCATTTACATACCCTCAATAATAAATATGCAGCTCAATCTAAACCATTCTCCTACAGCTCAGCCCACTCAGGAATTTTTCAAGGGAAAAATGAAATGTTATAAAGACAAACCCTTTTTGTCCATAGCTTTTAACAGACAATGTCAGTTGCTATTGAAACAAAGACGAATTCATTTTCAGATGCTGAATGTATAATTACCATGGTGTATTTGATGCTATTATTTTATTTCAATTGTTAGAAATGTTACCATACTTCATTATCATGTAAGGTTTATAAAACAGCATATGCTTAAAAAAAATATTATAAAATGTGGAAGAAACATCTCCTCACTTTTGTTGACTTAGGTCTGGTAGTCCACGATTATTATTAACCAGGACTTCTAAAACCAGCCAAATTCTTCATACACACAGACACTAAATATGTAATCAAATCAGCGAGCGCATAAATGTATAAACATATTTTAAAGACACACTTGCGTTGCAACATATGCTGTTTATTAAAACCAGCAAATACCATTTTGTGCCTTTGCATGCTGTGAAGATTTTTTTGTAATAAGTAACTGTTCATACAGATGAAGGAATCAGAGTGTTTTGTATTTTAGCCTAATTCCATCCAGGCCTTTGTTTTGGTCCATTGCTAGCTTGGCAGACTCACATCCTATACAATCATAACAAATGACTTCAACATCAGGTGTGGCAGGCCTCAACATTATGTATTGCAATCCAATAACAAAGCCCCTCTGGCAGAGGATTTATATTATTTTACACTATGCAAGTAATTCCAAAAGTATTTCCAGTGTCAACTTGTAACATATTTGCAATAAAACATAGCTCTGAAGCACATCTGAACTTTATAAAACATTTTTTAAAAAGTATAGTGTGTTTTGTTCTCAATAAACAGTAATAAAAAAAGTATTTTTGTACTGTAAATATAATTGGGTAGTTCACAAAAACATTTTGAAATGCTTCCCTTATAAAACTCTAAAACCCAACAGTAGCTTTTTAAATACCCAATTTGTGTATTTGCTGTATGTTACCTTCCAGCTATTATTGAGACAGATGAATAAATGCAGAATGACTTGGGTGGCGCTTTTGTTTCCTGCTTTACAACCCCCAGACACTTGCTTACTAAATATATAGGTATCCCTGAACAGATATGCACCTCATCTCATTTTGAAATCTGCCTTCAAATCCAACGACTGGGTGAATCTCATTAATCCAAATTACACTGCATTGCTAAACGGATGCAGAGCTTCATCTGAAAAAAAAGGAATTGTCAGTTAATGGCAGCTCCACTGATAGCCTCCAATTCTGATGTTTAATTTAGGTTTAAACATACTTTCTTTCCCATACATAGTGCTTGACTCTTTATGGATTATCCTCTAACTCTTCAACTCGGTAAGCAAAAGGAGCAAGCCTTCCCACAAGTGCATTTATTTTAAATGTTGTTCATGGGGTATTTCTTTTACCTATTTTACCGAAATGTGAAAATGATCATCAAAAACAAAGAAAGCAAAAGATTTTCAGGAGCAAGCCCCCGTACAACAAGTGTAGTGATACAATAAAGGTAGACCATTTATTACCAACGCAGAATAACAGGCTGTTAGATCTGAGATTTTGCCAACAGCCAGGGTGGGGAAACACCCGGTGTGGATTGCCCCAGTCCTAGACCCGTACATTCTTGGGCCGGATTTCCTCTGCCATATTGGCAGCCAGCTCGACCTGTCTGGGGGGGGTACTCCATATCCCTGGAGAACCAGTTCTTGCCCTGGCCAGACCCAGTGCATCAGTGTCGGCCCTGGGGAAACAACAAGTACAGAAATCCACTTCCCCGGGTCACCCAGTCAGTCATCAACTGCAGCTGAACACCACTCCTGTTCTGTCTGGGCGGAAGAGGAAGACGCGGCCGTCAGGTCGGTCTCGTCGGAAACAGGGGGGGCCGTATCCATCCACCTCGACCAGAGGAGCTGCCTGAACAGTGCTCTCTGCCAACCACCACCACTTCCTCCAGGTCTCCGAGCCAGTGGCCAAGGGTCTCTCCTCGACCATGAAGTGTGGAAGAAACTGCTCATGACATAACGATCACAGTCTGGCAGCGTAATTGCTTTGCCCAGAGCAACAAGACCAGCTGCGGAAGCTGTTTGTGAAGGGAGTCTGGGCACAGTGGTCCCGCTTGGCCATGCGGGAGGGAGTCCTGCAGCATTGCTGGGAAGCCCCCACCGAACAAAAAGGCTGCTGGCAGGTGGTGGTGCCCAGGGACCTTCAGGACACGGTGTTGAAGGCACATCACAGCACCCCTGGAACACACCACTTTGGAGTCATCAAAACCTTGCGGCGACTCCAGCAGGGCTTTTACTGGGGCCGATGCCGCCGTGATGTGTCGGACCACTGCAGCCCCTGCGACGACTGTACAGCCAGTAAGGGACTGGCAGATCAGACGCGAACCCACCTCCAGCAGTTCCCGGTCGGTGGGCCCATGGAGCGGATAGGAGTCGACATCCTGGGCCTCTTCCCCCACTCTAAAAGGGAGAACCACTTTGTCCTGGTTGCCATGGACTAATTTTCAAAGTGTCCCGAGGCATATGCCCTGCCCAACCAGGAAAAAGAGACCGTGGCAGACACACTGCTGGAGGGCTTTGTCTGCCGGTTCGTGACCCCTGGAGCTCCACTCTGACCAGGACCGGAATTTCCCGAGTCTTGGTTTTCGGTCAACCACCCAACTCTGAGGCGATTCCCCCGAGACCGGAATTTGCTCGGCAGCTCCAAGACCAGCTCGATCTCACCCACAAGTTTGTCTGGGATCAGCTTCAGCGCAACTAGGGCAAAAGGAAGGCCGTTTCGAGCCGGCGAGCTGGTCTGGGTGTACAACCCGCAGCACAAGTGCGGTCGCTGCCCCAAGCTGGACAGTGCTTGGGTGGGGCCAGGCCGGGTGCTGCAGCCACTAGGGGAAGTCATCTATGGCCGGAAAGTGGTGCTGCACCAGTATCAACTTGCCCCCTACCGAGGGCTGGCTGGGGAATTGCCGCTGCCCGGAGAGACACCAGTGGAGCAGCCTCGTGGATCACCCCCTGGAGCAACGCCATCAGCGGGACTCGTTAGTCTACCAGCTTCTTCACCTGGAGCAATCGGACCAAGGCCACAGAGGCCAAGGCGGAGACCCCGCCATTTCCTGGATTAAAAGAGCCTCTCAGGATGATGAGGACTTAGGGGGGGGGCTGTGTAATGGCGTGTCCCGAGACGGGTTGGTGAGATGAGCGGGACCAGCTAGCTGACTGCTTGTTAACAACCCAGAAGAGCGCACCCTGCGGATCGGGGTGTGGAGTAAATGGGAGAACTCAGCCTGTACTTTTCCATCCGGCCAAACAGTAGTGAATCAGTAAAATGTGAATGACTTTGATATAGTTCAGAACTCAACTGAAATAAAGAGTGGAAATACAGTGTAGACATTTCAGCATCAGAAAAAAAAAAAAAAAAAAACATTAACAGTTTCACTGTGCCTTATAATATGAGGTCCAGAAGCATCCCATTGCATTAGCAGCATGTGTACTCGGCATGTGTACTTATTTCCTTCTGAACCAGGGCTCGTCCTCAGAGATCTTAATGTAGGTTAATATATTAGCAAGCCATTTTATCTGAAAGCTACTTTACACTCCTGATTCAGTAAAAAAAAAAAGAAATCGTACATCCTAGAATTATAAAGAAATCAAATCAGACACACTAGAGTATATACAAATACATAATACACAGCCTGCAAAACAACAAAGAGCTAATTATATTATCCCACTACTCTCTTAACATAAAAAAAGTATCCTAAAGCTGATCCTGTGTTAAAATCATCTCCTTGGTGATGGGCAGCTGCTCCCTCTACTAATCTTAGCCTACAGAGCTTTAATAAAGGATAATAAAACAGCAATTTAGAAGAACACCCTTTCCTTTTCTTCCTGTACCCTTTTATTGTCCTGCAAAACACATAATATTACAAATCACACAGTATACAGTTAGACCACTGCCTAAACTACAGTATTCCTGATAGTTACTGTATTCAAGATGCAGTGCCCCACAATCAAGTTCAGTTTTATGCTAAAATACAATATAATTCCCTGGGTTTATTGACTACATTCTTCCATAGTTTATGTGCCCTCTTTACAACTAACATTGTAGTTTGTTTATGTTGCCAAAATATATGTTTAACAGTAAGGACATCAGCTTCTTCTCCTGTTGAAACTTTACTGACAACTCTCTACAGGGAATGCGTAAACTATTTGTATAATACATCTATTTATTTTTTTAAATACGGGGTACGGCATCTTTATTGGTTGAGTATGGACTTAAAACAATACTGTATATATTAGGAAATATTTTGTGAAATAGAGACATAATTAAAATGAATTAAACACATTTTTGCAATAAAGAAAAACATTTTTTACATTCGATTAATCTACAACATTTCATGTGTTCAATTTTAAGAGGAGAGGGACTAGCACAGATGAACACATTGAGGAATACTCTCCGGTATGCTATCAAAATTATATTTTGTAAAGACCAATAAAGGGATCGTAAGTGTTAATAAAAAAGTGAAGTTAAAATAAAAATACAGCCCTGACAGGAAGTACCAACCACACACAAGATAAGAAATGGTGTTTCGTTATTAATGTGTGGAACTGGTGACACATTTCCTATACAGTGCTCTTTCAGTTAACAAAAAATAGCGGAAACACAGATGCAGTGAAGTCACTTAGGTATGCTCAAAATTGCTGCAAGTCACAAGAGGATTTCAAACTTGTATAACTAGTTTTGGATTCCTATTTTGACTTCACACTTATAATAATAATAATAATAATAATAATAATAATAATAATAATAATAATAATAATAATAATAATAATAATAATAGTTGTACATATTAAAACTGGCAATCACCTATGTAAAACAGCAAACCTCAAAAAGAAAATTGCCTTTTAAAATGTTTCAATCTAAATGATTGCAGAAAGATAATATAGTGAGCTGTTTAACAGAATGCAATATCAAGAAAGGATAATTGTTTTTCAGCGGTGGGGGAATGACAGTTGCTAAATTGCAATTGCTTGTTCCTGCAAAAAAGTCATGCTTCTAAAAAAAACAGCACAACTTGCCTTCAGTAAATTGTTTAACTTGAATAGGTGATGAAATATGAGACAGCCCACTGCCCCTCAGAGTTTAAATAGAATTAAGTCAAACTGCAGGGCCTGGTGATTTGTGAAGGGTTAATGAAAATTAACAGCCGCCAGAAGTCAAACACATGAAAGTATAACTTAACATTGTACTGTAGTACACTGTTTTCATTTGGTTTAACCATAACAGCAGCCTTTATAACAGTACCCCAAATCAGCTAAACACATCTGATATCAGTTCAGTATCTGTCAAGACTGTAGGCTTTTAAACTAATAAACATATCCAGCTACAAGAAAGACCTTGCTAAACCCTACCATTAAATGCTCCACATTAGAATTACAACTTCCAGCCTTATTTCTGCTTTACCCACAAAACGAATCTTCAGTAAGCAGAAATTAACAAAGCCTACCTTAATACTTCCCAGCCTTTCATTGGATCCAGATCGGAAATTATAGAAACCATTGTTAACTAGCAGCACAGAGGAGTGGAAGCCTGAACAAAAGCAGCGAGTGCTGTACTTCGTCTGCAAATGACAACAGCCCAGTCTAACTCGTCCTACTTCTCTGGCTGATAAGTACTTGTCATAGCTTACTTCCGCCCCCAGAATCAATCCTGCACTATATTGCTTTCTAACCTTGGCTTCATTTCTCTGCCCCTACCTTTTAAAGCCCCTATAATCTGCTCCATCTGATCAAATGTGACCTTTATCTTAGTGTATCTCACTTCATTCCCAGTGCCACTCTCTGTGAAATCTCTCTTTATTAACACCGTCCTCTTTGGCTTTCTTCATGGAATAAACATAGAAACATCCAGACTTTAGCAGCAGCAGTATTTTATAGATCACAAAAAATGCTTCTTGTTTTCAGTTGGGCAGTGTTTTTGCCCTGCAGTTTCACTTCCTTTTTTTTCTTTTCTGAAGATTTAACAGTTTCATGTTGTGTAATCTACCTTGTTCATATATTTATATTTTCTCTTAAATGTATAATATACTTTCACTGATAGATTCTTCTCTGTCTTCTTTTTTCTTCCATGTTGCAGATATATCGTGATAGATCGTTGTCATGGCAAAGAATTTATACTGGACCTTTGTGTTCAAGTGCTGAAGAGGACGGTATTATACTTTCCTAGTAGACTGGTCTAATTTTACAAAAGCTGAGTTTTCAAGTTCTTGTTTTATGTTTGTTTTTTTTTGTTTTGTTTTGTTTTTTAATGAACAGCCCTGTTCTGTCAACAACCTGCAAACTTTCTGTTCACCACAACAATATGACTATTTTTTATGGTACCAGCAATAATGGAAAAGCATACATGTGTCTGTATTTGTCTGTGGAAAGACAAGGGTTATATTGTATTTTACTGTATACTGTACAGCCATCATAAAGCATATATTAAGTGCATCACAAAATAATCAAATTTTAGTTTGCCAGGCAACTTCTGAGAAAGGGTTATTTTTAAATTGTAGACCTTTTAGCAGAGTGTTTTTTTTAAAAGCAACAATATAGTACCACTTAGGCCATTTGAAAACCCAAATTATAAACAGCACCAAAATGAAGTCTACCTTTAAGTGTAAGTGCAAAATCATGTCGAAGATGATTTTATGACCACTTATATGTAAGAGGACCCCTTGAGCACTTGGAAAACCATGTTGCCGACCTCTTACACAGTTGCCACTTCCTATTAATAACAAGTCTTACAGAATGGAGATGGCACTGCTTCCCCTCAGAGGTTTTTCAGTCATAACGTCAGGAAGAATCAGGATATCGGCATGGAACCAACACTATTGTGTTCTATTATTCTGTAAGTGGATTCAATTCAATGAAGCAGAACAGTCGGGTTATCTCATCATGAACTGACGGCTCTGCTCTAAGATGCAAGAAACCGTATAAGGGTTGAATTGTTTGATTTCTTAACTATAAACAGAAACAATGAGAGGAGCTAATGAGACGCAGAGCTTTGTTTGGCTTTATGTTGGGAGAAAAGCCACTCAATCGTAAAATATTTTTTTCTATCTTCTGTTTGGGATTCAACAATTCCCTGTTAATGCATTTTACAGTGTTCTGCTGTTTGTCTCCTGTTTTTTTCCCATAATTTAGAATGTCCAATTATGTGCAGAGCAATATAGTAACCAAGAGTTCAGTAACAGAACCACATTGCTATTTAAAATGTCTGATACAATTTTAGATAATTATTTTTAGGAGAAACAAGTGGCACTGTCATCATGGAAAACCCAGAGGAGACTCTAGCACAGGGGTGCCCAATCCTGGTCCCGGAGGGCCGACGCCCTCCTGGTTTTTGTTCAAACTGTACACTAAATTGATTAATTGGACCAATTAAGCTTCTAATAAGGGCTTGATTGGTCCAATTAAGTAATTTAGGGCACAGTTGCAACAAAAGCCAGGAGGGACATCGCCCCTCCAGGACCAGGATTGGGCACCCCTGCTCTAGCATGACTCTCTAAAACATTAGATAAAGCAGGGGTGCCCAATTAAGCACTTATTAGAAGCTTAATTGGTCCAATCAAGCAATTTAGTGTACAGTTGGAACAAAAACCAGGAGGGCATCGGCCCTCCAGGACCAGGATTGGGCACCCCTGAGTTAAAGGAATCTTTTACAAATTCACAGTCTGGGTGGAGACATTGCCCCTGGTGATCATTTTTATAATAGCCTCATTACATAAAATCCACCTTGTTCAGGCTTGCTCACAGTCTGTGCTAGAGACAATATCAATGAATATTGGAAATTAAACACACAAAAAAAGATATACAAATTCAGTGGGTATAAAGGGTTCATTTAAGCCTTTTTTATTTTTCAAGCAGGATCGGTCACAGCATCTGTGATTTTGGCCTCTTTTACCTTTTGATCGTTACACCACTTACAACATTAAAATACTTGAAGGTGTTACTATTGTTTGAATACATATTTCATTTTTGTTAAAGGCAGCAAAGCTTTTATCTTTTTGTTCTTGTTAACAATTAATTTGTTTTATTTCCATAGTCTTAGATCAGATTTCTCTTCTATCATTGAGGCTTAGGAGCTTACCTGATTCAGAAACCACTTTGAGATCAGAGAAAGCCATGTCTTACGTTTATCTAATCATCTTGTAATTATTTGGTAGACTGATAGTGTATCAAGTACATTAACTTGCAATTTAGCATTGTTTCCAACAGAATGGGTAAATGTATGTGTCACTTAAAATCAGTATCACTTTTTTATTATTAAGTCCAAGGTCACTCCTCAACTAAGAAATTGGACCTAGACATTCTGGGTATATTTTTAGAGGGCCATGCAAGTTTCTGAAAACTGAATTGTGGAAGTCTAGCACCTACACACATTTTAAAAAGTGTTTACTTCCCACCCCTATCACTTCCAATTGGTTAGCTGTGGGAAAAGCTGAGCTTCTATTGGTTACAAAGAAACTGAGAAATGGCTGCCAAGAGAGCCTCTGGCAATGCGCAGACTAATGTTTACTGTATTTACACTAAATACAGTAAATGTAGACTAATTTACTGTATTTACATTTTTTGCAAATTAGCAAATAAGTGATGCTGCTTTCTCAATGCATGAACCTGACATTTAAATGCAGCAAGTTACAACAAAAAACAAAACAAAACAAAAAAAACACTGTAGTCGCTAAGGTATTAGCGGATTAGAAAAAATCGTGTTGTGTAAGTTATAAAATTATTTCTGAGTTAACTTTGTAAAGTTAACTGTTTAGAAGCATTTCAAGACAAACTTTCCCTGGCAAAAAATGTAATGATTTTTTATTTTTTATTTTAGTGTTGCTAACCTAGTTTGCTATTTACCATATTTACATATTGTACAGATTTAAACGCTATATTAAAAAAAGAAAATAAAATACCAGATTTTTTTTTACTAGATTTGAACACACATGCACAATCCATCTATTTGTGAAACTATTAAAACATGAAGATTGTCAAATATGTATATAATGTTAGAAACGAAATGCTTATATATGAGATTATCTGTACAATATTTTATTATTATTTTAAAATAAAATAGACTGTAAATCTCATGGCAATGTGTTTATGTATCAATTCATGTATGTAATTATTTTTCAGTGAGAGTAGTGCAGAGAAAGAATGTTTAAAAACAAACAAAAAAGTATATAATAGAAATAAACAAAATAAACAAACATATTTTGTCTTTGCAGAATTTGATGGAGCTTTCTGTAAATATTACGTGCCTTTTGGTAGAAAAACAGTACAAAATGCAGAGAAACTTGACAGGTTATACACAGTCCTTTAAAAATCTGGGGTTCAGCAGTTACAAAACTGAAAGAACGTCAAGAAAAATCAGAATTCCACAAAGCAGCAGTAATAGTTGGCAATGATTTTGTATCTGTGATGCAACAAACTTAAACACCTGTACATTAGGAGTTGGATTCAGCTTATAGAGAAAGAGTGGAAAAAAACAGTCAGACACTATTTTTATATTTGAATAATTCCCAAGTATTGCTTATTATAGTTATACTCTTAATATGTTACTTAAATTTACTAGCAAATGTGTTCCAAAATGCACTGAAAGGAACATGTAATTAAAGTATGTTATACATCTTTTGGTGTAAAGTGGAGTCACAAGGAACCTTTTGTGTATCTTGAAGAATTTAGTGAACCCGTCAAGCTACAAGGCTAGATCCGCCCCTGTTAATCACTAATTGATTGATTGTGTTCAACATTTTTCTGGCATTTTCTCCCTTGGACAACAAGTTTTTAAAAGAAATTCCACACCCCTGCAGTGCAGGTAGAAATTCAAGCAACTACAGTGTACCAGAAGAATAAAATGCTCGTCAACAATTGGTTGTGCTGTTTCACAGGAGCATTACAGACTGCCATCTTCCAGGGGACACCAAGTTCATAACCCAATCTTTTTAGGTTGTAACATGATTTTCTTTTAAAACAAAAGGCTTTATCGAGATACAGTTTGTGTTTGTGTGTGTTGAAGGGTATGTATTTAACTGTCGGTCTGCACAATATGTTATAGAATTGTTGCACAGGAACATCTAGCATTTAAGATTCGTATCTCATTCACAGAGCTTACATGATCAGGAAACTTTCTCAAAGTCAGATAAATTGGCCTTATAAAAAGGTTTAGGTTTGGTGAAAACCTGGTCATACTTGTTTAGCTGATATTTGAATTACTCGTCTGGCCAACACAGGGATTTTTAAAAAAAATGAAAAGAAATGAAAAACGAGGTGGTTACAGTTTGTAATTAAACTATTATTTTTCAAAAGCAAATACAAAATAAATAAATAGAAAAGTTTTAATTTCATGATAATGAGTAACAGACACTATAGTTTGACATAAATGTAATGCTAATTAGTAAAAACGAAATCCTTTTTACAGTAGTTTATCGATCCTTTCTGTCAAGTTGTCAGACGTGTGCAATTCAATGACACATCTTTGCATTGAAATACATGAAAAGCCAAGTAATTGTAACATAAAACAACAAGTAATGTTTGGTTCCAAGATAAATCATTTTTATATTTTTAGCACTGTATTTCTAAAACAGTAGAAAGTAAATCCATCTTTTTATGCACAGCAGGACATGCACAACAAAGCACAGGAACTCTTTGTGCTGTGTTTTCTCCAAGTTTTCGCCAGTTCAATAGAAGGCACCTGAAACCATAGTTACCATGGGTGTTTTGCTTTTCCTTTTGTAGTTTTAGGTGATTTACATCATCTTTCATAGACTTTCTCTTTTCTTTCTGCCTGGTTTCACTTTGTTATAAACCATCTGCAGAATAAGAGTGTGGTTGTGTGTGACACATATAGTAAGCATTATTAACACTAAATGAGCTGCCTGTTACCACATCGTAAATAAAGGATTAACAAAGACAGATGCCAATCTTAGCATGGAAATAACTGCAGGATAAACTTCTGCATTGCAGAATGCTATGGCTTATATTTTATTTGTATGGAAGCGATACCATTTGGATTAAACATACAGCATACAGTAGGTGTAGAAAGACAGGCCACTCTAACCCTAACCCTGATCGAAAGAATGTTGTACAGTTTTACATCGGCATGTCTTTCTGCACCAGGTAATGAGCGTGGCCTTACTGGGTCCTGGTATCAGGTGAGTTTGATTTTCAACTACAAATAGTCAGCCTTACGACTGCTACGTGCAAAAATGTACCACAAACAGGAAAATGTGTAGTTATCCATCACCAGCAGGGTCCATCATAAGAACTCTTCCGATAAATTAAAATAATGTAATACAATATACTGAGTATTTTGTGCACACAAACACACAATGGATGCATGCTTAATCTGCTCCTGCTTTATCTAACAATAAAAAGACACTGTTTAAAATCACACAGCTTTGTGCAGTGTTTGGTTTTTCAGCTATTCCAATTAATCGAATAAATACACTCTCTATGCTTTTAATATTCGTACCCTTTATTTCAGGGAAAGTAAATATTTTTACATTATTCAACAGATGATAAAAGTATTTTTTAAAAACAAAAACCCATTCAAGAATTAGACTGGAGAAAGGTTGTAATTTAAGCAAATTGTTGTTGGATACTAGAATTACAAAGCAGTGCAGAAAAAGTAAATGTGTTTCAATGCTGTAATAATAATAATAATAATAATAATAATAATAATAATAATAATAATAATAATAATAATACATACATACATACATACATACATACATACATACATACATACCAATTACGTTTTTTTTCAAGTAACACAAACATTTTATGAGAAAAACACTATATAGCATATGATTATATAGCACATGGTGAATACATTTTAAAAGTCACCACCTGTCTTATTCTGCTTAAACACCAAAGTAGTCTTGAGTATAACAAATTGCCAGCTTCTACAACAGCCTAGATATATAATGGTTTTACATGCACTATATCCAGAGTAGATTTGAGAAAGATGTCATGCATTGCACATCACCATTGTGTTTCCAAAAACCATGGTGATAATGATTAGACATTTTTGAGAATCTTGCCCTGTGTAAATTAAGCACTTGCAAGCTGTACTCCCTTTCCTGTTCGTTTTCTGATAACTAATTCACAAAGTAAAGACAAGGTGCATATGAGAGGAGCTACAGTACAATTACATTGTAATGACTTCTTGAACAGTATATATGCAGCACCCTGTAACAAGCAGATGTTATGTTGTGTCACATACCAGTGCCTAAAAGGGTTCATGCATGCAATAGAAAAACTTAGCCAGGAGACATTCTAGAAAATGAAAATTATTCCTTACCTGTCAAAAGATTCCAACACACTTGTCCTGAAACTCATTTTCTGCTCTGTAACAGCAAGTACTGACAGCACAGGCCACTAGGGATTTACAATTCCTTGTTAAAGTTTTGCTGACTTGTCAGTTATGCCTTTTCACCAATAAAGCCTTCTGAGTTTAAGCCTTCAAGCATTCATATCCTCTAGTTTGGCCAAAGCATGTGCAGATATAATTGAAATTCTTGGTTAGGTAGCAACAAGCCTGCCCAGGTCAAATATGGGCTGCAACACAGAAAAAGTGCCTTAAGTTTTTCTTTTTTTTTCTTTATGCAGATGTGGCCTCACGAAAGCCTTTTTCTCAAACTGAACTCCAGGATACCATTGTCTAAATAAAGCCTATCTTTTATAGAGTGGCCTCAATTTGGGAGTCCCATGTTAATGGCTGATAAAAAGCCCTGTCCCTTTTCTTCCCTTTTTCTTAAAAGCAGCAATCCCAGCCTCTCCCCTATACTGTACCTACTGCCACCCCTTTTAAGCAATGACTAATTGAAAATGCATTCCAGGCCTTTTAACCAGCTTTGCCTTCCTGCAGAGGCAGTGCTCGGAGCCAAATGTTTTAGTACTGGCAGAGATAGTTCAACTGGAAAACTGTCAGTCTGCCAAAATGATTGCTTTTCGTCCCTTTAGTGATAAACTCATAGTACATTCTTTAAACAAAAATAGTTCTTGTGAAACTAAACTTGCAAACAACAACCAACAAACATGGGCCCGAAAAAATGCATTATTAAAATCTTAGTTAAACTCTTTACTGCGGACACATGCTTTGGTGAGTTGTAGATAAGCCTCATCTGTTTTTAATTTCCAGACAGTACTTTTTTTGTACTGTTCCTGTCCCCACAATTCAGAATATTTTATGCATCCATACATACGCACAGAAAAATGCTTAGTATTTCCTCAGCTTAACAATTTTTCAGTGCCATATTTTACCAGCCACATGAATGTTATACAAGCACTCAGACAACTTTGGTTGGAGGAATGATTTCCCAGTACTGTTCATTACTGTTCATCACTGGGCAGCAGTGTGGAGTAGTGGTTAGGGCTCTGGACTCTGGACCGGAGGGTTGTGGGTTCAATCCCCAGAGGGGGACACTGCTGTTGTACCCTTGAGCAAGGCACTTTACCTCGATTGCTCCAGTAAAAACCCAACTGTATAAATGGGTAATTGTATGTAAAAATAATGTGATATATGTATAATGTGAAATAATGTATAATGTGATATCTTGTAACAATTGTAAGTCGCCCTGGATAAGGGCGTCTGCTAAGAAATAAATAATAATAATACTGTGGATCAGGAATCTTATACAATTTATTAATGAAGTATACATTCTGGATCCACTGAAAAACATCAGCATGGCAGCTTTTTTTGACAGACAGATCAGTTCAAGCTCTTTGTTGTTTTTGGTTTTTAGAATGCCTTAGTTTTTCCACTGAACTTTCTGCTCAAGAATTTTGAGCACTGTTAATAAACATGACGTTTACGTCTTCTTGTCCTGACTAATTTTACCTCATGTTTGACAAGTTGAATAATTTGTATACCAGACTGTAACTGATACTCTGAATGAAGGCACTAGATGAAACGTTTCTTAGCTTAATTTCACCAAGTTTTACCTTTTCATTTATGATCGAATGTTCTGGAAGTTATGGGATGGACAGTAAAAAAAAATTCGATGCAGCATAGAAAATGCGATTGTTGAAAATATGTTTTGTCAGGATGTTAGACTACTCTGTATTTTAAATGACTAGCTTACAAACACATTAACATATGAACCTACACGCTGTATAAACTAATAAAATGGTATAAGAAAATAGAACCGGATGTAATTTGCTAAACCTTACCTTTATTAGTTTTATTTAAAATATCTATAAATATGTTCATTTATTTTTTTTAACGGGTAGTTAAAACATAGTAGCAAGTAGTTGTTAACATCTATGTAGTATAAAAGTTTCCTATAAAATAAAGCATTCCTCGATATTATCATTTACCCAGAACTTGACATTAGGAGTTGGTATTAAATATCATGATGTAAAAGTAGCCAAGACTACAAACGATCACAATTTGAACAGCCACAGAAAATAATAATACATATTATTAAGCAGCAGGTTAAGTGGTCTATCTCAGTGCCCCATCATTAAAAAGGTCTTTGTTTTTGACAGCTCTATGATGGCAATGTACTGTGGTCTGTAAGTTCAACATTTTGTATACCATTTGTGTTTATAAAAAAAAAATACTAAATAAAAAAAAAAAAACTTTATAAGACATCTAAGGATGTGTCTCAATGCACAACAAATCTATTTTCTAATAAAGGAAGTAATGTGTCACTGGAAAGGACAGTGTGCTCAGTGTGTTCCAACTTTCAATTTAAGTGCTAAGAATGAAAACTGTACTGTGCTGACCGGGCAAAGCTAGAAAATTAGAAATTATAGGACTGGTTTCTCAAAGCATTTCCATTGACCCTTGTTTAAAGAAAGCCAGAGGCACATTGTCATGTTCATAAGTTCCTATAATTATGCCTACATGATAGCACCCCTTTGAATTACTATGACCTTGGGTAATTCAGTTCAATGAGAGGTTAGTCCCATATTGTAATTGCTGCTTATCCTACAGATATGACACAATTACCAGAAATAAACTGTATATACAGCTCTAGAACCGGTTTAAAAATTAAAACCTCATTATAACTCTGACCTTACACAAGCATCTTCAAATTCCTCATAACTCACAAAAGCAAAGACAATTATTCAGAATTTAACCTCAAATTGCAAATTGGTCATTGTTGAAATACGTGTGATATACAAATGTTATTTTGTTATTATTCTGTTGTTCTCTAAAAGCATTTACATTTGCTTTAAAAGTAGACATAAAATAAAAACCTGTCTATAAAGTGTACCTGTGTATAAACTGCATCTACTTTTTAGGGCTAGTAATGATAGAAATAATATAATTTTTGTTATAATTGTACACATACGTACATTACTGTTTACATTTTCATTCATGCTAAACTACATAATAGTACTAAATAAATAAACAGGCAGCAATCCAGTTTAATCCAAACAAGTAAATTAAACTTATTCAAATAATAATAATAAAAAACTACACATTTTGGTGGCCCATGACAATTGGCATATAAGCCTTACCTCGATACAGTATGAGTTGCATGTGCATATAGTTGATCCATTTCTCCAAAACTGCCAAGAAAATATACTTATATGACAAATGCTACTGTAGTCTTCCAGCAACTGGGTTGTAAGTAATTGAAAAAGGTCTATGAATGGATGTTACAAATAAACACAGATTTTACACATACATTTAAATAAATGCATTGACTGTTGTCTATGTGGGTGGAATGTCAAAATCCCCACCAGTTCATGTCTATAACTTTATACATTGGCAAATGCCTTAAATGAATTGCTTTGAAACTGCCAAGAGCAGCATTAAACTAAAGAGACAACTGTCTATCTGTTTCATGTATAATGGGATTTGTCATGCAAATAGTTTTAGAATATCAAGATGGCTAGTTATCAGTCACCAGCGAGGTCCATCACAAGAAACTGTTAAATATGACAAGGGACAACCTGTCCTTTTGTGGGTCAATTGTGAGTCAATTTCTATGTAAATATAACTTTTTACATTTAAGTGGATGAAAGGGCACAATTAAACTCCTTTGTGAATACAGCTTAAAAAACTACACATGTTACAAATGCTCCTAATTCGTCTGTGCCTTTACTAAGCCTTTTACTTTTAGCAGAAGTTAAAATGGCATTACCTTTTGATGATTGTATAGGAACTCCCTGCCCACTTCTAAACATTAATTAGGTGAGGGGCCTGAAAAACAAAGAGGTTATTAAGTTTACAGAACTGCAGCATACCCTGTATTACACTACAAGATATAGGCCCAGATATTTGAAAGGTTTGCGCATTGCGCAGAGGGTTATACACATGCTTGAATGCGCAAAATGTGCCTTATTCGAAACCGTTTTGCACTGTGCACAAATATAATGTATGCATAACGCAATTTGGCGGGAGTGGTCGACACTTTGCAAGATCCTGCCATGTTCAAAAGTATCAGCCAAGCATAAAACCAGTTTTGCGAGGCACAAAATAGCGTTTTTAAAAAGCAAGCCTTAACTCCGCGCACACCACTCCAGCACTCATTCACCCAATCACTGAAGTGAGATACAGGCCCTCTGTGTGTTGAGCTTTGATTCTGCATTCCCATGTGCAGGTTACATTTGAGTGTAGACTCGTCTGAGGAATACTGGTATGTACTGTACACCAATGATAGCTGCTTGGCAGGGTATTGTTAACAGTCCATTGTCGTGTAGTATTCCAATTATGCACATTCACGCGTAGCTCTTGTGCATTTCTTCTACATTGGTATTGAATGCACAGGTGGTTTTGCGAGGCACAAACACGTCTGCAAATTGCACAAAAAAACTGCGATTTTCCAACTTCTCTCAACTGCTTTGTGCCGTTTTGGAAAATATAATTTTTTTGTGCAAAAGCACAAATTTTTGCGAGGCACACATTTTGTGAGGGGATTGTGCATCGCTTCGAATATCTGGGCCATAGTGTGTTTGAATTGCATTTAATTACCGTAAGTACAATGCAGTATAATATGTCAATATTATGTGCTTTTTATTGCCAGATGTGTGTAGCATAACACATGAACTGGTTTAAATATGTGCTGTGTATACTGTTTGACATAAGTATATGGTTCTAGCAAGTTATTAAAATCATTACCCTATATTCTGCATCAAGGACTGTTTTAAAAGACATGTCCTCTTTGAATGACATAACCCAGCAGCAAAAGCAGCATTGCCGAGGTTTGTGTGACCCAGAAAACTTGAAAAATGTATGATATTTATAGATATGGAGGTAATGGTTTAGAGAGAACTCTATAGGGAAAGAAATGCCCAGATACCAAAAGTTAGAATATATATATTTTAAATCAATTGTCCATTACTGTGTATCAAACACACAAACATATAGTAATATAGTTCATCGCTATACATGTTTATTATGTACATGTGGACCCTGCTTATTTTTAATAAAGATCAAAACAAAAAGCAACTAGACACAACTCACATTGGCTGTTAATTTCTACACCTAAGGGGCAGATCTAATGCTAAGTTGGTTGTGTGTTCTGTCACAAAGCATCAAATCAAAACAATTCCTGAAATTTAAGGCGCTGCAAAATGGGAGGAGAGATATAATGCTGGGATGCGAGGGAACTGATGTTAGAATTTTCAAGAATCAGACCAACTTTTACTGAAATAAAAAACAAAATTGTCAGGAACCACTCAAACATAGGAGCATAGAAACAACAGAAGGAAAGAAAATATGTATTTTGTAATGTATTAATTGAAGCATCTCGTTCTTTTATGTATGCATTTAGAAGCATATAGAAATATACTAGCCTTTATTGTTGTGTAGGTAAATTACTTTTACAAATTAGAATAATAATATGTAGTCTCAAAAACGTCAAAAAAGATTAATAACAAATGCCGGAAGATTACAATATATGATGGGCAACTGTACATTGTTTGTGCTGCTGACCTTAGCATGCATGTTAAATATAGGTATTACATGTTAAATACAGACTACACAATTAGATTTACATTTGCCTTTAGATAGACAAGACTTACAAATCATGATTGTAGATGGTATCACACCATTAATTTCAATAGCAATATGGTCAGGATCCCACACAGAATGTTGGTATGTAGAGGGGCATGATTAGACAGGTTTTACTGTGTATTTGATTACTGTCTGTTTATACAATTTAAATGCAATAAAAAGTAGAAAAATCAATAAACGTTCTTAAAAGTTTAATGCTGTTTACACTTAGTCCATAGTTGTGGTTAGTGTACTTTGGAATGATATAATGCTATTATATGTTATTATTGTGTAAGCGTGGACCACCAAGCTCACTGAATAAGAGCAACTTTGATGTTGTCTTTAAAAAAGGACTTGTGTTACCCAATGTGAGTTTTACAATGCTTGAATGGGTATGACACATGTCCTACAATTTTTGTTTTAATACCAAGCAATTGGCTGGCATTGTGAATTGTTGCTTTAATACCAACATTTACAGTATCCTGCCTTAGCTAAGGCAGTGTACACAATTTAGATTTAATTTAAAATTTACATCACTAAGCTTGCTGTTTGCTGTTTTTAGTTACTGCTGTAACCTCAGACATACTTGGTTGAAATATACTTGTTTATTATTTTTTTTAAAAATGGTTAAAAAAGCTGTGTAATGTTAATACCTTTTCAGAGTTTAATATTTATCTTTTTTGTTAGTTTGGCCTGTAGGATTTATTTTTTTTTTTCTGTGAGTCAAGTCTATATGGAGTGGGCTGTGTCTAGCTTTGGCGGTTGCCCCGCTACTTTCTTTGTTTTGAGTATTGTGGAATGTTTTTTTTGCGTGTAAATAATCCATGGACTTAGCGGCGTTTCTCTCTTAACATCTTCATCAGATGATTTTCCAGTTTTCAAAAAAACGGAATATAACAAAATCATTATTACATATTTACCTACATTTACAAAACTATCACTGCATCAAATACAAAAAGGAAATATGTTATTAAAAAGTAATTTCAAAAGTAAGGCCAGATTCACTGGACCTTTGTTCTAGTGCATTGCATTAAATATTTGTATTGATTTTCCATTCATATATAATAATAAAAATCAGTAACAGATGAGAAACAAAACAAAAAAGAGAATAGAATGAAGGAAAGATAAGAGAAGAAGGAAAAGATAGAGTAAAGCTTATCAATAACCGGTGATTGTAAGATAATGGGATTGGAGAAAGCCTGAGTTGGTCAACATACCCAGGCTGACTCCAATACAGCAAAAAAAAAGGTTGTCATGCCTTGAAGATTTTTTTCCCTGGATCCCCTCAGAATGGATTTGATTTTTTCCCTGGATCCCCTCAGAGTGTATTTGATTTTTTCCCTGGATCCCCTCAGAGTGTATTTGATTTGTTCCCTGGATCCCCTCAGAGTGTATTTGATTTTTTCCCTGGATCCCCTCAGAGTGTATTTGATTTTTCCCTGGATCCCCTCAGAGTGTATTTGATTTTTTCCCTGGATCCCCTCAGAGTGTATTTGATTTCTTCCCTGGATCCCATTAGAGTGTATTTGATTTTTTTCCCTGGATCCCCTCAGAGTGTATTTGATTTTTCCCTGGATCCCCTCAGAGTGTATTTGATTTTTTCCCTGGGTCCCCTCAGAGTGTATTTGATTTGTTCCCTGGATCCCCTCAGAGTGTATTTGATTTTTTCCCTGGATCCCCTCAGTGTATTTGATTTTTTCCCTGGATCCCATTAGAGTGTATATGATTTTTTCCCTGGATCCCCTCAGAGTGTATTTGATTTTTTCCCTGGGTCCCCTCAGAGTGTATTTGATTTGTTCCCTGGATCCCCTCAGAATGGATTTGATTTTTTCCCTGGATCCCCTCAGAGTGTATTTGATTTTTTCCCTGGATCCCCTCAGAGTGTATTTGATTTTTTCCCTGGATCCCCTCAGAGTGTATTTGATTTGTTCCCTGGATCCCCTCAGAGTGTATTTGATTTGTTCCCTGGATCCCCTCAGAGTGTATTTGATTTTTTCCCTGGATCCCCTCAGAGTGTATTTGATTTGTTCCCTGGATCCCCTCAGAGTGTATTTGATTTGTTCCCTGGATCCCCTCAGAGTGTATTTGATTTTTTCCCTGGATCCCCTCAGAGTGTATTTGATTTTTTCCCTGGATCCCCTCAGAGTGTATATGATTTGTTCCCTGGATCCCCTCAGAGTGTATTTGATTTGTTCCCTGGATCCCCTCAGAGTGTATTTGATTTTTTCCTGGATCCCCTCAGAGTGTATTTGATTTTTTCCCTGGATCCCATTAGAATGTATTTGATTTTTTCCCTGGATCCCCTCAGAGTGTATTTGATTTTTTCCAATTTCAGGAAATATAGATCCCTAACCCAATGTCAATCAATCTTTATTTCTTATATACACCTTTCATGATAAATCACCTTAAAGCGTTTTACAGATTAAAACAACAAAAATCAATAACATATAAAACAATTTGGAGAGATAGTAAAAGATGATAAAATACCCCTTTAATTACATACAGTAAAGTAGTATAAATAAGCAGTATAAAAGAGCATGATCACATTTTCCCTTCAAAATACATATGACAAATTATAAAAATGTGTTTTCAATATTTATTTAGAAGCAGCAAGAGACGGTACCTCCCTTACAAATTGTGACAGATCATTCCACAACTTTGGTGCTCTAAAGCTGAACGTTCTGCCAACTGCCTTTTTTCTCGGTGTCCATGGAATACTGAGTAAACTGTCCTGTGATCTAAGAGAGTGATTAGGGACAGATGAGGTCAATCTTTTAGATATAGGGGAGCAAGCCCATTTAAAGCTTTATAAGTTAAAAGCAATGCCTGAAAATCAATCCAAAACCGTATATGGAGCCAACTGAATGCTGCTAACACATGAGATAATGTGTTCATACTTCTTTGTTCTTGTGCAAAATGCTGCTGCCAGAGTTTTAACAAGCTGCATGAGATAAAACACAACTTGAAATACCAGAAAAAAAGAGCATTGCAATAATCAATCCTATATGTTATAAAAGTATGCGTCAGTCTCTCAGCCTTCTGCAGCAAAAGAGAATGTCTTAGTTTAGCAATATTTCTTAAATGAAAAAAATACACTTTAGTTACATTCCTAATGTGTGGCTCGAATGAAAGATCTGGATCAAAAATGACACCCACATTTCTCATTTCAGCCTTCAACTTAGAGGAGAAACTACCAAATGTAAAATCAGATGGATTTATATTATTTAGGTGATTCTGTGATAGCAAAAGCATCATCACTGTTTTATCTGAGTTTAACATTAAAACGTTTTTTGACATCTATTGCTTAATGTCAGTGAAACAGGTAGTCAGTATTTTCAGCTGAGGTGTCACCCAGTTTCAGAAATAAATATGATTGAGTATCATCCGTATAACTATGAAAATGTCTACGGACAATATCGCCCAGGGGTAGCATTACAAGGAAAACTAAATTTTACTGAGAAATGAACCCTGCAGGACACCACATGTAAGATCAAATATAAAAAGAGGATTCTTCCTTAATTTAACAAATTGAAACCTATTTGAAAGATAGGATTTAAACCCAGACAGGACAACCTGACAATCCCACTAGATTCTCAAGACAATCAATCAAAATAGGATTAACAATAGTGTTAGATCTAGAATTAAAAGAACTGAGGGTGAGCCCATAACGGAAGACAACAGCACATAATTTACAACTCTGGTAAGTGCAGTTTCAGTACTATAACCAGAGCAGAAGACTTGTTCAGCATTTTTATAGTACTAAACAAATTTGTAAAGGATCTGTGCCTAAATCAGCTCTTGTGTACAATTGCACTAGGGCTCCAGACTAGCAGAGTCATATGGACATCCAGCAACACATCAGCTTTTTTCTCAGATACAAGATGTAACATACAGTACAATGTCATCTCTCTGGAAGACCTTATTATCTGAAGCTGCAGATTGAAAAATCCCCTTTCAAAATAGGATTTCCATGTCAGCTCCTAGAGAATGTAATGACCTAGAATTCACAAGAGCAACACCTTAGAAGTATTTATACCATACAACCAGGCCAGACTCAACTAAAACATATTTTACCCTTTTTTAGGCTTGAACAGAACAATTTATCATGAAGCCAGTCTATGATACAAATGTTTTGTGGATGTATTAATGCAATTACCCTCTGTTTTATCCCACTTTAACAAGTATAAAATAACAATAACTTTATTTTTTCTACTTTTTGGATAACTGCGTATGAACTATCACACATAGTATTAAATAAAAGGAAAACATCAAGTAATGTTATATTGATTAAGTCTGTACAGAAATATAAAAGGAATACAATTCTAGCTATCATAATTCCCATAGCAATATACTAGATTTCACATTAAGGTTCTAAAATACTCTTACAATATATTTTTTTTAAGTACAGAAAGCCATAAAATGCAAATGTTTTTCTCATTATTTCTAAAATATTTGTATTGTGGGAATCCCCCTGCTACATAATGTATATACAGTATGTATATCAGTTTTTTAGTATGTCCATTCAAATCGGAGTTATATCTTGAAACAGAGCAATCTTTTTTAATGTTAATCAAAGCCTTTTTCAGCTGCAGTAATCAAGATCATGAGTCATGGCCTCAACAGGACCTGCCATGGGACTGATCTCAATAGGAACAGCAGAAGTTACCAGCTTAAGGCAATAGCAGGATCTGCGTCGTAGGGATCCATGTTGTTTAACTGCTATCAGGATGAAGTGGGATTTCAACTCCCAAATCTCCAGTGGAGAAGGGAAATGCTCCAGAAATGCCCCAGAATGTATAATTGTCAACATGGTGCACAAATATAATTTATATTTCTGCATTCAGTCAGAACTGCTTATTAACAACAATTCAAGGGAAGTGATCTGCTGGTTATTCAGACAAAACATACATTTCTAAAAACACATTTCTGATTTTCCTATTTTATTAATTTTCTGTTAAGCTGTTCTGAAAAATGTCCCCACGTGTTCCTACAACTGTTTAAATAACGTACCTGTAATTTCTCTTTTCGTTGTTAACATCCTGACAACTTTTTACACTTATAACTTTAAAGTCTGTTACAAAGCTATTTTCAAAATGGCCTAGTGCATTGGGGTTTGAGATCTGTACTCTATATCACTGCAGGACAAAAAAACATAACAAGTGCTCTGGCTTTTCTGTTATGTACCACATCATGGATCATTATTGCTGTGTTACCTGTTCCACAATGTGGGCACTATCAGTGCACCAGAGCGGTCATTTTGAAAAGAGCTTTGAAACAGATTTTAAAGTTATAACTGTAAAACGTTGTCAGGATGTTAACAATGAAAATAAATATTACAGGTACTGTGGCAGGGCAGAAGAGAGCCTTGCACATAATTAAAGGGGCAGGGCAAAGCCCTGCTTGTAAATGTATATGTGACCACGTGTCTGTTACATTTTGGGAACAAGACGCTACGTCACGCAGCAACCTTCGCCATTTGATTCCGAATGGCAAAGAAGGCGAGCTAGCCACCTTGTAAAATTAATGGTTGACATTTCTTTCTCAGGGAACCAGGGTTATGGTAAGTAACATATTGTTGGAAATGTATACCCAAGCTGTTGCAGTGAGCCAGAGCAGCCACAAGTCTTGCCCTGGCACAAGCCTAATTGGAAGGCTGCTGCGCAAGAGAGCAAGCTACATCAAGACTCTGGACCTCATGGAAGGCGCTGCTGAAGTAGCCACATTCAGTCAGTAAAACCTTATAAACGTGTACGGTGTGGTCCACGCCGCAGCGTTACATATGTCAGGCAGGGATGCCCCATGAAACACTGCCCAAGACGTCATAGTCCCTCAAGTGGAGTGAGCTGTAACACCACTTGGAAAGGGTAGGTTAGCCAGCTCATAAGCCAGCTGGATTGTATCCACTATCCAATGCGACAATCGCTGCTTGGAAAGTGCCTTACCTTGAGTACGTGACCCATAACACACAAATAACTGGGTTGTCTGTCACCATGATTGAGACACTTTCAAATGACACCTCAGTGCCCTGACAGGCTTATCAAAGGCCAAGCACGGGCAGCAGTGTGGAGTAGTGGTTAGGACTCTGGACTCTTGACCGGAGGGTCGTGGGTTCAATCCCCGGTGGGGACACTGCTGCTGTACCCTTGAGCAAGGTACTTTACCTAGATTGCTCCAGTAAAAACCCAACTGTATAAATGGGTAATTGTATGTAAAAATAATGTGATATCTTGTAACAATTGTAAGTTGCCCTGGATAAGGGCGTCAGCTAAGAAATAAATAATAATAATAATAAATCATAGTAAAAAATAAAAATAGCAAGTAGGTCACTGTTTTGCCAACCAACCCCAGAAAATATTCCCTCCCTAGCCCGTTGGAATACAAAAGCCAATGCAAAGCTTCCTGTGGTCACCCAGCCAAAGTCAGCAAGGACCAGGATTTGTGAGCGACTAGGCATCCAACAGCAACTTTTAATACTCTAGCTCCTCAAATTAACCTTACAGATAATGATCTGGTAATGCTCAAGTATGGCAACAAGAGTAACAGCTTCATAAATTCCACTGAAGTTCAGACAACAAACAGTTTCTGCAAGTACCTGAAGAAAACATGCCACAGATTTCCATGAACGTGTTTCAGGCAATACATTTTCTGTAAATAGTTGGGATGTACAATGCTATTTTAAGATCTAGGCGTAGAGAACTTTCCCATGTTTTTTTTTTGTTTATCACACGCGCAATGGCCAGCAATAAGGTTTTAAGCTGCCAGAACTGTTTCATGAAAACAGAAAAAACAAACAATCTAGTACTAAAGTCTAGAAAAAAAAAACAATTGATGATGGTTTATTTGCAGTATCCAATTGCAGATGAATTAATTCAGCATTTATGACTTCTGTCTCTTAACTGGCCAATCTTAAAATTGATTTTAGATATCTTAAAAGCTGCACAATGCAGATATTTCAAAATGTTTTACAAATATCTTTAAATATTGTAAGATATCTTAAATTGCATTTCAAGATATCTCTAAATGATCATTTGTCTTGCAATACTGTTCAGCACTGTTAAAATATATGCATGTTCACCCTAATAATACACAATGGAGAATTAATGAAATTGTTTTTTTTACAGTCTTTTAATGCCCATAGTCTCTCTTGCTTTCAATGTGTAAAAGGTACCTGACCTAGTCTTTGCACCGCACTGCTGAATTCTCGATGTGGGAAGTTGCAGCACTGCCATCTCTGAGACTTAATTTCAGCTGTTAAAGTTTAGGTTCTGGAAACAATAATGTCGCCTCATGAGAAGTGAGGACGAGGATGTAGCCTTAAACTTTTGTAACAGTTTACCAAAGGTTTTTCTTCCCCTCCACTGTCGGCACTCCGATGTGCAGGGCACTGGCATGTTGCCCAACTCAGATATAACCAGGTAGATGTACCCAGGCTATACTTCAACACTCTTTCTCCCAATTGAACCTACCAAAGCTCAACAGGGCTCACTGATAAGGACAGGTATACAAGGCTGCATGCAACACATCTGGTACTTTCTTCAGTCTTTTTTTCAATGCGGTAGATGTAACTCAAGGAAACATTGTGAGGTCCCGTGCAGGGGGTACCCAGAGAGGGACACTGACCTCTAATTTCAGGACAGTCCCGTCCAAAGCTGGACGGGTGGTTTCTCTTTTATTCTACAGCAACATTTATTTATTTATTTATTTTTTTAAATATCAATGTCGCTTTTGATTGTAAGAAAATCAAGCAACTGCTCAAGCAAAACGATCAGAAGAAAAAAAAAAGTTAAAGAACAAAAAGGCACTGCTTCACTGGTCTGACAAAAGATGCCTTTATATCAACTATACCCTCGTCATAGCACCCCCAACATATTGAACACTAGTCTCAGTCTCTGAAGGCTTTTCATTCTTGGAACACTCAACAATCAAAAACAAGCAATTTCATCATGGAAAGAAGCTGCCCTCTTCACGTGACCTGAACAAAGGAGTCTATAAAGCTTTGTGTTAGGCGACCAAATGAAAATAAGATTGACAGTAAGAACCATGTGAAGAGGTCAAGCTGAACACGAGTCCTCCCTGAAGGATAATTTATTACATGCTATAAGCCCTTTCCTGTCACATAAATTAGACAACATATATATCAAAAGGTATGCCAAAAGCTCAGATGCATCACATGTCTTTCAGCATTTATCAATGGCATGCAATAAAGGTTGTATTTAGATATTTGTTCTGTACTTATGGCAAGTCATACAAGGTCACACATATTGGGGTTTAATCAGAAACAGTCAAGGATTTGAATTCTGCCAATTAAAATAGTGTACCACGAATATGAAAACCATTAAACTATTTAACATCACTTAGATCTGCTACATTGACTAGACCCCCCTGGGTCTTAAACATTTTTTTTTACTTCGCTTCCCCCAATCTTAAAATCTTAGTAAAACCTGAATTAAAGAAACTGGTAGACACATGTTTTGTGTCTTTCATTGAAAAACTGCCATAGGATTACACCATCCTTAAGTTGTTATTCATTATGTACCAAACAGTTATAAAGAAGCAAAGTGTCTGATCTTCGCTGGGTATTCCACAGGGCAAAATCAGACAAAAACTAATCATTTCAGTTATTGTATAAGACTATATTTGAATAGAAAGTCATATTCTACAAAGAAAAACTGTGTTGGATTTCAGAGTCCTTGTATTACACTTTAGAATTGTTTTTACTAGTTGTGTAACATTGTTAGTTTTACTTTCCTTTCACAGGTATATTGCTAATCATACTGAAATAATAATAAAAAAACTTTAATAAATAGGGGCCATATGGTAGCAATTGATGTCAGCACTGTGTTATGTTGACAAACAGCTGATATTATCTGATCCTGTTGACATATCAGAGAAAGCTACACATAACTGTTGCAATACTGTAGGTTTAGACAACATTGGAGAACACTTTCAAGCACATTTGAGTCGTTTCTCTATTTTGTTCTACTCTGTAAAGCACCCATAACTTGAAACACTCAATTATATACTGTATATGGTCCTGTAAACACACTTTTTTTTTCTAATGCCTTCATCTGTCACAAGTGTTATAACAATAAAGAAAGCAATAGGAGACATATTTTTCCACTTGACCCCCAAATAATGCCTTTCTTCTTTAAATATTTAAACTGAGATGGTACCTTGGGGTCGCTTTTAATGAAAACACTGGCAGATATTAAACCCACTGACCTTAGTATTTTGGATTTAGCAACGTGTCTAATATTCCTATTTACACTCCAATTGCAAAACTAGTTTAGCAACCTGAGGCATTTTTAGTATTTAGAAATAAGTTTGTTGGTGTCACCACCATGCATTGTGGCAAAAATCAGTGATTCAGTGATCTGGTGCCTCAAGCAAACATTTTAATCATAACAATAATCCAATACAGCCGATAAAAATTCACATAACATATAATGATGCGTTAAACAAATGTCTGGAAAATTATGTAATAATGTTAAATAATTAAGGGGAAAAAATATGCTTCTCTTTGAACCCCAATAAAGCCAAAACAATAGAACATGTAAGAAATTTTCACAATCAAAAATCAGCTCCAGGAATACTTTTATTTACCGACACACGCCCCATTTGCTGTGTGTATAAGAACTTCCATAAAACAATCCAGTTATTATGCTAAGCCCTTATTTCATTACCAACATGTTATATACAGGACATACATCATGGGAGCACAAAGCAAAATCTACCTTAGCTTAATATAGAACTAGAAGGAACATACAACTCCCACATGATATCTGCATACTGCAGCTTTAATCTGCATTAAATTCAAAATGTTAGGCATATTACCTCCTTTACACTCATTAATAATGCAATATATATATATATAATTCCCTCTGCCCTGTTTGGGCATTGAGTGGTTATGTGGATAGAATGAGAGCGCTGTGTCGGTCTGACCAGCTCTTCGTCTGTCATGGTGGACAAACCCTCTCTAAGCAGCGGCTGTCCCACTGGATTGTTGACAAAGCCTCGATTGCATGTAACACTGCCGGCCTACCCCCGCCTGGGAGGGTGGCCGCACACTCTACCAGAGGTGTGGCTATGTCATGGGCCCTCTTTAGAGGGGTTTCATTGACTGATATTTGTACTGCAGCTAGCTGGGCTAGTCCGCATACATTCACCAGCTTACCGACAATGTGGTAGATCTATCTTCATTAGGCACAAGGATCCTTGAGGTAGCACGCTCACAGCACCAACACTAGATGGCGGTAGTGAGACGTCCCTCATATGCTGACCGCTCATACTCCCTCGCGATGGGTTTGATATACTTTTCAAAGAGTATGGTTGTTGGTCGTCTTTGAATTGAAAGGGAACGTTAGGTTATGGATGTAACCCCAGTTCCCTGAAAGAGAAGACGACCAACAAACCTTGCGAGGTCGCATCACTCACATTCGTGGGTTCGATGCAAAAGAGAGCGCGATCTCCATGCAGTGACTATTTATTACCTCGGTGAGGCGGGACCGTGGACGTCACTCCATGGAGGGGCCTATCAGCAGCTTTCATATAAAAAGCTCAGTGAATACCTGACCTGTGGCAAGCATATCCCAAAGGTATGGTAGTTGATCGTCTTCTCTTTCAGGGAACCACATCAGACATGTGTAGCAACTGGATTAAGAGGCTCACATGTATTCCCTGGAGACTGTCTTTGGTCTGCACACAAGCGATGATTGACACAGGAGGAAAGTCTATGTAAGATTATGTGCAGTTGTTAGATGAGAAACAAGCCTTAAAAATGTTAATGTGATACAGAGCACAGTATATCCACCTATTCTACAACGATTCATCCACATCTTAACATTCACAATTATGAACAGTCCACAGATATTGAGCGAATAGAAAGCTAAATTAAAGGTTACAATTTCACATTTGGGCTTCAATCTTTTAAAATGATTTACAATTCTTATCTATTTTACTACTGCCCTCCCCTGACTCTTCTTGTATGCAGCCTGTAGCGCTCTACAATTTTGTACCCTTGAGCAAGGTACTTTACCTAGATTGCTCCAGTAAAAACCCAACTGTATAAATGGGTAATTGTATGTAAAATAATGTGATATCTTGTAACAATTGTATAAGGGTGTCGGCTAAGAAATAAATTATATATATATATATATATATATATATATATATATATATATATATATATATATGCTGTCAATTAATCACAGTTAACTTCTGCAATTTCTTTTTAGATATATATATATATATATATATATATATATATATATATATATATTTAATGCTCGTTAAATCGCACTGCTGTGTCTTGAGCCTTTCGGCACACCGTACTTCAATCCTGGCCGTGGCAACGTTGGATTGAGTGTCTGAGTGCAGTTATTGTTGTAATAGAAAGTCTCTGAACCGCACAATGGAGCAAAGCACTAAAAATGAATGGGAGTTGTTTTTTTTATGTTCAGACGGCTCACTGGACAGAAAGACGCTTACTTGTCTACTGTCAAAGTGAGTTCCAATATCACACACGAGTATATCTAGTCTGCTGCTTTCTGAACACACCTTCATCTCTCAGAATACACTAGCAGCTCTTCTGCTACAGACAATAACAATACAACAAATTAAACCCACCAGTTTCGACAGAAATTCAGCATCGCTGCAAGACTATGAATCAAGCCAAGTATGATAATAAGACTTTTTATTTTTCTATAACGGCGTACAATGTGTTGTTGTTTTTTTTGCACGTAGTATATAAAGCCTACAAATTTTTCTTGTTAGTTTGCAGTTTTTGGATATGATGAGTTATTTTATGTTCTCTTCACAGTTAACATTTCATTTCCTAGAAGTGCTTACTGTAGCTACATATTTAGATATCCTATTCTGTTTTCTGATCTCTGTATGTTGCTGATCAAGCTTGAACTGCACATTTTAGAGTGTTGGTTGTATTTGTAATCTGAAACAAAAACACATTGGAAATGTGAAAAAATGCCAAGTTATCAAAATTGCCCATCCATTTAAAGTGACAATATCAAAAACACAAGCCAAGTTTCAAGAAACCATTGGGACAACCTTGGCCAGCACCAAGCAAATAGGCACAACTGTAAACTCGGTGGTGGTCAAGATTGCTCCAATTGTTTCTACTAACTTGGCTTGTGTTTTTGATGCAAGTTCAACCTGCTTTTATTGTGCCTGAAAAACACAAGCCAAGTTAGCAGAAACAATTGAACCTTCATTTTTCACTAAATGGATAATAACACACACAGATTACGGGAATAGCAAATTTTTTCAACCTGTATTTAGGCAATGTATTGCCGTTTGGATAGGGTAAATGTAAATAGTAGCCTAGTCTGTTGAAAGGGTTAAGATGTTTATCTGTGTAACGTAGTGTTTATGTAGCTGGAGTGAAAGTATGATTACTGACTAGTTAGGGTTCAAATCCTGCCATACATATATATATATATATTAGGGATGCACCTAATCCAAGTTTTTTGGATAAGAATAAGATATCAGTTTGAAACTTACACAATTTACCGCTAGCCTCCTCCCCCCACAACAGAAACGTCAAAATACAGAACCGTTTACTTTACTTTACAAGAAAGGAGAGCTGCATCTTTACCATAACCCACTATTTTCTTTAATGACGTTTAAACCTGTGTCGCCTGATCTGAGCGTAGGGTTGTCAACAGGCTCCTGAATCTCGGGACATTTTATGGAATGTCAGGTTTTGTAACTCACCTCTCTAAACTGTAATGTGTTCAGTAAAGTGAGTGTGGAGTCGTGGTTAGTGGTTAGGGCTTTGGACTCTTGACTGGAGGGTCGTGGGTTCAATCCCAGGTGGGGGACACTGCTGCTGTACCCTTGAGCAAGGTACTTTACCTAGATTGCTCCAGTAAAAACCCAGCTGTATAAATGGGTAATTGTATGTAAAAATAATGTGATATCTTGTAACAATTGTAAGTCGCCCTGGATAAGGGAGTCTGCTAATAAATAAATAATAATATCAAGGTTGCTAATAACCAACATCTACTGTATCAAAATGTTTGTTTTATTTGAAACTACAGAGAATTCCTGTCAGGGGCTGATATTCACGGCACCAAAATAATAACCCTACGTTTTTGTCTTGGCACTTTCACTGCATATTCTCTCCAGTCACAGCTCGCATGCTCGCTCAGTCGCACCCACAGTTTCTCAGTTTCAAGTTCAGTCACCAGGCTCATGCACCCCCTTATATAACCTCCCTTCGTTTCCCGTCGCTGTCTGGCTCATCAACCAGTCACATCCATGCTCTACTGAAAACAGCAACACACATTCTCTCCACTCATTCACTCACTCCCCCTTCCCATGCTAAGTAACGGCGTGACCCATTCCCCTTACAATGCATGTAACATAAAAGACAGACGAGACAAACTGAACAAACAACAAGTCCTGCAATAAAGCAATTGTCCGGGTCGTTACAATATATATTTTTTAATTTGAAAGTAAAAATATATGAAAGCATGACGACCTTTATGTACAAAAATCTTCACTGATATACAGTTGAACAATAACTGTCGAGCATTTATTTTCATTTCATACAGTATTAAATGGCAGTGTTTATATCTGATAGTGAAAAATAAATAAATACCAAGATAGATAAAGAAATGTCTATGTATTGATTTATGTATTCATTTATTTCAATATTTATTAATGTATTTATTTATTTATGTTTTACTTTTACCAAATATATAGGCTATCCTTCAGCATAACTAATTCTCAGAAATTAACATTCCTTTTGTCCACTGGAGACCACAAATAGCGTTACTCTCATCAACCAGTATCGAGAGGAACGGTACTTCCTTGCACCAATAGGGACCACAATTAGCGTTACTGACAGGAAACCACATTTTTTTTCAGAGATCAAGATCAGATTCTCAGAATGATGATGATGATGAACTCGAAATATCGCCAAAATCTCCAAAATGTAAAAAATAACAAAGTCCCGACTTTTCTTAACTAATCGCATAGCACTGATGACAGTATAACACAACACGCTTGCAGACTGAAGATTATAGTTTCAAATCTTGGGCAGCAGTGTGGAGTAGTGGTTAGGGCTCTGGACTCTTGACCGGAGGGTTGTGGGTTCAATCCCTGGTGGGTGACACTGCTGCTGTACCCTTGAGCAAGGTACTTTACCTAGATTGCTCCAGTAAAAAAAAAAAAAAAAACTGTATAAATGGGTAATTGTATGTAAAAATAATGTGATATCTTGTAACAATTGTAAGTCGCCCTGGATAAGGGCGCCTGCTAAGAAATAAATAATAATAATAATAATAAAATCCCACGCATATTTTTTTGCAGGCAAATGTTCCATTTTAAAATAGGAATCAATAATTTAATATGAATGATATAGACGTCACAAAAAGTGTGTTCCCTGTATATTTCCATGTTGACAAAACAAGTTAATTGCCATTAAACTCTAGTGTCCTCTAATATACATATGCATGGATAAAAGTGCCTGGGGTCTGCAAAAAAACAGTTGGAGAAAAAGAAGGAGGAGGAGAAGGACTTTTTTTAGTTTACTTTGGTGACTTATTTCTCTTACTGTATGACAGGTATTTACTTTTTTCTACATTTCACCTAAGAGTGTTGGGAAGTACAAATTAAAAGTGAAATGGTGCTTTTAGCTGATTTACTTTTGCTGTGCCAATACCCTGACAACACGTAAACTATCCTTGCTGTATAGAGTGTCTGGCAGTTCTCAATGATGATAACTTGGCGCGAGGATCTACGGTTCCTCTCAATTTCTAAATTATTGTCCCTAGTAAATTTTGGTGACGGTCTCAATGGGTACATTTTCTGGTTAAGTAAATACATAAATAAATACATTTTAAATTATTTTATTTACAGTTAAGTATAATAATAATAGCAACAGTAATGAAACACATTTAAATTACATGGATGTAGTAATTGTATCAATTTAATATGCAATTAAAACCGAGATTAACTAAGATACATTTTTTAATTGCAAGATTAATCGTGATTATTTTTTTTAATTGCTTGACAGCCCTAATATATATATATATATATATATATATATATATATATATATATATATATATATATATATATATATAATTCCCTAACAGATTTTTCAAACTCTTATTTGTTGGGCCTTGCTGTCCCTATTTTTGTTACTGTATGTTTCTAGTTTTATAAATAATATTGTGTTTCAGGTACTCTTGTTTACTCTTGACATTTTTTACATTGCCTTTCAGGACATTTTATAAACACGTTTATAGTAATAACAAGTTCCATTCCCTTAATCTTCAAATTTGGTGGGCAGAGGGTCGTATTCTATTTTTAACCTGCATGAGATTTGACATTGAGCTGCTGTGTCAGTGTGTCTCATACAAAAGTGGTTATCAAGTGTTTGCAATTTGTTTCCCAGCCCTTGTCTGGTGCCTCAAGTTGCCCATTCTTTAGAGATTGACTGGTCAAGGGGGCAGGTCAGCATAAAGCAAAAGGAATTCTGTTTGACCCCATCTGCCAGTTTCACTCTGTGTTAATGCCAATTAGTGTATAAGGCACATGTTTTCTGAAAGGATGAGGTCATTCCATCCTATTGGTGTATCTCATGATGACTGCAAGTTCAAATTACCCCTTTCATCAGTTCTGACTGCTACATTGATTCTCAAAGATATAATTCAAATGAGCCACAAGTCATGTTTTAAAGGTAGCTGGAAATGTGCTTATTCTTTTTTTTTTTGCACTGATTGTAGTTTTGCAGCCATCCAAGACAACATGAACAAGGCAGTTTAATAATGCAGACCATGTACACACACTCTCCATTACTTCAATCGTCAATTTATTTCAATTGGACATGGCCAGGAGATATATAACATTTTTATAGTCTCTTATTTATACAGTGATGGATAAATCCTGTAGCAAAATGCATCAAGATTTAGAGCAGTTCCAATGACTCAGGGTGGCATTCTATGATAAAGTTCAGTTTTATCACAATTGACCCAGACACCACTTCGAAAATGAAAACTTATCTACAGATAGAGCCTGGGAACAGCATGCGAGTTACTCTTGTTATCGTAATTTCTGCCAGAAAAACTCTGCTTCCTTTAACGCACACTTGCACATTCCTATCTTATCTGGAGAGTGCTTAAAGGAGTGTTAAAGATTAGAAAGTGAAACTATTTATGATGGTGTCATACTTTTGTTGACTGACTTGGCAGGTTATTGCGTTTAAATTAGGATGGTGCTGAGTACACCATTTGTTTCTGTCCTCAACTGAGACGCCAGGTGTTTGCATATTGAGAAGAATAGAAAAGTTGTCAAAACACTGATATATGGCTTTAAAAAGTACTGAATTATACTGAAAAGTAATGAGTTATGTAATACATAAGCGAAGCATTTACTGTTTATTTATTTTAGTGTTTTTAGTTCGGCCCCTCAAGTCGACCCAGATATAAATATGTGTTTTAAATATGCATCGTTTTCCGGTGCACATACAAAGACAGCAGCTACAGACAGATTTAAACTAAACAGTGTGTAGCTACAGTGATATCTCTCAAGTTCATCTCCAGACTACATGGTAGTTCTTGTTGGATGTCATTTCACAGTTTAAGGTCATGTAATGTATTCTGCCTACAGTACTACTCTGTACCAATCTCTGTTAACTCCCAGCATTTGATTCCCATGGTTCCCTGGTGCTACACAGCCAATTTCATCACTCTGCCATGAAAACGTTTCTACAGCTTTTATACAGGTGATCTACAAGGAAATGCTGCATCTATACATGGGGATTCACCAGAGTTGACATGTTTAATTGTTTATGTTAATGTCATTAAAATGAGAACTGTCAGTGTTACTTTGAATTGAGTTTTTATTTTTTTGAGTTGTGATCATCTTTGGCTCTCTTTATTTGAAACTCAATGTCTGTCCATGTCATGTAAGACCTAGCTGGCAAGGTTAGCAGTGACATGGATGTCATGTGTAATCTCGGAGTCAGGGTCCAAGGCAAATAATGACATCAAAAATACCACAAAAGCACACATGAAAACATATTTGACAGTCATTTTTAAACAAATCTAATGAGTAATTGTGTCCGACAAACTTAATAATACACTATAAATGAAATGTTTACATAATTGTATACTTACATTGTTTTGTTTGATACCTATCCAACTCCCTTAGTGTTTTACTGGTTAGGAGAGCTGACAAAATGTTCTTAGTACAGAAGTAACACATAAATACAGAAATTCCCTTTCAATTCAAAGATGACCAACAACAATACTTTTGGGATATGCCTGCCACAGGTCAGGTATTTACTGAGCATTTTATGTCAAAGCTGTCGATAGGCCGCTACGGGGAGTGACGTCCTACCGAGGGATTAAGTAGTCACTCCACGGAGCCCCGCTGGCCTTCTTGGAAGGTGCAGGGGCGCTGGGACTAGAGCAGTTTCCACCGGTGGAGTCCATCATAGCGGCCATGGTGCAAGCCCCTCCAGTAGGAGGTCTGGCCAAGGATCCTGTATGCCCTAATGGCCAATGCAGGATCACAGAGGCCCACCTTAAGAAGGCTTACATAGCTGAGGCACAGGTAACGCGCTTGGCCAACACGTCAGGTCTCCTAACTGCCTGCTTCGATGGCATCCTGTGGTTGGCGTCTCTCCCTGAGCCGATAGCCTCAGAGCTGCACCTAGTGTCAGGCTTCCAAGGGCAAGCCTTAGGTAGAAGCCTGGCACAGCTTGTAGTGGCACGTAGACAGCTTTGGCTGTCTCAGGCCAGGGTTCCGGATGCGGACAAATCATCCCTGTTGGACGCGCCTATCTCCCCTGGCCATACTTTCAGGCCAGCAGTGGAGGAGATCCTGCAACGCTCCCACAGAGAGTGGGAGGCATCCTGACAGGTGGCTGCAATGCTCCCTTCCCATGCTCCGGTACAGGACAGGATAAGGCGCTGGTGTCCGCCCGTAACCACAGTTACCCGGACAGTCCCAATCCCCACTGTGCCGTGCAGTGACCTGAGGCATGCTCGGGGCCGTCCACAAGGATGGGGGAATGCTGAACATGGGGCCCCAGCACATCAGCACCCTGGGAGGCAGTTTCCAAGGAATCACCCCAAACAGTCTCCTAGACAGGCTCCACTGCAGCCTCAGCTGGGCCCCTGAAGGCTTACGACCTCAGACCCATCCCTTCTCCCAAACACCAACTGCAATACTGGCACAATTACACCTCAGACTCCCGGGTGCTTGCACTGTACAAATCGGTTACGTGCTGCAGTTCTGCGTGGGATATCCTCTCTTTCGAGCGATCACCGTTACATCCGTGAGTGACCTTCTCCAGGTCTTGGCTCTCAGGCAAGAAGTAGAAACACTACTTCGAAAACAAGCCATCAGTCTCGTAGAACACACCTCTCAGCAAGAGGGGTTCTACTCAAGATACTTTCTGGTGCCATCCTAGAACTGAGACACCTCAATGGGTTATTGAAGGAGAGGGGGTTCCAGATGGTCATACATCGCCACATCCTCCAGTCAGTCCGGCCGGGCAACTGGTTTACCACGGTGCACTTAAAGGATGCTTTTTTTCACATTCCTATTTGTCCTGCACATATCTCCGCTTCGCCTTTCAGGGAAGCGTCTTCGAGTTTTCCGTGCTGACATTCGGTCTCTCCTTAGCCACGCGCACGTTTTCAAAGTGCATAGATGCCATTTTAGCTCCCTTGTGGCTGCAAGGGATTAGGGTGATGAACTACCTGGATGACTGGTTGATTTGCTCTCAGTCACAAGAGAGAGCAGTGATCTACACGGCGATTGTGACAGAGCATCTGGCGAGACTGGGTCTCACCCTGAACGATGCCAAAAGCCAATTAACACCGATGCAAAGTACGGTTTACTTGGATTCCCTTACAATGTGAGCCTACCTGTCAGACAACAGAGTGGCCGTCATTCAGAACTGTAGCCCTGTTTCAACAGGGATCCACAATACAGTTGCTGTTGTGTCAGAAACTGTTGGGTCTGATGGCCGCAGCTTCATCAGCCATCCCACTAGGGTTACTCCACATGCGCCCGATCCAAATGTGGCTCGATGCCTTCCAGCTACATCCCAAATGCGACATACACCGTCAGCTGACCATGTCTCGCGTGTGCTGGGAAGCTCTATGCTGGTGGAGGCACACCCCTCACCTGCGAGAAGGCGTGAGGATGGGAGTAATCCACAACTGTTAGGTGGTAATGACAGATACATCCAACTCGGGTTGCGGTGCGATCTGGGAAGGCCGCTGGACATCCCTGCACATAAATGCGCTGGAGCATGTCCTTGTTCACACGGACAAAATGTCTGTGGTAGCATATGTCAACCGCCAGGGAGGACTTCAGTCCCCGTGGTTGCACTGCATAGCGTTTCAGCTGTTGACCTGGGCAAAGAGGCACTTGCTGTCCCTCTGGGCTGTTCATCTCCAGGGAGTGGTGAATTGGGTGGGGGACCTTCTCTCCAGGGAGGGTCCTCACCTGTCAGAATGGCAACTCCACCCTAAGGTGGTAGAGCGCATTTGGGAATGGTTCGGGAGGGCCCGAATTGATCTCTTTGCCATAGTGGAAATGACTCACTACCCGCTATGGTTCTCCCTCCCTCAAGAGGCAACAGTTCTCCTGGTGGCCCCCTTTGCCAGCTGCTGCAAGGCCAGGCCTGGGAGATCCCGCTGCTCATGGATCTCCTCAGAACCGGCTAGACTCCAACTGTGGGTCTGGCCCCTGAACGGGACCGTCTGTCCACCTTCAGGCTCTCAGACGCGGTAGTCAGTACTCTGCAGAATGCTAGGGCATCCTCCACGAGGGCACTGTAAGCCTATAAGTGGAGATATTTTCAAAATTGGTGTATGACCAGAGGTTGCCCTATATTGCCCTGTAGCAACTATCCTACAGTTTCTGCAAGATCTGTTAGAGGAGGGCAGGCTCTACACTGAAAGTGTACCTGGCAGCTATATCTGCATGCCATGTCCCCATTGACTCAGTTTCCCCAGGCACTTATATTCTGGTGACCCGTTTTCTAAAGGGTGCTCGGCGGCTACATCCTCCTAGAAAGGACGCCCCTCCCGAGTGGAGTCTGGATGTGGTATTAGAGGCTCTTACTAAGACCCTTAGTAAGAGCCTCTAATACCGCTAAGTGGGTTAGTGAGCTACAGGCTCTGTCAGCGCACAGTGCCTGTATGTGTATTTGGGATGATGGAAACAGGGTATCGTTGTGCACAAACCCTACTTTCCTCCCTAAGGTGGTTACGGCTTTCCACTTGAACCAATCAGTGGAACTAGAGGCTTTCTACCCCCCTCCCCTATGTGGACAGGATGAGAGCGCTGCGTCAGTCTGACTAGCTCTTCATCTGTCATGGTGAAAGGACCCTGGGTCAAGTCCTCTCGAAACAGTGGCTGTACCACAGGATTGTGGACACAGTTTCGACTGCATATACTGCTGCCGGCCTACCCCCACCTGGGAGAGTGGCCGCGCATTCGACTAGAGGAGTAACTATGTCATGGGCCCTCTTTAGAGGTGCCTCATTGACTGACATCTGTACTACAGCTAGCTGGGCTACTCTGCATACATTCACCAGGTTCTACCGACTCAGTGTGGTAGATCCATCTATGCCTTCATTAGGCACAATGGTCCTTGAGGTTGCACACTCGTACCACGGAAATTAGTTCAGTGGTAGCGAGACGTCCCCCATCTGATGTCCGCTCACACTCCCTTGTGATGGCTTTGATATACTTTCCCAAAAGTTTTGTTGTCGGTTGTCTTCGAATTGAAAGGGAATGATAGGTTACGGATGTAACCCTGGTTCCCTGACAGAGAAGACGACCAACAAACCTTATGAGGTCGCATACTCGTATTCGCGGGTTCGATGCAAAAGAGATCGTGGTCTCCGCGGAGTGACTACTTAATCCCTTGGGAGGCGGGACTGAGGACGTCACTCCCTGGAGGGGTCTATCGGCAGCTTTGACATAAAATGCTCAGTAAATACCTGACCTGTGGCAGGCATATCCCAAAAGTATGGTTGTTGGTCGTCTTCTCTTTCAGGGAATTGTACATCCGTAACCTATCGTTTTCTTTGATAACTGTGATTTGGTTGAGCACAATGAATAACTATGGTATCAAAGATCAAGCATCCAGGTGTTGGTTCATGTAAATTGTTTTTAAACAGCCTAATAGAAAATTATTTGAAATAGCATCTTCAATTACTGTGGTACACAAGAGAAAAACGTCCAAAGCAGGGCAGTAATACACTTATAAATAATTCTTGAAGCTTACTTGAATTTGTTTTCTGGGTTTGTTGTAATTTGATTCAACAGCTGCTTCCAAATTAATAATACAATAGACATCTGACAAATCAGACTCCCAGCAACAAAGACATATTTGAAAAAATTATAATGTTGTAATAATGTGTAATAATTGGGAGACCTGTATATTACTGCAATGATGTAACTTGGACAGTTTTTAAGGCACAATGAAAAACAAGAACAAAAAACTAAACTAAAAAACAGAAATATGCTTTGGCAGTTACTCCTTCTGGGGAAAAATCCAATTAAATATAGAGACAGATGTATGATAGGCGCAGTGCAAATAATTGAGGATGCAAAATTCTAATTGCATTGTGACCAGGCAATTATTTTGCACTGCGCCCTATGTAAGCTTAAGAACAATGCACAAATAATGATCCGCAATTATGATAACGAGGGTGTCAATGAGCGCATCGGTCTATTTAGTGGCAGTACTTGCAGCCCAGAGGTGACGGAGTTAGGAGTACAGAGAGCAGTAGGCGCTGTATGACATTTGTGGAGCATGAAAATACAAACCAAACCACTGTTGGAGGAAGTGTAGCAAAGTCTTCTTGGCGCACGGAAAGGAAAATAGACGTTTTCTGAGAAGGAGCTGAGAGTCCTTACGGCTGAGTTCACTCAGCATGAAACAGTTGTTTGGAAAAGCCTCAGCCAACATCAGTTATGCTAGTATCCTTAGAAAATGATATGTATCAGTAATAAAATACATTTGAATGAGATGGATGCAGTAATTATATCATTTAAATATGCGATTAAAACCAAGATTAACAGATTACATTTTTTATCACGAAATTAATCAAGATTAAACAGAACTGTTCACGCGAAGCGCACCATCGGATGTGTGTGTGTGTGTGTATATATATATATATATATATATATATATATATATTATACTAAATGTTTCATTAGATCCGTTAAGCACTGCTTTTGAGATTTAAATAAAACCTAACATGTGTTTGTTGTGTGCGCCAGCAGTTCCACTGAGTCAGTAGTGTCCAGTTATTCTGACAAATGAGCATTGTGTTAGTCTCAATGCAGAATAGTTGTTGTTGGTTTGCTGAATGCATGGCCATTATGCAGTGGATACTTAAAACATGGCTTTTATGGATTATCGTAGTCTGAAAAAGACTGTATAACTTTAGTGTTTATTTTTAAAAGATGGTTTGGTATGATGCACATTTTCACAGTACAAAAGACTTGATTTAGGTGTTTCTTGTGTCACTGCTAGTTTAGCGTTTGTTGTGAATAAACCATGCCAGCTCGATCATAAATCCTCCAGAAACAGTGCCTATGTCCTGAAATAAGTCTGCCTCGTGACAAAACCTGGACGCTTGAGTGGCATTTTCAATTGCATCCCTCTGTCTCTGGTCATTCAGCAGACACCCACAATTGGGCCTCCCAAGGACAAAAATAGACTTAAGAGAAGGTTCAAGTAAACATTTCAGAGGCCCAGTTGCTTATGTACATAATCATCAACACCACTACTTTTTTTTAAAACAAGACATGTACACAGATTGACATGTTTGATAAATTCCAATGTCACAATCTAGGGAACAAAATCAATGCAGTCTTCTAACAAAACTGAAAACTGTAAAGCGGTGGCAAAACTGACAAAGCTGATAAAGACAGCTGAGAAAATCAGCAGCATTTATTATCAGTTTAAGCTGTTGATGGCACAATATTTTTTAAATACATATTATAGGATCTAATATTGGCTATAAAGGAAAGGGAATGAGACAAAATAACTGAGAAATCAGCAGAGTTTTGTATTAGAACTGATGAAAAAACAAAGAAAAGACTATTGAATGAGGACCAATATGTATTTTTTCATCATATGGAAAAACTAACCCTAAAAATAATACTGACATGTTTTTGTTTTTTTTTACTTACAGTAATACTAATAGTCTAATTGAGGTTTTTCATGTGACATCACCACAGCATGGCGCGGTCATACTGTCAGTCAAAACAACAATGGCGACTTATGAAAAAAGGTTATCTTCCACATCAAAACTTAATGTATTTGCAACCACAGAGCACACTTCTCACCTCCAGTCACAGGAATTAGAAAGCTATAATTACACCGTGTAACAATTATTATTTATTTTTTTTGTTCCTGGGTAGTAAGTGTTATTTCCTAATTGCTTATGCCTCAAAAGTATAGAAAATGGCTATTATTCCCCACAGACTTTGCTTTTGTGACCAGGACAGTGATATTTTGAAATGTACCTATTTCCAATGAGAAAACGGGTGAATTTGTGTCTTTTCGTTCACATAAAGTCAGAAAAAAACAACATATGTATTATTGTATTCTTGCTCTTATTGTATTACTTGTATTGTAACACTTGAAATGTATTTGCTTACGATTGTAAGTCGCCCTGGATAAGGGCGTCTGCTAAGAAATAAATAATAATAATAATAACATATGAATCAAAATTAACATGTATTTATACTAAAGTAATACAAAAATGACTACAAAAGATTTAGAAGTGAGTAGTTTTTCGAGATTTACGATTATACTGTAAATAACTTTCACGAATCAGCCCCCAAATGTAGTCTCCCATCATGTTCTCGTTATACTGTCCTTGGTAGCGGCGTTCAAAGTCCAGTATATCCTGGTGGAAGCGCTCGCCTTGCTCCTCCGAGTACGCTCCCCCTTGAATTTATCAAGATGAGCATCAAGGATATGGACTTTGAGGGACATCCTACAGCCCACTGTGCCGTAGTTCTTCACCAGAGTCTCAACCAGCTCCACATAGTTTTCGGCCTTGTGATAGCCCAGGAAGCCCTGAACCACTGCGACAAAGCTGTTCCAAGCCGCTTTCTCCTTACTAGTGAGCTTCTTGGGGAATTCATTGCACTCCAGGATCTTCTTTATCTGTGGTCCGACGAAGACACCGGCTTTGACCTTTGCCTCAGACAGCTTAGGGAAGAAGTCTTGAAGGTACTTGAAGGCTGCCGACTCCTTATCTAGAGCTCTGACAAATTGTTTCATAAGGCCCAATTTGATGTACAGTGGTGGCATCAGCACCTTTCGGGGGTCCCAGCCGTACTCATCATACTTCAAGGCGTCCAGCAAGGTCTTGATGCTGTTGTAATCCTCTTTGAGGTGCACCGAGTGAGCCAGGGGAAGAGACGGGTACTTGTTACAATTATGGAGCAGCACGGCTTTGAGGCTCCTGGATGAGCTGTCAATGAAGGACAGTATAACGAGAACATGATGGGAGACTACATTTGGGGGCTGATTCGTGAAAGTGATTTACAGTATAATCGTAAATCTCGAAAAACTACTCACTTCTAAATCTTTTGTAGTCATTTTTGTATTACTTTAGTATAAATACATGTTAATTTTGATTCATATGTTGTTTTTTTCTGACTTCATGTGAACGAAAAGACACAAATTCGCCCGTTTTCTCATTGGAAATAGCTAAATTTCAAAATATCACTGTCCTGGTCACAAATGCAAAGTTTGTGGGGAATAATAGCCATTTTCTATACTTTTGAGGCATAAGCAATTAGGAAATAACATTTACTACCCAGGAACAAAAATTGTGTTACATAGTGTTATAAGTGCCAGATACTTGGAATTTGTGACCCCTATATTGTGCTCCTCTGCCGTGGTTGTTTTGACCTCCAGTATGGCGGCGGAGCCTGCTAGGGTCAGGACTGCAATCCCTCAATTGGCCGTGGTTGTGTCATTCTGCTGAAAATTGTATTACTGTTCCTTAAGACAGCTTACTAGTTGCATGGTCCGCTCACATTTGCAACCCTTCTGCTGGAATGATTGCAAATCTGCACACAATGGTGACGCAATGTACAATTTAGTACCAATAAAACCATAATATGAGGATTTGTTACAGTGCAGTATGTATCTTATGCAAAGTATGTATATGCATGGTTGCATTTCATTTTCTAGCCTTTATAAAAAGCTGTTGACTTAATTCACAGAGATTTCTATTGAGAGGTGTGGTTGGTCTAAAGTAGCCACAAGCTCCCACTAGACTTGCGCTTTCCAATCCCTGTTTTTAATTGTGTTCAGCTGTGCAAATTATGGTGGTGAAACTGACAACTTTCAAAATATTTTCCTTTTCCCCAGAAGGCAGACTAAATCCCCCACTGAAAATAATCTTGCAGGCTTTTTTTAAAAATTTTACTTTCAAATCTAATTGAGTCATCTGTTCACCCCTTACATCACCAGACATATTTAACGTGAGTCTGTTAGATCGGTCTAAGGGATATGTTATATCAAATCAAATCAAATTTTACTTGAGATATTGTGCTCAAGCCAAATGAAAAATGGCCCTATATATTTCGTGTTTCCATGGTCTCAGTTTATTTTACTCGAGAAGACCCTCTTTTCACCCGATGTCATGCAAATGAAGGGGAAAGGAGGAGCTTGATATGCAAATTAGCCATGCGTAGAGTTCTCATGCTGTTTTCGCAGACAGCTCGGGAAAATGTGGTTTCCATGCACAGATAATAGGTGCACAAGAGAATCTCACCTGGAAATCCATCGTTGTCAGGTGACATCTTGTTTGAATGGAACTGTTTAAAGCACATTATTGAGATTATGTAATAAAGCTGTGATTTGTAAATGCCTCGTGCCTGGTTGTTTAATAATGTGTTTTACTGCTCTTGCCCAAATTGTTTTTCCAATGTACATATGTGGCATATTGTTAGTAGTGAACTAATTTATCACACAACTTATTAATTAAAGGAAAAAGAAAATAATTATCCCAGAGGTATATAATGAAACTGTCCAACCCAGCTATTATTGATCACCATGGCAGAAAAAACAGGACATAGAACAAGCTCATTAACATTTTCACTTGAAATGCGGGTTTCCATGTGAAAATGGGCATGGATTTCCTGTGTTTTACGTCATGCTAACGAGTAAATGAGATTTACCCTATCCCTCTCTGTGGTTGTTATTTTTGGCCACAGACCTGATCCTCTTGAGCTGTTTTCCCAAACGTGCCTGCACATTGCCATTTCACGTGTAAATAACACTGGGAAACTCCCCCAATGATACAGTATATCCAGAGATTAAAAATAATGTAGAGAATACAGCTGTGTAGCAAACATTAAGACAAGAACTCAAAGTGCACAGTCTCATTGCAGTTTTAACTTTATTATTATTATTATTATTATTATTATTTATTTCTTAGCAGACACCCTTATCCAGGGAGACTTACAATCGTACGCAAATACATTTCAAGTGTTACAGTACAAGTAATACAATAAGAGCAAGATAAATACAATGACTTTGGTTCAAGCAAGCACAAGTGTAACAAAATACAATTCAATAATACAGCAGATAACAGTGACAGTGATAGTTACATCAAGATATGATTAAATACAAAATACTACAGATTAAACACTTGGCAGATTACATTACTCTGAAGTACAGGATTAAATGCAGTAAAATAGGGGGCAGATAAGAGCAAATAACTTCAAAGGTCACATGACCTCAATATGGTAGCCGTATTAGATCACAAGTTAATTTCATGCAACACATTTCGAATGTAGGGTTTATATAACCCTCCAAATATGAAGTCACTACTGTAAATGTTTTTTGAGATACAAGGCCTTGACACTGTTGCAGTCGCAGCTGCAAAAAAATTGTCACATGACCCCAACCATGGCAGCCATCTTAGGTAACAGGTCAAAGTGAAGGGTACCATTAGATTTTTGCCTGCAGTTTTTTAAAAAAAAACTGAACAATTTAAACTGCCATCTTAAATGAGATATTAGCAAACTCATACAATCACTTTTAAAATATAAATATCTACATATTTCTTCATCTGTATTTTAATAAACTCATAGAATCACATCCTAACACTTAGCATTTTGCAATTTAAATTTTGCAATTGTTTTAAAATCATATTGGAAAACTAAAAAAAGAAATAGAAAGATGGATGTATTTTTAGTGGGAAAACGTGTATCGCCACATTAAAAGTAAGAAAGTGCCAAAACACATGTCTCCATAATAAGGTAATTGCAAAGGTCTCTGGACAACTGCTGTGAAAACTCTTTTACAACACACATGCTTGTATATTTATCTTTATTAATGACTGGGTCTTCAGAATAGTTTTAATACACTGATATTTAAACCTTGGAATCTTTAGTTAACTACACCTGCCACTAGAATGTTACTGTTTTTTTTTTCCTTTTTATGAAGCCAATACAGTTCTCCTACATGGAAACTGAACGTTTAATGTTTAATTTGGCAAAATGTCCCGTATGTTAATTTCAGTGATTTACAATGTGACATTTATGTTCAGCATATAGTTCAACTGATTTTTCTACATTATTACCTGTTATCTTAAACTAAAGAAACATCTATTTGTGAGCTGACCATTCACCTTTTCTGCTCTTTATATTTCTGAACAACAAGGCCATATCGGTAAGCTGATTGACTGTGCCCACATCAAAGTTTAAGTCATCCAGAGTTTGATCTTGTAAGTGATATAATGACATTTTTTTACATGTTCTTCCCTTTAGCTATATGCACAAACAGCATGTTTAAAGCATGAATACTAATTTTCTTGAAGGTTTGTTCAAATCATATCTCTTGGTCATATTTCACAACCATATTGAAGTGATAGCGGCATACAGATTATAAACAATAAGCATGGTTTTGTTTATACAAATTCAGCCAATGCTCACATTTTGGCTGTTTGCATCTAAAAGATGGAAAGATGACACCACACTTTTTCGTACTGAGAAGCGTGATCATATTTTCAGTGATGGAAGGATATTCTTGTTTATCTTTGAGAGTATAGATTGTACATTCCAGAGTAGAGGAGGGATTGTGTTTTACTCTGGAGTAAGAAGCATAAACAGACTGGCATTCTGCTGAAACAGAAATCCAGCAAGTTCTGACTGGTTTTCAAACTTGCTTGGAAATGAACTTACTGTACCACAGTTTTTTAGTTACATGTTCTTATACCACTGTATTGCTATAGGCTGATAATAATAATAATAATAATAATAATAATAATAATAATAATAATAATAATAATAATAATAATGTCTATCAGTCCTGCTGACTGGTATGTGTGTTGCAAAGAGCAGACCTTATTTGAAATCAACTACTTGAATTGAAATCTACAGGTTATTCTGCCTCTATGTGACCTATAGTACTAAAATTTGCCAAATGTACTAATTTGATCAATTTTAGCAGGCTAACCACAGTATTACAAATACTGCATATACTAGTAATGCACATTGAGTACGTTGTTACTACAATAGTCACCCACACCTGTGATGTGCAGAAATGGACAAAGGATCTTGTGGTGGCTTTGACAGACTCACTGAGAGCAGAAACTGACCCGAGACTGTCACCGCTACTGGAAGCAGGCTGATCTTCGTGATACAAATTGAACATTTGTGAAACTGCAACAGTCTTAAAATGTTGTAATAACTGTACTGTCTTTTAAAAGAATATAAAGCCAGCAGAAATACTAAACACATTGTTAAAACACACTGTTCAGAAAAAAAAATGTTATACTGTACTCTGCATTAGTCTATGAGAATATTGTAGGATTTTATATTCTTTTGAATACTCTGTGTAACCAGTAGAAAAATATTATTAGTGAATCTGTGTAAGGTCTGAAAAGAGAGCTCCTTGTATCAAAAGGTCAGGCCGACCTGCTGAAAGTTCCAAACCTCCCTTATCAGGCAAAAGCATCTTTTTTAATTAGACTCAAACATTCTGATCCAGTGAGAACAGAATGGTAAACTCTATGGAGCAGAGTTAATATGCCAGAAGCAATCGAACTAGGATAGGTCTGTGGTTCTATTATAGTAAGAAAAAACTAAATTATTTAAATAAATAGAAGACTTTGAGATTTTAAAAAATAAGAAACGTAATATAATAACCTTAGTGAATGCATAAGGATGTTAGTCTGTATCAAAGTATAGCAGTCCTAAGCTTTAATATTCAAGGTTGCATTTGCTGCCAAGCAGGTGCCTAATTAAAATTAACCTCTTGCCTTCTGTGTATACCAGCAGAGTAAAATAACATTACAATTTATAAAAGAGACTGCTATATTGAAGTATCTGAATTAGAAATATGTGTTCTAAAATCATTTAAAGTTAAACTGTTATACAAATAAAATATTTATTGTTGAAAGAACATATTAGTTAAAAAGAAGAGAGTTCAGTACTAACTGACAATGTCAGACTATTGTAATAACTGTACTATTTTTTAAATAATTTAAAACCAGTATAAATACCACTGCAGCAAATTACGAGCAGAACAATGATTTGAACTAAAAAACTGAACAAGTGTTAATGTTAGAAAAAAGTTTGTCTGTGTGCCTTTGTTATTAGAGTGCATATAACCTCTTGGAAGCTGGTCAGACTTAAACATAGGGCCTCCCCTATCTTTAAATTAATGGAGATCTATCACACGCGGAAGCCTGTAACCTTGGCAGAAACAAGCACCTCATTTAATTAACTGAAAATGAGTTCATAGTTTTTAAAACTAAACACAGAGTCACTTAATAATGCGCAGAAAAAGTAACCCTTTCTAGACAGAATTATATTTGCAAAAAAAATTATTTAAAAAAAGCCACAGTGTTGCATTTATTTAAGTTTTACTGCAGTAATAAACAGAGGTATTTATTTACAGGGAAACTGTAGAGTTTAAAAGTGAAAGAATTAAAAGTCTGTCTCAGAAACACAGTAGAATACTGGAAGGGCATTAGACCTTCAGAGATAAGGACTAGTCTTTGAAACCCCAAAGCAGGGTTTGCTATTGACTCTTAAAAGCGGGATTTGTCTTCGCTGTGTATCAATCTTGAATGATAACCAACGGATAGTGCTTTAAGAAAGACAGGAGTATGTACCTCATTATATTATAGAAAATAATGAGAGCTTAGTTATAAAAGATTAGGATGTAAGCTTTTTTCTTATCTGTAGCGATACCGGTCCGAGCTGTCTCTTGGATCTGGCCAAAACATGACTTTATGCGACAAATTTTTCATAGATACCTTCTTCAATTTCAGTATCGCCCATATGGTATTGTAGCAGGGCGGCAGTAAGCCCTGCTGCTTTAAATGTATTTGTTTATGTTTAGAACTGAGTTTCCCCCTCCGCCCCTGTGCAGATTATTGTTTTGTATTTGTTTTGTTTTATGATTTATTATTGTATTTATTGACGGCGTAGCCGTGTGTTTTATTTTATTTAGTAGTGTGGATGGGAAGCCCCATCTACAGCAGTTGAGTTAATAAACTCGTGCAGATTGTGGCCGAGGGGTAATAGAATAATTATCAGCCAGTTAAACCCCTCGGCCACGATATAAAAGTCTGCAGCTCGCTGCACTTGGGGTGGGTGTATTAGGAGCGAGAGTGGAGAGAGCAAGGAGAGAGAAAACAAGCTTTAAAATATACAGGGACAGTGACAGCGACTGCCCAGCCTGACCTGTATTTGTATTTTGTGTTCGTGATTTGTTTTATTTAAAATATTTATTTTGCTCTGTGAGCACAGTGTTTTTGTTTGAATATTCTATTTATTTTTGTTAATAAAAACGGCGTGCCGCGTCTTTATTATTTGGAAACTGCAGTTTGGTGTCAGTATTTTTAAGTTCCTGCTTCTGTCGTGACATCATCGCCCAGCCATCCTGTCACAGGTATTTATAATGGACATTTGTATTGCCTGCATGCAGTACCTTACACTTTTCTATATTAAATGTCATTTGCCATGTGTCTGCCCAGATTCCACGTACTTCTTTTATTGCTCTGAGCACACTCTTAAACTCAGGGGAGGTGTTTAAGGAGGACAGAGATGTTTTGGACTCCTGTAGTGGATTGTTTGTGCAGTGGGCTTGCAATGTATCCAGACAACTTCTAAATAATCAAGAAAATCACACAGACTCATTTAATTGGAAGTTTTAACGAATCAGAGCAAGACCTCGCTACGAAAAGGATATTGCTGCTCTAGAAAGAGTGCAAAGAACAGCAACCAGAATTATCCCGGGTTTAAAAGGCATGTCATATGCAGACAGGCTAAAAGAATTGAATCTATTCAGTCTTGAACAAAGAAGACTATGCGGCAATCTGATTCAAACATTCAAAATTTTAAAAGGTATTGACAATGTCGACCCAGGGGACTTTTTCGACCTGAAAAAAGAAACAAGGATCAAGGGTCACAAATGGAGATTAGATAAAGGAGCATTCAGAACAGAAAATAGGTGGTACTTTTTTACAAAGAGAATTGTGGGATTCTGGAGCCAACTCCTCAGTAATGTTGTTGAAGCTGACACCATGGGATCCTTCAAGAAGCTGCTTGATGAGATTATGGGATCAATAAGCTACTAACAACCAAATGAGCAAGATGGGCCGAATGGCCTCCTCTCGTTTTGTAACCTTTCTTATGTTCTTATGTACTGACAGAGATAACAGGAATGAAGCTTGCCTGGAATAAAGCTCATGTTCCAATTGTTCAAAGATCCTTTTTAAATTCCTTACCAACTGTGCTACTTTTTCCACACAATGCATTCACACATTTTCCATTACTGCCGAGCAACACTTTTATTGACCAGTACAGAAATACCTTTTTTGTCCTGCTGTGTTCCTATTATATCAGAAATGTTCTGTAACAGGTATAATAGTTGCTTTGTTTACCAATAATTCTGTGACATTGCTGCTACCACTACCTTCATTGTGCATTTAAAGAATGCTTTCAGAACCCACAGAGAAAATGTTAGAAAACTTGATTCACATAAGAATATTGTTTATTCTTTTTTTTTTTTTTTTTTTTTTTTTTTATAAATTTAGTCGTTGCCAATTATTTTTATTATTTTTCTCCCAATTTAGAATGACCAATTATTTTTTTAAGCTCAGCTCACCGCTACCACCCCTGCGCTGACTCGGGAGGGCGAAGACGAACACACACTGTCCTCCGAAGCGTGTGCCGTCGGCCAATCACTTTTTTTCACACTGTGGACTTACCATGCAGCCACCCAAAAGATACAGCGTCGGAGGACAACGCAGCTCTTGGGTAGCTTACAGGCAAGCCCGCAGGCGCCCGGCCAGACTACAGGGGTCGCTGGTGCGCGGTGAGCCAAGGACACCCTGGTCGACCTAACCCTCCCTCCCCCAGGCGACGCTCAGCCAATTCTGTGCCGCCCCCTGGGAGCTCCCATCCATGGTTGGTTGTGGAATAGCCTGGACTCGAACTCGCGATGTCCAGGCTATAGAGTGCATCCTGCACTCCACGTGGAGTGCCATTACTGGATGCGCCACTCGGGAGCCCCCTGAATTTTTTTTATTCTTGACTTTTTTGCTTCACTGAGTTTTGGGAAATAACTGATGGGAAATTAAAACAGCATACGTTTTAGGTGGTCCACATTATTGATACATTTTTCATTTTTAAAGACGGCAGCTTGAAATGGAACAAAGCATTAACACCAGCTTTTATTGACTGCAATATATTACAAATGTAATGTACTGTATTTTGACGACTGAATTCCACAGGCTACAACAATGACGTAACACTAATCAAAAATGAGTCTTTACATGTTTACCTTTGCTAGATTTGTAGAAAACTAATGTATTTGCTAATTGAATATTATGCTATAATATGAACCTCTTACTGTAAGTGCTATTCTTGGGTTAAGTTGCAGACTTAACTGATTTCCTATTCAGCAACTGATGTGCTAATTATTTATGAATACAGCCTAAAATGGGAAGTATGCTCCAACAAACATATTTAGAGAATAAGATACAGTTTGTTCAATTACTAGCAAATGTTAATACTGCTTGGATACCCACATTGTATTTATTGAAAAAAACTGCCATGTTTCCTTGCAGTTCATGTTATTATGCAATACATTGACTACCACAATGTCTAAAATGTTAGCATAAATATTTTTCATTCCAGTATTTCACTAGGTTTAAAGTCAATACAAATGTTATTATAGTGTCATATCATACATAAAGTCGGTATATTGTTGTTTGATGTTCTTTTATTTATCTGTAGCTAATTTAAGTATAGACATCTATACATGAAAACTGCCTTTACTAAAAGTTTTACCTTTACAGTATTTATTGTTTTCAACCAATTCCAAATGGCTTAATAGTTGATACTAGAAAAGGTATAAAAATGACTAATTTTAAAAGCATGATATGATAAAAACAACCTTCAATTATGAAAAATTGAATAATGTGACTGAAGCAATACCTTTACACTCCAGTGTTCTATTTTATGATCATTTTTTATCTGAGACATGCACCTCAACTGAATGTTTATTCTTAGTATTTGATACATTATTGTTTTAGTAAGACAAAACTACATCAGAAATATTAAGCTGCACAGACACAATGAATCTCTATCATTTCTAATGTGGTGTATAGAAAGTTTATATAAACAAACTGTGCATGTCCAAGGCCTTGCACAAATCTACACACAGATTTGATAGAATGGATGTCTCTGGAGATTTCCAGTGTATTATTCTCTTCTCCACAGGCCTTTTCACATATGTGTTTAAGTGAACCAACCCAAAGGAACGGTTTGAAAAAGAATGATACAACAAGCTAGATTTTGCCACAAGCAACACACTGGCACTTATTTGCTTTTGCAATGGAGTTATGCCATTGATACCACGGACATGTCCAAGTACTGTGTCCTCACTTATTGTAATCTTACAACATCATAACTTTGTAGTGCCACTACATGCCATTGAAGACTATTTTCTCACTGGACACCATGGCCAGTTGAGCCCCATTGACCCTTGCAAACAAGGTCTACATTGGGTAATTTCTCTAGAGCTAAGCATTTGAAAATTGGCTCTGATTTGCTCCAGACAGCTAAAAATTGTCTTCTTAGCAACCTTCAGGCTGCAGCATGATGGAAATGCAGCTTCATAGCAAAAAAAGTACAGCTGTAGTATTATAAACGTTTGCTGCAGTATAACATGGTAAAACTATATCAAACTGTGATAAAGCATAAGAGGCATGGTATATTGTAAATTCAGACCCTGAAATGACTAATGATTATAACTATGACTAACTATATAGTATTAACTATTAAGGGGATCCATCTACATATGAACATATCATGGGCTGCATTTATCAGTGTAAAAAAAAGTGTGGAAAACAATTCTCCATAAAATGCATTTGACTTTAAAAAGACATTGAAAGCTCTCCAGCTGCAGCATAGTATTCTATCTCTATGTTAAGTGACTTTCCTAAATAACATTTTTCAAAATCCTAATATGTTTAATTAACATTAGTGATTTTTCTCATCCTATTCTTAATCGGTCTTTGCGTATCACTGAGGTAATCCTGCTTCAAAACACATACAACATTGCACATGACATCACAAGTCTTTCAGAATTAAATCCCAACTTTTTTGTTTTTAAATCAACTTTTCTCCAACTTAGTCTCAGCGAATCTGTCTTTGTTTCCAATTAATTAAATATACATGTGTGTTACATCTCTGTTTCCTGCTCTTACATCTCCTGCCCTGGTAATCTACAACTTAAGGCAACTGTTTCCAATAGAAGATGAAGTTACAGGGTGGGGTGCAAGATCTCATACCCTGATATATTAATATATTAGATACATGAATAACATTTTGACTCAAGTAACCCTCATCTTGTGATATCTCTCATAAAATATTGAATAGAGTACATGTTTGTCCTTTACACCTCCATCTCCATATCTCCATATGTCTGGTTTTGATTTTTTTTCATTTTGTTGGGCATCTGTAACAGGGTGAAGTGTTACATGTATGGGTCATCACTCAACAATAGTGAGTCAGACACAGAGCAGTGGGTGTTGACATGCCGCACAGGCACGCAGATTTAATAACACAAGTGCTGACACTAGGGTACCAGCAATGGTGGCCCTAGTTCACATTTAATAAAGAAAATAAAACAAAGCTAAAAATAAAAGTTTGGCACACAAAAATTGTGAGCGCTAGTCCCACTAAAAGGAACGTCCTACTCCAGGAACCTACTACTATACGCTAAGCCTCTCTACACTCGGTTTGGGATCAACACCCCTAAACTGACCTTCTTCTGGGCTCCCAGAGTCCCGGCCTTCTCATGGTGACCCTGGCCTCTTCAAACGGTCTTTTCACAAGGCCTTGGCTGGGCAATGCCTTCACAAGCACCGTCTTGGAGTGGAAAGGTTTTGTGTAGTAGTTCCTGCAGAGAGGAGGCTCTCCTCCTCAATGTAAACAAACAAAAGCTTTCGCTCTGCGCCCATCTGTGTAGCAATTGCTATGCAGTAGCCTCAAGCTGTGGCGCAGATGCTTTTTGAGTTCCACGCAGCCTCCCCGGGTTCTCGTTTATTATATTCCACATAACAAAGTCACAACAATATATATATATATATATATATATATATATATATATATATATTGTAACACAGCAGGGAGGGGGTCAATATCCTCCCTGCAGAAAATATGTGCGTATGCACATTTTGGTTAATTGTTTTATTATTTTGCTAATTGTTTATTGTTTAATTATCACCCGCACCTGATATATATTGTAAATTAATGCCAGGTGCAGGGTATTTAAGACGTGCAGCTTGTCTGTACGGGGCGGCTGAGTAGAAGGAGGCAGATAGTGTGCTCTGTCTCCGAGCAGTCGTTAAGTGCTGTGTGAAACCGGTGTGTTTTGTGTGACAGGTAAACGGCTTAGCCGTCCTGCGAGTGAGTCAGGGATTTACCTGTGTAGATAGCGCTCCAACCGGAGCTAGCTGTTTATTTTTGTTTGTGTTCTGTTTATTAAAAATCGCGCAATCGCGCTTTAAAAACCCCATTTCTGGTGTCCTGGGTCTGCTTTCAAAGGGGCAACGAACGACCGTGAGTGACGGCCGGGTTACAATATATAATATATATGGCACAAGGCAGCCCCAGCCCCACAATCATTACAGTCTATATAAAAATCTCTAAACAGCATTTTATTCACAGTTTCTTGTTCACAGTTTTTTTTGGAAAAGTGGTTATGTATGGTGGTTATGCTTGTTGTGAAAGGTCACCTATGAATCATATTCACATTGCTATTTAGTCAATAATGCAGCCATAAATAAACTTTCACCTTTTCCATGTTTCACTATTGAAATATTACTTCTTATGTGTACATTAATGTATTCCATTAACAACAGGCTTGTTCAATATTCTGTGGATACCACCACTCCATAAAAACACTTTAAACTGGTAGCATTTAATTCTGAACCTGGAGATGGATTTCTTAAACCCTAATTAGATTAATGATTTGGCCATTACAGTGACCATTAGTGTCAGATTGAATGGCTTACTCATTTAGATCTTTCAAAAACATCAACCAACAATGCATAGAAAATAATGACGAGGATTAGAAAAAAGGGGGAAAAAATGTTTAATCAAATGTTAATTACACTGAAGCGATTATTTTCTTACCACTCTCCTTACCACATAGTCCCATCTGGAATGCATTCTCATTAACAATTATATCTTATTTTATTAATTTTTTTTTCATAAATTTAATTTTAGAAAAAATAATAAGCTGATTATAATTGGCCAGTTTCAATGATTAGCTTATTATTCCGGACTTTTAATTCCGGACTTTGGTCCGGCATTAAAGTTTGGCTGAATTGCTTCTAAGGATCATAGGGGGTACGCAGGATGACTCAGAAATGCTAAAATAAAAATGAAAGTAAAAGAAAGTAAATAACAGTATTGTATAACTATCTCTAAACCACTGTGCATACATATTTCATTTTTGTTTAGCAGCTCAAAGGTTAGTATAGTCGGGTTTCAAAATTATCATCCACCTGTACGTACGTGTGATTTTGATTAAGCGGAGTTCCACTTTGATTAGGGTGGGCGAAGCTGGCGTCTGTTGGTTCTACCTATGGAGAGCACTATAGACTGCTCATGAACTGCACTTTTCTACTTGTCATATAATTGAATACTAATCAGTGAAGCACAATCCTTTTGCATTTTTTAGAAGTATAAATGCTCCGTTAAACATTAATAATAAAAATCACAATACTCATACTTGGACGGTTTTTGGTTTATTTTTTAATAACAATAGCAGCTGGTTGAATTTATTTTCAGTGTTTGATGCAAAACTTTTGGCCATAGCTGTACATTCAGATCATTTTTATGCTGGCTTTAATACAAAGTTTATCATTGTTAGTTATTATAGTTTTAGAGATCAATGTATTTGATATTTTAAACATTTAAAATGGCACAAAGATGGGAAGTAACTGGGAACATTTACAGTGCAGACTATTTTGGATTATTTATATTTTTTCTGAATAGAACTTGAATGCATGTGTTTTTCAAAGAGATTCACAAATACTGTCTTTTGATTCTGTGCATCCAAAGACCTGGAATGAAAGGTTTTAAGAACTACGCCTACTGTTTGGTATTATGTCCTAAGCCAGCAGTTTGTCAGTTCCAAACTGTTGTAACATAGGATAGGAGTTGGCAATGCACTTTAAATGCTATTTGAATCTGAATATTGCAAAGGATAATTAGGAATAAAAGGAAGTAGTTCATGTTTAATTTCAATTATAATTGGTTTATCCTTTGACATATACTCCAGAGTAATATCTTTTGCCTTTTCTAACGGAAATCTAAAACTTGAAAAACTCTTTTCAAATTTAAAAGTATCACACAAAAAAGCATCACTGGTCTATAATCTCTGTTAAATCTCTTTAAGAAATTGGCCTTATATGAGAAAAGAGGCTTTTTTTTGTAGTGTTTATATGAGGTTTTGGTTGGCCCACAAGTACTATCTAAACTGGGCCTCAATCCAACCTTGCCATTAAGATTTCCTCAATTGAAATGCCTTTTGATTTCCTTTTCAACTCCTGAGACCTGCAAAGTGTAATTTATGCAAATTAGACACATTTACCTCTATTAGTTTAATGATTTAATTAGAAAATCACTTCCAGGAATTTAAGAGAAATATAAAATACTGATAAACATCTCACTTTCTATCTTTGAGGCTGTTCCTCTAGGATATATTCACACATCCCTGTTCATGGTTCAACTGATGGACTACTGGAAAACATAGCATTTTTAAAGGTTTGTGGTTATTAAAAAAATGCAAACAGAGGTTTCATGATCATGTACAGTATGGGGGAAATGGGTTTATTAAATAAAGATATATTCATGAATGCAGCCTATATTTCAGAAAATGTGTTACTACAGTCGGCGCTGCTTTCGGAATGCCTCGGGAGAAGAATAAATATCCCGAATAAGTGGCTGTCCCAACTAATCGAGAGGCATTTGAGACAACCTTAGGAACACTTTTTTTGTTTCTAAATGAAAAGAAATGTTAAATTTGTAATTAAAAATGAGTCATTTCTTTTAAATTTCTAAACAAAATTAATCACTGTTTTTTTATTTCTATGTCTTATCACAAGGCCAGGCACCTGCGATGTTGACCCGACAACTTTCTTTGCAACAGCAGCTTGAGAAACCACAGGAGACTCCAGCACCTTCAAGAATTCGATGTGGTTTATGCAATTTACGCAAGTCACAGCGTAATCACGTACTCACTGCACTGTGTTACGTGACCTGTCTTGCTCTGAAAAACAATCTCTGTTTATCATTTGAAAATACTGTATCCCAATTAAATGAAGTGACGTCTCAATTAAACAACATAAATAGCATTAAGAAGAACCGTTAAGAACATTTATGCAGAAATCCGGAATATCAGTATCCCGAGGGGTCACAGACCAAGTGCCACTCCTGCCAATTTGGTGGGTAGTTTGTTACAGTATGCCTAGGGCAGAGCGAGTGATACTCGTGATGAAGACAGTAGCACCGCCACTGTCAATAATACTGCTGGCGAGAGAGATAACGTCAACGATGGAGACCCGGACAGCCCTGAAAATGAGGGCCAAGAGTTTGAGAGACCTGAACCCACATATAGGCCTACCCCTTCTGTCAGCATCGATACACACAACACTCCCACTACCAGTAATATCATAATATAAATTAAATAATAGTAAAAAAAAAAAAGTTTCCGAACCGTACTTAAAGCTACAGGTAAACAATGTATAGTATCCTATGTGTGCTCATATACATAATGACCCCTGCTGTTTTCCGTGTTGAATATCATAGTACCGTAATAATATAGTGTAGGCTAGAATATAATATTCCTGCTGCGTTAAATGTTACTATAAGAAATATATATATATATTCACTGTTCCCAGTTTGTAAGCATTCCTACGATTGCCATGCGCACAGTTTATTTGAGATGTTCAGGTGGTGATGTTTTCTTAAGACAGACAGTACTACTATGTTTATACTGTTTTAAAAGAACAATTTGTAATTTTGTTTTGAAAGCCCAATAATAACATTGTTTACAGAATTGTTATTATTGGGCTTTCAAAACACTCCTGATGGGAAATATGTTTGCCTTATCAGGATGATGTCCCAGTACACGGTTTATGTAAGAACATCCTCCTAAGGTGAAAAAAAAAATGTATACCATAAACAATCATTCAATATTCTTTTATACCACAAGTATATGTTTTTAAAAAAATAACAATCAAATGTGTATATTTTTTATATTAAATCAACTATGCTTTGACGCAGATTCATTTTGTTCCCTGTTTATGGCCTCTTCTCAACCGTTTTTTAGATCGAACCTTAAGCTCAGCCTGTCAATTTTCAGCCTCTCTGTTGTTTCCTACTGTTACGGTGTTAATAAAGGAGCTACAGGCTGTTGGGTGTCAAACGTAGGCAGATTGGTAACTGGCTTTTCTTGACTAAACTCGTTCTTAAGGAAATTGGGGTTGAAATGAAAACACCAATAGAAATCTGAAATTATTTCAGGCATTTTAAAGTTGTAAAAAAGTTGTATAAAACACGTCTTGGTGGCAGTTTGTTTGAACTATTGAAGTGCAGCTCTGTCCTGAAGTTCAGCAGCACACCACTGAATTAGAATGCAAGCAAATATGCATTCGAAACTAGTCCCAGTAAACATGTTACCACACATGTTATCCCACTCAAGTGGAACAACAAAAATGTATCCCACGCCAGATATACCTGTGCTTGTGGTACAAATATATCTCTGTAGCATATTGGGGCTTAAAGCACCTCTTTTGACTGACAGGTGAAAGCTGCTATTGGAGTCAGTACAGTCCCCACTCGTCCCCTCAAAAGAAATACAGTACATTGATTGCCTTGGGTACAGGATCTCAAATTAACTACATATGTTGGGTGTTAAAAAGAAAACATTTTTATTTTCCTAAAGCCACTTTCATGTTCTACATATAAAACATAGTCCATGCTACTATCTTCACTTACAACAGCACTTTTGTCTGTGTAAGTGGGATTTCAAACTTAAACTCAGAGGAACTCATGACAAAATTCCCACAATGTGAGAGACAAACATTTTAACTGTTTGAACTAAGTGTAACAAAGGAGCGAAAACCAAATCCAATTACCAAATGAACAATCAATTCAATCTCGTTATGGAATAAGTAAAACAAAGCATCAATCACTTACAATAGGACCTTGGTTTTATGTCTTATCCAAAGGATTATTATAATTTAATTTAAATAACTACTTCAATGGAAGGTGATTTTAGCCAAAATATACAATATACAACATACACATAGTGTGGACAAAATATTGACTTACACCCCTATTCAGTGCTTTCAGATGCTGTTAATGTTACCACACCCTATTAAGCTACAGTATCTAACCAAGTACAGTTTCTCTTTATTAAAATATGAACATGTTTTTTGTTGTGTGTTTTTGAATTACATTAACTGCATATGAAACACATACAATACAAAAGAGTGCCCTATTGGAATGTTGTCCTTTCATTTGTTAAGAGTTTATTGAGCTAGTTGCACTATACAGAAAGTCCCATATGCTTTGTATTACTAATTACTGTAGATGTTGGAAGACACTGATATAGACAGTGTGTACTTAAAGCTGAAACTAATTAAGGTAAGTCTAATATCAATAAAAACACGTTATTATAATAACTGTTACAACATAGTATGAGGTGTCATCTAACCCTTTGAGGGATTTAATGAATCATTAACAGAGACAAGTAAAGCATTTTAATCAAACTAGAACACACACCTCAGATGGTGTTTGCTCTAGAGTTACCATTATTGCAAGAGTAAGCCACGTTTTTCTGAAACTACGCACCCACCTATAAAGCTCCAAAACAATGAAGATGCCAAAGCACGTGGTGAATGTAATTACTTCTGGACTGTAATGAATAAGGTGCTTGGGAGAAACTAAATAAGTAATCACCCTTTCATTCCCCTAAAGTTTTTATTTAACCATTTTTGTGTTTCTATATATTTTTTGTAACAATTATAATGGTCCTGTATTTCTATAGGGTATAGCCTCATTATTTATTCTCTCATTATTAGAGGTATCCATGTTATTTATTAATGCATCAATTTGTTTTAGTTTCCTTATACAGTAACTCACAAAGCCAAGGAGCTTGTGATTCCATACACAGCAACACTTTCTGGAGGGGAAGGGCTAGTGTATCGGGTGTAATCCATACTATACTACGGTTTTCAGATCAGTGGCCGATGGTGGAGGTGAAAGAACTGTGGTAAATCCCCTTCTCTCATTGTTCCTGGAGACAACTGCTAAGTCCATCACCATGGTAACAGACCCATTGGCATTCCTTATCAAGAGCTAAAAAAAATTGAAGCACCGCTTGTCTGTAGACCAGCCTGACCGGCAGCATGAAGTTTGGGTCACAAAACCTTTTTAATGTATAACGTCAGCTATCAAACACATTGCTGTGTTAAACCATCATATCAGGTGTTCAAATACTTGGCTAAATGATGCAATATCTGTGTAAACCCTAAAATCCACTGTAAGCAGCTGATTGGATTTCAGGGATTTTTTTAAATACATTTTTGGATTAATAGTTCTTTCACAGTAAAGTATAATCTCTTTTCTATCACTATTATACATTCTATAGTACTACAATGTCAATAATAGAGGCGTCATTTATAAACACGTTTGATAAATGCAGGTCCGGCGTTATGGGCGGGCCTTAGGGAGCCTGGCCCATCCAGTTTAGGTCCAGTGCCCCCCCCCCCCCCAGTTTCAGATTCTAAATTGATTCAGTAGCGTCAGCTTCCAGTTCTAGCGGTGGATGCCTGCTGAAATGTTTCAGCACCAACTGTGAATCAAATTTAAAATCAATCCGCGCAAGTGCTTGCTTTTTCTTTTTGACTTGCTGTATTTTTAAGCGTAGTTCACTATTGGACAGTAAATACTAAACAAAAACAAAGTTGGTCCAAATTAATTTTATTATCCACCAAAACCAGCCAATCAATACTTTGCATCGACGAAAGCAACCAATCCTGTACCTGCAACTGCGGCAAGCCAATCACAGTCTGTCATCTCGACTGGAGCACAGACACAGCATCTTTCAACAAAAACAAAGCAAGACGCGGACAGTTCAGTGATATTGCTCCATTCATATGTAGATTCAGGACAGAATCTACACTCAGCGGAAAGGTACCTGATGAATCAGTACAAGTTCAAGGTAAATTTAGGTTTTAAGGTGTTTATTTTAAAGAAAACAATGGTAAAATAATTTTCTAATAGCGATAGTACCCTCTCGATGATGGCTCTACCGTATGATAGTTGACCTTGACTTTCGTTAGCGCCCTCGCCTTCGGCTCAGGACATATAAATCATGTCGTGGTCAACTATCACATCTATGAGAAATCATTAATCAAATTAAAGTAAAGCAAAGCATAATAATAATAATAATAATTGAAAAATGTCTTGTTGCTTTGGAAACCCCTTCGTAGGCCCACCTTATCGGATTGTTTACTAGAGCGTATGCTTTTTATATTCAGTATTGAATAGTTAGTTGAAAGTAAGCACTATATGTGCATTTGTTACTTTACAGTAATGTGGAGTGTGTGGGAAGCTGTTTATTGCAATATCTGTAGAGGCCCTGCTCACTGTATGGTTGTATTCGTTTCAAGTATTGTTGTTCAGACACCCCTTTGTTGCTAATGTGGTAATAATAATAATTTAAAATAAAAAAAAAAAAACTTTTACGAGCTGTGTGGATAATTCATAATATTGGGATGTCATGTGATTTTTAATGTATTTATTTGTTTATTTTCATCACAGTGAAGTATAGTAGTAGAGAATACGAGCTAATAGATTTGTCTTTTCCAAAATGAGCCTGTCCTAAATAAGTGGATGCCCCCCCACAGCGTTCATGCTGCCTCCGGGCCTGGATAAATGAATGATTGTGTGTCTACAAGTGGTTTATAGACTTTTCATAATGGATAATGCTGAAATGGTTTTAAAAGAGAAATACACTGTACACAGTTAAGATTAACAAAGCAACCTAATACTAGCAGTGTATTAACTCTATTCCTATTCCAATAACCCCTAACCCTAACCCTAACCATTCCTGATATTTTTTTTCCCCACCAGGGTCAGTAGGGTAAAATGATATGGAACCCACTTCTAAAGCTGCTCAATAACTATTTAAGATTCAGTACAGAAATGCATGGACACAAAGCATCTTTCATTTTAACTGTAGGTAGTTGGAACATTAGCAAAAGACTTCAGAAGGTAAGGGTAAGAGGTAGCTTTTAATTACAATGTCTATGATGGCATTTTGCTACAGTGAGAGGATATGTTTTCTTTGATAACTTAGTGAATATATTTTAAATAACATATTACATGATATCACAATGACTGTGTGATTGCTGGCTTGTGAATTTAAGAATTATTTTGTTATCAATTCCAATTTAATTATTTATATTTTTGTGACAGAAGCTGGCTCTTTTATTGTCCAAATGATCTCATCCTCTGTATATATATATATATATATATATATATATATATATATATATATATATATATTCAGTTTTCTCCTGCTTTGGTAAGTACATTCCACACAATGCTGCTTTTCTGGATGCTTGGATGCCATGTTTTAAAACAACAACAACAACAACAGCAGAATACGGCCAATAGATGTTGCAAAGACTCCTGCAGCATGAAGCACATTTAACATTAATAACTGTATTCAAACTGAGACATTTATTATTATTATTATTATTATTATTATTATTATTATTATTATTATTATTAATAATAATAATAATAATAATAATAATAATAATAATAATAATAATAATTCTTTTTTTTAAATTACTGTATTATTATTATTTTTATTATTATTGTTGTTTGTTCCTCCCAAAACTTTAAACTGCTCCTGTTCGCACGCGGTGTAACCAATCAACATGACACTTGGCAGGTATCCTTCCGTGTCGATTACTGTTCAGATGCAAAAAAAATTGTGCTCCTGCGTCAACCAAGATGGCGGCCTGACTATATAGAATAGCTCCACATCGGACTGCTTGGGTGTAACAGGGCCCGAAAGAAACCACCCAAGCAGTCTGGAATGCCTAGTAATGTCCTCTGCATATAGTTTCCATTTTACAATTTGCTTTCGAGTTTGATGCTTGTAAAATACAATGTTAGTTATTAATAGTGTCTTTATTAATTTGCATGTAGTATATTTATTGCAGTATACATATCTAATCACATGCATGCTATGTTTCAGGTTACACTAAAACAAGACAACGAATCAACAGAACTGGCTGTCTCAAAACCATGGCTCCAAGGAACGCTTGCTAAGTGTCAACAGAAAGGACCAAGCCTGGTAAAAAATCCTGTAATGCGAGCATTAAGATATAAGTGAAAGTAATTTTAGTAAGTGTAAGTGATTTAATCTAATACAACTAATATATTATTTTTTAGTGTATGCCATCAACAAGCTGAGAATTAAGGATTCAGACTTCAATAAAGCCATTAACTTCAAGCCCACACTTCCAAAAGGGTAGTTCTGATGAATCGTGTTAAGTAAATGACTGGAGCTTGTCAAATTGCATTGAGGATAAGTCCAAATGTAACAAATCTAATGTTTTCTATTTATTTTAGGTATTCCATATTTAGGTTCATATACAGTGCACAGTGTATACGTTTATAAGAACTAAGAATCAACCGCATATAGTGATCAAAACCACTGGGACAAAATCATTCCTATACTAACCATGCTAAAATACTCCGCTTGTAAGAATCAAGCAATCCGCTTATGAGAATCATTTAGGGGCAAACTGACTGCATGTAATACAGTACTGTATCACGTGCAATGATGTGTACTGCCGATAAAGCTGTTTTTGAATTTGATCACATCTTGCACGATTAGGCACGTATGCAGCGTGTATACAGTATAATCCCTGGCCCGCAGCAACTTCCAGTAGAAGAAAAGCAAGTTGTGCAGTTTTTATGTGCAGGTGACATGGCAGGTGTGTTTTGTTTGTTCTGTTCTCTTATTGAAAATGTGTTTTAATAAAGTGAATACACATTCATTGAATACATACTGAGTACAGCAGCGTTACTGGGTGATATGCATGTAGAGGGAGGGGAATTGTGTAGCGGCACGGTGAGGAGGGGGGTGGGGAATTGCAGAGTTTTTCATCTCCGCTTAGTGAAAAACTGTGAGAAAAACTCTGAAAAACTAGGCACGGCAGTTAAACTAGGCACCCTCACGAGACGATTGCTTCTCAAGTATACTGTAGTAAAATAGGATTCTGCAGCCTTGAGTAAACATAATCGTGATCATGTAACAAGCTGCTTACCCATGAGGACTTGTTTTGATTGTTTTGATGCATTGTCCTCAGTGATTGAGCACCATTGACATTTGTATACTGTATTTAAACTGCTGATGCGCGGAGGAGCTTCTGCTAATTGTAATCATATCGGTCTGCTGTTAAGAATCAGTCAATGATTCTTATAAACGGAGTGCATTGTATTTTATTAAGACATATACATTGTATCTTTCTCCTGCTATTTCAAGTATGTGAATGTTATTTTGTTGTGATACCTTATCATTTTCAAATTATTAGCTTAGTTTACAATGTTTAGTGAATGGGAACCAATGTACAGCTGTTGTACTTGACATTGCTTTCTATTCAGTATTTTATGTATTCTGATTGTCTATTAAAGTTAGTTTAAGGGGGCTAATGATGGTATGGGATCTAAGTATCTGCCATTGAGCCAATTAAAATAGGACTCTTATTGTCACGCCCATTTTCCAAAGCGACCCGCCCCCATTCATTTTTTCAATACTTTTTTTCAATACTTACAAATCAGAAACAATGTTCTTCTTATACACAATGAAACCAATCAAGTATTACAGATGTATTATTTGCTTAATGATTATTTGTAATAAAATAACATTTTAAAAAGTATTTTGCCATGGTGCTGCATCAATGATTTCACAGAGGTCAATTAGCGCGTACTCTCAAATAAACGCTCTTACCCAAATAACCACCCTGGTAAAAAGAAAATACGGTATGTGATTATTTATATCACATTTCTTTCACAATCTAATCGGAAATCTATATACCAGTATATAGACTTTTCCAAAGCAAACTTTTCATGACTACTTTCTTGACTTGGCATAAGATGTGAGATGCAGTTTAGAATGACGATTTTCATGAAACAGACTATTGTATATTGAGTCAATATTTTTTTAAGATAAGTTATTGTGGCAAGGTTGGGGAATGGAGAGAAGTGTGTGTGTGTGTGTGCACGAGTGTGAGTGATGGTTGGCAGGGAAAAAGAGATCCTGCCTTAATGAGTCCTTGTCTGGAATGTGGCTGAGGCATAAATTGGGTAATTGGTAATCAATTAAGCCTCAGCCACATGGCATAAAAGAAGGCCTTTGTTCGCTGTGTGCTGTGTGCTGTGTGCTGTGTGCTGTGTGCTGTGTGCTGTGTGCTGTGTGCTGTGTGCTGTGTGCTGTGTGCTGTGTGCTGTGTGCTGTGTGCTGTGTGCTGTGTGCTGTGTGCTGTGTGCTGACCGCTGACCGCTGACCGCTGACCAGTGAAGGCTTTGCCCAGCCTGGTTAAATTAAAAAGAATTGTGTTGGAAAACGGCTTACCCGTCCCAACCCTTCAGTTAAGGAGCTTGTGTTTTTCATCTAGAGCTCCAATTGGAGATAGGCTTGTGTTTTGTTTTGTTTATTTTCGTTTAATAAAAGCGTGATACACGCTGAAACGTACAGTTCTTGTGTCTGGGTCACTAACTGAAGGATGCAAACCAGCCTGGGCTGGGATGCTTTGCCACAGTTATGAAGATATACTGTGAAAATAAAATGCTTTCCCTATGAGTGCATTGTAAAGCCTGGTTCAAAGGTGTGTGTGCTGCTTTTTCCAGGAGATTGCTTTTACTCTACAGATGTCCTTCCCCCCCCCCCCCCCCCCCCCCCAATACATTGCCTTTGTCCTGTGGTGCCCTCACTTGTTTCTGCATGATGACTATAAAATACTTGATAAGAATATTCTTGATTTATAATGGTTTTTAGTATTTTATATGTTGCCTAAAGCTACAGCTTTTATCATTGCAGCACTCCTACATAGTTAGAACGTTCACCTGTAATTCTCGTCTGCAGTTCCAGGGGAGAACAGCTACTGTATTAAAATGCCTTTTAGGCATTCAGTAGCATTTCAAACGGAAACTAGGACCGGAACAGTGTCTCTGATTGTTACATGGATTGCTTTGCAAGCCAGCCTGTTTCTGTACAGCTGTTACATGACTTTCTTAACACTAGTCAAGGGAGCTTACAAAAGGCTTTGAAGAAAAGGTGAGCCGATATGAACTGCTTCAATTATGGGTTTGTGCAGCTTGCGGTGGTGTGCAATATGTAAGGCCACGATGTTTCCATTAGCGCAGCCTCTGTTGCAGGAAGGAGTGTATTGGGTGTGGAAATAAAAAGAGCAAAGTTTTCACAGGATCTTGTGCTCTGTGTAGAAAGAGTTCATGATAACACTGAATTAGTCATACTTACCATCTTTAATTTTACAGCTAGCTGATGTTATTTACTGTAAGTTAATTTCAATCAGTCTGGGTATCCTTAAAAAAATCAATACGATGTAATTGTAAAATTCAAATCAATTGGTAATAAAATAAGAAGATTACTGTGCCATTCCAATTTTCTGTTAGATTTTGCCATTGTCAAGTCCGGATGAAAAGGGCTCAATATTTGGGTATTACAGGACTTGTTATGGCTGCAGAAACCTTAATGGATTTATATGAGAAATAATGTACCCTTATAATGAAAAGATGATCATGACATATTCAGCCAATTACATGTAATGAACAAAGCACAGAAGCGAAAGCCTTTACTGCATAAACACCATGGGAAATTATCCTTACTAACATTTTGTTAGCTTCACCAAGAGAAATAGAATTAGTGCAAAAGGGTTTATAGACTTATCAATAGATACAATAATAGAGAAACTTGAACCATAGCAACAGCACTCTACAGTAGCTAAAAATAATATGTACAATACAAGTTTGGAAACGGCAGGGCTCTAAGCTCATGAAAAAAATGCCATACAAGCCCTGGTTCGATAATGTGCAATAGTGAAAAAAAAATAATAATAATTAATCAAAAAACAATTATAAACGTACGTGCCATTTCACATATCGTTACACTGATACAATGCATGACATTTACATGAGGGTAAATGTATTTGAACTGACACAAAAAATAAGACACAGCCACAATGATCATGAAAAACACATTACAGCTGCTGTCCAATCAATATTTTCTTTTATTTCATCTCTTACAAAACCATGACAAACATGGATTGTTTAATGAGCATAATGCATTGGTCCATGCTTGATTTAATTTAATTTTATTTACTGATGTATATTGAGTATGCTTGTTATTTTAAAAACGCAGGTACTTTTTATATAGAAGTGTATGCTAGAACAGAATTAACTTTAATGGAAAGTATTAAGCTCAAATACTGTATATGCTGTTTTTCCCATATAACAAATTCTAAATCCGTGTTGCCTAGCTGATACAAATGATACAAAAAAAAGCTATCAAGCACCAAATGATTATTTTCTATAAATGTTACATTGTCAGATGCAAACAGCTGTTGATAAATATAAAAAAGGGATTTTTGAAACACATTGTTTAATATACAGGAGTATGTCATAAGGAGCCAGTGGTTAAAGTGAGGGGGGACCCAGACACAGCCCCCCCAGCTAAGAAAATTGCTAAGATGAGCCCCCTAGATATATTGAACAAGGGCCAAGGGGACACAATATAAGCTAACACAATATTATAGGATCTTTCAAAGTTTGTGGAGGATCTACAATGAGAAGCATACGATTATAGATGAAAACTGTACAGTTACATTGCCACTGTGTGGGATAATCTTAACAACTGCTATTTTAATAAGACAGGGCACAAGTAACAGACCGCCACCAAATCGTACCATACAACTTTCTTCTCCATACCTTATATAAACAATAAAAAAGGATGGATTCCTAGATTACTCCGCAAATATAAAAACTTTCAGAAAGAATAAACATCCCTGGTTATTCCCAGGTGAAGAACTTAGGGTCGTCTACGTGAGGGGAGACACACTAAATAATATATTAGTAAGAGCAAGACTTCCAAGAGATTCTCCTAACCTATTACAACATGAAATATAATAAAATATAGGTTATAATAACATATAGGCTATTGGGCTATACATTGATTCGACACTGTTCATAGATAACACTTTATATTAAGGTGCTGCTTATTGATGTTTTATAAATAATTTTTAAATATATAATAGATGCTTAGCACTAGAAGGACCGGAGATATACTCATACCTAGAAGACATGCAGCAGACTTTCTGACGACTGTATTCAAAACACTGTAAATAGTATAACGAACGGAGAAACAGTCAGATGAAATAGTTGTTTTTTTTATTGAGTACGTAACATAAACATCTGAAAAACTGAAGCATATTATATAGCTGAACACAAAGGTTTATTCACAAACAACAGATTAAAAAAAATATTGAAATTGCTAAATATAACTTTTAAGGTAAAGATATCCATCATAATATAAAATTGACAACAGAAATGTGACAACTGACAGTATCACTCCAGAATATTCCAGCAAGACAGTTTTAATATATATATATAACTGAGGAGCTTTACTCTGATTCAGTCAAAGCTCCTTCAATTGTATTTATTTTACTAGAACAAGACTGCACTAAAACTATTTGGGGTTTTAATGCTAGTTTAATGCTAATTTAATTTTTTAATAAAGAACAGGGAAAGAAAACTTTGATCCTGGGCTTCTATTTAAAGCCCCACATAACTGCATCTTACTCTGGAAGGAACCACTGATATGCAGCCTTTAGTCTCAATCACAGCAGCTCCTGGGAGAGTAAGCACTAATAAGGTGCTAGAGATATAGAGAGAAAGCTTCTCAGTTGAGCATTCTCTCACCCAGCAGTAATAATCTGTTCTTGAATCCAAGCACACCCTTTCAGAGCTTGTCCTTCTCCGTTTCTAAACTTAATATAGGTACCACGCAATACCTGAGGACAGGGCCCTATCTCCTAGGAAGGCAATCAAGTTGCTTGCCCTCGTTTTCAGGGTCTAGCATGAATTCAGGACCCCTGTCTGTCTGTCCAATCCCTGCAAGTGAGTGCTTGCATTTTAATCCTGTCTGAGAGAATAGAGGAGAAAAAAAATGAATTTATTAACTGTGAATACCATGTTGTTCCTATTTTAATAAATGACACTATTTCAGTTCATAATGAAAAAATAAATAAAATAAAAATAGGACAGATTTTATTAAAAGAAACATATATGAAGCCAATGGAGAGACCATTTTTAAATACAAAAATTAGGAAGTGGATTAGTCTAATATTAACCTCAAAGGGTATGATGGCATAAAATTATCAGTGGCAATTTACTTCTTTAATTGAATCTAAAATGTGAGTGTAAGGCCATTCTAAAGGGAGCCCTGCTATCTTGATAAGGGAAACTAATGAGATGGCCTTTGCAATGCCGGTCACATACCAGCCACAGTGACAAGGACCTCTATCAAAAAATAAAGCAGAAGATAAATGAGATTTTTCTAATATCCATTTCACCCATTGTTCATGAGTGTCATGAGATACCACTTCTATTTATCCTGGTGGCAAGGAGACAAGATATGAGTTTCAGAGCAAGCTTAGGAAAAACTGGCTGTCGCTTACAAAACAAAAAATATTTTTTATTTATAAATTCAACAGGATTCTTGTTAGGAGAACATTTCAGAGCAGCACCATATTGTTTTTACTACAATAAAAGAGATTTATTTTTTGTATGTATTAAAAAAGTTTCTAAATTATAAATGTTTTCAACACAAAAGATTATGTGATAACACAGGTAATACACAGGTATTGTATTCAATGGTTTCAAAATATACTGTTTAAAATGAAACACTGCAGGGCATTTTATTTAAATAGTTGAAGCAGAGCTCCTTAGCCCAAGTGTCACATGGTAAACAATGACTAACTGTAATTAAAAAATATTCCTTTACTCAGATTTAATTAACCAGGGAGGATTCATAGAGCTTTGGACAATGAAGTGGTATTAAATGGGTCATGCTGTATTTCCAGGGGCACTTTTTTAGTTTACAAAATAATAAATAACTCAATATACTTACAAATGTTGTTCATATGTGTTATTGGTTAGTTACAAAATAGCAACATATTTATTTACTAATAAATAAATAAAAATAGGTCACCTAACTATTTACAGAACATTTCAGATGCCTGTTAAGTAAAATTAATCTAGCTGTCAAGAATTAATAAACAAATAACAAAAACGTGCCCCAAAAAATAAAACATGATCAATAATGCTATCTGTGTGTGTTTACATTAGCTCGGGCAGTATGGATAAGCAGAATAATGCATGGAAGGCATTTCACACATTTACCCTGTAAAAGTGGAGGAATGTCTGTCAAACAGCTGAAAAGGTGAACATTGAACAGACAAGAGACTCAAGTCACCAGTAATGCAGTTCATCAAGAATGAAAGAGGATTAGTATTCAAGAAGGCTGAGTTTATTAGAATGCTCCGTTTAAAGAAATTGCTGTTAAAAGCTTTACAGATCACAGTTTTATGATCTCGACCGCAAAATTGGTGTCCGTGCTGGAGAGTCATATGGCTTTAAAAAGGTCACTTGAATAATCATACAGATTCAGGTAGCTAAACACCATTACTGCTAAATAGGAGTAAACATACATAAAACGTCAGGAATGCTGCCTGAAAATGAAATAGCTACTCTGAGAATGCAAACACAATTCTACAAAATCATATAGTTTTGCATTTATGAGCTTGAATACACAAAATAACAAATGGTCAAAAGTAACTTAAATAGCACTAAAAGCTTTAAAACAGTCATGAGGATGGCAGTATACAACACATCATCCCTCAGCCACCTTCATTCATGGAATAAGGAGTACATAGCACTGTGTGAACGTGTAGAGATATCCTCCATAAATATTTTCTTCCCTGCATATGAACATAAGCACTGCATAGTCACACCCAGTGCAATAGCACAGTGCCATTAACATATCAAAATGTGCAGCTGATTCTATCTCGGGACTCTTGCCTAGTATTTTTTGTTACTTGTAAGATATGTTAATGTATGCAGCAGAAGGCAATTTAAATAAATATCTGTCATGTAGAGTTAAAACTGTCTCTCCAGTGTTAATTATGGAGCTCTCAGGAAGGCAAAGGGAGGGAGAAATATCTCACAAGCCCAGGGAGCCAAGTGACAGCTCTGTACGTCTGCCAGCAAAGCAGTTTGACATCACAAGGTCCCACTTCCTCTCTTTCTGAATTTGCATGAGAATTACTTAGAATAGTTCATTTCAAGAGGTTTAATTGAAAATTAATTTGTTTTTAGTGTGTTTTCTTTCGTTCTTTCTTTTTTTTTTTTTAAACACTTGGAATAGAACCACTTCAGCCTCAATTATTACTTTGGTTGCAAATCAAGTTTACATTCTGTACTTCTGTGGAGTTTTTGATGGAAATTAAACTATTCTCTTTTAATTCTAGGGCTATCATATAAATGTCCAATAGTGCGGCACAAAAACACTGACTACTACAAACATGGCCAGAGATAATTAACATAGCCACCCTGTTCTTCCCTGTAAGGCTGTCTCTCAAACAGAACAAGGCTCCAGACAAATGTTTTGCCTTAGGAGCCAATGGCTCCTAGGCCAAGAATTGAGGGCGCCAAATTCAATTGTTGGGCACCACTTTAAGAGCAAGTTGGTTGCTTCCATATTCAACTGCTTAAACTAAAAGAAAAACATTAAAATGATACTGTGGCTAAGTGGTTGCAATGCGCAGGTGTGGTGACGTCATGGACCAGGAAGAAGTGCAAAAACAAAAGTACGGGCTAAACTGCTGTAGCAGTACTTTTATTAAATAATAACAAATAAAAGGTTTACACAAAAACACAAAACAAAAGGCACGTTGGCCAAACAAACAAACAATAACAATAAGAAATAGTGCCTTTTTAATAACAAGTGCCTTTTTGTATCTTTTTCTGGTAACATTCCTTTTTTGCTCTTTTTTTATGTCGTCGCCAATGGTTTTTACCCTGGTTTTCTCCCCAATTTGGAATGCCCAATTATTGTTTTTATCCCAGTTCACCTCTGCAACCCCCCCGACAACACGGGAAACGTGTTCCTGCCAATCCATCATTTTTCGCACTCGGATTCACAGCGAAGCCACCAGACCTATAGTGCAGGAGGACAACACAGATCTGAATGGCTCCACTGCAGACCCGCAGGCGTGCTATCAGCCACAGGAGTCGCTGGATGAACCGTGGATTCCCCTGCTGACCTATCCCTCCCTACCCGGATGCAAATTGTGCGCCGCTTCTATGAACCCCCGGTCACGTTCGGCAATAACATAGCCTGGATTCGAATCTGCGATCTCCAGAATATAGGGCGCATCCTGCAGTCCTTTACTGGATGCTCCACTCGGGAGCCACGTTTTTTGCTCTTAATTCTCATAAATCTCTCTCACCTGACCCTTAGCTCTCCCTTAATGAGCCCTTAGTGGGTATTTTTATACTATAGCTGGAGCCTTAATTACCCATTAAACAATAATAATCATAATAATAATAATGACTGACCACTTCGTCCACCCGCAAACAAATATAATAATAATATACAAATATAATAAATAATATATACATAAATATGCACGGGAGGGGGGCACCCCCATCACACTCGCCCCCCCTTGTGTGCAGCACACATGGCCCAGCGGCCACCTCCCTCGTTAAAATCCCAAAAGTCTTTCCCAAAGTTCTTCCTCTGGCCCACCAGTGTAATAATAATAAGGCCAGATGTCTTTGTCCGCGCGTATACAAATATAATAATAATATAGAAATATAAATATTATATAAATAATATATACATAACTATGCACAAGGGGTGGGCACCCTGTCATAGATACAAAAACAGAAATGTAATGTTTGTACTCACTGGTTTGCTGCCTCATTGTTCATCTATGCTCCCTGACTGACTTGCTCTGCCTTCCCTGTCCTCCTTAAATTACTCTCCGTGTCTGAACGTTATCCGTTTGTCCGTTTATGACTTTTCCTAAATACATGTATTAAATAGCTTGACGGGGTTTGGAAGGCAGGATCGCAGAAATAAGGAAGTGTCATGGATGGCTGGAGTGGTGCATGTGGGTGGTGACGTCAGGTTCAGGAAGAAGCACAAACACAAAGGAATATATATTAAATAATATAAATAAACAGTTTTTAACCAAACACAAAAGAAAAGGCAAATTGGCCAAAGAAAACAAACACAAATTATATTTCTAATACAAAAATGAGTACCTTGTTTGCTGGCTGGTAGCATTCACTCTTGGTCTCTTTAACTCTCCTCACAACTCTCTTAAACTCTACTCCGCTCTGAGCTTGGAGTGGGTGTTTTATACCGTGGCTGGAGGCTTAATTACTCATTAAACAATGACCTTATTTAAGCTCCAGCCACGTCCCCACAAGCTACTTAGGATGGGGGATTCAACCCCATCCATGCCAACCACATTGTTTGAGACATTGTCGGACGGCTTTTGTCCAGCCACACAGAAATACAATTTAATATAATAATAATAACAACAACAACAATACATAAATAATAAAAGGGTGGGCACCTTGCCACAGGAAGTTATAATCCCACCCACCTAGAACCACCAAACAGTCATTTTGACTGCCTTTACAATACATGTTTTGATTTTGAATATAACCTACAATATTCTATATTTTCTAGCATGTTGTTATCTCTGCCCCCACTGATCTTAAGTCTACAGTGCCAGCCGCTTTGCCTGTATCATCTCCTGCAGCAGCTACAGGCATGCCAGCCATGCCAACTGCTTCAAACTAATTGTGTGACCTGTGCTGGATATGATCTCAAGTCTTTTACAGTTTTTGGGATTAAAATCCCTGTCTAGCAGGTGTATTTGTTGTGTCACTCAAGGCTTACATACTTCAAATTGACAAATTGATAGCTGCTTCTGCATCCAGCGCTTAAAGAATATCACAGACATTTGCAGAGCTTTTCTTTAGATGTTATAGTAATAAATTAATGATTTGGATCGCATCATTGAGGAGTTTGGTGATAAAACGAGTGATCAGGAGATGATTTATCGGCATGCACTACTATGAAGAGGTATGTGAAAAATACAGTGAACAAGGGGTGGGGCGGGGCTGGAGATGCAGTACTGAGTGGCCTGTTGATATGCAGCGCCTTTTAAACCTGTTTACTGTGAAAAAGAATACTTTTAAACAGCGCGTCTAAAATAAACTGCGCGTGCGAAAATAAATTTGGCCTTCTATGGCAACTGATGTGATTCAGCTTTCTTAAACTCTTAAACAAGAAGTATTTACATTGTGCCAAAGAACTGCAAGTGCAGTCTGCCTCATTTTGCCACCAAAAAAAAATGAAAAAAATGAGGAAAACAAAACAAATACTTAAATACCTGTCATACACTAATCCAGATACATCACCAGATAGGACTTTTCAATAAAGCAGAAACCAAGACTCATACAATAAGCATGTACAGTTAAATTAAACAAAAAAGGTTAGAGCAATTAAAAAAAAATCTATAGCAAAAGAGAAATCAATACGGAGAAATAGATTTTCACTGGTAAACATCCGAAAAAAAGATTCTTATAACATAAATTACTATTAACCAGAGATGTAAAACACTTTAAGACAGAGGGTCATGGTTTTCCAAATATTAATGAGGGTCTCCTCTTTAATAATGTGGAGACAAGTATTTTCAATATATGGTACAGTTTGTTTGTAACAACAACATCTGTTATATTTAATTTTATTTTAAAATATTTCTATGTAATTTTCCTTTACTCTTTCTTGTCTTATTTAAATGTTCTCCTGGATTGCCTTGCAGTTGAGTCATCTGATCTGCCTCAGTGGCTGTTCTTGTTTTTAACACATAACTTTTAAAGAACCTAGAAGTTGAGATTCAAACTGGAAATACAATCACCATGCAGATGTGGATTGGAAAAAAATGGAATAATACAGAATTCACCAATACAAAACTACAGTAGCTTGAGAAATTCTCACTCAACATGTACATTAAACCTTGCCCCTGATTGCATAGTTTATAATGTCAAGTTTACATATAATATATGTGGGAGTTTGTTTGATATTTTAACTGTTACCCTTCTATGAAAAAAAACAAAAACATTACGGTAATTCACATTTTGCCTCACAGGGAAAGTGGGTCTTGTGTATTACACAAGACATATATACTGCATTTGAGTTAAGTCACAATCCAACGAGAAAACTGAGTAACTGGAAGAGGCAAGATTTTAAAGAAATATATTTTAGAACATCTTTTCTCATTTGAAACTAACTATATACAACACCAATATGGCAATCCATCTTTTTTTTTTTCCAAAGCCGTACAGCTTTGGGATTGTAGTGAAAAATCCAGAAATCATTATCGATCCTTCAATCAGCCGTTTACACACAGGGGTAACTTTCTTTATCTTAATAGTGTGATAACAGCAGGCAGAACAGTAACACTGGGAGATAAGGCTAGATTTATATCACTCCCTGTCAGCTGTCCAAGGCACAATGCTCTTTTTCATTCCTGGACATCGATCAAATCAATACTTCCTCACCAAAAGAGTCTGTTGCTGATGACGAAGTAGAGAGAAATCAAAACTAGAAGACAGAAATGCAGCACACAGGTTTCATTTCAGGTTTTATATTGCTTTTTTTTTTTTTTAAACAAATAATTGGAGTTGGTTTATTGTAAATGGATCCCAAAGGGCGATTGAATTTCTTGTCAAATCAGACATTCCCATCTAAATCAAAGTAAAAATCATTCTTTAAAGTAGCCTCTTGGTATGGAGCATTTGTACAGATTATAGAATGCATGGATATTGAACGTGATCTTGAATTTGTTGTGGTCATTTCCTTACACAAAATAATCTCCACCCTGGATAGTTCTGCAGACTCTCATGAATCTTTAAAGGCATCCGAGTTTATTAGAATTCGTCTACATCATTACGGTGCACAGAAAATTCCTTTACTCTGTAATTGCCTCAACTCAGATAGATAGAAAGCTTATATTACCATGATTAGCTTGTTTTATCGTTGTGTCATATTTTTTACATTGGTAAGATGTGACAGTTCTTGATAAAATGCCTCTGGTTGGCAGCCTCACAGCTAGTTTAATGGCATAACTAAGGGTCAATAGATCTGTACAGAATTGTAATGAGTGTGTGGGCTTAGATTATAGCATGATTGTTACCACTTTTTCACAAATACATGATATATTACTTCAATTTTATACATGTACATGGCACCTGAAATAAGAAACAAAGAGATTTAAGCACTTCTGACACTAACAGTTGAGGCCTGAAAAGTGGAATCAGACAGGGCTGTAGCTTATGGGAAATTCACTGTAATTTGTAATTCACTGTGGGCGATCTTTATAGCAATTAGGCATTCAGAAGTATTCATTTATTTATTTAATTACAATATTTACACAGGCAAAACATTCACCTGTTGTGTCACCTACTCACTTCCGGAATTATAATAACAATTAACATATTGTTAGGAATCAAAACAAATAAAAATCAAATTTGCATGAGTAGCTGCCAAAATGATAACCTGACAGAGTATTTAATATTGCTTTAAATGAATACATTGTGTTGATGCTCAGGGACTGATATACATAATTTGTAACTAAATATGAGGGCTCTCTAAAGCATTTCTCTTACATCATAATGCAAACAAACAGCTGCAATAATGACTGTATTATATTATAATCAAGGATGAAGGCTCTGCACTGGTCAATCACGTTTTAGGTTCTTGTTTTTATTCAACTGAAATTGTTCACCTGAAATATTTTTAGATATAGCAAATATTTTTTTAGAATTCCAATTTCTACACAGTATTAAAAAATATTAGAAACCGAGAACCTACAGTATTCTTTCATTGTATATATGGTCAGTTACACAAATTGATAATCATATTTAAAAAACAAACACAAAGTAAAGTTGTGCAGCTGCCCAAATACTGTGTGGTCACAAACTCTAATAATAATGCCGTGAACCCAATATTTCATACTATATTTGTTTTTGTGATCGATACAGTATCTTTCTTACAACTAACTAATCCCAAAGTTGTATTGATGATACAGATGCTGGATTAAAATTCAGAAATAAAAAGGAAACCGTGTTCTTTACTGTACCAGCCTAGGCAGCAACAGTTCCTCATTTTATATCTAACATTTTATTATACTTAAATCTCTCAAGTGATTTGTTTATCAATACTGTGGCAAAAATCACATAGACTGATAGTGTAATAATGCACTATCTTTGTGATAATTATTGTTTGTTCAGTGAAAACATTGCATTTCTTCTATTTAATATTTTCTTTAGTCGAATAGAGAGGAAAATTAATTTGAGTAAACTGATGGTGCACTGTAATTGTCAACATTTCTAAGTCAAGATCAAATAAAGCTTTATAAAGAGTGCTCATGTGAAACATGACAATACAAATACAGATAACTCCTGGATAAAAATATGGTAATCGTATTTGTACACTTTACTGATGGTACAGTACTTTCAATGTAGGTGGTCAAAAGTGGAACATCGCAGAGGAGGAAAGGATGACCGCAGATAAAGTTGCACAGCTGTAGCAAGCCATAGTGGAGGTCATTGAAGAGAACTTTGCGGTTGTGGCTGCAACATATTTCAGCATTTACAAAACACACTGGAGAGAGGATGCCCAATTGTGGTCCAGCCCCCAAAAGAGCTAAAAAATATTCTGGGGCTGGAACAGCGACTGTCCTAGCTATGAGGGGTGGATGGAAGGAGTGCTTACAACTTTCCAAATGTGCCTGAAAGCTTGGGAACGGAAGGGCACCCTTCATGTCACAATATCCCTATACTTATTTACCATGGATTGAGGTCGAGTCTTGAGTGTGGGCTTTCCTTGTAAGATTGATCAGAGTCCTACTGCCAGCATAATACAGGCAACAGTGCTTTGAAAGAGCTTCATAAATGGAAAGCTATTGAAATATTTTGAAAGCAAATATACTAATTGAAATTGTGTACGTCTTCACCAAAGATGGCTTTGCTATAGAGCCTATTGACTGTACAAGTGTGTTACTGGAAGAATGCCCAGAAAGCTACAGTATGTATATAAGGTGCTGTTACTTGCTTTTGTTCCATGGAACAGTGTTTTTCCTCGGATTCAGGTATTAATTATTATTATTATTATTATTATTATTATTATTATTATTATTATTATTATAATTATTATTATTATTATTATTATTATTATTATTATTATTATTATTATTATCATTATTATTATAAGAACATTATGTAGTGAGAAATGTGGATTAGTAGGGTAGCCTGTTGTAGATGTACTACCAGTATTTTACTCGTAGACTTCCATAAGGATCAGAATTGCTGAAGCTATGGTTCTCAAGAAAACATGTATAGAGTCTATATGCATGTGTAATATATATATATATATATATATATATATATATATATATATATATATATATATATATATATATATATATATTGTAAGACAGCAGGGAGGGGGTTAAAGCCTCCCTGAAGAAAAATATGTGCGGAATGCACATTTGTTTAATTTAATTGTATTTGGTTCATTGTTTAATTGTTTTATTAGTTTAATTATCACCCGCACCTGGTTAATTGTAAATTAGAGCCAGGTGCAGGGTTTAAAAGAAAGACAGCCAGTCTGTTCAGGGCTGCTGTGGGTAGAGCCCGCTTGCGAGGGTGTGCAGGCGTACAGAGAAGAAGGTACTGAAAAACCGTGAAAGGTTGCGTGTGAAAACTGTGTTTGTTTTGCTTTGTTGTACAGGGAAACAGCTTAGCTGTCCTGTTTGTAGTTAGGTTCCTGTTTGTTTAGTTAGCGCTCGTAAAGAGCTAGGTGTTTGTTTTGTATTTTGTTTATTTTTGTGTTTATTAAAAATTGTGCAACCGCACTTAAAAATCCATTTCTGTGTATTGGGTCTATTTTTAAAGGGGCAACGAACCTGTGTGAGGTGCAATCATATTACATGTGGTGGCAGCGTGTGTGGGCGCCCCTAGAGACCCAGAAAATGGATTTTAAAGAACTGATCGAGAAGATCAATAAAAATACAGCCGCTCAAAAAGAGCAAAATGAGAGATGGGAGAGAGAGCTGGGGTTGGCCCCGCTGAAGAGACAAGTGCGGGAGCCGACCGAACTGGAGCTGTTGTTCCAAAGGTGGGAGCAAGCGAGAGGAGCCCCACTGACTCCAGCCTCAGAGCCCAGTGGGGAGGAGCCGCCACTTCCGGAGCCCAGAGGGGAGGAGCCGCCGCTTCCAGAGCCCAGAGGGGAGGAGCCGCCGCTTCCAGAGCCCAGAGGGGAGGAGCCGCCGCTTCCAGAGCCCAGAGGGGAGGAGCCGCCGCTTCCAGAGCCCAGAGGGGAGGAGCCGCCGCTTCCAGAGCCCAGAGGGGAGGAGCCGTCGCTTTCAGAGCCCAGAGGGGAGGAGCCACTGTTGCCAGAGTCACCGGTGGAAGTCAAGGGGGAGGATGTGCCGCCTCCCCTGCAAGCCAGTCCGGCGTTGCCGAGGGAGGCCCCTTGTCCCGGCAGCGTGGACACCAGGCCGGAATGCCCAGACCTCCCTCCGCTTGACCTGGTTCCCAGGTCGCAGTACAGCCAGGCACAGTCGTCTGCCTGGTCCCTTGCTTCACTCCCCCTGGAATCCCAGACGTCGCTGCGCAGGAGGAAGATGTCACTGCGCAAAAGGCAGACGTCACTGGCGCTCCCCCTGCTGATTGCTCCATTCTGCCTACCTACTGCTACGCTCCCCCTGAAATTCAAGACGTCGCTGCGCCGGTCCACAGCCACGCGCCTCTGCCTGCCAGTCCTGGCTCCTGGTCACCGGCCTGCGCTGTGGTCGCCCTGGACAAGCCGTCCAACCCACCCTCAAGCCCGCCTGTGGAAGAGGGCGGCAATGGACATTGCTGGACTTGAGGGTGGGTGGTCTTTTAAGGGTGGAGGGAGGTGGCCGTCAAGTGGCCGGTGTCTTGAAAAGACAAGGGGGGGGGGGGATATGTAAGACAGCAGGGAGGGGGTTAAAGCCTCCCTGAAGAAAAAAACATGTGCGGAATGCACATTTGTTTAATTTAATTGTATTTGGTTCATTGTTTAATTGTTTTATTAGTTTAATTATCACCCGCACCTGGTTAATTGTAAATTAGAGCCAGGTGCAGGGTTTAAAAGAAAGACAGCCAGTCTGTTCAGGGCTGCTGTGGGTAGAGCCCGCTTGCGAGGGTGTGCAAGCGTACAGAGAAGAAGGTACTGAAAAACCGTGAAAGGTTGCGTGTGAAAACTGTGTTTGTTTTGCTTTGTTGTACAGGGAAACAGCTTAGCTGTCCTGTTTGTAGTTAGGTTCCTGTTTGTTTAGTTAGCGCTCATAAAGAGCTAGGTGTTTGTTTTGTATTTTGTTTATTTTTGTGTTTATTAAAAATTGTGCAACCGCACTTAAAAATCCATTTCTGTGTATTGGGTCTATTTTTAAAGGGGCAACGAACCCGTGTGAGGTGCAATCATATTACAATATATATATATATATATATATATATATATATATATATATATATATATGTGCAGTCAAAAAATGTTTAGCAAATAGTACATGGAGATTACACAGCACTTTCTTGTAGAATGTTGGTATTTGTTTTGTTTCGTTTTTTTGTATTTGTGTAACTCTGTCAGTGTTTTAGTTTTGTTTCCCTTGCTTTTTTATTATATTTGTTTGGTGGCCAAATGAGGCAGGCTGCACTGGCAGTTGTTCACAACAACCTAAAATGTTGTCTAAACCCAGTTTAAGAAAGCTCCATGATATCAGTTGTTGTGCAATGCCAAATTGGAAAGCAGACTGTATGTCAATATTAATTAGGTAATTTGCATTTGAAAGGAGAATTTCTCTCCCTGAAAAAAAAACTACATGGAAACCAACATTAACAGAAAAGTACTACCAGAATAGCATGAGAAAAAGGTGAGACCTATTTGTATTGCTCCATGGAAACACTGCCTTCATAAAGCACAGATTTTACAATGTGAAAAGGGCTTTGTTTTGAACAACTTAAGGTTGACTTATTAGTTAGTAATCATTACACAGTACTTTCTTGTAATTGTAACACTTTACTTGACAAAAACAATCACTTTAAAGTTGCATTAAATAAGGAGTTGCCCCCTGGGAAATGCTAGCATAGTCCAGATTCAATATGCAGCATTGTGGTTCTGTCAGCATCAATGTTATGATATTGATTATCACAGCTGTCCAACATGAGTCAAAGTGCTTCAGCACTGCCTTGTCCCTTGAGGTATGTGGTAAACGTGAAAGTACCTCTGAACTAATAATAACTGACATAAATCTATAAAGTTATTGCCTGAGGAGATTTGTAGAAGACATACAATAAACTTGCGCATCTTTTATTTATGAATTTCACATTTTTGCGTATCAATCATTATGATACTTCAGGGGCTGTGCATACAGAATAAAACTATGCATTGTTGTAAACATAGAGGTAGAAGGATCACACTGGTAGGATTTCATAGGTTAGCTGTTTTGCATGAACATTTTCTTTAACGGTGAGACAGATTTTTTCTTCTTTTAAATGACGAACCTAATTTAGTCCTTAATTGTATAAACTAGTAATGTGAAAATAAAATAATAATAATGCAAAAATAATTGTTCAATATTTGGGACAGTCACACAATTTAAACCTCTTTTCTCTGTCTCCTTGATCTAATGCCGGCTTTCTAGGTGAAAGTCTAAGTTCACTGTTTCAATGTGCCTCCATAAATCCCTACAGTCATAAAGACAAAATTAGCTTGACATTTCCAGAAGTACATTTATTCAGTGCATAAAGCATTTACATCACCAGAACCTTAGAGAAAAGGGTATCAACCAAGTATTCATGTTTGCTTATCTATTTTAGATTTATTTCCAATATATCTGGAGGCCCAATTTATGTTTTTATCATTTTTATTATAAATATGTAATTACATGCAATTTGACATTACATTTTTCCCAAATTAAAAAAATTGAAGCATTACTAGTCTAATGTATAAAGTGTAATTTCTATGCAAATACTAATCAGCTGTACCATTGAATATGTATTGATGTAATATTTTCCCTGCAACATATTAGTATTTAGACTACTTTGTAGTAGTATTGCATGCACTTGTTGTGTGTTTGAACACCAGTCTAGTGACAATGTGTAGAATCTATAAAAGCAGCTAATTTTACACTGCTCAACTTTTCAGAGCATTGATTGATACGATTTTCGAAAAGCTTTTTGCAACCACTTTGCAACCTTTGCTTCTATTCCTGTAATTATCTCAGTGCACATCTTGCTGAGGTCAGGGAGCAAAAGATTCCATTTAGCTTCATTATTTAACACCTAGTTCAGGGTGGTTGAAAGCACACAGTAGCAGCAAATTAGCAGTTTATTTTGTACCCCTTGCATAGACAAAGACGGATAAATAATATAGTTTTCATAGTATAATGTGCACCCATGTACACAGTATTGAGGCTTATGAAGAGGGGAGCGCGGAATGCATTTAAGGATGTTATCTATGATTTTTTTTTTCAAATTTGGCACACTTCCCATAAACGCACACAAACACGGAAGCGTGCATAGTTCCATGCCCGGCCGTGTGTATGGTGCAGAGCAGAGCCGAGATGAAAGCAGGAAAAGATGCCACTAAAATATGAATAATATTGAGCTATACAAGCGTCCTGAAAAACATATGTAGAAATCATACGTCAATTATTACTGAGGGGACGCTTCATGAAATTAGCTGTTGAGGGATAATAACAATAAGGCACCTGAAAATAAGGACTGTATTCAGAAAGTACACTCAGAGCTCCAGTCATGGAGTGTAGCGTCACTACTTGAAGCCATTAAGGTTTTATTAGGCTTGTGGAGTGATATGATTCTACTGCATCAAGTGAGTAAGCCACTGACAGTCATTCCGGAGGTATGCTCAATTTGCTATACATGATTGAATTTACAATAGCATACAATCATTCAGACCAGAAGACCAATTAATGATCACTCAGGTTTGTGCTTGGCTGACCACAGATCAGTTGCATCATTGACAGCAACAAACAACAGCATACAAAAATATTAAGCATAGCATCATTGTCTCTGTGGAGAGCAGAGAGAGTAGAGCTGCAGTCATCAAATTCTTACATCCTTTCACTTGAAAGTGATTTTCTAAGGATATATTTTATAAAAACACTTTATTCAACACTTTATTCACTTGCTCTTATTGTATTATTACTTGTACTGTAACACTTGAAATGTATTTGCTTACGATTGTAAGTCGTCCTGGATAAGGGCGTCTGCTAAGAAATAAATAATAATAATAATAATAATAATAAAATAATAATTAAAAAAAATTTTTTTAGTTCATATTAGGTTTATTTGGTGATTTTAGTCTTTTCTTCTTCAAGGTTATTCCTTCAGTTTATCTAATTGTGTTTTTAAACATGCTGGTAGTTTAGATGCTCTGTGTTTTTTTAATCTGTATGGGACATTTTATTACTATTGTGCCTTTGTCTAAGCTAGGGGTAAACAACAGACACTTTACTGTGACCTCTTTCAGTGCAAGTTGCTAATGATATAATGATAAAGAATGAGCATATATTGCTGCAACAGTACTTTTAAGGTCATTCAAATTTGTGCCTTTAAAAGCAGTAATTCATTTGATACATACAAGCATTAAGACTAAAAGCTTTACCACAAAATACTCACTGAACCTCAGATGTGGAGAAATTACAATTAGGATGCTTCTATATAAAAAATAAAAATCCCCAGTTCATTTTATAGATCCCACTTTAACATCTCCAAATGTGCAAGTGAGTATTACGTTTTGGTAACATCTTGTTAAGAGATTCCAAAGTTGATAGTCAATCAAACCCCAGTTCCGAAGCCAGCCCTATGTCAAATATGCACACCAAAACACAATATTTAAAAACACCATGGCACAATGTAATACAGACTTCTGCTATTCACCAGAAGCAGTTCATGCATTTATGACACTACACAAACTGCTCAGTTTATTGACCAGAGTGTGCAGAGGTGCGATTACCTGATCATGTGTTATTTTTTTCAGTACTGTTTGAGAAACTGCAAGTAAACTAAAGTTTTAAAGGAAGTGCATTAAAATAAGCCCCTTTCATCTACCCATTACAGAGTGAACAGATTTAGTGCTGCTTCATTTTTTTTAAAAGAGATTATGTATGCTTTTATCAAAATGTACTTGTACTTAAGTACTATCATTTTAATAATGTTTTCTATATTCATTAGAGATGCCCGATTTTACTTGTTACTCGGCACACATCCAGTAAAAAGTCTATTCCACACTCTATTTTCCAAAAATATTTTTTTATGAGAATGTTCTGAAGTGCATATAGATTTAATTGTATATATTCAGTCGGCACCACTTAATAGGGCCACTGAAAATCGGGATTTCTGCTTAAATGGGACAGAGCTCTGGAAGATGGTTCTTCCCAATGCTATTTATGTTGTTTAATTGGGACGTCACTTCATTTAATTGGGATACAGTATTTTCAAATGACGAACAGAGATCGCTTTTCAGAGCAAGACAGGTTCGCGCAGTGCAGTGATTACACAGTGACTTGTGTAAATTATGTAAACCAGGTTGAACTCTTGAAGGAGCTGGAGTCTCCTGTGGTTTCTAGGGCTGCTGAGGCAAAGAAAGCTGGCATATCAATATCGTAGGTGCCTCGCCTTGTTATAAGGGTTACATGACATAACAGCAAGTCCAAAACCACGCCGACATCACCGCGAAGGACATTATAGCACGGACCATTACAGCGACTGCCCATAACAGCGCTAGGAGAGTACCACGACGGACATTACAGCACAAACCATTACAGCGATTGCTTATAACAGCGCTAGACATCACTGCGCCAAACTACAATTCCCAGAAGACTCTGCAAAGTTTACAAAGCATCACTTACCAGGAACTCGGACACATGACGCAGTCAGAGCGGGGTTCACCACACATTTTCTGATTGAAGAAGACTATAGTTTTTTTTTCACTGTTCCCATAAGCCCCATCATAACTAAACTGGTAAATACAATAAGTAAAACCTCCATGCAATAAAAGTGTGTTTATGTAGTTGGGCTGCATATCAATTTTTTTTTGACATCCGGGATTGGGGACCGATACAAGGACATGACGTGTTTGAATTTTTTTTTTTAATGTATAGTTTGTACAGATTTGTTTTTTAAATAAAGAGTTTAACTTTATATTGTTGTCCTTGCTTCTCTGCCCTGTCATATCCATACTGAACCCACTGTTTTCTTTCTAGCATGACTCTTTTATCCAGAGTGAGTTCGCTTTTGTTGTTTGAAATTAAAATGTTGTAGTCAGATAACTCCCTTTTATGTATTGCTTGGCACGTAGTTTATTATTATTATTATTATTATTATTATTATTATTATTATTATTATTATTTAATTGTGCATTCATATCTTTATTTGAGTGAGTCTTCCACCCTCAAGGTCTCTGCGTATATTGCAATTGGCCAATATCCGCAGTTTGTCAAAGGTATCCCAATGTATGCTTCTGTTGCACGCATTAAATGGTGATTTCTTGGTTCTTTGAAAATATATTTATTCAGGGCTACAAGAACACAACACAAACAAAGCAGTGCATAAATGTGACAACCTAAACTGACAGTTTTTTGTTTTGGAACTTTTTTTATATTAGAAAACAAAAGAGTAGGAGGATTTTAGGAATGTACCATGTACATATATTTACCATAAATAAATAGGGGTGTTTATAGGAATGTACTATATACATGTATTCAACATTAATTTTAGGGTGTTACACTTCCATAAATTAGGGTTTGTAAACTTTGGACGACCACTGTATACGCACACACACGGTATAAATCTATTCTCCAGCAGCATACAGGATTACATTTTTAGGTGCTCTGCCAAACGGACAAACAAACATTTCTATGTGTTGTGGCGGCGGTGGACAAAAGAAACACACCAAAGGCAGTTTTGGGGCCAAAATAGCGGAAACAACAACCACTGTTTATTTCTTCCTTTAGAAATGGACGCTCTGAGAAATGGGATGGGGGGCTGGTAGTAAACAAAGAGAAAACATACGCACATCCAAAGTCTTTCAAGGTGCAGGGTAGAAAGATTTTAAAGTTAAACAAACATAGTACCCGCACACTTATATATTATTCTCCAACGTTCGGATCTGCAAGAGATCTTCATCAAACCTGATATGCAACAAAAGCATGCAACATTAGTGTGACAGGGTAATTGGTTATGAGCCCCCAAAATGGACAGCAGGCCAGAAATAGCATCCCTTCAGCAACAAAGAACTCAAAAGGGATAGCAAATACACACTTGTGATTTGAATATGTCATAAATCTATTGAGAATTGTAAAATGTATCTTACTCAAACATTGTACTGTTTATGCATACGTTTTTTTTTACCTACTAATAATATTTTGTTAGAATGAATCAAGGTTTACATGCATCTAGATGGAACAGCAAACTGTGGTCTATGTGTAAAATATTATTAGCTAAACTATGTACACTGTCTACAGTATTGTATACAGTTTGGCAAAATTGTATTTGTGTCCATTTCTTGAGACTGGTCCCTCTGACAACACAGAAAGGTTTTTCTAGGACAGTTTGTGTAAGCACTTACAGTTTTTTGAAAAAAATATATAATTACAATCATGTGTCAGCAATGCAAGCAATGTGTGTGTGTGTGTTTTTTTAACAGCCCTAAATAAAACAGTTATTCATTGATTTATTGGAGAACCATAGTAGGAATGCATTTATTTACTGAAGCTAAATCACAGAAGAGGAATAGCTATTGTGTGTCCACTCATTTTGTCCCAGCTGGACTGATAAGACATTCTCCAGACAATTGTAATTACATGTAATGTGTAAATGTAATACGAGCTGCTTTTTATTACAAGCAATAAAAATCAATTCTTCGTTCAGTTATCTTCCTGACTATGATATGATTGCTGCCCCCTGGGTGAGCACAGCAGATATAAAAAAGCCAAGATAAACAGGGAGGTTAACTCTGCAGAAAATCGCAAGATGCTCAGAGATGAAGTCAATGATATAAATGATGACTGAAAACATCACATTCATTGGCTCATTCTCCTCTGCATTGTTTTGATGTCCCTAAGTAACTGTAAACAACCAAAACACACATTGTAATTCACATTACGTTGGCAACAGATTGACATTTTATCATGAAAATACCAATGTCTCCATCTGCAAATATGACTTAAAATTTAACCTTGTTCAGTCATTAGCTTTTACAAAAATCAACAGATTCAAATAAATTTGGTGTGAAAATCAGGAGTCATCAAGAAGTCAAACACAGTTTGGCATAGGACGAGTCTGACGAATAAACGCCAGGAAAAAAAGCCTTTTACTAAAAATCAAACACTCTAAAATGATGTGTATACCAGTTATTATACCATTTTAGCCAAAATTAAATTCAAACAATTTTCTAAGCATTTCCTGTGCACAGTCCTGAGACTGGAACCATACCTCAGTTTTACTTACTTTCTTGTGGGTGGGCATCTGCCAGAAATCGTAATATTCTAATTCAAAGCATGCTTTTTTTGTTTTGATGCCAATTCACTTCCTGTGCAATTTGTAAATGCTGCACAAAAATATCTGCTAACTGCACAATTTATTCATAATTAAAAAAGGGAGGAAATGCTTTCAGCAACTTACTTCTGAATAGAAATAACAGCACAACCAGTTGGGTATACATTTGCATTTTGCTCGTAATTGCATCTAATATTAGACATCTTTTTGCATTCTTTGTGGCTGCAGCATTGACATACAATTTTGAATACAAAGCATATCATAGAATTATAAATTGTAGAAAGAAGAAATATTTAACTAAAGGTATAGTTTGATATTCATTAATAAGTAATATAGACCTAGTTATAAATTCGTAATTTATTCTTAAATAAAATGGCCCTGGACCAATTGTATCCTCCCTGGGGTAAAAAAAAGAGGAAGACCTATGAGAAACATTTAACCTGTACTAGTAATGATGAACTAACAAAGGCTGCATTATTTATCAGTCACCAAGCCAGATATTGATTGTTGTCATTGAAAGCCTTATAGGCAGACATTTTTCTCATGGGGGGGAGGTGGGGGGGGTGGGCAATGACGACTACGACTATGTATTTTGCCTGTCCACTTTTTTTGCTCTGTGTATATGCACTATTATTGTGTTTTTTATGGTTTGATATTTAAACGGTTTAAAATGAAAAAATGGAAAAGCATTCAGATGACTCAAGAAGGTCGACATTGATAATTAGTAAATAAATAAATAAATAAATAAACGATACACAGCACCCTACACAAACATTGATTTGACCCATGGTCCGTCCTGTAATATCTAGCCATATCTAACATTATCAGTGCTGAATGCAACAGAACCCGCAGGTGGCAGAGATTGAAATAATAATAAAAATAATAATAATAATTCAATTTAAGCTAGATAGTTGTTAGCTTGGTATGTTTTTATTCTCTATTAATTAAATTCTATTCATTGAAAAAAAGCAAGAGAGAACCAGACTTTTGTTATTGTTTTTATATTGTTTTGAATAGGGGAAGTTAAGGGTAAAGTTCCTGCGTGGAGGTATGCGTACAGAAGACATATAGATATATATATATATATATATATATATATATAGATTGATAGATATATTCTAAATAATAAGTAATAGCAAAAGGGCCATACTTGTTACGAGTAATTGTTTGTGCTCGGGCACACCCCTATTGACAATGCTGCTCACAACTAGACAATCAATTTCTCACTTAGTAGGTTTGGAGACATCCATCACTAGCTGCACAACAGCTTAGTCACAACATGCTGCAGTATCCTTAAAAATCTTCATCGTTAGAAAAATATAACCCTTTTCAAGGAGGCGTTTTCCGTGTTTTATTTGGTGGTTTATTTGATATACACATATTTGTATTACACATAGACAACATCTAATAAGCTTCATGCCTGTAAAATAACTTTTAATTTACTTTGCACACACAATCTATTGTCTGTTTTGTTGAAAAGCATTAGTTTTTAAGATTTTTTATGGCAAAGATATGTTCCACGTGTTGTATGCATTGTTTTTTGTCCCCACGAGTTGCGTGCAATGTCTAAAGGTGCACATGAATCTATTCTTTTTTTGTATACAAGCACCTTTCCATCACAATAAATACCTAACATCCCCCACTAACACTCAAATAATAAATATTATGTCCTTGTAGATTTGTTGGTTTGTCTGAGTCATCGTATTATACTTAGCTGATCTCATCACACTTTACTATGTACTGAACACAAGCAACCCTCATCATAATAATCCCCAAAATAACTGGTAAGTAATGTATAATAAATAAATACATCTTGCAGTTCCCTTTCAATTTGAAGACGAACACCAACCAATACTTTTGGGATAGGCCTGCCACAGGTCAGGTATTCACTAAGCATTTTATATCAAAGATGCTGATAGGCCCCTTTGGGGAGTGACGTCCTCGGTCCCGCCTACCGAGGGAATAAGTAGTCACTCCACGGAGCTCAAATCCTCTTTTGCCTCTCACAACCAGGTAAGTAAGGTGGGTATATACTAACCTCTTCCAGTTGATAGATTGTCTCTTTAAAAAAGAACCCTTCTCTTCGAGTTTCTGTAATTCCCTTGCAATTGGTTTGCTGTAATTCGGCTTGGCAATTCCCAGGAATCAGAACTCGGCAGCTGAACAGGGTTCATATGCTAGTCTGGAAGTCTGGAAAAAGTATGGAAAAATGCCAAACTGATTTCCAGGGCTTGAAAATGCTTGAAAAACCATGTCTCTATTATGGAAGTCTTTAAAAAAGTCTGGAATTGTACTATTATCATGGAGGAATGAAAATAATTCTGCAAAATTAATCCCACGAGGATTGCCCTGTGTAACACCCCTGACAATGTCCTGACAACTCAAGCAAATCCTAGCCAGTCAGCGCACTGGTATATGTCACATGACTCTGTCTGCTCCAGTGAAACGAAGGGTAAGTAAAATGGACACTATGACAGCCAAAATATATACATTTATACTGAAGGCTATGATTTTTTAGATTAAGTTACAAACTGGAATTACAAGCTACTGTACTCTGCTCACCAAGATTCACATTTTGTTATCTTGTTGTTACCTTTATTAAATCGTTAACGTTATTTCCCAACCCAGGAATAAAAAATCGAATACAATAGTTATTATCACTGACTCAGATTTAAAAAAATAAATAAATAAATGCTTTCTGTAGCCCCTATGGTGTGTATAAACGTAGCATGTTAACGTCGCTTTTTTCATTTCTTTAATTGATTAATAAAATGTACCGGTAATTTTATTTTAAATGTATGGTGCTTGCTTGTAACATTTAAATTTAAATTAACATTTGCATGCCACAAATTCTACTTTTATTCACAATCTCATTGCTGTTATTATTATTAGTGGTATTACTGACAAATGCTGTAATAATAAAAGAAAATCAAAGAATAAAAAACAGTACTAATATTATTACTAATTTAGCTAATGCCTTTATCCAAGGTGACTTCCTTAACTTACTCCAGCAGCTTATATTGTTCATTTTGGATTGTCCTTTTACTATAGCGAACAAAAGGTTTTGGACCCAAACAGGGTTGTTATAGCGAGGGTGTACTGTATTTAGTATTTGACGTGTATGTTTAATATACAACACTTGCACATTTTAATATATAATGCATGCACATTTGTTATTTCGTTTTTGTTATTTTTCACCTCACATAGTACTCAACATTTAACAGACGGTATAAAGAAGTTTGGATCAGAATCCAATATCATCCTTTACAAAAAAACTAGTATACTGCAAGTATACTTATGCCAAAATGGTCTGGTTTTAGTATACTATTGGTACCATTATACTATCCTATTTTGGCACAAGTATACTTGCAGTATACAACTTTTTATATTCTCTTTGTAAATAATGCAATGTAGTTCTCAGATATTGGACATTTCTTAGATTGTATCTTACTTCTCTTTTGCATACCTACATTGTCTCTTGCTAGATATGCACCTCCAGATTCTGACAAATACTTTTAGAAAACCAGGTGCAACTTCTGCTCTGGATCAAAAAGCTATAATGCTCTGCGGCTGCCTGCCTATTTGGATAACTATCGAAAAACTAGTAGAAACTAACTAAAACACAAGTCTGGGAAAAACAAATGGAAGTCTGGAAAAAGTATGGAATTTTGATGTTGAAAAAGTGTATGAACCCTGGCTGAAGCCTGAGCAAACGTTTTTTTTTGTTTTATAAAATATATTATTTCAACAGCCTACATCGCCTAGAGACTATTCTGCTTCTACTAAACTTGCAGCTTGCTGTCTGTGTTTTTCTATTTTTCCTCTGCCTTGGCAGCTTCTAAAAATATCAGAGAAAGAGACATATCCTCCAGTAGGACCCGGCTTCTGCTGTGCCCGCTGTTGAGTCGAGTACTCTGGGCGACCTCGGCTCACACACTCGCTGTGCATAGCCTAGTCTGCCCCTAGAGGTTATCTACTGGTACTATTGTTTTTCTGCTTGCAGTAAAAAAAAAAAAAAAAAAACACTCACCCAAAAAAGCGATGTGTAGGTAAAAAAAAAAGTCTCTCTTCTTTTTTCTTGCTCTTTCTTTCTGTCTGTCTTTTTCTCTCCAGGTCTGTAGGCTGTGCCACCCCACTGCAAGCTATGTGCTGCACCGGTTGTGTGCCACACGCGTTCCAGACGGCATCTGAGGATTGCTCCACTCCGCTGTAAGCTTCGCGCTGCACCGATTGTGTGACTGCACACAGACCAGACGGCAACTGCCTGTAGGCTATGCTCCACACTGTTGCCAGCTCACTACCCTTGGTGTTTGAAGCCCTCGGTACTTGGTGCTCCGTGCATCACAGCCACCTGCCGAGACGTCTCCTGCTCACTGTGGGAGCGTTGCAATATCTCCTCCACCGCTGGCCCGAAGGTATGGCCAGGGGAGATAGATGCGTCCAATAGGGTGGACTTGTCTGCATCTGGGACCCTCACCTGAGACAGCCACAGCTGTCTGCATGCTACCACCAAGTCTGCCAGGCTTCTGCCCAGGGCTTGCCCCTGGAAGCTGGAGATCTGTAATAGCGTACCAAAACTAGGCGTAGCTCTGAAGCTAGCGGTTTGGGAAGGGATACAGATTGCAGTATGCCATCCAGGTAGGCCGTCAAGAGGCGTCCTGGGTTCGGCCAAGCGCGTTGCTGTGCTTAAGCTGCGTATGCCTTTTTGAGGTGGACTTCTGCGATCCTGCATTGGTCGTTAGGGCATACAGGATCTTTGGACAGGCCTCCAACTGGAGGGGCTCGCACTAAAGCCGCTATGTTGGAATCCACCGGCAGAAATTATGCTAGCCCTTGCGCCCTCCAAAGAGGTCAGAGGGGCCGCGCTGTTGGAGACGCTCCTCGCTGAGGCCAGTTGCTGCCAGGAGGAAGACCTCCTCCAGAAAATCTGGGAACACTGGAAAAGGCTGGACCGACACAAGTTTCGAACCCACAGCCTTTCGACTACGATGTCTCCATTGTCTGAAAAATCTAATCAGACAATGGAGACATTGTAGTCGATTTGGTTACGAATCAAAAAGTTCAAGAAGAACTTTCTCAGAAAAATTGGAGATTGTTAAAAAAGGGAGGTATACACCACAAATACCCAAACTGACACAGGAATGTACTCACCAATTCCAAAATTCAAATGTGAAAGGTATCCGTGGCTTACCGATAGCTGTCAATTACATAAATTATACTGCTGAAACTGTCTTTTGCTCAGTACAGAAAAGGTGATATGGAACAGCACTGGCTACAGCAATCTCGAATGTCATCCTTTAAACTGATTAGTCAATATGAGGTCCCTAATCTCTGGTAAAGAACCTTGAATGTTATTTCTCATACTGTGTTCAATCTCTGTTCCAAATCAACCCGCTGGAAAATACATAAAAACATTTATGCATTTTACCTTTTTGTTCTGCTTTTTCTTCTGAACGCTGTCTGTCAAATCTATCTAAATGTAGTATAGCAAATACCATTAAAAAGAAAATCAAGAATCAAACTTCATTTCAGCATATATCATAATAACAACACAGGCACTGTGTCCTCTTGTCCAACAAAGCCAGGAAGCTTTGAATAAACTTTATGAAGACACTATGGACAACTTACTGAACAAACAGCAACACAACAGTTAATAATACATTTTAGGACCTAACAGTAATTTAAATAATGACACTTACACAAATACAAAACCTGCACCAATTTCTAATTAAAAAAGAAAAATAACTGGTACTTTTATTTTTTAAAAATACCAAAATGTTCTCAAAAAAATTGGTCTGTTTTCAGTCTACATGACTTTGACTCATAATCGGCAAGGATTTCTGCCTTCTGTCATAACAGCTTTTGGATTTGTGTTTTTCCGACTCCAAACTGTTCGGCAACTGGTACCGGCTTCTAGCTGTGATATTGCTTTAACACGTTGCTCCAGGGCAGATGGCAGGTGGTAGCTCTTCACAGTTAAATTATAGGGGAAAAACGTTCAGTGGCCTCTACAAGTAGTCGATCGTGACAGGTGGTCACTAAGGCAGGTTTTACTGTATAAGATTTTTTTATTTTTTTATATTTGAGGTTTTATTTAGGCTATTGGAAATATCCACAATACAACACTGTCCACCTCTGGGATACTGAAGCCTGAAGGTTACCAGAGCACAGATGGATTTCTGAGCAAACTGCATTACTCATGGAATATTGAGGAAAACATTGCATTAATTAGCAACAAAACTAGTGCTGCATAGTTTTAAAAACAGTAATATATTTGTTGCTGTCTCCCTGGTAATATTCAAGATTTCTGCTTGTTTTGAAAAGGCTGATTCGAAGAACAGGGGGGTGAGCATTACCCTGTCAACCCAGTAACTTAAACAACAAAAAACAACAACAAAAAACACATAGTCCCAATCCCAAACAATAGGAGCCTGAGATCCAAAACTCTACCGCACAGGCACTGGATGCATGTATTAACCTTGGACAGGAATAATATTTACAGGCACCAGCACTCAAGCCAAGATCCCTTAATGGAGTTCAAGACCAGAGCCAATGCCGTCTTTTAGCCACCACTGTTGATGTTCCAAAAAAATAATAATTTGGACTACAGGTCCTCAGATTTATAGAAGCAACAATAAAAAAGCATTTATTATTTCTCTTCTTTCCTTTTAATAAAGTTGAAAAATAGGAATTGAATTCTATCCTCAGCTTGACATCAGCTGACTTGGGGGACTTCAATGCTAGGATAAAACAAACAAACAACGGTCTGTCTGCAGAAAAGACAATATATTTGACAATATATTAGTGTACACTTTTAAGCCTTTAAGGACCGGGATCATGTTAACACGATCGTGTAAACACAATACAAAAAGCACTTCCTTCTGATAATAATGGAATGAAGAACTATTATTTCATTTATAAATATTTATTTTGAGAAAATAAATTGAGAGTAGTGTCCATTATTGCTTATAAAGACCCTGAGAATAAACGTGTATTATGTCAAATCACTCAGGTGACACAATGTCTTGTAATTTGCCCAAACATCTATATTTTTCAACAAAACTTTCAGGAAGTATTGTAAGGTCCCTTGAGTAATAGAATAATGCATTTTTATACATGTATCTCTAAGCAGAATACATAATAAAAAATACTTAACTAAAAAAAAAAAATGAAATATTGTGAAGGCTCGGTACAGTACGGGTACGAGAGGTTCTCCACTGGCTATTTGTCGAGCTGAGCGAGAACCAAACCATGAAACTCCAGCTTCACAAGACATCTGAATCCGGCTGCGAGCTGAGCCAAGCCAGGGGCGGGGTTAAGGATTTTCGTCATTACTTTGCATCAGTCAGTACATTCCAGAAAGAAAAACAACAAACATGGCAGGCAGCGACAGTGATGACAGAAAAGTACAGCCTTGGAACGCTGAGGAAGTGCAGGCTCTAGTTTCTCTGTGGGCTGACAGAAGTGTTACTTAAGGAAGATCTGGAGCCATGCGTCAGAAATGAGAAAGTTTATGCCTGAATTTCTGACGATTTGAAGCAAACTGCGGGTACGGTACACTTAACTAGCACTCAAAAACACAAAATTCTACCAAATTTTTCATCCTTGACCTTTATTATATTAATATAAAGAAAGAACAATGTAAATAAAACAATTCTAAACTTGTACAGCTGTAGCATACATACATCTACGGCTCTTGCTGCATTCACACAGATTCTCTTTTTAAGCACCCAAACAAAAAAACAATTAGAAAAAACAACAAACTATCCTAAAACGAAATATCTTTGACAGATCATATTTTTAAAGCCTTCTTTTTTCCCCTTCAACAAAACTAATTTAACTTTAGAAAGTCAATATAATCAGTAAAATGTGATTATGTTGATTATAAAGACATTCCTACATATTGTAGCGTGCACGGGGGAAGGCAGCAGCAGGGCTGGTAGGTGACATAATCACACAAAAAGCCCGATATACACTCCTTGCAAAATAGCCGGCTCTATTGTACAACGGTATTGGCGCTATGCTTTAGCCCTCCGCCTGTGTGTGGACTGCCTCGCCCTGTGTGATGCGCCTGCCTGTGTTAACCGAGATCGCTGCAATATATTTACAAAATATAGCAATATAAGATTGTGGCAAAGTGGTTGCTGATTATGTACAGGTGCAGAGGTGATGCAGTGCAGGAATAAACAGACAGAGATTTGTAATCTGATATGGAAAATAGATGTTTTATTTTTGTTATAATCCAGGTCTGGTGACCAAATAATAAACTCTGGTTATACACAGCAGTGCGTAAAACACAGAGAACAGTAACAGGGATTGCAGCCCTAAACAATAAACACAGTATCTCTCCCACAATATACAACCACGGTCACCAGTCCTGGGTGCGTGCTGTAGTGCTCGTGGTGGGTGATACAGTTTAAAGAGTGACAAATAGTGCAGTGCTGTTCTGGGTTCAGTGCTGGCTCTTAGCGACAGCTCCGGAACGTGTTAGCCGTCTATAAACACACAAGTAACAATTATAGACAAGACAAACAAAACAAACACTCAGATACTCTTAATACACAGTGCACAGGTTCTTCCGGGTCTATTTTGAAACCAAAAAACGAAGGAAAAGATTTACAATTCTCAGGCCCCTTTTATGCGATTATGCATGACCCCTTGGTAAACAATTGCAGCTGACTCTATTGCCTGCAGCTGCTACCTTGTTTACCTTCCAGGTCAATATGTTCCTGCAACGGAGTCTTGCCTTTTTCCAGGCTGACTGACCTCCCAACCCAGGGAATGAACTGTCAGGCCAACCTGTCCAAAGTCTTTCCCTTTCGCTACTTAGTGCCCTCACAGGTCAAGAGGGAGATTTACAACCAGAACTCATTATATTTCCGTCACAAAGATTCAGCGGTACCGTTGGTCTATTCAATTTGAAAACCATTTGTTTGCGCATATTTTGGCAAACTGAGTTAATTAATAACAATAATTAATAACAACTATCTTTCATTGCGTGTGATGTCAGTAGCATGGCTCGGCTCTGCAGTGGAAAAGAGGCATTAGAAAAACCTGCATGTCTTTCCGTTGCTCTTTTCTCTTTTAGGGATATTCAGGTTTTGGAAATTGAGATTAGCAAACCTAAATAAGATGAATACCTACAGTAGAGGGCAATCATATTCATGCCTGGACACCTTGCCGCCAGTTTGTCAGCTGAGCAAGTTTCATCGCTTTCCCAGCATGGTTCCAAATAGAGAGCACAGCCACACCTGGAGCCAGGATACTGCAATCTAGATGAGAAACTTGGTAAATGTATTACCAATTTTTCAACCAAGACAGCATTAACATAGTCTATCTCATCATTCTCTGTTTTTGTGACAAAAAGCATCTGAAGCACACATGATCAACATGTGGTAATGGTATGCTGACTGTTATAAAATTCCACAAGAGTATACATAGACAGAGATAATAAACTTTTCTCCACACTCCTAAAAACAGATGGCATATGAGATAAGAAAAACAGGCACAAGGTTTATTCTACTGTACACTGGAAACTGGAAACTTTGCAAATTGTTTTACTACAGACTCAGATCTGCCTTCTTAGCAAAAGCCAAACTTATTTATAATCAATTAAAAAAGTTCTGCTGCACAGCTCCTAAGTGAAAACTGACTACATATATAAGAGAAGACAACTGGTCACTTTACAGACACCAAGTGACTTGAAAAAGACAGCTTGCTGTCAAGTGCTTATACCGAGTGCCATCTGATACAGCAACCTGAAATGTTAAAAATTATTTGTCATAGTGCGACAATCACTGCTCTAATTCTACCAGGGCAACCAGTTAATTCACAAAGAGAGAGAATCATCGGCACAAATGAATGCCATTATTACCCATTACAACTGAGAAGTAAGGGTCACATATAAGGCAATTATACCTTTTCAATACATGCTAACCCTCACAGTGGAGAAGCTGTATTAGTTGCACAATGCATGTGGCTAAATAGAAAAAAAAAAAGAAAAATTTAAACTGCCTTACCAGAATGTTTCTTGCTTGTTTGAAGGAACGCTGCTTTGAAAGGTTTCTTGTTTAATTATCCGAGTCTGAAAGAAGGGAGCGGAGATTGTTAAATTAACAAGCTGGAATCTTTTCAGTTGTCGGGTGAAGGAATAAGAATATATAAATAAAGTCTGTGTAATTTGAATTTGCTCTCAGTTGAAGCTGGATCTGCATTGTTGTGTCCCGCCCTTCTTCCCACTGGGTTCCTCTACCTACAGGGCCAAACTGACAGCTACTGTGAAAACAAAAAAAGGGGAAAAAAAGCATGCTGGGACCACAGTGTCCTTCAGATGGGGTCTTGTGAACACTGATGCTTATAGATAAGTATAGAAACTTTCCATTATATTCTTAATAACACAACATAAATGGACTGATTTTTCACAGCATTTTAATGAGAGCATCTTAAAGAAACATTAGCCTGTTTCATGCAAAACAGATCCTCTAAACCAGGATTAGTTCACATCATAGGCTTGAGAATACCTTGTTTTAAGTCTCTTGATGTATTTTTTTTTTCAGCTGAACATTATTTCTATTTCTCAGGCTATTTTTATCTTGTTGTCAGCACAGCTTTAAAAGCACCCTAAGACATCGATAACATTAAAACACACACACATAAATACAGCCTTGGCAAAGGGGGTCCAAGGTATTTCTAAGGACAGTTGCTATAAATCAACATTAGAAAGGTATTTAACATTCATTAGTTTCAGAAAGAATGTGGATAAAGAGCAGAGATATCTGACTTATCACCTGGTTTTCTTATCAGGGCTTTTAACAACTGTAACACACTATTAAGCATGCAGCAAATGTTAGAAACGCAATGTTTACAAACCTTGCATAGTAAACAGTACCCAGTCATAGCCTGTACAGTCCAATATAATATCATGAAAATACTTTTAGAGAGCAGCTGTCTTGCATTAATGTAAATCAGGAAAAATGCATTACAGTCGTACAAAAAAGAGGCAGTAATTGTATTAGTTCTCAGACGAGTGACGTTTCAACCTATTTGAAATCTTTGTGAGTGTGGTGACAAATCTGGGCAAACTGCACTGCTCTGGGTGTTTAGCTGTGGTTTGGGAAGGCTGTGTGGCTGTTGTGCCACATAGTTAAAGTAGACGCAGTTCTGTTTGCAATGCATCTTTTCTTTACTAACAGGCATTTGCACTATACCAAGACAAAAAATGTCCCTATCCATGAAATGAGATGAACTTGGCCATTTGGGTAAGGTGAACCTTAAATCAAAAACATAATATATAATCCATGTTACCTCAGACATCTTCTTGTTTCCCATGTTGCCCAACTAATGATGACTACCGTAAAACTTCAAATAATTGCCGTGTCTCAAATAATCGTCTGTCTCCAATACACACCGGGTCTGCTGGCAAATATTGTAAATAAACACCAGGTCTCTCTTAAACGCCGGGTCTCTGTCATTGCCATTGAAGCTGAGGAAGATGAGGAGGAGCTTGAGCGTAATGAACTGCTAATAAGTGACAGCGATGAAAGTGACTCTCAGGATTAATACGTAATAATAATAGAAAACGTAATTTAAGGTGGGCCTACATGTAATGTATATTTGCTAAATGCAGTTATTACGTTATTAAAAGTTTTGATAATTTTAAGCATGCAAAGTAGGCCAGATGCAACCTCTCTGTGTATTTTAATGTATTTTGTTGTATTAACAATGTACAAGTTTGAGATTAAACAATAAATTATTTTTGATGATGATATTTATTGCTTTTATTGTTCATTTAAAAAAAAAACATTTTAGAAGTTTGTATTATTATTATAATTACCAGTACGCACCGGGTCTGCTGGCAAATATTGTAAATAAATGCCGGAGGCGTTTAATTGAAGTTTTACAGTATATAAAGTACTTCAGTTTTGAAGGTTTGAGAAAAAAATACTCCTTCATCGTGCAGGGATATTGTTTCTATTCTTCTTCATCAGCATAATTTACAAGCATAGATACCACACAGGCTTATATGGCAACCGCACACACAAACAGGAATATGAGCAGTTTGAAATTCTGTTATCTTCATTTGAGTGGATCATCTTAATTATCTTTTTCTGTGTTCCAGGTGTATTCAGAATAAAAAAAAGAATTTATTTTGCATAACACTAATCTGAAACACTAAGAATGTGCTGAAACTCCAAACGAGGATTACCCAAAATAATAATACGTACCAATATTACCAAACTTCCATTTGTTTACTTTCTAGACCACTATATATATGATTTATTTGGGATACAGTATCTCTTTTATTTATATAAAGAGAACATTTATTATATTTATTAAAATAATGAAATTAGGGGCCAGACCAAATCAAAGTTAGCAGTTAGCGAACGAGAACGTGAAAGCATTCACGGTAAAAAAAAAAAGAAAAATTCCAAGCGAAATCTCACGAAACCAAAAACAAGCCATTTTCACAATTTCAAAAAGCAGTTATTGCTTGTTGACAACAAGTGGGTTGAGAAGAGGGAGTGGTTTGCTATCGCCTGACCAAATCTACTCAATTCCAGCTATAAATCACGTTGCAAGACTTTCGCAGGATTTTATAGTCAACTTCGAACTTGTCGAAAGCTATCGCGTATTAAGCAAATAGTAAAAAAAAAATAACACTAAACATCCTGATATTTGCACAAAAAAACAGTACATGCCTCAAGACGCTCCACTGACCTCATATATCGAACACTTGCACACAACACTGAATAATTTAAAATTAATAATTTACAGTATCAAATATTAGTATATGTATTATTCCTATTATTATCATAATATATGTTGTGTTTGTTGCACCCTTAAATGAAACACGCACAGTTTTCTTCGTTAGCCTGCTTTTTTTTTTTGCCACAGTTCGAGTTAAGTGTTTAATAAAGCAATATGTATTATTTCTTTAATATGTACTAACAATAAAGTATTTTCTACTCACTGAGAGGTTTGCTTGAAGCATTGAGCATTGTCTTTCAGTGATGGTAAAGCTTTTTAGATATATTTTCTTTTATTTCTTATCTTTGTAGTGAGCTACAACTACGGACGGTACACTTCTTTTTAAGTCCTTGGACATATTTACACGTCATCTGTGACGTCACCTACCTATGTTCAAATTATTCATTTCTTAAAGGCACAGTGCTCCATTACATTGAACTTCGATCAAACTCAAGGCAAACAAATGTAAACAAACTAGAATAGTAATAAAGAACGTATGAATGTTTTAACCACTTTAAAGATATTAACTTTCAGTTTTAAACATTTGGTACTTCAACACGTTGGCCTACACAGAAACATAATGAAGCCCAAATTCTTGGCATGTAAGAACAAGCCCACCGTTCCACTACAAGGGAGCACATTTTGGCTATACCGTGTCAGCATGTAAAGCGGTCCCTTCGAAATGTATAAATCTGTGTAGATAACAAAATTACGTAATACCTAATATAATGTAATAAAATACAACTACCCGACTGCCCATTTTAAAAAATTAACACAATGCCAGTCAGCTATGAGGATGCTGGCATTGCATGGTGCTGACACAAACAAGGGCACAGTATGGATTTTTACAAAAATCATGAAAACAATGAGGCACGCTTTCATAACAGTGACAAAACAATGCGGCACAGTGCTGCAGACGTCGTGGAAACAAGGCAATTTCCAAGTGTGTGTGCATGTGTGTGTATGTTTTCTTTCAAACTTGCGTCCGTATTTTTCAATGTTTTACACACTAAAAATAAAAGCAGATAATTGTTATTATTATTATTATTATTATTATTATTATTATTATTATTATTATTATTATTATTAAACATATTTTTATTATTATTATTACTAGTCATAGTTGTATGTAATAGCATTCATTCACTGATATTCAAACAAAACAGTAGTACAACACAGACTTTTATTTATTTTTTTTTCTGCCCTGGCTGTCTTCGCCTGCCTTTTCGCATGTTACCGCCTTGTTTCCGCCCCTTCAAAATGTCACAAATACCGGCTGGGGATTGGTCAACAGCTGTTTTCATGTTGCTTTCGTTTCTCACGCCTACTCCTGCGAAACCCATTCAGAACGGAACCCAACATTCCAGTACCTAATTTAGCAAATTAGTTTTACTGTGTTAATTTATTTAGTTTAGACATGATCTACCAAACTAATAATATGTTATCAACCTCAATTGATTATATATTCAAATTAACTCAGAAATGGGGCAATGACTCCTTTTGAGTTGCACATTTCCACAAACAAAATACATTTCTTAAGCACTCTAAAACAGGAAGTTATATTCTATTCCTAGGACAATTTATCCACTAACTTGATAGCATTTGCTACAGTTAATTTCTCGAGTCATAAAGTAATTAATATGCTGAATATTTATCGATTTTCAACAAAGAAGTCAGTCTCTTTGTTGATGAATACTGCAGCTTCCCTCTCTGGATCTGAAGTTCCAACGAAAGAAACGACTGACCTTGGAATGAACTGTTAAACCATCCATTCCAGAGCACACTGTTCCTGTTATACAGCGCCCTCACAGGTTGGGAGGGAGCTTGTTGACTAGGATTCATTTGTTCTCTGTCACAATGAAGCAGGTGGTCTTCAGACAATTCTACACAAGTATTTTATCATTTAGCATTGACAGCCAGTGTATTTGAATTTCACTCATCCCTGACTAAAAGTGACACAAGCTGGAAGGAATGAGACTCGGGGTGTTGCAGGCTTCCCACCGCTTCTGCCTATTAAAGCTAACACTATTTGTTCAGCTGCATGAATGCCTGAGCGAGTTTTCATAACAGGGACAGTGGAAATAGCCACAAACAACACAGTCTACATGGACACTTGCCTTTTCCCATTTAGAGTTCAAGATAGACTTACTAAATAATGCAGCAAAACTCAAGAAATACCTTCTTTTTAAACTGAACAAGGTGCTTAAATTGAATTCAGATTAAAGCTCAGCCCAATTCCTTTGTTCTCCTTTGTTGTAGACTTAAGATATATTCTTTCTGGTGACAAGACTTCATCCAGGATACAAGCGTTAAGGCTGTTGACATACATAGCAGAGGTAATAAACAACATTAACATTATTTATACTACAGATGTTAAGGCTTACCTTTTAAATCAAATGACCATTTATTTAAAAGCACATCCACATCTATTTCCCAGTATTTAGCATATTTCTAGTCCCCTTAAGGACTCAAAATAGCTATACAGTTGTATAAATAACTGAATATTCATACATTTTAACGAGTAGATTTGGTTTAACCTACATTATGTCATGACACAATATTTGGTACCTGGAATATTACAGTTACAGAAAAACATACAGACAGTTTTCGACAGTAGGAGAGATAACAGTCAACATGCAGATTTATAATGCTTGTAACAGCATTTTATTAATCCCTATGCTTGCCATATCATTTTATGACACATGCCTGCTTTGTGGATATGCTCAACTTTATAAAATGCTTTTCTTACATTGTCGATCCTTACCACCGAGTTACAGACCGTCAATCCTTGATATCCTTCGGTCTGCGCTTATGGACTTCCCTCTTTAATTGAAACCACAGGTTTTCAATGGGGTTCAAGTCCGGAGGCTGAGATGGCCATTGCAAAATGTTGATTTTGTGGTCAATTAACCATTTCTTTGTGGATTTTGATGTGTGTTTGGGGTCATTGTCTTGCTGGAAGATCCACTTGCGGCCAAGTTTCAGCCTCCTGGCAGAGGCAACCAGGTTTTTGGCTAAAATCTCCTGGTACTGGGTAGAGTTCATGATGCCGTTGACCTTAACAAGGGCCCCAGGACCAGTGGGAGCAAAACAGCCCCATAACATCAAAGATCCACCACCATATTTTACAGTAGGTATGAGGTTCTTTTCTGCACACACATCCTTATTTCGACGCTAAACCCACCGCTGGTGTGCATGGCCAAAGAGCTCTATTTTCGTCTCATCTGACCATAGCACCCGGTTCCAATCGAAGTGCAAATGCCGTTTAGCAAACTCCATGTGCTTACGTTTGTTGGTTGCTTTCAATAAAGGCTTTTTTCTGGCAACCCATCCAAACAGCCTATTGGCATGGAGGTGGCGTCTAATTGTAGATTTGGAGACTTGGTGACCCCAAAGATGCAACCAAGTTCTGTAATTCTCCAACTGTGCCCCTTGGATTTCCCTTTGCCTCCCGAACCATCTGCCTCAATGTGCGTGGGAGCAAGATACACTTGCGTCCTCTACCAGACAAGTTTACCACTGTTCCAGTGGATTTGAACTTCTTAATTATTGCCCTAATAGTGGTAAGTGGTATATTTCGTTTTTAAGCTATTGTTGATTTATAAAGGTCAACAACCATTTGCCTCTTTTCATTTGTGAGTTCTTTGCCTTTCCCCATGGTGATGGATGACAAATGGATTTCATATGCGTGTTACCTCATTTTTATACCCAAGTGAAACAGGAAGCTAAGAAAGGCCGCAATATAGTTCCTTAAGACTGAGATGAACTTAAAGAAATAGAATGTTAATGCAGATTTAATTTTGTTTGATTTTATTTATAAGAATCATTAGGGGTGCCAATAATTCTGACACCTATCTTTTTGAGAACATTTTTTATTACTTGTTAATAAAAAACCTTTTTCTCTGATCAATTGTATTAGAATAAAAGAATATGGTTTCCCATATATTTGATCATAAAATATAGCTCATTACCTGTGTTGTTTATTTTATACAGCCTTTTTTGCTCATCTTCATCAAGGGTGCCAATAATTTTGGAGGTGACTGTAAATCCATTTTATAAAAGTATTAAGGTACTTGAGGGTGTGGGTTACCGTGTATATTGTCACTGCTTGGTTGGTTGCAGTGACCTTAATGCTTTATTAATGCCCGCTAAATTAGAAAGGGATCGCTGTTATTAGAAGAAATGCATTGTCTCCTTTCAGGTCTGAAAGGGATACATCAAACTGGTAAGTTCTCTACCAGTCACTGCACTGAACTCTAAGGTACAGTTGTGATTGACTAGTTTTAGTACTGCCTTGCATTCTGTTCATATCAACTACTATTTAATGTATTATATTCTTGAAAATAACATAGCTTTATCTAAAAACTAAATTTTAAGATACAGTGAGTACTTATAAATAACTGGTGTGCTAGCTGTGACCTCAAGTGGGAGCCAAGACCTCACTAAAGAAGTACAGTGTTTTAAAAAAATTAACCTACCGGTTAGGCGGAAGTAGGCTACCAAAACAACACTCGCTTAATCATACACTATAGAAATGTATTGATGACAACCATAGTATTAATATAATAGTTAGACTTTTTGTTCAGTGACTTATGTTTACTGGTAACTGTCAACCCAATCAAAAATATGACACTGATCTGGCCTAAGGTAAAACACATTTTATTTTAACATTAATTTAAACTAAATATACCAACTGTTTAGACAAAAAATCTTGTTGTTATGAGTGTGTAGTCACTGGGATTAAAAAGTTGATTTTAAAGAATGCAAGTACATTGAGTTAAACTGGACTGATGTGATGATTTAAAGAGAGGTCAGCTATTATAGTCATTCCTACAGTGGAAATGGCTGAGTGAATGTTTACATTGTTAAAAATAATAGGATGACATCTGGTGTTTTTTTTTCAACTGCTAATGAGGTCTTCTTGGGTTTTACATATATTAAATGTGATGAGGTTATACTGTCCCTGAATCAGGATGGTGTACAAATAAGTTTACTGCAGTAGAAGAGAGACATGCTTTAAAAGGTTTTTATATGGGGTTATTTGTGAAATAACACAAATATTGAGAAATACGTAGTCATCTATCCATTGTTTGTTTGTTTTTTTTTACTGTCAAATTGATATGAATCAAAATATACAAATGTGTATCAAGCTTATCAAACATATTATTCATAAAGATCCTGTTCACTAATTTCACATTTCTAGTTATTGTAAATAATGTTGAAAATAACTAGGGGAGTGTGTCTGGGTACGAGTACAAATGAGCATTCCTAACCAGTATGGCCATTCCTGACTTCCATGAGTAAGAGCCACTCGCTTCTCTTTCCCAGAATTCTCCTAAAAATAAACTGTATCCCAATCCAGGAATGACCTCTGACCGAAATGCTAAAAAAAGAACGCAATGTGCAAACTCAAGTGCGTCTGTGTTGCGTCCTGCAATATCCCCCATGCTGTGATTCTGAACAGAGCAAAGGCTGGATGGTGGTACGATTTGGTTACCAATGGCCAATCCAAAGAAAATGGGAGGCAGAAAGGGTTAACAAAGCAAAAGAAACTGACTTTAATGTGGAATACTTCTTACTGTGTTTCCTGTGATTGTTGGATAATAATAAAATAAGCATGTATTATATCCATTACAGTTAACAATCCACCACAGGAGCTTATATTATAAGGTACAGTGCAGAAAGTGTATCTGTACAATATGGAACCCAGTTAACATTATTGTTGCTGTGAAAAATATAGATTTGCATGACAAAATGTTTTATTAAAATAAATAATACTTTGTCTTAACCTATGTTACTTGTTAGGTTTCTCTGCATTTTCTCCTTGGTTGTATAGCTCACAAGCTGCATTTGTATTGTGTGTTTAGTAGCTACTCTGCAATAGCGGTTGCCCTTTGAAAAGACTTTGTTTGAGGAACCTTTGCCCCATCTGTTAGATGAAAATGATAATGAGGCCACTCCCCACATTTTTGGTGGTAGTGCAGGCATAGGGAAAACTCTGATTGCACTCAGTTGCACCCATCTAGCGCCCCATAATCAGGTGCTAATGACCCTTGCCTTGACGTTAGTGCTGTGCCCCATGATCAAAATTGGGACCCATAACATTAGAGCTCAGATATTTTATTTGCGATTACAAACAATGCTGAACATTTACAATTGAGCCCAAATGAGACTTCCTCTTCAATAGAAACAATAGAACTGATTTTTTTTGCATCTGTTTTAATAAATAAAAATGTTATCTTGAAATTGTCTATGAATGACTGAGGAAAAGAGAGGAAGCTTGAAGAAGAGAGAGCAAAAACATGGACAGATAAAAATGATTGTTTAGTATTTTATTATTATTATTATTATTATTATTATTATTATTATTATTTTAAAAATATAACCTGCACAGTTGCCATGGCAATAACTATCAGAGATGTGACTAACAACAGTTCAGGTGACAGCATCATAAAAAGCTGGATTTAACTGGGTGCTGGATGCTGGTTTCCAGTTTTTTTTTTTTTTTTTTTAGAACACTAGAACACTAAAATAAGCCTAATTTATGTAAATAACTATGTTTCAAAAGGAACTTTATAATTTCATAAATCTAAGCAGTGAAATAATTAATATGGTTCTGGGAACTAACCCTCCTAAGCATGTCTCCTACTGCACTACATATTTGCATCATATTTTTTTTCTTATCTTATTTGAACATAAAAAAAATGGAGATTGCATCACAATTTACTGAAGGGTTTTTGAAGTTGTATTTAATGCCTCTGTTTGATAACAACCTTTTTCATAATCATAGGCTTGGCTTTTTTTCTCATTGAGGAAGATGCTCTTGATAATGTCCTAACTGACAGGTACATGTCTCTATACTTGTGTGCTGCACTGCCTGTGGTTCAATACATTTTTCATGTGCACTTGCCAATCCCCTTGGTTTCTCCTGCTGTCTCCTTACAATCAAAGGGGTCCGTTGAAAAGAAAAAAAAACAATCTCTCAGGCTTTGATAAATTAATCCACTTTTGAAAATTAGCCTTTGAAATGCATCATTTTAATGTTTTGTGTCCTCAGTATGAATTTGTTTGTAATAAATAGAAATAAAATGGATGCAACAACTAACCAGTAAATAATAAGAAATTAAGATCTACAATTAAATGCTTACAAAAGTAGGGCACTCTGTGTGAACTACACATTAGAAAGTCAGAAAACAATAACAGTTTGTTACAGTAGTGTTAAAAGGCATAATAAAATCATATGTTATAGATGCAATTGGAATATCTGCTCTGTAACTGCTAGTTTGTTACTGATGTTTAATAATGCAAACCCTATCAAACTACAGTAATACAATTAAGCCACATACTCATTAATAAACCAGTGATGTTTAAATGCCATGTGCTAATATATTCAAATAATTTTGCACTTGAGTCATACAGACCTTTTACAACCACCACTTTAGTACCCAAAAAGCAGAGGAAATTACCCTAAACAGATACAAGTGTGTAAAACCCCTTAAATCAAGAGCAACTGAGTAGGAATGGCAAAGATCTGTTCCAAAAAAAATGGTGAATAAGCATAATACATGGATGTAAATATGTGTGGTAACATTAATGGAGCTAAACACCCTGTGAAGCATACGATTTCATCTTTTAGTACATTTCATACACGGATTTAAGGATTTTCTTTTTTTAACATTTAGCATTGGTTTCCAAAAATACAAGCTACAACACCATTTAGTACAAATAGGTTATACATATCAGCCAATTAACTATTACCTGAATGATTCTTTAATTGCCTTACAGCGACTATGGCATTTGATAATCTCTAGACTGAAAAGTCAGGGCGATTCAATAGCTGCCAACAATTAAAAACGTGTTCTGGAAAAGTAAAAGGTATTTAAATTTTGACAAGGATGAAAATGTTAAACCAATCAAATGACTTTAGTCTTGCAGATAACATTCTCTATTTTATGTGTGGATGTTCCAAATTAGTGCAAGGTGAAACGATGCAGCTAAACAACAGGCTGATCAAATTGAAATGTTATGGATTGACCTAGTAGAGTGTCACCAAGCCTCAGTTCTTGCCTTGTAACACAAATGCACGTATAACAGTTATGACTTAGTAGATCTTATAACAGATAACAAAAAGGCTTTCAGTAAGTAACATACTGTATCCTGATATACATTGAAGGCTTACACACACTTTGCTATCAGCTTCCTAAAAAGTGACAGCTGAATTTAAGCCTAAAATTATTGAATGGTTTTTCAATACTATTTTAGCAAAAGGGACTTCATACATATTTCCAAGGAGAAGAAAGCCAGTTCTGATTTGCCTCAGCTAATCTACACAAAATCCAACCAACATGACTCCTCTGCCACTGCTGCTCTTTCATCTATTCTTTCTGGGAAAAACTAAACTTTAATCATTATGAAAAATGCAGGTTTCATCGGAGCCACATGTCACTGAAAACATGCTGCTTCTAAAAACGGCTCAGTGAGAGCTTTTCATGAATTGCCTCAGTAGACATCTACACCATCCTGTTCCTCCATTAGCATTCTGGTTTTAAAACAGCTCTAAGACAACTAAAAAATGAAAGCTCTAAAAATGAATTACCCTTAGAAAACATTTATCTACAGTGCTGAACAACACAATGAAAGAAAAGCCCACAGTAAGACGTGATTAAAAATAATATAAGAAGGGCTGAGTATTTAAACTATGCATTGCAACTAAACCACATTGCAGTGTAGTGGATTTTATTAATAACAGGTAGTAAGTAGCTTCAAGTGTAATAGTAATTGCTTGTTTACATTTCCCTTATTATTTTAATGTGATTATAATCATTCGTAGTGGTCCTGGGCTATGGTTCTCCATACATGCCAACAGTCCCACGTCCCGATGCAGAGTTAGAAAGTCCTGATATGTATCCTTGGAAATCCTTTACAGCTTTCTCTCTCTTTGGGTGCACTGCCTGGCAGGTATTGTGTTCACATGACCAGGTCTTTGTTTATTGACACATGCCATATCCATTTCCTCACTGCTGCTGCAATATGATTTGATGTGTATGATTTAGAGTAAAATAGCACTGGAGTTAGCTAGCCCTTCACTGGAGTTAGCTAGCCCTTCATTTTCGTACAGCAGTTGTTGTTCATGGTTCTGAAATTGAAACAAAAAAAATAAACATAAAAACGAATATTCTGAGTTGTATTAAGTTTTAAAAAAATGCTATATACAGATATTCATATTTAACTTAAATAAAGTCAGCCTGTCGGGCCCAGCAAGTGAAAATACATTTATCAAAGCAACAAAAAAAAAAAGTGCTCATTTACAGTGACTGGGGTAAAACATATACATTTATTCTGTGCAGTAGGGCTCCAAAATAATTCGCACTAACAGGAAATTTGTGTTAAGTGAATTTGTATCATGAGAAGTAATTTGCAAAGAAGCAGCTGCTAAATTTGGCTGGGACCATGTAGAAAATGTGTTATATCAGGAAATGTCTCTAATCTGAGTTTGTTTTAACGAGAATTGACCGTTTATAGAACCCTAGTCAACAAAAGTAAGGAACATTGAAATGTTTTGTTTGGGTTAGTTTTTGCACAGATCATCATGATCTGACTGTTTGTGTATTGCATTTAAAAAAATAATAATCTGGTTGCATGCACAATCATTTATGGGTGTTAAGAAGTGTTAGATCGTTTTATGATTTTGTTCAATTACAATGCTTTTCTCCTTGTTTGTTTGGCAACTTAGATTTTGTCATTATCATTTTAGGGTGCTGTGCGAGTGTGTGTGTGTGTGTGTGTGTGTGGTGGGGGTGGGGCGGGGGTGGTGGCTGGGCTTATTAAACTAAGAAACTCTCTGTAATTGGATTTTATAGTTCAAAACAGTGATAAGATTTGATGATGAAAGCCTTTAATTGTGCCATGTTCATTTATTTACTTCTTTTTGATGCCTTTAAAGTGAAGTATGTGTATATTTGCCTTATTTTTAACCATTCTATAAGCCTTACCAGATGTTTTCTGCTTTTCTAAAGACATCAGTCGTGCCCAGGCTGACAATTTTTAAGGTATTTTACATAATCCAGTGTTGTTTAATCTGTACACAGCAGACCTGTTGGTGTTTCTTAAAATAATGCATGCTTTATGGAAATATTCAATGGCTTTACCTAGATTACTGATATTTTATAGCAAAGCTTCATCTGGGAGCAATCTGAATTCAGCTTTTTTGTTTGGATATTTTGTACTTTTTCTCACTTTGCCAAATATGTAAATCACCAGGATTGGCCAAAGAAAACTATGCATATTCTTGAACGGAATATGGAACCACACCATATGGCAGTATGATTAAGACCAGACACCTTTGAAGCCAGTTTAATAGAGAATAATTAAGATAACAATACAGGGCTCTGCACGTGCATTACATTAGCCAGCTCTTTAATATCTGAATGGAGATTCCCTTAAAAAATACAGATTAGAAATGTAATAGCCATATGATTCTTGACATTTATAGTAAAATACTGTAGAAGAACAGCTGATATTTCTTAGGCCAATGGGCTGTTATCTACCCATTTGTCCTGTTTATACTAGAACCTACAAAATATCTGATAAAGTTGATATTTCTTGACTAGCTAGCACTATGACCAGGATATATGCATATGTTGTTTTGTTTTCAACTTGTTCAAGATAGATGTATAATCTATTCATTACATCTGGGCCATCGGATACATTATTTCATATCATCTTTAGCCTCTAAACAATGAAAAGCTTGGAAATCAGAATTTTTCATTACAGTCTATTGTGTAAGAGAGTTGTAATATGTTCTATGGAAACACTAGTTTTGATGCACTTAGTCTGTAATAAATACTGTGTTGCTATGCGCCTAAATGTCTTAAGACTTGCTAATTGGTTTAAGTTTGGATTATAATTGAAGTTCATCTTTGACACTGTTTCCCCCAATATTTCTGAATACTATAAAATCATTTATATAACAATTTTCAGCTGCCAGAATAAAATACTTATTTTTGCAAACTTAATAATGTAGGAAAGACTTTAATGAAATGGTCAATTAATCCAACTTTTGGAATAACTACTTTAATCATTTTATAATTTGTACTATGTAATCTACTGTGTATTTGAAACAATGGTTCTAACAAATTTAAATAATCTTGAAAACAGCTGTCTTAAAATGCCGAAACAGAATTCCATTTCTTTTCTAGTTGTCCCTTTACCTGTACTTCAGATGAGCAATGTCACATAAAATAAATAAAAAGTACTTTCTAAGTAATTTGGACACTATATGGTATTTTCCCATCTTACCTCATACCAACTTTTTTAATAAAGTACACAGTTTCTAATATATGTTGCACCAAAGTGTTTAATGATTTGTCAATAAAAGGGTTACTTTCACTATTAGAGTCATATTTATTACTGGCAAGACTCACAGATCAATGAAAAAAACTCAGCCAATAAATTCAGATTAGAAAATGCAAACCTGGTAGGGATTTAGACAAAAAAGCTGCACAATTTGCTCTTTTTAAAACTGAGCCCAAAGAGACATGTTTATATGACAAATTAAGGTTTAAAACACATGCAAATTAAAACTCCAGTCAAATTAGATAAATGTGAAATTTCATTGTTATTAATTTACCTTGATAGCAAAATATGTGGATTTTCTTGTACCAGTTACAGCACATGGATGTATTTATGACTAACAATGCATTTTGGCACTAAAGGAGCCACAGGTATGATTTAGATAAATCATATGCAACTGTAAATGCTGTTTAATTTACTTGTTTTTCTTTTAAGGGTTTTTATAACAATGCAAGCAAGATTTAAAGCTAATACAACTTTTGTAAGAAAGCAACACATTTGCAGCTGTCGGTTTAACCAAAAACCAATGGGGTTCCTTACAATACAGTAAATGACCAGCTTCACAGGGAAGAATGAATATCCTGCAGCCTACCAGGTCAGTTTCACAGGTGGCCATTTACCAACCAGCATGAGTCCCATAGAGGTTTGTTTACCCTGTCGATAGAACTGCCTACCTTAAAGCTAAGTTGTCTCAGTTGAAAAAGCAGCAAGGAGGTCACTTGTTTAGTAAACTACAGGGAGGCTTCCTTGACTATGGCTGTTTATAAATCTGAAGCAATGGCTGATTTAATATGGCTATGGTTGTGAAATTGTGTGTGTGTGTTGTTTTTTTTTTTTTTTTTGCATTTGTCAGCCTTGTTTCAACCCTTGTCTATAGTGGTAGGCAATAGTTACATTCACAGAAATATAATACGTATATACAATCACATTAAAGTATCACATAGTAAATAATTTATAAACCAAACTAAAAATAAATTATAACAGAAGGAAAGTCCAGGATAACACACTGTAAATACCCACTGTGCCGGTGCAATTTACAGTGTTAGTTTATCTTGAGTACGGTGTATTTTTTTCTTTAATCTGGTTGGGGTATTTATCTCATTTAAATTTTGGATTGGAAACGGATGCAGCTCCATAGTCAAAAGGCATAAAATTGCCCTTTTAAGCACTGAAAAGTATAGATAATCAGTTGGCTTTTACAATTTAAAAGTGCCTATTTTCGTTTGTTTAGCAAATACAATGTGGGAAAATGAATTAACAGTTACAAAACAAAGCAGACAATTTCAGTTTCAGACCCAGTATTTAGGACTCACTCAATTAGTCATTTTACTAGTACTGGTGTATTCAGGTGTGTTTCCTTTTTTCTGCCAATCCAATATTATTGAATATTATTTTTTCTGTTGCTATTGGGGAGGGGATGACTGTATGTGATCGTATTAATATTGTATAGCTGCACACATCCTTCTTTTTTGGTACACTGATAAACTCTGTGACAAGTCGATCAATGTATTCATTTGTGTGGATACATGAAGTCGACCAGAATTTGCACCAAACCAATTCAGAAATTCAATTAGTTGTTATGCACTGTTAGACAGAACATAGCTGAGTTAATAAGTTAATCTATAAGGGTTTTATAAAGGGTCCACATCCCAGTTTTTGTGATACAGACTTCATGTGAAATACAAACATGCAAAAATTGCATTGAATAATGATAATCTTTTAAAATGTCTATATCTACGGGTCCCCTATTTGATCACCTGGTAAAAGCACAGTGGTGTGGTGTGCAGGGTTATACAGCGCAGGTTCGCGTCCTAGTGGTCAGGGGAAAAAATGACTGGACATTCCAAATTGGGAGAAAATCGAGGGTAAAATAATTGAGCACACTAAGTAAAAAAACATGTAAAAAATGTTATATACTGTTCTAATATTTTTATAATCTCCACTGTACTGTAATTGTTCAAATAGAATAATGAATATAGAAATGATCTGCAGTTATCTACCTTTTGTTTGAGGTTTATTATATCCCTGCCTACTACTGCCTTGATGATCAGCATCAGGGGTGATTATAACATGTCAAGACTGCTGAGAAAGACCCCTCACTGCCTCACTTGGACTGTAATTAAAGAAAAAGGCCATTAAATAGCAAACAGGCCAGCTGCACATTTTTAAATCTATGCTTAAAAATAGATCACAGCATGGTCTATCCAAAACAATACCAATAAAAAATGCACCTGATTACTGTAATTGATTTTTCTGCAAGATATGAATAAACGGCCCCCATCTCTAAATGTCATTCCTTTCCAAGAATTTCATTTAAGCTCCACTGAATTGAAAAAAAAGCTCAACCAGATTCAATATCTCCAACTTCCTTGAAAGTAGCAGAAAATCTACCTGACAGTTGCCATGGCAACGTGGGACAGGATGAGTGCACTACCAGCCTATGAAGCCTTTCTTAATTGGAAGGCTTTTAGCCCACACATTTTTCTCATTGCTGCAGAGATTATTTCTGAAGAGATTGTTATATTTCTCAATTGATTTATAAAGACTGGTTCATACAATATTACTGCTTACCGTTATTTAATATAAAACCTAGCTGATGAAATTTAAAGCAGACACGTCAGTAACAAGCCACAGCTTACATTAGAATAATATTTAGGTTTTATAGGTCAGCTGTACAAAAAGAAAAAGAAAAAGTAAACCAGATCACAGATTAGACTTTTCCGCAATTGATACAGGAACACAATCTCTTCAATGGATTGCATTCCTCCACCATTTTTTCTCAAAAATACAGCAAGAAGAAATCAAAACTTTACAGAACTTTCATAAAGCACAGTCTGTGTTTTTACATCAACTAGAAACCGGTTTAAGTCTGATCACATGTATCCTCCATGGCAATCGGTCATGGCAACAAATTAAATATTAAACTTATGGAAGCTCAGTTGGCTTAATTTCGTATCCCTTCTAAAAACAACATTAATGAATATCAATGTTCAGTATTTGCATAGTTATTTTTGTCACCCAACAGTTATTAGATCTACTACTGACACATTTGCAGCTTTGATCCACAACCTGATACAATAATATTTTGATAAATAAACTTAGCCAGAACTCCAAATGTGTAGCAGAAATTCCTTCTTTAGGAGGTTTGGATATTTGTCTAAGAAAATATTCTGTATGTAAAGAAATCAACAACCAGTATGTCATCTTATGCAATTATATAAATATAAAACATTAGTTTTGATATAGCATAAAACCACACCATACAAATCTGACCTTTTTTCTTTTCAATTGGTGATCTTTATTGGCTTAGTACAGTTATTGATCCAACCCCTACCCCCTTCTATTTTCCTTGTGTGATCTACTTTTAAATCCCAGTTTGTGAACTCACAAGTATGCCTCCCATCCTCACTAAACAAGGTCATCTTAATAAAGGTATGTGCAGAGATGTTTTATTCTAGCTTGTTAAGACATAAGGTTTTCAGAAAAAATAAAGTGCTTTTACAAAGCTGACTGCCCAAAACTGGTACAATATAACAGGTGATGCAATTATTGGCTGTCACTATTAACAAAACCTATTTTTGGGTTAAATTAATAAATAAATGTAGGTACCACTGCACTTGTGTGACATCTTGCTTATTAAAATAAGAGTGACATCATCAAAGTAAGGATAAGTCACATTCCATTGAAAACGATAGAGGTTTGAAGCACCTCTTATTTCACCAAGAGTTTCATCTATTTCTATTCAAAAACATTCTAGTTACATTTTTCTTTCATTCTTTATTAAGTGTTCAGATTTTAATTCGTTTAGAAGTTGTGGATTATACAGTAATATGTTTTTTTTCTTGCATCCTGTTTGTGATCAAATCTACTTGTCGTGGCTTCGCTCTGCCTTGCTGATTGTGTAATACAAAAAAATACTGTAGTACAAAAAAAGTCACGTGCAACAAAGCTGGAATTGCATTGCTTTGGTTAGGGTTTCAATTGACCGTCTATTAAAACGGTATTGGCTTGGTTTCAATGGCAGATCTGGACTTAAGCCTCCTTCAGGGTAGTCTTAAAGTTAAGACCTCAGAGCGAATAACACAGCGGAATCAGCACAGAATACTTCATATCTTATTACTCAGTAAATTTTCAAATATCAATAATCATAATCACCGACAGTGAGTGCGTCAAACTCCAACTCCATGCTGTCCTATACATAACATGGACCACCAACTCGGGAGGTGAGGCTAGATCTAGACGTTACACGTAGCCTACTGTTGGTACACATACCCAAATATACTAATGGATCATTATGGTTCACTATAGAATATGCTGTATATAATAAGATCTAAATGCTCAGAAATATTTGTAAAATACAAAACTTAAAATCTGAAGCACAGCAACAATAATAAATGTGCATTATTTTCTCTTTTTTAGTTTTTTGAATGGTTTGTTCAGACTAACAATTTTCTTTTTTAACCGACAGATAAGAAAGGATCCCCCGAGTCCTAAATGCTGAGAAAGAAACAGGAGATGACCAAGTTAGGAACGTTCTGTAATATGCTACTTCCTATCTTAAATTAATATAGGAAAAGTTAGGAGAGCATTTTCTGTAATATCAACTCACCTAAACTTGTAGTTAGGACATTCTATCTCTGAAGATAAGATAAGAATGTCACTTAGGATGCTTTTGTAATATGGCCCCGGGATAATAAGGGATCACTTCAACAATTATAATATACATAATACACACCATGCATCGTTCTAGACAATTAGACTCCAGTTTCTCTAGTCATTAACCGATTCTTGGGATACAGACTCAAATAAAATGCAATAAAAAGTGTGTTCTTATACACACATAAAAAAAATAAATCTAATTTCAGTTCATTATAGTACAGCATCTTAACTAAGGAGATGTCTGTGTTTCAGGCTACCAAACTATATTTTAAATTATAAGCAAGCTTCATATTTTGATGAATATGCTTACCTAATGTACTAGAGTGAGATGAGAGGACAGCTTTAATCAAGACAAGGGCACAGTGGCAGGATGATAAGGTACGAAGACCCAGCCCCCCCCCCCCGCCTAGTTACAAATGCCATCTAAACAAAACATATTATTTATTGATATAGTGTGGCACAATCTTCTAGTATGGTTTTATTTAATCAAATCAAATGTTTTTCATAAAGTTCAAGATTGAGTGAGTGTTAGTTGTTTAAGTGACATTGCCTGATGGGAATACAGCACAGTCATGTTTCACACCTTTCCTGCTGTAAATTATTTAGAACTACAGATATGATCCCCAGAGATGACAAGTTTTAAGCCAGTTTTATCTAGGCTTCGCGACTGCCTCGTCACTGTCTTACAGAAAGTATTTTCAGCATTGTGCTTGATTAGCATGAATCATGCGTCAAGCCAATTAAAAACCTGTTAATGCTCAGGAATAAAAATAAGTCAATTGAGCCACATTCATCTATATAACTGTTAACAAGGGAGTGATTTAGGGAATTAAACGCAAATTTAATTTCTGCATTTGCCTACCCTGAAGGAAAGTGTCAAAATGTTAATTTCACTTAAATTACTTGCCATTACAGTTCAGTAAGTGTGGTATTGAAAGAAAGGTATTTTTTATGTGATTTACCAGGCCAATTCAGTTTTCTTTTTTAAATTAACCTGTCACTAACTTAGACAGAGAGGCCGTTTAGATAAGGTTCATAACAAGAAATGATGTGCTTATTTGGTGAAAGTTGAAAGTTCATACAGTAGATATATTGAACAGCAAACTGTATGTCATAGCATCCAGCCATGCATACTTGACTGGAAAATGTGTTCTGAGGGGTGCAGTTGGATAAGATATAATCAGTGGGTAATTTCTGGAGAGGAAGCATTCCCTTGAGATGTTGGCTATTATTGGTGTTATTATTTTCTATGGCAGCAATGCTGCTGATCACCATCTGTTGGTGAATAGGCATAATGTTAAGGAGCACACACAGCAATGTCCATTTCAACTGCTCTCATTAGCTGTTCATCCTGAGGAACTGGCAGATTGGCCTGTGAGCTTCAGTGAATTATGAGACTTTATGATTTGCTACCAGAGGTCCACGGCTTATACTTGGCTGGTCAGCATGAACAATAAGAGTGACTACCTTAGCTGAGAGTCTCATTTTGAATTTATAGTCTCATCTTGGTGGATATAGTTTTAAACTGCTCACCAAATGCTTTAATTGATCAGTGGTTTGATACGTTTTCGATCATCAATTTTAATTGCATCTCTTTTTAATAAATGCTTTTTAAAAAAAAAAAAAAAATTTATGCACATACAGTATGGATTTTAAAATCCATACTGTATGTGCATCACTGGTTGTTAGTACAGTCTAAATTTTCTTTACTTTATGCTTTGCTTTACACTCTTTCAGTTAGAAATAGCCACAACAGTCAAACAAATAGGTTAAAATAATAATTGCAGTAATAACTACAAATGACCACATGTAACATGCAGTGTGAGGAACTGCTGTTAAGACACTCGCTTATGGTAACTGACATTTTAAACCTCCCTGCCACCACACTTCCTTCCCTAATAGTAAACAATTATGGAAACAGATCTACAGTTTACGAGAAAGCAAATTGTTAATAAGAGAACCCAAAAGTCAGCTCTAATTATTGTACACAAAGAGAATTGTAAGGTTAAAGGAAGTGCACATTTTGTTTGATAGCTGGTTTCTGTAAATTGAGCTGCTTATTTACAGCTGTTGGATCTCCAAAGGCCTCAACAAAAGAGGATGCAATTAAAATAAATATAGACCCCCCCTGACCAAAGTTATAAATGGAGATGGAAGCAATTCCATTTTAGAACCAGGGGGTCTCCATATAGGACCAGCTAACTAAAGAGTTTATGAGAATTTGTATCTGACACTAATTTGAGATTTTATATTACTAATCTCACTTATGGATCAAATTAAAATATGTTGGAGACTGACAGGGTGCCCCGTCCCTGTGCGTATTTGGTGTTTTGTGTTTTATGTTGTCTGTTATATCTATTATTGTAGTGGTGCACGGAGTGTGGGTTGATGTAAAATGTATATTTGTATTTAGGCACAGGGAAATGCACAACCACTTCACGTGCAGATTGAAATGGGTCTTTGTATGGGGGCACGGGAAGTGCACAATTAGTCCACATGCAGACTGTGCCAAGATTCAATTGAATGATTGATTAGCAATCGAGTTTCGGCACAGCTTTTTAAAAGAATTAATGTTTCACGCACATGGGGTTGGATATACAGTCGGCGTGCCTGCGCTCTGTTTAAAAGAAAAAAAAAAAAACTATTTCTTCTTATTCAACAGCCTACATCGCTCGCCAGTTGTAGACTGCTTTCTAACCTACAGCACCTGCTGTTTGTGTTTTTTCCTCTGATTTTTGCAGCAAAAAAAAAATAACAGAGGAAGGAAAGAGAGTCGCTTCCTCCACTGGGGCCTGGCGCTGCTGTACCAGCTGTCGAGTCGATGCCACTGGGCGTACCTTGCCCTCCCACTCGGTGTGTGTGGCCTAAAAAAAAAAGGTGTTTACCATTCAGCTCTGCTGTGTGTGTCTTTTTCTGTCTCTCGCCTTTTTTCTGTCTCTCTCTTTTTGTGTATAGGTCTGTAACCGTGCCCCACACCACTGTAAGCTTCATGTTGCCACGAGCATTCAAAATCCTTAAAGGTATAGACAATATCGACCCAGGGGACTTTTTTGACCTGAAAAAAGAAACAAGGACCAGGGGTCACAAATGGAGATTAGATAAAGGGGCATTCAGAACAGAAAATAGGAGGCACTTTTTTACACAGAGAATTGTGATGGTCTGGAACCAACTCCCCAGTAATGTTGTTGAAGCTGACACCCTGGGATCCTTCAAGAAGCTGCTTGATGAGATTCTGGGATCAATAAGCTACTAACAACCAAACGAGCAAGATGGGCTGAATGGCCTCTCGTTTGTAAACTTTCTTATATTCTTATGTTCTTATGGTTGTGTGACTACTCACGGGCCAGGCTTATACTGTCTGTAGACAGTGCTCTACACCGCTGCAAGCTGCGCGCTGCATCAGTTGTGTGACTGCACGCGGTCCAGACTAGACTCTGTGCTTACGCCCCTGGAGCCTACGAGCCTTGGAGCTTCGGCGCCCTCGGAGCTCCACAGCCTACAAGCTTTGGTGCTTCGGCGCCCTCGGTGCTTAATCGCTCCCTGCATACGTTCAAAACACTCTGAGTGTTTTTAGTACACGATCACAACACTCTACTAGTCACTTTCAAAACACTCAGGTCACGTTCAAAACACCTCACTACGTACTTTCAAAACACTCTCACACTCAAAACACTCTACAGTATATTACGTTCAAAGCATTAATTAGCCTATTTTCAAAACACTCTTATGTTCACAACACTCTACAGTATATTAAGTTCAAAGCATTTGTGTTGCTTTTTATACAGTTATGGAATTACATTAGTATTTCCCCAAAACGTTTTTCAGCTAAAGCTAACTGAATTAACCAACATAACATTTTACTAATGGAAACTGTAACTGTACAAACGTACTGTATACGGAGAGTTGAAATACAAAGCAAACAAAAAAAATAACGATTACCAAAATTAACTATATACACATTAAAGAAAAAAACACTAGATCCAGAAATGCACACACACGATTATAGCAAATTGGAATCTATAGCTAACCAATGACCTTCTTTCAAGCAGACTGGTTTGAGTTCTTTTGCTCCAAAAACAACAATTATTCTCGAGGGATTACAAATGTTTTTGCTATACAACATGTTTTGAATATGTTATCTTGTTTAATAGTTGTTGGTCGTCTTCTCTTTCAGGGAACCGGGGTTACATCCGTAGCCTATCGTTTTTTTTTGTTCAGTGTGTTTCTGTTTTGTTAAATCTTTTTATTTATAATCAAGCAGTGCATTCACATTTACTAAACAGACTGTGTCCACTGAGATCCTGGTCTGACGTCACCACAAAAGCCATTGTGTCACAGGGACCCATAGGTACTATATAGAGAAATAAGATCAGTATTTTTGCAAACCACATATTGTATAATAGCCTTACATGTGTTCCACATATAAGTCCCATGGAGCTTTGTTTAACGGTAACCATATATACTCAATACCTCTACCAAACAAAAGAAAATTATCATCTTCATCTATAATCTGAGAACACATACAATTTAAATGATTCCACTGCAGCAGATTTCAGATTTTAGACTTATTATATGTCTGTGATAGATTTGTTTCCTCATGGACAGATGAATGTACTGTATAAAATGTGCATTGGCTGTCAAAGTGTACTATATGTATGTTTATAAAATGGCATAGGGAAATGGAGCTGTGTGAGTGGCTGTTGAGGCATTCAAACTATTTAGGCATTTTCCAACAATGCACAGGTTGGAACTTTTTTTTGCATCATCAGATTCTTAAAATTAAAAGATAAAAATGCATTTGGGTCAACAGCTTAGGTCAACAATTAATTCTGCACTAATAAGTTTTTCAAGCCAATTTGTAGTCTCCAGAAATGTGTGTACTATTTTGCACTGGTGGCAGGATACATTCAATAAAACTTAAAGTTTAAAATCTGGTATATTCTTTTTGTTTTCTTTTCATAAAAATTAAAAAAAAAAAAAATTCCTAAGTGCAATAAATACTCTGGGTTGTACAGTCATCATAATATACCAGAGGGTGGTGTTTTACACGATACCTGCAGACACTGTCATGTGTAATTGCTTATATACAGCAGAAGATTCATGAAGATTAAGAATTATACTCCTTGGAATAATTCGGTTCAAACTGGTTAATAAATGGAAACAATGTGACTAGATAAACCTGAGCACTAGTGGAAGGAAGCATTTAACAGGAGTGCAGTCACGTTCTTCTTTGGATCCTGGTGTCATTTGTTAAGACTGATGTTAAAAAGAAAAACATATTTTAAAAAATCACCTGATGCTAATTGCAGTTATTACCAGTCGTGACACAACCTGGCATAGACTGCATGGGTTTGTTTCTGTTATTGTTTCTCAGTAAGTAAGGGGAAATAATACATACATAATAAGAAAATCACAAAAAATGTTTAAGAGTATAACCGGCTAATAGATTATCTGGGTTAACATTTTTTTTTTTACAATGGCACTTTAAAGGGAAACACAGGTGTAGGTTTTGAAGGTTTTAAATGCATGTGAGTTGAAATGAGCTTTAATTTTTAGATACAGTCAAATTTGTCTTTCTTGTAAGAAAATGTCTGGAAAATAAAAATGCAACAACACTATTCTTCAACAAGTACTGAGATACAGAGTGTAAACATATTTGTCAGGAGGGTAGTGTGTGCCTTTGTCCTAATACTCTCCCAATTCTGTTTGAAGGTTGTTTATTTATATCTCTCTATCTTATCTAAAACCCTTCTATTTTTTACAGCTGGTGAACTGCACAAGGCATCAGAGAGGTTAAGAGACATGTCCAAAGTCACATGAAGCCTTAGGGCAAAAGTGAGATTTAAAATTAGAAATCCTTTGTTTATTAATAATTCTTTATAATAATTTATCAGCCTCTAGATTATGTTTGACATTTCATAAAAAGTTGTACCAATAGCATTCAATGTTGCTTTGAAATCATCCAAATTGCTTATTGATTCCAAAAAGATAAATCGAAAGTAAACAATCTGCTGAAATGTTTGCCCTTTCCCTATATAAAAAATAATAATAAAACAAACAAATCATAATAATAAAAAAATAACACATCAAAGGCTATAAGGCCCATTTAGGACTAAGTATGAAGTATGGCAAGCATTCAATTTGGCACATTTCAAAGTTTCAAGAAAGAATTGACTACAATTTGTCACTTACCTTACCAAAATGTATTTGTACACATTGTACAGGTATGCTTTCAGTTCTTTGTTACAAAATAAAAATAACTTTCTTCAGAGTGCGTGTGGTGACAAAAATTCACAGAATTAAGTCAGTTTGAAGTGTTGACGCATTAGGTGCAATCTTGGGTGCTCACAGATGTAACTTCACAGTAAATAGAAAGTCTGAGTCCTAAAAGTAAACCGTAATTACAACGGACAAAAAAGGAAAATACTAAACAATGCCATATTTAGCTGCATATGAATAGCAACACTGGTAATTTTGTCATTTCCTCATTATTAATTATTATTAATACACAACACTGTGCGTTTCTTTATATTTGATATATTATGGTATGTGGCTGGACACATCTCATTATGAAACTCATCCTGTGATAAAGGCTAATATCCTGGTGGATGATTAATCTGTAAGTCTCACATACATAGACAGTTTAATGAGTGCCGTGCAGTGCAGCATCTCTCCAGAAAGTTGCAGCCCTGTCTAATAATAGGTTTCACTGTCTTTCATTAGTTTTTAACTACATCCATGGATGGCCATCAGAGTAGCTGGGGAATACTCTTAATGAAAACGAAAGTAAATATACGGCTAGATCTATAAATTGCTAGCCCTGTTGTTAAAGAAAATCGATCACTGTAATATCTTGTTCATATCATGCACCTGTAAGGTGGAACTTGTTATCCTCTGACCTTAAACAGATTTTTGTTTTACATTTGAAAGCATGCTGTATTAACACTGCATTAATTAACCCTTACACTTGGGGAATAGTTCAAAATGGTATTGTTAAAAAGATTAATATATTCATAGAATATGAAAAGGCTATATGTTGTTTTCTGTCCCCCTCCAAATGTTTCATACCATGGAGTTACATTATTATATTAGCATATTATGAAAATACAGTACATTAGACAAAAGGTTACACCAAAAATAATTGCTATTATAATAGGGCGAACGTGGTTAAAATCGTAGTCACTTTCCAGCTTAGGTCCTAAAGTTTGCATTTTCATTCTAACCACTGACAATGTCAAGCTATAGTTGTTCATCTAATCTTTTTCGTGACTCCTGCAATTCCTTCATACATATTTCCTAAAGCAGCCTGTAGTCAGTGACTGAAAATGGCAGCTTTATTAAAATGTTCAATCGCCATGGCAGCTGCACTGTTCTCAGAAGGGGGCTAAATTATATACTATTTCTACTGTACTGTATTGTTTTGGGGTTTAAGAATGGGTGATTTTAATGTATTGTTTTGTGTGTTTTGGCACGATTTTAATGTATTTTGTGTTGATTTAAAATACAATGTTTTTCTTTATTGTTATTGATTTGAATGTGGTCTGGCAGAGGCGGTGTTAGCAGCTCGTCTCTGCAAGGCAGCTTGTGCGAATGCATGGTCGGCAATCAGTGATTATTGACTGTCGGCCATGCAAACAAAAACCCTGTGCAGAAGGTGACCCTCTCCAGATTAATTTATTGCTAATCTGGAGATGGTCACCGGTATAAAAACAAGCAGCTTTTGCTGGTCAGTGTTGGTGTTCAAGAGGAGGAACGTGTGGGTGAGACAGCGAGGTAAAGAGAAAACGAAAGTAAAAAGTAAACAAATGCTACACATGCTGGAAATCACCAGCACGGTACTTGTTATTTTGTTTTGTGTTGTGCGAAACTGTTTGTTTTTGTTTAAACCTTTTATTTCACTCTGTGAGCAGTGCTTTTGTTAAAATATTTTATTTTCATCCATAGTACCTGCCTGTGTATCTCTGTCAGCTTTCTGGTCTGGGAATGTCACTACTCGGCCAACCTGTCACAGATGTTTATTATTTTTTATTATTTATCATTCTAAAATCATTCTCTCTCTCTTGTGTGTGTGTGGCGAGTTTGCCTGTGTGTATGGAAGAACTAGACTTTTTGACTGGACTTTTTGGGAGAGAGAGTTAATAAAAAGAGTGGTTTTAACTGCTATTAAAACCAGCCCTGGTGACCTGGAAACCCAGCACATCGTCGCTACTTTAATTGAAGCGAGGCAGGTACCCCGGCACATACTTGGAAGCTTGCATGGAAGAGTGTAGAAATGCAAAACTAAACTTGCCCAAATAATTGGCATAGGCAAAACTAGATTGGCCTAGCATCGATGTTGAAGCTTTGGACGAAACTAGACTCGCCTAGCCCAGTCCCGAAATTCAGTGAAAACTGTTGAAAAAAATGGGTTTCCTCCAGTCATCTTTTTCAAGTTCTGGGCCACTAGATTCACCTGATTGGATGCGGGCAAGTGACGAAAAAAAGTGGAAACTTCGGGATTGGCCCAGAAGCCCTTGGTGAAACTAGATTGGCACAGGCAAAACTAGACTCACCAGACCCCTGGGTTTCACCCTTAACATATATATTTCCTGGGTATATTTACTTATAGAAATGACAGTCATTTTTTTTCTCATAAAAATGCCTTGTTTCTTTTGTTGAAAAAAAATATATAATATTAATTTCTGTACATTATTTTAAACCTTTATTTGCAGTGCTGTATTAAAATATATTAATATATGTCAACTGTGTTATTTGGTGCATGTGTCAAACTGGTAAGCTCAAAGCTCATACAATATTCCACACGAAAGTTGCCTTTGAGATCCTCTTGAATCCATCAGATGCACTTATAGCTTCTTCTGGTTGCAACAAGGTTGACAAAGTGACAAGCACATCGCTGGTGTTTTGGCAAGTGGTAGTCTTGATTTTTCCACATCAGACCCACAGGGGACTCTGTTATATCTTGAAACAGAAGTTGTTCCTCATCAGCTTCATCTTCTTCAACTTCTTTATCTTCTTCATAAGCAAACAAACAGAAAGCTTTAATAAAGTTTGAGCCATCGTCTGTTGTTGTCATTTTCACCTTGTCCTGTATAAGGAAATTCGAAGCATCGAAGCAAGAAAATCATACGTGTGAGTCGGCAACAGAACAATGCTCCTGACTGGACTGCTCCATCTGTCTGGAGTCTGGATCCATCCAGTGGATGGTAGTGCCCAGTGAAAGGCAGCTAAAAAGCGTCACCACTATGTTTCTGGGTAATGTAGTTTTTAAACCGATAAAAAAAGTACATAGAAACATTCTCAATGTAAAAGCACCTATGTGTTAATAGAAACAAAATAATACATATGTACGATCTATAGAACAATTTTAGATATGCTTTTAAGACTTTTTGCATGTTTTATTATTTTTGCACTTGAGACCTTTATTTAATGTGGTGGTGTGGCAACGTGGTTTGCCGTGCGAAGATGTAGTCGGTGCAGTGTTCAGGAATAACACACACAAGACAGTGGAAGTTCAATAAAACAGCTCCTTTATTTGGCTGGGTTGCATGTCAACAATTGGGCCAGTAATAAACACATTTTCGGGGGCAGGAAAGACAGAGACGTAATCATATCGAAACATTTTACTTGCACTTCTGCTGCAAAAGAAATAGCTTCTAAAATAGTGATAGCGGCAGCTATGTTTCCCTGGAAAAAGTAGCTAGCTTGTGTATAAAGCTGCCATTAATTAAAAGTAACATGCTACTGCAAAACTCCTGAAAAAAGTAGCTTGCTACAGTAACGTCACTACTGTTAATGTGCTATTCCCCAACATTGCTCACAGGTTTAGCGATGGAGCTGGAATTGTAGACTGGTGTTATTCAATACATTTTTATGCCTTGGTGAACTTCTTTTTTTTCCATCACATATTTATAACAAAAACATCATTGGAGACTAAGACTTAACTTTCTTCCAAATACAGGAGATGTACAATATGTAATGCCATTGGCATACTGTGCTTCTAACTGGCTTGGCTTGTTTCAATAGACATTGATATAAATGCAATTCCATTCGTGCAGTGGTTTAGAACATAAAACAACAAATGCTATGGAGGGAGCACCAATTTCATTTCAAGAACCTTTACTGGGTTTAGATTCTGATCGTGCTTATCAGACCAGTAACAACAAAAAACTATAAGTAATAAACTTTTTTTTTAAAAAGTGATGTACAAAGTATTGGAACCACAAACTTTACAACAGGTATTGAGACAGGATGTGCATGCAAAATTGTCAACTTCTGTTTTAATATAAATATTTTTTAATATGGTACTCTGATCTGGTCAGGAATCAGAAGCGCTCAATTTATCTGACAACTAATGTGTACTGTAGTTGAGCTGGAAGTGTAGCAGAAGAGGCATGTATGCTCTTCTAGTAAATGACCAAGGGCTGACAAGTTGAGCAAGCTGGAACTACACCTGGAGGCTGTTTTGTTATTTGGAACTTAAAAGCCACTATTGATTTTGTAAGGCAAAGGATCATTCCAAGTGCCTGCAGTCATACTGTACAATACATAGAAAGCAGCAGTAATGGTGTGGTCAGTTAAAAGAAAATGAGATTTCCGAAGCCTCTCCTATAAGGATCTCAAATGATGGCCACATACCTTGTTTTCTATCATCTAAACACAATCTGAAATGACAATATGTACATTAACTGGCCTTTGAGCATCCATTGATTCTCCAGGATGAGTCTCATGCTCTGCACATACATGATTTACAGATGATATCATAGCGTATGTTATGGAAATTATCTCCACACATTAGAATATGAGATGTATTACTCATCAAGGAGGGTGTGGTCATTAGTGCCCAATGAGCACAATCAAATTAGAATTTAAATTGAATTTTAAATTAGATGATTGTTAAACTGAGTCGGACTATTACAAACTCACAACATAATAGCCACATACAGTTGCATCACCGTAGTAAGTACATACTGTAATGCTAGCTTTAAAAAGCTATCACTGCAGGGGAAAAGGTGTCCCATGTCTCATTGAAACACTGTTCCTTGACCTTTCTGTATTTGTTAAAGTGATTGTAGCTAAAAAAATACTTCATAAATCTTACCTGTTGTCCACTTACATTCACTATATAAGTCACAAATGTGCAGTTTCAAGACACATAAGATATTGCAAACATACATTTTAATTATTTTCAATACAAGAAAGAACAAAGAGCAGCAAGTGACAGCACTACTAATAACTGATAGCCCATTTGGAATTAACAAAATAACACCACTGTACCAGAAAATATTTCCCACAAGACCTCACACTATCTACCACCCTACCCACTCTCAGCTTTTTATTGTATTCCTTTCTTGTACCAACCCTTTTAGTTCTAATGTCTTTATTTTAATCTAATTATTTCTTCTCTTTTCCATTCTTGCCTACATGACTAACTACCATAAAAAATGTTGTATAAGTCGATTTTCTAGGCATTTTTGCAGGGCCCTAAAAGGGGGGAACGACTAATACACCGGTGCGACGTATGCACCGGTGTGTCTAATATTAAACTACTGTACCAGGGCCACAATGGGATTAATGGTTCACACAAACTTAACTGTCAACATCATGATTTATTTTTTTAGGATCTACGGCATTCAGGCCATGTTGCTAGGTAGAAACACAAGACCACTGGTCTAATTAAAAGTTTTAATTTGTTATTCTCAATACCTTTAGTCATTTTGAATGTTAAATGCAAGCTTTCAGACTCTTGACTGACCTCCTCTTGAAAACATCACAGCTATACTGCTTCACTGTTAACAAAATAGCTGTCAGTCTCTGTGAATTTCCTTATTCCCACCCTCCCGAGCCATTGATTTGTCAACATTCAGACTGAACCTGCCCCATGGGATCCGTGGCAAACAGGATAGAAAGCCGAGTAGTAATCTTATCAAGTCTTCCATTCATTGTAACTGCAATGCTATAATAATGCAGGCGACTTTGAGACTGGATAAAGTAGGACAGTCAGACAAATGCTACTCAACAGGTTTGAAATTGCACATTGTTGAATTTGCCGAAATATGTGGTTAAAAAAAAAAGAAAAAAAGAGAAGCGTGATTCCTCCACCGGGACCCAGCTCTGCTGCGCTCTGCTGTTGAGTTGAATCCGCCTGCTTGTTTCAGCCCGCCTACTTGGTGCGCTTGGTTAAAAATATATAAATAAACAAATAAATAAAATAAACAAATAAATAATACATTTTTTACAGCTCACCTGTCTGGCGTTTTTTCCCCATAGCTGAACTGCTGTGTGTGAGCTTGTATTTTTTCCTATTACTGCCTTTGCAGTTGAAAAAAAAAAAAAGAAAGAAAAAAAAGCAGTACACTTTTCCTTCCTGTCTAAGACCCCGTTCACACTACTGGGCTGGCCCTGGGCCGCCCCATATTTAGGTCTGCAACCCCGTTCACATTTGCGTTTTAAGGCGCCTTTGCGCGTTCACATATGTGACTGAAAAGCAGGCCTAAAATGTGGCGAAATGCTTTATTTTTATTTTTATGGAACGATAGCCTGCGCTCAAAATGGAAGAGCTACCGGGATATACAGTAATCCTTTTGTAGCAGACGTTTGTTTATAGTTTTTTTTTTCAATGCAGCACAGAACCAATTTTATGGTATACAGTATATTAAAAAATCGGACTATTTTGACTTTCTTTTTTGGTGTGTAACAGAGGTGAACACAGAGGTATTTAGAACGCGGGAAACAGCAACTTGCTAGTGTTGACAGGTATAAATATTTATTTTCGTAATGGATACTTCACTTGGATTGTAAATGACTATCAGGTTGTACACAATGACTGACATTCACAAGACAAACTCTCGACTGACCACCTAATGGTACTACTGCTCCCTCCTAAGGAAATTAAAAACACAGTATTAAATAATGTTAAATACATCACACATGTTTCTTCCCATTTATACATACTTGTTTAACCTACATGAATACTGTCTTTGTTTACAAACACGATTGTTAAACTATTCTGTCGTTTACTCGTTATTATTATCATTGTTATTATTATTCTCTAGTTCCTAACCATTAGCAGTAAAGACTGAACATTAGCATTAGCCCTTCTCTTGGAAGATTACCGAACATATGGCTATATAATAACATTAACAATAATAACCACAATAACAGGCATTGAAATATTACAGTGAAAATACAATTTTTTTACACTTTCAAATAAGCAAGTTACAAGCTTACCAGTTCCATTGATCAATAAAACAAATCCCTTTTTTTTTAACTTCAAATATTACAAATAGTTCCGTGTTGTAATATATATATATATATATATATATATATATATATATATATATATATATATATATATATATATTCATGTTAGTTGAACTCCAAGTCTTCGTAATCCGGATGGCTATTGTAAAATAAAGCTGCAGCATTCTCCAGCCAGATTTTCTGAGACGTGGTGGCGTTGAGCACAGAAAAGAATCCCAAGTTTACTGCTGTTTTACGTTTTGTTTCATTCAATTTATGTTTAGCGCCTACTATTATACAATCGTCTGCCTGCGAGTGAATCTACAGCATTGCTGCATGAAGAACAGAACAGCACATTACCATCGACTCGTTGATCCGATTAGGGATGATTGTTATTGTTTTCGGCATTTTTGAACAGCTCTGGATACTGACTGAAGTAAACTGAAGCCTCATTCAACACTGAACTTGAATACCGGTAGCAGTTTTATCAGACAGGTATGTTAACGTAAATTTAAAGCAAATTTGACTTATATATTGACTTATATACTTATATTAATTTGGTTATTATCAAACAAACCAAAAAAACCCTTGCATGTTTTTTGTCTCTCCCCAAATGTAAAACAAAATAAGTCATAGAAAATCTGCGTTTTTCCATGTTATCGTAGAAAATCTAATTGGTAATGTGATTGCAGGCGCATCGAAACTATTGCAGCAACATCGAAACAGCGGCCTAAATCTAGGCCGGCCCAGGGCTCGCTTTTCTTTTTTTGGAGCGTTCACATATGAGAAAAGGTGGCCCTGAAGCGGCCCAGGGCCAATCTCAAGTGTGAATGGGGTCTAACACGCTGCAGATCCTTGAGCCTGTGATTGCATGCGGTCCAGAACCAGGTTGTCGAGGCTGAGTCTCGCCCTCAACGATGCCAAAACCCAAAACCCACTTAATTCTGGTGCAAGGTACAGTTTACCTGGAACTACAATACAAGCCTATCTGTCAGAAGACAGAGTGGCTGCCATTCAACAGGGGGCGATAGTACTTTTGTTGTTGTGTCAGAAGTTGCTGAGTCTGATGGTAGGAAAAAAATCACCAGTGCGACCTAGAAAACAATTTTAATGGTAGTCATTCACTCCTCCGTAAGCTTAATGTCCTATTCCTGGATAATTAGCATACACCCACTCTTCTTTATGTGACCAGGTTGGACTCCACACTCCAAAATACTATGTGTGTGTATATATATATATATATATATATATATATATATATATATATATATATATATATATAGACACACAGTGTAGCGAATCTCAAACCATTCCAACTTCTACTCAACATGTTTTTTATTTATTTATTTATTTTTAAATTCAATACTATTGAGTGTTTCATCATTTTAAAGAATGACATCTGGTACAACACTAGGAAAAATAAAGTTCTCAGTTGGCTTGTTTGCCTTCCTGGAAATCTGTTACACTGTATGTCCTGGTAATTTTCACTTCAGCAATGGCTTCAGTGTCAAGCATCTTCATAGCTGTCAGGCATTAGGGGAAGCAGTTGGTTGGTTACTGATAGAAGAAAAGGCCTTTGTAGGGGTGGGGACAATTTCATTCTCCAGGTGAAAGGACAATGAAAGTGCAAGACTATCTGAAAGCAAGGCCTGCAAACAGATTTCTTTAACCTAGTGTAGTACCAGATATTCTCAGAAGGTTGTTATGCCAAAAGTAGTTGTGATACTTCATATTGGTTGATTTTCTCCTGATTTAGTATTCTCAGTTGGTTATTATAGGTATTCTCAAGTAAAAAAAACAAAAAAACCTAATTTATCTCAAATGAAATGCAGGTATTTTATCAGAATTTTGAACTGCCTAATGAGCATACCAAATGCACCCAATTAAGTGCTTATTAGCATAATCATCCAACTATTCTCAGAAGTCTGATGTTATAGTTTACAAAAAGAACATATCACAAGGAATCTTTTTTTTTTTTTTAATTATCCCCAATTAGGAATAGCCAATTATTTTTAGGCTCAGCTCACCGCTACCACCCCCGTGTTGGCTCGGGAGCAGCGAAGACGAACACACGCTGTCCTCCGATGTGTGTGCCGTCAGCCGACCGCTTCTTTTGCACACTGCAGGCCCACCATGCAGCCACCTCAGAGCTACAGCGTTGGAGGACAACGCAGCTCAGGGCAGCTTACAGGCAAGCCTGCAGGCGCCCGGCCAGACCACAGGGGTCGCTGGTGCACGGTGAGCCGAGGACACCCTGGCCGACCTAAGCCCTCTCACCCTGGCTGGCGCTCGGCCAATTGTCCGCCGCCCCCTGGGAGCTCCCGTCCATGGTTGGCAGTGGAATAGCCTGGACTTGAACCGGCGACGTCCAGGCTGAAGAGTGCATCCTGCATTCCACACGAAGCTCCTTTACCGGATGCGCCACTCGGGGAGCCCCCACAAGAAATCTTTTAATTAATAACTGCCTGTATAAAAGTATGTAGGAAGCCACAGGGTTTATAGATTTGCCAGATGTACTTACATCCCAAACAGTTCAGCTTGAAAGGCATATATTTTAGACTTAGATTTCTTTCAAAACTACACATTTGAGACTATGGGCCTGATTTTAATGATGGGCGAAACGCGGTTGCCCCTGATTTTGATAAGAAAATATGGCGCAAATAGGAGCAAACTGCCTTTGCCCTGCAATGCAATTTTGGTGATATACTTTGTCCCTGACTGTGTTAGTGCCAGTGGTCGGCATAACTTTATGCATGTTAGCTTTGGGTGATTTTGATGATGGAGAAAATTGAGTGACTGCGTCTCAAACTAACAGGTAAGGGGAGGTTTATTTGATTTATATGAAAAGGGAACAGCAAGTGGTGAACAAGCGAGGCAGACAGTGATAGAGAAAACACACATAGATAATATAGCTGTGTGAACTGTAATGTGGAACATGTTAACTTTAGGGCTGCTCTAAAAAATATAGATTTACATGAAAAAAAATAATGAATTCAAATGTATTTCATGGTTCATAATTATTGGAAGTATTTTATTCCAAAGTGTTTTACATTTGAATATGCACATAATCATTAGCTGTGTGGCACCTTTTGGAATTTGTGTATATTTCAAACTCCACACAAGTAAAAATAATCTCTTTAAAAAAAACAAAAAAACATGATCTGGAATACATTATTTCACAAAGGTAAGAATTATGGGCTTTATATTATGTAAGGAAACTGTTTTTGTTTTCCAAAAATGTTCAGAGCAGTATTAATGTATGAAGCCAGTAGGATAATTCTGCCTGTACAGTGTCACTTTGGAGATGTCCTAAAAGCTGTATTGGAAAGACCTCATTGATACCTAAGCTTTAGTAATACTGTGAAAAGTTCATCCCTTTGTATGGATGAGCAAATGACTGAATTTATAACAATGTATGCAAGGAGACAAAGTTACGGATTCATTGCTCCCCCTGATCTGTCATACAGACTGTACTGTATGCAGTTGGCAAATGGGGGAACCCTGGTTAAACGATACTGGCATTTGTAAAACTATTGTCTACAAATAATGTCCATGTATTTTTTTAAATCTAAAGATCAACGTACAGTATGCAGTACACAAAGTTACACAACTTTATTAATTCCCCCCATCTATGCATGTGATCAGCTATTGTATGACCAAAATTACATTCTAGCATACTGTTTCAAAAACAATGTTATAAGTACCTCCAAATGTAAATGGCTGATTGGACTAATTATGTATAGTATATTGAGTAAATGTGGCTCTGCTGTATGACACAGGCTGGGTTATAACATTTACATTTTTATGATGAAAAAATACAAAATTATGATCAATGTATTACTATTACACTTCAAGTAATTGATTTAACTGAGACACCTGAGTTTGTATACAGTACGTGTGTTACTACACGTTAGTTAGAATGTGTATTGGTTGACTCATTTAGTATTTAATTTAATTAAATGCAGAATTTAGTAAAGGTTAAATGTTTTCAATGTACCATTATTGATTTTAGGACAGCTCCAGTTCTTTGTTTTGCCAGATCATTTAATATTTTTTTTTTATCTTTTCTTTGTGTGTTGGATTTGAAACATATTAGCAGACGGACAGCAAAATAATAAGTACCTATTCATAACAAAACATGTTGGACTAAATTATTTCCAGAAATTATGAAGTATGAGGTGTAGGTGTTTCATACAAATCTTTATTTTTCACAGCATTATTAAAGTTAATGAATCTACATTCCAAATCACAGTTCCCATATAAATCTTTACTTTATGGGAAAGGATGGATGTATAAAAATAATGAATGTTTATGAATATAATGTCACATTTGCCAAAATTGTTCAAGGAATGTAAATATTTCTAAATACTTAATTAACAAATAGTGCTATGACAAAAGCTTTTTGAGCTTTTTGTTTATCAAAATCCCAGCAAAGGCCTTGTTTGTTTGCTATGTTTTTTTAAAGGGGATGTCAGTTGTTCCTAATTTGCTAGCTGGGTCTGACTCCCACGTTTTCTTCATTGGTCAGTGCAAACGAAATTCTGCCAATGCCCAGCTCAAACTCCCTTCAAAATCACAACATGACAAGGACAGCCCAATCCAGCAGAAATGTAAAGCACTTTGCCCCACGTTTCCTCACAATCAGGCCCTTATACTGTGAATGGATGTGCATGGCATGGACAATTTTAGTAATTATTTTGTTAGAAAAGAAATCTGTACTAGGGCCCTATTCCTCATAGATGGCAATATAACTTCAATGGAAGTGCAGTCAATCTCATAAAATCTGGGCCAGGCCCCTGTTAAACTGAATGTGATGTGACCCAAATGGAAAAGTATAACATTAGTAGTGTCCAGAACTTGGTCATGAAAACATTACTGTTTTCAAAAATAATTAGTTTAATTACAAATTGAACAACATTTTCTTTTTTTCAGATTCAGTTTGGGTAAAGTGTGTCAAAAGCTTTCCTTTTCTCTTTGTCCAAGTCTTGAATAATTTATTAAATAAATTATCTTAATTATGTGGGCATTAAGCTGAACAGAATTCTAAAAATCGGACTGCAAGAACATCCTGTGACAGAGAAAGAATGAATCTTGGTTATAAATCTCCCTCCTGACCTGTGAGGGTGCTATGTAAAGGGAACAGAGTGTCCCGGACTGGATGGTCAGATAATTCATTCCAAGGGTCAGGTGGAAGTTGGCCATCTAGAAAGGGGGCGGAGCTATAGTACACCAAGTCATCGCCCCAGAAGGGAAGCGATGTGGCAACAGCGGATTGGAGGAGAAACAGTTGCACTTGCTAAACAAGGGGGCGTGACTGAAGTTACAAAAGGGGACGTGGCTAGGTGATCTGTTCCTTTGTTTATGGTTAAGAGAGAACTGCTGAAGGATGAGTGTAAAATAACCATGAGTGTTTAGTGTTTGTTTGTTTTGTCAAGTCTAATTGTACTGTTTGTTATTTATTAGACAGCTAACATGATCCGGAGATGTCGCTTAAGGTCAGCACGAACCCGGACAACACTTCACAATTGTACACAGATAAATTGTATTTTCATGACTTGCACGTTAGCACTCACTGTGGACTTGTGAATCTTGTGTGTGCTTAATACTGTGTATATAATTTCGGGACTGTAACCCGTAGTTTAAACAGTGCATTGGGAATATGATTTGTGGTCACAAACGACCTGGATTACAAGCCCGCTCTCCTGTGCACTGCAAACCACTTTGCCACACATCCCCTATTGTTAATATCCTTCAATGCTTCTGTGTATTTTGTAAAACAGTTACACTCATAGGTGTCCGCAGGGAGGTGCAAAAAAAAAACAATAGTTGTGCAGTGTTTTTCAGTAAAATTAATAGACTCATCTCCTTTACTAATTCATTTCACAATTAGAGCATTTCAGTGAGTCTGAATAAGCCAACCAACAAAGAATATAAAATAACATCCCACAGCTTTTGACCTCAAAATGACATCTCTGCTTTCCCTTTTGGAAGTAGTGACTTGAGATAAATGAAGTGACACCGTAAACTAAATTCAAACACCTCGATGTAAAATTCCTTCCTGTGAGTTATTTTCCTGTCTATCAAGAAAGCTACAGCATTTGCTTTAGGTGTAAAACGAAATTATTTCCTTTTCATAAAAAAGATCTTTATCAAAGACATTCCAATAAAGGCAGGTAAGACATTCATATCACAGCCAACATGAATGATTTGTCTTCATGATCATTATGAAGAACACATTGTTTTCTTAGTTTTATACAATAACATGACACCCAAATGAACAAGATATAGTATTGTAATGGATTGTTAGATATTTAGATTCATATTAAACCCAGAGCAATGAAACACTAATACGTATACATGTTTGATGTGCATCAGAAATTCAGGAATTGGAAAATGGTAAATGAATCCACTTTTCAATTAGGCTCCAGCCACATGGTATAAAAAAGGGGAAATCCATTGTTTGGGGGTGGGAGTTTTGGGGTGAGTGAACACTGTGTTACTGTGTTACTGTGTTGCTACATTTGTTTGGTGTGACAAAGTTCAGTGAAGGCCCTGCCCAGCCTGAACAGTTTTGTTTTGGCCCTTGTGCCAGTTATTTTGTAATTGGTTTATTGTGTGCGAGATTTGTTTTTGTTTGACCTTTTATTTTTGCTCCGTGAGCAGTGTTTTGTTCAAGTTTTTGATTTACTTTTGTTTATTAAACTGCGCAGAAGCGCTTTAACTGCAGTTTCCTGGTCTCTGAGTCTCTGCCTGCCGATTAACATCTGGGCCTGCAAGGCTACCCTTTCACAATATATATATATATATATATATATATATATATATATATATATATATATATAAGATTAGTAAATACCAGGGTGGCCTTGCAATGCAAAACACATAAAAACCTGAATAACATTTGTATGTGGTTTTTTTCTGGTTTTGTACTTGTTTTGCACTTCAGAGCCAATATACATATGTATTTGTTTCTTTTTTTGCTATTTTCTACGTGCTTTTTTTAGTTTGTATGTGTTTTGCACTTCAGGGCAACCATGAAATACTAATAAGATACCCATGACTTGTGAATGATCACTAAAAGAGAGCAATGTAGACCTTTGTCTAGTCTAAAAAATAAGGTAACCAGAAAGTATAACAGTATTACCCACATGTGCTTCTAACTCAACAGCTGTTGGTCGCTCAGAGGTTTGCACAGGCATGTCTTGAAAAGGTCACAAGTTCATTCCTGCATTATTTTTTAATGAGCATGTCTTGGGGGAATGAATATTATATTTAATGATATACACTTTATATGAGATAATGTGAAAATGTGCTGGTGTATTTGGCTTGCTTACACCAAATTATCCAAAAAGATTGACTTTTGTAGTCGAACATGGTGACAGGGCCACTTTGTAAATGCACATAAATGTCTGAAAACCAAACACACAAGCCACAAATCAAATACATTATTTAATTAAAAAAAAGGAATAACATGTATATTTTACAGCTGTTCAAAGATATAATAGATATTATATATACTCATTGACATACTGCATGCACACGGTAACCAATTCACCTGAGAGGTAATGTTATAACAGCAAGTTATTATTATTTATTTCTTAACAGACGCCCTTATCCAGTGCGACTTACAATTGTTACAAGATATCACATTATACAGATATCACATTATTTTTTTACATACAATTACCCATTTATACAGTTGGGTTTTTACTAGAACAATCTAGGTAAAGTACCTTGCTCAAGGATACAGCAGCAGTGTCCCCAACCTGGATTGAACCCATGACCCTCTGGTCAAGAGTCCAGAGCCCTAACCACTACTCCACACTGCTGCCCTATTAATAGTATTGTGAAAGTTTGGCACAAATCATCTTAACTAAATACTGCATAAAACATTTACTACAATGAACAACATGTTTCATATTTGAAGGAGAAGTCATGTGCCATTTGGTGCAAACATTATACATAGAAAAACAAATATGTTAATGATACTTTTAAGCTACCTGTGCTGCACAGTAAAGGAATATGATTCTAGTAGCTGCCTGTCATACATGATAAGGTTAAGGCTTCCAACAACTTCTGCTGTATAATAACTCTGCTTCTGGATCAATGCGCAGTCATCTTGCAGCCCTGTCAACCTGACAACGAGTGGTGCCAGGCCTGATGCACATGACTGCTCATGAAAAGTGTCTCAAGATATGTCAGTCTCACATACGTCAATAGAACAAGAGTAGAACAGAATCACAACAAATTAACAAGCCAGCAGAAATCGTGTTTCTATAAAAATAAAGAATCCATAGTCACCAAGTGACCCTTTCGTTTTGGAACATGTAAGACTGTGAATAGGAAACAGAAGTAATATTTTACAGAATGCGAACATGATAAAAACTGTAGGACTTAATGGTCTGCTAGTTCTAATCCTGTTTATGAAGGATAACAAAAATATATCATTTTATTAGTGTAATTTTTATTTGCAGGGCTCAGAATCAGATTCTACACAGAATCAGACTCAACACTTGGTTGTCTGCACTATAGTGTATAATTATGCAACAGATTCAAACAACAGTAGGCACAAAACTCCACAGTTGTGGCTGCAAATACGCACTTTCTACATGAAAAGAATAGATGTTAAGATGTGTGCAGTGTAAGAGTTTAATTTACTCATTTTCCAATGAACCCTTGATCTCATTTCTGACTGCGTACATTATTACTCTGTGATTTAATGTATTCAGAATTCTTGATAAAATAGTATACACTGCAATGAGTATGTCTGGTCTAAGTTTGCAATCAATCAAGCAATATAACAGTAATGGATAATGACTACTTTGGCACATACTGTTGTAGGTTGTAGAAGCAATAATACAAAAGTCTACGCATGTTAAGAATAGACATGTTTAAGAGGCTGTGTGGTCCAGTGGTTAAAGAAAAGGGCTTGTAACCAGGAAGTCCCCGGTTCAAATCCCACCTCAGCCACTGACTCATTGTGTGACCCTGAGCAAGTCACTTAACCTCCTTGTGCTCCGTCTTTCGGGTGAGACGTAATTGTAAGTGAATCTGCAGCTGATGCATAGTTCACACACCCTAGTCTCTGTAAGTCGCCTTGGATAAAGGCGTCTGCAAAATAAACTAATAATAATAATCCCAGAGAAGTCATTTGAGGATCCTCCAGGTCTCCCACATGTGTCATTGCAAAATATGACATTGATATGTTATCAATATCTATTCAGAACATGAAAGCTTTATTTACAGCAAGAAAGAAATTGTGCCGACTGCTATCTAGGTACTTATGAATCATATTATTTGGGACTAGAGACACAGACAATGTGCACAGTGGATTCAGCTTGCAGAAAATGTAAATCACAGAAAAAAGTATTATTATGCAGCATTGTGTATCGAGATGTGTTACCAAGCAACAAGCTACAGTAAATTTCCAAATAAGTGAGATATCATTTTGATTGTAAAATGATCACAATGTAAGATACAATAATATTTCAAACTTTCTTTTCCAGCATTAACTATCTGTTAAAAATGGTAAATGTCATTAAATTAAGAACGTTTAGTAGCTTTTAAGTGATAACGTTCAACAAAATAGGATCTATGTATAATCAGTGCAGTACAAAACTAAATCAAGCAGCTGCAAATATTTGTCTAGTACAAAAAAAATGTAATTATACACTTACAGGTAAGTCTAGCTGAAATTATGAAGCATACTGTGCACAATCGAGTGTGAGGAAACATCAGCTCACGAATCCTTAACATCCCCAGTTTCATGGACAAGTTATTATCGGCTGTGTGATTCAGAACAAAACAATTGTCAGCTGCCAACATTACTTAACGAGGCAATTAAAAATTTTGCATAGTGTGAAGAAAAGGAGGGACATCAGAAACATGATAAATCAGCATTTTTTTAACAGTTATAATTAGGAGAAACTTTGATTTGATGAGCTGAAAGCAAGACAGTAGAGGTTAAAATGAATGACGCCAGTCACTGTCTTGAATAACAAGTAAGGAGATTAATAGAACAAGTAGGAACCTAATAACCCACACGAGATGCTAGCCTCGCTACATCTTTTTAATTATCGGGAACTTCACTTTGTAATTTAGACTAACAACTTGCCTAAATGTATGCAAATGAAATTTTGAGAAAGCTTCTCATGCACGTAAAGCAAGACATTTGCATCAAATTGGATGATAAAATCTTAATCCCAAAATACATACATACATATCTGACAAACCCATTTAGAGCTTAATGTTGTTTTAAACCTGCCCTCACTAGGTGATAACTGGAACCATGCATACTTTATTTTAGATAGATAACAGTAGGCCTACACAAACAGATTGTGGTGATTTATTAATTTAAATGAGTAAAACCTGTACAGTACATTCTAATCCTAGTCTGGCAGTAGGACAACTCAAGATTCCCTCGATGTCTGGTCTGGAGTTGTTATTATTAGGCTTATTAGGGAAGTTGGCAGATGGTAATTTAATTTATGTCGTAGGTCACATGGTTTGGCCTAAATATTGGATTGAAAAAAAAACATTTTGCCTAAATGTAAAAATTCGTCTTTCGAAAACCACTTATTGCAGAGTGCTGGAAGTTGGTATAGTTGTTGAGGGATAGTCTAAGATTAACTGGTGTTCGTAAGAAGCTGATTGGTTGTGTGGTATGGCGGCCATGCTGCATGATGTCATAATCACACAGTACAGACATCATAATCCCAAACTACAAAGATCTTCTTCTCCCAAACCGCTAGTCCGATTGAACCAAAAATTGGCACACATGATTGTCTTTAAGATTTGGTCAAGGGAAGCTGCTACAATAAAAAAAAACAAAAAAAAACATGACGGCCTGTCACAAAGACGGCCAGAGTGGGTGGCGTCAGACCGGAAGCAGGAAGGAATTCAAACACAGACAGACGGTGATGGTGATGAGCTGAGTGCAATGGCTGCACTCAGCGTTTATTAACAAATAAAAGGGTTGTAAACAGCACAAAAACACAGGACACGGCACTGGTAGCCAAAATAAACAGGTAGACAAAACGGACTAACACTAAACAAACGGTGCACGGAGAGACAAACAAACACGGTGAGTACAAACAAAACACTTTACGTTTACGATTTTAATTAACTCTCCTCTCTCTCTCACCCGTTCTCCTCTTCCGAACACCCAACCCTGAGTGCAAGAAATGTGCGTCTATATATACTATTGTGCTGGGATTCAATTACTAATTAATTATTCACTTGAATCCCAGCACGTGAATTAATTCTGTGCAACCCCGTGCTCACATATTACATTTAACCAGCACGTGAAGTGATTTGTGCTCTCCTCGTGCCTAAATACAAATCTACACTTTTTAAATACACGTGAAACACAGACCCGTTTATATCCCGTGTACCAATCTATACACCAACATTTACACACGCACGCATACACACAAATGCACACAGGGACGGGGCACATTGCCACACGGCCACGTTGGATGACATCATGACATACAAAACTGGCTTACAAAAACCTTCATCTCTGAAACCTAGTCCGATTGAACCAAAAATTGGCACACATCATCCTAGTCTGGTTGTCTTTAAACGTTGTTCAAGGGAAGTTGCTACAATAGAAAAACATGGCAGCCACGTTGGATGACATCATCAACTTACAAAACTGGCTAATATCTCCTTGTAAAGTGCAGATAGGGCCATGGTTACTAAGGAACACATATAGTAACCCATGTATGCTCTATCAAAAAATGTTATTGACCGTGACCTTTGACCTCTCCTAACGATAAAATGTAAAACTGGCTTATAACTCCTAAGAGAGTGCAGATAGGGTCATGGTTGCTATGGAACACATATAGTAACTCATGTATGCATTCTGCAGTATTTGCTAAAGTGTTTGGTATTGTTACTGACATTCTGCACTATTTGCTAAAGTGTTTGGTACTGGTACTGGTACTGGAAGCTGTAAAGTTGCTGGCAACTCTAATTATTATTATTATTATTAGGCTTCCAGGCCATAGGTCTGGGAAGCCTATTGTTATTGCTGGGATTCTTCTTCTTTCCACCAAAAGTTGCTCAAAAACTGACGAAATTCGGTAGGATGGTGGATGCTTATGGGAAGTTGGTAAATGTTAATTGAACATATGTCAGATTGAACCAAAAAATGTCACACATGATCCTAGTATGGTTGTCTTTAAGATTTGGTCAAGGTAAGTTGCTACAATAAAAAACATGGCGGCCACATTGGATGACATCATGACATACAAAACTGGCTTACAAAAACCTTCTCTTCGTCAGACCTATATTTTCTTCTTACATTTAAAACAGCTTCAGTTGGAAAATTATTTATTTGATTAACTCTAAAGTTGACAAGCATCATCCCTGTGTCAATACAATTGTCTTTTTCAAAAATGGTGTTTGTGCGTAAACGAATATGGCCACCTGCCGTATTTCTTTAAAAACCTTTCAAAATCTTCGGTCAAATGTAAAACAAGCTTATGACTCCTTACAGTGCACATAGGGTTATGGTTGCTATACAACACATTTATATGCCCATATATGCTCTATTCAAAAATGACCTTGAGCGTGACCTTTGACCTCTCCTTAAGCTTAAATGTAAAATTAGCTTATAACTCCTTACAGTTATAAAGCATTGTGAGATAATGAATGAATGCAGTATTTTGAATTGAAACTGCTCCATAAAACGGATCTGTTGCTGACACTTGTGTTGCAATGCTACAGCTTGCCAAAATGTCCAACTGGTACTGAGCTTGGAAGCCATTTGAACTGGGGACCTTCTGGTAAGGAGCCCTTTGCTTTAAACACTGGACCACACAGCCTCCTATAGTTATAATGGTTTTTGCTCTCAACGTACCCATTCTGATGGAGGAGCACATCTACAGCCATGGCTGAAAGTTTTGCATCACCTAAAATTTTAGGATCAAAACATAATAAACAAACAAACAAACAAAACAACTATATGAACATAATTAAGATATTTTATTTAACATCATGTAATCAAATAAACTACAAAATTATATTGCAAAGGTCCACTGGAAGCCATAATAATAGTACAGTATTTCATGTTAGATTTTGAAATGTCACATTTTTACATTTATGGAAGTTTGCCGTTAAATATGGAAAACTACAAAGCGGTATGTAATTCAATATGTTAGCATACAATTAATCAGCAGGTTTAATTCGACTTTATAAAGCAAGTTTAGTTCATTCTATAGGGTGATGCACAACTTTTGTCTGTAGCTGTACTCTATTAGGATTTTTGGAAGTCAACAACTATTGTACCTATTGTCATTTCTTTAATATCACAGTAAGTCAATCCCCTTTCACTGACCAGACCACTGTCCTTCAATAGATTGATGGCAACATTCCGATACGTGAAATTCAATAAATAGCAGAAATGTATTCCTACTGAATTTCAACAAAGTAAATATCAATTCACTATTTATTCTACACTAATTTGAAAACAAATTTCCACATCTATATGTTACATTTATTAACAAATCTATTCTGTTAAAATCTGTTAGGGGGCCATACTTTTACCCTCTAGGGGTTTGATTAAGTGGTCTTCATATACAAACAATTAATTACTCCCATAACCAAACCATCTCCGGTAACTGAATTTGAAAACCCCTGAATGAGAAATATGAGTCTTCCATAAACACAGTACATCAGATAATACATTTTAAAGTAATCCATAGGGCCCGTAAGACTCCAAATAAACATTTAAAAATGAAATATATTCTAGACTCAAACTGACCTAGATGCCAGCTAGGTCAGCCTTGCAACAATTTATATGTATTTTGGGAGTGCCACTCAATGGGACATTTCCAGTCTCAAGTGCCCTTAACTCTATCAGTCCTGCTTGGGATGAAGGCATCTGCATCTCATTCGCTTTTTAAGGTGCATATTCAAAAAATGGGGATCCTTATTCACTGATGGGGATACTGTGCAATTTTGAGGACCCACTGAATGTGCCTGATTCAGGGTCTCCAATCGTATAATATTAGATGTTCAGAACTATTTTTCTTTGTGGTTTAAAATTATTTATATAAATTGCTTACCTAAAAAAAAAAAAAAGAAAATCACACATAAACATAAACATGATATAAACAAAAATATGTAGCATCTTTAACTGAGAGAAATGTAAGTACAGGATTACTGCATTTCATTGTTTTTATCCTTCTATCAAAATATTACAAAATATATAGTCACCCCGTGTCCTGATGATAAAACAAAACATGCAGGTAGTTGTCATTCCAGAAAAGGAAGAAATATGAAATGTTAAAGATGTAAACATTTGGCAGTATATTGTAGGTCAATTTACAGCCTATTTAAAACTCCATCTATTTTTTTAATGGCAACATTATTTTTAAAATATTATATTTTACTTCAAAATGAAACTTAGTCGATCCACTTACAATCCCAACATATACAACGTTGAAATATGATAGCCTACCAACCTCAGCCCAAAAGTCAGTTTAGTTAGAAGAATCCAGACATCTGTTCTTCAGAGCCTTATTGGAGTGCTGTGTATGCTAACAAGGCTTGAGTTCTGCCCATGTTATTTCTTTGGTCTAGGTGCTATTCAATAAAACCTGTAGAACACAACTTAATCATACCTCTACAAAAATGATTAACCCATGTTATTGTATTTTTATCTTAATTGTATTATTACTTGTACTGAAATGTATTTTTGCTAATAAATAAATAATAATAATAATAATAATAATAATAATAATAATAATAATAATAATAATAATAAACATCCAACAAGTTCTAATACATCATTTTTTTAAATCATTGGGTTATGGGGTTTCAGTAATGACAATTTTCCAGCAGGTACAGTACCAGGAACAGCACTGTAATAAAGATTACATATTGATGTACTTTATTAAAATGTCTGTTTTACCAAAATTGATTAGCTAAGCGTTAAATCCTTGTAGAGTCTGGAAACCTTATCACAAACTCAAACAGTGTAATGCTAACAGCTCCTCTTCTCTATTCTTACTGGTGATGGATGTTCTAGTTTTATTAAAGGTCACACAGTGCAGAAAATAAGGATCCAAGCTTAAATGACACATGATTAAACTCCATCAGCACTGTTTTTTTCATTTATCAGCAGTTCTGCTAAATTGTGTACATTTGACAATTTATTAAAAAAAAAAAAAAAAACACACAATAAAAAAAAACAATATATCTGTCAACTGGTTTCTTTAGTACTTCTATTTAAAAATAAATAAACAATAATGTTGGCATTTTTATAAGATATGAAGAATAACCTGCATTGCATTGAGCCATGTGGAGTAAATAAGAATACAGTTGCCTGAATTCTTTATATTGCAACATAAAATAAAATCTGGAGGAATGGGAATAATTCAAATGTTACAAGAGTCCATGTGGGAAATGACCTGTACATGAGATAAGTTGACAGACACAGTAGGGGATTTCATTATAGCCTTGGAACTGACTGGCATCAACCTCTGGCAGTGCTTGGAATTGAATCTATAAATGTTAATCAATATTTCAGCCCTATTAAATAAAGGAAGGCCTGGTGGAAATCAAAGTGCCGCTCTTCTGCTAATGGCTGATGTGGTGCACTGGTCTTACTCTTCAGCTGTCAGGCAGGTTGTAGGAAAGCAAATGAATGAAAAGCTTTCCTGCAGGTTTTGCATTTTAATACCCACTGTTTTCTTTCCAAATGGAAATCTACAAGAAACATGTTTGTGGAAACAGCCTAAAAAAAGAGAACGAAAAAAGTGATTACAGCATAAAGGAAAAATGTCATGCTCTGTTTAAGAACCACCTTACAACCCATGTTTTACTGCTGCTACACTGTAGTAACACATGTTGTATGCTGTGCTATAATGTCAAAGTGGGGTTGATTAGCACTTTTCCTGGCTGGGATATTTAAATGATTTGGAATTGTGAGTATGCAGCATTGCAAACTAGCTAATGGTGTTTCAGTTTAATGATCTAAAATGAACGCACTGTGCTTTGTGAAATTTTCCATTTTCAGACATATAATAATACAGGTTTGTATAATTTACACCACATAACAACTCTGAAGAATAATTTAATTGCTTCCTCCTACAGATAGGATGATTTCAACTAGTTTTTATACTGGTACAATTATTCCACTCTGAAAATTGGTCTTTGCCAATACAGTTACTTCACAATAAGAACATTGGGGTTTCTGTTTCTCAGCACAAGCAACGTTATTATAATATTCACCAGGGCTGTAGCTGGCCATGAAACATGACAGAGGCACTTGCTAATGCGCATTGGAATATTAATAAGCTGGATTCGCTAAAACGTGGACTACCAAACAAATGTATCATTCCTTATTAAGCTGATATGTACTTCTTTCTAATCAACACTATTTGCCTCACCTTGTAAAAAAGTTGCTAATAAGCCTTGGTCGTTTCGAAGCCATTCGAACAGGTTTAACTGATGTGGCTATGGAGGTATGAACTGAGCCGTACAGTGTGTGTATATATATTTTTTATTTTTTACTTTTTTATCTTTTAATGTTCAGTAGTGCCATAGGTAGTTTTAAACAAAGGCAACTGAAGAGGTGGGGGAAAAAAATGTAAGGAACCCTGGCATTATAGACTCAGCAGGAAAGACATCGTTAAAATGGAACTGAACCTTTAAGGTTCAACAATCTCCGGGGAGTGGTGCGTTTTCTTTTTAAAGCACACAGATTCATCTTTTCAAAAGGTCCCCCTCTGGTCTGGAACCTGCGTGATCACAGGATTGTCAAGAATAAAATGTAAAAAGCAAATTACTTTACATGCATGTGGATGCGGATAAAATTGAATGGTTTCTTTGGTATTTTTTTTAATTTATTTGCTATAGGATAATCATCATTATTCAACTAGGTAAGCTCCATGTTGCAGCATTTAATACATTAATCAACTAACTGTATTTTAAAAATAAGAGATTGATTCAAGAACATACAGACTGAATCGAACAAAGAAAACCTTGAAGATGTCACAATATCAGTTACAAAACAGAGGTTTTCTTTATTAGCATCCAACATCTTTCTGTAAAGACCACAAGCTCTAGCCATTAGATGACCCCCTTTGGGTTTCAGTGGAGCTTGGTGTCCTAAATGAGGTTGTTATATTTAATATCCTCCATTCTTTATATAGGCTTAATTAAAGCAAATGCTTTGCTTTTATATCCACTGTCCTTAAAAATAAAACTTAAATTCGCTCTCTCAGTCCCAGCTGTCAAACATTATTTATCAAAGAAGCCATAATGTTGTACCACTTTGGGTCCCAAAGGCCACGTTTTCAACCAGAAATGAGCCAGCTAATTGGAGCTCAGGCTTTGTTTTACAGCCACAATAAATAATGTATTTGGCAGGTAACTTTCAAAATTGTTCCCTAGGGGACCTTTACTGCCTTCTACCTTTCCTCCCTAGTGAATATAAAGTGCATTTCCAATGACAGGGATGTTTAGTATATTATATAAAAAAGATACATTAGTCTTAATCCCATGCATCCCAAATTTCCTAAAACAGGCATTTGAACTGATATAGATAGAATGTAATACAAAAAAGAAATGCTTGTGCCAATAATTAAATTCATACTTCTGGTACAACTGTAGTTTTATTATAACAAATTGGTATAGGATTTGGACTCCTAAGTTGCTAAACAAAATCGAACACACCTAGTGGAGAAACTTGATCCTTGGGGTTTCAGTTTATTTAATTAAACAAACTGGAGTGCTTATTGTTCATTCTGTAATTAGGTGGCATTTAAATTGAAATTGCTGTGCATAATTATTGGAAATTGGATCCTTTGAGAATTTCACTGTTACCCTGTTTCCTTGCCACATGCCAGGCAGCTAGATGTTAGAAATAATCATGTGTACCAGCAGTCTACGACATATCAAAGTGCTGGTTCAGTTCTATTTATTGAGACATTATACAGTACATGTACATGCAAGTCACTACAGCGATCATATGAGTGTGCAATAAGCATCTGATTGACTAGAAAACTAATTTTCGTACACAGAGAGATTTCTATGCCTTCTGTTGAGCATCCTAGTTTTAGGCAAAGAGGTCCAAATAGATCCCTGCCCTCGCATGGCCTACATGAGGAGAGTATATTCCGATGTCCAGTATTTCATTGAATGTTTGGTTATTCTGTTTCTTTTTCTTTTTAACAGAATGTTTTAATTACGGGTGTGCTGTTAATTACTGAGTAATTGCCTTTTAGAAGTATTTGTCGGCAGGCATTAAATAGATAAAAACAAACCTATTTATTGATTTCAAGACAAAGGAATCAGTTCTTCCCTAATCTTTACAATTGAGTAATAAACAACAGCAATTAACTTTTGCAATAGTGCGCTTTCCATCCATTTATCGAGTGAGTTTATAAGTTACTCTGTAAAATTGCTACAAAATAGTAGTGACATAAGGGAGAAAAAATGGTTTTCCATCCACTGCAAAATCTAGCGGAATTCCCTGTGATGTTTTGTGATGTCATAGCCTAATTTGCATGTGTCACTATGTTTTCGGGTTATTTGCAAGAAATATACTTGCTAGATGATTTTCCATATTTTTTTTTTACTTGCTCACTAGTCTAGCGAATATTCATTCTACCAAGTTAAGCTCTTTAAAAAAAAAATAAAAAATCAATGAACCTTGACCCTGTTACCACATATGCAGTTCACAAAACCAACAAAAAAATGTACATCCCGTATGTCAAAACTGAATCTGCAGTGAGTGTCAAAAATGATGTAAATAAGTGTTGCATGCGTAAAAGGTATAAAACCTGCAGCACTTTCACATATTTTCCCACTAGTTTAAAGGCTGCTTATTCTATTTCTGCTCTTTTGTTAGAGGTCTTCCAATTTTGGGTAGCACAATGTACTAGGATGCATACTACTAAACTGCATAAGCAGAAAGAAAAAAGAAGAAAAAAAATCAGTTGTATTATTATAAAGCCAAAAGTATGTGTGTGTACACTATATATATATATATATATATATATATATATATATATATATATATATATATATATATATATATATATATCTTGTAACAATTGTAAGTCGCCCTGGATAAGGGCGTCTGCTAAGAAATTATATATATATATATATATATATATATATATATATATATATATATATATATATATATATATATATATATATTATATTTTTTATTTCTTAGCAGACGCCCTTATCCAGGGTGACTTACAATTGTTACAAGATATCACATCATTTTTACATACAATTACCCATTTATACAGTTGGGTTTTTACTGGAGCAATCTAGGTAAAGTACCTCAAGGGTACAGCAGCAGTGTCCCCGACCCTGAAGAGTCCAGTGCCCTAACCACTACTCCACACTGCAGTGTATATATATATATATATATATATATATATATATATATATTGTAACCCGGCCGGCACTCAAGGTCATTCGTTTGCCCCTTTAAAAGCAGACCCAGGACACAAGAAATGGAGTTTAAGTGCTGACGCGCTATTTTTAATACACAAATAAAGCACAAACAAAAATAAACAGCTAGCTCCGTTTGGAGCGCTAACTACACGACAGGTTCCTAACTAGCTCGCAGGATGGCTAAGCCATTTACCTGCCAAACAAACACAAATCACAGCTTCCTTTTGACTGCTCGGAAACAGAGCACGTCTTCTGTCTCCTTCTACTCAGCAGCTCGGAGCAGTTTAGCTGCCACTCTCAAATACCCTGCACCTGGTTTTAATTTAACAAGAGTTACCAGGTGCGGGTGATAATTACTAATAAAACAATTAACAAATTCAATTAAACAATAAAGTAAAACAATTAAACTCAACAAATGTGCATACGCACATGTTTTCTGCAGGGAGGATATTAACCCCGTCCCTGCTGTGTTACAATATATATATATATATATATATATACACTGTATATATATACAGTACTGTGCAAAAGTTTTAGGCAGGTGTGAAAAAATGCTATAACGTAAGAATGCTTTCAAAAATAGACTTGTTAATAGATTATATTTATCAATTAACTAAATGCAAAGTGAGTGAACAGAAGAAAAATCTACATCAAATCCATATTTGGTGTGACCACCCTTTGCCTTCAAAACAGCACCAATTCTTCTAGGTACACTTGCACAAAGTCAGGGATTTTGTAGGCATATAGTCAGGTGTATGATTAAACAATTATACCAAACAGGTGCTAATGATCATCAATTCAATATGTAGGTTGAAACACAATCATTAACTGAAACAGAAACAGCTGTGTAGGAGGAATAAAACTGGGCGAGGAACAGCCAAACTCAGCTAACAAGGTGAGGTTGCTGAAGACAGTTTACTGTCAAAAGTCATACACCATGGCAAGACTGAGCACAGCAACAAGACACAAGGTATTTATACTGCATCAGGGGTTTCCAGATGTGCTGTCCAAGCTCTTTTGAAGAAGCACAAAGAAACGGGCAACGTTGAGGACTGTAGACGCAGTGGTCGGCCAAGGAAACTTACTGCAGCAGATGAAAGACACATCATGCTTACGTCCCTTCACAATCGGAAGATGTCCAGCAGTGCCATCAAAAAGTTTTAGGCAGGTGTGAAAAAATGCTATAACGTAAGAATGCTTTCAAAAATAGACTTGTTAATAGATTATATTTATCAATTAACTAAATGCAAAGTGAGTGAACAGAAGAAAAATCTACATCAAATCCATATTTGGTGTGACCACCCTTTGCCTTCAAAACAGCACCAATTCTTCTAGGTACACTTGCACAAAGTCAGGGATTTTGTAGGCATATAGTCAGGTGTATGATTAAACAATTATACCAAACAGGTGCTAATGATCATCAATTCAATATGTAGGTTGAAACACAATCATTAACTGAAACAGAAACAGCTGTGTAGGAGGAATAAAACTGGGCGAGGAACAGCCAAACTCAGCTAACAAGGTGAGGTTGCTGAAGACAGTTTACTGTCAAAAGTCATACACCATGGCAAGACTGAGCACAGCAACAAGACACAAGGTATTTATACTGCATCAGGGGTTTCCAGATGTGCTGTCCAAGCTCTTTTGAAGAAGCACAAAGAAACGGGCAACGTTGAGGACTGTAGACGCAGTGGTCGGCCAAGGAAACTTACTGCAGCAGATGAAAGACACATCATGCTTACGTCCCTTCACAATCGGAAGATGTCCAGCAGTGCCATCAGCTCAGAACTGGCAGAAAACTGTGGGACCCTGGTACACCCATCTCCTGTCCGGAGAAGTCTGGTCAGAAGTGGCCTTCATGAAAGACTTGCGGCCAAAAAGCCATACCTCTGACGTGGAAACAAGGCCAAGCGACTCAACTATGCACGAAAACACAGGAACTGGGGTGCAGAAAAATGGCATCAGGTGCTCTGGACTGATGAGTCAAAATTTGAAATATTTGGCTGTAGCAGAAGGCAGTTTGTTCGCCGAAGGGCTGGAGAGCGTACACGAATGAGTGTCTGCAGGCAACAGTGAAGCATGGTGGAGGTTCCTTGCAAGTTTGGGGCTGCATTTCTGCAAATGGAGTTGGGGATTTGGTCAGAATTAATGGTCTCCTCAATGCTGAGAAGTACAGGCAGATACTTATCCATCATGCAATACCATCAGGGAGGCATCTGATTGGCCCCAAATTTATTCTGCAGCATGACAACGACCCCAAACATACAGCTAAAGTCATTAAGAACTATCTTCAGCGTAAAGAAGAACAAGGAGTCCTGAAAGTGATGGTATGGCCCCAAAAGAGCCCTGATCTCAACATCATCGAGTCTGTCTGGGATTACATGAAGAGAGATAAGCAACTGAGGTTGCCTAAATCCACAGAAGAACTGTGGTTAGTTCTCCAAGATGTTTGGGCCAACCTACCTGCCGAGTTCCTTCAAAAACTGTGTGCAAGTGTACCTAGAAGAATTGATGCTTGATGCTGTTTTGAAGGCAAAGGGTGGTCACACCAAATATGGATTTGATTTAGATTTTTCTTCTGTTCACTCACTTTGCATTTAGTTAATTGATAAATATAATCTATTAACATGTCTATTTTTGAAAGCATTCTTACTTTACAGCATTTTTTCACACCTGCCTAAAACTTTTGCACAAAACCAATTCAGGCCATGAAGTTCAGTGCAGAGAATTCATTGTACAACCTCCAAAAAAAACGTCCTCCGCGTCTGTGCAGTTATCAGCCACATGATGGTTTGGAGTTTTGCTCATTCACACTTTGGTCACAAATGGCAAGTCAATTATGTATGTAAAAGAAAGAAAAAGCACTTTCAATATGTAGAAGTTAGCAATGTGATTTGAGTGTTTATAATTTGACAAATAATAAAGGTAGAATATATATTTTTTAAAAACTTTCAAAGTTGTTGTCATTCAAAAAAAGTTGTCTGTCCATTTTCAAGGTCTTCAGTATGAGATAACCAGACTTTTTATACTATGTTTTGGCCCTCACTTTCTATAGCATCAGGAATGTGTGTGGTATTTGGTGTGTATATAGTACCCAAAAGAAGAAGATGGGAGACAAGTGGGAGAATGTGGGAAGCGTCTAAGCCACAAGGGAATAATTATTGTACTATAGGAGTAAACAATTATTTTATGCACAGAAGGAAAAAACTAAAATAAAATATTTGATTCTGCCATTTAATTATGGCATACATTTTTGTATCCTTTAATAATACCATGTGGAGATGAAGCTTCCAGCTCTGTGAATCCCCCCACACATCTCAATGTATTTTTCCTTTGAAAAATCATTTAATTAGAAAGTTGTTTAGGGTAAATGATGAGAATTTTTCCATGAATATGAGTATGCATGGGTCAAAAACTCTATGAAGACTGCCAGTAATAACATATGAAGCTGCTGTGTTATCTTTATCCAATAGACTGAACAGAGAGCATATATTCTCTACATTAAAAATGCTTGAATCTGCCTAAAATATCACTGATATTTGACAAGATGATATCAAACCCCACCATTTAGGTCAAATGAATAGCAGACTGGGAAATGATTTACTGTAAAACTCAAAGGATCATGACTGTGAGATCAGCAGAGGAACTTTATTTAACAATTTAGTAAAGCCATGCAGATTATGAAGATTTTAAATGTGTAATCAATTGCTGACATAATTACTGGTAGATTCACTTTTCCCTTTGGAGAGTACAAGTCAATATTAAAGCAATAATACTTGACACAAAGGGCCATTTAATGACAAGATTATGGGCTATTTCTTGTCAATAATAAGGCTGAGCCGAAGCAGGTTATAAAAGATTACAGATGGCTGAGAATCTTTCAGCCAATGAGAGCACACTGTTTGCCTGCTCTAGTCCATAACATATCACAGAGCAACCCAATTCCTGACATTAACCACATCATTTTGAGTTTTAACCGTGCTGTATTCTCTATATCAGTATGGTTGACGTTGCCTGCATTAAAAACGCATATCTGAGCACCTCTTGAAATTCCATTGAACTGTAAAGTCCATTAAAAATGGCGACATCACAGTCGGCCACCTACCTCAGCCACTTACATCACTAGTCCTGAAGTCACACTAAGGTCGCTAGCATCCACAAAATCATTCAAAACAACAGAGGAAGACATTGTCACAGCTAAATTAACACTACTTGATGTAAGCGCCATATTTGAAATGTTCGTGGAGCACAGAAGTGTTCAACTAGCGTTGTTCATAGTGAACATGGTTCGTTACAAACATTCTCTTAGATGAACGCACCCCAGTATTCACTTCATCAACCTTTTTATCTCTTAAGCTGGGTCCACACCTGAGCGATCAGTTGCGCAACTTAGTTGCTTGCAACCGAGTCGCTTATATGTGGACGTCCCTGCAACGATTTGCGAGTAGTTGCGCAACCAGTCGCTTGAAGTAGAGCAGTGCTCTACTTTCCAAGCAACCAGCTGAGCGACTTCAGTAGACACAGGCGATCACGTGGCAATTCGCCAACTCTGATTGGTTCTTATAATACTGGCTGCACGGCCCGCATATTAAGAAGCTCTAATTTTAAAAATTTCGGCGGTAAAAAAAAAATTAAACGGTTTCCTCCAGCTTTTACGCGCCTTTGTTTTTTTCTTTAGGGAATATGGCATTTAAAATAACAGTTGAAAAAATAATAACAGCCAACTCTTCCTCGTTAATTACTGGACACATTATGACCTGTGTCACCTCGGTTGTCAAAAAATAAATAAAATAAATACGATTTTAAACTTGTAGACACGGGAGAAAAAAAAAAACGTGTCAACTCGGTTGTCAAAACCAAAAAAAACTACTTCACCCTGTAGATAGAATAAAAATGTAAAAAAAACCCTGTCACCTCAGTTATCATAAAAAAATCTTGTAGATGCGGGAACCTTGTGGCACAAGTAATTGCTCAGATGTGGACACTGCAATTGCTCGCAACTGAGTTGCGCGATTTCGGGAGCAATTGGGTTGCGCAACTGATCACTCAGGTGTGGACCCGGCTTTAAAGTCTGTTCATGACTAGAAAACAAATTGATACATTTTTAACAATTACTATAAAAGCTGTATTAACTAGTACAGTACAGCATAAATTAAGGGAAAAACCAGGGCAAGAACTACATAATTCCTTCCCAGGCTGTAAGTTTCAATGCTGCTATTAAAAGTCTGTGAAATAGTGGTTGTATTATGTTGTGCAATACCATGGTTTCAGGTCTTTTATCTTTTTATTTTTATATTGATTGCTACATGAAGAAGACATCGAACAAGGACCATTGACCTTCATACATTGTTCAACCCAAGTCTTCCAAGCAAACTGAATACTGTTGTCTTACCTTTGGGACCATAAAAATGTTACCTTTTTACTTCTGAGACTCATTCAGCTGAAAAGCCCTTTAGTAAATGTGTACTTAGTGTAGAAACAACATTAAATAAAAGGGCAGTTTTAGAGCACATGTTTCCAGGGCTGCAAGATAAGCAAAACTAAAGAGGGGAGATCACATCACTTATTATTTATTTAATTTCTGAAAGGTCACCAAAAGCTTGTTTCTAATGGAATGACAAAGAATGGCATTTAAAAAAAAAAATCAGGGCTGAGATTGTTGTGTTTTATGCTTCATTATATGAGGACATTTAAAAGTATCTTTATGTTTTTCGATCCCTATTACACCCTGTTCTAATGGTATAACTGCAATCAGACCACATGATCTGCAGAAAAGAAGATTAGGTATCATGAATCTAAAAACAGCAAAGTGGATTATCAACCTTCAAACAAACCTACATACTGAATATTTTGATCTAGAAGAAACATGTACTTCAACTGGAAGCATGATAACCTCAAATGTATTCTGATTAACAGACCACCTTCAATTTGCACCCAAAGGGAAAGTTATAAACTGTGTTGAAATCTCAATGAATACAAGAAGCCATGCTAAATTCATGCATGGTAAACATAATGTTGCAGGGGCTGCGTCCCTGCCCCTTGTTTTTATTGTAAATAAAGTTTTGTTGCTAAAATTTAAAGGAGAAACCCAGACTAAGAGGTACTAAAGTGTTGCGGCTGTCGCAATAGTCGCAAACCAGTTGCAAATGAGTCGGAAGTCTAGGACGAACTAAACAAGCACAATGCTGTTAGCGACTTTTTAGGGAATGCTTTGCAGCAGCAGTTTTCTTAGAGGCTCAGCCTTAGATGAATATGTACTTATGGGTGTTCCTCTATAAATTTGCAAACATGGGGCAGAGATAGTGCAAATTAGGGTTCTCAAATATTATCATGAGATGTACTAAAGCTGTTGGCAATTGCAACACTTAGAATTGCATCAATTTGTTAAGAACTTTTGAAAGCACATTTTAAACAGTCACAATTAGCAAACCTTTAAAAGGCAGTATGATAAACAACAAACCCCCTAGCCATGGCTGCTGTGATTGCAGCAAGATGGAGACATTGTCTTTTTTCAGCAATATCGATTGTTGATAAATGAATTGCCTGAAAAGCCTGTCTTTCTACACCTTTGCCAACAAAGCAATTGTGTATGAGAAAACAGAACAAAAAAACAATTACGTTCTGATTTTAAAGTCAGTACTCAAGTAAAAAACTGTACAGCAATAGCAGACATCAGTGTATATTAAAATACAGTAAGCAGTTTTGTCCATGAATGACACCCGAGTAAGCATGTAGGCCTGCCTGCTCCCCTGTGAGTTCAGAAGATGCGCTGAGGACTGGAGCAGAGAACAAACAAAGGCTTTTAAAATGTAAAGGTACAGAGCATCATTATTGCAGGGAATCAGTCATTTCAAACATCAAATGTACATATCAATGTGTATAACACATAAGTGAGCAGTTTTATTCTTGCATTTAGTTATGCTTTACTTTAAAGAAAACCCATTCAAGCAGCAATATAAAACGAAATAAATAATATTTAAATTCCATTTCTATCTACAAAAAAAGAGCAATTCATTCAAGCCAATTTGTAGTCTCTACAGCCAAAGTAGTGGCTATTTTGAACTGCTGGAAGGATACATTCAATTAAAATATATATATATTTACCATTTCTAACACAAAGCCATTTTATAAGCATACCGTAATAACACACTTCAGTCTGTACATTTGTACTGTAACATACAAGCATCTTGTGTGTTTGAAGGCACTTGGCTTCACCTTGTGCCTCACCATACCCAAACATGCAGCACCGTTAGAGCAAAAGTGCTCAGAGGTCTTGTGTTTCCAATCCTAATCTAGCCATGTGCTCGCCATGAGACTTTGGGAGTACATTGTACCTCATTAATCCCATTCACCACAAAGTCTCCATTAAATTGATAGGTCAATTTAAAATTATCTATCTAATCTTGTTAATTGGAAGAAACCTTTTTAGTCTTTGCACCTCAGGGTTTGGGTACACCGCAATTCCAGATTACTTTATTGGTGGCAAATTGACCTTTACAAGTGTAAAAGTTTAATGAGGAGCTATTCTCATTAGTTACGCTGTGTCTTATCTTTGTCATCAAATAACAAGACAGAGCTGCTGAAAAAATGGAGAAAAAAACTGTGTTTTTGTTTTTTAAAGAAGCACTCAATTTATGTTTCATACAGTATTTTAAATATTTAATTTGCACATCCCTTCACAATTTATCTTATAGAGAGTTTCAGAACAGAAATATGTTAAAGGGAATTCAAAGGCAAATTTTATGTGAAGAATAAAACAAAAAATTGTAGTTTCGGGAGGAGCAGAGGCTTGATTTAGTCAAATTATACCCTGCCGGATTAGCTACATGTGGATTTATGAATAGCATTTTACAGCACTGAGGAATCACATCTCATACATATTTACTTACACACATTGCTTTTATTTATTTTTATTTTTTTTCATTTTTTTTTAAAATTTAGTCATCGCCAATGCCCAATTATTATTATTGTTATCCCGGTTCACCGATGCAACCCCCCGGCGACTTGGGAAACGGAGGCTGAAACACACATCCTTTGAAACATGTTCCTGCCAATCCGTCATTTTTCACACTGCATCACCTCTGCACCTGTTTTTACTCAGCAGCCACTTTGCCACAGTGTCAACCCTTCAGGGTTTTATTTTTTATTTTTAATTGTTTTATATATTATGGACATTTTAGGACTTTTATAATAAAATATTTTTAAGCTCATCCCTTCTGTGTTGTCTGTCCCCTGGGTAGGTTGGTCCTTGGTCTGGGTCCTAAATGGTCACATACTTACGAACCTGATAGTTGTTGAAGTACTGTGGATAGTTTGGGATAGTGTTAAATACACCCTTTGATGTTTTAATAACGCACCAATATCTGACTGCTTTATTAAAAATGTTATTAATTCAGAATTCTGAAAAGTGGGACTTAATGCCTTATTCCAAAGTAGAAAACCTTTCAGCTTGCATATCTCAAATCACTTTAAAGTCTAGCTGTTATTCCATATGTGTAAATATGTTATTGTTCAGTCAAACAGCACTAAATGTACTTTTAATAAAAAATCAAGTTCATTAACCCAGTAAAAAATAGATCATATACATAATTTAAGTGTTTTCTTTTTTTTTACTGACTTTTTATATAATTTCTGCATTATCTATATCAGGGGTCTCCAACGCTGGTCCCGGAGAGCCCCTATCCTGCAGGTTATCTAGGTATCTTTACATCATCAGAGCTAAACATCTGCAACACCTGTTAATCTTGACTAATTAAGCCAATAATAAGTGCAATTAAGTAATTGAGAACTCGGTTGAAATGAAAACCAGAAGACCCAGTAGCTCTCCAGGACCGGGGTTGGAGTGCCCCTGATTTACATTATTTGCTTTGTATTTCTAATGCCTGAAACCTTTATTTCTTTCATACATCCACTCACACACTGGATATATTGCCAATTGACTGATACTTCCTTTAAAATGCACCATGGTATCCCATTATTTTATCACAAATTTGACATTGTTCTCTTTCTAACTATTAGGAAGTGCTGTAAATAGTGTGTGTGTGGGAATGTAAGGTTGGCAGGGATGGGGTTAAATCTGTCCCTGCCAGCAATCACAGGTGTGGCCGTTCCCCAATTAGGTAATTGAGTGCTAAATGGGGAGTGGCCACATGTGTATTAGGAAGGAGAAATACTGGTGGAGGGGGTTTGGAGCTGTGTTTTGTGAAGGTGTGTGCAGAGCATGTAGCTGGTTATGCTTTTGTTTGAACCTTTATTTTGGCCCTTGTGCCAGTTTGTTTGTTTGCTGTTTTGTTTATTAAATGTGCACTCTAGTGCTTAAACTGCAGCTTCCTTGTCTCGGAGTCTCTTTCCTGCTGATAACATCTGGGGCCACAGTACTATCCTGTCACAGTTGGTGGGATGGCAGACTGGAGGACCTACTTGAGGACCAAGGTTGGTGCCTTGCCTGCGGGGAGTTCGGATACAATGGCCTGCTGCCCTCTGTGGGACTCTGAGGATGAAGAGCCGCTGTGGTCCAAAGAACCACTGCTGTTCCCAAGTCCTAATTCAATTCTCAGTCAGTCCAAGTCAGAAAAATGTAGACTGCTGGTGGTGAGCTAATGCAATTAGATGCCTGCGGCCTGTCATCTCAATGTTCACAGGCTGCTGGGTATGCCTGTAGCCTCCTAGCTAGGTATAAGAGACACTAATCTAGTTGACATATGTAGGTTATTTATAGAATAAGCTCTTGGATCCTCTTCCACTGTGGCCTTAAGAAATTAAACCAACCATTTTTTTCCTTTCTAGAAATTAAATATGCAAGGCTAATACAGGTTTAAATAAATATGACTATACAAATTCCATTAAAAACCAATAAGGCTCATTAATGCTGGCAAATAAACAGCTGTTTTAGGAGAGAGTGCATTTATTCTGAAATCTCACTTGTAGCAAAACAGTTTTGTTAAAGGAAAATAAAACTGTTAATGTTTTAAAACTGATAACAATTGATCTGAGATTTAAATTAACCTTCCACTGTATGTTACAATGCTGGTTCTATCATTGTGTGTGTTTTTTTTTTTTTTTTTTAATTTAAACTAATGAATTACTATTATGTGCCACCTGTGTTTACTGCTTTAGTTTGAACACATTTGCTAAATATTTCTCTTCTATAGGTCCATGTAGGCTGTGGAAAAGTGAACATTCTGATACAACAGGAAGTGTTGTGTGATGCACTGTTGTTACTGACTCTGACCCCTGCAGTTGAGATGGTTTTAAACTCTAACAAGTCACTTTTATACAGTTTCTGAGCAGCCACGGGAAATCTGTAACAAAATCTGCTCATGCCCTGGCTATTGGACCTTATTAAAACTGGAATAAGACAACAACATTACATCTCTGCCACACAGATGTCATAGCTGGATTTGTTTAGAGAATTTTACACCACTGGGGACTAGGACTGCATCAACCACTTAACTGTAGTTGTCCCAAAATGTACCTGGGAAATAAGTGGTTGATGCAGTCCTGGGGGATTCCCTGGTACAGTAATCCTCTCTACAAAACCTAGCAGGGTATAGGTTGATCAGATCACACCCCTGCATTTAGGACTTAGCACACCGTAGATTACGTGCCATGATATTTAGAACAGCCGGAGATCCAAGGTTATTAGTGCTACTGGATAATTTAACAATGTATAAAGACAGTATGGTATTTTACTCAAGATCGCCTTATAAACAATTTTTATAATCTAGGGCTTGCAGTGGAACGTGAAACAAGAGATGCGATTGGTTGAGCAAGGTTCTAGCTGTCCGTATATTGGATGGATACGCACAGTTGGAGCCTTGTCACCTATTCTAAATCACTCCGCTGCCTCACAGAATTAAGTATCGGTAGCCATCTTGCTTAGTTACAGATGTACGATAACTATGAAACTGAGTGACCAATTAACTGCAAAAAATCCCCAAAGTAGTAAGTAGACATGTCGATTTGGATGAACCGTTAAATGAACTGAAAGATGGCAAAACAGAGAAATACCAAAAAACAAAATAAAAAAACGTGATGTCTATTCTCACTCGCCTTGACTTTCTCACTTAATGTATTTTTAGCGGTTTGTGAACGCTAAAGAAAAACACACACTTCTGCACATTATCCAACCCCTCTCCGACACAGGCCTTGAACAAATTACTGAAATCTGAGACGTTGTTGAATTTATTTGTATTCCTCACGTCTGTTCTGCTCAAACAGTGTGTCTGCACTGACAGGAAGAAAAAAAAAATAACTTTGTGCTGTCTCAACTCCACCCCCTGGTGTATCTTTTCAATGGCAATGTGCACAATATCAAAAATAAAGATGTACTTTTTGTATGTTTTAAATTAATTTACTCGGCTTAACTTAGTGTGTAGTTAAAAGTTATAAATGAGACTACTTATTGGTGTAACGATATTTTATTAAAAAAACAAATCATTTTTTACCCTAAACATGATTTTTGCTTTTTTTTTAATCCACTGATTTACCTGGATTATAAATGCAGTAAGGCTCTTCAGGGTGTCTGTATACACTGCACATATTGACTTCGTCTTGTGCCTCACAACGCCCTGAGGCGTAGGTATATTCGACATATACGGACACCCTGTCAGCCCTTATTGCATACATATAACCATGTTTTAGTTTTTATAAGGGTAAGTGAGACAAGCCAATTTATGCTGTATACTGTCAATGATGAGTAGAGCAGTTGGTTAGAAACTGCAATGCAGAGTAATACAGGACATCCAGTTTTCGCTACTAAAAAGGTCACTAGTGTAACCAATGGACAAAAAGTGTGGTAGTCAAGATCTCAGCATTCTTCGTATTTGTACTAAAAAACAAGATATCTGTCAATAAAATGCCTTGGTTGTCCAGTTAGGTTTGCAAGTAAGGACCAACATCGTTTTTTTTTTTATTCATTTATTCTGCTTGGAGTTTGTGAAAATCATGCGTCCTGCGGCTGGCAAATCTGCTGGTCACTAACTTTTTTACAAAGGTAAAAAAAACATTCCAACATTATGTCTATTTTTACTATCCTATCATGATGGTCATGTGGTGTGTGTGTGTAGGTATATTACTTGTATGATAACGAGTGTTTGGGTTTGTGAGTTTTTATGCGTATGCCCCCCTCCCACCACCACCACGGGTGTCCCGCTGAATACTTGCCAACATTTGGAAACTATGTGTTTTTCTTTTTTTAATGTAAGGGCAGTCTTATTAGAGTTCATTGAATACTTGAAAATACATATTATGTACAGTAGAACCCTCCTCTGATCCCCAGATAACAAAGTGCTTTTAGAAAGGGATGTATTGCCATGTTAATAATACTTGGTGAAATACAACATTTAGATGTTTATTTCAGAATGAACAGTTATATAATGGAAATCTTTGAAATGTTAATTTGTGGTAATCATGATTAGAACTCCAAATTGGTGTAAAGAGACAAAGAACAAAGTAATTGAGGATAGAAAAGAAAATGAGGAGAGCCACATCTGGGAAATTCAAAGTCAAGGAAAACATTTGAGCTTCAGCTGATTGTGTTTTCAAGGGACTGCTGTGATATAAAAATATTTTTATATTTCAGTGGCGCCACAGTGTATACGGTATTTAACTCTTCCGGCCATAGAGAATAATGCCCCGTTTTCACTAGCATGTGATAGATACAAGCAAGCCTCTTCTTGCCTTGTTGAACGTTGGTATTAATCTGGGCTTTTTTGGCCTTTTGCATTTTATCTTTTGCTCATTTTGCTTTTACTCATTGATCCCATCAAGATGTCGTCGTATGCCTCGTTTCCACTAGCCAGTTTGTCCGAGTCCAGGGTATTCCCACTTCCGCTGAGGTACACCTCAGCGTGTCCCAAACTGGTCTGAGAAGGTACAGTTTCGTATCTCGTACCCGACGAGTCCCAACTGGTCCAGGCGGTATGTAACGTGTTACTCAACGTCAGTATGTTTTTGGATTTCCCTACAACAATGGCGGTCGCTAGCGAATCAAGAACTGTGAGAAAAGAAAATCTTTCTTTACCTTGGGATGCAGAGGAAATTAAAGCACTTTTGAATATTTGGTCATAAAGTTCTATTCAGGAGCAGTTATTGGGTGCAGTGCGAAATCTTAAAGTTTTTGACAATTTCGAAAAACGTGCAGACAATGGGAATTGAAAGGACGACAATCCAGTGTTGTGGCAAAATAAACAAAACTTAAAATAGAGTACAAAAAAGTGAAGGACGCCAACAACAAAAGTGGCAACAGCAGAAAAAAGTTCAAATATGGACAACATATTGGGATGCCATCCAGTACACAGCGTCGAAGGTGTTGTTTACCAGTCTGGCAGAGGAGGATACAAGCCCTTGTTCAGAAGGTATGTGGACTTTGCTGTTTTTAAATTAAGCTTCTTTGTTGTTCAGCAATAGTATACTGTGGGTTGTTTTTTTTTAATTTTTAAAAAAAAAAATTTTTTTTAACTGAACTGTGTACCCGTTCATTGTTTTAAAAATAAATAAAAAAAACAAATGCTAAAATAAGAGATTATTTTTTTAAATCTATTTCTAAAATATTATTTTATTCCATTAGAAATGCTGATCTGCAAACCTCTCTGGTAGAGAGGAATGTGAAACACAAGGACCTTTTCCCCCAGAATCACCAGGATAATCAACCTGCATGGCTTCCCCAACACCTGCAGCACTTCCCAGAGGTAATTGTGCAGTTATAGCAATGTACTATTGCACAAATTAGTATTATATACAATTTTGTTTTTAAGTCTTATTGTTACCATAAATAAAGCTTAACTGTTTTGTACAGCATGTTTTAGTGTTTTATTATAATTTAAAATTATAATTGTTTATGCTTGCAGATGTCTATTTGTTTTGTTTTTCTTTGCAGGCAGGAAAAGAAAACACCTGCATTCTGACAGCGCCCTTGTATCTGGATATGAAGATTTTGATGCCAACTACCTCCAATTACAAAGAGAACTGGAACACCAAAAGCAAATGATTGAGAACAAGAGGCTCCTTGTCAATGTGTTGGCACACCTTGCTACAGCCCTTACAGCAAACCCAAACTATCCACACTCTCATAATTAATAAATCTGCCTTCAGATTTCTCACTACCCAATAATTGCTCCTGTATGGAACTATCCTATGACAAGATGTTTTAACATTTAATTCGAATAGCAAAAATGTGTTCCCCTATATATGTATAATATATATATATATATATATAATATAACTGATACCGGAAATGTCATGTTTGATAGCAGTATTTTTATCACATTGTTGATATAAAAAATAGAATTGTTGATATCAGAATTAAAATTGTTTCAGATTCTGTTTATCAACTATTGAATTTCTGATATCACAAATTCAGGATTAAATGTTGAAACACCTTGCAATACTTTCCGACTATACCTTTTAAAAGTGCTTTTAACGTCCTCTCGTCCCATGTTCATGTTCTCATTGTGCACTTTCCTATGTTATGTGTTCCTTGTTCTTTGTGGTTGTTTCCCAAAAAAGTTTAATATGTTATTAATATGTGTATATGCAATAAATATTTTATTGTATACAAGTATTAATCTCCAGTACTATATATATATATATATATATTACAATTTTTAGTGTTTAACATTTAATTAGATTTTTTAAAATTTGTATTTGCATAAACTTTAGCTGTTGGATGAGAACACTACTTTTCACATTGAGGGGAAGACAAAATCCAGAAATACACATTTTTCATAGGAGTACTTACAAAGGTAAGCTTAAAAAAAAAAAAAAAACACCTACATGTATCCAATACCTTCTGCCAATAACTACATTTTCTGTCAATAACTTGATTTTGTCACTTCTATTAGCATTACGGTGTCACATACAATAATTACAATACTCCGTGGCCACTGTAAAACAGTACTGCGTTTTTTTTTTAACACTACAATATTTGCTTTTAACTAGCAAACCCAATGTAAAAAGCAATATAAAACAACAAATATTAGCTAAAATACAATATTTTACTCAACTTTGTTTTCATGATCACCGACACAACAAACAAAATACTTACCATGCAAGCTTTACAATGATGTAAGTACAAGTCATCCTCATCTTCTTTGTTTTTGCTGCCAGTTGCTTTCCGCTTCTTCTTATTTACTCTAAAATCAGTATTTATAAGGCTGTCAATTACAGTGTGGACAATGAAAACAGCCACAAGACTTCCTTCAACCTCCATGTTTACAAACGATTTGTTATTTCTGAAAAGACACAGACATCCTGTGTGTCACAGAATACCGTTTGACCTCTGGCGTTGCACAAATACTTCCTCGGTTAGCTGTACCTGAGAAAATGCAGTGGAAATGCAGGCAACCATTTTCAGGTCCAGCTGAGGTGTACCTAAACGTGGCTAGTGGAAACGAGGCATAAGACGACATCTTGATGGGATCAATGAGTAAAAGCAAAATGAGCAAAAGATAAAATGCCAAAGGCCAAAAAAGCCCAGATTAATACCAACGTTCAACAAGGCAAAAAGAGGCTTGCTTGTATCTATCACAGGTTAGATCCATGTTTGAATAAATCCTGGCCAATCTGACACTGGGTAAGGTGGATATGGAAAACTTTGAAGTGAATAAGTCAACGCACAGGAAAAAAAAGGACTAATAATTATCTTTTTCCACCACACAATTTTCAGTGTAGGGTACAGGCAGTGCAAAAATTGTATAATCTGTGACAATGTCAATGAAAATTACAGTGGATCCTGTTTCAGGTGACAAAAAACACAAACTGACCACTGGTGACTTTCCCTCCCTAACTCAAGATTGGCAAGTCCCAATTGTTTCACTCTGTGCTGTATGCCTTTACTAAACCATTAGGGACCCACAGGTGGGAATTTAACAGCAAGACACCTGCAGATTGTGAACTACAATTCGTAATTGGGAGCCGCCATGAAGCCTGGAAACATGTTGGTCACCTCACAGCAAACTCTGTATATGTGCGTCTATGAACTATAGCAACACACATTTAATACAAGTCGAGTTTTCTCAAAACAAGAGCAATGCCATGCTATTATACTTCCACAGACTGGTTAGATGATGAAGAGATCAGTTCACACATACACATCAAGGGGAGATTAAAGGTCTCTTGTAAAGAAAAAAAATGCACTACGTATATTAACCTCAATAATATCAATACCTTAAAGTAAACAATGTATTTTTGTCACATCAATCCCAATTGACTTAAATCGAAGGCTATAATTCACAGCAATTCACCCTTAGTAAAACAGTATCTAGAATGAAACAGTTTTTTTTTTAAATGCTTTCGTTTCTTCAAAAAACACTGTTTGTAGTCTTTAGAGTGACTAGTTTTAAGCTTTAAACATCCTTGCCAACAAGGTTAAATGGCATCACATGTCTTGTAAATTATAATTAAAGAATGTTAATAAATTTAAGAGAGCCATATTTCTGTGATTAGTCACCCAGAAGGCATGCAGTTTATAGATTTGAACTCAACAATGTGGCAAAAGATTACACTGTTTGGAAAGATAGCGGTCCATGCTTACTGATTTTATTGATTGATTGGTTAAATGCTTTCATGTATGCTGAAAACGTAAAAGCCAAAAAATTCTGAGACACTCTTATTGTTATGGATTTTATTTTACATCGGATATAGTGGATGTATGTAATCCTAGTTAAATAAATAAATTTGGATGTTACATAGAGAGTTCTATATACAGGAACTGTATTTGAAGAACTGCTTATCCAATTGTAAAGAAATTTGGTATTCTTTAGCACACGCTGAGAATATCAGAATTGGGGATACAAGGAGGTAAATGTATCTCTATGTATATGTATGTAACAATTATATTTTTTACATGAACATATTTTCCACGATGTTGATACTCTAGCTTAGTATTTACAGCTGTGTGGGGAGGTATGTTTAGAGTTACCATATGACTCTATGTTCACTGGAGCAGTTTGGGAGAGTTCAGGCTTTTCAACTTGCTGTGCAATGCATTCTAGTAGTTTACCTGTCTCAGGTACCTTTGACTTGTTTCTTTTCTTTAAGAGAAGCAGGACTACACTTACCAGAATGCATTGGGGTGTGTTAAAAATCCTGAACTGTCCCAGTGGAACATGAGAGTCATATGGGAACCCACGTTATTAATATACTGTCTCATGAAATGGACAGCCAGTCTCCAATTCTTTCATTACATCTTCACAAAAACATTAAAAAAGAAACTGATATTTCATAAAGGGTATTAGCACTTGCTTTGTCAACATGTATTTCAAATTCAATTGGCTGCTGTTTTATTTTAAGACTGTTATTTTCCTCCTTTAAAGGGGCCAGGATAACATGTATTTGGAAATCTTTTCATAAAATATTTGAATCAGTATTTATTTTTCAGGGTTGTTCCCTTGTCAAGTTTCATTAAAATAGTCTTATCAGAAGCAATAAGTGAAGCAAATATTAGCTTGAAGATCTTCAAACGTGGCATAAATTATACCTCATGAAAAGGTTATTAGCTGATAATTCCATCTTGTCTTCTGTACACAGTGGTGCCAAGACTTGAATAGCAGATGCATAATTTATCTATATATGTCAGGGTGTAGTTTATTAATTTGCAACCAGCTTTGTACAGGTACATGGTTAAAATATAGTTTATTCTTAAAACATTATTTTCAATGTATAATTGAAATATGCATTATTTGTATCATCTTTAATATTAATATCAATAAATAGAAATCTATCAAATACACTTAAATACAAATAATTGAGTAATATCTGATTGATAGCTATATAAAGACTTAAAAGGGAAAAAATACAGTATGAAAAACAAATAAGAAAAAGAGACTCTTATAACCTAATTCCTTCAAAATTGTTTTTCATCATTGCATTTCCATTCTGTTGGTGCCGATATAGCAAGCATTATCTATTATCAAATGTAATCAAACCTGCATATATTTACAAACCCAAGTGAACTGTTATTGATAATTTTGACTTCTGCTTTTTTACTGGATATACATACTGCAGATAAAGATAAACAAATATTTCTACATTAGAAACACATGAATTAACAAAAAAAAACATAATAATCTGCACAAAAGCAGAAAGTGAACAACAAACACAGTTAAGTGAAATTTAGATTTGCAAAAATAAAGCGAAAAGTTTAAGTGTACATGAAATAAATAAATAAATAAAAGCACATTAGAACATAAGAACATAAGAAAGTTTACAAACGAGAGGAGGCCATTCAGCCCATCTTGCTCGTTTGATTGTTAGTAGCTTATGATCCCAGAATCTCATCAAGCAGCTTCTTGAAGGATCCCAGGGTGTCAGCTTCAACAACATTACTGGGGAGTTGGTTCCAGACCCTCACAATTCTCTGTGTAAAAAAGTGCCTCCTATTTTCTGTTCTGAATGCCCCTTTATCTAATCTCCATTTATGACCCCTGGTCCTTTTTTCTTTTTTCAAGTCAAAGAAGTCCCCCGGGTTGACATTGTCTATACCTTTTAGGATTTTGAATGTTTGAATCAGATCGCCGCGTAGTCTTCTTTGTTCAAGACTGAATAGATTCAATTCTTTTAGCCTGTCTGCATACGACATGCCTTTTAAACCTGGGATAATTCTGGTTGCTCTTCTTTGCACTCTTTCTAGAGCAGCAATTTCCTTTTTGTAACGAGGTGACCAGAACTGAACACAATGTTCTAGGTGAGGTCTTACTAATGCATTGTAGAGTTTTAACATTACTTCCCTTGATTTAAATTCAACACTTCTCACAATATATCCGAGCATCTTGTTAGCCTTTTTTTATAGCTTCCCCACATTGTCTAGATGAAGACATTTCTGAGTCAACATAAACTCCTAGGTCTTTTTCATAGTTCCCTTCTTCAATTTCAGTATCTCCCATATGATATTTATAATGCACATTTTTATTGCCCGCATGCAATACTTTACACTTTTCTCTATTAAATTTCATTTGCCATGTGTCTGCCCAATTCTGAATGCTGTCTAGATCATTTTGAATGACCTTTGCTGCTTCAACAGTGTTTGCCACTCCTCCTATTTTTGTGTCGTCTGCAAATTTAACGAGTTTGCTTACTATACCAGAATCGAAATCATTAATGTAGATTAGGAATAGCAGAGGACCTAATACTGAGCCCTGTGGTACACCACTGGTTACCTCGCTCCATTTTGAGGTTTCTCCTCTAATCAGTACTTTCTGTTTTCTACCTGTTAACCACTCTCTAATCCATGTGCATGCATTTCCTTGAATCCCTACTGCGTTCAGTTTGAGAATTAATCTTTTATGCGGGACTTTGTCAAAAGCTTTCTGGAAATCTAAATAGACCATGTCGTATGCTTTGCAGTTATCCATTTTCAATGTTGCATCCTCAAAAAAGTCAAGTAGGTTAGTTAGACATGATCTCCCTTTCCTAAAACCATGCTGGCTGTCTCCCAGGATATTGTTACCATATAGGTAATTTTCCATTTTGGATCTTATTATAGTTTCCATAAGTTTACATATAATAGAAGTCAGGCTTACTGGTCTGTAGTTACCTGGTTCGGTTTTGTCTCCCTTTTTGTGGATCGGTATTACGTTTGCTATTTTCCAGTCTGTCGGTACAACCCCTGTGTCAAGAGACTGTTGCATGATCTTGGTTAGCGGTTTGTAAATAACTTCTTTCATTTCTTTGAGTACTATTGGGAGGATCTCATCCCATTGTCTTAGCACAGACATGCTCTTAGGTTTTGTGTCACTATACAAAATAGACTATATGGAATTTGAATTGCAGTGGGATGTGCAAAAATTGCCATATTAAAATAGCCTGCAGTGTGATATCATTTTTTAATACAGTTTAATCCTCCTTCATGCTGAGCAGGTGCAAATTCCCTCCACAGCTGCTGCCTGTCAATACCCACTCTTGATTTAGCAGAGTAAGCTGTCTTAACTACTGTGGGATATATATCTCATGTTCATGTTTTCCTTTCCACTGGAAACATTACCTCTAAGTCAATGCAGCTGTTATCTGGAAACTAGCAGAGTTCTCATTGCAGGTTTAAGTTTTCTACTGGCGCTTAGCACTCAAGGTGCAGTGGGTCATCACACTAAATCATATACTTTTTCTGCTACTAAATGTGTGTGTGTGTGTGTGTGTGTATATATATATATATATATATATATATATATATATATATATATATATATGTGTAAGGTATAAACCATGATGGGCCGTGCGGTTCCCATGATATATACCACGCCTGCGGTTGTGATAAGGCCCGAGACGTCTGCTGAGGGCCTTTAACCACCCCAGAAGTGGTATATATCATCGGAACCGCACAGCCCAAAGTGGTTTATACCGCTTATAACACGGCTAACTGTCATTTGGGGGATGAAAAATAATTAAAACACATTTTAAATTAAGACAAAACCAGAATCTTTTATTGTGTACATCTGCAGTGTAATATAGTGCCAAATTTAATTTAATTACATTTATTGATCTCTTATTCAAAATAAATTACATATGTCCGTTTATTGTGAATTTCTTCATCGAATGTGGCATCTCACTAGAAACTACTAGAGGACTGGACACATGCTGATGATGGGCGGAGTTTCAAATGACACCGAGGAAGTAAGGGGAAAAGCTGCCATGGATGCTGAAGCTGTATCTGTTTCAGGGGAGTTTGTGTATTCGTTATATGCGAGGCACACATATTCAAGTCCGTTTTCATCAAAAGATGTTTTTGTTAGTTGTCGGACACCCTCGCGTCCAAGTTTTGCCAGACTTTACGCACCAAGCCGATCGCGGTGTCAGGGGACAGTGCCTCACTTTCCCGCAGACACTTAAAATCCAGGCCGGTAATTCGGGGGGTGGTGTCTGGCCTTGTCTTTACCTGCTTTTCTAAAAGTTTTCATGACTAACAGGAATACGTTCTTGCTGGTTTTAAACTCGCTGTCAGCAGAGTTGTTAAAACTTCTACTGTTAAAATTATACGGTCGACCATAAATACTGCTGAAACTATCAGGGAAGCAGGTAAAGAAAAGAGAGAGAGAGAAAACAGAAATAAATTAAATATGTAGTGTGCACTGGATTTCTACGTGGCCAGACAAAGAGAGAGAGGAGGAAGTGATCTCTTTTCTGAGCCTGTCTGACACAATGTATGCAGCAATTCTGCCTCAACACACAAACAATCATTGACATCTGCCAACTGCTTCAGGCTGACCTGGAAGGAGACATGCGAAGAGCACACTGTTTGCCTGTAGCACTAAGGGTACCCACTGCACTAACATTTTATGCCACTGGCTCATTCCAACATACTGTGAGTTACTGTAAAGCCATAAATATTTGCGACCAAAATATTTGGCGAATCACACTCATAAAACCTATTTTGCTTCAGAAATGTTGGCTACCTGTTACAATATATGAAGTATGTATTATTAGTGGAATTTGATTTCATGCCAAAAATGTTTGTGATTTTTTTTTTCATACACGAAAAACACATAATAAAAGGCTCACAAATATTTATGGCTTTACAGTATACTGCAGACATGAGCCAGTCAGCTGTGCTGTGTGAGATTTGCCTGCAGCTTTACTAAAGCAGGCAGGAGAATTCATCCATGTTCCTGTCTCTCACAAGCTTCTAGTAAATACAAACAGGGTTTTCTTGGAAGATATGGGTCTCCTGGTGTCCTGGGAGTCATCGATTGCACACATGTGCAGCTACGCGCAACACAGAATAGGCACCTCTATATAAATCTTAAGGGGACCTAGTCTGTAAATGTGCAAGAACTGTGTGATGCCAACAACTACATCACAGATGTGTATGCAAACCATCCTGGCTCTGCTCATGACTCGTTTATCCTCACTAATTCGCAGGTGGCAGCTGTGTTTCAGCGGGATGAGAGTCTGAGGCGGGTTGATAGGGGACAATGGGTATCCACTGAAGTGGTGCTACTGGCACTGCTGCTCAACCCCACGACCCCTGTCGAACAGAGGTATAACCGTACCTCTTTAAATGTGCTCATACTGTAATTGAGCGAACATTTGGAATCCTCAAAAAGTGATTCTGATGTTTGGATGTCTCTGGGGAAACACAGCAGTACACTCCTCAGAAGGTTAGCAATATCATCCTTGTTTTACATAACATAGCTCTCTGTCATGAATGTTGAACTTACAGAGTAAAGATTACATGGTTTGAGGGAAGCAGATGCTGAACTTGAAGCCCCTAGCGGTGGAGAATCTCTTTATAATTCAAAATCAGACCTAAAATCAATAATAAAAAAAGTCTGTTATTCCACAGTCACCCTTAATATGGCCAATGTCTCTACGAACGTTACTCTGGTTCTCCTCCTCTGTTTCCCAGTCTCCACGTGAATCTTTCTGTTCCACTGTGCTCCAAGAATGCAGTCCCAAACAGGCTTCGTAACAGGCCCCGGCAGACTCCTGTTGCCTCCTGCTGTTGACTTTATAGGGCAAGAACTCATCCCCTTCATTCTTCCAGGCTATGGAAAACACTCCATCTGGCATTAGTGCAGTACCCTGACCATTTAACATAGCTACTGTATTTCAAATCCTGCCTGGCAGCGAAAAAATGTAATTTCCCACTAGCCCCTGCTTCAAAAGTCTATATGATGATGTCATAGCACAGCATGTCTTCTCACACTATAAAACCATTTGTAAAAGGTAAGTAAAGAAAGTGAAAATATAGCAAATTATATAGCAAGTGCAATGTGGTAAAAGAGTAAATGTTCTTCAAAGAATATAATAGATAGTCAAGAAAAAAAAAAATTATAAATCTAATCTAAACGTGCACACAAAACAAACTAAGGGTAATCTAAGGGGCTCGTAACTTGTAAATAACTCGGGGGGAGGGGGTAAAATACAATTTATAGTGAACAGTAGTGCAGTGTTGTCTGGATTTGGTGCTGGCCTTTAGCGACAGTGACAAACGAGTACAATTAGAACGACAAACAAACAAACACAAAACACTCACGGTTACATTACAGTCCTTGAGCAGTTCTTTCGCAACCATAGCAAAGGAACAGTTCGCTTTGCCACATCCCCTTTTGTACCTTCATCCATGCCCCCTTGGTTAGCGAGTGCAATTGTTTTTCCTTCAATCCGTGATTGCCACATCGCCTCCCGTCTGGGGCGATGACTTGGTGTACTGTGGCTCCGCCGCATTTCTAGATGGCTGACTTCCACCTTTCCCTGGAGTGAAATGCCAAACCATCCAGTCCGAGGCACACTGTTCCATTTACACAGCACCCTCACAGGTTGGGAGGGAGATTCATCACCAAGATGCATTCTTTCTCTGTCACACCTTGAATTAGTTTGACCAAATACAAACAATGAAAAATGTACTTACTGTATAAATATATTAGTAAATATTCAAATCAACAAATGTATTTGAAATGTCTTCAAAAGAAATGTATTTAAATGTGTGATAATCTACTATTTTTAAAGTGTTGGTTCGCTCTCCTTAATCATTTTATGAACTGAAGTATTGTATTGGAAATTTGATGGGCTGAACAAAACACTATTGGCTGAGAACAAATACAACAAAACTAACTGCAGTGCACTATGACAGTTATTCACATTTGCTGTTTCTTTCATTTAAGATGTTAAAATAATCTCAGTTTTATTATCAGTACCAGGAAATTAAAAATATTAGCACTTTTTTTTTTTTTTAGAGAAGGCATTGAAGCTAAATTTTCAATTAACAGGTTTGTTTCTATTTTAATTAAGAATACATTAAGGGAATTTGTGACACAAGCAAAGTACCTGCTTCAGAGAACAACATTTTTTTTTTAACGGAATAAGGACATATTGGTGTTGGTATACTGCAATACCCCAACATTGATTTACTTCCGAAATTAAAACATGCAAGGGTTTTGTTAAGTTCATCTGGGTTAAACAAAGTTCAGTTTTCTTTTTAAAATAATGTAGGCAGATACAAATAATTAATACAATTTCTACCCGAGGACCACATGAATTACTTTTCATACTGTATAAATCTGGATAGAAGGAAATGTACTTATACTGTAAAACAAAAACATCTATTTAGGTTTCTCAGAGCACTAGGTTATCTTAGTACACCATCCCTGTCTACTCTACTCCTGTGATAGTTTTACTCGTCAGAGAATCATAGAACAACATGTTATGGGTGTAGTTTAATCATCTGCGCTATGGGTCATCATCTTATAGGATGGAGAGGTCCGCATTTAAGCAAAATAATACAAAGAAGAGGGCTTTACTGTCTGGAAAGACCCGCCTCATGCCATTAAATGCCCCAAGCCAAAGGCAAGGGTGTTTAACATAATGAGAAGGGCTTTACCAGATGATAAAGCACTTTTATGAGGGTTCTGTTGCTATTAGAAAATGGATATGTTAAGGAAAAACAACATTTAAAGTTTTTCTGTTGGTTTTTTTCCTGATTTTATGCAGCACTAGTTTTTGTTGCTAATGAATACAAACGTTTTCGTCATTATTCCATGAGCAATGCAGTTTTCTCAGAATTCCATCTGTGGTCTGGTAGCTTTCACTCAGGCTTCATTTTCCACCGATGGTCGTGGGTACAGTAGTCTCTGCGTACTTCGCCTAAGGTAACACCCTTGTGGTGAAACAGATTTTTCCCATTGTAAATGCTCTGGATTAAGGAACAGGAACTTCGCTTTAAAGAACACCTTCTTGGCACCAATAGCGATTCGTTCACAACGGATACAGTAGTGTTTTGTAACCTGATAACTCATCATCATCAAACTTTAATTAACCCCTTGCGGTCCTATGTCGGACCAGGTCCGACATTACAATTTTCCCTTTCCGGTCATCAAAAAGACGTCAAGCACAGGTCTCTAGTTGTTTTTTCTCTGGAAAAAGTCGAGAAAACCTTTCAATGAACATCGCGTGTAAAATAAACAGCGCCTGACATGTGCTGAATAAATGGACCGCAAATGGTTAAAATGGTTGATTCAGTCTTTTCAAAAGCGACTTGTCATCACAAGAGTGTCTTGAGGGACACTGATTGGTTTATTAAACATTTCCAGAACTGCCATCATATCATTTTGTATTCTGATTTCCACGAGTGCACCTCATCACTACAAAATGGCATGTAAGCAAACGGCGAAATGCGCCGCTGTTTCTCTTACTACAAAAAGTTTGAAATTGTTCGAGCTCTTGAAAAAACCTGAATCAGGCTTACACTGGTGCAGTGCACAACGTACTTGGGGGCTCCGACTGGACACCAGTACAATGCGCGAATACCTGTCGGAAGACAGAGTAGCAGCTATTCGAGGTTGCTTCTCCCTGTTTTGACAGGGATCAGAGGTTACCTTGGTGTTGTGTCAAAAACTGTTGGTTGCAGCTGTATCAGCCATCGAGCTAGGCTTAGTCCGCATGCGCCAGCTGCAAGTGTGGCTCAATGCATTCCATTTACATCCGAAGTGCGACAGACACAGTCAGCTGACAGTGTCTCGCTCATATTTGGCAGCCCTGCGCTGGTGGAGGACGACCTCTCACCTGCATGATGGTGTGTGGATGGGAGTAGTGTTGAACCACTAGTGGTGACGACAGACGCCTCTAACTTGGGTTGGGGGGCAGTCTGCTGCACATAAACATGCTGGAGTTGCAGGTTGTTTTACTTGCCCTCCAGAACTTCCTCCCGGTACTGTAAAGAACACATGTATTGGTCCGAACGGACAACACAGCAGTCATGGTGTATGTCATCCACAAGTTGCTCTTGTGGTTGTTGTATTGCCACTGACAGCAAACACTATTTTTGATTTTTTGTTACTATTTGCTATACAAAATGTAAATAGACTGAATATATAGGGCAGTGGGGAAGCAGAATTAGTTTTGCAGTGTAGTTATTAATGCACTGCCTTGTTGGTTTTTTAATGTTAGGCTACACAAAAAGTACATTTTTTGACTCAGGTTACAGAGTTTTTTTTTTAATTATTATTATTATTTTGTGCCACTGTGCTATTCCTTATAAAACTCACTTGGTTTGGTCTGTGCATATGATTGTGAAATGCACAAAAAATGACTATTTTCTATACATTTAAAATCATTAACGCCCCCCCCCCCCCCCCCCCATTTTTTGAAATTCGTTCCTGTGCTTCTGTACTAAGATAAAAACTACCTAGCCTAAGTTTAATTAATCGTTTTTGTAATCTACCAGCAGCTTCTGTTGCATACACATCGCTGATAACAGTGCAGACTGTGGGTCAAACCAATATTCGTGTTGGGGTGTGTATTATTTTTTTTTAATCAATGTCGTCCTCCTGGAGTCCTCTGAATGCCTTTTAATTTGTTTGTTTTTTAAACCATTTCAATGCAAAACCATAACAAAACATGTGTACAGGCTTTTTTTATTCATTATTTGTCCTGTGGTTGCCTTTAATTAATTCTTCTGCACATACTACCACTTTGTATATGATGTACAATACATGAATGTAAACATCTAACACTAGTACATACAATACTCTTTCAAATAAACGTGTTATGATTTTAAATGTGCGGTTCTTAAGGACACTATTATTGTCATTGCTTCCGCCCCGGCACCTCTTTCTTTACAAATTAAGCACTGGTCAGAACTAATGACTCGAGCCAGATTGGTGACTTGAGCAGTTTAGGGACTGGACTTGACTCGGCTCAAGCTTGGCATGTCAAAGACTCAACTCGACTCGAGTCTTTACTACCTAATGACTCGAGTCCCAATTTTGGCAACTCATTACAACTCTGCTAGAAGGGAACCCAAATAATTAAAGCTAATGCGTGCATCTAGAATTGGCAGTTTAGTTTACCAGCTAATCCCTAATAAACTGGCACTACCCTGTTATCATTGCCCAATACAATTTGTATAAAGTAGAAAAGTATATAAATATGATTAAACAGTAATGTAATGTATTGTACAAAAGTTGAAATGCCATGAGAGGATATTCCAATTAATAATAGGTTCCTTGACCTGTATTGATTAAAAAAGAAACTGGAAAAAATCTTAATCTGCATATAGTTATGCATATTTTATAATAAACTATATGTTTATTATAAAATAAGAATGATCAAATATGATTTGTATTTAAATCCAGCATGAGATATCCTAAAGCATAATTTCATTTTAATAGCATTTCATTTTTAATTATTTTGCCGTGGCAGCCCTGTGCAAGCAAGGACTCTGACTGTTCATTATTCCACTCAGGCAGGTGACCTCTAATTTCTGCAGAATAAAATGTCACTTGCTGGCAGGAAGCTTTTTAAACTAGTCAGGAAGGACCCATTGGTGTGGAGAGGGAGAGGGTAGGGGGAAGTCATAGGTTACGAACACCCAGATGAGGTCTTTGTTAAACCTGTTTCTTGTTCATTGATGGAGGAAGTAGAACATGGGGGTTTGAATTAGAGACAGGCACAAATCAATAAAACTGCAGGAGCTTATCCTTGCACAGCAAGGAAGTCTGAACCAGCTGCCATTACTGTCTGCTCCTTTTGTTAAGCAAAATAAATGTATACACATGCCTATGGATTTATGGATATGTGCTAATACAGTAATTACACACTTACAACTAATAAATTGTATATATGTGGCATACAATGTATTTCAGGTAGTTCTTCAAATACAGCTTGCATAATTTATTTAACTCTCAAGAGAACCAATCCTTAATTTTGGAACTATCCCCTCAAAAATGATCTAAAAACCTAGAGAAGCTGGTCAGTTTACTGGGTTAGAGAGCACGCCAGTAGCTCTTTGCTATTACCGGTAAGTCTTATCACTGTTAGTTTTGAGTTAGGATTTATTAAATCACCTTTACATATGTTTTAGCGATAACTTTGGGGCTGGTTGAGGAAATAAACATACTGCCTAGTGGACAAACACCCAAGACCTTTTCGAGGGCTGTTTATAATGTACTAGCAATGGTTCGACAGAGGATGCAATTTGCATTACCGCCAGTAGAATCTCTAACTGAGCTGGAAGTAACACGATGGGTTTTTGATTGTATATACCTCCTACGTATGGTAGTACTGCATTTTAACCTTTAAAAGTTGAGAAATATGTCTCATCAGAAACAAACTGGACCAATTATTTGTATCTTATTTGTATACTTGATTTGTGGTTCGGGGGCATTTAACAATAAACTCCACATACTAAACAATCACCTTTCATTATCACAAAATGTCGTAAATCTTTGTAGTATAAACCATACACAAATCTGAATTAATCATTTGAGTAAAGGACCCTGCAAGTACTGTACACGGTTTTCCTTTTCTATTTTTGCTTCATGTAGTAAATCATTTAAAGAAATTTTAAGCTTGACACAAATTTAGTGTTCATTTGCGGACACTACATTCTTTGGCTCAGAGGGCCATAATTCCATAATGAGAACTGAGTGATATTGTTTAGGGATTCTATTTAAAGTACCTTCAGGTTCCCCCATGTGAGAAATCAAAAGAATCAAAGATAATAAGGTGGGAATAATCTAGAAAATTGGTCCATTTAGAATGCTATGACTCACATGGGAAATGCTGTACATGCTTTTAAGGGGTCTATTTTCAGTAGGTTTTCACTGTTTTACTAAGCCATTTTTATCTAAAGGTCTTGTCCTTTTATTTTGTACATTTCAATGTTGCAAGCTTTAGGTTTGATGTTTTTGTTTAAATGTGTTTTCACTGCTTGTTGAAATATCATTTAAATACTGTGGATGATGTTTTCAAGAACTGTAACTTCAATTGCAGTATAAACCGTATGCCTGTTATTGTAAATTTAACGTTTTTTGGAAATTACATTTTTTATACAAAACATATGTGCTTTTAGTGATTATTTCTGGTAAAATGGTGTTAGATATCTTATTTCTTCCGGTTCAGCATCGCACTCTAGTGGACGTTTCATAAAACCGTCACGGGAACCTGGCATAAAGGGTAGTGTGCCGACTGTATACTATTTGTTGCAATTTGCCATCTAGAAATACAATTTTGACACTTCACAATATAAGCTAATGTTCAGCCACCATTACTTTAAACATTTTTTAATTTAACAAAACAAAACAGCACAGAAAATGATTAGCTACAATGCCTCCCATTCTGAAGGTGTAAATTATTGTTGCAAATTACTTTTTTAAAAAGTGCCTTAAGATACAGTTCCCACAGCATTCAATATCTTTAAAAAAAATGTTTCAAAGTGCAGATATTCATATTGAATTATAGAACATTTAGATTTTCACACCTCTTATTTAGTATTTAGCTTTACTTGCCAATTTCACAATTTTCACATTCTTCCATCCTGTAAAATTGTTAATTAACAATCATACATGACAAGAGTTAGAGTTTAAAGGCTAATTAGCATATAAGCCTACACATTGTATTTTTATCATTCTTAATCAACACCCTCCCACACATTCATTTTTAGATCTGGAGATCATTATTCAATGCAATTAAAAAAAAAAAACAAAAAAAAAAACTAAATCATGTTGGAAAAACTAGCTTTTTTCCTTACAAAAACTCAGACTTAAATTAATGGTTTTAGTAATGCATCCGCCTCAAAAAAAGGATTTTATTTAGCCTTTTAAAATTTTAATTGAGAACAAGTTCTTACTGTATTTACAATGGTGAACTGGTTAAAGAAAGAGAATTCTTGACCTTCTTTAATCAAAAAATCCAATGCTCAATTGCAGTACGTAGCTATCTTCAGACAAATTAGTCGTTCTGAGTTGGACACTAATCTGCCATGTGCATAATACCACTCATTTGTCATATCTTTCTTAAAGAATCCTCCTTAATTTGTCCACCTAATCATATCTTCCCTGTGCTGTACCATAAAACTATTACAAAAAGCTATGTTTCTAAAAACCTTCGCAATTGCCTTAAAATTAATTTGATAGCTTGGCCTACCGCTCCCTTAGATTCCAAAACATTTAGGGGTAGATGTACTAAAGTGTTGCACCTGTCACAATAGTCGCAAACCAGTTGAAAACGAGTCGGAAGTCTAGGGTGAAATATATACGAAACATGTGCAATGCTGTTACCAACTTTTTAGGGAATGCTTTGCGGCAGCAGTTTTTCTTTGTGGTTATTATGGGCGTTCCTGCTTAAATTTGCAAAAAGGGAGTGGAGATAGTGCAAATGAGGGCTTTCAAATATTATAACGAGATGTACTAAAGCTGCAGGTAATTTGCGACATTTACAATTGCATCAATTTGTTCAGAACCTTTGAAAGCACGTTTTAAACAGTTGCGATTGTTGCTGGCATTTCCCAGTCTGTGTTTTTTCGTGCGTTGTCAGTTGTGCTCAATGCTTTTTTGAGTACCTAATTTTCACTAAAGTCAAGGTGTACTTACAAGCCTTGAAAACAAATTTCTATGAGCATCAGTATAGGACCATGATCTACTGTGTGTTAATTGTCTAGGCTACTAAGTAGGCCAAGTTAAAAATAATAATAATTAAAATAAAATAAAAAACCCTAAAATCATTTAGTTTCAGTTTAAAATAATCTTTTATTCACATTGTACACCAATGTGTAAGTGCAGCAGCATGATTTATTTTGTGTTACCAGTAGGCTAAAGTAAAAAGAAAGTGTGCTAGGTATTCATTTGATTTTACTACTGTACTGTATACTGTATAGGTCTACTGTACAGATTTATATTTTTACATAATGTAATGTGTAGCCTACCCAAAACACATTAGTGTTATTTCAGCACAATGATTTATATTTAAAATGCATCGAGAACTGGAAATGTATGTGTGTGTGATTTTATTGTATTGTTTTTAAACCTGACATCTCCTTATGTCGGACCAACATGTCCGGTTTAGCGAGAGGCTACTGTATGATTATTAAAAGCTTTTTGGAGGTGAAGGTTGTAGCCCCATTACAGAATCTGATGGGATTAAACTGCCTTTCATTTATATATATATATATATATATATAGACAGCATTAAAATAGACCAAATGAATACGGAACAGAATGCATTGTATAGATGACATTTACATTTAACAAAAATTATGTTATTTTAATTCTTGCACCCTCTGCTGCAGCAAACCACAGCTCAACTCTCATTTGAACAATGTCGCACGACTCTCGCTATGTATGCTAGAGATCTCGCTAAGAAGACGCAACAAATATTTAAATAAGTATATTGCGTCTCTTTTCATTAACATATTTTCTCTTAGTATATACAACAAAATGTATACTTCGCGAATTGTCGCAATGAAAATGCAGATTGTGGTATGTTTGCGCTGCGACTGGCCTATCTTAGTACATCTACCCCTTAATCTGCACTGTGACATTATGATGAATGAAATCTGACATTTTACTATTGCGTAACTACTCCCGATTGGAAAAGAACAGCCTTTTCAGAGCTCTTATTTCAACACAGAGTCAGGCCTAGGCTGTTGGCACATTGCTCCGTTTTTTGTAACTTCAAAGGCACATCAAATAATCGGAATTAAACGCTAACATTATCTGAATTGTAAAAGTCTTTGGTGTAATCAACGTATAAAAAATCGGTCACATAATGGCAAAACACTGTGTTATATGAGCCTATTATATAATGGTCCTTTTCTTGATATGCTTCAGCTGAATTCTTCTGACAATCTGCAAATATCTTCACATTGAACACAATTTAATGGCATTTAAAATCAAGTCAGCTGTTTCATTGGGGAAAACCTGTGAAACTGTAGCTGCTGTCAAGCCAATTAGCACATCACTATATAAATACAACTTGTCAGATGCCTCTGCTTTATTAGTATATTTTATGAGAATGGAAAACTGCCATTGCTAAAAAGCAAACTATCTGTTCAATACTTTAAATACCACCTACATACTCTTTTTTTTATTTTAACAAATTGCCATTATCCTCTAAGCAAGCTGCCATCTGTGCTGTTTTAACATCTGACCAAATACTCTGATATCAGTTCCTGGAGGGCCACAGTGTCTTCTGGCTTTCGTTCCACCCAGGCTTTCAATTACACTGTTCTTAATTGGTCTAATTATGCGAATAATTGGACATATGTAACACTTCTCTCCAGGTCTCAAAATATTGTATAGGTAGTGTACCTTGAATCATGTGCATTTTTTAAATCATCAACTGTAAAAGACCTTGAGAAAATATTAAATATGTCAAATTGAACAAGTAATTAGAGTTAATTGAGAGCTTAAGTTGGAATGAAAACCAGAAGACCCCGCGGCCCTCAAGGACTGGAGTTTGACACCCCTGCTACTGAATATTCCAGGAATAAAGAGTTAATATGTTCTTTATTTTCATCAATTCATTTTCATAAATACTTAAAATCAATATACATTCATGTGAAACCCAAGTACTTAGTAGTAGTAGTCAGAATAACAACAACCTTCTCACTTGGAAGGACATGTTGTGTGACTGTGAGCCAGAGGACCATTCAAACTTCTGTGTTATACTTAAAATAATATCACCATTTCTACATCGTGGAGGACTGATGTATAGTATAAACATCATTTTGAATGAAGTGTTGTAGTCGTGTTTTGTCGTGTGTCATCAAAATTGAGTTCTTAATGTCAAAGACTTGGAATATCATCAAAAAGGTCTTCACCGTCTACAGATTAATCCAAAACCTTAGATGTGCGCAACCATATAATGAATCCTCATTCATAGATGACGTGGCCCTCTGTAAGGGAAAAAAAAAACTCTCACAAGAAGTGAATCAAATACCTTTGCTCTTGGGTATAATAATAAAAGTACTTTTTAGTATTGTTAAACAATGTGTCACTTATTGTGGAAATCGGTGTCAAGTTAAATTATAACATTTTGGCAAGGCACAAAAAAATTGCAAGACATATATATATAAAAAAAATAATCTGCGGAATGTCTGTAAAAGCTGGTCCTGCTGCCTTGAAAGATGAAGATGAGATCACAGGAATCCTGACAATTAGAAGCAGTTGCATGGAGCTAATTTTCCTAGCTGAGTTACAGAAACCACCCTTAAATCATTCTATTAAATAACAGGATGTTCACTGGGCCCTGACAGGAGTTAGTACAAATGGTTTACTGTCTTTATTGGTTCAGTAATGATGTGTGGCTCTGAAATATGTGGGTTTAATACTTGGCTATAATTTATGTTAATGTTTTCAGTCAAACCTTTGGGGATTCAACAAGCAATTTTAAGCTGCTAAAATGAGGAAAAGGTCATAATTGGTTTCACTGTATTGACCAGAAACAATCAATAAAGTAATGTTCATGGTGTAACTTTGTTGCTCTACTACTACAAAATCAAAATATATTTATGATTGTAATTTTCTTTACTGTCATTTCAAAACTGTTGTTTTTATAGCCAGCTGGTATCAAACCCATCTCTATTATTATTTTTATTATTATTTATTTCTTAGCAGACGCCCTTATCCAGGGCGACTTACAATTGTTACAAGATATCACATTATTCTTACACACAATTACCCATTTATACAGCTGGGTTTTTACTGGAGCAATCTAGATAAAGTACCTTGCTCAAGGGTACAGCAACTTTGTCCCCCACCTGAGATTGAACCCACGACCCTCCGATCAAGAGTCCAGAGCCCTAACTACTACTCCACACTGCTGCCCTCTCTATCCTGTCCTTCCTATAATAAGACAGGCTCAGCACTAGACTACTGTTTATAATGTATGTTGTGCTTTTTTTTGGTACTTTGGTTTTATGTACGGAGGGACAACTGCCTCCACTATATTCTATTCAAGTATCAGAACACATTTCATGATAACCTTGTGCTTGTTATGGGATTATGAGGTCCCTCTATGTGCCTGCCCCTTTTTTTTATTACTGGCATACTCAATTAATTAGTACTTCATACTGTAACTGTTCACAGATTAGTTGTCAAATCATATGCTTTGATGAGACGAAAATAGAGCTCTTTAGCCACGCACACCAGCGGTGGGTTTGGCGTCGAAAGAAGAATGCGTGTACAGAAAAGAACCTCATACCTACTGTAAAATATGGTGGTGGATCTTTGATGTTATGGGGCTGTTTTGCTTCCACTGGTCCTGGGGCCCTTGTTAAGGTCAGCGGCATCATGAACTCTACCCAGTGTCAGGACATTTCAGCCAAAAACCTGGCTGCCTCTGCCAGGAGGCTGAAACTTGGCCGCAAGTGGATCTTCCAGCAAGATAATGACCCCAAGCACACATTAAAATCCACAAAGAAATGGTTAATTGACCACAAAATCAACATTTTGCAATGGCCATCTCAGTCTCCAGACTTGAACCCCATTGAAAACCTGTGGTTTCAATTGAAGATGGCAGTCCATAAGCGCAGACTGAAGGATATCAAGGATCTGGAAAGATTCTGTATGGAGGAATAGTCTAAGATCCCTCCCAATGTGTTCTCCAATCTCATTAAACATTATAGAAAAAGACTCAGTGCCGTTATCCTTGCAAGGGGAGGCTGCACAAAGTATTGATAACAAGGGTGCCAATAATTGTGACACTTCATTGTTTTTGGAAATAAATTTATAATTTCAGAAATGCGTAATTTTGGTTGATTCCATTGAATCATTAATAAAGTCAAATATATTCCACATGTTGGAAAATTACAATATAGCTCAGTACTGGTATTATTTATTTTCTTTTTTGCTCCTCTTCATCAAGGGTGCCAATAATTTTGGAGGTGACTGTACCGTGCTGTATTCTTTCCTCACAAAAATGTATCTTGTCTGCTGGATTACAGTGGTCACACTTCAGTAGCATGTCCTTACCATATTGTTTCTTTTGAATTGCAGTTTGAGATATGCAGGTTTTAGGGCATTCAAGTTATATTTAATAATCATACACAATTCTATTTACTTACTAAAATTGAATTTCTGAAGGCAATATCCTCTCTCCAATTCAAAATAATATAACATGTTCCTTAGAAACTGATATTTGAATGACCTAAGAATGTAAATCTGCTGAGCAAAATAATATTATGTACGGAGTTGATCTGGAGTGATTACTTCGCAGAATAGAATTATACTGTATGAATAAATAAATGATTTATACTTTGAATAAGGCATACACAGTGTAATTTGCAATACATATTTTACACACACATCTTAAAATGTAATTAATGTAAATAATTTAATAGGAGGGGACCTAGCCACACGCACAAAGCAAATACTGCAATAAGGCAGAGTATGCATGTTAACAGTCTGAAGGTAGAGCACAAAGAAAGTTCAATTATATATTCAAATTTTAATTAAAGATGACACCCTCCCCCTGATTTACTTCTACATCTGCATCATGTTTTTTTTTCTTCTGCACAGCATGTAACCTATGAGTGACAGAATTTGTGCCAAGAAAAGCTATATCCTCAGCTCAGACAACACATGATGTATGTTGAATGCTTTTTAATTGTATCATTTATTATAATTAAAATGATGCAATGCCATTTTTAATTAAGTAAAAGCTAAGTAACGGAGAACTGAATTTTCAGAGTGTTTACATCCCTAGACACAGGTAGTATGGGTTTACTAATATTTGCTGTATGACACATTTTAACCAAACTAGAAACAACTATTGGACCACTTCGGATCAGTTTTGTGTGAAGAAGGTTGATCATCTTTACAACGTAAGAAGAAAATACCCTTTTTGTTTTATGCCTCACTTTTCTCAATCTGAAATGTGCATGGTAGTAGTTCTGCAAAAATTAATTCAGAATGTCATATTTTTAAATAGTCTTGTTTCTGAACATGAACTGCTAATTTATCCTTCAAAAGTTTTCCTGCAGGCATAATCTGTGGAAGTGCTTTTGCTTTCCTAGTATGGGTCTCAGACTGTGATATTGCTGTGCTATAAGTCTATGTGTTATTTTTCAAGGGCAAGGAGATTCAAAATTATTATGGTAAAAAGGTTCTAGTATTATGTTGCTGTCTTTTAAAAACTTTATAGGAAATCTACGCAAATCATTTATTCCATACTATGGATCAAAGGAGGGGATTAGGAGTGGTACAGATCAGATGAATATACTGTGAAATTCAAGTTTGTCAGTTATTGTTGTCCCTATCGCTATAATGCAACAGATGTATCGACACTCCAGCTCCAGCACAGAGCATCATACAGAACTGTCCATGCCTTCAGCCTGCGGGCAACAAACAAACTATTCGCATCAAGCGCTGTTGGTTTTTAACCCTCCCCACTGTATCCAAACAGAACCGAACTCTAGCGAGCCAGCAGGAAAGACTGGTACAGGTATGTCACAATAATAAACAGTGAGTGCAACTAGCATTTGTAACAATATAAATGTGTTCAAGGAGCAAGCCAATATAGCTACTTATTCCAGTGTAATTAATATATTTTAAACTTTATTTTTGTGTGAAACTACTCCAAATGTAAGCTGTGTATTTGGTGGAGGTGGGTGCATAGAAGAAACATTTTACTTTTATCTCAATTGAAATTAGTTTAAGGCAACTTAGAAAAACAGTCAATCAACTACTGTACATGAAGCCTTCATCTCTCGTCATTGGTTCATTTCTATCCCAACCTAATACTCACCGAACGACACTTTATCTGAAGGCCTTTTTATACCAACAAAATAAATAAATGAATAAAACTGAATGGTCTTAGCTTTTTCCAAGTCAACAGATACAGCATGCAGATTGTAACATCTAATCTACAGTATGTCAGCAATGTTATACAGTGGACAGGCATGAAGACTGACCTACCTTCTTTACAAGGCAGGGTTGAATAACATAGTTGGGTGTGGATTATGAGAGGAGGAGTTCATAAAAGCTTGTATTTTAGCAGCCCATATTTTGTATGTTCTGTGGGTAAACAGTGATTTTTTTTTGTGGCTCTGCTCCTTAGAGATGGCGTTTGATACAAAAAAAGAACTACATCCTTTAGCAGATTGGCAGTATTTGTTCAGACAAGGCATTGTTGTGAAAAGTGTAAAATCTACATTAGTCTCTGACCTTTTCAAAGATAGCCCCTCCAGAAAAGGCCTGAGGCAAAGTTGAGGAGGAGGTCAGGAAAGCTGTTTCTCTCTATACTGTCTAACCTATCTACCAATCCACATATTGTATGTACGGTGCAGAACCACAGCTCATGTGGTGCATATAATGTCATGCTAAAACCAATGTAACTTTGATCTACAAAGGAATGATGTAACCCAGTTAGTTCCAGCAAAATGCATCTCATCCTTTTCACAGTAAGAACACTTCCTTGTGCCATTTTCACACATATGTAAATATGGCCTTCTGAGAGAAAAAGAGTAAGCGTGGACGCATCTGACCATACCATAGTCTGCCAGTCCTGTTTCATTGCACAACTAGACTAGGGATGTATTCTATTTCCATAACAAATTAAATGAACCATGCAAAGAACAGCACATTTACACGAGTGATACAAACAGAATCTGTTTCCAATTTTGCTGTCTAGCACCTGTGTACGTTCTAGAAAAAATAATCCCATAGGTCTTAGACTGAGATGCGGCAAAAGGAGGTTTTTGCTTTCCAAACGAGTCTTTGACCCTTCTGGATCTATGTTTAAGGATACAAGAATTGTCATCTTGGTAGTACCATAATCATCCCTGACAGGATATGTACTGTAGGTAGGACTGCCACATATCTGTGACTTGCGCAATCTCAGGATCTCAGTTAATTGGAAACCCAAATGATTGGCATCTCTTGGCAAGGCAACCCGAAATGGTAAGAACCTACCTCAGAAGACTATACAGTATCTTGTAGACTTCATGCCCATTGTGTCCAAGCTGTTATAATAACATCTTCAAACTAGCTGTATTTTTGTTTAGTTTTTTTGCTAGAGGGTAGCTAACCCTTTTTATTTAAAGCTGAAGTTACTTCTTTGTATTGCTTTTTAATGACTAGGGGCCAACAATGGCTAACATACACTTGACTTCACAAGGGCATGTCTACAAACACCCACTCAGGATCTCCTCCCACACAGTCGGTTGGAAGTGCAAGATTTGAAGCAATTTCCTCTTTTTACTTCCCTCTTCTCGATGGCAACCAGTAATCTCAACATCAAGAAACGTGATGCCTAACTGTGCCTAATCGAGAAAGTAAAATTGCCCCAAGTCTGCTCAGATACTCCCCAGGCAATTAAATGCCATTCATTCAGAGGGTTATTAGCTTGAACACTATTATACGGAACAACTGTTCTTGGTGTTCTAAAAAAAAAAAAAAGAATAAAATCATAAAACATTTTAAATGTCATGTATAAAGTTTGAATATTTGCATCATGTAAAATGTCCAAATTATATTGAATATTCATCCATTTGTATCAGATTCTCTCTCAAAACAAGCATCTTTGCTATGACAAGAATGACAGCAAAAGAATAAGAATAATAACCTTTAACAATCCTGGGGCCCAAGTGTGAAATAAATGAGAGCTTTAAAAAAAGATATGATAGGAGAGAACAATTATCTGTGTCACGAATAACATTGGAAATAAACAAACATCCAGAGTATTACATAAAATACTAATATGGGGATCTATTTACTTAAAACATGAAAAGTAGTGGGCAGCCTAATGAAGTACACATTTTAATAAATCTTCTAGTAGTGTACCAAGATCAAACGTATATTCTTGAAAACAAAATCTAACACCCATCATCAGCCCAGTAAATCCCTTTTGGATTTCAGTAGAAAAGTTTTAACACATTCCTGTACAAAATCATTTTTATACCCAAAATATGATTACGCAAAAGGTGTTTTGAACAATACATACTGTTCCCTATTCAAAATACCAGTATAAATATGCACATAATACAAGATACACTGGAAGCACAATAATTCTCTTTGGAATGTATGAAAATTAATGCTTTTTCTTAGAATAACCTTGAAGGAATCGGTAGAGTAATCATAATTATTTTACATCACTTCCTAATCCACAGAGTCCAAATCCTATTTCAAAAGATCCCACTTGAGCTATAATATACCCCCATTCAATTGTATCTAAAATTGGATTGACTGAAAACCTGCAACAATTTAACAAAAGGAAATTGCCCTTTGAAGCTAAGAGGGCATCAGAACTACTAATATCTGTAAATTGCTATTATTTGATGGGCTAGACAGTTTAAAAAAAAAAAAAAAAAAAATTCCTAGATTATGAGAACAGGCAAAGAATAAAACCTGCAGTTATGGGAACAAGCAAACAGATCCTCAAAAAAAATAAAAAATAAAATAAAACCTTTGGGAAATGTGTCGTTATCGCCACCATCTTAAATTATTATTATTATTTAACACAATTTGCTTACTGTATATCAATAAATGATCACTACACTCAATAAACTCGGCAATGATTAAATATACTAATATTGTTTACTATACTAGGCTCTTGTGTGTGTCTTTTGTGATGCTAATCACAGTACTCATTTTTTTATTTTGTTTTATTTATTTTTTTTAATCATGCCTGCAAGTTTTTCTTATGTTTGCTTTAAAAATATTGTCCCTGTGTATCACCTGCAACTGATCTTCGACAAAGCTTTTGCTTTATTTAAATGTCTACCATGCTCTGTTCTTGCATTCTCATCTAATACAATACACATCAAGGGGATGTGAACTTAAAGCTTGAATGGATGCAGCTGACTGACATCAGAACAAAGCATGGCTATCATTTGTCATAGATATACAAACAAGAAAATGGCACCAGATTTCAAATCTAAATGCCACACACCCTTAAAATGAACCTACTTCACTTAAACCCTTTAGCTTCTCAAAGATTAGACAATACCCTCTTGTGAACAGTGACTGCTGGATTATTATTATTAATCATGTCATTCTAGCTGTTGTCTTATTTTTTTGTGTTTATTGTTTTTTGAGATGTTGCATTAGATTTTAATCTTTGTAAAACATCTTTCAGCATAGATATAATATATCCAAGCACCACCTGTCTCTAGTGACCAACCAGATGATTGACTATAAATAATAAATTCGTCAAATGACCTAATTAATATTAAAATGTATATAGTCAAATATTTATGTCAGTGTTCTAATTCAGCCTTGCACGACGACTGATACTGTGCAGCTTTCTTAAACTGGGTTTCCACAGATTTCTAGGTTGTGTTGAGGAACTGCCGGTGCAGCCTGCCTCATTTGGACACAAAAAAAAAAAAAAAAATATTGTAGTGATCCGTGCAGTTGTGTCTGTGTTTGTTTGTAATTCTCTCTGTTTATATGTGTTAATGAGCTGTGTTTTTATTCCCTCCCCACTGAATTCCGCCACTGCTTTTTTTACCTTTTGTATGTGTATTCCTGTTGTGACAAAGTGTGGGGGCACTGTGGTCAAGTGAAAATATATAGGGCCGCGTATAATGCGCAGCCTGTTTCCACCTAGGTTTTAAATGTGGGTATTTAAGCAAAGCTGAAACCTTGCTCACTGCTCGTTTTGTACTAGGCTAAGGCTGACCCACACAACCTTTTTGTAGAAGGTAACAACTGTATTAACAAACACTATACATATTTGTTTGTTTTGAAGCGGCTGGTAAGCAAATTAGCCGCCCGGTTATTTGACAGCGGAACTTATTTAGAACTCCAAGACGGAGATAGGTTTTTGTTTTGTTTGTTCTTGTTTTGTGAACATCTGTAAATAAACCACACAGGCACCAACCTTTTTAAACCACAACTTCCACAGCTGTTCTCTTCTTTTACACTAAAGGACTGGGGGGGGATAAAAGTCCAGAACATGACTGACAATCACAGTTGTCACACTGTGTATAATGTAACCTGCCTGTTTGACTTCCCTGGTCTGTTACCATTGGTTGTTAACTGTCTGTCCCCATTGGCTGCTGTTTGTCTGTGCCCCTTGGTCCTAATGTGCGTCTGAGGACCAATGGGATGTGCCTGAGCGCTGTACCCTGATTTGCATAAACAGGCAGAGCTAAGGTTATAAGAAGGCGTAGCAATGCCATTTTGTGTGTTGTTATTGGAATAAAGTGGTTGAATGCGGAGAAGCGGACAGAGCAGTGGGCTCTGGTGGGTGTTAGGTTGCATCAGAAAATTTAGAAACACTGAACCTAGAACAAAGTGTCTCCTGCTCTCTGCCTCCTGTTGAAATACTACTATATATATATATTAGGGGTGGGCAATACCGATATCATGCACGTAATATCGAAGTCTTCCAAACCACAGAAATAATACAATCGCAATACAAGTTAACTGATATTTACATATGAAAAGTAATCATTTACTTTAACTTAGTGGTGCTTTGCTTCACAATATCCATGGAGAAAATCAAGGTCTTGTTATATTGTTTCACTATTCCATCATCAGCCACCTTAAAACTGAAATATTTAAATACTTAACTGCGCATAGACTTTAGCCAATCCGGAAGTAATTGAATCATCAGCTGCTCTGCATGGAACCTCTAAAAGTATTAAGTATGGTGTCATGCCGAATATTGCATTATTTTGAGATATGTTTTGATGTTTTAAAAGTACATGTCATTTATACCAAAAGTTCTTATATGGTACAGCACTCGAACTTGCGTCAATTTGCCTGGCTTTGTAGTGTGAAAAGGCGATTTACCCACCCTTTTCAGCCGTGCCTTGTTTGACCACTTCCTTGCTATAGCTGGAGGAATGTGCATGATATGTGGGCGTTAGGTTACATTCTCACAACAATGGAGAGAGAATTTTGAGTTTCCAAATTGCATGTAAACCAAGTCATAGTCAGATTGCAGCAACAGTAAATCTGCATATCAACACATGAAGCGTGTAGGTACCAGGAAGTAACAACAGGAAGCTACAGAATTATCTTTGTATTCCAATTGAATAATAAAATAAAAACAACCTACAGATCTTCAACAGATGAAAAGCTTGCTAGAGACCATACAAAGTTAGAAAATGGTTAAAAACACCATTACAATCCTAGATGTAAGCATGGCTTGCTAAATGTTTTCTATATCTTACGCAGTTTTTTCATACAAGTGAATGAGCCACAGTTTGTTTGAAAGTACCACATTTATTAGGTCACTTTCAATATTTGTCAATTTTACTTTTAAATAAAGAACATACTCATAATGCAATGTTTGACAGCACTGTGATTCTTTCCAATTAAAGTATTTCTTGCCAGATTAATTTAAAGCAATATGTTCAAAAAGCTGTGTCTTGGGGCTCAAGACCTACATTGCACTTACAGTGTGTGTATCTGTAAATAATCTCTGCGGTCATGTAACATCCATTGGAGACTTAGTATAGTAAAAAATAGTATTTTGAATACTTGCCTAAGCTTGTAAAAAAAATACTTAGTTTTGTTCCCACATAACGCTCAGTATTTTTCCAGTTTTTCCATGGTTACCCTATTGTTATACTACATATTTACCATAGCTTACCATGATTTGCCATGCTTTTTAATGAAGTTTATAGTTTACCATGATTTGCCATGCTTTTTAATGAAGTTTATAGTTTACCATGATTTGCCATGCTTTTTAATGAAGTTTATAGTTTACCATGATTTGCCATGCTTTTTAATGAAGTTTATAGTTTACCATGATTTGCCATGCTTTTTAATGAAGTTTATAGTTTACCATGATTTTGCCATGCTTTTAATGAAGTTTATAGTTTACCATGATTTGTCATGCTTTTTAAAAAGCTTTATTACACGTTGCAATGCTTTTATTATGGTAAGGGTGCTGGCATTTGGTCGTGTACAGAACTTTTGTTAGACATCTCCAATAAATATAGACATTCATTCCAAAATATCTTTGAAATATTAGATGAGATCTATACTGGGCTATATTGTAAGTTCTTATACAGTAAATGTGGAAACTTGGGTGAGGAGGGAAAACTATTAGAATATCTACAGGTACCATTGTGTTGTAACATCAACAGTGTCTTGATGTACAGTAATAGCAATATATGTTCTCTTCATATTCTAAGTGAATTCATCAGGAGAGTCATACTGCATATCCACTTTAATACTCAGAATGGGTTAGCTCAGGTATGTGATCATAATTAGGACAGCATTTCTGAGCAGTGTGTTATAGACCATAAATCCTGCACTCAAAGCAAGATTGACATTGTTTAAAATGTTTACATTGGCATTAAGGTCTAGATGTATTACCATTGTGGGAATACATTCTAGGATTACATAAACCACAATGAATACACAGGCAATTATCATAGCGGAGTTTTTCTAAAGGTCTCCCATGTGTTTAAAAGGTGCCTGACAATTTGCCCTTCTGGGATCTATAAAGCTCACACATAGACGATTTATAAATTCACATATTTATTTGATCAGAATTTAATTATTTAGTAATGTTCAACAAAAGTTGGTCCAATTGTCAGCTCATTGCAACTTGATATTGACTGCTCGAAAAACATCCAGTTGCTGCCCTGGCCTGCCTTTTTAACTGATGACAATTTCATTTAGGGACTATCTGGTGCATTCATTTTGCATTTATTTCTAACAATATATAATGCATTTTACATTTGAAAAAATACTAAATATTTCATATAGAATGGCAAATCACCAGCTATGCTAGTAGGTAACCCAATTATTTTGCTGAACCTGCAGTTTTTTTTGCCATCCGATACACATAAAATATAAAAATGTAGTCTGTTACAAGCATGTCAAAAAATATTGCTAGAGGCAAAAATTAATTTCAGAAGCTGTATCACAACCCATTCGCATTCGTTACTCACTCAAGTCCACGCATTTGTAATGTTCATTTTAAATCCAATTGCATTTTATCTGTGTTCATCCACCCAAGCATGCAATGTTAGTCTGCATATAGTGAAACAATAATAAAAAATGCAACAATTCATGTTGAACTCCCAAAGACATGGAACTGTTTCCATCATAGTATGAAGATGGACTTTTATCATTTTTCTTTCTCGGTTATAAAGATCATATTTGGGGAAGTTTAACCTCCTGCCAATGCGTCTCCTTCAGTCCACATTAACAAATAGATATGTTCTATTTATTGTGTTCTTTAAAATGATTTATATCAGTGTCAAACACCTTCCATTTTTATGGTTTTTTTTTTTTTTTTTTTCTATTTGAAGTCAGCATAGTTGAACTATGCTTGATTTGACCCAGTACATGCACACCATGTACACTAGATTTAATTATAATGCAATGAGAACAATTGGAATATCTTACAAATATCCTATATATTGTTGTAATGAATATTATTTATCTTTAAACGATAAAATAAGGATTTACAAAACATGATGTATCAGGCCAAATTCTCAAAGCATTTAATTGAGTGCTGAGTTGGCACCATTTTTCTTCTGAAAGGAAAAAACAAAACTAACCCAAAGCAATGAAATGCCTCCAAGTGGCAGAGATTCAAAAATCTTAATGCATTCCATTAGGCTAAAGATGTGAAACACCTTCAAGATGAAATATGTTGTCTTCTTCATGATTTTAAAGATGTTAGTTAAATAAAAAACTATCCAAGCCAATGTAAGTAAACTCAGACAAAACTTGGTTCTCTTGGAGAACCATTATTTAAACAGCCCAGATTGATACATTTTAAATGAAAAAAGAAGGGTTAACTACATGAGATACTCTAAGACATACCAATCTTTACTAAGTTGGGATACTTTAATATTATCTCCATCAGGTAGTTACACAAAGATGTACTGTATATAAGTTTAGAAACCTTCCTACCTCCACCCACATACAAAAGCACACCCACCTCTAAGTTTGTTGTTATTTGTTTGTATCTCTTTCCATGCAATTCCACTTGCAGTAATACTGATAAAGCTAAACACCATTAGTATGTCCCCTAAATATCATTATTATCAACCCTCCTATTCTAATACTCTCAATAACTTGCCACCACTATTCCCATTGTCAAGGATAATGTGATGAAGAGACTGCAGCATTTACTTGTATGATTCACACAAACCTGAATCAGCTGTGCTACATAATCTGCAATTAAAGAATGATAAAATCCTGTTTTTCAGAGAGAGTATTGGAAAACAAAATCATCTTAAGAGAAATACAAACTACAAAAAAGTATTATCATCCAGTAGAGCCCACCAGTACCTTATGGTCCAATTCTACCCCAGAAGATTGTATAAGACAACCACTGGCAACAGGCAACAGCTCAATTGGCACGAACTTCATTTTTCCAGCCGTAATACTGGCTGGCTGTTTTAATTAGTATTCAATCATTCTGACATGGAATCATTAAGTTATTTCAATTCCACAATCTGCCATTTTTTTTTATTGCTTTTCAGAATAATTCCAGCTTTCCCATTTGGTTTAAACTAAAACATATTGTACTAATATATTTAAATACAATAATGCATTGGATCATTTTGAGTTGTTATAAGAAAATAAAAAAGTTTCACTAAAGTTCAGGAATTCAGTGGCAGTGTTTAGATATGAGTTGTGAAGTACAGTACTGGAAGTAAATCTGAGGATTGTACCATTCTCTGTTCTGTATTCACTTTTCAAACAATTTAATTATACAAGAAGGTAAGTCAAACAAACAACTGTGGCTCTCCATCAGCTGGCTGGATAGCCCAGGGCTTGCAGTACTGTAGATGCACCCTGAATAGAATAATTGAGGCTAAAGAGGATCAGATACATTGTAATGCCTGGTGGCCAAGGACTGGACCCCAAGCAAGTCAGAAATAATATCGATATTAGGAATAGATTTGCAAAGATTAGGATTTTTGTGTCTTTTACTGTGCAATGTTGACATACTGTAAACATTTAGAAGGATGCAAAAGGTTTAAGTGAGCTTCATTGAGTGAGTTGCTGGATGCACATTTGTCCTGGCACACAAGATGACACCGACACCATGATAATATTAATAGAACAATCCATTTGAGTTGTTAAAGATTTGTCGTAAAGGTAGTCATTGTGCATATAAAAACAAACAAAAAAAGAAATAGTTTTTTTTTTTTATCATACAGTTGTATTATGCTAAATATGCATTACAATAAATACCAAAAGGTAAAAAGTTTTTTTATATGACTGAAAAATGATCAGGCAAGAACAGATGCTGTAAGAGGGAGAGTGTGTATCAGCCTACCATGGGGAGATATAAATGGATGTTCAGTAAGGCACTTTAGTTACCTAATTACCAGAACCAAAGAGCTTCACACAATCCACTAGTTTTGAATATTTTTAATAGTGCTTTGTCTCATAGCTTATGAAGATATTTAAAATAATATATTTTGCTTTTGCTGTTCCATTTTCCAACATAACCTCTCGACTTATCTGCTTGTGTCCCCTGTATTTGCTCTTGTAATTTGTTTAATACTGTACTTACTATACTGTTCCATTTTGTACTAGTTTAGCGTAACCTTGTTACATCCCAATTATTAAGAAATAAGTAAAAAAAGGAACTTTTTGAGATTTCAAAACATTGAAAGAATTTCCTCTTTTTCTCATATACCAGAAAAATGATCTTGTAATCTCGACATTTTTTACTCAAAGCAAGTTTTTTCTGATTGCCTCAACGAGCTGCCATATAGATGGGATAATCAATAGGTAATAATATTATTATGAAAATTCAGAAGGTATAACATTGGAATAGTATTACAATGTGTATGACATGGTAAAGTGTTGGAATCAGCAGGGAGAAAGAAAATCAAGAGGCAGTGGGGTGGGGCTATATCGGACACCAAAGATATTGTGCAACTTAATTGTGGTACTACTCAACATGAACCTCTACTGACACACTGTACATTCCACTCTTTGGATGTACCCAATCCCAATATAAGGTGCATACATTAGTCATCACATGCACAATTTGGCAAGGCCATTGCACTCCATATCACATCCATTTATTATTTGTTATCCGTCATGCTGGGCACACTATTTATTTTTTCTATGCACATTCTTTAATATGCTCCACTGTTACACCTTACTAGAGGAGTCAGAACCGTTATGGACATGTTACAGTAAATAACCAAAAAGGTATATGAAAGTAATATTTGGTAATAAAGGATAAACATCAGCATGATATGATTATAATGTAATGCAATAATAGGTATACTTTTAAAAAAAATGCTTGGTCCAAAAGATTTTGCAGTTTATTGTAAATTAACATATTTCTGTGTGTGGAGCCACACTGACCATTCTGGCATGTGATTATTTATTTATTTATTTATTTATTTATTTATTTATTTATTTTTTATGAAACGTACATATAAGAAAATTTCGTACAATAGTTTAATCCACTAAAAACCAGATGCATTGCACGGCCTTATCACAACACATAGATGACAGTGAAAGCAATGAAAATGGCTCTTGAGACCCATGGTTTAAGCTTTTCTGCAAGTTAGTTCTGTTTTATAAATAATAAAATGGTGATTTTCTAAACTATGGCATGGATCTTTCCATATCTTTTATATCAAGCATTGTGGTTTCAAAGTCCATGCTTCAAGTCACTAAAAAAAAAGCTAAATGAATACTAAAATGCTTGGGAAAGGTGTCTTGGAAGCAGACCATATATTTAAATCTGGTATAAAAAATGCTTTACAACTAAGTTTTGTTAAATTGGAGCATTAAAATGTTTTTTCCATTGAAAATAGCCTTTCTTAATTCCTTCCATACTTAATTTTAGAAACTCATCTTCATAATAACAACAAACTTGAATACCTTTATAATATTAATCACATAGTATGGCTGTCCCAGAGTGAAGTTTAAGCTTCAGATTTGAAATTGGTTAGAATGCGTGACTCTGTAAAAAAAAGGTTTGCTATTAAAAACAATGTATTGCAAAATCTATTTGAATGGAATACATAATATCTACATAAGAAATTAAATAAAGTCTTAATACTTATAAAGCTAACTTTAAGGAACATTTGCTAAATTAGATTTACATTTGCTTCTGTTGTTGGTTAATGAATGACACATTGCTTTAGTCATGATCAGCTAAGTATTTTAATCACTATAGCCCTGAACAAAGTTGTACAATAGTACAAGCTATTATACCCATTACTGTAATCATGCTGTGTGATTTAATTGAATGTAAAAATCCCAAGAAACAAAGACCTTTAATGTAGGAGGACGTTTAGAAATACTAATGGCTGTAGTGTTATCTGAATTCTGAACAAAACATTCTGACAGGCTTTCGCGATTTATAGGTTCTGGTAATCACCACAGTTTCTTTTTTTTCTGTCTGGCAGATGCTTTTGCTCAGGTGACATTTAAACATGTGGAAATGTACTGGATTTAAGTAATAAATAACAGTGGCGCGTATATTACATGCGCTTTGAGGGTTGCAAAAAAGGATTGTGGGACACTGGAGGTCTAGTCCTTCAATAGATTTTGCTGTCCTCAAATCACACTAGTATTCTTCATTGCTATTCAGTCATCTACATAAAAATACCTATTTTTTGCACTGGAAGTTTGACTCTACTGAGAGAGCCTAAGAGTTCAATTAAAATACAGTAATACAATTTAGTGTCCTTCTGCTATGCCAATCTTTATTACACAGTTTAAACTTGGGAGGGGAATTAGGCTAATTAAATATAAATACTTACATCTGTAAGGGTTAGCTAGACATATGCTGTATTTTTTTAAAGTCAGTAATTATGTGTGACTAAAATTATTTAAAAATAAGAAAACACTGGCGTCGTTTACATGCACAAGTCATGACAGTTTTCCTCACGACCTGTTTGCCGTAATTTTCAGGAAAATATAATATAATTATAATATCATTTCTACAAGTTTTACTACTTAGAATTTATATTTGTGTGTGTGTGTGTTTGTGGAACATCTAAAAGTTACATTTCATTAACACTAGAACCGCCTTTTACAATACATGTTTTTATTTTGAATATAACCTACAATATTCAATTATATATATATATATATATATATATATATATATATATATATATATATATACAAGCCTGTTGGACCTGGCAGCCATCAATTCCTTTGTTTTATACAAGGTAGGAGAGATTTCATCTTGAAGCTAGCTACAGCGCTTCAGCAGAAACATTTCAAATCAAATCAAATCAGCTGCAGCAGCTCTGCCTGGATTCTGTGCTGCGAGTGACACACACGCAAGATAAATCATATGCTACTTTCATTTTAGATTAAAAACTACTTTTGATTTTACAATTTTGTATGTGCATATACCTGTTTCTTTCAAAATGTTTATTTTATTTTTTTCATTTTATGAATTAGTGCTATATATGTGGTAATACATGTTGTAATAATTAACTTGATGTGATGGGTAATCACAAATATAAAAGAACATGTTCTTACATTCCTGTGCTTGAATTTCAGTTTTCCAAGCCTCTTAAAACAGGTGTATTGTTGATTCCCTTCTACCAACAGGTGCAGGTAATTATAATCTGCCACTTGAAATAATAATACAGAAAATCACTTCTGAAAAAAGCAAGACAAATTACACACCAGTGTTTGTATTTCATTTACTGCAGTTTTTTAAACATTTTTATTATTATTATTATTGTAAGAGGATAGAGAGGGTTAGTAAAATAATGTTACAATGGCTAAGGATAATTTGTGTAGGTTGGTATTCTGCCGACAGCAGTATTTAAATGGAGCTGAGCACATTTCTTTATTGATTGGGAGGTAGGTGTAGGTGATGAGCAGGCAAAGGATGTGAATATTTATGAAAAGGGAAAAGGTTCAATACTTCATTCCATGTCAGTTTATGATCACCTAAAGAGTTTAAGAAAACTTATAAAAGTTCCAAGCTATATATAATTTTTTGTTAAATAAACAATTGGGTATATATATATATATATATATATGTGTGTGTGTGTGTGTTGTATGCTCCGGCAAAACCTATAGGTCCAATATTGTCCTGATTTACAGTATACTGTAAATATTGCATTACAAGTGCAATAGAAGAACCCCCTATATCCAACCCCCTCATCTGAATTCCATTCTTATCCAAACTGAAAGAGCATAAACTCTTTATCTGAATACGCATACTGTATATGCAAACGTTTTGCATGTTTCTGGAGCAGTTTTGTTTAAAGGGGGTTCTACTGCATTGCCAGTATCCACTTAAAATATAAAGAGTGCAGCAGCCCCTTTTATTGCTTTATTGCTGGGGGTGCAGCGGTCAACATTGAGAAGCTTGTCGAATCATGTGCAGCCACAAGCTTGTTAAAACTAATGTACTTGCAAGGTGACTGGAAATCAAACAAACACTGCAATTTAGTGGGGAAAGTGAAATTCGCTACCATGTGCATCTGTTTCTCGCATTTCTTTCGATTCCATTCTCAGAGCATTCAACAGCTCACAGTAGACAGCATTGCAAAACTCCAAGGGTTCACAGCTATCAAAATGTTCAAATACAATGGCTAATGTGTTTACCATTGTCCTGACAGTAGAAGATATGGAAAAATACAGTAGTGGGAAATAAGTTACAAGTACTAGTAAATGTGCTTAAACAGTCAGATGTTTTAGTTTTTCTTGAAGGGTCCAATAAAATATGTACTGTATGTAATGAAAACAATTGTCCTTCTAGTAATATAAATGGCTGACATTAGGCAATACTTCGCTTATTTAAGCAACCCACTGTTGATCAATTTCATTCTATGTTCAATACAAACTCCTGCAACCTAGTAATAATTTTTGCAAAACATATTTAAGCTATCTGTTGCTATGGAGCAGTTTTTAATATTAAACAATGACAGTTTGCATATCTTGGAGCCTTTACAATATGGGGGTTGAGAACAGCATTCAAAATTGCATACATTATTAATGGTTTTCTAGCAGCCATGTGTTGTTACATACAAATTGCTCCCATTACTCCGTTATAGAACTCCCAACACAGATGACCTACATATTAACCCAATCAAAATGGAGAACATAAGACCTTGTTTCATAATTAAAACAATTTTCATCAGATTTTTGTTTTAATAAAGTCACCAGGCCTCTATATTAAGACTAATTCTAAACTAAACCTATGGCAATAGCTCCCTCTATGCCCCTGAAAAGGGGATGTTAAACATTATAGAATTAGTTTTGTAAGTAAAAAGATGTATTTATTGTATACTCTTTAAAACAAATGAGAATGATGACAAATCCTGACACTGATGTTTGCACTGTAAATAGCATACACAACCCATATGTCCAATGTTAAAACTAAATAATTCACACAATTTGGCACACTATAAAAGATGTGTAATTCCTGGATGGTGAGAATTCCTGATTGAGTTTAACAGAGGAGCAGGTGGAGGAGAGGAGGGGATGACTGAAACCTGAAGGATTCATAAATAATCCAAAAGGAAGAATGTGTAACCAATCATGCCAAAAATAACACGCACCGTGTAACAGTAAACTAGCAAAAATATGTCTTACTTCAAAAGACAACATGTATCAAATATACATGTATAACAAGTTCTTTATCATATATTAAATTTACAATTATTTGTACATTTTAAAGATATTTTGACAGCTACCGGTATAACATATTTCCATTTAGGCACATCCCTTTAATAGGCCATCCTGTTAAGCAGTCTGTTTTACCTTTCTAATGTTAATTGTAGTAAATACCTTTTAAAATGTGAAAATTTAATTTTAACTGTATCCTAGAGGGATTTTGTTCCAGTACCATTAACTACCTTTATGCTTCATGGCTAATCAAATAAATTGATGTTTCAGAATGGTTTAAGGATGAACGATGGGACTGGTGATTTACATCAATACATCATGTTTCATTCATAACAGCGAATCATGTCAACTGTTGAATAAAAACACAATCTGAATGTGGGTTCTACATATAAACTTGATCTAAAAATACAGTGTATAGTACTTGGCTAAAGGGTTTATTGCTAAATATATGCTATATTTTGGAGGCTTTCAGTTCTGTTGCTCAAATGCAGAGATTATTGTGCTGTGTTCTGTGTACAGATCCATCAAACTGACTTTGAGCTTTCTTTGAGTATGTGCTTCCTCATCCAAGAGAAATTTTAAGACACTATAAACCTTATAAAAAGATCACTGCATCATTTGTGCTGCAGTTCAGTTTCCCAGCTCAAAACACTAACTGCATGCAAGTCTTTGATTTCTTAAATAGGAATATATGTTAAACAATAATGACAATATCCATGTGACAGCAACATTCCAAATATGTTACAATTCTACATAGAAATTCTCAATTGCATAACAATAAGCAAAAAACATGAATAGGTGCTACTAAATTAAGTATGTTAAAAATGAATTAACTAATATATGGATAACTAATTTTGAATTCATATAAATGCAGGATTTACCTGTAAATGGATTTCTTCCAGATGTAACAAACTCCATGAACTCAGTATACCAGAGCACCCAATAGTAGTATGTACTAATTAAGAGGAGAGGACAGAGTTTGCAAAGGAAGAGTGGGGCATGTCTAGGCTGTAGTGCTTCCTAAATGTGCGAAAGGATCACTATGTAGCTGCATTGTATATCTCCCTATGAGTGAGCTTTCACCTTCTCCGGAAGTGGCCTGGTCTTCCTAAAGCAGGTAGAAACCTACTGTCAACGTACTGGAGGTTAGCTGCCGCATGGCTTCCTTTGCTGCTGGCCTGCTTACCAGTACTTTCCAGGTTTGGACAGCGACAGGTTCTAGGGAAAGAGCCGGGCACATTGTATGTAGCCTTGCATCCTGAACCAACAGGATTGCAGAAGACAGGTGTCCGGAAGTTTCTAAAAACTGTTTTGCGCTTCTGCTACCTCCCTCTCTGAAGGTTGCTGCTTCCTTCTTTAGTGCCGTTATCCTGTTGTGAGACCAGCATGCCGTGCTAGGCTCTGTGTTTTTGATGGTATCTAGGGAGGTTATTTCCTGCTGGGGGATCAAGACAGATTTTCCCACATTTACCTGTAACCCCATTTGGCTGAATAGATGCAGAGCCTGGTATCTGTGCATTAGCAGGGTTTCTTTGGACCCTGATTTTAGCAGCCACTCAGAAAGATGGAGACACCACTCCTCCTTAACAATCTTGCCACTGCTGCGCTCACCTTGATGAAAATCCTTGGGGCTGTCGAGATGCTGAAGGGAATGAAGCAGAACTGATAGTTAGGTATCACCTGTGGTTTTTGAAGACCGGGATGGGAAAGTAAGTATCTGTGCTTATCTCATCATAAATATATTATTTAACATACCGGTTAAATATAACAGTGTTCAACTTACAACAAAAATAAGTGTGGTCTCTTAAAAAAAATAAAAAAATAAAAACCTCACTGCCTCTGTCTGGCCAAGTGTGGCCCCATTTTAATCTTCTTGGCAGCTGAAATGTTGAGAGGTGTCATAGTGAACCAGGTTTAATGGAGGCGTGTTTAAAATGCATAAGGTTACTTCAACGGATCACGCAATCTATTTAGGAAAGTATCTAAATCCATAAGTATAACCCACATTAGAAATCATCTTTCTTACAATGTAATTTGTTATTGAAATGTGTAAGCAATTGAGATTTGACAGCGCTGTTTCTGAAACTGACAACACACACAGTCATAAACTCCCCAGTTGCTACAGATTTCTGATTTGATGGTATGTGCTTGTAAAACACTTTAACAAAGATTTTAATAAAACAATGTAAAAGTGTAATTTCTAACATGTCACAACAGGAGCACAAACATTCTATTTGAGCGGTAATATAGTAGTATTGGTAAAGACAAGCAGAAGCAACTAGTACCGTTTTATATATTAAATTGATGTGCGATTTATTGAACAATTGTTTAGTGTTGAAAGAATTAAAAATATCAGCCACTAATAATGGCATTCCTAGATGAATATAATTTCCTTAATTTTTTTCCAATTAATCCAGGCATTATACCACCTATAATGTTATCTTCTCAAAAGGCCAAAATGCCCTCTACAGTATTACAGCTTTCCATCTGGGGTTTTGAATGCAAATGTCTTTTACTTGATAAGCATAATCAAATAGTCATCTTGGAAAAAGATCCTTCCTGCAAACTGATAAATACTGTGGTTTCTCAATTATCTGGTAGCTTGACACTTTTTAATACCATGATCTGAAATATCTAGATGGGTAGTCCAATTAGCAAAATAAAACTTTGAACTCCATTTGCAGTTATCACTGAAAGAGGTTAAAATAGACGGCACAAATGTCATGTGTGAATATGCAATAGTATATGCTTCAACGTGCCCTTGCTGTAAATTGCAATCTTCAGTTAATACCTTCTTTTAATGAGCTACATAATTATTAGCTGAAAAGTATCAGATATTTACCGCGCCAGTGGGTGTCATTTTATGGTAATTAAGGAGGGACTATGCTAATAATTCATATAGCATGCATCATAATAACGTGCTAAAGTTTTGCTAATTAAATTAAGTTGATTTTTTTAAGCTACCTAAGTTAATATGTGTTTTGTTTTTTAGTTACTATCAGAATCACTACACTGTAACATGAACTTCATAAAAATGTGTCTGGTAAAATATGTACAATTTTAACTTCAATTCATTTTTCAAATAAAGACTATAACTAGTATAATTATTATGAGAAGTATTTTGTATTAAAATACTGTATGTTTCAGGTGTTTTGCACAAATTGCTTAACCATTCGATCATTTAGCATAACATTTCCAGAATAAAGTTCCAAAATATGTTTAAAAGGTATTCCTTTGCATCTCTGCATCAAGTAACAGACAACACATCTTGCAATTGAACACTGTTATAGACTATGCAGTTTGCATTGGTATTTAAAAAGGTCACAATAGATTTTATCTTTCGATAACATGTTGCAGGGAAATACGCCTAAAAATGTCTCTCTGGAGGGTGTGTCGGCTGTTAAGCTATTATCCAGCTGAGTCGTGTCCATGTTGGTCGAATCGTGTTTTCTTGATCTTGTTAAAATTATTCAACTAAAGTCATACAGGACTTGATGCCTCATATTGCAAAATAACATATATAATTATATTTATGGTGTTATGTAATGGTGCCTCAAAGCTTATCTCGGCTCAGAGGTTTCCAGTTTTAATAAGGGAATAGTGACCTGTGCATTCTTGGTCGGGACTTAGGTTGAAAGCAAATAATGTATACCCCTTTGCAAATTCTTCACAATCCACCAGCAGCGGTTTGTCTTTCAGTCGCTTGTCGGCTGTTTCCACAAGTTGAAAGTATTCACGTACACAGTTTCCATTTTGAAAATAAGGCTATAGAGGCTTAGTGGGTTGCTGCTCACCGTCAACATACAGAGCAAAAAAATGTATGTTGTAGTGTTTAAAATTGAAGGTGTTGTGCGTGTAACTCCCGCTGAATGCTTCGTTGTCAACAAAACCCACCACCACGACTTTTGGTAATTGTCCCAAGAACAGGTTTTCCTGATTGCATAAACGACTGCCTGCAGCTAAACTAAATACTTTCATTTGAACCCGATCAATAGTTTATTTGGCATTAGCTGTCAATAGAGCCTCTGCATGTCCGAGCCTGACACCGGGGTTCACTCTAACTCTTTTAACAAACAACGATGCATTGAGAAAAACCAGCTTAAATGTGTTTTAGTTGCTCCTTAAGCAACTAAAAAAAACTTTTAAAACCTTCGTTGGCTCCGGTCAGCGTGGTTATTTTTCGTGATGTCCTGGGGTACCTTTGTAAAACAGACCTGTAGAAAATTGTGTTTTCAGAGTATCTTCGCTGTTATTAAGAACAGCTTCTATAAAGGCCCTGTAGGGATAGCTTCTTATTTGATTGACTGACAAGACGGTCCCCCACTGTGATATCGACTTGACTAAAAAGAGAGGCTATGGGGTAATTTACAAGGCTCACGTGTTCATCTGCAGCTATGTCTGCCACGTCATCTTCAACTATTTTACAACCCAAGTACAGCAGCGTGTTATTTAAATCTAAATAATCTTCACTGCTCCCGGCTATGAAAGAGCTGTAAGTGGTGGAACTTCAAAGTAAATACTTTTTTCGATGCTAGTTTGAGTAGGGGCCATCTGAAAGATATTGCACATTCATCTGAACATCTGTGAACAAATGCCATGTTAAAAAATACCAAACCTACTCTGTCTATACTTGGTCCACTTCTTCGACCCTTTTTTGCTTTTATGAGTGTTTCTGCCTTTACTCGACCGTCTTTTACACAGTGCAGGCGGCCCCAGAAGCAGCAGCTCTGACGTCTTTCTCTTGATTCCCCTTCTGATAAACATTAGCCCTGAATCTTCTTGTTGGGGGACCATAGCCCTATTCACTACAGCGCTGGTGACCTGACCCATCACATCTTTGGCAATGTTCCTAGCAGCTGATTTTACATGCAGCTTTACAATTTCAAACCCTCGCTTCAGAAAAGGCATGGCCTTCCTAAACAGTGCCCTAAACAAACCTCCAATACCAGCCCTGTACATGACAGGCAGTCCCTGAAACCCCGGTAAGCCATTTCCCGCTTGGCTCTTGTAATAACTTCTGTTCAAAGCAGTGTCTCCGTAGGTTTTAATTACAACCATAGTTTTAAAAGTTTGTAGTTTTCACCAGATGAAAATGCAACTTGACAATAACCTTGCCAAATGCAAATGACACATGCTTTCTCTGGTCTGACTTTATTTCAACTGAATAGTTCCAAAATGATACACACTCACTGGGACGTAATGAGATTTGTCAAACAATTTAACACAACGTAACAGAGGGGCATATGCGTCCCGACTAGCTGATGTTCAATCATATCTGTATATACATACATGGTATTAAAACCAGAAGTAATATTAGCAGGATGGGGTGACTTTTTGCTACCGATGTCTGCTTCAAACCCCAAAACATTTGCTAGTTTACCCTTTGTAAAGAACAATATAGGCCCCATATGTATTAAAAAAATGTACAGTAATCAGATACACCTGTTTTGAAATTCCCGGGAGTGTACTTTTGACAATTGTGGTTGGCTTTTAAAAATATATATATATATACCAAGCGTCATTGGTCCTTGTCTTATTTGTCTTCATGTAGCACGATATGCATTTCTTAACATGAGATTTGCAATGGGATGAGAGGAGATAAGGACGAGTATTGCTGTAAGATGACAATTCCGTAATGTGTCCCTTGAATTTGATGCAGTAACATCACGAATCTAGAAAAAGAACATTCCATTCTGGGTGAAAAAAGACATTGTAAGACACATGAAAAAGAGACAAGGAAATATTAAGGAATCACTGTTAAACTTGGCTTGTATAGTTTTTGTTACTCCAGACAGTAAGAGAAACTGGATCCCTTGGGTCAGACTGCCATGTCCGTTTGAGTGTAAACATCATAAAGTGTGGGATGTGGTGTTAAATGTTCAATGCTAAAATAAACTTTTAGGTGCTTGGAGGTAAACATACAATAGAATGAATTGTGTTTTTTTGATTTTTTTTATACCTGGAGGAAACTCTGTCCTACAGCGGCATGATATTGTATTGATGCAACACAACTCTTAATTACATAAACACAAACAAAGTACTACTTAGTCTGAAGCTCTTAGAACCTGGTAATCTATTGGGATGTTTAATCCCTTCCCCTTTGCCTGTTATGTTTTTGAAGCCCCTTTGACTGTATTGGAATCAATACATAAACATCTAACGTCTTACTGCTTGCTGTTATGCAACTGTAAATGTGTGTTTTCTTTGGGGACTTTTTTGTTGCAGACCTTTCCAAAGATGGGTCATCAAGCCAAAAACGCCTCTGGGTCTGGCAAAGCCATGGTGACCCTGGAAACTGAATATAAAATATATATATATATATATATATATAAATTAAGCGCCGTTCCACATACCCGTCGATATTTTAATAATCTTTACATTATGCTTTATAATATCAATATCTGTCAGGAGTTCTCTGAATTTTAGTTAGACAAACAATACCTTTATCTTGGTAATGATCACATTCCATTGCAGTAAAAAAAACACTTTTCAAATTGTTCTTTTATTTTTATAAATGAGTGTGATAGAGTCCTGGTATACTTGCCTCAGGTGGTCGAGGAGAACACAGACGAGACTGAGATAGAGATTGACGTTGATACGCCAACACAGGCGCACGGGATTTAATCAATAAACATAAACAAAAAAAGTAAACAATAATTTCATGTGACGCTACCAGCGATGGTAGCGCACAGAGGACGATACATGACTGTACAAACACTCAAAATAAAACACAATACAACAAACTCTAAATCAAAGGTGCCGTGAAAACGGCAGGCCTTGCAGCAGCCCCGATCACAGTGATCTCTATGTTTTTATACCAACGCTCTGTCGAGACACGCCCACCTGCCTGCTGGAACAGCTCATTGCTTTCAGCTGCTGCTCCACACAGACAGGTAATTGTCCACGGCGGAGCGCAACATCAATTAAACAGTTCATTAAATCAATTTACAACAAATAATGCAAAAATATACAATAAAACTACATATTTCCCATGTGTAGGGCTTCCGTCCTGCCACAATGAGCCTGACCTATTGTAACCTTAGCTGTGGAACTGAAAGACAAAGAGCATTTCTGAAACATCTGTAAAATATCTACAGGAGTGTTATTACTGGGTTACAAATAAGGAGACAAACAACATGCTTTAAGTATATCCTGCTGCAGCTGAGCACCACTACATTATGAAAACATGTAAATTATGTAGCAACGGTCTCGTATTGGATAAAAATGCCATTCCCAAAATAAACGGCTAACAATGAGTTATTGGTGATATTTAAGTTATGTAAAATTAAATATCACCATACGTTCCTGTGATTGCTTTATTGCTGTTACAGCTATTTAAATAGTTTAACGGTCTGTTCAAAGCAGTATACAAACTGCCAATAATGTAAGCTGCAATATCTATTTACATATCTATCTTCTTCAATCGACTTTGTTTTCATCTGAGCAAAGGACCTTCCACCTAATGTCATACGGTTTTGTTTTGAATGTCACATTGTGGGATTACAATGTGAGCTTTTTAACATAGCTGCCATGATAGTTCTTTTGAATGAGCATGACATCCACATAGCTGCTCTACCATGTGAAATTGTTGAGAACAGAACATTTTTCTAGCAGTGGTACAGCAGCCAAAAATGACTGGGTTCGAACATTACTGAGCCAGTCTACTCCACTTAAACCCTGCATTGCATATGCATCTTCTTACCTGCCAGGTAAATAATCAATGACATCATGAGGGGAGTCGAGAAAATACCAGTTTATTTGTGTTTTCATTTTGATTCAAATAAACTGCAATTTAAAATGCTCAAGTATCACCTTAGTGTGTATATGTAGCATATATTTGAAGTCTAAATGTATATACTGTACAATCTGGTACTTAACACATGGCAACTAAAATGGCCGTCTATTTTGGTAAGGTTAACTTCAGTGCTTGGTTTCTTTATTTATCCATAAGGGATTGTTAACTTCAAAAGGGATACTTTATACCATCTACATTTTCAGAAGACCATTAAGTTTCCTAGAGTGCTTTTGAATCATTTACATTTAAAGTAGTGCCCCTTTGAACCTCAGAAACCTTACGCTAATGAGATTGCATTAATAATGTTAAACTGTACCATACTGTACAGTACTAATCCCTATATACTGAACATGAATTACTTATAAATAACAAATGGAATGGTGTTAACCAAGCTAGTGTTGCTTATATGGCATGCCAAATACAGTATGTGGGAGGGTGTCAAAAATACTGCCAAAAAAACATGCTTAATGCATAGGATCCAGAAGGCAAGCTATGCTTAAACTTTGAAAAAAGCCTGGATCATAACATATAGCTTTGCAATTCAAGAAGATTTAACATAGCCAAACTACTGCCATCCACTGCTGATAAGAGCCCCTCCATTATTTATCATTAGTTCAGCATTACAATGTTTATTATTTTATTTAAATTAAATGCTACAAAAAAATCGAAACAACTTTAGCTTTCCCTGAAAGCAGACTTCCGGCATTGATGGCATATAACATGTTTAACATGAGAGAAAATATTTTAATGTCACAATCCATTTTCTGCAGAAACAGAGCTACAAATTTGTCACTTAGATCTGTAGGTCTGCAAGACTGAATGCATTTTAATCAAACATAAGCATTACAAGGTCGAGTTTTTAATGAATACACCCTTTACTGGCATTGACCAGAATATTCTTCCTACTAAACCATAAAACAAGTTGTCAGAAAAGTACCGCTGGGACTAAATTATTGATGATGCACTCGATGCTATAATTGCAGCACTCCTGTCTGCTTTAGATAGTAGAAGTACCCCATTATCGTGTTTCATATGCATAATGAATTCATACTTTACTCTGAATACCAATGACCTTTGGGGCACCTAAAAGTTTTGTTCCACCACATGACCCCTGAAGTTTATATATTGTGAAGTTTAATCGTCATGTATGTCAAGATCAAAAGTCAGGTAGGCTGCTCAGTGTTAGGCCAGAAATAAGGTCATCATTTTAACAACTGAACTAACAAGGTATGAGATTAATCTGCATTGCTTGTACTTTCTAACAATTTAGTTGTGATGATTGTTTTGAGTACTGTACCTTTAAGAAAGTCAATGTCTCGTTCTGAGTACTGGAGATCACGCGAGATTAGAGGAGAGAAGAAAAGTTTGGTGTAGAGGGAGGATGTATGTCTTACTGCTCCGCTTCTCATTTAGGCTGTGGCTACTTTATGCTCAAACTCGTATATATACCAAGGGAGGGGAACCGAGTTATATGTAACTCCTAAGCTACAATAAAGGTAGAGGTAAGAAGTGGATTCCCTTCAAAGCAAATGCCCTTAAATTAATTACTGTATTTATTTTTAAACTAACAGTAATAACAATTCCTTTTGGCTGCTTTGTAAATAAAACACATCAAAAAAACTGGAATCTCATCTTAAACATATTTAAGAAATTAATCTCCATACATAACTTTTCTATTTTTGTTTACATACTAGCTGTGTATTTACTTAAAGGATAAGTGACTTCATTTAATTACAAAACAAATGTGTATTCTTTGAACTGTGCATCTAAAAAAGAAAAGTCAGGTTTTATTATTATTATTATTATTATTATTATTATTATTATTATTATTATTATTATTATTATTATTATTCTTTATTTCTTAGCTGACACCCTTATCCAGGGCGACTTACAATTGTTACAAGATATCACATTATTAACATTAAATATGCACTATTTCATAAGAGAACATTCTTCGCAAACATCTGTAACAGACCAATTTACTGCTCTGAAGTAATGCATGAACTGTGGAACAGTCGGATAATGCACAAACCTCTTCTCACTGATCTTCACTTTGAAGGGAATTCAGAAGAATGCTGTTCCCAGCTGTGGGCTGAAAAGACTTCATCCTTTTAGATTTAAGGTGTATTGACAGGCTGCAAGGAGCAAGATTTCACAACTGTCACAATTCTTTAACTCAGATCAGTTATTGCAAATGGTTTAATTCAACAATTACAGCTGTTGTTTAATAAAAAAAAAAGAAACAAAATGTAAAATAATATACTACAGCTCTTTACATAGTCTTGCTAAGTTCACAGATGGAAGTATCTGTGTTTCTTTGAAATGGTGCCAAGCAACACACTCAAGAGACTGTTTCTTTTGCTACTTTTGACTTTTCTCAGAACAACATCCATATTGGCTGGAACCACAGCTGTTTGATCTTTAGAGTGCATGTAAGCAGCCAATTCTCAGTTATCACTTGTCTAACTTAGACAATGTGAACCTCCCAGCAGACATTGCACTGACAAAGAATATCAGCCGTAGCTATATGCTTCCGCTCAGAATTAAGGGTAAGATTTGTTCTATTCCATTTGATTGTTTTATGAAGAATGTGTTGGTCATCTGCCTTTTGTTTTGTGGTTGTCAATACAACAGAGGAAAATATATATATATATTCTGAAACAGTTACAGTATTGTCTAAACAAAAATCAACAAGTTTTTTTGCTAGGGCATCAAAGATCAAAGGGAAACTTGTAAGAATTTGTATTTATTTATTTATTTATTTATTATTTTTTTGGCAAGTTCCAGATCCAGAGAATAAAGTTCCTTACATAGTAATGGCAAAGATATTTAGCTAAAGATACACATTTTTAAAACAGACTGGGAAAGAATGCTGTCTTCAAAAGAAAGCTATTGCCAATATATTATTGTTTTTTTGCTGTGTCTGGCCTGTCATGTTGTATATCTCTTGTGTGTTTACAGTTCTGTATAAAACCACTTACCATGAACTGCGTTATGCCCTTGTTGTATAGTTATTGACTTGGATGTGTTGAGCCAGCTCGATCGTCCGAAACAGTGTAACAAACATGTGTACCATCAAGAGGAATAGATTGCACAGTCCCACAAGCTAGGCAAAAATTGAAAAAATTGAAACAGTCCTCCCTGCAGGAACGAGCAAGAAGGTGCCGTTCGGGAGAAGAGGGACGGTCCCGCAGAGCAAATCTTTGTGTTTCTGTTACATCTTGCATAGCTATGTATCTGTTGCAGTGCCTCTGAACAAGGGAGATGACAAACTTGTAAATGCAGAGATGAACTGTGGTTTAATGCACCCCATTAAACCATTTATATATATATATATATACAAATAAAAACATGTATTGTAAAAGACAGTCAAAATGACTGCTTTGGGCGAGATTATAACTTCCTTATTTTTGCAATCCTGCCTTTCAAACACAGTCAGGGTATTTAATACATGTATTTAGGAAAAGTCATAAACGGACAACCGCATAACTTTCAGACACGCAGAGTAATTTAAATTTGAAAACCTCAGACTGTCAAAATGACTGCCGTGGTGGTTCTAGTGTTAACATATCTGGCACTGCCCAAATACCAAACCATAAGCAACTGACAAGTAAAGAGTTATTTGTTTTTTCTCTAATTATGTATGTGTTCCTTTATGAAAATTTTCGGGACTATTTTCATAAAACTTTGCTCAGCAAAAGGGTACCCGATGAATCATTACAAGTTGAAGGTAAACCCAGGTTTTAAAGTGTTTTTTTTTATATAATAATCAGGAACATAGTTTTGTATTAGCGATAGTCCCCTCTTATTGAAGGCTTTCCCGTGTGGTAGTTGATCTTTAGCTCGGGATGCATAACTCCATTCACAGTCAACTACTACACGGAGAACATTCATCGACTATCACTTAATTAGTATTAAACTGACTAATTGTTGTACAGTCACATACAAAAGTTAAAAAAAGAGAAAAAACACAATTGTTCTATTGAAATATATAAATTAAAGTGGAGATTCAGCTTTATAATAAAACAAAAAAAGATTACATAACATGCATAAAATGAAAAAATAACATGCAAAAACGAATTTCATACTTTGACAAAAGTATTTGGGCAATCAACATATTTTGCATGAAACCCATTCGTTGCTAATTATTGACAATTATCATCATTGAAAACCAACACCTGATGATAATTATAGAATAAATAAATACATAATCAAGTGCTGAAAAATAAATTGGAAATCTGTGATTCAAAAAAGCGCCAAAAATGTTCTCAAAATGGCAGTGATACAACTAAACGAAAAAGGAGAAACTACCAGAAAAATTTCTTTCTCATTTTTTTTTCTTAACTGCACAAATTCTTTTGTCTGCGACTATGTTGCAACTTCAAGTTTTCATGTTATATACTGTAGATGGACACAATATTACTTACAACAAAAGGCTCTGTACAAAATGCTAAATAACTAATCAGTTATGTGGTAGTATTGTTTTAGTATTAGTAATAAAAATAAATGTAGGGATGCCGCATATACTGTGCATACCACAGTATATGTACTGTTCTCATATAAACAAATGTTTCAAGAAATTCTTACAGTTTCTTATGAATCAATAGTGCAATCAGCAATAAGCGAAGACTGGCAGTTTTCAATTACAAGGTTAAGCAAAAGGTCAATAAGAAGAGTAAAAATCAAATATCATTGCTTAAAAATAGAATTAGAATGAAGCCCAGAGCCTGTGGGAATTGACATGTAGCTGATTATAAGGACACTAGGAAGGTTTCTTTATTACAGTTAACACAGAAAATAAATGGAAAAGCACCTGCTTTACAAGATTCAGGCCTGACCACCAGCCAAGCAGAAAATTCAGAGGTATCAAATCCCTTAAACTGGAATGAGACTGGAAGGCAGGCAGAGCTGGTTAGTGTGTTCTCCTACTCCCCTCCTACAATGATATAAAGGTAAGTCATGGTAGAAAATAAAATAAACTAATCATGCCAATACAAATGAAATATCAATATAGTTTTTGTTATTTATTTTTTTATTTTTAATGTGATGGATAGGTAAAGAGACACTGAGAAAGTTAATCAAAATATAATAATAATAAACAAGATATAATGCTGCAAGGTTTGTGATAGTCACTAGTTTTGGATTCTGTTTAAAATAGATTATTTGTTGGGATGTGCCAAGTAACAAGTATAAACAAGTATCTGTAATGAGTTTAAAGATTCCCCCGCCCCGCCCCCGCCCCGCCCCGCCATAAAATGCAAAAACATTTTGATTCCCGATTTTCATTGTGAATGAAAATTCTTACTGATTTCACAATCAAAATCATTGTGAAATGACAATAATGAGAAATGTGTTTTGAAGGCACTTTCAATTTTCAACCTGCCACAATTAAAATACAATCATACACACTCTGTACTGTCACATATTCACATATTTGTTTGACATATTCAACACCAAATAAAAAGTTTCTGAAATGTTTAGTTTAAAAAATGTATACCTCTTAAAATATCTATGCAAACTACAATTAACATTGTGGTAAAGAAAGTTATTTCTCCAGTTTTGTTGATGATTACATTATGTAAATGTCTACATGTAAGTCTCCAGATGGTCTAGGATTTAATTAACAACTTAAACAACCTAGAAAACAATTAAAACAATGCAACTTCTTGCAGAATACACACATTTAAATAAGGAACTGTCAAATGTTTTTACGACTGTCTCGCTGATTTTTAATTATCACTCTCTGGAGGAAAATGAATAAGTTAATCAAAACAACTTCTGAAAAAAATTACATTCAAATGCTCAGCCCATATTTTAAAATGTCCTTATTTCAATTCAAATCTAAAGTACAATAGGTTACCAAACTGATGTCAAAGTTACTTATGGAGAAACTTACTGCTGCTAGAGCCTTCCTGCTTTCCACCCCCATCTTATTCGTATTTGTTTTAAACAATTAGTGATATGATACATGCTAGCAACTTCACAAGAGCGTGGGCGCTTATTAACCCTCTGCCAGTAACACTGGGCTCTAATATGAATAAGGGTGGGCAGTCGAGACTGGGTGCTATTTCATGCGTATCCGGTACTAAAATAATCTTTAATTCAATAACAAGCGTTTTTTTTCAATGTTTGTCATTGAATTGAAATGTATTTCTAAATTAAGCACTACTGTTTAGTTAGTATGGATCATATTACCCTTATAGGTTATGATTACAAAATAATAATACTGTATGAAAACACATTTGAAACATTGCTTTTGCTATATGTTATTACATAATTCATACAAATTAACACTTATAATCTAAACCTAAACTAAAGTGGTACTGATATATCCTTCATTAGACTAATCACAAGCCATATATCATGCATGTAATGTACTGTACGTCACCATGAACTCGATAACATCAAGAGTGCTAAGGATGTAGATTTTTACAAATGTATACATACTGATAGATACACATACAAGAACAATAGAAAAACAATTAGACATTTTAATTAATTGTTTTTATATGTAATATGGAATAATAATAAATAAAAATGCTTATATTTTTATGTTACAGTGTAGTATGCCTGAGCCAACATGGAAACACAATTAACTTATATGATTATGTGATGTTGCTAAGCTCATTCACAGATGGGACAAACATATGTATTATAATTGGGCAGCGTCCTTCTTTTGAGAAGAAAAAAAATCATGTTACAAATGTATTTTATAGTTTTTCATTTTCCATAGAAAAAAACAAAACCTGGAGTACTCCCATGTGCTTTGTGAATGCATTGTGATGTGTACATTTTTTCTGTAGGCTATTACTAGCCTTGGTAGTGTATCTCCACTGTTCTGTAGATAACATGACTTATTCCATTAAATCACTCTTGCTATATACACTGACATACAATCATTGTCAGCCAGGTAATCCCAGAGGAGGGAAGGGGGAGATTAAATGCTTTTTAGTACTTATTAAATGTTGGAATAAATAAGAACTGGTATCTAAGAGGATCAATAAACTAAATTAAAACAGCACCACTTTAGAAAACAGAAGAGACTGGTAAATCAACGTAGCTTTAAATATGATCAACCATGTGGAAGAGTATGAACAAATAGTGATTCTCTAATCTGTTTCCAAAAAATCTGCTTGTCCAAATTGAATTTAAATATCTACCTGTCCCCAAGATGTGCACATGCTTGCCAATGAATTGCCTGTTTCAAGAATCCAATTTCTAAAAACAATAAATTGGGGCCACCAACTGGAAAGCTGACTACAGTAGAATGTACATTTTGCCAGGTGAATTCAACCCCATGTGACATATTAATGGGCAATGATATACAGTAACATAATCTTGCAGCCCAAGATATTCTGGCATTCTAAATGGCCCCCTATACCCACTATATTGTTCTGAAGTGTGATGTTCTTCAATATTGTAGATTTATTGAATAAGCAATGGAATTCAACTCAGTAACACAATATGGACAGGAATCCATGGAAACTATAAACTATTTTTAATAGTTCTTTAGACAGTGGTATAACACTAGTTAACCTACATTTATAGATAAAGAAAACAATTACAATTTAAAAACTAATAAAAGAACGTTAGACTACCTATAAGCCTAAACATAAAATTCCATAGTTGTTTATTATAGGGTGTGTGACCATTTGGAGTAAAGAGCTTTTATTTAAACCATAGCTCAACCTTTACAGACCCAGTCATTTTCCAATGTGCAACAAACACTGAGGGCCCAATTTTGATGACAGGGCAAACAACCTTTATTGCCAAGCTGTAAAAACAGCTGGATACACAGAGCAGGATTAGTTTTTGATGAAAAAACTGGGAGCAAATGCCCTGTAATATGATTTTGGTGCCAGGGACTGGCATAACTTTCTGGTTGTTGGCCATTTACATGTTTGCTTTGAGTGATTTTGATGATGGAACATCAGTTGTGGTGAGTGGTGATGGAAAAGGAGTGAGAGAGGAAGAAAACATACTTTTTTCAAACAATGTTCTAATATACATATACATTTTCTAATTAAAATAAACTATAAATTATGCAGCTATAACAACTGTGATGTGGAATGTGCCTTCATTAGCTTTAGGGCTGCTCTAAAAAATATAAATTCATATGGGAAAAAAGAAAAATCTCATAAGCAATTCAAGTTCTCCACCTACGTTAACTTGGCAAACTAGAACAGTTTTCAATCTTATTATTTTAGAACATTCAGAAAATAAGAATAAAATAACAGAATAGGAACTCACATTGAGCAGATTGCGGTTATGTTGCTATGGGAACAGAAGGATCAACTAAGCTGGCAAAAGAAAAGAGCAGTTTCGAACAGTTTCATTGCTTGCACCTGCTCTACGATGACAGGACTGACATTTTGACCACCAGCCATCAATATGTTCCACTTTGTTAAAAAAGGAAAATCCCTAACAAGAGAATACACAAAAAGTCATTATTACTGCGGAGACTGAGCTTCTTCTGTCAGGAACCAGAACATTGTTTGTACAGTGTTTTGGAACAAAAAAATATAAAATAATAGATAATAAGGATAAAGTGTTATCCATTTTCCCTCTTACCATATTCAAAATTGCTAGTAGAGAGAAAAATGAATTTGTCAAATAAACACAAAATAATAAATGAGTGATAGATGACATACTCCCAAACTGCTTATGGCTTTCCTCACAAATTATTTGTTTTTGCTTTACCCATTTTTGGAGCCATCATGGTTTATGTTTATCCTACATTTCAGAGCTAACACAAATGATGATAGCACCCTGAACAGATGAAACTCGTATGGGTAGTTTTTGTAACGTCAGGAGCTTTCCATTGACATATGTAAGATAAATATGTAGATTAAAATAACAAAAACAGATTCTTCGATCATTGTCAAAAATTTTAAATTGGTATTCCACAGTGATTATGAATTTGCGTCATCTATTTTATAACAACAAATAAATATAATGCTTCCCCCCTCTGGTACAGTTTACTCACTGTGCACCTGTGTAAGTAACTATCAAATATAATGTTCAATTTATAGTTGGAAAGAATTAAGCATTCACAAGGGTATATTACTGGATGAAGATAACATTGGATTGGCAGTCTGTAGTTCTGCTAAATGCTAATGCATAAGATGACATTTAACAACACAGTGATTGTGGAATAAATGATGCCCTCTCTGAAGCTCTTTATATTGATCTGACAGACAGTAATAAACCCAAATAAATGCACTGACCACAAATTACAGCAGTAGTGCAAATTTTATATTTGTAATTATTTCACAGAATGGCAACTAAGATCTCTGCAAGAATATCTAATAGCCTACATAATACAACTTTTTCTCTCAATACAGGTTGAAATTGTTTTAGACGTGCAATGATTGTCTGTTTAACCTATTTTCTGTTTTTTTTTTTCTTTGTCTTATCTGGCCACAATTGTTGCCTTGTTTTGTAGATTTCATTTTTACACTGTTTGCTAGAAATACAGTAACCTTTGTTTCTGATGAGAAAATGATTAAACCTGTATGTAATGGACATTGCAGTAGATCAATAAGGACAGTTACATTTTTTTAATATGCTGAATTCTACATTGCAAGTCAGCTTCTATTCATTTCATGTTGTCCATTTTTAATTACAGAACAAGTGTACTTCATTTGGAAAATGCACATAACTGTCTGTGTTCATGCCCTTCTTTGTAATATGAAAGAAGGGTAATAATATGCAAAAACCTATTTTAATGAGGGTGTCTAGAATTGTAAACATCTCAAAAAGCATTTGAAAATAATAGAAAATATAGAAACAGTTTTCTATATGATTTTGCATTACATACTGTACTAACTACACTGTGTAGAGAATGCAGCCCGCTGGGGGTGCAATAATGGCTACTTTACTAAGCTTATACTACAAAAACTGTGTTGGAAGTGTAATACACATACTCTGTAGAGCTGAGGTGGAGCAGATCTGTGCAGGAAAACAAGCTGTTAATGGTAAGCAGGAATTAAACATTGTAACCTTTCAGTGGAAGAAAATGATCCAATTCACGTGTTTCTGTTTCTCATCCCAGGATAATTATGCAGCAGAGTTTAAAAAAAAAAAAAAGAGCCGTGAGAGGGGCTGGGGCTCTTTTTAGCTGTGTGATTGAGACGGTGTAACTTTACTATACCAAACCACTGTAAAAAAAAAAAAAAAAAAAAAAAAAAAACTTGTATTCAAGATTTTAAAACCCACGCCTGTCAACACACAGCGTATTATGAACAGCAGAAATGATTAAAAAAAACACAACTACAAGAACACCACTCCTGCAGTATGCTTTTTAAATAATCACACACCACCGTAACACAAAAAATATCCTGGACTATCTGTTTTCTTAGCTTTTTTTGGTGGAAATTAAGTTACGATATTCTTCTTTCTTATCAATCAGTGCAAGTGCCCGTCAGATTATTAAATTATATCATACATGTCTTTCCTTTCCCCAGTCCTGTATTTTACAAAGCATCACAAAAATAAGATTTTCACAAGATTCTTATAAAAATTAAACTGAAAAAGCAACGATTTTGTAAGTAGAAGGTTAAACCTTGAAGATATTGTATATTTAGAAAAACATTGGTTATCTTTAAAACTGTACACGTTTTAATAGTCTGAACGTGAGAACGGATGCCATGTGACGGGTTGGTGCAAGGTCTGCAGTGAAATTGGGAAGAGTAGGTTTGAGTTGAGATTGCAAAGATAGTTAAAATGGATACATTTCTGACAGGAGTAGGTGGAAAGAGTGTCAGAGAGTCAAACACACCGGCTGCTTCAAAAGGTGGTGAGGGCAGTGTAATGCTTTATTAAAAAAATACCTTGATCGTGACCTTTGACCTCTCCTTAAGGTCAAATGTAAAACTAGCTTATACCTCATTACAGAGTGTAGATAGAGTCATGGTTACTATGGAACATAGATAGGAACCCATATGATTGTGACCTTTGACCTCTCCTTAAGGTCAAATGTGTTGTTACTATTAATGTCAAGTTCAAAAAAAAAAAAAAAAGGCCTATCGAGGGCTCAGAGCCAGAGGGGCGTTGTGACATTTTTGTCAAAATGGCATATTATATATCAAATTAAAGCTATTGATGAGATCTATCTAGTGCCAAAAGGACCTAACTAAAAACACAAACTGCATTGAATAAAGTGAGAAAGTAATAAAGACACAACTGCAGAATCTAGGTAAACGTATTGCCATGAGGGTGTAACTAGCGCACTTACACCCTCCTGGCATTGAGTGTTGCATTGTGGGATGGCTAAATGACAGCAGATGAGTCAAAATGGCTGAAAAAGCTATAAAATAAAGTTTTGTGTAAAACAATATCTAACTTTTCTGGATATTTTACTCAGTTAAATTGAGGATTCAAGCAATTAATTCACTACAAAATAAGAACCAGACCATGTCAATTGTAGAAAATCTTATAAATTATATTTTACATTAGTATTTTTTAAGTATAATTTATGAAATATGACTGTATATGTGAACATTTATATTTTAAAGATACATATTGATTTATTAATTGTTATTACATTGAAGAAAAACAAGTCTGGGATAGAACTAGTGAAGGAAACCACACTTGAATCTGCAATGGGTATTCAAAAATGGAAAATCTAACTTTTTAGCAAAATTTCTGGTGCTATTCTTACTTTTTGAAGTTTCAAATTAAAAAATATTTTAAACTTTAATTTTCTTAAAAATTATATTGATACTGTGCATGTACTGATAAATGGCAATTGAATACACGCAATCAAAATCTTATTTTTGCTGTCCTGTAAAATTATGAAAATGTCACTTATGCCCCTCTGGTTCTAAGCCCTCGCTATGGAAAGTGATGTCTACAAACTGATTGAATGGCAACCAATCAAAATGCTTGCAACTTTTAGTTATATTTGTTATTCAATTGAAATGATAACATTGCTTATATTTTAGTCAGTGAGTGTATTTTAGATTATTTCTTGATCTATGTATTTTATTTGCCAGTTTCTGACATTTGGATGTGTTTTGGGGTCTAGTGGCCCTCAGGGCTGTTTAGGCCCACATATGCGGCCCTTTCATTCATTTCAGTTGCCCACCACTGCTCTAGATTATCTGATCTGTGACGCACAGCCAAGAAGTAATGACGCAAGTATAGTAAACATCAAAGGGCTGGTATATATTATTTATATGGCTGCCTCAGTAATAATAATAATAAAAAATGTATATACAGGCCCTAAATCTGCAGTCTGAATGACACTAAAATGTCATAATAATGTTGAATATTTACAGTACTGTGGCCTCATTGATCTTTTGATTAGTTTCTCATAACTTAAAGGATGAAGCTTGTCAAGCTGCCAGCTATATTGTTGTCTCTTAGGTAGAAGAAAGATCTACAGAAGGTGGAATTGCCCGACACTTATCATCCTCTTGCTCCCCGACAAGAACTGATAACATTCCTGAGCATTTACTGGCAGTAAGCAGATATGTCAGTCGTGCAAGTTTATTGATGTCCACACAACAGTCTGACATTTGGATCTCTCAATTTCACAAGTCAGGTAATTTTACATACCAGACAAATTTAGTATACCGGTCTATTACTGTCAGCCCACTTAAGTCAAACCAATACAACCATGGTTACAAGCAGTATATGGTTTTACAATACAAAAAAAAAAAAAAACGCCTCTCCAATCTGCGGCTGCCACGTTGTTTCCCTTCTGGGTCAATGCGTCAATGCAACGGCATCCCGCCCCTTTTCTAGCTGGCTGACTTAGCTTGAACTCTGGGCCAGCCCATCCAGGGAACTCTGTTCTCGCTGCTTAGCGCCCTCACAGGTTGGAGGGAGATTTACAACCAAGAATCATTGTATTTCTGTCACACAGCTATATAAATGAAAGTTGCTAAGAGACCATAAAGAAAGTCTCTCTCACCTGTTTTCTTCAATCCAACACAAAGGTGCATCATACACTGGCTCTAAATTCACAAAATCACTCAGATGAAACAATTTAATTTGCCCAAACATCAATATTTTTTAACAAAACCTTCAGGAATTATTGAAAGGTCCCTCAGATAATAAAATACATTTCCTAATACTGCAAATTTTCTACATGGTACCGGCCAAATGTAACAGTCGCTTATTGTAAATTGCTTCCTATAATACGAATTCACTTAACATTAATTTCCTGTTTGTGCAAATTATTGTGGAATCCCCCAAGGAAGAAACAATTAAATAAATGAATTGCCCTAGTTCGAACAGCTGAGTGTAAAGGACATTGGGAAATGTCTTAACCTGCATCCAGATTAGCACCTCTGTAATGTATTTTAGTGCTGTTTTGGCACTACTGATCCTATGATGCATTTCGATTTCCATAGCGCTCACACACCAATATAATTTCCATGAAGTATAGAATTGAGTGAGCAGCGCAAAAAAATTGCTTTATCTTTGCAGACAAAGGTGTTGAAAGAGGTGGATAATGCACCACCACACAAAAAAAGAAAGGTGTTGCTGCAGATTTCAACATTCCTGTGAACACTTCGTCAACCATTCAGAATACAACACTACAAGACTATGGACAGCAAAAGTATGGATGCAAGTCGTTTCCTGATGTTGAAGAGGCCTTGCTTTTGTGCTTTAACCACCCAGCTGCTTATCCCCCGATTTCCACGTGGAGCGCAAGTGAGTCCAAATTTGAGAATAGCGTGCAGGGGGTTATACTGTATGTCAATCTGCAAAGTTTAACACGTCTTTTCAACATGCTTTAGTAAATAAATAAGCAGACTATGTTGTAATTATGTTTTTCGCTGGCAGATGGCAGCAGTCCCTAAAAAATGTGCTTGACGGACCGGCCCAGTCATAGACAGCACAGCTGGGAATAAAAAATGGACGCCAGCTAGCGACAGAGAATGAGATCAGGAACAGATTTATTCTGCTGATGAAGTACACTTCACAGATGATAATGCATATAACAGTGATACAAACCAGTTCCCTTAACAGTGGAAGATAGATAGTAAGAAAGTGTTAGGGCCCAACCCGAAATACGCCCCCATCTAGATCGGGTCGACCACATTGGGTTGGGGTTAATTAAAATTAGAACCCTGAAATATTTTCATGTTTGGGGTGGGGTTGTCTTGCGAATGACCCCATCGCGATGCAGAATATTCACTTAACCCGAACCCGATCTGAAGATCATCCAAAATCACAATCTAACTCAAGCAGTGAGCAGCAACGTCACAGTGTGTGTCGGTCTTCCAATTAAAGCTGCAGTACCACATTAGCTGTGCAGCACACAACAGGGTACCATCATTTTTGCTGTATTCAGAATAAAATAACCCTTCAAATAGCAACCTAAATATTCTACATGTGTTTAATTCTAACAAATAATAACATTAATAAAATAATCTGAATAGTGCAACTGTTCCAGAATGCTGCTGCTGCTGCTGCAAGAATACTGACAAGTATAAAACAAACTGAACATATTACATCTGCCTTGGAAACTTTGCATTGGATACCTTTAAAATATCGGGTTATTTTTAAGATTCTTTTGTTGACCTTCCATGCTGTCCAGGGAACTGGGCCTAAATATTTATGCATTCTTACATCCCTAGGTGTCAGCTGCGCTCTTCAAACATTAGTGTCAATTCAGCAAAGCGGTGGTTCAAGCAGGGAACTCCCTTATAAGCAAGATTAAAATCGTAAACATCAAGCATATTAGGCGCCTCCATTACCAGAACATTTGTCAGTCAAATGGCTAGTATCTCATTCCTCGTTCGATAAGCAACATGTCCAATGATCAGCTAGAAAGGGCTTTATATCACCTCAATCCGTTCGTCCCTGTTGTGTGTCAGAGTTCACCGCCCCCTCTCCAGCCTCCACCTGTTTTTCGGCTTCATCTAAGGGGGAAGGCAGCTATCCTGCAGCTATCCTGCCTTCCCTACATTTCAGCCTCTCCACTATCAGCAAACTAAATTATGGGCAGGGGTACCTCAACAGGCGAGGCCAAAGATGTAATGAAAATATGTATAACATAGTATTTGTTGTCCAACCTTTAATAAATATAGTTCTTTCTATCACATGAGATTTCCTGACTGAATATATATATATATATATATATATATATATATATATATATATGTTATTTCTCCTATGGAGCCAGTACATTCTACCATGTGTATCATAATTTCTGTACAAACTCAATCATTGATTCCAAAGCTTTGTGTGCTTGGCTTCTTGTTATTATTCCCCAGAAGTTGTTGTGTCTTATTATCTCACTGGTGTCTTTGGACACACATTCAGAAAAGAATTTCTCTAAATTTGACAAGAAAATAATTTATTTTTAATCCCTCTATTGTGTTTATCAACAGTCTTTTACTTGACAGAAATGCAATGCAACTGGCTAATGGAAAGATAAGCAGATGGCATCGTATATCTCTAAAGTACCACAACATTAAGAAGAGCTTCATACTTGTCAATGTTAGACATTGTATCTGTGTTCATGTTAATGCCAACCTTTCTGGTTTGATACAAAAAAAGTCTCTTATATTGTTCTTTGTTTGCTATACTCTATAGCTTCCTGACTTCAGAAACATAGATGGATTAATGAAACAAGGCAGCCCTGCTTAGAAGCAGATTGTGTCTGGTTATGCGCAAGTAGCTAATATAAAACCAAATTCAATAAAATATGTCAAAGCTTGTTTTATTGAGATTCATTGAAATTTTACCATGCAGGTAAGGAAGAAAAATTAGATGCTTTCCTATTGTAACTACAGAACTCCGGTGCCACCAAATGGTCTCACGCAAACATACAGCACACTGTATATGTCTGTTTTTTAAGTAATACGCACATATCACATTATAAGTCCAAAGGTTTTTATTGCTGAACACATTTGCGGAAATGTTATAATTCCACAAATAATTCAAATGAAAAAACTTTGGCAACTCAAATATGGGGGAGTTACCACCACACAGTCTGAAACCTAAATCAACCCAACAGCACTCTGTTAGCAAATTAGTGCAAAATGATTTAAGCTGAAACAAAGTCAAAAGTCTATAGAGCTAATTTCAAAAGGTGCCTTTATTTTGTATTCCTCCATATACACTGACACTCTTCTCACAAGTTTAAGTTCTCCAGTTCTCCGGTGCATCAGCTGAACCCAGAGGGTCGGGGAGGCAGTCATGGAAAATGTCACTCATATCAGTCAACCTGGACAAAACTGCTCACTGCATTATAATACACACTCACGTCTCCAATTAATCAAATTTATTTAACTTTTATACCAGATTCTTGAAAATCTGAACCCGGGTTGTCTTTTTCATACATGGTCACTTCACCATTAAGATCCAATTCAACCGCTCTACCACCAATTGAAGATCCCGCTGTTCGGCTGAATTTGGTACTTCAGCCAGGGCTTACAAGCACTGTCACTGAGGCTGAAAAGATGAAGATTTTGAGATTTTAAAAAGAAATCCAGGTAAACTGATTATCATGTTGACTTAATGTTATACAATTCTATTTAATTTCTGTTAAATTGTTTAACATCTAAAGGGCTCGAAGTCCTTAACTGGCAGTATGGTGGCAAGAAGTTTTTTTAAGCTATTGACCCAGAAGCGCTATACTGCAGAGACACAGAAAGTTAAAAAAAAAATCCCAAGATATTATCTAGTTTGGAAGATAAGACCACCGTTGTGTATCTAAGTAAAGGATGATTTATTACAGGCATGTATAGAACGTACTTAAGGGAAACGATGGAATGTTTTTTTACAATACAGGAAAACTTAATAGTGCTTCTTCAGGCAAAGGGATACTGAATTTAAAAATAAGATTATTATACCACACACCAAGGTGCCCAGATTCAGTAATTGTGTGACCCTGTCACTTGAAGACAGATAGTTTCCAGACCATTGTTTGTACTGGTAGATTTTTCTGTCATCAGACCAGACTACTGATCTTCAGAAGTCTTGATCCTCATGACTCATCTCTGTGTGCCATTTCTCTTTCATCTGTTCAACTCTGATATCAAGGGTTCTAGTAAGCAACTTTGAAAATCACAAGTCAGTCTGGAGTTTTCTTCACCACATTGTCATTACAAATAATACTTGGGTTGTCTTATGTTTTTTCTTTTGTTTCAGCATCTTAACTGTTATTTCAATCTCTCTATTTCAAAGAGTTTTTGAACATTACAGTGACCTTCCTTGAAATCCTTGTATATTGAATTTGAGTTCACATCCGAGATAGTGTTCAGATTCTTATACCTCCAAGAGATTACAGATGAATTGACATCCTGTACCATAAACTTATTCAGATTATTTTTTACTGGAGCACTGCAGTTTCTATTGCTTATTGTGTCTACAGGGGTGTAAATGATTTTGAAAATTGGTGCCAAACTGTTTTAAAAGTTGTTGAAACATTGTTTTACAATGTATTGTTACCTGTTAAGTCTACTATTGCCCACATATCTTTTTGACTCGCTGAACAAAGATTTAATTGACAACTGTAAAAGTGCAAAAGTGCACTGTGACATGTTTGCTACCACTTTCCCACACAGCACAAACCTTCTCCCCCGTATATGTGGGTGGGTCATGTGAGTAGTCCAGACCAAATGAGAAACATTATATATATATATATATATATATATATATATATATATATATATATATATATATATATATATTTATATTGTGAACGATTGCACCTCACATGTGTTCGTGCCCCTTTAAATTAAGACCCAGCACAGAGAAATTGAGTTTTCAGCGCGGTTGCGCTATTTTTAATTAAACACGATACAAAACAAAAACACAAAATAAACACCTAACTCCAATTTGGAGCACTTACTACACAGGTAATTTCCCTGACTAACTTGCAGGATGGCTAAGCCGTTTACCTGACACCACAGAACACAAACTACACAGGTTTAACACAGCACTTACTATTTGCTCGGAAGCAGAGCACCTCTCTTCTGCTTCCTTCTACTCAGCAGCCATTAGCAGTCTAACCGCTCCTCTTAAATACCCTGCACCTGGTGCAGGGGATAATTGAATAATAAAACAATTAAACTAAACAATAAGACAATTAACAAAAACTGATTAAATGAAAAAGCAGAAACAATCAAACAAAAAGGTGCATTCTGCACATGTTTCTCTCGCAGGGAGGTTTTAACCCCCTCCCTGCTGTCTCACACAACCCACTGTCTTACAATATATATATAATTAAATATATCTACTGGCGCTATATGAGGTACCCTGCAAATTTGCACCCCTGGTGTAGCTGCTCACATTATATTTACAGCTGCTATAACACCCACTCATTCTTTTATCTTATTCTAAGACACATGGCTTAGCTGTCAGTAAACCAAGCCTTCAAACTCTTCAATATGCCTAATATGTGCCACCTTCAACATCTCTGGATAATGACCACACAAGTGTCTGCAGATTTGTAATGTATGTGTTTTGATTTGGGAAAAAATGGTACAATACATTCGCAGTATGTGCCTGACAAAGATGTTGTTTGGACCCTGCAAAACAATAGATCCATGATATTTTTGGGGGGCATTTTCTGGCTGTAATGCATTGGTCAAGGAACCTCCAGGTTAAAGCTGTCAATGCTTACTGAATCAGCCATGCTTCAAAGAACAGACTTGCCTGCCAGTGGCAGTACTATGCAGTTAGCACTGCTGTTTGGTGTCTATCACACCACAAAAGCCAGTCAGCAGTACAGCTTTCAGGCCACTGTGTTGCAATTTGTTCTTGTCAGATCCAGGACCATATTTGAAAGGGTGACTTTCCAAAACACCACATTGTGTCATCTTTAGCACTATTTATTCATGCTCTGGTCACTCATTTTCCATTACTGTGATCTAAGCACATGTGGTTTTCCTGGTTATTGCAATGCATGTAGAAATATCTTAAGTGCATAGGCGGCGAGTATAAGAGGCTTGGGAAGGCTAACGCTCCCCAAAATAAATTGTTCTGACCAACTCAAAAAATGTTTATGAAAGAAGATCTATTTTTTTTCCCGCAAGCGTGCAAATCAGGTCTAACAAACATATTTCTCGTGTTCCTACTGCGCAACTGCCAGACCGCTTGGGCAGCTGGGATATCAAAATTAACACTGTAGTACAGATACAGGATTTAGTTGCATTTCAATGTTATTGGAGGAGACTGCTTGGCTGGTTCAACGTCAATTCTTCCCCGCCGATATAAGTCCCCCATACCGCTGCAGGAGGCAGATGACAAAAACTCTGAATCCTTTTCGCTCATTCCCTTGCCTGGAACATCCTCGTCACAATTTCTACATTTATTCAAATTGCTGTTATCTACAAACTGCTTGATCTGAATCTGATTTTACAGAACTTGTGGCAAAATATTTTTGTAGCATAATGTCTGTTTTCACGCACCATCATTTTGTGAGAATTTGATAACTGTGACACTACAGTCAGAACATACTTCCTTCAACTGTTTGAACAAATGCCACCTTTCAGAACAATGTTTGTTGTGCCAGATTATGAATGTTTAAGTTTTTTCTTTAGATTTTTCCAGTCCTTCACTCCATTTTCAGTGAAAGCGGGGTCTTTTGAACTTCTGAAAAAGTGTCTGCAAGGAAAGCAGAAAACCGCATCTGCCTGCTTACTGTACTCTAAATATGAAAACGTCTTTTAATATTCTAATGAAAATTAATTTTGCTTACCAAAGACAGTTTTCAGATACAAGTATTGTCAAGGTCCAAAATACAGGATTTAGTTGCATTTCAGTATCATTCGAGGAGACAATGCTTGGCAGGTTTAACGTCCATTCTTCCCGCTGATCTGAGCCCCAAATAGATAGTTGAAAGTTTATGGTAAGAGTGCAGTTTTTTTTTTTTTTTTTGCAAATATACCTTATGAAATACGTTGAATGCCCCTTGATTATAAGTATGATAGTAAGTGCATGTTTAGAAGCTTAATAGTCAGTATTAATAATTTATTTTAATTGGTGTGAAGTGATGGAAATGGTGTTTGAAATTGGTGTAGGTACTGTAGGACTGCAGAAAATGTTAACAGATTTGTTTTTCTAATTTGCTTAAATAGGCATAACATATTTGAAAGTACAAGCTAGTGCTATATTAAACTAAATTTATTTGGCTGCCTTATGTTGGAAAAAAAAAACAATGTCAACTATATATGTACCAGCACTGAGTGGTTTTGAGGTCTGTTTTGTGCTATAAATTATTATACAGCACCAGTTCTCAAAAAGACACAAGATAATGAATCTGGTTTGCAGCTTTTATTTGTGTCTATCAGTCCGACTATTTTTCAAACTCAACACAATGCATGAAACTTAGTATTCAGACTCAACAGTAAAAGAGTAATAAAAAACAAATAATGCAAGTCTTAATTATATATATATATATATATATATATATATATATATATATATATATATATATATATATATATATATATATAATTAAGACTTGCATTATTTTGTTGGGGGGTGGGGGGGTGCAATCTAAATTCCACAGTACTGACATCAAAAATAATCAATCAATATACAGCAGAGAAGGCAGGAAAAAACATATGTTTAGGTGTATACATACTTACACGCAGGCAGGGTCCTAACTATGCGGGGCAGCTGCCCAGGGCGCAAGCTGTGGGGGGTGGAAAAATTACTTAGTTAAATTTTTTATTTTTAATTTTTTTTAAAAGAACAGATTTATTAACCTTATGCTGCTCGCTTTAATTTCATGACTATAGTCATGATGTCGTTTCTTGTCATATCTCAGCTGTCCAATCACCAATCATGTGTTTTTCATTGGGTCATAGCCATGACTATGGTGAATGTCCCCATGTAATTGGTTTAGGGCTGCGGTGGGTGGGACACACCTCCATTACAGCCGTGTTCAATGGGGAATGGTATTGGCACTTAACTATTTCAAATGTCTGTAACTCCCATTCCACATGTCCAAAAGTGCTGATCTACAAGTCATATGAAAGCTAAAACTGGGAAAAACTAGTCGTCTTTATTTTTTTAATTGTTATTTAAAAAATTAAAAAATTAAAAAAATACATAAATAAATACTCAACATCTTGTGTGTGTGTGTATATATATATAGAGAGAGAGAGAGTGAGAGAGAGAGAGAGAGACTTTTATGCAATTTACTTTTATCACAAACAGGCTAATATTATGTTTCCAGTTTCAGTTGTCTTTCAGCTGGTCTGCATTTGCCATTTCGGCTCTTTTTTGTAGAACTTAATTAAAAGTTATATATACAAGGATATTATACAGTAGTTTTTATTGTTTACAGCATCACTGCTAAAATTCCACAAATGTATGTAGTTACTGATCAAGTTTTAATTTGATCAGAAAAAAAGAAAACAATGTAATCGTCCTTATTATAAGCACATGGTTTGATCTCTGCCTTAGCTTTTACTGTGGAGTCAAAAACTAAACTCCAGCCCTGACTAACAAAAAATGAACATACGTAAAATAAACTAATTATCATTGGTTGGTACTGAAAATGCGTGGATTGAATACAATCGTAGAGGCAGGAAATATAACCTTGTTGTTAACAAGTTCCTTTCTGTTTTAAGTAATGTCGTGTTCCCCTCAAACATGTTAAAGGAGAGATTCTGAAATAACAATAAGTTAATCAAAACTCTGAAATGTGAGCAAATGTACCATCCCAACTTTTAACACCCAAAAAGAAAAAAACGGGTTGGGGGGGGGGGGGGGGGGGGGGGGGGGCAAATATGATTGCCTTCCCCCCGGGCGTTAAAATGCCTCGTTACAGCTCTGCTTAGACATAAATCAATTCAACTTCTCCAAGCATCTTATTTAAAAAGCCAGCTCCAATAAAACCACCACGTGTTACTTAAATTATAACCCAGTTTTTCCATCAGTAAATCAGCCTAGCGTGTAATGTAAACAGTATTAACAACTCTGATAAGTAATGAAGACAGTATCTATCAGATCCTAATTTACAAATCTTAAATTGGGGTGGTAGTCAGGAGTCTATTAGCAAACCGTTCACCCATATAGTATTACTTCACTCTTCTCAGCTCGACATATTATTGTGACACACCAATTTAGCTTTTTATTGGTTTTAGAGCTTAATCCTGTGGAGCATGCATTAGACTGAGAATCAATATTGCCCCCCAAGATGACCTTGCTTACACCATTAAAATCTAACACCTGAGTTCGAATTGTTAACCCCTATTTGTAACTTTATTACATTTTTGCACTGCTGTTGTGAACCTGGCAATCACAGTGTAACGTTTAACAACAGCTGGCGGGGGGGGGGGGGGGGGGGTTCAATCTTCAGTAGTTGTCATATCACATAATGACCTGGATGAAGGCTCATACCCACATCTCAGTGCACTGATGGTACCTTTGTGATGTGTTGTGAAGTGACTGCAGATGGGTGCTTTCAGCCTAATGATCAAATGATTTGATGAAAAAATATTACTATAGATTAAAATGGAACTAACACAGGAATTATACTTAACTTAGTTTATAGTACCTTGTCACAAAGACGGCCGGAGTGGGTGGTGTTAGACCAGAAGCAGGAAGTAAATAAACAGAGAGATGTGGTTTGTTTAAGCTGAGCGCGTGATCACGCTCAGTATTTAATAATTAACAGCACAGAAAATAAAAGGTTGGAACACAACAAAACACTGGACACGGCACTTGCGCCAAAATAAATAGACAAACGAAACGAACTAAACAGTGCACAGACAGACGAACAAAACACGGTGAGCAGATACAACTAATTTACGTTCTTACTTTGTTTTATTTTCTCCTTCTCTCTCTCCCGTTCTCCACTCACCGAACACCAACCACGACTGAGTGAAAATGTGCATCTATATATACTGTTGTGCTGGGATTCAATTACTAATTAATCATTCACTTGAATCCCAGCACGTGAATTAATTCTGTGCAACCCCGTGCTCACATATTACATTTAACCAGCACGTGAAGTGATTTGTGCTCTCCTCGTGCCTAAATACAAATCTACACTTTAAATATACGTGAAACACAGACCCGTTTATATCCCGTGTACCAATCTATACACCAACATTAACACACACACGCACGCAACATACAACACAGATCACACAAATGCACACAGGGGCGGGGCACTTTGCCACATATACCCCCCCTTGTGCGCAGCACACATGGCCTCAACGGCCACCTCCCCCCTTAAAAACCCAGCAGTCCAGAACAAAGTCTCGGGCTGGGAAGGGAGGCTTCAGTGGGCCCTTGGCTGGCAATGCTGTCAGCACCCCTGCCGGTAGTGGCACGGCTGACAGCCTGTTGGTCCCATCCTGCAGCGAAAAAGCTGCGGGGGCAGGTGGTCCCCCGACCTCCCCCTTCTTCGTAGCCGGCAGCTCCCTCCTGTGGGGCTCCGGCCACAAGAACTCCTGCAGCGAAACTGCTGCTGGGGAAAGTGGTCTCCAGACCTCGTCCCCCTTCTTCGTGGCCGGCAGCTCCCCTTTCTGGGGCTCCGGCCACCGTACTCCCTGCGGAGGTACGGGCAGCAGAGGCAGCTCCTGCTCCTCTGCTCCTGGCGGAGGCAGAGGTAGCTCCAGCTCCTCTGCTCCTGGCGGTGGTGGAGGCAGAGGCAGCTCCAGCTCCTCTGCTCCTGGAGGTGGTGGAGGCAGAGGCAGCTCCTGCTCCTCTGCTCCTGGCGGTGGTGGAGGCAGAGGCAGCTCCTGCTCCTCTGCTCCTAGTGGAGGAAGCGGTGGAGGTGGCGGAGGCAGAGGCAGCTCCTTCTCCTCTGCTCCTGGTGGTGGTGGAGGCAGAGGCAGCTCCTGCTCCTCTGCTCCTAGTGGAGGAAGCGGTGGAGGTGGCGGAGGCAGAGGCAGCTCCTCTGCTCCTGGCGGCGCTGGCTCCCTCCGCTGTGACGGCTGGGCTGGTGCGCGCCGTGCTGCCTTCAGCAGCATGAATAGAGGCTGCTGGGGGACACCAGCCTCCTGCCCCTCTCCCCCCCAAAAATTTCCAGGGGGTTGGGCCTGTAACTCCTCCCCTTCCGGCCCTTGGGGCTGAACCAGCAGGCATTTTCCCTCTGCTGGTGGCTTGGGTCCCAGGGCTGTGGAAGCCCCGACTTGCCTCCCTTTGGGCTGTGGACGCACCGACTCCTCCCTTTTGGGCTGTGGACGCACCGACTCCTCCCTTTTGGGCTGTGGACGCACCGACTCCCCCCTCTTGGGCTGTGGACGTTCGGGCTCCCCCCACTCAGGCGTAGGACGTTCGGGCTCCTCCCACTCAGGCGTAGGACGTTCGGGCTCCTCCCACTCAGGCGTAGGACGTTCGGGCTCCTCCCACTCAGGCGTAGGACGTTCGGGCTCCTTCCACTCAGGCGTAGGACGTTCAGGCTCCTCCCATTTGGGCTGTGGACGCTCAGGCTCCTCCCGCTTGGTCTGTGGACGCTCAGGCTCCTCCCCATAGCTGCGGAAGGGACAGTGGGCGAACAGGTGATCCTGGTCGCAGAGGAGGCACCCCGGCGATGGCTTGTTACATCGCCGTGGATGCCTGGCCCTTAGGCGGCACTCCTCCTCCCTGTCCTTCACCTCTTTATCCGGTTCCTCCTCCTCCTCACCTTGGAAGGGGCAGATCGCCACCGTGTGTCCGTAGACTCCACAGGCCATGCACCAGCCTTGGTCCTCGAGGCCCCCGAGGAGGTCCTCCAGGTCCCGGCAGCCGTCTCTCCAGCCTTCCATTTTCACTTTTTTTTTTTTTGAAACCAGTCCTGTGGTTTTTTTTTTTGTTTTGTTTTTTTGTTTTTTTTAAACACAAACTGCGGTTCCTGCTCTGGCCTGAGTCCTGGAGGCGCTGTCGATCCCACTTAGGACACCACGTGTCACAAAGACGGCCGGAGTGGGTGGTGTTAGACCAGAAGCAGGAAGTAAATAAACAGAGAGATGTGGTTTGTTTAAGCTGAGCGCGTGATCACGCTCAGTATTTAATAATTAACAGCACAGAAAATAAAAGGTTGGAACACAACAAAACACTGGACACGGCACTTGCGCCAAAATAAATAGACAAACGAAACGAACTAAACAGTGCACAGACAGACGAACAAAACACGGTGAGCAGATACAACTAATTTACGTTCTTACTTTGTTTTATTTTCTCCTTCTCTCTCTCCCGTTCTCCACTCACCGAACACCAACCACGACTGAGTGAAAATGTGCATCTATATATACTGTTGTGCTGGGATTCAATTATTAATTAATCATTCACTTGAATCCCAGCACGTGAATTAATTCTGTGCAACCCCGTGCTCACATATTACATTTAACCAGCACGTGAAGTGATTTGTGCTCTCCTCGTGCCTAAATACAAATCTACACTTTAAATATACGTGAAACACAGACCCGTTTATATCCCGTGTACCAATCTATACACCAACATTAACACACACACGCACGCAACATACAACACAGATCACACAAATGCACACAGGGGCGGGGCACTTTGCCACATACCTGTACAGTACTTTTTTTGCTAAGATTTTAAGAATGTGGTATTTTAATTGAAGAAATATGAGCATGCATGTTTATTTACACAGGAATTTAAATTGTATTGTATTGCGGTGCTGTAAATGATTTCATTATTTATTTATTTATTTTTTAATCTGTCAATCCATGTTTAAAGCGTTCTTGTTCAGCACTTATTGGACAGATTGTTGTCATTTTACATGGTTTTATTTAACTGACCCTACAGCAATTACAGTAAAACTTTGATTATCCAAATCCCAATTATCTGAACACCTCTAATATCAGAACAGCCACTTGTTAAAAGAGGTAGTCTGATCTTTGGAATGTAAAACTATCGGACAGTGTTTTGATGCCACCTGCTGGATATATTGCAGCCATAAACTGCCATAAACACATATGGGTCATTCTGTGTGAAATCAACTCAATTTCATCATCATGGTTGAGGATGAAATTGGATTTGTTGAGTGAAAACATAAGGTATTTTATATTTGAAAAAAATGTAAAGTTGAAGATTGTACCAAGCTACCCTTACAGGGTTGTTTAATTACTTCCTGGGCACAAAAGCTCCAGGATGTGCATGGTGCATATTGATTTATATACCTGTCTCAGGGCTGATGGATTGAGGAATGCTTAATTGACAACAACATTGCTGTCATTTTTGTTGTTGTTATGTCCAGGATTGATCTGTAGTAAAGGGCAGACAGTGTATTGCCCCCTAGTGAAAATATGCCTTAGGCCACCCCTTTGAGCATGTGATCATGAAAAGAGTTCATATCATTTCCAACATGCCACATGGTGAGTAGATCAGTTTCAAACATTTCTTTAAAAAAAAATCACTTCAAGTGTCTGAAAATCATTGATTAGGTTTATTATGCATCATTACCATACATGCTATTCTGCTATAATGAAATGTTTTACAAAACAAATATAAGTTGCTCTTAAGTTTACATAGGCCACAGTGCAAAATAATTGCCTGGCTGCTAGGCAATTTGAATTTTGCAGCCACAATTGTTTGCACTAGGGCTATCCTTACATCAGCCCCAGTGTGTTTTAAAGTTTTATGATTTCCAATAAAACCTATTTCGGAATCTGTGTAGTGTCATTAAACATGGTTTATTTCTTTACATATTTATTTTAAATCACTGTTTAAATCTTTAAGTGTCATTACCATAACAAGCTGTCATTACTGTAACTGTAATGTCATTTCTGTAACAATAGTTATTTTAGTGAATAAAACTGCAGCAGCATTGGCAGGAGTGAAAGTTATATTAGGAATGGGTCATATTTTAAAAAGATAAGAGTTTGGTATACTTTTCATCATTGCTAACATATTTCTTAATTTAAAATATCAGTACAAAACCTGATAAAAGTGCCAAAACTAAGTTTAACTTTAATTGTATTAGTCAATAAATATGAAAATCAAAATTTATCTTTTGAAAAACGAAATAAATATTTTCACTAATGTGTAATGTTATAATGCCTAATCGATTTGATGTATATTTCTCTTTATATCACAGTTTTTAGTTGTGTTACAGTAATGACAGATTTACGTGCTAAAACATTTTTGAACAAAAATACATTAAAATTTCAGCTCAGCTGAGTCAAGATATATGCAGATAAGACTTTTTCTTATTTCATTTTGGTTGTTTCACTAAAAAAAATATCACATCAATTTCTCAATTTTTTGGAATCCCAATTTGTCCCCTTTTTGTAGAATGACCCGCAAATGCATAGTCCTTTCCTAAACAATAATACCATATCTACCATATTGAATCGTTTGCCTTTTCAGCACTTCTAAACATCTTCATATATGGTAAGAGTGTATTCACACCTGTTTAACCATGTGGGAAAAGTTCATATCCAAATCAATTGTCAACTCAAATAATTTCTGAAAGGTCTGTTCCTTGGTTAAATTGGTTAAGACTGCCACCTGCTGATGAAACTGCAGCACAACAATACAGTGTAATGGAGATGAACTACTGTAGGACGTAAGTAGAAAAACTCAACAATTATTACTAGTAGTCGTCATAGTCGTAGTATCCCTTGGGTATAGTTTGAATAACCAATCAGGAACGGCTGTATAGGCCTATTCTTTGAATGTGTCTACAATATGCCAATACCAAACACATTGTGTACCAAAATGTATTTGATCATTGTGATCATCAGTTCAACTACATCAAGTTTAGTACTGATGGCAGCGAACTAAACCAGTCTCGCAAAAAAAAAAAAAAAAAAAAATCCACATTAATAGTTGTTTAGGGTTAGGGCTAGAATTAGGTTAGGGTTACACAATGGCTGGTTCCAATTAGCACCAGATATTTTAGGTAAAATAATCTAAGATTAGTGCCAAACAGGGTCTGTGAAATCAGCAGTAAGTGGATCAAATTAGTCCTGTGATATTAGAGTCGAAGCCAGCCTGCTTGCTCTGATTTGTCCCCTTTTCTCTATTTGCATGCAAATCTGCTTAAAATGGGTTACACACACACACAAACATTGTTCTTTATGTTACTTATGCCTGTTTATATCACCCAGGATATAATGTGTGTTCAGAGAAAGGAACTGTGTAAACATTCTGCGGTTTGTAAATTTGTAATCTGTGTATGTTACAAGGGTTTTGACTGATAAACGATTTAGCCATCCAGTGCGTTAGTTAGGAACTGAAAAAAGTTTAGTTTAGCACTCCAGTGGGAGTTGGGTTTTGTTTATGTTTGTTTTGTATTTAATAAAAGTGCATGAAAGTGCTTTAACTGTCTGGGTCTGCTTTAAAAGGGTGCAAACGAACCTGAGCCATAAGGCTTTGTTACATGAACAACCTTGCAGCCTTTACTATGGTAATTGTACACGGTACTAGTACTTTTCAAATGCTTTATCAGTGCATTAACAGTGTTTATTATGGTTCTGCTTACTGTGCATCATCATACATTGTGCTTTACAGTGCTTTCACACATTGTACTGTGCTATGTTAAAACAACATTTTTCATGTATTTCTTTTCAAGAATATTAATGTTTTTGGCTTTATACCTTTTATAATACAGTTAACCTATGAAAAGGTTTGGAGTCTATAGATATGAATCTAACAAATGGTGAATTTTCATAAATGTGTCTTTGATTTATTTGTATAATTTATTCCCGATATGCTACAAATACTGTATACAGTATTTTACAGCATATGCATTGTGTAGATTGCTGGTTTCCTCTTTTATATGACAGATGATATTCGTTTAGGTTCTGTCGATGTTAAAAATAAATACATGTGCAATAAAACGATGAGAGATGTCAACAAACTATACAGGAAACGTTTCTTCAAAGTGTCCAAGATCTTAGTTTATACTCTAACTGGGACAAATTTCGTTCAGTTTCTGGGAATTGTCTAGTCCAAAAGTTAGTTCACTTGAAATGGACTAAACCATTGGTACGCTGCCATTGAGTCATTGAATCTAAGTGGATTTAAATCATGTAACAGGTAGAAAAAGTAGAAACTAAGTGGTGGATGACATAAGGGCACTTTATAGAAGAATTCCTCCATTGTCTTTCATATCCTGCTGCAAGAAGCAGGTTGCAGGGTGCCAGGAAACTTGTTATCCTAGCATAAAGTTCTTGTTAGTTTTGTTAATCAGGAGGTGAATAATGTACTTGCATGGATGACAGTATCAGTGGTTGGTGGATGCTTATTTTATTTTGTGTTTATTCAGAAAAAATGCATTTTGCTAAACAGGAATCCAGCTTTTATTTCTAGGTAATACATAAGTAGTATTCTATTTTAAGAAAACAAAGCATGGAACAAGACGAGATCATCCATGTTGAAAATGGATATGTTAAAACAGGGCAGCATCTAATTGTTTCTTAAATGGTTTCAGAGTTATTACCTGTACAACCTCACCCTGTCAGCGATTGCAAACCTGTTCATACTACAGTCAATCAATCTCTTTCTATTTTACATTCATTTCTTTAAGTTCTGCTGTCCAGGATAACATTGATAACTGTCTTTTAATGTTATTTTTCAGCTGGTGATACTCAACTAGATCATTGATGGGTTACCATTGGAAATAACTAACAAAACACATAACAACTATTGTACTTTCCCTAGACTTGTATGTATTTCAATGTCCACAAGATGTCAGTGTGAACTGCAAAATAACAGAATTAGTAATGGAACATGAATGTCTCACAATCATGTTCAGTTTTAGTCTAAATTTGATTACAAAAATTGTGTTTTGTTGTATTTATAAAAAAAGAAACCCAGTGTATACTACACAAGTTTTTTTTTTCATACACCTTTAAAATTAAGCATGAAAGCAATATTTATTTTAATAATATTATCTATAACCTTTTTTTCCATTCATTGTTTGCTTTTACTCTTGTTTATTATACCAATTAACATGAAGTACTAAAATCAGCATATTTCATTTCTATAAACTTATAATAAGGCCCTAAGCATTTGCGCCAAAACATTTTGTTAGTCATAATGTAACTGGAATATATATATATATATATATATATATATATATATATATATATATATATAGTAAATATGTTTGTGTTTGGTGGGATTTGGCGGGGCTGTGATTAAACCTCTATCCATGTATGAAAAGTGTGTCCCTATTTCCCTCAGTTTCCAGCCATGTGGGGATGTTGATATACTGATGGATATATAAAAGGCTGCATTAAAGTGTATCTTGCAGGTTTGTTTTTTTATCACTGAAATGGATGCAGCAGTGTTTTCTAAGAATATTAGCGTTATTATAAAAAAAAACCATTTTATAGGCCATTAAAATGTGATCTTTTTGTACCACGTTGTGCGTGATGTTTCAAAAGGGAAACAGTTCTCGGCCTGTATGTCTGGCCTACAGGTTTGTGAGCTAAAAATAAATAAATAAATACATAATAATAATATGGTGAATTTGTGTGTGGGGGGGGCGGGTTGCACAAACTCCAACCTGTGCAACCTGGATGTCTTTCCAGGGAGAAAGAGTGCCGTGCTTCACTCCAGGGTGCGGTTTGTACAAGTCAAATGAGGGGACAATTCTGTTGTTTTGTGGCGCGCACTTTCTCGGCAGTGATTATCTGGAGGGCGACTTACTTGAATATAGCATGGGATTGAGAAGCAAGCAACGAGTCAGGCTGAAGTCAGATGCGGTACCTTCAGTGCATGTCAAACGTTTTTTTATAATTATTAATTTAATTTAATAAATATTTTATTAAATTAAATAAATATATCATTGAGGTTTTATAGGAAACCACCGTGAACACACACCAGTATATATATATATATATATATATATATATATATATATATATATATTCGCGTATTAGCCCAAATATATAAGGCAAGGTTTTTTAACGTTTTTTTTTATGAAAATGAAATTTGAAAAATACAACTCACCTTGTCAAGTCAAGGCTGTGCGAAAGTGCGTATTGAGTGTAGTATACAGTGATGAAAATGGATATAACTAGCTGCAGTGATCATGTGGGTAAGTGTGTATTGAAAAGGGGTCAGGTATCAAAGGGATTATGAAGAAGTTATGATGCACTTTTTAAGATCATGGTTATCAGAAAAGCTGATTCATCTAGCAGTTATCGTGCTGCTGAAAAATTTGTGTCACCTAAAACAACACAGGCAGGGACAAAACAACTGATATTGAACGCCCACTCGGAGGAAATCGTTTTGTGGACTGTGGGTTGTCTTAATTTCCTTGTTTACCTAATGAGTAAGTAAGTTACAGTATTTTAGTTACATTACTATTTTTTACAGAAACTTACAATCATAATATCGGCACTCACTTTTAAAATTATATAGAGACTTTAATTATTGTGTGTGCATCATCAAGATACAAAACATGTAAATAATGAATAATAAACCTGTATTTCTGGATTACAAACAACTACCCGAACTTTTTCCATATTCATTGCTGTCTACTGTACATTATTGTAATCTTTGTAATTTATCGTCTTTTAAAATATTTCAATGTCACTGTCAGTGGTCTGCTGTTCTGTGACAGTCTGTGGCCTGTGATCACAGACAAAATATTACAAAAAATTGGTATTATAGGCCATAACAGACAATCGCTAAACTAATATAAACTAATTACAGATTATAGATACTGAAGCATATATTATTGGTAATCAAACACATTACAATTTTGGAAATTACACTCACCATGCAGTGTTGCCGATCCGCCACAGGTTTTGTGTGTGTGTGTGAGTGTTAGTGTTACGTCTCGGTAAAATCTTCAGAGATCATGCAATAGGTTTTTACTTTAATGCTGATGATGCACATACAGTGCTACCCCGTTATAATGCGACCTGTTATAGTGTGGAATCGGTTATAACGTGGTAAGGTTGTGGCTCCCATTTCCCCCATAATGCAATTTGACTCGCAAACATTGGGTGAATGTTCCAGATATACAGTATGAAGCATGGCAGACAGCAAAAAACGAAAATCTTTCTCTGTTAAAATGAAATTCGAGGCGGTGGACAGGGTTTGGCGACTTGTGTCTGATTCAGGTTTTTTTCAAGAGCTCGAACAATTTCCAACTTTTTGTAGCAAGAGAAACAGTGCAGCATTTCGCTGTTTGTTTACATGTCATTTTGTAGCGCTGAGGTGCACTCGTGGAAATCGGAATGCAAAACGAGGCAATGATATGATGGCGGTTCTGGAAAGATTTAATAAACCAATCGGTGTGCCTGAAGACACTCTCGCAATGACAAGTTGCTTTTGAAAAGACTGAATAAAGTTTGAAATGACTGAAATAAGTTTGATGATGATGAGTTCTCAGATTACAAAACAGTACTGTATCTATTGTGAACAAATCACGATCGGTGAAGTTGATGTTACTTTAGTTGGAGCATTTACAATGGGAAAAATCTGTTTCACCACAAGGGTGTTCCCTTAGGTGAAGTGCTTTTTTTGGAGGTGTTCCTATATGCGGAAACTGCTGTACCTGCAAATTGTGACTCCTTCCTTCATTTTCCACCGTAGGCTACAATATTAATGTGGCTTGTGGGCATTGTAAAGCCTTTCGGGAACAAAAATACTAATATTCGTTATAAGGCGAAACACAAATAACTCGGTCTTCTAATTATGGACCCTGACAACTGCATTATAACGGGGTAGCATTGTATTTATTTGGCAATGAAGCCATCTGTCATCTCCAGTTTCTCGTCTGTGAGCCTGTATTGCTGATGTTAAATTCTAGATGAAGCAATATTTTTTACAACTTAACGCTGATAAAATAGAGGCCATGGTCCTGGGGTCTTGAGTCACAGCTTACTTTTGCTGGCCATATCTGCAACATTATTATAATGTCATTCTTTCAACTCAGAAATATAGCCACACTTAGATTGTGCTTGACCTTGGCAAATGCTGAGAGATTGGTTTATGCTTTTGTTTTGATCTGGATTGGTTATTGCAATGCTCTTTTCATTGGCTTGTCCAATAGGGTTGTGAGTAGGCGGCAGCTTGTTAATTTAGTTGTATTAATACCATGCAAGGCCCTACATGGTTTTCCTCCTGTTATACTCTCCAGCCAGGGAGCATGCCTTTTCAAACTATGCGCCTAAGCTCTGGAACTAAATTCCAAATGATATTAGGGACTTGGATTCTGTTCAATCCTTTAAAACTAACTTGAAGACTTAATTATACAGTTTGGCCTATGCAACTGCTTAGGCCTGTATCTTTTAATTTTATTAGTGCAGATTGAGTTGTTAAATTGTTGTAGGCCTGTGTTTATAATAGTAGTTTTGTATTCAATATGTGCAGAGTTGTGTTTTATAAATCTAAGTTTGTTGTTGTTGTATATGTTAGGACCCCAATCCGAAATACAACCCCATCGGGATCGGGTCGACCACATTGCCTTGGGGTTAATTGACATTTTTAGAACCCCGAAATCTTTTTGTGTTTGGTTTTGGGGTTGTGTTGCGAATTAAAACTAAATAAACATGGTCTATGGGTAGAATTGTACATAGTTGTTGCTTTTTTAGATTTATGTAAGATTTATAATAGAGTGTGTACTGTTGTGGATAAACATACGTTAAATACAATGCAGTAAGTACCTTTCTTAAAGTAAGTTAGCTTTCATTTCTCTTCACACAGGATCATCTTCAGTTTCAGACAATATTAATACATAAATAAGAACATGGAGAACTAAGGGAGATAAGACACAATTCCTCGTCAAAAGACTGTAGATTATTATTATTATTATTATTATTATTATTATTATTATTATTATTATTATTATTATTTATTTCTTAGCAGACGCCCTTATCCAGGGCGACTTACAATCGCAAGCAAATACATTTCAAGTGTTACAATACAAGTAATACAATAAGAGCAAGAAATACAATAATTTTTGTTCAAGTGTGACAAACCACAATTCAATAATACAGCAGATAATAGTGATAGTTACATCAGGACATGATTAAAAAGTGATAGATACATCAGGATATGATTAAGTACAAAATACTACAGGTAAAACACTTGGCAGATTACAATATTCTGAAGTACAGGATTAAATGCAGTAAAATACGGGGCAGATAAGAGCAAAATAAAGCACATTTAAATAAAGGGTGATAGTGTCCCAGGATACAACAGAGGAGTTCTACAGGTGCTGTTTGAAGAGGTGAGTCTTAAGGAGGCGCCGGAATGTGGTCAGGGACTGGGCAGTCCTGACATCTGTAGGAAGGTCGTTCCACCACTGCGGAGCAAGGGTGGAGAAGGAGCGGGCTCTGGAGGCAGGGGAGCGTAGCGGAGGTAGAGCCAGTCTTCTAGTGCAGGCGGAGTGGAGAGGTCGAGTGGGGGTGTAGGGAGACATGAGGCTCTGGAGGTAGCTGGGTGCAGTCTGGTCAAGGCATCTGTAGGCTAGTACAAGAGTCTTGAACTGGATGCGAGTGGTGATCGGGAGCCAGTGGAGCGAGCGGAGTAGTGGAGTAGCGTGGGTGAAGCGAGGCAGAGAGAATACCAGGCGGGCAGCAGAGTTCTGGATGAGCTGGAGCGGACGGGTGGCAGACGCAGGGAGGCCAGCCAGGAGGGAGTTGCAGTAGTCTAGGCGGGAGAGTACCAGGGCCTGGACCAGCAGCTGGGTAGCATAGTTGGTGAGGAAGGGTTGGATTCTTCGGATGTTGCTCAGGAAGAATCGGCAAGTGCATGCCAGAGTGGAAATGTGCTGGGAATAAGAGAGGCAGGGGTCCAGGGTGACTCCAAGGTTCTTAGCGGAGGAAGAGGGAGAGAGTGTGGTAGATTCCAGAGGAACAGAGATAGAGAGATCAGAGGAGGGGGAGGAGGGAAAGAAAAGGAGGTCAGATTTAGAGAGGTTGAGTTTGAGGTGATGCGAGTGCATCCAGGAGGAAATAGCAGACAGACAGGTAGAGATACGGGAGGAGATGGTGGAGTCAGAGGTGGGGAAGGAGAGGAAAATCTGAGCATCATCAGCATAGAAATGGTATGAGAAACCATAGGATGCGATGAGGGGGCCCAGGGAGCGGGTGTAGAGAGAGAACAGGAGAGGACCCAAGACTGACCCTTGGGGGACTCCAGTTAAGAGTGTGTGAGGTGTGGAGGTTGCTTCACGCCAGGTTACCTGGTAAGTGCGGTTGGAGAGGTAGGAGGAGAACCAGGCCAGAGCAGTGCCAGAGATCCCCAGGTTAGCAAGAGATGATAGTAGAATAGAGTGATCAACAGTGTCAAAAGCAGCAGAGAGGTCCAGGAGAATTAGGACAGAGGAGAGAGAGGCAGCTCGGGCACACTTAAGTGAGTTGGTGACAGACAGGAGGGCGGTTTCAGTGGAGTGAGCAGAGCGGAAGCCAGATTGGAGAGGGTCAAGCAGAGAGTGGTTGGACAGGAAAGCAGAGAGCTGGCGGTGTACAGTCCGCTCGAGGGTTTTGGAGAGGAAGGGTAGGAGGGAGACAGGACGGTAGCTCTGGAGGGAGGTGGGGTCGAGGGTGGGTTTTTTGAGGAGGGGGGTGATAGAGGCTTTTTTGAAGGCAGAGGGAAAGATACCAGAAAGTAGAGAGGTGTTGAGGAGTGAGGAGATGAAGGGGAGTAGAGCAGGAGCAGCAGCTTGAAAGAGGTGAGTGGGGAGGGGGTCCAAGGCACACGTGGTGGGTTTGTGACCCTGGAGCAGGGAGGAGAGGTCAGAGTCTGAGAGGGGCAATAAGGTGGAGAAGGAGGGCGAGTTAGTAGGGGATGTAGTGGGTGTAGGGGTTGGAGCAGGAGGGGGTGCGGGGGAGGGAGAGGTGTTAAAGAGTTTGCGGATATCTGAGATTTTAGAAGAGAAGAAGGAGGCAAAGTCGTCAGGGGAGATAGAGGAGGGAGGAGGAGGGGGGAGGGTTTAGGAGGGAGGAGAAGGTAGAGAATAGTTTACGTGGGTTGTTAGTGGAGGCTTCGATAACAGATTGGAAATAAGCACATTTAGCAGAGGAGAGAGTAGAGGAGAAGGAGGAGAGGAGAGTGCGGTAAAGGTCTAGGGCAGCAGGAAGTTTGGTTCTCTTCCATTTCTTTTCAGCAGATCGCAGTGTGATTCTTGCCGAGCGGAGCGCAGAGGAGAGCCAGGGATGGGGAGGGGAGGGGCGAGCAGGTCGGGAGGGGAGGGGCGAGCAGGTCGGGAGGTGAGGGGACAGAGGGAGTCGAGGGAGGAGGTGAGTGAGGAGAAGAGGGTGGAGGTAGCAGAGTCTACGGAGAGTTGTGAAAAGGAGTCGATAGGAGGGAGGTGAGAGAGAGCAGTGGAGGCAAGGACAGAGGGGGAGAGAGATCGGAGGTTACGGCGAGAGGTGACAGTGGGGGTAGGAGGAGCAGGGAGAGTGGGGAGAGACAGAGAAAAAGATGAAATAGTGATCAGAGAGGTCCATGGGGGTGACAGAGAGGGTGGAGGGGCAGCAGGCCCTGGAGAAGGTGAGGTCCAGTTGACGGCCAGCTTTGTGGGTAGGAGGGGACGGAGAGAGACAGAAGTCGAAGGAGTGAAGGAGAGGGAGGAATCCAGCAGAGTGGCTGGGGTTGGAGAGATGGATGTTGAAGTCACCCAACAGGACAGTCGGGGTAGACAGAGAGGGGAGTGAGGAGAGTAGATAGTTGAGTTCATCCAGAAAGTGAGTGAGAGGCCCAGGGGGGCGGTACAGAACAATGAGCAGGAGTTGACAGGGAGAGGTTAGTTTGGATCTAGTCGAACAGCGTCTCAGCGCAGGCCTCCCCTCGCTGGACTCCCACAGCTAGACTCCCGGCTCTTTTGTTGAGGCTCTTCTGTTTGCTGGCGCTTCGTGCTGGCGCCGAAATAAGCTGCTTGATTAAATGTTACACCTATCTTGCTTCAGACGCTGGTTACCTGTAGACTCCCACAGCTAGACTCCCGGCTCTTTTGTTGAGGCTCTTCTGTTTGCTGGTGCTTTGTGCTGGCGCCGAAATAAGCTGCTTGATTAAATGTTACACCTATCTTGCTTCAGACGCTGGTTCCCTGTAGACTCCCACAGCTAGACTCCCGGCTCTTTTGTTGAGGCTCTTCTGTTTGCTGGCGCTTCGTGCTGGCGCCGAAATAAGCTGCTTGATTAAATGTTACGCCTGCTTGGCAAAAGAACCAACTAAACTGTGTGGAAACCAATCAAATAGCAAAATCAACTGCTAATCAATTTAGCCACTCACCTGGTACTACTCACACACTAACTCGGCCAATTCAAACACCACCTTACAATGTCACCAAATGTAGTTAGTTAAAATTACTAGAAGCAGGAACTTATCTATCTGCCTCTGTCCCTGGTTACCTGTAGACTGAACTAATTACTAGATGCCCACCCTTAAATAACTCCCTTCACTTAGCAAGGGAACTAGCTGCTAACTGCTCTGGAGACAATAGTTTCACACACTTTAATGGGATCACACAACTACAGGAGCTGTGTGGAGACCAATTCAAATGCAAACTGCTCTAATCAAGTTAACCCACCCTCCCTGATACAATTTACAAATTTAGTACTCAAATAAGCACGCTGCCGTCGATAAAATCACACACTCCTCCCCAAATAGAAACACCAGATAATGATACTTAAATAGTTAATGCAAAAATTACTAGGAGCAGGATCAATTACCTATCTTGCTTCAGACGCTGGTTGTCATATACATTTACACATATACATTTTCTTCCTCTTAGAGTCCTTGACAGTATAGAATACCTCTTGAAAACTGTGCAGGTTAGATGCTTATGATGGGACAGGATAATCAACAGCATACAAGCTTCCTCTTAAAAAAAAACTTTATATAGGCAATTATATTCTCTATATACTATTTGCATGACTAAGAACTTTTTAACTATTTACATATAAAGTAGATGAACAAAAATAAAAACCTATAACAGGTTCATATAAGCTAGCCCTTGGCCTCTGGTCTCCCCTCTCTTCGTTTAGCAGGCATCTTGCAGACTTCTCGCCACCTTCTTCAACTACTGACCACTGATGCGTCCCACCACTGCAACTAAATGTGGATTACATACAACAGGTAAGTAACATTTTTTTTTTTTTTTTGTAAGTACAGTTACATATATGTTTAAAAATACGTGTTTAAATTAAAAGCACAGTTTAAAGGAAAGTCCAAACAAGTCCATTGCTAGTTTTACAATGTGGGGGACCTTGCTCCATCACAACAGGTAATTAACCTGGTCAATATCAATGGCACGAGGGGTCCCCTGGTGGCTAGTAAAAGTACAGCCACGTGATGTGCAGGGCGTCATAAAGCACAAGTTTGTGTCCTGACTGTGTGAAATAGCCGGTCGCTGGGGATTCCGAAGGGAGCGTTGCATTGATTCTGGCACACCGGTTAGGGAGGTAAACCGGCATGGACTGTTTCTCCTCATTGCACTATAGAAAACCCTGCTGGCCAGACACCCAGTGAGCTTAAAAGCAGACACCTGCAGTGCTGGCTTTTGTCCTCCAGAGGCCGGTAGCTTGCTGACATCTGCTCTCGAGTTCCTGGGTGTAAAAGAGGAAGGTGGCTTGGTCGTGGGATTGGAGGATGCCCGCTGAACCTTCAGTTCTCCTGAGCTTTTGGGACTAACTGCGGTGAAGGGGCAAATTATTGGACATTTCAAATTGGGGAGAAAAATAATTGGGCACACTAAATTAAATAAATACAAATCCTAATGGCACCAGCCTATAACCAATCTGTTTACAAGGAGAAAAATACGCCATTCAACGTGTAGAAAAGGATAATTGGCTTACACTCAAGTCAGTCACTTAATAGAGAATAGTAACTATTGGTATGTTATGTATTTTAAAACAAATGTGTTCACTACTTCCATTCAGTATACACAGAATTACTTATATTGCAAGTGCAATGCTATCTCATTTCTAGATTTTAGAAGTACAGTACTATTACAAGTTGGAAACAACAAAAAGTTACACTGTGATTATGAGGAGTAAGAAGATATAATAAAAGAATCAGCCTTTTCAGACCTTTGGTTTCAATTGGCTTTTCCTGTACCTAAAATATTGTTAAGACTTCAAGGAGAAATTATGTATGATGGATGTCCTTTGGCTAATTCCAAACTAAAGCAGCTAAAACCCATATTCCTCATATGCAGTGCTAAGATTTTCCCACTCATCATTCATGTCCACACAGGGGCAGTGCTGCTTTGCTAGTTAGTTTGATATCCCAGTCAGTTGAGAAACTGTATCCGTTGTCTGTCCATTTAATGATCAGGTTTACTTTTCAACACACAGAATCTAAGTTTTATCCAGATCATGAGCTGAAACATTTTGTTCTGTTACAATTTTTATATCATTGGTTGCTGTTTTAAAAATGTATATTTTTCTTTGTAAAATACACTTAAATGCAATCAAAAGGTTTATTGGGAAATTACTAATGATATTGATCAAGATAATTTTATCTTTTTACAATTCATATAATACGAAATAGCCTAAAAGGACCAATGCATGTATCATGTCTTGCATATCATTATTTTGGTGTATTTTTTGGTGCAATGGTCTCTACATCTGGGGAACTACTCGGCTTCAGAAAGGGGATTTTTAAAAACAACCTATTGTTTTGATGACTGATTATATCTGAATCTATGTAAACATGTTGCATGCACTGTATTGTAGATAGTATGTAAAATAGTTGTATATGCAAAACATGAATAAAACAATTGTAGCCCATTTCACACTTTTGGGAAACGAAATCAAAGAGAACAATAGATAAAGGGCAACTGTAGAAAATAGCATGCTTTTACCACTGTTCTTTTTTTTTTTTTTTACATTTATTGAAAACAAATCTAGAATTGCTTCCTTCACTTACGCAAAACAGCATTACTTACACGTTTAGTCTGGCCATTTTATCTACCATTACTCTCTCCAGGAGACAAATACAGTTTGTTAGACTTTGAATGTGTAGTCTTGACATATTTGTCTGTCAGTATTTGTCAGGTAGTTTGTAAAAGAGAGGAAGAGTTCAAATAGCTGCAATATATTAAAACCTGACTTACAAAGCAAGCACATGCATTAGAAGGTGCTGCAGAGACAAATACATAGTGATCCACAAGATTGGATAACCCAATCCAGATAACCTTTCAAACTAAATTCAGTTTCCGAATAATCAATAGGGTCAATGACCATATAAAATCCAGGCTGGATAATTAGAAGTATAATAAAACTACCCTGAAATGCTGTCACTTGACATATGGTACAGTATAACATTGTGTATATATTCTAGGCCTGGGGTTTTATACTGAGGCGCTCCTTTTATATATATATATAAAAAAAAAAAAATTGCAAAGCTTTTTTGCAGTTTTTTTCCATGCCTTTTCCATGATTTCACTGTGCTTTATTACACTTTACTATGCTTTTACTGTGGTAAACCTTTATAAGGGGTATTTGGCTGTTAGCATTGGGTTGTGGGCTAAATAGAAAAAAGAGAAAAAAGCCCAGTTATTTTCAAGTTGTTCTGACTTATGTATATTTGTATACCATTGTGTGTATAAAGTTAGCACAAGTTCCCCTCAATACCAGTACAAACGTAACATCGTGAAGTATATAAGGAAATATTGTTGGCTGCAGCAGTAAGTTACACACAAGCACACAATATCCAGTAACAACTAATGGTCCTAGCAAGCCAAGACATATAACAGGGGCATGTTATGAAGCATTTGATATGATGGCATCTCTAATCTCAAATGGAAAGAGAATCCAGGATGTTTCAGCAATATTTGATAAGGGCATAGCTCTGTTATTTGTGTTGAATAATAGCTGATAAAGCATTGCTGTTTCCATGCTAACTGTATCCTGTTTCATTTTGCAAAAGTAATACTTGAGTCAGATATCAGTCTGTGAGCCCATGAACATTTTTGAAGATTAGATTTTGCCACAGTCATTGCATTCTGATATACAAAAGTACCAATCAAGTGAGCTTAATATAATACAATGATGAGTCTAAATTCCCATCATAATACATTGTATATCTTTGCATTTTATGATCCATCTCATACCATTTTCCAAGTAGCAATTTCTATAGCTGAAATGATAGTACCTTTATAACTGGAATTATTGAAATGCAATCTTTACCTATTAGATTAGCTCTGGCAGTATCTTAAAATACATACAAAACTAGGAGATGTTTTTCTAGTTACACAAGAAATATGCAAATCATGGCTAGAAAAGACATCTAACCACTTGCTAAGTGCGTTCTTCTTAAACGTACATAACGCATTTAAAACCAACTGCATTATGTACTGTATTACACAATTGTGTTAATGAGTTGTTCCTCACATATATACTGTAGCTGCATCTCCCTGATGAATGTATGGGCCTTTCTTGAGAACAGACTTTGCTGCAGCTTGCCACCCCCAATACCACTCAAACATGGTAAATTGATAAATAGACAAATATCCGTTTGGAGGACTGCCATTATGTAGCTCCCTTCTCTAAATCCTATTGGCCAACCAATTGGGGTAATACAAAATGTAACTATTATACCTCTTTTACACAGGCGAGTTATGACGGCTCGGAACCGGCACTGATGCAGCATTTTGGTCCATGTCAATTTTATACCATCACGATCGCATTACCTCGCGAGGTGGTTCAGAGACGGTACTGAACCATCTTAACTCCAGTCAACGTCCCACGGCCCCCAGACGTGTTGGGTATTTCTGTCATCAGTGTTACATGCTTTCATTTTTTTCAAATACATTGACTGATCAAGAACAAGGTAGTAATTGGAGACTGGAAAAAGTTAAGAAATTCTAGGCGTGGCAGGTACTAAACAGATGCGGCACTTTTGAACTGTGCAGTAGAATTTGGGGGCACAGACCCTGCACAAATCCAGTTAATGTGATCAGGTGACTTCTCAAGAATGCAGAGGAAACTCAAAGCGGACAACAGACACAACAGGCTGTTAAAAATATATACCGTATAATGGGAAATTCTGGCTGGTATTAAATTTGGCGGATTTGCTACCTTGGTAGATTTTGACGGTTTTTGAATTGCTGTTTTTCACTCTTAGCACGAAAGAAAAATGCCACAGTTTTGTATTTCAGAAACATTCAAATACATGTTTACTTAATGAAATCTGTCATCTAAACAGTATCTCATTTACAGTAACTCGTTATAGCATCTACAATGTCACTGCAGCAACTTGGAGAAGAACAAAGAAGGCCTTCTAAAAATGAGTTACAGCATTATCATTACATAGTCCTTAATTTTAAGATATCAGTAATTGGAAAGGATTAGTAGCTGCAGTACATTTTAACGATAGGCATTTGCTAACTCTCAGTTTTAAAACGTAGCTCTGGTTCACTAACATAACACAGTGGAATGATCACAATATCATTTAGTAATTGTAGGACAGTATTGCCACGTGTGAAAACTTTAACAATAAAGCCGAAACAAAAATGCTTTAAACTTAAAACTAGTTAATAGACTAGCAAGCACTGGCAAAATCAACTCATTTTTATACATTGCAGAACTAATTTATTTTAACATATTGTTTAGGGATGTTGCGATACGTGCACGGTGGGTGTCTTAATAGTAGTATCTACCACGAATTCCAGATTTTCTAAACCCATTGATGTTAATTTTTTCAAGCAAACTGGCTTCATCACACTACCATTCTCATATTCTCATATTCACTTGGACATCCGAAACACATTCTTTCCCTCACTCAGCGCTTCTTTAACCTGTGCTGCATACCAGTCTGTCAGAGTCCAGGATCACTCACTGTATGCCACACTCTGATTGGTGGAAGAATTATTGGCAATCCAATCAAAACTGCCAATAAAACCAAAATAAATTCCCCACCAAAATGTACAATTATACAGTATATATAAAAAACAATGCATTTGCAATTTTTTGTAGCTGTTGACAGTATATGCAATAGGTAGAATTTTTTTTGTTTTTTGAAGCCTACACCTTTTTAATACACTGCAGTCGGTATCAGACGGCTGAAGGAAAATAATATTAATAATGCTTCCCCACTTAAATATTTGTATTTCAATTTTCCACATATATACATATACAGTATATTAAGAGAGGACAAAGCGAGCACAGGGAAGTTTACAGTACACTACAGTTCTCCAGTGCCGTTCATTAAAAGATAAGATATTGATATACCTGTGTATAGGGTATGGTTGCTACTAGTTAGTTGCACAAGTACACTCCTGTGCAGAGTGGATAAATTATACACACACATAGTGTACTCACATGATCCATTTGCCTGTGTGAAAGGGTTATGACGGTATTATACCGGCATAGATTGCACAATTTCGTGCTGTGTGAATGGGTATTTTAAATAATTTTTTTAACGTCTCTGGTAGTGGCATTTGTGTGTGAAAGTGGTATACGACTAGAAACTTACAAATAAATAAATAACGTGCAAAAACAATCAACTGTAATAACTGTTGTGATGTGAAATGAGTAATGAACCAGAAGCGTCTCAATAACCTAATGTAATTATATTATATTTTTATCCACAAAAGTGATTTGCTTAATATCTGTGTGTTTTTGGCTTGTTTAAAAGTTGTATAACAACATTCCTAGAATCTTAACATTTTATAAGTAGAATCAAACCACTGGTATGCGTTTTTGTGTATAGAAGGGTTTAAAAGAACAGACACAGTATGGACTGTAGATTAGATTCTGTATATTGTAGAAAACTGATCGTGGCTGATAATGGTTAATGAGGATTGTAGTCAATTCTGGACCAATCTATGCACTACACAACACTGGGAAACTTGTAGCCTGGGTCTGTATGTTGGGTAGTTTGTTTCATTTTTATTTATTTTTTGGTTGTAAGGCTGTATACATGGATTGAATTTGAAATATGGCAGCCACCTACTGCTGTATCAGACACATATCCACCACTTCAAAGATCCAGATTGGACATCAAAATTGTGTAGTATTCTGGGATAGGGTTGTCACTTTCAATAATTGAACCCAAAAAATGACGTTGAAAAATCGTCTGCGGTTATACTAAATTAGCTTCATCGGGTGGATTTAAAGCTACAGTACATGTTCCATATGTTAAAATACTGTGGTAAAGCTGCTCAAAGTGCACTACGTAATCGTGCTAGATAAATATTATTTAAATATGCTTTCTTATAAAATATATATTCCACAAATGGGCTTTCATTGCAGGGGGATTGTCCCTTTCACGCTCAGGATGTATTATAACCCAAGAAGGTATTTATATTGCTTGTTTAGAAAAAAACTGTAGTGGAGAATTGTTAAGCAGTGTATACTCTTCTTTCTCATTCAGTGCTTGCACAGTTTCACCCTGTAATGTCAAAGTGGTAATGCTTAGTGGCACCCTTAGTGTTACCATATCTTTTGCATTCCAATTTTCTGAAAGGGGCTTTAAAGGATTTTTTATGCACAAATAAGCATCATGCTTAGAAAATAATAATTGAATATGAAATGCATGCATTTCCTGTGGCAATTCTGTTTTAAGAAAGACAAATGTCTTTAACATGAAGGCCAAAATAAATAGCTCTTCAGGTCATTTTTAAAAACAACTAAAAAAAAGAGATTAAAAAAGGGAAAGAAACATAGGCACTCAAGCAACTAATACAAGAAGATATATCACCATCCTGAATGATTGTGACAACCATAGACCATATCAGCGCCTGTTTGTTTGCACAATACCTCGTTGCATTAAAAAGCCGTCCCGGCTGTCTTGGGCTCTGGAGTCGCCTGTTTCATCACCTGACACTGCAGCAGATGTTATGGGCTGATAACAGACTTCACTCCATTCCCGTCACATCTAAGATTACCCCTGAAAAAAATCAAATACATTATGATGCTTCCAGCCATTTATAGAAAAAAGACCACAATTGTTCCTTTATGGAGTACTAAATGGCCTTTGTGGTTTCCTATACATGATCATTTTTCTCTATCATAATCTATTTATTCTATAACTGGGTCATTAGCAATGATAATGGTATTATTTACCAAGACCAAAAATGAGGTGTTTGAAGGCAGTTGTTGTTTGGAAGCATTTGTCTAATTATTATTATTATTATTATTATTATTATTATTATTATTATTATTATTATAGATACATTTTTTATAGCTTTTCAATTTGACAAATGCAAATATGAGTACTTCATCAAGTGAAGTGAAAAGAGTGAAAATTGTCAGATTTTTTTGTTTCTGATACAAGTTATTAGAGATCTTGGAAACAGTTTTGCTCAAAAGAGCCAATGTTCTGTCTTGGTTATGTTTAACATACCCTTGTGTGTGTGTGAGTGTGTGTATATATATATATATAGCTCAAAGAGCCAGCTGCCCTAACGTTTCGATATGTTGTACATATCTTTCTTGAGGGAGCCTGTGTTTGAATCAAAACATTGGAGATATTTGTAGGTTTTTGACGGCATGACAACTACTTGTTATTGTTTACATTCAAATCCATGATTTATTCTTACATGATGTAATGGTGTTCTATATATTGTGACATCATTTTTACTTTTATCTTTTAATCTATTAATTCTAATTAACATTACTTTATATAAACTTATATATATATATATATATATATATATATATATATATATATATATATATATATATATATATATATATATATATTCAATGTGTTCTTATTCGTTGTGATTCAAGACATAATGGCCAGATTCGCAGAGCCATTTACTCTAAATTGTCATTAGTATGTTTCAGATATCAATATTGAAGCCAATGAAGTTACTAATCCAGAACTCAGACATTTAATTTGGGGGCTTATAAATAGTCTAAAGCTGTTTATTATTTGTTTTAGAAATGTAAATATTATTTTATCCCTTCAGAGCTAATGACAATTTGGAATAACCAGCTTTGAGAATGCAGCAGAGTGTTCATTGTACATACATAGGTTATAAGTAGGATTTCTGTTTTTTTGTTTTTATTTATTTCATTTTTCGGTTCTTATTTTCAGTTATTTTCGGGGTTTTTTCTGTTACAATATGTATAGTAACTTGACAGTACTTGCACACTTTTTCAATTGTACCTTCTTTCCTTTGCCGTCTTCCACAACAAAATCCTTATGGTCACGGGCATATTCTTATGGGGGTTTTGTATGTTTAGGTATGTTTTTACATTTCACCACAATTTGCAATTCTGTTTTAAATTCCATGAGTGTGTAAATACTCCCTATCGAACTGGAATATAGCTTTAAATCTCGTGAGCAAGAACAATCCTCTGTTTCTTGAGATCTTGTTTTAAATCTGGCAAGCTTGTTATAATCGTCCAATAAAAATGTAGGAATTTGCTGCCACTTTGCTGGTGGGTTTAATTATTCAGAATGAATCAATGCGAGATACAAGTCAGGAAGGAGGGACATTGCCCAACTGCACAGCAGGTTTTGTTTTTTTACTGGGAAAGGGGTCAAGTTAATGTGAATTGAGTAACCATTTCCAGTGTTTTTCTGGTGTTAATTGGATATAACTGATTTCATTTTTATTTAAATCAGTTTTTATCAGTTAAAACTGAAAATCAGAAACCTTAGTTATAAGTTGTTATTGTATCACAGTGACTTAAACATGAAATATATATATATTTTTTTTTAAAGGAAGACAAACATTTATTGATTAACTAGTATATCCCTTGAACTCAGTGCAGAAACTGAACAGCCAAATAGCCATACAAGAAAAAGAAAAAAAGAAAGGAATTAATGTCGCCTTTGATACATTTAAATACACCTATGATAAGCCGACCAAGGTAATCAATGTTACAATGATACTGGGAGCATCCTGACTGTATCAGTGAAAGTCATCTGCTGAATTTCTATAGTGGCACACAGGGATGGCAGAAACCATGACAAAATACTGCTTCTCATGTGTGTGTGAGATAAGCTTGAAATAATTGCTACTTGACAGGTCTGAATAATTGCCAAATTAGACAGATGGTGTATATTATCATTAAAAAAATAAATAATAATTATGAGAATATATTACCAATTGTACAGATCTAGATAGGTAACCGGATAGAGGGGTGCTTTTCATTATTCTTTTGTTTTTCCTTATGGACATGCATTGGGGAAAAAGTGATTGTGACTCCCCCGTTGGCTGCTCACAGTTAAATTATCGCTACCCAGAACAGACAGGGTGTTCCGATTGTGGGAGGAAAAAAAAATCATCCAGCAGTTCTCAGACATATGAGGGATCAGATTTTATGTTTGTCTTTTGAAGAAAAATCTTTGATCAGTTTGTATGTAAGACCTCTTGTTTTGTCTTCAGAACAGTCATGGTACTATGAACTTTAAAGGCTTTAGGGAGACAGCATGTTATGTTTATTCTATATTCTTTTGCATTTGTTGTTAAACAATATTTCTGATCTTATAAGGCACAGGAGAATTGTTCAGTGGTTTAAAAACAATAATAAAAATAAAATGAAGCCGCAAAACACATTTATTGCACATTTATATGCTTATAAGGATGTATTCATTTTGCACTTTGGTAATTGTTCTGGTTTTTTATTCATAAAGTTTCAAATCAAACTGCAGATTATATCAGTGTAAAGTATATACACTTACATACTGACCAGCAAAGGATAGGCACCAGATTATTCTATTTACTACACTTTATGGGAACCCTTAACGAGAATGCTTTATGAATATCTTTATATGATAATAACATTAGTAGAAATTATATTCTGATTAAGGCTGACAAAGAAACACCTTTAAAAGGGAACTTTAGGTTAGAGAACAGATGGATAAATGAAGTACTACATTTAAATACTTCCTCAGGCATGGCATTTACACATTGAAAAGCTTGATGTAAATTCAACTTTTGATCCATGGTAATTCGATCCAAAAGAATATGTTTACTCAGTTAAAGTTGGAATATGATACCACTTCCTGTCAGTTCATATTTTAGATATCTATACATAGATGGTGCCATTGACTTAACGTCTCAAAGCTTTCACATTAAAAGATGTCTTAAGTACCAGTACTTATGAAGAGGAATATTTGATGACAAAGGGAATATTTTTGTTATCTATCAATCGCTGAGGCACCCTCCAAGAAAACACATGCAAATAAGTTGAAAAAGAACATGATGTTACACGGACAAGAACATAGATACTATAAGGTAATGATTCCCAACTTTGCAGGTTTTGTATTTGAATATACAGTAAAACTTGAATTTACAAAACTCTGTGTCACAAAAAAGTATCATAGAATTTAGTAGACATTCATATTTTGGACTTCATGGAGAGCATAATTGATTTCAGCCAATCATTTTTACTAACTTTTACTAAGAATACATATTCTTTAATTTTCAAGGAAATTGGCTAAACAGAAGTACATGGTAAGACATCTTTCTCATAGCACAGTGCAGATGCTATGATAAGGAATAAAAACGGATGTAAATCATCATTTTAGTATATGATATGCTAAACTTTATGTGGCTGCAGAGAAATAGCCCTTGGGGATAAAATAACTGTTGATAACCTATATCCCTAAGCTAGTTAACACCCCCTGTTTTCCCATTATTATTAATCAGCTTCTCCGGTAAGAATTATTTCCCTACATAAACCAGCCCCCATATTAATTCCCATGTGCTCCCCTTATGCTTGCCCACTACAATGTGCTAATCTTGATTTCCTGAAGGGCCCCACAAAATCTGACCAGGAAATAGTACATCTTACAAAGGGAACAAGGGTTGTAATGCATTTAGAGCTGGGTTCTTGATAGATGATTGCTTGTTGTGAACTACATTTGATGCTTCTGTTAAGATCCAGATGATTGTGTTATTATCATTTATTATTGTGTACAGTAGTTTGTTTATTCTAGTAAGTCAGACTACCATTATCAAGTTTCTACAAGGGGTCAAGAGTTTTCATATTGTCATAGTATTCCTTGAAAAATAATAAATGTTAAAGGTATTTTTTCATTAAAAAAAACATATACTGTTTATTAGACTAAATGTTACTGAATACATATAGACACTAGCTTTCAAAACCTCATATACCATGTCTCTTTTTCACATTTGCAGATCAATGGAATCTTTTGTACAATATATTCCTCTGTGGTAGTTTCTGTTTGATCATGATTTATAGACTTTGACATATAATGACAGAAATGTATACAATAAAGTTGGATTTAATTTGATTACAGAATGCTCTTCATTCTCTGTAGAAATTGTCAGTTATTAGTATTGCCTGAATACATTCCATACTTTCTAAATGTCATTATGTGGAAAATGCTGCAAATGTGTTGCGCTAAATGCACGTGCTTTTGTTTGTACAAATCCAAGTACATACAGGCTATTTCCATAAACCTACACATGAAAGTGTGTTGATGTGGAACTCTCATCAGACATTGTGTAGGTGTGAAGAGCCAAAGGCATCATACCATGATTTAAGACTTTATTCTGTAGTAGAAATTATACATAGGCAGAAATCTGCTTGGTATTGCTTTGAGTGAAGGGCTTTAATCCTAGACCACCAAATAAAATTACTGTAGTATGCAAAATGCATTGGCTCTTAATTTTTTAAACAATACTTGTAAATGTACTTGTAAAATGTCAAGTTAGAATAAACCCATACATATTCTACATATATGTAATTAATGTAATATCTGACTGTGAAAAGCAAAACTGCTGTACAGTGCAAGTGGGTCTTTCCAATTCACGGACTGTAGGCTTACATTCATTTTTCTGTGATATTCTTAAGCATTTTCAGAGAATACTTAAACATTGATTACTTAAGCTGTTTGTCACAGTCTGTCACACTCATGATCACTGACTTGATATTTCTACTAATCGTCTTCAAACTTTGATAGACTCGTCGCCTCCTATAGACATTTTGGATTGCATGTTGGTATAATCTAAAAAATGTTTGTTTTATTATTTATTGTCAGCATGAGTAGTCCCTGAGTAGTCCTTTGTATGTGTGTGTGAGAGACACATTGTAATGCCCTTCTGGTTACCTTAACCGAATCAGAACAGAATAACATATTTCATAGTTTCTAACTGAACAGCAGCGTCCATAATTAAACTTTTTTTATATATAATTTAGAGCACACAATTATTTTACCCTCTCCAGTCTAGAATCTCAAATGGCATTTCCTCACCACAGCAATTCCCCACAACTGAACTGAAGATCATGCATCAGCAGTGTGGAGTAGTGGTTAGAGCTCTGGACTCTTGACCGGAGGGTTGTGGGTTCAATCCCCAGTGGGGGACACTGCTGTTGTACCCTTGAGCAAGGTACTTTACCTAGATTGCTCCAGTAAAAATCCAACTGTAAAAATGGGTAATTGTATGTAAAATAATGTGATCTGTATAATGTGAAATAATGTATAATGTGATATCTTGTAACAATTGTAAGTCACCCTGGATAAGGGCGTCTGCTAAGAAATAAATAATAATAATAATCGATCTCACGACCAAGCCAAATGTCTGTTTCCACACAAGAACTTGAGAGCAGACAGAGCAGAACTACCAGCCTCTAGAGGACAACGGCCAGTCTTGCAGGTGTCTGCTTGAACTCACCAGGCACTTGGTCAGTAGGGTCCACCAGATCCAATACCAATTGTACTGTCCTACAAGTTTTAATAAAATAAATAATATATTTAATATCAAGCTCAATTTACATTTGCTCTAGATAACTAGTTCAATGTGATTGTGACAAATTTGATAAACAAGGCTTACGTCAGTGTCCTGTGGGGGTGCAGTTTTTATGGCTTTCATGCCTTGTCCATCTGTATTGTGGTAGAACCAAGCTTGTATCCACCTGGTGTAACTTGTTACATCACACAAAGACAGAAGACACTGAACATGGAAGGCAACTTCCAGACTACATTGATGGCCCAACCTGCAAGATCATCTTGATAGGGAACTAGCATGAGTCTCCCTCCTTAAAATCTGCAATGATTGAAAATCATGCCCTTTAACAAAGGTGCGGAACAAAAACTAAATGATTCCTTGTCTGGCCTTTTGGGGCATTAAAGAACAATGAAGAACTAGAGGTCCAACTTGACACAGATAGTACATATAGTACCTATTTTCTTCTTGCTCGTGCACTATACCAAATGTACAGCCATATCTTGACAATATGCCTGCATTCTGATAATATAGTAAAGTAAGGTAAAACAACTTTGAACCTTGACCAGTGTCTTCATATTGTACCAATCTTGTACAATTTTTTTTTCTAATAACACTGAAGCAAGTGTTGGGGTGTGTGAATTGAGACTGAGAAACTTTATTTTAAAATGAGTGGGTTAGAAATCTTCTACTTTCTTTGTTTTCATTCCATTCCTCCTGCAGTAAAAACACTGCACTGTACCTTCGGGACACATACAGTAAGATAAGCTTTGGGAGCTGTCCAGGACATTCTGCAGGAGTGTAAAGTAATTAGTAGAAATAGACTTGAATACTGTGGGTGAGAAAAAAGATGAGGGTGAGTCTTTGATTCTCGTTTTGTTTGATGTGACTCCAAGAGATTTCAGATTAAACTGATTTGGGGGTGAGGGAACCCAAACTTTTTCTCAGCCAACTGATTAAGGAGGTGCTTTAAACAGATTCAGATATTTCAGCTCTGTAAATAGATAGATAGCTTTTGCCAACTATTGCTGTGTGGTCAAGCTAGGTTTAATAACACCGTGTAACAATTTTTTTTTTTTTTTTTGGTTCCTGGGTAGTAAGTGTTATTTCCTAATTGCTTATGCCTCAAAAGTATAGAAAATGGCTATTATTCCCCACAAACTTTGCTTTTGTGACCAGGACAGTGATATTTTGAAATGTACCTATTTTCCAGAACATTCCAGATAGATTCAGTGCTGAGTAAACTTTCTAGAACTTTCCAGTAAAATAAATAGTAGTATAAATACAGGGGCCTTAAGCCCACCAGTTCAGTTTAGTTCCAGCTGCCTAAGTGGATACATATCTGCATTTTTCTGAGATGGCATCAAGGTCATAGGAGACTTCAAAATGGTGGCATTCCTGATGGGTCTCCAAGGCGGTTTTACCAAGTTTCCCTGCTATCTTTGCCTTTGGGACAGCAGGGACACCAAGGCGCACTACCACAGGTGGGACTGGCCACAGCGGACCGAGTTCTCTGTGGGGAGGAACAACGTCAAGTGGGAGCCACTGGTGGACCCCCGGAAGGTGCTGATGCCACCACTGCACATCAAATTGGGCCTTATGAAACAATTTGTCAGAGCTCTAGATAAGGAGTCGGCAGCCTTCAAGTACCTTCAAGACTTCTTCCCTAAGCTGTCTGAGGCAAAGGTCAAAGCTGGTGTCTTCGTCAGACCACAGATAAAGAAGATCCTGGAGTGCAATAAATTCCCCAAGAAGCTCACTAGTAAGGAGAAAGCGGCTTGGAACAGCTTTGTCGCAGTGGTTCGGAGCTTCCTGGGCAATCACAAGGCCGAAAACTATGTGGAGCTGGTTAGAACTATGGCACAATGGGCTGTAGGATGTCCCTCAAAGTCCATATCCTTGATGCTCATCTTGATAAATTCAAGGAGAACATGGGAGCGTACTCGGAGGAGCAAGGCAAGCGCTTCCATCAGGATATACTGGACTTTGAACGTCGCTACCAAGGACAGTATAACGAGAACATGATGGGAGACTACATTTGGGGGCTGATTTGTGAAAGTGATTTACACTATAATCGTAAATCTCGAAAAACTACTCGCTTCTAAATCTTCTGTAGTCATTTTTGTATTACTTTAGTATAAATACATGTTAATTTGGATTCATATATTGTTTTTTCTGACTTTATGTGAACGAAAAGACATAAATTCACCCGTTTTCTCACTGGAAATAGGTACATTTCAAAATATCACTGTCCTGGTCACAAAAGCAAAGTTTGTGGGGAATAATAGCCATTTTCTATACTTTTGAGGCATAAGCAATTAGGAAATAACACTTACTACCCAGGAACAAAAATTGTGTTACATTTGTATTTTTTTGTACAAAGCCAGTAAAGTCCAAGAAAATTCTACTATGTTAAAAATAACTAGACTGCAAGAAAAAAAAAAAACTTCTTAATATAGCTATTGCATTAACTTTCCCAAAACTCAAAAAATGCTAATCCAAAAGTATTCATACCCTGACAAGGAAAATTAAATTAATTGCTAATTGAGACACCTTTAGCAATAATAACATTAGGTGACTTATCATAACCCTGGTTCCCTGAAAGAGAAGACAACCAACAAAACATTACTTATTGGATATGCCTCCTATTGGTAGATATTTACTGAGCTCTTTATATCAGAGCTGCCGATAGGCCCCTTCCTGGGGTGACATCCTCGGTCCCGCCTACCGAGGGATTAAACAGTCAGCCCATGGAAGGCATGTTCTCTTTTTGCATTGAACCCGTGAGGGTGACCGATGCGACCTCACTGGTTGGTGGTCGTCCTCTCTTTCAGGGAACCAGGGTTACGGTACGTAACCTAACGTTCCCTTTCAATTCGAAGACGACCACCAAAACATTACTTATGGGAAAGTATACCACAGCCGTCGCAAGGGAGAAGGAACGGCAGCATATGAGCGACGCATCAGAACCGCATAACCCAAGAATGCGCAGCTAGCCTCCCAGGTGGGGGCAAGCCGACACTATCATACGCAGTCGAGACTGAGTCCGCCATCCGGTGCAACAGTTGCTGCTTCGAGAGGGGCTGTCCTAGGGTCCGTATCCCATGACAAAGAGCTGGTCAGAATAACGCAGAGCTCTTGGCCTATCCACGTAACACCTCAGCGCCCGCACCGGGCAGAGGAAGTACAATCTCCTATCCTCCTCCGAAGAAAACGGAGGTGGATGGAAAGACTCCAATCCCACAGACTGGTTCATGTGGAAGGCTGTGATAACCTTAGGAGACAGGGTTTGTATGTAATGACACCCTGCTGCCATCATTCCAAATAAGCATATAGGAGCTGTGCACCAACAGCACCTGTAGCTCACTGGCCCGCTTTGCGGAGGTGATAGCCAAGAGGAAGGCTGTCTTCATTGACAGATACTTCAGCTATATGTATGGGCTCAAACTGGGCCTTCATGAGAGTCTCCAGCACAATATCAAGGCTCCATTCGGGGAGAACGACCCTCCTTGGAGGGCGTAATCGCCGAGCAGCCTTAAGAAAACAGGTTGCCAAGAAATGCGCACCTGGAGGTACAGAGTCTATCGAGGCATGGCACACAAAAATGGCCGATAAATACACCTTCAATATAGAAGGTGACCTACCAGCCTCGAGCAGTTCTTGCAGAAACTGCAAGATAACTGGCATAGGGCAAGAGACTGGGTCATGACCCTTAGTCAGACCAGTTCTGAAAATATCTCCACTTGTAGGCATATAATGACCTAGTGGAGCCTGCCTAGCATTCTGCAATGTGCCCACGACCACGTCAGAGAGCCCTGAGGCAGACCAGCGGTCCCGTTCAGGGGCCAGACCCATAATTGGAACCTGCCCGATTCCGGATGCCAGAGAGTGCCTCTCACCTGACAGGAGATCCAGGCAAAGCGGGATCTCCCAGGGCTGGCCTTGTAAGAGCAGGTACAGGGTTGAGAACCAGATTCTCCTGGGCCACCTGGGGGCCACTAGGACAGCAGTCACCTTGTCTAATCGGACCTCCTCTAGAAAGGCCAGCAGCAACGGTATCTGTGGGAATGCGTAAAGGAGCGTCCTGGGCCACTCGTGGGCTAGGGCGTTGACGCCTAGTGGACCGCATAAGCGGTGGAGGGGGTACCACAGGGGGCAGTGTGTCATCTCCACAGAAGTGAAGATATTGACCTGCACCTTCCCGATGTGCTCCACCACCTGAGGGTGGAGCCACCACTCTGACGGATGCACACCCTCCCTCGAAAGGAGGTCCGCTGCCCAGTTTGCCACTCCAGGAAGATTTGTCGCCGTAGGGACAGCAGGTTCCGTTCTGCCCAATTCAGGATCCGGAAGGCGATGCGATGCAACCCCGGGGACCGGAGGCCACCCTGGTGGTTGACATATGCCACTACTGCTATGTTGTCCATCCAGACCAACACATGTGTTCCTTGCAGCATTGGGAGGAAGTGCTGGAGGGCAAGTAAAACAGCCTGCAACTCCAGTATGTTTATGTGCAGAGACGTCCAAAGGCCCAACCAGGTGCCGTCGACTCCTCTGCCTTCCCAGACTGCCCCCGAACCCAAGTTGGAGGTGTCCGTCGTCACCACCTGACGGTTCAACACTACTCCCATCTGCACACCTTTGCGCAGGTGAGACGTGGAACTATGCATCCCGTAAGTCCACGGTGGTAAACCAGTCGTCCGACCGGACGGACTGGAGAATGTGACGGTGAGTCAGCATTTGGAACCTCCTCTCCTTCGTTGAGGCGTCTCAGGTTTAGGATGGGGCGAAAGCCGCCGCCCTTCTTGGGTACCAGAAAGTATCTCAAGTAGAACCCCTCTCCGTAGGAAGTGGGGTCTACAAGACGAATGCCAAAACTTTTGACTACAACTGTACATTACCTCTCCCCTCCCATACACACACATTTGGATCCCAGATCCTGCCTATGAAAGCAGTACTACTCAATAATTATCTTGCTGGCAATAATGAACCAAAAATATGTTTATGTATGTATTGCTGTCAGTGTTATGTGATTCTGCATCCTCTCATTTTCTCTTTAGTCAACAAAATGTTTTATAGGCTGTGTTACTGAACTACTTTGTGCAATGTTTTTATTTTATGCTTAGGGTTTAATATTACATTTAAAACATAATCTACCCAAAGACAATTATTCTAAGTATGACTGTATTAGATATATAAGGAAGTGATAGGAAAAAAGTATACTTACTATAAAATGAGTAACACTACATCTCCAGCTAACGCAAAATAAGCTAATGTTATTACTGGATAATGAACACAGAATGGAATGGCCATGGTATATAAGTGCCACTAAGAACCTCATAATATGGGGAAAAAAGCAAAGTGAAATACAAAGAACTGTAAACTGCTGGTTTAATGCAAAGTGATGCCATGACAAAAATGTAATGTGCTTAAATCACACATCATGCATAATATTGTTCGATTTAGATTACAAATGGAATATGCAGAAAATACTTCAATTAAATAACCCAAAAATTGGATCTTTTTTTTTTCTTAAGGCCTTTTAGGTAATCAAAAAAGCAGCTAACATTAAAAATAAGAATGCAATCTTCATAGCGTTACATTTTTTCAATCAGTTCTTAAATAGCAATGGTTGAAAGACATATACATAAAAAAATATATATTAATTGCAAATATGTCTTTATTTTCTAACACTGGATGGCGTGATATAAATGGAATTGTAAAATATAAGCATATGAATTTAAAAAAATCAGAAGTCATGATCTTAATACTGTAGTGTAAGATACAGATGTACTGTATTTATATACCTAACCTGATACTCCAGGCCTGTGAAACAGTATTTAAAATACTGTATTTATGTTTAGTGATGTTGAGTATAAGTCAGACCTAATGGGAACTAAACACAATGAGAGAAATTAATTAGAATTAGTTTATTTAATTTCCTTTTCAAACTGTGGTTTCACATAAGCTGTGTGTGGAGTCCTCAGAAATTTTGTAAACATACAAAATTATTCTACTTCACAGAAAACAGATATGTCTTGCAAATGGTGCTGAAAACAGCAAATACCTATTTCAAGTTATTGCTTATTGATTATGTAAAGGGTTAAAGACATCTACTTTCTACCACCAGCCCTGATTTCATTCTTTCTCTTATATGAAGATGGAACAAAGCAGTGGAATTAAAAAATATATAAAAAAGAGAGTAGTGATCAAACAGTGCTGATAAGAGGAGTCTGTGTGCTTTCGGGTGATGTGTGTATTCAACTGCAGGCTGACTCCTCTTATGCTAATACAGCCAATTTCCTCTTTTATTTCATTTCTGGAGCCAAAATCTGTGATCTCTGATAACGTTCCCTTGGATACCGCCTTCACGCACAGACTGGGAACTGATGGAGATGTGTAACTCGTAGAGAGCACCAGTGAATGAATAATTTAAAACTCCACCCGGAGATTTGAGGCGAAACGGCAAGATAAGAGACACCACCAGGTCCCTCTCTGTTTATTCAGAGCTTCATCTTCCAATGACAGGTGACCTGCAAGGTCAAGGGCATGATGGGAAATTTAACCAGCAGTGGGAGATAGTGCTGAATCCCATAAGAAAGAAAAGCATCAGTCTCTGCCTGATGAAAAAAATACTGAGTTAAAAAATCCAGAAGCTTTTATAAAAATAAAAAAATACCTGAAATAAAACGCCATGTGGTTCATTCTATCGTTTTCTGGTCTCAAAAACAGTTTTTATCTGTCCCTGCTTTTCAATCACTGGGTACAAGCTCTGCAACATAACTCCTTTTCAAAAAAATGTAATCAACATGTTTCAAACATTTGAAGAATCAAACGTTCACCCTGAACTGCATTCCCACGTAAGCATTCTTTTTGCACCCATGACTACTGAAAGTCTGTGTCCAAAAAAAAGTTTGTAATGGGTGGTTTGCAATCCTTAAAACAATCAGAGACTCCTGTCTCTACCCTTTTGTGTCTTAATCCACTTATGTTTTCATTCCACAGCAATCATACCTTTTATCATCCATGATAAACATGAACACATACGCAGGTCATTGCCTGGTGAAAGGTAAGGTGTGCGTGACTACCACCCAGTTCTAGCCAGCAGACTTTGAGGTTTAGATGTCTCCAGGACATTGGAGGGGGAAATGTTAACAAAAAGCTGATTCACAAACGTGCCACACAGGGTGCCCATACAGGTTATCCTAGACCAAGCGTGAAGGTTTTGTCCAACTGGCGCCACACTGCTTGGCTCCTTAAAGCTTTCAAGACCTTTTTATGTTTCTTATTTTAAAGATGTTTTTCAAACACAGCTTGTTATTTAGCCAGGTTTGCATTCCGTAGAAGTCCTTATTTATACAGTAGTGTATTTGTCACTGAATGTTTCCATATTTTAAATTAGTGACATTAATTTGAAAAACAGAACCAAACACATACAGTATGCACACAGTTATAAAAGGGAACACCTGTCTAAAACATTTCCCACCTAACTATCATTGTTTTAGTGTTAAGATTGAAGAAACTTTTTGGTCAACAGTTTGGGACTGTTCATAGTGATGTGAGTGACTGCTGTAGTTATGATTTGTTTTAGTATATAATGAATGTGTATTATATTGTATTCTATGATACATATATTTGATGTGCATTGTGTTTTTCTTTTTCTGTGTAGGTATTTGTTTCTAAATGCTTGTGTATGTGGATAATTGCCCATCATGATATGTATCATTGCCTTCAGGAGAAAATTCTAAAGAACTATTATTGACATTTTTTCAGTAGAAATGTTTTGAATACCATGGATTCCATGTATTGGTGTCACAAACAGTGCATGTGCACTAAAGGGCAATAAATCAACACGTACAACGAGAACAATTTGTATTTTTAAAAACAAAAGCTGTTCATTATAAAACATCCTAAATTGTTTTGATTCAAATTTAAAATTGAACAGGTGTGACCGTTTAGTCTAGCTTCTTGATGTTTGAGAGACTGATGTTACACTTACCTCAGCCCATTGATTTGCCTTCTCCATATGGAACATCTGTTGGAAACTATTTGTATTTTTAATTCCACATTAAGAAAGAGTAAATTGTGAGATTGTATGTTTATTCTTTGTTCAGGTGTCTTTACACCACCCACATAGATATGAAGTATGTTGAGTAAAGACATAATATACTTTTAGATAGTCCATAGCTTTGAGATAGATTTATACAGTGCATCTTTGAAACATATAAGAAAATCATTATTTTACCAATGGGTAATAAAATAGCATCTCATAGATATGTGAGCAATCCAGTCACATTCTCAAATGAGTTTGTTAGGACCTAATTGTGCATAACTGAATATATTAAAAAGAAAGACATAACACATTGCATAATACCTCATATATGTTGATAACGCTACTATACCTACTCTAACTTATTCCTAATCACTGGCATATGTTAAACCTGAACAAAATAATTTGTTGGCTTACCATATTCAAATGATACAAATACACCATTTAAACTGTCTCATGCAAACCCGGTTTCACTACTTAATCTTGCTCACCAATACATAGAAGCCTAGAAATAATTAGAAATGTATAGCTTTTTATTGTTTAAATTCATATAAATATTCTTTTAGTTATGTTGATGACGGTGAATCCTTGGCTTGGGTATACAAAAGAGATGGATGTAGAATGACTGCAGTATCATATTTGGCCACATGATGGCAATGGTTACTTATTGAACCTGCGTCCTACTTGAGATAAGAGGTTTACTCGTTTCTGTTTTTCAGATTGTGGTTTCAAATGTAATTGGTATCCGTGTTAACACATAATCCGCAGAACTAGCTTGGTCATTGCATACACTAATATTTCCACACTGATGCATGCAATACCTTGTTGTTGGGCTGTTCTAATTGTACATTATTAATGATTATTAATTGATCATTTAGCAGATGCTTTTATCCAAAGCGACTTACAGAGACTAGGGGGTGAACTATGCATCAACAACTGCTACTGCAGAGACTTACAATAGGACCTTGGTTTTTTTACATCTTATCCGAAAGACAGAGCACAAGGAGATTAAGGGACTGGGATTGAACTGGGAACCTGCTAATAACAAGCCCCTTTCTTTAACCACTGGACCACCAAGCCACCTGTACATGCACTATACACTTTTACTATGTAAGGATACTATGCATATACACATACACACACACACACACACACACACATATATAGATATATATATATATATAAAAATGCATTAATCAGATAGCAAAAAGAACACTAAACTTGTATTTACTTACTCTCCTGAGCGTTTCACTAGTCGGAGTACAGTTACACTGCATTGATGCGCCCCAAACATTTGCTGTACTCTGGCTTTTAAAACGCTGTGAATGTAGAAGACTTGCCGACTTTCACGTGATTTGATTGGATCTTGTAACGCTGAAAGTTGCATATCCTGATTACCCATAATTGTATAGTTACTGCTTTCTCCCACCTTAATCTGAAAGCTACTTATATATATATATATATATATATATATATATATATACACGTGTGTGTATGTGTGTGTATATATATATATATATATATATATATATATATAGTTACGGTTCATGTGTAGAACCGGAAAATTTTTAGTTATTTTATAGATTGACCGCTGAGCTGGTAAATCTACACATATACTGGTTATTTTATAGATTTACCAATTTTACACATGAACCGTGATTTATAGACCTCATTCCTAAAATAAAGGCCCAAAAACAGCAAAATAAATAATTAATAACATTAAAAAACAATACAAAAATAAGCTCGACTGTTTATTTTTAACAGTAGACTCACTTGATTGCTGACCAAATTTCCATCGAAAGGGTTTTATGAAGTGACTGACTAGCTTCCTCTGAATAGTTGTTTTAATATACTGTATAAACTGAGATAGCATCAGCAGAACCCAAAGGGCAGGCAAATGAACAAAAGAAAAGCACGAGAAAATGCATGTCTAGATGTTATTACTGGTACTTGAACATTTAACATAAACTACCAAGCCCATCTACAGAAGTTCAAGTGAGTCACAGTATAACTTTTTCAATGAAATCTTCATAATCCTTTTTTTTTTTTTTTGTAAGGCTTATGTTACTGAACTAAAAAACAAAGGCACTGCTAAAAGCTATTGCAATTTTTAACATCAGGCTTATTTTGTTTTGCCTAATAAACCACATATAATAATAATAATAATAATAATAATAATAATAATAATAATAATAATAATAATAATAATAATAATAATAAATAAACCTGTAAAATATTTAATGCATTTGTGAATTGTTTGTTAGCAATACAGAATTCCAAATTACAGTTCAATCAAGAAAAAAGTGTTCTTAATTTCTCCATGCTATGGTTTGTTAATATTTCACAGTCTCAGACTGCAGCTACATACGGCTGCATTTCAGTCAATGAATATGAAGTAATCATGCTCAGTGGAGTATAACAATAATTAGAATGGAGATTAAATAAAAATAATTTTAAAAAGTTCATCTAGTTTTGATGTATTAATTATTCGGGCCCTGCTTTATTCAAACTCTAATTATCTGCTTCAGTGAAAATGCCAAGATTTCTGCGACTCATAAAAAATTACATTCATGTAATTATGTCAGCAATTTAGGAAGTATTCACTAAGAAGGAGTCAGCTTTATTCCTAGTTTAAAGTAAGTTTTACATACTTAGAAGTTAATACGCGCTTTACGCCCCCAGTTTAAATAAATACAATCTGAGATTATTTACTTTTTAAATGAAGCACACTTTTTCTTTTACATGTTTCAATTCATTTGCTTTTAGGACAATATTAAAGCTCACTTTACCTCTACTGACAGTGGATATAAGGAGAGTTTTAACCAATCCTGGTCAGTAGATAATCATTTGCATATAAATGGAAATATTTATTGTGACAAAGAGAACCAAGATGAAGTGAATGCTCATTTTTCAAAACTCAGTGGGTAACACTGATATCTGTATATTACAACCATGCCTTGTTAAAATAAGAAAAATGCTGTGTGCAGTCTTTATTGCCCTAACATGCGGTAAAATATTCAAGATAGGATATTTATTACATTTAATGTGGTTTTCACTATGTGTTCTTCAGAAACTGAAGGGCTGCCAAACTAACTTGAATAAACAAGAAGAAATAGGCATGTTCAGAGAAAATATTAACTGATTATATAGTTGAAAAATGTTGGGTAGCTTTATTTTTTATGGAGTGAAAATGTGTGTGTGTGTGATTATATATATATATATATATATACATACAGTATATATGCTCCTAAAAACACATTACTTGCTCTTTAAAATTTAGTATTTTGCAAAATGAAAGTATTGTACTAATATAGTATATAAATAAAAATGGGCTAGAAGAAGTTGACATAATACTTGGATGGTTTCATTCTTTAATTTGTTTTTTTAAAGAAATGAGAGAGAATATCAGAAGAATACAATACATTTTAAACTGACAATATTTAATACATTAATGCCTTAGATTGTTTCTACTTCATACATTGCATCTTCAAGTGATTGTATGACAAAAGTGCTTTTGCACTTTTGTCAAGAAGCAAATCAAGTGCCTGAAAAACATAAGCAGTAAAAACTTAGTAATATGCCCTAGCTTCCAGTCACAAGTAATGAAATAATGTACCGTCATGTTTTTTTTTTCCACTCACTTGCAATAAACAATGTTTTTATATAGCAGAAGTAGATTTGACAATAGAAGTGTGAAATAAAAACAAACATGTAGGATTATATAAAAAAAAAAAAAGTAGTCACTAGAAGCACAGGTATGACATAAAATAAGTATGAAATTGGATAATAGAGTGCAGTGTCAAAATTCAATGATTATGACTATGCAATTGTTTTATTTTTTTATAATAAAAATATAACATAATAATCTTTTGGATAAAGTGAAACAAAGTAATGGTTTCTGGAAAATGGAACTGACAGCAATGTTCCCTCTTGCCAATACACTCTGAAGAAGCAGAGTACTCTAGGACAACATCAGATTACTAATTCAGTAGAACTCAAATCTGTATGAGGCATCTCTGACTAGCAGCTATCTTGTCCACAAAAGTAAAGAGACTACATAGACCCAAGTTTGTTTAGACTCTTGAATGAGTAGGTTCAATGCACCCACCCAAGTTGGAAGGAGGCCTAAAACTGCCCACAGAAGAGACTAGAGATACAACTTAATGGAAGACGAACTCGACAGAAACAGGCTCAGAATATCAGTTGTGCTATTTAGTACAATAAATAAATAAACTATTTAGAATGTTCTAAAATCATATTGGATCATATTGATTCACTGTTTAGATTTGAATGAACACTGGTTTTATTACCAGCTTTTTACCATATATAAAACCACAAATGCTTTAATTGTTTATACATTACATTGGTATATTAGCATTTTTATTTTTGAATTACTCATTGATAATAATTCAGGCTATTGTAATTCATTTTTAATTTTATTTGCCCAACTACAATTTAAAGAGCATTCTTCTCAAGGCAAGAGTACACATTTGAACATTTTATAGTATAGCTTAAGGTCAGGGTCAAAGACAACCCTTGGTCAAACTTAATGAAGCATAATATAAGAACACGAAAGCCTCACAAGCTGTCACCAGTGAGTAATATTTAATACAATCCTTAATATATTTCCAACTTACTATTGTAAAATTGCCAGTTGTCTGTTGTAGAACATGGTTTTCTGATGATACATGGGGAGCTGCAGATTATTTTATTTTCTCTTCTAACAGAGCTTTTAAAAGTATGAGATGAAATGTGATTAATATCCCAAACGATAAGCTGACTAGGGTAAATAGTGTTGTCTTTCCCCAACTGCTGTCAGCAAGCTTTTGGAGAACAAAGTGGAACAAACTGGTTCTCAAAGAAAGACGAAACCTTCTAGCAGTTACCTAAATTACCTATAACTTCTTTATAAAAAAATATTTTGTATCGGAAAGGCAAATATTAAAAGCAATAAAAATACAGTAGAAAGAAGTATGTGATAATACAAGTTTAAACATGTATGGCAGTCATATTAAGATCTGCAATTGCTTACATAATTTAAATTCATCTACGAAATGCACATTACATCCTTGATAATATAGCTTTTCTTTTGTTTGAATGTTGTTGTTTTTTTTGCCACAGTCAATTATCTAGCAAGAAATACTGCATCAGATGGTAGTACACCAAAAATAGGGTTGGTGTGATTTAGTCCAAGTATATATGTTACGGCCAAAGACCGAAAATCGGCTAATGCTGTCATTGGCTGTTGCTTTTGGGCTCTGACAACAGTGCCCGGTCATTGACGTCACTGGCCGACTGGACTTTGGCCATAACGTACATATATATATATATATATAAGTAATATATATAATGCTATAAGTCCCGGCTGGGTGTCCATACACGTCGAATATACGGACGCCTTGACGCCTTCAACCACTGAGAAGTCTGTATATTCAACGTATACAGACACCCTAAAGGGCCTTGTTGCATTTATAATCCAAGTAAAATAGTAGATTTGAAGAAACAAAAAAAGCATAAGTCATGTTTTAGGCAAAAAAGTATTAGTGTTTTTTTTTATTAAATATCCTTACGCCAAATAAAGTAGTCCCATGTATAACTTTGACCTACACACTAAGTTGAGTAAATTAATTCAATTAAAACATGTAAAAGAAAGTAAATCATTTTTTTGATAGTGTGCACATTGCCATTGAAGAAATACACCAGGGGGCGGAGGTGAGGCGGCAGTGAGTTATTTTCTTTTTCTTCCCGTCAGTGCAGATGTGAGGAATAAAAATAAATTCAACGACGTCTCGGATTTCAGTAATTTGTTCAACATCTGTGTCAGAGAGGGGTGAATAATGTGCACAAGTGTCTTTTTGCATTTTTCTTTAGCGTTTACTAACAGCTAAAATACATTATTTGAAGTGACAAAGTCGAGGTGAGTGAGCATAAAGAGCACGATTATTGTTTTTTTTTCTTTTTTGTGGTCTTTTTTCTGTGGTGCTATCTTCTAGTTCATATAATTGTTTTTCATCCAAATCGGCATTGTCTGCTTTGTACTTTTGGGATTTTTTGCAGGTAATTGGTCACTCAGTTTTATAGTTACAGCTGTACATGTGTAAGTGAGTGTAAGCAAGATAGCTTCCGATACTTAGTTTAAATTCTGTGACGCAGCGTAGTGATTTAGAATATGTGACAAGGCTGGAACCTTGCTCGACCAATGGCATTGCTTGTTTCACGTTCCATTACAAGCCCTGGATTATATATATATATATATATATATATATATATATATATATATATATATATATATATATATATATATATCAATTACATGTTTTCATTGGGGAAATTGCTTTTCCCATTAGGACTCCAATTAAGCTTTACTGGTTTTGTTTTTCTGCAAACACATTGACCCTATGCACTCTAGCAAAGCTGTGAAAGCTTATCTTACTTAAAAAGAAAATGAAAGCATTCTTATTAGATTGGTCATATGAGAGTCCAGATATGAATATTATTGTACAGATTTAGGATTGTATGGGCCAAGAGAAAACAAAACAAAAAAAAAACATTATTCCTGATCTTTTATAGCCTCACAGCACTGGGAAATTAAATCTGAATATTGGTAAATGTGAGTAATTGATAATTTCCACCAGGGCTATAAAACATAAACAGGAAACAAATAATGCTGCATTTTACTGTGTTTGCTTTCAATAGTGCATTTTACTTGCCTGTAAAAAGAGGCATAGGGGACAGGCAAAGCAGCTATCAATTACTGCTCAGTGTTCAACCTTTGACTAACTAAGGCTTCTTGTTATTCCCCAGTGGAGCAGAGGTTAACCTGTTAAGCTGAGAAGTGATCCCAAAGTAGACATTCATTTCTTAATGCATTTAGTGGAGGTGTGTCCTTTCTGAAGTCTGAAACACTGGGGACCTTATTGCTTTTCATAACTGGGCCAACTTGCCAATCACAAAGGGCGTCTGGAATGCCTGAATAAATATGACTTGCTTTCATCTTGAATGTATCACTACACAACAATTATCTAGTTTTCTATTGCTGGAAGTTACAATGTCATAAAATATTAGAAAGCCGTTGTATGAAATATTCCTTTTGCTTTTAAATGTACTGTTCCATCTAGAGCCACCAAACATAAATATGCTGCCAAAATATTATTCATATAAAATATGAATGGAGCTACAGGAACTTTTCAATGAAATCCATCTGTTTGAACAATTACCTTTTGCATATTATTGTTTGGTTTGCATGATATTTTTATATAACCTTTTTATGCCAAAATAAACCAACCATGTCCTATATGATATAATATGACTCAGAGATTAGCACTAGCTTCAAGTACCATACAGTATATGGTATATTATACAAACTATCTAACATTAATATTTGCAAAGGTTATCTGTGATAAGAAAGTGATCATTGTTTTGGTATTTTACATGCACAATGTCTGAAATAATAAACTTATACAAGCAATAAAAAACAGCTCATGAGCTGTAAAAAAAAAAAAAAAAAAAGCAGACAATTTCTTTTACATTTTGAATTTATAAGTATGTATACAAATGTGATGCTTAGATACCTGTAGATGATTATCTTAAATCCAGCTGGATGAATGTCTCTGAAGGCTGAGACGTGTGGGTTACTTAGTAATCACTGTCATATCCAATAGCAAAGAGCAGTCTAAATGAGATCCTTAATGAATGTATTAGAAGTTCAGGGGTTACATAAACAGCTGCTTCACAAGTAGGCAAACTACACGTTTTATTGTTTGTTGGAAGGGCAGGAGTACCCTGGTGGCTGTCCCTGTGGGGCTCTTTTTATTTATGTCTGACTGGAAGTTATTTGAAGCTGACCACACTGTTGCTGACCCCTTGTACCAGTGCAGTCAGGCCGATCCTTTGGAGCCAGAGAGATCTAATAGAGAAGGAAAAAAATATACAGTATAAAGATACTAAATAAAACATGACAGTTAAATGCAACCGCAAAACTTTTTGTTAATAATTAATTAAAATATAAAATACATTTTAAAATAACACCAGATTAGTTATTTAGTTATTTCTCCATAACATACTCAAGGAATAAAACACTTTTAAAACAATAAAAACAAACAGTTGTTCTTTTAGCAGGCCTCAAACAGAGACGAAGCAGCCTAACCGCTGCCATGCAAAACGTTCTTCCATTCTCTTCTGGCTTTCACTGACCTCTTATTCTCGGCATCACAATGACCCTGTGTCTCTTCCATTTGTCCCATATTACACTCTTGTCCTGAACATCAACAGACTTCATAAAATATACAGAGTAGCAGGGAAACCTCTTCCAATTTTAGCTTGTGTTTGCCCAGATAATTGGCAACCTAAACCTATGCCTCCAGTGCCTACCAGATCCACAAAGTCAGTGTGCCAGCTGCTCCATCAATTAGCACTTTGCTGGTGTGACACCCAGATGAAAGCCTGATGCCATACATAACACAACAATAGGTTTCCATCATAATATACAAAAGTTGATAGGGGTACGGAAACAATTAAGGATTAGTTTATTTAATAATATCATTCAAGTAATTATTAACTTTAAGGGGAATATAATAAAAACCTATATTTTATAGTATGTTAGAATATATATATACAGTATTTAAATTATGTCTATCTGTGATTTTAAGTTGTTCATGCTTTCTTTTTGATGTGTATCAGAAAGCTAGAAATATATATATATAAAAAAAAAAATCGCATATACAGTATGTATTTCCATGTTTGTGTTAGTTCCCCTTAATGAGATCCCCAGTTCTAGGGTAAAAAAACAAAACAAAAAAATCTATTTTTTATTTTTCTAAGAGATAGGGTTATAGACTTTAAATCTCTGACACATGCATATAAAAATAATCCCCTTAGCTTTAGCAATAAGAACCAGAACATGTATTTGGATAGAGGCCTAGTTCAACAAAACTGATACAGATACATTTTCCATAATATGTACTGTAGGCATTGCTTCTTATTTACTTAAATTTTTCAATGAATGGCACATTATGGGGTTTTCATCATCTGAATGTTACCATGACTTGCTACTTTATTTTGTATGCCTTCTAAGAAAAGACTGTAGTCAATAACAACGTTTTTCAATCCATGTCCCGAGGCACAATTCTACATTTGCCTGTCATAAGTGAGTACCTTTAACTTTGGAGTCATTTTGGAAATGGAATCTACGTAGTCTAAATAGTGCTGCACACATATTTAAAATCTACTTCCACTTTTAAAACCTGCCTGGTTTTTTTTCTTATCTATGGGGCTTTATAATTGTGAAGCTATCCAAAGCACAAAGTGATGTTATATGAAGATTGTTGGACAAAAATAACTTTATCCCAATTTGCACCTCTATTAAAGAGTCTTAAAATGATTAGCAGTTTGCTTTTAGACCTCATTGCCATCACAGGACAATTAGCTTTTACAACAATGAGCATTCTTATTGCTTTGTCTGCATTTCCAGGCAGAATCCCCAAGGCCCCTTGGCTATTGCAAGCATAGAGCAAATGCTGGAAGTAAAATATTACAAAATAGAATGTATTGGTGGAGTCAACGAAGGCAATTAAATAGTAGCTTGCAAATTAAGCTACTTTGAGATGTTTCCTTAAAATCCATTTATAAATTACAAGACAATGTAAAAAATACTACATGTCATAAACGTGGTTTTAATTAAAGCCACGAGTTACTGTATATCCTTAGATATTTGATAGATATTTAAACATACTCATTTTACATAGTAGCATATAGTTCTGAATGTACCTGGGCAAGTAAAAAAAAAATGGTAGAAGTCTGCTCTGAATGATGCTTTTCTGAATCAATTAAAATGTTTTTTTTTCTGTCAGTCTTTAAACTGTGCATAGCTTATCAACAAGAAAGAGGAAATGGGGGCAGGAGGCTGTGAAGCACGCAGTTTTGGCAGTTGAGTCATATTTCAGAGGTGATTGGAACTGACAAAATGTTATTGGATGGATCACTCTTCTCAACACTGTTTGCTTTAGAAAGTCAGGCAGAGATTTATTATGACTGAAAAACATTATAGCTATCGGAAGTAGGAACAGCTTAGGGAGCACAAAATGCCTGTCTGGCCCAACAGAGTGAGTTCTGATTATAAATATACCTTCGTGAGAGGAGGAACATGTAGTTGCACACACACAACTGTTTGTTTTTAAATCAGCTCTTTGCAATAACATGTAGATGCAAGCATACATTTAATCTGCAAGAGTACTCTAAATATTTAAATTAGAGAACCCTTTTAAAAGAAATTCATGATTGTACAGCCACATATATTTTTTCATAGTGTAACAACCATTTTTTCTGTGAACAAACTTATTTAAACAGATATCATCGTATGCGTCCAGCCAAAGATAACATGCTAATCATTCTACCAAGCCTTCATAAATTTAGTTAGAACCCTTTGTTGCTTGGTGTGGGCTATATCTACTCAGACTGCAACATATCTAGCCGATGCATACTACTGCATTTTTTGACTGGCACAAAACAAGAAATGGTGCTTTTGAAGCCCATATGTGTAGATCACATGGTTAACTAACTATGAACTTCAACTCAGTCATTCAGAATTGTATAACCCAATGATATTAACACTTATAGTCACAATTAGGCATGTGATATGGGCTTCAGCAGTGTTCCCTATGAGCATTTTTTTTATTGAGCCATAGTGTTCCCTTATGGTTTGTTCTGTGCCACCCGCAAAATTCAACACTAAGGTCGGCTAGACACAGCAAGTATAGATGTTCATGTGGTCATCCTGGGTTGAGGCTATTGCTCCAAGAATTACCACATTTACCCCTGTTCTTAATCTTTATCCTTAAGTCGTTCTTAGCACAATAGCATGAAGATGAGATAGAAAATGAATGTCCAACTGTGATTTATTTACAGAGACAAAGAACTGTTACTTCTTAAAATGTGATGGTGGCTTCCTTGCCTTTTTTATAGACATTAATTGACCCCTCCTTTGATATGAAAGTGCTAAACATTAATTACTGTAGCTTCTTCACAGAAGCAGCAATATCCAACAGAAAAAAGGCTCAATATCAATTGGCCCCAAGACAGTATTAAAAGTAAGTACATGCCTAGGCCAAAAAAAAAAAATCATAATTTTAAGCTTAATATATTGATGATTTTTTACCCTGGGCTCGTTTCCAGCTTAACTCGTGAAGAATAATGTTGTTGACTCTGGCAAAGAGTCATGATACAGTATATGTTTTCAGGAAGGAAAGTAGGAAATTGGGGATTTTCAATAGTTTTGTTTTTGTATCTGGAAGTGCAGAACTGATCCACTATGGCAGCAAAGCATTGGAATGAAACTTTCATTTTAAGTCATTCAAATTTGGTTTGTGACTTTGAAAATTGAATTTCCAACCAAAAACCTTTCCCTGTATTGTCTCTTGGTAGAAAGATCACTATGATAAATGGGTGACATTTTACACTGGTAACATAAAATGTTCTTTATATGCTCTAAATGATATTTGGTCTGAGCACTCAATGGTTGTACAGTAAATGTGCATTATGTGTTATCTAATGACAGTCAGTTGCACTCCATTGCAAATTACACAATATAAATAAATGAACCGATATATAGAAAGTCCTTTATACAAAACCTGGTTCTGTTTAATGTTTTGTCTAGTACAGACATGTTTAGCAATTAGATTTGCATAGTTATGTTGATTAAATTTAACATGTATTGTTTTATATAAGGAATTGGGTTATGTAGGTTTTTGAAACACATCATTACATAAAGGCTATACTTTGTTTAAAAGTATGCTAATACAAATGTGTAGGTCACTTTAGTTTTAAACATTCAGTACATGTCTGATTGGTTCACAAAATGTTAAAGTGAATGTAATCAGATGAAGATAAAAAAACAAAGTACATTTATGTGTAATTTACAGTATACAGGTTAAAAGGAAATCATTGTCTACAAGCATGTCAATTCTCATGAAAAGTATTTAGTCTCTGACGATTATAAACTAGTGCTTGGCCTGAAGTTTTTACTCCAAGCTTCAAGATTACAAATCCAAAAAACGCGAAAAGGTTTTGTATTCCACTTTGTACTGGAATAAATGCTTTGTAAATAGCTCCTTCTATCTTAAAATAACATTACAACATCCTTCCCAGACATAATATTTTAATTGAATGGGAAATTAAATAATAGTTATTGTGGTGCCATAATACTGTGGGAAGCACAACTAACCAAATACATTTGTCCTAAAGAAAACTTTTAGAATAGTTTAACAAACAAAGAATTGAACTGTGGAAGTGGGGGGGGGGGGGGGGTCTTGATTTATTGCTGCTAAATATCTCAGAGGGAAAACTTCCCGTTCACAAATTTGTCATCAGATAAACATAACATTTATAATGTGTTTTTACAAATATATTTGTATTGTTTCCCAGAAACGTATATTAGATATGAATGTAATATATTCATAATTATGATATCAACAGTGATGAGTAATAATAATAATGTGGCATTTACAACAGTACTATATTTATAATATAATATTCCTGGACTATTATTGAATAACTGAATTTGTAAATGTACTTAAAGCAGTAGCAAGACCATACTATATCAGATCTGCTGATAGTTATAAGCTTGCTGTCATGGGTGAAGGGAGCAAACATAACAGAAATATACTGTCAACACAGTCTGCTTTCTTTCTGATAAAGCACAGACATACCATATTAAACTATGAAAAAAATAGTAAACATGCATTGTTAACTTACATTGTAGTGTAAAACTGAAAGTGACTTTGAGACATGGCACTTTTAATATGTCAAATCTTGCTGTGGTTTAAAAGCTGCTGGGCTAGGGGTTCTTTTGTGAAGTTTGTGTCCCCAGCTGGAAAAACAAACCTTTTTGTTTGGTGTAAATAAAGTAAAAAAAAGTCACGAATCACTGCAGAAATCCAAGATCATGTCACTAGAATAAGAGAACAAGTACAATGGATACCTTTACTTTTTAGTTGTCTAAAATGATCTTTTTTTCACTGTGGCATCTTTGTTTGAGGTTCTCTGCTCATGTGGTCAGACATAGTGTTGCTTTGTGACTTCATCCAAAACCGTTATCGTGTTACCGTTAAAATTTGGTGTGAGGCAGTTCTGGGGTCACAAATGGCACCATGTGCATGGCTAGTGTGACTTCATTAGCTATACAGAACTGTGGGAATAGGTTTTCTAGGTGACCTTCAAGCCACAAAGGCCATGTTTTTACAGGTAAACCTTATTACATCGGACTTTTGCAGCTGCGTGTAAGATATCAAAATACTTAACAGGCTATTTAATTGTACATCACATGAACTATGAACACATTTTTCTTTTCTTTGTAACAATCTCAATATCACATTTTCTATCATAAACTGGCACTATTTATTGTATAGGTCTTTCTAGCAACCTGACATCTTTTTGTTCAAATAATTAGATTTTTTATAGATGCTGAAGACAACAATTAAATACAGCTGGGATAGAGAAAAATAACAATATGTGGGTATATAATAATGGTTATCTGATCAAAGATATGAATAATATTATACCCAATGCAAAATACCGTTATTGAAAATAACTATGTTGCAATTTCTTTTTTTCTTATACATGTATCCATTATTCACCCAGGTTTATGTCTTTAACTACTAACCTTCACTTTAATTTAAATGGCATGACCATTTTGGACAAGAAGTACAATCCAAATTGCAAACATAGACAATTATTTTACATTCTGTTGGGGCCAGACTAGCAGTAGAACATCAGAAGACAGCTTTTTTTTTTTTAAAGGTAAAAGTTACCAGCTTACTTTGTGTCCATTGACAAAACATTAAGGTAGGACTTTTCACTTCACGTGGAAACGTTTACAAAGCAACTACTAATAAGCACCTGTTGCCCACTGCAATGCTCCTAGGTGGAACTGTTGAAGTCATGGCTAAGTGTTTGCTACATTTCTTTGTTTTGCATGGTTGTTGTGGTTGGATTTCTAGTATCTACATACAGCAGGCTCTTTCAGCTCTGTAAAAGAATCCTCTCACTACACTGGGTTCAAGGAATGGTCAACCAGATAGCGATGACTGTGTTTGTCTGTTGCATTTTAATTGACCATAAGACATGTGTTGTAGGTGACCGCTGGTGAATGGAACACCTGCATCATTGACAATGTTGAGTGTTGTGTCCTTCAGCCTGAAATTATAAACCATTGCTTTTAGGAAGTAACCTGCATAAAACAGTACAGATTCTGTCTGCCTGTTAAGAATTGTAAAATTGCTGTCCCAAAAAAAAAAAAAAACATTTCAGAGAAAATATTTACAATAATATATGAGTTAATATTTCTATTAACTAATTATTTACACCGGTCATAACACTGTCAATGTGGTTTAGGTCACCCAGGGGGGCTGACTCAGTGTAACGAATTTGAGCCTGAAAATCTGCAATTAATTTTGTTCTTCAATGGCCTTTTTTGAACCCCTGAATCTTTAACAGGCTGGTAACTGTGTCATCTTCATAATTTCACAGAGGTTCTCTGTCATTAATTGTGCCAGCACTTTTAATGCTAGTTCTTTCAATTTTCTCTTACAGCTTCAGATAACAGATCTCGCTAAATGCTAATTAGAAAATCCTGATGTGAACTAAGTGCAACTTTAAAGAAATGCAACTAATTATTAGTAAACTCAGCCAGCTACTGGAGAGATTTCATTATCAACGCAAAACAGTTAACTTTGTAAATTGCCTGAAAGGCTTGGGTTTGAGTTCTGATTCTGCTTGTCTTTCATGTACATCAACAGACTACAACACAAAAGTGGCCATAGCTTTACATGAAAAATTCAATTGTATATTTATTTGTTGCTTATCTGCTTATTAAATACTTTTTCCATTGCCTTAATAAACAAATAAAGAATGGCAAATAACATCATATAGTCTATTTTAATGATCTAAACTATGGCAAATTTAAATACCGTCACCCTAAAATATGTTAACCTTATACATACCTGTGGCGGAGTATCCCGCCCCTTTGTTTGTTATTTATTTATATTATGATTTATATGTTTATATGACAGTGAAAGCCGATTGTTATTTGTTATTGTTTTGTTTTTTTAAAACCTTGTGAGGATGCGTGACTGATAAGATAATTAATTAATAGCTAGTTAACCCCTCGGCCAGAATATAAAAGCCTGCAGCTGTCTGCGCTCAGGGAAGATTGTACAGAGGAGAGTATGGGAGAGCGAGCAAGGAGAGAAAGAAACTAAAATATAAACAACTGCTAAGCGTGCTGGTTTTTACACCAGCACAATACTTATTTGTTTATTTGTTTATTTGTTTGGCCAACGTGCCCTTTTGTTTGTGGTGTTTGTTTTGTTTAAATCTTTTGTTTTGTTATTATTTAATAAAATAGTTTCACACGTTACTTCCTGAGTCTGTGTTTCTGGTCTGACATCACCACTGAAAGCCATCCTGTTCACCATACCTTTTCTATATTATTGTTTATAGTGACATTATCAAGGGGGGGGGGGGGGGGCAACATAAACAGGACACCAATGGCCATTGGTTCTCTCCAGCTGCTGTAGATTATAATTAGGGTTACAGTTCACATGTTTGGTTTGAGAATGTAAACCTCATGACAATAAGAAGTTATTCTACTGTTCAAGTAATGAAATTATAAACCATGAACCAGCCTCAAACATATTGGCACTCAGGGCTGACTTGGTTTTCAACACCTAGTTTAATAAAACAAATTCAAGGCATATCTTTCATAGCTCAGCCAATCAGGTGTCAGGACATACATTTACAGCATGAAAAGGCCACATTTATTCCAACTGAGGCAAGTGGTTCCCGAGATATAGCCTTATATAGCAGCCATTCAATGACAGCCAAAAAGTGCTAAGTTTCATCAAAAGCAGGTGAGTGATTGAATATACACCTCTCTGAGAGAGACACAGAGGGTTTGTACTTGAAATGCCGCACAGGGGTCCAGGTTTTAATAGAAGTCACAGGTCTTGCAGGCAGTTGCAGATTGGGGGCCGGCACTAGGGTACCAGCAATGGTAGCCCTATAATCAAACAAAAATACATTCTTATGTACGATCAAACAAAATTATATTCTTTACAGGGGCAGGCCCCACCCCTGCCACACCATGTTTTATCATAAATGGATAAGCGGTACTGAATATATAGATAACACTGTAGTGACCTGTTGTATGTATGGGCATCTTTACCATGAGTTTGCTATTAGCACGTAAATGACACTGTAATATTCTATAACTGTTAATAACATAATAACATGTTTATAGATAGTTTATAATCACTTATAACGGATACCTAAACTATAGTGTTACCACTATATCCCTGTTATCATTAAACAGCATTTTCTGCGTGGGATCATTATTGCAAATGGGTTATAATCTAGCTAAGTGGGATTTGTTAGATTTAAGGTGGGCGAAAGTACTGTAGATAAAGAGGCATACCGCACTCAAACTACTAGTATCTTTTCTTACCAAAATATTGTTAGTGGTAAACACAATACTTCCTTTTGGCAGTGCCTGTTGATTAATGCTTTGCCATGGGTATTACTTCAAAAAACCACCCTCACAAATGTACTTTACAAACAATAAGACACATTCAATCAGCTAGAGAGTATATATATATATATATATAAAAGCTTAATATACACTGCTTGTGCCATTCTACACTGAAGTGCCATCTTGTTTTCCTGATTATGTGGCATCCCAAGCAATGCACACAGTCAAAAAAATCATGAAAAACAATATCGGTTGTTGTAAGAGAACTGTTAAAACCCTGAAAAGCAGCCCTGATTTCAGTTCCACAGATGCCTGTACTGAATGTCAGATGAGGTAATTGGGTTTGTGCTTAGACAGGGTAAAGGCCAGCTTAAACTGGGATGAATTTTCACTGAAGCCAAATCTGAATTAATTAACATCAATGGATCTGAATTTCTGTTGTGAGAAGGCATTGACCTGAGCCTCTTCTAAAACATGGTTGTAATGTATAGTTTAACAAAAACACTTATAATAAATACCTTACATACAAGATTAAACATGGTTTCCTTTCAATTCGAAGACGACCACCAAAACATTACGTATGGGATATGCCTGCCTATTGGTAGGTATTTTCTGAGCTCTCTAGATTAGAGCTGCTGATAGGTCCCTTCCTGGGATGACGCCCTCGGTCCAGCCCTCGCTCCGGTGCACGCGCTACTCGGTGCAAGGTGCTCGGTGTGCTTCGCACGCACGGCGTTCTGTGAACATGGTGCGCATATCGTTTCCTGTGTATACGGTGCCAGGTAAACTCAGTGAAAGCGACACTCGCTGCATAAGGTGTGCACAGTGCATGGTGCACTCGGTGCGCTTAACGACTCAGTGCATACGGCGCGCAATACACACGGTATCCAACCATGACGAGTTTTTCGTGGTTCCATGCCTGCACATCCTGCAAGGCAAACATGCCGCATAATGATGGGTACTCTCTCTGCATGCGGTGCCTAGGGATCCAACATGCCACCAAGGCCATCGGGAACGAGGACTTTTGCGACATCTGCACAGACCACAGTCCATCCCACCATTCCCTGATTTTATGGAGGAGGTGCGCTCCTCTTAGGATTGACCAGCATCAACGCCAAGTGTGTTGAAGCAAGCCGTTTGGCTTGCTTAATTGGAGGGCGCGGAAAAGCTGGGCCTGGCAGGATTTCCCCCGGTTGACTCCACTATCGTGGCCTTGGTTAAGGCTCTGCTGGTGGGGGGATTGCCTAGGGACCCGGAGTGCAGGGTTAAGGAGACACATCTGAAGAGGGCCTACGCAGCGGAGGCGTACGTGACCAATCTGGCAAACACGGCGGGAATACTGACTGCGTATTTGGATGGCATGCTCACAGAGACCCTACTCCCAGAGCCAGTGGCTACTGAGCTTCGCCTCCTTTCAAGCACGCTGCTCCAGATCTCCGGTCTTCAAGGGCAAGCCCTAGGCCGGAGCCTGGCAAGCCTGGTGGTATATTTACAGTGGCTAGCTGGGCCTACGGTGCATACATTCTCCAGGTTCTACCGCTTGAATGTGGTAGATCCTTCTTTGCCTTCAATAGGCACAAGGGTCCTTGAGGTTGCACGCTCACTCCTCTAATCTAGGGTTAAGCGGTTCTGATGCATCCCTCGTAAGCTGCCGTTCTTTCTCCCTCGCAACGGTTCTGGTATACATTTCCCATATGTAATGTTTTAGTGGTTGTCTTCGAATTGAAAGGGAACGTTCGGTTACTCACCGTAACCCTGGTTCCCTGAAAGAGAAGACGACCACCAACCAGCAAAGTCGCCCTCACGGCTTCGATGCAAAAAGAGAAATGGCGTCCGTGGAATGACGGTTTTAATCCCTCGGTAGGCAGGTCCAAGGGCGTCATCCCAGGAAGGGGCCTATCGGCAGATCTGGTCTAGGGAGCCCAGAAAATACCTACCAATAGGCAGGCATATCCCATACGTAATGTTTTGGTGGTCATCTTCTCTTTCAGGGAGCCAGGGTTACAGTAAGTAACCTAACATTTTCATGTCCATATGCAAAAACATGTGCAATTGCGGACTGTGTTAGTGATTTTACGTCTTTAAACATAAACACCAAGACAGAAAAAAAAAACAACAGTACCCGAAGCATCCCTGCAGGTTTATTGAATGGTACAATATAATGCACTTCAGTGAGACAATCCATAAATAGACATATGGAGATATAGTTTAAAATCAATATTACTTTCAATATACATATTTCTCCCCCTACTAGTTTATAATGACATTAGTCCAAAACATTTCAGAAGGAAAAAAAGTACAGACAAATATGTGCAGGTTGACGTTTTGCAAAATCAATGGCTTAATTATTTCTGTGGGAATTTCTGCATGTGGGTAGAGTTATACTTATCATTTCCTAAACTCAATTAAATCAGGAGTAGTATATCAGCGTAGCCATCTACATTCCAATTAACCAGTAGTTTCATTTTCATTTTCCTCCTTCAAAGAACAGTTGGTGTCTCCATAGATTTACCAGGATGTGAAAGGCAAATCGGTTAGGTGACTGCACTGAGGGACCACAATTGGCAGCTGAAGGGGCTGAACTTAGCTTAACAGCCATTGCAAAGCAACGACCTGGGTTACAGCTAGCTCATGTGTTAGTGTAACTGAGACTGGCAGTGATCCTGACTCCTAGTCCCCAAGTGTGCCTGCTGTCTCTTTTAATAGACTAAACACATATGTCTCTTAACAGCTGGAAGGTGACTTCATAATTTGCTTGTCACAAATGACAGTTTTTAATGGGTTTAATAGATTATGACAATTAAAAAAAAATACTCCCTCCCTCTCTCTCTCTCTCTCTCTCTGGAAATCTATGGAAAATGAAGGTAAAAATGTAAGACCCAAAACAGGTATAGTATACTGTAGCAATTATTTAAATAAGGTTGCAGATAGTTTGCATTTCTTTGGTTTCCCCAGTCTCACCCCCCCCCCCCCCCCAAAAAAAAAACAGGTATTCACTTCTTAAGAAATGGCCATACCTTTTCTAACTTTGTTAGGTTTTCTCACAAACTCGTATGTTGAAAATGTCAAGGATGTTTCAGGATAACAGTACACATGATTTTACTACTTCAATGCAGTTGTACAGTAGAAAAGATTTCCCTTACTTTAAACAGCAGCCATGGGATCTTTTCAGGATCCCTGGCTGAACTTGGCCTTGCCCTCACTTTGTTGTAACTCTACACCCAGAAAGAGATGGCTGATATGGAAGAGGCTGAAGGTTCAATCTGCTGGGACCAGGATTCATTTCAAATCCATCAGTGTCACTTATTTCACTAAGTGGTGACATAATCACAATCCCAACATTCCACTGGGACTATTCTTGGGCTGTCTCTCATTTGCTGACTTTACTCCCAAAGAATGCCAAATCTAAGGCTAACTGAGAAAAAGGGGCTTTGAAGGACTGGTTGTAATTTACGAAAAGGGATCAGTTAACAAAATAAGCATAATGGCTAAAGCAATGCTTTTTTAAAAAAAATATATACATTTACATGTTCAAACATTTAGGTTTTTTTTTATCCCAGATAAACCATAATTTTAGATAACAAACACTGTCAGCAAAGACAAAGACGATGGCAAATGTTCAATAATTTAATAAAGCAATAAGGAGCAACTCAGTGCAACAATTAAACTGCTCTTTCGTGCAACCGTTTTTTAAAGAGATTTGCGCTAGGTTTTTTTGGTTAGGAACTTGCAGAAATACACAATTGCTTATTGAAGAAAGGGGAACTAGACTTTTTTTTAATGACAAATGTAGTGCTCATGAAAGGTTCTGAATTGAAGCCAATGGAAATGCTCATACTCTATTTATCAACAGAGAAGGTACAGCATAGGCAACAAAAGCATGACTGCTCAGACTACAGGGCTATAATCATTTTTGTTTATTTAGCAGATGCCTTTATCCAAGGCGACTTACAGAGACTAGGGTGTGTGAACTATGCATCAGCTGCAGAGTCACTTACAACTACATCTCACCCGAAAGACGGAGCACAAGGAGGTGAAGTGACTTGCTCAGGGTCACACAATGAGTCAGTGGCTGAGGTGAGATTTGAACCGGGGACCTCCTTGTTACAAGCCCTTTTCTTTAACCACTGGACCACACAGCCTCCTCCTATAATCATCATGCAAAGGGTCATGTAGAGAAGACAGAGTCTCTAGTGCTCTTAAAAGCTACAACTGATGATGTATTTTCAAGGCTGAGATCACTAGATTGCTGATATGCCCAAGACAGACCCCATTTATGAAAACCACTTCTGACCTTTGCTGAAATTTAACCTTGCAGCAAACAAATGACAAGTGCACAAATAAACTTAAAACACATTCAGAATGACTGTTTGAGTTTCATGATTTTTTGTTTTCTTTTATATATCATAGTGATTTGGGGTTCCATAACTACACATTTTTTCCTACACCAACACACATAAACTTAAGAAATTACTTTCTAAATGATTCTACATAATATACAGAGAATTATGAATCAGTCTTTTCACAAAATTATTTTTGATCAAGAGACTTCAAGATGCTAAAGCCAGCAAAGTGCCTTTGCTTGTAAAAAACCAGCTGAACCACAAACAAAACTGAAAAAGTGAGTGTCAAAACCATGGTTTCTCTGACATGTAGTTAATGTTGCAGCAGTGATTTTATTCTGCTAGTAAGATATTTTAGCTTAAAAAATTGTAAAATCAATATGGCATAGTATCAGAATATTCACTGATCTTTATTAATCAAGTGTAGAAACTCAGAACCTCCGAAAGTGGAAAGAGAATCTATAACTACTGCAATGAATATGTAAGTAAACTGTATTCAAGTACAACAGTATTAACATGCTTTGCTTTATAGATAATTCATCCTTTAAACATGTCATGTGCTACCAGAATTAATTAAACATATTGTTATTTAAGGGTATGCTTTCCAAGGTAAACTGAATTCCAGGTGGGGTGGGGGTGTGGGGTGTTTGGGGGGGGACCCTTCATTTTTTGGTATTTTTTAAGGAGTCAACATTACCTTTTGATGTGAAATTCACATGTTTTCTTTTTTGCCAAAAATTGTCCAATCCTTTGCACACTCTACCAATTAATAAAAGTGAAGACGACCACCAAAACATTACTTATTGGATATGCCTCCTATTGGTAGGTATTTACTGAGCTCTTTATATCAGAGCTGCCAATAGGCCCCTTCCTGGGGTGACATCCTTGATCCCGCTTACCGAGGGATTAAACAGTCAGCCCACGGAAGGCATGTTCTCTTTTTGCATTGAACCCGTGAGGGTGACCGATGCAACCTCTCTGGTTGGTGGTCGTCTTCTCTTTCAGGTAAACAGGGTTACGGTAAGTAACCTAACGTTCCCTTTCAATTCGAAGACGACCACCAAAACACTACATATGGGAAAGTATACCAGAACCGTTGCAAGGGAGAAGGAATGGCAGCATATGAGGGACACATCAGAACCGCATAACCAAAGGTTAGCGGTGCGAGCATGCAACCTCAAGGACCCTCATGCCTAATGAAGGCAAGGAAGGATCTATCACGTAAAGGCGATAGAACCTGGAGAAAGTATGCGCCGTAGCCCAGCTAGCTGCAGTACAGATATCGGACATCAAGGCCCCTCTGAAGAGGACTAAAGATGTAGCTAATCCTCTGGTAGAATGTGCGGCTACCCTCCCAGGTGGGGGCAATCAGGCACTATCATACGCAGTCGAGACTGTGTCCGCAATCCAGTGCGACAGTCGCTGCTTCGAGAGGGGCTGTCCTAGGGTCTATGCACACTGGGTTACTAGACACTGTGCGTACCGAGTATCGTGTTCACTGAGTGCCCTGAGTACCGTGCGCAACAAGTGCACCGCGTGCACCGAGTGCACTGAGCACTGAGGTATTAGACACCGTGCGCAGTGAGGCACTGTGTGCACCAACCAGCGCGTGCACTGAGCACCGTATGCACTAGACACCATGCATACTGAGTACCGTGCGCACTGAGCACCGTGTGTACATAAATGCAATGAGAACAGTTGAGATGAACTATAGAGTGAAATAGAAAAATAACACTTCACTGAAGCAAGCTTAACTGTTTCATTCCGATTCTTGGCTGAATATTGAGAAATGAGTTCTTGCTTTCACTGCTTCAAAAACATAACACTGTATATTACCATAAGCAACATTATCACTGGTTCCCCTAAATCACTGCACTCAAGATCTTGTTGTTTTTTAATTATTTACATTTTTTACACAACACTATGCCGATTTAGAAAGCGTAAACAACATTTTCCTGGTACCTTATCACTGCCATTTGCACGTTCATCATCTACCAGAGCCATTGGAACGAGGGCCAGCTGCTGCAAAGAAAGTAACAGTTTCAATCTTTAGGGTTGTATTTGAAAATTGGTTTTTGCTACAATAATGAGTTCCTAGCCTTTGGGTTGCAAAGGTAGAAACTTGACTACTGGCTTCTTTTCACCAGTCCTCTCAATCGAGCAATACTCGGTTGGACTGAGAACTGGAGATGGGCTATGAACCAAATGGGATGATTTTCCTATTAAAAAGCATGGAGTAAAACTCTCCAGAATCATAACTACAATTACATCTATTTTTTCAGGGTGAATACAGCACAGAACAACACATAGGTAGACTAATCAAAAGCAGACAAGTCTAAATGCATTGCTGAGCCAAATCCTTCAGATTCTGTTGAAATGTGACTGAGACTGACTTTTATTTATCCAAAAGCCTAAATATGGAGTTCAGATAACAAACATGAGTTGTTCTGAGAACACAAAACAACTTTTAGGCTGTGAAACTGTTTCAGGAATATACCCCCACTTAATTAATGACATCAGCTCAATTTGCTTCGATACGCAATTTGCAACATCATCCACAGTACCGGTACTAAAGAGATTATCAGTACTTGTAATCAATGTGGGTATGATCAATACCTACGTGCTGTACCCAGTGGTCAGGTGTAAATGGTGGGGACTGATTCAAAATGAAAATGTTACCTTTCAACAGAGTATAGAATTGTTTCTTAGAGGAAATATAAACTGTGAGAGACCTATCATGCGTTTCAATGTCAGAAGCTGAGAATGTAGTATAGCATATCTTGTCAAAATCATCTAACTATTTCCGCCAGCAAATGGAATGAGGTAGACCTGGAGTCTAAAATGATAAGGGTTTTGTTCACCACATGTTCAAGGGCTGTTTTGGTATTGTGTTTAACTTCTAGTCCTAAAGATGAAAGTGTGTCTGTGATGAGAATAAAACATCACAATTTTTCTTTAGCATTAGTATACCATTAAAAAAAAATAAAAAAAAATACATTTGTACTGCAAAAGTTAATGTAATATGTTAATAGAAACTACATTTGCCATTTATAGTGAAGCGAGGAAATTGACATTTTTTATTTCTTTTCAATTTACTCATTATAGTCATTACACTACCAAATTAGCCTATTCAAGGCACATCAAGGCGTATGAGGTGCTAATCTTTATGGGTTGTGAACAAGCACCCTGCCTAATAATCATTCTTATTAACCCCCACTCTCCCACCCTGTTCGAAGATTTTAGTTTTTATAGAATAACACATGAGGGAGGTCATTTTGAAAAGGCATGGAACATTTTTTAGAGGAATACTAAAAAACATCTTGAAACAAAACAGCTCTTTCTAGTAGTTGTGTCTTGCTTGTTTAACACCATTACAATTGTTTTATTCCTCTTAGAAAAACTGACTTTCCCTTTGCAGGGCCCTAGAATTTAACAATAAACATTTGCATTATACTAAAATAAATGAAAAACCCAGTAATAGTGGACAGATCTGAACAATAAACACCTAAAAACACCTACTTTGCCAATCCTATCATCACAGCTCATAACACGCACTTCATAAAAGTGGACCCAAGCATGCAGGGACAGATGCTTCAGGTCAAGGTTATAAACAGATTGAGGGTACCACAAAATGGTTTGAAGTCATTCAAATGATCTTCCTACTGTAAATCTCATCAAGGATTTACTAGCCTAAGCACTGATGATGTGCAACAGAACATGCTCTTGCAGGAATGGAAGAAATTATCCATCTGCAACCTATACACATCTGATTGTCAGTAAGGCAGGATGTGTGGCAACCATTCTGGAGGCAAGTCTGACCTGCTATAGCCCAATGGGCAGGGGTGGGGTGGCACTGAGCTGTGAACATAAGATGTGTTACAGAATGTAAGCAATTCTGCTAAATCAGCAATATTTAAAGCTGTTTAAAAACCCAAAAGGTTACAATGGATGTCATGGGAAAAAAATGCATTTCTTCAACAAACTGAAAATGTTCCATGCGAATGCAAGCTCTACTGTACATACAAAAATGCAAAAATGCAAGCAAAGCGGGCGTTAGATGTGATTGACATCCTTTTGTTTTCTTACCTTAGCCCTAGCCACATTCAGTCTGGTAGTGTTCCAGCTGTACAAAATAAACTGAAAGTAGCCCCTTTCAGAAGCAACGTGCAACCAGTTGCACAATAAACATAAAAAAAAAATTATAATTAAAAAATTAAAATAACTTCAGTTTGCTCAAAATTAGATTACTGATGAGTGATGTGTAACAGTATTTTGTGCTCGCCTAAAAAAAATGATTATAATAGTTTATTATATATATATATATATATATATATATATATATATATATATATATATATATATATATATATATAGCGGTTCTTTTGGTTATTTTGACAAAAGACAGTGGCTGAAAACCATGACTTTAAGATTTTGAGAAAAATGTTGGGACACTGGGACCTTTGATGGAAAACTGAGACTGTCCTGTCTAAACTGGGACGCTCGGTCACCCTAGTTAAAAGAAACTGGAACTCAGTTTAAACTAATGCTGCTACTGTGCCCGTACTGAAGTCCTGCACGGGTAAATGTCTTTATTTGCACATTTAAATATTTTATCCCTATGCTGCATCAATTCCTTGTTTTCCAAATAGTTACAAATAAAGTAATACTGAAATTAACAAGTACCAGTCGGTTAGAATTTAAAACCCTTGCATAAAAGCACTAAGGCAGCTCCAGGAGGTGTAATTTGTCATTATGCCTTTACGAGCATGATTATCTGATGTTAGTGACACCACTGCCGTGTCATAATGTTTAAATGTGTACCATATATAACTAAATATTTTCTTATCTCTTATCTATGAGATATATAGTATAGCTTATGTATGGTGTACACACTTGTAAATCAAGGCACATTGGCTTCCAAAACAGTTACTGTTGTCTGTCTAATTGTTAAGCATCTTTCTGTGGTAAGAGAGGCCTTTGTTTAATAGCTATATGGTTTTTGTACCAGATCCTTAGCTCTGGTCAGACCTATTTATATACAATTCAAAACAACTGTTGTAAATGGAAAATATGCACCAATGTAAGTAAGTACTGTAATAACAGACTGCTCTTATACAAATAGAGGTTCCTTTTTATTCTTCTTCTATGTACAAAATCGCAATCAACAATCAAATTCAACTTTCTACGCAGGTGTTTATGTAATCATTGATAAAAAAAAAAGCATTATAAGGGTTTTAGACTAGTCCGATTTTCAGGAAACCTAATACCCTCAGGCATTTTTGAGTAATGGTTGTCAGATAGTTTTTCCTAAAGGATTTGGTGGTGCTGAATCCCAATCTGCTGTCTGCCAAGCTGTATCTGTCAAGCAAACATAATGGCCACCAAAAACAGGACAAGAGCCAATTTTGTAAACTACTGTTATGGTAAAACATTTCAAACACTGTTTTCCCCATGATTTTGGGGTGCTGAATCCAAATTTCACGTCTGTTAAATCCTATGGCAAAGTTTTGACCTTCAAACTGCACCCAGACAAAATGGCCACCAATAAGGAAGAGCAGCACCATTATTCCAAGACGAAAATGCTATGTAATTTGTTGAAAGCTACTTTATTACACCATTAAGCCGTAATAAAGATGCAGTTATACAGTCTCCTCTATATTTTTTTTCATGCTGAATAAAAAATTATGGGAAGTTAAAAGTCAGCTAAAATAGAGTGAGATAATTTAAGACATTTAACTTGTGTTAAAAAGTACATAAGGACCTTTTTTATTTTATTGTGTTGCATGTTCCCATGTGTCGCTACAACTGTTTACGTGAGATGTGTGTATTGTTTTATTTTTATTTTTTACATTTTGACCACTTTTTAAAAACTTTTAAATTGCAATACCTGCCTCAAGATGGCTTTACATGTACCTGCATGGACCTCTCAGAACTACATTTCCCATCCTCCTCCTGCTCACATATGTAACTGAGATGGATTTACCAGTGAGCAGGAGGATGATGGGAAATGTAGTTCTGAGAGGTCCATGCGGATACATGGGAAGCCATCTTGAGGCAGGGAATGCAATTTAAAAGTGGTCAAAATGTAAACAGGAAACTAATTACCTGCAGATGGAAGACCCACTTCTTGTCCTCCACAACACATTATATTCCCGTTGAAGGGTGGATGAGGTGATCTCCTCAGCAGACGTCAGTGGCTGGCTTGTGTTGGGACCCCCATCTATAGATGCTGCAGGTCGGTGAGCAGATGATAATTTGTTTTTGCCGGACATCGTTTTGGGCATTCTTGTTCAATTCTTCGGGAGCCGGATGAAGAAGCAAAAAGTGTTCCTTTTGTTGTCTGCGATGGTGTCTCTTCTATGGTGGCTACAGATAACACAGAGCTAGCGCTGCTTATTCTTTTTCTCAATTCAGCATTGCTGAGCGTCCTGGCGTTAGCGCAAACAACTTCTTAAAGGGAATATTACTGGCTTGCGACTGGGCATCAGATTTCACCTCCACCTCCCACTCGGCAGTGATTGGCGTATTGCAAAGACGTTGCGTCGGATTCAGGCTCTAAATCTGATCAAAATCACTCTCTTGGGACAGATCCCCTCACTGCAGTGCTACTGCAATGACTTTCAGTGTTGCCCTTGTGCTTGTCCCTGTGTTATCAAAATCGGGCCCTGGGTGTTTTCTAATAATTAGCAATTGGTAATAAAAGACATTTAAGTAGAGTGAGTTGCACAAACTAAAACTATATCAAGAGAAGAAATGGAAATGTATGTCCTTTTAAAACCAAGACACAGCTTCTACTGTCTTTTTGAGTCTTTAATAGCATTTTTATAAGCTTTGTTGCAGGGGCTCAGAAAATACATAACTTTTATATAACTTTTATGAACACATAAATGTTTGTTGTTAACTGTGCTTGCCAAGAGTATATGCCTTTTTCAAAGAATCAACTGCTCATGCTCAGCTTTTAGGGGTACAGTACAGTACAATAAAACATGTCATTTGACCAAGGCAACACAGACAACACGATCTGAAGGTCTTCTAGACTAATGTCTAGAAGGGATATATATCTGATCTGGGGAATGTACACAGGTCACCACTATGCCTTTTACTGAAGTCAAATTAACATCAACAACCACAACCATTCTGTGATGAATAAGAATCACTTCTGTAACTAAACAAAACTAGGAAACTGTTTTCTATGAATTCTCAAGTGGTTAAAGCAATGACTTTTCATGATGTATCATTCTTTCATACACAGAATTGCATATTTTTGTATCACTTGCCAACACTTAACAAGATTTTCCCCAAAATACTGAGAACACCACAGCTTTTTTGAACAGGCCATCTAGCAGAAGTCATCAGCGGCTGACTCTTTGAACTTGTGCACATGCTCAGTAAACTGATTAGACACAATGAGTGCTGGTTATAAAATAGAGCTGTACATTTTTAATATGAAGAGAGGGATTTTATTTTTAATAAACAAGTGTGATCTGGTTAAATGCTGCAGATATTTTTGAAAATCTGGAGAGTAAAGCTTATAACGTGAAAAGGTGTAAAGGATGCAGATAAGCTAGTAAGTATTATATGAATAAATGCTATGCTTATAGATTTATACAAAACCCAATATCTGCAATGACAGTTGATTCCTTATTGTTAGGGCATACATATAAGCTTCAACCCTTGCTCTTTAAGAACTTTACCGTTGTCACCCTTAAAGGTTAAACAAGCCTAAATGTTAAAAGAAGAAATGGTCACAAAATTGAATTTATAATTAGTTATACAACTGATAATATGCATGATTGTTTAAGCCCATTAATAAGTGAGAAGGTGACATGGGGCCTAACCAGTTATGTACTTGTAGAAAAAAGTTTAGATCTTTTTATGAAAGTGATATACAAGCTGCTGATGTTACAGATCTACCAAGACACAACTAAGGAGCATGAGGAAGCATATAAATGAACCTCTTTAGTTATTCATTTAAAGCTTTTTGACATCAACGTTTGGCTTTCTCTTTATACATTTAGCATGGTGGTAAATTATTTGAGAATAAGTTCCTTAGCTTCATCAGAACATGAAGTACAGTATTTGGGTACCACACAGTAAATGTCACTATATGTTTATTATAGGCATCCTCAGTTGGATAACCAATGTATGTCTTCCTGCATGTAATATGTTGTCAACCTATACGTTGATCTACAGAACATTCTATTTAGAATTTAACAGTAAACTGTGTTAAACTCAAGAGACACACCAATATGCAGAGGCACAAGAATGATACATGTATTAAAAAAGGAAGCGCCTCTATTTTTAGCAAATCAGATAAGTGGCATAAAGAGGTTAATTTAATGCTTGACAGAAGATTAACACATCGGTATTATTTTGTGGTAGTTGCATTGCAAAACTCACATTATACATGTATAAAATTGTAGATACACAAATGCTTATCTGCCAACTTTCTTCATCCAAACAAATTAAGAAAAATAACAAAATTACATTTACAGTTCCTAAACGCTAATATATAATAATTGTCAGGGTTGTATCTTTATTTTAAATCCCATCAGTAATGAAAGTGTAATTAGAAATCAGTTATTAATGATATATTATTTGAACCTAACAGAACGTTGGACACTGTCTTAGCCAATCAAGATGCAGCACTTCTTACATAAATGTACATTTTCAAAATAATGTAAGTATGCATATTTCACTCCACTTTATTTTGGTATAAGATTTACCAAACAAATTGTAATAATGGTTGTCATAATAAATAATAAAAAAAAAAACAGTCTGTTTCCTAAAAGGGAAAAGTTAATCTTTCTTTTTTGTAAAAATGAACAAGGTCTGCAAAGAGTTAAGTTGTTAGAATGCTTTAGCTGAAGTTTTAATTTTGCAGAATTTAGTTTGAGCCTAATGCAAAAGCCCTTACCACAATCAATATCTTAAACTATTATCACTCCTCTTCATCTGCAATGATCTTTATCTATATATTCCATTAACAAAACCACTTTGTTTTTTTTCTCATGTATCTGCAAATTTTTTTTTTTTTTTTTTTTTTAAACAGTGTGCATTTTATTGTGGAGACTAGCAAAACGTAAAAATATTAAAATGGCAACCTAACATTATTGCATTAAATTAATAACACATGTGATTGATATAAATTATAAGATGTATGAATTTGGATTTATTTATTTATTTTTGTCAAATTTTAGTTATAAAAATAAAAAATGTAGACTCTATAAATCTGAAAGTTACCGTGTCTTTTTGCAGTTAGCTACCACAGGACTAACAAGGGCCCTGTATTCATTCACACATCGACTGTATTATCCTTCTGATATGATAACAGTATATTTCAAAATAGTAGCCTACATTTTTTATATTCCCTTGCATGACAAAGTACAGTAGTCTGATATAAAAATAGAAAGTAGAATGTATTTATAATGACTTATCTTATCAGATGTCTTCGACTTTTACAAAAAAAAACGATGCAACAAAGACGGAAGCCTCATTGTGACGTGTTATACAGTACACTTACAACAGTTCTTAATCTAAATCCAAATTGTTGATTGGTGTACATCGTAATCTATCCACAAAATCACAAGGCAACAATACAGTGTAAGTATTGTGAATTACAAATGTTAACACTTTCAATATGACATGAAGACATTGAACTTTATTCAATTATAATAATTAAACTTTCAAATTGAAAATAAATTAATTTGCCATGAAAAAGTGGAGATATTGAAAGATAAGAACTAGCAATTCAATGTTGCTTTGAACCTGTTTTAAAAGGGGTGAATTAGTAATACACAGTATCCCTCATGAGTGAGATACATATGGCAACATACTGCATATAAGATGTACTGTTTAGAAATGGATGGTTAATTAAAATGGATGGTTTCGTGTGGAAAAAAAAAATCTACTAATTTGGAAAAAAAAAACACTTTTAATGCATCAGAGAATTATAAAGATGTACATTTATATACATTTTAGCAGCCTTTTCCATCAGTCATTTAAAAATCAAATAAATACAGACCAAACATACATATGTTTGTTTCCAGTGATAAAGTGTATGAAATTTAACCTGACAATAATACATGTATTAGATGTGTGTTACGAAATAATTCTAGTATATCCTTGAAGTGTTCTTTCATCCTTGCACCACTTGATTCAAGCTTACATATTTTTTGATGAGTGAGCAAGCAAACATAACCCTTGCATTTTTACAGTCAAAGATGTGATCTTATTCAGCTACCTAATATCTATATCTATATATATATATATATATATATATATATATATATATATATAAATCTTGGAAAGCAGGATATAAAAATAAAGCTGTTTATATCAGTAATTTGTCTTTTTTTTTTTTTAATCCTGATATTTGTTTTTCTTTAGTGACCACAGAACCACAATCTGTGTAGGGCATTTGTGGACAGTTCTCAGGTGGAACAAAGTTAAAGACAGCGCTAATACCAAAACCACTGGTAGGTTTTTATGAGTGTGTCTTTTTAACTCTGCTTTCCATCTTCATTCTACCGAAGAGCGGCTGTGGCTTACTCTAGGATTTGTTGAACATAGGTTTTGTTGTTCTCAGTGTGTCACATTATTTTAAAATTAGGTTACTGAAGAAACAAAAGTGTAACAGGCTCCTTTTAAATCTGAATATTTAAAACCTAAACTGAATTAATGGTCGTAGCATAGTTTGTTATTATAGTTTGGTTATATATAATTATATATATATATATATATATATATATATATATATATATATATATATATATATAAACATTGATACAATCATACACTGCATACATACATACATACATATGGACTTTTTTATCCATATTTTTATTTTTTTGTTATGATTTTCTTCCAATTAAAACTGATACATGAGATGGGGGACTTGCTAAATGTCTTTCTTTATTTTTTTCCATCAGAATGAAATACTGGACAAAAGTGACTGTAGCTAATAAAATAATTCCATAAACGATACCTGTTGTGGCCTTCCATTTGTTACATAGGCCTCAAATGTGGAGTTTTGAAAGAAACACGTTATAGTAAAAACATGTCTATTTTAAAACATTATATATTGTACTACACTTGGTTAAAGCAATCTGTTTGCAAGCCGTGCTTTCATTTAGTGTTGCACTTGCTGTGACATATCAACTGGAGCACAACATTGTCCACTCGCCTTCACTGGCTTCTGTCCTTTAATAAACCAATTAGCTGCGTCCCCTATTGACTAACATGCTTTCAGCCAGTAACACACTTTGACCCAGAAGACACTGCTGTGGTAAAGTGACCCAGGAAGTGCATGTGTAAAAGATGACCTGAAAAACAGCACAGAAACTGAGAACTTAGTAGCAGAAAAATAGTACCAGTTATAATACTTCAAATGAAAATACATGTTTGCTGTAACATGTTTTTTTAAAAAAAAATAAAAATAAACTACATATTTGAGACTAATGTAGCTAATAGAAGTTCAAAATAGGTAAGATTCATGGAATTGTATTGTTAGCTAATTTAATATGCTAATTTATTATATATAAGTGTTGACGAATTTATAGAAAATGTTCCAAACATGTATAGATGCATTTCAAGAACAATATTATTAATTACTTATTTTATTTGGTTTGAACACAACATGTATTCTTTTAGTTTGTTTGACATCTACATAATCCCCCAAAATGTCATAATGCAGGGATGGAAATATGACTGCTATTGCATAGCAGCTTCACCCATTCCAGGTTGTAATATGTGCTTGATTAGCCCCAGTGTGTAGGTAACACGCTCAGGTGTGTCCTACTCAACTCACAGTAAAACCATGGATGGATCAAACTGCTATGCAATGGGTGTCTAATTTTCCATCCCTGTAATGATGAAAGGTCACAATTTCTACGATGGCCCTAAAGTGCAAAACACAAGCAAATAAAAATGCAAACTAATTCTGCCCTGAAGTGCAAACAAAACGGAACACTCAAGTGGCCGGGTGCTACATAGTGCTAATGCTTAGTTCATAAAGGTGTCTGCTAAATAAACAAATAATAATAATTAAAAAACACATACCAACGACTGTGCAAAGACAAAGCACTTTGCTGTCCAGGATCACAGTAATTTAGCACTCGCCCACTGAATGTTCCATTTCCATTTTCAAAGTTATTTCCATTTTGAACTTCAGGACCGAATTTGTTTGCATGTCGTAACTTTTTTCAGGACCACTGTAGATTTCATCCAATGAACTTTTACAAATTAGTGTGACTAATTCAGGAAGTTGGAAGTTGTGTAAGTCAAATGACAAGGGATAAAAAGGTTTTATCTGTTTGTCAAGTTCCTCATACAGTTATTAAGGGGAGTTAGTATGAATCTGCAAATCCACTACCACCGCAGCACGTACAACTGCTAATATATCATAAACCTCAGCTTGAAAATTCATATTTTCAGTGTTTTGGAAACGCCTCAGTCAAAATCTAACAGCACCTTTCACTTTACTTTACTGACAAAATATGGCTGTCATTTTTGGGTCATATGACTTTTTGGTTTCTGGATGTACGATATAGGCTTTGAGATATTGGCTTCATACTCGCTACACAATTGTATTCTGTGATTTTCTTTTTCATGTTCGAGCGTGGATTTAATACAAGAAACATTTATCAGTGTGCGTCAAAGCATCTTTGAGGTAGAGGGGGTTGGTTTCAAAAAACATTTGCGGTACATAATTCATAGTTGCAGAGTTATATAAACCCTGCATGCTAAATGTATAGGTGACCATGCCATTGACTGACTTACTGTGGCTGCACAGCTACAGGAATCCAGCCGACCAAAACATATAATTTAATTATAACAAAGTATTACAGTTTATTATATTAAAGGCACAACGACGACAAAAAAGTGCATTCTGCTGCCAGTCTATGTCTTTTCCACACATGTTCTAAATAAAATGGTAAGTGTCGCAGCATGGCCCAGTTAGATGGTTGGAAATGTTGGGGATGGTATGACAGAGGAGTACAGAGGGAAAGGCTTCTCTGTGTAATGACAGCAGAAGACCAAGATTGTTGAGGTCTTTGGGATTTAGTTCCGATTTTGAAAAATAACCAGTGCAAAGATTTTAATAATTTCAAACTGCAAGCAGAAGTTTAGAAACAATATTTTTGTGCACATGAGAAAATTCAGGATACTACTCTGACTTACACCTAACACTCAACACTCAATTGTAAATTCAAGCTAAAATGTATTGCCAAGCTTTCCTCTAGTTTGCAATGTATTCTTCTATTCTGTAAGTGGAAAATATATATATATTAATTTTACAAAATGAGCTATCGTGAGAGTTATAATTCTTTGTTGTTGGGTTTCTGTGGTAAAATTAAGAAGTGATTTATCCTTTTCTTTTATAAACAGTAATAAATTACAGGCAAGACTAAATGCTCTGGCCTGGAGTGAAGTAGACAAGCATTGCATTTAAACAGGTTAAAAATGCTTTTCGCAATATGTTGCTCATCATAAAAAATACAAATATGTTATTTTTAAAAACATAATAGTGAAATATGGAGTTAAAATAAATATATAACATTATTTGCAATACTACATTTTCTCACTCAATACATGTTCTGTAACTGTTGCTAAAATGTAATAGTATACATTATGTATGTCTTTCTTCCAATTTCCCCTTGTGAAAAAGTTCAGTTTTTTGTGGTTGATAAAAGTAATTGCACCTTTATTTGCCACAAGTGGTAATATTTCATTTTGTTCATAACAGTTCTACCAAACACAGCTGTACTAAGTAATACAATCTTAGCTGGGCAAAAGAATGCACACAGAAACTACAAACAAACAAACAAGGCTTCAGAGCACAACAGAAGGCATAAAAACACTCCATGTCAAATGTTAAGGACTGAAGATCATTTTCACAATAAAATGAAAGCTAAAAGTAAAAAAAAAAAAAATACACAGTATATTCTTTTGCATCAGTCATTTTGACCTGGTTGAGTTCTTAAGGGTTAAGGGCCGTATCAGTAAATATGTACTGAACACGCATCTTCAATCATATAATTAATTGTTCTAGTAAATTAGTTAATACATGTACCTGGAAAATTCCAATTTCACAATGGTTTTGTCTTGTTCATTCAGAAAAAAAACTAGGTTTCCCAGAACTCAATACAAACAGAAGACTCTGAATTTTAGTACGGCGATAAAAATTATTCAGATGTTTCTTCTCTACATTTCAACAGTAACTTCCTAAATATATTATTTAATCAGTCTCTTATTGCATTTGCTATAAAAAACATATATGTATTGAATGTAAAATCATGGTATACTTTATAATCATGGTATAATCATGGAGTCTTTTCACATGCTTGGGTCAGACAATGTTTGGTGAATATCTGTAAACACCAAACTATAGTTTTTATAAAGTCCAGGATTCATTCAGTAAAACATTTATAAGTGCTGTCTCATGTTGTGGAATTTACTGTCAAAATTGCCTAACAGTGAATAAAACAAGATCTTGAATAACTGAAAAATGAAATGCTGAAGGAGCAATGCTGCTGAAGAATGAAATACTGCACCAACATAAACAATATCATTAATAACATTTAAAAGTACTGTGAATAAGAAATGTTCAAATTTAGAAACGTTATTTTTAGTGTGCCTCTATAATACCTTTACATAATACTTTCAAATTAAGATGTAAATAAAAGCCCCTTCTAGCTGTCAAGGCTACGAGGAAGTTTTTGCAAAAATACCAAGATTCTGAGCAAATAAAAATATTCTCCTTATGTATTTTTTGTTTTTACCAAAAGAAAACATAATACTGGTCAACAAGTGTGTCTGTAACAACATAGCCAAAAAAAGAGAAATGGTATGTTCAAGCTCCACACTGGAACATTATATAGAAAGTCACAGATTTACAACAAGCTATCATTTCAGTTATAGTAATACTAAGCATAATTCATACAATAATTCATTCCTGCACTTTATTGAACACTTTAGCGCTGGTAAAGTGTACAAGGAAAAAAAAAAAAAAAAAAAAAACTCCTGAGTGGATAACTGCCAAAACCTTGTCGAGGATATACTGATATGGAATCTATAGAAGTGGGGTAGTCAAATCAACTGTATAGTATATAGTTATTATCATTTTTTATGTATTAATATTTTTTGTATTATACTGTACAGTTAACTGTGTTACACCAGAATTACCACAATTAAAAAGAGCATGGCAAAAATCTTGGTATCTGAAGTAGAATGTGTTAGAGTTAACACCTCAACCACAAACATATTGGTCATACAAAGTGGACTATTATTCACATTAACACTGGTCAGCCTACAAATAAATGAACTTTTACATGTTTACATTTTTAATGAGTGGAAAAAACAACTCTTTCATAAATTACTATACAAATTGCCATTGAGATGATTGTGTAATCTGCAGCTGGCAATGAGGTATAATGGCATACTACTTCATTTTAGCAATATGAAATTATCTTACCCGTAAAAGTCACTCAAATTATTAGCATTATGCTACAGCCTGTGTAATGGAAAAATTCAGATCCTTCCTGTTACTTGTTACCTCTATGACTAACAAGTTATTAAAAACACTATCAGCAGAAAAGACACACTCGCTTAAAAAGGTGGGAACTTTAATAGAAAGTACAAAAACCTGTTTAGAACAAATTACACATGCCCAGAGTTGTAGCAGACAAAGTGCTATGTTTTAGAAGTGTACTGGTATATTTAGGTTGGACAAAGTACAATGCATACATGCTAAAACTCTGCATTCAGCTAAGAGATCTGGTCATTCTACAAGCGCTGAAATGTTGACGTCAATTGTAAATTGGATTAAAAGTACTAAACATTTAACATAATACTACAGAAAAAAAGCTGTTTTGTAAATGTACTTTACAAATTACAGTTCCGTTATATCTTAAAAATCAACTCTTTTACAATTCAATGTTACTTAATGTTACGGAGGAAAGAGGACCATGCACTGGGTCTGGTCATGTACACATTCTACAGTAATGCCTCTGTGCAGTTGAGTGTTAAAACAAGTTCCACATTTACTGTATATAAATGTTTCAACCTGTCTGCTCGTCACAATTTCCTACACTTACACCCCAGACAGTTTGAGTTTTAGGTACTTATGAAATTGAATTTGGATTTGTATCTGTTGTGTTTTACACAAAATGTAGATTAAAAAAAAACTAATAATAAATATATATATATAAACATTATATATATAAAGGTTTTCACTGAAACACGATTTAGCAGGAAAGCAAAAGGTCAAAAGGTAGCTGTGAAAATATGGCATCCATAGGCTTTGTGATCTGCTATACGGGTTAAATAGGTCAACATTCACTTCCTGCTTGTAGACACGCACAAAATAAATCTGACATTAACAATTAAAATTGCTGGAAAATAAGATTCCCAGGCTTCCAGGGTTGTGCAATCTGAAACTAAATCTTAGACCATAAGCACTATTAAATATATTATTCATAAAAACGTCCTTTCATCCTTTAATAAGCCAAAGAACACATGTCAGCAATAACACTGTATAATCTATACAATCCAGCATGATTCTATTGTAATTAAAAAATCTGTCTTTATATGTTAGAATTTTGTACTCTGAAACATGTTTAAAGTTTAGACACACTGATAGTTATAATAAAATAATACACAATAGCTCTTTGAACAGATTATTGAGAAATATTTTACAAATGATGCCATATAAAAATTGAAATGTAAATGTAATAGTTTCCAGGTCTTACCTTTGATTTTTTTTTTTAATTATATGAATACCAGGCTTTCGTTCTTAAGTCCTCATTTAAAATATCTATAGCAAATAAGACAACCAGTTTCTCAACAATGCAGGGTTGGCATTAACTGTAGATAAGGTGTTATATCCTGAGCTTTAACAAAGCAGTATCTGCATTTTGATTTTCACAACCTCCCTTGCATCTTAATCTGATATACTGTAGGTCAAGCATATTTAGGGCAATACAAAGTCTAAGAATGTAAATAACAGCAAAGCACATCCACATATTTAAAAGTTTAAAATAATTTTATTAAAAAAAAAAAAAAGGTTTATTCATACTGTATATGGGGGTGTGATTTCTGAAATTAGGTACTACAAGGAAAACACTGCATAACATTTTTAGAAGAGTCTGCAGAAGGGGCCCTGTAATTAATCACCAGAAATATCATTTTGCAAAGGAAACCAGAAGGTTTTCAAAAGCTTTCCGAGGGTGTTACTAGATGATCACAAAGCAGATCAAAAGAATTTCTAGATTTTTATTTTAAGGTTAAAGCCTCAAAATGAGTTACTTACATGAACTTGACAGCCTATCATGCGAAGCATTTAGAAACCTATTCTAAGAATCAAAATATTTGAACCAAGCCCTTTAGATTCATAATGAAACAGTCATATTAAAAAATTCTAAGAAGGTGTTACCCATTTTCTCTTTTTATTTGACAAATGACTTCTCAGGACTCTCTCTGTCTCTGTCAAGAATTTTCTGTTTTCGATGAAAAACAACAACAAAAAAAAGATCACTGATGCCTAAGAATTACACCTACAGGATTACAATGAAAATACCCAGGTGCAAACTGAAGCATGTAACTGACATTTTCCAGTGCTTTTAGTAAAAGCATTCAAAAATAATATTTTCTGTGGTTTAAATCTTAAACGCTTATTAGAAAAAGCTTGTGAGTCTAGGATGGTATGTACCAATACATTAACAGGTTTTACTTAATATTTTTTTTGGTGGTTGTTGTTATTTTGGCTTGCTTGTAATATTACAGCGATTCCTTCAACTGGTATTTACAGTTAAAACAAATGTTTCTCCCTGTTTTAAAATTTTTAAAAAAACTGAGAAATAAAAAAGGCAAAATTCTTCCTGTAACAAATGTTTAAATTAAAGATTCTATATTCAATAAGAACCTGTGCATTATTAGCCTGTGTTTTTATTTATTTATTTTTTTGTTTTGTTTTTTGCTAGACAAAGTTTGTTTTATAGCAGTAAAGCTGCAGATAATACTTCTACCCCCAAGCTAAGATCTATAGGCCTATTTACTGTAATGCTCGAGCAATTACAAAAAATCTACTTGAAAATGGTAATCACATAACTTGATATTGCTTGCATAGACAGCATAAGTATCATGACTATGAATGTATCCTAATGGTAAAAACACTATTTTATTTATTTTCCAAATAAAGACTACAGTAAATGGATCCCTCTAAAAATAACATTGTGTTTACTTCAGGGGTCGTCCGTCAGCCCCTTCCTTTGTGATAACCTTTCTGCCTAGGTGGTAGTACATGTAAAGCTGGAACAATCTGTACATCTATATTACTTCAATCTTAAAGTTTCCATTTCTCAAGGTGAACCAGCCAGTCCCCTTGGGTCTGTATAATGTGTTAGTATGCAATACCAGCAAATGTCATGTTTTTCTGGTTTGCAGTAAATACATTGTTTAATATCAGGTCTCTACAAATATGGTACCCTAAAAACCATTACACCTTAAAGACAGCTTCACAAAAAACTGTCCTACACAGAACAATACAGCAGATAAAGAATATTCACACCAGAACCCCTACTTTACAAGTTTATAAATATTATCTAAAGAATGATTTATTATAGTTAACATGTGTGAGAGAAAATTAAGAAAGAGGAAAAGTCATCTAAACCAAACCCCAGGAAGTGAGTTTGGTGAAGATTTTTTTTTTTTTGTTTGTGTTTTTTTCTGAACAGGAAGTGACAGTGGTTAAAATGTTTTTACTGCGCTTGTAAAATTACCTAATTCTTCTGTTTTGTTTTTCATGACTTAATAGTCTTTAATTTTAGGAAAACTTTGAATTCTTAATGCTAACAGCTGCACTTTAACTTTTCATGAGCTACATAGCCATAAAAGCTATTTTTTGTGTTAAATTGCACAACTAAGCACATTTACAAAGAGCAACAGGCTAACATGTTAATATTCATATTCACTGACCTGATTTGTAATTAAGAGTAATCATTGAGGGTCATAAGTAGCCTATACCACAATGTTACCAGAATGTTTTAGTTTAGAAAACCTTGTTGCTAAACAAAAAACAAACATCAAACTGTGGTGTAAGAAAATGACTTTGTTTCCAACACTTAAAATGTGAATAGAAATGTATATCTCAAAAATGTTATAAACATATATGGTTCTTCACTTGAATGCTTCAAATTATTTTCATTTATAAAAAGAATATATGCAGGCAGTATATTAAACTGGGCATGTCAGTATTTCAAAAACACATTTGTTTTGAGAGCAATATCAGTTCCAAACTTAAAAAAAAAAAAAAACATTAGTATCAATGTAAAAGATGTACTAGAGAGCATAATATAATCATCTATTTTTGTAAATGTTATACAATGATAATATTAAAGTATGTATTATAATGTACTTATAGCGTTAATGCTTTAAAAGGGATTTCCAATAAACAGATGACTTTAGGGTAAAATAAAAGAATAAACTATTTATATTAAATTTTCCTGAAGCTCTTTTTCTTGAATTGTGTATTCATACAGTATTTTCAGTCTTCTCTGTCAGTCAGTGTTTTGGTGTCTACAATTATTATTATTATTTATTTCTTAGCTGACACCCTTATCCAGGGCGACTTACAATTGTTACAGAATATCACATTATTTTTTACATACAATTACCCGTTTATATAGTTGGGTTTTTACTGGAGCAGTCTAGTTAAAGTACCTTGCTCAAGGGTACAGCAGCAGCGTCCCCCACCTGGGATTGAACCCACAACCCTCTGGTCAAGAGTCCAGGGCCCTAACCATTACTCCACACTTGTCCAGGATACAATGGATTCCACTGCCTCTTCGACAGTCAAGCATTTCTCTCTGGTCTTCAAGCACTCCAATCCCACCTGAGACTAGTTATTATGTTTGATACTTTTCTACCATTAAAATGTCAACAACATTTGCTTTTATGTTTCATAGTAGTTCCTGAGTGCAAGATACATTTTTGTGAATTTAATAGGTCATGTGTGGGGTGTCTCTTATTCTAAGACATCATTTCACAGTTTTAGCAGCCAGAAGCCAAACTGCACAAGATGACATCTCATACAATAAGACACACTCAACACACATTATGTGAACTTAAATTGCTTTTAATTTCTTCTTCACAGGAGTAAAGCACCCTTCCTGAGATCCTGATGCCCTACCCTCACTAGCACTGTTACTCTTACAGACAGAGCCTCCACTCTACTGCAGCCCTCAATATTCTCATGCTTCTGTGACTCTATCACATGTAAAGTGTTACAGAACCTCCTGCATTGTTTAGAAACACATTACTTTACCTTTGATCTATCCCATGTTGTCCATATTGCAGCACTGTTAAAGGAGGGACTGTGATCTGGATACACTGCGATCCTTAGAAGACTTTTTTTGTGTCCTGGCCAATGCTCCCGAGTAAAGGTGTAGAAGTTTGTGTGTTGCCCATTTGATGTATGACCCATGAAACCATGATGTGTAACTAAAAACATGAAAGTCGGCAATGTGCTTAAAATACAACATTGTGATACGGACAAAACGGAACACAGCAAAAGTAACATATAGTAATGCTTTTCTTGAAAACTTTGCAGAGTGTTCTCTAGCACTTAGTAGTAGTACACACATGTTCGACTTCTATTAAATGCTTCTTTTTTCTTACCTTGTTTAAATCTTGTTTCTGTTGGGGACAGACCAAATTACATTTTAACCGAACAAGGTCATGTGAAATCTTTGGTTAGGTACACTGTTTTTTCCACTCATTAATTAATGGCAAACCATTGTTTCTGCAAATGTGTCACATTTTTTGGTACTGATGTGTGGCTTCCTGAAAACTGCCCACCGATTCAGAATTAAATTCAGTTGTACCACTTTCCCATAACTGCTGGAGGCCTAGGGCATTGTGAGACCTCGAGTCTCCTTGTTCTTGCAATGTGCTTTCAGTCAGTGGTTACAGATTCGCTTTGGGCTGCCCAGGTTAAAACTGAACTGTGGTAACACTAAGTTTCCTCTATGTCTGTATTTTTTTTCACTACAGTTTACTTTTATCATGTGAACATTTTAGTTTCAAAGGCTACTGGAAGATAAAATGTAACAATTACTAATACAGCTCTAGTTCAATAACCACTGATATCTATCAATAACAAACAACAGCTCATTGTAAATGGCTTCTTTTTAACAACAGCTATATGTATACCCAAATAGCCCCTAAATAAAGTTGGGGCACGCATCAAGTGACAACGTACAATGATAGTTTTTTATGACAGTAACCTGATTCTAAAAATCAGTTCCCTGGCATACAACACAAATTATAACTTAGAATGATAATTTGAGCAAACTTTGTTTACTTATAATAAAGATTTGATAGAACAAAGAGAGATAATGCTTATTTAATCTAAATTAAAGTCTCTTTTTTGGGTTCTATGAAAAACAAAAATTGTGTACTGCAGTTCAGCTACCAAAGGTATTGATGGCATGGAAGTGAAATGTGGTGTGTAGCACCGGTTAGGATATATATTTCTGACTGTTCTGCCATGAATACTTACTGTATGCTACTGGCAAACCATAAGTTTTTGATAATAACCTAATCACTCCCTGCTGGTACAGAATATATGTATGCAATAAGGCCCGACAGGGTGTCCGTATACGACAAATATACAGATGCCTCGGGGCACTGTGTGGCACAAGACGGAGTCGAGTGCCGTCAACCTCCGAGAAGTCTGTATATTCGTCATATACAGACACCCTGAAGGGCCTTATTGCATTTATAATCCAGGTCAAACAGTGGATTTGAAGAAAAAAAAAGCATAAATCATGTTTAGGGCAAAAAAGTACTTGTTTTTATTAAATATCCTTATGCCAATAAAGTATTCCCATTTATAACATTGAACTACACACTGAGTTAAATTAATGTTATTGGAACATGAAAAAGAAAGTACATCTGTATTTTTGATATTCTACTCACTCACCCCGTCTCACCTCCGAGAGGGCGGTATCTTCCTGAGACAAGGGCAACCCTGCAGTTTTCATTTTCTCTGTCAAAATTCCTGTTGCCCCGCGGGGCTCTGTCTCGAAGGTTACCGTGCCGATCTCCCAAAGCGTAGGCATTCCTTGTTAGTTGGGTGACTTTAGTCTTCTCAAATGTATCCTCAATCCTTCTCTTAATTTTTTCCCCTGGGGAAAGTAAAGCTTGCTTCCCAGCCTTGGAGGTCGATCGGTTCAGTCTCACCTCCCCGAGTACGGCTCTCCGCGAGCCAAGGGAAAAGGATGTTATATTTCTAGTCACAAGCACACAGTTCCTATTTCCAAGTCCCTTGCTCAAGTTCTGTGAATTAGTGTAGTGCTGGGGTGTCGCAAGTAAGCACCGATCCCCCACTTCTCTAGGGCAGGGAGAGCACTGCTTCTGTAATTCACGAGTAGAATATTGAACTGTTTTGCTCCTATTAATATATGGAGATATACATGTGCATAACCCATACAAATAAGCAAAGAATACAGAATAAGAAACCCTTGAGAGATAAATAAGTTTGAATATAGCATGCCTGGTCTGGAACAACAGGTGTGAATAATGTAGAGAGGTGAAGGGAACCTGTATTAATGATGTGCTGAGGTGTCAGCATTTTATAATTAGATGTAATAATTAGAACAGTTCTTATTTTTAGATCCATATACAAGAAATAATGTAGGTAAAATAAGCTAAACTTACACATCTTTTTTTGCAGACAGATGCACTTCTGTTTCAAAACCTCAATCTCATTCGCTCTTAAGCGGCTGCAATAGGACAGTGAGACGAGCTGATTCTAAATATAGCAATAAACCACTGGTCACACCTGATTTTTCCAAAAATGTTATGCGATGGTGAATAGTAACTTTATATAGTGATGTGTCTATGTATATTGTCTAATTAATTGTTTAATGATTGGATTACTTGCTATTGATTATACTCCAAAGCTGTTTTCCAATTAGATAGCAATTGTTGTATAGCTACACCTGATGAAGACATGCTGTGTGTCGAAACGCGTCATGTATTTGATTTGTTTTGTTCCAATTAAAATGTTTTCAAGTAAATAAAATGGAAGATTCTACTACACAACATCAGCTGTCATATCTTAAAGAATATAGAACAGTTTTTTGAGTTTGCGACCAGTCACGTCTCCACAAATATCAACAATCAAGTGAGGTATGCATGGTCAGTTTACTATTGCTAAGAACTTGTAGAGACATTCTTATATATATTTGCTATCTTCCAGTTCATTTAATTGTTCTTCATCCAAATACTTACTACTTTGGGATTTGCAGGTAATTGGTCACTCAATTTCATACTTACAGCTGTACATCTGTAAGTGAGTGTAAGCAAGATGGCTACCGATACTTAGTTTAAATTCTCTGAGGCAGTGCAGTGATTTAGAATATGTGACAAGGCTCAACCAATCACATTGCTTGTTTCACGTTCCATTGTGAGCCCTGGATTAACCTACTGACATGTAAAGCCTTCAATAAAGGGGCCAATGATAATGCAAAAAATAATACAAAGACAGTCCAGGGAGTTTTAAAAGGTGCCATTTCTCCTAGAATTCATTAAAATACTGTGGGTGGGGGGCAAGACAAACGTGCACATGTTTCTCAGAACCTTTTCTTTTTTGTTATCCCATCCCCTTAACCTTTTCTGCTCACCGTGGCTTTTAGTCTTCCCACATAAACACCGCCAAAACATCTTTCTAAATTATTCACCTCTAGGTAACTTCAAAGAGATTTTTTTTATTTTATTTTGTTAAAATGGGTGTTTTGGTTTTGCTTTTGTGTTTTCTTAGAAAAGTATTCCCTACAAGTATGTTTTTGAAAAAAGTGCTGTTTTCTGGAAAATAAAATGAATATCAAACTATTGTATTGGTCATCTGAAGGAAAGTACAGAGTGGAATATTATATTAACACGTAATACTTTCTTCCAAGAGAAAATATGAATGAGCAATAACATTTCAAAAAGATTCTCAAAAATATTACAAGGAATCGTATGTTTAATTGCTTGTTTTTATAGATACAGTACAGTTGAATTTTAAAGCAAATCAATGGCCATGAAGCTATGCTCTACAATGACAACAAAAAGAAAAATGAAGTATTTTAACAAATATTCTTGTGCATTTCATTGATGACCAGGGAACATCAATTAAATGTATCATGCTGGAAACATTTATCAAAACTCTTGTTTATTTATCTTAAAGTAAACATTGAACGGAGCATATTTCTATTGAGTGTTTATAGTACCTATTACGCTGAAGGATGTGCTAAATGAAATTCTAATACTGGTCTCTACATGTTACTGAATACTAATATAAACCCTGCAATTAGTCACCAGGAGATAAAAACATTCTCACAGGATCTCCTTCTTAATGATTAATGACTGTTTTAAAATAATACATTAAATACATTAATACTGGACAAACTCTCAGTATTTGAAAAACAGACAAATATTTTCAACTATTCAGACTGCTTCCTGATGTTCTTTCACACATATAAAGCCTGCCAGCTACTCTTTGATGCTACAGTAAATACTGTATATCCTCCCAGCCAATTCAAGGTAACACAAATCTGAACCTAAGCCACATCCATTAAAATGTTGAAATAAAACAATACATTGTTTTAATATTAAATATAACATTTTACAACATTTATGTTTTGTATAATATTTTGAAAATGTTGTGTATTTAGAGGGGATGTTTACTGTTGTGATAATTGTTTACATCACCAAATGGCCTGTGAAATGTGCTTTTACACGTGTCTACTTTCTTCACACACACACACACACACACACACATATATATATATGTATTATTGGTAACTGTATAATGTTTAGCATTTGCATGCATAACTTGCAAAAAAGAGATCTTATAAATGGGCAGTTATTCTGAAGTCCAACCTTTAAACAGCTCTGCCTAAATATAACAAATATGTTACAGCTTGAAGATTTAATCTCCAGGTGTACAGGAATAATACATCTCATAAAAACAGGGCGTCTGGAATACACACCTGTAGATATGTGAGTGGTAAGAATGGGTGGGTGGCTACAGTTGAGAGGGGAAAATAGCAACATAAATTCTAAGAAAATGCAGAGGCTGTCACCTGCTTGGGAAGTGTTTTGTCTAATTTTAGTTCACTGGAGGATGTAGTGGTTAAAATACAAGGACTTCAGATCTACAAGTTTTAAGAGGATGTATTCTGGTGTAAACTGTAAATTGCAGATGCAACCATGTATAAACTTTACATAAAATTCTCTTGTTTTATGGCAATAATACAGAAAAAAATCAGCTAGTCGATGGTACAACTGTACTTATTAAAAAGACTTCTTAGAACACCAGGGGTTGTTCTAACTAAATGAGTCTTTTCGTGGGTTCTCTGAACACGGTTATATATATATATATATATATATATATATATATATATATATATATATATATATATGATAGGGAAGTGAAATGTGAAATGTGGTGTGTAGCACCAGGTAGGAGGTGGCACTGCAGCATTTAAGTTCCGATGGTGCTGTGGTTAGCAACATTTGCAGTCTGCTAGAAGTGTCTGTCATTTTTATCAAACATTTTACTTGTCAAGAGCAGAGTGATGTACAGTATTATCATTTTAATATTGAAACTGCATCCAAAAAGCAGTGCAATGCCTCGGAAAAAGGAAAAACTTGCACACAGTGATGGTAAACTTTTTTTATTAATCTCAGACCTTTTAATATTTCCTTTAAGAATATATTTAACAGAACAATTTACTTATCATGTGCACTTTTCATGCTTAAATCTCCATACTGAGGATCTTTGTTTTAGTAAATCTTAATATTATTCATCCACATAAACATATGAAAAGTAAACACAGTGGTGTATCCAGTAAATGCACTGCCCCAAGAGTGCAGGATGCACCCTATAGCTTGGAGATCGCCAGTTCGAATCCAGGCTATGCCACTGCCGACCGTGGACGGGAGTTCCCAGGGGCGGCGCACAATTGGCCAAGCACTGCCCAGGCTGCCCTGTACGCAAATTCAGAACTGCGTGGTCCTCCAACGCTGTAAGTTCTGGATATGGCTGCACGGTGGGCTTGCAGAGTGAAAAAAAGCGGACGGATGGAGGGATGCGAGTGCTCGTCTTCATCTCTCCCCAGTTAGTTTGGGGGTTGCAGCGGTGAGCCAGGTTGAATAATAATTGGACATTCTAAAAAATTGGGAGATAATTGGAAAATGAATAAAAATAATTGTTAAAAAAAAAAAAAAAAAAAAAAAAAAAAAAAATAATAATAATAATAATAATAATAATAATAATAAATAAACACAAAACTCTGAATTTATTTGGGTTTTTTTCAGTTATACCATTAAACATTGAATGTTTGAACACCTGTTATCTGAACAGCTGTTGTGATAGGAAATGTTCTATTCAGCCCTCGATCTATGGATTTTACAGAATAGTTCAGTAGTTAGTATTTAAGGCAAGGAGTTAATTATATCTTTTTTAGAGGGTTCCTTGATTAGAAAAGTAATTTAAACAATTCAATAGTTATAATTCACTTATTTGAACACCCTCTGGTCTCAATAAAATATTTTAATGAAATAAATACAAAATAACTTTAATTAAAAAACAAAAATCAGTTTACAAATTATGAATGCATTTACTGAAACAGCTGCCTGTCTTTGTATTTTAGAGTTTATTTTTATATAATCTTTCTCTTTTTCTGCATAGTGTTGGGTAGACTGTTACTACAAACCCATATCACGCAGGACTGATATATGATTAATCAATTATCAATCAATAACATGCTCTGATAAATCACTTTAAAAAGAGTTCCAATTAGCAAGACCAATATAGTTCATTATCCTGTATTAACACAACATTGCTTACCTTCTCATTAACCTAGCAAGTTACACTGACGCCACTAGGTGCTGGGAATGCACTGTATCTATGGTAGAAGCTGGATAAAATCACTGGAACTAACTAGAATATCAGCACAAACTATGACATAAAGATAAAAAAATAGACTGAGCAAAAACAGAACATATATATATATATATATATATATATATATATATATATATATATATATATATATATATAATGATTTATTTTATTTTTTAAATGTTGTTCATAGCCATATGCAGTATACAGATATTTTCATGTTGCATCATATTCAATAGACTGGTTGCATAATTGACGGGAAGGGGGCAGACAGTTACAATACATAAAAGACATGTTCAGTCTGCATCTGTGAAAGTTAAAAGTAAAATGTATCTTTTTAAAGCCTCAGGCCATACTGCAATGAAAGGGGTTTCAATCAGCCAGTTAAATAAAATAGGTATTATTTTAATCCATTTAAAAAATAACCCAAAGTTAGAGCATTTATCTATTAAAGTGGACAGGTGCCACGATCCTTTTATTGCATTCACAGTGATAAGTGATGAAATCCAAAACAACAATATGTACCTGTTACAATGACAAAGTAACCACCTGTTTTTTTTTTTTGTTTGTTTGTTTTTGTTTTTTTTTTCGTTATCACTTCAACTGAAATAACATCAAATGTTATTTTTGAATTAATGGATATTCTAAACCAGTTTAATGTTAAAACACTTTGCAATTACAGTTTGATATTTCCTCAATTAAAGTTTCTACACACAATACTATCCATTATTCCAAAGGTAGATGCTTGCCTAGCATTAAGCATGTCTTACTGCACAAAAATCAACTCCATATTGAAGAAGCATATTTCATAATACTGTAGTATTAATACCACAGCAGCAGGCACTACCTGCTCCCTAACTGACCTTGACTTTCCTCAAGGGGCCTAAGCTAATTATCACCAGAGTCCATTATCTAGTAGATTGCTTGATCTTACTACATTTTCTGAATTGTTTGTTTTAAATACATTTATAAAGGCAAGAGCATTTTAGTAACCTTGGCAATTGGCATCTTGAAATCTTTCTTGTATACTCTAGCCCCACTGCCTGTACACTTCTTAATAGTGACACTCAGGACAGTTATAGTGTCACTCAGACATCAAATGACTGATTAAATCTACAATGCAGTGAATGGGAATGCCGTAACCAAAAGTCAAACTTGGATTTCTCACTTATCCAAGTTCTCCTACTTTGAATAGCCATTTAGGTTATTGGATTACATTTTTTTCAATGTATTTGTATAACATAAACCACATGGATTATCAACTTTTTTTCTACCATTGGTGGTTTTCCAGCCACCATTTTGTATAATTTTGTTCATTTGAACGTACCTTTGTAGATTGCGAATGCTTCAATTTTAACTTGATTTTAATTTTATCTCAGCTATCTACAAATACGTATTTAATTTGAGACGCTGCAATTTCCCTCGGATGTAAAAGAAGTAGATGATAATCTGTCGGGTCAAATGCTTTACATGATCACACATGGGATGAAACATCCATCCACTGATTAAGAGAGAAGGTTATGAATTCAAATAACAAGGTCACAGTTAAATACAAGGATACAGTCACTACTCCCACAAGAGTGGTGGGAGATCAGGATAGAGGTTCTGTGTGTCACAACTTTCACAACTTTCTATTAAAAGAAAACAACATTCTGACTACAAAGGGAAATAATTAGCACTGACAGAAGGGCTGTGATAACATAATTAACCTTGTTCACACTAGCTAAAAGAGTATTATCTTGATGTGTAATGGTGTGTGGGCAGACTATAGATCAGCTATATTTACTGTGTACATCAAATAAAAGCAATACAATAGCCCTGGATAAATAATAAATGATTACCATCAAGCCAAAACTTTCTCTCACCTCCAAGTACAGCCCACAAACTCAATTTAATGTGTTGTCTTTACACCACTTTTCTGGTGGTTAACAAGAAATCTGGTCTCAGGAAAATCTTCCATCAAAGCTGTGGTTGATACAAACATTGATACAAAAATTGGTTATGAAAAAAATCTACTTCAGTCTTTGCCGCCAGTACAACAACTACAAAACATTTTAAAAGAGCAATCTTGAATCTAGCCACCTTTGAACATCTTATTTCTCTTGTGTACTAAACATCATCTTGATTCGTTCTACCTTCAACAACCACCTTGAATCCTTCTTTTTCAAGTAGCTTTCAGTATTTCTCCCCCAAACCGTGCATCGGAATGTCATGCTAAAATATTTATATTTCGTGACATATATAGATCAAGCTGTCCTATCTTAAACTACTAAGCAATACCCTGAACAAAAAAGTAATCCCTTCAAAATTAAAGAGACAATACAGGTGTATCCATTTTCTGAGTAGGCTAATTAAATATAAGGAACTGACAAGATCCACTAGGGATTTACCTTGTGAGTTTTTCCGCCTTCTATTTGTACAAAAAAAAGTTTTCTAAATATTTCATAATCATTTAACGTTTTGCATGATTTATTTCAAATGTATTTATACAGGGCAAGTAACCATTAAGATGTTGTGTGCCTCCTTCACAAGAGCCTCGTGTTGGCAGCAGCAAAACCTTACAAAACAAAATAGACAACCACTGTACATTTAAAGAAAACTGGCACACAACAATGAAACAGTGTGTCTGCATATACTTTTTCATTCTGGGATCAATTTCTGGCTTTATAAACACAGAAGGAAGATCCAGCTCAATATCTTAGAAAATCCTCTGTGATCTGGGAAATACAGATGATATAACCCTTCTTCAAAACGACATGGAGTAAAATCCAGCAACAACCTGATACACTCTCAAGGCTATGCTCCAGGTTAGCTTCCAAAACACCCTGTACTCTGCCAGCATTCCCAGCAATGAATAACTTAAATGTCAGATCATGCTATGTGTCCAAGACTCTGAATGCCTCAGTAAGATGACAGTTACCATTGGCAATAAATTAAACACAATACAGCAATTCACTACCTTTGAGCACTTTCTAAATCTGAATAAAAAAGGGTACACTCACCCCCACTATAAAGTGATTCACTTCAAAACGTTATGTTTTTGTTTTATTTGGTGCCTGTGGAACATGGGTATTCACTCAAATTCTTGAGGCCTGGCATCCAGTTATGTCACCAAATGCTGTATGTGTTTGTGTTTAGGATTAGACGCGCAGACTGCATCTCCAGAAAGCCGCTCACACTTTCTGTTAGCCAGAGCCTGCTGTACAAAACTGGCCTTAAAGACAATCCTGTTGGATTGAAAACATTCTAAATAAAAAGTAAAGAGTTGCTTGTTTACCTTAAGCACTCCATTACTGTTTAACAAAAAAGTGATTAAAAGCTGCCATGGATTATGAAAACCTTGCCATTAGAATATTGTGTAAAGTAAATGGCAATTCACGTGCCTTTGTCCTATAAATAGTGGTCGTGTGTGTTAGCTCTTTGGCTTACTGCACATAAATTGGCACTTAAACTCTGCAAATAATTAGTTTGTGTTTGTAACTGAAGACAAACGTTCTGTGGCTCCTACTCGTTGGCTGAAATCTGTGCTGCTGGTTGAATAGGTAAGTAGATTGCAGTTAATTTGATAGTTAAAATCTTTGTTTGCAAAGGTAACTACCCTGCACTTAATAATTGTAATTAAGTTTTCGTAACTGCTGGGCTGTGTTGAATTGTGAGGTTGATTAGAATATTGTGTTAAGTATATGGCTGTAGGCCTACAGGATAGTAAAACTTGCTAAAAAGTGTCTTAGAACGCCAGCCGTTCTAAGCGCCAGCCATTCTAAGAGCCACACATCCAAGGGCAGTCTGAGCTGTGGCAGTCAAGAGCCACACATCCAAGGGCAGTCTGAGCTGTGGCAGTCTAAGAGCCACACATCCAAGGGCAGTCTGAGCTGTGGCAGTCTAAGAGCCACACATCCAAGGGCAGTCTGAGCTGTGGCAGTCTAAGGGCCACCCCAAATGGCTACTCGCTCTTTGACAAGCCATGGCTCACTGGTAGAGGTGGGGGCACTGCTGTTATTGCTAACTCTGTGCTTGCTGTCTCAACTCTCTGTTTGCCAGCCTTCTCTTTGTTTGAGCATCTCGCTATCACGCTCCCCTCTCCCATGTCCCTCATCCTTGCTGTTATTTATCGTCCACCAAAGAATAACTCTGCTTTTATTGCAGAGTTGTCGCAATTCCTGTCCCTAATCTGCACTTGAACTGAAAAAATTTTACTCCTAGGTTATTTCAACATTCTTGTCGACTTGCCTTCTTCCCCTCTAGTGACCGACTTGTCATGCTCCTGGACTATCTTGGGCTCTCTCAATCTGTCAACGTCCCCACTCACACCCATGGACACACCCTGAATCTGCTCATCACCAGGGGTCTTGATATCTCCAATCTCTCAGTCTCAGATATCTCTCTCTGACCATTTCTTAATCACTGCCAATATAAATCTTCCTACACCCTCAGCGACTACTGATACTGTTTTTTCCTTCCATCCCAAAAATCTGCTAAATTCTATAAAACTCTCGGAATGTGTTTCGTCTTCCCCTCTGAGTGGTACTCTCACGTCTTTGGTCAATGAAGCGGTGACCCGCTACAAAGCCACCCTTACTCAGATCATCGTCACAGTTGCCCCGCTTACAACCAGAACAGTGAAGAAACATCGCAACTGTCCATGGTATACCCTCGAACTTCGACTGCTTATGCAAATGGAGGTCGTCTGGACTAACAGTTCACAGAGAGATCTGGACTGATCACCTCAGTAGCTACAGGCGTGTACTTGCTGCTGCCAGGGTAAAGTACTTCTCAGAAATCATATCTATGGGACATGGTAAACCAAATATTCTCTTCAAAACCATTGATCAAATCCTGCATCCCATTCATCCTCTTCTCTTACCTGCCATAATTTCTCTTTCTTTCGGAAAAAAATCGATATCATTTATTCCACGCTCTCCTGCCACAAACCCAGTATAGTACTTGACCACTTTGACTCTCCTCCGATTGCCCCTCCTGCTCTCTTCCTTCTCTCCTCTCTCCGTTACTGATGTCTCCAGCCTACTGTTGAAATCAATTACTGCCACGTGCCCCTTGGACCCTTGGCCAACAAATCTCGTCCGTCTCTGTGCTTCTGATCTTGCTCCTTCCATTATGTATACTATCAACCTGTCCCTGGACTCAGGCTTGATTCCTGCTCAAGCCTGCCCGAGTAACGCCAGTGCTCAAAAAACCCTCCCTTGACCCAGCTGTCTTATTTACTGCTTTAGACCCCATATTAAAATGACCACTGATCAGTTTCCATCAGTACTGATGGAAATCATATCATTTTTTCCAGGATCGGATATGACAGGTCCTATTGTGTGTGTATGTAAGTATGTATATACAGCAAAAATGCTTATGGAACTTTATTCACACCACCTTTTTAATTAACAATACAGCACCAATCTGTGTATATATTGAGGTATTACTGAGAGTGATGCCTACTTTTCAGAAAAAAAACTGTTAAATTCCATCCACTTACCTTTCCCATCTGTAAAAAAAAAACAGCTTCATTACCGATTACTATCGTATTCATATAAGGCAGTCAAAAAGATGAATGAATTCTGTAACAATGGAATGAAGAATATTGCTGGATTTTAATAACGTTTGTATCTCAGAGTTGTTTAAGTCTTCAGACCCTGCTTGACAACTGCATTTATTATAGGACAGTTTGATAGATTCATTTGGGTTTTTATCAGTGAAATATGGTTTTAGAACTGAATAGATCAGTTTTAAAAATTGGCAGTATAAAAAAAAGAAAAGAAGAAAATTCCCTGAATGGTTTTTCATTTCAGGGAACCATATGCTCAATATATTTATGATCCAAATGTACATATATTTTTGCATGTCTAATAAGTGTTATACTAATGCAGCATAAACTCTATGGACTTGATGTACAAAGCCTACCCAGGGGCGCAGGAACTAACGGTGCTGGGGTTGCGTCCGCACCCCCTGACTTGAAGTACAGGGGTGCTGTGCACCTGCTATTGCAATGATAAATCCTGCTAGTTTCGTGAATCTTAAGAGCTGTGTGTGCTTTTTTTGATTTTTTTTTGTATATTGTCCTGCAGCATCACCTGCTAAAACCAGCTTGTCGCTAACTGGGGGTGTTGCTTTGTAGAGCAAAACTAGTAAAAACACACATATACAGTGGTACGTCTATTTAGATCATTAAATCAGACATCCCCATATTTTATGTTTTCATTTCCAACATGAACAAATTATATATATATATATATATATATATATATATATATATATATATATATATATATATATATATATAATTATTAGTCTTGTGTTTTCAAAATCTGTAATTATGAACTACAAGCACAATTCAACTTTAAGATTCTTGTGTTTTTAAATTACAACAAGCTATTTGTAAAAGGTACAGATTTTCTTACGATAGAGGAAAGCTGACATGCCTGCAAAGGGAAATTACTACAAAACTAGAAAATCAGATAAGAATCCCCGGGTCTTGTAGAAAGGTAGTATTTAGCCCTCAGCAAGAAACATAGCCAGTTGTAACTTTCCTAGAACGTGTGAACTAGGTCATACGCTTGGTCTGATCGTTTGATAAAGTTACAACCTTACGATGTGCTTTGGACACGGCTTGTGTTCTCATCAGTGACACCATCACAAAGGGAAGTTTGCAGTTGTTTCTTGTCACCTGAAATGCTAATCCTGCTTTATAAATGTTACATTCTTGCTGTCTTTATGGTTTTTATAAGGCAAGAACTACCAGCCACACCTAAAGGTACTTGATCAATTGTCATCTCAAAGCCAAGAAAATAGAGATTTAGAGAAAGATTGTAATAACTCTGTATTGCAGCAACATATCCCAGAACCCCTCAGAATGATTGCAGACACAATGAAATAGTAAGAGATGAAGTGTAATGAGATTTTCATTTTTTTTTATGTGGTATCAGTCTTTTTGATTTGGTGCGAGTTCTGCTGCAAATCACATTTTTTGATGTCCCCTTTCAATTCGAAGACGGCCAACAACCAATACTTTTGGGATATGCCTGCCACAGGTCAGGTATTTACTAAGCATTTTATGTCAGGGCTGCCAATAGGAGAGTGACATCCTCGGTCCCCACCTAAGGAAGGATTAAGTAGATCACGTTTTCTTTTGCTTCACAATCAGGTAGGTAAGGTAGGTATAAACTATCCTCTACAGTGGCGTGATTGAGTCTTTGTAAAAGAGCTCACTTGATTTTTTTCTTTTAGTTCCCCTGCAATTTATTGCTGGAAGTCGGCTTGCCACTTTCCCGGAATCGAAAACTCGGCTTCTGAGGACTGAGCTTGAAATGTGGTGCAATCGCTTGGCGACTGTAATCTGCTTTTTCTAACCCTACAGCATCTGCTGTCTGTGTGTTTTTTCCTCTGCTTTTTGCAGCTAAAATAAATAAATAAATAAAGAGACGGCTTTCCACTTGAATCAATCAACCTTGGAGGATGGCTGTGCACTCTATCAGAGGAGTGGCTACGTCATGGGCCCTCTTTAGAGGAGCCTCATTGACCGATATTTGTACTGTGGCTAGCTGGGCTACTCTGCATACATTAACCAGGTTCTACTGACTTAATGTGGTAGATCCCTCTATGCCTTCATTAGGCACAAGGGTCCTTGAGGTTGCACACTCACACCACAAACATTAGTTTGGTGATAGCGAGAGGTCCCTCATCTGCTGTCTCCGCTCACGCTCCCTCGCGACGGCTTTGATATACTTTCCCAAAAGTATTGGTTGTTGGTTGTCTTCGAATTGAAAGGGAATGATAGGTTACGGATGTAACCCCAGTTCCATGAAAGAGAAGACGAACAACAAACCTTGCAAGGTCACATCACTCGCATGTGCGAGTTCAATGCAAAAGAGAACTTGGTCTCTGCAGAGTGACTACTTATTCCCTCGGTAGGCGGGACCGAGGACTCTCCGGAGGGGCCTATCAGCAGCTCTGACATAAAATGCTCAGTAAATACCTGACTTGTGGCAGGCATAGCCAAAAAGTATTGGTTGCTGGTCGTCTTCTCTTTCAGGGAACTGGGGTTACATCCGTAAATTATCATTTCACATACGCCTGCAAGCAAACCAAAACGCAAGTTATTATCACATCAGACGTAGACCATACATGATAAAAACTCAACACTGCAGCAACAGAACCCAGTCACTCAATTATTGCAAACACCAAATAGTAGTAAATGGAATTTTAAAAAGCTATTAATTACATTTGAACTACTTACTCTTTAATATGATATCTGTTAATGTCACCCTCTGTTTATTAGCACAACATTTAAAAGTCCCAGTTAGAATATAATGGGGTTTAATGGGGACAAGCTCCTTATAACATCACTTTGGTTAGTATTAATAGTATCAATCACCATACCCTCTGGTGGCAGCACCTATCTCATCAACAGATTGATTACTGAAAAACTATTTTTCAATGCACAAAATCAAACACCTTTCTAAACTGTATGTACTAACCATATGTGTTTGGGTTAGTTTCTTGGATTAATCCCAAGCTGGCACAGAATGTGCAACACATTTTAAAAATAAATGTCAAACTGTTTCTGTGATCCAAGGTTAAATTATTTTTGATGTTTAACCATGCTCACATAATTGATTTAGTTTTTTCACATTACTTTCAGTCTTTATAGTTCCGCCACATTACCCAATATAGTTTCACATATGAAAGAAAAAGATTTCTTCTAAAATTGGGCTCTTCACCTGTATATCCTTTAGCTTGGGGTGATCAAGCTGTTTGTTCTTGAGGAGTAAAGGGCAATTAGTTCCATTTGCCATTGTCCAGCTTCTTAGCATGAATACATTCAAAACACAAGACTGCTTTCCACACATAACATACACCTAAAATCAGCCATCTCAGAACAGTGAGTGGGAGAGTATGGCAAGAGGAAATCTGATGCTGCAACAGAGAATTCCTAAAAGAGAACGTGATGCATCATTGTCAGGAAGAGGCCTGCCTGATATTGCCAAAACTGTACCTGCTGTACATAAGTGAGCAGGTGCTCCATTACATATTTCAGATGGAAAAAATGAAACACTGCAATGCTACACTTTGCATTTTGATGATGTTTTCAATCAAGTCACTCCTTACTCAATGCAACTTCAAGCAGTCAAAACGTCAGTTAATGGTAATGAGAAGGTTTTTCAATGCATGAAGCTTTTTTTTACATGAATATATATATATATATGCTCAGTCATAGTCTAAAAATATAAACATTTTGATTTTTTTTTCCATCAAGAACTATAATGTCCAGAAGCAACTCGTGTGTCAGCTGCGTTCTTGAATGACAGGAAGTGCAACATGGAAATATGTGCAAAAAGCAATGCCATTTTTTTTTTCGTTCACAAATAGCTGTGCAAAAATACCAACATATCTGACAGTCTTTGATATAAGTATGATTGTAGGTGCTTGGTTGGCAGGTGATACTGTATCCTAGACTGCACACATTTACAAGGTATTAAATGCAGTAATCACAAAGGAATGGTGATGCATCTCTCCATAACAAATGTAAACACCATGATGAATTATTATTTGTCAAGTATTACATTTAATTCTGACATCTAAGCTAACAGACACTTAATTCAAAATATGGTAAATGTATAAAGGATGTAACTGGAAGCATAGTCCCCTTAGACAGCAAATAACCTTTCAGGTTGTTTTTACCTTGCCTTTGTCACTGTTATTTGTTTCACATATTTGCAAGATGATACAGTCATTTTTATCTCCAGGTCCACCTTTAAACACCATTATATTCACAAGCATAAGTATATTTGTTAAATATCTACTTCTCAGCAATTATCTCTGCTTTAATTGTACTTGATGTTCCCCTGAAAAAAGAACATATGTATTTAATGTCAATTATTATGTCAGCCATTCTTACTACACAATTTGCCCTGTGACCCAGTTCACAATCAGGTGATCTATCCCCAGAACCCAGGTATAAATACCTTGTTTCATATCCGTTATCTTCCAGACTTTGTATTCTCCCTTTGCTCACTGGTACCTAAGTATAATATAGTTGTGGTCCCTGTCAAAGCAATATTGACCTTCTTCTGCCAACCACTATTGTACTAATAAGAAAACCAATTTATAATGTATCTGTTAATCTCCATGTCAAGTCTTTTCTGAGGTGTACTATTATGTCTGATTCTCCGACACAGTGTTAATTAACTTACGCCCCTTGCCAAGTATTTCAATTCAACGTTTATTCAAAATTTTAAATAGCTTTTGTGAAGCGCACTTCCTCAAAGTTCTTAAAATGTCACTGTACAGAATACGGTATGAAAAGCTTTCAAGAATAGAACTTTTTTTATATCAATTTAATAAAAAGGTACTTTTTGTATTAAGTCATAATTTAAGAAACACTGGTGTCTCCAGGCTCATCATCTATCTATCTATCTATCTATCTATCTATCTATCTATCTATCGACTTGTTTTGCCTAGTGGAGTGAGTGCAGAGTGGAGTGGTGGGGTGTGCGCGAGTTCTGCTGGCAGGTTTGTCGGTCTTTTCTTTTTTTGTCTTTATACTGGTTTGCATTTGTTGAGTGTACTGTTCAACAGTTTTACTTGTGTTGAGCTGATGCTCTGTCAGTGGCAGTGGGTAGGATGACTGGGACAGGAGGGAAGCCGCCTCCAGACTTTTCTTTTGAAAGGTTAACCCGCCGACACAAAGTTAAAGTTTCCGCTGAGGGTTTTATTGGGGATGTAGTGGTCTGTGAAAACATAAAATCAGCTTCTCACATGAGTGGGTCGATTGTGTTTTTTTTTTTTAGGTTCAGTCGAGCTAGTATCTATGGTTGTAGAAAAGGGGATTGCTGTGAATAACACCTTTCTCCCAGTAATTCCTTTAGCTGTCCCTGCTAGGAAAATCTTTTAAGTTGCAAGACCTGCAGAGGCTGCTGTACAGTTCTGAGCACCTCCCCTGGAGGCAGCTTGCCTGTGCCTTCCTACAGCAGGGGTCTTTTTTTTACTGGAAATGGGCAAACTGGACATGGCCCAACTGCCAGACTACTATAAGAGCCTGCTGAGGGTGTGGCAGTGGGTGCTAGAGCAGAGAGACACTGAAAACATCAGCCTGGATTGGCTTTTAGAGGAGCCTTTAATGTATAATACTTTCTTGACATATAAGGTTACTACCAATAAGGATTCAACATTCCCTTTAAGAGCACCTCTGCATCAGCGATAGCGAACGGAGGGTATTTTGAAACCAAAATAAAAAGACAAAAGCGCAAAAAAATGTTAAATGTCCAGTAGCCCAAGTGAGGAGGATGACCAAACCCCTCATGCAAGGCTACAATTTTCAGTTAAAATGTGTTTGCTCATTGATGATGATGGGAATGAGAATGTAGAGATGGGAGCCCAGCTAACAATATTTAAGTTTTTTGCAGTTATCAGGCTTTCAAAGACTGTCACCCACACCTGTGGTGGTTTTGACAGACTCACTGAGAGCAGAAACTGACCCAAGACTGTCACAGCTACTAGAAGCAGGCTGATCTTTGGAATACAAACTGAACATTTGTGAAACTGCAACAAATATTGTAATGACTGTAATATATTTTAAAAGAATATAAAGTTAGCAGAAATATTATTGTAGCAAATTATGAGCACACAGTATAATTCTGGAAGGGCATTAGACCTTCATAAGGTAAGGCTTAGCCTTTGGCACCTCAAAGCAGGATTTGGTGTTGGCTCTTAAAAGCAGGATTTGCCAGCCTTGAATGATAACCAATGGAAGGTGTTTTAAGAAAGACAGGAGTATGTACCTCATTACATTAAGAAAATAATGAGAGCTTAGTTATAAAAATTAGGATGTAAGCTTTTTTATTATCTGAAAAGATACCGGTCTGACGCATCTCTTGAATCCGGCCAAAAATGACTTCATGCAGTGAATTTGGAAAAGCGCTTGCAGTAGAGTTTGATACTTATTAAAAAAAACTAGCCTTGCAGGTAAACAGCATGTCTGAAACCTGCTTGCGCAGGTGATTTTTTTTAGAAACAGACAGAGGTCAGGCTTAGTCCAAGCATGGTACAGTTAATATGAGGCTATTATATTTTACATGTTCATTATAGCCTAAATTTAAATGAAAATAACTGGACTGGCCACTGTATGCTTAGTGGTCTTAATCAAATGCTTATGATAAACCCCTACAGTCTTTGTCCAATACTTTGTTAACACACATTTGTATATGAAGTTAAACTGGCCCATTGACAACACACTGAAAAGGTAACATAATATGCTGCTAAGAGGGACATATATTTTTGACCCAGGTTAATATAATTAAATAGAGCTGGTGTTACATATTAAAAACATCTCTCTAATATATATGTAACCGGGTGGTAATAAGGGAGTAGTATTATATCGGCCAAATGCAGGACTATCCCTTTAAGGCACTGAGTTATAAGGGGTTGCATCAGAACGGGTTCGACAGAGCACAAAAATCTCTGGATGGAGAGAGAGCTGCATTATAAAGCACCTGTTGCGCAGTTTGACTGGAACCCTGAAAGAAAACGAAATAGCGGGTGTGTGTACTTTCACATAATATAACAATGATTCTGTTATTGTTGTTTAAATAAATACTGTGTTTTGTATTAAGTATAAAACATGTCAAATTGTACTGAATTCCAAGATATGATGCAACACGTGGGAAGGCGGCAGGCCCCTGATGATAATGTGTCTGTTTCTTACAGAGGCCGCCACCACCCTCTTGCTCTGAATAAGATTATTCACGTCTTTCCCTTGTATACCCACTCTTCAACCCTTCTTTCCTACCTATGTTTTGGTGAATAAACCGAGACCCTTAAAAAAAGAACCCAGATGCATGATATTGATGCATTGCTATAAGGTATAGGATTTACATTTTAGCTTTGGAGAGTGATATATTGGATGTTTTAGAATTTAGCGGTTTTAGCGGTTTGCATGTCTAGCCTAAGGGCTAGGTATGTGATAAACATATGTATTACTGTGTATTAATGCTGTTAAACCTGTAAAGGCACTGGAAACGCCCAGATTGCCTATTAGCAGGGATCTAAAGTGACTTGCAACCATTCGATCCATTATTACGCATTTAATAAACAGAAGGAGCACTATTACTGCTCTGATTCATTAGAACTTCAAATTAAATGTGTGTGTGTGATTTTCTTGATTATTAAAAGTTGTTTGGATACGTTGCAAGCCCAGTACACGACCAATCCACTTACAGGAGTCCAAAACATCTCTGTGTCCTCCTTAAACTTCTCCCCTGAGTTTAAGAGTGTGCTCAGAGCACTAAAAGAAGTACGTGTGAATCTGACACTTCGAACTCTGAGCACCATCGCTGCATTTATTATAAATGTTTTCCTGTTAAAAAATATACTGACAGTGGGGCTCCCGAGTGGCACATCCTAAAAGCACTCGCGTAGAATGCAGGATCATTCGGACGAGTCCAGGCTATTCCTTTGCCGACCGAGGGCGGGAGCTCGCAGGGGGCGGCACACAATTGGCCAAGCTCCGCCCAGAGGGAGGGAGGGTTAGGTCGGCCAGGGTGTCCTCAGCTCACTGCATACCAGCGACCCCTGTGGTCTGACCTGTCGCCTGTAAGCTGCCCAGGGCTGCGTTGTCCTCTGACGCTGTAGCTCTGGATGGCTGCATGGTGAGTCTACAGTGTATAAAAAAGCAGGCAGCTAACGGCACATGCTTCGGAGGACAGCGTGTGTTCATCTTCGCCCCTCCCGAGTCAGTGCAGTGGTTGTAGCGGTGAGCTGAGCTAAAAAGAATAATTGGACACTACTAAACTGGGGAGAAAATAACAAAAAACGAATTGACAACTAATAAATTAAAATATATATATATATACATATACACATTTGTGATGTAGTTGTTGGCATCACAGATCATACACTACTTACACGTTGATAGAATAGGTCCCCTTACGATTTATGCAGAGGTGCCTATTCTGTGTTGGTACGTGTACCTTAGTGCTGCAGGCAAACTGTGCTCTCCGCATGTCTCCTTCCAGGTCAGCCTGAAGCAGTTTGCAGATGTCAGTGATTGTTTGTCTGTTGAGGCGAAATTGCTGCATACATTGTGTGTCAGACAGGCTCAGAAAAGACAGATGACTTCTGAATATTTGGGGATGTCTCCTCCTCCTCCTCTCTCTTTGTCTGGCCACGTAGGTAGAAATTATTATTATTATTATTATTATTATTATCATCATTATTTATTTATTTATTTATTTATTTATTTATTTATTAGCAGACACCCTTATCCAGGGCGACTTACAATTGTTACAAAATATCACAGTACAAAGTATCACATTACAAAGTATCACATTACCTGCTTCCCTGGTAGTTTCATCTGTATTTATAGTCGACCATGTAATTTGTTCACAGTTTAGACCTGGTTTTCAACATGTCAATTGAAATGCAAATGCTAACACGGTTGATGGTTTGATAAATCGCTACATTTGTTTGTAAATGAGGACACCTCCCCTAAGTTCAGCCCATGTCCAATGCTAATGCTGACTTGCTGGGTGGGCACTAAAACACGGTTGCTAAATCGCCTGAAAAAAAAAGTGTTTTGCAATTGGCTTAGGGGGTTGTGAATGTTGCTAAATAGGGCCCATAGTGTTCATAGCCTTGGGTTCTATTGTACTACAAAGAGGTCATGGTAAGTCAGACTCAGGGCCCTTTTCTTTTGTTTTTGTAATTTTTATTTTTTGTGTGACAGGTTTAATTTCATATACACTAATTCCACCAGGAATGCAAACATAATGATCTGTAATCTGAACACATAGTGCAAATGCATCCACACATACAGTCTAACAATATTTTCAGTTTGATGGCTTGCATGTTAATAAAGAATTGTATATGTATATATAACACAACTTGGAAAAATAACAATCTCTGATTGGTTAAACAGCATCACATGACTGTGCGTATATATGGCGTATAGCACGGCTTGCATACTAATGAGCTGTTTCACACTGAATAAATCACTACGCACCACTACATTCTAAATTCCATGACAAACTGCCATTTTATTTGTTATTAGTTACAAAACCACAGCAAAAAATGAGTGGCATTTCACCTATTTCCTTTAATATATTTGGGGATGAAACTCCACATAACTGGTACAACACCAACTTTCTGAGTGAAGACAGCAGTCCATCTGAAATACATAAATAAATAAGTGCAGCTGCTCCCCTTCCTTAGTGTCATTTGAAACTCCGCCCATCATCACAGCTTGTGCTCAGTCCTCTAGTTTCTAGTGAGATGGCACCTTCAATGCAGACATTCACAATAAACGAACATGTGCAATTTATTTTTAATAAGCAAACAATTAATTACATTAAATTAAATTTTGGACTATATTACACAGCAGATGTATACATAATACAAGTTTCTGGTTTTGTCTTAATTTAAATGTTTTTTAGTTATTTTTATTATTTTTCTTCCCACAAATGACAGGTAGCCGTGTTATAAGCGGTATAAACCACTTCGGGCCGTGTGGTTCCGATGATATATACCACTTCTGGGGTTATCATGAATAAAACTTTTCAGTTGTATCCGATAGTATGTCTTTCATTTTCATAACAAAGCAGTTTAAAAATGTTTGGGTCAAAGTGACCCATGTGGTGGTTCTAGTGTTAAAGGGCAAATGACCTATAATTGTTTTGTTTTGATAAAAGTACACAGAAACGCTTAAAACTGCAATTCTTTCTCTGTGTTTGCTAGTCTCGCCGCTGACCAGCCTTGACCGCCTGACACTTTACCACTATTATAGCAGCGAATTATAGCAGATTACATTCAGGTTATTACAGCAAAGGTATCAAATGATCTACCTCTGATTACCTCTGATCTACTGCCATGCTTTACCAGAGGGGTTTATATACTGTACATCTCCATACATACACATAATTGGAGGTGCCTTTTACCAGAGATATGTATAGCAAATCTGAATAAAATCTACAGACAAGTAGATAGACATAAATGTTTGCACAATGCTGTACACTGCTTTCAGGCTGTCCACACTGGAGAAAGCGTCTCTGACCAGTAGCTAGACTGAAACAGGAATTTGGAGCAACTGGCACGTTGATTTAACCTGGGGTAGGTCTGGGTGGGCCCTTGTTAAAGCCACAGAGAACAAGCTGTGAAATTAACTCAAAAGACAGCTCTTGCTTATTGCATTCTAATGCCCCGCAGCAAGGTATAGCTTGGCCAGGCTGTGATCACACCTTTAAAACTGAAATTCTCTGAGGGCAGATACTTGGCACAGCAAGGCTTCCTAAGCTACATAAATCATGCAAATTGTCAGAGCAATAGAAAATGCTATAACTCCCCACACACTTACATGCCAAAGGGTAGATTAATGTGATAGTTTAATTAATACTTTGCAGCACTTACTGTTCAGACATTCAAATTTTTATCACTGTAAAATGGTTGTCTGGTGATATTTAATGTGAAAGAGAATAACTAATAGAATCTTTCTGTTTATTTTTTTTGTACATCTTCAGAGATATGCTGTTGCAGTAAAATGACTTTAAAAAGAACTGTAAGTCTGCAATGCACACCTTGGCTGGTCACTTTTTTAGGCCCTGTACCTGATGAAGTTGTGCCACCATTTGCCCTGATCATAGCCTTGACATAGACTTACACAAGGTGCTGGAAGTTGTCTAAGAGATGTTTATCCATTCAGCCTAAAATATTTGACAAGATATACTATTATGGGTCTTATTCTTTTTCTATTCTAATTTAGTTCACAAGTTTATATCTAAGAAAACATTCCCCAGTATTTTGACAAATGCATGCCTACAATACCACGGTCAGATGCAAATCCTTCTAAACATTACATTGCAACAAGATTTGGCTTCTTTGAAAAATAAATTTAGCAATACTATAAGACATTTTTAATTCAATGACAAATTTTTCGACTACAGTATCTGTGGTATAGTGTGGTCTCTACCCCAAAGTGAAAATCTATTCATTTTAGTGGAATGTGCATAAGCTGTATTGCACATATTAGACATTAATCTTATCTGTAACTGCCCACATTCTGCTAATTGCCCACTGTCCACACAACATATTCAATTATTATTAATTACAATTAAATTGGAAACTATGTTGTGTTTCTGAAAGGAAGACCCTCCCTCTAAACACATACGTAATCAACCTGTTCCTATATATAGCCTTTTGCCTACGCCTCCTTGTCATTTCTTTGTTTGGTACTCCTCCTCCCCTGCCTCCACCTTGTAAAGTGCCTTGTCCAGGGTGCCTCTTGCCTGCCCGATGGCGTAACTGTCTCCAATGTATAATCATAACATCCCAGTTCAACCAGCACATGGGGCGGAGGAACGTAGCCCAGGTGCCACTTGTCTTGCCCGCTGGCTATAGCTGTCAATAATCATTGCCTCACAGTTCAGCCAGCACATGGCAAGGGGGAACGTGGCTCAAAGTGGCACTTGTCCTGCCCGCTGGCTATAACTGTCATCAGTCAATAATCATTACATCAGTTCAGCCAGCACATGGGGTCACAAATGGAGATTAGATGAATGGGCATTCAGAACAGAAAATAGGAGGCACTTTTTTACACAGAGAATTGTGAGGGTCTGGAACCAACTCCCCAGTAATGTTGTTGAAGCTGACACCCTGGGATCCTTCAAGAAGCTGCTTGATTAGTGTGACAGAGAATGTCACAAGGCCTTTCCTTGGGCCTGATCATTGAACTTGTGTGACTCATTGAATTGTTACTTTTAATGACTGTTGTTGCTTCAAAGATAAACTTACCTGGCTAGGTTGAAGATCAACAGCAGGACCGGAACATCAGGGTGTACACCAACAACCATGGAAACCAAAGAGACAATGAACTGGTTAATTACATTTGTACTAAAGCAAAAGGATGCTGAACTGGATTGTTAATTGTTTGTTAAACATGGTTATTCAAACATGTGTATTGTTTACCGGTGGAAAAAAGATAATTATTATTATGAATACTTACCTGTTAGCAGGTATGTGTGTGTGTGTGTATGTAAAGCGTGTTACAAAAGGGAGATGTTACAGAGTGCCAGGAGGACCAAATTAAATGACCTTGATTAATTGGGGTACCTGTTAGTAAGGGCGGAGCTATACGTATTTAACAGGTGTTTTGCAGCACAGGAGAGAGGGGGGTGATTGTGGTCTTGCCATGATTTGTTTGTTTGGAATCTTTTAAATATTTATAAAAGGTTACAGAGTGCCAGTGTTAAAGACACTCACGGCGTCTTACCATGGAAATGCTGTGTGGTGTATTGTTAATAAATTGCATAAGTTGCTTTTAACGGTACTCTGAAATGTCTGTGCTATTTGTGGAAAACCCAAGAACATTTTAGTTTAAGGACAGGGCACAAAGGACCGTTCACAATGAGATTCTGGGATCAATAAGCTACTAACAACCAAACAAGCAAGATGGGCCGAATGGCCTCCTCTCGTTTGTAAACTTTCTTATGTTCTTATGGGGCAGCTATAGAGCTCCAATGGACAAGGTCATGGGCTAAAATATATTACGTTCCTCATGGGCATGGCCATCTGTTAAATGTAATAAAAAGATTGTACTCATGATCCACTATGAAACATGTTAAAGAGTTGTTGTTTTTTTTCTGTAACAGTGATTGGTTGAATTTTCATACGTGATTTATACTCTTTATGGTGTTATTATCTTGTTCTAAAAGAAACTTGTCAGGGTGGACTGCATTATTATTTCATGATTTTGCTGTCAGTCAACCATCAGACAATGAGCTGATGTGTCTTGTGCTGAATGCCTTGCTCTGTCCCTGCTTTCAGGGAATTACAGCCTTGTTAAATGCATTAGGGTGTACATTACTCCTTATACAGTAGTTATATTATTGTTATTATTACATGTAGGCAATATGCTCAGAAATCTGAAAATGTCCTTTGACTGATATCATCAAAGTTTAATTTTCACACTTCAAATAGATAATAGCAGGAAATCCACTAACATGAAAGGGTACATGAAGTAACAAGTTTTGTTTTACGAAATGGAAATTTGCAAGATCCACAGTGTAAAATATAATAGTATTATAAAATACATCCAGACAGACCACAACAAGAGGTAAGATTGAGATCAGGCATCAGTTTATAGTAAATGCCAACCAACTTTAAAAGAAAATGCATTGTGAATAACACCCTTGTAATTAACACCAATTATTATTACGGCAAAACAAGTGTGGTTTTGCTGCTGTTTGTAAAAATAATTCAGAATAACAGAACCCCCCCCCAAAAAAAAATAAGGCTGAAAATGTTTCTAAGGAAACATAACTATAAAAAATAAATCAAGAAGAAAGACCCGTTTAAAAAGATACATGTCCAATTTGGATGTAAAAAACAAATACTGGTATTTTTTGTTGTTGTTTTTGTTGTTAGGCATATTTAATTATACAACCATGTATATTATTTAAAATGGGATTGATGTCACTTATATATTTGGTTGTTAATACATTACATATATTATCATTTCTACTCTGTGGTGTCAGAAAACCCTAAAGTTTTGCCAAAGCCAGGAAGCATATTCACTATTTTACTGCATTTAATCCTGTACTTCAGAATACTGTAATCTGCCAAGTGTTTAACCTGTAGTATTTTGTATTTAATCATATCCTGATGTAACTATCACTATTTAATCATATCCTGATGTAACTATCACTATTATCTGCTGTATTATTGAATTGTGGTTTGTCACACTTGAACAAAAGTTATTGTATTTCTTGCTCTTATTGTATTACTTGTATTGTAACACTTGAATGTATTTGCTTGCGATTGTAAGTCGCCCTGGATAAGGGCGTCTGCTTAGGAATAAATAATAATAATAATAATAATAATAATAATAATAATATTCACTATTTTCAGTGAACAAACAGTATTTTTTTTTTTTTTTAATGATAAAAATAAATGTAACTTACAAAACTAGTAATATAACATCAATACAGTAAGGTTGTTAATGTCTCACTTTGCAGGTGTGTTTTTATGTTTCTTAAATATTATAGAAGTTAGTAAATAAATAAATAAACTTCTAAAATAGTCCCCAGGGTGTTTTTTGTCTCATATTTAAGGCTCCTCCTCCATTCTGTCCCGCCAAAATATCTGTCAATCTCCCTATTTAAACCCCAAGTCACACCCTTATTCTCTGTCTTATGTTTTCATTTCCTCCATCCTCCCTTCCTCCTCCACTATGCTACGCTACCTCTGCAATGGTCTCTCTGTGGTGGAAAGTGAAGCTCACTTTCCAATCTTAGAGGTCTGACCACATCAGCCTTGTCCTCCACAAGGAAGTTTCTACAGTGAGCCAGAGGGGAACTCCGGTCAAAACTATCCAAACTCTCTTTCGTTTTCTCGTCGTCTGCTCACTATTTTTTTCCCCGCTCTGGAGAGCAAAGCTTGTTCCCAGCCTCGGAGCCCAGCCATGTGGCCTCGACTCCTCGGAGGTGGTTCTCTGAGAGTTGAGGGGAGACCCCTGGCCCTCTTTGCATATTAATTTATTTTTCCAGCATTCCAGTCTCCCCTGGGAGGGAATTGAATCACTACTCCTTGGAAGTCTGGCCGTGCAGACCTCCATTACCGTAGGCGACCCTTGTAAGCCGGGGAGATCTCTGGACTTCATCCTTTTGATTTATCCACTATCCTTTGGAGGAGGTAACGGTTGCTTCCCAGCCTTGGAGAATGATTGGTTCGGCCTCACCCTAGTGTGGGCGGCTCCCCATGAGCCAAGGGGAAACCCTATCCTCTTTCTAGTCACTCCTCTCCTATTTCAATCCCAGAGGTTCTTCCTCCACAAAGCCCTTGATCCTGTCCCATGAATTTTTAATAAATACATCACTCTGAGCAGTGGAATGTGACAAAATGTGTCATCTATAACTAACATCTTAAAAAATAATGCATTACAGTCTAACATAATAAAAAATATCCACATGAATGCAGAATATGTTTAGACTTTCTTTAAATATTCATACTGGTTGATTAAATGTGCACTTTATTTACAAACACGAAACACTAAATAAAACAAAACATTAACAAACAAAAACTCACAAATGTAAACATAACACGAGACAACACAGCTCTCCACCTCTTATATTTTATGGCAAAATATTTACCATAAAATACTGCAGGTTTTTCCACTACAGAGAAAACAACACGTTAAGATTTATTTCTAAAAAGTAACATCTGGATTTTTTATAAAAGGCAATTTGTACACTCAGGATGACGGTTTTAATCCCTCGGTGGGCGGGACTGAGTGTGTCATCCCAGGAAGGGGCCTATCAGCAGCTCTAGTATAGAGAGCTCAGAGAGACCAGTGGCACTGGAACCATTTTTTAAGTGGGGGTGCTGAAAGCCATTGAACAAAACTGTAACCCCTGTATATGATGGAAGCCATGCAAAGCCAGAGGGTGCTGCCACACCCCCAGCACCCCTAGTTCCAGCGCCCCAGAGTGAGACCTACCCAATGGGCAGGCATATTCCATACATAATGTCGTTGGTGGTCATCTTCTCTTTCAGGGAACCAGGGTTAATCTATTGTATAAACTGTCCCCTGAAAACAATTTATAACCATAACAAAGTAACATTTCTTTATACTTTATCTGTATAAGACAAGCACACAGAATTCAATTACCAAAATTATCACAGGTTGAAGTTATTAAAACGGGAACAAATCAATTTTACATACAGTAGTTTAATTAGAAACCCTGAACCATTTGTACAAGACATATTGTTTTTTTCACAGCAACACTCTAATTCTCTCAATATTATGATACATGAAAAGGTAAAAATGTATTTCTTGTGTTAGGAGTTTTCTAAATATTTAAGAGGAATGCAATCTTAGACTTTTTTATTATTTATTATTTGTTTAATTTAGTTGTATAGTTTGGTGAAGCATTATGGTGGTCATGACAGATCCTGGATAACGAGCAGTGGAGAATTTTGTTTTCTCTATAAGAAGGATTAGAACAAGCATTGGGCATGTGGGCTTTGCCTGCCTGTCCTTTTAGGTGTTGCCATACTAATCCACTTCCTGGTCTCTTTTTGAGACTGTCTCAGCTGATCTAGTGATGCAGTCTGATGCAAAACCGGACTTGTGTGTGCATGGATGTGTTCAATGTTTGTATCTCTACTAAAATTCAATTAAATCTTTATGTTAAAAAGAAGAAAAATATAGTTTACTTGGAATGTACAGTACATGACATTCTTTTTCTCTGGGGTACTTCACTTTCCAGTTGTGATTAATTCTCAATTCTTACAATTCGTCATTCTGATTATAAATGATAATGCTTTTGATTTATGAGTTCTGTCTAGACAGTATTTTTACTTCCCAAGGAACATATACAGATTTGAATGGGGGTGGATTTATTATTAATTAACTGTCATCTTTATTTTTGTTATTAAAAAAAAAACAACACACATTGTCAATTTCAAGGTATCTTTCAAACTAGTGACATTTAAATTTGAGATACCTAGAATGTATATTCTTAAAAGAAATGTGCTGCTTAACTCATCCAGCTTATTTTAGTAAATAGCAACAAACTGTTTAACTGATAAAGTGTTAATCCATAACTTTAAACTCTTAACCATAAGGCATTCAGTGGTACTAAAAGAAACCATCAGAAATATAACTTTAGGCAAACCTTTTGAAGAGAAGTCTGTGTCAGTATATGTTTCAAATATTTTAGGTTTTGGGAGTGAATGTAGCCTGAACAATAGTTTGAATTGGGGAAAATTGAAGTTAAAATAAAATGTTAATAAAATTCTGGGAGTAAGGTTGTGAAAAAAAGGAAGAATGACGTTTTCAACAAAATAAATCCATTAAAGAATATTCCCTAAAGCACATATCCCATTAATTAGGCGAAAACACATATCAGTTATACACTGTCTGCAACAAAAACACATTGGAAATGTGAAAGAATGCCAAGTAGAGATATCAAAAACACAAGTCAAGTTTCAAGAAACCATTGGGGCAGCCTTGCCCAGCACAAACCAAATTGGTACAACTGTAAAACCGAAGGTTGCCCCAATTGTTTCTTCTAACTTGTATCAAAAACACAAGTTAAAGTTAGAAGAAACAATTGGGACAACCTTGGCCAGCAGCAAGTAAATAGGCACAACTGTCAAAGCGGTGGGTGCCAAGGTTGTCCCAGTTGTTTCTACTAACTTGGCTTGTGTTTTTCATGCATTTAATCCAGATTTATTGTGCCTGAAAAACACAAGCCAAGTTAGTAGAACTGCTTTGTGCTGGGCAAGGTTGCCCCAATGGTTTCTTGAAAGCTGGTTTGTGTTTTTGATATCCCCACTTTAAATGGCTGGGCACGTCTGATAATTTGGCATTTTTTCACATCTCCAATGTGTTTTGGTTTCAGATATCACTTCATTTTTTTACTTTATGACACACACACACGTGTGGAAGCGACATCGTGGGAGAAGTACGAGTGGACAAGTACAACGCAGTTAGAAGCAGTTGAAAGCAGTTGAAAGCAGGTTGACAGCTGCAGAAGCTAAACTAAACTTCCAAAAAAAAAAAAATAGTCTTCAAGCCAGTAATCTGTGACAACTGCATGATGTGGGAAATCCGAGAAAACCCAACAGAGCTCAACCAAGTTTGTGTAAAGTGCCGCACGATCCAGGACTTGCTTCAGCGATTAAGCCTGCTAGAAAAGGAGCTGGAGGAAATGAGACAGCAACAGGAGCTTGAGGAGCTGACACACCCACAATTCATGGAAGTCTGCACCCCTAGCAGACTGAAAGCCACCAGGGAGATGGAAGAGAGTCGAAACAGCTGGGTTCAGATAGGCAGAAGCAGGGAAAAAAAGAAACTTTGTCAAACACAACCACCAGAAATCCAGACATCCAACAAATTTGAGCCAACATTTAGATGACCAAAACCAACATCAAGAGAATGAAAGAAACAACATCCAGGACCCTATAAACAGTGCTGGCCAGGCAGCAAAAAGAAGGGAGGTCATGATTGTTGGGGACTCCATATTGAGAAACACAGCAAGTTCAGTTCGCAGTTTGGACCCCCTTACTACAACAGTGTGCTGCCTTCCAGGAGCCTCTGTCAAGCACATCACTGAGAACGTGGACAGGCTCCTAGAACGAACAGGAGACGACCCGGTAGTAGTCATCCACATCGGTACAAACAACATTGGAAGAGACAGACCAAGATCCCTGCAAAACAAATTCAGAGAGCTAGGAAGGAAATTAAAAGACACGACCAAAACTGTGGTATTTTCTGGGATACTGCCGGCACCTTGCAAAGGACCATATGGACAGCTGGAAATACAAAATCAAAATGCATGGCTGAAATTGTGGTGCACACAGGAAGGCTTCACCTTTCTTGAACATTGGAGCACATTCTACAACAAGGACTATCTATATAGGTGGGATGAACTGCACTTAAACAGAAAGGGAACCAATCTACTTGGAGAAAGGATCCTTGAGGAGGTCTAGAAGCATTTAAACTAGAAAGGGGGGAGAAAACAAAAAACAGAAGGGAGACCACATCAAAACAAAGGCAACAACTCAGGTAAGACAGCTATTAAATGTATTTATCTTAATGCTAGGAGTCTCAGAAACAAAATGTTAGAACTTGAAGCTACTGCACTAACAAGTAACTACGATGTGATAAGTATTACAGAAACTTGGTTGTCTGAGAGTGATGGAGACGAATATAATATTAGTGGGTACACACTGTATAGGAAAGACAGGCAGGACAGAAGAGGTGGAGGGGTAGTGCTATACATAAGAAATAGTCTTGAAGCCCAGGTGTTAAATCTGGACAAAGTAAACAACGCCGAATCAATATGGGTCAGAATAATGGACAAAAATAATAATAGGAGCATGCTATAGACCGCCAAATTCAGATGCCGAGCCAAATAATCTGTTATACATAGAAAAGGAGAAGCCATACTAATGGGGGATTTCAACTTCCCCCATATAAAATGGGAAAACCCGGTGGGGAGCACGACGGACGAAATTGAAATGGTGGAAATGACAAATGACTGCTTCCTAACGCAATTTGTCAAGGCACCGACTAGAGGGGAGGCATGCCTTGATTAATCTTTTCAAATACTGAAGACAGAATAACTAAAACAGAGGTCAGAGAGCCATTGGCAAACTCAGACCACAACATGGTCCCATTTGAAGTGATTTTTAAAACCCAACAATTAATGACTAAAGCTAAGGTTTACAATTTTAGAAAAGCAAACTATGAAGGTATGAAACAGAGAGTAACAGAAATAGATTGGAGTAAAATAGAGAAAACATCCACAGAAAAAGGATATTACTAAGAGGGCTAAAACCAATTCCAAAATGTTTTTTCCAATATTATAACAGCAAGAGAACATTCAAAGAGGAGGTTAAATGTCTAAGAGACACAAATGGCAAAATCATAGACGAAGAAAAAAAAATAGCAAATATATTAAATGATTACTTTTCACAGGTTTTTACAAAGGAGGACACAGACAGCATGCCCCACATGTCGACCTGTTCCTATCCAGTTTTAAATAAGTTTAGCATAAAAGAGGCATAAGTGTTAAAGGGACTAGGAGCTCTTAAAATAAACAAATCCCCTGGGTCGGATGAGATCCTCCCAATAGTACTCAAAGAAATGAAAGAAGTTATTTACAAACCGCTAACCAAGATCATGCAACAGTCTCTTGACACAGGGGTTGTACCGACAGACTGGAAAACTGCAAACGTAATACCGATCCACAAAAAGGGAGACAAAACCGAACCAGGTAACTACAGACCAATAAGCCTGACTTCTATTAAATGTAAACTTATGGAAACTATAATAAGATCCAAAATGGAAAATTACCTATATGGTAACAATATCCTGGGAGACAGTCAGCATGGTTTTAGGAAAGGGAGATCGTGTCTAACTAACCTGCTTGACTTTTTTGAGGATGCAACATTGAAAATTGATCATTGCAAAGCATACAACATGGTTTATTTAGATTTCCAGAAAGCTTTTGACAAAGTCCTGCATAAAAGATTAATTCTCAAACTGAACGCAGTAGGGATTCAAGGAAATGCATGCACATGGATTAGGGAGTGGTTAACAGGTAGAAAACAGAAAGTACTGATTAGAGGAGAAACCTCAAAATGGAGCGAGGTAACCAGTGGTGTACCACAGGGATCAGTATTAGGTCCTCTGCTATTCCTAATCCACATTAATGATTTAGATTCTGGTATAGTAAGCAAACTCGTTAATTTGCAGACGACACAAAAATAGGAGGAGTGGCAAACACTGTTGCAGCAACAAAGGTCATTCAAAATGATCTAGACAGCATTCAGAACTGGGCAGACACATGGCAAATGAAATTTAAAAAAGAAAAGTATAAAGTATTGCATGCAGGAAATAAAAATGTGCATTATAAATATCATATGGGAGATAGTGAAATTGAAGAAGGGAACTATGAAAAAGACCTAGGAGTTTATGTTGACTCAGAAATGTCTTCATCTAGACAATGTGGGGAAGCTATAAAAAAGGCCAACAAGATGCTTGGATATATTGTGAGAAGTGTTGAATTTACATCAAGGGAAGTAATGTTAAAACTTTACAATGCATTAGTAAGACCTCACCTAGAATATTGTGTTCAGTTCTGGTCACCTCGTTACAAAAAGGATATTGCTGCTCTAGAAAGAGTGCAAAGAAGAGCAACCAGAATTATCCCGGGTTTAAAAGGCATGTCGTATGCAGACAGGCTAAAATAATTGAATCTATTCAGTCTTGAACAAAGAAGACTACGCGGCGATCTGATTCAAACATTCAAAATCCTAAAAGGTATAGACAATGTCGACCCAGGGGACTTATTTGACCTGAAAAAAGAAACAAGGACCAGGGGTCACAAATGGAGATCAGATAAAGGAGTATTCAGAACAGAAAATAGGAGGCACTTTTTTACACAGAGAATGGAGCTCAGGGATCCGGTGTAATAATTTATATTTGTGCATATAAAATACTAAGGAGTTAAATTATGAACTGCTATTTTATCTCTTTACTAAAGTGTGAAATACAAATAATTGCTATTGTATGTGTTTATTTTAAATATTTAAAAGCTTTGCAGTCTCACAATATTTACTTACACATGCGGAAATTCTGCAGATAAACATCTAGTGTAGCAAAAAACTGTGGTTTTCAAAGCAGATAAAGGGAACATGCTGAAATACCATATATGCAAAGAAATATATATCTTGCAAGTTTAGCAATTAAAAATGCTACAACTGCACAAAAGGAGAATTCACTCGCTTCGGCCAATACATAGTACCACATGGACTGGTACAACAATAACAGGACATCTCGTAACGATGCATATACAGTAAACCTATCCCATTACTAATAGTATTTCCTGAATCTAATGGCATATAATATTATTTTAACAACATTTAAAACTCGGGGTCCCAGACAGTAAGCCCTGTCTGAATGAATGAATGAATTAAGCATGTCTGTGTTTTTAGTTGGTATCTAATTTTAAATGTGCTTTTTTCAGACATAACAATATTACGAAACCCATACATACAGTAGTTGCCAAGACAATCCTAGACCAATAAATAAACAAAATCATGCATTATAGACACATTTTGAAGGTATAATCTGTGGGTAAAATTCCAAAGGTACACTAAAGGGTTAAAATCAGGGTGTACACTAAAGGGTTAAAATGAGTGTGCTGGGATGATTGGGTAGGGAAGAGACCACCAGAGGGTCTCTATCACACAGGCAAGCACACACACTTTTGCTGATCAATAAGGGCACCATTTGGGCTTAACAATAAAAAAAAAAAATACATTTTACTGCTTTGTTAAACTTCTAAAAAGTTTGACACTTCTGTGTACATATATTTTTCTAACTTATTTTCTTTCCAATATGTTAGGATTTGACAGAACCTGAACTATATGTAGATTACAACACATCAAATGTGAACAATATTTGTTATTAAATTTGTAATACTATTAATATTCAATAAAAGTCTATTTTGTGGAGTGTCAGTATGTGTGTCCATAAGACTTCAAATATATATGATCTGATTATATTTCTTAGAAAAGAATCCACAAGTTGGGGTTTGGTGGATATTTCAGTTAAACTAAGCGTACGCTACTTCATGTATTTTAACAAGATCCTATCAATTTGCTGAAACGTCCTTAGATAATATCTGTGAAATGCTTCAAATTATTATTGCAGCAAATCGTCTACGCACTTCAAGTACTAGATCAGTGTAGATGTGGTAACCTTAAATCCAAATAAAAAATAATTAAAATCAATATAGTAACATTTATACAGGTCAACAACAAAAAGATTCTGTTTAGAGAAAGTCAAATGGTCTCAGATGTATAGAGGATTATATCACAGAGATAAAAGCCAATGGCAGCATCTCCAACATAATTGCAGAAATAGTAACACTTGGGGTGGGCTTCTATTTCGAATGTAACAGGGAGTGGTAGGTGAATGACAAGTTGGTACAATTATAGCCTTTCATCTCCTATAGTATTTTACCTTGTAGATTATATCTATGTAGTTGTTCCTTTTTCATTAGGGGGTTGGAATTTTAGAAAAAAAAAGGTAAAGGTAAACGTGTACAATGCGGGAGGCTGGAGGAAATTCAAATGTGGATGTCTGCAGCCGGCAAGAACGGTATACCGTAAAACCAGCGTTTTACGGTGTGGTCCAGTGGTTAAAGAAAAGGGCTTGTAACCAGGAGGTCCCCGGTTCAAATCCCACCTCAGCCACTGACTCATTGTGTGACCCTGAGCAAGTCACTTAACCTCCTTGTGCTCCGTCTTTCGGGTGACACGTAATTGTAAGTGACTCTGCAGCTGATGCGTAGTTCACACACCCTAATCTCTGTAAGTCGCCTTGGATAAAGGTGTCTGCTAAATAATAATAACAATAATAATAATAATTATTTACAATATTTGCCAGCAGACCCGGCACATATTGGAGACCGGCGATTATTTGAGACCGGCGTTTATCTTAGATCACTAGCTTAACATGCTTCATGCAGTCATTGTTAAGCCGCTAACACACAACCATGTAACAACAACAACTCAATTTAAACATTCCAACAACTTTGTTAAAAGGTTGTGTGTCAGTGGGAACTAAGTAAGCCTAACAGTTTTGTTTTATAACAAAATTACATTGTATTGTACAAGTATAAAGCGAAAGTATTACAGTCTTTTTGTATCAACTGGTTAACAAGGATACGGTATGCAAAATGTTGGAAAATGAACAAGCAGAAGTACGAATTTGTATTTAAAAACGGAATTAGAGCCACCATTGTTAACAACAACAACAGTTAAATCCACTAAAAGACAGCCCTGTAGATATCAGAACACAGGCGTGTAGGCTACGTTTACAGCACAATAATAATAATAATAATAATAATAATAAAAACTTCTAAAATGTCTTTAAAAATGAACAATAAATGCAATAAGTTCATTATCAAAAATAATGTATTGTTTAATCTCAAACTTGTACATTGTTAATACAACAAATATGGGTTAGCGTATGGCCCCCATGTCCTTTAATCCAGCCCTAGTGGTAGGGTTTTGTTGTTTTGTGTGTGTGTTTGTAAACTGTTTGTGATATGTAAATAAAAGCGCATGAACGCGTAAACTGTAGCGTTTCTGTAGAGTCTCCTTGGTAACACGTACTCTGTCACAGTATGGTACAATATTTTCTTAAGTTGGAAGTTTCAGCTGCATAATATAAGAGAATGATGTAACATGTAGAAAACGTATTGGCTGTTGCAGGCAGCATTAGCTCTGAAAAAACAAACTATTGACCCTTTTTTTTTTTTTTTTTTTTTTAAGTACTAGAATTATGGTCCCTAAACAGCTTGCAAGGTGGTCCGAAGTACCCAGTTTCATGAATGAAACCTGAGTAAATACTATAAGGCCTGATATTTTGTCCCATTTGTCCTACTAACAGTGTAAATTGGTTCGGCACATCCTGGGTACCACTGTACTATCAACCATTAAATTAAATGTACGTCTTTAAAAATAAAGTAACAAGGATTTATAACATTCTGTTAACATTAAAATCATTTTGACCTCCATCCAGACTCACAAATAGATTAATAAATAAAACTAATATCCTCTAAAAAGAAAAAGGAATGTAAAAACCTGAATAATGTGGTGTATTGATACACCATCTTGTCCATGTAATCAAAACCACAAATGTGTAATATGAACTGTACTGTTTAGAGCATTTTATGTTGAATCTGGAAGAGTTCCAGCAAGAACAGAAAGGTTTAATGGCACAGTCTTCTTCTCTCTACACAGTTGAGTTGAAGGTAATTGTTTGGAAGAGACTTCGTTCCAAAAGCTACACAGCTCTCAACTGTTCCAGTCCAGGATGGATGCCCTAAATTCAGGATTGCATTTCCCTACTGTCCTACATTGCATTTGTCTTGTTGCACAATTGCACAATTGTGTTCGACTAAATGGCTATTCTGTGCTGTTACCACAGCTTCAGATTGTAGATTCAAATAACAGTATAGGGAGACAAGTGGGAAAAAGACAGATTTCTGCTGGGCAAGGCTGTCTGTAGAGCTTACCTTAGTATTGTTATCACTCTTGAGTTGCCTCTGGGGATGAAGCTGTGCTATTGTAATTAATATACACACACACACACACACATATATATATATATATGTGTGTGTGTGTGTGTGTGTGTGTACCACAATTACTACAAATCTGCAGTTCCCACCAAATACACCGTTTAGAGTATGAATACCAATTTAAAAGCAGAAGTAGTATAACAGAACAAGGAACAGTTTGATTACTTCCACTGTCAAATTACTGAATATTGATTTCATATTTATTAATATATTGCAGGCTTTTCTTAACCCCCCCCCCCCCAATCTGTACCCTGTTTTACATGTATTGTTAACATGCCTAGCCATTAACTTGCAAAAGACTAAACCTGGTAAAAAAAAGAAAAGAAAAAAGAAAAAGAAAAAAAAAGGTATTCATGAACTTTTAAAAATAACTGAAATGAATATCCTCGGACCTGAGGAAACTGACAAAACAGGAGTGCCTATATTGCCACCATGTCTGGTTGTTAGTCAGAGCATCATTCAAACATATGTGTGTTTTTATTAAACGTGGTTGACACACATAATATAAAAAATAGTTTAAAATTAAGTTAATTATGCAGCCAAGACTGAGGCTCCAAAATGATCAATCCCACTTTATTTATTCTAACAGACTGAATTACTTTGCTATGCAAGTGCTACGAATTGATCAATCTGTACATTTGATCGTGTAAGTTGAACAGAAACTATGTAGATCCATGTATTGTAGCATATATAGTGACAATAGACACAGCAATGGTTTTATTTATTGTTTTAGTAAATTAAGTCTTGACTATTTTATGCTTGATACTATTGTTACTGGTTCGTTAAAAGTTAAATATATACTCTCTGTAGCAGCTAGTTTCTCCTACAGGCACTAGAAACAAAAGGTAAACACTATCATGCTGTCACTTTTTTAAAATAATTACTTTTTATTGATGCTTTAATGCTTAAGCATATAATACGCAAATGGGGCCTACCGTAATTATCAGTATATAACAAGCATATGTTGACTGTTTGCCTATTTTTTTCATAAACAAAGTAAAACTGAATTCAGTAGACAAGCTAATTGACCACTTTTAACGCTGGTGTTCAATGCAATACAAATAAAATACATATTTTTAATTTGTTAGACTTTATATTATAGGACTATGGTATTCATTTATATTTTTTATTGTAGAAGCACAAAGTTACAAACATGCCATAATATGAGTGCTCATATTTTGGAAATTCAAATGTATAATGTGAAATACAGCCTGAATAAGCCCTCTCACTTAATTTTATAATATAACAAACATTACAGATTAAAGTTTGCTTTTAATATACAAAAGGTGTTTGTAAAAAATATGTATTAATCTTTACATCCCGAAAAACAACTTTCATAAAAAGTATATTTTGTCCTTTTAACGTTAATCAAGGTTGATTTCATATGGATGACAACTACTCAATAGTAAGGATTAAGGTCTATTTTTGGATCTGTATTGAGGGAAAAAAAAGGCAAATCCAGCAGATTCATTGGACTGTTAATTACACATTCGTAATTAGGCTGAAATCTACCATTAAAAGAAAGAATTAAACATGTATTTCATATTCCTAATTAACAAGTATATGCTGATACGTTATGTATATAGGCTAGTTACCATAGTAGTAATATCAACATTTCATGGAGATAAGCACTAATTAAGTACAGAAGGTCACAAAGATATGAATGACAAAGCAAACTTCTAAACTGAAGTTTCATTTTCCTTTTCAGTTTAAAATGATTAATCGTGTTTAGGCATAGGGGAACTGATTAACAGTTAGTCATTTAGACATTACGGGATTCAATACTGCGTAAAATGTTATCCCTTGAATATCTCACTTCATTCCAGAAGTTGACTTCTTATAAAATAGTCACATATATAAGTAATTGCTGCTTAGTTTTACTGGCTAGAAAAGATAATTATAAATACAATATAATACATAGTATTTAAAGATAATAAAGATAGACGTCTTTCAAAACTCCCTTTATTATAGCTTTAGCAATCAAAAACTACACTCAAGGAAATACTATACATATACCATCTTTGCACATAGACCCAGATACCATTATAATTATACAGTAGTCTTGGAAATGTTAGTAGAAAGAAAAACTACTTGACCAGCCGTACTTTAAAACCTGACCTCAGAAGCAAGTATTTTAGTTTACTATAAGGATGGTTTATATCATGCTTTATGGATATTAAGGAAGTTGACAGAAAAGGGAATCAGATTGTTTTCTGCTTTTAGAGGTGAAGTAAAAGCCATTTATCTACAGACTGTATCCTGACATACTCTATAACCCTTCTTGGTGGTCCAGGTATAAAGACAGGTATCTTCTTTGCATAAACTACACAAAAAGAAAGGCAGACAACTAAAATGTTTTCTCTGTTAAACCTGGTAAAATGTCAGTAAAGACATTCCCACTTAAATAAATTAGGTAAGTATGTAAAACATAAAAATTAGTTAGTTGTGCAATACAGTAAAATACTGGTATTCAAGTGATATATAAAATACAGTATTTCAAACAAACTTTACCCATTGTTATGTGTATTGCCAACAGACCTATTTTTAGAATGAGTACAAATTAGGTTAATTTAAATTTACCCATAAATAAATTGTAGAAAGTAAAGCCTGGAAAAACCAAAAGACATGCCTTTTTTCAAAAGCAGAATTCTAATTTAAATACTGCTTGAGCAGAATGGCTCATAACCCAAATACAAATTCTGGTACTGGATTATTTTTGCAGAGGTCATTCATTATCCTCACTGTGCTCACTACAGAGCAGGAGACAAATCAATCATTTTGTATCCTAACCAAAACAAGTGGTGCCAACCAGTAGCTTTTAGCAGTGTTTACAGTTAGCCTTTCCCTCGGCTCGCTCAGTGATTAATTTGGGATGTGGAGGCAGGTAAACATACTGCTATTTACATGGCTTTTCTGTGTTTTAATGTATACTGAGCTCTGCTAAACCTGCGACATAATATCCTTTAAGCTGAACTGTTCAGTTATTTTACTGTGCAGGATTCTGTAGATCTGAAGGTAGCCAAATCAGAATCATTTCCATAATGCTGAAAATGATTTATCACTTGTCAAAGGCTTTTAGTGTGAATCCTATGAGCTAAAAAAGTATAAAAATCCTAATATAAACAATGACCCTCTTGTTTAAACATAGATACAGCAAGAAATATGAATTAGCATTCTCCTTCTTTAAAACAAGACTTCTGGCAAATGTAGGAAGGAATTTCCTTTTTTAAAAATGTGACCACTAGAATAGGCTAATGGTAGTATAACTACAGAGTAATAATCTGAGACACGGATCAAACTCTCTCGCTGTGTTGTAATTTGCACATGCCATTGTATTTAATGATTTTTTATATTAGGTAAAAACAGTTCTTAAGGATTGAACAATTTTGCCTACAGTAATAAGTACATGAAACACATGTACATAGGTAACAATGTTTTACCTAATTTAGCAATATCAAATAGATACTGTTTGTTCGGGTTATGTGATATTACTAATTAGCTGGTTTTCCAATGGGTGTCTTAGAACACAAGTACCAAGACTGATATAAACTTGGGTGTGCTTAAGAAAAATGTCAATGGATGGCAGGGATAGAAGTAGAACATTGTACCATGTCAAAATTAATCTACAGTGGTTGATTAGTAACTTGTAAACACGTTTTGAAATAAGGTGTCAGCAAGTGATAAAATGTTTCAAGATTGAATTGTCAAAATACCGTAAATCGACCTTGAAACAAGTATTTTGTCTTAAAAAAAAATTATGCATCTAATGCTAATTGTAAGGAAAGCACTAATTCAATGAGTAAGCAGATAACTGAGTATGTAGTAAAAGAAGAAAATATGAATTTTCACCAATAATTCAGTGGAAAATGTTATTTGAAACAAAATTAAATCAGAAAACAGCCTGCTAAAATAATTCAGCAATTCCAACAAAATCAGCATGTGATGAAGAAAAGCATACCCTACATGGAGTTTTTGTTAAATATGACAGTAGCACTTCACGTACATGACGGGAATGCATAGTTCCTCCAAACTAATTTGGGAACTAAAATTCTCTCGAGCATAACAAACATTTGCATTTGTTGAGAACACTGAGGACTATGTTTTTTATTTGAGAACTGTGCTGATTAACATTGTTTGAGTGAAGAAAGCAGGGGTTCATGTGTGAATTGTTCAACTTGGGTTGTTTTCTTTAGGAAGGAAGCAAAGAGTGCTTGATACTGCTACACCTGTGCAATATTTGGCATGTAAATTACAATGTAAAATGTTTAAGTTTCAATGGCGTGCCGTCCGGACCTTCAATGTATTCGCTGCTGACCAGACAATGCCAAGTAAACTGTCAGTCAAATGACATTACGTTGCCTCACTCACTTGCGTACAGTGTGCTTGCTTATACTATGAAACATACTACTCTAATTATTATTTGTTCAATTGACTGACGCCTTTATCCAAGATGGGGTTTCCTGAAGGAGATGTGATCAGCCAATAAGAGATCTGCATTGCCTCCGCATAAGTCTAAAACAACGATCAGACGCTAGAAAAAAAAAAAAAAAATTGAGGGTATTCTCCGTTTCAGTTGAAGGTTTTGAGTGAGTTTAACCAATAGGCGAGTCAAGTTTTTAGACAGGCAACCAATCAGGAGTGAGCAGAGGCGGGCCATAAATCTCCCAGGGTATTCTCTGCCTCACTTGAAGGCTCTGCTTTAGCAACCAATGGGAAAGTCAAAGCTCTGACAGCTGACCAATCATTAGTGAGCAACCGCAAAACATGAATATTCCTTGGTTAGCACTGCAGTTAGGAGGATAGCAGGATTTCACACGATATTGCTTATAAATATACATTGATAAATACAAATACCTTTACAACATCTAATTATTTCAAATTTTATTTTACACTAAAATAAAAAAATGTGAGAAAACGGAGACATCATAGTCGATTTGGTTACAAATCCTTTTTCAAGGAGAACTTTCTCTGAAAAATTGGAGATTGTTAAAAAAGGGAGATATACACCACAGATCCCCGAGCTGACACAGGTAGGGAAAGGATATACTCGGCACTTTCAGAATTCAAATTATGAAAGGTATCTGAGGCTTACAGGTAGCTGCCACTTGAAAAAAAGGGGGGGGGGGGGTTGCAATGACTCTGCTACCCGTCCGTTTTGTCACGGCACGCCACTTAAATTTCCCTTTAAACGTTGCACTTGGGTGAACAGTCTGTACAATCCAAGGGGGTCTGGACTCTGCATTGACTGCTCCCATAGAGTCCTTGTAAAACTTTCCTGCCTGACAAAAGTCTTCTTGGGATAGAGAACAGATAAAATTGCCCTTGATTAACAAATCATAAAATCTAGAGAAAGCCCCTTAATATGCTATACCGTATAGCAGGTAATCTATGAAAAATGCATTCTCTGATGCTTACTGTAATTAGATTGCTGCTCTGGCTGGTTATGTTTTAAAACCACAGTAAAGTGTAAAAATGCTTTACAATTGTGTAATTATTAGCCTTAATAATACAGGAGCTGGCAAGCTGGCATTAGACCCAAATGCAAGATCGGTGGTCATATTTACAAACAAGCAAGGGGGAATAGCAGTAGAGGCTTTGAAGGTGGTGTATGAAGTGCAGCTTAGATGTAAAGAAGCATGAGTGGTTTACTGTCCTTTTGTAAATTGCCACTATACTAGCTATGACCAAACATTTTGCACCACCCTATAGAATTAACTAATTTTGCTTCATAGTCTAATGAAGCCTGCTGAATGTTACTTTAACATATTGAATTATATTCCCACTTTGTAGTTTTCCATATATATATATATATATATATATATATATATATATATATATATATATATATATATATATATAATTATGTCTCAATCCTAAAATTTGAGGTGATGCAAAACTGTTGGCCATAGCTGTACATGAAAAAGTATGTTTCGACACAACTCCTAAAAAGTAACCATCATCAAAATGGCAAATATATGATCAGCAGTCTAGATATAGTTTTACACCCACATCTTAATTGCAATTTCATTTTGTAATTTAGCAATGGTTAGTGGAAGGAACATTATATTCAACGACTGCCCAAGTAATTCTAGTCTAAGGTGATTGCTTTTCAAATAGGACAAGGAGCACAGAGCTTGAACTTGAATATATTTCAGAAATTAATGAAAGGAAAAGACCAAAATCTTACATGAAGTAAACAAATAAGATAACCAAACATTTGGAATGCATGAAAAGAAATACCATAAGCACTAATTTAAGTATTAGAAATGTGAATTTAGTATACAATTCATGCTTTAAAGGTTTAGCTATAACAAACATAATAAAAATGTAGGCTAGGATAATTGCTTAGCAATATCACCATGATAAAAAAAGCATGAAAATGCATAGTAGTGGACTATTTATATAGGCATTTTAAATAGATTTGTCCATTGTAAATCTCCAGAGGATTTACAATATCATCTGTACTATATTATCACTGCCATAGAACTGCAGGGTCATAAATCATTATGGCAAGTAGACTTATTGAAAAATGCAACCCTAAAATTTATTCCAGCAAGCGATATCTTTTCCGAGTGGTATGATTCCTCCAAGCAGGAATTCTGCTAGGTGGCAATGACTACATTTCAACACAATTGTAAACTACCAGATTACAAGAGAAGACTGTTTGTAAAGCAGACTCAAAAGTCTGATAGCCAAACACACACCCCACCTGGAGTCTACTTGTCCCATACACTTATGAATCAGCAGCCTACAGTCCACACAGTGTTAATCTGAATTTGTTTTGTCCTTGCTCTTCCTCCTGATGGAAGGAGCCTTCTTCCCATGAGGCTGCAATCGAAATCGCATCTTGGTCCTCCTCAGCCATGCTGACATCCGGTTCTGGAACATCCAGGGTGATGCCGGAGCAGGGGCTTGAGCCTTCTGCCTGGCCAAATACTCAAGGACTTGGGCCATTTCGGTTTTTAAGTCTGTAATATCTTGTACCTGTCTCGAGTGCTTGGCCTGCTTAGCACTCCATGTAGGAGACTGAGAGCGGGTGCGAGACCGAGGCACCTAAGCCTGAGCATAGGGAATGCTCTGCAAAGGACTCAGGAACAGATTGAGGAGAAGGGAGGAAGGGGCTCTGAGCGCCGTGGATGGCTCAGCCATGCTAGTAGGGAACGTTGCACCCATAATCTTATTAAGTCTCCTGTGTAGAACCTGCGGCTGTAACGCTGCACAAATAGCGCAGAACGTCTCATCTCTAAAGGCAGAGGAGGCGTGCTGCATGCCCAGGCACTGGACACAGGGGAGGTGCTTGTCCTCTGAAGGAAGCTTCACTCTGCAGGACATGCAAACGTGGAATTTAGCCATGCTTGATGTCTCTATGGCCCAGAGGGCGTTGTAAACACCAGAGGGCGTTAACCAGTGGAACACTGGGGTATAGAGGCACCGAAGCAGCGAGGGTACCAAAGCTGACCAAATATTGAATCACTTGAAATAACTCAGTACTTTTTCAGAATTACTAACTACCTCATGCTACTCTAATCTATCCCCAAGCTTGGTGCTATTATAAACATTTTACTGTAATAATAGAATGATTAAAATCTTTCTTTATATTGCGGCAACAAGAAATAAAAAAGAAAAGCTTTTTTTAAAAAAATATGTATGTATGTATGTATGTATGTATGTATGTATGTATGTATTATTATTATTATTATTATTATTATTATTATTATTATTATTAGAGGTACAATATTATACAACATATGTGTAGACATTATCTTTTATATTTTATTTTGCATTGTGAAAGTGTGGATCGAGTGGTCATTGTCAGACTGGCAACACCTGGGCAAAATATTAACATTTTAAAGTGCAGGGTGCTCACTTTTATAAATGATAATCAGAAATAAAACTACAAAACAAACTTCACCTTATAGCAGGCATTTAAAGAAATGAAAGGATAATATTTGTTCAAAGTCTAATAGTAAAATACACTCTTTTAGCAGTTTACATACGCAAAGAGAAACTAATTAAGATCGTTTTAGTGTGTGGCACAAATTGTCTACGGGGTGTGGCCACCCAATTTAACAGAGAAAATTGAAATCGGCATAACATGATGTTGCCCATGATGCCTGAGTTATGGGACACCCTGAGGATTTAATTTCAAAACACTGGGCCTGCACAGCGCTTAAACAGAGGGCATGAGGATGGGCCAGGTGTGAGCTTTTTCTCTCGTGCTTATTAACACCCTCCTATTACAAATGCAAAGTGCCTTGGGTCATTTCACCTCTCAGAGTTGTTACCTGTCAAGGCTCCTCCAGCATTCTTTAGGTGTACAAATTGAACAGGTTTCAAAGAGACACATGAAGCCAAGTGCAAAGGGAACTGATGTGGTAACTTATAATTAAAATCCATATTCGAACCATCTCTATACTGTTTATTTTTTCCTTTAGTGACGCCCATAGGGGGGATTTTGTCCAGGGCCCGAAAATTTCTGTGGGCGGCATTGGCCTTGGGGCTTCTTGCGGGCCATGCTCTGTTGGCACAAGGCACTAGCTGAGGGCCACGGCTAGTACAGGCTTGTGTTACAACCATAAAAAAAGACTATTTGAATAGAAGGTGAAGGCATGCTCTGCAATAACCCAAATCAAATAATAAAAATATAACTGACTTTTCTTAATCCTTCCAGTTCATTGGTAATTCAACTTATGCTAACTTTTCATTAACCTTTTAATTGATTGTATCCTGTGTACAGTACACATAGTAAAACATAGATAATGAGAAACATACTTCTGACACTTGTTTATTCATGGTATTCACCATTATAATAATTTACAGTATATAATACACACGTTTTAACAGCTTGTTCCTTTTTTTGATATAAATGATACATACATGTGATCAAAGGATGAACATTTTGAATTTTTATAAACCATAATAAGTCAAATATATAAAATGTATCACGTGTATAATGTTGAAAGGAAGTATATTTATATTTAATGATTATATTTTTTTTAAATACATGAATTGGAACTATAGTAATATAATTTAATAGTAAAATGCACCTGGGAGATTTTCCTGTTAAGTGAATTATCCCAATTCCTGGCAACTTAGCTTTCAGGGATGCCGAAGTAATTCAAAGCTGGTGTTCTCAGCCCACTTTATAATGGACAGGCAGAACATCAAAAACCCTCCATCCCAATTGTCACTGTGGAATCTCAGCATTCTAATCTCTTAGAACTGGAGAGAATGTGACTATAGTTCCCTTTCAATTCGAAGACGACCACCAACATTGCTGTGGGATATGCCTGCCCATTGGGTAGGTATTGCTGAGCTCTCTATATTAGAGCTGCCAATAGGCCCCTTCCTGGGATGACGCACTCAGTCCTGCCCACCAAGGGATTAAAACCATCATCTTGAGGATGCCATTTCTCTTTTTTCTTCTCAAGATGGTACGGTAAGACCTCTGTGTTTAGCTGAGCGTCTTGATAGAAAAGAGCTTCTTGAGTCGACTGCAGTTCCCCTACAAGCTCACCGCTTTCCTGGAATCAGCAACTCCAAAAAATGTGAGTTCCTTATTCTGTCTTTCTTTCATGTGTGTGTGTTTTTCCCTTCTAAAAACTACACCCTTGGGAGAATACAGTTCCTCCACGTGCTAGGCCTTGCCGTATCCCCGCTGTCAAGTGATTCCACCAGCTGCTGTCTGGCAGCTGAAATGGGCCTTGTTTGTTTGGCTGCCGCTGCGCGTCCCCCACTGTGTATTAGACTGCATGACCCTGCTTGTCTGGGTCGTGCTGTGGATTAGCTGCAGCGCGGTTGTTAACAACAGCCAACCTTTGGTGAGTTGGGCCTTCACAACAAACAACAATGTATTCTCCCCCAACTGTTTTCTACCGTGTTTTTTGCTGTTTGCTTTTCAGGTACTTTCTGGTGGCCAAAAAAGATGGTGGCTTTCGCCCAATCTTAGACTTGAGGCTTCTCAACGGGTACTTAAAAGAAAGGAGGTTCCAGATACTGACTCACCATCACGTTCTCCAGTCAGTCCGGCCGGGTGACAGGTTCACCACCATGGACTTACGGGACGCGTATTTTCACGTTCCCATTTGTCCAAGGCACAGGAAGTATCTCCGCTTCGCCTTTCAGGGAAGCGTTTATGAGTTCGCTGTGCTACCATTCAGCCTCTCACTAGCTCCTCGTAGGTTTTCAAAGTGCGTGGACGCTATCCTGGCCCCCTTGCGGTTGCAGGGGATCAGAGTAATAAACTATCTAGACGACTGGTTGATCTGTTCCCAGTCAAGAGAGGGAGCAGTGGCCCACACAGCGGTCATGACAGAGCATCTGGCGAGGCTGGGCCTCACCATCAATAATGCAAAGATTCACATCGCATTGCCTTCAGGCTCTTGACATGGGCTCAGGGGAACTTGCTGTCTCTGCGGGCGACGCACATTCCCAGTGGTGACTTGGGCTGCGGACCTCCTCTCGAGGGAAGGTCCTCATCCGTCAGAGTGGCAACTCCACCCTCAGGTAGTGGAGCACATTTGGGAATGATTCGGGAAGGCGCAGGGCGATCTCTTCGCCTTGACGGAAACGACACGCTGCCCCCTGTGGTACTCCCTCCACCACTTAGACGGTCCACTCGGCGTCGACGCCCTAGTGCAAGAATGGCCCAAAGCGTTTTTGTACACTTTCCTGCCTATACCGCTGCTCCCGGCCTTTCTAGAGAAGGTCCGGTTAGAGAAGGCGTCACTTCTCCTAGTGGCCACCAGGTGGCCCAGGAGAATCTGGTTCTCGACCCTGTGCCAGCTCTTACAAGGCCATCCCTGGGAGATCCCGCTTTGCCTGGATCTTCTCAGTCCGACGAGAGGCACTCTTTGGCACCCGGAACCGGGAAGGTTCCAGTTATGGGTCTGGCCCCTGAACTGACGTGGTTGTGGGTACATTGCAGAATGCTAGGGTAGATTCCACTAGGTCGTTGTATGTCTACAAGTGGAAGTACTTCCAGAACTACTGTTTAACTAAGAGTCATGACCCAGTTTCTTGCCCCATGCCAGTTATCTTACAGCTTCTGCAAGAACTGCTTGATGCTGGTAGATCACCTTCCACTTTGAAGGTGTATTTAGTGGCTATTTCTGTGTGCCATGCCATTTGGTATCTCTGGGTGCGCATTTTTTGGCTACCCAGATTCTTAAAGGCGTGCAGCAATTACGTCCTCCCAGGAGGACTGTTCTCCCCGAATGGAGCCTTGATATTATACTGGAGGCTCTTACGAAGGCCCCGTTTGAGCCCATATACTCCATAGACTTGAAGTATCTGTCTATGAAGACAGCCTTCCTTGTGGATATCACCTCCATTAAGCGGGTCAGTGAGCTGCGGCTATCACCTCCACTAAGCGGGTCAGTGAGCTGCAGGCACTGCCGGTGCACCACTCCTGCATGCGTATTTGGGACAATGGCAGCAGGGTGTCACTGCGTACAAACCCTGTTTTCCTCCCCAAGGTGATCACAGCCTTCCACATGAATCAATCTGTGAAACTGGAGTCTTTCCATCCACCTGTTTTCTTCGGAGGAGGATAAGAGATTGAACTTCCTCTGCCCAGTGTGGTCATTGCGATGCTTCGTGTATAGGACAAGACCTCTGCGTCATTCTGACCAGCTCTTCATCTGCCACGGGATACGGACCCTAGGACAGTCCCTCACAAAACAGCAACTGTCGCATTGGATTGTGGATACAGTCTCGACTGCGTATGATGGTGCTGGCTTACCCCCACCTGGGAGGGTAGCCGCACATTCCACTAGAGGGTTATCTACATCTTGGGCCCTCTTCAGAGGGGCCTAGCTGTCTGACATTTGTACTGAGGCTAGCTGGGCTACGTCGCATACTTTCTCCTGGTTCTACCGCCTTAATGTGGTAGAGCCTTCCCTGCCTTCATTAGGCATGAGGGTCCTTGAGGTTGCACGCTCGCACCGTTAACCTTTGGTTAATTACCCTCGGTTAGGTGATTATGAAGTGTCCCTCGCACGCTGCAGTTCCTTCTCCCTCGTGACGGCTCTGGTATACTTTCTCATAGCAATGTTGGTGTCGTCTTCGAATTGAAAGGGAACATTAGGTTACTTACCGGAACCCTGTTTCCCTGAAAGAGAAGCTGACCACCAACCACGAGGTTGCGTCGGTCGACGGGTTCGATGGAAAAAGATGATGGTTATAACACTAGAAGACCTGGAGATATACTCATACCTAGAAGCCCTGCAGCAGTCTTTCTGACGACTGTATTCAAAACACTGTAAATAGTATAATGAAAGGAGAAACAATCGGATGTAATTAGTTGTTTTTTATTTTTTATTGAGTACGTCACATAAACATCTGAAGCGCATATATATATATATATATATATATATATATATATATATATATGTGTATATATATATATATATATATATATATATATATATATATATATATACACACACACACACACACATTTATTTTACAATTCAAAACCAGAAAATGTAAATAAATAAACATTGGAACAGATCGGTTTACAACATACCAATTTATAAAACTGAAACGATAGCAATACATATAACTTTTCAACAGCAATCAGTTGATTATCAGATGAGCAAAAGCAACTGAACAACGTAGATAAATAAACTTAGAAAAAAACATTTTACAGAAGCACACAGCACAAGAAGTTATAAAAAAGTCGAATTTCTTTTTCTTTTTTTGACAAAAGGGTATTCCTTTACCTTGAGTCTAAGGCTGTTCACAATCAACACAGATAATGTGCTTCTCCACGCCATCTTTCTGCAAAGGGCACAGCTGTCCAAAGTTTTATTTTTATTGCACTTGCCAACCTGGCACTGGCATCTCTTGCGGCTCTCAGCGGGGTTGCCAGTTTCAGCTGTGGGGACACGCTTGTCAGTCTCCCTCTGTTCCAAATGTTTCTTGCAAAGTTTCTGTGCTAACTGTAAAATATATTCTCTCCTTGGTAAATTCTTCCCCATGCATTCCTTGTAAAGTACCCAGGAGTTGATGGCTGCTAGGTCCAATACATTGTAAAACACCTGAACAGGCCACCATCGGGAGCCAGCTTTCACGGAATACTTCCGTGCCATCTGATCCAAAACATCAACTCCATATTTTGTTGCGTTGTAAAACTCCACGGTCTCTGGTATTTATTTTCACTAGTCCCGATGCTAATTGACTGACCAAAGCAGCGCAGCTGGCAAGTAGGCGCCAGCCTTCAAAAGGCTGATTGAAAACAATAGATTGTGAGTTATTCACTCAGGCAGAGAGACTAATCTAATTACAGCTAAACACATTGTAAATAAAAATAATAAAGTGTGGAGTAGTGGTTAGGGCTCTGGACTCTTGACCGGAGGGTCGTGGGTTCAATCCCCGGTGGAGGACACTGCTGCTGTACCCTTGAGCAAGGTACTTTACCTAGATTGCTCCAGTAAAAACCCAACTGTATAAATGGGTAATTGTATGTCAAAATAATGTGTAAAAAATAATGTAATTGAATGTAAAAAATAATGTGATATCTTGTAACAATTGTAAGTTGCCCTGGATAAGGGCGTCTGCTAAGAAATAAATAATAATAATAAATTGTTTTCTGTGTGGCTGTCAATGTGACTGCTCCCGGGGCTTTTAGGTATAATGTAATATATATCCTTTATTTCCGCACTTCCGCGTTTCATACTTTGTAAGAATATTTAATACATACGGACAGAAAGGTATACGAACGCACAGCCCCATATGTGTTAATCCCTCGGTGGGCGTCATCCCAAGAAGGGGCCTATCGGCAGCTTTGATATAGAGAGCTCGGCAATACCTACCCAATGGGCAGGCATATCCCATAGCAATGTTGGTGCTCATCTTCTCTTTCAGGGAACCAGGGTTACGGTAATTAACGTTCCAGTGCAACAGATGGAGCTGCTGAGGTTGAGACAAAATTGGCAGGTCTACAAAGAATAATCTGTACATGCCCACTGCAGAAATTGAATTTCAGTTTTTGCCATGGCTTTCATAATGAATACAATTTTTTTATGTTGGTGTTATTTTTAAAAAATGTGCATTATATATCAGTTAAGTGAAACTGGACTGTCTATAGTCCTAGTCTGAAATTAAATTGAATATACATTCTAAATTTGACTCATCTTACATTTTGTATTGCCTACTACCAAACCGTTGTTTTAAACTGGACAAACAGGTATGTTGGGTAAATGGGTAAGTGCTCTTACTCTATTAAAAATATATACAGCACTGCAATAGGCGTAAAGTACATTTACTAGTATGCATTTCATGAAACCTTAACTAAGTGGCATTCAAAAATTAGGAGTCTGATTATCTATAGTACGACTAGCAAAGTTATTAAAACAAACCCATACACTGCAAAGTTTCGAACAGAAAACATAATTGCATTTTACTATCTATTTAGAATGTCTAATGCCCCAGGCTGGTTAGAGACAAAATGGACTGGGAGTTATTTGAGAATATAAGGGGTCTTGGGTGAGTGAACCTGTAGCGTCTAAAGCTCTTAGAATGGAATTTGAAGGATCTCAATAGCATGTAGTCATGTTATATAAACACATTATGAACAGTACCAATGTATCCACCCCACTGGCGCCACAATTGCATTAGTTGACATTTTAGACAAAATTGGTGAAAATGCACTGTGTGTTGAGTACCCCCCCCCCCCCCCCAAAAGGTTCTGGGATAAAATATGGAAAATAAAATATAAAACAATAGTTTTGGGTGGTGTCAGTGTGGCTCGGAATACATTCATGCATAAACAGGTGCCATGCTTTATAGTAAAATCTTTTTAAAAAATCCAAATGAATGAAAAACAGTAACATTTTAAGAAGTTTTAGAAAGGCAAACCATATTGCTTCATCCTTATATTGCTTTATCCTGGCTTTGTATAAAGATGATAAAAGATGAACAGTGACACTGATAAACTATGGATTGGTTAATGCATTGATGGCAGGCACAGGACTGGTTGCTTGAGGGGCAACAATGTTGATTAACCATATTGATTGGAGGATCCAGCTGAGGAAAACCTTGTGAACCAATTGTGCAAAAGTATTTGCTGTCCAATATCCCGTTAAAGACATTTCTCTTGCAGGAAAGTTAAAATGAAAATGCCGATTTTAAATGTGAATTACAGCTAATGAAGCAGCATGCTTCCACAGCCTGATAGAATCCAACTAAAGACATTGAAAAAGACTTCTAGTCAAAATGTTTGTCGTTGAATTTTAGTTTCTTTCAGTATGTCTTAACACCATTAAGCTCGAAGCTGATTGGCAGATGACACTGAATCGTTTTCTAATTTGTAAATTATATATATATATATATATATATATATATATATATATATCAGTTCTCAATACATGAGATACCAGAAGCACAATGTGTGTAGAAGGCTTGTGATAGTCATTTATTTTCTGAAGATTTTTTTTAATATGATTTAAATTACTAATATAAATGTCATGGTTCTTGTTTTACTAATTAAAACAATACAAAAAAAAAACTTTAACCTGAGAGTGTTCCAATGAGTGGCCAAAAAAACAAACAAAAAAAAGCAAAAAACAGTTTTGTTGCTTTTTTCATCCGATAATATCTATAGCTTCCATCGGATATTTCTGTATCATTTTAAGATCTAACCACCAAACATTCTGTGCTTTGAACAAAACATTCTCAGCACTTTCATCTGCTCAACCAATAGCTGCAAAGAGATTATCACTTCTGACTTCTATATCGCTTTGAGAACCAAACATGTAATTAACCTGTATTTAAAACCTCCTGTAAAAATCTGAAAACATTAACACTTTTATTAGCAATAAACAAAAAAAGTATCCCGTTTTTGTCACTTCATTCCATGACTGTTTTTCACAACCTTGATGAACACATCATTTTTTATTACCGTAGCCATACCAGCTATAGGTTACACACTCTGCAGATATTAATTACCAGCTGGGCAAAATCCATAAGGCTTAGACCTATTTAGATAAACTCGCAAAATTAAAGCAACTGTGCACATCAGTCTACACTGCAACAATCATTCAGAGTTGTTCAAAGCCCTGAAATTGCAGGGTTTATATTTTTAATGGCATTGTCCTTATGTGTACCAATCTGACTGACGTGACAAGGATATATGCATGAATATTCACACATTTTCATAAATTCAGACTACGTGATCAAACATCTTACAGGACACATATGACTTTGGGAGGGGTCGCCTAAGAAGCAAACATTTTAGAAGTTAGGACTAACTGGGGACATCTGGAAAAAAACAAAATCCCTCTGCCACTGTCTGACTTGCAAAGGTCATTGACACAGTGTGACTCAAAGAGTTTAAGTGCATGCTGGCATCAATAAGAATCAACTGCGTTCCCTCAGTGTTAGCTGATTTCATAATTCAGTCTGCTAATTTAGTTTGTCCATGTTGACAGTGCATTCAGAGATTTTTATATGGACTGTTTTTAAAGTAAACTTTATTCAACTGTTTTAGAATTTCCAAAACACTGTTTAACCTAAGATAATGTTTTAAAGCACTCATCAATCCCAGAGTGGCTCACCTGGTAAAAACTCATTTGATAAGTGTTTTGTCGCACCTCATTGTCCTAAACGTCTATTATTATCATAACGCCTGCCAGCTATTATAATTAATCAATATTAAACCATCCAAAATGAAACCTGTTGAACCTCTGGAACCTCCAAGTAAAAATAAACACAAACGTGGATGGCAGAAATGGAAGGAAAAGACTACAAAAAAGAAAATCTAAAAAAACTGCAATCAAACTTATCAAGGGTTACCTCCGGTCACAGATGTCACAAAAACAATTGAATGCCTTAGCTCCCCTCTCAATCGAGTGGAAAGAAGCAGAATCAGTTAACTTTGATACCATACTTTACAAATTTGCCTCTGGAAAATCAAGACGGAAAGCCTTTTGTTAATTTGACTGATAACTGTCAATTCCGCCCAGTTGAATTCACTACTGTAACTACACTGTCAAATTTTCTATGTAGATTTAAAAATGATAATTTCTGTAAAGTGTTTGTTCCGTTTTCTGTTAATTGTGTAACTAAGTAGGCTACAGTAAAAAAAAAAGAATGCACTAAAGTCATTTAGTTTTAATTAACACTAGAACCGCCGAGATTTCTGACTATATACAACCGCCGCACCCGCAAAATGTGCAGCTCCATTTTAAAACGGCTTCGATATGAAAATGAAAAACAAACAATCGAATACAACTTAATATTTTTATTTATGAACATCATACATAACATTTTCAGAGCAGAAACACCGTATTTACATTGAAAATTAAACTTATACATAAACATGAAAAAATAATAAAATACACTTTACGCAATAAACTTCTGTGTAAACAGGTGTAGAAAGCTGTATGCACATATAACATTATAAAACATAAATAACTAGTTATAAAAACAGCATAAAACAAAAATATAACATAACTTATGCAACGTGAAAGAGCTTTGAGTGAAACAGAGTTCAAAGGCTCTGTCTGTTCAGAGTTCTATTAAAGCTTTCTAAGTACAATCTACGCAGAAAACACGCTTTTCAACTGTACCAGTGCATTTGCCACAGACTGCCTTTTCACAACGGGTGCAGACATCAAAAGTTCTGTTTTTATTGCATTTAGTAACCTGGCATTGTCTTTTATTCTGTGTGCCAGTGGACGCAGCACTGGCTGAAGGTTGAGGGGCATTTGCCAACCGGCTTTCGTGTCTCTTATCAAAATGTCTCTGCCATAGCTCCAGGGCTAGCTGCAAAATGAAGTCCTTCCAGGAGATTGTGTTCCCTTGTACAAAACAAAAGCCAGGTCCAAAACATTATAAAAAACAGTCACAGGCCACCTGCGAGTACCACCTTTGACAGAATACAGCCGTGCCATTTGATCCAGTATATCCACACCGTATTTTGTTGCGTTGTAAAATGCAACAGTCTCTGGCTTTCGTTTAGCATCAGTCCCAATCGTCACTGATTTGTGCAGAGAGCTTAGAATAAGCACATTTTTTATTTTTTTTACACCTGTAAATAGCGCAGCTATATCACACTATTGTGATTCAATGTGTATATTTTGTGACAAATGCTAATAAAATAAATAATAATAAATGATGTGTAGAATGACTTTCATTAGTGTTTCAACAGGAGTATATAATACGTTCTTTCACAATGACTTTGATTTTATTACAAAGCCGTGTCTAAAATGTCAGCTATATTGTATTGATTTCAATATACCGCATAAACTGCGGGTCTGGTGGTTGAAAAAACAAGTGTGGCAGCGGTGTGGAGTAGTGGTTAGGGGTCTGGACTCTTGACTGGAAGGTCGTGGGTTCAATCCCAGGTGGGGACACTGCTGCTGTACCCTTGAGCAAGGTACTTTACCTAGATTGCTCCTGTAAAAACCCAAATGTATAAATGGGTAATTGTATGTAAAAATAATGTGATAACTTCTAACAATTGTAAGTCGCCCTGGATAAGGGTGTCTGCTAAGAAATAAATAATAACTTATTCATTTTTACGATTCTGCAGCTGAAACACCATATGGGTATTTAATTCAAATATTTAGTAACACTTAAGAACAGACATGCACGAGATATTCACATACGTGGAGATATTTAAATTTGAATTGCAAACGCCGTTCAAAAAGCAGCTATGGAGGTGCTAGTGTTAAAAATAACCTTTTACTATTTTCATACTGTACAGTAATGTGTAAGTGCAGCAGCATGATTTATTTTGTGATGCCGGTAGGCTAAAGTAAAAAAGAAAGTGTGCTACAGGTATTCATTTGATGTTACTACTGTATAGACCTACTGTACAGATTTATTTTTTTATTTATTTTTTAAACCGAACAACTCATGTCTCCAGACATGTCCGGTTTAGCAAGGGACTATTGATTATAAAAATATTTTGGGGTGAAGGTGGGGGGGGCACTGGAGGTCCATTGCCCGGGGCCCACAAAAACCTGGCGGCAGCCCTGTTTGGCACTAATATTAAATGCTTGCTATCAGTTTACAAGCTTGCATTGGGTTTTATTTTTCACCCACCACTAGAGGGATGTTCTAACGTCATGGTATGGATAATTTCATGCAAATGTAACCTGCAATAGCCGTGTGAAATGACTGTAACCATCAGGTATTTTCCACTGGGGACAACACATGAAAACAATGCATACTGTACTATAAATCTGTTTAAATAAATCTGTGCTTATGCAGTTACCATGGACATATTAATTGTAAAAATATTCCACCAGCTAGTTTGAGTTTCTTTCAGAAGCTAAACTGAAGTACAAGTTTATGTTCTTGTCGCCATTTAATTTAGGTTTTTCCCAGTTGAAAACTATAGAATCTTTAGTATTTTACCTAGAAACATTGTTTGCTGGAGATGTTTGTTTCAGTTTTGATTAAAAGGTCTTAATTCATCTCAGTGCAGACAGGTAGACTAAAGCCCCTTCACACTGGAGCCCCGACACAGGTCCTGACCCAGGTTCTGGTTATCCGGGTCACAATTTCATGTAGTGTGAAACCACATACCTGGTTCGACACTAGCTCAACCCAGGTCGGCAGCGACCCGCCTCAGGATATGGATTTACATACTTTGACCCGGGTCAAGTGAGACAAAAATGCACGATGGGAGTTTGTAAGAGGACGAAGTAACAAACAGCCATGCCCGTGTGCTCATCTTTTGAACTTACTAAGACCTGTAATTTTTTTTTGTCTTCTACTAATGACAGTCAGAAATAATGAATGCATGTTTGTGGAAATATTTTCTTTTCTACTTTATTATATCATTTTCTACATAAAATAAAAATTGTACTTTATCCTAATGTAACCCCAACCCGAGCTATCCAATTGAATATGTGCCTACCTTCTTCAGCACAACCACTGAATATACAGGGGGTTCTAGAAGATGTTTCCGGAGTTCAGTGGTAGCAGGTCTTGTGGTCCACCAGGTTATTTCACCTATTTGGTTTAATCTTCAATGGTTCATAATAGCACGGTGCCTCCAGCTGGAAAGACTGTGCACACCTACCAGAATGCCCAGGAAACGAATAAAAAATAAATAAAAAAACAGCAGTGCAATAGTAATAATAATTCAGAATGGAGTCAAAAATATGAAATAAACAAACTTTGAATGACATTTTTATTTTATTTTAATAGAAATGATAAGCGCAGCCTGCAATACTCAGATGCTTAACACTATGTGGCTCAATAACGTGTACACACATAATACAGTGAACTAACTCAAATAGTTCAAATAAAAAATAAATAATACAATATAAAAGAATGACTCTTGGTGATAAATCTCCCTCCCGACCTGTGAAAGAGAATAGAGTGCCCTGGACTGGATGGCCAGGGCACTCACTCCAGGGTTAGGTAGAAGTCAGCCATCTAGAAAGGGGGTGGAGCTACGATACGCCAAGTCATCAACGCGGAAGGGAAACGATGTGTCAGCCATGGATTGGAGGAGCGGTTGCAATCGTTAACCAAGGGGGAGTGATTGATGGCATATAAGGGGACGTAGCGAGGTGATCTGTTCCTTGTTATGGTTAACGCCGGTTAATCGGAAGGAGAACGTAATTGTTATCGTGAGTGTTTTGTTTGTTTTGTCTTGTCTAAAATCTACTTGTTTTTTTATTATTTGGCGGCTAACACGATCTGGAGCTGTCGCTACAGGCCAGCACAGAACTCGGACAACACTGCACTTGTTCACGATAAATTGTATTTTCACCACGAGCACTCCAGCACTCACTTTGGACTTGTGACCGTGTTTGTGTTAACTGTGTGTGTTTAAATACCGTGTTTATTGTTTTGGAACTGAACCTGTGGATCGTTGTGTATTGCCAGTTCTCATTATTCTTTACTGTTGTCATCAGACTTTGGATTACAAATAAAGCATCATTTCACCAGTACTTTGTTGATATCTCTTTGTTCCAGAGCTCTCAGAACGGTTCCAATGTTAGGATCTTACAGGATCGTACAGATGCTTAATAGATATATACAACGGTTAGGGAGGGTGCTACGTCCTCTTCTGTTGTAGATAACAGACTGGCACAAAGCATTACCACCAGATTCAGGGATCTCTTCCCAGTCATTCTCAGCATCTAAGTGACACCACCTTCTGGACAATGAATCAGCATCTATATTTGTGCAGCCGGGTTAATATTTCAATGTGAAGGCATAAGTGGAAAGAACAGCTAGCCATCAATGCCCTGTGGCATCCAGTTTAGCCGATGTTAGTACATAGGTCAGTGGGTTATTGTCTGTTCTAACTTATACTACTTAGCTATAGATACTCATGAAGTTTGTCCACCACAACCCATTTTAATGCCAATACATCCAGCTTGTGAACTGGATAGTTCCTTTCTGAAGATGTCAAACTTCTACTTATGAATGCAACAGGTCTCAAGCCTTCAGAGTGTTCTTGGTAGAGGACTCCTCCCAGCCCATCTTGGCTTGCATCGACATGAAGAATGTAAGGTTTTTGAGGGTCTGCGAATGCTAACACTGGAGCTTTGATCAAACATGTCTTGATTTGCTGGAACACCTCCTCAAATTTAGCATCCCATCTGTCTTCAGATGGTTCTGAAGGTTTGTAGTAATTTTTATCAGGTGAAGCCGCAGCTCTACAGGACGGTGGTGGGTATCTTTGTGGTAACTGGTTTAATAGACGCACAGTGCTTGAATATCCTTTGATGAATATAATATCCACAGAATCCTAAAAAGGAAAAGAGAGTAGTCAAGTTATGTGGCCTCGGCCAAGTGGTGACTGCTTCAATCTTGGAAAAGTCTGTAGCTATACCGTGTTCTGAGACCACATGTCCCATGTAGGTCACTGAAGTAAGCAAAACTGGCATTTATCTAAGAGAGTTTAAGTCCTTCTTCCTTCAAACGATCTAACACTTTCAAGAGGCTTTCTTCGTGTTCCTCTAAGGTGCGTCCAAATACTATTACATCATCCAGATATACAAGCAAGGCTGGGGCATTAGATATGCCCTGTGGCATTCTTTCAAACTGATAAAAACCTAATGGACAGATGAAGGCTGTCTTTTCTTTGTCAGCAGGGCTCATTGGGATCTGATAATAGCCGCTGCGCAAATCCAGGACAAAGAACCATTTACTCTCAGTGAGTGAATGCAACGCATCTTCTACCTTTGGCATTGTGTACTGGTCTGGGATAGTACGTCGGTGGAGAGTACGGTAGTCCACACACATTCAAGGGTATAGTTAAGTAACTGAGAGCTCGGTTGGAATGAAAACCAGCTTTGCCCCCTTTCTAGATGGCTGACTTCCACCTAACCCTGGGAATAAACTGTTGTGCCATTTAGCAGGGTACTTTGTTCCCTTTACACAGCACCCTCGCAGGTCGGGAGGGAGATCTAACACCAAGAATCATTCGATCTCTGTCACAGACTGATTTAATGATGCTTTGATTATCAAATATTAACAAAAGTAAATATTTGTGTTACTAACGATACCTCTGTTAAGATTAACCTTCGTCTTAAATAGCTGTCAGGAGTGCAGTTGTAACCTTTAAGGGAATCTCCCATAAATTGCGTTGGAGCGCTAATCAACCAGCGAGAGTGGGGTGTCGTTGTTTTCTGTACTGTTTAGTTTTGTTAATTCTTCCTTTCTGTATTATTTTAGTTTAGCTGTTGCACCTTTAATTTTTCCTTTATTTAGTTTTATTTCTAATAAAACTGTTCCCTTGTATTCACTAGAAACGCTGTCTAGGCTCATTATTTCGATCAAGGTGGGTTCTACATGACTTGAATTCAAACAAGGTATTTTATTATTACAACTTAAACTAGTCCAAATACAAATATACCTTGCGCACTAGACAGTTATAGTTGAATCATTTTCAAAATAATAACACAACAATTTACAAGTCCCCCAAATTGGGAGGGGACTACACTAATATAGTACTATATGGTTATTCTAATACTTTTTATGCCAGTATAAGATGATTGTGTTTGTAGCCTATACATTGAGATCATTTTATTCCATTTCACAAGGCTATGTCGACTGTATTCCAAGGTACAAAAAAGACACTGTATAAACTATAGATAAAATAATTTCTTAGTGGATGAAAAATTCTGTAATCTTCCAGAAACTACCTGTAAAGACACCATCACTTCTGGTATGAAAATGGTCTTTTGGGTCATTGTAGTGAGGAAACATAATTGGACATTCTAAACTTCAGCAAAAAAGTGTGGTAAATAATATTAAAACACTACTAACTGAACAAAAGTTAAAATTGTAAATACACTTTAAATGCATTAAACTGTGTAAACTTAATAAAACAGGAAAAACATACAAACACACACAACATAAATGTCATATCGGTCACTATTTTCTGGACTATATTTCATTAGGGTGTTAAGATTAGTCAGTGAAAGTCTGCTGATCTGGAATAATTAGGCTGCTGAGATAGGTGGGAGAACAAAGCTTTGCAGCAGGGGGCAATACTAGACTATACACACTACAGCCTTGACTCCTGTCAAGAAAACCACACCGGACAGATCTGAAATTCTCATGGGACATAGTTAAGAAGTACAGTATTTTAAACATACTGTGAGTATTTAATTTTAAATGCTATGGAAATAGTAATTTCAACTTAATTATAAACATGTCTGTGGAAACAATATTTATTTATGTACATTTAAACATAAGGTCAAAAGTATAAATCTATTTGTTAAATGTTATCGTAATACAGTTAATTGCAATAAAAGCAATTGTGTGGGTGATTAAAAATTCAATGTAAAATATCTGTATGATATTGATGGGGGTTACTGAAACTGAATAACATGTGTTCCTTAAAGTGCATGGTAAAATAAATCTAGCGAAGCATTATTTCTGGCTCTATTTCTGGTTGAAAGTGTTATTATTATTATTATTATTATTATTATTATTATTATTATTATTATTATTATTATTATTATTATTATTTTAATTTGCATTGCTGTAACTGTATATTTTCTAAAGCCAGATAGAAGCCTCACTAAGGCTGACTTGATTAATGTTCAGTAGTAAAGGAAAAACTGTAAATATCAAAGAATATGGAAGAACAGTGTTATTGGCTAAAATAAGAAGGTAAACTAACTAAACATACATAGGGTGACCACCTGTCCCTAATTGGGCTGGACAGTCCCGAAATGTAAAGATCAAGTCCCGGTCCCGAGCTTAATGTCACTGGGACGGCGTTTATCCCGAATTCGTAGACACAGTGCAATCTTACAGTTTAGCGCCACAGTCAAACCATAGCATATCTGTTTATAGCGCATCATAGCACCGGCCGCATTATTTTGCAATGCTGTACACTCGCTCGGTCGCCAGTTAAAACAATAAAGAAATGTATGTATATATCCAGGCATGCCCCCAAAAACCTTTCACATGGTACACACAACTGAACCACACCGACATCTCATCTCATGCCGATAACGACTCGGCATCAACATGCTGTAAAGTGTTTCAGTCAGAGTGCTGCATTTCTGCTCTTTCCTGAGTTTCCCTTTTTCAAAATGAATAAACACAGCGCGCTGCCATCGAGACAGAACAGCAACTGCAGTGACAGCCAGATAGTCCACAACAATAAAAGCTACAAATAAACCTATTTGAAATACAGACTTAAAGGAAAAACTAGCTCTCAAATAGTTTATGTTGGTTCCATTTCTAATCATTTTACTCTTACAATCACTACAACTAATCATTACTCCCCCTCCGGCCGCTCTTCGGGAGAATCAGTAAAAAAAAAAAGTAAATATACCCCAGCATAAGAAATGGCAGGTGTCCCGTTTTTGTATTTTGAAAAGGTGGTCATCCTAAACATACAGTAGGAGGTTAAGTGACTTGCTCAGGGTCACACAGTGAGTCAATCAGTGGGAGATATGGGATTTGACTGGTGATCTTCTGGTTACAAGCCCTGGACTTTAACCACTGGACCACACTGCCTCCTAAATGACAAAGCTGTAGTTTTATGAACCAGGAAACTACTTCTGTTTAATAGAATGCTGTTGCTTCCTGGTCCTGGAACTCAAGGAATGGCAAGAAATTCAATTTTAGGCCTGACATTGCAAAAGCATGCAGTACACTGTACCTGCAGTCTATTTTTGAGCTTTTATGAGTTATAGTGATTTATTGTTCCAAAATTGGTAATTACCACTGTACATCTATCATGCTTTTTTTCCCCTTACATCAGGTAGTTGTTGGAAATCTGGCAGAAACTGGGGCTGCAACCATGTTCCTGCTGATTATCAATTAACTTTGAAAAGAATACTTAAGCAACCATAAAAGCAAAAGAAGAACTGTGAATTAGCCTGTGAAATAAGAGCTCAAATAATAGGTATTTACAAAGAAAGCCGTAGTCATACCAGGAATATTGCAGAAAAACTCAACATTTCTTGGGGAGCAGTGTGACTGAAATTTCATAACAGTTTAACCACTCAGTAAGGTCAAGGTGCATGGTGAAGGCTTCCGGTAAGCATATATTTATGTACTGTATACAGTATGAGGGAAGTTAAAACATTTAACTTCTAAGGCATTATGGAGCTTATTAAAAATAAAAAAATAAACTTGTAAGGAACTGTTCACAATAAGCCTGTATCATGCTCCAAAAAGATTCCTGTCCTTTGATCTGTGTATGATTTATATTTTTTTTTAGTTGGAGGCTCTTCCGGACTTATTAAACCATGTATTTAACCTTGAGAGGTGGAAGTTGTGTGGAAAGTTCCAAAAGAACAATTCACATGAAACCCTCATCTAAGCAAAGCATTGTATTCAATGAGCCATGGGGAACCAAGTTGTCATAACATGTCGCTATTGTGCTGAATAACCCAAAAAAGCTGTGTGTTGTTTTAAACACCTTAAAGACAAATCCAAAACACTGTTGAATTAGAGCATTGTGTAATGCATTCATTTTCATGGAAGAAACATGAAATATTTTAAACAGCTTTATATTTGTTCTTTCCAATGTCAAGAAAGTGAAGGTAGTAAAGCTAACTGTATCACATGCAACTACTGTACTGCGGTAGAACACTGGAGCTAGGCTCCCAATGTTTTGAATCAACCCCGTCTAATAGTGTGCTTTAGGGTTTAAATCACAGATTACTTCCACCCCTGGCTAGATTGGAAATGAATATTTCTGGATCATTTAACAATGCAAGTTTTTTTTTTTTGTTTTTTTTTTTTTTTGTAAGAGATATTTTTTAGCACCTTGTGCATTTAATGTTCTTTAATGTTTAGTATCCTATATGAGGCCCAGGCCTGATTATTATTATTTATTTCTTAGCAGACGCCCTTATCCAGGGCGACTTACAATTGTTACAAGATATCACATTATACATTATTTCACATATCACATTATTTTACATACAATTACCCATTTATACAGTTGGGTTTTTACTGGAGCAATCTAGGTAAAGTACCTTGCTCAAGGGTACAACAGCAGTGTCCCCCACTGGGGATTGAACCCACAACCCTCCAGTCCAGAGTCCAGAGCCCTAACCACTACTCCACACTGCTGCTGATAAAAGGAGGGACTTGAAAATTAAACCATTCTTGGTGGATATTGTGTATAAATATTTTGTTAAAAATAAAGTACATTCACACAGATTTCAGGAACTTGAGAATTAATATGGTGCAGCAGGACAACCAGGTGCTGGGGGGTAGGGGTATGTTAAAGCTCCCTGCTGGCCTGTCATCCTGGGGATGATCAAGAAGTCTTATCTGTAGACAGGCAGTGATAGGCATCTAATGTAACCCAATAATCCACTGTGATTCTGAATCAAGTAGCATATTCTAGTATATATTTACATTCTGTAATTACATTTCTTTAGCAAAAAAGTAATGCACATATATGAAAATAAAACCAGATTCAGTTGTAAGACGTACCATAATAAATCATGGATTCACAATTTGTGAAAACTATGTTAATAATTTGTCTTTTTTTAAATTAATGACAATTATGTAGTTTGTCTTTCAATAGTTTATATATATATATATATATATATATATAAAGTGTTTATGATGTTTATAATGAAAGTGAAACAGTTTATTTTGTGGGATTTACACTATCACAAACACAACTGAAACATTTTAATTGCCAGACAGCAATGGCTTTATTTTCACACCCTGTCGTATCAAAATAAGTATCATGGTTTCACAGATTATTTTTGTGGTGGGGACTAATAATATATGCATATGGATGTGCATTTAGGAGATTAAACTAGCTTTTGGTGAGGATGTTAAGAAGTTAAATTAAAAATGAATTGTACAGACAAACTTGTCAGATTGTTGTTTCATGTTATGTATTATACACTATTTTGGAGACATTATTATGAATCATAAGGGTCACCATTTATAATGCTGATTTACAATCAAATGTTTAATTATGGCAATGTTTTATTGGTGCATTACTAATACAAACCCTGTACCCAAAAACAGGGAGCTGGAACCAGGAAAGTGCACATAATATTAGCACTCTCACGTGTACCTTTTCCGGTGATATTTTATCCCCATCTTTGAACTGTAAATGTACTGGAACATAATGCACACTGCTGAAGCTGCCCCCTGATTTCGATCTCTATTGAAAGGAGAAATGATATTCGTTTTCATGTTTTACTAGCACCATGAACAGCAGATAACTAGACACAAGTACACTTAATATAAGAATACTCTGTATGTTATGCACATCGATATACATATCTGGGTATCCAGCTCCTACTGTAAGGTATTCCTTTCAGCACCTATTATAATCATCCACCCTGATGCTCCTAACCCAACAACCTTTGCATCAAAAGGAATCTGCATAGAAAGTTTAATAGATCCGTGGCTCTTTCTATCTGTGAAATCAAGTCACAAAGAAATAACCAATGTTGGTGGAGCACTCCAGGCAGCCTGCAGATCACAAACCTTTCTTTATTAAAAAAGAAGCTTCTGCATACTCTGCATTGGAGAGAAAGAGAAAAAGTGTATTTTTTGTACGAGTCCAGACTTGAACAAGGACATTCATTGACATTTTATGTCAGAATGACCCTTATCAGAAGTAAATAAACCACAGAGACAAATTCCTATCATACAGGGTGAAGTCTCATGTTTTATAATTTGATGACTAACAGTTTATACCCCTAATGAAATGTAATGTGACTACATGCTTTCTGCAGAGGCAAAGATGCATTTCAAAATGCTATTAACAAAAGCAATTTCTTCATATTTTTGGTCCACTGCTCGAAGGTCCTACTAGCTAATAGTCTTTCATTACAAGTGTCCTCAACTGCACAGCCTGGCAATTAGGCTGCAGCCATGCTTCACGACCCTGGCTGTCTCCTCTAAAGCTTTGATCAGCGCTTTGTTCAGTGACACACGTCTAATAACTAGGAGTGGCACAATCTGCACTGTCAGGGCACTGATTTACACCCCTGCCCACATCCTAGGCCAAATAGAGGTGTAATTAGCAATTACGACAACTACTGCTTTGACTCGACCTTCTACAGTAGTAAAGCTTCACTTCCTCACAGTAGTTTGAAAACAATCTAGAACTAAGTATTAGCATATGAATACAGACAAACATAATTTAATACACCACAGATACAGTACACGCAGCAAGCACTGTGAAGCAAGCAAGTCCATATTTAAAACAAGCATATTTCATTTCTGAATGGTTGAAGGGTACATTTAAAAGCAGATCACGTTTCACTAACGACAGAAGAATATATATATATATATATATATATATATATATATATATATATATATATATATATATATATATATATACAATGACAACTTGGTGAATAGACAGTGTTTATTAAGTAATATAGTCATTACTTTGATGGTTGTTGACCAAAAATAACTACAACATTAAAGCACTGCATGCCTATTTTGTTCTTGAGGTAATCAAGGCTTTGGAAGTCATGCTGCGAAAAACAAATACTGCAACATAATTGGAAAAATACACACGTACAAATACCTTAATACTGGTTAATACTAAGTTTTTATGAAAGTTATTGTATACATGGCCACTACAGAGGAAACATATCAAGCAGAATGTCAAAGCTAATGTGCCACTTCTGAATATTGTACTTGCCCCTGTGTCCTCCTTTGCCAGAACATCTGTACTTGTCTAGTCAATAGAGGGAATTGAGAAACGTTTTCCATGGAACAGCTTCTTAACATGTTGAGGTTAGCCAACCACAGAAAAAAAAACTTAAGAACAATTGGCATTTCCAAGAATACAATACTGAGATTGTAATACATGATAACAAGTTATTAAACTGGTGCCTTGTGAAGAACATGAACTGTCTTTGTCAATGACTAAAAATGAGCTACCAAACTCTGTTGACATAGCCCACCGGGTAATACTGTAATGCAGTATAATACTGTAACATTATTAATTTGTCGTCAGTTAAAGGGTTTATAATACAGTACCTATATGCCAGTAAATGAAATGAAAATGAGTTATTATATGTCTGCATCCTCTTTCACTGTCTGTCTATCAACTGTACAGTATGTACACTCAACATATTCTTCTGAGATGCTCCGGTTAGGTTTTGTCTCATTTTGCATTTTGTTTAACAGTCAAGCACTTAAACGAAACTCCTCACTGCCCCCAAAGAGAGAAGCAGAGATGTGACAGAAGCTGAAGGAGTTTGAACAAACAGACAAACATGTCATCTAATAGTCCATCAAAAGCCCTTTGTCACACACATAAACCCTTTATCTCTCTCTTACAGATTCTAATCAAGGGGCCTCATTTGCATTTTTAACTTGAGTCTCTGGAGCAAATACTCTGGAGTGGGATTCCTCTGCCCGGAGAAATAAAATCGTTTGCTCATAAATGGAACATTTAAAAGCCTTGTTTTATCTCCCTCCCCTTTTCACATTTACATAATAAGTTTTAATTGGATTTAATTTGCGATTAGCGCTGGGAAAGGTGCAGTTCTCTCTTAGGTGATGGGGGCATCCAGATTTGGTTTACAAAGCTTTAGAGACGTTCCTAAATTATGCAAAAGTAATAACCATTTTTAAGCTGACTGGAAGATGTTGATAGATATGACACTTTGTCCTTTTCTGTAATTTAAACAAGCAGTGCAAATCTATACAGCCCAAAAAGGCAAGGTTCAGAAATAAATAATCTACTTTTAAACACAGTGCCTTTTGTATACTGTAAGCTGTGAAAACTAAAACAACATCTGCGGATGTACACTACCCTCCAAAAAGTACTCTACAACCTGAAAAATACATGAAGTTAAACACTGCCAATTTTATCAGTTTAAACACTTTTCCCTGGTTTATTTTAAATGTTTTTATATTCATTAGTTTAAAGATATAGACCATTTAATATTACAGTACACACACATTGAATAATTTAACATAATAAATATTTGAGTTACAGACATCCTTCGGAGCACCCTCCATTCCTGACATGTTCATAACTTTGCAGTTGTACTAAAATGTGAAATCTTGTTAAGTAATTCAGTCTTTTTTTATTATTATTTACTATATGTGGCAGTTCATATTAATATATGTGGAGTTTCTCATAAATTGATGATTAACTTATCGGAATGTAAAGAAAATAATATTTGAGTTACTTACTTGTAATATGTAAGTATGGATATCACTTCTGAATCTATATTAGAAAGTAAAGGTGCAAATAAGTATATGTTTACAAAAGCAGATTAAAAAAAAATATTATTATTATTATTATTATTATTATTTTAGTTTCACACTGTTAGTGCTGGTATAAATGTATTACATATTTTTGTTGCTTTTACTACTACTACAGTAGTCAGAAATGATGTAGTGTTATGAAATGTAGCAAGTTACAACACAAACAAGCCTGATAGTATACACAAACAAGAGCCTCTCCAAGGCTTCTGGATTATCGCAGAGGTCAAAGGGTCAAAAAGTTATCACAATGGGTGCATCCTACTTAAAACAGTACAATGGGCCATGTTGCTTTCCAGCTGTTTGCTAATCCTTGTGACCCGAAACATGAACTACTGTATTTTCCTTATGCAGTATTTAAACATTCTTGTTTAAACGTTTTATTAAGAGAGAAGAGTTACTCTGAAATTAACGGTGAGTTGTTCAAATAAGTGACCACCTACATGGACTTTTAACATCATTAACACTATAGTTAGAAAGCACACAGAAAACTGAATATTACCTAACATTTTAAACTAATAAATTGCTCTTTTATATGTAGTAATTAATATGTCATATAACTCACAATTATTTACTATTTATATAGAACAATTAATTATATGTATAGTTACAACAAATAGATATGGCTATTATGGTTCATGCCTTGTTCAGCTGCTACCTGCATACATTTCATTATTATGGCAACATAACTAACTGTTGTTGGGGGTGTATTTAACAGAAGTCATATGAATAGAGCAGTACAGTACAGTACATTAAAGTATCCAGAAGTTAAAAGCTTTGTTCAAAAGTCTACTTGAACTAATGAGTTAATATAGGATTTAGATTTTTGAAGTATTAGACAGATTTCTTCTATTATACATATGTAAATGTTTTCATCTATTTACACCAGTATCTCTTATGAGTCAGCCACCCAAAGCAGTTAAAGGTTAGAAAAAACTGGCTTCAAAGGGGTTCTGTACGCCTCATTCACCTTTTCACATTCAAGCACTGGAGCCAGCATTGGAGACTCAGCTATTTCAGGTGTCTGCATTTAAAGGCCTTTGTTTATGCTAAAGCTTCAGTCACCTTAACAGGTATGCTTCAACGAAAACATTACCTCTTAATGACCTTGTGGTTTGGAAGGTGAAAATGCAGTCACTGAAAAAAAAGAAGGACGGAAATCTTAATAGTCAGGGATGAAATCATCACTTTACCTTGGGAATAGTGTTTCTAAAAAAGAAAACTGTAAATTCTTAATTTTTTTAATGTTATATACTGTAAATAGCTAGTACCCTTGAAATCGTAGTATCCACTTTATGAACTGTCAAGCTTTTTGTTTACAAAGTGTTGTATTATTTTATCATTTATGTTGCCACGCGTGTATTTGTTTATTTATTTATTTTGCATGTTTAATGTAATGGTATATCTCTTATTTTTTATTCCTACAGGATATTTCATCACATATTGTAAGCAATCCACATCCTTTGTTGTATCAAAATGTCATGACATTTATCAAACAGCATATTGTTTTATGTTTGTTTAAATATGTATACAGTGATGTCAAATGGAATAAAACAGCACTAAGGTAAGCGTGACAGATCTCTTTATGAATGGAGGTATTTTAATTGGAGCCGAGGTCTTGCATGGCACTATAATCTTGGGTTACATGTAAAAGATGATGTTTCCTTTAACACATGTCAGCAATATGTGTGACATATTGAATCTTATTTAAAGAATAACAAAGTTTACAGTTCAATATTTTGCTTTTTGAAAACACCAGAAAAATTAAAACCAGGTAATTACTATATGTAGTTTGTTTTCCCTGTACACAATATCTGCTGTAATATAATACAGTAATATACAATGCAAACACATATATGGTACTCACACATTTAGTAGACAACACAGTCATTTCGGGGCTTGTCTCTGAGACACAATTAAACTGGGTAATACAACAAAGGAAGGTTGGTTCCTTCAATCAAAGCAAAGAAGACTTATTAACATAAGATTTTCTTTTGTATGTTACTTCTCAATTTAAAGTAATATATATTCTCATTCTAAATATACTTTATACACTGTAGAGACACACACATATCCTGTATATGCACAATGAAAATGCAACAGTCTAAGTTTTACATCAATAGCTCATTGGGTACATACATAATGTTATTTACATTTTAAATAGTGAGCAGATAGGTTTGTTGATTGTTTGAGTAGTATTGTTCCTTGGGATAACAAAATACTGAGCTCAAGTCATGTGATTTCATAAAAATGCCAGATGATCAGTGTTTGGTATTTGAGTTGAGTTAAAATTGCCAAAATGAGTTGATTAAGAATCTGTATAAATAGCCATTCGAAAAGACATGATTTTAATTAACGCAAGAACAGCCAAAGATACAACCATGCCCCGCCTGAGTAATGAAGATCGCCTGGTTGCTATTGGCATGATTGAAGGCGGCCTGTCTGTGAGAGAAGTTGCCTGGAGAATGAGATGTTCCGCTTCAGCAATCAGTAGACTAGTCCAGAGAAACCAGGAAACCGGCTCTGTGAGGGACAGGCCACGTCCTAGAAGGCAGAGGGTCACCACACCGGCCCAGGACTGTCACATTGACTGTTCCATCTGCGTAATTGTTTTCAGACTGCAGTGGCTACAGCACAAGATATTCCATGAAGAAATAACCTGTGCATCAGCAGAATGACTGTACATCTGCATGAAAATGATTTGCATGGTGGGTGGCCGTTCAGGGGTAACATGTTGACAGCTGAGAGACAAAATCGCCGTCTTCTGTGGGCCAGAGAACAAACAACAGTTTTTTCATTCCTGCAAGCCAATCCAGGTTGATTTGCAATTTGATTGGTTTCCACACAGCTTTTGTAGTTGTGTGCTCCCATTGAAGTGCATTGAAACTATTGTATTGCTTAAGTATTGTCTTAGCGCAGTTTAGTAGTTGTTAACCAGTTCCCTTGCAAAGTGAGGGTGCGAGGAGAGGCTGTTGGAGAAAATCCGAACCTATCAGCGCTCTGGAAGAGCGGGGCTTGTCTCTGAGACACAATTAAACTGGGTAATACAACAAAGGAAGGTTGGTTCCTTCAATCAAAGCAAAGAAGACTTATTAACATAAGATTTTCTTTTGTATGTTACTTCTCAATTTAAAGTAATATATGTTCTCATTCTAAATATACTTTATACACTGTAGAGACACACACATATGCTGTATATGCACAATGAAAATGCAACAGTCTAAGTCTCTGCCTCACCTGTCCGGCTATGACTGTCTCTCACATCCCTGTTCTGTCCTTTCGCTCCCGTCCTCTCTCCCCCGTTGCTCCCCTATCCCCTCCTACCGACAAAGCTGGCCGTCAACTGGACCTCACCTTCTCCAGGGCCTGCTGCCCTTCCACCCTCTCTGTCACCCCTCTTGATCTCTCTGATCACTATTTCATCTCTTTTTCTCTGTCTCTCCCCTCTCTCCCTACTCCACCTACCCCCACTGTCACCTCCCACCGTAACCTCCGCTCTCTCTCCCCCTCTGTCCTTGCCTCCACCGCTCTCTCTCACCTCCCCCTATCGATTCCTTCTCCCAACTGTCTGTAGACTGCTACCTCCACCCTCTTCTCCTCCCTCACCTCCTCCCTTGACTCTCTGTGTCCCCTAACCTCCTTACCTGGCTGCCCCTCCCCTCCCCTCCCCAACCCTGGCTCTCCTCTGTGCTCCGCTCAGCAAGAACCGAACTGCGCTCTGCTGAAAAGAAATGGAAGAGAACCAAACTCCCTGCTGCTCTAGACCCCTACCGTTCCCTCCTCTCCTCCTTCTCTTCTACTCTCTCCTCTGCTAAACGCTCCTATTTCCAATCTATTATACAATCTACCACTAACAACCCCCAGAAACTATTCTCTACCTTCTCCTCCCTCCTCAACCCTCCCCCTCCTCCTCTATCTCTTCTGACGACTTTGCCTGTTTCTTCTCCTCTAAAATCTCTGATATCCGCAAACTCTTTAACACCTCTCCCTCCCCCCCACCTCCTCCCGCTCCAACCCCAGCACCCTCTGTCTCCACTACTAACTCACCCTCCTTCTCCTCCTTCTCTCCCCTCCCAGACTCTGACCTCTCCTCCCTCCTCCAGGGCCACAAACCCTACACCTGCGCCCCACTCACCTCTTTCAAGCTGCTACTCCTGCTCTACTCCCCTTCATCTCCTCCCTTCTCAACACCTCTCTCCTCTCGGGCCTCTTTCCCTCTGCCTTCAAACACGCCTCTATCAACCCCCTCCTTAAAAAACCTACCCTTGACCCCACCTCCCTCCAGAACTACCGTCCTGTCTCCCTCTTACCCTTCTTCTCTAAAACCCTTGAGCAGGCAGTACACCGCCAGCTCTCTGCTTTCCTGTCTAACCACTTTCTGCTCGACCCTCTCCAATCTGGTTTCCACTCTGCTCACTCCACTGGAACTGCTCTCCTGTCTGTCACTAACTCGCTAAACTCTGCCCGTGCAGCCTCTCTCTCCTCTGTCCTAATTCTCCTCGATCTATCTGCTGCCTTTGACACTGTCGATCACTCTATTCTCCTATCCTGTTTCGCTGACCTGGGAATCTGGCACTGCTCTGGCCTGGTTCTCCTCCTACCTCTCTGACCGCACCTACCAGATAACCTGGCACGGCTCAACCTCCACACCTCACCCTCTCTCAACAGGAGTCCCCCAAAGATCAGTCTTGGGTCCTGTTCTCTCTCGACACCCGCTCCCTGAGCCCCCTCATCACATCCTATGGTTTCTCATACCATTTCTATGCTGATGATGCTTAGATCTTCCTCTCCTTCTCCCATGCTACTCACTCCACTGGCTCCCGATCACTGCTCGCATCCAGTTCAAGACTCTTGTACTAGCCTACAGATGCCTTGACCAGACTGCACCCAGCTACCTCCAGACCCTCATCTCTCCCTACACCCCCACCCAACCTCTCCTCTCTGCCTGCAGTAGAAGACTGGCTGTACTTCCTATACGCTCCCCTGCCTCCAGAGCCCGCTCCTTTTCCACCCTCGCCCCGCAGTGGTGGAACGACCTTCCTACGGATGTCAGGACTGCTCAGTCCCTGACCACCTTCCGGCGCCTCCTCAAGACACACCTCTTCAGACAACACCTATAAAACTCAACTCTTCCCTTCTGGACAATATAGCAATCTGCTTTTAAAGCACTATAACTTGCAGTTATCTGCTCCCTATTTTACTGTGTTTAATCATGCAATTAATCCAATCTGTAGTATTTTGTATTTCACTTGCACTCGTATCTAACCCTGACGTAACTATCAACACTGTTATCTGCTCTTGAATTGCCTCGATACTAAATCGTACTGTGCTTTGTATTTGCTCTTATAAGGACTGAAGTCACTGTATTTTGTATCTTGCTCTTAATTGTACTGTAATTCTTTATGTATTTTATTTTGTATACAACTGTAAGTTGCCCTGGGTAAGGGTGACTGCTAAAAAATAAATAATAATGATAATAATAATCCGGAAGTGTCGAATTTCCAGCAGGACAATGCAAGACCACACAGTGCTAGGACTACACATTGCACGACTTCAAGAAAACAATGTCAAGGTCTTGCCGTGGTCAGCTTATTCTCCTGACCTGAGTCCAATAGAACATCTGTGGGACCAAATTGCCAGTGCCATCCACAGGAGACAACCGCAACCAGCCAACCTTTGCCAATTGGATATATATGTATATATATATATATATATATATATATATAGACACACACATTCAGCCAGTCCATGGTTTTGCTTTGTTAAATAAAAACAATAAACTGAGCTATAAACACTGTTTGCGAACATCTGTTTTCAGGCTACCTTGCACGGATATATAATGGTGGTTGACATGGAAATGAAAGCTTCTCAGCCTTTAAAATGAATATGTTCTAGAGATCACTATCCCAAGTATTAAATATTTAAACACCACCATACTTTATGCTTTTTAAAAATAACAATAGCGGCGCCATTTATTAAAATGTAGTCCTAGGGAAAGCAAGACGAATGAATCAGAATAGTGATGTAACACCTTTACAATAGACCTACAACAATTAGGAATTAATATCACAGGCATGGCGCTACAATGCAAAAACCATATACTTATAAATGCATGTTACTTATGTTACAAAGCTCTGCATAACACCTATGTTTATACAAACTAAAACAAGCTTAACAATAATTATAGGACTGATGCACAAGCACTACACAGGTTAGTGAATATCTGTACACTTATGAAGTACTTGCATTGTCTGAAGTAAGATCAGTGATTTTAAACCTTCCAGACCTTTATAGGCTGGAAATCCACATTAATCCTCAAATATTTTGAGAGGGGTTAGTTTCACAAAAAGGCCCCACACACTAAACACAAGGGGAATAAAAACCATATGTTTTTTGTGCTTAGAATCAGCCAAATTATTAAGATGCTACTTTTGTTAACACTTTTGTTTGTCTGAGAAAATACATTGATTGGTATTTTCAGATGTAATAAGCATGAAATGTTACCTGTACAATAAACTGTAACTGAATTACAACAATTTAAGAGTATATATTTAAGCCTCTTAAATTACAACATACATTCCTAATGTCTCACAGACATTTAATTATCATTCACTCCTACAAAGTGAGCTAATGGAATTATTACTGGCTACTAGTCTTCCCAGAAATCATAGTAGATGGCCTCAGCCTGACCAGTGGAGGTCATTGTGCACAAAGGCCTGATATTAGTCCCACTGAACTTAATTACAAGTGGGGGTAGCAAAATGTCACACCCACTGACCTGAACTATTCAAGAGGGCTTAATAGACATGGAAATAAAATAAACTACAAAGTGTGTGGGCTAAAGGCTAGTCCTCAACTATGCCTACAGCTGAAACTGCTGAATTTCATTAAAATGATTTCCATTTTTTTAATGATCTGTTCTTGACTTTTAAGTGCTTGAGCTAAACTCAATGATTATCGCTTGACAGTATATCCATAATAGTCATTGATCATTAATAAATTACAGTTCAGCAATTTCCCTTTGTAGAATAACAACCTGTACCTGTCCTATCTAACCCCCCTCAGCCCTCAGCTGTAAACAAAAAGGCTTGATCAGTATGAAAAAAGATTTTCCAACAATTTAATACCAGGGGTGCCAATTAGTGCCCAGAAGATATATTAAGCAGAGTAATGTAAAAGCAGACGTACATAAAAATAGCCTACATGTTTTTGTTCAGATATCACTACTTTCAGTGCTGTGCTGCAATTTTTAACTTTTATGGAAAAAATCCTAGGATTTGAACCCATGTCTCTAGAATCTAATGGACACAGTGTTTTAGTGCTAATCTGGATATAGGCACACCACAAACCCTTTGTGGCCATGGTGGTAAAAAAAAAAAACAAAAAAAACATGCTATTTTAGCATTAAAACATTGAATTCCCTAGTTCATCTCTACAAGTATTAGAATTTTCCTGAGATCTGTGTTCCTTAACTATGTTTAACTTCTTCAACAAAAATAGAAAGAACAAGCAAACATAACTCTTTAATTATCCTAATCGATCAACAGATTTCATTTTGTGAATGTGGTCTAGATCTGTACAGAAACACAAACAGAATGGCATTTAAACAATTGGAAGAGTTGTGGTGATATCCTAGATTGTGAGATTGTTGGAGAAGGTCCAACAGTACCACTTCCAAAAGCAGAATAGTCCCCACTGAAACCATGGCAACACTGATGGACTCCCGTGCCAACCAAGCCAGGAAGACAACAGCCAACAAAAAGAGATGAGACGTGCCTCACTGTTAAAGCCAGCTTTTTTGGACAAAACATAATCCTAATGTGATTCTTTGAGATGTTCTACCCAGAACCCAGTAAAATTATATGGCCAGTCAGAATACCAGGAAGAGAAACCCAAACACTAGTTAAAAGGGCAGATTGGAAAAGATGAGCCATTTGCCTTGAACTACAGTCGGAAAAAGCACAGTAGATGAAAGCAGGAGTATTGTGTGGGTTCCAAGTAGACCCACCTCCAGTCAAGAAACAGTAGGTACCTTTATAAACATCTGTGCCAGTAATAAGGTACATTAAAATAATACTTTAATAAAAAGACAAATACAAAAAAACACACTCTAGATTGGGGGTGATTAGATTTATTAAAAGCAGCACAGCAATGCTATTATAGAGGGAGGAGCCACAGCACTTATGTGTCCGTCGTAATCTCTTGCAAGGCAATCATTTGCATATGTAAAAATAAATAAATAAAATACTCCAAATCCCCCAAATTTGAGGTAAACCTAAATAATTCTGCCAGCCTGCTTGTCTGAAAAAATATAATGTCCTAAAAATACTAATAAATAAATAAAATAATAAAAGTAATCAGAAGCTTAACTTTCTGAGAATCCCCTATAGTACGTCAAACCACCCTGTGCCATAATCAAATGAAAATGTGACTGCAGAGGATCAGAAAACCATTCCCGCAAATGTAAAATATGGACAATGTTTAAATACTGCTTAAAAGAGAAAAAGAACAATCTGGAAGATTAAAAAGAACCACAGAACTTAACAAATTCACCATGACAAAGGTAGAGAAATATACACCATCTGACAAAAATACAGATAAAGTTTATAGCGTAAACTATAACTTCTCAAAGACTCAGGGGGCAAATGAATTACTGCACAGAAAGGACACACACTACTCCATATCTTTAATCATTGTATTTCTTGCCTGGGAATCAACCCGTTGATCTGCAAGACAAACAATGATGTTTTAACAGACATATAATTATCTACAGGGTAACATTCACCAAAAACACCCCTTAAAGCTTGACGTTGACCAGGCTCATGCAGTCTTTAAGCTGTATCTGCCCATACTGAACATAATCTTTTCTAGGAATATATTTAACCACAAATTTAAAATTAAATAAAGAAGATAGCATAAGCAGATAACGCAAATACTCCATTATTCCTTGATGTCTAAATGTGCCTTGATTATCAGATAACACCACTATCTACTTATTAGCTCAAATATGATCCCAACAATGTGCTGCCCACATGACAGCCAATGCCTCTTTTTAAATAATGTGCCAGTTAGTTACCTCTGGCTAATCCAGTGACTAATTACATTAAGTCCAGTCATCATGGACCTAACTAACCTAACCCCTGAAAACCACAAAAGCAGCAATTGCTGAACCCATTGTAAGCCAGTAAATAACTGACTGTGAGCGGAGATGGCTACACTTCTATATGCATGGTGAAGATCTACTTTTGATAACCAACATCCCTGGGACATAAGAGATGTTGCATCATCTAACAATTGATATCTCTGTTACACCAATTCAGGGGAATAATCATTGAAAGCTTTTAACTGGAAAATTAAAATGCAGTGTAAACAATGCTGAAACAAAAGCCAAAACAGAACAATTGCCAGCAAACCTGTACTCAGGTCATCATTTGGCATATTGATAAAAATTCTACTGAAGTTCATGCATCCTACACTTAGAGGATCATAGAGGATCATTTTCAGGTACCATACTCGGAATCTTAATGTTACATAGAGAATGATGGGTTGCAGAATACCTGCAATATAAGATGAAGGTGCTTGGGATTCGCCTAACTATTTAAACCTGTCTCGGATGTCTTTGTGCCAGAACTGTCATTTGTGCCAGTTTTCTCACAATGTCCAATACTAAAGTCTTCATCAGCAGGACATATTGTAACATATCTCATGTGGGATGGTTTGTGTTGTTTTAATATGATAATTTAGCATGATGCTTCATGAAATTATCAAAAGGATAATTTTCTATCTGCAACTACTTTGTTTTAATATTGTGGAATGGCCCTTATTAGACAATCAAATGACCTCTAATCTACACTAAAATATACAATTAAAACACTGCATATTGTAGTTTTCTTGTCAAAAGTTTAGAAAAAATCTTGTTTGCTAGTACACAGCTATCTAAAAAGGTCAATGTAAAAATTACAGAAAGTATCCCTGTGATTTAAACAACAGGAAATATAATCTGTATAATTAAGATAAATAGTTTGTGATTTTGTTTAAATTGTTTTAATAGGCCCATTATAGTATATTGTGTCCATCAAGCGATGTTTTCTAACCAAATTTGAAAAGAAGGCACATGAAACCAAAATGTGGTTAAATACATAGGAGCAGACTTTAACAATAGTCCATTAAATAAAATATAAAAGAAAGCAAGAGACCTTTTTTGGCACTGTGTCTGTCATCACCACTGTACACTTCTGCTGTCTCATGGCAGACACTCCTGTCACTATGTCAATTACTAGTGTCCATTTAGACCGTACCTGCAGCCCAATGGACTCCTTGTTCTCTTTCTCTTGGCAAATGCAAGGGGCTCCAGCCAAGTGGCCGCTAGCTACTGACCCCTGCTCAGACGGCCTTATTATGGTAATTGTAGGTCTGGAAGCAGCAGAGACTGGGGCTACATTATGACCAATTAGACCCATCCACGTCCGACCCTGTAAGGGTTTAAATTACCTTGATGGGAGAGGGATGATGGCGTGCTCAGGTGAACAACAACTTTTTCCCTATTCATCCATGGTCCCCAGATAGACAGACATAATGTGTGCCTGTTAATAGGAGATAATAAGCAGAGGTACATCTTTTGAAATGTTACACAAATTTCAATTTCAGCCAATATATATATATATATATATATATATATATATATATATATATATATATATATATAGGGGCGTTTTATTGAACCATGATGATATAGATGTGTGCGTGTGTTTATCTTTTGTGTATGTATCCATGTATGTAGATTACAAAAAAAAAAAATGGTTTAACTGCATACTGTTATAACAGAAGTGTGCTAATATTCAAATTATTTAATATGATTAAGCTGGGTGTTTAGTTTAAATTAAAAGTGTTCTTAACCTGGACAACTGTCTATACCAATACAGTTTGCCAATTTAAAAATATTTTTGCATGCTAAGTATAAATAAATTATATATGTAAGATGGTTTTAATCAGACCCATATTCATCTACTGCACTGTGGAATGAAACTTTCTCCCATCTCCACTTTAATTAATCCATGTAACCTGTACGTGTTTGAAAGGATGTCTTGAAGCAAGCAATTTTCTTAAGGTAGTTTATAAATCTTATCATTAAAAAAATGGAAAAGACCTGTTGGATTATTAGGTCAAATGCTCTGTCCCATCACTTTGAAATAGGATTATTTTATTTCAGTGTTGTGGCTGTGTGACTCACATGTTATGCATTGATTAAAAAAAAAAAAAGTAACTCCAGTTTGCTATATAGATTGTTTAGAGTCAGAAAGCTTGAGGGATTTGGGTGGGGGTAATCCCTTCATATTGATGACATACTGTACCAGGTTGTCAAGTTATGATCTGCACTATTTCTGACCATTGGAGGAAAGCAGAAAGCATGGCTAGGCTTTGCCTCCAGGGGTGTCTTGCAATTGTCAGAAAAAGACTGCAGTTACTGAACCGAAAAAGCGTCATCCAGGAGATTATTCAAAGTAACAGATGGCAATCTTGTTTTATCCAGGATCATAACATACACATAACTAAACCACAGCCATTTAAGTGAAAACTTTTCTTCAGGAATAAAAAACAAATTAGGGCATGCATGATCTGTGGGACAGTTAATACATCTAATGTGATTAACTGTGATTAACATTAGAAACACACTGTAATGTATTTCTAATGTTAATGTGCAAACAAACTGAAAACATCTTTACAGCCATTGTAGCTGTCATTGTGAACAGGGTACACACTACTATAATCATCAATTATTTCACTGCAGCAATAAAGTACAAAAGACACCTCACCAATACATGTCTCACAACATAGATGCACAGCTTCCCTTAAATAACATATTTTGACCAGATTAAATGGTCTTCGAATATATACTACTTAGCTTTTACTAGAAAATGATGCATAACAAAAATAAGATATATTATGTCATTAATTAAACTCTAATAACAATGGAAAGAGCCACAACCTCTAAGCAAAGTTTTGTGAAAAGTCATGAAAATTTTGAAAAGTCACTTGTGTGTTTGCAAATGATCAGTACAATGGCACTTGACAACATCTGTACATCCCACTAATCAGACGCTCTACATGTTGTTGAAGCTGGAAGGGCGTCTTGGAGCTCCAGAATAGTCCTGGGTTGCCCTAAACGGGCTGCTGTCGCCCTCTGTAGCATATCCCAAGCATGCTCAATGGGGTTCATGTCAGGATATCTCGCTAATCCATACCATAGACTGCTTCCTATTCAAAATAAACAGTGACCCTTGCTTGATATGGGCGGGCATTGTCATCAAAAAAAGGCTGGCACCACTGCACCAACATAAGGTCTCACTATCAGATGGAGGATCACATCTCTGTATTTCACAGCAGGATGACATGGAGGTCCATCCTTCCCTGTTGCTGATTCTGGACCACATCATGACAGATCCTCCTCCATATAGATCAGGTTCTTCTGCTGCAATAAACATTCACCCTGTGGCCTCCTGTATAATCAAGATAAAATTTGATGTTCTACCTGACATGATCCATAGCTAATTTCAAATGTTCCTGGATGTGTTGGGTTGTCAGAGGTATGTGGATTAAGGCTCTTCTGGACTTCATACCAGTCTCAGGAAGCTCATTTGCAAACCATTGGTGTAGAAATTCTAACTGTTACATTTCTCAATAAGTAAAGTTTGCCGACGTGACTCATTTTTAATATGGCTAACCTTCTGGGGGATTTTGACCATTTGCGAGACCACACTTTGGGACACATTTAATAATTGAAGGACATGACATTGAGAATTCCCCACTTTGCCCCCTGCCAGACGTCCAGTTTGTCTCTGAGCCATTACATTTAACACCGATCATGTGTGTGGCACTTACCGTTCTTATCTGAACTTTATTGACCTTCTTTTTGTTATGCATCATTTTCTACAGGTTAAACTGTATTATTAACACAATCAACCATTTAATAAATGGCACAGTATGAGCTCTGCTTTGTTGAAAACCGTTATCCCTAGCAAAAGTTGAGTGGTATACTGTATATAAAACTGTAGGAATAAAGTCTACAGCAATATTATTTGTGGATATCTTCCACTTCAATATTGCTTTATATCTCTTTCACTGGCAAGTCAAGCCCTTGCTGTGGTACAGTACAACTTTTTGGAAGAGTCCCAATGACAATATCTTTACTAAAGCCATTGTTTTATAAGAATTGATTGCTCGGGTTTCTTTAAAGACAGACCTGTTCTGTGTAAATACAATTTAAAAAAGTGATCATGTTTAAATCTTTGGTGAACAGACATACAAGACATTGTATTATAAGTGTATGGGACTGAGTCTGTATTCGGATTGATTTTCCTTATACTGTAGCATTATATGAATGTTTAGGGCTGAGTTATATGCATGAAACTGTAAGAAGTTGATTTAGACCCCCTCCAACAGATGTGAACCTCTCCAACTTTATATTTATACTTGAAGGAGCAAAGAGGTCAGGAACTGAAGAATCTCTTAACAAACACAGCAAGTTAGGGAGATCTAAGATGTGTGTTTCTGATCTTGCACAGTGAAGTCATTCATAGCCATTCAGTGTTATCTTGAGCTGAGGCACAGAGAAAAGATTAAATAATGTGTGTGGAAGTAAACTGCCCAGGCTAAAGAAAGTACAAATTCTACAGTAGCCTGGCTGCCAAATCCCTTTTACAAACACAGATAAGACAACAAAGTATCCATGTCCCAAGGGGATGGATATTTAGGTTAGGTTGTCTTTTAGATAGAACATGCCTAGCAAATTATTTTGTTAAAAAAAAGTGGTGACATATTTGTATTTAGTCTTAAGTTTGAAGCTTTCTAATAAACATATGCTGATACCTGACACACAATAATTCAGGCATGTACAGTATCTGGAAGTAGCTTAGGTCCCTGATGAGACAAAGGGAAAATAGTTTATGGGTTAAACCTGGTGGCAATCCAAGGGATATGCCAGATATAAATTATGTTTCCTTTTAAGGAAAATTAACCTTTCTATTCTAACACCTGTGTGAGGTAAACCAATTCATCACTGTCTTCTGTTTGCCTCCAAGCTCTTTTCTTCTGTGTACTTGTGGCACAGTGAAAGGACTGTATGTCTGCATTACTGGGATATTTTACCTGCCCTTTGTTAACTTAGTAACAATGTTCAGTATTTACGCAACAGGTTTTTTTTTTCTTCTCAGAGTGGTGACAGATCACCTAATTCAGACTTTAAACAAAAATTATAGTGTGTGTATCCTACTTCAGTCATGTCACAGTTTCTATTGAACTATAATCACAATAAACTGCATTACTTTTTCAACAGGTCTACAGTATGTTTTGTAGCACACAATGAGAGAAGTATAGTTTTACATGACTGCGAATTGTCATTTTTTTTATATGATACTTTGATTCTATAGTAACTGTTAACCATGACATACATAGGAATTAAGTAGGTTAGAGTGCAAAGGTAGTTTTAATAATGAATAATGTTACATATAAAATCATTCAAGAAGACTAGCGTTAAACACACAATCAGTCTTGTGTTTTTTAAGTCACTTTCTCGAAAGATTTGTTTTGGTCACTGCCTGGAATTCTGTATTAGTACTGCTACAACAGTTAGTGGGCTTTTTCCTGGGTCAAATCAAGAGGAAAGAAGAAATCAAGTGGAAGGATTTATAGGTGTAAACTACATATGAAACTACAAGAACAACTTTTCAAAACAGACAATTATGATTTGAACACTGCAGGATCTGAATATTGCTGCACAGAAAACTTGCTCTGTACAGTGGACTTCTTTCTTCTGTTTTTGATAGCGTATTAGTAAGTCAGTTATAAAACACCCCTGAGGGAAACATAGGCGAGATTAATAGACAATTAAAGGAAGGCAGTATTTATATCTGCTGCAGTTTATATGGATACAAAAATGAATCATAAATATCATAAACACACAGAAGACATGTCAGTTCAAAGTATTTATTGAGAAACACCACGTCTTTAGCTCTAATCCCTTTTCTGAGGCCAGCATTTTATCAGAAATACAGCTCAGCAAAATAAAACAAAAACAAAAACAAATTATTTAAAATACTAATGGAAGTAATTATATGAGCTATTATTTAATCTTCAGCAGTGTCAATAAAAAATGTAATAAGTTCAAAGTAGCACTTGGCTTCAGAATGATTAGAATTATGGTATTTAAAAGCTAAAGGACTGTCCTTACTGAAAAAAAAACAACAACAAAAAATAAATATATTTGCATTTCAGCCTGCCAAAAGTCAATATACTTCATTAGTTACGGTATTGAATTGTTTGGTTCAATGACGCATGACAGCTTCTTAACATAAATCTACCAAACTACAGAGACCTCCCTAATAACAGCCCAACAAATTAATTAATGCAATTACTTTGTTATTGTGTCCACCCACACACCCTACCCAGCCCACCAGTAGACCCTAAGGCTTTAAACTGACCTCTCTCAAATCTATACTGTCGTGCATAGCAGGTATTTGGTGAAAATTCCAATGTCTTCTAATTTGAGTTGTCCCTGGATTCTTGGGATATTTCTCTACCTGTATTTACAAATGCCCACTTACATTTAAATAACAGTATTCCTGACTGCTTTTGAAAAAGATAGAATGAAGTTATATAACCACCGTCTGACAGCTTGAAAAGTTCAGGATTTCTAAGTAATACAAAACACACAGGGGTTATTCCATAGTATTTCTCTGACTGGCATAATGTACAGCTCCGTCATTTACAATAAAGTGTACTTTAGCTTAAGAAGTCTTTTAGGTCTAGTTTTTAGTACCACTATTTTAGATGGCACAGCTGTATACTCTCAAGGACAGATGTTGAACACAAGCAGATACCACGGAATGGTACAGTTTGGTATAGTTAGTTTTAGATGTCAATGTGCTGTCTCAGCTCTGACAAAAAATAGGGCAAGTTTTTCACAATAAACTGATTAGGAAAGCACTGGGGAATTCCCCTCCTTTGCAACAACCACTTATTTCTAGGGGCAATCCCAGGATTAACCCAGAAAATGTACATGGAACACCTAAATTCCTCATAAATTTACAGTAAGTTCCTTATACATGTGACCTATACTATACCAGGGGGTCATAGAGTCACATATTTCTTTGGAATCAAATCATATTTTCCCAACTTGTCATTTTCATGTTCGTTTGCAACCCAACATGACAAATTTGTATCCCAGCTAGAAGACTGTCTATAGTAGAGGGCTAATCTTCTCTAAATATCTTAACAACAGGCACCTCACCAATATTTATACCATGTAGTAGTTTAAGTCATAACTGGCAAAGGGTAACAGATAAACTGGTATTCCTTAGTAATGTAACACCTCTGGCAGTACCTACACCACATTCCTAGGAGTATTCACACCTCTAGAGGCTTGAGACATATGTCACCTGGTATTGGAACATGCTTAGCCTAACAAGAAAAGAAATACAATATTTTCAGTTAAGCCATGGCATGTTAGATTTATACAATGCTGTCATGAATTAAGGAAGAGCAGTAAATTGAGCAAAAACTTACTTGTACTGTATCACCCTGGGTGCATCAGGTATGTAAATCGTAAATATGTAACTCTTAATCTCTGATCATTTTATATGTAAAACACACATTAACTTTGTATTTAGGTAAATCCTCACTTGTTTTACATAATGTATTTTTTTTTTCAAAGGTCAATTCAACATTAAAATACATTCTGCATAATGTGTCTTTGGTCCATTTGGTATAATCTGGACAACAACAACAGTAACAACAATAAATGAGCAAGTATTATGTTTTTATTTCTCAATTTCTTTGCAGGAGTGCATTTATGTGTGTATTTCTGTTAACTTGTTTAGACTCGCCTATTCTTGTCGCTTTCATTGGAGCCTATATCTTCCTAGATAAACACTGGTGTAAGCTGCCTTGGTCACATTTTTGCCTCAATCAAGGTAAATTATCCTGTTGCTGCATGTTAGCCACAAATGTAGCTAAACTATAATGGTGCAATTCGGACTGTTTCAACGTGTATATCTTTTATTACATAATCTAAAAATCAGGACGTCAATGGGAATGAGACTCCAAGATTAAGTATGAAGTCTTAACATTGAATATTGCAATACGTCTAGGGAGAGCTTCAGGAAAAAACTTACTTACTAACATGGGTGGTATTTATTACCTACTTAAAATATTTGTCTCCCTAACAAATGCTTACATAAACCCCAAGAGGGATATAAAAGCTGGCAAAATTTGAGTTTACTTTCATTAGTTTACTTAGCCCTCAAAAATGAAAGCATAGGTTTTCAAACTCAGTTCCTTTATAATATAACGTAGATACACAGTGTAAGGAGTGTTTACTTGCCAGTTTTACTATCTTCTCTTTGTCATTTACACAAGATAAAATCTTACATACTGTACAGTACATACACCACCAGTTATATCCAGTTTTTATCTGATCGTGTTTTTTTTAGCTTTTAGTTCCCTTTCAATTCGAAGACGACCACCAACCAATACTTTTGGGATATGCCTGCCTTAGGTAGGTATTCGCTAAGCATTTTATGTCAGAGCTGCTGATAGGCCCCTCCTCGGTGACGTCCTCGTTCCCACCTGCCGAGGGAATAAGTAGTCGCTTCGCGGAGTCCTCTTTTGCCTCTCACCTACAGTAAGGTACGCTTCTGTGTCACTAACCAGAGTGTGTTTCTCGAAAAGAGCTCTTCTGAGTCGACTGTAATTCCCTTGCATTGGTGCTGAGAACCGGCTTGCTGCTCTCGTGGAATCAGCAGCTCCATTTTGAGTGTCTTTTTCCTTCTTCTTACGTTCTGCTTGCTTGTGTCACAGGCCGTCTTTTCTTGGCTTTCCTGTGACTGCCTGTGCAGTATTGGTGTGTGCATGTGTTGTCTTTCAACCTACACCTTCAGGGAGAACACCATTCCTCCGCCAGGGCTCAGCTTGCTGCCCCGTCGTTGAGTGACTCTGCCGGCTGTCGTTCACGCAGCTTGGGCAAAAAACAAACAAACAAAGAAAAACAACAGCTGTGTGTTCCTCCATCGGGACTGTGCTTTAGCCTGCCCCACTGTCGAGTAGACCTTGCCGGCTGCCTCGGCCCACCCACCTCGGCGAGTTGGGCCTTCTGCTCTATTCTTTTCAACTAACTGAGCTCTCACCCACTGCAGCTTCGGCATGTGCGTCTCGCTGTGCACAGTACTCGGTACACTCGGTGCACACAGTGCTCGGTGCGTATGCCACTTGGCTGCCTCGGCGTGCATTGCACTTCGGTGCTCGGGACACACGGTACACTTTGTGCTCGGTGCACTTGGTGCGCATGATACTCTGTGCTTTCGGTGCACACGGTGCTCGGTGTGCATGGCGTTCGGTGCCCATAGCCCCTTGGTGCTCGGTGCACTCGCTGCATGCGGTGCTCGGTGCACTCGCTGTGCAGGGTATTCGGTGCGCATGGTGCTGTGGTGCCTCGGTGCGCATAGCCCCTTGTGCATGGTGTACGCGGTGGTCGGTGCACTCAGTGCACACTGCACTCGGTGGACACCATACTTTGTACAATCGGTACACATGATACTCGGTGCACACGATAATCAATACACAAGGCATTCGACACGCTCGGTGCGCACGGTGCACTCGGCGCTTGATACACGCGGCACCCTCAGTACTTTGGTACCTCAGTACACACAGTGCTTAGGCGCTCCCATGCTTACACTAAGTGCAAGATGGTGTGCAGTGCTAGGGTTATACCCCAGCTGGAATGTCTTGGTTCCATGCTTGCACATCCTTCAGGCCGAACATGCCCCAAGAGGATGGGCATACATTGTGTGTGTGGTGCTTGGGTGTCCAGCACGCCATTTCAGCCCTAGGGCACAAGACGTTCTGCGACATCTGTGCGGCTTTCCAGCCCCAGGTGTTTCGCAGAAGACTTAACAGCCGTCTGAGGCCCTAGGAGCCCCGGTGAGCCTTTGTGAGTGAATTACATCAACAGAGTTTACATCGAAATGTAATAGATTAGATGCAAGATTATTTAACATGGTCTCTCACAGGTCAAATTGTCTCTGTTCTAAATTTATTTCAAGGGGAATTTTCGTCAACCTGCTGTTGCCAATAGAACAAAAAATAGTTTTTGCCTATGTCGACAAGTCTAGAATTTTGTTTCGAATGCTACTATAACAACCACCAGGCTTTCAGTACATCCACAGTATTTGGATTAGAATGCACTACTTTTAACTTTACCTGACAGGACAAGTGACATTTTTTTTAACAAAATGTACGTGCAGTCAATAAACCATTCCTGGCAAAGAAGATCTAATCTAGTTTTTAATGCTGTCATTGTTCTTAGCGCTTATGAAACCACAAGGATCACTGCATTATGCAATACTACATTTAAGGTTTGAAGAGACAGGTAGTAAGTAGACAACTGTAATTCAGCGTATACATGTATTTATTTATACAGCAAGTGTATATGTCTAATATTAAAAGTAGATTTCACAGTAAAGTTACAGATACATAATGAACAAATAAGTCTGTGGGGAAATAGTGTGGCTACAATCTTTTGTCATGTGAATATAGGCAAATCTTTAGAATTCTGTATTGTTATTCTAAGCGATTGCGTTACTTAGATACAACAGTATATTGGGATGTTGTATCTTTTTGTTGTTTTTTTTTGTTGCTAAAAAAATGATTTTTCTTAACATGCTTTCCGTAGCTTAGGTTTTTCGTTTGAGTAAAGTAGGTCTGGACACAAAGATCTACAGCCTGCAGGCTGAGTGAGACAGCTCTGCAAAGATGAATCATTTTCATAAATGACTGCAGAGGGAGGTCAGGGCAGGGGGACGTGGGAGGTTACGTGTGCGGTAGAGATAAGGCCCCATTCATTCTCTTCTTACTGTCAGGCCTTGATGGGTGAACATTGCCTGGGGCTCTCATAAAACATGTTGTTTGCAGAGCACTTGCAGGTGGTTCATAAAAAAGTCCAAACTTATCTTTCCCTAAGAATTTATCTTCTTTTTCTTTTATAACTTGCTGGGAATAAAAATGAGACTCTTCACACAGAGAACTGTTCTTTTATTAAAGAAGAGAAAAACACTTGATATTTATATTCAACATTTCAATGTGTAAAAGGAGATGATAATCTCAATATAAAGATGTATACAAGTGGTGTTAAAAAATATATCAATTAACCATTTAATATTCAATGCTATAGCATGAATAATCTTATTTTGGAATCAATTTGTCATATCGCTATGCAGATGCGGTACTAGGTACTTTATACTTATTATACAACCAGAATGCTGCATGAACATATATAATGGGCGATGTTGTGTGATACACTGCCGTTACGGAGTATGTCGTCCCCTGACAGTGAGATGAGATGAAGTTAAAAGCTCTAAAACCAAGAATGCAGACGAGCCTGGCTATTTTGCATTGTGGTTAAGATGCCCGCTTGCAGTGCGTGGGGCATTGGTTCGTGCCCAGCCTCCGCCCTGTTTTTAGGTTGCGTTGAAAAATCACAAGTGGCAACTAGGGAACTGACCAATGACCAATCATATTTGTTGTGAAAGTATCCCTTTATCGCAGGACAAATTGCATCGTGTCTGGTTTTATATAATAATAATAATAATAATAATAATAATAATAATAATAATAATAATAAATACTTGAATCCGAATTCCACAGGGAAAGTGCAAGTGCCAGTAGAATGTGGTTATATATATATATATATATATATATATATATATATATATATATACAGTGCCTAGCAAAAGTATTCAGACCCCTGACCAATTCTCTCATATTACTGAATTACAAATGGTACATTGAAATTTTGTTCTGTTTGATATTTTATTTTAAAACACTGAAACTCAAAATCAATTATTGTAAGGTGACATTGGTTTTATGTTGGGAAATATTTTTAAGAAAAATAAAAAAAACTGAAATATCTTGCTTGCAAAAGTATTCCAGTATTCAACCCCCACACATTAATATTTGGTAGAGTTGTTGTTTATTGGGGATCCAGTAATCCAGTATACGAGTTCAACACATTTCTCAGTGGATGCTAATCCACCCGGGCATTTCGTTATGGAAGTCTTGCAGCAAGCAATATTAAGCCTTTTTAACAAATTTGTGGAACCTTTTTTTTGTTCTTTTTCATGTTTTTGTTCTTTTAAAACAAATCTTGTTCAATTCATTCCATTTAGAGATTTTACTTCAACTCCATAGGTAGTCGCTCAAGCCTGATGTTGGTGTTGTGTTGTAATTGAATACATTTTAGGGTACAAATGTGAATTTTCCTTTTCTTGGTAGGTACCCATGACAGATGCTACTTACGGCTAGTCTACAATGAATTGCATCTTATTGCTAAGGGAGAGAAAAATTTAGCTTTAAAGCAATCAGCTATCCGACAACCAAACTAGAAGATAACAAAAGTGTAAAGGATGAAAAAAATAATAATTCTGTGCTTTGCAAACGGTATTTATTGCAAAGGGATACATTTTTTTTTTAAATTGTGGTAGATTCAGTATTTTTATTAACCTTTGAAACAACTAAACTATAAAACACTTTTTATGAATCAAATGGAAATAATGTGACATAAAAAACAAAACTAAACAAAAAACACTGAATGAAGAGGTCTCTAAACCCCTCATACTGTATGCTTATTTTTTCCTATTTCCATCAGATCTCAGTAGTTAATAAAGTATTGCTTGGTAAGGCCTATAACAGAAAGTTATGCATGGTTACGTCACAAAGGGGATTTTCACTGCTGAAGTCCACCCTCCAAAATCCACCCTTTAAAGGCGTTTTAGACACACACTTCCTATAGTGTGAGGAATGTGTGTGGTATGTGCGTGCTATGTCACATAAGTCATGACAGTAGAGAGAGAATTTGGCATTTTTAAACTGTGGTCAATGTAGCATATGCTGAGAAACAAAAATAATACCATAACAAAACAAACTGCACACACATTTTGCACAGTTGCACAAAATCAGTTAACATTTTGCCACTGTAACTATTTTAATCCCTCTTAGTTTAAAAATCGTCTTAAAGGTGCTAAATAAGGTTAACGTCTACACTACACAGCGTTTAATACCGTACTCGAGAACCGGACTCAAGACCACCTCAGGGTGTCCGACGAAATCAAGGCATATTGATGAAATCAGTCAAGGGAACAAAATGTGTTTTTAAGAAACAAAGCCATAACGTTCATACTAAGAAGCGCTATGTCTTCCGTTGGCACGGGCTCCATATTTGCCGGGTTGTAAACATAAAATACAGTGTATGGTGGGATAATGTCATATTAAGTCCCACAGTCCATTACACTGGTAGGAACTGTAACCAAAGTATTTTAATAGTGTTTGTATGCATTAAGCCTGACTAAACATTAAACGGTACTTTAGTGTGGATGCTTTGAGTTGGATTAAGTAAAACGTTTTTGAGCACAGTTCTACAGATCGGTTATGTAATGTGGACAGGGCCTTAGTATACAGTTACCCAAGTCCAAGCTGTCCCAACCTGAACCTTTTATTTCTGCCTGCACCTTATACAATTACCTAGCTAGATCACTGTAACTGTATCATTCATTTTTGTACTTGGGAGATGTTTTTTTTTTATTTAAAATGTAATCTATATAAGGCCCATAACATACCAGGAAGGAGAATACAGTGTGGTTCATATGACTTAAATATAAGTATACTGTTCTTTTTTAAAAAAAGAATAAAATCAAAGCTGACTAGATCTTTCTTAAAATTATCTGCACAAAACTGCATTATCAGTGAAAGACCTTGCCTTGAAGGCTCTTTTAATAGCCCAGGTAAGGCTTGTACTTTTGTAATTCAGAGTGGTGAATAATGCAAATTGAGAAATCAATGACATCTAATCAGGACATTTCCTTTCGTTCTCTATACAGTCACCTGTCAGCAACTTTTGCTAAAACTAATCTTCTTTTAATTTCTTACCATTACAGTGCTCTCTGCCAGCTACATCAACAATAACCAGCTTTTCCACCCTACTGTTTTGTAAATAGTAAAATTATTACTATTTTCTATTTCATCTGGAGAGCTTTGCTCGTTTAGACCCATTTTGTTTAAAAAATGAACTACCCATGCTCATTTAATTAATTAAAATTTCTGTGCGCTTTCACAGATAACAGTATTGTCCAATTTGAAATTATTGTATTAGCCCCTTGTACAGTAGAATTGGGCTAAAACTGGATATTTATCATAGCCTTTAAATCAGGCATGCATTCAGTTACCTCTGGGTTTTAAAAGACAGTATATAAATCCATTGCACAGAAGATTAAGTACTGGGAAAGATAAGGATCTGAATACGTAATTTTCAGGAGGTCTATACTGTATTTAGCCTGATCCTATATAAACCTTTATAGCCTGATAATATTGATAATACAAATAAATCTTAAGCATTGTTAAAGCGTGTGTTTCTTTTAAAAGGCTCTGATCTGTGAGAAGTTTTTATGTCACCATTTCAGGTTTGAGAATGTATCAGTACATCTGGAGAGAATACATCCAACATACAGATACATGGATTCAAATTTGATTTTAGTTTAGAAAGGTTTTAAAGCTTGGCATAAACTTTTTATTTTAAAAGTTTTAACTGTCCAGCAAATATGCTCTGGATTTTGGAATCTCAAGATGACAAATTCTTCCAAGCCAGTTGGTGTGGTGTAAACTTTTGGTTAAAGTGTTAAAACATTCAAATGTGCGAATTAATGTCAATGATGGCTTTTCATACTCTAATTTCGATATACAGTACCTTTATATGCATTATATGCAGCTTTCGTTAGATTGCTTTCACAGAAGGTGGTTGGAGTTAACTTTAAGGTTTAAAAAAGGTGACAGTGCTTCAATACAACAACATTTTTCCAAAGGCCAGTATCCTTGATATATGAAAGGGGAAATTACAGAGGAAGGATTTTATTCACTTTTTAAATGTCAGTGAACATCTGTTTCATTTTTATGATTATCATATGGCCTGCTGTGGTCCTTTATCACTTTAGCTATTCTATCTGTGCTTAGAATTACACGTTATCTCCTTCTGCATAATTTATGAGTATAATCTTTAGAAAAAATCAGATTTATGATACATAAACTGTGTTTAATGTTGATCATAACATGATTAAGCTATGTGTGTGGGAGCTAAAATAACTATAGAAACAAAAAATATTGTACAGTATTTACATGTTTAACCATCCATTGTTAACTATAAAAATGAATTGTACTAAAAAAACGTGAATCAAATTTCACAGTATGACAGTCATACTATTTAATTATATTATCCTGGCTCCCAGTAAGTTTATGATAAACAATTAAGTATATTTATTTCTGTTTTGTAAGTATTAATACAAATGTTGTTTTTTTTCCCAGTCCCAAGCTCACCAACACAAAGCACTATCCTCCTTCTGCTAAATAAACAGAGCATCTCAAACTTTAGCTCTGACATGACAGCTCCAGTTATGAAAAGTACACAGTTTCGATAGAGTGCTCTTCTGACATTTCAGACTTATTAGCTAGTTTTCATACTGGCTTCAATCAACCTTAATCCTCTGAGGGAAGAGCATTTTTAATTCACTGATCAACCGATAAACTTGCAGCAAAAAAAAAAAAAAAAAAAAAGATTTACACGTAGATGAATTGTGCTACAAGATGGAACTCTAAGTATTAGAAGCGGATCTGAATTTCCTATCTGTCACTTTACTCGCCACGTTCATTTTTCCTCCACCATTACCCTTGCTGATTGCAATCTTTAGGCGCCATTGGGCCCCTGCTTCTGCAGTTTTTAATCTGCCTTTAATCCCATAGATTTTAAATATTCCCAGCACCGAGAGACTGGAGGCAATTAACTGCCCTTCTGATGCTCTTCTTATCAGTTGCCTCCTTGTATCTCTCAGAAGCAGCCTCAAGACATTGCTAGGCTGACAAATAATACCATCATTTATGGAGTAAAATCCGCTAAGGATGTGCATGCAGCATTCCAAATAGTTTTTTGTGCATTAGAAGATGGAAACGTGAGTGGGAGGGGGGAAGGGAGATTAGCACCTTACCAAATATAAGGCACAATTATTAAAGTAACATATTTAAATTAAAAATAGCTTTTAAAATGAGCTTTAGCAATAACTAGAGGACTGAGGGCTAGTTTCTTTTTTTTTTTTAAAAAAGACAATAATACAGTAAAATGTGCCCTTAGGAGTACCTCACTTTAACAGAAATTTAAGCAAGATTCATTTCCTGTCCATGAAATACAAACGTTTCTACAGTATGTAGCACATGTTAACTATCAATTGTATCATTCATTCATATATATATATATATATATATATATATGTATATATATATATATATATATATATATATATATATATATATATATATATATATATACACACACCATAAGTATTAGAGTATGCAAGCAAGAAGGTTTTATTACATGTTATACAGTGGAACATCGCATATCCGACCGTCACATAACCGCCCTGATCAATTAACCGCCTCGCTAAATAAATAAATAAATAAATATTAAATGTAGGCTAGGAGAGTATAATGGCATTGGCAGCAAATGCAGCTTCCACCATGGTAACAGAAAGAAAGCGTTATAGCAATCAGCCTTTTGTTGCATTCCTTAAGAGAGGCAGAGTGTGTGCATGTGTCAGGCATCTGCATGTAGAGTGATGTTTCAATACACCAGTCGAGAAAGCTTTTTTTTTGTGCAATGTGTTTATATGATGGAGCGCACGCTTGCAGATATTGGCAGCGTGTTGTAGTTTTTATATGCATTTGAATTTAACAAAGCAAGCTTCATAGACGCAATGCTTACCAGCCATTTGTTTTTTAAAGAAAGCTTTGCGTGGAGATGGCTTATAGCAAACCGCATAGCAACACTGTGTATGTGTAGCCTAATTAATCTCGTTTACATTTGCTTACATTTAAAGCAAAAAATGTTGCCATGTTTAAAGTAGTTTGTGTGTTGTTTTTGTTCACTAACCTATTTATGGATGTAAATGCTTTTTCTATAGATGTTTGCAATTCTGACTTTTTCACATATCCGCCTATAGCCCAGACCACAAGGGGTTGGATATGCGACGTTGTACTGTACTGCTATTGGGACAGTTTTGGGACACTGTTATAAGGTATTCCAGGTCTTTAGGTGAAAGCTTTAAATCTGTTGTCCAGCAGTAACCAACACTGGTTTAATAGGGTTGGAACTGGTAGTCAAGCTGGTAGAGCTGGTTTTCAACCAGTTATGTTGTTTCAAAAGCTGGTTATGCTTGTTTTTTTTAAAAAAAAGAATAGCTAACTTGAATAATTGGAGCATTTGGATCCATTGTAAAATCCCTTTAATCATGTGTATGTGTTGTCTATATTGGTTTAACATGGTCAGACCTTGTACTACTGGTTTTTAACTGGTTATGCTGGGTCAGCATTGGTTATGCTGATTCATTAAAAAGGAACAATAAAAATAATCATCCCATTTAAAACCCTCTTTTCTGTAGAATTCAAGTGATTGCTCATTCTTGAATTAATCCAATTGCTGTAAACCTGTGTTGGGTATCCAGTAAGAAACCAGTACATTATAAACAGGGTTTCAACTCTGAAGGGTTTCAATGCAGCTGCATTCCATTTTCTTAGTGGGTAAGTAAAGTTTTTCAGGTGTCTGTTACTGTCTGCCACCATTAACATTTCTGAGAAACCAGTGCCCTTTTTTAACAAAGTGCTCAATGGAAACTGTCTGTACTATCTTTTAACAACATTTCAACCATCAGCTTATACCAAGTGGGCTGCAATACATTCTTCAATGCAGCATGATTTAAAAACAAAACAATTAATAATTAATTAACAACTAGTATGGATACAACTTACAGCATTATCCCTTGGGACCTCCATTTTCCTGTATACACATTTTTTTTTTTTTTAATTATACAACAAGGACAGCTTAACAGAGATGCACCATCCAGCTGAATGGGGCCCAGATCACAGCAGCAACTGGATAGAGCACATGTACATTAAATATTCAGTAGAAAACAAAAATACATTCAAATCTAAAAACGTAACCAATGTTTTACTTCAGTGCAAAGAGCACTGGACTGCAGTATAAAAGCTTGTGGAATAAAGCCACAGCTCAGGCTCTCACCTTGTATCCACTGGTGCCATCATGCTTTTTATAGAAGCCAGTGATGAACATGCACCTCTTGCCCTCTGAGGTTGCCTAGGCCTTTGGAAGGGCTTATCCCAATTTCACGGTGACAAGTAATTGAATATTTTTTTGGAGCATCTGTTTGCATGACAGGGAGCACATACTGAAACAAGAGAAGATCCACATAACTACAAAGTACACATACATTACAAACTGTAAAGTAGAGATTTGGACATTTACAGCAGATTCTAGCTATTGCCTAAAGTAAATACACCACCCACTCGATATATCGCAGGTGTCGGGGTCCAATATATATTCACTATATATTGAGGGCCGCGATATAGCGAGAGACCCATAAAAAACAAATAGGCTAACAAATACTACAACCACTCCCTCGTTTTATCGGGGGCGTCAGGGTCCAATATAAGTCCTCTATGCAACCCGCTTTTTCTAATTTTTCATATAAAAAGCATGTAATTGCTTCTTATCAACTTAAGTCTCCAATTAATTTCATGAGTCTTCCTCTCCTTTCTCAAATGCACAAACCCGCTGCATTGAAAGAATAGGAGGCTTGTTGCTAGGGAACTTACGTCACTGCCTTGTGACTTGCTAGTGCATTGCTGTCACACATGAACAGCTTGTTGGCTAAAATTAAAACCGCTTCAGCAAGTAGATATTTAATTTGCTTTGTGTTATTGTGCAATGCGTGTCTATATGATAACAGTATGATATTAATGCTTTGTTTTGATTTGTTTTGTATATTATTGTTTGTAATGCGCAGTACAAAATAAAACCGACAGTAAGTCTAAGTGCAATTGCCTATGTATATTGCAGACTCTAAAAATGGGGAGCCGACTCCAGGACCGCGATATATTCGAATGTGCTGAACTCCTGCAGGATTGCCAATCAGGCACATATATATTTTTTTACCATTATATAGAGATTTGCCATTCATGAAACTATCAATTTGAGCATATAGTGTAAAACGTGTTTTACATTTTACTGAGCTGCCTAATTCTCTGAAGCCACAGGGTTTGGTAAGATTCTCAGAACCTTAATTATAATATTCCTTTTTCTTGAAATAACATTTAAAAGGCACATAAAAAATAACTGCAAAATTTTAACAATAATATTATATTTGTTTCACTATATAGCAAGACCCCAAAAAAATGTTAGAATGTGTAATTCTTAAGGGTAAAACGATCCTTCCATATATGGACTGCGGCTGATAAGCCTGAAGTTATGGGAAAGTGCCGCTTCTGAGCCCTCGGCAGGATTTGTGACAGAGAAATCACATCAGCCTATGCTGATTAACAATTCCATTCCACCCAGAGATTTATATAAAAAACTATCTTACATTTCGCTTTTTAATAGGAATGATCACTATCTCAAATTGAGTCCCTGCAAACTTTAATAAAGGCCCAAGGTTGAGTGGCATTTTGCATGCTGATTTAGCCCCGATTGCCTGCTTTTGATGAGTGTGAGGCTGTTATGTAAAGCTGTGCTCCTAGTGGTTTAGAGACTGCCAGTTAAAATGCGGATAAGAATAAAAAAACTTCCATCTGGAATCTTGGGATTTTTAATGTGATTGACTGCTGAATAAATAAATGGAATACAATCAAACCCACAGACTTTCTCTGGAGGTACACATCATAAACCAGCCTTTTTATGCTCTTTTTATGACATTTGTAGCATCTTATTAGTGTACAGTATTCATCTTATACACAAGGACCAAAGCAGAAAAAAGTGGTTTATCCTGTACATAGTGCATTCAATAAAATCACACAAAACTTGTTAGCAGCATTTTTGAATAGGATAGAAAAAGCATGAAAAGCTATTTTCTATACTGGCATTAATAACTATTTCTGTAACTGTTATACTTACTGGGATAAGCAGCTTTATTTGCTAAGGGGATGGCTAATTATTGAAAGGTTATAACAGTGATTTTAAAAGTATTTTCCATTAAACATACAAAAAGCGTTTGGCTTCTAGTTATTTTATTGAAATTAATTTGATCAAGTCATTTACCAAAAAAGTGTTAGTGTTGGGGTATGTATAAGTCATCAGGATATAATGTTGGGCTATGTAGCACAAGTGTTGTAATATGTATTTAGGCACGGGGATTGCACAATCACTTCACGTGCAGATAAAATGTGTATTAGTATGTGAGCATGGGGTTGCACAAATTAGCTCACGTGCTGGGATTCAAGTGAATAATTAATTAGTAATTGAATCCCGTCACAGCTGTATATATAGGTGCATGTTTCACTCACTCAGGGTTGGGTGTACAGTGAGGAGGTACGGGACAGAAAAATAATCAATAACAATTGCTATCCGTGCTGACCCAGATCAGCACGATACTTATTGTTTGGGTTAGTGCTTTGTTTGTTTTTGTGTTTTTTGTGTTTGTGTGTTATTTTTGTTCAGCCTTTTATTTTCTGTTTAATAATAAACCGGCGCATCAGCACGTTTCACACGACAGCACTGTTGTCTGTGTCCACTGTCTTCCGGGTCTGACATCACCACCACAAGCTATCCGTGACATGCCTTTATAAATCTATAACTGAAACCAGGGGTATCATTATTCAACATATACTAAAACCTGAACTAGATCATCATTTCAAGAAGAACAAACATATAAAACGTGTAGTTCCAGGGTTGCATGTTAAAAGTCTGAATAATCCAAGCTTATTACTAAGGCTAAAGTGCTTGAATAACAGCACTATGATACAAATTCATTGTTTGGCCTGTGTGTGATTACAGCATATTGTTACCTAACAACTGGATCTGAAGGAGTGTGTGTTAAATACTTTTTAAAAAATGAATTGTTAAAACTTAAAGGTCCTAAGAGGTATGTTTCTTTCTTTTGCCATGTAGTACAGATAGTTCTGTAAAGGCTGAGAAAAGCCAGGAGTACATTCATAATGTAATAGCTAAAATAACTTTCAGAAGTGGCCAGTGGAGTCCGGCCTATTTTCTTTTGCTGACCCCTGAGGCCTGTGTGACAGACATTCCATCTTACATAAAAATAAGTACAAGAAAGCCTGTGAGTGAGACCACTCAGTCTTAACAAATAAATGTACACTGATCAAATAAAAACTGATGGCTGTGACCAGTATCATTTGTCAAAGTAAATGGCACATTATAGGGAGCACATTTTCTCAGACTAGGCCGGACTCCTGGCTGTTCCTTGACAACTCCTCTAGGTCTCGATAAGATGCTATCAGCAGGCCCTCTAAGCACTTGAGAGCCACTTTAGGAGATCACTAGGGCAATTACCATGAAAAGTAAAAGATACTGCCTATATTGATGGGAGATTAATACTGACCACAATGCAATTGATTTTTCCTGCAATCTTATTTTCTGATCGTAAGAGTGTTTTGTGGCCGTTTGTGAGCATTTTTCTTTTTCTCAATAAAATGAGCCCAGAGTTCCTATCAAACACTTCAGAAGAGAATCCTTCTTTTTATCAGCAGATGTTATTTAATTATTACATCTTAGCCATTAGTTGGATGTTTTCAAGAAATGCACTTGGTTTAAAAGGATCTCTTATCACCATTTTTTAACATCATTAGTATAGAAGGATAATTAAACCAAGCAGATAGTAATAGATAAAGTACAAGGTTTCTGAAAAAATTCTTATGACCCCTGGTTTTATTAAAGAGATGTCTGCTTTTACTCCACACTGAATAAAACGTGTTCAGAGCCACATGTGTATAGAAAGCTGTAGTTAATTTCTTTCAGAATCAATTAAACAGTGTATGTAAGAATAGGCAAGGTTGATAAAAACACCTTTATATTATGTGAAGAGTTACTATACTATCTCAAAGCTCTATAAAACAGTCATATCAATTTCAGGTTAATGGTTCACTTTTGTTAGTGGTCAGTACATTTTTGTAATTTGTGATTTATGTAAAGATAAAACAGTTTACAAATGCATATTAATATAGGACATAAAGGGTCAATTACAGGGACTGTTTGAAATTTAAGTAATTATGTCTGGGAAAAAAAAATTCCAGGACCCCATAATGAGTTGCTAGATTTTTTGTACCAACAAAAAAAACAGTAAAATGTAAATAGTGTTTTATGTGAACAGTCTGTACTTTACAATGATCTATACCATGGTATGGCTTAAGTGCTTTCTATTTGGAGACCGCCTTGAAATTCTGACAGCACGTACCTCTTTGTTGACATACTGTCAGGTTTGTGAATGGACCATTGGAATTGCAGGGAATAGTTCCAAAATATACACTAGAATTATTTCTTTCTGGAGTGAAATGATATTAAGTGTAACATATCATTTGAAAGATCAAAGGCTAAGGTTACCAGTGACAACTGATAGACAGTGCTTCTATTTAGATTTTCTAAAAGGCGAAACGATCTAATCAGAGTCTCTTTCTGGTATCTCAAGATGGACTGAATGCTCTGTCAAATATCTAGGAGTCAATACAGACGGTGAAACTACGGTATCAGAATTAGCATTGTTGTTTTTTCTTCGTATGTAAGGCTTTACTTTTAATTCCTGCCAGTACTGGGAAATTGGAAAAGTACACTTTTTAGTTTACAGTTTAAACTGTGCCTCAGGAAGTAAACTCATCTTACTGGTATTGGTGACTCAGAAGGTTGCACAGTTGCCTCTAGGCTAAATGCTTACAGTTTCAAATTCTTGCACAAGTAGTGTTGGACATACTCATACTGACAATAAGCATTGACTATTCTATTAGAGGATATTGTACTATGGGTGAAGCAGTTTTTGTTTTGTTTTTTTAGATCCCAATGATAGGATAAGCCACTAGTACACATCTTTATTCCACAAGTTTTCAGAAACTCATCAAATAAAGAAAAAAAAAACAGCATCAGTATAACAATGAAAATGATCAAATTTGCAAAATACTAGTGAATCATGAATACATAAATTACCTATGATTGATGTATGCTTTCAGTTAGAAATAGATTTGTATCTACATTTGTAACAAAAAAAAAACTGAGCTTAAATGCACAGGTGTAATATTGCCTGATGAAACCTAGGTGCCATTTTAAATCATTAAAAAAACAGTTAGAAGGCTTTGAAAGATGTAGAATATGATTGATGTTGAACCAGATGTAATTCTACAACTTAAATGCAATGGTAATACTTTACTGTTGTTGACAAACCTAATTGATTAGACATCCACATTCATACCATAAAAATATAATACTGTCTATTGGTTAGCAATCAAAAGATTCTGCACCAGAAGGTCATGCTGCCAGAACAATTAGTTAGTTGTACGGATCATGAAAATGTGAGCAGTTTGATGATGTTAAAGAGCCTATGCTGTCTATTCAATTGCTCTAAATTATGGCAGATCTAAATACAAATATACTGTATATTGTTAAAATATGATAACTGATAGCCATACTTTTAAAAGCAAAAGTACACTAAAGTGCATGGAGTTAGCTTTGATACACAAGGGACCTATTTTAACAAAACTGCACCACCACTGTACGGATCAATAAATGATGCCTAACTCCAAACCAGTGCCTGTTTATGAGAATACTACTGAAATACACTGTCTGAATGTTTTCTTTAACATTGCTGTATGCATTTCGTAGTGTGTGATGTCTGCTTGTAATGCTAAGAGAATGCAATGTGTTAAACATGAAGAAAAAAATGTTTTATCTCTGCTTTCTGTTATGACGGCATAATTCAGGTGCTGCCAACACACTACTAGTTAAGAAAACACAGGGTTAACCACTGGCGGAAGCAGAAGTTGCAGCAGCCTTTATTAACCATACTGACAACTTGCAAGTACGCTCACCACAACCTTCCACAGGCAGTGTATATTTATTCATTAGTCAAATCGGACCACAAGACTCATGTTTACTAAGAAGACTGTTAGTAACACCTGTGCAGCTGTAAAATGTTTCCCTCCCTGCTCGTTAACCCCTTCACTGACACACTACAAACAGTTTTTTTTTTTACACAGCGAGAGAGAATATAAAATGTTTTACTTGCTGTGGTCTTGACATACCTCTGCCACACTGTAGTTGCATGTTCTTTACACACCAGTGTAGGTGTGTTTGCATACAATATATTCTTTTATTCTCTGTACTGTATTATATAGACTGACAGTAACTCTGAAAGCATTTCAGTAACAAATAATGATTCAGGCTTGCATTGGTTATACAGACTTGAAGAAGAAGCTACTGTATATGAAAGCTGACTGGCACAAAAGGTAGTGCTGCACCATGGACCTTTATTATAATACAAAATATTTGTTAACATTTATAGAAATACCCTCTAACCTGAAAAACAAACTTAAAGTATCATAGTTTTATCTTGCACTGGAAGTCCAGTTGTCTGGTGGTCTGTGGCAAAGTGGTTTGCAGTGCGCAGGTGTAGATGTGATGCAATGCTTAAACAGATGACAGACAACAAAGTTCACGATCCAAACAATACTTTATTTGTTTTTATAATCCAGGTCGTATGGCGACCGTAATTAATAATCCCAGGCAATACACAGCAATGTGAACTGCACAGTGAAACCTTGTGGTTCAGTGCCGAAATAATAAACACAGTATAAACACGATTACAAATCCAGAGTGAGTGCTAATGTGTGAAATACAATTTATTAGTGAACAGTACTGCAGTGCTGTCCGGGTTGGTGCAGCTCCCTGTACGTGTTAGATGTCTAACAAGAAAAAAAACATGTACAATTAGAGCGACATAACAAATAGTAAACACTCACAGTTGGTTTACAGTCCTTCAGCAGTTCTCTCGCAACCATAACAAAGGTGGCAGTTCACTCAGCCACATTCCTTTTTGTACCTTCAGCCATGCCCCCTTGGTTAGCGAGTGCAATCGCTTTTCCTCCAATCCACGATTGCCACATCGCCTCCCGTCTAGGGCGATGACTTGGTGTACTGTGGCTCCGCCCCTTTTCTAGCTGTCCAACTTCCACCTTTCCCTGGAATGAATTGTCAGACTATCCAGTCCGGGGCACACTGTTCCCTTTACACAGCGCCCTCACAGGTCGGGAGGGAGATTTATAACCAAGATTCATTATTTCTCTGGCACAAGGTCTAAAAAAACAAAACCAGGAAAAACTCATCAGTCACAAAGAATAACTGTTTTATTTTTTATTGAAGCAAGAATGAATCAAATATGTTAGTGTTATCTTAGCATATAACATCTTATTTCTTAGCAGACGCCCTTATCTCTGTGGCAAATGGGTCATTAGAGTTAAACTTAATATTTGTATTTAATAGACATCTATAATAGGCTTCAGTTGGTGGCTTACCATGATCTTAGTCTTTTAAAAATAGTCATTTGCTATTATTTTGTTAGTAGGTCCACAAGCTGCTTTAAATAGCAGATATTAGTCTAGTCAATCTGATACAGAGCTTTTAAAATCCCCAAAACTAGTAAACATACAGCTGGTTTCACAGTAAAAGTCAATGTGAAACCAGCCAATATTTTAAGTGCAGAACTGAAGCTAAGTAGCAATTTTTGATTTATTTAGTTAATGTTTTATTCTTAACTGTGCAATAATAATAATAATAATAATAATAATAATAATAATAATAATAATAATAATAATAATAAGATGATGATGGTGATGATGATGATAGTGTTGTACTGCAGTGACATGAATACAGTGAATAATTATTATTATTATTTGTTTATTTAGCAGACGCCTTTATCCAAGGCGACTTACAGAGACTAGGGTGTGTGAACTATGCATCAGCTGCACAGTCACTTACAATTACGTCTCACCCGAAAGACGGAGCACAAGGAGGTTAAGTGACTTGCTCAGGGTCACACAGTGAGTCAGTTGCTGAGGTGGGATAATACATGTATAGTTACATAGAAAAATGTGTGTATGTGTGTCTCCCTGAAAAAGGGATACAAAGTAGAAGTACAATATAGCTTTAAAATCCTTATCTGACCAGATTTGCCAGTTTCAAACTGTGTGCTATAAAAGTGATGTGCTTGTTATGTTTTGCAGTGATTTATTTGGTGACTAGTTCCTTTTCCAGCTGCAGTAGTTGTTTTTCCTTGCTAACTGACCTGGTCAGGTGATGCTGGAGGGCTTTTCCAAGGTTTGAACTTTTTCCTGTCATGATCCGCGCTAAGGATAGCACAAGGAATGTTTATTATAAACAACTCTTGGGTAAACAGAGGTCAGTATGGGGTAACAGTAGGAATGCAGCTACCACACCCTGCACAAATATTTTTTTGTAGATTTAAAAGATTTACTTTTGATAAAAAAAAGAAAAAGTTCAGTTTCATTGGGCTGCCAGTAGTGCCTTTTGAATACTTTTTTTAATGATTTTAAATATACTTTTTAATGTGCACATGATAAAAATAATGCTACTAAATAATTAAGTCCATTAATGAAATGAAAAACATTTCAATCTTAATTACTTCATATATCCATTATTCCTGCAGAGCTTTCTTATCTTAATTACCACAAAGGACTAACTGTAATAATAAGGGACCTTGTAGAGGTTGGTTGGCATGTTTTATATGTAAAAATTGGTCTTATTTCTTTCAAACTGGTTTCGAAAGCAGACACAGTATGAACCGTCTTGACTGCTTTCAAGTTATATTAATAGTCAACACTGAAACTAAAGTAACTTGTTCGATTTACAACAGGTGATTCATCCAGATTAAACTCAGTAACCTTCACTTAAACACCATCCATTGGATATAACTGGCTTTCAAATAGGACCAGCTCTACTGTATCGATGCGCGTCCACAGGCAGGTGAGCCCCCCAAACCCCCTCCCCCGGAATCTGAATTTACAAACAAAAAAAACTAAGCACTGAATGCACCGTGTGCACCGAGCACCGAGTGCACTGGGCAATGCGTGCACCAAGGCACCATGGGCTGAGCGTGCACCGGGGTACCAAAGCACAGGGGGCAGCTGAAGCAGCAGTGCCTGCCCTAACCGCTTGTATTCACACACCTGGTCAGCGCGTAGCGTATACCAGGGGACACACAGGCTGAAGCCGCAGCGAGCAAATCTGTGGACATAGTACAACACAATATTGTTGATTTTTCGAAGGCCTGATGCACCAAGGTGGGCGGGCCGGGACAGCCGGCAAGGTCTACTCTACAGCGGGTCTGGAAAAATACAGTCCATGGAGGATGAAGGTCTGCTGTTTTATTTTATTTTTTGCTGCCGCACAGCATAGGTGAGCGGGATTCCGCCTGTGCACTGCAGATGTGTCAACAAGGGTATTTAGTCAACAACAACACCAATATATATATATATATATATATATATATATATATATATATATATATATATATATATATATATATATATATATATATATATATTAAAACTGCCACTTGGCAGCCAGCTGAGTCACTCGACAGCAGGGATAAGGCAGAGCCTAGGCATAGGCAGTCAACTCACGTACCACAGAAAGGAAAGCAGCAGCCTGCAACGCAACCCCATGCAGGTTGCTGAGGAAGAAAGAAAGAAAAAAGGCTGAGACACTGACTCCATGAAAGACGCCCACAGAGGGTCTTACCTTACCATCCTGAGTGGCAAAAAGAAAAATGGTTTCCTCAGTATGACGGGCATCATCCCAGGAAGGGGCTTATCAGCAGAGCTCAGAAAATACCTACCAATAGGCAGGCATATCCTATAGGTAATGTTGTTGGTGGTCATCTTCTAATTGAAAGGGAACTCATACTACTTTCCCATAATCCTAATTTAGGATGAAACAATGTGTTTGCTTAATTTCTTAACCATTTTTAGAAGAAAAGCAGTGTGTATTTTCACACCTTTAATCAAGCCCATAAAAAAAATATTGGAAAATGTTACAATATAAAGTGCTAGGTAGTTAGAGCAGCTGTGTTGGTTGCTACCTCAGGTAAACCACAATAGTTCATATCTCGGTCAAACTCATCCGTCAGTAACAAGGGGCCTTGCGGTCAAAAAGTAACGTGAACACCTTGACATTTGGACACCTTGATGTATGAACTCAGGAAAGGAAATTATAGAAAAGAACCTTCTTGGCATCTACTGCTGCTTGACTTTTTCCTGAACCAGTTTTTGAAAGACTGTAGAGATGAGATTTTAGTGGTTTGGACCTTGAATTGAGTTTAAAAGAAGCCATATTTCTTCTACTATTTTGCATAATGTGGGCAGACTATATACAAACAGTGTATAGTATGTGCTGCTATTGATTAAAAAAAAAAAAAAAAACTTTGGTTAATGTAAGCAAAATGGACTGTCAAGATGACTTGGTTTATAAAGTGTGAACAACAAAACTATTGCTTGCTAACTATGAAATAATTAGTAAAAACAGACATAAAGGAATTATATTTTATGGTAGCGTAAGATAACTGTAGGATAATACAGCATTAACCTTTCTCCCACCTGCTTACAATGGTTGATGTCACAAAGCAGCAACTTACTCATAACTAAAAACATGATTCATCCTCCTATATTTAAAAGTGTGAGGGAGGTACAAAACATCTACAAAACAATAATGTATATTTGGTGTGTATATATATATATATATATATACAGAATATATAAAAACATGCAATATTAAGAATGTGCTGTGTAAGTAACCATCAGACAATCCTGGGTGCAGAACACAAGTAAACTGCTAACAACTGATGAAATATCCCAATATAGTCTCAACGTACATATAACATTGTGTAGGTGGGCCTTAAAAGGCTTGAGTTGGCTCAAAAGATGTTTTTAACCTCACATTTATTGTGAAGAAGCATGTTAAAGTTTTACAGTTTGAGTGGCAAGTCCTAAAAAAAAAATCTTATAAAATATGATAACTGAGGTTCAGGAGATTCTACAGCTTCACTGAGCTGAAAGGTAATGGTCACGTTGGGCGTGTTAAACTCTCTGAACTGTATCTAAGTACCAGCTCTGTTTACCTCAAGGAAGGAAACTGTCAGCTCTGTTTGCTCACAGTGGGCAAACAACAAAGCTTCTGATGGATTCAGTCCTGCTGAAGGAGGCGTACATCAAATGTAGGAAGCAAGGAGGTTTGCCATAGGATTATACTGGCAAGGACAGGGGTGATATAGGGCTACTTAGTATATTTAGTTTGCAAAGAAACTTAAAAAAAAGAAATGAAAAACAAATGAGCTCCTGTGATTACCCCTATACATGCACACCCTGCCTCCTTGCTAGAACAAAACAACAAAATGTTAATAAGCTTCTATACCCACTTCAGTGTATAAGATGACTAAAAACTTGGTATCAAGTTTCCACATTGTAACTAAACCCTGCTGCATTTTTTATGGGATGATTGTATTCTTGACCAGGTCATGGCCTGTCCACCCCCTCTGTGAATTTTATCATTTTAGTATATCTTATCTTTTTTTTCCAGTTATATAACATAGTTACATAGGTATGAATAGTAACTATGTATCCTTAAATGGTTTTTACTTATTGTTCACATGAATCTCCTCTCTGTCTGATTTATGATTTGGGTTCCAGCTGGTTGGTGTTGTAGGTTCTTGGTGCAATGTTACCGTTGACTCTTTAACTAGCTGGAACAAAACATCTAATAGATATTTTATAGGCGAGAAATTACTGACAAGAACACATATGGTTGCAATTTTTATTTTTATCAGCGCTATTCCATTTCCTCTGCTGCACACACATATATATTTAACTGGATGATTTCAAGAAGGTTTGCTTACAGCATGTGTTATGTCACAGGGGCTTTATTTTTCTTTCCTATTCAATTCAGAATGCCGTGAAATGCAGTTTTATTTATTGCATTAGCTTCCTTGAACATGCTCCAGTGGGGAATACTGTTCGATCTATGTGCTCTGCAGAACAGCAAGCAGGCTAAGCGCTCAGTGGACAAGCCACCAAGCTAATTAAGGAGAGCGACAGTGCCTCTTACAAAGACCACATCTTGCTTAGGGCACTTGCTGGTGACAGCCACCCCTTTATGAAGGGAAAAGGCATTCCAGTGTGTTAATGTGCAGGTTGTCTCCAATGCCAGCTATCAGATCATAAATGGGTGCCAATTATTGCAGATCGTCTGCCATGAACCCTGCCTTATGGAACAATCTGCTACGTCTGAGAGCTCATTGATGGGGACTTGGAGAAATAGTAATACACAGGTTTCTTTTTGTTGTCTAAATATCTATGTTAAGCTATGCTTGTTTCATTATCATTTTCAAGTTAATGATTGCTATTGTTATCACTGTGAGTTGTCTGCTACATGATTGTAAGGAACAGTATTTATGTACAGCCCATGCAATTTATTAAAGTTTATAAGGGGCAGCAGTGCGGAGTAGTGGTTAGGGCTCCGGACTCTGGACTGGGTTCAATCCCAGGTGGGGACACTGCTGCCACAAACGAGTAAATCCAACTTGACTCACCTCCATATACTCCCAGATTCTGAAACTCATAACTGATTGAATCACAACTGGATAAGGAGAAAAGTTTAAACATGTAAGTGTGACATAAAGGCAGACAAGCAGGGCCTCTTCCATATCCCCTCAAATTCTGAGATACTTTACTTAGTAAGTTTTATCACAATCAGATTAATATCTCAGTTGCCAGGATATGCGTATTGTCCCACATGTTAAAGGCAATACGGGGACACAAGGGTTTTCCTTGAGCCACTAGGAGAGCCTGGTCATGAAGTGCGTTTATACTTACAACTCGGACCTGAGTCACCCGTTTATACTTGAGCGCAGATCTAAGCTAACTTTGGTGTTGTATGCACACGTATAGCCTTTGAACTTTAGCGCATACCCGATGATATCCTATCGACCACCTCTTGCGTGAAGACATTTCCCCTCCCAAAAATACAGAGGCGGGAGTGTTTCAATCAAAATCAACAAAAATCGAGCCATCACATCACAGCACTTATGGTGATATACTTTGAAAAATGTTGAAATATGTTTAAATTGATTCAACTTCCACAAGCTTGCGGCTTTACTTTTCAATTATTGTATTATTATTGTTAGTGGCATGATACATAGGAACAAGCACTATGTTCAGGTCTAAAAGTATGTTTATTTTAAACAAAGGAAACCTTTTATTTTCTTATTGACTTTTACTGTAATGATTTGTTAAATTCTAGATAGAGGTAGAATAGAACAAAACTGACCATTTTCTTACAATGACATGTATCAAAATATATCACAGGTTACATTTGTTAATAATATTCCTGACTATAAAGTTGTATTGGCAACTAGGCTTGTTTCACATTTACACCACATAAATAGTACATGTTTAGTCTTTTAACATTATAGCACAAATATCCACAATTTTTTTAAATATTTTGATATATGTTAATAACATATAGTATTTACTGTCTCTGTCTCTCTCAAAATCCTGTCAAAGATATTTATAATGTGTAGAGGTATTAAGCCCTGTCTCTACCAAAGTGAAGAGAAACACCAACATATGAGTGCAGTGGCGCAGGCATACGCAGTGTACACAATTGTGTACAAAACTTTCAATGGGGGGCAACATTTTGAAAGATTTCCCATTAGCGTGTTTATTTTGTATGCTGATTTTTCGCTTCAACTTAACCCACAAAATGCTACATATTTGCCAGATGACTGAAAGATTCCCACATACTTTGCTTTAAACAAAAAAATGTGCAGCCACGCTTGAATATCTAAGTTTATAAAGAAGGGTGAGATAGCATTGGCGCCAAGGCGGTACTGCACAGAGTATTCTTGTATTATTTTACAAGATGGAGCCAGAAAGTAAAAGGAAACAGTTGTCAGGTGCCCAGCATAGAAAGACAAAATGTGCTCGACAAGAAGAAAAAGTACAGGTCTAAGGTTATGAGTTATCTTCTGATACGGGAAGTGCAAGTAAACTATATGCTGCCTGGCTTCTGTTAACTCATTTAAAGGTTAGGTTAAGCTTCATTTCATTTCGAAAGCTTTAAAGCAGAGATGGAAGGCAAAGTGGATAGCTATCCCAGAGAAAAACAAGCCGAACAGCATTCTCTCACCACTGTATAGTTTGAATGCCGCATTCTACCCATATCAACACACCTCTTGGTGTTTTGACCACAATGCCAGTAAGTGTTGCTAGGCCAGAAAGATCATTTACAGCCTGATTTTAAGATAGGTGGCAAACTGTATTTTTAAAAGTCCTAGAAGTCAGTTGTGCAATGGCATTTCAGGGTGTGCACTTTATGGAAATGCACTTCCATTAGAGCTTGTTGAGCAGTTGAAGTATGCAATTAGTTCTAGTTTGTAAATAACATCTTATTTTCAAAAGGTGCAAAACACTGATGTGCCCACTTTATACACCAAAATATGACATACGACCTCTCTCATGTCTTAGTTAAACTGCGACCGCTGATATACACTACAATATACTCGCTAATTAAGACCCCTCTCTTAAGCCCCTTTCACACTGGCACTCCTACCCGCGTAGTGTGAAACCGCGTACCTGGGTCGTACCCGGGTTGAACTGGGTCCCAGAGACCCACCTCAGGATGTGGGTCTCAACACGCTTTGACCCGGGCTGAGCAAGACAAAATGCATGACAGTGGACCAAATGACAAACAGCCACGCCTACGTGAAGGTTTCACTTCCGCAAAGAACATTTTTGTTTATTCTATTTAGCCATATTTTTGTTGCTTGAGACACACCATGAGCAAGATTGCAGCAGGGATGATGAAACATTTGCTCAAATCAACATTTGGGCCGACGGTTCAATCCAGAGAAGAGTGGATGGAAGCATCTGTAACAAGCTGCTTCCGGGGCATTGATACACACATTGTTTACCTGCGTCTGTCACCCAGGTCAACCCTGCTTTATCAAAAGCAGTGTGAAATCGCGTCCCTGACCTGCATGACACCGGGTCCTGACCCGGGTAGGTTCCGACCTGGGTAGAGTATGCCAGTGTGAAAGCAGCTTTAATTGGCTTGCTAATGAACCTGCAAATCAGTTGTCGTGATTTCTCCAAGCTGAAATTCCTGCCTACGTGCCTGTGTGAGTGTAATGGTAGGCTTACTTAAACTTCTAGAAATATCATTTGATATACTGAAAAATCGTCTGAAATAAATATATGCACTGTACTGAATTTAAATCCTCCATTGTGAAATGTGGAGTTTAAAGCCACTGTTTTGGTCTGCTGTAACTGTTCCTGTGTGTATTTAGAGACATGTACTTGCCATCCTATGGAGGAATGTGAATGAAAGTCTTCTTCAGTGGATTCAACTTTTTCTCCATGATATTAGTGCTTACCATTCCATCATTTGTCCATCACAGCTAATCAAGAATGTTATTATACCACAGAAAAAGAAACAAGAATGAGGAGAGATTACTCTATATGGGTTTCTAATAGTGGAGGTGGACAGTTTAATTTTGAAAAGCAGCCAAACCTGCATATAATGTGTTAGAAGTTTCAGGAAAATAATGTGCACTGAACAGTTTTTTTTTTTTTTTTTTGTATTGTGGTTACAGCAGCACAAACATCAGATTTTTATGGCGACAAAAATTCTACAGTCTGCAAGGCCACAAACATTAGACAGGCCCTTTAGAGGCCTAAATAGAATCAGGGGAAAGCCTGATACTTCCTGCCTTTGTAATTAGACTGCTAATTAAAACTTAATTGCTGACCTAACCGACCAAGATTTAAATGACTTCTAGGAGACAGGAATGGGTTTATTGTGGCTGAATTGTTTATATGGACAACAAATTGATTTATAAGTATCAAATTCCTGCGTTTTATCCAAGCTTTACTGCAAGTCCCATGTGCAGCACTATTTAATGTAATGGCTTCAGTTACAAAATTTTAGACTTATATCTAATGAAATGACGCCCCCCCCCCCCCCCCCTTTACCGGAGGCAAACAGAACAGTGCACTTCTAAATAGTCACGTTCAGTGAGTCGCCATAGCCAGATTGTTTTAGTTACATCAAACTGATAACACTGTGTATTTGAAAGCATTCTCAGTAATTGGGAAAGGAAGTCTTGATTATCTCATGCATTTTATTATTGAATTTAACTTTAGTAATGGACTGCCTGAACCTTTTTTAAAACTAGGACCATTTATAAATATACAAGTATAAGAGAAGTCAAGGACATGTTCTTGTTTGGACTTACTTAAATCTTTCAAAACAGACACAGGTTTTTGTAACCAATTTTTGAATAACAGATACACAGAGGAAATGTTTATATACATGCTTTAAGAACCTATCGTAACATGACAGGTAACATCCATAACAGGATTAATCTGAAACAATGAAATGCCCTTGTTAATCCTGTTATTGTTGGGAAACTGATATACAGCTGTCTATTTGCTATCTTTTAAAAGTGGATATAAACTACAAAAATAACTTCCTAATTTTTTACAGAGCTTGTTTGAGTGATGAAAGTATCTAACACCATATTACTAAATTATTTTAAAATTATTCTCTAGTTCTGCTTTCTCTGGAAGCACAAACACACAAGCCCTGTTTGTGGTAAAATAACTATGTACATTGAGCACCCATTCACAGACCAAAAAGGCAGATTTATACTCACTGAATACCAGTATTTTTTAGTTTGTGGTCAAATAAAACCCACCATAGAAATATGTGTGTTTACACGTGTTGATGTTGCAAAAGTGAATCATTGCATTACACCTGTAACAGATTGTGAAGTAAGATACGTAACCAGAATGTTTATCTGTGATAGATGTTTTCACACAGCATCACCAGATATCTATGATTTTTCAGGTTCATTATCTTATTTTCTTGAATTTGTTTTTCATTTAACAACTCCATGGATTAGGCAGTGCACAAGCAAATTATTTGTAGTAATTGCTCAATATTCCGACACCTAAGTATTAACCTATTTCTAACAGTTTTAAGAAAAAAAAAATAATAATAATAATACAGTAGGAGTGCGGGTCAGCTAGTGTAACTGGGAGATGAAAAAAATCACAATTATCTGACTTCAATGTAAACCCCTTATTTCCTCCAGACTGTTTAAAAAATGATAAAGGACATTTTCATTTTCATTATGCAACTAATGATAAAGGTATTCGTCAAAAATGTTTGTCTACTTAACTAAGTTACAGATGGGTTTTTTAGAGCAAAGAAGAAAACCAAACCATCTCCCACAAAGCAGGTCCCCAAGGACAACAAAGTGGATTCCAGTTAGAGGTTCCAGTGCTGTCTCCTGCACATGTTTACAAAACTGATACCACCGTTAGACGACCTACGTAAGCTTTGTATCCAGACTGGGTACCATTTAGAATGTGATCCTAAAACTCCGGACCACTGAAATACTTGTGGGCATTAACCAGAAGTAATAGCACTGCAATATCTAAATATTTACTGAATATGTACAAGTATACTATCGTCACTACATTAATAGCTGACAGGGACAAACCCATGTAAAATACAGGAAATGAAAGGTTCTGGTTATTCATTTTATTTGAAGGAAGTCTAGAGCCCCAGGTAGAAGTCATATTGTTTTTGAAGATGGCAGTCATAGAGTTTTGGATTATAATTAATTTTCAATGACTGACATGGTTCATGAAACCACAAAAATCACTTCCCTTTTTTGCCTTAGGTGTAAAACTGGATGATTGCAGAACCTTAGTGTAAAGGACATACAGGACCTCTGTTGGGTTGAGTGGCTGAGCTGTTATGCTAAAACTGGATCTGTATTCCTCAGCTTTGACCACTAAGCCACATGGTTTTCAGAACTTCATGGAAATGTAACATTTGGTTTACAGCAGTTCATCACCTAATACATTTATATTTGTATGAATTACAATGCCCTCCAAATAGATGTATTGCATTTTTATCCTAATACAATATATATATACCCTAATATTGCTTACAATCTATTCACTTGCCCTTGCCCTTGCCCTTGCTCTAGCCCTTGCCCTAGCCCTTGCTCTAGCCCTTGCTCTAGCCCTTGCCCTTGCTCTAGCCCTTGCCCTAGCCCTTGCCCTTGCTCTAGCCCTTGTCCTTGCTCTAGCCCTTGTCCTTGCTCTAGCCCTTGCCCTTGCCATTGCCCTTGTCCTTGCTCTAGCCCTTGCACTAGCCCTTATTCTTGCTCTAGCCCTTGCCCTTGCCATTGCCCTTGCACTAGCCCTTGTCCTTGCTCTAGCCCTTGCCCTTGCTCTAGCCCTTGCTCTAGTCCTTGCACTAGCCCTTGTCCTTGCTCTAGCCCTTGCCCTTGTCCTTGCTCTAGCCCTTGCTCTAGCCCTTGTCCTTGCTCTAGCCCTTGCCCTTGCCATTGCCCTTGCTCTAGCCCTTGCCCTTGCTCTAGCCCTTGCACTAGCCCTTGTCCTTGCTCTAGCCCTTGCCCTTGTCCTTGCTCTAGCCCTTGCCCTTGCCATTGTCCTTGCACTAGCCATTGCCCTTGCCCTAGCCCTTGCCATTGCCCTAGCCCTTGCCATTGCCCTTGCTCTAGCCCTTGCCCTTGTCCTTGCTCTAGCCCTTGCCATTGTCCTTGCACTAGCCCTTGCCCTTGCCATTGTCCTTGCACTAGCCCTTGTCCTTGCTCTAGCCCTTGCCCTTGCCATTGTCCTTGCACTAGCCCTTGCCCTTGCCCTAGCCCTTGCCATTGCCCTAGCCCTTGCCATTGCCCTTGCTCTAGCCCTTGCCCTTGCCATTGCCCTTGCTCTAGCCCTTGCCATTGCTCTAGCCCTTGCCCTAGCCCTTGCCCTTGCTCTAGCCCTTGTCCTTGCTCTAGCCCTTGTCCTTGCCCTAGCCCTTGCCATTGCCCTTGCTCTAGCCCTTGTCCTTGCTCTAGCCCTTGCCCTTGCCATTACCCTTGCTCTAGCCCTTGTCCTTGCCCTAGCCATTGCCCTTGCTCTAGCCCTTGTCCTTGCTCTAGCCCTTGCCATTGCCCTTGCTCTAGCCCTTGTCCTTGCTCTAGCCCTTGCCCTTGCCATTGTCCTTGCTCTAGCCCTTGTCCTTGCTCTAGCCCTTGCCCTTGCTCTAGCCCTTGTCCTTGCTCTAGCCCTTGCCCTTGCCCTTGCCATTGCCCTTGCTCTAGCCCTTGTCCTTACTCTAGCCCTTGCCCTTGCTCTAGCCCTTGCCCTTGCCATTGCCCATGCTCTAGCCCTTGTCCATGCTCTAGCCCTTGCCCTTGCTCTAGCCCTTGTCCTTGCTCTAGCCCTTGTCCTTGCCCTAGCCCTTGCTCTAGCCCTTGCTCTAGCCCTTGCCCTTGCTCTAGCCCTTGCCCTTGCTCTAGCCCTTGCCATTGCCCTTGCTCTAGCCCTTGTCCTTGCTCTAGCCCTTGCCCTTGCTCTAGCCCTTGTCCTTGCTCTAGCCCTTGCCCTTGCCATTGCCCTTGCTCTAGCCCTTGTCCTTGCTCTATCCCTTGCCCTTGCTCTAGCCCTTGCCCTTGCTCTAGCCCTTATCCTTGCTCTAGCCCTTGCCCTTGCCATTGTCCTTGCTCTAGCCCTTGTCCTTGCTCTAGCCCTTGTCCTTGCTCTAGCCCTTGTCCTTGCTCTAGCCCTTGTCCTTGCTCTAGCCCTTGTCCTTGCCCTAGCCCTTGCCATTGCCCTTGCCCTTGCACTTGTTGGTAAATAGGGCCTATTGGCCTGTTGTACTAAGTTAGAGCCCCCCTGGCTGCCCGTAGTGGTCCTACACATATTAACAGCTATGTTGCAGATATTTACCCAACCCTGTATATTAAACTCCACTTGTGAAAAGCCTAATAGCTCACTAGAAACAGTAGTAAAAAATAACATTTATTATTAACCAGCATCGTAGGAAAAGAGAACACAAAAGACACCACTTTCATATTTGATCTGCAGTAATAGCAGGGTATCTCACTTAAACAGTGGATGATTCTGAATCACACCTCTATTACATATGTGCATTATTCTTTCTAACAAGAGTGAAGTAACCAATTTAACAATTCAGACTATCTGAACAAGGAGCACCATCTAAACACAGTATGCCTTTTCAAAGTTTTTGTAAAGTATGTTGAAACTAATGGATATTACTTTGATGACTGCCTTGTATTAACATTACAATGTCTATGTGGGAAGTGTGCTAGTTGTTTTTAAACATTAAGTGAAATCTTTATCCATGACATTTTTGTCTTTCTTTTTTTTAATTGCCTCACAGATTATGTGATTCCTAATCATATTATCTTCAATGTCTCATTTGCCACAGACTGGTTCAGAGCTCAGCTTATAGGCAATTACAGTACAGGGAAGTTTCTTTACTATATTGTGCCCAGGCTACATATCTGTGAAACCTGTTACATGAGAACCTCAATGAAAACAAAATGTTAAAAAGGGAATGCCAATGGCATTAACCCTAAACAATAATTCAGAATATGGACCACCAAATTCTCAAAATAAGCCAGTAGACATACTGTACACAACATACCAAGGTGAACTAATGAGAGTATTATATATCATTTTATAGAATGCCCTGATGTTACTTCATATAAAATATGTCAAGTTTGTCTGAAAGGCACATGCTCAGTTTGAATGAAAGCACCCATTTAGAATCAGCCATACTATTTAAGGAAATTACACATCCAAGGTGTTACTAAAATGTATTTATTATATCTCTCTGAAGAGGGTACAAACAAAGTAAAGTCATTCCAGATGGACAACTCTGATGATACCGTATAAGTAAGAAATAACAGTTTGCGCAGTGCCGCAGCCCTTCCCGTCCGCGGCGAGCACAATAGAATTCTATGCCGAACCCGACCTTGTTTAAAAGCCCAACGGTTCTGTCAGAAGAGAGCAGGAGAGATTTTAATTTTGTTTTAAAATATGTTTATGAAATCGGAGGGTAGTGGTGAGATGTATCTATTGTGTCTAATTTAAACATCGCATACTCACTAGTCAGTTTTATAAGGCAATATTTAGTTTAATAAGTAGATGCCGCTGCTGCATATATATTTCATGCTGAATGAGACTTGTGTGGTGATTTCTTAGATGGCTTTTGAATAAAGTGTTACTGCTATTGCTTAGATCAGAGTTTTCTTTGTTCTGTTCTCTGACTAAACCACAGTATATTTGCCATTTTTACTGTAATTCTTAGTGACAGATGAAAAAAACATTGTTTGTTGGGTGATTTAAATGCTGTTTCAGTTGTATGTTGACATTTTTACCTACAGAAACACTTTAGATAATTGTTACTATTAAGGTGTAGTAATATTAATAGATCAGGTAAGTTGGTCTATGATGTCATAGCTGTGCGGTAAGACAATTCTTACCGCACGGTCATGTGATCTTGTTAAGCCAATCACAGCACTTAATTTATCCAAACCATTTTATAACCTTATTTATACTATATGAGTATATATAAATAGGTCTCCTGTAACATTCACATGGCAGCTAACTGTAGACTCTTCTGTGATAAATCCAAGTTGTTTGTTAACATTGGCATTTTTGTAGATTTTTTTTGTTTCAAACATTATGCATTTACTGTATGCATAGTATCCTATAGCATGTTAGCCCTCTTCTCAGTTTGTGTGTTTGGGTTGGGAAGGGAGGTAATTACAATCTATTTAGTGGGCAGGGAGCAAGGACAGTCTAAAGGAACATATACAGAAAAATATACAGCTCCTTGGAGGTGGGGGTGAGAGATGGACTACCATTATAAACATCTACAAATACAACAATGAACCTAACACTGGCATGAAACCAGCACTGGATGCTATGTTATTGCTTAAGGACTGTGGGCCTTATTTCTGAGGAAAATGATTGGCAGCACATAGACTGTAGAATTCTGTTAATTTCTAGACTAGATGCTGCCTTAGGCTGAGTGTGTTTGTGATCTTTAGGCGTCACTTCAGCACTTAACCTCGGTGAGGAAGCAATGCTCTCGGAGGTAATTTACTAAATCCTTAAGAATCTAAGATGATTTTACATTTGGACAGAAATTAACAAAAAATAAAGCAATTTTGACAGTTACTAAAATGTAGGTTTTTTGTTACTATTACTATAAGGTTCTCTATCATGAACACTAGTAAAAGGGCAATGTATCCCAAAAACATACAACATCGTAAGGATCTGTCTTATTCAACCCACTCCCTGTGATCATTTTCTTTACATAGCAGTTCATTAGAAATTAAACTTTGGTTATCAGTATCACTATTCCGTGATCAGTTATGTCACAATATTTGCAAACCTAAATTTTCCAAACATTTTTTTTTTATTGTAATTTAATTTAGAACGAATTGTGAAAATGAATATGTATGGATTTTTTCCTAAAGAATTGTTTTTTAATCAACAATAGAATCTATTTATAAGCAAACTGTTATGCTTTTTTCATATGTTGTTACTCAGATGAGGTTATAGTAAAATTCCAAATCACCTGACCAGTCATACATTCCTTTTGTAGGCAAAACCCACATGTCCTTAGCTGATGCTCAAATGGAAAGTCACCTTACTGTGAGAATGTGCTTGGTATACTGCAAACTTGGAATACTATATCTTTACTCACATTCTAAAATGGCAACAGATTTCAGGTTTTAGTGGCCTCTGGTTAAGTGGTGTTTAAGGGATCCCAAATAAGATACATGCTATACCATTCATGTGTGAGTGTTCTTATTCCCCATTCCCCTTAATTAGTAGGATTATTTCCTATTTCCTATCTTTACATATTATGTAGTTCAGCATGTATTTCTGATAATGTTCAACATGCAATGATCAACACAGGCATTAGGAAAATAAAATAATATAATACTAGGGAGTCCCAAATGCATAAATCCACCTCAAACCAAAATAAAAACTAAATAAAATAAATAAATAAGTGTAACTTTTTTCAACGAGCGTCTGAAGTAAATATACAAATTTTTTGGAGCCAGGCATGTAAAGACATGTAAAAGCAAACAAGGCGGATCAGTGCCAAAATACTTCCACATATCAGGTTATAACATGCTGCTTCTTATTTCCATTGTTCTGCTTTAACATGACCTTGTATATTATGAAAACTCCTCTTGGGGTATAGTTTCTGTGAGATCATGCACTACTTAATCAATTAACCTCAGACATCATTTCACGGAATTCATAATCAGCCATTAAAGGCAACAATGAACACATTACATGGCACTACTCCAGATTTTTTAAAAGATAGCACTGTGTCAAGTGCCAATACTCCTCCTTTTTGAGTTCACATTGCTTTCTTATCGCAAGGCAGTGTTTTTTTGGAGTAAGACAGTGAATTCCGTGTGATTAAAACTTTTGCCACATTCAAATACAGTATGTGTGTGTAGTTTTAAAATCATGTTTTAATGTATACTGTTTATTTCAAACAGTAAATCCCACTTTGATTTGGGGGTCTAAAAAAACTCTCCCAAGTGGCTTTGTTATTAATATGACAGACACTGTTTCATTGCTTCATTGCAAAGCACAAAATGTACCAAAAAACCAGTGACTGAAAAAAAACTTAAACAAAACTATGCGATCATAAGACCTGGTGTAAACAATGAGAACAGTATCATTAGCACACCAGAGCTGTGTTTATTTGTTATGGTTTTATGCTCTTCTTTTTCTTTTGTAAACTCTATGTACTCAACACCTAATCTATTAAGCAGTCAAACTGGGTACATTTCTATTGTCCGGTTCCTGCTGGTTTCTGTTGTGTAAGCTTCCTATTGTGGCAGGTCATTACATTTTCTACCTCATATATAATGCTGCATTTCAAATGAAACAATGATTCTGTGTTTTTTGGGGAACTTTTAACAGATTGTGCTGACTGTTCCCCATACCTTGATATCTTATCATGAAGCAATCTAGCATTCAAGGGGCATTGCCATAGGACACCGAACTGAAGTAATATACTTCAAAAGATTAACATGCTAGAACATGCTTTTTAAACCTTGTCCAGAGACCACAATGAATCTGGTGCTCACATTTTCAAAGAGAAAATTAGCAAAAATCACAGTGCAAATTAATAGGAATACTTCGAGCATGCATCATGCATCCTCTTTTATTGTATTTATGGTTTGACATTTCATTACCCCGATATGACAAAGAATTGTAACTATAGTGATAAACAACTACAAACCATCCCTGTCCACAGTTATGAGTTATGTTAAGAGTTGTCTCGGTTGCTTCATAGGCAGGTAATATCCCATTATACACTGCTCTAACCAAACACATATAAACACTTTTAAGAATTGCAGTGACAATCATTATATAAAACAACAATAATAATAATAATAATAATAATAATAATAATAATAATAATAATAATAATAATAATAATAATAGAGAGGAAATGGAGAACGGTGAGTTATATAACTTATAGATGATGCTTTCTGTTTTGTATTAAAGAGAATATGCCTGTATGAATCAGACTTAACGTGTGCAGTGCACTTGTAGCACTTTGAACAGCTGCAATCCTGCAGCCTGTTGTCCTACTTGCTTGCCAATCACCGTTAAACCTATAACAGCGAAGCTGGAACATACCCAGGCTTGAAAGCAAATAGTACATGTTGGCGGAAACAGGTTTCATGCTTGTTGCAATTCTGGTAGCAAACAGAGTAAAACATAAGGCCAAGATCAGCAATATTAGATGTTTTGAAGATGCATTTTAGTGTTCCCAGCTACTGAGACACTTTAATCCTCATGACCACAAAAAATAACTCCAGTAGCTTTTTAGCGACTCAGCTTTGCCACAGTTTCCTGTTAGAAATGGAGTGAAGCCAGCTGAAGATTTTTCGGCCTCACACAGTGGGGATAGTAAACTATGTGAAAAGTATATTCTCAGTCCGTGTTGTGGCACATGATGAACCAAGCCACTGCGCTACTAGACCAATTATTGGGCAAAAGCTTGAATATACTTAGAATTATGTCCCTTCTTACAAGAATAATGCCACTCAGAGTCCAGATACTCAAAAGGTACTTCCACTGTAGTGAGTCTATTGTAGTACTATCCAAGATTTCCCCCAAAAAACCCTATTACATTACCGTTGCTCAGTTCATAGCATTAGTGTTTTGGATACAAAATGACAAAAAAAAAACAAAAAAAAAAAACATCTAGCAGGTCATCATTTAAGCAATCTGAGACGATTGGTCCATATTGATTCAAGCTGTAGATACTGTATTCAACCTTCAGTTAAAGGGACATCTTCAAAATACTTTAATTGACCAAGTACTGAAGACTACTTCTAGAAATGTCAATTTTATCTGCTGCTTTTTGCATTACTATTACTCATCTCCCAATGTTTATCTTAAAATCAAGATCACACAATACATTCAGACATATTAAAGCTGACTTCTGTTATTAATAACCCTGGTGAGTGGAAGGGGGTGTATGTTTGTACACTTGTCCAATTGTGATTAAACTTTTTAAACATTCCAGCACGTCTGTCTGTAAAGTACTGCACGTGAAACCTACATTTTTACTATTGTTTTTCAGTGGATGTGTGGTCCAGTGGTTAAAGAAACTGGCTTGTAACCAGGAGGTCCCTGGTTCGATACTCAGGTCAGCCACTGGCTCACTGTGTGACCCTAAGCAAGTCACTTAACCTCCTTGTGCTCCGTCTTTCAGGTGAGACGTTGTTGTACGTGACTCTAAAACTGATGCATAGTTCACACACCCTAGTCTCGTATCTTATAAAGCACTTTGTGATGGTGGTCCACTGTGAAAGGTGCTATATAAAAATAAAGATTGTTATTATATTATTATTGCAAAATTAAATTCTGGTATCTGCAGACTCAAATGCTAGGTTAGCAATCCACTGCTTTCCCTTCAGGGGTTTAGGATTATGGAAGGTGGTTCTATCCTAGAAGGATAGAGGCTTTTAAGAATATTGGTAATTGCCTTTCCCATAAATATAGATTAAAGTAGTTTCTACTGGGCTTCTTTAAGCTATCCATAAGGAATGTGTGACGGTTGTAACCAGGAAGGTTTGTGATTTGTGAGTTTTATGAGTGGGAGGGTAAATTACATTTTAACAATAGCATATCATTGTTATGATTAATAATCCAATGTAACACATTATGTCAATGACCCAGAAAGTTAACTTTTTTAGAAACAACAAAACATCGATTTCTTTGACGACATGAAAAGTCTCACCAAACAGTATAGTCAAGTCCTGTTAGAACAGGGTTTCCCAGTCCTGGTCCTGGGGGACCCCTGTGTCTGCTGGTTTTCATTTCAACTGAGTTCTCAGTTACTTAATTGAACCCTTAATTTAACTCTTCATTATCTTAAGGAGTAAGCGGTTAATGATAATGGATGGATGGATTAGCTTAATTAGACCCTTTTAATTGTTTTCCACTTTTAAACAGTTGGAGATTTCAAGTTAACTATATAGTTTTATAAGTAACTTGGAATTGGCAACATTTTAGGAGCTGAGAACAATTAAAAAGGTCTAATTAAGGGTTTGATTAAGTAACTGAGAACTCAGTTGGAATGAAAACCAGGAGACACAGGGGTCCCCCAGGACCAGGATTGGGAAACCATATGTTAGAATACCTTGACGAAAAGAAAAAATGAAGAACTGATATTTAACAAAGGTCATACAATTCAGAATTCTGCTTACAATCCCCACTACACTAATTCTCTTTCAAACATGTTTTGACGTTAATAAGGTATTGTATATTATAATTTGACAAAATAATGCTCAAATTTGTATACCCTCTTCTCTGACAGGCATGTATGAGTGCTTGTGTGTGTTGTGTGTGTTGGTCCATTGTGACTAAATGTCAGGCTTCTTAAGATTAATTAATTTCAGTTAGGAGCCTTTTTTTTTTTTTGTTTTTTTGTGCTATAAATAGAAGAGTGTGTCGGTTTTATGGCTGATTCTGTCTGTCTGTGCTTGTGTACGTATATATCACCTCATACTCCAATTCTTTTTTTTTTTTTTTTTTTACACCCACATAGTCACATGTCAAAAACCCACGCAATCTGAAAACAATTTCCATATAACACATTTCAGCTGAAACCATGTTCAGCTAACTGCCATATCCTTGAAATTTAAGATAACTCCTCTTACATAATTAGAACAACAAATGAAAGCATTGGTCTAATATTCAAATAAAGACAGTAACCATGACTCTAGCATGAACATTACCAGAATATGTAAACCATTTTCAAAACAAAAGGATGGGTGGCACATTGGGAGTGGCTTGTTAATTTAGAACTGTTTTATGCTATTAAATCCTAATTGTACCCTTTCCATTTTTCAACAGTAACTGGAAACTGCTATTAATATGTTATAGTGCATTTTAGCATAAATCTCACTGGTCATTTTACTATATGCACATAAAAAAAAAAACCTTCAATTAAAATAGTGATTCAGATATGCTACCTTTTTGTACAGTGATTGACTGCATTGCAACCAATTGTATTGTCAGAAAAGACCAACACACAAGATGGAAAGGTAGTTTATAAGATTTGAAAACAAACCTTATTTTCCTCTTTAAAACACCCAATATTAAAGTTTAAGCAATGCCACTGTACTAAAACCACCAGCTGTGTACAGCACAACCTTAGTTTACATGCAAAAATAAAAATAAATCTTCCCTTTTTGTCCTACTATTTTGGTACCCAGACATAACATTACACATACAGGTATACCAAAAAAAATACCATCATTCAGTAAGAGAGCACATTATTTGCTAAACAGTTTTGACTACATATATAGTGCTAAAACCTATTATACACATACACATATAAAATATAAAAGGTTTCCTACAGAAGGGTAGTTTACGAACTGATAATTTGAAACATTCATCAACGGTGTCACATAATTAAAACATTTTTAAAATTAAAAATACAATTTTAAAAAAAATTAGCCCTGTCAAATGTTCAGTACTTTGCATAGGAAACCCCTCCTTTGCAAAATGTTCTGGGCCTGTCTATTAATACTGATGAGACTTATAGGAAAAATCATATGCATAGGAAAGTCAACGAATCGATTATTTGATTAGCTTGGAATGATGGAAGGAGAATATACTGTATTTAAACATATATGTTATCAAGAAGTAATCAGTTTCAAAGATGTATGTATGTTCATGCTGGCCACCATGCATGCCTTGAGTCTTGCTGATAAACTTGTGTGACCATAGGGGTGTCTCCCCTATTCTGCTGGAGTGCAAGACACAGTTTTTGAATGTTTGGAGATTGATGTAAACAGGCTTTACAAAAGCATTGCTGTTTAGATTCGGAGAATGGGAAGGACAATCGTGGTATGTTGTTGTTCTCCATGAACCTTGACTGTGTGGGTCTATAGATTCGCTTGTTTCGTTCATCACTTGCTATGTTGAAAGAAGGTTGTGTCAGCCTAACCCCATTCAGGTTAATTATACGCTTTTTGCTACCACTAAACACCGGTGCAATAGTATTGTAGCGTGCACGTGGGAAGGCAGCAGCAGGGCTGGTAGGTGACGTAATCACACACAAAGACATAAGCCCGATATACGCTCCTTGCAGGGGAGCCGGCTCTTTTGTACAGCGGTATCGGCGCTATGCTTTAGTGCGAGAGGTCCCGGGTTCCTCCGCCTGTATGTGGATTGCCTTGCCCTGTGTGATGCGCCTGCCTGCGGGAACTAAGATCGCTACAGTATATTAAATTCCTCCATTAGGAAAGCATAAGCAAGCTGGCATTTGTATGCAAAGATCCTTTGGTTGGACCCCATGCCAAATTTGCTTTGCCAAGTTCAGAACATTTACATGACTTCAAATAATCAGATTTCTTGGTAGCCGGATATTTCAAAACCTTGTGCTCCCTGTTTACGTGAAAGCGACATATCAGAGTTATCTTAACTCATGTATTTCTGTTGTTGTTTAGATTCACTTTGTGTGGTTTTCATCACATTTTGATGACTTCTTAAACTCAGTTGAAACACCTCTGTGGTCTCAATATAGTTCTCAGAATCATTACACTATGTAACACAATTTTTGTTCCTGGGTAGTAAGTGTTATTTCCTAATTGCTTATGCCTCAAAAGTATAGAAAATGGCTATTATTCCCCACAAACTTTGCTTTTGTGACCAGGACAGTGAAATTTTGAAATTTACCTATTTCCAATGAGAAAACGGGCGAATTTGTGTCTTTTTGTTCACATAAAGTCAGAAAAAAACAACATATGAATCCAAATTAACATGTATTTATACTAAAGTAATACAAAAATGACTTCAAAAGATTTAGAAGTGAGTAGTTTTTCGAGATTTACGATTATACTGTAAATCACTTTCACGAATCAGCCCCCAAATGTAGTCTCCCATCATGTTCTCGTTATACTGTCCTTGGTAGCGGCGTTCAAAGTCCAGTATATCCTGGTGGAAGCGCTCGCCTTGCTCCTCCGAGTACGCTCCCATGTTCTCCTTGAATTTATCAAGATGAGCATCAAGGATATGGACTTTGAGGGACATCCTACAGCCCATTGTGCCGTACTTCTTCACCAGAGTCTCAACCAGCTCCACATAGTTTTCGGCCTTGTGATTGCCCAGGAAGCCCCGAACCACTGCGACAAAGCTGTTCCAAGCCGCTATCTCCTTACTAGTGAGCTTCTTGGGGAATTCATTGCACCCCAGGATCTTCTTTATCTGTGGTCCGACGAAGACACCGGCTTTGACCTTTGCCTCAGGCAGCTTAGGGAAGAAGTCTTGAAGGTACTTGAAGGCTGCCGACTCCTTATCTAGAGCTCTGACAAATTGTTTCTTAAGGCCCAATTTGATGTGCAGTGGTGGCATCAGCACCTTCCGGGGGTCCACCAGTGGCTCCCACTTGACGTTGTTCCTCCCCACAGAGAACTCGTCCGCTGTGGCCAGTCCCGCCTGTGGTAGTGCGCCTTGGTGTCCCTGCTGTCCCAAAGGCAAAGACAGCAGGGAAACTTGGTAAAACCACCTTGGAGACCCATCAGGAATGCCACCATTTTGAAGTCTCCTATGACCTTGATGCCATCTCAGAAAAATGCAGATATGTATCCACTTAGGCAGCTGGAACTAAACTGAACTGGTGGGCTTAAGGCCCCTGTATTTATACTACTATTTATATTACTGGAAAGTTCTAGAAAGTTCTAGAAGTTACTCCAAGTTTACTCAGCACTGAATCTATCTGGAATGTTCTGGAAAATAGGTAAATTTCAAAATATCACTGTCCTGGTCACAAAAGCAAAGTTTGTGGGGAATAATAGCCATTTTCTATACTTTTGAGGCATAAGCAATTAGGAAATAACACTTACCACCCAGGAACCAAAAAAAAAAAAAAATAAATGTGTTACACGGTGTTATTAATGGCCAAATACTGTACATCTGGTACACCACAGTGTAACCATTAAGTTGCCCCCTGCCTCTAGTGGAACAAATGTGCTATTTCTTACACTCACTACACTTTACCAGATGTACTTGGAGCTCATTTGACATGCTTGGACAGATATTTTACACCTATACTAAATTGCTCTTTAAGATAGTGTACATACCAACCACAGGAAGAAAACAAGGCAAAATCACCATGAATTGTTTGAATATGGTGCAGTTTATCTGTCTAATATTTTTCAGATGCAAAACACAAAATACATTTTTTCTTCAATAAATAATTTAGACTTACCCTAACTGCTTATTACCTGTGTGCCCCACACTCACCTAATGCAGTACCTGCTGCCCATGAACTAAATCTGTGGTGCGGTGTCAGGTTAAATGGAAGTAATTGTATTAGAAATGTTTTTTTTTTAAATCCTTGGTGATTAACTCTTTGAATAGCTCAGCAATCGGCAACATGAAATGTTTATATAAAAAGGCATTACTCTTACTTACCACAGTAGAACTTTCAAGGCTGTCATTTTGTAAGATGCTGTTGACAACTGAAGGGCTTAGATAAAGACAAAACATTTTTTCAGTAAGTGTCAGTTATAGAGATGTGTACACTTCGGTGTATTGCACAATATACTTGCATACACCTGCAATGTTCAGTGGAGTGAAGGAGTTAGACAGGTTCTACCGTTTACTTTTAAAACATGTCATTGTGGTATCACAGGTCTTATGTGTTGCTGCTCTAAACAGCCACAAGTGTATATATTGGTTTCAACTGAAAACCTTAAACTTTCATGCCTCAATATAATGTAGAAAATTATCTCACAACTCAGGAATCATATCTGATGCTGCCTAAAAACCCTGCTCTTGGAGTAAGCTACTTAGATTTAAACAATCGCCAAACTTAACCCTTGTTTTACCACGAAAGAGAATTTGCAAGCCTATTTAAATAAGTATTGTCTTTTTAATAAGTGGCTTTGATTTTTTATAACAAAATAAGACATGATATTGAGCGGTGTAGTCCTGCTGCATATTGGATGGTCTATTAGAGGACAACAAACAAACAAGTAGATGTGCTGGCAGCTTCCGAACCCATCCATCATTATGAAAAGAACAGTGCCTGAAACATGGTCTTTACATATGATCCCTCCAACCTGCCCTTCAGCAGAAATCAAACTGAAATACCATGCTGATGATGGTGTGAGTTAGTGTTTCTCCTTATACTTGACAGTTAAGAGCTTTCCATGGGTCAATTTCTCCAAACCAGAGGAGCCTGTCAAACTCACTTTTCAGCATATTTGTTCTGTTTATGTACAAATATGGCCAAGGACAGCTTCACACTATGCCATACCCCTACCTGCACGGAACAACTGAGATCTTAAGGTGATGAGTGCAAAAAGAATGCCATGAGAAGAAGAATACAGGCTCAGATCATTGTACCCCTTCACTGTGAAAGCACATTGCAGTAACACAATTTATGTATTTCTCTTTGCAATCTGTCACTGTTAAACTGCATTTTCATCAGCATCCTTGGAGAAACATGTCAGGGTTTATAATCTCTGTTAGAAGGTATCAGATTTGTCCATCAACAAGCATGTACTTCCAGGATATTAAACATTTACCAAGTGGAAATGTCTTTAAAGTAGACGCCCAAAAGTTTTCCATGAGAAGAAAAAAGCAGCCTGAAAAACAACACACTCGCATAAATAACTTGCAAAGTTTTTCAACGATGAGTTCTCAGAAAAGGGCTGCTGATGTTACAGCCAATAGAGTTTAGCAATGTATTGTGCCAGACATATTACCTTGCTCTTCCTTGAAGAAATTATTTATGTACTTGACAGAAATTTTAATTAAACTGTAGATAAGAACCGTAAAATAACATCACCACATTTCAGTACCATACTGACAATATATTAATAATAAACTGTATTATACAGTACTGTATTTGTTCATGTCGAAACATGGCTATTGTGGTGCAGTTCTCACTGTAGACAATAATACTTAATCATCTTTAATCATGATAAGAACAGTATCAGTTTTATGTTTCATACATTTTAACATTCTAGTAGCATGAAAAAGTAGATCACCAATGACCTACATAACATTGTAAATACATGAAAAATACATGTGTGACTGTGAAGGGAAGAGTAGGAATCTGAGCTTAAGGTTGGTGGTACGCCTTCACAGGGATGGGCCGACTCTATGGTAGGACGGATCCGGAAGTCAGACATCTTGGTGGAAGGGCGTAGCTGTAAGACTACTAAACAACTCTATTATGATCAGCTGGGTGGTGCATGGTGCTTGGACAGAGCATAGCGCCGTGCTGATCATGAGGAGTTTGGCAGTACGTAGGGGACGCAGCTATATGATTATGGCCCCTTACACTGAAATCTAACCAGCCAGAGTTGTTTGTTTTTGTTATTGTGTTTTGGCAGACGGAGAATTGGACGGGAGCTGAGACCGCACAGCCAGCACATATACCCGGAGCACCTGCACTGCCACACTATCACGCACTTACTCATCACACTTGGAGCATCTTTCCGTGCACCTGGATTACGAATGGTTTATTTCTAACTGTGTTTTGTTTTGGGACCTGTAAACCCTCTGTGGCAACCCCTACCATTGTTGGTATAGGGAGTAATTTATGTTTATTAAAACTGACATGTTTTCAACTTACCTGTTTGTTTGGACATTCCTTCACTTCCATTACCATTATAGAATGGGTATTTACCTCATAAAGACCAAAAAACGGAATAAATTATATCAAAGCAGCTCGTAGAGCCTGTAAGAGTCATGGCCCGCCCCGAGGGCACAAAATGACAGTGCTAGTAAACCTCAGCGTTATTTTTTTTTTTGCCTGCAGCAATCATGGACGCAGTGACCTTGAAGTTTAATGGTTACATTTCTATTTCAGGGAACCAGGGTTATGATAACAACCTAACGTTCCCTTTCAAGTATGAAATGTAACCATTACCGAATGGCTCAGTATAGCTAAGCCGTCGCAAGGGAGAAATTGCCGAACGACCGGAATGCTACAAGGCTAAGCCGAGGCTGCCTTGTGCGTTACCATTCAGAACCCCAGTAACAAGTAACTAGGGCTAAAAAATTGAGGGAGAAACTCAACGCTATGCCTGTGTTGGCCAGGCCCAGCTTCTCCACATCGTGCACCTTATGTAGGATGTCCATAGACAAGCAGCTGTAGTGACTGGATCTCAAAAAGAAAGTCCGGGTGCACTGGGAGAGGTGGAAGGCTCGTCATCAAAGATGGACTGCCTTGTCTCACATTCTGTAGGCCAGGGCACTTGCAAGACTGCAGTGGCCCTCTTGATCAGTGGTAGAAGCTCTGCCAACAGCGAGAGCTTAACCGCAGGGGATGTGCTGTCTGACTCCATGTCCTCAGACAGGAACATCAGCTCCTGTTCACCCACCTCCTCAGAGGTAGCGATGGACAACATGTCCTCCTGTTGCCAATCTGGTCTCGCAGCCCCCTGGGACCCACAAGGGGACAGGCAGGACAGGCGAGCACCATTCCTTGGTGGGAAACTGCTGCCCAGAGCTTCTCCATCTCTTGGAACGAGGTGGAGCGGGTCAGTGACCTCAGTACTGGTACCATACAGGTCCCCCAGTTCGCAGTTACCGCGGGTAGCACTGTACAGGGATGCCCACCTGTGCAAGCTACTGGCAAAGCCACTCAGTCAGTACTCACAAGAGACTGAGGGAAGCCTGCTTGTTAGAATGAACTAATAGCCCTGTTGGAACCGGGATGGTACCGGGTCAGTTCGGTGACTTTAGTATGGTATGGTATCGGTGTGGTAACATCAGTCCCAGTTCTGTACAATACGGTAACGGGTTGGGAACGGAGCGGGAAAACCACGCAGTCAGTACTTACATGAGACTGAGGGAAGCCTGCTTGTTAGAATGAAATAACAGCCCCTGTAATGGTGGGCCATGACTGCGTCACAGGCTCTGTGAGCAGCTTTGGTATATTTTATTCAGGTTTTCGGGTCTTTAGGAGGTAAATACCCATTCAGTAATGGTTACATTTCATACTTGAAATGGAACCCTTGTAACTGTTAAGCCATATATTATAAAGATAATTAAATATTTATTATGTTAGGGTTAATCAATCAGTGCTGAAATATAACATCATGCTGTCTTTTGTAATTACAATACAAATGCCCCCATAAGATATATTGTTTTGTAATATTATTATTTTTTTTAAACCACCTTCAAAAGACAGCAACACCGGTAAGTGGAGATACTGTGTGTCATTTTCATGCCACACCATATGCATATTTGACAGTGTTTGGTACAGTTACTAAGCCAACTCATGTCTGAAATACATAATATAGACTAACCTTAATCTAATATTGAATTGCTGTAATTGACTTTAAAAAAACTGTTTGTATCTCACTGCTTGAACAAAAAATGTAAACAAATATTTTGACCAGAGCCTAATAACAAAATATAAAGTGAAAGAAATAGTAATGGCTATATAGTGTTTGCACAGATACAAGTTCCCAGTGTTAATACATTTTGTGTTTGGAAACTGTGGTACAGTTCTTCCCCAGTGTAGCCTTGTATATAAAAGACTACTTTCATTAGCTATGGAACGACAATTGAAATAACTAAGTTTAGCCAACCGTTTCTAAAATATGTTGGGGGTGGGGGGGTTCCAGGTGAATTAAGCATTCACTCTATTGTATGATCCGATCAGAAATGTGAAATACTCTCACAGAATAACAGCTATGGTGATTCTGGTAACAAATCCCCATGCCTTACCTGCCATAAATAGTTCCCTTTATTTGGCCAGTGTGATATACAGCTATGGCCAAACGTTTTGCATCACCTAGGATTGAGACATAATTTTAAAAAAATACAAATATACAAATATATATATATATATATATATATATATATATATATATATATATATATATAGTGTATATTAACATCATTTTGATATTTTTTTAACATCATGTAATCAAAAAAGCTACAAAATGATATTGCAAAAGTCTAGCGGAAGCCATAATAGTAGTACAGTATTTCATGTTACATTTCGAAATGTTTTTCGCTAAGTACTGTATATGGAAAACTACAAAATGGTATGCAATTCAATATGTTAATATAACATTATTCAGCAGGTTTTATTTGACTTTAAGAAGCACAATTAGTTCATTCTATAGGGTGATCCAAACACATTTGGCCGTAGCTGTAGAATCAGGAAGTTCAAGTGAGTGACATGGGAAATGGAGTCTCTCTAATCAAGCCTACCACTACCACACATTTTTAAATTGTTTTTGGTCTGTCATACTTACTTTTATATTGATATAGTGTTGACTAATAACCATTAAAAAAGTATTGTGCTTTTATATCTCATAATTGTCAGACACCAAATAGGGCCATCAAACTTTGCAAATAAGACCCATGGCCAAGCTAAGAAAAATAATCTATTGTGTAGTTGCCTATAAGCAGGATGTGCTTTTGTGATGACTATACAGTATTTATGTTTGCAATTATTGTAATAGTTGTTTGGATTGATAATCATAATAATTAAGCCAAAGGAAGGAAGCGGGAACCTCTTAGAACAGTGGTTCTCAATCCTGGTCCTGAGGGACCACTGCCCTGTTGGTTTTTGTTCCAACCAAGCTCTCAATTACTTAATTGAACCCTTAATTGAACAAATAATTAGCTTAATTTGACTTTTCAAATAGTGTAGCTTATAAAAAGTTGGAGAATTTAAGTTCCTTATACAATTGTACACCTAAATTGAAATCTTCATCTGTTTAAAATAATTAAAAAACTCAAATCAGGCAAATTATTAGTTACCTCTTCTAACAAAAAAAAAAAAAAAAAAAAAAAAAAGTAGCCTACAACATGACATGTCATGAAATCAAATCTTGTATTCAACAAATACTACAGTGCTAACCATAAAACTGGAAAGAATATTTTCAATATAAACCAATGTGTTCAGGGACTTTCTCGTTGGTTTTATGTGGCCAAGGTTAAATTTCATTGGTAGGCAATTCTGGCCCTTTAGGGGCATTCCACAGGTATAATTAAATTATTAAGTACTTTAGGATTCTGTTAGAAGTGTAATTGGTTCAATGTAATAATTAAGGACATGGGTAGAACAAAAACCTGGAAAGAAAGACCAAGGTTGTTTACACCTGCAGGGTCTGGAGAGGAGAAACGTTATGGGAAAAAAAATATTGTTAAGAGCTACAGGGTCACAGTTTCTTTTGTTGACAAGTTCTGTGTGATGCAAAATCACAATTTTGTATTTCTATGTGAAGGACCAGCACATAATACACTTTCCCTTACATCAAGTGCACTCTTTTTCACTTGCTCTTATTGTATTACTTGTATTGTAACGCTTGAAATGTTTTTGCTTACGATTGTAAGTCGCCCTGGATAAGGGCGTCTGCTAAGAAATAAATAATAATAATAATAATAGCCAATTTCACAGAATGTAACAAGGTTATACGATGAATCCATTTAAAAATGAGCCACTAGTCATTAACACAGTATATCCACAAATACTGTCAATGCCATTAAAAAATGTTTGTACCAAGTAACAATTGTCTCGATAGTAATGTACTTTAAGATGGCTAATTGTTCACAAAAAGTAAGGTAATTTATTCATATTACCTCAATGGGGTATCATAAGTTAGTTGTTCAGTTATGCTTTCCATCTGATTTAAGGATCGCTGACAATTACTGCTTTGATGCTGGCTTAGATAAATTGAGTGTTGTTTCTAGAAAATTTGTAACTGTCAAATATCATAGTCATTCCCATGTAAATGGTGTTAAATTCTGCCTTTTTTCAATGTACAGTATATTTGTACCAGCATCTTAAAATGTTAACACATGCACTCTATAATGTAGTATGTAATTGCAGGACATATAGGGCCACCTACTTTTTAAATCCTTTAGGTTCAGGGTTATGCCCAAGGTCAAAATTAGCAGCAGCACAGTTGCCTGTGGCTACCAAACATTTAACAGGGCTATTGTAGTACAATTTGTGGGAACCTAACTAACTTCCTGGCTCTGAGAATATATTGCTTTGAACTTCAAGGCATACCAAAGGAATGAGGAAAAATAACTCCCACGTTATTAGTGTGTAATATTGAAGACATATCATTGAGGTTAAACAGTTTTCTTGATTAAATAGCATTTAAATACAATCGCAGATTTATACAAGTAAATGTATTCCTTCAGTTTTGTACTTCATAGGGTGTTAGTTTTATTCTTTTACTAGATGTTCCTGCAACATGTCCCCTTTGTCCCCACTATATGACCACAGGAAATACCATAAATAGAGCATTCTCTTAGGGCAGTGGGTAGAGTGCTTGCCAGTTCACGTGCCCTCTCAGTGCAAACTAATGAGTAAATACTGGGATTGTTATATTTTGGTATCCTGGTTGCTTTGGGAGTTGAAAAAAATCAATCAATAATCACAAATGCCATGCAGAGCTTACAGTATCAGATGGCTTCCGACCTGTAAAAATCAGAGTTCAAACTAATTTCCCTCGTACACTGTAATTGACTCTCTTACATATGAGTGTTTTCCCCTTTTCAAAACATAGTTTGTCTGCCATTCACTAGTAACATCTATACAATCAATTTTGCTTTCACTGAAATTTTTTTGTACTGTTATACTGTGTATCATGTGTACTTAAAAGGTAAGGTTTCCAGTTGAGATGCCGGTGGCACTTTCTAGGCAGAATCTTGCAACTCAAGCCTAATAGAAGCCTAATAGGACTTCTGTGTAGTCTTTGTACCTTTTGTCTTTTAAAGTTCAGTTTGAACACCTGTCCTCTTGTCCTTAGTAGGCCTATTCTCAAAACGAGAAGAAAAAATATATAACGTTACAATACATTTACAAAAGACAGACGCTGTACTGCAGGAACAAGTAAGCTCTAGTAAAAAGGCAGACTGCATGTATCAATGCCAATGCAGTGGAAGCAGTGATACTCTACTTATACCGGTCTGACTTACTCATCAATTACAATTTGATGTCTTGTGAACAAAGTAGCTAATGCCAATGAGAAGCAGCTCATTTTCATGAGTAAGAGTATTTGCCCTAGGACAGAAAGACAAAGAGAAGTATTACAACCAGGCTACATAAAAGTTGTAACATGCAGGGCTTCAAGACAACTATAATTACAGCTGAGTTACCTGTCAAATTCATGATATCATTTTATTGTTTTAGAATTTTGTGTGTTTTATTAGAAAATACTGCCAAGTACAATTATAGGGACTGCTGCTCATTTGCTCAGCTTTTAAATGAGACATCTCAATACATATCACTATTGTAGGCCACTTTTTAAAATTAATGTTTGGTTTTGTGTTTTAATGTAATTACTAATTTTTTTTATGGTTTTGTTGACTTTTCTAAATAGTCTAGAATGTTGGTTCTGGTCCAAGTCATGATTGGATCCTAATACGATAAATGGTTGTTGCAACATAACATTATAATGTTATTTGATACCACCTATCTATCACATATTTGATGCCAACTGTTAATTAAACTACAGGTTTATTTGAAAAGAACCATGCCATTCAGGTCTCAAACTTATCTCATCATATTACGCAATGTACAGACCTTGAATGTTATTTTCATTTCTAGTGGTTATTCAGAGAGCTCTGGAAAGATGATGAACAAGGTATTTTGGACAACTTGTATAGATATCACATGATGCAATTTATATACCTTTTAATTACACCACCTACCTCAGATGTGAGGCTTTTGGCCCTCACTACATGCTAGTTTCAGAAATTTCATTTCAGTGGCTTATTTATCTCTTAATAAGGATGTTGGCATGTTTGTTACTAAAAAGAGGTCAGAGTTTACTGTCAACAATTGTGGCCAAATTACTGATGTGCTACCACCACAGATAGCATTTTGCACCAGAGTAAAATAATAATAATAATAATAATAATAATAATAATAATAATAATAATAATAATAATAATAATAATAATAATAATATAAAATGTATAATTTCATACAATGTAATGGGGTAAGTAAGTAAATATATAAATACAAACTCATAAATCACTGGAAATTGCTTGATAGATAACATTCTGGGTTTTTAACAATATTAACAAATCCAGGAGTTTTTAAATCTTTTGTTTTGCTTTTTTTTTTTTTTTTTAGCAAAGATTTAACCAACTTCTTTTAAAGACTCTTTCTATTTTCTTTTAATACTGTGCATAAAATACACATTTTAAGGATTTATGCAATTACTGTATGTAGTGGTTCTTGGTCTCTTGTTCTCCAGCATTCACCATTTTGAAAACTGCTGAAGTGCAGTTAGCCTTTTTTTTTTGTATTATTATTTTGTTGTCACTGCCAGGCTCTTTGACAACCGGTTAGTAGTTTAACAAATCAGGTACGTGTTCACACTGTATCTTCTCATTTATGAGGAGTTCAAAAGTGACTGAACTGTCACCTTTTTTTATAATGACTATTTCCTGACAGTGAAATAGTAACGCCTCAGTGTTATACATTTAACTTTAAACTTCAGAATCGATTTGAATGAGTTGGACTACTATGATAACTGATAACTGTTTACTTATGATCAGAAAATAAACACTACATCAAGTATTTCAGTTTTTGAATCAGCTGCATCAGATTTATAAAGTAAACTGCAGCCACAAAAAGCATTGCAGTATATTTGCTGATTTGGCACAATTTAAACTGTAATTGAAATATTCAACATGCTGTAAAGATCAAGCAGGGAGGAGAAATCTGCACTACTGTTTTATATAACATGGCCTTGCAAAACATGTTTTGGGTTAGATGGCATTTACATAGCTAAAGATCTAAGTAGTAGTTTATTTAATCCTGTGGAGTTTTAAGTGTTCATAATAGCTTCATCACCCCAGGTGAATCTTCAATGAACACTCTGTGGTGTTGCTCTGAGTTTCCCACCCCTCTGCTTTGTCTGAATCATTGAAGTATTATTTACACTTGCTGCCCTGCCCTGTGTTTCTACAGTATATTTAAATGTGTCCTATAAAAAATGTAAACATTTCTATGAGGCCAGCCTTTCATCTTATAGTTGATTAATTTTACAATTCAGCTGTAATACTGTGGATTCGTCAAAAAACACCGTAAACAAATCTGGCCACAGTCACCTAAACAGTCAGGTAACTCCAAAATATTATTTTTCTTTCTTATATATTTTGTGATTTTCATGTAGGTCTACAATTGTACTGTATGGCTGTAAAAGCTGAAATATTTTTATAAGTGGCTTATTTACAAGTAAAATAAATGGAGGTTTTAATGTGTTCTTTAAATGGAAAGTCCATTTTTCTTTTAATAATTAAGAGAAAAATATGTCTTTGGTTTCCATGGTGCTAGTCTAAGCTGCAAAAGAAGATGACAAGATTGAGTACTGAAACTAGATGGCTGCTGGCTGATTGGAAACCAACCAAAACACAAAAAATATTTTAACTTGGGCCAATAAAAGCGGGTGTTTTTGGAAGCCTGTGTGAGAAGTATGCAATCTACAGGTTGCTTATCTGTCTGAGAAACTGTTGCTGTGGTTGCTGAGCTTGTGCTTTTGTACATGTGACCCCAGAGCAGATGTCCCCAGTAAAGGTACCAGTGGGAAGAAGTGTTATAGTGCACTGTCCCATCATTAAACAAGCAGCTCCCTGAATGGGTGAACAGATGGCATGGAGTCAGCCAACTCCATGGAGGAAATGCCTGGCAGCAGAGGAACGCTAAGAGGGCTGTTACAGGCTTTTCTGTCACAGCGCAACATGGACAGCGCTTTATCCAGTGTTAGTGTTCTATGCAAGTCTTTCCTTATTATTGAATTTCTTTTATTATTAATGCTGGCACAAAAACCCTCCACTTCTCTCTCTTTTTATCAAAATGCTCACAGAATTACCATAACAAGAAAAGAAAAAACTTGTTAAATATATGATAAAAAGGATCAACATTGTATTATTAGTTTAGCTTGTTAATGGCAAAGCAGAAATATGAACCTACTAAATTGTGAAAGCATGATTTAATAATCAATTTTTTTTTATAAAATTTTTTGAGAAATGCAGGTTCATTAAAGGATTCCCTGGAGGTTTAGATGTTTTCAGTGGATTTATGAGACTGTCTGGTGAGAAAAAAAAAAAAGAATCAACAGCCAATTTTAATAAATTACTAAATCACTGTGCTCACTGACTGTATGTTTATACTGTAAGTGGGTTTGTTTCTGATTAAGATGCTGTGACTCAGGCACATTCCGTTGTAACCCAGATTTGCTCTTTAATATTAAAACAGCCTTTCTTCCATTTTCTTGTTAGATAATTTGTGCTAAAAAAAAGGATTTTACTTTGGCATAACGACTTATTACCTGATCTTAGTTCACAATCACGCACAACGGTAAATACGTTTTTATTTGAAGCTAATGCAACCCCCATGCTTAATGCAGCTTCCCTAATTTACAGTCTTTGAGCCTAATCTCGCAAGCCAGCCTAAAGCACTTCTCATCCATTGAGCTGCAAGAATAATTGAAATTGTCTACAGACAGTAGTCCAGTAATGAATATTTTACTGTGTTGATTTCATGTCAAGGTTATGTATGCTGTTGGAAGCAGAATAAATCCCAGGGCTCCCATGTCAAGCTTTCCTAGTGTGGGTAAACACTAACCTTTGGCATGAGGTACAATACGTGTTCCCTCCCCTTTTCACTGTTTACCTCAAATTAATTAATGCCCACCAAGCTGCACTGTGTTGAAGGGTGACATGGCTGCTCACTGAAAGATGCTATCAATGATTTCCTATTGCTCTCCAGAGAGACATGAGGCTCTGGGAAAGCTGAAAACGAGGGGGTTCTCTGGAGAAAAAAGAAATAGGCAAATGCAAAGAGATTCTTTAAAAAAAAAAAAATCAATGGAAATGCTGTAAAGATAACACTGAGATAATGTTCTCATTTTCTGAATCCAATTAAAAAAGCACCTAGAATTTACTAGTTGATAAGCTAACAGTAACGGGTAATTGACGTGAATTTATTTGCTGAGAAAGTGATTGGAAAGCATATTTGTTACTGAAAAATCGATTATTATTTTTAGCTTTGATAAAACATTCAAAAAATGTGTTGTTTCCTTTTAAAGCAAATTAAAATAACTGACATTCTATTTTACAGCAAATGTAATTGCACTGTGGTGACTGGAGCCATGATGGATAACATGTGTAAGTAAGATTTGCAATGCATAAAATGAGGAGTGAAAATGTTTATAGATTTATGCATAAAGATTTATAAATGTTATTCCTGATTATTTCTTGTTCAACTATATCACATCTTTTTACAAACAACCCCTTTTTTCTGGTCTGGCTTTCTTTGTGTGCTTAATGTAAATAGATACAGCTGGTATTCTAGGGCATTGAAAATGTGTCTTTATAGCAAAGACTAAAGTGAAAGTGCAACCATGCATTAACTGGAGTGGATCCCGTTACCCAGAGAAGCAAATGTATTTCTGCAATGGTTAGATCTCTGGCTCTGACAGGAGGTCAAATTATGGGAACATTTACAGCCTTGTTAAGCCACTCTTAGCTGACAGATTCCTTAGGTTTACTACACACATGGGGGTGATTTACTGTAGTAAGCCATGCAATGGTGCAAAATCTGCACCCACTTAAACTCACTTTTTGCAATGTTAGTCCAATTTGTTTTGTTTATTTAAAATAAGGTGTGAATTTTAGGCTGTCACAAAAGACTTTGTTCAATGGTCAATGGTACAACAGAAGTTTGTTCAATGGTCAATAGTACAACACTATGGCTGCGTGTTGTTAAGAGTAGAGTAGAACGGAATAAAACAAGATCATTAAAATACCTTATTGAACATTATGAGCCAGTTTAAATGCTATTAATAACTTAGTTTATTACCTGTTGCATTTAGTAGTTTATAAACATCTCCCAATAAGTGGATAGTTTAAAAAGATGCCCTGGAAGCTTGGTAATTAGTTACTGTTTATTTAAGACAATTCCTGATTAAAAGCTGATTTTGTTTAGGCCTCGCCTGGTCCCAGAGCCTGCCTCTAGCTTGCCCTTTGTTGTGCAGTGAGGTACAGTATAATTGTCTAACTCTTCTCTAGTTCCCTAGCTTAGTTTGAGACGGTAATCCACTCTGTCTCCTCTTAATTAAAGAAAATAACCCATGATCACAATAGTGGCTGCAAATGGCTTCATCCTAGTCTTCTCCTTGGTGTAGGGAGCTAATTGATTTTAAAATGATAATGGTGTTTACACTAGACAGACAAGCCCCTGGTATTGAGACCTTTTCTCCTCTTAACCCAGCTAGCCTCATGAATATCAAATGGCCACAAACCCTTCTATTGTGCCGCTTGGCTCCTAATGTGTGTGGTGTCACACCAGAGTGTTTGAAAATGAATTGAGTGATTTTTGATTTACATGCCAACATCTTGCCCTGCCTGATGTCAGCAGAAGTTCACCAGAATTACCTGACAGCACCTGTTGTTGGTAGTCGAGCCTGAGCAAAAGAATGTCTAGGGTGAGTGGAAACAGTCATATTGACTACAGTCAGAAATGAAAATATGGGGAAGCATGAACTAAATCGTTCATCACATGCATTAACTAGAAATACCACAGGTCAGAAATACAAAAAAGTAATGTAAACTAACTCATTTATTATGTTTATTGAAACTGTCTGAAAAGGAAAAACTGCTGAACACAGATAGCATTTAAAGAAAACATTTACAATGTGTCCCTCCCAATAACATTAGTTAAACTAATACGTGTTTTATAAAATGTTTTTTAATAACAGAAACTAGTGATAAGAAATGATGTTCTAAAACAAAGTCGTTTTTATGCATTATACTTCTAAAGCAATAGTGCATTGTAGCCCTATGAATTTACTGCCATGAAATACTAGAAAAACATTAACAATACATTCAGCTTTCTACTTGTTGGTGTTTCATTGCTGGTAAATATATTTAGCAGTTTTTAAACTTGACTGGAAGTAGACTGGAAGTTTTTAAGATGCTTTTAGACAACAGTAATTTAGAGTCTTGTAGACTGTTGAAATTAATCATCTTTATGTTTTGTTTTTTTGTAATACAACATCAAAGAGTATGTCTCAATTTGTTGCAATTGTAAGATGTTTTGCACAGAAACTATCCATCATTTCCCATCATACTGCAGTGTGTATAACATCTGGGCTTACCAGTGAGCTAATTTTAATTGAACACAAAGAAAGGCTGTGTTCAAATAATAATGGGGGTAAAAGAAAAATATTTTTTTCCAAATGGCCATAAATGTTAAACATTGTAGAAAGTCAAAAGTGGTAAGCAAAATTATGAAAAATTACGTAAGGCTATTAGGTAAGAATGCTTGTAACCTCGAACCAATTCAAATGAACATGACCCAATAGCTCAGTTTCATATCTATAATGCTTATGGAAATTGTCTGAATCCTATCACTATATTTGATGTTCTCTTTGAAAACAGGTTTTGATGAACAACCCATCTACTTTACGGTATTGTCCAGGGATAACACAGTCAGGTTATATTCATGTTTAAATACATTAATTCATTAAACAAGTTTTCAATGTGCAGGTCGTCTTCCACCCTTTGATTCCATAAGAATTCCACTGTCACCAGTAATTACCTTTTAGTCAATCACCCATACCACTGTTACTGGATAAAATCTAAACATGTTTGGAAATCAACACGTATTTTCAGGATTTGTTGTCTTGGTGATCACCTTATATTGCTCTCATCATTTGGCACGCCATTTTCTTCTGTGACTCCTAATGGAAAATGTTAAGACCAGAATAGATGAGTATCTTGCACCCTCTCTACCAGTCTCTGCTTGCTTTGACTTCATATTCCGACCAAATTGATTTATTTAATTGAACAATGTCTTAATTCCAACAGCACTGAGATACAAATTGGAAAGAAACAAATCTATGAATAACCTTGTTTTTTTTGTCTGTTTTTTTTTTTTTTGATTGCCAGACAAAGTTGAAGCATTTGAGTTCTGAAGATGGTATTGGTTATTTCACCTGTTGCATTCAGTCAGTGCTCACAGCCGACTGAACCATGCATACCCTTCACAAGCACCTTTTAAACATATGTTATTGTTTGTCATTTTCAGGTAGACACTGGTGTCTGAGTTTAAAATAAATTTTACTTTAAAAATGTTTTATTTTAAACTTCTAATTTGCAGCCTTTTGTTGCAATGATGGCCAAGATTGAGAGCCTAAAATTTTGCTGCCCAAGGAATATGACTGTTGAACCAATCACAGCTGACACAATCACAATCTACACAGCTGAAGAGGGGCTTCTGTCCCAAACAATCTAAAATAAATGCTTTTTTAATCATTTAAACCTTTTGTGTAGATCAAAAAAAAAAAAATCATACTTTTTTTGTTCATTTTTGTACACTGCAGTTATACCTTCTTTCAACCCTCATTTTGGTGGATGGTTGCATTACCATAAATCAAGGAAGCCATATATTTTGTTCAACCCCATATACAAAATGGTCTGAAAGACCTTACACAGATGAAACATGTGTATTAAGTAGCGTACAAGGCTTACAATAAAACATGAGCTACGATCTACAATGTTAAAATATTTTCTTACAGTGGAGTTACAAATAAGCACCTCATTTTCTACACTGCTTTGATATACTTGAAGTTTTAGGTGACTCGTTGGACTTTGAACCGTATACTTTTCATTTGGTATAGGAGTGTGTGTTACCACTAGTTAAGGAGAAAGTCAAAAGTGAAATAACTAGGGCCAGCTGTCCTATAATCCTTGTCAGGGCTATTAAAATGCCTCAGTTTCTCAACCTACAGACCCTTCAGGCAAAGGATCTACTTATTAAACCTGTCTTCTTTGTTCCTGTCTTGACTTTGACTGGCAGCTGACAGGTTTAAGGAAAGACAGGCCAATAGCTCACCTGAACCACTTGTCTCTCTCCTCGGCCTCTCTGGTGCCTGTTGTAATTGAAGTGCTCTAGTAGTAGAGACTCTAGGATTACCAGTGAATAACATAGAGTGCAGTTTCTTAAGTGTAACACTGATCTCTTACATACAGGCAATCGCTTAACAATTATACCTGTAATTTGCTTTTTTTTTTTCAAGCAGCGCAAGGGTAATTTTTGTCATTGTGTGCAGATGAATAAAGTAATTCATTCAAAGGGGCTGGCTGCTTGCAGGGCAGATTATACTTTTTTAGTAGCAAGTTGGCTGTACCATAGACGAGGGGAGGAGAAGAAGGTCTGTTTCAAAGGATGACTTTTTCTGCTGTAAGCATTTTTTTATAGTAATAGCTGAATGCGATTTGAAAAACAGGACTCTCAGCAGGTAACCCCCCACACCCACCCTCTCTTTCATACAGCAAAACTAGGTACCTTAATATAGATGCCCTGTCATCAGAAATTTCCTTTTACCAATTGGATTCACCTAGAATCTCTTAAATAATAATGGCATAGTCAGATATTGGAGATTCTTTGCAAGTCAGAATGCTTGCTAAGGGGTTTGACTGGGATATCTTGTTGCTAAATATAAATGAGTACTTTAGATATAGGATTTTAGAATGCCTGCTTGAAAATTCTTGGAACATCTGTATTGGTGAGGAAAAAGAGGTGAAGGGTTCCAATGTGACTTACTGAGAAGCAACTTCTTTATAGTATGTTTGTGTGTCTAGGACAAATTAAGCGAAAAATGGGCAACTCAAGGACACAGACTACATCAGTGCTGAGATTCAATGTTTTTTTTAAAAAAAACAATAGTAGTGCTTTTCATCTTGTACATGGGTAGAGGTTGAAACTTTACACAGCAGGGGAGTGTCACCTAAAAAACAGTAATATTGTAAAAGCAAGGTTTCAGACCAAGGGTCCGTTGACCTGTTTAATGGGTCACGTTGGAACAAGTACATCATCTTAATGTGGTAGGTGGTGGGTATTTAACATGGTCATTGTTTTAAGTATGTTAATTTAAAGGCACTATATAACCCCATAATAATCTAACCAAAGTGCACTGAAAACTTTAATAATATGGAATTCAAAAACATTTTTCAAATGTGTATTACTATCAGTGGAAAAAACATTGTGAGTAAATTAACTCAAGCCATAATGCTAATTCTGGACACATTTGGACTCCCATTTAAAAAATGTTAACCTGGTGGCATTGCATGTATCCGCATGTCCTCTATATGTCATGCAGCAAAGGAAGTAGTTTTGGTACAGTACCTGACAAGGAAATTGTGTGTCAGGAAAGTCCCTACAATCCAAAAAACAAATGATTGTGTAGTCCATAATTATGTAGACCATAATCTCAGGATGTAGCAGCAAAATGTCATCCTGTAACAACATTTTTTTCTGGTGAAACAAATTATGTTTGGTTTCAGAATCCTCCTTTATTATTTGTGGTTATTTCCAGTATAATTGTGATTCATGATCAGTATAATTATTTACCAATGGTGACTTGAGTGCAGGACAGAGGAACTGGATTCATTTATATAACACAAAATTATGAACAATTGAAATCAAAATGAAGGCATGAGGTCTGTAATACCTCAACACCAACATAAAAGGAAAAAACATTACATAAAGTGTTTCCAAATTAAGGGTTTTATTTATCAGGAATGTGCTGGTGTCCATTAAGTTATTAGTACATTTTACAGCTATCATTCCGACACATATTTGAAAAGGCTAATGCTTGGTTTTTTTCAGCCTTCCCCTCAGGCAAATTAAAGTGACTCTGTTGTGACTTTGTAACTCTGCACTGCTTGCTTAGTCTGGTACACCCTTGCACTACAGTTCTTGTTTTCTTTTTAGCTGTATGAATGACTGGCAGAGTTGCCTGGAACTGAGCCAATGCAGTATGTCTGTCTTCACAATAGGTGATCTAGTAAAACAATAGACTGCTTTGAACAATGGGCCTTTACTCTAGGTGATATACAATACCCTTGATTAAAATATGACAGTCCAGCGCTGAAAACCAGCAGACAGGTACAAAATGTTGTCGTAAAAAATAAAAAGAATTGTCAAAAGAAAATCCAGATCTGCCCTGTTGGTCACCCCACGTACTGTATCAGAAAACCTGTCTATGCAAGTGTACATTCCTAAGTGTAGGTCCACATATTTTTCTGGCAATACTAGTTGCTATATAGGCCAAAGAACCCCCTTTCTTACCCATTATCCAGAAGCGTAACGTAATCTGAATTCTGCCAGTGATATATATTTTAGACTTAAGTTTATTTAACATTAATATTGTAAAAACAACCTGCAATTACCTGCAATTACCAAACACACCATTTAATAGTTCTTTACTGTTATAAATGTCTACATCAAGGCCATTTTTTTATATATAAATCAAGAATCTAAATATTTAAAACAAATAAACATATAATACCTCTGGTATTGCATTGATGGTGCGTGTGTGGTAGCTGAATTTAGCAGTCATATTCACAACTGGTTGAATAGGACTGGGCGCATGTTTAGCTGTTTCCTAAAAGTAGTAAACCAATCTTTCACCAGGCATATCAAAGAAGCCATCCACTGAAAATGTCCTAATTATCCAGAACTCATCCATAAGACCAAATATTTAGTTACAAATGATTATAAATATATAACGTGCATGAAGACCTCTTGATCCTATATATGCTTATGAATTGATCCAACAAAAAACAGTTGCCATTTACAAGAAAATGTGTAAAAGTTACAGTGATACACAAAAGTGCTTGTGAAAAATGAGTAATAGAGCCAAGAGCTACACATTTATCAAGGATGCAATGAAAACAAAAAATGTAACATTCATTGTACAATACAATTCATGGCATTTGAGATAAGCAATTTGTAGGGATTACAGTTAGAGATAAAATCAGTTTCACTACTTCAGTGTGAATGAATTGATCAATCACTTGATAAGGAAGAGTACAGGTTACTCATGAGTCAAATTAAAGTTAGTCCTGCTTCTAAAGAAACAGCCTGCTTTTAGCTATTTTTAATAATAATAATAATAATAATAATAATAATAATAATAATAATAATAATAATAATAATAATAATAATAATATATTATATATTTTGATATTTTGAGAGGGGGTTCTATTTATATAAGTTTGCAGCATAAGAAAGCATTAAATTACTAGGCAAGCTTTACATATTCTCTGTAATATATATTTAGGAAACCTTTTCAGAGGGTTTCACAGACCCATATTAGCAATAATCTTGGACTATCTTACCTAAAGTAACACAAGGTACTCCAAAATTAGTGCTAACCTAACCGTGGTCTGTAAAATGAGCCATTTTTAAGTCTTTGTTAAGACTTTCTAGGTTATAGAAATAAATCCTTAGGCCTTTGCTTAAACCAGTTCTGTAATAGGGAGAATGAAGCCTAGATTTAAGTGGTCATTTTTGAAGTTGCTGAACTAATCTTTTTGAGACAGGTGTCTTTCTTAATTGTGGTAGCAATTAACAGGTTTGACTTCATAGCTCTGGGGAAGGTGCCTGCTCATCTGGAGAACTCATGGCTGCAGTAAAAACCATTGCAAAACAGCATGAACAGTTTTTAATAAACAGGATGGTCAGCAACTGTGACCCCCAAATCTAAAGTGGATGCCACTTCTGTACGAGGCGTTCATTATTTTTTCATGCATCTATACAGTCCAACCTTACGAATACTAAATCATTAATGTAGATTAGGAAGACCTAATACTGATCCCTGTGGTACACCACTGGTTACCTCGCTCCATTTTGATGTTTCTCCTCTAATCAGTACTTTCTGTTTTCTACCTGTTAACCACTCCCTAATCCATGTGCATGCATTTCCTTGAATCCCTGCTGCGTTAAGTTTGAGAATTAATCTTTTATGCGGGACTTTGTCAAAGGCTTTCTGGAAATATAAATAAACCATGTCGTATGCTTTGCAATTATCCATTTTCGATGTTACATCCTCAAAAAAGTCAAGTTAGTTAGTTAGACACGATCTCCCTTTCCTAAAACCATGCTGACGGTCTCCCAGGATATTGTTACCATAGAGGTAATTTTCCATTTTGGATCTTATTATAGTTTCCATAAGTTTACATATAATAGAAGTCAGGCTTATTGGTCTGTAGTTACCTGGTTCAGTTTTGTCTCCCTTTTTGTGGATCGGTATTACGTTTGCTATTTTCCAGTCTGTCGGTACAACCCCTGTGTCAAGAGACTATGGTAGGATTTTGTTTAATTCACATAATATATATTAATGTAAACTTGTACCGTATATATATACTAGACCAACAATTCCCATCTTGGACTTTCTTTAGAATTCACTATTAAAAGAAAAGGATTTCAAACAGGATCATTGTCTTGTGAAATTTGTAATGTTATGTTCTTTAAAAATGAACACCATTTACTGACACAAAAAAACACATTTTCTAAAGAATTCACCACAATATTTGACATCTTTTCTCCTGTGGCGCAAGTTATTTTTTTTATGATATACAGTATATTTAAAAAAAACTTTTGCAAATGTACATTTTGTTTGTGTGTCCTTCAAAATGTAAAAAGATTTGCATCTCTTTCCTTACGATATTTCCAGGACGCTTTTGGAAACAAGAGGATACATCTCAATTAGCTTTTTCTTTAAAATAAACTAAATAAATAAACATGTATTATAAAAATGTATTACTGAGTGAGATTGTGCTTCTCTGATCCATTATTGTACCTCCAAACGATATATTGTATATAATAGCAGTACCTTAAAGTATTTAAATTGAACCAAAAAGATGCAGTCATTCATACTCTAGAATATGCAAAATATTAAGACATACTATATATCTAAGCCAGACTGACTCTGGTTAACTTAATAAATCAGAGGAGGCAAATTTATTCAATTCTTATCAAAATCAAACCTCATTGGCTGATCCTAAAAAAATAAAGAATTGCTCTTTTCCTCTGAAACAAAGCATAACCCCTAATGAACCAAATGCATCTTCTGTAATAGATGTGTTTTATCTTGGGTGTGGAAGGAAACAGTTAACCCAAATTCCATCCTAGAAAGATGAGGTTGTTGGTTGGCCTTCCCTGGAGCAAACATGCTTTTCAATATTACATCAGCAAGGCTCAGTGAACTGAGAAATAGGAGAAATGACTACAGTGAGTTCAGGAACTCTATTGACAGTCACTCTTGCATAAAACATGAGAAGAGCTGAACAAATGAAAAACTTCAAACAAAAAGTTCAACAGTTTCACAGTTATCTATCAACCTCACATCTTGTTCCCCTTTAACTCCATTTTATTGGTACAGTGATCTGCAAAGTACTTCAGTGAAAGAGTTATATTAAGTTGATAATGTTTCTTTTGTAATGAAGCAATGACACAGCCCACATATTGTTTGACCTATCCAGCCATCACTGTCAGTATGTACAAAACACGTTTATCCAGCCAAATGTCTTTCTGCAAGCACCCCTGTTGTTTTACATTTACTAATCAGACTTATCATAACACTAGCTAGCAATGCACATTTGTATAGGCCTTATTGAGAAAACTTTAAATCAGACTTTATTAAATAAAATACTTTGAGTATAAGGGTCCATCATTATGCATTTTGTAGTTTTTAAGGAATTTTATTACTCAACAAGCTTTTTTGGACACATTTTCATTTTCATTTTACTTGCTCACATATTCCCCTTTAAAAGTTATAAGTTAAAATTGAATTTAAAATAAATATAAAGAGTTTGGTTAGAAAATCTCAAGAATCAGCAACAGTTCTAAGGTATTTGGTGAAACTCACAGCAGACCAGATTGCTGAAACCCTTTCTATATATTGTGCACTGATGTGTAGTTGCATTCTTTGTCATTTGTAACCCAAATCAGATAAGCTTGTTCTGAACAAATCTTTCTAGTGTTTCTTCCAGGGGAGCTCTGGGCGGGAATAACACATGTATGTATACTGTAAAGAGCTCATGAATAGTATAATGCATGTAAGGATAGGGGCATATTTTGCCTCTCCCTGTTGTAATGACAATCAATGAGATCAGCTTGCCACACAATAATAAACTACCAAACATGTCTGCCTTTCCACCTTTCCAAAGGTATCTGAGATCCCAGTCCCTGAGACACAATGCTAACTTCCTGTTGAATGGGAACATTTGGGTTAAATTGCACTATTCTGGGAGCTACGATTGCTTGACCCCCAGAGGGTTACAGGGCACTGGACAGGACTCCCATTATTTGTCTCCACTCATTGGTATCACAACAACCAGGTGGCTGAGTCCAGGGCAACAATCAAGCAACAATCCTACCTTTCTTTTCCCCAGTCTCTCCCATAACCCCACTCCACTGATCACATTGCCCTAAACCCTTCCAGGGAAGAAGCCTTACACTCAGCTGCAGTGAGGAAATGATTGCAGACTGTTCTATTGATGGAAGGTGAATTGTTGGCCTAAACTGAAACAAATACTTATTGTGGTGTAGAAAGACCCGTTTAAAGTTTCAATGATTAAATACCTTTTACAAAGTTTTTGAGTTTCATGCAATTGGCACATGTAGAAGAGTTCAAGCTTTAATTGTCTCAACCATTAAGGGGGGTACAATATTTAGAAACTCCATCCAGAATATGCTTAGCAAGAGATGATGGGCCCCCAGCCTGTTTTATCCCTACTATTATTTACTAAATATGTTTATTTATGGTGTTCTTGGTGTTTTCACACATCAAAAAAAGAAAAAAAAAACAGAGCCCTTTTATGCTTGTTTTGGCACAAACAAAAAGTTTGTTTACAGAAAATATACTTGACAAATATTATTTGAATGTATGGACTGGCATCCATACTTAATAATAAACACAATTCTGAATATTAAGGCGGAGATTCTAATTGTATGATATGACCACATCAAAAATATATTTGTGGAACTGCACAGTAATATTTTCTCAGGTAAGAAAGTCAAGTGACAAATATGAAAGTCAAGTATGTGGTCGGCCCAGAGCTGCAAGTGCAAATGTGCTGGTAGCCAGTGTCTCCTGAGAATAATCCAAATTAATTAACCAGACATCCTGTATACCCATTGTACTTTCACACAATTCATATAAGAGGAATACACGGAAGCTGATATCACATCTACATGTGCGCTGTCAATGTATGTACTTAACTTCTAGGCGCCACTACATTCTAATTTATGTGGGTTTTCATTTGCTGCTTTACATTGGCTTCCAATGAATGACATGGCTGTGATGTCTTTACTCAAGAGTGCAATTTGCAACTGCTGTTTATAAACAGTTTATTAAATATGTATAGATTGCTATACAGGGACTTTTGTCAAAAGATTTGATTTATAGCCTTAATAGGGAGAATACTTTATTAAAATATTAAACTTTTGTTACATAATGATTAAGTTAATACGGTAACTACATTTGGCCTTCAGTCATCTGTTTAATCATAAGATATAATAATATGTCTACTATGACTACTTTTAATAATAATAATAATAATAATAATAATAATAATAATAATAATAATAATAATAATAATAATAATAATAATAATAATAATTCATTTTTAACAAAACAAATATGGGGGGAAAAACATAGTAAATGTCTTGGCTGTCTAACTGTATTTATCCAGCGTTTTTGGTATGTGGGAGTTTTTCTCAGGCCAACAATTACAGGAACAAGTTCATCTGTAAGGAATTCTGAAAAATACTTCAAGCAAGACAGGAGAAACACTGGGAAATGTTAACTGTGTAAACCACAAAAAGCTATCTAAAAACATGCTGCCATCTTTAACTATGGTCACTGCACTGTAAATTCTTTATAGTTTTCTTTTTTTGTTGTTATTACCTCCAATGGCGTTAGCTTATCGTCCCTGTTACTGATGCAAATTGTTTGGGGTTTGATACCATCACAACCTAGCATGGTCTATTATTTATTTATTTATTTATTTATTTATTTATTTTTAGGAAAAAAGAAGCATCTGGAATAAGTCCAGGCCCATTTTGCATTATTTATCTCGCTACACACTTTCAAATTTCTGAAATGCTCCGGTCCTTATTGGTGTATTCATTTAAATGATGCCCTAGCCCATGTCATAAAGCTGAAGGCATGACGATTCTGATTACAGTTGCTAGTCTTGTCTTCACATAGCTTTTGTCTGAGCCAAGAAGCTATAGTGTCTATAGTTAATATTTTTATGCACACATGAATGTTAAAAGGAAACCAGAAACCAACACAGTCTCTTTATCATCACCTCAAAGAATACTTTAATGCTAAAGATAAGTTTTGTGAGAGAGTACACTTGAAGGGATTTATCTGACTAATATACTTTAAGCCTGAACCCACAACAAATTAGGACACAACTGAAAATGTCAGTCTCAGAAAAGCCACAGGCAATGGGGAAACTGACGCAAAAGAACTGAAGGGAAACCTGAATTAACTAGTCAGCAAAGACACAGATTTTTTTTTGCTCAATCGGGGTGCTTCATGTCACGAGTGACTAATTAGTTGGGGTTGTGCACATTATGTTTTGCTTTTGTATTTATTATATACATTTGGTTTAATTTGTACTTGTTACGTTTCACACTTTATTTTTGTTTTACTCAGAGGGAGGCACATTGTTGCTTATTTTGTATTTTTGTGTTATGTATTTATTTGTTAAGTGTGTGTTATTATGTGTACTACAGCACAGCTATCAGAGGGAGAAATTAGTCCCATTCCCCAATTCCAAATGCAGCCAGGTGTTTTCCATTTGCACCAATTAACTATCATTGATAGTCCATTATAAAAAGGGGAGTGCATTGTTTAGGGGGAATTGAATGGAGGACACAGGAAGTTGGCTATTTTGACAGACAGACCAACTGACCGAACTGGATGGTAAAACAACAAGGATTGACACGACAGCCCAATGGAAGAAAGGAAAGGTCAGAAGCAGAAGTATTTTTCCTTGAATTATACTGTTGAAGCAGTGTTGTACTGCTTCGCTTCAAGGCACCCCCCTCTGTGACTGACGTCCCAGAGGAGCAAACAGGCACCAACCAAGGGATGGACTGCCAGCTCCCTGTACGCACCTGAGACGCCAGGTCCTACCCTACTTAAGCTAAGTACCAGTGGCCGGGTCGGAAGACCAAATTAGAGTAGGGAGGGCCGAGATCGGGGTGTACATGGTGAAAGACCAGGGAGTGTGGAGATCAAGTGCTGTTTGTTGTTCCATTGCAGGATCCTGCAACATGGTGCTGGAGAGGGTGAACTGAGCCTGAAGGGAGCTATGTACAAGCCTTACACTGGGAAAAACCAACAGATTAGGAGGTTCTTGGATCGGTCACCTTCAACTTTACCTGTCTTTGTTGGCGTTTCTAGCAGGACAGTGTTATGCGACTTGGATTAGGTACAGGACCTACAAATTGAGTTTTCTAGGCCTCTGTGAATATAATGGAACTATCGTTTCACCAAACTGCTGCTTATATTTGGGACTGTTGTGGTAATATATTGTTTGGAATGGAATAATTGTAATAGCCCCCCCCCCCCCTCCCCCCCGAAGTCACATGTAGCCTACTAACTTTTAGTGAAGGTTTTAGTGGTTTTGTATGGAAACAACATGCAAGGCAAAGGGTTATAAAGATAATTGTAGAAACTTATACTTACCTGGCATTAACAGTGAGGAAACCCTGACACTTTGCTCATTGTCTGAAAATATTTTCTAACTGGCTGATGTATACTTGCCAACATTTGGAAACTGTTCAGCGGGACGCTTGTCCCCTGGGGAGGGGGGTCATATGCATCATACACATGGGAGGGGTCATATGCAAAAAACACTATCATATAATAGATGTATCCCCCCAACTCAACACCACATGACCATCATGACAGGAAAAATAGACCTAATGAACCGTTCTTACCGTTCTATAAGTTAGCGATCAGCAGATCACAGCGTGTGGTTTTCACTAACATTGGGACTTTCTTCCTATGCATCGGGACGAGGGACATTTGCTAGGAAATCGGGACTGTCCCGATTGGGACTGTTGGCATGTATGCTGATGTGTGCAGATGACCACTTATTTTATGTGGCTGTAAATACAGGTTTTTCTGTACATACATTTATTGAAATGTTGTTACAGCAACACCTACCAAATATGTACATGCAGGATTTAAAGAAGAGAATGGAAAGAAATCCAATGTCCTGTATACAGTTAGAGGAGGAAACAGTTTTGTAAAAAAAACATCCATAACCTGTCCATCCAGTATTTCCATTTAAAAGATGTTGTTTTAATACCTGGTACAGTACTTCCTTGACTGCTGAGACATTCTCTGACAGTGTTTTCATATAAACAATGAAGTGATTGAGGAGCATGTTGAAAGATAAGCATACCAATGTCCACAAACTTATTTATTTTTTTATGTTATGTTTTCTTTTTTTCAAAGTGCATTTAAAAACATTGTTAAATGTACGAATCAAAATGTTAACAGTAAATGTGTACACTGACTATGTTTACAATGACTGTTGGCACCCACAATGGAAGGTTCATCTGGAATTTTGATGTCATCATACTATATTGTTATAGATTTTGTAAATGCGCATTCCAAGCGTGGAACACCTATATGGTGTAGGCCAGGGCCAATTTGGTACGATTAATATAATTAGATTAGTCAAAATGCTTCAAATTCAAAAGGACAAACTGAAGAATCATCATCTTACTGAGACAGTAATACACTTCCTTATCTTCTGTAATCCCGTTGCAAATCTTGTGTTAAGAAATAGTGATCGCACTACATCAAAACAAATAACGCACGGGTCTATGGCTACATTTACAACAAAAATAGAGGTAGTCTGCTATGATTGTTGCGCGATTATTCCTTAACCCTGTCGTATTTTACTTTGACAAGGGTTTATGTCAGAGGTTTGTCTGTGTGACTTTACAAGCAAGTATATTTTTTTGTAATAACCTTCTTTTCTATACCCCACAGGTTGTTTGGCTCTCAGATTGACCACCGAACCACCCCAGGAGCGCACAGGAACCACACAGGTAAGTAAAATGGTTGTTCTTTATTATGTCAAAAAAAGTCAACAGAACAGTTTATGCCCCCTAAAATAACAACAGTTTTCCCAGGGATACTATAATTTAATTTCCACACGGTAAGTAAAAAGTATAGTTCAATCCCACCAGAGGATTTAAAAATGTCCCACACTGGTTAGGAAGTAGATTAATTATGCCCACAATATCATAGTGTCACCTGACCTTCAATGGCCGCAAAGTGCCTTGTTCTTCAAAGGACAAAAGGCAATCTTCTCCAAAGTGGTCTTCACCATAATACAGGAACTTTGATTCGTCCACGAAAATCCAACTGGCTCCTTGCCAATACTTTGCATTCAGATCCCACACCCGCCTCCAGGGGGTGCTTCCTCCCTCCCTCTGTGATGTCGATCCTGGAGAAACAGTGAAAACAATGCGTCCTTAATACTCACTCTCCCCTCCCCGTCTCACTCTCGGAGCAGGGCTATTTCACACAGCCCACATTTGGCCCTTCCCTACAAGAGCATTAGTCTTCTGACTCGGCTACTGATAGTTAACTCTAGTAGGTGAGAGCCTCGCTTATCGGGGTGTTTGCAGCTGATACAGCAGTCCATTTCTCCAATCCTTCCAGAACAGAGGTAAAGAAAAGGCAAACTCTGGATACAGTCACACAATGTGTCATCACTAGTAATACTATAAAGATATCTTCCAGTCCAACAGTATACTTACTCCATTCACAGTCCCTATGTACTGGAGTCGTGTAACAGTTAACAGTAACTAGAACACTAGCATCCATCAGACGGGACGCTTAAGTAAACAACACAAGTTATACTCACAGACCGTTGTGAAACAGTATTTTCATAGTCTTGACAATGTAAAGAGGACTTGGCTTTCTTTTCTGTAGAGTCTTCGCTGCATTTAGTTGTGCCGTTTTGTTTCCTTCTACTTCTCTTAAATGTGTTTGTTGCTTCGGCTCCAGTGCTGCTTCTCTTCCTTCTGCAGCCAAAATGTCCTGCCCCATCATATGTTCTCGCTCTTCCTTTTCATTTAGTTCCAGTTATATAGGGGAACTAATCAAGTGGCGTTAATGACTTGCACCTGACTAAAATTAAGGTCCCAATCACTTGTGACCGTACCCATGGTAAAATAATTAAAAAGATAAAACACATACATAAACTCCTTATTGGGGCCTCCCTTTGGGTATACAAATAAATAAAACACACAGTGTAAACAATATAATAATTAGTGCAACTAAAACAGTGTACAATAAAACTACCAGTGAATAAACAATTAAAACTCTCTACCTCTATAAACCAGCACATAGGGCCTCATTCACTAAACAGTGGTAATGTGTTTTGCATGCAGTAAGTCCCATTACTGCATGCTTTGTACACCTGCTGTATTCACTAACCAGTGGCAAGTAACCTAGCGCGTGGAAAAAGTACCGTGTTCGAATCATTTAGATATGCAAACCATATTCACTTAAGGACGCTAGCTTTAGTAGGTGCCTCAGTGTGTGTTAAAAGTACCGCTTATTGAAACCATGCAGTGTCACAGAACCAGCAGAACAGCTGCACAGAAGAGCGAGAAGAGTCAGGGAGAGAGTATTTCAGACCAGACAGACGTCACTTGGGTTCAAACCAGTTTTGTGTGAGGAAGAGGTAATAACTAGATACAGATTGAGCACAGATCAAATTTATGATATCATGAATTTCACAGAAATCGTGTATTTGACTGCCTACCGTGAAAAATATGCATTTAATTTTTCTTACAGTATTTTAAATTTCTCTTCACCTCCCATGTTCATTTACTGCTTTTATCAAGTAGAAGCAGCGCTACAGTAGCTGTACACGATCTGGCGTCAATGCCGTGCATTTGGTTACTACAGCAACAGGGTCAAACAAAATACCAGCTTCATGATTGGTGAATTCCTCATACTGTACAATGACGTAACATGCGAGTCAGAGGCGGGAAGTTTAAAATGATTGTTTAAATTCTGTTTTGCTCAACTTGTAATGTGTCTTTGGATCATCTAGAAAAGGTACTATTGACAAGCATCTTGACAGTGCAAACTTGAAGTTCAGGCTAAACAATTACCGAACAAGCAGGTTACAATCACAGGATTGTTTAAAAAGAGCACAGAAAGTGGAGAAACACGTAATGTCAACACATTTGAATTAGTGGAAGCCTTTAGTGTAGCGAAGATACCGATACAACGGCTGGTCAATGGAATATTCCAAATTTTTCTTTAATGGAAAAAATCCCGAATTGTGGAGCCGTGCCGAACAGTAACACTCAGACGAGAGTATAAATGTTTCAATTTGCAAATCCCTGCAAAACAAATTCAGAGACAAGACCAAAACTGTAGTATTTTCTGGGATACTGCCGACATCTTGCAAGGACCATATGGACAGCTGGAAATACAAAATCAAAATGCATGGCTGAAATTGTGGTGCACACAGGAAGGTTTCATATTTCTTGAACACTGGAGCACATTCTACAACAAGGACTATCTATACAGGTGGGACGGACTGCACTTAAACAAAAAGGGAACCAATCTACTCGGAGACAGGATCTTTGAGGAGGTCCAAAAGCATTTAAACTAGAAAGGGGGGAGAAAACAAAAAACAGAAGGGAGACCACATCAAAACAAAAGCAACAACTCAGGTAAGACAGCTATTAAATGTATTTATCTTAATGCTAGGATTCTCAGAAACAAAATGTTAGAACTTGAAGCTACTGCACTAACAAGTAACTACGATGTGATAAGTGTTACAGAAACTTGGTTGTCTGAGAGTTATGGAGATGAATATAATATTAGTGGGTACACACTGTATAGGAAAGACAGGCAGGACAGAAGAGGTGGAGGGGTAGTGCTATACATAAGAAATAGTCTTGAAGCCCAGGTGTTAAATCAGGACAAAGTAAACAACGCTGAATCAATATGGGTCAGAATAATGGACAAAAATTCAAAGGGCATAATAATAGGAGCATGCTATAGACCGCCAAATTCAGACGCTGAGCAAAATAATCTGTTGTACAATGACATTAGAAATGCGTGTAGAAAAGGAGACGCCATACTAATGGGGGATTTCAACTTCCCCCATATAAAATGGGAAAACCCGGTGGGGAGCACGACGGACGAAATTGAAATGGTGGAAATGACAAATGACTGCTTCCTAACGCAATTTGTCAAGGCACCGACTAGAGGGGAGGCATGCCTTGATTTAGTCTTTTCAAATAATGTAGACAGAATAACTAAAACAGAGGTCAGAGAGCCATTGGCAAACTCAGACCACAACATGGTCTCATTTGAAGTGATTTTTAAAACCCAAAAATTAATGACTAAAGCTAAGGTTTACAATTTTAGAAAAGCAAACTATGAAGGTATGAAACAGAGAGTAACAGAAATAGATTGGAGTAAAATAGAGAAAACATCCACAGAAAAAGGATGGCTGTTTTTTTTTAAAAAAATGTAGTACTAGAGGCGCAAAACAATTACATCCCAAAGGTAGACAAATCTAAATCTAAAACAAAATGGCCAAAATGGTTTAATAGATCAATTAAAAAAAAAAAAATCATCGAAAAAAGGCACTTTACAGAACGTTCAAAAGGGACCAAAAACAAAGTACACAGAAAGAGTACTTGGAACTGCAAACACAAGTCAAAAAGGAAGTTAGAGAGGCCAAGAGAGAGATAGAAATCAATATTGCTAAGGGGGCTAAAACCAATTCCAAAATGTTTTTCCAATATTATAACAGCAAGAGAACATTCAAAGAGGAGGTTAAAGAGGAGGTCTGAGAGACACAAATGGCAAAATCATAGACGAAGAAAAAAAATAGCAAATATATTAAATGATTACTTTTCACAGGTTTTTACAAAGGAGGACACGAACAACATGCCCCACATGTCGACCTGTTCCTATCCAGTTTTAAATAAGTTTAGCATAACAGAGGCAGATGTGTTAAAGGGACTAGGAGCTCTTAAAATAAACAAATCCCCTGGGTCGGATGAGATCCTCCCAATAGCACTCAAAGAAATGAAAGAAGTTATTTACAAACCGCTAACCAAGATCATGCAACAGTCTCTTGACACAGGGGTTGTACCGGCAGACTGAAAAACTGCAAACGTAATACCGATCCACAAAAAGGGAGACAAAACCGAACCAGGTAACTACAGACAATAAACCTGACTTCTATTAAATGTAAACTTATGGAAACTATAATAAGATCCAAAATGGAAAATTACCTATATGGTAATAATATCCTGGGAGACAGTCAGCATGGTTTTAGGAAAGGGAGATTGTGTCTAACTAATCTGGTTGATTTTTTTGAGGATGCAACATCGACAATGGATAATTTCAAAGCATACGACATGGTTTATTTAGATTTCCAGAAAGCTTTTGACAAAGTCCTGCATAAAAGATTAATTCTCAAACTGAACGCAGTAGGGATCCAAGGAAATGCATGCACATGGATTATTGGTTAACATGTAGAAAACGGAAAGTACTGATTAGAGGAGAAACCTCAAAATAGAGCGAGGTAACCAGTGGAGTACCACAGGGATCAGTATTAGGTCCTCTGCTATTCCTAATCTACATTAATGATTTAGATTCTGGTATAGTAAGCAAACTTGTTAAATCTGCAGACACAAAAATAGGAGGAGTGGCAAACACTGTTGCAGCAGCAAACTTTGCATTAGTAAGACCTCACCTAGAATATTGTGTTCAGTTCTGGTCACCTCGTTACAAAAAGGATATTGCTGCTCTAGAAAGAGTGCAAACAAGAGCAATCAGAATTATCCCAGGTTTAAAAGGCATGTCATATACAGACAGGCTAAAATAATTGAATCTATTCAGTCTTGAACAAAGAAGACTACACAGTGATGTGATTCAAGCATTCAAAATCCTAAAAGGTATAGACAATGTCGACCCAGGGGACTTTTTTGACCTGAAAAAAGAAACAAGGATCAGAGGTCACAAATGGAGATTACATAATTGGGCATTCAGAACAGAAAATAGGAGGCACTTTTTTACACAGAGGATTGTGAGGGTCTGGAACCAACTCGCCAGTAATGTTGGTGAAGCTGACACCCTGGGATCCTTCAAGAAGCTGCTTGATGAGATTCTGGGATAAATAAGCCACAAACAACCAAATGAGCAAGATGGGTGAATGGCCTCCTCTCGTTTGTAAACTTTCTTATGTTCTTATGTTCTTATGTTCCATTAACAATTACTTTCTCCGCTTTGACTGTCTCGTAGGACGCTGTGATTTGGGACAAGACTTCCGCCCTCCTACAGAGTGCATTTATTTTGTCCATAAATGTTTCATTGAAGTTAGTGTTCTCGCTGATTCAGCACCAAAATACTTTTAATAATTCCCCACCACTTCTTCTGCTAATACATTTAGCTCCTGGTATGTAGATTCCTCAATCTGTCCTGCTTGGTCGCTGTCATTGTGACAAACTCAGAACCATACTTTCTTTCAAGCGCCCGTAATATATATATATATATATATATATATATATATATATATATATATATATATACTATACTATACTACAATGTGTGTAAATCTCATGCATAATGCCTTGTGCTGAATTCCGCTCGTTGTGACAACTTGCAAATGAATCATTTAGCTCACTTTACTTGTGCATATAATTAGCTTAGTGAATAGAGCTACCACTGGTTCATTTTTATGCACGGTGTGGCTTCCCTGCCACGCAGTAATTCTGCTCATTTACCACCGTTTAGTGAATGAGGCCCATAGTATTATTCGTCACACTTTTTTGTTCCTACGTGGTGCCGGTTAGACAATTTTCTCTAGATGCTACAAATTCTGTAGTAAGTTTTACAAATGCAATTTTTTTTGCTCCGAGACCTATTGATTTTTCTTTGATCTATTGATTTTAGATCCCTGTGACAAACCTTATCCATGATATAAAAATAAAAAATAAGCTGTGACAAGTTCGCCTAAACATCCATCCACTCAAATATTTTGTTTTCACATAACAAATTTAAACCGAATTTTTGCAAAAGATGAGTAATTTTAACAGGAATATCTATATTTTATCATATCTATATACATTTTCTAACAAGTTAATGTTTAAATATTTTCCCAACCCAAAAATAAAGGTTTTTTCTTCATAAATTAAAAATAGAGTATACAAATATTCATTTTAAATAAAGTGACTTGTACAATACTTTGTTATGAATTAATTTGAATTCCAAAAATATTTGTTTCATTGTGTGCAAGTGAGTGTTAAGCATTGAAAGAGTTAACAATACATAATAAGATTGTGTCTTAGATAACAACAAAATAAGCTTTTTAACAGTCACTGGGGGAGGGGAAGCAGTCATATATTACTCACTTCCTAGTTCATTTTTGTAAATACATGGGCTATAGATATCTTCTACTAAAATTCCATCATTTCCCTAATGTGTCTAACATGATTATTTACCTAATATGGCTTGTCAGATTTGCCGGTGGAGACAAAGCTCAAAGCAACAATGTCTATGACATAGCATGAGCTGGAATGCAAATAGGGCTTTATCTAAACATAAATGAGCACAATAACATTAAGAAACTATCTGGGTATTAGAGTTGCCTGACATTCCACCTTGTTGTTTTAAGTATAGTCTGGGCTTTCTATTTTCTATTTATATATATTCACTGTATATTATACTATATATATATATATATATATATATATATATATATATATATATATATATATATATATATATATATATGCTGTAAGTATATATACTTTGTGCATGTATGTGTGGGTTTTATTTTCAGATTTTTATTGCATGATAGTAGCTGTTATTTACTTCATGCTAATATTACACTTGGCTTTTGCCAAGATAAAATGAGATATTAGTGGTGGGAACCAACCAAGACAGCACACAGTAGTGTCACTGTAATATATGAGCCTTCAGCGCTTTTCCTCCAGGTAATGTGGATTTCCTATTGGCCTGGTGTTGGTGAGTGAAGTGTACTGCTTATTCCAGGGATCAGCTAACATGTCCTAGCACTTTAGCATGGCAGCCTTCTGGAGTGGGCTAGGTGGGGCACTTCGCAGCAGCCATCAGGTGGCACCTCCTGTCTTCGAATTTCGGAGACTAGCTCACAATGCCTCAGGAAGGCTCAACAGTGATGCTGGTATCCCAGCACCACTTCCATCCATCCCCCTCCCAACTCAGTCCAGTTTACTTACCTTAGCCATCCATTCCTTTTCATTGATGGTAACTTCCTCCATTACTTGCCTTAGAATCCCCAACAACCCACCTCTACACCCCTGCTGATCCACCTTGGCGGCGAAACATACCAGAGTTTCTTCTTTTCATATGGCTCATCCATGGAATCCTCCCATGGCACTGTTAGCTCCACCAGGAGAACAATATGTGCTGAGGCCTTCTGACTTTCTTCAGCTCTCCTCCACTGCTTCCTCAGTTGACTCCTTTCTCTAACCAGGCATTCAATCTCCAGCTGCCGTCTTTCCTGCAATTGTAATTGCTTTCTACCTTCCACTCCAAACCTCACTCCCATATGAATAGGTGGTATCCCCAAACTTATCCAGCTTCCTTTCTACTGTTCCACTTCAACACAAAAAAGCAGAGGTCTGTCTCAACAGTGTGCCAGTCCTTTTTCTCAGAGGCTCTTGGCCACTTAACCCTTGGCTTGCTCCCATTAAGGTTCCTTTCTCGCCCAGGCTGGTTATTTTGACTAGGCTCACCCCTAGCTGTACTCCCATTGGAACTACTCTTGTATATAACAGAGGTGCTGATATCCTGTATCTCATCTGACTTGACCATCTTTGTAAGAAGTTATTATTATTATTATTAGTAGTAGTAGTAGTAGTAGTAGTAGTAGTAGTCGTAGTCGCAGTGGTATTAATACTAGAAGTCATAGATAGTAGTTATCTTTTTTTATATTCAGTCTTATACTTACCTATAAAAATGTTCCTATCAAAACCGGACTACAGTGAAGATCTGTTGCCAATTGTTAGCTTTATTAGGGATGACCTATTGTGCGTCTCACTACCTTGCCAAAAAATTATGTCAGCACAAGTACAAGTGAAGTTTTGATGGAATAGTGATATATATTGTATGTGTTATTTGTTTATGTAAATTTAAAATATGAGTTACAGTGACAGTTAGTAAATGAGAAATATTTATTAACTGAAAAATATCTGCTTAGCCTGGGGGTAATGAGAAAAAAGAGAATGCTTCACTGTGAAGAAGAGCTCTATCATGCAGGCAGGCCACATCATTCATTTCAGTAAACATGGTAAATTATATAAGCTGAGTAAATACAAGGATACTTTAATGCTTTGCTCTTAGGATTCTCAAAAAACATAAGAGAGCTACTCTTTAAAATGTATAGCATAATTAATAGCGTGTGAAGTCAAAGCTTTGACCAAGTCTTCTCAGTCTTCAGTGTTTATCTGAAGCAGTCAGGTAAGGCTGTTTCCAGTTTTTGGACGTCCCACCTGGAAAGAGCTGGACCATGCAGCAAGATGCTGTGAACACCAACATAGTGAGAAATCAAGCAAACCATCCTACCACCTGAATTCCCACTTCTGCTGTTTGATTATAGCCTACTATTAATAGATGATCACAGTCTTATACCTAGACTGCAGAAAATTATTATTATTATTATTATTATTATTATCGTACAGAATTCCAGATTGTTTTATAACGTCAACTGTTTTACGTTATTCTCCTATCAATATTTCAAATAGAGGAGCACTTATCTGTCTTTAAGAATGATATTTTCTGAAGAAGAAACCAAACATTACATGCTCTACCTATCAAAGCATGCATCCTGGAATGCCGGTAGGTCTGAAGGAAAGGAGTGCATGGAAACCTGAACTGTCTTCAGGCAATGCTCAAGTAATTTTACATTTCTTCAGTCAAACGCTTCCCACACCTGTCTTCAGCCTCTCCCCAACATCACTCATCCTTATGTCTTGAGTTTTGAGTAATCTTGTGCTCTGGGTGAACTTATGAACTTTTTACACTACATTTTTTTTATATATATATATATACTTTTATGGCCTGCACATTAGATGTAAGCTACATTTTCCTAGTGTTATCGTGTATTTAATTTAGTTTTTCTTACATGCCGGTTTTGCTTAAATTGGACATAAAATATTTAAAGTAAAGCTTCCATTACAGGCCCTAAAAGCATTTTTTTCTCATTCTTGTTTGAAAATTAATCATCTTACACATGATAAGCAAAAATTTCAAATAAGTAGGTGGCAGGTCCACATATAATATATTGTTCAGCACTTTTTCAGATATTTCTGTAAACTGGATAAGAGCTCCCAATATCCTCAGTTATACACTGTAGAGACCAGCGTGCCCGGAGGTAACAAGATAAAGAGATTAAAATCGTTTATCTCTTTTTGCTGTTACTAGAGATTTGTGTTCAAATTTATGATGACATTATTATGAAGTTGATTGTGCTCATGTGTACTGTGCCCTGCTAACAACCAATCTGTAACAAAGAAAAACACAAATAGGATCCATTTAGGTATTCATATGGGTCCTTTATGCTCGTTTCTCATTTTTGTAACAGTAAGGTGTGTTCAGAGCAAACAACTACCCTGTCACTAGAGTAAACACTTTTTATTGAATTTGATAGTGTTCAATTTTATCTTGTTTCATAAATTACAAACCCTCATTTAACTACAGTATATGGATTCACCACAGTAATTCTATTTGTGTTCAAACACATTTAGCATTTTCAAACGGAATAAATAGTTATGCAGTCGTTACATGCAGCAGGTACATTCAGATGGGTTGTGTCTAAATTCTGGGAATGTCTTTTTTGTTTACAGCACGAGAGAGTGATGTCCTGACACATCTCACTGCAATGCACTGTACTGTTCCCTGTACTCTGACTGATCACAACATTATTTCCGGTCACCTGTTAAGCAAGTAACAATCAATGTTTTTTTTTCCAAGAATGCAAACTTTTCCATTCCCATAACCAGTAAGAGTAAGTCAGATAATCATGAATACACTAGTACCCTGTCCTCCATATTTTGACTAATGCCTTTAGTCACTGTTGTCGTTATTAGCATTTTAAGATTGGTCCCTAACCAGTATAATGATGTGTACAGTTTTCCACTGTTTCCTATATTTGGGTGTGTCCTTACCCAACCATATATTCAAATACAGTGCAATAGCATGGCCCACTGCCAGTTCAAAGCATCAACATCAACACTATCATTAAAAGGTATATTAAGGCTTTTGGGTAAGTTGGATCAGTCTGCTAAATATAGAAATTGCCATAGTGTAGCCCCCCAATAATACAGGGTGACGTACTGAAAATACACAGGGCCCTTTAAAGGAGCAGAGTGGATTTTAACCAGGAGCAGTGCTCTTTTAAACTCCTGTTGGCTTAATTAAAGTGTTGTTTTTTTGTGCGATAATAGTTTATTGTTAAGCATTATCATGAATCAGCCTCCTTCACCGTTTACATGAGGCACTCAAACTAAGACTGGAGAAGGAGAGAAGCATAGTTCAGCCATGATTTATCACCCCAGTCTGTCAACAGGCCAAGCATAGGCTCGGTATACCTGCCTTCCTGCTTCTAGACCCCTTCATGAGCCAAGAAAGGGTCACCAAGAGGTAACAGTCCTTCAAAGAACATACCTCTTGCTAAAAGGCATTTCAGTCACTGCAATAACAAAAGCCAAAAGCTTCCAATTCAATATACAGCAGGTCAAAGAAAAATAAATATTCACTGTGTATGCTGTACTGTGTGTGCAGCATTTCTGACTATAGGTAAATGTGGCTTATTGGTACTTGAAGCCTGGCATACCATAATAATAAGGTCATATGACAGGGACTTCAGGCATTTTTAGAAGTGCTTCTCTCTTTCCTTTTCCTTTGTCAGTAAAAAACATCGAATGAAGAAAAAAGCTTGCAGATTTACACATGGCTTTTCCAGAAATTACAAAAAATGGCTGGCTGAAAACTTAAGGTGTTATAACGGTAATTCATTTCTCTCAAGCTTCTTGACTCCATAATATCTCCTTCTTGGAACCTGCACAGCAATTTGTTTAGTTAAAAGAAATTACAGTAACATGAAAATACATGACAAGGACTAAGAGATCAATCTTCCTCTGCCATGTCAGCAGTGTACTGAGTAAAGCTCAATTAACTATTGATATGTGAATGATTTAGGTCATACTTTATACTTTAAACTACAGCATTAAAAAAAAACGATTAACAGTGCATGTAAATTGCATAAATTAAAAGAAATTGTTGACTGCAAGGTTGTAGAATCAAAGGGTGTGCTGATTATTTACTTACATTACTGAGTCATGTGTCCTGTTTGAAAGTGAAACTGGTAAAAAAAATACACCATTCATTGTTAATGCTCCCTTGATACATTATGTAAGGGGGAAAAAAAAAATCAAAGATGTGTCCATTATACTTTTAAATTCATATTTACCTTAAAACAGAATGAACATTAGTGCTGGATCATTTTTTAAATACTTAGCCCATAGCTTTTTACTACTCTGACAAATGTAAATATGAAACTGCTGGAGCATCAGATTATTGTAAGTCGATGTAAGCCACAATGTGGTTAATGTTGGTTCTCTCACATATACTAAGTTCCTGTTTTTTTCCCGTCTTAGCTTTCATCAAGAATAAGGTCAGCCATAATATAAATATCATATACATAAAAAATATCTAATTGTAAGGCACTGTACTGTTCACTGTACTCTGACGGATCACAACATTAGATTGCAAGATTGAAAAGTTGCAGTATAATTAACCTCTCTGGAGTTTGGAATTGTCAGGAAAGCAGCTGATTGATTCACAGCATTTCTGTTCTTTCATAGAAGATCGGGTCTTAATAGGATGAGACCAGCAAAACAGGGATGCCAGATTGATGCATTACATTACAGTTGAATCCTGAACATCTGTTGCATTGTGTATGTTTTTACAACTTGCATACTTGTTTCCAAGTTCCTTTGATGTGTGATTCCTTGCTGAATATGTCACTTATTTGGATATAATTTTAAGACATAAAAAAAGCTTTCCTATATTGTTAAAATATTTTACCTCAGCATGTTTTTTAACTTTACTGTTTCAAAATACATTTATATAATGGAGTGAGGCAATGGTGATAGAATATTTTAAAATTTCTTTATGGATGTTAAGATACTGTGAAACAAAACATAGCCAGTTATAGTGTCATTTGAAATACGCAAATCAGGCTTCAACATGAGCAATGTGGCTATACTTTATTTTTGATGTTTAGCCCTTCCTCAATGTTTCAACACAGATTCTCCATAGGATCGCCAATATGCTGTTTGTTGAGTCAGATTGCTGATATAGACTTCTGCACATTCTTCATATTCAAAGCCTGTACAAATTCTGTGTCTATAATTTGCATGCAGGAGCGTTTGTCTTCCGTGAAACTAGAATCTTTCTTTCCAATGTTTGATACTGTAAGATTCTCTGGGAATTATTTTATAAATAGATTTCTATAAAAATACACCCCCCACACACCTCTCAAAAATAAAGTATGATGCTTCATACCCAAACTGCAGCATAATTCAGTGTTTTCAAGTTTCAAAAGTAAAAGCTATTCAAAACTTCTGCAGACTTCAGGATTTGAGGCCTAGAGTGCTAATATTTATTTTTGTGTTTCCTGTACCAAGAGAAATGTTGTGGTGACCTGAGAATCTATACTGTTAAGGCAGTAAAACTATGTAACGAACATCAAACAACAAAAAGGTTCTTTCGAGCAAACCAGCTTCAGGTCAACAGAGTTAAACTAGTTTATTTTCAAAGAAAGAAAAAAAATATTACGAAACAAAAACAAACAAAAAAAAGCAATCTTTTTACACTAGCAATTCATAAGTTTATACAACCATTCAGTCTGCATTACAAGAAGAAATAGTTCTACATCTTTGTTTCTTTCATATTTTTGGTAAATCTGATTTATACATACAAATAACAAATACAGGAACTTGTTCACAATGCATATAGGCCAGGAAAATGTCTTTCAGAGAATCCTTGTTGGCAATATCTGTGTGTTAACACTGATTGCCTGGAACTGATAGTATTTCCTATGTGGAGGCCTGCAGTCTGGATGATTGATCTGTCTACAAATTTAATGCATCAAACAACTTCCGCCAGTGAATGAGCAGAACTGGCAGTTTTTGTCCATTACTGTTTTGAGCAGGGAGGTGAAGGTAGCCTTATATTTGTCCTTTTTTGCTCTCACTGTTCCTTTTCTCCACTAGTCACTCGTACCCCTCCTTTTAGCTGGCCAGAGGCCTTTAAAAAGTCTTCATTAAATGTACTATATTTCATACAATTTGTACAAATATATTCAAAGTTAATTTCCCTTTTTCACAGTACAGGAGGCCATGTTAGACAGGGTGTGAAGTCAGCAAAAGATTAAAAAATGGCTTTTACACAAATGGAATCCAGGTCCAGTGGTTGAGAATACATATACACCACAGTGAGCTCCATAAACAGTGACAACTGTTTCTGAGGAATGGAAGCCTTCAGAGGTCAGTATATTTTGAGTCTTGGGATTTTGTGTTTGAAAAATATACATACAAAGAAGGCTTTACTTTTTTTTGTTTTTTGTTTTGTTGTTGTTTTTTTTTCAATCAGTCTAACCCATGGCTGAGACCATACTGGAGGGATGATGAGGCGCGAATGACAAGCTTGATGTTGGGTGCATTGGCGTTGGTGTCGTCAACATGTGACTGGAGTGAGTGAAAGGAGGAATGTGACCAATGGAGGACATGTGTCTAGAGAGAGCAGCAGGGCTGAACGAGCTCTTGTCCATAAAACCCTTGGAGTAGTCATCCATACTGTCATGGGACTTTTTGCTCTTCTTTGATTTGCTGGACATCTTTCGGTTTCTGGTTTGGATGCCTTCTTTTTTCATGGTCAGTGGTCTATTGATCTGAAATAGAAAAAAGACATGTGCTATTAGTAGTAGTAGGTTTTGTATTAATTATGTACTTATTTATTCATGTATTTATCTCCTCACCCCAGAACATGCTTCAGTTTAGCATGTTAATCCAGTAACATTCTCAATATATTAGAACATAAACAGTAAACAAGGCCTGTTGTAGCTCACATAAAAACTAGTTTAGAAACTGCTGCACCTGAGCCACATGAAGAGCAAAACATAATAGTTGTTCCTAAGCGTACTAAACCATGTTATTACAAGCCATGTTTAAGTTACTTTCTCAGTCATTTTAATAAGGAATAATAACAATTTGTTACGAGGACCAAGAGCCAGTTTACAATTTCACACAGTCCACACTGATGTGTAATAGAGGTCTATTATAGAAGAAATCTAACTGCTGTATTGTGAAGAACCCCTATCATTTATGTCAGGAGACATCCAAACCAAGCTGGATTCAGATGCAGCTCCCTCATGTTGGGCTAATTATTGTAGTCGTTGCCAAAAGAGGCCTCAATGGCACAGGCACAGGATAAGGCAGCCAAAATGAGAGGAGTATGTCTTACAGAGCTATGGGCGAGGAAGCATGGAACAAACCTTTCCGATACCTTTAGAGGATCTGTTAAGTATGGGCTGCAGAGGATCATGGCTGTCATACTAAAGAAGACCAACCCACTGCTGGAAAAAATCCATTACAGCAATGCCTGCCCCAACAAAGCAGCCTATTTTGCAGCCATGGACATTGTTTATGGAAAGGTACATGCTATTAAATGCTCAAAGAAAACATGGATGCAAATTAACCCAAAATGAAAGGAGCTTGTGCAAAATATATATATATTTTAAAGAGAATCCAGTACCTTTCTTCGCTTTATTTCATAGCTATCCAATATTGTACACATGCATTGTGTTCTCATTGGTGGTACTAACAATTTAAAAAATGAACCTGTCTGGCAGGCTTAGAATGGAATGTGGTTTCATAATCTAGATACACAGGAGAAGGCCTATTTGGAACTGTAGATCACATTCAAATTGCTCCAAAGGTTTGGTTATTAAGGTTTCAATATGTGCTTTATTGATATACAGGGCAGCAGTGTGGAGTACTGGTTAGGGCTCTGGACTCCTGACCGGAGGGTTGTGGGTTCAATCCCAGGTGGGGCACACTGCTACTGTACCCTTGAGCAAGCTACTTTACCTAGATTGCTCCAGTAAAAACCCACCTGTATAAATGGGTAATTGTGTGTAAAAATAATGTATAAAAAAATAATATAATTGTATATAAAAATAATGTAATATCTTGTAACAATTGTAAGTCGCCCTGGATAAGGGCGTCTGCTAAGAAACAAACAATAATAATAATATCAAAAAGTAACTTTTTACTTGGAGAGCTGCAGAATCTATCCCTGGAACCTTTACACATACTATGGAAAATATTTAAAATAACCAATTTTTTGCCATCAGCCACTGCATGTAGATAAAATGTTTAAAAGTGCTTACATATTTTTTACTGATATAATCCCTCACAGCGTATACATTCAAACACTAGGTCATGAGACAAAACCAACAAAAGATAATAATTTGAAGTGAACATTTGCGTGGCTGTCCCTATTCTAGAACAAAACAATTCCATATGAAAAACCAGCCTCGAAAAACTTCCAAATGCAAAACTAGTGGTGCTGATAGACAACCCATTTTATCATTTAAATATCTTTGTTTTCAAAAGAGGCAACAGACCAGTATGCCATATTATATATATATATATATATATATGAAATATATTAGTGCAGTACCTATTTGGGAAACAATGTCAACACATTCATATTTAGTGGTTAGTTAAGTTAGTAAATGTCTTACTATAGTAATGTAAAGGTAGCTGAATCTCTTACATTGTGCAATTTGAAGTAAAGCCCACAGGCATTACAGACTGGATCTCCATTAGCATTTCTCCGCCACAGTGTAGTGGTGCTGGTCTGACAGTTTGCACAAGACGTCCCTGCCCTTCTGGCTGCAGACTGCAAAAATCAACAAAAAACAACGTCAAAGTATGCTTTAAAAATGAAGAACAATATAAATATATACATATATTGTTGTTTCAATATAACGATAACATTTACAATGACTATACAGATATGTCTATATAAAACAATAGTTATTATTTATGCAATATTACAATATCGTAAATAATGTAGAAAATAATGTTAAGTAAATGAAACAATAATGATGCTGGAATGCTTCTGGCGTCATGTGTACCTGCGATCAGAAATGTGAAGGTGTAAAAAAAAAAAAAAAGACATCAAAGGAAAAGCTGTCTAGAACATGTACTCCATTTAGAACTTTATGAATTGTACTGCGACTAAAATATAGCCACTTGAATTAAGGCGTTTGTATTTTAAATAATATCAGATATCAGTTTAGAAACCATATTAAAAATGTGTGTGTGTGTATATATATTATAACTGGTTTATGTACACTTGTTTTTCTTCTGAGTGTAAGACCATTCTTTGTGGACGTGCTATAATCAATAGTCATTTAGGTCTATGCTTAAACCATAAAAATACAGACACTACAAAACAAACAAAAAACAAGACAAAACTGCATTGCAATACATATTCAGGGATGTGCATAGATAAGTAAGCTACTAAACTGTTAATTTAAAAACATAACAAAGCATTGCATGGAGGCATTGCAAATTGAGTCACATTGCACCAGAAAAAATTAAAAAATTTAAAACAAATAAAACGCTCACAAATTGGGTCAGTATTACAGCGACGCAACGACACTGATCCGTGACAATAGAAGACGATTAAAAAAAAAACACACACATTACTATTAAAAAATCTTGCTGTTTGAAAACAAAAATTACTAAGAGTGAAATTCCACTAGCGGTATGTTTTACATTGTGTAAAGCTTCTGCTCAATGGGGGGTGACTTTTCTTCTTCATCCATTTACAAAATAATTTAATGGTGATTATATTCGTTTTCTCAAAGAACGCCCTCCAGTTCAGACTCTGCTCTCGTTGCATCTTGTTCTGATTTGTTTAATCATCTTAATGTTTGGGCTAGGGAAGCCGGGATGTTGTTAAAAGGAGTTATCTTTGCGGCTCAGATATCCGGCAGCTTTTTCCTAGGAAGTCAGTTTTTCCCATTTGAGAAAAATGGAAGAAAGGGAATGCATGCTGCCAAAATAGCAGCCCTGCGAACCTTTCCCTGCCTAGAAAGATTTTCCTTTTTAACGAGGCTATGAAAGATGTGAATTTCATTATGGCTCACCCATTAATCTCATCTTTTTAAGGAATTTGACTATCGCGGTGTAATTTGTGCATCATGAAAACAAAACAGATTTTGCACTTGATTTACAATATATATGTATAATAGTCAAAACAAAACCCTTACTTCAGTTTAAAATTAATATAAGTAATGAACTACGAAGTAATGTAGTACGGCTGCTACTACTACTACTACTACTACTAATAATAATAATAATAACAATAATAATAATAATAATAAATTTATGGAAGTTACTCAATTTTCAATCATTTTGTGCTTCATCGTTGTATTGAGAATGGTATTAGACCAGACTGGCTCTTAGAAATAGAAATGTTGTCATTAATACTATTCACAGCTTCCAGTAGCATTTTTCTATACCGCATTGAGGATGGACTGCATTGGCAATACACTTCCAAATATATCAGAAAGAAAACAAAACAACAACCACAGCTGGAGTGAAATAATAATAATAATAATAATAATAATAATAATAATAATAATAATAATAATAATAATAGATGGAGTTTGCTTTCTGGAATGGCTTGTAGATTTAAAAATAAATGTGAAAGAGTGTATTACATTATCAACATATATATTTAAAACAACTGCAGAACTATAGCTAGAAGAAACAAGACCTTTAGTTGTCGTGCCAATTTCCTGCAGACACTTCTCCCTGGGTAGAGAAAGAGAAAGAAATTGTGTTTGATCAATATTGTCTAAACATACCAGCCTTCTCTTGGGTTTGATGAGGGGTCGGTTCTGCCCGTTCATTTTGTGATAGAGACCGCAGGCGTTACACAAATAGTGACCAGTGCCATCTCTCCTCCACAGAGGGGTTGATGTTGCTCCACAGTTTACACACTCTCTACCTTCTGAAATCAAAGATAATATACACATATATATATATATATAGAAAGAGAGAGAGACAGCATATGTGTCTGGCAAAAGACAATCTATAGGACTTATATGGTAGTATTTTGCTTTTATATTAATGCCAATAAAAGGAATACACACCATTTCTGTTAAATTCCTTACTCAATTTACAATAATATAGGAACAAGTTAAGACATATTAAATAGGTTATTTTGTAAACTGTTACTATGTGCTTAAGAAATTCAATTTAAACAAGCACTTAATTCTGACTCCTAGTAGACTCTCCAAGCCTTTATTAGTTACAATGTAGCTTTGCAATATGAATATTTGCCAGACATGGCCTATGAAATAAAATGGGCATCATTGCAATGGGAGATTATGGACAACTTCGTACAGATTCTTAGAAATTGTCATGCACATAAGCTACAGATTTGAAAATATCTTCATAATTCTATTTGCACTAACAAGTACTTTTACATATTTTCATTAGATGATTACTTTGTATTGCTTCATTCTCTTTCAATTTCTGAAATGGTATTCTGGATTTATGAAAACATTGCGTATACAACCATTTATGACAAGAAAAATACAATCCGTATAGTATATTCCCAATGTGATATAAACGTATTTTGTCACCATATGTGTGTAACACGTTATTAAAATAATTGTAAATCCAGAACTATTAAAAAAAATACAATTTCTTTAAAACTATCTATTATTCAAATATGAGTGTTTTATTTGTTATTCATATACATTATTCATTAACAATCAATCTGGCCATAGAGCTAAGAATATCGCTGTAATAAGTGTCTCGCTGATGTGTTCATTAATGGGGACATTATTTGGGGTAGGGCTGTCTCTGACCTACACTAACCACTGAAACTAAAACAACTGATTCAGGTTGCCTTTTGAACTAATAACAATATTTGAAAGCATATAATATGCAATGGAGACTATACGCTATGCGTATGCATCCGCACCTTAACCACAAACTTAAACCGTTTCATTTTCTTTTTTTTTTTTTTTTAAGGTCGTTTGAGTCTCACTGTTAAGATAACATGAAAACTGCAGTGAACTCTCAAAAACTGTCGGTCCGAAGATGTATTCATTTTAAATCTTTGTTATTTTGTGTTACTATATTATAAGACAAAAAGAATACTAGCTCTACAGGTTTTGTGTTGCGTAAAGCGTTTTCCGGGTTTTGGTTTGCTAACCACATACCTGTCTTCTGAATATAATATTTAACAAAGACCTACATTCTAACAGCTCTTGGAGTGACCTATTTAATTAGTACAGGTGCTTTTTTCTAACAAACATTTGCTAGATAGTAGTATTTTTATTTTATTTTATTTTATTTTATTTCGCAATGTGATTTTAAAAAAATCAACGAAGGCTAGATTTAGGTGCACACAATATCAAAGTATAGCAGAAAACTACTAAAGCTCAGTGAAAACATCGTTCAGGTTTGTACCTACATTTTCATCTTTCATTTAAGTGCCTGTGAAGAGGACACTGCAAGGCCTGTTTATCTCATTTTAGAATAACTACCATTACTTTTAACCCTGAACAGCACTTCTGTAGTAATATAATCGAATTGAATTTAAATTGATTAAATTTGGTGTATGTGTTTCTAAGATTATGCCAGTTTTAGCCTATTTAAATAATCGCTTCTTGGTCCATATTAAGGATTCATTTTGTTCAGCTTTACTGCTTTCTGTGCACATTATGTGCAGGTTATTCCCTCTTTCAATACAACCGCATCCGGACTCTATCAAAGTTTCTGGCGCTGGATAAACAATGCAACTGTCGCGTGCAACAGTCTGAAAATAATTGGATTAGCTAAAACATATAAACTAAAAAGAGTCAGCCTTGCTCAGTCACAGTAAATGCCAAACTGGAAAAGCCCTGAAAACTGATCTCATTTAGGCTACAGAGTGTTTACAACGTTCACGAAATCCTTCTTCATAAATGCCTATTCGGAAGATGCCTTATGATATAATAACCATTAGCCTTTCATTGCCGAAGAACCCGTTTTTTTTGGGGTTTTTTTTTATTTTTTTTGGGGGGGGGGGGGGTTGTTTTTTGTCATTGAAATGTTGTATTTTTTAGCTATGTTTTATTTATTTCGAGTCGACGGGCTAAAGAACAGGCTAACGGCCTGTTAAAGAACAAGGACATTAAACAAAGCGGTTATATGTAGCTTTACTTATCTGCATTTTGTCCTGTGTGTAAATACCAAATATTTAAACTTTTTTGAAGGCTGTTTTTTGGAAGAAGTTCTAGTATTGAAATTGATTTCTATTGACAGCTATTATGCTGCTGTACCCAATAGATCTTCTATAATCATAGCATCACGTTAGAGAAATTGCCTATTTTTCATAACCCAGATTTATAGTGCTGCAAATGTTGATGAAATTGTCCTCTCTCTCTCAAATCTATGCAGCTTACACAGCCTTTCCAATAAAATGCCGTTAGAAATTTCGACTTCAGTAAATCGGGACAGACTTTTTATATTTTATTGGATGCTTTTGTATAAGATAGACATTTTAATTAACCATGGGGCTACATGAATCAGCTGTTATTTATTGATGTGTTTTTTTTCTAGTGTGTTCTGTCTACACGCATGCTTTATCAGTGGTCGTGCAGGTGTTTGCTACCTGGTTAGCCTAGCAAATTCGTGGAACCACATCCCAAATAATAATGGCTGACTTGCAAGATCACATATATAAATTTCACTAAAGCATACAGGTAACAGGTTACGCTTTTTATGGACTATATGGTGACACATTTATTGTAACTTAAGGGAAAAAAACGGACGCCTACCTGAACAGGACCTTGTTTTTGGTCTTGTTTTGGAACCATAACTAGAAGATGACCCACCTATGAGGCTACTTGGTGGGAAGAGGCCAGGGCCGTACTCAGGGACATAGGATGGGTAAGTTGCGATGGGGTGATGAGCTGATGATGCCCCCCCTCCTATTGCTGCCATGCTGTTCCTGCAGTGCGCTGACTCCAGCTTCATCGTATCGGCTAGGGATACTTGGTATTTTATGCACTCTTTTTCATCCTGACGACTGGAACTGCTAGAGCCTGCTGTAGAAATGGCTGAATCTGGGGAGACGTCTTTAGGGGGTGTTGGAGGAAAGGTGAATAGGTGAGGACTGGAATGGCCTGCTGAAGAAGCTGATGGGTAAACTGAGAGTGCTCCTGGGGAACTGTGATGCAGCGAAGTCTTGGGGAAGGGACTCAAGTTCCATGGAGAAGTGCTGTGGTGCGACCCCAAGGCTTTGTTTCCATCGAGCCAGGACAGGGAACCATGGATGAGTGGTGGACGACAAACCTGACTTCCTAAAATCAAACAAATTCAATAATGGTAGATTAGTGACATATTACTTGTCTTTCTTTTTTAATAATTTGAGTTACTTAACTAAATAGCAGGGTTTACTTATTCATTTTAAAAAAACTATACACAAGTAATACAGAGGCAAACCAAATGATGGGGTTTCTAAAGGAGTTGCACAATATTCTAGACTATACCCTACTGGAGTATAATATTATGTATGAATACAATTCTACTATACTGTAATATTGTGAATAAAACAGGCAACTGAAACAATATATATATATGAACACACTTGTAGCATCTCTTATTTACATTTCCTTTTTGAGAGCAAGTTACAGGCGTGTGTGAAAAAAAACGGTTTAAACTGAGCGGAAATAAAGCAAAATCGCTGATCGTTCTTTTATTTTTATTGCTAACATTTCTCCGACTTTCTAAAAGGGATACTTTATATTTAGATAGGCCTACACATGTTTGAAATCTTTAGACAGCATGTGTACTTCAGTTATACGTTTCCTCTGAATAAGAATGTAATACTTACTGTAATATGCCAGGGTACGTTCCATCATAAAAGATAACACCGATTTTAAATAAACAGATTGCACGATGAATGCTTCTTCTAGGCTACAGTAACTGGTTTTGTTTTCACTTTAAATGCATTTTCAACAGCGTCTTCACTTCGACTACACTGCAAGTAACGTTTTACAGGAGGTACGGGCTTTAGAAAAGAGGTCACGAATCACTATCCCATCCAGGAAGTAGTATAAATTCAAGCAACAAGTCATACACATATGTTTCTTGTCTTTTAAAAATTGCATTTTTTAAGAAAATGAATTCAGAGCAAATACTGTTTTAGTGTTGTATCCACACTTGAACTGAGCTGTAGCAGAAACGAAGCTTTGCAATGGTTTATTTATAAATTACAGTTAAAATGACTCTCAATTAATGTTGCATTTCTCAAAGCCTATATACGTGGTGCCAATAATTCAAGCGAAGCCTGCGTGTAATATTCTTTAAAAATGTTAAATACATGTTCACAACTTGCAGAAGAAAACCTGCTTATTTCAACAAAATTAGAACATGTCACTGTCTCTTAATATCGAGTTTCTAATGCCGAGTTCAGTTCCCTGATCCAAACCTACATTTATTTTGCCTGCCTGAATAAAAATACTTATGTACTTCCGTATATGTTTATTGTAAATATTTTATACATTATTTGTAATACGGTATAAATAAATACATAAATAAATAACTAAGTAAATAAATAAACAAATAAATTAATAAACTAGGTATAATAAACGATAGATGGAAACTTCAGAAATGCTTAAAATAAGACAAATATTTAAAAAAGAAAATCGAATTATCCCAAACTTACCGTGCGGAGGAGGATACCTCTGGACGGCTCTTACTGAGTTTCCATAGTACGGGACGTGGTTGCCTTGTCCATCTATATTAAAAAGTACATCCACATCTTCTGCAAGAGGATATTGCGAGTGGTCCATGTATGAGTGACCCAGGCCGTGGTGATGAGAGTCTGGGTGTTGTCCATTTAGTACCGCCGAGTGGTGGTGGCTCATCCACCGAGGCTGATCCGCACTAACTTCCATTTCTAATACCAAACTTTCATACACAAAAAATGATAACAAGTCAAAGTGTATCAGTCCAGCGATGTGCAATGTTAAATCCACAGGTTTCTTCTTACAGGTAGACTGTCTATGATCACCTGTAAATAAAAACAGAAACTTTGATAAGCACTTTACACCTGACCACCTATTTATTGAAGTATTTGATCAGATTGTTTTCGAGAAAAACTAAACAAATAAATTAATACCTTTGACGCATTGAAAATAATTTTGGAAAACACAAATAGCATTTAACAAATGAAACTGCAAAATAATTAATTTACCTTCTGCAGTTCTCCTTAGCACTTTGAAGTTTTGTTATTACTTTTTTTGTTTGTTTGTTTTGAAACTAAAATACACACACACCCCCACACAAATGCAATTGCAACAATCAGTTGCTATGTCAAAAAGACCAACCGTGTCTGCAAGAGATGGGTAAATACAATCTCACTGTGAGTGAAGCTGAAACTCAGTGATGATCGGATATGTGTGTTTATGTGTAGCAATCCCCCTCTCTCTCTCTCTCTCTCGCTCTCTCTCTCGCTCTCTGTTTTTTTACAGTGAAGGCATTCTTTCAGGATGGCGCCAGCGGGCTCAATGCTAGCAGACAGCTGTGGCGCGACGCAACTTAAGGAGGGTCTACCAGTGTCATCAACAGAAGGGAGGAGCTTACTAACCGGACTAATTAAATAAGGGGGCCAGGACCTGATGACCACGGAATGCGACGAGTTTACCAACTTCTACTCAAAAATACCTGTTATGTAGCTGACGTGATTTGGCATTAATTAAAATGGAAATAATTAGAACAACAGTAGTATTTTTTTTAATCCATTATCTTTTCTAACAGAAAACTTAGAAAACGGCAGTTGATGATGATGATGATTATTATTATTATTATTATTATTATTATTATTATTATTATTATTATTATTATTATTATTATTATTGGCAATTTTGCAATTAACATTTCTTGGCATATAGCCGAACTTAGACAACTTTTACTTTTGGTATGTTAAATAACAATGTATTTATTGATAGACTTATTAAAAAAAACTATTATTATCTCGCAAATTTGTGAAATGAAAACAGCGTAGGTCCATGTTAATCCTTATACTCGAGTATTTAACTCGAGTTAAATACAACATTAAAATATTCAGCTCATAAGCTAAATTAAATAATAAACCCTGCATATCATCAATTCTTTCCATTTGTAATAGGCCTAGCACATACATTAATCCATGGGGGGGCTAGACCAATGCTATTAGTTGAGTTATGTTGCTTGAAAGTTGTTTGTTTTATTTATTTATTTATTTGTTTGTTTGTTTTTTTTACTATATTGAAGGTTATAGGAGGACAGCTAAAGTATGTTGTTTTAAAATAGATTAGAGTGGACATTAAACGATTCAAACACACCTATAAAACAAATAGGGCAGCAGTGTGGCGTAGTGGTTAGGACTCTTGACCGGAGGATCTTGGGATCAATCCCAGATGAGGGACACTGCTGCTGTACCCTTGAGCAAGGTACTTTACCTAGATTGCTCCAGTAAAAACCCAACTGTATAAATAGGTAATTGTATGTATAAATAAATACATAAATAAATAAAATAATAATAATAATAATAATAATAATAATAATAATAATAATAATAATAATAATAATAATATGATATCTGTATAATGTGACATCTTGTGACAATTGTAAGTCGCCCTGGATAAGGGCGTCTGCTAAGAAATGAATAATAATAATAATAAAGACGCAATTACCTAATATAGAACATTTTGGGTTTTTTTATGTAAAAAAGTGATTTTTATTTAAATTTCATTAAAGGGCGTTACTTAACTATTTACAAACAGCCAATGAAGCCATATACCTATTGTACAACAAGTGTTGAGTTTTAGTGTTGAATAACCCTATGTACAAGAATATGATATGGTTGTGTACAGTACAGTAACAGTACGTTTACATGTTTATTTAGAATTAGTTGCATCTTCAATGTACCTTTGTGACATATAACGAGTCAATTTTATAGGATATATAATGTCAATGTATAACACAATTTTTTAAAAAAATGGAAATAAAACAGTATTCTAATGAATACATTGCGCAACCATATTAAACTGTCTTAACAGATCTCTACAAAATAGACACATCGCTACATTTAAAATGCACAATGATTGTCTCAAACCTGAAACTAAGGCAACTCAGAAATTCAATTGTCCACCGAGATACACTGTATAGCTACCAGAACTTTTTTTTTTTTTTTTTTTTTAATTGAGACAGTGCGTCCCCTCGCGGTGACAGTCACATTATGCATGGCCCTTTTTAAAGCACGTTTGACAAGACTACTCCTTTATTAAGATACTCTGTGCTTTGTGCAAGTAAATTGAATAGTACAAATAAAAAAAAATACTGACGGTTTTCTGTTAATTATTTTAGTGTAAGAGACTAAAGATTTTTAAAATGCAATAACAGGCTTAATCTTCAACTTAAATTAAACTGGTTTATATATCATATAACGTCATAGTATAATAACGTGGCTATTTGTTTTTATATTGCAGATTCTTGTGCGCCACGGTAATGTTCTATATAACTGATTATGACTTTAAATTTCGTATGGGGCATTACTTTTCGTTTTCTATGTCAATGTAATGATGGCAGGTAGGCACATTGCCTTGTATTCTGGTATTATTCCACTTGATTGCTCTGTAATAGGGGGCCTGCCCTGTGGGGTGGTATTTAGTGTCTAATTCCCAGTTTGGCTGCCCCATGCTCCCGGGCTGACAGTATGTAATTGGGGAATAGGAGGCTGCTCTTTTGATGCTATGCAATGCACTGAAATGGCCAGCCTCGCCGACGCCACTGGACGTGACGTCATCACTAGAGTAAACAGCCAGGAAATTAATAGAGAACACGATTTGGGGGAGGGTATAGTACCAAGCACGTTTAAAGAGATAGCATAGTGCTTGTCAAGATTCTGTCATATTATGCAATGTCAGTATTATTATAGTTATAGTTAATCTACTGTATCTAATGGGGGAGCATGAGGGTTATGTAGGTACATAAAAAGAATAGAAACTGAGATATAGTTATTTAAAAAAAAGTAAAGCGTGTTCAGTATCAGGTAATTTGACAGTAGTTCACAATATTAATAAACAAATAAATTAAACAATATACGGATAAATGGAACTGATAGCCTTGTTCTTAACTGCTAATATAGCGGACCGGTAGGCTAACCTGTTTAATGGCATTATATATGGTGCTCAGCGTCACTTATCAGCCTTTCCAACATATACTATCATTATACCTTATTAATTAGCCTATGAGGTCTTGCTAAAAAAAATGCAAAACTATATTGTAGAATAGACCTCTCTAGGCAAATACGTTTTTTACAATGTGGTATTGTAGGTCATGGACATATACAGCCACACTGAAAACCGGGTACATATTTAGAAAGAAAAAGAAAGAAAGAAAGAAAGAAAGAAAATAAACCCTTAGGACTAATGTAATGTATTTATTAATGTACATTCTATACCAGAGGGAGTCAAAAGGGAAAACTAAGATTAAACTTGAATGGAAACAGTTGTACTGGCTATATAGAGCGACGATTGAACAATCCAGCTGTCACTGTCAGGCTGTCAGCGCAGTCGTGTAATTATCCCTTGAAAAGTATTGAAGACTATTATCCAGCAAGAATGTTATAGGTGCTTCGAGGCAAGATCTGATGGTAAATGTAAAATCCTGATTATGTTTGTGTCTCTCGACTTGGTTATCGTGCATAACATGGTACAGATATAATCAAACAAAAATAATGTAGCCTACAGCTTTAGGATTGTAGGTATATGGTTAGTTTAAGACAGACTGCCGCTCTGTTCACGCTGTCAAAAAATTGTCCCACTTAAAAATAGTTAGTTGTCACGTTTAATGACTCCCACTGGTCACACAAAGCTACGTTGATTGATTGCTCTGAGAAATAGGCACCATTGTGTAGCTTATTAGCAGGAATATGGAAAAGGGCGTTTAATTTGATTTGATTTTAACAGACGTGTCATTGAGGTCAACATTTTCTTGTTCCACCGGAGTAAAATAAAATGCAAACAAAAAAATGCAGTTTGACAATTTACATCGGCACTGTCATAGAAAGGGGCAGTCCACCACAAGTGACACATTTACCAAATTCGTAAATGAACATAAAGTACACTTGTGCACGGAGGAAAGATGAGTTTTGCAGATTGTCGAGATAATTTGAGTCAAAGTGTTAAACTGATTATGATCTAGAACATCGACCCGCCTATAGGTGCGTCTACCAATTTATTGTCTTGAACAGAAAGGCCTACATTTCAACTGGATTTATTATAAGTCTTGGTAATTATCTTGAGCATAATCTATTTACATACAATTATAAAACAATATAATTTAAATGTAAAAGTTTATAAATTACATATGTTATTAGCGATGTGGCAACAAATACTTTAGTAAAATTCTTTCCAATTTCTGAATACATTTCTTAAGTTTTAGTTTAACTAGCCTATACGACCGATGTGTTTTGCCTGCAAGAAGCCAGTGAACCTCGCAGTGTTCTGGGCAAATGAAACGGACTAGCCTTAAATACCATTTAATTAAAGGGACCGCGGTTGGATTAGGTTACTTTTGATGGGTTTTGATTTTACAGTTTTGTTCTGATGGTACAGGTAAAGCTGTATAAACACCCCGAGGAAGAAATCTTAGGGTTATTCAGAGGACACGGCCCACGGCAGAGCTGAGACTTTGTAACAACTCCAGCTACAGGATACATTGATTCTATCGTGCAATATATTTCTTAATTTGTATTTGTTATGTAAAAATGAATGACTACAGTTGCGAAGTCTTTTGACACCAAAAACGTTTTGCTAAATGCTACACATAATTGGTAATACAATTAAAAAGAGTAGGGATACGGAATGTAATGTTCGTTAAAAAAATTAAAAAGACTTCAATTTTGTATTTAACGCTTTTGAATATCAAAACCCGAAACGGTGGACTATGGTTTACTAATGATGACCTGGTTACTTCCTCAGAAACGGCTTTTTATGTGGACCATAGGGCCAGCGGCCTCCCTATACAAATTGAAAACTGTGAGAAAAATCTACCCAGTTTGTTTACTGCGTAGACAGAGACGGGCAGACCAGAAAGAAATACAATAGCCTGACAAGTTGCCTGAATGTAATTAAGGTTTCGCTGTCGATGTTTATGTGCCTGAGCCTGTAACACGTCAAACCAGGGCTGTATTCTGGGTTTACATATTATATTATTAGTAGTATACAATTACTAATAATGCAATAATAATACTATACCAATAATAATGTATACAAATGGTCAGGGTTATATATATATATATATATATATATATATATATATATATATATATATATATATATATATATATATATATATAATTAATAAAATTAATTGTATACCCACAAGAAATTATACCGGAATACTGTAATTGGATTGTTTATTCATATACGATCTCACTAAATGATGTGAATTTCTCAGAATCAGTTAAGCGTAGGTCTACTGCTGCAAATGACATGTGCTAATTTTGCATCTTAACATATGTGTTTTATACTATTTATAAATCTGCTTTTAACGAGTTTTGTATTTCCTCTGTAAAACACTTTGTCACTTGTTCTGAGCGATAGTGATTCGTATGCGACAGAGGCCATTTTTATACAGCAAACGACATCATTAAAGCCAGTTTTGCATCAGTTGCAAATTTGCCGTAGTCTACTTGTGTCATTTTAAATGAATGGAAATTCCATATGGAGTATTGAATAAAGTTTATAATTTTTGTGTACAATACTGTTTCGCTTATAGTATTACGGTATCATTCACATATATTCCCCTATAATACAAGACTAAAACCAGAGTCGAAAGTATATTAGGAAATCATTTTATTAGCAGTAGGCCTGTTACTATTGTTATGGGCCTACTCTTATTATTCTGAAGATTAAAGCTGCAGCTTTGTATTTAAGAAATAATATTGTTATTTTTGTACCTTGAAATCTTAATGGAATGTTATTCGTAATAGGCTATATCGTTTTAAATGTAATTACATTTGAAATACTCCGGTAGCCATAGTACTGTTAATATGTCCGAGGCTCCTATACGATAATAACAAGAGTACACCAATGAATTGCGGTGCGGTCTGATGGTTCAGTTGTGTGTGCAGTATTCAAATAAAAAGCTCTTTTCTGATGTCCTTTATTTCACATCCTTATCTTTAGCGGGTAAACAGGTTACCCAGTCCAAAATATTTTAAATGGGAAGTGTTCAGTTATAATAACCCGAGGTCCCTTTATGGCAGTCTAATCTGATCAATTTCACGCATTATAGGAATCAGCTAGTCCCTTGTGTTAATGGGGCATTAACACCCTGATCAGTTAGGATATTTCAAGGGGAGCATGTGTGTAAGGAAATCACCCCCAGAAAGAGGGTACTATCCGGGGTACACCTTGATAGGCTCCCTTGGAAGATGTGAAACGTTTAAAATACAGCTGTGCTGCATCATTCAGCTGTGTCAACAGAAGATGAAAAGAACCAGGTAAAGACAGTTTGTGCTGCATGCCGTTCTTGGTTATGAATTCTTAATATAAGTTTTTTTTTTTTTTTTTTTGTAAGATATTGAGTTTAAGAAATCGTTTGAGTCAAATGCCAAACCTAAAATCCCAAAAGACTTAATGGGCAACATTGCTAATTAAAATACAATACATGAATCCTGACTCGATTTGTATTCAAAATCAATACATTTCCACACATATCTGTAATGACACAATGACGTTTTGTAATTGAACGCTGTACCTTTAAGAACCATATTTCGTATTATGTGTAATAGTGGAAAGAGAGGGATAGAAGAAAGCAAGCTAAACATTCACTAACCTGCAGAGTTGAGTTTGGAAGTGTTTTTTTGTTGAAGATCTAAGCAGAAATGACAGGCACATTGAAATGATGATGGCATTTAGAGACAAGGCAGATGGAAAAAAAAAAAAAAGAACTGGGCGATCTGCCTCGTCTCCAGCCCACAGACACAACCAACCAACCTTCTTACTGTATTTCTGTTAGATCTGAGCGCTTCCGGGTTGGTGAAGGGTGCGGATCAAAAAAAAAAAAAAAAAGTTCAGTATAGGCTATACATGTACAAGATTATTCCATATTGAGTCATTTTAATTCAAAACGATTTAAACGACTGACTGGATTGTTTAGCGATTGTCACCAAATGTGATGTCAAAGCGTTATATATACAAAAAATTGAGAACGCATGGTTTAACTTGACATATGACTCTTAAGGTTTTTCAAGAATGGAAACATTTACACCGATGCTTTAATTTATTCTATTGTATTTTTTTTTTTTTTTTGCTAGAAGCATGGTTTCTTGCAACACGACTCAGCTGTCGGGACAATATGTGGGGTAAAAGGGTAGACTTATAAACACTGGGTAAAGGATTTATCTTATTTAGGTGTTTAGGGGTTCATAAGGTTTCATGTATGCAGCTGAACCGTTGTATAAAATAACCACATTTATCTAAACCACAATAGATTCAACGAGTGTGTTAATATCAGAAAGCCATATAATTATTGTGTTCTGTGGTTTGTGCAAATAAATTAATGAATGTTTTCTTGCGGGATATGCAATTTATTTTTAGTCGACAGTTTGCATAGCAGCCTCAATTGAAATATACAGGTCTATTATTATTATTATTATTATTATTATTATTATTATTATTATTATTATTATTATTATTATTATTATTATTTGCTTTCATTTGTAAAATTAAATATTGGTAAAATATACACCAAGTCCCTCACAGGCATAGTTAATAAGATGCATGATTCATGACAGTTCTTCACCATTATTAATATTGTGAGTGCATTACTTAACTAAATGTTCATTTCTAATATGCAAAATCTATAGCAGTATCAAAAGTATTCCTCTAGAATAATGGGAAACTCCCATATAGATATAAGTCTGTTTATATTTTCACATATGTAATGTAATGTGAAGTATTGACATCTTTAGCAATGTTACAGACAAGATATCTGACACTTAACGCTGCTCTTACTGAAAACAAAGTCTTCAATGTCATTTGTATTTATGAATGACTGTCTTCTTAAAGAACGGTATATAACAGATAGACTACGTCTAAATGAATAAAATGCATATACTTCAGAGTCTACGGACAAATACACCTCTTAACGTTTTATTTTCATTACCAGTTGGTTTGATAAAAACGAAATCCTTATGTATCTTTATGGAACACACCCTATTTTTGTTGTGGGCGTCTATCAAATCTGCTTAGTCAATTTATTATTATAGGAATTATTCAAAGAATGCTCATATGAATGTTAGCATCAACCATTTTGAGGTTATTCAAATTAGATTTGCAGAAGACCGTGTGTATTTTTTGTTTTGTTTATTGAGGTGGGAATTTGGGTTAAAAATAAAAAGCACTATATAATATAAAATAAAACGTGTATTCCTGTAGATTATATACTTTTCATGTTTATGTTGTAAGCTCTTAACCTGGTTTAAATACATACACACATACATACATACATACATACATACACCTATAGCACAGCAAAAATGTTGGATTCACATAAACGTTTTGCATTATGTTTCATATACCAGTATGTAAGCGATCGCTTTTGAATACATTAAAACCCCTTTTCTGCTGACGTTAGAGCTTGATATCTCTCTCATTCTACTTTGTGTCTCTGAATGGGGAATGTAAACTGATCGCACCCATTTCTATCTTTGGAAAACAAATTCAATTAAGGTCATACATTAGTATAATTAGGTGACAAACATCTCTTTATAAAATACACAAGCAATACGCCAAACTACCCCTTATACCTATTACACGATTTCTGTTTCCAGGGCAACGTGAGTTAACTTTGATTTAAATAATTGGTATTTTAATTTCTGCTAATAGAATTATAGCATATCCAATGGACCATAATAGACAAGAGTATATAAAATGCTTAAGACAACAGGTAATTATATCCCCTTCCTTTATATATAGATAGATAGATAGATAGATAGATAGATAGATAGATAGATAGATAGATAGATAGATAGATAGATAGATAGATAGATAGATAGATAGATAGATAGATAGATAGATAGATAGATAGATAGATAGATAGATAGATAGATAGATAGATAGATATAGATAGATAGATAGATAGATAGATAGATAGATAGATAGATAGATAGATAGATCCACTATTAAAAATACATGCGGCTACATTTTATGGCAAAAAACAAAGAGTAAATACCATTGCGATAACTTTGTAATCTTAAGAAAATAATAATAATAATAATAATAATAATAATAATAATAATAATAAATTTGAAGTGACACACATCCGTTAATCGTCCCAAAAATTGAATTTTGTTTAACATTAGGTATTTATTGTATTGTATTTTTTTAGGTTATTTTGTGAGCCTGTTTCTGGGCTACACGTTTCAAACACAATGTTAAGGTAATTACATTATTTGTTTTCTAACATAATGCAAGTTATATCAAATGTATTTTAGCAACGAAATTCGTTTTAACGTTAAGTGGCTATAGGTAAATTCACATTGAAGAGAATAAAAAAAGTGATTTATGGATAAAACTCATACCTTGGCTCAAAAAAGAGACGTATTGACCCGTTGAACTGAATCGGACTGCGAATCATTTTTGTTTTGTTTTCAGCAGCCGTGATTGTAATTTTTTAATCGTCTCAGTGTTTTCACCTGATCCGTGTGAATTGATCATTATCGATAACCGGATCCATTTTATTACCATCATTATTGACCCCTCACCGTAAGATTGAAACCAACTATATATTCTTATCTTTGACTTCCTGTTTTCCAGTTAATTAGGTATATTCTTAATACTAATATGTTCTATACAAAAAATAAAAACGAAATTGCTATTTTAAACAAATACTCCCATTTGCTCATTTTCTGGGAGTTTTACCACATGCCATACCACAGAGAGCCTTCTGTATATAACACGCGCATGAGCTTGCAAATGTTAATTAAATCTTGCCTTGCAGACTGTAATAATCGAGGCGATTTTTCATTCTGGTGCTTACTTGCTACCTAGTATTTTTATGTCGTTTTCTTCCTCTGACTTTATTTTAAAATATTAGGCGAGGTGGAGAATAATAAACGACTCGTCCCTTATCTGCGCTTCTCACATATCCAGGATCAGAGAAGCTGATTAAGAAAGAAGTCAGAGCCAACGTTGGATTCATAATGATTTGGAATAATGAATCCTTATCTCTGCTTTCCAGATTATCAGCCTTTCAGCTCCCAATGTTTTGTTACATGGGATAATTTATTGCAGCTAATACATCACAATGAATCTGATGGTAGCAAGTGATGGCCAATGTTGTGACGAAAAGGCCCTTATTTTTTTTTATCCTAGGGCAGTGAAATGCCTGTACGATTTTTAATTGGTAAAATATAAGGGGGATCTGATAAAACACACGGTATAATCTTGCCTTCTAGTGCTCCACCATACTGCTCTATAATTAGTGTGTCAATTTCAACTTGAAATTAACAAGATCGACCTGCAACTGCTGCTTATTTTAAGATGCGAGATCCTAATTTCGCATGATTTATTTTTCAGGAAGAAGAGATAATTAATCATAAACATTGAAAACAGTGCAGCAATGCTGAGATAAAAAAAATAAATTTGCATCTAAAAAGATTCCATGAAGCTAATTCGTTTTCCCCTGAACACGTCTAAGATTTTAATTTTCTATGATACATTTTGGGGAAAATATAATTTATCATGAAGTTAGAACATTAGACATGTTGTTTTACTTTCATAAATAATAACAGTGTTAGGCAGTTAGAGAATTGTTGATGTTTATTGCACTTTTAGGGCAAAATCATTTGATTTTCATGAAAAAAATACAATCTATTAATATTACGTGTTAAATAATTTGCAGGATTTTAGTTGGCTAACAAAAAGCACATTCACTGATTTTGAAACCTTTGTAAATGATGATAGTGGATAAAAGTATGGCAGAACCACATCTATTTCCTACCCACGCAATGCATTAAACAGACTGTCTGATAACTGAATCTGTTCTAAATACAATAATTTAAAATGTGCTTTACGCATAGTTTATGATGAAAATGCTCATGTATTGTTTTCTAGTAAAATGTAGTGTAGGCTAACTGAGTTAATCTGAGCAAATAAATCCATATAGTTTTGACTCATTCGATCTAATCATACACGTTGAATTGTAACCCATTCCTAAAACAATCATGATACAAGGATAAAGGGGAAAGGATAAATATACAAAATAAATAAATGAAGATTCAGATCAATATTCAAGTGAGTAGTCCAAACGTGTAACGCGCCACTTGAACACACTTGGAGCATTTTGTGTGCATAAATGAGCAGCCGGTGTTTCAGAATTACCTGCACGTTTAACTTGGCTCGCTCGCTTCTCTGCCGTGATAAATGTGCATTATATTTGCAGCTTTAATTAGCTGATGTGCATCTTGTCTTTATATTCTCATTACATTTACTCCTTTTTTATTTCTTAGGATGTCTCCTGTGGGATCTGTCATTTCCCAATGTCCTAGCAGTGCATTTCAAATTTGTGTCTATTTATTGAAATCTGAGTAATTAAAAAAAAATAAAGTGTGTGTGTGTGTATATATACATACACACACAAGATTTTATATTTATATATATATATAAGAATTATGTAAGTGATGTAAGTGTTAAGTATTATAATTTGGCACATGGTGTGTTTGTTTCAGGGTTTTATTTTCTAACTATATAAATAACCATGCACAGGTGTTGTAATACTGCAGCTCTTGTGGCAGGAAACAATTTTGACGTGGTATGAATGTATGACACAAAACACATTCGTGGAAACACATTTCTTATAATGGCGGATGTAAGGTTTCCTTGGTATTAGAATACAAATCCCATAACTGTATTTTGGTTCAAGGATCAAAGTGCTATGGTAACAATTCCGAGCAGAGCTTATGCTATAATTCAGATTAAAAGATTGTTTGTTCAAACTGGATAATAATGAACCAAATAAAAAGTTTATGTAATTTCCTAAAGTGTTTCATGTTAAAGGATTGCACTCGCCCTTCTTCACCTTACCTCCTTGCTCACCTTGGCTTACATGGCTTTGACATACTGTAGGGTTAACTTTAGAATAAAGTTTTGTTTTAAATGTCTGACTATTTAGCATTTTACTATGTTAACTTTAACACATATCCTTCATACATACATGCATACCTACATACATACCTACATAGATACATACAAATTAATAAGCACACCGTCAATTTCAAGTGGACTTACCTTGTCCACATTTAAAAGCAATGTAATTTCAAGAAAATTCTTTAAAAAAAAAAAAAAAAAAAAAGTAGCTCTGTTTTATTTTGAAATGCCGTGTTTCTTTGTTTTCTCCATCCTTGATTACAAATCGTTTTATTCTCTCGAAAGTTATTCATTTCTTTCATTTGAGAATTAATTAAAATATTATTAGAGGGGTCTTTAAGCTGCTTAGTGAATGACTGTTTGTGGCGATCTGGAGTGGACGAAAGAAAGAAAAAAGAAAGACTCTATTTTCATTGCAATCTCATGAACAAATAGCTAACATTTAACGTTTACACCCTGCCTGGCGACGTCCTGGCGCTCCAAGGACTACTGAGCTGGGCTAAAATGTCCAGAAAGACTTTAGAGAGTGCAAGTTTCCAGCTATCGGGTTCTCCTGATCTCCCCCTTTCACAGGACTTTGGTTTCAGGCCGGACTTGTTCATGTTCTGCTTTACTGCTGCGAGCTCCTAAATGAGTGTCAAAGAGGCAAATATCAAATAGCATAGGGGTCAAGTCAATTTGGTTAACTTTTTCTGTGTGTATTCTACCTTTAGCTTCGCCAGCTTTCCAGGGTGTTAGGTGTGTGTGTGTGTATGTATGTATGTATGTATGTATGTATGTATGTATGTATGCATGTATACTAATTTAATAAAGACTTACAGTCCTGCAGTTAAAATGAGTAACTGAATTGTAGTTTGTATTTCAATTGTCGTTATTACACCATAACTGAATGATGCTGAAAGTGGAGTCCATTTAACGCAACCCACTTCGACAGCCTTAGTATCCCTTTAATATGTGATCCGTGGGCTACAGTTGGCTGCATTGAACTGGGAGCTCTTCTGGGGATTTCTAAGGCCGTTTTCTTTTACAGAAATCACAGTGCACATAATTGACATCTTAAGGGTGAAATAGCTAGACAACGTGATAAGACGAGCGTTGATATTCAGAAACTTATCACAAATAATAACTTACAATAGCATTATTTGTATATTTAATTATTTCACGTCAATTTGTTTTTAAAACAATTTGTCATGAAATTTGAGGTATTGATTTTATACATGGACAGGATTCAAAAATGATTGCTGAAAATAAATAACAATTCTATTGTGAACCTTGGATTCTTCTTATAAAGTCAAAAAGCGCCTTTCTTAGCCTACACCTACTTCTGTAGCCAAATGTATGCTTGCGTTTCACAATACATTTTTTTTAAAGATTTCCTAGCTGTTTTCTGATTGACATGCTGTCCCTGGGATCATGTTTTAATCCCTTCTTCACTCCAGCCTTTTCATAACTCATTTCTCTCAGCTAGATGGGGACTCTGATGGTTGCTACGGAGACGGTGATAGCACTAAGCCATTTCCATGTCTGCAAGGAGACCATTATTCCGCATGCATAGCCCATTTTCAACAGAGGTCGCCACAAAGTCATCCACAACACAGCACACATTTATGACACTTTTTTTTGTATTTCCTTACATACAACTAGAATACGTGGATTTCTTTACAATACATATACATCATCGGCATCCTATGACGTCGCTGGGAAGAAACAAGCATGCCTTGCTGGACTTAACGAATGCCCTTTAATATGTTTTCTTTTTATTGAAACAATAAATGCGTGAACATACCATTGAAACAGAATACACAAACAATATACACCCGTTAGCATCACAGAAGAATTTGAAACGTGAATGAATAGCCCACTATTTTATGTTGAAAAACAAAATGTTAAAAAAAAACAAAAACTGATGGAACGTATATTAACTAATGTCTGACTGTGGAATTAGTATTTTAAAAACATACACTGAACAGGTGCAACCTGCAGGAAAAAAATACATGATGTAATATGCATTTCGATTTGGTTCTTAACGGATCAAAATGTATGTTCATTTTTATTTGTATTGGTATTCATATCAATACATTACACCATCAGCATAATATTATATTGTATCAAACATTTGCGCTGCGTTCTAACGTGATTGTTTATTTTCAACGGGACGTCCTGGCTAAACAGAGGTAAAGAAAAATGTTGCACTTGTATGAATTTGACCAGCACATTTATACAATTCGGTGTTTCGTGGTTTTAATGAAGTTGTGTGTATCTTAATTTTGAGATGGAAATGTTATATTTGATCACACAGAGTCAATGATAGTGTACATCTACCAGTATTCATGGATCAAAAGTGCTGATATTTTCTTTAATGCACGTTATGTTTGATATGGGAGCTTCTGATTTATTACACTCCATACTGCAGAGCTATTTGCTTTCCAGTAACAATGCGACCCCAAAACAGCAGTATTTACATGGGTATCTTATTTTGGTATACAAATAATGAAGATTGGCCAAAAAACGAGAAAGAGGAGGGACACAGTGATTGACATTGTCAAAACGGATAATGCGGATACGCCTTTGGTTACATAATCTCGGTTATTCAACATTTAACTAGGAAAGGTTTTAAACTGCTTATTCGCTAATTCAATTAAAAGCCATTTTTCCTTCAGGTTTGATTGATTGCGCAGCCATCCCTTGGATATAGTGTAGCCTAATTGTTTTTGCGCTGGGAGAGGAAAACACGTTTGGAATTGATTTCTGATTTAATTTGACCATTATAGAATTTCAAATGAAACAACATCGCTTTGACACACTCAAAAATGGGAAGACAAATCTTTTTCATACCAGCTAGTTATTTTAGTAACTTTATTTTTGAGGAAAGTAATGTTTGCAAATGCATTGTATAAAAACATTTAAATATTTTAACAAATGTAACCCAGTATTAAAAAAAAAAAAAAAAAAAAAAAGGTTTACCTTTTTTTTTGATGAAAGGATTTTGTGTCCATGAAATCAAACAATAATTGATCAAAAATAGAAATCTCCTGTCACTTGCAGCTTCCAAATACTACAAACAGCAACTGTTATACTGCGTGGTATTATAGCAATTGAATGTTACTCCATTAACATTCATAGACTATTGTAGTTAGTCCACCAATGAGAATAGTCGATTAATTAACGAGCCCCGGTTACTAGAGTTAAAAGTTAATCGGTCAAATCAGGTGGTTCTCGTTTACAAGTAGCACATATTCCATAAATATTTATTGTAAACAAACAAACAAACAAACAATCAAATACGTAAGTACATACATTAGCAGAACGTCCAATTGCTGGCTTCTTTGTTCTTAGTAAAGGTATCAGTACAATTACCTCTGAACTTGTATTTGCTGTTATAGATGATCAAACAAGACTCGCATTAATTGTCGTTGTGTATTTTATTCAATCCATACAAACCAAAAGGTACAGTTTCAGAATAAACCGGTCTCTGCTTACAGCTGTGTATCTTTTGTCAGCCAATATCAAATTACTTGTCAGAATATATTCAAAATAGTTTGTCAACAAAAGCACTTTATTTAATTAATGCAAATATATAATGGTAACTTGCATTTATTGATTCAACAGTAACCTTGTATCATGTCGAATAGGTGATTTGTTTGTTTCTTTTAAAATTTTTATTGTTTAGATAAATCTCACAATTTCTGTACCGAACGCGGAAGTATTACCTTGTGTTCGTTACAGGTATCTATATAGTCTTTGTCCTAATTGAGAGACCCTCCATATATCTTCCTTGATAAAGGGTACTGTGTAGTAAATGCTGATGTTTAGTACAACCCGATAGTGGTTTGTTAACAAGTAGATAAAAGAGCAGCGAGATACGTTTGTTTCGCTGCCTATAGATATCTGAATGGCCGCTTTGATACATGTTCTTGACTGATGGCAATTTCTTTTTTTTTTTTTTTACTCAACTCGGTAACGGCTTGCATTGTTGTTGTGTGGGCATATTGCTTTACATTGCACACACCAATGCAACATGCAGTTTGATCTGAGAATGCATTAGTATTATAAATGCAGTACTATCATTTATTATTAAATCTATTGTTAAAATATATATTTTTCTTGTAGGCCTATTATGCATTATTCAGAATCATTAAACTTAGACTAAGTGTTTTTGGTAGTAAAGTTGCTTTACTTATTGGTAATTATTATTACCAATACTTTCGGGATATGCCTGCCTTAGGTAGGTATTCGCTGGGCTTTTTATGTCAGAGCTGCCAATAAGCCCCTCTGTGGAGTGACGTCCTCGGTCCCGCCTGCCGAGGTAATAAGTAGTCGCTCTGCGGAGCTCACTTCTTTTGCATTGATCCTACGGTAAGGTAAGCAATCTGTATCACTAACCGGAGTGTGTTTTGAAAGCGCTCCTCTGAGTCGACTGCAGTTCCCTTGCATTCGTGCTGAGAGCTGGCTTGCCGCTCTTGTGGAATCAGCGGCTCCATTTGAGTGTCTTTTTTCTTTCTCACGGCCTGCTTCGCTTGTGCCGCAGGTCGTCTTTTCTTAGCTGTCCATCGTATGAGTGTGACTGCCTTGCAGTATTGGTGTGGGCGTGTGTTGTCTTTCAACCTACACCTTCAGGCAGAACACCGTTCCTCCGCCGGGGCTCGGCTTGCCGCCCCATCGTTGAGCAAGAACAGCCAGTCAGCCGCGTGTTCCTCCACCGGGGATGTGTTCTAACCTGCCCCGCTGTCAAGTAGACCTCGCTGGCTGCCTCGGGCCGCCCACCTCGGTGCGTCGGGCCTTCAAAAAAAAAAAAAAAAAAAAAAAAAAAAAAAGTGTGTTCTCCCTTCTCCTTTTTTTCTTTTACTAACTGAGCTCTCACTCGTCGCGCCTCGGCCTGCGAGTATCCCCTGGTGCATACTGCGCACTGACCAGGTGGCTGACTACACGCAGTTGGGTAGGCACCGCTGCATTAGCTGACCCCCGGCACTTCAGTGCCGCGGTGCTCGGTGCCCTCTGCTTGTAGACGGTGCTCAACTCCGCAGTAGGCTACACGCATCCCCAGTTGTGTGACTGCACGCAGTCCAGACTAAACACCCTTGTCCAGTTGCTGTGATTGAGCCTGTGTGAAACAACTTGAGAGAGACAGAGAGAGCTTTCTGCAGTTCCCTGGCAATTCATTGCTGGAAGCTGCCTTGCCACTTCCCTGGAATCAGATACTCCGCTTCTCTGAACTCAACTATAAACACTGCACAACTGCGCTACGTTTAATCTTTTTCTTTTCAACAGCATTTGCGATTGTAATCTGCTTTTCTTTTTTTTTTTTTAATTTAGTAGTCACCAATTGTTTTTTATCATTTTCTCTCAATTTGGAATTGGCAATTATTTTTATGCTCAGCCCACCGCTACCACCCACGCGCTGACTCGGGAATGGCGAAGACAAACACATGCTGTCCTCTGAAGCATTGTACGTCAGCCGACCGCTTCTTTTTCACACTGCAGGCCCACCCTGTAACCACCGCAGAGCTACAGCGTTGGAGGACAACACAGCTCTGGGCAGCTTACAAGCAAGCCTGCAGGCGCCCGGCCAGACCACAGCGGTCACTGGTGCGCCGAGGACACCCTGGACACCCTAAGACCCCCCCTCCCGGGTGGTGCTCAACCAATTGTGCGCTGCCCCATGGGAGGTCCGGTCCACGGTAGGCAGTGGAATAGCCTGGACTCGACCTGGCGACGTCCAGGCTATAGAGCACATCCTGCACTCCACATGGAGCACCTTTACCAGATGTGCCAGCGTGATTCCTCCACTGGGACCCAGCTCTGCTGCGCCCCACTGTTGAGTTGAATCTGCTGACTTGTTTCAGCCCCCCTACTCGGCGCGCTTGGTAATAACAATAATAATACAATTTTACAGCTCACCGTAAGGATGAAGTGATACACAACCATCAACAGGTGATGACAGACACATCCAACCTGGGTTGGGGTGCGGTCTGGGCAGGCAGCGGAGTCAGCGGGTCCTAGACAGGTCGCTGAACATCCCTGCACATAAATATGCTGGAGCTCCGAGCAGTGCACTAGCCAACAAATGGCCTAAAGCACTTTGTACGCTTTCCTGCCGATACCGCTGCTCCCTGTCTTCCTTGAGAAGGTCAGGAGAGAAAAAGCAACAGTTCTCCTGGTGGCTCCCAGATGGCCCAGGAGAATCTGTTTTTTTAACCTTTGCCAGCTGCTGCAGGGTCAGCCCTGGGAGATCCCACTGTGAAAGGATCTCCTCAGTCAGGTGCAAGACACCCTCTGGCACCCAGAACCAGACTCCAGCTGTGCGTCTGGCCCATGCACGGGACCGTCTGTCTGCCTTAGGGCTCTCAGATGCGGTCGTTAGTACACTGCAGAACACTAGGGCTTCCTCCTCAAGAGCACTATATGCTTACAAGTGGAGGCATTTTATTTTACAGTTTCTGCAAGATTTGCTAGAGGCGGGCAGGTCCTTTCTATGGTGAATGGTCAAGCCCTCTCGAAGCAGCGACTGGCCAGCTGGATTGTGGACACAGTATCGTCTACATTAAATAATGCCGGCCTACCCCACCTGGAAGGGTGGCCTCGCACTCTACCAGAAGTGTGGCTGCGTCATGGGCTCTCTTCGAGGTGCCTCATTGACTGACATTTGTACTTCGGCTAGCTGGGCTACGCCGCATACATTTCACCAGGTTCCACCGACTTAATGTGGTAGATCTCTCTAAGCGAGGTCGCATCAGTCGCATTCACAGGTTCAATGCAAAAGAGGAAGTGAGCTCCGCAGAGCAACTACTTATTCCTTTGGCAGACGGGACCATGGACATCACTCCACGGAGGGGCCTATCGGCAGCTCTGACATAAAATGCTCAGCGAATACCTACCTAAGGCAGGCGTATCCCAAAAGTATTGGTTGGTGGTCATCTTCTCTTTTAGGGAACCAGGGTTTACAGTAAGTATCCTAACGTTTTGAGCCTCTTTATTTCAACTTTGCAACCTAAACAATAACCAGCAAGTGGCACAGCTTTTTTTACCTTGAACATCTCAAGGACACAAAAGGACACTTAAAATTACTGTCGCGCTATTGGGGATGGTAGTATTAAGGTTTACAAGACTATTACATCTAAGGAAAGGTCACACATGGTTACTCTGACTAGTTTGTTATTCTTTTTTTTAACCAACATTCACAATAAACATGCGAAAATGAACGCAAATATTTTTGGTATTCCTAAAATTAATTTCAAACAAAAAATAAAGAAACAAAAATATTGTAGTTGACCTTTATATGCTAGATGTGTGCATACAGTATTATGATGCATGTTTAGATTGCTCTTTCATTTGAGGGGAGGATGGCACTTTAGATTTAGCAAAACTCCAATTTTAGCTATCACAAAGGAATTACATCAGATAACTCAAATTTGTATCATGTATCAAGATTCAGAGATCACAATATGAGCCATGTACGACAGCAGTATATAATCCTATTCAATCACACTTTGACTCACGGGTTCTTTTTCTGGCATTTAGGCATTACAATACATATCACACCCTCAAGGTCTTTTCCAACAAAACAAGTAAAGCACAATGCCTTCCACTGCAGCTTTACTCGTGAGTGTCATTCCAAATAATTAATCATGCTGTATAACCACTATAGGACACATTGGCAGCTGGTGGCCAGAAAAATGGGGAAGCAGAAAAAGCCAGAGGGCTAGGGGTCCCCTTAAGCCCACAGCAGTAGAATCATATTATTATATTATGGCTGACAACACTTTTCAGATCTTAACGTTTTACCCCAGTTCGGCTGTTAAACACATTTTCTCCACTAGCCAACAGAAAAAAGAAAACATATTTTTTATTGATACCCCTGGCTGCTACAATATCACCAGATTCAGTACAGCACCACAAAAGTGTACAGAAAACTTGAAAGTTTAATTAGGTGTTATTTTCTCTCATTTTTTTAACTTTGTGTATTCCCATCACTAACAAACCTTAGCCCATGGTCTGGGGAGAATCCTTGTGGCATCTGCAGTGCATCAAGACTCAACTTTCACCTCTTCATGGTTGGGTGCAGACAAACCTTTGCCATGACCATGTGCTGAGGAAACTGGTGGAGGTCCTGGAGAATAGAACGACAGAAAACCAAGTACCCAGTTTTGTCTAGGAAGGTGAGAATGAGACAGTGGGTTAGCAAGTTTCTCAAGACAGATGAGAGGCGCCGATACTGAACGACTGGTTTCACAAGAACCTTATTAGCATTCAGCTTGGACTACCTTAAAAAAAGAAGAGTCTGTGAAACAAGCCAAAAGGGTCTGTTAGCTAATGAAGCTGCACACTGAAAACAATGCTGGGGCTTTATAAAACTGGAAAATAAAGGCTATGAACTATGTGGAGCTCACTGTACCACTAGAGTAGGTCCTGGGTCTACTCAATAAAGAAATTAAAATACACAAGTATTAAACATCAGGCACAAGTAATAGGACTATTTCACCACAGGAAGTTATAGAGCAAATAGACATTTTTAAATCCTAAACTTTGGTAATAGTTTGTCATGGTGGATTTAAGTGTTGTTTTTCAACATTTAGATTTGTTTCCTGAATGGATCCAGGAGGACCCTCTAGCTATTGTTGTGATTTGTCAAGAGTATTTCTGCCATTGTAAGAGATGTTGGTTTTTAATGTATTTCAACAAGGAAATTCTGACAGGAACACTACATTTTTTGTCAATTATAAAAATGCAGCTTTAGCAACTAGACCATCAGTTAAAAGGACTGGACCCCGCTATGTTAAATAGAAGTGCACACATACACTGACAAAAATAAAATAGACTTTATATAAACTGCATCCAGGAAAACAAAAGGAGATGCTTACATTAATCTGAAACATACATTTTTAAAAACAGCCCTCTGCTAGCATTTGAAAACAAGAACTATCAAAAGAAAAACAAAGATTCCAGACTCTTCTGCAGACAATGAACACGAATAAAAAGGCATAACACTTAATTCACTAAGGAATGAATCAGAATTTGTATATGACCAGTATATGTCCGCTCGTTTCTCTTGTCTTTTTTATACACATCTATTAAGGTGCTCCCAGATATGCTGCACAGAATTTGGAGAAATACAAAGCCAAACTTATATGCATTTCAGGTTTACTGTTATTGCTTTTCAGAGCCAACCGCCAACCATTCTGACTATGAGACAAGTCTCCATTTTTCAACTCTTTCAGTTGTTGCAGTCTCTAAAACAGGATGTTTAAACTTCTCTCTCTGTTTTAACTTCTTTATATGAACTGTCTTTGGAAAGTTAATATATTCTACCATTTCCATTATCATGTTGCAATCCAGGCGTAGTAAGCTTTAGATTTAGATCACCTGAAATACACAGAACTATTCTCTATATTGTGTAGTACATTTTAAAGCCTGTTTATTTCACCATTAAATACCAAGTACATATTGTATTCCATTAAATACTTAATTTGTAGTAGAAGGTGCAGCCATCACTGGTACAGTGTAATGGGTTAGCTTTAGGATTAATTTTAACCATATTCTTTGTCATAATTTTAATAATAAAAGCAGAACATTTGAAGGAAGTATATTATACAGTAATAGCATAAAATAAAATAAAAATAACTGGCCACCTTAGATTACATACTATTTGTTACCTGCAACTTTACATTCACATTTTCTTAGTTTGACTATTTTGTCTACACTAAAAAGGCAGGTGTCTGAAAATGAGCAATGGCCATAATACATGCCTATGTAAAATGTTATGACCTTATCAAAAGGTTATTTGAAGGTGCATTTCAACAGACTGCTTCTTTTTTCATTATTTTTTTTAAAGAATAATCCAATTATCTTTAGAGCCACTGATTCTTCTTCTTATCATCAAAAAAGACAAAACAGAAATACAACTGATGACAAAGGTAATGAAAGCATGTGTTAGTAAGTCATTCAAGAGGCAAAACAAATAGATATTTATATACACAATTTACAGAAATTTCATAGCAAAATGTATGTAGGGTGGTTTTAAATATAATGTATATCTTTTTTTGAACAGGCATATCTGCTACCTTTTTAGATTGATTTAATGATAGGTAACTATATTGTTGCCTTTTTAAGGATCCATACAGTGCATTTATTGTACAACTTGACTGCTAAACCATTTATTTTCTCAATGCCAAAGAGATCAGCTACACCCGTCAACGATCTATCATGTCTAGTGTGCCGCTAAATATTTTAGGTAGGCAAAAACATGGCAGACTAACTAACACTTTTTTTTTTTTTTTTTTAAATGTATTCATTAACTATGTCATCTCAATATGTTTTATTGTTATTTAAGAAACAAAAAGGAGACACACTATCAACTTAGGTTTGTTTTAGTCAATGACATAGTTTCCACTAGTTGGCTCCTTTATTGATGTCACAAGGCCAATTACAATGCAAAACTGATGTACTTGACAGATTACAACAATTGAAAATGTTTTGATATTCTTTTCTAATATTTGTTGTTAAAAAAAAAAGATTTTGTGCGATTCATTCCATGAGATAGTTTCATAAGCAGCCAAACATATTTTAAAGAATAACCACCCCCTCTAACAAAGCAATGTCAAACATTTCAGATCTTAACTGTGCAAAGTATTTTGGCCCACTTTGTGGCAATGTTGCTAATATGCAACAGGACTGAAAAATTAAAACCAAGGTCTTTTCATTCATCATCCCTGAAACTACACTAATCAAAACAAAGTGACAACTGTATGACAAAGTAGTCATTTTTAATAGCTGAACATTTGTAATGTTACCCCATGTTCGTAAACAAGAAACTGTCATATAACAAAAGTTGAAACACTATGCCTAGAAGGCCACTTGAGCCCTATTTTGAAGCTCAAACTAAGAATGACAGAAATGTCATGTTTGACCTAACATGTCAGAAGTCATGTTTGAAGTTTAGGAGTGATACTCCAGGAAGCAATTCTTCAGGTCTGTGAAGCACAGATGACATCACATTTCTTACATGCAGTAGATGTGTAGCCATCCATACAATTCTTGCTGCGACCCCACTTTTCAAACTTCGGCCAGTGTCCCACACTGTCCCAGCAGACATCCATGGGAGGACCTGTGCAGAGCTGCTTTGGTGGTTATGGATGAGCTGACAGCTTCCCCTCACTCAGTGATGGCCTACCCCTTATTCACAGTGTTCACATCTCCAGACAATCCAAGATCAGATTTTGCCCTTTTGCCATCAACACTACCCTGATACACGTCAAAGTCCCACAAAATGCCAGAGATCCCTGTCATGCCCAAACATTGAAGCCCCAGGGATGCAGTTTACCACACATGTATTGTTTTATGCTGCTGAATTTCCCTTTGAAGGGGATCATCATCTCATCCAGTTGTACTCTTCAGGTACCATTTGCAGGTAGTTTGCTTAGAATCTGTCTGATTATGCACTTGAAAATCACTCACAACATATCTAGTTAGCGCCAAGTCTATGGTCTATACACAGGACAGGATGAACACGAATCCTAATGTTGCGCATTTGCACCCCAAATACCATTCGAAAGCCTTTTTTAGCAAGGATCATTAGTTGTGCCTAATTGACAGTCTATAAAGATTTTTTATTTATTTGTATACATCCCTGTGGCAATGTGCCCCGCCCCTGTGTGCTTATTATGTGTTGTATGTTGCGTGCGTGTGTTAAATGTTGGGTGTATAGATTGGTACACGGGATATAAACGGGTCTGTGTTTCACGTGTATTACTCAGGCTGCACTGCCGTGTCTATTCACGGGCGCGATCCCACTCTGACACCACGTGTCACAAAGACGGCCGGAGTGGGTGGCGTCAGACCAGAGCCAGGAAATAAACAACAGAGACTTGGGGTTTTGGTGAGGCTGAGCGCGTGATCGCGCTCAGCATTTAATAAACAGAACAGAAAATAAAAGGTTTTAAACACAACACAAAACAGGACACTTGTAGCCAAAATAAACAGACGAACAAAATGGACTAGACAGTGCACAAACAGACGAACAAAACACGGTGAGCAGATAACACTAATATTTACGCTTTTTCACTTTTAGTTACTCCTTCTCTCTCTCCCGTTCTCCACTCACCGAACACCTAACCCCGACTGAATGAAAATGTGCATCTATATATACTGTTGTGCTGGGATTCAATTACTAATTAATTATTCACTTGAATCCCAGCACGTGAATTAATTCTGTGCAACCCCGTGCTCACATATTACATTTAACCAGCACGTGAAGTGATTTGTGCCCTCCTCGTGCCTAAATACAAATCTACCTTTTTAAATACACGTGAAACACAGACCCGTTTATATCCCGTGTACCAATCTATACACCAACATTTAACACACGCACGCAACATACAACACATAATAAGCACACAGGGGCGGGGCACATTGCCACAATCCCTTACCTGAAATGTTGAGAAGTTCAAACTCAAAAGGGAGACGAAACTTTTCACAAGGGTGCAGCCATGTTGTTTTGATTCAAGATAGTTCTACTTCTATCCACAAAATGGCAGCCCTCAAATGTTGCACACATACAACAGTGGGTCTCAGGAGATAGAATATGTTGTGTTTAGCTACTCATTGTACAGGTCATGTGACAATATTTTTTTCAAGTCTCACAGTTATTAAAGTGAAATACAACTAAAACAAATAAAGTAAACCAGGAAAAACAAACCTTTGTTTTCTTTTACAAGCAGTCTGTGGATTCTTATTGGAGGGAGCATTACATCTTTAATAGGAAAAGTCACGGAAATAAAATACATTACAAGCATAACTACAATAAGGAGAATCCATGTAGCAAAAAATAAACAGTAGAAACTTTCATTTAAAAAAAATATACAATAATTACACAAAATTAGTTTCACTAATAAAAATGAACATCTGGGAAAAAAAGAAGAAAAAAAATCTAATAAAAAACCCCAACAATTAAAAACAGATCACACTTGGGTCTAGAGTTTAGATGTGTGTGTGTGTGTGTGTGTGTGTGTGTGTGAATATTGTTTTTTTTTTACAGATTACATAACATTTGTTGCAAAAAAATCTCTCTATATATACACACATATTATATATATATATATATATATATATATATATATATATATATACACACACACACACACACATATATATATATATAGAGAGAGAGAGAGAGAGAGAGAGATACTGTGTATGTATGTGTATATATATATATATATATATATATATATATATATATATATATATATATATATATACAATATATAATAGCAATTAAATGGTCCAGAATATCCTTTTTGATATAGATTAGTCACTCAACTGGTGTAAAATGGGCTGCTTGATTTTATCCAGGAGATCCATTAGTTTTTCAGGAGTATTCAGCTTTAGAAAATGTGTAAGTTTTACATAATGGGACCACTTTCAATGCAGTAGGAAAACCATTATACACAGCACTTTCACAAAAGCTAGTGAAATGTTAACAACTACACTCTAGAAAACTAACATAACCGCATATGTGCAGACTGCTTATAAAAGCACAGAATGTATATATATATATATTACACACACACACACACACACACTCACACACACACACAGACACACGAGCATCAATAGGAACTTATCACTATTATAACACATAAAATAAGGTACTATAAATGATGGACATTGACAAAATGTTATTGGTTTCTTTTTAATCACTCGATCATTCATCCTTGACCATGACACCCTTGAGTGACTGTGACTGAAGCATATGCACTTAATCACCTAATTAGTGAGGCAGTTGATTGGACACTGGATATGGAGTGATTTCAGCTGTTGAATTGCAAGCTTGAATAAAAGCAATAAAGAAAATCACAGAAAAAAAGCAATATGCCACGTCTGTCAAGAGAGCAGCGCCTTCGTGCAATCTGCATGCTGGATGCTGGACTAGGGCAGCATACTGTGGCTCGCCGTTGTGGGTGCTCACAGCCAGCAATTTCAAACCTGGCGAGACGGTATAACCAGACACACTCTGTCAAGGACAACGCACGAACTGGGAGACCACGAGTCACAACACTTACCCAAGATCGATAGACCATTTTGCAGCATCTTCGTGATATCAATTGTTAATCAGCACAATAAAAAGTCACTGCACCTGCTCTATAAGTGATAAGTTTCTTTTGATGTGAGAGAGAGCGAGAGAGAGAGAGAGTTTTTTTTTTTCCTGCTAAAAAAACAAAACAAAAAAAAATACAAAAACAAACAAACTTATTGGGTGTGCTATTTTCATGTAGAGTAAGTATTAACCCAGGACAATTCAGTGTCTTCACAGAGCTACTACCCTTCAGTGCTCTGCAGTGCTCTATGGAATACAGTCCAAGTCAGGTGTGAAACCACTTTGCAATTCATACAAAGATCTTTGCAGTTCAGGGAAAAGTTCGATAGGGGATGAAGTGGCTCAGAGACTCTTACAAACACAGTTCTTTACAAGGAATTCAATGTGCTTTGTGCTTCCTCTTCTTGTGTTTTTTGTCTTTTTTCTTGTTGGCACATTTAGGACAATACCATTGAACTTCTTCTGGGGGAGCTGCTGTGATCGAAACACAAGGCCTGAAGAGAATAAAAGTTATCTTGGTTAAAATATACACAACAAAAAAGCAGTAACTTATGAGAAAGGGCTGACAAGTAAGGACATTATTTTGATAAACATTTGTAGAGTCCAGAGATGGTCCCTGTGTCATTCTTTTCTTGTTTGATGGGCAAGGAGGACAAGAAGGACACACTCATCTTTAACCAACTACAACGTAATCTGATCCTGTCTTTCACTGATCTCAGTTAAATCACGGAAATATGGCACGCTATCCCTTTCAAAAAGGCCTTCTTTCATTTTAAGAGCACATGATTTGACAGATCCTAACTCACACACATTTGGTCAATCATGAGTTTCTATAATGGTTTCTCAGTCAGTAATGGTTGTCTTTTTTTTCTTTTCTTAAAAGTCATTTGTTCCTAGTGAGTGAATTATAGACCAATTTTCCTAACAGGGTATCCACTTAACCAAACCTTCATCATGTATCAGCTGGGTGTCCTACAGAGTTCCATTTTAGGGCCACCAAACTAAAATGCACCTTAACCCTTTGCGGTCCTATGTCGGACCAGGTCCGACATTACAATTTTTCCTTTCCAGTCTGATGTCCGATCATCAAAAAGGCGTCATACACAGGTCCCTAGTTGTTTTTTCTCCGGAAAAAAGTTGAGAAAAGCTTTCAATGGCCGATAGAGGCCGATTGAAGCCGAAATAAAAACAGAGGTGGATCTCAGCAATACGCATAGTCCCTTCACCACAGACATAACAAGGACATAAACAAACAAGACAGCTGCTTCCGTATCCAGCGCTCACAGAAAATTGTGGACATTTGCCAAGCTTTTTGAATGTTATAGTAATAAAATAATGACTTGGATAGCATTATTGAGGAGCCTGGTGATAAATCAAGTGATCAGGAGATGATTTGTCAGTATGCACTACTATGAAGACATTTGATAAATATAGCGAACAAGGAGTGGAGCAGGGCTGTAGATGCAGTACTGAGTGTCCTTTTGATATGCAGTGCCTTTAAACCTGTTTCACTGTGAATAAAATTACTTTTAAAACAGAACGTGTAAAATAAACAGTTTGTGTGAAAATAAATTAGACCCAAAGCGCCTGAGAGGCACTGAATAAATGGGCCGCAAAGTGTTAAAAACAGTACATGACACTATTATAGCTCATTCTTATGAATTTATTGTAGCTTATTAGTTTATTACCCCTGTATTTTCAGTAATAAACCTGGGTTTGTGTTATAGATCTATTTTACAAATTAATCAATGTAGTTTCTGGAATGTGTAAACTTGTCAAAGTGTTCATATTGAAAAGGTCTTGTTTAATTAAGCATTCCCAGTCCAATTTAATTACCTTGTATTAGGATTTTTAAACAGACTAACTGGCTTCTAATTTGCACCATAATGACAGAAAAAAGAAAGAGAACTCATACCAGTGATACCAGTCATCGCAGCCATCACAGCCAATCATTGGGCTACCGTCATCAGCCTTGTTACAGCCAGGGCAGATCCAGATCTGATTACCCCATTCATCCCGGATCTTACATTGGAGAATATGATTTTTTTTTAGCTTGGATTATGTTGGCAAGTAAGTAAATAATTAAACCATAAACAGAACAATTATATGGAAAATCTGCTACTGAAAATACAACACAGGCATGATAGGGAAAAACAATAACACCTAAACTAATACAAATCTTAAACAGCTGTATGGTAAACTATTGTTTATAATAGTTCAAGAAATCTATGGGTAGGATACTGAATTTTGACACCAAGGAGGTACACAGTATGTAACCATATAACATAATTTACTGGCTTTTATGCCACAGACACAGTCCTGTATTTTGATAAGCTTAAAAAATGATTCAGAAAATATTTGCAGTATTCAAGTCTTTAGAATTCACTACATGACATCTGTAGAGGACATTAATCTTAATCATGTTTTTCTTCCATTTCTCTTTTTTCTAAGTAACAATCCCTAAATATCACTTTCATGATATAGAATCAAACTACAAAAGGTTCTCACAAACAGATTTAGCGTCTTTACATTTAGAACCCACTTAGAAATGAGATATGCTCTATGGCTTTCTCCAATGTGTGAAAATTCTAAAGAAAATAAACAAAACATGTAAGGTCACTGTAGATGCAATACTCACCACGTAGGTACTGACTGTTTCTGTCACCACACTCCTGACAGGTGTTTTGGAGGAGCCTGCTGCTGGCACTGCAGGTAAGGGGGGTGGCACCGCGGCTGGTGATGCAGCTGCTGGGGGTGGTGGTGGGGGTGGTTGGAGGGCCGGAGCAGGAGGGGTAGCTGTGTGAAATGGAGCCGGGACAGGGGGTGGGGGTGGTGGCGGGGTCTTGGGACGACTGACAGTAACAGGGGTCTTAGGGACTGGAGTCTTAGGAACTGGGGTCTTAACCTCTGGGGTAGAAACCACTTTGCTGATGACACTGTAGGAGAAAAAGTTAGGTTATTATAACCCTGGTTCCCTGAAATAGAAATGTAACCATTACCGAATGGGTATTTATCTCCTAAAGACCTGTGTGTATATATATATATATATATATATATATATATATATATATATATATATATATATATATATATACATATATATACATATATATATATACAGTACTGTGCAAAAGTTTTAGGCAGGTGTGAAAAAATGCTGTAAAGTAAGAATGCTTTCAGAAATAGACATGTTAATAGATTATATTTATCAATTAACTAAATGCAAAGTGAGTGAACAGAAGAAAAATCTAAATCAAATCCATATTTGGTGTGACCACCCTTTGCCTTCAAAACAGCATCAATTCTTCTAGGTACACTTGCACAAAGTCAGGGATTTTGTAGGCATATAGTCAGGTGCATGATTAAACAATTATACCAAACAGGTGCTAATGATCATCAATTCAATATGTAGGTTGAAACACAATCATTAACTGAAACAGAAACAGCTGTGTAGGAGGAATAAAACTGGGTGAGGAACAGCCAAACTCAGCTAACAAGGTGAGGTTGCTGAAGACAGTTTACTGTCAAAAGTCATACACCATGGCAAGACTGAGCACAGCAACAAGACACAAGGTAGTTATACTGCATCAGCAAGGTCTCTCCCAGGCAGAAATTTCAAGGCAGACAGGGGTTTCCAGATGTGCTGTCCAAGCTCTTTTGCACAAAGAAACGGGCAACGTTGAGGACCGTAGACGCAGTGGTCGGCCAAGGAAACTTACTGCAGCAGATGAAAGACACATCATGCTTACTTCCCTTCGCAATCGGAAGATGTCCAGCAGTGCCATCAGCTCAGAATTGGCAGAAAACAGTGGGACCCTGGTACACCCATCTACTGTCCGGAGAAGTCTGGTCAGAAGTGGCCTTCATGGAAGACTTGCGGCCAAAAAGCCATACCTCCGATGTGGAAACAAGGCCAAGCGACTCAACTATGCACAAAAACACAGGAACTGGGGTGCAGAAAAATGGCAGCAGGTGCTCTGGACTGATGAGCCAAAATTTGAAATATTTGGCTGTAGCAGAAGGCAGTTTGTTCGCCGAAGGGCTGGAGAGCGGTACACAAATGAGTGTCTGCAGGCAACAGTGAAGCATGGTGGAGGTTCCTTGCAAGTTTGGGGCTGCATTTCTGCAAATGGAGTTGGGGATTTGGTCAGAATTAATGGTCTCCTAAATGCTGAGAAGTACAGGCAGATACTTATCCATCATGCAATACCATCAGGGAGGCATCTGATTGGCCCCAAATTTATTCTGCAGCACGACAACGACCCTAAACATACAGCGAAAGTCATTAAGAACTATCTTCAGCGTAAAGAAGAACAAGGAGTCCTGGAAGTGATGGTATGGCCCCCACAGAGCCCTGATCTCAACATCATCGAGTCTGTCTGGGATTACATGAAGAGAGAGAAGCAACTGAGGCTGCCTAAATCCACAGAAGAACTGTGGTTAGTTCTCCAAGGTGTTTGGGCCAACCTACCTGCCGAGTTCCTTCAAAAACTGTGTGCAAGTGTACCTAGAAGAATTGATGCTGTTTTGAAGGCAAAGGGTGGTCACACCAAATATTGATTTGATGTAGATTTTTCTTCTGTTCACTCACTTTGCATTTTGTTAATTGATAAATATAAACTATTAACATGTCTATTTTTGAAAGCATTCTTACTTTACAGCATTTTTTCACACCTGCCTAAAACTTTTGCACAGTACTGTATACACACACACACACACACACACACTTTATCAGAAAACCACAAACTCCACAACAATTTTTATTTACAATATGTGAGAAACTGCAGCCACTGAAAATATCTACTGAATACTTAAATCATGCAGATAGTAGATGAGACAGCATTTTAAGGTCTCTACATAAAAGCTTTTACAAAGACAGTAGAGTGAATATAATACTTCCTTCCTGAAATAGTGGAAGTGAGGTCATCTGGGAAGAACAAAGACACATTTTAAAAACATGGCACTGGGCAATTAAACCACTTCCTACTACCTTCCTCAATGCTTTGAGATACTAAAATATGTGTTGATTATTGATAATCTGTCCTTAAATTTCCAGAGCTTCGATTGCATATTGGTGAATCGATGCATCAAATTAGAACCCAGTTTGAAGTTTCTTGCTGCCGGTTTGCATTAAAACCTTCAGTGTGTGAGAGTGCGCGTCTTTTAGTGCTAGTACTGTAGATTAGTGTGTTGCTAGGATACACACTTAGGCCGCTACCATTCACGTTGGACAAGCCAAATCAGAAGTAGGCCTATTGTATTCAACGTTTTCTTGATTAACATTTTTTTATCTATTAAATCTACACATTACCTTCTTTTGTTTCAAAGCATGTTGTGTTTGGATTATATGGCAATATTATATAAGAAGATGAATTTAGTACGATAGTTGAATTAGTCAGGATTTGTGATTAATTCAAATGTTTTGCTTTGCTTTTGGACATAAAATGTTAATGAACAATCATAGTTCAGATAAAAATTACTTCTGTTAAAATAGTATTTTTTTATTATTATTATTACAATGTTAAAGGGTCATCTGATGCGGGCGCATGCATATTCTTTTCAGTTGTTAAACTCAAGTCCTTTGAATTTCTTTTTTTATAATCGGAAGTGTTCGAATTTTAAAAGAAGAAGTGCCTTTTTGTTTAACTATTATGCACAGCTGTGTTTTTAGAGATTAGATCTTCTGTTAAAAAAATAAATAAATAAAGTTTGTTCTTTATTTTAAAAAATAAAACATCAATGCATTGATTATCGTTGGTAAATGTCTATATGACATTTGAATAAGAAATTAGGGTGTCGATTGCACCACTACTACTAACCCATCTTTTCCTTTTACACTCCATCTGAAACTTCTTCTCCTGGACTCCCTATTGAATGGCCAGTCTCCAATGGAGTAACTGACACTTCCCACAGCTGTGCTTCATAATAGCCCCTTGCTGCTTATGTTACAGCACTGGACAATTCTGGTCACAGTGAGTTAAGTGCCACAAACACTGGCCTTATTCATGAAAACGTGCTGTAGGAGGGGCATGCAGTGGGGTTCCATTTACCTGATTCTCTGCCACAGAATAGAGACTGCACAAAACAGGTCATGAGTTGCTTTGCCTGTAATGCATACCCAATGCTTGACAAGTCACTAAAGAGTCAATCCTTCCTGCCCTTGACCACACATACTGAGTAAAGGTTAGAGGAAGGCCTGGTGTGAATATGACCAAACCAGTGGTGTAATAACCCCATTATTCAGCTATTGTGTGCAAACATTGCACTACCCGCAAACTTAATGGCTTAACTCAGAGTAAGTGGTTCTAGGACAATGATTCAGTTATTTTCTTTACAAGTGTAGTATCCATTTTAAAACTAAATATCACTGAGTCGCTTATTGATTAACTCAACTTATATTCCAAGTAACAATAAAACAACTCAGTGTCTCAAATATGCAACATGGTGAAATAAATTGCTAGAACATAAGCTCAATTATAAGCTCAATAAGAGATCAAAAATCAGACACAGGTCTGGGTGCCCCTGCGGAGGATACCATTGTAAAATAACCATGTGTACATTAGTTATATTCAACAGTTTGGGATTTCAAATGTTTAATAATTATGGGTCGCATATTTGTTCCACACAGAAAATGTGTAAAAGAAAATAGGTAGAAGTATTACCTTTAAGAATTTAGTAATTCACCTCAATTGTGCACATTCCTATTTCTAGATTATTCATGAACACTGTAACTACATGCCAGTTTATGTTATACATGATAAAGAATAAGGTAGATGTTAAGCATAGACGACCAAGGCAGCCTTGAACTCTGAGGTGGAACCAGATATTTTTCTCTCTTGATAAGTAAAAACATTTTGCTTAACTCCAGGAAAATATTTGCATACATCTAAGAAACTCAATACAAGGACTATTTCTCAACAAAACTTTCAATCTGAATACAAGCATTTTAACTATAATGGAAGTCCTAGACACACTGGTACTATTCTGACTACCTGACAAAGATTTATATCAGGGGGAATTTAAATGCGGCTTTTAAAAGATAAGAAATCCTACGTAGCTACTTAAGTTAACTAAATTTGTGATCAAGCAGCAGAGATAACAGAAATTGTTTTTAAAAACACTCAAATGTTGCAGACACTAATACAATCTGAATCCATTAAGGATGAGTGTTGTTTTTTTTTTCATTAAATTGAACAGAAATGTAAATATAATCTAATCTAAAGATTTACCTACCAATTCAGATCTCAGGGTTCAACATTAACCATTGCCCGGTGGCCTGGAGCCGGTGGAGATCGCAGTTTGGCCGGTAGTTATGAAGCACCACAGGCCCGACTGGGCCGGTAACATTTTTTAACTGTATAATGTATATAGTATAGTAGACATGGCTTCCGTTTCATGAACGCAGGAAAATAGGTCAGTGTGCCAAAAAACTGAAAAACGAATTTACAAACCCATTTTTAAAAACATTCCCACCCCCCCCCCCCACTCCCGATAACAGCGTAATTGAACACGTCTGAACTTTCCCGCTGCACGTCGTATTTGTTGTACAGTCAGCATCTGAGACTACGTACTGAAGTGCTGTTGTAAATACTCGTTACCTCGACATGGCAATTTTTTTTTTAACAACTAAGCACCAATAAGCCAAAAGTAAGGTGTCAATAATGATAAAGAAAGAAATAATGAAAAAAAATTGACAAAAATATAGAGTGGAGTGGATGAAAGACTTAATATGGCTTCATGATGACAGTGAAAGAAATGTCAGTTTCCCAGACTTGCAGATGAAACAGCAGCTTTTTTGTTTGGGAATTCAACATTTAGTTGACCTCATATCCAGTTTCGTAGTAATAGTTTGCAAGGTTAGGAGGTGTTTGTCTGCTACTTTGACTGCAGCGAAAAAAGATGCACCGATGAATACCCAGATACGCCACATGGAAGCTGGACAACGGAATCGAACTGTAACGTTTTGATTTGGGATACAACGTGTTCAGGTCAGAAATGCCATTCACAACCTTTACAGGACTCGTTCGTATCAGCAGAAAGATTGGTGCTAACTTGGGAGAGGCTACAAGCGACAACAATCTAAGAACAATTATTTTTATTATGATTATTGTTTGAATAGTGTTTATTATTAGGATTAGTATAAATCTGTTAACCTTTTAGCGTTGCTTTAGCATTGCTCGGTTGCATGTTTGCTTGTAAAAACAAACACGAGTATCATTTGTACACATACATTTTAAAATCTTGAAAAACAGTATTTTCATTTTCTGACAAGCACTCCAATCTGTGCATATTAAATGGCTGAAATAATACAATAGCATATACACCCACCACTCATTATATCACCCCTCGCTATTCGTATATATCACGGTCCTGGAGTTGGCGCCACATTTTTACAATCTGCAATATACATAGGCAATTGCACTTAGAATTACTGTTAGTTTTATTTTGTACTGCACATCACAAACAAAAATATACAAAACAAATAAAAACAAAGCATTAATATCACACTGTTATCATATAGACACGCATTGCACAATAACACAAAGCAAATTAACTATCTACTTGCTGAAACGGTTTTTATTTTAGCCATCGAGGTGTTCACTTGTGGCAGCAATGCACTAGCATGTCACACGGCACTGACGTCCGCTCCCTAGCAACAAGCCTCCTATGTTGGGAATGGGATTCTTTCAATGCAGCGGGTTTGTGCATTTGAGAAAGGAGAGGAAGACCCACGAAATTAATTGGAGACTTAAGTTGATGAGAAGCAATTACCCTTCGCAGTACGAATTAAAATGGTGTGCTGCTTTTTATACAAAAAATGAGAAAAAGTGGGTAGATGATTTATACTGGACCCTGGTGCCTCCGATAAAACGAGGGAGTGGTTGTACAGTATTTGTTAGCCTATTTGTTTTTCTATGAGTCTCTCGCTATATCGCGGCCCTCAATATATAGCGGATTTATAGTGGACCCCGACCGCCGCAATATATTGAGTGGGTGGTGTATTGAAAGGCTTTGCTTAGCCACTTTTTTATTTGAGATGTAGGCTCTCTTTGGTTACTGTACACATTACTAAACATACAGAAATGAAAAGCTATCATGAAAGAACATATGCAAGCTAAAGTTTTATTTATTTATTTATTTATTTCCCCTTTCTGTTTTTTTCAGGACCGAGACCGTTTGTGTTCAAATGCAGTTTGCAAGTACACTCGGCTCGTTTATATGGTGTGTGAACCGGATGTTTACAATATTCTGCAAGGCATATTGAAAGATGGCAGCTACTGATGTATTGCTCTGGTTTTTAATATACTGTATCATGTTTTAGATTATTCTATTACTGTGGAAGAAAGCACTGGGGGAGCACTTTGCTAATTTAGTGGATGCATTTCTTGAATGCCTACAGCAGGAGAATGGAGTTTACGCAATTCTGCACGGTTCTCCTAATGTCGGCATTAAACAAAGTAATTTGAGAAATGATTGAATATATTTTACTATTTTGTGAGTTTTGTTGAGTTCGGTGAGATTCTGATGTCTGACCAAAATTTCTACCAGAACTTCAGTTTCTCGTACTTTAGGAATAATGGATTCACAGGGAAAAACAGAGATGATAACTCATTATTTTATTTTTATATTGACATCTAGTCGAAACATGTTAAATGTACAAAAAGCCAGATTTAAAAAATAGATCAGTTATTACTATTTAAACATATGGTATCACATAATCAGAGTGGTTAAACAAATAATCCAAATAATTTTTTTTTTTTTTTTTTTTTTGAATGGTGCGAACACACAACCTAATACATTTTTCTGCTATTAACTTGCCGAGCAGGGTGATACAGTTTTGTACTTATTGCTGGGGCAGTTAACATTGTATTCGGGCTAGTAAAAACACTACCTAAGTGGCCCAAAGGGCCAGTAGTAAAAAATCTAAATGTAGAGCCCTGCATCTATTTTAATTTTTCAGCTAAAAAAATAACCAGAACTTTCCAGAGTTTTCCCCATCAAGAAACATTTACACTAATAAAAAAAGTCAATAAATGTTTAAATAAATAAATAAATAAATAAATAAATAAATAAATACTGTACAACATTTCTGGCTTTTAGTCAGTAGAAAAACATGACTGCAAACATGTTATAGTGCTGGTTAGATTAGATTAATATTTAAGGCTACTGTCACCTCTGTAAATTTACGTACACTCACGTATCATGCTGTATGCATTCGGATCATGTTTGATAAACTTCATGCACCATATCTTTATCTGGCTGAACTGTGCGTGACTCATGAAGTTCTACAGTTAAACTAAAGTGGTAGAAGGGTTTTAAATTTTTGTAATGGAAATTTCTATGTATAAATAAAATCACACCATGGCAAAAATAATGAGGAAGTTTCACATTGCCTCACTGAAACGTCCATGTTTGAACCAATCAAACACAGTTTATGCTGAGGCAGTGTATCTTGTCAGCACTCTATTTGAGAAGTAGTATTTTTTTTAATCACGCGCAAGAGTGGCATATCCCTGGCGATAGGGATATAATGGAAGCCCCTGTTTAGACAATAGCTTATCTGTCCTGAAGAGTTATTTATACATGGAGCAACCTGACTTAAGTAAAGGAATGACCAAGGTTAAAAACACCTATTACATTCCCTTCGCACTAATGCCTTTGTGTTAGGTTAGATAGAGTTGCAATGTTATAATTTTACCAAACTGAAACCGAACCGAAACACAGCACACTTTGCTGCATGTAGATGGTTCATATTAACACCCCTTAATAATTGTAATATGGTAACATAAAGTAAAAGTTATGACAAGACATCCCAGATGGTCTTCAGTAGGGTGTTGAGATGTCTAGGGCTGTTTTCTTTTTAGGTTTGCTAATGAAAGATGTTGGTGCTAGTACTAGCAGGCATACACAAGTGTCTAAACACTTTGTTAAATAAATAAATAAATAAATAAATAAATAAATGCATGCACCCGAAGGAGTGAAAAGCTGTCGCTGGAAGTTTTGAGTTGTTGAGTCTGTCGTGTCTGTTAAATTACTCTGTGTAGACCCAATAAAAAAAATATAATGAGGCTAAACTGACAAACAGCCAAATGCAAAAGTATTTTAAGAAAAGAAAATGCTAGTTGAGGTCCATGAACCTGTGAAACTAAACTGAATAAGCAGTACTGGGTGAAGCTGCAAAAGAAGTGAAAGGTATACTGTTGACAACAAAATATCTGGAAACTACTTCAAATTAGATGCTTCTGTGAGCAGCAGGGTAGCAGAATGTCCACAATCTTCAGTGCACAGCCTCCAAACCTCATGGAAATTTGAAGGGTGGTGGGGGGTTGCAGCAGTGGTAGTGGTGCAATTATTTAAAAACATTTTAAAAACTGGACCGATCATAACCGACTTGCATCCCTAGTTAGAGTTCAATACTACATTTGTACTGGAAACACAGTAAAGTACTCACATCTTGTCCTGGCCAGCCCCAACCCTTAGAGTCAGCCTGGGGATAACAGGAGTCAGAGCTGTAATAGAAGGTTCCGTCTTTATCTGAAACAGATTTGGAATAACATTATAATTTATTATGAGAAGTAGTAACCCAAACAAAGCTCAACATGACATTTGTTTGTATGTTGGTCAATATTATCCTACTTTCCTGTGAAAACTGTCATAACACACACTAACATTCTCTTTAGCGTAACATGCCATTAGTCCATGAACTGCATAGAACTTTCACTTGATTAAATAGTTGTCATGATAAACCATGTGGTACTACAAATTAGCCATAATTACTACATTTTAGGCATAAACCAGTACCACAACTAGGTAAACATGTGTTTGTAAATTCCAGTTTTCGAGTATACAGGCAATACAAGAACACTAAAGGAATGCCACTTCTGTATTCCTTTACTACCCAGTTGAACTCGGATTGGAATGTTCAGATAGTTACAGGTATGTTCTACAGTGAAAACAAAGTACTGCACTTAGAAGATAAGAAACCGATCAGGTGATTTAGGTCACTGTAACACAATGACCTTAGAAGTGTCCCATAACATCTGCTGTACAAATTTCACCTGAACACATTTTTGTCCTTCCTAATATTTTTCAGGATTTTCAGGATTTTCAGGTTTGTTTTGGTATTTTTTTGTTTGTTTGTTTCAGATGAATTCTCCATTTTCCCACAAAACCTTTCTGAAATATTAAGTTTCCTATCTTTTGCTGTTTTTTTTAAGTTACATGTTTATACTGTATATAAGCACAAAGAGCACTAAAAATACAGAACCACTGGTTTAATTTTCTTTAAAAATACAACATTTGTATTTAACGCAAGATGCTCCAAGGTTATAAAACACCATTTTTTATGCATATCCTGATTTTCACATTCATGTTCTTAATATAAAACATCCTTTACACTAACTAGCTATCTCTTATTTGTTAACCCTTTTGCTCCCAAATAAGACTGTATTCAGAAAACATGTCTTTGTATGATACTCAATTGGTTGTGCAGTTACAAATGCTGCACTTATACTTAAATAATAAACACAATACACATAATGAAAATATTTTAACTTGTTTAGCATTTGAATTCTAGCTGGCCCTAATAGCTATCACAATGCTCAGCACTGCAATGAATTCCAAATCAGCAGTTGCATACCTAGATCTGAAGACATTAATAAATTACACATTTGAAGTTCGTTTTTGGAACTGTACTTTGTAAGAATAAGAGGAGAAACATGATAAGGATTAGAAGACAGTAATGAACAGCCTTGCACCGGATATTAAAAAGGAAGTGTGGGGAATTACACCCAGTTTGGAACTTAGTACAGATTACATTTTGAGTAATTCAGATTTCTAAATCAATGAATTTAGGCATGAAAAGAAAAAAAAATAAAAAGCACAAAAACATTACCTTTCCAGGTACCTGCCTAACCTCACCAAAACCTCTGCCAACCCTGCCCAACTTAACACACCCCCACCCACGGACTTGAAAGCACTGCTCTGCCTACATGCAGCTCCTACAACTGGTGTAGTACACAGTATTAGACATAAAACCTCCCCTAAAACTTCCACCAACAACTATTTCCCTGAACACAATATCTTCAGTTACTAGGAAACTGTACACAAGAAAAACCAACTAACATTATCCAATCTCTGGCTAGACCTGTTGTCTTTGCAGCCAATCACAGTAAGAATAAGACAAATTCAAAGCTACACAGGCTGAAGCGTAAACACCCCAGTCCAGCTACAAATCCAACTGGAACCATCGTCCGAGGCAACCATTAAAAAAAAAAAAAAAAGAGGCCTAAAATATTAAACAAACTGTTTTATAAAACGTATTAATGTATTTCCTTATCTTATTTATTTGTATAGCTTTATATTGAAGTTTTAACACTAAGAATTTAATGTTAAAATATAAGTAACAATGAATTTGCAGTCAGTGTGATACCTTGAAAGAAATGCGCTGAGCCAATAAATAACCCTGTAGAACAGACGTGTGGTTGTACACTGCAGTAGTTCAAAGTAACATCACAGTTAAAATGGAAGGCTCTTTTTTAATGCCTACTCCATTACCATTAAAAATTACAGTATTTATTCAGATTACTCATGACTTCAAGGTAATGTTGCATTTTACCCCCTAAGTTTAACTACATTCAAAAATCATGAGTATCTTACTAGGTTAAACACAAAAAGAACATATTTTTAAATAAGTACTTTGCACAAGGTATTATTACTGGGAATGTGGTCCAGTCGAAGAGTATTTAGATTCCAAAGCTTACTGAACCAACGAAGAGGTGAAATCCTGAGATATACGATTCCTTTGTAGCTGACTAGAAACACATTGTCAGTGGATTTGTCCCGTTTTATGTAAAAGCAATACTCTCTTCACCTGAACTAATACAAGCAGTCATATAAGCCCCTTATTGCAGTGTGCTGCATTTTTCTACTAATCTCTTGGGATTTAGCTTCTTTGCCACATACCTTGGGGCACTTACTGATAAAACCTTAACTCTCTCTATTTTTTCCAGGACACCAGTGAAGCAGCCTTGCAAAAAATTAAAAAGTGATCAAGTGATTTAGAAAAATCTTTTTCAGAATCCTTGCAGCAAAAGATGGACTTTTAAGTTACCTATGTAAATCAACATTTTTTGTTTTTTATATTATTATTTTAATGCTGTATGTTACATACACAAACACATTGCTATACGGATCTGGCTTGATGGAGAGACAAACATGAAAGCCTAGATACATAAAGTAGATAAACAAAAACAATAGAGTCAACACTGTGTGATTGCATTATAAATGCACTGTTAAGTATTCCATTCTGTATTTTCTATTAAGATTGTTTGAGGGCTTCGATCCATTTTTACTACACATTATTGGTAATGCTCAGGAAGTATAGTAGTTACTGTTCAGTTTAAATATACAAAATTAAAATGGTTAAACAAAAAAAGAATGAGTCTTACCCCTGGGACCTGACTTCCTGGCTCACATACATTAATTAATAAAAGTGGTGCACCGATAGTGGGTAGCCTATCAGCATGGCACCGATATAAGGAAAAAAAAAAACACAATCAACTATCGGCAGTTTTTGTTATTTTAGCCAATAATATACGTCGATATTCATGCTTGAATTTCTTCCAGCACAGAATTGAATGTTTGGTCACGCGCGCTTACTAATTATGCAAGAACACTGAGACAGTCATTTTCCTTGCAGTACAACATGCGCTCAACCTGCAGTAAATATTTCAAAAGAGCGGCGTGTTTGGACATTTCTTTTAAATATCTGAAGACAACAATAGGATAGTTGAATTGATTCAGGGTGATGCAAGGGTTCGAATAATGGAGGTTTTATTCATTTCCTCAAATCGGAACACAGCGTAGTTTACACAAAACAAAAGTTTAGGTAAGGAGTATATCTTACTGCTGCTTCTCTCTCACTTTTCCTGTGTGTCTCTTTTTGTCACATCTGGTTTGTTCTAACTATTGTCAGTTCACCGGTCTCTCTATAACAAACACAAAACGAAACTTAAAAGGTGCAGTCCTCCAAATTATTATTATTATTATTCATTTCTTAGCAGACGGCCTTATCCAGGGCGACTTACAATTGTTGCAAGATATCACATTATTTATACATACAATTACCCATTTATACAGTTGGGTTTTTTACTGGAGCAATCTAAGTAAAGTACCTTGCTCAAGGGTACAGCAGCAGTGTCCCCCACCTGGGACTGAACCAACAACCCCTCCGGTCAAGAGTCCAGAACCCTAACCACTACTCCACACTGCTGCCCCGAACTGATAAAATCCAAACTGATAAACATACAAATGTCTTACACATTAAATCCAACAACAAACTGAGAGTAGAATATTATTCTGATGATTTTTTCAGTGAATCCTAAATAACATTGATGGGTTAAGTTAGTACTATTATTACTACACAATGTGCTTCAAAATTACTTTTTGTAATTTTTGTTTATCTTGCTTAATCAGCATTGGTTGCGGGTGTATTCAGCAGCATTTTGAACCAGAAAATGATTACTGTACCGTCTTTTGTTAAGTAACAAATTCAAGTTTGACTGAATTTTGTAACCAGAAATGTAATATTTTTATGACATCTTTTTTTTTTAATTGTTAGTTGTAGTTGACATTGCGTAGGCTACATCTTTCTTTTCTACTGTGCAGCATAGGTAGAAGTTATAATATACAATGTTTGACAGCAAGTGGCTATAAAAGTTAATGTCACACTATATATATTTTTTTCTACAGAACTGTTTTTACTTGTAGAAATGCAAAATATTATTTTTGCGCGACTGTTGTAAAACAAATATTAAATTGCTGTCAATGCTACGCTATTCTTTGTAATCATTTTCTGAAGTAAATGCAACAAGTATACAATACCTGTTCATTTTTGTCATAAATACAACAAGTAAATGATATCTGTTCATTTTTTAACATTTATAATTACAAAAACAGTTTAAGTATTGGCCCTGTGTTCTAGTAGTTTACAATAGCTCACCTGCTCTATCTATTATTGGTATCCAATCGGTATCAGTCGATACGGGTAGGTAACTATCGGCTATCGGTATTGGCCAAGAAAATCTTTATCGGTGCACCCTTAATACTGTGCATACAAACCCAATGACAACCAGATTACTTTATAAAGTTTCAAAATAATGTATTACTCATTTGACCTCAGTCACTAAATACACTGAAATTGCTAAGTCACATCTTAACTTTCTTACTTGGCTGTTTAAAATAAATAAATAAATAAATAAATAAATAAATAAATAAATAAATAATCTATCCTGAGCATCAAAAGAAACTTATCAGTTATATTTGAGCATCAAAAGCAACGTATCACTTATATTTGAGTGTCAAAAAAAACAACTCACCACTTATATATTTGGATAAAATTCACTAGATGTGATAAAAAAATGGCAAACACTGTTTTAGAGCAGGTGCAGTGACTTTTTATTGTACTGATTAACAATTGACATCACAAAGATGCTGCAAAATGATCTGTCGAGCTTGTCAATGTCCATCATTTATATACCTTATTTTTTTCGAAAATATATGTGTTATAATAGTGATAAGTTTCTTTTGATGCTCGGTATACATTGTTTATCCAAGAAGAAAATATGTCACTCAACATGTATTCATTGTGTTAAACTTTCAAACTTTAAACGTGCAGAATTTTATTTTTGTACATAAAATAATGGGATATCTGTATAATGTGAAATAATGTATAATGTGATATCTTGTAACAATTGTAAGTCGCCCTGGATAAGGGCGTCTGCTAAGAAATAAATAATAATAATAATAATAAAATAAAATCAACCAATGGAAGATCTGCATTTTCTCTGCGGCAGTCCAATCGTATGTGAGTGGAGGCGGGACATAAACAATTGAAGGCATTTAGCAGGTTTAACCAATGGGTCAGTCAAAGATCTGCCCTTTGTTCTGCAGGTGTCCAATCATGAGTGAGCAGAGGCAGGACATAATTGGAAATTTAACCAATAGGAAAGTCAAAGATCTGACCTGGTTTTGTAGCTGTCCAATCATTAGTGAGCAGAGGCGGGATATAAATATGCTAGGGTAACGGTGTAAGAATAGCTGAATTTTGAGCGATATTGCTTATTATAGAGACTGTTATTGAGAATTATATTGAGAACTTCTAAGTAATAGTTCAAATTGCTTTTTACAAATTAAAAAAGTCATAAGGACAATGGAGACATTGTAGTCGATTTGGTTAAAAATCAAATTTCAAAAAGAACTTTCTCAGAAAAAATGGAGGTATACACCACAAATACCTGAACTAACACATGAAGGGAAGGGATATACTCGCCACTTCCAAAATTCAAATTATGAAAGGTATCCGTGGCTTACCGGAATGGCTTAATCTCTTCGATGCCTCAGGTTGTGCTAGATGCAGAAGTACAGGAAGGAAGCCAAGTATGTAGCTATAATGGTAGATTAAACAACTGATGTTGGAAACGCAACTCAGCTGTCTTGTGTTTTTAGGTATGTGACTGACAGTGGCCCGAAAGAACGGTTGTTCTGTGAAAATGTGTTACATTTACTAAAATAAAAATAATTTAAAAAATGCTTTTAAAAAGACCAAATTCCCCCTGGGCTTTTTTTTTTTTTTTCCCCCCATAAATTGATTTTTTTGTATTATTGCAGGACAGCCACTATAAGATCGTTGCATATGTGCACAGATCGATTAAATCAACTAATGCCCATAAATTAACCAATCAAAAAATGTAATCACTTGACAGCCCTAATATATGTGTGTGTATATATATATATTGTTCTCGACTATGCACTGTAAAGTAGTTTACCTTTTCATGCTTGTGCTTTTCTTTCTCCTTTTCCTTCTTCTCCTTCTCCTTCTCCTTCTCCTTCTTTTCCTTTTCCTTCTCTTTCACTTTCTCCTTTTCCTTGTCTTTGTCCTTTTCTTTCTCTTTCTTTTTCTTCTTTTCCTTTTTCTCTTTCTTCTTCTCCCTATCTTTAGGTTTTTCCTTTTCCTCAAACAGTTTTTCAGGGAGCATAGATGACAATGAAGGCAACATGGATGACAGCCTAACACTGGTAGGGGTGCTGAACAGTGGCAATGAGGTCTCCTTAAGAGACATTAGGAGAGGCACTGAAGGAATCTTCAGCTTCTCCAACTTAACTTTATCTTTTCCCTTCTCTTTCTTCTCCTTATCCTTTTTACTCTTTTCTTTATCTTTCTTCTTATCCTTGCGTTTCTCTTTGTCCTTTTTTGAACCACCTTCTTTTGATTTAGCCTTGGTGTCCACCTCTTCAAAGTCCTTGAGTTTGAATTTGATAGGTTCATGGTCCTCCTCTTTGATGAAGTCCTTCCATTGTATCTTGGCCTCCTTATTGGATTCTTTATCCTTGTCTTTATCTTTCTCCTTGGTTTTCTCCTTGTTTTTCTCCTTACTTTTTTCTTTATCCCTGTCCTTATCCTTCTCTTTCTGTTTTTCCTTTTCCTTCTTCTTCATTTTGGTCTTCAGTTCTTTTTTCAGTTTTCTCTTCACATCCGCTGAAGCAGCCAGCTTTGTCTTTTCCTCATAGACCTTGAGAAGTGGTTCTGGAGTTGGTGGTGAAGCAGAGGGCGAGGATAAATATGGAGGATTGGAAGGTACACTTGAAGGAGTGCCCAAGTTTACTTTTCTGATGACCTCATTAATTGAATCATCCATTGTCCAGGAGTTATCTGAACTAGATGGAACAGGAGTTGAATTACCCTTACTGATGCTATTTGTGCTTAGCATCAACTTGGGAGTCGTTGGCTCAGAAATCGTAAGTCGTCTAGGACTTGTAAGGATTTCCCCCTCCGATTCAGACCCCGATGAAAATGCGAATGGGTCAGGTTCCCTCTCTGCACAAGCCCAGGCAATCACTGCATCAATAGAGTCATCAATTGTGTTATCAGCCACAGAAAATGTCTTTAACTGATTATCGGTAGTTTGCTTCTCTGTCTCACATGTTGCTTGCCCTTGCTTTGAATGTATATTTTCTTTTCCCATCTTTTCACTCAGTGCTGCTAAAGGTGTTCTTGTTGGGGTGTCCACCTTCTCTGCGGAATGCGACGAAACCTTGGGACTTTTGGGGCTTTTAGTTCGCCCTGGTGATTTTTTCTCTTTAGGTCCAGATTTTGGAGATCGTATAGGACTTCCAGTAGCAGAAGTCAAATTAGACCCCTTAGGGGATTTAGCTTTTTGTCCGGGCGAAGTTATTTTTGGTTTTGCTCTAGGAATACCATGCTTAGAGTCTGTTTTCGGGGTAGGCATTTGTGTTTTAGAGGGTGGTGCCAAAACCAGGGGCTCAGGGGATCTAGACAAAGACCCGGAACTATCATGTGTATTTACAGGAGAGTGCATGGGTGGCACCTTTTGTGGGTTGATGGATATAAGAGGCTCTCTTGGTTCCATCCCCCCTTCTGGGCTTTCTGTTTTGAGACCTGCATATCGTGGTCTCTTCATGACTGGCATTTCCATGGAGTCAGGACTTCCCAAAGGTCTCTTGCCCAAAAAGTTCTCATCATTGACATCCTCTTCCTCTTCCATTTCTTCCTCTTCTTCAAGAGGAACCTGCATGGCTTCTGCTGAGGTGCCACCATCTGTAGGAACCTGCTCCTCTTCCTCTTCTGTAACAGGAAATAGGAAAATTATAGTGTGCACATTTTCTTTTATTTAAATCATTATAAATCTGCAGCCTATAAGGATCACATTAACAGATACATTTCAATGCATCACTTTTGCAGAAGATATTAAAAAAGTAAGGCTTATTAAAACATATGTAAATGTTCAATGCTGTATGTGTAATTTTTTATATTATATATATATATATATATATATATATATATATATATATATATATATATATATATATATATAGTCTTAAAATAAGTGTGTTCAAATTAATGAAATACACACACAAAAGAAACAAATGGGTTAATAATACTCTCTCACGCATTACTTTCCTCAATAGACGCCTTTCAGTTGGTATGATTTCCTCTTCATTGTAGAGACTTTTCAATAAGCCCTAATTATAGTAGGGGTACCTTTATTAAAGAAGCCACAGGAAAGTTGTCTGCACTCACTACAGGAAATTAAGTGAAATGGTGTTGAAATTCAACACTACGCCTTCCCCTTTATGAGGTAAAGGACTTGTATTGAAGTTGCTACAGTCAGCTGAAAGATGGGTTGATCTGCTCTCTGAAAATAATTGATCTACCTAAAAAATAATTAATGTCATGGCACTGGTGATGAGTCTATAACTTGAAGCCTATTCTTAACAATATGAAAAGAATATTCTTTTCAATAAAAACTGAAAAAAAATATAGAATATAGGTTTACAATTTGAAGTACACTGAGAACAGAGTACAATAGCATATCTGTCAAATCAACAATTTTTTGTCTAATGTTTAGATTTGCACTAATTGTGATGATTTTGGAGGAGTTAAACACTTGTAATGCTCTGTAATGACTTAAACAAGGCACTCCAGTTAATAAAGAGGGGCATGATATTGAACAAGTAGCAAAGATAAAAAAAAAAAATACAGGAACAGGATATATTTTACAGTATTTGACATCTCTAATAATATCTACAGTATGTCTTGTGATTTCTGTCTGCTGCCTATTACACTCACATTTTCTATACTATTGGGAATTATCTTAAAATGTGTTTCAACCCGATATAGTTCAGAGGGGAGCAAAAAATAAATGCTATACAGCACTACAATCTCTCATAATACACTTCGACATACAGTTCTGTACAATTTAAACATTAAAAATGCTTTTTTAAACAAGACGACCTGAAATGACACCAACTATTATAAATGGACTAATCTATATGTTAATACAGCTGTATCCTATAACCATAGAAGGGATAAGATAACATTATGAATTTAGGGTTTTTGGCTACACTCTATGGTAATTGTTCTCAAAGGTTATTTGGTTGACATCACCAGAGTTTTCTGATTGGCTCTCTTCTGTTATTTATGATATGAAATATGATAACAATGATGTCCCTTCTTCCTTCCCTTCTACAAGCTACAATAAATTGCTATCGTTAATCACTGGTCTTTGTTCAGCTAGGATTACTGCAGTACTGTATAATAAGAATTGCATTTAAGAATATGTATTTGTTTCCTTCTTGCAATAAAATGAGACTGCCAATATTTTATATTCTGACATTTAATTTGTTAAACAGCACAAGTACTATTTGCATTTTATTACCTTTTTTGGACCCAGAAACAGTATGTGCCATCTATTGTATCAGTGAATGCAATACACAATGTCTAGCTGGACAAATACAGTAGAATTACACAATGCAAGATAAGCAGTCAACTGAGTCATTTTAAGGGCACAGTTGTCTATTTGTGATTATATCTTACCACTGTTTTTTTAATGCTTAACATAAACAAGAATAATATTACTAATTTGTGTGGAGTAAAGATGTATTTTCTCTATACACGAGAGACCAGATATACAATTGTGGCTGACTGATATGCACTGCTATTCATGGTTTGGTTTTTTTTTTGCTAATAAAAGGCAAGCAAGACAACGATAAGAGAAAATACAACAACTTTACAAAGATGTCCTCATGTATCAGGGGACTGAAGATCTCTTCGTGGATAGAATTTGGCTAGGCCACTTTTTGTGACCCATATTAGAATGTAACCACAATGGCAGTACCACCCCTGGTTTCTTTGTGATCATAACGTTCATGGCATATTTTTGAAGTAAAGAGTACTTTTGTTAAGTATTTATTTTAAAATATACAGTACAATAGCACTGGTAGTGCAGAGTACACTTTTTACTAAGCTACAGTAACCACTAAACTCTAGGGAACACGTTTGAAATATTTCTACTCATGGTGATGTACCTATAGCAAGAGGAACATTTGCTTGCAATGTGCTGTGTGCATTTATTGTTTATTTCAAAAGAGGAAACTATCGACTATCAAATGATAAAGAAGCTCCAATAAATAACATATGATGGCACTTAACATGAATAATATTGGAAAAGATATTTGCTTAATTAAAATTGCAGTATTGCTGCTGTCAGTAGGTAAAAAATGGGATATGGCGTCTCAGAACAGATGTGACCTGATTGTTTTTTTTTTTATTTAAATTATAAATGGATTGTATAAACAACCAATAAAATAATAACCACCTGATATTAATAACTACAATGCACATTTTTTTAGCTGCCCTGTCACGGGCACAAAAGCCCAATCTAGGTTTGTGTGCTCCATAGATGCCACCAAAAACAAACAGTCAGAATTACATCAAAGTCTGGTACGCTTTAATGTTTTTTCCACCACTCATTTCACAGTACTGCCATTGAGGAATGTTAATTGCACACTCGCATTAGTAGAGAATGAACTGTAAAAAGGTGCCCACATTATTCAGGATAGAGAACTAAAACACACTTGTTCAAGCAGAAATGCTACTGTATGTGATCTGACACTTTACCCTTGGTACTTCCATTTTCCTTTTAATCAGGCTTTCCTTCCAAGTGACAGCACCAGGCCCAAAGTCCTTTCACGACCTTGACAAAAATTCTGGAAAAAGTTTCTGAACCTCAGGCTACAAGTTACTTTAGAATAAGCTTTGAATAATTGCCCCACAATATGAGTTCCTTGATTAATTGGTTGAGATAAGGTCTACTTTTCTCTCAGCTGGCCTCAAGTGGCTCCCTTATTTCCCATAATCACTTCTGTGTACAGCTCTGTCTGCACACCAGCCACTGCAAAGAGAAAACTCGGAGACAGCGGAGAGGGCCAATTCTATTACCAAAGTATTAACCGACAGATAACCCTTAGTATTCTATTAATGTTAATGACTGCTGTAATTATTTAATGATGGTTAGTCTATTTAAAGATACACAGTCCATTTTCTCATAATTAAAAAAAAAAAAAAAAACACTTCTAAGGATTTTTTCATTCATTTTCAGATGAATTCCCACATCGAGAATGAAAAAGGCTCAATAGGTTTTAAGTCCCAAATAACTTTATATACAGGGCTGGCATAAAGCTGCTTGGCTTGAGGTACAGTATATCTATACTGTGACTTATCTAGCCAAATTCTGTTATAGGGGTGCTGTTAAAGGCTCAGGTCATCAATTCAAAATTGTAGTGTATTACTGGGTGAGAACATTTATTGGTAATTATCCAAGTGAGATTGTGCTTCAACTGTGCCCCTATGCGGTATATTTTGTCAGTGTTCATCGTGGCTTGTTCTGTGACAGTGCCAAAATGTAGCCCTCTATGTCGGCTAGATAAAGCACAGACTGTATGTCAGCCATGTAAAATGTAACTCTTCCAATACGTAATCATTTATATAGGATTAATTATAAAATACATCTTTACAGAGACTAAACCTACAATTGACACAATGGCTGAATGTACTAAAACAAAAACAAAATTAAGGTAATAATTTAGAATATGCAAAAGGTCAAAAACACATCTTAAATCTCTCTTTAACCCAAGGTGCCTACTAACACACTAAGCAATCAACACAAGAGGACCACTTTGGAAATAAAGCTACACAGAAAGACAATTATAGCCTGAGCAAAAAGCTGCAAGTGACCCACCAACCACAGGTCAGAACAATGGCTCCTTGCTAATCCTCATAGTATGAAAGATGCTGTCAAGAGGTGGTGCACACCTGCTGAAAAGGGGTTTTACTTAAAAAGGCTGATAAGGGCAGGTGATCTCTGAGCCCAAGCTACCTGCTGTAATGATTTCAGCGATTTTGCTCTTGTGTCAAAGATAATGTTAGCAGAAGGTTGCCACTTTGAAAACACAACTGAAAGTATACATTTGCAATGTGTGCTTGAACTTCAGGTGGCCACGCTTTGCTGACAGCCTACATCACAGAAACAGTATTGGTTTTCAAACTAAACAAAAACTAATAACAGGCACTGATTTACAAACAGAAGAACATGCCAAAAACTAACCCAGATCCAAGTGACTTTTGAATATGTAGATTATTATAGATATCCATATATTAAGTTACAGAGTCTCAAATATGAAGTATGTAATTAGAGTATTTATTTCCTCCAATTACAGGGATGTTTAATTAAAATGATTTTTTAAAAAGTAAAAGGAAGAAACCCTGTTTTTCGAACCAGTGTAGCAATGATTGCAGTCTAGTATTGAATTATTCTGAAGGACCACTGAAGATGACAAAGAGGAATTTGAAGATCACAAAAGAGTGTGGTAACTCGACCAGGACCACAAACCCATTTACAAAAAAAGAAAGTGATTTCTATAATCTATAATTGTTCTATTGAAAGATATAAACTAGAGATTCAGCTTTATAATAAAACAACAAATTATTACATAATATGCATAAAATGAAAAATAACATGCAAAAACAAATTTCATACATTCACAAAAGTATTTGGGGACCTTTTACATTAGTATTTTGTGTGCCCACCCTGTGCTTCCTTTTGAAACCAGTTCCTGGCATCTTTCCAGAGATATTTTTGCCCATTCTTCAACACATACACCTTTGAGTTCTGCAATCGACTTTGGTTTCCTTTTTCCACAACATCACGATGGGTTTCAAGTCTGGGGACTGAGAAGGCCAATCCATAACTGTAACCTTCCTTTTGTTCTGAAATTCCTTTGTAGACTTCGCAGAATGCTTAGGGTCATTATCCTGCTGGAATACAAACTTCCATCCAATAAGCCTTCTAGCACTGGGTAACAAATGGGAGTGCAACAATTCTTGATATTTAGCAGCATTCATTGGTCCTTCTACAACACAAAGGTCGCCAGTGCCTGAGGAAGAAAAACAAGCCCATACCATCACACAACCTCCACCATGTTTAACACTGGGCATGATGAACTTTTGAGGATTTTGCCAGGCTGCTGGAACGATTCTCCTTCCAGATTTTGCAGAAATCTTTCTTGGTCTTCCACACCTGGCGCTAGTTGCAGTCGTTGATGTTCTGCGGTGTTTTTCAGTAATAGTCCACACAGTGCTTTTTAGTAAACCGAGTCTTTCTGCTATTTTTCTGGTAGTTTCTCCTTTTTCGTTAAGTTGTATCACTGCCATTTTTAGATCATTGCTATACTCTTAACCATTTTTTTTACTTTTTTGAAATCACACATTTCCAATTTATTTTTCAGCACTTGCTTATGTATTTATTTATTCTATAATTACCATCAGGTGGTTTTCAATCATGATAATTGCCAATAATTAGCAACAAATGGTTTTCATACGAAATATGTTGATTGCCCAAATACTTTTGTCAAACTATGAAATTAGTTTTGCATGTTATTTTTCATTGTATGCATGTTATGTAATAATGTGTTGTTTCTTATAAAACTGAAGCTCTACTTTAATTTATATCTTTCAATAGAACAATTCAAAATTATAGAAATCACTTTTTGTTTTTTATCTTTTTTTTTTTTTTAACTGCCGAAATGTACTGATTATATATTATTATTATTATTATTATTATTATTATTATTATTATTATTATTATTATTATTATTATTATTTTCTTAGCAGACACCCTTATCCAGGGCGATTTACAATTGTTACAAGATATCACATATTTTTACATACAATTACATAATTTTTTACACATTATTTTTACATACAATTACCCATTTATACAGTTGGGTTTTTACTGGAGCAATCTAGGTAAAGTACCTTGCTCAAGGGTACAGCAGCAGTGTCCCCCACCTGGGACTGAATCCACGACCCTCCGGTCAAGAGTCCAAAACCCTAACCACTACTCCACACTGCTGCCCCAATATATATATATATATATATATATATATATATATATATATATATATATATATATATATATATATATATATATATTTGCAAGATAGTCTGATAAAGACCATGCTATTTTAATTAAGGCTTATTCTTAACCATAAAGATCAGCAGTTACACAGAAGAAAATAAAAAGCTGTGAATTATATCTTATTAGCAATGGAAATAAAAAATACACAAGTAACCAAAATATTGAATTTCAAACAATAACATTAATTTAAAATAGCTACAGTATAGTTTACAAGTACATTCAATTGCACTGTATGTTCATAATGACAGTTTTTAAAAAAGAAAATCTCTATACCTGTGTAACAGACTAATCTTTTTTTTTTTTTAATCAAAGAAGGGCAAACGCTTGACACTTTATAGCAAATGCTTCTTAACTTTTGTAATTTGCTACAAAGTGTACAAGGCGGTCTTCCTTTGAAGTAGTTATGAAAATGGTCAAATCAATTATTAGCTTTTCTTTAAAATATGCAACTTGGTATGAACCACCCAAATGCTAATGATTATATTTAAAAAAAACAAGGATGTGAAACATTTTGTTGGGTGCTGAATTTTAGTGAAAGAAATGTGTAAGTAGAGGTTAAATTTTTGTCATATGTACTGTAGAATGTAAAAGTTACTGTATTTCAACCACCACTAACCATATGTACGGATGGCAGCAAAAAAAAAAACAACACACACACAGATGTGTTGTCCATTAAGGTGGGCGATGCATTTATTTATTTTTTTGTATTGAATTAGCATATATTGCCGAAAAAAAAAAAAAAAAACACCACCACCACCACCACTTGTATGGGCTATGTAAAGAATGCATGTCCTCCAGTTTACTGAATGCAGTGTAACACAGGGCAGTGGTTCCCAACCCTAGTCCAGGGGACCCCCTGTGTATGCTGGTTTTCATTCCAAATGAGCTCTCAATTACTTAACTAGACCCTTAATTGACCTGATCATTTGCTTAATCAGACCGTTTTAATTGTTTTCAGCTCTTAAACAGTTGCAGAGTTCAAGTTACTTATTAAATGTTATAGCTAACTTGAAATCTGCAACTGTTTAAGAGCTGAAAACAAGTAAAACAAGTCTAATTAAGCAAATGATCAGTTCAATTAAGGGTCTAGTTAAATAACTGAGAACTCAGTTGGAATGAAAACCAGCAGCCACAGAGTTGAGAATCACTGACATAGGGCAAAAAATTGAAGTGGAATTTTAACATGCAGCAAGTTAAAATGTTCGCAAATAATAAAATGAATTTAACTGTTAATCAAAATGAATAGAACATACCTGTGTATGAAATGTGACTGAAAATCAATTTTTTATGCTCAAGGTTACATTCAGTAACAAATTAACTTGCATAATTTAGCATAATTTGACAAGAGAATCTGTTTTTTTCTTGTTTTTTGTTGTTGGTGTACTGCACATAAATCAAACTTGTAAACTTGTTTCAAGTGTTTATTTTACTCACTACTTCCTTACTTTTACATGACCTCTTTCCTTGGCTCCAGCATTTGTTTTTATTTGAAAGATGTATCATCAAGCCCAGATTTGAGAAGCTCAAAGGGGGAATTGGAAGCCCAGCAAATGGCTGGGGAAATATAAGCATATTTACCCTGGGTCAGGCTGGCTCCACTACAAGACACTGGTATGTAAAAGCAAAAAGGCTGCAGCAGACCAAAACCCAGAAGGGACCATCCAGCGCCCACATCTTAGTGTGCTTGGTTTGTAATGCATGAACCCTGAACAGGGAAATGCCAGCCGCTTACAACGTTGTTTGTAATAACATACCTTTTGATCAGAGACGATTACAAAACCACAGAATTTGTCCGCCCCCAAAACAAAGTGATTTTTTGGCTTCTGTTTTTTCAGTGCCTGGCGCCAGGCTGAGAACAGTAAACAATAAACATTGGCTGATGACAGATATTTTCATACATGTACGCTGTGGTGACACACTGCCCTGAATGATTCCTCCTTTTCACTGTAATGAATGCCAGCAGCCAGGCGATATGTTTTAGTACCTAGCTTCCTGTGCCCTTATCATCAGCTGAAGTAAAAACCCTTTTAAGTTGGTTCTGTCTCCCATTTTTGACCCCTAGTAAGCCTTTCATTAACCCAATAAATAGAGTATATTATTAAGAGGCAAGCTAAGGAGAAAGTGTTCAATAAATAAATATTAGCCGTGAGAAATATGCATCACTTGGTAAATGAATAGTTAGGTATAATGAATTTTAATACAATGTTTTAAAATATATATTTAGGCAAAACATTTTTAAAAAATAGATATATTTTTCCTAATACCCACATATTCTTCAGAGGAAGCACTAACTACAGTACAATAATAAATCAGAAATTGTTTTAAAAACATACATTCTAATTTTAAAAAAGCTACAACTATATAGCTTGTCGCAAACTACCTTTACTTCAAAGCCTCCAACAATTATGTCTTTCAGCAATTACACTTTAAAAAAAAAAAGGCATTGCCAATGAACCCTGCGTGCCTTAAAGTGAAATGCCGTTCAGGCTACTTTGGCTCAGAAAGAATTACCTCGGGACTCTCAAAATCCCTCAAACACAACGCCAGTAAAATAGCCTAGACTGGCTGGCCCTCGTACAAACTGTGTCAAGAAAATGTTAACATTTGTGACGGGTTCAACTCAAAGGTCAACAGAATTGAAGGCTTTCAAAACCTGACAGTATTACCGGTAAAGGCATTTTAGCTCTGACCCCAAAAGAGGAGAAATGTTAAGAAAAATCATTAACTGGTCACCAGGGAAAACTATTTTATTGCATTTCAATTGCTACCAGGTTCTTATTTGTAGCTACTAGCTTTTCTGAAGAAATGTAATGTTTAATCTACACTCTACACTTCAAATGGCCTAAAACATTAGGACAGAGCCACATCTTACAAATGAGCAGCTATATTGTGTTTAATGAAAACAATATGCACTATCTTAAAACACTCATGCCACCATGCTGTTAGTATAATGTAGATTATTATAATATTTATTTTTTATTCCATTAAATTTGAAGCACAATCTGCAAATGTTCCAGTTAAGGTAAAGCAATAATTTTCAGATGATGTATTATTTAAATTGTATCAATTTTGGGGAATTTATAACCAAGCTTTCTGCTTGTATAGTAAAAGGGCAATATCACCTATAAAGAATTATAAAAACACTTGGATAAACACCTTTACAGGCCGAATCACCTCTGAAGATGAATGTGTGTCTGGGTCAAGATCTTGAAAAAAACTTTGCTGCCATACTGGCAGTTAAGGACTTCAGGCCACATATATTAAGCAGTGATTTCAAACATCAACTTTACTTTCCAAAGTGTATAAAACATGTAAATAAGCAGTTATATTTTTAGTTTAGTGTTTTTTTTTGTTTTGTTTTTTTCACCCTCGCCATGAAAATAATACATTCAAACTGCACTTTAAAAAAATAACCTTGAAAATCAAAAAAATTTACTCAGCAGTAGTAAGTTTTACCAGCAAATGTATGGCTTCTAATGACAATAGGAACTATTTTGTGCAGGCAGAAGGATACATTCAATAAAACTGAATTTAAAGTTTAATAATCTTACTGCTTTTATAAAATAAACATATCTTACTGCACTTCTGGGTGGTTCAAAATGCACCATGTGTGCACAAGATATGTCTTCTTGCACACCCTGTCGTGGATTATGCTTACATATACAATACCTAGGAACTACACTGCTCTATTCTTTTGTACATTGAATTACATTATTATTATTATTATTATTATTATTATTATTATTATTATTATTATTATTATTATCATCTAAATTACCAAATGTTTCTTCTAGTTTCACAGATTAGAATGTAATTTTATTGAACACAAAAACCAATAGTGGTCAGTTGGAGACCAAAATAAAAACTGTAAGAAATGGTAAGTGACCATGATTATTTTATGTTGACAGTTACTGTACTGAATAGATTTCAGCATAAAGTACTGTACTGTTGATTAACCTGACCTGATAAGTTCAGATGCTGGATGCTATTTTAATGATATGTTTAGCTTTTACAAGGATGGAAAAAAATGTATTTGTACTGTAGGAGTTCTGTCCATTGGCACTTGAGCCTTATCAGTTGATTCAATGGGACGTTATCGAGCAAAAATCATCCCATAGGAATGGGCCAGTAGGTACCTACTGGCCCATTCCTGTGGGATGATTTTTGCTCGATAACGTCCCATTCAATCGGTTGATCTCAATCAGATCGGGTGGCCTTATACAGTACTCTATGTTTCACCAAGATCCAAAATGTCTCTTTTACAGTAGAAGTATCACTCAAAAGTAACAGGTTTAGAAAAAAATACTGAAGCAGTGCCTTTGTTTAATCTTTTTTTTTTTTTTTTTTTAAAAGCGATTTCAGTTTCAGTTTACTAAGGTTTTATCTAATGTTTACATTTTACTGATTCTAGCCCAATGGTCGTATGGCTCAGCTTTTGTCAAAAAAGGTTGGACAGCTCTCTACTAGGAACATTAACTTATTACCAATGTAAAAAAACTAAAACAAAACGCAGAATAAATCCTGGAGAAATCTGAAACTACTGTGCTTCACACGTCATGTTAGTCTCTGTGTTATCGGAAAGCTATGAACAGATGTTTTAATGTATTTGACTCTTGAGAAACCAAAAGGTCATGGCACAGGATTTCACTGCTCACTGTTTCCAGAGTTTCTGTTGAGGTATGTTCATTGATTTTACTGTTATGAAAATCAAAATAAATACAATACAGCAAGTAATACCTGATGATATCTTGCATCGCAGTTTTGCATTAGAAAGACTAACTTTACATGACATTCTTGGATACTTAATACAAGCAATATACAGCATTTTATTGTGTAGTGCCTTTCATGAACTAAAATACTAAAATATACTGCACACCACCGACCCTGACAAATAAATACTTTGATGTCAAAATATATAGGACAGGTACTAAGAAACCTTACTTTGAAGAAGACAGACAGAAAGCCTTACTGACTAAACTGCAATAGTTTGAGTCACTAATGTAATGATTGCCCAAACCAACAAGTCATGACCCTGAAATGAGGCTGTAAAAGCGTAAGAGGAAAACTGTTCTATGTAATTTGTATATCATTACATGCTGGCAGTTGCCCCAGGAACCCACTGAAAATCAGAGGAGGTATTTTTAAAATAAATTAAAACAAACAAACAATTCAGCCATTTCTGTAAACAAAACAAAAATAATATAGGGTCCTACGTATACTTTTTTTTTTTTTTAAGAATCTGAATTTTATATTATTTTCCCACTCTAAAAACTAATGTAATTTTCGGTGTCATTTAAGTAAAGAATTTTTTTAAAAAATCCTAAATACTGTTGAACTTTTAGAAAATGCAATGGCAGCTTTCGACAAACCCAACTCCCCCCTGCACTTAGAGAAACAGGAAGGGTTGATGTACACTTGGTGGCAGCTTTATTAGGCACTAATTGAGTAGAACACATTTGGAATCACAACCCTGATATATCTGCCAAATGTTCATAAGCACACCCATAATACAGCCTTTAATTGGCACTACACTACTTTGTATAAAACTAGCCTTTTAAGCTCACACTTCAGTTACAAAATATTAACACACAAACGGGTATATTTGTGAAAACTCTTGTTTTTTGGGGTTAGAAAGCAGCCAGCATGTATTACTTCTGGGCTGTACAGCTTTACAAATCTTTGAACTCTTCACCTTTTCACAAACAAAAACAGCAATATCTTAAAACAGTTTGTACCCTCATGGAACTCACATACCAAAAACAATAAGTAAGTGCATTTTTGTCTGTTGTGAGCAATACAACAAAATGCTTAATTGGCACTGCATGGTTGCTTTTATCTTCCTGGTTATGTACTCTCTGTGTGCTAGAAGTGCAAGGCTGCAGCAGACCAAACAGACTGGCGCCTGGAGTCTGCCCTTCCCATGAAAAGGAAACGGCTGAATGAGAATGGAAGGCATCACAGAGACATCCTCCAGCATGTACAGTATCAGAATGTATGTGGGGGCATACAAATCCACTTGCTCACAGACATCAAGGAAATTCCCTGCAGGGGGGTTAAGTATGTTACCTGGCCTGTTATTTTAAAAAAAAAAAATATATAATAATAATAATAATAATTTATATATATATATATATATATATATATATATATATATATATATATATATATATATATCCTCTTTTTAGTTGTATCACAGCACAATATTATAGGCAATCATACACTGTACATTAGTGGCATACACACATCCACTGACCCTCTTCCTATACAGTAGTTAGAGGCACAGCTTCAAGTCTGAAATGTGTCTGCTGTCAAACTCATGACAACTGTACCAGCATCAGCACAGCTCTTCACTCCTTTGCCAGGATCAATGCAAATCGGCCTACAGTACAGGTAATCAAGTGTGAATTTTCCCAGCATTTTTTGCTGATGTTGACAGTGTCCTTGTTAAAGATGTAGGGCCTTCAGGTATTAGCACACGTACAAATAAAGGTCAATCTTACAAATGTAGTCTTAATTTATTTTTTTCCCATGAAATGTGTAGGGCCATACCTTGGAAAAGATCTGTTTACGCCAATATGATGATGAGAGAAAAACACTGCCCGTTTGTTTATCTTCTTCTTTTTTTTTTAAACGTAATTAAGGAACAACTGAAAGAACCCTGATCAGTTTAGCAAACATATTGAAGCCTGCAATTCATTTTCTGATTTAATACTTATATATTTAATACATTTATTGAATATGTTCTGCTTAGTTTGGAAATCAAATCCAACTTAAATAATAATAAAAAAAATAAATAAAAAAAACTACCGTTGAGACTCTAATTTCATTCCCTTGGCAGTCTCTAGTACAGGATATCCACAGACAAACCCGCAATTATACTTATTAAAGCTATAAAAAAAAAAAAAAAAACTGAAGTATAAAGGTTGTCGTCTAAAGCTCTAATAAAAGACAATTATATAATCATTTATAATCATGCATAGTTTAGAGGCATTTCACTTCCTGGAAATGGGAAGCTATTATGTTGTGCAGAAATACTCATCACCACAATTATGAACCAAGTGGCTTTCTAATTAGCATCACAGTGATCCAAATACTTCTGTTATGATAATACTCTGTCTGAAGGCTAGTTTTTGGCAGCTGCATTCGACCTCTTGAGCTTTTCTACCCCTCACAGGCTAGCAGTGGTTCTACAACCTGCTCTTTATAGTTTTCAATGATAAAGTAGTTTGAGAGAGGCTCTTAAAATGTAGTGGAAGCAGTTAGAACAGTCATGGATGTTTCATGTTTTGAAAGCCTGGCAGGGTTTGTTTAGTACTGTAGTTATACAACACATTAGGGCTGCAACGAAGGGTACATTTTGACCTTCGAAGGTTCGGAACACATTACCAAAGGGAGGTTCGAACCTTCAATAGTACGAATTTGCATATTTTCACCATAGCTACTTGTTTATATTTGATTGAAAATCCTATTATTTTACAAGTAATCCATATAAATGGAATAAAAGGAGTCACATGTTGTTTAAAATTGTTATATAGAACAGTAATCACATTTTTATAATTAAATAAAAATGCATGTTATTTATTTACACGTAATTGAGTCTGCTTGCAACAATAACAACTGCAGTGGACCTAGGCAAAACAAAGCTTTATTTAACAGTTACGATTCCAAGCAGGTTATCAGTCACATTTTAAAACTCCTAAAAATATTAATAATAATATGAACTTACGCTTGTCAATTGACCCTGGAGATTGGTTGTGCCTCCATGATACATCAACAGTCGCTTGCAGTTTGCTTTAAATTTTTTTTTTTTTTTGGTCGTCTGGGCATTTAACAAAAAAAATCCTAAACATCAGAGGGGTTTTGAGACATTTCTTTCAATACAGCTTACGGTATACAATGCTTTGCAGTCCAGATGGTGAATGAAGAAATTAAAAGTTGTCTCTGGTTAACATGAGCTGGAGGGGGGAGGGGCGGACGTTGCTCAGTTTCTGAAATTAAAATTAGTGTTAGCGTATATTTTGTATGTTTCAAACATATTCTACCACAACACTTCTCTTACACTGTCTTGTACACTGGGTATTCAGTACATAGTTTACTGAAGCACTACAACCACTATAGGTATCCCCAGTGTTTTGGATACTATACATTGCTCCATACACAGCAGCGGCACCCATCTTTTGTTTACGTAATATGCATTATACAAATCAAAAGATCCCATTTTTGCAATTGACATTTAATGTGTGATTTATTGTATTTACACATTGTCAAACGAGAATAAAATAAATAAATAAATAAAAGCTACCTTCGAATTCCTGGCTAGCGAATGAACCTTCGAACACAGCCCTACAATATTTCATTCTAATTTATTTATCTACCTCAATTAACCTTTTTCTCTGTAGTGTGAAAAGGTTGTTTTCTTAGTTACAGAAAGAAACAATGTGTGGGGACTCACAGATGACTTCAGACATTATTATAGGCACCTACCTGGCTGATTTAACATACGATTTTGGCATTAATTAAACTACTAGGGATTAACCAAAATGAAAATATATTATTATTATTATTATTATTATTATTATTATTATTATTATTATTATTATTATTATTATTAACAACAACACTTGTAGATCAATGAATAGCAAAATTTGTGTTTTCAGGGAATATTTTGTTAGAACGATTTACATGTTCCATAACTCCACCATGTTACAAAACAATCAAATCCAAACAAGAGAATGTATAGCTAAGCGGAAAAATACCCAGTACAGAAGTGAATCATTTAAAATTCATTGTGTCTGATATATACAGCAATCATCTTAAACAATTATCTACAGTATTAGCAACACAAGCCACATAGTGTAGCTCCTATGTTGCTTCTGCTTTGGAACCAGTGTAGGTAAAACATCAACCAGCATCAATACTGCAGACATGTTTATAGAGGAAGCCTACAAATATTTCATGCTACTGTACAATTGAAAAAAATCTGAATGGTTTTGGGTAAATCTAGAATCTGAAAACAAAACGATTCTCCCTATTCCTGTTGTTCCAGTGGGAAAGCACTTGCCTGGAAACGGTAACAACCACCCTTCATGGGTAAATATTTTTTAAACAAATGTGTTTAACAAGCTGGAGGTTAAGGTATGTTAACGGCCTGTACTTGAATATCACATTTATCCCATGAGAAAAGCTCACCAGCTCCCCCAGGCACAAGTTAAGCATGGAAAGGTCTTTTATGCAGTAAGAATCTGACCTTAAAAGAGTTTTTTTGTTTGGTTGGTTAATAGAAATGTTTTAAAACTCCCAAAATGTGTTACCTCAAAAACAGTTTCAATTAGAATAATACTTTAATACAGGCCAGTATTCTACCCTGGTCAGTAAATGTAACCCAAAAATAAAGGGATTCTTTTCTTATTACCATACACAGCAAATACAGTTTCATGCACTCTGTTCCAATGTATAGGCCTACACCTTTAAGAATCAATTGAAATAAACTGGTTACACCACAAACGTAGCATTAAAATGAACATTTTAGAATCTGCAAAGGTTTTTGATATCAGAATATCACTGGAATTGAGCATAAATACTTTTCAATTATCAGTTTAAAAAAGGCCCCAAAGCACAGTCTTAAATTTCTTCACAAGTAGTCTTTGATCTCGAACTGAGTTTATCAAAATATCTTTGTGCTTCTCAAACCCAGTACTCCTTACCTCTTCCCTGACTTTTTTTTAGCAATACCTAATTTATTAAAATGCCATATCTAAAAGAAACGGTTAAGTAATGTTAAGAGACGATACTATGGTACACCCACAATGCACTACTGCTATTTTTAATCATTGTGGATATTCATTTATTTTGCAAAACAACAACATTACTGCATTGATTACAGCTATTTTCTTTTCTGTTTGCAGTGTCAAAATTAAGCCAATTTTGTATAGAGGGTATTCGCTGCAGATCTCCCACACACCTTTTCAGGGTCAGGTCACTTATATTATGTTTATTAGCTGAATTTACAAGGCAGAGGGTCATGGCGAGTGCAGTCTCTTCCTGGGAAGTCTGATTAGACATGCAAGCCAGAATACAATCACCACTGGACTTACAAGCCAGGTGTACAGAAAGCATAAGTTAAATTAATATTTAAATTCTCACTGTTACAATACTGTAGATGGAAAAACACTGCTATGAATAATTGAATAAACTGAAACACTTTAATGTTGAAATAATTACATACTAAAATTTAAATTAAAATGTCTCATTGCCACTGTCAGCAGTATTCGGAGCAAAACCTTAGTCACTTCAAATGTACTTCAAAATGTGTGACTTACAGTATCAAGAAGTTGCATTACCGGATTAACTTTGGACATGAAACATGTGATTTTGATTTTTGATAAAAGTTGAGATTTGGCGATTTTTTTTTTTTTTTAACCGGTTTAAAAACTACTGGATTTTATTAATAAATAAAACAACAAGATGACACATAAAACCTGTATTTAAAACTAAAGCTAATCTTTAACACAGCTTTATTAAATATTATCCGAAATGTGAAGTGAACTGTAGTACTGTACTATGCAAGCGCTACATTATAAAAATAATACACATGGTTCACCGTCACCCTCACTGACCTGTAAAGTAAAATGGCAAGCCCTGTTTAGAATTGTAAATGAAAAAGCTGTGATAACATCAGCTGCACCCGGCTCAATGCAAGATGGATTTATGAAGGCTGTGGGTAACCATAGCATGTTCGGTGCAATGACCTCCAACTATGAGTAATGCACAAAATAACATTGAAAAATATGTCTTCTGACATTTTCTTCTAAAGTGACCTAATAAAAGAAATCACTTCCAAGTTAAACCCACACATACTTTACAATTCGGATTTCTGGGGGGGTACAAAAGAAGAAAAACAAGCCATGAATTGAATGTAATACTTGAAATGTATTTGCTTATGATTGCTAAGAAATAAATAATAATAATAATAATAATAATAATAATAATAATAATAATAATAGTCAGGCCTATCATTGTTAGAAGTAAAACTGAAAATATTTTCAGCTCTCTACAATATGTCTATGGTGGGGTAGTAGTCTTAAAACACACAAAAAAATCTAGCAGGATGTGATAGTTGAATTATGTTAAAGAAAGTTGAAGGACATAAATGTTTTTTTTTTTGTTTTTTTTTACCATAGATCACAGAAGCCCTGTCAAAAATGCAAATATATGCAAACAAATGTTCTTTTGCCAAATATAGTAAATATACTACACGTCTTAAATGTATGATTTTGTTTTTGAAAATGTCTTTAAAAGTACTGCAATACTCACAGTCATTTTTGATCTAGCCAATCCATTTAAAAGTAAACTTAAATCAATCCTGTAATGCCTACATAAGTACAGATATTTTTCTAAGATATTAATCCCTCTGTCACTTCAGAGAATGCAGTGTAAACTGATCACCACCAGCTCCCAAGAGCATTTTCAATCCTGCTCAATCTGATTTCACTTCAGCAAACTGTACTTAATTTCATTGTGTCTGACCAGGCAATGAAATTTCCTCTAACTGGACACTTCCCTGCTTGTTGACAGACTCTTACATTGGAGTTCTCTGCTTCTCCACATTTATCAGTGCATTTATCAGAGCATTTCCACCAGCGTGGATTCTGTGAGGCAGAACCACAGTCTCAATGCTTTATTTGTATTCAGCAGACCAACCTTCACATTCTCTAGTGCTCCTCTGATAATTTTCTATGTTTCTGATAAAACTCCTAACTAGTGCTCTGAAATGCAATAGCTCTAACAAAGAAAAAACATAGTTACCTTTTTGGCCTAATTAAACTCAGTTTAAAATGGGACTTTGTCCCTTTCTGGACAAATTATTTTAAATTAATTAATTAAATTGTTGATGTAACCGTTTTGAAATCCAAGAATAGAGTGTTTTTGCTTTCAGGCAGTTAAACAAACTCCCACTATTTTCAGGTTTGGAAAGCATGAAGACAATTAAATCGATCCAGTTTTTACCTGCTAGCCACATATTAATATAAAAAGGTGCTCTGTATTAAAACAGAATACAGTAAAAAAATAAAAAATAAAAATATTGTACAAAAGGTTATTCTTTCAACAAAAGAACTTGCTTGCACAGCAGCCAAAAATACTTCTGGTGCTCAGATCTGATATACAATAATGAGTTGTAAACAGTTGACAAGTCACACAGAATAAAATAGTACCCTGCTGTACCTGTAGTATATCCGAGGATCACCTGTCACACAAATCCTGTTAAGAAGCCCCAATTGTTAATACATACTTTATTTGTTTTGTTGTTATTTTAAACCTTGAATTGATGTGCTGTAAAATACCATACAAAATAATTAAAAAATGAAATAGGGTATATGGGATTTAATTTAGATTTTATTGTAACGGATACCATTTATGCAGGTGTACGGGATCAAAAGATTCTTACAGAAACATTTTCCCTTTAGGACAATGTTCTATTTTATTTTTACGTATGTAAATTGTACAATTTGCATACGAACAAAGCCGCACTAATCGTTTGGTAACATTTTTTAATTTGGGGGAGGGGTGAACCTTGTTTCAATTTAACAGGAATGTGAATGCAACTGCAGGTCACATTACAATGTCACGATCAAACATTTGTTTCATATGTATGGCAAAACTAATCTAGGATTTTAAAATCAAACTACAATTGGAAAAAAATAAATAAATGAATGACCTTATCAATTAATTATCTTAAGAATAGCGCATATTAAACGAATGCCCGTCTACATACAGTTCCAGAGAATTGCAGTATAAAAGTCCATGATGTGTCTTAAAATATTTTCATTTGATTAAACTGGCAGTAATCTGTTGAAACCATCACAGGTTTAATGAACCATGTCTACCTTCAAACTATACCGCTTGTTTTGTTTTGTTTTTTGGGTTTTTTAAGTATAAATTACAGTAAGTAATCTCTTTATAGTGGTTCCAATAGCTACTCAAAGCTAATTTGACTACCTGCAAAAGAAAGCTGAAATGTACAAATTATATATACCTGCATGAAAAACTCTACTGGTTACTGGTTGTGACATCATGGGAAAGATGTCAATTAACAGCCTTGTTAGCTGGTTTTCTGCTTAACCCTGTGTTACTTTTCCTCTCAGGTTTGTTTCAAAGGAAAATCGTTCTTAACGGTTCATTGGTCAAACACAACACTAAAAACAACAAGCACTAAAAAGTTAATTGAATGTTTGCCAGCAGAGGTACAGATCATTGTAAAGGATAATTAATTTCTTTGTTTTTTTAAGATTTTTTTTTTTATAGACTGACCGACAACAACCCAGCGGGCATTTAGGTTTACCCATGTGAGGCCACTCACTTTAAAATGACACCCTTCTTTCTTCCCCTTTTGACCTGTGCTTTTTGCAACACAGTTTAAAATAATTAATGAAGGGATCAAAGGAAAAATAAAAGTTCATTGTAACCATCCAGGGGGTCCTTAAACCTTCGGTCTCTCTATAAGCAGTTTAATACTGAAATTTAGCCCTATTCTAAATTACGAATGAACAATACTGTATCACTTCTGTAAGGCTTTAATTTCACATTGCCGTCAGAAAAACGTTGAGTTAAGAGATGTAAGCTTCAGTTAAGACTCATCAGTTTTATCTTCTTATCGGTTCAGAGTTTATCATTTAATCAAAAGCCTGAGTCTTAAATAGAAGCCTAATGTATGCACTTTAAGTACAAACATGGCAATGCAGATATCAGTCCACACTTTACACACAAAAGTACACACTTTAAAAAATAAGACACTACAATGTGTTTTTTAAAGCTAATACTATAAATGGGAATTTACACAGTCCACTTAATAAGCAGGTATATGAGTATGAGGGAATTTTAACCCAAGTTAATACATATAAATGAAATGAGACTTCTCCACCTGTGTGATGTTCTCCAAAAGAAGGAGTTAGAGGGATGCAAGGAAAGTAAGAACATCTGATTAGAACATTCAAGTTATTCTCCTTTAATATTACAACTAAAATAAAATAAGGGGAAAGGCTTTCTTTAATATATATATATATATATATATATATATATATATACACACATACTGCATTCTCGCATAAGAATCTGTATCCTGTATTTTTATACAGTTTTGCTATTTCTTTCCCACAAACATCACATCAAGTGGCTGCTGTTTTACACAAAAATCTGCTGAAACAAGCCAAGTTAGCGGAAATAGGGTCATTAAGAAAGAAGGACATTAAATAAAATGTCAATGTCTACTAAATCCTTTCTGATTACAAAATTATATACCAGCAATTCTCAGCTCAAAACCAATTTACATTACAACCCCCCCCCCCCTTTACCTTGGCAGCTGACCATTCACAACAAGAGTAAGCACCAACAGATGCCACATCAACTATTTCAATGTTTTTTTTTTTTTTTTTTTAAATGAACCATCTCGAGGGACAGAAGCTGAAACAATCTGTTTAACCCTCTAAGCTTAAAGCCCTCTAGGGAGGCAATTCAATTGCAATTGTACATTATTTCTAATCCGACAGGGATAAACAAATACTTAAATTAGTTTCTATATGGTACTCACAATTCTTTACATAAAAAGTTTCCATTAAACAAAGTGTTCATGGTAACTACACATACCAAATCAACATGTGACAAATGACTGTACTACTGGTATAACTAGAACATAAAAAGCAATGAAAGATGCCTTCAAATAACATTTTAGATGGAATAAGATTACAGGACAGGTAGGTGTAATCATCTCTCAGGAAGAGCCCCATCATTTGTCTTTGGTTTTCACAGTAATACAAAGGAAAGCAGTGTGGAGTAGTGGTTAGGGCTCTGGACTCTTGACCGGAGGGTCGTGGGTTCGATCCCAGGTGGGGGGACACTGCTGCTGTACCCTTGAGCAAGGTACTTTACCTAGATTGCTCCAGTAAAAACCCAACTGTATAAATGGGTATTGTATGTAAAAATAATGTGATATCTTGTAACAATTGTAAGTCGCCCTGGATAAGGGTGTCTGCTAAGAAATAAATAAAATAATAAAGGAAAATCACAAAAAAGTATTGTTTCATAGATCAGAAACGACATGTTTATATTGGCTAAAAACAGTGTAGTCACATTATGTACAGTTTCATCAAGTTGCAATACATAGGAAACCATGGACCTCTTCGAAATAGTTCCCTGGAAGAATGAGAGGGCTATTTCACTCTGTAACCATGTTTTACAGCTTATATTCTGTTGAATGGAAAACCACACACACTGACTTTTAATTTTTTGTATTTAATTAAAAAACTTGGATCGCACTTTTTTTGTTTGGCTCGTCATCAATAAAAAATAAATAAACCCAGTGGAAGCCCTAATTTACTGCACAGTGCACATCTGACTTAACCACTGGGACTAACCACAGAGCAAAGGCTCAGGACTTCTGCCAAGACACTTATACTGTACATCGATGAAAACAAGCCAGTCAGCCTTGTGCCAGCTTCACAAAGCTAGACCCTGAGTAGGTCCTGCAGGGTGCTCAGTTATTCTACAACCATCTACATGTATATTTGGCCGGCTACCAATGGTGGTTAGGAAAAAGAATGAAATCAACAAGACAAACTTACTTGCCTAATAAAATGTCACTTTATTTATTGAAATTTAGGGTTAGGCTTGCTATGGAGGCCATGTTAGAAATTAAACAGGTTTCATGTTTATTTTTTTTTAAATCATATTTAAATCCCAAATACATTTTGCAGCAAAATGATTAAAAAAAAAGTAAAACATTACAAATTAAAATAAACAGAGCAACACCACTTTTTACTGTCAATGTATTAATTTCAAAACAATCCACCTTGTGTCTATTAAAATTCTGCAATTCCAAAATAAATACACAATTTAAAAAAATCTCATGGTGTCAATCTGGTTTTAAATGTAGCTGTATGATTAATATGATTAGGGGTTTATGATGCCCCCCCCCCCCCCAATTAAAAACATCTGGTTACATTTAGAAATTGAAAACACATCTTTAAAATCAGGCTTGCCTTTTTTTTTTTACACAGATACATTATATCAGGGTGAAATTGGGTTCCATTTTATAATGCTCTTAACAGATATAACACATGAAGCTTTCCATTCAAATGCACTTCCAGTTACCCAGAATCTGCAGAAATCATAAATATGTTCCTTAAACAGTTTGGCAATAGGTAGCCTACCTACAATTATGTAGTTACCAGGGCAAGGAAGCACTTTGTTCTTGTGATTGACAAGCTTTCTTTAAATGCACCTTCAGACATATTACTCGTTGCATTATAAATAACGTACATAAGAATTTCTCATTTCTACCTAAATAATGTGAGTAAAAAACATGGCAAGTTTATTTTGGTGATATTGTGACTTACCAGAGATTACTAAAAAACACATTGTAGGTTGAAAATTAAAATGAGTCAGAATTCAACGAACAACCTTAAATCTGAGTCAATATTCAATGAATAGTCCTGCTTTTGATGTGGAAAATATGATTAGGCCTACGTGTAAGTCCAACGTATAACCTACACTATGATAATTTACAAAGCTTGATTCCATGTGAAGGGTGAAAACGTAGACCCTTTCTATTACATCAAATGTTCGGTATGATTTTTTAATCACTAGTACTAGCACAACTAAGCATTTAAAACTAGTGCAAGAGAGCCATCTAGGTGGCTCCCTGTGGTAATGCACATTAACTACTGCTCCTTCATTATCCATAAAGATACACAAATAAATGTTTGTTGAGGAAGTTTACATTTCAAATGTTAGCAATAATCTAATATTCTATTGTTCTTTTTTGCTGCAATTCAAACATGTGCAGTTATTGTACAAATAAATACAAAACAAACAGTTGGAGTCACATGTAAACAATTCCGCTAACCTTTTGTTTTAAAATATTCACATAATTATCTACAGTACCTACAGTGTCTTCAGTTATTTGATGTGGTTAAAATTGGTCTTGTTTAAGGATGCTAAAGCACATCTTTATCCATAACTATTAAACAATCAATTGATGTAAATTTTGAAATACGAAAAGAAAACATAGTAAATGCAATGACAAGTGTTTTGACTAAATGTCTTTCTCATGGTCTGTTTATTTACAAAAAACTTAGATTGTGTAAAGTCGATAAACTGCAAAATGTTATGTCTGTATCTATTTCAAAAAGAAAAATAGAAGAAAATTTGCAATGTGGCACCCAGTGGTTTATAATGAAAAAAAAACACATGGGTTAATTCATTGAGCAAAGATCACAGACTTTGTGAAGGAAAAATATTTCATTTATTTTCAAAAGATTATTTTCTTTGGATATAAGAGATGCATGAACTGATGGCACCAGCTTACTACGGACCAGAATGAGAGACACAGTTTTTGACCATTATCAAATTGTTAAAGTGAACAGCATGGTTTTTCCTATTTTAGGTATGCAAATCCAATTTTCAAACATCAACAATGCCTTACTGCTTACAGCAGGTAGCTGGATGCAATTTTAAATTGGCTTTTTATAAATTTTATGCTGGACTACATATCTGGCTGGCCTTTTTGAAAACAGCTTGACAACCACAGTAAACAGTGCTGTTTCCCTCCCCCTCCTTCACACACACACACACATAAAAAACCTAAGAATTATGAAAACTCACACATGCAAAATCAATTTCACAGTTCTTATAGTCTTTGTTTTATTCATTATTTTGTTTATATTTACTACAAATACTGCTTTAATAAAAAAAAATACTTGAGTGCTTTGAAAAGTTTCAATAATAATAATAATAATAATAATAATAATAATAATAATAATAATAATATATTTTCATTTTGGTTAATCCCTGGTAGTTTAATTAATGCCAAAATCGTATGTTAAATCAGCCAGGTAGAAGCCTATAATAATGTCTGAAGTCATCTGTGAGTCCCCACATATTGTTACTTTCTGTGACTAAAGAAAACAACCTTTTCACGCTGCAGAGAAAAAGGTTAATTGATGTAGATAAATAAATTAGAATTAAATATTGTAGGGCTGTGTTCGAAGGTTCGTTCGCTATCCAGGAATTCGAAGGTAGCTTTTTTTTTTTTATATATTTTTTCGTTTGACAATGTGTAAATACAATAAATCACACATTAAATGTCAATTGCAAAAATGGGATCTTTTGATTTGTATAATGCATATTACGTAAACAAAAGTTTGTTGTCTTTGCCGATTATAAATGGCTACAGTAAAAGCTCAAGAATAGAAACTGTGTTTAAGTTCTGTCAACAATACCATCTTTGTCTGCAAACTCAGTCGTACCACGGTATAAATAGTTGGATTACCTTCAGTATCAATTTCACTCAACACCAACTATTCTTTATTTTGTATGTATTTCTTACTTGTTTCAGGTTGTGGATGTCTCAGTAGGAATACATTGCTAGAGATGCCTATTTGAAACGTTCAGGCTCCACTTGAACCAGCAAGTTGAGAAATCTGCCTCAGTCACACATTCGGTTCTATTTAGCAGCACCCTGAGGTTAGGGTCACAGGATGCACGCAGCAAAAGACCCAACACGGTAGTTCAAGTTCAGCTGACCTCTGTGCTACAGTAACCACCACACAGCAGGTAACATGCTGTGGTTTTTCAGTGGGATGCTTTCATTTTTTTTGTAATTTTAAACGTGACAACTAGCAATTTCACACTCACACATGCAGGGCTGAGGTCAGAAATAAAATGGTTCTGACACATTCAGGTTTCCTAAGAACAGAATGTTTAGTCCGGTACTTCCTTCACAGAATTCCACAAAACAGAAACAAAAGCACACACACACAAACACAAATGTACACATTCAAAATGTGCCCAAGAAAGTCTGCTGGGTTAAAACAATGTATGATGCACGTTTCTGCTTCAGTATTAAAGATAGTAACTTCAGCTGGAATAAATGTTTGCTTGTCTCATTGTGTGTTCAGTGGAGGAAAACATGTTCACTAAATGCTTACTTTATTTTAAGAATAACAAAAAAAGATATAAAGATGAAGTTTTTTCCATGACTAAACTATTGGTCAATGTAACTGGTGTTGATTTGATCTTGAAAGGAAAAGCTATTCTGTTTAATGTTATATTTTTAAAGATCTCTGAACAGTCTTCTTGGCAAAGTAAAAAAGACAAATGAGAAAACTATGGAAGATCTCTGTTAACACATGGCCCAAACAAAATAAGAGCAAATAAATCTGACTGCATTGATCCCAATCCACTTCTCTTATCTATAAAGATAGAAGTTTAAATTATCTTGACCTTGTCCAACATAAATAGAACTACAAACTACAGATAGCTTCCTCATGAGGGAAATACATGGAGATAAGGGGGACAGAGATAATACTGTATTAGTATATCAGTATCAGTGTCAAAATGAAGATGAACATCTATCTACAAAGAAAAAGACTTCCCTACCCCTTCTCATTGTGAAAGGTATGCTTTCAAACAGTAATGAGAATTATCTGAATAAAGGTGTCTTTTTAGTCAATGAATACCTTTACAGGATAAAGGCTAGATACAGGGGGAAATATTTCTTATAAAAATGTTTTAAAAAGTGAACATTAAAATTACTAATATGATGACAAGAGCAGCTTTAAAAATAAAAGGGGGAAATATAATTTTACAATTTAGACAATGTTATATGGCTTAAAAAAAAGCCCGTACTTTTTCTTCCTTGCTTGAAACTAAAACACACTAACCATTTTTGTTCATAAAGTTGGCAAAATATCTGCCCATTCTAAATATACAATTACGAGCATATCCTAAAAGTCGATACTGTGTTACTTATGCAGCTACACTATTTTAGAATTAGAATGAAGACTAAGATATTTTTTTGTTTTCGTTATGTGTTTGTGAAATTTGTTAATATAAGCCTACTGTATAATCTTCAATTTGGAAAGATAAACAGATTTGATAATTGTATAGGCTTCCTGACAGAGGCAGACAAACAGGATTGTTTATGTGCATAAGTGAATGGGGGATGCTAATAGTTGAGTTTAAATGTTTTCCAAGTTAGAATTTTTCTTAAACATTTAACCACTGTCAATGATACGCATGCCAAAAACAGATGTCAGCTGCAGTGTTTATACAGAAGGATGTGTACAGTGATAGGTTATTTATTCCATATAGTCTTTTCCATTGCACATACATGTTTAACACACGTCATATTATCCACATTAACACTGGTTGGTTCCAAACATTCCCAACATGTAAAAAGTTTATCATGAAGCTTAAATGTTTAGGAAATGAAACTGAATCTAACATCCCTAATGTGACTAAAAATAATACAAAGAGAGAGTAGAGACAGGAAAAGCAGACAGATAGGTCCTGCTTGAACTATAAATAGGATATGTGTTAATTGGTATATTTGTGTATTTAATATGAGGCCAAATGTTTATGAACATCTATCAGTAATACAGTACTACAACACATGGTTAAAATTGCATTTTACAGTGCCTTGCGAAAGTATTCGGCCCCCTTGAACTTTGCGACCTTTTGCCACATTTCAGGCTTCAAACATAAAGATATGAAACTGTAATTTTTTGTGAAGAATCAACAACAAGTGGGACACAATCATGAAGTGGAACGAAATTTATTGGATATTTCAAACTTTTTTAACAAATAAAAAACTGAAAAATTGGGCGTGCAAAATTATTCAGCCCCTTTACTTTCAGTGCAGCAAACTCTCTCCAGAAGTTCAGTGAGGATCTCTGAATGATCCAATGTTGACCTAAACGACTAATGATGATAAATAGAATCCACCTGTGTGTAATCAAGTCTCCGTATAAATGCACCTGCACTGTGATAGTCTCAGAGGTCCGTTTAAAGCGCAGAGAGCATCATGAAGAACAAGGAACACACCAGGCAGGTCCGAGATACTGTTGTGGAGAAGTTTAAAGCCGGATTTGGATACAAAAAGATTTCCCAAGCTTTGAACATCCCAAGGAGCACTGTGCAAGCGATAATATTGAAATGGAAGGAGTATCAGACCACTGCAAATCTACCAAGACCTGGCCGTCCCTCTAAACTTTCAGCTCATACAAGGAGAAGACTGATCAGAGATGCAGCCAAGAGGCCCATGATCACTCTGGATGAACTGCAGAGATCTACAGCTGAGGTGGGAGACTCTGCCCATAGGACAACAATCAGTCGTATACTGCACAAATCTGGCCTTTATGGAAGAGTGGTAAGAAGAAAGCCATTTCTTAAAGATATCCATAAAAAGTGTTGTTTACAGTTTGCCACAAGCCACCTGGGAGACACACCAAACATGTGGAAGAAGGTGCTCTGGTCAGATGAAACCAAAATCGAACTTTTTGGCAACAATGCAAAACGTTATGTTTGGCGTAAAAGCAACACAGCTCATCACCCTGAACACACCATCCCCACTGTCAAACATGGTGGTGGCAGCATCATGGTTTGGGCCTGCTTTTCTTCAGCAGGGACAGGGAAGATGGTTAAAATTGATGGGAAGATGGATGGAGCCAAATACAGGACCATTCTGGAAGAAAACCTGATGGAGTCTGCAAAAGACCTGAGACTGGGACGGAGATTTGTCTTCCAACAAGACAATGATCCAAAACATAAAGCAAAATCTACAATGGAATGGTTCACAAATAAACATATCCAGGTGTTAGAATGGCCAAGTCAAAGTCCGGACCTGAATCCAATCGAGAATCTGTGGAAAGAACTGAAAACTGCTGTTCACAAATGCTCTCCATCCAACCTCACTGAGCTCGAGCTGTTTTGCAAGGAGGAATGGGCAAAAATTTCAGTCTCTCGATGTGCAAAACTGAAGAGACATACCCCAAGCGACTTACAGCTGTAATCGCAGCAAAAGGTGGCGCTACAAAGTATTAACTTAAGGGGGCTGAATAATTTTGCACGCCCAATTTTTCAGTTTTTTATTTGTTAAAAAAGTTTGAAATATCCAATAAATTTCGTTCCACTTCATGATTGTGTCCCACTTGTTGTTGATTCTTCACAAAAAATTACAGTTTCATATCTTTATGTTTGAAGCCTGAAATGTGGCAAAAGGTCGCAAAGTTCAAGGGGGCCGAATACTTTCGCAAGGTACTGTATTTGCTTGAAATGACACCCTCTATGGAGCAGATTTGTGAACCTAATGCAAATCCATTTTGAAAAAAATATGTTTTGTGCCACCTTAAATATGATACTTAATGTAGAGTTTACCTTAATGGTCAGTGGTAATTTAACATTTAGATTTAATCTCCATTCCCTTAGAGTAAATAATAACAAGCAAAAGGACAATAGATAAACACTTCCAGCCTTGGGTAAAAACAAAAGCTTGGTATTGCAAGTTAAGTCGTGTATTACAAGGTAAATACTGATTCAAGTTCTTCAATAGATTTTAAATAGTAGGCAACTTTAAAATCAGGTTTGAACTGTGAGAATTTTAAATAAACAGCACCACCTGCAGGAAATACTTTCAAAATGAAAGACAAAAAAAAAATTAAAATAAAAACCAGCCACACTGGTAGAATAATACCTTATTTAAACTGGAATCCCTATTTTGTTAACTACTCTTTTAATTGAGGTCTGAATCTTAAGTGTGTACTGCAGTAGCCAAACGTGAGCTATTTAAGCATGTACCAGCAAGGTCCGTTTTAGCACCCGCTCTGATTGAGATCAGTCGATTCAATGGGACGTTACCAAGCAAAAAAAAACCCACAGGAATAGGCCAGTAGGTACCTACTAGCCTCCCAACAGATAGAGTAGGTCCGGATCAAGCACTGTAATGGACGTCGGATGTAGTAGCCGCTAGAGGGCGCTAAAAAGCAGTGTTGAAATAATAGTAAAAAGTACTTTATTAGTAACACAGTTAGGTTTAGGAGTTTAGATTGGGTTTAGGGGTAGAGATTAGGGTAGTTGTAGACATTAGGTTTAGGGGTAGAGGGTAGCTTTAGGGATTAATAGGCTAGTAGGTACCTACTGGCCCACTCCTATGGGATTATTTTTGCTTTAACGTCCCATTGAATCGACTGATCTCAATCAGATCGGCTGGTTTTAAACACCTTAGGTTAAATCCCAGATTTAACAGTTCTGAAGAGATGCCTTTTTTCCCCCCCACCATCAAAACACCCACTTTCCATTTCTCCAGGCCTGTTACTTTCCAAGGACAAATGGCATTATAGTTGACACAACCATTTTTATTTCCATATTTTCTGTGTGGAATTAACTTTTTTTGTTGTGTTGTAAAGTAACTTCAAACTCACAAAACCAACCAAACTACATGGTATTGTGTTTTTTGTACATCTGTACATTCCCATGATAACAACACATTAAGGGCTGTGTAGCCTTTTGGTATGACTGGTGTCCACTGTTCAATTCATTTTAATATAAAGCTTAAGAAATAGAGGATACTTCATGTTTTTTCAGGACATATCTTGTTAATACCACAAATGCTTACATCAGTAAGCACATACTGTATATGCACGTTTTATGTTGGTTTAAAGCCCTGCCATTGCACTAGATAGTTTGTGGAAGGACTATATAAAAATTTAAAAATATTTTGTATGGTAATGCAGTTTATGACATCACCTCACTGGAAACAGTCATTATCAGTACAGAGCTGCATATCCTGATGGGGATTTACTACCGGTAGCCTACTGATGTTTTTAATTATTACTCCCTGTAATTGTAATGGCTTACTAGTCACTAATAAATACATTAAAACAAATACACATTAAAATAACTACAGTTTTTCATCATACTGGTATCTTGTTTAAGCTAAGAATGTTCACATTTTCTATAAATAAGATATTGGTAAAAAATACTGTAGAACCCCAAACTGATTCAGAGATACTGTACAGTAATCTATTACTTTTTACAAGGCATTACTACAGAGTAGGAAGTATAGAGCTTGTTTCTTCCGACAGGTGGACTGAGTGTAGAGAAGTGCATTCTTCAGACCCGGTGTTTTGTCAAGTCTATGAAATTCCTCTATTAAACTAGTCTCATTTAAATAGAAAATGAGATCAAAGTTTACTTCCATCTTAAAATATTTCAATTTTGTGAATATCAGGGTTTTGTAAGTAGTGTTGGTTTTAAATCATATGCAGCATGCTTAGCAATAGAATGCTGCAGTGCAGTATGTCACAATAAAAAAGAAAGAAGATCCAGTCACTAACTTTTCATGAGAGAACCTAAAAATAACTAATGGAAATTTCACCACAGGAGTGGTATAATTACAATTCTAAAACCATCATAATTTGTACTGCATGCTACTAATAACTATTTATTTTATTGTAATTAGTTTCTGCAGGAAAAGTATGTTATATGCTATTCAGTGAAAATATTATCCGTGCGGAGCACACGTCTGTTTTTCGCTTAATTTTAACAGGATATCCAACAACTTGCAAACAGCTTCTTTTTTTGTCCTCTGATTGGAATTCAGCTGAGACAGGCTCCAACCCTATTTACCTCTCTCTCTGGGAGAGCCAGCTTCTCAGAACAGTACCCTGTTCCTTTAAATGTAATCCAGCCCTCCTCTCTTTAAAGGCGCTAGAGACCTGAGGAAATGAAAAAGCCCCTTTTCTTGCTGCCTTTGGCACTTAGGAGTTCCTGAACATGTCTGTTTATTGCCGGCTGGTTGCAAACTATTATTTCCTCCTGGGCACGCTGCATAGTATGCAACATGCCTAGAGCTACAAAAAAGCACTTTAAATAAAAATGATGTAGGAATTGTGTAATTATACAATTAATACTGTATTATGAGTTTAAACTGAAAATCCAGCATTAGTTTTATGAATCCAAAGACACAACTGTTTACATTTAAAAAGAAGTACCTATTCATATTGGTAATGTAATCAAGGACAGGTGGTAAACTATATATATATTATATATATATATATATATATATATATAGTATCAGTATGTAGTGTTATATCAACTACTGTTTAATTAGATAAAAAGAATGAGCAAGAATACAAATTAAGTTTATTTTTTATTTTTTTTTAATGCATGGGTTATTTTCTGGGAATAAAATTTCATAAAGTCTGCTTCAAGAAAAGCTGTATAATTAAAAATAAAATAAAAAAAATTGGTTTTAAGATAATATGAAGATTTTCATATTTTCACTTGAGTGATTTGAGTCATTCTAACAAATACAGTAATATCATGTCCTTTCTTAAAATCATATATTATTTGTAGTGGTGGGCAACGATATAAAAATTGTACATCGATATTGTGCGCGTACTTCGATAGATAATATCGAAGTCTTCCAAAACACAGAAATAGAACACAATTGCAATATCAAACATAAATAGAAGTTAAAAGACATTTAGCAAAAAGCAATAGCCTACTTTAATTTAGTGGTGTTTTGCTTCACAATATCCATGGAGAAAAACAAGGTCTTGTTATATTGTTTTACAATTCCATCATCAGCCACCTCAAAACCAAAATATTTCTAGACTTTGGGGGTGTTCATTTTCTAACCAATCCAGAAGTAATTGAATCTTCAACTGCTCGAATGTATAAATGCTGACTCACGACACGTCTAAAAGTAAAAAGTACCGTGTTGTGCCGAATTTTGAGATGTGTTTTGAGATTTTAAAAGTACATCTCATTTATAATACCAAAAGTTCACATTTTAAAAAAACATTAATAATAGCGTAAGTAAATCACACAGACAAAATGCAACGAACCGCTGACGCATGCGCATATCTCAATATAATACCAATAGTGCTTAACACAGCATGCAAATAGAGTTTGGTACCTAAACGCCAATCAATGGTATGAAATGGTTAAATAATACTTTAGTGGGTGTTGTTTGCCTACGAGACTGACTATGATTGGTATGTATAGGGTTTGTTGTATCTTAACATAAAATAAACTTGATTATACTGTGTTGGTATTTTTAGCAGTATTAGCAATAAAATAGGTCTCTGTGAGCATACGTGATTATTTTTTTAAAAATTCCCACTATATGGAAATTATTATCGATATTGAACAATATCAATATCATATCAAAATATCGATATTATTATTATTTGTTTATTTAGCAGACGCCTTTATCCAAGGCGACTTACAGAGACTAGGGTGTGTGAACTATGCATCAGCTGCAGAGTCATTTACAACTACAACTAATATATTATTTATTATTTCTTAGCAGACACCCTTATCCAGGGCAACTTACAATTGTTACAAGATATCACGTTATTTTTATATACAATTATATTACTTTTTACACATTATTTTTACATACAATTACCCATTTATTCAGTTTTTTTTACTGGAGCAATCTAGGTAAAGTACCTTGTTCAAGGGTACAGCAGCAGTGTCCTCCACCTGGGATTGAACCCACGACCCTCTGGTCAAGTCCAAAGCCCTAACCACTACTCCATCACTAATTATTTGGCACCCATAAAAGCAATATTATTTTACACTGGCTACCTGTAGAATAATCACCCAATGTTTAGGTTAGATATACAAAAACTAGTTCAGACTGGCCAATGACTGAGCTGTCAATACATCTTGGCTTCTAACTCAATCTTTCCTTTCAGCTGTTAAATGTGCTTTTTAGCATTACATTTTCAAGTCTATGCTGCTGTCAAGATTTTATAATAGAAAGCCATATAGAAAAAGGAGGACAATATAAAAATACAGTATACACGGAATTGTTTATTACAAAAAAAAAAAACATTGAGTGGTCCTGGCTTGCTGCTTAATTGTAACAGTATTAAGTTACTTTAGTCTTGAAATAGTTTATTCAAAAATCTTGTACATAGCTTGCAAAACTGCATTCCAGCATGTTGTAAATTTTGTAGCAGTCTGAAAACCCCTCTCATCCTTTACTGTACCTTAAAGACGTACTCCACTTTAGAGAATTCTCATATATAAACAGGTGCAGGGTGGTTGTGTGTGTTGTACAAATCGAATCTTCACAAGTTTCTACCTGCCTCCCATATGCAGTTTCCAACTTCCCCTAAGCCAGTATCCAGACAGATATTTCACTTTAAATTTATAGAGCACTGTGCGAGTTCAGGAATTAATATTACCTTTTTAACCTGAAGCAGAAAAGACAAAATAATGCAATACTGCATGACTTGTAGCATCCAGGGATTTAACTTTTTGGCCCAAATTCCACCAGAAACACATATATAGATGCATTATATTAAATGCATTACATTTACATTAACATTTTCTTATACAGGGAAACTATTATGGACTACAGGGAAAGGGGGAAAAACAAACAAAATAAACCCATTTATAGTCTGGTTTAAAATATGCCTTCAGCCCTTTTAGCAAATTTGTCCCCGATTAAAAAAAGATGTCCAGAATGGTACAAAGTAAAGTATCCACAGTTAGCTTTAGGTCAAAAAACTATTTTAGATATCGCTGCTTATTTTTCAGTTAGGTCAGCTTTATTCAAAGTTCTTCCAAACACCCAACAGATGCAAAGGTTTACTACTAACTAGAAATCATTAAAATTCACAATTTAATTCTCTAATGACACCAACATTTGGACAAAACACATGTGTTTACTTGTTTCAAGTTCAACTTGGTAAAACAGTGGCTCAAAACTACCATAAGTTCATTAGTAATACATGTTTATAGTCAGTAAGAGATTTTAGAACACATTCTAGTACAGCAGTGGAATAGCTCACCTAACCCTATGTAAAGTGTACAATTTTTCCAGTCACCACAAATATGCTTAAAAGGTGTCACTTCAGCATTATTTCTGTCAGCAATGAAGATTCCAAACCTTGTGCTTACCAAAACTACAGTGTAAACATGTATCCATGCAGTGATCCTATACCAAAACCTTCTGTATTTTAAAGTAGATGGAAAAAAAAAAAAAAAGATTGTAAAAGGAGTGTCACACAGTGTTACACAGTGTTATCATTTTCTTCTCATTGCCAGTTCATACAGACCTGAGTACCAGGTTTTCACAACTATTAGTAGTGATGTTTATGCACCTGCACTGTACAGTAAAATTAAACATCATGCAAATGTGCAAACATTACTGTTTACAGACATACAGATATTACAATACGTGTTTTCTATACATTCATCTTTTATTACTTCTTTAACAAGGTGGAATAAAACAGACTTGGGAGTGTATTTTATAAGTGCATTTTACAGCACCAGGGAACACCCCTAGACCTGATCATCCACATGTTTTTTTGGATCAATCCTGGGACACCCAATATAAGTGGTTGATGCATACAGTGAGATTCCTTAGTGTTGTGAAATGCTCTAATAAAATCCAGCTGCTCAACCTAGTGACACATTTGGACAATAGCTCCCTTACTGGAAACATTAATGCACTTGTTATGCTTTTTGTTTAAGCAACAACATTATTTTATTACCCAATCACATTCAGGGATGTCGATAGAAGCCAGGGGCAGGAACAAAAACCCAGGTACAATTCCAAGCTTTTTTCTAGACAAGTTACTTCTAGTACTAGGCTTTGTAGAACACCAATATATTGCCTGTCACTACACAAGCAATCAAGACTACAATGTTTTCACAATCTTTATATTTCATTTTATGCTAAATAAGGATGTCACATCCTTAATAAACGTTATAATTATGCAGAAAAATTGAATACAAAAGAATCAGAAACGTTAACCTGGCATCACAAAATGGCAATTTTCAAAAGGCAGAAAAAGCCACATTGCTTATTTAAAAAAAGTTGCATTCCTAATTTGATTTCAGAATATTGATAGATATATATTTTTTTCTTTTGGTAAAGTTCTGAGTATATATATGAATACTTACTACATTTCCCCTTTGAACCCCAATTTAAACTGAAAATCCCTTGTAGCACACTATAACATTAACTTTTTGCCCTGATAATCAGTTGTTTCAGATTATCAAGGTGTCATTTAATATACCTATGTATAGTATGCTGCAAAAAGGCAAAAGTATTAAATGTGTTTGGATAAGTCTATTCTACAACTAAGTAGCAGCTGACATACAAGCAAACACATATGGTGTCAAAAGAGTAGTAAAATGAAAAGGAAACAATAACCCCACCTTCTTGTGAGGATACGATTGGTGGCATATAATCAGGAATGTACTCCTTCCTCTCCTCAGCATCCTGGGTACCTGGCTGGGGAAACTGCAGGATGTTGTTCTTGCTAACAGGGAACAATGGGATCTGATGTGCAAAGCCAACTGGTTCAAGATTGTGGACATAATCTTCAAGTTCACTTAGGTTCACTCCCATCAGTTTGAATGCTGGTCCCACATCATCTAACATGGGGTCCGTTCGGCCATCTGAAAAAATAAATTAAAAAAATAATCAATTTTGTTTTTCTTTTTTTGATTTTTGTGGAAAATTCACTACATCAACACTCTCTGAATAGCAGAAGTCCCCTGGCTCTTACGAAATTTAAATTCTCTATACAAGAAAATAAAATGTCTACCATCTGCCAAGCTCCAAATGTTACTCATGTAAAACAGGAAGGCTATTTTGTCATTTCAAATGAAATTAGCAATACTTCAGTTCCTTCCCAAGACTTAAATTCCAGTCAAAATATGTAAAATTAAGATCAGTTCTCAGTGACTATCATATACTCCCTGTATTGCACTCAGCTGGGACTGTTGCAGAAATGACCAGTTTTTAAAACGGCATAGTTTTTTAAGTATAGTACATGACACAATCACATCAGTTAAATTGTCTATAATACAGCAATGTTACTGAGAAAATTTGAAATGTTTGGTGCCATCATGCACTGTATTACATATATGTGACCAATTAAAAATGTTTACAGAACTGTCTGAGGAGACGGGTGACTTGCCAAACACTTCTCTTCACTGACATTTTTATTTTTACAACATGGTCCAAGAACATACAATATGGAATACAAAATGATACACTTGAACAGTTTACCAAACATTACCCCCTTTCACTATGGATAGGTTTGTAAATACATGCTGCTAAATTCAGTACACAAGTCTATCTAAATTTTCAGACAGAAATATTGGATCTTAAGAAAACGTCTCTTAGTTTTTTGTAAGTGTACTTTGAATGTTCACGCTTCAGCTGCGTCATATGCACATATAATAACTTGTTTTGGGGGATGAAACTGTTGAAAGAGAGATGAAAATGGTATGTTGCATTATAGATCCTGAAATACTACTATTACCACCATCTACAATTAGATGTAAAATGACATTCAAAATAACAACAAAAAAAATGTATTATTCAAATGTTTAGTGTGCTTTTTTCCCATTATGAATTTGCCGCAGCATTGATGGCACTGCACCACCTAGCTCTGGTTTAAAAAAAAAGTTTAAACGATTTTTACTTTTTTAATGAATGAATAATGTGTGTCTGTATGATGACACAGTATTTCTGAATTGGAAAATGTGTTTTAAAATTGAAAACGAGCCAAAGAAAAACGAACTTCTGAAAAAAGACAGGAGCTTATATAATTACTGGCTATCTTGCGAGATCCATGGTTATTTTGACGTGAACACACCCCCTTGGTAGACCAATGATGAGAACAATATAAACAACACGCACACGTACAACCATTCACTACCAGCACCAAACACCGACGGACAGCAAGTTCAGCAGCTATAATTTTCTGAAATTAAATGCCAGTCAGTGTAAATAAAGGAACTGTCTGGGGTTCAGTCATTACACATACTAGTAGCAAAACCAGTTTTCATATATATATATATATATATATATATATATATATATATACTATTGCATGTTATAATATTGTCAGACGCAACAGGAAAACTTCTTATTTTGTAACATGATTGCTTCTGTGTAGTGCATTCTGCAGTGATGAACTTTTCATGCATCTGCTGTCTGAAGCCTAGGCCTCATATTGGAGCCCAGTGCCCACAGATGATAACGTGATGTTGCACCAGCGTAAATAAAGAGGTAATGTGTACTCACAGAGCTCGGAGTATCGATGGCAGCCCCTGGCCAGCTGCTGGATATACCTGTGCAGGACATCGGTCAGGAGATCGCAGGCGGTGAGCTGCACCGAGTCCCAGCCGAGAGCCTGGCAGATTTGCGCCACCGACACCCGCAGCAGCGACCGGGAGTAGCTCTCACACATCCCGCTGGCTCTGTTCAGGGGCTTTTTCCGGTTAGTTCCAGGTTCAAATTGTGCTCCTCGTCCTCATGATGCATTAAATCCAATTGTATTAGAGAAACAACTGGTTAATAATGTTACTGTTGACATTTAAAAGAATAAACATGTTAGCTCTAATGCGAAAGTCGCCATCTTGATTTTCTTTATAAATAGTTCAAGATCAATCCATCGCCGAGAGGGTCAATTGGGGGTGCACATGCGCATTGGAAGGTTAAACTCGATGATGCTTCAATCAGCTTTTCACTCTGGCTATTGTTACGCTATGTGCTGCTCCGAGAGGAAGGGTATAATTTGTCTTTTTATTTTTAGATGTTTTAAATAAGGTTCTATGTTATTTTCTTTCTTCAGTTTGTTTGCATTTGTAGAATACCGGTAGTATGCTGCCAGCGAGTATTGTATTGCTGTCTTATGTCTGTGTTGATTCGTGTAGTGAAAAAACAACGTTGAAATACGTGTTTGCAGGGTGAGAGGGGACTTATTCGGTAGTTTCTATGCTGAACCAAGGCGCCTCTCGTTTGTTGGCGAATATACAATGCCATGTACTTCTCAGTGGCCAATATATAGAAAGTTAACTTGTAACTACAGTACTTTTTACCATATGGCTAATCAATAATAAAATTGGACGCATGAATCGTAGCATTGGTGGCAACATGAATGTTGCAAGAGTTCTGCTGATGTCGATTGCACTAAACGGAATGGGCAAAGGCTTGTTAGAGCAACAGTATAATCAGACAGATTCCGTCTTTGAAATGGGTAATACGAGTATTTTACTGCTGTACTCCTGTTTATATCGTATGGATTTAACAAGCAGTGATGTGTAGGGTTTACCCAAATACAATAAAACACAACAATGACTGCTTGTGAAAAAGATGACAGGATTGTCAAACTCGATGAACATTCCAAGGATGGCAAGCATTATTATTTTCACATTGAGAGATTGAGCCACATAATATATTCAGTCAACAATGAATACCATTTTTTGTGCAGTAGATTTTTTTTTTTTTAAACTTTAAATACTCAGAAAAATATTTTCTGATTTTACATGTTAAGGTGATTTAAAGAATAAACCAACAAGGTTTCAATCTGGCTGATTTGCCTTTCATTGCACCCGATTTAAGAATTTGCTCTCAAATTAGCTATTATAACAAAACAATTATTTAAACATATGGTGCATTATCAATTTATAAAGTATTGTAGAGTGATTAACCTGTAAAAATCTGCTATTGTCAGTGCTGAGCTAGAGTTGGAGGCTAGCGTGTCTACTTTAGATCAGTGTGGTTCTTAGAGAATAAGAGGGTCTGCAAAAACAAAACTGCATTAATGCAAGATGCAACAGAGTAGACACTAACAGATAATTTCACCGTGACTAAATGTAGTTATTGTAATGGTGACTAACTTTAAATACATACATTTTAACATCCATAAATTGCCAATTTAGGTACCCCTTTTATAATCTTTATCCCTTTGTGATACAAAAAAAAATGGTGTTGCATTATCAGCTTGTTCTCTCCAGGAACTAAAACCTTTTTTTCTAGTTAATTAGTTTAGGGTCAACCCACCTGAACCTCCCTCATATTAAACGGATGAAGTGCTCAAATAAAATGTATCTTAAATTTTGTAACTAAACTGCCAGGTGTCTGCTCTTTCATTCTCAAAAACAGTTTTGCATTATTTTTTGTCTAGTGCTTTAGGACATTTGCCAGGCCTGTTCAAAAGGATTTTGTCAGTTCAACCAGACTGGATACCCAAATGCCTGTGCCCCTTATAAACAATAATATTAAGCATATTTAAGATGAACCAATATACTCTCAATAAATACACAACCCTTTAAGTTACTTTAAAATAATGACTAACTATTTTTTGCATAAATATTTCAATTCATCATGTGGATTATGCTGCTGAAACTTGGCAACATCGTTATACTTTGTCAAAAACTACATCACACTCAGATAAAACACACCTTTTTACAACCAATTTGTGAAGTTCTTAATTCTCTCAGAAGTGCTCCTCTATTTAAACACTGATTTGATACTTTATTCAGATATGCATTAACAATATGAACAAATTGTACCCTGTATCATGTTCTACTCCACATATAATTAATCCTTAACATCCGCTAAACCATTGTAAATTCTGAGATAAAACCAAGTCAGTAAAGCTGAGCCAATTCATTAGTGTACACAGATGAAGGCATTTAACCAAAACACACATCTACATGATTTCAGTTTCTATTTCAATAAGAATAAAAGTACAGTGCTTCCTCATTTTCCTATCTGACACAAAGTGAAATACTGAAAAACATTGAAATGATGAAGTAAAATGTAGTACTTTTACAATTGACTGTCAACATGGCAGAATTCATCAAATTTGTGAAATCAAGGGGCACTTTATATACGATTCAGCTGTGGAAACTTTGGGGCTGATTTGCATGTTTATTTTGAATAGTTCTTTCAGAATCTTGTGTTTTATAAATATCTAGATGTTCAGTTTTTTGTTCATTAGGTAAACCAATTGAATCACTGTTGATTTACAACACAACATGTATTTTATTAAGTCAAATGGAATAATTCTGTGCAAGATGTTTATTCAAAGAATTTACAAACAAACAGACTGAAGGGTTTCTGTAAATTCTTGACAAAACAATTCACCAGCAGTTGTTAACATGAATAGCAGAAGCTCAGCGAGTCTGGAAAGTAACTGGTGTTCCACATTTACCTGTAAAAAGAATGCAAATATTAGAAATACAAATAGGATACAATGTAAATAACTAAACTGTAGCAGAAAATACATTTAAGAAAATTAGACAAGACAAAAAGGTTTAATGTAAAATTTGAGAAACTACTTTAATGTGTACTGACTAACTTTAGGTTTAAATTTATATAATTATTTATTTCTTAGCAGACGCCCTTACCCAGGGCAACTTAGAGTTGTATATAAAAAATACATATAAAGAATTACAGTACAATTAAAGAGCAAGATACAAAATACAATGACTTCAGTCCTAATGAGCAAATACAAAACAAAGTACGATTTGATATCGGGGCAATTCAAGAGCAGAGAAGTGTTGATAGTTACATCAGGGTTAGATACGAGTGCAAGTGAAATACAAAATATATATTATACACACACACACACACACACACACAGAGCTGTGCAAAACTCTTAGACATGTTGCATTTTTCTACTCCGATGCATTATGAGCATCAACAATTTACTCAAAGCCTCCACTAGTGTTTTCTACTGTTATAACAACCTTGACTTGCATCAAGAAGGAAAAACAGTGATATAGAGAGTGATATAGCTCTCATGACTTGATTTTCAAGGTGTGGTATCCGAGGCATAAATCAACAAGTACAGAGAAACATCACCTGTAATTGACAAACCCAGGACTGGAACACACATATACACATATATACATATACATATATATATACATATACATATATATATACATATACATATATATATATATATATATATATATATATATATATACACACACACACACACACACACACACACAACTACAGTAGTTACCTTTTTAGGTGGGGGGGTTTGAAAAATTCCTTCAAGCCCTATTTTAGTTAACCATGCAGCATGAAAGTGAGCAATGATAATGGAAGAAAAGACATGCATGTGCTGCGTAATGGGCTGTGAATTTCCAAATGCAGCCGTTAAGCAACTACCTAGTTTTAATTCACTTGTAAGCATTGGATAGCAACATTTGAAAGCAGCAGGGGTGGTGACAATGGTGATGAAAGCAGTCAAGGCAGTTGTAATAGGCAATATTGGTATTAGTATATGAATTAGCCTCATGATAATTAAGTTATGCAAAACGAAATTCAATCCATGCATTGCAATATTTTGAAATCAATAAGAAACTCTGGTTACAATTCTGGTTTAAATAAATAAAAGCGACATATCATAAACAAATAGCTTTGGTAATTAATAGTTAAATCCAAGTTATTAAATTGCAATGGACTATAAAAATAAAATAAATCACAGGCTATTTTATACTTACAGAGCAGCAGCACCAGAGATAATTTCAATAAGCTCTTTGGTGATGACAGCTTGACGTGTACGATTGAATGTAAGAGTCAGCTTGTCAATGATCTCAGCTACACAAGGAAAGGAAAAGGTATGTTAGGTACCAACAGGAAATAACCCACTACAGGTTTCAAGAGGTCATTATTATTAACAACAACAACAACGATATGTCATTGGTATAAAACCTATACACCAAGTATGTCTACATGTAAATTACAATAAATTGTGCTAAAGAATATCCATAACATGCTTAACCACAATGTGATGAACTAAAAGCTCAGAGTATTACATATATGCACCACCACACTAATTATATATATATATATATATATATATATATATATATATATACACACACATACATATACACACACACACAGTGGTTTACAGAAGTATTCACCCCCCTGCAAAGTTTTCACATTTTGTTGGCACCTGAGCATACTCCATGATGCTTTCAAATTAGACTTTACATGTAGACTCTACACAAACTACTCCACATTGATGAAGTTAAAAAAAAATGCATATAGAATATAAGTAAGTAAGATTTACAGGGAAAAACAGGATTAATCTCAGTTGCATAAGTATTCAACCCCTTTGCTACTGCAGCCCTAAATCAGCTCAGGTGTAAATGATTTGTTTGAAAGGCCACAAAATTAGTGAACTGGTTTCAGCCTGTGTTCTCAAAGTAGTTTAACTTGTAGATAATTTCCCTCAGGTATATAAAGACTTTCAAGCTGCAACTCGCATAGTGATCCAACAAAGCAACCATGATGACCAAGGAGCTTTCGAAACAAGTTAGGGATAAAGTGGTAGAGAGGCACCTAGCAGGAGAAGGGTACAAGAAGTGAAGTCCATCATTAAGAAGTGGAAGATGCATCAAACCACCCAGACACTACCCAGATCAGGTCGCCCTCCCAAACTGAGCAGTCGGGCAAGCAGGAAACTGGTTCTGTGTCTGAGATGGGAGTAAGTGTTCACACATCAACAATGAGCCGGTCCCTACACAAAGCTGTCCTGTATGGACGGGTAGCAAGAAGGAAGCCATTTCTCAAAAAGCCTCATCTTAAAGCACGTATGGAGTTTGCGAAAAAGCATGTAAATGATACTGCAGACGTGTGGAAAAAGGTTCTGTGGTCAGAGGAGACAAAAATTGAACTTTTTGGGCTAAATTCCAAGTGTTACATCTGGCGCAAGCCCAACACTGCACATCACCCAGTCAACACCATCCCAACTGTCAAGCATGGTGGTGGCAGCATCATGTTATGGGGATGCTTCTCTTCAGCAAGGAGCGGGAAGCTTGTCAGCAGGACAATGACCCGTAGCACAAAGCCAAAGCCACACGAGTGGTTGAACAAGAAGAGAATTAATGTTCTTGAGTGGCCCACTCAAAGTTCCGACTTGAATCCAATCGAAAATTCATGGCGAGACTTGAAGATTGCTGTCCATCGACGATCCCCAACAAACTTATTAGAACTGGAGCAAATTTCCCATGAAAAATGGGCAAAAATGTCACCATCCTACTGTGCAAAGCTAGTAGAGACCTATCCAAAAAGACTCATAGCAGTAACTGCTGCAAAAGGTGCTTCTACCAAGTACTGACTTAAGGGGCTGAATACTTATGCAACCAGTAAATTTCATTGTGTACATTTTCTTTGCAAGTTTTGCTGACATTTAACCTTCTCCTCATATAAACAGTGTTCAGTTTAACCACTACAGCTTTGAATAAAAAAAAAAGTTAGTTTGAAAAACTGTGCATACATTATTTGGAATTCAACAAAATGTGACATTGGTAGGGGGTGAATACTTCTGCAAACCACTGTGTGTGTGTATATTATATATATAGATTATATATATATATATATATATAGATTATATATATATATATATATAATATTTTAGCTCAAAGAGCCAGCTGAATTATATATATATATATATATATATATATATATATATATTCGCCAGGAAAAAATAAACAATCAAAAAAAGCATACAGAACTCTATATCAAAAACTCTATATCAAATTACAACCCCTTACGCTCTACACCCATCTTAAAAACATATTTATTTATTTTTTCGCAATTTGTACAAATCCCCCCAAAAATTAAGTAAATCTTACAAGCATTCTTGCTGGCATTGTCCATAGCAGTCATCCTGGCACTCTGCTCACTTGTGGTGGACTCCTTCAAGCTGTAGTAAATAATGTTGACCAAAGCGAACTCCTGGTAATTTCTCAGTACGTCCGCATCAATGTCATCATAAATTCCCATGTTTTCTAAAATGATTAATAACCGTTAAAGTAATAAAAAAAAAAGTACCAGCTTTAAAATTGACATGTACAGTAACTGAAAATATTCATCACATAGATGGTTCCTTTAAAACTTGGCTCAACAGTTTTAGTCTTGTTATATATAAGATTAGATCAACTGATTAACCCACACATCAAATTTTAAGTATTCCGAGGTCCTTGTGGCAAAAGGTATAGGGGATCAATTTAATGATCTAAACCAGAGGTTTTCAACCAGTGGGGGTATTGTTGGGTACACAGGAGGATTCAGAAATGCAAAAATAATGATCTTGAATTGATTTTATTATTATTTTAACTGTATAGTCTCAACCACTGTACATAAATATTTGATTTTTGTTTAGCAGCCTTAAAGTTGACAGTCCGACTATTTTCAAAATGATCATCCACCTGTACGAATGCATGATTGATTCCCCCCCCCCCAATAAAAAAAGTTGTTAATTAGTTTTATCTTGAGGTTAGCGTTCTTGATGTTGTAAACATTTTAAATGGCACACAATTATGCTGAAATAAGTCATTGGTAATGTGATAAACAATTACAGGGCAGGCTATTTTGGATTATTTATAATAACTCTGTCGATTAGAAAGCAAATGCAGTTGTATCCAAAGAGATTCCCAAATACTGTCTTTTGATTCTGTGCATCCAAAGTAACAGTTTAAAAATTACTGTTTTGTATTTTGTCCTAAACCAGCAATTTCTCAGTCACAAACAGTAGTGACAAATTATATATTAAATAAAAAAAATATTATTTTTTCAGTTTATCAGATTATTCTGCCTTTTGTTGTACCTGTAGTACCATTTAGTAGAGTGAAAATTGTTAAGGGGTACAGCTAAAACATTGAGAGAGAAGGGGTACAGTTTAAAAAAAAAAATGTTGAAAACCACTGATCTAAACAGTGACTGATCTAAATTTGAGATGCACACTGCAAGGAAAAGCAAGGAGCATAGCAATCAGGAAAGACCAACAAATCCATTCAATGTCTCCATGCTGGCTCTGGCACTTGGGTATGCAAGGATACCTGACCTCTAAGGATTACATTCATTTAAATGAAAGTCTATTTCTGTCAGTCAACTATTCTTACCCGAGTTTGCAACAGTATCAACAGAGAACACAGGCTTCTCATCAGTCTTGTATGAGATAACAGACCTGTTAATGATACACAAAAAGGTCATTTTTTTTTTTTTAAGCAAATGAACAAACATTTTAAAAACAGTCTTGAACATATCACTTACAAACAGGACAGTGATTCTCACCTGAATTTGTTGTAAATGACAGATCCTTGGTCAAATTCATATCCAGAATTTATCAGACTAGTGGCAATGACCGATGCATCCCCAAAGGTTGGAGGTTTACGTCCTACTTCCTTGAAATTAAGCAGAAGGTGGTTTCTATGAGTCCTGCAAAAATAAAAGTTTTATAATTATTGTACAAGCAGGTGTTGCTACCAACAGGACATAGGAGGTACTTGTACATGTATCAAATACATGCTGTTTTGAAACAAAATTCAGCATAGTAAAAAATAAAAATGCATGTTCAAGGCTGCCATTTCATTGTTTACCACAAATGCAAAGCAAGTAAATATTCCATCATGGATACATGTTAACAGACTGAGAAAGGATTACCTGTAGAGCAGACCTCTCAGCTTGTCACCAACGCTAATCACCATTATCTCCTTCCCAGCACTTGTCAGATTAGCAATCTCACTCTTGATAGCCTTCGCAACATTTGAGTGAATGGCACCACAAAGACCACGATCAGAGGACACTCCAATTATGATGTGCTTGTTCTTGTCTTCAGTGGTCTTGATCTCTGCTTTTTCATACAGGGCTACAGAAGATAAATAATATACTGGTACATGTGATGTGCATTAACTAACATGAAGACTAATGCACTTGTATTGCCAAGGACTCCCAGAGAAAGAAAAAAAAGGTAATTAACTTATTCTGTAACTGTACAAATAGAATGGCTGTGGTTCCAGACCTTGGTTTATGACCTTGAGCAAGTCACAGACACACACACCCCCAAGTTCCATTCACCCAGAGTATACCACAATTACTTAAATAATAACAAAAATTAGTGGGTTATGTAAAATCTGTACCTAGGGCACCAGTTCCATACACTCGAGCTTGCTTCAGTTCTCTTTCAGCCCTTGCATACTTTGCTGCAGCAACCATCTTCATGGACTTAGTGATCTTCTGGATATTCTTGATGGATTTCAAACGCATGGTGACTTTATAAAAAAAAAAAAAAAAAAAAACACAAAAATGTAAGAACTTTGTAAATTTCTGGCCCTGCGAGAGATTATATTATATATATATATATATATATATATATATATATATATATATTTTTTTTTTTTTTTTAAGTATATGTTTTTTGGGGGGGATGAGCTTTTTTTAAATTATTAAATATCACATCAACTAATTATATTGTTCTGCATGAGCTTCTTTTATTTTGAACAAATGTACAAAAACATGGTACTTGACTCCTATTAAACATTATTACTTTTTTCATATTTAAGGTTGTGGTTTAAGTTAAATTAACACAGTATGAATGTCTGACCAAGAAATAATACTTACTGTCCTTCAATGTGGCCATGTTCCTTACTTGGCCACTGCAAAACAAAACATTATTTGAGAAGAATACTTAATTGATTTCAAAACAAAACAGAATTTGCTTATTAAAATGCATGATATTTACCAAGTAAAATGTGCTGGAACCGTAGTATTTTAAAATACTCAAATGCAAACACTGTATAATTTGCTTTCTTCAACAATGCAGAAGAAACGCTTGTTTAGGTGATGAACATTCAACCAATCGGACGCAAGTCTATTCCTGTTCACATTTTATATATCAAACCACAATGTTGATACCAGTGTCAGGCAGTATTTTATTTTACACGCACAAAGAAAACTTCGTATGATCGTTGACTATTATAAATACTCGTGTATTCATTCTAGATTTAATTTGTAACAAAGTTACAGCCACAGGATTTATGACTAGTATCGTCCTATTCAGGACAGTGTGACACTAATGACCTGTACTTGCTCAATATCTTTTTTAGTATAACATCACATACTAAAGCCACTGCCTTTTCCTATGGCTTTGTAGTACGATATTGTCGATAAAGCACACAAGTTTTACTCCTGTAAAACATATTTCATTCAATAAGTATGTAGTGACATTGAAGCACTACATACATTAAAAAAACAAGCATGCTGCAATAAAAAGACTAACTTAATAAATAAAAAAGTCAAATCAAGTCTAGTATTATTATGTGAATTAACAACAGATTTATTCATGCACATCTTCAATGAACCTGGCCTTATTCTACAAATGACTACAGTACGGTAATCTGTACCACAGTTCTGCTGTAGGGAGGCCTGCCGGTGCACACTTGTCCTTTTATCATCGCTTTATCTGAACTGCTTGTCAAACAAAACAATCAGATTTCGCTTATAAAACATATACACTCACTATTAAGTATCACAAATAACATATGATTCTGTATTTTAAATAACATTACCATTGAGGCTGGAAAACCAAAGTGCTGGTTCTGGCAAACATGGTGACTTAGCTGAAGGTCAGACGCCGCTAACTGCGCAGGCGTAAATACAGTAACTCTCCAGCCTGTGAAATATCTTTGTAATCGGATTGTGAAGTCTCGCGATAGCGAGTATACAGGAACCACACTAAATCATGACGATTCAACGGCGAACACAGAAACTAATGAGATTTTACGCAAAGGTCCTCATTTTAGATGACGTAGACGTCAATATTAACAAGTGTGAGCGGTGTTAAGGTTTTCTGAGAGCAGACTTTTTGTAGTTTGTTTTATTATTGTGTTTCAAAGTGAAAGAAAATGGGGAAAGCGGAATTCCTATCTCCAAAAGCCATCGGCAACAGGATAAAATCTAAAGGGTTACAGAAATTAAGATGGTATTGTCAGATGTGTCAGAAACAGTGTAGAGATGAGGTGAGTCCTGTGTTTGGTTAGCTGGGGTTTAGTACGGTATTTCGTTTATGTTATTTGTATTAAATAATAAGTTTGGCGTGAACAGATTTCTCATGTATCATACTTTAAGTTTGTTTAGTTTAAAAATATAACCTGCGTATCAAGACATGTTTAAATAGAGTTTAACTATTATTGTGCATTTCCATAATCTCACATTTGGGCAGTATTTACTAGTTAGCATACGTTTCAGAAACTGTGTTCTGCTGAGCACTCACTTCAGAAAGTGTACCTTGTTATGTCAATTTCATAACATTCCCCAAATGTGTAGTTGTAGCTGCAGGGCTACAGGTTTCTTGGGCAAATGCTGACAACATTTACATTAAAGATACATTTTTACCATTATTGCCCCGTCAATCATAAAACCGTTTATCAGAACCAAACAATAGTGTTACAAGTTTATATTTCAGGTCCAAGAGTGACACATTATCATTTTTTGTATTATTTATGTTTTATTAGAATGGGTTCAAGTGCCACTGCATGGCCGAATCTCACCAGAGACAACTATTGCTTGCTTCAGAGAATCCTGACCAGTTTATGGACTACTTTTCAGAGTAAGTGTACATCTGCAAGAGCACCTTATTACTAAACGTTTTCAACGAAATTATATTGTACCCGCTGCATCAAGTAGAAGACGTTGTAAATAATCTAAAGAACAGAAGTCTGCATATTCATTATTAATGTTGAGTGATCTAACACTGGACTTTAGTATAACAGTCTATATATGTATATATACAATATATATATATATTTTTTTAATTTTTTTTTTTTCAGGGAGTTCAAGAATGAATTTTTAGAGCTGATTAGAAGAAGATTTGGTAAGATTGGTATCATAGAGAATATCCGCTGTAAACAACGTGCAGGACTTTTACTTGTCTTTCTTGTTATGGTGTTAACATGTTGTTAATTGATCATTTTAGGAACAAAGAGGGTACACAACAATATTGTGTATAACGAGTACATCAGTGACAGAGAACATGTCCATATGAATTCTACACAGTGGGAAACACTGACGGATTTCACTAAATGGTTGGGCAAAGAAGGTATGCTTTTTACGCAGATAATGAAACATGTAGTTCTTATGTTTTAGAAGTTGTTTTCTGTTGGCTGAAACTAACCTTCATTTCCAATCGTGTGTGTGTTTTATATTCTGCCATTTTGCTGTATTGCCAGTAGGCCTAATGATCTGTTCCTTTATGTTTAGGTTACTGTAAAGTGGATGAAACACCCAAGGGTTGGTACGTACAGTATATAGACAGGGACCCCGAGACCATTGCAAGGCAGCAAGAACTTGAGAAAAAGAAAAAACAGGACTTGGATGATGAAGAGAGGAGTGCAAAATTCATCGAGGAGCAAGTTCGGAGAGGAAAGGAAGGAAAAGAAGGGGTATAGATCTCTATTTTATATTTCACTCATAGAACAAAACTGCCTGTCCCACAATGTGTGCAAACATGGATAATTTTCAGTAAAATAATTCACAATTGAATTTTCTATAAATATTTTAGCAGGGCTAAAATATATGGTCGAAGTTTAGGAACAAAGGGGGAAATTTAAAATATTTAAGATAGTTTAGTCATAGTAACTAGTGCATAGTCTTTCAAGGCATGATCCTAATCTTAAACTTACCGTTTTGTAATGCAAATGGTAAGCAGTGTCAATTATGTTGAAGCTATTGAGCCACTGTTTCTGCAGCAGGAGGCCTGCTGGTGCACATTTTGTCCTTTTAATTGCTTTATCTGAATTGCTTGTCCAAAATCACTCAGATGGTCAGATTTTGTTTATAAATAAAACAGTTGCATCTTTTCCTTTGGTAAACTTAAGCAACATTATATTACCAAGCTACTCAATGTTGGCATGGCCCAGTCTGGGAAGATTCCACTTAGATTTGTGGGTGCCTGTACAGTAGGGCTCTATGTGAACTTCAGCAGATGATTTTCCTCTCAATCACAGAGCAGCACAAAGTTCATTGCATTGCTTCATGAGGGCCCCAGGCTTGATCAGCAATGGAAAATAAATTTGAAAGGCCAGTATAAATACAATGTTAACATTTGTTCCCCCTAGGAAACATCATTTTTCACAGAATTAAAAAGAGAAAACGAAGAAGAAAAAGGTATGTTGAAATGTATTTATTTGAATGGTTTATTGAATGGTTTATTGGTATATGGACACAGGAGATTATGCAGTTGAGACTTAATGCTACTTGTTTATTTAAACTGTGCTCGTACAATCCTGCCTGCTGTCCTGTCGGTCACACATTATTTTAAAGGGTACTTTGCTGGTTCATACTTGCTTAAAATGCTATTGAATATGAAAAATAAAATCTTTGATATGATCACTGATTTACCTTTTGAATGTTTATTGTCTTATTGCCTAGTTGCATTCAGTTTAAACAAGGGACCAAGTACATCCGCTGCAACTTCTTCAAAGTCAAGGTAAGAAATATGTTGCGGAATTGTGTTCCATACATTTAGTTTCATACCATTTGTTTGATTTGTTTTCAGATTTGATAGCTAGTTAAGTTACTGTATGGTCACTATTTTCAAAACGAATGGTGTTTCTAAATTGATGGGTTTGTTTGTTTGTTCCTCAACAACGTGTTTCTGTCTTTTAGTACTTCTCTTGGTCCCAGTGCACTGCAGGCTGCAACTGCATCAGTGAAACGAAAGGAAGCGAGCCACAGTTCTGAGTCTAAGGAAAAAAAGAAGAAATCTGCCCTGGATGAAATCATAGAAGTACATATTTAAAATCCACTCCTGCATGTTATTTATAACACAACTTTGTTATTCTCTGAATCATAAGCAATAATGAATAAAGGACTGTTGCATTTATTTACTGTTTGCCGCTCAAGAAAGATTGTAAAGAAGAGCAACCAGAATTATTCTGGGTTTAAAAGGCATGTCATATGCAGACAGGCTAAAATAATTGAATCTATTCAGTCTTGAACAAAAAAGGTATTGACAGTGTCGACCCAAGGGACTTTTTCGACCTTAAAAAAGAACCAGGGGTCACAAATGGAGATTAGATAAAGGGGCACTCAGAACAGAAAATAGGAGGCACTTTTTTACACAGAGAATTGTGGGAGTCTGCAACCAACTCCCCAGTAATGTTGTTGAAGTTGACACCCTGGGATCCTTCAAGAAGCTGCTTGATGAGATTCTGGGATCAATAAGCTACTAACAACCAAACGAGCATTACCATTTACCATTAATTAAAAACAATAATTTGTTAAATTACTCATTACTAGATTTCTTGTTCATTTTAGATGGAAGAACAAAAAAAGAAAACATCCAGGACAGACTATTGGCTGCATCCTGTAAGTATTCTGCAGAAGAACACTAATGCACCTTTAGACTAATACAACTTCAGATCAATTAAAGTCAACTTGGGTCTTTAAAAGCAGTATTACAGAGATTTTATCAGGTTAAATAAAATGATTACTGTAAGCTGTCAAAAATGTAAGTTTACTACTGTATTGTGGATTCACAGCCACCATGTTATACTGCAGATGTCCATTTGAGTCAAAAGTTATAAATCAAAGAATAATATTTTGTGTATTATTATTTATTTATTTATTTATATATATATATTTTTTTCTTTTCCCACCAGAATATTGTTGTGAAAGTATTAACCAAGAGGCTGGGTGATAACTATTACAAGAAGAAAGGACTAATAAAGGTAACATATAAGGCCAGGTGTGGGTTTGAGAGTGGAATAAGGTAGAAGACAAGCACTGGTGACTTGTGAGTTATGTATGTAAAATGTAAGGTTTGAAAGAAAAAATCTTGACACTTTGCTGTAATAATGAATAGGATGTCCAGGAGAAGTACACAGCGATTATAAAGATGGTGGATTCTGGTGACAAACTGAAAATTGATCAGGCTCATCTGGAGACGGTCATTCCAGCACCAGGTAAAAACAACAGTAAAATAATCTGGATAAACATAAATACTGTGCTAAAGAAGTATTTTATTTTGTATACAAAAAGCTGCAGATGAAGTTTTACTCTTTTACAGCAAAACAAAGCATATAAACCTTCTTTTACCCAGGCTTGTTAAATGATCATCTTCTGCTTTATTGCATTATTATATATGATGTACATGTATGGGATTGTAGTAGAAAGAATGGGGGATTGTTTTGCAGTGTAATTTTGTATATTTGTAATCCTAGACCGATTTATAGCATGTTTGTTTTATTGTTTATATGTAATGTTTATTTCTTCAGGAAAACGAGTACTGGTGTTAAATGGTGCTTTCAGGGGAAGTGAAGCCATCCTCGATTCTATAGATGAAAAGAAGTTTACTGCCTTAATAACTCTTGATTCTGTAAGTGTTATGCATGACAGCTGCCATTTTGCCCCATATATACGTGTTTGAATAGTCCTGTCCCTTTTTAAAGGAAGTTCAGATAATGTTGAAATGTGTGGATAGTAATGATTCATCATCTAGCTCATTGTAGTTTACCAAATGGTTCTTGAATGTTTATCGTTTATATTCCTTGTTAAATGATCATTTGATCTTATGTATCCTGCGTAGCGGATACATGTAGTATTGTAACCTGCATACCATGGTATATATCTAGGGCTTGACGTTTTCTGGGGTTTTGTTGAGCACATGACGTGCCTTAACACTTATTTTGAGCCGATTCTGTTTCCTAATTAAAATCTCAGAAAAAGCTGTTAATTACAATGTCAATTGTTTTTACCTTCATATCTTGACTGCACCTGATACTGCTTTGTTTAATTTTTATTTCAAACAGACGTGACAAATTACGTCAATTGCGCATCACTGATCCTAACTGCATTTCATTCTTGCAGTCACCTAGTTTATTTTTGCGCTTTTATTATTTTTCACTTGTTTATCAGAGTTGTCCTGACAGATTTTATTTTCAGTACGGAGTGTACACTGATAGCAAGTCCATCATTTAAAATCTCCTTGATTTGTAGCAATGAAAAAAATTCTTAAACCCAGTTTGTATTGAGTAGTTTGCTCTTAATTAGGAGACAGCTAAACTACTACCAATTAACATTTAAAGAGAGGTAGAGATTTGGAAAATAGAAACCGAAAAGTTCAAGCCCTATATATATCATAGAGTGAAATGAGTGTATCATTACACCCCTAGTGGATTGAAGAAATTACTTTGCAACTGATGCTCATAATGTTTTGATTTTAGGGGCGCCTAAAAGGACGGAAAGTTGATGTCCCGTATGAAGATATTTCCAAGCTGGCTTGACTAATAAGTTTCACATATTTTCTGAAAGACCTAGACACCATGTTGCTATCTTAGCTTTTCAGGACAATAAACTCTACTATGTCAGGGTTATCCTTATTTTAACTGAATAATGCTTAAAATTGAACTCTTAAAAGTTTAATTTTTCTGTTATCACTATGTAAAATTTTCCCATGTGTTATACCGCAATACAGATCTGTATTGCTTGTGACATGAAAAAGAATAGTGCTTTATTTACATTTCTCATATATTAGTTTTTTTCCCCAAATACTTAATGAAATGTTTTCTGTCGCCTACTCAATGGTGTTTGGGTTACAAATAGTCAAGATCCGAATCTTTGATTAAAATGTTTTCTGATTTAATATAATTCTTGCACTTCAGCTCCTCCTTTTCTGCCATAGCCTCAGTTCAGAGCACTGCACCAACCCTTATTTCATATTCCATGTATTTCTTGAGAAATTAATACATATTTCAAATTGTTCTAGTACTAGTTGCTGATGTTTATTTGATTTATTCTAAGTTTGACTTTCGTCTGGTCGATATTGTGTGGGTGCAAAAGTTTTCACCAGTCTTGTTATGTTCTTTAAAGAGTTATAGCTAACAAATCTAGTATGGTACCAGATATAATTTTATGAAAATAAAAATGCATGTTTTCTGTAACATGCGCATATAGGACCTTTGCTATGACCCCTTAATATAATATATACTGGAATCCCTCAAAGTCGTCCCAGAAGACACATGGCCCCTCTATACAGCTGGTCAATAATGTTGGGTTTGACTGTATGTTCCAATAGATAACTTCTATTACTTAAAGGGATCCTAATCACTCAATCCAAACATACACATTGTAGAGGTAAGTTGAGAAAAAAATTCAAACCAGAGACAGTATATCTTGTATTAAACTATAAATTGCATAATACAATCTATATATTTTAAACCAACTTTCAAAAATATAATATTGTTGAATCAGGTTTGGAATGAACTGAGGTATTGAATTTGATAAAATGCTAAGTGATTTTTAGATTTGTAAGAATAGTTAATATATTCAAAAATAATATATCCCAATTGTTATATACTTTATTAAATTGTAAGATTCATGAGCGCTGCAGAAAGCTGTCAAGATGAGGAACAATGTAATCTTTGTAATGTCCATCAATGAATCCCTTCCCACTGTTGTGAATAAACCAGCAGTAGACATTAGTTCCATATACTTTGTCTGTCCTATAATCTTTTTGCCAGCCTCTGTTGGGGGGGAAAAAATAGAAAACATTTAATATTAAAAAAAGAAATAAAGGCTGGACATTTTTGTTTTTTGCTACATCTGAAGTATTGACATTATTTTAAATAATAAAACTAGGTTAGCAGTCCAATAACAGTACATTTGTATTATTGTTAACAAATAGCTGTTGCTTTGTAAGTTTCAAGCACATATCCTGTGATCACTGGATCTGAAAATGGAAAAACTGACTATTACATTCTTGATAATACAACCAAATGACAAGAGGCCTTATTTAAATTTATTAAATTCTTGTATATATTAACATAGGCATTAGTAAGTGTGTGTTTTTTTGTTTGTTTTTTTGCTGCAACTAAAAAGAATGAGTATTTATTTTTTTAAAACTGTTGGTGCTACCTGACTTGATTATGACAGTTAAGAAATATTATAGTTGCAGTACACTATACAATATGCATTGATATAGCTATAGCTGTATCTGTATCCATTTATAAGAAATATTATAGTTGCAGTGCACTATACAATATGCATTGATATAGCTATAGCTGTATCTGTATCCATTTATAAGAAATATTATAGTTGCAGTACACTATACAATATGCATTGATATGGCTATAGCTGTATCTATCCATTTATAAGAAATATTATAGTTGCAGTATACTATACAATATGCATTGATATAACTGTATCTGTATCCATTTATAAGAAATATTATAGTTGCAGTATACTATACAATATGCATTGATATAGCTATAGCGGTATCTGTATCTATTTATCTTTTCTTCAGCAAGCATAATTTGCATTATATTTTTTTTAATGTAGCAACACAAAAAAGAATGGATGATTAGGGATGATTAATGGTGTGAACTTTTCAAATACCATTCAGAAATAAGTAACCTTCAAACTCTAATCGGGTCATGATTCTGTAAAACTTTTTTTTTTGTTCTGTCTGACAATGCTGCATGTTTCATGCAGTGCAAACTTTGTCACTGTTGTTTTTTTGAGTGGTTGAGCCTGCATGTCTTATACCTGGTTACAGCAAGTTTATGTCCCTTGACCTCCATTGTAGCCTCAGGTTTCTTTGGATCTGATCCAGGGTGCACATTGAATACCTTTACCTCAGGTTCACTGAAAAACTGGCCTGAAACAAACAATACAAAATACAGCCTTATAGGATTATTTTTTGATACCTCATGTGAAGCACACATATTCAAACAGTACACACGAATATAATCGAAAAGATGTCTAAAGTGACCCATCTGGCATACGTTCTCTACATTTTAGCCAGAATGCATCAGACAGGTTTCCTAACCTGCGAGTATCCAGCCACCTTTTTAAATGAGGTGAAATAGGCACAAGATTACATTTTGTGTGATTGATGTCAAGTGAATCTGGTTTTGGATGAAGGCTACTTACCAAGTAGTCCGTGTACTTCAGGTGAGAACATGTTGGTGTGAGGAGTGTAAACTCCCAGGAAGTCCACATTGACTGGGTGTTTCTTCCAGACACGGTGAAGTAGAACCATAAATGATATTTCTTCATTCACGCTGACTGTGACACGAGTGTCTTTCTTGATGGAGATCTTAACACTGAATCAAGAACAGGATGTGTTTGCAGTGCAGCTGTACAGTATATTGCAGTTCACATTGCAGAATCAGCTTTTTCAACTCACCCATTTTGTGTCATGTTTCCCGTTTCTTCCCAGGAGAAGATATGGGCATACTTCCCATTCGTCACAGAGATGCGCTTAGTACTGATCTCTACTTTCATATCCTGTTTTCTGCAGTAAATTGCAATTGTTCCAAAAAAGGTACTCATTTTTGTCTCTTCTAGTTTCTTGGCTCCAATCAGTTGACCATTAACCACAACACCTGCATATAAACAAACAACAGATATGACTTATGTGTTGTAAAACTAAGTGTGTTAATAAACATTCTTATAGGTTAAACAGCTATTTGAAGACTGAATACACTTCTAACCATCTCTAAAACAATTGAAAACGTTTTTGTAAACTGCAAACATGATTTAATTAACCAAAACAGGCTTAGAAAAACCTTAACAAAACAATCATTGAACAGACCTTAAGGTTTTGTGAATAGGGTCCCATGTTTCAGAAAAAACTCTGAAGCAACATCAACACAAGATGACAGCATTCAAGTAAAATGTTGACTCCTGAAGTGACCCTCATTTCGTCAGACCCAAATTTGGTTCTCCAAATCCTCTGACCCTCATGTACAGTATATTCTAAAACCCTCAATATGTGTTCAGAAATACACTGCAGATACCCCCATTCTGCACCCTTGTTTACCAGAGACAAAAACCTAAATCATTTTTTTCAGATCTCTTCTGCAAAACAATAAGATTTAATACAATACCTTAACATGTTTTGTTTAATTAGTAATTACAATTAAATAACCTAAACATTATTACTTTATAACAATGTGAACCTACAATAGCAGTTTGTCATTAAATCCCCAGAAAATGAATAAATGATCCATACAAAACCATATTGTTCATCTTCATTCATGAAAATATAGAGTAACGTACAGGTAATAAGCCATGTTAATGTCTTACCTAAGTCAGGATCGGACACCAGGTTCAGAATTTTGCCGGGCTCTGAATCAATGTTGAAACAGATATCCTGTTTACTCTTTGGCAGGTGAATAATGAAGTGAGGATCGTTTTCAACTGGAACGTAGAAAATCCATGCATATGAAAAAAAGAACAAGACACCAAGAATGAGTTAATGCTACAAATGTTTCACATTATTTAAAAAAAAAAATGTTTATCTATGTAAAGTTATTTTAACTTCTGACACCCTGCTTCCAAATGCTGTACCAGTATTAAAGGTAATATATCAATTATAACTAATATCTTATTTTGTCGCTTACACTGTATAATAAATGTCCGATATTTCCACAAAACATCGACAGTTAAAAAAAAAAATACCATATTAGTCAAATAATTTATGCGTTGCTACTTTCACGTTACAGGTGTGTAATACCCAGTGTGATGTGATTCGGTAGAGCTTCCACCAAATCAGGACCTATCTGAGCCAAGGCGGTTGGCTGCGCAGTTGGAAATTGTGCCCAAGGAGGAGGGCCGTAGGTGAGCGAGACTTTCCTTCCCAAGGAACCTAAAAGAAAAATGCTTTGAGAATTGTGTAGGGAACATAAAATAAGTTCAGTTGATTATAATTATTATTATTATTATTATTATTTTTATTATTATTATTATTAATAATAATAATAATAATAATAATAATAATAATTTTAGTAGAATGACCCCCTCCTCACTTTTACAAAAATGAGACATACTCAATTCTTATTTGTTTTATACAGAAAGTTGACGCCACCTGAGCAGCAGCCCTGTTTGGGATCTTTCGGAGAATCAACCAGTAGCCTCTCATCACCACTCTCACTCTCTACCAGCATGGCTGTCATTGGTGTAACAAACTGATGCTGCAGTGACATGCTCACAATCCTCTGGGTTATTTTCCTCTTCTTGGCAGCTGTTGAAGCCAGTGACCTATTTATACATTGAAACATGTAGTAGTGACTTTGTTGATTCCACAATTCCTTTACACAATATTCTGTAGGTATATATGACATTCTAAAAACAAGCACATGCAACCCTTATTGAAAGTATTATCAAGGTACAAAAAGGCTAGTTTCCAAACTGACCTCTCAGCTAAAAGCTGGTTGATAGTGATGTAGGCCCAGAGTTGCCTGGCAAACCCGGGGTTCACGTATCTCTGTAGGGCCAATATCTCATCAAGTTCATGGACATCCGCTTCTGCCTGAAGGGACAGATCCATTGTACCCTGAAAAAAACACAATATGTGCTCAAACTAATTCATTTTATTACTTGTATTTCTGATTACCAAGTGGATGCAATCATTTCCACATGAAAATAAAACTAATCTTCATCATCAAGCACTGCCATGTACTGTATATACATCTTCAAATAACAGCATGTGTGATACGTACAGAAGAGGCTGTAATAACACTCTGCAAAACCGAATATCCATGAGGTTCAACTCTGCCAGCAACCACAAGCTCCGACCCACTGAAGTACTTGTCAAAACTGTTCTGTGTGACATCAGTTACGGCTTCATCAGGATACTCGATTAAAATCTTCCTGAGCAGAGGAGAAGAGACTTGTTGGTAGAAGTCCTGCAGAGTGCCAAGAAGATAACAGTGTCAGGACACTTAAATACTCACTGGCAAAACATAAATCTGAAGATCTATGACACGTCTAACAGGGGCAGAGGCTGGGCGCGAACCAGTGACCACACACACCGCAAGCGAGCATCTTAACCACTATGCAAAATAGCCAGGCTCCTTGCATTTGTGGTTATAGAGCTGCACTGCACTGCCTGTTAAATGCATAAAGCAATGACAAAGTAACAATACATTGAATTGCCTGACACAATCCTAAAAGGTTATTGTACGGAGGATCATATGAGAAAACTGTACCAACCCTGTAACGTATGAAGGAAGATAAATAATTTATCCAAAGTGCAATGGCCTTAATACGTAAAAGAAAAATATATTAATGTACAAACTATTTCACTATCACTTTTTATTTCCTCATGTTCAAATATGGTTAAAGTCACTAACTCTATCATCCTTAAAATCTTCCTAGTCCACTGGCATTACTGTTTAAATCTTTATTACTGGGTTCATTGTGTGATTCATTTTTTAGCTAAGGAAACACCAAAAGGCCATGGACATTTGAACAGGTTAGTGTGCCTGTGGCAGAGTGAAAGCCCTAAACAATCACAGATGTGGCCATTCCCCAGTTAGGTAATTGAGTGCTATTTGGGGAGTGGCTGTGTATATAAAAAGGTGATAAATTCTTTCTACAGCACCTTCAGCTGCTGAGAGGCATTCTGATTGGCATAAATCCTCTGAGCCATTCCCCGATTCTCCAGCGCAATCCTCTCCAGGAAATCATAGTCCACATCAAATCCCATCCCAAGAGAAAAGAGGGAGAACTCGTCACGCATTCTTTTCTTCACGTTCTTCTGGATGGCGCTCAACTTTATCTCCCCTTATAGTTGGAGAAAAAGAAAAAAACAGGAATATCGGTCAACACACTATCAATTAATGTTGAAAGAGATTCAAATGTAGAATACAGATGCCGACTGAGCTTCAGTTACATCTTGTGCCTTATCATTAATGCCTAGGGTTCCTCAAATAAAGACTGAACTGGCTGGCTTGATTGATAATGAAAACAAAGACCTTAAAATTAGAACAAGATCCTTCACCAGTTGTTAACCCTTTAAACTATTAAGAATGTTGTGTTCCATTTTTGTAGATACATAAAACATTTAATTTGTGTTATTTTGTATTATGATATAGGAGGCTGTGTGGTCCAGTGGTTAAAGAAAAGGGCTTGTAACCAGGAGGTCCCCAGTTCAAATCCCTCCCACCACTGACTCATTGTGTGACTCTGAGCAAGTCACTTAACCTCCTTGTGCTCCGTCTTTCAGGTGAGACGTAGTTGTAAGTGACTCTGCAGCTGATGTACAGTTCACACACCTTAGTCTGTGTAAGTCGCCTTGGATAAAGGCGTCTGCTAAATAAACAAATAATAATAATAATGATTCACAACTATACATTGTTGCGTGGCATACGAATAAGTGCATTGCAGTTTTATATTTACTTATGTGCTAGTTATGCAGGTTGCAATGGCAGTTTTAATAATTGATATAGTATTTGGCATGAGGGTAAATGTCATCTATAAGCAAACTACAAAAAAGAATGAAGAGCATTCAGCTTACCAACGGTAGGATCTCCATCAGAGACCAGAATAATCATAGAAACTGAGCGAGGGTCTATGACTCCATAGTTCATGGCGTTAGAGAGCATGTGAGTGGCTCTTAGAAGTGCCTCATTGATATTAGTACCTGAATCAAAAGAGATTACCAAAAACTGGGGTTCAGTGACTATCCAGTTAAATTGACTGAGTTTGACCGAGGAATCGGGAAAAAGGTCTTTTGCCGACTTCTTTAATGAATAAATATACATTTGATCTAAATACGTGTTATAACTGTAAAAGCTTGTTTCTGCTGAGATGTGGTCAGTAACCTCTAAGATTGGAATGGATCAGTTTCCAGCTATTCTAACAAAATGCTGAATATTTGTATAGGGTAATGTATTAGGTTACTGTTAAAATAAATGTATTAAACACACAGCTATGACTTAGTCTTCCCTTGATGTTTTAACATGTTCCACTTTATTCAAAATCAAAGTATTTATTACTTTCATTACAAGTCCAGCACAATGTGTATTCGTTTAAGCTTAGGTGAGGTGCTTGTCACTTTGCTGGGGCCTGAGATCTGATTTTGTAGGTAGAACAGTAATTCCCAAAACTACTCACCTCCATTAGGCTGGATTTCCTGGATGTACTTCTTCGCTTCAGAGGTCTGGATGGAAGTTGCTGGAACCAGCTCGTCACTCCAGCATCGAACATTGTGGTTAAAGTCAATGATACTGAAGAAGTCATCATGGCCAAGGTCATCCAGGATGGTCTGCATTGCCTGAACAGTCTAAATACAAAGGGAGAAAGTCATTGGTATTGTAAAGCATTATGTCCCCTGCTGTACGTTAGCTATATTTTCTATCAGTTCGAAACAAGCTATCATATGCACATATTTAAATTCTCATTGTTATCTCTTGCAAACCATATATTACATCTTTAAAACACTGAAGTACTATAAAAGCATTTAGGTTTCTAATTATAGCAGGAATGCAGAAATACCATATCTGTTCACTCGGGGGCAGTATACTACTAGACTACAAAGTAATATATCTTACTGTAAAGTGCTTTGGAAAGACTGCCTTGCATGACTTTAGAAAACTGATTTATGCTCAGGGTTTAACATGAATTGCTGTTTAACTGATTTGATTGTGTCAGTTGAATAGAAATGTATATATTTGTTCACAGGTTAAAGGCTGCATTAAGTAACAACTTGTGAGGTGCTATCTTGATTTTTTTCAGTGCTGCAGATGGTCTAGGGTGAATCCACTGATACAGCAGAGAAGTTCCTGCCTTTAGAGTTTAAAAAAAAAACACACTTGGTGCTTAGCAGTGTATTTTGGGCCTCTTACCTGTTTCATCTTTAATCCCCACATAGAACCACTGACGTCAATGACAAAAATGATGTTCTTGGGAAGAGGTGACAGATTGATGGGACCAAAAAAGTGCACAAAATATCCATCGGAGACCTATGGAAAGATGTGAATAAACATGAGTTTTGTGAATAAACATGAGTCTGCATATGTTGTGCATAAAACATGAACTATTACTTTGAATCTTAAATGGGATCTCCTGAATTTGATCTACCCAGTGTTAACTTCCAGACAAATTCCATAAAATTCTATAAATCTCTAACATTTCCAAAAAGCAAAAACACATGTCATGAACCCAAGTAAACTTACCTGTAGATCTCCACCATTGTTTTCTCGGCTCACATCATATTGCACTGTAAAGTCTCCATCAACAGCAGTGGAAGAACAGTTATGACATTTACGCTGCTGATGCAGAGTTGGCTTAAAACAAACATGTGCCTGAAAAATCAAATATAATGCATGTTATCTTAATCACTTTGGACATGACACAAAGCTAGTTATGGGCTGATTTAAAGCATAAGGACCCTACTTTACAGCTTGGGCAAAAGCAAAGTTATGTTTTCAGAGAGGAGTAAACAAAGGTTAACTATAATATAAGCAAGAATTCTTTTTTGGTAGTATTATATTGCAATTGTTTACCTAAAACATTGTCTTGAAAGCTTCAAAATACAATGTTAAAAATGCTATAATGTACTTTTTTTGTTCATTTTTTTGCATTAAATGTCTGTAAATTTACCAAAACCTAAATACAGTTTCACACCTGTGACTATATATTAGAAGAGGAATATGTTAGTAAATTCACAAAATAATAATTAATGGCAAATATTTTCTGCAGTTCAGGAGTCTTAAGGTTAGAAACTTTAAAGATGGTGGGTTTTTTTACCTTCTGATTTGAGGTAGTGACTTTGATGAGTCCTTCAAAGTGTCCTCCAAGGGAGTTTAGTGCTCTAACGAAAGCAATGCCTTTTAGTTCATAAATGTAGACATCCACCTATGAAAAACAATTGTTCAAATCATACAGCACTCATTTTCATATGTTGTAAGGAAGATGAATCACTCTTTTTCTGGTATCAGACATACGTTTACACCTGGATTGGTAAATATATAACTGCAAAAATATAGCATAAATGTACCTGAAATTGTGGAACAAGTTTGCCAGGTTGAAGGTTAAGATTATATTCATACACTCCCAGCTTTCTCTGCATCATTCCCTGGTAGTGTATTTCAAATTGGATCTTACTTCCTTCAGGGACATGCACTTCAGTTTTGAACGTTTCCATGTCATTAGAATTTGTTCTGAAAACATCAATTGGGAATTTTAGTATGCTGCCAGTATAAATTAGTATTGAATTTTTTACCTAATTCATATCCTATTAATATAGATACATAGGACTTTGTATACTTAACTGGACATTTGTTAAATAACATGTAGAATATTAAACTTTATTTCACCTTATTATTCCAGCAGCCTTCCCTCTTGCTCTAGCTTTTGCATAGAGGCTTCTAGCAACGGTCTTTTCCTTAACAGAACCAATGAATGTGATCCCATTCACATCCCTGCAATGGGATTTAGAGAACTTTAATTATATGCAACATTGTAGGAGGTTTGCTCATTGAGAATTCATACCCACACATTTTAAATTAGCAACAGTGTGACAGATTTATAACTGCATTGTTTATAAATAATTTTGTACTTAAAATGAGAGTTAAGCAAATAAATCAATGTATAATGAGGTATTGAGAAATCAAGGAACTCACATAGTGAAGTTAGAGATGAAGGCACTTTTAGGTATTTGCACATTGAACACAACACTCTGTGCATGCTGGGCCGTGTTGACCACTCTACTGCAGATTGTGGTGTGAGCAAAACGGGAGGTGATTCTGGCCTCCACTTTATAACTGTGGATGTGGATTCCATCTCCAGTTTCTACCTAAAATGCAAAACGAATGTAAAATCTCAGATCATTATTTATACATAATGTGTTATTTAGTAACCTTCTAAATGGCTTGATTTAGGTTTTTCCACCAATAAGCACTGGTGAGCTGGTGACTTGTAGCACACAATTACTGTTTTCTTACTGGAATATTCACCTGGTTTACAAAGCCTCTGCACAGATGTACAGCAATTAGATTTGTTTAAGAATCATCAATGATCACTACAATTTAGAATTTCATCCAAAACTTCTACTGACATAGCCAGCTTCAACCAGCATTATACTAAATTTCCAACCAGGCCTGCTCTGTTTTATCATAAAAATAAATAAATGAGTGTCATGATGTTTTATATGGATCTGAACAGCAGATCAAAGCAAATGGACACTGTAAGGACTGTGTGGTTCAGTGGTTAAGTGGTTAAAGAAAAGGGCTTGTAACCAGGAGGTCCCCGGTTCAAATCCCACCTCAACCACTGACTCATTGTGTGACCCTGAGCAAGTCACTTAACCTCCTTGTGCTCCGTCTTTCAGGTGAGACGTAATTGTAAGTGATTCTGCAGCTGATGCATAGTTCACACACCCTAGTCTGTGTAAGTCGCCTTGGATAAAGGCGTCTGCTAAATAAACAAATAATAATAATTATAATAATAACTTGTCAGTCACAACAATGTCTCTAAACGAAACAATTGATTTCTAGATCCTCTAGTTACAGGAGCCACAGTGTTCTTTCTATCGCAATAACAAAATGAAAAAAATACCTCAACTTCTTCGTTTTCTACTTCATCAGCAGTGAATGTACTTCTCTTGACAATATCAAAGACACAAATGTTAAAACATGCACAGAAATATTGACTTTCAGTAGGTTTATAACATACAAAGAACTGTTTTTAATTAATGGTAAGCACATATCCCTTAAAAGAGGAGAATCAAAGAATTAGGCACAATTGACACAACATTTCTATGTTTTAGGTCATTTAAAAAAAAAAAAGTAGAATCTTACGTTGATAAAATATGAAATGTTATTAGGAAACAAACATACTAAATATACAAACTGCATTTCAAACACAAAATGTATTTCAAAACCACATTTAAAGAAATGCATTCCTGTGAGTATTTAAAAGTGAATACAACTACTCCAAAAAAAATGTAAATATTTTGTAAATGAAAATGTTACTTAATGCAGAAGAATACAATTATTTAAAATTATTATTTACATTTGCATTAATTGACAAAAATAATGAAATTACACATATTGGTCTGAATTACTTTACTATGTTTCTAATCAAACAAAAGTACTTGTATACACTTAAATTGAACATTTTTTGCAAATTAAGAATGAATAAATTGTGCTGCAGAAGTATGTCAAGCCTAACTTGTCTTCAAACCATTTTAGACAATTGAGTTACCCTGCACTTACCCGGTTTCTCTCGTATCTGTTAATCAGCTTTGGTGGAGATTGGCCAGAAATCTTGATGCTGCCTTGCTCTTCATCTTGTCCAAGTCGTGTATCCTAATATATAGAGGACCAGTGTTAATGCAAATCTTTTTATTCCCAAATAACTAGCTTCATTTCACAAACCTTTTTTTTAAATGCATTCCTGTAAGAATCCCATAACTTTAGGTACATTTTCCCTTTTTTCCAGACTTTAGAATAAAAATATTTCTCTGGATATGGTAGGACTTTAGAAAAGCTATTTGTCAGCATATATTCACATACACATAATTCATATTAGTACCTACAAACTATATATTTTAACACAAAATGCTCACATAAAAATCTCCAATTTCTTCAACAAAAAAGTCCAAACTACTTGCTTTAGACGCAAATAATAGACCGATAAAACACACAAGGCGCCTCATTCTGCCTGCCTGGCTGCCTGTCTGTCTGCAATGGCAATACAAACAGATTGTCTAAGTTGGGCAGTGCTCCAAACCAGGACAAAGTAAAGTGAATGATAAAAGTGAAAAGTTGCCCTAAGGACTGAAGAACAGTTTGCTTTAGACTACAGCCAATATTTGTTCAAGGTCACATTCTTAAAACTTTGAAATTTGGACAGAGGTTGTGCAATTATGAATGGCTTCTGGTGTATGCAAGCACATTTGATAATTGTATAAGCTTGCTTCACTTCTAGGAACTGTCTTGTTTTCAGCTGACTACATTAACTTTTATTTATTAAAAAAAAACATTCTATTCTGCTGAAAATGAAATATTGTACTTTCATTTCTTGGGAGTAAAATATTAGTTCCCTTTAACATCAGTAACATGCTAACATTTACTTGTACAGTATAAGACAGGATATCTATGATATAAGGTCCAAACTCCAAATTGTAATTTGATTCTTACTCGGTTCAAAATAACGGTGCTGTTATAAAAGTTTACAGTAATAAAAACATAGCAAAGTGTAATAAAGCATAGTGAAAGCAGGGTAAAGCATTGGTAAACACTGTAAAGAATAGTGAGGTATGGTAAATTACATTGCTAATAACATCAGATACGTAAAAAAAATACATTAGAAACATAATTTAAAAAAAAAGCAATTTTTAAAAGATAGTTAATACAAAAGCCATTACAATATATAACTGCATGTGAAATATCCATTATAAGTTATACTAAAAAACAGTTAATTACCAAGAGCCAAGAAAAACAAGTGTGTTTTAAGTACAGATTTAATTTGTTCTATAGAATCAGAGCCTCTGTAAAGCATATTAATAAACATTGCAAACCAGTTTAATTTATGGTAAATGCATAGCATAACCTTAGGAAAAGCATGTTAAACTGCAAAAACTACCGTACAAAAATACTGTGCTAAACTTTTATAAGGGTATTGAAAGAACTGATCTCAATAGAGAGTTTGAATTATTTTCACACCCTAGCCTTGTATTTAATGTATTATGAATTGTTTTTCACTGTATTTAATGTATTATGAATTGTTTTTCACTGTATTTAATGTATTATGCTTTTTTTTTTTACTGTCTTGTAAAGTGCTTTGTGATGGTGGTCTACTATGAAAGGCGCTATATAAAATAAACATTGATTGATTGATTGATTGATTGATTGATTGATTGATTGATTGGTGTGGTCCAGTGGAATATTGTGCATCAGCTGCCCTGGGATAAGCCTCTTAGTGAACAATTAAAATAAGATAAAGGTTTGAATTGTTTTCTCATTTTAAAATAAATGTTGTAGAAAAGTATCTTCTTGTTACATGTTAAACGCTTTAATCTGAACTGTCCAATCAATCCAGTGTACCAATACACAGTATGTTTCCCGTGTTTAACCAACTGCAATATTAGGTGCCACCACTAGGCGTCACTCTGTGCATGAAACAGTGGCCGACATTTGTTGTTGAAATGTCCAGTACTTGAGTTGATGCTGGGCGTTTGCCACCAGAATGTGTAGCGGTGTTTAGAGTTAGGGAGAAGGTTAACACAATCACACAAACAGTGCTGCAGCATGCACGGGAGTAGGGGTCAGGGCTGGTAGGTGACGCAATCAAAACATGAAGACATAAGCCCAATATCTGGTCCTGCAAGGGAGCTCGGCTGTTTTGTACAGCGGTATTGGTGCTATGCTTCAAAGTGGGAGTTCCCGGGTTCGCGTCTGACCTCCCCCTGTGATAAGCCCCTGCTTGCGGGAACCAAGGTTTGCCACATTGGCGTGAGGAGTGGGATGCAGGTACCCCGACATGCACATGGAAGCCTGTAGCATGGTGAGCAAGTCCGAGTGCGGACTTGAGGCTGGCAGGGGAGAGTGTAGCGTGCACGGGGGTAGGGGGTAGGGGTCAGGGTTGGTAGGTGACGCAATCTTAACATGAAGACATAAGCCCGATATCTGCACCTGCAGTGGAGCCCGGTTATTTTGTACAACGGTATTGGCGCTATGCTTCAAAAGATGTTCGCCACAGTATTCACTTGTACTTAAGAGTGAATTATGGAAATATCATTATCTGAGTGAGTTAAAGTTGTGTATTATTTAGGGGTTACCATAAAGATGTTTAACAAATTACGGTACTCTTTACATGGGACAGTCTGTGAGTCTCTTCCCCCCCCCAACAGACAATTAATATACAGGTGCGGATAAAACCCCTAACAAAAAAAGCGTATCCTGATGTATTTGCACGGTAATTTTGCAGTGCACTTCTAATGCTTATGGTATGCACTTAACGGTTTAACATAGCTGAATTTTATTGTGCTTTACATAAGTATGTGTAATCCTTACTTGACTGTGCTTCAGCATGCTTTCAAAATGTTTTTAGTTACTCTCCATTACTACTCGTGTTATGCTTTCACCATGACAGCCCACCTTTAGCATTATCAAATAAAATAAAGGTAATTTATTTAGGAACAATAGTGCAGCCTAACGTTGACATGGAAAGGGGCACAGAAAACATCCACATCTAGTAGGAAGGGGGGAACGCCCGTTAATAAAAGCCACTATGTAAACGGGTATCATTAAGTTTCTAAAAATAAAATAAAAAGCACTTCTGAAAGTGATCCCATAAGCAATTCACACTAACCCAAACTTCATACTATTGGTTATCTATTGAGTACACGGGGTGTGAAATGGTTTTTTCAGTGTCGCAAGTGGCTTGTACTTCTCTAAGTTTTATACCCGGCACTTAAACTACTAGTGGGCGGACACTTGAAAGACTTATTTATTCTGGGACTTATTTCACATTACACCCATACACCACGACTCCTGTTCAACCATTTACATGTCTGCTTTTCGATCTCTTTTCTTTGTCGAGATTTTGTAATTTTTGTTTTTCTTTATTAAATATATGGTAATGTTTTTTGTCCACACGATGATTACCATTATTTTGTTATTCTGTTTATACCCCTCAGTCTTGGGTGAAGAGTATGCGAATCTAGAATTTGATGATAATATTGATGAGATTTTGAGCGACCTGGAACCAGAGTCTGTGAGTTTATTTATTTATTTATTTATTTTCTAATACCCTCATTGATCGATATTTGCATCTTGGGGAAGTGTGTGTAACTTAGCATGAACAACATGTGTTTGTTTATAGGAACTAATATTTTGTGTCGTTTTTGTGTTATAAAAGGTTGGACACCGAGTTCCACGGCAAGTTAACAAACTGGTAAGTAGCAGTAAATAATACAATGCGTGAATTGCAGTGATGTTTATTCATTCAAGGTCATTTTACTGACTTGAGGTATCATGCGGTTTTATATTCTGTGTGGTAACTACATTGCAGCAGTGCAATGTATTGTTTTCTGTTTGACAATGTTAAAGGAAATTGAATATAATGTCTGATATACGGTGCTGTATCATGTCTTTTTTTTTAATCATACTTTTTACTGCATGTTACAAAAATACAGTCATCTTTGAACTTTAAACCAAAACAATGAATACATAATTAACCACAGATTGATTTGTCTACAATTAACAATACCAAACCTGAGTCCTCATAATACCCTTCTCTTTTCATGTAGATTTCTTTATGATTGGGTGCAGTTTTTTTTTAATTAGTTTTAGTAAGTCCATTGTAGTTGTTTGAACTAGTTGGCTGTCTTAATGTTGGCAAAGTTGAAAACAATAAATACTTAAATCCAGACTGAAATTCACCATTTGCATGGTATACAAGAATCAACATATACAATGAAAACTGTAATGTGCCACTGTCTTAAAACGTGTTGTTTTATTCTTGTAGGAAAGCAAGCCTCACATAATAGATTTCAAAGTGAAAACCACCATTATTTCTCGATATGCATTCACTGCTGTTTCCTGCACCATGATCAACAGAGTATCTGCTGCCAAGGAAGGTGTTTTTCAGATCCAAATCCCAGCCGCAGCCTACATCTCAAACTTCACAATGTGAGTAGTATACAGGAACCACAATGGGAAAGGTTTACCAAGTTCTTTCCTCCAAGTGCAATTTGAAGACTTAAAAGGGTGTCTACATCCATGTGAGTTGAAATACTAACTGTTTTCTTTCTGTTATTTCAGGATCATTGGTGGACGAGTTTATCCCAGTGAGGTGAGGGAGAAGGAGAAAAAGCTCAAGGGCAAAAAGAAAGAGGCTAAGAAACCGGGGAATGGTGCCAAAGCAGGCAATATGTGAGAACCAAATACTTTTATTTTAGTGGAAATCGGTTTTCTTTTCTTACCAACGATAAAAAAACAAACAGTTATTAGTAGTTTTTGTAAAATGACCCAATACAAAAAAATAAGATGCTCAAGAATCTAAGTGAAAATCTTTTTTATAGGAAGATGTTTAAGCTTGCAAGAGTAACACTCAAAGGAAACTAGGTTTAGTTTTGTGCCTTCAACAGTACATCTATGCAGACAGTAACAAATATGGATTCATGTAAACTGAAACCAAGAAGAAAGAATTTCATAGTTAATTCTTAGTGGTGTCTGTGTGCCTTCACATTACTTTTACTGTGCTTTTACCTGTGTATACCACAGTAATCTTTTGTGAGAGCTGTTACAGATACTTTTAACCCCTGCTGGTGTGACGAGGTAATAGGATACAAGCTTGGAAACAAAGCACTTGTCCAGTGGCCATCAATCAGTTTGTACAATTGTTTGCATTGAAACTTTGAGCTTTTAGGCATTCTAGATTTTAGATTTAGAGTGTTTAAGAAGAAAACCTGAGTGTGTCACCTGCACACTGTGGCTAAAATACAGAATGTATAAAACTGCTAGTAAATGTTTCCACCCTGGAACCAGTATTAATTCATTTTTTGGTTGCATAGAGTTGTAAGAAGGGGCATATAGTTTACACGTTCTATTCCAGGTCTGTAAAGAGATTTCCAGAGGACAGGGTTCAGTTTAAAACAGCACCAGTCTTTGAATTTATTGTCTTGTCTCTCTGAAAGTTCAAGCAAAGCTAAACTACCCCCCTCAAGCCCGTAGTGAGATGCCATTTTAGATGAATACTGTTGGCTTTAGTGTATATCCTTAGCGATACATGAAATATGCTTTGAAAAAAAAAATTGATTTAATCTTTCAAAGCCTTTAGACTCTAAGAATGTGTTTTTTTTTCACATGCAGTGAAAGTGAGATGGAAACATTTCAGATTGCTGCCAGCATCCCTGGAAAGAACAAGGCAACCTTCCTACTGGCCTACGAGGAGTTATTGCAGAGGCGTCTGGGAAAATATGAACATGTGACCAGTGTGCGCCCCCAGCAACTGGTCAGCAAGCTGTCAGTAGAGGTGAACATCGTGGAGCATTCTGAGATAACCTACCTCGAAACCCCTCAACTGAGGAACGGGAGGACATCCAGCAGTGCAAATACAGCTAATCCTAACAGTAAGAAGGAATCCCTTATTTATGGTACATATTGATGGGTGTACATGTATCAGTTGAATACAGTTCACCACAGTGCAGGACACTTATTTTATGGAAATCCTAATCCTGTGTAATGTTAGTTTTATGTCTGTTTCTCTGTAGTTTGGACCAGTAACTTTCCAGCAATTCGTGTCATGAGGAGAATTGTAAAAGGTTAATAAAATTCTCATAATGAAGACGAGAGAGCTGGTCCACCTGGTAGGTGCAGAAGGTCAAAAGTTCACATTTCTCTACAAGGTTGCAGTAATTGACCTCTTTGGTGGCCACATTAGCAGTCTCCTTACATTTCTTTTGATCAGTTTCAGATAAGCTGCTTTGGCTCAGTATCCAATTTGTCCAGCCACCAATTGCGCTGTACACCACATGTTTTCTCACAGGTTTTTTCTTTATTTACAGGTAAACCAGAAGCTCCTCTATCTACTGTTGTCAACCGGACCAAGACCACATGCAAAGTAACCTTCAGCCCCAACATCATGCAGCAAGCAAGGATAGCACGGAATGGCATGCTTGGTGACTTTGTCGTTCGATACGATGTGGAAAGAGAGCTGGGGATAGGAGATATTCAGGTAAACTCTTTATTGAAGCCTTGCCTAATGTCCACTAAGAAAGAACATATTACGGGGCAGCAGTGTGGAGTAGTGGTTAGGGCTCTGGACTCTTGACCAGAGGGTTGTGGGTTCAATCCCCAGTGGGGGACACTGCTGTTGTACCCTTGAGCAAGGTACTTTACCTAGATTGCTCCAGTAAAAACCCAACTGTATAAATGGGTAATTGTATGTAAAAATAATGTGATATCTGTATAATGTGAAATAATGTATAATGTGATATCTTGTAACAATTGTAAGTCGCCCTGGATAAGGGCGTCTGCTAAGAAATAAATCATTATTAATTAATTAAGGGTATAAATCTGACTTGTTTGTCATTCAAACCTTTTCTGCAACATTTCAATCTTCACAATGAGCAACAGAATGATTCTGAGTGGGCTGATTTGGTCCTGAAGAAAATGAAGCCTAAGGAAGCACCGTGGGTTAATTCTCCTGCTGGATTTAAGTTTAGGTTTTATGGTCTCTGCCTTGCCCTGGGTGGACATCAAGCAGTAGCTGCCCAGCTTACATAAAGTCTTGCTGCATTTTAAGCTGAAACTGCTTTTTATTTTGTTAATGGATTTTCTGTGTGTTTATACAGCATTCTTGTACTAATGCCTTTAATTGTTTGAAAGTTGATCCAAGGACCCATTGTAAATGCACACTAGCAACTTAGTGTGCAATTAAATAATGCTTAAAAATAAAAGTCTATGTAGCTACCATGTATAAAGCAGATTAGCTGTAAAATGCCAACTTTTTGAAGGGCTTACCCAGGTGGTTAAGGATTGTAATGTTGCCAAGCAACCTGGCAAATTAAACTGTTCTTCATCCCATAATAAAATGTTCTAATTGTGTATGAAATGTATGTGCAGAAATAGTGAGGTAAAATATAAATTTAAATTATTCTGAGACAGCTCAAACACAAATCAACGTTTTTGTGATTTGTAGTTTACATGAAATAATGTTTTCTTTGGTTCACACAAGTCTGTTGATAAAAAAGCAGTATAAACTACATTCCTAACATTTCTTTTAGGTTTTAAATGGGTACTTTGTGCACTACTTTGCACCAAAAGACCTGCCTGCTGTTCCCAAGAATGTTGTTTTTGTGATAGACACCAGTGCTTCCATGGTCGGAACTAAAATCAGGCAGGTGAGTCTGATCTTTCAAGTTTGTAGGTTTTCAGAAGTGTCCTTACACTAATGTGAAAGTAAGCATCTTTTTTATTTTTATTTTATTTTAGAGTGACCAATTATTATTTGTATTTATTTTCCCCCAATTTGGAATGTCCAATGGTTTTTCTCCTCACCGCAGTCCTCACACAGCACAGACATTCTGAGGGCGTGTGAGCGTCCCTCGATCTCACAAGCCTAAACTGTTGCTGTCCAAGCTGTGTGACATCCTGGGCTCCCAGTGGCAGCACTTTAACTGGATGAGCCACTCAGGGACCCCTAAAGTGAGCATCTTAGCCACTGTACAAAAGTATAAATCCTGCCAATTTCCCATACCCCCTGTTCACCTGCGGGGGTAATAATGTGGTTAGTTTAGATACTGATATAAATAAAACATAATCTAAATAAAACATAATGTTTATTATTTTTTATTCATATTATCTGTTGAAAAACATTAGCAATACATAATATATATATAATTTTGTTCAAAGAAAGGAAAGGAAAAGTATAAATTGTGTCATTTGAAGTGTTCTTTCTCTTACAAACTAATCACAACAATTCCTTTTGTTTAAGGACTTTAGCTGGGATTGTGTAACAATAAACACATGCACAGATGCACACACAGACATAAACACATGCACACACACATGCAGTTAATTACCTGATAGTAGAGATCAAAGTGCCCACGAATCTCCCCACCCAATTTCCTCTAACTGTATCTTATTGTCGTTTCACAAGAATGAGCTCTTTTGCTGCTTTCTTGTAAAGCATTGCTAGCTAATTATTTGTAAAGAGACAAGTTGTTTTTTCACATTACTTAGAGAGCTTGAAAGTAAAATTCAGCTCACCCACCAACTGGAGCACGATTACAATAATATGACTTCTTTCACCTCCGGTGCTCCAGCAGTGGCACTTCACATGCTCATTATGCATTGAATGAGAAAATCCAATAGGAATCTCAGAGCAAAATGAAACACATTGTCTGTCGTAGATTTCCGACAGCCAGTAAACAGCTGACCGATTACAAAAACAAATTTGTGATAGCCAACTTGCTGTTAAAAAGAGTTTTGTTTCCAGGGTTTCTACTTCTTTTCAAATCCAAAGAAACAGTTGGCATGTTGTTTGCAGCATGTATGGGACTTTGTAGCATAGCAGGGCATGGTTGTTAAACAAAGGAGTCCTAATAAGCTGTGGCAAGCCAGCATTGGGTTACTGCGTCATACATAAAGCTTTTCACCATATCCCCTGGAGGGTGGAAAAAAGTTGGGGTGAAAATCTGTAAAAATGTTGACCTTTTAACAACAATGACATTAAGCATGAAAAGTACACTTGGAAAAGCCATGTGATACAAACAGGTACAATACAAAGGAGAAAGCCAATAGCTGGAACAGACTGGTGAATTTTAAGTAAATGTGGAAACAGAATTGCAAATCCTGACCCTGCCTTCCTACTGAAAGACTAAAAAAAGAGCTTAATACGCTTGTAAATGTTTCTGAAAACTGCGATTCAAACAGATGTTACAGAAACACATGGTTACTGCAATTTTGAAATATTTGATTAAACTAGTGCATTCTTGAGTAAAACAAGTATATTTCAGATCTTGGGAGCTTGTGCTGAGCTATTTAATGTTCAGTGAAAAACGCAGTTTTGTTGTTTTAACTGTATAATTCTACTAGGAAAGAAAACAATCAATGTTCACTGTCAAACATTACTAAGTTTACCATTTTCCTGTATATTAACATTTCCGATTAATATTCCTTCATTTAAATCCCACCATTATTTTTTTTTAAATGCTGATAAAAGGTACCAGTCATGTTCTTCATAAAAAAGTTTTCCTCAGACTGAGAGCCTGGAAACGTAAACAAGCTTAAATATTTCTTAACAAGCTTCAACTAAAGGGACAAAGGTTACATTACTAATGCTCCTTGTCCTCTTTTGAATTTACTAAGAATAGCTTACTGAAATTGTTGCAGTTGAGCCAGGAATTTTGATATTTCCTTTATTTATAACAAAGTAAAAAATAATCAAAAAACAATTTGATACTTCATTAAAAATATGTACCAGAGTTTTAACTTTTTGCTGTGGTTTCCTGTAGACTAAAGAAGCCCTCTTCACCATTCTCAAGGACCTCCGACCTGAGGATCACTTCAACATCGTCAGCTTTTCGAACCGCATCAAAGTCTGGCAGCAGGGAAAGTTGGTACCTGTTACCCCAGATAACATCCGGGACGCTAAGAAATTCATCTACCTCCTCAGCCCCAGCGGAGGTAGAGAATGAACTGTTTCCATAGTTACCAGAAAATGCATTGAGCTTGGTAAAAGGTTGTAGAACATGTAAGCCTTGTAATCAGGTTGAGATTACATAAGCAGATAAACATTTATTTTTCATACAGGGCATAGCGTGTATTAACCAAGGTTTTAAATACATGTTCTTACTTTTCATTAGCATAAGCACATTCTCATAAGTATCTTCAAGACTTTTTTTCCCCAGAGTATCTTTTTGTTTTCCAGACTGTGGTGAAGCCCATTTATCTTTCCACAATATTATAAGTTTGATGGAAGTACTTAGTTCCTGCTTCCCACTCACTCCATGAGTTACAAATAAAAGGATCCTATCTGACTCCACAGAATTGCTTGTCAGTGGAGTGCTCCTGTAGAGCCCTATTAATTGGAACACAACAAGGAAACTTATAGTGGCATGGTCTTAACCCAAGCGAAAACAAAAAGAGAATGTTGTGCTATTGAGGCATTTGAGGTTATCACAGCTTTACCATTGGCACAAGACCTGACCTTCAGAGCCTAAATGTTACAATTCATTTCCTAAAGGTGTGTGGAGCTGTCATAACTTATTTCAGTTGGTTTGTAGAACAATACATTTTAAGGGTGTTGGGGATTTGTAGTAAGATATTTTTCTCAATGCAGCAGACTTGTGTCTAAGGCAAAATTATAGCCAGCTTACCTTTATAATGCAGTATTGGATAAAGATAAAATACTGTAGTTTATTTAATACAGTTATATAAATGGAACATATTGGGGAACAGGTGGGGAAAATGTGTTGCAAACCAAACAGTTAAAATGGTGTGTGAGTGTTTATGTCACACCTATGACCTGTTTCCATTTTGTTTGTCTTTCATAAATTGGTCCTCCTTTTTATTTTAACGAAGGATAAAATCGCTCAGTTCTGTATTTATTACATGTGAAAGGTTATCCTCTTGTGTTTCTAGGCACTAATATAAATGGAGGCATCCAAACAGGAGCTGTGTTACTAAGTGACTACAAGGCCAGTCACAGAAGGACTCAGGGGAGCGTCTCCCTGATCATTTTCCTGACTGACGGGCGGCCCACGGTGGGGGAGACCCAGTCCTCCAACATCCTGAGCAACACCAAGGAAGCGGTTCAGGAGCAGTCCTGCCTCTTCAGCATTGGAATCGGCAATGACGTCGACTACAGGCTGCTGGAACGCATGGCGCTGGAAAACTGTGGCATGATGCGGAGGATCTACGAAGACGCAGACGCCAGAACAATGCTTAAAGGGTTTGTATCTTGTTCAGGCTGATGTACCTTCCTAACCTGAAATATCATAAAGCTAATAAAAAGGCTGAAACATTAAAGCTATTTTTTCGTGAGCAAAAAAAAAAAAAAAGTTGTTGATATGTTCTCAGTATGTGATATAAGTAGTGCTAGATCTAAGCACCTATTTAAATACAATTGGTTATTTAACCAGAAAGATTAATGCAAGTTCATTATGCTGCAGGTTTTATGATGAAATCGGTACTCCACTCCTGTCGGACATCCATATCGATTACACAGAAGACACTGTCGAACATGTAACCCAGAAACTCTTTACCAATTATTTTAACGGCTCAGAAATTGTGATCGCAGGCAAACTATCAGGTCAGAGCACAGGCTCTTTACATGTCCAGGTGAAAGCCAGCAACAGTGACAAAAGCATCATGCTGGAGACGGACGTACCTCTGCAAGAGAAAGCCAAAGGAGTAGAGAAAAATATCAACAGCTTGGTGAATACAACTACAGAAAAGGATTACATTGAAAGGCTGTGGGGATACCTAAGTGTTAAGGAGCTTCTTCAGTCTCGGCTCAGGAGTGAGTCCAGCAGGGAGCGGGAGACCCTTTCAGACCAGGCTAAGAATCTCTCTCTGACATACAACTTTGTTACACCTGTTACCTCAATGGTGATAGAGCAGCCTGACATACAAATGGACAAGCCCAGAGATGATGATGCTGATCTGTTGGATGAAGAGCACGGAGAAAAACCACAGAGTTTACACAGGAACACAAAACAACCAGGTAAAACAATGATACACGTATACAGAACATTATTATTATTATTATTATTATTATTATTATTATTATTATTATTATTATTATTATTATTACAAAGAAGAAATTATGACACCATCATCATCGTCTTGTGTATCAGGGATCACTTGTTTTTCCATCTGTCACTAAGATTGAGTTAAAAAAGCGAAATCAATCCCTTATATTTCTAGTTGGTTTTCAATGTAGTTTGAACTTGCAGTGTGACTTTGGAATACAGACTGATAACATGTCCTATTCTGGTCCCTGTCAAGGAGGAAGTGATATTACAAACAAATATCCATATGAAAATGATGCAGTGACATAGTCTGTCTTTGTTTGTGTCACAGTACATTTTTGTGATAAGGTTTCATATCAGGTGGAACAGCATCATGTGATCTTGAATTCTTCCCTGCTGATGGAAGTGAAAGCAGTCTGAATACGACCTCAGATTGAGTTGTTGTAACGGGCAGTGTTGTGTGATACACTGCCGTTACAGATTCTGTCCAGCCCCCTGTCGGTGAGATGAGATGAGGTTAAAAGCTCTAAAACCACCAATGCAGACACGCCCAGCTCGTTTGCATTGTGGTTAAGAGATTGATTTGTTCAACAGTTCCAGTGGCAGATGGAAACAAAGCAGTAAGAAGTTTGCATGTTGGTACTATAAATGACTGCAGGATAAGCTGGTCAGGCTGGTTTTGTATAATTATGTCATTTTTAAAATGACCATCCTTACAATATGTTCAAAAATGAGAATGCAGTGCCATGGTAACTTGCCATGGCAATTGAAAAATGAAGTATACATTTAAAATGTATTCACAAACCTTACAAAATGTAACACTCACGTCAACACATCAAACTCAAATAGTTGCATTCACCTCTTCAACCAAAATAAAATAAAAACAAAACAAAATAAAAATGATCACAACACAAAAAGACTGTCTGCTAAACTTTAAATATCTTTGTCATTATTCATTGTCGCTAGTTTTATTATATATTTAAATAATGTAGTTAATTAATAAACAATTATTATGTACATCAAACTACTCCCACGATCTCAGTGCACAATGAAAACTCACATTGTCCCATAGGATGAACAATGCATGGGCCTCTTCCTCCTTCTCTGTGCTCTTATAAACCCCTGCTACGATATATATATTCTTTTTAATTCCTAGATGTTTCTGTGAAGAAGCCTGAAAAAAAAATTATTATTTCAAAAACATCAGGTAAGATTCAGATACAGTATCCTTTATCAAGTGTTGTTTCAGGAGGTTTGAACTAACTGCCAGCTACAGAAAAGTGTCATCTGTGTTTTTGTGCTTTTATTCAGGCTATTCATTTCCTTCAGTTTATATGTGTTGTACTACGTAACTCAAAACACTGAATGCCTAGTAATTTAGTCCTTTACTTGAGGTTTTACTATCTGCACTGAAAATGTATATCCCTGAAGATGGGTATAGTAGTGGCGCCTGTAAGCACATTTTTGCATTTTACTATCTAGAGATCCACAACCAGAATGTGAGGAACATTTTTGAAATGCATTAGAACAAGTTCAGGGGATGTAGATGCCTGTCAGTCTGTGATTACGTCACACATTCATGTTTATGTGTGCATACTGTACAGGTAGGTAATGATAATCTACTTTTTCATGATAGCCTTGGCAGAAAAGTATGTTGCTAGCATTCATGGTTAAAGGAATACATACATGTACACAAGGGCAATGAACTCTGGTTCAATCCGCTACTCAAAAAGCATTTCATTAAATAGCAGTCTTTAAATGAGGGGTCCCATGGAAAAACACAATATCTTTACAATGCGAAAAGGAAAAACACAATCACTTGACAATTCAAAAAGGAAAAACACAATAGCTTGACAATTCAAAAAGGAAAGACACAGTAACCTGACAATTCAAAAAGGAAAGACACAGTAACCTGACAATTCAAAAAGGAAAAACACAGTAACCTGACAATTCAAAAAGGAAAAACACAGTAACTTGACAATTCAAAAAGGAAAAACACAATAGCTTGAATTCGTAAAGTTGTTTGGTAGGGATTTATCCCTATCCAAAGTTTTGTTAATATTTGACAACCATTCCATTTTCAAACGCTAGTTGGTCTATACTTCAACTCATAATTATACTGACATCACCACAGAAAGCCTTTACATATGAATACATATTCTGTTTTCAAATTAGGGCCAAGAAAAACTTGAAAATGCTTATTGTTTTCCATCCTGTTTTTTGTTGTTTATGTGTCTGTACTTGAAACAGTAGTAGTAGCATTTGTTGTAGTAATAGTTTGTTCAACACTCGGTTGAATTACCAAGCACAAATCACAGACAAATCACATGACACTACTTGAAAACAGTGTTTTTTTGTTTTTTTAATTATAAGGCACCTCTTAGGTAATGTATGTTTTAAAGACTTATCTTCCCAGGACCAGGAGATACTCTGTACTGTGTAGTAATGCATTTATAGCCTGTAATTAACTGGTTAATTGTCCTCATCCTTCAGCTGACGGAGACCCTCACTTTGTTGTTGATTTCCCCTTGAGCAAGATGGCAGTATGTTTTAACATCAATGGAGAGCCAGGAGATGTTCTCAGGCTTGTATCAGATCATAAAAACTCTGGTAAGCATTGTAATAATTACAGCAAGTTTAAATACCATTATTATCTGAAACCAAACTTGTACTCCTGTTTTGTGCTCGTTCGTCTAGCTTAAAAGTCTAGACAGACCAGCACAAAACATTAAAACATTTTAGCTAAAAAAAGAAGGAATTGGAATTCAAGCATTGTTGGTTTCTTTTAGGAATTGAACTTTGCATACTGTGTTTTCTTTACCACCTTATAGTTTATATCCTCTGCATAATCCCCTCTATTTGTATCTATTTTTGAAGGTGTCACAGTAAACGGGAAGTTGATTGGAGCTCCAGCACCTGTCAACAGTCACAAAAAACAGCGGACTTACTTCAGCACCATCACAATCATGGTCAGCAAGCCACAGCGGTCATACATTGAAATCACCCCTCGCAAAGTCATCTTGGACAGCAAGGACAGGATGGTCCTTCCATGTGATAAGACGTCAGCCGTGGAGAGGGATGGCTTGGCAGTGTCAATCGTAGGGAAATCCAACATTACTGTGACAGTGCAGGGATCTGTCAGTTTCGTAATCCTAGTCCATCACTATAAGAATCCAGCCCCATACCAAAGAGACCACCTGGGATTTTACATCTCCAGCAGCAAAGGCTTGTCCAGTGATTCACATGGACTCTTAGGTAAGTCATATTTTGCATTCCATACCGTTCTGATCCTAAAAGCAAACAGGAAGACTAAATATAATCTCCCATGTATATGACATTGTAAAATGTGTATTTTCAGTATTAAAGTGTGCTAAATTGATGGTGTTTTATGTTTGGTCCTCTGGCCAAATTCCAACAATGCAATGTAGTCGGTAAAGATCAAAGGTACTGCACAGTGCAGCCCTGGCTCATGCTCTGCACTAGAAGGTCAATTCAGCTTGATGTATTCACACTTCTGCACATCTTTATGATTCTATCTATGAAACATGTTGCATTACAATCAGTACTTCAGTCTCAAATGGTCTATGACTTGGTCAGTAGTCCACAAATTTCTTTGGACATGGGCATATTTGTTTATTTCTCTAAATTGTCGAGGGCATGACCTTGAGAGCACAGACTAAGTATGTTGTAATGACTTCAGTTCCGCTCCCAGTCCGAATACATCAATATTGCAGTACTCCAGATTATGTCAGCTGCAGTCGAGGGCACAACACTATGGTCTCACGGGCACAGCTTTGAGGACCACTGGACTAGGTTGATCATGTGACAGTTTGGGCCAGTTCCGTTTTGTAACTCACATCCCTATGCACTAGAGTACCTTTTACAGAACAGACTTGAATTGCGATGTGAGTTAAAAAAAACTGTCCCAGTAAAACACTGTTGAGACATGACACTACTCTGAACTTCAGTTTATCTGAGTGGGTTCCTGTTATACACATGTTTTTAGTAGCTTTTACCATGAAAAAGGGTGTATGTGTTTTTGTTATACAGAAAGTTTCACAGGGGTACCATTTGTTGAATGGGTTACTGAAACAACAGCAATTGACACTGTTAGTAGGACGTCAACTTTTAAAATGAAAAAAGTGTTATAGAAATATGAATACTAATCCTTTCAGTTTACTTTCAGGCCAGTTCTTGTATCAGGAAGTCAGCATCACTGAGATGCCTGTAAATGTGACCATTCACAAGAGCCTGTTGAATGGGACTAAATCAAACCAGGAGCCCCAGAGTCCCAGCACAGCCCTGAAGCTGAAGGACAGGCTGGTGCCTGCAGTGAAGAAGCAGAGAAAGATACACAGTGGCAGACACCAGGTAGACTGCTGGTTTGTGAAAAACAACGCAGCCAAGCTCATCGATGGGGTGTATCAGGACTATGTTGTATCACACCTCTTTGACACCGCAACCGGATCCAACACGTCCAATTAACTTTAATGGCTTGCCTGGTGCATCATCTGCATGTCCCCGTAAAAACCCTGAGACTGCAGCAGATACAGGAACTCTTTAAGAGCTGCTGGTTATTACTGTTGATATTAATCAATTCTATTAGATGCTGTGCTTGAAATGCATGTCTTGAAATACTTAAAGGGGAACTGTTGCTTTATCTAATGCATTGTGCAGTCTTCTTCTTCTCATTTATCTATCCTCTCTTGCAGTCTCACGTTCTTTACAGCTTAATAAAGAGCAACTTACTAGCAACTACAATGACCAATTCATGAAATGTACCATGTAAACAAGGTTAACCAGGGTAACAAATATTGTACAGTACTATTTTCCACAGATGTGATTTGCACTGTCAAATAAAAACTATATATTTGTTTTCATAGATCAAACCAAAATCTGATACCAGTTTTATTTTGCTTGATTCAAAATAGGGTTAAGATAAGCCACTAATGTTTCAATGGAAGTTGGTACATGGGATCAAAGTGTCGCACTGTAAACAAGTCTGTATATACTTGATATTAACCTATACAAATTGCCTTTAATAAACCATTTTTATAATAGTTTTTTTTTTTTTTTTAATATGAAAATCATTGATGCTTCATTTGCTGCTTTGTTACAGAGCAATGCACCTCATACTAAGCCTTTCGGTTGTATCATGATTTTAATCTATCAAATCTCTCTCAAGAAACTAAACAAAACACCTTTATATGATTGGTAAAGTTTAAAACAAAGCCATTCAGCTGTTTTACAGATAAAATTGTAGGACAGGGATGAACAGGTTTATTATAGGTATCATTAAACAATTAACAATTAATAGACCTGAAAAGTTAATTAACTTCATGTATGTGTGGAACAAAGTTCAGGAGCACTCCGGACCTATAGGACCGGAATTGTGCACCCCTGCACTAGCAGAACTGCTGTCAGCCATATTGGTGTGGTCACAGAAACACGGGCAATCGAATCATGCACACTCTCACATGGGATGCTCAATTACTAGAATGCAGTCAAAACAAACAAAGACAAAGGTTATTTCACAATGCTGACTTTTATTATCAGTTTCAGTTTCAGTGTAATCCATCATAAAGAACTGGCACTTGAGGAATAACACACAAAAAAAACCCCACTATACATAACTTTTTTTTTTTAAAATCAAAATAACAGTTCGAAATGCATTTTCCATAATGTTTCCAATAACAGCAATCTAAAAATACATGTGTACACAAAAATGTAATTTGATTGTGGTCACTATAGATAACATTAACACTGTAATGCTGAATAGATAGTTTGTTGTGGTGTGTCTGTGATGAAAACTCAAATTATTGAGCTTTACAGTAAAGGAGGTAAATTTAAACTTTATTTACTCAATACTCTCAATCAACAAAATGTAACAGATGTTTTCAGTTTATGAAAAGGTTAAAAAAATAGATTCATTATTTTTTATTGCAACAAAATACAGTTATTTAATAGAAAATGAACAAGAATGTACAAAATCTTTTGAGAAGTGTTCCAGTGCTTTGGCTTTCAATAGCTGAAACACAAAGTATTCTTTTCGTTTGTTAATATTCAGGTAAAGACTCCCATTTCAACCTGTTATTACTTAAACAATTGGCACTTGGAGCTAACTTCAGATCTCTACGGCAGAGAACACCAATGAAAATTGTACTGTCAACCTGCATAAAACCAACAGTGAGACTATACTGTGTATTTAGGCATGAAACAAAGACCAATAATGGCACATGCTATATTGTTATTTTAGAATTTATTGGATATGGTTTTGGTCCTTAAATGGCACTGAATCGGTAACTTCACTGACCATGGACAAGCCTGTAAATATATAATCCTAAATTAAAAAAAATAAACTAAAATATTGGTCAGTGGTGCAAAGTTTTCAGGTTCAAGTCATAAAGTCATAGTAGAAAAGGTTCACGGTCTGCATCTGAAAAATAAGTCACCTGTCTAGACTGAATTCACAGTATATTTCAGAAATTTAAAGAATGCTATGCAAGATACAGACTTAAGTTTTACATAAAGTTGTTTCTCAGAACATGGAATACCCATGTTTAATATTATATGTTCTTCACAGTCAACAACAAAATGTATACTTAAGCTTATGTATAATGTCAGTGAATGAAGTGGGACATTAGTTACGATGGGAGTGTTGAAACAGCATTCAAAAGGCTGTTCTCTCCTTGCCTGAGGGAACTGCATCTACACTTGTTGAGAGTAAGAAGAGTCCATTATCTGTATCTTGCAGGGATCTTGTATGGAGTCTCCGTCGTGTTCACTCTCTGATGGGTCAGTGTCATTTTCAGCAGCCAAAAGCACCTACAACAAGGGAAGAGATAAAAATGTCATTTCATAGTCCAATTCATTTGTAAAAAATACTTAAAACGGTTTATGGTTATGTATTACAGCATGCAGATCAAGAGTTCAATACCTATAACATGACTGCTAACAAAAAAATAAAATAAAAAATAACTACACTGTAGAATAACTTGTACAACTAAAAAGAATTGCCATTATACAATAAAAAGTATGGAATTATATTTTGTATGCCAAAAATATAGCAGATTTAGTAAAGTAAGGCTTGAGTTGCATGAAAAGGTAGAAATTAAGCTTCTGATAAAAGAAAGCTTGATTGCACTTAAATTTCCCACATTACTATGCTAAGACTGCATATTGTAATCTCCATGGTCATACGTCTAAGATTAGAAAACAAAGTTCTTTATAAAAAATAAAAAAAATCTCCATTTGTATTTAAAAACAAATCCCTTAAAACAGTTAAATGCATCTTAAAAGGAAACATCAAAACTTCTCATTACAGCTTCCAAAGGATAAATGAGGAGGTTAGGAGTCTCATTTAACCTTCAAGAAATAATCAGCTATTGGTGACGAGAGACACCAAAACGGAAAAGACCTAAACCTTTCAGACAGCGATTGTGTCTGATGTGGTAAATATGACTGATGGCGTGTACATCTAAAAAAGGCATTGGCTATTTTAAGTCTAAACAATAAAAATAAAAATAATGTTTACATTTCAGAAACAACTATGAAGACCCAAATGGGTGATCATGTTACTATATATCCAAGAGCCTAAACCAACACAAAAAAGTAAGTTTATAAAAGTAAATTATTCTTCACTGCAGTCAAACCCAAAAAAATGTAAATGGTGGTGCACTGTTTATGAATCACACTATTTACTCAAAGAAATGTATTTATTGATACACTTTAGGGAGGATATTACACCGATTGGACTGCAGTTCAATACTAACTGGACAACCCCCCCCCCCCCCCTTTATTATTGGCATGCAGTGTTGTCTACCATCAGTCAAAGTTTGGTTGTCACAGTGATGAAAGTATACAGCACCATTTTAGGTCCTTTTTCACACAGTAAATAACTGTATCTTGACTATCACACAGATAATGAATAGGGTTTGAAAGCCTGTAAATTAAATGTTATATAAGATTAAACAAGGCAATATTTTTATTTAGAGCATGTTCAGGCCAATATTAGCTTTTTGTGCCTACATTAACATTGGGCAAAACTTCAGGCCTTATCTGAGCATGTCATTAATTTTAATACATTTTAAAACACTGTACATCAAAACTAATGAAATCAACATCAGTGGCTCTGAATCAGTGGAATCAACCACATACTTCTTGTGTTACAGCACAGTGGCTGTAAAATCCATTATCCAAAGCCCTAAGCAGCACCAACACTTATTTCCATGTGTAAAAACTTCTGAAGTGAATTTACCGATTATTTCACTTGGAAATGACCTAAAATGAACTGAACTTAACCCCTACTAGTGTCACACAAAAATGCCACCGCATGAAAATAAGTTTTAAATGTCACTTGTATTCCTCTGAATAAATGAAATGATTTATTAGTCTTTGGAAACTCTCCAGGACGGAGGAGGATAGGCATGCAGCAAGAGAATGAACCCACTATTTACCCCATTTACATTGCACGTCGTCATAATAGCTAATGCCTTCAGAGTAATAATCTAAATAGAAAACATGATGTAATTAAAAACACCCAACCACCAAGATCGCCATATTTCTATTAAAAAAAAAAAAAAGTGGTTTATATAAATACAAAATATATAGGTATTAGAAAGGAGATCATCCACCACATGTACTGTCATTTAAAAATGAAAGTGTAAAATACACTTCATATATTCCTGGACTCTAATAATCTCAATAAATCGTGTTGCAGCTGATAAAAACTGACAGACAGTTCTTATACCCCCAAGTTACAAAACTCAAATCATGTCTGCTAAAAAATCTCCTTATCCAGTTTCAATAGGATATAGATATATTTAAAAATTATCCACTTCAATTATATTTTATATATCATTATTCTCATCTCCAACTCATTTACAGTCATCATGCAATGTGAATAAGGGGTTAGAGCTTTGAATCTTCAACATAAAATTATTTTTTATTCATACGATGAATGTAGACTTAAGAAAATATGTATACACACATAGATTACTTTAAAACCAGGCCAATCCCAAACTTCCTTGTGTTTTGGAAGAGATATTTGTGCTACCGTGCACATTGCAAATGAAGCCAAGAAATGCTGGGATCAGTCTGTTGTAGCTCTTAGAACTACTATTGTAAACCTACTGCAATAAAAACAAGCTAAATCAATCACCAAGAGTTTCCATTACTACAACGGAGAGGAATTCCCCCACCTTCAAACAATGATACGGAATAAAATAATTTCACACAGCCTAATTTATTTAGGGTCATGTTCCAGAGGAAACATTCCCTATAATGGTAGAGACAATGGATCTTTCTTGGCCTCAGTAGTTAAACATCCGTCTCCGTCAGGTCAAGAGTCCATCAGATAGAAGTTTGCAGCCTGGAAAAGCCATTTCCTGTGCTGGACGCAAATGCAAAAGCATGCATTTCATGTAGCTCTAGATTAACATAACAGGTGTGAAAAGAATCATTAAATCCACTGGACTTGCCAAGGGACTGGAAAAACAAGCTCCTTTGCTCAGTGGACTGTAGTGAAAGAATTATTAGGAATTATGTTTGTACTACAATACTGAATTGTTGTTGTTGTACTGTAAAAACACACCCATAAAGTAATTTTGCATTATTATCCTTAACTTAAAACACAACTCATGAGAAAAGTGTTAACACTAAAAAAGCAACATTGTACAGATATTAAATATTAGTTATCTTTGTAATGTATTATTTTTGTTTTGATTCATTTTGTGACGCACAGAGCAAATGTCGTACTGTATTGTGGTTTAGTGTCGTTAGACATGCCCCACAAGAAATTGTGTGCACAGAGCCTGAGAAGATTTCATGGCCCAGTAAAATGGTCTATTTTAGCAAGACATCTCATGAGATCTGAAGCGTTATAGTGAAGCAGTTATGTTGACAGTGTGATTACTTGTATACTTGATTAAGTACAGAAGGTGAAGGTTGTGACTCATGAGACCAATAGTACCATGACAGCACCACAAGATTCTCATAACACAAACCCTACAACATAACCCACTCCTTACAAGGAATTCCACTGTGCTGTGAATAGGAAGGCTTTGTAGGGGGGACGTCAGACCAGAAACACAAACCAAAACAAGTAATGTCAAACTGAGATGCTTCGGCGTTCAGTGCATTATCAAATGTGGTGTCCTTACAAATCTTAGGCCAAATCACTTTGATCTACCAAGGAAAGATATTATTGCAGAATATTTTTTTTTTTGCACTTTGCCTTGCTGCCATGACCATGGCCTATAGATACTGATTTGAACTATAATGTATGTACTATACAGTCTTGCAGTCACAGTTCAAACAAATAGCATTCATTTAGTTTACACAAGTTAATGATTTAAAAAAATGTTAAAGGTTATACAGCTACTTTGTGTTGACAGGTTCAGGCATAGGTTATTTCAAAAGAATACACACTTTATGGATTTTAGTTTTAGAAAATAAAAATACCGTACTTGGCTTAAACTTCCATAATAATTCAATACTTAGGAAGAGAACCAGCAAGATTCAGAAAAAAACCACAGCAACACAACATACATATTAATTTCAGTTTTTGGCTTGGAATAACCCAAGACAAGCCCTGTTTCTCTAAGTTAAACTCAGATTCAAAAAGACTGCTGTTACGGTAACCAGACAGAACAAACACTTCAGGGATCGTTTTGAATAGCAGAGTTTCCCGGGTAGTTGGTCAGACTCTCACCTGTGACTCTTCATCGACTATCCTTGTTGAAACCTCTACAGATTTACTGCTTTCTGGACTCTCTGGGGTCGTCTTGTTTTTATATTTTCGCATTAGCAAGCTGTCCACAACCCAAAACATAATTGCCTAGAACAAAATGGAAAAAAAAAAGATAGATATATTAAATATATATCTGTGCTCTTATAAACCCTGTACACAGTAACATAATTAACTTGTTTTCAGACTTCTGGAAGACAGCATATATAAGCTATTGTAGTCATTAAGCTGTTCGGGGAAATGAAAAACAATTCATATTTAGGTTTGACTAATTGCATTTTCCTTCCCATTTATACAACTACACAATAGTAGCAGAAAAGACAGTAGTGATTGCTATTTTATCCCTTTGTCAAATACAGTGAAAGCCACTTGACCGTTACGTTGTGTTCATTGATCGATTGAAATGAACTGCCTTTAACTGGCATCTTCTTTTGAACTTTTACCATGCCAAATTCCTTATCTTACCCCTTTTCATGTTGATATTTACTGCCTACTTTAAAATGTAAAAAAGTTCAATTGATTTATTTTTCAAAAACACACACATATATTTTTATAAACACACACATATATTTTTATAAACACACATATATATTGCACCTTTCTCTGTTGTACCTGTATTTCCATGAATCCTGTAATGAAGACACCTATATAAGAAAGGCAGTGGTTGAGTGCTTGTGAAGGTTCATTTGGGACAGATTGTCCAATCCCTATTGTACAGCTACCGGGACTAACACTGTCCTGAAGGCATTAATACCTTTACTCACGTTGACTATGAAAGGCACAATCAGCATCACCAGCACCAACTCCAGCTGTGGATTTGGGATAGAATCCAACAAAACGTCTTGAAGCTGGAAGACAGAAGAAATGTGTTGGTTATTGGCTTTGTCACAAAACAAAGACCTCCAGACACTGAGGGCACATAGCTAAAACCTCTTCTCTGTCAGGCTTATGATAAGGTATTAGGGACATTCTAACTGCAATAACAGTTTAGGGCTTCTATTTAGTTTCCTTTTCATTAAAAAACAAGTAGATTTAAAAGATGACAGTATTCTGTTGGATGCAAATATCCTTAAGCTTTTATTGACCAATATTAGCAGTACATGTTTAAAAAAAAAAGTCAAGAAAGTTACTGTATATTTGAAGCTGCGAATTTGAGAAGTGTCTGTCGTGCCATTTATGTAGGGAAAAGCCTTATGCTGGTATATCTTTCAAAGACATATCAACATCTGTTGATAAAACACTTTATACTGAGGAATACTGTGTCATGCAATGGGCCAGCTGGCACATAACTTTTCAGTTATGGTCAAATAAGTTATTAGGTCACTACACGCTCCATGTGAAAATCACTACCAATATTTCAGTATCATACTCATTGTTTGCAGCCAGTTTACATACGAAAGTATATCTGTTGTATATATGTCTCTGTCCAAAACATTTCACATGGCAAAAATGGCCATAAAAGGATCAGCCCTGTAAAGTGAAACAAGACAATTCAGGCACACAATGTCTTATTTAACTAGGTTTCTAACTTCTCATTAACCTTATACATTTTTATTAATTTATTTTAATAATTTCCATCTCTCAACTTACGGTCAACATATTTTTGTAAAGTATAACATTAAAAATACAGGTCAGGCCAATGCTGGATACATGTTTGTAAACACTAAAAATATAATCTAAACAGAGAAAAATAAAATGTAGCAAAGTATTGTAGTATTCAATTAGCTAGCCTGGAGGCAACATTTCCAGAAAATCGTTGGGGCTGGTTTGTCATTTAAAATGCTACAAGTAGTGAAGAGGCATTCATTTTCCTTATGATTTGATAAAACCTCTCAACATCAATATGTAAGATATCTGTATGCATCTGTGTTAAATATTTTAGTTAGTTTTGATATCCACCATATCATTCTGCAAAGGGTGAGTTTTCAAAGATTTTTACTGCAAAGGTTAACTTTTACTCCTACGTGCTGGTCTCTTGAAAAAAGGATTGTCTCATTCCACATGTGAATATACGTCTGTCAGCAATGGGGGGTTACGTTTAGGCCTCTAAAGCACAGAAATGCTCTACATTTTCACGCATTCCCTAAGTACGTAACATGCTTATCTCCAACACGCTATTCTACAGAAGTTTATTTATTATTTATTTATTTTTTTAATTATTATTATTATTATTATTATTATTATTATTATTATTATTCATTTCTTAGCAGACGCCCTTATCCAGGGCGACTTACAATTGTTACAAGATATCACATTATACATTATTTCACATTATACAGATATCACATTATTTTTACATACAATTACCCATTTATACAGCTGGGTTTTTACTGGAGCAATCTAGGTAAAGTACCTTGCTCAAGGGTACAACAGCAGTGTCCCCCACTGGGGATTGAACCCACAACCCTCCGGTCAAGAGTCCAGAGCCCTAACCACTACTCCACACTGCTGCCCACACTGCTGCCCTTTTTGCTGCCCAAGCTTGAGATATTTTTATCTCAAGCTTGTTCTTTGGGACTGGATTTGTAGCAGTCAATTTTCTAATCAACAATGTATGATAAATGGGGTGCTCATCACATCAAACATATATCCAAAACATGTCATCCATACCTTTGTCAATACTTAAGTATTTATTTGTTTAGCATTATTCTACAGTTTTAACTAACTGTACCTGCTCCCATTAACAAAATACATTTTTGAAAGTAGTAAACATCAAAAGGCTATCGCCCTTACTTACCTTGGTCCAACCAGGAATAAGAAGAACAAGACTTATCACAGTTTTCTCAAAGACCATGATAAGCATGTACAGAGCACACTGTCCAATCCATGCGGCTGCCTGGGGAGGGTCACCTGTTGAATTAATACAGATGCTCAGATGTGAGTGAGTATATTCACAGATATAATCAATTGGGTTTCTCTGTGATATGTTGTGGAATACAGCAGGCAAAGTGTGTACTACAATTTGCTGAAAGATCTTCATCAGTCTATAAAATACTGGTTACTGTGTTAACTAGCTAACATCAAAAGACATCACAGCCATGGTTTGAAGGTACATCCTTATTTATATATTGATCCTAATTAATTAGTTACCATAATAATTTATATATATATATATATATATATATATATATATATATATATATATATATATATATATATATATATATAAATTTATTTGAGAAATGTCTAAATTCCATATTTTCATTGGGGTATGTAAACCTTTGAGTACAACTGTGTGTGTGTGTGTGTGTATATATATATATATATGTGTAATATATATATATATATATATATATATATATATATATATATATATATAGTGTGTGTGTGTGTGTGTGTGTATACACACACACAGTTGTACTCAAAGGTTTACATACCCCAATGAAAATATGTAATTTCTAGACATTTCTCAAACGAATTATAGGAAAAATCATTTGTAACAAGTGTTGCTTCTTGTTCTGACCATTTAAACATTTCTTACTGACAGTCAGCATTTCCTCACAACTTTGAGAATTCACAAACTTTACTGCAGGAAATAGACACCTCAGAATATTGACCGCTTTCCAGAGATATTAATTTATTTTTTTTATTAGAAATAATTCTACCATCAGGCATTGTGAAAGGAGATTACGTTGTCATTTAAAATCAAGGTACTTGTGGTGATAATTGATTTGAAGAGTTGATACTGTTCTGTTCTTCAGGTGGTCCCAAACAAACAACCAACTATGCAATCTCATCCTTGACACATTCACAGCTAAACAGTTACTTAGGAGGGTGTGTTTGGTTGTAGATCAAAGAAGTAGCATTGTACAAATCAGATCACTGTGTTTATAAGATGATTACTACCTTTTGGGTTTGGAAACGATGTTGTGCTAGTGATGTCACTGGTATTTAGGGAAGAATCCTGGGATGAAGGCTTTCTTTTTGTTTCCATCATTTTGAAATCAAAGGTTTGGCCTCGAGGCTCCACATTTAGGACCAGTCTCTTTGCTCTCTATTCCACAATAATTCCAAATAATGAAAGGACTACAAATTCCTAGCCATTTGTGTGTTTTTACACCCCTGGTTTTGATTTTTAATTTACCTGCCCTACTGATCCATCACAGAGACAACTGGCAGGCAATTTTAAAAATGGAAGCTAGTGCAAAACCATACTACCATCACTGCTACTTCCAGATATTTCAGCAGTGGAGGCAATCTTGTACTAAAGTAGACATTCAGTTTAAACTTGTACAGACCTGCTTAAATCTTATTGTCATGTCATGTTCATAATGACGGCCATGTCCAATTAAAGCAATATAATATAATGACAGCATTCCTCTCACTACTGTACAAACTAAAGGTGAGAAATAGTTTTAAAATAACGCCTTACCAGTCAGTCAATTTTAGGTGATACAAAACTTTTGGTTATAGCTGTATATACTGTAATGTCCAATTGACTTTTACCACACAGTGCCCTCTGGTGGTCCATGTAAAACACTGAACATGTCACACAGCTGATTACAGACTGTTTCTTGATACACTTCACACTATGTTCATTACTTTATCTAAAAACAAAGGTATTTACCCCTTACCATATTCTCCGAAGGTTAGCAGTGTGAACTGCTTATACTCCACGACACAGGAGATAGCTTTCACTCCAGCCCAGATCAGCAGCATCCCCAGAGTAGCATCCAGCAGGAAGTTCATCAAGTATCTGGAAGTAAAGCAGTCAAAACATTCAACAGATAAACATATAATAAAACAGTAATATTATGTAGAATATCTATCTATCTATATAATACATACATACATTATATATATATATATATATATTTTGTTTTTTTTGTTTTTTTTCTTTACAGCTGGTGGTTAAACTTAACCTTTAGAAACTGTCTCCATGTTTAATTAAATTAAGTACATTTGTCAACTGTAAATAGCACTGGGGTGAACTTTATTTTTATTAAATTTAATTGAATGTTCAAATATTCTTAAATTTGGCATTGGCAGGAAAACAAACATAATTTGTACTATGTTGCTGTCAAAAATCTCTTAGTATTTAAAGAAATTTAAAGAAAGGACAAATGCTACTCTGTACAGTTGAATGTGTGTTATTTATTGTAGACCTCATTCATGCATTGGTTATCTTTGCATGAGAATTTTTTCAAACAGTCATTTTCACCAGAAAATACATTTCAAGCAGTCAAATATTTGAAATAAAAAAACAGTGTCTGTAAATCAAAAACTGGAGTTATCAGAATCATAAAAAAATAAATCACCAAGACATACATCAACTGTACAGCTACAGCCAAAAGATTTGCATTACCCCATAGAATGAACTAACTGCTTCATGGAGTCGAATGAAACCTGCTGAATAATGTTACGTTAACATACTGAAATTACATACCGCTTTGCAGTTTCCCCATAGTACTTAACGTAACACTGACAAATAAAAACAATGTGGCATTTTAAAATTCAATATGAAATACTGTACTACTACTACTATGGCTTCCAGGTAGACTTTTACAATATAATTCTGCAGTTATGAATTTTTTTATTGATTCAATCCTAAACTTTTAGGTCATGCAAAACATTTGGCCATAGCTGTATAATGTATATGTAAAAATATAATGACAAAGTCTGCTGGACGGGTGCCTCCATAAATCCCAGTACTGTAATAGTCTCCATACCATGTGTTTTTACCACATCTGCACTTTAACCAGTGAGACCTCACCCTCTGTGAATACACTTACAGTGAACACGGATCCTCCTCAGTGAGGTTTGACAGGAACACGTTTGCAAAGTGGATAAAAAGGGCACCAATAGCCTGCTTAGAAGTGTCGTAAAACCTGAGAAGAAACAAATATTTAATTTTAAAAACACTGATGTTAAAATTTGATTATTTTTCACATTCAAGAAACATTTTGAAAAAAAAAAAGTGTCACAGGTGTTCTTCTTTATAGACCATACTTTCCTGTTGTATAGGTCTACTCTAATAAAACTGTCCAAAACTCGTAATACAGAGGTGTTGAGAATAATTGAAATAACCCTTTTCAGCACATGGGTGTATTAGCAATGATTGAATGTCTTGTGTTCTTCACTTGCTGCTATGAAGTCCCCATGGAAACCGTGTAGAGCTACCCATGTGAATTTCTTGGTCTGCTACTGCCTGTGCCATTTATAGTATCATAGTTGAAACAGCAGTTGGGTGGATTTGATTCAATCACAGATTCTGTAGTTCATACAGGGAGCTTTTCAATAACTTCAGTTAACCATTTGTTATACAAATCTTTATCATGTCTTCCTTTGCATGTCTTTACTTTTAACTATCGCCACAGTTTAACAATCTGTCAAAGTTTGTTAATGGTGACTGAAATACTGTACTTACCAAATTCTCCATGGCCGTCTCTCCCCTTTGGGTTCTCTGAACCTTTTTACTGAAAGGAAATAAAATTGCAATGACATCAATATCTTCTGATTTTATGTAGAGAATGTGACTGCATTTTTTTACATAAACTGATAAATATAGGCTTTTTTTTTATCACATTCAATTTCATATTACCCTGGATTTAAATGTAAAATACTGTATGGGAATAAAATAAATGAATAAATAAATAAATATTATTTCACAAACAGTAGGCCTACGTCCCAAGTTCTAAAACACTTGGTGAGATCTTTCATTGATCAGGGAAGGGCTAGATCATTTTTGAAAAGGGGTACCTTCAGTTCTAATGAGCACATCTTGGCGCCATCTGGGGTGTGAAAAGAGTAATTGCATGTTTTCAAATAAAAGCCATTTTTAATGCTTTTAGGGAAAGTTACCAGAATTCTATCCACATACAGTAGGTAAATCAGCATGTAAGATTCTTACTCGAGGATCTTCTCATTTCACCAGGTCACTAACAGACCTTATGAAGCTGGAGGTTTTACTTTTTACATTTTCCTTCAAAAATACTGTACTTATAAAAAAATGTTATAATTTAATACATGGCTACTGGGTAATTGTATAACTATTTACTCAGTAGCCCACCACAGCAGATTTTATTTATACTTGAACATAATAATATAGCCCTATTCAATTATAGATTAAATTGACTGTGCTGTTTGTTTACCTGTACTAATGCTTCATTATATAGCCTTTACCAGAGCTCCTTTATTTTTCTACCTCAATGCGAGCTCCAATTATGCACTAATATAAGTTTATGACGCTGAAGTGCATTCAATATGGAAATCACATGTGTCTTAATATAGTTTGTGCCCTGTAATGGATTGTAGCTAATAATGTAGCACTAATTACAGAAACATGCATCTATAAAATCTGTTTTTCAACAAATCCCAGAACCATAAAAGCAATCTCACTCAAACGTAAACCAGTAGTTGTGCATAATGATTTCATCAGTCTTGCTTTGTAACCTTCAAGCTAGTTCAATATTTGTCTTCTCTTTAATCAGTAACTTTCCAGAGGTCGCCATCTCATGGATTACCTACGATAGTCTAGATCAGGGCTTCTCAAACTCGGTCCTGGAGACCCCGTGGCTGCTGGTTTTCATTCCAACCGAGCCCTCAATTACTTAACTAGACCTTTAATTGAACTAAATTCGCTTAATTAGACCTTTTTACTTGTTTTCAGCTCTTAAACAGTTGCAGTTCAAGTCATTTAACAAATGTTATAGCTAACTTGAAATATGCAACTGTTCAAGAGCTGAAAACAACTAAAAAGGCCTAATTAAGCAAATGATCAGTTCAATTAAGGGTCTAGTTAAGTAATTGAGAGCTCGGTTGGAATGAAAACCAGCAGCCACAGGCGGTCCCCAGGACCGAGTTTGAGAAGCCCTGGTCTAGATTATAGACCCATTAAAAAAGGTATTTTATTCCAGAAGCATAAAGGCCATTTAAATAAGTTCAGACAGAGGACAATGTCAAAAGGAATCTACCATGTGAAAAGGAACTTCTACAACTGGTTTTAAAACAGCAAGCCTCAGGAATATACAAACTTAATTGTAGTCTACCAGTTTTTTTTTTTTTTTTTTTTTTTCCCCCAATGTTGCCCAAATTGTTGTACTATATTAATACCTGATACTGTATGTATTTAGCAATTATATATAACACACACACACAGTAGATGCTGCTTATTAATAACCTCTCGGTTCTCAGCAAAAAGTTGTCATTAACTAAAAGTTGCCAATATGCGAAAAGCCCCCGTGTTCAAGTGTATTTATAGAAATACGCAGTTGCAAAGTCAGTGTGTTATAAAAGCTATATGAAGTATGTGCATAAATCATGCAAGTGCGCTCTGTAGCTCTGGCAACTAGTAATAAAGTTGTCAATAAGCGGCGTGAGGTTGCCAATATCAGAATTCCATTAACATTAAAGTCTATGGGACGGGATTGGTTCCTGGGGAAAATGTTAATAACCGAAAGTTGTCTTTATCAGGTTTGCTAATAACCGGCATCTACTGTACATAAAAATACAAACAAGTTTTAAATATTAATAAAATAGCACTTGTGTCTGATCAACATTAACCTTTTTTTTGCCTGCATATACTGAGACCTATACTGTGTGTATTTCATAAATACAGAATTGATTACATCTTCTGGTGATAACAAGACCTACCCTATGAAACCATACTAATACAATTACAATGATCTGCATTATTTCCCTTCTAATGGGAAACAACATGCTGTGTATCAACAGTGGCAGAGTCCAGTAATAATTCCCCACAATATAGGGACTAACGAGGAGCAGCAAGTTAATGGAGTGTTGCCATGTTGTATCCAGTCTGTCATGCCTCATTATACTTAAAAAAGAGCTATTTGAGCCTGTGTAAATCCCACTTATGGACTCAATAAAACTGTTGAATAATTAAAGACAAAAGCCCACCAACATACAGAAGTAATTAGTAGTTCAATGTGGAATAAACACCATAGCAACAAGCCCTGGTGGCAACCAAAGAAGTGCTGGAAGTTCCTAAACATACATACACAATTTTCATTTCACTTTGACAGTCAAGAAATCAAAAGGGAACTGCTATTTTTTAAAAATAAAACAAAAAATAAAACACATAAATAAACACAAACAAAATACCAACATGGGGATTGACAGGACAGGCATATACTGAGATTGGGATGCAAACACAGTACCTATAGTGGAGCTTGCCAGCAAAGGTTTAAGCATTGTACAAAAAAGCCAGGCGTGTTACAGAGCAAAAGTATTGCCTTATGTTCACAAGTCTTTTAGAAATTAATTAAAATGAAAGGCATCCTGTAATAACATTTTTTATTTACTGTAAAAATAATGAAGATATTGAAAGATTTTCTTTCTAAACCATGTGATGACTGTGAGCATTTGAAAAAGGTAACATCATTGAAAATAAGATAAAAGTCAGCTGGTCACACTGTGTGGCTACACACCAATTACCACATTATACAACAGATTTCTGTCGTTCCACTGTACCCAATTAAATATAGTATATGCAATTGCTGTACTCAGTCATTGTATGCATTTAGCACTGCACTTCCACAAAGATTACAGGTTTCAAAAACACAAAGGATTTGTTTGGGGAAAAAAAACAGCATTTCCCCAGAAAAAACTGAAGTTCCCTGATTCTTATATAAAAAAAAAAATACATACACGAATTTCCCAAAATCATAAGCAATGTTTTACTGTACATGTGATTTCTCGCTAGCTTCTTACAGTTACCCTTTATGTGACTGAAAACTGGATTTGTTGGAGTTCCAGTTTGCTTACATTGCCTCAAGTTGTTATCCCTTTTATGCCACTGCATCATCAGTTGTGCACCAATCGATGTCACTTTCATACATTAAAAAATGTGACACATTCCAGCACAGTCTACTAAAACAAGCATTGTGGCTGGTGCCTTTACCGGTGTACTGGGTACCAGCCTAAATGTTTTTCTACATTAAAAACCTTTGAAGTTATGGATGAAAATGCAGAGTGGATCATACTGCTATAGAAAGGAGTATTGTTTCCATTCCTACTGGACACCACCTCATCACTGTTCAACTGCTTGTTGGGTCTGCTGTGATAATTAATGCAGTTGAGCACTTTGATCACTGAGATTCTTTAAGGGTCATGGATTTGGTCAGCCACTGACCACTCCACTTACTGCAGGAGCAACAGCAAGATAGCTTTTTTATTAGCAGCAGCACTGGTATGCATTTGTACTGCATGGTTCCTGATTGCTTTCCCAAAACTAGTACTGTATTCTATGTCATGAAAAGATTGTGGGGGATTCCAAGTGAATACCAAAAATACCTCAAAGTAATCAATACAATACTGTAGTTCCTGAATACCTTCCTGTATTTATTTTTTGGTGTTATTTCTACATTCCATAAAGGCATTGGAGGTATTTTCTGAAGCCTTTTTGTATCAATTAACCGTTTTACAGGTTCTAACTATTTACTGTTTGTAATAACTGATTGGAATGGCACTCCAGGAGCATGATTGGTCACCCCTGATAATATAAAAGTATTGTTAGGATAAATGTGTTTTTTTATTATTATTACTTATTGTCAAAATGTTGTTGTTTTTTTTTTTTTTTAACAGCCAATTTCTGTCTGGGAAACGCTGCGTTTCTAGCCCAGTTATTAACCTACCTAGTAGTATTAACCCTGGCAATTATTGGAAAAGGGGTCTTGGCGTTATGCCTATATCTACGATCTTTTCTAGCCACCTCCTAACGCAATGTGTCACCAAGTATCATTGCATATCTAAACTTACTAGTTTATTTTGAATTTTAAACAATTGTTAATACTACTGGGTCATCACAAATTCCAGGTTTTCACATTTCACATTCACAACAACGCAGTCCTGTGCATACCACGTGGTCCTGCATTGTTTATAGCAGCACTAGATGTAAACAATGAACGCCACAAACAATACAAGTTAATTGACAATATCCACTCAACAAAAACACAGGAATAAAACAATATCATAAAACACATAACATTCATTTAAATTAAACGACAGCCGTGAATATCGCGAAACGTGTTTGTCTTTGTTTCTTTCATACTTACACATCAAAGTGCTGAAGGCAACAATTGCTAGTAGACCCTGGATAAGAACCCCGAATCTGTCCATGAGGGCCCCGTTATTGCATCCATGAGGCTTGGCGTTGGTCGCATTGTTTGTGGAAACGACAAGCAAGCTGCTATCAAACATTCTTCTGACTAGAAACAGATCTTTAAAATTATAAACAGCCATCGTACATGAAGCTATCTAATCTCACAGACCTATGCAAGTAACAAAGGAAGCACCGCTACAGTTGCGTAGCGTCAGAAGAAAGTTGCAAGCTGCAGAGCCCCCGTGAAAAGACAGAACAAACTATTTATTTCCTGTCTTGCAGTGGTCACATTACATTAGGAATTCAGATTACCTCAACAAATCCGACTAACAATTTCCTAAAACACTGATAAAAGCAGGCTGGGTGGCATCCACTGTCTTTGTTTTAATTAGCAACACGCTGAATTTCTGACGTCATCTCCTGTTACCAAAAATCACACAGAACAGATGTGAAATGCTCAGCTTGCTTGCTTTAATTCTTTGTTCGAGGTCGTGTTTTGGTGGTCGTGTTTATGGTGTAGCCTAAAAACAGCTGCGTATAAGATTAGAAATCTTAATGAAGAACCATAAAAAAAACTACCATAGTGTGGTTTAATTTCGTTTTGACATTTTTGAGCAAAAAAAGTTAATCTAGTGTTCTTGTTGGGGAATATTAAAAGGTGTATTTTGTATTTAAAAATAAGACATATATATGGTTATAAGACTTTAAGGTGTACTTTGTGCCTTGATTATATATTTATTTATTTATTTATTTTTGTGAAACTGTATATATAATTAGTTACGGAATTAACAATTGGGAAGCCACCTGCAAGTTTCCAAAGCTTTTTGTTACATGGTGCAATGGTACAAAACTAGTATGGCTAGGGTGTCCCCTGGCTCATCCTTCTTGTTAAATTGAGTTGGCCATCACAGTAGCGGACTGATGGAAAACATTTGTGTTCAGATTCCCCATATCAACAAAAAACAGGTCTTGCCATTAGTCTAATACAATGACTTACCATTGTGAAACTGTATACAAAATAAATTACTAAAATTGTTCCATCTTCATGTACATTGACGGTATAGTTTAAAAATACTACCAACTTTGCACAGGAGAAGAGGCTATGTAAATCTGGCCTCAAATGTTGGTTTTCCTACTGAATTATGAGTAGGCAGTTTGGAATAAAGCAAACTGGTTTATAAATAAAATTACAAGTCATCTTATTGCATATGTTTAAACGTTTAAATGTCATATGACTGATAACCTAAAGACTATCTTAGAAATGATTTCTTCATAAAACCCCGCTCAGAGTTTAACCTTAAAAAATGTTTGAATAATGTATGCAAGACGAACTGGCTTGATTGAATTGGTTACGTTTTGTCATGTTTTGTCACTTTGTCACAAGAGAATAATCATAGTGCCCACATAACTGTTCAGGGAGTGCACTCACAAAACTAGCAGCAGCCTTTCCCCCAAAAGGGATTACAAATTCAGAGAAATATTATTAATGGACTGTCCATTTTTTTTTTACTACATCAATTACATATATTACATGACCTAAAATAATTGTAGCTAACAAAATAATAAACATTTTCTTAGCAATTTTGCATTTCCATTAACTACACATGTCTCAAATGTGCAGTTGAAACACATGCTATAGCACGCAGGTATTTTAATATTAAAACATGGTACTTGGTACTACTTTGGATTCTAGGAAATTATTGGTTAGGTTAACTGTTTGCACATATGCTCCCAGGTCATTCCACCTCAGCAGTGTCAGTAAGCATGTTACTGACTAACAGCATGTCAGTCAACAGGGGAAGCAGCTGAATGGTTATAGACAGGAAATAATCCAGTGTAGAGGGGGACAATTTCACTCTCCAGGTGAAATGACCTCGAAAGTACTAGACAGTCAAAAAGAATGGCTTCTACTGCAGTTGTTTTTTTTATTTTATTTGTATTTAGTAATTAGATACAAAGTTCAATCTGATCAGAGTAACACAGCTATTTAATTAGGACATGTACCAGTATAAAAACAAGAGGACTGCACAGTACCTCTGTACAGATTATCTATTTCCTGTTTACCATTTTCTTAGTGTTCAGGCTGTTTTAGCAAGGGGCTGTAGAAAAAACTGTACTCTGTACATATTTCAACCAATATCACCTGTAACAGAGAAATGTATAGTAAAAAGAATAACAGCTCCTACTTTTATTTTATTAAATACCTCTCTTTTTTAAAAAGCTTGTGTATTTCATGTTACAGGAAAACAGAGGTTGTATCATGCCCCCGGTTTGTGGTTTGTTATTCTTTACACAAAGCCTAACATGCTTTTTCAAAGAGATCACCTACTCCCACACTTAACGGCCTTGTTTCTTTAAATATCTTAATTGCATTTACCAGCTCTTCTTTGAACAAAAAAGTATTGTTTCAACCAAACCCACACTTTTACACTCCCTTCGTCATAAACTCTGTGGTAACGCTAAATTAAACTAAGTCAAGTGGACAAATGTTTTGACAAATGTTTTGAATCTCTTCTTTCTATCTTTGAATCGTTTTTTCTTTTGACCTTTAATGTTAATTGCTTCAACAAAACAACTTCACTGTTGTCCATAAATATAATTTTATCTCCCTTGTCAATTTCTTGAGATGCACATATCCAACTGTTCACCAAACATCTGTTTAATATTTTCAAATGCTCACTGAATCTGTATTTCTTTTTAGTTGATGGTTTTCCATCTGTACCTTTGCCTGAAACACACGAGCAAATGTATCGTATTTTTTATTTGGAAATCATAATTAAATTAAGGGATTTTAAAAAAATCAAATTGACATAATTACAAATAGCTAATATTGTATTCCGTTTACCTGCTGTGGCCTATAGTTTAAACAGCTGCCTGCAAATCACATGAGAATAATCTCCTCCTGTATTGATTTGTAGAAGCTCTCTTTAGAGATTAGAGGGAACTCCAAACCATCTGTTTCATAGCCCTATTATACAAAAATGTAAATAAATAAATAAATAAAACAATGGAGAAATTATCAAAGTGACTGTACCTAAGACCTAGAATTTATACAAGAAATTACCAGAAACTTCGCTCTCTGTACTCTCCCCTGTTGATGCTAACCACCTGTTCCCTCCCTCTCTTGAAGATCGGGCATTCCGTATTTGACACAGAAGTGTATCGCAACCATTAGGAACCTTTACAAAGACAACATTTTTTATGTCATTTGAGCAGCTTGCGAATACGTTTAACTTACCCCAATCCCACATCTTTCAATATCTACAAATCAGGCACTTCATACGCAACCAATTCCCCCAATTCCCTTAACATGCTTCTAAAACTGACACAGATGTTATACTTGAACTTCTATCCAATAACGGGACTGATATCCCAGATTTATTCCACTATCTTTCTTCTACACTGTCCATCCTTGTCTATATTAAAAACTCCATGGAAACAGGATTTGGGCTTAGTTCTACAAGATGACCAGTGGGAGGCCATTCTATCTCGGGTGCACTCCAGTATGTGCCAGACAGGGGCTTATACAAATTAAAATGATACACTGTATCCATATGTCTAAGGTTAAGCTAGCACAAATCTTTCCGGATTTGGACCCGACTTGTGACAGGAGCAAGCAGGCTCCTGCCTCTCTCATACATATGTTTTGATCGTGTCCTAGGTTGGTTCCTTTCTGGTCTTCTATATTTTAGATATGTTCTCACATTGCACAACTTAAAATGTATGTTACATCACTCATTGCTCTTTTTGGTGTTTCACCAGATGACATCTCCATGTCCAAGATACAATCCAACTGCCTGGCTTTTGCTACTCTCCTAGCCAGACGCCTTATATTACTGTATTATTTATTTCTTAGCCAACGCCCTTATTCAGGGCGACTTACAATTGTTACAAGTTATCACATTATTTTTACATACAATTACCCATTTATACAGTTGGGTTTTTACTGGAGCAATCTAGGTAAAGTACCTTGCTCAAGGGTACAGCAGCAGTGTCCCCCACCTGGGATTGAACCCATGACCCTCCGGTCAATCCAGAGCCCTAATCACTACTTCACACTGCTGCCCACCAATATTTGTCCATTGGATTAGGGATATAATGCAATTTCTAAAATTAGAGACAATTAAATATACACTCCGTGGGTCCACTGTTTATCTATCAACCATATCTATCTTGCTTGGACATTCTGAGCCTCCTTTCTCTTCCATGTCATGCTCTTCAGTGGAGATGTTGATAGACATTTCAGCTGTTATACAATCTATATACCAAGTGACATGACAGGCATTGTTATTACCAAAGGATATTTAAGTGAGAAACATGCTATTTTGTTTATGTGTAATACATATATAAATCTGTTTCTCATGTGGTAACTAAATGTGAAACAAACAACAAGGCTCTTTAGTTGTACTGTATTACTTTTTATTTTATTTTTTTGCTCTGATTTTGTAAAAATGAACAGCTTCAAATTAAATAAAAAAAATCCCCTTACTATTGTGTGATGTTTGTGTTCATTCTGAGTAGTTATGGTTCTTGATCTTCATTTTTTTTCAAAATGGCAGTTGAAAGTTTACATTGTCACATGATTTGATTGGAATAATTTGCTTTGCAAAGCAAAGCCAGTTTACGAGATGTAGAGACAACTGAGATGTAGAGACAATGATAACTCTGTATTGGAAAAAAAAAAAACAGAACCCAGAACCACCACAGCGATTCCAACTACCATAAAATAATAACATAGTGAGGGAAATGTAAACAATAAATTTAAGTGTTACTTGCAGCTTCTTACTATTTTTAATATATGTATTATTTGCAACACATTACAAGTTGTTATCATAGATATCCACATAATTTAATGATTTTCAAAAGGAGCAAAAAAACAAACAAACAAACAAACAAAAAACAACAAGTAGGTTAATAATCGGCAGCACGGTTTATTTTAAATGTAATTTTAATCAGAGAACAACAAACACTGTTGCGTATGAAGATGCCAGGAGACAGGGGACCTGGTTGTGGAGACACTGATGTGTTTGTCATGCTTTCATTTAAAGGTGAAATTACAAAGGTTTTGAAATCCATTGTCTACTCTTAATTAGTGCTAGTACCAGTTAGCATGCTTGAGCTCATCTTTTCATTTCTAATATGTTTCTAAGTTTCTAAGCTTTGCACAATGCTAGCTCTCCTCTGTGTAGGCCTGCAGGGATTCAAGTCCCAGGGTGATTGCTCTCTGTTAAAGATTTGTTGTCAGTCACCTGTCCCAAAGTTTCATTAAGAGCTTTTGTTAAGTGGATCAGTAACTCAATAACTGGGACTCCTCCTGCAAAGAAAGGAGGTGAGGGCTACTTTAAAGTGTTGTAACCCCCCCCCCCCCCCCTCCCACTGTTCCACTGCATGTTAATTAAGGATACTAGCTTTTAAATAAATGTAGCATGAGCAGAGTGAAAAAGCAATTTTACTATAAACTTGAACATGATTGTGGGGCAATGCAACTTTGAAGTCACTTTTGCTGGATATCACAGCTCTATTTTTAGCATAGACTATGTTATGAAATCAGATACATGTGCCTGAAACAACAATCCCTGTATCAAAACGGTTATTAAAATGAATACCATCTGAAAACGTAGGTGTCCACTATACCGTAATTAATTTGATTACATCAACAAGCCAAATGTTTTACATATTAGCTACCATTAGATGTCAGTATTGCATTAGAGATGAGAGCTTGTCCCATAGATCCACAGTTTAATTAATACTACTTCATTGAGATTAACGCGGTTAACTTGTTAAACGTACACTATGTTCTGTATTATTCCGTTAGCCAATATAACCTACGTATGTGTCGAAGATGAAATATATACCTTGAATTATATGTAATTATATACAAAAATAAACATTTACAAGCACCATTACAAGCATTAAATGTGAAAATGATTTCATAATATGCAAAAATAAGCATTTAATTTTAGCATGTATAATCAAAACGAGCAAGATTCACCATTCTGTCATACCTCATACTTTTTATTTATAACGTTTTTACACATTAAATACACTGATAACAAAATTAGAAATGCCATGACTACGTGCAAACATAATGACTTTGGATTATGATGAGCATGTGTATTATAGGCTAAAATAAATGTGTCATGGTTATGGGAGTTTATAGCCTACATTAATAAATGACATGCTCTTTCTTTGGTTCATGTTCAGGTTAAAGTATACTATGGAGTATAATATAGAGCTAAATTAAGAATAATTATATTTACCATAAACGTAAAGAAAATTAATATTCATATTGAAATAAAAAAATAAATACATTCATAAATCATTCGTTTTGGAAGCAATACATTCACACGCTCAGTAACTTACAAATGGATCGTCTGCAGAACCGTTTAGGAACTTTCACTATTAATACATTTACTGTATTCTGAAGCAAACCACAGAAGCTACCATTTTGCGAACTCTAGATATGAATCTAAAACCAAGCAAATGTGTTATTATTATTATTATTATTATTATTATTATTATTATTATTATTATTATTATCAACCTTTAACATATAATGACACTAGAAGCACATGATAATTGTTGGGTGTAGTGTTTATTTTTCCATCGTGGAGATTCAGACCTGACAGTCTGTTCATGATGACCCTTTGACATTTTAAATGCTAAATGTGTCGAAAATCTGAGAATAAATGTTAATATAAACTATTATTTTAAAATAAGCAAACAGAAAAATTAAGTTAAGGTAAGCTATAGATTTCGTCAAAAGATGCAGTAACCATGACTGTTTGCTAAAAGTACACAAATTAGGTCTATAGGGCTTCTAAAACCACTGAACTCGCTTTGGGCATAAACGTTCACGCAGCTAATGAAATGTGTCTGGTGAAATAATTGATTGCGACGAAAACATTTTCTTTTATTCAGAATTGTTTTCCAAAATGGGGGTGGAGGATTCGTCATTCTATTTATAATTGGCTAAGAAAATTTTGCAACTGCTGTAAAGGTCAATGAAGGAGTTGGCTGGAAAATAATCTGAAGATTTTCAGACATGCGCAGTGGGAGGATGCCATATTGGAACGAGTCTCGCTGAGAAGAGACACCGCTCGCTTGCCTTCTTCGACAGATCAAGGGGGGTTGCAATTTAAGACGCTGAAAAAAACTTCATACAGGTAAGGCAGGTGACCAGTGACTATTTCTTTTGGTAGCCGGAGCCCAGATGTAATCAGACTTGTCGTTTTCTCATTGATTCTACCATTAGGAAAGCTTTTTCCTGGTTAAAATGTTAAGCAGATCTGAAGCTGTTTTTCTTCTAAAAGCAGAAATAACAAGAGGCAAGTTGTGCAAAGTGTTTTCCTATGTGTATTTATCGCTTTCGCGTTTATACATGAAATCTTTGGACGATGCCTTTAACTTTAATTGTGTTCGATTTAGAAAATTGGTTAAATCATCTTTTTAAATAATTTTAACGCTTATATGCACATTTTGATGAAATCTTTTTTTTTTTCTTTTCAATTAAACGCAGATTCTATCATTTTGAAAGTGATAGCCTGTTATTTATGTCCCTTTCGCTGGCAAGCTCGCGTGACCTCATTTCGTGTTTAGTCCTAGTCTATATTTGCACTGGTGTTTATTTTAAAGCTTCGGTCAAATCTTATTTTAAGGATCTTATTCAATAAAAAAGAAATGCTTTTTTTTTTTTTGTATTCGTAACTGCACAGAGAATATTGGCTACCTTGTATTTTTCAACATGGCGGGTTAAGATGTTTTTAAACTGAAAATATATTCTTTGAATAGGGAAAAAATAAAATCGTGAGACTTACCTGTTCGATTAAGACTTCTTTTGTTATAACCGGAGCAGCTCTATTGAATTAAATGCAAAATGAAAGTGTTGCAATCTTGTCCGAGTTTTTTCCACTGTAAGACTTTTAAGTCTGTTAAGTACTTTGGCAGAGTACCAAAACACATGTGTCTGATAGATTTTATTGTCATTTACAATAAATGGGCGTTGAATATGTTGAGATATACAAGAGGCAAGTGCAAGCAGTGTATTTGTAACAAAGCACATAAAGTAAATACACGATGATGATGAACAACTTTATAGCTGAGGGGGGGGGGGGGCGGTTGATGGCTATGTTTAATTTGCATCCTCTTCTCATTGCAAACGGCCAGTTATCTGTTGATTTTGTAGTTTCCATTACATTCTATATATATATATGCATATAACATGTTTATGATGCATTATTATAATATTTCAGATATAACTCTACTACGTTTGGTATACGTTGGCTTACAGAATCGGTTGACATAATCGTCTTGATGAGAAATTGGATGAATTTCAATTCAGCATGTAATATTTGTGGGCGGCAAAGGGCTTATGGTCTGTAGCCTGCACTCAGAAGCGCAACCTGCACACTGGGTGACAGTTCAGTGATAAAACTAGACATATTCTCGGTGTCCGTTTGCAGATGATGTCCTGACTTTTAAATAGAAGGTGATAACAAATATTACTTTAGCGATACTTCTCGGACATTTTAGAAATAGTACAGCTCTAGATCGCTGCACAAACAAAGGTAAGTTAAGGCGAGGAGAAAGGGAAACGCAGCGAAAGGGAAACGAATAATCATGATGTACAGTTTAGCATTGTAACAGCTTGTCGGTTTCACGTCAAATTAAAGCATTGTAGTTAAAACAGTACATTTGGATCTGCAAATGCCCGAGTGTGTTTTACGCAGTAAACAATGAGAATATTTAACGGCTGTAAGATATTTCAATCAAATGATAACGCGTTTAAAAATAGCGCACAGATTATTATTGATATCAGTATTATTATTATTATTATTATATCTCATGAATGCATTATGATGTATTTGCTTTTGAATGTGAGATACGTGCTAAGCAATAAGCAATTCCGATTACAGTATTCACAAAATAAGGAAGTGAAGAGCTGTAAAACTGACGGGGGGGGGGGGGGGGGGGGGGGTTGGGCTGAAGCTCTATATTAATAGAGGGTGATGGTATATGGAGTTTCGTTCCATAGCAGTCAGAAGGATGTTGGTGAGTATAATTCGTTTTTTTCTTAGTGTACATGACAGTACATTTCAGTATCATGGGGAATACGACTGCTTTATTTTACAACATTCCTGGGAAAATGTTTGTGGTTTTATGGACAAGATGCGTTATTTTAAAGTTTTTTGTTTTTTTTTTCTTTTAAGAATCAACACTAAGAGCATTTTATTTATTTATTTTTTTGATGGTTGGGTCTAATTTGTATCGTGAACAGGACTTCCCTCAAGCATATTGTCATCTGTTTATAGTTTGTATAATATTTAATGAATATTAAATAGTCTATATCGATTTACAGTTTACTTTACAGTTTCAAATAACTACATTAAAACACTGATTGTTTTATTGTAAAAATACAGCCTTATGAACGTGAACCTATCCCAAATTCACGTCAGTTTGTTTAATGAGCTATTGAGAAACAGCTGGAAGCCTTTGAGACTGGGTATATTTCTGGCTGAAGGAAGCTCATAGCTGAGGTAAAAAAAATAAAAATAAAAAAAATCGATGGAAGGCTGTAGGCCTAATCTGATTTATTCATGTTGTATCTTCGGCTGTCATTTGCACATTCATGAGTTTTGTTTACAGCGGGGATTGTAACCTTGACCCGAGTTTTTAAAACCTCATTAAAAAGTGACCGGTGAGAAATGAACTTAAGTTAAGGGATTCTCTACAGCTGGAGAAGTGCACTCCACTCAGAAGTAGAAGCAAATGACGACATGCAATTTATATATTTGATGTATTTAACAGAGGTGACAGGTGACGTGTTTAGTAGTATTCTGTATCTTCTCATATATATAGATAGATAGATAGATAGATAGATAGATAGATATCGGAAAGATAATTGGTATAACCAAAAGAACCAATTCAGCATATTTAAATCTTCCAAAATAGCCTTTAATGTGGTTGTCTTGACTTTTTTTTTTCAAATATTGTTCGTACACTTCACACCCTGGATTTAGAAACAGGATTATCAAATGATCATAAAAACGTTAAATTAGGTTGTGATTAAACACATTTTAAGTGACACATAAACTACTATTTTGTATTAGTTTTTCATTTTCTTTTCTATTAGTATAACTTCCTGAACCAAATAATAATTATAAAACAGGTCGACCCAGGTTCTCTGTACATTTCTCTTATGATTTACCTGAACCTTAAACAGGGTTGGATTCTCAGTTTGCGTTGGATAGTGGAATTATGAACAGCCGCAATGCATTACAAGGGTCGTTCAAGTAATGTCGTCACCAATCGTACGCATAGACATTGGCTGGAATGCGTGTCATCGTGAGTCACGGACAAGTCTGGATCATTAGGTCCCTAGATTGAGACAGGCATTCATGTATTACGGTAAGTTTTACATTAATGAATTCAGGTACATTGAATACGGGGCGTTTCTATATATATATAATTTATAACAATAAAACGTATTTAATAAATTACAATGTTTTGAATTTTAGAACTAGGAAGAAATCAATATAAATTAGGCGGGAAATACTCATATTAGCAATTTAAAGTACAAATATACAGTTTATATTGAATGACAAACAACAAAACAAACACATACAGCGTAGTTATTTATTTATTTTTTGTGAATAATCAGTCTGTTTTCTTCAGTTTTGCAAATGCACCTCTTCCAAAAAACAGTTTTATGCAAAGTGCGGTTCCACAGGCTCAATGAACCAGCGAGTTTAAAAGTTGTATTTATGACTGTAGGTTAATTTCGAAACTGTAAACAAAAATAATAAAAACCAAGCATGTTGGCAGTATCCACACTGGACGGGTTCATCATGTGCAGTATATTGCTGGCTGAGTGAGTCCAGCAATATTCTTTTTAGTTTTTCAACCGAAAGTATTTACTCATATTTTGCTTTCTCATCATATTATATTAATTCCCGGTGTATAGACGGGACATAGTCAGAAAATGGAATTGAGACTATTTTCAGAGAGACAATCGAGCTGCATACTGGGAAGAAATCGTAATAAAAAAACAAAAATCAAACAAATTAGAAGCGGTACGGAAAGAACTTGCACGCGACGGCAACCAAGGTGATTCCCTCTACCACTGCAAATTGGAGCCACTGGGAAATGTCTCCTCCACATTGTCTGCACAATACGTTATTGGTTCCACTTCAGGTTTAATTAAATTGAGTTTTTTATTTTGCTTGGAAAGTCGGCGTTAGTAATAAGTAATGCATATCCCTTAGATCACGTTGGCATCGTGAAATGTAATGACGGTCAATAATGAGAGGAGTTCAAGTTGTAGCAACTTAAAAAGAAAACGTCTTTATCTCATCGTAGTTTAACTTGTAGGCCGATGATTATACTGTACTACAAAGAAACGCAGATAAAAAGTTATATGTTATGGATTGCTATTTTCACATATATCAGGAAATTAACTACAATCACCCTTAGCTGTTTTTGACAGGTTAGCTAGTGGCTTGACACGTTTTATTAAAATGCATATGCAGAGATGTGCTTGGAGTTTTGATGACTATTGAGGTTTAAATGGTTACAAATGGTTTAATTCACATTTTTTATTTTTATTTTTTGTCTTTTGAAGTACTATAACACTTGTATTTATTTATTTGAATTTTTTACTTATACAATAATATGACTGAACATTGAATTAAAAACAAATCTTTGAATGCATTAAGTGTGTGTTTTATTCTACATGTTGGCTACAGCCATAAATAATAATACAAAATAGTAAGATGCATCATTCCCACGGGGCATGTGTGTATTTATGCAATGTACTAGGGATGGGGATTTTAAACGTATAAACTCTAAAGAAGTGGTTAAACACTGAATAATTATTATTTATTTATTATTATTATTATTATTATTTATTTTCTTAGCAGACGCCCTTATCCAGGGCGACTTACAATTGTTACAAGATATCACATTATTTATTTTTTTTTTACATACAATTACCCATTTATACAGTTGGGTTTTTACTGGAGCAATCTAGGTAAACCTTGCTCAAAAGGGTACAACAGCAGTGTCCCAGACCGGGGATTGAACCCTCAACCCTCCGGTCAAGAGTCCAGAGCCCTAACCACTACTCCACACTGCTCCCCCTAGAATAATATGCTAGATGTATAACAGGTCACATGACAAATTTCACCAAACGCATATTTTTAATGTATTCATTTTAGTAATGTGTCATCATATAGAGTAGTCCATCACGTATCCGACTGCTGTGATGCCACAGTAAGTGCAGATATTATAAAAAGGAAGGGGTTTGACAATTGCCTCCAAGTAGTTTTTCTAATTGGTACAACAGAAAGATTGACACTGGGGCGGGTTTTATTCTCAGTCGATCTGGAGCTTCATTGGTGCACTCTGTTCGTGCTGTAGTGGGTGTGGCATGGTATCAAGGCCACAGGTTAATAAAGTTAATGACAAGCGTTTTTTTCTGAAGTTTCTTATATATTTTAAATTTTAAAAATGGCATCTTTAAACAAATGAATGAGGTAAAGCCACATTTGGAATTATTTTGAGGAACTGGACGAGAAAACCGTGGTATGTAAATAATTATGCCAAAACAAATTTGCCGTACCACAAAAACAGGAGTTCAATGCTTCACCATTTGAAATGAAAACATTCAGAAATTACTGTGGATGCAAACATCCATAATAAACATTTATTTAGCCCTTGCATCCCTGTGAATACGTATGACAGGATTCAGTATTTTCAATATTAATTCAGAGAACGCATAAGTGTTAATAACATGTATAGGCTTTAATTTACCAGTATACTTTTACGCAAATCATTTGTTTAAAAAACAACAAAAATATCCTTGATATCTATGTAATTTGTCAACAGAAGGGGATATTTAAAAGGATTTCCCATTTGTGGCACCGATCCCTGAACAGAGTTACTATAACAATGTACTGGAATCTGTGCATTCTGATTCTGTAACATATGTAAGATGTGTTTTTTTTATTATTATTATTGTTGTTTTTGTTTTGTTCTTTGAATATAATCTCCCAAAAAAAAGGTTTAGTTTGGTTTAGTTTATTCACTTTGTGCCCACAGGACCAGCAGAGGTACTTCTCAACAGTACAGTACAAATACAAAGAGAGACATTTACTATGATAAACATAATAATGCAAATGCTTTTAAAAAGACCAGATAGATACCCATTGGGTTTATTTTTTTTTTAGATTCTATTGATTTTTTAGTATTACAGCCGCTATAAGATCATTACCTTTATTAAAAATAAAACAAATTGAATCGAGTGACAACCCTAATTTCAGGTGTGTACCTGTTTTTTTTTTTTTTTTTTTTTTTTTTACTTTGTAGTTGAGTCTGCAGTGTTAAAACGTTATTTGCTTATTTAGGGTTTCTTTGCTTAGAAAATACTAACCAGGGCTGGCAGTATACATCAGAATGTAATATGAAGAGTGAGTGTGTATGTAGATATGGTTTAAATGCTGACACCTGCTTAGCATTTAAACATTAATAAAAATTTACTAAAAGCACATCCCTACAATGTACTTGATTATAAACTTAGAAAAAAAAAATCATGGGACTAGATGCCAGACTGCACAATAAGGTTTACATTGGTTTTAGACAGACAAGACTTACAAATCATGCTGGATTCCTTAAATCGTCAGCTTTCGGATTGTAGAGGGTATCACACCATTATTTTCATTAAGGATTGGGTTGGGACCCCAAAATTATACCGATACAGACCCCCCCCCCAATAAAGCTGCATTAGAGAAGCCGCAAAATTCCCTTTGGGCGGTGCCGTGAATTTTTGTTTTAATACCAAGCAATTGGGCGGCATTGTAAATTTCTGTTTTAATGTTAACATTTATGCTGCCTTAGTTAAGGGGATGCACATAATTTAGATTTAATTAAACCCACTAGTTAGGCTTAAATGTACAATTTGATTTATTAATAAAAACAAAGATATAGATCATAAAATGATGCTAGCAAAAACAAACAAAAAAAATCATCTATGTAAAGAACTTTACTTTCACAATCTCTCTGGTATAATTTTCTTTTAGACTGACCATTTTGTTTTTACTTTCTTATTTAAATATGTGGGAAAAAAAATATTAATGTTGATTGTTATTATTTTTTCTATTTTCTTGAACACCTTTAACAAAATGTTTCTAGAGATTAAATAAGCAAATAAGCCCTAAAGACACTTACTGCAATCCATTCCCTTTTATTAGTGGTAGTGGATGATATGAAGCTGACTGTTCAGGCTTAGTTTGAATATGAGGTGCTGGCTTGGCAATACAGGAGACTTTCCACAGAGCAGAACATGCCCACACTGCTTACCAGTCATGCCCTACAGTATGTCTGCCCTGGAGGAACCATCTTCTTAGGGATGAGGAAGCACAGCTACAGTGCTGTACAGTCTCCTTGCCCATACAATTGTTGACCTTAGTTTGCTGAATTATGTGGTTGTTTTGTGATGCTGACTACTAGCCCAAGTAAGGTGGTTGGTAAAGTGACCCATGTGGGTGTGAAGCTGATTCTGTCCTCTGAAAACTGTGATACAGATTTTCCATTTACTAGCTCACTGTTGCCATGTGACAAACAAGAACAGAATGAAGTTTGCTGTCTCAAAATGACCTTTGAACTTGGAAGTGAAAGCTATTGGTTCAATATTCTGCACTTTTGTTTGGATTTCATTCCACTTCTGTTTCGGAACAGCACAATTCAGTAACTGTTTTCATAATTTTGTTTTAGATAACCAAGGGGAAAGAAAGTCATGAACTGAAAGAAAATGGGAGAGGTCTCGTCAGAAGTTTTACCCATGATTGCAGAGAACATGCAGGAACGTGCAATGCCATCAGTAGAGTGGTCTTGCATTCCAGCAAATGGAGGTGGAGAACAGATTGACTCAGGTGGGAGCCCTCGTTCTGTATTCTGTACTTACATCTACTCTGTGATGCCCTGATATGGCAAGTTCCCTTCTTTGCACATATCCGTGTGGGTTGTGCTTGATCACAGTTTTTTGTTATTTGGTACTTTTTTAACCACCAGTTTAATCCCATGCTGTGTTATACTAGAGATCAGTAAGGTCAGGTACATCTTTCTTACAGATTAGATCTTTGTAAACTGAGAAAGCTGTATTTTTCTAACATAAGAAATGTATGTATAACTACAGTAAAAGCTAAACTTCTACTCTTGTACTAAAATTGTACTGTCCACTGTGTTGTCAATATTAGATAATTATTACATTGTTATTCACAGGTTAGTTCATTAGTTCACAGGTTCTAGTTATAGTCAGAAAAGTGATCAATACTGTAGCCAGAGGCCCTGCTAGAAAAGTGCAGCTGTTCACATCATGACATGTTTAGGATTGATGTTTTTTTTGTTTTTTTTTGCATAATATTTTCTTACTGAAAACCTTTTATTTACATAATGCATTATGTCACACTGTCATTATAAGTTAATTTATGGAAGTTTTGACAAAACTAGTGTTATTTACAAACACGTTAATACTGTATCTGCTGCTTTTTACAAACATGTGTAACAGGCAGTGTTTTGTGGTACACTGCCTGTATGGATTCTGTCCCCTATCGGTGAGATGAGTAGGTTAAAAGCTCTAGAACCGTAAATGCAGATGAGCCTGGCTCTTTTGCATTGTGTTTATGACACTCGCTTGCGGTGTGTGGGGTCGCCGGTTCGCGGCCACCTTCTGCCCTGTTACATTGGTGCCATGATTGTGATCTAGTAGATTGGCTGCGGCCATGTTAAAGGAGGGAAGAGTGTAACAGGCAGTGTTGTGTGATACACTGCCGTTACGGGTTCAGACTTCACAGACCCGATTTGCAGTGTTTTTGGACTTCCTAATGTGAGGCAAGGTAGTCCAAGATTAGCATTCTGTTAAACCAATCATAAATGCAGTAATCGGGGATATCAGTCCCCATTCACAAATATCCAAAGCTTTTTGATTAAGTAGTAAATATTTTGTATGCATGAAACTGTTCTTGAGTGTGGTTAAGGAGACCCTCATCAGTTAATTTACTATATCACAAAAGACATAAAATAGCTTTGTGAACAAACAGGACACCACGTTCCAGTCAGTGAGGTTTCAAATATTTTTTTCCTTTTTTCCCAAGTAACTAGCTCAGACTATTTTAAAAAAGTAACCTGTGCTGATATTGGCTGTGATCTTTTGAGAATGAGCTGAGCCTCCTTATATGCAGAAGTGCAATGCAGTGTAGCTTAGTGGTTGGAGCTAAAAGAATAGAATTCACAGGCGAAAATCCCATGATAGCCGATGACTTGCTGTGTAAACCTTGGCTCAAAGCAATTTGCTTATTTATGATACAGGCCCAATCAGCTATAAAATTGTGCTTTCGTTTTGTCCCACTCAAGTTGCATGAATCATTTTACAAATTGCTAAATGTGATGTGAAGCTCATGTAAAAGCCCTGATCATTCTCTGAGGAAAACCTGATATCAAAAGCCAATGATGCACGCAGATTTACAGTTTCAGTTCTTCTTTCCCAGTTTGTGCTTTCAGCCTCAGTAACAGTGACCCATTAGGTGATTATTCACACTGGGATGGACTCCAAGAGAGGTTTCTTATAAAAAGAAATCCCTGGAAATGCAGAAAAATAATCTTTGTTTTCTGAACGTGTTATTTTAATAGACACTCTATTCACAGCAGTCACAGCAAGGATGATAACTGGACCATATTTCTCTAAATATATACAGTACAAGCAGAAAATGATTTTTGTCTAATTAGAAGCACATGCGCTTTTCAGTTAATTTAAACAAACAGCATGCTACTATATTAACTTTAACTTATGTTAACATGGTGTTTGTTTTCTTCAAAACATAAAAATACTTGGTGACTCGTTTACATGTCTACATACTAGACAACAAAGACTGCCTTTAATGTCTTGATTATGGTGAGATATGTTATTTCCAAGTACAGCCTCGTCACTGGAGATGAACACAAATTTTTTTTTTTTTTTTACTGTTGTTTAAATTAAGAGCAATATCCACTATATGGTAATAATAGGGGAAGTTTAAGGAGTTCTGATTTTAATTGAGGTTTATTATTCCTTTTCACTGCAGAATAAATATATGAGAGGGTTTTCTGCAACAATTAAAGCAGGGGTTCCCAAACTTTTTTACCCGAGGCCCACCTGTTCAGCTGCATGAGGCACTGCGGCCCACTAGCACTCCTTGGGAAAATGTCAAATTAAAAACATGTTATATGTTTAAACCTGTAACACTATAAATAAACCTTATCTAAACTGTCCATTATTCATTTTAATAAATATTGTGAAAGATGGAAATCACATAGAATAAGCACGGAGTGAAAATAATTTTTTTTTAAACACTTTAATTTTAGTAAATAAAATAAATTGCCAAAACTAAACAGACGTTTTTATCAAACCTTTGAATTAGGTACCTTTATATAATTGAACATTTTAGAAATTTAGTTATTTTTCTTGGTCATCAAACAAGAAAGAAGTGCATGTCTTATTATTCCCATTCATAAACACCTGAACAGGAATCACTTTTGAGTAAAACCAGTACAACGTGCACAAAAACATAACTCTTGAATCCTAATTTCTGAACACTGTGTAACTAAAACGTCCAGCCATTACCTCTCACACTGAACTGTCATGCACAAAAAAAGAATGTGCACAATACAGAGGGAAACGAGAGCCTTGCAGAAGTTACTTTTTTCACCACTATTCTGTACAACCAAATACAACTTGCAAAATCACATTCAGTTGGCTTGCAACATCCCCCCCCCCCCCCCCCCAATAAAAAAATAATAATCGTAGCGCAATCTGTTAGCTCTGATTTGTTCATTTCTGCTTTGATTGACACTTTATATGTTCTTCTCTTAGTTTTACCATATTACTTCAAATACAGCATGACATACCATTCCACTACAGGAAAAGTATGGGAAAAAATGTGAATGTATACCAATATTCAACCTTTCTTTAAAAAATAGAATGTGCTAAGCTGTTGAAGCTTGCCCTTTTTATCTGTAATTATTATTGTGATATCTATCTTTAATATTTCACAGATGGAGATTCGGTAGAAGAGGATATTGATTTTAATTGGGATGAATATTTAGAAGAAACCAGTGGCAGTGCTGCTCCCCACACATCATTTAAACATGTGAGTGCAGTTCCTAATTTGACATCTGATACTGACAAGGACCAGTGACCTGAGACAATTAATAAATGTCAATGGCAAGTAAACTAGGTGTGTTAGATTTGCTTAATTTCTTAAATTTTAATAATGTTCCATTTACATGCTTAATATGAACTATTTAGAATGTTTGTAACCAATCACGAGAAGCTCTCCAATAGTTATGTTATATACAGGCTTGCTACTAATCGAATTTTTTTTTTTTTCGATCTTTATATACCTTGTAAAGATAAAGATCCTACACAAATTTAAAAATGTTCTCAAATAAACCGTAGAAAACGCAGCATACACAGACTTTTATAGCATAGATTTATAAGTAAAAATATGCACAGAACAAAACATTAGATAGTTAAACAGAACTAACTTGCACTTGCTTCAGCACAGCTGGAATCAGAGTCACTTGAGCCAAGGCAGACAGGCCCGCTTAGTCCTACCGCGGAGACTTCAGCTGTCAGTCGGTATTGTGCACAATATTCATTAAGTGTTTTCCTCTTGCGCACCATTTTCAAATCAAACTGGTAACTGTCATCGTATACCTATAACAAAAACTTACCTACACCTTAACCCACTAATTTCAAAGTAGGCGCTTTGAATAACAGGTGCTGTAGCTGGCAAATGAAAGTGCACAGTCGGTGCAGGTCTTTATGATTGACAGTCTTAAACAAATGAGAGCATTCTAGCGCTGCTTCAGTCAGCGATGTCAGAACAGGGTGAAAGCAACAGTGAAACTACAGTACTAACAGACCACTGAGATGACTGACAGCGACCCCTAGCTATTCAGAGCGGAACAGAGACAGGACAGACAGCAAGTATAAAAACTACACAAACTAGAGATGATTTCTAAATGAATATTTTTTGTAAGAAAATAAAAAAACATAGCGAGTGGTTTTACCGATGTTTATCCTATATAAATTTATTTCAGTCTAACTCATATTTTTGGGGAATTTGACGTTTAACGAGCTTTACCGATTAATATCGAAAAGTAGCAAGTAGGGATGTGCACGACAAATATTTTGACTATCGATAATTCCACAGCTGTTGAGGTCGACTAATCGAATAGTCGCCCCCCCCCCCCGCCTCCCATTCAAAATGAGACGTACATTAAATGCGAAATAATGCAAAGTGACAATTATTACAATTGCAATAAATTCTGAACTTTATTTTAAAATACTTAGCTAACTTTGTTAAATAAACATTAGGCTATGTAAAAAATACCTTCCTATTAGGAAACATACAGAAATGCCATAACAGCAGCAATAACATAAGCATACCGTCAACTCTCGTGTGAGACTCTCGTATTTTGCAAGCAAGTGTTATTTTTTTTACCGATATTGTCACAAGCTTTTCCGTTAATTACAATTTCAAATGAACTATAAAGGTTGTGACAATTAAAAAAAAAAAAGTATAATTTTTATTCAATTATTAATTTAATTTTCATTCAATAATAGTTTAGCAATGTGAGCTGCGAGGCAAACGCCTTAACATTAGCATCCTTGTGGCAATAATGTTTTCCGGTCATAACAGCGAAATACAAAATGCATTAGACTATCTAGCTAGCTAATTTATACAATCCACTTAACTAAACGATTTACTTTTCCTACGTTTTCAAACCACACACAGCATGCAGACTACCGGTCTACGTTAAATCAAATCGGAAACATACCTGTGCGTTCGAGTTCCAGTGAATAAAAAATAAATAGCCTGTATAGGCAACAGCTTGCTATGTATGTAGCTAGCTTAATAATATTAATAAATAAATGAATGAACAAAAAGGCCTGAGTGGCATTAACGCACTAGCCTTCCATGGAAGCAAAAAAAATCCTAACTAAAACTTTAGGAATAGTTAGGCTAGCAATGTCCATTATTATCATCATGTTCACTTATTCTTGTTTAAAAAAATCAGCATGTCCATCAGGTCCGGCAATACTGCAGCAGACGGTGCTCAGGCAGAGTTGTTTGTTTTTGTTTCAACTTCAGAGCCTCAGTAGCTATTGCACTGTGATGAAAATGCGACACAAGACGGCTGGCCGCACCGACTACATTATGTATGGCACCAAGTTTAAATCCATCGTTGATGGCGAGCTGCAGAGTGTGTGCAAAGCACAAATTCGAGTCCCATTCAACAAACTCCGAAGGTGATGTTGCTGGCATTGTCGTGAACACAGGCAGTGATTTCCCCCCTAGTTAAACCCGAATGGTCTACAGCGGTGTTTAACACATTTGCGAGATTCTCTGCTGTATGCCTCTCTGGCGTGGCGCGAGTCTGTAGAACTACGTTTTTCATTTCCCAATCCTCAATGAAATGACAGGTTATTATGACGTACGACTCGGTATTCGGTGCAGTCCACGCATCTGTAGTAATCACCACCTCCTCAGCCTTTGACAAGTTTCTGCGGACAGACGCTGCGGAATCGGCATCCATTTTTTTCGAGTCGAGTGGTAATTGTTTTAGTGCAGGATTTTTCGTGCATGGATTGTGTATTCAGGTTCCACAAATTTCATCAACTCCCTCACCTTCAACAAAACGTATGGGAAGCATGTCCTTTACCACCATATTAGCAATAAGGGCTGATGTTTTTCAGCACGTACGACGTTGTCACACTGACGAGGCCTCACCGCAAAGGATGCAATGGCGGTTTGTTGCGGTCCTCTTTTCTTTTCTGTCGTTGCTAGCGTCACAGAACGGTGTTTGTCTTTTAGGTGGGTTAACATACCAGTTGTAGATTTGTGGTAGTTTAATTGCACTGCACATATTTTACACTTAACAGTGTTTTCATTTACTTTGTCAGAGTATTTCCATGCCGAACTTTTCTGTGAGTAAGCCATCGTTAGCCGAGGTACGTTCTAGTTTAGCCAATCACAGACAAGAAATAACAAATCCCACCCTCCAGTCAATCTTCATTACCGCTACATAGAGAGCCAATCAGCAGTACAGCCTTTAAAATAAAATCAATATATGCATTTTTTTTTTTTTTTTTTTAGCTTTCGAATGTTGGATTCACTTGTCGATAGGTGCCATCGTTATCGAATAGTCGAATGTTCGACTATTCGGTCTCACCCCTAGTAGCAAGCCTAGATATATATTTAAAAAAACTACTACAACTTTTCAGCTGACAGACTTGCCTTTGCTAGAGGAGCCAGCATGGCCGCTGTCAGCATTGCCACTACAAGCATGGCCAGGGTATACCCCACCCGTGTGTGTATGTATTATTTTGTATTTGTGTTGTATTATTATTGAAACCATATTGTTGTAAAAATACAACGTTTTTCTTTGTTATTGTTTGGTAAAAGCCCCTTCCCGGTAAACTCATGTAGAACGTGACCATCTCAGAATTGAATAATTTAGTGTTAATTCGGAGACGGTCACAGGGATAAAAACCTGCAGCTTTTGTTGTTCAGGGTGGAGAGTGTGTTCAGGGAGAAGGAACAGGAGAGAGAAACGGAGGCAGTGTTTTGAGAGATATATGCCTGAAATACAGAAAGTAACTGCTACCTACCGGATCGCTGTACTAGCACAGTATTTGTTTTATGTTGTGTTTCTAGCGTTTGTTTATTTTGGCCCTCGTGCTGTTTTGTTTGTTTTGTTATTGAAAGTGTGTATTTAATGAATAACCCTGAGCACAGCAGCGTCTTGGCCCACAAGTGCTGCCTTTGCTGTTGTTTCATTTTTGCCAGATAGAAGTTAAAGAAAGGCACTATGTTAAAATAAGTGGCCTTAAATCTTTATGAATGATTTGCGTTATAGTGTTGAAATGTGACATGCACAGTGGAAGCTTCATTACTTTGAATCTGATCCCTTATAAAAGTATAACACTTTATTTTTACACAGTGATATTGCAGTTTACAACGCTTTTGCCATGCTTATATCTCACCATGTGTTTACCGTGCTCTGCCATGTTTTTATTACAGTAATTAACCATACTTATCTGTGATTTACTATGCTTGCCTGTGCTTTGCTATGATTTGCTTTTAATACACTTTTCTATGCTTTAATAAGGAATATAACACCTTTTGGTCTATTGGAAAAAAAAGTGTTTTCTGATAATTTCATTTGATGACTGGGGTAAAACAATTTAGACTAAAAAGCATGGTTCTGTATGAGTTTATTCATTTTATTCTGTTTCCTTTCAGGTTGAAATCAGCCTCCAGAGCAGTTTCCAGCCTGGGATGAAGCTGGAGGTGGCTAATAAAAGCAACCCTGACACTTACTGGGTAGCGACTATCATAACCACTTGTAGACAGCTGCTGCTCCTGCGCTTCAGCGGCTATGGGGAGGATCGCAAAGCAGACTTCTGGTGCGATGTCATGACGGCAGATCTGCACCCGGTGGGCTGGTGCGCACAGAATAACAAGGTCCTGATGCCACCTGAAGGTAAGGCACTAGCTACAGACCTAGAAGTGAAAACTAACTAACAAACCAAGTTAGCAAGGATAGACTAATCTGCTGCTTTCATCGCATGCTGGGGCAGACTGATTTCTGGGTACACAGGTCTATAGTTGGCTGTCCGGGGCTTGCTGTTCAACTTTGAGAAGGGTATTTTTTTTTATTAGTCAAAATAATTGGCCAAGGGGTCACAATTAAGCAACAGGGGTAAATGTTGTTAAATGTTCTAATGAGGAAATCTTGGCAGTGACTTCTTGGATATATAGTGTAAAATATTCCCAGAAAATAAATAAGAGTTTGTTAGGGTTATAATATTTCACGTTTTCCAAAAAAATATTTTTATGTCACTTATTGCAGATGCTTTACAGAGTACAGGGTATTGAGTTTTGTATAGGATTTATGGGTTTTGATAGGCTTCTACACAGGTTTACTCGACAGCAGACTGTTGCTAATTTGAACCCGGACATTCCAAACAGACCTATGAACTAAACCACAGTATTTGAAGATTTTCTTTTTATACATTTTTCTTAAGGTTTGTTTTGTGATAAAATATAAATTGTGAGAGCATCAAAAAAACAAAAAAAAACAAAGCCTATGTAAGGCCTTTTTAACAGATTATGAGCAGTAGTACAAAGTCAAGTAACTGGACTAATGGGCTGTATGTGTAAGCAGTCTTGTTCGCTGATTTTCTCAATAACTGACCCTGAAAGTAGGAAGGACACATTTCAAGACCAAAAAACTACTGAAAGCACCTAGCTTTGACTGCTTTAAAAGCACACTGCTGTCAGTTATGAAACGTGCTTATTGGGAACACAGTAATTTCTGTTCTGGATACTAAACACTCTACTGTACTCTGAACAAACCATTGTTGTGAACATGGTCTGGTCTTAAGTAGTTTGGATTAGCGAGAATCTACTGAACTTTTTTTTTTTTTTTTAGGGAGTTTCTTCAAAATTGCTATCCAGGTTTAAACAAGCTGTGCTGTAATGTTATCATTAAGTCAGGGTTTGTTGATTTACAGTATGTGTGATATGAAATTAGTTGTTCCTGTCTAAAAAAGAGACTCAAGCACTTTTACTTAACGCCTGCAAATGAAGTGATGTAAGTGGGACTAGAGTGTCAAATACACTGGCAGTTTAAGCTATCTGCAGTGCTCCGTAGGTTCTACCTATTCTGTAGATCACTGACAGTGTTTGTCATTAAGCAGGTGGTTTAAGCAGATGTTTCTTTGTGCATTATATAAATAGACAGAAATAAATCGTGAGTGGCCAAGCATTATTAAAATTAGCATTTTCAGTTTAGCTCAAATGATATTTTCAGTGTTAAGATAGTTAAGATTGTATTATTTATGACTTGGCTGCAGTAAGTCCAAACTTTATTTCTGAATAAAATTTAGCAAACTGTATTTACTCAAGTTATACAATAACAGGGCTCTACTTTTTAAACTTCTTTGAAATATTAACCCTCAGCATTCCAACTGACATGATCTTTCAATGGCAGGTACACCTGCCATTGAAAAGGTATACATATATACACACACTGTATACGTTTAAATAAACAACCATCCCAGCTTGCATTTATTACAGTGATTTCTGTTTCTTTTTATTTCTCAGAGAACTGTTACCTGAGAAAAGGTAAGCAGTAAAATCAGTCTCTTTTTTAAACTATTTATGTCATGTCTGCTTTGTTAAAAAAAAAATGCTTTTTTGCTTCATTGGATCCATTTCCCCTCACAAAACTGTTGCTTGATGAAAGAATATGCACCGAATTTCGAGTTGGGTTTTCAGCAGCTAGGCAAATTTATCAAGGTCTTTAACTTTTCATTTTGCACCTTTTTTTGGAGAACCAGAAATGATGCTGTAACAAGCAACTTGGAAGGTAATAGGGCTGTACTCCGTTCTGTTGTTTGTTACTGGTTTTGTAGCAATCAATACCATCTATATTTTACCTGCTTAATAACCAATTATGTATGTTGTTGTTTTTTGTTGCAAAAGTGAGGGTCCCCGAGTGGTTCAGCTGGTAGCAGCGCAGCTGCATGATGCGCAGGGTGAGTCGTACAGCGCAGGTTCGTATCCTGGCTGTACGAAGTAGGGCTGGGGACTACAAAGGGAGGGGAAAAGTGATTAGGCATTCCAGATCGGGAGAAAGTCAGGGGGAAAATAATAATTGGACAAAAATTCAGTGAAGTATTTTCTGTCCCACTGTGAGTTAGTAAATGGAAAATCACAGTTGCAGAGGTGCTAAAATTACTTTTGTACAGCTCAAGTGATCTCTTCTTAGACTGTCTTAAGAAAATACATTTTCAGAAACACTGTTTGAAAAAGAACATTAGTTAGTATGCCTGGTAAATAATGATTGCTGAAAAAATCAGTAGAGAATGATATAGAACACACATAATATGATATTTAGAAATGTAAGAAAAAATATTCTGAAAATGTTGAATGTATAATATGAAATGTATTAAAACATATGCTTATAATGACTGCTCAAGAGACCATTGAATCATAGTCTTTACAAACAAGTGGTATTTGTATACAGGTGACTAACATAGGGAATAATATAAACAGGGATTGTATAGAAAGGTGATCCTTCTATACAGGTGGAGGATACAAGTTTAACTGCATACATAATACTGAGTGAGCAGTTACCCGTATATTTCATAGAGTTGTGCCCCAAATCATACTGTTTGTTATGCAAGCTGGGAAGGTTAGGTTTAGCAAAATCAGCAAATACCAGCATATTACCAGACTTTTATTGACATGAAGTATTATTAAACAAATCTACTTAGCCTACTTTTATGACTGAAGATCTCAATGCAACACACCTTCATGATAGCATATGAAAAAGAGTCGGTGAATACACACGTGTCTTAGAACGTTATAAATAACAATATCAAGCCGCCCACACGAAGCACTGTCGAAACAGCATTAACACATATCAAATCATTGATCAAGTTCATCAAGTTTCATAACAAAACATTCTAAATGATTTGAAGGATGCTAACTGGAGATGTCCTGTGACAATGCTGCATCCTGCTGTTTTTCATGTTATCTTGATGATGAGCTTATATTAAGCAGGTAAACGCACAAAACCATTTCAGGCACAAACCATAGAAGCCTTTTATGATGATCCTGTTGCCTCTCATATGTCTATTCAAAATATAACACAGGTGAAAGTTTACACTTTGCATTATGTTTATCATGGCTTCTTACTTCTCTGTTGTATATTTCAGTGTAGAAATGCGGCAGTGTTGTGTTATAAAGGGGTCTTGTTTAGTGGATCCTTTTGATGTATCATTTAGCGTTGTGCTTGAGCTGCTGTACCTTTTGGATAATGTGTGAAAGAAACAGTTGTGCTCTTTAATTCACCGTTAGTTTTCTTTCTTTGTTTCTCGCCCCAGATCCTAACATCAGACCAGCAGAGTTTGTTCTTTAATGATTGATATTTTTTACATCTGTCAGATTTCTGTAACACAGTGTCCATTAAACATATCAAGAAATTATTTAAAATGCAAATCAATTTTTTTTAACAATACATGCAGTAAATACACCAAAAACCACACTAACATTTGCATTATGTTCAAGTTTCTTTTATCTTGTAAATGAGCGTATGAAGTTGTGGATAATACTGTATAAGAACAAAGTGTGAAAACCCCACCTTGGTGCCAGTATATTCTTCACAAAGATCAAATGGGTGACTCACATCTGACAAAACAAGTTAAAAACTGGAGAAAAATAGGAAAAAGAAAGTCAAAGGGTGGCAGTGTGAAATGTCAACTTGTGGTCTGCAATAAAAAAAAAAGTCCAAATACAGAATACCGTTGGCTGATATCTATTAAACAGTAATAAAGCTGCTCCTTCTTTTTCATAAATGGCTTTATGATTGTTTAGTCATATTGAATGGATGACTGTCGAACTCTGCTTGTCCTTGAGAGTAAGCTTCATACATAACATCTCTCAAGATACTGTTCAGAGCTTTTTAAATAGATAAAATCATCTCTCTAGCCCAAATGAATTCCTCTGATCTGTGCTTTTCTAATTATTTTTTCAAAAGCAGCAGTCGGTGCTAAGCAACTGCAAAGGCCAATCATACATTCAGAAGTTAAGCAATAATGTTTCTGTGCTAAATTCCACTACTGTTTATGTTTATAATGGAGCATTGACAGTATGTCTGTCAATTTAGACCATAGCACAAAAGTTAATAGCTGAAGACAGTTTGCTGAAGATGAGTAATAATTTGAAGATAAGTAATTTGAGATATGGGTGATTTACAGTTGTCAACATAAAAGTACTTTAAGCCTTTAAGCCTTAAGTGAGTATAATGTTTGACTTTAGTTTTTATATTTGTTTGTGCTTGATGATATATCAATGACAAAATAAAATGCTTTCCAGTAAATAGAAAATACATGAACATATTACACAATTTGTGTCAGCTTTTCATGGCATAACCTGATTGGTAATTATTTTTTTCTTCCCAACCAACAATATGCCAAATTAAGCAACATTTTGTAACCAAACTAAAGGTCTACTACAACAATTGTTTGCAGAGGCCAAATAGATTGACATTATACCAACTGTTTACAGTGAATTTCACTGGTACAATAAACTAATAATAACTGATTGCTACCTATATGGCTAATTGTGAAGAGCACACTTTTTGCACTACAACATAAAGACACATTCTTTAATATTCAGATGATGAATAATACATTAGAATTACACGTTTGCCTGCAGAACACTTTGCAGTCCTTTACTGGAACATCTTGTTTGTGACATTTGTAAAGCAATGTTCCATCCAGTAAATATCTGACACACCATGTAATATTTGCATGCTTATTTACTGTAGAGGGAAATGTTACGCTGCACATAAAAATACTGAAATAGCTTTTATTTTAAGCTTAAATATTAATCCACCATCTGTTAAACAAGATATAGTGATACACGTTTTTTGTTTATTATGTTATTGATTTTTAGATTTTCACACATTTTTTTTTTTAAACCTAACATTTACACCTAGTTTTGTCATGTAAGGAAATAAATTAATTTCAATCTCATTCAGATGTCAGATTTTTCTTTTCATATTGTCTTATCCAGTTGTAACTCTTACAGCCTTTCCCCTTTTCACACAGGTTCTGTAACACTTTCACATGCATGTGCTTTCAGTCTTTTAATTTGGTAAAACTGGATGGCTATCACAATGCCTTAGTCTGACAGCCGTGGAAATAAACATAGCTGCTTAATTACAGTGTGCTTCAGATTGGTTAATGTCAACTTATGCTATTACAGTGCTGGTTTTGTAAAAAGACACTGGTCATCTATAAGGGAACATATTGTACATACTGGTTTATGCATACAATTATAATGATAACTTATTTTTAGGTTTTTGTTTGTTTAAAAGGTGTGATTCTGTTTATACATGTACTGTAGTAGGACAGTCTCTCTTGTGTCTGTCTTGCATTCTATGATCATTCCACTACACTTCTTCTCCTGGTCGTGATGCAAGCAGAATTAGACCATAAGAGGCCATCTCCCACACCTGTAAACATACTATATATGACCTGATAGTTTTTGCTGTGTTTTTAAGAAAGTTGCAACTCATTATGTATATATTCCAAAATCTTAAAATTATTTATTTCTGTATTGTCTTTCGAAGGCAAGAGGGCAGCAATTTATTCTCGAATCTGTAAACACACACAAACACATGCTGTATACATATTTTTTTTTCTCATTAAAATAGGACAGTTGCGCTGATGGAGGAAGGGTATGAATTGTACTGAAATCACCAATACTGTACCAGAAGAGATTAACTGAAATGTAAAAACTAAATACAACATCATCTTAATAACCTGCTGGGTCTGACAGCTAAACAAAATCCAGCCAGCTGTATGCTGCATTTGATTGTCATTCGTTGACCTTCTGTGCTCAGCACTGGGTTATTAGTCATCAGTTCTGAGTACTGCTTCATGAAATGGAAACATACTCATTCTTGGAGATTAAAGCAGCAGTATGCCACCGTCATGTTCAATTTTATACTAAAACATAAAGAAGTTCTTTGAAAGCCACTTGAATAAAAAAAAAAAAAGTTATGGTTAGCCAACTGAGTTCTTATGTGTAGATGATTGAAAAGAATGCAGTAATTTCTCAGAATTCATGTTGTTATAATTCAGTCCACTGTAGAAAACATTTGTATAAAACCATAGTGCATCATGAACGTTTATGTTTGCAACAAAAACCCCAAATCCCATGAATTACAATGCTGAATTTGAAAGGTCTTTTTAAAGCTGCTGTCTGCGTTCTTTCGGGGATGCGTGTACAAGACCATTTAAACAATGCTATTCATTATTCTGTACTTGTTTGAGGGATAGACTCAAACTGAACTAATTTAGACATTGATATTACATACACAGGGATATAAAAAGGGAAGATTCTCATCCATGAATACTTACTGAAAATGACACAATGACACAACGTGAAAAAATCTACAATAACAGATTTACAAAACATAACAAAAGACCTTGAAAAATGGTTACGGTAAATGGTTTGCATGTTATAATGCGGACTGTTGTAATGTCTCAGCTATGGAATCGTTCAGGTGTTGTTTCTCTTAATAAATCATGCATTTACAACATAAGGCTCTCATTTTCTTGTCTTCAAAAAGGGGTTTCCTTGAAATCCTTTTGTAAGAACACATTAAGAATATTGTGAAGGGGGGAAAAATAAAACATGGTCCTGTTTGTTCTGCACCATCCGTTCTTAAATACCATTATTTAAATTGGGAACAGCTTGGTTCAATTAACACACCTGCTGCAAATGTTTAACATCGAGGGAATTAATTAGAGGAATTGTGGGCTTTGCAGATTAGCCCACACTGGATGCTGAGCCATCATTTGCAAACCTTTAAGCTTCTGATATTTTGTTGTAAGCCTTGATTGATTTTTTTTTAGGTAGACTGGCAAATATTACAGTAACTTGAACAAATGAAAACACCTAGTGTCATGACAGATTGTCTGTCATATTGAAATATTGGAACAGAATCACTCCCTTCATAGCAAATTATCAAACAATATACAGTATATATATATTTTTTTTAATCTATTAAAATTCAAAGATGAAACAGAAATACACAGCTTTGTTTTCCTGTTAAACTTCCTCTTAGTGTCCAAAGGTTTTGTCTCCATGCGTTTAGGTTGGGTATGTTGATTCTCTGGTTTGCTGGGTAATTCTGTTTAACTTGTTTTAAGCTGCTCGGTATTAATTAAAAAATAATGAAACCTGTTAAAACATGTTAATTACACCCTATTCACACTACCTTGGATTGTAGCCATGGGAAGATTAAATTAATGTGAAGAAAAACACATATTCAAGTATGCAACACTGATGCAAATTCAGTTTGAGGCATTGGCTCTTAACTCAGAATCAATGTGGAAGTTAATTGGATAGAGTACAAGTCGTGGTTCATAGGAGACTTTTGAGGTTAGAGTGAGGTTTAATAGCTTAGGTCACGCATGATCTCCTGTAATGAGAGGGAGAGGATTTATGATACAACAAACATTTGTAGATCTACTTATAAAGCATTTTCTAAACTGGAGCCTTGGAAACTATGTGCAAAATTGTAACACGTGTAGTACATTGAAGAAAATAAATAATACACATACAGCACATAAACAGTATCAAGTTGCCATTTGCAATGTCTACAGCAATTATTAATAAACATTAGCTTAGGCAGAAATAAAGGCTTCTTGTAAGCTTGTCTTACAGAAAATCAAAGAACCTCTTTAACGTAGAGTTTGGACATAGAGTAGTGCTTTTAACAATATGAGTTTTTGTTTAAACCAAAAAGCCTTGGTTCGCACTCTGTACCGTTCGGGTTACATCAGGGTTACCAGACATCCCGGGAAAACTGGGATTGTCACAGTTTTCAGCCTTCTTTTTTTGTTTGGTTGAAAACAGTAAAATTGTTAAACCGTGCCGGTTTTGCAATTGTATCCATTTTTTTTTTTTTTATAAGTACAAAACTGCATCAGTGTGCTCAGTAAGTTAATAACAGAGTAATTTATTAGGCTGTGTTAGCAACATTCAAAAATAAAATATACAATCTTATGGATTATTTGTTTAATCATTCTTATTATGTGTCTATTATGTTTAAATTGTAATCGCTGTTCTATTTTATTAATCTGTCTTGTTGTACATTTAACATGTTTTGACTAGATGACAGTAGAAAGAAAATATTGTTATGCTCTTCAATAAATACACCCAATGTTTAATTTATATTTGTTATTATATACTATTATTTTAACAGCTTCAGAGTTTCACTTGGAAAACTAGTAACCCTAAACTACATGGACAGTGCGAGAAACTGACGCTCTGATAGAAATCTGGTCACCTAAATCCAAGCCAAACTGGACTGAACTCGTAACTGAATACTGCACTATTCTCCTACAGTAAGCATTCAACAAATGTATTAATTAAATACATGCTCCCCCAGTTCCCATGCTTTCTTCCACGGCAATATATAAGAATCTAAAACATGCTATTAAAAACCGGAGCAATACATTAATAGAGGCCATCTTTCAAGATACCAAGATATTGTAAGCATCCGGTTCACAGACTAGAAACAAACCGCATGCATTTGCAAACTGCATTGTGAAAAATGGAAAAAGGACCAAAACAACAAAGCCCTGGGGTATCTGGTAGACAGTTTTAACTATCTGCCAGTACTGATTCATATGATATATGTTCTGTATTAACTAATGAGTCCATGTAGCTGCCATGTGTAAAAGCCTTGTGCCTCTACTTACGGATGCTACTGTAAAATGGCTTTGCACCTGTAAATAGGTGCATAATGCAATCAGTACCCCAAACCGTGACCAACCACCAGCTGTTTGCGAAACAGGGAAATCAAACCAGACAAAACAAGCCCCAGCAGTGGTGAGATATGAAAACAGCGGCACGTCCATAGGGAAAGCATTGCATCCCCATATAGACACTATGGAAACATTTTAGTAATCTAAATCTGGGCTTAAAACTGGCTGAATTTATGAGAAGGGAACTCCATTCAATGAAACAAAGTGTTTTGATCACAGTGCAAACATCCACACAGGTTTTAGAAACAAAAGAAAAATTTTGCACCTGCAGTGTGAGAGCCCATCTTCACAACATGCCAGGGACCCAACGCAAGCACGCACCTCATGTATCTTGATTGCAAACGTATGGGTTTACCTGATTTAGTAATTTCAGTAGGTTGTTGTGGGTATTCAGAAGTAAAAAAAATAAAAAATTTAATTTATCACTAACAAAATTGCATTTTAATGAAATTTTGAACTGTATAACGAGTAGACCAAATGGATCTAATTAAGTGCTTATTCGCATAATTATGAAACTATTCTTAGAAGTCTGATGTTATATGAGGAAAAGGCATCTTTTAATTAACAATTGCCTGTAAAAGAAATGTTTGTAAGAATCCGCAGGGTTTATAGATTTGCCAGATGTACTTAAATCCCAAATAGTTTGGCTAGAAAGGCATATATTTCGGACTTCTAAACAGTCGATTGTATTGTCCTTTTATGTCAGTTTAGTTTTTTAAGTGGCTACAAGCTATTAGGAAGTGAGTTGCAACCAATCAAACCCGTTGGAGGCCATGGGCTACAATTAATACATATGTATAGGGGCTGAATGAAGAGACTAATGTTATCATTGGCACTAATAATCAGAAATTATAATTAATCATTACAGTAATTATTGTATTCCATTTCTTTGTAAAAAATATTTTTTGTATTTAATAATGAGCAAATACAAATACAATGGATATATTCTAGAATATATATGTATATTTTTTAAAATTGCATTTTATAACGCCTGTATTATTTTAATAATTTTTTTGCATAATGATAATTATTCTAGAATCCGTTGGCCTGTGTGTTTTCATTATAGATAAACAGAATCGTCTTTTGTGTACCGGTAGGCTACCTGTAACATCAAGCCCTGACAGACACTTTGGTATTTAAGTAAGATAATTCCTCAGGAATATTATTAAGCTGACATATCGCAACTAATCATTCAAGCAAATCTATTAAACCTTAACAAAATCTGTTATTTACTTAAAAAGTTTTGGTACTTGCTCTGTAAATATCCATTTGTTACAAAAAATCCCATTGGGTTTATTTAGATAAGTTGGTGTGCCAGCTCAGTACCGGCCCTTCATGGAGTTTGTCTACTTGACTTTACCTCAAACCAGACTGTCCCTCCTGTTTATAATGCTGACTGTACAACAACAAAAAAGGTATACATATATTGAGTCAATGCTGACTATTTTAACAAGTGATCTGATAAGTAATTATTGTATTGTTTTCTTTCAGCAATTGTTTTTAGAGAAGGACATTTTCCAGTTAGCAGGGTTAATGTGACATACCCACCGTAATATGGATGTTCTGGATGATTAGGATAACCATGTTAGGACTCACTCAATTAATCAAGACACATTGGATCTGGAGCAGTGGCTCGTAAATAGATTATCACACTATAATGGACTCATTTGTTTATGTTGGCAGCAGTTTATTGGAAAAAAATATGAAAAGTTGAATTATTTAATATGGAAAGTCGTAAGCAGCTTTATGTTGTGCACTGTTTTTGCCAAAGAGATAGCAAGCCAGTTGCGTGTGTTTTGATGTAGCCTTGTACAGTACTGCTTCAAAACGCAAATGTGTTTGTTCCAAGTTCCAGCCTTAGTTGCTTCTGTAGTTCAGGTAATACGAGGGAGCAAGGCAGGCTGGTGAAGGAAACCAAACCCCAACAGAGAAAATCGGATATAAAATATCACTGTCCTGGTCACAAAAGCAAAGTTTGTGGGGAATAATAGCCATTTTCTATACTTTTGAGGCATAAGCAATTAGGAAATAACACTTACTACCAAGGAACAAAAATTGTGTTACATATCAAAAATTATTTGTTGTTTAATCTCTAAAGTTGTTTATACAACAAAACACATTAAAATACACCAAGAGGTTTGTATCTGGCCTACTTTCAGCATGCTTAAAATTATCAAAACTTTTAATAACGTAATAACTGCATTAAACAAATATGCATTACATGTAGGCCTACCTTAAATTACGTGTTCTAGTATTATTTATTATTTGTCACTTCCATCACTTTCACTTATTAGCGCTTATTATTCACTATGCTCAAGCTCCTCCTCATCTTCCTCAGCTTCAATGGCAATGACAGACACAGTGTTTAATAGACTTGGTGTTTATTTACAAGCAGACCCAGCATGTATTGAAGACAGGCAGGCAACTATTTGAAGTTTTCCGGTAGTCATTTAGGTGACCATAGATTTGTCTATCTATCTGTTAGTTAGTTAGTTCTCCCTTCATCTCCCCTGCTATTCCAACCCCACTTAATGACGTTTTACGTTTGTGTTCTGCTTCATGCGCTGGATGTGAAGTTTATCGTTTGAATTTACTGAAACATGTTGCATCTTTTGAAGTAAGTGTAAAGTCATTTTACAAAAATGTGTTGATTTATACTGGGTTACGACCCTGATTGAAGATGTCATTAGCAAAGGGGGCCGGTTATACTAACGAGATCAAACAATAGGCCATGTTTTACTAAGCATTTTAAAACTAATAAATAAACAATTACCATAATGAACATTATCATAGAATGTTGCTTAAAACATAATAACACAATATATTCATAATAAACTTGAGTTCTTATCTGTAAACAGTAACACGTTTAAAGCTTGGGACTCGCTGTCTGTAGCTTGGTGTTGTTTACATTATCGTCAGCATATTTTAAGTGATTGGAAGCTGAAATTACTTTTTTAAAACACACTTTTATTATACCAATACAGTACTGGGTAGTTTGAAAACCAGGCTTTAATCACTGATAACAGGTGCACAGACGGTGATTCTGAGCGCTCCGGGGCTCAAGCACCAATGGGGGAAAATAAGGTCCCGCACAGTGCAAATAAATCACCTGTTCTGTCAATATATAGAGTGGATGCTTCACAAGCACAACTGTTATTGCAGCGTTTAAAAATATAAAATCCATTTATACAAAGTCTCCCAGCTTTCTTGAAAAGATCTACGTTTCCCTCGTTTTTCTTTTGTATTTGTTATGCTCTCATTAGTATCTGTAGTAGATTCAGCGTCCGTCAGTTCTGGCAGATTCTACTGTACTTGCTGAAGCATTTTTCTCCCACGGCTAATTAAAAAAAAAGAAAAAAAAAGGGTACCTAACAATTTCATCCCGAGGGCTACAGTGAAACGTACTGTCTTTAAATTGGGACTTTAATGAAGGCTGCATGTGTACGTGAGTACATTAATTATTGTAGATAGTAATTCATAGCCAGCCACCATTTTTGTAAATAGCATCACATGTAATGTACAATAAAATAAACATTTTACTTGTGTCATCGGTGTCAGTTTCTGGTGGAGCTTTATGGTCGGCAAGGTGACACAGCTGAGATAATATTTTCTCTGTCATCCCGTCTGGTGCTGTCAGTGTCAGTTTCTCAGCAGACAGTACAGTAGTCGCTCAGTAACGAGGTGCAAACAGGTGATTGATCGGTCTGTATGAGCGTTTACAAAGGTGCTTTGTTAAAAAATAAAAAAAAATCTAAATCTAAATTCATAACAGTGTTTATTTTTTAGCAAAATAAAATCTAAGCCTATTTTTAGGGACCCCAACTGTTGTTGTTGATTCCAATTTAGGCACTTCACATAAGGACTAGCAAGTTTCAAAAGGTACTAGTCCTGCTCAATAATGATGTATAGTGGTTTCTATACAGTTTACCTGCTATTTTACTGGAATGCTACAGTCTGTTGGCAGCGTTATGTATGTGTTTCGTAACAGTAGGGAGTAAATCATTTTTTCCTGTGTGAATATTTCATTATCCTGTTGTTCTCAGTAGGTTATCTGCAGTGAATCAAATCAAATCAAGATTCCTCATGTACAATGAATTATAAATCACTATAATATTACGTGATTAAGAAGCCAGGACAGTGTTTTGGGAGGAGATTAAATAAATGATCAGTATAGAACTCAAATGAGAAACAAGGGTTTTTAATGGTTTGTACGATGACACATTAACCTGCTGGATTAGATTTTTTATTTGCTTTTCAGTTCAGTCATAGTGTTGTGTAAATGTGCCTTTCAGTTGACTTTTGAGTAGCTAGTTAACAATATCAGGGCAGTTGACTTTTTCTGCTTCATTTAATATATTTTTTTTTATTTGTATTTACTTTTTTTTTCTGAGCACTAGTCCCAAATGTGCCCTGAATTCAGTCAGCACTCGGATATCCGTTACCCAGATACATGTCAGTCAGGTTTTACCGCCCCTGTAATAAGAATAAAATCAATCCCCATTGTGTATATATATATATATATATATATATATATATATATATATATATATATATATATGTAATGCATATTAATAACATAGTAACAACAACATAGTAGTGACTGTACCACAGGAACTGATGTTAAGATACAGTACACAGGTTGTATTTCTTTTATATATATATATATATATATATATATATATATATATATATATATATATATATATATATACTTAAATGTAGATATACTGTAGTTAATTGCCAAAATTATATTTTGTAAGTTTAAATAGTTTAAATTCTAGTTTTCAAACCCTATTTTGAAGCTAGTACAGAGGCAAATTTTCAAATCAGAGTCAAATCGATTTAACTGTATGAAACTAGCAATAAAGCTACAATATTAAGGTTATACATAGGCTTTCTGTGTAATATAAGCATGTTACTGAAGAGGTCCCAGAAGAGTGAATTGAAACCCAACAACTTAGAACATAACTACTTGAACTGAAAACACAGCGGCATGCCTGCTCTTATTATTTGTCAGCACTGCAACCAGGATCTTTCAGTTAGAAACAAAAAGATGAAGTTATTTTAAATAGAGCATATCATATTATTTCTTTAATAATATTATTTTAATAGTATGTTTTGCCTGTTGTATTATCTCACACTTTAGAGTTCTACTTGTCCTAGTGAAAACTGAGACTAGCAAGCTATTGAGTGTTTCACAATCTCTGCTTATACACAGTCTGTCATTTAGTAGACAATGCTTATCCAGTTATTAAGAGTATCAAAACCTGGGGGGCGTTTGGATGCCTCCTGTATGTTTGTCTCTGTCCCGTTGTCACAATACATTTTACAGCTGTCTAGTTTAGTTTAGTTTATTCACAGGGGCAGCACAGGTACATCTCAATAGTGTGAGCAATACTACACAAAGAGAGACCTAAATACTCAATAAAATATAAGAGCAATAAAATAATTCCAAACAATTACTTTCATTACACCAAGTTAATCTCAAGCACAGATGATGCTAAACAGCAAATTTAAACCCAGAAAGGCTTGGAAATGACACTGAAATTGGGAAAGACATTCCATAACCGCAAGGCTGTGCCAAAGAAAGAATAGCAACACAACCGAAGATTGTCAGAGCATCACTGTAGAGACCTCTCAACCCAGATCTTTTAGGAGCACAGATTGACACAAAGGTGGAACACAGTGAATGCAAAATCTTTCAGAAGTGAGCAAGAGTAAAATAGGACCTCCAGCCACTTAGTGGCTTTTGTAAGTAGGAATCCTAATTTCAGTCATTCAATGCAACCCTAGCATATTTTTGCACAGACTCAAGCTTCTTAGTATTGTATTTTTGGAATGTGTCCGAGACAAAAGAGTTCTACTAAAATAGGTCTTACTAACCTCTTGTAAAGATGTAAAACAACATTTGAAGGGGCCTCTCTAAAGGAACAAAAAATAAACCCCATTACTCTCCGGGCTTTCCAACAGACATAATCAACATGGTGTGTCCAGAGCACGCCATCAGATACCCAAACTCCGAGGAGCAACTCTCTCAAATGGGGGTCCCCTATCGAGAGAGTTTTGGAAATGATCGGTTTCAAATAATTCATTCCAAACCAGTCATAAACAAGATTAATATCATGTATCTGTTACTGGATTGATAGTTGTTCTATATAACGTAGTACCATCTGCAAACATAATAATACAAGGCATCTGCCTGTCTGTATGTTTAACTTAAATTTTTGCATGTGCATATGCTCTAGATGATCTACCTTTTCATGGTACTGATAGCGGGGTGGGGATGAATGTCCCTGACATGCTTGTTTTCTTCTCCCATTGTTTGAGACTGCTGGCCCCTTTGGTAAACCGTAATGGGCTCAGTAAGGTAATTACCATTATAATTCCAGGGTGTACTGTATTAGCACTAGGCTACCCAAACAGAACCATCAGACCACTGCAATGGTAACAGAAAAACAATTGGAACAATAGTACTAATACTGTATCATGGTAATAAAGTTGATTACCAGTGTGTATTGGTTCAATCCATTGAAATACAATGGGTATGTCAAAATAAGCTGAACATTTTACCATTGTGCTACCAGTGACACGTAGCCATTATAGCTTCTTTGTGTTAGCATTGCCCCATAGTAAAAAACAACATTGCATTGCAGTTTTATTCATGTTTTGCTCTTTTTTTTAAAGCAATAAAAGAGAAATACACAGACTGGACAGAGTTTCTTATTCAAGAGCTGACTGGTTCCCGAACAGCACCTGCAAATTTGCTGGAAGGGGTGAGTAATAGTTTGTATTTTAGGGGGGTTCTAACTTGTCAGCATTTAAAAACTTAGAATAAATGACCAGATACCAGGGCATTCTGTAATTCTATATTTGAATAGACATTCTAGTGTAAATTTACATTTTCCTGTACAGTAACAGTTGCATCTTCAAAAAAGTGCGTACAACTGAAAGAAAACACTTAAATAATTGCATTCTGTTGTCTCCTCCTAGCCTCTTCGAGGAAAGAACACTGTTGATCTCATCATGCTTGATTCATTGGTAGAACTACAGGATTCCCAGAATCCCTTCCAGTACTGGATAGTCAGGGTGATAGAAAATATTGGCGGTAGACTGCGGCTCCGCTACTTTGGACTGGACTGTGACACACACGACAAGTGGCTGTTTTACCTGGACTTCAGGCTTCGTCCTGTGGGTTGGTGTCTGGAGAACAGATACAGCATGGAACCTCCTACAGGTAAAGTTCTAGACTGGTGTTATGTTTATCTTAAAGAGTTATTTATGTTAAACATCATACATTTTAAGCAGCGTATTAGTCAGAACAGACTTTTTTACATGAACTCGTCCCCACTTGTTAAAATAAGATAATGCAGGTGTGTAAGAGGAATTCTTGCTGGTATGCAGCGTGCTTGCAACTGTGACCCTGCTTGATGCTTCTCACGTTGTTTAAAAACTAATTCAGTGTGTCAGCATCTTGAATGAGATGTAATTTCACGAGCACAGCATTTAGCAAGGGCTAAAGTATGTATGGGAACCTTTGAATTGAAAATTAAGGAAAAAAGAAATATCACGTAACAATTAATTAAGGTCTGATTACACTGGGAGCGGTAAGCGGTAAACGGTGCGCTTTTTCATATTACACTGGCAACGGGAGACCTTGCAGTATATGTCAATTTATTATCACATGTTAATGTTGAGAAAAAATGAATAATTGATGAAGGATGTCAAGAAATAATGATTAAATATATTTGCGTATGTGTCTTTATTTAAAAAAAACAAAAAAAAAAAAAAACCTGCAGTTTCACCAGTGTAGCATTCTCCAGTGACCTTTATATTTATATTATGGGGAATAAATAATAATAATAATATTAATAAACATTAAGAATCCCATCATTTTTTTTTATGGGGCAGCAGTGTGGAGTAGTGGTTAGGGCTCTGGACTCTTGACTGGAGGGTTGTGGGTTCAATCCCCAGTGGGGGACACTGCTGTTGTACCCTTGAGCAAGGTACTTTACCTAGATTGCTCCAGTAAAAACCCAACTGTATAAATGGGTAATTGTATGTAAAAATAATGTGATATCTGTATAATGTAAAATAATGTATAATGTGATATCTTCTAACAATTGTAAGTCGCCCTGGATAAGGGCGTCTGCTAAGAAATAAATAATAATAATAATAATAATAATAATAAACATTAAGAATCCCATCATTTTTTTTTTGTTGTTTTTAAACTTTGAAGTGTTTTTCTTGGAGGTCTATGGGCTTACAGTACACTAGAGTGTGTGTTTTCTGTTGCTCTTCAAATGCAAATTCAAATAGCCAGTTTGGCCGCTATGGTGTACCAGGTGTCTTGCTTCTTTAGCATATCCTTATATTCTGGACGGGACGTATCATACAGTTGAGGGCATTTTTGCACCTCGAAAATCAGTCTTTGTTCGCCGTCTCTCACTGTACATAGTGCAGATAACGTCACACAACAACACTTCAGTTGATTGGTCTAGATGGAGATTTGCCGAGCGGTATTTTCAATCGCTCTGGTTTCTATCCCTCGCGGTTTTCTGCCGTGCCACTTTTCCGTTCCGCACTCAGTGTAATTGCACCCATTCAAAACTATAGATTCTATTTTTTTTGCCGCACGGTTTACTGCTTTCTGCTACCAGTGTAATCAGACCTTTATAAGTAGGGCTTCTGATTTTCATTTTTAACCGATAAAAAACTATAAAACACCACCGATACAAATAAAATTAAATCTGTGCATATCCAATAAACACCGGAAGAACACTGGAAATGGTTACTCAGTTCACGTTGACTTGACCCCTTTCCTGACTTGTATCTCGTATTGATTCGTTCTAAATTCTTTAAATCCACCCAACTACTGCGTGGCAGCAATTTTCTGCATTTCTATTTGAGGATTGTAACATGCTTACAAGATTTAAAGCTATATTACAGTTCCATAGGATATATTTACATGCTCGTGGAATTTAAAACAAAATTGCAAATTGTGGGGCTCCCGAGTGGCGCATCCAGTAAAGGCGCTCCACGTGGAGTGCAGGATGTGCCCTATAGTCTGGACGTCGCGAGTTCGAGTCCAGGCTATTCCTTTGCTGACCGAGGACGAGAGCTTCCAGGGGGTGGCGCTCAATTGGCCGAGTGCCGCCCGGGGGGAGGGAGGGTTAGGTCGGCCAGGGTGTCCTCGGCTCACCGCGCACCAGCGACCCCTGTAGTCTGGCCGGGCGCCTGTGGGCTTGCCTTTAAGCTGCCCGAGAGCTGCGTTGTCCTCCGACGCTGTAGCTCTTGGGTGGCTGCATGGTGAGTCCGCAGTGTGAAAAAAAGCAGTCGGCTGATGGCACACGCTTCGGAGGACAGCGTGTGTTCGTCTTCGCCCTCCCGAGTCAGTGCAGGGGTGGTAGCGGTGAGCTGAGCCTAAAAACAATTGGCCATTCCAAATTGGGGAGAAAATAATAAAAAATAATTGGCAACGACTAAATTTTAATAATAAAAAAAAGAATTGCAAATTGTGTTGAAATATATAAAAAATGTTTTAACACACAAAACCCCCAAAAGAATATGCCCATGACCATAAGGATTTAGTTGTAGAAGACAGCAAAGGAAAGAAGGTACAATTGAAGTGTGTGAAGTACTGTCGGATTACTATGCATATTATAAGGTTGACGTGGCTGACTGCTAAGTACTGTGTACAAGCAATCTACAGATACCTGCATCATTTACAGTACAGTTTTTCTCTTAACGTAAGTCTGACCTACCAAACATGGAATGAAAACAAAAAAAAAAGTCTGATTGAGACTGGTGTTATTGTTTCAGTTTGTTCAGTTTATATTGGCGGGTGGGAGTGATGTATTCCAAGTGTTTTGGGTGTTTTGTGCATCAGTACAATGGGTTTAGCTAAGTGAATGACTGCCATGCTAACAATGACTACAGGACAAGTTTTGTTTTTGTATCTTCAGCAGTTTTACAGATGTTTTGTTCAATAGGAGAGTTGTTGTTTTTCATGGAATTATATTGTATAGCCTCCAGCAAACTTCCTATCCCCAAATGAGAAGTGGTAGTACAGTGTGTGTGTGTGTGTGTGTGTGTGTGTGTGTGTGTGTTTGTCTGAGCATCTGTAATCCGCAGTATGATGGGGAAGCAGTCAGCTGGGTAATATTAAGATTAAAAAGGGCAATGAAATGCATTTGTGAAAAGTTGTAATGCAGAAGAATGTATTGAAAATAGAGGCTGTGGCTTTTGGGCTGAGAAATGTGACACCTTGCTTATTTGTTTTTCTAAAAAAAAATGGAATAAGAGCATTTACTATCTTGCTGGCAGCATTTTCTATATAGTTTAAGATTTATAAATCCATCTGCTGAAATAATGCAACTTACTACCCACTATTTGGAATACTGGTGGTGGTTTTGGAATGGAATCTATTCATTCACCAGAGAAATGAACTCATACTGACATGATGATGTTATCTATGAAACATTTCTGAATAGGAAAAAAATCTATTCGAAATTTTTGGGGCACAGGTCAAATAGTTGTCTTTACAGTGTACACTAGGACCTCAATTATTTTTTGTTGTGTTTCTTTTCCTCTGTTTATATCAGAAACTCAGAACTGCTGTACCGCTGTCTGTGTCTACAGAGGACTGTACTGTGTTGGGGATGACTAACAAGACTTACTTTTTATTTTAATATAGTCATTATGACGTATTATGGTTAACTTAATGCCTAGGGTGAAATACACTTGACAACACATACCTGGGAACTTAACTCATGGAATGGAAAGTATATATAATTGAAATACTGTAAAGCGCCCTTACACTGCATTTTTTAAATAGTGTGAATGGAGTGTAATTATATATCTGCATTCATTTCCACATTTTTATTCTGATGTATATTTTCTATTTACCTCAGAGATCCGGGGTTTAAGAGCAGCTACCGACTGGAAAGATACCCTGGAGAGAGCACTCACTGAAGCAGCAAAGAATCCTCTCCCACTGGAGGTGTTCAAGGTTGGAGCTCAAGTTTTTTTCTGTGTTTCGCTGAGTAAAGGCTATTTATTTTGAAGTCTACCCCTTTTGGTTAGCCGTTCTGTTTTTGTCAGTATGTCTTTTTGAATTTTGATTGATTTTACTAGCAATGGTGCTTGGGTAAAAGTCAGTCAGCCGAGTCATACACACAAACAGTTAATTTTCAGTCAGTTGGTGGCCCTGCTCAATAAAAGAGGTAGCGTCACTTAAACTTGCTCCAATGGCCTACCTCCAAGCAGACCAAGAAACCTATTGCAAAGATACCAGGTTGTAGCAATTTATCAATAGGATTATATTTGCTATGTTTGCATATATCCTAAAAGAGTGAAGCAAAGATTCTCAGGGTGAATGCAAATAATAGTATTAAAGCTAATAATGTGTAATAAATGTTGAATACAATGTATCTTCGCCAGCTAGTGGGTAGGTTTTGAAGAAATGTTTTATTACAACAAATCTGTAATTGTGTTCATTTTCATTCCCCCATCATTATGAAGGTGTATAAAAAATGTCAACCCAAGTGAAGTTTTAGTGTTGCAAAAATCTGATACACAGTACCTGTTTGTGGATCTCTTTAATAACCATATTAATTTCATATTAATATGCTATATTACAAAAACCTATTCCATATATTTTGAGTCTATCGTGCCAGTTCTACAATGTAATAAACTCAGTCAGACTGGGATTAATGATTACCACCATGAGAAGATCTTAACGCCTTTAAACACAACTGATTCATGTGTCGCCTGTGTCAAATACTCTTACATGCGTTAACTTGATATTGCAGGCAAATTGCACCTGAGACACGATGAAATTGGTGTTGATACATTTCAAATGAGCAACAAATTTACAAAATTTCTGAAAGCATTCAAAGAACACAAACAATTTAACAATTCAGCATGCTTTGGTTCACCTGTAAATATGTGATTTTCTAGATCATATTCTACTGACTGCTTATATTTAGCTCTGTAAAATAGATCTACTACATTGTGCATAATAAACTTTATTGGGTTTCTCTGTAGTAATACATAATTTGACAATTAAGCATTGTGGTACAACATAGGGGTGTGATATGCTGAGATATCACAATGGCTGGGGGTATTGTGGTACCCCTAGCCTTGTGATAGCTCAGCCCATCACACCACCCTGGAGCACAATAATGCTTTTATAAACCTGCTTTCAACATTGATACTTCTTGAGTAAGATGTTTAGTTTGTGTGTGCGGAGAGCATAGTGTGTGAGAGAGAGACGGGATGATTTATGGCGATGAGGCTCCACGGTTTGTGTTTTTGAAAAAAGTGAGTCATTTAGCGCGTGCGATTGACCAGTCAGATTACAGTATCTGTGACTGCTGTTTTCTAAGATATTTTTTAACATCACTTGCCACTTGCCCAGTGGTAGGGCTGTATTCTTGTATTCCTATTTTTTACAGAGCCTAACAAAGGTCTGCAATAGCAATAAAACACTTGACAGGTTTAGTGCCTTGCCTTATCTTATGCCAAAAAGGATGATAAGTGTTATTTTCTATTGCTGCCAGAGTGCTTTCTGACCACCCATCTTTTAAGTGAAGAAAGGGTGAAGAAAGTGCTGACATTCTAATAATATTATTGGAGTGCCAAAGTGTACTGAACAACTCATGTTAATGCAGGGAAACAAACTTGGAAAACATTTAGGACATTTTAACATACCTGGATTTAGCAACTATTCAGATGTATTTGTTTCAAATAAATATATCCCCTCCTTCTCCTCTGTGAAACAAAAACTACCTTTTAAAGGTATGATAAGAAACATAATTGCTATATCTTTTGGGCTGGTTTAGTATAATTCAGAAGAACAACAACACAGGTCTTTATCCTCTTAGCAGGTGTTTACTTCCTTGAACACCTTCCCAGCTCTACAGATATTATTATTATTATTTTTTATTATTATTTATTTCGTAGCAGACGCCCTTATCCAGGGCGACTTACAATTGTTACAAGATATCACATTATATTTACACACAATTACATCATTTTTTTCACACAATTACCCATTTATACAGTTGGGTTTTTACTGGAGCAATCTAGGTAAAGTACCTTGCTCAAGGGTACAGCAGCAGTGTCCCCCACCTGGGATTGAACCCACGACCCTCCGGTCAAGAGTCCAGAGCTCTAACCACTACTCCACACTGCTGCCCTTAATTGTACAGTCAACCAGTAGTCAGATAGCAGTGTATTTATATTGTACCAATTGTGATTAGATAACATCCATAAAGTAAATATATTCTATACTACATGTTTAAAATTAAATTGATTGATTAAAATAAATTCTCTATACACGTTCTATAAACTCATCACTTAGGTGGATTCTGCAGTATATGCAGAATTCAATCTTCCTCCGCTCTGCTGCTGTATGATTCTCAGAATGAGTGATGTCAGGGAATTATTTAGAGCAGTTAATAAGTTATACAGCCCTGCTTTATGCTGTGCCTACTACTGTTTGCTTTTTTTCTGTTTACACTGCAATTGCATGTGTGATGTTTGCTGAATATTTAACGGTTATAAAGGACCCTGTTTTGACAGAGGATATTTATGGTCTTGGCAATCTGACAGTGATAAATATAATTGTATTTATACACTGTAACAGCTACATCAACTACAGTGCCTTGCATAAGTATTCACCCCTCTTGGACTTTTCCATATTTTGTAGTGTTACAACCTGGAATTAAAATGGATTTAATTGGGATTTTTACCATTTGATTTACACAACATACTTAACACTTTGAAGGTGCAAAATATTTTTTATTGTGACACAAAAGTTAATTAAACAAAAAAAAAAGACATTTGTTGGTTGCATAAGTATTCACCCCCCTGAGTCAATACTTGGTAGAAGCACCTTTGGCAGCAATTACAGCTGTGAGTCTTTTTGGGTAAGTCTCTACCAGCTTTGCACATCTGGATCCTGCAATTTTTGCCTGTTTTTCTTGGCAAAATTGCTCAAGCTCTGTCAAGTTGGATGGGGACCGTTGGTGAACAGCAATTTTCAAGTCTTGCCACAGATTCTCAATCGGATTGAGGTCTGGGCTTTGACTGGGCCATTCTAAGACATTCAGGTTCTTGTTTTTAAACCACTCCATTGTAGAAGTCCGTCGTCGTCGTCCCCCCCCCCCCCCCATTTGAGTGGCAGATTTGCAAAAATAACAATTTTATAAGCACTTCTACCATGGAAGTGTGCATTTCAATGGAATGTGGAGAGTGGTGTGGTCTGGCTGTAATTCAGTGAAACTGTGTCTGTGTTTTACGTGACAGCTCCTGGGTGTAAACAAGCCTGGGATTATTTTTTTTATATATACAGACAATGTCACAGAATCGTTTTCACCAAATCTTGAGATGCTTGTATTTTGATTTGAGAGAAATTAGCAGCGTTTGCTCTGGCAAAGAGGGCAACAAGGATTTGCCCACAACAATGGAGGTGCTGCTGTTTCCCACAGAAGCACTATGCTGCGGGGGTCACACAATAGAAAAGGTAACGTTGTTGTTGTTATTATTATTATTATTATTATTATGCTCCTCCATAGAGTTCATGCTACCGCCGGTCATCACAATCAGTAAATATAGGCTTTTACTATAATTATAGATCGGTTCATATGTTTGCTCGTGTATTAGTCGACCCCCCCAACTTGTCATATTGTTTCAAGCACTGTCCAACATTGTTTAAAGCACTGGCCAATATCCATATCAATGCATGCTTTCAGATAGTGCCAATCACATTTGGTATCTGTTTTCTATGACTCTTTTTGTTGCTGTCCAATAAAAAAAAAAATCATGTGGTAATGGTAATAGAAAATCACAGTAATGTAGGTGCATAGTGTCATCACATCTGTCAGTGACTGATCTATCCATGCATAACAGGGTATGGTACAGCTGATGTTGGTGCCTACTCATGGAAAACAAATGTGTAGTGCAGAAAATAACTCAAGGCTGTTGTTACTTTCACAGATATTCTCAAATATGTATCCAGGCTATTGTAAAATAGAGTAGTGAGAATAACAGTTTTTTTTTTTTCTCCTTTGGAAGCGGCAGCATTAAAAAGTAAAACCCAAGGCCCCCTCCTCAGAAGCCTTTTCTTAATATACTGATCTAATGTACATTTGGACAAAGGTTTGAACTTGAAAGGATAAGGGGCTAATACTGTTGGCTTTAAATACCTATTTAGTTCTAGTTGCTACAAACATTTAATAACAGAAGTAAGTAACATGTTTAAAGTATAAAGAAGAAACATAAATGTTGTTAGAAGCAGGCAGACCTTAAAATGAATAACCAGTGAGCTAGGACTTAGTCCACAGTGCATAAAACTATTTGGGAATTTTTAAACTACATTTTTGTTCTGCCATTTATAAATGTCAGTCACATAATGAAAGCTTTGAGCCAACACAAAGGAAATATAAAAGTTCCTAGGTTTTAGAATTGTTGTTAATATTATTAATATTTTTTTGCATGAACACTAGGCTAGGTAGTGTGGAATAAAATCACCACAAACTTTGTGACACCGAAGACAATTTACAACAAAGACGGGTATGGATTTCATGATACTGCACAACATAATGTATGTGATATGACACCACATCTGAAGGGTTATTGAGCAGACCCTGCAATTCATCAAAAAAACAACACAGTAATGTAGCAAAATGGTGTAAATAAAGCAATTAGATGGCTGATCACAATCATGTCAGTCCAGGGCTAATACTAATTAAAAGCTGCCTTTACACTTCAGTTGAACCCATTCTTACCAATTATGCAAATTAATTGGGGCATTCAATTGAAATATGTTAAAGATATTAATCCTGTTACACAGTAAAACATAATACTGTACTTAAACAGAACAAAGCATTGCTTATAATTAAGGCTACGATTTTGTCACGGAGGTCATGGAAATCGTGAAAATCGTGAATTTGAACAGAAGTCCGTGAAATCTTGGGAATGGATGTAAAAACACATTTGGTTAGGCACTTCCTTTATTTCCTTTAAAAATGCAGTATGTCATGCACTGAAAATACAAATCTGCGAGTATCTGTAAATTGTGTGGTTGTGTATGCACGCAGCATTTACGTGTAGCTATGTATAGGTCAGCAAATGAGATTTCTATTTTACAGCTGAGCGAGCAAGCATGTAAATGAACACAGATCGGATGTTTCTGTAAACTCTTGGTTGTGATCTTCACATACATACAGCGCTTGTTAATTTAATTTTTGAAACAAAGTGGGCTTGCATCTTCAAAAAATATTAATTCTTACATTTTGCTGTAGAACATCTTTTCTTATTTCCTGCAAACTGTAGATAATGTTAATCTGTTTTTTAGTCTTTTTTTTCTGATCCACTGGCCCTGTTTCTTAGACATGGTGTCTGTCTGTGTGCTTTGATCTTGCAATTCTTTATATATATATATATATATATATGTGTAACATATGTAACGTGGGCAGTGCTCTGTAGGGTACCAATTTAAACAACCAATTTAAACATCTCGTTCTTATTGAAGAAAAAAATATATACAGTTTAATTTTGAACACGGTAATAAAAACAATAATCTGACATGCTGATGTTTATATATTGTTGTTCACATTTTTTTAATATATATATAGGTTAAATAAGTACATTTACACTGGACACGCACAGAGAAATAGGAACACAGTTCATTTCAGACGCAGTCTGTTTCACTACGCGGCCGGTTGGAAAGCCATAGTACAGTATTAACTAGGTTTTGTACTCTAAAGTAACATTTAAACTTGTCAGTAGTGAAAAGCAATAGTCTTTCTATTATTGTTTTTGATGTACTATTTAAAAGCTCTTGTGTATGTTGATGTAGCTAAAACTACATTATTTGGTGACCTTTCCATGAATTATTTTTTTTTTTTTCAGCAAATCACCTATGAAATGTACTAAAAATGACCGTGTGGGGGCTCCCGAGTGGCGCATCCAGTAAAAGCACTCGCTAGAGTGCAGGATGCAGGACTCGCCGGTTCGAGTCCAGGCTATTCCACAGCCGACCGTGGACGGGAGCTCCCAGGGGGCAGCGCTCAATTGGCTGAGCGTCGTCTGGGGGGAGGGAGGGTTAGGTCGGCCAGGGTGTCCTCGGCTCACCGCGCACCAGCGACCCCTGTAGACTGGCCGGGCGCCTGCGGGCTTGCCTGTAAGCTGCCCAGAGTTGCGTTGTCCTCCGACGCTGTAGCTCTGAGGCGGCTGCACGGTGAGTCTGCAGAGTGTAAAGAAGCGGGCGGCTGACGGCACACGCTTCAGAGGACAGCGTGTGTTCATCTTCGCCCCTCTCGAGTCAGCGCAGGGGTGGTAGCAGTGAGCTGAGCCTAAAAATAATTGGGCATTTCAAATTGGGGAGAAAATAATAAAAACTAATTGGCAACGACTAAATTTAAAAAAAAAAAAAAGAAAAAAAAAAAAAAAATGACTGTGCCAAAATCGTAACCTTACTTGTAATAGGTGATTTAAAGATTGTTTTTAAGAAAAATGTTATTCGCAAATTGTAAAATTCATAACAAAAGGTTGCTAATTTTTATACTATGCAACTTTGGCTCGCCTATTTTCTATATTTGTGAATACAGTAGTTGGTCTGCATGTAAAGATTTCACTTGTGACTTTTTCAATGAATATAGTCTGCTTTTTCTGAATGAAATAAGCTTTGATATTTGTTAAACTGTTCTAGACTGTAGAGCCCTCAAGCAAAATCTCAAGCAGCCTGAAGAAATCCAGTTCAAAATATAACCTTAAAACAGTTTTTGACATTTTTTTTTTTTTCAGTTTATAACAGCATTTATAGCCCCTGAAACGGTCATTCTCTGCAGATAACTGACCCTGCGATGGAATATATCAAAGTTTATGGCTTCTTAAATCTATACTTTATGCTAGATATGGTGCTGCCATAATTTTGATTGAATCCTGGCCCTTGTGTTTGTTTTAAAAGCTATTGACCTGGAACACCTAATTGCACTCGGGCATCTTGCTGTAACTGGCAACTGCATCAGACATTAATACTAAATACTTTTTTCAGTGTTTTAAGTTCAGTGAATCTTTATAGATCTTGATTGGCCTTCGTGTGTTTTACTTATGTGCTTATCCTTCTGCTTATCTGGTTCTGGTTCATTACAGTTTTTCTAATGTCTTGTTACCCAGGACCACGCAGACCTGCAAAACCATTTGTTCTCGGTTGGGTTGAAGTTAGAGATGTTGGACTCTCAGGGGCCCTTTTGTATCAGCCCAGCGACAGTGACCAAGGCAAGTATTACAGCTGTTAAGTTTTCCAACCCTGAGATGTACTGTGCGTCTCATTAACAGGATCATCTTTGTTTACAAATTAATAAAATATGGAATACAAATACCAGGACGTTATAGGAAGATAGCCACAACATCCACCATGTTTGGATGACAGAGTGCTTATTTTGTTGAACAGAAAACTGACATGTTATGATATTACAGTACAGTACATTTAATCCCAGGAATTGACAAAGCCCTACTAAAAGCTGTTATGCCTTTTGTGAAGCACATATTTCTTTCCATTTGCAACACAAGGCCCAATTCAATTAACTTGTTCACTAGTATGAAACATGGTGAAAAATGTGTTACAAATTGCTTTTTTTAGGTTTACATTTGAAGTTGAGAGTATGTAAGTACAGTGATTGCAGTTTAGATCAAGAAAACAAACTAAATAGTCTTAACCTATGCTGATTCTTGTCCTTTTAAAATTGAAAAAAAAAAAATACAAAAATCTACTAAATGTTACCCAAACATATGCATACGTATTTCATGCATACCCCTGATATTAGCTCTTTGGAAGTGAATGCATTTATATATATGAGAATGACCTCTCGTTCTAGGTTTATAATGATCAATATTTCCATGTGACCATCGATGATCTGGCAGGAGATCCTACACCCAGTTCACTGCTCTGCCATGCTGAATCCCCCGGGATCCTTCCTGTAGAGTGGTGCCTTAAAAACGGGGTTAACCTCACACGCCCCAAAGGTTTGTCACAGAGAAAGCAGCCCTCACTAAACTACTTTATAGCTGAAGTATCATACAGCATTGACTTTCATGCTTTTGCAAGCAAAGATAAAAATCTTAAATAAGAGTTTGCTTCCTGTAAGATTTAGAGCAGCTAGAGTGAGATACATTATTCATCTATAATAAACTTTTATTCCAGTGTAGGCATTGAAAACCAGATTTTAGCTAGAATTGTTTTATGTAATGTGAAACATTTTAATCTGATCTGGGGAAATAAAGTCAAAAAAATATTTTTTTATTAAAAAAAATATCAACAGTATATAGCTATGACCAAAAGTTTTGCATGACCTAGAATTAACTAATTTTGCTTCATGAAGTCAAATGAAACCTGCTGAATAATGTTACATTAACATATTGAATTACATACCACTTTGTAGTTTTCCATATACTTAACAAAAAGCAAAAAAGTTGACATGGGCGTAATAAAGACAGCATTAAAACAAGCTTTGCATTAAGCATTTTCTTAACTGACAGGATATCAATGTTTTACAGAAAACAATAACACAGCGAGCTGCAAGTACACCTCAATAATAATAACTGCAGTGACTATTATTCTCAGGAACTAAATTGGAAAGAAAACAACATAACAACATTGTGTTAGTTTATGTCAGTGATAACTCTGTGATCCATTAATAATAACCATGTGGCTTCCAATACGGAATGCTTTATCTACAGTTATTGTGCAGATACAGTTTCTTACCAAAAAGATAAAATACGTAGCCTTTATTTAAAAATAAATACGCAAAGAAATGCAATGTAAATAAAATAATTGTAAATAATTAAGTAAGTGTGCTTCCTCCTTTGAATTAAACATTTCCTTGGCAGAGTTTGCAAATTCCATTTTCTCCTGCTTGGTAAAAAAAAAATTCCATGCAATGCTTTGCTTGGATGCCATTGTTATGTATTCACAAGACAGAATTTAGTGATCAGGAACGGCACTTTCTTGTTATAACCAAACAGACGCACATGTCCCACTAACTCTTTTGCGACTGCCGTCAAAACCCCGCTGGCTCAATTTACGGTAGCTGTTGCGACAGTCCATTAAGTAATAGCGGTGCTGTACTACTGCATTAGTTTTAAAACTGAACATAACAGCCATGTTAACAACAACAGCAACAACAACAGTGGAATATGGGCAATATATGTCACAAAGAATCCTGCGGCATGAAGTGCATTTAACATTAATAACTGTATTTAAATGATGTTTATTATTATTATCATTATTATTATTATTATTATTATTATTATTATTATTATTATTATTATTATTTCGATGTTTCCAGTACTGAAAAAGGTTACACAAGTCTACACATCTGAAGGGACTAAATGTATGTGTACTATATAGTATTTAAATATGTATCATGCACTTAAAACATTAATAAATATGATTTTTTATTTTTTTTAATCATTACCTGAAAAAGATCCGGGTACCTGGGTATTTTTCATGACGGGTACCCGGCTCCGGACTTTCTACCCGTGTCGAGCGCTAACATGTTCATTTGTTGCCTAAATAATTACTGCTTCAGTTGACTGGCAGTGATCATCTAGTTAAAGCCCTGCGTGGATACAAAGAATTGTATGCGTGTCAGATTCGCATCCACGAGACTTTAACTTTATCCGATCCGCACATATGTTTGAATGAGGAACAATGAACACAAAAAGGAGTGAGCTATCTCCACCTCTGCTGTTAGTCAGCAGCAGCAGCAGCCACTGCCCCTATCAGTGTGCCTCTCAGGAGGTGTGTCTCTGTGTGTGTGCGGATAGTCTTTAAGAAGACTCACGCACTCAATTTTCCATCTATTTGAGGTGAATACCGTGTTAATATATATAATTCAATTTGAAGAACAGTCACACACTCAGGAATGTTCCTTTCATTTTATTGGAAAGTCTTTATGAACAGCCTGCAGATTTTGGGATTGAGGGGAATATTGGGAGTGTGTGTGTGTTGTCTGTTCAGCAGCGTGCGCATTGAGCTGCCTGCTGTCACGGAGCACACGTGGATGATTGGGTCTGTCACTTTGTTCTTTCTTTCTCTCTTTTATGAGTGTGTGGCCAGTTTGCCTGCGTGTGTATGCAAAAAACAAAAAAAAAGGTAAATTTGGATAGCCTAGCTGCAATTTTGTACGTGTTTTATTGCAGTTATTTCACTATATTAGTAACTATAGATTATTAATAATTTTAACATAATTTACGAACACAGGTAATTAACTTCCATTTATATCAGGAAGACATCTGAGGTCCCTTTTTTTAACCTGACCATTTTAGACAACAGCGCAATAAAGAACAGTGACATTCATCAGAACAAATAACATTTTACGTTACAAAAAAATAAGCCTCTCAAGTCAATAATACTTTCGGTAGTCACAAAGCTGAGCTACAGCAACAAAAGACAGCCGCCTATAGCCTATGCCTACCGTGATCCCAATTCTGTTTCACATTTATGTTTTAATAAGTTTGATGTACCTGTTTTATGGCTACTGAAAGCACAGACTTTCTTGCATGAGACACAGTGTGTCTGTTTTCATTGGCAATGTTTTCCAGATTGATGACTTACCTTTCTCATTTTCCTTTATGCTGTATTCATCCTTGTCTAATTTCTTGTACATTTGGTTCTACATATTCAAAAACAGAGTTTGAATTGAAAATGTTTTCATGCAGAAGCAACAGGTAACTAAGGAAAGTGCAAACAGGTGACCGTATCAGCTGACAATGTTGTCTCATGTTTATACTCACTGTTTGTGCTCTGGGCTTGCAGTGGGAAAGGAAACTGATGGCTTGACAAGGCAAGATAAACACAAGCTGAACTTATATCAGCCGAATGTTAATAATTATATCTGCATCCGATCCGCAAAGATGTAAAACAATACACCTGCATGCGCATCTGCAGATATAAAGCAGACATCTGCGGATTTGCAGGGCTTTCATCTAGGCCATCAGGTTTGATTCCATCTGTAAATAATTGGTGTCCACAATATCACTTTACCAGTTTGCTCATATTGATAAACTGAAACTGCAGCTACCTGTACCATACCTGGCTTGTGAATACAGAAAGGACTTACCCTCATTAGTACCCAGTTAATTTCCTAAAATCATGCCTGTTTTATATTTTGCAGGTTACCTCAGCCAGGATTTTGATTGGGCAGACTACCTGAAGCAATGTGGGACAGAGGCAGCACCTCATCTTTGCTTTAGAAATGTAAGATACATTGATATGAATAATTGTTTCCCTTTTATTTTTAATTGAAATTCATGAGTACAGTATTTATTTTCGCGATTTATATAAGTTAATATGTCATGTGTAGGGTGTGTCTTATTATAATATAGTAGACATTATTTTGCACAGTTTGAGCAGCCAGAACTACACAAGATACTAATAAGACACCATACGCTTGACGTATTAATTTATATTATACCTTTACAAAACACCAAGGAATTTGATACTTTTCTCCTGGTGTCCTACAGGATTTGTTCTTACCAATCTCAGCTAGAAAGAGGATTGATTTTATAAAGTAGATTAAGGAGAAGCACTGACTTTCTGTCTGAGAATTGCTCTTTTATAGATCACCCTCAGGCAAGACACAAAAAGTCATTAATGGCCAAGGCAGCAAGCTGCATTTGGAAGAGATCCCCTCTGTGTGAAAGAAGTAGTGCAGCTCAGTGCTTTCATAGGGCTTTTTGGCTGTTGAGATTTCGTTTTTGAATAATGATTGTTTTAGACTTTTTATTTTCACAATGGAAAAATACAAGTGCATTAAATCTGCTATTGTTATCTGGGAAAGAGCATATAGCAGTGGTATAGGAGATAGAAAGAGCTAGTGTAACAGCTTTTATGGTTTGCCTACTTAATCGACTATTCTATTAAAAGATGCCTATATTATCAAGTTGGAATGCAGCAGGCATTAACACGCACATCAGTAATAGTTTTAATTGTAGATGTTAATTGTACTGGAAGATGTAAGGCATTATATTGTAATTTAGCTTGTGGTTTCTGAAAAGCATATTATATTTTCATTATAGTCTAATAGGTAGATTAGGTTTGAATTTCTTAAACAGTAGTTACATGGACTAAAGTATATCTCCTATATCTTAATTGAATGAAATTACCTTTTTTTTCCTGTAATCATTGATATTTAGAGGAGTTGCAAAATATAGTGCACTGAAATAACAGGAATAGCTTTGAAATATGTTCTGTTCTAATAAGAAATACTTAAGATCACAACACCTGTTAACATGCTGGCTTTAATCATTTAGCCAGGCATTAGCAATTACTTTGTTATTGTGTCACAGGGGGATCAGTGGAAGGTCCAAATCTGTCTAGACGAGTATTGAATGTATATAAAAATCTAAAACATGGTATAACTTGTATGGGATGGCAGAGTGACAAAAAAAACGGGATTAAAAGAAGTTAATATTGAACCATTGAATTATGTGTTTGCTCGGATTAAAAATCTAGTGGCATACATTCATTTAGTAAATCTTACCTTTATTGCAGTGTATATGCCATGCTTGTTTCAAATTCTAGATTGTGACAGAGCAACATATCATGGAAGTAATTTCTTATAGTACCAGGACATTAAAAATCTAAATCTTTATATGAGTTTAGCTGTAGGTTATGCCCTGATTTCTTCAGTACTGTTCCTTTGTAGGACGTAGGTACTCAGTCTGCATTTTGCTTTTGCAGACATCACTGAGTCGGGGGTTTTCCAAAAACATGAAGCTGGAGGCTGTCAACCCAATGAATCCAGCAGAAATATGTGTGGCGACGATCATTAAAGTGAAAGGAAGGTTGATGTGGCTCCATCTAGAAGGTAACTAGTCTCAGTCATCCACTGGAAAGAGTAAATACATACATTAAAGTGCCATTTTAGTCTTATATTCCTGAAGCGGTCCCTTGAAGACAGCAACAACGTTTCATTTATTTACCAACTTTCTTGGCCCGGGGCCATCCCCATTCATAGTACCTGCGTTAAAACTAGACATGAGTTTAGTGATACAAATAAGATTTTTTTATTGTTGTTGTTGTTTTATACGTTATAAGCTATAAAAAAAAAAAAAACATAAGGAGGCAGCCCTAAAAAGACAATTCTTTGGAGGCTTTTCACAGTGATGGATAAGATATTGCCTCCTGAGAAAGTCTCATTGATGAGGCAAGAAACCCAGGAGTGGGTCTAGTCTAACTCCGTGCGCAGTAGTTACTGTCCCCATCGGCATGAGCACACAAAATACCTCAGAAAGAGACAAAGCAATTAAAACAGTATTGATATCATACTAATCTGTGCAGAAAGTTCCATTCTCCTCATTGTTTTACATACTGCTATTGATAAGCCTGTATCAGACATTATTGCTGATAAGGCTGGTCTGAACCCCAGTCTGTGCATCTCTATATCCCTCACCTACTGCTAGCTAACCTCCACCTCCTGGTCACCACATTGCAGCAATCCTCCTTCACAGTGGGTGGGGATTTGCTATGTCATCAATCATAGCCGCCCATGTCCTGTTTTCAACCTAAAGAGAATAAGGTTGAGGTCACAGCAACTGCTCTGTGGAACATTACATCACAAATCTGCAACTTTTTTATGCACCAGGCTTTTTGGTACGTCATTATCATTTTGTAGCTGTTAAAATTAATTAAACATCTATTTTTTGGTTAACTGAAAAAAAAAAAAATCCCCCACCAGCACCTCGCAAAAATAAGAGATTCTACAGAAAATCTCAGTCCTCTAGAAATACCAAAGGGGCAAGGACACATTTTCTTAAAGGAAAAAAAAACAAACACTTTTAACAGTATACAAACAACAAATCATTTCTCAGAGTAGTTTAAAAACATTAAAGTGTTTTTATTCCTATTAGAAAATGTGCCTTTGTGCTTGTAAATTACGCTAAATAGGGTTCAAGGTCCCAGGTGCATGTACAGGAGTTATTGAAGAGTGATTATGAGAAGGAAAAATGGTGAAGACTTGAGAACAATACCTAAGCAATACCCAGCTGAGATTCTTGAGTATTTTAAAACATTTATTGAAAGAAACAAGTTAATTTAGAATTCATCTTGGATACAATGCGAATTCAGGATTTTGAGAACTTAAGAAAGTTTACAAACAAGAGGAGGCCATTCGTCCCATCTTGCTCGTTTGGTTGTTAGTAGCTTATTGATCCCAGAATCTCATCAAGCAGCTTCTTGAAGGATCCCAGGGTGTCAGCTTCAACAACATTATTTTAAATGTAAAGGCTGTTTTAATGTCAGTAGCAAGTCTAATGTAGTTCTTCCTTACAATGATTTTCTGAATGACACCTCGTATCATGCATGACATTGTGGCATTAAAGGCAACGCAGTGTCATCTGACTTTATTTAACATCTGACTTTCTAGTAAGTGACATTTCCTATTTTAGTTATGGTGCTGGTCTATGTAAGTTTGTTATCAACAGCACTGGGAAATCTTACTTTAATTATTCTCATTCTTGGCACAGAAGACAACAGGAGAAGAAGGGAAGCAGACATGTTTCTATCCTCTCACCCCATCCCTATTTACTGGGTTCTTAACCCCTAACTGCAAAACAAATGCAATGCCACATTGTAATTCACAAATGTACACACATCTTGATATGGAAGTTATAGAGATAAATAACAAATTAGCACTGTACTGTTTTATGTTCAGTTTATTGTTCAATGTTTCTGTTCAATGTATTGATTCATTTTCAAAGTACTTTATGTAGCATCATATATGTTGTTTAACCCTTTGCTGCCTTAGCAGAATGTCCATATATGGGCATGAATATGATCACTTTGTGTTTTAGCGCTTGTAGTTTGGCAAACTTAAATCAGAAACGAAAGCCCAATATACCTACATAAAGGCATTAAGTAGCTGTTTCCAATAATATAATGTATTTTGTTGTGGAACGTATTATATTTTTTTCATATAAGCCACGCCTCCCAAAAAAATATAGAAACATGTATAATAATAACTAACATTTTTAAAAACTGCCTATTTCAACCTCTTTCTAAGTTATATAGAAAAAAATCTAGAGAATATAGGAGCTGTGCAATTTTCCAAGGATTTCAAATTAGAAACCAAAAATGAAATCTCTTGTAGAGTTGCAGAGCTACACAAGGTTTTACGATGCATGGTATTTTACGAAAAACTATATGAATCAGCAGTGAACTCAGCTGAAATGGCGGCATCTGTGACACATCCTTGTAATTATAATATTATACGTCCCACCCATCCTAGCCGCAAACCAATTATAGAGAGACATGGCCTGTAGTCATGGTTATGACCCATGCAAAAAAAAAGAAACAAGATTGGTGAATGGACAGCCGAGATATGACATGAAAGGTCATTGATCATATAAAATCGATTTTAAAGCGCTTCAGCAGCAAAAGGTTAAGATACCTTTTAAAGATATTAAAGCCCTTTAAGGTTGTTTCTTCTTTTGCCTTTGATTCTTTGACACACAAAAGTATACCCTTGCTACTCGAATACCAATCATACTTCAAAGTGAATCATAGGAAGGAAGTTTGTGGTCAGAAGAGAAATACTGTTGTAGTTGACAGGTATACAGGGAGCTTACAAAACCCTCAACTTTTGTTCAACTACACATTCACTCTTTACATTCAGAGCAACTTTAAAAACTTTAATACCGTCATACTTGCAATAGCCGTCAAACAAAACAGAAACACTCCTTGTTGATAATCGACATGGTGATTTAAAGAAATAGCTATGCAAAATTGCATCAAATTCTGTTGATAATCCAACCAATCAGAAGGCAGTATTCATGTTGTACTGTAGATCCCCATTATACTGAATCTGAAAAAGTATGTATGGTGAGAGAACTGTTAAAAGCCTGAATCAAATACAATTCTGGTAACAGTGACTCATCATTCAACTTGCAGCTTGCAAGATTTTACACATATTTACAAACTAGTCAGACAATAAAATGACAAACATGTTCCTCACTTTTTTAACAGCTTTGAAGAATCCTTTTTTTAACTGCCAGTGGCACTTCTATTTAGAACTCCATTTAGAACTGAGCAAACACTGTTGTCATTGTATTGGAGGTTAATATGATTTTTACATTCATTTCAATGTGTTTTATTATGATGATAATAGGAAATACTTGTATACTCAATGTATTGATCCTCCAGTAAGATGTATACTGTTCCAAATGTCCTAAAGTCATAAAGACTACAACTTGAATAAATGTACTCATTTGCTCTCCTGAACTGAAACATTGTAATATGCACAGAATTGTTTAGATTTGTTATACACAACTTAATCAAAAGATTTATGTTTATCCAAAGAATGCTGCTGAGAGGTATGTTTACATTTTCAGTTCAGCTGTGAGAAACTCCTGACAGCCCTATTTGTCATTAGAAAAGTGTTTTTTTTTTTTTGTTTTTTTTTTGGTGATGTGTGTTATTTGAATTAATATACTACAACTAAAAATGACAGCATGAGATTTCCAGACTGCTTATCATGTTTGAAAAATCACTTTAACTGTCATATTGTTACACGCACACACAAATTAATCTTTAGATCTGAGCACTGATCATTCACCCATTCACTGTCTGGCCACTTTATTAGGACTACCCCATTGGTTTTGGCATCACTCTCAATTAGAGATGCCAATTAGGTTAAGCATGTGATGTGACATGAGATCCTCGCAGCATTAAATAGCTGCTGTAGTTTATTTAAGCGTCGTTGTAAGTCTAAACCTTTCTTAATTTCTGTTTGTATTACTACGGTAGACCACACAGGATATGTATTATAGGTATGTGACATATCTTGTTAAATCTGTTTTCCATTTAGATTTAATGTTATTTATATGATTTAAGGACATAAGTGGCATAATTCACAATAAAACCTTTTCAATTGTTCTTGATTAAATGTCTTTTAAGAATACAGTGCTAGCACTATAGGCTTGATTATAAACAGCCCTGGGTATAATCCAGGATGTTAGACTTGCAGCCTCTAAAGAGGGTCAGAACATAAAATTAGATCAGTGCTTGGAATTTCAAGAAAAAGTGTATAAAATGCCTGCAGAAATGTTATTCTAATTACATATTGATACATGTCCGCCTTGGGTAAAGGTGTCTGCCAAATAAATAAATAATAACAGCAATGTTATATTTGTGTTCACCTCTAGGTTTGAAGAAGCCATTTCCAGAGTATATAGTTGATGTGGAGTCCATGGACATTTTCCCAGTAGGCTGGTGTGAAGCGAATGGATATCACCTTACTCCCCCACACAGAGTTGTCTGTAAGTACTGAGACACCACAATCATATTTTAAAAAATATGTATTTTACAGTACGCTTTTTATTGTGCTTCTTACAAAAAAGTAGTTGCGGTTATGGTAGAATAGTGTAACATTGCAAACACTAGAGTAGAATAATATATTTAACAGAATATGTCTGTATGATTTTCTGGCCCAGTTTGATTAAGTAAACGCTAGGTCAGATTTACTGAGCTTTTGCCCCAGTGCAAACTTTTCTCCATTTTTTTTCTAAGTAAAATGTTATGTTTTAGAAAAAAGTGTAGCAAAATTTCTTAATCCCCATCACACATCACAGTGCACAAATAAGTGAAAGAAACAGGAGCAAACAAGATGCTGTTTCCTTAAAGATACCCATGTACATTTCCTGTCATCCCAACCAGACACTGACCTTAAAATAGGTATTGAACAGTTCTCAAAGGTATTGTATATCTTTTAAGGCATAGGTTTAATATATTTATTGGTTCAACATGTTGATTTTAAGAATGAACACATTTTATGTAAAAATTGAGCACATATGGAACAAATATATGTTTGATTAGAAAATACATAATCTGCATATTTGCTCTTTTATTGTATAATTGATTTCCAAAACAGCCAAAAAAGATTATTAAAACATATAGGAAACAGGAGGTTATGTACTGTGGAACATTTTTAAAATATTATTATTACTTGTGCAAATTATGCAGCTATGATTGCAAGCTGTTGCTTTAAAATAATTGCTGCTGATGCTGCTATCCTATTTGATATGGTATACATTTGACACTTATCTGTGTACACTGGCTTAATATTACTTTAAATACCACTCCTAATATCAGCCTCCAGTCAGCATGTTAGGGTGATACAGCAGCTTCACATACATAATGAGTATGGGACGTGTCATGCTGAAATCTGCAGAACACATCTGTAATGAGTCTGCGTTAATATAAAACAGATGCCTGCTGCAACAAGAAAAAACAAACGGGGATGCTGTGCTTCAGCAGAGAGGAGGAAGGCCTTAAGTAAGTACAGCTATGGCCAAAAGGTTTGCAGCACCCTATAGAATGAACTCATTTTGCTTCATAAAGTCCAATGAAACCTGCTCAATAATGTTACATTAACATATTGAATTACATACCACTATGTGGTTTTCCAGATACTTAATGAAAAACTGACACTTCTGTTATGGCTTCCGGTAGACTTTTGCGATATTGTGTTGCAGTTTATTTTATTACCTGATGTTAAATAAAATATCTAAATTATGTTCATATAGTTTGTTTGTTTGTTTGTTTGTTTTTAATTATGTCTCAATCCTAAAATTGTAGGTGCTGCAAAACTTTTTGCCAGAGCTGTAATTTCAACATTTTAGGAAACCCATTTACTGCTATTTTTGGCAAAATACTATGCCTTTTACTTCTACCCATAATAAATCTTATTGTTGGGTTTCATTGTATTACCAAATAAATCAAATAAAAAAAATCTGTATGAATGGTGTATGTGCTCCAGATATGGACAACTTCATACATTAAAACACTTTGCAATCTATCACAAATTTCTGAAATCTGTTTGGCCAGCTGAACTGCCAGCATTAATAAAGCACCTTTTTTAAATAAAAGTTAATAATATTTATTTTAAATTAGTGCTGGGACAAATATCAGAATATTCAAACAGATATTTTTTGACGTGTATTCGGATACAAAGTTCAGATGTTTGTATTCACTAGAAATTACAGAAATACCTTGCACTTATTTACCGCCTCGCCAAAAGTCGCGCTACAATTTCAAAAATGGCAAATGAAAAAGAGCTTTGTGTGATATTTGAGATTAATATATATAAAACAACACAGGATCAACACAGCAGCTCTTGAGCCCCTATTTAAAAGTTTTAGACAGCAAAAAGTAAACAAACCAGATTATGCGTGTGCAAGCATTGTACTCTCTATGGAAAGCTGTCTGGGTCAAAAAAGCGTTGAATGAGAATCTCATGACAGAAAAACGTGACATCATTCTGAAATGTCTCGCTTAAACAGTGCCCAACTTGCTGTTAATGCTGTGTAGTGATTTTTATATAGATTGTATATATTTTTTGTTGCGACTTTGTTATGTGGAAAGTAATAAATGAGAACCAAAACGGCGAGTCTTTTCCCCCTTCATTTTACAATGCCATTTCCACATTTTTTGTTTTATTTGAAGTGTTTAAAGTCGAATTTCAGTTTTTGTTTGGTTTTGTTCAGCTACAATAAGGCACACATACACCTCATGTTACTACTTTATGAAAATGTGTCTATGGCCACTGTTTACTGTGAAGAAATGGCAATGGCAAGGATTAAAAAAAAAAAAAAAGTAAAATGTGTCAGAGTTCACGCTAGCCTTCAAAAATGTGCATTTGTAAAAAGCATACCATTTCAAAATCTGTGTTTTCAACCATAACATCTGCATATTGCATCAACATAGTTATATTATTTTCCAATGTAACTATTTCAGATTAACAAAGTTAACATGCAAAGCAGTACACAGTATAAATAATGGTAGTAGAAATAGACATAAAGACAAGCTTACCATGAAACGTTTTCTTTTGAAAATCCTCCAATCCCGACATAAAAATCAGTTTTGTTGAACATATACCAGTGTGTCTGCGGGTAGCTGTCAACATCATAACTATTTACAGTTTTGCTGTTTAAAAGTTATTTAATTTTCCTTTTAGCACCCAAGTCAAAAAATGACTTCTGCTCTTTCCAAATCAAAGTCTTAATAATTCTCAGGAGGTTCCATTGAAATTGTCATGCTTTAGATGATCCTCATAAACGAGAGCATTTGCTGGTCTGCACTCTGTTCTGACAGCTAAAACCCTGTTCTGCTGGTACACAAGATACAGGTATTGTAATTGCAATTGCTGCAAGTTTTGCAAAAGCAGGAAAGATGTCGGAATAGTTCTCAATAAAAAACCCTGCAGGCCTCATCCATGGTCTTAAAACCATGATTTTTGAGCATGTGTTTACTTGTCCAAATTCTTGGCTGAGTGTCAACAGGTAAGATGCTCTGATACAGAGTCGCTCTAATATCAGGGACATGTGCAGTGCTATATGGGATACTGAGTACTATTTATTTAAGGAATAAACAAAACAATGTTTAACTTGAACTGCTATTTGGCATCCATTGTTTTGTAGTTAATTCACTGGGGTAAAGTAAGGCCTACACAACATATTCTCGCCTGTGAAATATATTTCTACTTTGATGTGTTACTGTAACGTCTTGCTGTAAAACACAGGCACACATACAGGCCATGCCCCTCTGCCCCTGCTGCTATGCGGTCTCTGCCTGCGTTCTGAGCAATATAATGGCTTTTATTACTTTTTGAAAATGAGCGAATATCCGAATGAATATTTAAATTATGAGCGAATATCCAAACGTGAAAATCCTGTGTTCATTCCAGCACTATTTTTAATGCAAGAAGAAGAAAAATATGAATCTTGTTAAAAATAAAAGCCCTTAATTGAAAACACTATGTAACACAATTTTTGTTCCTGGGTAGTAAGTGTTATTTCCTAATTGCTTATGCCTCAAAAGTATAGAAAATGGCTATTATTCCCCACAAACTTTGCTTTTGTGACCAGGACAGTGATATTTTGAAATGTACCTATTTCCAATGAGAAAACAGGCGAATTTGTGTCTTTTCGTTCACGTAAAGTCAGAAAAAAACAACATATGAATCCAAATTAACATGTATTTATACTAAAGTAATACAAAAATGACTACAAAAGATTTAGAAGTGAGTAGTTTTTCGAGATTTACGATTATACTGTAAATCACTTTCACGAATCAGCCCCCAAATGTAGTCTCCCATCATGTTCTCGTTATACTGTCCTTGGTAGCGGCGTTCAAAGTCCAGTATATCCTGGTGGAAGCGCTCGCCTTGCTCCTCCAAGTACGCTCCCATGTTCTCCTTGAATTTATCAAGATGAGCATCAAGGATATGGACTTTGAGGGACATCCTACAGCCCATTGTGCCGTAGTTCTTCACCAGAGTCTCAACCAGTTCCACATAGTTTTCGGCCTTGTGATTGCCCAGGAAGCCCCGAACCACTGCGACAAAGCTGTTCCAAGTCGCTTTCTCCTTACTAGTGAGCTTCTTGGGGAATTCATTGCACTCCAGGATCTTCTTTATCTGTGGTCCGACGAAGACACCGGCTTTGACCTTTGCCTCAGAAAGCTTAGGGAAGAAGTCTTGAAGGTACTTGAAGGCTGCCGACTCCCACTTGACGTTGTTCCTCCCCACAGAGAACTCGGTCCGCTTGGAAGGGTCCACCATGCAGAAGTAGCAGTTGCTTGAGTGGTCAGTGGGTTCCCGCCAAATTCTTGGGATAGCGAACTTCATGGCTCTCTTTTCCCCTCTGTACCATCCTACAAAAATACATTTATTTCACCCATGACTAATGTGTAAGAGATTCTCGCAACATTTTTCATATATGATATATTTTTTCAATAACATTGAAAATTGTAAAACATTTTAAAATTAAAAACTTTTACAATTTTAAAAATTTTAACAAATTTTATAACATAAAATTCTGAGCAACAATTGTCCATCTTACCTTCCAGAGTTTTTCTGCAGTGCTCGCAGGTGAAATGAGGTGCCCAGGGTTTGTCTTGATCCCTGACAGGCATGCCAAAATATGGCTTGTAGGCCTCACACATCTTAGCAGATGCTTCCACTGAGTACTTTTTCGCTCTTGTCTTGATAAATTGGCCGCAGACATAGCAAAATGCATCTGCCGGATGCTTGCAGCCTCTTGATGCCATCTCAGAAAAATGCAGATATGTATCAACTTAACCAGCTGGAACTAAACTGAACTGGTGGGCTTAAGGCCTCTGTATTTATACTGCTATTTATATTACTGGAAAGTTCTAGAAGTTACTCCAAGTTTACTCAGCACTGAATCTATCTGGAATGTTCTGGAAAATAGGTAAATTTCAAAATATCACTGTCCTGGTCACAAAAGCAAAGTTTGTGGGGAATAATAGCCATTTTCTATACTTTTGAGGCATAAGCAATTAGGAAATAACACTACCCAGGAACCAAAAAAAAATTGTTACACGGTGAAATGATCTTCTTAATGAGGAAGGTATCCTTAATTATATTTCTCTTTTTAGAGGGCTTTAAAAATAAGTATGTAGCGGTTACAGTCTACAGTTTTGTTTTTTTTGTTTTTTACCACTGAGGTTATCTTTCAGCATGTTAGTCATTTAATGAGAAGAAGACTGACTGCCATCACTCATAATCAGATCCTGGCAGGAAATACCAATGGGAATGTTCCAAAGATAAAACGTGCTCCAATGGGAGGTATTAATCTTAGAATGGTTGGATATATTTTGTTGCTTTTTTTTTGCTAAATTGTCCATTTCATGAGTTATTCTGGCATCCTCAGATCTGAGTGTGCTCAGCCATGACACTGAATTCATCTAAGCATGAGGACAGCAGTCTAGTTCAGTGATCTGACCAAAGGACTAATGCCATGATTCAATCTGCCACTGGGACTGTTGAAAGCAATATGAAGTCAGTCCTGTTTGTTTCCATCAGTGGATGACTGCGATAACAGGATTGCGATCTTGACAAAGCTAGATTTTGATTAGCCAGCTGAACTGCCAGATGCAGCATAATTAAAGCACCTTTTTTTTAAATGAAAGTATCTGAATTAAGCTATTTCTCACACAAGTAGCGATAGTCATTCTTTACATACTGCATAGTTGTAAAGAGTTGAAAATGTGAATGGTTTTATTTAAAGCTTATTACAGTATGTGTATACACTGTGGAAGGAGTGCAGCACTGAATGCTGGTGAACACCAGCAATAGCAAAGCACTGATGCTGGAGGACATATTGCTTGGTGTTCAAGTGTTAATAGGTGTTAATCCTATGAAAACCGCAATCCTATACAGGGTTCTCCCCAGGAATTATGTACAGCCGGGGCGGCAGAACATTATAGCCGGAAGCACTTTTAACAGAAAAATAAACTTGCCTTATCTTAAATATATAATACGACAAAGAATTTGAATAATGTGTTGTTTTTCGTTGACTATATCTGGTTGAGCTTTTTTATGTTCTACATTTTCTTTTTCATTACTGTTTTTTATTATGGTAAATAACGTAGGGTTATTGGAGTTCACAAAAAAAAGGTAACCTTTTCACTTCCTTTTTATCTTAATTATTGAGCTTATTGCTTCATTTAAGTTGTTTTCTTTATGTTTCAGGGCATTTTGATACTGCACGTCTATTTTTGTTTTTCGCTGTTCTACATTTTTTTAATTCAACTGTTCATTTTAACATTTTTTTAACACAACAGTACTCACACGTTTGGTCACCATCATAACTGTTGCATGAAACCGCAGTGTAATAATCCAGCACCTCTGCACTTAAGCATTTGTATGTCAGTTGACAAGTGTTCAGCTGATATCCCATCACACCTTTCTTCTTAAAGGCGTACAGCCTCTATATATGAACCCCCAATATCTCTCACAAGCACCTGGGTACATATTGTTACGATATCACAAAAAAAGAATACAGGTTTTTTTTTTTGGTGCCTATGTACTATATATCATCTTACAGTACAATAATACGACAAAAAATGGACTGAATGATAATACCCGAAAATAATCGTAATAGTTTTTTAATTAAGTAACCGGTGCAAATATAGTATTGGGGTAGATTGCGCCTATAGCCGGCTTATTTTGACTCCCTGCATTCATTGTCACTATTTTTGCTTTGAAAATAATTGGTTATTTTTTAGCAGTCATTTTAATGTTTTAACCTCTCAAGTGCTTAACACAGAAAACCCGCCCCTTCAACTCTCTGATTGGTTAAATGTTGTGTCAAGACATAACACAGCTGTCACGTGGTTCAAAGATTCTTTTTTCACCCAGCAACGTGCAACAGATCTAGTCTGCTAGAAGCGCAATCAATCTTTATTGTTAAAGGCACAGTAGAATCTGCAAGACGGGCGGATCAGGTTTTTTCAGCCGGGCGGCGACAGCTGAAAAGGCCTTGGGAGAACCCTGCTATAAAAACTTGCTCTCTTCAACTCATTCTGATAGAGGAAGTTCCAAGTTTCAGGAGAGTTGTGAAATGACCGCAACACAAGCAGGCCAACTAATACGTAATGACGACAGAGAGTTGCTGCATTGTGAAAAATCTGGCTTTTTGCTTTATTATTTATATATTTCCTGTTTTACAATAAACAAAATATATAGATTTAAATTTTCTTTCTTTACATTTTTCACTACAGTCACTTTAAGAGGGTCCTAACTACAAATGTTTTGAAAACCGTTGGTCCACTCGACTTATGAAAGGAAAAATACTTTAAGAAATGTTTTCTGACAAACTAAACACACTACTCTTACGTTTCCCGGTTTTTGTTCTAACAAATTTAAAGCTGTTCATAATAAGGGTGTAATTCATCAGCCTTGGTGACATTGTAAAACACTAGAGAGAAACAGATATAAAATACACCAAAACTGTTTATTCAGAGCAGTAATTGTAATAATGGTATTTATATTGTTAATAATAGCCACATTTGTATTACTGCTATGTTGTAAGCATAAATAATAAATATAAATTCAGTCAGCAGAGATAAGCATTTGGCAGTATCTTAATAAGCCAACAGCTATGATTATATAAATTCATAAAGTACAGGAGATTTACTGAAGTGCTTTTAAAATAATTCAAATGTATTCAACGGTTAGGCTAATAAGCCTGTGCCTTTTCAATTATTTTAGAGATTATAGGTATTTCTGGTTATGTAGCAACATCTTTGCCCAAGACTACTGGAGGACTTTTTTTTTTTTTTTTTCTTGGCAGCAAAGCAAGGCTTTAGTGTTTTGCCAACTTTGCTTATATGTCTAGGGTACAATAAAACTTAAAGTTTTTTTTTTTTTTAAATTCACTAGTCTTTTATATTTGCTGCAGGAATTTAGCCAAACAAGAACGCTCCTCAAGCAGATTGTAAAGTTGTTTAGTAGGGGTGACTAAACTGGAGAAAATCAACTGAGAGTTTTGCTTTAAATGCTGGACTTGATCCAGACAGAATCAGTCTGAATCTGTGAAATCCTTGCTGTACCAGAAGCTGTATCACCTTTTCCAAAGTTCAACCATGTGAGGCCCTATTTTGAAGTGCAAAGGAAAAATCTTCAGAGAAATAAAATCATTCTAAATATAAAACTAACAGCAGACAACTCAGAACAATAATTTAACTGCTCCTTCTTGCAACCAATACCCTATTCCTAGCATTTGTAATAAACATCGTCATTAATGAAGGAAATGAAAGGAAGTAAAAAGTGGAAAACTATTGTCTCTGAGAAGGAATCCGAAGGCTGAAGGCAATATTGTCCCGTGGAGGACACCGTATTAACCAGAGGGGACAGCATTTGCATGCTGTTGTCACCTTGGGGCTATTCAACAACAGAACGCCATTCAGGGCTTGAGGCTCGTATTTCTCCAGAGCAAGTTTTTGGAGGGGAGTTATTGTTAAAGGATTGCCATATATGTTTAGTTATAAAGTTTGTTTTTTATTATTTATTTTTTTTAAATCAAGTGCTATAGGTATGAGTCTTGTTTTGGAGTTTGCATCACTCATTGTTTGAATTTTCATTTTCCCTTAGTACTGTGCCTTCAACGAGCGAATTCATTTTTTATTTTTTATAAAAGCTTCAGAAAGTACAACATTATGATAGGAAGGTGTATTACAGGAATGTATTTTTGCTAATATATTGGCATGAACATGAAGAATACAAGGATATATTTCTTGCAAAACAGTGTTCTATTACCTTGGTAACAACGTAATAGAAGGCATTCATATCTTTGCGTTTGCTTTGCAGGTCAGACACAGAAGAAGATTGCTGTAGTACAGCCAGAAAAACAGTACGTTTATTGTTTAATCTGATGTTTCCATTTTCTGCCCACTTAATAAAAAAGAAAACCAGTAGAAGAAAAAAACTGTTCCCTGAGAAACTACACTTTCAAAAAAGCAATGAAATAATGCTACTCCATTTCGCTGAAGCATTCTATTCACAGTGCACTATATAAAAAATAAACCAGGCACTCTTGAAAAGACACTATAAGTAGAAATACACTGACTGGCCAACACAATAGAGAATGTTAGTGGAACTGTAAAGCCTCTGCTCTACAATGTATGCAAATGTATGTAGTTCTGTGACATGGCAGTCCTGCAGTGGCCCAAATCACAGAAACCTTCAACATACCTTTCACTCTGGAGATACATGGTCCTACCCACTATTACAACCATTCTAAATATTTTATCCACAAAATGTGTCAGACATATAGAGTAATCCCTACAATAGATAACTAAGCTTCAGTAAATAAAAGTTAAGTCCTGAGTTTACTTTTGGTATTGTAATAATGATTGTAGCTGACCATTAGAGCAACTGTCATTGTTCTCAGCCCAATAAAGTTTGAGCTATCTATTCTATCTTTTATTGTGTTAAAATCCACAGCAAACTGAATCTCAAATATTTTGCTTCCAACAGATTGCTTATCTCCGTGCCTGTGGAGAATGTACCTCATAATATCTGTCCCAATGCTCCACTGGATACTGGTAAGTTTAACTGTATACTTAAGTGTGCAATTATTAATATATAAAATATGGACAAACATAACGTGTTCAGTGACAGAAAATGCAATTAATTCTCAGTGAAGTGAACAAGGACTTACAACAGTACAGTCCTCAAACTGCTAGGCTATTAAGTGGCATGTAAAAAAAAAAAAAAATACTAGGTTACATTTGTCAGAATTCATATAACTTGGGCTGCTTGGTGTTCAAAACCTATACTGTAGGTAATAAATTATACCTATTCTTATTTAAAAAATAATGAAACAGGTTTATTGTGTGACTCATGAACAGCGAAATGTTTAGTATTACACATGCACTTGCAGGGAAATAATGATTATTATTTGCCTGTACAATGTGGGTGGGGAAAAATAACTATTTATGTGTTAGACAATACATATCATTATTCTATTATTATTATTTTTTTAACTCTCAGGAATATATTTAGCTATATACTGTTTTGGTGCTAAACGAATTTCTGTTTGTTGCAGTTGCCTTACTGCAAACAGACCCTTAATCCTTTAATGCTTAAGACACGCCATATTTTTGTTCTTCTTTAATGTTGTCAGTTCACGGGGCGTGAACCAGGGCTGCGAGAGGAAGGGAGTGTTTTGCAACTTAGGATTCGAGGCTCAGACTCTAGAGCAGGGGAGAGAGAGAGAAAAGGATGGGCCAGACTCCAATCAAGAGACCTTCCCTATGGAGTCGAGTGGCCCTATTGGCCTCCAGGCCCCTGAAAACAGAGTCCTCTGACTTCTCAGAGAGTTGTTATAGGCTCGACCTCGCGACTGGGTCCCAGTTAGCGACCGGGTTCGACCCTCAGAGGACGGAACGGCTTATACGAAGCCTTGACGTAAGGAGGAAAAGAGAATCTGAAAGAACACAAATAATTGTTAGTTATGGGACTCGAGCACTAAGAGCACTAAGAGGGCCATGTCCCAGGAGGATAAAGGATGAAGTAAGACAGAGCCTTCTTTCATGAGGCATGATATATAGCGCATGAGCTGTGAAAGAAGTGTGGCCGGTGGTCCCTTCTGACCGCACGAAGAACCTGTGGAGTTATGGGAACTCTAGGTTGGGGAAGTGAGAATCACTATCCCCCCAGAGTGGACCGACACAGAGGCACGGCATATGAAAAAGTGAGGAGGAGGAAAAAAGCAAAACACAAGAGAAAGAGTTGAGCTGTGACTGGATTTAAATAGGAAGTTAATGGTGATAGAGAGGTGAAATTAGGAAGGAGCAAAGCCCTGGTTCACGCCCCCCAATTTCACAAATGTTAACATTAATAGGTCATTTATTTTCCCAGGTACCACTAATGGGAAGTACTGCTGCTCCCAAATCTTTGTCAACCATCGATGTTTCTCAGGTCCCTATTTAAACAAAGGGAGGATAGCAGAACTGCCTCAGTCAGTAGGCCCGGGCAAATGTACTCTTGTCCTCAAAGAGGTAAGCATTAGGATGACTATATGCAGTTAGAATTTAAGGAATGACGTGAAATTAATTCAAAGTAAAGGGTGTCTTAATGGAAACTTTCAAATTATACATATTTGTCTTCAATGTATGTAAAATATGTTTTTGTAATATATGAATTATGTTATGCTCTGTGAATTTTATTTTATGTTGTAAACAGTAAGCACAGCACCCATTAGGCCACATTTATCAATGCATTTTGCAAATTTTTGGTTTTTTAATTATTAAGGCTGGTTCATACTTTGGATTCCGACATCATTTCTGGTCGGAGTCAAGGGTCTCCGACCTTGTGCAACAGGTCGGAATTATGTCATCCACACTCTTGCAACGTGCGTCGTTTTGGGAAAGTCCAGAAATGAAGAATCTCTGCTGATTGGCGTTCTTCTGCTTTTACTCAGTCCCCCGGGTCTATTGATGTGATCAGTGCAGATCCGGGGGGAAAAGAAATGTACCCGATGTTTTTTTTTGTTTTTTTTTAATCTTTCATTTCTTTAAGCTATTAACACATTTGTGGCAGTTGTTGAGGTTCATATTTATTTTCTTTTTTTATACATAAAACAAAAAAAACCCGGAAAAACTAAGGCACAGTTAAGGCGGTTGTTTTTACATTACGTACCCCATTGCTGCTTGCAGACGGCTGTCTTGGCAAGTTGCTATTTCATTGGTCCACAAAAAAGTACTGTGAATTAAACAGTTATGGTGCAGTTCTACAGTTCACATTGCAGAAAATGGCGAAAAGAATGTAACGAAAGGAAGGTGCTGGCGAAAAATTAAGATATATTTATATTTCTTTTCTGTTCAGTGACGGGGGGGGTTGATCACAAAGCCTGTAGACCCCCACTCTCTGTTTTATTTACATTTTTTTGTAGAGCGCAACAGACCACAAGTGGTTTCAGAGCGCTGTATAGGACATAGATATACATATACAAAAAACAGCACACATGCATATACAAAAAACAGCATACATGCATATACATATAGCTCACCTTCAAACCATGAGCACCGTCTCTGCCTTCATTATTAATGCTTTCCTGTTAAAAATATACTGACGGTACGCTTGTGTCTTATACAACAATAATTAAGTCTGCATTTTTTTATTGGTCCGCATGAGTACCTGCATACCAGTTATGTGAACCCCTGATTATGGATCAAGAGGTTCCAAGGCGTTGGAAAGACATTCTCTGTATAAGTTAATACGTTGTGTGAATGGTGTCTCTTATTGTATAAGAGATGTCATCTTGAGCGGTTCTGGCTGCACAAACTGCGCTAGATGATGTCTCTTACACAATAAGTTCTAGATGTATACAGTCTCTTCAGATCTGTTCTTGAAATCGGCTTTTTATGATTTACATAATTTAAGCCACGACAATCTGCATGTTTAGCTTGTAGATTTAGGTGTTTTTTTTGGTCGTCACTCCCTCTAGTAAGCTAATGGTTTTAGTGTTAGAAAACGACTATTACTTTGCTACTTTGCAGAATGTTAAGGGTTTTTTTGGTTTTTTTAAGTTGTACACAGACCCTTTTTAATGTGTAAACATTTTTTTTTTATTAAACTTACATGACAATCAATTAGTGTTTGTTTTTATTCGCACGTGTTTTGTTTATTAACAATGCACAAGTTTGAGATTAAACAATAAATCATTATTAATTATTTTTGATAATGATACTTATTGCTTTTATTGTTCATTTTTAAAAACATTTTAGAAGTTTGTGTTATTATTATTATTATTATTATTATTATTATTATTATTATTATTATTGTTCTGATATCTACAGGGCTGTCTTAGTGGATTTAACTGTTATTATTATTATTATTATTATTATTATTATTATTATTATTATTATTATTATTATTATTATTAATAACAATGGTAGATCTAATTCCGTTTTTAAATACAAATTCATACATTTTCTTTATTTTCCAACGTTTTGCATACCGTATCCTTGTTAACCAGTGCATATAAAAAGACTAATAATGCTTTCGCTTTATACTTGAGGGTGTACAAGTTCCCACTGACACACAACCTTTTAACAAGTTGCTGGAATGTTTAAATTGAGTTACAATGTTGTGTGTTAGCGGCTTCTCAATGACCGCATGAAGCATGTGAAGCTAATGATCTAATATAAACGCCGGTCTTAAATAATCGATGGTTTCCAATATGCGCCAGGTCTGCTGGCAAATATTGTAAATAAATGCCAGAGGCGTTTAATTGAAGTTTTACGGTGCTTCTTTTTTGACCTTTAATAATTAAAAGTGAGTGACTTTCTGATGTAAACAAGGTGCATTTGCGATCCAAAGGAACAAGAACATTAAAAGAAAAGACATGCTGTACAACATTTATTTCAGCCCTTGTGCACAGGTAAAAAAAAAATAGATTTCACTTGAAACTAAATATATATTTTACCTCAACTTTATTTGACTGGATACTTGCATCAAGTTTCACAGACCCTATTTTACCATCCTGACTTGTCAAAAAAAATAATTTAAACACATTTACCTAATTTTGCTTGGCAGGTGCTGTTTTGTTCACTCTCAAGTATTGGCATCTCTAGGTTTGTGAAGCCAGCAGTTAAAGTTCACTTATTATTTGGTAAACATTCTAATTTCAGGTGTAATCTGAATCTTAACTTCATTCAATTTGTGTTCCTGAGCAAAAAATCCAACGCGGCAGTGGATCCCAGATTCCTGCCACTTTTCAACTTTTTTTACTTCTCACTTTCATCTCTGAAAGTCGTACAGCCTTTTTTCATGTGTCTGCGACCTGAAATCGCATGGGGTCGGAAGATGTTGAAAAATCTCAACATTTGCTGCATGGTTGTACGCCGGTAACCATCATAGTGCAAGACTTCGAGGAACTTTTAATAGAAGAAGTTCATAAACATCCACATTTATATAACCCCTCACTTAAAGAATATAGAAATGCCACAATAATAAAAACAGCGTTGGTGTGTATTATTCAGAAGAAAAAAAAATAGAAAAGGCCTGGAGAGAATGTAGAGCCTGTGGCCACACTTTGCTGGGAATTGCCAGTTGCTATGTGCAGTGTAACTGCAAGTCTTTCTGCAGGTGTCACTGGCATCGCATGTGTATTTTTGCATTGAAGTAATGGTCCCAATTTGTTTAACAGATCATCAAACCTTTCGCCTTTCATACCTAAAATATCTCTCACATACCCGCATCTCTCTAATTAATGCATACAATTCTCCCTCAGTTGGTTGAGAAGACGATGTACCAACAACGTCGCTTTTGATTTTTTTAAAACCTTTTGTATAAGAGGTACAAAATACCACATCTCTTAAAATGTCAATTTTTCAAATTACGCGAATACAGTCTGTATTTAAAGGATGAACGACAGCTGCAAATAGTGAAGCTGCAGAGCTTTTATAGCTGTCTACGCCTGACATATCGCATTCATCTGCGACAGGAGTATGAACCAGCCCTTAGTCTTACAAAACTGGTAACAACAACTGTTCCACACCTCTCAGTCATAAAATTGACCTTCTACGTTGCATTTAACTAGTTGTGCTACATTTACTGTCATTATTTTCTTTTCACAAATAAATATGGTGAACATTTTTTGTAAATTTTGGTGTAAAGGCGTTGATAAAAACTGTCCGATTGTTACTGTGTTCTGGTAACCAGATGTTTTATATTTATATAACACCATGTCTCAAAAACAGCGAATCCTTCCAAACTTAGTTGCTGGGCTACAGACAGCTGATGTTAGAAAAACTGTAGCCATTTTACAATCACAACTTTGATTATTTTTTTTATTTTTTTTTATATGGTTGAATTGCGAATTAACTGTACAACTAATACTCAAATATAAACATAAAAATGTTTTTTTTTTTTTCTTTTTGTTTGTTTGTTTGTTTCTTGGTATCACTGCTGCGTAGCTCTGAGGGAGTTCATTCGTAACATTTTTTTTATAGTATTCAGAATGATGTACTTTGTACTGTATAACTGTAAGTTCATTAGGTTTGATGTGTAGTTGCTGGAGTGAATCAGCCCAAGGCAAATACTTAAATTGAAACCACTTATATATAATCTGAGAATATTAAGATGCCCACTGTGTGTTCATTTTTTATTATGGAATATCAGGATCCCCAGAGCAATATTAAATTTTAATTGTATTATAAGCTCTAAAAAAGGATGGATTGCATCGGCATAAGCATAGCGCATATGCCAAAAATGTGTGTGTGTGTATATATATATATATATATATATATATATATATAGTGACAGACTGGGGGGAGGAGGAGGAAAAAAATATAGTCCAGGAGGAGTTACAAAAGACTACATCCCCTAGAATGCAACATGAGGGAGCCAGGATGAGAGTCTCCTGGCTCCAATCGGTAATAATTATCACCTGCCTGCAATTTAAACCAAGAGAAATGTTTGTTCGGGCAGTCTCCAGTCTGTCTGTGGAGTGAGGCTGTCATAGTGGTGACAGCCTCACTCCGGTAAACGGTATAGCAGTCCGGTTTTATAGTTAGGGATTTACCCGAAAAGTTTAGTTAGCGCTCTAAAGAGTTAGGTTTTGTTTTGTTTTGTTGCAATTGTCTTTTATTTCTGTAATCAATAAAATGGCATAGAAGTGCCATTAAAAACTTCAAATTCTTGTGTCTGGGTCTGATTTTAAGGGGCTACGAACCTTAAAATTAGTGAAATCTTTCACATTATATATTCTACCACTCATGTGGCTAAGTTTCCATGAGCTATTCTTACATTAGGTCATGAACAGTTAGTGAACAGATCTTTTTTTTTTTCATTGTGACATACTGCACAGCAGTTACATTCTATTCCTAAGCATGCTGTTTTCATATAAAACAATAGGTTACCGCAAAGTACCATCACACGAGTTAGGGTTGCTGCAGAAATCTTATTAATATATTATTTATGGTAAATGTAAACATTCGTGGCATGAACTAGATATGTTTGCTATCGCCACGCCCGCCCATGACATCAATACCATATGTCTTGTTTTTTATGTTATATTCTCTATTACTCATAGCCTCAGTTGTTTAATTGGAAACTGTGTTGTGTTTCTGAAAGTAGGATCCTCCCTCTAATCACATAAGTAATCAAACTTTCTATAAATAGCCCTATCTCCTACGCCTCCTTGTCATCTCTTTGTTCGGTCCTCCTCCTCCCCTGCCTCCACCTTCCAGCGCCTTGTCCAGGGGGAAGGTGGCCCAGAGTGCCACTTGTCCAGCCCGCTGGCTACAGCTGTCATCAATCAATAGTCATTACATCACAGCTCAGCCAGCAGCACATGGGGCGTCTATCGAGCTCTATTGGGCCAAAGTGTATTACATTTCATTATGGGCATGGCCTTCTGTCAAATGCAATAAACAATTGTTAATTTATTTTTATTTTCAGTCTGTTTTCTGAAAGGTATGTTAAATTGCATCCACTCGTTCATTATACTGAGCTGTCATGAAATTTCAGCTTTTACATTTTTAAATTGGGTTCACTTAATCTGTTTTGTGTACCTGCAGGTAAGCATCAGGATTACTGTATGCAGTTAGAATTGAAGGTGTTTTTTATTTCCGAAGTCTGTATTCAGCATATGAATTACACCAGACATTACATTATTTGTACTGGTACTATCTTTTCACATTGAAAGGGCTTGTTGGTAGAGACCGCTATACTATAATATCAGGTGTTTTGTTTTAGGGACTCATCGTATTATTTATTTCCCAGGTTCTCGGCATGTTGATCAATGCTGCATATAAACCAGGCCGTGTACTGAGAGAACTACAACTTGTAGAAGACCCACAGGGGAACTTTCAAGAAGAAACATTAAAAGCCAAGTGAGTTTTTACAACCTTTTGAAGTTAAATCTGAATAGCTAAATGTATTAGTGGTACTAATTGTAACTAAAGGTATTATGTGACTAGTTGGCCCATCTGTGTATAGTTAAATACAGGTTACTACAGTTTGGATACCCACATTTTCCAGAATGGAGTACAAAGATCTCTATTTAGTACCTAATGCAGTATGCAACCAGTCCGGAAACAAAATTCTGTCATCCGATGCCTCTATTCTAATGATCTAAACCAGGGGTTTTCAACCTTTTTTTGAAAATGTACCCCTTCTGTCTGGAGGTTTCAGCTAAAGTACCCTTTACAATTCTCGCTCACCGAATGATACCACAGTAGCAATAAAAGGCAGAATAATATGATTTTTTTCCCCCCCTGTTTATTTAATATCTAATTTTTCACAACAGTTTGGGAAACTGCTGGTTTAAAACAGAATACCAAACAGCAGGCTTCATTCTTAAAACTTAATTACAAACATGTCTTTGGATGCACAGAATTAAAAGACAGCATTTAGGAATCTCTTTGGAAACACTAGTATTCGGTTTCTATAATCCCCTTCTAGAGGATTATTTTTTCTCACCTACTAAAAATGTCAAGAGCATCTGATTTTTCTTATTTGTATTAGTTTACTGTTATGCCTGGACTGCACTGGATGCAATACAGCAGGATAATGTGAATATGTAAAGTGAATATTACAAACTGTAAAGCGACTTTACATGCAGTCCTCTGGTACAAGATGTCAGCCATTCTTCATAGGTTTTCTTGTCCATCGTCACATCTAGTAAGATTAAAACTGTGAATCTGTATTATCATTTAACAAATAGCAGTATATTGTGGGAAGCTGTAGTACCATCTATGTACAACTGTAGTGTGCTACATTATATGAACTATACAGTATTACAATCATCTGACTTTTAGCAAACTAAACATTGTAGTATCAGTGAATGTTTTATCCACCTTAAATATATTTGTCTAAAGCGCTGTCTGAGTTTTTTGAAACATTGCAATCTGTAAACCCCATGAATTTATACATGTACTATTGAAGTTTTTTTTTTTTTGATGGCCAAATTAGGCAGAATGCAGTTGCATAGCAGTGCTTTAACATAATCTGAAATCTTCTTGTAAACTCAGTTAAAGAAAGGTGAACGATATCAGTTAGCTAAAAAGTCGGATGATTTTAATACCGTGTTTGCCCGCATTTATTTGTGTAATTGTTTCTTACATTACCACAACATATAAATCTACACAGTTGGTCAACTACGTGAATATCAACTGTTATTCTGTTCATTAAAATAGACTAACATTAATCCATTGTTTTTGAGAGTTAAACATTTGAATACAGCCCAGTACTTTCTGTCCTACGACGTGGCACAGTGAGTGAATGCACTTTTGTTTTGACACAAGAGGATGCATTGTTGTTGTTTTTTCCGGAACTGCTCCAACAGGATGCTTAAGACATTGCTCAAAAACCTGTTGATCAATACAGTAATTGATACTCCTGTTTTTAAATAAATCAGATACAAAGGGAAAACTTACAGATCAACGATCAAGATTGTGAGAACCTCTGACCAGGTGTCAGAATTCTGCAGGAAAGTTTGCCTCAAGCTTCAGTGCTGTCCTAATTTGTTTAGCCCTGCCTTGGTCACAGACAAGTGCCCCGAGAACTGCTCCATTCACACCAAAACCAAATACAGTAAGTATTAAAACAGCGTTTTTCACATCTCTGTTTGTGCCAGTTGGTTACATCATTTGATTAGAATGCTGCTCTGGTTTTAGTAATTATTTTCCAGTTTGAGTTTTTGTGTGTTTTTTTTCCTACAAGTTGAAACCTATGTTTAATCAGCATAGATTAATTGGATATAAGTTAATAACTGATTGGCTTTTGGCAGAGCTTACAATAATTCTTTAAATTAGATGCACAGTCTTTGTATAATGACTTGAGTTGCCTTAAGTTATATACCTTGTATAACATGCACTTCCTATACAGCAGACACCCTATCAAAATAGAATCGTATTTCCTGTTCATTCTGTCCACCTCATTTATAACAAGCAGATATTCTTCTAAAATGGTGTATGATGTTCCTTAAATTATGGTGTTTTACATTTAAGTGTACCAAACTCAGATGATGTACATTGGGGGGCTATGTAATTTACTGCCTTGAGTTATAAATTACACAGAAAGCCATTAAAGTGTAGCGTTATTAAAAAAAGAATAAAGCTGCAAAAAACACTTTACCGTTGTAATGTCAGTGATCTAGAATGCAATTTAATCATGTGTTACGAAACCATAAATAAATATTTAGAAGTAATCATAACGTTTTAACAGTAGCTTGGTTTACATGCACAAATAAGAATAAGGCTAACTTTGTTGCCATGTGTTTTGGTAGTACCTCTTTTCAGCAATTTGGGTTTACATGTAGTTTTCTTTTAGGGTGAGAAATTATCCTTCAAAATGCAAACGGTCTAATGAATATTAATATATGGGAGGGTTTATTTAAATATTCCTGTCAGTGTTCCAATTTGGCCTTGCACCGCAACTGATATCGTTCACCTTCCTTGAACTGGGTTTACAAGAAGATTTCAGATTGTGTTGAAGCACTGCAATGCAACTGCAGTCTGCATAATTTAGTATTTTAAAAAAAGCGAGAGAAGCAAAAACAACCTTCAAGAGTACATGTATATATTCATAGGGTTTACAGCTTGCAATGTGAGTTTCAAAACCAAAACACAAATATATTTAAGGTGGATGTGACAGGGTTGCCTGATGTGGTGACGTCAGGCTAGAAGCAGGAACTGAGATACACAGACAAAGTACTCCGGTGAAAGACAAAAAATAAAAGGTTTGAACAAAAAAACCACTGACAAAACAAAAGTTTTAACCAAACAAAATCACAAGACTAAACCCTAGGTCAGGCTGGGCAATCGCCTGCAGTGACCCAATAGTTTACTTTCAGTTTTGTTTCTTTTCTTTTTCATTTCTCCTCCACTCGCTGTCGTTTCTCTTCTCAACACCCACCTACTCTCCACCCCGAGCAGGGAAAACTGCAGGGTTTTTATACAGGTGACCATCTCCCGATTAGCAACAATTAATTAACTCGGGAGATGGTCACCTTCTGCACAAGGTTTTTAATGTGGATGGGGCTTCTCATCCACGCTGCAAAATAATAACAAACATATGGCTTTTCCATCCTATAAAATATACAAATTACACAGGGGCGGGGGTACCCGTTCTAAAATAAATAAACATTTTCTTTAAATAATAAACAATACATTTTAAATCACAAACAATAATAACACACTCGGCTATTCGCCATCCTGTGAGCTGTGAACTACGCATGCATTTTTTACTAAGCATTTTTAACTACTTATATATTTATATTCTTCATCATAATAATAAGAATAATAGTACCGGAATCCAAATTCCACAGGACCTGTGCAAGGCTCTCTGCAGTTGAATGTTGTTATGTATTTTTTTTATTGGGGTATAACGGTATTATAGTTCCACAGATTCCTCATTAGATACCCTGGATATTTCTGTAACTTTCTGGAAGTTCGTTTTGTAAGTCTTGTACAAAGCTGATATTAAGCCCCAGATTTGTCTCTTTGAAAAAATTCAACAAAACCAAAAGGTTTTTTTTTTCTCTTTTCACAAAGCTTTTCTTGTAAAAGAGATTTTGCCTTATGAATTAAGTTCCAAGAGTTTTCACTTCAACTCTATACACAGTCCGCTCTAGCCTGGTGCTGTGGTCGGTAGCCTGCAGCAATAATATAGTTAAGTTAATATAGCTAAGTTAATTTAATATATTTATGTTGGGATACAAATATGACTTTTTATTGTTCTTGGTAAACATGATAGATGCTACTGAAGACAAGTGGAACATCTAAGGGACTGAAAAATATCAACCTTAAAGCAATTAGCTATCTGATCACCAAACCTATAAAATAAAACTATATAAAAAATAAAAAAAACCTGTCTGTATTCCAAAGGGCTGCATTTTTTTTTAGCTGTGTGGTGTTTTTGTAGCAGCTGCAGTATTTTTTAAACCCTTGTTTATAAAACAACTAAATTATAAAACACCATCATTTTAGGAGTCATCTGCAAATGGCAATAATTTTAAATGTTATATAAATGGTATCATGAATAAAAAAACATGCTGAATGAAGAGGTCTCTTAAACCTCAAGCTCCCATCCTGTGCTCATTTAGTCTTATTTGGTCAAAGAAGCTTGCCAGTGCTACTGTCGGCAGATCTCAGTTAATGAAGAATTGCTTGGTACAGCATTTTAGTGGAAGGTTGTGCAAGGTTACATCACAAACGAGATCTTCACAGCTGAAGGCGATTTACCTGCCCTGTTGTGACTGTGCATTTCCGATAGCGTGAGGAAAGTGCATGGTATGTGCGTGCTATGTCATATTCTCATGACACTGGAAAGAGAATTTGGAGTTTCTAAATTGCATGTAAACCAAGCTAATGTCAACCCTGATATGGCCATCATTTACCATGCTTAACCATGTCCAGCTCAATTAAATACTCTAGGCCACAGAGTTTTTAGTTTTTAGGCCTTACATTACGCCTTCATGGAATGCAGTAGATTAATATTTGATTAATTTTCTCAATATTATTAGCATATTACTATGGGAAGAAGAAAAAGGTCATCAAACCAACAATTGGTGACAGCTGTGTAGAGAGTAGCCTAACAAAGCCTGCCAGGCGTAGAAAGAAGCGCAAATCCATCTTTGTCCAGAAGAAAAGACGATCCTCGGCAGTAGACTACACGCCAGCTGCATCCCCACAGGTAAAGCACAGAATTGTTGCTGTACAATTTTAATACAAGATGTGGTGTTATTGCTGTTAATTGTTAGATGCAAGTTACCAAGTTTCAGTATCTTTACTAGTTTCACCACTGTTACTATGAGCAGTAGACAGCAGTAGAAAATATGGCCATCAGTCAGGCCTTTTACTGGCCACATCAATTACTTTATTACAGATGACATTTACTCTGTTGAGCTTTGCATCTTTAGTAATACAAAATATAACTAGCTGTCAGATTTTATATTACTTAGATTGTGGGCATGGAAATCAAAGTGTTAACTCCTTAATTTGCACAAGTACTGACTTATCCTGCAGTCCAGTTAATGCATCAATCAGCACTTTTCCTATCAAAGCTACTGCAGTCTCATTAGTGATGTATTTAACCTAATAAATTCAATTCAGTCAGTGAGTAATTATGAAATGTGTAACTAAATCCAATCTGACTCTCTTGTTAAGCTAACTGCAGCAAGAGAAACACTGAGACGTATAAAATAACAGATCAGCAGAAAGTGAGTGTGTGTGGAGGAGTTGGGGGGGTGTTGTAGGTAGAAGTGAAAAATTATATAAAACCGCAGAAATGTAAAGGATGGCATATTAAAAAAACAATGAAGAGGTGGAGGGGAAATTGTGTTTTATTTTAGAGTGAGATTAGGGCAAGCAAAAATAGCACAGCTGCAAGACAGCGTCGATAAAATAACACATATTAGAAAACAGGTGTGAAGTGTGAGAAGAATGTAAAACAGCCCATATTAGAGAACAGTAGAAAGAAAATTGGAATTGCAGAGATGCTTTTATATAGGTGATTGAGAAAACTAGCTCATAGCAAGGTGTCTGGACAAGTGAAGTAGACAGTGTTTCAGCTACTGCTTTCATCATTGTAACTACAAACTAAAATAAATAAAAGCTTCACACCCCTTGGGTTAGAAACTAACAACAAAAATAAAGACAAAACAGAAGAGTCCCAAATCGTGCTTCAAGGTTCCTTGTTTAGTTCCCAATAGCCATCACACTGTGGCCCTGTTACATAGGAGATTAGGGATTGGCCAGGTAGAGGGTGGACCACGAACTCTTCAAGGTCAGTTGAGAGGTTTCCGGTTAGGTACCCTGTATATACACCTGTTGAGTGGGTTTATTAAACAGCAGGATTTTCTTTTCTTGCTGTTACAGGACAGCGAGGAGGACGAGGATCAGGATGGGCCTGAAGATGACACGGGGAGCGAGGAGACTAGCTCAGAGCAGCGGGAAGACCAGACTGACACGTCCTCAGTGGAAGTCCTGACCACAAGACCCAGAAGAGCAGCAGCTTTAAGAAGGAACACAGACACTGCGAGACCCACAAGCATTGAGAGGTCCCGGCGTAAGAGAACCACCCGGTCACTGTCCTACACTGAGGATATAAAATACCACCCTGCCAAGCGCTCTGCAGCAAAGGTAAATGGAAATACACAATGCACTGATAAACCAGTAGTGTGGGGAGTGCAAATGTCTTTTGGAGTACTATACTAGAACTCATACTTGTTGTTACTTTTGGACTGAACAGTGCATTTCTGTCCTGTATATTGTCAGAAAGTAATCTTACAGTTTCCGCTGCTTATTCTCAGCTAATGGGGGGAAAGAAATGTGCCTGAGCACACATTTATAAAAGGTCTACAGTATGCCTCAAAGGTTAAATCTTTTCAATCTGTCTTTTTTTTCAAGAGTTGTGAAACCAATATAAATGCTGACATTCAAAAGAGATTTTCACAGTTAAAAAAACAGACTGGTTAATGTTTTTTTGTTTTTTTTTAGTTATATGTCAATTTATTAGAAACACAGTATTATGGTACTTCTCTTTGGGCCTATGTTATATTTAATTTGATTCTTCTCTATTGTGCAGAAATAATGCTTATGCTAAATACATTGCTAAAATCTGGTTTTGATATTAATTTAAGTGTTGGTTTTACAGGTTGAAAACCGTGAAGATGAAGACAAACTGGTTCTGAACAGCAACCCACTGGAGTGGACTGTAGCTGATGTTGTCAGGTTTATTAAGTCTACCGATTGTGCACCCCTCACCAAAATATTTGAAGAACAGGTACTAGCAAAAACTACCATGTACTGTATAGTCTTATTAGCATGTTTTGACACAAGAAAGCAGTTTATAATTGCTAACCAGGGACCAGTTCTACAACAATTTTAAAGAAAAGAAAATGTGATTTAGGCTAGCTGAGTTGATTTCTGCAAAACTGTTTTGTTCGGTCTTAAAAATATTGTTTTTGAAACAAGTAGAACAAGTACTACTTTTGCTAGATAACACCCAGCTTGGTGTCAAAAAATATTTGTGAAACTTGCCCCTAGCTGCTTAATTGAGATTCTTAAAACATTACTTTGCTCTGCTTAATATGGTATACCATTCATTTAAAAAACATTCTTGACATCCAAAATAATCTGAATGCCATAGGCATATATCACAAAGCACCCACTACAAGCACAGCTCTGTATATATACAAGCAGACAAGTTTGGCGACTGATGTTATTGGCCAATAACCTTTTATAGAAGTAGCTGCTACCCTTTTGTTGTTCTAAAGGGGGGAAAAAGCAATAACTTGCTTATTGTTCGTGTTGGGAGCTTCATTTTCTACTCAGGAAACAGTCAAGAACTGCAATAAATTGCTTGACTCCTGCTGCTATGCCAAGAAATGTGGTGAGAATTGCAGTAAATTGCTTATCTTTATGAAGCGTGCTGCTTTGCTATTTTATTTGTGGCATTTGCTGGACTACTTACTCACAAATTGTTCCTTTTTATGGAATACAAATAAATGCAATATGTGTTCATTTAGAATGAATTGGTACTGTAGTTTGCTTTTGAGAGTAGGCTGTTTCCAAGACATTTCTGTAATGTAGCCATTTGTTATTTCTTGTCTGGTATGAAGTCATTAGTTGTAATTGGAGTTGTAGCACTAGCTCATATTTAACCAATATAGTTTTCGGTTGGACTCCAATTAGCACTAATCCTGGACTACCTAATGTTATTTTAAGTATAGTAGTTGAAGATTAGTGCTAATCATCATTTCAACATAGGTGTCCCGGGATGTTTTATATAGAGCAGTGTTATACATAAGTCAGTGCAGTACAATGCATTAAATGCAAAAAGATACATCCATATTTTATATCACTATTTAATCATATCCTGATGTAACTTTCACTATTATCTGCTGTATTATTGAATTGTGGTTTGTCACACTTGAAAAAAGTTATTGTATTTCTTGCTCTTATTGTATTACTTGTATTGTAACACTTGAAATGTATTTGCTTGCGATTGTAAGTCGCCCTGGATAAGGGCGTCTGCTAAGAAATAAATAATAATAATAATAATAATAATATTTTAAGTCTGTTATAGATAGAGCCCCCTACATTTGCTATTGAAACATTTCAAGGGTGTTTCCTGCCAAAGATCCAGAGATAAACAATTCTTTATTTTTTTAACCGAGATAAGATCCTACTGAGATATATATCTAATCTCCAGGGTAGCTCTTACAAGACAGCAGTAGCACCGACCCACCAAATCACAATGATAATTCAACAGTTTCTAAAAATATATTCTATCCTCATGTTTCCACCAGTGTTTTGGGTCATGTGACAATATTGCCTCACATTTCTCTGTTGTAACATATGATGAATAACATTCATCATATGCTATACCTAATAGTTTCAGATTCGCACTAAATTTGTTTTTGTTTTGTTTTTTCTTTTCAGGATATTGATGGCCAGGCATTACTCCTTCTGACACTTCCAACAGTGCAAGAATGCATGGAACTTAAACTCGGACCAGCCATCAAGCTGTGTCACCAGATTGAAAGAGTGAAGGTTGCGTTCTATGCACAATATGCTAACTGACTCTGTACCTTTGACCTTTGCTGGTGATAATAAGTATATAGAACTTATCTTATGGCTTGCAGTGACTATATGTACGTACTGCGTTGAAGTTGCTGCTAAGTGTGTGAAAAATAAGGCCAGATACAGTGATCACATTCTGTTAGACATTTTATACTATGGAGTTTTGCTGATTGTCAGTTAAATGGATGGGCTTGAAGGATTATTGCTAATGCTGTAAACCATTGTTTGTCCTTTTAATCCCATTTGAAATACAACTACAGGTGAACTACAGGGAAACTAATGAATGACTACATAGACTAGCAGAACGTAGTTAGGCTGTGGTTTAGCTGCACTATCAGTTCAGTGCACATGTGGTTTTTATTTTTAATGCAGTTGGGAATGGTGCAGTGTGAAGCAACATAAAAAAAGCCATACGCCGTACAACACAGAACACCTCCACTCCCTTTGCATTTTGTTTTCAAATTCATCTACTGTAGCAGTGAAGATTAGTAAATTACTGATTTTTGTGGATCCACGTCTTGTTCTTTTATTAAAAAAGTACATTTTGGAATTCCCCAAAAATCCAAATACCATAGATGTGTATTCCATTCATTATTAAGAATAGAATTTGTTTTGGTAGTGCTTGATTAATTTTTGTATGAAGTAAATACTATCCAAGATTATTTATAATAGAACTTTATACCATTTTTTTTTTTCAAATATTTTGTTTTAATATAAATTTGTTGTATAGTCTGCAATTTTATGAAATTGCACTCAATTTGTGTATGTTTACTGTCTTAATCGCACTATAAGAAGAATTCACCTAGATTTACTGGAACGATTTAAACCATTTCCAACATACAGTACAATTGGGCATATGGTCTAAATATTTTTATTCAATGAGTTAAAATTAGGCCTTTTAAAAACAATAACCACTCCATTTTTTTAATTGAAATGTTACTTTTGCACTTATATTTAAGGCTATGTCAAATAAACAGATATTGTTGATTACTCTTGGTACATTTTTGTATTTAAATTATTGAAAACCCTTTTAAAACTAAATGTATATTCATTTTAAGAAAAAAAAATCTAAATATATGAATGAACTTCAGAAATTAGTTTCTTTCCATTTCAATAGTTTTTTTTCTCCAGTTTTTGTTTTATTTCAATGATAAAGGAGAGTGCACTTTCTTTTAATTGTGTGTTGATATATGTATTATAATGTCGCAAAAACTGAAAGTGGTGTTCAAGACGAGTATTTGCAAACATTATGTAAAGTTATGAAGTGCTGTATTTTAAAGCAAGATAAAAAATAAAAAAAAACTGAACAAGTTTTATGAATACCAAGGCCTATTTAATTTATCAAATTAGGCTTGAAGTTGCCCTTTTAAAATGTTAGTTCAATTTTGATGAATAGGTCCCATTTTTTACATTTTTTAAGGTTTTTGTTGATTTTTTTTCTCAAGCAACATTCATTAAGCTGACAAAAATTTGTGATTGAGCGTTTTGAATGCTTATGTATAGTTTTGTATACACGTAGAATACAAATTGCACATTCCATTTTTTATATATATATATACTTTCAGTATTTATACATTGTGTAATTGGTACATTGAACTTCTTTGACATACAACATCAAAAAATGTATTCTTTTAGATGAGAAAAACAATCTTTAACAAGTACACATGCATGGTTTAATTGTTTGCCTACATTCAGTTTGACCAAACCTTTAATATTCAGCTTTGTATTATTGTATAAAAATGTTTTGTTTAAAAAAATAAGATTTACATGTGAACTGTGTTGCTCTCTGATCATATTGTTCATATGGGTGACTGGAAATAAATGAATGACAGCAAAGTGTGACAGACCTTAGAAAGACCTATCATTTTATATAGGGACTACGTTTAATAGCTATATGTTTAATAGCTTGAATTAGAAGCTAAATTAAAGTTATTTGCTGTCACCCACAAATGTTATTCTGCCTTGCTTTGCTTTTATCCTATGTTTTGTATTATATGTTTGGCTTAATACATTATCTAGTGTTGAACATTTGAATAATATTTACGTTGTTTTCAAGGCATCCTTCTGTATATATGTTTTCATGTAAATAAATGAAAATCTATATTCAGAGTTATATTTTAAATGTTTGCTAAATTTAAATGATGCTCATTTGTACATGTTGGAAGCAAGGCATATTGAGAAAATAAAGACTATAAAATGAATAATTCGATTTTTGTTATTACTGTTTTTACTATGTTGAATTCCATGATGAATTTTATAACATAGATGCATGCTCTGACATAATATTTAACCATTGGGGAATTGATGTGTTAGATCTATTTGAGCAGTTAAGTAAAAAGTTGTTTAGCAATTGTACGGGATAGCAATAATAATTGTGGTCGTTTGAAAGGTCACCATATAGACACAGTGCAGGTGAGGCAGGGATGTTACGGCCAAGGATACAAGACAGAGTGCTTAATACCTTCTTCCAAAACGTGTTCATTAATGGTCAGAACCATAGTATGTGGACTATCTATCTCATCTCAACCGCATCTCCTGTACAGTACTGCTGGAAAGGTGTGCTCTATGAACAACCTTATATTGGATAAGTTTAAGATTCCTCAAAACTGACAAAGTATTCCTGCATATTTTACAACAAAAAATAGAATAATATGGCAATTTAAGATCTCTCTTATTAATGGGGGCAACAAACTCCCCTTCATTGAATAAAGAAATTGTTAGAAACATTCATTCAACCCTCCTGTATTTTAAAAGCCACAATTGTTTGGTGGATAGTTTAGCTTTTAACGTCTGCCTCACTTGAAGATATTGAAAGTACAGTATGTTTTTATGAAGGTCAAATCTTGTCTGCAGCCTCTCCAAAGATAGAAACCTCAAAAATGTGGTTTAGATGAGAAATACCCTTTTGCCTCCAGGAGATAAACTCAAATGGTTGACCTGCTATCAGAACATCAGGATTGTGCCAAATGGAAAAATACTGAGATGTGTGCAGGTTGAGCTTAGCACTTTTATGAGCTCTTAACCATGCTTTGATTGTAACAGAGATAAATGGATGAATGAAACTGATGCTTATTTTAAGAGACTGCTTGTGTTGACATTTTTCTTGCATGCAATAGCAAATATCTTAAGCCGGTTTTCCTGTTACAAAACTGCAGTGCCTGTATCAAGCAAGACGCAAGACATGTGCAATGATTTACCAAATGAACTCCATGAATACCATTCCAAATAGTATTTGAGCCAAATAGTTTTTTGCAACAGTACTTGATGCACCGTGTATGCCATGCACTGACAAAGCACACAGTACCAGTCATGTGCATAGGCCACTAGACCAGCTCTAGCCTGTTACAAATGAATTACCATTAGAACATAATTTACAGTACAGTATATCCCCAAACTGATTTTTTAGCTTGTTCATTTAAGACCCAGGAATCATTTTCAATTATTTTTGTGATTCAGAATAATTTAATTAACTGCTAAATAGGGGGGAACTGTACCCTTTTCAAGACTTGCCAAGCTTTAAAATCTACCTTTCTGATTAATAACAATGTCAGCATGTTTATACAGTATATTTCTATTAAATATGACTTTAACTTTTATAAATACCATGATTAAGTTCTGTTACATTACCAGACACATGTTCTAAAAATATATTTTTAAGTAAATATACCTGTACATTAAGGTATATATCAGCATTAATGTTTTTCTTGGAGTAAATAACAGCTTCATAATGAGTATAAAGCTGCTGCTATTCTGAAAATCATGCAATGCAATACATATTTCACCTTCTTTGTTATTATATAAGGGCAAGCAAAATGTAACATAGGTTAAATCATGAGACTTTTACAACATGCTGTAGGAACAAATGAAATATCATATCACAGTATTTTGTATATATTTGCCTGTAACGAGTCAAAGTAATTTGATACATCACTGGGCCCCTGACATGTCATTCAGAAAACTAGACATGCATTTACAACAGTGTTAGTTCAACAGAGTTGCTAGGCAACCTTCATTTTTAAACTCTGGCTTTGCATAAGAGTTTAAACACCTGTGTCTCTCTAAACTGGTGAAGTTATGATGTTAGGATATAGACAAGAGAATGCTAAACAATTTGCTTCAGTTAAGATGTAAATACGCTTGCCGGGGCAGCAGTGTGGAGTAGTGGTTAAGGCTCTGGACTCTTGACCGGAGGGTCGTGGGTTCAATCCCCGTGGAGGACACTGCTGCTGTACCCTTGAGCAAGGTACTTTACCCAGATTGCTCCAGTAAAAACCCAGCTGTATAAATGGGCAATTGTATGTAAAAATAATGTGTAAAAAATAATGTAATTGAATGTAAAAAATAATTTGATATCTTGTAAGAATTGTAAGTCGCCCTGGATAAGGGCGTCTGCTAAGAAAATAATAATAATAATAATAATGCTGCTGATGACTTACACAACCACTTTAGTTCTTAGCGTAATGCTAAATGCAGAAAGCTTACACTGTGAAGTGACTTTGCATCAGTGCACAGGCCTTGACATTTCCCATCGGTAATGGCACTGTAGAATTGTACCTGAGTATAAACAAGGAGGGAGTTAAACCTCATTAGTTGGAATCTTAAGGGAATAACAAGAACCATTCTTCATACAGTGTATCTGTGGCTTCTGCAAGAGAAATGTCCTTCCAGTTTATTAAAACACTAATACTTGCTAATGCTATGCGTTGATATTTTCAATTACATTATCCATTAGTTGTTATTGTTTTTTTTTTACAATCAGGGTTGGCCTGTTGTGAGATATACAGTAAAACAATATAGAAAAATAATCACAATTAAAAACAAAATTAGAACATGCCATGTTTAAAATGAACTCTTATTGTACACATGAATGTTATCAAAGTAGTCTTGCATAAAAAAAATCTAAACATTGTTCTACCTATTTGTAAATGTTGTTACTTTATAGGTCTACATGTATCACCTTTAAAATAATGACAGTAAACTATATCAAACGCCATTTAAAAAAAGAGATTATTTTTTGTTGACATTTTTTGTTGCATCCCTGAGCTACCCTGGGAATGTCAATAATGCCAATAAACTAGAAACCCAAGTAGGCATTGATTTATGATATAGCAGCATGCACAAAGGGTGAATTAAGTGCTGTTGAATTGCATATTGCGGGACACGGCCTACTGAGCAATTTAGTACTGTTATGCACTTTCACAGTTATCTTAACTAATATGTGTTTTTCTGCTTAAGATTCACTTTGCATATAATTTTCCACTTAAATCATCACATTCTGGTTGCTTCTTAAAAGAATAAAGCTTGCGGCCTCAAATGTGTTCTGTCTCGAAATCCAGCTGATACCAGATAGAATCTTGTTTATTAACATCCCTTAATACATACTGTGCATAAATGTGTATTATAATTATATTTTTTAATTATTTATAACACATTTTCTGAAAAAAAAAAACAATTGGCCAGGAATACCATGAGCTTCAGGACTAATGTGAGTACTGTAACAACAACAGCAGTGGAATGCAGAATCTGTAATATAGCATTGTTCATATAATAACTAATAGTTGACTCCTTGCAGTACTACTGCTATTTTACTCAATTACCCTGTTTTAGATTATTGCTATTACGACCATCTGCTTATGCAAGTCTGAACCATGCATAAATAGCTGAGGAAATACTCTGGAGGGATTTAAATTGTGACTGAAAAAAAATGTCCTGATATTTTTGAGAATGCAGCCTGACCTACAACAATAATGCATGGTTATTACCTAATTCTGAACATCTCTCTCTCTTTCTCTCTCTCTCTCTCTCTCTTTCAAGGACTCCACTCCAATGTGCATCCACAAAAAAGACTATGCTTTCGGGGTCAGGCCTGCAGTAACTAAAAATAGAGTAGTGTGGTGGTGGAAATAACTCTGAGAGGTGTGGTTATTTACAATCGAAAGTCTGATGACAAAACGGCAGTAAACAATAACAATGAGAAACAGACATTACAGCGGCGTGTATTGCACTGTTTTAATCTATGGGTTGGTCCCGAAATAATAGACCCAATCTTATACACCCACATGTAACACAAAACACAAAGTCCACAGTGAGTGCTAAAGTGCTTGTGGTGCAAATACAGTTATTCGTGAAACAAAATGCAGCATAGTCCGGGTTTGTGCTGGCCTCTGGTGACAGCTCCGGATCGTGTTAGCCATCTAAATAACAATAAACAGTATATTTAGTAACGACAAAACAAACAAAACACTCACGATAATAACACACATATTTCCTTCCGGTTCAGCTTAACCATAACAAGGAATAGATCATTTCGCTACGTCCCCTTTGTACCGTCAATCATCACCCATTGGTTAACTAGTGCAACCGCTCCTCCAATCCGCAGCTGCCACGTCATTTCCCTTCGGGGTCAATGATTTAGTGTATCGTAGCTCCGCCCCCTTTCTAGATGACCAACTTCCTTCTAACCCTGGGAATGAATTCTCTGGCCATCCAGTCCAGGGCATTCTGTTCCCTTTACACAGCGCCCTCACAGGTCGGGAGAGAGATTTATCACCAAGAATCATTCTGTCTCTGTCACACTCCCTAACCCACGGGAGTGTCAGAACTAATACGATGCTCCCTTCAGAGTCCCCAGCAAACACTGGCCTACTTCCAACAGCCAGGATGCAAACCTGTGCTGTATGACCACACGGTTGTGCTTCTACAAGGTGAGCCACTCAGGAACCACGTATAGCATCTATAAACTAGACGTGTACCTGGAGATTATAAATTAAGAAAAAGCTTGTATAAGTTTGGAATGCTTATATGAATATCTTGATCTGTTTTCAGTTGTCCGAACCTCCACATCTATTCACTGTATCTCTTCTACTGATACAAGTGTTACCAGATACAGGTATACAGGTGCTTTTTTATTATTGTAACTGGAAAGGTTTAAATTGGCTTTAGTTCTGATGCTGTTATTTGTCCTATTTTTACTTACTCAAAGGGAACATCCTGTAACTTGCAACTAAGCAGCTATTGTGCCATAGGCATTTTCTACAAAAGCTTTCATTGTGTTTGATTTACAGTATATGACTGGAACCCCTAGTGCATTGTGAACAATTCCGTATCTGTATCTGTGTGTGGACTGATGGTACTGGTCCAGCATCAAATCTGTTGGCAACCATGCTTTTTGCAGATTTAGATATATAGCCAGGGGTGAAGGGGTGGGGTGGTGGGGGGGGGGAATTATTATTTTAAGTCAAAAGTAGAATATAATGGTTATACTTAAAGTATGAGGTTGGATTTCTGCAGCCCTGAAGTGCAACCTTCTGTCATGTATTCCATGATGATTCATCTGGCTTTTGTACAGAGAATGACTCAGTCAACCTACAAACATGCATGATGTTGCACCAGTGAACTTGTTACTAACCCTGTATCACTCTCAGCTCAATCAAGTGACCACCTCTCCACTGATGTCATTATTCTGAAAAAATTTAATGGCCAGAAAAGTCAATATTGACTTCAAAGTTCGTAGAGTACTTTGGCTTCCAGACAGCAAATCATGCCGATAGCAACCAGACGATCTTCATTACTCAAGCGGGGCTTGGTCGGATCTTTCACTGTTCTTGCGTTAATTAAAATCATGTCTTTTCGAATGGCTATTTATACAGATTCTTAATCAACTCATTTTGGCAATTTTAATTAAATTCAAATACCAAACACTGAGCACCTGGCGTTTTTATGAAATCACAGGACTTGAGCTCAGTATTTTGTTATCCTGAGGAACAATACCACTCAAACAATCAACACACCTATCGGCTCACTGTTTAAACGTAAATAACATTATATATTTTCCCAGTGAGCTATTGATGTAAAACCTAGACTGTTGCGTTTTCAGTGTGGATCAGTATAGTTAGCTGTGTATTAAATGTGTATGTGATACTTGTGTGTGTAATTTGTGTAAAATGATCGTATTTGATTAATATTAGTCATCATGAAAAAGTTGTGGTTCTTGAATTAAATATTAATTAATTTCAGGTAAACTTTATTTTAAAAATGTAGACTGTCTATATGTAAATAATACATATTCATTGTCTGCCATATTTCCTAGGAGATAGGAAATATTGTTTTGGCATATTTAATATCTGCTGATTTGCAGCACAATGTCAATCGACACAATCAACTAATTAGCAATCGTTAGGGAGAAGGCTGATTTCCTATGACAGAATAATAAAGATGGACTGATAATAATAATAGAATAATAAAGATGGACTGCTGTTACCTTGGGAAAGATTCTGTCAATATTCTTTGTATGTCCTTTTTTCCATGGTGTTAAATTTATGTTTCTACGTAAAGCCTGGTGCTGTAAGGAATATAACACATTGTATATTCTAATTATTAAGACATTTAACAATTAGTATTCATTACAGTACAAAAGTCCTTCATGATGTCATCCGCTGACATCAGGTATCAGATTTATGTGCATAACAGATACAGTACTTGATTCAAGTTCTGCCGTTAGGTTGATATATAAACAAGCTTGCAATTGAGACTATTGAGTTTTGTTTAAACAATAATGATTTATTCATACATGACAAAACAAACAATAAACAAGCATGAAGGCAATGCTTCATTCCTGAAATATCTGATTCCCTATCTAAGATATGTTCCACTATGTGACAAAGCAACGTCTATAGTATTACATATGACATTCTCAGAAAATGACTTAGCAATGAATACAATGAGTTACAATAAATTACAACGAGAACTCTTTTCTAGTTTCCCAACGACCGATTGGACTGAACACAATCAGATTAAAGAAGTACCTTAATTATTTCTAGAACAGCTTTTTCAACTAACATTTATACAGAAAGATATTTTTTTTTATCTCACCACATGCACGCAGAAATTGCAACTCTGTATCATGGCTTACATCTCCTTTTAGATAGTTTTAATGTTTTAACCTTATGTAATACTTGCATGAAATTTCCATTGTGTAGTTAGTATCCTGTTAGGTAAAAGCAGTAAGGACTTCTTAAGGCAACAAGACTGGGTTCCTCCTGGTACTGACAGCTTGAACAGCCGTTGTTGAAGACAAATTTCTATTGTAACGTCTCATATATATATATATAAGTGAAGGTGTTAAGGCTTATCCTGCTTATTGTTGGCTTTGGCTGGCTCCTGAAAAAAATATATTTTTCAAGGAAACCTTTAGTCAGGAGACTAGTCAGAGTGTATCCAATGTTGTATGTTATTCTAATTACTTAGATGGCTTATTTTCTGTATTATCAATGAAGACAGTATGGCCTACAATGCCAAGGTGGTTTAATGCACGAGCACATCTGGAACCCTAATTCAAGTCCAGTCTGAGGCGCTTTCATTCTGTTGCTCTCAGCATATGTTCTGGTGGATTCCCACCATCACAAGACTAAACTGACACGCACACACTCAGAGATAAGGATTTGGCAGAGGTCAGAACACATAACGGGATCATATAAATCTGCCCGTTACACTCTGATTAAACAGATGAAGGCACTAGCATTAACATTTGTCTGCTTGAGTTTGGGGTTAATTTGATCAATTTATAACACACTGAATTACTCATTTTACGGAACTGGTCAATCCCCTGTATTTCATCATTGTCACAAAGACGGCCGGAGTGGGTGGCGTCAGACCAGATGGAGGAAATAAATAAACAGAGAGATGTGGTTTGGTATAAGCTGGGCGCGTGATCGCGCTCAGCATTTAATAAACAGAAAATAAAAGGGTTTTAAACACAAAAACACAGGACACGGCACTTGTAGCCAAAATAAAAAGACAGACAAAACGGACTAACACTAAACAAACGGTGCACGGATAGACAAACAAACACGGTGAGAACAAACTTATCTTTACGATCTTTTATATTTACTTTACTCCTCTCTCTCTCACCCGTTCTCCTCTTCCGAACACCCAACCCTTAGTGCAAGAAACGTGCATCTATATATACTGTTGTGCTGGGATTCAATTACTAATTAATTACTCACTTGAATCCCAGCACGTGAATTCATTACGTGAAACCCCGTGTTCACATATTATATTTTAAATGCACGTGCGTGATGTGCAATCCCGTGCCTAAATACAAATATACAATTTAAACACACGTGAAACACAGACCCGTTTATATCCCGTGTACCAATCTATACACCAACATTTACACACGCAACATACAACACAAAACACACAATTGCACACAGGGGCGGGGCACATTGCCACAATCATTCATCTGTTTTTAGGGGTAACCCTTGGATAGCCATGGATATGTGTTGGATGAAACCCAGGGTGATTCCCCAGTGATGTAATACAAATACAGACATTGAAATTGTTAATACACTGACCAGTAGTTCATGTGTTACAGCAGGATTTTTGGGGGAGTATTTTAAAGCACAGGGGAATCAACCTGGATTGCATTAACCAACCTTTTGGATGACCCCTAAAAATAAGTAGTTGATATAATCTGGCTGGACTTCCTGTTGCTGCAAAGTGTTCTTAAAAATCCAGGTGTTGCTTATCTCACCAGGGTATAGGTTGATCAAATTAGGCCCTTGGTTTCTGATTAGCTTTACCTTTACGATTGAGTGCTTTTGAAGTCATGGATGAACCTCTGTCTTTGAATTCACTGCCTACAGCTGAAAGCCTTTCATCTTCTCTGCAGTTTCAAAAACAAGAATGTCCTTTTACCTACACATATTCTGCAAGTGCTTATTTTTAGTGTTTACATTTTACCCGCTCGTAATTTTGAGACCTATGTGTTTCCCTGGACGCTCTTGAAAATAAGCAGTTGAGCATTGATGTAAAAAGAGGATTTACTTGAAAAACATCAAAGAAAACCCAAATTAACAGCACTTATAGTAACAAAGTTCATGTTAACTGTTCACCTCTATTGACTAAATCAAATTATATACATACAGTATATACGTTCACTGATACCTAATATCTCTACAATGCATTTTCAGTGTAAAATTAGTTGCTTCCTCTTTTGAGTCGCTTAGAACATTTTAACTCAAGCTATCCCTTTGGATTTAGAAATTCATTAATCTGTTATGCTGCCTTACTCTTCTATTGAACAAAATATAACAAATGGCTTTAGATCTGCAATGGTATTTAGTGCTTAAACAGCATTAATAAAAAGCCAAACCCAGTTTGATGAACTATCACATGCATATATTCTTGGAAATCTGTCCTTTCTTTCTGCACAGTTGAAAATCCCAAACCAGTTTGTTTTCCTTACGGAGAGTTTGAATTTGATAAAATGTTTAGATGCAAACTGTATGATAAATTGTGTTTATTATTATTAGTAGTAGCCGTAGTCATAGTAATATTAGTTAATGACCCGTTAAGGAACTACTCCAGCTGTTGAGTGACAGCTGGAGAAAAAATAGGGTGCTAACAAATATGGGCAATTAACAAATTTGAACAAAATAAAGCTGCTAAAAGGACTGTAAATTAAATGTGAAGAAAAAGGGAATCAAAAAGGACAGGTACAGAGCATGCCATTTAGAGCCCACTGGTCGACAAAAGCTGTCATGTTGCCAGCGGACTCCGCATTAGTAGTCGTAGTAGTATTGAATTCTGGATGGCATCCAAACTCTTGTAATATCTTTGCAATATCATATAAGCATATGGTTGAACTACTTCTACAGTCTTTCTGATCAAAGCAGATTATCTTGAAAGGTATGAGTATAAGTATAAAGAAATAACCAATTAAGTTAACAACATGCTGTAAAGCACCAAAACATGTGTAACATTCTGAAATGAAACTATTGTAAATGCCACCACCACTTAAAAAGTAATTGCTTTTTAAAATATTTACATTAATGTTTTGGGATTTTTTACTGGAATGGTATTCCACCCACTAGTTATTAACACTTACAAATGTCTAGACCCATTAGAAACAGAAAGTTTCATGGTGAAAAAGTCTCTCATTTTATTTGTTTTCCAGAGTGGGTGTAATTTCTACAAAGACACACCCAAACACAGACCTGAATGATCTCAAACTGGTTGCAAACTAGTTATTTACAGTACATGCGTCTGTTTTCTATATTATGTTTTATATATTTTATATATATTTATATATATAGTTTTACAGTGTTATCTTAAACACATCTAAGAACCTGAGCTGTATTTGTTTTGCAGATTTGTTTTGTACAACAGATCATGCTAATAATAAAACATTCTTTTTGAAAAAAATTTCAATTCTATTCATGCTTGTGGAAAATATTTTGAGAGATACCTTCTCTCAGGTGGGTTAACCTCATAAAACAAGAAGGTGGTGCAAAAAAAAATGTGTTAAGATCAAAGACATTTTATGGAAGGATAATCCAATTGAAAATAAAACCCAACTGTTTCAAATCAAGCAACTGTTTTTGCACACAGTAAAGAGCATAATAAATCAGATCCCAGGTCTGTGATTGTTCCTGCTACCGTTAGGTTACTTACCGTAACCCTGGTTCCCTGAAAGAGAAGATAACCATCAACCAATACTTTTGGGATATGCCTGTCTTAGGTAGCTATTCGCTGAGCATTTTATGTCAGAGCTGCCGTTAGACCCCTCCATGGAGTGATGTCCTCGGTCCCGCATGCCGAGGGAATAAGTAGTCGCTCTGCGGAGCTCACTTCCTCTTTTGCATCCAACCCACGAATGCGTGTGATGCGACCTTGCAAGGTTTGGTGGTTGTCTTCTCTTTCAGGGAACCAGGGTTACGGTAAGTAACCTAAAGTTCCCTTTCAATTTGAAGACGACCACTAAGCAATACTTTTGGGAAAGTATACCAGAGCCGTCATGAGTGAGCGTGAGCGGACAGCATACGAGGGACGCTGCCAACTAGTGTTGGTGGTGTGCGCATACAACCTCAAGGACCCTTGTGCCTAATGAAGGCTTAGAGGGATCTACCACATTAAGTCGGTAGAACCTAGCGAATGTATGCGTCATAGCCCAGTACAAATGTCAGTCAATGAAGCTCCTCTAAAGAGGGCCCATGATCTAGCCACACCTCTGATAGAGTGCGCGGCCACCCTCCCAGGTGGGGATAGGCCGGCGTTATTGTATGCAGTCACTGCTTCGAGAGAGCTTGACCCAGGGTCCTTTCACCATAGCAAATGAAGAGCTGGTCAGACCGACACAGCACTTTCGTCCTATCCACATAACATCTCAATGCCCTCACTGGGCAGAGGGAATTCAGTTTCCTATTCTCCGCTGATCAAGGGGAGGGGGATGGAAGGCCTCTAGTTCCATTGATTGGTTCAAGTGGAAAGCCGTAATCACCTTTGGTAGAAATACAGGGTTCGTGCCCCCGCCGACGAGGTTTACTTGACAGCGGGGCAGGTTAGAACACAGCCCCGGTGGAAGACACACGGCTGACTTGTTGTTGTTGCTCAACGATGGGGCGGCAAGCCGAGCCCCGGTGGAGGAACGGTGTTCTCCCTGAAGGTGTAGGTTGAAAGACAACACACGCCCACACCAATACTGCACAGACATCGAGAAAATACGGCCTGTGACACAAGCAAAGCAGGCCGTGAGAAAGAAAAAAGACACTCAAATGAAGCCGCTGATTCCACAAGAGTGGCAAGCCAGCTCTCAGCACGAATGCAAGGGAACTGCAGTCGACTCAGAGAAGCTCTTTCAAAACACACTCAGGTTGGTGACACAGATTGCTTACCTTACTGTAGTGAGAGGCAAAAGAGGAATTGAGCTCCGCGCAGCGACTACTTATTCCCTCGGCAGAGGGGACCGAGGACGTCATTCCACGGAGGGGCCTATCAGCAGCTCTGACTTAAAATGTTCAGCGAATACCTACCTAAGGCAGGCATACACCAAATGTATTAGTTGGTGGTCGTCTTCGAATTGAAAACAAACATTATCATTTCTTTAAAAATGTTGTCATACTTAAGGAATATTCTGAGAAAATTGCACTTAAATAAATAGGACAATAACAATACTCAAGGCACTTAGCAGGAACTGCAGAACATAATTGAGTTGTTACCTTATTATTAAATCAAAATGCAGCTCTTCAGTAATTAGAAGTGTGCTTCCTATCCAGGCATCACTAAAATATACAGACCTCGGCTTGTCAAAACTTATAATATACTGATCATTTATTAACTTAATTATAGATAATATATTGTAACACTGAGCGTGCTGTGGGTTCCAAGCGGGAGGTTGGTTCAGCAGCGGCGATGGCGGTAAATAATGAGGCAGACAAGGTTTGAGGTTGAAAGGCATTTAAAAGCACAGTTTATTGCTCTTTTATGAACCCCGAAAAACTCAAAAAAACAACCCAAACAGCAGTGCTGTTCGTCCTAATATAGCCCAACTGGGCTCGGTCATTGGTCAACTAAGGTTTCCCCTAATTAGCATGTTAGCCCCCCAGTCCCCAACTAACTATACTCCCACCCAATCCCAGCTGTACACAGTCAGCACCCACGCACCAGTCAATCTTTACTAATATACTACACAATACAAGGCATCTAACTATGTGTTTCTCCCTCGCTCTCCCCCCCCCCAGTCCACATTATTATTATTATTATTTGTTTATTTAGCAGACGCCTTTATCCAAGGCGACTTACAGAGACTAGGGTGTGTGAACTATGCATCAGCTGCAGAGTCACTTACAATTACATTTCACCCGAAAGACGGAGCACAAGGAGGTGAAGTGACTTGCTCAGGGTCACACAATGAATCAGTGGTTGAGGTGGGATTTGAACCGGGGACCTTCTGGTTACAAGCCTGTTTCTTTAACCACTCGACCACACAGCCTCCACATCTGTCTTTGATAACCGCCTCACCACTATAATATGCTACTGTACCTATCATAAAGGAAAACTGTGAAATAAAGCTATTTAAAGCATTTTAATGCTATCTATTTGTCAGGGCAATACCTGCTCACATTTTAACTGAAGTATGAGTAGCTCAGTATATAACTGCACTTCAGTGGTTTGAAGTGGCAGTGACTTTAATTCATTACTGCATTGCTTTGTTTCCCAAACTCAACAGCACAATACTCTTGAAGAAACAATTGACTGTTGTAAGCAGGGACGAGGGCAGTAGCTTCTACACCTACTGGCAGTAAAAAATAAAAAACAACAACAAACAAAACAAAAACACGTAAAGCTTTTGTACTTATTTGTAATAACCACCTATGGAACAATACATCTTTTTTCTTCCTTTAACTCTAAAATATGCAAAACATTGGTGGCAATATTCAAAAATAGTAAAGGGTTCACTAGCTACTTTGCTTAAGCTAACTAAGTGTCCTTGTCAGGATAAGGTACAGACAGATTTTGCACCAATCCTACTGGACTGCATTTACTACTTATTTTTGGGGGCAATCCAAGTATAACTACATAACTACAAACAGGTGGTTTATGCAATCCAAAGTGATTCTCCAGAGCTGTAAATGCTCTAAGAAAAACAACTGTTAAATAATTGTACTTGCCAGTTCGTAATTTTACATTTACTGTTGTTTTTTGTTTTTACTCTTATGCAACATACTACAAGAGACCCTCATCTTTTTTAATAAGCCTATTGGGAACAACATTTGTTGTGATTTCTGGGAGAAAATTAGTTCCAGTCTGCAGGATTTAGAAATACCCAGGTGTGAAACAATAGCAGCTGTAGCAACTGCAGGGACGTGTGGAAGACAGACATCTGACACACTTCTTTTGGTGGGCTGTAATGTAACACAACTAACTTTAAAAAGTAAAGACTGAATTGACCTTCCAACAAGAAACTACTGCACATACCAATATGTACATAGCAAGAAAACAGCCTTCACCTAAACAGTTATCTGATTTAAAAAGATGCCTTAGGGAGGAGTTAGCTACAAATGTAGAACTCATGTTAAGATTGGGAGCAATTAGCCCAGATGTTTCAAATGCGCTCCTTGTGTTTATCGCACGCTGGTTGCACATTGAGAGAAAGATATTGCTCCACGTTTCCAAAGCAAAGCCATTCTCTGGACGTCTACAGATGGCATCCAGGGTCCAATCTATTGTCCCATGGACACTAAGAGAGCCTGCTCTGCCACAGAAACCCTGTTTAAGTTGCTGTTGCTGCTGTTGCCAACATGTTAAAAACTGTCATGTCATTAGCAAAGCAGCTGTTACCTGGTGCAAACACCTGTACTTCAATTCCTGTTTTTCTGCTGTAGATGGTGGGACATCCACAAATGTGATTGGTTTCTCATCTTAGTCACGTGATAATGTTGCTGTTCAAGATATGAAGCAGATCCCATATCCACCACCTCTAAGTTAGGATAAAGCTGGTGGTATCTGAGTCCGTGAACATTAGCCTTGGTTGAAGTCCCAGGGATAAAAAAAGTTAAAAAAAAACTCCTTTCCTTTCAATTTCATAGATCAATTTATGGTCTTACTTTATTCTTTTAAATACTAGTGTTTTTAGGTTTTTCATTTTGTAATGTGAGGTCAACTCCAGCACTACATTATCCCTTTCATCCTCTAAAATCGCAGCAATCCCTAGTAGCACATTGGGCACCATCACCATTAGTATAGTCTGAGTATCACTCCACCCACAGCAGATCTTTTATTTTAGCACAGTACCTGTTTGAAATAGGTTCCCACCTCCATTAGAACTCTTTGAAACAAATGGAACCACTTTAGACGGAACATACTCAACCCGACCACATCAACCCTTTGATTTTTGCACGGGGGTATGTTAATTAGGTACCCATTTAATTTGCATAACATTTCTCATAGTGCCTGGAATTAGGGTTTTTTGACTGTTCTCATCCTTCCTGGACATTTTTGATTTTTGCTCGGAACACGAAAACAGTTGGAAAGTTAAAAACCCACCACAAAAGCCCTCCCCGTAGGTTGGCAAAGCTATGATATGCAGGGTTATAATCTTGTGCGATCGATTGAAGCGAAACGGACATTTTAAACTGATAGAATTGTACAATTTATTTAGTGGTAGTAATGAGCAAACGGAAGCAGAGAAGTTCGGTTGAAGCCTTGAAAAATAGAGATAATCTTTCTTCTGATGACCCAGAATGCCAGAGGGAAAAAAATCAGTAAAATCACTGAGCTGTCTCTTTCTGACAGTAATGGTGGTGGGGCTGTAAGCGCCGAAATACGTTGGTGACATTGACTCTTAGTAGCACTGTACTGCATTATCTAAATTCTGCAGCTCTTCCAGCATTGATCATGGAAAGTGCACATTTATACAAGTTTCATTTGTATTTTAATTTTATCAGTGTCTTATATTAAAATGAATAATACATTTCCTAATCATTGCCAAGTTGTGTTATTATTATATTATAATAATAATAATAATAATAATAATAATTATTATTATTATTACTATTATTATTATTATTATTATTATTATTATTATTATTATTATTATTATTATTATTAGTCGTAGTCGTAGTGGTAGTAGTATTGTTCTTGATGTTTTATTATATAACTGACTGTTTTGTCACATTTATAGGCAATTGTGACAGAGACAGAATGATTCTTGGTGATAAATCTCCCTCCTGACCTGTGAGGGCGCTGTGTAAAGTGAACAGAGTGCCTTGGACTGGATGGCCAGACCATTCATTCCCAGGGTTAGGAGGAAGTCGGACATCTAGTAAGGGGGCGGGGCTACGGTACACCAAATCATCGACCCGGAAGGGAAGCAATGTGGTAGCCACGGATTGGAGGAGAGGTTGCAATAGTTAACCAAGGGGCTTGATTGACGGTACATAAGGGGACGTAGCGAGGTGATCTGTTCCTTTGTTTATGGTTAAGAGAATGCTAAAAAGACAAGCTAAATATTACGGTGAGTGTTTAGTGTTTGTTTGTTTTGTTGGTTCTAATTGTACTGTTTGTTATTTATTAGATGGCTAACACGATCCGGAGACTATTGGATCAGACTATTGGATTACAAATTAAAACCACCATTTCACCAGTACATTGTTGTCTGTCGTTATCTTGAACACTGCATCACCTCTACACCTGTGCACTGCAACACACTTTGCCACAGCAATGCTTAACTGTAGTAGCTGTTCTGTCTTGATGGCAGTGCTCTGTGTTTATTGATTTTTACAAAGGGAAACGGTGATACAATTTGATTGCGGTTTTCTATAGTGGCAGTGTAGGTGCTGAGAAACTCAGGAAAGAACAAAAATGCAGCACTCTGATAGGCTGAAACCCTATACAGCATCTTGATGCAGAGTCGTTATCGGCATGAGATGGGATGTCGGTGGGGTTCAATTTTGTGTACCATGTGAAAGATTTCTGGGGGCGCTCCAGACGCACATGTCCTTATTATTCTGCTAAATCTCCACAATTCAAATAAAATGACCAGGTCATTAGCAACACAATTTGGTATCCATGTTTACTAAGTGTTTTATATATTTAATTGTGTTTAATTACATATTTGTGTTTAAAATACCCATGAGAAGTAAACAATCTGCATATTTGCTGTTATTTGTCTTATTAAAACATGTCTGTGTTTTTATCTAGCAATCCAACTACAGCAGCTCATTTTATTTTACATTCAGTTCAATATTTATATTTTACCTGACATTACCTTTTCTACTAAATCTAATTACACTAAATGTAGGTTTTACATATAAACTTCATTGTAAATACACAAGCACATATGTAAATACAGTGGAATTACAATATACATAACTAGCTGCCCACATTTTCCATTTTTTAATTAAGCATGTTGTTGCATTGCAACTACTGCATGTTTAAGTACTGTGGTATTACACTGCAATTACAGTGTAGTTACAGACACTTACTACCCTTAAAATACATAAACTTGTAGGACAGGGTGGGGGAAATATATAAGATCTATAAGTCTGCCAACAGTTCCCAAGAATTCGTGTTTACAATAGGGCATTTATACCCCTCATGGATATAACCACATGGAAAAGTACGATACGGTGCTTATAATAAATAAGTATTTTAAGCACAATCTAAACAACATCCATAAACTAAACATATTATTCTGAAAGACTAATGTGAATCTTTATTGTCAGGGGTTTGGGTGAGTCAATAGTACACTCTAACCCCACAATTCAGAGTATTTTATCTAGTTTCATTGAATAAAAGAAAATATTAAAGAAACTGTAAGCAGGCCTGATTTAATATGTTTTCATAGCAACATATATTAGTGTCATCTTACAAATGAGGTGGCTAGACACACTCTCTGAACATTCCTAATGTGTCTTCTATATTTTTAAAACATAGGGAGTTTACTTTCTAACTCTCTGAACCATGAATTCTAATAAAAGTCAGTGCAGTCCCCGGAAATATCAATCGTGAACAATCGTGTGTGTCTATTTGTCCCTAACTGTAAATCAATTCCAATTGATCTGATTCTCCTTTTACTCCATGACTGTTATTCTTTACTTAGCTGGAAATATCAAACACAATCTGTCTGAAGAAAAATTCAATAAGAAAAAAGGGGATTCATTTGTTTATGGTTCACAAGGTTTTAGAGATTTCCATACTGTCTGTGTTAAAAGTTTTCTTTTTGTTAAATGCATATCTGTAGTGTCATTTGAATCAGTCTTCCATTTCTCGAAGGACACTTACAATAATCATTGTTGTTGTTTTCCTATGTGGCAGTGTGGCAGGGTGAAAGCAGGAGGTTAAATACCTCCCTGTCAGAACACGTGGGAATGTGGCTGGAGCCGTACATTGAATAAATGATAAATGATTAATTAGGGTCCAGTCACAGGTGTATAAAAAGGGTGATCACGGGTGTTAATGTTAGAGTTAATGTTGGTGATAGAGGTGGAGGTAGATGTTACTGTGCTGTGTTAATGTTTGTGAGTTTTGTAGACCTTTAGTTTTGGCCCTTGTGCTGTATGTTTTGTGAATGTGTTTTGTCTGTACTGTTTAGTACTGTCTTTGCAAATAAACGTGTCCATTGGCACTTGAACTGCAGCTTTCTTGTCTCTGAGTCTCTCTACCTGCCAGTAACAGCTTGGCTGTGACGCTACCCTGTCACACAGCTCCAGAGATATCTGTATTTTAACAAGGTGGGAAAAGCACTTTTCCTAAACATAGGGGTGAGACACATTTCTGACACACTGAATTAAAGAGCAAACAACCTGGGTACAATACAATACAATATAATGGGGGGGAAAAAAAAATAGAACCCTATGTGTTATATCCAACACTTCAAATTAAGCTTTACCTTTAAAGGCCCAAACAAAAATAATGGTGTGTTCTAGCTTGGATTAGCAATGCTATTGAAATATTTTGATGAGGTTTTGTTTGATCAGATATTCAAGGGCTTTAAATAAAGGTTACACATGTTCTTTATATAGCTGCCTTCTATGGAGCTGTCTTTTTCATTTTAGCTACATCCCTAAAGCAAATATAGAATTCAACAAAGAAAAAGCAATCCAATAATAAGATTCTGCATTCAGAAAAACACACAAAATGGGTACAATAAACACAGAATAAACATATTACCAATACCTAGTATATAATCATTTTGATGATGACATGGTACCTTTAGTAAATGTACACTATCAGAACTCTCCCTTCCATATCTCTGTATCTGACCGTTCATTTTAGTAAATGTACACTATCAGAACTCTCCCTTCCATATCTCTGTATCTGACAGAACTCTCCCTTCCATATCTCTGTATCTGACCGTTCATTTTAGTAAATGTACACTATCAGAACTCTCCCTTCCATATCTCTGTATCTGACCGTTCATTTTAGTAAATGTACACTATCAGAACTCTCCCTTCCATATCTCTGTATCTGACCGTTCATTTTAGTAAATGTACACTATCAGAACTCTCCCTTCCATATCTCTGTATCTGACAGAACTCTCCCTTCCATATCTCTGTATCTGACCGTTCATTTTAGTAAATGTACACTATCAGAACTCTCCCTTCCATATCTCTGTATCTGACCGTTCATTTTAGTAAATGTACACTATCAGAACTCTCCCTTCCATATCTCTGTATCTGACCGTTCATTTTAGTAAATGTACACTATCAGAACTCTCCCTTCCATATCTCTGTATCTGACCGTTCATTTTAGTAAATGTACACTATCAGAACTCTCCCTTCCATATCTCTGTATCTGACCGTTCATTTTAGTAAATGTACACTATCAGAACTCTCCCTTCCATATCTCTGTATCTGACCGTTCATTTTAGTAAATGTACGCTATCAGAACTCTCCCTTCCATATCTCTGTATCTGACCGTTCATTTTCCTTTGACAATTGACATTGCAGTGACATTGCAATAATACTTCCATTACACAAGGACTGGCACTGGGAATTAAATCATTATTTCATAGTATAGTGTACTATTTTTCTTCTGTTGAATCTGTTAAATTGGGAGTCACAGTAGTCACTGCAACAAATAACTTCCTATAAAGGACTGAGCTTTATGGGAAATACCACTCAAATGGGAAATTTAAACTATTAAACACTCAAAAGTGCTACATTTAGAAATACTGAAAGAAACTTAATACATCCAGTGAATGACACTGATGTAGAGCAACAGAATCAAAATAAAAAACTCAAGCCACGTTTGTTTATATAAAATAAAACAGAAGTTTGAGTAGACAGCATGATCTAGCTATCTGAAGCACTATGGTCAAGTCTGACATATCTGGATACATGGGGAACAGAGAAGTGACATCTGTACAAAAGCAATCAAGTTAGCATAAATGACCCAGCCATATAAAGATGCCATATTTACAAAAAGGACCACAGTTGGGGCAAACTTGGTCCCCACGTGTTTCCTTCATGTTGTTTAGTTCCTACTGAAAATAACATGGTGGGCCAGGATTGCCTAAATTGTGTCTTGTTTAACTTAGCAACTTGTATATTACATCTTTACAGGGCTGGCTCTTTTTTCTATATAACTTTTTTTTAGTCCTTGAAGATGGGGTCCCTTATATGTCCATCCCTCCCTCTGCCTGTCGCACTATACAAGGTGGACATGATAACTGACTTGATTTTGCTATTTATTTCCACCAAATTTTTATCATACACTCCCACCCTCCTTTAGCCATTTCGGGTTGCATTTGGCTATATACTTATAAAAACTGTCAATATCTAAGCCCCCAATATCATTAGACGCACAGATTTACAGTACTGCACGGTACGTGAAAATAAATGATGAAAAACCTTTCTATATCATGTAATGATGTATTTACGCTGGGTTCCAATGCAAAGTTTTATAAAGAGACACTATTTGTTGACACTGACAGGGATTGTAGGTCAGATGCTGAGAGTTCAATTGACATGAAATGCAATTCTTTGTGGTTGTATGTTCTTTGTTGTTCAGAATCTTTTATTTTATAGACGGTAGATATGTGTGTATTATAATTTCGTATTTATATTGCATTACATTATTTTACCATATGTTTGTCACATTGATCATGATTTCCATTACATGAGAGTAGGTGTTAAAAGTCATGCTGATATTGGACTATCCATCTGCATTTCCTTCCATCTGATGATGTAGATATCCTTCTGCCAGGTGTTGATGACTGAAGTGTAATGCTGGCTCCAGGGATCAGCCTATTTTGCCTCCCTGGCGGATCAACACACACAACGGCTGCAATGCTGGCTCCAGGGATCAACCACAGTGCGGCCTCCCTAGCGCATCAGCATGACAACCGTCTGGACTGAGCTGAGTAGGGTACTACTCTGGGGTCTTCAAGTGGGCATCTTCCATCCTTGGTGTTTCATCGATGAGCCCACAACAACTTCAGAGGGCTCAACAGTGATTCTGGCGTCCCAGCATCACCCCCCTCCATCCCCCACTCAGCTAAGCTCAGCTTACTTATCTTCCTTTACATCTCTACTGTGCTTGAGGTCCCCAACCAGAATCTTTCCGTCTCAACCAGAGCCAGTTGCTGCTCCTCTCTGCTGTTTCAGATAAGTTATTCACTGTACGTCGCAACTCTTGACCTCTGAATCCGATGTCTCTGAGAAACCAGGTTGTGGTGTGTGCCTCAAATCCTCGACAACCCACCTCCACTGGGTAAACCCGGACTCTCCATTCTCGCTGTTCCGCTTCAGCAGCTAGTTGAGTATACTGAAGTTTCTTCCTTTCATACACCTCATCAACACCATCCCATGGCACTGTTAACTCTACCAGGTGAACAAGACACGCTGATCCAGAAGAAGTATGCAACACTGGCATTTCTTTTCACTACTAGGCAACGTTTTTAGCAAAAGAGTTGCTCTACTTAATTTATATTAAAATACTTGCATAGTCCAGGCCTAGGGATAGAATAGTGTTCTATAAAGTACAGTATCTAGTATGATTTAGGTTAAGTACTGCTAACATTTTAATTATACATTTCATTTAACTATTTAACTGACCCGCATGTCTGTCTGTCTTGCACACTATATAGTGAACACGATAACTGTATTGATTTTGCACCAATATTTATCAAACTTTTATATTATTGTACACTCCTAGTCTCCTATAGAAGTTTCAGAATGCATTTCACTGTATTTTTTTGTGGACACTTTTTTGGTCTGGATGCTAAAGGAGCGTCTAACAGTAGATGAATAAAGAGCTAAAGTTGCCAAGTCCATGCAAGAAACAAATTGTTTTTCTGATTAAAGTCAACCTGATGACAGGCAGGAAACAGGAGATGAAATCAATATTTTTGAGCTTCAGTCACAGATATCGTAAGAATCTGGTGGTATTTTAGGATGTCTCAAAGTATAACTACACATTTGGTAGTTTGCAACAGAGTTATACTAAGTGTGGGATTCTAGGATGCAAAAACCCCACAAAATGTTTTAGCACCCCCACAGGAAACTTTGAAAACTTGCAAACCACCAAAGTGGGGGTGTTGGTTGCACAACTGTCACATCGATATCACATTATTTATATACTTGAATGGAGAACTGCTCATAGACAGTTGCCGTAAATTAATACATTTTTAAAAATCACAGGTGTGGCCATTCCCCAATTAGGAACCAGAAATCTTTTTTTTTTTTTGTTGGAGGAGTTTGGGATAAATGTTTGTGAACCAGTGAGTGGTTCAGTTTATTAAGGGTAGTGAAGGTGAGTGCCCAGCTTACTGATTTGTCTTTTGTTAAACCTTTTTTGGCCCTCATGCCCTGTTTGTTTGTTTTTTTTGTATTATTTGTTTAATAAAGTGTGCAACCGTGCTTTAAAACTGCAGCTTTCTCTCTCTGGGCCTAATTCCTACAGGTAAGCAGCCTGGGCCATGACGCTGGGCCATGACCCTGTCATAGTATTACATGAAAAACAGCATTGGTTAAAAATAAATCAGGAAAGATAGGGTTATATTTAAAAAAAGTAAAACAGATATACAAAACTGAACTCCTATCAGGTCGACGTGCAAAAAAAAAAAAAATAGTTCTCAGTGTGTTAATGACATCTCTAATGTGATATCTTGTAACAATTGTAAGTCGCCTTGGATAAGGGTGTCTGCTAATAAAGTATTAATAATAATAATAATAATAATAATAATAATAATAATAATAATAATAATAATAATATTATATATATATATATATATATATATATATGGTATAAGGAAGAATGCAGGTTTGGTGCATGACAAAAGTTGTGGGGTGTTGCACCCCAGTGACCCCACACCAACCAAATCCTAGTGCCACCACTTCAACATACTGTATATTATATTCTTGACTGAGATTACATTATCATATATAATGTGTGTCCTTTACAATGTTCTTACTCTCACTGTAATATAAATTTGTATTTTACTAGCATTATAATTGGGGCGCCAAAAAAGTATTCATACCGCTCCTGGGCATGCTGTAGCTTTAAATACATTTTTGCATGTGGCCAAGTCATTCACTAGGGGAAAAAAACACTAAAATGAATAATGTTTTCCCATTTACAGTATCACCCCGGTTCACCCACAAAAGCAAAAAAGTCTACTGCCATTACAAATGTCTTAGCTGATTTATTTTGTATCTGTCATAAATTCAATTTTTACTTTTCAGCAAATTCTGTCAATCATATGTTCTGCAGAGTTTTTTTTTTTTTTTCAACACCAACATACTGCTGCACAGTCTGCATTTCCATCAGTTCAGTAAAAAGCACAAATTGAGGTTATCAAAGCCTTTGGAATACCGCTTCTAGTTTAGATGTCTTGAGTGCTGAGGATACCTTGTTTTATTTGACATTTGAAAGATATAATTCAGTCCACATCCCAGTCTTCGTGAGAAACGGATTAAAAAACAAATTGTTTCTTTTTTTAGGACTAATTTTCTTCAAATTTCTACTTCAATCGTGAGTTTCCCTGTTCTTCTTTCCCATTTACCTACCTGTATCAGCAGTTTCTGAGTCTTGCATTTTTCTTGGCGATTTGCTTCTTTCTTGTGGGGATTGTAAATGCATGTTTATAAGTGTTTGGTGGCTACCTCTAATCAAGTTGAGAGCATATTTCTCACTCTTTGCTGTGTCAGGCCTGCAAGAGAAAGTACACAAACATATTATGTCATTAAAGCTAAATAAAATACAGAAGAAAAGCTGATATTAATGATATTAATGTCCTTAATCTGCTTTTATAGAGCCTGTTGTGGTTTAAACGTTTAGAATACTTTGTCATTTGACATTTTGAGTGTGAGATCTACACTCAGCGCAATTCTAAGTATAGATGCTGCTAATAGTTTCCAATGGTGATATTTGAGGAACTGGCTCAAGTGTTGGGAACACACAAAGGGGCATATTCCCAAAACATTAAGGAATGTTTTAACTAGTGTTTTTAGGGACTGTTTTTTTAAAACAGTGTTTTGAACATTTTAAATGAACAGGTTTCATGGCCTGCAAACTTGACTAAAGTAGGTCACAGTGTTTTGTGAATAGGTCCCAGAGTTACCACATATTCTACATGAAGTTGTTGCTCCCACTGATATAACCTGCCTGTGTCTAGGACACTCGGGTTGTTTATAGTAAACTGAGACAAGAAAATGTTTATAAACGAGACCCAGATCAAGGAATTTGTTATACCATTTTGGAAGATATTAGCTGTTGAATTAGCTCCCTTTTTGACCTCTTAGGTACAGTATAGAAATAATCCTTTATCATGGGACAAAGATTTTATCATTTCTATATAACCACCTCAGAAATTAATTATTAAATCCAAAGTTTAATCTACCACTATATGAATTTAAATTAAAACAGGTTGTACCTGTATTTAAATATGTAAAGTTTGAATTTGCAAAGCTTTACAGTTTTATTAGGAAACCTCCTAAGTGTAAATGTAAATAAAAACCCGACTTGGCAGTCTTGGATTACATCCTTGTTATAACGCACACATCTTGTATTCTACCCAAACACCACTGTGTATTATAACCCTACTGCTCCCCTCATATCACCTGGCATCTAAATGCCCCTTACAAAAAGGTTTTCCATCTGCTTTAGGGATAGCTGACATATTTCAATCCTACTGCAGGATATTTCCAGAGATTACTTTTTGGGGGTATATTTTATTTCACACAATGTAAAGCATGCCATGTAAATTCTGTATTTAAATAAAGAATGTACTTTTGTTACTGTCAATTATTAAGCAAGCATGACAGTGACCTTCATCCCACATTGCAGCTGTAAATTCAAAATTAGAGCTACCAATAACATGAAAATATAGATCGCCATGAACTATATCTACTCTGTTCTGATACTCTCAATAGGTTGTGCTAAAGTGTGTCCAGACCAGTTTTTATCACAATTGAGTAGCCACTTCTCTAGATAGATTTAAATATGTGTGAAATATGGACATGCAGGATGCTACCACGTGCCTCAAGATTTTGATCCTCTTCATAACTTGCTAAAGAATATCCTTTTCATCACAAAATGATAAGCGCTTCTTATTAGATATTTGTAAAAATGTGACATGCAGACAGACATACTGACGGACAGAGAAACAGGCAGACGACGTATGTCCCCCAGATCATAATACACTCTTGTGCTAAAATAGGCTCATCAATTACTTCTGCTAAAAAATGTCATCACAATTGGACAAGGGGTTCTGTAGGGGTAAATTCCAAACTCTTAAGTGTGAAATACCTATGTACGCCTTCACTATATCCTGGAAAGGGATCATAGTAATTTGCATGGGGTGCTATATATATATACTGTACAAGTTATGTGCATGGCTGACATAAAGTCACTTGGGGTATATCCTCACATGCTGTGACTTATCTAGAACTTTTGACTTGGCACAGAATTGCTCATAATGTGCGCTGTTGAAGTCCAAATCACATTGTTATTTAACTATGGCTGTTAACATCATGCTGGATGAAGGAGACTTGAAATAAATTTAATTAACCACATACACAAACTGTATGGGCTTCAACAGGGCACAGGAAATGTTGTCACTGTAATTTAGTCAAAAGTGTCACTACTGAGAAGATAATGGTTCTAATGCTGGCACGCTCAGTCTCATACTTGGAACAAGGAGGGAGCACTCTAGAATTTCAGCAGAATTCCTCCTTAGTCCTGAGAACAATGGATGATAATGATGATGATGACTTTCAGGAGCATAGCAAGTCTAAACTGTAAAGAGATATCTACTAAATAAACCAAAAATACATAACATAAAACAACCTTCAACACACACACGCACACACACACACACAATTACATCTTTTTACCTTGAAATAGAATGGATTATAATTATGGCACATGTTTTGCCATTGACATGAATATAAAATGACTGTGCAAAAGGACAAATGATAATGGGCAGCTTGAACAAAATAAGCTAATGGTTCTAATGCTGATAAATTATACAATTAAACGCTACAAATTGAATGTTTATATGCAGGTTCATGGATCAAATAGCTACATCCATGTCTGAAAGACTTTTAAAATAAATGTCAGAGTCTCCCACAGGATTATGGTATGATAGCTTTAAAAGGTAAATTACTTTTTACACATGTGTGCAAGAAGTCATATCAACTGACTAATGTATTTTAATGGGTTTCTTTTTCTTTTACTTTTATTTTCTTTGACTTGAGCTACTTCTGGTCTAAAAAAAGAGTTCAGTACAGATTGTGGGGCTGATGTAAGAATATGTGCAAAGTGATTTGCTGCTGCAAAACACCCATATTGCGTCCAAAATCAGCATTTTCGGACTTTAGCAGCCAAACTCAGCGCTTTGGGACTTTAATGGCCACTAAAAATGCGGCCTATGTAAATAATGTTTTTTCATCTGGCATTCTGCACCCGCTATCAAATTAGCACTTTGTCATCATTAAACCATTTAAATGGTATTGAAATGTATTCAAATGAAGAAAAAGAGCATAGAATTGGGCAGGGATCTAGAATACTAAGCGGGTGCAAACATTATAATGAGATCTAAGGATTTTGCCATGCACTTGGGCAATTGCTGACCCTCCAAAAAACACTGCACCTCCTTACAAGGTGCAAACCATTGTAGAAGCGAGTAATTAAGAGCTATATAAAACCACACACCTTCAGAGCTGTCATTGGCCTCAGGATGGCTGCTGTGGTACACTTCCTGATGCGACGACGCTTGGTTCTGGTTGAGGTCAGGCAGGAAAACCTTCAGAGAAGAAGGGCAAGACGGAAAAAACCCTGCATATTCAAACCCAGGGTCACATTGTTTGGTATGCTGGAGGATGTGGTGGTAAGGCATTATGGTCTCACTCCGCAGGTCATCCTCGACCTAATAGCTGAATTTCACCTTTTCATCACTTGGTTGACTGTCCTCCTGGTAATACTATAGAGGAACATATGGCCTCTTTGGTAGCATAACTGATGTTGGCTGAGGCTTTTCCAAATAACTCAATTTCATGCTGAGTGACCTTGGCCGTAAGGATTCTCAGCTCCTCAGAAAACGTTTCTTTTTTTTCCATGTGCCAAGAGGACTTTTCTGCCCTTTCTCTGACATATGTTTTTGTTTGGTTTGATTTTCGTACTCCACAAAGCTCATACAGTGTCTACTTCTCTCTGTACTCCTAACTCACCTCACCTCTGACCTGTATGTGGGGCCGCCAAATAACCCAATGCACAGGCAGCGCTCATTGCGACCCTCGTTATCATGATTTCAGCTCATTTATTTGTGCGTGTTCGGTAATTTGCATTACTCTTAAGCTTACAGTGAAAAATAATTGCCTGGCCGCTAGGCAATTTGGATTTTGTTCATTCCCAGAGGTTCCAAAGTTCCCAGTTTGAAGATAAACTCTCGTTCCTTTTGTTTCAGAGCAACATTTGTTTCATAGCACTGATTGTTAAGTGTAGGTATGAATGGTTCAAGAATTTAGAAAGCTTCCTAAACATTATTGTTTTGGAAATTAGCTTGAGCTTTCAACAAATTCATACTACTGGGTTTTATACCTTTTTTGGCAACACTGTACATTAATGGTATCTAACTATAGTTTAATTACACTGTAATAACATAGAAAGTGCATATAGTTGTGTGGTTACAATGCAACAACAGGTTTAAACAAAACAAATGAAACATTTTGGCAGTTGCTAGTGTCTTGTAAAAACTAAATATTTTCACATGTGAATTACAGTGTAATTACAATGTAGTTATAAGCATGATTTACCCAGGACAAAGAACCAGGTGCCCTCAGACGTCTAGTAACATCCCAGACGTGGATTAGTTTCCATTAAGGTAAGTTGGTAAATTCTAAATGAAATGCGATGTTGTGGCCAGAGAAGGCACTTTTGTGCATGATTTGTAAACAATGAACCGGGTATAAATAACTAATTCCATTGTACCTTGTTTTCCAAAGGCTAGAATAACCATTTCACCCTCTGAGTGATATGTATTTCCGTACATATCTTCAAATGCACCGTTCAAAGCATGCAAATTATGTTTTGTATTTTTGCCTGTCCCCAGTTTGGTTGTGCACTGCCGTTGTGTTTTACTGAACTGGAGAATCTCAGGGCAGTCATACCAATTTTAATTATATATTAGGGTTTATTGTAAAGGCTGATATTGCTTTGAGGTGAATACCCCGGAAATGCTATATCAATTCTAACATAACACTGACGTGGTCGATTCGCACAGGAGTAAAGGGCTCCGGACTCTTGACCGGAGGGTCATGGGTTCAAACCCCGGTCAGGAACACTGCTGCTGTACCCTTGAGCAAGGTACTTTACCTAGATTGCTCCAGTAAAAACCCAACTGTATAAATGGTAATTGTATGTAAAAATAATGTGATCTGTATAATGTGAAATAATGTATAACGTGGTATCTTGTAACGATTGTAAGTCGCCCTGGATAAGGGCGTCTGCTAAGAAATAAATAATAATTTTGCAGAAGGTCCTGATGTTCTGTAACTACATCAGAGGACCAAAATAAATAGAGGGTTCGCATGGGACTAAATGTCACCAGTGTCTGTAAAAATTCCGAAACCATCAGTTCGTGTGGTGATTTTATTGTCCCATGCGAATCAGGCTGTAGACACTTACGACACTTAATATAAAAAGCACAATGCTATCCTTTTGAGGGATAAGATTTTTGTTTTATGGTATGGCTTCTTTAAATTTAACATGTTCTGTTTTGATCATTCGTTAAGTTCGGTTCTTGTTTATATATTTTGAGGTTTTACAAAGTGTTATACAGAACTTTGTAAAAGGGATGTAATAAAAAAAAAAACATTATAAAGATAGTGTGAGTCTTACAGGCTGAAATACCATCTAACTTAACAAACCCTTCTTATAACAAGCACTATTTTTTACCGATCCAAGCAGCAAGAACAGTTTTTTTCAATGGAAATTAGCCCTATTAGAACGATCACTTTTACTTTTATCTACTCTGGATATGTTTTTAAAGACAAAGGGCATGTAATTACTGTACTTTTTTAATTAATTTACTGTTTTCTGTTAAATATACAGTTTAAATGTTAATCAATGTGAAGTCTTGAAAGAACTACTGTATACTGTATAAAGATGTTCAATTCAATGTGGGCGTTTCTTCATTATTCTGATAGAGCAAATTGCCAAACCCTATAATAGTGAACAACCTGATGTAACAAACATTTCTCCAGGTCCCAGGGGGGTTCGTTATAATGAAGTCAGACTGTACACAAAAAGAGAATGCAGCAGTCGACAGTGGCAAATGGATTTCAAAATGATTTGGAAGCACTCTCACCCTGGTTAGAAAAAGTGTATTGAAAGTACAATGTTAAAAATGGAAAGGAATTAATTCCTTGCAGGCCAGTTTTCTAGTGTTGTTATCTATAATGTAGTCCTTGATGAAAAAAAAAAGGTATTTACTCAACTACATATAAGACAGGTAAAAAAATATCATAAACTATAAAACTAAAACTAAAAATGCTGGAATCCCTATTTTATAGCCACCAATGGGATTGAGTGAAATGATCCAAGAAGGAAGATTTCCAGATTATTAGGTGCTGTTAAGGAACTGGTTTCATATAAAGCAGGTCAGAAGGAGAGTTTACTGTAGAACTAATTTAATAAAAAAAGATGTATTGTACTAATACTTCATATTTGAAAGAGTTCCAATGGACAAACAAGCTGTCAGTCATCCCCGTCTTAATTCATGAGGCATATACATTTTTGTGAGATGCTCCTTAAGAATTTAATAATATGTTCACTGCTATCAAGCCACATTTCTTGGTGATCTGTGTCATATTATAGTGATCCAAGTAGAATCTATTCAGAAATATTTTGTTTTACATATTTTAAATTATTGCACTTCAGGGACTCAACACCTTGGAGCTCAGTGAAATAATATCTATTTGAGCAGAATTGATTTAAATATAAAAGCTTATCATCTTCCACAGAGAGAAAATGAACAAGAGCCAATACATTTTTTTGTCAGTGTTTTGGAAAATCATTTCCACATTTCCAGTTCTGTACAGTGGTTAAGACATGTTCTTGGCAACTATCAATGTTCTTGTACACATCCAATCTGTTACATGAGCTTTTTATATATCTAGTGATTTTGGAGTCTTTGAGCTCCAAATCTTATGCAAACTATACCGCCCCAGCAATTAAAAAAAAAAGAAACGTTATCTGATTTTCACTAACTCTGCAGGTTTACCAAATTGTGTGGCTCAGCAGTTTGCTGGAGCGACTTCACTTTCAGAAGCGCAAAAGTACACCCACTGTTCACTGACAATTTAATTTACTTTCCACATGAAGAGGGTAGAGGCAGCCAGTATTCTGCTCCATCTGCAGGTGATTAAATTGGGATCTAGTGGGCAATTAGGCACGTCCAGTGGGTCTACTAAGGCCTTGAATGTGGGTATGTTATTTCCACTAGCATGGAGGTGTCGGTAACATTTTAGGTCATTTTGTTGGATTTTATTAATATGATGATTAGTTCTTATTCTCTGTAATGACTATTCTACCTCAGTATGTGTAGGTTTTATGTTCAAATTCATATGCAACTCGTATACAATATGGTAAACAGTCATTTAACATTAATCTAATTTAATAACATTAATATGAGATAATTAAGATTAAACAATAACATATCAAATAAGGAAATAGACTTTACTCGGTGTTCAAGGTTCATGCTATTAATTGTTATTCTAACAATTCATATTAATTCTATTAGTTTACAGTTGATAGCTTAATACAGATCGAAAGTAATATTTACCACATCTGGACAGATCCCCTTGCCAAATTAAAATAGTGCTTGTTGGTTGTCAAGAAATGCAATAAACAAATCCCTAATTTTGTTTGGGTGTGGTTTGTGCCTCACATTCCTGTTTTTTTGCCACACAGCCTTTTCCCATATATGGTCATTCAGCTTCCTACTGTTTCTCATGAGTTACACATACCTAACTTCCCTTCCCCAAAATATTGTTCAGCACACAGGGCAGCACCCAAACTGGTAATACAAAGCAGAGGTTTTACAAATTAATAATTGTACCAATGTGTTTTCAAACACAATCACACACGTTATATACAAAATAAATGTTATTATGAAAATATAGAAAATTAAGGTCCTATTGTAAGTGACTCTGCAGCAGCAGTTGTGATGCATAGTGCACCCCCTAGTCTCTAAAAGTGTCTGCTAAATGACTAATTACATTTAAAAAAAATTAAATTCTACACATTGCTTACCACATTTAAGGCAGATGAACCACATCCTCAAGGTCTGTTGGGCCTCATTTGTGTGGCTGTGTATAAATAACTACTACACAGTAAATTGAAACTAGTTGTATAATATAAAAATACTAATATGACTATGTTATTAGTTATTTACCTGGATATAGAAATCAATAAAGAAAAGCAATGAGTTTCAAGACATTCACGTTTTACAAGTAAATAAACATGTTTGCAGTAACATGTGCTTCTTTCAAAACTGCACATGTGAAATGCTGTGCATTGCAAACTGGTGTGCATTGACATGTACAATTGCTGGAATTATTGATTAAGCTTCAGCCACTTCAAACTCTATATTTTTAAAGGAGCACAAGGCAGAAATACTATGTTGTTATTGCCTCTGTCATTTTTGTAATATTTTCTTGACTTACCGGTATGTGTTTTGCATGAGGTTGTAGTCTGCTTACAGTATTCAAATCCATTTGCATAATCCGAACAACTATACACCAGACAGTACTGGGAATAGTTCAAATTATGAGCTAAGAAATATACGTGCATACTGATGAGTAACCTTTTTTTCTACAAGGTGAATGAATCTGTAATGTTCCTGTTCATCTTTCATTTGCTTGACTGAATGTTGGTTAATATTATTAAACTATGCCATCTACAGCAAATGTATCAAGCCATGTAAAACTGACATACGTTTTCTATTGTAAGGGTAAACATAAGCATCAAAATACAAACAAATAAGGTTCTTTCTGGTATTTAGCAAATATTTGAATGGTATTTTGTACACAAAGGTTTGTTTTTTAATTAAATATCAGAAGTATGTAGATAAGCTGTCTCCCAGGCAAAGCAAAGATTTATTCAAAGACAAAAAAATAAAAAATACAAATAAAACAGCGATATGCTGAAAAGAGACAATCAGATTTTCTGCAAATTAGATAAAATGAGTCCAGATAGAATAAGCATAATGAGGTTGTAAAAAGCTTAATTAAGATTGAGTGAATAGGTAGCTGAATATATAGACAATAGCTTAGGCAGGTCTCCTGATTGCTTACAACAACCCTTGAATAGGTTAATACAGAAGGATTTCATGTTGGCCATGTAGTGCAAAACCAAGACATACAAATAAGAAGCAACACACATGCAAGTAAGAAAAAAAAAGGGAGGAGGTCCTGCACGGAACTGCAGTGTGTAACCGGTGTGTACAGCAATTGCGCCAGTATTGCAGCTGGTTTTGTATGAACGGGTGGGTCTGAGGCAACAACCACTCAGGGCTCCTGCTGAGGCTGCTGGGGCTGGGATGAAGCCTGCTTTGGAGGCTGCCTGGGACGGTTCTTCTGGAACTGTCCCCCTGAGCACTGGTGCGCTGGGGTCCCACATCCAGCATTTCTTTGACCTTGCTGGCAGACCCAGGTATTAGCTGCCATGGAGGCCTGGAGGCGATCCCTTAGGTCACCCGTGGAGCAGTGAGGATTGGGACTGTCCGGGTTACCGTAGTAACTGCCGGAAGCCAGCGCTTTCCCCTGTCTCTGAGGCTCTGGTCACTGAGAGCACGAAGGCACCAAAGTAGTATGCAGGGGCTTTCGAACACCAAAGGTGTTGAAGCACCGAGACCCTCAGGCTCTGGAGCACTGGGAGGTGCTAATGCACCGAGGGCTCAAGGCCTCGAGGCACAGAGGATGCCGAAGCACCGAGGCTATAGAGCATCAGGGAGCTTAAAAGCGCCAAAGCTATGACATAAAGGACAAACGTACTTTGTAGACCTGTGCTGATATCATTGTCTGCTTTTTACAGACTTGCCCCATTGAGGGGTACATGTACTAATATGGGCAGCGCAAACACCGCAACTTGCATTTCTGTTGTAACAGTTTGCAAAGTATACATTTTGTTGTATGTACTAAGAGAAAATATATTAATAAAGAGTGCCACAATATACTAATTAAAATGTTTGTTGCTTCATCTTAGTGAGATCTCTAGCATTGCGAGTCGTGCAACATTTTTTCGAATAAATAATGAAAGGCAGTTTAATCCCATCAGATTCTGTAGTGGGGTCCCACCTTTACCCCCAAATAAAATAGGTGTTTCTATCAAAAAAGCTTTTCGTTATCATACAGTTGACCCTCGCTAAACCGGATATGTTTGTCCGACATAAGGAGGTGTTGGGTTTAAAAAAATACAATCAAATCTCACACACATACATTTATAGTGTTCAATGTATTTTAAATGTATAAATCATTGTGCTGAAATAACACTAATGTGTTTTGGGTAGGCTACACATTACATTATGAAAAAAATATAACTCTGTACAGTAGGCCTATACAGTATACAGTACAGTAGTAAAATCAAATGTATACCCAGCACACTTTATTTTTACTTTAGCCTGTAGGCTACTGGTAACACAAAATAAATCATGCTGCTGCATTGCACACATTGGTGTACAATGCGAATAAAAGATTATTTAAAATTGAAACTAAATGACTTTAGTATTTTTTAATTATTATTATTATTATTATTATTATTATTATTATTATTATTATTATTATTATTATTATTAACTTGGCTTACTTAGTAGCCTAGACAATTAACACAAAATAGATCATGGTGCTGCATTGACAAGTTATTATACTTACAGGAGGACAGTCAATTCTCATTAATATGAATTTCAAGAGACCAGCAACAAATTTTGCATTGTACTACTAATTCATATTATCATGAGTAGCCTATAAGCCAAATGTATACTGTCAGTGTTTATTTAAGTTAGTCAGTGGTGCAGTGATAAATTGTGCAAAATTACAAACCACCTGCATATTAATAGAATAGGTGTGTTTCTTATTCCTGTACAGATGCTCAGTATGAGCTGGAGGGGTTAGCAGCACATGTGTGCAGTTATTGCTCCCAACACGTTGGGGAAACCAGACCAGAAATTTGTTTTCAAGGCTTGTAAGTACACCCTGCTTTTAGGGAGAAATAGGTATTTGGGTGTTCGCATCAAAAATGCATTGAGCACAACTGGTAACCCCTGAGAAAAAGCGTACTGGGAAATGCCTTAAAACATGCTTTCAAAAGTTATTTGCAAATTGATGCAATTATAAGTATCGCAATTGCCGAACGCTTAAGTACAACTCATTATAATATTTGAGAGCCCTCATTTGTACTATCTCAGCCCCTTTTTTAAAATTTATGCAGGAACGCCCATAATTGCATATTCATCTAATGGTGAACAGCAAAGAAAAACTGCTGCTGCAAAGCATTCCCTAAAAGGCCGCTAACAGCATTGTGCTTGTTTAGTACATTTCACCCGAGACTTCCAACTCGTTTGCAACTGGTTGCGACTATTGCGACAGCCGCAACACTTTAGTACATCTACCCCTGAGTCTAGTTAAACCAGATACTAAGTTGGCTGTTCACTGTACAGTAGCCCACAAGATCTGTTCTGTTTTTTAACCATTTCTGGTTTCTGTTCTTGTTTAATCTGCATTTGTATGTGTTTCTTTGTTCTAATTTGTATGTGTTTTTTTTTTTCCTTTTCTTTCTGGTTTGTATGTGTTTTGCACTTCAGGGTTACCATAGATAACTCTTCTGATACCTATCTAGAAATTGGTTTATTAAAATAATCCATCTGCTAATGAAGATTACCTTTCTTAGTTTAAAGCACCAATTGTCATTATATTTCTCTAAGGGTTTAGTTTCATTTCTCACAAGCAACCAACAAAACTTTTTACAGTTACTGTAACTTTATTATTATTTGTTTATTTAGCAGACGCCTTTATCCGAGGCGACTTACAGAGACTCAGGTGTGTGAACTATGCAGCAGCTGCAGAGTCACTTACAATTACGTCTCACCCGAAAGACGGAGCACAAAGAGGTTAAGTGACTTGCTCAGGGTCACACAATGAGTCAGTGGCTGAGCCGGGATTTGAACTGGGGACCTTCTAGTTACAAGCCCTTTTCTTTAACCACTGGACCACACAGCCTCGAAAATAGTGCGTTTATAATCACTAGGCCCTCAAAATAGAATCGATCACCAACTGTCTCCCTGAAATCTTACCTTTGGAACTCGACAACTGGGTATGACTAAAACTGAGCGTACTCTATAACATTCAATTAAGTATGGCTTTTTAAAAACATTAACAAGTCTATTGAACAATTGAATTGCATCGTAGCTAATGGCAGGATTTAAAAATGAACAATTGAACAATTTGCAGTTGATTTTACAGTCAACTGCTGAACTCTTCTGTATCATGCTTCAGTATTTAATATCCGAAGGGCGTTTTAAAAAGTCTCCTTCCAGATCAGCTGGACCAAAACCCCAAAGCTGGAAGGCAATATATGGCCTATTCTGGCAGAAAAAGAGTCAAGGAGCAAAGGAAGTTGACACATGCCAGTGTCCTTGTTCTAAGGAAAGGCATATGGTCAGATATGGGAGCCAATTATCTTGACAGCTTTGACACAAAAAAGTACAAAACACTAAATGAGTCTGTGCCTACTTTTACAATAGATAGACATCACTGCCAAGAAGCACATAATATTTTGATCTTTGTTCTTTCCACTCATAATGAAACAAGTATTGTGTGTTAGTGGTTTAGGTGTCGCTGTATTATTACCTGCATGTATTTGGCAGTATCGTCTAGAATTATTATTAATAAAAAATAATAAAATATATTGTTCAATAATTAAACATTTTTTTAATTATTGTGAGTAAATACAATGATGAGGGTATTTCTGGTTACAATGTACACAGAAAAATGAACCTAAATAAAGATATACTTATTTTTTACTACTATTAACTACATATTTTTGCTCATCGGCACACATCTTACAAAAACAGTTTTTTTTTACACCACAGCACAGTTTGGTCCACTTTGAAAGAAAAGGTAAAGATTTAGTATGTTATACTAGTAGTGCAAAAGATGCAGCCAGAACTAATAGAGTTTGATCTTTATCCTGGACTTGGTACACACTTGTAAATATGTTTTAATGAACATAACAGATGATAGAACAGCATTTTATGAATAAAAAACATGAATGATGGTGGATGTGTTTATGTAATTACAGCTTAATGAATGGGTTATAAATACTACCTTAAAGTAAACTTATCAAAGGAAGTTTATTCAGTACTAAACAGTGTGTGATATATAAAGTCGATGCAGACGTGCTGGGGTGTTTCCTATGACCTGCAAATCTTACATTTCCTCTGTGGTTAAAGAGCAATGGCACACAGAACCTGGGCTCTGATCTATGCAGATCTTGTAAATTTTAACTGAAATTGTGTTGGCAGGCTTGCTGCCAAGTATTACCAAGGCAATTTGGCCTTATGCCTAGTAGTACTGTTTTTCTCCCTTAAAGCTAAAGAAAGCTTAGTTATAGATAATTTAGCCTGTTACTATACTGTATATACCAAAAAGAAACAAAATAAACACTATTACTTCCAGTATTTATCTGGTGAATGAAGGTAGAAATCAGCAATGTGGCTTTTTCTGCATTTTGAAAATTGCCATTTTGTTCATGTCACATGGTATTCTGTGAAGCATTTTCCATTTGTAATGCTCTTTGTATAAAGAAAATATAATACACACCACCACAGTATAATGTTCACCACTTTAAAAAAAAAAAAAGAACTTTTTAAGAAAGTATATAATTATCAACCAGTACCTCAAAAAGTGAAGTAGACAGTCTGAACACATGAAGTGTGATACTTCCTGGAATTACAGTTTTCCACCAACACATGCTCAGAACTCAAAATAAATACCAAAAAGATTGTAAAATATAAGGTTTTGTTTTGAGGTAATACTTATTCTTAATTTTACTTCCATTTGTTTAGTTTTGTTTGTTTGTTTGTTTGTTTGTTTTTATTTATTTTTTTTACTTTAGGTTCTCTTTAGTGGCAGCATACATTAAAAAGTGTTTTTTTTTTATAACTTGCTGTGTGTCTCATGTCTTTTTCAGTGTACACACACATTCATATACTGTATACATCGAAAGTACTGGAAACTGATATTGACATTAAAGTAACATGGAATATCTCATTTATTCTTTTATATTATTATGTCTTTGTACAAACTGGATTTCAGCTCCCTAATCCTTTTCCACTATGCAGATTGTTTTTGGCATTGTGGGATTTGAGGTGTGTGCAATCACGGAATAAATGTGACGGAATAAAAATAAGCATTGTAATAAAATACATTACTATGACCATTAATGGTCTGAGTCAGGCAGTGTGTGTAGGCAAGCATAAGGCCCAGGGCTGAAAATGCCCCATAGAGAGGAGGATGGTTGCTGACCTTTACCTGCATCCCTCACATGACATACATTTAAATCAGGGAAATGTAAATCTCATCTTCGGAAAGCAGTAACTATGCATAAGCTTATTCATTTATTCATGACTAATAAAGGCTGTAGAGCAGCAGCCCATTACAAGTAAAATACACATCATAAAACACGAAAAAAATCCAAAAGCTTGACAAACTATTCAGAAAAGACTGCATGTTATTTAATCGTGTTATTAAGAAGAAAACAATGATTAAGGTAAAGGAAAATGAAAAAGCTGTATGGCTCTTCGTGAAGATTAGTTATGATATTCTGAATTATTTCTAATACATTAATGAACTTGCTTTCAGCATGTTTTATTAACGTATGTTGATGTTGCTGGAAACTGCAGCTTTTAATGTACTCTGATAACTGCAGTGGGGACGCCAGAAATTGTGATCAGCCCCATACGAAATAGCTTAACAAAGTAAATACAATTTTGTATACAAAGTATAGATTAGTTCAATCAATATCAATCAGAATGCAGAGTTGTTCTACGTTGTCATTAAACATAAGTGTCACAAGCGTAGCACAAAAGCAAAAATTAGACTGATACAATACAGAATAAGACTATCGACATTTAGCATCCAAATTTAACATGACTACCGTTGGAAACATTTTGTTAGAGCCACAACATTGCTTCTCTATTGTAGATTTCTCTTTGAGGCTGCAAGAGGGTTTAATATTCCTTGTCCTCCAGTTTCATTTGAACACAAACACTCATTTGTGTGGGATGGATATATTTTGTTCATGGTAAGGTGAGTCATCTGTAGAATTTGCATTTGAATCACATGAGAAACCTACACAAGAGTTGCAACCTACACCAAACATTAATATAGGAAAGTAAAGTACCTTTTTAAAGAAATGCAACGTTCTGAAGAAGCACAGTTTAAAACCGTTGCTGTGCTTTGTGTAAAAGGAACATGCTATACAGTAAATACCAACAGGTATTTGTGATTTATAGAAAACACTAAGCATGTTTGCAAAAACAAGCATTGAGTTCTTGTTTGAAAAATAACTACACCTCCATGTACATAATTTTTCATTTATAGTGAATTACCAATTACCAGGACTTTTTCCAACCGCTAGCCCCAGGTCATGTGATAAACTATGACGCAAATCAAAATAATATATGAACAAATTAAATCTAAACAAATCCCTGTTCTTTACAATGTTAACATTTGCATAACAAAGCGACTACACAGAACACAGATTTGTGTAGGTCATTTGTACAAATGGATTTTAATGAAATCTACATTAACATAGAAGACTGAAGCATACAATAATACAAGATGACCTAAAGGAAAAATGCATCTGAAACAACATAATGAATTATTTACAGCTAGAATAAGCATAAGACATTTAGTTATCTTAGAAACCTTTTACCTGTTTGTGGGTTTACTTCTACTACATACCATATACAGTATATATTATAGGGTTGTAGGGCTGTATATGAGGGTCTGTTGGCATGAGTAGAAGCGGACGGATGCAGGTTAAAAAGCCAAGGTCTGTTTACATGCTATGAGTGTCGATATAACCCATCACTCCCATGATTTTGCCCTTTCAGAATGGCGCTCTCTGGCTTCTTCTGCCCTCACTTGTGAGCATCCTTGGATGCCTTACATTTTCTACCGACAGGCGATGTTACCACTGGCTCTGAATTTATCAAATTTATTCATTTTGACTGATTTATTCAGCCCGGTCATGATCCAACTTTCACTCTCTGAGATAATGTGCGCTGACAATTGTGATGCAAGCGTGATGCTGATTGGCCGATGGGATAAATTGCGGTTTGATGAAAACTGGAAATGTCCGATGTTGCGTTTTGAAACGAAAGCTGTTTTTAGCATTTTAATTACATGGCAGATATTGCATTTTGACTGAAAATGTGTACGCTAAGTGAAAAGGCTACTCTTCCCTATAATTGGAAATGTGTGGGATTGGCGTTTATCGCGTTTTGATATGCAACGCGCTCACCATCCTATAACTATTATATACTGCTTTAAAGTTACTATGTAAGTCACAAAGCTATTTCATAGCCAACTTTTATTTAGTTTCTCATTTTCATTGAAACGAAGAGAATCCAATTAAATGGGAGATTTACTCAAAAACAGGCATTTATAAAGACTTCTAGAGAAAACCTATGTTCTCTTCCCATAATGCATTATGGTGTCACACTTAACTTAAATAGATTTAACAGAAGACTTGAATAGCTAGTGGGAGATCTGACTCAGAGACTAAATTAATTTACAAATATATATATATATACTGTGGGCAGGTTTATTGTAAACCCTTCTAAAAATGCAAGTAAATGGACAAAGGTCTGACAATTGTGTAGCAGTCCCTTTTTTCTGTTGTAAACATAGCAACACACACATATATTTGTGTTAACAGTACTTAAATTTTTATTAAAAATGTGAGCAGTACATGCACTGGAATTTTTACATTCACTACATTGAGGCTTTTCAAAGGGTAATCTCGCTGAGATTTCAGTGCCAGATTTCATTCATTTGTTCATTTTGATAAGATGAATGGCTATGTTTACAACGGGGAAAATGAACTAGGACGCTATTGCCCTACCTTTGTAATAATGTAGATTTACCTACATTTTTAGGAGGGTTTACAACAAAATTGTCTGAGGCCTGAGATGGGTGTTATTCTATTTTAATTGAGGTGGGGCTATGCTAAAAGAGTTTAATTAAAGTTAAAATTAAAATACATTTGGGACATACAGTATATAAAATAAACTTACTGCAAAGTAAACTAGCATAGGTACCCTATTCTAACAATTCACTTTAATGGATGTACTGTTTATTTTTGTATCTGAGGGAGATCTCCCCATTCACTATTGAAAGTCTTCTTAATAATAGGCTGCATTCTGCCTGTGCTGTGAAGCCACGGTTTGTGGACTACCCAGTATTCGGTACGAATCATATCTCTTTATAAAAGTGCTTTTTTTAAAAACCAGCTGTTGTCTTTTAAAATACAAAATACTACCTATTGCAAAATCAGACATCCTCATACAGCAGGGGTATTCAATCACATTCACTGGAGGGCCAGATAAGGCAATATCCAAATCTTGGCAGGCCACAGGGCGCTCATGATATGCTTATGGGGGGGTAACCGCTTACAATGATACAATTTATGATTACCAAAGCACATATTTACCATTGTAGTGCTATTAAAACTGCATGCTAGTAAAAATTTGAAAAATTACTGCACAACAAGCATGCAAGTTAAGTAATGAAAGCACATCAATCAGTGGCGATGGCATGGCAGATTTGCCATGATAGACTTTCCATGATGAGGTGGAAGGGGGGGCAGAACAAAAATTGAGGGGGCTACACCCCACTTTGTGCGGGCATCCATAAAATACATTCAAATAATTTTCAGTGTCAGAAGTGGACTAGGGAGAACAGCGAGCATTTAAACAGCAAACTTAAGAAAATATGGAAGTTACAGGAGAGGAGTCATTATCTGAAGAAGTTAAATAATAGTAATAGTAAACTGTAAAAAAATGTTTTCACTGTTTGGTTATGGAGTGTACTGACACGAATGGGAATGAATGTGCATACCGAGTGTGCGACTAAACTAAAGTTTATTGATTGAAGGCAGCTTACATACAGTGTTGTAAACAAGGAAGGAGAAGGGTTATTACCAGATAAAGTGCAGTGATAATTTGTTCCTGTATTATGGCATGTTGTCTATAAATATTGCTTGGTAGGGGACACAAATACCCTGTAGATAGCGGAGACCTTTCAACCTTGCGTATCTGCAACTAGCATAAAGCAAGGACACTGTGTGGTCCAGTGGTTAAAGAAAAGGGCTTGTAACCAGGAGGTCCCTGGTTCAAATCCCACGTCAGCCACTGACTCATTTTGTAACCCTGAGCAAGTCCCTTAACCTTCTTGTGCTCTGTCTTTTGGGTGAGACGTAATTGTAAGTGACTCTGCAGCTGATGCATAGTTCACACACCCTAGTCTCTGTAAGTCGCCTTAGATAAAGGCGTTTGCTAAATAAACAAATAATAATGAATGATAACTACTTTTACAAAAACCTGCCTACATCTTCCTGAAAGAAACCATAATAAAAATTTTAAAAAAAATTAAAAGCATGGCCCCAGGACTTAATTTATCACTGCTGTGCACTAAGCTCTGTGCAGCTGGATGTCTTTGAGATCGATGCAGTTTGTGTGTTTTACAATGTCTTTGACGGTCTCAGACAAAAATCCACAGTGGAAATGGCCGTGTGATTTGCCACTAGAAATGCTAGTTTTAACTGGTCATTTTTTTTTTTTAAATTAACTGTGAACAAGTAGCTTTCTAATATATTAAATATTTCCTTTTTAGGGGTTAGTAAATATAACTTGAATATTATTATTCTATTTAGGATTGTTGTTTTTCGGTGTTTTTCCCTGACGTTTTCTTTCCCTTTAAGAATTCGATTGATCCCTGCTAGCCATTTAGTAATAAAATTGTTTTAATGTACGTGTTTTGGTGCATGCAGAATGAAGAAACTGCATGCTAACGTGGGTGCAACATTTTAATCTATAATTTTAAAAATAATGAATGCATGACACACTTTATTACAATCACTATTCATAATTGTATTAACATTAATAGAGACTAGTCCGTCAGGCCAGAGGGAAGCCTCTCCAATTGAAGAACGCTGTCATATAGGTATGCAGTGGAGGAAGGTTGCAGGTGAGATATCGTTATTAGTTTGTGTGGGCTTATGAAATACATCACCAAAAACAAAATGTGGGTGTATAACACTGATCATTATAACCCTATAAATATCCAGTTTTAACTTCCATTTTCAGGTACATTTTTGTACTATGCCACTGTTAGTGCTTTCTTCAAGAAATATAAAGGTTAGACAATACAGTAATTTAAAGATTATAAATTAGGGCTTTATTTCTGGGAGATGACATTTCAAGATGCTGGCTGATTGAAAGAGTTCCTCAAAAGAAAACAAAAATGTATTATCTGGCAACTCCATATTGGCATTTTTTTTTATAATGTATTTATTTATTTATATATGCATTTAAATAGTAATAGCCTAAAGGTAACAGTAAACAACACATAATTACATTTATAGATAATAATAATAATAATAATAATAATAATAATAATAATAATAATAATAATAATAATAATAATAATGTAAGCCTGTTCCTTGTTATGCCATGGAACACTTTATTAAAACTGTAAGTGTATTATATAAAATAGCCAAGGCAAGCAGTGATAATGTTTTTTATGGCACTTTTGAGTATTCCCAGAGGGTGCTCCTGTGAGGACCAGTGACAGTGTATTCATTAATGCAGAGACAGGCCAACTCATCTGAACCATAACCACAGTTAGATCTCAGGCTGACTGCAGGTAGATATATATTTTTTTTTTTATAGAAAACAATCATTTATATTTCCAAAAGCATGAAGCTATCTTATTCATAAAGTTTTCTATAAAGGCCTGAAATGCAATTTTTTTTTTTTCTACAAACATATTTCTTGAAGCATATTAAAAAAAAAATTCTGTCAGCATATTGGGGTATATACTTATCTAAACACTGCCGTTTTTTAAAGTCAGTATCACGTCCATATAATACATTATAACAATATCTGTAAGATGTATTGGACCTTTCTGTGCTGTTTTCTGTTCTCCCAGATCACTTGAAATAACTTTCAGTACTTTTTCGGCATTACGAACTGCTTTGGGCAACTCCGATCTATCCTCAAAGCTTGGTGGTATGTTTACATATATGACTTCAGTCCGATAATTACTGTTATCATTCTTCCCATCACAGTGCACCATGAAAAAGTCTGTCACAAGAGAGTTTCCCCATGCTGCTCAGATTGCTAGTATACGGTCTGTCAGGCTGTGTCATCTGGGATGAATGAACTCAATGGCTTATGCGTTTTTAGACATGTTTTATTTTTGTTTTTTTAGACACAAGTCTTGAAAACGTACCTCTTAGTAAATAATTTTCAAATGTTTATAACAAACATGATTTTAAGAACTTATATCACTACTAGTCATTTTAGAAAAAGCTAACTTGTGTATTATTCACCCCCCATGATAAGGTGGCAGTATTTGAATTATAGGTTATTTCTATTGTGGTCAGTTTCTAAGTAACACTTTGATGCCTGGAATTTAATTAACAGGATTTTATTTGGAAATGTATGAAGAAACCCAACAAGGAGCCAGGTTTCTCCAAAATGGGAAACAAGAGAACAGCAAAACACTGCATGGAAATGTTTTCTGGTAAGATAAAATTGTTTTTAATTGAACAACACTACAACATTTAAACTCTGATGCTTAGTCTTTAAATCATTAAAATAAGGGGACTTTGTGTAAAAAACAACTTCTCTAACATTAAACTTCCTCTTAAAAATGTAGACTCATACATTAAGCACAGTGAGACACTGCACTCTCAATCAAGGCTGAGAAGTGAGTCATATGTTTTCAATTGCTACAGTATGAATCAGGCATGACTGTCTACTTATGCAAAGATCTGGCCAGATTCTCTGAGCTTTACTTCAAATTGGCATGTTTATTTTAGTTTTATTTTCAGATGACAAAAATGCACCCGATAATGTTACCAAACCAGAAATAAACAACTCATGCATTTAGGGGCTTGTGAGTCACCTGAAGCTTATTATTATTAGTTTTAGAAATGTAAATATTGTTTTTTTTCTTTCAGACAAAAATTGCGCTAATGACAATTTGGAGTAAATAGATTTGAGAAGCCAGCCCCTCGTGATGAGTAAAAGGTTACTTCAGCCTTTTTTCAATTAATATTTTCCTTTTTATTGAGAATCTCAAGCATTTATATATGAAGACAAATTGTACTTGTTTATTTCAGTATTTCTGCATTTCAATGATGAAAACAAAGGTTTAAATCACCCTATAGTGATACATTACCACATCCAATAATATGATTAAAACCTTATTTGTGTTTGGTTATGAAAACTGAAATACATAAAAGTGTCTAAGCTCAAGAAAAATATGTGAAATTTGCATTCATTTGTCTCAAGGAAGAAAGTTAATTGATAATAGCTACTGCAGACATACAGCTTATTTTAAAGACTACAAGGTCAAATAAATTGTGTTTACTGAAGTTTATTTTATTTTGAAAGAAAGACAGAAGCCTTCTTTGAATTTAAAAATGTTAGGCACAGCATAGTAAAAGTGTCCCTCCTTCTCATTTAAAAACATAATGTTGACAGAGCTACTGTAAAATTCAAACATAATTTCAAGTACTAAACAGGTATAGCTAAACTGTGTGATACTTTAATAGTGCATGTTAAAATGGTGACCTATTCATTTGAAAAGCAAGGTTTATTAACCTCAGGTTAATTTGAATGTTTATTATTTTTCTCTTGCTAACACAGAAAATGTGTTCTGTGGTGCACTAAATGAGCACTTAGTTTGCACTGTAATCAAAACTAGATGTTAAATTATTATTTTTTTTTAAATTACATACACCTTCATTAGCCCAATAATCCACTGATTAAATAATTCTTAACCCCGAAGTTGTCAAAAATTGTAAATATTCTACAGTTACTGTAATTTCATTACTATAAGGTGTACCTGTGATAAACCTGCTGAACTAGAGTGGTCCTGCTGACACACTTATATTCTTTGTAGGATTTTAAAATCCCCAAACTATTCCCTTGTGCAGGAAAATAACAATGATAAACCTCAACCCCGCTTCCACACACAGTGGTCAGAAGTTGATGTTTTTTTTTGTTTTTTTGGGGGTGGGGGGTGGGGTTGTGCGTTCCACAGCTGACCAATCCCCAGCTGCCTGTAAACAAAACACAGCTGGCAGCATGTCACAGCATCTGGTTCTTTCCTTCAGATGCACACACACGCCCGAGAAGTCAGTGACGGTACGTTGTTCCTGTTACATACCCTCTCCCTCAGAATGGCACCACTGGTCCATTCGAATGTTCTACAGCTCTGTGCTTTCCTAAAGAAAATAATCAGCATTTTAGTGCAGTTTTCCTGCTCAGCGGATAACCCTGAAGGCATTGGGTTGCAGGACCAGGTACCACCTTGTGATTTTCACGTTGGTGTTCTTCATCCAGTGGAGCCACTTCAGAGGGGCCCCAGTAGGTAGTACCGGAGTGCCTCAACTGCATATTTTAATGCAAGACACTCCTTCTCAATGGGACTATAGTTTTTCTCTCAGGAAGGAGCTTCCTGCTGATAATCAGGATGGGCGCTCCTTCCCGACCACCTCCTGAGACAAAACTGCATTCAGGCCTGTCTCAGACCCATCTATCTGCAGGAGATATCTGCTGAAATCCTGGCTGTGCAATACTGGTTTATTGCACAGTCTAGTCTTTAAGGCTAGAAGACCCTGTGGCACTGCTTCATCCATTTTGAAGCATCTTTCTGGGTCAGGGAATTACCTTCCGGTAATAGGCAGGCCAAGACCAAAATGAAGCACACTTGGGTTTTCATGTTGTGGGTTGGGCAATAACCCAAGGCCTAGACCTTTGTAATCAGTGGTCTGATTTGCCTTCCCCCCCTATCAATATCTTGTGAAAACTAAACTGAAGTGTCAAACCTTAAGGGAACAGAATTGTTTATGTTAAATATTAGAGGAGCCCATTTGACATTGGACAATATACATATCTGATGAAGGTGTGTCGATATTCAAGAAATAAGCCCCTGGTGTCTACATTTAAAAAAAAATATCCAACCAAAATATAGAAGGCAGATAGAAACAGAAAGCAAAAACAACCACATGCTAACTCAAAGTGTTAATTGCATGTCTTTGTTTCTTTGCCTCTAAAGATCAGACTTCCACAGTCAGGTCAAGCCAGGTTTGAATTATTAGAAATGACTTCCCTTCAACTATTAAGGCTGCATGCTTTACTAGTGCATATGCTGCTAAAATCTCAAGACTGGGGAGATTGTCTGTGGTTGCTGAGGAAGAAAAATATAATAGCGCTTAAATCACAGCTGCATTAATTCATAAACATGTACCAGTATTGATCTGCAGTTTATAAATATGTAAGTTCTAGTATTTTTATTTATTTATTTATGTCTTTTTATCTGCATGATTCCCAGACCTCCATCTCATTTATACATCAGTTGCCTTCCCTTCTTCTATCTTGTGGTTTGCCACTCAGTGAAAATCTTTGCAGTTTCTCTTCACATACTATAGCAGGTCTTGTTAGAAGATATTCCCAAATCTGCCAGAGATTTCTGATTTGGACTGTAGGTGAACAAACTGCTGGCACTACAAGCTCTAAGAGTCCTGGTAATTTCCTGATTCTTATATATTCAAGAATGGAGGTGTCTACCTAAGCAGTATAGCACGACAGGTGTTGTGAGATATCACAACTTGAAAACACCAGAGGCGTGGCTTTATTGCACAACGAAACACACCCTAGAGTGCCATGTTGCAATTATGTAATGGCTTTGAGGTCATTTCAGATAAAAAATAAAACATATTTAGGGTTTCAAATCTGATGCTTCTTATCTGGAACTCATCATTATGAACCGAAATTTCGGAAAAAATGTATGTTGTTGAAAAAATTGTACATGTAAGTGTTTTTCTCTAACAATACTAATTGCAGTGGTTTTAAAATGCATACTGTGCATAAAACATGCTTGTATTCCTATCTTGTAACTGGATGTTTACCAGTGATAGGGGTAGTGAACATTGCTGCAAGAATACATTGAGCACTATTTTGTGATCACTGATCACAAACATTTTTTTCTAGTACAGTAAAACCAATGTAAAAAAAAATGTAATATGGAGGAGTCCCTGAGAAATCCTGTTTCATTATGGCTCTTATAAGACCAATATAAATGACATTTGTGCAATTCATGGGAGTCACAAAAAAATTCCTAGTTCCCTATAGAAAATGAAATGGACAGGGGCCAGATATGGATACATCTGAAAATCTAAATGGACAGAAATGGAATGAAGATATCCACAAAATTTAACAACAATACAATAAATTTAGGATCCTTACATTCTTCTATTATATATCAAATTCATATTTTTAACACAAAATATTGGTTGTAAAAATGATCTAATATGATTTAATATTATCTGAATGACTAATAAAAGGATCAAAGTCACAATGAATACAGAGATGTGTAAGGGAAAAATACTGATTTGTTTTTTTCTAATAATCTTATTGATAAACAGGAATTTAAAAGATTAGATGCACCCTGGTTATGCAATTAAAAGGGGGACCCCCAAAGTAGTCCTCTGAAGATAATGTTAAGTAGTCTGGCTTTAAGGGATGCATAATGTTTATGGTCTCCCATTCCCAAATTTGATACCCCAAATGTTCTGTTCAATGAAATGAGTTGACCTAATTAACTGCTGAATTCATTCAGCCAATTGTGTATTAACTCTGTTTATTTTTAAAAAGCATGTTTTCAGATATTGTCCACAGGACATCTGTTCTTGTTGACCCAGGCCAGTAGGAGAATGGGTACAGCTCTTTATTTCTGTGAGAAAAAATGGCATCTGATTTTCAAATACCCGATCAAATCCAAATGCAAGCAAAAATGCAAACATATCTTGAATATCTTTAACTATGTTAAATACTGGTATGTTAAATAACAAAAATAATAATCAGTGTGTACTATGGTATGCAATCACCCCACGAAGGTCACAAGCATCTCCTTCCATGTGTCCACAGTCACTGCACAATCTGTTGCCTGCAAAGTTCAATTTCAAACTTGAGAATTTTGACATGACTTTAATGAAAATGATGTACAGTACCAAGAATGTCTAGCACAGTTAAATTTACTCATGACCCTTTGGAATCTCCAGCAAACTTAAATATATCTCTGATAATCCACCCCCGCCCCCCATATCTTCATGCTTATCTCCTTAGTATTCTGTCTCAAACCGAAACTGAAACCGCCCTTTCTCTATTTACAGATTTCCATCAGAGAAGCTATAAACAAATCACCAAGGTCACATCACGTACAATAAAACTAGTCACTGTTACAAAGCAAATAAATAATTTACAGGGTGTGATTTGCTAGTTGAGGTACAGCCACTTCCGAATGGCATATGTCAACCTCTTTGTCTAAAGAGCCTAAGCATGTATTGATTAATGGATAAATGAGGATGAAAAGGGATTTTCATAACGGCTTTCTGCAGTCCCTTTATTATCTTTTCAACTCCATTTCAAATGCAGTACACATTCAGGCATTACTGTTGTTGGGACTTCCTTCATCTTTTAAATAAAGAGATTTCTGAATGAGACTATTATATGATGATGTCTGAAATATGTGAAAGGCTATGTAAAATAAAGTATTGTTTTTCTAAAAGGAGTGTTATGTTTCTAAGCATGAGAAACTTTAAAACATATCTCTTTACCCAACTCTGAATATGATGCTATAATTCTGTTTTAACTCAATATCAAGAAACTATTTAACCCACTCCTATAAAACAATGCCAATATTTTTTTTGCAGTGAAAGTGTGTGTGTGTGTGTGTGTGTGTGTGTGTGTGTGTCTATATATATATATATAAAGATGGAATTATTGCTAGTGTATACAGTGGTTTGATATGACTGCGGTACTGTATGCATTCTTTAAATTAATATGCTGCACTTTCCACCCAAATGAAGCAAAGTGGAGTCTTATTTCTTGATTATTTTTTTGGAAAGTTACTAAATGTAACTGTAAGACTAAATTATTTAAATATCTATAAATATATCCTTCAAATCCATCAACAGGTAAGATTCAAATATTACACTGTTACCAAGGTTATTGTGTCGTTTGATGAAGGTATTCTTTACAGGACTTTATTTGCTAAGATTCCACAGTTATTAAGGGTACAGGCGGGAGTCCTTTCATTAAGATTATCCTCATCCTAGTAAGTGCATTTTCACAAAGCTGTTATTTTGGAGCTTTGCCTTGGTTAACCCTATTTGTTTACCATGCCTTACCAATGTTTTTACAATGAGATACTGCAGTTAACTTATAGAAAGGTATGTGTTAAGTATTTATAGTGTTTTTTTTGTTTTTTTTTAACACATCTGTGTATTGCCTTGGGGCAACAGTACTCTTAAACATGGCCATTTGATGTGAAAAGGCTAAGCATTGTCTGAGATACAGTCAATTTACACAAGCAGTTCCAGGTTTGTGCTACATGAATGTTGTTTTAATATTGTGCATATTTTAATGCTGTAATGCTTCTATTTACAGTTCAACCTTAAAAAGTCTCTCTCTCTCTAAATATATGTATACGCAGTAGGATATACAATGTTTTATATGTGAAAACAGATCATTAAAAACAATTAATGTATCCTGCAATTCATTTTATTACATGTATTCTATTATATTAGATGTATTATATTCTTTTTACTGAACAAATCTGTCATTTGGTATGAATACAATAAATGATTGGGATGCTGAGGATTACGATTAATAATTCACCTTGTCACAGGAGATGTGTCCCCAAGCTATGCAGGAGAGCAGAGCTGAATTCATCACAGTTCTTCTTTCCCTGATGGAAATCCTACATAAGTAGATTTTTAAATGAAGTGCACTAACCAGGTTAATCACAGCCTTTCTTTGGCATACATGGTAACTGACAGCAATGCAATAAAGCAATGACTTCATTCATACCACATCTGCTTACATAAGATTTGTCAAAGCCTTTAATGCACAATATTGTTGCACTTGTGTCAAGCTTTATTAAACATTACGTTTGCCTGTTGAAAAGATCAAAGTCTCAGAAAGGGTATTGAAGACAAAAATTGCATGTAGCTGTTATGGTTTCTAAATAATTGTCATGCTCTAATAGAGAATGCAAATTCACTCTTAAACCTTACACAAGTTATAAGGTATACCCTCAGTCCTGTGTGCTTCCACACTGTATCATTGAACCCTGTTTGACTATGTAAACCTGAGAAATCACTGCCATGCAAATCATTTCACTAAATCATTTTGAGCCAAAAGGTACACCTGTATTAATCGCCTGAATGCAGTTGTCTATTCTTGATTTATGCTTGAGATAATTTGTTCACATCTGAGGTTGATGTGAAATTTCAGGTTTTCATTATCAAATTTAATGAGATGCACTTCTATGATCTGGGGAAACAAGTTATTTCAATGTATTAGTATACCTGAATATTAGATCATTATTTTTCGTAAATAGAAAAGGGCAAGTATTGGGAGTGTTTTATAACAATGTTTTATATTACACAATTCCATTCAGCCTGGTGTTATCACAAACATTTAACTGTCAAATTTTCCACTGATATAATTAACTTTAGAAATACACAAGGAGCATATGGGCTGGGCATGTGACTACAATTAGCTACATCACATGTACAATGCATGTGGGTTGGTTATCTGTTTATAGTGTACAAGTACTGTAGTTAGAACAGTGTGTTTAGTGAAGTACAGTTTGCTTAAGATTAAAGTCGACTTTTTCTCTGTCTTTTGACTCAAAGGTCAAAATTCTACAATCAGGGAGCAAACTTGTGTAAATGAAGAAATGCTCAGTGCAAAAGCAAGAATCCCACACTCTTTGCCTATGGTGCAACAGTTTCCATGGCAACCAAAATAAATGCATAATGTGCTTACTTCCTGCTGCATTATATAATAACTGCTACACTGCCTAGCTTTCTAAAAATATAGATTTTACAGTTGTTATTTATTTATTTATTTATTTATTTTTTAATGTAAACAGAAAATAGATTTGTCATTTATTTTCTTAAATGGAATTATATTGGGGGGGGGGGGGCATCAGTTTTACAAACTTTCATCATTGTCTAATTTTACATTGCATCATAAGCTAAGATGACAACCAGGTGAACAATATTCCTTTTTAAAATTTTAATTAGTATTCTAAAATGGGAAAGAAATTCACATTAATACAAACATGTATTTAAATGACAATTTTCTCTAACTGTCAAAATGGTTTTTCACTAAAGTGGTTTGGCACAACTCCAAGAAAGTGTCATGCATCTGGGGATTTCACCCAGGGGTCTAAATAATGAATCATGTGCAGAATGAATAATACAGCAACAGTATATCTCATCTGTTTGTGTAAGAGCATGGGCATTTGATTTAAGTATTGACTATACCCAATAGAAAATAGCTAAACATCTTCACTACATTTGCAGCGCATTACCTTGTCATGCAATAATTGTATTGAGCTAATTTATTTTTAATTTTAATTTTACAAACTGAGAACATTTGGGGTTGTGTTAAAATTAATACAATATGGCAACAAATTCATGAATATATTTCTGATATTTACAAAGACACACAGGGATACCTAGCTTCTGCATTTTGGGTGTAATGGCTCGTGGCATGCCATTTAATAGAAATTATGTTACCATTGTCTTAAGCTATTGTTCTTTGATAATAAAAAGGTTAATCCTTAAATACTGGAAAGGAGAGAAATGTCCAGCTTTCAGAGAATGGAGAAATCTAATGCTCTACCGGACAGATAAAGGAAAATTAAATTACTTCCTTAAAATGTGGGGCCCATTTAAAAATGAATTACAAAAACAGATATATATATATATATATATATATATATATATATATATATATATATATATATATATATATATATATATATATATATATTACTGTCAGTTTACTACAGTGACTTTTAAAAAATGTTTGTTACATTTGTTATTCTGCTAGTCCTATTATGAAATAATTATCACTGAAGGTATGGGTTGTGGGTCTAGATCTATACATTACATATTTGAGAATAAGTGTATTATAAGATTGCCAGTATGTTATTTAAAAATGTAATTACACTATTTATTTAAAAAAGAAAACAACTGAACATCTTTTCTACATTTGCAGTGGATTATGTTTTCATGCTACAATTGTACTGAGCTAATTTGTTTTGATTTGTATTTAACCAGAAGTATCCTTCCAATTATTGCTGTGTTTTGAAGTCACAGATATTTTAATAGATCAAGTAGCACTGACCTTTGGCAGAGAGGGTATGTATTTACATCTAATACTTGCTGGAGGGTAACACCAGTATGTATGTTTAATTAATACTTATATGATTTATATTACTGTAGTTATTACTATGCAAATAGGTAGCCTTACTACAGTGACTTTTAAAAAAAAATGGTTACATTTGTTATTGTGCTATTCGTATTATGAAATAATTATCACTGTTACTACTTTGTAATTACGTGGAATACAGTACCACGGGACAGGCCATTTCTATGTAATTGCACACATATTCCACCAGTAGTCACCATGTAAAGGAGTTATTACCATGTTATTACAAGGATCACTGTTATTTCAGAATCACTGTAATCTGTAAGGGTTTGGCAGTTCAAAATTGTGTTTACTGGAATGGGGAATAGGTCACATGGGACAGTAATTTGTTATGTCACATCCCAATGCATTCAGGGGCCTTTTATCTATCTCATTTTGTGCATTGCAGTGTGAGTTAAAAAAAAAAAATATTATCTTATTAATTGCAGTAGAAATCAGAATGTATTGTAGGAATGGCATTAAACAGGAGGCCCCCATGCTGAGTGAACTAGCGCAGTAAGATGCAAATATAAGTGATGTCGCTGCTTGCTGCTTCTAATTAGTTAATCATACCTGAATTTCGAATATCTTGATCTACAATGTCTGAGGCTACCGATGAAAGTGCTTTTCTAGTTTCATAGTACATCACATGTAGCCTGTGAATGTTTTTGGTGGTAATTTCAGTAAATGAAGCCTGGAATGCTATGCTTACAGAGTAACTAGCTGCTGTAATCTTTTAGCAAATATAAAAATAGCTGACTGGATTCCTGTGAGAATACTGTAAACCTCTCACAGAAAATTAAAGAGTAAGTCTCTCATAAATATTTTTAATACAAAAATACATATTTTTGTATTCCTGTTGGAAAATCTCCAAAGTTTTTATTGTGTAATAGAACAAGTGTCTTTTGAAAGATCTCTCTCTCTCTCTCTCTCTCTCTCTCTCTCTCTCTCTCTCTCTCTCTCTCTCTCTAAATATATCTCTCTAATATATATATATATATATATATATATATATATATATATATATATATATATATAAGTGGTGAAAATGTAAACAGTCGCTATCCGCCAATACTTGAAGATGTAAAAACTCTGAGAAATAAAAAAAGCAAGTCATTTATAAAGGAATTTAACTTGAAATGTTTTGATTTTGATTTGCATTCATTTTATTAGATAAACTGCTACTGGTAACATCACCTGGAAATCCTTTGAATTTATGCAATCTAATTTTAAATCCATTTTAATAATGGAATACTAAGAATGAAAAAATAAAGGTTTTGAAAGCAGTGTTTTATCTGTATTGGATAAAATACCCAGTTGTTAAAACAACCTATACAAGTCTAAGCATAATCAAACAGATAAAGCAGTGGTAAATAACACTGATAATAATGAATTAGCTGTGTTCAGTTCTTGCTCATGATAATAGCACAATAAAAATGTATATCATTAATTATTAGGGAGCCACTTCGACTATTATTGGCAATATTAACATTAAATATAGCAGTGCCAACTGTTCTGCAGTTTTATTGTTATTTCCATACATGACTGCATTTGTTTTTCCTGCTTTAAAGTGAAATAACTTACTCTTGAAAGACTACAGACAGACAAACACACAACCAAACCCAACCCAATCGACCCAAAAATAATCATTTTTGACAGTTTTAACAGTACTCCCTGTACTGTTTGCAATCAGCATGAACAGACTATAATACACACTTCCTAATATTCTGTTCTGTAAATATAATGTTTTGTTGGTAGTTCTCCTCCTCCTCCTGATAACACTAAACTGTTATATCATGAAGCATTCCACATGCATCACACTGTGATTAATTGCTTGACTGACGTAAGTCTTTTGTTTATGATGTTATTTGTTTATTTTTTATTATGATGGTATCACTTTTGAGAACTCAAAGAAGTACTTTAAGCAAGCTTATGATATTCCATTTGACATCACTTCAAATTAAGCTGATCAGTTCTTTATTCTTTGGAATTGCTGATATTAAAGATAGCTTTGGGTTTTTTAAGGGTGTTATGACAGGAAGGAAGTGGACAGGCTCAACTAAATATAACTTGAGTACAAGCCTAGAACTGTGTTGACAAGCTTTTATAACAAATTAGGTGATTGAGGGTTTTACTGTACCCTTTTAATTCATGTAATATAAGCAATTTAAATTTCTGTATAGTTTCTAATCAGCACTACTAGTAATCAATACTTATGTCCATTCAGTAGACCATAAAATGTTATTAATGCAATCATGTACTAGAGCAAATGGTTAAAACAAGTAAGATAGAATAACAATTATGAGTAAAGTACATTTTAGAATGAAGGCAGTCTAACGCTATCTTAAACAAACACATAGAAACGGTTAGAATTATGGTTGCTGCGGACATAATAAATTGAATTGCTATACACTGCAATTGCTAAATGGTGTAGAACAGCAGAGTCCACGACTGCAAGAGAGGAAGTCTGATACCACAGTAACATACATTGACAAAAATAACCTATTGCACTCTGCTCTGCAGATGAAAAAAAAAAGTTGCATCTCAGCAAATGCTTTTCAGCAAAAAACAACTAATGGAAGGGTACTGAGTACATTTATGTCTGCAGCAGAGAAGGTAAAAGCTACTCCGGGAGAGTCAATAAAACAGCACGCATTTAACATTTTATGATTCTGTCTTCAGAACTAGACTGGGCAGTCCCTCTTGGTTCATTTATAGAGATGTATTAGTCAATCAAAGTTGCCACATATTTTGCCATTTTTTCCACACAAAACGGTCTTATATCTGACCAATTAGTGTAAAACAATTTGGAATTAAATGGTGAAGTGGTTTGTTTTGCCCATACGTTTTGAATAAACAAACAGGTTGCTAATTTCCCTGAAAGTAAGAGTAAACAGGATTAGCACAGGATTAGTATTTTCCATTTCAGATTTTAATCAGTTTCATGTCACCTCCATAATCATCAGCACCATTTTTTACATTATTGGTGTTTGATAATCCAGGTTGTTATAGAAAAAAGAAAACAGTATTTAAGAACATTCGGCCCATCTTGTTCGTTTGGTTGTTAGTAGCTTATTGATCCCAGAATCTCATCAAGCAGCTTCTTGAAGGATCCCAGGGTGTCAGCTTCAACAACATTACTGGGGAGTTGGTTCCAGACCCTCACAATTATCTGTTTAAAAAAGTGCCTCCTATTTTCTGTTCTGAATGCCCCTTTATCTAATCTCCATTTGTGACCACTGGTCCTTGTTTCTTTTTTCAGGTCAAAAAAGTCTTTTAGAATTTTAAATGCTTGAATCATTGCGTAGTCTTCTTTGTTCACGACAGAATAGATTCAATTCTTTTAGCATGTCTGCATACGACATGCCTTTTAAACCCAGGATAATTCTGGTCGCTCTTCTTTGCACTCTTTCTGGAGCAGCAATATCCTTTTTGTAGTGAGGTGACAAGAACTGAACACAATATTCTAGGTGAGGTCTTACTAATGCATTGTAAAGTTTTAGCATTACTTCCCTTGATTTAAATTCAACACTTTTCACAATATATCCGAGCATCTTGTTGGCCTTTTTTATAGCTTCCCCACATTGTCTAGATGAAGACATTTCTGAGTCAACATAAACTCCTAGGTCTTTTTCATAGATTCCCTCTTCAATTTCAGTATCTCCCATATGATATTTATAATGCACCTTTTTATTGCCTGTGTGCAGTACCTTACACTTTTCTCTATTAAATGTCATTTGCCCTGTGTCCTCCCAGTTCTGAATGCTGTCTAGATCATTTTGAATGACCTTTGCTGCTGCAACAGTGTTTGCCACTCCTCCTATATTTGTGTCGTCTGCAAATTTAACAAGTTTGCTTACTATACCAGAATCTAAATCATTAATGTAGATTAGGAATAGCAGAGGACCTAATACTGATCCCTGTGGTACACCACTGGTTACCTTGCTCCATTTTGAGGTTTCTCCTCTAATCAGTACTTTCTGTTTTCTACATGTTAACCACTCCCTAATCCATGTGCATGCATTTCCCTGAATCCCTACTGCGTTCAGTTTGAGAATTAATCTTTTATGCAGGATTTTGTCAAAAGCTTTCTGGAAATCTAAATAAACCACGTTGTATGCTTTGCAATTATCCATTGTCGATGTTGTATCCTTAAAAAAATCAAGCAGGTTAGTTAGACACGATCTCCCTTTCCTAAAACCATGCTGACTGTCTCCCAGGATACTGTTACCATATAGATAATTTTCCATTTTGGATCTTATTATAGTTTCCATAAGTTTACATATAATAGAAGTCAGGCTTATTGGTCTGTAGTTACCTGGTTCGGTTTTGTCTCCCTTTTTGTGGATCGGTATTACTTTAGCAATTTTCCAGTCTTTTTTATATACTCTTAGAACACAACATAATATACAGGTCCATTTATTCTTCTTCGATAATGTAAATGTTAATGTATCTTCTTTATCAGGAAAAGCGAATTATAAATGTTTCTTTGATGTTATTTTATACAAGCTAGGCGCTTAGAGCATATAGTACAAAGACACAAAACGTTTTGAAAATATCAGCTTCTAGTAGCACCGTCATTCAAAAATACAATCAGTGTGAGCCAGAGGATAGAACTAGACCAGTGTTTGGCAAAGATCTATTCAAGAGGGTAATTGTGCGGTTTCACAATCTACCTTGCTGCTAAAAAATATCAGAACATTACAAATAATGGTTCAAAAAACAAAGTTCAGTCTTGTGACCCATTTATCAACAGAGCTAAAAGTGTTGAGGTTAATTTTGCTGAATAAAAAAAAACAGATAAATAAATAAGAATAAAAATCAATGCTCTAGAAAAGTGCCTAACCCAGGATTCAAACAGATTTTGCAGTCTGCACTACGAAAGTAATTGATCACCAATAACAGTACACACTTTACTTTTTTTAATAATTATAATTATGTTAATAGCCCTCTTTCTTGTCCCCTAAAATGTTATATTACGCTGCCACTATAACAGTCCAGAATTTGTTGTAATGTGTTACATTGTAACAGCAAATAGCAATACATGTGAATGATGGTTTAAATTGAATTTTGGAAGTGTGCTTATGTTGTGTCACTGTTAAGCTATTTTTCTAGTTATGTTATTTATTATATTGGGTTACGCCAAGCTTGTGTCGGATATTAGGTTTAATGTTTAAAAATCATTCAGGAAAACAGTGACAGCACAATAAATGAACTCAAAGCACATTGAAATATACAGTGCAATGTGCTTGGCAGCCTTGCACAATTACCTATTCAGGCTTTATGGAAACAGGGCTTTATTGCTTTTTATTGGCTTACAATGCAAGATGTATTACTTTGTGTAATGCATGCTGAATATTATGAATTGTATTGACTCCTATAAATCATAATGCATTTTTGCAAATCTCTAAATGTTACCAAATGTTAAGCACACTAACTTTTCAAATTGAAAAAAAAAGAAAAATAGTATTTAATCATTAAAACAAATATTGTAAAAAAACATTTTTTCATACATTCATAATAATAGATGGGCTAAGGCTGTGAATGCAAACACAATTTCATTAAGTAACCTTGTCTGTAAAAGTAGCAGATAAATGACTGATAGAACACTGATTACACAAATGCCTATTAAATGAATGAGTCGGCAACGATCATATCCCCCTTGGTTGCATCCATTCTATTTTCTTCTCACTTTTGAGTTGAAATGTATTGTATGATTTTACTATCATAAGGTACCATTTCTGCCAGAATGTAATACGATGTTCCATAGAATCATTTGTGAGGAAACGTTGTTTGTTTAACAGGAATCTCTTGATTTACATGTAAGTGGATCGATCTGCCATTGTGGTTTCCAGGGAACCAAGCTAAAGCAATGAATGCAGTTGCTACAATGATGATATTCTGTTGTTCTGGTGACCTTTAATAGTAAGAGGCTAGGCAATTGAGCATATTATTTATGGAATTTAAAAATGAGGCCTCTGAATTATCAGGTTTTTGTCATAAACTAAAAGCACTTTGTGATGAGATTAAACTAACAGTCAGTTCTGCATTACTCTGCAGTACACCATCTTATCACTTGAGAGAAGACCCCCATTTCCATTAACACAGGCTGGAATGAAGCCAACCCTAAACACATCACATTACTGTAGACACAATCATATTACTGTACTGGTGGAGTCGCGTGAGGTGCCTATCAAAAAGGGTATTAACCAAGGACCACCTAGTTGGGTATTGCTATACAGTAACCAAACCATATGACTCCTTGCGTGATTCTTACATTATTTGAATGGGAATCCTTTGGAGAACAACAATGGTTGCATTATTGTGTAAATTGATTGGCATTATTCAGTTGTCACAATGCTTTCTATCTGTTGTCTTCCCCTGTCACTTCTGCACAAAAGCAGATCTATCAGCGACACACTGGTGTATGGTTTCCCTATAAAGAATAAAAATGTGACTCGGCAGCTTTTTTGCGTAACATTGCTTCATGAATTTGCCTATTGCACTAGATGATAAAGAAAGGGGCCACCCCCTGTATTTGGTTGTATTAAAAATCAATCAAGATTTTTTTTTTTTTTTTTTATCAGTTAGTTATATAATACACCATTGCTTCAAGCACAGTATAAGCAAGTGTATAGTTTTAGTGGTAAACAGAAATAGATATTGGAAAACATTGTCATTACTAATAAATTGGTTTCTGGGTTTTACTTTGAATTGCATGACGCCTATGATTTTTATTACATGAGAGTAGCTGTTATTTACTTCATGCTAATATTGGACTTGGCTTTCGCCAAGATAAAATTAAAAAGAAAATGCTACACAATAGACTCTGGGACTGCCAAGTCATAGAACAGGGGTGGGCAAACTTCCTGACCCTACCAGAAAGGCTCCTCTAACCACTTTTAAGGTATGTTCAACAACCCCAGTGTGGATATTTGTGTGACTTGAGTTTGTTCCACTAACTTCTCTGAAATAAAAATAATAATCTCCTGGTTAAACTAGAGCACCCAAGCAGAGAAGACCTTGACTGGCAGATACTGTAGCAAGCCCAGTCCCCTGTCCATAGCATGTGATGAAGTTAAAATTGAAAGTCCCAATTAATTGAAAGGGCAAACCTTTTAAGATTGTATTTTATACAACACCAAAAAGCTTCTGTATACTGCATAAATATTTAAAAAGAATTCAATAATACAAATATTTCCTTATAACTATAGGAACATATCTACTGTATATATATATATATATATATATATATATATATATAGAGAGAGAGAGAGAGAGAGAGAGAGAGAGAGAGAGAGAGAGAGAGAGAGAGAGAGAGAGAGAGTTAATGTTAACAAATACATTATTTAAAGTTTCATAATGGCCAATTCATCCTAAACATTTACACAATAGATGATAAACTGCTCTATTAAAAAAAAAAAAAAAACACGCACACACACACACAGGAATTTATTTTTACACTAAGGCAGAATAATGCAGGTAGCAAAGAGGAATTCATTTTTTCATACGAGTGGCAAAACATTCCCCAGTAGAGGCAGACTACAATTTGCATGAAACAGTATTTGATGAAACATAATACTGTACTGCACATATAAAACACTAAATGTAACATATCCTGAAAAACTTGAAAAGTATGCCTGAACATTTAAAGCATGAAACACCAATGTGCTTTTCTTACGCATGCATATTTAAAATACACTTCAAGACGGCACAAAAGCAGACTTAGCCTAGGATTAATATCCAAGTTTTTGTTATTTGGTACTTTTTAAGAGCTATAGTTAAAATGTATTCCTAGGTTTAGCCAGCTTCCAACTTGTCGATGATTGCATTATGATGCTATTAGTCCAGGGACGTCCAAAGTTGGCTCTTCCACTCCTGGTCTTTGTTCCAACCCTGTTTTAAACTGTTTAATTTACCCCTTTTACCAGAATGGAATTGTTTGGTCAAAACCAATGTGATATTGTTTATGCCAAAGACGTAATTTGCCCATTTTAGGCCCTCTTGAAGTTCTATGTTCCCAAGTGGCATATAAATACATTAAAACCTGCTAGAATGTTAGGATGTACAGTGTTTAATCAATTATACTTAGATGAATTGTATACCACAGTTGAAAAGGGATTGAGAAACAAATGCATTTACAGTGAAGCAGGCCTCAACGGACCAAGAAATCCCATTTCAGTTTTGATACATAAGAAAATATATTACCCATGCTTATGCCTCAGCATCTTTTATGTCCTTTTCTTAAGACTGCAAGAGAATGTACAGTATTATTTGTGTTGATCATCATATTTTTGCTTACACAAGAATGCTCTAAACCCATTATTTTGACAGCCTACTTTTTTAAATGATTTTCATGAAAACCATACATTTTATCTATTAAGGAGAAGTACAACACAATTATGACATTTAAGTTAAGATTAAATGAACGTCGCAAAATTAGCTAAAGCTGATAGCATAGTGATAAATGGGAGTTTAGAGAATAGCAAAGAATATAAACAGCAGATTAACCCATCCTCTTTTTTTATTATAAACATTGTTTATAACATTGTTTATACAAAAAAATATGTGCTGGAAAAATGTTTAAAAGTGTGTATTAAAAAAATTAAATAATAATGGTGGTCTGTGAAACAGAGAGAGATCATTATATCTTCACACTAAGCAAGTGTGGGACAGCATGGTTTTTAATGTTTCCATTACTCACACAGGCTGTTATGAGGTGTTTGTTTGTTGACCACAGACTCTTGTTAAGTGCATGAAACATAATAAAATTGAAGTAGGTATGTGTTTGGAGAGCATTTCTAATTGGTACATATATAAGTAAACCCACTGCAGCTCATATAGAAATATTGATCTTTACATTCCCAGATTTTGCTCCAAGGCTAGAATTCTGGATATTTTGACAATGAACTATTGATTAAACCTCACAGTAAAATGATGTTCCCATATAAAAATAAATACTATAGTACCACCCACAACCATTACAGTTTCAATATTTGCTGCATATACTATAGGATAACCTATTATAATTTTTAAGGAATGCTATATACAATAGTAAAACGTTTTTGTTTGTTTTTTTAACTACAAAAACACATTACAACAGTGCAACTTAAGTGCCCCTTGTATCTATTTAATGATAAACTGCTAATGTTATAGCGGTACCGTATGTGTAATGCAGTTCTAATAATGTAATAAAAGTGAACATCAATGGCACTTAAAATGTAGTACAGCAATAATTTGAACAGCAGTCATTTTTTATTTGGCGCGCACATAGGAGCAGTCCCACAGTGGCTGCAAGGATACCCTGCAGCATGTTATTAATGACTGTGCACACATGTAGCCATGGTAGGGTTTAGCAGTTTCACACTACTGTTCAGATCACCCACTGGAAAAAATGATGAGGAAGTAAGAATGAGGCAGTTCACACTAGGAGAATAAAGATAAGCCTACAAAACCATTGAAGCTGCAACAGCCAAGAACGGTTTGCACAACAGTAAAATCAAATATTTTTTTATTTAGAAACAGTTTGGATTTCATTTGTAAGCTAATATATCTAGGCCTGGTAAACAGATAACCCCACCCATGTGCAGTCTTTGTTGGAAGTACAGCACATTGTAACCTAGCACTCAAACATTCAAATATTCTGAACTGAACTGCACATTATTAGATAAATTGTCTACATTGTGCCACATACACTTTTGTGAAGGTATAGACTATGCTATTTTTCAAGCATTTCTACTCTAAAGGGGTTCCAAAATGGTATATTTCTGTGTTACAAAAAATTTGAAGACAATGACATTTATTTGTTGTGCACTGATGCCTACTGGTGGAGCAAAAAGCTATTGCAACAAACCACAGCTACAGGTGTTATAAAGGCATTGTACTTGCATTTGTACTGTGTTGTGTTTGTTGTATTTTTGGCTATGTACTTTGATTTGTATGCTTATTTATAAAACAACTGACCCTTCATTTCAAAAGTCAAATGCCTTTGTCATCATCATTGCAGCGCCTGTCTTCATCAGTGTTTTGAGTTAATGCGTTTTTCATGTTGGTGTTTTTAAACATTGGTTTTGGTGTCAAGCCCCACCTTATGAAAATTAGGTGCAAATAGGACCCATAATTATAAAATGCACATGTGCCTGGAGGGGGCAGGTTAAGTACACCAAGGTGTGAAGAGGTGATGGTGGGGAGTAAAATAAGATTAGAAATGGCAAAAAGGAAAGCATTAGTTATAATAGTAAAGAAAATCAGCAATGGTTGTGGTAGCAGTAAGGAGTTAAAAATGTGAAAATATAGTACATTAAGGCCTTAATTTATAAAGGGGAAAAACCGAGCGCAAAAAGCCTTGTAATGTGCGTGTTCAGTACGGCCGCCCTCAGCGTCAAAATAACAACCTATTTTATAAGACTAATTAGGTGAAGCAGGCGATTCCGCAATCACAGTTTAAATACCCCTCACTGCAATTAGCGGTGGAGAATTACACACCTCTCACAATAAATAGCGGGTTTGGGTCAACCCTGCGTGTGTAGCCTACACATTCCAAAAGAAAATGAATGGCACACAGAGACCTTAGCCTGGTACAAGCCATAGTGATGAGGATGCTCGGAAGCAAAAACTGAAATTTACCAATATGGAAGTGGAGATTTTGGTACAATAGTACCTTCATGTGTTACAAGCTCAAAATACATCACCAGGACAAAGGAATAAAATATGGAATGTGTGGTGGCTTCTTAATAAACAAATGTACCACTTCAGAGTTTGTAGTCTAGGTGGCTTATACATTACAACACATCATCCAGTGACTGTGCTTCGCATATTAGTTCAACTTCTTATTTCGTATAGAATAATTTCAGGCATACAGACTTTTCAAACTTCAGAAACAATACATTTTATTTACTTACATCCATGGCAGTCAAATGGGTGGAAAATCCTTTCATTGTACAGCAATATGTTCAACAACAATAACTCTATACAGCTTCATACGAACAGTCTTCAGTTTAACTACGACTTATATCTTCTTAAAGTCCTATGCAGTTACAACTCTCCTATTTCTTATGTATGTCTGTATTTCTGACTCTATGTATGCATTTAAAGCATAGCTGTATGGTCTATAATATAGCTACATTATTCAGATGTGCCTACTACCAGCTGTACTGTATTTGCTCTAGCTACAAACTAACTGTGTCATCTGTCCCTCTGTCCTTTTTTGTACCGTTTTCTTTCAAACTCAAATTTAATAATATTGCCTGAACCAGTATTGTTAAATACCAGAATGCCATATTACAAAACATACATTCTGTAGGCATTACTAAAATAACAGTGGAGAATGAGCCCTCATTGTATTACATGTACAGTATATGAGACTTTTTCTTTAGTGCGCCTCAGAATATCGTTCCATCTTTTCTTAATCTCCTCCATCGTTCTTATAATAATGCCTTCACTCTAGTAGTAAAGGCTCTCGTTAGAACCTTGCTTTGCCACTGTGGGGAGACCTTTTTAAATACTTCTAAGAACCTTTTTTTACATGGATTCTATATTCTCTATTTGCAGATTTTCTTTTTTGTCATGTAAGCTATGAAACATGTCCTTCTTGCTGCAGACAAGTCTCCGACATCACCTTGCCTTTTATATAGCCTACTGTCTGTCTGCGGCAAATTAATGCCTGGTTTACAGAGTTCTTAAAATAACCAAGCAGTTTCAATAAATTAGACATAATATTTAATAGACCTTTCGTTCAGAATTACATATGCATACACAGAATTACATATACATCAGGGCTAAAGTGCACAGAGACATTGCCCCCGCAAATCACATCTTAATTGCATGTTTATGCCATTGCGTGTGTTTTATAAATCCCATCCAAGAATTCAGAACCCTCAGCGCCCGTTTTACGGTCGTAAAACATGCGCAATCCTGTTAATTCCAAAATGGATACCAGTCATAAACTGTGCAATTAGTTATTGTTGTTTTTTGTGGGGCATTTTGTACATGCTTTATGGGGTTAGGAATTGAATTCTGTCTAGAATTCTGTCCGCTAGAGAAATCTTCCTTGACATGCATTTCCAGCGCGTCTTTGTAAAGACTGACTCGTTCACAGAATCCTGAAAGTTCTGTTCGTAAAAGGAATTTTCTTTTCTGTTGCAATCCAGTACTCAAGCAGCAGCAATGACGCTCCCCCAGCTGGTTCAAGCCGCCGACATTTTACTCTGTCTGCATTACAGGATCCAGTAGCGCAGATTATCTTTCTACCCTTTTATAATATCTAAAGACAGCAAGCTTTAATTCAACTCTCAACTACGCCCTTCGGTGCACAATCGCCTGGAATCATTCATTATCAGCATTTACCAATTCTGTTTACTTTCTCGCCATTGCAGATGCTAATACAGCCTCGTCTCTCCACGCCCATATATCGGCAGTAGATCTCTCAATCATCACATTGCACTATTTCCATACAATCTCCCAGCTGCAGCGATCCATTGCTACTCTCTTTCAGTAAATGAGACACAAAATCATAATGGGTAGGACATTGATTTGATTCAATTCTCATTCAACTCGGGATCCCCAGCTTGTTTTGGGGGGGGGGGGGAATGTTACTCGTGGCGAAATTGTCTTGGTCTTGTATTTTGCAACGCATTCTTGTCGTTTACCCTCTTGCTTTCATGAAGTGGACTTATGCATGTTTTATCATAACCACTAGAGGGTAGTATGACACCACAAATTGCGTGTTTAAGCTACAGTATATATATCCTTGTGTAAGAACGTCCTGTATTTTCTAATCAAATAATTTATTACCCGGAGCTTGGTTTGAAATGTTTACTTTAAAAGGTTAATAATCAATCTGTGGAGCTGCCAGCAGACATTGAAGAACTATTAATATAATTGAAAGCATCCTTTTACCTCACGATGGACAATGCATTCATTTCAACAGGTTTTGCAGCAACCTCAGAGCAAACGCCTGCAGGGATACGATTCACCGCACACTTTGTATCAATCTGCCTAAATCTGCACCAACATTTGTATAATTTATCTCTCTTCAGCCCTCTTCACCGGTACTCTTTGTCACTGGTCATGCAACTTCTCTGTCGTCTAATATGGATTTCAGTTTCCAATCCATTTTATTCAAGGTGTCACTTTCCCGGTACTCATAATAACATGGCCAGCGTGTTAGCTCAGATACAGATATCCAGATTCCATCATAAAGTCTGCAGCTCATCCAACGCCTCTGGAAGCGTCGCAATCAAATCATCTATTCAACTAAATCTCTCCTTAGTAATTGCCTGGATTCAACCCAGGATACATGGCATCTACTCTCACCCTTCAACTAGATCATCCTACACCACTGGCTGGAGTACTTTTCTCAACAATTTCTATGGATTTCCTCAACCCCTTTAAATCAAGATTGGATTCTCGCTTTTTATTGTTCATTCCAAGGACTCTTTCACTGTCAAAGTCTACTTATCTGGAATCCAGCATCAGTATTATGTGATATCCATTCTTCAACACTACACTTCATTCCATTCCAGCTGTTTGTCTTCACCTGTGTGGGATCTTTAAGAGCCATCATCTACCTCTCTTGTTTGCCATTTTTTACCGTTCACAAATACTTAAATCTCTCAAGATCCAGTTTAGCCTCTGCAATTTCTAGGAATCATACTGGCACTGGGTCTTTTAATCAAGCCCTCTGTATCTAAACTCGACTATATTCGTTCCGCTATTCAGAACTTTCAGATCAAGAAACACGCACAGCTCTCTTAGCTGGACCATTTTAATTTGTAATTCGCATTTTCCCCAAGGTTGGACATTTCATATTTCGATTTACTTGCTCTTTCATAAACAGCAAAAAACTTGGATTCCTACATTAATATTTCACCAGAAGCTAGAAATTACAATTAAATGTGGTTGGCTCTCATTCAACATTGGGACGGCCAGTCTATAGTCTATGATGATTTCATTTCAGCACCTCTCAACCTGGCCTTATTTACGAACTCTTCATTTAAGCGATTTGGAGGATTTTAACAATTAATGGTTTTCTAGTTTATTTTTATTTTTTTGGTTACAATTGAAAACCTATTACTGCATCTAAAATCCACAGCTCTTCAAATATACCCAACAGTCGCAGCAGCACATATATGGGGTCATCTTTGATCAAAGAGATGAATACTTTTCATGTGCGAAAACAAATCTAAAGTTCATATTATCATTCCAGTTGACATGTTATTATGCAATTACTACAGCGATTTCCAGATTTTAGTCTGGTCCCTACAGCTCTGCCAACTCCAGCAATGACATCCCGGTTCAGCCAGCTAATTTTCAACTGAACATGTCCATCACTTGTTACTTCCATCTCCCCTCTTATTTCACCTGCTGGACCACCTATTGATGTTCTGTTCCCAAAGCAGGATTAATCTGACTCCATTTAACCAGAATTGGATCATGGCTTTCATAGTTCATGCAAAAGAATCTTTACATCTGGCACCAGCTACTATCAAATCCTATTTGTCAGGAATTAAACACCAATTTCACTTGATGTCTTTCACTTCTCCAAACATACTATGAATCACAGTTTGCCTCCTGCTCGCCTGGCTATCTCTATAGTCATTCTAGGCAACTTGATTACTTTCTCCGCCAAGGCTGCTTTTCTCCATTTGACGATTTAACTATGGAAATCATATGCCTAACAGTATTTGGTTTTTTTTTAGATGCTCCGAATGTACAGTTCCTTTTCTTTCCAGCTTTCCTACTCTAGGTATCCGCTGCAGTGACCTGAACCTCATTCAAGATTCCTATTTCATCATATTCCTTCAAATTTCAAAAACGGATCAGCTGCGGCAAGGACAATGTATTCAACTTTCAAAAATCAACTCTCTTCTGTGCCCTATACTTCCATACTGAAGTACATCGCAGAATGCAAGACCATTTCATCCTCTGACCCTTTGTTCTTCAATTCAAGTCGGTCCATTGTAAAAAAAAAACCTCTCCTCTATGCCCATATGCTTCCATGCTGAAATACATTACAGAACATAAACCCAAATCTCCTTCCAACCCTATTCATCAATGCAAGCAGGTCTGTTGTCTCAAGACATTGGTTTTGTTCTCAGCTCTCCACTTTGGTGTCCAGAGCAATTCTACATTCCGCATTCATTCAGAATCAGGGCAGCCACTTCAGCAGCAAGGGCAAAGATTAACCAACATCTAATAAAAAATATGGGAGGCTGGACCTCCTCAGCAGTCGAAGCTTACATTCATTCTTCACCAGCCGAAATAGCATCTGCCCATCAGTCTATTTCTAGTATGTCCGCAGTGGAGATGACCCATCCGCCTGGGCCACAAAAGGTTTCCTCCTAAAAAAGAAAATAAATAAAAATGAAAGGGGGTTTTTCCTTTCCACTGTGCGGAGAGTCTCACTTTCTCCAACCCTTTGTTAAGCGCCACTTAATTTACCTCTTAGAGGAGGGTTCTCCGTGAGTCAGAGGGGACCCCAGGTCAAACCCCTCCTTTAGCATGCATGATTCCTTGTCTTCTTTTTCAGGTACTGATGCCTCTATTTATGCGAGGGCCCTAAGCAGTGGAACCCTCTACTAACTTTGTTTTCTTTCCGGTTCACGAGCCTCTTCGTATGTCAGGTCATCTCAGAGACAGTGACCCCTCTTCGTATGTCAGGTCATCTAAGAGACGGTGACCCCCACTCCTATTTTTCGGGTCTCCTCAATGACAGAACCCTAGCTCATTACATTTTAACTCCTAAAACATCTTCTTTCAGAAAGAGAAGCCACTTTTGATAAAGCCTCTGCTATTTATTATATTACAATACTTCAGTTTATAACAAATAACCCCAAGGTCCAATTACCCATTTTTCAAGCCCTTAGGTAATCTTTGCAGATCATGTGAAGACAGGTGATGCAGCAGTCGCCTCTGTACTAAACTAAACATATCTCAATTTTCTTTCTTGCCTGAAAGTCTCTGGTAACGGCTAAATGACAAAGGTATTGTTTTTTAAGATTTTTAAAGCTGTGCATAAATCAAACATGTATTATTATATATTGCCTGTTTTTAAAATTTAAAATATATCCTATATTATAAATACTATGAGTTATAGTTTATAATATATTAAAGTCCATGCATTTCATTATACCTGTAAAATAAACGTATTCTACATTTTAGACGTGTTTTAGTAATTTACTTTTACAGCACATAACATATTATAACCCTACAATCAATACAACACAAAAGCATCCTCAATACACAGGTTGATTATAAAGTAAGGAAGCGAATTTGGCATGGCATAACAGCAAACATATTGATCATATGAATCTTCAACTTGCAGGACACAATAAGGGCAGCATGATTAGTGAAATCCCACAGGTGATGTATTTGGACATAGGAGTCACCACCTAAACACCCCATAGTCAGGTTCTATAAAATGAGCTGTTTATCCATCTTCTAGCAGCTGATCCTGGAAAATCAAGTGCACTTTAATTATAATGAAGGAAGTAATACTGCAGCATACTGATGGACTGTTTTCTTTTTCATCACCCTTCAGATTACAAGTATAGGAGCGACATAACTGCCTGGTATCAGTCCCTCTGCTAAAGAGCACAGTATATTAAACCTGGAAAATAGGAGCTAAAATGATTCGGCTAAAATAAATATTCTCCCCAGTGCATCCACCTCAGTATAGGACTCCAGAAAAATTAAAATATAAGGTTAGGCTATATTCGGTAATTCGGATGAACGGATGAACATATGGTTGAGATTTATCAGTGTTTTGGCTATTTGGTCACTAAAACAAATTTTAAACAAGGTTAAATAAATGATTGATTGGTTTATTGATTAAAGTTTCAATGTTTACTTTTTACCATATAACTTTGTACAATAGACCTCCACTGCCTCTTTGCTTAGGCAACTATAAACATCTGTTAATAATTGCCTTAATTAATCCACCCCACAGTTTTTTTTTGCCACTTTTGATTATCTTTTTGTCCAGCTGGTTCATTTAAATCTGTGTTGGCTCAAATCCTGGAAGGAGAAGCTTTGTCTTTTGATGTATATTCATCTGTTTTAGAGTTTTTACTTACTGGTTTATATGTGATGGAGTTTTTTTTAGGGACTAACAATAAATCAGACAATATAAAATACGTTTACAGTTCTGTGGTTAAAACAAATATGTAGGAGCATTGATGACAACTTGTGAAACCGCATGATTATACAAAGAACAGCACCAATAACAAGTGTGCATCATGTTGCAAACCCTGTCCTGACATGTTTAGTATCTGGAGATACCCAAAGAATTACAAGAAACACAATCACTTCAAAACCAGAATGAGGGCTGTTCTGAGCAGGGCACATTTTCTAACTTGGAGGGCCCTATTCAATAATATTTGGGGAAAATATAAGTTCATACTGTTAATGACACATATTGCTTGGTTTATTGTAAGGTATTTTATTTTCCTTACACACATGTTTCCAGATACAAAAACACATATTGACCAGTCACAGCTTTCAATGGCTCGATTTACATGCAGTTAAGAAACTCAAAATTATCTCTCCATTGTCATGAGAATATGACACAACACATACATTCCTCATGCTAGAGAAAGTTGCGGGCAAAACACTGTATGGTTAAAAAGAGTAAAGCAAACGGACTAAAAACTATGTTTTTTTTTTCATTGCTAGGGTAGGGTAGCCTTTCGTAGATTTACTATCAGTAGTTTAAAATGTACTGTACTAAACATTTTGTACTAAACATGATTTTTTCTATCATTAAGGTAGTGCTGGGATCTGTTCATAGACTACCATAAGGATCACAATTGCAGAAGCAGTCTTCTGTAGGGAACCCTGTATATTATATGTATATAATATTCATATAAATTTATATGCAATCAAAAAATGTTTAGTAAATAATGACTAAACTTTCATACAAAATGGTGATATTATTTATTTATTTATTTATTTATTTATTTATTTATTTAATATGTGTTATTGAGATCCATGGGTACTGGTAATACAATATTTGTGTAAATTAAAACAGCAATTATTTGACCACAGGATTCAATTTTTATCAAAGTCCATAGTATGATAATTGTAAAAAAAAGTAACTAATAATACAATCATTAACATTCTCAAACAAAATTCTAATTACATGACTACAATGTACATACATTTAAACACTTGCATTGCCTTGCCATGTGTGTTTGCATTCACAATGCCTGACCTGTTTTTATGGTTTGTAATTAGGGTGATCTATTGATCTAGGAAGATTTTTTAGCATTGCATTTGCTTATTTGATTACTAAAAGGGAAAGGTTCTAATACTCCTCTTTCGTTGCTGTTATTAATGTGTAATGTGTTTTACTACCACGCTATAAACTGTTTCCACATTCAAACATGCATGTGTGTCCGTTTACCGTTATAGTATGTATAACTAAGGCTGCAAGAAAATCGTGAATTTTTTTTATCAAGAAGTTGTGGCCACTGTGTATTAAATGTGCGGTTTTGGCATGGTCATAACTATAAACAGTGTGCACATATATATACTTGCTTTCAAGATGGATTTTTGTTCATTTGTTCAAAAATATCAATAAGAAAAAAACATACAAATAGATAACCAGAACATAAGATCTGAAGACTCCCTCTTTATCACCATTTGAAATAAAACGTTTTACACTGTGTTTCATTACAAGTTGCAGCTAACAATAATGACACATAACATACAGTACTTGCATAACAGTGAAAGCTCACTTGACTTGCTCATATGAATAATAGAAACATTGTAGTCACATTAAAAGTTGAGGCAACTATAAAAAGTTGTGGTTTGTGTTAAAAGCTGCGGTTTCTGCAACAAATTCACAGCCCGCGATTTTCTTACAGCCTTATTTATAACCCTAAAAAGACTATTCTATTTCTTACTTCATTAGAATTGATGTATTAGAAATAAAAATTAAGATGCCTGGATGTGCTCAAGTCTTCCTTTTTTTGTTGTGTCGATATAACCATATTGACCATCTTGTTGCCCAATGCAGTTGCCATTTTAAAGGTCTCTGTGGGTTTTTTTTTTGTTTTTTTAAGAGTAATTTTTTTGCCTTACTTTCATGTAGTCAGTTATAATTTACCTCAATTTTCTTAGGGGAAAAGAATGTCACTAGCTGTGTCAGTATGATAGTCATTAGAAGTAAGCAGCTGCTTGCTTAATGACAGGAAATGAAGACGATGGACAGAATTTCACTCTCCTGGTTCTATAAATTGTGCTTCTTTGGAAACCTCAGTGGTATGATTTATTGAATTACATAATTAGCTATAACCCCTTTAAATATACAATATAATTACAAGCAAGTTTGTTTAAAGCAATGATCTAGCCACAAGGTGGCAGCTAAGGCCCATGCTAAGGCACATGCTGAGGCACTTGCACCCACCCCTCTGTTTGTCATTGCTGAGGACTGCCTGTTGTGTAAACACAGTTCATTGTGACAGACACTACATCTCCATCTCCTCACAAGATATCATTTACAAAAACAGCTCCCTTGTTTTTTCACTTCTGACTTTCACTGTTAAAAAATTGCATCATAGTATGGTTACACTGTTTTTGGTTAGCTTGGGTGTTGTTTTTTGGGGTTTGTTTGCTTTGAAGGGTTTTTGTTCAGCCCTTTGTTTTGTTCCTGTGTTTTGTTTGTTTTGTTATTTGTGATTATTAAAACTGTGCCAAGGTGCTTTAACTGCAGTTTAAAGAAAACACAGGAACAAAACAAAATGCTGAACAAAAACCCTACACTCTTCAAAACAACCAAACCCCCAAAACAACACCAAGCTACCGCTATCCTGGGGTTTCTATTCCTTTTTATTTTCTCTTTTTCTTCTCTCTTTTACTCCTTTACAATCTCTCCCTTTAATACCATGTGGCTTGATTGATTTGTTCAATCATCCACTCACCACCTGCCCACATTCCACACATTTCCATTCAAACTTCAATCACAATTAATCAAACAATCAAACAATTAAACAATACCACGTGGCTGAGCAAGGGGGACCATCTTGGTTCCAGACTCCTTCACCAAGATGACCACCATCCAGCAAACTCTCTCACACACACACAGGCCTCTGCTCAGTCACAGACCCTTATACATTAAATTACAGTACAGTACTGTATATGTACAGTTAAATGTGAGGTCTTTGAGACTGAGACATATGTATGTATGTACGATTTTATTTATTTATTAAAATGTATGAATGTGTTTTTACAGGAAGTGGGTGAGATTTTTCCTGTTGACAGCTCCATATTGATAAAATGTAAAAAAAAATTACAACATGAATCAATATTTGTTTTAACATTTATTTATCAAACAAAAAACAAAAATAAACCATTGAGATTGCTATCTTATGTCCATGGGTGGTCTGGTCAAGAAGAGACTATACAAGCTCCATCAAAACTCACCCATTCACAGCCAATACAAGTTACAAAGTAATCAAAGTGCAATACACGTCAGGCTTAAAGAGGTCAACCCTTCAGGCTTACATCTCCCCTAAATGAACAATGCCTGGATCAAAGAAAAACAGTTTAATCTGTGGCACAGCAGCCTTGTAGTTACCAGCCAGAATAATTCTAACCATAAAGTCTATTATAAAATCTGTCATGGATGAGTGGCAAATTATTATTTGCTGAGTCAGAATTCCCACAACCCAGGAATGCCAGATCATATTTGAGGATATTTTGCTTGAAAGACAGAAGGCCAAGATCTTAAAGGACAGTACTGAGCCTGAATTGCACCTTCCTTATACTATATACACTGATACTAATTAATAAGCTAATATTATTACACATTACACATAGTTATTAAAAAGGAGGTCAAATGATGGCTTTGCATTTTTCCAGTAGGAATCACATCATGTCTGGCACCATCAAATTGGTCTCTAGGTGTTATATTATATTATACACTTGCTATATTATATGAATTAGCTTATACAGGAGCATACTGGAACATTTCACTCAATGAATACAATTAAGTAGACATACTTAGAGTTATGTATATATATATAGGATTTGTTATATTGGTACATATATTAAAACATTCTTTACTAATACATGTATTTCTTTTTTTACAGATGAAACACAGGAAACAGTCAAGACACATTCTGGCAAAACAGCACTGCTATATTGTCTCTATGGCTAGGTGGTGAAAATGTGGTAAAAGGTTGTTGAAATGTTTTATTTCCTATAGCTCATTCCCTGAGCAATGCTTTGTAACTATACCATTGTTAAATTGAACCAAAATAATATGAAGATACCGTACATTAAGTGTCTCTAATTACTGTGTATTTACATAGTAGTTACTTCTAAATAGATGTGTACTTACACATAATTACAATGTTATTCTGCATAGTTACAGTGTAATTAATATGTAAATACATGCATATTTTTTTTTTGCAAGATCTAACCCTAACCACCCTAACCCTTTTCTGATACACACTGATACACATTAATTACATTGTAACTATGCAGAATAACATTGTAATTATGTGTAAGTATGTATGTATTTACACATTAATTGTATTGTAACTATGCAGAATAACATTGTAATTATGTGTATGTATGTATTTACACATTAATTACATTGTAACTTTGCAGAATTACATCGTAATTATGTGTAAGTACGCATGTATTACAAAGTAACTACTATGTAAATACACAGTAATTAGGGACACCTATTTCAAAGTGTTACAGATAGCTGTAAGTGATATTTACAATTCTGCAACCACTTCAAAAAATTTAGTTGCTTTCCCTGGATTTTTGTATCCTAATGTTGACTTTCCTTGAGAATCAAGTTAAAGTATCTCAATATTGTTGGACCGCAATGTAGTTCAAACCAACATGCATTGATTTCTAACCTCTTAAACACAAAACCCTGACAACAAACCAAGACACTCTCTTTTTAGACCATACAGGAGGGTGATAGTAGCAAGCTGCAATGCTTGGTACTATAAATGAGCAGAATTTACTGCCTTCCATCAGCACAGTTTGCTCCTTGGTTCAAAAGTAATTCACAGTCTTGTGGTTTACAAGAGCATGTTATCTCTTGTTTTTAATAATTCATGTATTCAGTAAAATGTATTTTGATAACACATGTTGGGATCCATTTATGGCCAAATGCTATGTTGAATAGATTTTATATAAGCACTTACAACAGTTTCTTAAACTAAAGTGTAACCAGCATTTTAATTCCATCTCCACCTTAAAATCATTCAACACACAGTGAAATAGAAACACCTGTTTGAAGATACAGGAGTACTGTAGCAAACAGCTAGCTTAGCCAGTGCAAAATATTCCAAATACCATTCTTCTCCCCTGCAGGTTTCTACAGTCTGCACCCATCCCTGTAGAAAAGACCTTTTGAGCTGTCCAGATCAGAATCTGGCAATGCATTTCATCTTCACCAAGTATAGTTACAAGAATCAGACTTATGGGAAAAGTGTAAATTCTCTAGAGGCTTAGGGTATTACATCACTTCAATAACAAACACATTAGTCATTTCAGACTAAAGCCACTGTCTGAGGCTAGAAGTAACAGTAAATTAACAAGTTTTCTTAAAACTACGAGATGGGTTCTTGGTGGTGACTTATTATTGCAAGATGTCCTGAATTTGTTTTTCTTTAACATGACGAAGGCAGAGCTAACCGAAACACAAGTTGCTGAACACCAAAAACAGTCAATACGTATACCCTTTTTCTTACAATGTGGTTTGTTATATACATATGTGAAGGTGAATTTCTAACTGACAACACACCCAGTCTTAAACTCCCCATTTGCCAGATTTCTGATTTCCAACTCGAATATATATCTTATCATTGAAGCAGTATATTCACTATTTGATTTTGTGTGTTTATAAAACGCTTGAGCAAATTTGTTTGTAGAACGACGTAGAAGTGTAATTTTTACACAAAATGTTCTATTTGCATGGCAGTCAAAGGTTAAAAGAATGTGTCAAATGTATTAATTAATTACAAAAGCTATAAAGATAATATTTTTGTTAGGCAACATTTGAAAAAAGATTGTTGGGTTTAACATATCTTTTGGGGTATTCGTACCCCACAAATCCACACTGAAAACAGTTAAAGTATAGGTAAATACATTTAGATTCCTCGGCATTATTTATTAATAACCCAGGTGAAAAATGTCTTGTCTGAAGAATAACCTATTTTAAATCAAAATTAAATCCCACAACTTACAAATCATGCTTATTGCCTGTTAGCAAAACTTAGCTCATTCCTTCTTGTAGAAATATCTTATTAACTCAGCTTCCAGTAAAGAGAAAGTTTGTATGGGTGCAAAATACATATTATACATATTATATTTACTCACTAGTTTGAATCACTTATCCCTAGTTGGTGTTTGTATACAGTGTCAATCATATACTGACTAATGGCATGTGGGTCCATTATTAAGCAGCCTGCCTGGTCTTGTTTTGCATCAAAGACAATATCAGGGGGCTCCTGACTGGCGCATCTGGTAAAGGCACTCCTTGTGGAGTGCAGGATGCACCCTATAGCCTGGATGTCGTAGGTTCGAGAGGTTATTCCGCTCCTGACCGTGGACGGAAGTTCCCAGGGTGTGCTGCACAATTAGCCGAGTGCCACCCAGAGGGGGGGAGGGCTTTGGTCGACCAGGGTGTCCTCAGCTCACAGAGCACAAGTGACCCCTGTAGTCTGGCCGGGTGCCTGCGGGCTTGCCTGTAAGCTTCCCAGAGCTGTGTTGTCCTCCGACGTTGTAGCTCTGATATAGCTGCATGGTGGGCCTGCAGCGTGAAAAAGAAGCGGTCGGCTGACGACACACACATCGGAGGACAGCGTGTGTTCGTCTTCGTTGCTCCCGAGCCAACACGGGGGTAGTAGCGGTGAGCTGAGCCTAAAAACAATTGGGGAATACTAAATTTTTTAAAAAAAAAAGATCATATCAGTAATTTTTGATTGAGTTTGTCAAAAAACTACTACCCCCATAATGCACTGTGCTTCAAGCATGCTCCTTGCAAAAGAAAAGCCTAGATAACTGAGTTTTAATTTTGAGCAGTTTTTCAATTATTCAAATACTACATTTGCTTTGACTTTATAGATGGTTCGGTTAGTGTTTTAAACATAAATGTGGTTTGTATTTATCTTCAAGTTAACTGTCTAATTGATGTGGTTACTAGTCACTTTTTTCCACTGTTATAATACATCCTAACTGAAATTAGCTTTCTGGAAACTTCAATCTGCCTTATCAGGGACCACCTATAACCCTCTGTATCAAACTGACTTACAGAACAGAAGTTTTCCCAAGAAACCCAACAAGTTTTTAGGGGCCGTCCAAAATCATTGACATTTTCAGAAAGCGTACAAAGCACGCAAAATTATTATATTTTTATATAGCTTGAAATATTCACATGCCTTCATGCAAAAGATCTGTAGCCACCAGAAATGTATTTTTTTTGTCACATGATATTTTAATTTGGGGTAAGAAAAAGGATCCTGTTATGTTAGCCTACACAGAAGGCAATGGAGCATCAGTAAGCTCTGGTTATCTTTCTCATGTTTAAAACTTTTCTTGGGCCTATAAAGGTAATTTCTGATGCAATGCTGTTAGCAATATCAGTGTCAAGGGTGATCGTTTGAATGGTACAGAAAGACAGTACCATACAATTAAACCAAAATACAATTAATTGTTAAAAGGTGGGAAAATGTGTTTTTTATTTGTAACTGCACTACCCCAGTGTGCACAATTAATTCAAAAACATTCAATTATAATGTCTAAAATCTATTTCTCATACACTGTACCATACAAAAAAGCTTATTTTGAACAAAACCAAAAATATAGCTAGATTGAAAAATTGTGCCTGTCATGCAATACTACTGGATTTCATTGTGAAATCGGAATAGAAAACTTGTAAGCTTGCTGTAACTGATGATCATTTTGGATGACCCCTTATGATACAGACAAATGCTGAATTACACACAGTTGACATGTGTAGACAGATATGCCATTAGATACAGACTATAAAGCAGATAAAATGCTTGATGATAAACCTTTTTGTTATAAACACTTACATACGGGCAACATGAAAGACATTGGATAATCTTGCAATACTCAAAAAAGTTCCACATGAATTTGACATTTTCATGAGAATATGGCTGCCCTAAACACGGTGATGTCAGTGCCATCTGCTGTCTCTTACGAGTGCAACAGAGACTATGTCCCACGGATAAGAGTGTCCTGAAATAAAAGGAGTTTGGTGTGGAAGTGTTATTTAGTAGATGTTTCAAATTGTATTGACATGTATTGATTTGGACCAATCAAACATGTATTGATTTGGACCAATCAAAATACATAAAATAGCATGTGTTCTAAATAAATGTAAATGACCTACGTATTTTCTACGTAGGGGTCTGGTAGGTTTACAGTAGTACCTAGTCATGCCAACATAGTCGCTTGTAAGGACTTCATATTCACAGCGTAATTACAAGAGTAGCCAAACATCTTTGGGATAACATCTATTCAGACATGAAACACACTTAATCAAGAATAAGGTCAATTGCAGATATGGCAACAAAAGCTTTTCTTCTTTGGTGCAAATATAGATTTGCTGAGTGCTGCCGATTTAGAGTTACCAGGCATCCCAGGAAGACTGAGATTATCCTAGTTTTTTTGTCCTTGCTTTGTACTAACATTTTTAAAAAAGTATTGTACAAAACTATAGCGATGAATTGTTGTGATCTGCTATAATTACACCCACTGTTTAACTTTTAAATTACAAGTAGGTTATTATTATACAGTTATTTTAACTGCTTCAGAGTTGCTACAGATTCAATGAATTGAAGAAAAAAATATATGTCCCAGTTTTTCACTCTGGTAACCCTATGTCGAATTCTTGACACAGACAATGTTAACCATGGCATCATTCAGTTTGTATTAACAAGGTACCCAGACATTTTTTTTTAAATTTAATTATTATTATTTTCCAATTATAGTTATATATCGCCACAAATTGGGCGGAAATGGCAAAGCAAATGTAAGGCGATTTTTAATTGGATAATTTATTACACTTACTATTTTCTTTCAATTCAATGGCTCTTATTTCATTTTCAGAGATCTGATTCACCAAATTAGTATGTGTAATAATTAGAATTATATCACATACTAAATTAAAATTAGAGCGTGTTCTAAATATTTGAAGCGTGTCCCAGATTACGTGTTTTTGACCTGAATGGTCTTTCATACTTGTAGATACTTTTTTTTTATTTTATTTAGAGCAAAATGCAAGTTCTACTTATGAGTCACACTTGGAATGTGTATCTTGTATAATCAATAACAGATTAGGAACAGTTTTCTTGATCAGACCTCATTTATTTTTGCATACCAATTCTTCCCTTATAAATAGGCTGAATATAATGTACAAATGAGCTGCCAGACATACTTTAGTAAAAGTGAAGGGCTACATAATGCAATATATACACGATTTATACAAATACATACATATACAGTAAACCCTTGATGTAAGACACCTTACAATTAAGTCCACTTTTTTTTACACTACATTTTACAAAGTAAAGTCACCTGTCAGTATTAGGGCCACCACCTGTCATCCCAAGCCTGATTTAAAGTGATTTAACCTTTCAAACAGGCTCTAAACTACCAACCATTTTGCATAAATGAAAACTAAATAACTAACTAGAATGGTTAAAATAGTCAATAAGTGCTAACCAGATTAATAAATTGGCTAAGTAAAGAACTATTAAATAGTAGAAATCTTATGATATTTGTTATAAAAAAAAAAAAAATCTATGTACATGTAGTGTTAACGCTACCTTGATTAATGTCTGAAATATATTGAAATACAGTGTATATATATATATATATATATATATATATATATATATATATATATATATATATATATATATTGTTTATTTTGTCTGGCAAAAACAAACCTATTAGTATTCTGAACAGATAATTCTTGTTTTAACAAGTCAATACCCATGTTGTGATGCATATAGACACTTACTGGGCTGTCTAAAAAATCCCATTCTACATAGGCTTTCAAGAGGATTATAGTTGATGACTTTCTTTTATTTGGTTCCATGACTGACCTGCCTGCCAAAAACGTATGGAAGATGTGTGAATCTGCAACGAAAAGCAGGGAAACGGGTTAGACTTGGTATGGAAATATTTAGTAGTAGGTCAACAATAAATAATTAGATAAACATGAAATATATTCTGCCCTGCAATGCAAAAAAAGCTGTATTTACTACCTCAGTGTATGCTTTGCAAACTGTTAAATTGTATGCAAAATCCCACTGGTGCTGGCTCTTTCAAATGCCAGGTACAGTAATTGCATTTAGGAACTGTATTGTTTTACTGTTACAGTCAGAGGAGCAAAAATATAAACAAGAGTCATCAAGAGCACCAAACATACGCTGAAATGAAATGCAAATATACAAGGTGATTAGAAAGTAAGTTTACTACATCAATGATACGGTGCGTTGATGTGGTAAACTTACTTTGTAAACACCCTGTAAATATATAATACAAAGAACTGAACCAAGCAGATTCATTCCTTTTAAAAGAAGCACAGCAAATTGTTGCTTCACTCAAATTTTCAATAGAGTGATCTAAAGTAATATGTAAAAACTAGTGTGCACTTGGGCAAACAAAGCATTATTTTATAGATAAATAAAACAAACTCGGCAGACTCCAATAAGTGCAGCATCATTACTTTTAGTTTCTGGAATTTAGAAAGCAATAGTGATATGCAAACTTTTTTATTATTATTTATTTTTTTAAACAAAACTTAAATGTAGGCTTTAAAAGTAATGAAAATACCTTGAGATGCAGATCCTCTGATGTTTCTACATAAAAGTGCTTAATCAGTGTACATTTCTTTTAGTTTTCTGTGTGGGTGTACATCAGAGATCACACACAGGAAATAAAACATGATAAACCGAAGCAATATTTTCCAAAAGAGGTAGACTGAAAAGCTATATAAAGACTTTTTTCCACACCTCACCATCCACTGTGTCACTTAATATAAGGACTCTAAAACCGTTTAGGTATCATAGCACCCGTTCAACTTTCAGTGTTGGCCTCATATAAACATTGAACTAACAGAATCTTCCATCCGTAAGAAAAAATACAAAGCAAAACATGTTTATTATACTTCATTTCAGTTGTATTTTACGTGTTTCAACATTATAGATATTACCGTATTACCAAGCTTTAGTAGTTCAGTGTGAATAATGTAAATATTAGGGTTAACGGCATGTCACTTGGGTTTACAAAAGAGACTTTTGGGCTCCTGAATAAGTGTATTTATAATATATACTGTATATATCATGGGGAAATGTACAGGAGTTCTGTTGCTGGCATGTCACACGCCTGCTTAACATTCAAAATAAAATTGATAAAGTGTCTCCTGTTTAATTATTTATTTATTTTTAAGTACAGTTTATATAGTTTTGCTATTGGGTTTAAAAAGTACCCTGCTTTGTTGGCTAACTTTGATTGTAAAACCACAGTAGTGTAAAAATTGCCTAAGAAAAAGGGGTTTGGTGAACATAGGATTCACAGAATTGTATGAATTCAGTTCCAAAATGTAGTTAAGACAGGACTGTTTCACATATAATAGGTTATGAGTAAACCACGATGGCAAAGCACAAAATGTGTCGTTTTTTCTTTTAGCTGAGATTTAGAAATAGGGATTAGTATGGCCAGGCCCGACGGCAGAGTGTGCGCGACGGGGGGGGGCACCAAGTTGTTTTGGGGGGGCACATTGTGGAAAAAGTCGCCCGAGTCAAATAACTCACATTCACCACTACTACGTGTTACACTTCACTATGACCACAAATAAATAAATAAATAAATAGTATTACTGTGCGATACTGTGAAACACCCACACAGCACCAATTACTTGAAGTGCCACACTATACTGAAGGCTGCTTGTTTCTCAAATCGTTTTTCTTATTAACGTGCTGTATTAGCAACCCTTACTTCTGAGTTGAAATTAATACAATGAAAACAGTGTGCAGGCCCAAATATTACCAAATCAGCTGCAAATTACCAGTTGCATTTACATGCATTAATAAATAAACAAACAACCTGCAGGGGAAATGACAACAAACAATTCGCGCTGCAACATGACCCCACTCTCGAAAGGCACAGATTAGAAAACGTCAGACTGCGAGAAAAGGGGACCCTACAAAGAAGGTTGCTCATGAGGGGTATCACTGGGACTCATTTGTAAAAAATATATAACCTTTTCAAGAAATAACTGAAATTATAGTTAGATTATAGTGTTTAACTTCACTTTTATTAATGATGTGTCATACCTTTTTTTCATCTCAATGTGGGATCTGAACTGGGAGGGGGGTGGGGGGGCACTAGATCTTAACTGGGAGGCAAGGCCCTCTGAGGCCCACTCTGAGTTTTTAATTGTTTTAGTTTACTTTATGAAGCAAAATGTGTTATCTTGATGAAGACAGCTTTTTTATAATTGCTTTGGTGTATAAATAAAATAATAATAATAATAATAATAATAATAATAATAATAATAATAATAATAATAATCTGAACCAGGCCAAATTTACCGTTTCCTTCCTACTGAGATAGACAAACTGAACTGACCTAGGAAACAGATTGGTACATTGACAGATATAAAGATATTGGCACATAGACTGTCAGATATTACACTGGACCAAACTGCTGTGTTTTGTAAAATTGTTTAATAACTAGCAAAACAAATATTCTTTCTCTAGTTTCTTGATTACTATTTCTGAGAAAAACAGTCAAACAGTATCCCCCCCCACCCCCCCTCCTAAAGCTCAAATTAAATAGAGGGGCGTGGTTATATTCAAATATGGTGGGCGTGAAGTTCATAGAGCAAGTACAGGCATGGTGCAATTCTGAGCCGTTGCTCCTTGTGTATGTCGTGAGCATTTAAGCAAAATAAAAATCCTGCAACGACATTCATAAGGGTGACCTATTTTTTTGTGATATGATAGAATAGCGCTCTCTTTATTAGATAAGCATCAGATCCAAAGGTAAGATTTTTTGCTCTATTCTCTACAGGGCTTACTTTAAAAAGTTTGTTGTTTTATTTATTGCGCGTTTAGGTTGCTGGTAATAATAATAATAATAATAATAATAATAATAATAATAATAATAATAATAATAGTGCAGTACATAAGAAAAAAAATAAGAAAACAGTTTATCTACAACCTAAGCTGCATATCCCTGTTTAGCTGACTGCTATTGGTGTGTATTTGTTTCGGATATGGCTACATTGTTTAAATGTTAACTTTATATTTCAACGTTTTAAAAGAAGGCGATAGGTGGCTGTGTATTGATATGCTGATTGAAAATACAATTCGAAAGGGACCTAGAAGGCTACTGCACACAAATACGGGAACGGTATTAACTATGTATGTATCAGTTAGATGCAGGACAGGTTCTGTGGTCACACAGAAAGAAAACGCAGATTGCTACCCAATTTAGAAAGTACCTTTGGTAAAAATGTGTAAATAAGAAATCGATGAAGCCACTATAACTGTAAAAAAAATTGTAAACATGGCACTAAAAGAACAGTATATACTGAAAAACGGTGATCATAGCGTTTCGTGCTTGTATTTAGAGCAGGCGCCTTTAGTGGCAATAAAGCACGGTTCATTTTATATGAAAAAGTGTTGGATCGAAAACCCTCTGGTTCAGTATCTTTATGGAACTCAAACAAAATCAAGTTCAGTTTGACTCTGTTTTTTGTGTATTTTAATTTGTATTTTTGTAGATTGTTGTTGGTATCACACAATTTAAATTTTACAATCCTTGAATTACAGGGTATACCTGGATAGTACACCTGCTTTACAGACTTCAAATAGTTTGTCATTTATAAATTTTTTTAGGTACAGTATTAGATTTTACAGTACCTAAAACAGTAATATTTGGCACCATTTTCTGCTCCCATGATACCAGGTAAGGTTTCCTATGAAAAAGTATTTCATATAAACATATTTAGTTGATATATTAATTGTTAGTATTTAGATACATTTCTTGTTTTGTTTATTTATTTTATTTTAATATTGCAATGATCCAGCTGTAGTCTGTATGTTCATCTTCAGCCATTGCTTGAGTGAAGTGCAGCATCTCTTTTCCCATTTTGCAGCATCTTAAATATCAGGAACTGTTTGATTTGATGCTGTGTAACAGCAAACTGGAAAGCTGCAAACATTTTCACATCAGCCTTACATTTAGATTTAATCGAACACTACGACTCATAGTAGTTTGAGGTTATTGTATGAGTAGTACATACAATACTGTAACACTGTGCATCATACAATACTATAATACTGTGCATCATACAATACTGTAACACTGTGCATCATACAATACTGTAACACTGTGCATCATACAATACTGTAACACTGTGCATCATACAATACTATAATACTGTGCGTCATACAATACTATAATACTGTACATCATACAATACTGTAACACTGTGCATCATACAATACTGTAACACAGTGCATCATACAATGCTATAATACATTGCGTCATACAATACTATAATACTGTACATCATACAATACTGTAACACTGTGCATCATACAATACTGTAACACTGTGTATCATACAATACAATAACACTGCATCATACAATACTGTAAAACTGTGCATCATACAATATAACACTGCATCATACAATACTGTAACACTGTGCATCATACAATACTGTAACACTGTGCATCATACAATACTGTAACACTGCATCATACAATACTGTAACACTGTGCATCATACAATACTGTAATACTGTGCGTCATACAATACTGTAATACTGCATCATACAATACTGTAATACTGTGCGTCATACAATACTGTAACACTGCATCATACAATACTGTAATACTGTGCGTCATACAATACTGTAATACTGCACATCATACAATACTGTAACACTGTGCATCATACAATACTGTAATATGGTGCATCAGTCATATTTATTTTGTGTTGGTTCTTCATTGAAACATCATTAAAACATCTAATTGTGGCTTCATACATGATTCTCCTGATCCTTTATCCTAAATGTATTTGTGACCATGATATTGACCTAATATGGCTGTCATGTTCATGATAGCCATATTAGGTCAATATCATGGTCTCTTTGTGTTACTGGCTCTCACTGTCATTACAATTTGTATTCTATGATTCCCTCAGTAAAACTCCATTACAGGTCAATGATACAGATCCTTTTCACATATCCATTTTATTTTGATATTCTTCTTAGAATATGCCTCTGGGGATGTTTTGTTTCATATTCACAAACAAACCCTGTTTCTGGCTTTGACGCATTGGAATAATCTAATCATAGCATGCTTTTTTATAACCACTGGTGGCTATTTGGAGTGGTTTTTATAACACAGTTCTGTTTTGTGGAAAACGTTATGTAGGGAGTTCTGTCATTCTTTGAAGTTCAAAAGCCACCTTTATCAGGATGGTAGGGATCAAATGTAAGTTGTGGTGTGTGTTTTTAATGCATTGCAAGAGGCATTCCATTCCTGTGCCATAGCTCCTCCTATTCTCTTTGAAGGCATAGTGTACTGTACCTTTAAACAAAAATCATGGAACACATACAAACCTGTAAACCTTTCTCGTAATCTCTGGAATAAATATGTAGTCAAAAAGATGGCTGAAGAATAAAGCCCTTAAGCTTAAACGCCCTTTAAAAATTAGATTTTGATGGCATTATTTAAAAAAAAAACAACAAAAAAAAAACACGTTTATAAAAACAATTAGCTAAATGTTATATAAGCAAGTATAAATAAATAAGACTAAAATGGGTAGTGTCTGTTACAAAACCGTACTAGCACGTGTGCTTTTGTTTGTCTCATACATTCACATGCAAACCCCAATATTTGCTTTTTCTTATTTAAAAACTCTTGTCATCCAAAGGGTGGAAGCACTGAGGTACAATTTTAAAGCTATACAGTATCAACCTAAAAAAATGAATGGAATGTAACGGGAAACATTCCCTGTGCTCGAAGGAAGTGCTGGTTATCCAGGTACTGTAATAGGAGTCATTTTGTAGCATAGAGAAAGTGCAGTTTACAGGAATGTCACCCAGGTAACAGGACATATGTTTACTAGCCCTAGATAAATTAAATGTTTCTTTAAATTATTATATGAGAACATTTCAGCTTTAACAGGACATTTTTTTTAACAGAGTAAAAATATTACATAGTGGGTGTATTAGGTAGATCAACCAATTTAACTGTCTGTACCAAAAAATATCTGGAAAGTTAATATTTTAATTACTTGAATAACATTATTTAAATCTGACACTGTTTAGATCAATTGACTAGACCACATTATGTTTAAGAAATCTAAGTTGAAGACAGAAATGTGGGTTTTCATCTTCTGATCCAGGTCAACGTTGTGTAACTTACTGTATGTTCACAGAGGAGAGCCCACCTGTGTGCTTTTTAAAAGTAAACAAAGAACAGGAAATGTGGTTAGCATAACAGCATTCAACCTACAGGAAGTAATGGGTTAACGTACAAGTTATCACAGTAACAACTTAGATGTTCAGAGGTATATGATGCAACACAGCCTTAAAATCCATAATTTATGTATATGAAGGGCATATTGTTAGCTATCACTTGACATGAAAACTTTTAGTTTTATCCAGAAATGTAATTTTTTAAGGCCAATTGTACAGTATGCCAAAAACAAGGCCTTATTATTGAGTCCTCCCTATCCCAGAAGCAGAGTGTTCATGGGGGATGTTGCAGGTGAATTATATACTATTTTCAACCTACAGTAGAAACAGTGTACTAAGTGTTTTATAAGACATTTTATGGCTCCCCTGTCCTTTCAGTCATTTAACATACTGTAATGCCTGTCAGCATACCAGTCAAGAAAAGCTCCAGGGCTCAAGAAGCCCTCTGTTTATGTTAACAGTTTGGCACATAAAAAGTGCAGACTTGTCTTCGCATTCGAGTTTCAGGAAACCTAAAAGCTTCCACTACCAGAAATCATGCAAATGAGAGTTTCCATTGAAGAGGCTCAGTTATGACTTGAGTCGTGACTTTTCAAGGTGCAACATAAAACAGTGCCCACCTTCCCCAGACTGGTAACTATTACCCTTGAGCAGGTAAAATAAATACATAAATGAACTAGCCTGTCCTATTTGGCAGGCAAAGTTAACCAACAAAGTATATGCTTTATTTGTTTTTCTCTAAACATGTCAAGAATTTTAGAATTTAATAGAATTTTACAATGTTTTACATTATTTTAAGTTATTACATTATCCTGTGATTATTACATTATAGGCAACAAATTATTACATTATAGAGTATTATTACATTATCAGTTAGTTATTACATTAATGGTTGTTACAGAACTCTCACTTTTCAACCAGCTACACCCACCATTGGCTTAACCATAAAAAAGGAAACTGCCTGTCACTGTATTCTGGTGAGTGTTTTTTTCCAAATGTTTACTGTCAGTTAAAGATAAGATGTAAGTTATAAAAATAAGTATTTCCAAGTGTATACTCACAATGCTGTTGACTTGCATGCAGGGTGTAGAGGCTTGAAGCTACAGAGATGTCTCCCTTTCTTCGAATTGGCTTCTCAAACTTCGAGGGAGGACCCCTCGAAGTGACCCAACGGGAGGAGTTTCATCCTTACTGTGCTGTTTACATGAAAGAAGCTGTTAAAACAGGTAGGAAATTAGAGATGCAAGGCTACTGCATATGGCTAAGGTGTTTTTATTAGGCTTTGGCTATGAATCACTGGAGACCCCTACATGAAAACAACTGAAAACACATTTTACAATCTAAGAAGAAACTGTTGTGATCACTAGGACTTGAAGTCATTTTACATCATTCACCGGAGACCACTAGTGACACGTTTGTTTCAGGGCGATGTTGGATTTAGTGTTTCCTCACATTTTCTTACTGAAATTCTATTGTCAGGTCAGGAGAATGGGCTTGAAAAAGCTTTATACTGGGTTCAACCTAGACTAGCCTAGTCCAGTCAGCCTTGTGCATCGGTTCATTTCAGCACTCTGGTGGTGGCAGTATGGATTCCTCTGCTTAAGTTACTTGAACTGGAATAATTATTATTAGGTATAATCTTTCACTACTATGCAGATGATATAAGATGAAAGGCAGATATGATGTCTTAGTCTTAGTGAGGCATGAATGAGTGCGAACTGTCTAAAAAAAAAAAATTACACACTATTGGTGGGTTCTTACAAAGTCAAGTGTAAGAATAATGGGGCTTGTTATGGACCCTGATCTGTGTTTTAATTCCCACGTTACCTCTGTCTCAAAATATCCCTTTTTATCATTTGAGGCATTCCAAAATAAAGTAGAAAAGATGTTGGGGGTTATTACATCTTGCATATATTATTATTGTACTGCTCAAATCTTTGCACCTTTTAGTTTAGAGTTTAGTTTAAAGGTATGATTATTTCCTGTAAGACCCTTTGTGGTCTTGAATGTTGTTCTCTTCAAGATTCCCTATCTTCCCAGCTGGTCTTTGGGATCACAGAATGCTGATCTATTGATGATTCTAAAGAGTCGTCTAAAATCAGCTGTGGCAAGGGCTTTTAGTTGTTATCTCCCATCTTATGGAATTTAAACCCAGTTGAAATCAGGAAAGACAACACAAATTAGTATTTTAAATCCAGATTGTAACCATATTAGTATGAGTGTTCTTTTTGATTATAGTCACAAGTTTTTTAGTGATCTGATAGGATCTTTTTTATTTTAATGCACTCTTGGATGCCTTGGCAAAAATGTGTACAGTAGTGTCTGTATATTGGAACAGATAACACTTCGGCTAAGAGAACAACCTTGTTATGAAACAGATTTTTCCCATTGTAAATGCTCTGTCTAAAGGAACAGGAACTTTGCTTAAAAGAACACCATTTTGGCACCTATAGCAATTCATTTACAACTGATACAATACTGTTTTGTAACCTGATAACTCCTCTTCATCAAACTTAAATTAAAATGGTTTATTCAGTCTTTTCAGAAGTGACTTGTCATCACGAGAGTGTCTTGAGGTACACTCATTGCTTCATTGGCTAGTTTAGAATTCTGATTTCCACGAGTGAACTTCATCGCTGAATCACACAAGTCGCTGAGCAATTTGGTGTTTCCCGTTCTGTTGCTTCACCATTCTGTTAAATAATTTTGTGCATGTCTTAAATATTTTTCATATACATATATTCATAATGAATCTAGAGCTGCTGCTGCATTTAACGTGTGTTGGGGTGCTGTGTTAATTTAGTTTGACAGTTAAGGCTGCTACACACCAGACGTGATGCTGCAAGCGGAACTGTGCAGTGATGCATCAAAATGACTAGAACCTATACTTTTGATAAGTATCTTACACACCACACGCAATGCGACAGGCAACACAGGAGTGACACCAGGGCGGCACTGATTGAATCCTGTTTCTTGGCAGCAGTGTGGAGTAGTGGTTAGGGCTCTGGACTCTTGACCGGAGGGTCGTGGGTTCAGTCCCCAGTGGACACACTGCTGCTGTACCCTTGAGCAAGGTACTTTACCTAGATTACTCCAGTAAAAACCCAACTGTATGAATGGGTAATTGTATGTAAAAAATAATGTGATGTCTTGTAACAATTGTAAGTCACCCTGGATAAGGGCGTCTGCTAAAAAATAAATAATAATAATAATCTTGTGGTTTTACGTGCGTCAACTAGGGCATTGAGCAATCAGAGAACAGCTTCAGGGCACGTGGTCCAGCAGGGTGAAGCACCATCCAAAATGATGGAGAAAACAATAATACTTGTCGTTGAAAAATATCCAGAGCTTTATGACAAAGGGCATCACAATTATAAAGATACAGGTTTGAAAGATAATATATGGGAGTCCATTTCGAAGGAACTGGATAAGCCTGGTATGTATGATTTATCGCCATATGTGTTGAAATACCGTCAGAGAAGACACTCATAATTTCTACGTCATGTTGACAAATATGTACCAATTTTGATCATAGTTTTGAATAATTTTGAACAGTTGTATAGATCTGGCAGTTTTCAAACCTGTCGCATCGCCTTCTGGTGTGAATAGTCCTGTCGCTTCTGTTGTGTACGGTCATGTTGCTGCGAAAGTGTCTCGTCGGCAATTTAAAAATCGCATCGCGTCTGGTGTGTGGAGACCTTTACTTACTTTATTATTATAATTTAACATACACTATTGCTTGTCTTACTTATTATGTTCATTTCATATATTGATGCACGTGCGTCATGACAAGTAATAAATATTTATTTATTTATTGATTCATATTGTGTCTGGTGGGCAACTCCGTCTTAGAAAACATTTTGCTTGCTTCCCGAGGCATGTTCTGTTAGCCATAGACTACTGTGTTATATTGTATTGTATTATATTGTACTGTAAGTTCACAGATGGTGGGTTCATAAATTATTAGTAGTATTTATTTATTTATTTATGTATGTATTTATTTCTTAGCAGACACCCTTCTCCAGGGTGATTTACAATTGTTACAAAGTATCACATTACAGAATATCACATTGTAAAGTATCACATTACAGAATATCATATTACAGAGTATCATATTAGAGAGTATCATATTAGAGAGTATCATATTACAGATAAGAGCAGTTGTAAAATAAACAGGGCATGAATGAGTAAGATTATGCTTACAGTTTAACTGTTTGGGAATCAATGAGTTTCCTAGCTGTCATCATTTTTCAAATTGTATAGAGAGAAACAGGTATGTTAAAAATGATCTACATTTTTATCTTGCATGCTTGCATTGCATTACGTCCTGAGTGCTGGATGTGTCATTGGTGTTTTAGATAGCACAGTGCCAATAATACGATCTTATTTTCATTTTTGTCGTTCTAGCTTGCATTCTTGCTTTTTTTCATATGGCATGCAACATTGACCTGTATCATATTTACTGAACACTGCTGGTAAAAGTCTTATCAGTGTCATACTTGTATCTCTCATCATGCACATGACTTACAATGAATAGGACATCTAAAGGAATAGTCTTATCTCGTGACCAAACCTCTAACAGTTATGTGGTGCTGTTTAGAATTGGAAAAGTCACAGTTACAGCACATTGGTTCTTATTGAAGATGTGAGTTATATGGCTTTGTTTACACAAGTCAACACAAACATCTGTCACAGTTGTTTCCATTACCAGAAATGCAATGTATTCCACCTGATTGCATAAAAGAGTTTTGTGGGTTCCCTATTGGCACACCAGTGGCTCACTTAGTACAGTCAACACTGCTCAGGAACCTTCTGGTTTGAATCCCAGTCACGCTAAGTTGCTGATCTTGGCTTTTTCTCCTCTCCATGTCATAAGCAGCAATTGTGCGGTTTGTTTTAACTTGTGCAAACTGGAGTGCATTTTAAACTGATGTTTTGGGTGTCTTCTTTAACAGAGAAAGGACAGATTTATAAGCAACAGAAGCCGACGATGTACCCTCCCTGGGACACTACGTTTGATGCGCACATTAATGAAGGTCGGATTATGCACATCGTGGTGAAGGACAAAACCATGGAACTGCATGCGGAGACCACAGTGGAACTGAACAGCATGGCAGCAAGGTGCATGCAGCAGAATGGGAAGGTGGAGACCATGGTGAGAGTGTGAGAGTTTTATACTTCAAATCTCCAAGCCTTTTTCTGAGAAGTAGTGGTGGAATTAATTTAAATCAGGGTTGGTTTGTTTGCTTGTTTTTGAGACCTCCATGTGAAACATCAGTAATATGTGTGGTTATGTTATCAGTCCTTTAACAAAGTGTTTCTGATCTGCTTTCCTGACCTTCGTGAATGGTCTTGCTGCATGAAGAGTCAGCTGTCATATATAACAGAATACAGTCATGTATGGAGTACATATGTGCATGATTTCCCATCATCATTTTTGCGAATATCATTCAGTATTTAATAAGCAATGCAAAGTATGCATCTCTTAGCCCTGTCTTTTGTTTTTAAATCTAGCTAGAACTAACGCCATATGGACGAATGTTGATGAATGCTAGGTACTTTCTGGAACAGAGTGGTAAGTTTTATAAAATCTATTGTTTTTCATTTGATTCTGATAAGGCTGAATGTATTCAACTAGTAAATGTCCTGCATGTTAACAGCATATGAACCAGATATGTTTTAGAGTGAAATATATTTAATATAAATATAATTAGCTGTCCTATGTTCACCATCAAATCCTGTGGCATAAAATAAATATTAAAAAATACTGTATTTGGGGCTATAAAGCAGCTAAATAGTCTGCTTCATTGTATTAGAGCACATTTAAACAGCCATCCATAAATTGTATTTTTACTGACATAGTGTAAACTCTTCTAAATATTTCATTTACAAATGGTTTTGTTCCTGTTAATGTAATGGTATTTTCAGTTTGTCAGGATATTGGCAGCTTTCTGTAGCCCTTTAATCCCACCCCCCCTCCACAAATGTCACATTATTCGTATCACAGCTATGTAGCTATTGCAGTTGTCTGGGAGACATTTGAAGAACTGATAGTCAGTCATTCCTTGTACTGCATCACAGCAGCCACAGTTGAACTGTTCACCACTGGTCAATGACTTGTCTGGGACAGCCTCTTCTGGAAACAGTTTAGCTACAATATTTGTAGTTTACACTTCTAAAAATACATTGAACAACTTCAGTTGATCTGGAAAAAAAGTAGCTTGAAAACCAAACGATATGATACCCTGTATGTTACGCAATGTAACATAAAAAATCACAGCATGTGTGATTATAACAAATATATAAATTAACAAAAGTTGTGATAGCTGTATATACATAAAGCTGTATATATATTTCATTTTACGGTCACCCAGAAGCTTAGTGCTTGCATGTTATATGCTTTGTCTATTAAATGGGGCTGTTGAAATCCTAAAACATGCTTATAAGAGGTATTTTACCAATGTGGTTGTTCTTCAGGCAGTCAAAGGCAGCCCTGTGTTTAGTATTTCACCCCTGTATGTTTTTTTTTTCTTTCCTAGATGCTAAAGGTCAGTCTGAGACGGAGAGTGAGGGATTCTTTACGTTGCACCAGCGCAGGGGGGCCATCAAGCAAGCCAAGGTGCACAAAATCAGGTGTCACGAGTTCATCGCCACCTTCTTTCCTCAACCCACATTCTGCTCTGTTTGCCACGAGTTTGTTTGGTAATGTACCACACCTTTTAACATTTTCAAGTAAATACAAATTCATACATACCTCACCTTGAGCGCCATTATATCAACGTAAGACAGAAAAAAAACCTTTGAAAGCCATGGTTTATATTCACATGTGGACTGAAATCAAAGTAATCTTAATAAAAATTAATGTACATAAGTCACCACTGTGTGTAGTACAAATGATAAACTAAATACAGTCAGGTTATATATGATAGGGCACAGATTCTGAGGTGCCATATCATTACTGCATCCCACCTACAGCACATAAATTATGAGGTGTCCTTGCAAATTAATGAACACAAAGATGACGTTGGCTTTTGCTATAGTTTTTAAGTTAACAGCCCAATGAGCAATGTGATAGTGACGCAAGCCTGTGTTCATTTGTTCATGTGTTACAGCAGCTTTGGTTTTATTTGTGTTTCTAAATAAAATGATATGATTCTGAACTCATTTTATTCTTAGAACCTCAACAAGCACCTTGGTTACAATCCAGCATCCACTGCTGCCTCTGCATAAAGACACAGATATGAAACAGCCAATGATAAACTCAGATATGTGTAATAAAGTGTATGTATTGTTGTTTTTTTTTTTCAGGGGTCTAAACAAACAAGGCTACCAGTGCAGACGTGAGTAGATTATTTTAAATTAATATATTTGTTAACATAAAAAAAGACTGTTTAAGTAGCTGTATTTTTTTATTACAGAGTGCCATGCTGCTATTCATAAAAAATGCAAAGACAAAGTGATAGCCAGATGCACAGGGACTGCAATCAACAGCAAAGAAACAATGGTATGGATTACAAAATAGTAGAATTGTTCAAAATAATCTATCATTTCTATCTGGGGGGGGGGTCTAGAAGATCCACAGAAAGAGTGAGTTCTGTTTCATTGTGGACAAGTTTGTGGCTTACTTATATATTGCTAAAATGGATCTCTGTTTTGTTCTGGTTGTGAAATTAGCCGTATGCTTCCCAAGATTCTAGCACAACGGAAGTTCCTATACTAAATAGTTCCCCTCCTGGACAAATTACTGGAATATTCCTTACAAATGTGAACTGTGTTTTGTAATGGCGTTTTCATGTATGCCATTGCTTTTACTGACACAAACATTGTTTTTTTTTTTTTTTAAATCAACTGTAAAGTTATATTTTGTACTGAATCCTTTACATTGTGAATGCATTTTCTTTCTGTGTGTGCTCTTCTGAATATTTTAATTTTTTTTTCTCAGATGCACAAAGAGAGGTTTAAAATCGACATGCCTCATAGGTTTAAAGTCCATAACTACAAGAGCCCGACATTTTGTGAACACTGTGGAACGCTTTTGTGGGGGCTTGCAAAACAAGGGCTGAAGTGTGAAGGTGAATGTTTCCTTTTTCCAATGCATCTTTGACACATTTGTCAGTATTCTGCCATTGGTTTCTTATTTACCAGGGAACAGACATGCAGCTAGCTAACATCCCCTTCCTTTGTGCTTTATAGAATGTGGAATGAACATTCACCACAAGTGTCAGAAGAAAGTGGCAAACCTGTGTGGAGTCAATCAGAAGCTTATGGCAGAAGCACTAGCTGTGATTGAGAGTGCACAGCAGGTATGCATTGAACCCAAACTGTTCTGTATCTTACACTGATGAGGACACTAGCCAGAACTGTGTGTTCTTCATATACATTTTTATAATAAAATAAAACAAAGCAATGGCGTGCCATTTTAATGACCAATATAGTAATTTACAGACACAATGTGAAAACCATCACATACTGTATGAACTAAAGAAGTTGACTTATATTGGCAGCTGTATTTGTGAGGCTACTGACAATGATACTCCTGCTTTTGAACTTTCATGGTTAAACTTGAAACTGTTTAGTAATATCTAAATGGGTTTTTGACGAGAGATGCCAGATTGGTTGTGTACTAGTTACTGTCGTAACCATTGCGTTATTAAAAGTTATTAATGCTTTCCTGGGATATCTGTATGCTCTAATGTGCAATAGTGTTCAAGACCACTTGTAACTTTTTGTGAACTTGCCGCATCACAAACTTTTTGAACCTAGACAAGCCTCTGTAGATTCTCCAATCGGCTGTCAGTGTACTGCTGGTGATGCACTGTGGCTATCGTTAGAGAGATGCTGAGCAGTACAGAGATTAAGGTCATGTTAATGATATCACTTATCCATTTGTGTCAGAACCAGGACACTAGGACAGACAAGAAACAAGTATAGCAAATGTTATAGCTACATTTACTATCTGATTCAGTTTCAGTCTGATCAACAAGGTGGAAATGCAGACACAGGCTAACAATAAATGTGACCCGTAATATCCAGTATTCAGGAAATGTATGCTATTACATGAGAGAACATTATTAGAATTGTATTATTAGAGTTGTATCATTATCAGAATTGTATCCCCCTACACCTACTGTTTCAGGTGTGGATAGCATCTGGTTGTGGCTTTGATAAACACAGTAACATTCTTTATCTACAGTAGCACTGTTGATGCACTGCAGCATCTGATGCAGCATGTTTGTGACTGCAATAGGCAAATGTGCCAGCTGTACAGTACTGAATGTATTTCAGTTCCAGTTCCAGTTCCACACAGCCTGACTAATTAAGTACCAGTGTCCTAGACAAGGAAGTGTCTACTGCAGCAGCTAGGCTTGATCTTAGTTTTCAACAACACTGCCTTGCTATAAATTAAAAAGCGATTTTTCTTTTTTATCAAGGCCAGGTGTCAGCGTGACAGCGAGTGTATCACCAGGGAGGGGCCTGTTGACATCAGCCTACCAGGTATCCTCAGAGGGCCATCAGGTGTTTTGCAGGCACCCCATGAGCCTATAAAAAAAGGTAATACTGCACAAATACATCTCTACACCTGCTGTAGCTACATATAGATGTTGAAGTTCTGGACCAGGTTTTACAGCAGCACAGCTGTGCCTCTTAAGAGTGATATTCATCCTACTATAGATTTAAAAAAAAAATGATAAGCTCTGTTCCAAATATGTTTTGACTTTTGTAAATCTCTGTTAAAGATGGCTTGTGTAAAGGGCTGTCTGTCTCCAATGAACTCTTTTGTAGAACAAATTGTAGTTTTCAGCCAAGACATTTCTCTGTTGAATGCTACATCAGATGATTCATGCTGCTCAGATTGATTCACATGTCTTGTAAGTTTGGTCTTTTTTTTACCCTGCTGTTTGTTTTTTCTTCTTCCAGAAGTCCAGGGGATTGCATGGGAATGTCCCTTAGAGAAAAAAATGCCTGAACCAGAGTGTCCAACATACGCAGTGCCAAGGAAAGAGATGCATAAATATACAATTGATGATTTTACCTTACACAAGATGCTAGGAAAGGGCAGCTTTGGAAAGGTAATTACTTAAGCACTGTCAGTCTTCTTGTCAGAGCTGTTGTTTTAGTAACACTCTACCATCTGAAAACCCTAGGACTGTAGTTTACCTACAAGGCATTGTGTATTAATCTTAATGTATCGGAAAACAAGTGTTTTATATGCAAATTCCTAATTAACGCACATGCTTTTACTTATTAACCTATTTAATTACACAGCTAAATAGTGTCTCCATTCCACCACACTATCCAACAAAGTTGTGTCATAATTAATATTTAATGAGAAATGCATTTGTTCTTCATGCCATTTTCAATATATATATATATATATATATATATATATATATATATATATATATATATATATATATATATATATTGTATACTTAGCCATCTATTTTATGTTTTCAAATGCAGCAGACATTGAAACAACCCAGGAGTGGTGTTTAACCCAGCACACATGTACCAAAATGAATATCTATAGTTTTTTTCAGTATTTCAGTGCATAAATTACAAACCTTGAAACGAACTCAAAGAAAATGACCAAAACAAAACTGACTAAGGGTGCATTTTACATTTCCTTGAATTGCTAAAGTCCCTTGAACCAGTTCCTATTTTCCTGCTCAAAATGATCCTTACCTAGAAAGGATATAAGAAAGGAAGTTCAAATATGGTTGTGAAATTCATTGTGTAGTGTTGAACATCTGACTGAGTTTGCAGTACTGTAATTCAGCATAGTGAAAATATTTTGTTGGGTTTTAGATTGTATTTAAAAAATAAATGGGAAATATAAAATAACAAAATGAATTCTTACAGAGTAGTCCCTCGCTGATACAGACACCGTTATGCTGTACATTCTGACATGCAACATATGTCCCCCAATAATATCCAGTTAAGTGTGACGCTAGATCACTGTTAGTTGCATGATCCAAAGAAACACACTGAAAAAACAGCTGTTATACTGACACCAAAGGCAGGATGAAAGTAAATGGAAGAACAGGTACAAGTTGCCTATTTAAATTGACACAATGTGAAAACCATCACATACTGTATGAGCTAAAGAAGTTGACTCATATTGGTGGAGTACTGAGCTAAAGAAGTTGACTCATACTGGTGGAGTGGTCTTTGTGAGGCAAATGACAATGATACTCCTGCCTTTGAACAGTGTGTTGACACCATTGCCTGGTCAGTTTTGTGAGGTAAGCATGAGGTCCAAATGTGTGTGTCGCAGAACTTGAGATAAAGTGTTAACTGCTTCTCATTTAACATCGCAGGTGTTTCTTGCAGAACTGAAGTCGAAAAATCAATTCTTTGCAGTGAAAGCTCTGAAGAAAGATGTTGTGCTGATGGACGATGATGTGGAATGCACCATGGTGGAGAAGAGGGTTCTCTCTCTGGCATGGGAACATCCCTTTCTGACACACCTGCACTGCACATTCCAAACCAAGGTTGGTTCTTTGGTAGAAATGCACTGGACTGTATCATTTTTCCTCTAAGCAGCTTATTCATTGACTTGATACTTTGCTACTAACTGCTGCCCTCCATATAGACAGCAAAATAAGTAAGTAAAGAAACATGTAGTCTGCTCTGACTTCTTAATTGATGGTAATATGTATTAGATTTGATTTAATATTTTGTTAGTTTGCTGCCATTTTAACATTAATTTGCATTCAATTTAAATACTCTACTGTGTTCTATCTTAGTTGCAGTAATTGGTATGCAAGATGGCATTGAAACATCTCATTATTTCTGAGGATATTGATCCTGCAGGATTTAGTGTAGAGTAATAAATGTTAAGCAGCTAGCCAATGTCTTCCTTTAACAGGAAAACCTGTTCTTTGTGATGGAGTATTTGAATGGCGGGGATCTCATGTTCCACATACAGAACTGTCATAAATTTGAGATACCAAGAGCTAGGTAAGGAGCTCACATGTTTTTAATTTGCATTGTATTATTCATCTTGTGTTTAATAGGGAGTCGGGTATTTTCAATTAGTCTAAATGGCAGAGGATCGAAATATCACTAGTGTTTAAAATTAAAGTTATGCAAATCACCAGGAATTCAGCAGTGTAACTTTGTTAAATTACTTCTGTCTGTTAAACATTACAAGAAAAATGATTTAAATAGTATAAAGATCTGCTGCTGTTTAGTCCTGGTTCACTAATCAACTAGAATATTGCTGCTGACGTATTTTCACTACTTTACTGCTGTGCTTTCAGAGAAAATCTACAGGTTTTATTTAAGTTTCACATTTGTTTCTCTCTAAATAAGGTAATTCAACCAAAAGTCCTGTGGTGAGACACAAGCGTGCTGGTGGAAAACGCAATAGTTTTGCATGGGAACTACTCCAGGGGTAATCCCCAGATAATTGGAAATTGTGATGGTTTCTAAAAAGAAATTGTTGAACACAGGAGGCAGCCACTGTGGGCAACATTGTTTATTTCAGTTTCAGGGTTTCTCATTTCTGTCCTAACCTTTTACTTTATTTTTTGTTTCAGATTTTATGCTGCAGAAATTGTTTGTGGTCTCCAGTTTCTCCATTCGAAAGGCATAGTATACAGGTACAGTAGTCTGCGTGGATATGTATACAACTTGCATTCTTTGACTTTGAAAGCAGAGTTGATATGCAACTATTGAATTGGAAAACGATAAGTATATGATTCAACGTGGTACACATTTTTGGTTTTCAATGAGATATAGTTATGACTTGCAGATTAAAAGGTGGCACTGTAGCACCGGAATCATTAAAGGTACCTATTGCTTCAATGTGCTTCATTGATGGTTGTCATAAAATACTCCTTCTTGCTGTTATTCAGGGACCTGAAGTTAGACAATGTACTTTTAGACAAGGATGGGCACATAAAGATAGCTGACTTTGGGATGTGTAAAGAAAACATGTATGAAGAAGCACGGACCTGCACCTTCTGTGGAACCCCAGACTACATTGCCCCTGAGGTAAGACTTTAACTGAGCTGCTTCACTGCTTTACAGGGTGAGTACCAGGACAGTCATGGTTTTTGGTAGTCATAAAACAAGTAGAAGTACTGTTTGATTCTATAAGTTTAGATTTTTTGTATGCATGTATGTCAAAGACATTGTATAACACTTTTATGTTTTGTTTGTTTGTTATGTTTTGCCTGTTTCATGTAGATTCTTTTAGGACAGAAATATGGGAGTTCAGTAGACTGGTGGTCATTTGGAGTCCTGCTGTATGAAATGCTGATTGGTCAGTCACCTTTCCATGGCAACGATGAGGAAGAACTGTTTCAGTCAATCCGCACCGACGACCCTTTCTACCCACGATGGCTCCCTAAGGATGCCAGAGAGATACTAATCAAGGTACAAAATGAGGGGATGCCAAGTGTTTTTATATGGTGGTACTGGTTAATTAATATACAGTAACATATTTATAAACTAATACAAAGGTATAATGAAATAAAACCTGCTTTAGAATTCGGTTGCCATATCTTAACTAACCGTTAAAGATTAACCTGTTAGTGAGCTAGCTATTAACTTTTAATAAACTAAAACAGTGCCCTTTGAGCAGATTTAGTTAAAAAAAGTACTTGCCCACCCTTATTTTGTATTCAGTTATATTGTAATGTGTCTGCTGTGTTGTATTTGCAGTTATTTGTGAGAGAGCCTGAGCAGAGACTGGGTGTGAAGGGATCCATTCGCCAGCATGCGTTTTTCAGAGAAATCAACTGGCAAGCGCTTGAAAACAGGGAAATCGAACCTCTTTTCAAACCCAGAGTGGTAAGCTGCTAAATATTTCCACAGACATTAAAAAAGAAACAGCTTCTGATTTAGCAGTATGCATGATACAACTCATGAGAAACAAGGGGTACACATATCTCTAAAGCATTTCCTCCATTCTTTAATTAACTCCTGTTGTTGGAAAGAGGTAAAAACACCTGCTGATTTTATAAAAGTAAAACCAAACAACCAAGTTATATATTTCCAGTTCTCTTAAGCACTCTCAGTGTGTTTTGGATCACCTTGTTGTAACATTACAATGATTTGTTCTCCTTTAAAAAAAATAGGAGTTAATTAAAGAATGGAAGAAACGTTATTAAAAAATAGGCCCAAAGTGTGTTAACGAATATGGCTTACGGTTTAGGTAGAAGTGCTAGAAACTCCCATGAACTTGAGATAGGGAATTGCTTTCTTCATCAATAAGGTACCCAGGTCTCTCTGAGGTAAAACATCAAAGGCCAAAGTCAATACAGGAGCTCATGTAATCAGTTTGATGTCTTTGAAGAGTGGTTTATCTATTCAGGGATACCATGATTATTAGTCAACAAGCAGAGGTGTCCCACTCCCAAGTGTCACAAGCAGACAGGGCTGGTTAAGGCTGATTAGCTCAACAGTATACAGATATTGAAAAACATTTGAAAATGTCTCATAAACTGCAAGCTTGGTTTACTTAGTCAAAGTCAGCTTTAAAAAAAAAACACTCCTTAAAGTTTGTGTGGTAAACAACCAGCATTCATGTGAGAATGGGCATTAATGTACTCTGGTAGGCTGTCTGTGTTACAATCAAAAGGGTTTGCCTGAACACCATTTATATTTAGAATCCTGGATTTTTAAAAGCAGTGTGTGACATTTATCAGGATAAGGTCATTGCAGACCCAGCAGGACATAGACTATGTTCAATGTGCAGTGAATTAATTATTTACTTCTGTAAAGAGATGCTTGCTCAGCAGGTAGTGCATTTTCATCTAGAACAGAAGGTCACATATTTCAGCCCTGTCTGTGTACAGTATAACTTTTAGAATCTTCACTAACACATAGGGTGGCGAGCGGTGAGAAAAAAGCTGCCCCACAGCTTTTTTGTACCACTGGCATTTTAGTTTTGGTTTTCTAGCTTGTTTTGTAACTTGTATTCCCTTTTCCTGGGTCAATATGAACTGGGCCAATATATAATTTCACTCCTTCACCACTTGTATTGCCTTGGCAGAACATCTTCAGCTTCCGCTCACAATGCTGCAATGCCAAAAGTTACTGTCTGAAAAAGTTTCTCTCAAAGTTTCTCTGATTTTCTTTTTTTTTTTCAATTTCAACAATAGCCGTGGCTGTATGGGACTTTTATGTAGCTCAAAATATCGAGCAGTGTGCCATGAGTTTTTTTTATTATTTTTTATTATTATTTTTATTTTATTTTACTGAGACATCTGAAGCAATTATATTTAGTAAGAAAGAAAATAAAAAAAACACAGGCAAGGCACAGCACCATGTTAATGAATGTTCACTCACATTTTCAGATACTGCAGAATTGTAGATAGCTGCATGCTTTGTTTTCTGAAGCGTAAAATCCCATTTATTTAAATGCAACATTCAATTGAGAACTGTAATCTGTGAACTAAAAATGTTGGATTTTGATTAACAATTATCACCCTGTTCAGACATTACAAATAGTGTCTATGTACTGTGTAATCTGCAAAACAGACATACATAGTCGCATGCAAAGCAGAACCTAGGGTCACTTTTATGTAATCCAAAGATTACGATCTGTTTTCGTGGGGATGTGGCATCTTAATTCTTTAAAGGTGTAGGGGACATGCATTTTTTTAACGTATGTCTGAGAAGGTGTTTGATATGCAGATTCACATGGCATAGATGCACCAGAGGTTTGTTTGGATCGGCTGAGATTGCTGACTCTTGTTGTTGCGTTTGGTTTTCAGAGATCCCCAGATGACTGCAGTAATTTTGATACAGAATTCTTAAATGAGAAGCCGAAACTCTCTTGTGCAGATAGAACCCTCATCAACAGTGTGGATCAAACCATGTTCAGCAACTTCTCCTTTGTAAACCCCAAAATGGATAGGCTTAAGGTTCAACAAACTCCTGGATTACCGGAATAAGAGGATGAACATTTCTGACCACAGATACAATATTTGATACTTACTGAGGTGGAATAAAAGTGTACAGCTTCAGACCTTTTTTTTTTTTTTATCATTTTACCATTGCAGAGTGTACTATATGTAAATGCCATTATGTAACATAAATTATTTGTCATTGTGGTAAAAAAAGGTGCCTAAATGATATGTTTAAATCATTGTTATTTGGCAGTGTGATGGACTAAGTATACTTGCATCTTCACAGGGTTTGTATTTGATCATCTATTCTTGCTATTTAAGTATGTTGTGTTTGCTAAGAAACCATATATCGCAAGGCCGTATCTTGACAGGGAGCTATTTTGCTTAAATGAAGTTGCTTGATGTTTACAGCTTTAAGAATACCTCATTGTTAAGTAGAGAACCAGGAAAGGAAATATCCTGAAATAAACAAACACTGCAGATAGAATTTTTGTGTGCCTGCTGTGCCGCAGTAGAAATTGCACTTTTACATGGTTCTGTTATCTTTGTTAGAGTATTTTACAAACACACAACATCGAGAGAAAGCACTCAGTTACAACATGTACAGATTTGGAAGGGAAATCAGAACTCTGTAGCAGCTGGGGAGTTAATAACTGCGTGTGTTGTCGGTTTCAGAAACAGTGCTGTCAAATCCCAATCGCCTATACATATGAATATAACAAATTACAAATGACAATAACAAAATAATAACTGAGGTTCTACACTGTCGTGCAAGCGTTTTAGGTCATATTTATGCCAGTATTTCTGTGTGGAAAACTGAAAAATAAAATGCATATTTATAATATATGAAGCTGAAACTGTAAAGCATGTGAAAGGCACATTATATATTATTGACATTCTCCTAGAAATCTAAACTCTTACAGAATTTCTATACACTATACTTCCTTTGTTTTGAGGCACCTGGGTTAACACTGAAACCTGTTTATAGGTTATGGATCAAGAATGGATATATTTACAGTTTCAGATAATACGTGACTTGATTTGTGATAGCAGCTTTTATCTCATAAGTGGCAATGGCCTAATAACACACAATTTTTTTTTCTTCTTTTTTTTATGTCAGGTCATCTTCAAATGTGTGGTAAACATTATTAAATACTGAACCGTGCACTTGAAAAAGTAAACAAAGATCACACAGGCTAAACTCAAAGGAGCTGTTTTTATTATTTGTTTATTTAGCAGACAACTTTATCCAAGGCGACTTACAGAGACTAGGGTGTGTGAACTATGCATCAGCTGCAGAGTCACTTACAATTACATCTCACCTGAAAGACAGCACAAGGAGGTTAAGTAACTTGTTCAGGGTCACACAATGAGTCACAATGGGGACTTCCTGGTTACAAGCCCTTTTCTTTAACCACTGGACCACACAGCCTCCTCTTTTATGGTATCACTATGGTAACCAATCTTTATCTTCACTCTGATTTATCACACCACAAAAAAAAATGTTCTGCACTCCTGAAATTAGCTGTTTTTTTTCTTTAATCTTAAAAATATTCTCATAAAACTAGTCCTCTTGCATTGCTGATGCTGTTAAAACACAGATATTAAACACATAATATTGTATGGAATGTTAATGTGATTATGTTATACTACTAGTTACAGTATATATTTAACTGTTGTGTACATGGTATATGTAACACCCATCAGTCTAATTAGTACTACCAGTCCCACCAATCATGTCTTACGTGTTCTCACAAAATATAAACTAAATTTGTTTATGATTGTGATTTATTGTTTAGTTATAAATATATAAACTCTATAATATACATCCTATGATCATTTTCCAAGACTGCTAAAACAAAAAAATGAGAAATAATGGAAAGAATTCAGAATATGTTATACCTGCAGAACTTAACAAAGTTGAGAACATTGAAGTCAAGATGAGTCCATGAACCAAAAAGAGCAGTTTATTCTGATGACAGTAATCATGCTAATCATGATATTTTGTTCCTTATCACAGGTCAATTAATCTGCTTTGCACATTAACTGAGATCCTCAGCAACTCCTTATCAACCTGCTGTGCTCCCCTCATCACTAAAATATACCACAATCAGCCCACTCTTTAAGAAGCCAGGGATGGGGCTAAAACCCCATCATTGAAATCCATATGCAGACTGTAATCAGTTGAATAGATTATAGAATTGACAGTATGTAAGAATATAGCTGGTTGTGTGTGCTCTAAGATGCTGTTTAAAGTGTCAACACTATTGACCACAGCATCCTGCAGAAACGACTGAAGACGTTGCCCTCTAGATTTTAGATATTCTCTCTCGGGGGTCTCAGTTTATTCTTCTTGGAGTCTGCTTATCTACCACTACCACTGATTTCCTCTATTTTGGGTCTATTTTGGGTCTACTACTTTGGGCCTAACAATTAAATGCTACCGTTTTGGCCTGGTAATCTGCACATTTGATAAATGCTGCATCTGAACTATAAACATGCCTAAATGACACAAAACAGCGGATGCACCATATGTTTTGTCCACTCAATGCAGTTCTCTTAGTGTTCATATTATATTGAAGGCATAATTCTTGATTCCACCTCTCATTTGAATATCAGTAACTGAATTAACAAAATAAACTAATACTGTATTTATATATTTCAAAAGGGGAATAACACATACATCTGGATTTTCTGTGATCTTTGGGTATTATTCTTTAAGGAAGCGTCACTCAAATTACTTTCTCAAATGAAGGTTACCTTAGTCACAAGAGCCTCTTGTGGTATACTGGATGTGATGTCATAAGCGTAAAGTGCTTTTCCTGTGGTAAACCCCTTATCAAGGGGAGAGGCTGGAAATTAGTTAAAAATACAAGTGGTGCCACATAATATGACAAGATTATTATTATTTTCCACTACCTTTACTTTGCTGCCTCGCAGAATAGCTTGCATTAGTTCCCACACAGTGCCTGAATGTTGGGCATGTTGTTTAGGTATCTCTAAGTAGAGTGAACTGCTGTTTCTTACATACACACCTCTCCTGCCTTCAACCATGGCAAGGCCAGCTCTTTGTTTAAAGGTATTGTTAAAAGCAGTAGCCAGAATGAAAACCACACAGTAAGATTTTCTGGAAATGACATATACAGTTAGTAGAAGTACATTTTAACTAAGTTTCACTAATGTGTTAAGTAGACAAGTTATGCAAATGATTGGTCTCATAAAGAAACATTGTGTATGCAGGCCTATTCATTATGAAAAGAGGATAGTCATTACATATTTGTATAATCTTTGAAACATTACTACAAAAATACAATGATCTATAACATTTGTCGACAAACTACTTTTTGAAAGGCTGTATTAACTTTTTGGATACAGTTATAAGGTGACATCAGGGAACTGTATCGAAGCTAATTAAAATGTTAGTTAGAACAGTTTTTTGTTGAGTCCAACAGCATTCTGTTACCACTTCCTACATTCTAGTGCCCCCAAGTGGTTACTTGCTATACTAAAAGTACAAGATTATTATGAATTTCAGATCAGTATTAAATTGTATCTTGCATTTTCATTATCCTCAAATTCTTCAAAATGTTTCTTTTTCACTGCATCCTGATTGGTGTGTTACATGTACATTTGAGGCAGTCATCCCAGTTTTCAGTACAATAAACTTTATATGCAAAACCGCAGGGGACTGTTTGTGAAATACAATGTATAACATCATTTTCAGAAGGGGACAGGAACATAAATGCTTTAGAAAATGTACTCTCTTCAAAATTGTGCAGTATTTTTCCAAAATTGAATTTTTCCCACTTTTGGTGATGTTATGACAGCGCAGAGAAAAAGCATTCGGATCATTCTTGATTTCTGGGTTGTCGTTGCCATGGAAACGGTTTCTTTGTAGCTGCAGCACACCAGCAGTAATCAGTTCCAGCACGGTAGCACATTGTTTTTTACAGTTATAAAAGGGTTTGTAGTGTGAAGGTTACAATACGTAACATTTTCCCTGCACATACTCCAAGCACAAGTGCCTGTCCTTGTCAACATAATTACATTCACACCGTAGTATTTAGGAATTAGAATAACATTTTTGTACTCAGCACACTGAGGTGAACCGTGCTTTCAAAATACACTGAAAAAAATGAATTGCTTGAACAGCAGAAATATAAGGGCCTGTTCCTATTATCAGGATGGCCCACTGTTTGTCTCGGGGGATGTTAGTCATTAATATTTCTGTCTGATACCCCTCTATAACTGTCTTTTCATTCTGTCTGTCACATTTTTTTTTAATTCTAGCACAGCTTGAGATATTTAGCATCCAATGCTGATATTGGTCGAAGTTTACTGTCCAGCACTGGACAGCTCCCTGAACAAAGTTGTCTTCATAACAATTTTGGACTTGGGGCAACATCCAGTGCATAATTGCCTCAGTCCAATGTTGACATTGTATGATACACTGCATCAAGTTTGCATCATTTACAAGTTAAACCATGGGATTATCATTACTTATTACATAATGAATGGCAATGTTATCAATATTGTTTTTATTTATTAGTAGGCCTATGAATTAGAAACTTGAGGACTAATTGAAACTGATGTAACTGCACAATTGTATTTATCATGCAGGATTTATTCCTACACAAAAATGGCAAAAACCTTTGGGCTAAAACAGCTTTAGAATGTATTATTTCATTTACAAATCTGTGTGTCTTCTGGACTGAATCTCATGGATGAAATTATCTTGGAGAACATTTTTGATAGTAGTTACTGTTCAAGATAGATGTACTCTTAGTTAATTCATCAACAGCAATGTTGAATGGTAATTTATAATATATATATATATATATATATATATATATATATATATATATATATATATATATATATATATATACAGTATATATACCTAAAATAAAATAAAAACAATGGCTAATCTGTGAACCTATTTATAATGAAACGAATTCAGCTTTATTTAGATGAATCGGTGAATGGGGATACGTGTTTTCTTGGTGCATTTTGCCTTTATCCAAGGCGACTTACAGAGACTAGGGTGTGTGAACTATGCATAAATTAGTGATTTGTTCAGAGTATTGATCCTAATCTGTGCCATACAAAAAAATGTATTGTCTGTTTTTTCTTTATTATGTTTTTGATACATTTCGTCAAAAATACATAATAAACCTTTGAATAACAAATACTGAGCTTGCTATAAATGTTTTACACCTCTTATATAATTATGATATTGTAGCTTGGTTTCTATTAGCACACAAATTGCAAGAGTCTATTGTAAATGTGTAAATAGTAATAATTATTATTATTCATGCTGATAATCCCATTTTAAACACGGACACTGTGTGCATCCTTTCATGTGACGACTGGTTCATTCTAACCTTGTGAACGATATAGCAAGAACGAACTAAGTGGATTAGCATTCTAATGAAATTGTTCCACATAGAGGACTGAATGGGCTACTGTAGATGGTAAGATCCTGCTCAATGAATCGGCCTTTACACACTTTATCCACAAGAGGGAGCGCTTTCCTGACAGATCGTCATTAAGACGAAGACTCGTCTATGTTTTCCCCTTGCATGGGAGCAATGAAATAATACATATCAAGTAAAGAGCAGTACATTACATTGTCATATAAGTTTAGGTTTGAATTTAGGATGCAGGACAAGAGTCCCAGATACTGTACTACAGTACAAAGGTGTTTGTAAACCGCTGTCCTACTAAGCATATAACATTCTGGTTGACTTTTTTTACATCCAATATAGGACTTCATCCTTTTCTGGAATTTATCAGATTAAAGAAGTGAAAATTTTAGGTGGAATGAAATTGAGCATCAGCCCTTAAACTCCCACACACCGCCAGTGTATCTGAGCCCTGTCCTGAAAATACCTTGAGTCAGAGCAAAACAAACACCAATTACTAAGGCAGGCAATTGATTCGTGTGCTGTGGGAGCAGTACACTAAAATAACTGTTATAAGTAGGCAGAATTACCACATAATTGGGTGACTGTACAGAAACTTGTGAAAAAAATATGTTTAGAGATAATAATAATAATAATAATAATAATAATAATAATAATAATAATAATAATAATAATATTAATAATAATAATAATAATAATAATAATAATAATAATAATAATAATAATAATAAAAATTGTAGAAAAATTGACCTACATGTTTTGATTGCTATAACAGCCTTGTATTGCCTATCTAATTTTCACTTTTATCCTGCAAGCACTACCAGTTGCTAAACAACTTGGAATGTGAATAGAGCACAATTAAACACAATACAGGCCATGCCAACGAACCCTTACCATTGTGGTAGGTAATGTTTTTTTTTGTTGTTGTTTGTTTGTTTGAATTGATTCTTACAATGCAGCTATATATTATTGTCATATACAGTATTTCCATATAGAATACGCTGTCATTTTTCATATTCATATTTTCATAGTAATGCCATATTTTCAGTCATACAGACAGACAGCAATTGACTGCAAATATTGTACCTGCAGAACAAAATTGTATATGATACATTGTTATAAACCAAGTAAAGCACAAAATAAAACCAATCATCAACACTGTTTATTAAACATATTCTACATAGTAGATAAATCCATGCTGTGCAAATGCATATGCAATACTTTCCATAATATTAAAATGTAGGCATACCATACGTCTTTCTGAAATTATTTAGTAGGTACAAACTGCTTGGTACTGTTCACATGAATTTGTTTCTTGTTAGATTACTTACGACAATATATAAATACATGATATTTACATATTACCCTATATGTTGTATATACTGTAAGCTGTCCTAGTGATTACATATCCTGCAAGCCTTTTTTATGCAATATAATACAGTATGTAAGAGAACTGTATGTAAGAGATGACTCTGTGAATTCCATGCTGACTGTGTGGAGGATCTTGTAAGAGCAGTTTGATAACCTGGAATGTAATCTGGGTTTAACTGATATTTTTAGGTGTCAATGACTTTTCAAAGCTGGGATATATTTAAACCACAGCACAGAAAGTAGGATCTGGTAAGCGCTGTGCTGTACTGCTCATAAATATTGTAATGTTCTTTTGAGAAAGATGTGTGCGTAAGATAACGTTCACTTTCTGTCAAGCAATAGTTTAGTTCATCCATCAAACATTAAAAATAAATCGTAAAATTGTGTCGTAGAATTAAACAAATTCGAAGAAAGCTATTTATTCCAGATTACATGTCTGAGTTGTTTATTTCTGGTTTGCTAACAACATTGATTTCAGACTTTTTACTCAAAATAATTGTTTTTAATTAGTTACTCTACTTGAAATGTAACTGCATCATTAAAAGCTTTAAGATAAGATAAGGATAAGTCAGCACTCACATATCCGACCCTATAATATATATATATACTATTAATTTAATTTTAGTGTGCAAACCAATTGTTACATAGATTAATGGGTTTATTTTAAAAGATGTTTGATACAAAATGTATCAAACGTCCTGTCAATTCTGTTACCACGGTCAACTATGTTACTGTCACTTCAGTTATGTTACCTTTGAATTTATTAGTGTAAAATGTATTCAATATAGTTTAGAGAAAAGATAGCTTGAGTTGATTACTAACAAAATCAAACTCAATGATACAATGCCCTTCAGATTATAGAAATGAACCTTATATTAAGACTTTCATATAAAAATTGTAATACCTTGTAATCATTTCTGCAGATGAACAGTCTTAATATATTTTAAACATAAGTTCTTTACTTGTTAACCACTAGCTTTTTTTAAACTAAGATAAGGGACACATGAACTGCCATATATCCATGAATTAGATATTTAATAGTAGACACACTTTGCTGAACAGTATGCTACATGTTAGTAACAGAGTTGACCTAAAATACTGTTTACATGTGGATTTTTAGTATAAATCTTTTAAGTGTTTTGCTGTTGAGCTCTGCAAAGAGCAGTTTCTGTATATTTGAAGGTTTATTTTTTGAATAAAAAAAATATTTTGAAAAAATATTTACTCTTGTTTTTCCTTTTGTACCATAATGGTAGAATCACCCATATGACGCATATCTGATTATTTCATTTTGACCCGTTCCAACCCTTGTCCATTTTTTCAGGTAACACAAAAAAGATACGATATCAAAAATACATATCTGAAAGGACTGTGTTTTAAAATAATTAGGCTTCCATTTAGATGTCCTGTAGTTGGTTTTATTGTATATTTTCAACAGAAGTATTTTAATTCAGAACAATATGATTCTGAAAATATCACTTGACAAAAGAAACGACTGTGGACACGTGGACTTTAATACAGTACATACTTTTAAATCCGGTACATATTGTAGCATTATGTAAAATTCATGCACAGAACTGTGTAAAATGTAAACAGGCAATGCAATTTAGCAAAAGATAAAAAAAAAACAACACAAGTTTCCAGAATTAAAACAGTATTCAAACTCAGTATTCAAAATTGCAGAATATAGTGCTCGATAAGGCCCTAATGTCGATAAGGCAAATGAAAATGCACAAAAGCAACTAAAGATCAAAGATTTTAAAAAATGCATCACAGTATCTAAAACTGTTTAATGATTAACTTTTACATTATCGTAGCTGGTCTCGTTCGCTTTTTTGCTGCATTTTCGTCATGTGAAATTGGAGGAAGCGCAGTGTAACAGCAATAAAGACTGATTTGGCATGCATGAAAAAAAAAAACCTTCAGGCTGTGACAGATAAACAAGTACACTGTAACATTGAAGAGATGGGCTTTGTATCAGATAGGTGACGGGTAAGTGCATTAATTTGTTACATATATCTATACTGGGGATTGCTTTTATTCTTAATACAGGGGAGGTAAAACACGACTGACGTGTATCTGGGTAACGGTTATCCGAGTGCTGACTATCTAATACTTACCTGAGGAGCTACAGTATCTAGAAATGAAAACGTAGCTTCATATTTCATATTGGCAAGAGTATTTGGTAACTTTAGTCAGAGCTGGATCATGGCTTAAGTAACAGAAGCTCAGTTGTTCTATTCACCTGCATACATAACTGAATATCCAATAAAAGACATGTAATGGTATCTATCTATTTATAAAATGGTATCTATTTCTTAAAAAGAAAAAAAAGTGTAAGCTTATATAAGAAAGACTGGTGTAATTACTTCATAAACAAATGCTTTGTGTTGTTTTATATGCACTGTACTTGTATGCAATGCACTACACAACAAAGCCCTGTGAATAATAAAAAAAAAAGATTACTTTGCATTTTATTTTTCACAGCAGGTCTCTAGGTCAATTATGTCCCAGGATATGACCTTGACTTATGTTAACATGCACAGTGGGTGATCTGGTCAATGAGGCACTGAAGATAACCTGCTGTGAAATCACCCGCAAATGCAAATTGCCACCAGCATGAGCTGGGCAGTGGAATAGAAGCTAAACCAACAATTTCCTGCTACTTCCTATCAATGCTCTCCCTGTGAGAATACCACAGTGACGCTGCAGGAAAGCAGAGAGCTGCTGCGCCTTTAAGGGAAAGGAATTAATCTGCTCAGCTACAGCATCATCTGAGCATGACACTGAGAGCCTTCAATGCAATGTGAGGAAACTCACGTACACCTGAAAATTCTCTTTCAGAGCAAAACCAGGAACCTGGTGAGTGACAGGAACTGGCATGAGCACTGATGTGTGTAACAATTCGACAGTGCTGCAAATTCCACCGGGCCAGGGACCGGAAGTTAGCATATGGGTAACAGGACCGTGCAGTATTTTGATTATGTTTAAATGAAATGCAGTTTATGCTTTCTCTAGGCTGGCAAAGCTTTTGTCAGTTCCTTTCTACGGCATTCCAAAGCTGAAGGTTAATTGGAATTAGGAAATCCATTTAAGATATTTTTGTCTGCTTTAATTCTGTGCAATAAAACAACACAAATGCAGACTCTTTCATCGTTTGCATCTTTCAACACACGAGCAGACAAACACATATTAGAATAAAGAACTTATCAGTGCAGCATTCAAATATGTATATACATTTAGTGAATTAATAGTTTATTATGTACAATCCCTTATAAAAGTTTTCCCATGCTTTTCCCATGGTAATTTACCATAGTTTACTCTGGTTTTGCCATGCTTTTTTATGTTCTACCATACCTCTGGACTTTACCATGCTTTCCTTATGCTTTATTACACTTTGCCACACTTTTACTGTGGGAAACTACAATAAGGGATGGGAACTGGTTTCCATGTTAATTTATCTTACAATGTAATGTTCCAAATCTATATAAAATTACTGTGTCAGATCTAAATAGAAAATATGGTACAGTATTCTATGTAAGGTTCTATTTACTCTTATTGTATTACTTGTATTGTAACGCTTGAAATGTTTTTGCTTACGATTGTAAGTCGCCCTGGATAAGAGCGTCTGCTAAGAAATAAATAATAATAATAATACTGCAGTCTCCCAGAAGCACTGCAGGTGGTTTAGGCAAACTTTACATTTTAAGCTATTACATAAAATGTGTATATAGTTTGGATAACAGTTTGTAGGAGAGATAACATGCAAAGTAAAAAAAAAAGATTATCTCTATTTTTAAAAAGGTCCAAACTTTGGGATGGGTCAATATATTGGTTATTCAACTTTGTAGCATATAGGTGGTTAAAGGTGAAGACAATACTGCGATATACTGTATAATATAGGCCTGTTCTTATGAAGTCTTCATAAGCCTCATAAAAAAAAAGTTAATCAGTTCAGTGTCATTAAGTTTCAGAGAAAAAGGTACATCATACACATCCACAAGAGAATTAAAAACAAACAATCAATAAAAACATGATTAACTAATACAACACTAATTAGTACAGTAAATTATAAATCTGCAGTTCCAATGAAGGATTGTAGGCATTTGCAAACTTTAGTATTTAAGGGTGGTTGTAACAAATATCTGGGCTAGAATAGCCCTTGCTGTGCACCACTGGATTAGACATTGGTTTAACACATTTTACATTAAAGAACAGGGATTAAAACCTCTATATTTCTGTTAAAAGATATAATTATTATTACCATTATTATAATTAATATTATTGTTTTTTTTTTTTTAATAAAACCGAGACAGACTTAACACGCCCCATAATTATAATGTATTAACTGCATCATCTGGGTTCTGAACTCTCTCTGTTAATCCTATCCAATATGAGTAAAACGTCTGTTTAAGAATATGAAGTGCATAAACCCCATTGCACAGTTCAGATTAAAAAAAGAAATTGCATTGCATAAACATAGCCACTATGCACGTGGTCCAGGACAGGCTCCCATGGCAGCACTGGTGCTCCACATTCCATAATCAATAATGAAGTCTGGGAATGCTTAGTGACTCTGAACGCTTGCTTGCTGCTGCAGAAACTTCAGCCAGCCCCCCTCCCTTTCAGCACTGCAGCAGCACAACGTGAATAAGAGCACAGTCTGAATGGAGGACTCTCCTTTTAGCCAATGCAGCACTAATTACTAAAGCCTGCAAAAAATAATTTCAATTTCCAGTGTTGCAAAACTAGCATAGGAAGTCCTTCAGCAACAATACTGTACCTGTCCCATTGCACCTCAGTACTGTACCTGTCCCATTGTACCTCAGTACTGTACCTGTCCCATTGTACCTCAGTACTGTACCTGTCCCATTGCACCTCAGTACTGTACCTGTCCCATTGTACCTCAGTACTGTACCTGTCCCATTGCACCTCAGTACTGTACCTGTCCCATTGCACCTCAGTACTGTACCTGTCCCATTGTACCTCAGTACTGTACCTGTCCCATTGCACCTCAGTACTGTACCTGTCCCATTGCACCTCAGTACTGTTCCTATCCCATTGTACCTCAGTACTGTACCTGTCCCATTGCACCTCAGTACTGTACCTGTCCCATTGTACCTCAGTACTGTACCTGTCCCATTGCACCTCAGTACTGTACCTGTCCCATTGCACCTCAGTACTGTACCTGTCCCATTGTACCTCAGTACTGTACCTGTCCCATTGAACCTCAGTACTGTACCTGTCCCATTGCACCTCAGTACTGTACCTGTCCCATTGCACCTCAGTACTGTACCTGTCCCATTGCACCTCAGTACTGTACCTGTCCCATTGCACCTCAGTACTGTACCTATCCCATTGCACCTCAGTAATGTACCTCTCCCATTGTACCTCAGTACTGTACCTGTCCCATTGCACCTCAGTACTGTACCTGTCCCATTGTACCTCAGTACTGTACCTGTCCCATTGTACCTCAGTACTGTACCTGTCCCATTGCACCTCAGTACTGTACCTGTCCCATTGTACCTCAGTACTGTACCTGTCCCATTGTACCTCAGTACTGTACCTGTCCCATTGCACCTCAGTACTGTACCTGTCCCATTGTACCTCAGTACTGTACCTGTCCCATTGCACCTCAGTACTGTACCTGTCCCATTGTACCTCAGTACTGTACCTATCCCATTGTACCTCAGTACTGTACCTGTCCCATTGCACCTCAGTACTGTACCTGTCCCATTGTACCTCAGTACTGTACCTGTCCCATTGCACCTCAGTACTGTACCTGTCCCATTGTACCTCAGTACTGTACCTATCCCATTGTACCTCAGTACTCTACCTGTCCCATTGTACCTCAGTACTGTACCTGTCCCATTGCACCTCAGTACTGTACCTATCCCATTGTACCTCAGTACTGTACCTGTCCCATTGCACCTCAGTACTGTACCTGTCCCATTGCACCTCAGTACTGTACCTATCCCATTGTACCTCAGTACTGTACCTGTCCCATTGTACCTCAGTACTGTACCTATCCCCAGGCAAAACTTTTCAGTAGGATGGTTGTAAGGAACCCATATTACAGAGATTGTAACTTCACACTTATTTTAAAGAACAAATTACCTTTTGCACAACATTCATTTATATGCAATACTACAAAAAAGAGCAAAATGAAGGAGCACTTAAAGTACGCATCTTTCTGTTTTTATTCTTCATTGTGTCCAGCGTGCATTCCGTGCTGTAATAATCCTTAACTGTCCAGCTGGGATAGTCTGACAGGGTGATGCATTTAGAGTTCTAGCTTTTCTTTCCCTTTTTTTATCCAGATGAGCTATTGAAGGGAATTAAAAAGAGATTCAGTAGTACATTTGTGAAAAATGCCAGAGGCATGTATTTCTGTCAGTTACACTGTCACTACAGTAACAGTATATGAATAATGAATTGACTAAAGCTGTTATGTAAGGAACACTAAAAAGTTTAGTGCTGAGTCAACCAGTGGGGTGCCTTGTTTGATGGCTGGAGAGAAAGATATGAAATGCAAAGGCGTCTTAGGGTGACATTACAAGGAGGATAGGAGGCGAGTAAGAGCATGTTTCCAGTGTGTATCAACTCAAGAACATCGATTAAATTTCCTGGTAAAATAAACTGTTGATAGGCAACTTACCTTGAAACTGAGCAATAGACACCCGTCTTTTCAAATAATTGAATGTAAATCATGAAATTGTCCATGTTGTGAATGTTTAACATGTAAGAACATAAGAACATAAGAAAGTTTACAAACTAGAGGAGGCCATTCGGCCCATCTTGCTCGTTTGGTTGTTAGTAGCTTATTGATCCCAGAATCTCATCAAGCAGCTCCTTGAAGGATCCCAGGGTGTCAGCTTCAACAACATTACTGGGGAGTTGGTTCCAGACCCTCACAATTCTCTGTGTAAAAAAGTGCCTCCTATTGAAATATACTGAGACCACCTGAACTTACTTCACAGGGCCACCAATGGCCGCAATATTGAAGTTCAATTCAAACCAGAAACAGAAAGGTAAAAGGCTATACATCCCAATCCTCTTACTCATCAACTATTTAAAACTGTTTTTAGCAACACTTACTTTGTTACTGCTTCTATGCTATGCTGTAATTGCATTGTAATTTTACTTACATAGTAATCACCTTTTTTAATACACATGTTTAAATTCATTGTAATTACAAAATACCTCAGCAACTGTAAAAAAAAAATTTGGTTGTTACACATGCAGTTGCATTGTCACTACACAATAATATAATGACTGTTATTTAGTGTAACCATATGTAAATAGGACACATTAATGTAAAGTGTTGCCAACCTTTTTGTATAGAGTGGTGATTGAAATGTTCAGTATTATAGAATACACTAATATCAGTTTGATATAAAAGTGGCACTGTTCAGGTCACTGTGTGTGACAGTGGGACGTTTTATTGAGGGGAATGCTCTACTAAAGTGTGTACTGTGAGACTGAGACCAATAAAGAAAGCTTTGTGGTTAAACCCTTACGTGTGGTGTGGTGTTGCCAGTACTGTATTTGATCATTTAAAATAAGAATTAGCTATGCATTATTCCATCCTATTGCATATGCAGCAAATTTATTACAGTTTATATATTAAGCTTTGCTTTCACTTTTAAACAGCAGTAAGCAATATCAGATACATACTATATTGTGTGAATAAGGCAGCCAGTTTAAAATTACATCACAGTGGTAGATGTTTAAAATGACATTACATTTGTAGATGTTTATAGATGCATGATTTACTCACCCCCATTGGTTGAATAGTCCTTTCCCTTATAAAGATAGAAAACAAAAAACATTACCTTATGAGTTTAATGTAGCACAGACGTCACAGGTGATAACATGACAATGTAGCATGACCTTTATTCCTAATCTACGTATTCAGGTGAAATGCAAACACAGTTTGTGATTAACTTTACTTTTTGTTCCAACTCCACTTTTATGAGGTCTCTGGAAGGCGTTTGAATGTCTACACTTCCTTTCAGGGACATTATCAGAAATCCTGTGACCTTACCTCAAATATTCAAGGTGCATAAAAGTTCATTTGGCTTTCACGTGCCCAGATATAAGTGTGACAGTCTTGATTTCATAATATATTTTTAAGCAACCTTAAGGGACGTGGAAAGAAAAAATGAAAATTACACTGTTTTCATCAGCTCTTTCACACGCATCCTATGCCAGCATGTCCTTTCTCTTTCTTAAATTATATGTAAAGAAGTTATACTGAACCCCCTTTATACTTGCCAGACAAATTCATTTCATGTGTGACCTGAGTCAGAACTTCAGAAACAATTGACAAGATTTGAATACATTTAAAACAATGTACATATTTAACCAAAACAAGCTTTAAAAAAACAAATGAATGAATGAATGGATGAATGAATGAATGAATGAAGTGTGAATTTAAGTTTTATGAATATGACAGTGTATTAGTAGGACTGCAATTATTTATATGCAGTGCTCTTTAGAAAATGTAGCTTTATACAACTCCTTGTTCGGCCATGTTATATTTAAGTATTTGAAAGGTAAATAGTTTAGTTTACATATAACATATGCAAATGGTGTGTGCAAGGCACCTGCACAGAGACAATGCCACTATGCATGCATCTAATGCCTGCAGGCGTTAGAGGTTAAACTTTTCATTGAAATAATACATAACCTTCCGGGAAGTTCACAAACACTGCAAGGGCTAATGCTTGTACCCATGTAAATGACCTATGGCAGGGAGTCTCTTTCTTAGACAAGATGTATGCATTTCCATTGAAGTGAATCAAATATCCCTGAAAAGAAACGGATAATAAAAATATGGAAAGGCCTGTTTGATGTATAAAGCAAAGTTCGATGTTAATAGAACTGTCAAATGACAGTTAAAGCAGCAGACAGTTTTCTAGGACAGTCTTATTTTACTTATGCAAACACAGACTTTAAAAAACATTATTTTAATAACTTGTGAGTTGCAGTGTACCGAATAGGGCCCAAAGGCAAAGATTTAGTCTGAAATATCTCTGGCACTTTGCCTGGTAGCTGGTTTACCTTGTTTAAACTTTCCTTGACTCACTTCGTAGCTGTGACATCGTCGGAGTGACAGGGTCTCCCGCTGAGTCTGTGAGCAGCAGTGTGCTGCTGCTGCTGCAGGAATTGGAGCAGGAGATCATGTGACACCTGTGAAGAGCAGCTTTGGAGGACCTGAGTTTGGTCACATAGGCACATTGCAGAGCCTTAGTCAAAACCAACACTGAAACCACTGACTCAGACATTAAACACAGCTGGGAAATTTGGGTTGTGTGGAAGCAGACATTTGTGTTTCAACGCCATGTAGCATAGAATGTCTGTTTGGGCACAATCAATTGCCACAGCTAATATAAAACCATAAACAGCAAGGGAATAACCTGAAATAAAAACCTAATTAAGTGTGCAGTGTTTTAAAACAAAATTGGTAGTAATTTTTCTTTTTTTTTTAATAGCGACAATGGGTCTAGTTCAGTTCAAAACTAAAAAAGATTAATCAACTACATTTTCAGACTTTTACAAAACCATATCTGCATATCTCTCAAATCCCTTGAGGTCAGTATTCATCTGTTGGTTATTAACATTCTGAAATTCATTCACTGCAATTGGGTGAGTGGGCAATAAGATGTAAACCCCCAGTACAGCTGTATCTGTGTATTGCATTGGCCTCACATTTGGTAACTTTCTCCACCAGAGCGAGTGAGAGTGACCAAATTCGACCAGTCCTAACTGTGGCAATTCAAATCGGTTTGATTTCAGTCTGCTGCCAAGTTCAACAAAGAGCTCGATCCACTTTCTGCTCGATCTTAGTGGTAGATGGAAAAGTAGTATTTATTAGTGGTGAGGGTGACTATATGAAATGTTACTGTGGCCTTGAGACACCTCATCATCTTCAAACAATAAACCACATGACCTTAATTCAAGAGTGGAATATGTGCACAAACTTGAATTTTCATGAAATGTTCAAAAATGTGGACAAACGCATTAGCAAATGCTTTAGGGATTTTAGCTGATTATTGTTGTGGAACGGCAGTGGGTAAGGTCTCATGGTAATTTGGTATGATCTTATTCTGATTGCATACAAGATTATATAAACAGGACATGCCCTTGTCAGATTACTATGGGTGGCATTGAAACAAAGTATTTTATTGAACGAAATAGAAAGATTTCCTTCAATAAAACAGAATAATTGTCTTCCCATGTTCTACACCTTTGGATAGATTGAATTAATCTTAACTAATATCTTAGGCTTGGTGTTATCAGTAGAATCCAATCCCCTCTGTGGTTGTAGCTGTCAGAGTTCAAGTTTATTAACCTGAGATCCAGGAATGATGCTCCTTTAATTGTACAGAATCACTATGTGATGCAATGGTAAATGTAATTTAGAGGAGGCTGTGTGGTCCAGTGGTTAAAGAAAAGGGCTTGTAACCAGGAGGTCCCCGGTTCAAATCCCACCTCAGCCACTGACTCATTGTGTGACCCTGAGCAAGTCACTTAACCTCCTTGTGCTCCGTCTTTCGGGTGAGTTGTAGTTGTAAGTGACTCTGCAGCTGATGCATAGTTCATACACCCTAGTCTCTGTAAGTCACCTTGGATAAAGGCGTCTGCTAAATAAACAAATAATAATAATAAATTGACCATGGTATTGAACTATATTCAAATATATAACAGACACGCAGTTCAAAGTGTAGTATCTATGGTTTCATGGCTATTAAACAGCCATTTGTTGCTGCAAGTATTCGAGCACCCCTCAATCACCTGATAATAAAACTATCCAAAGTGATAGCTTATAATGCTGAAGACACCAATCTCAAGCTCAGGTGAGTTTTTTGTCATACACTGTGAAGCCACTTTGATCCCAATGTCATAAAGCATTACTACAGTATATTAACAATATATTTAGATTCAATTGGACCCTTTCCTTACCGTTTTCTGAGTTGAAACATCAGTCCGAGTCACTCCCATGTCAAAAAATGACATTATGGGGTAAGTGCATGTTTCTGCATTTTAGCGGGATGACAAACAGAGGTGCATTGCAGTTTATACAATGTTTTTATAAGCATTTCAATAACAAATTATTCAAACTGTGGACAAGCACTATCATGGGAGGCAAAAACATATTTTAAAGATGTTAATCTCCATGTGCAGTCAGTTGAAAGGAGACTTGCTTTGATAAACCTGCAACGCCTTGAAGCAGTCCTTTGTGTGTTGGTAGGCAAACCCTGGCTAACACTGTATGACACACAGGGGAATAATAGTCTCCTTTCAGAATTCTAAAACCATCATTGGAAAAGAACCAGTTGTCCAGGCAACCGGAATGTGCCCAGCTGTATACAGCCGGCTAGCATACCACTGATGGTTCATCCAACAAAATGAAATTAAATCTATCTTCTGGGTACAAAAAAAACATTTAAATATTATTTGAATACATTTGCAAAGCATATGTAAATGATTGCAGGAAACAATATGTAAACCTTCAATTCCTGAGGTGTGTTCTTGGGCCTCCTAATCTTTTTTTTTCTTTTTTTTTTTTACACTTTTTATTTTATTTTAATGTATGATTTTTATTTTAATGTATGATTTAATGTATGATTTTAATTTATGGTTTAAAATTAACAACACAGATGGTGTAACAACATTTTCAATGTGTATGCAATTACTCCAATACATAAATGTAGCCTTAGAGTATATAATTATGTTTGCCATGCCAATATTCTCTTAGTCATCACACACTGTAATGATAAGGGCACTGAAAATCACTTGTCCTCTGAATCATCATTTCAAATGTAGCCTTGGGTTGTCTGAAATGGAGAAGTGAAGACTGAAAGAACCTGACTTTAGTCACATAGGCACTTTCCCACATCATAATGCTTAAGAAAACGCTCACTGGAAACTAAAGCACAGATGAGTCTTCCTTGCCAGATGGCCTGTGGCTTATTTGAAAAACTTGAGCCAGTCTAGTATTTCTAGACAGACATATGACTTAATTAGGGGGGTGTCGTCATTACATTCTCTTTAATTGATTTCATATGGTTTAAACAATATTATTTTATTTCCCACAATATAAACAGCTTTTTGTTTCCAGTGTATAAAAGGTATACATCGCAAGCAGAATATTTTTTGCATTACCCACTTAGCAACACAACTTATTTTATTTACATCACTCTTTTTAATTAATAGATCTAAAGCCCATAATACACAAGGAACTCCTTTCCAGTTATATATTACAAATAATCCAGGATGTTTCCTTCTTTCCAGTAGATCTGGCTTTTATGTTTATGATGTGACTATGCAAAGTGGCAATTCCATCGTGTTATCATGTTGCTTGAAAAGAATTTATGAAAATGTTTCCTTGTGTATGCTTTGTGTGATAATACTGTAGGTTAATCTCTCTATTCTGAATTTTAAACTAATATCCAGGAGTAATTTAGGTTGGCATTTTCTAACCCTACAAAAAGTCGTCCTATTCACAAAACTAGGAGTGTATTGTCAAAGACCACTTTTATTAACCAAGTGTGCAGTTCATGAGACCTTTTAAAACTTTTTAGAGCAGGTGTATTGGCTTATTCTCATTTTTCAGAGCACTGTTTATCCTGAGAGAATGTCTATAAACTATTTTAAAACATTACATAAAATAGTCTTCAAAGTTATGTGAATAGGGCCCATTAAGTCCCAAACACCAGCCCAAATGTGACAGTGCGGCAAAGTAGTTTGCAGTGTGCCGATGTAGTGATGATGTGATTGTGAAACAGAAGACAGACAACAAAGTTCACGATCCAAACGTGTTTTATTGTTTTAATCCTGGGCTGGCGACCACAAAGAATAATCCCAGGTAATATATAGCAATGTGTATTGCACTGTTCCAAAACAACGGGTTGGAGTACCTCGAAATAAGAAGACACAGTTAGTAAATAATAAACACAGTAGAACACACACAAAGACACACGTCCAGAGGGATTGTTATTGTGCTTGTGGTGATTTACAATTTATTCGTGAACAAGGTGTAGTGTTGTCCAGGTTTAGTGCTGGCCTGTAGCGACAGCTCCGGATCGTGTTAGCCATCTAATAACAACAAACAAGTAGATTTTAGACACGACAAAACAAAAAAACACTCACGATAATTCCACCGTACTCCTTCCGGTTCATCTTCACCATTACAAAGGAACAGATCACCTAGCCACGTCCCCTTTTTGTACCTTCAGTCACGCCCCTTTGGTTAACTTTCTCCTCCAATCCGTGGTTACCACATTGCTTTCTTTCTGGAGCAGATGGCAGACTTCCACCTAACCCTGGGAATGAATTGTCAGGCCATCCAGTCCAGGGCACTCTGTTCCTTTTACACAGCACCCTCACAGGTCGGGAGGGAGATTTATCACCAAGAATCACTCTGTCTCTGTCACAGGCATACACAGGAAAAAGACTTTGGTCCAATAACTTGAGGACAAGACAATGTTATATTCCCTGCTGTTTAGAGGTAGTATATCTTGACATCAGTTATTGCTTGAAATTTAAATATCAATTCAAAGGAAATTGTTTGTTGTAAAAACCTTTATGTGGCTTCAATTTGACCTTATCTTACACAAAGGCCCAATTCTCTAAAATAATCCTTTAAGTTGGCACCTCAAAACCAGGGAAAGCCCTTTTCAGATACTTGAACACGTTTAGACTGCAGGCATTAAAATGCATGCAGTCTATTTTTTTTAAAATGCATCAACTCTTAAGCCTCCCTTGAGGGGAAGCTTTAACTAGTCTTAAGTATATTATAGGGGCCATATTGCTGTATTGTATTTATAAAAAAAAGAACAATAATCAAAATAATACTATATGAATCATAAGGTACACCAACTGTACATACGGCAAGACTGGTGACATCTTAATTCAGTGAGCCTTGACTGGACAGTAAAAGACTGATGTTTATTAAGAAATGAAAGCTCACCAAGTGGAAATAACAACTCAAAACCTCAAAAGCAGAAAACAAAACAATGAAAGAGTAAATGAGAGAAGAACTGGTTGCTTACACAGCAACACTGATGAGTAACTTGGAAAAACAAGTACAGTCAAACCTGCTTAATATATCACTTCAAAAGGGACTGGGCAGAAATAGTGACAATAATAAGTGCAGTTGACATTATCAGGAGTTCACTAATAACCTGTCTAATTAAGCATTCCTACCTACCAATAGTAAACTTTTTTTTTTTTTTTTTTTTTTTTTTTTTTAACAGCGCCAATAGAACTACTGTTTTATTTTTTTACTGGAGTAGGAGGGACGCTCAATGAGATTTGCATTTTCACATAAAAACAAAATGCAGGTTTATATTGGGGTGGTTTAAAAACCACTGCTTAGATCACATACTATTACAATTGTCAATGGAATTTAGATTGTGTGTGGACTACAGTGTACATATACTGGTTTTTGTAAGTTTCGCATATTTGCTGTTTTAGTTCATTCTTGTTAAATATTTGAATTAAATAAATAATTTCATAGAAGACTTTCGAAAATGGCAACACACAAAACAGTGAATTTAAGCTATTGGTCCTGCAACTGCAAAATATATACATTTCTGAAAGGCATCCCAATTGACTTGACACAGCCATGTTTTTTTTGTTTGTTTTATTTTATTTCAGGTATAACTCAGACAATTATATAGAGAACAGAAAACAAGTAATATGCCAGCGAATCAGAAAACAAATATTCCAGGCTGTGCAGGATACAAAAAAAGAAAAAAGGAAAAATTCAAAAGTACAAATAAGCACATAAATGCCAAAATTGCATGAAGTTAAAATACTTGCTTTGACAGGTCGAGGTTTCTAATGGGCTGTTGGATAACAGAACACAGTAATCCAATTTACTTTAAATAGAGACAAACCCAAAAGATCTATGGGCACAGAAGTGTCCCTAGTGAATATATCCTCACTGTATGACTTTTCAGCTTGTTCAGTACAGCTTTAACAAAGATAAATCTACTCTTCTGCAATTAAAACTAAAACGTTTACATGCAAATAAATAAAAATTAGAATCAAAACAGAAACACACTTTTTAAAACTAGTCATTAAAAAAAAGTCTATTTTTAAAATAGTCAAATAAAATATGCTGTCATTTAAATCAAGCTTGACATGCACCATCTCCTTAAAAAGGTAAATGTATTTGAAACATTGACAGTATATACTTAAGTGTTTAGGCCAATTTCAAAAATACATTAATACACAGATCTTTTCAGTTCTGCAATCAAAGATAAAGGAAATACAGGAAAATATTAGGAGAACAAACAATTACATTACAACAGTAGGCTGCCAATTGCAATGTTCAACAATTAGATATGGACCAAAGTTCCAGATGAATTGCTGCTACTTCATTTACAAAGCAATGTTTAATGTTTACTGTGCAAGACAGAAGCACTAGGCACTGTGGTTAACTTTTCTGAACAATAACCACTTGATGGCATATAGCATCTCTAAAGGGCAAGGTAATATTCAATACTGCAATCTCAAAGTTAGAAAAATATCCTGCTTGTTTATCCAGATTTTGCATGTTCAAAACTCATACATAGAGTGCAGTGACACAAAACAATAATAAAAAATATTGCTTCTTTTCAATTAAATACATTTATTTTTCAGCCCCTTTAAACTACAAAGTTTGGTGACTTGCATTGAATAACTCTTCCCAAACAAATAACAATTAAGGAACTCCTAGTTTACAAAAAAACAATACAAATTAACAGGGAGAAGAAAACAAAGAACTACAAACAGTAAAAGATAAAAATGAATACAACAGATTCAGAATTGCACTCACCCATTACAGCCACCCTTTACGATAAGCAGGCCCTTTGTTAGTGACAGGCTGGTACCACAAAAAAATGTTTTTGGTAACAATGAACATTTACATGTCATTTGAGTGTAAAGCTATCAGCAACCTGTTAAGAACCTCAAGAGATACTGGATCAGTCCAGTCTATTCCCAAACTGACACGTCCTCTTAGGGATCAAGACAACTCTACATTCAATTGGCTAGAACAATCTTATCTCACACAAAAAGGAATCTAGCATCCCATTCATAATAGCAGTTTACTGTTGGTAATGTTACAGAACTGGTAAGAAACTTTGGTGGAGTGCAGGGTATTTAAAATGTATTGTGCTAGTTTTGACTGTAAATCTCTCTTAAAGGTATAATTAAAAACACTAGTTAAAAAGCATTGATAAAAACAGAACCCTAGGAGTCAGACACATCAACTACTACCTAGAATAGTAAAAAAAAAAAATCAGTCCTAGAAAATACTCTTATATGGATTCACGAAGACTTCAGCTATACGGTGCAATTTTGAAAAATATCGGCGTTCATATGTAAAGTGCAATCGAGTAGATTGTGTAGAGTTTAGGTTTGCTGTAAACGTGAGTCACCAGGCATATTCACAATGGTGGCCCTTTTAAAACAATTGCTAAATAGGCAGCTTTTAATAGGCTTTCAGAATACTATTTTCATCAAGCACTGTGCTTACATTTTTAAAAGGACTTATTTGCCTAGAGCAAAGTTAGCATTCTTCTATTCGTTAGGTTGTATATACTGGACACTTAGGATCATGAGAAATAGCAGTCCTATGCACCAAGACTGTAGCATTTTATGAACAGCTTACCACAAACATTTTAGCTTGGTTTACTCTAACATTCACTTACACCATATATACACTATTTACAAATATCCAGCAAGATCTCTACAATGAGATTTTTCTTATTTACAAAAAAAATGGAATTTGTGTACTATAAGCACTTACAAATTATTACAATGGTGTGACATTTCATTTCGTTTATATAGATGTGAAAATGGTCAATGCATTTTGATATAATACATCCAGCCCAGTCCAGATGATCAGAAGATGCAACAAAGAAAAGCCCTGTGCATTCGTAGGGTTCAACATTAAACAATGTCCCAAATGAAGGTTGAAAGGTTGAATTACAAGCAGGTGGTTCAGGGGTTCAGTGGTAAGCCTGCGTTGCCTCGGGTAGGTCTGAAGGTCTTTTCATGTTCTGTGTAAGATATAAAGAAATGAAAAGGGTTTACCACACAGTAAAGCTGTACCGCTATACTACGGTACAAAATACAACATCAAGAACCAACGTGCTAAATGCACAGCATGCAAATGAAGCAGATGATCAAATTAATGCAAGTGCTCTATGTTGTCACAGACTACAAAGGCAAGGCAGACCATCCTGTTCGTATCTCCTTAGTTACGGTACAAAGCATTACTTTCCCTGCAAACAGAAACAAATGCCAACATGTAAAGATACAAAACTAGAAGTGTGACCAGTCAGGCACACCCATATCTAAAGCCAAGCAGGTTTTCTAGATGGCTGGCTGACTGTTCATTATTATTAGTCATTCTAATAAATTCACAGCATTCATACTCTTATTTGCCTCATTTATCTGTACCTCTTGTGGTACAGATTTCCAAAGGGGTTTACTTTTAACTTTCTTCCCAGTTTTTGTTGCTCTTCATGGTGGTGGAATTGCATTAGCACACTGACAAGCATCCCCTTCCTATTATGAAGCTTTGAAAGGAGTGGAAATCGCCCCTTTGTTCCATAAAATCTTGCGATTGCCAAAGCTGTCCGTTTTAAAACTACTGTATAACAGTATACACAAACTTACCTCTAAGAGACTAAGTTTAGGGTTTTATGGTCTCCTATATAAATAGCTATTTGTTTTTGTTTGTTGGTTTCATCCCTTTTCTACACCTAACTGCAGTTAAGCCAATGTTCCACTGAAAAGCCTTTTAAAAGAAGGCATGGAGTACTTTCTTACAATTACAAATTAAAAGGAAAATAGTACACTTGACTAATCTAAAATGTATAGAAACTTCACACATCTCCTAAAATTACAATGCAGTGAAAAGACAAATCATTCCTCAAGATTTTAATTGTGTAGTCCCTGGCACTTTCCATTTTATACCTCCTGAACCCTTCAAAATAAATACAATGTCAAATAGGCATAAGAGACACAGCTTCAGCTCCAATATGGCACACAATTACTTCATTTTAGGGTCGACTGCATTAATCTTTACTCTATTAATCTTCACTGCATTCTTTACAAATGGAGGCACTGTTATGTCAAAAGATTTGTCCATAGGATGGATCACTTAAGAACTAAACAAAATGGTAGCCAACAAGCCTTTTACCTTTGAAATATTAGTGAGGAGAAAACTTTGAGATAAAAGGAAAACTGTTCGCCTTAAACATGAAAAAAGGAAGAAAAGGAAAAGAATTAAACAAGAATGACTTTTGTCAGATATTAAGCACGTAAAACCTTATTTATGCAGCATTTAATGGGGTGCTAAATGTTAATTAACATTTGACTATAACATGTTAGTATTATTTATTAATTAGAAAGGGGATCAGATTAGTAAAACTAAAATCCTGCACAACAGAAAACGTTGACTTGCAAAATTAGTTATACACTTTGGGGTGGTTTCACAGGCCCCCTCAATTATCTTAAATTCAAGTTTTGATCTAAATTTTACAAAGCTCATTTATTCTGAACTATGTACTCTACCCTCCTCACAAGGTGGCTGGTATTTTCTTTCAGCAGCATGCACTGTTTGTACAGATCTTTAAGTGTGTAACCATGTTTGTCCTTAATTTAAAAAGCGAGTGAATTTGCTCATCAGCCTTTAAAAAGACAAATGGGACTGTTCAACAGATCTGCAGGGATAAGGATTTTAAAACCGTTTTACTTGGCGGACAGCTGCTGGGCTTTAATATTTCTATATAATGAATTGTTTTTGCTGATGGACATAATTCGTTTCTAAAGTAATACAAATGTGCAGATCAGAATAGTGAAGCTAATCCTTACAGATAGGCTTCAATACTGGTTCAGTCAGTTGCAGACAGTTTTATTAATCTCTTAATCAACACTCTACTAAACCCACGGGGGTTCACAGGCAGACCCAGAGCCAGCAGTGCACGTTACTTCAGTTGCACATTCGGTTGCACTCAAAAGCTATGTTGAACTGACATTCTTTAGAGTTTTAATGTGGTAGAAGGACAAGACTGAATAAAAAGAAAGTAAAGTACTTACAAGCAAGCTTTGCCAAGCCAAGGCTAAGAAAGAAAAGAATAACAAGATGTGGTAATCTGCTGACCACAATTGAAAGAAGTGTATTTTTTAAGATGGATTAATGTGGAACTTCAAAACCATGTAATTTACATGACATCTACAAATGTGCAATTTCCCTGTTCGTTTACATTTTCCAAAGGTAAGCCCATTCATGTAAACATCAAACACAATATTAAACAGAAATAATGACTAGTATATGACGTCTCATGCAGAAAGGATGTGTGGGTATTGGGGAGGGGGGGGGGGGGGGGGGAATTGAAATATAAAAAAAGGAATGAAATGAGAACTAACTTGTCCAGGTACAGAAGTGGGGATGTCAGAGGCGATGTGCACAGGCAGAGCAGATGAAGTCGATGATATATGATCATCTAGGCTGTTCATTCTTGGCTTTTTGGTAGGCTCAGGGCTTGCCAGCGGGGTAACACTATTGCGCCTCATTAAAGTGCTAGGTCCCTTCTTTATATCCTGCCCAAAGCAAAAGAGACAGAGAGAGAAAGAGAAAGAGAAAGATATCGAGAAAGAGAAAAGTTATAGCAAGTACAGCCTATGACTACAAAATATTATATTCATTACATTGTTATTGGGCTTGTTTCCTTTTAGGAAATGACTACAAAGACTAATGTAAAGATAGAGAAGTGGGGAGGGTATTAGCAAAACTTGAAGATTGTGCCAGTATTAACACAGCTACTGCAGAAGCAGAAGGACTGGGAGTCGTGTGCAAGGATACAGGGAAAGGGATTTCTACAGAAAGGGAATCTCCTTGGGCTGGTACTGTTCAATAACTCACCATGACTCAGCCATCATAAGCCCTCCCAGTAAATCTACAACCTAACTCACATTACCAAGAATTAGCCAGCAAGTTCTTACCTCTGGTCTGTCCCTGTGGGTGTTTACTGCATTGACATTCAAATAAATGGATTCAACTTTGCAGCCTTCAGGAAACAAGAAAATATAGTTTGTTTGCGATTGTCAGCAATTTTTATATTTTATATATATTGCCACCCAGACACTGGCATCCAAGTGTCACCTATCAAACCACCTTAGAAATATTATAGTCTGAAAGGTTGCAAGCTTTAAATATCTTTTGAAGCTGGATGTTAATGAATAGATGGATGATTTCGGTGGTGTATATTAAAGGCTTACCATATGCAACAGGAGTCAGTTTCAGTACTGTATGGAGAGGACACTTGAGGTAGGGCATCTCATCTGCAATATGGAACCTTGTGTTAAAATTGTACAAGAGAGAGAACTGTATAGATGAAAAAAAGGGGCAGGGTATTCAGTCAGAGATTAGGAAGCCATGTAGATATTGTACCTGCGCTCTTGTCCAGGAAGTAAGCCAGGAGACACCTCATGACAGCCTGGTGACACACCACAACAACATTCTCCTGTCTCTCCAGCTCCATGATGACCGGCTCCAAGCGCTGGACCAGGTCCTGATAGGACTGGAATCACAAAACACAGACGACACAGGCATCTTTAGTGAACTCATTCATCATCTACACTAGGATAGGGAAGGCTTGCATTTTTGCTCTTCATTGTACATGCCAGTATGAATGAGCAATTTAATAGGCATATCTTCTTGTATGCACAGCATGAACAATATTACAGTAAATTCAGCAAGGAAGAGGCAGTGAGATTGGTCTAAATGTATTAACTGGCCGCAAGTTTTATTGCAGCAATTACTTGGCTATAAAAAGAATGTCAATTGCATAGTTTCAAATAAGGATATTTTGATATGTTTACCTCCATTTTAAGTGATCAAATTACACCCTCCCAAATTAAGTGATCAAATTACACCCACACTGCTCTCTTATTGCCCCCACTAAATATGTTTAGCTCTTGTGAGTAATTCTTAAATATTTGAAGCAAGATAAAAAGAAAACTTCTCAAATATTTAGTTTTATTTTAGTAAGAACTTCTAATACACAAAAGTATAGAAAGAGTACACACAAATTACTGAAACTGCCAACTGCTGAACTAAGGATTCAGTTACTGGTAAATGAAAGACAAAAGTTTTCAATCTCAACAAGGATAAGTAGGGGACCAATATATTCAATTAATATTTTTTTCATATTGTGCAGCACCCTGAGACACCTTGATGTGAAGGGTGCTATATCAAAGTTATTATTATTATTATTATTATTAAAACCGTCCCCTCAAAATGCTTAAAGACTTTAGAATTTGCCTAAGAACACATGGAAGAGGGCACAGCAATTATTTATTATTATAATTTATTTCTTAGCAGACGCCCTTATCCAGGGCGACTTACAATTGTTACAAGATATCACATTATTTTGTACATTCAATTACATTATTTTTTACACATTATTTTTTACATACAATTATCCATTTATACAGCTGGGTTTTTTACTGGAGCAATCTGGGTAAAGAACCTTGCTCAAGGGTACAGCAGCAGTGTCCTCCACCGGGGATTGAACCCACGACCCTCCGGTCAAGAGTCCAGAGCCCTAACCACTACTCCACACTGCAATAGCCAACTCCTCACTGTTTTGAAAGATATGTAGATATTTCAAAGTCTACTGGTTGGTTTCACATACCCCAATTAACACTTATCTTGGACTAGCTAATGTTACATTGGGTAAGGTAGACCACGATTAGTACCAATCAAGGTCTGTAAAACCAGCCCTACATGCTTAACAGTTCAGGGATATAGGATCTCAGAACAGAGGGACCTGAAGCTAGGAGTAGCAGACTTCAGAAAATGTACACAGCTAAATGTTAAAGGCAATTCCAGCCTCCCTGGCTGTTTGAGTTACTACATTCATTCCTTGGCAGTTCCCCTCGAAATACCTCCCTTTGTGCCCATTAAATTAACATATCAAGAGAAACACTTCAGGGACCACTGCTCTGCCAATCTTGGAAAACAATCTAATCCACTATGTTTCAGGTATACTTTCATTTTCAAAACTGCAGAACGCAGAGATGGAGACAATTGCCGGTGATGGCATACCTCCCCAGTTGGATAGCGGTAATGATATTTGTCCTGATCACGTAAAGCGAATTCCTCAGGGTACCTCTCCTTGACTTCTTCATAATTCATTTCCTCGCACACCCCCTGGAGCAAACACATTATGTGTGTTTAATTAAACGTGACAACTCACAGATAACTAAAACTAGTCATGGCTTTGAGACTAGCAAAATAAAGTTCTGAAGTTGGTAGGAATGAAAAAAGTACATAGGGGCATCATCAATAGGCCAAAGTCTACTGTTGTATAAGGACATGCAGTGGGGATTTAAATAGCTAAACACCCCATTATAAATATACAACATGAATACTTACAGCGTCAATCTCGTTAAGTGCTTTCCATTGTTCATAAGGCATGTCCAGTGCCTCTGCAGTTTGGATGGTCCTCTTTAGCTGGCTTGTCCATACCTTGAGATTCTTCTGGTTCTGCTCCTTAAGATATCCTGACAGAGCCCTCGCAAACTGTGGAAATGGAAGCCAGCAACAACACTGAGCCATCATGCAGTGAAGGCATAATAGTACGTAAAAGAAAACACAAGAGATTTCTAGTTTGAGAGACTTTATTTTCTCTTTTACCTTTCCCCTCCCTCCTGCCATTAGAGCAGATTTTTCAAAGCAGTGTTATTTTCAATATCAACCATTGAAATCATGTTACAAGGTTTAAAATCAATAGTTTAATCCATTCACAAACACAAGAAGAAATGTAAGAGTTCTTCACTCTTTGTATAAGGAAATGTACCTTCTTCCCCCTGGGAGACAGCTCAGAGTCTCCCCCAAGCTGGCCCCGGAGGTTGTGCTCACTTTCTCCATGGCGACACAGATAAATGGTGCGAGGCTGGACATGCATGTTCATCAAGTAGTAAACAATTTTACTCTGGATATAATCCTGGATACGGTTCACCAAAAACCTCCGACCAACATCGATCACTTTAATGAAAGAACGGTCCCTGGGGTGGCAAAGGCAATAGAACCCAAATCAGTAAAAATGGTAACTAATAAATATCTGATCAATAAATAAAACTTGTCATACAAAAGGGTACAAACAATTACATTGATGAAACAGTGGCGAAGACAAACACACGCTGTCCTCCGAAATGTGTGCCATCAGCCGACCACAGGAACACCATGCAGCCACCTCAGAGCTACAGCGTTGGAGGACAACGCAGCTCTGGGCAGCTTACAGGCAAGCCCATAGGCACCCAGCCAGTCTACAGGGGTTGCTGGTGTGCAGTGAGCCGAGGACACCCTGGCCGACATAAGCTCCCCCCGCCCCATGGTGGTGCTCGGCTAATTGTGCGCCGCCCCTTGGGAACTCTTGTCCACTGCTGGCAGTGGAAAAGCATGGACTTGAACCGGTGACCTCCATGCTATAGGGCACATCCTGCACACCATGCAGGATGTGCACACCATGCGGAGCGCCTTTACTGGATGCGCCACTCGGGAGCCCCCGAAACAAACAGTTTTAAGCTTCTTTATCAAAGTAGCAAGCTAGACATTAGCAGACTTCAGCTGTCAAATCATGTGTGAATGTGCATACTTGTCATAGTGATCTGGCTCCAGAGGTTGATATGAAGCCCTGTAACATTCTATTCTCTTGAGGAAATCGTCCATGGCATCTGTTCTATTGCAGTCTTTGTAATCTGGACAAGACACCTTGACTTCCTGTATAGAAAAAAAAGACACAAGAAGCTTTGACCATCAAGGGGGAAGAAGTTCTCATCTCTGTGCCACTATAACAACCGCTTTTAAACAATAAGCACTAACTTGTTTGCAGCTGCTTGGTGCTTCATTGGTGCCATAGCTTTCAAATTGTTTTATTTTGTTTACATTTTTTTTTTGTAAAAGAAAACACCATCTAATGAAATTGATAATTAAAATATCTATGCAAGTATTAAATTTGTGCGATGGAACAATTTTATACATCATTCACTTTGTATGCATCATATATGCCAAGTGGTGAAATACTCTTTTGAGACTTACCATAATATTTGTCTCAACAACACTTGGATCTTCACAGACAGACTCAACAAAAAACACCTAAAAAAGGGGAAGAAAAGTTTGTGTCTTCTTAGATCCACATCAGTCAGCATATTAAACATGTATTCCTTAAAACATCTTCAATATTAAAAGATCCTGAAGCCTGTAACAGAACCATCACCAGTGCCTGCATTTTGCTTAATCGATTTGCTTCTTTAAACATCATTCATATCAGGTTTGTGTGTCAATTTAACTGACACTTTCCCTCCAGACCGCATGCTCAAATGATCAGGAGTGTGTTGTACTAATGTGAGTATTAAGCTGTAGTATGCCATGCCTCAGAGGCAAAAAAAAAACAAGTTAACATGCATCTTGGGTTGCTCGTAGAAAATAAACGTGTACTGACCTTGAATCCATTCTCTTTGCCAAAGTTAAGGATCATGTCTCTCCTCTCCCTTGTTGTGTTGGTAGCATCAAAGACCTAAAACAGCAAGAACAAGGCAAAAAAGCAACTTTCAGGCAACCTTTTCTGACAACTTCTGGTGCAACATTCTGGAAGTAGGCTTAATGCAAAAAAAAAAAAAAACACCACACACCTTGTCTATTTTTTTTTTTTTTTCTTCATAGAAGTTCTTCTAGCCAGACAATTTACAGACAGGTAATATTATCAATGCATTCCTTCAAATAACCTGTACTGAATGTAAATTAGTAAGATGACTTACAGCAAGCTGGCCACCTTCCTCAGAAAGGTAGGATCTGACATCTTTCAAAGCAGCTAAGGCACATTGCCTGCAAAAAACAAAAAATTAGTACTCTGAAATACATAGTATAAAATTAGGCTTGAAATTGAGGTGGGGGGGGAGGAGAGGGGTCTCACTTACTTTCTTATTTTCATTCCATCTTGATTATCTGGTCTGAAGAAGTCATACGAATTACAGTTGACTGCTTCTCTACGATATTCCCCGACATTGAACACTAGTAAAAAAAAATAATAATAATAAATAAAAAAGGTAAATCATCCATTACTTTAAAACAGGTGCCATTTGGACTTACATCTTGTTCCATAGAAGAGAGGTGGACAAGATAAATAGGTTACAAATACCAAATCTTTAGCTGTAGGGATGACGTCAGGCCAGAAAGAATCACACACACAGGCAGTACTTGACATGAATCGCAGCACGTGAACTAATCTGTGAAAACTCTGTGCTCACATATTAAGTACTTTAAATGCACGTGCAGTGAAGTGCAATCTCCGTGCCTAAATACAATTATACATTTTAAACACTCGTGCTCATTACCCACATTATATCCCGTGTACCAACTACAATACACCAACATTAACACACGCAACATACAACATATAACACACAAATGCACACAGGGGCAGGGCACATTGCCACAATATAACATTACAAACCTTTAGAAGGGACTCCAGTCCAGTTGAGGTAGCGTGTCAGTTTCTTTGCAATGTAGGTCTTCCCACGAGCAGGCAGTCCGACCATGACTATCACAGTGGGTGAGTTTGTCAGGTGGGGGCCACCGGCTGTTTTGGAGCACATAATATTCATTAGTATTAATTACTCCACACTTCCTTCTTGCCATCTAATTAAATGTTGGTTGACATTATGATTGTTAAAAGGTTGTCATTAGCGTTGTTGTGTCTGATTTTGTCAAGTATAAAATAAAGTCAACTGTAGGTTTAACTGAACTGCCGAGTGGCGCATCCGAAGTCATGACTTGTACGGCCCAGCTACAGGACGACTACATCCCTTTCAGTGTGCCGCTGCAGAGATGAATTTCCCATCTTTTAGCTGTCTTATTTCAGTATTATTTTGCAAGATTTGCATTGTACAAAGCCACATGGATGTTTATTAATCGCTGAATACAACGTTGCATTTTTCCCAAACAGTGGATTTAGATGTACCCTTTATAGCAATGGAAAGTTCCACTGCTACACATTCTCCTGTTAGTTTTTTTTTTACTCCACCAGCCTCCATATTTTTAAAAGTAGAGAATCTCTCCTTCGTACACATTTTTAACTTAACTGACGTGCGCGTTAGAAGTCCTTGCCACACATGGCAGCGCTTCATTCATGAGAGATATTTTTAGACAGGCAAAAAAGGAAGCAGGAACTGAGTTTTAGGAAGCACTTGCACACAGAGGAAGAAAAAAAATACTAAATGAAAAATGCCATAATCCACTCACTGATAACACACTGACCCAACCCAGCCCAAACTACAATATACAAATCAAACCCGACCCCGACACTTCTTGTCGGGTCCCATTGGGCTCGGGTCAGATAGCGAGGCTCTACATCATATATCATAACCACAATAAAATGCACATAGCCCCAGCAACCCTGTGCAAATGATACATTAGTCAATACTGGCACTTAGATATAAGCCACTTAATCTATGGTAGCATGAGATAACCATATCAATGCAGAATCATGGGCATACCATAGAAGATTTAAATCCTTGCATAGACAAAGTTACAGTATTTTTTTTTGTTTTCTTTCAAGATAAAATCCAGCTACCAAGAGTTTGATTCAGATGACACAAAGGGTTTATTAGAACTAATCGAAGTTGTCTCTGTACAGTATAATGACATAGGGGTGATCCAATGTAATTGTGTCGCAGAAATAAAAGGAAAAAAGCAAGTCGGCACAAAGGCTGAACTCTTTACTTGCCAGCAACCCAAATGAACATCAAGGTACAAACTGTAATAAAGAGAGGCAGATAATCCTAATATAAATCCCAAATCTTGACAGTGTACGTGAGGCACGAGGAGTATGTGCTGAATGTCAGTTCATAGTAGTATGACTAATACGGCTGCCGTCTCAGAATGCCATCTTTCTGTAAGGCAATGAATAAAATGTAATTATTTATACTGCCAACATTCAATTGTAAAAAAGAACACCTGGGGCATACTTATAACAGTCATGTCTGCTATAAATGCCTGCTAATAAAAATGTTTTCCCTTAAACTCATTCTTGAGTTTAAAAGGTTACAACTCACAGCATGTTAAAGTTACACAGTCAGCACTCGCATATCCGACCCTATATAATCTTGACTTCAGTGACGGTTAAACGCGTGTGACGCATATCTGATTATTTCATTTTGGCCCGTTCCAACCCTTGTCTTTCAGGAAACACAAAAAAGATACAATAGCAAAAATACATATCTGAAAAAACTGTTTTAAAATAAGTAGGCTTCCATTTAGATGTACTGTATTGGTTTTGTTGGTACAGTACTACATTTAACAGAAGTATTTTAATTCTGAACGATACGATTCTGAAAACATTACTTGCCAGAAGAGACAACACATGGACTGTAATACAGTACATACTTTTAAATCCGGTACGCATTGTAGCAGTATGTAAAATTTAACGACCCAACAGCAAAATGAAATCAAAATGTTACCCATGCACGGAACTGCGTACAACGTAAAAGGTAATGCAATTGAGTAAAATATATTAACTAAAGTTTCCAGAATTAAAACAGTATCCAAAGCCAGTATTCCAAATTGCAGAATATAGTTCTTGATAAGGCCCTAGTGTCACAATACACTTGCAAATGAAAATGCACAAAAGGTTTATTTGGGTTGCATTTTCATCAGGTGAAACTGGAGGAAGCGCCGTGTAACTGCACAGACTGATTTGGCATGCAGAGAAAAAAAAATGCGGGGTGTGTCGGATATTTAAATATATAGTAACATTAAAGAGATGGGTTTTGTATCAGAAAACTGGTGACGGAAATCGTGTGTAACGGGTAAGTGCATTAATTTGTCACATTACATATTCTTAATACAAGGGCGGTAAAACGCGACCGACGTGTATCTAGGTAACGGATATCAGAGTGCTGACTCTAGTACTCATAAAATATCCCAAACTAGAGCAAATATGTTATCCTGACAAATCTACTTGCCATATGCAGTGCTCTATATGACATCACCTATATGAAGTAATCAGATATTAATATGTCGTTCTGTAAACTACTGTATAGTGGGATGTTGTCAGTATCAAATGAAGGCAACGAGTCAATAGAGTTCCTATGAAACTAATGTCTGAATTGTATAAAAATCATTATCCTGCATACCAAATTATAACTGAATATATATACAAAGAAATTAAATAAAAACACACACTTATATTCTGTCTGCTTTGAGAAGAGCTTGTTATGTCATGAGATTTATTTTACATAACTGGCAGATGCACTGTATACAGCAAAACCAACAAACTGTGAGAGCAGACACACACATGCATCAAACTGATAAGTAGGGTTATGAACCTGGGCATGCACAAAGGATTTGGACAAGAAAGGCAATTCAGAGGCACCTGCATCCCATTACCCCACTAACACCCCTCCAGTTAGGTTATACAGTACAGTATGTATGCATTTGATATAATTCGAAAGCTACAGAAATTCTAATACATAACCCCCAGTGACAGTATATACATCTGCTGAGCATTGTAGTTTCTAATTTGCACTTTGCTGGAAGTCATAATTTAGCAGGAAACCAAATAATTTCCACCTGTGTTCTACAGTCCTGTGTCCCCCCCGTCCCCACTCTGTTATTTGAGGAGTAGTCTGCATCTACCTTCCATCTGCTGATTGCCGTTCTCAGCCTGATTCTCCAAATGTCCTCTCTGAAGATTATCTGGGACTGGTGTGTATGCACAGCAATCCCTCTCCACTGGGCCCTGTTCCAATTCCTTATATTTTCTAAGGACTCCATTGAATCAAAGGGCTATGATACCACTGCCTGTAAGCCGGGGATTCTCAATGGTTACTATAGCAACATTTGCTACATCCATTCACTGTGCAGTGATCTACCTAATTTGCATTCAGGACTTGGGTTTGTGACTAAGCACTGGCTGACCACTGTAGACGCCTATTTAAAAAGGTACTGCTTGCTGTGTTTCACACAATTTACTGTGTAAATTATGTGTGAAACGTTTCTAGTCAAGCTTCTTGTTGTGCTCACACCCTGTGTGGGGTTTTCTCCTTTAGTTCCATTATTATGCACCCAGCCACCACAGCTAAAGTACAAATGCAAATACTAGAGGCTGGCATTACAATTTATAATTTTGACCCAGCAGACTGCTCCATCCCCCAAAAATAATTTCATGTCAACTCATTATCAATTTAGCCTATTTAGCCGAAAAGGTTACCTTTACTATAAAAATATATAACACTTTCAAATACCTTAGTCGGTTTAGTTTTAGCATGTCACAATATAGCTCTGCCACAGCATATTTTGCACAGACCCGATTAGACAATGTGTTCACGTGATATAACGATTACCTTGGAAATAACCAATAAACCGAAATTGGCAATTTAATTTGGATCTTCCAGTTTATTTGTTTATTTTTTATTTATTTTTATTTTTTAAACTATATTAGATTAGAGTACCACACACTGCGTCGTGCCTACCAGTATCTGATTTAAAGTGTATTTAAATTTGCTTATCTTTCCAGTTGTATTTATTTAGGAAAACACGGAATATAATCGGACTATGGTACTACAGCCAATGCTCTGGTCTTCAACAAACTATGTTCCTTAGCAATAGCGCAGCACCGCAACACTGCTGTTAACGGGGTTGGGTATATCGGCACCCGAACTGGAATTTCTTGACCGGTAGACAGTCGGTGGGTGGGCTGATCATGAGGAGTCACAGCAACACCGCAGCCAGCAATAAAATCGAGGCACAAATCCTAATTCTGACAAATAGTGTAAAGAGAAAAAAAATCTTCAACAGAAACAACCCCATCTATTTTACCTATTTTTTTGGCTTTTGCGTTTGATTTAAAAAAAACAAAAAAAACGGTGCATTATATATGTAGGCTAACAGTGGACAATGCGAAGCAGCCTACGTGTGTTTTCGCTACACCTTCCCAGCAACGGATTCGTTTGTACACCACTTTCTGGTATGTCGATCACAAACTCACAACAAAGTAAAACGTAGTGCTTATGAAATGACTGTAAAAACGTATGAATGTAACTGGTTCAGAAGCGTTACATGTTTATTCCTACCGAACACGAATGTCGTAATTTTAACACAATATATCAAGATTAAAATCGTGTTCTGTGCAGCAAACCCCGTGCGATACGAAGCTGTTCGACTTGAGATGTCTTTGAATTCCAGCTCAGTGAATGACGCCAGTAAAACGCAGAGTGAATCTACAATAATGTCACTACACATTCATGTGCTGTGTACCGATAAATTACACCGTCCTGCGCTATGCAATCTATTTAATAATAAAACCGAAGAACCGTACATGTTGAAAAAAACACACACTCATATAGCAGTTTAAATACAAACTACAATACTTACAACTGCAAGGTATAGCGGGTTTATCATCCCTTGAAGAAATCCAGATTTTTTGGATTCGATTTCGTGTAAGCTCCCTGGGCATCGCGGTTTAAAAAAAACCAAAAAGTTTCAGTAACTGGGGGATTTAGGCTATCACTATAAGACGCGTTTCGAAAAAGAATTGTAAAATAAAAAGTTACTAATCACAACGCAGATATAATATATATTGCAACAATGTTGAATTCTCCAATGCCCCCAAAAAATGTATAAATTAACACGGGGTTTTAAAGTACTCCTCCAGAAAGCGTCGATATTTACATTTGTTAATCGATAAATAAATTGTTAGTCCCAGAACTATACCGGCATTTCAATCTCCACTATGTGCGCCTGTTCCTGGATTTAAAAGGAGACAAGCCGGCAATGTAACGTGACTGAGGTGACGTACGTGACAAGGCGTGGTATTGTAACCCCCCTTTGACAAGTGCTGCTTACTGCCGCCTTGTGGGACGAAACAGTTGTCTTTTGTTTGTTTTAGTTTTTTGTTTTAAAAAAGCCCCTTATTACCCAACAAAAGGTACGGCGCAACTACAAACCCACTAATATCAATTGTAAATCGCGTGTGTGAGTCTATCTATCTATCTATCTATCTATCTATCTATCTATCTATCTATCTATCTATCTATCTATCTATCTATCTATCTATCTATCTATCTATATATATATATATATATATATATATATATATATATATATATATATATATATTTATATATTTAAAAAACTAAGAGGACTTCCCTTTTTTCCACAACTGTTTTTTCAGGAGATGTGTATGCAGAATGTCTGATTCTCTTTCCTCAACGCAGGTGATTATTTTACATAGACATGAAGTTTGAAGAAACTGTAGTATGTACAGATAATTATCGCTGGGTCAGTGCTCTGTCCATTGTCGCCTGCAGACACGTACTCCACGTATTTTGCAGACTGTGGCTTGGCCTGAAACGTGAGTAAACCTGAGGAGGGGGAGGGATGCTAGACTCCTTATAACGGTTCACTGCTGACACCTTTCTGATGCAGCAAATGTTCATATTCTTTACAATTGCACATGCTTTGCCATTCACTGTCCGTTTTATAAATTTACATTTTAATTTTCAATTACTTACAGTGTCTATATGCTCCATTCATATAAACAATGTTAAATGGAGTTTAAGGTAAAATCGAGCATGATTTCTGTGTGAGTTTTATTTACAGGATGCTGTCATGGTGTCCTTGTGTCTTTCCACCTGAATGCTTAATCACCCAAGACATACACATAAACAATCTACTAATTATATTTCAAACATTAGATAGTGGTTGCACATTATCCATAGTGTTTACTCAACACACAGGGGAATTAAAATTTGGTAAAACAAATAGAAATAAATAAGACAGACAGGCAGGCAGACAGACAGACAGACAGACAGACACCAATACATCAGAATCACAATACTTAACGTGCAGCTATCACATATCAAAACAATGTTGTTGGCTGCACATACATACACTGCACACAAAAACATAATTTGTCATACATACTGTAGTTCTCCATGGTTATGTAATAACGTGAAGACATCTTGTCAAAGGAATTCACACTTATGACAAGTTGTACTGCAGGGGGAGATGTATTTGTTCAAGTATTTGTTTTCTTTGGGTCAGCCAGGCAAGTTTAAAGCCATGTTAAATATATAAGGAACACTAAAAAGAACAACTGAAGCATGTCTTTAAAAAAGACACCAAAAAAAGATACCAAAATATTGCTGGTGGAAGTGTCTTGTCTTAGATTAATAATAATGTTAAAGACAACAAACTCTAAGGTTTTATATCCTATTATATTACAAGTGAAAACTCTCTGCTATTCACTTTCATTGGAATTCCAACTCCTGTGGTTTAGATTGCATACACAAGGTTCCATTCACAGCCACCAAACAAGTGATATCAAATTCAGACCCAGTGTGGAAGTGGATGACTAAAACCTGGATTTTTTACTTGGTTCAGTTTGAAAGCATTTAGTCCAAGATTAGTGTTAATCAAGGTCTGTGAAACCAGACGAATATTGCATTTCCTGCAAATTTGGTTCAGTTAAAACTGATAATATACAAGAGGTGCATATATATCCTTTGCTAAGTTTGCAGAAAATGCAATATTCGTCCAGTTTCACAGACCTTGATTAACACTAGTATTGGACTGATGTGTTTTTAGGTACGGTAGGTAGTCCAAGACCAATGTTAATCGGGGTCTCTGAAATCTGCTGATTGTTATACAAAATGCTAAATAACCAGCAAGAGACAACTTGGGTTTAGGTAGAAGCAGTTGCCATTTTTATCCTTATCAAAGAACTTTGCATTTGCCTGAACAGAATTAAATTTGGGCCCATTGTCTGTGTTTCATACATATATGATTACATTAAAACAATATTGACTACATCCATGGCAGTTTCCTACTCCACTAAAATCTGTTCATGCAGAACAAGATATTATGAAATCGCTCTAGCATATTTCTATTAACGTGGTAGATATTTTTTACAGTTAGAAAAAGTTGAGTTACGTCAACAAGTATCAGCGAGTATAATAACTGAAGCAGAGGCTATCACTGCATGTTAACCGAGATTGAAAAAAATATTTCTGTTTGCAACTGTTCTATTCTAAACATGTTGAGACAGCCAAGCCATTTTTCTGCCGTTTATCATGGAGGCAGCTTCTCGGGGCCTCTGCCGACGCAGTGGGCATTCAGTCTTCACATGCAGGGAGCATGGCATAATATTTACTAGTACTGCCTGCTGCGTGGACATTTCCAGGAATATCATTCCATCAAGAGAACCAGCGTCACCAAAGATTAGCAGAATTGCAACTAATTATATACAGCATGTGGACATGTTGTAGTCAGGAGTTCCCTCACTTTTTTTTAAATATTTGCATTCATTTTCAATATGTAAAGGCTCCTGAACAAATAATTTGTTCAATTTTAAGACATCTTTTAACTTAATATATAGAAAGGGGCAGCATGTTTTAAGAAGTTCAGTGCCTTTTTTTAAAAATCCAAACCAACATTGTAAGTGCCAGCCAGCATTCAGAATATCCTTTTTTCTTTACTGTGGGATGGAGACATACTTAGTTTGCTTTTTTAACAAAAAAATATTGCTTTATTTGTGGGTGAACTTGCCCTACTTTTCTCTATAAATTAGCTGCAATGAGTGCTAATGTTTCAAAACCATACACAAAGTGTATATGATCTTAAAAACAGTGGTATTTGCACTAATAACATTTGCTGTGTATGGGTGCATGTGATTGGATAAACACATAAGCTGCACCCAATCAGAAGGTTGAAGGGAACACTAACATTCCGTTAAATCTCAGTCGGTAGAGTACAGTTTTATGGAGTCACAAAAAAGCGAACTACAAAAAAACATAATAGGCAGTTAAAAAGTACATCACATTTAATTTAATTTGTTTCATGAGACGACCGGTACGTTCAAATGTGTTCTTTGATTTCACAGTATGTTTAAATATAAATTAAGAAATTAACAGAATTCAAAACTAGAAAGCCAAGTTCATTAGGAATACATTACATCCACTGAAAGACCAGTAAGCTGGTATAAACACCAAACTATTATATATTATTAATACATACATACTGTATATTGTAATGACACTCGGAGAAGAAAGCAGAAGACAGACACGTTGCCAGGGTGCAATGCATAACCAATTTATTGGTGAAATTAACACGGTCCTTGTTCGGGCCAAGACCACACCACAAAACAATAAAACCCTAACTCCTTCCTTCACTCACTCTACCCCACTTTCACTTTCTCCCAGGCCCCTTCCTCTTCCAGTCTCCCACAGGCCACCTTTCCCCAGGGCTCTGCGGGCTAGGCTCCACTCTACCTCTCTTTCATTCATCTTTCTCCCTCACTCTCCCGCACAAGCGGTACTTATACCCTCCCCCCCCCCCACTACTCCCGCCCACTTCACCTAGATTGACCAATTGGGTCTGTCCCTGCTCTTCTCCCATTCTAGGTGGTGTGGTGGCCCCTTAACAATACATGTAACACATACACAGGACAAGGCAGACAAGACAAACAAATGGGACAACATAAAAGTCCAGCAGACACAGAACGGTGCCCGGGTCGCTACACAGCCCCCCTCTTAGTCCCTCGTCTTCGAGGGAAAGACTATGTTCCGAAAGCGACCCGGGAGGCGATGCTGTCTCTGCAGGTGTTGACGGCGACAGACAACCACATTTTCCAGCGGCGGTGTTGCTTTGTTGTTGTCCTGCCAGCCATCTTGGAGTGACGTTGCTTCCTTCTGTTCACACTCTGGCGTACTTGCTGGCGCGGTGTGCGGTGACGTCACCTTCTTCTTCCCAGAGATGTTCCTCCCACACTCTGTTCCACATGGCATCCGCCATTTTGCTCTCATGGTGAGATGTGCAGTGCATCTTTGTTGTCTCCCATTGGCTGGACGAGCCCTGTCACTCTGCACCGCATGCCGTGCTCCCTCCGGTTCTTCTGCCCTGCCTACCATTCTGCCTCTGACTCTGCTCCCCTTCCAGGACGAGCCCTGTCATTCTGTGCTACATAGATCAGGAATCATAAATATTCTTCATTCTATTATTTTGTTTAAACGCTGTCTTGTTTACAACTGGAGCATGTGTCATAATGAAATTTGTGAAACTTAAAATAGGCCTAGCTATTGCAGCCTACTATTAGTCATAAAACACCCTTACGGAAAAAAAATGTATGTCAAAATATGCACTTGTATGACTACCAACCACTTATCAAACATATTAAATAAAAAATCAAGTAATATAACATAATGTTTTATATATTGTGCAATATAATTAATAATATATTGGTATATATTGTAGAATACATTTTGTAACCTTCACTATATTGAAATACATTAATCAATACATTTCTCAATATATGTAAATATATATTTATTTATTTTTTCAGTAAGGGCCTGTGACAGGTTGGCTGAGGGTGTGGTGTAAAAGATCGCTAGACCAGTCCAGGTTTGTTGGTAAACTCCGGGTTTTAATCCACAACACGGGAAAAATCCAACAATAATAACGCCGGGATACACAGCAATGTGTAACCCGGTCAAACAACAATAATAATAATAATAATAATAATAATAATAATAATAACAGCGCCGGGATACACAACAATGTGTAACCCGACAAACAAAGGGAAAGAAAGGGGTTGCAGTCCCAAATGAAAATGAAACCAAAACGCAAGGACAATCAAACAAAAACACAGTCCGTCCTTCCTCACTCCCCCCGAGATGAAGTACTGCACACAGTCCGGCACTTCCGGGTCCGCGCTCCTCCAAAGTATTCCCGGAGCGTCCCGTCAGTGCTCTTTAGTAATACGATTGAAAACACCATCAACCAGGCCCTCCACACAGCAGTCAAAATGCGCTCTCGCTCGCCTCTCTCTCTCTCTCTCTCTCTCTCTCACACACACTGTACCTTGCCAGAAGGAACAGAACCCTGGGCCACGCCCCCTTTTGTACGCCCCGTCTCGTCCCCATTGGTCAGCGAGGGCAACCGCCGTCAGCCAATGCGCGATTGCCACCGCGCTTCCCGACCGGGTCTGTGACGTTGCGCACCGCGGCTCTGTCTGCTCCTCCTCCCCAGTGTCCTCACCGGTCGGAAGGGAGATCTAAAACAAGAGTTCACTCTCTCTTTGTCACATATCCCACCGCTCAGAGTGGAGCCGAAGGAACACTCGGCCAAATCTACCATTCCCATTACTCCCCCCTCCCGGGAAAAATAATCCGCATTTTGGTGATCTTTCCCTGCACGATGTACCATATGATACATATAAGGCTGCAATGCCAAATACCACCGAGTTATTCGGGCATTGCTATCCTTCATAGTGCTTAACCATCTGAGTGGGGCGTGGTCCGTGACCAGATCAAATGAATGTCCCAGCAAGTAATATCTGAGGGAGTGGGTGGCCCATTTAATGGCTAGGCACTCTTTCTCTACCACCGAGTAATTGCGCTCCCGAGGAAGCATTTTCTTACTAATGTAAAGAATCGGGTGCTCCACCCCGTTAACTCGCTGAGACAAGACCGCCCCCAAACCAACCTCTGACGCGTCGGTATGGAGGAAGAATCTCTTGCTAAAATCTGGTGATATTAGCGCAGGAGCCTGACACAGTTTTTGTTTAATGGTCTCAAACGCTCCCTGACACTCTGCTGACCACTTAACTAAATTTGGTGCACACTTTTTAGTGAGGTCTACCAGGGGATTGACCACGGTGGCATACTCGGGGATAAAGCGGCGGTAATAACCAGCCAATCCCAATAGTGACCTCACCTGGGACTTGGTTTTGGGGACCGCCGCGTCCACCAAAGCCTGGACTTTGGTGGCCACGGGTTTCACCCGTCCATTTCCCATGATAAATCCTAGGTACTGGGTCTCTAATTTAGCAAACGCACATTTCCTTAGGTTGGCTGTCAGCCGGGCCGCCCTTAGAGACTGAAGGACGGCTGTAAGTCGAATTACATGCTCTCTCCAGGTGGAGCTATATATAACCACATCGTCAATATACGCTGCTGCATACTCACGATGGGGATGTAACACCTCGTCCATCAGTCTCTGAAAGGCGGCGGGCGCACCATGTAGCCCAAACGGCATGGTTTTAAAATGGAACAGCCCATCCGGAGTTGAAAATGCCGTTTTTTCACAGGAATTGCGGGTCAAAGGGATCTGCCAATATCCCTTCGTCAGGTCCAGAGTTGAGATAAACCTGGCCGTTCCCAGTCGGTCGAGGAGTTCGTCGATCCGAGGCATGGGGTAGGCATCGAACTTGGCGATAGCATTGACCTTTCGAAAGTCCACACAGAAGCGATTTGTGCCGTCCTTCTTAGCCACTATAACAATGGGACTGCACCACTCGCTTCTGGAAGGCTCAATGACCCCAAGTTCAAGCATCGCCCTCACCTCGTTCTGGACGCCACTCCGCCGGCTTTCTGGGATCCGGTAGGGCCTCTCCCGAACAGTGACCCCTGGCGGAGTAATAACAGCATATTCAGTAAGGTTAGTTCTGCCGGGCACGTCAGAAAACACATCCCCAAATTTCCCAATCAACTTACGCAATTCCACCTGCTGATCCGGAAGTAACTGTTCCCCCATTGAAATCTGGCTGGGGCTAGGGGCCTCTATGCAGGGTCCTAAGTCATCCTCCATCTCGCCTGGGGCTATGAATAAGACCTCCCTTGCCTTCCAGGGCTTTAATAAGTTGACATGGTAAATTTCCGTTTTATTTCGGCGATCAGGCTGTCTAATTTCGTAATTCACTAATCCTACTGCCCGTATCACTTCATATGGCCCCTGCCATTTAGCACACAGCTTTGACTCCAACGATGGAAGAAGCAGCATTACCTTATCTCCTGGCCGAAAAGTTCGAATTCGTGCATTAGTATTGTAATGCTGCTGTTGCCGATGTTGAGCCGATCTAAGGTTGTCTTGAGCCAACCGACCGATTAAATCAAGGCGATCCCGCAGTAGGAGCACATGCTGCACTACATTTTTAGAGGAGCTTTTATGTTCTTCCCACCCTTCTCTCAACAGATCGAGGATGCCCCGTGGCTGCCGGCCATATAACAGCTCAAAGGGGGAAAATCCCGTTGAGCTCTGAGGCACCTCTCTCACTGCGAAGAGTAGGTAAGGAAGAAGAGTAGCCCAATGTTTTTGCTCCTGACTCACAAACCGTCTCAACATGTGCTTCAATGTTTGGTTAAAACGTTCCACCAGACCATCCGTTTGGGGATGATAAACGGACGTCCTGATGGGACGTATTTTTAGAATTTTATACACCTGCTGTAGCGTTTTGGACAAAAAGTTTGTTCCGTGATCAGTTAATATTTCTTTTGGGATCCCTACTCTAGCCATAATCTGACTTAATTCTTTCGCAATTGCAGTGGCACTAGTGGACCGCAAAGGAACTGCTTCCGGGTACCGCGTCGCATAATCCACCATCACTAATATGTGCGTGTACCCGGAATCAGAAGGCAGCACTGGCCCCACTATGTCCATTGCAACGCGTTCGAAGGGAGTGGAGACAATAGGCAGTGGGACCAAAGGGGCGGGGCGCACTCGACCCGGTGCTACTCTCTGGCATTCCGGGCAGGTAGCTACATATTTCGCCACTTCGGTGTAGAGTCCGGCCCAATAAAATCGAGCCAGTATCCGGTCCCTCGTCTTGTCAACACCAAGGTGTCCTGCAAAGGGGACGTCATGCGCCAGCCTCATGACCTCTGGTCGACAAGACGGGGGAACCATCAACTGTTTGACAGGCTGTCCTGTGCCCGGGGCTGGGTTTACCCTATACAGTAAGTGCCCCTCCACCACAAAATGGGGATATACCAGCGTCCCGATGCCGTCAACATCCTTACCCTCAATAGACCGAACCTGTTCCCAAGCGTGCACCAGTGTGGGATCGTTGTTCTGCTCCCACACTAGGTCCGCGCTTGAGGCCCACACGTCCGGGATATTGACAGGGGCTGGAGCAGTCTCTACCCTCAAGGGTCCAGTAACCTCGCCCGTCCGGTCACACTGGGTGCCCACCCCCTTCGATTGGCGTTTGGGACCATCACAACCTTCCCCCGCCAGGCCCCAACCGTGTCGGATCGATGCGCCCTCCCACTTTTCCCTCCGTCTCTCCTTGTGCGTTTTCCTAGGACGAAAAAGTGGAGAAAACAGTTCTGCATGGAAAGGGAACATGGTGCCAATTACTTCCTTTTCCCGGGGGTCTGCCGTGCCTACACGTGTGGTCGAGGCTGCCGATATTTTTACTAAATCCTTGTATCGCGGCCAGTCTCGGCCCAGAATGATTGGGTGTGGCAACTTTTCGGCCACCCCCACTACTAGGTGGCGCTTTATCGGTCCTACCGACAGATATACTTTTAGGGTGGGGTATGTCGCCGTATCTCCATGGATACAGGAGATCGCCACCTGACCTCGTGGCTGCCACGACATACCGCCAAGGAGAGCTGTCCGAATCAAAGTCTGCTCACACCCGGTGTCCACTAACGCGTGGGTTTTCACCTTCCCCAGCACAACATCAACAACACACGGGCCCTCCCGACCATTTCCCCATTCCTTACCTGTCTCTGATGCCAGATGACACGCAGCCACGTCGCACTCCATGGCGGCCGGGCAGTATCTGGCGATGTGTCCCGGCTGCTGGCACCTAAAACAGACTGGTGGGGCAGAGGGCAAGGGCGGTACATACTTGTCCCGCTGCTGGTATGACAGCGGGGCGGGGGAAACCATTCTACCCCAGCTGGGAGCCAACCTCTGCCTCCATGGTAAGGAGCTTGGATGGCCCAACGGGGCCGGTGGTCTGGCAGGTCTTGGTCCGGGGGGGTTTGGTGGTGGTCCCTTAGTAACGGAGGAGGAGGGGTAGTTCAGCAAGGTGGTCTGGGCGGACATGAGGGAGTCCTCGAAGTTCTCGGCCAGTGCTACGGCCTGGTCCAGGGTGGTGGGGTTGTGCCGGCGTATCCAGGCCTGCGTTTCGCCTCCGACCACATGGCAAAACTGTTCCATGACAATGGCTTCCCCCATCTGAACCCCAGTTTTCTGGCTGGGGTTTAGCCATTGCGCCATGTGGTCGCATAGCCGTTGGGCCACCACCCTGGGTCGTGTGTTTGGTGGCCGCCGGAACTCCCTGAATCTGACCCGGTGGGTCTCCCCCGTGATGTTCAGACGGCGGAGGATAGCCTGCTTCACCAAGTCGTACTGGGCCGCGTCTTCATCAGTCATAGCCCGATATGCGGCTTGCGCCTCCCCAATCAAGCAAGGGCCCAGTTGGCTCGCCCAGTACTCCCGGGGCCAGGCTGCGGTGGTGGCCAGCCGCTCGAATGCCACAAGGTAGGCTTCGGGGTCATCCTCCACCGTCATTTTCTGGGCCCGGGCCTTCGGGGCAACCATCACGGGGCCCGTTGTTGCTGCTGACGTCATCCCCATCCCGACCCTCTCGATAAGGGCCGTGTATCGCTCCTCCCTCCTCCGTTCCTCAACCTCCCTTCGGCTGTCCAAAGCCTCCAACACCGCCGCAAAACTGGCTGGATCCATCCCGCTTCTGACGCCACGCGTGACAGGTTGGCTGAGGGTGTGGTGTAAAAGATCGCTAGACCAGTCCAGGTTTGTTGGTAAACTCCGGGTTTTAATCCACAACACGGGAAAAATCCAACAATAATAACGCCGGGATACACAGCAATGTGTAACCCGGTCAAACAACAATAATAATAATAATAATAATAATAATAATAATAATAACAGCGCCGGGATACACAACAATGTGTAACCCGACAAACAAAGGGAAAGAAAGGGGTTGCAGTCCCAAATGAAAATGAAACCAAAACGCAAGGACAATCAAACAAAAACACAGTCCGTCCTTCCTCACTCCCCCCGAGATGAAGTACTGCACACAGTCCGGCACTTCCGGGTCCGCGCTCCTCCAAAGTATTCCCGGAGCGTCCCGTCAGTGCTCTTTAGTAATACGATTGAAAACACCATCAACCAGGCCCTCCACACAGCAGTCAAAATGCGCTCTCGCTCGCCTCTCTCTCTCTCTCTCTCTCTCTCTCACACACACTGTACCTTGCCAGAAGGAACAGAACCCTGGGCCACGCCCCCTTTTGTACGCCCCGTCTCGTCCCCATTGGTCAGCGAGGGCAACCGCCGTCAGCCAATGCGCGATTGCCACCGCGCTTCCCGACCGGGTCTGTGACGTTGCGCACCGCGGCTCTGTCTGCTCCTCCTCCCCAGTGTCCTCACCGGTCGGAAGGGAGATCTAAAACAAGAGTTCACTCTCTCTTTGTCACAGGGCCCCGTAGCGTGTTTGAGAATTCATGTGCCTGTTTCAAAAAGACATTAACAGTGCGTTTCAGAAATAAGTTGTCTATTGGGCCTACTGTGTCATATACCTGTACACAATTTAAGATACATGAACTGTATGAAACGTTAATTATTTTCTTCTGAAGTGGGAAACTGTCCATGGTCTTGATATAACCAAGTTTTTATATTGTTCAATGGAACCTATATGTTCAACTAAACAGGTGTTTTACATCAAGAGTGGCCTTTTTACTGTTATTTTATTTACGGTTGTGTATTCACAATCTACCCTTTAAAATACATCATTATCAGTGGCGAATTAACTATTTTGTTTCGGTGCATAAATATAATAGATACCAATGGATCCTTCAGTTTGTTAAAGGACTGCATGTCTAACTTGAATTGGTATCAGGCCTTCTCTCGCTGGTAGTTGAAAATGTGATATATCACTGGCTCCAATTATGCATCCAGTCTGTGTATTTCCAATGTTAAAATTACCTATGAAGACCATTTTAAAATGATCCCTTGAGCAGTCGTCAGCAGTGTTGTTTTCCAATACTTTTCTCTGAATGGATTTATATTAAGTATACCAACCCCCACTGCGCAAACTTTTAATTTGTATCTTGTAATTATCTTAATGGCTGTGCTAAAATAAAACCCACAAGAGTTTTTATATAATTCTTCTCCACCCATGTGACATCATTCTGAGTGTTTCCCTATCCCCAGGAGAATACTGTAATTTGCAAATCTTGCATACCGCCTTAGTATTGAAGCCACATTACTTAACTGCTGTTCAGGGTTTTGTATTTTAGGTATTCAGTATAAAGCCATTATATATCAATATCTAAGCTGAACAGTTACCGCTCTAATAGTTAAGCAATAGTATATCCATTTAATTTCCATATTTGGGGTTTTAGGTTATTTTGATACCGTGTCATCATTTAAAAGAAGAAAAATTGCATCACCAATGACTTGCCATTTTTATATATTTGTTTGTCCAAAAACATTAACAGCCTGTGTTTACATTCGTAATACAAGTACACTACTACTAAACTACAAAAGCTCCAATACACAAAAAACAGAAATCTCTGATTTAACATAAGTGGAATACACAACTGTTTTTTTGTTTTTTTAATTATTATATAACTAGACAATGTGTGGGTGGTATAAAACAGGTCAGACAAACCTCGATATACTTAAAAAATGTTTACTCCACCATTTGTGATGTGTAAAACGTGATGACCCTATCTCAAGGAAAAGGTTGTCATTTGCTTTGCAACACTACAAGAGGACAAAAATGATAAGGAATACTTCATATCATGTTGTAATAGTTATAGAGCAATACAAATATATATATTTTAATCTCAGCAAATATTACTGAGGTCATATGGCTTTCCTTAGACTAAGTCAAGGATACTGAATGTTTAAGACTGATGGGCATTGGCTCATCCACTACTGTGAGTCAGTTTAACTAATTAGATAAGCCAACACCTGGCAATGGGGCTGTTAAATAAATAAATAAAACACAGCAAAGATATCACTCAACAGGTAACAAACTTGTTAAACAATTCAACAATACAGGTTTCCAGAAAGAGGAAGAACAAAATTCATTTTACTTACATGTTTACATTATCATCATGTGTGATAAAAGCAAGATTGAAACTTAACATCAAAGTATTATACAAAGTATGAAGAAAAAAAATGTTTATTTTTTTGACAATATTTAATGGATTTTATTTATAAATGACCAGATGTTATAGTTCAATATGTTTTCACCTTTGTGAGCTGGGATAGATTTGTGTTACAAAGCGAAATCAAGATAAACAGCACATGTTTGCTCCATCTTTTTATAAAAACAAACAAAAACAAATTGAAAAACTGATCACAACACTACACTTCAAAGCTACAAAAATAAAAAAAAGTAATAATTACTTATATTTGTGGAACAAATAACCATAAAAACAATAAACTTAGAGTTCTTTAAAAGTTTTTCCACCACTTCCTTCCAAGCTTGGGATAGTCCATATAAAATGTATCGCTTCATGGTGTAAAATAAGCAACAGACTGCTGAGTGGAGGTTGATCACATCTGTTCACCAAGGTCCAAGACTCTAAATTTATCCAGGTTGTAGAAACATGCTTTGACAACACGTCCTCCAAAGTATCTTCCATTTAAGTCAACGACAGCTAGAAATCAAAATGTTCTATTTCATTTCATACATTAACATACTTTTACACGGCACACAATCTTGTTTAATATTTTGTTGTAAATAAGGATACTGATTATTTAAAAGGGTTGTTTTCAGCCTCTACACCGTTTTGCTCACAGGTTTTTCTTATTATACTCTTGCTTTTCAAATATTCCTATACTATAGATTCCTACACCACAGCTCTGTTATTGGAGCCATATTTTGAAGTCCTTACCTTTAGCGAAAAAAGCTTCCTTTTTTTGTTCCAGCACTTAAGAACTTCTGCTCAGATCACAAATTGCAACAAGCGACCATGAACAAAATCATGTTAATATCAACAAAAAATGGAAGAACCTTTTTTTATTTTATTTATTTTTACAGTAAATAAGGTTCTTTGCTCCTGAATTATAGATGTTCTTAAAATAAAATGCCTCACCTTTTATGGCAGACTCCACCCTTTCAAATTCTAGGAATATTCTCACAGCTGCATCATCATTTACTCCAGGAATCTGTAAACAAGAATTCACATAATTGATATTATGCTTGTCTAGTGTCATTATCATTCTGCTGGCTCCTACCTTTAGGGGCACAGTTTTCAGAGACCTCACAAAAGCTATTAATGCATTTGTCCAAATGTAAGCACATGTCAAGTTTCAAAATCAAGGCTTGTATCATAAGAAATAATGTTTAAATGTTCAAAACCTTTTTTCTGTTTAACAAAGAAATTGCTTTATGTTCAGACTGATTAAACATGCTGAATCCTCAGTAGTAGGCACCATCAAGCTGTTTTATTTTATCCCTAGTTTCTGAACTTTTGGCACTGTTGTCAAGATTTACAGAGCAGTTGTACTATTCTGCACGGCAGACTGCTACAAGATAAAGCTTTCAGTCTACACGCAGGTATTAAGTAGAGATGTGCGAACCGGTTCCTTTGAAACCGGGTACCCAGGTGCTGCTTTGGACCGACAAACCGGATACAAATATCAGGGATCCGGTTCCAGCAAGTACTATTATGTTTTTAATAAAACTGATTATTAAACATTAATTTCTGTCTAAAATACATTTGATAACTATAATTGACATGTTCACAAAAAGGGTATTTAATATATTTATTACAGCATTAACAGTTTTTTTTTTAAAGTTTTTTTAAAATTATTATTATATTTATTTCCCTGGAGAATAATTCAGTCTAGGTTTTATATGAAGGGATGAAACTAGTCTCACTTTGACATGAAGGGATTATCGGATCTTCTTCAGATTGGCTTCGGGTAAAGTCAATTTTCTGCACCTCGATGGGATAATTCGCACGCCAACCTCAAGCCAAACACGACAAAATTTCGGCTATCTAAAAATGTAATTTAACCCCAAGCCGATGGTGCTGTATTTCAACTTGGGATCCTAACATACACTGACCTGTTTGCACATACCATGCAGTTAAAGACTGTTTTAATTATAAGATTAGTGAAACTTGCAATTAACAATGGTTCATATAAAAAGCTCACAATGGCTTTCACTGTTGTAATAAAACTGTTACTGTGCAAATTGGAGATTATTTTGTTAACTTTAATTATTCAGGGCAATTTAATAGATTGCACAATATTGTTGGTGCATCGCCAGAGGCTGTATCGTTTATGAATCATATCTTATATGAACAGTCTCTCAAATACATTTCCTTTGCATAACTTCTAATGTATCCTCCAGTTTTCGCAGTCTATTTTTTACCCCATCCCCCTTCCACTCACACATTGATATGCAGAAGTGTTTTTTCTAAACAGTTTTGGAACAGGAATCGGTTATCGAAATACCCGGTTCCAATAAATCTCCTCAAATGCACATCACTAGTATTAAGCACAAGTAGAAATTAGGTGAAAAAAAATCATTTTTGCATAAAGTGGCAGCACAGTTATTTCTATTCTCACCTCGAAAATAACACATTTCACAACTTTGCCATATTTTTCACATTCCTCCTTGGTTTCACCTTCCAGGTCTTCATCCACTTCTCCGCTGCCCACCATATTCTACATAAAATGAAATAGTAGAAATCTGTATTGAGAAATTGCAGTACTGGCTATTTAATATTATACTGCCCGGAGCGGAGCAACTGCTTGCTAGATGACTACAAGACGAAACAATACTATTGGTTTGATTTTACACAGCTAATGACAATAATTATATTAATGACACTTAAAAAAGCATGCAAATGATCTCTAATACTATGCTCGCCAACAGACTGCTTCAAAAAGTTAATATTAACCAGATTGTACTGCAATACAATAATGTTTGGCAAATTATATTTGTTCTTTAAAGCATTTATGTTCTAATGCAAAATCTAATATAATAGAAATGATAGCTGTAAAAAAAAGTAAGTTTCAAATCAGGAGGGAGGGATCCTTACCCTCAGTAACACAACTTTTGTAGGGAACTTCAAGATCTCTGTTAATGGGTTACTATCTGATTTTTTAGATGCATCCACTGTAAGCAATTATAACAAAGAAAAGAAAGAACATTTAAGGCAGAAAGCATGTATCTGCTGATCTGAAAATACCTAAGTTCATTCAGATTGCAGTATCATCCAATAAAGGCATATTCAAAATGTCAAATTAACTGTATTACAAATTGAAACTGCTATAGTGGCATAATTATTGAAAATAAATAAAACATTTCAGCCCAGTTTTTCAATTGATCAGTAATTTATTCATAACCCTTTCTTCACCCATATTTTACATATTTTTGGCCTAAATAAGGTCTAAAAAAAACTTTGGTTTCTGGTTCCCCTGCAAACTCTAGAATAACACCAAGTTCTAAGTACTGTGCCTTGCCTGTCAAACTTTCACACAGATATGGGCAAAAATATCAACATGAGAATCCATTCCAAAAAATGTACTTAACACTCTCACACTTAACGAAATATATTAAATAACATATAAATAAAAAATGGAAAATGTTAAACCTTTAGTACCTGTATTCCACATGTTCATTTCGCTCACAGGCACTATGGGCTGACTTGCTGCTGCTGCTTTGGGACAAATACGCAAGCGAACATCTTAATTCTTATACTTTATAGCACAGACTTAATATTCATGGAAACCTCTGTATTAAGGGGCAAGTGTGAGTTGAAGGAAAGAAAAAGGAAGAGATGTTTACAAAATTCCTTTATCATGTAATCAAACTGTAAATCAGTATTTCGGGAGGGGAGGTGTGTGTGTGTGTGGGGGGGGGGGGTTATAGCATTATCAACTATCTTGCATTTATTTCTTCTTCAACCCGTTTCAGCAGCATAAAGTCTTTAAAAAAATGACAAAAACATTATGAAGCTTGTCACAAGCACACATGGAAATAGTACGGAAACTAAGCATAATAAACACTCAAAGAAAAAAAAAAAAAAAGAATGTATATACTTATATGTAACTACTTGTTCTACTCCAAAACAAAATTTCTTGGAACCAGAAACCAAGAACATTTTATTCTAGGCCTCAGCAAATAAACTTCAAAGGAATGTCTAATTCTTTTAACACCACCACCATCCATTTACTTATTTTTGATGAAATCTTAACAAATAAAAACTGTACAAATGAGTTACCATGGTTAACTACCTTCTTTATGAAAAATGCTGAGGATTATTTTTTCTGGAAGCTTTATAACATTTATGTAATACTGGATTTAAATAATCAATAAAAAAATATATAGTCTGAAAATAAGTACACTTGTCTGCAGCATCCCCGACGATGATCTTTCCTCCTCTCTTGCTCGTTTTCTCTACAGAAAGGGCAGTACTCAGACCCTGTTCATGTTTTCCAAGACCTTGACCCTCTCGGAAACCATATTTCTGCATGATTTTGTGGGCAACAGTGCCTCTGCAGAGTACCAAAAAAACAAAAAACAAACACAACACCCAAGTTATAATGGAACCTGTTCCCTGCATCAACTACCCACCCCAACCTGTGTGTACTGCTTCACAAATCTATACGAAGAAAAACAAAGACTGTGGATAACTAACTAACACGAATTACTTCCAGGTGAAAGCAGTACTGTATGTATCTTTAGTTTAGTGATTTCCAATTCTCCTAACAGTCACATTCACTCTTGTAAACATGAAGACTAATGATGACCACCAACATTAGGCTAAGATGCAGAAAATAAGTTTGTTTGATGATCTCCAGCTGGCTGGCAACAAGATATGATCCTAGGACTGGTGCGTTCTGCAGCGATATAAGTTCACACTTACCCCATGTGAGCAAGAAAGGAATTGGTGGGCCCTGGTGGTGAGCGGGGTCTCTCTGGTTCATCATACATCGGAGGAGGAATTGCCGCTTTAGAAGAGGGAATACGAGGCCTGACCTCTTCTTCATATGGATACGTTGCAGCAATAACTGTAAGGGTTATACAAAACAGCTTAGAGAAAATAGCACCTTTACTTTTTCACAATGTTATCATGTCTTTGAGTACTTGGTGAGAGAAACTTGTAGTATGTCAGACAACTAACTGTTTGTTAGAGACTTATTTAAAAGCAGGGATTTGCTAGAAATTCATACTTGCATATGGAATGGTGATATTTCTGCCTGGAATTAAATGAAAACCATAGGTTGTTTTATCCATATGGTATTGGAATGTCAGCAACAGGAGTTTTCCAATTCAACTGACGCAATATCGTTTCAAACAATGTAGCATAGACTAGATTGCGTAAAGTGTTATAAATATATATATAAGTATATCACAAGAAAGAATAAGAAAATAATGAGATATTGTTAAAATAATGACATCAGTGCTGATAAGGACTGCTTCACAATTCAAAGATCTGTTTTCCAAGACTAATGTAGAATAAAATAGATTTCATCAGACTTTTAAATACAATTGAAATATTGTATTGTAGTCATTGCCAGGCATCTCTCTACTGCATGTCTAGTTAAAAAGAATGGAAAATACCAAGCTAGCACGACATCACTGAAAACATGTTGTGACACTGTTTAAAATACCATCAGTAGAGATTGCATAGGTGATTTTTTTCAGGGTCATTTACTGTTTGCTTGTTGATTCAAAATGCTGGGCATTAGAAGGATCCTGACACAGCAGCATACAGCAATACAACAGGACACGCCCATTATCCTTGCTGTGGGCTGTTTTGGTCACATGCAGTACATTCCTGAAATTTTCCATGTGAAATTCTCAATAAAAGGAGTGCTATATTATTGGTGTACACTTGTAATACGATTAATAATTTCGATTGACCTGCTTTTTAGGAGGGTTTACAACTAAACCTGTCTGAGTGGGTGTCATTATATTTTAAATTGGAGTAGGGCTATTCTAAAACGGTTTAATGAAAGTTAATATTAAAAATACATTTCTAACATACGGTAGAGTACGTTTTTTTATTTTTAAAAGTACTGTTAGCCATAGCAAAGCAAGATACCACAGCACAGTCTCTGCAAGTCAGCAACTGATGCAGAAAAAGTACAGACTAATTTACTTTCTTTTATAGCAAATATGGAATTGTGTGGTGCACTTAACAGGTTAGCAGACTTTGATAATCCTTATAAGAGATATTTAGTGTAATACTTACTATTTAGTGCTAGTCAGTTAAGCTTCTGTTCAAGGTCACGCAAGAGAACTTCACAAAACAAATTTATAACCCCGGTCCTGGAGTGCCACAGGCACTTCTGTTTTTTGTTTTACCCAAGCCCCTTAATAAATTAATTGATTTAATGATTGGCTCAATTGTTTAGAATTACCATGTGTTCCAGGTATTTAGCAATTGACGATTAAGAGATACCTACAAAACCTGCAGGATTGTGGCAGTCCAGTACCAGGGTTGCCTACCCCTGTTATAACCTACTCCAATATCAAAATCGTGCTGTAGTGCACCTCCTAGTGTTCAACAATACATACTGCACCATTTGAATTCTATATTTAACCAATGCTAACAATTAATAACTACATTTAATGCTCTAAAGCAGTGTTCTCCACAGAACTCACTCACTGGTGGGCCACAGAGTGATACAGTAAACATTTCCCCCTATTGCAAAACTCATCCAGCATATTTGTAGGCTGGTCAAACTAAAAGATCTGCAAACTAAACATGACAACAATTGTACACCTGTGTCCTGCAAACTGTATTACAAAGTTATCCAGCACTGAAAAAATATGCATTTTAAATCACTTACGTTCTCTGTCCTTTTCAACCAGGGATGTTGGTGGTGCGATTGCTGCTCCTCCCATACCTACAGAGAAGAATACAGATAACCATAAACAATTCAAATCAAATAAAAAAAATTCAACCAACTACATTGTGGCACCACTTGAAACTAGAAAGCAGGCAATGTCAGCCTGTAGTGTTAGGAGGGATCCTGTTTCTCCTATAAAAAGCAGCTAGTTACACCTAAAGAACGTGGTAAGAAAACAGCCTACCTCTTTTCTGTCTTTCTCTTTCAAAGTCCTCATCTTCGTCAGATTCAGGATCAGGCCTCCTGGAGAATCCAGTGGGAGTTGCTTCATGTCTGTCTTTCCGCCTCCTTAGGATTTCCCCAAATGAAAAAAGTGCCACATTAAATACTTGACCTGGAAACCCAATTTTAAGAAGTGACTATGTTTTATAATTCTGTTTCTTACATCTAAATATAGTCAAATATTGATATAAGGATATTCTAAATGGACAGCACAAAGCACTGAAACGATTTCCATTATTTTTTAAATCATCAAGTGTTGGAGGTGGTAGGCTGCTACAAATAAAGAAACTAATGCACACATTTGCAGGGGGTACTTGTAATCTCAGACTACATTGATCTATTTTAAAAGATGTATAAGATCAACAGTTTATCAGATTATACCCAAATGGACACAGGAGTGTAGGATTCTATGATAAAAGTTTAAAGATTTGTAAAACTTAAGTAAGTTCGCCAGCGTGGCAAAGAGACCAACACATTGGTCTATGCACAAGTGCAAAAGAGTTCACATTTTGAAAGACCACCCTAAAAAGGAACTGGTCACTTGCTTGCAGCACATTACGTGCTGATGTTTCCATACTTTTCTCTCTCTTCAATCTCTTTCTGTCTCTCCAGCTCTCTCTGTCTCTGCCTCTCCTCTCGATGTCGTTTAACAACCTTCTCGTAGTCGTTGGGAAACATAGGGTCATATTCATCAGCTAAGGGGATCAACACCTCTCCTGATGAGAATCCACTTGGCACAGAGTCCTGGAAAAACAATGGCTAGTTCAATTCCCAGAGCTTCTACATTTTCCTCCCTTGTTAATTAAAGAAATTATCACATATATAGTCATAATCAACACAACAGCTATAAAACTACCCATGTTACAGTAAATATTGTCATTTAGGACGATAGTTTAAGGCTTGCAGTACTCCACACATTTACAAACACACACACAAAATGATCGTGTTTTGTACACTGGCACCAAACCATAAAATGTAAATGCTTGGCACATACCTTTAATCCAGCAGCTATGTGTGGAGGAGTATCCTGAATCTGTCTGTCATCACTGGAGCTGCCTCTCTTCAAATCAATCACTGGGGCGAGGACAGAACTCTGCTTTGTGCGCTGACTCTAAACAATAATCAAGTGATGCATTTGAAAACACGCAATATCTTTATTAATAAGACAGTAAAAAACAAACATTTAAAGCCCAAATGGTATATTTGAATATAACTGACCAAAAGAATGGTAAAAAGGCCACACTGCATTGCTATATTTCTTAAAATATGTTCACAATATATTCAACTCTGTATAGTCTGCTTAAGGAAACTTTAAAATGTATATTGTACATAAGGGTTCTTCACAGAGGTCACTGGTGGTATTTTGTGCAGGTCTGTCTTTAATTTAATATCATTCACACTGAACACATGTTTTCACAAATATATTCAGTACAATGTAGATCCCTTCATAAGTAAAATTCAAAAATAAGGGTTGTAACCTTTGTACAACTGTTGTTTTACATACCTTTGCCTGTGTGAGTGCTGCTTTCTTCACCTGAAGCTGGGACTGAAGCAGTTTGAAGTTTTTGGACCAGCCTTCAGTTTTTGAATCACTGGTCTCAACTCCCAGGTCATCATAAAGGGACATTTTCCTGCAGTTCTGAGACAGCTTTAAACAAAACAACAAAAAAAAAAAAACATTTACAGAAAAGGAACATACATTTTAATCAACTTTTAAATGAGTGGTTGACTTGAAACCATTACCACATGTGTCCAACATGTGTTTACTTCTAGATGTTACATTAAAGTTAGTGACTGCTAGGTATTATTTTGATCAGGTTCACTTAATAATTATTATTAATTTCTTAGCAGACGCCCTTATCCAGGGCGACTTACAATTGTTACAAGATATCACATTATTTTTACATACAATTACATTATTTTTTGCAAATTATTTTTACATACAATTACCCATTTATACAGTTGGGTTTTTACTGGAGCAATCTTGGTAAAGTACCTTGCTCAAGGGTACAGCAGCAGTGTCCCCCACCTGGGATTGAACCCACGACCCTCCGGTCAAGAGTCCAGAGCCCTAACCACTACTCCACACTGCTGCCCATTGTCAGATAGACAAGGATAGGCTAGTCTATTTTTGGATACCGCATACTGGCACTAAGTTAAGTTTGATTCCAGTGACACTGTCATTTTAATTTTAAAGGTACATATAGGACCGCTTAGGAATGACCAGACCCAGTAACGCTGACTTGACATACTACTAGCTACTGAAATGACTATGATCAGTTCAGAATACAACAGATTCAAATATACTAATGCCTACCTGAGTATCCTACCTGCACAGCCTACGTACTCATTCACAACTAAATATATTTAATTTGGTTTCGCACCTACCAAAACATACATCTAGTCTATAAACAGTAAATCACTAACTGTTGATAAATAAAGTAAGACTTCTAGTGCAAGATGGAATATGGCGCGGGTGTTAATCGTTCAACATTCATAAAAAACAAACACGATTAAATGGGAATGTCTATTGTATAGTTGTACATTATAAATAACGCAGAAAACATGAATGAAAAATACGTATTACTGAATTGGCAAAACAATCGTGGAAGCTCAAGTCTGATACAGCAGGGAGATCATTTCTTATCACTACCGCCACACAGGAACCGTAGACCAAACCGTCCACCGGCGCCAGCTTCCTACCCACAGTACTGTTCAAAACATTATCAAAGACACTGTTTCTTTTTAAACCACAAAGCACTCATACCTGGCTTAATAAAAACACACCCTTACAGCATAACTATGAAGACATGGACTTCTCGTGCCCTATTTTCTGTTGGGTAAATGTGTCGCTCACACATTCAATAAACAAAAGCGACGAGTCCGAATTGCAAGGAGTTAGGAAAGAATCATTACAAATAAACAAAAAAATGTACTGACACCATCCCGTGGAGGACCGGTATTACAATTGAAATCATTATTATCTTGCCACCAGATGTCGCGACTCGCTTCATTACATGAATACTACAGTTATATTAAAGCGGTCCCGACGGGCACTTTCCTGTTACTCTTATTGCAAACATTCTTAGTGAATGTTAAATCAGATTTAGGTCACACATGGTCTGGCTGGGCGTATTTGACAGGAGTGGAAGTACTTCTGCAGTACAGTCTTTGCTGAAGGTGGTGCCTCTGTACCACTTTATGATAGAGCAAATGGCCACACTATAACCCGATCATTCTGTATTGAAATAAATAAAAATAGTGCATGTGAAGTTTAAACATATCAACTGTACATATTCAAACTGTTATCCTATTTTCATGTTTTATTCATGCTGTTTGGTTATTGATTTAAGAACCTTGCCATTATTATAAAGGTGTATTTCAGTTATTTTACAATATGATCACCCATGACTTGTTACCCATAACCAGTGGCAGCTGGTGGCCAAAATATTTGGGTGTTCACAGCTTGGATGCAGGTTTGGTTGTGGGGTCCAGGGGGCCAACCTCAGATGTAGAAGCACTGTCCAGTGGATCTGTTTCTTTTTGGAAGCAACTTTTGCGATTACTTTATTATTAAAGTCGGGAATGTCGGCAATCATGTGTTTTTTCAATTGATAACATGTCTAAATTATTATTATTATTAATTTCTTAGCAGACGCCCTTATCCAGGGCGACTTACAATTGTTACAAGATATCACATTATACATTATTTCACATTATACAGATATCACATTATTTTTACATACAATTACCCATTTATACAGTTGGGTTTTTACTGGCGCAATCTAGGTAAAGTACCTTGCTCAAGGGTACAACAGCAGTGTCCCCCACTGGGGATTGAACCCACAACCCTCCGGTCAAGAGTCCAGAGCCCTAACCACTACTCCACACTGCTGTGGAGTAGTGGTTAGGGCTCTAACCACTACATCAGTTCAAACATATTTAATGCATTGTTGGCCATTTCTAAAAACTTCTATTTCATACACTGTTTGCAAGTCAATACGTAAGGAAGTTTTATTAAGCATTGGCTTGAACTGTTTCCTCTAGCACACTATCCGGAAAAGCTACCTGATATTCATCAAAACGGTCACTGTGCAACAGCTTTGCAGAGACAAGGGACTTTCTGAAGGCAAACCGTTCCTTTGCGTGGGAGATGATGATGTCACAAATCTGCGAGGCAGCTCTGTCATAAGCTTTTGTAGTGTTTGGGCTCCTTCGTCTTTTTGAGTTACAGCTTCATTTGCAGCAACATATATAATATTCCTTGCCTGGACAAAATATCCAGCTTTATCATTATGTTTTGGAACAAGTACAGGAAGTAAACTCTCTGTCCATGAGACTATGGCAAAAACCATTAGCTTCTCACAGTCAAAGTCTCATAGTTGTGTGAAAACACTCTCACAGGTGATTGCACTGTTCAAACACTGTCCTTACTGCTCAACTACAAAAATTCCACCTTGTTTGAGGAGCAATTGGTAGTCTTTTCCAGGAGTCGGCACCATATCGAGTGTGACAGATTTAAAAAAAAAAAACACACACATCTTGGCTGTGGACAAACAAAACGGTAGTTCTATATAATTATATGCGTGTGTGTCGGACGTATTCATAGCCACTGACACATAACTCTTGCCACGGATATGAGTGTCTGTGTATGGACAAGTTTCCGACCCCTGGTCTTTATGTACTTCATCCAAAACAGCAGTTTTCTTTGAAGAGCGAGAAAAAAAGTTGAAAAACCGGACAGTGTCTGGAAAAATATTCGAGCCTCTGAAGCTGGACTCGCTGCTTGTCCTATTATTCGATTTAGTTGATGTGCGTAGCAATGGAAATTAAATGCGCATAACCCAGAAGGCACGCTCGCAGTTCATTAATAACGAAAACTGTAATCGGCTGCATAAACCAATCAATGCTAGCTCAGCTATATCTTTGCAAGAACTGAAACTCACCATTTGAATAGTTGGTGTTCTATTTGACCCTGAACTTCCGACTCATAGGTGACACCCGCATTTGCTTCTAGAACCCTCAGACCCACATATATGTTCTAACCCCTTAATAACGTGAGTAAAGAAAGCCGCTGATACCCTTTCCCATTACAAAACCTGAGTTTCTGTTGAAAGTAGTGACTCCATTGTATCAAGGCAAACTGTTTGTCCTTGTGCAAACTTTTTTATTTTTTTAATATAGCTGTGATATGATTTTTTAAATCTATTTGTTAAATATTTTGTATTCATAACAACAAAATATACCTGTGAAAAAAGCAAGACATTTACCACAAAAACCTATCCTAAAATCTCAGGGGCATGAATTAATTTTATTGGAGAGACGACTCTCTCTTTTTTTTTGTATTGGTAGGTGTGTTCATACAATTTTGTTTTCGTTTTTAAGTTGTATTGAATCGCTACATTTCTACTACGCACTTTAACATTAGGCCTGATTAAAAAGAAGGTGAGTTATTTGAAGCTATGCATTGATTCATTGATGTTTGTCAGTATTAACTAAATCGAGTTATTAATCAAATTGATAAATGTTGTTACGTAATTGATTCATTAAAATGTCTGGAAATACTGTTACTTGTTACCAAAGCGAAAGTGAAAGAAAAGGAGGGCAGGCTGCAATCAAAAACAACATAAAAAAAAGTTTAGTGTGCGTGTGCGTGATCCCTTGAACAGAAACGCAATGGTGTTTTTCACCGTCTGTAACACCCGAAGAAAGGTTTCTAAAAACAAGTCACTGAAATGAACTACAGGCCAGTCGCGTTCTTGTTGCTTTTCTCCTTTTCAAACTATACTGAGCACGACACAGTTTGGGCTGCGGATAAGTACACCACTGGTAAGTATTTTCTTTTCTTATTTAAACATTGCATTAGTATACATTTATATACATATAAACCAATTACATTGCATTTTTAAATATAACTGCATCAGTCTTCAGCAAGTGACCAATGACAATCAATTGCAAGTGTGTGTTATTTTTTTGATTTAACATTAAATCACAGGTATTTAATTAAGTCAGTCACAGCGTGTGCTTACTCAACAGTCGCAGACCAAAGTATGTGGCACCCTACGCCTATTATACCATAATTGAAGGTAACAGATTAAGGACAAGCATTTAGTAAACTTTAACCACTTTTTATTAAAACAAAAACCAAAACACACAATTTCAAGTAATTTAACAAATAATCTTTATCTACAAACAAACAAACGTATTTAATTCAATGTGCTTACAACACTGCAGCCAGTTTGGAAATGCCGGTCAAGCTAACAGACACTTGTCTCGCACGTATGCGGATTTGCACCTAAAGTAGTAGAAATAACTTCTATTGGTCCTCCCTAATCAGATGTGTTGTCCTTCTCCAATATATAACATTTTGAGTTCATTTTACTGCAGCTTTTTTACTTACTACTACTGTAGGGGCAATCTGCATAAATACCATATTATAACGGCTATAGGGTTGATATTGGGCTTACTGTAAGTAAAAAAAGCTACAGTACAATAAACTCATATATTGATATATGAGAGAGGGACATGTACACTACACATCTGCACTGAAATTAGGGAGCACCAATGGAAGTTTTGTTTTTATATATATATATGTCTGTTCTCAATAATTTAAACAAGAATCGTCCTTTGACTGTTTTGCAATAAACTATTAGTTAAATTGCTTTCATACTTATTAAATATTAGGTGTTTCATTATTTTTGAAAATGTATGAAAGTGTATTTCATCGCTCGTTTTATTCCAGTGCAGTTCTAAATCTCTCAGAGTGAAGAATTACACTGGCTGAAACAGGGAAACTATCTATACAAGTTAAGCGTCTGATTGCGAGATAAGTGTCTGATAGCTTGACCGGCGTTTCGAAACTGGCTGATAGCTTGACCGCACAGTCTTACAAGTCTTCTGTGATCAGGTGTCTTTGTGCAGTTCTTTCATGCACTATTTCTCCTGATGCTTGTAACTCTTTAAGTCCTTGACTGTTAATCTTGGATTTGTTTTAGCTGATTGGACGATTCTCCTACCTGCTGTAGCCGCAAATGTCTGAATGTCTTTCAAGCGTTTCAGTTGAATTTGTTCTTTGGTACTTCTTGATTATTGCTCTGATTGTGGTATTCTGGTAGTTCTTTGATAATGTTCTCTAACCATTTCCTTTGTTGTAGTTTGCTATGAGTGCTCATCTCAAATGTGACTCTCGTTCATCTGCTGTGCTGCCAAAACGTTCTTCTTCAACAGATTTTGGAAATAATTACCTCTTTTTCTGGCTATTGACTGTAGAATGCATCTTAGTTATTCTGTAATGGTTTTCAATCAATACATATATTTTTAATTGGTTCTATTGCATTCTTACAGACTTTTAATGTAAAGGTGCCAATACTTTTTGTCATCAACAAATATTTTAAATTGCTTAAGTGCTTTTTTTAAATTTTTATAAAGATTATTGTTAAACTACCAGAAATTGTGTATTTAGGTCTTTGCCACATTAATTATAATGTTCACTAAACGTTTGTATTCAACACATTTTCTTGAATTATATCTTATGTTAAGTGTAGGGTGCTTATACTTTTATCTGTGTTTGTAAATCATATACATGTTTAAATACAAAGGTTTATCCTTATACATGTTTAATTTGCTTTTACATTTTTTTAAAAAGTATTATCTTAAACAGTAATTCAATTTAAATACAACCAAATAAAGTGTGTATGTATGTATATTAAGTATTATGTATATATATATATATATATATATATATATATATATATATATTTACGAATTTATGGAAATAATAACTTGTATTTAGTGATATAAACAGACAATTAGGTCTTATTGAATGATGGTTTATCAAGACTATTTTGTTACCAAGTAGCTTGAAAACTATATTTATGATTCTTCGCCCTAAAAACAGGCCTAGCTGCTTATTTCTGTTTCATATTAGTCATTTTGTCAGCTAATTGGAACCTGAGCTCACACATTTTCCGTTATGACCAGTTGATGACAAAGTTGGCCCATGAATAATTGCGTGGCACAGTAATTTGGTTGTTTTAATGCCACATTTATTTAAGGTGATAAACACATTTTGAACCCAGTGGTTAAAGACAAGGGTTTATTTACCAGGCGGTTCCTGGTTCAAATCCCGGCTCAGCAACTAACTCTCTGTGAGTGAGCCTGAGCAAATCACTTAACCTTCTTTTGCTCTGTCCTTTGGATGAGATGTAAAACCAAGGTCATAGTCTTTGTAAGTCGCTTTGGATAAAAGCGTCTGCTAAATGACTAATTAATAATAATAGCTGTGTACTGAATTACTGTGATGCAAGAACATATTTATATATTCTAAATTGGGGAGAAAATTGTAATAAAATGATTGGATAAAAATATACCATTATGATGTTGCTATATATTTACTTTTTGCATTTTGTTTGTGGAACTCATTTACAGTTGTGAACATGAGTCAGTCTCTGTCTTGAAATGGAATCGCCCAGAACGAAGCCCTTATTGATCACATTTTCATATTATTATTATTATTATTATTATTATTATTATTATTATTATTATTATTATTATTATTAGCAGACACCCTTATCCAGGGTGACTTACAATTGTTACAAAATATCACAGTACAAAGTATCACATTACAAAATATCACATTATAAAATATCACATTACAGAATATCACATTACAAAATAACCTTTTATATTCCTTGAAGAAAGCGCTAACAACACTAATGTACCCAAAATTTGAAGTTAAAATGTGATTGTTTTCTTAACATGGGGTTGGAAATAAGTTACATGTGCACACTTTTTTTTTCAATGCCTGCTATATACAGTTGTAGTCAAAAGTTTTGCTTTTGTGGATGAGGAAAAAAATTACAAGAAATAGATATCTACAGTTATTTATTTCAGCAATTTTTTTTGCAAAACTACAAAAATGCAAATTCAAAAGTATTCAAATGTATTGAAAATATTACCGTATTACAAAGGTGCGCCAACAGCGTGCCATTCCTATGTTTTCCATTGAAAACAATGTGTATGAAGAATAGGAATTGCAAATACTTTCATACTGTATTCAAATGCACATTGCCTATTTTCTTAAACTAGGTAAAAGTAAATTCAGTTTTCCATTTTTTTTAATTGTTCCAGATAGGTGTGAACATCCTGTCCGGTTGCAATTTACAGATGAATTTGAAGAACATTCCTTTCTTGTCGGCAGAATCTATCGCTATAATTGCACACGTGGTTACAAAAGAAAAGCTGGAACCTCCTCTCTCATCCGCTGCATGAATGAAAGTGGGACAGTTCAGTGGTCAGTTCCCAACCTAATATGCATCAGTAAGTGCTTTACAAGTATACTTTCTAATACAGACGTGCTCAAATTTGTTGGTACCCTTACAGCTCATTGAAATAATGCTTCATTCCTCCTGAAAAGTGATGAAATTAAAAGCTATTTTATCATGTATACGTACATGCCTTTGGTATGTCATAGAATAAAGCAAAGAAGCTGTGAAAAGAGATGAATTATTGCTTATTCTACAAAGATATTCTAAAATGGCCTGGACACATTTGTTGGTACCCCTTAGAAAAGATAATAAATAATTGGATTATAGTGATATTTCAAACTAATTAGTTTCTTTAATTAGTATCACACATGTCTCCAATCTTGTAATCAGTCATTCAGCCTATTTAAATGGAGAAAAGTAGTCACTGTGCTGTTTGGTATCATTGTGTGCACCACACTGAACATGGACTAGAGAAAGCAAAGGAGAGAGTTGTCTGAGGAGATCAGAAAGAAAATAATAGACAAGCATGGTAAAGGTAAAGGCTACAAGACCATCTCCAAGCAGCTTCATGTTCCTGTGACAACAGTTGCAAATATTATTAAGAAGTTTAAGGTCCATGGAACTGTAGCCAACCTCCCTGGGTGCGGCCGCAAGAGGAAAATCGACCCCAGATTGAACAGAAAGATAGTGAGAATGGTAGAAAAAGAACCAAGGATAACTGCCAAAGAGATACAAGCTGAACTCCAAGGTGAAGGTACGGCAGTTTCTGATCGCACCATCCGTCGCTTTTTGAGCGAAAGTGGGCTCCATGGAAGAAGACCCAGGAGGACTCCACTTTTGAAAGAAAAACATAAAAAAGCCAGACTGGAATTTGCTAAAATGCATATTGACAAGCCACAATCCTTCTGGGAGAATGTCCTTTGGACAGATGAGTCAAAACTGGAGCTTTTTGGCAAGTCACATCAGCTTTATGTTCACAGATGAAAAATTGAAGCTTTCAAAGAAAAGAACACCATACCTACAGTGAAACATGGAGGAGGTTCGGTTATGTTTTGGGGCTGCTTTGCTGCGCCTGGCACAGGGTTCCTTGAATCTGTGCAGGGCACAATGAAATCTCAAGACTATCAAGGCATTCTGGAGCGAAACGTACTGCCCGGTCATGGGTCCTCCAACAGGATAATGACCCAAAACACACAGCTAAAAGCACCCAAGAATGGATAAGAACAAAACATTGGACTATTCTGAAGTGGCCTTCTATGAGTCCTGATCTGAATCCTATCGAACATCTATGGAAAGAGCTGAAACTTGCAGTCTGGAGAAGGCACCAATCAAACCTGAGACAGCTGGAGCAGTTTGCTCAGGAAGAGTGGGCCAAACTACCTGTTAACAGGTGCAGAAGTCTCATTGAGAGCTACAGAAAACGTTTGATTGCAGTGATTGCCTCTAAAGGTTGTGCAACAAAATATTAGGTTAGCGGTCCCATCATTTTTGTCCATGCCATTTTCATTTGTTTTATTATTTACAATATTATGTTGAATAAAAAATGAAAAGCAAAGTCTGATTTCTGTTAAATATGGAATAAACAATGGTGGATGCCAATTACTTTTGTCAGTTTCAAGTTATTTCAGAGAAAATTGTGCATTCTTCGTTTTTTGTGGAGGGGTACCAACAAATTTGAGCACGTCTGTATGTTGCAATGAAAGTTGTGTAATGTCATTTTAGAAAACAGACATTTTAGAGAATATGTATATAACAATAAGTAAAGTATATTTTTTATAAGATGCATTCATCCATTCTATACATACTGGAATTGCTTAGGAGACAGGAAGAACTCTCCTTTACCAATAAACCCTGGTAGTTCTGCTGATGTTTAGCAGTCTCACTGTCATTGCATGTTCAATGATTTGTCCACACTATTCAACACTGCAGTCACATTCAGTCCTTCTTGGTCCTTCATTTTATGCCAAGCAAAGTCAAGCCATACACCTGGTAATGCCAGGGCACCAGCACACCATGACAATGTGACAGTCACGCAATTGTGGCAGAAAAATGTTAGCATCTTTATTGATCAATTTTGCAACGGGAATTGGTTTTCTTAGATTTCTCACAGTTGATAAAAAAATCCCTGGTATCCTCCTGATGTGAAGTGGGAAGTTGCCGACTGTAGTGCTAGAATTATTTTTGTTCATTTTAAAATACCCTACACACAGAGCCTTAAATAGATCATAAACTTATCAGTAGTTAGGTGTCGGGGCTTTCCACAGAATTACTTATTCTAAATCTTACAAATTAACTTTTAACTTCAATAAACATATAATAAATTGAAAATCTTCAAACTTTTATCCTTTTAGAGCCATCTGACAATTTGCGTGACTTTGGTACAGTTGGATAAAAAAGAGCAGCTAAAAAGCAGCTGTTCTTTCAGACTACAGATTGAACAGCCTCTGTTCAGTTGTGTTAAAAAATAGAAGATTCTTAAGAAAAACAAGGGCATTTTATACTGTTTCCCCCCTTGGACTTTTGTTTGTTGTTAGCTTTCTGGGTTTGATATCTCATCTCTTATAAATGTTTACTGCAGTACAGAGATGTCTTGTAAGACCTCAATTGCAGTTCTGCATGCAAACATAATCATCATCCATGCTACTATAGTCATTTAGTGAATAACAGGCATTTTGAGTGTGATTTATTGTGGCATGACCTTGATTCAAGTTGTATTTCAAGGATTCTCCTTGCAGTGTCATCAGGGATTGTTATGTCCAGATCTGTGTGGTGATTATTCAGTGGTACTACAGTGGCATTACAGCAATGCAAGATTTAAAAATGATACTCTACAGAAAGTGGCTGTACAGAGGTTCTGGAGAAAGATTGTGGACTGAATTTTTATTTTCTTGTATCAGGAGACCCAAAATTAAAAGGAGCCACAGATCCTCCACAAATTAATAAAGGTATTACTGCAGGTGAGTATGGGAGTAATTAAGGACTAATTTGATTTTAAGTGTAGTGTACAAGGAGATAAACATTCCAGATTCTAATGAACAACAAGGCCTGTTGAGTCATTTAATTTAGGATTTGGAATGTTTACCTCCTCGTTTACTGCACTTAAAAACAGGTCATCGTGATGATACACCATTATACAGTAGCTTAAACATGTTCCATTAACTTTTTTTCTGATACCCAAATACATCTGGACGTGTTTCCTTTTTTTCCTTCTGCAGTAGTCTGCATGGTTGCTGTGGCTTAAACTAGTTCCATTTCATCCACTACAGAAATCAAACGATGTAAATTCATCAATCCTCATTGGATAACAATAGTGACTTAATGGTAATGTTACAAACAGTTAATATCAATATCCTGGAATTAGCAGGGTGTCTTATTCACTGTTTAAATTCACAGTTAGATGAATATGTTTAATAAGAGATTTTAAAAGCTATGTTAATAATAGCGCCTTCTGTGTTTATTATGCTGTTTGTCTGCAGAAGATTATCGGTAGGGGCAAACGTATTGTAAACGTACGAAAAATAAACAGCTTCTTTTTTCTGTCATCTTAAAGCAAAGGGGCTTTTAAGAACATTAACAGATCCAGTCCCAGAAACAACCACATTACCTTTTACTACATTCACACCATCAGCACCAGCCCAGCCGGAGACGAAAGCTACCACTACGAGAACCATAGAAGGAAAAAAAATAGCTTTGCCTGAAACGCCACCTCCCAGCGTACCAACTACTGAAAACAGAATGTCATCTCAGCCCGTAATTACAGGGCAAGGTCAGTTCTAAAATTGAGATTTTCTGATATTTTTCTTGAAACCTGTCTTTGTAGTTACAGTCGCAGACAAGAATATTGGTACCCTACACTTAATGTAAGATAATTCAAGAAAACATGTTAAATACAAGCATTTAGTATTATTTATTTCTTAGCAGACGCCCTTATCCAGGGCGACTTATAATTGTTACAAGATATCACTTTATACATATACATTATTTCACATTATTTTTTACATACAATTACCCATTTATACAGTTGGGTTTTTACTAGAGCAATCTAGGTAAAGTACCTTGCTCAAGGGTACAGCAGCAGTGTCCCCACCTGGGATTGAACCCACGACCCTCCGGTCAAGAGTCCAGAGGCCTAACCACTACTCCACACTGCTGCCACGCTAATAGGAAACATTAGCCACTACTTAATATGAGAAAGACCAAAATACACAATTTCTGGTAGTTTAACAAATAATTTAAATTAAATAAACAAAAGCAATTTCAAATATTTGTTTATGAATAGAAATAATTAAAATATATCTTTATTGATTGAAAACCCTTACACAGTAAATGAGCTGCATTACACAGTCAATAGCCAGAAAAAAGGGGTAATTATTTTCAACATCTGTTGAAGAACGGTTTGGCAACACAAAGGAGTTGGATTTACGTTTGAGAAAAGCACCTACAGCAAACACAAGAAGGCAAGTAGCAACAGAACAGTATCAAAGAAATATGAAATACAAAAATCCACAATCAGAGCAATAATCATGAAGTACCACAGAACAAATTCAACTGAAACGCTTGAAAGAAGTGGATGTCCAAAGAAAATTATAGGTACAGCAGGTAGGAGAATCGTCCGAGGAGCAAAAAAAATAAATACAAGATTAACAGCCAAGGAGTTAAATACAAATACAATGGTACCATCTGCTCGTAGGCGGATTGGCAGACAGTTGATCTTCCATACAGCTAAATCAACTGGAATTCTTCGCAATCACCAGATCTCAATTTAATATAAATGCTTTGGACGGATCTGAAAAAAGCTGTAGCCATGCAATGGGTATCCAATCTGTCCGAGCAGGAAGTAATATGCAAGTTAAGTGGTTAAGAATTATCATAAATGTCTAAAAGCCATAAAGAAAGCAAAAGGAAGACACACTAAATACTAAAGCAGGGGTGCCAATCATTTTGTCATGAACAAATACTTTTAATGAAACAAGTTTGTTTGTTTTTTGATCAAGATTATTTGTTAAATTGCTATAAAGTATGTATTTAGCTTTTTGTATTATTAAAAAGTGGTTAAAGTTTACTAAATGGTGTTAACATGAATTATGGTATAAAAAGTGTAGGGTGCCAATACTTTGGTCTGCAACTGTACATTGTGTAGATACATTTTTCTGTAGGTAACAAAGACAATTTGTGGTTAATCCTTGTCTAATCTGTCTACTGAACCGTTGTGTGGTATGTGGCTTTCACAGTGCTGACAAAAGTGCCTTTTGGATGAAGACACTAAGTTTTGCAGTCTCTTAGTAATGTTCATAACACTGAAATGTGGCACATTTCTCAAAGCAATTACCTACACATTCCTTACAAGTTCACACAGAACCCTGCTATTTGTCAGTATCACATGCAGTATCACATAGAAGAATGTGTCATACTAGGCACTTCAGTTTCTTCCCTGGATCTGTTTGACCTTTGAAGCCTGGATTCCTGAGCAGGCTCTATAAATCTAGGTCTTGAAACAACTTTGTTAAGCCCAGTACTGATTCTCTTTACAATTCTAAACATTTTCTAAATAATCAAAAAGTAATAAATATTGAAAAATGTTTAAGGCCTAATTTGTACTCTGTTGCGGCTATTGGATTTTTGAAAGATAAAATCAGAAGTTATGGTTACGTTTTAGTTTGAATATATTTCAGGCTTCACTATTTAGTGCCTATTGTACACAACTGTGTGTGTATAATATTATTATTATTATCCATTACTGTAACCATGTCATATAACTGAGGCATGTTGCTGTACACAAACAGATCAATGTTCTTTCCTTTGTGCTCACTAGAGCGTATACGTTTTTCGGCCTTATTATCCATCAAATAAGCTGACCTGTAGAGTAATTTAACAATAAAAAATTAGACATCTCCAAGACCTAATTTTTCAGAAATATCTTTCTGACATATTTTTACCTTCCAGAGTTGTGCCAAGAACATACTTCAGACATACACAAGTTAAAGAGGATGAATATTTGGGTACATTGCACACCCCTAAACAGTTTTTTGTAGATTTGGGGGTTATGCAACAAAGGTAGTGAAAAAGTCTTTGAGGAATCCTCTAGTAATTACTTCTAAATATCTTTTTAAGGAATCTGTTAAGTAACACATTCAAATCACAATTTTTAATAATAATAAAAAAGATGACTTAAACAATTAGCATGGTTTTATAGTCATTTTAAAGTGGCCATAGTTAGCCAAATAATTCCATAAATCTTACCTGTCATTCACTCTGTCTTGATACAGCACCAGGAATATGTTTTACAATATACATAGATGCGTAGCATAATATGTTTTTCTTTCAAAACTCCACACTTTTGTATTTTATAAGCTACAGCCACTTTAAAGTACCTATCCTGTTAAATGCTTACAAAACTGAAAATCTCACTTAATATTATTAAGGATTACTTAAAGACTATTTCACTGGGATTACATTTTGTTCCTCTGTTTTTCTTTTCCATGCCTGAATAAATAGTGCTTGAATATCGAACTGCGACAAAAGCCCCAGAAACAGCAACTTCCACAGAACTGTCAACCATCACTGTCCCCTATGTAAGCACAGCAGAGGCCTCTTCCTCTTCAAAGTCACCACCAGCTCTTACAACTCTAATGCCAGTGCCCTCAACATCAAGGCCATCTCAGCACACCACAGCTGATATTACGGCAGGCATTGTTGAGACAACCGATAGAGAGAGAACTCCACAAGCTTCAGCCTCACTGTCTCCCACTTCACCAACTATTCAATACAGAGTATCGTCAACAGAGCCTATAGTTACTTACAAAGTTCCAGGTCAGTCACAGTTACATGTACAGTATCATGCTGTTGTTACTCCACTCATCTCACTAACCAGATCACATTATAGAATGCATTTTTATACAGTCATTTATAAGTACCAGGCAAATTGCTATTAACAAAGCGTTTAAAATTAGATTTCTTTTTTTTGTGTTCAGATTGGTCCTCTCTCTATTAGTTTACCCTAGTGTATTGCCATATCAATCATCTAACCTCATTCCATTTCATTTGTGTTTTTATGGAGCCACTTCAGATCAACATTGTTTATTAGGAAACGCTGCTTCATGTTCAGTGGGTTGTGGATTGTTTGCTGCTGGTCAACATGTTGAGTAATTATATTGAACCTTGCCAAAAAGAAAAGTGATTTGTGTTTCAAGTGCATTTCAGTGACTCAAAGATTCCTCCTAAACATTCCTCCTAAACATTTCAATATATGGTTTGGATTGCTTTGTAAACAAATTGTAATCATTGTAAATGGTGATTCAATATTATTTAAGTCGTACTGCATATCAAATATAGGAAAAAGCAATGGGAAGAAAGACTGAACATGAGGTGCCTGCAGCGCATATAAAAAAAAGGTTAAAATGGTGAAAATAAAATCTGCTCTATCAGTTCCTTTAGATAGAATTATGTGTCTCTTTATCAATTTGCATGCAAGGTTTGCTTTTTGTGATACTGCTTCCTAGGTATAGCTTCACCTCATGTCACTTGGAAGGAGTAGACAGGGATAATGCAGTTTATGCTTTGATCTTTGAGTTGAGCACCAGCTTCCACACGCTCTATTTCTTTCAGGCTTTATCGCTGGTTCTGCCATGGTAGTATTGGTGTCTGAGAGGTACAATGATAGTCTTGCTTTTCATCCTTGTCGTGGCTCACCTAGGGTACTTACTTAATGCTTTCTTAAATATCCCTCATTAATATTACACCTTTCAGACATTACAATGCCACACATAATTGGTAAGAAGCAGTAGCTCTCTTTGGTTCAGGTATATCTCATCCTTTGCAACATACTTTGCTTGCACCTGGGAGCTGGCACGGTGTGCATAACATAAGTTCATGTTATGAACTGATAATTGAATCCTGAGTTCCACTTCATGGTAATTTCCCAAACGTTGAAAGTAACTGCTGCATATGAAGATGCACAGTCAGTCTGTGTTAGTTACGATTCAGATAGTTAACACTGGCAAGAAAGATATGTTACAATAGAATCCATATAAAGAATACAGACAATGTAGCTACCTGGTTTGTTTCCATTAGTAACCAATGCCACAAAATTAATAACAGATTATGTTCCCAACATATGCAGTGGTTGTTGTGAATGTCCTTATTATACATTAGAAGTAGCAGGTAAACCGCACACACACACACAAAAAAATTCCAACTAAGAAATACAGAGTGAATCATATCCTGTGGTGCAGCCAGCATTCATACATAAAATAACAGTTTGTTCTAAAAATAGTCAATAGTCATGAGCTATTATTACCATAAAATGTCATAAAATGTGTAAGTAAAACACTTGCAATCTCAGTAGACAGTCCAGTATTTAAAGTCTGTGTTAGAGCATTGTTACTTATAAAATAGATACAAATCTTCAGTCCATTTCTGCATTCTAATGGTGTTGCGCTCTAAAGTTATATCTTTGATATTACATCGATGGTAAAGTTAATTGAAACTACCTTATGCCAGGAAAATGACATCCAGACAGTATTGTGCATTTTGACATTGGCAAGTATGCAGCTTGGTTGTATAATATGTTACCATTCTTAACCCATTAAGTACTAAACACATTTTCCTTTGAAAAAAATCAGAACACAAGCTGTATTTATGTAACCTGACACATTCTAAATCTTTATTTCTTCAAAAAAGTAAATCCTTCGTTTTGACTACAAACTGCTGCATACTTATTTTGAGGACAGACAACTCTTGTGCGCTCTGCAGGGTAACATTCAACTGAACAGAAAGCTGATTTTAAATATTTGACTGGCAAACAATTTTTGAAACATCTGTAGCTTTTGGCTGCGTTTAAAATATAAATACTGTGAGGCCTTAGTAAGAGGTCCATGAGTAAAAGTTCCAATAGTGCACAACTCACTTACACATCAGGTTTTGAAGGTTAATAATTAATAATTAAGAGCTTATTACCTGAATAGAGGTTCAGTGGGTTCATTGAGGTAATTACGTGTGTGCTTGTAACAAATATCTGGGCCAGAATGGCCATTTACTACAGTAGAGTCCAACAAGAAGATCCCACGTTTCAAATAAAGATTGCTTCACCGGCACTACACAGTAACCTTTATATGAGACCAATGGACTCACCATTGTTTAGGAATTTATGAATGAAATAATTCTTTAATTATTATTTTTTTAGTTCCATGTATTCCTTCAAGAGTTGATGCAACTTTGGTTTGAAAATTCACCACAGTTCAATTGATTCAAGTGTACCTAATCGTCAGGAGCAACAAGGGTTGTCCTATGGACTCAACATGTAGAAAGAATATCTGCAATGAAAATTCAGTGCAAGTACTATCCAAGCATTCCGAGGCAGTGAATTCAATAGATTTCAATCACGTTTTGCCTGCAAACAGACACATGAAAACGACACTCAAGATTAATGCAAACTCGCACTCACTTGCTGTTGTTATATTTTGTTACATAAATAAATATTTCCTTGCGTTCCTTAATCTCCATATTTGAAGAGAAATTCAACCTAGTTACATAAAATAAATAATGATTTAATGTTTGTAGGAATTTGTAAATTGAGACCAGCTTTGTTCACTGCACTGCAATGTCTGAAGAATCCTCATATTTCAGTGACTCCAACTACATAGCTGTAATGAGCATCAAAATTCATAATGCATTTATCAAAGGGTCCTATATGAGACTTACTGGAAGGAACTTGATTAGATTAGCTGCAAGTTTCTTTCTTCAAGTTCCTGTTTATCAGTAAGAAATCTTGAGGTTTAGAAAAGATAAAAATGATCTAGTTAGCCCAGTTCAATTACAATGCTGCAGCCCACATCCCATTGCATCAGTGGCTTTAATGACTCCCATTACACTTAACATAGACCATTACGTTTCCAAAATTTCTTAACTTCTGAACATCAGCTGCTTTAACTTTTTCATTGCCTTAAATCTAGTATCATTAACTGTAATATTCTGCCTCCTAACATGTTTTTTCTATGGGTGTGAAGCTTTTAGTCTTCTGTACTAACACGTATATCTCTGCAAAAGGAAACATTTGAACAGGTAAAATCCATTGCCTTACCCTTTAGCAGCTTCTGTACATTTTTCACCAGTCCACTAGTCATTGTGCAGTCAAAATATAATTTCTTGAAACTCTCATTTATATAAAGGGTATTGCTTTATTTTGTCTGACATCAATTATTAATTGATATGCAACCAGTCATTAATTAGATGTTACTAAATACCAATAGCTAGTCAATATGTATTGATATGCACTAACAAAACCAATCAATGGTTTATTTAAGATACATTATTTTACAAGCAATACATTAATAGCCAATAAGTGGTTGAGAGAAACCTGAAGTTCAGGAGACTAAATTGATTCTTCAAACTAGAATTTGTCAACATGTTACAGACACTTATCAATTAAAATGTAATTATCCATTCATTAGCATTGATTTTGTAACCACATTTCAATTAAGTAATGATGCAATAATTCGTAGGACTAAACAATAAGAGTGACAGTGAAATAGGTTCCGAAGCTAATTAAGGGTAAGAGAATGGATTTTAAAACTTTGGTTACTAACCTTTTTAGAATGTAGGATTCTGGCAGAATTAAGCTAGCTTTACATGACTTTCATATTTATATATATATATATATATATATATATATATATATATATATATATATATATATATACACACACATACACACACACACACACACACACTCTAAATGTTTCTATGTTTCATAGATATTACAGAACAATCTAGTGCTGAAAGTGTTGGTGCAATGGCAGGAGGTAAGTAGAAATTGTTGAACTGTAAGTAGCAATTGTAATACATTTGTATCCCCTTGCTAGTAATGGTAACATGTATTTTATATTCATTTTTCAGTTTCAATAGCTGCTGTGCTGTTCGTTATTATTCTTCTTGCTGTTGTGATATGCAATCATAAAAGAAAATGGTAAGTAATTTTGATTAGTGTTTTAGTATCAAAGACATGAAGGCCTTTTCTGAGTTTATACAACTCCTGTTTTAGCCAATCAGAACACAGATTCATTCATTTTTTTAACGCAGCAACAGAAGAAAATCCAACACAAATCCTGTTAAAAAAATACCTTCATGTATGCAGTCATAACACATCCCCAGATACAACTTGCATCACAATTGAATTAGACATTTACATGTCGTGGTTCAGTCCTAACACAGCACACATCTCAGTTACCAAAGTGCCCTTGCCTCCTTCAAGCTGAGCTCAGCATCTATCCTTTCTTAAAACAATATCCTAAGTGTTGCATTAATGAAATGATTGAGCAGCACCACGTTAAGCACAAGAGTGATTAGACAGGGCCTTTGGCTCATGCTTGCTAATGCTGGCCCGGTGGAAATATCCAGACAGAAACCAGACTCTTCAACTGCACAGATTAAACATTATGTATGTTTCTAGTCAATTGATAGAAGAGTCGTTTCTACACAATAAAGTTTGTGGAAACCAGCCTGTCTGGTACCAGTGATACTTGCCTTTATACTTAACCCTCCATCAGCTGTAAATTGCCTGAGGCTAGCCTCTGTTTAAAGTTATGGTCTACATTAGGAGTTCCCAAACTGGGCAGCACATATAGAAATATTGTCTCCCAAGCAATGTTTATGGCAGACAGGAAGCAATAAAGACAAGCAGTTCCTGTTGATGTAACTTGTACTAAAAGCATTTTAACAAGCAACCTCTTTATTATCCGACAGGGGCAGGAATATAATTGTAACTCCAGCATCAGAACTGCAACCCATGACAAATCCAGAGCAACCACCACCTGATGTCATGTTAAGTTTAAATGTGCCAGTAACTGAAAATGGAGACACAGTGGAATGACATTTTAATCAACGCGAAAAGCCTTAACAATGATTTGTTTCTAAAACGTGTTGCAGCTAAAAAAAAAAAACAACAAAAAAAACCCAACAATTATTCACTTAATATACTGCTTACAAGGGATACCTTTTTGATGATACAGCTTAAAATACAGCTTTAAAACTATATTTGAAATATACAGTACAGTGCAAGAATGCAGGACTCCTATTATCCTGTCTGCTCCCCCAGACACTGCCAACTTTTAGATATGAAACTAAAGGCCTTTGGAGAAAATAATGTACTTGACATATCATGACAGGCAGGAAGATGCTTTCACTAAATATTTAATAAAAAATAAAAAAAACACACAACACAGAACAAATACAAATCAAATGTCATTGAATGCTTTTCTGATTTAGTGCTACAGACCACTCCTAAGACAACTGAAAACTTCACAAATTCCGTAGCTATACTGCAGTCATGCCACAGCTGTAAGTCTTCAAAAACAGGAAGCAAAAACGTCAAGCAATAAAAGGCCTTTTGTTCTGGTCAATCCTGATTAACTGAATTTAATTTGTACATATTGCATCTCCAGATCAGATGATAGTCCACATTCTTAAAGGAGTGCTAAACAATCAATTTTCCATCTGGCTGTGGCATGGGACAGATGCAGATGTTATGAATTAGACAAAAAAAAGCTGTTTGTGAGTGTTCCATGAAAATCTGGTCATCTGCCTTGGCTCTGAACCCACTTAAAAGAGCAACGTGTTTGTGTATGAAATTATCTTAAACTTTTGTATTATTCTTGATGTTTAGTTTCACTTTGAACATACTTTTCTGTTTCAGTCACCACGTCCTCGTTAGTTTTGAAACTTGGAAGTTTCAAGCAAACCCTGTGGAATTAATACAGCTCTCAAACATGTCTCGCACCCTGCTACATCAGTTTGCAATCATTAAGCTTTCCCCCTGCAAACACTGCCCCAAGTGGACGTAAGAAATAGCACATTTGTTCTATGTTGCATTTCATACTAGAGGCAGTGTTGCAGAGGGACAGATTTATGTTAACTCTCACAACAGACAGTCCCAACCCCACCCACTTACTGATAAAAACAATTCGGAACCCATTGGCCAGACAGTCTATGCGTTGAGAGTTGTAGACATTGGTACACAATTTTTTTGTGATGTGGGCTTTATATGCCCAATATACTGCTAGGTTATGTAATGTGGGCTGTATATACTTAATGCACTGAAAGGTCTTGTGATATAGCAAGAGAGTCAAATATAGGCAATAGAGTAAAAGAGGGAAGCCTTTTTGTCCAAAGTCTTGGACCCATATTCGTTTTATTAAGATAACCTTTTTATATTCTAACCCTATATAAGAAAATATATACCTTTAAATCTCCCCATGTATTTGCTTACGATTGTAAGTCGCCCTGGACAAGGGCGTCTGCTAAGAAATAAATAATAATAATAATAATAATAATAATAATAATAATTCTAAATCAGAGCAAGCAACCGGGCTATGTTTGCTGGCAAGTCTACATGCTCCACCGTATAATCCATGGATTTCACAAGCTCTGCAGAACCTGTGAGGTATGTAATTGGTCCCAGGCGTTGCTCCACACAGGTAGAGCAGAAAGAACCGCCCACATCTACTTTGTCACTCTGCAAAATAAGAAAAACAAGGCATACATTACATTGTTTTATTTAAAATCAGTACATCTAACCATATACTTTTTAAGCACACACACACACAGAGGTATGTCGTAACATACATCCCCCACCGTGACTGTATTACAGTCATCGGTATGAGATAAGAGCCATCAGTATGATGAAAAGGTTTAGGACCATGACATATCAGGAGTGTTACAGAAGAGTATAAAATAACAATTAGCAATTTGATAACATATAAACCAGATTAATGCAAAAATATGTGATCGAATCCGACACGCAATAATTTATGCTTATAATGTTACTGATAAGCGATTCTCCAGATTAATGCACAAGTGTGACTTACAGATAGATGTACGGACAGACGCCCCGTATTATCTTATTCCTAAATGGCATTTCGTAACAGCTATCCTATAGAGTGGAAATGTTACATTTAAGGAGCCTGTGTAGTTCTTAAATAGTACTACAAAAATGTGCCCTGTGATGACTCTGTGTACACTCGGCTGACATCTAGTGGCAAATGTATGCCGACACTGTACAAGCAGAGGCTCCCTTGTGTGTCAGTCTTAAATACAGCAGATATAGGTCTTAGAAAGAGTGAAGTCCTCACATATTTTATGGGCACTTTCTTCATTGTGAGAACTGCTTCCTCTCTCACGGTGTTGTGGCACTCCCTCACTGTGCAGCGAGGCAGCTGGCCCTCTGTGAAGAGGTTGCTGGTGAGTTCTGACCTCAGGAAATATTCCTGCAGGAGAAAGTTTACAAAGAACTGTTAGTAGAACCCTTTGGAATACAGTAAAACTTCATATACTCAAACGCTGACAGCTCAGTTGCATAAATATGCCATTTGCTGGGTTGAAACTATTGCCTAAAAAATCCTGTAATTTAATTTAAAAAGCTAAAAGTAACAAAGGGAAACAAGTGCTTTACTTCTGCATTTATTCACTTGCTGCAACACTTCTTGGAGGCTAGGGTATATTAATTCTACAGTCAGTGATGTCTTCCGCTTACCCCTGCCAGTGTGAGGAGGTTTTCAATGGATTTGGTCATCACCAGAGACTTTTTAGCTCGCGTCACTGCCACATATAGCAAGTTCCATTCATCGTCAGGAACAGACCCTGCAGGGAAGACATTTCAGCACGAACTAACTTCATAGAAAGGAGAACTTAAACAAATTCAGTGTCTTATACTGCAAAATAAATAATGCACATAGGAGATAAATATTTGTATATCAGATAACTTTATACTGACTAAACAAAGACATTTCTGCATGTATATTTTTGTAAGTAAATAAATACAGGAAAAACATACATTTTTTCCAAAAAAAAAGTTACAGGATTCCTGCATGAAGTTCTTGAAATTCACATTTATTATTATTATAAATAATTGACATTTAACTACCATAGATAAAATATTATGCAATTTATAGAGACAACATATTTCCAAATTCTCCAAACCAACACTTACCAAGATTAAATCTGGGTAATCTGTGAAGATTATGTCTGGCACATGGGACTTTAGCAAAATCATCAGTTACTTCTACTGTATCAAACTCGAGTCCTTTGGCTTTGTGGACAGTCCCTAGAGCAATATCTAGAAAAATAAATACAATACATGATCAGTTTAGTAAAAGGTGTTTTAATAAATGGTTTTATAATTGTATCTTATTTTAATTTCTCCAGTGGTAAATATGGGAAACAAAACTTTTAGCAGAGCCATTTTCTAGAAAAAGTAAAACAGTAAAGTTGAATAACTTTAAATAAATCACAATCCTTTGGCACTAATTTGTTAGCACTTCCAGTGGTAAGGCCACATATTATTATTGTTACTCCCTTGACTGACATTAATAGCTAGGTTTCACTGTATTCAATATTCCACTGCTGCAAAGCCAAAACTACCTTGTATGCACACAGGTTCAAGTGATAGTATTATTGAAAGCAACATCAGCTTTGTGGTTTGAATTCTCTATGGAATACTGATAATACCGAGACACCACTAGATAGTAAAACTGTTTAGTTACAATACAGAACATGTGAACTGTACATGTATGTCCCTGTTAAGAAGATCAAGTCCTTATACAGAGCAGAAGAACGTAACAGAAGGTTTAAAACAGACTTGCCCACTACACCACAGAAGAACGGCCAATATGAGTACTTAAAGATGCAGGCTATGTCAATGCCTCATTTAAACTTAACCCCATAAACACAGATCTAGTTATAGTCAAGTACTATTTATAGCAGCTGCAGTGAAGGGTCAACCCATGTGTTATCTGGGAAATAAACACAATGTGGTACTTCTCCTTGGACTATACTCAGCTGGCATTATCCTAAGATTATGTGCAACTTCCAAATGCTCAGAATTTAGCCTACCTGCAAATGTAACATCAATGACAGAACAGTCTTTTATTCTTTGTACCAACTCAGGGATACGGAAAGTATATTTCTCCACCACAGAAATCTTCCCTTCCAGCTCCCCATCCTCAGCTTTAAAGACATATTCCTTAAGGCCTCTGTAGCCATCCTTACGAGCAAAATAGCGGATAAATTTGTCCACTATTTCCAAGTTCTCTGCAAAAAAAAAAAAAAGGAACTTAGTTGCTCATGGGAAGAAAATCTACATTGGGTATTGTAACAGTAGGCCAGGCAGAAGTTATTGCAGGGCAAACAAAGTGGACTGGAACAAAGCCTGTCTGCTGTTAAGAACCTGAAAAAAAGACTGCAGGGAGCTGAAAAAAGTTGGCAAGCCACAGGTTAAAAAAATAAATGTGTTCAGGTTAATTGGTTAACTGGATCATTGTAAAATTCCAGAAATTTGCTTTCAATAGGAAAGGTGGGGAATTCAGTTAATCACCAGGTGGGAGGATATAAAAAAAGAGTCTGCTCAGACAGATTTGGAGGCCATTTTGTTGAAAGGAATGAGTGACTCTGGTAATGGTGAGAAAATGTAAACAGAACATACTGTGTTAATGTTGTAGTAAAAAATTGCTGTAAAAGGTACTTTGGGAAAGCTTAGTGAAGATAAAACAAGTATAGTGAGGGAAATAGCTATACTTATTGTGTGTGGTGGTTACTGTGTTCAAGCCACATTCATCTTTGTTTTTCACAGTTATTGTTTTCAGTTTTTTTTTGTTTGTTAAATAGAAAAAATCATTCCTTTGTTGTGAAACAAAAAGTGGGGAAAAGAGAATACAAAGGAAACCACCAAGTTGAGCTGGAACATTTCTAATAGTGTCCAGTCTATATTCAATAAAATTGTGCCAAACCGGCATTTCAACCCAAAACCTTTAGTATTCAGTGTCTTCTTGCTCTCCAGCCCCTTTGCTCCTGTCACAGGCATAAAAACAAGAAACAGCTGCTTAAAAGTATCTATATACTTCTCTTCCGTTCCTCCTCGGGCTGCAACAGTATCCAGATATCCAAGATTTTTCTTAATCCAAAACTATCAACACCCTGCAAGACAAAACATGCATTCGATTTAAATCGCAGTTCTTGAATCCAACCAGTATTATCCATATACTTCACACACTTTTCAATTTTGTGACTTTATAGCAAAACCTCCTCTGGTCCTATGTTCTGTGCTGTGCTAAAAATAATGCAAGGGTCAACTTTGTCACCTCTTTTAAGATTATAAAGATGTAAATAAATTATTCTTTGAACTAGGCTAAATAATTCAGTTCCCTCAACCTACCTTCATAGTTCATTCCTTTTAGCCCTGGGAGTAGTCTGGTGGCTCTTTGTTGGATTATCTCCAAAGTCACAATGTTCTTTTGGTAATTTGGTGACCAAATTGAACAAAGTATTCTAAGTACATTCTCACCAGAGCGTTATACAACCTCATCCTTTCATTTGTACTTTACACTTTTGACTTCATACTCAAGCATTTGTTTGCCATTTTAACTGCTTTCCCACACTGGTTCCTGAATCTACTTAAAATCCGAAGTCTGGTGTGTCTGTTCTAGTTCTATACCAGCCATTAGGTATCGGAATCCAACCTATTTGTGACTGGTGTGTAACACTACATTAAATTTAATGTATCATGTTTCTGCCCAGTTCTGTATGTGGTCTAGATTGATTTGGATTTCCTGGATGGCTTAAAATGTGTCGGCCGCTCCCCAAAGCTTTGTGTTGTCTGCACATTTTACAAGCTTACCAATTATTATTATTATTATTATTATTTAGTCATTTAGCAGACACTTTTATGAACTATGCATCACAACTGCTCCTGCAGTCACTTACAATAGGACCTCAGTTTTACGTCTCATCCGACAAACGGAATAATGATATCTTAAGACGTAATAACCTTTTATTATTGCTCTATAAATATTATAGTAAAAGTGGCATGGTGAAGACTGAAACTATACACAGGACATATACACATTAACTAATCTAGAGCTTTGATAATTAGGACAGCCTATGTTCACTACTGAATTTCAAATGCAGAGAAAAGCTGACAGAGTTTACCTAAAAACAATCCTGTAATTAAATGTTATAATTAGGGCTTCTGTTTTTCGGTGTTTATTCATTTCATTTTTCAGTGCTTATTATTAGCTATTTTCGAGTTTTATGTAAATCGTTCTTTTCAGGGCTTTTGTTTTCTGATATACTGTATGAAATTAGTGTTTTCAGTTACTTTCCAAAATGCTTGAGCGTTCTTTTTCTGTCAAAATATTTATAGTAGTAACTCGACAGTACTTGCACACTTAAATTGTACCTTCTTTCCTTTGCGGTCTTCCCCAACCAAATCCTTATTGTCGCAGGCACATTTTTCTGGGGTTTTTGTGTGTAGGCATTTATTTTACATTTCACCAGAGTTTGCAATTCTGTTTTAAATCCTCTGTATCTTAACTGTAATACATCTTTAAATCCTAACAACCCTCCATTCCTAATTGTAATCTCGTTTTAAATCTCGCAAGCGGAGTCTCCAATAGAAATGTAGGAATGTGCTGTCACTCAGTAGATGGGACGGGTTTAAAGTATTCAGAACGAATCAATGACAGATACAAGGCAGGAAAGCGGGACATTGCTCAGCTGCGCTGGGAAATATATTTATTTGTAGAAGGTTTTATTTTTTTTTTAAATGGGTGAAATCAACGTGAATTGATTAACCATTTCCTTTTTCCGATGGGTTCCAGTGTTTAATGGCTATCCACCGATTCAATTTTTTTGTATTGGGGGTGTTTTATCAGTTTTTAAAATCGGTTAAAACCGAAAATCAGAAGCCCTAGGTCATAAAATATTACAGAACAGAGAATGCTTATTATAACTCACGCCAATAATGTAGATTTTTGGAGGCGTCTCTCTTTCAGTCACCCTCACTGCTTCATCAAAAACAGTGGAGTTGCAGCGGGATAAAATGGCAATCTTCCCCTCTGTGTTTCCCCTTACGTTACCTGGTACAAACATAAAGGCCAGGTTAGACAGACTCCTAGTACAGAATAAATACATTTGTTTAGTATCATCTGTGCCAGTCTTTAAAGGGTTAATAATTATGTTTACAAAAGTCGTATAGCATTTTTCCTATGCGAAAAATCAGTGACCGAGGACTCAGGTATATGAATAAGAAAACATAAATAAAAGTATTCAACCGTTTCAGATAAATTATAAGAATATCTATCTTACCTTCCTGATTACCTCCCACCAGAGTCTTCTTCACTTTTTTGCAAACATCTAAAAGGGTAGCTCCAACATAAGCAATTTCCGGGCCAAATCTGAAACTCTATAGAAAAACAAAACAGCCTGGTTAAATATGGTTTAAAATAAAATCACTAACTGATTCAGCTGTAAAACTCTGTAAAAGTATTTGTACCTGTGTTAGGTAATAGATGTGGGTATGGGGTACTTCATACAGGGCGTTGACTGCGCCTCTGAAGGTGTAGATCTGCTGGTGAGGGTCTCCAACCAGGATCTTCCCACAAGCCTGGGAAAGAACGATATCCATGATTGCTGAAAGAGAGAAATCACAAGAACAATCACATATGTTGATTTAGTTCTAAAAAAAAATAAAAAATAATAAGAGGTCGTGGAAAAACAGTTACTAAAAGACTGAAGATATTTTGAATCACACAGCAGCATCTGCAGGCTGTACATACCTATTTTCTTTTTTTTTTTTTTTAAGCAAAATCTGTTACAGTACCTGGAGTGCAATCTTGAGCTTCATCAATGAAGATGACATCATATTGACTGAGGCATGGCCTCATAAGCTGCCAAAGTTTTAGATATCCTAGAAGGAAAGCAAGCACATACATATACACATACATATATATATATAGTGCAAGTAGCTTTGGAGTTAAGGTGGGAGAAAGCAGTAACTATAGAATTATGGGTAACCAGGATATGCAAATATTAGCATTACAAGAGTCAATCAAATCGCATGAAAGTTGCGATTTGATTGGCTCTTGACAATTGCATATATATTCTATACAATTAATGTCCTGAGCTACAACAAAAGGTATCTCAAGTATGTCAAAAATTAAACAAAAGCACTGACACTGACAATAATATTATTAAATATTGAAACAAAAAAAACACAATCCAAAGCTTTGGCAAGTCTAGGCAAATATATTTAGGAAGTGTTACGCAAGAGCCAGCTTGATCAAAACACTGAAACAATGTTAGATGACAATAACATATGAAGTGAAAACACTCATTTCCAAGCAGATAAAAAAAAAAAACAGGATCCCATTACTGAAAACATGATTCTTTACCGTCATGTGTCATGTGGTAGCTGGATTCTTTTGTTTCTTTTAACAATTTCATCTTCTCCCAGAGTCCATCTGCATCATGTGCAATTTTCTACATAAATAAATAAGATTTGATCACATTTACTGACACCAAAATTGTATGCTTGGGTGTCTTTTTCCACTCTTCTCATTAGGTCATTTTCAACAGCTCAGTACTTGACTTTAAGGTCAACTCAATCCAGCAATGCTCATTTGCAATCAGAACTAGAGATTGTAGTGTTTTCTTTGAATTCAAATAAAAGGATGCTCCACCTTGCCGAAGTGAATTAAATCACACCAGACATGTAAGAAATTGTTTGATGTCAGTAAAGTTGTAGAACACATTGGTAGAACAATAAAAAGAAGACAATTATGTTGCTGGGGTGTAATCATCAACCTTATACATATACACAGTGTTGCGCGTTTCCGGTTTATTCCCAATTTTAACGAAACACTACAGGATTTTTTTTTTTTTTTAACTGGACGTTGTTTGTTACTGATTAATACCCGATTTGTGTCTACTATTCAATATTTTCCCGGTACTATTTTCTAGGAAATACACAATATTTTGATTAAACTGCTGTTTTATCTTGACTCCGACATTGTAATAAGCAGCTCTACATTGTATATCCTAGGATACAGCAGATGTTTAGACGTCAGAGGATCAATAACGTTCAAATGTGGTTCTCTGTCTCTTCACAAACACACTATCACCTGATTATGTTGGCCAATCAAAGTCTGATTATTGTGGCAATTGCTGGGCATAGTAACTACAAGCTTGATCAAAAGCTAAATTGAAATACTTACACTAAAATATAATATTTTTAGTGGTTGAGGAATTGAGAGAAAACATAAAATGTGTCTTCGACTTACACAGATTCTGCTTCATCACACATGCCAGGGACATTATTAATCAGAAACCACAACTGCTACGCATCATACTCCACATGTAAAGTGTGTTTTTTTCTGAGATTTTTTCCGATTTTTATCCCTATTTTAATGTAATGGAAATCATTATGGAAAATAAACTCTGAAAAATTCCTGGAATTTTTTTTAAGATAAAAACTGAAAACGCAGAACACTACTTATACAGTACAAGACAGCAGAACGTGTGTTATTCAAATGGGAAATGACCTCTCTACATTCAGGGTTGTTGCCACTTTGGGCACCATCCAAAACCCGACCTTGCCTTAAAATTCAATCAAAGTCAATATAAATTGCAATAATACTGGTGTTAAAAATACTAAATAACATTTAAAACACAAATCCTTAAATTAAATTATTCTGTACATTTTTATTGGTCATCATCTTTTTAGGCACCCATGAGGTCCTTACTTTATGAACTTATCACCCCTCCAATTTTGAAACAACTTCAGTACTATTTTTCCCCCCAGAATAGTCTGATGCTTGTGGATTGTGCATACCAGTTTCTCTGCATGTTCTACCAGCTCCATTTCTCCCCGTGTGTTTTTGCACTGCATTGGGACATGGTCTTTGGTGATTGTACGATCTGCAGAAGCAAAGAAAGTCTGCAGGGTCTGGGTGACAAGCTTGGCCCTCACAAACCCCCCCCTTCCTTCAGGTAGAACCCATGCCACTGAGAAAGGCTTCAGGCAACTATTCATGTTCAGCTTCTTATACCTCTTATACCTAAACAAACAGAAGGGTTCATTAGATCTGCTCATCTGTAATTTAGTCATATAACCAATAGATATGGGTCAATGTACAGTAATTAGCAATATTTAAATAATCAACCACATCATTACTACTATTTCCCCATGCGATGCTAGGTTTACGATCAAGCAAAGACATCTTTTTTTATATATACATAAGTTTTCCTACAAATGAAAGCCTTGATTACACACTTTATCTTTGTGTGACATCCCCTGTGAATTACTTCAGGTCCTGGACAGTGAAGAGTGAGCTATAGCTCTGCTCTGACTACCAAGATTAATTGATTCCATTTCTGTACTCACATGAAGCCAACCTGCTGGTAGGCCATGGAATGGATGGTCTTACAATCCACATTCGATGGGAACATTCGTTTGGCTTGCACAGCCACGGACTTGTTGAAAGCTGCATACAGGAAGCGTAGGTGGGGTCTCTGTTGTGCATATTTTATAAGAGTGGAGGTCTTCCCTGTACCTAAAAAACAAACAAACATATTTTAAAAGACTGTAACCTATATATTAATATTACAAGCTTTAGTGCTTAATTGACCAATATTTAACATCTAGCCCCAAGTACAGTTAGTATTACCTATTTCAATGACATCACTTTTATTACTTACCTGCAAACGCCATGATTTTGACTACATGCCCCTTAGTGATTTCATGATTCAGGATCTGTTGCTGTTCATGAGTAAGATTTATTTCTGCCACACTGAATAAAAGAATGAAACAACATTTTAAAATGTAGCTAGCAGCACTGTGCTGTCTGTCAATCAAGAACACTTCTGATCTTAAGTACTGTATAGTAGCAAATACTAAATCTGCTTGCCAGAGTTACAAAAAAAAAGAGTTAGCCAGCCCTAAAATCTTTCTTCTGACAGTTGTGTGACATATTTTTGCTGAACACTCAAAAGGTATAGTATAAATTTCAAGGGCTCACCCAGATGCTCCCTTGCCAGACCCTTGTGTTCTTGAGATCGGGGTACAGTTCTCCATTAGATGCAAAACATAAAACAGGTTGTAATGAAACCTGTAGGAAAAACAGTAGAAAAGTTGGAATATTTAAAAAAAGTGTTAAAATTAGTTCTAAAACCGATAATCGGGAGTCTATCAGCATGGCACTGATATAAAGAAAAAAAAAAAACACAATCGGCTATCTGCAGTTTGTGTTATTTTAGCCGATAACTTACACCGATATTCATGCTTGAATTTAATGTTTGGGCAGACGCGCTTACTAATGACGCAAGAACAAGACAGTAATTTTCCCAGTGCTGTGTAATGCGCGATAATCCTGCAGTAAATAAGTCTCAAAAGAGCAGTGTTTGGATTTTTTTTTTTATATATCTGAAGACAACAATAGGATAGCGAGTTGTGTGCAGCAGAACAGACTTGATGCTACATTAAATCCAACGATGAACTGTGAGTAGAATATTATTCTGATGCTTTATAAAAAAAAAAAAACACAAACATTGATGGTTTAAGTTATTATTATTAGTAGTAGTACTACTACGACTACTACTACACGATGTACTTCAAAATTACCTTTGTTTATCTTAATCTGGCTTGACCTACATTGGTTACGGATGTATTCAGTGGCATTTTTAAGCAGGAATTGATTACTGTGCCATCTTTTGCAAGTAATGAATTCAAGTTTGACTGAATTTTGTAACCGGATATTTTTATGACATTTTTGATTAAGTGAACAATTTTAGTTGTGCTGCATTTTTAAGCACTGTATGCTTAAAATAAGAATATAACTAACATTGTTGTAGTTGACATTGCGTAGGCTACATTTTTCTTTTCTACTACAATATAGATTGAAGTTATAATACGCAATGTTTGACACTAAGTGGCTATAAAAGATAATGTCACATTATATATTTATAAGTGTTTTACTAGTACAAATGCAAAGTGTTATTTGTGTGACTATGTTGTAAAACAAATGTATAAATTGCTGTGAAGCACACAATGTATTATACGTTATTCTTTGTATTCATATTCTGAAGTAAATGCAACAAGTAAACAATACCTGTTCAAGTAAACGTTATCTGTTCATTTTTAACATTCATAATTATAAAACAGTTTAAATATAGGCCCTATGTCTTGTCCTAATAGCTTACCTGTACTATCTATTATTACCGGTATATGGGCAGATAACCTTCGGCTATCAGTATCGGCCAAGAAAATCTTTATCGGTGCCACCCTAGTTAAAATGTAGAAAACGTTACTGCACTGTTTTCTAAATGTTGTGATCAAATCAAATGTAATGCCATCAGAATGCAAAACCCCATAAACTGCAATGCCAAAACATTCAGTAACACTAATGCAAAGTATAACAGTGTTTACAGTCATTGAAATCCTATGTGAATTTCATCACAATACACAATAGTAAAGTTTATAAATCACAATTGAGAAATCAACCAATGAAACATAAAGTGTAATTTGAAGATTGTGAAAAAGGATTGTGGGACAAGATCGCAGGTCCCTCAATCCCTTTTGCTCTCATCAAATCACACATTGCACCTGTGTAATTTACATGTGGTATGCAGTTCCATGCATCTCTCCTGGTAGATGAAAGCATAAAACACATTAAACTGTTGTGCATAGCAACTCGTCAGTCATAGCTACCAATAGTATTTTGAAGCAAAACTCTGAAATGTGGAGCAGTACAAAATTAGCTATAGACAGTATTTACAGAGGCATGCTCAGTTTTCTTTACATGCTTACAATTTACGTAAACCTTCTAAGCCAATCAGAGAGCAGGATTTATCTCCATTGTGATTGAATCACTATTAAGTGATCTGTCAAAATCTTAAACTTGGGGGGGGGGTCTCATTACGTGAAACTTCATTTTGCACAGTAGCAGAGACTCTGCGGGTTCAAGTGCCAAGAGCAGTTGTTTTATGGGTAATGAGTGGGTACTTCTATACTGTATGTGCAGATAATATGTAGTTTTAGTTTTCTTTCAGAAACCACAGACATTTTTACTAATCCTGGCATCTCTATGAAAGCTCACACTTGTCCAGCCCTGCCCTAGCGCTCAGTCAATGTGCAGTCGTACCTGCTGCTGATATTGATTCCATTCTCCCTCATTGCAAAAAGCAGCACTGCCATGCAGTGCAGCATTTCGGAGATCTCAGAGAGCGACAAGGTGGAGCTTGGTCTTCTAAGGGAAGTCACTAGATTATGAACGTCTCTCAAACCATCTGAGAGAAGCACAATCAGAGCGAAGGCAGCCCACACATTCACAGCCTTACAGATAAAGGAGGAGAAACGGTTGGTAAGATTTTTGCTTGTTCATTTTCACTATGGTACAATTTGAAGCATTGACATCCCCTTGACTTTAGGAGGGCTCAATAATCAAAATCAATGGAAATGGCAGCCTAATATTGTACTTGTGATCAGCTTTTATGTTCTAACAATCCTACCAAGACATTTTGGGTCCTACAGTGTTTACATTTGCACACAATATTTTCTTTTTTTCCCCCTAAAGAAATTAATGGGGTTTGAATTATTATAATAATCCAGTTCTAGAAACACAAACGCATGAAGTCCTGCATGTAACACATGGCTATTTTTATTATGTACTATAACTGCAAAATTGAGGAAATAATCAATACCACAGATAAGAATATTATATGAACATATTTTAAACTTAACATACTGTATATTTGAAAACATTTATTCAAATTCCTACCGCAGTGATTTTCTTTTATTGAAACGATACATACCCCATCTATTTTTTTCTCTGGCATTCTGGTATAAATACACGCTTCAGCCTGAGGGTACAAGTGGTGATCTTTCAAACACTTCAGGACGGCCTCTGGTTGTGTACTTCGGCTGTGTTTAAACTGAGACATGTACCTATATACATATCAAGCAGAAATAAAGACACCAATTAAAACAAGGCATGTACCATGCAGTTACCAAGAAGAAGCAGGTCCCCTGCATGTAGAATAACACAGCATAGTGATCAAGCACAGCTTCCCTTATAAAAGTTTACCACAAAGCTTTAGCAATTTTACCATGCGTTTCCCATAATTATACTATGCATTTACCGTAGTGTACCCTGGTTTGCCATGTTTATTAATATGCTTTACCATACCTCACTATTCTTTAAGATGCTTACCCAATGCTTTACTGTGCTTTCATGCTGTATTACACTTTGCTATGCTTTTACTATAGTAAACTTGTATAAGGGTTATAAAATAAATAAATAAATATAGTTCCCAAAATATAGCTTTCAAAAGCTCAGCTAATCAGGTGCCAGAACTGTGAATCGGTATGAGTTCTTGTCAAATATCCTACATGTCCAATAGTGGCTCCAAGCATTCGGAGTGGTTCCTATTGCCTATTGCAGAAACTCACGTATTGTGTTTTTTGGTATTCCTGTGCCGGTACACAATATCTGTTCACTAGATGGAGCTGGCTCTTCAAACTATACATAAACTGGCATTTAGGTACATCTATGTTGAAAGAGACTCTGACAACTGCATCTCAAGAACAGCTCCTGAACTATGAGCATCTTAACACCGAGTATATAAAATAAATTAAAAGTGGTTTCAAAGATATTTGACAAACAAATGTTCATACCAGAATTATATAAGCGTTTCTCAAGATACAAAAAAAATATGTGACAGTGCTAGTGGCCACTTACTTCACCAGATTCATCACGCACTGCTGTTGGTTCTCTGTGATGTCATTGTCTGAGAGAATCTGCTCAATTTCTTTTACAGCCTGGCTCTTTCCTTTCCTGAACTGAAAGTACAGCTTTTTCCAGGGGACAAACTAGGGAAAAAAAAAAAAACACACAGGAATGGTTAACTATTGCTTTCACACTTACACAGTAAAAACATTACATTCTACCAGTCTCCAGATAGATGCAAAAATGAAAGTGTGAGATACAGATGGACTGATAGACAAACAGACTAACACCCCCTATAGCTTTGGAATCTGACACTCAATCACTTATGCTAAATCATTTAAATACCAAGTTTCATAACAATTGGATTATCGGATCTCCAAATATATTGTGTGAAGTGTAACATAAATAATTAGACGTAGGTATATTTGTCCATTTCCACTATATGCCCTTCGTGGCGGGATTCATCCCCAAAGAGGATAACAAAACTACTAAAACTAAAAAAAAAAAGAATAGTAAAAGCACTCACCAATGGGTCATTAACTATGGCTCTCCAGCGTTGGCAGACAACACTGATGTGTTGATAGAGATCTTGAGCAGGGAGGTGACTGAAGATTGACATGAGGAGTTCTTCTGGAAGGTGGCTAATGTGTCCCTGGGGATCCCGCTGAAACTGACTAGTTCCCAAAAGTCCATAATGAACATCAGGAAGTGGATCAACAGGAATTTCCTCTTCCTCCTCCTTGGATTCAAGGAGCCCACGAGCTCTACCTTCGGACCAGGGCTTCTTAACCCAGTCACTGAACTCTGCGCTATGAGAGTCCTGAGCGTCTTTAGAATCAAAGGATCGTTTCCGACTGGCTGTCAATACAGCCTCTTTAGATGCCATTTCCTCGGCAAAGTCCTCCAAAAAGAAGTCTTCCGGGACACTGGACAGCAGTTCCTCCTCCTCAGCAAGCACGTCTCCATTACAACTGTCTTCCTCTATCATCCCTTCTGCCATTTTATGAGGGCTTATTGTACAGTGACCTGTTACTGGGAAGTAGTCTGTAATGCCCCTCTGTTTGTAATGATCATTTGCACCTATGTACACCAATAACTTTTGCTTAAAAAAAATACTACATTTACCCTGCGATAGCATCAATTCTGACAATCTGGTCTTTCTAAGACACTGCAATTAGGAATCTTGGAACTTACCCACATATTTACTAAAAATGACTCTGGAGGTGCTTAACATATCAAATATATACTGCTTGTATATTGCTTCCTGATGAATACATAAGATTATAATTGCATTTCTATTTTCTGATCATAATGCTATATTGCCTGTTTTTTTTAGCTCAGGAAAATGCTTCAAATAAAGCTTCATCCTTTTCAAGAAAATGCTTCAAATAAAGCTTCATCCTTTTCAAGTACTGTACCTGGCTTCCCTCTCTTCCTTGCAGTCCGAGGGTAGAGGCCCCTGTTTAAATCTCTGCTGCTGCGGCGGCTGGTAAAAGGCTGGGTGAGGGAGGATGTCCCCTCACTGCTGCAGCGCAGAGCCGCACAGTCATGGACACTCAGGTGTTTCCTTTTAGCGTTGCCTGTCCAGAGAATAGCATGGAAAGTAAGTTAAAAGAGAAACTGTCTTTATCTGTCTTCATCAAACTTCACAGGTGTAGAATTGAATAGGTGTTATTCAATTAATCTAAACACTGCCACTGAAATCATTAAAAACATATCAAGGTCATGAAAATCAAGTTTCTACCACTGTACGTCCGTCTCTTTAGTTCATTTCTGTCCATAAAATATGTGAAATGTGTCCTATTTTGGGATTTAAAGGATGGCACCAATTAGATCAATGTCAATACAATCCAATATTAGTTTGATGTTAGGCTTTGTATTTAGTTTCTGAGTGACAGTTGCTGGTCATCTCCCCAAGGTCTACACTGACATCTTCATGGTGGCTGTGGATAGGCAGCAGTGTGGAGTAGTGGTTAGGGCTCTGGACTCTTGACCGGAGGGTCGTGGGTTCAATCCCAGGTGGGGGACACTGCTGCTGTACCCTTGAGCAAGGTACTTTACCTAGATTGCTCCAGTAAAAACCCAACTGTATAAATGGATAATTGTATGTAAAAAATAACGTGTAAAAATACAAATGTAATCGTATGTAAAAATAACGTGATATCTTGTAACAATTGTAAGTCACCCTGGATAAGGGCGTCTGCTCAGAAATAAATAATAATAATAGGGTGACCTTATGGCATCAGGTTCACCAGGACATTATGAGGTAGTTCCTCTTTTCTCCTTTTTTAAACTCACCCACTGATGATTTTAGGTACCTGCAACTTGTCTCTAAGAATGAACAGTGACTGTAAACTGAACTGTACAACTGAACCAGAGCCACAGAGTTGGGTGATTATTAGTCCAGATGTTGCCCAGTCACATTTCACAACAACTAAAATAAGATAAAGCAATTAGAAAGTGTTAAAAAAAAAAAGTACCTCTAAATGCAGTTTCCATGACAATGCATGACGTTGTTAATTATGCCAATGAAAATGACATATCTGAAAAAAAGTTCATTTTTTATTAGAATTTTCTTCGGATTTTCAAAATAAAAGATGACTCACTTACGGTGTGTTAATATAGCCATTTAAACAGTATACACATATTGTCTGGAATATGTTATAACCATTCCAACAGATCCCGAGGGGTGGAGTAATTTGTGTTTTAGATCGCATGGTTTGCAATCAACCCACTTGGGCTCCAAAACAAAACGATAGTGGCAAACTTAACATAGTATTTATGCATTCATTCAATAATATTTTATGAACAGATGTTTGTCAATAGCATGTTATGCATTTACCTCACTGAGTGAAACTAAACAAAAGTGAAACTATAAATACCCGCACACTCCACTGCAGACGAAGAAGTACAGAATGTCCAATTCCTAGATCTACTCAAACCACGTTATTCTTTCTTTACATATATAATCACTGGATGATACATTTCAGTTTGTTGTTTCCAGCGCACAACAATTACTGAAGCTGCATCCTATTGTACAATACATTATTGTCACGACAAAGGCAGAGCATCTCCAGGATCAATAGAACTGACAAATACATAGCAAGAAAAACAAATTGTGATTCTGTATTTGGATCACTGAAATACAACAACCATCATGCTGTACTGGCTACATTATTAAATTGGTATGATTAATTATTAATTACACAGCATTTAGATCCGTATAATCGCAGCAACTGAAATAAACACACAGATCATGTACACGACTTATAAGCAATAATAAAATCTCTCACCTATTTTGGTACCGTGGTACTGTTAAGTTTTTGTTTAGTCAACAAACAGAGCAGGCCAAAAATATCAGTTTCCACTTACACGTGACTTCTCAAGCCGCACTTCACCCTAACTTGAGAATGACGTTACGAATTAGTCGCGCTTAGCCTATGGTGTAGGTGACAGCCATTTTTGCTCCACCCATCCTTAGCCTAGCATGTTCATTTATGTGACTGTATGTATGTGCAGGTAGCGTAAAGAAATATCCCCTAAAAAGCGTCCCGAGGGCATCAGATGATTCTGGGGCATTTCCCATTTACTCCCACCTTTCACTTCCAGAGCTCGGCAACTCTAAAAAATCAACCCACCCTGTCTCTAACCCAACCGCAACCTTAACCTTAAGCAACACCTGCCCTAAAAAAAACCTAACCTCAAACCCAAGGTGGGGTGTCTCTAAGTAAATCTAGGTGACTCGTGTTAAAAATGCCATCGTTTTAAAAAGAGAAGGCTTGGAATAGGAAATGAGGCAGAATTTACATCATAGATAGGGTAAAAGTCGCTACCGGAACTCTTTGGATTCCCATGATGCACCGCTTAGGCACGGACGGAAGTTCAATGTTAAATCAGCGGAGCTGACCATCGTGTATATCTTTGATGTTATGTAAAAACAGTGCCTAAATCTGCTGGATGACCATGATATTGTCCTGCATTTGTGAGCAGATAGTGTTTTAAAAAATTATCATCTTTTTTTTTTTTTTTTTTAAACCTATTGCTTTGCATTCTACTGTAGGTCTACTGTTTATTAAAGAACAACGACGCCGTGGCGATTTCATTTTATATATATATATATATATATATATATATATATAAGCATGAGAGGTAGGATAGGATGTAAAAAATATGAAATTGGCAACCCAGGGAAAGACTCGTTGACCCTTTAGCCGTGTTGTTGAAGAAATGTGATACAGCAACATCCAGATGTGAACTAGCAAAGCTTATGGTGTGGTGTAAAAGTTGCACGTAGGTGACAGTTGTAGATAGTTACAACAGCAGTGTCGTTTATAGGTATATTTATATTATAACTCCGACACAATTGTTGCATAATGCATTTTGATGCACAGGGGCAGATTAATTAAAAAGTTCTACCTAATGCACTCAATATTTAAAATAATAATAATAATTATGGGGTGGGAAGATAAACTGAAGTATCTGGTAAAACTAACCCAAGAAGGACAGTTTGCTGTTATTAAGAAAGAACTTACTGAGGAGAAGAATCTTCAATGTTTGGTAAAAAATAAACGCTTTGGGAAGTCAGGAGACACGTTGCTACACTATGCAGCCAGGCACGGGCATTTAGACTTGTTGAGATACTTCATAGAAGAGTTGGGATTGGATATAGAATTATTTAATAGTGATTACAAGAGAGCCCTACACGAAGCAGCTTCCATGAGCCAGAGGGACTGTGTGCAATACCTGATTTCCAAAGGGGCCAAGATTGACTGCTTGAAAAAGGCAGACTGGTAAGAACATGTGAAAATAAAAACTGCAACAAAACCAAGAATATACCCTTTATAGAATATGGGAATTAAAAGAAATCAAGATTTTTCAGACTGTTAACTTGTAGCATTTACATGGTGTGGCCACTTTAAAAGAACACTGTACATAGTGCTTGGACAGTATGCATCCAAAAATGTATGTAACCTTTGCTTGTCAGATAACCTGAGCTGCCACAGCACACGTTGCAACCAGAACGTAACATAGTTGGCTAATGCTACACTTTAACCTGATTAGTCAATGCAATAGGATGATTTGTCTGCCTTCATAACTTTATCTTTATTTTTTTGTTGTTTTTCAGGACCCCTCTTATGATGTCTTGCACCAAGAAAAACCTTGCCATTATTAAAGATTTAATAGACCATGGGGCTAATGCTGCTCTGAAGAACAAGGACGGCTGGAACTGTTTTCACATTGCCTGTCGAGAGGGAGACCCCTATATTATACAACACCTGCTTGATGTCTGTCCTGGAGTCTGGAAGACAGAGAGCAAGATCCTGAGAACTCCACTGCATACTGCAGGTGAAAATATCACTACATGCTAAGGTGGTGATAAAGTTTTCAACTGTCATGAAATAAATTCCATGTTAATATGTATTAGCATGAAGAAAATAATGCATCTATTAATATAACCAGTCTCACATACAGATGCTTGACTTGCCTGGCACCCACTATCGTGCCTCTTTGAAACGTGGCTCAGTCTTCGTTCACTGTATTTCAATGCATCTTTTTCAGCTATGCATGGTTGTGCTGACGTTGTGAAAATACTACTGGATAGGTGAGTTTGGTAAATATCTTCAATTATCAATCATTAAGTTCCCTCCAGTCTATCAAAATATCTGATTCCAATACATCACTTAAGGTATAGTAGAGGAGCGGTTCCCAGTCGCCTACCTAAATACTCATCTTCCATAAGAGACAGGGTCAACTGTACATAGAAACTTATAAAGCAAAAGCATTATTTTACTTTCCTTAGCTAATCTGCAGTATTAGGTCTAGTGATATGATGCTGTACTGTGACCCAGTCTAGACAGCCAGACAGAGAACAGAGAAACCATGTGGGCCAGGACAAAGAAAGTGACAGCAGAGTAAGCAATATTTTGCTGAAAAAGACTTGGCTACCTCAGAGAGGATTGTGAATGGAAATCTAAAAAATATATACAGCAATATGAAGAATAAGCAGATTTACTGTTATTAAGTATGACTATTACTATAGGTGTTATTTATTGTAATGAACTCCTTTTGTTTCTGCTTGCATATGTTGAAACTTATTAATTATCAGGTAATTCTAAAACATTTTCCAGATGTCAGTATGAACCTGATTGCAGAGACAGCTGTGGAGTTACTCCTTTCATGGATGCTGTCCGAAATGGCCACATTGATATAGCAAAACTTCTGATGGAAAAGCAGCAGGTAATGGTGAGAGTGCCAGCTCATACTGTTGGTTTCCACAGACCCCATTTTGCTCTATTTTGGACTACCTAATATTACTTTCAGTACAGTGGTGCTAATCACAGTGTGGATAATAAACAGCTCCACTCTTGTCAAAGCCATTTCAGACATATTTATTGTAACTCTATTAACACTCAGGCCTGAGAGAGGAAAAAAGTCAATTCTTCATACTGCTATAAATAGAGACAGCATCCCTAGAAACCTGGAAGGGGTAAACCACTGAATCCTGTAAAAAAAGATAACAACACAACCGTCAAAGACCCATATGTAAAAATAACAAACATTTATTTTGTATTTTCCTCTTGTGTGGGTTGCCAGGCTTCTTTTACAGCTGCTGATAATCTAGGAGCAAAGCCTTTACACCAGGCTGCAGTAACTGCCCAGGATGAAGCGATTCGGTTCCTTCTCAAGGATCTTGGAGGGGATGTTAACGAACCTGCCACAGATATCAAACTCACCGCACTACACTATGCAGCTAAGGTCAGTTTCAAAGTGACATAGTTTTGAACTACAGCCATTGTGATTAAATTATTGTAGGATATCTGGGCTCCTGCTTGGCTGAATGGGAAAACTCACAAGCTGTCTAGGAGGGTGGACTTCAGAGGGTCCCATTGTATTATGGTTTGATAAGGTTTATGAAGAGCCTAAAACGCCACTCTCAAAAAAACAAACAAAAAAAAAATTGCTTAACCAAACCGCAACTGTAAAAAATAGTCTTAGCCACAAAGTTGAAAGGTTAACCAATAAAATCAATGAATATAACAGTATAGATAAATTGTTTCATCTGTATACCTTTGCTGAAGGTTGCATGGTCTGCTCTTATTGTAGCTAGACCATTTCATTGAACTACAACACATGAAGTGCGTCTGGTACCAAGAAGCAGCAGCAGCAGCAGATTTTTTAAGTATAAATAGTTGCAAAGAATCAAAAGATCTTCAGATGAAGAAAAGGGGTTGCAGTACTAATATTGATGTTGCTCATAAGAAGGGATTTTTAAAACTTGGGTAACACTTTCACTGCTGAAATATATGGGATAGAGATAGTAGATGATTTTCTTTTACTTGGAGGATCGGGGGAACAAAATAAATTAATCAACCACGTACCACTGTGGCAGGCAGCGTCTTTGCATGGTTTTGAAATAAAGACTAGATTAGGAAGCAGATGTGTTAATTGAAAACCTAAAACCTGTTTTTCATACGAAAAATGTTATTATAAGAGCAGAAAATATTTATTGGACTCTTACTGCGACCAAGTTAAAAATCCTATAGTATTCTAAAGTAGTGGCCAAAACAATATAATATACTATAGTTCTCCATATACAGTAGTATACTGCAGTAATAGTATTTTTTACAGTTTAAATGTAAATTAGTTTTAGAAACCATGCAGTTCCTCCGTATCAACGGTGCCTGATTACTGTGTATTGTTAAAACAAACAATAAGCATGTGTTTTAAGCACAAGAACGTGTTCCTCTCAACTAATTGAGGCTAGCAGATGAAACATAAAAAGCATTACTATGATTAATTATAAGCTGTGTTGAGCCAACATAAGGGATATACTACAGATACTACTGGACAATTAGATATATAATTTTTTTTATTATTATTATTTTGGATCCAGCATAGCTGAACTAAGATCTACTGTAGCATTGTCTTTCTACTAAGTCTTTGTAGCTTGCAGGAGGTTGGTTGAATTTTCTAAGGTCATACTGTGAGTGGCTGAGATGGGATTCAACTACAGTTTTCTATTCTTAGTACTTTGCTTTCTAACCTAATGACTAAAGAGGCAAAAAATGTACATGGAACTGCCAGGAAATAAAAAATGGTAGAAAAAGAACGGCTAAATTAACTGGGTTAACCACACCCAGTAATTTTCCAGTATGAATTGTGCACAGAACAGATTGAAGCTTTAAATGCCAAGCAGCACAAGCTGTGATTGGAAGGCTCTTTAAAACAAGCTTTTTACCCTTTTGTGATGTTTGAAAATGTTCTTGTGGTGTTTACCACAGATTACCCAATTTATTCTTCTCTGTAATATCAATTCCTCTTTGCTTTCGAAAAAGTCAGACCCGCCTTCTAAACCCATTCCTTTCATTTCCTCTTTTTGATGCCTTAGGTGCTATATTCAAAAAGGAGGAATACAATATTTTTAAAGGAATTAAATACATTGGACATGAAACATGATAATATTTTTATGTTACAGGAAGGCCATGCGTATACAATCCAGACTCTCGTTTCATTAGGAGCTGACGTTCAAGCAAAGGATGCAAAAGGACGATCTGGTGAGTGCAGTGCAGCTGGTCACATGTACCAGTCCTTTCAGGCGGAGGGCGGGCGTGAACCTGGGACCTCTCGCACTAAAACATAGCGCCGATACCGCTGTACAAAAGAGCCGGCTCCCTTTCAAGGAGCATATATCGGACTTATGTCTTTGTGTGTGATTATGTCACCTACCAGCCCTACTGCTGCCTTCCCCCGAGCACGCTACACTTTCATCAGCGTAATGCCACATGAAAGCGCTGGCCAAAATGTTTGTTTGGGGAAAAACAGTTAGTCTGTGTCTGTTGCTTAAATAAACATATTTGTGTTATTCTTTTTATTTGGGGACATATTTGGGTAATGGTTTGATTTAGCACTCGTGTTTATGAAATTGTTGTATTTTTTTCTCTTCCAGCTCTCCACATGGCATGTGCAGGGCAGCACACTGGCTGTGTGAGAATTCTACTTCAAACTGGCCTGCAGGACTCAGCAGACAACATGGGAACACTAGCAAAACAGTTAGCCAAAAAACAAGAAGTGGTAAATGTTTTTGAAGAAACACTTGCTTCCCAATAAACTACAGAAAATTAAAGTCTTTATTTTGTTTGTTTTTTAAACTACTGTTCATAAAAATCCATAAACAGTCTAACAAACCAAAGAAACAGAGCTGCCGGGCTGTCCCTTGACTTGGCACGCAGAGGACTGTCCTCAAACATATTTTTTATTTAAGATATGTTATTTAAAAAAGTTAAATGGGGTTGGTAATTAGTTGTATTAAATATGTTTCTAATAAGTAAATACAATTTGTTATGTTCCACATTTAAATAAACCATAAGGGTAAGGAGGATTTTGAGGGGGTATTTTGATCACTTTCATTTTAGGGATGTGGTGTAATTTTAATTTGGATGGGCATAATTTGCTGAGTGCACAAATCACAAGATCTAAACAAAAGCACTGTATTTTTATCTGCCAGTAGCATCACATCATTGGTGAGGAAACTACTACGCTAGCATGTTAAATTGCATCTTGCGCATGATAAAACCAGTTTACATGTGGCTTAGAACTTTATGTGATGTTTTATTATTAACACCCTGGCCATTCATGGTCTGTATGTGGTACTGTATGTAAGAATTGAAGGTGGTATGGGAACCCGGGTTCTTTACAGTATTTGAAGTCAGATGTGTTTATTTAATCTTATAAACTGCATTGCTAATCTGTCATTTCACCATACTAATAAAGTGGAATATATTTCTAACTTCTGCTAACTGCTAAGAAATAAATAATAATAATAATAACTTGTATGCCTTTGTCTTCTGACCTTATTCACCTTATTTTGAAATTTCAATGTGTTAACAGGTAGACTATGTACTTTGAGTGAAGTAAGCACTTTGAAAATATAAATCAAATTAGTCTTCTTCCCCATGATATACTAAGTTTCATTATAAGTTTCACGTGAAATATTCATCAGCATCAATGTAAAGCGAACCACCCTGAATATATAATACTTATTTTACAACTGTAAATGTATTTCATGAAATCAAACCAGATCTATGTTAAATGAACACATCATTATTAATGTTGTGGAGTGATTTCTTAGTAAATCAAAACAACATCCATCAGCAACACTGAATATATTCAGTTAGGTCCTTTTGCAGCACTATCTGTGGTTGACACCTCACAGTTTTTCTCGTCCGTTCTCGTCCGTCCACCGAGTTCGCGTTGAGATTGACAGTATGCTGGCTCCTCCCATGCGGTCGGGCGGACCGCTTTGACGTAGCCTTGTGCCTTTCACTTACAGCTCCGCTGTTCTCCATTTTCTACAGAATTACCAGCCACTGCGAGAGGGAGAAAAAAAGAGAAGAAAGCACAGTAAAAATGAATGAAGAATATGATGTTATTGTCCTGGGAACTGGACTCACGGTGAGAAAAGAGTAAAACAAAAAGGCAATTAACCGTGGGTTGAGCGCAAATGAAAAATTAAAGTTATGTTTTGAGGTGAAGCGGTTGCACCTATCTCTAGCTGCAGCAGTGGATACTGCGGCCTGGGCAGAGGCAGAGGCCTTTATTCTCGTTCTGATCTGAGTCAAGCTTCCAGTTTTATCTTCCAGGCTGCTTATGATATACAGCTCCCGTCCACTCGTTTGTAAACTTCAGTACTGTAAAGGAGTGACACAGTAAACGTTGCTTTTATAACGGATTAATGTCGTAGCTAACGTTAATTAAATTTGACTGATTCTGGTGGCAGGAGGCAGGGACGAGGCCATATTATTACACTAGCGTACAGTAACTGAAATGTTTCCTTTATTAATTTTGTTGCATGGATTTTGTTGGCATTTTTAAACAAGAAAATATGTGCACGACTTTAAATCAACATGCACTCAAATACTGAGATGCAAAAAAGAAATAAATTGGTGTTTTTTTCTGTTTCTTTGCTTGCTGCTGCTAGACAGGCCGTGTTTTGGGTGGTGGCAGGATTTGTTTCCTATTTACTTTTCAAACAATATATAGCATTGTGTACTGTACAGTATAGTCAGTGAAAAAAAAAAACAGGTCTAACGCTAAACACAGCTGATGCTAACAATATCACGGCTTCACAGTGTATTCTTTCAAATTCAGATCATTTATGGACAGTGTATTTCTCTTATATCCTTGTAAAACGCTACATAATGTACCGGTAATCATAATAAACCGAATACTGCGATAAAATTAGTGAAGGCAACACGAATAAAAGGACGCTCCTATAATACACATACTTTTTATAATGTATTTGAGCAATCTTTCACTTCTCTTATCTGTTTATGTTTACTGAATACAGCACATCAACCGTAAATGTAACATAGTTTTATGCAGTACATACAGTACACATTTAATACAGGGACCTTTTTTTAAGGGGCAGAAAAAATGGCTATTATTTTCATTTAAATAGTCATGTTGAATTTAACATTATTCAGGGGTTGATCTAAAAACCTCATTGAATTACCTATAAAATAACAGTGAACTGGAAATGTCTTGTTATGTAGGCCTACATAGTGGTTGTTTTAGGTTATCTTGTAGCTGCCCACCAAAATTACAAGGCAGCATTTTAAGGAGTATAACTATGCATACAAAAAAATGAATATTGCTTTCCTATTGAAAGACAAATGCAGAAACTGAGCTCTTTGTCCACTTGGGACCGCTGCATTTTAATGGTTAATGAAGACATCTCCCTTGGCTGAGTCCATCTGCCATTGTTTGTGACTGATGACCATCAGGCTTGAGGTTAGCATAATCACGGCTATTGTGCACTTTTCACTTTAAATGGTTTTGACATGTACTGACATAAAAGGATTTCGGTTTTGCTCTTTAAGGGTCTCTTTTATCTAGCCAGAATTAGTTGCTTTGGTTGTATTATTTGATTTATTTGGTTGGGTCCATGAGGTACCACATTAAGCTAAGAACTGTCTGACTCATGCACTTTGAACCCAGTGTAATCCAAGAGAGAGAAATATTAACAGGTTGGTAAAATCTTGGTGCAGGCACTTTAAGTTTAACGTGTAATCCTGTTCTGGGTCTGAATTCAGTTACATACACCAGACGGAGCATCACCAGTGCAAATTTTGAGATTAATAAAAAAATAAATCAGTGGTTTATTTATTTAATTGTAAAACACATTCCTTGAAATCAAAAAGATTAATTGTTGAAAAGTGATGGTTCTGAAAATCCTGGCAGGAGTGTACTCATTCACGTGACGTTAGCAGTGCAGTTCAACACTGAATTTTAGTAGGATCAACTTGAATATGAAAGTTGTGTTTTTTAATGTTTGTCAACAGTCTTTTAAGTTTGAAAAAATAATTATTTGATTGCCTTCCCACAGGAATGCATCCTCTCAGGTATAATGTCTGTGAATGGAAAAAAGGTGCTGCACATGGACCGCAACTCTTACTATGGAGGTGACAGTGCATCCATCACTCCCTTGGAAGATGTAAGTACTGATGATGCTGTGCTTCAACTGTGGCTGCCAACAATTCAACCAGGAAACCAGGACGTCATGGCTTTCTACTACGTTGCTGCTTTTTTCTGTTAAATGCCTAGAAATGGGTAAAACTGTTCTTTTAGAAACTGAAAACCAGCAACGACATGGTTGTGAAGAGAAGATATTTTGATACCTGCACCACCTTTCCTAGTGATTTATGAGCTGCTGAAAGTAATATGTACAGTTTTTATCTGCATACCCTAGTTGATTATTGACTGGTCATGTGAATATAACTACCAAAACCTGCAACAAGAAGTAATAAATTGTTCTAACGATTACTTTGTTCTTCAGTGCTTTTTAAGAATTTACACACGCAACTAAACATGGAAAAAAATTGCATGATTCAACTTGGTGAAAAAAAGTAACTGAAACAAAATGTTGATTTTTTTTTTTTTCTTTGCTAGTTCTACAAAAGATTCAACATCCCTGGTACCCCACCAGAGTCCATGGGAAAGGGAAGAGACTGGAATGTGGATCTTGTCCCCAAGTTCCTTATGGCTAATGGTGAGGACAGCTGTGAAAACTTGTTTGCAACTTTATAATAGGAAACCAGCTGTGTGCATTGGGACCAAAACAAATGGTAACCTTAAAGTCTATCAGAAAGCACTGCCATCTAGGTGTGATTGATAAAGAAAATTGCATTACAGCAAGAATACCAATGCTGCTTCCAAACTGGACACTCGCTCGTCAAGATTTCAAGCAGTCTTGTTCAGTATTTTATACACTTAAGTGTAAACTGTAGTGATAATTATTTACTTTAGGGAGTGTAATGTGTGATCATTGTCTACCATTTGCATTAAGGGTGTTCCTTAATTTGTCAAATAAACCCCTAAAAACATCTTGGGGCTGTGCGTTTGTTTTCCTAGCTGAATGTTGTATATATTGTCATTTCTATTATATCAGAGAATAATGTCTTGGAAGTTGCGAACCAAACCTGTTAAAGTCCACTATTTTAATGTAGAGCTAGTATTCTTATAATCTGTTCTCATTAAGTTAGACAAATGTTTTGATAGTAAGTCTGGGTAGAACCGTTTGTCTAAACTATTCTTTAAGTTTATTTTTATTTTAAAACAGTAGAGAGCAGTACATGAATGCAGCATTCCTCTTACTCTCCTGTTCCCAACTCGGTGTCATTTTTCATAGTCAAAGAAGAAACTATCAGTTTAACCCTGAGGTCTGTACTGTGTTGTGTATTTTTTCATTGCAAATGGTACATAGCTGGATGTGGAGATGATGTACTAGGTAGTAGGGATGCAGGCTGGTACACATGAGCATATCCATCTGCACAATTCACACTTCCTGTTGTAGCATAATGTAAGACAGGTTCATAGCCATGTTACTTTCCATTTCCATATAATTTGTAGTATACCAGTTTGGGTTAAGAATTCTAAAACCTGTGTTCCAGGTCAGCTTGTAAAGATGCTGCTGTTTACTGAAGTGACCCGTTACCTTGACTTCAAGGTGATTGAGGGAAGCTTTGTATACAAGGGAGGGAAAATTTACAAAGTCCCATCCACTGAAACAGAGGCCTTGGCATCCAGTAAGTACACATTACACTTCTTTGTATTTTATAGTAGCCCAATAACTCTCTCAATATATGCATTTACACCAACATATGGAGACAAACTATTTTATTAGGAACGTTTTCAAAACAACAGAAGCTGCATAAAAGTGATTTTTGGCACTGTATTGTGTTGAACATGTAAAAATTGGTCAAATAAATACCATGATCATTAAATCGGTGAAATCAAACAAAGTATTGTTTTAGTTTTCCTTCTATTAATTTCATTAGCCCACACACTATGCTATATTTAGTGATTCAGTAACTGGGCTTGCTTTTCTTTAAATTACAATTTCCTTATGCTGGAAATGTTTATACATTGACCTATTAGCATGACCATTCATTTCTCCTAGGTTTAATGGGGTTATTTGAGAAGCGACGATTCAGAAAATTTTTAGTTTATGTTGCCAACTTTGACGTCAACGATCCAAAAACCTTGGAAGGTGTTGACCCCCACAAGTCAACCATGCGTGATGTGTACAAGAAATTCGACCTGGGCCAGGATGTAATTGACTTTACAGGTCATGCACTTGCTCTCTACAGGACTGATGAGTGAGTACTTCAACTTTTCATCTTTGCCACCACCAAACTAACCAAACGCATCACCATAGATATTAGTTGACTACATTTAGTAATGTTACTCAGTGTATTTCATCATCTTTTGACAAATAAAATAACTTGGAGCATGCATTATTTTCTGTTTTTGAAAATTAAAAAAAAGTTTGAGAAGCCTGTTGCTAATGGATGTTTTTTAATGTTTTATTGCCTACAGTTACTTGGACCAACCATGCCTAGAGTCTATCAACAGGATTAAGCTTTACAGTGAGTCTCTGGCTAGATATGGAAAAAGCCCTTACCTTTACCCTCTGTATGGTCTTGGAGAGTTGCCACAGGGGTTTGCAAGGTAAGACTAGTTGTCATGTATACATCTAAATTTAGAGAGGCTCAATGAGCTGTACCCCTATTCCTAGACTAATTTACTAATAGGAACTTTTTCTCTCTTGTAGATTAAGTGCCATTTATGGAGGTACCTACATGCTGAACAAACCTATTGAGGAGATTGTTATGGAGAATGGAAAAGTGGTTGGAGTAAAATCTGAAGGCGAGGTAAATTGCTTAATTCAGCATACAAATTGTGGTTGCAGGATTATGTCTTGATTTGTCAAAGGTAGGTACAAAATATGGAAACAATCCATTCCCACCTTTTAATATTAATTTAAAAAATGTATCTAAAGCTTGCATGTACAATGTAGTATTCCTTGTACCCATTTAACCCCAGATACATTAAAGGGCCTTTCATACCTAGTTCATTTGACTGTTTGATGCGGATTGAAGTGCGGTTTGGTTTGTTTGGAGCTATATGTGAACTTTCTGACAGTGACGTAATTGCACCAGGGTGCGAATCAAACCAAACTAACCAAGATCGCTGGAAAAGGTGGTCTCAGTTCATTTGAAAGCAAACTCGGTACGCTTGCGATATTGCTCCCCCAAAACTTTTTGCATTGTGAAAGCAAACGCATTCAGGTTCACTTGGAAACAAACTGCTCCAAACAGCGAACCAAACTGTGAAAGTGACGTAATTGATCAAACGCCAAGGAAGTGTCCAGTCTTTTCGTTCAAACACGTTTGACAAACTACTTGGAAAATGTCTTCGCGAGGGATGCTCTAGAGTAGTGCTGAAACAGAAGCTTTGCTGATGTATACATCCAGGAACAACTGGAAACAACACACAAAAACATATGTTTTCCGAGTGCTTAAAAAGCACCAAATAATGCACAGGAAAAGCAAGAGCACAGCACATACAGTACCAGTATTCTCCATGATGGAAAATGTTTTTCTACAGAGAACTTCTGCTCAAGTAAACGGCAAGAGAACCGAGCGCATTTGTAAAGGTGCAATGTGAAACCAATAGAATTCTTGTCTGTGTGTAGCAGCAAGTGGACTAAACAAACTTGAATTCATTTACAAATAAATTCAAGTTTGATTGAATTTTCCTGGTCTGAAACGAACCGAACCTAAACTGAAAAAAATGTGTGCCCTTAGTTGTGAAGGTACAAACTGGAGTTAAAGTTCATCTTTTTGCTGTACTTCTTTTGACAGGTTGCCCGCTGTAAGCAGCTGATCTGTGATCCAAGCTATGTATCTGATCGTGTGACAAAAGCAGGACAGGTGATCAGAGTTATCTGTATCATGAGCCATCCAATCAAGAACACAAGTGATGCCAACTCGTGCCAGATCATCATTCCACAGAACCAAGTAAACAGGAAATCTGGTAGGTTGCTTTGTGTAGCACCATAAAGCAGGTAGTAACCTTCAATTGCAGAGGTCTGAACTCTATTGATTTCATTTGGTAAATAGGTTTTTGTTTTAGTCTTTCATGCTGTTACTGATATACACATTTATATTTTCTCTGGAGGTTGTGGAGGCTTTTGGTATGTGCAGGGGCTGTCATTTTATCCACCCATCTATCTATATAGTGGGGACTGAACACTGTTTTAAGAAGCAGTACGTAGGAAATATTTCAAGCAAAGGATGTATTTAGGTATTCTTAGTAACATTTTGTAGCATTGATCTGAATCTAAGTATATTTGATTTCCTAACAGTTTGTCATTTTATTATGTATTATTTTTTTTAATCTCTATAGATATCTATGTCTGCATGATTTCCTATGCACACAATGTTGCAGCACAGGGAAAATATATTGCTATTGTCAGCACTACAGTGGAAACCAATGACCCAGAGAAAGAGATCAAACCTGCTTTGGACCTTCTTGACCCAGTTGAACAGAAGTATGTGTTTGTTTTTTTTCTTTTTAAATGATAGGTAAAGTTTATGTGCCCCCCTGGTCATTCTATACTTGGATGGGACCAGCTTAGTGGAATTTTAAATTCACAGTATGTAACTGTAATCTATAGTGAAGCAAATTTTTAACGCAACCTCAATTTTAATGTGTTGTTTCTAGGTTTGTCAGCATCAGCGATCAGTTTGCTCCGACTGACTTAGGAACAGAAAGCCAGGTTAGTGTGGGGTCTCTTTTTTTCCCCATCTGTAAAATTGTTGGTTGGGATGATTTACTTTATTAGTTGCTTGTGGCAAAAAGAGTTAATTAACATTTTGACAAGATTCTACACTTTTGTTGAATAACAATTCCAGAGTGCAATCTTAATTTCTGTGAATTTATACATTGTGCACCAAACTGCACAAGATGGCATGGTTTTGTTACTGTATGAATGTAATGTTGCCTTTTGCCTGGGAAGTCAGATGTTATGTCTCAGGAGAAGTTCTCTCCTAAAATCTATTTAATAAATTGAATTACAATAGTCACATGTACTGTAGAGCTATGTAATAATCTGAAGTATAAAGCACATTTTAAAGGTGAATAAATGTCAGCTGTAATATTTTGGGGTCCTATTTTAATTTAGTTAAGCATATTGTTTTCTTGAATTTAAATACTTTGTAGCAAAATGAATGCAAAAGCTGAAGTCTATTTCCATTGTTTAAAAGCTCTATATAGCTTTTACTTGGTTGTATTTCTCAAATTCTTACATGTTTTTAACAGATCTTTATTTCCCGTGCTTATGATGCTACAACTCATTTTGAGACCACTTGTGATGACATCAAAGACATCTACAAGAGGATGATGGGCACAGAGTTTGACTTTGAAGAAATGAAGCGCAAAAAGAGTGACATCTTTGGTGATACTGAGCAGTAAAATTAAAAAGAAAAAATCATCACTCCCAAAATATCAAAAGACCATTATATAAAAATATTGGCTGATTTCAACATTATGGTGTTGCCATTAAGGAAGTTAATGAACACAGCATAGGTTTGTATTGTGGGGCCTGCTTTTTATAATCACATCTTGACAAGTGTTGCACTGATTATAGGTTAATGCCCGTCATTTTGTTTTTGACCATCATGTATACATTTTTCTGACAAATGGGGGGGTGGTGCTGTCCAACTATGCCAGACTTATCAGTGGTGATTTAATATACATATGGTAATTTAAGCATATTAAGTTTAAAAAAAAAAAAAAAAAGTCCTGTGCAAAACTTGAACAATACCACTGCCATGTGTAGGTAAGTGTTAACAAAGAATAACAGTAGAAGAGTAGAAATAAATTGTTATTTTACTGTTCGTTAACTTTTGAGTAAAGAATTTGAGGGGCAACGCTATGTATTGCAAACAGACTGCCAAATTACTATCGAATAGTTAAATACATTATTGGGCAGTATCTCCTGTAGCCTCTCTGAATCCTTCATCTTAATTGTTGGTCTATTAGAGGTGCTGTACCCTGATCTATTGTAGCCAAATAAAGTATACAAACTAAAGTGCAGGACACAGCATTAAATTGAATTTTAAACTGTTTGCAGCATTTGGAAAACAACATTGTACCCAAGGATCATTTTCTTTTCTTTTTAAAAAAAATAAAACGGAAAAAAGCAGGCAAGATGTGACTGTATTCTATGTATACTTAACTAATTTGAATGGACCAAACTGCAATGCAGTATTGATATGATAGCCTTGTATAGTATTGACAAATTTATAAACTATGCTTCTAAGGCACAAAATGATTTCTGTACTGCAAAGTAAAGTTAAATTTCTGAAAAGTCAAGCTGTGTTTAATTACTACTGAATTTTAGTTTATTTGTCTATTTTCTGTGTTGTCTGGTTGAGATATTTTCTGTTCATTATAGTAGTAGACAGAACATATAATAAATATACAAACTGACTGGAGTTGATACATATAATGGTAAACTGTTTCCCCTGAAGGCTGAAATGTGAGGCTGTGGATTAAAAAGACCAGAGTTGCATGCAATATATTATATATTCCCACTATATTGTGAAAACTCATTTAATATCTGTTTTTTTAAACTGTTACATAAACTCACTGCCACTATTACCTTTTAATCTTCCAGGTTAGATTTTCTTTTTATAAGATTAGTTTTTTTTTATTTTATTTTTTTAACTTGCTTATAAATGTATTATCAACAAGTGATAACACAATGAAAGTATTTTTTATTTTTTTATTGTACGCTTAATAATTGGGACAGAATTCTGTCATGCCATGACTATTCTACTTCCCTGAACAGTAATAGACAGATACATGGAAGAAATATAGAACAGCATAGCATGAACAATAAAATTACATACCTCAAGAAAATGGGGGTGGAGGGGAATGACAAAACAAATATTATTATATTTTTTTTGGTAATTATGCAGTTTCTATAGAAAAATAACCCTGACATGTGCCCAATTTATCATTCTAGATAACAATTTAATTCAGAAAATCTTATAATTTGTATTTACTTTGATGCCTGGATTGTAGGAAGGATTAGAGCAGGACGGGAAGCAAATATTGTAAATGGTAAAGTGTGCCACTGCCTCTTCTTTTTTAGCACTAATCTGTAGTAAATACATAGATTGATTTACAGAAAGAGGTTGTCTACCCACCCAATGCACCTTTCTGCCCTACATAAGAGTGGGATAGGTAGCCCAGCCTGTCCATGAGTTGAGTGGATGGCAGCAGCATGTGAAGAACAAAGACTACATTTGTGGAAAAACCACAGTAAAAACGTACTGAAGTGTATCTGTATGTCCTGGGTTACATGAGTTTGCCCAACATTATAGGTCACATGGCTGAAAAAAAAATTTATGTGTGTACTAAGGATGCAAGCTATAGCTTGTGCGCATGCCATTCATGACTCCCAGAAACAAAACATTCTACTTTTTTTTCCCCAAAGGTTGGGTATGTTAGGCACAGATGTGCTGTCCCATATGAAGCCTTAAAATGATTTATTGTATAATTTACGGGTGGGCCTTGCAGTTCACTTGAATTCCTAAAACATACATTTAAATGTACTACAGTGCATGATTTATCTATGGTTATGCAAGTCCCTGCAGGCTAAAGACTTTTCCAATCAAAAAAGTTCCGAGTTGCAGGTGGAATTGTTTAAAGAACACATTGTAGCAGTGCTCCATACTGTATGATCACTACCTTTTTATTTCCCTGTGAAAAGGATTAATATGGATGGCGTTCCACGTGTTTATAAATTCTTTGTATTGTAGATGCTTTCATCTAGCATTTATGATTTTAAATAACAGATTAGAACAGACAAACCTTTATATGCATCCCACTGACAAAACCAAATGCAAGTTACTGTCTAAACACAACATCATTTCCCCATTTTGTCACTAGGTACACTTAGCAAGAACAATTAATTTGATTTGAAAAGCGTGTTAAATTGTCATTTATCTAGCATAAATCGCAAGAGCAATTTATTGTGAGTAAACTGATTATATTATCTTTAAAAATGTTTTGAAAAACAAACCCTTTTGCGCTGCATCTGTATCACTGGTATAATAAACCACACCAATCCTTTTCTCAATGGTTCTTATACTTGGTATAGTAATAAAAAAACTAAAAACTCCAAAGTTAGATAGTGATTGCAGTCAGATATTTTTATTAACAGCAGCACGGTGTGTAACATTGGATCACTGAATTACAGAGGAATATAAAAAAATATTTAAAGTACATACAAACTGTAAGACAATGGTATTCTAAAGCTATTGCTGTAACTATTTGGTTAATAAGACTTGTGCAACATACATACATTATATATATATATATATATATAAATAATATACACACACACACACACATACATACATACATACATACACAAACACACATACCGAGCATCAAAAGAAACCTATCACTATTATAACATTTATTTTAGAAAAAAAATATGGTATATAAAATGATGGACATTGATGAAATGTTTTTGGTTTCTTTTTAATCACGCGATCATTCATCCTTGACCATGGCACGCTGGAGTGACTATGACTGAAGCATATGCACTTAATCACCTAATTAGTGAGACAGTTGATTGGACACTGGATATGGAGCGATTTCAGCTGTTGAATTGCAAGCTTGAATAAAAGCATTAAAGAAAACTGCAGAAAAAAAACAATATGCCACGTCTGTCAAGAGAGCAGCACCTTCGTGCAATCAGCATGTTGGAGGCTGGACTAGGGCAGCGTACTGTGGCTCGCTGTCTTGTGGTGCTCACAGCCAGCAATTTCAAACCTGGCGAGATGGTATAACCAGACACACTCTGTCAATGACAGGCCACGAACTGGGAGACCAAGAGTCACAACACCTGCCCAAGATCGACAGATCATTTTGCAGCATCTTCGTGATGTCAGTTGTTAATCAGCACAATAAAAAGTCACTGCACCTGCTCTAAAACAGAGTTTGTCATTTTTCGATCACATCTAGTGAATTTTATCCAAATATAAGCGATACGTTTCTTTTGATGCTCAAATGTAAGTGATATATTTCTTTTGATGCTCAGTATATATATGGTAATTGTTACAAGTCAAGTGTTAATTGGAACCATAAAGATGTTCTTTGTCAAAAGTAAACTGTATCCCTGTCTTTGGAAGTTCTTGTCATAGCAAATAGAATAGACCTGTGGCAAGGGACATTTAACAATCCAAATCTCTATGGAGAAGAAATCTTGGTTAGGTAAAAAGTGGAAAATGACATTTTGTTTTATTGAATATGTATGCAAAGGCACTTTTGTGAAGCCAAGATAAATAATTTGCTTTGCTTATTACCTGTATTTTGGAGGATTCTAAAAAACAGCCAGCCAAACTCGGTACTAAAAGAATGTGAGCTGCCATTTTTAAAAAGTTAAAAAATTAAATGGCTGTGCCTTTTATTTATTTATTTTTTAAATGTACAATACATCTTTTATACCAGTTTTTTTGAACTATAACAAACTACACTTCAACATGTAGGTGTAAACATCATTAAATATAATATCTACATGTAGCATTATAAAAACATAAACAATACATTGTACATAGCACCCTAAACAAACAAATAGTACCACAGACATTAATGATACATTAAGAATAAAAATCTACAAAATATTTTACAAGATAGTTAAACTTGTCTGAGCTTATAGGTATTTAAAAAAGAGTTTTTCTTTTTCTTCCTTATGAAAAATAATATGTAATACATATTTAGTGTTATTTTAGCCTAGTACTGTACAATAAAACTACTCACTGCAAGTAGATCACCTGCTGTATTGGTCATGTCATTGATGCAGGGAATTCATGCAATAAGATGGGGCACCTCTCCCTACTGAATCACCTGACCCCACCTTATTGCACTAGTGACAATAAAGGAAGAGTACAGTTGAAAGACCCTTAAATAGTTTTTTTTGCATTTAACGTGTTCCATACTACTATCATGACAATGCATGTATTAGTTTTCTAAAACAGTGCACCTGGTACAACACTAGGTTAAAAGATACCTCTGTTTGCATGTGTTCACTTTTAAGTTGTCTTGCAATTCTCCTGCAGAGTGAAATTGCCTAATCCACCTCAACACTTTTTTTCCGGTCATAAACCAACCCTAAGCTTCCCTTACTAACATGCTTTGCATCTAGTAACATTCTTCTTAACTTCCAAAACTGCAGTGAAAGCTTCCACAGATAGTTACGGCAATATTAAAATAAGGTCACCCTGCTAAAGCCAGGAAATCTAGCACACTTCTCTTTAAATCATAACCTGTTTTTGCACAGGGGAAGATTGATTGGAAATTACAATTTGCTTAAAGATTCCTGGAATGTACCTCATGTTCAAAATGGTCTTGAATGTTTTCTCCATTTAGTATTTAAATGTTTTGAAATGTGTTAAAAACGTGTTTATGTCCATGGCTAACAAACCATTGTTTCCATACGTTTCATCTGCCTCATCTGAAACAAAACAAAACAGAGTAAATTTAAAAAAATACAACTATATAAATGAAATTTATAATCCAGCATTTATTTTTGTTGTTAATGTTACACTACTGCAGTCCTTTGAAGTATTAAAATAATTGGATATAAAGATGTGTCCATTTTAGCTTTGTAGTGGGATTTGTCATTTAGATTTGCATCTTGCCCCATTTAAGGTATTCTGAACTGTATTGGTCCATGCAGCATCCTAACTCTACTGGCTACAACAAATAGACATGATAATGGAGGACCATATTAATCAGCTGTAATTCAAAAGCACTGTAGAAAACTACTCTTTCTACAATGCTATAGTTATAGTTATACTATACAAGCCAATGCTAGTGATGTTAAGGAACGTAAAACAAATGTATTTTGCAGTTGATTTACAACCAATGTTGTGTGGTTAAGATTTTCAAGAGATTCTGCGACACTGTATGTTTAAAACTATAACGGTGCGATACAAGACTACGCAGGACATGGCAAAGGGAACGTAACATGTTTCTTGTAAAAACACTGCAGGGTGTTCTGCAACACTAAGATGCTTGTCTTACAACTGTAGTATAAACAGGTTATTCTGCCTGTTACTCTAAAGCCCTTTCTTATTAATTGAAAAAGATATGATCAGTCAATAGTCAGACAAAATCCTTACCTGTTATGAAGACAGCAAACCTGGCACTGATGTGCTGAACTTGTAGACGCAGCATGCAGTTCAAATATTCCGGCTTCCCTTGGGAAATGAGGTCACATTCATGGTATGGAAGAACTTCCACAATGCCTGCTTCCTGGCAGCAATCCATGAAGAACTTCTTGGCATGGCCTGGAGAAACTGTTCTGTAATATTAATGATAAAAAAAGAGTGTGATACAGATGTATAATAAATTATGCAAAATTACACTTGGTTTTGACAACAGAATATAAAACACAATTTCAAATGGAAGACATGTAAAGCATATTGTTTCTGTTACACAATTCTAGGAGTATTTTTGTTTTTATATCAGATTTTTTTTTTTTTTCTATAGGGATTTAAAAGAATACTCTGGATTCTTAATTTTCACTCATCTTTTGGAGAAGTGTTTAAGAGCCAAGTGCTTCGTTGTAAAACCTGTTATTAGGAAAGTGAACAAGCTGGATGGAAAATATATCCATCACCTTTCAAATAGAACCCTTGCATATTCAATTTTATTTTCACCCTTCATGTAGAATTTTAAACACAATATTAAAGTTCAGCATTACAAACAATACTGTTTTATTTATCTTCTGTGTCTCTTATGAGTCCAACGAGGCAGGTGTTAGACGTGATCAACCCCTAGCTTGCCTGCTTATCACCTTCGATGTCTCTGCCCTACTACACTCCACAATTAGACTTTGCTTCAGCTGGTCAGACACAACAAACACATTTAATATTATCGCATTAAGCCTCTGCCTTTAACACAAACTTGTTGTCACAATGAAAAGGTTTTAATTATTTTACTCAAAAATGTTAGTGTTGTAGCATTAGCTAAAGACAGACATGATCTGAAAATGACTGTAGTAGGGGGAAATCCCAAGTGTTATTTGCTATCACTATTATCAACTACTTAATTGGCACGTACATAAGTATAGTTTGCACTGTCTGGGAATCTCATGGCAATGAATACACAAAAATCATCTATGATGAATTGTACTTGTTAAAAATGCCCATCATAAATACGCAAGTACAATAAAAAAAATAATAAAAAAAGGTTTTAAATTTTCAAAGCTGACAAAAATGACCTTCCATTTTCCTTGAGCATTTTGCTATCCTTGTAGTGCAGCCACCACTTCCACTTTCCCTGCTGACTTAGCTCTTCCAGTACATTGGCTATTTCTTTCAAATGCTCTGCAAAAATTAAGAAAAGAACCACAATGAAAAAAATAATACAACACACATTAAGAAAACTATTCAAGTCCAGACTCTCCATAATATTTACAGTATTTGGGATTTTTCAGTGTTTATTTTTTCACCCAAAAAATGTATTATGGGCACTTGTTAATAAAACACTGAAATGATCCCCCCCCCCCCCCCCCCCCCCCCCCCCCCCCCAATACTGGACTTTCTACCGAGTTGCAATTACTGGTAATCTTGCTTAAGAACATTATATTTCTATAAACTACTCCCCCATGCACAGATTTTGCTCATAAAATAAAACAAATACATGTGTATTTGAAAGTGAAAGTGGTATAGTCATTATTTCATGTTTCAAATGAACATCTGGATTCATTAGTGCTTAATTCCTGCATACCTAGTTCTAGTCTTTCCAGTACAGCACCATCACAGACAACAAATCCTCCTCTGTTGAAAAGTTCTTGGTAGTTGAAACTGAGGATATCATCAATGCTGTCAATACCAGCAAACAAAACACTTGGCACCTTCTTCAGATCCACCAAGTGCGGAATCTGATCAAGAAAACAACAACATAAAACACAATAACCATGCAATATTCCTTCTCCTGCTGCATTCATTACAAAGCATCACTTTGGAAGACTATCTTTTAGAGTTACTACATAAATAACATTTTACAGACAAAATGCTTAACGATTTAATGAATTCTATTTCAATGTTCTCATGCTCTAAACTTACTCTGTGCACATGTGTAGAGATATCTTCATTCCTAATGATAATGATCAGGGGGCCCGACGGACACTCATCCGGCTGATCAAAGTACGATAGCTGCACTTCTGCATGGCCGCCTTTCTTAAGAATTTTCTGAGAGAGCATCATTTTAGATATAAAAAAATAGATAGTAAATTTGTGAGCAAGTTCATACTTTGCAAGCAAACATAACTGGTACAATGTTGGTCCTAAATTGAATTTGCAAAAATATATGCATACAATAAAATAAGTTCAAGTAAAAGCATCAGCAAATACAGCTTTCATCAGCTCAACCAATTTTGATTTCACAGTATATGAAGTAACTTCCTTCAACAAATGTGAGTGGGTCCAAAAAGCCTTTAATAGCCTGACCTACCAGAATGACTTAGATTAACAGAATGCATATTAAGAGAATTATTCCAATTCAGAGACAATATCTGAAAGTGTTTGGTCTTTATGATCAAGTAACCAAAATGTCACAGGACCATAGGAAAACCGTCCATTTTAATTGGACAATACCAATAATCAAACTTAACCAAGAGAATTATAAAACACAGTACTGTACCAAAGATGTTGGTCTCATCTCTATCATTCAGAAACAAAAAAATGCACATGACTGCAATTTGGTACCATTCTTGGGAAGGATAACAATGCAATAGAATGCCACCATGTCTTATTTTAGTTTCACTCAGCCTTTTAAGCGTGTGTGTTGATATAGGAATTTAGCTTTAATCCAATGTTTTGTTTTATAACTCTGCTGAATTTTGTTTGTGTTTAAAAAAAATAAATAATAATAATAATAATAATAATAATAATAATAATAATAATAATAATAATAATAATAATAATAATAATAATAATAATAATTACCTTTACGTTCTCAAAGAATTCATCAATCTTTGTTTCAATGATGTAAAACTTGAACTTGGTTTTAAATGACTCCTTTACTACAGCATTCAGATTTTGGTGGAGGCTGGTACATAAATGATCTATGACACTCTGAAATGGCAGAGGCTTCCTTGTGCTAGACTGCAGAAAGTCCTTATTTCTCTTCTGACTGTCTGTACTGGTAGTACCCAAATCCAGTTCTTTCCCCTTTCCATTGCAAACACGATTCATTGATAACATATGTGAGTGAAAACATTTGGTTGTGATGTCTGAGATCTCACACTGTTGTCCTCTCATATCCTGGACATAGGTTAGTTTCTTAAGATGCGGAAGTGTCACGTTGTTACCAAATTCATTCATTTTATTAGCTTCTTGTATTGCGGTTCTTTGAGGCATATCCACTGTTATTTGGTGATTTCTTAAGGGTAAATCAGTCGTCTGAAGTAAGTCATCCGGTACAACATCTAAATCTGAAAAAGTTATGGTTAATGGACTAATTGCTCTACCATTTACATGTGATGCTTTTGAAAGATCAGTGTGCTTATTCCATTTGGTGATTTGATTCAGTTTATCAGAAAAACACAAGTATTCTTGGTCTAAAGTATTCTGAGTAAGATCGGGTTTAGTGTAATGCATTTCTTCCCATGCTTTTAAGAAGTTAAATCCTTTAAGTTGCCAATTCTCCTTCTGTGCGTTTTGAACAGTTCTAGCACATACATTATCTCTAGGTTTAACTATTGAGAAGTTTGCATATGTTTTTTGGTTGCCCCAACAATCGGTGATATGAACAACAGAAGAAGTGGGCAGACTATCCACATCCATCATATTTTGCAAATATGTTCTACTAGTGTGTTGCTTCCCTCTGTTTGAGATATGTACTTTTATACCGCCTTCTTTTTCTTGTTCTACATTTCCAACAAATTCAGTTTGAGTCTTTGTGAATGCTGGATTCTGGTCTAAAACTTCATTGCAGACAACACCGCTTGCTTCTTCAGAGTCATCACAAAAATCTTCCTTTCTGAAGTGGCCGACAGGTACACAATCTTTTTTAAATTCAGAGTACCAACAATAGCCTCCATAATCATGAGCTGGTTTATTTGATAGTTGTGAACGTTTCTCTTTACTATCCACCACAGACTCATCTGATGAAATATCTTCGTGTACTTCCGGGTCTGACAATATTTCTTCCCTTTGATTCTCATTCCTATCCAGTAATTCTTTTATCGTTGGGCTTTGCATATTGATATCTTCTCCATTTTCGCTGTGCACAACAGTCACTGCCCCCCCTGATTTTTCTATATTTTCTGTGAGTTTTGAGAAGATGTTGTCATCTTCTTCACTTCTTGGAGCTGCAGTTAAACTCCAACAGCTATCATTTTCTTGGCACATGTTTTGTTCCACCACAGACTCATCTGAACAAAGGCTGTCCTTGACTTCAGTGCCTGACAATATTGCTTCCCTTTGATTCTCATTCCTCTCCAATAATTGTTCTATCACTGGACTTTGCATACGGACAGCTTCTCCATTTTCACTGTGTAGAACAGCCAATGTCCCACCAGAATCTGTAATAGTTTCCGTGAGTTCTGAGATGACATCTTTTTCACTCCTTGGTGCTTCAGTTAAAATAAAAAAACTCTCATTTTCCCTGTGCATTTTTTGTTCTACCACAGACTCATCTGGTGAAAGGTTTTCCTTGCCTTCAGGGACTGACAAACATTCATCCTTTTGATTCTCCTTTCTATCCAGTAATTGTTCTAATGTTGGGCTTTGGATATTGATATCTTCTCCATTTTCACTGTGCATAACAGCCACTGTCCCACCATAATTTGTAATAGTTTCTGTGGGTTCTGAGACGTTGTTTTCTTTTTTTCTCCTTGGTGCTGCCGTTATAATCCAAGACCTCTCATTTTCTCTGCAGATTTGTTGTGCCACCACAGACTCATCTGATGCAATGCCTTTGTGTACTTCAGGGACTGACAATATTGCTTCCCTTTGATTCTCATTCCTATACAGCAATTCTTTTATCATTGGGCTTTGCATATTGATATCTTCTCCATTTTCGCTGTGCACAACAGTCACTGCCCCGCCTGATTTTTCTATATTTTCTGCGAGTTTTGAGAAGATGTTGTCATCTTCTTCACTTCTTGGAGCTGCAGTTAAAATCCAAGAACTCACATTTTCTTGGCACATGTTTTGTTCCACCACACACTCATCTGAAGAAAGGCTGTCCTTGACTTCAGTGTCTGACAATATTGCTTCCCTTTGATTCTCATATGGACTTTGCATAATGACAGCTTCCCCATTGCCGCTGTGCATAATAGCCACTGTCCCACCAGAATTTCCAACAGTTTCTGTGGGTTCGGAGATGGCGTTATCTTTTTCAGTCCTAAATGCTACAGTTAAATTAGAAGACTTCTCATCTTTTTTGCACATATTTTTTTCTTTGCCCTCTGGATCGGTTGTATATATGTGAACTAGTTTCTCAGCTTGCATACAGGTTATCTTTGTAGTTCTTTCATTAACAACTGGAACAGCCACTAAGGCAATTCTCTTCGTCCAGTCATCGATTAACGTCCTCTGTATTCCATTGTAGGGTTTCCCCTTAGCAATACACAAATTTGTTGCTTTGTTACATAACTCAATGTACTCCTTATCAGTATCCAAGAATCTGGTCGGGTACATATATGATACACCTGTGTTATCATCTTTATCCTCCTCCTCGTTCTCCTCTTTATGTAGCCCCACACTGGCTCTGCAATCCTAAAAAGGAGAGACAAGGATTAGTTTTCCATGGACAAAAGGGATGATATTTAGAATTTTGGCCAACAGTTTTTGGTATGCTATGGAATCTATTTTACCATGTGTATTGGAACTAAATTTCCTAGGCTATTAGAGGAAAAACAGCCCTATAAAAGATATTACCACCTCCATGCTTGAGAGTAGGTAAGGTGTTCTTTTCTTTGTACGCCTCACCAGACTTTCTACAAACCTTTCCTTGGCCTGTGACCATTGAGACCTTCACCATGCAATACTCAACCTATGGTTGAAATGGAAACCCCAGTCCCACTTGCAGCCAATTCACTTTTAATATCTTTGGCAGTCAATCTCAGATTGTTATTAACCTTCTCACAATTCTTCTACTTTTTCTTGGTCAAAGAACCTTCTTTCTTCCAGACCGAGGGAGCGTTGTGACAGTACCTTGAATCTTGTACTTCTTGATAATAGAAACAAAAGTTGAAATTGGGATACTCAAATGCTTGGAAATCTTCTTGTATCCTTCTCCAGCTTTATGACAATAAATCAGGTCTTCAGATTGCTCTTTACATTTTCCCAATATTGACTTATTGGTAATAACAGCAAATCATTTTTTGGAGTTTTACAAAAAAAAAAGCTGTAATAAATAATTCTAAAAATCTATTTCTTTTAACTTTTTTTCCTCATCCACAAATGCAAAACTTTTGCATTCCTAAATTTCTTTGAGAAATTTCTAGAAAATTATAAATTTCCATTAGGGTATGTAAACTTTTGACTCCATCCATCCATCTATCTATATATATATACACACATATACTGTTTATCTATATCTATATCTATATATAAAAAAAGAAGAAAGTTTGTCTGTCTGTTCCTTTATGCATTTGGACCCCGCAGAAGCCAGTGCAATCAAACTTTGCATGGCCTCCTCTTTCATCCAGGGGAAGGTCGAGGGCTACGTTTGGATCCAAAATTTGGACCCCTGGGGTACTTTATTTAGTAACCCCATTGCTGGATCACTACAGTAGCCATGTATCTCAAATTAAAGAAACCCACAACCAAAAAATAAACAAAAATAAAAAATAAAAAATAAATAAAAAAAAGTAAAAATGGCAAAAACCAAAAAAAAAAAGTTAAAAAAGGAAACGGGGTCCAAGCGCATTGTCCTTTGTTTTTTTTGTTAAGGTAATCTTGGACTTTCAATTTTTATAAAAAAAAATAAAGTAAATGTTGTGTTTTACCTTATCTGAATATTCGCCAGCAGTACTCCAGGCTTTGGCGGTGGTTGTATCTTGCAATTGTGTATAATTTACATTTTCATTTCGGCTGTCTGAGTAATTACTGACCCAACTTTCCTCTGGAGTTTCAGAAGGCACCAGTTCACTGGTAGAGTCAGGTACCACGTTCTTTGTGTTTTTTGGAACAGTAAGATCCAGTGCTTCGTAATTGGTCTCAGTGAGATCCAGTGCTTCGTAATTGGTCATAGTGAGATCTAATGCTTCATTACTTTGTTCCCCTCGATCCAGTGCCTCCATATCTGGTTCTTTTACAGCTTTCTGAATAACAGATGGCACCTGAAGACTTTGGGGTTTAATCTGAGAGCCACAACTGCCAGCTGGGGGTGCTCTCTGAGTTACACTTTTAGAAGGAGAGATCTGGAATACACATTTCGATTCATCACTGCTCTGAACTGTATCTGTCTGAAAGAACCTCAAAGTAGACTTGCTGTAGAAAAGACCAATCCACATATGAAGGATAAGGTGCACTTGCTCAAATGTTTCCTCGATATTAAAGTTCCATGGTCTGAAAATGAGAAATTAATACAATGAAGGTTGATACAAGCAAATAGAATCTTTCATGTACATTGCACACTTTTCATGTATAAGGTGCTCAATGCCAGTAATATACAGTACTGTGCAAAAGTTTTAGGCAGGTGTGAAAAAATGCTGTAAAGTAAGAATGCTTTCAAAAATAGACATGTTAATAGTTTATATTTATCAATTAACAAAATGCAAAGTGAGTGAACAGAAGAAAAATCTACATCACAGACACTCATTCGTGTACCGCTCTCCAGCCCTTCGGCGAACAAACTGCCTTCTGCTACAGCCAAATATTTCAAATTTTGACTCATCAGTCCAGAGCACCGGCTGCCATTTTTCTGTACCCCAGTTCCTGTGTTTTCGTGCATAGTTGAGTCGCTTGGCCTTGTTTCCACGTCGGAGGTATGGCTTTTTGGCCGCAAGTCTTCCATGAAGGCCACTTCTGACCAGACTTCTCCGGACAGTAGATGGGTGTACCAGGGTCCCACTGTTTTCTGCCAATTCTGAGCTGATGGCACTGCTGGACATCTTCCGATTGCGAAGGGAACTAAGCATGATGTGTCTTTCATCTGCTGCAGTAAGTTTCCTTGGCCGACCACTGCGTCTACGGTCCTCAATGTTGCCCGTTTCTTTGTGCTTCTTCAAAAGAGCTTGGACAGCACATCTGGAAACCCGTCTGCCTTGAAATTTTTGACTGGGAGAGACCTTGCTGATGCAGTATAAATACCTTGTGTCTTGTTGCTGTGCTCAGTCTTGCCATGGTGTATGACTTTTGACAGTAAACTGTCTTCAGCAACCTCACCTTGTTAGCTGAGTTTGGCTGTTCCTCACCCAGTTTTATTCCTCCAACACAGCTGTTTCTGTTTCAGTTAATGATTGTGTTTCAACCTACATATTGAATTGATGATCATTAGCACCTGTTTGGTATAATTGTTTAATCATACACCTGACTATATGCCTACAAAATCCCTGACTTTGTGCAAGTGTACCTAGAAGAATTGATGGCTTTGAAGGCAAAGGGTGGTCACACCAAATATGGATTTGATTTAGATTTTTCTTCTGTTCACTCACTTTGCATTTAGTTAATTGATAAATATAAACTATTAACATGTCTATTTTTGAAAGCATTCTTACTTTACAGCATTTTTTCACACCTGCCTAAAACTTTTGCACAGTACTGTACATGGAAATGCAAATTGCAGATGTCATAGCCGTTAATGTCTGAAACTGGTTAAACCTTAGATTCAGCCCACAATTAACTTAATACAAGAATTAACTGGATAAGTCTCAGAGTATTCAGATGCAGAATATAGATACCAACTTTCACTGAATCTTGTCAAGAATAGAAGTTGATTAAATGACTATACAATGTGTGATTCAAAATGGTTGCTGTGTTTGTCAAAAGCCTTTTGACCAAACGCAACAGCTGGTGAGTAATTATTTTCAAGATAGAGCGTTCTTAATCAAATACCTTTCACATGTAGCAAATAAGTGAAGATGGCTCGCTTTGATTCCAACATCCTCATATACTGTATAACACTAATGTAAATTAATTTTTAAAATGTACAAACTGATGCTACTATTTTAACAGGCAACACTGGATGGAGTTGCAAATACAAATATATTGGAAAAAATATACATACTACCTACCCATGGAGGGCCCGAGTCACACATTTATCCAGAGGATCATTGCTGTATTTGCTATCCAATGCAAACTCATAATTATCTTTCCACTCTCTTGTCACCTTAATAATTCCATTCACTTCAAAAACAACCCGAGACAGGCCTGCTTTTACACAACTTGATTCCTGCATATTTTGAGAAAAGGATGAAAATTTTTTGGATTTCTGACAGTCATAAAAGGGTTGCTGCTGATGTATGAAAGGTGCAACTCTTCCAACTAAGGCAACTTCATTCACATTTCCCGATTCTCCACTGTTTGTGGAGGCCAAAGGTGACTGATCTGTTAAATCCATCAGCACCGATGAAGGTTGTGAATAGGAATGCTCTTTAACTATCACATCAAGAATCAGCTCTTCAGTAACTGGAAGACCTTGAGGAAATTTACTGTTCAACAAAGCTTGCCGCAAAGTTTCACAATTATCCAAACTTGTAGGGCTAAGATTTGCTTCACAAACTAGCACTGTGTGGCTTTGTACATGCTTGTCGGTCATTGAAACATTTTCCTGACAGGCACTTGTATTCATGTTTTTAGAAACATCTGAGGTCTCCTTTGATTGCAATGCAGGAGTAGTTCCTGAGGTACTTGAGCCAAGAGCCAAATCAGCCAGTAAGTTAAGTGCATCCGAGGGCTGACTGAGCCTTGTATTTCTTTCAAAATCAAGCATGGGTTGCTCTGATGGACTAGATTGTGTACTTTGATTCTCTGAAGAATCTGATGACGTTTCAAAATTCAACCATCCTGCAACAAAAACAATGCATTAACACACAAAAACAACAAAGCAAACCAATACATTAAGCATTATAGTGTAGTATCCTTTGTTTAATGTTTGCCCTATGATGAGTCTACAATATTTTCTTAATCGTTCCTAATGAAGTACCTACATCAATAATATTTGCTAAAATACTTACCATTTTCTTTCATGTATTCAGCTATCCTGGTCTGAAAATTGACTCTTTCTTTGAACGCTTTTACAATTCTTTGTTTGGTTACTTGTTTTTTAGGCTGCTGGATACTTGGCAGAGGACTGAGTCCATCTACAATGTTATCCTCAATTGGATCAATCACAGAAACCTTCTGATCTGCAGGGGCCAATGGCTTCTTTCCCCTTCTGCTGCTGATCTTGGTTTCTTCCATTGTTTTGGTCGATTTGGAGGAATTGGCTTCTCCAGCTGGCCTTTTTCTTTGGTATGTTTTGGTTTTAGGCCTCTCCTCTGACCCAATGGTAGGCTCTATTGATTTAGAGTCAGTAATCAATGCTTGCACACTTTGTGGACTGACTGATTTTCTACAGTTGACACCAACATTTTTTAACTCACAGTTTTCTCTGTTGCCATCGTTTTGTTTTTTCCTTTTCCGTGAACTTGGCTTATCTGTAGTGGGTGTCTCTTTAGGATCAATCAGAGCAACCATCTGATCTGCAGGAGCCAGTGTTTTTTGTTTCTTTACACTGTCCGCACATCTACCTGCATTTGTTTTACAGAGAGGTAGTTTCTTTAGAGCATCCACTAACTCATTTTCTTTAACCTGTGTATCCTTGGGTTGCTCACTCTCTTTCTGGATTTCAGGTTCACTTGGAGCTATTCTGTCTACTGCATTGTGGAAACTTTCTGTCACTGACTGTGTCAGTTCTGAATCTGCTCCACTAGCCAGACTGTCTTCTTTGCACAGAGTTTTACATACACCCTCAGCTCCAGTGGTTTGTTCAGTTGGTATATGATCTGTATGCAACACCTTTGAACCATGTGGAACAAAAACTCTACCACAATCTGTTATAATATTTTTTAATCCATACTGATAACTCTCCCCTTTCATTTTTCTTTTTGGCAGCTGTAGCTCATCTCCAGTGGTTGTCTCTTTTGGGTGAATCTGATCATCAGAATCCAATGGCTTCTTTCCTTTTGCACCACTGGTTTTTGCTAATCTTTTACTGGAGCGTTCTTTTTTATCTGCACCTTGCTGATCCACTGAAGCCAAAGGTTTATTTCCCTTTTCAATGTCGTTTCCGTTAGAATTTTTACTAGGGCCTTCTGTTTTAGGACCAGCAGGTAATAAAGGCTTCTTTCTTTTTCCACGACTGTCTCTGCTGCTGCCTGAAGGCATTTTATTGTCTCTTGTTTTTATTATTTTGGATCTGTAATTATTGGACAAAACATCTTGTTGATCTGTGCCTTGAGCCCCTGTTATCTCCATTATTTCAATATCTGCTCCCTGGGCCTCCTGAATTGCCATTTCTAAGCCCTTGCCTTCCTTGTCAATATCATGCTCATGGGAGGATGTATTTCCACTTTCTAAAGTTCTTATTTGATCATCAAGGTCACCTTCATTCCAGCACATATGCTGTTGTGCCTCTGGTGAAGACACAGGAGAATAGTAGATAATCTCGCAGTCATCATCTGCAACTTCACATGCTTCATCCTGATATACAGCCAGCAGCTCTAAAGCTTTTGATACTGGTAGCATATAAGTGTCTGATCCACTGAAGTAGGACTTCAAGTTTGCAACTGCCGATTTAGGGCATTTTGCAGTTCTGTAGAGGTGTTTATCCACTCTGGACACATCATATTGCTCAGCCAATGAAAACAGATCTCTAATGGGACTTGAGTCTGTGATCCCTAGCCGAGTTAAAGTTGCATAGTTATGCAAGTGTTGCTCCACCAACTCACAAGGAGGAGTTTTCTGATCAGTTTGGAATTTTTCAGCTTTCATTTCTGCATAATTAAGGGCAGGCAAAATCCGCATTACATCACGAGAAACCAGATCCTCAGATTTTCGTACAAAATAAGGAGCCTTCATATCTGTAAAAACATAAATAATATACTTTGATGTCATTACTTTTTAAATCTCAAATACTTACAATATTGTACCATATATTATTACAAACAAGACACTGACAAAAGACTTATTTTTTTTTTTCTTTAAATAAGCATAATTAAAAGAAAATATACATACCCTTTGTAACTGTTCTTGAGTTCGGAAATACAAACAACGCCTGTAGTGCATGATCTTTCTCATAGGTATTTTCTGCAATGCAAAATTGAGAATACAAATTGTAATTAAAAATAAATAAATAAATAAATAAATAAATAATATATATACACACACACACACATATATTATATATATTATCGCTGTTTGTACTACAGTGCACTCTGTTTATAAGAATCACATCCATGTTTAACGGGCAGGGGCAGCAGTGTGGATAAGGGCGTCTGCTAATAAATAAATCATAATAATAATAATAATAATAATGGGTTGACCACTAGATGTCATGAGTTCCCGCATGTATGCACAGGGACCACACAAAGTATTGTTTAGTTAGTTCTCCAACTGAAAGCAAGGTTTATTTTGTTTGTTTGTTTTATTAGCAGTTGTTTCCCCACTGCACTAAGAAAAATAAAACCAACACCGGTTTTAAACTGTAAATCAAGACTCCAGCCTGATCATTTACACATGCATCAGCAATTTAAATATAGTATACAACAACTTGTTATATGACCACGATTATGTTTACTCAAGGCTGCAGAATCCTATTTTACTACAGTATACTTGAGAAGCAATCGTCTCGTGAGGGTGCCTAGTTTAACTGCCCTGCGGTGTTATGTGTAATGGCCTATGAATTAAAATGACATTACAGTACAGTATTTTACTGTCAGGACTACCACTGCATTTAAGCATCTGTGGCTTACTTATTTTCTGTTGCAATGCAAATCTCACACAATCTCACATGCAAAGCTCCGCAATCTTATATATCTTGATTCTTATATCAGTGAGTCTTACAAACGGAGTGCACTGCATATTTGCATGTTGCACTTCAAATAATTTGCACGGAAATCGAAACACAACAATAAAGGACTCAGTCCATTTAAAATCATGATACATCAGAATAGCCCAGTGTAAAAGAAGAACATTTTTCACTTCTACTTACCTTCATCCAACTCAAAAGACGATGAAGCTAAAAACAGAAGTAGTCCGTGATCATTTAATTGCTGAGCAAGTGCCTATTTAAAATAAAAAAATAAAATAAAAAAAGATTAGGCAAACCTTTTAATTGACGTTTAAACTTTTACTATAGTGTTTATTAAAAAAAATAACAACAAAAAACAAAAAAGGTTGGAAGCTTTCTTAACTCAAACTTTATCTTACCAAGTCTTTTTCTTTTAGTTCTTCCCTTAACAAATGAAGCTGGCCCTCCTCCTCAGCAGAATTTACCACCTCATACAAACTGCAGTACATTCCATCCAAGCAAACTATTGCATCAAAATAAACATACCAATTAGTCATTTCATTGACAACAGCCGACCGCTTTTTTTCACACTGTGGACTCACCATGCAGCCACCCAAGAGGACAACGCAGCTCTCGGGCAGCTTACAGGCAAGCCTGCAGGCGCCCGGCCAGACTACAGGGGTCGCTGGTGCGCGGTGAGCTGAGGACACCCTGGCCGACCTAACTCTCCTTCCCCCCGGGCAACGCTCGGCCAATTGTGCGCCGCCCCCTGGGAGCTCCCGTCCACGGTCGGCTGTGGAGTAGCCTGGACTCGAACTCGCGACGTCCAGACTATAGAGCGCATCCTGCACTCCACGTGGAGCTCCTTTACTGGATGCGCCACTCGGGAGGCCCCCCTAGTACTTTTTTTTGCCCAGCACTTACAAGAATGTATTATTATCTAGCTTCTGAATGTTTTCTTTGATTACTTGAGCACTAATTTATTACTCAAGTGCCCGAAAAAATGTAAATAATATCTCTTCATGAATGCAAGTACAATATATTGTAGCGACCCGGTCATTTCAGGTTGGCAGACTTTTGTTCATCTGGTCCTGTGCATTCACATTATCTGTATTGTTCTGGGGTGGGACCATACCACTAGTTTCGGTAGTGTGTGTGTGTGTGTGAGAGCCGCTTTCGGGTGCGGACCATGTCATCTAGATGCCCTTGCTCTGCCCCCTCATTAAGAGTAGTGGTCTGCTCTCTTCTGTGTGTGTGGGGACTGATAGAGCCAGAGCCTGTGTGTGTGTGGAATAGAGCGAGCACGAAAGTGAGCAAGTTTTTAGGATAGAGACAGGAGGAAGGATTTATTGTTTTTGTAGTGTGGTCCTGACCCAAACACAGACCCTGTTTGATTAATAAAGTAGTTTTGTTAGCGCCTGAATCCCGTCTCCTGCTTTGAGCTTTATTCACGTATACCACCTTAACACTAGCCACGGAAGTCATTTTGATGGGTTGAGGTTTTCAAATTTAAAATCCTAAATAAATAACCCGACGGCGTTTGAAAGGCAGGATCACGAAAATAAGGAAGTTATAAGCCTGCCCACCTAGCAATAAAGCCGAAATTTTGACTGACTTTAACACATTTTTATTTTGAATATAACCTACAATATTCTTTATATATATTAACTTATTTTAACATGTGTTAGCTCTTGCGTGTGTCATTTGGTGCAGCACAGAATCCAGATTGAGCTGCTGCAGCCTGCAGCTTTGTAGTTTTCTGACCGAAATGTTTCTGCTGAAGTGTTTGTACTTTAACATACAACAATACAAACTGTGATAAATCACATCAAACAAAGGTTCTAGGGAGATTTATAACAGCTTACCTTCACTTGTACAGTAACTTTCTCTTTTAAAGGCCGCCTCTGGTAATGCTTTCTTCAAATCACAAACTTTCATAACACTGTCAATTTTTAGTTTCTCTGGTCTAGAAAAAAAAAATTTACAACAGTTTATCTGTTCACCATCAGAATATGCTTATCCAAAGAAAGTTGCCCCTTACAATTAGTAGCAAGCTACATCAACAGTACATAAAATAAATAAAGGGGGGGGGGGGAGATTGAGAAAATGGTCTTACAAAGCAATATAAATCATTATTCCTCTTCTTTTTTTGTTGAACATCTATTGTTACTTTATAATTACATTTGGAAACCACAGATGATATTTCAAAGACAATGCTACAGATACACTTGCTGCTGTTTTCTTGTTATGTAATGTAAAGCAATTTCAAATTCCCTGAAATGATCTACCTGCAATCAGATCATGGGACCTTCAGCAAATGTACCACGATACATTAACTTATGAAGCCATTACATGGTAACATCTTTCTATTTTTTGATAGTAATTCATTATTTAATTCATTAAATAGCCAAACAAATGAACAAACAAACACATACAACTTACAGCTTGGATGGGATTACTGCACCAGTATAAGACTTGAGAGCTACATGATACACTGGGGAGTGGTCTTTGATCCTGATCTGGCCTCTCCAAGTACAGTAGTGCGAAGCTGCACACAGAAAACGCATTATTATTTCAGCAATAACTGCATGCACCTCACTTCATCTCAAAAATGGTTGCCTGACATTTAAAAAAAAAAAAAAAAAAAAAAAAAAAACACAGCATCATCCTACCTGTTTTGTCTCGAGTAGCACTAGGGAAGGAAATAAAAACAAGAATTGGTTTAATTTATTTTATAAAGGTATAGGGTGTAATGTTATCCTTACCGACAGTAGGGGTACACTATATGACTTACTTTTTTCCATTTTTCAACCCTGACATACAGGATTTTGATTCACTGTATAGAAAGCCTACAATGGCGAATGGACAAATGTGTCTGGGGCAAGAAATGGCGGCACCGTTCTGTAACTCGTACAAATAATACTGTAAGAGAAAAAGACAAAAACACACCATTAAAAGCATTCCAACATACATGCTTAATTTCAATTAATAACATAACTTACTGTCTGGTAAATGAATGTAAAAAAAAAAAAAAAAAATGAAAGCACCCATCTGACATTAAAAGGTGAACAGAATGATGTATAAATTGCTTAATAACTTTATGTTTCTATAAAAAAGCTAACGAATTGTCATTTGTATTCAATCCATTATGTACATGTTCCCCTGTGTTGTGCCAACTGCATGGGTGGAAATGGCCAATGATAATTCTGACTGAAACTCCTGGGTCAAAACCAATATTTTGTCCGGGGGTCTGGGAGCCGTTTAGGCCCCCCAAAGCTCTGGGGTTGTACATGCTCTCAGGTGTATTCTGACCCATTTTGGACCACTTATAGAAACAAATTTAAACTTAACATTCTTACAACTTGTCATTTTACTTTTATCAACCTAATAAATCACACAAGGCTAGTTATCAAACACTGTTTTTGAAATGTTACTCAAACCTTTTACACGTATGCCCGTTTCACATATTAATTTTATAAAACCTCAGCTGCAAATAATATACAATCTCTGCTTAAAATAAAAATATAGCTTTTGCATTAACAGTTTATTTAACTGTATAATAACAAAAATCTAAATTACACTCACTTTGAGTATAGATAAGCTTTGGACCAGTAAACAACTTATTCAGTAACACCGAGTCAGTTTTGGTTCCTATAGGTGAGTGTTTCATTCTAAAAGCAGCACAACAATTCAGTGTTTTAATCAATGTCAGAAGCAATAGTCCAAGAATTTTTGTGTCTCAATCATAGGTGCCTAACTTTGTTAAAAAGTGGGGGACAAACGAAAGGATTAACTACCAAGCGTAGAGAGGTACATTTATTATTATTTTACAATTAAGGAGCTCTAAGAAACCAAGCAAACCTTCTGAAGTTACGGTTTTAGTAATTGCAAGCAGACAAAATTGGGCAGGTGTTTCAGCATAAAATGTTCAATATGTACTTAGCACGCATTAATTACAAATACATGCAAGTAGCACCAAATGGCTCAACCAGTACCAATGGCATCTCTGCACATTGATACACCTAGAATTCCCACACGTGTAGTTTATTAAAGGAAAGTGTTAAACAAACAAAGAAAAGCAAGTACAGCACTGTTGTTTTGTAGGTAAGTATTCCCTAATTAAGGCAACTGAAAATACTTGCCATGTAAGAAGCACTAGTTTACTATATAAAAAACTGACTTCATTCTGCTGAATAGAACATTTTCAACAGTATAAACGTAGTTGCAGGAAGGACCAGTCATGTGTTGTTTCTTGTTTTATACCATTAAAACTGTTTTATACTTCTAATAAATTGTGTCTCTGCCTTTGTGCTTGCTTCTAAATATGGTCCATGGAGTTAGAGGGCAGAATTTGCACATAATAAAACAACTTAAAAAAAACAAAAACAAAAATGTAACTGCTGCTAGTTATTTCTTGCTAGTTTTAAAATATAAATGCTCAAATTTAAGCAACATGGTAAAAATGCCCATTTAGATGACCTTTGACCATGAATGTTAAAATTGATGCAATTCACTGACGTAAGAGGTTAAGCTGGTCAAATTGAGCTGGAATGACCCTATCAGCTGTTCTTACCTGTGTGCTTTCATAGGCTTGAAAAGAACTACTTGTTGAAGAGATTGTCCCAATATTTTCAGAGACATGGCAATCATAGCCAACAGATGGTTTTGGAAAATTAGAAGTGTAGTTTTCTGTCACTGCTTTTACTTTGCCCTGTAAAGAGATTTAAATCAGAATGTATTTTCATTATGTCAAGAAAAAAAAGCAACACTGGCATTAGGGATGTGCTTTTGGTAAATTTTTATGAATATTTAAACTGTTTGCAATGCCAGCGTTTAAACCATATCTACATACACACACTCTTTATATTACATTCCGATACTGACAGCACTGGGCAAATAAACTCTAAATAAGCAAATAACGTTTTAACATTGCTTAACTACAAAGTAAAAAAAAAAAAAAAAAAAAAAACCTACACAAAGTATATATTGAAATGTTTATATTTATGGTTGTAATTAAAGTTGCTAATAAAGATGTAACTTTATACTATATACATATTGAACACATTTTCAGATAGTGTAATGTTTTTAGAATCGTGTGTTTCTTAAAGGTTCATTTAACAACAACAAAAGAGGAACCTATTACGTTGTTTTTGTAGTTTTTTGTAGTAACTTTGCCCCAAATGATATGGTTTAAAAAACCTGGAAAAGGTAATTACCAGGGATAAAATAGCACAACATTTTGGAATTTTAAAGTCTGCCTCAGAAATTTAAAAGTTTGCAGTCTTTGATAGTAGGGGTGGGATTTTTGAGATCTACTGCTCGAGACGAGTACTTGAGCGTTACAAATTCCGAGTACTCGAATCAAACACCACTCTCCTCTACATACTGTACTAGTATACATAAACCTCCCAAACATTGCCACAAGTCCTATTTTAAATGCCAAATTAACACACAATCAAGTAATATATTAAGTAATTTGCTCAGAGATGCCATTTTAAATATAGAACCAACTCAGAAGAAAACGTTATCATTAACGTTATTACCCAGCCGTGGAATTGATACCATACCACGCCTACTACAGGCATAAACACACACACAGTGCACCAATGAAACGCCAGATCGACCGAGAATAAAACCCGCCTCACTGTCAATCTTTCTGTTGCACCAATTAGAAAAGCTACTTGGAGGCAATTGCCAAACCCTTTCCTTTTTATAATATCCGCCCTTACTGTGGCACTAGAGCAGTCTGATACTCGACAGACTAATGATGATAAATTACTAAAATTAATGCATAAAAAAATATGCGTTTGGTGACATTTGTCATGTGACCGGTTATACGTCTAGCATATTATTAAACATTTTACCACTTTATTTAGAGTTTATACATTTAAAATGTTTAAAATTCCCATCCCTATGGCACTGCTAATCAATTTTACAGGCTCCGACTTTTTTTTTTTAATCTGACTTACACATACAAAAAAAAAGCATTATATAGTAAAATATAGTACCAGTACAATTGGCCTAAACAATGCCTAACTGTGAATTAATTAAATATCAATGGCGATATGTATGTTTAATTTAATGCTCACTTTTACCATACCTTAATAAGTCTGAAAATGACAATGCAGCCAGATTTTCCATTGTGCCACGGCTTGAGGTCTAGGCAGTCAGAATATTTAGAAATATAAACACCTAAGGAAAAAAAAGGCATATTTAAAGTATTGCCAAAGCAACCCAACAGAATGAAGCAAATCAAGGACTAATTAAATGTATTCAATACTTTCACTTACATACTTACTTCTTTCTGCTGAGCATTTTAGAATAAATTGAAAGCACATTCCCAAAATGCTTATTTAAAAAAAAAAAAAAAAATAATAATAATAATAATAATAATAATAATAAATCCAGCAAGAAAAGAAAATGAGAAAAGCTAAATGTTCCACCACAACATATTCAGTGCATTTCCTCTTTCAGCTGAGCTACTCTGGCTATGTGCTAGGCACAGGATTAGTCACGTGCTGGTTAGGGCTGGACAGGCAAAGGAAACAGATATCTTCTTTTCTTTATGGGTTGTTTTTGTTGAAACAGGCTCAGGTAAGGCACTCCTTAAATTGGTATGTGCAGAAACCTCTTAAAATTGGTGTGGATTTCAAACCAGTTTATATATATTTTAAAAACTTTCTTGTTTTCTACCAATTCGTACAGTACTAATATGCAAAACTGAACTCATTGGCAAAATTATGTTTGTTAACGAAAAACTAACCAATTAAAAAAATGTGACATTTCGAAATCTAACGTGAAAACACACGATTTTCTGAAAAAAACATACCTTGACATCTGTTACTCAACTACAAGTAATCACAAGTGGACAATTAGAAGTGGGTAACAACAAGATTTAACCTATGTAAGTATGATTTTTACATCTTGTAACTTCAGAGCAAGCCATGGGGACAAGCCATACCTCCTCAGAAACACACACAGCCACCACTGCACTTCATAAGGAAGGTTTTAGCCGTCATCAGATAGCCAACAGAGGTTATGCCAGCCAAAGCACAGTATCTAGGATCATCCTGAAATGTATGAAGACCGGAATGTGTAAAGCTGCCCCTAGGTCTGGAAGCACGAAAGTCAGCATTGCTCATCAGGCTCAACACCTATGCCATTCACGTTTGAGAGATAGGTAGGGCAGTAGTGTCCACTGCAATGAAAAGAAGTTGGAATGAAGGAGTATGTGCGCACAGTGTCTCATGGAGAATGGTTTGGTGTCAGGGAGGCCTGTTATAAAGTCTCTTCAGAGCAAGAAAAACATCAGAGGTGACCTAAACCTTTGTCGCACATACAAATACTGGACCAAAGATGACTGGGACAAAGTCATTTTCTCTGTGGAGTCCCCCTTCAGCTGTTTTGGAAATCAAGGTGGATTAAAAGTTTGAAGGCGCAAAGGAAAAAGATATGCCAGAGTGTACTGTCTCAACAACGAAGCATCCGGAAACAGTCTACCTCTGGGGGTTTTCTGCCAAAGGCACTGGATCCCTACACATTTTACCCAAGTGGACAGCTATGAACACGGACTGGTACCTGAAAACACTCCAAGACCACCTCCTCCCTACAGCTTAGAAATACTGTCCCCCAACGGTGATTTCAACTTTCAAGATGACTGAGCCCCTTGCCATCGAGACAAACAAATGAAGAAATGGTTAGACTACAACAGCATCACGCCACTTCACTTCTGGCCTGGGAATTCACCGGATCTCAATCCTATTGAGAATGTTTGTGGTCTGATCGGACAGGAAAATCAGGAAAAGTCACCATGTAACCTAAACAAACTGGAATCAAGTGTAAAGTCTGCATGGAGGAATCTAAAGGATAACTCAACCTTTTAACGCCTCACTGAGTCCATGCCTGAGAGGATTAAGGAAGTCTTAAAACACAATAGAATGCACTGCAAATACTAAGTACTACTATTCTGGCATCTGGTAGACTTTTGCAATATCACTTTGTAGTTTCTTTGATTACATGACGTTCATTAAAAGACGTAAATTATGTTAATATATATATATTTTTTAAATGATGTCTTAATCCTAAAATTCTAGGATGCTGCAAAACTTTTGGCCATAGCTGTAGGATGACAAACATCTGTGCATGGCAGAATATCAGCACAAGAAGTGAACAGACAGAGGCTGAAAGTCAAGGTCTGTTTAAGTGCTACAATAGCTCAAAGAAATAGAAAAAATACAGGAGGAGCTAAATACTAATATTGTAAAGGCCTCTGAATTACCATTTGTAACTGGGACATTCTGAAGACTACCAAACCACACATAGAATTCTGAGCAAACTGATTTACTCATGGAATATGGAGAAACATGTTTGTATTCATTGGCAACAAAAACTAGTGCTGCATTAAATCAGAAAAAAAAAAAAATATTTTAAATGCAGCCATTTTCTAATAGCAATAAAACCCTTGTAAGAAGGCTTTACCGTCTGGTAAGGCCCTTCTTGTTATGTTAAATGCCCTTGTCTTTGACGCGGGCCTTACCAGATGGTAAAGTTCTCTTCTTCATGTTCTATTGTTTAATTATTTAACTTTTGGGTTATATTTGAAATGTCTGACTATCTAAGAGACAACCAAACTATTCTCAGCTCAGTAAAAGAGGGCTGATAATTATGTTAATAAACCTAATAAGAGATAACAAGTTAACACTCCTGAAATTAATTCTGCTGTTGACCATTTACAGGGATATTGTGGAAATCAAATGTAAATTTCCATGCATATTTTGTACAGTAGCTTCAAACAAAAAGCTATACAACTAAAAAAAACATAAAGATACATAACTGAACTTCAAAAAACAATGACACATTTGTGAATTAATCTTCTTATACAGATTGATGAAACGAGTTAATGAGAGCACCAGGAATATGCCTACCGAGAATGTTGTTTTCAGAGCTCTCTCTCTTTAAATACACACTCAGCTCATTTAATTTCATTTTCCTTTAAGAAAGAAAATGAAACCAATAAAGACACTGCTGAAAGAACAAGCAGGGTAAGTTTTTACTACCGATCTATACTTTATATTTATGAAGACAAATGCAGTAAAAATGTATATATGTTTATTCTCAAATTGTAGTCAACAATTTAAATTTGAATAGAGCGCACCTTTCATTGAATATTTACATTTTCTTTGCTTTCTTTCCAATTACATCTCCACATGTTTTGTTCATCTGTAAATCATGTACTGTAGTTGTTGTGATACAATTTTCCTTTATAATTAAAGTGTCTAACACTAATGTTTCTTTTTCAGCCTAGTAACGAAGACTGAAACAGTTACTGGTAAATCTGAGCAAGAAAATATAGCCAAAACAAAAAGTAAGTAAGCTGTTGCTTTTTCAATTTTGCTTTCAAAACAAAGAAAAAACAAAAGTGAAACCATAAAATGTACTCGCTCAGGCCTAAAGCCTATCTAGTACAACTTGAAATGTATTTGCTTATGATTGTAAGTCGCCCTGGATAAGGGCGTCTGCTAAGAAATAAATAATAATAACTTCCCCAAGTGCCTTAAAGTATTTTCATGCAAGGCAATGACTCTTCTACCTCTCTCAGCTGCCAGACTGTGTTTCTGAGAAAGGGGCTGAATGCTGTGCAAGAATTGTTTTGTGGGTTTCTGCATTATTTCACTGGAGCAATGGTCACAAATAAGAAGCAAACCTCCTCACCATCACCTCCAAGGCTAAAATGCGCCAATTTTTCGCAGTAACTGGCAAGAATCTTCGCACTCAGTTTGCTAACTTTCGCAAGTTATTATCATACATGTCAACCTTAAAATCGAGACTCCAACATCTCGAGTTAAACCTTTTCAGAGCATTATTGCAAAGCATTGATATAAGCATATTTGCATCTGTCTTGCAGCTGATTCTCTGATTTCCCTCTGTAAAAACGCACTTCGCTGGGGATGGGTCGGTATGCCGGTTTTTCAGTTTACCGCGGTTTAGGTACATTATGGTATTGATACCATTCCTTTTATTCTACACCGCAATTATCGTAATTAATTTATACAACGGTTAACGCATTTTTCAACTGCAAACATGCTTCTTCTAAATCAAGTGATGATACTTGCAGTGTTGGCAAAGTGTCTGACGAGGATCTTTTTGTGAACTGATACTGTATTTTGATAATGGTTTTGAAAGAAACTGTCGACACGGAATACACGTTTCAGTGGTTGCGTTCTTGCTACGCCGGCTGCTCTTGGCTGTTGTCTTTCTGACATCACACACAGCTTCTAGCGAAACGCCTTCTCCAAACCTTGCAGCGCAGCACACATTTAACGTCCTATATTTACATTCGTCTGGATTATCAACCTATACAGAGTCAGTCTGAATTAATTGATTAACATTAACTTTATTGTAACATTATACATCCCTTATTGTTTTGCATAAACTCCACGTTAATCATTAGTAACAAACAGCATTGGAAGCTTACTGCCACAATGCAAGCTCACTGTATATATCGCAAGCAGCATCAATTACATGTACATGAACAACACATACTTTTATTTAAATTATAAAAACATGATTACTGTTCTATATAACATATGTTTAAACTACATGTGAATGAATGTTTTATTCCATTTATATAGATTTCCTGTAAGATAACAGCGCTTGTTAATTTATATTTTTTAAACAAAAAAAGTTCCTGCAAACTGTAAAACGAGAGGTTTATCTGTTTGTGGTCTCTTTTTTTTTTTACAACTTTTTTTTTTTTTTTTTTTTAAAGGGGCAGTGCTCTGTAGGCTACTCAAACAACCAATTTCAACGTCTTGTTCTTATTATTGAAGAAAAATATATATATACTGTTTCATTTTGAACACGGTAATAAAAACAATTATTTGACATGCTGATTTTGTATATATACAGTGCCTTGCGAAAGTATTCGGCCCCCTTGAACTTTGCGACCTTTTGCCACATTTCAGGCTTCAAACATAAAGATATGAAACTGTAATTTTTTGTGAAGAATCAACAACAAGTGGGACACAATCATGAAGTGGAACGAAATTTATTGGATATTTCAAACTTTTTTAACAAATAAAAAACTGAAAAATTGGGCGTGCAAAATTATTCAGCCCCTTTACTTTCAGTGCAGCAAACTCTCTCCAGAAGTTCAGTGAGGATCTCTGAATGATCCAATGTTGACCTAAATGACTAATGATGATAAATAGAATCCACCTGTGTGTAATCAAGTCTCCGTATAAATGCACCTGCACTGTGATAGTCTCAGAGGTCCGTTTAAAGCGCAGAGAGCATCATGAAGAACAAGGAACACACACCAGGCAGGTCCGAGATACTGTTGTGGAGAAGTTTAAAGCCGGATTTGGATACAAAAAGATTTCCCAAGCTTTAAACATCCCAAGGAGCACTGTGCAAGCGATAATATTGAAATGGAAGGAGTATCAGACCACTGCAAATCTACCAAGACCTGGCCGTCCCTCTAAACTTTCAGCTCATACAAGGAGAAGACTGATCAGAGATGCAGCCAAGAGGCCCATGATCACTCTGGATGAACTGCAGAGATCTACAGCTGAGGTGGGAGACTCTGTCCATAGGACAACAATCAGTCGTATACTGCACAAATCTGGCCTTTATGGAAGAGTGGCAAGAAGAAAGTCATTTCTTAAAGATATCCATAAAAAGTGTCGTTTACAGTTTGCCACAAGCCACCTGGGAGACACACCAAACATGTGGAAGAAGGTGCTCTGGTCAGATGAAACCAAAATCAAACTTTTTGGCAACAATGCAAAACGTTATGTTTGGCGTAAAAGCAACACAGCTCATCACCCTGAACACACCGTCCCCACTGTCAAACATGGTGGTGGCAGCATCATGGTTTGGGCCTGCTTTTCTTCAGCAGGGACAGGGAAGATGGTTAAAATTGATGGGAAGATGGATGGAGCAAATACAGGACCATTCTGGAAGAAAACCTGATGGAGTCTGCAAAAGACCTGAGACTGGGACGGAGATTTGTCTTCCAACAAGACAATGATCCAAAACATAAAGCAAAATCTACAATGGAATGGTTCACAAATAAACATATCCAGGTGTTAGAATGGCCAAGTCAAAATCCAGACCTGAATCCAATCGAGAATCTGTGGAAAGAACTGAAAACTGCTGTTCACAAATGCTCTCCATCCAACCTCACTGAGCTCGAGCTGTTTTGCAAGGAGGAATGGGCAAAAATGTCAGTCTCTCGATGTGCAAAACTGATAGAGACATACCCCAAGCGACTTACAGCTGTAATCGCAGCAAAAGGTGGTGCTACAAAGTATTAACTTAAGGGGGCTGAATAATTTTGCACGCCCAATTTTTCAGTTTTTTATTTGTTAAAAAAGTTTGAAATATCCAATAAATTTCGTTCCACTTCATGATTGTGTCCCACTTGTTGTTGATTCTTCACAAAAAATTACAGTTTCATATCTTTATGTTTGAAGCCTGAAATGTGGCAAAAGGTCGCAAAGTTCAAGGGGGCCGAATACTTTCGCAAGGCACTGTATATACACATTTACACCAGACGCGCACAGAGAAATCGTAACACAGTTTATTTCAGACACTGTCTGTTTCGCTATGTGGTGTGAAAGTCTGCATCGTACAGTATTCTATATAAAAAAAAAAAGAATAATGTTGTGTTGGTGTGAAAGGACCTTTAAGTTTTGTACTCAAAAGGAACATTTAAACTTGCCAGCAGTCAAAAGCAATAGTCTTTATATTGTTGTTTTTTGTGTACTATTTAAAAGCTTGTGTATGTTGATGTAGCTAAACCTACATTATTTGGTGGCTTTTCTGTGAATTCTTGTTTTTTTTCCGCAACTCGTCTGTGAAATGTACTAAAAATCACCGTGACAAAATTGTATCCTTAATCATTAATGAACATTTCTCTACTGTGGGTGTTGTTGAGTGATTGAAAACATTTTGTGTTTGAATTGAAAGTGGTCTCGAGGAGTCGAATGGGTCAAATTTCAAGCATAGTTTCCTCTAGAGGAATTAACATTTTGATGTCACTACTGTGCTATTATGCCTTTTTTTGAATGGCTCCAGATGCAAATATAGCCTTCATCCATGTATTTCATATATTATCTGCTTTTATTACATCTAGCAGAACCTAAGACCCTGATTAGAATAAGTCGTTCTGAATCTTGTTAGAGGTACCCAAGAATACTGCGGCTATGGACAAGAGATTGCTTAACATGCTGTCGTAGTCACAAATCAGAGAAAGCAATGCCACATAATTACCTCTGTTTGAAGAATTGGTGCCTTCATCAGTTCAGGTATTTGTGGTGTATACTGTACCTCAATTTTGTTTCTGAGAAAGTTCTTAAATTGATTTTTTTTTTTGTTATTTCCAAATTTCTGTTAGAGTTCGAAATGAAGAATATTTTTATTTTGTACATTCTAAGTAATTCCACAGTTACCTCTATTTGAGGAATTGGTGCCTTCATCGTGCCCTCTAAATGCCAGTTCTTGCTTGCCAAGGTAAACAACAAAATCAATCAAGCGCTTAAGAACCTCGCGATTTGTATTTTACTTGCTCATTGCAATGCATTGTATCTCTATGCTTCTGCTCATCCAGTTGAACATCACATCAAGTTTGTCCAAAAGTTTTGATGACTTCTTTTTTTTTTAATTTGTAAAAAGCAATTTGAAATATTACTTAGAAGTTCTCAATATAACTCTCAATAATGGTCTCTATAATAAGCAATATAATGCGAAATTCAGCTATTCTTACACCCTTACCCTAGCATATTTATGTCCCGCCTGTGCTCACCAATGATTGGACAGCTGCAAAACCAGGGCAGATCTTTGACTTTCCCATTGGTTGACTCCTAAGAGTTTCAACTGAAACGGAAATCAACTGTTTATGTCCCGCCTCTGCTCACTCATGATTAGACACCTGCATAACAAGGGGTAGATCTTTAACGCTCCCATTGGTTAACACTAGCACCACCATAGCTGCTTTTTGAACGGCTTTTGCAATTGAAATTTAAATATCTCCGCGTATGTGAATATCTCATGCATGTCCGTTCTTACGTGCTACTAAATATTTGAATTAAATACCCATACAGTGTTTCAGCTGCAGAATCGTAAAAACGAATAAGTTACAAGCACTTGCTTCTTCAACCGCCAGACCTGCAGTTTATTGTGGCATATAGAAATCAATACAAAATAGCTGACATTTTAGTCTGGGCTTTGTAATAAAATCAAAGTCATTGTGAAAGAATGTATTATATACTCCTGTCAAGTGCTGAAACACTAATGAAAGTCATTCTATATATCATATTATTATTTATTTTATTAGCAGTTGTCACAAAATATACACATTGAATCACAGTACAGTGTGATATAGCTATGCTACTTTTTTCTCGTCTGCCTGTCCTCTGAATCAGCTCAGCACTGTCCTTTGTAATTCAATCTTGAGAATATTGCAAACCCAGGTGTTGTGATCAATGCCTTGATCAGTCACCTCTTGATCATGTATGCTAATTATTTTGTATTAGGTGTAGGGCTGGCAACAGGCTGGCTGGTGTTAGCGTTTATTAGACTCTGCTGCGGGCACTCCAATTCATTATTATCTGTATACTGACTGAGAATATGGCTCAAAGACGAGTACCGAATACGGAAGAAGTGCTTGAACTGTTAAAAGATTTGGCTGAAGGAGATTCTGATGGCGGGGTGAGTGATACCGACAGCGACGCATCCTGGGCTGTCGAAACCAGCAGTTCCGACAGTGAAAGTGAGGACACCGAGACGGATTTACCTGCAGGGCAAACACAACAAGGTCGTGGTCGTGGCCGATCAAGATCCAGTACTGGAGAAACAACCGCTGTCTCTTTGGAGGAATTACAAGCTTTCATTGCAATCCTGTATGTGCGTGGCGCATATGGGGGCAAAAGCATTTATGTGGAGAGCTACTGGTCACAAGAGTGGGGTCTTCCCTTCAAGGAAACAATGTCACGGAATCGCTTTCGGGAAATCCCGAGACTCATACGTTTTGATTTGAGTACAACAAGAGCAGCCCGACTTATTATAAACAAATTGGCCATGGCATCAGAGGTTTGGGACAGCTTTATCACAAATAGCATTGCCTGCTAAAAGCCTGGACCTAACATCACCGTGGACAACCAGACAAGTTTGGCATCAAATTCTGGCTTGAAGCTGACGTGGATTCCAAATACCTTGTAAATGGTTTCCCCTACCTGGGAAAGGACAAAACGCGCCCTGCAGGGAGAGACTGGGAAACAGTCTTGTGCTGAGGCTGACGGAGCCATACTTGGGCAAAGGACGAAATGTCACCACTGACATTTTTTACTTCTCTCTATTTGGCCAGGGAGTTGAAAGAAAAAAAAAAAAAAAAAACACCTTGGTAGGGACTGTGAACAAGGCAAGATGAGAGTTACCACCAACAGCTCAAGCCGTGCGAGCCCCCCTGCACTCCGCTACACTCCTCAGGCAGAACGACTGTGCCACCCTGAGTGTGTACAGGTGTAACAAAATAAAAAATGTGCTTATTCTAAGCTCTCTGCACAAATCAGTTACCATTGGGACTGATACTAAAACGAAAGCCAGAGACTGTTGCATTTTACAATGCAACAAAGTACGGTGTGGATATACTGGATCAAATGGCACGGCTGTATTCTGTCAAAGGTGGTACTCGCTGGTGGCCTGTGGCTGTTTTTTATTATGTTTTGGACCTGGCAGCCATCAACGCTTTGGTTTTGTACAAGGAGTACACCGGCAACACAATCACTCGGAGGGACTTCATTTTGCAGCTAGCCCTGCAGCTACGGCAGAAACATTTTGATAAGAGACACAAAAGCCGGCTGGCAAATACCCCTCAACCTTCAGCCAGCGCTGTGCCCACTGGCACACAGAATAAAAGAATGCCAGGTTGCTAAATGCAATAAAAACAGAATTTTTGATGTCTGCGTCTGTTGTGAAAATGCAGTCTGTGGCAAATGCACTGGTACAGTTGAAAAGCGTGTTTTCTGCATAGATTGTACTTAGAAAGCTGTAATAGAACTCTGAACAGACAGAGCCTTTGAACTCTGTTTCACTTTTCCATAAGCGCTTTCACGTTGCATAATGATGTTATATTTTTGTTTTATGCTATTTTTATAACTAGTTATTTGTGTTTTATAATTTTATATGTGCACACAGCTTTCTACACGTGTTTACACAAAAGTTTATTGCATAAAGTTTATTTTATTACAGTTTTTCATGTTTATGTATGTGCTCTTTTTGAAAAAAATAAGAAAAAAGTTTAATTTTCAATGTAAATACGGTGTTTCTGCTCTGAAAATGTTATGTACGATGTTCAGAAATAAAAATATTAAGTTGTATCAGAGTGTTAAACCTAAAGAATACCTTCAACTGTTTATGTCCCGCCTCCAATCAACTTATGATTGGACTGCCGTGCAGAAAATACAGTTCTACTGGTTGATTTTATTTTATATTAAAAAAATATAATTTGGCACAATTAAATTGTAAAAAAAAAAAAAAAAAAAAAAAAAGATCTGCAATCACCTCGAGTTGATTAATCTGTTAATCGGAAAAGCCCTATTTTGTTTTTAATATTATATATATATATATATATATATATAATATTTTGTAACAACCACTGGATTTAGAAGGTGTTGTATGTATAAGGTTTTTTGTTTCCTACAGTAACATTAGGTTAAAGATCTTACCCTTTGTAGGATCTCCTAGTGTAGAGCATGAACTATTTCCAACTTTCAAACCAGTTTCACAGAGCTGTTTTGCCTTGAAAACAAAATTGAAATGGGTTAGGATATTATTATTTATTTATTTCTTAGCAGACGCCCCTATCCAGGGCGACTTACAGTTGTAAACAAAAATAGAACAGATCTCTTCTGAAAAGCATGCTATGTTGCAATATTTAAATTGTACCTGGTTTTCCTGCTCACACAGAAGGAAGCCGAAAGACTCTTCAAGCTCTTCAGGCTTATAGCCTTTTTTCTTCTTTTCTACATAAATGAAATTAAACTGAAAAAAGTGATAAGAGGATTAACTCATTTGAAAAGCTTAATTTATATGCATTTTAGTTTACATTGATACAGACTTTTACCTTTTCCAGAAGAACATCATTTTTTACTAGATAAGCATAGTTATAGCTGAAACATTTTGCAGACTCTGGGTTCATGTAAGAATTGTGCAGTACAGGAAGGATGTTCTCTATATAGCCACTTGACCCTGGGGATATGCTTTCAAAAAGATCTAGAAGAGAAGAGAAACAGAACGCATTTCCAATTAATAATCACTCTGGCCCCGGTGCTCCGATAGAGGACGTTACCTAATGAACTTCTATTACAAGTCTTATGACAGACTTCTGGACTTTGAATTAATTGTAGTTAGTATTTATGATTATACAATCAGGAATTAGATTAATTAATTGACAAAACGGCTGGATTTAACTGTAGACTGTTGATGGATGCAGTGATACAGAAGAGATTGATATTGGAACAAGATGAGATCAAGTTTTATGGTTCAGTTTGATTAATGGGGGGAGACAGGCATGAAACATCAATCTGAATAGAGTGTAGTGGATTGGAGATGAGAATTATGCACTAGGTCTGAGGACTTGTTACATCTGCGTTTTAGAAATGTATTGCTGTCATTTTTTGTGTTGTGTAAAATTCTGCATAAATGCAATCTCTGGTCATAGTTGCCAACACATTTAACATGCAGTGTTTATATAGATCTATGTCTGCAAATACATACTGTAGTCAGCAACTCAAAAGTACCGGTACAATAGGGTTCATTTTTCTTAAAAAAAAAAAAAAAAATCACATAAAGCTGCTGTGTACAAAATATGAAGCTAATATAAAGGAAATTGTACGATTTGGCAATACTGTTTCACCAACCACATTCATTCTGCAATACTACCAGATCCTGATTGGCTAAAACAACCCAAAAGATAAATGAGACTTTTAGGCATCATGACATGACACCGAATTGGTTTAGGAACCACATGTCCAATCTTGATAGATCTCTGCATAAATTTACAATTTGTTAAGAAATTTTATTCCACATGTTGGTGACACTCCAAATAACTAATTTGCTATGTCTGTGGTGTTATTTAGGCTAATATCAACGCAAAACATTAACGTTATAAATAATAATAATAATAATAATAATAATAATAATAATAATAATAATAATAATAATAATAAACAGGAATTTAAAATCTATGTAAATCTAGCCAATATGGAACACATACAAAACAAAGAAAAAAAATGTAAGTTTGCAACTTTGCCACACAGGAATAAACGAGTAAATAACACTAAAAAAAACAAGTAACATAAAGAAAGGCCCAATTGACATGTGATTTTAAAATAAAAAAGTCTGCCACAAAGTTAAATTAAACGATTGCCCAGAAAGGTGTATTGCCTTCAATCTACTATCATCTCACCTGTGGACGGCACAGAACTGTTTTTCTCATGTTCCATTTTACAGAACTTTCTCTGTGTGTCACTCAGTCAGACCATTTTTTTCCATTGAAAATCTACATTTCTTCCGACCTTTGTTTGAAAAGACATTTTGTATATTTTAATTAACAAAAAGAATACGTTGTAAGAAAAGCTAGTAGAATTCCATTATAACTGTGAACGCCAAACTCCACGTTTTTTAATCCAGTTACAGCGTGATTTTTCAATGTCAGTGTATATTTCATTAAAAAAATGATGTCAAAAACCAGGAAGAGCTTGGTGGTGCAGTCAAGTCACAAAACCCTCCGGCGTTAATCAAAACTATTTTTTCCCCCCTCTAATCTACACCTTTCAAAAAAACGCAATGGATAGAGACACACGTGGAACAACAATAAATCCTTGTTCACTGAGAGGAAGGTGTTGTGAAACAGAAAGTCCAAATCAACGATCCATTTTGAGTAGTGTGACGAAGTATGTTGTGTTTTCTGAAAGCAGAGGATCTATGAACCGGAAAAAAAAGCAGCTGCGGAACTACTACCGGTATCACCACAATCTTTCCAAACGTCAAACTGCATGAGTTAAAGCGAATAGTACAGCTGCGTTATTAATTAAAGATAATATAATCGTTGGTAGAGTTACTCCTTCAAATTTTACACTATAGGCTTTTGTTCCCCGTGACAATAGGTTTCTGGAGGTTTCAATAGTAACATGGAGTTGAATATATATTCAGAATAACCACATATGTTGCAAAACCCCGCACCTGTGCTGTTCACTGTTTGCAGTCCTATTCTCCATTCTGACTGTACATGCAACTCTGCACCAGGCCTACTCTGTCTAGCTTGAGTGTTGAGTGCTGGGTGTTCTGTTTTGGAGAGTACTTGCTGAATTGCTATTTGACCCTTTAATGCAAAATAAGAGTTGCTGCTTTGGAAGATACCTTCTTTTTTCTTTGTTCTTCACTGAGTTATTACAATATTTTATTTGAAAATGTACTGTAAAATGCACCTATTCATTTGAAGTGTCCTATTTTAATTATACACAAAGATAGAATGAAGACACATGTAAGAAAATGCCTAATCTAACATAGCTTTAAAATGCTTATTGAAATATGGAGCACAAGAATGCAGCACTCTTCAGTTTAACCCTGAGGTCTGTCATAAAGTTGGGATTAGCTGATCCCAAACTTTGTTCCCTGTGTTTTTTCGTTTCAATGGGTACTAAGAGCATGTGATGCCCTGCAGATAGTATCTTACTAGCTCAACTAGGACTAAATTCAAAAGTTCGTTGCAGCTAACCAATTGTGCCTTCAATGTGGAAATCAAATTACTTTTTAAAAAGATTGATAATATAGAAACACTGTTATTTAACACAATTTATAAAAATAAAAACATTATAAATAACTAACAGTATCTGCAGAGGTGTTCTGGATAATTGTATACGCCTAGATCTATTACGTTTTTATAAAATGATTACGATGGTATAAATGTTATATCCTAAAACGCATGCCAGTGGAACTACACAATGCATTTTAAAATAACTACAAATCCCACAATTCTGTTGCATTGCACATAATTGCATTGCACGCACGAAACTAAACACGTGAGGCTGGTTAAAACACCACAACAAACATTTTTACCTGTACGGGACACGTTTTTCTCGACATATCTTCAATATTTGTCTGTAGAATGCTAGATTGAGCAAGGAGACTGGTGAGTTTTTACTGATTTAAAAAAAAAAAAAAAAAAACACTGCTCAGTGAGCAACCAGAAAGAATGCAGAGATACAATGTCAACAGATTCCGTATGTATGGATCGCAGTACATCTCTCTCTCTCTTAAATTTATGTAAAATATTTTTGAAAATGTAAAATTGTGCTGAAATCAATACTAACAAGTAACATAATGAGAAAAGGATCATGATTTCTCACACAGTGAACATAAACTGTGTAAATTGGTAACATGAGCATCTTTCGTTGACGACAACAAGACAAGAGTGGGACTTGTGTTGCCATGTGTTGTGACTTGTAGCACGTTGGCCATGCTGTCAACAACCCGGCATTTCTGACGTTACACCAGCAACGCGTTGCCAGTAGACTCAGTACAGTTTAGTAGGGCACTGTTCTATTTTGCTGGCGACACAACGACAACAAACCCAACACTAGCAGATCATATTTCATAGTAATGTCATGTCACATGGTAAAAAAAAAATGCTTACGCTTTGATATGAATAACACGGCGTCAGTAACTCACATTTTAAAATGAAAGCATAATTTGATATGATGTTTAGAGTGGGCTATTTAAAATGATACAGCAGTTACACTCATTAGCAGGATTGGGTTTGCCTATGCAGGCAGTTGCTTACAATTTTCCTTCATCGCATATATATATATATATATATATATATATATATATATATATATATATATATATATATTAGTTGTTTTTTTTATTGTTTATTTTTTTTGTTCCTGGTCGTTGCAAAAAAAAAAAACATCACAAATGTCTGTGGTCAATTCATGCTGGTCTCAGGAGTAGATGTACTAAAGTGTTCCCTCTGTTGCAATAGTCGTAAATCAGTTGCAAGCTGCGGTAGTAAAGCACTAGTAAAGCTGCGGGCAATTGCTATACTTAAAATTGCATCAATTTGTTAAGAACTTTTGAAAGCATATTCTAAAAAGTGGCATTTGTTACTGACATTTCCCAGTGCGTTGCCAGTTATGCTCAATGCATTTTTGAGGCAAACACCCAAGTACCTAATTTTCACTAAAAGCAGGGTGTACTTACAAGCCTTGAAAACAAATTTCTATGACATTTCTGGTTTCCCCAACGTGTTGGGAGCAATAGACACCACACGTGTGCCACTAACATGGACCATGATCTATTTTGTGTTAATTAGGCTACTAAGTAGGCCAAGTTAAAAAGAAAAAAAAATGCTAAAATCATTTAGTTTCAATTTAAAATAATCTTTTATTCGCATTGTACACCAATGTGTACAATGCAGCAGCATGATTTATTTTGTGTTACTGGGAGCCTACAGGCTAAAGTAAAAAGAAAGTGCACTTAGTCCAGCCCTTTCCCCAAAATGTGATAGCATTTAAATTACTTAAATAGTAAAAGTCAAAGTAAAATACTTAAATGTGTAAATTTAGAGACAGAGGACCCAGCAACCAAAACAGGATAGAAAAGGTGGTCACTGACTGAGGGTGACGATGCCGACACATCTCAGGGGCGAAGGACCCAGCGACCGAAACAGGATAGAAAAGTGGTCACTGATTGAAGGCGACGATGCCGACACATCCCAGGGGCAAAGGACCCAGCAACCGAAAACACATACGAGGGTTATGACTCAGGAAGCCGCCCCTTGAGAGGAAGTCGGTCCCGGAAGACCGGGACACGAAAGGTGCTGAGAGAGAGAGGTACCCAGCATCTGAGACTTCTGTAAAGGGGTGCTCGTTAAACCCCCGATTGGCCGAGACTTCACGCTGGCTTTGACCTGAAATAAGGACAAAGCATAGCGGTTAGTATGGGACTCGAGCACGAGGGCCACGTCCTGAAAGAAAGGCAGAATAGAACAGAGCCTCGAGTGAGGTAAGATAAGCGCAGGAGCTGCGACAGGACAGAGTATGGCCGGGGGTCTGCTCTGACTCACATGGTGAGAACCCCCCTGAAGGTAAGGGAGGCGGATGCCTAGCCCTGAGGTCAGGGAAGTGAGACTCACTTGCCCCCCAGAGACGACCGATGTGAAGGCATGTATGAAAGGTGGAGGAGGAGAGGAGGAGGAAAACGAAACACTAGACAGCAAAGGTGCAAGTGATCAGGGCTTAAATAGAAAATAGATACTAATTAACAGGAAATTAGAAGCCCCCAGCTCCACGCCCCCTGAACCACGCGGGCTAACATTTAAAACTAGTAAATATTGAGTTCTAGTCTATTAGACTCAATATTCATTTTTTAATTCACAGATTATTTTACATACAACTTGTTTATTTGCAACTTTGTTACGTGTGATGGATTATACACGCTTTTGGTTGCTTTGTGTCAAGTGTATATTTTAATGTCACTGAGTACAATACAATAATAGGGCAGCAGTGTGGAGTAGTGGTTAGGGCTCTGGACTCTTGACCGGAGGGTCGTGGGTTCAATCCCCATCGGGGACACTGCTGTTGTACCCTGGAGCAAGGTACTTTACCTAGATTGCTCCAGTAAAAAAAACCCAACTGTATAAATGGGTAATTGTATGTAAAAATAATGTGATATCTTGTAACAATTGTAAGTCGCCCTGGATAAGGGTGTCTGCTAAGAAATAAATAATAATAATAATAATGCTAAAATATAGTAAAATCCCTTATTTTAAGATTTTTTCAGCATATTTTATTGTTGTTGCACAAATTAGCATGAAAGAATCCTTGTTTTATTCAATTACGTAAAAAAGAAGACATGAAATCATTTAATTTGCTTTACAAGGTGCAAAGGTGAACGCAGCAAAGCTGCACGAGACGGCCCTTCATCATGCAGCCAAAGTAAATAATGTGGACTTGACAGAAATGCTGGTTGAATTTGTAGGGAACGTCTATGCCAGAGATACTTGTGGTAAAAAGTACACCCGAGCTGGCTGTCCTCCATCACTGTGCCTGCACTTCTATGAAAGTAGGTTTGCTTTTGGTATAGTGGAGCACATTCACCCAACTTGCACATGGACTTTATTTAGGATACCGGTACTCTAATGTTTTAATGCAAAAATCAGTCATTAATAAGTTTAGTACAGTAGAACCTGTCATATCCGATCCTGTAAGTTACCCTCTATTAACCGATGGACCTCTAGCACATGTGCTACCAACTGAACGGTACTGATGGAAGCTGATCAATGTACATTATATTATGGGTCTAAAACAGTAAATTCATCTCTTAGCAGGACAGAATGAATTCAGTTGCAGTTAAAAAAAAAAAAGATAATAGATAATAAAAATGCAGCACGTTTGGGAATTCAGTTTCACTTTTTACCTGCTGTCACTTCATGTAAGTGCCCAGTTTAACCATGTTCAATAAAACAAGAAAGCAAGGGATTAATATAATTACTGTACCTTTAAAAAGCTGAAACAGGATTTCCTCAGCGATGTCCAAAGCCAGTTTGTGTTTGTGTGCACACTGCTTTCTTCTTGTTGTTTCTGGCTCGGGTTACACACAGTGCAAAAAAACCTGTCTGATTACTTTGGCATAGACAGGGAAAGCACGGTAAGAACTGTTTTGGAATGCTATTTTGTAAATTACCAAAGCCAGTATTATAGTGCTTTATTTTTCAATAATTTCCTCAGATTTTCTTTGTATAGTACACATCCAGTATCGTACTTTGGTGTTTTAGACACACTGATGCACCTTGTTCATTTATAATACCCCCATGTTAATAAAACAACTACAGTGTAATTTAATAACTCCCTCTGAGATGATATTTTCATATATCCGATGGACACCTGGAACCAATTCGATCGGATATGACAGGTTCTAATTTATATACAGTACACTCTGTTTATAAGAATCAGGTCCGTCCCAGATGATTTGATTCGTATAAGCGGTTGATTCTTAAAAGCGGGCCGATATGATTACTGTGGTGAAGTGCTGCAGAATCAATATGTTAGTTTGAGAATGAAAGCTTTGTTCCCTGCAGTGTAAAGGGTTGACCACTAGATGTCATGAGTTCCTGCATGTATGCACAGGGACCACATAAAGTATTGTTTAGTTAGTGCTCCAGCTGAAAGCTAGGTTTATTTATTTTGTTTGTTTTAAAGACTCCAGCCTGATCATTTACACTGCCATCGGCCACGTCACATTACAATTAGCAAAAGTTCCTCCGTGCATCAGCAGTTTAAATACAGTATACAAATGTCAATGGTGCTCAATCACGATCCACGCTGCGTACGTGCCTAATCAAGCGAGATGTGATCAAATTCAAAAAACAGGTTTATTGGCTGTACTTGTCATTGCACTTGATCAAGTACCATATTACATGTAGTCAGTTTGCCCCGAAATTATTCTTATAAATTGATTGCTTGATTCTTACAAGCGGATTATTTTACATTGGTTGGTATAGGAATGATTTTATCCCAGTGGTTTTGATCACTATATGCGCTTGATTCTTATAAACAGAGTGCACTGTATTAGCTTCAATTTGTTCTTTGACCACTAGGTGGCACTTGCAAGCCTTATTTTCCAAAAAAATCTTGCACATGTAGTTGGAATAGACTATTTAGTTTATTTTAAATGAAAACATGCAGTTCAGTCATGATGAGGCATTGCCACAGCTAGATTTTAGTTGTTTTTTCAGCAGTGCAGCTTTTACAGAGTATATAAGATCACAGCCTGCAGCCTGAGGCTGGCAACTATAACCTATACATATGTGGTTGTGTATTTTATTAGCGTTCTATATGGAATTATTACTTTTATTGCCTCCTCCTCTGATTCCAGCAGTGCCTCTGAGTTTGCAGCAGCAGTGCAGAGTCTTTCTGAGGAAAGCCCTGGGGACCAGAGCATTGGAAGTCGTGTTGAAGTTACACATTCCTCCTGGAATCATCAACTACCTCTCATATCAATGAGCAGAAAGAAAAGGGGTGGATTAGCAATATACTTGAACATTGATGCAATATCATTTTTCAAATCAACACACTCCTGTCTGGAATAGTGTATGCAGGTCAGCCACATATCAACCGCACATGTTTGTGAACAATGATGGTATGCCATAAGCAGTCTGTCTGCTTGTGTATCAATAGGCAACAACAAACAAAAATCAGTAGCAGAAACTCAGTTTAACAGGAATTCAAGAAATGTAGACTTACGTCTTAGTAATCATAGGCCAACTTTATCTTAGCGGGACCCCATCATTATTCCCCAGATGTTTGTTTAAAAGTAAAACAGTTTGCTTAAATGTACTTGCACCTGTAAATACTTGTCTAATGAAGGCCTTTGAGGCCACAAGAATTAACTAAATATATTTGTAGATGGATGACAAGGTTAACAATGTATTTCCAATAGCACTTTTATTTAAGCTTGGAAGGCTTTTAACTTTGTTTCCCTTTTCTGTATATTTCCCATATTGTATTTTTTCGCCTCATACTAAAGTCAGCAGTCACAATGGCAAAACACTGTATTACAATTGTTGGGGGAGAGTGTCGTGTGGAAATACAAGATATCAGACTTAGCAGAGTTGTAACACTTCTGTTTTTTTTATTTATATACACAAATAGGTTGCAAATTTTTCCAACGCAAAAGTATCACAAAACGAAACTGGCTTCTGGCCTTTTACATATACAAAACAAAGGAATACAAAAATCCTAGAGAACCCTATTAAACAATAGGAGGAGGTCCAGGGGCCTACTTACCATCCCGTTTTAGTGTGGACCGTCACACACCCATTGATTCCCCAGCTATCCACCCAGGAGTACCATGTTTAGATAAGTAAATGAAACTCCTCACTTGGGTCCATATTCCAGAGCACTATATCTCTATATGTTTATTTTACTGTACGTAGGGCCTCTGTTAGACAGCACACTCATTGTTATTGTAATCATAACACATACTGTAAACATAACTTTATAAAAGGTGTGAGGATTAGGAGTTGATAATGTGTTTTTTTATTTTAGTTATTAATTCCCCCTTTAGGTATGCAGGTTATATCCGGAGCTGCCACTAATGTAATTGTGTTTAATTTGTGTAGGGAGTGTTTGGCAGCTAATTCCGTACCTGGCTTTTGTAAGAGCCAAATACATTTTTTACTGGCAAAAGCTATGGCTACAGCTGACGCAAATGGATTGCTTGGTCATTTGAACATCATTTCAAAGACAATCTCCAGAAATTGCTTGTCACAAGGTGTTCCTTTAATATATAACCCAACAACAAACTAATGATGGGATAGCACAGAGAATGTAGACACTGAACTCCAAGTGTCAGCAGCACTCCCTTCATTAAAGTGCAGTTAAATCGCTGCTATAGACCGTGTTTATATTAATTGTCCCATAGTAACCATTCATTATGGTAAACTCCTGTGAGATAATTAGCAGGGTTTGCTATTTTAGTTTTGTTCCTCCACATCGTATTACTTGTCTGTGCTTTTCCTCTTTATTAAACAAGATGCACACAAATGATCAAGAGGGGAGTTTTCTTATGGATGCAGTTGTTTCACAAGCTAATGACCAATATACAGTGTTACGGTGGAATACAATAGCAAAACTACAAAAGAGAAGAGCGTAATAGTCCCTTAGAAAATATATCAAGTTAAAATGTGTGAAAATTGCAGCCGAAAAAAATACTTTTATCCTACAAACTATTGCTATGGCACAAAAGCAAAAAAGCATGAGAGACATCCTTTAAATGTTGCTTCATAGGACCTTCCTTCCTCTCTTCTAGTCTTTATATGGGGACATATGGAAGATGCAAATGAATGATGACCTTATATCAGGATGCAAAGTTTTACCCATGTAAAGCAATAGGGGAAAAAATGTCAAAAAATAAATTATGTGTCCAAAATTACCCCAGCTATTTTCAATATTTCATGAATGAAAGGGTTAACTACATGTATCTCTGTGTATAGCTTTGACTAATTGTGGTGTTTCCTTAATTCTTCTCCATCAGCCAGCACGTTGGCATGATATATGCAGGTACATGGCTGTTAAGTGTGTCAGTGTTTGGATGGTAGATCAAAGGCCCATTTGCTTTGCTGACACTGAAATTCCCCGCGGAAACAGAAGTATTATAACCCTGGGGCTCCACATGAACATTTCCTTTCCCCAAGCGAGTACAAAGGTCATTTTAACAACAGTCTAAAAAAAAACAATAATGATAAAACATTAGCATTTTATTGACTTATGAGTTAGTAAATAAAACGAAAAGGCCCAATTTAAAATAATTAAAATAATAATAATAATAATAATAATAATAATAATAATAATAATAATAATAATAATAATAATAATTAAGCCAACATACAAGACTGTAAATTAAACGTATGAGTTCATTTCTGGTTTGGTAACTTTATTGTGTGCATTTAAAAACATAAATACAGTAATGATTTGGAGTAAATGGCTTTGAGAATCTAGCCCTATATGTTATAAAATACCTTACAAATACATCTGAAATGCTGTACAGAGAGGGAAGTTTCATACTTTCAAACAGCACACAACTTTAATGTGTTCTGTTTTAAATTAAACCTGTTGGTCTTTTGAGTACAACTATTTTAGTAGCATGTTTTCTTTAATTTCTCAGTTATCCTTATTATTAAAGTTTGGGTGTTTCGTTTTGTTTTTGCATTCACTGTGCATTGATTTTCATTCTGTATTCACAGAATTTGAATGCGCTTTGATAATGTAGCCTTATTATTTATTTGAGATCCTCCATTTATTTATTTGTGTGGCTGTTTTAGCCTTGCCTCTAGGGGGTACAATTGCTCCAAAGTAAAAGAAAGTCATCAGTTGTCAAAACTACAATAAACTGCATAGGCTGGCTAAATTCAATCTAGAAAACTTTCATTCGCCCTTTGATACAGATCATAAATTTATCCCGTAAAGTGTCAAGATCATCATAACTACGGTATATTGCTGGTGCATAAGACCAAATCTAAACTGACCACATAAATAGCAAAGGGAAATTGGATGGCCTCGTGCTTCACTACACACCACAGCCTACACAACCAGACACCTAAACTAGGGTCATCTGCTGTGGACACGACCTGCTGCAGTTTCACGTAAAATGTAAAAATTCCATAAAGAAGAAAACAAAAACTTGTTTGTGTGTGTGTTTATTTCCACCAAATAAACATTACATAAAATACATAATACAATGTAAAAATAACAAGCGCTTCATTTTTAGTTATCTTATTACATATTCAATGTTATTGTTATAAAATCACTTCAATGTGCTCGAGTAAAAGGCACTATGCAAAATAAATGTATCATTAATTCATGAATAATGGCTACTTCTCAAAAGCAATGATTCTGTGAATGATAAATGCTGCCGAGTGTATGTGTTATTGTTTATATTCTCTTTGACTTTAGTATTCAAAGCCACACCATTTGCAATAAGTGGTAGAAGTTGGAGCATAAATTCACTGATTGATGGCATCACCATTCAATATGTCATCTATTGGTGTCTCAAGGCGCTGGACAAGAAACAATAATAATAAATTGTACATGTAGCAGTTGTGGGGTATCGTTAATACCTTAATTATTTAAATTGCACTTTGAAATGTATGCTCTGTGTTTATTTAAAGTGCTGTAAAGTACATTGTAAATACTCACAAGGCTCTTCAAAGTCTCAGAAAGAGGTTAACTCAGGAAAATTGTGGGGATTTTTCCTCTATTGTTTACTAAAGTCTTTCCGCAACATGTCTGTTTCCTTGACTTTTCCTACTGGAATGTGTTCTCTGTTTCCTTTAAAATACCCTGAACGTCCAGTGGCTTTGTCAGGAATCATAAGCCAATTCCAGTTAAACAAAACTAACATTTGCCAGTGTAATGTTTTTTTTTGTTTTGTTTGTTTTGTTTTTTTGTTTTTTTTTTATAGTCCCATTATTATTCTGTCTGCATACCTTTTACTTTGGATAATGGTATATAATAGGCTGCTTTGAGTGTGCCAAGGTCTGTATGCAATTACATACCCATGAACATTTAAACCTTCAAGCCAAACCCAATCAGTATTGAGAGGCTGAAGCCAGTGAGCTGGGCAGGAGGAGTGTATTTGGTTTGCAACAACCCACTTCTTTATAAACAAGAGTTTGAAGTCTCACTATAATTGACTTCAAAGCCCCAGTTCAGGTCTGCTAAGCCCCTAAAGCGAGAGTGTAGCCATGAGTGTTGCTTTCAAATACATTGGATTACATCACTTAAAAATGATTCTTTCATATTGTGAATCGGGGAGGGGGTAGAATTATGTGAATTTCACTGACACAGATGGGCTTTAGTCATCAAACTTAAACTCACACTGGTAATGCCTGTCTTAAGGTATATAAAAAAGGGGGTTGGGATTTATTTATTGTGTTTTCAAAAAATAGGGTCAATTAAAGCATAACACAGCATGTATTCATCATAAACAGACACAATGTTGTTGTTGTATTAATATTAGTTTGCAATGTAAACCTGTAACTCTGCTAGCCAGCTGTATTGAGACACAGGGTGTAACACATAGTTGTTAGGAGGGTAGTGGTGAACGTAAGTCTAGAAGTTTAAAGTTTAGCGCAGTTGGCATTCAACATCTATGTATTTGTTTTCCATAGTGTGTAGTAACGATTGTTATATTAGATAACACAGCATTGGTTTACAATAATTTGCTGCGGAATTACAGTAAATGAAGGTTGCATTCCATTGCCCTTTCGTAATCTGTATATACTTTGTTTTGTCGTTCAGCATGAAAATAGATCTTGGCGGGTTTTCCCTTTCTCTGGTCAAGGTCTCATGATTGATATTGCTACTCCTAACGCTGAAACCATTCTGAGCTCTGGGTTAATCACCACCAGACTTGTTCTGCTGAACTAAACCATCTTTTCAATTCTTCTAATTAACCTGGAGTCAGATCAGAATGTCCAGCTGTTTGTTGACTACATGTTCTTTCCAAACCTGTAATTATGAAAAGTTTAACCAGCTGTAATGATAGTGATCCATTTAATGACATCATCCAAACTGCCAAGGCCTTCGGGGGTTGTCATTCCAAAGTATTCTTCATAATAGAATGTGTAAGTAAATATGCTTGGTAACAAAGCTCCTGCTAAGAAGAAGACAAGAGTCTCTAGCAGTTGAAGGGCATAGAAACTTATTATATCATTGCCAAGTGCAATAAACAAAGAACACCTTAAAAGCATAGGCAGCAAGTAGTGATACACTACCAGGAGAGTATTGGGACACTGACATTAAGCATCATCATATGAATTTTTGAATATTTTATACTTTTGTGGAAAGTTGAGTTAGGCTTTAGTGATTTAAAATACTAGTTGATTGATTCATATACAGAACACAGTAGATTTTCCAAGCAGGCTGCTGCACATCTTTACACTTTTGATGGCCTTGATTTGCTCCTGACTTCCCAAGAGTTGCACTGTAAAAAAAAAAAAAGAGAAACATATGTAACTTATTTTGAGGTAATTCGGTAATACTTAAGCTATCTGTTAACTATGGCATTATACCAGGGTTGAAATTCTAGCTTCGTTGAAAAACATTGCTTTTCTATCATTTTTAGATCACCTCATTCCTCCTGGCTATAAGAACTGCTTGTGACCTACATTTTCACAATGTGCATGTGCATGTGTGCTATGTAACTGCACAGAGGTGCTAATGGGTAATAAAGGTATCTTAAATGACAGGTGACATGTGCGGCCATATGGTCAGTACTACACTAGCTCCTGTTTTTGTAAACACACTTTGAAAAGGGTGCTACTGGTCTGTGACCCCCCCCCCCCCCCCCCCCCCCCCAGGAAGCTTGCCCACAGAAAGGTCACAAGGGCCTTCTTCTGAAGTGAGTTTATGGGCATTAAGACCTCTTTGAACACTCAGCTGGTAAAGCCATCAGCTCCAAATACCTGTCAGCAAGCCCTACATTTTTCACATATTTTGTTTAGCTAACATTGTCCAGGTTTCGGTTGAAAAGCTTGAATAACTGTTAATAGTATTAGGCCAGCTAAATGATAATGGAGACAAGACAGGCTTATTAACCTGGATAAGTGTCAAATGATTATGTAAAAATGTAAAGATCAAAATGAAGTAGTATTAGTAGGATTTAGAGACTGAAAGGAAAAAAAAAGTGCTTTTTAATGAGCAAAAAATTACTACCATACTTTAACAGATAAGATTGATTGGACTTTTAAAAGCACGTTATAACCCATAAACATGGTGACGCAAAGCAGTCATTTATTATTCTTAATTAGAGATGACTAATAGAAAGATATGCCTTCACGTCATGCAGAAGCATTCAGTTTAATACTATCCAATATAACAACATTTTCTTCAGCATTTCTTCCTCTTAATACTGTTATTGGATTGCAGGATAAATTGTACACTGAAGAAGGCATTAGCCGAAAGGTTTGTCTACCAAAATGTTTGCCGACTTGCTTACTTATACATTTTACCTTAGAATTTTTATTGAGTGTTTTATGGACTAATGAACTTTAAAACACATATTAATCTCCTTTCCAAAAAAAAAACAAAAAAAAAACTAAAGGCTAAATGTGAGTTTTATCTTGCAAACTAAGCAAATTTGGATTTCTGTTACCCTTGTGCCATTCATTGATTATGGGGATATATATCCTCTTTATCAGTAATGCTGCTTTAAGATTTACTTTCACTTTACTTGACTGCAGTTATAATTCGACTACATGGACTTCTGTGTCCACATGCAAACTTTGTTCATGAAACAGTTCTGGGTAAATAATCTCAAAGCCTGACGGTAATATCCAGCATTGTTCCAGTTCCTACAGTGCACAATGAAAAGTGTAAAAGAACAACCAGTTATCTTGCTCCTTGCTCTTTGAATATAACCCACAAAGAGTGAAAATGTGCAATTTCCAAATGGCTTTACTTTATATTAGTTATTATATAATTGATGACTACCTAACTTATATACACTCTTGTTTCAGTTAATTGCTTTCTTTAGATTTTGTGAACTGTAGACTCTAAATATGTTTTGTGTGGTGATGTGCAATTTATTTTTATGATTTCATCTTTACCTGTAGCCTTGATAAGAATATTTAAACAGCTTCATTCTTCCTTTTGGAATTCTAATAACAAAAAAATTCACATAACTAGCTGTCCTTATTTTGTATAAAAGTTGCTTCTTTCACATTTTAATGTTTGTGTTTGAGGTTCTGAAATATATATTCAATTTGATAAAGGGAAATCTAAAGTTTGTTTACCTGTTTTTTCTTTGAACTTTATGGTCATTAATCGAGATACCCATACTGGGGTTTGCTTTTTTAGCAAGGGTGCCAAGGTCCATTCCACTCGATAACCTTTACAAGCATAAAGCACCATAAGATCTGTAAGCAGCTGGGACTTCAGTTTTATCAAAATCCGAGCCCCAACTTTAAAAATTCACCACCACACCACACAAAGGAGCATTGATTGTGCAGACAGGTTTTCCTCAGACAGCAGTCAAGTTTATAACCTTTAGTTTTGTGTAGGCTAGTCTGGGTTTTGAAATCTGGCGTAGGGAGGACTGCTGTCTTCCACCTGTAACACACATGTGACAGGAAACACAACAAGGTACAGCAGTATCACAGGTGAATAGCTTTAAGTAGATTTGACAGACTCATGGTACCTATTAACTAAAAATTATTCTTTTTTTTGTTTTCAAATAAAGCTTATGGCATGACTTAATGCAGTATACCCCTTTGTGTAAATAATTCACTTTCCCATTTATTTTAAAAGACTTGCAAACATTTAAGTTTGACAGGCTTTCAGTTTTGTAGCTTGTTACCATACCTTAGAAATGCTCTAGAAAAAAAAAAAAAAAAACCCGCTGGTAGTTTAAAAGTCTTTCTCAGACATGTACAGTTTGTATCAGCGTGCTTCAAAAATGAATCCTTCTGTAACCAATAAAACAGCTTAATAGTAAATCATATATTATGTAATAGCCTCCTTCAATTTGTCCCCAAGTTTGTAGCAGCATGGGGAATCTCCATCTATATTGTTAAAAGAACTAGGCCATGTTTTGTGCCAGTTTGAAAACTCTTGCATACTGACTGACTGACATATTATCGGGAATGTATTACCATGTCCAGGCTTCCAATTTAAACCTTGTGCTGCTAATAGAGCCGTTAAAGGCTTAAGAGTAGTCTGTTGAGAGGGTGCTATCCCTGTGTGATCTGTCAGGGTGATGAAGGATCTTTTTGGGTTGTGTTGTAATTGAAATTAAGAGACAGGTGTTGCAATGCAGCCTTCATATCCAGGAGCAGAGAGGTTAGAGGTCACATACCAATAAAAAGTCACTGTGAAGTCAAGTAGACACTTGTGGGTTTTGTTGCAAAGCATCTGTCCTGCTTTTTTTTTTTACATTTCTTACTAATTTAACAAAACTCTACAAGTACAGTATCTAGGAAAGATAACCCCACTCAACATGCCTGATCAATCCTCACTAGGCCCTCACAAATGTTTTGGCTAAATACCTGTAAAAGAAATACTGCATTTGAGTGGCTTAATAAATTAATCAATTAGCCAATAAGTAAATTAAACCAGGATTCTCCCAGTCATAAAAAAGTGCCTGAGCCAATATTAAAACCACTTACGCTGTTAGACCAAACAGTGATAGTCCACACAAAGTGTCCCAGCCAATCAGGCTACAGGTCGCAAATTCATTTTGACCCTGTTCAAAACAGAGTTATAACATGTTAGAAACATATAACAGATATAAAATAAAATCAAATATGACATCTATATTTATAAACAGCATACATTACAAATGTATGCAAATCCTACTTTACATACAGAGGTATGTGTACATTTCTGTGCAAGGCTTTTACTTAATGTACTGGACTGAAACAGTTTTCCTTAAAGTTACTATTAAATGTTTAAAATAATAAAAAGCACATTTATTTAAGGTGTAATATTTTTGAACTCAGGTCATTGTAAATGTAATTGATGAGAAAACCTCTCCCTTCAGCTAGTTAATCCAGCAGTCACCCAAACCTGCAGCATGCTAGCCGATCTAGTGGGAGTGTATATGTGTAATTATTGCTTCCTGAATTCCCTTAGTCCTGCGCTCCGTCTGGTATTTCTCCGGAGTTTAGTTAATAATGAATACCATATGGTAGACTGTTTGTCTATGACTTGAATAGCTGACTAGCCACTCTTTCAAATACTGTACTGATTTAGCTATTGCAGCAACTGAGGCGTTAATCCTATAAATGTTTCTGTATCCTTTTTTATATTGCCGACATGTCGACATTCAATCAAACTTTTCAAAGCTTTAGTATATGAAAGTTAAGTTTTAGTCAGTGTCCTTGGAAGTTTGATTCAATAGCACCATAGAATTCCGAAATAAAGTGGTTTGAAGATCTGAATTTAAATGAAAACCAGGAATGATGTCACCTGAGGTTCCCACAGTAAATTTTATATTAACAAAACAAAATCAAAACAGGTAAAACTGCAATCCAGGCTCTTAATATTAATATTCTAGTATTAATGCTTCCCAGTGAATAATTGTGGTCACATTTGTAAGTGCAGAGAGCACTAAGCAGCATTGTTGCATGCTTCTTGGTAGAACCAGCAGAAGTAATACTTAAGAAGGAACATAAGAACATAAGAAAGTTTACAAACGAGAGGAGGCCATTCAGCCCATCTTGCTCATTTGGTTGTTGGTAGCTTATTGATCCCAGAATCTCATCAAGCAGCTTCTTGAAGGATCCCAGGGTGTCAGCTTCAACAACATTACTGGGGAGTTGGTTCCATACCCTCACAATTCTCTGTGCAAAAAAGTGCCTCCTATTTTCTCTTCTGAATGCCCCTTTATCTAATCTCCATTTATGACCCCTGGTCCTTGTTTCTTTTTTCAGGTCAAAAAAGTCCCTTGGGTCGACATTGTCTATACCATTTAGGATTTTGAATGCTTGAATCAGATCACCGCATAGTCTTCTTTGTTCAAGACTGAATGGATTCAATTCTTTTAGCCTGTCGGCATACGACATGCCTTTTAAACCCGGGATAATTCTGGTTGCTCTTATTTGCACTCTTTGTAGAGCAGCAATATCCTTTTTGTAACGAGGTGACCAGAACTGAACACAATATTCTAGGTGAGGTCTTACTAATGCATTATAAAGTTTTAACATTACTTCCCTTGATTTAAATTCAACACTTCTCACAATATATTCGAGCATCTTGTTGGCCTTGTGTTGGCTAATTAGCAGGAAGCAAGTACATAATGTTTTACAATGGATGTCTGTGCTTATTCTTTCTTTCCTGAGTTTTACTACACTTTGCAATGCTTCTATCATGATCAGACCTATCAACTCTCCTGTTTTCACCGGGAGTCTCCTGTATTTTGGACCCTTCTCCCAGACAGATCCTGTATTTTGCTCAAAACTCTACTGTTGAACCCCTTATGTCAGCAAACCTTTAATGTCTGCAAAAATCATGGCAGTGTGTGGTTACAGCAATCCCTGTCTGTACCTAGCAGGGTTTAGGACCCAGGGGAGCCCTGTGGCAGGCATGCATTCAGTGCGTGAGGCAAGCCCACATACATGGATTGCACCACCCACTCCCGATTTTGCATTTTCAGAAGTTGACATACACTGAAATACACTTTTACAAGGGCAGAAAAACATATATGAGGCCCTGTTGGCCTTAATTGTTCAATGACTAGCCAGAAGCAGCTGAGAAGGGCTGCTGAAATTATTTCATTTTTATACTTATTGCCGCTCTGTGCTGAAGTGCTGCAGACGCCAGCTTTTGTTATTTCTTCCATGAAGTCTGTCTGCAGTCCACACAGTGCTGAAAAGATAATCAGGAAACCAGGCCGTAGACAGGAACCCAGCAGGAAGGGCAGCCACAATGCGTCAAGGAGTTTTCCAGGAGAGAGAGCACATAATCTCTGCTTTTTCAAAATGCAAAAGGTTTAAAGGTGCAGCATTGTTTTATTTTCAGAAGGCTTGTCAGAAGTTTACTTGACAGATATATGGTACTGTAAGCAGTACAAGATTTTAAACCTTTTTTTAAAACATTTACCAGGACATTCATTAAAAAAAAGATATAAAGCTTACTGTCAAATAATTTCTGATACATTTACTCATATACTCAGTGCCACATGTTAATATACTTGTATTTTCCTATTATGCATATTGTGTAATGCAGACCTGTAGAATCTCTCAGGATACTGTAAAGTGTAATAAGCATCCACTATATAGACAAAGTACATAGACGTTTGGCAAAAGCATGGGAAAATTAAGAAAAAAACGACCCTGAACATTTTCCATGGTAAACTGTTTTCAAATTGGTTCATTACTGTGCTATTACTCTCCAGAAATGGAATATGCCTCCTCCAACACTGTATCCTGAGACTTGCGTAACATGAAACATTTCAACATAGAGTATATTGAGATGGCAGCTGCTTTTCTGAATAGTCACCCATTTTGAACAACCTCAGCAGTGTTTTGTTGTTTTGGAAGAGGGGAAACTGAGAACCATTAAATAAAAATCAGCATTATGGAGTCCACTTTAAAAAAAAAAAATGCCTGCCATGATGAAAATAAAGAAAGGTTATTTGACTGACATGCTTTCTTCGGGCGAGACCTATGGAGAGAACAAAAACGTGTTCACTTATGTTAATCCCTTGTCTTAAAAACTGTATTTTGAGAAGCATAGCCATTGAGGTTTGGATAAAGGAAAAACAACAAAAAGGGGTTTAAAGGCTAAAACAAGTATTTGGCTTGCCTTTTAAATGGTACTGTCTGAAAGAATTATGTTACAACTAAAATGTACTTACAGTGCTCAAATCTCCTCTGTTGACTCATTTACTAAGATATTTACAATATGAAGGAAGAAGACAGCCCTGCAATTTCCACCACCAGCTTTTTAACTATTTCTTCTCTCTCAGATGTATTAGGTTATCCTTTACTCATTCAGTGTGCAATCTGGATTCAGACCTTCCTTTTCAGATAAAGAGCATTTTCTTATTTCGCAAACTGAATCTTGATGCTTCTCTGGTGGGTTTATAGACAGTGAACCTTGTCTTTTCCATTGAAAGTCACTACATTACCTCATAGTTTGATGGCCAATATATATATATATATATATATATAATATACACATGTGTGTGTATAGATCAAAATATTGTTGTTTTTTGGGGGATTGGGTGTTATAAACCAGCAGTGGAGCTTCGGAATGATTGGGTGTTATAAACCAGCAGTGGAGCTTCGGAATGATTGGGTGTTATAAACCAGCAGTGGAGCTTCGGAATGATTGGGTGTTATAAACCAGCAGTGGAGCTTCGGAATGACTGGGTGTTATAAACCAGCAATGGAGCTTCGGAATGATTGGGTGTTATAAACCAGCAGTGGAGCTTCGGAATGACTGGGTGTTATAAACCAGCAGTGGAGCCTCGGAATGATTGGGTGTTATAAACCAGCAGTGGCGCTTCGGAATGATTGGGTGTGTTCGTAAGACCATATTCAGCAACTTGTAAGAATTGTTATTGATATTAAGGAGTCTGTTGCAAAACACATAATTTACAGGCTTTATAAAGCATACGCATTAGGAAAACAAATCATACACATAAACAAGACCACTGTCTACTGCGTGATATTGAAAGGCAACATGATCTGAATTATGATCATGTTTTTTTACACTTTCAGCTTAAAACAATTATTATTTTCTCCAATGTAGTTCATTCCCAAATACACTGTACTTTCTTATGTTTAATGGTATACTTATTTGTTAGTGTTTGAGGCCAATACTGGTAATTACTCTGCCGAAGTATGACACGCTGTGTAAAATGTAAAACTTGTTTGCACCTTGTAGATTCAGTTTAAAGGCTGCGACAGCTTATCTGGTTAACACAGCTGAATAGTTGTTTTTACTCCTGCTTCTTCACGTTTTCTTTGCCACGTCTAAAATAGCCGGAGACTGGTGTAAACTGATCCCCAGCAGCTTTGTCTGGAATTCAAATCAGCTGTAGCTACTCTGGTTCTTTTTTCACTTTTTTGTTTTTAAAACATAAGCTGATTATAGCAGCACAAATCTCAATACAGAGTGGCCTATTGGATTTTTTCCCCCCACTTTATAAAACAGCATAATCTTTCCAGTATTCAGAAAACTTCAAAGAAGTCTGTTTTTTTAAAATTCAGACTTTTATTGGTGTTTCTATTTAATGGTGTTTTGAAACTTTGGGTGGAGTTTTGAAACTTTGGGAGGAGGGACAGTCATCATGACCTGTCTCTGCCCCTGGCACTACTTATTTTCCAAAACAAAAGGAGGGGTCTCAATTACCTATTATTATTATTTGTTTATTTAGCAGTCGCCTTTATCCAAGGCAACTTACAGAGACTAGGGTGTGTGAACTATGCATCAGCTGCAGAGTCACTTACAATTACGTCTCACCTGAAAGACGGAGCACAAGGAGGTTAAGTGACTTGGTCAGGGTCACACAATGAGTCAATGGCTGAGGTGGGATTTGAACCGGGGACCTCCTGGTTACAAGCCCTTTTCTTTAACCACTGGACCACACAGCCTCCTAGTCCAATGGATAGACAATAGTTGACTGGCCAATTGAGCTTAAGGCAAAAATGAAATGTAATAATCCACAATCTATAGTATGTATTCATTTCTCAATCACTCAAGTTGTGGGTTTGCCCTGATCTATTGAACTGGCAATGGTGCGTGACATAAAACTCTGTAGCCTGGTGGATTAAGGTCAAGCTGTTAAATGCACAACAGCCAACCTCAGTTATTATTACAGTTAAATTATAATGCTCATTTACTTTACTAACTGACTGTATAAGTAAGGTTTTTAAATTCAGTGTATGACTGTGCTATTCTTTGATGTCATTGTTTCCTGAGGGTACGCAATCAAGCTTTTGAATGTGTAGCAACAGCCAATCATTTTCCTCAAGGGGTTATGATCAAATTGTAATTAATACATGTACTTCTAAACTCCAACTGTGTACTCCAACTGTGTCTTCTTTGGTAAATAAATAATATACTGTACATTAAAATGTCACCAGTCCCCAAATGCACTGAACATATCTGGCTGTCCAAAACAAGTGGTTGCTTTTTCAAAGTGTCTCTCTTGTCTCAGTGTTCTGGTGTTTTCTGGCTGGTGACTGCACATACTGTTATTACTGAAGTCTAATTTTTATAATATTATAAGACCGATTAGTGTATACTTTTATGAGATAAGCAGAGTCACTTGTTGGGTTGGTATGTAAACCCACTCCCAGATCAGAGGTATTGTTCTGTACTTTGTGACAGGTCCAGGTAAAATGTATAATAATAATAATAATAACTGTAAATGTCCACTTCATAGCTGTTTACAGCACTTTTCCACAGGTTCTACTGTTTCCCTTTGGTTTCCAAGATGTTTTTGTTTTTATGTGAAGTGTATATCTGTCATAGTCATTCATATCATGTGTGCTTGACGGCCAGCTTGTTTTGATGTTGAGCAGTGTTCTCACAATAATAAGAGTGCTGTGATTTGTGCAAAATTGTAGAGATCAGAATTCTATTCATGTGACCACAGATTCTCTTGGTACACATCCTTTACATAGATTAGGTTGCCAGCCTCCTAAAACATTTTTTTAGAGCTAAACGTGTGTTAAGATTTCAAGGCATCTAACTCCAAAATATAAATAAGCGATTTTGCAGAGAAGTACCTCAGGTCATGTACTTCTCATTCATGGGTCAAACATCCAAGGTGTATCGTAGCATTGTAAGTGCTGACTGAACTCCAGATTGTAGTGCATAAAAAGGGATTTGTTCTGAAACCTGCCTGCAGCATGAAATGTAATTCTATTACCTTTAAATGGCCTTGTTTCCTGTTGCAAGACAGGTGCAGTCACATGAGCTAAAACAGTAGAAATCATAGAGAGTTGTCAGTAAATATTTGGTTGCCAGGTCCCTCCCTATCCAGGCTGCACAAATGAAAGATGTTTCATGAGGTACAGTCTCCCAAGCTCATGTAGGTCACATGCTGGTGTCCATCAATACAATTTAAACACCTTGTAGACTTACCATGTTGAGTCTTATCCTGGCTGCCCATGGTGGCCCAACTATTAATAGTGTAATGGCTGGTGTCTTCTGTGCAACTTAAATTAGTGACAATCTATAGTCAACTGCAAGTGAGATGCTGAAAGGTATTATTGTAAACTGGTGATGTATTAAAAACCTTGTGTCCCTAATCAGTGAAGACCAGTGTAGATAGACCTTATCTTCCAATCTGCTAGAAACTCCACCTCGAGAAAAGTTGCAGCATCAAGTCGTAAATGATTATTTGTTTACAGGAGTAAAGAACAAATGACCTCTCTGTACTGGTGGTAAAGATGTTAAATAATAAATCCAGCACTTTATCTATCAAAAAGCAAGCTGCAATCTGACATGTTCTGTTAACTATTCTCTCAGTAATTACTGCAATGTAGTCCATCAAAGGGCCTTTTGTGGTAAAACCTTTATACAGTTTAACGTGACCACTTTCTACAGCTGTTCCATGTACAAATTAAAAAAAAACCATTCTAAATATTGTCAGAATGCTCTATGTATTTTCTAATTACTGCACATTTTTCCAGTGCTGTAGAATAATTTGTAGTACTTTTATCATGTACTATTTGTGAGCTTGACAAGATAAAGGTCTCCCAGCTGCACAAGAAGAGCAAGATACAAAGTATTGTAAACATGTACTGTGTGAATAAACTGGTTCAGGTGAACAGCAGGTCCTGATAAGGGTTTCTTTTCCTGTATGCAGGTAAGTTCTCTTAAGTACCTAATTTCCAGGCACATACTAGATGAATGAGCAACATTTAAAAGTAAACATAATAAACACAGCCCCTTATTGTATTCTGCTTGTGCAGTACTATTCAATACTGTGGGGCTAGGAGTCATTTCAGTGTATCCTAATGTTTAAAACATCCAAAAAAAAGGCATTGTTATTTTTTGAGATGGCGGATTTAAAAAAAAAAAAAGTGATTCAATCTTTTAGATATGTTACTAATATGTAAGAAATGCAAAAAGATATTGTATTAAAGGCCAGCATTTTCAGAAATGGATTCCCTTGTCAAAATAGAGGCTCTGTGAACTAAGCAGTGGCAATAGGGAATACTGTAAGGTTTTGTGCAGTTTTTGTCAGGTACTAATATCATTTCAAGTAGAAAGATTGATAATGAAGATTGTGTGGCAGTCATCATCGAGAAAAACGAAACATCCACCAACATCTTTGATAAAAAAAAGTTCCCCCCAAATTCCCAAGAACATGAAAGGAAGCTAGCAAAACATAAATAACCAAAACATAAATAAACATGCTCTCTCTCGCTCTCGTTATTTTCTGTAAACCTAAGGGGATGCACCATGTAAAATGTAAAACATGATTTTGCCATGTAATTATTTTCTGCAGTTATAGTAGAAACATTATAAATAAATGCTAACCCGTGCAGTTTGTTCTACTCTTATTAGTAACACAAATGAGTCAATACTAATTAATTATTAACAATAGAATTACATAGTGCAGTGACAATTTATTTAATATGGAGTAAACATTAAATCCTGCTGTATTACACACCAATTAATTATTACCCTTTAAAGTGTTAGCAACATTCCTTGACGTTATATTTGCAAATGTCTCTCACATTAGTCAGTTGGTGAATGCTATAGTCACCATTTCATCTTATAATAGTCGTATTGTGCCTTTCTATGTGTAGCAAAGTGCTTCACAACTAATTTATTGTTTTCTGTTAAAGCAAAGACGCTTGACCTTTACATATAAGTTCTCACAATATGACATACAGATAAACGTGAGCAATTGTGTTGAATAAGAAATTTAAAACAAAGGAGGCAGCAATATCAGCATTATAAAAAACAAACAGTGTTATCATACTACGAAGACGTTTTAGCGGGGGGGGGGGATCTTTTTTACAAAATATAAATTCATGAATCAATTAACATTTAATTCATATCAATTATATGATTTCAAACATTTAGTCGTGTTTATAATATTTTTTTTAATGGAAGCTTCAATTAAGTGTTACTCACTGTTATGTTATGCACTGTATTACAGTATTGAATTAGTTTCAAATGACATACTGTATTGTTAAATATGTTTACCTTTAAAAACCCACAGTTATTTTCATCTGACGTAACTGGTTTACTTGAGCTCCTTTGAAAATGTTTTCAATACACGATTCTATACTCTGTGTACTCCCAATCATTTCAAGAAAAACAAACACATTCTGTTTGTTACAGTAACTCTACCTAGTCTGCCATTTCACAGTCAGCTCCTTTATTTAGTCATGTGGTTTATTTCTTCCTCAGGTTGGCAGACCACTGATTTTTGGGGGCACGCTGCAAGTTATTCTACAAACAATAATATTTATTTTGTAGTGGCCGCCATCTTGAAAGTGTGGTGTGTTTTGGCAAATTGATTTTTTTTTTTCTTTTCACTTCTGTTTAAAAATAAATATTTATTTTCCTAGAACAAGTGACATCATTGTTATCAAATGTTTTCTCCTACTTTCAAAGGTGCCAGACAGCTTTTCATTCTCCATTTTCTTCCCTGGACTTAATTGCTTTTTAAATACAATGGGAACAATTTTCCAATAAATATATATTTTTTACTCCAAAGTGTAATTTGCACCATTTTGTTTTCTGTTTTCAAAATGAGGCAATAGTGTTACAATGTTATTAAGAAGCCAAAGAGCACTTCAATTAAAATGTCTATGTTGTTTATTTCTAGATTTGTACAGTAACTATAGTTTGGTATTTTTCCCCTATAAGGTTCAATTACACTTTAGAGTACCATTTATGAAAATAGCTCCCTGTGGCGTTTTCTATACTCATCTATGTACAAAGCCAAAGATGAAACCTTAAAGCTATCTATCCTAATGCCCCCAAAATCCTTAAAATACATTATATTAGTAAACAGCATACTTCTCTATTTCTTTTGTTAGTATTGCTGATGAAAAGGCCCTGGATTCTATCAGTTTCACTCAACTGACCCGTCACTCCGCTCAGCTGTCTTCCAGCAGAGAGAAATGCATTTTAATTAATTTCTGTCAGCATAATATGTACTTAGGCTCTAATTTTACTTTTCAGGGCAAAACTAAACCATAGACACAAATATTTTTCAAACACACACTGTACAATGTGTTTAGAAAGTCATTTGCTCCATCAATACAAAATCTACTTTGGGTCATAGTGAAACCAGGAATGGCTCAAACTGCTACACAATGGGAGTCTTATTTCCATTCCTGTAATTATAATAATATATTTTTTTTATATATAGTGCCTTTCATAGTGGGCCACCATCACAAGGCGCTTTACAGAGGTAGGCTGTGAGCTGTGAATTATTTGCAGAGTCACTCACAATAGGACATTGATTTAACATCTCATCCACAGGATGGAGCACAAGGAGGTTATGTGACTTGGTCAGGGTCACACAGAGAGTCAGTCAGTGGTAGAGGTGGGATTTGAACCAGTGAATGTCAGTGGCAGAGGTGGGATTTAAACCGATAACCTTCTGGTTATAAGCCCTGGACTTTAACCACTGGACCACACTGCCTCCTGCACCATTTAAAGTGTCATTTAAAGCTTAATTCTGATTGCATTAACCATGGGCAATATCAATAAAAACTAGCATCTTAGATAAGGTAGAACAATTCACAATGGATAAAATTGGAATGACAAATTATGTTGCTGAATTATTACATGTATGTGTCAGAATAATTATACTAATACTGAAACCTTCCCTTTCCTGCCAGTGAATGAATAGTTTACTGCTGGCCCACCTCTAAGTTTCATATTCCTGTAATGAATGGTAAAACAAAAAAAAAAAAAAAAAATCCTTTTCACCGTTAATATGCCAGCTGTCAAATATTGCAGCAACATCTTCTCAGGAAGTTATTAATCATACATTTCTTCACACTCTAAAGCCTACACATTTAATGCTTAAGACAAGCAATTTTATTAACAGCTGCTGCTGAAACAAGGATAAATGGGCATATAGAGTATCATGTTTTGTTTCAGTTTAGATATACTAGAGTATAATTTAATAAGCGTCTGTTTTTTAATGTTTCAAAGGAACATGGATTTAAACTGATCAAACATTTATGTACACATAAATATACATAAACCCCACTTTTTATATAAACAATAGGATTATTTTGGGATTATTGGGTTGTATTCATTGGATACTCATAACCAAAACATTTTTATATCAAATGATGTTACTTGCTTATATTGACAGATTATTCCTATCATCTTTTGTTTGCCATGGTTGACTGCAGTAAACTTTCATAAGGGTATGAATGAGGTCATTGGCATTATTCGCAATGCATGCAAGTCTTGTCCTTGCTCTTTCCTGGAAAAGAACTTCACAGTTTCTTTTTTCAGAGAAAATCATCGAAAAATACCAACACAGACTTGTGACTGACAATATTCCATATACCAGTATTTCTGATGTATTATAGATTATAATCTAAACAAGTGTAACCTCCAAAAACCTTGTGAAAAGTGTCACACGAAGCAACTTTAAATAAAGGGCAAAGCGTGGATTACATGACAGTTATGGTGGGTGGCGTTAAACATTATGTAGTCTCTATGTATCTATGTAAGTACGTAAGCGTGTGTACGTGTGTGGGCAGGTATTACTATCAATGTGCTGACAAAATTTGAGAAAATGTCCCCACAAAGATAGTGACTCCTGAAAAACCGATGTTGGAACATCTCCACTTTGTAAAAACAAGTTTTTAAGAACTAAATGTGCCTTCAAAAAAAAAAAAGGGCCAAGATATTTAGTTTGTTGTCGACTTTTACCCTGTGTGGAGTTTTGTCTGACTGGAGTTAGAAATAGTAAATAAAAATATAGTGAGAGTCAATGAGGAGTCCCCACAAATATAGGAATGCAAGTGTGTGTGTGTGTGTGTATGTGTTTAGGTGTAGTATGTATGCTTGATTTTCTGAGGGATTAAGAATATACCAAAAAAAAGCATTTTTATTAAATATTATACATACATTCACAGCAAAAAAAAACATTTTTATAATGAAAATACACTTTTACCTCGGTGCAATCAAGCCTTACATATTTTTTACATATTTTTTACATATAGTATAAACGCATGTATTGAACTTCCAACAGGTGTTAGAACTCTTAAACTGACATACAAATAATGAAGTCTGAAGATGCTAAATGTTTAGTATTGCCATTCCTTATTTAGTTTTTCTGAGTGAAGAACCCTGAGCATTCAAATTTAGAAGCAATTGTTTTTAAAAAAGATCTTAGAGTAGATTATACAGTAGCTCTGATCTCTCAGCAATTTGTACTACCATAGTTACATAGTTCTTACATATAACATTTTTTCAGATAAATAACATGTAAATGTCTGTGGCAAAGTGGTTAACAGTGTGTAGGTGAAGATAATGCAGCAGTGATTAATAAACAGACAGACAACGATAATCCAGGTGCAATGTTGTTTAATGGTTTTTAAATCCAAAGGCCTGATGGCAAAACAACAGCAAATAGTAATAATGGTAATGAAGCAATACAGCAGTGTGTTTTGCTTATTTGTAATCCGCGGGTTGGCCCCGAAATAATAACAGTCCCGTTTCAGTTCACCCACACGTAACACAAACACAAACATAAACACCAGTCCACAGTGCGTGCTCTAGTGCTCGTGGTGAATACAGTTCTTTAGTGCAAACAAAGTGCAGTGTTGTTGATCCGGGTTTAGTGCTGGCCTTTGGCGACAGCTCCGGATCGTGTTAGCCGTCCAAATAATTACAAACAGTATTATTAACGACAAACAAAACAAAACACTCACGTTTCACAACACAGGTTCTCCTTCTGGTCATTTAATTTAACCATTCACCAAGGAACAGATCACATCACTACGTCCCTGTTATATATTGTCACCCATGACCCCTTGGTCAACAAGCGCATCCGCTTCTCCAATCCGCGGATGCCACATCGTTTCCCGTCCGGGTCAATGATTTAGTGTACCGTAGCTCTGTCCCCTTTCCACCTAACCCTGGGAACAAATTGTCGGGCCATCCAGTCCAGGGTACTCTGTTCCCTTTACACTGCGCCCTCTCAGGTCGGGAGGGAGATCTAACACTAAGAATCATTCAATCTCTGTCACAATGTCTCACCAACACCAACTAGCACCAGTACTTGTACTTGTTTTTAGTATTTATTAAATATTTGTAGCTGCATACAGCTGCAAGTGCAAATGATAGTGACCAAATCCTTCTTCTGATCCCGTGTTAGGTTACCATGTTCTGTGAGAGACCTGCTTATAGTTCAAGACACTTAAACTGCTCCCTGAACGTTTTTTTTTTACATGTATGGAGGCAAATCCTTTCAAGTGAGAATTTGAGCCTGCATCTTAATAATTTAGTACTAAAGTCAATGTTGACAAGCTGGCCTTGAGTCCAATGGAAACAAACCCCCAACTAATGGTCTGGCAGAAAGTCAGAATTTTCTAGTTTTCCATTTACTAGCCATACAACCACAACCCTATCAAAGACTTGTAGAACCAGCATTTGGACAGGGCTTACATAGTGTATTTTATGGCCATGTAATACTGTATATTTATCATTATTATAGTTCATTTAGTAGTTTTTTTTTTAATTAGGCTTAACAAGCATGTTTGGAAAGTGTACTTGATTTGTTGTTTGAGGAAATGTCTTTGAAGATGTATGCTCTGTTTGAGCTTTTTTTTTATGAAACTGTAAACTAAAAATAAATATTTTGCTGTTTAAAGGATATCATGTTTGTTTTCATGTTATTGCCCCAAAACCATACTAATGGCAGAATAACTTAACCCAGAAGAAAAATACAGTTTGTTGTAATACCAGTGTACAATATTATGTACGCATTGTACCTTTGCATGTCCTTTTCTTTAGTGAAAACTGACAGCTTTTTTAACACGGGTTGAAAATACAAGCCTGCCCAATAATTTGTTGTTTAGTGTAATAATACTAATGAGTACAAAGATTGTGTTCCACTTCCAATATGAAAGAAGATACATCATACAGGAACTTAAAATAGGAACTTCAAGACACTTCTTACACAATCTCTCATTGTTATAACATAAACCGAGTAAATCAACAGGTTTTTTAATGCATTAATAAAAAATAAATAAATAAAGAAAGAAAAGATTTTTCTGTCACTTGGAAATTATTTTTTTCCACAAAGTAAAATATGTTATGATACAGGTACTGAGAGATTTTCTTATTTTGCAGCATGAGACAAGAGGGCTGGAAAAGTGAAAGCTTCAGCCCAGACTCGGAAAGAACGCTTCCTGCTGTGGTCGAGAATTTTACTCTTGGTTCTGCTTTCAAACTAGGCCTCAAGCAGAACAAAGATTGTTTGTGGTGAAAGAAAGGCTTTAACTGTAAATTATTTAGATCTATTGCTTGGACAAATGGCCTAAGGTGGGGAAATTATATCCCATCCGATTTTCTTGTGAATTTGGGTGGATGTTTTTACCTGTACTTCACCATGACATTACATGTTCTTTTTTCTGTCAATGTATCCAAGCGTCATATAATCTATTTACTTCTGGGGAGTGTGTACCAATTTCTAACAGGTAGATGTACCAATTTCAAATGGGTAGATTAAAAATATGGTACTGGGTATTGAGTTCAACCCTAAAAGAGACTGCACATGCACTTCTGCACATGAGTTCTGATTAGCAGGACTAGAAAATAACAGAACACCAGTTATTCTTGTTATTTATTACGATACATCAGTGGTAACTACTTCATTTAGTCAAGAGCCAAGTTTGAAGAGTGGGATTAACTAGTAAACCAGGCTTACTAAGAGCAAGGTTAGTAAACCTTCGTAGGAGAGACTGATACACAGTTATTATTGTAATGAACACCTCCCTGTCTATTCTTTGTACCAGTTTCATCATGTATCTTTCTTATCTCATAGTAAATACATTATTAAATTGCCTTCTTATTGAAAAGCACCGTACAGTGAAGACATCAAAACAAATAATATTGTGAGTGAGAATGAGGGCCAAATAAAGCTCAGCACATGCTATATTTTTCACCACAGCTAATTACCTTAAATGTGAGTTTGAACACTTTGTTCTGCTGTGTAAGTCACGCCCTGAGTCAGAAATCATTCAAATACCCACCCAGTAATGGTCTGACAGCATCTAGTTTAAACCCTAAAGTCATGTTTTTCCTACACATGAATTATGTGTCCAAGCCCATTTAATTCTGCCCATTACACATAAATCAGACAATCCACACCTAGCAAACTTGGCACCTGTCCCTATTTCCTAGCTCAGTTTTATCTTGGCTGCACAAACATGTTTAAACAACATTTTTAATGCCCAGGATTTTTTATTTATTTTATAATGAACTAAGTGCTCATGATATGGGAGAGACATAATTAAATTTGATCCCTGGAGCTACCCCACCCTCTTGCAGAACTGTAAAATGACTTCATAATCAAATTTCTTCCAATTTATTGCTGTGATGTTGTTCAACCATTTTGTTTATTGTAACTAATATTGTAATGGCTTTGATTAATCAAGTAAATAAGGCATTAGGTTAAAGAAGACACGGGCAGTGCAGGCAAATACCGGGGTTTGCATTCATAAACTGATGGAAAATCAAAAGGTAGTTTTATAACATACACTCGATCATTAAGATAGAAAGCAGTGTATATTTAAAACATTGGAGACACTAATAAAGACTTCACATTGAATTAGTTTATTATTTCTGGTTTCTTTTTAAGCGATAGTGCCTGTCAATTAAGTCCCTACCGTGTGGTAGTTGACCGACTTTGGAGTTAACTGTCCCAAGCCAAAGGCAAGGCCGCTAACAAAAGTCAAATGTATTCAACAAATAACCTTTTCTTGTAAGAGTTGCTTATAGTTTATCTCAACAGTGCCAGATACCTGCATGCAGCAATATTACTGAATTTCCAGTGTTGTGGTTTGTTGTTGTTAAAAGATGTTGAGCTCCAGTCGAGCTAACAGGCTGCGATTGGCTGGTACAGGACTGGTTGCTTTCATAATTGCAAAGTATTGATTGGCTGGTTTTGATGGATAATAAAATACATCTGGACTAATTGTATCTTGTTTAGTATTTGCTGTCCAATAGATCTGAGCTTTCGTTATAGCAAGTCAAATTGACACTTTGATTCACAGTTGATGCTGTGACGTATCAGCGGGCATCTACCATCTAATAGAAGCCCGCTAGAGTTGGAAGCTGATTGGCAGATAGTATTGACTCGTCTTCTAATTAGTTTTATAACAAAGCATTCAAAGGAAAATATACACTATACAAATATACTATACTATATAATGTTGTTATTGTTTTACAGCTTTTTTTAAATAAAACTTTCAAAACTGTAAAATACCTAAGGCACCATTAAAATAACTATGGCATGTAACTGCTTGAAAAACTAGCCTGTTCATGATAGTGTATCGTTACATATTGAAGTTTGAAAAGCTGGGATCTATCTAGTTTTGGCTACAGGCTATATTTCTGTATGTGGAATGTGTAAACAACATAATACGCTGGAGCCCCACAATTTTGGTTGTTTTACAAGCAAGACGATAACAACTAACATATTGGGGTGTTTTTGCTTTCCTTGCTGAGGACTACAATTGTGATTCATGCTGACAGGGAAACAATGGCTGAAATAAAAATACAGAACTATTATCTGAGGAATAAATCCATGCATACTGTACATATGGGGGCTATTTTTAATGATCCTTTGATTTTTATGCTGTACTAAAATAACATCTTTCTATTAATCAGTGAAGTGCTTTTTAGTCCAAAGTCCAAAACTGTCTCACAGAGTTTAAAAACATACACTGCTGGCATTGTGTTCACAAATGAAAAACGTATAGTTATTTGTCTTCTGAAGTGCTTTTTAAAAAATATTGTTTTCAAAAGGGCAAAACATACACAGCTGGCATTGTGTTCACAAATGAAAAACGTAGTTATTTGTGTTCCAAGAGTGCCTTTTTTCTTTGTCCTAACTGTACAGCGTTCTGGGATAGTTATCATTCAAATAGCACTGCCGGTATCTTTCAGAGCTTGACTATGCATTAACAATAAAGGTAAACCCTAATCATGGCTTATAAGTTTTGAACTAAAGTCAGCTATCAAAATCGGTAGAACTATCTAACTTGGTTTCAAAATTTACTGAAAGCTTGAAAGCTTAACAGAGTATCTTCGTGTTATCACTGTTACTTTTTTCTTTTTACCTAATTTGGTTTCAACATTCTAGAGTGATGCTGTTTCTATTTTAATGTAATTGCAAAAAAAACTCCACTGTCCGCTTCTGGGAATAAGTACAGTTTATTCCAGTAGTGCTTGTCAGCATGGTGATGTTTCTTTTAAAATATGTTCGATTTTTCTTTGTGGAGGATAGTCCTTCAGACTGCAGCAATTACAAACAAATTGACATTCTTTGCTTCAGTTATGAAATGGCTGTTTATCAACATATAAAGACTTTATGAATACCAAAGCGTACTAAAATAATCAAAACAGGCTTTAAATAAAGTGTGTGTTAAAGTTTTGTTAATTAACTCAACACTACAATCTGTAAAATAAAGGTACATCTACATTTTTTTTTTATTATTTTTTTTTTTAACAAACTTTACAAGTACCATTTAAAGTTCAGGACCAATTTTGCTTTATCATGGGAAGAGTTTTCTTAGAAAAAGAATATTTCACTTTTCTAAGCTCTTAAGTAGTGCTCTAGAGATTATAATTGGTGTAAATTATAGCAATCAGTTCATGTAAATTACATGTAATCAAATGACTATAAGGGAGTGGCTTTAGAAACAGTTTTCTATATGGCTAAAACACAAATGACCCTTGTTAGCTTAAGCAATATATTTTCAAATGTCATTACACTTTGGCATACCATTTTAGACATTTCCTGTTTGGGAAGTGATTTGAAATGAGTGTTATCATTTTGCACAACCCATGGGATAAACTGTAGCAGTTTGTTGTTGTAAAGGGCTGACCAGGCATCCTAAGAAGTGTTCTTGACACGGGAAGCCATGTTTATCAAGGCATTGGCTAAAACCATGATGTTGACATTGGCTTGTGCTTGGTGTGCTCTAAAGGATGTGGACCAATAAGAGCAAAGTGCTAAGTGAGTGGGTAAGCGGTAAAGGGAGGTGCATTGTGGGCCTTTTCCCGTAATATACAGCATGACTCAGACTGAAAACGAGCAGTAAACTGTTTTAAATAATAATGTATTGACAGCAGTATTAACTTGTAGATGCCTTTTTTAGATGCTAAATACTACATCCATGTTCAGAAGTATTATTTTATAGTAACTGAATAAAATCGGTGGTCAGTAAACCTAGTTTCCTATTCTGCTTTTCTGCTGGACCAAAGTGGTCATTGATGCATGCAAAAAAAGACTTCCTTAGAATGTGGCAGCATGTGGTTCAATGTAGTTGTCTTAGACTTGTGTGTACCCTGAGAAGTAAGTCTGTATAGCAAAGAAAGGTATATGTTTCTACAGCAATCCATCAATGGATCAGTTTTGGGTGTATTGCATTGCCTTAGCTGGCAGGGCTCTATTGGTTCTGCCAGAGGCTTTTAAAAGGAATGCATGGAAGAGGATGGGGGTCTTGGCAACTGACAGCATATTGAATTGTACACCCCATCTCTTCTGATCTTCCACTGGTAGAGCAAAAGAGCTCTTCTGGAAAAGGTTTAGAAAAGCTGGATCAAGAAGACTCTACTGCTTGTCTAAGGAAAAGGGATTGCATGCGAAGTTGGTTAGGCGGTCTAGAGCTTTGCAGTGGAAAGGTCATTTCATTTGTTTCACATGCTTTTTATGGTTTTACTTAACTTTTTTTCAGCTGATTTTGAAACTTATATTGCAAGACGTGGGTTTTTGTTTTACTAATATCCTTGTCTGTAGTAATAATATGGGATGTTTTTATTATACATCTTTGGTGGCATTCAAGTAGAGCATGCCTAAAACAGTTCTAAGAATCCCCTCAGCAACAGACAGTAGGACACATGGCAGGTTTTATGTTATCTTTTAACTGACTGCTTCCTTTTTTGTGAGCAGGATTCTTAAATGTGAGTTCAAACCTCTTTTCCTCTTTGCTGTTCTCGGCATAAACTAATGTATGCACTTCATACCTTTAATTGGAAACCCTCCCTGCTGCAACAGAACAGAGCACATTTCCTTGTGCTAAAGCCCAGTGCTAGCTTACCAAATCAGATGATATCATAACAAAACACACATATTAACTTTCTGGATTACAAGTGTCTCTGGATGTGGTTTATAGTTAAATAAAACAGTAGTGAGACTGGTTTCCTCATCCTTTCTGATTGTGTTTGAAGTAACAGATGGTTAAAACAGAAGTTATTTGTCACTTTGCAATATTTTATTTGTCCATCATGGTTTATATAAAAGTATATCCAATACCTAAACGGTCTTACTTTTCTTTTGTAGATTTTGTTTCAGTGGATAAGTGCCTTTGTCAGTCAAACTTGCATTACTGATTTACAATTGATGCTTGGTAATAAATGGCTGATTAACTGTTACAACTCTTTGAAGACTGCACATGAAAGTTTTCTGTCAATACCTGTTACATTATCTAGCAACAGCAATGCCAGGTATTATTCCACTATAGTTCAAGGATGAATAATCGGGAAAGTGTAAACTACATGAAAATATTGTATCACAGTAAACAATCCAGGTCATGAAATGCCCTCTCCCCACCTCAAATAATGTGGTTAGGCATCATTTCAGAGTGAAATTTGTATTTGAAAACATTTACGTGGAAGATAATAGTGCAGAAAAACTTCTGAATACAATCAAAAAAGAAAAAAAAAACTTTCTTCAAACCACTCAAATAACAGTAACTTTATGAAACCACTCAAATAATAGTAACTATGGTATTTAAAGTACCTGGAGTACAACCTAGTACAGAAATGTGTTGTTAATTAAAACATTTTGTCTAGCACGATATCCCAACATTGGAAGCACTATAATGATTTATGACGTCAACCACATTTTATGCAGATGATATCCATGCATGCAATGTTGACAATTCTGTAAAAAATCTAAATGGGGAATGCTGAATATCGTATTTTAAATTATTACCCTAAAAGTGACTTTAGATGGCATCAAATATGCCTGACATCTTAATGAAATGTACAAGACTGTAAACATGTGCTTCATTTATACATTATAAATGCTTGACTGACAGTTAAATTATGAGTCATGAGACTAGCTCTTTTTGGGATTCCCACAATGCACAGAGGAAGAGACCCACAACAATAGTACAAACTATTCTACATAGTTAGAATGACTCTGATAAATTAGTTGCATGAGAGTGGATAACACTAATGAACTAATGAACATTACTTTGTGTTTGATTTTAGAAGTCTGCACATCACCTCCAGCTTTTACAATTTCTTTGGGTAGCAGAAAAATTGCAATCATTCTCCGTCTGTAGAAGCATAACTCCTGCTCTGTTTAATGAATTCAATCTCATGCAGAGTTTCTAAATTCCTAGCAGGACACAGACCTTCATCATACAATGGAAATTCCTTCTTGCCACAAAACTCTCTTGTAACAAGTGTTCTATTTATATGATGCAGTGTGCACAAGTATGGTTCACTAGTCCATGTGACATTGTGTGTTTACATAGGTTGCCCTAAAATGTTTTGAAACTTTCAGTAGCCATCACAAACTGAACTATGAAAACATCTGCTACCCTTGAAAGAGGATGGACATGCCTTAAATTCTTGTAAACAGAAGATGATATATTCTAAATACGGGCAATAAAGCAGCCCTGCAATAAAACAAGAACAATGCAATCCTGTAGGTATACACTTCTAGCTTCTGAAATCTAAGTTGGTGTTATATATTTACTTTTAATTCCACAATTCTTGTAAATCTTAGATTATCTATATGGGCAGATAACGTTACTTGTGATGTGATGCATGTAAAATAAATGTACATTTGTATACATATTAAAAAATAATAATTGTATTATTTATTAATGGATACTCTTGTAATTTATATGATATTAAAACTTGGTTTAACCAGAATATTTTTTTCATAAACATTACACAAAGTAGCACACAGTACTAAATGTTTCCTTACATAGAATTTTATTGTACTTCATAATTTGATATTGTACACCACAGAGAACTGCCCCTTCATAAACATCCATATATTTACAGTCCAAGTTACAACATGCCACATCTTTCTACAAAACTCATCTTCCCCAACATACCTTTTTTCATCCTTTTTTCACACTTAGCTTTTTATACCAAAATGAAATCCCTCATATGAGCAAAACACATTTTAAAATGCACAATGCTTGTATTCTTTAACATGCTGATCAATTTACACAGAAGCCTTTCTTTAGTTCATTTTGTCATTACAATTCATTTTCAATGTACACCATTTTTTCCCCTTCCATTATATATTCCTCACTAACCTTCTGTAACATACCGGTTTACCTCTTTATTTCAAACATTTACATGGCAGTTCTCTCTCAGTAGTCCCCCACAAAAAGCATTTTACATGCCTGCAATAACAACCAAAAAATCCTCATGCAAGCCGCTACATTGGATGGTTTGATCTGTTTTATAGCTGTTGGCTTAAAACCAATGTGGCTCAGTTTATAATTCTTTCAGTAAAAAAAAATACCATATCAAAAAAGGACAAAGTGTATATATATATATATATATATATATATATATATATATATATATATATATATATATATATATATATATATATATATGCGCCGATTGTTTAAGAACAAAACTAAAAACCTAAAAATAACAATTCTGAATTTACTTTAATGAAAAAAAAAAAAAAAAAAGATAACCAATATAGTAAATTCATGGCTTGGCAGGATAAAATATGTACAATAAGGAATATACATTTGTAAGACAGTGTGTTCCAGTACAAACTATTGAACCTGGGGTCTGTTTTAAAAATCTTGTCCACTTATTTACATTTCTCAAACAATTTACAACGTGAATGAATCAAATGCCATTGTTTGACGACTGCTAAAATGCTAATACAGTACTGATATATATATATATATATATATATATATATATATATATATATATTTAAAAAAAAAAAAAAATTCAAATGTTTTATGAAAATTAAACAAATGCTGTAAAACCAATTTTAACTGTCACTATACTGGGTGATGGAACAGAAAAGGTTCTATCATAAAAGCCCTGAACACTTAACCCTGAACCCCTAAAACAGACCCTAAGTTTTTCAATACAGATGCCTGCATTGAAGTAGCTGCCATTAAAAAGATATATACAAAGAAAAAAATAAAAAAACATAACAATTAGGAGAATATTACACTGCTCTATTACTTAGAAAACAAGTTTTATAAATAGTCTTTTTCAAGCCCAGCAATGGCTTTTATTTACACCAACTTTTCTTTTCTTTTCCCTATTGATCGGGACTTTTCTTTTTTTGTTTTCTGTATAGATGTTTTTTTGCGAACTGAAGTTTGTACATTTTCAATTTCCTCTGTGGTGTCCTCAATAGAACCAGTCTCGGAAGTGTTTTCATCTGCCTCCATATGAACAATGCCAGAAAGGGTAGATGACCACCTCTTCACTTTGATGTTCCTTGCCTGAGGGGAACAGCATTTTGGTTCCTCATTAAGCTGTGGGAGCTCCCTTTCTCTTGTTGGGGACTGGGCCGGTTGGTGTGCTGCTATAGCAGTACGGATACAGTTGAGCCACTGTTGCTTATGGAAGATATCGTTGCCTTGTAAAGTATGGGACTGACCCTGAGTTGTGTCTTGGAATCGCACCCTGAAAATATGTTTAGCTAAAAAAATAATAATAAAAAAAAAATTAGTACTGTTGATTGTCACTATCTTCTGACAAATTACATTTTGTATACAATTATATTTATCATGCAAGACAAACTCTTTCAACATAGTAAGAACTGCGGGACACTTATCTAAATCCCCAGGGCTAAGTGAACATTTCTATTAGGGTAATTTAGAAAAAAAAAAAAACGCTAATATCAGTAAGAGGCCAATAATGGGAATTTTTTTTTTTTTTTTTACTGGCTGACTACACATATGTTCTTTCATTCTTTGGACATCTGGTCTGTTGAAATGCGGCTTCACCAAGATACCATTTACTTAGTGTATTTTATGCTCCATCAGCCCTCAAGGCACCATTGCTGGTTACTCTGTCAATTTGTAGCAGACACCTTGGCAACCAATATCTTACCTTTGTCCGAGTTGCTAAAAGCTCCTCTGAAGGAACCTCCCATTCTGACATCTCCATCCTGCAGGTCTTCAAGAACCAGGTCCTGCACTGGGATGGGCTGACGATACACCTGATAACACTGCCGCTCATTGCGGGTAACCGGGCGAGTGAAAATCAAGATGTCTTGGAACAAGAATACATAAAGTTTCTAGGCAAAGGAAGAGAAAAATTCTGATTTGAAGCATAAAAACAAAACTAAAACAAAACTAAAATAAAACTAAAAAGACTTATACGTTACAAAGATATTTGGAAATCAGTAGTAGCATGGATATTTTAAGCAGATAAGTAGACTTAAAAGGAATGTTAAATAAACCACAGCCTGTAACTTCATTTGTAAGCAAACCCAGCCACAATATCATTGTGTCTGACATTAAAAAGGATCCCTGGATATTCTTGTATTGTACAATAGTTATATATTACACAATCACCTGTTCTTTAGAATAAGAACCCTCATGCGTAGGCTTTAAATAAGCATGATGCAACTACTGAATGTTTTTAGATTTGTAAATTAAGAAACCCACAATTGTATTGGTTAACTACCTAATTTGATTACAATGTCGATCCTACAAAGCCAAAGCCATCATTCCCACTTTAGAAAACTGAACTTTTCCCCCCATTTCTAAAAAATACCAGTTAGTTATGGTATTCAAAGTAAAAACGCAATATCTTACTGTTCCACTTTTGTTCCGTAATTCTCCATGGCAGAGCAATGTCTTGCTTGTCTCAATACGTGGGTCCTTCTGCCGGTCATCAAGATACTCCAGTTTGTCAATAAAGTACTGGCAGTCAGATTCACCTTTCTTAAGATCGATACCAGAAAGGACTTCATGGATTATGGAAATCTTAAAAAAATAAAAAATAAATAAATAAATAAATAAAAAGAGATAAATGTATTGCATACCAAGCAGAATTAAGGTTTGGTTAAATGATATCAATGTCTCATTGGCATATGAATTTACGAACGTATTTATCAAGAAGTGTTAAAGTCACATACCGCTCCTTCCAGGCTCTGCACATCTGGGTGATCATTGGGAGTGTGTTTTAAAATCTCTTTCAGCAACAGGGGATATTTAACCAGTCTGCTTCGTGGAATGTCAAGGAAGCTCCAGAGGTCCAGCTTGCGGCTGAATGGAGACTCCAGGCAGCGCTGGAGAAAGTCCTGTACTCTACGGTCCTGCTTTTTCTGATCCAGGAGTGTCTTTGCTGCCAGCTGCTTACTGCAGTACGCTTTATAAGCATTGAGGCCTGGCAACTAAAGACAAAAGAAAAAAAAGAAATACCATTATTATTTAGAGAACCTATGCTTTGTGTTATTTGACATAACCACAAACACCCCCAAATAAAACAAACAACTGTGGATACGCACCCAGTTCACAAATACGTGACCGATTTGCCCCACAGTTCCGTCTGGCCCTGTTGCCTTTGTAAGTTGTGCCAAGAGATCTGGAAGAGATAAAACAGCCTTATTAAGAAAGAAAAAAAGAACACATCTTTTACTTTAACTCTTTGGGCACCAAGTACTTTCCAAAACGACAACCCTAGAATAACTATAGTTTCAGTGTCAAGAGATTAACATTGGTAAAGTATAGTACTGTAAATTAACTGCTGCTTTCCTGTTTTGTTTTCTTTAAATATTTTAATATAATAATAATAATAATAATAATAATAATAATAATAATAATAATAATAATAATAATAATAATATTTCAAAATGGTTTACCTTCATGCAGAGGGATGTATGAATCCAGATCCCCAAAGATATGAGTTAGTTCTTCCTCAGACATAATAGACAGCTTCAGCATGGGATCATGGTAAGCCTAAACAAATAAATAAATACATAAATAAATAGGCCTACATAAATAACTAAAGTAAATGTGTTACACACCTTATTTATTTAAATGGAGACCTGATGAATCATGTTTATAGCTTTAACCAAGCACATCAAAACATTGTTTTTTTGAAAAGACACAGATATTCTTTTAATAGCAACAATCTTGTTTATAAAAATGCTGCCAATGTTCTTGTATACATTTTATGAGAATTTATTTTAAAACCACAAAATAACTGACCTTCCGGGCTAACTTGAGGTCTTCGATTAAATCTTTTTCCCCTCGAGACAGTTCAAAAATAGCCTGAGAAAAAAAAAAAGGGGGGGCAAATTGAAATCCAGCACATGTCAAAAGGTAGCATACAACAGGATGAAATGTCTTTTTTTGTTATCACTTTATAAATAATGATAACAACAATCTTTTAAACTATTAATATTCAATAATGTGTTCCTCATTTCCTTGACTTGAACATACTTTTGTAACCAATGATCTTTAAGATCTGAAAATGTCTGCTGAAGTTGAACGTTCCATTTGAACTTGTATTTTGAATGTGACTATCACACATACTATTCAAATGGTCTTACTGTTTGACAGTTTTGACAATGGGTGCGATGTCTGGCATAGGAAAACTAATGGGAACTGTACACAAAGTGCTGAGTTTTTATTGTTAGAATGGCTCGACCAAATTAAATATTAGCAGACTGACTGCAAAGTACATAATGTAACCACAACCTTTACATGGACACTGCTCAATAAAACAAAGACTACGAAGGGTGAAACTAGAAGCTGAATTCAATGTACAGCATGCCGTTATTAAACAATCAATGATTAGAAACGTGTCAGTAATGGATGCCCAACAACCAACTACAAGTAACCAAAACACAGAGTTCACATTCATTCAAGGTCTTGTATTGGCATACCTCCTGTCTCTTGATTTCTTTAGCTGAAAAGTTTCCTTTCATGGAAACATCCAGAGTCTCAGACCAAAGAGTGCTGTTACGCCTCTTTGGTGGGGTTGGGGCTGCAGTTTTGCTGCACGATTTCTGGGAACCACTTGGTGATTTGCCTTCCCCTCGAAACGAGATGGACTGTTACGAGGAAAAAAAAAAAAAGTGAATTAGTTACTTCTATTTAACTGCAGACTAAAATGACATGCTTTGATTACATATCTAAAGCCTTTCCTTTATAGATCATTTCACTGCCACTACACCTTTAGTTATTTTTGAAAGCATTTCACTTATGATTAATGTATGCTATTCTTAAACGACGGCAAATATTATTTTACCTGGATTGTTTGTCCAAAACGCCTGACAGCGCCATTTCTTGCAGGCGAGATTAGGTTAGCCAGTGACGTTACCCTTCCAAGAGGTCGAACCCGTTTGTTACTTGGCTCCTGCAAAGACAAAGACAGACTATTAGCTGCTATAATTGATACAGATTATTCATTTGTCACATTTTACAGAGAATATCAAGCCAAGTCTAACATTAAATAAATAAGAACCAAAACATGTTTTGAATAGAGGGTCCCCACTTGATCGTATAAGGAATGTTTCAGAATGGGACTGGTGGACAAGCCAATTGTCATACCCTCTTGTGTGGAATTTCCTGACTACAATAATGCCCCTCTTGCACTGGTCAGGAAATTGCCCATATCCAACAGCTGTTCTTTAACATGAGATGAGCCAATGGTTCTTATCTGTCACAATGAACTACTGTCATTTCTAGAAGGTTATAAAGGTTTGGAGCATTTCTGGTATGCATCTTGTTCGGCTCTCAGCTGTTAAGCAAGGGAGTATTGCACTTAGCAAATGGTCACTAACTACACTCTGTTGAACAGTGCATCTCAAGTAATGAAAGCTTTTTTTAGTTTAGATTTGTACATTTGTACAATTTACATTTTCCTTGAAAGATAGACATATTAACATATACAGGTAGAGTAGCCCAAGAGCACACAAATGGCAATAAGTGTGTGTGTATATATAATAATAATACTTTTCAGTTTGTGGTAAAGTTACTAGAACTTGTATTTAGATATCTAAAATGCTATTTGATCTCTTTACAGCAGTAATTAATTAGATTTCTTCAAATGGACAACCTGCATTTTAATTATATACGTTTTCTAGTTCTATTAAAAGAAGCCATAACAAAATAAATCAAAGTGATTGGTTACTTTAAGGGTAGGCTATTTACTGAAAAAATGGGGAGGTATAGTACTTGTCACAAAGTAAAATCATTTTTTCACACCTTTGACTCATCACTAGGGTTCCTTTTAAGGGCTTTTAACTCTTGACATGTAATTTGTACCATCCATTTACTCAAAACCCTGCGGCACAAAAAGGCTTACAGACCTCAAATTGTTCTTGTTTGAACAGGTAGGCTTGCGTGAGACAGTCAGAACACCTGAATTATGAAACGCCAGCTGCTAAAGACAACTAGCACAGCCAATATACAATGCTTCAACAGGTCAAGACATGGTCTTTAAGACAATAGCGAAGTGTTCTCTAGTTGATGCTCAATGCTCTTTTAAAAACACACACATTCATACCTAAACTAGTGGATAAATCTCCATTGAATTCATGTGCAACCAATTATTTTAACTATTAGGCTAGTGTGTATGTGTGTCTGTTACAGCAGTACAATCTATCTTATTTTAAATATATGGAGTACTGTATTAACTAAGACTAAAAAGATGGTCCATTGTTTTAAAATGATCTCTACTAACCACAACAAGGACCGGTTTAAAAATCCTTATGACATGTACAAAAGACATGTACAAAAGACATGTACAAAAGACAAAGACAGATGAGCTTTATGGTACATCTGAGAATACAGGTATATCCACTTGACAATGATATTTATGTGGTATACTATTGATGCACGGCACACATTGCAGACATTGTAGACAGACACCACAAAGGACATTCAAGTCAAACAAGAACAACCTGCATTTGACAAAAGCCAGATTAAATCTGAAGCCATTCAGCCTCTTCGCATGTAAAAACATGCCATGCCTTTAGACTTTACTTGTCACGAATTTGCAACTCCTGTTGGAAGTACTGTATTTGGCAAAAGTACAGAACTGTTGCTGTACAAATGTTGCACAATTCAGACTCATGTATTCGCAGTTTAGCCTACTACATGTAATGTCCCTTGATATAGAACGGCTGCTGCTGCTGTAGCAAAAAAATAAATAAATAAAAAATACAGCAGACCGTATGGAACTCTGGGGTACAATAAGCAACAATGTTCTCCACATGTCTGACTCCTGGATTCAGCATTCCATTAAGTCATACGTAAAGCATTACATAAGTATACTAGTGTTTTTCAGGTATTTCAAACAAAAAAATATCCTTAAATGTTTTATTTGCTTTTCTTTGATTTGTTGCATTGCAATCTTTGCATGTACTGGACTGGGTAACAATGCTTTCAAAACTGATATATTCTATACCAGGTTAGTTCATGAAAATTATTACACTATTCAACTTCACTGATAGATGGTGATTGTGTAATTTGATATTGTTATTTACAAACTGTATGCAATGTATATTTCCATGATGTTCTTTATTTCAAAACCTCTAACGCTGTAAAAATACCATGTATTTCAAAAAAGGAAACATTAAAGTGCTCATCAGTAAAGTTTGGAGGCAACCCAAAGAAAATCATGGAAATATTTGACACCTTAAATATCCATCCTGAGTTGGAAAGACCCTGAAAAAACAATCCACTCCCTATGTTAACTCTCTCGGAAACAGAAGAAAAAAATAAATAAATCTATTTTTAGGTATTGATTAGATAGAATCCATGGGCTGTTCTCTTCCCAGGATAAATAATTTTACCCAGACCACCCAGATCAGACAACTGACTGGATATTTTGCTGCAGTATACGGGTAGTCTGGGTTTCCACTCCACAAACCACATTTTCCCCCTTTTCAGTTGGTGTGCCTCATAAACTAGCGCAGATGTGTATTAATTCAGGAGTGAGCCCTCCCAATCCAAAAATTCCAGCAGAAACATAAACCTGAGGGTAATAAATGAATGCAAGTAGCAAAACACACTATTATTTTTTTCTTCAAATTATTTGTTAATATTTTTTCACTGGATTTCTCACTAACCTTTAAGTTTTTGTTTGTAAAATGAGAATAAATTCACAAACCTTTTTAAAAGGACTGTTTAACCTAAGAGAATATTTAACAAAACTCATTCAAAATATTTGTATATCTACCAACTAGTGCATTTGTGCCTTGTGTCAATTTATATTTTTCTAGTTTACTAAACTGCAGTGGGACCAAATTGTAATTAACATTTGCTGTTGATTATGTTTTAATGCACAAGAGACAGGCAGAGGGAATGCTTTTACATTTAAATAAACAGCATTGGGTTGGTTTCTGTTAAACAATAAAACTGTGGACTTAGTGGCACAAAAATAGCATTTTTTTTTTGGAAAGGTTCCTAAGAACAACAATTACTCATGCAAAGCTACAGTAATAAAAATATGAAATTACAAATCAGTAATGAGTTTATTCTCCACTGAAATCCACTGTCACTGACTGTAACTTGCACGCCAACACAGTGAAACACATTAGTTCCCTTCTTAGCAATTAACAAAAAGGAAGGAAATCCAAATGAAAGCTAAACTGATTCTGATGGTAAATCAACCAAGAACTGACTGCGCGGGTCAACCGCAATGCTGTCTGGCTACAGCTTTAAAGGACGCAACCTTCCTCTGGTAATAAAGACAAACTTCAAAAGATATTCAAAATCAACAAAAAAAGGTCAAAAAAGCTCCCCATTGTCCCCCAAAATACCCAAACTTGTGGTTTTAAAATTATGCTGACATTGTTATTAAGCACTTTGAAAAAGATGAACTAAGAGATCCACATGGTTTGTGGAAGATAAACACTATAGCAACAATCTGATCAGCAACTATGGAGATACTGAGAGTAAAGCCCCCAAACACATTTTATGAACAATACCTGTCTGATAACAGTCATGATTACGAAAACGTTACTGATAAGAAAGTTAGAAAAACCATGTACCTGAGAAAGGTTGTACGTTTGGTACGAGATAGTCTACTTTACCTAAACCAAACGAATGCACACATACTAAAAAGTAGTATTAACAAAATGACCATCACAACCACTTGCAAGCTATACAAATACAATTGAAAGGGCTATTTTTTAGGAACTTTTATAAACACAACAATAAAAAATGTCTGATTTATAAACTAAAACATTTGTTTAAAAAAAATAAAAAACACTTACCTCTGATTCTTTATTGGACTGGTTCTGAAAGTCTATGACTTGAAGACTCCTTTTAATAGGCAAAAGGCTTCCGATTTCATCGTAAGCCACCATCCTTTGTAAAATCCTTTAAAACGTCTTCTACACGTAAATCCCTACTATGAAATAAATACCTCCCCCCTCCTTCTTCTTCTTCAGAATACTTGATGAACACTCCTAGTCTCTCTATCTTTGCGAGTCAACTGCTATGTGGCAGGCTAGAGCAAAGTACACAGAACTTTAGTAAATGTGGGAGGGCTTAACAGTGCAGCAGTTTACCAGAATCATCTGTCCTCCAACTACTGACAGCTGCTGCTAGAGGGGGTGGAGGCATTTCCAATTACCCTGATAAAATGGGACTTGAGTATACACAAGACGTATAGCAGCAAAATGGATTTGCCATTAACAAAACATAATTAAGACTTCTACAGATGTATACAGTACTTTCAAATTGTTTCAGAAGGGGCACTTACCAAAAAGTTAAAAAAAAAAGTGTTTAATCTTTTAAAAACTGTATACAAGAATAGACAGTTCACTTGTTCTGCCTTCACCTCAGTACTGCAATATATACAGTGTCCATTTTAGGACATCCTCAGACATCGCTGCTTCCCGTGCCAGGAATCACCCCTCCTCAAGTCAATCATGAGGTATGAGGCATCAGGCATCAGTCCTCAGTCCTCCTCGAGTCAGTGGTTGGGCATCAGTCCTCCTCGAGTCTGTGGTCGGGCATCAGTCCTCCTCGAGTCTGTGGTCGGGCATCAGGCATCAGACCTCCTCGAGTCAGGCATCAGTCCTCCTCGAGTCTGTGGTCGGGCATCAGACCTCCTCGAGTCAGTCGTCAGGCATCAGTCCTCCTCGAGTCAGGCATCAATCCTCCTCGAGTCAGGCGTCGGGCATCAGACCTCCTCGAGTCAGTCGTCGGGCATCAGACCTCCTCGAGTCAGTCGTCGGGCATCAGTCCTCCTCGAGTCAGGCATCAATCCTCCTCGAGTCAGTCGTCGGGCATCAGACCTCCTCGAGTCAGTCGTCGGGCATCAGACCTCCTCGAGTCAGTCGTCGGGCATCAGACCTCCTCGAGTCAGTCGTCGGGCATCAGACCTCCTCGAGTCAGTCGTCGGGCATCAGACCTCCTCGAGTCAGTCGTCGGGCATCAGACCTCCTCGAGTCAGTCGTCGGGCATCAGACCTCCTCGAGTCAGTCGTCGGGCATCAGACCTCCTCGAGTCTGTGGTCGGGCATCAGACCTCCTCGAGTCTGTGGTCGGGCATCAGACCTCCTCGAGTCTGTGGTCGGGCATCAGACCTCCTCGAGTCTGTGGTCGGGCATCAGACCTCCTCGAGTCTGTGGTCGGGCATCAATCCTCCTCGAGTCAGTCGTCGGGCATCAATCCTCCTCGAGTCAGTCGTCGGGCATCAGACCTCCTCGAGTCTGTGGTCGGGCATCAGACCTCCTCGAGTCTGTGGTCGGGCATCAGACCTCCTCGAGTCTGTGGTCGGGCATCAGACCTCCTCGAGTCTGTGGTCGGGCATCAGACCTCCTCGAGTCTGTGGTCGGGCATCAGACCTCCTCGAGTCTGTGGTCGGGCATCAGACCTCCTCGAGTCTGTGGTCGGGCATCAGACCTCCTCGAGTCTGTGGTCGGGCATCAGACCTCCTCGAGTCTGTGGTCGGGCATCAGACCTCCTCGAGTCTGTGGTCGGGCATCAGACCTCCTCGAGTCTGTGGTCGGGCATCAGACCTCCTCGAGTCTGTGGTCGGGCATCAGACCTCCTCGAGTCTGTGGTCGGGCATCAGACCTCCTCGAGTCTGTGGTCGGGCATCAGACCTCCTCGAGTCTGTGGTCGGGCATCAGACCTCCTCGAGTCTGTGGTCGGGCATCAGTCCTCCTCGAGTCAGTGGTCGGGCATCAGTCCTCCTCGAGTCTGTGGTCGGGCATCAGTCCTCCTCGAGTCTGTGGTCGGGCATCAGACCTCCTCGAGTCAGTCGTCAGGCACCAGTCTATCTCAAGTCAGTTGTCAGGCATCAGTCCTCCTCGAGTCAGGCATCAGCAGTGCTTAATTTGTGCTGGGGCTTGCCGGGGCTCAGCCCCGGAACCTCGAGGCGTGCAGTCATATTCCCAGTACCTCTAGTTAGAAATCTCATAAAATGCTTTATTTTTAAATTCTCAACACAGTTGTATGAAGTCTGCAAGTTCTTGCGTCTGAGGATGTCCTAAAATGGACACCGTATGCATATGTGGTGTTATTTCTTACGATCTTCTGCAGACTCTCACTGTTAGAGCTTTTTACAGTTTTTTAACAGTGAAAGTGCAAGTGCAAGTCTACATTATTTAATTAATGACCCTGAATTGTTTAAGACACTTAGGATATCAGTCCAGAAGAAAACATGCAGTTCACATACTAGCTGCAGTATTACATGTTTTTAAAGAGGGAGCACTGCTAACCCATACTTGCATATGTAGGATATTTAATACTAGAATGATCCCATAAGCAAAATAACTAGACAAAATAAAAACATACTTTGTTAGGCACACCCACACCTAAGGTAGAACCAGTACTACGTGGAACAGATTTAAAAAAATAAAAACAATGTTATTCCTAATCCAGTCAGCATACTGATGAAATGGAAAATCCAATGAATCATGAGGAGAGGCGCTTTTTCTTTTTTGGAGTGGAACACATAACTTGTCAATTCTGGCGACACCACCCAACTTTAATATTCTTACAGGGTTGTTCTTGAACACATGAAATAAAAACGAAAAAAAAATATATAAAACTGGCAATCAGTAATACAACAAAAAGTTTCAGTTTATAGGCACTATATTACAGCTTTGTACAATAGAAGTGTAGTTCATAAGAAAGCCATAGTATAGGGACACAGCGCTGGCTACACAAAATAATATTTAGGGTATTTAAGATTACCATGTAGTTTGGAATCAAATTGTGTGTACAATTATTCCAAGGACAACACTTTACATTTGTTTCTATTTCAGGTCATTTTTTGTTTTTATTATATCCACATTTGTATTTTATTATTTATTATTTTTACATTTTTAAAGTTCACTGCATTGTAAAATGAGTAGGGTACATTATATGTGTTTCCAGGGATTCTGTTATTGGAGATACATTGTAAGGAGTTGGTTGCACATAGCAAACAGACAGAGATCCGAGCATGGACTTGCCTAAGGAGGACTCATTTGACATCACTGGTTGTCTGGGATGTTGGGATTACCTTACTCATGTGTAAGTAAGGATTCATGTTTTAGGCAACAAAAGTCCTGCATCATAACAAGCAAGTCTGGTCTCATGCAAAACCACTCCTATCTGGGTAAGTGGGAGTGAAGTGTGCTAGTGTAAACTGTGGCTGAACCAAGAAGGGGTAAGCACTCACCTTCAGCCTGAGGGAATGATAACCGGAAACACACCACATGTTCAAAGAATACCTGAAGACAACAGGAATACGCATCCCCAGCAGAAGGACAATAAAATAAAGTCCTACATGTCTTCACTAGGACTACCACATTATAATGGCTTTAATATGTAGGCCTAATGAAGATTTTCAAATCAACCAAAAGTCAAGAGCCAGTAAGAATACTGACCTCCCTCTGTGTAAACACTAGCATACTTTAAATAAATACCGCAAGACCAATACTTAAATAACTGTATTTAGACTTGAAAGAACCATTTTATATAGTTGAACTCAGTAAAAGAAAGGTACCTGCACAAATTTACAACTGGTGTCAAATGTGTTGTTTTTTTTTAATTTTTTTATTATTTATTTATTTTTTACATATCACAGAAGTATGATGTAATATTAACCAAATAGCCAGATCTATAACCATCAGCAGTCCCCCAGTTCCTCCACTTGTGATGTTGTCTGTCTCCTGCCAATTCAGCCTTGAAATGAGCGCACAGAGTAAATGTGGAAAAAAATCTAATATAGTTTACAAACACAGCACAGTGATTACAAGACCAGTGACCCGCCTCTTTTTTTTACACAAATGTTTTTTTCAACAGAATTTGTACTCAGAAAAAGGGCTTAGTCTTCAAGGTCCGCATAAAACACTGAAAAGATTGTTGTAATGGGTTTATACTCCTAAACAAATCTAGCAAGCTTTCTCTGAATTTTAACTAGTGTTGGCTATAAAAAGTTTAATTTTAAAGGCACTAGGCTTATATGGACGGTTTTTTTTTTTCCAAATAATAACAAAAAAAAAAAAAGGAAAAAAGTCAACAGCTGGGCAGCAAACCAACAAGAAGTTCCCCGATTTGCACACTGTCGGTATCAACAATGAGCTGGAATAAAGAACTCCTCTTCATCCAACTCAATATCTGATTCCAACACAACAGGTCTAAGAAAGGTCTAACTCACAACTGCAGATTGACATAACAGTCTAGGGAAGATAACTTCACCCAAGGGACTGGTAAAGTGTGCTCTGGTAGAATATTGTTACAGCCTTTTGAGTAGGACATCACTGAATTTATAAAGTAAGGTATTTTAGGGTTAGAGGAGATCTATGTTCTGCCATTAACAGATATGCTTCATTTCTTTTCCATGCACCTCAAAATCCTGTCATAAGGTGTTATCCTGGATAATATATATTTGAATTACAAAATAATAACAATAATATATTTATTTATATATATATATATATATATATATATATATATATATATATATATATATATATATATATATATATAAATAAATGGGGAGTGATGGTTACTAGGTTCCTATTATGCAGATAAAATGTACAGTAACTTATGAGTCCAACTGTTCTTCCTACCATCTACCTACATGACTGCACCCACACCCATACTTTTAAGGTTGACATACACTGTCTTAAGAAAAGCCTTGCTGGTTGCTACCAAACACTGAAGGTAGTGCAGTAAACACTCTTCCAGTTAAGCAAACAAACTATGAATCAGGTAATGCCTTGAAACACTTGATAACCAATCATACGTAGAAATGGAAGAACAAATCTCAAATAACTTTTTACTTTTAATAGCACTATACTATATAAATAAACCAGCATTTATAGTCACTTTCAGTTAGTACAGGATAAAAGGTGAATGCTACCAGGTGCAACTTATTGAATGTTTGCATGTTGAGGGACTTAAATAAATATTGCTTCGTTTGCTTCTTTAGCATGCCGATTGAAAATCTCATCATTTCTAACCTGGTGAATGAATTTAAGACAAATATGTTAATATGTATACATTTTGCACTGCAATTGTGGTGTTTTCCTAATTATAAACAATGGGCTCTGTTCTCAAACATTTTAAGTCCTGTTTTTTGAAGGGTGCTTTTAAACTTAGAATAAACTAATAAACCCTCTCTGAAACTTGATTTACTATAATTAGTCAAAATTGGCTTAAAGAACATTCCTTAACAAAACATTACAATGTTTAAAGTTTTGTGAATGGGCCCAAGTTGTTCATCTCACATTCTTGAACAAAATGGTACACCCATTAGTAATAGGCTTACAATGTATTTTTTTTATATAATTGTTAAAATGTTTTGCCATGGAAAAATAGAGATATATCGTGAGGATGCTCAGTGTTGTTCTTTAAATCTTGAGGTTTCATTAGACTTGGACAATGCTGGAGTGTCTGGAGCATCTGGGAAGGTCGTTAGCGAGATCTTGATTAACTGGTTTGGCAGATTGAAACTGATGAGACAAGATTAGGGAGTATCACCCTCACCTGTGCCAAAACCAACTGTAGTGGTCCAATATCTCAGAAAGGTCTGTTCATTAATATATTAAATTACTTTTGTTTTTATAGTAAGTTCCAGGTGTTCAGTGGACTCGGACTTAATCATGTTGTGTACCCACAAGAACGAAGTTTTTTTTTTTTTTTTTTAAAGGCTTTGAAGTACTGATGTAATAATTGTGAAAGAAATGACTTATTCTTACCTTAAAATCAAAACTGCACAGACTAACAGCATCATCATCTTTCTCTCTTCGTTTTCTTTTCTGGAAAGGAAGAAAATAATGTAACATTAAAACAGATACTGTAGTTATTCAATAAGGAAAAAGAAACCATGAAAAATAAGAGAGTTATATTAATTTATTTTCTCAATAAAAGGGTATATTAGCAAAAAAAAGTATTTATGGTTTTAGCAGTTGTATACTAAAAGAAAGGGAAATCAAAGATAAAACACAGCAGGGGTTTTCAAAATATCTGCTTACTTGCCTGGCAATAATCATGAGAGAAAAAACAGGTTATTAACCAGGTTGATTTCAAAGGCTTTCTATTGCAACCCATAAGATGATGCATCAGGCAAGTAATCCATAGACTAGGTTTGGGCTATTTTGTGAAGGTCTTAAATAATCCTTGTTTAAAATGCAAAGTCAGGAAAGTAAAATTGAATTAATTATTTGAAAGCAATTTGAAAAGCTGTGCTTGGGTACAAGAATGTATTGGTCAGTAAAAAAATACATAAAACAGATCTAATGACCAAGTGAATCAGAATCACCTTTTATTCAGTATTAAAAAGGAGTGATGTTACATTTAAAACAAGCAAGGACAATTTTTTGACATCTCAGTGGTTTTCTCTGCATCCTCTAAATCAACATCATTTCGTAAACACAATTGATTCATATGGTCATTTTCTGTGGAATAAAATAAAAACCAAAGAGATTATTAAAAAGATTAGAAAAACCACAGGAAGGAATCACTAAACTCTCACCAATACCTACAACAAAGCCACATTACCTCAAGAGTGAAGTAATGCTGTATGGACTAAGGCAGAGCACACACCCTATTACAGTCCCCAAAATATAGGAAACCCTATTTTAAATCAAATTCAATTTCTATATTACTCTACTAGTAATCACCAGCAAGTGGATCTAGAAGAGGAAGAATGTAAAGGAGTTGCTGGCAAGAGAAAGATGCTGGTTTGAGAGATGAATGATGCCAATCATGCCACCCTTAATAAAGCATTGGTTTTTGGGTAGATTATAAGATTATGTAGTTGGGTAAGTAGGAAGGATATTTTAAATATCTTTCTGAACAAAAAGTACAAGTTAAACAAGATTGAAAATTACATTTTCTGTTCAAGTTTACACATTGAAAACTGTACTGGGAGTACTTTAACTGAAATACAAATATGGGAGTGCAATATCTGGGGTAAAACAGATCAGCTATTGGCCAGACAAGGTTTCAAGAGGTCCAAGAAACACTGATATCACCAGACTGGAGTCAAATATAATTATTACACAGCTGTGTAATTGCAATTGTAATTACACCATATAATTAATCAACTGAAGAACTCAACTTTAAATAAACAGCAGCTTTACTTCACTACCTGTTTTGGAAAGGGATAAAAAAGAAAAAATGTTTCTACATTTTTCTACATGATTCCATTTTTACGATTGTTAAAACTAAAAATGGAAACCACCATTTTTACTGGAAACCAGCCAGTGTTTAAAAAATTCCTACCTATAAAGTTTTGGCAAAAGAGGATGCATTTTAAAATCTCTGCCGGCTCTTCAACATCAAATTACTCCTAATTGAAATCCCAGTTTTCCCTACGATGTCCTATAAGTTATACCAGAGATCTAGAAACCTTTCAAACCATAAAGAACAGATTATAAGGGAAAGTACAAACTGAAGCACACAGTCTAGATAGAAAGCCAACTGTTTATCTAGCTTTTGAAAATATGACACTTGTATTTAAAAAATTAACAATGTATACAAACAAATTCCAATGTATTATTTAGAGAATTACAAGGAAAAGAAGAAATACCGTAAAGACTACAGTAAATAAACTTGCTGGCAAGAGGTTTTTCATGGTAAATTATTAAATGAATGCATTCTTATGTATGATTTGGCTTTATGTAACCACGCTTTGCTTCAGGAATTTGACTAGAGAAGTGAATAGCTGTGGTAACTGCTAAATTCCAAACTGGTCTCATGCAAAGAATGAGTTCCTAAATTTACTTTACACTAGCTTGGTACTATTAATGACACTGTTCAAATAAAAATTCGTAGGCGTGGAAGTTTAACAAAATAGAGCTTACCTTTGTTTTGTTTAATATTCCTATTACTTCGATTAATTTCTTTAGGCTCGTATGCAGCAGCAATTGTAGCATGAACATTATTTTAAGCATCTCTCCTCAGAAATTGTAAACAAAATATCCCCATCAAACATGGTTGTGCAATAATTTACTCTGACAATGTTTTCCTGACCTCAAGCAGAGCCACAGTGGTCATGTGCAAATTGACCCCTTAGCGATCAGGTGGACTTGCACGAAACTCAGGTCCCACAGAGATTAGACAAAAAGGCTAAACATCCCTTCAGTTATGTACAGGCCTTCTGCAGAACCCGTGGCTAAAATAGCCATTTTAAATACTAAATCTGTATATTAAATTAATTGACTTGCATTATAAATTTTGTTGGTGATGTTACTGCAGCTCAGAATAACCACCTAGCCCAGGATTGTTTGGAAACCAATAAATATCCACAGGGATAAACAGATGCAATTTAGAAGTAATTTTAGGTACCATGTACAAAACACTACCCTTTTTAGACCTAGTGAATTATAGTCTGTTCAAAAGCAGTTAAAATTAGGGAAAATAATGATACATAACCCCCTGCAATACACACTTGCATAATAGCACATATGAAAATGGATTGTTTTGTGGACAACCTTGCATGCAAGCAGCATATTTACATTCACTTTTATAATAACACTTTTAGCAATAAGCAAAATGCCTTGAAATAGTCTCCCCTTGTGTAGACATGGGCTGTAGTCATCATTTACTTTAAGTACACAATATGCCACAGTAGACAGACTTTAATAGTGAACTTCTTGAATTATTTGTTAAGTATTTTAAAAGAACACTTTGCTTTAAGCAACTGTCTTCATATTCAACATCAACTACATTATGAACTACAGTTGTACAAGAAAAGAGATGTGTTCAAAGTCAAGCTGGTTTACTGGTAACTACTGTTTACATTATTTTATTTTATTTAGCCCATCTTATCATAATCCATGTATTATGGTGCCCTTTGATAATTAGTCTACAAAAAATAAAGATTACTTACACTTAAAAGTTCTTAGCAAAACACAGATTACCAGTTTTAAAACAGCCAACTCTGTTTAAATTGTTTTTATTATTCATTTAGTGAAAAGGGGAAGACAATGATGTCCATTACCTGTTTTTTTTATTTGATTAATTGCTGTTTGAAATAACCTCTGAATGAGCATAAGTAGACACATTAAGTCCTTCAGTATAAACAGTTATAATCAGCCTAACTTACATTGAACTTGCACTGCTCCAAACAATTACATGATAGTCAGTGATGTCTATGCTTTGCTTGTGTACACAGCACTTATCAACACATTCATTTCTAGTATGCAAAATCGATACCAGGCCTCTATTAGTGTCAGCCGTGATCTCACACCATACTGACTTTCAGTGGGTAGACACAAGGCATGGAGGTGGACAATTCAGACCATAGGATATTTGCATATGACCCCTATTGACACCTCACCCGATACCTGTTTTTGCATTAATTACTCTAAAGCTATTAGATCAATACAAAAGATTTTGAGATTTTTAATGCCTTCTGAATACCCATCTCTGAATATCCCTTAATTGTTTGGAGTAGTGTGTTTCACCAAGAGAAATCAGGAGAAAACAATAAAATGGACAGAAAATATTTGCCTCTGGTTCTGTACAAAGTCTGCACAGCTCAAAATGCTAGACATGACCTGTCAGGTTTTTAATAGTTTTGTACATGACCATTTTTTTTCTTCTAGTACAAACTTGCATGGTATATTGTACATGTTATTTTTTAGCCACAAAGTTCCAGAAGAATTTCGATTTTTAAATAAATGTTCAGTGACTGTTGGTAGCTGATTTGAACAAAATTTGACAGAAATTTAAAATATAGACCCAGCTGAAGTTAGACACTTATTCAATATTCGGATGTGACTGAAACCTGAAGTTAGACGTATTCATTATTTAGTGTTTATAGTTTAACTGATTATTTGGGATAAGAGCACTTTCTGAAGCATCATGTATATATGATGTAATAAATCAAAAGTACCCCCCCCCCCCCCCAAGTGTTTATTGCCGTTGCTCCCTTCACTAAAAAGGCTTTTTTTTTTCATAAAATAATGATATTCAAATTAATTTCTTAGACAAACGCTGTGCCACTTAACCACTGCTGCCACATGAAAGTACACACGCCACACAAAATATTGATACCACATTTATTGCCCTTGCCCTGGGAAGAGGCCCCCAAAATGACAGGCAAATAAGCTGGCCCTCGACAGAAAAAAATATTTTTTTCATAAAATAATGATATTCCAATGCCTTTCTTAGGTAAACAAGCCACTGTGCCACTTATCCATGTAAAAAAAATAATAGATGTGCCTCTTCAGTGAGTTACAGGCAAACAATTCCATCTTGGGTTTCTGTGACAGTTTATAAATTACTGGACCTTCGGTCTCGGAATTTATGATTTCACAGAAACCCTAGATGGAATTATTTTCCTGTAACTCACTGAAGCCCAACTATTATTCTATTATTCTATTATACAATATATATATATTACATTCGTTCTTTACTCACCAAAGTGAAATCCCAGTTCGGCCCTGGAGTTAGGAAGGTGAAAGAGCTTCCTCGTCGGAGTGGAGGCCTGGAATTGAGAGCACTGTGTAAGTCATTTGCCAATGTTCCCACATTGTTCTGTCCTACCAAAACAGTGTATCATTTCTAATACATATGCATAACCAATGCCAGGCCTCTGTTAGTGTCCATGGAGATCACACTCCATATGGACTGTCATCTTTAATTATAATAGTTTTACAAACAAGACAATATGTTACACTGCATTACATGTATATAATGAGAAGAATACTGGGTCAAAATTCTAGTAAGATAATTTCTTAATGCGTTTACATTTTACTGCCTACGTAGCTCTAGTATTAATAAAACAGCTAAAATATTTTTTAATTAGTTCACACAAACACAACATACCAAAGGCTGAGCATTGCAAAATGTGGTGTTGTTTTTGGTGGCTTAATATCCTAATGACCAAGTATCAATACTGAGCCATCTCTAATTCTGTAAAACTAAATGGACTGAGGGTGGTCTTCTCTCTATCTATAGATATAAGACAACCCTACATATAAGGTCAGATTGACAGGTGCTGTAACAAGAGGTTGTTACTGAGTAAGAGTGTTTTATATAAAGGATTTACAACAACTGTTCCAAGCTAACTTTAGAAAGTTTGTGCAGTCAAAGGTACCATAGGGCAATTATACAGGTGTGGTTTAAAAGCAAAACACAGTATCACATGTCTGAACATACTGCAGGAAAGACAAAATATGTTGAGATATAACATGAACAAGGTCTGCCAGCATTTTCTTAGTCCAGTCAGAGTTACTGTACTTTCTCCAGAAATGCTTGGGTCAGTTCCTCAAAGTACAATTTTAAGCCCTATAGTATTCAAATACGGTCAGCTACAGTCAACTGTACCTGTAGGCATCATTTGATACAAAAATAAAACAATAACCCATAAGTATCATAGCCTCTCGTAAGAGGAGTTATGCATGAGAATTCTTGATAGCTCACAATTTGTGGTGCATAAAGACTACTTTCCACTTGAAAGTCCCACCCCTAATGCCATTTTATTTTCTTTACCACTGTTATGCAGAAATCACACTGTTCTGTACAGGAATACATTATATGAACTTTGACTGAGCTGGACGAACTAGCAATACTGAGTAAACAAAGGTAAGGCAATGTAATTCTTATCAACTTAGTCATACTTCCTGCACGCACGACGAACATTACCCTGTCTTAAGTATAGGTAAGCTTTACCACTTTGTTAATTGTTCACAAGATAGGGCTAACCGATGTGAAACAGATCACGTACATCATTTGCTTTTATAGTAGTAACCGAACATCACACGAGGTAAACACAATATAAAATCTTGTTCAATTCCTCAATACGATTGAGCCATTTTCTTTTTCACCTTCTTACATTAGAATGCACTGTAATTATTTATGAATTTGGAAAACTTTAGTAAAAAAACATACAACAGGATCATTCTATAAATATTCTGTGTATTATACAGTTTGGGCTTTTATAAGTACAAAACACTGGCAGATTAAATGGAAAAATCTCAGAAGGATAAATCATGTTGAGCTGGATTTAACTAGTTTTAGGGTGGCATCAGCCAACATAAACTTTCTCAGGATCATTTAATGAAATGTCCTGACATTTCTTGTGGTTGGTTATTGATGTTATTTTTAAGGACTTTCCACTTGCCAAAATTAGAAAGTAAATCAGTATATCAATGTAATGGTACTTAATGGATTACTTAACTGTGTTTATTATCTCCTTGTGCTTATTATTAGTTGTGTGCTTTAACTTGGTTTCTTGATTTACCATAAAACAAACTAGCACAGTTTTAAAGGTATAAATAATTTAAAAACGTGTAAAAGGTTACATCCATGTGCAGATGATTGATATTAGCGCTGCAACGATAATTTGAATAAATAGATAAGCGTGAATTTTGCATTAGTAATTAATTCACTTTTTAATTTTTTTTATCATGGATTAAACCACACTTAAAAAGCACCATTAGGCTAAAGTGCATTTGTGCCGCATTTTGGTATCGTAATGCATTACTACTTTTTTTTTGTTATACTGGAATAGTAAAGTAGATTCAAAATACTCAAAAGTATGCACTGTCTACATAAGTATCCTTAATGTATAAACTTACCACTAAGCAATATGTTGTTAAGAAACAGAATAATCAAATAGATTACAATTACAAGACTGGTAATACAACTCGAAGTAGATCATGCAAGTAAAGTTGCCCAGGCCTCTGAAGAATTCAGATTTATTTTCTGTCTCAGTCTTTACTATTTTTGGCCCATTCATTTACAATTTCAGACATATATTCAAAATGTTTGAAAGATATGGACAAAAATCCCACCTGGATAAAAAAATGCATGGTTGTAACAATCTTATCTAAAATGGTACAAAGTAAACTGATAATAATGACTCTGCTGCCTCCTAGTGGTTTATTAAACAAAGAAAACGGTTTGTAGTGCAGTTCTGGAGAGGCACTTCCCAAGCCTAGCATGTCCACTGTCGATTTATACACAGCCAGTGTTTAGTGGATGCAAGACTAGTATATTCCAGCAACGAAGCAGTGTCATGAATCTTTAGATCTTTGAGAAATCATAACATGCAGAGTACAGAACCATCTCAGATTAAGATAAAATGTGTTTACTTGCACATGTATTATTTATTTATTTTGTTACTTTCTATTTTTTGGCTTTATTGGACTAGTGTTTCAGAAGTTAGTGTGTCAGTTGTAGGTTTTGTCAAGACCAATTTGACTTGAGCTGGAGACTGGATCTTGCAAAAGCTTTCATTGCTGCTCCCTAGGAATATCATTTCTCACTCAAGCAATTTTCAAGTTTTAATTCATTTCGATTAAAAACTTGTTATTCAATCACTATGTCAGGTAATGTAGTTGTTCAAATTAGTAGTCGTGCCAGACTCAACCTAACAATGTTTTATAAACAAAAAATAAAACACATCTGTTTGCCAATTCTGTTCATGCCTGCTGGCTGCTGACCACTGGAATGTGTATAATGAGTATCCACTTTCAGATGACAGGCACCATGCTGTAGCTAGATGAAGACCAGGTACAAAGTGTGGCTAAGCAAGTTACAGTAACAGGGAGACCGTTAGTGTTTCAGCATTTGCATGACAATATTCTTTTATTTGTTAAAAGGCAAGAGTAGGCTAACCTTTTTCAGATCATGTTGGTAAAGCTACAAACATCAAACAATATATTATTTATTATTATTATTTATTTTTTAGCAGACGCCCTTATCCAGGGTGACTTACAATTGTTATAAGATATCGCATTATTTTTACATACAATTACATTTTTTTTTACACATTATTTTTCTATACAATTACCCATTTATACAGCTGGGTTTTTACTGCAGCAATCTAGGTAAAGTACCTTGCTCAAGGGTACAGCAGCAGTGTCCCCCACCTGGGATTGAACCCACGACCCTCCGGTCAAGAGTCCAGAGCCCTGTTGTTACTAGTGATAGGAAAAGGGAAGACTAGAACCAGTGGTTTGCCAAAAGGTTAACTGATCCAAATCACATGCAGTGCTTCATGCTCTTTAGTGCCATCTAATGGTAGATCTACCCAATGTCTTTGAAGTCAAGGAATTACTATGTAATGAAACAATCAATAATGACATTAGGGACAACTACACTATTAGTTTACAGAGAAGGCACTGACCATTCATTGTAGAGGTGAAGACAACCTTGCCTCTTAGGTAGTCTGTGGTTTTGACATTAGATACAATATGTCACTAGGTCAGCATTCAGTTTTTCAGTACATGCAAACACCTGTGCATGTAGACTGCATTAATTCAGCCAGAAGGTACTGGTGACCCTTACTAATTGGTTAACATTCAGACATTTCGTTCAAACAAGGGGGGCCTACACTACAGTAGCTTGAACTAAGCAGTGTGCAAGGTATCCCAATTTGGGGCCGGAGACCAGAAGATCGTTTCAGGGAAGCCGCAGCCCACTCTCCCTGCTGCCTGACCAGTCAATGTTACCCAAGCCGGGGGATCAAGTAACAACATTTACATGAACTCTGCTGGTCTTTTATTTCTTTTGCAACACTTTTGAAGTCACCTCTATCATGCATTTATACACTGCCTTACTCACTTACACCAAAACACCACAAAGGGATCATTCCAAGGCAAATAGCATTTTTACATTTCTACGGATTCATTCAGTAGTCAGAAAATCCTAATGTCATGGGGGCCCACAAGCCGAGAAGGTTTCAGGACCCCTGCAGTGAAGATGGAAAAGGAAGAAACCCAAAGATGTTCTACTGCAAAGCAGGGGGTTGGGTTACTGACTTTTGTGGTCAATAAATCTCGCATACTAACCAACCTAATGCATAATGGGCACTGTATGTTAAATTAACTGCTTACCCCAAGAGTCTGATTAATTTGAACAATATTTTTGTTTGGAGGGGAAAGGCAGGCTGGCACGACATTGGATATGTATGTCCCACAGTGGAAAACACTCTGTTGAGTTCACTGCCTGCTATACCCCAAACTTGTGAAATGTCAGTCAGCATGGAATCAATTATGTTTTCAAAAGACCTGCAATGTTGATATATAGGTCACTGGTCTAAATGTACCAACCAACAGATTTAATTCGTATTATGTACCATAGATTCAGCAATATTTAAAACGCTACAGGTAACCTGTTTGATTGAATGCAGAGGTTACATAAAAATATAAACTACCAGTAAGTATGACATATTAATAAATAGGCCTTTAACCGAACACGTCTCAAGTCTGTGTGTGTGAGAGACTTGAGCATGTTGTTAAATGACAACACACAACGTCAAGTGGAGGAAAACGTTCTGCGTTTTCATTGCATGTCAGGAGACCTTTCTTACGACGTTTTGTTTGCAAGCTAGTAATCACTGCTTACTCACCGCTTTGATTTGCAGCTTTCTGGGCTGGTTGATTCAGAGTTGATGGAGGAATTTCTTCTCTTGGATCCAGCTTTCTGTTTCGGACTCTCTTTCACTGATGCAATTTGGATCTGGGGATCCGCCCTGTCCTCCATTTACAAATACACAGCGGGATCGAAATGACACCAAAACAATTCTAAAAACAAAACATGGAAGTGTAAGTGGTTATTATTACTTTGTATTGTTTTCAAGGGGCAACATTATTAAGGAAGGCACAATTCAAACCGCTGCCAAAGGAAGTTTGAAAATGGCGGAAACTTGAAAATCCACCAATCAGGAACGCGTGACGAGTCTGGTTGCTTAGAGAACGAAGCTCTGAGAATAGTGAATGGGAGGAGCATGAATTAAATAAAACAAAACAGAACGGTGGGTGAAGGTATCACTTTCACTGGAATGGATTAGACTTAGATTTAGAGGCTTTTGCTTATTTTTATTGTTCTTCTTAAACTGCAGTGAAATGCAATAGTTACCGGGGTTTCAGTTCAGTAATACTGGGTAACAACCAGTGGTCTAGTCCTAAATCCAAAAGTACCGGAACGCCAACAAAATATAGATTTCTGAAACCATTTTTCCAGGCAAATTTGTGTTGTTTTGAAAGCATCTTGCGGGTAAATACTGTTTTTGGTGGTTTAGTGATTTTTTTTTTTTTTTTTATCGTGCTGCACGTTCTTTTTCTATTCCTTTCGATACGAGGCCATCACCAGCGCAGAACTTCAATCACCACAACGTCCTGTATTGTATAGTAGTAGTACATCACGTCCTCCCCCTGTTTTTTCTGGAGCTCTGCATCCAATAAAATTACGAATCACACAAACGCTGTTATTTTTTATTCGTCACCAATTTCAGAACTGTACATTTACAATTGTTTTTCGGTTTATTTTTAAAGAATGTATCCCCTGACAGTTCTGGACAGTTTAATTTTACACGACATTCTGAATACATGTTTGTTTTTTTCCCCCCCGATTTGATCTCATCAGATAAAAAAAGAGGTTCTGGTAATGTAAATTGTGAGAAAAAAAAAACACATTAAATAAATAAATGCATAGTTTATAACATTACAGTTTTTTTTTGTTTTAATAAACGTGTAGCAAGTATTTATTTATGCTTTTGTAATATATATTAAATCTTAAATGTAAGTGCGTTTTTTGGCTGCTTTAAAAAACACAATTTGGCTACTTCTTCATCAACACTTTAACTAAAAGACACTGTTAGCCCTATTAAACTTTAGTACTGTAGTTTGTAATAGAAGTTCCTAATGTTATCTTCATTGCACCACAAGGACGACTGACTGAATCGTACAATTAATTGTGCAGGAATCAGGAGATGTGTGTGATTTGACTACAAACATTTTAAATACGTGCCGGTTATCGGAGACGGAGACTCCGATTCAAGTACCATCAGTAGTGGTGTTCTGACAATCTGAGCTACCCAAAGTACGCATTTCCACACAAAATTCGCATGCCCATAAATCCGATCTACCATTTTCGCCAAGTTATAGTAGCTTAGAACTTTGTACAGGTATCAAATACGGTCAATATTCATACTAACTATAGATAGGAAAGCATGTATGGTCGATCCAAAACCGGTGTATCATGAAAAAGTGCACCGTGAAATAGTACACCCCCTCTGATTAGTCTTTAACTCGGAGACGTATCGCAAAGCATCACCTGACAGCATATAAGGGGGGTGGAGAATTGTAATCAGTTCCTTCGCATTGGTTTTTAGTGAGTAAAGAGCCAGAAGGACGGTACACCAATTTAAAGTGAAATCGTGAGTGTTGTGTTTTTGTTTGTTTGTAATTGTCTTGTCTTGACGTTACCAGACAGTTAACACAGTTCCGGAGCTGTCGCCAGGGGCCAGCACGAAACCGGCCCGTATAAACCTGTATCATCACCCACCACGAGCACTGCATGCACCCAGGACTGGTGACCGTGTTAGTACATTGTGGGACGGATATTCGTGTTTATTATTTGGGCCTTTTATACTCCGTGCACTGCACATTATTGTGTATTGCCGGGGATTATTATTTGGTCACCAGACCTGGATAAAAATAAAAACTGTTTCCAAACCGGTTTATAAATCTCTGTGTTTCATTAACGCACTGCATCACCCCTGCATCTGCACGTACCGCTTACCACAGCATGTAAAAAATGCCTACTAAACACACCAAAACGAAACTGTAGCTGCAAAGTTTTTCACCAGTCTAAAGTTTCTTGCAAAATATTATTCGTTCAACAAAAAAGACTTCAAAGTTCCCCTATAATATACTTACGTACAAATAAAAATTACTCGTACTCCTGTTGACATTAATTGCATTTTTCATTTTATAAACATAATATACATTTAGAGAAAAATATTTGAAAAGTATATGAATTTCACTAGGGTTAAAAAGCTATTTTCAATTAAAAGGTGTTAAGGCATTGTGAATAGGGCCCATTATTTCTTCTGTTAAAATGGTTCTGTAAACAAGGTTTTTGGACAATAATGTGGGATCAAGTTAGCATACAACGAACTGGCATCCTTTGCTGAAAAATAAAGCAGATATCTGCACTCCATTCCCTAACAAAGTTCATAAAAATAATACAAAGGCAAGCAGAAACCAATAGAATTTTAATATTTGTGCAGCGATAAAGAGATTCACATATTAAAATGAGAGCTAAGGCAGATCAACAGTCCATTGAGGCACATTTCCACATTTAAAGGTGCCCTGTCCTGGTGCAGCTACTGTGGGTGTGGTCTCTATGAGAGCAGACATTATTATTATTATTATTATTATTTATTTCTTAGCAGACGCCCTTATCCAGGGCGACTTACAATCGTAAGCAAAAACATTTCAAGCGTTACAATACAAGTAATACAATAAGAGCAAGAAATACAATAACTTTTGTTCAAGTAAAGTACAAGTTTGACAAACCACAATTCAATAATACAGCAGGTAATAGTGATAGTTACATCAGGATATGATTAAATAGTGATAGTTACATCAGGATGTGATTAAACACAAAGTACTACAGGTTAAAAACTTGGCAGATTACAGTATTCTGAAGTACAGGATTAAATGCAGTAAAACAGGGGCTGATAAGTTGTTCCTGCTGGTGCGGCCAGGATTTTCCTCACCGGATATGGAAGAAGGTTCTTTCTCTTGACCTGAAGAAGAAGCCATAATATTCTATATTCACAATCAATTGCATTCTTCTTCAGAACTGATATGGAATCTTGCAATGCAGTCATTTTATTCAATACTACAACCAGCAACAATAATAAGGATGGCTGCTGTTCAAGCACTGACCATATGAGCACTCCGTATAAGTCTTTCCATTACAGCTGTACAGCTTGTATTTCTAGTTAAAGCTATAGCCACACCCTGACATTTTCAAACTTTTATAATAATAATAATAATAATAATAATAATAATAATAATAATAATAATCCCAGAACCTTTAGGGGTGTCCTTTGAAGAAGTACTCTGTCCAGACAGTAGCCTGATTCTCTTCACCGAATAATGGTCTGAAAACCTGGAAGTGTGTTAAAATGAATTGAATACTTTCACTGCACTTTATTTTTTTACACTGTAGAACCACAACTGCAACAGAAACAGGGAAGTTAAACTTGCGGTCTGAATACAATCAGCTGGTTATCCTCTTTTAAAGTTAACCTCTGCCCTTAAATATTTGTTACCTGTTTGTCTGTTTCCTATCAGCTTTGCTCAATCCCTGCTCCTTCAGATTGACAGAGTTTCTCGCTATCCTGGATAGTTGAGTTTTGTGGTGGTTAGGAGGTGGTAACCCGTGAGGTTTGCGAAAAGGCTCTTCAGCCTGTGAAGATACCAATATTATAATTGTTATTTGCTAAATCCTTTCATGCTAAATTGTTTCAAAGAGTAATTATTTTCTAGCAGCTGCTCAATGCATGAAGTTCTTATAATCACTAATTACAGAATATAAGACTTCCTCACATAGATTGTTTCACTTGCATGCATACAGTGTGCAGTATAGTAAGTCATGAAAATAAGGACCATAAATGACTATTCACACTTCACTGCAATATTAAACAGTTGTGAAAAACACCACTGCAACTATATTCAAACAGAATATTATAGATTATATAATATAACTAAAGAGAATGGTAGAAATGATCCCAGTCATTTATAAAGTTCAGCTTTAAGCTGAAGACAAAAACATTTGCAGTTAAGCCCTCAGCATTAGACCTATTCTTAAAGAATCGGATACATGTAATACCCTTACATTTCAGAATTAATTTAAACAATCTAAAATCTCCTAATAAGAAAACTAAAATCTTAATTTATCACTGTTTCAGAACAATGGGTTTTCTTCCAAAAGTGAAGTAAATATACAGTACCTTGTTCGAGGAACCTGGGGTAAGATATTTCATTGGACCACTCTTCCCTTCCAAGTCATTAAGTCCCAGAAGTGGATTATTGGCAATAATCAGTGAAGTTTTATCTTGGTTTGATTGTGATGCTCTTTGCATTAATGCTAGATGGCTTCGATAGCGGGCCATCTGCCCTTGAAACCTCTGATACTTAGTGGTGGGTAGATTCTCAAATTTGGACATCTAATGCAAAGGAAACATGTCCAACTCAATCCAATCTTGAATGCCAATCTATATGGTAGGTTTGTAAGAATTATAAAAATCACAATGTTATCTCAATAAAAATAATAATAATAAAAACAAATTTAAAAAAAATTACATTTATATATATATATATATATATATATATATATATGTTTCAGTTGCAGCATATGATAAAGTAAGCTCTTTGGATTTGCAGCAACGTTTGAATGAATGACATTGCTTTAGTGTTTTATTGTAGGCCCCTAGAAGAATATACCAAGTGTGCATGGCGGTCACTAGCTATGAGGATAAGAGGTTCTGTCTTTGGTTGTTTTTTTGCATCATCAATGCTGATGCTCTTGTTAAAATTCGGGTAAAGTACAAAAGACTCCTCAATTTTCTGTTGGTTTGCTGTGTAGCAGATTTGGAGGTTGAATAGTAAATAACAAGCAGTCATATAAATGCTGCAGCTAGAGCTTGAAACCTAAGTTTGACCTCGGAAGAATGTCAGCTGTAGTTACAACACTGCAAGTATACATACTTCATCTGAGGTAAAAAAAAAAAAAAAACAGGCTATGAAAAATCTTTCTTTCTCATCAGGATGCCTCTAACGTAGGTGTCATATGCAATCTAAAGAGAAACACAAATATCGACTGTAGTTATGAATAATGATTTACATCAGTTGTAACGACTTCTGACCCACTTCTGGCTCTAAAGGGAGGTCCCAACCAGACCACGTTCTAACCAGGACCAGGTTTTCAAATGCATTGTATTTTATTATTATAAGCATAACATTAGACCAGGCAGAGGACTTAAATCATCCAAGTTCTTAGTGTCCTTTAAATCAGCTAACTATAGTGTGTTACCTGTAATGCCTGAGGAATTGTGGAGTCCAGTTGTATCTGTTTGGATTTGAAATTGTCTCTCAGAATTTTCCAGATGTCTTCACAGTCCACAAAACCTGTTTAAAAAAATCTGTCTAAGTAACAGAAATGTCCCTGCTAAGAATATAAATAACACATGACTTATTTCAGAAGCACGAAAATGCAGGCTAACAGCATGTGAAACAGGTACAGATTTATCAAAATCAGACAAGTGGTTCTCGAACCTCCACATAAAGAATTCAATAGCTCGGCCAATTAGGTGTCAATGTAATATGTGGACTAGCATGTCAAAGTTTAAACTAAGAGAAATAAATACTTTTTAAAGGACAAGACAACAAAGCAGTGATGTTGTCAATGCATCGTAATGCTATTTCATTACCCATATAGCAACATGATTAATTGCCATTGTTTGGTAAATGTATCCATGGAGATGACATAAGGTCAAAAAAAGACTCTAAATAGTAAAAGTGCTGTATCATGTATTATATGGTTAATTGTGTAAAACGTAGTTAAATGAACATTAGCTAAACTGAATGGCTTGATATAAAAGGTTAACTGTAATCCACAGTTCTCATGCCTAACAGCAACAGTGGATTTTTTTCAAATGAAATAAAATATTTATGGTCCTTCTTTTTGTGTGTGCTGTTTTTCACATGATTCTCAAATGATTTACCGGCCTGTTCTTATGAAACAATTTAAATAAAATTTAAATAACTGCTCACAATTTTTTTTTTTTCTCAAAATCTTTGTTTCTTCCTGAAGCAAAACAGAAGCAATTACTGTCATGTTTAAAAAAAGGCACAGGACTCGGAATAAACCAGAAAATCGTATTCAGCAAAATAAAACCAAAACATTATAGACTATTAATATCAAAAATGGCATTTGTTTCAAAATAAACATGTGAAATTCATCAAACCATGCTTTAGAAAACATTAAAGATGATACACCACACTCAAACAAAGCACTAACAGCCACAAGTCTGTATAATACAGTAACTAACAATTCTATTTGGAATCTTCCACTTTGTCATTTTATTCAAGCAGATTGCATGCTACATTTTATGGATTGACTGAACATATTCTCTCGGCTTTCATTGGTTAAACGGCTCTGGCAAACTAAAGAATCTGACAATGAAAAAACAGAAGTTAAAAAGGTTCACTCTATATAACTTCCTTGGTATCTCTCACCTTTTGTTTTATTTAACACACATTTGGCTCTTGGTGAAACAGTTTTCTCCTCAATAGTTGGGTGAAGAAAATCTTCGGCTGTTTCTTTTCCTAAAAAGCTATTAAATAAAGTCTATAAATGATCTTGAAAAGCACACAGTAGTACAATTCTGTACAGTACAGTTCCTTCATTTTTGGATCTGGGAAGTAAATGCTGTCCCATATAGCCTAGTTGACAATTAGATAAAATTACAGTTTTCAAGTAAATGTAACATTTTAGGAATATCATTAAATCTCACACCTAGTAATGTAACACTTTTATAATAGGAAATTACAAATATAAATTTTAATATCTATTTCACATGTTGCTGGCCTACTTTTTAATAATAAAAATAGCAATTTCTTGCTCTTACCTTTTAGACATAAGGTAACAGGTTTTGGGTATTTTAGAGAACAGTGTTGTAACCAGGTAAAAGGAATGTTTCATGAGGAGGATTCCAAACTTTTTTTTTTTATGACATCACATTATTGTAATCCTCAGTGTTCAGGTACAATTCCATTGCTTTAATAACTGTGTTTTCATTATTACTATATTATCTTTTATTTGTTTTATTCAATCTTTTCAATAAAGCATTCAGCAAAAACAAGTATAAAGTACCAAATAGAGTTAAAAATCAATTGATAATAATTAATTCAAATGTTTAATTATATAGTACAATATTAGGCTAGGAAGGATTTTATTCTTTACCAAAATGGATGGAAATCGTAATACAATCTTGAATTATTTCCTTAAAGTGTTCTTGTGACAGTGGCGCTGTGCTCACTTACTCCTGATACCTTTCACCAAGATGGAACAAACCATAGTCCAGTGGACTCAACTCTGACCCTCGAGATCTATTCCAGTCTTGGTCTTTATTCCAACCAGTTCCTAAATTAGTTAATTGCCTCTTAACTGCTTCAATCAACTACATTAGGATATGACTGTAAAAACCTGGACTGGATTGGATCTCGAGGGCCAGAGTTGAGCACCACTTCCTATGGTGCGGTTGCGTTGAAGGTGAACCACACAAATGCTTCAGTACTCTACTTAAGGAATACAGCCATTGTTAGGAGCGAGCACTGCATAACTAGTGACAGGTATATCACTGATTCAGTAGGTGGGTAGGAGTATATAAGGGGAACATGTGGGATATGGGGTTGGTAAGCCTGGGGATGAGGAGTGACGGTTCCAGCTCTGTACCGCATGTGATCACGGTTTTGAACTCTAATTGTTTTGTTGGTTATAAAGTACAGTACAGTAATACAAGTGAATATCTTGTTGGAGAAACAGAGACGTGGACGGAGAAGAGCAGGGGGACTATTTAAGATGCTGGAACTTGCTGCCTCACAGAAACCCTGGATTAATGGATTGGGGGCTTTAAAGGGATCATCCTTAACCTGGTGATTTCGAACTTTATTATAAAAATAAAACACTGTTGAACTTGAACGTTATCAGACTTGTGTGACTTTTTTCTGCAAACGCTCTTTACAACACCCTTGGACCTTCCACAGTTCTAAATCTATATGTTAAACTGTAAACAAATATCTGCTCACCTCTAAAAGATTTTTGAAGCGATTATAGATCAAAATAAAATTAATCTACGGCACAGTCTTGTCATAGACTTGTTTTGTTTATTATTCTTTAAAACATTGACCGCACTAACATTTCACTCAGCTGACCTTTGTCAGAGTTATCCATTGTAAGTATTACAAATCAATAATGGTCCTTTTGAAGATAATGTGATTTTTCATAGCCTACAATGCCATCTAGTGGAAGAATGTTATGATTGCACTAGTATTCAAAATAAACTCCCTTGTAAATTGATTTTTTTTAAAATGTATTTTTAAAACGCCTTTTCATCTCTGTTGAAAAAACGCGACACAAACTTTATCCACAATATATAAATGTACAGATCAGTCAAAAATCCAATTTTATATTTTCACATTTAAACAAAATCTGTGAAAAACTGAGAAATTTAATAAAAATTCCTCGCATAACATTCTGCCCAGAAAATCTGTAGATACCTGTAAAGAGTCTGAATGTACAGTGGTATCTCTTCCTTAGACTCTGTGTCAGACAGAATCGCACACTCACTTCCCAGGCCTTCGTCCTCTTCAGGCTCATAGATGGGTTCCAGTTCTGTGCCAGTTACAGGAGGAGAGAAGGCTGGTGCTGCTGCAGCTGCTTCTCTTCTTCTTACCCAAAGACTTCCCTTCTGATCTCCTGGTTCAGAGTTCTCCTGGAAGCTCCTACAAAAAACGAATGATGCATTACCCTTATAAATGTTTACTATGGTGAAGAAGTCGATAAATGCATAGTGACCGCATTATAGAGCACAGAAATTGTAAGAAGATATAGGATACAAAGATAGAATAGGTGGCAATCTAATTTATTTGGCAGCAAGGATACGCACAATATCTAATCAAAACAGGCATGTATGACAGATGGATTAAGTTCCAGATCTGTGTCTGGCATTCAACACAATATGATATTAACAAACTTTTAAAATGTAATTTTTACATTTTGGGTTAACTTCTTGCTTTATTCTTTATTGAAATAGCTGGGCTACTACATTTGCACTCCTGTGAAAGGATAGCCGCAGGTGGTCAAGGCTGGAGGAAGACTCAGAGACTGCAGTTTAAGCACGTATTTATTTAAAGCAAACAAAACCCAAACAGGCACAAAAATAAAAAGTTAAACAAAAACAGTCTTGCAAAACACAATCATAAAACAAAAACAACTCTCACCCAAGCTGTGCTATCATGGTGCACAGGTGAGGAACATAAACCTCTCTCTCTCTCTCTCTCTCTCTCTCTCTCACACACACACACACACACTCTCTCTCTCTCTCTCTCTCTCTCTCTCTCTCTCTCACACACACACACACACACTCTCTCTCTCTCTCTCTCACACACACACACACACACTCTCTCTCTCTCTCTCTCTCTCACACACACACACTCTCTCTCTCTCTCTCTCTCTCTCTCTCTCACACACACACACACTCTCTCTCTCTCTCTCTCTCACACACACACACACTCTCTCTCTCTCTCTCTCTCTCTCTCTCTCTCTCTCTCTCTCTCTCTCTCTCTCTCTCACACACACACGTTCTCACATGTATTTGGTAGGGATAGGAATTATCCCTATCCCTGCCAACCACCACCACAAAACACACCCAATATACACCATAAACACACAAGGACAAAAACCCACACAACAAACCCCAATATTTACAAAAACAAACAAACAATAATTTATTTACACGTGCAGGGCTCTGTCCTGCCACTACTCCACAAAAATGAAAACTTAAGCCGATTCTCAGTAGCAAGGAGACTGATCTCAGCAATGTTGTGAGAAGCTAACACAGACTTTTGTTACAGCTCATTATAGTGGTGACGCACTTACGCAGTAAACAAATAGTCAGCTCATGTCGGGACTTATCCCTCAACAAAAGATACAAATCAACTCAGCTGGACTATGAACTGAAGAACAAGAGAAAAGGTTATGCGTGGGTGGCTCACGGCTCAAACGACAAGTGAACATTTAATTGATACTACTATTGACGTTCAAGTAGCAGTCAAATTGTGATTTTATCCAACTAGTGGCTTTAGGTGAATTTATCCTGTGTATGTGGGTGTTTTTTCATTAGCAATGGAGTGCGCATGGGCAAAACATACCATACCATTTAGCATATATGGCATGAACGTTTGGTCCTTGGTCTCTAGTTAAGCAATTCTAAGTTTAAAATGCACTCTAATGCAGTGGCTGGCTTTTACGGCAGATCACCAGAGCTGCACACCTGAAATTTTTTTAGCATATGCCTTATCCAGTAGGACTCAAACACTGATCACTATACAGTTGATATAATATGCATGTGCCAGATGAGCGGTTGTCTTCAAAACAAACATCATTATAAATTAAGTGTGTTATTATATTGACACACTGGGTACTTTTTTATGAATACTGATTTGACAGGAATATAGCTGCCTGCATGTGCCTAGACTTGTCTTTGATGTAGCACTGTAAGCAGTGGTTAAAGCCCCCCAACTAAGGAAATTGCTAAAGAGAGCCCCCCTAGCTATATGGAACAAGGGGCCAAGGGGAGCTGAAACAATATCAGAGGATAGTATTATTTCAGCTCCCACTTTAACCACTGACTGTAAGGCTTGCTTCTGGCCTGGATAGTAGCAGAGGTAGCAAAATAGCTGCTACTGTGTGGGCCAGTTAGCCAGAAAAGCAATAGGATTGTTCACTGGAGATTTGTGTCTGATAAGAGGGCTCTAGAGGGCTCTTACGGCTATTTTTGAACTATTCTGTTTGTTCTTTTATGAGCAAACAGAATAAAATAAAAACAAACATTTGGGGCATTATTTTAAAGCAAGTACAGAGACATTTCAGAGAAGAATAAAAATATTTTACTGCTATAAAACTCACAAAAATAACTAACTACTGCTTTCTGTGACTATGCTGTTTGTATCTAGCTAGGGCTTGAATGGGTAGGCTGCTATGTATATGATACTATCATCGCAATCAGTGAATAAATTGTACTTATGGCTTTGTAAAACTAATCAACCAACCAGCTACATTAACAAACAGAACAGACATTTCAGTCTTATTATACAAATACTAATTTAGGACATCATCTTACAATATTAACATTATACCCTTTTTAGAAAATGACCGCTCAACCATGGGTGTCTTGGTAAATTAGGCTGTGTTGAAAAATCTATTTCAGTGGAGATATTTAAATTTGGCAAAACATATCAAACTGGTTCAAAGTCATTTAGAGACATATTTATTGTATAAATGTATAGCACCAGGGAGCAAACTTTTTTTGTCAAAACCTGGAATGTTTACTTTCTATCCTCCATTGGAACAATAGTTTACACTGCTGTCCATCTAGAACCAAGCAATAATTGCAATCAAAGAAAACTGTACAAGGTCTACCTAACACCATTCTCTGAAATAAATAAATCAGCTTGGTTTCAGTTGGAGAATAAACAAGTTAAATATTGGCATCAAACAATGTAGGTGTTGACAAAATGACCTGTAATGGGTGTTTACCACAAAAAGTTTGGTATGTATTAAGATTTCACACCTTATATGCACCCATTCTTTGCCACAGAAAACAAAACAACATTTAAAAAGGGAGTAATCGTTACTTGTGCACATCTTTGTTTTTCCACAACTTCAAATTATATTGCATTACTCCTACAATAGCTTGAAGTCAAAATTGATCAAGAAAAACCTATGAATTCAAACTTGTGAATTCCAAGATATGACTGATAGTTTTTTTTTTGTTTGTTTGTTTTCTTAAATCATTCAACTTGTTATGCTATTGGCAACTATAGATATTTCTTCCACAAAAAGACGTGTAATGTAAAGCTGAACAGAGCAAAAAACAAGTGCATCTAGTGCTAGGTGGGTTTTGTTACTATTTTTGTCTGTGTGTGCTAACAATAATAAAAACCAAAACTACTGACACCTAGTAATAGAGTTCCATACATATTATACTGGATTTGCAAACATTTTTTTTGGAGAAATACAGAACACATCAACTGAATACATGAAAAAAGAAACAAGGATAAGAAACAGGGAGAGGCACAACTTTATAATTAAACTCTATAAGCAGCCAATATGAGAACGTCTGGAAAAAGCAATTTCTGAAAGATAGTTTTCCATGCAGCAGTTAGGCAAATCAACAAGACACTGGTGGGAAGTTATTTTTGTACAGTATATATTTGTGATAAGATTTGTATTTGTAACACAAATTGAGATCATCTTTTATTTTTTTACCTGCAAAAACCAAAGTTCAGTTCTGGTCACCTCGTTACAAAAAGGATATTGCTGCTCTACAAAGAGTGCAAAGAAGAGCAACCAGAATTATCCCGGGTTTAAAAAGCATGTCGTATGCAGACAGGCTAAAATAATTGAATCTATTCAGTCTTGAACAAAGAAGACTGCGGCGATCTGATTCAAACATTCAAAATCCTAAAAGGTATAGACAATGTCGACCCAGGGGACTTCTTTGACCTGAAAATGGAAACAAGGACCAGGAGTCACAAATGAAGATTAGATAAAGGGGCATTCAGAACAGAAAATAGGAGGCACTTTTTTACACAGAGAATTGTGAGGGTCTGGAACCAACTCCCCAGTAATGTTGTTGAAGCTGACACCCTGGGATCCTTCAAGAAGCTGCTTGATGAGATTCTGGGATCAATAAGCTACTAACAACCAAACGAGCAAGATGGGCTGAATGGCCTCCTCTTGTTTGTAAACTTTCTTATGTTCTTATGTTCTAAAGCAGGGTGTATGCAATATTTAACAACTGAAGAAGAAGACTTGAAGCAAGCATTGGTGTCTGTTGATATTACAGGTTGTTTATATTCCACAAAGGTAATGTTACATGTTTCCTCCATTTCTTGAAAGCTGAGTCAGGCGTGCTCCTGCTTCCACTGCAACAGTAGTATGTTTTAGAAATTGTAGCTTGCAGAAATTGTAGATTGTAGCTAACTGACATACTTTCATAAATCTTACTTGTTATGCAATTCCATTGACTATGTAGGAATCAAATATGCAGATTTGAAAGAAACATGATATTGCAAATATGTATTTTCATTGTAAACATGGCGTTGGGTACTACACCAGGTAAAAGAAAGTTCTCAGTTCGCCTGCCTTCCCTTCCAGGAAATCTGTTACACTTTCTGGGTCATTTCATCTCAGCAGTGGCTTCGGGGTCAAAGTATCTTACTGGCTGCAAAGCATTTCTATTGTGATGGGAAGTAGCTGGTTGCTTACTGACAGCATAGGCTGTCCTGAAGGGACGGGGATAATTTCACTCTCCAGGTGAAATGAAGACGAAAGTGAAAGGCTGCAATTTATTCCACCTCGTGTAGTTCCAGATATCATGTGTTTTATTTAAAACTAACATTTGAGACCTAGACCGTGAATGCCGTGAAAAATGTACTGAATTATTTTGTTAGCTACAAATACTGTAAATATGTAAGAAATATCTTAATACTCTGGTGCAAGAAGAGTGCAGTGGAGAAGAGAACATGTAAACATTTCATGTTTCAAACAGAACAGGGTTTAACAAAACAACACTCTCAAATTGTAAGTCTGAAGTGAGCACATTTTGAAAACAAAACCTCCTCATATTGATAAAAAAAGAACCCTGCAGAAATGCATTACTGCAAAGTTGTTTATACACCCATTAAGCTCTCTCTGATTTAAAATCTGAGGTTGCTTTATATTTCACTAAAGCAGCACTTGGATAGTAATTGAATCTGTGTTCTTCATGTCTTCTCCCTACACATTTCATGATTTAAACAAACAGATTTATCAGCGTATGTAAAAACATGTACATTTAAAGAAAAATGTGGATTTAGGAGTCTGGGGCCCTGCTTATTAGGTCTTTGGATATTTCTAGTTTTGTATAACATGTTATGCTTTCCTAATTACTGGTTGTATCCCGTCTTCTTTGTAAATACATCCAGGTGCGAGGCAGATAGAAGTTACATCCAGGATTCCTCCTTTTTCAGGGCAGCTGCACACAGGTGAAGTGGTCTATGGAGGCACTCACAGTATTTGTTTTCATTTATTTGTAAATGCTGCAAAAGGAAAGTAATGGTATATAATGTAGTCTATGCAGAATGGGAGCTAAGTGATGTCATGAATTGTCTGTGAGCCACTTTTCCATTGCACATTTGTCTTGGAAATACCACCAGATTTGGTTACGCCTTTAAGGATTATTTAAGGTCACTGAAAAAAGTCCATCTATAATCTATACATGGGTCATCCACAGCTTGTGTAGGTCCACAATAGTAAACAGCAGAGCCAGTTCTAAAGCCTTGAAGATTTTTGTGGTACTAGCTTTTAGTACAACTCTGTTTTAAGTGTTACTGATACTTTTACCCCCTAGTGGACTTATGTACAGATAAATACAAGCAATTTGAACCTTTTCCCAGTCCTTTTGTTTATTGCACATCATTTGTTGTTCTGTATTATATCCCTTCAGGAAACAAAACATCCTGATCTTGACAAGAAAGTCTGTACACTGAAATGTTCCGTCTCTTCATTGCTACGTTGATTTGAAGCAGATGAATGTATCCCCAGTCATTATAACCGATTTCAAATGGTGCTAGAAAATACTGTGGACTCTGAACACCAAAAGAAACCAGTCATCCTCCAAAGGGGTTTAATTGAAGAAACGAAGAAGTAGCAACAGTTAATTAAAAAAAATAAATAAATAATAATAATAATAATAATAATAATAATAATAATAATAATAATAATAATAATGTAACAGGTAGAAATTCAGAAATCTTTATTTAGGAACACTGAAATTGTTAATTTGGCTGCAAATATCATTGATTTTCCAAATGGTAAACAACATGTTTTTCTTGCTGACAGGAAATTGCTGCACACTTTGGGACTCTTTTAGTTTTTAATACCAAGTCATGTGCACCAAAAATCTAGAACATGCCTCAACTTCTCACAGGGAAATGCAAAAAATAAAACCTGTGCTTGGCTTTTCAGGCATCTGATAAATACCATGAAAAAAATCTAGAAATGTACACATTTTAATGCCATTTTTCTATAGCTTGCCCCAGTATAAATTATTTAAAACCATGTCTGTACAAACTCTTATATTATGTATGTTACCTACATCAGTTGCATTTGTATTTATTAAAAAATAAAGTATTCATTTCCCTATGATGTGACTACCACGGTTTTGCACTGAGATAATTGTCCATTCTGTTCTTAATGCTGTCATTCTTTCTCCAAGAACACTGATTTCAAATGGTGCTAGACACTGCACAGTTACATCTAAACCACCATATGAAACCAGCCTCTTGGGGAAGAGTACAACCTTGGGATGCAGTTTTCTGGTACTTGCGGTAAGGGTGAATAGCATTAACTCCCAGAACCTAAATGAAAGAGGACAAATCTGTTGTTTTAAACATTCATAACAGTCATACAAAAAACAACTCTTTAAAATTACAAAGTAAACATATATCTGTACTTAAAATAAACCAATTAAATTCTACAGTACCTCATACTTTATCCTTAACCAGGCTTAATGGTTAAAATGTGGATCCATTAGCTTGCATAAAATCAAGCTAATTACAAACAATTGCTTTTCCAAAGAGACCTGTGGGTATACCGCACAGCCAGATGCACAGGATTATTCTCTATAGACTCATGCTCCTGCTGGAAAAAGTCTTACTAAACTACCAGAGGGCAATATAACTATCGACCGTTTCTGTCCGAAGTGTAAGTATGTTCTGGAAAAAAAAAATACAAAAAAGTGAATGTGGATATGTTGGTTAAATGTGGCATCTTGCCACAAGGCAACGTTTCCCTAAATAAAATAAATGTGCAATGGATGAATGACTGACTGACTTTAAACCAATGAGCCAGTAGGCTGATCAAGGCTCCCATTTACTCAGTCAACTAGCACTTGCATTCTCATTCAGGTAGAACTAGGTTGACCAGACGCCCCGATAAAATCGGGATCGTCCTGATATTAGGGGCTTTGTCCCACGTCCCGATTGAGGTACTGTCGGGACACCACTTGTCCCGATTTTTAGAGTAAACGTTGAAAACCCAGGCTTAAAATGTGATATTTTTATTTTCTCATTAGGAAATTTCATATATGTGGCTGCTGTACTGTCTCGCGGTGCAACAGCATACTCTACTGGTTTAGGGCGTGTTGTTTGAGTGAGTTATTTGCATTACATCTATGCGGCTATCCAATCACGTTAACCTGCAGTCATATGATGTGGTATGCGTCATGTGTTTTTCTTGGTGCGTGTGCTCCTGTGCGTCCGGGTTTAATGGCGAAGTGTCATGATGGCTGGTGTTGTTGACGAGCCTGTCACTAAAAAGCAAAAAAGTACAAGTACTGAATGCAGTGGGGAAAAAAATGGATTCAATCATATGCCCATGGTCAAGTCACGCAATTAGTATTAGGATTATAATTAGGATTTCACTGACATTTTGCAGATCTGTTTAAACATTAAATACACCTAATATTTCAGAGCACTATAAAAGCCTAAAAATAGTGGTACTTGCTTCCTTACTAAAACAGAGTGCTGTCATTTGTTAAAAGGCAAGCGTGCAACATCTCCCAACAGTTGCTGTCGACATTCTCTGTCTGGTGTGGATTTGCCCATACACTGAGACTGCACGGATCCACTGAATTGGTTGGAAGTGTAAGGCAAAGCTTTGCCAAGTTATACAGATGTGGCCATCGATTAGGAACAGTCCCAAAACTCGGTTACCCAAAGGTATCTGGCATTCTTTAATAAAGTCCATATATGCAGCACGTTCGTTGTCATGTTATTTGTCCCATCCAGGAATTTATTTTATCAGTACCGAGTCAAAACAAAAACAACGTGCCTATTCGGGTCTAAAATTCTAACTGTGTTTAAAAAGTAAAGAGCAGGTTGTTTGAACCAAGGTAGCTGTGCTTGATTGGACCTGTAGTGCTGATTTAAATTGGGGTATAACCAACACAGGGATACTTTTTTGTCTGCGCTGACTTTCAAGTTTGTTTTCTGAAAGCTGTTGTTTGTTTTATGTTGTGTTTAGCAGCCTCTGTAGTAGCCTTTTGTTTAATGTGTGATTCTGAAGTTATAGCGATCGATCATATTTTCTTTAAGTCACATTACAAGATGTGCAAAACAATTACCTCCATCTGCATGTACAGTTTCTTTGGGAAATGTCTTGACACGATCCTCAGCCGAAATATACTTTGCAAGAATAAAAACCGCAAAGAAAGTAAATATCAGCATATAAAAGTGTGAGCACTATTGTAATTTTTGTCAACAGTGCAATATTAGGATGTCATTTGATATAAAGTACTGTACTACTTTCATATGTAAGAAATAGGAGGTACTGCTGCTTAAAATCGAAACGACTGGGAAGTCCAATGGTCAACTGAGTGGTAAATCAAAGACATTGCATATTGAAAAATCGTACTTAAGACCCTAACTGCCAACATCTGTAGTATCATTTCATTACCAATGTACATAAATGGAACACTTGGCATGACCCACACAATACAGGTCGGACAAAGGGGCTTTATTTAGAGACTACCTTTAGATGCTCTCATAAACAAAGATATTGGCAGAGTACACACAGGGTTTCTGTCTTATAGAAAGTAATACCAGCACGTTAATGCAGATCTTCATGTCATCAATTCATATTGCTCTATTATTCTGCATCTATGTGTTTAACACAAATAAACATACCTTGTTTAAAGTACCTTGGAGACTGTTTTAGTTGTGTCCGTTCATTTATCAGAGACCTAAAAAGAAGTTTAAATATGTTGTTAAAACAAGCACCTCCCTACTATATTGATTCCTATGGAAACAGTGTACACATTAAAAAAGGGTGGATACAACCGAAAGGCTAAGCAGTAAATCATCATGTCTTGCCCACGAGTCCTATACCTGGATAGAAAGGAAGATGATGGTAAAGTACCCCTATCAGTACAATGCAATTGGAAACAGGTTATGCCTTTGTCTTTCTTAGTCTAAACACACAACCAGAGACAAAGGTCAAGTGCCATGCCTTTAAGGTCAAATGTACCACAGAAACGGTGTGACCAGGATATTTCTGCTGTTCATGCTAGGCCCTGACCACCGGGCCAAGCTTTGAAATATTCTTACAAAAACTGTTCACACCTTTGAGTTGTAGGTTACGTTTGTGGGGTGGGAAAGTTTATTGTTATTTCTTATTCCTTGTTATTTTATTAGTCATACGAAAAACAACAACTGCAACTTAAAAGAAAACCTTAGCTTATCGTGACACACGTTTAAATGATATTAGCTGCTGAAAGGAAAAGCAAAACAACATTTGCAGAGTAGGACTAGTTTACAGAAAATGATGCACTGTACCAAGTTCCTGACAACTGGTTTGCCAACACACAATGACACATGCTTTAATCAGTCATATTCTGAATCACTGAGCACACAGGGAGTGGTGGATCCTTTTTAAGTTGTGTTGAAAATAACCCATCATTTAAAATATATCCCATTTTAAGGGTCATGCAATATAAAATGTTATTTGAGAGTTTAAATAAATATGAAATAAACGCAATTACAGTGTGAGATTTTTGACCACAATAAAATAAATAAGCTACACATTACCATTACAGCACAGTGGATAATATGGACCCTTAATGTCTTTAAAAGCAAATGCACTTTGCCCCCACAGTGAAATGATGACGTATTCTATTCACACTCTTGTATGGATATTAGTGAACAATCACAAGATGGCTCACAACTGTCTGCTCTGTATAGAACACATATGGAACACCGTCAGGGCTCCAAAAAATACAACATGAGTCAGTAAGCCACTATAAATTCAGAGTGCCAGTCAGAATCCTGATTCAAATAGGAGTAACACTGGCACATGTGTTTTTCAATTCTTTAAAATGTGAATGGAGATGAAATGCTAAAAACAGTTTTATAAAGGGTTAAGGCCGCTGCACACAAGACGTGATGTGACAAAATGAATAGGACCTATACTTTTGATAATTATGATTCACACCACAGGTGACATGACAGGCGAGGTGGGAGAGGCATCAGGGTGGCACGAAATGAATAGGATTGAATCCTATTTTTTGCAATCTGTCGTGCGACAAATATCAAATAACCAATCAGAGAACAGCTTCAATGCACGTGGTCCAGCAGGGTGATGCAGTATCCAAATACTGCTTCACCACTTCGAAGGAACTATATGTTGAAATACCGTCAGAGAAGACACTCATGATTTCCACATCATGTTGACGAATATGTACCAGTCTTTATCATAGTTTTGTCAATAGCAATTTTTAATAGTTTTATACATAAGGCAGTTTTCAAACCTGTCGCATCGCGTCTGTGTCGCTTCAGGTGTGTATGGTCAAGTCGCTGTGAAAATATCTTGTCACCCGATGAAAAATCGCATCGCATCTGGTGTGTGGCTGACCTTTAATCACCTTGTGCTTGTGGATGACATCTTAATGAAAATTACAGTGGAACTGCAGTCTTATGGAAAATCCCTGTACGACGAGGTTCTTCAGAATTGCTACTCTTTAGATAGACAGGCACAATCCCTTATATTGTTTCATGACATATTTATCATAACCTCCTCTCTGTTTGGCATTCATTAGGGACTTTTTCCTTCTCAAAATGAAAGTCTGCAAGAATGCTGTCTTCATTAATATAAATGACTTTTACAGTAGTGAATTTTACTTTCATTTCAATAATAGCTTAAATGGCTTGAGGTTATATACTGATGTTAATGTTCAGGCCAACTCTGGACACAGAAACTGAAGGAATCTAACAGGAGTCCTACCAGTCCATACAGTGTTGTGCTTTAATTCGAAGAAAATGCTTATCTCCTCATAACTGGGATCACGGCTACCACCACAATCACTTGAGATAACACAATGCACAGCAGATGCATGGTTTAGTATTTCAGGAATCAGTTAACAGCACTCTAAATGATACGACCATCCTGTATGGAGTGAGATTACTGTCAAAAATACGAGAGTGCAGAAACAGAATTTGTAACTGTAAAATGCAAAAAATACAACCTCTCAAAAAAACATTTGCTTGCGGTTTTATATTAAACTTACAGTTCTATTTTGCGTGTGTTCGATTCTCTTTCTACTCTTTCACATCTTTTCTCTGCTCGCTCATGTATTTTGACAGCAGTTTCTTACTCAAAAAAAATCAGTAAATGTGTAGCTCAGGCAGCTTAGATGATTGTCGGCACGATCGATGAGCATTTCAATTCAAACATGGCGGAAAACCAGCCTGAGGTACAATTGGATTTCGATCATTTTATATGGTTTATGTGTTCTGTAAGTGTACATGACGGCATTTTAGTTTAGTTTTGACACTTGTACGTATGTAGGTACAAAAAAGAACCGTTAAGTAATTACTGGTCAATTATTTGCATGCAGAAAGTGGGGTAAGGTCTGTGCTAGTGGTACTGTAACTAATATGGCTTTTTAAATTGGTTACAACTATACAATTTAATGATTTACCGTTGTCTACAACACAGCATTAGTGACACTTTTATTTATTTATATATTTATCCATCCATCCACAGGATTTACTGAGGCACCATGTGTTGGATATTAGCGACATCAGTGACAGTGGGCTCTATACTCAAAACTATCGCAAACAAAATGTCTTAATAAGGGACGTTTAAGGCACGTTTAACGAATGTTTGAGATACACAAACCGATGACTGACACAATCCCGACTGTGTGGCTTGCTATCTGTGCATTAACTGCTCATCTGGGAGTTCGAAGTGATGCACAAAAGGTTTAGTAATGTTTAAGGAAACATTTATTTTTCCTGTCAAAGTTTACTGACAGGGCTGGTCTGGAGCAATCGGTAGTTATGCTCCAGTAGTTAAACAGATGAGTGTTTCATGCATATTATGTGTTAGAGGTCAATAAAATTACTGTTCAAATGTCTTACATACATGTTACATGTCTTAGCACATTACTAGCCAATAACATACATAATGTGGCTCTGTACTTGTCAGCACTATTATATGAACATGTATTGTAGTAGGAAATAAGAATAGCCAGTAAAAGCCGTTATCATCGTGTTTAGTTAGGGTCCGAGCTATTTTAATCTGTTTTTTACTGTTGCTCCACAAATGGTCTGAATTATTTACCCTGTAAAATGCAGGTATAACACTGTTGTAAGCTTTTTGATGTGGCAGTTTATTTATTTTTGCTCTCCCTCTTTTTCCCACCTAAAAACTGAAGAAATCACCACTCTCCTGTGTTTAAGAAATTTTAGATACAGCATGCAGCAGAGGTTCCTAGCAAATAATGACACAATATATCTTTCCTGTAGTACTAATGAACCACATATCTAACAATTTCAGCATAAACATATTAGTTGTCCGGGACACAGTGTCCCTTTTTACACACAGTATTGTTTTATAATTAAAAAAAAAAATAATGGTTGTGCAACAACAATCATGCTTTGTTTTGAACAACTGAGCTCCTGCTATCTAATGCCTGAAGCTAAAATTGCTCAAATATAAATGGTATAATAAAAATAATTATAAATCACATATCAAAAGCACAGTGAAGTATTTGTCAAGCTTCCAGTACCTTTTATCCAGTGCTCAGCTTCGCTTTGTGGTCCTCTTGCCTCAAACTGCATGAGATGACAATAAGACTCTTGCACAGTAAGACTGAGGCACCCTTCACACGATGTAACTTTATCACAGTGGTGTTTTTTTTATTTTTTATAGTGCTGGCAGGATTCAATCAAGTCTTATGTTTTTGTTGTTTTTTTGTGTGTGTTACCAAAGTTTTCAATGACAGATGCTTGAATGTCTTCCGGTAATACTAACAGGAAATTGCAATTATGACAACGACTCATAACACTATATACTCAGAAGTAACATTCAGGATTAATCCTTTCGTTTCCCTTTCCACTTCAATCAAAGCCACACAACTCCAAATACTATTAAGATGACACAACATTAGTCATCATTCAGAGAGGAACTAAGGTTTTTTAGGATACTACTCACCATAATGCTATTTAGTAAATATTTCCTTAATTTATATAAAACCACATGTTTTTTCAAGGTCAGAATAACCCCAGGACAAGTGCTGGTTTATTGGAAAAACAGTTATAAAGGCAAAGTAATTTAGAATGATATAATATGAGACATTACTCAAAACATTCCTGCCCCTCTTAGGTTTCACAGCATTCCTAAAATGTTAAAAACAACTGGATTAGTTCAGAAACACCCTTTTTTCAGGCTTTTCCACACTATTTTGATATCCTTCTTGAGTGTGATTTCTGAATCTGCGGAAATATGTAACCTTAACTGGTGGCATGATACTTGCCTCAATGTTAATTTATCCTGAGACACATTTAAAACTCAATTTTAAAAAGCATGTTGTGTGTGATACTCATATACATGCCCATTCGTCACTGTGACCGGAATTGACTTGCAACAAGGAAAAGTAGTTTTTATAAATAGTAAAACGCAATCCAGGCATGTTATTTGCATGACCAGTCACTTGAGGGACAGCCCACTTACACCAAAGTGTGTGCTACAGATGCCAGATATTTCATGCATTAAATTACACAGTTTGTCCTGTGTAATAAATTCTGTAAGTCCCTCTTTTAGTTCTCATTTTGCATAAACATGGAAGTCTCTCCTTTTAATTAATAGTAAATTACTGTCTAGAGAAGTTTGTATATTATATGTTCACTGTACAGTATGTAGGTGCATGGTTTTCTTTCAAAACAAAGAACAACAGATTTACTGCAACTAGAGAATACTATTTGACTGGGGCTGTGGTATCTATGTAACCGACCAAGCCTTACCAACATCTGTTTCCTATAGTAGTACAGAACAGAACTGTATAAAACTGAAAACGGATTGACAGTAATAGCAAACTAGATTTCATACTTTATGTCCTAAAACTATGCTTTTCTAATCAAAGACACTCATTTCTCATTACACTAATGATTAACTGCAATAATTTCCTAAGCCACAGGCTGAAGCCTGTGAGACCAATAAAAAGCCTCTGTTTCCTGATGCTGTTCCAGGAACACCTCAAAACAGGGTTTTAAACAATTTTTCCTGGAATCACCAAATTCATGATATGACTGTTGAGTACTGGTAATTTTAAAAATACATCAAAAGGGTGACTAATGCCTGGAGAGAAATTCCTAGAATGTCTGAATATTTCAACACTAACTAAAAGGGGTTTAAACTGTACTACAGGTGCTTTAAGTAGACAGTTATGTTGTTTGTACACGTGCCATTAAGTTTCCTCTAACAACTTACTTTACCCTACTGCAACAGTCCTTACTAAAGACGCTGTGCTGACACAGTTATTCCCTTTAATAGTTAATAGTTATTCCCAACCAGGTGAATGACTATTAAATACTGTATGAATAAAAACCTGAGCTGGACAGCTTGCAGATATACAGTAGTACCACATGATTCAAAGTAATACCCACAGACATGAGTACTGATTAGGTTACAAACATGCCATTTCACATTAAGCACATTATACAGTAGTACTGTACATACAAGTCCCTTAATCACTATTTCTAGTTCTCCTAATGCATCATTTACTATAATGCAGACAATGTAATGTACTTACTGTTTTCAAAATCTGAGGCTCATACTGTTAAATACTAATGAGCATGTTGTATCAGAAATCATCAAAACATATTTTTTTTGCTTTTAAGGCCTTTTGATAATTAGTTACCATAATGTTCATAACATTTGCTTTCCGTAGGATCCATATAGCAGCTGCGTTACATCCTACATAAAATATGCAGTGACACAAATGCATGTTTTATAGGCTTTTTATCTTTTATATGTGATATGGCATAAAATACCACAGCACAGCACTTTTCTAGTGTTATCTTGTTCCTAGAAATTGCAAAGGATCTATTCTATTAACACATGGCATTATGAGCCTCATCCATTCTTATGACTCATCTCCATCCACAGTCAACTTACGCCACTTTTTGGCAAGAATAATTAATAAAAAGACAAACAAAATAATCAAACATTACACGCCAGACATTTTCCTGATAAATAGCACAAAATAATTCGCAATCCTTAAATGAAATTCAGGATGCTATTTCTCTACACACAGTGTCCCAATTTTCTTATCAAAATAAACTTCGAAGTGTACTCCCACTGTTAGGAACATGACACCAGTCTTTCAATCGGCTCTTCAATAGTCTGAATGTAGTGGGGATTGAGAGCAAGACTACATGTCAAACTGTTTCACAACCAAAAGCTCATTAAAGAAAGAAGGGTTAAACAAATCGGTACTCACTTTAACTCCAAACTTAGATAAAACAGAGCAGGAAAAACATCTTACACTTTACAGCACACCGCCACGACCCAGCAAGGTTTTATTGCAGACAAAAAAGAACGCATACTGTATGAAGTATGAGACACAGTGAATTTCCACTCAACCCAACTTTAATATCCGGTTGTCCTGGTTTTTTTGGTCTTGTGCCGTGGTTTTCCCAAGCCACCTGGCACAGCAAGCCACTCTGCCTCTGACTGTATGAAGTCCTCTTTTGCTGCCTGCTCTTCCCCTCTGTCACCTTCACATGTATTAAAGAAACTTAAGGAAACCCTGCTGTGTTTACAAAATGCTGCGTGTCTAAACTCTTGCTTCATGTCGTACTCTTAAAACAGAGGGAGCGGTGGATTGAACAAAAAAAAAGGAAGCACACACCCATTAGAAAAAAAAATGGCAGAGTATCAAGCATGTCAACTACAATACTTCACGGAGGCTGCTCTCAAAAGAAGACAGGAAACAATAGTATATTTAATGGAATATCAGATGAAAATAAATCTGTTTGATCCGTAGTGTACATGCATTGAGTTACTGGGTACGAGAAACCTTTATTCAACCTTTCTTCTATGTGGGTGTGCCTTTGGTGCGCACGTCACTTTGAACAGAAGCAAAATTGCTGAAACCCTTAGATTTCCAGAGAAGCAATGGTAAATACATTATTATTAAAAACAAGCAATCATTCAAAAGGCTTTAAAAATTCTCATTGAAGTTAAAATGAGGCCAAATACTGAAATTTGAGATTCACTCACCCTCTTCTTTCATATGACATCAGTGCAGCACATAAAGGCAATGTCTTTGGATTTTAAAGCGTTTTCTATGTGAATTCATGTAACAGATATACTAACCTTCACAACATACTGAAGCCCCATCAAAAACCACGTCACATATTCCTGTAAAGCAATAGAAAGTGTTTCTTCATTTCAACACTGTTACAGTAAATACTGGTATATAATATAGTGAATGATCAGGCATCTATATGACACCCGCACAATCAAAATGTAAAAAAGTAAAAAAAAAAAAGCTCTGCTAATTAATGCTATTTTTATAACATCAAAACACATGATCCTCATGTATTACGTATCTATGTATGCACGTAAGCCCAGCCCAATATGGGGAACATGTATCAAGATCGACGACGCAGTGCTAAACTGGCAGAGTGTAAAGTAGCGCTCTGCCGTGGCACAAATTTTACCCCATCCCGAATGTACTAACTGTGCCAAAATGAATGAGTCACAGCATAAACTGACACATTTAAATGGCTGTGTGGTCCAGTGGTTAAAGAAAAGGGCTTATAACCAGGAGGTCCCTGGTTCAAATTCCACCTCAGCCACTGACTCATTGTGTGACCTTGAGCAAGTCACTTAACCACCTTGTGCTCCGTCTTTCGGGTGAGAAGTAATTGTAAGTGACTCTGCAGCTGATGCATAGTTCCAACACCCTAGCCTCTGTAAGTCGCCTTGGATAAAGACGCCTGCTAAATAAACAAATAATAATAAAATGCGCTGTGCCACCTGCTCAAAACGGGCTACCGGTAGCACAGATTAACAGACTAATCTGAAAAATAGCGCCTCCCCTCCAAATGGGCTACCTCAATTAAACAATAGGTAGGTCATTTGGAAGGGCAGAAATGACAGTTCAAAATGTGCTAACCTGTGTTTTAAATAAAATGTACAGGTTTTAACCTATTAAAGCCCTGGTAGCTCATCTAAAGATGCAGAAATCACCCATGTTGACTAAGTGTCTTATATTATTATTATTATACGGTGGATAAAACCAAATATACATAATGAAAAGGATAACTTAATGAACCAAGTTTATTATATGACAAATACAAACAATTGTACATAATGAAATAACCGGTATCAAGCTATAATTTCATCCTCAGGGAGATCAAAAAGGGTAATACGGACCCTAAATACACTCCTTTCTTCTCAGTACTCTCCCTCTGTTCTTGGGTTGTTCAGGAAGTTTAGGAGCCTGAACTCTCCATCATAAGAAATATGTTATGACTGCTGCCATAATGCTCTTTCCTATCAGCTGCTTTCTGACTTTTTCTTTGCGCCCAAATAAGACCAATTTGAAATCTGACTTTTTGTGACCCTTTTAGAGCTGGCACAGCTGTTCTGCCGCTTCATAAATCTCATTTTAATATTACAGACTTCATTTATAAATGAGCCCCACCTACAATTTGCCCATGCGTATAATTAAGCATTGACATGCCTTACAGTGCATGGCTAATGAGCAGCGAAGTGCATTGCATGGCAGAGCACATTTTTGCAGTGCTAACACAGCCTTAACTTGCCAAAAAAGTGTCATGATACATACAGGGCATTTTTAAGGCCAGCGTAAACTCGGCGCTATGGCCTTAATGTCGTCGCAAATGCTTGATACATGACCCCCAATGCCTTTTACTTTAAATGTTTTTAAGTTCTTGGCAGCTATTCTCTAAGCTTTAACTGATTCTACCAAGGACACACTGAACATGTATTTGGCAAACATTTTCTGCCCATCCCCTTGTGAACTTTGCAATCAGACATGACATGAATAGAAGCTAGGCTGCCAAGGTTCAAGCAGAGCTGCTTTACTTAAGGGCTTTGAATTTGACTGCTTCCTTGACAGTATATAATTATGCAAATATTGTGACCATGGCAGCCTATTTCAATATTTAGGTATGGCACAGGGTAGGTGGAGTCAGTACAATACTCCTCTGGAATCAATCTGGTTATGAATGGGGAACATAATACTGTAGGCCTGTAGGTCTGTCTTTGTTTTTTTGTTTGTTTTTATAGTAGTTAAGATCTAGGCCCGGACCAAATCAAAACTTTACACTTAACAAAACTGTATTTAATAGCATTTTCTTTTTTTTGTAAGTATCTTATTTCTTCTACTCATAAAAAGAAGATGCTATTAAATACAGTTTTGTTAAGTGCGATTAGCGGGTTGTCAAAGTTTTGATTTGGTCCCAGCCCTAGTGCTGAAGAGATTTAGGTAGAGGAATTGTGCCTATCCTCTGTGCAATGGTTTACTCACCTAACCATGTCAATCTCTCACTAGTTTGACGAGTATCCACTGGAAACCCTTGCACTTAGGAATACAGTAGTATTTTAGAAAGGAAATCAGCATTCCTCAGAGGGTTTTTGCAGGCCAAAGCTGAAAACTGCACCATTTTGAGCAGTGCAATGTTCATATAAATAATCTAATAAAACAAATGAGTATGACAATGTTAACACATGGAGGTGGCCATATTTCCACCCTTGTGTTTTGTTTATTTTTTGTTCTGGGGTTTATTCATGGCTCCTTTTTGTTTATAGTTTTTCTTCTAGTGTTTTCTTTTGCCATTTATGGATTTTATTTTCTGTACACTTGATGTATAGTCGCCTGTTACATGCCATTGCTGGTATAGTCACGCACTGTGTTTTCTTTGTGTAAATAAATCCTGCCCGCTTATGAGGTACGTCAGAATCAACTACTTGTCTCTTCCATTCTGTCAGTGGATAACCCACACCCCCTATCACAAGGCCCGATATACAATTCTCGAGTAAAGAAAAATTGTAGGTTCTATATCACTAGGTAGAAAGGTTAGTTATTTTTAAAATACTGTAAAAGTCCTACTTGCAAATCTTATTAATACTTTACTTTGTGACCAATATCTCTAACCAAGGTGTATTTGCATGGTAGTTTTGCAGTTTAACATTACTATTATACCAGGTGTACCATTGTTACCATGGTTACCAATATACAGTATTGATTTTTACAAAAGCTTTACCACGCCTACCTTACTACAATGCTTGCCCGTGCTTTACAATGTGCTTACTGCTTTTACTGTGCTTTACTACACTTTGCTATGTTTTTTATCCATAGGATACCACATAAAGCTTTTCTAAAAGTTTACTTTCAACATAAAAAGAAAAGTCTAAGGAAGTCTTTGTAATTTGGCTCAAATCTTTCAAAGACAGTTCCACTGTATTCCTGCAACTGCATTAAGGTAGGCATGGCAATGTAATCCAATGGAAATATTAATCTCCAGAAAACCCCAACAAATAATTCCCCAAACTTTGTGTGGGCTTTTAGCTGAACCAAGGCCTGTCTGTCGCACACCCTCAGAAGTCAGAAGTTGTCAAAGGTCTCTGAGATGCAAAGCGAGATATGTGATGATATACCGTAACTCTGTGAACACTCTTGCAAAAACATGTGACATTTGCTCTGGATAGATTGCCTGTGTACATTTTCATAAGCAGGGTGTGGCATTCTGTGACCGCCCAGGGATTACTGTGACCTCACTCCAAGTACAAAAGCTATCGTAACACTCACTGAACAGATACTTACAAACCCCTCCTTTGCCTTGCCTGAACTCCTCCAGTGACAACGTTCCTAAAAAATCCTCAGGACATTGGACACAATGAATTATCCTTTAGACCACGACTCCTTGAAGCAACGCAAAGTCTAAGTAATGTCTTTCATATAACACTTATGGAAACATAAGGGGAAGTCTAAAAATAGAAATACAGTAACTTGAAATGATGACAGCCCCACTACCACCACCACCACCACACACAAATAGTTTTTGGTGCTTCCTCAAAAGAAAGAATGACCACATCTGAATTCAATTAGTACAAAACGACTCAAATATAGGCAGCAACCTAATTAATGAGGGACATAACAATTCAGCTGCCCCCCAGTGCTGAGGTTCTTTAAACAACTGTTTTTCCTATCCTAATTCTTTAAAAAAAAGTATCTCTGTACTTAATAGTATAACAAAAGGAGTGGATTTATTAATGGCCAACTTTCTATCACTGACTTACAATGCAGACCCATCTCTTATTCTCTCAGCTTGCTCAATGATAAACATACAAATAGTGCAATAAAACACTCTTATTCTTAAGGTTCCTTAAACATTAGAACACATGTCCTAATGTCCCTCATTTCTGAGAAACTTGTTTAAAAAAGAAGCTTTAAGAAATATTTAACCTATCCCTTTTGATTAGGAAGGTAAGAATGCATATATTCTATTGAGGTACGACCAATCCTGATCCATCAAACTAAACAAGTTAAAAGTGAGTTACATGCCATTCCATTATAGTCACATTAATGTGCAGTCATGTGAAAAAAAAATTCAATAAGAAAACTTTTAAAGTCCTCAGTAACCCGAAAGACCAAATCTTGCTTCATCACTACGGCCTAATCTTGCTTCATATAATGCACTTGCATGAGCCTCATTTTGAACTGCTATGAACACCAAGGTAGAAATTGCGGTCAAGTCTTATGAAAGGTCTAAATAAATCACAAAAGCATTTTCAAAATGTCACATGTTTCTTAGATTAATCCATTATAGCCAACATTATATTTGATCTGTTCGTCGTAGTTTGTTTTTTACACTGCCGGTGTAGAAAGCAGAAAGCAGAAACTGCTGTACCAGCACACTGTATTATTAAAGAACTTTAAGCTACCGTAGTCATGAAACAAGATCATTTAAATAGGGAAGTACAAAAGCTATGTAAACCAACCTCAGTCTCCTCCGTGCTAGTCCATTTCAAGAAGCCTGAAAATCTTTCTCGCTGAACTCAGATGAAATGCTTCCTGGTATCAAGTGAAAGAGGAACAAGTGCCAGAGCCGCCGCTGCTCTATAATCCACTTCACATATTTCTAGACTGGCTGAATCAACCACAGGAATAAAAAGAAAACCACACCGAGTTGGTTTCAAGTAATTCTTGTCAAGTGAGTCAACAGGCATAGATAAATTAGTTCACCTTTTCACCAACACATTAACAGACACAGTATTGCAGGCGTTCAGACAGATGGGGGCGCTCTCACAAAAGGTATGAAAGAATACTGCCAAGAACACACAGCCAACTGCACTTATGGACTGTTTTATAAGCTTCTTCTCTAGGGCAAAAAAAATAAACTCTCTTTCGTATGTTTGTATGTATGAGTAATGTCCCCACATTTTCTTTATCAGGCCATAATATATACAATTTGATGATTTTGCTAAAGCCCTAAAAGCATAGTGGCAGGAACATACAAACAAATGCATTATAGTAAAGCTGAGTGCATAATTGTTAAAAAACATCATCAGCAGGTAGCCAGACCAGCAGATTCATAAGGTCAGATTCTGTGAACCAAAATAAATCATGTCCCATTACAAGCTCAGGTGCATGTTTGACTATTTAGGTTAATCCATAACTTTAGATTCATTTTGAGTAAGTCTTACGAAACACATGACTCATACATTCTTTCTCAAGTCTTTTGTAATCTGAGCCACATGCTACTGACAACTGCTCCTGTTCTTTTGTGGAAATGATTCACAGGAAAGAAATCATATTCCCGGTTTGAGTTATGCATCCACATAATAAATCTACTGATGGAAGAGAAAAACAAAGACCACTGACACACGTGCTCGGCTTGTGACTCACCTGACCACAAGATGACTTGCTGTACCTCAGTTCTTTTCAGCTGCTTCTCCCTGCTGCACCCAGAGCTGAAACAAACTCCTCTGGGGGCCCTTCTCATTTCAGGCATGAAGTGAGTCAATTCCTGCTTTTGAACACCATACAGAAATGATGCCAGCTTTTATTGAATCACCTGCCACCAGTATCCAGTTACTTTATTAAGAAATGAACCCTGATCTAGATTATACTCTTAATTCCCTAAAACTAAATTTCATTGAGTTTAGATAATATGTACTTTCAAAAGCAGCAATATTAATGCATCCATCTAAAGAGTGGGCTGCATAATGATTGCCCACATATCAACTAATAATGTCTTCTGCGACTTTTGCGTTATCCTTCATAGTGAGATAGTTACTGTACAACAGACTTTAGTAAAGCACTAAGCCCTAGAAGTTTGGAAAAATTACTAAAATGCTTAGTGGAAAGCTGAAGTCATTGATGCGTAGTCAATGTAACTTGCAGGTGCCACTTTTAAAACTATACGTGAAACAAAACAATTTTCTGGGCATTAAGATGTCATTAGCATTACTGGTCTGTATCTGTTCTGCTGCTGAATGAGCCACGCGGTACTCTTTTTATTGACAGGATACGGTATAATCGATCCCTTACCAGGTCATGCAACATTACTTTCACACAGTACTCACAGCAGTACATTTACAAAACATTTACCGATTTGTTCACATCACAGCTAAATTCTGGCATGGTGCTTCATTATTCACAAATGTATTCAATATTACATACCTGTTTGAGTGATTTCAAGACCAGATTCAAGAAGCAAACAAAAATGTAGGAAGTCGCTATTAAAGACCCACCAAAGGGACCAGCATGTTTTAAGCTATCAAGATGTGATACACTTGATTGTCTCAGTCCAGTAAAAGGAGGGTTCTCTGGCCTATATAGGAACCCTAACAAGGCCACAGGAGATACACATTCTGTACTTCCCACTGAGGGTCCTAATATAACATTGCTGTTTTCTGACAGGGTAGCCTGCCATGTGAAGTTCTGTCAATTTGACATGAGCACATAAGGTGTACGCCAGCACATCATAAAGGTGTTTTCTTCCGTTAGCCAACAAAGCTCAGACATTAAAAAACTCCCTCATTTTTTTGTAACAGACATCATGTCTAGATTCAAAGTATGCCCACATTAAATTCCCCTTTTGATCAGCAATACACATTATTAAAGATTAGAAAACGATTCAGTACCGTCAGCCAATCAGCTTCCAGCTCTAGCGGGCTCTAATAGACAGTAGATGCCCGCTGGAACGTCTCAGCACCAACTGTGAATCAAATTTAAAATCAATCTGCGCAACTGCTGGCCTTTTGTTTTTGACTTGCTGTATTTTTCAGTGTAGTTCACATCTATTGGACAGTAAATACTAAACAAAGACACAATTGGTCCAAATTAATTTTATTATCCACCAAAACCAGCCAATTAATACTTTGCATCGACGAAAGCAACCAATTCTGTACCTGCAACTGCCGAGAGCCAATCACAGACTGTCAGCCCGATTGGAGCACAGACACAGCATCTTTCAACAACAACGCGAGACGCGGACAGTTTAGTAATATTGCTCCATTCATACATAGATTCAGGAGAGAAAGGCTTTGGCTGATGGTAGAAACAAGAGGCATTTTAGAGTGGTCTTTAATGAGAGATTGTATTGGTAGTTCAGACTCCATCGTACACGGACTGTTCATCAGTCATTCCTCAGGCAATGTCCTGATTATAAATAAAACCATAACAAGTTAATAAAAAATAATAATCAATTTACCAAATAAAAACTCATTGTTTTTCTCTTCATATGTACGTCATCCTTGTTCTTTATTTAAAAAATCTTCGGGACTATTTTCTTAGAACGTCTTTACTCAGAGGAAAGGTACCCGACGAATCAGTACAAGTTCAAGGTTTTAATCTAGGTTTTAAGGTGTTTTTTTAAAGAAAACAATGGTAAAAAATCGTTTTCTAATAGCGATGGAGCCCTCTTGACGATGGTTGTATCATGCGATAGTTGTCCTTGACTTTCGTTAGCGCCCTCGCCTTCGGCTCGGGACGCATAACTCCCATTGCAGTCAACTATCACACAGTAGAGCCATCATCGACGGGCACTATCGCGTAAATGTTCATTTGGAAATGCTTTGAGGAATACAGTTTCCTAATATTTCATGACCTAGCAGGTATAATGTGCAAATCATTTATAAAGCCACTTTAAAGTGCAGGCAACATGCTGTGGATTCCTTAACTATTCGGCACCCGTAAGCCAAGGTGATTTAGCAAAGTAAAACGCCCAGTGCTAGACAAATACTTTCCTAACCTTTGATCCTGTAAATATGCCACATGTTTATAATCACTCATCACCGTTCAGCAGCCTAACTAGCATCCATGCAACAATTCTAACAGCCATTAAGAATACAGTACAGAAAAGTACAATGACATAGGATTAGGAACATAAATCCATATGAATGTAGTAAAAAATTTCAGATAGCTTAATTTGGTACATTGTTAACATGAACAAATAAGGCCAAGTTAAAAAAAAAATAAAAAAAATTCCAGGTAGCATAATCCAGACCAAATGCTTTGTAAACATGAAGTAATACGGAAATGTGAAAAAAGATCTGTATCATTGATATATCCAGAGGTTAAAAACATGTGGCACGTAAACAGTTAATGTTCACTTGTCACCACCTGTATGGAACTTGTTTGAGAAAATCACAGAATATAACTCTACCAACCATGAAGACCCAATGTCAAAGCATGTGGTCTGTATCATTGATATGGTCAAGAGTTTAAAGCAATGTCACAGTGAAAGGGTTCATTTTTACTAGATAACACTCTTAATGGAACTGAAGAGGGCAAGATATAGGTGTACATTTAATTTCTGTAGCATGCAATGCAAAGATATTCAGTACCTGAAGCTTAAAAGAATAGTTAGCAGACATTAGAGAAATTATTGCCCAAACAGTTGTCTAAATGTATAACCATGTTTCTTTTTAGTACGTCCATGAAATCTAGCAAACAGGCTTTTTGCAAAAATCATTGAGTGTAACCTTTTACTCATGTAACATGTTTTTGTTTTGTCCAATTACAATTTGACGTTATCTAAATCAATGTCAAAATATTTTATTTACACATTCAGAATTATGTTAACTCAATGCTTTATAATTAAAAAAATAACCGCTTTGTTCAATATGTTGAAAATACACATCAAAGGATTCTACTCATATGAGCAACACGTTAGTACAGCTCTTAGTCTAAAGAATCACTGGACTAACGTAATACCTTCGCTTAGAAGACTTATGCATTGTGTTCGTTGGATTTTGCCTGCAGAGTTTCCATAGCACTGAAAATGTGAAGTTGCCAGCCTAAATGGTTTATGATATTTACAGCAGTAAGTGTGGTGACTGGGGTAGCAGGTTAACAAACGCATAAAAGCTCCCCTTACAAGGATGATTAATGGCAGCAAATTCACAAGTACTTTATCTACAAGTTATTTAAAAGTCTATCCTCCTCAAAAAAAATATCAGGTTGACAATAACACATTAAGATAGAACTATTTTTCATTTTTGTATATTCAGATTGTGTTCAAAATAGTGACTGTATGAAAAGGGCATAGTACTTTTTTTCTTCATTGTAAATTTCTATGAGCCACTAAAAGCCTTGAGAAGGCAGATAATTCTTGACCATATTACAGTCTTTACTGATAGCAACTGTTTGATGGAGGACAAAGAGATTTGAGAGCATCAAAATTCTTTAGTTTTCTTAGCTAAACTCTTCCGTTTTCTATTCCAATGAGCAGAAATCAAGTATATCATTTAAAACTAGAATCATACACATACACAATTTCACATTACCAACTTTACGATCTGTGTTCAATTTGTATTCTATATTTAACTAATTTGAATCTACCAAGACTTTTCACATACATTTTAATGAACACTGATAAGTCCCAGATAACAAGCATCCACATGACCAAATTTCTGTGGAAAAAAAACAAAACAGGAGCTACAGAAACCTGCTAAAAATGTCACACACGCACACGCACACACACACACACACACAGACACACACACACAAAACTGTTAGACAATTTTAATCCTTCATCTTTTACAGCAGTTGTTCCATTATGAATGCATAATAACGCCTACAACTGCTTTGAACCAAGGCCACAGAATTCCAAAAACTCAATAGTGGCTGTATGATGTATTTTTTTTTTATGTATAAATTAATAAAGCAGCACTAAACAGCCTGCTTGCCTTCTTTCACACAGCATTATATTGTTGTTTTATAAGCTGTACAAAAATGAAATAATAAAACCTGTAACCTTGAGCTTCTTTTCATTAAAACAAAACTTTTTAATCATAAGACTAACGTTTGCCACCTTTACAACCTGATTAATTGTCCCTCTCTACATACAAAGCGACTGAAACACTGGTATATGTTAATCTACCGAACCTTAACTGGGAATACAACTGCTTAGTTGCATAGTTTACTGGAGCACTCTTCTTCATTGTACAATGTAAGATCTAGTAATTTTATTAAACTGGCTAACTTAGTAATGTTATTAAACTGGTTGTTCCCAGGGTATCAACAGTTTTTGGTCATCACTCATTTCAGTTTGCAGCAGCCAATGACTGGAATGAGTTTCAACAAAAGTTAAAATGAGAAAGGTTCATATCTGAGGTTGCTTTGAGCTCATTGCTGACTGACTTCTGTACCTGCTAAATTGTTGCTGAGTTTTATGTTCTGTGATTGATTATGTGAATTTATTCTCAATTGACTTATTTGGATAAATAAAGGCTTTTGATTGATTTGATTTATTGATTGAAGTGAAAGGAATAAAACTATTTTAATTTACTTGCAGGTAGTTTCAGTTCATTCATTGTTCCAAAAAGTGTATTTTTAGTGTTACACCATGTTGTTTTATTCTGTGAACTGGTGTGAGCAACTGAATGACGTTGACGTAGTTGATTGTCATTGGTCAATGAAGCGTTCTTACCTTTGTATACCAGTAAATTAGTGATCAGCAGATGTGTCAGCCGAAGAGCACAGCACTAACTCTACTGTGCAGAATATATATATTTTTTCTATGTGTAAATATTGGGACTTTTTTCCTACACAACGGGACCCAGGATATTTACTAGAAAATCTGGACTATCCTGACCATATAGGGGCTGTTGGCATGTATGCCTTTAATGATGTGTGGCTTTTAATCTTAATCAGCAGTAATTATTTTAAATCATTAAGTATATAATAAATATAAACAACATCTATCACTATAACAACAGGTAGATTTGTGACTTATTTATGAACTAGGACATAGGTAGATGGATTTATGTGGGTTTCAGGTTCATATAACTTAAGGATATGAAACATAACTCTAACGATCGACTGCACACTCAAATATGAATTGATTTGGTTGGATGTTGCCTCCATCTTTTTTTGCAGCACAATTGAAGTTAATTCTGGTCCATTAATTTACACATAGAACTGGACTCAAAATGAGTATACTGTGCTCCTCCCATTAGACCCTTTCCTAAGCCCCTGCTGTTCTCACAGACACAACAGATTTATGACTCTCAAGCCAACCCTTTATGTTACCAAATAAAGTAGGTCAAAAAACAACCAGCATATTGTACCAACATTATAATTTAGCAGTGGATGCTGCTAAATGACCCAGTAAGTATTGAGTTGCCTGATTGGTGAAATAAAACCCTTAGCAATTTATCAAACTGTAAGTGCATAAAAAGTACATTATTTAGTGTTCTGAAAATAAACTGGGACTGTCCCAAATGTTTCCACTATGCATTTTTAAAATTAAATTAAAAAGCATGATATGACTAAATTCATGGAATTATTATGTTATTGGGCTTTTCAATACAGGGCTTGAGTGTACCCTGTGAAAAAGGGATGGTTACAATCTTCAGTGTGGTTACATAATCTAAGGGGTTGGGAGAGGCTGTGAAATGCTATGAGTAATCAACAATAAAGAGAGGGATCAGTTGACTTAAAGCTCTACAACTTATCATTCTGTGTTATATTAGAGCTCATTTTGTTCTATCACACGTTTAGCAACATGAGTAACAGGACAGTCCACAGTGAATTTCTATTAGTGTTGATGATTCTTAGGTGTAGCATTTTCAATCTTTCTCAAGTTTCTGGAAGTGACTCAGAGGCTGTGAGGTACTATCAGAAAAGTGCTCTTAATTATTCACAATGAGTGCTTTATAATGCTGGATTTAGGAAGCAACAACAAATGTAATCCTAAAAGGCCAACACAATGGAGGCTCCTCATTAAACAACGTTCACACGTAGTGGGCCTGAATGAATACTTTTTGTATTAGGAATGGAAGGCAGAGATTGTTCTGCCTCAGCCTGGAGCTTTGGTTTAGTACTGTAACAACCCTTCATGCTTCACACAACTTGGGGAAGAATGAAACTAGCAATAGTGACGTGATTATATACAAGCTCTGACAACTATTAATGTGCACACAAGAGGCTCTTAAAATATTTCTGAATTGTTTATTTCTGGTTTGGTAATTTATTGGGTACAATTTTTTAATAAAAAACGTGAAAACGACAATTTGGAATAAACAGCTTAAAATAGAATCATAGTTCCTGGGTTTTAATAAAGCCAGTGATGTGTTGCATTTATTTTTAGATCCTGTGTAACATTTGCTTATCCAAATAAAAAGCAATGACAGATAGATTCCAACTAATGCTGAATAAATTAGCTTTACAGTTTTATAGTTAACCATGTGATACACATATGGTCTTTAATAGCGCCCTCAATGGGCTTTTTCTTATTGCATCGTTGTGCTCCCCGCATCTTATTCTGTACCAGTACCAAAATTCAGCATTCAGCTAGATAAGCCAATGCATGGGGTTCATGTCCAACATGTGTGAAATTGAACTTTTTCTATTATTTGGTAGAATGGTATCAAAACAGCAAAATAAGATGTTTTTTATTTATTTATCCAACACTACACATTTAGTTACTATAAAACAGTTTTAAGGTAATGTCTGGGTTAATTCTGTACTTTCATGAAATCATTTGAAAACTCACATATACACCCACACATAACCAGGCCACCTCATTCCTACATTAGTTTAGCTCCAGTATTTCTGTCTTTTGGCACCATCTGTTAGAGGCTACAAGCTGCACACTTTTAATTACAGTACTATATTATGATAATGATTAGTGGTTGGGCTGCACATCATTGTCTCAACAGCTATTGCTGGGAGTGGCTACGAATAGAACAACATTAAGCTTCCTTACAGCCAGTCACTCCAGACCCTCTGGATTGTGGGCAGGATACTGGTTGCCTGATTTTTAACCAATATCTTGACCTCTCTTTGATTTTGTCCTATTTCACACACTCAGCTTGGATACAGGTACAGTATGTGCTATATTTTGACACCACAGGAAGATATGGCATATCATACTGTTTGTAGATATTAAATCTCAAACTATCAGGGAAAACCATACGAGAAAAAATGAATGAATTAGAATAAAGTATACATTTATGGAATCATTGAGCTTCGTGTAATGTCATGTTGCAGATTGGAGTGTAGACTGCAGATATCCTGGACACACCTGTGCTACCCACCTACAAATCTATCCGGTCAGGTGTAAATCACACAGGTATTTAGAACTTCTCAGAAAACCTAGTAAGTGGAATCCTGTAGTTTTTGTGTGCGTGTCATTTAGTTCTTAGAAAGCTGTTGCAGTGTCAGCTCAGAAAGCACACTGGCAACCAGAGAATAGGTTTCCCCGTAAAGGCAATTACTGTACAGTACACCCTGCTCTGAATGAATAACCCATTCTACATGTGGTCATGCATTTTCAAACCTAGCTTTCTAAAAGCAAAATAAACATATAGAATTAGGATTTTACTTTCCCCCCGATCCAGATTAAAAACCAGCTACTGCTGTTAATAAATGATGCTCAAAACCTCTTACCATTTTTGTAAAAAAATATATATATATATACAAAAATAAAGTTATTGCTGTCATATATTTATTTGACCACAATAATATGATGACATAATCTAATTGGAAAATGTACTTTCTTTCTTTCTTCCTTTTAAAAAAAAAAAAGAAGTGCATTTAAGGACTGTGCTTATTTTCCTACGCAGATTAAAACAGAAGTCGAACCACAGTGACCTGAAACTAATGTCTGTAAATCCCACCACATATTTTGGGAAACGCTTTATTAAGTGATTACCTGAATACCAGCAAATGAGTATGTAACAGTGCTGGCTCCAGCTTCCTTTTAGACGCCTACACACTGCAGCACTTTGAATTCCAAAACTGCTTCTTGTGAATCATTATACCATTTACCAGTTTTCATCAAACCCTAGTAGGACATACAGTTAAGTAAGAGAAATGAAACAGACTGTGGTGTGCTAGATAATACCTATACTACCTGTTTTTTATTCTTCCGTCTTCGGTGACCCAGGATGTCAGGTAACAGATTCTGCTAGTAAAATAGTATAGTATTTATCTACTGGGTAATGGTACAATACATCCTGATGCTTACTGCTTAGCCGTATTCACGCACTATCAATAACCTGGTTATTAGTTCTTAACATTTTAAGAGCTTGTCTTTTGGATTCCTAGAATGGCTGCAGAGCTTAATATTAATATGATTGCAATGCTTTGCATGTTAATTCTTAAATAAGCACTACAAAACATAGAAAGGAGGCAAGCTTTCAAGGAGACAAGAATTCCAGAATCTAAATGGTTTCAAATGAATGATAAACTTATTTAGACTTATTTGTATTACTTTATGTTACACAGACAAATGAAACAGACACATAAAACATTAATATTGAAAACAAATACATTGTCTAAAATGTTTAATATACAGATTTTATTATTAAAAATGCATTGGTAAAACTCATGTGGTCAAACGTCTCATTTAAAAACTTGCAGTTGACAGTTTTACACAATCATTTACTTGCAGGGTCTACAGTCAAAACACAAAGATGTACAGCTATGAATTAAGCAGTTTCCACTTTTGAGTTTACTACTGTACTTTGAAAAAAATTACAAATGGAACCTGTATCTTAAGCAAATAAAGATCACTATTAGAAACTGCAACGTTATAAGTTTATAATTAATAGTTAATAATTTGTATGAAAAAACGTACCTTGTTTCGGCTATTCTATCTTGTTCCTCGACAGCAGTAGAAGTGTGTTTTGCCCCTACACCAGAGTTACTGAGACTGGAGGTGCAGTAAAAAAAAAGTGAGCCTTATTCCTCCGACGTGTGACTCCTCTTATAAATGAAACAGAAACATGACTCGTGATGGTGTTTTCACAAAGCAACCTGCTAATTCCTCTATTTAAATCTATTACAAACTGATTGCTGACCTACACCTCCAGTGTACAAGCTAATCTTTCAAATGTTTAAAAACAAATAAATCTCCCCCCTCCCAAAAATACATTTCTAATCAGATCCAATTTCAAATGATTTCCGTCTGTTTAAGTAGATCTTGATTACTTCAAGTGATTGTGGGCTGCATCAAGTAGCTGAGGTATATAACCCTGGAGTACATTTTATTGTACAATTAGTTGATGATTCACCCTCATTACACAATCACTGCCTGCCTCATGGCTGCAATAGACCCTGATGATCTAGCATGATCTTTTCATCCAATACAAGGAAAACATGCAATCCAAGTAACATATTACACAGACTGTTTAAGAATACGGTGTAACACATGGACAACAGGAGAGAACAAGCAGCTCAATTTCAGACCCCCTGACCATGTAATATGATAGATGTTTAAAAAGTAGGGACTATTATTAGAATCTTAGATATGGAGGTTTGTGTTTTTGTTTAATATCGGTAAGCATAAGAAAAAAAAAACCCTGCAACAACCCATTTTTTGTTATGACAAATGTTGTAAGTGGTTGTTGCTGGACTGCCTTTTAAGAAACAGCAGGGGAATTAAAATATCCTAATTAAACTCAATTCAGTGCTGTGAGATTACCATTTAATGAATGCCAGTTTTGCAACACATCATATGAACAGCCTGAGAGAAGTCTCTTTGTAAATTTATCTCCTTTCTGCAAACAAACATAGCCATGGCAATGACTCTGCACATTCTCTGTGATTTAGCCATTACTACCTGGCACCAGTCAATACTGGCTGTTCATCAACATTTCAAAAATGACTAAAACACTATAAACCTTGTACAGCCTTGTGTATAGCTCCAAATAAATAGGATTTAAAAAACAAAGATCTCCTATTTGACCTATGATGGGAGACACCTTAAGCAACAAGCATGCCAGTGACACTCATCCACCACAAGTGCTATAAATGCAAAAATCAGTAACATGAAACAGTAGCTCACCTTGACCGGTAATAAGTTCACTTTTTTTCACCGTGTTAAAATAAATACTGATGTGTCTCTTTCATCACAAACCAATGTGAGGGTAGTTTTGTTAGCTTGGTACTGTACAGTGTACACAACAAATGAAAAGCTTCATTGCATGGGTGAATACAGATCAAGGATCCAACGCCCTTTTTTTAATGTTACACCTCAACTCGCAGAACGGAAATTAATTTGCATGACACCCACTTCAAACATTTATATACTAAAAAAAAGTTATTGCATCTTTTAGATGTAGGCCATTTGTGGGTTACTTTTAATGCTTGGATTCTCCTCAATACACATGATACCATGTATGGGATAGTTCTCAAACTGTGTATTATTATTAATATTATTATTATTATTATTATTATTATTATTATTATTATTATTATTATTATTATTATTGTGGCTGGCGGCCCAAAAAAATGGCAAAGCAGAAAAAAGGCAGCTGGCTAGGGTTCCTCTTAAGCCCCCAATAGCAGAAGAATCTTATTGTATTTTGACACCAGTTTTCATAGCCTGTTAATGTTTTACCCCAATTCAAGGCTGTTAAACATTACTCAGTTGTATTTCTTGAAGTGGTACACTTAATTCAAACAAGGACTGAATTTAAATTAATCAATCTCTAGGCATTTGCTACGTCCTTCAAACTGCGCTTCGTTCCTTTCACTCTCATCAGGATTAGCATCCAAGGTCATCAAAGTCAGTGATTGGCTAAAACAGGCAAAAGGGGAGAGAAGGCATGTCACCCAATGGCTGTTTTTTTTAGATGGCTTTACTCAAGTGTTTGGCTTTACTCAGGTGCTTAGCATAACTACAGAGGAGACAAGAGTGTGTCTACCTCCTCCGAACGTACAGCGGTGACTGAGAGGAGAATTTGGATCCGATAGCTGCCTCTGCGTAAAAGCTATATTTTATTACTGTATATTACATAAATAAATAAAATAAAGTTAATTCATTTTAAAATTCTCCAGCAGGCAGTACCTCCCTTGCCTCGTCTTATGAGCCGCCACTGATTATTATTATTATTATTATTATTATTATTATTATTATTATTATTATTATTATCTGCCACCCAAAAGATTTCTATTCATTGGATTTCATTCACCTTTGAACTATTGATAATTAAGACCCAAAGAAAACTATTACATTTAAGGAAACAGAAATAATCAATAGAAAACAATGTAAATTATAATACAGTCGCAAAACTTTTTTTTTTTTTAAATTTTAAAAGTACTACTTATAACATCAAGCTAACTAAGTTTTGTAGTTTTAGAATGCCATTTAAAAAGGAAACTTTCCAGACTTTGCACTGTATACATACAACTTGCAACATACTATTACTTCTTCCTAGAAATCTTCTATTTTCACTCTTTTTCCAGGGTAGGTCATTCTGAATCTGACATATAGGACAGAACGAAAGAGGGATGAAAATAAAAAAGTAATTAATAAAAGTTTTGTATCTTTTTTTAAAAAAATATATAGTTTACACACCCCTTGGTCTGCATGTTTTCTATGAACACAATGGATTATAATGTTGCCCTAGCACTCTTTTCGGAAAGTACCAACACTCCCAATACAATTATCAGAAATATAGGGTCTTGCTAGTAGTCTTACATTGTTTCTTATTTGATTTTGTATTTAAAAGGTTCTAATGACAATATGAAGTAAATCGCTTTGAGAATCTAGTCCATTCTCTTTTTTTCCCCTGAGAACAGAACGAATCTGAACTGTAAATCTACCTCCCGACCTGGAAGTGCACTAAGTAAGGTTGGTGGTACGCCTTCACAGGAATGGGCCGACTCGATGGTAGGACGGAACCGGAAGTCGGCCATCTTGGGGAAAGGGCGTAGCTCTAAGACTGCTGAACAGCTCTATTGTGATCAGCTGTGTTGTGCGTGGCGATTGGATAGAGCGTGGCGTCGTACTGATCACAGGGAGGAGTTTAGCAGTACAAAGGGGACGCAGCTATGTGAGTACAGGCCTTGAGGCTGACACGCTAATAAGCCAGAGCGCTGCTGTTTGTTATTGTTTTTGTGTTGGCAGACTGGTACTGATTTGGGAGCTGAAGCCACAGAGCCAGCACTACCACCCCGGAGCATTGGCACTGCCACACTGCCTCAACCTGTTCCAACACTCGGAGGACCTGCACTTGCACACCCCCTCAGCCCTTTTCAGATTTATATATACAGTATATATATATAAAAAAAACTTGACTGTCCAGCTAGATTATTGAGAGTACTGTAAAGTAAACGAGGAGGAAAGGATTAAATTGAGTAAAAATGCACAAATACTATGCGGTAACAGGTTCATTTTAGGAGGAAATGAATTCAATGTAGAATTGACTGGTTTCCACTGGTAACTTCAATGCGAGAACAACAAGATTGTGAGGATATTATTTGTAACAAGAGGGTCTAAAATTCACTAGGGAGTTTTTAAATTGACCAAGATGAGATATTTACAGTTAAAACTGTTATTTTAAATAAAAAGGTAGCATAATCACATTTCCAATCAATGGAAACTTTTTCAGTCAACAAAACTCAGTTACTTTCACTCTGCCAGACATAAGGGTTAACAGGTACTTTTCCTTTATGACAAAAAATAACAGTGATCCGTAATACAACAAGAATGTGGTTTGATAGCTAATATATCTAGTTTCTAATTGAACAAACTCCTATCTGCCACAATAACACATATTCAAATAATCAACTGTTACGCATTTCTAAAATGATACTATTTCAGCAGGATGGGTCAACGACTCAAACTTTCATATGAAAGCATGCAATACTAGTGCAATACTAGTGTTTAGTGCAAGTGCTTCAGTGATTTTAGACATCTAAAATAAGACTTCTTGAAACTCAAAGGGATAGTTTATCAGGCAAATATTGATGTTCTTAGTCTTTCAAGGGCTCATACTGTGGTAGACAGTTTGTACTTTTTTTGGTATCATACTTGGCGCCATTTAGTGTCACACGTCTTCATACTACAGTCAGCACTCACACATACAACTCTAAAATGTTGACTTCAGTGGCGGGTTAAAGAGTGTGGCGCATATCTGATTATTTCATTTTGGCCCGTTCCAACCCTGGTCCGTTTTTCAGGAAACACAAAAAAGATACAATGTCAGATACATAGCAGAAAGGACTGTGTTTCAAAATAAATAGGGTTCCACTTAGATGTACTGTAGTTGGTTATAGTACTATATTTTCAACAGTTATTTTAATTCAGAACAATATGATTCTGAAAATATCACTTACCAAAAGAGACGTCTGTAGACACATGGACTGTACATTACATTTTTTAAAATCTGGTACGTATTAATTTGTAGCAGTATGTAAAATCCCACATTACAACCCAATAGCAAAATGAAATCAAAATATTACCCATGCACAGAAATTTGTAAAATGTAAAAGGCACTGCAGTTTATCAATAGATTCAGAAAAAACAATATTTTCTCCAGAACTGAAAAAGTATTCAAAATTGCATGTGCTCCTCAATAAGGCTCTGATTTCACAGTGCACTTGTAATTGAAAATGCACAAAAGCACGGTCACAGATTTAAAAAAAAAATACATCAGAGTACCTAAAACTGTTTAATGATTAACTGTTTCACATTACTGTAGCTGGAATTGCTCTTCTCTTTGTTTATTTGCTGCTGCATTTTCGTCAAAAAAAAACGTGGGCTGTGACGGATAATCAAATACATTTTAACATTGAAGAGATGGGCTTTTTATCAGAAAACTAGTGACAGTGTTGGAAATTGCATGTGACAGGTAAATGCATTCATTTATTACAGTTGTAATCAAAAGTTTACATACCCCAATAAAAATTTATACATTTCTAGAAATTTCTCAAAAACAACAAATTTTTGGAAAAATCTTTTGTAGCAAAAGTTTTGCTTTGGTGGATGAGGAAAAAAAGTTACAAGAAATAGAATTTACAATTTACAATCTACAATTATTTATTTCAGCAATTTTTTTGCAAAACTGGTAATTCAAAAGTATTCACTCCATGTGATGCTATGATAGGATTGTCTACAAGGTGCTAGAAATTTCAATATGATAATGCAGAACCTGCTGGATTGTAGGTGAACATTCTTAGAGAGTATAAAAGGGTTAGGCATAGGATGATTGCTGTCATTACCAATAAGTCAATATGGGAAAAGGTAAAGAGCTATCTGAAGACCTCAGGCAGAAAATTATGTATTGTCATAAAGCTGGAGAAGGATACAAGAAGATTTCCAAGCATTTGAATATCCCAGTTTCAACTATTGTTTCTATTATCAAGAAGTACAAGACTCATGGTACTGTCACCAACTTGCTTAAGTTACATTGTCTTGCTTCAAATACTTCTTGTGGTCTCTGTTTTTATTAAAATGGTTATGGATTTCCTTTTTATGTTGACACTGAAATGCCCAACAACTCAGAACAGTAATCTAGCTGCTCCTGTTCCTTCCTGCAAACTTCTTTATTGCACATTGTTTACAGGCGACTTACAGAGACTAAGGCTGGGACCAAATCAAAACTTTGACAACCCGCTAATCGCACTTAACAACACTATTTAATAGCGTTTTCTTTTTTTGTAAGTACTTTATTTCTTCTACTCAGAAAAAGAAAATGCTATTAAGTACAGTTTTGTTAAGTGCAGTTAGCGGGCTGTCAAAGTTTTGATTTGGTCCCAGCCTAAGGGCCCTATTCATAAACGTACTTGCCGACTGCCGTAATAAAACTAAATTAGTTTAAAACAAAAAAAAAGTCATCCATATTGCTATTCATAAAATGATCTGAGAATACAGGCGACTGTTGCAAAGCACTATATGAATGGGTATACAGTCGTTCAAGAACGGAAATCCGCCTCTTTTTGATGACATCATCAGCATTATTAATGTTCCCTGGGTGGCGTCGGTAGCTGTTGCAAAAAGAAAAAGCGGAATCCACCGACAGTAACCTACTACCGATGTCATCATTTAGAAAACAGAAGTATTTTTTTTAAATAAATACTTTGTATTTTCGTTTTGTTTGGCAGCGCTGGTACATTTCCACACGCACACATAAGATTTACATTCTTAACTTCAGGACCAAAAAACCCCCCAAAAAAACCTAAACAAAAAGCACTGTAGGAAGACGTTTGAATAATACTGTAATTCTAGTAATAATAATAATAATAATAATAATAATAATTTTGAAAACTTTAAATGTTAATCTTACAAATTCTCAACTGTTATTATTATTATTATTATTATTATTATTATTATTATTATTATTTATAAACCCTGCTTAAAGCAGGGAATCAATCAGAGGCAAGTTTATGTTTATGAATCAGTGAAGGTTTCATGTCGTATTGCACACTGTACACAAAATGGATTGTTTTGTGGTGCGCGAAAAAAAAGACTCCCTTTCGAGCACTGACCGAGCCCTCGCACTGAGGCTCGATCAGTGTTTTTTGCAATACCAAGCGAGCCCAAATTTCCCACCAACTGCATCAGCAGCACTGGTACTGTACATTGTAACTCTCCATGAAAATAATACACAGGCAGTATTCATCCAAACTGTTTATTGTGAACACAGGTAAAAGAAATAAAAAGAAAAGGACCGCTGTCAGCCGCGGATCACGGCAAAGAAATAACTGTCTATTCTCAGTCTCTCACTTGCTCTCTGCTTCACAGCGCTGTTTCAAAATGATTATGCCAGAGAATAAGTTATTGTATGGGTATATATTTATATTAAACATTTTCCTTCATATAAAGCTACAGTTTTTTTTTTTTAGGCAGTGTTAATCACGGGTATGTCAAACTGTATAACAGCAAGTGTAGTAATAAAATAGGTCTTTAAAAAAATAGTCTGCCGAGGCAGTCGTTAGTTTAGACGTGACTGTAGAAAGCGTTCAATAATTTCTAGTTATCAACAGCATTTTGTTGTTGTTCACTCTTATGAAAAGCAGGTTGACGCTCAGGACCGATGAAAACTTTATGCTAATGAGGTAATCGTTAACCTTTCTCTCAATTCGTTACAAAACATGCCTTCAGATGAAAATTGTTGGGGCTTAACGACGCATCTAAATTATGAATAGCAACTGCCGTTAAATAGGCGGCTATGGATGAAATCCGATCATGTACTCCTGTTTTCTCATTTTGACAGGCGTTAACCCTTTATGAACAGACCCCTAGGGGTTGAACTATGAATCAACTGCTGCTGCAGAGTCACTTACAATAAGACCTTGGTTTTCCATCTCATCCAAAGGATGGAGAACAAGGAGGTTATGTGACTTGCTCAGAGTCACACACAGTGAGTCAGTGTCTGAGCCAGGAACCTCCTGGTATCATGTCCTTTTCTTTAACCACTGGACACCAAGCCTATCAAGTTATACACTTTTATCAATAGTTTAATAAATGTTAATGAACATTAAATATTAAAATAATTAAGGATTACTCAATATAATATTATTTTATAAGTCCTAGCTTTACAAAGGATTAATGTTTAATTAGATTTGGCTTTCACTTGTAGCCCTTAACTGACAAAAGAATATTAAGAATTGGCTAAATAGTCCCCCCAGGATTCCGCGATTCACGGAATTTGTTCTCTCTTGCAGAATTTTCAATTTTTAAAAAAAAATGGAAACTCAAACATTTGCTCCCTACTATCGCTGTACATGTCACTAGAGCGCATACACGCTATGGTTTCAGTGCAAGCTTTAGTCAGCCATGGAGAGATTCCTAAATTAGCACCGAATATAACGGCAAAAGATAGGGCACAAATGCAAAATGCAAGTCCAGTATTTCCAATAACTCACTGTCATAGCTTCTGTTTAAACAGCAAAAGACCGTGACAACGACCATGGATAGACAAACAGTAACTACTGAAGAACAAAATAAGGTACTTAAGAACATAAGAAAGGTTACAAATGAATTGCTCGTTTGGTTGTTAGTAGCTTATTGATCCCAGAATAAGAAACTATTTAGGTATTCCACTGAAACAGCAATTCCTCCACCAATATGTGCACTCTTCGTCCAGTTATGTCTGGGATATTCCACCGTAAACTCCAGCACTGCTAGCTCAAAAAATTGAATATATTTCAATTTCTGATGACTTCAAATGTTCATCCAACTCTTTCTCCGGTGATTAATCTGGGCTAAGTTAGAGATTTGATTACAAGTACTTTTATGATTTTAGACGTCTTACGCAGCGGACTCCCACACCAAGGCAAACACTAGAATAGATATCTTGTATTAGAGTGTCCGAAAACGGTATCTCTGTACCAGGCAGGCTGGATCTTCAGATTGTCACAGTTCAAAGACTGGTTTGTGTATCAGAACCTTGGATTTTGTGTCGGAAGCGCTGTTTGAGTGTCACACTCTTTTGTAATGTTCTCTTTACCCCTGTGATTGGATAGTTTGGTTATTTTGGGCAGTGCCTGAGTCCACGTGGAGTGTTACTCATTGGTTGTTCTTGTTCGAATGCAACCCCTCCTTCTCCATTGGTCTGCTATTCCGCTCCCTGTTGGCTGAATTTATGAGATGGACTGGTTCCTGTCTTAGTTGTCAAAGCACCCAGAACTGTCTGGGTTGCGGCACCGAAAGAGTCATTCAGCGATCGTGAAGATAAGCCATTTGTTCAGCAGTTAGTGAATGACTCTTTTTAAAAGCATTCTTTGTCAGTGGAGGAGTTTGTGACCAGAAACCAAGAAGACACAGAGAATGGTTTAAGATTCCCCTCTGTATATTTCAATTCTGTTACTTTCATAAACAGAATGATATTATGACCCCCCTCTGACGCTACACCCGTTTATCTTGTGGTATGTGATGGTAGCACATTCACATTGTGGCCTTGGTCAAAGAAACAAAAAAGCTAGTTTATCAGCCAATCAGTGTCACCTGTCACGGTTTCCAAGAGCTTGTCACAGCTTCCAAACTATTTCACTGTGCTGTCTTGATGTGGATACGTTTTAAAATTACAACATTTTTGTGAACAACAAATGTTTCTAAAACTATCCTGTTATAGCTGTACAAAAATGTTCCAAGCCTAGTACACATGTGTAAAACAGTGCATTTGTAAAATGTACCAATGCTCCCTCACCTTTGAACCTCCAAACCTATCATTCCCTCCTTTCTAATTTCCTCTCTGCTTTGGAACTAGCCAAACATGACTACTTCCAAACTCTCATCACTGATTTGGCTCCCCATCCCCGTCAGCTTTTCTTAACCCTCAATAAACTATCCGTTCCCCTTCTTCACACCAATCTTCAGTTCTCCCAACCCTCACTGCTAGTGATTTCTCTCACTATTTCACAAACAAAATCAGTACTATTCGTTTACACCTCCAGACTCTCCCCCAGACTAGCCCCCATCCCCAGCTCCCCATTCTACCTCCATTTGCTCCTAATGCCCCCTTTACTGACTTTCCCCCCACATCTTATTCTGAACCCTCCTCCATCATTTCAAAGGCCCACCCAACCTCTTCCCCCCTGGATCCCATCCCTGCTTCCCTCCTACCCCCTTTACTCCCTCTTATCCTTCCCTATCTAGTTTCCCTCTTTAACTCCACCCTGTCCACCGGTATCTGCCCTGCTGCTTTTAAATCAGCTATCATCATTCCTCTGTTAAAAAACCCCACTCTTGACCCTGCCCGCCCTGCCAACTACCGCCCAATCTCTCTCCTTCCATATTTTTCAAAACTCCTTGAGCGTCTAGTTCACATACGCCTATCATAATACATATCCGTCAAGTCCCTCTAATCCCGATTCCAATCTGGTTTCCGTCCTTCCCATTCCACGGAGACTGCTCTCCTCACTGTCCAGAATCATCTGGCCAACTCCTCTCATGCTGGCCTCTCTTCAATTCTCATTCTCCTTGATCTCTCCTCTGCCTTTGACACAGTCGATCATCCCATCCTCCTCTCCACTCTTTCCAACCTCGGCACTTCTGGAACACCCCTCAGCTGGCTGCACTCATACCTATCTTCCCGCACCTCTGCTGTTGCTTTCAACAGCTTCACTTCTCCCCCTTCCCCTCTGACTGTTGGTGTTCCCCAGGGCTCTGTCCCCGGACCCTTGTTATTCTCTCTGTACACCTCACCTCTTGAAGCTCTAATCTCTTCATTTAACTTCCCCCACCATTTCTTTGCTGACGACACCCAGATTTTCTTTTCCTTCCCTTCCTTCACCCCTGACCTTTCCGCTCGTATAACTGCTTGCTTGACTGCTATCCAATCTTGTATGGCACGCCAATACCTCCTCATCAACCCATCAAAAACTGAAATCCTTTTCTTCCCCTCCCGTTCTTCCCCCCCCTCCCACCCCCACCATTTAATTTCCTCCCCTGTCCCTCATTCCGGTTAACTCTGCTCACAACCTCGGCGTCATTTTTGACGCAACCCTTTCCTTTGCTGATTATATCTTGGCCACTACACGCACCTGCCAACCCTGCCCTAGCCTTTGTTCTCACTGTACCACCACTCTACTTACTCACCCTTGCCCAATAAACGTACCTTCTTCCTTCAGCCTTTTCTTTTGAATGTACCGTTTAGTTAAAAATTGTTCAGCGCCTTGGTTAAAGGCGCTATATAAATAAATAAATAAATAAATAATTTGAATCTCAGTGCACAACTACAATCTTATTCTGCTAGGCAAATGTTATTATTACTAATGTGATTAAATATAGTTACATATGTTTTGGCCATAACTGTATTCAATTTATTTTTTAAGAAGTGTCATGTTTTATGCATATTTAAAAAAAATCAGTGCTGTAAGAGTTTAAAAAAGTGAGCTCTCTTCTTTATTGTATGTGTTTATTTTCTTCTTTGATTTCCTATAAAATATGGCAAAGATGTTTGTTCTGGGTTTTTTCCAGATTTTTGTAATGTGATTCTATACAACAATGAATTTATCTAACTGTGACTTACTTTTTCTTATTTATTTATACTCATTAACACTGTTTTTCATTAAAAAGTAATTGCTGCAGAATTTTCTCATTGCAGATTTTAGCTGATTTTACCACAGATTTCTGTGGGGACTAGCTAAACAGTATCAAATGCATGAAGATGAGTATATACTGCACTGTATTTCAACTTGACACGAGAATACACCCTGAGGATATAATGTAAGGGGAATGGCATGCCATAAGCAAGATGGATATACAGGGTGATTAGAAAGTAAGTTTACCATATGAGATATGGTGCGTTGATGTGGTAAACTTACTTTCTAATCACAGTGCATCTAAAAAATGGAGAAATGGTTGTAATGTACAGTACTGTGCAGAAGTTTTAGGCAGGTATGAAAAAATGCTGTAAAGTAAGAATGCTTTCAAAAATAGACATGTTAATAGATTATATTTATCAATTAACTAAATGCAAAGTGAGTGAACAGAAGAAAAATCAAAATCAAATCCATACTTGGTGTGACCACCCTTTGCCTTCAAAACAGCATCAATTCTTCTAGGTACACTTGCACAAAGTCAGGGATTTTGTAGGCATATAGTCAGGTGTATGATTAAACAATTATACCAAACAGGTGCTAATGATCATCAATTCAATATGTAGGTTGAAACACAATCATTAACTGAAACAGAAACAGCTGTGTGGGAGGAATAAAACTGGGTGAGGAACAGCCAAACTCAGCTAACAAGGTGAGGTTGCTGAAGACAGCTTACTGTCAAAAGTCATACACCATGGCAAGACTGAGCACAGCAACAAGACACAAGGTAGTTATACTGCATCAGCAAGGTCTCTCCCAGGCAGAAATTTCAAGGCAGACAGGGGTTTCCAGATGTGCTGTCCAAGCTCTTTTGAAGAAGCACAAAGAAACGGGCAATTTACTGTATACAATTACTGTTATAGTAGACATTTTATGAACATTTTAAAATGATGCCCGAAGCAGCTCATAATGCCAAAAAAGTACTGAAAGTTGTTTAAATAGACCTGTGAAGGAAACAGCACAGCAAGGTCCAATACATCTTACAGTAATGTTATAACTTATATTGACACGATACTGGCTCTTTTCTAAACAACATGCAATTAGAAAAACAAGATACAGTACAGTGTTCAATAGACACACAATATCAATTGGTTGCAAGCTCACAATGGTTTACATGCTTGATTGTATTAAATATTCAGTATATAGAGGCTATTCATTTGAAGTATATAGTGGATTTCATTTTCAGGCAAAACAGTGTTTGTTTGCTGAAGAACATCTAGCTCCAACTCCGTTTCAGTACTCTAGCATAACGTCATTGTAATAAAAGCACTGGAGTAATGCATTTACCGGTTCAAGGGTTGTTTTGGTGAGTCAGTGCTTAAATAGTGCTGACTACGCACCCACCATCATGGCTGGCCACTCCTTGAATACCGCTGCATTGTCGATTCTTTCAAAATCGAATCACTTTTTAGAGTCTGTGCATGAATGTACATTTTACTGCTAAGCTGTAATTATCCAAATACTGTATAAATGTACTTTGTGAATAATATTTTGTTTAATTTCCTACTGCATAAAATTGTGTTTTTAATGATATGTTAAAGACTAGTAGGTTTAAACACTGGACTGAGACCCACAGAGTGCTGGCCACCATGGGAAAGAGCAGTATGTTTGAGTGTAGTAAATTATTATGAATCAAGAGAGGCAGTCCATCCAAAAGAGACACACACTTCTAACGCATGCACACAGCAACTTCTGAAACTGCGCCACAGCAAACATCCCACTCATATGTCAACCAATTGTGAAGCTATTGAAATCTGTAACTTGGTTTATAAATTACTATACTGCAGAACAGCATGCATGAAATGCCACAAAATAAGTTATTATCTTTTTTCCTTATGAATACTTAATACTTTTTTGCTGAAATTGCTGTGACAAAAAAAGTAGCACTCAAGTGCAAGTCTTAACCACATGTTGCACCGTCTGCAGCCGAATGAAAATCTGTAATGAATCTACAAGTCAAACAACAGTGAAAGTGTGTTCAATTTGGATAGCTATCCCTGTTTTTGTGTGCTTTATTCCTTTCTGAAAAAAATGTGCTCATGACAATGTAGAGTACAGAGTGCTGTAAAGAAGCAGCACCATTGTTAGGCCTGTACCATTTTATTTGTGTTTTCTTTATTCGATATTAAAAGATATTGAGATTTAATAAGAATCTGCTTCTCATGAACCTATTATCTTGAGGTTTTCTAATGCACACGTTAAGCAGCCTATAGGACCCCTCCCCCACCCATCTATGACATCAGATACAAATGAAACAGGTTTCTGGGAAAAGAATAAAGCATTCTGACGTCAAAGAGGATGTCTGACTGACTGCCTCTTCCTACCAAAGCCACATTTACACATAGAAAATAGGAAACTAGATCACAAACCATACATAGAGACACATTACCATGGCAACCAGTATGCAAGTATTTAGAACAACTATGAAGCAGTCAGATTTAGTTATGATAAAAGGCCTTATGCGACATGTCCGCTTGCATGTAATGACTTGCTGTGTTGTAAGACGTATAAAATTAGATACGTAAATAACTGCATGGGGGAAGCAAAAAATGTTTACATTAGGTTAATTGTACTATGCTGATTCTTACACAATAAAACTGATAGTAGCAGGTCTACAGTAACCTGCAGATAAGTACAGCATTTACAATATGTTCTGTCTCAGCCTCAAAATATATTAAAAAAAAGAATGTAGTTTTAAAGGCTGCATTCTCACTGCAGAGGTGTAATCCATATGACTGCTCAAGGAAAGAAGAATGAAGTGCTGATTAAATCCTAGCCAGCTCCATGGAAATAACATTGCAGATGGCAATCTGTAAACCAAAGAACCCACAGAACTTGCTTTAACATTACATTTCATACCAAATTTTACAATCATTAGCTTGACCGTGCATAATTTAATTGTGCTTAGATTACACTTGAAATTACATTTTCAATAAATAAATACAACATCTTATAGAATACTTTTATTACTGTTCTCACTACTAGGTTAAGAAAAAAAATACTGCAGTAGAATACAGTATAAACTTGTCAACCATATCAGGTAAACTGTGCCTTGTCATGTTTCCGCAAAACTGTACACCTGTGGTATATTCCTTTATTTAGAAGAGTTAATCATTACATACAAATATTTAATATGAATCCCAACTGATTACTGAAATCCCTTCTCCCAGATTATGTTCGGCAGGTTTATGATTAAAAAAAGACACAACAATTTTTTTAAATAATATGTAACTTGCCTGCCCAACGATTTGTATTGGTGTTTTAATCCTGTTGCACATACCAAGATCTCGCTCTTTTTTCTCATGCTGTCAAAGCACTAAAAACAGCAATTTGTTTCTCTTCTATCAGTTGCAGTTGCTGTGCTTCAAGTGAACCAGAAACAGTGTGGCCTAGCTAAATAAGCTCAAGCACCTACTGGGTGGGTGGCAAGCAGATTTGCATTTGAATTACCTTACCCACCTACTCATAGAAATGCACACATCGACCTTTTCTTCATAATAGTACCTGAACAGTAGTAATACATCATTGACCATCTTCAATCCAAGGTAATTCTGATAGAAATATATATATAGCCTTTCCCTTTAGTCCTGTAAAATGTGTTCTCTGTAGTAAAGAACGTTGTTTCAGAGAATACAGCGAGAAGAAACACTGTCATTTTCCATGAAGGTTACGCTGGTTTGATTTCACACTTTTTTAAGTTTGTATGCATGTAGAAGGAAATTAAACATCTGCTACAATAGGCCACAGATTTCCACAGTATTTAATAACATCTTTGATTGACTTTTTTGAAAGGAGAAAAATGACGCTCATTTATATTACTTAGTAGTTTGGTTCGAGTAGGGCCTACTGTAACATTAGCTGGAGTTAATTAAAGACTAGTAAACACTTTAAAATACACCCAAATGTTTTTCCTTTGTAAAGCACAGATCTTACACAGATAGATACGCAGGTATGGATAGATGCAGTAAATATATAAGACAGACGAGGTTTAAAGATTCAGGTAATGTAATGAAATATTCTTAGTTAATTCCCCAAAAGAACAACACACTTGAAGATATTTGTACTTCTCTTCACTATAAAGGAACGTGGCTTTTTTTTATGATTGTGCCCCTGTGTATTTCTACACAACTTTGTTTTGTATATTTACCCTAAAACTGGGGGTTTCAAATAATTTTAAAATTAGTATGCACATTTTAAATGCAAGTACATTTCTATGTTAAAAGCAGAAAGGGTTACTAATGTTCTGATGTTCTGATAGATTTGAATCAAACACTGAATTGTTTCTCTTTTACAAACAAATAAAGCACAAATAATAATAATAATAATAATAATAATAATAATAATAATAATAATAATAATAATAATAATAATAATAATTCTGAAGCTTGTTTTGGTGTTCTGTGTAACCCTCCTCATATTTGTAATTCTATTGATTTTTTTTTTAGATGTCACAGATTTTAGTTTTGAACATTTCCTCTATTTAGACACAGCAGAATGAATCTTATTCAGTGAGAGACAGGGTTTGTCAATAATTCTTTATTTATGTAATATAACATTTGCCGAAAGAATACAATACACTAAATACAAAACGATCCTTACTGGAAACAAATACACTTTTTTAAATTATTTATTCAGCCCAGTAATCAAATTAAATAATATGTATAACATTTATGTAAATATGATAATCTCAGAAGGACATTTTAACAAACTCAGTCAATAATATTATTCAGTCGCATTTTAACAAACTCAGTCAATAATATTATTCAGTTTCCATGTGATGGTAAAAATATTTAGTGCCATCACAAACTCTCTCCTGTTTACAATAACATATCACTTAATAAACTTAAAATACTGTGGAAATACTATTTGTGCTAAGCATGGCTTCACTTTTCAGGGTTTGCACTTCAATTGACTAATATTAACTATTGTGTTTGATCCCTCACATTACATTTTTCTGCTCCTTTGTGCCATGACAGTGCATTGAGCAAAGGAGACACTTTATTCAAGCATTGATGAAAGCAGTTTTCACTAAAATAATGGCACTGAAAGAGAGGTAGCATTCTATCTGAAAATAAATTTCAACGGAAGTATTTATTTTATTTGAAAATAAATTAAAACAGTATGCTGCCAGTGACCTTGTTATTTGTTTATGAAATATGAATAGTTTTGTTATGAGATCATTAAAATAAAAACAACACAACAACAGCAAATGGAAGGTTTTCAAGTGTGTGTTCTGCGTTCAAAACCATACAGGTTGGTAGTATTATCAGTATCTATTATTCATGTAACCTCTAATGAAATAGACATTATAATTTAACAAAATAAAACAAGAGAAAACCTTATCACTTCAAAACTTGCTCTTCGAATAAACAGTTCTTTAGATAAAAGACAACATCTCTAAAACAATACTTTTAACCACTGGAGTAGCCAGGATTTTGTTTCAGGGGTGGATGGACTGGCAGGATTTTGTTTGTCCCACGTAGTTGAATAATTAATTTTGGGAGGGGTTCGAACCCCTAAAACCACCCCCCTAGCTACGCCACTGCTTGTAACAGTCTTGTAACTGATCTGTTATCTGGATTTCTGCAATGAACTATTAAGGAAAATCATGTGCGACAGTACCCTGCCTCAGAGCTGAAGGTTCAAGTCTGTAAATAATGCATTCAATTTTGTATTGAAATATACTGTAAATACCACAATTAGTTTTATATAATTGAAATTAATATATCTAAATAAATATGTTTTATAGTTGCAATCCAGCCCCAGTGGTGTGCAGAGGACTATTACTATTACTTGAGACTTGAGTTACCGGATGTGGAAATAGACAAGGATTTTGAATGGCCTGTTGTGTATTTTTTCTTCTATATTGCGCTTTATAGTAGTCCCTCCTCCCTATCTCAAGACTGACCGTCAGCATTACCCAATAGTGACCCTTTTATTATTTAATGCATTATTTTCACAGAAAAATAATATGAAGCAATGAATGAGTACTAAGCTTTTTTACTGTACCATAATCATTGTCAAGTTTTACAAACGCTCCGTTGTTGAGTGACTGCGAGTAACATATTGTACAGTTTGTACATGTTGTACGTGTTAGTATTGGAACGTTCCAACTGTAGGCTATGTTTTCATCTTCAGCCATTCGAAGCAAAGTTCTGTTCTTTTTTCACACATAATATAGGAAAACAATACATATTATTAAAAAATGTAAAAGCACTTGCTTATATCCTACAAACAACAGCAATAAAGAGCTTGTATATTATTATTATTATTATTATTATTATTTATTTCTTAGCAGACGCCCTTATCCTTCTATATGCTTCTATTGTATACTTCTATATGCTTCTAAACACATAAATATGTGGGTGCGAATAAATGAGAAAATATGTGTTTTCTTACCTTCTGGTACACGTATCATCCGAGTACTCAGTACACCCCTATAGCATTTAAAAAAAGCTGATTATAAGTTCTAATTAGCCGTCAAACTAGTAGAATGGAAAGCAGCCTAAAACATGAATTTGATACATCAGCCATTACAATGAAAACTCCTGCAATAATCATGTTGATGGAATTCATCTGCACTGCAAGTTTAAATCCTGAGTACATCTTTTATTATAAGCAGTGGCAACTTCAATGTTGCTGGACAATGTTCTTCCGAAATATTATTATCCTTTATTTTATAATGATATGCTTGTGCATATAAGTTAACATCTTGATATTTGTTAAAATAGGCAAAAATTTAAATCGAAAAGTCATTCCAGGCTTGCTGGTTGCAGGTAAGGTTGGGAATTTACTTTTAATAAATCTGATGATTTGCACTTTTATTAAACGTCAAAAGCACCCAAAATATCTGTACTATTATAACAGGGGCTGGGTTACATTTGTATAAGTTAATTTTGAAATCAAAGTAATTTACTTAAAGTTGTATTTGTTAATAGCATGGGGAATGCACTTTTGATTACAATATGCTGCAGATTCAGTTGACCAACAGTACGTGGGTTTCGTGTTTAATCAATCATGTTTATCTTTGGCCTCTGTACGAGTTTTCCCATATGGAACACCATGCACAGTAATGCTTGACAAACCCAATCTTGAAAGACATGTTTATTATGCAATAAAGGAGTCCCTTGGCAAGTACATGTTACAGTCACTGGCTAGCACCGATCAAGTTAAAAGACTATCCTCTGAACAATTTCACTTATTTTTATGAGCTTTCAAAATTTATAACACAATTCTTGTCTGACAAAAACGCTACATATAGTAGAGGTCCACAGTAATTAAAACAGAAATGAAATACCTTTCAATTAATAGTGCACATTAACATTTGATCCTATCCTAGTTATGTCTAAGGCTCTTACAAAGGTTGTATCTTTGCTACTTTCATTCCCCAATTTACTCACTATTAATCAGTTAGTACTGATTTTTCCCGATCCATGCCTCTGACCTTATTTTACCCAAGCAGTTAGATTTATGACTTATTACCCATTGAAAACGAACGTCAGAAATACAGATGTGTAAAAGTAAATTACTAACAATTAATTTAGATTGGGTTGTTGTATATGCATTCTGAGACCAACAAAAGGTCAAATGTCAAATTTCAGGGTAATGCATTTTAGCAAGACCAATATCTATTTACATATTTGTTCTTTTTTTTGTCTGAAAAAAATGATTGTACATTGAATTTTGTTTTGTGAAGTTTAGCAAAGACATACCTCATTGGTTTCAGCATAAAAATCATTATTATTTTTTTTTAATATATAAATTCCTCTGCTTTCTTTAACCTTCTGTGGCATACAGAAAAAAAGTAATATGGTGAACTTTCAATTTTACAACTTTAAAACATGTCTTTACATCTATTCTTTGAAACAAACAAAAAAAAAAATGCTCTGCCAAAATATTAAGATAAAATGAATTATATGCATTAAAAAGCACTCATGAAATCAGTTTTTAGGAATTAAAAAATGTTCTCTACATCTGTGTGCCTCATAGTTAGTTGCTCTGTGTTTTCGAAGCTGTGTTAGCCCATTCAGTCCATCATTTTTGACCACGTTTTACACTTACGTGCAGGCACATTTCGTGTTGACATCGTACCAGGATTTCTGAGAACTGCCTGCTGTATAGTGGTGTTTTTTTTCAATGTGTCTTTTTTTGCATATACGGTATATGATCGCTCGTTGTGATCAATTCAACTTCCTCTGCTGGTACATGTGTGATGGAGGACAATTTTCTAAACGGAATGAGATTTAAAAAACATTTGGAAACAAAGGTTCACTCTGAGCACTGGTATCCTCACGCGCGCTGTCAGAACTGCCGTAAATGATACAAAACACGACGCAAAACGTATGTAAATGAGCAAAATGGTAATGATTTGTGACACACACGACGTCACGTTTAACTGTAACACCCCTTTTAAAATGACCCTGAGCACCGTTTAATGTGTTTTGGTTTCTGAATTAAAACAGAGAAACTGTTAATTGTGAAATTAATTAATAAAGGAGAGGCGAAAAGGTAATAATGTGACAAAAAGAGTAAAAATGTACACAAAAAACTTTCATCACACAATGTAAGTGTGACACTTAAAACAAATAAACTTGTGTCTTTGTTGCTATTTTATGTCTGACACAAGAATGAAAACTTGAATAAGTTCAAAACGAGATTAGTTCCATGGAAAGGGATGTAATCATGTTTCTAAGTTTTGATTAATTTCCCAACTAAGGACATTTGATGTTTCTGTTAATCTCCTTTGTATGGTATACTTTTTAAGGAAAATTAATCTTCATTAATGTATGCACATTAAACTGACGCTTCTTTAATATATATATATATATATATATATATATATATATATATATATATATATATATATATATATATATTTTTTCAATTAATGTATAATGAAAAATAAATAAAATGTTCTGTCCATTCATTAAAATTGCCATTTGAATACCTGATGTCAGTGTGAGTACACAATACGAAAAATGACTCGTTTTTTATATTTCAGAGCAAATGAACAAAAGGAAGTATAGTACTGTATAAAGAACAAAAGAACATACGAGCTTCCTGTTCATCATATGCGCTCAGCGGTTGAGTTGTGACTGTCTCTCTGTTATTCGAACTGAGATTCACTCAGCAACAGCTCCCTTGCTTGTCTCTGACATTAACAGTACAACTGTTATATTATTATTATTATTATTATTTATTTCTTAGCAGATGCCCTTATCCAGGGCGACTTACAATTGTTACAAGATATCACATTATTTTTACATACAATTACCCATTTATACAGTTGGGTTTTTACTGAAGCAATCTAGGTAAAGTACCTTGCTCAAGGGTACAGCAGCAGTGTCCCCCACAAGGGATTGAACCCACAACCCTCCACTACTCCACTGCTACCCGATATAGCTCAATTCTTTATTTTTATTTCTTTTCAGGAGTCCAGAGCCCTAACCACTACTCCACACTGCTGCCCTATACTCGGTGTGAAAAATTGCACTTCTTTCCGTGAGCCACCTTAAATCACATTGTGTTCCTTAACTACTGACACACATTCATTGCACAATAAACACATTGGCTTTGCGTTAGGTACAGTTGGTAAAATAAGAAAGTATTTATTGGTCCATTCATTGTTGAATCTACAATTTTCACCATCAAGTTTTCTCTTCTTACTAGCTAGAGTAGAGACAGCCATGTTTATATCACTTTCAAAATATGACAGAGAAAAACTTTTAATAGCAACACGAGTAGAAAACAAAAAATCACTCCCGGAGTACCAAAGAGGAGCTCAATGGAACTGGCTTGCGTGACTCACGCTGAGTGGCTAGTGGCTGGAAAGGGGTGGTGTGATGAGGATGGTGCTTTGCTGGATACAAAAATAAGATACACATCTTAATCACAGATCCATTTATGATGTTATTGTTTTGTTTTAGTTTTTTCATATTTATTTTAGTTAATTTTTATATTTTTTTGCTGACTGTCCCTTGCGGGCCGGACGTGGCTGCTAGTTGAAAAGCTCTGGTGTAGGCTCTCTCTCTCTATATATATGTATATATAGTATTTACTTTCATTTCAGTACAGTTTATTTGCAGTATTACTTCATACAGCAGTACATCCCACCGTTCATCTCTGCATGTTTTCAAGGGGTTCACATTCCTCTGTGCAATCTCACCAACAACAAACAAGCAAGTGTGTGTCATAAAATAATGTGCATGCTATTGCTTACAGAAATGTTTCCTTTAATTCATCACAAATCTTGCATATATATGTTTTCCTGTGTTAAAAAAATAAAAAAATAAAAAATAGGAGAATTTTTATTCTCCAGAAATATTGTTTTGTATGTATTATATATACTGTTTACAAATAAATTGTTTATTTTATTGTGCTAGGTGTTTGTGTTATTCTTAAAATAAATATTAGTTACTGTTCATAAAAATAAAAAAAGTACATATCAAATGTGTGTGTCTTACTTATTTTACTGGTACACAGGGGGTTAATGGAAATGTTATATATAATTGAGCTGTATTTTATGTTATATCTAATCGTATTTTGTGTCGTGCACATTCATTTTTACATCTGGAGTTGAAGGGGTTAATAATAACAAGAATAACAAACCTGGAATAATTTACGGTTTCATAAAAATAGATAAATCTCAGCAGTACACTTAAGGAAGAACATATTTGTCTTTATCATTTTGTGCTGTTTGTTCAGAATGCCCATATGTGACAGTCTGAACAAAGCAATGAGCTAATCTAGAGGACCATTAACCAAGCTTTGTGGATTTTTCATATTTCATAAAAGAAATAAAAAAAACAACAACAGCATTTGGGTGATAGGCTTCTAGACCATTTATAAAAGGGAATATGGCTTCTAATTTACGTAAACAGCAAAAAACAATGAAAAGAACTGCGCAGGACTGAGTCAAGAAAAAACCCAGTGTTTAATATTTCCTCCACCAACCCACTCAGCTACTGTTAAACTCGCTAACTGGATTCCACAGAACTTTCTATTGTTATTATTTTTACATTACAATCTTATTTTCAGTTGAAAGTATGTAAAATTGTGCTATTATTAGCTTAAAAAAGGAAAGGGAAATCACAGAAACTAACTTGCATATTTCAAGTTTATAGTCAATATTATTTTCATGTAAGGAAGTACATTTAGCGTTTGTACATTTAGAATTTGTGAAAACAGTACAGTTTATGGTCATCATAAAGAAAACTACTTTATAAAAGCTTTAATAATTCTCCACTTGGATACATTTAAGCAACAACTGGCACACTGTACTGTGAATGTTCCTTCAGAACATATGCTTCCATTATTTGAAAATGAAGAAGTTACACTGCCAATGTGTAGTTACACTGCCAGGGCAGCAGTGTGGAGTAGTGGTTAGGGCTCTGGACTCTTGACAGTAGGGTTGTGGGTTCAATCCCAGGTGGGCACACTGCTGCTGTATCCTTGAGCAAGGTACTTTACCTAGATTGCTCCAGTAAAAACCCAACTGTATAAATGGGTAATTGTATGTAAAAAGTAATGTGTAAAAAATAATGTAATTGTATGTAAAAATAATGTGATATCTTGTAACAGTTGTAAGTCGCCCTGGATAAGGGCGTCTGCTAAAAAATAATATTAATGTGTTTAGATACAGTTTGTATTTCCAAAGATGTTTGAAGTGTGTTAGGCCTACTAGGGGTTAAAACAAATGTGTTAGTCATGTGTCCTGTGACTGTTAATTTTGATTGGCTCATACCCATCATCAAACAGGTGAGAATCATTGAATACAGCTGTGTAGTGCATTTAGGAGCAGTATATCAAAGTTTGTCGTATTTATCATCTTTGAAAGAAAAAAGGGGTACGGTACAGTATATCTGGCACAGCTTTTACGACTTAGCAAGGTACATCTGGCCAGCCTACACTACATTGTCTATAAGGAAGACTCCAATGCAACTCCTACCCTCTGACAACAGAGTATAAAGCTGGGATTTCCAGATCTGTTTTTTTGGCAATTACAGGAAATCAAAGGTCAAGCAGTACAGAAGTACAAAAGAGATTTAACAGTTTAATGGTGCGTATGTGCCAAACCACACACAGGGTGGGTTCAAATTTGGATGCCATTGTAATGTACCTGTGAAAAACCCATTCACAGCACAGCAAAAAAAGGTTAACTTTTATAAAATGGTTATGCCAACAAGATTCTAGGACTACCATCATACTGTAGGTCAAAAAGGGTAGCTGATGCTTATCAATGTACAGTGTAAGCACTGCCTGTTGATTACTTCTAGAAGCGTTTCCATCGTCATGACATCAGAATTAATTTTCACATTTTACAGATGGCATCCAATGTTTAAAAAACAACAACCACTTTGATTACAAAGCTAGTCCCTAAAGTTTTCATGCAAGACAATGGAAGTGCATTTCCAAAATACTATAATGACAGAAACCTGGTCATTGATAGTGCCTGAGCCCCTCCCACAAAATATGTACCTTTTTTTCTCTTTAAAGAATTGCCAAGTTATAGTCATCCACAGATAAAACCGCCTTCAACTCAGACATTTATAACAAATAGTTCTTCAGACAATAATTGTTTTTGAAAGCATATGGCATTTCAGGGAAAACCCAGTAGGAGTATTAACCTTGAGCATTGTGTTATACCATTTTATGTTCCAAGATGTACATTCGTAGTTTCAGTATTTCTTTTATGGTGACCTTTTTTCTCTGCGCATGCCTTAGATTTTGAAAGACAAACCAGCTCACTTTTTGACAGTTGCTGACATTATAAATCAGATTTGAGTCATTTGGCAATAAAACTACTTTTTACTGGGAATCAAGTGGAAGACCTTGTAACACTATTCAGCTAAACCAAAACAGACTTGCTTATTTATTTACGGTCAGAAGCATGAGTTGTCTCCCTGCTAGAATGGAATAACCACAGTATGCAGAATTGTTAATTAAAAGAAACCCTGCTATTAATTACGAGATGTGTGTACTATGGCATGCAGGAAGCAGGAGCAGCTTCAAGTTCCTATTTGTAGACAGTCCCCACCTGCGTTTACTGGTACATGAGGCACACACATGTCATAAGATATGGAAGTGGAGTTTTCAGTTCTCATTCACACCCAGCTGTATAACTATGAAAGCCACCCAGACCACAACTCTTAGAAAACTCAGGCCTGCCGATAGAGAGTATATGCGTTTTCCCCCCATGTTCGTTTAGGGACTAAAGATAAGTTAGTAATGACAACGGGTGGTTCCCCATTTAAAGGCGCAAGAACAGATTTCCATTGTCACCTTATCATTTGTTCTCAATATGCAAAGCAATCTTACCCTCTTTGTTAACACTTTTCTCCCCCTAATCTGTCCAGAAACACCTTTCATTTGGTTAATAATAATACAAAAAAAGACAGGACCTATGGTAACAAGCGGTGGGAATACAAATATTTGACTCCCAGAAATATAAATTAATAACTAACTAAAACATATATACATTTAAAAAGGGCTTAGGGAGGCGGGTATGGAGGGTATATAGGTGAACAATTTCTTTTCATGTTTCAACTAATCAAGGCAAATATTTGCCATTTGCTTAAATATCTGTATTTGCTTACGATTGTAAGTCGCCCTGGATAAGGGCGTCTGCTAAGAAATAAATAATAATAATAATAATAATAAAAATCTTATCAAAAGCATTGCCAAAGAACTTTGTTAAAATATTTAAAAGTAGTTTAATTGTTGTTAGAAATCGATTAAAATGAACAGCATCATTTATTTGTATGATTTATTAATTAAATCTATAGAACAAAATTGCTCTGTTAATTGAATTAGCTAATACTCTGCCTCAATGGCGGTGTTTACATGCATGTTTTAATCGCGCTACTATAGTGCATTCATGACGTGTCACGCATAAATGACGCATGATTGTGTTCGTTCCAAAAGTGCACGGCAAAAAAAGTGTGTGACTTAAGTGTCATTACGCTTTGGTAAAGCACGGTAAAGCGCGCGCTAATTGGCCTAATTAGTCCCATAGCAACAAACGCCACAGTCGTGCAAAATACTTAACGATAGACTTTCATGAAATAACACGATACCTCCTCCACTTCCCCTATGTAAAAGAACGCTCTCCTCTGGGGTACGGTCTTTCTGTCCTCCTCTGTAGCGTAAGTAAGATTTTCCTTATCCCAGTCTTACTAATACAAATCAGTTAAATATCCATCCATCCATTATTATCAATCCGCTTCTCCTGATGAAGGTCGCAGCTAAATTATATATAAATTGCATATAGAGATGTTGATTTATACCATTATTTATTAATTTCAGTGTATTATGAACGATGCATGAGAACTACTAGATTGTTATGACCAGCATTATTATCATAATAATAATAATACTACAAATAATGTAGCTTTTTTCCCGCAGGATGTTTCAAGCTTCCACCCCTCCTGACAGCAGCAACACCAGGTCCGCTGGACGGATGAGGAAACTTGTTCCCCCCTTCAAATTATTGCGGACCTGGGGGTTATGGATGAACTGGATCGACCTCGCCAAATAAATGCCACCATTTTCACCAGTATTACCAATGCTCTGGTTGAACTTGGTATAAATAGAACGCTCCTGCAGGTACGAGATAAATTCAAGAAACTGAAATATCTGTACCTGCAGGAGAGAAAACGCCTGCAGTCCTGCGGTCAAAGCTCCAGGTCCCAATTTCGGAAATGCACCGGTTAATGGGTGACCGGCCAGTGGCAGTGGCATCGGACCATTTGCTGGAATCCTCATCCTTCCAGACATCCTGTGAAATACCAGCCCCATCAATACAATATGGTAACTCATTTACTTTTCTAACCTAAACTATGCTACCGCGGTATAGTTAGCTTGACGTTTGATATTCGTTTGATATTCGACTCAAGCTAACCCGACATGAATGAAAATGGCTGCATCTCGCCAACCACAGAAGCTAGAGTGCTCAAACCAACTTTAATTTTAAGGAGACCAATTGTGAATTGTTTCACAGTCTCTGTTTTACATGTGAATCCTAAGAATAATTTCTGGAAAATAATAACATACCGCACATACGCACACTTAGCCTCAGCCACGCGTAAAAGGGCTTTATCTCCCCAACCACAGTAGCTAGAGCGTCCAAACCAATTTTAATGTGAAGACCAATTGTGAATTGTTTCACAAGCTCTCCTTTACATGTGAATGCGTTTGGTGATATTTAAATAAACCCTCCCATTATTTTATTATTAATGAGGTCGTTTGCATTTGGACGACTAAATTCTCTCTCTAAAATAAACTCTCATGTAAACGTGGAAGCAGAACTGTCATGACCAAAAAAGCGCGAGAGATCCGTTGTCACGCTTTTCAGTTTTTGCTTGTAAACTGCCCCAATGTTTTCCACCATCTCTGTATCATAATGTGCATGGATTCGGTTGCATGGCATACTGTATTTGTTTCACAAACAGTACTGGGACAAAAATGTAACTTTGGTAAAAGCCAACATACCACAGTAAAATCATTGTAAAGCATGACACAGAAATATAGTATAGTGAAGCATGGAAACTGAAGTAAAAGGTAAGAATGGGAAAAGCATGGTAACCGTGGTCATTTTCATAAGGGAAATGGATCGCTGAATTAACTATACATTGTGATAAGAAAGGTTACATTTCTGTGTATGCATTATGGAAGTAGAGGTTTTTTTTTTAAATTAAGGTTTTCACATTGTGCCAAACATTGAAAAATTGTAAATGTTTATCATCATAACCAATCAGAGGCCAGATGACGTTTACTAAGGAATGTGAGTGGGTTTAAGGTACAGTATTTCAAAGTCACTTCATTTTTGCCCTACATTATCTCTCTTAACAATAAATGGTGTCATTTCAATTCTCTTTCAGCAAAAACTTGCCCTACTGTAAATCTTTACAGTAACCAATATATAAACATGATACAGATCCGATACCTTAATGTTACATCACTTTACTAACTGAGTTCAAACAACTGATTGAGGAACATTTTTTATGCAGTCAAACCTGCTTAAACAACCCCTCAAGGGCCTTCGAACTGTATAGACAAGCATAATCTATATCTGAAATCTGTCAGAGTGGTCACTGAAAACCAGTATTCATTAAAACAAGTTGCCTTCTGCAGATCTAAAGCAAACTTTATTAACCACTGTGAAAAATATTATACACTGTTTGTAAGTGAGAAGAATTTCAACTTTTTAGCAAGGGAAAAAGCATTTTAGGAAAATGTTTTTTCAAACTGTATGTTGTTGTTGTTGAATGTTGAGCAATATTTAATTTATTGTACATCATCATAAAATAACTAGTCATTCTCCATTTACTGCATGAACTTTTCCAAGTAATTACAGAATTAAACTGTGCCCTATATGATACAACTCTGAAAAAAGTAATTCAGTTCCTACAGTCTAGAACATGCTAGATAATGCCTTATCAATTAACCTGTTAAGCATCAATTAAGTGTTAAACCAAGAATTTATACATTACACATAATAACACCTTAATGATCTCTTACCTTTCAGTAAGCAATGCATTTCTGATGTATGCTTTTAGTTATTTCCTTACTGTTTTACTTTTTATTGTTCCTTTGCTTATTTGTTGGTTTGTAAATCTTCTGCATACTGTAGATAATTGCCCAGGTTTAATCCCACTCACCACCATTACATGCCGTTGGGTTTTGCTTTTCTTCTGTCAATCTTTCATAGAATGAAGATTAAACAAATGACTGTGTTTACTCCTTCATTAGTACCATCCAAACACCTTCTTTAGTATGTCCACATTAGATTCCATTTTTTGCTACACAATCTTCAGTATCCATAAGATTACCTTTTAGAAATTCTGGAAAAAGATATAAAGAATAGTCATTTGTTTTATTTTATTACAATGCTCTGTAAATGTTGAATACTGCAGATACTGTAGATTGTTACAATGTTTTGACAATTACTAACAAGGAGTAACAGTTAATGACACATTTGCAGTTAATGTAAAGCTGTGTCATTATAAGGTTTAATGTCTAATGTGGTTTATTATATCCTTAAAATGTATATAGATGCATAAGTGATAGTTTATATAAATCCTTACACTAAAGTATGTAAAATATGTTCATATTAAGAAAATCAAATATAGTACCTCTATAAATCAATTTTCAATGAAAACGTTTCTGTTTTAACAATTCATGGTTCACCCCTTTTACTTTACCCTTTTACTCTACTTTACTCTTATTTATTTTCAGAAACTCAATTATTATTATTATTATTATTATTATTATTATTATTATTATTATTATTATTATTATTATTATTAATAATATTAATAATCATAATCATAATAATAATAATAATAATAATAATAATAATAATAATTGAATCTCTATTTTAATTGTTTAATTCATAATATAACAACATTTTACATTGTGTGTGTTATTTAACAAATATCTGTGTGATAAATACTGAGTAATCATATTTTATAAACATAATTTATGTAATGCCTTTTCTATAGCAAATAACGTTTACTGTACTTAAATATCCAATATGTTTAAGTATTGTATGAACCTGAAAATAATTATTTGGGGAGGATTATGTTCTGCTTAATTGATATACTTTTTGTTAGCTAATAATTGTATACCATTTAAACGGCTTTTAAAACCTCAAAACCATAAATAAAAACACCTCCTTTTCCATCACTAATTGTTAAAGACAGTTTCCTCCCTTGAAATTAACTCAAGATTCTTAAAGTGTCGACCCTCACAAACAGTGTATTCTGAGGCAGTTCTGGTTTTGCATCTATATAGTCCTACACTAAAATAACATTAGAAATGCATTGCAGTACCAATAGTATATTCTTTGGAGATCAAATATGTCAAATTAAATACCTCGCCCCTGTTGTAGTAATGCTATTAACAGTTATAGAGGATGTTTAAAAATATGTTTAATATATTTTTCAAATGCGTTTCATATATTTTAAAAAAGAAAACACACAACATTTCCAAACAGTTTTTTCTTGTTTTGTCTTATAATAGTACCATGCTATCCCTATGTATTATTTTTTTTTTAAAAACGTAATATTCTCACAGTGATGATCTACTGGAAAAGTAGTATAAATAAAATTACAAAAGTTATATTCTATTTTGAAGTCTTAAAGCAATACATACAATACAAAAATGAAATGTCAAAACAAATGAATTCGTTTTTTTCCTGGGAAATCTTTTCTATTACTTTAAGAGTCACAGGAAATAGAGTTCCTCTCTGGTAACCCCTAAAATGAAGATACATGTTTACAACAACTTTTTGTACAACTATTTATTTTTCTACAGATGTTTCAACTGGTAGGAATGTCTGGTAGTTTGGATTCTTCCTACAAGCAAGATTTATTCTTTAATTGTCTGACTATTTTTTTTCCATCACTACAATGTGTTGTAAATGTAAAAATGAAAATTAAAGTTCATATCGGTACAATCTAATAATTATGCAAATCCATATAAAAAGGTGTATTTTTCCAGTGAATTAATACAAAATTAACTGTTATATATATATATATATATATATATATATATATATATATATATAAAACAGTGATTATTTCAAAGTAGAGTGTGTGAGAGCTGGAGAGTGTGTGATTTTTTTTAACATGCAAATTCTCAATGCTCCTTCACTTGTACTTACATGAATTTTCCACCAACTATCTTCCTAGTTTTCCATTCTCAAATACCCCACCCCCATATACGAAACAAACAAAAGGAACTGAAAATACAGTTTCATAGAAACACCCTATAATTTTTTTAATCAGAATTTCACTTTTTATTTCTCAAACCAAATTCAAAAACAAATAATTAATTGACATGGAACAAACGCAAATGCTTAAACTGAGCAATGAGCACTTCTTCTGTTGTGTGAATATATAAAAATGTGTAATACATTGTTTTAAAGATAAAGAATTTGATCAACATGAACATAAGGATACTATACAATCGTTGTAAAGAAAGACAAATATTTATTCAGGCTCTGTGTACTTTATAAGGAACAATTCCCAAAAATGTGTTTGTACAAAGTAGCTTCATCACATAATGCAAAAAACATGTTGTGTAATGCTGCTATAGATTCTGACCCGTCTGTAAAAAAGGATAAAATCATTAATCTATAATTGCATCTCAGTGGTTAACATGTGCTTTTATTGGAACGGCCTGGAACTATTCATATCTGAGAACCGTAGCTGCATCTCTGTTAACTTGATTGTCTATTACCATGTTTCCATGAACCACAGAACATGGGTACGTGCTTGGGTAAACTTTTACGATAAGCATTTGCTATCTCTCAGTCTTAAAACTTAGCTATGGTTCACAACATAACACAGTGGAATGATCACAGTATCATTAATTGTAGGACAGTACTGCCACGTGTGAAAACTTTAATATAAAGCCGAAATGAAAATGCTTTAATTTGCTTCGAAATAATTTCAAAATGGTTAAAAGACTAGCAAGCACTGGTAAAATCAGCTCAGTTTTATACGGTGCAGAACTAGGTTATTTTAATGTTTTTTTTTGTTCATAGACTTTGAGATACCAGCATGGTGAGTGTCTTCGGTAATCGTATCTACAACGTATCGACAATAACGATCAACCATTTTGTTACAGCATGGACCTCTCAGAACTACATTTCCCATCATCCTCCTGTTCACTGGTAAATCCATCTCAGTTACATATGTGAGTAGGATGATGGTAAATGTAGTTCTGAGAGATCCATGCAGGTACATGTGAAGCCATCTTGAGGCACGGAATGCAATTTAAAAAGTTTTTTAAAAAATGGTCAAATGGTAAAAAAAATAATAATAATTTAAACAATACACACACCTTACGTGAACAGTTGTAGCAAAACATGGGAACATGTAACACAATAAAATAAAAAGGTCCTTATGTACCCTTTAACCTAGGCTACACCATATGACGGGCGGATAATTTGTTTTGGCTTTATTGGTGGTTTTGATTGGATCGCTAATAATACTTCCACCAATCAGACAGTTGCATACAGTGCTCATAGAGATCTCGCCGTCTGGCAGACTGGTATACAGAACAGGTTAAAGAAACGCTGGACAAGGGGAATAATGTGTCAGATGTCAAAGTGGATATGAGAACGGCAGAGATGAAGTCAATTTACTTGAAAACATTAAAAGTAGACCAGACATTTCCATCAATGAATTTAAAAAAATCTGGAATTGGTGTTTCGATCAGAAGCCCAGAGGCAGTGTAAACTGCGTCTGCTACTGTAGTAGGACCTTTCTTTTTTATGTTAAGCATTTTTCTGTTATTTTTTTACAAGGGTTGATTAAGTAACAGCCAAAATGGTTTGTGTCAGACTTGTTAGAACATCTGTAACAAAATGGTTGATTGTTATTATCGATACATTGTAGATACGACTATTAGTGCAGGCATCGCAAAGTCCATAAACAAAGTTCTGTTCTGCACCATATAAATCTATACTGATGTTTTAGTGGTCATGATAGGCATTCTCTGCATATCCCCGAAGCACTCACTTGGTAATAATGTAGTATTTGAAAAGTAAAGACAGCTGTGGATAATGCATCTTCAGAAATACGATTTTTAAAATGCCTGCTGTTTTGCATTTGACAACTTTCATCTCTCTATTCCACAGGTGGTTGCTCTGGAAACCATGGTGCTATTAAGCCCCCTTCTCTTCCTTCCTCTGAGTGAGCAAGTTACAAGTCACTCCAGCACCCACGTAGTGAGTCATCACAGCTAAAGGCTAAGGATACCATCCAAGTGGTCCAGGGGCTAGGGCATATGCAGTGCAGTGCATCAAACCCCTTTTTTCACAGATATTCAAAAGGTACCTACAAAAGAAGAATAGAATATCAAGACTGCATCCATGTTCTCTCCGCCAGATTACATAAACATCTGACAGTGCTCAAACTGCAAGTATAAAAAAACCCACTTATGTTTTTTGCTCAGCCTTTGTATTGTTTTGAGAACATTTCTTGTGATTTTATACACATTTCCCTTTATTTTCTTTTATTTTTAATTACTCTGCATTTTCTCATAAGGCTGCAAAGACAAGGGCTTTTGTAAAAAACATTTTCTAAACAAGATGCAACCCAAGCCCAGTAATGATATGTAGATATAAAAAAAGAAGAATGATTCATTCAAAAACGCAAGCACTATTAGATCAGCATGATAGTACGCTAATAATCAAGCAGATCAACATGTTTTCCAAAAGCCATTAAACCATTCGGAGCTGTTACGGATTAACCAATTTGAATTCCAACAATCATTTAATCTCTTTTATGACACACTAAATACTTCTGATGACCCAGTTAACAATCTGCAAATCAACCATTCAAGTAAAAACTGTGGTAATTGAATCCCTCCATGCAAATACACTTTATTTCAACATATAGTGGTCTTGTAGTCATAATTCAAAGTGTTTTGTCTTTGTAAAGTATACTGCAAAAACTTAGCAAAAACACTATGGAACTTATGAGTAGTGCAAACGAAAATACTGGCTTTAATAGTTTGCTTTTGTAACAACTCATAAGTCATACCGTTAATGACGGTTTACCATAAAATGAAAGCTTTATATGTTGTCTACCACTTTTTAAAAAATGTTAATGTGTCCATTAAAATATATATTTAACATTTCCCACATTTTTACAAAGTTCAAATGTAAAAAAAACAACCACTATAATAAGAGCTTAAAGATGTCCGTCATCCATTAATAGTATATATTATAAATGCAGTAAGTGAATTGTGAAAGTTTTGTTGTCGTTGTTGTTGTTTTGTTTTTTTTCTTTTTAAACAGACCAGAAGGCCTATGTCAGGATCATAAATATCCCACATCATGGCTGTAAACAGAAAACTATAGCTAGGACAGGACATAAAGCAAATTACATTAAGAATGTGAAGCCTAATTAAGAAAGGGTAATTCAAATAACATTTGATCTGAAAGATGACCTAATTGCTAGATCAACTTGTACAGTAGCCAGGTTTGTGAAAAATGACATTTACATCGGACCTATAATTGGTCCCTACACAATTACCCCATTCATCCTACGGACTTTCTCCCTGACATTTCACAACCCTTAGATGAAAGCAATCATGGGCACATCTTGATGTGAATGTAGGCCACGGCAGAAGCAACATGCTTTAGGGAGGGATCACAGTATAGCTGCTGAACACAGAGAGGGTATTAGACCCATGGCTCTTCAGCACTCCCCCACCAGTCTTTGTGTAAAACAAAAGCTGTAGGCGGGTCAGGCAGAAATAAAGCCTTCTGTTCTACAACTAATTTCACAGTAGGAGGACTAATATATTACCTTGGTTTAACCTGATCTTTCAATTCAATAGCACGTGCCCACTCGTGGAGTAGGTGTTCTGACACAGTAGTAGCTATTGTATGAGGAGAGATCAGGTCTTTCAGTTATGCACAGCGCAGCTCCTTCACTGGGCTTCAAAGCACACCTTCATTTTTTATGGGCTTATTTTGTAAACTCTTTGCAGTGACTTTATCACATGGATAATGAAATTCAGTGCAACAGCATAACAGTTTCCCAGCAGTTTAATACATTATTTAATTTGTAGTTGCTGTACATTATGTACCAGGAACAAATATTTTAATGGATCTGTAATTTATTTACACATTCATCATTTGCTATCCTATTTGAAAGGCATTTGGCCCATGATGAAAATATACCTCAGGGGCACCATTTCAATGGGGTGGGGACTTCAATAATATACATTTTCTATAATAATAATAATAATAATAATAATAATAATAATAACAACAACAAAATGCTCCGTGAGAAGACGCTCTATTAGTAGAGCGGATAACAGAGATTTTTGTTCAAATTATGATACAAGCATGAAAATGTCCACGTATGATCTCATCAGGCCACTCAGCAAGAAAAAACGCTAGCCACCTGAAAATCCAAGATGGCTGCCATTTTTCAAGGTGACCGCTGATTTTCTCCGCTAATGTCAATTTTTGACACAGAAATTGATATTGTCCGATTTGAGTGATCTTAGTGCCTATTTATATGTTGCTGAAACTAATTCTGCTATAAATTAAAACCTGCAATGTACCTTTGACGTCTTATCAATATGTGTTTATGTCAATGAGTCCCATCAGACAAAAGACTTATAGTTACAGATACATTAACCAGGCATATTAAATCTACCACTTCCTATTATTGTTTTCTATCCAACACTGCTGTGGATCTGTAAAGCAGATGAGGTTCATTTGATAACCCAGCTAGTCCTGGCACATACAGATACATAGTACAATAGCACTTGCACCTATTACTACAGCCACATTTCGTCAGTTCCTGGCAACTTGTGACAATAGGTGCTTGGTCCATCCCCAGTCAGCAGGACTTTGGGTGTCTGGCTGACATACTGTTGCCTGTCCCCATATGTATCCTGCCTGATAGACAGAGCGCTTTGCGTGTTGCATGAGGGCAGACTAAGTTGGTGGAATCAAATCATATGACCTCTGCTTCCGGGCAAAGAGGTCCAGCTTTGCATCGTTAACATTTGTAGCTGTACTGGACCTGTCATACATTATGACCACAAATTTCTACAAGATCTGTAGGTCATCATCATCAAAGTTTTGTGAAGATGCTAGATGCCTCAACACACACGTTCCAGGTTTGCCATGCAGATTTCTTCCCTTTGCCACTGAAGGCAGACACAACATCACAACCACTGAAGGCATGGAAGAATGGGATTCCACTTGCTTTCAGAGATGGAAAAACAGATATAGCACTCTGGCCAGGGCCATTGGATCTTCTTGGCTAGCGCAAAGAGTGGCTGGTCAGCAGTTATGACAGGAGTCTGTCCTGGATTCAAGAATGCCACTGTGTCCCTGATTTTGTTCATGACATGCTTTATGGCGGCAACAGAATGTGCCTGTTCTCGAAAAAGGGGCAATAGTGATGTGATGCTGACTTCAAACTGTTGACTCCTCTTCTGTGATGCATGGTGGGCTGACCATGTTATACAGAGAATCATCCATGTAAACATTACCTTTTCCAGCCAATCATACTCCAGCTTTAGGTCTCTGCTGAACAGGTTGGGGCCTGCTAAAGATGTCTTCCACATACTGGGTTACCACTGCTTCTCCTAGTGAAAAAAATTCTGTCATATGAAATGCTGGTCCCATTCACATGGAGCTAATCTATTAGTTGTCTTTTCCAGGTCTTTGCAAATACTGTGATGCCCACATATATAGAGCATGGACTCTCATGATATTTGGAGTGCCTGTGACTTTTTGCTCCTTCTTTATACTTTGTGTAACAATTGTACTGCAACAGCTGTGCAATGGCTAGGTCTGATTTAGTCACACCATGTTTAAGCTGTGATTTGATATCTGCACCATATTCGATCATGCACACGAACTGAAGAAGTGCTTGTGGAATAGACTCTTCAACACATCCTTGATGGAATGTATTGTCAAATTTTGACTTGTGATCAAGCATCTGTCTGCGTATGATTTCAGCAGCTTTGGCTAGGCGAAGAGCATCCCTGCATTCACAGGCTTGTGACAGAGCTGAGCCTTTTCTGAAGGCAATGAGTACTTCCCTTCCTTTCTTATGAACTTCAAGCTGGGGCATGTAAGATAGTAACTGGTTCTTTAACCTAGTTGAATTCACATCTGGTGATTCGACACCCAGTTGTTCAAGTCACTGTTTGTACAGCGCAGCTAACTCTGAAAGCCGGAATATGAGTGGACCAGCACCTTCACTTGTAGCCTTCGTCTGAGTGATCTAGGTGACAAGTTCGGAAAAAGCAATTGGATACACTTCCTTACCAGTTAAGCTTTGAATACACTCTTCTCATCATTTTTGGCATTCAGATGGGCTCGCTCTGTTGTATAATGTTGCTAAGCAGGCAGGATGGTACTTTAGCTCCTGTGCCAAACATCTCTACCACTGAGTTTTGTAAGGAGCCTTCCACTGTTAAGAGTCCTAGCACACTGGTTTAATCTGTCATTTAATTTCATAGTCACGGCTTCTCTTAAAGCAGATGTTCTCTAAAAGCATTCTGATGCATTTGTTTGTTGAGAATTTCTTTCTACCTTGCTACAATTCTCCTCTGTGTTTGTTGCAACAGTATACTTTCTTTTTTGAGCCTTTTGTAGCTTTGTGTTGTTGGACAGAAGTCTACAGCTTTGATGATACTTTGCAGTGTTTCTTCTCAAAGTATTCTCTGTGCCATCACCTTCATCTAGTTTGGTTGGGTCCAGCATGATTGGTAGAGCATTAATAGCATGAAACAGAGGAATGTTTGTTGCAATGTTTCTACAGACATCTTGTTCTTTTTTGTAGGAACTTGGTGGTGACGTGAGGTCTTCTTTTTCCTGTTGACAAAGGCAACATTTACTGCAGTGAGTTTGCCATTTAGACTTGGTAGGCGTAGCCGTTTTCCTTTTACTGTAGTAGCAACGGTTTAAGGCTGAGGGTTTATCCTTTTACCACCTTATACTGTATGCACTTTGAAGTATGAGATACAATTCGGTTCGTGCCTTTGCCCTACACCTAGCCTGATCATTCATCCAGTGTCTTTTAAGTCCCGTCCGATCTGTAAAGCATCCGGATAACTGAAACCCCATCATCCTTGGCTCGGCTCTCCAGCGCTGGCACATCCTGTCGATTCAGGTGCGGCTACCTAACCGATATGGGGTTGGTCAGATAGCATTTGGGACACTAAATCATTACTGAGCACAAATCATTTAGTTGACACTGAACCCCATGCTGAGTTCCACAGCAATGATGTCACCATTGTGCCCTGGTAGTGCCTTGACATCACTCTTTTGTCAATGACAACTTTTTTTTCTAATGAACATCTGACTGCACTTGCAACTACTTGGATCCATAGGTGAGAGTTGGGGTGACCAGTATCTGTAGTCCATCCAGAGGATGTGGCTGACTGCTGAAGCAAAGGTACTTCCTCTACTACTACACCCTTACACCCCAATTAGTAATACACTACAAATGACACGCAACAATACTTATTTTACATCATTGCATCTTGAAATGATAACAAGGAACATTGGAGGCATTTATAGATAGCAGAATTAGTTTCAGCATGGTCAAAAACATAAAAATGATCATTACACAAAAGTGAAACAATTAAAATTACTGCTAGCGTAAAAACGTACTTGGAAGTAGATTTTTTTTTTATTGAGGAGCTGCACGTTTTCAATTGCTTGCTTATTTTATTGAAGCCAATAACACCTTTAAAAGCTAACCAATTCCCAAAATGAAACTTCCAGAATATGCTTTATTTATTATTGTCACAAACATGGAGCCTGACGCACTGTGTTCTTTCACCAGCTATAGAACCACTCCATTAAAACTTTACCACATGCCTAAAACAACATAATTACTTACCTACAGTCTGGTTAATTAAATGTAGAAAATAATTATTTTTTAAAAATCTGAAGAAAGGAAACTTTCTGAGGTGAATCTCAGTAATGATTATTTACAGAAATAATGTTTTCCTTACTGTATATTCACGAATGGAAGTTAACTTACTTTACTTTATTGGTTCATGTCTCTTTCTGAAGCAAACTTGACAATGACATTGTTCTAAGGGAAAATCATTTGTATTAAAATTGCATACAATATCACTCTCAACTGACCAACACCATTCTCCATCAAACATCACACCTTCAATCAACCTCACAATTTGCAAATCCTCCTCTTGCCAGAGCCTGTAGGCAATCTGCAGCTTTCATAAACCTAAACAAGTTATCTTACCATGGAAAAGCACCGTTCTGGCATACATGGTGCTTTTATTTGAACGTACTGAATGTTTCCTTATGCAGAAATATTAAGTGATGATTTAAACTTTAGAACTTTATTACACTCTCATAGCACACTGCGAATAAAATACAGTTGGTTGAAGTGTTTTAAATTAGGGAAGTCTGTGAGACAGAGATTCTAGGTGAATGACAGCCTGCCTTCATTCACCTAGAGCTACTACAAATATAATCAATAAAAAGTCTGCGCTACCATATTCCTGCCACTAATAGGAGGAAGCTTGAGTTGGTGGATTGTGGGATTAGTAGGCACATGCAGGGAAAATTGTAAAATAGAAGCAGGTACACAAATTACATATTTTAGATGTATGTTGGTTCCTAAAATTAACATGTGGTATGAAGCACATGGCAGGACAATTACCCTACCTAAAAGTCAAGCTTTTGTTATAAAATTGATAGACCATAACTAGTTACATTTTGTTTCATTGCCAAGCTGCAAAGTATCTGTGTTTGCATACTTGATCTTGAAGAATTAATTTTTGAAAAAAGAAAAGTGATCAGATCACGTGTACGGTGTCCATATTAGGACATCGTCATTTCTCACGTCTCAGCGTCAGTCATCAGGAATTTCTTTGTCATGGATCATTTAGTTTCGCGATCAGTCATCATTTCTCAATCATTTTTTCAGAACAGCACCTATATACCACCTAAATCGTATAGACTTGTGCTTGTTTTTTCTATTGATCTAGATTGTAGATTACTGCACATTAACACATTAATATACTGTTAAAAATAAATAATGTTCAACAAGAAATAATTCTAGCAGTTACACAGTTTTAATACAGAGAAAATCAGTCAATAGCTACACATAAAATACAGTATATTATCAAAAACAGTTTCATTTCATGCATCAGTGTTGTCTCTGTGAATATGATCATGTTGCAGCAAACATGCTGTGTCTATTTACAACAACTTGCATCATGTCCTTTTTGTAGCAGCCTTTATTAAAAGAAACCGCCCTTGTTATTTCTTGGTCAATACCAAAAGGTACAAAATAATGATGCTGTACTTTCTTTAAAATAATAACATTTTACTGAATGTATTTACTCATTGTAATAACTGATGAAAAAATAATGAAAACAAACATCTTTTTTGAGTAAAATAAGCAGCAAATTTTGTGATGTGATACTGTGTAAACTATACCGAAGAGCTGAAGTCAAACTGTAATTAACCACACTGGGGGGAATAAAGGCAAAACAATAAAAAAACAAAATGCTGTGCAAAACTGAAGCACCGGTGACATCTACTGGTGAACAACATGCACTGAAGATAAATTAAATTAACATTACATACTGGTACAAGATTCGGTACACACAGCATATCCTCCAAAAACCCGTTTCAGTCTCTGATAAATGCATTCCTGATATAACAGATATGAGAAAATTGAAGTATTGAATGTATTGGACAAGGTCTTATCCAGTAAGTTTCGACTAATTCAATCTTTATCCTGTACTCTTAGGTGTTTTTTCTTATTTTTGTGATTATTATTATGTATTGGGAAGTTTATTTTGCAATGACCGGCAGGTTTTTATTTTGAAATATCAGGACGATGCACCCTTGGTACAGACTGTTCTTTACTAAAGATGAGTGCGTCAGTGTCTAGACCCTAGGTAAATACTTTGTGACTGTTAAAAAGAGGCACTTGTGTGTCTGGTTCATATCCAATCAGGGATAACATTTAGAACCATTGGCAATCAGATCTGCTGACCAAAAGGGAAATCTGGCATATCTGATTTTTCAGCAAAAACAATCTCTGTACAATAACACATTTTAAAAGAGACGTTACAAACAATTAGAAAACATTTGTTTTATATTTGCTTTGACTCGGGTGAAGTCATTTTTTTTTTTTAAGGACCATACTATTCCACTTCTCAAACGCTGAAGTTGTGGCACCTATGTTCTGTGCTTCACATGCATTCTACAGCTACAGAGCGTGGGGCCATTTTAGAAAAAGCCAGAGAGGGTAGAAAGTAATTTAAACTAAGACTTTTTAACGTATAAAAGGAATTTACACATTATATATGTTATTTGTCAAGACTTAAGTGTCCTTCGATTATACAAAGAGCAAGCCTGAGCTATTTTGGTAATTAAAATCCATGGTGTTGTATAAAAAAATTGAAAATGTGCAATTTTCACAGTTGGCTATTGTAAAAAGTGAAGATACTGCTATGTATTAAAATACTAACCCATTGACTATTTACTAAAGCTCTCCATAGCTCTTTCCTATAATCCTCTGTGCGCCACTTTGTGGAGTTTCTGGCAACTTCTGAATGCTTGTTCTAAAGCATAGAGTGTGGGTGGGCAGCTCAGGTAGCACAGGGTGCCAAAACTTCAGTATTTGAGAATGTGATATAATGTGTCTGTAAAACAAAAATTCTTTACCTGGGTCAAAGCAATAAAAACTGAACGTCTTTGTTCAGGAACAACCCATGGTAGCATAAAATAAAAGAAATGCCAGACATCACTTTTGCACGATCTATGTATGTCTTTTATGAATCTCTTTTTCTCTCTAATCTTGTGGACATCCTGTATATCAGACTTCCCTGTACGGTTACCTTGCAGCGGTACGTTCTTACAACGCTGGGAACTAGATCTGTTCCCACTTTACAAAAGTTCCCACCTCTTAGCCTGTGCCCCCTCCTGTCCTGATTCATAATTTCTATAGGTTTTTTTTTTGTTTTTTGTTTTTTTTGGTGGTGGGATGGTTTGTAAACATGAAGTAAAACGGATATTGGTATATGTGAAAAGGCTTATGATCTGTTTCTGTGATATGCCCAGAGGATAAAACAAACATGGGAGTGTACACCACCTACTGCATAACAGAACAGAAGACAATAATTCAGAGTGCAGCCTACTCTCAGCAGAAACTACAAATCACATGACCTCAATATTGCAGTCAATGTTATAATCACCGGCATATATATATATATATATATATATATATATATATATATATATATATATATATATATATATATATATATATATATATATATATATATATAATTGCATCTTTCTTTTGTAGCAACATAACTTACAATATAAGCAAAATCCTCATTTACAATAACCCAGTACTCTGAGTACCTCATTATGTTTCTGTAGACCAGATAATGAATGAATTATATTTCATATAAACATGTGTGACCTGAGGCAATATATTGCAACACTATGTTATTCTTCATGCTGGTTTCCCAAGTGGTGACGCAGGCGTTGCTTCCTGTTTAGTTACTACAAAGAACAGCAGACACAACAGACATGCAGTGTAGCTGTACATGTGATCTCTGTGGCATATTAACTTGAATTCTGTGTGGTTTTGAAATGGGGCCGAAAGTACCTTACATGTTTACCATCAGAAGTATATATTTAGTGCCAGGAGTCAAACGTTTACCCTTTATTTTGCCACTTATTAATTTATTTACAGTAATAACAACAGGGTGGCAATTGTACCCTTACCTTTGTGTCAGCAAACACAACATAAACCAACCCAAACATTTCCAGAGTTGATGGTAATACATGATGAATAGATTCAATGGTTTCAATTTGTTCTCTTCAAAAGTATCGTCTGTGGGGTCTCGAAGTCTAAAAAAACATACATTTCAGTTTCATGAGAATGCACAAAGCCGATTATACAGTGGAACAAACCACAGAAAAAGTGGTTGGAAAAGTGATAATATATTATATGAGTCATGTACAATATCTGTAATGTCATGAGAAGATTGTAACTGGGGGAAATCTGAACACATTTAACTGAAATTAATGGTGAGAAATTTGGTAAATGATGTCTTCGAACAAGTACAGTAAAATATAGAGAACAGTATCACTTATTACATAATGTAAGAGGTATCCAAGGGAGTTAGGTGTGTAAATACTTAAAATACACTGAATGGTTAGAACTACAATGCCTTTATAAGTTAAGATTCATCCAATCTAATTCTTTCCAAAGATATACTGTACATCTGCATAATAATAATAATAATAATAATAATAATAATAATATATTTATTTGTATCTAGTGCCTTTCATATTGGACCACCATCACAAAGCGCTTTACGAGTTAGGCTGTGAACTGTGCATTATATGCAGAGTCACTTACAATAGGACATTGATTTAACATCTCATCCACAGGATGGAGCACAAGGAGGTTAAGTGACTTGTTCAGGGTCACACAGTGAGTCAGTCAGTGGCAGAGGTGGAATTTGAACCGGTGACCTTCTGGTTACAAGCCCTGGACTTTAACCACTGGACCACACTGCCTCCACTACATCTGTAGCATACATAATCCCTACCATGACTGTAAACACAAAATTACAGCCTTCAGTGGATCACCAGAAACTGTATCTACAGTGAGCACATGTAATAATGCAAGTGTGTTATATATATATACATATATGCACTTCTGCACAGAAGCCTACATACATATATCCCCAGATTCTTATATTCTAAACAGTGATATATTGTCACTGCCAAGTTTCATCACAACTGAATAAGCTATTCTGTGTATTTGTCTGAATGGGTACCTCCCCTGTATCCTGTCATCTTCTTCCAAATGAAGGTCTACAAAACAAAGGCTTTTGCATTTTTAAGTTTTTATTTTTCTACTTCAGCTATTCCTTTACTTGCTTTTAAAAGAGTAAAACCTGTATTTTATGTGTTCAGTTAGAAAAAAAGAGAGCTTTGTTGTCAGGCATGAAAGATGCTAGTTGGCAAAATGAAGTAGAAGAAGCTGTCTCCTGTAAGTCTGAATGCTGCAGAGACACCATTCTTTATAAATGGAAGAATCATATCATAAAGACCCATATCAATTATGCCCTTGGTTAACTGCAGTGTTACTGCACAGAATGTATTATAAACTTTTTAATACAGTACCCATATACCTCCTCCCCCAACACCTCTGTAAATGAGAAGATACCTCTCATCTGGGTTTTTTTCACTGTCTTACTTACACTTAAAAAAATATTGAAATAGTGAAATATTGAAAACCACAAATTAGTGGTCTTACAGTGAATTAACCATTGATAATTACTGAATTGTGAAATACTGAGGGAGCACTGTACTTAGTATAATACAATATATTTATTTAATTAAAACCACTGTGTAAGAACAATTAAGACCATCAACAAATACAAGTGGATTACGCACACTGTAGGCTGTATAATTATTTTAATTTGCACATCATTTTACCAAACATATTACTGGCCTACCATTCAGAGGCTCACATTAAGGCTATGTGTGCAAGCTTTATCATCCCCAGGCCTCCAAATATGAATCTGCTGTTTTAACCTCCCAGTGCTTTATCAAAATTTCAGATGAATTTAAAGTGGTACTGTACAATGCTTAGTATTGCATTGTACATTCTTAAATTGTGATCGGGATGTAAGAAAACGTTCTGCAGAGGAATTGAAATGCTTACTTTGCACCAGCTATCAGGCCTGCATCATGTGTCACTACAGCATCCCCCTTTCTGCAGTGAGATGTAAACACTGTCATGTGCTTGAAGTACTTCATAAGACCAAGAGGAAACACATACTCACAGCTGGTTTTTCTAAGAACTGCCATGATTTTACAGAGCAACACTAAAAAAAAATGTTTTCTTTCTTCTTCAGGAAATTCAACAAGAACTTTAAACCGCTGACCTCAATTATAGCATTTCTCTTACACAGTCTTTGATCAACAGATCAAAAATAAAACACTGCAGCATTCTAAAACTACTGTTTCCTTACCGCAGTTGTACAATCACATGCAATGCTGCTCAAATATGCATGTGAATATAATAAGCATGGGTATACAAAATATGAGCAAATTATTAAAAGGTGAATTTTCTAGACGTTGATTATAAAGGAGAATATAGTCAAAATAAAATAAAAATGTTTAATCTACATATGTGCTAATCAAAGCAATAGTTTTTATAATGTTGTTGCCTAATACTAATAATAAGGGATAGTTTTAGGGACGTTTTGCAGTTGGTTGGTATTTTAAAAAGTATTTTTTTTCCTATTACAGCAACGTTATCGTACCGCAAATGCTGGAATGACCAGGCTTCTGGTTAGGAAAAGGACACACGATGACAACCAAACCCTGAAAAAAGATATGTACTACTGTCTTTTACATTGATTAAGAAATATATTTGTATGTGTTATATACAATATATGTGCTATATCCTCTTCCGCAACCCACCTTTGGAACTTTTGTGACACAATTTGAGAACTGCTAATCTACAGTACATCATTTACATCTCCTGTATCCTAGCAACCTGAGCAGCGTCTGTAATAGTTAGCTCAGGGGAACTCTCGAGTTACAGACTTTTATCGTGGAGCACCACGCTGGGAAGAATGATGAAGCTAATTCCAGGACCGGAACCAAAAAAAGTAAACATACCACGAAGCTTTGGGGATAGAGCGGATTTGCCCAAAGCAGTTCATAATGCCAAAAAAGTACTGAAAGTTATTTCAAGTTAGCTGGGAAGATAAAAAAAAAAGAGCACAACAAGATCCAATACATCTTAAAGTTACTGTTATAACTTACATGCTGCCTCTTAAAAAAAAGATGATGTTTTCAAACACCTGTCAGAGTTGCTTTTAAGAAACTCTGTAATAGGTTATAGAAACACTGCATAATAAAAGCCCATGAAAGGTTTAATCAAATTCAAGTGAGCAGTTCCTCAAGATAAATCCTTTAGGTCAGCCAATCAGGTTACAGAACTGCAATATGTAGGTTATCATGATCTACATCCACAATAGGTTTGTGTGTAGTTCCCAATATTAGGCCAACAGATTCTGATACCCTAATGTATACCCATGAATATCCATACCAAGTTTCATCCCATTTGGATGATAATTTCTGAAAATATAAGCCTACAGTAGCTACAAATGCAAGTACATTCTCTCATTATGTCCTTCTTTTTTTGACTCATTTACATATCTACCTCTTTGTAGGGGTAATTGTTCAAATGTCTGGTTTGTTAAATCTGTCAATATAATAATAATAAAAGCATGATTGTGATGGACTGGAAGAAAAAGACTTTAGATATGAACCACTTCATTTTTGCTGAGACAATCGTATGGGTTACATATAGAATCCTAATCAATCAGAGCACTTGGTTTATGCAAGATATTTTTAAAATGGTGCAAATCAAATTGTAAACTTGAGTAAACAAATTTTGGTACATTAAACCACTGCTGAAGTTAATCCAAGAGCTTGTTTTCATTGCACATTAAAAGGCCCTATTTCAAAGCAAGTGCCACAGCAAAGGCCGATATTTTTGAAAAGAATAAACTCATTTCAACAGTATTAACCTACTGTAGCAAGAAATGACAAATGTATGAAAGGGTAGTTACATTTTTGTATTTCATTTTTAAAAAAATCTATTTTGCCCTCATTTTTCTACCCAATTGAAATGCCAATGGTGTAGTCCTAAATCTTAAAGTACCGGAACGCCAATTTAAATATTGATTCTCCTCAAACAAATTATACAAATTCATGTTTCTATTTGTACATTGAACTTGAGGTAACATTTAATAGGTAATGGATTCGTCTCGCATTTGACTTTTAGGGTACTCCCCCTTGATCAGTGCTGCCAAATTTGGCTTGTTTTAAAAGCATCTAGCAGGTAAATGTTGTCTTTGATGGTTTGGTTCATTTTTTGGCTATTTGTATCATGCATTTTTATCTATTCTTTACAATTATGAGGTCATCACCAGCACATAACTTCAATCACCACGATGCCCTTTATAGTATTAGTATATGACATCCTCCCCAGTCTTTTCTGTGTAGCTCTGCAACCAATAAATTTACGAATCACACAAACGCTCAGTTATTTTTTATTTGTCACCAATGTAAGAACTGTATCAGTATAATTAGAATCGTTTTTGTTTTTAAATGTATTTTTAAACACTATCCACCAACAGTTCTGTAAGTTGCCCTGGATAAGAGCTTCTGCTAATTAATAAATAAATAAATAAATAAATAAATAAATAAATAAATAAATAATAACAATGTTGCTTACCGTTGCAACTCACTTTCCACTCAGGAGGACTGAGGATCACTGGATGACCGTCTGTTCCGACCAAGAAGCCAGCCCTCTCGTTTCACCCACCAAACTTACAGAACATCCTGCAAAGTTTAAAAGAAACGCATTATGTTGCCTTTGCAGTGTTTCATATTGCAGTATATTCTTTTTATATATTTAAAACAACTGTTTAATTTTTTTTTTAACACATCATGGGTCACAAATCAACTGGACAATATGTTTGCAGGGTGCTCTGTAACACTTTAAGTAAAGGATGTTGCCAGGCTGAACCCTGGAAGTGAGGGCCCAACCTGTTTTCCTCCCTAACCCTACAAGAACAAAAAGGTCAGTCCCTATGAGTTCCTAGCCAAGATCGGACACTCAGCTCATGGGTCACCCTGCACTCCAAAAAGCAGTGTGTTTGCTAGCTGAGCCAGTGGGGATCCATAAAGTACCCTTCATAATTAAAAACCTCTCCTGCAAATGATTGCCACTGATTTTATACATTACATTTTTTCAGCAGAAATGAGTTACCAACTCTGCAGCAAATGTGCTTTAGAAGCACCGATTCATACTACTTGAACTTGAATGGGTTTCATTGTAAAATTATATATATATATATATATATATATATATATATATTACACATACATTCATACAGTCAAACCTGTATTAAGAGACCACTCAATGGACAGTCTAATAGTGGCCTCTTAACACAGGTGGACTCTTAAAAGAGGGCCCATAACTTATGAATTTTCTATTTGTCTCTGACATGCTTTCCTGTAATTATGTATGTCTTACATACACTTGTTGCTGGGCAAGAGAATTGTGGTCGCTGGTCGCGTTAAACAGGTGGTCACTTAATATAGTTAAATAAATTTAAAGTGGTCGCATATATATATATATATATATATATATATATATATATATATATATGTGCGTGTGTGTGTGTGTGTGTGTAAGGTATAAACCATGATGGGCCATGCGGTTCCCATGATATATACCACGCCTGGGGTGGTGATAATTTCATCTCGGGTTTCTGTGTTTCGGTCTTGTAATTTATGACATCACAGAAACCCTCGATGAAATTATTTAACTGTAACTCACTGAAGCCCATCTATTATTCTCTCTCTCTCTCACTCTCACTCTCACTCTCATTCTCATTCTCATTCTCTCATATATATATGGTGGATAGCCAATAAACACCGGAAAACACCAGAAAAACTGTGGAAATGGTTAATCAATTCACGTTGACTTTACCCTTTTCCCATTGAAAAATAAAACCTACTACAAAAATAATAATAAATAAATTTCCCAGTGCTGCTGGGCAATGTCCCGCCTTCCTGACTTGCATCTATCATTGATTCGTTCTCAATACTTTAAACCCGCCCCAACTACTGAATGACAGCACATTCCTACATTTCTATTGGAGACTCTGCTTGCGAGATTTAAAACGAGATTACAATCAGGATGGAGGCTTGATAGTGGGATTTCAAGCTGTATTACAGTTAAGATACAGAAGATTTAAAAAAGAATTGTGGCAAAATGTACAAAAATGGTTACACACAAAAACCCCAGAAGAATGTGCCCTTCACCATAGGGATTTCATTGTGGAAGACAGCAATGGAAAGAAGGTACAACTTAAGTTTGCAAGTACTGTTGGATTACTACTATACATATTTTGACAGAAAAAAATAGCTCAAGCATTTTGGAAAGTAACCGAAAACACTAATTTCATACAGTATATAAAAAACGAAAGCCCCCTCAAAAAAGGATTCACATAAAAATCGAAAATAGCTCAAAATAAGCACTGAAAAATATAATTAATAAAACCCAAAAAACAGAAGCCCTAATTATAGTGCACAGAAATGTACCAAATATGAAGCCAATATCTTACAATATATATATGCTGTAACTATCAAGGTCCAGCAGAGACACCTGTAGATTTACAAAAAAACATAATAAGCTCCCCATACAAATATGCTTAAATCCAATTAAGAGCTGTACCTACAGGCCTAAATACTACAAACTGCTGTATGATAAAAAAAAAGCACAGATTATGATGCCTGCTGCGACTTTTTCAAAATACTCTTCCAAGTAAACTCATTATTTAACAAGCATGTTTACTATCTCCAGAAACGTCTGATTCATAAGCAGTCAAGAGGGGAATTTGAGGAGAACACATTCAAAATTAATCAGTTTCAATTGTTTCTATTCTCTGTGGGAGGATATGGAAGACAAATGTGGTTATGTTGACATCACCAGAAAAATACTATGGATTTCCACATCTATAAATTGGTTTTGTTGAGGTCTCAAGATAATTTATCTCAGAGTTTTGACATTTCAATTGGTATGCCTAAATCAAGATACATTATCTCAAGAGCAATGATCTCAAATTGAAATGTTATGCCATGTCCTCAACCAGCCACGGTATTTCAGGAAAACTATTGGAATCTGCCATGTGCTAAAACTTTGTCATTTGCACCTGAATCTAAATGACTTTTTTGAACATATTTTGTTAATTGTTAATTGACAATAAATTGTTAATTGTTAATTGACAATAAAATGAAAATGACATTGGAATTTGTGGATAACTAATTCTAATGTCATTTTTCATGTATGACTTAAAACCCAAATTGTTACTGCTGTCAGTCAGTTTATGAGGGTGTTTATTACAGGCTTTTAACCACCTACCATTTTTACTGTCGATTCAATATAATAAAACACATATTTGCTTAAAATAATGATTGGCAAATACTGTAGTTGTAATGTAAGTTTTTTTTTGTCTTTCTGTTAAATGTACTACGTAATTAGCAAGCAAACTATATTTGTGTTGCTATAACTTTAAAACTGGTAAGTCTTTCTTTTTAAGGCAGTCTTCTTGAAAGTGCGCTTTGATTATAACACGCGCATTTCTCTCTTACTATCTTACCAGCAGCTTTTCTTACGTCGCCTCTACTGAAGAACTGCGATATACAGAAATTCATACTGCTTAAGCGTGAGGTGTCATTTAGATATTGAATACTTGTGTTACTATAAATAATCTCGTTAAGAATGCGTTTACGTTTTCTGTGATATTGAATCGAACCTCAATCGCAAGCATGGTCTGTCTAGCAATCTTCTGCAAATCTTCCGTTCTCGTTGTTTCTTTAAGCTCTCTTACGACAGATAACCGTTCTTGTTACAGCTAAACGGCGAGGCGCGCAACCGCACTGTCAGTCAGGTGTTTTTATTTTGTTTTATTTATTTTGTTTGACCTTTCCAGGCAGAAGGGATCTGACGTCGTTTGTTATTGCCAGTGGTTATTATACCGTAGTCAGTATATTACTGACCACTGGTGATGTGGCAATCGATATGCTACATAGGCAGTGAATTTAAATCAATAAGATAATATGCAATACGGCAAAGGAGTACCAGAACTACAAATAAAGTGACACGCAGAACTACGACAAAATAATTGCAACAATGCAGTGATATGTACAGTACGCTACTTTCACTGCAATACTAGTAATGAAGCAGGTTCAGCACACTCCATCAAACTACATCATGAACTGTAGGTATACGTATATAAATTAGCAATCGTGTCAATATGTATGTTAACATCGGGAAAATGCGCTTGTCCAGTCTGTCTTGTTTCTAAGATTATGTGAATTGCATTACTGAAAGTGACACTGCATACCGGTGTACTGCTTACGTGTTGTTTTCAAATCATGTTGCTCAATATTTCTGTTTAGTCATTCAGTAATCAGATGTGAATGCATTTGTTGTATTAACAGCTGTAAACTTTAGGGATGTCTTGCTATATCACCTTGCTCTAACATACTGCCCCAAAGCAAAGGGTTGCGTTCGTGATGACACGCCCACTTCTTCTGTATGTAAACATAACATACAGCAGCACTACCACCACCCAGTGTTTACCTCAACTTTGAATTTTATCTGCGCAACATTAGCTGGAATGCGGACATTGAAAAAGAAAAAAAACACATCCAGTGTCAGAGGAGCCATGTGGCAAAGGACCAAAAATATTCTCTTAGCAACAGAAACATGTCGCAATACTTATTCTTAATACTATAATCCTACCAGATATCAAAGAAGGATGAAAGGAAAAACTGCTTTTAAAGAAAATAGTAATAATAAAAAAAAAAACTTAGCTAACTGTAACATATTATATTAAAGTAAGATGACAACTATAGACAAACCTCCTGATCTACACTATAAATACTGGTCTTTACCACTTTGGATACATATATAGATAACTCAACTTACGTTTCCCTGTTGCTCAAGCACTCTTCCCGATTCAGATGGAAAACACATACTTAAAACAGTTAATAAAAAACAATCTCTCATATATATATATATATATATATATATATATATATATATATATATATATATACAGATGCAATCCACTGATGCTGAAGGTGTATCTTCTTTTGATCAGGTGTAATGTGGGCTTTCCTCTCCTTCCTTGTTTCTCAGTTCCAGCGCTGGCTCTGCGTCTGTGGGATGTTTGCAGAAGATTGCGTAGTTTCTCAATGTTTTTGTAGCCCATGGCACACTTCGCTTTTCTCTTCGTGCTGTTTCATTGTATCATGTCCATCATGTGACACACAGAGGCCTCTCTATGGAAACTTAAAGGGACCTCCCACGTGACTTTTGCAGCAGTAACAAACACATCCAGCCACAGCACGAGAGCAAAAGTACATAATCCCGCCTGAAGAGCTGTATTCTACCATTTGGAGTACTGGGCAAACAGGTTACTGTTGACCAAAGGCATTCGAAATAAAAGTTAAGATGTAGTAAACATGAAAAATGTAGTAAAAAAAAAAAAAAAAAAAAACAAAACAAAAAAAAAACCGCAGCTTTCAAAAACAATTTTCAAAACTAATATTCCACGATTTGTTCAGAATTTAATATCAAACTTTATACTGAAAAAAACGGCAAAAACAGAGTAATTTAATATTTAAGGCGTTTTTATGACTGAAAAAAGTGTGATGCATCCCCGCCGCAAAGGATAAACTAAAACAGAACGCCATTTGAAGCAGAATAATATACTGTAAATGGCAATAATTTTGTAAAAATATTTATAATAAAAAGTAACCGTATATCTCTTGACTGCCTTTTGTGGTCTATGTTATATTGCTTTCATGCAAATAACTGTGGGTTGCTCAGCAGATTCAGTAATTATTATAATCTTTTATTTTTCTTAAGTCAAATTCTCTCTAATGTTCATATATCAGCTTTTAAAATATGTTAGCTCCAGTTATCTGTCAGTACTCAGTATGATTTTATTTCAGACTGCAGTTTCCTTATGTCAGACAGTGAATGCAATTTTACAGGTCAGAGTCTCAGTACTTTTCCAGTATCCTGAATAGCATCAGGTATTAGTCTTGTGTGTGCACGACTCACTGAGCATACGAGAAGGGTTGTTATAATTTCACCTCATTGCATCAGTTTAGTGCTAAATAAACTGCTATACAACAATGAAAATACAAATCGAATCGATGTCACAATATTATAGTATTTAGTGCTTGGACAAATATTCGAATATTGAGCTGGGTGGCAAAAATGACCATATGACTATCGAAAAGAAGATTGTTTTTCTATTTTGTTTTATAGGTAATTGTATTACAGATACGTTATTTCCAAACGTACTCACGTTGCTAGTGGGCTGAAGAGATGTGCATTCACTGGAAACCTACGAAAGGATTGTTTTTTTAAGCTTAGATGGGCAATTCTTTTTGCACAGAATATGATGCCACAATGACAATATGATTCTACCAAAACCAATATGTTTTTTTGTCCAAAGGAACGTTATTTTTCATATGGGGATCAAATACTTTTTTCAGCTAGTTAATTAACCAACTAGCCTCTGCTGACGATGTCAAATTATTCCTAAATGTATTTATGAACAATTATAATGGCTTCCCAGTTCTTACACATGATAGATGCTTTCTTTGAGTTATTATTCTGAATGAAGCGGAGTTGCTTTTGGGCTGTGCAATTCTTATTTTCCTATTGACGCTGTTTATTATAACGGTGGGATTGCATGTAATAACTCCATACTGTAACAATACGATTTATGCAAATCTGAGTTAAACCTGTTCTGGCTAAAAGGGCTTTCTACATTTCAGTTGGTATTCAGCACACCCTTTTAGCTAGAAGTGGCTAAATGATGGGTAAGCCACGTGAATGCAGATATTCATTCATGCATTACAAGTTGTATGCTTTAGTTGGCTCAGTGATGTGAATAGAAGGAATTTATTACCACATGAAAAAATTATACTCTCAAATGGAAGCTATGGATCGCCTCATTCATCATCAACCAGTTATAGTAAAAACCCAACGCAATGTACACCAATAGGTTATTGGTATGGGGCTGGAGGTTCTGTAATGTACTGGCATGGAAAGGGGTCCCTTATTCCTCTGAAGGGCTCAGAAGCAGTGTGGAGTAGTGGTTAGGGCTCTAGACTCTTGACCGGAGGGTCGTGGGTTCAATCCCCGATGGGGGACACTGCTGCTGTACTCTTGAGCAAGGTACTTTACCTAAATTGCTCCAGTAAAAACCCAACTGTATAAATGGGTAATTGTATGTAAAAAATTGTAAGTCACCCTGGATAAGGGCGTCTGCTAAGAAAATAAATAATAATAAAGAACAGGGCCATGCTATGATGTACCATTAATGACGGGTTTCACAATGTCTTGCTGTTTTAATTTACAATCCCTAGAATCTTTGAGAATTAAAACAAGTAGCAAATTTTAATAATTTACACATCCCCACGGTTTATCTTAGTTTGAACTAAGTGGGCAGAATTGTATTCATTAGTATTCATTTCTGTATGTCAGTTCCTGATGCAGAAGGTAACATGGTATCAATGTAAAGTATGCTGTTAGAGTGTTTTTCAGTATTCCCAATATTGGGGCCATTTCTGTTTTCTGTTTCAGTGTGACAGAAAGCTGTGAGGGACAGTTAACAGTAGGACTTGCATTGGTACTAACAATAAATAAATAAATAAATAAATAAATAAAAGAAATTATCAGCTTTTTGGAAACAACAACAAAAATCACAAGATGGGTTTAAATTTGCTTTAAATCCTTTTTAAAGAAGACTACATTTTTATTGTTTACAAATATTTTTCTGATAAACCATTAACAAAAACAAATAACTTTTGTGTTAGTAATCTAGTTAACAATGTTATAAAACTAAAGAGTTCTATATATAACGGGTCATGCTTATATATATATATATATATATATATATATATATATATATATATATATATATATATATATATATAAAGCATGACCCATTCTCTTTGTATTATGCCCTCTACCACTTCATTTACAGATACTATTGATTCCTCCCTCTCTACTATCTCAATATTTTAAATATACGTCTGTGGGATAAAGATGAGATGCATGCACAGTGCCCAGTGGTTAGAAATGTTATATAATACATATTCTCCAGTAATAAATAATTTCCTATAGGAATGAAAAATAAATCTTAAAAGTTGCTAATAAAAAAATAACAGTACATTGGCAGATACATAGAATATGCTATTTGGTGTTTCATTTTATGTAGGGCCTACAGTAAATAACTAGGGGTTTAGAAATGATGTCATTTATAAGAAGTGTACATACCTCATCAAGCATCATCCCACATGAGACTGCAAATTACATTACAGGACATTTCCTGAAGGTACACTTCAATCATGAATCATGGTCTAATTTCTTCTCTTTTCACAGTCAAGTAGTAGAAACATAAAGTAGTGGTGCTTCCCAGGCAGCCTGTAACTGTACTTAGTCAACATACAATTCATTTTTTTAGTATCATTATATTAAGTCCCTGTATTATTCTTTCTAAAGAGTGAAATGTTTGTAAAAATATAATAACGGAATAAAAAATAAAAACGCCATCCCCATAAAAAGTATGTTATTGGCCCAAATCCCCCACTGTAAATACAATAGTAGAGTAAATGATAATGCTAAAAAAAATCATTTAATAGTCAGTGGTAGGTTTGGGGGAAATTCTATTGCGCCATCTATTGCTTGGCTACTGTTTATTGCTAGTAAACTTGTTTAATAGTGTTCATACATTAAACCCTTTGGTTAACCTAGTCTGTATTCTAGTTCTATGGGCACTATGAAGAACTGACTGTGGCATGACAACCCCTCAAAATTCTTGACAGGCATATTGCCAATACAGTCCCCTCATTTCTGGCAATTCTCTAAATGTAAACAACTTTACCCAAGAGATCATTTTAATGTGAAACTGAACGACACTTATCTCGGGTATTTTGGTACAAGGTCTTGCGGACGGGGATTTCCAGAAAAGGAAACAGTAAGATTCACATGTTGGTGCAAAACAGAAAAACGCTTATGTTGACAATTCAGTGTGTTGAATTTCATCTTTATTATGGACAGGTTCTCAGCCGTACAGAGCTGCATGACCATGTTAAATCTTATTTCTTTATTTCTTTCTTTCCAATGCATTTAATGCACTATGGAACGTAATCCTGTTTTTCATTTATTTCTCCTTGTGGCGTGTAGGAATATTTTCAGATTTTCCACGGGATTACAAGGGATTACAAACCCTTTTATACAATGGGTTTGCAAATCTTCCACCACTAAAATATAGGTCCCTTCACAAAACTTAAAGCATTCTTTAAGGAACGCATTTTTAAAGGCAGTTTTTTGAAGAGTGGCTAAAAACATTATCCTATATTGAAGTGCTGTGAAAAAAAACTATGATTGTCTCTAAAAAGTTGAAAAACGTTTAAATGAACTGAAAACTTGATTTAATAATAAAAATAGGCTTTAAAAAGCACTAACAAACCATCACTAAAAACTGTCCATTTACCTTTTCTTAATGACAAAATAAAATATCCCAAGAGAGAGGCAATATTTTAAATTCTAACTCCTTTCAATAGCCTCCTTATAAGGGGCTACCTGGATAATAAGATATTAGATTCACAACCCCACCCTTTATGTCACTCACATATGCTCTCATTGTTAGTCATCGCAAGTCCTCGATTAGAAAAGGTCTGATGAGCACACACTGATAGCTCAAATTAAGTTTACAGCATTTACTTAATCTATATGACATAGAACAGTAGAAACAGAAAGCTACTTAAGTATACACTACTAAGAATCTTGTATTGAGCTTCACAAAGTTGTTCATGACTCAAAACTGAGTGAGCCTGGGGATACACACTGACTGGTTTACAGATAGAACACGCACTTTTCTGAAAATGACCATGTACAATACTGCAGCTTCCCAAACTTCTGGAAACTAAGCAAAGCAAAGTTCATTAAATGTATGCTGCATATTAGATGGTTGACACCTTGTACATTTAAACTAGACATTTCTAATAAATGTTTTAGAGCAACATAAATATACAGTATTTCTATATGCAGTGTTCCAAGTCCTAAATACAGATATATTATGAAACTTTGTAGGCCTACTTGTATAACCTAACACAAAGCTTCTGTCATGTGTCTGTATGAGGTACATTAGTTGGGTGAGGAGGAGCGAGACGGTCACATATAATTTATATATAAAAAGGATGCATTTACTGGTTAAGTAGTAACAAAAAATAAATAAAAAAAATACAATTGACATCCATTTAAAAGACAAAATGTTAAAAATGGTCAACAAAAAAAAAATGAAAACCAGCCTCTGGAATGACATACAATGAGTTTTTCTGCATACATTCATGGAAAGAATAAAGACATAATTAAAGCTCCTAAAAAATGATTAAATGTGAAAAATATCCAATTGAAATGAAGATTCTCTGGCCAGGTCAGAACAAACAATTGATGTTTTCATGTCCAGTATTGAGGAAGAGAAAAGACAGTTTAATGTGATGTGAAGCTGTGTGCTGTCTCTGGAGTTGAAAGTTTTTATACTATCAAGGACATACTTCCAGCAGCAAAACACAAAGGCTTGCAATACAGCATGTTGCCTCCCTTAATTTATGTTTAGGCACTATTATATTTTTAAGCAAGGCAAATGACCCAAAACGTACCACTAATATGTGTGTTGTTTTTCGAATATGACCTTCCCATAGAACACCCAAATATAAACCGTGCAGACGTTATTTAATGACTATCGATCACAAGGTTGCCAACATCTGATCTCAAAACTTCATTATGCCTATGGTGACTCTCTGTGCACAAGGAAAAAATATAATAAATGCAGTCACAACTGAAAATTCGACCCTACACGTTATTTACTGCTTTAAGAATTGAAGTGTGTTATAAATGTTTGTAAACCACAATCCGGTGCATCATGTGTTGCTTCCTTCTTAAACAAATACAAAACACGTCTGGTAATTTGCAGGATCCCGCTCGCAAGTGACAATTATTTATATGCATTTTCAAAGTCTACTTAAGGAGAGTATGGTTTTACCTTTATGACCTACTTGATCAGTCACAACAAACACTTTGTTTTGGTACTGTCTCTTTAAGAGTTGTTACCCCGCCCCTGGCATCCCGCTGCTGGTTTCGTTCTCAACAAGATGGCGGCTGTTCCAGAGAACAGAGTCCTTTCCTACAGTGTGTTTAAATGGAGCTCTTACTCCTCTACGTACCTACCAGAGTGAGTAAAGGCGTCATAATTTTATTTTAGGAATTCCAGTATTGCTTATACATAGATGTTCTCGACGTTATATATTTTTTTGGTTGGTAAATGCATGCATACATGGCCTGTCCCTAAATGAAGTCCCGCTTTTACGTTAATATTTTACCCTGTGCATAAATACTGCTATTTTGATACCAAAAACAAAACAAAAACAAAGTTAAGATATTATAATAAATCAAATTTTCCACTTAACGATGTCGTGATTGACCAGCGCATTTTTACAAGAAAATAGCAATTGAACTCGCTGGGTAAACCGTAAATATCCTACTGAAATTTGATAGGCCCGGTTTGTAAAATGTTGCATATTTTACCCTATGTATACACTCTTCCTAAGACAAGCGACTGTACAATGTTGATAGCCTCATCAATCACTTACCAATTTCATGTGTATTCGCTCTCTTCTGCGACGGCATGAGTTCTGGTGAGCCGACGACTGCTTGGATACATTGGAAGTATTAATTACTATTGTTTAGTGTTTAATATTCAGTGAAACCTGCGGTACGTACCTACAGCATTTATTAAACTGTTCGGAAATATACATGCTTGTCCGAACACCTCAAACTTCAATAAAACATCACATATTTTATTTTCCGGAAAGCAGTGTTTGTTCACATAATAATCCACATTTCAGTACTGTCAGTAAGGCAGCCCTAATGTAACATAATTCCCAGGTTCCAGGATTCAAAATATTATCCCTCTATATGTGGAGGTTTAAAAAAAATCACTTTTTAAAAAAGTAACCCCCATGATGTCTAGTTCATGTGCTAGTTCTATGTCAAAACAATTAAAGGGAGATTTTCCTGAGTTTATCATTCTGTTTTGTTTTCCTAGTCTTTGGGTATAGCATGCACACAGAAGGTAAAATCTGTAATTTCCAAGGTGGGATTACCCTGCAATTAAGGGACCCTCCCCCAAACAAACTTTTAAAAATAGGCTTACTACCTATTTTCTAAAGGTGCAACATTTGTTCTGGACACTTTTATTTATTTATTTATTTATTTATTTTTTTAAATATTGTAATTGTTCATGCAAATTTTAGAATGTAAACATCTTGGTTTTATTTGCTAAGGCTTGTTTGATGGTACTGCATTCTGTTGTTATGTTTAACCTTTTTTCATTATTCCGTTATTTGACGTCCTTGCCAACTCATTCTTGCCAAATGACTCAGATACTTTACATTGGCTTCACTGTGATTAATTGTTTAAACTACTGTGTGCTTTGTGAATTAATTTAATGCAATATTTTCTAAAAATTGTATTTTAGGAACATTCTGGCGGATAAACCTAATGACCAATCTTCCCGGTGGTCTTCTGAAAGCAACTACCCTCCACAAGTAATACATGCCTTTTTACATTTATTTTAAGCTATCTGTTTTTTTTTTCCTTTAGCCTAAATGTCACAATAAAATATGTTGCTAAAATGAGAAAGGCATTTGTAGTCAATTAAGATGGTCCTTTAAGGAACCTGAAACACCAAGTAGTTTTAAAACAGCATGTAATCTTATTTGTCAATGTCTTTTGCATACTGTATAATGCTTCAACTCTCCATTGCCCAAAGAGAGTGTTTTGTCATATGTGTAGTTAAAGAGATAATGAAAGCCAACTTGCTTGCTTCCCTTTCTGAATGTTTGTCTGGTAAACCTCTGGTTTGTAAAATTAGAGGGCTTAAAAAAGGTTAAATGTCAAAAAAGTTACTTTCGTTTCAAACCTCAGCTCTGTGTGGTGTTCCAAAGTCAGTCTCGTGGTTTAGACTAAAGGAAATTGAAAGTGGAAGTTGATTGTACAGTAGAGGATGTTGCTGTCAGAATTAGCAGCACATTTCTTGTACATGCTGTTTTTATACTGTCAGCAAGACAAAATGCAGAATTAATAAAAAAAATCTCCAGTATCAACTTCATTTAAATACAGGATTAGCACTGTTGAAAAGCTTTAGTATTTAACTTGATTATACAATGCACCTGTTAAAAAAAAAAAAAAAAAAAAAAAAAAAGATATGAAGGGTGCCGAAAAGTGATATTCTCTGTCTGAAATGTATCTTGATGATGGTACTGTTCTCCGAGATACTGCAAGCATATAAGCAGAATATATTTACACAGTAAAATTGCTCAGTTGTTTATTGACGCTTTGTCTGTGAAATATAATTTAAAAATGCAATGCCCAAGAGCTAACCAGAAACAAGCAGGATAGGACAGGCCTGGACTTTCCTTTTTTATTTTTAGATCCCCTTGGAAAAAATAGAATCATTCCAAAAAAGTTTTTTAAGCTAAATAAATTGATGTAAATTAAAATGTGTCTAAGTTGTCTTAAGTCAACTACATTTAGTTTAAAAAAGTTGCAGTCATTTTTTAGGAACTATCTTGGAATCAACAGACAGTGTTTGTTCAGACTTCTTATTTTACTGTGAATCAATGTGACTGGTATATTTTTAGTCGTGAGGTTTGGGGTTTCTGGATTATGGATACTAAGTATCTGACTGTCTTTCAATTTGATTATAATATGAATGTAGTTTATGAAAGAAGTTATGGCATTGGTGACCTACTTTTTCACAGTAGTGATACCTGATAGGCTGAGCTATAAATACTATAGGTGGAGATTTTAGCCACATTTAATGGGTGAAACATTACATAGACAAATACATTATCCCACTGTATACATACAGTAAATGTGTACATCTTTATTATATAAACTGATGCATGACTGTGATTTTAATCAACCAACCATATAAAATCTGTGAGGTCTGTACATCAGCAGCAACCTTAGTGCTTCAAAAGTGGGGAAGTCTGTTACTATCTTTCTCTTCTAATTGTGTTTTAGTACTTGATTCTAAAAATGGAAAAGCCTGCCATTGTTCAGAGTATTACTTTTGGAAAGTATGAGAAAACTCACGTATGCAACCTGAAAAAGTTTAAGGTTTTTGGAGGGATGAGTGAGGAAAATATGACGGAACTATTATCCAGGTAAGTTGGAGTACTTTATAAATGCTTATTGCTTAAACATTTTAAATCTTTCTAGTGGACCATATTTCCAGTTCTGTGATTTTTCCATTTCTAGTTATTAAACAAACCACACTTAATGAAATTAAATCCACACAGCTGTATTTTTTGGTGTCTGTCAAGTTCAATTTACCATCCAGTAGAAATTAAACATTTTGTGAGGGCCTTTGTTTTCATCTCATATCCTATTAATGATATATAGTCCACTACCAGCCTGGATCTAACCTGTATATCCTACATTGAGTGAATCATTAAAGCAAAAAAAAGTGACTTTCATTAAACAACATCTTTATTGGTGCCTGTGTAATATTTAAATAGTGGCAGTATTTAGATTTGTCTCCATTTACTGTAGATAAATTAAATTAATTTCTTGAAGTCAATTTCATTATTTTCTGTCATTTGCTTGGCCCTGTGACTAATAGTTTTCCAATAATAATAAAAAAACATACTTTACAAATCACTACTCAATTTTCCACATTTCTTATTTACTTCATGTTTACTAGCCATTGTATTAGAGGTGCAATTCCTCTTTCACTGTGTTACCGGGGATATATTTACTATCATTTTGTCAAGTAAAACAACATTAAATTGTTATTACAACAAATTAGTTACATTAGGCTTTGACCTTTTTATAATAGCCAAAGGAGGCATTTCATGCTGTTTGCTATTTCATATTAAATGTTTGTAAACGTACTGCGTATAATGTAGTTTACTTTCTTTTGTATTTGTTTTATTTGCAGTGGCCTTAAAAATGATTACAACAAAGAAACATTCACTTTGAAACATAAAATTGATGAACAGATGTTCCCATGTCGGTTCATTAAAATAGGTAAGATTCATTTATATAATTAAGGAATTAAATTTACATTTTCTTATTCTCATAAAAATGATCATTTAAACCATTTTTGTTATCGACTTCTTCAGTATAATGAAAAATATAGCCATAGCATCACTTTGAATCGATGCTTAGTGTCATAATGTGGGCATGTCAGTTTATGGTTGCCAGGTGATTCACGATTAAGATGGGTTTTTATGTGATACTTTGTATTTCACCAGTACTATTTGTCATCCCTTTAGAAATAGTAAGGTAACCATTTTCATATTAGGATTTTAATACAAGAACAATTGACAAATCAGTCATATATATTTTTATAGTCATGTTAAATATTAAATTTGTGTTGGTGTATTATTGCATTTAAAAACTAATCTCGGCATATTCTTTTAATGATAACTTGATAACAAATAAGAATAATTCCTGATTTTTTAATGGCAGATCAAGCTAGGGCTCGTCCAAAATGATCATCAAATACAGCAAGTAAAACCCTAGATTTTTAAAATGTAGTTACTCACCAGTGGAAGTGAAAATACACGCATATGACTAGTTTATTGTGTCCTAGTTTATTGTACAAATAGACATAGGTTTTGTGTAATTAGAGCACCAGTTTAAAATTTTACAATAATCTTTTTCTATGGCTCGCAGGAGGATCATTATAATCTGTCACAAAAAGACATTTGGTGGCTATAGTACTTTTGCAGGACGGCATGTTCGTATTTTAAGATGTATAAAAATGCCATTGTGTTTATCAAAAAGTGTATACTTCCCTCCTCCTCCTCCCTCCCACTCCTAAATTAAAAACTTTTCAGAAACTCTCACTAAATGAAACTTTTTATAACAGTTCCACTGATGTCCTGGGGGCCCAGTTTCAACTTCAGTATCTGGTATGTTGAACTTCATGGGATTGATGAACCTGATGTGGTGCAGCCGTGCCTTAACTGGTACAGCAAGGTAGGCCCGTATTTCAATGCTATCTCGGGCAATCAGAATTATCACCCCCACCCCCCTAAAATATATATCACCAATGAAACCAATAACCATGTAGACATAATACATTTCATAATAAACATCTGTTGACGTGTTGTTTTTCAAATAATGTTCTTGCATTTATGCAAGCATAGGATTTTGAAAATGTTTTACTTGGAAATTATTACAATGTGGCCTTGTTCTTTCAAATATGGTAGTTGTGTAAACATGTGAAAAAACAGTAGTAGTTTGTGGGTGTTTTACTAAATAATGTCCTACTTGTTCTTAGCCCTGCATTGTTTAAATACAATTCCTGAACATAACTTCATTCAGTATTACTGGTTTCAATTTCTGAACATAACCAAGTTTCAGTTACTGGTATTGTATGTGTGTGAGCCTTTTTTATTTTATTTTTTTGAATATGTAACTATTAAGAGAACTTGCAATAATGACACAAAGTAATTTCTAGATTAAATATTTTAAGAAAAATCTAATTGCATTGAAGCAGCATTGCAAAGGCAAAAATAATTGTGGGTTGTATTGACTGGCACTAAACATGCAAGCAGTCAATAGCTTTAATCTGTAAACATAAACTGAAATTGACAAAAAAAAGTTGTATAGGAGCCACTTTTGATTTTATGCTTTAACTTCATTTTTTATTATGTTTCAACTTTCTCTTTGCCTACACAACTTTTCTTTTTTTCTTCCTGTCTAAAACACAACTAAACAATCAACTAAAAGGGGAAAGTCAAAACTGATGCACATAACAGAACAGTACATGCACATAACGCCACTCAAAGCTGTAGACCTCTTATATAGGAATCAATCTAATATACTAATATGTATTAAACCCTTTTATATTTTTTACTGCAAGACTGTAAACCTTGTTAGTTATCCTGGGTAGTCTTTTTTGTTACTTGGTGCTGAAAGAATTAAAGTTAATTCAGTAAAGAGCTTACTTAGCATTATTCAGCATATCAAAACACATACGTGGACATAAACAACTTTATTTTCCAGTGCATAGGTTAGATGTTGTTGTTCTAAAGTGAAGCTACATGATTAATTCAGAGACCTCATGGGCTTTCCTTGTGTTCTAGTAGTACCGTGAACAGGAAGCCATTCGGTTGTGTCTAAAGCACTTCCGCCAGCACAACTACACTGAGGCATTTGAGTCTCTGCAGAAGAAGACAAAGATCGCCCTCGAACACCCGATGCTGACTGACCTTCACGATAAACTGGTCCTGAAGGGAGATTTTGATGCTTGTGAGGGACTAATAGACAAGGCTGTGAATGGTAATTGAATTATTGAATTATGGAACTATTACTCTACTCTTCATTGTATACAGCGCTGGAAAATGTAAATTCAGAAAGGTATATTTAAAGCCTGCAGTGTATGTACTCCATTTGTTTTGTTGACGTTCACAAATAGCCGTTTGCATAATGTGAAGAAGCCCGCTATCGATATATACGTAAAAATAGAATGTAAATGTTTGTGAAAACTAAAAAAAAAAAAAAACTGTTCTCTGTCTGTTTTTTTTAGAAGGCTTATTTAACCAGTACATCAGCCAGCAAGAATATAAACCTAGATGGAGTCAGATTATCCCCAAAAGTACCAAAGGTAAAATAACAGTACATTTATATTGTATACTTCACCATAATCCTTTAAAAGTTGCCAGTATATCTTTTGTAATGGGTAAACTTTGTATGATAATTGTTCTAAACTGTAGAATTATAATATTCACCATGGCCTTAATTACAACCATAGGCGGTTTCTACTTTAGCTGTTTTGCGCCCTTGTGTTACTGTGCTTTTCTAAGTAACTTTAGTTGCTGAAACCAGACCAGGATCTATGTTATACAGTAAATATTGATCTGCCAAGGTATTCTCTGCCTATTGATGTCTGGGACTAATTTTATGATTGCCTTAACTGTTAATCATATTATCCTTATTTAGTTACCAGTTTTTGCTATTGTAGGGTTTGATGTGAAATGTGCTGTTTAATTAGTAGACTAACCTGTTTGATGAAGTGGAGCAGAGGCATATATATAATGTATTGCTGTGCTGTACATTTTTTTATTTTTTCTAATTCAAGGTGATGGCGATGATAGCAGGCCAGGAATGAGGGGAGGGCATCAGATGGTGATAGATGTCCAGACAGGTATGGACTGGCCTTTGATGCAAGGCAGTTTCAGTAATGATTGTTTAGTTTTATTCCAGTTAAATCACCCTGCTGAAAGTTAAATAATAGGCGTTGATCAGATTGTTGGTTTGTCATGTGATTTTTTTTGTTTTTTGTTTTTATTATGATTTTCAGTTGTTTTCAAACAGATTTTATGTTCTTATGGTCTTGCCAGGACTGCAAAAGTAGCATGTCATGCAAATTGGAAGATTTGGAAAATGAAAATTGGTAAACTTGTGAAATATTCAGTTAATCTTTTAGGATTGGTTTTGAGCCCAGACTGGGAACATTAATCACTGTGGGCATCACCCTTTTGGCAATACCCCAAAAGGATGTAAAGTGTATGCCAGATCTTGCATTGTGTATATCTATCAATAAGGCTGTTGTTGTTATGTGGATTTTGTAAGCTGTGAGAATTTATACATCAGAGACCCACTCTTGAGCTGAAACACTAAGAGCTCTGTGCCGGAGAGGAAGGGTAATTAGACTTAATAAACTACAATAACCTTAGTAGAAACAAAACACTCTGTTCCCTTTTTATGTTTTGTTTGTCCTACATAATGCTAACCTTTTCATGTCTATCTTCAATTAAGTTGTAGTGGGAAAAAAATCTGTCGAGTGGCTATGTGTTTTCATGATGTACCTGAGGTAAAACTTCAGGTTGGGAAAAGAGTATATAGAGTAGTTTTGTTCTTGATTGATACAAACTGTGTGAAGGGACTTCGCTTCTGATTGGACAAATCCTAAAGAGAGACACTGTACTGTATATGTATTCATTATTGTAAGTCACAAAATGGAACATTGTACTTCGGTACTGCTATTAAATTAATTATTTTTAAAATATTGGGCTTTTTTTAAATTTATTTTTTTTACCCTTTTTAGGTTTTTAACAAGTATAGTATAGTTGTATAGTTTTAACAGTGTTTTTACTCCTTTAGCAAAACGTAGTAATTCTGTACCATTAATTAATTTTTTTGCTGAGAAGTTGGAGGTGCAACTCATTTTAAAGAATGCATTGTTGGTTACAACACATGGCCGGATCCCATATAAAAAACTATAGTACCATCCAACAACACTACGATTTCCAGTAGTATACCACAGTACATGCTTTAGCAAGCTATGTTGTTTTTGTGTATGGGATAGTTGCAGAGTATTAACATTAAAATGAAAAAAAAAAGTAATCATGGTGGATCTTTCATGTGATGTATTTCTCTCAATGTATATTGATTCTAAAGTTTTTTTATTTAATATTTAAAATCCATTTTTGATAATCATAATAAACCTGTCCTTGCTAATATTTTAATCCAGAATACAAATAATGTTTTTTTAAAAACAGTATTTTTATTGGGACTTAGTTTCCCTGCCTTGTCAGAGCTTATTAACCCTTTGATTTCTGGGAGCTAGCAGCCCCTGGACTAAAATATATTTATTTATTATTTATTTATTTATTTCTTAGCAGACGCCCTTATCCAGGGCGACTTACAATTGTTACAAGATATCACATTATTTTTTACATACAATTACATTATTTTTTTACACATTATTTTTACATACAATTACCCATTTATACAGTTGGGTTTTTACTGGAGCAATCTAGGTAAAGTACCTTGCTCAAGGGTACAGCAGCAGTGTCCTCCATCTGGGATTGAACCCACAACCCTCCACTACTCCACTGCTACCCGATATAGCTCAATTCTTTATTTTTATTTCTTTTCATGTTTGAAATTATTTGATGTCATAATTATGATACAGTAATCTGTTACAAAGCTTTTTCCTCCATAAGTAATATTTTTCATTTTTATTACAGAAACTGTGTATTTGTTTGGTGGCTGGGATGGTACGCAAGATTTGGCCGATTTCTGGGCATACAGCGTTCAAGATAATCAATGGCTCTGTATATCCAGGGATACTGAAAAAGAGGTAAATTCAGTCACTTTCTGATTGAGGAATCAGACTACAAAGTGTACACTTGCGTTTTGGTTGTTTTTGGGTTTTCAAAAGGGAGAGAATAGAAAACAAATAAAGCCAATCAACAAAACCTTCTAGATGGAGTAACCATATTATTAACCTCATAATGATTATAAACTTGCAAAATTAGCTATAATTCAATCCATGAGCTAGCAAAATAATTTCAAAATAAGTCAGCGTGGACATCAGTTCGATATATAGGTCTCAAATGTACAGTTTTTGTATTATCATTTCAATTAATGAAATCTGGTTCTATACTCTTTGCACATAGTGTACACATACACTGCTGAAATGCTGGTCAACAGTAATAAGAGATTTATTCCAGTTTAAATTGTATGATAACAGGGCTGTTTTGAGAACAGAAGTGGCAAGGCAGGCGCACAATAACCTCATCTTCAGCACTGATTTATTCCAGTCATTCTGTCCAAGAGTGACTGTGACTCACTGTTCTTTGTCAGTGTCAAATATGCCCTTTCATTGTTATTTAATGCAGATTACTACATGGAACATTGTGGTCTGCCTACAGTTTATTTTACTTAAAACCATGAGCATTTTGGTGGTTTATAACCGCATTGCTTTTTGTTTTTATACATGTAACAAACTCCACTAATCTCTATTGACCACCACACAGTAGACTTTCTTGACAGTTCTGGGATCAATCAGCTAATTTTGTGTTGAAATTAATTTAAACTCAGTGTATTCACTGTCCTTGTTTTCACAGAATGGTCCCAGTGCCAGATCCTGCCATAAAATGTGCATCGACTCCCAAAGAAGACAGATCTACACATTAGGGCGCTATTTGGACTCCTCTGTGAGGAACAGCAAATCTCTGAAAAGTGACTTCTATCGTTATGATATTGATACCAACACATGGACATTACTTAGTGAAGATACATCAGCTGATGTTGGACCCAAGCTTGTTTTTGATCACCAGGTAAAAAGATTAAAAATAAATTATATATAAATAATAATTATATATTTTGCTGTAGAATTGAGAAAGTTTTGTGTTCTTCCTGAATTAGATGTGCATGGACTCTGAAAAACACATGATTTACACATTTGGTGGAAGAATATTAACTTGCAGTGGCAATGTGGATGACACTCGGACTAATGAGCCACAGTTCAGTGGACTATATGCCTATCACTGTCAATCTAATACATGGAAACTTCTCCGGGAAGATTCCTGCAACGCTGGTCCTGAAGATGTCCAGTCAAGGATAGGACACTGTATGCTCTTCCACACTGTAAGTAGTAGACAACCTTAATTGGGTTCAGTGGCATTTTAATTGATTCTGGAAAAATCTAATCTAATTACTTAAGTGATGAGGTGAACTCGAAGCAGTTGATTTTCCTCCCAAACCCAGTGCAGCACTCCCTGCGGGCCCCCAGCCAAGATCTGCAACTTGGTGCAAGCTGAATTCGTACCACACTTGCATGACTCACCCTGCACTCCATGCGGCAGTGCTTTTACTAGGTGAGCCACTGGGGACCCTGACTTGTTTAATATTTCTGTGTATTAGCTTGTTCATTTTGTTAATGTATTACACCTTTTTCATTATGGTACTTTTAAAAAAGGGAAGAGAATAATCAAAGAGAAATTTGACTGACAACTTCAAATGTTTAGCTAAACATTTTACTGTCATGGATTGCATTTTTGTTAAAGGAATTCAAATAACAGAGAGTACTACTTTTATTGTTTTGTAATTGTCAGCGTGTGTGTGTGTGTATATATATACACACACACAGTGCCTTGAAAAAGTCTTCACACCCTTGAACATTTTTCACATTCTGCTGCCTAAAAAATACAATACAAAATGCATGAAAGTAGGGGTTTGTTTCACACAACATCATCTACACTTTCAACGTGAACAAACAATTATAGAAATATTCAAAAAGTAATTAAGTCTTGAGTCAATACTTGGTGCAAGCCCCTTTTGCAGTAATAGCAGCCATGAGTCGTTATGGATAAATACTTGGTGCAAGCCCCTTTTGCAGTAATAACAGCCATGAGTCGTTTTGGATAAGTGTCTACCAACTTAGCACAGTGGGATGGTGCAGTTTTTGCCCATTCTTCTTGGCAGAATAGCTCAAGCTCTTTCAAGTTGGCTGTGGATCGTTTGTGGACTGCAGTCTTCAAGTCTTGCCACAGATTTTCTATAGGATTCAGGTCTGGGCTTTGATTAGGCCACTCGAGGACATTCACTTTCTTCTTGCTGAGCCACTCCATTGTTGCTTTTGCTTTGTGCTTAGGATCATTGTCCTGCTGAAAGGTGAATCTTCTACCCAGTCCCAGGTCTCTGGCAGACTGGAACAGGTTTTCCTCCAGGATCTGCCTGTACTTTGCACCATCCATCTTTCCCTCGATCTTCACAAGCCTCCCTGTCCCCGCTGCTGCAAAGCATCCCCAAAACATAATGCTGCCACCACCATGCTTTACTGTAGGGATGGTGTTAGCAGGGTGATGTGCCGTGTTTGGTTTACGCCACACATATCACTTAGCATTGAGACCAAAAAGTTCCACTGATGGCCTGATCAAGGCAGTGTCTTGGCGGTGCCAAACTGTTTCCACTTTACAATGATGGACCTGACAGTGCCCCAAGGGATATTGAAAGTTTCTTATAGCCTTCCCCCAATCTGTACCTTTCAATAACTTTATCCCGGAGTTCTTTTGGCAGCTCCTTGTTCGGCATGTTTTGCCATTTGCTTCAAATTCACTTCATACAACAGAAACAGCTTGATTCTTCATCCTGGAGTATTCAAATCAGTTGAACTACTGTGATTGGACACGTGGGCTCTATTTAACTTATTATGTGCCTTGTTAAGGCAATTTGTTGCAACTGAGCTCATTTGGGTTTGCTATGACAAAGGGTGTGAAGTCTTATGCAATCAAGACTTTTTGGTTTTTTATTTTTAATTACTTTTTGAATATTTCTATAATTGTTCTTTCACGTTGAAAGTGTAGATGATGTTGTGTAGATCAGTGAAACAAACTCCTACTTTAATGCATTTTGAATTGTATTTTTTAGGAGCAGAATGTGAAAAATGTTCAAGGGTGTGAAGACTTTTTCAAGGCACTGTATTTTTATTATCTTTTCCTGTAGAAAAACCGCTGCCTGTATGTCTTTGGGGGGCAGAGATCCAAAACATACTTGAATGACTTCTTTAGTTACGATGTGGACAGTGACCATGTAGAAATCATATCAGATGGCACAAAGAAGGACTCTGGCATGGGTACGTCATTTGCTTTACAAATATTTTGTATTGTAAGCTAACAGTGTATGTAGGTGCATTTGCACCCCTTTCTGCCGTCCAGGTATTGCACTTATTGCCGCTGACGTAGGGTTAAATAAGTGTGCAGTTACAGTATGTACAGAACATTCCTACGCATCTTATTTTGGAGGTACTCTGATTTGTCATCTTAAGCTTTATATACGAATATATAAAGATATACTTTCAGCTCCGTTTTTGACAGAAATTGTGATTATTGAGAATCCTGTATGATTTAAATAACATTGCAGGATGCTTTTTATTTTTTTTGCCGTGCTTATAATCTTGGTTCTCAGCAATACACCACTCGCACACTTCGCTATAATTTGCTAATCACAAATTATCTTAATCGGTCATGTGTTTTGACATACTAAATGTGCCACATTAAAAAAAGATTATTAAAACAATGTATTAAATATATTTTGTTGTTATGGTGGGGAGAAAGTTGCAGGATGCTTTTAGTTGAAATACAAAAAAAAAGCTACTGTCTGAATGCTATAATCTATCCCTTGGTTGTCTCTCCATGGTCTTTCTTGGCAAACTGAAATAAAATGATCTATTTTCTAAGTATGTCTCTAGTTTGAGTGCACAGAAATAGAATGTGTTTGGCAAATATATTTCATGGGAACAAAGTAGCACAAAACAGGATAGTCATAATCGTTTGAAAATCTTTCTCTGCCTGTTGATCTGTCTAGCAAATATGCTCATGAAAATTCAGTGCATTGTTGCAACATCATTTCAACTAAGCAACCATACTATTTTGGGGTTAAAAAGTGGGTTACATTTTGAAAAAAGCAACCTCTGTCGACATGCTTGATTAGTGTATGGAAGAGCACTCTGCTTTATATTTAGGATGTTTCTTGTCTTACCAGTCCCAATGACAGGTTTTACTCAGAGAGCCACCATTGACCCAGAATTGAACGAGATCCATGTACTCTCTGGGCTTAGCAAGGACAAGGATAAACGGGAAGAGAATGTGAGGAACTCGTTTTGGATATATGACATAGCCAGAAATAGCTGGTAAGAGACATTTAAGACTTTTGTTTTTTTTATAGTGCTTAGGTTTTTCTGTGGGCTATTTCGTATATTACAACACCACATAAAAGACTTCTTGTCTAAGCATTGCTCTCAATTTATTACCAAGTATTTTTTTTTGTTACTAACAATGTATATCTTTGTAAACGGAGTTAAAATTATGTTGTGATCATTTAAAAGTAGATATTAATTATTTTGATCAGTAATTGCATGCACCAAAGACAGTGCCATCTGTGGTCAAATATTATATTGTCAAGGATCTTTTGAGGCAATGCCTACTAAGAGTCTTCTGCATATTTTCCCAGATGGGAACACTGCTGTTGTACCCCTGAGCAAGGTACTTTACCTAGATTGCTCCAGTAAAAAAACCCAACTGTATAAATGGGTAATTGTGTGTAAAAAATAATGTCATTGTATGTAAAAATAATGTGATATCTTGTAACAATTGTAAGTCGCCCTGGATAAGGGCGTCTGCTAAGAAATACATAATAATAATAATAATATTAAAACGTAGTGTGTTTTAAAGAAAAGATGGTATCCATTATGTTGTATGCTGCAGTACAACAATAAATATGTCAACCCCAGGTGATAGGACAATTTACTCAGTAAATTACTCAGTGCAAAAGTTGATTGCCATGGATTGATCCTTGATTGTAAAGATGAGGAGAAACGAGACAAAGGCAGCTTTTCTTGTTGTAAAATCAACAATTTTCTAATGGCATGTTTCAGTTTCATTGCTGTTAACACACAGCCCTATTATGCCACCAATAGATGGCTGTCTACTTGAGATGTTTTTTTTATTAAGGTCATGTGTTTACAAGAATGATCAGGCAGTGAAAGAAAATGCAAATAAAAGTCTCCTGGAGGAGGAGCCCTGCCCACGGTTTGCCCACCAGCTGGTTTATGATGAACTGCACAAAGTAAGTTGTAAAGAACAATGGTAATATGTTTTTTTTTTTATTGGATTTTAACTTCTCAAGTGTACTTCTTTTGCAACAGCCTTTGTTAATTCTAAAATGGTGCATTGTTAATGAATGCGGTGCTCTGCACACTACCAGAGTGGTCTGATTTGTGGAATGGTCTTTTTAAAGGAGACCTTAAGTTGATTTCCAGAAATATGTGATCTGAAATAAAAAGATAAAAAAAATTGTACTTTGTCACTTCAGCAACAAGTACCATTAACCATAGTCCAAGTATATTCTCTTTAGGTGGTTAATTGATATTAAATGGTTACAGAAGGCCCTTTACCTTTGCTGTATACTGTGTTATCCATATCTTATCAATGTATTTTTTCAACATGGTTGTTTTGCTATTTTTTTACTCTTTTTGCTATTTTTTACTTTACTGTTCTTTTTAAAGGCACTAGTTGTTGTTGTCTACTTGGTGGACCAATTTTTTTGCACTGTAGGTGACATGCCTGTGTAATGCATTTAATATGGAGGGGGCCATTTGTCTGTGGTTTGCCCTTTGGAAAATATAGGCTGGTGCCTTTTATAAGTGTAACCTTAATATAGACCAGTGTCTTTAAGCTGTGCATATGTCACCTATTTACAGGTTCACTATTTGTTTGGTGGAAATCCTGGCAAGTCTTGCTCCCCTAAAATGAGACTGGATGATTTTTGGTCATTGAAGCTCTGCCGCCCATCCAAGGAGTACCTCCTCAGACACTGCAAGTACCTCATTAGGAAATACAGGTATGCAAACACTAAAGAACTATGTGTAGCACTTTTTATTTTTGCTTTAGTACAGCAGTGTGCACATTTTCAATTAATGTTTCTTCGCCAAATGGGGGTAACCCATCAGAGGAATAGAACATACACAATTTGTTGACAGATTTTAGTTACGTGCTTATTCTTAATCTTATATTGGTCTGTTGCTGTATTGACATCACATTCTTGCATCGTCTTGAGAGATTTAATAGTGAACATGACCATATGTCAGTGCTTCATAAAGCCTGGTACTTCATGGAAATACAGACTTCCAGAAACACAAGTATGGTGTGAGGTGGATGTTTGGCAATAGAGTTCTTCACAAATTCAGTGAAATGCTGTCATGTGCAATAGAAGGACTACCGGTAATAGTTAGATTCTTTTCATAAATAAAAGGACAAAAAAGTAAATAACTTTAATAAAACACTAATTTGTTTATTACAGGGGTTATAAAGTAGCTAATAAATTAATTCAAGTAAGTCTTACCTAGTTTGCAGTTCTACTTACTATTTAGGTATCACATGTGCCATTTGGAAAGAAGAAAACTTGTGTTTTTATTAGAGAGAGAGAGAGAGCCAAACTAGGTTAATTAAATATATGCACATTAAGAGCTGTGTTTAACCAAATATGACACAGTACAAGGTGCTGTACCATTTTTTAACTAAAAAAGAGGGAGTATTTATGGAATTGTCTAACCCTTTGCAGTCCATTTAATCAGCGCATCTCAGGCGTGTCGGGTCCAATTTATTTTCAACGCGCAGTTTATTTTAGACGCACTGTTTTAAAAGTATTTTGTTTCACAGTAAAACAGGTTTAAAAGGCACTGCATATCAACAGGACACTCAGTACTGCATCTCCAGCCCCGCCCCACCCCTCGTTCGCTGTTTTTTTCACATACCTCTTGATAGTAGTGCATACCGATAAATCATCTCCTGATCACTCGTTTTATCACCAAACTCCTCAATAATGCGTTCCAAGTCATTATTTTATTACTATAACATCTAAAAAAAGCTCTGCAAATGTCTGTGATGGACCGGAAAGGGAATATTGCAATGTCGGACCAGGTCCGACATAGGACCGCAAAGGGTTAATTAACTATGACTCCTTTAAAAATGTATACTCCTGTCTACTGTCATCCCATTAAATCATTGCTGTGTTATCTGCTTTTTGAAATTCATTTACACTCTAAATATTCTTCATGTACGATAAGGGGGTATACAATATAGACAATTGTTATTGACATTTAGGCCATACATACTGTATGTTTTACAGCATAAGGTAACATTAGTAGTTTTAGGGTCTGTGAAACCAGCTTATGAAATCTTTACCTAGCCATATTGCTTTGTGACCTCTTTGCAGCTGTTGGTAGTGGCATATCTTTGTTAATATCCAGTACTTTATTAAAACGTCTCTATCTGTATCCTGTCTGTCTTTTAATGTAGTCACACCTTGTGGTTATTTTTAGTTCCCCAGCTTGTCCCTTCATGAAATCCTAATGTACTAAACTTACTGCATCTGTAGAGTTGAAAATGTATATTAACTTCCAACCTATCTTATACAGTATATAGGTTACATTTTAATTTATTGTTAAAAGCTTTATGTGGTTAGTTCTCTCAATTAAAAAAAGTAAAATAAAATAAAAGGGTACTCCACCCTTCCTTTTTTGGGTGGTTTGCCTCCCCTTTATTGGCTGCCACTTTGTGACGGGATGTGGTCTATAATAAAAAATTAAAACCGAAAATTATTTTACAGCAGATTTGCTAGATTTGTAATATGAGGGAGAGAGAATTTTTTTTTTATATATATATATACAGGCTTCATATCCAGTAACCAATCCTATGCATTCTTTCCAATTTTTTATAGGTTTGAAGAAAAAGCTCAGACAGAACCTCTAAGTGCTTTGAAGTATTTACAAAATGAGTTATCTGTAACTGTGGATCACTCAGACCCTGAAGAGACAAAAGAGGTAAGTGGAGTTCCTATTTAGTTGTCTATGAGAGAGAGAGAGAGAGAGAGAGAGAGAGAGAGAGAGAGAGAGAGAGAGAGAGAGAGAGAGAGAGAGAGAGAGAGAGAGAGAGAGAGAGAGAGAGAGAGAGAGAGAGAGAGAGAGAGAGAGAGAGAGAGAGAGAGAGAGATTTCTTTTTCTTGTCAATCTAACACTGCCACTTCAACTGCTGGTATCTCATAAACCATTTCAGATGAAGACTTCATATTTACAATATCATAAAAATATAGTGGCACCATTCACTTTGACCTGTGACCTAAGATGGCTTCCATGTTGTGATTGTGAGACTTTTTGGTATCGTGATGATAGACTTAATGTATTTCATAATTCTCTTGGTGAAGTTTGATTGTGGGTACCACACAAGAAAAATGAACCCTTTTGTGGTAGTAATTTTACAAAGCTACCAACACTACACCGTCAAAGCCTCGTATCGCATTGAAATTAGATTTCTTCTTGCTACATTCTACAGAGATGGTACACTTTGAGTTACTGTCTTAATATTTTTACAGTAGCTACACCATTTTCATTTTTTATTCTGTTTTCAAACTATTCAGTTAATATCTAATATCCCATTACATTATGTCCATACAGTTGCTTTGTAGATTTTTTTTTTTTAAATTTCAAAATCTATATTTTTATTATGTGCATTTTAACTAGTTTTTAGAAATGGACAGTTTGTTTTAAAGTAGGAATGTTCAGGGTTAGAAACTCACAAAAGTCTTGTACGCAGTCCTGGTTTGCCAAACTTCTTAGTGAACGGGGGTGCCATTAATTTTGTTTCAATGAAAATGTTTCAAACCCTGGAATGAACCCTATTTCTATTATAAATACCAAACAGTATGTATTATGTTGTTGTGTTCTTTGTATTATGAATTATGAAGTGGAACAAGATGCTTTTATTCCCATGCTTTACCATCTGTTTGTTTACTGTTCAGTTTCAACTCCTGGCTTCCGCACTTTTCAGATCCAGCTCAGACTTCATACCACTGGGTAAGTTTTTTTTTTTTTATGTTCATCTTTTAAAGATATTCTATTCAGTGAATTATCAAACAAAAATAAACACAAATACATGTAAAAATAACAACACACACGTGGAATGTCCCCTCCTTGTACTGGACCTTTAGCAGCTGATGTCTTTTTCATTCAAGACATAAAAAAAAAAAAAAAAAATTGCAACTCTATTAAGTCTGTTCAGTCATTTACCGGAAGCAAACTAAACCGGCTGCCTGGTTCCTAAGTGCAGTGTAACAGGTGTACCGTCAATAAGGCAAACATTTGCTGTATTTATTTTTATGTGATACAAAATGTTTATTTACACTTTTCTTTCAGAAATGGGAATTACATATTACATGACAATGGGTACTTTTCACAGAAATTGTGAAATCCGTTATAGTCATGAAAAAAAAATATCCTTAATTATAGCTCTGTTGGTTGTATTTATTATTTGTGTGAGTTTAACTGCTTTCCTTGGCTGTTCTTTTTCTAAATTTTATAATTAAGTTAATTATTAATTATAATATAGTTGTATAGTTTTCCTGCTGGAAATCCTGTAGTTGTAAATTCCTTTTTCTTTTTACATATCTATATCTGTATTAGATTACCTTGTAAAGTGTGTGTGTGTGTGTATATAATCAGTGCATTTCATAATTTATTATTATTATTATTTTCCCCTTTGAAAAGGAATATATTCTGTGTGCAGTACTGCATTTGTTTTTCTGCACAAGAACAGTAGGAAGTGGATGCGTCTGTTTTAATGATCTTGAAAAGTAAAAGTTTAAATGCATGTTTATTTTCATAGGAATGCAAATGCATGGTAAAGTAACATGTTTACTGTTTGTTGCCCAGGTTTTTCACACGTGGATCAGACCTATGGTCAGCGGACTCAGCTGTTTGACACTCTGGTGAATTTCTTCCCTGACAGCATGACTCCTCCAAAAGGCAGCCTGGTCGACCTCATCACGCTGTAGCAGAGCAAGGAGGAAGCACCTTTTTAGTATTTTATTTAATAGCGACTAGAAATATTTTTATAAAGGTTCTAGTTCCAAAGTGCTGGTCAAATGACTATTTACCTGTTTTGGGTGGGGGGGGGGGGAGTGAGTTTGTAATTATAAAATCCAACTTGAGTGGTTTTGGTCAGAAAGTGTTACCTATGGCTTTTTAATCAAGTGCCCCTAGTTGGTATAATTTAATTTCACAGGTTTGTAGTTCAACAGTGACAGATATCATAGATAATGTTAGATTAAATTAGCAAAATCACATTGGTCTTTCTATTGGGACTGTCATAGTTCAGGCCTATAGTTGCCTGTAATTGGTCTAAAATGTACTGAAGTATTATTTACAATAATGATTGCAGTGGTCAGAATCCTTTTTAGGTTCATTTTTTTCATTTATTTATTTTTGGTTTGTTTTTTGTTAGTTTTTTTTATTTGTTTTTGCTACCCTGCCATACAGCACTTTTTACTTCTTTGCTAAGATACACTGATTGCAACTTTTTGTGTTTTTCTGCAGGTATCTTTAAAAATAAAGAATACTGTAAAGTCACCTATTGGAATCATAAGATTTCATGAATGTCAAGACTTTTGTAATCCTTTGGTATGTTTGCTATTTAATTGAATCTGATATTGTTTAAGGGCTTTTTGTACATAGCATTTAAAAATATACATTTTTAAAATGTCTGCAGAGATTCATAAAAATACCGACCGCCTTGTCAATTCTATTACATTATGTGATTGTAACAGGTTACTGAAAGTCAGAATTAATATTTAGTGCATTCCAAGAGTTTTATGAATGCTGAATCACTAGTAGCTTAGTGATCTGAAGAACTGATGTACAGACACACACAAAATGAGGTCTTGGCCCTAGTTGGTATTTTATAGTGATGGTACAGTATATGTACCTTTTTACTGCCTACTGTATGGGCAAACCTGATCCTGGTTTGTAACATTAGCCTAAAAATTCACAAAGTAATTTAGAAAAAAAATGTCCACCTAAATGTTGAATCAAAAGATTTTTTTTAGTGAATTACTCATGTCTTTTATATTAGCTTTTCCACCTAGCTTTTGCTTTTAAACCAATGAAAGTTATGCTCAGACAGACTTTAAGTCCTTTTGACCACCTTGAAAGTGCTGCAGTTATTTAACTTACTGATGTTGCCAAAACTATTTTTACAGTAAAATGACGTGAATGTGCTTCTGATTTTACTCTAATGGGTTCAGGGGTCATCTCATGTCTTGCTTGGTGTCTGTATTTTACAGTATATATGTAAAACAAAATTAAGATAGAAAAAAGTAGTTGTATCATGAAATTGAAAGATTATAGTTGTATTTAAAATCATAATTCTCCTCAAAAATCCACCAGTTGTGAAAAAAGTAATAACAGTATATAAATAGGGTTTATAGGTAAATGTTGGATTATGTGACTATTCTGCATTCCTGTCCCTGCCTGTGGTTACCGAAACAACTGTGAGAGTAGGATTATGCAATATGGGTTTATTCCTAACACTGTGTTGGTTGTAAGTGTTGTCTACATAAGAAGAAAAATACAATATCTAATTAAGGAAAAATCATTAACAGATATTATATTGTTTTTTTAACCTTGCGTTGGTAATTAGAAAGTATTAGTCCCCATCAGACCTCCGTCATAAGTTTACTGCATCCAGTCTTTGCTTGGTAACATTTCTTTTTTTTTCACAACCTTTACTTTGGCTGGCTCAACATGGTTTTCAACATAGCTTGCTTTACTAAAAGTAAGAAACACTTTTTAAATAGTTGTTCCAATTTCCACAAATTGGCACATATTTTAATGATTTTAGTAATGTTTATGGCTTCTGTTAGATCAATCATGTTTGCGTGATCTGCCAACAAGGGCTATATCCTTAGGAATACCCATAGTTTACTAAATTTGAGAGTAGGAAAATAAAAGTTAAAATTACAAAAATGTCTTGCTTTTAAATTATTTTATTTTATGCAATATAGCATTTGTAAACTGAAAAAATAGCCTTTTACAATACTATCTATCTAAGAAAAAATAAATATCTTGTGGGATTATGTCTGGTGTGCAGTTAACTGAACAGTAAATGCAATATTGGATTTTCAACATGTCTCTGTTTCCCATTTGTACAGTGATTTGTCAGTACTGTAATAGGTGATGCTTTACTTTTCTCAGTTTCGTGTTTCATTGTAGAGTTAGATGGGAATCATTTACAGTAAACAGAGGATGGGATGTGGGGCTGGTTTTAAACTATCTTTCTTACATGCTCCAAAAAAAGCTGAAGCAAACTGTTGGTCATTTTATCTTTCAGTTCCGTTATGACTTACCTAGCTTCATTAATCCAGTGTGTAATGGGATCTACTTTTTCTGGTCATTGGATTTTAAATAAAAGTTTATTGTAATTTTGTTTTTTACTCATTACTATGTCTTAATGTCAAATATCACTCAGGGTACAATGATTCATTTTCATGCTGGAAAAACAATGATGCAAATATATAATGATTATAAACTATAGCTTCTTTATAGAAGAAAAAGGATTCAATGATTTAGTTGCTAGATGTAATTGTTAGCATTTAATATATCATGTAAGATGTTTGATAACAATTCCCATTGTATATTACATAAAAAAAATAAAAGGGCAGCCTACGGTTTTCATGTTACAATTGAGATACACTATTGTTTGAGAAGATTGAAGCCAAAAAATATTAAGTTTTATCATTATCACATATTTTTTTTTTTTTTTTTTTTGGGGGGGGGGGGGGGGGGATAGCACAAACTCTACTCCTTAACAAACTGATATGACAAGTTGCGTTTGGATTTTGTTTCATATCCTAAAAGGGAAACCGTTGAAGAGGTTGCTTTTTTAGTCATTTTTATTAACCCTTTCTGTCCTGAATTATTTTTGTTGAGCTGAAGAATGCGAAATGAAGTTGTATAATTAAAGGAACTCCTTTATTGAGTATACATGAGAACAGGACACTATTTTATTTTATTTTATTTTATTTTTATTTTTTTACATATATTTATACGCTACCTAAGACTGGGACCAAGGAGTCCAGTGATGTTCCAACGTGGTTTCTGACTGCATATGTTAACATACCAGTACCTTGAGGTCCCGACTGACAGGGTTAAAGTTGTGATTGGAATGAATGCTTTGTACTTTCAGTGGCACAACATAATTTCTGTTGATTTACTAAGGTGCATGAACCGATTTTAATTAGGACAAATTTCCGGTGTGTGATCGTTAATATAGTTTTTCATTAATGCAGTAAAAAAATTATGAAGACTTCCAATAGTCTCTAAATTACAGTACTGGCATATTGGCCTTCCTGATTTTAATAATGTAAAAATGAAAACCTTACAAGTTTTTGAGGAAAATAAATGTTTATTCCTCAAATTACAAGAAAAATGCAGAATAAATATGTTGTAGATGGCCACTACTCCGAATGCTTTTATGATGGTTAACTTATCAGAAGATTTGATGAAGAGGCATGTTTTCATTTGATAGCATGACATTGGTCTATTGTCAGGCCTTCATGCCAGTGAAAAATGTTGAGCACCTTCTAAAACACTGCCAAATCCATTTTTTGCGTTACTGTATTTTTCTTGTTGTTTACCTATTAAGTTTTGCCTTGAGTGGACTGTTGGTAGGATACTTTTCATTTTCCCTCTGAGCCTTCTCTTCAAGTACATTTTATTTTGAGACCCTTGGATTGTGTGTGTGTGTGTGTGTGTGTGTGTGTAAAATAAATATATATATATATATATATATATATATATATATATAGATAAATAATATGGTTTTGAATGTGTAGACTTAATTGTAGAATTACGTTGTATGTAATGTACATATGAAAAAAGATTGTATTTTGTTCAGTTTTCTTAATAAAAGATACAAACCCTGGTTTTGTCATGTTAAACATGATCTATATGAAATGAAGCAATCTAACTTCTAATACTGTAATAACTTATAATACTTATAGTGATGCTTCTTTCTGTTGCATCTGATTTGCCAGACCGTATCACATAACCTATTTATACCAACTCCCCAGTAATGTTGTTGAAGCTGATACCCTGGGATCTTTCAAGAAGCTGCTTGATGAGATTCTGCTACTAACAACCAAACGAGCAAGATGGGCCAAATGGCCTCCTCTCGTTTGGAAACTTTCTTATGTTCTTTATATTGGATTTTCTTGTCTCCTTTTCACGACAAGTGTTACTTGCAATTACATTTCTTTACCACTAGATGGAGCTACATATTATGATTTCTATTCATCCTCATCATGAAATACCATGTCAACCAAAAAAAAAACATTTTGATTTTACACAAAACAGAACTAGGTCGAATTTTAATGAAATAAGACAAACAAACAGTATAGTATGATTTTTTTTAAAAAATGTATTACTATTTTTTGATAAACAATTATTTGTGTAAAACATTCAATCCAGTTACTGGTACAAATTCCAGTGTCAGACTTGTGTTCCTAAAAACATTATCATTATGCACTTCGATAGCTAGGTTAGATTATAACCAAATGTCTTAATCCAAGTATATACTGAAGATGCATGTAATCTGCCTGTATATTTGCATATTCAATAGTTTTTTTTTGTTTGTTTTGTTTTGCATTTACGCATTGTGTTGTCTTAGAACACCAAAACATTCCTTTAACTGTATTGTAAATTAAAATTCACTTTATGATACAGGGCATGAAAGTGTTAAACAGTGATACAATTGAATTCCTTGCAAGCATTTTAAGTAACTTTACATGAAGTTGAGCAAATCAGACTATTGATCTGATCACAAATGCATATACTGTCATAAAATATGACAATACATTTAAAGTAACAGGTATTAGACAATCGTGCTAATTGTCTGTTTAAAACGTCTTTTATGGCTTTCTGGAACTCCAACAGTCTAACTTAGTACTGTATGTTTTCACAGAACCACAGCAGTGCCTTGTACCTTATGTTCGTGGTCAAGGCAAAACGTAAACCAGCTATTAACTAAGTACTGTACAAAGACAGATAACAATCTTATGATTTCTACGTCACACACAACACATAGTAATTAATAACACCAATCAAGCTTTCATTCATTCAAGAGCATATATATTGTATTTAGAACTTCAGAAATATCAAAGCAGGATCATTTGTTTATAAACTTCAACATTGAGCATGTTATAATTTTTTGAGTAACAATACATTAAGATTAAAAAATAACAGTGCAGGTAAGTGTTGATACATTTTTCAGAGCTACTACAGTATATGTTGCAATGTTAAAAAAAAAAAAAAAAACATTATTTAGAAGAAAAATACACAAAAAATAACCCATACCCTACAATTAAGATTTTGATGCAATTCTCCTTTTGCTCACATGAATAATTTAGTTTAGAACTATATTGCTTCAGACTTTTTAAATATTAAGAGGTATAAAACATTTTTTTTTTTTTTTTTTTTTTAAATATCCACTCGGTCTTTATCAAGAAATAAGTAACGTTCTGTCTTGGAAGAAATAAGTTCTTCAATTTAAATGCATAGATTGTGTCTCAAAGTATTCTGTAAAAATCTTAGTTATTAAGCAGCAAAAAAAAAAAATCTAATTGGGAATTAATAGAATAGAAAGTGATCTCAACACACACACACCCACACCCACACACCATTTAGTGGGTAATGAAAACCTAACGTGATCTTCAGACCCCTAGGTATTGCCCACCCAGAAATTTGGCAGTAGTTGTTTGGGTATCTTGGAGGGTTCAGAAGCGTTCTAGTCTACAGAGATGTTTTGGCCACTTTGCACCACACCCATGGCACTGTGAAACTTGCAGCACACTGCCACATTCTGCTGCTCTGGATTTTTTAGCCACAATGTAATTATTAGAAAAAAAAAAAGACATTGATTGTTTAAAAAAGAAAAAAAAAATCGGAATCCTGTACGCATTTCATAAACATTCAGAATTATTTAATTGTTTTTCCTTCCTGTTAAACCTTGTAGCAGGCTATCAGAAAAGGTGTAGATGCTATGCGTGTGTTTTTTCACACGCAGGCTCATAACTCCTGTATAGTTGTAAATGTGGTAACTTTCAAGTGACTATTACCTTATATAGACAGCATATAATTGATTCACAGACTAAGGATTGTATTAAACTTTTTCACATACATAACACAATCATTTGGTGTTGTAAATTAAAGTTTAGAAACACACAGGTTTACTTGTTTATAGTGTATACAGGGTGATAAGCCTGCAAGCAAGCCAGTTAGATTGAACAATCTCAAAATAGAACTTGGAAGCATTCCAAATGATTGCAAACCTCATAAAAAGTTCAGGGTAGGGGTTAAAAATACATATGTATGTCTATATCTAACCTACCAAAAAGATTCCACTACATAATTTTGTAACCACTTCGTAATTATTGAATAATTACATGCAATACAGGGGTCGACAACTTGTCCATGGCAGTGAATACGTCTAACACACACAGAATTGTACAGAACTTTGTTTGTCAGTGGCCAAGATGTATTATTTTTTTTTTTTAAATGTCCGTCACACCCAACATGGTGCCGACCCCTGATGCAGTATTTTGACAATGGACAATTAATGTGTTACCTAAACTTTAACACTTGGCATTGATGTCACAGATTAAATTTGAACACATTCATAACTTTGTTCGGTACATTTCACAAAAGTCTGCAAAAAATGCCAGTCAGCTTTCTACAAAAATTTTCATTTCAAGGTCATTCTACAAATACAAACATTTTTCAAACTGAAGCACAATATTCTCAATATAATACATTTTAAGGAGTGGAGCGGAGAGTGAGTATAATTGCTGCAGTTCTACAGCAGAGCTCTAAATCTGTCACGTAATAGAAGTAAGCCTTCTATGAAAATATATCATTCTGTACAGTCTGTTGAACGTTTGGTTTATAAGTGGGTGTCCTCTTCCCCATCTAGTTCCTCCTTGGTGAGGTTGTCAATTGGAACAATATAGCCATCATCACTGTTCAGGTTGGCCTTCTTCTCCTGCATCTCAGGCTGGACCTCCATTACCTCCAGTGTAGGGTTGTCATGGTAACCATTTTCAACAGTCTGTAGCTCTTCTGTGAGTTGATGCTGAAGAAATTAGAAAGAGGAATATGAAGTTGTTTTATTATTATATTATGTTGGACACACACAACTTCTGGGCAAAACATCACAATTTGGTATCACATATTTGGTATATTCCTGCTCTTTCCAGTGTGGATTTTTGAATTAACAAATTTGATTTTGTAAAACCTGTGACTATTGTTAGGTTCTAATTTATGAGTACCGACTTTAAAAATATGGCCCACTTTTCTGAAGCTGTCTCCCTATTTATACACCCCCTAAACTGACAAAGACAGGTTTGCCATTGTTATATCTTAGGGTTTAACATAAATAGGGCAGCAGTGTGGAGTAGTGGTTAGGGTTCTGGACTCTTGACCGGAGGGTTGTGGGTTCAATCCCCAGTGGGGGACACTGCTGTTGTACCCTTGAGCAAGGTACTTTACCTAGATTGCTCCAGTAAACACCCAACTGTATAAATGGGTAATTGTATGTAATGTGAAATAATGTATAATGTGATATCTTGTAACAATTGTAAGTCGCCCTGGATAAGGGCGTCTGCTAAGAAATAAATAATAATAATAACATATTTTATGATTCAATTATCAGTATTAAGAACTATTTCTAAAATAGATTATTTAACACATTTTATTTTATTTTTCTGAACTCTTGCTGTATTTAATGAACTATTGCCAGTACATTTAAGCAAGTGATTTTGGAAAAACTGGAATTTTGGAACCTTTTTGTTTGTATTGTGTAAGTGTTGCATTGGAAATGTCTGTCATGGAACTCTGAAGTATGATATTGTAGTGAAGAGAAGGGAATGCCCAGTAGCATTACAAATGATTCTAAATCCTTTGCTAAATGGTCATTAAAGATAAAAAGGCAAAGATCTATATGATTTGTATAGAAGATCATTCTTTTTAAACGTTTGCCCTGCAGTGCAACAACCTTGGTTATGCCTCCCTTAATCCTGGTATTGTATCTCTATGAGTATACTTACCCGTTTGTTCCTATAGGATCTTCTTTGACGTGCAGCATACACAGCGAAGCCAATGATTATGCACAGAAGAACTCCGCTCGAAAGGAGAATCACAATCAATGTAGAATAGTCACCAGAGGGTTTTTCTTCATTGAACTGTGGAAAGATCAATTGCAAATTATAATCTTCATAAATGTCTTTAGCACATAGGAATTACAAATCACACTCACTATTATTATTCTGGATTTGATCTCTCCAGCAACACCAATAAGATGTTCAAAGCAGAAGACATGGGAGCCTATTCATTTTTCTAAATATAACATGAGAACTTTAATTTTAAGTCCATGTTTTCAAAGTTCCTATTTCTACTTACTAGAAAAGTATATTGCAATGCAAATAAATCAGGGATGGAAAGTGTAAGATGCATTAAAGCCCTTTTTTTAATAGATAACTCAACATGCAGCACATGTACTGTTCAAAAAGGTTCTTACCTCATGTAGAAAAGCATTTAGATCACCAAATTTCTGTTTCACGTTATCTTGATTCACTGCAACAAACATGAACACAATACAGTATGACAATACACTTATGACAGATTTAGCTGAAACCCTGATTCATATTCTGTACACTGTCATTAACTTTTCAATTTATAACAAAGCTATAGGTATTAGGAAACTACTACAAACGTAGCACTAAGAATTAGAATCAATAAAATTTATACATCTTAACTATAGGGATGAATAATGACAAAATGAATAAGACTTTTCCACCAGAGTCCTAGTTTCCTCAAGCTGCTCTGCAGCTGAGAATTAGTCTCTTGCTCTTCAATGAATATGGAAGTGGGACGAATAGAAGGAAATTCACAGATATGGCTCACCCAACACACCCTCAAAAACAAATACCTAATGATAAAAAAAATATATGAATGGCCCAGATACCATACTAACTAGCTTATTTTACGATTTTAGAGGTCAATTATCCCCTGACATCTAATAGATAATGTACGTAGAGTGTTGTAACATAGGCGAACTGCAGGGAACATGAGTGAAAAAAAAACAACTTACTGTTAACAGTAAGGCCCAAGAGTTCGGCTCCATTCTTTGTGTTCCTCATTTTTAGGCTACAACTGGAGCTGATGTTCAACCTGGAACACAACTTTTCTGCCACTTTCAATCCTTCTGATGCTTTAAACTCTTCCTAGATAAACAAAACGTGTTTTAGTTTTAACAAGCAATAAAACAATGTTTATGTAATTTAGCTTGGCAGCTCAGATATTCTACGTACTAAACATTATTTTGCAGAATTGTTCAATACATACAAGATTTTGATAAAAAATAAAACATCAGTTATAACACTGTGAATATAGCGTAGGGCCACCATTGGCACTGGTTTTATATGAAGAGTCTGAAACATTTCAAAATCGTTCTGATTTGGGAAACGTTTCAGGTGAAAATGAAAGGACTGTAAAAACATAAATGCCAATTAATTTCAGAAACCATATGGTTATTTTTTAAATTTACAGGAAATCACCTTTGATTCCATCAAATAAAAGATTGTGAAATATCAGGGATGTGATCAGTCCCATACAAAAACACGTGAAACCGACTTGCAAGAGTAAAGTGCACCATATTTATTATTCAAATCAATGTCAGGGTGGAATATTATTTGCATAACAAAGCAATGTGAGGGACAGACTTAACAAAGGGTGTGCTACAAATTGTAGATTTGTTTTCTATTTTTCCCCCCAACCACTGTATTCTTCATAGGCTGTACTTTTATACTCATAACTGATAACTTATTATCAAAGAGCTCCAGCTTTCAGTGTTCGGAATAAAAATGTCTCTCTGGGACTTCACTTTAGGAAAAAGAAAAAAAAACTGTCCAGGAAAATTTTCCATAAATCATTTTTTCCACCAAAAGACTGTGGGACAAGAAGGATCCATTTTTAAAGATGATGCAGTGTTTCCTGTTCCCAAGTCAATTGTTTAGAATAATAAAAAATGAGTTCCGACCGTGTCTAGAACAGTTTTGTACTGTAATGTCAAGTAACGGGAGTTAGTTTTCAAATAAACCAGTTTCAGTTTATTTGGAGACACAATCTAAAACATGCTCAACTCCTACTGTATTCACATCATTGGAACTGTTCATTTTCCTGTTAATATGGCTCAGAAACAAACAGACAAAGCTCAGTTTGCTTGTCCAAATGAATTGAGATGGTGTCAATTAGTTTTGAAAAACACACTCTCAAGTGGGCTGGAGTTTGTTTGGATCACATGCCTGGAACTGAACAACAGTCAAAAATGTAAATAAAATATTCCTAAAACCAAGTGTAAGTGAGCCTTTAGAATGTTGGGGGAATATGTTGAACTAAATGCGGATGAAAAAAATATTGACAAAATTACAGTTCCTTACAAATTTGTAATTATTGTGCTCTGGTGAGCTGAATCATGCTCTGTGATTTATAATCCAATTAAAACACAAGGCATACACAATCAATGACATCTGAACAACCTGGCACAAGAAATTAATATTGTAACAAAAATGTAAATGCGAAAATCAATGTTATGCACATACAACTGGCAAAGACTTACTTGGTTCTGAATTATAGTTCAAAGTGTTTGAAGTTTGTTGACTAAAAGTTAAACATAGTTCCATAAACCATGTATTATCTGACAAGGCCAATGTGATTAATTCTGTATTTAATAATATACCAGAATGCTGGTGCACAACCTTTCCAGGTCCTTTATTTTTTTCCTGTCACTAGGACCATTTTTTCAAGTGCTAGTGTTTAAGAAAGGTCGATGTCAGTTCTTGATTCTTTATAAAACCTCACCATAATTTGTAGAAGACAGAAATGTTCTCTTTTAGAGGGCCTTACAGTTTTCATAGATTTTTTCTTTCTAATTTTTCTTAACTTTTCTCCCAAGTAAACAAGATATTTTCCCTCAGATGATAAAACAGCCTGTTAAATGCGTGTAATTGGCGACCATCTGTTGCTATAATTTCATTTGTGGAAGTGCCTGAAATGTGACATATCCACATCTCTTGAACAATGCTTTTCTTAATACAAACTTAATACACAGTAAGAAAGTTTGGGTAGCAAAAGCTAGTGCCATCAATAACATATGTTAATGAGATGTATACCAAAGATAATCTCATCATGCATGAAAAAAGAAAACCTAGAGCACTGTAAATCCTATAAATCCTGTTATCTAGAAATAACTATAACTATAAATTATTCAACTTTCTAGCACCAGTGTTCCAGGCTTTTCTTACTTTTTCAATGTTCTTCGACATCGAGGTTCTGTCATTGTCCCATTTGGATATCTCAACTCCATCTCACTGAGATATTTCATGTATATGAAAGCTAGCAGAGGATTCACCAAGAAAGCCTCCTGATGGCACTACCGTATCCCTGTCAGGTAACTCTTTATATATGTGTCTAATGTACACAGAGTTACCATCCAATCAAATAAAATATTTTAATTAAGCATTTAGAATGGTTGCAGGACACAAAACAGGTTTACCACGCACAGCATCTAAATGCATACATATCATGCACATTACATTTCTACTTACACATGTTCTGTTATTTAAAATCCATGTAGATTCAGTACTTTCATCTTTTTCGTTAACACATTCTACCTGAATGGGGAGATAACATAAATCACCAAATTACACATAGCCAATGAAGACAAATTACTCTCATGCTCTTGAGTCTATATTCAACTCTGCAAACACACAGCATATTACATTCAGTCTTTCTTTTCAGTTGCAGCATTAGCTGTTTTCCATGTTGTTTAAACTAGCAGTGACATCCACTGAAGCCATTCAATACTAATCTCAAAGGGGGTTCTAAAAACACGACAAACCATCTGGAATCCAATGTTACACAATAAAAACATAAATAATACATGAACCTACATTTGATTTGTGACTGCTGAGGTCTCATTACATTTTTCAGCGAAGAACATGTCTAATAAAGAAAAAAAAACCTTAAAAAGAATGACTACATTGCCTTAATGTTGTGTTTTAGGTTTGGATGGACTGGATGACTTGGAACACCTGACACTATAGTAGATTGAGAAGTTGTGGTGTGGACCGCTGATGTTCCTGTGATTTGCACAGAAGTTTGACTTTGGGTATTGGTATCAGTTGTTTTAGGACTTTATGATATTGTTGGTACCTGTGATCTCAGTGGTGCTGCTGAAGAGGTGGTAACAGTTGAGGCAGATCTTCTTGATGTATTTTCTGCAGATCCAGGAGTTGATGAACTTGGTAAGTTTAATGTGCTACCTGTTGTAGAAGCGCTAGTTGAAGTAGGTGTGTGAGATGAAGTAAGGCTAGTTGAAGTAGGTGGGCTAGTTGAAGTAGAAGAGCTAGTTGAAGTAGATTGGCTAGATATAGATGGGCTAGCTGGTGCAGATGCGGTAGTTAAAACAAGTGGGCTAGTTGAAGTGGATGGGTTAGACATTGATGGGCTATTTGAAGCAGTTAGGCTAGATGAAGTAGATGGGCTAGATGAAGTAGATGAAATAGACGGGCTAGATGAAGTAGATGAAGCAGATGGGCTAGAAGTAGATGAGCTAGTTGAAGTAGATGGGCTAGTTGAAGTAGATGAGCTAGTTGAAGTAGATGGGCTAGTTGAAGTAGATGGGCTAGTTGAAGTAGATGGGCTAGTTGAAGTAGATGGGCTAGTTGAAGTAGATGGGCTAGCTGAAGCAGATGGGCTAGCTGGAGTAGATGGGTTAGATGGAGTAGATGGGTTAGTTGAAGTAGATGGGCTAGTTGAAGCAGATGGGCTAGATATAGTAGATGGGCTAGATGAAGTAGATGAGTTAGATTGTTTTTCACTTGCTGTGAAAAAAAACAGTGTGTTTTAATATTAGCAACATCTGATTATACAGTTTTCATTCATTGTAAATAAAATAGACCCCAGGGATGCAATCAGTTAAGATATGAATCTTCAATTTGTATCATCTTTTCAGTCTCTCCCTGTGATGCTGTCACTGGTCTTTGCTTTTTATGATTAACTCTGTAACACAATCCAGCAATCTATGGGGTTTGTGTCTGACCATTAAAATACTGTAGACAGTCAATTTTTAAATACAGGAAATATACACGGGGTCCATTTTAGTTTGGTGGTTGTAATAGAGGGATTCCACTGTACTTACACATTCCATGAGTTTGATTTGCAGTGATAGTCACAGGAGTGGCAGTAGAAGCTGGTTGAGATGTGGTGTAAGTGATGACTGTTGATGTACTGGAATCTGAAGATAACATTGTCGTAGTTGGGTTACTTTCAGAGTCACTAGTTGTCAATGTTGTACTGTCAGACATAATCCAAAGACCTGAAATTAAAAAGAATGTGATTTATAATCTTGCCTAAAGTCCAGATTGACCAGTGTCAAAGCTTATTCAGGTATAAACTATACCTAGTGTGAGAGGGGGGAGGATTGGGCAAGCAGCAATCCTGGTGGAATTAACCTTTTCTTTACTCATATTCTACAAATATCATGCAAGAAACCGCTGCTTAGTTTTGTTTTTTCACTTACACACTGTGATGGTTGAATCCGCTCACCTACCCTTCATTATAGCAGTGGGAGGTGAAGTAATTTAATTGAGGCATAATTTACAATCTAAAAGAAAAACGAAATTGGTTTTACAGGATTTCTTTATATTTATAATATTTATGCGTGTTCCCTACACATCTTTGTCAGATTTGCAAGGGAAAGAAGTTCATTAACCAACATTGTCACACACAAATATACAATTTACATTTAAGGCTTTCGCCACACCATCACTATGAACAATGCAGCAAGTTAGATAACAAACTTCTTCAGGAATAATTTTTAGATCCTCAAATTGGTTAAATGGTTTTCATTTATTTACCAGTTAATGCTGCTTGTCTGTTTTAAACAATGTGTATGGACTAGCGTCTTTATATTTACAGCACTAATCTAAATAGTTGGAATATTTTAGAAATTACTTTCTCCTTTTTGAATAGTGCCTTAGCATTTAGACATTTTTTAAATCAACATATTTTAATGGAAATGTAATGATTTCCATTACACGAGAGTAGATGTTAAAACTTCATGCTGATTTGAACTCTTGGTTCTCGCCAAGATAAGCACCAACTAAGGTGTGGCTTTACTATAAACTAATGAGATCCATCTACATCGCCATCCATTTGCGTTTCTTTCCATCTGATGTAGATATCCTTCTGCCTGGTGTTGATAGCTAAAGTGTAATGCTGGCTCCAGGGATCAGCTTATTTTGCCTCCCCAGCACACACAACGGCTGCGATGCTGGCCCCGGGGATCAACCACAGTGCGGTCTCCCCAGCGCATCAGCATGACAACCGTCTGGATTGAGCTCTGGGGTCTTCAAGTGGGCACTTTCCATCCTCGGTGTTTCGTCGACTAGCCCACGACACTTCAAGAGGGCTCGACAGTGATTCTGGTGTCCCGGGATCACCCCCCTCCGTCCCTCACTCAACTCAGCCCAGCTTACTTACCCATACCAGATGAACAAGGCGTGCTGCTCCAGACCACAAGACAATGTCTGATCGAAGGTAAGTGGTGGCAATCTCAGGTGGAAAAATAAGCCATTGACCAACATCTGCCAGCATTTTCCAGTCTCTAGTAGCTTCCAGTTGTCCTGGGCGAGGCTTGGTTTTAACACCTTTTCTTGGTGGTTGCTCTCCTGGATGGAGGAATATTGTCTTTTGTGTGTAATGCTTTGATCGAACTGGTGGCAACTTATTGGTCATGTTACGCTTGTCTTCCAATGCCAAGGCCAAACATCGCAGCACCTGGTCATGGCACCATGTAAACCGTCCTTGGCTAAGACCCACCTTACATCCTGTCAAAATGTGCCTTAATGTTGCAGATGATGAACACAAAGGACATGAGGGATCCTCACCCACCCAGAGGTTTAGGTTCTGTGGTGTTGGGAGAACATCATATGTTGATATATCATATCCTGCTATGTTCCATTGTCCATAGGTCTTGCCAGTCAGTTTGCGTTGTTCCACACTCTCCCATCTCATCCATTCTCCCTGCTTGGTTTGGGAAATGGCCTTTATATACCTCATCCCCTCCTCCTGCTTTTGCACCTCGTTGACTACCAGCTTCCTCTGTTGAGCTGAGGTTGCCTTGTGCCATGTAGGAGGAGCTGAACTGAGACCAATACCCCCTCTTCCATACTGAACTTGCCCCAGAACATCACCGATTCGAAGGGCAGCCTTTGCATCTTCCAAGGCTTTCTTTGCCGTCCACTTTCTTCTAGTTTTCAACACTGGTGCTGCCTCCCTTACGCATTTGGTGCGTGACTCTACTAATGTAATTTCCAGTCGGACCTTGGAGCACTTAAACTCCTCGGTTAGAGCAGAGACTGGTAGCTGCAGAATTCCTTTACCATAAAGTCCCACTCTGCTGAGGCAGCGTGGAACTCCCAACCATTTTCTGACGTATGAACTGATTAAAGCTTCCAGCCTCTCAACTGTTGTCAAAGAAACCTCGTACACAGTCAGTGGCCACAGCAGCCTTGGCAGTAGACCAAAGTGAAAGCACCAGAGTTTCAGTTTGCCCGGTAAAGCGCTGCTGTCTATGCTCTTAAACCCTTCCGCTGTTTGTTGTCTAACTTCTCCCACACAAACTGTGTCCTTTAGATCCCTGTCGCACCATCTCCCAAGACTTTTCACTGGCTTCTCAGATACTGTTGGTATTGCCTCACCATTAATGTAGAACCTTTTATCTACTTTTTACCTTTAATTATAGAGATGCTCCTTGATTTAGTGGGCTTGAATTGCATTCATTCCCATTCGATGTTATTGGTTAATTTGCCCAATAACCGATTAGTGCAGGCTACTGTTGTAGTCATGGTTGTCATGTCATCCATGTATGCTCAAATTGGGTGGTAGTGGCATTCCAGAAGCCAAGCGCTCTCCTCCCACTACCCACTTTGATGCCCTAATAATTACTTCCATGGTATGGTCAAAGCCAGTGGAGAAATGGTGCATCCTGCCATTACTCCAACTTCTAGGCATTACCATGTAGTGCTGAATTCTGAAGTTGAAAAACAAAATTGCAAATCTCCAAAGTAGGCTTTCACTAAATTTGTTATTGTCATCGGTACACTGAAAAAATCAAATGCTGCCCGAAGAAGTAATTTAGGTATTGTTTACATAGGGTGAAGGAAGTTCAGGGTAGGAGCTTTTGGAACTGCATCTTTATTGTCTTTTGTTAGAGGAGCAGTCACATGAATTGGGAAGATTTCATCTATTTATAGAGTACAGGAAGTTGGGAATAATAACCTAGGAAATGATGTCAAACACGCCCATTCTGACTGACTTGAAAAACTAAACATTAACAATATTGGCAAATGCTAGCAACTGCTCTGCTGGGGTTTTAGAACAATATCTTGAGCAATTTATACAATCAGAAAGGGATGGTTGAGCAAGCTTATAATACAGCAAATTCTCTGGTGCCTAAAAATATATACAAATGTACTTCTTTGGATGTTCTTGAGGACTTTTCTATGATAATGAAGGTCTGACCATTTACATATTTACATAGTACTGCTGTGGTGTGTTTTCATCAACTGAATCTTTTAATGCTCTGTTTGTTTGTTTCAGCTGTCATACAGGCCGTATTAGGCTTAACAACAATAACAAAAAGTTAATCCAAAATCTCGATATCTGAATACAGAAACATTTATTGGGCAGCTGTATGGTTTGAAGGCTGTTCATATTAGAGACATGGTTGCCATCCCCTGGCCAGTATAAAAATCTACTTTAGTGTAATATGTCTGCTGTACTGTAATGAATCATAAGCACAGTGTGCAAACAAGAATTTATTAATGACCATTTACACAAAGAAGCTGACTTAGATCCTGGGGCTCAGACAGGCTGTGTGTGTAAGAGATTGGTACAATTAAAAATGCACTGTCTGTCCACTCAGCAATCAAACAGGGCCCGCTGTCAGGAACACATTGTTTCAGATAGAGAGCTGGGCTCTGATAAGCCCTGGCTCTTTGAAAAGAAAATGTGTTCTGTATACTCCAGATCTTTCCACCCTTATCACACTGTTCACATGGTCAGGGAGGCCATTATACCATGGATTCATGCTATACAATGTGACATCAGGGTCTTTTGTTAGTCCCTGGTTTTACAGGTGCCGTCTGTCAGTGTGGGCAAGGCGTAAGGGAAGGTGGTTGTATAGCTTAGAAACACTGTTTGTATTTTTGTTTCCATAGTTCTAAAAACAAACTACATCAGTAGAAACAAGGGTTCTTAGGCTTTACCTTGCTTCACCATGGTCTATCAGGAAGTCTATGCAGCTGCTCTGTCCTGTTCACCCTGAGAATGAACTGAATGCTGCTTCAATATCTCAGTAGGTCTAAACGACAACTGTAGTCCCTCTATGTTTCAATACGTTCACCCACCCTTCATGACTTACAGATATAGCTGTATCTTCTTGATAACCCTTGTTAACCCTTGCATCACTACACCGTCTGTTGTATTATATATTAATGGCAACAATGCTTTGGCAGATAATACAACCAAGACTAAAACTGTTCTTTCTTTTGTATAATTCCTGAGCTTGGCCTCCTCCTGTACTGTGTCATAAACACCTGTTAAGAAAGGGAGGTCGAACCTGTTTGTTTCCTGTTCTCATATTACTTACACCCAACAAAGTGCTTCGCTATAGAGATTGACACACCTCTTTAAAGAAGCTGCTGAACTCATTTGCATCACTTAGCACAGCCTCTTTACAGCAAGTCTTGAAAGAAAACCATACAAAATCACTTATGATGTTCAAACATAATCAATTAGTAGAACGGTTTGGTTTTGGATGGTTCAAATTTTGATCATTTGGCATTAATTATGACAATTAAATTCATAGCAATCTAAGTATTCCTGAGAAATACATGTTACACTGGATGATATAATTCAGTACAATCCTAAAATAATTGCTAAAGCAGAAGTAATATGTGCATAGCAATCAATAATAAATGTATACTGATAACACTATATAAATACAATCAATGTTTTGTTTTTACATTATTATATTACATAGCTAACAATCTTGTTCTGATTATAAAGTCAAATTATGGAACACAACAATTAACTGTTTCTGGCATCAAGATTTATTATAGAAGTAGATTTAAGGATTTGAAGCATCATAGTGATGGTGTTACACACAGAAACAAACTCCAGCAATGTAAATGAGCAAAATGAATTACATGCATATTACACAGTGTCCTTAGTTTTTTTGGAGGTTTATGCATTGATCCCCGACACTAAATATGCAAGCTGGGTACTACAAGCATGCAGTGGATTTGTTAAAGGTCTAGAGATGTCACTTCCGCAAGCAGAACAAAACATAAGATGAGGGAGTGTGGTAGCGCAAATTGCTAATTTATGATTGACGGTTACTAATGCACATAATTACAAGACGTGGAAGCGTGTTGTTTTTTTAATGGATGTTCAAACTTCTTTGTCGACCTATACCGAGTTCCTGTCGTATTCTGTAGTATTCACGCTCAAACCTCTTCATATAATTACCTACTTTGTTTGTGTATTTTAAATTAATTTATCAATGTTATTATGTTTAGTTTCATTGTGTTGCATACTCTTTATTATATATTTGTTTGTCCTATAACCTTATTGAAAAATGTATATCCAAGTTATATCCTAATTCCATTTGAAATAATTGTGCAAGCATTATATACACACACACACACACACACAAACACACACACACTATATATATATATATATATATATATATATATATATATATATATATATATATATATATATATATATAATCTCAAAGAGCCAGCTAAATATATATAGATAGAAAATATATAGCTAAATCAAAAAGCACACGAATTAAGACTCTATTTGAGGATGTATTAACTGGAGACCCTGTTTCATTTTGCTGTTGGACACATAAAGGTTTAATTACAATTCATCTCCAGCATTAAAGCCTGGGTTAGCTCCAGCACTGCCCCATGGCGAGGTCCCGTTTGTTCACAGCAGGCGTTACCTCAATCCTATTTTGTGTGCGTCTATATACAATTAAAGAATGACAGTGTCAAACGGGAGTGTATTCAATTGACTCATTTCCTGGGTATGTTGTAAAAATAACCTTTCTGCAAAGGGCGAGAACAAAAGAGAGCAGCCCTCCACCCCCCCACCCCCCCTTCCTTTAATAAAAACGTTATTCCCTAGCGTATGGTAACTCCTTTTTCCTTATATAAACACCTACATCTGATGGGATTAAATCGAACAGACCAGATATTTTAAATACGAAGATCAATATAGTACTGCAAAACTTGATCAATTGAAATTCCTCTGATCATTCAGTTGAAAGTATTTTAATTCATTATATTAAAACTGGCAGCTACAGAATAAAACTTTATTTTGTCATTTTTATAAACAGTGCAGTCCATTGACGTGTCACTTATTTGGCATATTGAGCTGATCTTTTAAAATGCTAGCAGAAAATACAAATGCCACAATCAATACATTATTTTACAGTGCAGCTTGTGCCAAGCTGGGTTCTCTTTGTAAGTCTGGCCCCATGACAAATATTTTTAGTGAGGTTACATATTGAATCTACTGAACCTCCCTGGTGGGGATCACAGTGATGCTACCCCATTGAAGAGCTCACAGGGGAGGTTCATTCAAATGTACCACCAAAGAAGGGTCTTTCTTTACACAGCTGATATGCCACAGTTCAAGAGAAAGCTACTGTAGTGGATTCTTGGGGTGGAAGGTAAAGCTTCATATTAAAAGAGAATGGAGGATTGAATGTTGCCTAATGTATTGAAAAGCAGTAACACTTCAAACTGTGGCCACAATAGACAGGGCCCAAACAGTTACAGTGCCTTGCGAAAGTATTCTGCCCCCTTGAACTTTGCGACCTTTTGCCACATTTCAGACTTCAAACATAAAGATATGAAACTGTAATTTTTTGTGAAGAATCAACAACAAGTGGGACACAATCATGAAGTGGAACGAAATTTATTGGATATTTCAAACTTTTTTAACAAATAAAAAACTGAAAAATTGGGCGTGCAAAATTATTCAGCCCCTTTACTTTCAGTGCAGCAAACTCTCTCCAGAAGTTCAGTGAGGATCTCTGAATGATCCAATGTTGACCTAAATGACTAATGATGATAAATAGAATCCACCTGTGTGTAATCAAGTCTCCGTATAAATGCACCTGCACTGTGATAGTCTCAGAGGTCCGTTTAAAGCGCAGAGAGCATCATGAAGAACAAGGAACACACCAGGCAGGTCCGAGATACTGTTGTGGAGAAGTTTAAAGCCGGATTTGGATACAAAAAGATTTCCCAAGCTTTAAACATCCCAAGGAGCACTGTGCAAGCGATAATATTGAAATGGAAGGAGTATCAGACCACTGCAAATCTACCAAGACCTGGCCGTCCCTCTAAACTTTCAGCTCATACAAGGAGAAGACTGATCAGAGATGCAGCCAAGAGGCCCATGATCACTCTGGATGAACTGCAGAGATCTACAGCTGAGGTGGGAGACTCTGTCCATAGGACAACAATCAGTCGTATACTGCACAAATCTGGCCTTTATGGAAGAGTGGCAAGAAGAAAGCCATTTCTTAAAGATATCCATAAAAAGTGTCGTTTACAGTTTGCCACAAGCCACCTGGGAGACACACCAAACATGTGGAAGAAGGTGCTCTGGTCAGATGAAACCAAAATCAAACTTTTTGACAACAATGCAAAACGTTATGTTTGGCGTAAAAGCAACACAGCTCATCACCCTGAACACACCATCCCCACTGTCAAACATGGTGGTGGCAGCATCATGTTTTGGGCCTGCTTTTCTTCAGCAGGGACAGGGAAGATGGTTAAAATTGTTGGGAAGATGGATGGAGCCAAATACAGGACCATTCTGGAAGAAAACCTGATGGAGTCTGCAAAAGACCTGAGACTGGGACGGAGATTTGTCTTCCAACAAGACAATGATTCAAAACATAAAGCAAAAATCTACAATGGAATGGTTCACAAATAAACATATCCAGGTGTTAGAATGGCCAAGTCAAAGTCCAGACCTGAATCCAATCGAGAATCTGTGGAAAGAACTGAAAACTGCTGTTCACAAATGCTCTCCATCCAACCTCACTGAGCTCGAGCTGTTTTGCAAGGAGGAATGGGCAAAAATTTCAGTCTCTCGATGTGCAAAACTGATAGAGACATACCCCAAGCGACTTACAGCTGTAATCGCAGCAAAAGGTGGCGCTACAAAGTATTAACTTAAGGGGGCTGAATAATTTTGCACGCCCAATTTTTCAGTTTTTTATTTGTTAAAAAAGTTTGAAATATCCAATAAATTTCGTTCCACTTCATGATTGTGTCCCACTTGTTGTTGATTCTTCGCAAAAAATTACAGTTTCATATCTTTATGTTTGAAGCCTGAAATGTGGCAAAAGGTCGCAAAGTTCAAGGGGGCCGAATACTTTCGCAAGGCACTGTATTTACAGTCAGCCTTCTCTGGGGTCAGAAGCTGCAACTGGTGGCTGATTCACAAAGCGTCAAAAGTCAACACCGCCAAGAAAAACAGATCAATTCTGATATCTTGACAAGCTCTTGGGCGTAGCTGCACTGAGTTTCTCAGAGATTATAACTACCCCTGATCCAAGTAAAGTAAATTGTGACTGTGAATAGGAGCACCTACTGTACAGTGCAGTAGTCCAGTACTTCAGAAGAAACACTGGACCCACAAAATGAAACACAGAAACAGAAAATGAAGTACTGATACCTTTTATACCAAATCAAGAAAAACAATACTCAAAAGAATTCCCGTTTACTCACAAACATACGTTATATTGCTCAGTAAAAGGTTATTGGATTACTGCTATTTCCAAGATTATTAGCATCTGTAATGCAAAAATACAGACAATGCTGGATAACCAAGCCCAAGTTGCACAAACATATTGAGCCACAGTGAGAAATAATGATGTCTGTATGGAAACCTACAGTACGAGCCCTGAAACAAGACCAAGGATTGAAAGATTTTCCAGACGACACATTTTATAGAGGAGGCTAACCAAGAAAAAAATGTAAACTGCTTTTGTAAAGATGTTTGCTGCCCTATCATTTCTGTCTATATTAATGAGGTTTCTTCAAAATGGAGAAAAGATGGAAAAAACAATGGAATTAAATTAAATATAAAATTCAAATAATGCACAATGTATAAAACTAAAGGTACTTTTTGTTTAGTCAATAGTTTACCAGTATACAAAAATGCAATCTTAAAGGTCTATCAGAGACTAGGAGTCCATGATAAAAGTTTGCAGAAGATTAATGAAAATTCATGGCAGTTATCGTGTTCACCATGTAAAGTGTGACAGACAGACAGGAAATGATCAGTGCATGTGAGTCCACATTTTCTATATCTTTGTTTTCACTTTTATTTTATAGTGTTATGGATCAATTATGCTACACTGTTTCTTAATAGTTACAAGTGATATTTCAGTACCTAGAACAGCTTTAATTTGTCCAGGCCTAAGTGGACTAAAAAGTGCAATGTAGTTGTTACCAGTGCATTTTCAATGAACAGAATCTCTGCATTAAGCAATTCTTGCATTTATTTGAAACAGGTGTGACATGTATTATTAAGCAAAATAAACACTCCCTATTCAACAGCTCTAATTAGAGTGATCTCCAGAAACCTGGGATCAGCAGTTTAGGAATATGTTGACTTTACCCAAATTGATTAGATTAAGACAGACCTTCTCAGTGCTAGTGTACTGTCTAACAAGATGTGCTCCCCTCCCTGCTCTTTGGAGGTACCTTAATGTGTAATAAAAAATAGAAAATGAATGACTAAACAAAAAGCTGTGCACAAGTAGACATAAAACAAGTGTGTATCAGGTAGATACACAATCTCATCTTTGGAGACCACTGGATGAAAAGTGTACTGTATAAGAATGGCCAAACACATTAAAATATGTAGTTCCTTATGATCCAACCTTAGGATTTAATGTAGAATGTGTCACTTCAAATAATTCACTTTTTTTCAGTGTCCTCACTGGATATTATGCTTAAAAAACACACAATTGACAACGTTATTGATGGAATGATAATGAAAACATATTTGCTATACTGATTAGTTTTTTCTTTTTTCTTTTTTTTGCGGCTTTGCAGCACTATCACTTACGGAAAAAACACATGTGATTCACATGGGAAACACATGTTATCACATGTGAAAATAATTATTCACATGTGTTCATATGTGACCACATTAAAATATCATTGATGATCACATGTGATTATAAAATTCTCAGCTGAAACACATGTGAATATGAAATTCACATTTAAACACGTGAATATTTCCTGATCACACGTGATTATACCATTTTACATCTGATATGTGATAAGCTCTTACAGCAAATTAAACTTGTTTGATCAAATAAAAACATGTTAAGTTAAAAAAATATATAATAATGGACACAATAAAGAATATAGAATGCAAATAACTTATTGTATGCTTCAATTAGTAATCCTGTCAAAACGTTAGTAACTATAGAATTGAATATTGCATGGTAGGGTTTTTTTTAATGTTAACCGGTTTTTGCCATCTCCAGCACACTTATCCCCGTTATCTTCCACCCTACTGTTGCCGTGTTCCCTTGCAAACTCAACAACAAACAAACTTTTTCTCCGCTGTGTTTAGTAAACATGTTTTCTATCAAACGGAACTTGAAAGTATAATTTATCATGTAAAATATAATGAAACAGTTTAAAAACTCACCCATGAAACCAATCACACCAACCAGGACACGCATTTTCTTTCCTTTCTCCCTCTTCTTCACACAGCCTGTTTTCACCAATTACTGTGGATGCAAATAAAAGGTTTCGGATTTTTTTTAACGGGTCCTTGTATTTTTTTTTTTTTTTTTTTAAGTAAATAATGTTGTTACTATTCGCTGTTGCTTATAAAGATGAGAATGTTTTTGTTCGTGGGTTAATCAAGTGTGTTTTTGCAGGTCAGATGCCGAGTCTCGCTCTTAGGGCTTTCATGTGAATGTTGCAGACGTGAGGTCAGTGAGTTGAGTGGCTGGCTAAGATGTGCACTAGAGCTGGAGTTTAGCGATGTTTGAAGCGCTGGCACTGCTCACATGCATCAGATAATGCTCAGACACTCACTATGTGAAACCAAAACAGGACCCAATAAAAACACTGGGAGGACCCCATGCACTCCAACAATAATAACAAAGGAAATAACTTCAAACCCCGCTGTTCTTCTGGGGGCTGTTGTGGACAAGTTAAATGATACAATCCAATAACATTTTTAAGCTATATATATATATATATATATATATATATATATATATATATATATATATATATATATATATATATATATATATATTATAAAGCATTTTGTAATTTACTGAATAGTATAAAATTTAGAATATTGTTGAAAAAATATTTGGTAGATCGGGGAGAGGGGAAAATACAATACAAATATGACACGTATGCATAGCTGTGGACACATGTTATACAAACAAGCATTTATTCCCATGTCTTTATTTGTAGTTTAATATTGTAAACTTGTGTCATAATGACCAACAAATGTAATTTTCTTTAGATTAGCTGTTACGGTATCCTGCTACAGTATTAAGATGAACATTTTATTTTAAATTGAGATGCTGTTTTATTTTTGCTGTTAGTGCACTCACAAATATGACATTATGACATGTGGCATTCTAGTCAGTTACTCTAGATGTAATGCCATATACCTAAGGGAGTGAACAAACTACTGTATGGAGGATAGTAATACATTCTGCACTCCTCGCTCCTTGTACATTGGTGGGTGAGGCTGTTATTAAGCAACAGTAACTTGCAAATAGTGAAACTATAACTATATAGAAACACGAATGGAAGTGTATTATTAACCAAGCAGAATTTTATTTTATGTTGCACTTTAGAAAATTGTTAAAATTAAGGCTTTTAGATAATTATATATAACCTTACTTCCATACAGCAGAAATGTCTCTTTTCAACCGTCAGGTTTGTTCTGGAAAGCTAAATGTATGAATTGAGGTGCTTTAAAAAATAATGAGATTATCCATTTACTAACTTGCAGTTGCAGGGTGGGGCAGAAATTACAGTTGCATATAATATTTCTGATTTTACAATGGCAGTCCATCCTAAACAACTTTTATTTTCAAGAAAAGTGCTTTGTGTTGTGGAGCAAGTTAGACCTGACCTTCAGATGGAAATGGCTGGTTCACTGGTGTGTTGCAAAATATTGTCTGCTACTTGAAATGCCTTGTTTACCTACAGTTGGGATTCATGAGCAGACCTGTCAACTGCCCCATGTTCACCGGGAGCCTCACATATTTTGGAACCTTATCTTGGACATCTACCGGGACTGATATTCTCCTGTATTTTGCTCAAAACTCTACTGTTAAACCCCCCCTGCACTTAAATAAAAAGGGAACCAATCTACTCGGAGAAAGGATCCTCAAGGTGGTTCAGAAGCATTTAAACTAGAAAGGAAGGTGGGGAGAAATCAACAAAAAAAACAGAAGAGAGACTACATCAAAACAAGGGCAACAACTCAGGTAAGACAGCCATTAAATGTACTTATCTAAATGCTAGAAGTCTCAGAAACAAAATGTAAGAACTTGAAGCAACTGCAATAACAGGTCATTACGATGTGATAGGTGTTACAGAAACTTGGTTATCCAAGAGTGATGGAGACGAATATAATATTAGTGGGTATACACTGTATAGGAAAGACAGGCAGTTCAAAAGTGGTGGAGGGGTAGCGCTATACATCAAAAATAGCCTTGAAGCCCAGGTGTTAAATCTGGATGAAAAAAACAAAGCAGAATCAATATGGGTCAGAATAATGGACAAAAATTCAAAGGGCATAATAATAGGGGCATGCTATAGACCACCAAGTTCAGACACCGAGCAAAATATTCTGGCATACAATGACATTAGAAATTCGTGCAGCAAAAGAAAAGCCATATTAATGGGGGATTTCAACTTCCCCCAGATAAAATGGGAAAACCCGGTGGGGAGCACGACAGACGAAACTGAAATGGTGGAAATGACAAATGACTGCTTCCTAACGCAATTTGTCAAGTCACCGACTAGAGGGGAGGCATGCCTTGATTTAGTTTTTTCAAATAACGAAGACAGAATAACTAAAACAGAGGGCATTGGCAAACTCAGACCACAACATGGTATCATCTGAAGTGGTTTTAAAACCCCAAAAGTAATGACTAAAGCTAAGTTTAAAATTTTAGGAAGGCAAACTATGAAGGAATGAAACAGAGACTAACAGAAGTAGATTGGAGTAAAATAGAAAAAACATACAGTATATACAGTACAATGAGATCTTGTGGTACTGACAGTCCTAGTGGACTACCCTGAAACCGGATGTGTACAGAGCCTTATAAACACAATAGAGGATGCAGTTGCTATAATTGTAAGTACAGACGTAATTCTATGAGACATGAAAGATATTGGACAGGATGATACAAAAAACAGTTACTGCACTTTCAGTTTTACTGCAGCAGTTTTTAATACACTAAGTAATACTCAGTGAGTAATATTATTATATTATTAATGGAAATATTGTGTATGAACAGAATAATCTGAACACAAAGTACATTTTTTGTAATGCATCATGTCAGCAGCTTATATATCTAGCCGTGTTGGGGAAGTTACTTTTAAAAAGTAATCCGTTACTGTTACTAATTACTTAAACAAATTGTAACAGTAACCTGCTACTTTAACAAAATGAATGAGTTATAGTTACAGTTACAAATAGTTACTTCTCAGGTAGTTTAGAGTACCGCATTACTCCCCAAAACTGTATCTAAGGGAACCTGTGAGGGTGTGTGTGAGGAGTTGTCATGGTAGCCTTGCCTTTCTAAATCTCCAGCAGCTGGTTAAAGGAATTCTCTATTTATCTAAGAGATAAAGGCTGAACACTTTCACATTCTTCTCCAATTTTGCTCTCCATTAACCACATCAGTCTATCATAACATAGGAGTGAACTGAGAGAATGGTCACCCTTTCTCTGACTAAATCCACCGGGTGATTTTGTTTATACTCACCTGACAAATTAGAAATAAAAATACAAATATGCATGCATAATACATATCTTATTTCAGAAAAGCAGTACAACCTGAAATTCACAACAAGCAGCCTGTTAGATTAAGGTAACACCACAGGAATCTAGTCCTTGGCTTGTGCATGTGTATTCAATATTTGGAATTATTGTCTATTTCATCAAAAGGACTTGCTTAGACTGATTTTACAATGTCAAGCTACATTCGTGGTCTGTTTTTATTTTTATTTTTATAATGAAATTATAAACTTGTATGCTTTGTGCTGGTACTGCGGCCTAAGGCACTGTAGTAGGGTTTAGTACTGAGAGCAAATCCTGCTGTGTGTGGCCATACATGAACAAGTCACTTTTGTCTCAGACTTTATATAAAACTGTATGAGCAGGACCTCACATTACACTAGGTATAATTAATTTGTAGGCCAACATGTCAATATGAATTGAGATGCATTAAAACATGATAGGCTGGATTCTGCTGTGTGCTTTAAACAGTGTTTTATTCCCTGGTTTGAAATTCCTGTCCTGTTAGCTCAGGGTCTGTGTATTTGTTCCTCAATAACGGAGCAGTGGCCGCTCACTCTTTGCTTCATTAGACTCTAACAAAGGAAGAACATTTCAGGAATTTTAGCTTGCATTCTCCTGCTTTCTCTTCCCTAGGAACCCTTGAAGCTATACCAGGGAGCAACGGGCAGAAGATGAAGGTTTCTGAACATTGGATACTGGTTCTATTTTGAATTACACATATCTTATTAGAAGACATTGTTTTCAGTATTGTTCAAAGCACACATATTTGAAATGACTAGATTAAAATGAAAACTCTTTCCCGCTATATGACCATAGCCAATTAGATAATTGTGTGGGTAGCTAATAAAAGTTAATAGTGAATTCATGTTGTATTCTTATTGACAAAAGTTTTAGTTCAGCTACAATTTTAGGATTGAGACATAATTTTAAATAAAACAAACTATATAAACAATTTAGATTTTTAATTTAACATCATGTAATCAAAGAAACTAGAAAATGATATTGCAAAAGTCTACCGGAAGCCATAATAGTAGTACAGTACAGCAGTGTGGAGTAGTGGTTAGAGCTCTGGACTCTTGACCGGAGGGTCGTGGGTTCAATCCCAGGGGGGACACTGTTGCTGTACCCTTGAGCAAGGTACTTTACCGCGGCGGGCTTAATGCGCTCTAACGTCTCATTTGTGTGTTTTGGAACTCCAGGAAATGTCTCAGTAAATGACAAAGACGCATATACAACTCCTTAAGCCCGCCGCACACAGCCCGACTCATCTCATCTCAACTGGCCGCACAGAGTTTGGATGAATCGTATCAGTGTGCGTGCACTTAAAACCAAGATTATGCAGATTTCAGTCGGGATGTCTTCAGATTTGAATATTGAACATGTTGAATCTTTTTCAGACGCAGTTTCGTTCAGATGTGATCAGTCTATCTCTGTGCAGCGGTTGCCGACCGAGACTGACCGAGACCGATTAGTCATAAGGGTGTCAACCAATGGTGAAGCAGGCTTAAGTGACGTAGCTTGTCATACAAGATGGCGGAATATTGACAGCTTTAGATTCATAGGTAAAAGTACATTAGTCTTGAATTGCTCCGAGTGTCCCGAATTAAAAATAAAAATACCAGATATGTGCACATTTGAATCGTTTTTTAGGCGTTTACTAATCAAAGGCAAATTATCAATTTACCTTTTTATTATCAATCTACTGGCAGCCTATATTTTCTTACTGCGCTAAACAGAAGTAACCGGTGCGTCGATCTATAGGTCACAAATCACAAGCCCCTATCCACACGCTGAGAAAAAAACGACAAAGTCAAATAAAAAATCAACAGTTTGGATTTTATTTACCACAGGCTAAAGTGTAGTAGACAAACTATACAAAAAGTCAAACACTGCCTGAAACGTTTGCGCGGTGTAAATGGTCAATAGCTAAATTATAATATAGGTTAAGCGTTTCTTTTGGTTGCCTCGCGGCGCGGTCTCCACCGTCTAATCAGCATACGATGCCATGCATATTAATATGAGGATCGCTATGTTGGGCTAAGTTAATACAAAAATGTGTACAGGGCAGTATTAATTAAATCTGCATACACAGAAAACACCAGTATCTAGTTGTGGTCAGTAATTCAGTCTTAGCAGTGTGCGACACCCAGTCGTAAAAAACTGAACTGTAACGTCAAACCAAAACTAAGCAAAACTGATCGCAAAATCTGTGCATCCCCAGATGAGATGAGTCGGGACGGCTTGAGTCGGGCTGTGCGCAGCGGGCTTTAGACATGCGTACATTTTTAATCCAGTCATTTGGAAACCACTCAAGCCGTTCCCACCAGCCTTCTGGTCAGAAGATCGCCCAAATGTTTCGATCTACTGTCATGGTACTGCAGATTATCGCCACTGTATTTAGTGCAGAAAAAGCAAAACGGCATCTCCGCTGGTTTTGCAGAAAAGAGCATAGCTGTGCTTTACGATTTCTCGATCGATTATGTAAAGTACTTTCTTCCAAAAGCATAAACAAAAACACAGTATCCATGTTGTCACACAAAACCTCACGATCGGCATGGAATGATGCCCCGAGTTCAGTGGTTTGTTTAAACAGGGAGTAACTCACTTCAGTAATGAAAAAGGTGTGTGTACAACAAACAACCACAGCGAGTGCCGTTTAAATACGGCTATTGAGCCAACTGCAGTGTGTGTGTACGTAGCCTTACTGCACAACTAACCAAACTGACTTAATTATAACCACACTCGATACTTGCTCTGGAAACCTTTGTAACCGAACTGTGTGTGTATACAAACCGTATTAAGAATAAAAGGTGAACTCACAACTGCATTTAGCCTGTGTGTGTACATAGCCTAAGAATCGTCAATTCACAGTAATACGACGCGATATATTTACCATAACAAGAGTACTTTTAATTCAAAGATGCCTCTCACCACTGACAATAGATGAGACATTTCTTGTTTTTTCCATGGTACTTCATGATTCTCATAAAGGTCCTCTAGAACACACTCAACAAGAAATTTGAATATATTTCATATATTAAGGCCGTTGCACACTGGATCCAATAACGCATCTGAATTTAAGGTGCATCTAAACAAACAAACAAACAAAACGATCATGTGCAGTCCATATTGCACCTTGCACACGGAGTCCGTAATTGTCGTACGACAGTGATGGGTCAATTTTATAATCGAAACAAGTTTGATAAGATTTGACGTGTGTTAAAAATGACATTGACCAATGAAAAACGACTGGGAAGACATCGGGTTCTTGCAGTACCCTGCTAGGGTTACCATGTGGCTCCTGATTAACCGGACGCTATGACACAGAACGGGATTTAAAACTTGCCCCTAAATTGAAATAAATGAAGGTGTAAATGAACCATCCTTAGCTACAATTAATAATGGTGCTTAAATACCTGGAGGCGCGTCAAATAATTGTATTATACCAAAAATGAATTGCAGCCAGTCGCTATTTTTTTCTGTTTGTTAAAATTCAATCGCCCATATTATTCTGCAAATACAATTTCATCATCATCTCGTTGCTCTATCGATAGATTAGCTGTTCGTTCATTAAGATCTGATCAGAAGCAGCTGATCAGTGTGAATTGTTTGCTGCGCCCAAGCAATTCCACCACAGCAGGATTAATCTCAGCAAAGGTGGAGCTCATTTATACGTGAATTACTTTCTGTCTCAAAGCGTCCGGTTAATATGGAGCCATATGGTAACGCTACCTGAACAAAATGGAAAATCTAATTCTGTGTGCCGCCAAACAAAAATTACTTTATGATAAATCCAACAAAGATTACAAAGGCTTTGTAAAAAAAAAAAAAAAAGAACACATATGGAAAGACATTGCCGTGGACTTGGGCATGAATGATATGTACTATAAAACATGAAAACTTGAATTTTGTGCAGTATAGGTTTCTACAAGCATATACTTTTTATTTCAATTGTAGTAGAGGAAGTAAAGAAACAATAGCCTAACCTGGAGACACATCAGAGAAAAAAGCGTGACAGGGCAAGTGTGTTCAGGACTTAACAGTCAGAAAAGAGGGACAGTACATGAAAGAATTTGGGGGAATAGGTGCACCATACTAAAAAACAAAAGAGTAATAAACATGTTTGCCCTTTATTGAAACACAATACTTTTTGGTTCAGTCAGAGCTGGACACATAGTATGTTTTGCACAGTGAAATTCATTTTTCAAGTGGTAATTGATTGATTTTTGAAGGAATTGGTGTGTTAGCTGAGAGAGAAACAACCTGCAACTTGTCACTGTTACAGTAATTGTTGTTCAAGACTAGACAGTATAGTACTCCATATGGTAGACACATCAATAGAGTAAACAGTTTTGATTAAAAAAAAAAGTCCCTGAGGTGGGTTTTAGGCTTATGTTGGCAGCAGATGGTTTGCAGTGAGAAGGTACTGTAATGTACAGAGAGTTTAAACAAAGAAAGGCCAAGGGAGCTGGTGGAGCAGAGATAACTGACCAGGGCTCTGCAAATCTTCTGAATTTATAAAAGCTACTTGGTGTGGAAAGTGGAGGAGTAGCAATTGAAGGGGCAGAGGTCAAGGCATGGATAGGTGTGGTATGATAGAGTACAATGGATAAGCACAGACACGCTGCAGAGTTCAACATTGAATCGGTGGTTCAGAACAGGTAGATGGAGAGCATTAAGGTTCAACCCTAAAGAGGTGTTTGTACATAACGTTTATACAGTTATACTGTATCTTAGTTTCATATTAGCAGTGTTCAATTCTGAGTCAAATTTGTGCTTTTTGTACCTGACACGGATACAGAATTTTTCTTGTGAATGCACCGTTATGTTTACAGTCCAGCAGCAAATCTGTGTGGCGTATTCTGCTGGAAAAAGATGATTGAGATTGAGATTACACTTAAAGCAGCACCACAGCCATCTTTGTTGCTACGCATTTTGACACAATACCAGGGATAATGGCAATGGGAAGGACTCTATGTATGCAGCTCTATAGTGGTCTAGCTAAATTAGGATAGTGATTGTGGTAATAACAAGCAATAATGTGAACCTACTTGATCAGTAGTGTAACAGTCTGATTGTGAGGTGCAGTACTTTGTTTTTTTTTTCTTCAGATACATAAAAAAAAAAACATCATGCAAATTCTTGGTATATCATAGCATAGCAATTCCTTTTATTGCCTAATTGCAAGTTAGATAAACATCTAGATAAAGAAAAAATAAAAAATTGCAGCAGCTTCAAATGAAAGGTTTCAATCTTTTTGAATATTTAATTATAAGACACTTGATCAAGTATGAAAAAAAGTAGGTAACATCCTCAAATGATGGACAGCAATGAATTTAGTTCAGATGAGCATAGCAAGTGTTTTTTTTAATATTCTGTTATATATATATATATATATATATATATATATATATATATATATATATATATATATATATATATATATATATATATATGGGGAATCGTTACTGAAGTGTTTTCAAGAGAGGGAAATGAAGATTTGTTTATTCTATGTACAATGTGTAAATGTGAAGTACAGTTTAGTTGTATGGCATGTCATTGTAACTATGCAATAGAAGTTGTTGTATTTTTCATTTGCATTGAGTTCATTCTTTTTTTTTGTTGCACAACTTTATAATTATTGTTATATGAACTATACAGTTATTTGAGTTGTTTGAATATTACATTAATAGTAGAATTCATATTTGAGTGGATGTAAGACAACTTCACGCTATATAGCTACATTGTTAAAAGTTGCAATTCTTATATCCTTGTTAATCCCTTCTGTACAGTATATCTACAATGTATTTCTTGTATTTTCCAGGTGATTTCTGCTGTTGTTTTTTATTTCCTATTTATGTTTCATGTGTTTATTTGTCCACATTTATTGAATGTTTATTCCTCTTAAGAAGATCCAGAATTATTCTGTTTTTTGTACAGAGGCTTCCATTTTTATGCAGGTACCAATAGTAACATGGGTGTTTGCCTTAGATGTCCCATGGGGATAAAGAATTATATGAGCTTTTGCTAAGATATCTAATATGTAATGTTCAAATGCAGCAAACATATGAACTATGGTAATCTATTATAAACCCTATGAGTCAAAAATGCATTTCATTGTAAGCTGTGCGCTATTGTTTCAGCCAGGAAAGCAGAAGGGTGTTGCCAGTTGTATAAGCTAATCAAGACTTCATCTCTGTGCACTGCTGATAGGTAAGGGGATACATAGATTAACTAGATAGGCTGACAGACACACATCTAAAAAGCCATTTTTACTATTTTGAGGACCTGTAAAGGGAATTTTTTAATGTTCTGTCTGGTGGTGCTTGTGGGGGAGGCTATTGTATGTGTGGGGGAACGTCATACCTTTGACAGAACCCAGAACACTCTGCACCTTCTTATCAGGAGGACTGGTACTGTGTGGAACGTGAAATGAAAGAGAACTCCCATGAGTAAGTATAAGTCAGAGATTTAGAAATCCAATATATAAACAGTATGAAAGGAATGTTTTGTAACTTAAACTTTTGACCTGTAATTGCTCATCCCATCCTCATCATAAGCAAAGATCAACATTTTATTACATATTCAAATTGCCAAGGCTATGTTGTGGTAACGGATCACATAAAATAAGATTACACAAACTAAACACGGCAATGAAAACTATTTCTACTGAAGGAAATACATTTTGTAATATTTTCTTATAATTGTACATCCCCAGCCCACTTTTGGGTGCAGCAGTGTAACTGGCACAGACGAAGGAACAGCCAAAACAATTGTGATTGAAATTCTGTCTCAGCTTTGAATTTATGGGAAGAAGCAGGCACGCTGCAGGAAACATCCTGAAAATGAAAAAACAAAAACACACAGGATTTTTTGGCTCAACAGACCTGGAATTCCTTTAACACAAGCAGTGCCAAAAACGTAGTGCCTCAAAGAGTTTAATATGATTCAAGGTTGCAAAAAACAATGAACAGAACTAATTATTTTATTGAAACAACCAAAAATACATACTGTAGTACTTCTCCTGTGGTGGGTGAGCTCTCTTTATCACATGATCCTTTTTGCAATTAAATGATTAGCAAGCTAGTACTTACTTATTTACTTACTACCCATTACGCCTCTGGTGTTTAGGGCAGCGACGAAGCTCCTCCACTCCTGTCTGTTTCTGGCAAGTCTTTCAATGGTTCCCCAGCTGTGCCCCAGGTTTTTCAGCTCAGCTTCCACAGCTCTTCACCATGTTGTTTTTGGGCGACTTTGTTTTCACTTGCCTTCAGGTGTCCATCTTACTGCTATTGTGATGATGGAATCAGTTTCATCTGCTATTGTGATGATGGAATCAGTCACTCTCCAGCATTCTGCACCATAGAGTAGCGTTGAAAGTATGCAGCTCTGATAAATCTTGAGTTTAGTTTTGGTGTTGCATTTTGATGATTTCCAAATTGTATTTAAGCTCCTGAAGGTGTTCCTGGCTTTATTGATTCTGTTCCAGATGTCCTGGCTGGTTCCACCGTCCTGGCTGATGGTGCTGCCCAGGTATGTGAATGTTTCTGTGTTGGAAATAACATGATCTTCTATCCGTACTGGTGATGGTGAGGCAATATTAAGGGTCATGATATCTGTCTTGTGGTTGATTTTCAATCCGATTTGCTGACTGAATGTGTTGAGACGGATTGTTTTTTCTTGTATGTCATGTTGGGTATATGATAGGAGAGTGAGATCATCTGCAAAGTCAAGGTCTTCAAGAGATGTGAAGGGTGTCCACCTGATGCTTCTTGGCATATCTTCTGTTGTACGCCGCATGACCCAGTTGATGGCAATGTTGAAGAATATTGCAGACATGAAACACCCCTGAAGCACTCATGTTTTGACTTCAAAACTGAGCTCGCTGTGATCAACACTGCATGTAAAGTTGGAGTAGAAGCTTTTGGTGATGTTAATTATATGGAGAGAGATTCCATAGGCCCGCAGAATGCGCCATAGGCTGGTCCTGTGAATGCTGTCAAAAGCCTTCAAAGTCTATAAAGTTTATGTAGAGCTGCCGTTGCTATTCTGAGCATTGTTCTATTATATTACGTAAGTGAAGATCTGGTCTATGCATCCACGCACTTTCGGAAAACCGTCTTGCTCTTTTCTGAGAACGTTATCAACTGCCTCTGATATACGCTAGTCTATGATCTTACACAATACTTTGCTTGGCACAGAAAGAAGTGTGATACCATGCCATGCTTCTTTCTTTGGTTTCTTTACTATAACCCCATTGGTCCACTCATCTGGCACTTTTTCTCTTTCCCAGACTGATGTAAATAGGGGGGGCAGGATAGATGTTGCTAACTCAGGATTTACCCTGAACAATTCTTCATTCAAGTTGTCCTTGCCAGGAGCTTTCCCGTTTTTTAAGGATTTGATGGCTTGAATGATCTCTTCCTATGTTGGGGTATCTGTATTGATATCAAGATCATCTTCTGCCTCCCAGATGTTTGCTTCCTCTTAGATGACTCCCTATTCAGCAAATCTTTGATGTGCTTTGTCCAGCGCATTTCTTGTTCTTTTTCTGTTGTCAGTAGGTGGCCTTGTTTGTCCTTGATGAGTGTGTTTGTTGATGTCTGCCATTTGCCACTGATAAGCCGCATCATTTTGTAGATGGTTCCTTGTTCGCCACGGGCACTGCATCCTCTGCTTGTGTTGCCAGGTTATCGATATGGCGTCCTTTGTCTGCTCTTACAAGACGTTTGACCTCCCGGTGTGCCTTGCTGTACTGCGCATGGTATTTGTCTTTTAGCCTCTGGGATTTTGTGTCTAGAACCTTTTCTTCAGGGCTCGTCTGGTTTCTATGGTGTTCCATGTGCCGGGTGTAATCCACTTCTTTTTCCTAGCTAGTACAAGTATACAAGTACTCAGAATTAAAAAGTAAGTAGTGAGGTTCTGAAAAATAAAGCATTACACTTTTTTTTTTTTTTATCACTCTTCATGCAGTGATTTAGAGGATAGGTCTCAAACCCCAATTCACTAGAGCGGACATTTTGAAAAGAGCTTTGAAACAGACTTTCAAGTTGTAAGTTTAAAAAGAAAAATTACAGGTACGTTATTTAAACAGTTGTAGTGACACGTGGGGACATGTAATGCTATATTTTCCGGAACCCCGCTTCTTACTCTTTAACTTCAGCAATGTCAATTAGCAGATAACATGGTATTGCCTACTTTAATGACATGCGTAATAGACAATTTAAAGACTAAAGCCCCATATCTGTTATGGGCCAAAGCGGCTCAAATATTATGTACTCCTTTACAATATTGAGGTTGTGAGTGCTTCACATCTAAAATCTACAGCCTCAGGCTGAATGGTTTCCTTTCTGTAGGGCAAAAAAGTTTAGCTTTGTTCTATAGCTGCCAGTAGTTAAACTCTAACCATCAGTAATGCTTTACTGCAGGGAACTACATAAATACCGAAAATAAGGAGATCTCCATGTGCACTGGGTGACTGCAAAGATGCTACCTTTTTCCCTGAGGTCAGAACCCAACCTTTGGCCTCTGGAGATCTTAGATATCGTATACTGTATCAGTATCAGTATCAATCATGTCATCCCTTTCTAGTTCACAGTACCTGTACCTCAGTGTGGGATATGAAACATCTGTTTGTTATCGCACTCAGCTTGAAGACTTCTGTGGAATCAACAGGAACTGTATTATGTTTTAAAGGCAGAATACATTGTTATATGTACCTGTAAAATTCTAAAACATCATCTGTGATGACTCATACACATTCTTGATCTCACTAGCCCAGAAAGCGAGATCCTGAAACACCTCGTTTCTTGAATAAATAAATAAAACCAGCTTATACAGTATTACAGTCATTCCACATATTCCACCGCTGTCATTTGTGATGTGAATGTTCATCCCCCCTCCCCCATGTGCCCCACTCACCTGTTGTGCATGATGACGCATGTTTGTATAGTAGCATAGGCTTAATTTACATGTGGGATGTGAGGGACATGTCCCATATACTTTTTCAACGACGGAGAAATGTTCCCCTCACATTGCAGCAGAACTAAAACTTTTATTTCTCAATAATTTATTTGTATAATCACTAGTCAGTAAAGTAGTCTCCACTAGGACCCAACATAAAAGGCAATCAGCAGCGTTGGCGCATAGTGCATTGTGGTCAATCTCAAGCAGAGAGGAGAACCCGGTAGTAAAAAAAAACGTTTCTACCAGTTTGGTTTTTCTGTTCATTGTGAAATTTCTCAGCCGTGGTACCATTTCCGATGTCTAGAGTCTCACATTGATGACATACTACTATATATATATATATATATATATATATATATATATATATATATATATATATATATATATATATATATATAAAAACAGGTGAACAACAAATATAATTATGTGTATCTGCAAGATGTAACATCTGCAACGTTGGGATGATAGATGACTATTCTAATGTCCACAGAAGCGAGCTTCAGTGATTTTCAAATAGCATCTAGTAAACAGCAACACATTAAATACACCAATCTGTCAATATTTAGAATGGCTAATACAAATATTTAATGGCTTTGCTGCAGATTTTTATTAATGCTTTGGAAAAGGATACAGGTAACCAGAGTGAGAGGCAGATAGGTAAATTATCCTGCTTCAAGTAATTAATATTAGCTATATTTAAGTAACATTATAAAGGTGGTGTTTTAATTAGGTGATTTACTGTTTGTGATTAGTACCAGGTGAGTGTGGTTAAATTGAATAGAGGTTCAAACCAGCCTCTATCAACCCCCTCCTCAAAAAACCTACCCTCGACCCCACCTCCCTCCAGAACTACCACCCTATCTCCCTCTTACTCTTCCTCTTTAAAACCCTCGAGCGGGCAGTACACCGCCAGCTCTCTGCTTTCCTGTCTAACCACTCTCTGCTCAACCCTGTCCAATCTGGTTTCCGCCCTGCTCACTCCATTCAAACTGCTCTCCTGTCTGTCACTAACTCACTAAATGCCAGTGCTGCCTCTTTCTCCTCTGTACTAATTCTCCTTGATCTCTCTGCTGCCTTTGACACTGTCGATCACTCTATTCTCCTATCCTCTCTCGCTTTCCTGGGAATCTCCAACACTGCTCACCCTCTCTCAACAGGAGTCCCCCAATGATCAGTCTTTGGCTTTTTAAGTTCTCTCTCTACACACCTGCTCCCTGGCCTCCTCATTGCATCCTTTGGTTTTCTATGCTGATGATGCTCAGATCTTCCTCTCATTTTCCCCCCGACTGACCCCACTATCCCCTCCCATATCTCTACCTGTCTATCTGCTATCTCTTACTGGATGCACTCATCACCTCAGACTCATCCTCTCTAAATCTGACCTCCTTTTCTTCCCCTCCTCTGATCTTTCTATCTCCATTCCTCTGGAATCTACCATGCTCTCTCCCTCCTCCTCCGCCAAGAGAACCCAGGACCCCTGCCTCTCCTACTCCCAGCACATCTCCACTCTAGCACGCACCTGCCGTTTCTTCCTGAGCAACATACGAAGAATCCGACCCTTCCTCACCAACTACTGCACGCAACTCCTTGTCCAGGCCCTGGTACTCTCCCACCTAGACTACTGCAACTCCCTCCTGGCCGGCCTCCCTGCATCCACCACCCATCCGCTCCAGCTCATCCAGAACTCCACTGCTCACCAAGTGTTCTCTCTGCCTCATTTCTCCCATGCTACTCCACTGCTCCGCTCACTCCACTGGCTCCTGATCACCGCTCGCACCCAGTTCAAGAATCTTGTACTCGCCTACCAATGCCTTGACCAGACTGCACCCAGCTACCTCCAGACCCTCATCTCTCCCTACACCCCCACCCGACCTCTCTGCTCTGCCTGCACTAGAAGACTGGCTGTACCTCCGCTACACTCCCCTGCCTCCAGAGCCCCCTCCTTTTCCACCCTCGCCCGCAGTGGTGGAACGACCTTCCTACGGATGTCAGGACTGCCCAGTCCCTGAACACCTTCCGGCGCCTCCTCAAGACACACCTCTTCAGACAACACCTGTAAAACTCAACTCTTCCCTTCTGGACAATATAGCACTCTGCCTTTAATGCACTTTAACTTGCACATATCTGCTCCCTAGTTTGCTGTATTTAATCCCTAGTATTTTGTATTTCACCTGCACTCGTATCTAACCCTGATGTAACTATCAACGCTGTTATCTGCTCTTGAACTGCCCCAATATCAAATCATATTTTTTTTGTATTTTCTCTTTTTAGGACTGAAGACATTGTATTTTGTATCTAGCTCTTAATTTTACTGTAATTCTTTATATGTATTTTTTGTGTACAACTGTAAATCGCCCTGGGTAAGGGCGTCTGCTAAGAAATAAATAATAATAATAATAATAATAATAATAATGAGCCTTTGCTAGACACTAAACAATTAAGTTATTTCTGCACAACTTAAGGGAGCATGAATAAAAGAATTATAAACCTGATTCGATCCACATCTCTGGAGCCAATATCTAAGCTTCATTTTTTTTTCATAATGGCATCACAGGAACAGCACCGGAGGCAAACATTTTTTGTTATATACACACTGGACACAGCACAGGAAGCCACAGTGTGAGCTTCCCTATACACTGCTCCAACATTGTGTAACAGACTTTAAGTGAGCACAGTCTGGCTGTGCGTGACGCAAGTAGATTGCCAGCCTGCTTATGTACCGGTAGAAACAATTTATATTAAAAAGACAAAACAAAAATTGGGACTGTAATATGACCTGAATTAAATCTGCTGATCAGACTGACCTCCTTTGTCAAATATGTATGTGCAGTTCTAGTTCACAATACAACTTGCCTTATTCTTCATTATTCTACTAAATGATATGTTAGCACCATTAACTATTTAACCCTGAGCAGGGGATGGTGAAAATGACTGATGCAGAAGTCCTGTATTTATGTAAAGTACCCTCGTAGTTACGTGTTTGTGCTAAACTAGCACTTTGCTGTGTAATTGCCTGGTTCTTTTTTGTAGTTATTAAAACTTGGGGTATGTGTGGTCGCAGGATCTCATAGATACATTTGTCGAGGTTAAAGGTAGGAAAATGTAACAAGCAGTCTGAGTCACTGCCATCATGGATCCTGACCCCGATCTGTGGCATGTTACAATCTCTATAGCCATTCCTGCAGAAGAAACCTGGCACTTTTGCATAGTTGTTAATATGCAAAAGTTCTTGCCCAGCCTCTGACCTGTTACAATGGCATGAGAACAAAAAAGCTGAATCACCCTGTGTCTTAAAATAACTTACAGTCTGAGAGAAAAATACAGATAAACAAAGTTAATTAAAAGCGTGGGTTTTCCAATCTTTAGGTGGGTCTCCGCCACCTTACTATAGTCCAGCAGCATAAATTAATATTGATTTCTGAACTCTTCCTAAGTTAAAACATTAGTATTGTGTTGTTTAAAATGAATATGAACTTATTTTCTTTGCATTATTCGAGGTCTGACAACACTGCATCTTTTTTGTTATTTTGACCAGTTGTCATTTTCTGCAAATAAATGCCCTAAATGACAATATTTTTATTTGGAATTTGGGAGAAATGTTGTCAGTAGTTTATAGAATAAAACAAAAATGTTCATTTTACCCAAACACATACCTATAAATAGTAAAACCAGAGAAACTGATAATTTTGCAGTGGTCTCTTAATTTTTTCCAGAGCTGTATATATATATATATATATATATATATATATATATATATAATTATATAATACGTGGATGAAGGCTATATTTGCATCCTGAGCCATTTGAAAAAAAGGCATAATACGTCAAAAAGTGATAATTCCTCTAGAGGAAAATATACTTGAACTTTGACCCATTTGACTCCTCGAGACTTTCAATTCAAACACAACATGTCTAGTTTTCAGTCACTCGACTACACCCACAGTACCTAAATGTTCATTAATGATCAACAAAATGAGAATACGTTAAAAAAAAAAAAAAAGATGTAAAGCTGGTACAAGTCATACCAGAGAAACGGGAGAGGCATGGGAATTTTAACAAAGTAAAGGTAATCATCCAAATAAAGCTGGAGCATTAACAGATAACGACACAGAACGTCTGTACAGCACTGAAACACTAGGTGAACTGCTGAACCTTGTTTTCTTCAATATTAGCATCACAAGTGTATCCATGTATTATAAAAAATAATAGATGGGCCTCTTCAGTAGTGAGTTACAAGAAAACAATTCCATCTTGGGTTTCTGTGACAGTTTATAAATTACTTGACCTTTGGTATATATATATATATATATATATATATATATATATATATATAGTTGGCTCTTTTGAGCAAAAACTTGCTATACTTACTGTATAGAACTTTATATTTAAAAAGGTTTAAATGATTAAAAAAAAAACATTTATTTCAGGATGTTTCGGACAGAAACCAGCTGTGTAGAAAGAAAAGTAAACACAGTGCAGTAAACTTCTGCAGATGATGTTATGATTATGTCAGAATAGAATGTTCATTCCAAGAGGTTCCAGAGTTCCTAGTTTGAAGATAAACTCACATTCCCTTTGTTTCCAAGCAGCATTTGTTCCATAGCACTGACTGATTCCACAGATAGTGCTGTCTTCACTTTGTGGAACATTTACGAAGCATTCGAATCAACACCACTACATTTCCAGGAGCCCGACATTTCACCAGTGATAATCACACTGCTCAAGACATCACCATCTGTTGGATCAGTCAGTGCTATGGAACAAATGCTCTCCCTCTCTCTCTTTATATATATAATACAGACCACAATAGTGGAATCCTAAAAAACAGGGACACACATTATTCTATAGGAACATTTAAGAAAGGGTGAAATACAGATTTCTTAAATATGTTGACTATAGATAGCATATCTAATAAATATGATAAAAGGCCATTAAAACTGACATGAAACTCTTTGCTGCCACGCAGAACTGAACACTACCTTCTGCTGTGCCACAGTAAAAATGGCAACTGCATTTATACTATTGATGTACAGGAATCTTAGAGAAATAACTGTGCTGCAATAATATACATTCTGGACATCATTAAAAAAAAAATGAACATAATTTAGATCTTTTATTTAACATCATGTAATCAAAGAAACTACAAAATGACATTGCAAAGGTTGACCGGAAGCCATAATAGTAGTAAAATAGTTTGTGTTAGATTTTGAAATGTCACATTTTTCAGCCATTAAGTATATGGCAAACTACAAAGTGGTATGTTTGTTTATTTAGCAGACACCTTTATCCAAGGCAACTTACAGAGACTAGGGTGTGTGAACTATACATCAGCTGCAGAGTCACTTACAACTACGTCTCACCCGAAAGACGGAGCACAAGGAGGTTAAGTGACTTGCTCAGGGTCACACAATGAGTCAGTGGCTGAGGTGGGATTTGAACCGGGGCCCTCCTTGTTACAAGCCCTTTTCATTAACCACTGGACCACACAGCCTCCTATGTATGTAATTGAATATATTAACGTAACCTTATTCAGCACGTTTCATTCGACAAGCAAAAAATTCATTCTGTAGGGTGATGCAAAATATTTGGCCATAGTTGTATGTTTTCAGTTTCAGAAACAGTTCTGTCTTATAATCATATTGTAACAAAAATGAATCGTTTGGCATGACTCACAGCTGCTGTTTGAGGTTTCAGTGAGGATTACTTTTTTAAGAGAGGCACCAAGTGATGGCAGGTTTTGCAGGGTAACATAGCTGAAGCCTAAGTGTTAATATGGTTATCTTTCTACTCCAGGAGAGGAGATAACATGCTTTCCACAACACCAGTGCTCTATAATTACCCAGTATATTATGTTCTCTGAATGTTCTAGTTCCTACAGCATATAGAAACTGAATATATTATAACATTAAATTACTTTAACATTTGATTTTATATGCAACAAGGACAATAGTTAATATTACCTCTTTCTTAATACATCTATGAATAGTACTATTTTAGCAGCAGTGTGGAGTAGTGGTTAGGGTTCTGGACTCTTGATCAGAGGGGCATGGGTTCAATCCCTGGTAAGGGACACTGCTGATGTACCCTTGAGCAAGGTACTTTACCTAGATTGCTCCAGTGAAAACCCAACTGTATAAATGGGTAATTGTATGTAAAAATAATGTGATATCTTGTAACAATTGTAAGTCGCCCTGGATAAGGGCGTCTGCTAAGAAATAAATAATAATATTTTAATTAACCTCTATGAAGAGAGGATCTGTCTCCTTATTGTTGTAATTTGGCAGCCTGATTTGACATGGCTTCCCATCTGCCATTTCACTAATAAGATACCTACCAAGCATGCTTCATAAGCCCTTGTGCAACTGATTATTCTGTTTTCCTCATTAGCAAGGTGCTGAAAATCACCAAAAGGCTCAACAGGAATTAAAAGCATAAAAAATAACCAGTGCAGAAATGAGTTTTGAAAATCAATACCCATGTGTTTGTATATGGAATTTAGCAGCTGGTCCAAGAGGCTGCCAGTGTCGTGAGCAAAAGGCAGATGTTAACAGCAAATTGGAGATATAAGGAGGAAACTATAACAACTATACTGCCATTACTCTTTCACCATCATCAGTGGTTATTTTTAAGTATGATTTGTAAGGGATTCAAAATCAGGTGTCCTCAGAGTTGGTCAAAAGCAGAGGACGTCTAGTAACCTCCCAGATGTGAATGAACCGGATGTAAATAACTCGTGCAAGATGGAGGTCATCTGAGAAAATTACCTGGACAGTTCGCACGTGACTAAATTTCACTAATGTCTGTAAGAATTCCAAATCCACCTGTTTATGTGGTGAATTTTAGTACCGTGCGAAAGATCTACACTTTAGTAATGCATTCATTTCTTATCCATTAAAAATCACATTATTTGTTGTGTAGTATATTAATTATATATCAATTTGATTATCTTTTACTAGACTTACAAACTAACACAATTTTTAACCACAGGGTCTACTCCTAAAAGCTGAATTTCGGAAAGAAGGTTGTTTTAGAAATAAGGGGATGTCTAGCTGTAATTTCTGCCCCCTCTACAACTTTGAGTTGGTAAATGAAAATATTCAAAATCACAGTTACAGAGGGGATCGAAATTACTACTGCACACCTCAAGCCCTGTCGATTTAGTTTTATAACAGCCTGCACAAACAAACTCAGGCCATGTTCTTCTGATACCTACACTTTTTTTCATATAAATGAAACAAACCTGTGAACTGGAGCTTAAACTATTTCAGGTTTCTCTATTATGACCTTATAAACAATTAATTGTACTAATAGCCATGCAAACTCTTTGTATCTGGGGTTTATCCATCTGCTTCAAGGATTACAGCTGAGTCTTTTTCCATTGGAATGCACTTTTGGAATGTGTTTCCTTCATTATCAAAGAAGACAGCTCTGCTGCACCACATTTACATTCTGGTTACACATTGGTATTCCAAAGGTCTTAGGCGTTTTGCTAACCTTGTCTTTATAATCTATAGTTATTGATGCCTCTTTTCAAAGGACAAAGTGACGAATTATACATAGCTGACTAAGGTTTTCTTGAAATAGCATTCAAGGGTTTTCAGCAGGTCACTCAAGGTATTTTTTTTTACATTATACGTTTTTTAATCAAAGGATTTTGCTCTAGTCTTTTTAGATAAGGAAGAAGAGCATATTAACCCATATCAAAGCTGTCGAAAGATTCTGTGCAAACACCCCCCCACAACATGATCTGTTTTATAAGAAAGAATGGCCGCTGTTATGTGTGGTTTATAAAGTACATGAAAAGAAAGTCACAGTTTACTTCAAGAAGATTATACTCATTGAAAAAATATAAATAACTGTTGGCTGTGCTCGGAGCCTCTGTCTGAAATGAGGTTCCAATGTTAACAATGGACCCCAAGAGGTTATCTTTAAAATAAAGACAATATTCCATGCAATTGTGTTACTCATAGCAATGTTGCTTATTGATGGGGTTAAACATCATGCATCCAGTATCTAGACTGACCAGAATGTATACAGTACAGTATGTATATAATTACCTTTAAATAAATCTGATTCTCTGCAATTCATAAACTGCCACAAGTAATAAGACGCTTGATTGATACTAATACATTGAGAAATATGTATTATTGACATTTATTATTATTATTATTATTATTGGAAAATCTACTTAATAGTTGAAGCACACAAATTTAGCTAGTGTTAGTGTTTATTTGACAGAGAGAAACACCAAGCAATTGACATATTGAGAGGAGAGATGTGAGATTGCTCTTTTTTTCTTTACTGCAATCACCCCACAGTTTCCAACACAGATTGCATCTGCAGATGACTGACCCAGAGCAGGCCCTTTTAGAGTGACTACTGATGGGGTTGTGTAAGCCTAATGGGTTGGGAAGGATAAGCTATCACCGGCACACATATCATTCATGGATCCCTAACTGCATGGCAATGCACTCTAAAGGTCTTTATCAATAGCTGGAGTCCATTTTTGGAAGCGCATAATGTCCGTGCCAGGATAAATCCTTCCCACACTCGCTACGCATGATTTACTGCTGCAGGGAAACATCAATGTGCTGCCTTGTTGTCTCTATTCCTTTGTTTTCAAACTCCATTGAGCAGGTCCCATTATATTGTTTAATGCCTCCTTTTTAAGTTAAATTAATTACAACTTAATTACTAAAGAACTGTTTTGCGATTATATTTAGCTAAGTATTTAATGTAACATTAAATGCTGCTTAGTTCAGATCAATTACATAGTGACCTGACAGTATCTTTGAACATTTGTACATTTGTACATTTACCTTGACAAATCATCTGGTCTGTTTGTCTCTAAAGACAATTATGAATGGTACTATGTTATATGGTTCCTCTATAAGAGGTCATTATAAGCAAATACATTGTACCTCAAATGACAGAATTTGCTGAGCGAATAATGATGTAGGTTAACAATGACTTACTCATACTGATACCAATAAAAGAAGGAATATGGTAAATTAATTACTGGCATAATTATAGTACAGTAATTACAGTCTAATTAAGCAGTAACTGTAGGGCTGGTTGCTGTAAAAGGTAATAAAATAGCTTTAAATCCCAGGTTCCATTGAACAGAAGAATCTCTGAGTGAGGTTGAACTAAAACTCTGTTTTGGTCAATGATGCTATATCATAAATAATATCAACTCAAAGTACAGTAACAGATTTTGATCTGGTAAGATTGTTGTATATAGACAGGCCCTTTGAATGTACAGGTTTGGGCCAGTTTCATTTGGTGGGGGCAGGAGTCTGGGTTATGCTCAGGTTTAAAAAGCCTTTAGGATATCAAGTTCTGTATTTTGTCAGTGTATATAGGCTTGAAATCCATACAAAATGCTCCATTAGTTCGTAACCCCAAAGCTATTAATATGACATGGGAAAATCATGCAGTCCCAGTCTGAATCCAAACAGTTTTTTCTTTTTTTTTTTTTTAATTTCCTGTTCAAGAGGGCGCGGTTAAACAAACAGCCATGTTGGGCTATGCAGGGGATTTGAAGAGGAGACAGAGACTCTTGCTGTGGCCACACTTTCTATTAGAGTTGGGTTGTCATTTTCCTTTTGAATGTATAATGAGACATAAATATGAAGCTGCTACTGGCAAATCAATGTCTATGACCTAGTGACCACTGTCTGCCAGGGTGAGAGGGTGACTAATCCTTCATGCTTTAATTTAAAGCCTCATTTGAAAGAAGACATGGACTTTGCCAGACTATGATGTCATTATGTGCTATTGATCTTTTAATGCCGCAGGACACTGAATTTGTTTGAAAAGTGGAGCTACTGTACATATACATTTTCCTCTGTACAGTAAAGAGAACAGGATTTGTGTTAATGTACCACTTGCTTCATACTGTAGTAAAGTGATAATACCACATTTTTGTACAGGTGCAGATGGTTCCTAGAGATATGAAAAAAAGCCTTTTGGCCTTTCTCCAAAGAATTATGGTATATCCTTTTACTATGAACAAGGCAGCGAGTCCTGTCCTGAAAAGTGTTTCTCTGTATTAGTGTAATAGTGGGTTTTGATAGGGGTGTGGGTATCCACTGACAGACAGGAGAGGCACTGGAGGCTGTATTTGCCACACCACGCAGGCGCGCAAGTTTTATTTTACAAACAAAATAACCATGTGACAGTACCAGTGATGGTAGCACATAATACAAAATGGCAAAACAAAACACTGTTACAAGCTGTTACACAGCTAAGAAAACAAAAGCTGGACAAAACAGCAGCCGAGCACTGCTCCCACTACAAGGGAGGTCCCAGGAGCCTTCTCCCTAACAAACACACTGAAATAAACTTTTGTGGGATTAAAATCCCCTGAATTAATCTCTTATGCTAAACACTAGAATCCTGGTTAACACACACAGTGATTATAGTTCCAGTGATCCTGGTACACACACGGTGATCACAAGTTGGTTGCTTTGTTTGCTCACACTGGCTCATACACACAGTAGTGAAGATTCCCACCCAATTCAGCTCCAGCTTGCTGAGACAAAGACTGGCTTTTCTAGTCACTTTTTAAAGCATGTGGCCAGGGTTAATTGATAATCAATTCATCAATTAACACCTGACCACATCCCACACTTGTTTTCGGGATTCCCAATCTTATTTTCAATACACTTTATTTACAAAACCCCAAACAAGAAACAAAAACACATTATTTGTAGGTGCGGGACCAGCTTCAACCCTGCCACAATTAGATATAGTTTGTTTTCTAGATTTCAATTAATTAAACATTTTGGTTAACATGGGACAATAAAGATGCTCCCAAATTAAGTGAATAACTACTTTATTAGGAATTATATAACAAGTATATAGCAATCTCTCTGTCATTCAGTTCAATTGAACACAATAACAGGTCACAGTACAGTTTCAATAAAGCCTCACAAAGCTCCCATTCCCATTCAACAGCAGTAGACATGGCAGACTATTCAAGTTCCCGGTAATACAGTACTCTCAGTACTAGATATTTGTGAAGAGAATTTATTTCTCTTGCACAGACTACTGTTGTACTAGTTATTTTTCAAGTTGTCAGTATTTCTGCAAAGCTTAACATCTTGAAATCATTTTTTATGACATGCAATAATTTTCTCCAAAACAACTAAGATATGGAATGTCATTGTCTTCTTATCAAAGCTGAAATACACTGTTAAAAAAAAGAAGATATCTTTTCTACTCTAATACTGGTAACAGAAAGAGATGTGCAGGTGCTAAAAGCATTCTGCTGTACATTGGCTAGAACACAGAATGGTCTGCAGTATTTTGATGGAAAATGTTTTCATCAGATAAGCTCTGCTTTTTTCATTACAAACAGAAACCGGATGAATACTAAACTTGGCTGCATTCTTAAAACTCAGAACAAAATCTGTCCATGTTAATGCTTTTGACACTAGACTAAGCAATTACGACCAAAAGGCAATCCTTGTTTTCTTATGTGCAAAACTTGAAAGACAGATAAAAAGCCAAGCATTATTATCATTTAACCCGAAATACACTAAGCTTGTATAGTTTTGTCCAAAATAAAGGAATACATTAGTATATACCTCAACCTACACTCTCCCACTTGCCAGACCTGTGATATGACATCATTATGTGCCACTTTCACAGAGAATTATCCAGAATAAAGAAAGTCAAGGCTGGCCTCAGCACAATAACCAAGTGGCCTTGCTGCTTTACTGCTTCTCCAAGTGATTAATGTCATCACTGCAGTGCCATGAGGGTCGTTTTAACTGAGGCCTAATGCCACTTTCCAAAATCCATAATTAAACTCATTCATATTTTAGACATGGCTGGAAATCACTCAGTCGTGTAAAAAAAAAGGAAAGAAAAAAGGGAAATAAATGCAACCTGAAGATATAAAGATATGAATGTCTTCAATGTAAAACGTTTAAAGATATGAATGTCTTCAATGTAAAATGTTTACATTTTAAAGATATGAATGTCTTCAATGTAAAACGTTTACATTTTAAAGATATGAATGTCTTCAATGTAAAACGTTTCCATTTTAAAGATATGAATGTCTTCAATGTAAAATGTTTACATTTTAAAGGCGTGCAGCTCTTCTCTTGGTTGCTTGATTGACTGTGTCAGCAGGTTGTCAAGGACGGCCTGGTAAACTGCAACTGATTCCTTCGGTTTATATTAAAATATGCAACTGTATAGACAGTAACAGCAAAATCTATCACTGAATCGCAATATTCTAATAGTGTGCTATAATCAGCAGAGGGCAGTATACACCTACAAATGGGTACATTTAGTCCAAATTAATAGTAACTTATTCTTACACAGGGTGGCAGTAATAATCATATAATCTGATAGTAATTGTATAACTATGTTTTGTATGTATGTTGTAAAGATCATTCCTAATGTCAATAAGGTTATTATTCAAACAAAAGGATAGAAACTGAAAGGTTTGCGAATGTGACTCACATGGCTATTGAGGCTAAATGTTTCAATAACAGTATTGTTCTTTAAATGACATTAAGCTGGTATATCATATGGAGAAATACATTGGTGTTTGATTGTACAATTGCTGTATTAGTCTGCAGTTATTTTACATGTAATTTTAAGTGAATTTGCAGATTCCTCTGTACATCAGCTGTATTGATTGCAGTGAGATCGCAGTAGATTTCCAGACAAACCATATAAACCCACCGTATTTAATCAGATTCTCCAAAACTGTGTACACATTTTAAAACAATTATTAAACTATATCATGGTAAAACCGGAAAACATTAACGCATAGTGAAGCTGTGATTTAGAAAAGATAAGTTTAGTCAATTATGAAAAACACTTTGATAAAAGTATGTTAAATGACAAACTTAATTAAAAGTCTATGATTTAAATGCTGTCCTGTATATGCTTCAGCTTGTTTTACACCAGCAGATGTCACTATAAGACAGTGGTGCCTTAAATTCACAATGAAAAGAAATGCCATAATCTTTGAAGAAATCCATGTCTTGGATTCACTTGTAATTGACACTTTGGGTGCTGATTAATGTAAAGGGTAGAATTAAGGGATTAGTTTACTTTCCACTCTTTCTGTAGCTGCATGCCATCCATTGTAGAAAATTTAATTTTCTACCCTGTCACTATCACCGTGGGCATGCGGCCAATAAACACCCGTCTATATCTCAAGCATGTGTTTTTCTTATGCAGTTGTGGGACCCCATGGTGTTCACTGGTTTATTGCTCAGTGAATTAAACTCACTGTTCCCATCATTCATTTCTAAAAAGGAGAATAATGTTACGAGTGATACACATCTCCTCCTTGTTTAAACTTTGGCCTTTGGCTATATCTGCAGACTCTATTTTAGATTCATCAGCCCAAGGCATTATGTTTGCTGTTGACACTGTCTGGCAACTATGCTAGTTTTAACATGTTACTTAGGAAAAATATACTTATCTGAACTCTGTATAGGTACAGTACATGCTTGCTGAGGGTGTACAAATGCTAGTTATTAGAGTATTTTTTAATTGTAGGTTCCTGAGGATAAGTTTTTATAGGGAGTTAATGTGTTTTAAGATGCATTGCTATTTTCACAGCATGCCTTACAAATGGAGTTGTTGTGGGTACTGGCTCTACCTCCTCTACGCTCCCCTGCCTCCAGAGCCCGCTCCTTCTCCACCCTTGCCCCGCAGTGGTGGAATGACCTTCCTACAGATGTCAGGACTACCTAGTCCCTTACCATCTTCCGGCGCCTCCTCAAGACTCAACTCTTCAGACAGCACCTGTAGAAACTCCTCTTTTCCATCTGGACACATCATTCTTCCTTAAATGCACTTTACTTGCTCTTATCTGCTCCATATTTTACTGCATTTAATCCTGTTCTTTAGAGTACTGTACCTGTCAAGTGTCATTTAATCTGTAGTATTTTGTATTTAATTATATCCTGATGTAACTATCACTGACACTGTTACCTGCTCCGTTATTGAATTGTATTTTGTCATATACTTGTACTTGCTAGAACCGAAGTGATTGTATTTTATCTTGCTCTTAATTGTTTTAATACTTGTACTATGATTCTTGAAATGTTTTTTGTTTACGACTGTAAGTTGCCCTGGATAAGGGCGTCTGCTAAGAAATAAATAATAATAATAATAATAATAATAATAATAATAATAATAATAATAATAATAATAATAGGGTCATTAATCCATTAATAGACAAACACCCTTTCCACCTGTAGTACCCACTATCAGGCTAACACCAGTCTTGTCTACTGCTATGCCTTGTTTCCATCTGCCACTGGGATCGGTTTGAATGCAGTTTGAAAACGATCCTGTACAGTTCCATTGGTATAGAATTAGGAATACATGCACACTTGATGATTTAGTATATTTTTCTTAAATGTACACTGAAGAACTTCTCTGGCTTCTGTGTTTGTCTGTATATACAGTACTGTATAATATTAAAATTGCATTGTTTGTATTCTAGTAAATGTTTTGGTGAGCGAGGCATGAATTATTTCAACAAATATGTCTTAAAGTGTTACAGAACATGCTGCTTAAAAATACACATTACTTTACCTTTCCTGTATCTCACATTGTCCCTATTGCAGCAGTACATTTTTCAACATAATCCAGATTATTCTGATATTTTTTAATTCAGACATCATGGATCATATATCAGGATCCAGAAGAAAGAGGCTCTGGGTACAGAATAACAGAATTTCACCAAAAATACAACAAGGACGTCTCCCCTGTCTTGTTAAGAATGATAAATCACTATGTTTCTCTTTTAAGTTTCCCCCCTTATTTATACAAAGCTAACATATCATTAATATTGAAGCAGACAAACAGAAGACGGACCCGACATAACTCTAGGGCCAGGTTAAGACGGACATCTTGGTAAGGGCAGCTACACAGATGCTCCCAGTCCCACCTCATTAATACGGCGATTAAGTAATAGACCAATCAGCTACTGATTAGCTGTTACTGAAATGATGAGGTGGAGCTTGGAGCTTATACAGGGACTGTGTGAGCTAGAGGTTAGTTCTTTTGGGGAACCAACCTGGCAGGAGATCTACAGAATGAGCAAGGGAGAGGCATTAACTGCCCTATGGACATGGCTCTGTGCTTCTGTTAACAGGAGCCTAAAAGCCCGAAGGTGTCAAAGGTGAGGGACAAACGACACGTTGAACTACCCAGGGAGCCAGCTCATGGTGTGCCTGGTCCCTCGACTACCAAACTCATCAAAGGCTAAAATGAGTAAATAGTCTATAAAACCCTTGGTTTGGACTTGAACTTTGTCTCTCGGACTCCTGATTCCCAGAGCCTAACGGGCCCTCAAACCAGTGATTGACAGAGATGTTTATTGACATTCTGTGTTCTAAATATGATGATAAAATGGAAGTCGCTATTTTATCACTAAATGCTGAATGGCATGGGAATACAGTACATGTTTGTAGTTTTAGAGGGATTTGGCCTTGGTTTTTCATTTATTACATGATTAAAAAAAATATTATTTATACAATCAAGGGCCTCTGTTCTGACCAATCAAAATATATCCCTTGCTTTTTCACTATTCCGAGGAATATGATGAGGTGTAGTCTGAAAACCTTTCATTCATTACCTGGCTAGAGATGGAGTACACTGAAAAATAAGGCACTGCTAAAAGGAACTGCCTCCTTTTTGACAAAAAAAGTACAAAAAACAGTGCCTTGAGAACTCATCTGAAGAAACATGATTGCATGATTTTGTACAGTTCTGAAAAATGAAAAATAAATAAAATAATACATTGGAGACACTTGGCCCTATTGCTCCAGCAACCCTGCAAAATCTTTACAAATAAATAATAATAATAATCCCTGCCAACCTTACATTCCCCCACACCCTACTTACACCAGCAGGGCTTGTGCCCTGCCACATACCCTATCAAAAAACACCACAGCATACTATATAGAATACTATTACCAGCATATACTGCATACATTGCATATTGCAGAGATAATTTCTCCCAGGGAGGGTTAGGTCGGCCAGGGTGTCCTCGGCTCACCGCGCACCAGCGACCGCTGTAGTCTGGCCAGGCGCCTGTGGGTTTGCCTGTAAGCTGCCCGAGAGCTGCGTTGTCCTCCGATGCTGTAGCTCTTGGGTGGCTGCATGGTGAGTCCTCAGTGTGAAAAAAAGCGGTCGGCTGACGGCACACGCTTCGGAGGACAGCATGTGTTCGTCTTCGCCCTCCCGAGTCAGCGCAGGGGTGGTAGCGGTGATAATAAAATAATTGGCCATTCTAAATTGGGTGAAAATAATAAAAATAATTGGCAACGACTAAATTGATAAAAAAAAAAAAAGATAATTGATGTATTTATCAGCCCCCCATGTTAACTTTGATTTCTTACTTTTTACTGGAAATTGTCAATGTTATAAAAAAATGCAATTCTTGGAATCCTTTACCTTTAGTGACACCATCCCTCATGCAGTCATTACTCTTCCACTTAACATGTGACCCTCCGTCATGATCATTATTATTATTATTATTATTATTATTTTCATCCATGGAGACGAGTCACAAGAATAGACAAATGTCTGTATAGAATAGCCGATATGAACTGAGTCTGGTGATGTTATCAGAGGTCAAGATTGAAAGCCTTCTTTGACCTTTCACTTACCATGTGACAGAGGTTCAGGATGTTGAAACAGATGATTAGCCCCATAGTGAATCAGGATTCATTTGATTCTAAAATTCTATTACGTTCAATCCAGTTATTTATTGTTAAAGCCGGATGAGAACTCATTTTCATTTCCAAGGTGGTCCTGCAAGACAGCAGCAGCACATTCAGTGCCAAATAATGGCATTACTGTACATGTTGTCCTCATTTAGCTAAAAGCATGCCTTGATCAATGTTCAGTCTCTGTAGTACCTCCAAAAGCATTGATGGAAAGTCATTAGAACACAATATTTAACAAGGTCTTGTACACAATTCTCCATTCAACCCCCAAAAATGGTAGCAGACCTGCTGTTCTTGTCTAAATTTCACTGGAACACGGCAAAATATATAATATTGTAATATTATACTGTATATTCAAAACATGTAAATGGCATTATAAATTACACATTTCCAGAAGGCATTCTAATGAATAATCCATTTCTATTTGTTTGTGTGTACATGAGTGTGTGCGAGCTATATGTCAGACATCTATGTTTCTTAATAGAGCAACAGGCTGCTGCTGGATGTTTGTCAGATGTAATTTCAAGGTTGCATTGCTCTTTGCTGGTATTACTGTCATACCCTTGCCTTCTAATATTGCAACTGATTGCATTGCAAACTCACTTCTCTATGTATGTGTATGAGGCAGTATGTGGTTACATCATTTTGCTTTCTGAGACTGGAGTAAAAGAAAAAGTCTAAATAAAATGTCTTGGAGTTCAGTTTGATCTACAACTATAACACAGCAGATGAACATTTGGAATATTGTGCTCATCTAGGAAGTAAGGAGACCAGCATGGGGTCACTCACCACTGCTACATTGAGTGCTGAAATAGCTGTCTTATGACATGAACCCTTATTCAAGTTTACCACAGTAAATTTACACAGTGATTTTGCATTTTCCCCATGCTTTTCCCATGGTTATAGCATTCAACATAGTTTACTATGGTTTATCATGTTTCATAATATACTTTAACATACATCTCTGGGCTTCACAATGCTTACCTATGCCTTACCATGCTTTCATGCTTTATTACACGTTTTTATGATTTTACTATGGAAAACTTTTAAAAGGGAAAGTATAATACTTTACTACACCACATTTTTGTATCCAGAAACTATATACGCTCTCTGGACAAAAGGCAACCTCCAGTGTAAACACAGAATCTAATTATTTGTGTTCCTAATTAACTTCTACATGAAGGAATAAGTGCTTTGTAGTAGCAAGGTTTTTTTAAAATTATTATTACTGATAGGATCTGCATGTCCCAGCTCTTTTATAAATCTGTAATAAAACATTTTTTTTCTGATAATAAAGTGGCTCAATCCAGCAGCACTTGCTACATTTATTTTGAGTTCATGTCCAAAATCAGACAAATCCTACAGTATCAACTACTTAGTTATTATGTATATTATTATCTATAACCGATCATTTTTTAATTTTATTTTATAATATGCAGAGTTAACAGAAAACAAAAACTAGATACAAAAACTATGATCAAAGAGAAAAGCATAAATCAGAATGCTGCATGGGCAGAAAATTAAATCTGAAAAATACAAAACATACATTGCATATTACATGACATGTGGAATCCTTCTGCAATTCACTTTTATTGGGATTCCAAATCCTTTTATAAACAAGCATCACAAAGGGTCCCTTTGACAGCGTAACTGCTTTGGTTTTTTTTTGGGAAAGACCAAAAGACTGTAATGCAATAGCTAGAACTGGAAGCATCAACTGCTCTGTGTCCTGGATTGTATTCACTCAGAACACTCTTATCTCCATTTACACTCAATGCACTCTGTAGCTATTGCTTAAAGTACACAGAGCTGTATAGCAGTAAATATTACCTAGAAGAATTTTCATCCTTTCCTAAGTCTAACATTTTTTAATATGAAACATGCACACATTATGGTAATGATGAATTACAATTGTAATGGTATATTGGAAGCTATTAGTAAAGAAAAAGTATCAGTCACTCCTTGCAGGTTCTTAAAGGTTGCACTTTCTTTCAACTTCAGTAGGCTGCATGAAGGAAAGTAGTTGCTATAGAAAATACATCAGTCATAGGAAAAACAGTGAGTGGTACTGTAATTACATGGTGTGGGAGGGTGGTGGGCAATTCACTGACACACACGGGAGGCAGAAGGTTTTATTTGTAATGCCGCTCAGGGGCACTGATTTATTTTTACCCGCAGAGGGCGCTGTTGTCCATGGCCTGAATACTGGCAACAGTAAACAGGACCATGGGTTTACCAATGCTGGTATACAGTCCAATGCACATACAAGTGCTCAAAAATAATAATGAAAACAAAAGGCGAAAGAAAAAGGAAAAATAAAACACAGTAATAAAACTACAAAACAGAAGTGCTGATTATGCAGTGCCCCCACTGCCGCTAAGCCAGTCAGTACGATCCTCCGACCTACGCTCAGTTAATTCCTATACACTGGGGTGGCCAGAGTTCCCCCGTACAACTACACACGTCCCCTCGGGTACGTAATTATTTCTTTTACTTTTTAGTTTATAGTAAAGACAGTGGATTCAGAATTGAAGGTAATATTGTGCCTCTATGTGTATTGAATCTAACACCGTTAATTATACCTCTGTATGTTCAGTTGCTTTCCTTCTTTTATAGTGTCACCCAAGCAGCGGTGTGAGCCTAAAGCCATTACAATACATAACTGTGCATCTCTTCTTTTCTTTTACAATGTCGTGACACAAAAACAATACAGTATACAAAAACATGAAATTGTACATGAAATACTAAGAATGAAAACAGGATTTATAAGAGGAATCCTGCTGTTTGATCAGATGTACTATGAAGCCAGTTTTGAATATATTTCTAGTGTTGGCTACAGTGTTTCACACTGGTCAAGTTCTTCTACTGGGGTTACTTGTGAGCCCTCATAGTCTCCATGTTCATAAAGAATCCAAGCAAGAATACTGTTATTTATTTCTTAGCAGATACCCTTATCCAGAGCGACTTACAATTGTTACAAGATATCACATTATTTTTAAATACAATTACATTATTTTTTGCATACAATTACCAATTTACATAGTTGGGTTTTTACTGGAGCAATCTAGGTAAAATACCTTGCTCAAGGGTACAGCAGCAGTGTCCCCCACCTGGGATTGAATTCACAACCCTCTGGGCAAGAGTCCAGTACCCTAACCACTACTCCACACTGTGTGTAGTGATGAAACCCATTTCATTGTATATACATTCAATCACCTGAGTAAAGGACCAGGACACGGAATACTCAGAAGTCTTCTGCCAGAGAAGCTGGCACACTACTGTTTTTAAATCAAGATTGAAAATGTATTTTTAAAAAATAGTTTTTTTTTTAATCATAGTTTTCCAATTTTACAATCAAAACTGTATTTTCTTTGTGTCCTCTTAAACTCAAATTGGATTTTTTAAAATGTTTTATTAGACTATTTTTAATTGTTCTATCTAATCTTAGTTTTTCAAATTTTACAATTTAACTGTATTTTTTGTGTCTTTTCTTAATTCCAATTTTATAACGTTTTTGTTTTACTCTTAATTGTTTTAATTTTTACAAACTTGCCTTTTATCTTGGTTTTTCTAATTTTACAGTTGAAACCACATTTTGTGTCACCTTTTTAATTTCTGTTTTATTACATTACATATGTTTTATTACATTACAGTTTTTAATTGAATGGTTTAATTGTTCATTGTTTTGTGTGTGTGCGAAGTGCTTTGGGATCCTTGTGATGAAAGGTGCTATAGAAATGTGAATTCTATTGTATTGTATTGTTTTGTATTGTATTGTATGTTATTGTATTGTAAATCAGAGGTTCTGGGATGGATAACAACTTGGAGCACCTTTACAAAATTGTTAGCTCTCTAGGTTATTCATTCATATTACTGTCTAGGCTTGGATGTAATTCATTTCTAATGTGCAACTCCCAGAATTCCCTTTGAAGTAATATCTATACCCCATGGCTTAAATGATGTTGAAAGAAATGGTAGAATTATGACAAGCAATAAAGGAGGATTCTTCACACACAAGTCATTGCTCAAAATATGACACAACCAAGGCATGCAATACATATACAATATGTTCACATTATGTGTGTGCGTGGGTGGGTATGATCAAATCACTGGTAAGCTGGATATTTGATTTTTCCCCTTTTGTATACATAAATAACTTGAATAATGATGTGGTCACAGGTTATTTATATATAAATAAAACATTAGCATTTATGCATGGGAAAAGTGGGGGTTGACAGTGAAAAATGCACAGAGGGCATTTTACAATTCTTAAAAGTATAGTTTACACCTACATTTCCTTATATTTAAATGCATTACCTGTTTAATATCATGCTATGTGTGTTCTGTATGATTCTATATTGCTGTTTCTTTATAGATTGTTATTTGCCATGCTTACTAACTATTCCCCCAAACAATGCTTCTGAAAAGACTCCCCGGGCTGATTTTTTTTTTTTTTTTTTTTTTTTGAAGTGAGGAGTGGAAGAACACCATTGCAGCACAGGCTTCAGTTCACAATGCTTCACTTTGGGCTAATATGTTACACCACCTCACTTCATTAAGTCAGCCTTGAGTGTTTTTTTCAGAAGCTATTCCTGATAGTTTGTGAAGAGACTCATACTGAGTACCCACAACAGGATATTAAACAGGTGAGAAAATAAATATTAGGAACAGGTAAATAAAATTATATAAATCCTGTTAAGATTCTGATGGATATATAGACATTTTGGACAGTACTTATATGGGGACTTCAAAATATACTTACAGTACATACAGTCTTCCTCTAGCGATATGAGGTAGATGAATCATAACTGAATCATTTCAGTTCTCATGTCAATTTGAAATAAGGTTGTTTTTACTGATCACTGTTTATGTAAATAATACAAATGACAATCGTAATATCCAAGAAATATACTTCTGTTTTGTTGGGGTGTGTGGCAAAATGGCTTGTGGGTGGGGTCAGGGAGGAGACATACACACACAGTACTGACATACAAACACTGAACCAAACAAGTATCATGCTGGTTTTAAAGCCAGCACGAGTAACAATTGTTATTGTCTATTTCTCAGTTCTTACTTTTCTCGTTCTTCCTCCCTGAACACTCAACCCTGAGTGAGAAATTCATGCTGCTTTGATCTACAGCTGTGCCGGGACTCAATTGCTAATTAATCATTCAATTGAGTCCAGGCACAGTCTGCACGTAAGAACATAAGAACATAAGAAAGTTTACAAACGAGAGGAGGCCATTCAGCCCATCTTGCTCGTTTGGTTGTTAGTAACTTATTGATCCCAGAATCTCATCAAGCAGCTTCTTGAAGGATCCCAGGGTGTCAGTTTCAACAACATTACTGGGGAGTTGGTTCCAGACCCTCACAATTCTCTGTGTAAAAAAGTGCCTCCTATTTTCTGTTCTGAATGCCCCTTTATCTAATCTCCATTTGTGACCCCTGGTCCTTGTTTATTTTTTCAGGTCAAAGAAGTCCCCTGGGTTGACATTGTCTATACCTTTTAGGATTTTGAATGTTTGAATCAGATCGCAGCGTAGTCTTCTTTGTTCAAGACTGAATAGATTCAATTATTTTAGCCTGTCTGCATACGACATGCCTTTTAAACCCGGGATAATTCTGGTTGCTCTTCTTTGCACTCTTTCTAGAGCAGCAATATCCTTTTTGTAACGAGGTGACCAGAACTGAACACAATATTCTAGGTGAGGTCTTACTAATGCATTGTAGTGTTTTAACATTACTTCCCTTGATTTAAATTCAACACTTCTCACAACAGAAGTGGCAGGGCAGCAGTGTGGAGTAGTGGTTAGAGCTCTGGACTCTTGACCGGAGGGTTGTGGGTTCAATCCCCAGTTGGGGACACTGCTGTTGTACCCTTGAGCAAGGTACTTTACCTACATTGCTCCAGTAAAAACCCAACTGTATAAATGGGTAATTGTATATAAAATAATGTAGTATCTGTATAATGTGAAATAATGTGTAATGTGATATCTTGTAACAATTGTAAGTCGCTCTGGATAAGGGCGTCTGCTAAGAAATAAATAATAATAATAATAATATATCCAAGCATCTTGTTAGCCTTTTTTATAGCTTCCCCACATTGTCTAGATGAAGACACTTCTGAGTCAACATAAACTCCTAGGTCTTTTTCATAGTTCCCTTCTTCAATTTCACTTTCTCCCATATGACATTTATAATGCACATTTTTATTGCCTGTGAACTCATTTGTGCATTCCCCGTACCCAAATAGCAATATACACTTTAACTTGCCCGTTCTACATAACCCAAACTAAAGGGGGGTAACATATTATTGTAGTGTCTAAGAGTGTTAAAGTACTGGAGCACATATCACCTGCTGCCAGCTCTCAGTGGGACAACAACTGTAAAAGCAATCACCAGAAGACAGGAATGTAGTGTCCTTTCTATGAAACACATTTGCCATTATTACAAAACTAGAAATGAAAAATGTGTATTGCCTTTTTTCCCCCAAAATTGTGTTTTTCTTACAGTGATATTATTATACTGTACCATTATATAAGATTAAGATACAAATATATACAATATATAACTATATATATATATATATATACAGTATATAAGTGTATTTTTAAAGGGGCACTACATCTTTAATGACAGTGTCCAAGTGTAATTTTAGGCTCTGCACATTTTAGACTTTGTGTTTTATTATTCCTTTCGTGTTCTTATTTTTTCATAAAAATAATATTTATATATATCATGAATATTTGTTGTGCCTCAAGGTAATTGAGTTTTGCAATACATCTGCTCTGGTCTGAAAATCTGTAGTAATTTGTTTTTATTTGAATACTAATACAATACCTCTTACATTATGGACGAATCACAACAAAACAGTGGCTATAAATCAGTATGAAAGTTCTATCCTGAATGCAAATCTTATAGTTCGCTGGTTTCTTTAAATTCCTTAGTTATATTAATTATCTTTAAATTAATAGAAGTAAAATCTGAATTAGTGATGAACCAAACAGGAAATAAGTTTCAAATGTATTTTTAAATTATTAGTAATATAGAAAAGTGCAATACAGTATTGGTACATCCTAACCAAAAGTGAAAAAAAGGATAGATAGAAGCCGACTTGCTGTCTGAACATGGTGCAGTTCAAAAGGGTGGAGGCTCTGCTAATATGCATTTTAATCTTGAGGAGCTTCAGCAAACCTGCATAGTGTGAATGCAATGCCGGTACCAAGGTACACAACAGTTTGGTTAGGTAAGAGGAAGCACATTCAGGGTATAATAAGATGAAAGGTTCAAAAACAAAATTAAAATGCACTGGATACCAGTTTTCACAATATTTTAATAGTATTTAGTAATGTTACAAAGTGTGAGAAAACTCCAGTAGGATTAAGGCCCATAGGGGGTTCCAGGTATGCTGGAAATCCATGTTTTATAATATTTTGAAAGTAGGGGAAAAAATTAATATAGAACATTGGCCTTAGAAGCCATGATCTAAAACAAATCTACATCAAAACCGTCAAACTGCTAAAAAGAAATATGCAGTCTGGGAAAACTCTAAATATTGCCCTTAACTTGCTACCATTTTCTGCAGGTAATTACTGTGACCCCATCCAGCTTATTAACAGCTTATTAAGCTTTGTAGTTAAGAGGTAAGCATGTGTCTTATGTCAATATTATTAATCAGTCACTAGGAGGAGATCCATTACAATACATACTATGCAGTGCATTTTATTTCAATGAGAAAGGTGTTTATAATTCTAGTGTTTTTTGAATAGCGTATTTCTAGCAAGAGAAAATGTAGGTGTAGAGCTGTTAAAGGTATTTAGCATTTAGCATCTGCCAAATGCATCATTCAGAAGTGACATTTTGTGATGCACTGACGTCATTTAAACTCTTCACTTTGATGCTGCAATGTGGGTTGCACATTTATGATCCACTATCCATCCTCTGTTCCACTGAATAAAGGGACCAAAAGGTGTGTGTGCATTACCTCTGCATGTGATATGCTGTAGTGGACACTTTGTTTTCTGGGTTTACAAAAGTTCTCTTGAATATTGTTTACAATAGCCACTAGTATATATAAAAAAGTGTGGTCATTTTTCCAGAATTCCCAGTAAGACCCATTTTTCCTGGTAAGGCCAAGCTCACAGAAAATTAAAATATTTACCCAAGAAGAGCATTTTGAGGTATTACATCATATTTAATAAATTAAGAGATCAACACCAACCAAGCCATAAAAAGCTACTGCTAGTTCAGTTACAATGTAAATATTGCTCACAATGGTTTTGTAGTATTTGATTTGTGATGAGTAATTAATGTAAGCAATACATGCCATGCAAAATAAAAAGCAACCCAAAAAACTAGTAAATCAAATCTTGGGTGCTTTAATTAAACAACCTTTAAATGGGTACAAAGGGCTGCAAATAATAGGAGGCTGTGTGGTCCAGTGGTTAAAGAAACGGGCTTGTAACCAGGAGGTCCCCAGTTCAAATCCCACCTCAGCCACTGACTCATTGTGTGACCCTGAGCAAGTCACTTAACCTCCTTGTGCTCCGTCTTTCGGGTGAGACGTAATTGTAAGTGAATCTGCAGTTGATGCATAGTTCACACACCCTAGTCTCTGTAAGTCACCTTGGATAAAGGCATCTGCTAAATAAACAAATAATAATAATAATAATAATAATAACCCGTATTACTAGGGTTTTAATCACTGTGTAAATGACTACTAATGTTATATTATTGTTCCAACCCCTTCTCAACTCAGCAGAAATTTTTATATGTTTTATAAAACTCAAAAGGAATAATTTGAGTAGATTGTCACCAACATCCATGAATTCTACCCGTCTTTAAATGCTGTAGGAACAAGAGGCAGAATTAATTTCCTGTGAGTTTGATCCATCATAACCTCATACTGTGGTAATTCCATAAATCCTTATTGAGCTTCAGAATATCAGCCTTTATTAAAGTGTTTTTTTTTGTTTTTGTTTTTTTTTTAATATCTTGAGTTGTCATATAAATGCTTTATATTGACTAATCCCATATAAGTCCTGCTTCATTTAATCCTTAATGTGCTCAAACCCAGGTTAAGTGACCTTCAGATGTAAATGGATTTTATTGTCTTTCCAGTACTAAAGCATCAATCTTGGCAGTCCAATTGTTAGGGTTATGTTAGGTTCCAGTTAACTTAATATGTGGAAAATTAAAAATTGATGGTGGTTTGAACATATTGATGGATTATTTCAAGAAGTTTTGTAAAGTTCAGGGTGACTGTAATGATACCAGTGGGTTACTGCAGTAAACATACAAATAGGTTTAAGAAGGTGGGGGCAGGGGAAAGTGTACACAATGTTCCACTGCAAATGTTATTCTTCTTGCAATATCATAACTGGACTAAATTTGTAAACCAGCAAACTTTCTTTGCTGCTTTTTTTTTTTTTGGACTGGTCTACAACGAAATATGGGATCAAAAACCTAAACTCACTGCCCCAATTATGTTGCTAAAAATATGCTCTATTCATTTTGAACAATTGTCAGCATTGTCAATAAAACTGAGTAATCCTATCTTTCACACTAGATTGATACCATAGTGCCTTTGGGCTCAACATTAAATCAAAAATCGAAAATAGAAAACCCACGAGAATGGAAAAAGAAAAAAAGAAAGAAATACAAAAGTACTATAGTAGTGCGAAATCAGTATGAACTGGAACAGTTAGTCAATTAAAAAATACGAACCACAACCTTTTCAATCATCTGAAATACTTTGTTGTTAAGATATATTATCATATCACTTTATGCCCTTTCAAACAACACCCCCCTGCCCTTCCCCTCCCCCTTCCCCCCGGCCCCCAGTCTTTAGAGCCTCATTTGAGTAGTGTCAGCACTGGATGACAATATGTTTCAGTTACCCTTGTACAAGTGTACTAATTAAATTGTCAGACATAACCTAAAATATATGAATAAACAATTCTGCTCCATCTTCCTTATCAAACTTAGCTCTTCGTGTTGTTCATCAGTGCTTACAAAACGGATATTTTGTCGATTTAGAGGATCATCTTATTGTGTGCAGGAAGGAATACAAGCTTCATTTACATCTGTTCGGTGTCATCATAGCCAGCATATACATAGCTGTTTAACCAGGGTTGTACAGTATTTGGAGTATAGTTTTTTAATTACATTTTCTCTTAAATAACAAAACAAAATAATAATAATAATAATAATAATAATAATAATAATAATAATAATAATAATAATAATAATAATCAAGGGTTAGTGAATATACATTTCTGAGACCATAGTGAGTAGACATTTGAACATAAATAATGGAGTGTGCAGTAGATTGGAATCCAGCAGTACTAAACACATATTATAAGTTCAGAAATGAAATGTTAAAACTATAAAAACAGGAAACTCAATAAAAATTGTTTGATAAAAAAAAAAAAAGAAAAATGTTAACAAGAGATGCAGGAACAGCAATATGATCCACTAATGGATACAAAAATGATGAAAAGGTAGACTTCAAACAAAAGTGCCTGCTTCAACATTTCATTGATATGTAGAGGGCCAGATACAGACTTTCATGAAGGGGGGTGGAGGGTGGGGTCTCCTGATACCAAAGATACAGAGATTTCAAACTTTGGTAAGCTTTTATATATATTTTGTTTCTCAGACAGTTAACAAATAAGCGTTAACCTGGTTATCTTTAAAAAAAAATCTCAACCTAAATAGTTTTCTGATTCCCATATTGCATCAAGCTAAATGACATACCAGTCTTTATGTCGGAAACACATCAACAATTCTCCATAGCATTTCTTTAAACAAAACATTCATGTTGTGCTTTACACAATTCCAGGGGACCTCAGGACTTAGGAATGAAACATACCCAGTGTTGCTACTTTATTTGATTTATTTACGTACAGTACTTTGTTATTACTCAAGGACAGAGAATAACGTGACTATTGGAAAGATAAAATCTCAACACTCTGTATATACTTGGGCATGTCACAAAGAAAGAAAACAATTAGCCAGTAGTTAAATCTAATTAAGCAGCACTGAACAGCCCATCATTTCAGTGGTTTTCTGTTAACCATGCTCATCTTTTGTAATACAAACCAACTGGGGGCCACAGTCACAGCAAACCATTGCTTAATCTAAATTGAAACACTGCTAATCTCATTAATGAGCTAACCCTCGTGCCATGGAGCTCCAAGATGCCTTAACATCACTGTGTACTTATCTACAGAAACTAAATTAAACTACACCATGCAGGGATGGGGGAATTCAAGAATTGTATGTCAACATTAATTGTACAGATTTTACAGTTTCACTAGATTAAACAGCTTTTACTAGACCTTTAGACCTATCTGATGTACAATCAAGTAAATATTAAGAGAAACCTACAGTATGTTGATTTTAAGACTGCTTCTGAAGTTTCTGTTGATTGCCCACTTTGAAATACATTTTTTATTTTCAAAGCTACATATATCTTTTAATTATGTCTGATTATGCATAGAATATTTAGTCTCGACGCATGTGACTGCTTTTTTAATATGCTATGGGAAGCACTGCACAGTTTAATGATCCCCTTTTGTCATTGTTACCAGCAGGAAAGAGACCCAGAGACAGAAATTTGCAGTTTAAGCCCATATGCACATGTTTAAACAAATAAACACGGCCAAGGGCCAAAATAAATAGGTTAAAACAAAAGAACCAAACACTTGTAGGCTAGGCATTGACCTTCACTACACTGTTGTGTGTTTGTGTTTGTGGTGTTGGTGGTGTTGTTGTTGTTGTGTGGTTGTTGTTTGTTGTGTTGTGTGTGGTTGTTGTGTTGTTGTTGTTTTTTTTTTTTTTTTTTTTTAAATACTACTAATTTTAAATAATAATACTCCTCCAGCAAACAAAGGCGTTTGCTTCCTTTTATGCTTGTAGCCACTCCCCAATTAGCATCAATTACCTAACTGGGGAATGGCCACACCTGTGATTGCTGGCAGGACAGATTTAACCCCATCCCTGCTAACCTTACATCACACACACACACTATTTACAGCAGCAGGGCTTCTGCCCTGCCACAGTCAAGATAGATGATTGCAAAGAAGGCTGTTAATCCATGTGAACAAGTACAAATCGGTATGTGGTTCATAGTGATGAATGACTGGATCAGTAAGTGGAACCTCTCAATGCTGTATTAAACACTGTTGTGGGAGTTTGAACAGAACAAGCCACAACTTGGGAGAATCAAGTACTGTGAATGTTTTGATAATACAAGTTTTATTGATTGGAGTTTCAGAACAGTTTTTAATGGGATTTCTTCTCTCTTTTTTAAAAAAAAAAAAAAAAAAAAAGCTTGGATAAATTAATCACCATGACTGGATAAACAACATGACTGTGCAGTAAAAATGGTCTTACTGCATGGCTGTGACATACAGTAGGGGCTTATCACCTCTGAAGATCAAAGCGTGTCTGAGTCAACAGCTTTAAAAATGAACTTCAAGTCACCATTACTGGCAGTTAAGGACTTCAGGTCCCTTAGATATTCAGCACTTTTTAAATCATTTTTTAATTGCAAACACTATCAGAAATTAAATAGAATTGTGCAAAATTCAAATGATAAACAATGTCTTTGGATTCATGCTCTTTAAAACCTCAAAATCTCAATCTGTTCAGCCACGTCTATAGCAATAACAAAAACAATAGCAAAAACAACTTAGGTTCAGATTTTCAAGAATACGGTACAAAAGTTAAATACATTACAGTAACTAAAGAGTGTGTGTGTGAGCAGTTTTGTCACATTCAAACTGAAGTATAAAAATAAATAAATATTTAAATAACCTTGAATATCTACAAAAATAAATTCCAAAGACACCCAGCAGTATCATGTGCTTCCAGCCAATTTGTAACTTCTAAAGACAAAATATAGGAGGGAACTATTTTGCACTAGTGGAAATATTTTAAAGTTCAAAATCTCTTTAAACAGCAGTGTGTGTAGTAAGATCATTATATATATTATTAAAAAGAAAAATCACATACAACTATCAAGTGTAAAATCAATTCCAGTGGAGTAAGATGTATTTGATATGGAGCTTTTACTAAATATATTAAATCCAAAGAGGAGATCTGCAGTATTAAGGATTAGGTTGAGTCTGATCTGGCTTTTCTTTTTTTTAATAGGACATCTTCCTCTGCTAAATTGTATAAACTAACAATGTCCTAGACAGACCATTTAAAAACAGCACAACTAAAGAATATCATTGTGTTACATTTGAAGCACCTGTGGATATTATTAGATAATGATTTACAAGGTAAATTAATTACAACTTTTGGTTCCTGGTTTGAATCTAACAGAGAGGGAGGAAAATGTAAACTATTCATTCTCATCTGACACCTCTTTATGTTTGTATGTATGGCATGTTCAAGCTTTTTCAAATAAGAACCTAGTGAATGGAAATAGACATCTCTGCTCTGTGATAAACTCCCATATGTGAAGGAAGGAATGACTGGATATGTTATCTTGCCATAACAGAACACACCAGACTTAGAAGAACTGGCAATGACAGGTGCGATGAAAATACTGAGACCCGAGGCCAGTAACACTGAAAGTACAACATTCACAGGAATGACATTGACAGATTTGTATTTTTGTCTTCACATTTCTGTGCACTTTTACAGTAGGTGCAGCTTTCCTATTTCATATATATGTGTGTGTGTGTGTGTGTGTGTATAGGCGTCTGAGAAACAAAATTGTTATATTAACTTGTTAATTCACAGAACAAAACTTGGCAAGAAAAAATACATTTTTTGCCAAATAAAACAATTAAACCCTGGCATAATTTTCTCAACCACCTGGCTGAGCAAACAGACAAAGGTTTAAAAGCACTCAGCAAGAAGAGTGAATGTTTTCTATTGCTGTTCTGCTGCTGATCAAGCATGACAGGATCTGTAAAAAGTTGTATTTAAAATTGTCTGTACTAGGAATGCTCTTCATTTAAACTGTAATAATATCTGCAGGAATGTATGTACTGACATATATTCCTACCCAAACGATCGATTAACAGCCACATTGACTTAATGAGCCTTTCTTTTTTCTCCAGCAAATGATGTGTTGCACACTTAAAATATTTGAACTCAAAGTTTGTGTTGAAAGAGTCATATTTCTAACATTAAAACAGTAAGAGAAACACAAGTAAATACTGCACTGTTGTTCCTGCATCTTCCAATGAATGGTACAATGTGTGCGTGTATTTTACTTTCACTTTCATATGTGAGCGTCTTTTTCAAGTAATACAAAAACACTAACAGTGTTATTTTACATCTCTATTAATAACCAATTTAATTTCCAATCAATACTCTGCAAACACAGTAAACCGGATATATTTTTGGAATGTATAACTAGAAAAATGGTTTAGCTCGTTTGACAGATATCCATGATGTAATTAAGAAATAGAAATGGTTTAAATGCTAATTACAGCTTTAAAGGAAGTAGAGAGGACAGAAATAAACATTGAAAAACTTTTCATATAGCTTACTAAAGTAGGTTATTTTGAAAAAATAGTGCAAAGTTTCATTAGTTTTATTTTATACAATGCTGCACGCACTTATCTAAATAAACAGATTACTGCAGGCTTGGTTCTTAACAGTAAAACAAACGTGGTCATGCAAACCCTTACTTTCTCTCACTGTTTAAATCTGAATCGATTAGTATTTGCTCCTCACAATGATATCAATTGTAAGACAACTGTAAGGTCTACAGAAAATGTACCTGACTAAATAAACTCTGGTGTGTATCCACTTTATGTCATGCAGATCGGTACTGCCGATTCAATCTGGCCACATCCAGCTAAGAAACTGTTATGTTCCCTTCTGTTTCCTTTCCCATAGCCATAGAACGTGTGTTCTAATTTAAATTAACCACCATTTAAGAAAGAAAAAAAAACGCATTAATACACAACAGCGCCACATCGGCACACGGAGGACATTTAAAAAAAAATGGCAGCTTTATTTTTTCAGAGTAAAAGTACCGGGGCCAAACTATATGCCCTCCCCTCCCCCCGTCGGAAAAATGCAGGGGCCATGGCCCCCCTGGCCCCCCTGGTGGCGGCGCCCCTCTTGTGACTATAACGTAGCAAAAAAATATCTGATGGAAGTATGCACAGTACTCTGCTGATTGCTGATAAACAACTGTAATGAACTGTCATAAGACTGGCAACTATTTGCCTCCATGAAGGCTTGTAGTGTGCTGAGGCTTGAGTTTTACAGATTCGCTTTGCTATTTTCTATGTCTTTCTTGTCTGCTTTTCCTGCTGTCATGCCGTTGCTATGCGCTCTACGTCACTGCTATTGCTGAAACACTCAAAGGATTTTTTTTGTTTTGTTTTGTTTTAAACACTCAAACGTTGTTTGGATTATGCAATTATCCAAATTAAAATGCAATGTACAATGGACTTTGGGACCACGCAGCTTCATGTAATTAAGCAAATTATGCAATTAGCAGAAATGCATTTAACCATATTTTCATCTACGTGTGTTTTAATATTTTTCTGCATTCCAATAACAGTAACAGCATTGCCGTGTCTTTTAAGCAAAGATTCTTGAAAAACTGTACATCAGTGCGTATATGTTTTTGTTTTTTGTTTTTTTTTGCCCAGCACCTCTTTCACACACAGTACATCTTGCCGTCAAAATTATCATCTTGTTTTAAAATTATAAGAATGTTTCGTTTGTGTTTTTGCACATTACTACTGCTTGCAACTGCTTCGGTCACTGTAGTTCTCGTATTCAGAAGTAGATGGCTGAGATGCAGATGAGCAATCTTCTTCATGAGAATTCCCTGAAGATGCTGACTGCGGTCAGTGTACACTCTGCACTAGGTATTAATTTTTATGCTTAAAAAAATCTGTAAGGGCATCCCTGTTAAATTAGTGTGGAAAATAACAAAAGCAGAACGTTAAATTAGGCGACTATGAAATGTGAGTTAAAAGTAGTATCGTGGATAAACAATTCACGTAATTTGTCAGCTCTGTTTGAAATAAAATTAAAGTGACCAGAATTAGGTTCAGGCAAGATATGAAGGTAAAAGCAAAGATTGTTTTGCAATTAACAGCTTTTTCTGAGTTTAATTATGAAACAGAATCAGCTACATTTGTCACCTGATTAAAAATAAAACCAGAAAACTTCAAGCCCTACTGGGGCATAACACATTATTTTAAAATAAAATACAGTGCACGGTGGGATTCTATCGTACTAAATTCCACTGTTCATTGCGCTGCTAGGAACTGTAACCAAATTATTTTAATAGCTTTAGTGTGTGTAGGCATTACGCCCAACTAAACATGAAACGGTACTTCAGTGTGGATGCTAAAGTTTGAGCTGGATTAATTAAAACGTTTTTGATTACGGTTCTCCAGACCGGTTATGTAGTGTGGACAGGGCCTAAAAGTAAATATTCTTAATATTGCTGGCAAAGCCAAATATGATGCTTATTGCTGCCACCTACAGGACTGGAGTGTACCTTAATCAATGCTGTTATATTGCAGAATGTTTTTTTTTTAAACAAGCAAGTATTTTACGGTCATTGCTGCAGTGTAATAGATTACCACGAATATGCATGTCTGTGTCCCTTTCCATTCTGTGTGTCACATATCCACCCTAACCGTTTATCATCCATGATCAATCTCTTCAGCAATGTTAGTTTATTATTGAACAGAGAAGATTAGTTCAGAGATTGTAGATCCTACCAAAATTTTGTGTTGTATGTACTCCGTGCGCAACCATTGCTGGTAGTGTCATAGGAGATTCAGTGTGTTGCTATGTAATTAAATCCTGTTTGTCTGCAGGGTGTATCAACTTCAACCTCGGTCTCGCTCTCCTGCCTGTCACTCAGCAGCAAATGCACGCATTCCCAACGCAGACAGCTACTCTGTCACAAGCCTTAATACCCTGTATCTTTCTAAACAACGGATTTAGGGGAGCTCTCTAATAAAAGCTGAATCTCAAAATAATAATTGTGTGAATATAGTAATTGTTTCAGCTGTGTACAATGGTTTTTAAAACAGGATTAATTTATCTGCGTTTTTACATCTGCCCTGTATATATATATATATATATATATATATATATATATATATATATATATATATATATATATATATATATATATATATATATATATATATACAGGTATATATGTTAATTCTGCAAAAGAAGACTCTTTGCATTATGTCTGGTTAATCAGAAAGCTTTTTTGGGGTTTTTTTTCTGAATAACCTGGCATGAAGCAGTTACTTTTCCCCTCAGTTCCATTAAACATCCCAAGAGAAATGTATTCATCTAAATCTATTAGAACTATACCTGATTTACTACATGTGTAGCGTTCTCTACATCTTATCAGACAAGCTCGGAAACCTACTTAAAACTCCAGTTGCACTTGTATTATGTGAATGCTTCTTCAAAAAAAAAGCAGAAGTAATATGAATTAGGAATCACTGGATTTGAAGATGAAGGAGTTACTTACTGTGGCCTTGCTTCACTGAAATGGAAATATTATTCCGAAGTTATTAAGCATGAAGACACTGCTGTTAGAATTCTATAAAGAAATTACACATTCTGTCACATTTAGTTATTGAATCCTGATTTCACTGTTGCATGAAAACAACAGCCTCCATATATCGTTTATTACATTTCACAACCTTTCAATATTACAATTCCTAGACTACCTGCAGATTTGTATATACATATTGTAACGATCTTGTTTCCTGCAGGCGCGGTTTCTCACAGGGGGGGCGGAGACGCGAACCCCGGGAGCTCCAAAACTAAAACACAGCGCAGATACCGCTGTACAAAAGAGCCAGCTGCTTTGCATGAGCTGGTATCGGGCGTATGTCATATTTGATTGCGTCACCTACCAACCCTGACCCCTACTCCCGTGCACGCTACACTATACTTATTGCATATATATACTTTATTGCAGTATTGGTGATCGCCGTTGAAAACAGACACTTGTTCGTTGTTCTGTAAATTGACAAGGGGCTGAGTTTTAAAGTAATTAAACTCCAATGTCAAGAATTCCTTCCACATAATTGTTTATAACAGTTTCATTTTCAGAAATTGTGGAGAGATGGATCCCCTCCTAGCGGCTGGTAACTTAATGATACTGACATCAGCAGAAGACACATACTTACCTCATGACTGGTAAGACGCTCGTCTTTGAACAGTGAGGTTGATGTTTGGCGTCCACATTCTTGCTCGTGCCATACATGGTAATACCTTTTGGATAAACAGATCATTTCAGCTGCCAGCTGCCGATCTGCAGCATTCCAGAAGGAATACATTCATCTGAAAATTAAAAGGTGATTACTATTTGATGTGAAATAGGAAAACACTTAGCATTACACATAGTAAGAAAATGACTGTGGTTTAAGATAAAGTTTCTTCTGGAAAAACCTACAATCTGATTGCATATTCTGTACACCTTTTTTTTAAGCTGATTTACTTTCTGCCTCCCTTAAGTCCACAGCGTTCTTGTCAACGCTAAAGCCTATTTTATTTTCTACTGTACCATGTAATATTTAATTTAATTCAAAAACCCATCTGTAAGTCTTTAAGATGATACATTCTCTGAGCTTTGCATCACATTTTTTTTTATTAATATGTCAGGCTTTGAGAAGAAGTAGAATCGTCCCTCTGTTTTGTTGCAGAACTAATGTGAAGATTACTTATTCTGCATTGTGAAAAAAAATGAGAGTCATTTTAATTTTGTGCAGTCCAACTTCAATCCAGATTCATGTTTATACAATACAATAAATGTTATGTGTATATGTTAAAGTAGTTATTTAACAGGATGGATTGGCAACACTTCCCCCTTGTTTACTGTTTCATGAACTGTAATTCTCTAAATATCTGTATTCATGTGGCACATCAGTTTGCATCTCCTAAAATATACCTGTGATAAAGAGAGAAAGAATCGATGCTGTAAATCTCCCTGCCGATCGGAAACATTTACTTTATGGTCCTTTGATATCAACTACTTTTTTTTTTTTACTGTAATGAAGTATTTGTAATGAAGCTGTTGCAATTAAAAACTTTAATTCAATGTTCTGTTTTGTGCAACACTAATTATCAAGTTTTGAAAAGCAGACTGAAAGTATTGTCATGACAGCCAATTCATCCACATTTCCCAAGATGGCTGCCTAAATATACGTTTCATGTCATGCAGATAAATAAATAAATACATTATATATATATATATATATATATATATATATATATATATATATATATATATATATATATATATATATATATATATTTGTAAAAGAGAGCACATTATTCTTGGGAAATTACAGTGCTTAATTAATATAGCAGAGTTGTGAAAAATGCAGTCTAAGCCACTTAGCTTTCCCATATATATATATATATCATAAAACAGCATTCAATATTTTGCCTTCTGAAAATCTAGCACATTTTTTTATTGAGCATTATGTCCTTCAAGCTGTTAAATCTTTGACAAAATCACTTTGATTTATAAAGTGCTGGACATTGTTGAGTTTCAAAGCCTCAGATACTGTGTATTTCAATTTTGGCAAATGAAAACCTTAACACTCAGTAAATTTAGTAGTACAGCATGTTCTGTTTGCCAGAGACAGCGTTATCTTATGGAGAAATTGGAAGTTGATCCAGTAATTTGAACAGTATTTTGTTATCCTGTTTGAAGGGCTTGTTTGTTTACTTAAAACATATTAGATAGAGATTAGTTATCTCATTCTTAGTTAAAACAAAAATAAAATAAGTATAAAATTAGATGTATTTTTACTGCCCTTTATTAATTTACTGGTAATCAGGCCTGCTGATGCCAACACCAAATTAACATAACCAACATTCTTGTTTGGCACACTGGCTTATTATAGCCCATTATGACACTTTAGATGTTGTTATAAATTAGAATTGACCTTACACTTGAATTCATTAACTGACAGCAGCCACAAAGAAAACAGGCCACCAAAACTTAAATTCAAATGAAGCTACCTCCCTTAATACAATTAGACTGACCTGCTCACAGAAGTAACTACATTAAACAATTTGAAGCAGATTACAGATATCCGCACTGTGACTACAGACGGTACAATCTCCTTTTCAAACCAGGTGGGTTTTTTTAATACATTTTGGAACGGGGTAGTAAGCGCAGCCTTCCTCAAATGACTATCAAGTTGTTTTCAGTCAAGCTGTTGTCCATTCACTTTCACATTGGCACATTATTGCAGCTTTCCTGGTTCCCTCTAGTTCAGGACTAACGTTTTATTAGCTTCAGATACTTTTGTATTCAGCCTTTTTAACCAATTTAGCAGTTAATTTTACCTGTAAACACTGCTCATTTTCAAATTAGATCTACACACAGTAACTAACAGGTGCAAAAGGCTCAACTGCTCTAAAATGTTTAGGGTACGCAGGCTGTGTGTAATGTTGCAATTTAATTAATTAATTAATTAATTAATTAATCAAGGCTATAAAGTAGCAGTAATTTGTCTTTTTAAACATATTTCCTTAAATCTCTACTCATATTTGAGAAAATGTAAATACTGTAACTAAACCAATAAATAGTTCTCTATGTAATGTTTACTGTCCATGATGGGTCATCCAGTTAGGCCATAGAAGAGCCAGAATTGAAACCATGTGCAAACCACAATAGGAAAACAATGCAACATTTGTGTCTTTCATTATTAACCCATTGGTGGTGTTGTTTTTTAAAAAAAAGAAATGTGATAAAAAAAGCAGTATTTTGAGGTAGCCTGTTTTCTAATTCCTTTGTAACCAGAAGTCATATAGGGGGAGTGGAAGGTTCTTTCAAAGCAAACCATATCAAAACAAAAACCACCAAGCTTTGTAAAATATTAATGTAAAGAGGCTTTTCATTTTCTTCTAAAGTACTCTTATGGTGTTGAATCAAGTAGTTTATCATTTCCCATTGAGAGTTTTAAATACTCTTATCCTAAAACAATTAAATTAACAATGTTTTTTTTTTTACCCCAGCCTTTAGTTTTTTTAAACCTGAAAGCAGTTAAATGCTTTATATCTGTGTCTGTCTGCAACACCTATTCATTCAACCCTATCTAGTGGTATCTTAAACATGTTATATCAGCTTTTTATTTATACAGATACCTATCTAAACCCTGATAGATGCACAATGACATTACGATTGATTTTTGCTCTCCACACTGGTTTATATGCTTGCAAAAATCTAATAGAGGGGCTTCCAGCACTGATAACATGTTATTCAGTATGCACAGCACTGTCTAAATAAACAAAATGGTTATGCATAATTATATGACTACTGTAATCTCTTTGTCACTCACTGTCATTGGAGTTTCAAATCATGTTATTTTGAGTTTCAATAAACAAACATCACAAAGGGTCCCATTCACAGCATAGCACAGCCTGACAGCAAATTACTAATTCTGTTAAAATCAGACCAACAGCATTCAGAACATAACTGATTTTTAAAAAACCCGGGACCTTTCTTTTGAAAAATAGATAGCGCTCCAAAACAATTCGGTTGATTAGAAATATATCTATAACATTAACGACGAATCTCTAAAGAATGTGACAGTTTCTATTTCCTATTTCCATTTAAATCACAGTGTTAGGTCCACAAAATATATGGTCTTAATTTAACATCTGACAAGCAAATTGAATTGCACCCCCCTCTGTATGTCAATGAAAGGGGGCTGTGGGGTTTCTAATGCATTTCTGATCCAATTCAAACTCAGGATTTAAAAGTAATTAACCAGTGTGTAAGTTCATAATTGTTAACCTCTAGCAATCCTTTCCGTTATGTAAAATAAATGAAATTGTGGAATTAATATTAATGATTTTACAAACCTTAGTGACAATCTGTAACAAGAAAGCAGAGAGTGGTTTGTTATTAATATGTGTTGAACCATATATGCTATCTGGGCTATTGGTCGTGATGTAAGTAGCTTTGTCATTTTGTAGCTGAGAGTGTAGAGATTTTAATTACAGAAATTGATCCTACTACACAGTTCCAGACTATCACTGCCACTGGTGCATAACTTACAAATTGCTGTGGAAGCAACTTTTTTTTAAAATATGTTTTATGCTACTATCACTGTCCTTGGAATGATCTCCTGTGGTATATATATAGAAACTGTGTGTGTGTGTGTATGTGTGTATGTATGTGCGTCTGTATGTATGTATGTATGCATGTATGTATGTATGAATGTACGTATGTATGTGTGTATGTTTAATAGAGAGAGAATATGTGCATGTCTCCAGACATATGTGGTTTTCACATCGCATTAAGTTCTAGCCAAAATTGTAGATATTTATTACTGCCATAGCCTTTTCTTTTCGCCTATTGATTCACCCATTGCCACTGTACTTTATGCATCCATGCATCTCTTCCTGCAATGTCATCGGGCAGCGTGTTCCGGGCTTAAGGTTACAAATTGTTAAAACAAGTGAACAAATGTCATTCATAACCACAAGTATATTATTATTTATTTATTTATTTATTTATTTATTTATTTATTTATTTATTTCTTAGCAGACGCCTTTACCCAGGGCGACTTACAATTTTATACAAAAAATACTTATCAAGAATTACAGTATCAATATACAAAATACAATGACTTTAGTCTTAATAAGAGCAAATACAAAACACAGTACGATTTGATATCGGGGCAGTTCAAGAGCAGGTAACAGTGTTGATAGTTACATCAGGGTTAGATACGAGTGCAGGTGAAATACAAAATACTAGGGATTAAATACAGTAAACTAGGGAGCAGATAAGTGCAAGTTAAAGTACATTAAAGGCAGAGTGCTATATTGTCCAGAAGGGAAGAGTTGAGTTTTACAGGTGTTGTCTGAAGAGGTGTGTCTTGAGGAGGCGCCGGAAGGTGGTCAGGGACTGGGCAGTCCTGACATCTGTAGGAAGGTCGTTCCACCACTGCGGGGCGAGGGTGGAGAAGGAGCGGGCTCTGGTGGCAGGGAACTGTGGTGGAGGTACAGCCAGTCTTCTAGTGCAGGCAGAGCAGAGAGGTCGGGTGGGGGCGTAGGGAGAGATGAGGGTCTGGAGATAGCTGGATGCAATCTGGTCAAGGCATCGGTAGGCGAGTCTTGAACTGGATGCGAGTGGTGATCGGGAGCCAGTGGAGTGAGCGGAGTAGTGGAGTAGTGTGGAAGAAGCGAGGCAGTGAGAACACCAGGCGAACAGCGGAGTTCTGGATGAGCTGGAGCGGATGAGTGGCGGACGCAGGGAGGCCGGCCAGGAGGGAGTTGCAGTAGTCTTGGTGGGAGAGTACCAAGGCCTGGACGAGGAGTTGCGTGCAGTAGTTGGTGAGGATGGGTCGGATTCTTTGTATGTTGCTTAGGAAGAAACGGCAAGTGCGTGCTAGAGTGGAAATGTACTGGGAGTAGGAGAGGCAGGGGTCCAGGGTTACTCCGAGGTTCTTGGCTGAGGTGAAGGAAAGAGCGTGGTATATTCCAGAGAAATGGAGATAGAGAGATCAGAGGAGGGGGAAGATGAGGAGGGGAAGAAAAGGAGGTCAGATTTAGAGAGGTTGGGTTTGAGGTGATTCAAGTGCATCCAGGAGGTGATAGCAGACAGACAGGTAGAGATATGGGAGGGGATGGTGTGGTCAGAAGGGGGGAAGGAGAGGAAGAACTGAGCATCATCAGCATAGAAATGGTATGAGAAACCATAGGATGTGATGAGGGGGCTCAGGGAGCGGGTGTAGAGAGAACAGGAGAGGACCCAAGACCGATCCTTGGTGGACTCCTGTTGAGAGAGGGTGAGGTATGGAGGTTGAGCCTGGTTACCTGGTAGGTGCGGTTGGAGAGGTAGGAGGAGAACCAGGCCAGAGCAGTGCCGGAGATTCCCAGGTCAGCAAGAGAAGATAGGAGAATAGAGTGATCGACAGTGTCAAAGGCAGCAGAGAGATCGAGGAGAATTAGGACAGAGGAGAGAGAGGCAACATGGGCAGAGTTTAGCGAGTTAATAAAAGTCTAACCTATTTTCATTACTACAAATACTGAATTATCTAGATAGTCTCTGTATCATCGGCGTCACAGCCATGGTCTGCTAAATTTCAGTTTCAAGGTGAGTTATAGTCTTTCATTAATTAAACCCCTCCTTTTCAAAGTGCAAATTAACTCCTGATAAATTATGAAAATTAACACAGATTTGCATTTCCTCTTGAAAATGCCAAATCAGTGCTACATAACAATTTGTTGATTAACACTGGAGTTATCAAGAACTTTTGAAAATCCTGCCCTTGCTGTTTTCCGTTCTGGTGAGTTGCTTCACCATTCTGTTCAATAATTCTGTGCATGTCTTGAATATTGCTCCTGTACAGGTATTCATAATTAATCTACAGCTGCTGCTGCATTTGTTAACGTGTGTAGGAGTGCTGTGTTAATTTAGTTTGACAGTTAGTTTATTAACGTAAGTTTGTCTGTTACTTTATTATTATAGTTTATTAACATACACTTGCCTATTGCTTTTCTCTTATTCTATTCATTTCATATATTGATGCATGTGCATCATGACAAGTAATACATATTTATTTATTTATTGATTCATATTGTGTCTGGTGGTCAACTCTGTCTTAAAGAACACTTTGCTTGCGTTCCGAGGGGTGTTCTCTTAGCTGGAGACTACTGTACCAGTACAAAATATGTCTCAGATAATATTACTGACAATCAATCAATCAATAAATCAATCTTTATTTTATATAGCGCCTTTCATAGTGGACCACCATCACAAAGCGCTTTTCAAGATGCAGTAACAAAAAGAAAATCCATAATACTTTACATAATACATAATACATAATACATAATATGTTAAATACAGTGGAAAGTGCATAATACATGATAGTAACATAATACATGAAACAGTAGCAGCAACACAGCAGCTAATAGCAGATATCAGGCTTAGGCGATGGTGGGAGCATCATGCACCAAAGCTGGGAGAGAGTTCCAGAGAGTCGGAGCCATGAAGCTAAATTAGCATTCTCCAAGTGAGGTGCACTTTTGCTTGGGGATAACAAGCAGGCCAGTCAGAGGACCTCTGCTTGCGGGCAGGGACATAGCGGGTCAGCAGGTTGAGGAGATACTCAGGACCTGTGTGATGAAGGGCATTTTAGGTGAGCAGGAGAGTTTTGAAAATAATCCTGAACTTTACAGGTAGCCAGTGCAGCTGGGCAAGACAGGGGGTGATGTGATTGTGTTTACCAGAGGTCTACCAAGTTTGCAAGCTACTCAGACATGTTTCCAATCCTCTTTCTAACATAAATCTTCCTTTGTAGATTTATGTTGCCCTGGTATAATCCTGTATGATTATGATTATGGCAGCACATTGCCTGATAAGGATGTCTCTGTTTTTAATCTTACTTTCACTATTTAAGATCTCTGTGTAAATCATCTTAACTGTTGTCTGATTGCTTTGTCTGTTTTAACCAAGATTAGAAATGCTTTTATCATGTTCTGTTTTTATTCTGCCAAGTTAGGGTCAGTGCCTACAATACCCTTTTTTTTAAGCACCAAACCATACAGGAACCTTTGATTTTCATTTTCTAATGTGTGTGTGTGTGTGTGTGTGTGTGTGTGTGTGTGTGTGTGTGTGTGTGTGTGTGTGTGTGTGTGTGTGTGTGTGTGTGTGTGTGTGTGTATGTAAACCCAAAAACTGTTGCTAAAACTATGAGCACTGAAGAAATTAAACAATGTACCTGCTTCATTTTCTGCAGGGTTGCTTCATTATGAATGTGTCTTTGGATTTCAATTCTAATTATTGCTTTTACCTGCCTCCCCAACTCTTTTGAATCATTTATTGAGCTAACAGTGAATATGGAATCTATTTTTGTTATACTTCAGGCTGTGTTTTGCTGACTGCATCTCTACTTATAACAAAAGCATGTTATTTCAAGCTAGCTATATCTTGATCCATATTTTCTTCATCTTTATCAGCCAAAAAGTAATTTGAATGTAAATATGTATCCAGTTCCCAGGAGAAAAAAACATTTATGCACACATAATGTCATCTCATATTCCAGGTCTTGTAGGATGAAGTAATATCTTACCTTCATGTTTTTAATTTTTTTACAATTACTATTCTCCATAAATCATTTTCAATTGAAACACTAAGGGCTCGATTCTCAAAGCTTTAAACTCTAAATTGTTATTAGCACATTTCTGTTTCTGAATTATAATTCCAAAACAAATAAGAAACAACTGTAACACTAATACCCCTTTCACACAGACAAGTTGTGGCAGCTCAGAACCGGCACTGATGCAGCATTTTTCTGTGAATTATCCAGTATCCAGTATCACAGAGCCATCATATTTTATGCCATCTCTGAACCACCTCGGTTTTATGCTGTCTCTGAACCATCTTATCTCCTGTGTGAAAGGCTATATCGGCACTGAAGCGCTATAGTGGCCGTGGATTGAAAGTCAACATCCCACGTAACTGCATGTATACCGGACGTGTTGAGTATTTTTATCATTGGTGTTACACGCTTTCATTTTTTTCAAATACAATGGCAAGAACTATGTAGTAATTTGTCTGTAATAAGTTAAGGAATTGTTAACTTCACGGGCTGGCGAGGAGGTGAATTCACAAATAGAAGGGACAGTGAGTGATGCTGTAATTTATATGCGAATTGTCGTTGCCATGACGACAATCTGTTGACTGAAAGATCTGCAAGTTGTACTCACAGGATCGGATCCCATTGGCTGTGTGAAAGGGTTATAACAGTATTGTACCGGCATAGATTGCGCAATTTCTTGCTGTGTAAATGGGTATTTTAAATAATTTTTTTAATGTTTCACCCACTGAACTGGTGGCATCTCTGACCAGTAGGGTACACTGAAGAGATATGAGGTTAACTATGCCCAACAGATTTTTCCTCCAGAACCCTCATGAGCACAAAGGACCCTGTGGGCCCCCAGTGAGCTCCTGACTCCAGCGTGACAGTGCCTTTCCTGAAGCCATTGGGGACCTACAGTAGGTTTTAATATTCTATTATCTGTAAGGAACAGACAGCAACTTGAAAAGTTCAATATGGGCATTGTATTTTTTTCCCGTTTTTAAAAAAAAAATGTTATCAGCTATGTATTGACAATAATGATACATTGCCAGGAAATACTTTTATTAAAAAAACAATAGTATTACATTAAAAAAAAAAAAAAAAAAAATAATTCCTGGTTTTTTATACTCTTTAAGAGACAACGTCTAGTAAAAAATGATAAAGTGCCCATAATAAAAAAAATCAATATAATGTAATAAATGATGGAATCCTTAGTCTTTATTGCATTTCCTAAGCCTTTGGTTAATAACTGTTGGGTTATTTTCCTGTTTAATCCTTTGACGTCCTGTTAGTCAGACAAAAGGATTTGTAAAGATCTGTATTATTTTATATAGAACCAGCTTGCTCCTGGGCATCTTTAATTACAAAACACAGTCTATGGATATTTCTTTTATATGTAACCCTAAAGCAAAAATCAATGTTGGGTTCACTAATAAATATTTATACCATTACTATTGTAACATTTGTTACTTTAGCATTTTATTTATTTTTTTGCATCTCACTGTAGTTGAGGCTATATTTTCCATTTCATTTTAACCATTCGGCCATTTAGTTAAATGATTTGAATGCAACAAATTGTACTTATGTACAGTATTTTAACTAATGATCTAAAGAGCTACAGTAAACTCTGAGGAGTACTGACAATACAAAGAGAAACTGTTCTACCAGACTATGAAGACATTCATGCAGCGCAGAAAAAAATATCTTGCCACCATATTTGCAATATTCCTTATTTTAAATTGATGTCTTCCTGTTTGAATGATACACCAAAGGTTATTGGCTACTGTGCCAATTACGTTTTGAATAAGAAGTGAATACAAGCGAATACGTTGTCATGACAAGCCACTAATATAAAATGACAATCCACCAACATAGGAAATACGTAGCTTGTGTCATTAAAATCAGTACACGTAATCATTTCTGTGCTCTGACTGGTACAAATGAGTATGTGTAGCGAATATTTGAAACGTGTACTACACAATGCGTTTTTGACCCAGATGGCCTTCCATAACAGTGCTCCCTCGCTATAAAGCGGGTCTCTGGCGGACTGGCGTTATATCCCTCTCTTTGGCCTTTTTTTTTTTTTGGTCACAAACCTGATTTATTCAAGTAATTCTCCCAAATGTGCACGCGCATCGCCATTTCACGTGTAAATTGATCCACATGGAAACCCCATGATTGATAAAGGCTTCTCGTCAACATGTTTATCAAATAACTTTATTTGTTTCTTTTAGCATTTGAAAAGCAGACCACACTGAAACTATATTAAGGATATTGCTGCTCTAGAAAGAGTGCAAAGAAGAGCAACCAGAATTATCCCGGGTTTAAAAGGCATGTTGTATGCAGACTGGCTAAAAGAATTGAATCTATTCAGTCTTGAACAAAGAAGACTAGGCGGTGATCTCATTCAAGCATTAAAAATCCTAAAAGGTATCGACAATGTCGACCCAGGGGACTTGTGAGAATTGTGAGGGTCTGAAACCAACTCCCCAGTAATGTTGTTGAAGCTGACACCCTGGGATCCTTCAAGAAGCTGCTTGATGAGATTCTGGGATCAATAAGCTACTAACAACCAAACGAGCAAGATGGGCTGAATGGCCTCCTCTCGTTTGTAAACTTTCTTATGTTCTTATGTTCTTATATTACTTTGTGAGTTATTGTAGGATTAACACTTTATTGATGGTTTTGTCAGTTAACCCAGTTGGCACATTATTAAAGATTCCTGCTAATTATGAAAACCTTAAAGTAGAACTACAAATTGATCTAATTTCAATTGTTAGGCCAGTTTCAGATGGATACTCTCCGAGCGGCTCTCTGCACCTTGGTTTCATAGGGAGCTCCAGCAGCAAACTGAACTGAGCTGCACTTAATGCTAATGTACACAAATGGTATGCAAATGATATGCTAATCAATCATGGCAGAGCCCACAATGCTAATCAATCATGGCAGAGTCCACGGAGGAGCAGCGAACCAGGGGCCGTATTCTTGAAAGTCTTCTTAAGACTAAACTTAAGAAAGTTCATAAGAAAATAGTTAATATCGTCCTAAGATTGTTCTTAAGTTCAGTTCTTCAATTTTTCTTACGATTGTCCTAAATTTCTTCTTAAAAACTTCTTAAATATTGTCTGTGTTTGCATAAACATTAACGTGAATGCAGACTTCTGTTAGTTTCATCTGAGCAATTTATTTTGATCCTCTTATACATTCGGGCAAATCTAACCAGAAGTAAAACAACAATACAATGACTATTTCAATAATTGTCAGTGACAGGCTTTTAAACTGCATGGGGATGCTGTGATTCATGTTCTTGTAGGTCGACTTAATAGAAATGCAGCTGTAAAAAAATCTATCAAAGCCCAACTCCCAGCAGCAGCACCAAGCTTTATTTTTTAACTGACCGAAAATCATGCTTCTACCTGTGGAATCTGCTCGCTGATCTGTCCTTAGCACTATGGCTTCCAAAAACGGAGATAGCCCCTGTGACTAGATTGTAGTGCGGCAGAGAGATCATGATCTTCTTAAGGGTAAAAACAGTCCCTAAAGACTGAAAACCTTTAAATTCAGATGTATTATTATTATTATTATTATTATTATTATTATTATTATTATTATTATTATTATTATTATTATTATTTTACAATAAAGGAGACATCAGTGATGGTTAAATGTTATTAAAACTTGTTTCGTTGTATTTGTTTGACACAAGCGAACTGTGCTGTGTAGGCCTACTGTTCTCAAATAAGAGTTTTTCTTTATAATAATCATATGTCATCATTTGTCTTCGATGCGATTTTATTTAAGACACATTTGGAATAAGTGATATACGCTTTCAGTTCGCCAGTATGCAACCAATTGGTTCATCGAATTGTTTGATGTGCGGCTCTAACACGTACTTAATTTCAACTGAGTTTGGCACGCCTCTGGAGCATCTGTCTGAAACTGGCCAGTGCATATACTGCAGCAACATGGATAATATGTAAAAAGGCTGACCTCACAATTGTTTATTGAGCAGCTGAGCAAAGAGAAGCCATTTATTATTATGAGTAACTTACCTGTTCTGTTCTCTGACCTGAGTATGTCTATAAATACTTTTTTTTCCTGTTATGACTACTTTTTTTAAGCAGCCAAGTAACTTTTATGCTATTATTCACACAAAACAGATACTACATTAAGCTGTGTGACTCAGCTGTCAAAATTAGCATTTTAAATGTTTTTCAATTAAAATGCCAGACGTACTGAAGTACACAGTTTTAACCTTAATAAATAATTTAAAACTCTTTATTAATTGAGGCTTCAGACAGGTAGCTGTGTAATCATTTGTCATTAAAATACAACACTTTTTAGGACCTAGTTTAAACAAAAACCTGGACTGCTAAGGGTACATTACGACCACAGATGAGACTCTCAGGAGTACTGAACAGATTCAGGATAGATCAATTCTAATTTGTGCCAAGTCTGTGTCTTTTTACTGATCAAGGAGAGAACATTGAGAGGTAATTTCCACAAGGGAACCCTGCAGCATTACAGCCCTGCCCTTCTAATCCAGAATCGTCATATAGGGTAAAACATATCCAAAAAGAAGTACATAAAGAATCAATACTATTTAGACAAAGTGCCAATCATTATCATTACCAGTTTCTTAGAAAAAAATAAAACGAATTGTTGATATAACCCAGGATTAGAGCTCACAGATGTGAAAATACAAAGACTAAAAACTCAGAGTATCAAGATGAATGTATTTTAACTTGATTTTATTCTCTCAAGAGTGCAGATTATTCCTCAACCACAATCATGCATCATCTGTTGCGTTGGAGTTTCAGGTGAAGGACAAGGCTTGGAATCTTTCCAACAACTAGCTCATTATTTACAAAAGCAAATCTTTATTGGTAGTATTTAAGAATGTAGTACTGTATTTATGTCACCTGGTGCTAAATGTATACATATAGTGCCATTACCTTTTATTGATAATGTCTCTTAATTTAATGAATGGCAGTACCAGGCTTTATTCAACGCACATCTTCTAATAAATATTGAACGAGACAAAAAAACAATCTATATTTAAATCAATACACAAATCCAATAGACAAGAAAGTGCAGTGCTTAAAAAAAACATGTTTAATTCAAACCATAGCCATGCCAACATTTATCATGAAAAATTCACTTTACAGGTAAGAAAGGAAAATAAATAATAATCTAAACCAAATAAAATAAAGTGATGCAAATAATAAAATGTGTTTGTTTTCACTACTGGGAAAAGCATACCGTAATTATATTTAGCATGCAAATGTTATTATTCTGTTCAGTAGCTCCAGCTCATGTTTGTACTGTTGAAAAGCAAACCCCGACCCATCACTGAAATAACATTTACCTCTAATGGCTTTTTTTGCAGAGCACAGTGCAACCAGTGGCCAAATACTGTAATTGTGGGATGGATCCTAATAGAAAAGGACAGTTCGACATTTCCTGCACACACCCAGATTGCTGTTCTCTCAATTATAGCCCCTTGACATAGTCATCGATGAAACATAATCTGGATAAAAAAAGGCACCTGGTTATCACTGTAGCCCTGATCCTGTCACTGACGTACTGTAGCTGCTGGTACATCTCATCACTGATGTAAAGACTGGTACTGATCACTGTAGCCTTTATGTAACCATTCAAACAGTAGCAGGTGTTCATTTTTCCAGGTTCTGAAATATAAGCAGATCTTGTGGCTTGGGCATGATAGGCTCACAATAGCCTTTAATGTAGTCATTGACAAAGTAACTGCTTATCACTGTAGTAACTAATCTAGTTATTCATATTGCTTATAGGGCTTGACCATGGGACTTCACCTCATAGTCTACAGCGAGGAACATAGCCCTTCATAGGTGGCTGAAGCCGCTAAGCCCCTCTCAAAAATTGTCCCACCAGGAAGTGAGCTCTTGGGGAGACTGAGTCAATTTTGACATAGCAAGCCGAAATGGCTGCCAGATAGACCTCTAACGTGGAGGGGGATTTCCCCTCGTCAAAAAGGTCCTGCAAAAATGGTAGTATAACTGCTATGGGACAGGTCGTGGGGGCGAACCCACAAGGCAGACACCATGTCTGGAAAACACAACACTTGTAACCATACTGGGAACGCATGGACAGAGCTCTGGTATTGTGCAGGGTGTATTAGTAAGCCCAAGATGGCTCAAATGCATCCGTTCAGGGGCCAGACCCAGAACTGCAGGCTTGATGGGTTGGGATGCCATAAGATCCCCCCGTGCCTGACTGAGCAGGTCACGGCGCTTGGGCAGGCTCCACGGCTGGCCCGCTCAGGAGCTTCATCAGGGTTGAAATAAGTTGGGCCAATAAGCGGCTACAAGGAGCACCTTGGCCCGGTCCTGCCTGATATTCTCGAGACACAGCGGGAGCAGGGCGAGCCGTGGGAAGGTGTATTACCAGCAGGTCCCCGTCTACTATTATGGAGAACCAGAGGGGACAGTGGGGTGATTCCTGGGAGGCAAAGACATCTATCTGTGCTCTCCCGTACCTCTCCCAGATGAGGGGGATACGGGAGAAGCGGTAGGCTCATCATCAAAAATCGACTGCCTTGTTTTTTTCCTTCTGTAGGCCAGGGCAAATGCAATATCACAGTGGCCCTCTTGATCAGCGGCAGATGCTGTGCCAATAGGGAACTGTTCGCCCACCTCCTCAGAGGCAGCGATGGAGAGTATGTCCTCCTGTGGCCGATCTGCACTTGTAGCTCGCTGGGGCCCCAAGGGGACAGGCATGGCAAGCGGCACCGAAAATTCCACAACACTTCCTTGATGGGAAACAGCTGCCCAGAGCTTTTCCATTTGCTCAGTCCGCCGATTGCTTGGAACGCCGACTCTTCTTCTTCTTCCTCGGGGGAGGGGAAGGAGAAGGAGAAGCAGAGGAGAATGAGGAAGACTGTGAGGACGGCTTTCTGCCTGGGTTACTTTACCAGTTGTGTCATCCACTCTGTCTTGGCACAGACTCACAGGCTCGCTCAGCAGCTTTGGTATACAATATTCAGGTTTCTGGTCTTTAAGAGGTAATAATGGTTACAGGATAAAGGGAATCTACACCAGGGACTTCTGTGTTTATTCCTGTTTCATCGCAATCACTGTTTGAGACCTTTGGTTCTACAGTTTCACATTTTTATTTTCATTGTCTAGTCCACTCAAGAATATGTAGCAAAATGATAATAAAAAGCATTACACATAATAAAGGCAAAACTTCACTTAGTCATACTCTATTAAAGTCTTAAAGAAATGATGAAATCCCATTATCTCCTTGCTTGATCTCACCTTGTTAGATGTTCATTGGTCATGTCATCTGATACAAATAAGCATAATTTGAAACATGTTTACTTCTTGTTTAACATGGTCATCTTAATGAGGTGTATGAAGCCATGTGCAAACCAGACAGAATATAGCAATGTTCAGTAAAAAAACAACATGTCAGCAGAAACAAACTGTAGTTTAGGGACTGGATGGATTCTTATCTGCAGTCTTCCTTCTGGAGATCAGTGTCACTGTATCCACTGGTAAGACCACCAGGTTAGGATATTTTTACTGTAGTAAAGTAACGGTATGTTGATTTTCTTTTTAGAATGGTAAAAATTGTATTCTGTATTAGCTAGTATTATGCTTTTTACTTTATTAGACAGTCCTGTATGTTATGATGCCTACATTTTAATGCTATTTCTTCTATTGTTATAATTCCGTTCCATATTGGATAGTGTCACAAAGCCGATCAGTTTGTTTTAAAATCGGAATGTTATTTTTTATATGCCACGTTTTTTCATGCAATACCGAGAATTATGCCATGTTTTTTTGAAATGGTGGAATTTGTATAACATTAGCTCTATTTGATGATTTGCTAATCTTTAATACTTAAACTCCAATGGGATAAATATGAGTTAAAGAACAAAGATATTTAGATCTACAACTGTTTAGAACATTACTACTGACCCAATAAATCTGTAAGAGATATGTTTAGAGCTAATTACACACGGTAAACCATTTATGTTCTACTAATGAATAACACCTTGAAGGAGTATATTGGAAACAATACATTGAATGGATCTAAGGAAGATTGTTCTTCAATTAGACCTTTGGTGAGACTTAATTATAAGAGGTCTGCCATGAACTGTGGTACACATTTCAGACTCAATGGCCAAGACATTGTTAAGAAACCAGTTAGTCAATAGGTCCCTCTTCTGACATGGATGCCATGAAACCTAAATACCACGAAAGAAGAAAATAAAACAACACTACACACACTGTTCACCAACAACTGCTAAAAGTTGTAGCATCATGCTAGAAATACAGCTATGGCCAAAAGTTTTGCATCACCCTATAGAATTACCACATTTTGCTTCATAAAATTGAATAAAACCTGCTGAATAATGTTATGTTAACATATAGAATTACATACCACTTTGTAATTTTCTATATAGTTAATGAAAAACGGACAAATTGAAAAATGTGACATTTCAAAATGTAACATGAAATACTGTACTACTATTATGGCTTCCGGTAGTCTTTTGCAATATAATTTTGTAGTTTCTTTGATTTCATGATGTTAAATAAAATATCTAAATGATGTATATATATATGTGTTATAGAACCTAATAACCTCAATGCCATCATTAGGTCATGAGCCACCACTATGTTCTACTAGGATATAGCATTTGTTTAGGTAATACATACTGTGACTACATGTGCATTGCGCAAAATATATGTAATATGTACAACCCTGTTGCAAATATATATGAGGTCGATTTTACTTTGATTTCATTGCATTTACTGTAGTTATCAATAATCTTCAGCCCTATACCTTTCCTTGAGAAACACAGTCAAAATTGATATAATGATTACTTTAGAATGGAATACTAAATAATTGAAATACAAAACAAAATAAGCATATTCAAGAAAATGATAAATCAAAATAGGCACTTTACAAGCAGAGCTTCTCTGTTCACTAATATGTTTTTACTACTTTGAAGTATATCTCACAAAGATTTGTGAAAAGTGGAGAGCTCTATCAAAGAACATAAGGCATAGAGTTTTCTCATGTCAGGCTATCATCAAAACGGTAGAGTGCATAGAGAGAAACAAAAAAAAAGCCAATATTCCCAGAGAATTTTAAAGCAGAAGCCATGTATCAGATTTAGTTGAACATTCATGATGTGATGGAAAGTGACAGCATGGCTAGATGTTGTTGTGTTGAAGGTGTCAAAATCATTGAAGGGATGTGTGAACATCTTAAAAAAAAATGTTTCATTTTTTAGTACCAGCAATTTTTAATTATCCTAAAAGGAAATGTGGTAGTTCAGATGGAATGTAAAGGCCAGATGTGAAATGTATACCGGGTATTTTGTTTGATTGGCTTTCGTGATCTTTTTTGGGAAACAGCTATACTGTAATGTTTTATTCTATCCACAAACTGTACATTCAAATTTTAATGTGTCAAAGGCCAGCCTGTATATTGTTAGTAAATGTGATATTATATATGTAGATATAAAGGAGCAGAATATACTAACTTTTATGTTAAAAATATAGTACCGTACTTAATATACCTGTAGTTACTATATAAAAAAAGAGTTACTTCCAATTGTGGTTTGAAAAAAGACCAGTGCTCTTGAATCTAACAATCTCATTTCTTCCCAGCAGCCTACTCTGATTACGTCTTGAAATGACCAAAGCATTTTTGTTATTTGATGTGGCAAAGTTGCTCTTCTCAAAATGGAAATATGTCATTAGTGTTAGAAAATAATACATCAGCCAGTCTGCTTTGCAGAGTGTTGTATTAAATGGTTATATTTTGCAATCTGTGAAGAGCAAAAGGCATCTCACCTTTTCTAATACAGTTACGTGGGTTTGCTGTAATAAATATAAACATGGCTTATTAATAGGTGTTAATAACAAGTCAGATATTTTGATTCATGATCTACCTTGACTGTTGCAAATTTGACAGTACTAAACTGTTAATTAACACTGCAGGGAGAATACTATACTGGTTCTGGTATTTCAATGTACACACCTTAACCACATTATACATCACCCCCCAGTCTGATGTCATTTCTTCCTTACTCATCAATCAGACTTGAGATGCCATTTGTTGATGGCTCCTTGGGTCTTTTAGTACAAGCCCAACAGCTACACATCCATCTAAGCTACCTCCTGGGGAAACCAAGCATCATTTTACGCTTCTAAACGAAACTTTAAAAAATAAAATCTAAAACAAACCACATATTAACCCCATCTCTTTACAATTTACTCATTTCCATTATACAGTTGGAAAATGCATCCAGAGACGCTGTGAAAACCAATTTCTCATATCTTTATGTCTAGAGATCATCCCCCACTTGAAGATTGTATACAGTAAGCCGTGCACTTTGACACCTGGCCTTGAAGAACTCCTTGACAGCGTCAACCATCCTCTGAAAACGAGTCTTCTTGTGCATACTGTATCAGAATGTAATTTTGAATTTTTTTTTTTTTTTTTGTATTTTCAGAATTATACAATTATACTAAAAAATGAACATGCATAACTAAGAAACTAAGAGTTTAAAATAAAGAGAATTCACTTTCAATAAACATATTTGGTCCTTAAACCATAATTTATCTACTCCTAAATTTATTCTGTTAATTAGCCTCTGTTAGTTGAAAGGCTTCTAAAATGGACATTTATTGGTTCCCTTAAGGCTTGATGTGTTTAAACAATAAGCATTTGCCTTCATTTCAATGCTATCCAGGTCCTAGGTTTCTACAGTATATGGGGGGAAATTTGCTGCAAGGCCTATATCTGGCTATGTGTCATAGATGGTTGATCTGTTATGAATTAAAAACCCAGTAGCTGCATTGTATATGCCTCTTGATCAATTTGGCTGAAATGCAACAATAACTCCAACCATGCAGATTGCGGCATACTGAAGTGACCACCCAAAAACTGATGAGAACTCAGTTTAAATGTTTTTGTCTGAAAGTCTATATTTATTATATACTTAAAAGCAAGAAAAAAAACAGAAAACTCACCAAACAAAAGCATCTTTATGGGTGCACCTTTACTGTTAAGTACAAATATTTTGGTTTACTGTACTTATTTAGGCTATATATATATATATATATATATATATATATATATATATATATATATATATATATATATATATATATATATAGCACCTACCTAGATTCAAAAAATGTGAAGTGGATGAACTGTATTTGTTGACTTGGTTTTCACCTTCTGCATTAGAACAACTGTATTAGAGAAACTATCACACAACTTCATTTGATCAACGGAGTGTTCTGAGGTTAATACTGATTTAACAAGAATAGCCCTTTTTTTGAAGTGCACTTGCTTTCTCATTATTTGTACATGCCTTGATACCTGCTGGGAAGGTTGGGATAGCAGCAGCAATGTGTTCCTCCACAGTCCTTGCCTGCCAATCATCAAGGATTTATCAAGCCACATAGATACATAGATACAGTATAGCAGTATACCATGACAATTAAATAGAAAGAAATCTAGAGAAACCATATTTACTGAATCCTATCACGTTTTTAAACACTATACTATGCACAGAAAAAATAATCCCTTTTCCACTTGCATATATCTCAAATTCACAAAACATTTAAGCTATAGTTAAGCATCAGATAAACAATTCTGGGCCAGCAGTTGGGCCACAGGCAAAGAGAGGCATCTGAGAGCACCAGATAAACAAGGTATAGGGTTAGGGGATAAATGATTGCAGTTTGATGCTGTTAATGAATAAACTCTTATATACAATATGGACAGGCAAGATAGATGATCCCATCAAGGAAATTAGAAACTGCCTGTATTAAATAGCATTATAAAGTTCCTAAATACCCAATCTTCAAAGAATAACGCTTATGCTCAAATAATACACTGTTGGTAAATCTTGATTTGTTTTATTTTTTATTTTTTTGGGAGGGGAATAGTAGTTTTTTATATCACACATTGATTTTCAAGGATTGATATACACCATGGTTACAATGGTTAGTAATTACCAGAGACCAATTTCCTGCGTGAAATTATTCTAATGTGTTAACTATATTAATTTAAGCTTAAACTATTTCTATTTACCTTTCTCTGCCATGTGTCGAGCTACTTCTGTACAGTAATCTGGACGTGGTCTAGCTATTCAGCTATTATGAATTGCAATGTTGCTGCCACTCTATACATTGTAGGTGTTGAAGAAAATGTATGTCAGCATAATCTTCTGACAGCTTTATGTTTATGATTGAAGGATGAAACTTTAATTACAATGTCTGTTGGTTTACACAGTATGAATATGTGCATGCCGTGCACTTCAACTAAACCTCATTTTAAAATGGCTTTGAGAAGCATTCTGATTAGATCTCAATAACCTCCTTTCCATTTCCATTTTAAAAGGGCATTAACATTCTCCAGGCTGTGTAATTGTTTGTGTAATATACACACTTCTAGGATGGCCCGGTATATTATACAACAATCACACACACTGTCTTATTGTCGACATCAAAAAAATGAACACAATAAATGACAATTGTGTAGTGGTATCATCAGTCTTAAGTCTCAATTAATTCATTCTGGGCAGCAGTGTGGAGTAGTGGTTAGGGCTCTGGACTCTTGAATCCCAGATGGGGGACGCTGCTGCTGTACCCTTGAGCAAGGTACTTTACCTAGATTGCTCCAGTAAAAACCCACTGTATAAATGGGTAATTGTATGTAAAAAATAATGTAATTGTATGTAAAAAATAATGTGATATCTTGTAACAATTGTAGATAAGGGTGTCTGCTAAGAAATAAATAATAATAGAAATAAATAATAATTCTGAATCATCATCTTAAAAAATTGTTACCTATATACAGTAGTCTCCAGCTAAGAGAACACCCCATCGGGAAGCAAGTGAAGCGTTCTCTTAATAAGGGTTCTTTAAGACGGAGTTGACCACCAGACACAATATGAATCAATAAATAAATAAATATTTATTACTCATGACGCACATGCATCAATATATGAAATGAACAGAATAAGAGAAAAGCAATAGGCAAGTGTATGTTAATAAACTACAATAATAAAGTAACAGACAAACTAACATTAATAAACTAACTGTCAAATAAAATTAACACAGCACCCCTAGACACATTAAAAAATGCATAAGCAGCTCTAGATTGATTATGAATACCTGTACAGGAGCAATATTAAAGACATGCACAGAATTATTTAACAGAATGGTGAAGCAACTCACTAGAACGGAAAATATCAAATTGCTCGGCGACTTGTGTCTGCTTCAGGTTTTTTCAAGAGCTCGAACAATTTCCAATTTTTTGTAGCAAGAGAAACAGCAGCACTTTTTGCCGTTTGTTTACATTTTGTAGCGATGAGGTGTTTGATGATGATGAGTTATCAGGCTACAAAACAGTACTGTATCTGTTGTGAAGGAATCGCTAGCGGTGCCAAAAAGGTGTTCTTTCAAGCAAAGTTCCTGTTTCTTTAAGCAGAGCATTTACAATGGGAAAATCTGTTTCACCACAAGGGCGTTCTCTTAAGTGAAGTGTTCTCTTCAGAGATGTTCCTATACATGGAGACTATTGTACCCACAATCCCAGAATTTATTTTTAAATGAGAATAATAGAAGAACACAACACTAGTATAGGGAAATATCCAACAATTTTAAAAACAGTAGGTCGTGGGGCAAATACTAATGTTAGAATAAGCTAAGCAGACCGAAAGGATATAGCTTTTTAACTTACGTAGCACACATTATGGATCACAATTTCACATGAATCTGTGCCATCAAATTATCTAAAGCGTTGGGAAACAGAAGTTTATCCAAGGTGAAAACAGAACTATTTACACTCCAATGTACCGTATGTTTTGAAAATAGTTTGCTCCGGGCTTGCTTGTACAAAACTAACACAGAGGGCACCACAGACGTTGTCATGCCAACTACTACCTTCCCCAATACTGTCAGTCTAATTACACACAGCACTGTAATTAAACTAACTTCATGGTAGAATACTTGCACAAGTCCCAATGCATAAGTTTTTTTTTCTTTTTTCTTAAGGGTAAGCACATGCAAATGCAAAATATAGTACCTCACAAGTGTGTTATTATTATTAATACATTGCTCAGTTGTTTTTGAGATACACAAATGGCTTATCGCGGATCAGTTGAATAACCCAACACACCTGCACACCTGTCTGTTAAATGCATTGGTGATGAGAGTGTGAACCAGAACGGTCTCAGCCCCGGTGTTCTGCCAGTGTCTTTGGAAGAAAAGTACAGTCTGATCACCCTAGTAATAACGACTTATGGGTAAGTAGGAACATTTGAATGTGATGACAGTAGCTTAGCTAGTCAGTTAAAATATATACTATATATATATATATATATATATATATATATATATATATATATATATATATATATATATATACACACACACACATTTTTATCGGTGAATTCAGCTCGTGTTCAGGTCCCATTTAATTAGTATTAGATGTCTAGGTTAGTCTAGTAGGTTAGTTAGTATATTGCCAGTGCCACATAATAGGCAAAATTTTACATTTTTTATCGATTGATTCAGAACTTCAGAGATCGGATTTTAATACATGTTATTAATATTGTTATTTACTGTCAAAATACCGTAAATTCATATACATTTAAATTATTAACTTCTGACGATCACCATGGTGCTAATGCAGATTCCTTGCTTTCATTGCTGCCCTCCTAAACTTGCCACAATACTACAAATCCAATCAAATCCCCCCCCCCCCCCGGAACTAACTGTCAACTGCAGTGCTGAGTACTATAGTTGTCACTATTACAGTTTTTTCTCCATGTCTGCTGAAAAATTACATTATAGTTTGTATTGTACACAGGGGGCATTTTAAAAATGTGGTTCCCCTTTCATCTCTTAAAATACTACTCCTATTGAAAGACAGTTTAAAGATTTAAAGAGACAGTGTCACACGGTATTTATGTTCCAAAGGACATCACTCTACCCTCTACCATTGTCGAGATATTAAAAGTTGAAAACATGGAAAAAAAATTGAAACTGTTACCACTATAATTTTACTAAAGCCCTGGAAGTCTAGGTTGGTGGAAACAGGGAACTGGGTATCTTTGTACCTTGTACTGTTGAGTCCCATGCTGGGAGCAATGCTTTTTGAGTTGTTGTTCATTCATTACCTTGGTTAGACCTTGAAAAACAAGAGCATGCACATTAAATAGGAACTGCATTGATTTTGTGCTATATGCACTCAGTGCACCCTCAACTGAACATCAGAGATGGCAATTAATACCAAGCTGAAGATTTCATTTTTTTCTAATTGGTTGGCTAAGCCTCTTTTTGGTCCATAGAGATCTCATGCTAAACAGTGATTCAAGAGTTCATGATGATCTTTTTTATTTATTTGTATTTATTTATTTGGCAGACACCTTTATCCAAGACGACTTACAGAGCAGTACAGGGTTACAATGCACGCTTCATATTTAAATACAGTAGTTTACAGGAAGTAAATTAGCATGTGCCAATGCAGTGAAAAAATGTATCCTGATCAGTATACAGTAAGTATCTTATAGCAGCAGCAGTTAAATTGTAAATACTGTTTGATATACAGTGTGAAACACCTAGAAGAAATTCTACAGTAAGTGGCAGTATTTGCAATGCTACAAAATGGGGTACAGTATGTAAAGTCATTAAAATGATCTTCTGACTTTGATTAAAACACAACTTGTGACATTATTGGTGTTGTTGCTGCATGTTTTCTTTTTCTTTTTTGACATTTATAAACTTCCACTAAATACAGGATTTTTTTTTTCACTGCATTTTTCAAGCATGTGGTAATTTACTGGGTTAAAAAGGCTAACACTGGAATTAGATGATAACTATCATAATTACTTTAAAAACAATACTCAAAGTAAAATGGTAAACCACCCAAAGTCTCATTCCTTCTTAAAGTGATGCAAAAGATATTATGAAGGAACTCTCATTTGCTGTAAGATATCTTTGCTTTTGATTTCTGTATTATTAAAGGCTCGATCTAATTTGAAAGCTGACTAAAATTGTGAAATCCAGTCCAACCTGCCACCAAATATGAAAGTAATACTTAAAGAAGCTTCAAAATCCATTTCAATTGATTCTCTGTACATTTCCATTACTGATTTATTTGTACCGACTTGACATATAGTGTCAGAGTAGATGAGTGGAGCCAGTAGACTTGAGAGGTGTGTATTTAAAAAGAGAGCTTGGCAATTTTCAATCCATTTATTGTTGTCCTGAGGAATGTGCAGGAAAAGGGTCAACAAAACACTGCACATAACAGTTTAATAACTCATTTTGTATTTGATCTGTTACTAAATTATGATTATTTTTCAATGAATGATCCCCATTTGTCCTGCCATTCATATGGACAGTATATAATAATTCAGTGCTCATCATATAATAATTCAGTGCTGTACACTGATGCTCATTACCAGCATTATTAAAAAAAACAGTCTACTGGAAAATGGAATCAAAGTCAATAGCAGGAAAAACACGAGCAGAATTTCAGAACACAAATAGCTTTAGGCAGTTGGCAGAAATCCTTGCCCAAGCCAGCATTCATGCGCAGACGAAAAGAGAAACATAGGTCATGGTTCTGTTCACTTAAATGGCTTACCACAGATTTACAGGATACTGATAAAGCACATAGGATACACCATGGCAGGAAATCATAACTTTCTCCTGACATCCAATCTTAGCATGTAATTATAATGAAAGTATCCACATTAGAAAGATAGGAAATCCATTTTGCAAGGCCAATATTGTTGTAATTTATATAATTATATTCTATACCATTGCATTATATCCAGCCATATTGCCCTTAATGTTTTTCACAAGTAATACAGCAATCCAGGGTGTATTTCCCTGGTGGTAGTAGTTCAACACGTTAGGTGGCTTTGTTGTGCTAGTCCCTGTATTGAGTACGTTGGGTCATTAAGGACAGTGGGAAAAAATAAATAGAAATGTGTTATGTTGATATTGCAAGATAAAGTCTCAGTAACTCGACATTTCAATCCATTGTTGAGATCACAAGATAAATTCTCTCAGGATCTAGACATAACACAATCTTTCTTTATTCGTCCTCAGAAAATTATGCCATTATAAAGGCAATGGATAATTATAGCATGCATTTTCCATGTGTTATTTTTTTTTGTTGTTGTTGTAAATTATCACTTCAGATTTCTGAGAATAGTTGTAAAATTATGCTAACAAAAATTAAGAGATAATTAAAGACTAGAGTAAATGCTTTGAACATTGGGTTAGGTAGCTACTCGTTAGGTACAGTAATTCAGAATCAAGATAAAATACCAACATCTCATAAGTGATAAATGGAGTATGTTTTTACCTTATGAATACCTATAGCAAACTACGGAGATTACTAAATCAGTAAATTAACAAATTCAGAATACTGCACGGTGCAATACGGCTCACATAATTTGAGTTGGTTTCCCGGCTCAATTAACTCCCCACCAGATTTGCTTTACATCGGATTGTCTTGGGATCAGTTGTAAGGGAAGCACACATAGATTGGGTTATTATGTGTGAACGTGTTACACTGATCAAAGGCATGGGAGCTGGACAGTATTAGAGCATGATGGAGCTTCCAACCCCCAATTCTACAGAAGACAGATGATATTAGCCTGAATGTGCTCTGTATCACTGGGCTGAAGTTCAGTTACAGTATGATTCCCTCTATGAAGTTTTTTCATAGTGGCAATTAACATCAACATACAGTTTTAATAAAAAAATGTATTTTGACATTATAATCCAAGAATGTGCTTCTGTAAAAGATTCTGTATTTAAATGAAGGGTCTTTATGCACAGGTCTATTGGTCCAACATTAGTCTAGTGCACCCCCCCCAGTTTTTTATCTGTGACGGCATCTCCGACTAATTGATTACTAACGCATCTTAGGGGAGTATAATTGAAAAAAGGAGAATACAAATCAAAGAAAAAGCACCATTTAAAACAGTTCAATTGGTATCAGTAAGATAAATCAGTTATTTTTGTATGAAGTAATTCTGTAAACTGGAAGCATGTTTATCAAATCCCACATCTTTTTACTGTTTGTTTTCTTGTCCACGTACACGTTTACTACATTGATCTTTCTCCTGACTGGAAAAAGCCTGGCAGGGGACCATTTTTATTGACTGGACTCACATGAATGAAGGGTTTGTTTTATTTTCTTCAGGAAATGATTGATGTATTTTGAATCGGTGTAACAGGGACAGCCTACCGCCACTGGCTTCTTGTGCAGTTTGGATGAGAGGACCATGGAGCAAAGCTGAGGTTCAAACTGTGCAAAAATGACATCTCTATACAATCAGAGACACCCTACACATGTGGTGTTCACTTATTATAAATGAAGATTGCACACGGGAATAGCTTAGATGAATATACAGTGCCTTGCGAAAGTATTCGGCCCCCTTGAACTTTGCGACCTTTTGCCACATTTCAGGCTTCAAACATAAAGATATGAAACTGTAATTTTTTGTGAAGAATCAACAACAAGTGGGACACAATCATGAAGTGGAACGAAATGTATTGGATATTTCAAACTTTTTTAACAAATAAAAAACTGAAAAATTGGGCGTGCAAAATTATTCAGCCCCCTTAAGTTAATACTTTGTAGCGCCACCTTTTGCTGAGATTACAGCTGTAAGTCGCTTGGGGTATGTCTCTATCAGTTTTGCACATCGAGAGACTGAAATTTTTGCCCATTCCTCCTTGCAAAACAGCTCGAGCTCAGTGAGGTTGGATGGAGAGCATTTGTGAACAGCAGTTTTCAGTTCTTTCCACAGATTCTTGATTGGATTCAGGTCTGGACTTTGACTTGGCCATTCTAACACCTGGATATGTTTATTTGTGAACCATTCCATTGTAGATTTTGCTTTATGTTTTGGATCATTGTCTTGTTGGAAGACAAATCTCCGTCCCAGTCTCAGGTCTTTTGCAGACTCCATCAGGTTTTCTTCCAGAATGGTCCTGTATTTGGCTCCATCCATCTTCCCATCAATTTTAACCATCTTCCCTGTCCCTGCTGAAGAAAAGCAGGCCCAAACCATGATGCTGCCACCACCATGTTTGACAGTGGGGATGGTGTGTTCAGGGTGATGAGCTGTGTTGCTTTTACGCCAAACATAACGTTTTGCATTGTTGCCAAAAAGTTCGATTTTGGTTTCATCTGACCAGAGCACCTTCTTCCACATGTTTGGTGTGTCTCCCAGGTGGCTTGTGGCAAACTGTAAACAACACTTTTTATGGATATCTTTAAGAAATGGCTTTCTTCTTGCCACTCTTCCATAAAGGCCAGATTTGTGCAGTATACGACTGATTGTTGTCCTATGGACAGAGTCTCCCACCTCAGCTGTAGATCTCTGCAGTTCATCCAGAGTGATCATGGGCCTCTTGGCTGCATCTCTGATCAGTCTTCTCCTTGTATGAGCTGAAAGTTTAGAGGGACGGCCAGGTCTTGGTAGATTTGCAGTGGTCTGATACTCCTTCCATTTCAATATTATCGCTTGCACAGTGCTCCTTGGGATGTTTAAAGCTTGGGAAATCTTTTTGCATCCAAATCCGGCTTTAAACTTCTCCACAACAGTATCTCGGACCTGCCTGGTGTGTTCCTTGTTCTTCATGATGCTCTCTGCGCTTTAAACGGACCTCTGAGACTATCACAGTGCAGGTGCATTTATACGGAGACTTGATTACACACAGGTGGATTCTATTTATCATCATTAGTCATTTAGGTCAACATTGGATCATTCAGAGATCCTCACTGAACTTCTGGAGAGAGTTTGATGCACTGAAAGTAAAGGGGCTGAATAATTTTGCACGCCCAATTTTTCAGTTTTTTATTTGTTAAAAAAGTTTGAAATATCCAATAAATTTCGTTCCACTTCATGATTGTGTCCCACTTGTTGTTGATTCTTCACAAAAAATTACAGTTTCATATCTTTATGTTTGAAGCCTGAAATGTGGCAAAAGGTCGCAAAGTTCAAGGGGGCCGAATACTTTCGCAAGGCACTGTATATATATATATATATATATATATATATATATATATATATATATATATATATATATTTGTAAAACATAGCAGCAGTAAATCAACAACTGGCTACCTTGATAGTACAGGAGAATCTAAACGTGGCTAGAATTTTAAAAAGTCAATTAGAGCTACAATGATAATAATGATAACAGATTACCTGTAACCTACCCCAACTGTGTTCAGCTGTTAACTGAGGTAGTTTAAATAGGGAAGCTGATTACATTTGCACACTTCCTTTCACGCAGGTGTTAACTCTTCTATTTTCACCTACAGTCATAAGTGGTACTTATATAAAACAGGAATATATTATGGCACATTAGGAGGATTTTTTTTACAAACAAATATGGACATTTTATTCCAAACAACAATACATTTATAATAACATACATACAGTTATGTATATTGTGCTAGCTAAGCCAAGGGAAAATAAATACCACGGATCAGTACAAAATTGTGTTTAAGTGTACTGCTACACTTTTTTTTAGCATGATGAAAGTCAAGCAGACAAACGTCGGCTAGTGCCTACATCAATGGTTTTAAACTTAAATGGCATATAGTTTTGATCCATCAGATGTACCATTGTGAAAATAAGTCCTGATTTTCTAAAACCTGAATGCTATGCATGTGCCTGTTTTCCTTATGCTCATGTGAAATAAATTGTTGTCTATTTGAAATGCCAGTGCATTAAAGACCCATTAATCACTGCTTTCTGTTTTCCCAGTGTATATTAATTTCATTTTGCTGCAACCTATTCAGCTGTCCTTCAGTGCAGTTGGCATAGTTCCCAAATGCTGGATGAATAAATAAGCAGTTGGATGAGGAAGGACTCTCCTGGGAAACAGGCCTCTAACACACAGTATTTAAATATAAAACTCCAATTTAATGAAGATGATCTCAAAGATGATTAATATTACATTAAATGCAATATCTTTCAGAAGCTATAGATAAAATAAAAAAAAAGTTTGGTATTGACCGTCTCCAGATTGATCGATTGATTGATAGATAATTGTGAGACGGTCACATGTATATAAACCCGCAGCTTTGGCTGATCGCTGTTGGTGTGCTCAGAACGGGAGTCATGAGTAGGAGAGAAACCTAAAGTGAAACCTAAAGTAAAAAACTGCTACGCGTACTGGGCATAAACCAGCACCATACTTGTTTGTTTGTTTGGTCCGTGTATGTATTTTCTGTTTATTTTGGACACTGTATCGTTTTGTTTTGTACTAGTGTTTTGTTCAAATTTTGTATTTGTTTATTTATTATTAAACGTGCTTACATATCCCAGCACTGTTGTCTGTCTACTTCCTGGCCTGATGTCACCACAGAGTTATCCATGACATCCTCCTTCATTATTCTCATGATTTAATAATTCAGTTCAGCCACGTTGACAGTAAATTGTACTATACTCTGCAAGGACACTTCATTAATTTACTTCCCTCGATAATAAAATGTTTTATGTTAGTCAATAACACCTTTTTATGAACAGTATATTGCCTGAAAATCTGCCATACTTGGTTCTCTTATTTGAGAATCATGAAATCAGTAAAAGTTTTAATTCCAAGGGGGACCCAAGTAGCTTACATGGTAAAGGCATGGCCAACAGGTTTTGTTTCTCTAACAGACCTGCATGAGCACATTAAGAGTTTTTTTTAAACACAAAAATGGAAAGGTCACACAAGAAAGAAATTTCATGACAGGAAGAATAATTATTACTTAGGCTTTATGATTATAGAATTCCAAGAGGAACTTGAGTGGCTCAAATAGTAAAGGCATGACCAGGTGGTGTTCAGAGTAAGTCATACAGTGAGGGGAGCACAGAGGAGTGTCCTGGCTATGGGAAGTTGCTGATCTTTACTGGGGATTCCACAACGAGCACCACATTGGCACTTGATCCTGTGGGTTAGGGAAGCAAAATTGCTATAAACTATTTCTCCCTACATCACTACTGCAGACCTTACTAGCCAGGCACATGGTGAGCTCAAAACAGACACCTGCAGAGCTGGCCCTGGTCCTTAAGGGGCCAGTAACTTGCCGACATCCAATGTAGAAATCCTGGATGGAAAAAGGTAATTGGCTTGATCGTGGGCTTGGAGGACGACAACTGGCTTTAGTTCTCCTGAGCAGTTGTGGGGATTGCTGCAGTGAGGGAAAAAGTGGGGCAAAATAATTGGGCACACTACTGTAAAAAAATGTTTTTACATTTTGTTAAATCCCAAAGCAGTTTGGTGAAAGCCTATTATAAGTAAAAAAAATAGAACCTAGCATTTTACAATGTAATTGACGTAAATATCACTGACGTGTGTGTGACTATCGCAACCTTTTCTACTTATAATAAAAAACATTTCTTAGCTGTATTATATAATAGGTATTTGAATAATGGTCCGTACAGGCCCAAGTTATTTAAATGTCCTGTAGTTATGGCTCTTTAAGAACTGATCATAAGGATAGCTCCATCATGTTAGGTATCCTCAAAGTCAACAAGAAAAATGGCATTTACTAAAATCAATAAACAGTGGAGTAGGTCTCCACAGGCAATGATATATTATAGAATAACCGTACATATACAGAGTAGCATATTGTTTATATCATGGTGTACTGTATCTTGTATCATACAGGCATGACTCTCCCAGAGCCTGCTGTTTCCCTCCTTGGTCTCTCCATTACTATTTATATCTCTCTGCCTACTGTAACCTGCCCCCAACCCAATCAGCTGTCTTGCTATACAACCAACATGCTCAGCCTATGTGACAGCAAAATCCATCCACCAGTAACGCAAAACCTAATTTAGTAAGATGCAGTATTACCAATAACAGCTCCCAGTCATTTCCCCAGTCTTTAGCTGTCTTTTTTTCCCACACCAACCAAGAAGAGAAACTGGTACACAATTTGGATGCAAGGCAGCCAAAAAATGCCAGGCACATGCCAAGGACATGTAACTGTAAAGACAATTCCAAATAAATTCAAGACTTTAATTCAGATTCCCCTCAAGATGCGTGGGTTTAAAAATAAAAAAAACAAATCGATCATTATTTTCTTCTCTGTTGTTGTCAGCGGGATAATGCATCTTTAACGACTCTGGCTTTTGCAACTAATTACAGTAGCATGATTTCCAATAAATAAAGAAGCTTCAAGGCAGTGGTTTTAAGATCATTTAAAGCTACAGCTAGGAAAAGGGGGCAGTGACTTATCCAATAAAAGTTCTCCAGCACGGAGCAGGTTGAGTCATATGATTCGCTGGTTTGAGTCCAAAGTTAGTTCACCTCATCGAACTTCAGCAACCCCCTACTAGCTAGACCCATGTGTCCATGTAGACTTCAGAATGTAGTAGCTCATTGCTTAGATTTGTCAGGTAAATCAAGGTAAATGAAATTATTGAGGTTGTCTGTTGATATTCAGTCCTCTGATTGGGAAGTAGATTGCAGAGGTGCAGTGACATGCAACATTTCAAACTGGGTAGAAAAAAAAGTAATTTGAAGTTTGTGTGTTTTAAAGTTAATTGTTTTAAATTAGTTAACAGCTAATCATATCACACATATAATCAAAGTGTAGTTACGCAAGAATATACTCAATGAATTGTTAATTACTATAGAGTTATGATTAAGAAACTTCTTGATTTGGCTTAAGAGACACTAATCTGATTTCCAATACAATATACCCGAAGTATTGTCATACATTTATTTTACAGGTTATACAGTACAATTTTGCAACCATCCACAGTGTTCGATGTTTTTTTTGTTTGTTTTGTTTTTGTTTTTCATAACACTAAACATTAAGGGCCCGATTGACAGAATGTTTTTGCATTTTGCATTACTACCATTTCTGTCTTAATATCAGTGCCAACACCCTTCTTCAGCAAATGATCTAACCCACAGAGGTCAATCTGTGTGTTTGAATTAGAGCTATTTACATGTTTTCTTAATAGCGCTTTGTGGACACATTTAGGGTGTCCCGTGTTAATAATATAATCCATGCAAAAATGAGGTACTAACCCCATTCTTATACAATGAAGTTGTAGGAAAATGTCTGCCGTGCTTTGGTTACATAGAAGGCGTCAGAGAGCAGGAATTAGGCAGTGGAAATCCTGTCTGACCCACATCAGACCCCAAACAAATGTAGACAGTTTTCCAGATGACATGTTTTTCAAAAGGTTTCGCCTCACATGGAAGGCAGGATCAGAAATATGTGAGGAGCTCAGTCCTGAATTGGAATTTATGAACAGGCGATCACATGCAATATCTTTTGAGGCAAAGGTTTAAGAAGCGTTTACAGTGCTGTATTTTCTGTAATTGTATGTCATTTTCTATTATTATTATTATTATTATTATTATTATTATTATTATTATTATTATTATTATTATTATTATTATATACATCAATATACTACACATTTCTAGATAAGAATATCCTATATGAATCTTGCAGAAGGCTTACAAGCTACCTGAACCAACCCAATTTAAAGGTTTAGTCTGTATATCTGATCGGCGGGTCACATAAATGATTGTGTTTATGTTGCAGTTCCTCCGCCACTGCAGGACACAGTGCAAAGAAACACAGAATAAAGCAGATGCATTCAAAAAAGTTTCCACTTTGTCTATCAATAGAAAATCTAACTGATAACCTTATAATAATACTAATACTAATACAAATATGACTAATACTACTACTATGACTACTACTACTATTACTACTACTACTGCTAATAATAATAATAATAATAATAATAATAATAATAATAATAATAATAATAATAATACACTCACAAACCTTGTTTGCAACCTCATTTGCAACCAACTGTTTCTGTAGCTGAAGATGATAATATACTGAGCTACCATTTGACTCTGATGCTCATAAATGAGACATGTTTTTTTGTGGTTTTGAAATGAAAAACGCATTAGACTAATGCATTCCCAATAAGCTAAGACCTGCCAATCATCGCTTTTGTAACCTGTTTAGAATGGTAATAGACTATCACTGGGAGAGCAGTGAGAAATAAAGCTAAGTGTTAATTATCTCTGCTAATTCTGATTCCAGCTCACAGTCGGCAGACTGTAAAGAATACAATATGTCCTCACTGGTAGAGGGCTCCCTAGTGGCGAGTAGGACAATGACAGAGGCCAGGGTTTAGACAATGGTTGAATAATGGTTTATTAATAGTGCTCTGAACAAACCCTTTTGTAAAAATCTAAGGCTTATATGACTATTTTATATTGGCTGTCAAGAAGAAGAAGAAGAAGAAGAAGAAGAAGAAGAAGAAGATGATGAGGATGATGAGGATGATGATGATGATGACAATGATACTTGGCCACTGTGTGTGTGACAACACATCGCTGACATCACGATTTTAGGAAAAGACTCACTGTGACTTACAAGATGTTGCTGACAAAGAGATGGGTAGAAAGTTTGCTATGGATATTTACACTGCGATTTTTAAATCAAGATTGTCAATCTAAAAAATGGTTATGTATGATCCCTTATTCGTTTGTTTGATATGGGCCATGTAAAATAGCCATGTTTACTTCTGCAATGTTGTAAAAGATTTGTTTTTTATTTGTAGAACATTCTTAAAAGTATCATCAAGAAGTGGGCTATAATGTGGGATACAGATAAAATAGATAGAGGCTATGGAATTAACTTGAAGAAAAGTTACTAACTGTAAAATCCTCATAATTTGAGGGGTAGTGCTGAAAAACAAGGGGAGCTGAAGTTTTAGGTACTCCTCACACTGATCATGTCACCTGGTTGCAGTTGATCATAAAAAGTAATTTGGCTATATTGCATACGTTGCTGCTGTAATAGAAATGTAATTTAAAAATGAAGACTAATTCTCTAATTTTAAAATATTGTTACCTTCTTCTCAGGCCCTAGTACTTTCCTCAAATTGTCCATTATGTTTGGTAATAATCACCACTTATCGCATCTCACTGCCTAAATCTAATTAGATTCTATTAAAATGTGATATTCAACTTGCAGTGCCATTATCAGAATACCCACTTCAGCTCACACAATTAATAATTGTTTAAATTAATTTATCCAAGAAAGGTCAATCTCAGCATTTTCTTAACTCTTTAAATAGTAATAATAACAGAAGTCTAATTTCATAGCACTTGTGCGTTATCCCGATCTTGAAATTTCCTGCTACAATTTATGACAACATTCATAGCAATGAAAAGGCTTTCATACAATTAATTAAATTATTATTTGCATATGTGTAAATTCATTAAACCTAATTAGTCTTCTTAACAATTAACCTTAACATGGGTCAGCATACTGTACAACTATGGCCAAAAGTTTTGCATGAACGAGACTTTTATTAAATATCCTAAAAATGATGAATGCATTTAATTGAACAGGTTGTCTGTTATATTATAGAGGACTTACAGGAAGAAAGATGTGTGAAGACTACAGAAATATATGTGAATAATCGATTAATCAGTTTCACGCCATTTTTTAGGCATACTGTAAATACAAAGCTTTAATTGAAGGCACATGAACATCTCATGTAATTTGTTGTATCTTGGTATGCTATTCTTCCTGAAGCCTCTTTTTTCTGGCTTGCATGGATTGATATGTAAGTGCACCATCTTTCTTGGGGGCAAGACTGCACGAAAAATGAGTAAACTATAGGAGGGTGTCAAGACACATCGTCATCACTGTTCTGTTATTAAAGTTGGTTAACAAATGTAATCTGCAGTTGTAATAGTTTGTATCTGTATAGTTTGAATCTGTATTAATATTAATTCAGTTTGGTTTGTTACTCAAAAATACATTATACATTTAAAAATGACAGGAGATCCTAAATCATGTACAGTTCTGTGACATTGGTAATGATACCTTTTGACAATGGAAACATGTCACGCCTACATACTGTTATCTGCTAATTAACATTCTGAGTTTGACAGTATTTTTCTTTTTTTGTTTCTCATTTAATAGGATCCACTAAATTATGATAGATTTTGAGTGACTCATCTATAGGAAATGCTAGATGGGATAAAATTATAACCACTAATGGGGGAGCATGTGAAATACACAAGGGAAAAAAGCATATTGCTATTGTATACATATCTGTAAAAGGGAAATACAAAAGCTTTTATAAATGACACCTCTTGGTATCTATTTATTTTTGTTTATATTGGCACAAATATAAAAGAAGTACCCCTACAGTATGTGTTATCGTAAAATCAGTAATATGTCAACACCTGAATAAAGAGAGAAGACTTCGGACCCCATTAGTGTTTAATTGAATACAAGATAATCCATATAGAGAGAACTGTGGTTTGTGCACAATGACACTGTCAAAGGATGTTTCCCATTAATACCTTCAAGTGACACGTTTAATAACAAAACACTATTATAGAAACCCACATAGGATCTGACAGCACATGCCCTTTGGTATGTTACAATGCTTTCTATTAAACATAAGATGGATAGCATTTTTGACATATCATGCAACAAAATGCTCATGGGCAAATGAAGTACAGTACTAACTTTAATAAATACTAACCAGTGTTAACATACCGAGAAGCTGCTTGCTGAATTTTGAACACGGCACAGACCCAGCCACGGGTAACACCTAACTTTTGTTTTAATGATATGTATCTCAGTTTGCACATCTTACTTTCAGGTAGTCTGCCTTTGGTCAGAAACTGTTTCACTGTTTCAGAGTGACATGCAGTTCAGATAATGTCAAATCATGTCATCATACTTTTACAAATTATACATTTCATTTAGTTTGTCCAGGATGGGTACAGCAATGAAACTAAGGCTGGGACCGAATCAAAACTTTGACAACCCGCTAATCGCACTTAACAAAGTTTTGATTTGGTCCCAGCCTAAGTCTATCTGCCAATAACAGCAAAGATTCATAAAAATAAAAAAGAGAAATAAGATCGCTCAGACAATCAGAGGAGACATTAAGATAACTGTGTGTTGTATTGGTTGCCCTCAAGCTGTGTCATATTCCATTTAATGCTATTCAAGGAACAATTAACAACTTCAGCAAGGGCCATTGCAGATACATGCCGAGCTCTGGGCCTAGGGTAATACAGTGCCTCCTATTAATTTCCTGGGCCTTCAGATGTCACAGTAATTTCTCTAATCCTTTAATTTCAGATTGACACAAGGCCTGAGGTAGGCCCCAGGGTACACAATAGCTCTCTTTGTTAAGCAGTTCACGCCTCAGTTTGTCAGCAACAGATGGAGATTCTGAGGAACAAACAACACACACTTTAAATACTTTGAGGAAATACTAATGGGATTTAAAAACTAAAATGGAGTACAAATTTATAACCATGAAACAAAGATTTAAGATGAAATTCAGCTCTAACTAAGTTATTGAGTTATTGTTGTTCAGGAAAATGTATACTGTAATTTTAAAACAACCATCTAACTCTGCATAAAAAATAAAAACAACAACTAACTAAATAAAATAAAAAACTCAATCAACAAAAATCTGTGTTTGCCCTTATAAAAGTTCCCTATAGTAAAAGCATAGCAAAGTGTTATAAAGCAAATAGATAAATAGATAAGCATCGCAAAGCCCAGAAAGGTATGGTAAATCATATTAAAAAGCATGGTAAGCTACAGTAAATGCATTGTATAATCATGGGAAAACTGCAAAAATATTCTCAAATTTACCACAGTAAACTTTTATAAAGGAGAGGCCAACATAGCCCTTTTTGATTCTACAGGTTTGGCACTGCACCCACAGACCAGCAGGAATTGTAAGTCAGTCTGTGTAAAACCTGCTGTGAATTTATTAAGGCCTACAGATTTATCTTTGGCCTGCTCCCTTGGAAACTTTTCTTTGTTCAAAACCTTTCTTGCATTGATTGTTGTTTTCTTAATACAGAACATTAACAAGAATACCCAATTCACTTCATTCACTAACCAGGATTATAACCCATTAAGATTAGCATCTCATTTCCAATGGGGTCCTGGAAGACCGCTGCAGTAGCACTTAATTACAATCAAACAAAAGTCAATTGTTGTGTTATTATATTGGGACGTGTTTGCTTTAGAATAGACAACTTGTGCACAGCACAACAGTTCCTAACCTGAAAGAAAATGTTTTATGCAGAAGCCGTTAACCGAGAACATAACTTTCCTTTCGCTCTCAAGAATGTTCAGTCGGTTTCTAATGAGTCTCTGTCTTATTATTACCATGAATTTGTGGATCATTAAAATTTTGACTATAGGTCCACAGTGTAACAGGATCATCCATTAAAGGGTCTTTTCTTTTCCCTTAATAATGTACTGGCTCACATTTTACTTTGTGAAACTCAAATAGATGGTTGTCATGAAAAATTGCCTTTGGTATTTCTTAATCCTAATGTTATATTTCACAGAAGCATTCAGTACATACAGTACTGTACGTGCAGAGCAATATATTGACATTTTATATCGACCAGATATTTGTTACAACCATGTTCTTAAAAGTTTTGCACCAATTTAACCTTCTATCCAGGTTTCAAAGCAGTTCCCTGTCAAACGTGGTTAGATGTCTATACTACATACATCTAAGTTGTTTTACTTTTCTCTTACCTTTTTACCAACTGTTCTTCAATTATTACATAAGTGTTCTACCCTTTTTAACTTAATATGTAAAAAAAAACTGTGTTACTTTAAATAGTATTTCCTGCACTTTCATAAAACTCAAGCAAAAGGTCAGGTGGAGGTCAAAGAGAAGACTGCTGCCAGAAAAGAGCTCCCTAATGCTAAACAGGATTTCTTGGCAATTAGAGTGAGATTATCTAGAGATTTGGAATAAAGCCACCCCCCCTCCCCCATCCTTACAGCATGAATAACCTAGATAACCACATATTAAGATACTGGTAGTTCATAATGCGTTGAGTGATGATTTGATTTTCTGCCAAATCCCCAAATAAATTTTAATAAAAGAGGATATAACAAGAGAGAAGTGTTGTTGTTTTTTGGGGTTGATATTGATTTAATGCATTTTGTAGTTAAATTCACATTTTTTAGAAGGCTCAGGTGAGGATATTTTAAAAAACAAAAACAGTTTTCTTTTAAACACACAATAAGTAATAAGAAAGGTATTCATCACATCGCAAAATACTGTGCCTATATATATATATTCAGGATATCCCTGCATTTCTAATTCCTTTTCTTCATTGTGTTTCCAGGGTTCAGGGTTGCTTGAAGTGTACAGCACACCAACGGCCATGTTCACAAAACATTTACCACTGTGCTAAGTTTGCACCGACTTTTGTAACAGGAAAAACAAACTGGAAGACAGGGGTGCATGTAGGAGTTCTTAAATTAACCTCGTGAGTTGACTATTTTAACATTTTTAACATCAGTGCTTTTGTTTTTAGAAAACACACTAGTGTCAATTTAACACAGTGTTATATTTTTGTGAATATGGCCCTACATGTGAAAGCTAATGTGTACCATTGTGTGCAGCTGCTGGCTGCTGCAAAAAACATCTTCAAAATGGAGACATTTCTTAAATGCATTTTCAATCACAAAATGAGCGGACTGATGTGTGTCATTAGAACTATTTTCAGCAGGGGTTAATGGGCTGGTAAATGGAGATTCAAACCTGTTGCAACAGGCTTCCATCTGCCAGTGGTTAACTATGTATGAATCATGGGTTTCACAGGGTCATTAGGAACAAGAATGGGAATGCCTTCGTTGACATCAAAGACCACTTTTCAGAATCTAGAAATTGCCTTCTGTTCCTGAAAACACATTGTCAATCTGCAGGTGGTCTGAGTGTCCCATAGGCGCAATGATTGACCTTGATAAATGTTTTATTCTCCGTGAGGGTTGCCTGTCAACTGGAAAAAGAGACTTATTGATCTATTTTTCTTTTTGTATCTGGTAGACCTGTTTCAAAAAAACGCATACAGAGAACCACATGCCCCTGAAGAGTTTTTTGATGGCCACAACGTGTTGATACATTAACCTGTTGCCCCAAGTTGTTTTTATATGATCCTTCTCTTACTCCTTGCATTCATATACATTTCAGAATATATTATTGTTTTTCTTGTTGTGTTGTCATTTCTTTGATGCTGTAAAACAAAATTGTAAACAAAGCAAAACTAAAAGAGCCACATGCAAACCAAACAAAATAAAAAAAGGAACATTTAAGTACAAGGACTAGGAATAATAAACAATATGGCTTCAACTACAAAAGTCGGTAGCCTTTAAACATCATTAAATCTGTCTAGCAGAGATAATACCCTTTGGTGTATTTCTGGTAATCCAGGGAAATGTTCATTAACTGAACAGCATTTAGTCTTAAAGAACTATAATTGAAGAAATTAATTTCCTAAGAGGCATCTCAAAATTCAATAAAGTTATCAAGAGGGTTATTTTGTCGGTAAAAAAAATGCATTCGTGTTATGAAGCACAGTCCCATTTTAATAAAGAAATACATGCTTGTAAACTTACAGTTTAAATAAGTGCTAGCCAATGATTTCAAATCAGATTTCATACCAATTATTAGCTTTAACATTAATATTGTTCCGCTTTTATTGTGTTGAGAATTTTTTTTTCTTCTCTTATTGTTTTACATTCATTTAAAATGTAGATTAACTGCTTTATCCTGGTACCTTTTATGTAGGCCACACGGTCTACAATGCAGTGCGCTTGAAATATGTGTCTGAAATATCATATACCAGTGATAATATTACTAGAGACAGAGTGTAGTAAATAGATTGGATGGCACTCCTTAAAAGCAGAGACTGCAATAACACATACTGTAAATGAGGAATATTTAACAGTTTTCTCCAGTAACTCTTATCTAAACCTCTGTGGAGCCTGTTTTATATGGATTCATTTGAAACAACACAATTGATGTGTCTATTAACTGATCAGCTCAAGTTCCTAACAATACTGATGAGCACTCTACAAAATGCAACACTATCACAAAGTGAGTACACAACCTTGATTAATAGCCTTGTGATGCATTATTAATTTACAATGTAATGCAGTGTTGTCAATTGGAAGAAAATGTCTGTGTTTTGATGGGCTTGAATCATGAGGATTTGCCATTAAACATCCACTTTAGCAATTCATTTATCAAAGCCCAGAGCATCGCATATTATTACTGCCACAACCTTTACAGTCACATTTCTCCTCTTCTACGGAGTCATTCATCCAAAGAGAGTTTGCATTGTAATGATGTGCATTACATGTATTATTATTGATATGTCACTGAGGAACTGTGCATTGGACTGCTGGTTAGGAAAAGCCTAATGAAGCCCTTCAGAGCAACTTACAAGGCCTACCCTCAACCATTTACATGATGTATGAAAAGTATGCAATATTTTATGGTGGTTTATCTTTACTGTATAGACATTTGACACACACACACACACACACACACACACACACACACACACACACACACACATATACTGTATATATATAATTTTATGTATTTATTTATTTTTCTTCTCCAAAAAGCATTTAAGCACATGTATTAAAATCTATGCATTTTCCAAAGAATACTTTTTTTTCATAATTCACACTAAAGGGCACATTTCTATTGTGAATACTTCTGACTATTTTAAGTAGAATGCGAGATAGTACTTTCAGATTCCAGATTAGCTGGTATTCATTAGTTATTTGATCCATTACTGTAAAAATGGTAAAATGAACATTACAACAAGCATTATTTTGTCTTGTCAAACTTGCTACTGTACTCGTTTCATTGGTTATTCAGTAATGCAGCATACAATAATAAAGAGATTGAACATAACCTAATTATTATTATTATTATTATTATTATTATTATTATTATTATTATTATTATTATTATTATTAGATGTCAAGGAAGCCCAACTTGCCTGCAGAGGTACCTGTGTGATGTTATAATGTAGGAGACTGAAATCATGGTTTTAAGAAGAGAGTTTCTGGGTCTAGATGGATCTTTTTTCAAAGCTAAATATTTGGAAATAATTGGCAGAACAGCTTCAGTAAGTATTAATTTAAAATAATATTATGAATGTGCTTTTGGTAGCATTTAAGTGGTGCCACTAGATACATTGAAAAGATCCCATTTTATTTGGATCTTACAAGAAGGCAATGGCATGCACAGGGGGGTGCAAAGGGGGGGATGGGGCAATTACCTCCCCCTCAATAATCAACTAAAGCAAGGTACAAAATAATTTAATTTAGAGAGCTGAGATATTGCACCACAATGAATTAAAATATAATTCCTGTACACACCCAAGCAAGCAGGGTTTGTATTTAGGGATGAAAAACCAGATTTGGTATTTGTTGCTGGAAGCCCTGAGACATATGTTGTTGTACAGATTAGACAGCAGATGATGCTGAAAGTCAAAGTTTCCAACATGTCGTCCAGGGACCACTTGTGACACATTCGTTAGAATAGAAAATGAGAAATCTGTCAAGGTGCAATTAGAAGGGAATGTTATAGTTACTGGGAAGATGTTTCTGAATGGGAATACAGAAATGCAACAACTGCAATTAATTTAATGGCATTGTCACTGTGAAAATGGCTTAGAGTATACAGTAAGAATTTATGCTGAGAATGGAGCAAAATAAAAGTTTAAACAAAACAGGTCTCGCAATACATAAAACTAAACAATATTGAGGTCAGGTTGGGCATTTGTTGATTCTCTAACCCTTTTCTTTCTCTTTCGTTTTGCTTCTTTCTCTTTTGTTTTTCCCGTCTCTCAAACACACATTCCTCCTCTGAACACCCACCCCAAACACAGAAAAGCTGCAGGTTTTTATACCTGTGACCATCTCCGAATTAACATTAAATTATTCAATTTGGAGATGGTCACATTCTACACAAGTTTACAGGGATGGGCTTTTAACCCCATCCACACTGCCAAACAGTAACAAAGAAAAAAAATTGTAATTTTAAATAAACACAACATATATTTAAAATCATAACACAACAACAACACCCGTTTAAATGAACATAAACAGTACATTTGAAATCATAACAATAAATTCACCCGTGCTAAATAAACACAACACAATTAATTTACACACAGGGCTTTGTCCTGCCCCCTCTAATCATGTGCGGGGCTTGTCTTCTGCTCTGCCACATGCTGTAAGAAGTCAAAGCTATTAAGTAAAAAGGGCATATCATGAACATTTCTTTACTGCCCTTTATAAAAGGGAATCTACCATGTCAGTTCTGCTGAAAGCTGTTCTAAGATTAGAACAAATATGAATGTAAAGCAGAAGGTCAGAGGATTCTGTAAAAGTTTTAATGAAAAAAGCAACTCCATAAAAGTTAGATTGGTTACCGGTAATTCATTCTGTTGCCAATCTTCAGGAACATGTATTTATCTTGGGTGTCATGACATAACTACAGATGTGAATACAGGAAAAAGTTTGGCAATTATACTGTACAATCTTAACCAATGGTAAAATAACTTTAAAAGAGTTTAGCTGAGAATGCAGACAAGATTATCAGGAACAACCACAGGAGTATTAGTAGTAGAAGGGCCAGTATTCACTGAACTACTGCAGCTGGAGTTCTGGGGAGGACTGAGAACAGAGAAACAGAAGAAGGAGAATTAGCAATCAATCATGTGGGATGCTGTGACAGAGATCGAATGATTCTTGGTGTTAGATCTCCCTCCTGACCTGCAAGGCAGCTGCATAAAGGGAACAGAATACCCTGGACTAAATGGCACGACAGTTTATTCCCAGGGTTAGGTGGAAGTCGGCCATCTAGAAAGGGGGCAAAGCTACGGTATACGAACTCTCAATGACCCAGACAGGAAACGATGTGGCATCCGCGGATTGGAGGAGCGGATGCGCTTGTTGACCAAGGGGTCATGGGTGACATTATAAAAAGGGGACATAGTGATGTGATCTGTTCCTTTGTGAATGGTTACGTTAAATGACCAGAAGGAGAACCTGTGCTGTGAAACATGAGTGTTTTATTTGTTTTTGTTTGTCGTTAATAATACTGTTTGTAATTATTTGGACGTCTAACACGATCCGGAGTTGTCGCCAAAGGCCAGCACTAAACCTGGATCAACAACACTGCACTTTTGTTGTCATTAAGGAACTGTATTCACCACTAGCACTAGAGCATGCACTGTGGACTGGTGTTTGTGTTTGGGTATGTGTTACGTGTGGGTGAACTGAAACGGGACTGTTATTATTTCAGGGGGGGGGGGGGGGGGTGCTAGGATCCTTCTGGGGAATCTAGTTGGTGGAAAGGTGTATTTTCTGTGAGAAATGGCAAGGTGACATTGCATTCCAAAACTGATCCTCAGTGTTCTCAGCAACACAAGGAATGGAGACAGCATAGTTAAAAACAAGGAAGTATAAATAATGAAGTTCCATCCCATTAGTAAGACCAACTATATTCCTTTAAAATAAAATATATTGAGCAGTCAACAATCTGTGATGAATCAGCAAAGAGGAAGCCTGATTTCATTTGTATAAGGGGAATGCTGACATCACTAGTTGCCAGACTTGTCTTAGCAATAACATTTGATTTATTTAGATCCTTTTTTCTAGTTCAAATGAGTTGAAACTGAAGTGACAGCATAAAATGTTTGAAAAGTAAAAGATTTTCAAATCACCTTATTGACTTTCATTGTTACCTGCAACCCTTTGTCTTATGGTAAATCATCCAAATTGTATCCTGCACAGGGTTTTGAGCAAAGTACTAAAGTAATCATTGTATCTCTTCCCAATCTTTATACTATCTTCTGGAAGTCAATTGGTAATGCTTGTTAATGCTGCCTCTACAGTCTCCAAGTTAAGATTATTGTGAAATGTCAGACTTGTACCAAGTTTCTCTTTACAGTTAGCAGAGTGTACAGCAGCTTCAGTCCATTAGTTGTTTTTGTTTTGTTTATGCTAAATAATGAAAACAATGCTATTAATGTGGAACACTTATCTTTAGTACTAAAATGTCAGGAAATAGTAATGTGTTTTTCCTAAAGCAGTGAGACACCATATGTCACTATTGTAAGCCTCTGAAACCTAAATCCAGAACAAATGCGCCAAGGACAGGCTATTGAAATTCTGTTATGAGTTATGGCTCTATCAACCTGTGGATTTGAATGGGCCATATTTCAATGCTTTAGTGACAAAGTAATAATAACCCTTTGTACATAGAGCATACACAGGTAGGAGAAAACTGAATATGTAGCATCACATTTTGAAGCACACACATGACATTTACTGTAACTGGGAATGCTCTGGGATTGTGGTAGATGTTCTTTCTTTGGTCCAGCTCTATAAACCTGTGACCCAAGAAAACACAAAATCCCTGCTGGCAACTTTTACTAGTTTTTTTCAGGTATTAAAATTTCAGGCCCTTAAAAAGACCCTTTAAAAAAAAAAAAAAAAAAAAAATTAAGAATGAATGTTAGCTGATAACTTAATTATGGATGTAAATCCTGGTACAAAAAAAACACCTTATTGTCCATCATCCTTTCATATGAACAGTTCAGCTCTATGTGAAACTCAAAATGTCAGCTCTAATGAAGCTGTGATTGGCACTTCATACAAAGGCTCAAGGCTTGTTTTTCCCTTAATGCGACCCCATACCCATGTCTGTTATGAAGTGCTAGTGTCCTTAATGTGTGAGTTTGCTTGCTAAAGTGGATAAAAGCATGGCAGCAGTCTCAGGCCATTAACTATCTCCACCCCCCCACCCCACCCCCGAACTATATGCCATTAAACTCTGCTCAGAGCTTTTCCAAAATGATACCACCAGGCTTTGAAGCACGTCCCAGTCCCATCTCCACTGGTTACATTGCATTATCAATTATTCATATTACATCAGCGGACCCCTCCTGTGATTTGTAAACTTTGTGTTGTAGAAAGTTCATTATTTAGCCTAATGCACCTGATTAAGTGTGTTGTTTTCTTGAAGGTTATTATTTATCTCAGAAGAGCAAGAATGTTTTATTGGACATTTAGGTCCAATAAGACAATCAATATAACTGTCATTGTTTACAAATATGCATGTAGAATGTATTATATTTCTGCTGAGAAATATGACATAGCTATGTACAGAGAAGCTTGTAAATCTAGTAAAGTCAACAAGACACCTTTCCTCAATTGATCTGTTAAACTGACATTTTTGATAATGTAATCATGAGCAATAGTCAGTTATAGTAAAAGTCAAAATTGAAGGCAGTGTATTGTATTAAGTTGCTGCCAGTGAAACTAACACAGATACAACTGAATATTTTATTTTATGTTTATAAATGTGTTTTTTTCTAAAAATACAGGCCTAATGAACACGTTTAGTATTTGCATTTGAAGACGAAACTGGTAGGAGGACGACCAACCCCTAATCCGGAAACTTGGGAGAGCAATACTTTTGGAATATTAAAAGTAGGCTTGGCCTTTATGACTGATTTGTAAATCCCTATAAATACACAGACAATTCACAATTCTCTGTGTTCTGTAGGACTAATCTCATTTTTAACTGTTAACTGTTAATGATCTAGGAAGTGAAGTGACTAATCTAAACACACTCTATTATATTAAACTATTTGATGTTTTCTCTTAGGGATGATTTATTGACCATCTTATTTGATCTAGGTTGTCTTTATCATTGGCTTGAACTCCAAACCCACATACTGCAGTCTGCATCCTTAACATTATAAAGACATTGACTGAGGATCGAACCCCAGTCAGTCAAGTTCAGAGACACGGCACAGAGTTGCAGAGGCTCTATTTGCAGAGCAAACAGTTATTAAATGGTAGTTGATAGTTTTTACATGGTACTTTATCCTCATTCTCAAATGGCCTGGATAAGGGAAGCCATGTGCTTAGTTCTAATCAAACTGGCTGTTGCAGTATAGGCTCATGATGTTGAAAATCTCAATGGTCCTTTCAGCTTGATCTCTGACATTCAGTCCAGGTTCCATCTCCAAATAGAAGGCTGTTTTTTGGGGTTTTTTTTTTGAGGTCTTAAGCCCAAACCCACATACTGCAGTCTGCATCCTTAACATTATAAAGACAGTGACTGAGGATCGAACCCCAGTCAGTCAAGTACACAGTTATGGTAACCAGCCTCTATTTGCAGAGCAAACAGATGGGGTTTTATATTATTCAACTAAGTCAGCTACAGTACTAGAGGGAGTTCCTTGCACTTCTTTGCATTTCAATCCTGAACCTTCTAGTGGTCACTGTGAACATGTCTATGATCGATTGACAAATAAGAGGAGTCATTATTAATTTGTTGTTATTTGGATCTATTGAAGTTATATTTAAATAAAGAACTCGAGACAAGTAGTTACAGAATGCCATTTCATCATATTATTTTGTTTTGCAGTGTAAGGATTTTTCTTTTCTTTTTACAGAAAAGTGGCTTAATCCATGAGGTTATGCTGCCCTAGAAAAGAGAATAAAGGAGCTGAACAGCAATCTGTTATGCTTAGACCACCTGTTGTGCACAGGACAATTCCTGAGAACACTGAGATTCAATGAAAAATGTCCCTTTTTCTGCTGCTACTGCTGGAAGCAACCAACCAAAATAAGATGTCTTGGTAAATACACTTGTGGATATTATAAATATTATGAATGAAATAAATATATACACTGGCTATACTATATCTAAAATTAAAATTATATATCTAAATTTATTTTCCCTACAGTGTAGTTACATGTTAAACAGTCAATAGACATGCCATGCATGTGTGTACAATATCTATCATTAGACTGCCAGTTCAGCTCATATTTCATATGCATGTGGAGTATGTTTTCTGAGATTTGGTAGTTTCCTGCTCCAGTAAAAATAAAAAGGCATACAAAGACTGGTTATAGTGTTACGGATGTTATTCTATAAGCTATCCACACTACCTAAATAATGTGCATTTAAACCACACAACTTCCATTCACAATCACATTTGTGGGAAGGGAAGCCACCTGGTTTGTTGGCTGTTGCCATATAGGCTTATGGTGTTGAAAATCTCAACAGCCCTTTGGGCTTAATTTGTGACATTCAGTCCAGGTCCTATCTCCAAATAAAAGGCTAATTTTGATCTCTTAAGCCTAGATAAATGACATTTAGTGTTTGATTTTAATGGGAACACTAATTAAAATTAAAGAAACACAAGACTGGGAAAATGGTTTGCTGTTCTATTTCAGTTTCGTTAGTTCCTGAATAACACAGTGTGGCAAAGTGGTTGACAGTGTGCAGGTGCAGGTGATCAATAAACAGTCAGACGATTATAATCCCGGTGCAGTGTTGTTTAATGGTTTGTAATCCAATTGCCTGATGGCGTAACAACAGTAAATAATAAACAATGTTAATAGGCAATACAGCGGCGTGTATTGCTCTGTTTAAATCCACAGTTGGTTCCCAAATAATAAACAGTTCTTATTCACCCATACGTAACAAACACAAACACAAGTCCACAGTGAGTGCTCGAGTGCTCGTTGTGAATATAGAGTCCTTAATGAAACAAAGTGCAGTGATGTTGTCCGGGTTGGTGCTGGCCTTTGGCGACAGCTCCAGATCATGTTAGCCGTCTAAACAATAACAAACAGTATTTTTAGACAAGACAAAACAAACAAAACACTCACGATTAACAGCACTGGTTTCTCCTTTTGGTTAAAAGTCTAAGCATTCATAAAGGAACAGATCACCTCACTACGTCCCCTTCATATACCGTCAACCATGACCCCTTGGTTAATGAGCACACCTGCTCCTCCAATCCGCAGATGCCACACCGCTAACCTTCTGGGTCAATGATTTAGTGTACCATAGCTCAGTCCCCTTTCTAGATGGCAGACTTCTGCCTAACCCTGGGAATGAACTGTCGGGCAATCCAGTCCAGGGTACTCTATTCCCTTTACTCAGCACCCGCACAGGTCGGGAAGGAGATCTAACACTAAGAATCATTTGATCTCTGTCACACAGAGACAGATCTCTGTCTCACACATGAAACTAGTGCTCTCCATTGATGTTTACTTGTTCAGCTGTTTGATCATGCAACAGATCTTTTTTTACACTGCACAGAGTTTGTCAACTTACTTGACAAACTTACTTAATTTCAAACATCTGGAAGGTTTTTGAAAAGTAGAAATAATAAAAGAAGCTAGTAAAATTCTTTGTAACATTTTGACTAAGAAATGTCTACAAAAGTATTAGAATATATGAGGATCAGAGTTGCCCAGCCCTGTAGAATCTATTATATACTTATCTCTAATTCCTTTGTTGTTGTTTTTTTACATTAACATAAACAAAACATTTTGGAAAGAAGCTGCTGGCAAGAGGATATCTTATTACATTCTGCTTGAATATATAGTGAAGGCAGGTGTCCTAGGTGTCCTATTGTGATATAAAATCCCTAGCAAAAGTTAACAAAAGTTAGTGTATATCATAACATGGGGATTATTTTGAATGTCTGTCTGATTGTCTGTATGTCATAATAATAGTTTTCCATATCTGGAGGACCGCTTATCCAATTGTGATGAAACATGCAAAGGACATTCTTTGATAGTGTCAGAAGGGATAAATAAACGCTGTCGGTCTATACATATGTTGCTTTTATGGGGTTTTTTTTCATTCATCTAGATGAACCACAGCTATAGATTTCATTTATTTGATTTAATTTAACCTTTTATTTTATTTAACAGTTTTCATCTGCAATTCTCTTTTTTTATTGTCACATTCACAAGAAAATGCTTACTGCTATTAATTAAAAAATGTGGGACTGTCATGTGAATCAATACAGGTAATGAACGTAATGAACATAATGAGTTTGGTTCTTTGTAAGGCCTTTTCTTTTTCCTCCTCATCTAGTTTTTAGTGTTTGTCTTCATTTGGGAAAATATTACAGGGTAGTTTTGTTAAAGTCTGTCTTGGAGGACCACATACTCAAAATTTTGAAACATAAAAGATAAAAACCATATAGGTTTTGGAAGCTTTTCTGCTCGATCATGGAGTGTCTTGATCAAATTGAGGTCTAATCTGCCTTGTGTTTTCAAGTCATGGAGCCTTCAGGTCAATTGCGGCCAACCAGTGGTTGAACCCACATCAAGAGGAATAACTGGATGCTGGTTGTCTGCCTGTCCAATATATATATATATATATATATATATATATATATATATATATATATATATATATATATATATATATATAGTGAAGCTTATTATGTCTTTTGATGAAACTTTGCCTGGACATACTCTATTGAGAGTATCAGAATCTGGATGTATAATGTCAGACTTGTAACATGTCACTTTTAAATGTGCATACAGTGGATATAGTACATGGTGATCTATTTTTTAATGCGACTGATAGCTCTCATTTTAAATGTACAGCCATGGCAGTAGATGAATGCCACTGCATGCTTGTTAACGTTGAGCTTAGTCAACAACTGTGTGCATCTGAGACTTATAGCCATTGTTTGCTTTTTCAGCATTTAGAAAATTACTATAATTATGAATCCAATAATGAATAAATGTGGGTAATGTGTAAGGCCAGCACCCCATGGGGATATGTTTCTATTCTCAGCTGCCAAGATTGTAACAATCCAGCTAAAGGAAGATTTTGTAACGAGCGGCAGGAGTCAATACATGTTTACATTTTTCTTTGCTCACCAAAATGAACAATAAAGTCTGAGATGACAGAATTCTCTACTAATCAGTGAAAAACAATGTTTTTACAATGATCCAAACAAAAAACAGCCAACCCTCCTGACAGAACTAAAGCAGAGGATGCCGGGATAGCAGGACTAATTGTTTCTGCACGAGTGATCATTAGAGTTTTTAGTGCTTTATATGTGTATTTAAATGTTAAGATATATAAAATATCTTTATATGTTAACCTTAGACTATATAAAGAGTTATATAATAATGATTCTTAACATAATGATTTCTATATAATGACTTCTTCTCAACACATTTGTCCAAATGCATTGTTACTAATCTGCCTACATTCTGGCTGGTATTTACAATCTAATTTGAAGGATTGCTGTTGATTGCAAAAGGTTACGGATTTAACCCTGGTTTCCTGAAAGAGAAGACGACCAATAACGAATACTTTTGGGATATGCCTGCCACAGGTCAGGTATTTTCTTAGCATTTTATATCAGAGCTGCTGATAGGCCCCTACAGGGAGTGACGTCCTCGGTCCCGCCTACCGAGGTAATAAGTAGTCACTCCGCGGAGATCATGTTCACTTTTGCACCGAACCCGCGAATGCAAGTGATGTAACCTCACAAGGTTTGTTGGTTGTCTTTTTTTTCAGGTAACTGGGGTTACCTCCGTAACCTATCATTCCCTTTTAAATTCGAAGATGACCAGCAACCAATACTTTTGGGAAAGTATGTCAAAGCTGTCGCGAGGGAGTGTGAGCGGACAGCAGATGAGGGGTGTCTCAAACTAATCTTTGTGGTGTGAGTGTGCAACCTCAAGGACCCTTGTGCCTAATGCAGGCATAGAGATATCTACCACATTGAGTATTCAGACCCAATAGTTTCTGACACAACACTAATTGTATCTGTGGATCCCTGTTGAAACAGGGCTAGACAGTCGTCCGACAGGTATGCTTGCATTGTAAGGGAATCCAGATGGAGACCCAAGTAAACCATACTTTTACCGTATTAATTGGCTTTAGGCATCGTTGAGGGTGAGACCCAGATGCTCTGTCACGATCACCGTGTGGGCCACTGCTCCTTCCTGCAACTGGGAACAGATCAACCAGTCGTCCAGGTAGTTGAGCACCCTGATCCCTTGCAGCCACAAGGGGGCTAGGATGGCAACCTCGCAATTTGAAAATGTGCGGGGGGCTAAGGAGAGGCCGAATGGCAGCAAAGAAAACTCGAAGATGCTTCTGTGAAAGGCAAAGCAGAGATATTTCCTGTGCGTGGGACGAATAAGGACATGAAAATATGCATCCTTTAAGTCCATAGTGGTAAACCAGTCACCCGGCTGGACAGCCTAGAGGATGTGACGATGTGTGACCATCTGGAACCTCCTCTCCCACAAGAACCCATTGAGGTGTCTCAGTTCTAGGATGGGGTGAAGGCCCCCGTCCTTTTTTGGCACTAGAAAGTATCTTGAGTAGAACCCCTCTTCTTGAGAGGTGCATTCTACGAGGTGGGTGGCTTGCTTGAGAAATAACGTTTTTACTTCATGACTGACTGCCAAGATCTGGAGATGGTTGCTCACGGAGGTAACCGTGATCCCTCGAAAGGGAGGCGGACCCGCGTGGGACTGCAGTGCATAACCTGTGTGTATGGTGTCAAGCACCCAAGAGTTTGAGGTGCAATTGCAGATGGTGTTGTGAAAAGGAGTGGGTCTGAGGCTGCAAGCCTTTAGGGACACTGCTGCGGCTGCTGAGGCTGGGGTGGAGCCTGTCTTGGAGGCTGTCTAAGGCGGTTCCATTGGAACTGCCTCCCAGAGCGCTGGGGCCCCACGTCCAGTGTTACCCTGTCCTTGCGGGTGGCCCCGGGTATTAGTTGCCGCGGAAGCCTGAAGTTGATGCCTCAGGTCGCCATACGGCGCAGTGGGGATTAGAACCATCCAGGTCACCGTCTGCGTCATGGGTGGACACCAGCGTCTCATTCTCTCCCGTACTGAAGCATGGGAAGGAAGCATCGCAGCCACCTCCAGCTCCCAGTGGTAGCGTTGCAGTGGCTCGATGGAATTGTAACACTAGTCTCTGAGGAAACCTGGTTGAGGGAGTCGTTCCTGTAAACTCTGCGAGCCTCCTGCGCAGGGTCCGAGGCTGGGACACTGTGCAGATCGAGCAGAATGTCATATCCTAGGGCGGAGGAGGCAGGCTGCATCCCCATGCATCCCTCCACAGGACATGCAAGGGTGGAACTTATACATCTCAATGTGCCGGGGCAAAGCACCGATGTAAGGGGCGTCTGGGCACTAGGGGCACCTAAGCACCGAGCACCAGGGGCGTAAGCAAGGTTACTGGGTGTCTAGTCTGAACCGTGTGCAGTCACACAATCTATGCAGCGCACAGGTTGCAGCGGTGTAGAGCACTGCCTTCAGACAGTATCAGTCTGGACTGCGTGCAGTCACACAACCGGAGCAGCGCGTAGCTTACAGCGGAGTGGAGCACAGCCTTCAGACAGCATTTTTTTTTTTTTTAAGACCTATGCACCATTGGGCTGAATCAGACCCAGAGGAGGAAGCACACATTACACACACACACTTACACACAGCAGAAGCTGAAGGGTAGGGCATATATATGTACACACACACATATATATATATCTTTTTATTTCTAGGCCGCACACACTGAGTGGGACGGCCAAGTCAGCCCAGCAGCATCGTCAAACAGCAGGTGGTTCTCTCTTTTCTCTTTGTTTATATATATATATATATATTAGCTGCAAAAAGCAGAGGAAAAAACACAGATGGCAGATGCTGCAGGTTAGGAAAGCAGACTACAGTCAGCAAGCAATGTAGGCTGTTGAAAGTAAAGAAAGATTTTTTTTTTTAAACAGAGCGCAGTTGCGTATGTTTCAGCTCAGTCCTCAGAAGCCAAGTTTCTGATTCCGGGGAAGTGGCACACCAACTTCCAGCAATAAATTGCAGCAGAAAAACTCAAAATGAGAGCTCTTTTACAAGAATCAATCACGCAACTGGAGAGGTTAGTTATACCTACCTTACCTACCTGATTGTGCGAAGCAAAAGAGAACAGGATCTCCGCGGAGTGACTAATTATTCCCTCGGTAGTCGAGACTGAGAACGTCACTCCCTGGAGGGGCCTATCAACAGCTCTGACATAAAATGCTCAGTAAATACCTGACCTGTGGCAGGCATATCCCAAAAGTATTGGTTGTTGGTTCATCTTTGAATTGAAAGGGAACCATAGTGCATATGCATCTCTAATGAGCATTGATTTTGCCCTTTCAGAAAACTGAATCAATATAAAAATCCAGACAAATCAATAAGAAAGCTCTGTCTGATGACCAGTAGTCCGAGAGCTGGGATCAGATTTAATTAACTGGCATATAACGGTTGTTACATGTTGTAAGCATATACAACTTCAATATAAAGATAAGTATAACATGAAACATGCATAGTAAGGCATAGTATAATTGTGGGTAATCAAAGTAAATCTCAGAGAAGCAAAGTAAAGATCATGAATTGAAATTGAAAGACAATTGCAATTAATACAACTTATTAACATAATGCTGTTTATAAAAGGTGTGGGGGGGAGGGGGGATGTGTGTCTGATTGTTTGGAATGTCAAGAATATTTGTTTATTTCCATGTTTATTTAATGTTTGATTAATTGCATTTTTTGACTGTGTATAATAAAGTAACATTTAAATGTCTTCAGCTTTCCTGAGCTCAAGCTTAAGGAAAGCACCTTTGAGCAAATGTTTCAAGTTGCAGTCTTTTTTTTATTCTGATATATTGTGAAATATTGGGCATACTTTCCAGTAAGATTTATTTTTCGTGTACTATTTTTTGCTTACCTGGCTCTAAAGCCAAGGCTATTTTTTGAAGCCATGTAAGAAATTATTCTTATTTTTTTCTTATAATAAGATAAAATAAGAAACCTTTTAGAAACTGGATAGTGGGGCATTCAGGGACTGATGCATTTTTTTTTCTCTGCAGCTCTATCAAATGCCTTGTGTCTTAAACAAACATTACCACCCGTCTTTTTTGTATTTATTATTATTTAGTTGTCGCCAATGGATTTCTCCCCAATTTGGAATGCCCAATTATTATTATTTTTTATCCCGGTTCACTGCTGCAGCTCCTGCGCCGACTTGGGAAATGGTGGTGATGGCATAACCTGGACTTGAACGAGCAATCTCCAGGCTATAGGGCGCATCCTGCACTCCATGCGAAGCGCCTTTGCTGGATGCGCCACTCAGGAGCCGCCTACCACCCTGTCTTAATTTATTGAGGTTACCTAAGTGTTTTGCCACAAACTGTTGGACACAAATGGTTTAAAGACTAGATCCAGGGTCATTTAAAAAGTATGCATTTTGTCAAAATCTAACTTCTTGAGCATTAAGATAAAGTCTAGGTATATTTATTAGTCTTTCTATCACTTTAAAGCCTCATTTACCACACATTGCCTAGGGGCCCTGGTAACATTTCCCAGTTCTGGGCTGATCTACAGTACGCTCCGTATGAATGAGTTTGTGCTGCTTGCGGCACCCTTGTCTCTCCAGCAAGAGAGCCGTGGTCCCCATGTATGTTTTGTTAACCAAGGAGGATAATTGCACTCCCTGTAGCAGCTGTTTTTTCTGCCCCAGAATTTTCATTTTAGCGATGATTCTTAGGTGAGTCTAACCCAGCTGTGGATCAAACCCACCCAATGTCACCTGCGCTTGCCCCTGGTCCATTTGATTTTCTCCTAAATCAGCTTTTGTTTTTTTTTCTATTTTTGCAGGCATGTTATAAAGACAAATTGGAAGTTAATTAGGAATTAATGATGTTAATTTGTTGTGTGTCTGCTCCCTCACAGCTGCCAATATGTTTTTCAATCAGCCTGATGAACCATCCAACCCACCACCCCCTGCATGGTATTTTGCAGCAAGTGCCTATATTTCATGTTTAAGGAGCAAACTCTGCATTTTAATTGAAATTCAAACGTTAATGTCCCCAGTGTGAGATCTACTGTATTATCATATTGTGAATAGTAATACAGTTATGAATACAACATGAGGTTTGGGTATTGTTTTATCTACATTACTTAAACATTCCTTTTGTAGCATCTGAGCAGTTGGTAAATAATTTACAAGATAACAGAAGGTACTTATCAATAGCAAGCCTTTTTTTCCCCCACAAATTATGTTAGGGACACATTCCATTCATCAATAACTTGCCCAATATGTTTAAATGAAAGTTTTATATTACCAGAACTATGCATAAGAAATACAAATCAGTTAGAACAAAATGGTGAAAATTACAGTACATCTTATCCTGAGAACAGGCTCTACCGCATGCATAGAACATCATTTACAATTTAAAATGTAAAAAAAAGAAAAGAAAAAAAACATATTTTATAACAGTTTCTGATTACTATTACTATTTTTTTCTGATTTCAAAAACATTTTTTGGGGGCATCTTGCTTTTTCGACAAACGACACACACCATATTAACTTTATAAGTGGGGGGTTGTGTGTGTGGGGGTGTTGTTTAGATTGTGCTATAAAAATGTACATAGTGCAAGTCATACTCACATTTACACATGAAGTATACTGTAAAGATTTTGGTACGTAATTATTGTTATTTGAGAACTACTTTCAAATTAATGAGCCAAAATCGACTGACAAGGGCAGAGTCTTTACATCAAATCTCTCCCCACACACCCACTCAAGCAAATGACAAAGCTATACCAAGCACTTCACAGTTACTTAAAACAACACAGTGGAACTAAAGAATCGTATTCTTATAAGCTTTTAAGCTTGAATTAAGGACAAAATACCCTGTCATTATACTCCTCCTCTTACTCAGTGAAGCTTGAAAAAGCTATTTGGCCCAATCCTGCTGCCATTGGCCATAACTGAGATTTGAAAGCCTTGTCACAGTTCAGATCAATTTCCAGCTGTATCCACAGTATTCCTGTTGTTTTACTTTGGCCTTTTTAAGTTTAATTCAGTAGTTCCTTCAAACTGTTTTTTTTTTTTTTTTTAATTCATGAGACAAGTGCTAGATTGGGCCTACTGATCAATAAATAGGTACATTCCTAACTGCCTTCTCAAATTGCCTTTATACCAGAGTCTCACTTTTCCATCAATCTTGCTTTTTTTCTGGATGAAGAGAGTTTTTCTTTTTTTATTTTACAAGCTGCATGCCTGGTAAATGGAGAATAGAACTGCAGCTGTGAAAAATGTCTACGTAAAAATACGGATGAGTAATTGCAGAAAAGAACCTGTTGGTCTACTCTTATTTCAGTGTGTTACTCTCAGCTGAGTGGGTTGAGTGCAGGGTTACGCAAGGCCAATTCAATTTTATGTCCTCTCCACCCAAGAAAATACACAACACCTGTACATAAACATATATGACAATTCTTGTGTTCTTCTATACTGCAAGTTACAGTATATTCCACAAAGCTTAATATGGCTTTCTTTTGTTTTACATTCAACTCATAATACAGGTGACAGATTAAGTTACAAGGCATGCCCTAGACCATGTTTTTCTTCAAGCAATGCCAGGCCAAGGTTTAAATTTACTATTGCTTGTAAAGCAATTGTAGAAAATAGTTTTCCAGTTGCAGCTTGGCCACAAATGGACTTAAATCACTGCCACATCGTAACATATTTCACACTCATATTTGTACTGGTTTTAATCTGTAATTATGGCAATTTCCATTGTGGAAGCTATCGTTCTGCTATATGACATTTATTGTGTGATTTATTTTTTTTAAGGATTTTAGATGTTGTTTTAATTTTAGCAACTAACTGGCAACTTATGTGCTATGATTCAGCTTAAACAGAGCGCATCTGTACTTTTATTATTATTATTATTATTTATTTATTTAGCAGACGCCTTTATCCAAGGCGACTTACAGAGACTAGGGTGTGTGAACTATGCATCAGCTGCAGAGTCACTTACAATTACATCTCACCCGAAAGACGGAGCACAAGGAGGTTAAGTGACTTGCTCAGGGTCACACAATGAGTCAGTAGCTGAGGTGGGATTTGAACTGGGGACCTCCTGGTCACAAGCCCCTTTCTTTAACCACTGGACCACACAGCCTCCTCCTGCGCTGGACCAGTTGCCGCTGAGCTCACATCTGTCCTTTCTCAAAACACACAGGTAGAAGGAGCCATAAACTTTAATATTCAAAGTGTTGCCTAAATGTAATAATCAAGCAGTATGACCTGATAACCTTGGAAATGATTACAGTACAGCTGGCCAGTGCAAGCACTTGTGTGAATATTTCCTTGTTAACCAGGAGCTACTGATTGATGATTTCATTTGGAAATGATTTGACAGTTTATCCAACTTAACTCTTATTATAGTTTATTACACCTGATTCAAATCATCTGTGCATTTTTACTAGCACTTCCTGGGGATGAAACCAGTTGGGTTGGGCTATTAACCCCAGCTGGTCATTAATTCCCCTGGAAATACCATATGACAAGGTTTGCCATTATAAGCTGTCTATATTATTATTATTATTTATTTCTTAGCAGACGCCCTTCTCCAGGGCGACTTACAATTGTTACAAGATATTACATTATTTTTACATACAATTACCCATTTATACAGTTGGATTTTTAACTGGAGCAATGTAGGTAAAGTACCTTGCTCAAGGGTACAGCAGCAGTGTCCCCACCGGGGATTGAACCCACAACCCTCCGGTCAAGAGTCCAGAGCCCTAACCACTACTCCACACTGCTGCTGTACTCCACGCTGCTGTACTCCACACTGCTGCTGTACTCCACGCTGCTGTACTCCACGCTGCTGCTGTACTCCACGCTGCTGCTGTACTCCACACTGCTGCTGTACTCCACGCTGCTGTACTCCACACTGCTGCTGTACTCCACACTGCTGCTATAGGTACAATCCTTTGAATAAATACGATTTAAACTGTTTTGCTTGTGTTCCGTAACTGTTAGCCTATGTGTTTCACACACTCAAACTAAGCTATATTTTATTAATTAATCTAATTATCTGACTGCCAAGTTTTGTGTGCTAAAGGTGCTTAACATATTGTGCAATACCCTACAAGGTGTTCATGAACTCCAGACTCTTCTGTCATGCAGGGAGTTGGAGGAGTGAAGGAAGGCTTGTTGCTGATTGTATTGGTATTAGCGGTTTTTATTTTAAAATATATACAGTATTTAACGAAATACATATTGCACCTTTACTGGCAGAATGTTGCTCCACATGTAGATATACACATAAATATGACTGAGGAATTGTACACAATTTTAAATATACATACAGTATGTACATTTGCATAATTAGCAAAGCTGTACTTTCAATATTCTTTTTATGGTGTTCCTTGTCAACACTGAATTAACTACTAGGCTTTTTGCCCTGAAATTAGGCAAAAAAAGCTAGACAATTCCCTCACCTGTACCAAATTGTCAAACTAATGTCCTCCACTAGATCAATTAAAGCCAAGTTATTGGATTCACGCTACACATTTGAGCACCTTTAAAATGCATTTAGAAGTGTTGTAAGTGACCCAAAAGTGCCATACTTCCCAGTCATGCGAATCTAGTTATTAAAGTGCTTTTCAGTTGATTTTAATTGTTAAGAATTAAGATGAGTGCTGATATTGGGAATATATTTAAAATACTTTCTGGTGAAAAGTCAAGTAATCTGGGAGGGTGAATGATGGGGGTCATTTGAAATGAACATTAATTATATGACTATTATAGCTTTTCCAGAAGTTCTGCATGCAGTATACTATTGGTGCATTAAGAGATATATATATATATATCCTGTTTACAATACCTAAATAACACATAATCCAGTGTTGAAAATTTGACACCAACTGCCAGAGTTGTGTAAATACTGCTTTGCTTAATTAAAAAAAGATAAATAGATTATAGGTATGGGTAATGTATCATGGTCAAGTGGTTGGTGCAGGTGAGATTTATTAGTGGCCTCCAGTGGTAGAACAAATCAAAAGCAAATAAATGAAAAGAATTCATAAAAAGAAAAGAAAAATTAATTCACATAATTCAACGCGAATGCGAAGAACTAAAAATACAAAAAGAAAACTTTTAAACAAAACAGGCTGTTTAATCCTTTATCTCCTACAGAGTACTCATCTACTCAGTTGACACTCAGAGAGCGCTTCATGCTCTCAGTCCCTCTCTCTTTCCAGGCACAGGAAGCCCTGCGACCCGGCCCTGGGTCCTTGGTACAGCACTTCAGCAGAAACCTCCAGTTTGTACTGTATTATTGCCACCTGATACACACAATGTTATTTCAAGATCCTTCTCTTATAGGTACCTTATAGATCATATGTCTCTTCTTCTACCCTATTCACACTACCTAAATAATGCATTACGTGTTGAAAGCGTTATTGCGAATGAAGTGAAGGTCGGTCACAGGTTGGTTGTGCATTATTTAGATAGAATCGATAGGGTATTAGTTGTTGGCTCTTCTGATCTTAGACTTACACCTTGTCTGCTTAACACGCAACATAATCTTGACTGAGCGACTTCTACAGTCCAAGCTTGGGAAAAACCACAGGTTTGTTTATTTTATAAATAAATACATACATACATACATACATACAGTACTGTGCAAAAGTTTTAGGCAGGTGTGAAAAAATACTGTAAAGTAAGAATGCTTTCAAAATAGACATGTGAATAGTTTATATTTATCAATTAACAAAATGCAAAGTGAGTGAGCAGAAGAAAAATCTACATCAAATCAATATTTGGTGTGACCACCCTTTGCCTTCAAAACAGCATAACGAAAGTCAAGGTCATCTACCACACGGTAGAGCCCGCATTGCAAGGGGTCTATTGCTATTAGAAAACTATTTATTTCTTTATTTTCTCTTTAAAAAAAAGCTTTAAAACCTATATTTACCTTGAACTTCTGATATTTTGCCAGGTAACCTTCCGCTGAGGAATGGTCCCTAACATAATTAGAATAGAAAAAAGACACACATAGAGAAAATGTTATTATTAAAATTATTATTATTTGGCTAACATATTTATTTATTGGGGTCTCACTCTTTCTTATTATAATTTAACTGCACATGTACAAATGTTGAATAGTCTGTGTAGTATTGAGTCGGACTCGAAACTTGTCATTGGAGGCAGGGCGTCATTCAAGCTGGCAGAGAGTGGATTGGCTGGTGCAGAAAGAACTGAAACAGGGTTGGCAGCTTGACTGGCTGGTTTTGAGGGAGGGTGTTGTTTGGATCCAGCTGATGACAGAATTGTGGACCAATCATGTCTTTCCTGTTGATTTTGCTGTCCAGTAGCTGCGAATTGAGCCTTCATTACGGTGTCCTGTCACAGACATTATTTCACTTGTTTCTAGACCAGAAAGTATGTTTAAGTAGCTTTTTATGTTATCAGATGTTATCAGATTAGTTGTAGATTTGAATGTTAAGGGAAAAAGATTGATTTAAAATTGATTTAATTCACAGTTAAGCACTTCAACGTTCCAGCGGGCATCTATGCAAAATAGAAGCCCGCTAGATCTGGATCATTTTCTAAATGTTTATATATATATATATACACACACACACACACACTGAGCATCGAAAGAAACGTATCACTTATATTTGGATAAAGTTCACTACGTGCGATTGGAAAATGATGAAATCTGGTTTAGAGCAGGACTTTTTATTGTGCTGATTAACAATTGACATCATGAAGATGCTGCAAAATGATCTGTCGATCTTGGGCAGGTGTTGTGACTCTTGGTCTCCCAGTTCGTGGCCTGTCATTGACAGCGTGTGTCTGGTTATACCGTCTGGCCAGGTTTGAAATTACTGGCTGTGAGCACCCAAGACGGCGAGCCACAGTACGCTGCCGTAGTCCAGCCTCCAACATGCCGATTGCACGAAGACGCTGCTTTCTTGACAGACATGGCATAATAATTTTTTTTTTCCGTGATTTTCTTTATTGCTTTTATTTAAGTTTGCAATTCAACAGCTGACATCACTCAATAGCCAGTGTCCAATCAACTGTCTCAATAATTAGGTGATTAAGTGCATATGCTTCAGTCATAGTCACTCAAGCGTGTCATGGTTAAGGATGCATGACCGAGAAACCAAAACATTTTGTCAATGTCCATCATTTATATACCTTCTTTTTTTCGAAAATAAATGTTATATAGTGATAAGTTTCTTTTGATGCTCGGTATATATATATATATATATATATATATATATATATATATATATATATATATATATATATATATATATATATATTCACCACTGAAAGTCAGGAGCCGCTACTGGTAGTAATCAGAGCTTAGCTTAGTGAACATCTTACACTTCAGTTAACTGACTGTTAAAATTGAACTAATGAGGTGCACATTAAATTGTGTTTTTCAAGAGGTTGGAATACCACCATTTACCATGCATGTGAAAGCTATCAGAACAGAAAGACTGCCTTTTCAGAGTTTAAATGTCTGTGGTTAATTTCAGTAATACCTATACAGTTTAAATTAGTTAAAGCAGTTTATTCCTATCTATTCATGTACTGCACAGCCATAATACATATGTTCAGTCTCAAAAGATGCACACGGATGTAGGTAGGATTTACATAGGCATCCCCAGTATTAACTGGTACTGTATGGAGTAGTGGTTAGGCCTCTGGACTCTTGACTGGAGGGTCGTGGGTTCAATCCCAGGTGGGGGACACTGCTGCTGTACTCTTGAGCACAGTACTTTACCTAGATTGCTCCAGTAAAAACCCAACTGTATAAATGGGTAACTGTATGTAAAAATAATGTGATATCTTGTAACAATTGTAAGTCGCCCTGGATAAGGGCGTCTGAAATAAATCAATAATAATAATAATAATAATAATAATAATAATAATAATAGGCACCCGATCAAATCCACATCACCCAAATCCAGTCATATATGCTACCACAAATCTATTCATAATAAGCAACTATACTACTTACAATAGTAATTTTTTATTTTCATATGAAACTGACAGCTCATGTTGAACATTCAGGGCATACTTTCTTTGGATTTCTGCTATAAAGCTAATTGCTTTCGATGGCTTTATATTTGAAGAACAGTCTACATAACAAGAATGAGTGCTACAGTATCTAACCATGATAATTAAGTACAGTAACTTGTTTTGTGATAACAGAAATAGAAGTACCTTAAACTTACTGTAAATTGCAAACAATAGCTTGTTTTTAGCTGTAAATTGCAAACAATAGCTTGTCTGCTAACATCTGACAAAACACCAACATCCAGATATAAATCATTTGAAAATAAGACATACAATGTTCTAAAGAATGTAATACCAGTATATTTGGTTTCATAATAAAGTTTATTCTATATTACAAATAGTATTTTTGTTCTGGACCGCAAAATAGGAATGCATTGTATTTACATACACAGGTATACAATTAATTATAACAAAGTTAGAGAAGTTTGCCTTTACCAAGTTTCTTTTTTCCCCCCAAACAGGATATTTAATTTGTCATCAAATATCATGATATTAAAAGTCTTTTCTAACATTTCTTTTGACATCGTCAATAACACTGAGCTCTAAGGACATTTCCATACAAAACATTTAAGGTGGAATCTTTATCGGGAGTTTGAAAAGATTTCACATCATCTGTACCACATTTATTTTTGTACAGAAACATAAAACACTTATACTGTCCTGCAAGAATATGACAACACTGAACAGTAATATATTAAAAAGGAACCCTAATGAATATTTGAGTTGTCTGTTTTGAAATAATGGCGATAAACTAAAAAACTGACAACCAAACATTTTACAAGCAAATACCCCCCACCCCCCCAAAAGAAAGACATGGATGGTATTAAAGGTCAGTTTTCCCTTTGCATGTTATGCCCTCAGCCCTCTCTTTCCTCAATGAGGAAAGTGCTTTATGGATGTCAGTAAAGATAAAACTGACAGGAGCTGCTACTGTTTGACTTGCCACTCTTTTTCTATCATTAGAGAAGGAAATCCAGCCTTTTAAACACCATAACATTATTTTAATTTAAAGAATGTAAATGATACAATATACCAGGTTCTGCACCAAAGTAATAAGTGTCAGATACAGTGAAGAAAAGAAGTATGGCTCGAAATAAAATCTGCATTGGATGATCAGTTGTTTCCAGAATTTTGGAGGCAGGTTTTCATACGCTTATTCTAAAAAGCACTTGCTTGCTTGCGTGATTTCCTCATAAAATTAAATAGAGGTCTTTGGGGAAAACAATCACCATATATATATATGCACTTGTTAGGTGTGGATATGATGGCAAAAAAAACAATCTAATTCCATATTATATTAAAAAGGCACAATACCAAATTACTGAGGATGTTTGCCACCCGCTTTGGTGGCATTATTCCCTTGCTCCACAAGGGTCCATGTAAACTACTGTATTAGTGGCAGCAGTTTATTCATAGAAAGGGACACCCACTCTTGAAGATATATCTTTGAGGGGGTTAAACCTAAACCTAATACAGTACAAGAGAAACTGTTTGGTTGAATACAACCTCCACTTGCACCTGGTATAGGTAGAGTAAATATTGTGATTTCAAGGCAGTTCCATTTCATAACACCCAGATTATAAAATCACCATGCACGATATTGATAGTTAAGGTCCCATTAGCACCTAACACTTTACACAATTTGGAATGTTTTTTATGGAGTACTGGATAAAGGTTCCACCTTAACTGAGAGTATTATAGTAACATGACAAACCACTCAGGCTTATGCTTCCAAGCAAATTAAAAAAACACATCCACATCATTGCAAGGCTTTTGTTTCTTTAATTGTAGTACATGCGCTTAAAAAGCCAAAGACCCAACCTGGGCCTACAGAGGCATCCACACATTCACATCACAAGTCTGGCACGTTTCAAGACAAAAGAAAGCTTGAAGGTAGAAGGGAGGGAGGGCTGCTTTGTTGTCTTTTGACAATGTTCCAAACTTTTTTTTTTTTCAAAAACTCTTTGAGAACTTGTTTTATCTCAAAGTAAAAATGCTGTACCTTCAAAAGACGAAGTGAACTTTCTTTCAAAGGTTTCTTGTTCGTCTATTGCTGTGCAAAATGGTAATTGTATTCAGCAACATTTACAGTGTGCTAAAAGAAAACGGACAGGAATAAAAGCCAGCTTGCCCACAGATTTTTGACACACTGAGGCTATAAATAAAATAGCATTTTTGTATTATTTTGTTCAATGTGGCACTTTTTGTTTTTTAAATCTGACTCCTTTGGTTTTTTTGCTGGCCAGCATTGTCCATTCATTCCACTAAATTCATCACTGGACATCCAGTGATATAAAATGCAGTTAAAATGTCCAAAACATGTTTGTATCCATTAGGTAAACAGCTGTGCATTACTGTAAGTGGCAGTTTAGAATTCCCAGTTCTGCAGTCTAGAGACATTATGTAAAATCGGCATTTGCTGTGAACATTAGCTTTCAATCTTTTTTGTACAGCTCATTTATTTAAAACTGTCCTTGTCCCAGACCAGGCATTTCAAATAAAAAGTCACTGCCACTTAATTATGGACTATTTTACAACTGGGTATATCTAATCAATTTCTCTTTACAGAGGGATATTGTGCACAGATCCTCCTAAACACTTCAGCAGTGGAGAAATACACAAGCATTGTTACCATCATCAGCCTTACTGTACATTCAATTAAAGTGTAGTTTTAGAATATTAAAATGGAACCGAGCGTACTTTAAAATTCCAAGCATTTGTAGCTTCACAGAGATTCTCTATATATTCAAGATGTGAAATTAAGCCTTTTTATGTTGGAATTTCTCTCTTTCATAAAAGTGCATTTTTGCAGAAAAAAATAGTTTGTAAACTGCATTCACAATGCTTCATACTGTATCTATTCATGAATCTGATTAACATGTGTAACTTGTAATAGTGGTGAACATACAGTAGTTGCTCTGAGAATTAACATTAGGACTTTTGCCACAAGACATTAGATGCCAACTAAAAACAAAATGCTCCACTATCACCTAAGTATGTTCATATCATCTTACATTTTAGATTTTTTTCAAATGTGAGACAGGGAAGGAAATGTACAATAGTTATATCCACGTTTGTCAGTGGCGTTTACCCTTTCAGTTTTTTTTTTAAATCATTAAACATTTCACAGCATTTAATAAAAAAAAAAAACGGAAGATATTTTCTGCGAGCTGTATATTAATTCACATTAACAATTTTCGATACCTTTTGTATTTAAATATAAAATTGATGATGACAACAATGGTCCCCAAACTGCTCTACCCGACTGTTCTAGCAGCACTTAAAATATACCAAGATTAATATCAATACATCAGACTAGAGTAAGCTCTCCATGTAAGGAAGCACAGCAATTTTACATCTACAAGTTGTTGTTGTTGTTCATAGGTCTTCATAGTGATGTATTTCCATGGTGAATCATTAAATGAATATCATTGCACAACCAGAAGCCAAAAAGTTCAGTCATCCCCAGGTATTTTTTTTCCACAAGTAGCGCAAAGCAGAGATAATTTGGTGACAACTTGTAGCCAAATGGAACTTGGTGATGGTAAAAAGATGACAGTCTTCATTCAGGCACGGCTCGGTTTCTACTCTGCCAGCACTTCCTGGGACAGTGGTTTTCAGCTGTCTATACTCATGAAAGTAATCACTTGTTCAAGCTTGAATGCCAGTCTCTGTTTTCTCGCTGCATCGTCCTGTTCTAGTGCAGTCACAATCTGGTGGAAGAAAAGTCATATTCAATTGTGTAAGACTTTGAACTGAAATAAATAATTAAAATTGTAAAATTATTTAAAAAATTTACCCATCACTTATATAATATTCCATGTTACAGAAAACTGAAACATGTGTAATTGTCATTTTAAAAGGTGAAAGCATTTCTAGATGTTTTTGTGGGTCCTTTTGGATGAAAATTCTTCACAGGTCAGCTTCACCCTTTTTTCATTTTCACTGTGCTTTAATGGAAAACGTATATAGATTCCCTTGACCTGTAAAGTGTCTATCACACGAGTGGCTCGGATTAGCTAGACACTGCAATAGGACTACTCCCATAATATTCTATTTTCAAATCCTAGGTGGTGAGGACAGAGCTTGAAATACCAGTTATTGATTCAGCTCAATTCCCATGTGGAGACCCTCAAGCCCCGAGCAACAGAGCAAAGATGGAACACATATGCTCACAACTATGTCACAGTTTTAAAACTGAAGCCTGCACTGACCAAGACGGATGCAGTATCTTGATGCAGTATCTTTATACATAAAAATAAGCTGATCATATTCATTACAAATCAAATACCTCACAGCATGACCCACACAGTGACATTTCAAACCACGTGAGGGAACACAGGGTTTACATTTTTACAGTGACTGAAACATGTGACAGATGACCAAACACCTTGTTGAATCCTTAAAAACATAGATGTACCCCCACATCCATCAATGGTAAAAATTACCATACAGGCTTGTTGAGCTATGTAGACTAGGAGAAGAACCTTTTTGGTAGCTAAGCAAAAAGACAATAGAGGAAGACAGAGATGAGAGGAGCAGCTATGCCCTTGGGAGAACACTGCTGTTTCAACTTTTTGCCATGTCTTTTAGTCTTTCAAGCTAAAAGCAATCTCCAGCAGGCTCTAAATTAAGGGGTGCAGAAGAAAGAGGTACACATCAATAAAGCCAATCAGATTAAAGAAAATACACCATTGCCAGCTACGGATATCTCATCTAATGGTTTCTAAGAAACTGTCTCTGTGCAGTCTTTGGAGAGTCAGGGTGCCCTATGGAAGACTAATAAATAAACCTAAACATGATCAAATTGTAGGAAATCCCATGTGCACTTTTATACATCTGCATGGATTCTATAGACTGTTGTAAAGTGTTAGTATTTTTTACAGACCATTTATAAATCAGTACTTTTTTTTTTAGATTTCTAAAGAAAGGTAAACTCTAATAACTTGTGGTAAAGTAAAATACATTCCTGCTGTCACGTTTAAAACTTGACCTCTACCAAATCACTGTTTCTAGTTGCAGCTGATAACTGGGTTTAATAGGTTAAAAACAATCTATTAATGGAAGTCATTACTCACCTCCTCACTGTATTTGCCGACATAGGAGTAGATCTCACTAAGCGAGCTCATTGTGTTAAACTCATTCATGTGCATTCTGGACTGTTCAGCTAGATAGGCATTCATATCCTGGTCACTGATGATAGGCATTTTGCCTATGTCTAAGTAGTACCTGTAGAAGACACATATGAAACAGAGAACATATTGAAACAAGAGCTTTGAAACCCTAGTTACAATCTTTTGAGGAGTCAAGTAAGTCTACAGTAGATATAAATCAGAAAATCAAGCCAAAATAGATTTCTCAAACAGAGGTCTTCTCAAAGCGGAGTGCTAAATTGCGAATGTGAAGTACAGCCACATTGAAAATGAGTAAGCAGGCTGTTGGTTGCTCAGTATGAAACATAATTGTTGCCTGTGGAGGGAAAAGGTCACAAGTGTGAATACTGGGGAAAAAAACACAACAATTCTATCATCCAACATTGCACAACACTGTGTGGCAGGCAGCAGTGCTCTGTGTGGAGGAGATATAAAATCAAGGACCTATCAACCTTTAACTGAATATGGTAATTAAAAAGAGGTTAAGTATTTAACAGTTGCTAATATCAAATGTTAATATCAACACACTCACTGTATACACAATGATCATCAACTGTTATCATACCAATGGGAGCGGTCCAGTGCATTGATGTCTGTCACATTTACATTTTCTTTTTAGGAATAAAGCTGTCTGCCAAACACCAGTACGGCTATTCGTGAAATTTTGGCCTTGTAAAATGTCCCAATTTTGAATAACACCTGTCTGGATTATTTGTTGCCCCAATACCCCTCCCCTCCACAGAGGTCTAACTACAGAGAAGGGGCTGGAGGAAGGCAATCAGTCACTGTCAAAAGCAGCTGTGCACTCCTGTCAACTTGTTAATTAGACTCAATCATTTACATTTTTAATTCCTTCAACGTGACTTCTGGACAAAAAAGCAGTCTTGATAATAGTCCATTATACAATTAGGAACAAAAGTTTGCCAAGCCAAGGAAACTGACAGGTGTCCTACTGTCTAAAGAGACACCAGGGCACCAAGCACCTGATGATCATCAGGGCACAGAGCAAGCTACCAGGAGCTGAGGTAATTTCTCATTCAGAACCAAAGCAAGCATGGGGCACTTAGACTTGACTCTTAGCACTTAGTGAGAATTCTCTCTGATTTTGTTCTGTAAAGAGTTTTGAAGGTAAATATTTGACCATACAATGGTTGTCATTGGACATCATTTTTCTGTGTTTATTTCCATGTACAAATCTGTCTTAACTATGTAAATGTGTAACAATTTTAACTATATGTGATCAGTACTCTCACAAAATCACCATGACACTGCAGTACCCAAGAGAAGACCAATAACACTACTACTACTACGACGACTACTACTACTACTACTACTACTACTAATAATAATAATAATAATAATAATAATAATAATAATAAAACACATATCTGGGTTATAAACCATTTGCTGGTACCAGTTTTTCAGCTGCATTAGTACAGTCACAGGTGAATATATTTTCATTCAAGCATTGTCATATTTTTGAAAGGGAATATTTTATACATTCTTTTTATTTATTTTAAAACCATAGCTAAACAACTAAGGAATATAATTAAAGGTATTAAGATTTATTGAAAGTAAAAGCTTTGAAAATATTCCCCTCAATTCTCCTTTTTCTGAAGGCTGCAGGCAAGGTTTTATTTCTGTGGAGATATGAATGCTCCTGCTGTTCTATAAAATGCATGTGCTGCTCTAGTAAAATGAATGCAAATTAGTTTGTCAACAGAAGTACTATCTGCATTGCCATCTAGTCTATTAAATCGGGTTTTCTGAAGTTTAAAACTTGGCCTTAGGGATCTGTTCTCAAAGACTGTATTTCTAGTGAAACAAAAATAAATTAAAAAACCAAAACATCATTAACAGTCACAGCCAGACCATATGTGTCTGCTGCTGTCTGCATGAAACTATAAAATCACATTTTCACACAACTAAAAACATGTTAAAGGAAACATCTTATGAAATTGATTTTAGCCTTTTTCTTATAACATTATTTTTGTGACAGTTTAGATCTGTACACATCGGTGATCTCTAGTGTATTAAACAGCTCAAAGTTATACCAAGTAATGGATCACACAGCTTTTGAAGTCTTGGACATTGGCCATGGTAATTTTTTTGTATAAAAAAGCACAAGAAAGTAAGTGACTACAATAAAAACACCAACCCTCTCTGTGACTTACCCATTACCTCTGCCTCCACACAGAAATATCTCAAAGCCCCCATCCTGAGCAATTACATTCATCAAGCCAGTGTCTAATTGGGACATCTCTATACAGTGCTTACGACCTCCAACTGTTTAAAAGCTATTTTAAGACATGCTATACCATTTGTTTTCATCACGATTAAGTACTGATCCTTTTTCTTGCCATGTGGTGGTGGTATGTGGAAGTGTACAGAAATAGCAGTGAGAATTAACCTCATTTCACAGTCACATCCTTCAAAATATGTACATGTTACAAAATATGTGTATTTTCCTATAAGAAAATACACACCACTGTGTAATCTAAAATATGTTAAAATATTATCATAATGCCTAGACCTTAAAAGCCAGTCTGAATGAATTGTAACTACAATATAAATCATTTTAGGGATATAGCTGTCAGTTTGGGTAAAGACCTGATTACAAAACATAAACAGTGGCAAGGCTTGTTATGTTATACCAGCAGCCTCAAGGTGCTCTGAGACAATATATTATATGTATCACTTATATTTGAGTATCAAAAGAAACATAATCACTTATATTTGAGCATCAAAAGAAACTTATCATTTATATTTGGATACAATTCACTAGATGTGATTGAAAAATGACAAACTCATTTGCAGTGACTTTTTATTGTGCAGATTAACAATTGACATCACAAAGATGCTGCAAAATGATCTGTCGATCTTGGGCAGGTGTTGTGACTCCCAGTTCATGGTCTGTCATTGACAGAGTGTGTCTGGTTATACTGTCTCGCCAGGTTTGAAATTGCTGGCTGTGAGCACCCAAGACGACGAGCCGCAGCACGCTGCCCTCGTCCAGCCTCCAACATGCTGATTGCATGAAGGTGCTGCTCTCTTGCTTTTATTCAAGCTTGTAATTCATCAGCTGAAATCACTCCATATCCAGTGTCCAATCAACTGTCTCACTAATTAGGTGATTAAGTGCATATGCTTCAGTCATAATCACTCAAGCGTGTCATGGTCAAGGACGAATGATCAAGTGATATATATATATAGTTCTCTTCACATTCATACTGCTCATTCTTATTTGTTATATACTCCTCAAATACAATTCAGCCTAAGAACAAATGTGCTTTATAATTCCTTAGCATTAGCAACCCTTATGTTAAATTGTGTGTTCATCATGATGTCTATTGCCAATGCTGACTGGCTTACTGTAGTAGTCTGGAGAGATTCAATTTGGTCCTTGTTTATACTTTTTTATTTTAACTCCCTGGGGTATATTTAGGGTGGCAGTATTAAGACTTACTCACTGTATTTTACATTGTACTATAATGATGTTAATACATGGATCAATAAATCCTCCTTGAGGGGAAACGGGACCATTTATTGATAGAATGATAACTAATTTGTCAAACTGATATTGAAAAAAATGAGAACCAACTACTGGAGGATTTGGTTGGGGTTAGATAGTCAAGTAGGTATGGTATTAGCTTTAACATGGTCGCCTGGGTTCAGATTCCACTTTGTCATAAGTGCAATGAGAAGGGATGATCATTAAAATCTGGACCGAGTTCATTGGTGGAGATTTGAGGGCCAGCTCACACTACATTTGCCTGCTCCATGTACAGTGGTATGGGACTTGACATTGGGTGTTTATGTGCATATATAGTATTGTGTATGACTGTTCACAATAGTGGTAGTTATGTCAGAGCAGTTCAGTCTGTTGTAGCACATGTTATGTCAGTTCCATTTCACCATGTGTTATATCAAGTGAGAGGTCGTGTGAAGTTCTAATAGCCAGACAGATGTGGAACTCGTGCGGCACTGCAGACTTCAGGCTGGAGTACCTGAGAATGCATGACAGTTTAATTTACTGCAACTAACTACACAAATCAGTTGGCCCGTATGACTGGAAGCTGTTACTCTGTTAATTCCAACGTGTCATTCAGCACATTAAGACAGTATCGGTGACAGCCCACTACTGACCTCTTTTTTTTATTTATATTTTTTTGTTGTTATCATATACCAAGGTGACAGATGACAGGCTATTGAGAAGAGTTCCCTGTACAACTTAATCCCTTTTTCCAGTCCTTATTTCACTGAAAATGAGGTTGTGATGCAGTATAGCTCTGCAACCTTTAGACTTTCAGAGAAGGCTTTGCCACAGATCTTTCTATCCATAATCCAGCATTAACTGCACTACAGTATGACATCTTCAGCTTTTGTGAGATGGCTGGTAAGGTGCTCATTTGTAAATAACATACATATTTTAGCTATGCCTTTGGAATTAATCCTGCACTGATGAAGGCAGGCTGAAGCATAAAATCAGTAAAATATGACTCACCTTTGCAAAGCCTGCAGTGTCAAACTGCCAGCTGTCTTTGGGTGCTTTTAATTGCTTTAACTGTTTACTACTACAAGTCTGTGATTTATCTCTTTATATTTAAAAAGAGGAGAGACAGACAGATACCCCATCTTTATTACAGTAAAAAGCCTTGTCCATAAAAGCAAACCACACACTCTTAAAAGTAATTGTAGCAAAACTAAATAATTTCGTAAATCTTAGTCATTTTGCACTTCCATTAGCTACATACGTCACAAATGTGCAGTTTTAAAAGAAACACATGTGATAGCACACATGTATTATATAACCTTATTCTTGAGATATCTGTTTGCACTGCCTGGGTCATTTCACCTCAGCAGTGTGTTCTGGGTAAAAGTATGTTACTGACTGGAAGCATGTTAGTCAATAGGGGAAGCAGGTGATTGGTTATTGAAAGGAAAAAGGACATTGAAGGGATGAGAACAATTTCACACTCCAAGTGAAATGACCCAGGAAGTACAAAAATGTGACCTTGCATATTAACAATCCTAAGACTAAATGGTGGAAATGTGAACCTCAATCTTAAGGAACACATGCAGAGTTGTCATCTTTTATGGTGGCTCATTACACTATTGCATTAGTGCTCCTTAGAACTATTCATAGTTTCTTAAAAACTGGTTGGTTGCTGTCCTCTGGTGTGGGAGCAACATGTCAACTCAAGGAGCTCTGCAATGGCGAATGCCAGCTTTTTCAATGCATCAATACAGCTTGCGAAAAGTGACAAGCTGATTCATTACTTTGGTTTTCAAATTGTAGAATGCAGTAGTCTGACTGGGATGTTCTCGTCTGAAAGTAACCAGCCCAGCTGCCAGAAATAGTCAGCATCAACATCTCATAATATGAAATGACATAAACAATTTATCATGCAACTTTAGACCAAGCCGTGAAATCAGGGGCAACCACTTAAAAGAATACAAGTTGCAGTAGTATATAGAATCTATTAACATCTCATGGCAAAAAACATGCTGAAAATCCAGGCCAAATACCAGGATTTATTTCCAGGGCCCGGAATCCCTACAGAAATAAGGGTTTACTGCTAGTTAACATTACACTTGGTTTTTTACTGGTTTTATTAACAGAAATAGGATGACAATTGTGACCATAAACACTTGCACTTTTGGATATTCTGGATATACTAACCAAAATAAAACAAAAATAATTGCCATTTTTGTGAATGTTTGAATACACAACTTATTTGTGTTAAAACATGCATTTTGTAATAGCCACAATTATAGTACAACCAAAATACTTATAAATGACTGTGACAGCGACAGAATGATTCTTGGTGATAAATCTCCCTCCTGACCTGTGAAGGCGCTGTGAAAAGGGAACAGAGTGTTAATTCCCAGGGTTAGGTGGAAGCTACCTAGAAAGGGGGCACAGCTGCGGTACATTAAGTCATCGATCCAGAGGGAAAGCGATGTGACATCTGTGGATTGGAGGAGAAACGGCTGCACTCGCTAACCAAGGGGGCGTGATAGGGGACGTAGCTAGGTGATCTGTTCCTTTGTTTATGGTTAAGAAAAACACTAAAAGGACGAGCGAAATATAACCGTGAGTGTGTTGTTTGGTTTGTCAAGTCTAATTGTACTGTTTGTTATTATTAGACGGCTAACACACTTAAGGCCAGCACAAACCCGGACAACACTGCACCATTGTTCACTGCACCATTGTTCATGGACTGCAACCCATTGGTTATTGAAGGGTTTCCCAAACCTTTGGGCCACGACAGTCCCGGGTGGGCTGTCGGAGCAATTACATTATGTCTTTTTTTTTTTATTAATAGTGAAAAGCAGGCGCCAGCGGCAGCTGTAACTGTAAAATAAAGTGTAGCAAGGGAGTATTGGCGGACTGTCAATCAAAGCAGAAATTCACAAATCAGAGCTAACAGATTGCCTACCTGTAGGCAGGATGTAAAGCAAGAGCTCTGACAATAGGGCAGTGTTAAAGTCATGTGATTGCCCTGCTGGCAGATGTAAATAGTGGGTGAGTTCACAGAGATCATTCTGCACAGACTGTGCAGAATCTGACCAATTTAGCCAATGGGTGCGTTCACAGAGATCATTCTTAGAAGATCATTGGCGTTACGCGTTACAAGGGGCCCCGCCTCCACGTCTCTAACAGAAGGCCTCAGATTGGAAGACAATCTGTCAGTCTTAATTGGTTTAAAATGTTGTGCTGTATATATTTTTTTTCCCCAGCATTTTTCCTGGTCCTGCGACCAATCAGCATCAGGGGGCGGGTCAATGCTTCATGCATGTCGTTGCCCCGTAGGATTCATTCTGCAGAACCAACGAGTGTTAACAGGCATTTTGTTCAGTTCACATTTTTCAGTTTAGGTTGTGAGTGACTTAATTATGAGGTATGAAGCGTTCTAGTGCCGCAAGAAAGTATTTGAGTGGCGCTCAGAAGTGAGAGAGCAGATACTTAAAAGCAAGTTGCCGAAAACAACAACTCTATTTAGGCCTGCTACCCGTGATTCGGAATCGGCACCGTCATCATCACAGCCAGAGTTACACCTCGACCAACCGTCATGCTCCAGTCAAAACACAGACAACCCTGATGATATGCCACTAGCAACTAATGACGTACTGCAAATAATGAAACTTTAATTGAAAACGAACAAGACAAACTGGAAGCTGAAACTAGCGATTGTTGTCCAGAGGACCCGTTCCCAACTGATGGAGCAAATTATCCAATAAATATCGATGATGCAAATGTAAAAAAGTTAATTATTAAAAAACAGGCCCAAAGAACCATTCCCTCGCGATAACAAGTACAGATGTTTTTCAAGTAAATATTATTACAAAGTGACTAAGAATGGAGATCAGGTTCCCAGGAAGTGGATGAGTTATTCTTTAAAACTGGATAGTGCATACTGTGAACCGTGTTGTCTGTCTGGAGATCGCAAACATGATTCTCACCAACAAGCATGGGCAGTTGGAATAAAAGATTGGTAGGGCATTTCATCAAAAAATTAAAGAACACGAAAAGGAGCATTCACATTTAACGGTCTGCGTTATTTACGACACATGGAGAAATGACGAGACTAATTGACCTGGAATTAGAAGCTGAATACAGAGACCAGGTGAGCTGCTGGACACAAGTTTTACAGAGAGTCATTGACGTTACGCTTACATTGGCTATTTGCAGTCTAGCTTTCCAAGGACACAGAGAAAAGGTAGGAGTGAAAAACAGTGGAAACTTTTTGATGTGTCATAGAACTCTTAAGTAAATATGACCCAGTTTTAAAACAGTTATTGAAAAATACACCAAAGTAAAATATCTTAGCCCATGACTACAAAACAAGCTGATTGATTTGCTGTCAAAAAAAATACTGAGATAAAAGAGGCTCAATTTTATTCTGTTATTATGGACACAACACAAGATATAAAAAAGGAAGACCAGCTTAGCCAAGCTTTTCGATATGTGATGGTATCCCATGATGTTATGAAATTCCAATCAAAGTAAAAATCAATGAGAGCTTTTCTGAAATTAGGGAATTTTATGACATCGTGCAGCGACTATAATTTTTTAGTCAAAGCATCAAACGATGGGAGCTCCTTACTAAAGTAACGTCTTCTGTAAACCTGATGCTGAAAAAACTGTGTCCCACACGCTGGGCATCCAGGCACGATTCTCTCCTTGCTCCACGCTTCCGCTTTGTTGATGTTATGAAAGCACCAAGTACAATCATTCTACAGTCTAAAAAGAAAAAATGCATGGAGACCCTCAAGTTCGTGCTCATAGTTGTGATCCAGTCCAAAGTGCTGTAAACATCGTACCGAAATATTTGGCGGTGGGTGGGGGGCCCGGCACACTGGTGAGAGGTGACGGCTGGACGTTTTAGTTACCGTGTTCAGAAATTAGGATTTAAGTTATGTTTTTGTGCACATTATACTGGTTTTACTCAAAGTGATTCCTGTTCAGGTATTTATGAATGGGAATAAGATATGCACTTCTTTCTTGTTTGATGACCAAGAAAAATAACTGTATTTCTAAAATGTTCAATTATACAAAGGTGTCTAATTTAAAGGTTTGATAAAAATGTCTGTTTAGTTTTTGCAATTTATTCTATTTACTAAAATTAAAGTGTTTCAATTTTTTTATTTTCACTTGGTGCATATTCTATGTGATTTCCATCTTTCACAATATTTATTCAAATGAATAAAGGACAGTTTAGATTAGGTTTATTTATAATGGTACAGGTTTAAATATATAACATGTTTTTAACTTGACAATTTCCCCAAGGAGTGCCAATAGTGGGCCACAGTGCCTAATGCAGCTGAACAGGTGGGCCTCGGGTAAAAAAGTATGGGAATCCCTGGGTTATTGAACTGTGCAATACACATCGTTGTGTATTGCCAGACCTCCTTTTCTTGACTGTTGGATTATAAATAATCCATCATTTCACCAGTACTCTGTTGTTTGTCATTCTCTTGAGCACTGCATCACCTCTATACCTGTGCACTGCAAACCAATTTGTCACAATGACACACCAAAGAAATGTATTAAACACTGCTATAACTTAATTTTTCAGGTCTCTTCTGCACTAGTGTATGGAAAGCACTCAAATTCAAGCACCAAATGTATATTTTATTAGGTTTATAATAGGATTCATTTTTATTCAATTCTTTATTAAGAAATGTAATAAAACCCACATTTAACAGATTATCTACACTGCTGTTTGCATTTCCATACAGCGACACATATCTGGACATAAAATATGGGAGAGATGCAAGTATTGTAATGGTCCCAACTATTTATAATGTATTTAAATTTTAAATTTAGTGTTTAGGCTGTACATCACCAAATCACCTTCTCCCCTTTGGGCTTACTTGAGACTCTAGCAGCTGTTCCTGTTTTAAAAAAGGCACATTATTGACTCTCTACACATTTTATAACAGCGAATAGCAAACCCCAAAGGAAGCAACAAGTTAATCATTCTTTTCAAGTTCATCCGGCAGACTGTTTCAGAGCTAGATCTTTCAAAGACAAGGCATTTGGCACTCTTGTGTACTCTGATATACACACGAGAGTCTTGTTAAACTTGGGGCCCCCATGACCCTTTCTGTCCTTCAAAAACAGAAGATTATTGAGAGAGCTCCATGCTTTGGAGAGCAGCTTGGTAATACTCTGTGTCTGTGATCCCCTGTTTAAAGCTATTTAGGTTTCAATTAAAATTAAAATAATATCAGACTGATAACTCAACATTGTGCGCACTCATCATTATACAGCTCCCGTCTTTCAATTATCTTTAATGACCTTTTTTTTCCCCCCAATAGTCATCCTTTTTTTTTTTTTAAAGCAATCAAGTCCTTCAGTCATAAAGAAATGCAATCTCGCCCATAAACTGCATATTTGTAAAAAGTGAAATCAAAATGTATGTTGGAGGGGGACAATAAATTAATCTTTCTTAATCTCTGTAGGTTAATGGATTAAGTAAAGTTGTCTGAACATATCCATGATGAGAGTCATACAGTCTGAATCACATCATAGGGAGTGTTGATTGAGATGATGAGGGATACCCAGTCATGCTTTGATGCATATGCATATTAGCTCCTCATCATCGACTCCTCCTAGTGAGCTCAAACTCATCAAAAGTAATGTAGATGCAGACTGTGCTTACCTCTGCCATCTGTCTGAACGGTATACATTATTAGAACGTTGGTCTATGGGCCAGCAATATTTTGTCCCGAATTAAATTATCATTCTTCCCATTAACAAAAGGAAACCACTTTCCTCAGTAAATTACTTGAATTATTCCATTTAAGTAGTTGACACATTTTGGCAATACCTGCTTTAATGGGGGTATACGCAAAGAAGTTGTAGGGTAGTACTGACCGTTCCACCCAATTCTTGTAACTGGGAATGTCCTTGGCGTAGAGCAGCTTGTTGGAGGGGGAGTCTTTGCCGAGCCGGTGCTCGGATGTCGAGCAGGAGTCCATGAAGGTCTGTGCCACCACAGAGAGGCAGGCATCTGTGATGCTACTTTTGTGGATGTCGAAGACGAACTGTGGGTTCTTGATCACGTTCACCCAAAATCTTAATGGCAGGCTGTTAACCAAACAAACCCGTGTTATCCGAGAGGCACATTCTTACACAAGACCATTCATTAATAACAACATTTGTATTTTTTGTGAAAGGAAAAAAAAAAAAAAGCATGAGTATTAAGCATCTCAAAAGGATCATTTTAAAGACAGAAATCAGCTTTACAGGTTATGTAAAGATCTATAAAAATCGGGCAACAATGTGTAGATTTATTTGTAAAAACAAAACAAACCATTGATGCCATAAAGCTTGAAATAATTACCTTGTAGCTCATACAGCACAATCAAATCTGTTTTTTATTGCTGATTTTGTAATATTAGTTTAACGTTTGTTTTTCATTTAATAAAAAATGGTGTCCAGAAACAACAAAAGGGGGTTGATTTAGAATTAACAGGAAGCCTGCATGCTGTTACTGTACCAGCTTATTGGTATTTAAACATTGAGGGGATACAAAAAACAAACAAACAAAGCACACATGCAATTATTTTAGGTCCCAAACATCACTCATCTTTTGACCTGTACAAAAGAGGATTTGAGAAAAAACAGTATTATGCCTTGAAATTAATCTGAAAGAATACGTTTTAGGGCAGCAGTGTGGAGTAGTGGTTAGGGCTCTGGACTCTGGACTGGAGGGTTGTGGGTTTAATCCCCAGTGGGGGACACTGCTGTTGTACCCTTGAGCAAGGTACTTTACCTAGATTGCTCCAGTAAAAACCCAACTGTATATATGGGTAATTGTATGTAAAATAATGTGATATCTGTATAATGTGAAATAATGTATAATGTGATATCTTGTAACAATTGTAAGTCGCCCTGGATAAGGGCGTCTGCTAAGAAATAAATAATAATAATAATAGTATAAATGAGGTGTAACCTTCAGTTACAGAGTACACAAATAATGCCTATAATTTCATACAAAGATTGAAATATTCATGTTTCATAATTCATAATTAATGAACTGGCAGCTAAGGGTGGTAAAATATTATGCTGCTCAATTTCTAGAGATAAAAAAGGTTTTTTACATCACTTGACCTTTAAAACAAAGTGGTGCTGATGTGTAAATTATGCATTATCATATATGCACATTAGAGCTATTGAAAAGATCCTAGAACGTGACTGTAGAAATCTTACTATAAAGGCAGTAGTTATCATATATACAGATATCTTTTTTTCATTTAAATTTACTGTCCAATCAGGTATTTACTTCCCAATTTGAAATGCCCAATTTGAATTTGACCTCACCACTTTGGCCAAGGTGATTGAAAGTCAACATGTCCGCTGTTCCTGTTACTTAACCTCATTTTACCTAACTTGCCCGTGAGAGCACAATGCAGCACTCCATGTTATCCCTGAGCCATGAACGACAGCTCAACGCAACTAGGAATTGAACCTTCAAACTCCCTGAACACAAGATTATACAAAAACAGAAACCTCAACACAGGCTGAAAATATCTCCTTGAGTTATTGATTTTGCCCTGGTTAGGAGTAATTTGACCTCCCACTTTGGAATTACAAGAATAACTTTCTTTTAGTGTTTTCTTTTAAGTAACACTCAAGTTTAATCCCTTAAAAAGATTTCAGAAAAGTATTTTATATCAATCAAAGCCTAACACCCCCACCACTTAATTTAAAGATAAAAAAGAAACCCTGTATGACCTTGTCTAGAATACTGTTTTCCTCAACAATCTTGAATCTCCTGCCAGTCCTGCTGCCTTATTATTAAACCTTTATTTTACTAGGAAATCACATTGAGATTAAAATCTCTTTTGCAAGTGAGACCTAACTTCCTACTGTAGCTATTGAGCCTGAGGCACAGCACCTGATTTGCAGTCAGAGAGTGATAAGCAGGGATCTTAGGAATCCGTTTGCTGTGGAATAATGCGGAAAAACACGGATTTTCTATGCTGTCAGAGAATTTTCAGTTTTAAAAAAAACATGCTTTTTTTGTTTGTTTATAACCAAATCAATACACTTATCATATATAATCATCTACACATGCAATTTTGCTTTAAATTTAGTAAACATACTTGTTCAATAAAACTGCTTCTGGTGAACGACACACACTCACATCACATTCATGCTGAAAAGCAGCTGCAGAATAACGCAGTTTTTCTGAGAATTTCTTTTTTTTTTTATTGCGGAAAACTAGGATCCCTGGTGATAGGAAACTGCGTCTTGAAGAGATTATCAGAAACATGATAAACCTTGTGTGGCATTTGGGAGATTTAAGGGCTATTCACATTACAGAGTTTATTTGCTGTGTTTTCTATGGTAAAAAAATCGAACCTATGGAACTGAATTCTACTTGAGCGTAATCGCTGAGAAAAAAATGTGAAATTGAAACAGGTTCGATTTTTGGCCAAAAAAATGCTGCAATCACCACCATGTCCTGCTAAATCTGGATATAATCTGAAGGCAGTATGGCTCAGGTGCAAGCTGCTGCATGGTTATTGCTCTGAAGAAGAGAAATAAAGAGAAGAATGTGGATTGATTCACCCTACATAATAACAAGCAACAGGAAACCCTAGAGGAGTTTCAGTGTCTTGTACAAGAGCTGAAATATACTGTACATATTTATATACTCTCAAATTGTGCTATTGGTAACAACAATGTTTGTTTAAATTAGAAGTACAAATAGGCCTACCAAACGCAATCATTTCGATGCATCCCGATTTGTTATTTTTAATAGACAGTAGAGTAAACTCAGTAAGGTACTGTCAATGCAGATGTGACGTCAGGCAGCACAGACAGTGTCTTTATGAAATTTATAATTAAAGTTTGGGAGGAGGGTCAGACACCAATCTCCGCATCACCAAATTGAATCATTCAATTTACACATTAGCTAATTAAATTGTTAGCACTATAAATACCCTCTTCACTTATCTCTCAGTTGCGTTTTGATTTCATCGTAACCCACCACCTCCCCATCTCCACCTTTCTTAATAACAATTTTTATGTTTTATCAATGGGGGTCTCAGCCTCATCCAGTCGGCCAGGCAGCGAACCCTCAAACCAAGTTAGGTTTGATGCCAAATGAATGTGTGTATATACAGCATACTTTTCTGTAAAATCGCATACTCCACATTCTCTACAATAAATATTTGTACTAAAACATTTTGTGATTGGTGTTTGTCCCGAACTACTGAAACATTATTGGGAGAAAACTACACGTATACGAACCTATATGATTGACATAAAACCATTTGCTAATGAATGCAATACCAATTACCTGCGTATGCTACTGGATATAATTAGATACGTGATTTTGTTTTGTAGTTCAGTCTATATTTAATAATGGCATGTACTTTCTAGAAGCTACACCCGGACATTTAACAAAAACCTGTAGTCAAAACAGTATGTTTATTTTAACATACCAATAGTGCTTGCTTTCCGATTTCCTCATATTTTCCCATCATTTCTGTTTGTATTTATCGAGATATTGTGCTGCTTATCATAAACAACAAGATATTCTGCACTGCTGTGATCAGACATTCCCCTATCTTACCTGTGATATTTGACACGCAAGTCTGAATACAAAAAGCAGCGAAACGTCGGCCGTAAAAAACTACAGTGTGAATAGCCCTTTACTGTTGGAACATCTGAAATTCTAGGCTAATTCCCTCAATGACTCTTTTGAGAGAAGTAGCTGAAGTGACCATTTAAAGATGTTTTTCTACAAAAATACTAAGTCATGAATGTGGGCAAGACACAATATGGCAGGAGGTCACGGTGGAAAAACCAAAATGCATTTTTTTAAATAAAACATTTATTGTGCCTTTTTATATTTCTGTATTGTCATTACAAACAGTCACATGTGCATTGCCTTGTGCTACAGGCAGACTGTCCTCATAACACCTAACTTGAAATCAGTTTTTCATCTTTCACTTCACAGTGCAAGCTGTATAAAACAATCAATAGCAGCAGCACTAAATCTAATCTTCACCTTAATGCTACCATCCTATTGTAATCTCCAATGTAGCAAGCAAATAAATAAAAAAAATAAACTGCATGTCTCCCGGGGGTATGTTTGCAGGATTTCCATAGTTCAGTTGTTTTTATGATGAATGCTTCCAGTAGCAAGGATTTTATAATCCTAGTCTGATTTTCTATCTTAATTCCATTACCATCTACTGTACCAATGTAAAACTTGTAGTGTTGTGACTGGTTGAAAACAATGAGGTTGGTTGACTAATGTGTATATATATATATATATATATATATATATATATATATATATATATATATATATATATATATTTTTTTTTTTTTTTATTTATTTATTTTTTAATCGGTTGCTACGTAGCAACAAGGGTATGTATTTTGCAATGAATATTATAAAGCATCACCAAAAGAGCCATATTTTGAAGGAAGCCTGAATGCATAAGCACATATTCTAATAATTGTAACTAGCATTTGTAATGTGAGAGAAACCCTCTAAACAAAATTATCTAAGTGACCAGAGCAACCTGGTTAGCTGGGACAAATACATAGGTGTTCTTATCTGCAGTGACGCTTACATTGCTGCAGCCTACACTAATCACATTATTTACTCTCAAAATGCGTAGGCTTTTAATGTGTTTTTCAAGTCCATAGTAATTTGATAACAATATAGGATTTATAAGCATCAGTGAATTTATTGGTCACGAATGCAATGTATTAAAATGAAGTGATTGAAGTTTACTTAATATGCATGTATTAGGCTTCCAGGCCATAGGCTGGGAAGCTGCTTCTTCTTTTGCTTCCTGCTAAACGTTGCTTGAAAACTGATGACATTTGGTAGGATGGTAGATGCTTATGGGAAGTTGGTAGATTTTACTTGAACTTATGTCATAGGTCACATGGTTTGGCTGCCATATTAGATTGAAAAAAAACAAAAAACATTTTGCCTAAATTTAAAAATTCGACTTTCAAAAACCACTTGTTGCAGAGAGCTGAAAGTTGGTATACTTGTTGAGGGATAGTCCAAGTTTGTAAGAAGCTGAGTTGTGTGGTATGGTGGCCAATAATCACACGGTACAGATGTCATAATCACAAACTACAAAGATCTTCTCCCAAACCGCAAGTCCGATTGAACCAGAAATTGGCACACATGATCCTAAGTATGGTTGTCTAACATTTGGTCAGGGGAAGTTGTTACAAGAAAAAACATGGCAGCCACGTTGGATGACATCATCAACTTACAAAACTGGCTAATAACTCCTTGTAGAGTGCAGATCTGGCCGTGGTTACTATGGAACACATATAGTAACCCATGTATGCTCGATAAAAAAATGTCATTGCCCATGACCTTTGACCTCTCCTAAAGTTCAAATGTAAAACTTGCTTATAACTCCTGAAAGAGTGCAGATACAGTCATGGTTACTATGGAACACATATAGTAACTCATGTATGCATTCTGCACTATTTGCTAAAGTGTTTGGTACTGGTACTGTTATTGGTACTGGAAGCCGTAAAGTTGCTGGCAACTCGTTATTATTATTATTATTATTATTATTATTATTATTATTATTATTACTGCATCCTTGCTTTGAATGACAGACACACAGAGGATCAGGTGTTAATATAGCCTAAGGATTGACAGATATGTACCAACTGTGCTTTAGGACATTTATTTTTCTTGCAGCATTGAGTCCTGTATGGCTTATTTTGTGACAGTATAACAAATCATTTATGCCAGCCCTACATATTGAAACTATTCCATAACTATAGAATAAACCTGACAAAGACCATCAACTCTCAGCCCATTGTCATGAGCAATGCTGCAACAGTCATAGTGCGTTTTTTTTTTTTTTTTTTAACACATTTTGAAAAGTTGGTCAGGAAGCTCTTCTTACTTGAACAGTTTTACAGAATAATACATAGTAGTTGTAGCAAGAATTAAATACATAATCATATAGAACACATACGTTATGTAAGGTAATTAAGATAATGTATACAATTAAATATATCCCTCTGTTGTACTGAATCAGTCCCTGATAAAATGCTTTATTCTCAGCAGGCATTTTATGCATCTTTTATGAATGTAGTGATTAATGGCGATTTAAGTCCGACTATTCACTCAGTCTCTGATAGTATTAAGTAAAACAGAATGGCATTACTTAGCTGCAAATGCCCATTACAAGGGGTTTCGGCTAATGAAACATTAGCATATTGTAAACACTGTGAGCCACTAATCTAGTAGTGATTGCAACTCCCCACTCTAATGAACTGGAGGTTTATTTATTAAAAAAAAAAAAACAGAAGTGACACAACCAGTTAAATCAGCTTAAATTAATTTGAATTCATTCTCAACCTTTCACTCCCTCTGCTAGCCTACCTGTCACAACTGCATCCATAATAACCCACCGATCCTCATACCCATTATCCTGTTAGTTTATGTCAAACTTGAAGCAGCTATCTGATGAAGATAATCTGATTAGTTTAGTGGTACACGGGGAAGCAAACACGTTCCTTCAGGCCAGATGTGGCAGCACTGGGCAGTTCTACATAAGATACAAAAACATCCCTCTGTGACAAAATGAATACTGATCTCCAAGCAGGACTGTATGCCCAAAGTTGGCAAGATTCCACTGAAATAAGGTCCGACCCATTGGTTGTACTATTTTAAACATATGGGATTGGAATGTCAGCAGCCATGTCAGAAGTGAGAACTGAACATCTAAAGTTTTGCAGGAGTGCCATGGACAGGTGAGATATAAATCAAATCAGACACAGAAACACCATCTATTGTGTGCACAGTACTGAGTATCTTCATATTCACTCTTGATCGGAAGAAGAATTTAAGGTTGGCATTCCTGGCAATAAAAAAAATGAATTATGTTAAATTATATTAATTATAATATTTTGTTCATTCCTACCAGATATAATACAGCAAGGATAATGGCTGTATGGATTGTTGAGAATAAGGGAAAGGGTTCTATGTGAAAACAAGCCCACCAGTTGCTCTGTGCACTTACCAGTTGCTTTTCCAGGTGTGTCGCACATGTGGGTCATGGATGCAGTGTTTGTCTGCCTGCTCGTCTAAGAAATCAAACATGTATTTGATGGCGAGAGGTAGGGCACTCCCTCTGTGGGCTGTGCTGAAAATTGTCTCAAAGAGGTCGTCGACAAATTTCTGTAAAGTGCCCTGTGGAGAATCACAGCATATTGTGTACACACACAGTATCACAGTGTTGGTATCTATATACAAGAAGTAACAATCTCCCAAAGACATAAAGGAAAGGAATTGCTCTGTATGATGAAACTTGCTGTTTTTCTGCTGTGAGCGTGTCCAGGGACTGTCCTTGTGCTTCTAACAGCAAATATCATTGTATCCTGTTTTCATTCAGACTTGGTGACTAACAATTAGTTTCACTTAAACTTAGGAGCCTGCAGTAGGGGTCGTCTCTTGGATCATTAAAATCAGAGTACCCCAATCATTAAAATTTGTGGGAAAACATTTCTTACAAAAGCCATACAGTATTTGTAAAGTGTGCAATCGCCTCATGAAGCAGCATAATGGTTTTCTTCAATTAACTAAATGCAAAGTGAGTGAACAGAAGAAAAATCTAAATCAAATCCATATTTGGTGTGACCACCCTTTGCCTTCAAAACAGCATCAATTCTTCTAGGTACACTTGCACAAAGTCAGGGATTTTGTAGGCATATAGTCAGGTGTATGATTAAACAATTATACCAAACAGGTGCTAATGATCATCAATTCAATATGTAGGTTGAAACACAATCATTAACTGAAACAGAAACAGCTGTGTAGGAGGAATAAAACTGGGTGAGGAACAGCCAAACTCAGCTAACAAGGTGAGGTTGCTGAAGACAGTTTACTGTCAAAAGTCATACACCATGGCAAGAATGAGCACAGCAACAAGACACAAGGTAGTTATACTGCATCAGCAAGGTCTCTCCCAGGCAGAAATTTCAAGGCAGACAGGGGTTTCCAGATGTGCTGTCCAAGCTCTTTTGAAGAAGCACAAAGAAACAGGCAACGTTGAGGACCGTAGACGCAGTGGTCGGCCAAGGAAACTTACTGCAGCAGATGAAAGACACATCATGCTTAGTTCCCTTCACAATCGGAAGATGTCCAGCAGTGCCATCAGCTCAGAATTGGCAGAAAACAGTGGGACCCTGGTACACCCATCTACTGTCCGGAGTCTGGTCAGAAGTGGCCTTCATGGAAGACTTGCGGCCAAAAAGCCATACCTCAGACGTGGAAACAAGGCCAAGCGACTCAACTATGCACGAAAACACAGGAACTGGGGTGCAGAAAAATGGCAGCAGGTGCTCTGGACTGATGAGTCAAAATTTGAAATATTTGGCTGTAGCAGAAGGCAGTTTGTTCGCCGAAGGGCTGGAGAGCGGTACACGAATGAGTGTCTGCAGGCAACAGTGAAGCATGGTGGAGGTTCCTTGCAAGTTTGGGGCTGCATTTCTGCAAATGGAGTTGGGGATTTGGTCAGAATTAATGGTCTCCTCAATGCTGAGAAGTACAGGCCGATACTTATCCATCATGCAATACCATCAGGGAGGCATCTGATTGGCCCCAAATTTATTCTGCAGCATGACAACGACCCCAAACATACAGCGAAAGTCATTAAGAACTATCTTCAGCGTAAAGAAGAACAAGGAGTCCTGGAAGTGATGGTATGGCCCCCACAGAGCCCTGATCTCAACATCATCGAGTCTGTCTGGGATTACATGAAGAGAGAGAAGCAACTGAGGCTGCCTAAATCCACAGAAAAACTGTGGTTAGTTCTCCAAGATGTTTGGGCCAACCTACCTGCCGAGTTCCTTCAAAAACTGTGTGCAAGTGTACCTAGAAGAATTGATGCTGTTTTGAAGGCAAAGGGTGGTCACACCAAATATTGATTTGATGTAGATTTTTCTTCTGTTCACTCACTTTGCATTTTGTTTACTGATAAATATAAACTATTAACATGTCTATTTTTGAAAGCATTCTTACTTTACAGCATTTTTTCACACCTGCCTAAAACTTTTGCACAGTACTGTATGTATATATATATATATATATATATATATATATATATATATATATATATATATATATATATATATATATATATATACCTCTGCTTCTTTTCAGCAGCTGCTTCAGGCCAGTGCTGATATTAATAAAAATTCATGACAGCTCTCATATGCTGGTTGGGCAACAAACACCACAACACCACTTTTCCCCTCGGAAAACATATATTTAATGCCAGGCCATTTACCCAAATGAAGGAGATGCTTGCATGCACATAAAGCAGAGCTTCAAACCTGTCAGCCAAAATCAAATTGGTTTAAAAAAATTGCCCTCCTATAAAACGACACTGATGGGTGCAATACGGAAGATGACACCATAAACAACGGTTCTTAGTATTTATTGGTGGGGTGAAAGCAAAATGCTGTAAATTATATGGCTGTCAGGGCAGTCATTTTTCATGAAGAGATACTCTGGAAGATAAACTGGTGATTTAACTAAAGCAACCTATCTAGAGATGTGCCAACATCTAGCGAGCATACTCATTTAAATATAGCACACTTTGAAATGTGCAAACTCTTTAATGAGATAGTGCCTTTTGTGCTAGATATACATTTCTCCAGTTTCAATAAATACATGTATTTGCTGCATATTGATGTAGTCATTTTATAACACTCATCAAGATGAATGACAATTACCTGCAATCACTGGAAATCGCTTCAATAGTAAACATTAACAACTCAAAAGCCACAACCATTGGACCACGAGTGATGAATGTTGGTCATTGATGTGACTGTAAATCTTTGAAACTGCATCATATAGCACAGACATCTATGACATACGATCAGGACAAAAACAAACAGTACTAAAAGCAATAAAGAACACGATAAAATGTATTAATGAGAAGAGGGTTGTATTTCAATTGAAAACCTGAAATTTACCTTTACTTTTACAATCAGTTCATTCATTCTATGGAAATATGTTATGCGTGGGAACCGTTGTTGTCAGGTTCTACAGCTATATACTTGGCCAGAGAAAAATGTGTAATTTATTGAAACGTCAAGTGCCTCCTACAAGACCATTAAACACACCTTAGTGGCTAGGAGCCGTGTCAGATAAATCTCAGACACCATCTTGCTGCCTCTGTCTCCTTCCTTTTGGTCTCCATGTTCATGGTTTTTGACCAGGTGCCACACTTTGACCCCACTCTCAAGGTCAGGAGTAATCATTGGAGTACGTGAACGTAGGCTGTCAGGGCTGCCTGTGTACCGGATCACATTCTCTGTTTGCAGAAAAAAAGAAATACAAATAACTTTAACATTATTTCCACAGAATAATTACATATGACCGACATTCAAAAACTATTTGGGTTATATTAAGATAATCTAAAACAGCAACACATCTAAATACAGCCATCATTTATAATGCTTCTTGTGTTTCTCCCCCAAAGATCACCATCTTAATAACTCCACTAATACTACTGTTAAAAATAGTTCCACTACATTAACCCCAATCCCTTGTATTCCCAAATATAGGCATGCTCATTACATTTTGGACACTGACGCTTAAAATGACTGCCATGTTAGAGTCAGAGAGCTAGAAATAACCTCAGATTCTATATTTAGGGACTGACCCCAGACTCTTGAAAATAACTGAAATGTGACTCTTTAGCTACCAAACTAACAGAAGACAGGGAGAGACACGGATTTATATCACAATAAACTGATTATAAGTGCTAAATGTGGAAGACTTGTACGGTAGAGTAAAATGCCTGTAGATTTTTTCACCGTTTTCTTTGAACAGTACCTTTTATGTGTGTTCTGTCAAAAAGCTAATAAAAAATCAAAACAGACGCCACTGTCTTCACCTTCTGAAGAATAATAGTTTGAGATGTGGGAAAAACAGGAGAATATCTTGTTTCATAACCTAATATTGGCCTGTGAAAATGATGGAAAAGAGTGCAAGAAATGTAGGCTCTCTCACATGGCAGGGCAAGGGTGTGCAGTATTTCTTCATGACACAGTAATTGTGCCTGACAAGGTTTGCCAAGCGGAACAGTCGAATGAAGAAAAACTCCATACGACTGCCGTCTCAGGTGAAAAACTGTTTGGCATATTTTGTTGTCGTTTTGATTAAAAAGAAGTCCAGTTTTTAGGATGAAATGCACTGTACAGTTTTCTCATTGTGTGCAAGTTCAAAGGAGGCTGCTGCCTTTGTGTTTGAAGTGGTTTCTATTTGAAGTTAATTCCAAAGAAGCTGCAGATATGCCGTATGTTGGATACAATTTCATCAAATGAATGATAAGATATTAATATACCTGAGAATTGCATCTGTGTACATTCTTTTGGTCTTGTGGTTATTTGGATTGGATGAAGGGATTCATGATGTCATAAATAAAGAAAGGAGTTTTTTCATTCATCAGGGAGTGATGGGCAGGTCATTTTTCATTCCAAAAAATCAGGACACACATGAAAAAAATACTCCTATTCTCTTCTTGTTATCTTGACATGAAACACCGTACTATGACCTTTGGGTCATTATGAACAATGTAAACATTATGATGTATGACACAAACCCAGAACATGATGCTATCACCTGGAAATGATTACTGTTTCAACTGCTATAATCTGAACATTAGGAATGGCTCTGTGTTGGCAATGTTATATATATATATATATATATATATATATATATATATGGTATACCTTTCAAGTACAGTACATTAAAGGAAATCCCACTATCTTAGATGTAGATTTATATAGCAGCGAATGTATGAGTGAATAGCAGCATGAGTAGAAGTGAACAGACTGAGGGTGGAACTGTCACTATAATCCAACTATTTACTATTAAAATAGAAGTCACAAAATCCAACTAGAATTTATATGCTCATAACACTTGATTTAGTCCAGTGACATTTTCATTGAAAGAAGGGAAAAGGCAGATGAAAAGAATACAGTTAAGTGAATAAGATATGTGGCAGACTGTGATGTCACTGTTTGGAATTGATTTTGAAGCAGAAAAGGGCCTACAGGTACAGTATATTGAGTAAAAGCACATGAATGGGGCTTATTTGTGATGTGTTGTGGAATACAGCATGTGAACCTGGCACACTGATTAAGATCCTTAGCAGTCTATACTATATTTATATATGAAAAATTATATAAGAACCATATTCTGCTTTTTCTTATAGTGTGCCACACAGGCTTATTTCATAGTTCTGTTCTTTACAAAGACGCTAAGGTCTTGTTTTGCTACCTTGAACATTGCCTGCACACAGAGCAAAGTACAGCAATGGACGGAGGTCATTATTAAGTGTAGAACATGGAATCCACAGGTTTATAAAGTGAAAAAACACCCCATAAAGTGAACATACAAGGTCAAATATTCGGAACTCATCTTAGAAACTCCACTTTCGATTTTAAAATGTTTTCCTATTTATTACTTCAGCATTCTATACCATTTTAGATTTTATATATATATATATATATATATATATATATATATATATATATATATATATAAATGCAAAGCAAAATCTAATTAAAGGAAATGTACACTGCCTTGGGCTATCAATACAGTGCTTGTATTTCTTGGCTCACACTGTTGCTTATTAGTTTGTACTGAAATGATTCTTGCACACTAGCATCCAGATATTGTTCATTTTAATTAAATCAAACTACATCAAAATTTCACAATGAGAAATACTGGTTAGGGGAGCTAGATATACCATAACCATGTTTAATTTCAAATTTCATAAATATTACATTTGGAGTCCATGATTTATAAATCACTGCATACTCTAATGCTTATAAAAACTGTGTTTTGTTATGCAAAAAAATAATAATGAAAACCTGCACACTCACAGCATTTCTGAACATATTACAATTTTAGTGGGCAAAGGGCACATATCAGTATGGTACTATGGTACTACTTTGTTTCGTTTGGGGGACCTTCAGTGTAATGAAAAGCATAATCCTTTTATGTAATGTTTTTAATTGAAATGCTGGCCCTGATGCTAACAATTACCACCTCAGTGCTTATGTCACAAAGAAAAGCGCTGTAAGCTCAAGTATATTAGATACAGTCACGCCTAATTAGGGTCTCAGGTGGGCTCTGTATTACTGCCTCTGATGCCAGTTTGATTTGGTTCCCATTACTCTGTGGATGCAGACTATCACCACCTCTTTCGTTATACTAATTAGACTTGATGTTAGTATACTAAAAGTTACCCAGAGCATTTTTATCTAAGGTTCTGCAGTGTGGTTAATACTCACCAGCTTTATTGCTTGGGTGGTTGTTTCAATTGCCAGATTTTCTCATAATTAAATTGCAATCTATAATTTTTAAATGCTCAGGGAATGGTACGGTACTGTCTTGACCTTACGGTTCTATACAGAATATGTGGACTGTGTGCACATACTTTGTCGCCATTCATGTGAGAACCCGGAGGCAGTGTGCATCATAATTGCATGGATCCAAGTGAAATGCTGAACTTAAAATTGCTTCCCTCTATCTACCTTACTTTACTGCTCATTTTGTTTTCTGTGTGCTTAACAAATGGATATTTTAATACAACTAACTGGTTTTAGCATGTATAGGCACACTCACTCACACACACATCGAATGAAATTGGAATCAGGCAGTGGCCATATCTCTCACTGCACTGTGATTGCTGCTGTTGCTTCTGTACTGCTGTAAATTGTTGCTTAGCAGCTGTCTTTCACTCCCTGCCTTTGTTTCTGGAGGACACCGGTGCCCCAGAGTTTTAAATCTTGTCCTGTCAAAAGAGTTCTTTGTAATTGATGTCGTTTGTGGCTTTTCTACCTGCTGGGTTGCAGAGTTGAGTTGACTGTGTTGAAACAAACATATCATAAAAAAGGGAAATGCAAATGTACCATATTTGCTGGCTGAGGTTCTGGAGACGGTGGAGTTGTTGACTGCGTTGTATGCTGTAACTTGTTTTGGAACAAGAGCCACCAATGAGCTATCTGGCACCTGTGGAGACATATAAACAATTTAACAGTTAAAGGTTTTCAATTTAATTCATTTAATTAATATGCCACCAATGATGTGGTAATTGCTTTTATATAATCATAGCTTATTGATATCATAATCTTTAATGTTTCACTTCAGTTTAAACGTGTATTGAATGGCACCATAAAATGGAGAGCTGCACTCTGAGGTAGTGAGGTAGACAGGTAAACAGCAAGACCGTCTGATAATGCTCTGCCCTGGGGTGCAACTAACCAGGAGGCAGGGGAGGAGAGGTCAGGGAGGAGGAAATGCACTCTTGACAGGTGGAATAGTCCAGGAAATGTTAAATTAAATAGACAGAGGCTGCAGTAATCAGAAAGTAACACTTCTGGAAACAAGGCAATGATGATAACAACAAATACAAGATAGCTATCTTCAGGCTAGAGCATCATTGTTCCCAGCAGAAATTAAACATTTAATTACACATTTTGAGCTGCTGATAAGGGCTCTTTCAGCCTTCATTTATTTTGACGGACAATTTGAATAAGGTTGACATTAATACTGTTGAAAAAATATTTTGTTCAGTGAATTAAATAACATGGATACTGTATTAATATATTTAAACTGAAATAGTATATATAATCTAATAATAATGTACAAGTACATTAATATAGTACAGGCATAATACACAACAGGATGAAATATGAAATCCTCTGGCCCAATCCCTGAAACTTTGGTTAGATAACCAGCTAATATTTCTATTGATTTATGGAGACTTATGAGAAGGCAAATGGCATTTGGTTAATACAAAAAAATACAGTGTTGATAATAAACAGCAGAAAAATCATGCTTGAACCCATCAATTTGCAATCTTGCTCAAAAGCACTAACAGTCTTTGAGTTGTTGATAGCTTTTTATCAAGGATAACTCGCCCTCCCTAGCTGAAAAGAATTAACTTCTGTCTTCATTATCTCATCTCCGATTCCAATCAACTTCTAATCCATTTTCCGTCTCTCGTCCACACTGACAGTCAACAGCATGACATTTAATTTAGCGTCGGTGTGGGCCCCCAGTCAAACCTCTCATTTAGAGGGCAGCGGCTTATCTCCCAAATTATTTGCACTTAAATGAACAGCAGAAGATTTTTATCAGGACCTGATTGGATGTGATTCCAGAATGGACAATGCTGGCAGAGTGTGAGTCATTGTGGCTGATTGGCAGCTGAATGACAGGCTAGGCTTATCTTGCTCACTGACAGTTTGCCAGTATGTTAGGCGTCTTATGTTTTGTCATCTCCCCGCCTTAATTTACTTTGTTTATCTGCTCCTCTCTGTCCTGTTAGCTTGCTGGTTCCTATCAGTCATTACCCTTGTTTGAATGGTTCTGGAAGCTACGCGGCAGCAAAATCTATTAAAATGTCACCGGGTTATGATCTAAGACGTAATTGGGCACAGTAAAGTGCAAGTGAGGAAGCAATGCCAAAGCAAATTTTTAGCCTAACCAAGTGTCCATCTGGGTTTTTATGGGACTTGTGATGTACAGAGTTTACATTCAAATATAATTAAAACTGTAACATTTTTAATTAACAGTTTTATAGATATTTTTAAAAGGCCAGAAAATCCACTGTAGGTATTCTTGAAAAAAAAATATAGGATTTAACCTGAGCAGTTCTAATATTTTTTTTTGCTGTACAGAAGCACGTTTTGATATTGCACTTTAATAATGTTTGCTGTTCAACCTTGTTTCAGACACGCACACATATATACTACCTATTTGGAGTTCAGCATCTTTGAATTCTCACTTTTTTGTATGGTATCTGAGGAATGCAGTTAAACAATATTAAGAATCCCAAGGCAGAAGGTAAAAAACGCTGACTCAGAGGTGCAAGTAAAATTAAAGTTTCAATCCTGAATGTACTGTAGCATGGCAAGACTCTGGAGATGAACATGCAGTCTCAAATGGCTAGCCCATCTTAACATCTTCAAAATCAAATTTTACATTCAACTTTAGATATAGCATAATTTAAGACAAGGATGCTTCTGGACTCAGAGAGAATCAGAGAGTTTGGGAATTTGCAAGAAATAGGTTTAGTTGCTAAACTCTGGCATTTTCTTCCACTTTTCTGTCAGATAAAGGTGCTGAATCATAAGCAGGAAGTGATCACCAGGTGTATAGCAGCCAGCAGCTGCTGCTGTCCTGCTTCTCCCAGTCTCAGTGCACTAGGTACTGGTGTGGGATTAACAGGAGAAAACAAATCTTACATCTTTTTACTGAAACACAGCATTATTTGCAGGCTACTTGTTGCCACTTCAGCTGTAGAACTAGGAACCCTGCTCTTGTTATTGCCAGGGTCTGCAGCTCTGGAAACTGGGCTCACCTGATAATGTGTCAGCATATTCAATCTCTTCCAGTCATTCTCAATCTTGGTGGTGACATCTTCGTCTTGCAGGATAACTCTTGCTCCTCTCCCTTGGCGCCACTCTACAGGGCAAAACATTCAAACTGGTGAGCAACGTGGATTAAAAAAAAAAGGAAATAAATCACACGCTCTATTTTCACTGCAGTCCTGCATATCAATAAAACTATTATCTAAAGAAAAAACGTGCATTTCCCTTCCATCTGGAATAGACGCATTCTGCTCACTGTAAACACCTAAAATGTGGGATGAAAATCTTTTCATTAAAACTAGTTAGGAAAGGAGAACAGTTTTTCATGCAGTTGGTTAGGTGTACATTTAAAAAACATTATAGTAAATAATTTCCTAGATTGAAAAAAAAGTGTTACTATATAAATGTTTAGTTCCATTGGTAGGCTCCCTCATATTAAAAGATCAGTATTATTGTTAAAGAAACCGACAACTAGTCTTGAACAGTCTTATGAAAATCAACATCTATTTAATCCACCTACACAGACTTTAAATAATCATTTTTTAAATAATTCACAAACTGAGTATTCATGAATATTTGTAAAACATCTTTCCATTCAATATTTAACTGGAAGAAAAAGTCTGAAGATTCTCATTGTTCTACAACAGAGAAAATAAAAAAAGATACACTGGTTTGCATCTTAAGTCAACAACATATGATGCTTGTGATGAGGAACGGTTAACCACAACTGAATTGCCAGAGAGAAAAGGTGACCTCTACAATTATAATGATATCAGGAAGATGAAATCTCTAGATTTCTCCTCACTTACTGTCCACTCTCATCACATCTCTGAGATTTCACTAAAGAATAAAAAACAAAAGGACAGAAACACTCCTATCCAATTTGTTCCATGACTGACTGGTAAAATTCTATAATCCTTATCTGCCCTTGCAATCAAGACCAGTATTGAATTTGAACTCTGGAGACCTCATGGAGCTCCATGTATGGAATGCAAAGTCCTCATAGCATAAAGTATTTTTATTGTCTATGTTTGTTTTATTCCAGTCAATGCTTAAACCTTCAGGGCTGTACTGAAGACATTTAATAACGTTAAAATGCACCGGTGGAATCATACCAGCCCAATGAGCAACTCATAATCAGCGGTACCATGGTAAATCATCATCAGTCAGTGCTTTCTCTTCATACATTACCTATGTCGTACAGTCTGTGTACAGGTTAATGATCAAAATGTTTTGAAGTTCTTACCTAAATCCATGTCAGCTGCTTTCTGTCGGTGGGAATAGGGCACATTCTTGTATATTGCATCGAGAATCTTCTCCTTGACCTGGGTGATGGTGTCACAGTTCAGGATTTTCACTGGAATCTCAGGACTTTTCTCATTATCAGGGTTTATGCAGTTCACAAGCTGAGGAGCACAGTTACAGAACCAGTTCAACATCAAGACTAGTTATTCATCAGTCTGTCTACCTCAGATGTAGACCTCAGATGTATGCTGCGTGTTACTGAATCCCTGCTATCTCTGATAATTAAAACAAAAAATACACGATGAAGTGTTGTTCTATATTGAACAGGCCTCCTGTCTAAGTCACATCTGAAGCTCTTACAACATGCATGCTTCTCCATTCTGCAACATAACATGAATAAGGCGACTACTTCAATTTTCAATTTACATTTTTTCATGCCATTCTGCTTGTTCTCAATAGACACTTTGGACATCTAAAAAGCTTTAGTTTTTTATATTTATTTATTTATTTTAAAAGCCTGAATTAAACTGTAAATATAAATAGGGGCAGTAATGTTAATTGATCATTCAAACTAAACAAACAAACAAACAAACAAACAAACTAATTAATTAATTAATTAATTAATCATGACTTCCAGTCATTCCAGCAACCTGCCTCCCATGACAAAAACTGGCCAGCGTTAACCTCGTTAAAATAAATTCTCTTGTTAGGTGCTAATTAAATTGTCATAAAATCATCACCATAGAGCAAATAACACGTTCAGGATGACAACATCTGCATGACAAAGCAGAAATAAAAATAAAAAAAAAAAATCAACAACAACAACAACAACAACACCACAAGAGAATTCCCTGCTGTCCAGACCCAACACCCTGCAAACGGAATGTGTAGCAGATAGCTTCAGTAGTTTCTGCAGCGGCACAGTACTTGCTAATATTTAACATTTTTGGTGTTCTGTGCTGACATCTAGTTGGATACTAATTTTACAAATTGAAGTGCCACAACCACCAACAGTATTTACTTAGTTCCTTACTCTATTGTTTACTTTTTATTTCATTTAAATATACCATATGATATAATATAATATAATATAATATATAATACATGTAGCTGAAATGTTGCTTCACCTAAAATGACAGCATTGGGATCCAACATCAATGATTCTCCTGCTGTCCCATGATAAATCACAAATCTGGGCTTTTTTTAAATCGCTGCAAAGCAGTTAACAAACACTGTCATCTGTTTCTTGTGATCCATGAAATTATCCAAGAAGAAATCTTGTTGCTGCCCGGACCTCTAAACTTACAAGTGTCTTGTAGTCTATTTGCTGTCTGATGAGCTTGTCTTCACTGAGTGAATAGCGAGCCTCGCCGGTGATAGAGTCAATGGGTCCCTTCTCCATCTGCTGTTTGATTGCGCAGAACAAAGAGAAGAGAGGCTCTCCTGCACATTCCTGTTCGACAAGGAAGGCCAAGCATTACTTTACAACACTGTATGTACTGAACACCATCAACTTATAAAAATCGAGGAAATGTAACTTTCTGCACACTTCAGACATTTGAATTCATCTAGAAAAAACATTGTGTGGTACCAGAACTGTATATGATTTACCATTTTTTTTAAATTAGTATTATTTCATGAAATGATAAAAAGAAAGTCGCTTTATGGATCCGGCACATGGGGAGTTGTAGATGTTTGTGTGTGGAAAAGGGGAGGGGATTGGGAAAGTAATTATTATTATTATTATTATTATTATTTTACTACTTTACTCCTGTTGGTTTCAGGCTGCCTGAAGAATTTGCATACCACTGTTTATTCTTATCCTGAAGTTGTTCATACAAAACTGCTTCAATAAGCATTTCACACTAATTCAGAAATATCAAGCAGATAAAATAAAAATGTAGTTCTTTCCCTGTCTAATTCTCTTTCAGAATAGATAAACCTGACGCTCTGCTTTACTTTCACCTCACCCCCATCCTTTCAACAGTAAAATTCAAAACTGCAAAAGGCCAGCTTCCCTCAGTGTAAAACCTAAAGAAAACAAGTCAATAATCTGAAGAAATGTGGCATTTCCTCAGCTTGTACACCTGTCTGCTGCTTAATTAGCTTATCTCAAAGCTGCATATTGCTTCTTTGTGCCTGTCTATTCCCTCTTATCAGGCTGTTTTTTCCACTGTGGCAGGCGGAAAAGCAACTGACTGGAAAAGAGGACTATTATGGAGGCAGGAGTGCGGAGAGTCTTTTATTGCTCTTACACTTTCGGTGGATTCAGAGCTTAGTGAATAACAGCAAATCTGCAGGTACAAAGTGGAGCACAAAACTAATTTTGCTGATGTTGCATGTTTTCGGAGGACACAGCACAGACCCAGGGTCTTGCAGTATTTTAGAAGACTTGCAGGAAAGGCTGCACATTGGTACCCGTGAGCCAACAAAGTAGTCTTGTCCAATAGCTAAAGAGAGAATGGCAAACTCTCTTAAATGGGTTGCAAGTCATACAGATCATAACACTTGCTGTGGTATATTTTTATGGCCCAATATAGAGGGTCTTTCTGTTTCATAATAAATACAATGGCCAATCTCCATTAGTATAATCCCTTTGTCATCAGAATTCTCTTTATTAGGCTGCTGTTCAGTAGAATTCAGCCACTGCTGCTGCCTATCCTACCTTCTCCTAGAGCAGTTTGGTGCAAAAGCCTACCTGATGATTATATTCAGTCTGTGTCTTCCTTCTCAAAGAAGAAAACATCACCAAACACAGAGAAGGAGGACTCTGAAGCCAGCAGCATCAGCAATCTCTAAATCAAGGCCTTTCACATTAAAGGTCCAATTTTTAGTTCAAAGTTTGTCCCCATTTTCTGAAGTCCATTTTAGGCTTGACGCTTTACTGTGGTAAAATGTATTAAAAGCATGGAAATATGGGAAAGCACTGTGGCTCACTGGGGGAAAAAAGTTACCCGCAGCAAAAAAAAAACACTGATGCATAGTAGAAGCATGGAGAACTGCTGTGCAAATGTGCAGTGGTACACTTTTAAGAGTACAGAACCTACTGTGAATGCGATTCTAGCCATTGTCTCCTTTGGAGCACCATATCACTGCATGTATCATCTTAATACTCCACTGGGAACAATATGTAAGCTTACTCATGTTGTTAAAAAAAAAAAAAAAACATATAATACTGTAAACTGTGTATTAAACACACAGCTTTAAAATATGAAAGATGAACATAAATGCTTTATGAAATATCATCAGATATGTACACTAGTCTGCTCAACCCCTGCTGGTTATAATGTTAGGTTCAGCTCTATTGTCTGCTGCAGCTGACAGGAAGAAATATCAACACAGCAGTTTGCATCTGATTACCTTGAGGAACTTGTACAACAGGAAGGTAAACCAGTTGGTCAGCATCTTCTCGGCAACAGATTCAGTCCTAAAAAAAGAGTAGGAATTAGGCAGGGAAAATGGTTTCTGGGTTGCTAAACACAGGCTTGTTACTATGGCACCTCTTCTGTCAGTGCCCATAGCATATAATTGCTAAGATTAATGTAGATCGATGATGATGATGATGATGATGATGATGATGATGATTATTATTATAATTATTATTATTATTATTATTATTAATAATAATAATAATAATAATACTTTTTTTGTTAGCATTTCTTTTGTATTACCTTTTTTACCTTGATAATCGTATAAGGAGAGAATGTTGCTCTTGAAATAGACCAATTTATTATTTTAACTTTGCTTTCTACATACTGTCATTTACTAAGTAGTAAACGATTACCAACATGTAGAGCTTTTCTCAGCCTAAACAGGAACGACACAAACAATTTAGCCCTATATTGTTTTGTAGATTTAGAACAAAGAAATATAATCTAGATCAGAACATTTATATATCTGTGCGTATAGTTCTCATAATTTCAATTTTATTTTTAAAAAACACCGTATGCTACAATACAGCTCCTAGCTATAGACCACATGTTAACCTGTGGACCTCTTCATAATTATTGTGCTTTCAGAAAGTAATATTGCAATGGGTCAGTGCTAGGGCATGCATGACACACAAGGTGCATTGGCAAAACACCTGGACTGGATTAAGCTTTCTCTTCTCATCCTATTTCAGATTGAATTTTTTTAATCTGCAGTTCAACCGATCAGATCCTGTGCTGAATTAATAATGAAAAAGACAGGATTAAAACTGTACTTCGTTTTATACAGGTATCCTGATGCTCCAACTGTGTGTCTGCACATCCCATGGTAAACAGTGGCTACTGAAATTTGTTTTTTTTATTGAAAATTAAAATTCAGGATAAGGGTTCTACATTTCTACTGGTCCTCAGGATTGATACACATGGCATTTTGCATTTGATGAGTCTTAATATACCTTTACAAAATACAACCCCCCACCTTCTTAATTCCCAGATGACTGTTTTAAAAGGGTTAGATGAGTGTCCTCCATCACTCAAATGAAAACAAAAATAATTTTACAACTGCAGAAATGACAAATGCATATCAGGTTAGAGAAGTAGGTGCCATTGAAATGTTGAAAATGTGCCTGATACTGTATATGAAACCCAAGTAGGGTCTACAATAAACACAGTAAACCCAGCTGCTCTAGTGGCATAAGGAATAGAGGTTTGATAAAGTGGAAGGTGTGAGGTGAAAGCAATCAGCTAGAGAAGGTGACAGGATCAGAATAATAAGAGTGTAATTAAACTCTCCACGGCAGTGTAACAATTTGTAGCTTTACAGTTGACTTCTACTTCTCACGATCACCTATTGCATAAAGTGGTCGTTCAACAGCTCTGCTAGATAAAATAAGAGAAAATTCAACCTGTGTACAAACTGTTACCGTTATTACCCATGTTGCTTTGTAACCTGCTTAAATACCTACAGCTGGTGACGTGGATGTGAATTTGAACAACACGTCAGATGCATTTGTCATTTTTTTTGGACTGTACCTTATTGGTAATTGTGACCAAAAAACTAGAACAGGAAAAAGCTAATCAACTGTTTTCATCTAAAACTTATTATAGAACAAGTGGAATCTCGGTGCCATTTACTTTCATTTGTATTCCAAGTCTGTATATCCTGTCCATTTTTGGTATACAGAGAAGTCACAAGGTGTCGCCAAATGAAAGATTTGGTTGAAGTCAAACTTTTCAGGATACATCGAGGGTAATTGGAGACAACAGATTCTTGCGAGTATAGAATGTATCCTCGTACACTCCATGCTCCCTGTAGTTGCCACTTAAATATACACAATATTTCCACGCTTATTAGAATGCACTCCCATCAAAAGGCTATGGAAGATTTATTTATCCCTTTTCCAAATGTACCCAAAGTTTTAGTCTGTCCTGAATAACCCAGAATCAAACATTTGTCTTCCATCCTGTTATGAAAATATACTTTTTGCTCCAAGTTCTTAAAAGTGGGAATGGCAAGTATAAAGCCTTACAGTTCAGGTTTACAGCAGGTTTGCTTGTATAGATGTGGTGACAGCGAAGAAGAATATGTCTATGTGGGAGATTTGATCCGACTACCTTTCACACTACAGTGGCTAAGCTGGCAACAAATAGAATGACAAAAAAAAATGAGGCTCCTCTCATACAAACAGTGGGACTCCTTCCAGCATATTCCGGAACACAGCGATTTTCCTTGAAATAGTAAACTAGTCTAAACAACAACATAAACCATTTTTAATTGGAAATTATTGTAACTGACAATACCCTTTGAGAAAAAAAGAAAATAAACTGAGTGACGCAGATGGTTTTGGCATCAATAATGGAAGAAGTCCAGCTGGGGTAGCAGGCCACGCATTCATCTAGGAGCTGGAATGGGAGTTGATTTGCTGAAATGTGCTGCTACAGCTGAGACGAAAGTTATCCATTCCCATTTTTATAAATTTTGCAATTAATTATTATGAACAGTACATATCATTATTATATTTATTTTGCATCTCTCTTTGACCTGCTTGCATGGAGCTGGCCATGTTTTTGACCATGTGGCTACACTTTCTGAACACAATGCTCAGAATAAATCAAGTATAATGAAATACTTATAAAAGAGGAAAGGGGATGGGAAAAACATTTTTTTTAGGTATATAACAATTAAATAATGATAAAATGATAAGTTGTGTTTTTGTTTTTAGTGTGATGACAAGTGTTTAGCACTGAGTTTCAAAGTTAAGGGTTAAATTAGAACTGGGCTTATCCAGCGTTCTTCAGGCTTCATTCAAATTCAGGAACTCAATACCACAACAGGGAATTCATGTTCAGTCATAATATCAGAGGGTTATGCTCCAATGCTGCCTGGCAGGGAACATCCATTTCAGTAGAACATGCAAATCTCTAACCTCTGTCGCAGACTCTCTCCCTGTCTCAACGTGCTGTCGTTCACCACATGCTTTCTAATTCCATGCTAAAAAAATGAACCGTTTCCCATTCTAGAAAACCAAGTATTTAATAAACAATAATTTCCCCCCCCAAAACTAAAGCTCTATTTTTTTTGTGCCCACTGTTTTTAAGTAACCTTTGTTTATGCAGCCATTTCAAAATATTTATGACATTGGATTATGTTTTCATATTATTATTAACTTGTCATATTTTTCATTACCATACAAATTCTTAGATTAGGCTATTGTGTTATTTTCTTTAGCCTGCTAACCTTGATATTTGCTAAGCTGAGATAAACACTACCCAGAATGCCCCACAACTATAAAAAATCATTTTGACAGCATGGTGCAAAAGATCATGACACTGAGACGCATAGTGCTTGCACAAATGCAGTATTCTTGGATCTTGTATGAATAATGGAGCTGAGTACAGTTTAGGCCATCTCTCACCTATTTGTGTAGCTTATCAACAAAGTCCTCAGAGAATTTTATGGGTCAGTATGTGTACTATTGGAACTGACTTTTATTTGTCATTTTTACTTCAATAAGGACACACTATTTAGGTATCTGAAAGGCATTCAACTAGATTGTCAATTAACTTAATCACTAACTGGTCTCAATAAAAATAAACACAGGACATTCATTTGAGTTTCACAAGCTACAAATAATCATAACAGTGCTGTACTTTTAAAGTAGGCACAACTAGGCACTTGCACTGGTTTCTATCTAATTTACTTATTCAGGAGATTAATATAGCAAAGCCTTTTTCCATTTTTATTATTTTTAAATCCCTGGTAAAATGACTAGAAGTACAATTTTAGGTCAAATTCTTATATTGTTTTCAAATATCAGTCATGTTTACCATGTCTTCCCAAATTATTGACTGTTGACTGTTTTTTGTCCCTGTTTCTCTGATAGTCTCCCTCCTACACATCCCATCCCCCCTCCCCACTTGCAAGTCTTGTTTACTATTTCAGATGAACGAAATAATTAATCCTGCTATACCAACCCCTAATAATCGCTTTCATCTAAAATGTCATTAAGTCACTTCTAATGAATAGAATATGTTCCTCATCTGTTGTCTCTGAGGTGCCACGTTCCATTACCATGTCTATCAAGTCTATGCAAATTTCAACCTTCTGAAGACAGAGTAATAAGGAGCAATTTAGTGTATGATTATGTCACTAACTAAAGGGGAGGGGGGGGGGGGGGGTCTTCAAGAGGGCCTCACGGGAGAGCAGAGGCTGATCTGCAAAATGCCTGTAAAAGGTGAACGAAAATATTATCTGGTAGAGCCTGTTTCTGTAAGAATGAGAACTCATGTCTAATTCATGTGCTGGCAACAGTCTGGTCAAAACGTAAGAGACAGTAGATACATTACGAAGTAAGAACCAAAAAAGGAAAGGAATCACTACCTTTACTTGTATAGTTTGCACTATTACTGCTTCAGAAGAATACAATATATTGCACAATGTTTAAGTAATAAGAAAACCATTTCAATGGCACATTAACCTACTATCGCTTAAAGAGTTATAAAACTCTCTGCAGTGTTTACAAGAAGCATATTATACATTCCCTTTGCTGTATCCCGTGTTGTCTATTCCTTAGCATTATTTTTTCAACATATTCCAGATTATTTCGATATTTTTTATACACACAGCATACTAAAATCACAGGAGATTTTTTTTTTTTTTCAACTTTCACTCAGGAACGTTTGCCAGAAGAAAGATTTTTCTTCTAAAGTTCACAGCGCATCCAGTTCCTGCTCCCTCTTGCAGCAATGCTGGTGCTCTGGAATGAGTGACATCTTGTGGGAACAGAAAACCAGCATTGTTGTAGGAGGCAGCATGATCTGGATACACTATCATCAGAAGATACGTATATTTTTTTCTCCTGACAAATGCTCCAGAGCACATGTTGAAAAATGTATTGCCCAGTTAATTTACGCCCTGTGTGATTATTTCAAAAGAGCAGGCAATATGTTTTAAAAAGGTAATGTAATGTGTTTGTTGTAAACTTTGCAGCATCTGAATAGTGAATAGTGTTTAAAATGCCTTTGGATATAATAGAGACATGTGCTACCTAACAGTGGGAAGTCTTTTATGCCATTAGAGCAGAACACCATATAAATCAAAAAGCACAGTCTGAGCACAGTTAACAACCATTCCGTTCTAATAAAAAGATACCAGTAATACTGTAGTAAAAATCGCCACAGAAAGGATACCCACAGTATATGGATCTCAGATTATTTAGATTTTTCAAACGATACTCTTTGTTAGTTAATAATAAGGATGTTTTTTTGGTAAAGGGCTTTTTTAAGACTCTTTTTTTATGTCACTATACTACAATGTCAGGGTCATAAGGGCTGCATTACACATTGCACTGGTAGGCACTAGATTGGAATCTCTCTCGCAGCTGTAGAAGATCTTGACAGAAATCTAATCATATGTGAACACCATGTTAACAAGATGTCAATGGCTATTACCCAGGGGTGCTGACATGGGACAACATACAGTGAGATATAAGGAGGTGGTATTGGAAAATACTTTGACACAGGATGATTTTTTATGTAAAGTGTTTAGTGGTCTGCTTAGTTTAGTGCTCTGCTGTTGATAGACATAAATCCTGAGTTAGAAATACATTTTGTAGTGTCATAATATATTACAGTAAAAATTGCATATTTTTTGTTAGTTTCCCAATTAAACACCACTATATTACAGTGATGTATGGTGCAGGAACCGGGACAGGGGCACTACTGTATACCACAAGCTTACCCTCAGGTTAATCTCAAGTTTTTATATCTGGTTTAGATCTTTTGAAGGTCAAAATCTTCTCCATCATTGAAGATGTCATTCCCCAAACTAAGTCAAATTAAATTACAAATCAAACCAAGCTTTGAACCCTTCAGGGGCAGACACACTAAAGCACAACACATCAACATGCTGTCCTTAAAAACAGATTCCAATAGCTTAACCTCATCTGGCCAGCAGAGCAGTACGCTGTAAAGAACTGACGCAGACAAAGCTCCTTACCTCCTCAGAAGCAGTTTGGGATGGTTTTTACTCTCCAGGTTCTTGTCGATGAGGTCTGACAGCAGCTGCTTCAGCACATCTGTGGCGTACTCCAGTTTACTCTGCAGAACTGTCATGATCAGCGAGGCGACGTTCCCCCGATCCCGCATGGAGAAACTGCGCTGGGACTCCAGGGTGCGGATAAATGACAAGAGAAACACCTTGTTGTTGATGAGCTGGCCGAACAGTTTCAATCCCTTTTCCACCTGCTCCTGTCTGTATCCAGGAACCTGCAATCAAATTACTCAAGTTAATGTGCATTTCTAAAGCTCTTGCTTTTTAGAGGTACATATAAGCACATCATCTGCTTTTTTCTGTTAAGAGAGTCATAGGGAATACTGTACTGTACAATTTGGATGTCATAAATGTGTTCAGTAGTCTCGCAGGATTTGATGTGCAGGGATGTCACACGTATTTATCCTTCAGTTGCTCTCAAAATCCCCTGATCCAGTTAAGTCTAAAACTCTCTCCCTAAGCTTGTTCATGTTTTAAAAAACTAAATGTTTTGTTGAGCTAGCTGGTTCTCGTCATCTTGAAACAGAAAACAGTTCTTTGATGATACAGCGCCTTCCGATTATGACTTTGTAAGATCATATGCCAAGAGAAATAAGCATTTTGTTAAATCATGGTCACTGCCTACAAAAGGAGACCAGTATCAAGTATAGCACAGTTTAGAATGGCAAAGTGAGTTCCTCAAAGATGCTGCTTGTTTATAACTGTATGAATACAATATCAGTAATAATCACACATATTAAAAACAATGATCCTTCCTATACTTTCTACATACCTCCTTGTTGACAGTCATTTAAATTACTGTGTATATATATACAGTAATTTAAATCACTATCAAAGAAGCAATATATCACTATCAAAGAAGCTTTTCACTTGCTTCTCAGCAATCTTAATTATTATTATTATTATTATTATTATTATTATTATTATTATTATTATTATTATGTATTTCTTAGCAGACGCCCTTATCCAGGGCGACTTACAGTTGTTACAAGCTATCACATTATTTTTACATAAAATTACTCATTTATACAGTTGGGTTTTTACTGGAGCAATCTAGGTAAAGTACCTTGCTCAAGGGTACAGCAGCAGTGTCCCCCACCTGGGATTGAACCCACGACCCTCCGGTCAAGAGTCCAGAGCCCTAACCACTATTCCACACTGCTACCCTAATACTTAATGACAGCTATAAGGTCAGGCTGTTTTTTAAAAAAAATAATAATTTCACCTGAAAATCTCATATACATGAATTGAACTGTTTTTGAAATAAGATTATTTAATCTCAATAGATGTTCTTCACAAACTAATTTGAGTTAATGGTATGCTGTCATTTTGCTAATTATCATGAAGCTCATTGTGATTTTAAAGCTGAAGAAAAGAATAATTCCAAACAGGCTTTACCTTCAGTAGGTCATGTAGACAGTGCTTTAAATTGCTCAGTAGTTAATGCTGTGTACAGAGCCCAAAGGTAAACCTATGACATTTCTAATTTGACAAACACCACTATGCAGTTAATTACTAAACACATTCACCACATTGGAAGGTTGCAGACCTGAAATGATGGGAAATTGCATTAGCTCTGAAGTGCCTTTTACTTTAATATACTGCAATGCTTCATTCCAAGCCACAACACTGATTTATAAACTATTGTTGCTATGACTGCGCATAACAAAAATGTCTAATCTAAAAAAAAAAAAAGGTAATCTTAAACTAAGACAAATCTGTACATCACAAACTGTTACATCTCCTGTATGATATTGAGAGAGTGAGTATTCCATTAATGTCATGAATAGTAAAATGGACCTCTAGATCTCTCAGTACAGGATGCTCTTCAATCCCAGGGAAGAGGACCCTCATTGTGTAGGTCCGGTAGTCGAGGAATGGGATTCCAGCTCCGTCCAAATGACTGGTCAGTTCATGAATGTCAGTCTGTAACTCTGCAAACGCTGAAAAACAAATGGAAAAAAGAGATAATACTAAAGAGACAGAGAATTACTTACATGGAGGACATTAGATCAAATAACACAAACTGTCGGTAAGAAACTTTTAACCCAAATTGCACTGCACTTATTTTTTTTACTTACCTTCTTTACACTCCAAAGCCACTCTGGACTCCAGGTTGTCCATCTGCATTTGCAGCCGCTTGAGGGTGAGGTCGCTCTCTCTGGACTTGCGCTTGTAGGCGATGAGCACCACCACAATGAAGATGATGAGCAGGCCGCCTGCCCCTGCAATGCTGACGATAGCTGTGTGGCTGAGCGGGCTGTCTGAGGCGATGTGCACTACGCCAGGGGAGAACTCCACCCCACCAACACGTACCTGAACCAAACACATTCGAGGACAGGCATTATTACTGCTCTTTGGATTTTAAAAAAAAATCGAACGGAGGCCTTATCTCTAAGAGAACTAGATCAGCTCAGCTTGCTGTGTGTCCATTGTGACAATTCACCCAACGTGGCTCTGCCCAACTGCAGATCTCCAGACTGAAGGAGATATAGGTTCCAGTTCAGGCTGGGGGACTTAGACACCTCTAATAGTCTTCCCCAGTTTTTCATAGATTACTCCTGAAGGATTTAATGACAACATTTTATTTTTACATCTTGTACCCCATAAAAGCTCCAGTTTTTGGTTCTTGTAAGGACCATGTTAGCAGATATATTAAAACACTCACCAGTACTTTGTGCCTCCCAGTAAGATTGGGTGATTCACACAATAACTGGGTCTCAGACACTGTTAAAGTGCAGGGCTTCTCTCCAATCAGCACAGTGTAATTCAGTCTGGCATTCCCACCAGGTGCAGGAGGGAGCAAGTTCCGACCCTGAAATTAAAATAATAAATATCGCTCCATGGGACGAAGCATGTATATTTTATAACAAGAGATTCAACTAAATTATGCCCTGATTCAACTGTATATTATTCATTTTGTTTGCTATTATGAACCATGGCTGTTTGTGTGGCATAATATAAGAACATAACTTCCACAAAAAAACACTCTCTCTCATATTCTAAAAACAAGCCTTTAGTAAAAAAGGTAATTTCCATGTTAATGTCCTTATTGTACAATATGAAAAGTGAGAATTAAACCTTTTTAAAAGGCCTTTTAAAAAAAATATCCAAAAAAGCCATCTTACCTTTAGTATGATGGGCGAGCCAGGTTTTAATTCCAGTACTCCGGAGGGACTCAGATGTTCAAACGTGGGGTTTGGGTAGTAAATGAAGTTTGTGTTGTTAAATACCAGCAGTGTCTGTACGTTGTCTAGAATGAACCCAAACTCATCTGGACGCTCTACGATATCAGACTGATGGTTTGAACTCACTGCTAATTCTGGCGCTTGGCAGATCATTGTGGAGGGGTCGAGTACTTCACAGGTCTATGAGAGAAAAAACAAAATGCTTAACTCAACAGTTAAACAGATAAAAGCAGAAATGTAAACTAACTGAAATGCCAGCTAGAACTCACAGAAAACACATTACAGCCTCAAAATAATACATCTATGACAGTTCTAACCAACACATGTTTGTAGAGAACTGTGTATGTTCTTAATTGATGCTGAAGTCACAGTATGCATTAGATATTGACTATCAGTGTTCTCAAATGTACACCAAATTCTAGCCTTAGCTGTAAATGCACCTATGTATACATTTAAAAAATGCTTTGTCTGGAATTCGATAGGGTATTCATAAGGTTGTTTTTTTTTTGTCCTCATATTCCATCACTCAGTAGAGAACATTGCATTCACTGTTCCCTGGACCGGCTTAAATCTTCTGTGGCAAACAATACGTTTTCAGACTCCCGTGACCTTGAAATCCTTCTTTAACTTTTTCAGCATTTCACCACACCAAGTTCCCAGGCTCCCAGTAACAATACTTACATTGAGAGTCTCCACTCCGTTGTACTTGGCTCGGATTAGAGGGTTTTGAATGATGTCCAGATTGGTTCCTGACACTGTTACAGGTGTACTACCACTATAGTATATATATATAAAAAAAAGAAATCACAATTTGTTTTCATTGACCAGCAGCTTATACCCCCCACAAAAAAGAAGAAAGCTATCTGCCTGAAAAAATAAATAATGCATGTTCAAATAGTGTAATAGTGTAATTGAGTTTGGATATGCAGCTGCAAATGTCTGCTTTTTTTCCTTTTTGATTATGCTAAAAATTCACACTCCAAAGCAAAAACGAATTGCCCCTAGAATCCAAAAATGCTACAAAATACAAAATAAATACCAGTTACGGTCTTTCTATTCTCCTAGTAGGAAAACCATCACGCATACAGAATACCAGCTAAAGATTTCCATTTCTCAAGGGGTTTCTAAGTGAGAAGATACAATTTTAAGATAGCTACAGTGAATTATAATAAATGTGGTGAAGAAATATGTAGTGCACTGTACTTCTTTGGTTGGCTGGCTGGCTGGCTGATCAAATATTTCCTAAATACATTTGAATGTCTCTTGGAGTGGTCATTGTTTTTCAAATGATGAAAAGAGATACAATTGAATTGCTACTCACTTTGGGGGGGGGGGGGGGGGCACAAAAAAAAAACTAAACCTATTATATTGTGGTAGCAGATTGTCAGGATGAAAGCATTTTAATTTTTAGTTACACACTTTATTGTACTTTAGTCTTGTTAAAAAGATATCTGGAGGGGATGCGAAATACAAATCAATGCGGCTAGTTGATAAAACAGTAGTAAGATAAAGTCACTGGGGTCGATTCATAGTTGACACTATAAAGGAAAGCTTTTTGGCCGACTGAGGCCAAAGGTCTATTCATAAAATGCAAAGAAAGAGCCAGCGTTGCAAATAACTGATGACAACTAAAGTCACAAGTTTGTAATTTTGCTTTTAAATTTGATACTTTTAAAAAGAAAATTCCATTGAAATGACCAAAAATACTAGTTTACAATAATATGCTATAATAATTATGAATACAATCATAAAAACAAAACTAAAGAGACTACTTTTTTAATTTTCATGGATATCAGAGGGTGAAACTAATCTAAGTGTTTCAAATATGAAAATTACAGCTTCATCTGAAACCACTGATTTTGATGAATTTGCCTCTACCTGATAATACTCCACTCTGGCTCCAGTTTGGAGATTGTGGGATCCTCCACAAATTCATACTGCAGCTCTTTTTGGATCCTGGCCCGGTCCACCCTGACTGACACAGTGACGTTCCCGTACCCATGCTGAGAGGCCAAGGACTTGCACACTATCGCTTTAGCTGCTCTCCTGGAAATACAGTAAAAGGAGATTCTGGGGAATTAGAATCTCTGATTCCTGTCTTCATGTATGCATACCCTGGAAATGAAGCTTAAGTAATCTATTGTGAAATGACATGCATTAACAACCTGCAAATTAAAGTACTAAAAATAATTGCATCCTTATTTCAAGCTGAGATTTTGAACAGAATAGTAAAGGCTCTTTCTAGCCAAAACAAAAATGCAAATAACTCAATGTTAATCTTCTTAAGGCAGAATAAGAGAATACTTAAATACATTCAGAATACAGAAAATGTTGAGAGTTTCTAGAAAAGAAATGACATGTAAATAGTTTCAAAACATGTACCTGTGATAAACACACATCTGATCTTTGAACGTGATGGAGACATTGCTTCCGGCGTCAAGGTTACTTCCAGTGATGGTTACAGTGGTGCCCCCAGACACAGGGCCTCGACTAGGCTTCAGCTCCAACAGGTTCGGCACCTGCAAGGAATGATGCCAGACATGAGAAAGCACTGTTATGCAACTCCAGTTGGTAATTGAGAGGGGTCTGTCAGAACATAACTAATTTTGTAGAAAAAAAAATATATATATATATATATATATATATATATATATATATATATATATATTCTTCAGGTTTCCAAAATTATCGCAAAATGATCCTAATAACAAAAAAGGTTTTTTGGACTTATGATTTTTGGACAATGAAACTCAATAATGTAGACTAATGTTTGGAAACATCAAGTAAGCAATGCAATAATTAGAACTGTGAACAAAATAATAATTGTTCCAAATTTGAAACTTTAAAAGATTTAAAAAGGGCATAATACTGTTGAAATAATTGATACGTTATTTTTTACATTGCTGTGAGCAGCAGGAAGCATTTTAACTGCCAGATTTATTTTCCTTCTTTTTCTTGTTAATTTGATATACCACCCACACACAATGGGATTCAAGATGATTAGACCTTACAGATGTTTGCACATTGTGTTCTGGCAGTACAGAGCTTCAGAAGGTCAACATATTTCAGATTTTTGTTTTTAATTATCATATTAAAAAAAAAAACATGCTGTTATAAATATTTACAAAAATCTGATCCTGTGGACCCATCAGGGTATCAGCTCAGCATCTAGGCATTGATTAAAATATGTAATGTGTAGAAATGAGAAAAATGGGGCTTCCTTTTCACAGTGCTATTGCTCTGAGATAATACATAATCAACTGAAATAAATGTATTCAGGTATATGGAGCTATTACAATAATGACAGTAAATCCAATAACTGGTTACTGATAAGGACAGCTAAAACGTGAGGCTTCTAGCAGTTTGAGTTCTTTTAAGATCACTAAAATGTCCATTTGAAAAAAAAAATTATATATATATATATATATATATATATATATATATATATATATATATATACTGCTCTGGAAAAAATTAAGAGACCACTGCAAAATGATCAGTTTCTCTGGTTTTACTATTTATAGGTATGTGTTTGGGTAAAATGAACATTTTTGTTTTATTCTATAAACTACTGACAACATTTCTCCCAAATTCCAAATAAAAATATTGTCATTTAGAGCATTTATTTGCAGAAAATGACAACTGGTCAAAATAACAAAAAAGATGCAGTGTTGTCAGACCTCGAATAATGCAAAGAAAATAAGTTCATATTCATTTTTAAACAACACAATACTAATGTTTTAACTTAGGAAGAGTTCAGAGATCAATATTTGGTGGAATAACCCTGATTTTCAAGCACAGCTTTCATGCGTCTTGGCATGCTCTCCACCAGTCTTTCACATTGATGTTGGGTGACTTTATGCCACTCCTGGCGCAAAAATTCAAGCAGCTCGGCTTTGTTTGATGGCTTGTGACCATCCGTCTTCCTCTTGATCACATTCCAGAGGTTTTCAATGGGGTTCAGGTCTGGAGATTGGGCTGGCCATGACAGGGTCTTGATCTGGTGGTCCTCCATCCACACCTTGATTGACCTGGCTGTGTGGCATGGAGCATTGTCCTGCTGGAAAAACCAATCCTCAGAGTTGGGGAACATTGTCAGAGCAGACGGAAGCAAGTTTTCTTCCAGGACAACCTTGTACTTGGCTTGATTCATGCGTCCTTCACAAAGACAAATCTGCCCGATTCCAGCCTTGCTGAAGCACCCCCAGATGAGTCCAATTTTCAGCTTTGCCCAACACCTGGTCGTCTAATGGTTAGACGGAGACCTGGAGAGGCCTACAAGCCACAGTGTCTCGCACCCACTGTAAAATGTGGTGGAGGATCGGTGATGATCTGGGGGTGCTTCAGCAAGGCTGGAATCGGGCAGCTTTGGCATGAATCAAGCCAAGTACAAGGTTGTCCTGGAAGAAAACTTGCTTCCTTCTGCTCTGACAATGTTCCCCAACTCTGAGGATTGGTTTTTCCAGCAGGACAATGCTCCATGCCACACAGCCAGGTCAATCAAGGTGTGGATGGAGGACCACCAGATCAAGACCCTGTCATGGCCAGCCCAATCTCCAGACCTGAACCCCATTGAAAACCTCTGAAATGTGATCAAGAGGAAGACGGATGGTCACAAGCCATCAAACAAAGCCAAGCTTCTTGAATTTTTGCGCCAGGAGTGGCATAAAGTCACCCAACATCAATGTGAAAGACTGGTGGAGAGCATGCCAAGACACATGAAAGCTGTGCTTGAAAATCAGGGTTATTCCACCAAATATTGATCTCTGAACTCTTCCTAAGTTAAAACATTAGTATTGTGTTGTTTAAAAATGAACATGAACTTATTTTCTTTGCATTATTCGAGGTCTGACAACACTGCATCTTTTTTGTTATTTTGACCAGTTGTCATTTTCTGCAAATAAATGCTCTAAATGACAATATTTTTATTTGGAATTTGGGAGAAATGTTGTCAGTAGTTTATAGAATAAAACAAAAATGTTCATTTTACCCAAACACATACCTATAAATAGTAAAACCAGAGAAACTGATCATTTTGCAGTGGTCTCTTAATTTTTTCCAGAGCTGTATATATTAAAAAATCAAATATATATGTTTACCATAATGTGTGTGTATTTTTTTTTTTATCCATCCACAGCACATCCTTTGAGCACTCTTTCATCTGATTATCCTTAATATGAAAAAGAACACCATGCACTCACCACAAAGTAATATAAGTGGTAGGATCTTGCCATGAACTCGGGCCGGCACTCTCCCACACAGACTTCCACATATCCAGCATACTGGCTGTGCTCAGCTCGTCCCATTTCACACACAATCCTGGAAAAAAGGTCAAACACACAAGAAGAATATTATGCAAATTATTAAAGTTTGTCACTTTTAAAACATCATTTTGTTAATAGTATTTCATGCAGATTGACCCCATTTTCAATAGTATTAATAACGATACAATCACAGTAGGATTGTTTGAAAGAGGTGTATGTTTTTAATAACTTTACAGTAATACACTTTATATCTTTATCTCATGTATGGTGCACGAGTCGTGACCAGAATGTAATCTCTCCTGTATAGCAGTTATCAGCACATCATCTCCCCACTTACTGTTCTGCTGGTATATATCCCTCTGGCACTGGGGTACACTCCACTTCAGCCACCTTGACGTGCGCCACAATTTCCTTGAACTCTAGGCCAAGATTCTCTCCACGTATTGTCACCCGTGTGCCACCTTCCCTGGGACCTGTTAGTGGAGTTATCTGAAGAAAAAGCACAAAAATAAAACGAATATTAAAAAAAAAAACTCCTTCTAGGATTACATAGTTGAAAGGACTGAACATGATTCTGTCACTCTTACTTTAGAGTTTTCAGGTGGAATCAATTAATTATCTTTTTATTCCAGGCATTTTAATCAACTTATTTTGGATGCATACATGTATATCTGTTCATACTTATATAATGATATACATCTTTTCCAGGGTGGGGTAACTTCAGATATGTTCTGTGTCCTTTGCCTGGATCAGAGGTTGTTTTAATACAGAGATTTAGGAATTTGTTTGCTTAAGTCAAAATCGGGATAACTATAGCATTAATCTGGCGATGCATTTTGGCAATGCGAGGATTGAAATTGGCTGTACATTTACATTCATATACTGGTCAAGTAGTAGAGGAACACTAGACCACCAAACACTAGCGAGATGGGAAGGGTGTTAAAAATGTATACAAAAACTGCTATCTTAATTCCACTGCCACAGAACTACGTTCCATTGCAGACAGCATAGAAAGAAAAACAGTAATCAGAGAGACAGGGCAGCAGCATTCCTAAGGTTTCCTAAGAACAACTCCTTTGTTTTAAAGTGCAAAGAGTCCAGAAAGCACATAAACTTTATTATGGAGTGGGGGTGAACAGTTCAGTGCAGATACACACTCAATGTTTGTTCACTTTGGTAAATCAAATCCAATTAAACAATACAGTGTTCAGAACCCGTCACTTCCTACAGAGACAGAGATAACACATGCCGCTGCTCTATGAATGTCGCATTGTTTAATGTCTTTAACTCCATTAACTACGAGGGTGGAAAACTGTGAATGCAACCAATTTTAGATAATATGCATTCTTGCCAAGCACCTTAAGAGAAGAATGAGATGATTCCTTAATGTGCCAATGTCTATGCTGATAAAAGGCAATCCAGGCCTTTCAGTATTGTGACTTAAAATATATATTTTTTTTTATTTAGGGTTAGAAAATCAGTATTCCTTTTTATTATAAACTGTGTGGCAAATATGTACCCCTGTGAAAACAAAAACAACTTTGCAGTTCTTATGTGGGCTGAATCTCTTTAAAAAGGTACCTCTGACAAATGACAACAATTCAAGTTTATAAGTGTCAACACTCCAGGGTTGTTATTACACTCAACTCCTCTCTTCAGCTCGAAATATGTGTTTTGTACTTTTTTACCCATTTTTTCCATCTATATGTTTTCATCACTATTATTTATGTATCTATCTATCATTATTTAGTATGACAGTGAAGTTCATCTGACATCGGCTACTTTGTGTTTTCTCATCGGCCACAACTGGTATGCAACTAGCAGACAAGTCAATCTATGAAGGTCACAGTTAAACATATCTATTAATAAGCATCAATAAAATAAAGTATTACGAATTTTATAAGGTACGTATAAACACAGGTTACACAGTAACATCATTTTATGAATATAGCATGCATCAATTTACAAATATTGGGAGACATTTGCATGTTATTTACAATTTGCATGTTATATATGAGGTGCACAGTATACTTGGGTATATATACAGTACAGTAAACAATGCTGGTTTTGATAGGGCAGTATACAAGAGTTGCTTGTTATATAAGAAATACAACCCTGTGCATGTACCTGCCATTAAAGGCTTCTCAGTCATTTACATGTACAGATTATTGTAATACCATACCATAAAAACCTATACATACTGCATTGACTGGCCACTGCACTGTCCAGACCAAATATTTGCTTACTGTATAGCCATTATATACCAATGCCAATACAACAATTAAAACAAACCTTAAATCAATCTTTTGTTAAAACATGCATATTAACACAAAGTTAATGCGGTTGACCTATTGTGAGGAGAAAATTACATGGATGGAAGCCACAGTATTAGGTTTGGGATTTGTAACTGGGTCTGCAAAATATAAGCAGCTATATTTTACCGGTAGCACTAAACAAACCACAGGAAAGTCAATTCACTGCAGATTTTAAAAGCCTAAACTAGCCATCACTTCCCAGGTGCCAGCTGAGACAAGCAGACATTTTGTGCATTCTTGGCTGGAGTAATGGGATTTAAGTTGATATTAATGACATTTCACAATGTCATCTTTCTCTGCCACATGAAAGGCCCTTCAGAGAGGCTTTATGAAGAAGAGTAAGGTGCACCTCCAGGGAGGAAGCCAACCAACCAGCTGGGAGGGAGGTCAGGTGGACGTCATCCTTCACAGCAGCTGCCCCCGATACACAATTGTTCAAACTGTTGAAAAGGCAGCTTTTGAAGCATCAGGCTTTTTGATATATGGTGTATATTTATAGGGGTAGGACAAAAAAAATAGAAATGCCTTGACTGTACATTTGTTTCCAGGACAGCACTGATTCCAAGTCTGACAAATGCATCATTCTAGGAGGGTACATAATCATTTTTTAATAATTACTGCCTTACTTGGAGGAAGTCAGTTCTCCAGAATGGACCAAGGAATCGTCACTTTTTAGACAGTTTCACTGCTGTCTTGCCCATTTTGAATGAATCTAACTTGCGACAGTTCGATGAACAAATGTCAGGGATGCCATTGACAAAGCAAATTAATGAGGCACTTTGATACATTCTCTAAATCAGTGACTTTACTTATTGTACAGAAGAAAGTTTTGAAATTAAATGGATACATGTCAGCAGTGTGGCGTAGTGGTGAGGGCTCTGGACTCTTGACTGGAGGGTTGTGGGTTCAATCCCTGGTAGGGGACACTGCTGCTGTACCCTTGAGCAAGGTACTTTACCTAAATTGCTCCAGTAAAAACCCAACTGTATAAATGGGTAATTGTATGTAAAAATAATGTGATATCTTGTAACAATTGTAAGTCGCCCTGGATAAGGGTGTCTGCAAAGAAATAAATAATAATAATGTCATAACTTTGAAATGGACAAAGGCAGTCTGCCACTCTATCTGTGTGAAGTCCAACTTCATCTTATCTTGAGCTCTGGCACATTTTATAAAGTCGATTTAAAAGAGAGATTTTAAAGATTTTAGTATTTATAGTGTACCACAGCAGGGAGGGGGTTAATATGCTCCTGGCATGAAAAACATGTGCAAATGCACATTGGTGTAATTTAATTGTTTTGTTTTATTGTATAATTACATTTGTTAATTGTTTTATTAGTAATTATCCCCTGCACCTGGCTATCAGTATAAATTTAGAGCCAGGTGCAGGGTATTTAAAGAAAGCAGCCAGTCTGTCCTGAAGAGTGAAGAGTGAAGAGTGAAGAGTGAAGAGTGGAGAGTGGAGAGTGGAGAGTGGAGAGTGGAGAGTGGAGAGTGGAGAGTGGAGAGTGGAGAGTGGAGAGTGGAGAGTGGAGAGTGGAGAGTGGAGAGTGGAGAGTGGAGAGTGAAGAGTGAAGAGTGAGGCGTGAGGTTGGGAGTGTGTTCAACCGTAAAGAAAAGAAAGGTAGTGTGAAACCTGATAGTGTTTTTGTGTTAAAACTGTGTTTATTTTGTTTTGGTTTGTGTTACAGGTAAACAGCTTAGCTGTCTTGTTTTATAGTTAGGTTCATGTGTTGTGTTTAGTTAGTGCTCATTAGAGATGGGTGTTTATTTTGTTTTGTCTGTTTATTAAATACAGCGTGTCGGCGCTTTTGAAATGAAGTTCCTGTGTCATCTTTAAAGGGGCAACGAACTACCGTGAATGCTGGATCATTCGCAATAGTCAATTAGCTTTTGTTTAATCTTTAGGATGCCTCAAACTGCATGGCTTGATCAGAATATATGCTATGATAGACAGGTTCACTCTCTGCACTGCCTTTTATTGCCATTTTCTGACTCAACAGAGAATCCTGGCTGAACTTCTGCAAGCTTCTGCAAAGGAAGACCATTGGGAACATTTTTCAACGTGCAAATTGTGAAAAGTTTTTTTCAAATATGGATAGATGGATGTCTTTTTTGGAGAACAGCCAACAAGTAAAACTCACCCAGTGATCCAGACACAACATTATCTGCAATACATATCCAGCCTCTAGAGAATACAACTCAGCGAATGGGTCACAAATTACTTTCCAATAAGAATCATTTCATATCAAACAACTGGGGTGTTTCATGAAGGGAAATATGCAGTGATTTGTATTGTCTGTATTTATAGCAAGGTTCATATTTAGCCCAGGGTTAGGGGTTTCTAAATAAGCATGTTTCTGAGCTCTATACATCTACTGTATCATGACAAAGATGGCAAGATGTTAGGTACAATATTTAAAACACTGAAGCTCAGGGAATGTACAGACGGCTGTATATCAGTGTATATCATACCCCGTATTGAATCCATGAGGACGATACAATGCAAGCCTCAATCTGTCAAGTAAAAAATTCTGATTGGCTAAGCCAGCTTTCCTGTGACAGAGGTAAACCAGTCCTTTAGGTACCCATGTTCACATTCCATTGAAGTCAATTTACTCCTCTAGTTTGCAAAATTGCCAAGCACAGATTACTTGCATTTTACATTTAAGCAAACTAATATAGTACATGATATACACAGACACAATTTTTGGTGAATCTTTCCTAATATACGGGTGTGAGATCAGCTTTCAAGTCAAGCTTTTACCAGACCTATATATATACAGTGCCTTGCAAAAGTATTCAGACCCCTGACCAATTCTCTCATATTACTGAATTACAAATGAAATTTGTAATTCAGTAATATGAAATTTCGTTCTGTTTGATATTTTATTTTAAAACACTGAAACTCAAAATCAATTATTGTAAGGTGACATTGGTTTTATGTTGGGAAATATTTTTAAGAAAAATAAAAAACTGAACTATCTTGCTTGCATAAATATTCAACCTCTGTGCTGTGGAAGCTCCCAGTTTACACCGATGAAAGAAATTGCCCTAACGAGGACACAATTACCTTACCATTGGCCTCCACCTGTGAACCATTAAAGTTGCTGTCACATTTTCTGGATAAAAACCCCACTGTTGAAGGATAATTGGTCAGGCTGTGAATCTGAAGGACAATGAAGACCAAAGAGCATTCTACAGAAGTTAGAGATAAAGTAATACAAATGCATAGATTAGGGAAAGGGTACAAAATAATATCCAAGTGTTTGGATATCCCAGTGAGCACAGTTGGATCAATAATCAGGAAGTGGAAGCTGCATCACACCACCCAGGCACTGCCAAGAAAAGGCCGTCCCTCAAAACTCAGCTCTCAAACAAGGAGGAGACTTGTGAGAGAAGCCACAGAGAGGCCAACAATCACTTTGAAGGAGCTACGGAGTTCAGTGGCTGGGAGTGGAGTAATGGTGCACCAGTCAACCATATCAAGAGCTCTGCATAACACTGGCCTCTATGGGAGGGTGGCAAGAAAGAAGCCGTTACTCAAAAAGTACCATCTGAAAGCACGTCTGGAGTTTGCCAGAAAGCATGAGAGTGACCCAGCTGCGATGTGGGAAAAGGTTTTGTGGTCAGATGAGACCAAGATAGAGCTTTTTGGCCAAAACTCAAAGCACTATGTGTGGCGCAAACCTAACACTGCCCATGCCTCAAGACACACCATCTCTACAGTGAAGTATGGTGGTGGCAGCATCATGCTGTGGGGATGCTTCTCATCAGCAGGGACTGGGCATCTTGTTAAAATTGAAGGAAGAATGGATGGAGCAAAATACAGGGAAATATTGCAAGAGAACCTGCTTCAGTTCGCTAAAAAACTGAAGCTTGGGAGGAAATTCACCTTTCAGCAGGACAATGATCTCAAGAACAAGGCCAAAGCAACATTGGAGTGGATCAAGAACAAAAAGGTGAATGTCCTACAGTGGCCCAGTCAAAGTCCTAATCTCAATCCCATTGAGAATCTGTGGCACTATTTGAAAATTGCGGTCCACAAGCGTTGTCCAACCAACCTGAACAACCTGGAGCAAATCTGCCAAGAATGGGCCAAAATCACTCCGACACTGTGTGCAAAGCTGGTACATACTTACCCCAAAAGACTTAAAGATGTTATTGCAGCGAAAGGTGGCTCTACCAAATATTAATGTGTGGGGGTTGAATACTTATGCAATCAAGATATTTCAGTTTTTTATTTTTCTTAAAAATATTTCCCAACATAAAACCAATGTCACCTTACAATAATTGATTTTGAGTTTCAGTGTTTTAAAATAAAATATCAAACAGAATGAAATTTCAATGTACCATTTGTAATTCAGTAATATGAGAGAATTGGTCAGGGGTCTGAATACTTTTGCAAGGCACTGTGTATATATATATATATATATATATATATATATATATATATATATATATATATATATATATATATTCAAATAAACTTAATTAAATGTCAGCAGTATGCTTCTTCAAACAATACATCGGCATACATGAAAAACCTTAAACTTTGTAAACAGATATTCATTACATACAATCTTAAAAAAGGGGCTACACACTAAATGTTGTAGTAGATCACTTACTTCTGTTATTTTTGGATTTGTGCACTTGCTGTTCATCCCAGAGTACACCAGCCACTCTGGCAGAAGGCAGTGCTGTTTCAATGTACATCTGTCCTCCCCTTTGCACCATCCACAGCCAAAATGGGGATCTGCCTTCAGACACATGCCACAACTCTCCCGCATAGCCCCGCATTTGTACAGGTGAACTACCAGAAGAAAAAATACATATATTTAAAATAAGAAAAACAGAACCCCAAAAAAGACTGTGTATTATTATTTTTTTACTGTAAAAACAAACAGGAAATGTATATCCAGAAACTGTTTAATATGATTGATAAGACATGCAAATATTCTGTTTCTTGGACTTTCTATCACACATTATCTGTAAAGGTGATCCTTTTTATTATTTGGTTGGACAGTACATTCAGCACAGGTTGTTTTTTTCAGGGTGTTACAGTTCTAACTGAGCAGGAATCACACTTGCTTTTATTAAACAATCATATCTGCAGTTAGTTTAATGCAAAGACAGGCAGATCAATAACTGGCAACAGAGATAGATGGGTCTTGAGTGCCCTCACATGCCTTGGTGACATGCCACAGTGACAGGTAGATGAATATTTGTTCTGTAATACTGAAGATCTTAGCCTTCAATACTGAAAGACAAACAGGAGTGTAATAATGGAATATTGCTGTGGCTCTCCCTTTTGACATACATGCATTTTTTTCTATTAACTTATTTAAAAAAAATAATGAAATGCTGGATACTGTTTGTCCACAGAGCATAGGTAGCTCAAGTGGCAATACAAACATCAATACACTGCTCTGGCTATAACCAAGCTTGTCTCCATGATAATATTCAATCTCTCAGTGTCAACTGTGCCAAATGCAATGTGAACTACTGTCTATTTATGCCTAAATTGAGTCTTAATTGTACTTGGAACCTAGCCGCATGTAAACCCAGGTTTGTGCATTACTGTAAAGCCATAAATATTTGCTACTGAAATATTTGGCGAATCACACCCATAAAACCTACTTTGCTCCAGAAATGTTGGCAACCTGTTGCAATATACAAAGTATGTATTGTTAGTGGAATTTGATATTTCGTGCTAAAAATGTTTTTCCCCCCCCATAAGCAAAAAATGCAAATATTTATGCCTTTACAGTATTCTACTGAACAACCTACTCTTCTAAACAGAGGGATCAAAACAATCTTGCTTCTTTTTATCGGCTAGTTTCAATTGCCATGGAAACCAGACCAACTTTTTTAATTTCTTTTTTTTTTTTTTTTAATTGCCAGTGGATGCTTCTGTAATCCAACTCCATTACACTTCTTTCTGGGTTTCTCTACTTGACTTTCACATCCCCTCCCCACACACACACTACAGTATGCTTACATGGTGGCCACAAATACATTCAGTCATCCTTAACAAAAAAGTGTGCATCTGTTACAACTGAAGTGATCAGTGCAAGTACTGTACATGTTATCTCAAGTTACCAAAGTCTTATGAATGAATGGCTTAATAGTAGGCATTAGACTAAAGTTTATGTCTAGGCATTAAGCTTGTCAAAGTATTAAAACACCTCCAAGCAGTAGCGAGCGGTACTAGTGAAAGCAAGTGTTACATCCTATTACAATCACAGCCTACCTCAAACATGTCTTTTTAAAGTATTGCATTGACTGTAATTGTTATATTGTTGTTAGAAGCAGAAGCAGAATGTTACCACTTTGTGACTGTTTATTTCTCTTAATCCTTCGCATGTATAAAAATGCTGTTTTGGACATCTTTGGCAATACCCTAGAGTTGCCTTGCAATTCAGTCCTGTATAGAATAAAGAGTTGCAGGAGTTTCTTCTTCAACCTTTTTTTCTAGTTTAGTTGGAATCACTACCCACTTAGACACATTGTATACAGTACATAAAAAGTAGAAGTAAATGTATGTATACTCGTTTTAAAATTCTGTCACTAGCCATTTTTTTCTTGAGGAAAATAAAATTGAAAAATTACATTGAAGGTGCTTCTTTTAATGACGTACTAATAACAAAAAAAAAGTCAAAAGCCAAGGATGGTGAACTGCTGTTTCTGCTCTTAACTGTAGAATGCTGTGATTTGTTTCCATGGTTACTAGTTTCAAGGACACCTTACCTTTGTTATTTGCTGGATTGTCGATGCTGAAGTCACCATTCCACACAACCATCAGATCTACTGGGAGGCTGCTGATCTCCATTCCTTCATATAAGTACTGAAAAGACAGAAACAAGTCATTTTAAAAAATAAATAAATAATAATTTGGAGAAATGTTGCTGCAGAGAACTGGGGAGTTCTGAGTTTACTCCTGGTCTTTTGTAAAGTACTATTTCAGTTGTTGTAATCCAAAGATATAGATTATGGTGAAGCTATTCAATAATTTACATCAATATCTTACTTCAGTTGGTTGCTCATCTAAAACCTCTAAAATAATCCACAGCTTTATCATTTTGCTTATACAATATGTTTTTATACATTTAGATTTAGCGAACAGAAAGAAATGTGAAGTCAATAAAAATTTATAGCACAGTAAACTGCAACATTAAATTATATTCATATTCAAGTCTAAATTATATTTTTTCAAGTGCTAAGCCAATACAAACAGTGACTGTATGTGTGACCCCAGGATACTCCACCTCATTATATCCCTTTCCTGTCTCCCTGCACAATGAGTAAAACCTGAAGTTTTCAAGCTCTGTTGAACTATCCTGGGTAAATTATTTATTTAATGCTGTACTACATCCTCACAAAATGTAGTACAGCATTAAATGGAAATATTGGCTGATATAATGCCCAAGGCAAAATACAGTTTGCAACTATAATACCAAAATACTGTTAGTTGCAGACTGTTCGGTATGCAGGGTGCAATGGGGAGATTCTTGGCATAGTGATTTATGAAACATGGATATATTTATGATAATTAACAAACAAGGCAGGCCTTAAATGTTCAGAATGTGATGGCTTCAAAACAGGGTTGGAGGCATGGAGCATTCCCTATACCATGCCTACAGAGAAGAGACCAAACTGGCAATAGTTCAAAATATCTGGTAAGGGTAATGCAACAGTCAAATAACTGCCATGTGCCAACAGCAAGTGGGGAAAGGTAATCCGAATAAATGCTTAAAAAAGAAAAAAGAGAACGCTGATGTAATAGAACTTCTGCATTACGCCATCTTTCATCTCCTATAATTTGTGGATTATCACCTGGGAGAAGTATATGGGTTTTTTGGTTGTTTTGATGCTGTAGCTGTGAGTGCATTAACTTACATTAACTTGTGCCTCTAGCTAATTCAGTTTAAATGACATCCAACTGGTTTGTGAGATCTGTGATTAGCGCCTGGGCAACCAAAGCGATTAACAGAAACCGAGACTAAATGCCAGCCAGACAGTCTGCTTTGTAGATTTGAAAGATCCCAAAGCACCACCTTATGTGCATTTCTACTAAACTAGGAAGAAAACAAAAGGTTACATAAAGCTTTTATTAATGACAGGGTAAAAGTCTACCATTTCATTAAATAAATGCAGAGTATGGTACTGATTGTTTTTTTTTTTTATGACTTGCATCTTTTCGGTATCATTAATAAAATATAAGGTTATGTATTTATGAACTCATTTACTTAACGTGTGCATTTTTAAGGAGGGCAGTAGATATGAATAAAAACACTACTCATGTTAATAGCATTTTTATGGGAATGCCCAAACTATATACAATTTATGTGATTATTTTGTGTGTTGTATTGTATACAATAGCACTGGTTTTCATGAACCATAATCTTTTCATTGTGCTATACTGTAATATGTTCAGAAATATGCTGGGGCAGTAACTCAAAACAATCAAGCAGTGTGCCATAGTGAGCGGACCCTGCAATTTATCAGAGTTCTGACAGTGAGCTTAAACTATTTATTGGAATGCTTTCAATTTCTTCTTGTAATTGCTTGGGGATCTTCTTCTTCTGTGCTAGTGAGGACAATTGCTCCCTGGGATAAACTAGAATCTGAGACTTTGTGTATTGGATAATCCTGGGAACACTACACAAGTATAGCAGGATTGACAAGTAGAAGCAGTGGAATTACCTACAACTCCCTGTGACAGGGTAACCCAGCCCCTGTGTGTATTTTGTTTATTTTGTGTTATTTTGTATGGTCTATTGTTGTTGTATGTATTGGTGCAGGCGGTGTGGTTTTAGTAGTATTTAGAATGTATGTATTTGGGCACTGTTTTAGCTCAGCAGGGAAGAGTTAATTACCTTCCCTACCAAATCACTTCACATGCAGACTGTGCCTGAGCCGACTGAATAATTAAAAAGAAATCAAGCTCAGGCACGATGTATAAAAAGAGCGGATTAGCTGCTCCTCAGGGTTGGGTTGTCCAGAGGAGGAAAGAGACTAGAAAGAACAGAGATTTAAAAATGTAAGCAATTGCTACCAGTGCTTGTTTTACACCAGCACGATATGCGTTTGTTTAGTGTCTGCTGTGTTTTGTCTGTTTGTTTTGGTCACCGTGCCGTTTTCTTTTACAAAGTGTTTTGTTTGTTGTTTCACTCTTTTTATTTATTTATTATTTGCAATAAATATGTGCATCAGTGCATTTACTTACAGTACTCTGTCTGTATTTCCGAGTCTGACATCACCCACAAGCCATGCTAACCACAGCCCCATAGTCCAATCTTTCCCTGCAGCTGTGACAAGTGGGCAATGGTGAACAAATGGGGAATAAAAACAGACGGGCCAAATACTAAATATTCAATAAGCTTAACATCTAGAATTTTTTTTTTTTTTTTCATACTTCGATCATCATCAGTGCCACACCTGTGTTTTGCTTGAAGAGCTTCCCTTTTTCTTATTTAGACAGGAGGTATCTAAGGAATACTAAAAGCAATAACCAGCTGCCTCTATTTATTTTACAAACCATTCAGGTATTAAATAGATCTTTCAGATAGTGTTCAGATATTCATTTAGCAAGAAAATTGTAATTATGGCAAGAGAACAAAGCCACCAGGTATCAGTGGAGGCTTGATGGTGCAAATCAGAGCCACGCAAGAAATACAGGCAAACAATAACAGGCTAATTTATCAGAAATCAGGTGTGAACCTGAACACTAGCTGTGTTTATTTTAATAACGTTTCTGCTAGATCGCGTGTGTGGAACAAGGAGTAGAACTTCTACCATGTCCGTTCTACCGCATGATTTAAGAGAAGTAAATTAAGGAAGGTGAGTGCTACATTGAAACAGTCACAGGGGCTGTCAGGTAAAAGGTTCACTTTATCCCCAACTACTTGTAGGATTGTAGCCAAAACTGTTAAGCAACTTGTACAGATCCATATCATTATTTTCAGGCAGGTAACCTAACCACGTCAGCTTCAGCAGAAGGTGCCACTGAACCTTGGAAGAACTTGACCTGCATCTCCAGTAGCTATTCAAGATACCAGTGGGGTGCAGCATCTAGCAGCTGCTTTTTAAAGATAGTACAAGCACAAATCCAAACTCAGTGTGTAGGATCGGTGGTGCATGATGCAGGACGGAGCTATACAGTAAACCACTTGTACCGTGTGAAGTTCTGTCAATATCTTTTAGCCTGCAACACAAACTCATATAAAAAAGCATTCTCTTACTGGACCACTAGAATTGTACACAACATAAAACACTTTTTCTACATTTAGTTTCCTAATAGTTTAATAGGAAGTACATTATTTGCTTAGAAAAAAAATACAGGGGTGCCCCTAGAAAAACCTGAAAATGCTCAATTTTAGTTCTATATAAGATATTCTATTAGACTTGTCTACAACACACCAGAAAATATGTCTCTCATGATAATGTGAAGCAAGAATAGTAATCTATTTTTGAGTAATCTATAAAAATTGAGGAAATATACCCTTTGTACAGAAGTTTTAAATATCGTTGTCATTTGTCTCTCGACATAATGCATTTTATGAAGAAGCATCAATGCTTTAACTTACAGAGGTGTTCTGGCATTGGACACTGGAGCTATTGAAGCGTAAGGCAGGGACCCTCTTCTCCACTCCCTGGATGTTGAGGACACATTCGTACCCTCGCTGACCAGACTGAGGCTGGGGTAGATTCTTAGCTCTCAGGGTGACAGGCTTCACCACTTCAACAGGGACAAGGATCTTATCTGCAGGAAGCAGCTGTGGGCATTCCTGAGACATAAGAATTACATTCATGTTAAAACCTCATTGTGAATTAGTCATTTTTACACTCACACTCAAATGCATTAAATGTGACCATACTTAAAATACTGTATATATTTAATTGATAGACAGATTTTGTGTCATGTGTTCAAGCAAGTTAACTACAAACAAGAAAAATAATAATGAGTAGCCAGACAGTAGGCCTGTAAAAAGCAGTGTTTATTTAGTTTGAGGAATAATCAACTACCTTAACATCAGAATTTTTTGCTTCCATGTAAGAAATGTTCACAGCATGTATAACATACAGCAGAGACAAAGTGGAGGAAAGCATAGATATGTTTTGTTTCTCAGAATAGGAATTAGACCAACAATTCCTTCTGCATTGTTACATTTATGATAACACTTGTTTGAAGTTCATTAACTTGATTTGATTGTGTTACTTTGAATAAGGGCTTGTGTTTGCATATAAAAAAGTCATTACAGATAATTGCTTTATCAGATTGACATCATTTTCATTTGAATTGAACATTAAAGAACCTGTCCCTTTAGAGACTAGGTAATAGAAGGGATTTATGTTTGGGGGCTTTTAAATCTAGGACCTGGGTTCAACTCTGGTCCAGAAGGAGAAATCAAATCTGAAAGATCCCCCTGTGGAAATAATGAAAACCTTGCCTTGGAGATCTGTTCATTCAGACTGTTATCCACTCAGCCCCTGTCATGAATCTCCCAGTTTCAGCCCTGAAGTAAAGCTGCTTTACCTTTGATCCAGATTCCTATTCAGTTCTAATAGAACTGCCTTTATTATTACATGCACATCATTATAACCAGTAAAATATCTGCAATGAAAGAACACATTCATACGAACACTATCAGCAGTGAAGTATGGTGTAGGATTCTACAGCATGGAACATTATACTGTAGTATTTCAAAATGAACCAAACATTCCCCTCCTGTTATAAGTTCTAAGGAACTGGTACTTTTCCCTCCTCTTTAATATATGCATAGACTGCAATATTTAAGAGCAATAATAAAGAGGTTGCAGATAAATATAAAAGATACAAGTTATTAGACTATAAAGCCAAACAGGTTGATAAGATTCAGCCCTTATAAATATATATGTCCTGACACATTCACAATGCCTCCATAAGAACTCAAGGTGTTGCGAGGTCAAACATACTTATGTCAGCAACCATTATGTTGATATAATGTAAATAAGGTTTTTGTTCTAAGCTTACTTAAATATGGAAACATGCCTCCACCCCTTTGCATGTATAATTTCTGGCAATTTATTGATAGTGGCTGGCGGTTTTATGTTAAGAGTTATTAACTCCAAATATAAAAACGGAATAAATGAGGGCTGGCAGGCTTTAGGTTTCTTCTGAGGTGTGTGTTCTGCAAGAGTTATTTTTTCAAACCAGGTTATTAAGTCGTTATAGGGATAGTACCCTTTGCCGCAAAACAACTGTCATAGTGAGGCATCTTGCCAAGAGATACAATATCCAAACAGCACACTACAGCAGTCAGCTATTGTGTTAGTGCACTGATACCCTGCTGTCTGGACAGTTCCAGCCTGAGAAGGGGACCCATGTTGAGAAAATGGCAGAGATCCATACATTTATTGTGCATGCTCAGGGGGGACATTGTTTTACTATTGTTCCGTCCCAATACAAAATTAGCCACAAGACTAACAATAAATAATACAAGGAAAGGTTTCCATGGCCAGAGATTTTAATTTCTACACAACAAACAGTTTTACAATATAGGAAAAATGTATCGTATACAGTTCTTAATATCATTTTTCCAAGATAGTTTTGAGGGGATTACAATACGTTTTTAATCAACTTTTCACCTATGCTGGTGAATATTCAACTGTCCATTATCCAGCAAAGCAAAGTATTTGCAGCTTGTCTGATTCTGTGAATTTCTTCTCTGCAATGACATTATGCTGAGTTAAATCACAACAACCATATCTTTATTGAGAAGGACAAATGCCTTGTTCAGGCTGAGATTTCCATAAAATCATGTGGGCTGAATTGCCAATGTTCTGTTCTTCAAAAACGGAATTCTTCATCTAGGTCCTTCCTCTATCAGTCTTAATATGCAAGGCCAGGTCAGGATATTCTTGTCAGTAGCTCACAAAAGGTATGTAGAAATCCCTGGAACTCACTGAATTACTTTTAACGGAGCTTGAACTACCAGAGCAAAAAGTTAGCTCTCTGCTGGTCCTGTGTCCACTCACCTTTTTTGCCATCTCTTAGACCACCAGAGAAGGAAAGAACAATTTCCTTCCATGATAAAAACTCTGTTGTTATACTGCCAGCCTCTGTTTAGACAACCCAACGATGCATGATATGCAGCACAAAATACATAAATGGGATTTGGATAAAAAAAGCACCCAGACAGTAAGCGAGACATCTTGTAACCATCTTCTTGAGTCAAGGTGAATCATCAAAACACACCACAGCACTCTGAGAAACCACAAGCACTTATCAAAAGGTACATTTGGGGTTGCTCCTCTTTAATGTTATGCTTTGCTACAGGCAATAGCATTTTGGTTTTGTGCTGAAACACAAATCTGTTTGTTTTTTTTTAGGGGGGGGGTTCATATGCCCACAGCTGCTAAAACTGATACCTTGTAGAAACTCTGTAGGAGGTTCTGTCAAGAGTTTTCTTCAAGCTAAAATGAGTAAGGGAAAAGGCACTCTGCTTACAGACTGCCAGTGACTTTCACTTGTTTGTTGTGGCAGAGGATGTAACACCACACCACTCTCACCTCTGGGCCAAAAAGAAAAAAAAAACATTTGTCTACTTACTTACTGTGTCAAAGCATTATACAATGGAACCCCCTGCTTCATAATGATATAGAAATCAATATATCTTCTCACATTAGATGCTAGCAACATTAAAACACCACTTAAAGTGCACCTTGGTATGGGTGTGATATATCAGAATTATTATATAAAGATATTGTATACTGGTGCTGTACTATGCAAGATGATATCCACTCCACAGGATATGGGCTGGAAAGCAGCTTGAATCTTACAGTAACATATACATTTGTTTTTAATAATATATAGTTAAATAAGAATAATCAAATTGTAAAGGTATAGGTACATGTTTACTGCTGAAAAGTGAGTCCCGTGTTCTAGAAATTTCTGCCACACTTCCATGGAAATGGTTTTCCATGCAGTGTTCTTTCATATTCTCTGTTGAATTTTTCTCTGTCCTCAGCTGACTTTGGTGTTTGGGTTTTTAACGGTTTGCTTTAGAGGCTACCGCAAATATTTAAAATCTATTATTTTTTTTATGTGATATTTCATACTGAAACCCAGTTTCTCTTTAAACATCACAGAAACCTGTTCCAATGATTACTGAATTAGTTACATCTGATTCTGTCTCCAACCTGTAACACATAAACAATTAAAATGAGTCTTAACTTCAATTATGCATGTTTACTGTAAATGAACTGACACTGTCTCAGAAGGGTTACACTAAATCAAATCAAATTATTATTACAGTTTATCATTAATTTGCCCTCCTGATTGCTTTCTTTTTCCAACAGTTCTGGTGGGAAGTGTGTTCGATAATTAGCACTGATACAGAAAACAGAAAAAAAAAAACTAGATCTGCCAAAAACTGCAAATGTTGTCCTTTCAAGAGTAACTGATAATTACAATCATCTAATAGCTGTTTTTTAAGGTAAGGTCATCTATAGTGCATATCACAACACACTGAAAACCTTGTGGGTGCTAATCAAGGAATCATTTCTGACTGCAGTTGTTACATGTTCAGCTCCTGCAAAGTGGTGCCCCCCATTCCAATCAGCAGGCAAGGAGATTTGACGCCAATTTCTTCACACTAAAGGTAAACACCGGCTCTGGCACTGCATTTAAATGAACAATAAACTCATTATTATCCCTAGGTTCAATCGCTATATCCCTGTGTGCTAATTAGATATGTCAATTAAAAACGCCCCAATAAGCAAAGCCAGTTCAGAAAATCGATCAGTCAATCTCCTGTTTTGCACTTTTTCAGTTACAGGGGAAGCAGTGTTCAGGTTCAGTTAAACTCCGCCTAAAGCCTAAATTATAAAAACATTACAAATAATGATCCTACCACCACACAGAACAACAACCTGCTGAGCCTTCATGATAACTTATCAGAATACAGTACAACCTCGCTATAACGCCCTTCATTATAACAAACCTTTGGCTATAACGTACTTTGAAACGATTCATGTTAGATTGGTTTAGAATAAAAGTTTAGCTTCAATTCGGGATTTTAGCTTTTTGTACTGCATTTTAATTCTTTAACGAATTGGATAAAGTAAAGGCAGAATACTGCATAAACAAAACAAACAGGTACATGTAATTCTTCTTTTATTCACAATATCATCTCATTAACTTACTCCAACAGTATTGCTCATTTTGATTGTCCTTTTGCTATAACGAACCCCTCAATATAACAAACAATAGGCTAGGACCACAACAGGTTCATTACAGCAAGAGCGTACTGCACTTGGTTATTTAATAGCTGAATGCCATATACCGTATGTTAAAAAAAAAAAAAAAAAACATCTGTCACTATAATTATACAAGCAGCATACCATTGTACAAAATTACAGGGATTGCCACATGACTGCATAATTATTTATTTATTTTTAAAATAGTACTGATACCAGCTGGTACTAGTTTGTAAAGTGACATTACTCTCTATTAAGGACGGTGATAGACCAATCAAACAGGAGAAATTAAGGTTTGTAAGTGGTGGTAATATTTATTATTATTATTATTATTATTATTATTATTATTATTATTTGTTTATTTAGCAGATGCCTTTATCCAAGGCGACTTACAGAGACTAGGGTGTGTGAACTATGCATCAGCTGCAGAGTTACTTACAATTACGTCTCACCCGAAAGACGGAGCACAAGGAGGTTAAGTGACTTACTCAGGGTCATACAGTGATTCAGTGGCTGAGGTGGGATTTGAACCGGGGACCTCCTGGTTACAAGCCCTTTACTTTAACCACTGGACCACACAGCCTCCTATAGATGCAGAGACCATTAATGGGCTACAGTTGTAAACATTATATGGGTGATGCCATTTTACAAATAACTTTAAACCTGAAATAATTTTTTTTTTTAAAAACATGTAAAGGTTTTCAAAACCATTTATTTTGGTTTTCCAGTTTAAACTTTGAAAGGTAACCTGCAGTACAGTATATTTTCCATTAGCCAATTTGATCAAACTCAGTCATCAACACACATACCATTGCCAGTAGTAATGCAAGGAAAAAAAAACATGCAGTTTCCCCCCTTAGACTTCCATTTTTTTTTTTTTACACATACACTCCGTGAATCACCGAGCACAGGAAATCCAGGGTTCCTGTATAGGACTGTAAATTAACTCAGAGCCTTGGGGTAGAATAAGCTAGACACAAAGAGAGGAAACATCGATTCATTAGTTTCACAGCTTCCCAGCCAGTGAATAAACCTCGGAGAGAAAGTGCCGGGAGATGAAATATTAAATCCAGACCTAAACCAGAAGAAAATCGGGCAGATATAGGGTTTTCAAGTTCTTATTTACTTTGTTTCTTCCCAATTTCTACATTCATTGTTTGTTTAGTGCATTAGCCTTTTTTTTATAGAAAACTCTTTGATTACTGAATTGTATGGCTCATTTCCAGTAACCCAAGCTCCCCTAAATAAAGCATTCCTGTGTGCTTAAACATGTGATAGAATGTTTGATTTGACTTTATACAAACCCTTTTGAGGTTTGTGTTATCATTTCTCCTACCTTAAAGTGATAGTCAGTAAAAAAAAACTAGGATTACAACAGAGCCTGGTGTTTCCTGATTTCATGTAGCCTTTTGAACCAGGCTCCTATCTTCCAGGCCTTATTAATACAAAGAAGATTAGTGCATTCTTGGTTGAAATAGTATAAAACTGCAGGTGTAAAATTAATTTAATATAATGACAGAATTAAGTTAAATAATAAAGGCTGTTTAATTTCTGTAGCATAATTTTTTTTATTTGTTTTTAAATTGTGTTTTCAATATTAATGGCCTATTATGAATCCATTTGCAAATGCAAACATTTTCCTGGCTGGCAGCTTCATCTATAGATGAACTCTAATGGGAAGCAATGATCTTACCTCTGACTGCTTGACCCTCCCCTCCTGAAAAGAGCAAGCACGTGGGTCATGGGTGCACAGATGCCGGTATTTACACCAGAGGCACTGATAGGGGCTGTTAACACAAGACAGGCACCTGGCAGACAATGAAATAAACAAACACACAACATTTATTCATATTCAGACAATGTAATGCTGTCATTTCCAGAATATAACATTCACCCTTATACAAATCTGGGGATCATTTCTGCATGTTATATATGAATTGTACGTTCAATATAACGTGCGCAGCACACTTGGGTTACATTATAGTGTTACAGGACTGTGAATGTCTGTGTATGAGTATCGGACCAAGTAGAAGGGAACAAACCGAGGTGTTTACATGCTGCGAGTGATGATATAACCCATAGAAAGAAGACTGCAGTGCTTTAATTCTATTAGGTAAATACTACTTTATCATTAATATGAATGTATGTTATTTTCTTATACTAGAATATATAACTTGAAAAACTTACGAATTATGAACACTACAGTTGTAGAAGACAAAACTTGTGTTGGCAAATGCCAGCCCAGTTTCCTTGGACTTCAGGTACAGCTGAACAATCTGATGATCTCCTGTGAAAAAACAAATTATACACACATTGAGGAATCTCTTCATCTGTTTTGACACAAAGTCATTTCTTGCATACACACATTGCACAAAATCATACAGTGTATATTGTTATGGTGAGTAATATACTGTTGAGATGAGTTCTTGTTTCCCCTCCAAATGCCCTGGGGTTGTTTACCAATTAGAGAGAGACTGTGAGGCAAGAACTGTGGAAATCCGCAAGCTACGCTGTAGGAAAAGAATACAAAATAGTAAATTCTGATCCTCAGACTGAGGAGTTACCTAAAAAATGAAGATACTCCACACCGGGGGAAATGTAATTTACAGACACCTGAAAACTGTTGTTACTGCAGTCATTTTTTAAAACAAAAAAATAGGCTTTCGAAATAACTCAATGCACCAAAAGTTAGAACCTCTGCATTCCATTACCTTGCAGGGTCTTAAACAAGCAACAAATATCTCAGAATAAAATCCAAATGGGAGGCATTTCGTAAGCTAAAGCCTTCCTCATTTATATATGTTTTGCACGAAAATATAAACCTTTCATAGATCATTAAACTGTATAGGATAGTGTGTCTCGTTATCAAGATTCTATACAAGATGTAAAACAAATAACAGATTGAAGCTTTGGCAAATTTTGCAGTTATGCCTATGGAATATATTGTTTGATTGAATGTACGCTTGCTTTTTACCTATCTCTTGAAATGTCAAAGGCTTAGGTGTACTTAATTGTATCAGTCTTTGCCAAACTATGCACTGTAATTAATTTTTGTATTATCTTTCCAAGGCAATGGGATATGATCAAAGCAAGCTGACGACCTACACTACAATGAGTAACACTCCATTAAACGCATGTGATGTGGTCTCATTAATTACACAGGTCCAAAAAACAGACAAAAGTTAAAATACAACTCTAAATGTGTCTTGTAATTTATGTGTTTTTCATCCTGGTTTGGTCACAAGATTAAATAAATCAAAGCCAAGACCTCCATTTTGGCCAGTGCAAAGTCTTTGGAGATGCTATTAGGACTAGTTGCTTTTAACTTTTATTTTATGTTACCATTGAGCTAATCTAAGATGGCCAACAGCAATAGAATATACTTAAAAACTAAACAGTACATGCCTTGTATCTGGACAAAATAAAAATAATAAAAAATGATTAGAGACAACTCTGGATCCAGGTAACACATATTTTTAAATACTGAAAACCAAATCAAATGACGAGAAGAGTCACATTAACATGCTTTATATCCATACTAGAATAGAACTTAAAAGCAACAACTTTAAAGTACATTCATGCTTCCCCTCGCGAGATTGTGAGAATGGGGAGATTGTTTTGAAAACATGTACTGTGAGTGCCTTTTCTTAAGATGTACTCAGATGCATTAACACTGAAATAACAGTTATTTCTGCAAATCGGAACAGATGACAAGGTCTCCAAAGACCCTTTAAAGCCCTTTGATATAAGAGATTGAAACAAATAGCCAATGAAGTGAAAACATGCAGCTACCAAGTTCTATTGTTTGAGCTAATGAAGAGGCTCATGTTTAATGCAAAAGAGTCACCCAGACCATGCTACATAATGAGAATTATGCTCTCCTTTTTATCTTAAGGACTCATTAATCAATCAAAGTAAACTTTACCTGACAACTAATCCATCTAAATTAGTCTGACTGAGTACTGCCTTGGCATGCCCATCTGTGCCCATTCCTTTTGGCAACTCTTGCTAAGCATGCTTTACTTAATGACACAGAGATGTGGAAGGAAACCCCTCCTCCCACGATATATCAGATCTACTACAGTACATGAACGGAGGTGCTAATGATATTGTGAAATGGCGAAGTAACTGTGCAGGAACTCTGTCAGAGCAACAAAGCTGAAATTCAACTGATTATTTTGGGAATCCATGATCTCATTAGGGAAACAGTTTTACAGACACAGAAAACAGTTGGAAGTAATAGAATCTCTGGTGCATTAAACATCAGACTGCAGTATTTTCAAACTGGCTGCTAATGACCAAACTAATAATCTGTTTCTGCTGGGCATTGCCCATTGAGGGTCCTGAGGCCTAGTTTCAGCAGTGTTCTGTGGTGCCTGCACTACTCCATACTCCACCTGACACCCCCTGTCAACATTTTAAATCAAAAGAGAAAGGGAATGGTAAAAGAACCTTCTCTCCATGCACAGTAATGGAAATCAGGTCTTAAGTATATTCTATGAATCAGTACATTCCTTTACATATATCACATATATTATTTGATTATTTTCTTTTGATTATTCTTTTTTTTTTTTTTTTTAAGTATCCTTGGTCTCAGCTTGTTAAATGTTTCATATTTAAATATATTTACTAGTTCATGCTCACCTGGAATAATACAACATTTTTCCTTTTGATTGCTTCACATACTGCATTGTGTTGAGCACGTTCCAGACTAAGTAACTTTATAGAAAGAAAACCCCAAGATAACGAATTAAATAGTTTGTGTCTTATATTGAAGAATATATCCACATTGTATCAGTAAAAGCATGATTCAGTCTACATGAATATTAGTATTTATGCACATTTTATTTATTTTTGATTTTTTGGGGGGGTATACTGTATAACTATTTATATTACCTCCTTTGTAATCCAAACATACAACTGTTTTGTTTTTCTTTGGGTGGGGTGAGGGTAATCAACTTTTTGACACCGAACCCAACTCTTGCATTTTCTACTTGTGGGTTAAGCAGTCAGTATCATCAAGTGGATTATCTTCATGAATCAATGCTGTCAATCAATGGTACACTTCACTCAACCGGGTATTCTCATAAAATCAGTACTGTCAACTGCATGCTTCAATTACTAACTGCAAGCCATACCGTGTGCAATAATATATATATATATATTTTTAAATGTTTTATTTAGCCAGGGTTACATTTTTTTTTTTGTGAGGCCCCTATTACAAGTTTATTTCCATCCAATTGGCCCAATGAATCATGTTGTAGCAAACCTAAGGTTAACCATATCACCTTTATTCACTGAAGTGCAAATGACAAAAACAGTAGAAAAAACATTTGGCATCATGGTTTAGTTTCCAGCAGTTTTACCGCTCAACATATGGTTTAGTGTTTAAAGTTATTGATGAACTACTTTCATTTACATAACAGCAATATTTCTGCATGTGAAACCATGTTCATAGGTCTTATACAGAGCCCAAGATACTCTATAATTGTATTTCTTCAAAATCCAATAGCTCTCAGGACCTGAAGACGGCATACTAAAAGCCTTAATAACAGAGCTTAACGTTTCAATTAGCAAACAGGTAAACTGCTCTGTCTGTCAGTGGTGTAAACTAAATGCTACTCATGGGAGAGACCCTGAGTGGTTTGTCCAATGCTGTGGCATGTGAGTTAATAGGGGTCTTGATATAAGTGTGATCCCAGGCAGTCTTCTTTACCTTTGTCTGTAATGATTCGAGGAACTTCTTTCTCTGCTGGTGAAATACACGTAATGCGATTTCCTACCACCAGACCATCCATCTCCGCCAAGTCTTCAAAAGTACAGTTTACACCTGCTGAGAGCTCAGGAACATTGTGGGCCTCCAAGATTAGCTGCAAATGGGGGGGAAAAAATATTATATATATATATATATATATATATGTATACACACACACACACACACTGTTGTGCAAAAGTCTTAGACATGTTGCATTTTTCTACTCTGATGCATTATGAGCATCAACAATGTACTCAAAGCCTCCACTAGTGTTTTCTACTATTATAACAACCTTGACTTGCATCAAAAAGGAAAAATATTGAGTGAAATAGCTCTCATCATCTGATTTTCAAGGTGTGGTATCCGAAGCATAATCAACAAGTACAGAGGAACATCATCTGTAATTGACAAACCCAGGACTGGAAGACCCAAAAAGCTGTCTAACAAGGATGAGCAATACTTGAAGATAATATCCTTAATGAATAGAAAGAAGACAAGTGTTGAATTGACAACAGAACTGGCAGAAGGCACAGGTGTCGTTGTCCATCCATCAACAGTTCAAAGCACCTCTGACCATTGTTCCATAGTCCAATTTCTGTGTTCTTGTGCATATTTTAACCTTTTAGTCTTGTATTCTTACTGCAACACATCCACTAAGTCCTGATTTCAAGACTGACCTTCGCACTGTTGATTTGATGTTGAAAAATATATTACAGGAATATGTATAAAAAAGCTTACAACCTGTTCAGTAACATTTTAAATGAGAAAAACATCTCCTAGTAGATGATCCACTATGGGCTGTAGTAGATTGCATTTCAGGTAAACCGATCTCCGTCTTCAATAACTACAGTACTGATGATGTATTCATGACGATGATAATGTGATATTTCTGAAGCTCTTTCTATCTATCTCAGTTGTAGTAGCATGACAAACATTTAAAACACAGTAGACTCCTATATATGTGTTGTCTTCAAAGGCCACAACAGCAATACCCAAAATGATATAAGATAATCGTCCTGTTCAGTACTGGCAACAGAACGTAGATATTTAAATTTATATTTTTAGAAATTTAGAGCTAAACAAGATATGCAGGCTATATATGTGTATATGCCCTTGAAATATTTCAGTCAAGGTTTTCAATGAGGACAATGAGATAATCCATAAACCCTTGGCTTTGGTAGCGGTTCAATGCAAACTTGTTTAAATTAAATAAGAAAAAAAGCATGTATATGTTCCTGAGCTTTGTCTGAAGGGAGACAAAGGTCAGGAACATATACATATTGATTGGAAATGGTGGCCTTACTTTTATTAAAGTGGTCACAACACTTAATTTCTGATATAGGATGCATTATTTCCACAGAAGAAGAGCTGAACCAGGCTTTTATTTTTTATACAGCGTCGTAATGGAAAAGGACATCATGCATGGCTGAAGTGTTTATCAATTTATCTGGCTATAACCTCACTTTTTGTTTTAATGAAATTGCTTTTTTCACAGAAAGAAGAAGATCGTACAGAAAGCACTTGCAGACTATCACATTTTCTTTGTTAATAGAAATCATGAGCAAGAACCACTCATTTCAAAAGAATATGTCAAAAAGTCAAGGACCTGCCTCTACAACTCCCACTTTCCAGAAAAAATCCATTGAAATCCCTTGTACTGCCTTGGGTTATATCTCCTGACAAAGGAAAGCAATGTACATGGGGTCTTCTACGCACGGGTTTATAGCTGTCCCTGCGTCAAGAAGAAAGACAATGATGCACCCAGTACCTTTCACCTATACTTTTGATGCTGACAGATTTACGAAGAACCCTGCAAGAGGACTTTTTATTAAATGTACGCATTATTAAGCTAAACTCTTAGCCGTTCAAGATACATTTCTGTCTGTAAATTAGGTTGAGTTTATTGATTTTGAACTGGAGCATGTATGTAGGAGTATGCAATGGTTTTAAAACTCTGATTTAGCCACAGCTGCATTACTTGGATTGTTTTCCTTTGTAACTGCTATGTTCCCTTTCAATTCGAAGACGACCACCAAAACATTACTTATGGGATATGCCTGCCTATTGGTAGGTATTCACTGAGCTCTCTATATCAGAGCTGCCGATAGGCCCCTTCCTGGATGACATCCTCTGTCCCGCCTACCGAGGGGTTAAAACTGTCATTCCACGGAAGCCATTTCTCTGTGGCTGGACAGTCTGTGGCCCTTGGAGCCCCAGAGCCCCTCCTCCTCAGGCTATTCCAGAGCCCCTCGCAGGGAATCCCCTGCGTATAGGCTCTGGTGGCGACCCCTCATAGCCGCTCCCCATCTCCGCAAGCGAGACGGGTTAAGCTCTCTAGACAAGCCAGGGACATAATGGACCTCAAGGCTCAGATGGCCCAGGTCCTGGAGCTCCTGTAGAGACAGCAGGCACCTGCGGCTCTGGCCGCAGCCCCAGCTCCGCCATCGCCCGAAGTACCGTACCCTCCCTCCCCCAGGGGAAATCACAGTGAAACGGAAGAGTTGTCCCAGCTGACAGAGGAGGACGCGCTTTCTATAGCAGCCTCCTGGGGTGAGACCTCCTTCCCCACCGAGATGGAGGTAGGAGGCAAGCCCAAGCTCTCTGCTGAACCGGAACCTAGCTCCGAGGTGGCCTCGGAAGCTAGTGTGCCACCGCTATCGAGCTCGACGTCGGCACCGATGGGATGCGCTGCAATGTTCTTGCAGATCCCCTGGACGACAGCGGTCAAGTTGTGACGACGGACGCCTCCAACTTGGGTTGGGGGGCGGTCTGGGAAGGCAGAGGAGTCAGAGGATCATGGCCGGACTTGCAGGGACTGCTGGACGTCCCTGCACATAAACATGCTGGAGTTGCAGGCTGTTTTCCTTGCCCTCCAGCACTTCCTCCTGGTGCTGCAGGGAACACATTGGTCCGGACGGAAAACACAGCAGTGGTGGCGTATGTCAACCACCAGGGTGGCCTACGGGCCCTGGGGTTGCATCGCATTGCCTTCCGTCTTTTGACATGGGCTCAAAGGAACATGCTGTCCCTACAGGCAACACATATTCCTGGAGAGGTGAACTGGGCAGCGGCCCTCCTCTCAAGGGAGAGGTGCGCATCCGTCAGTGTGGCGGCTCCACCCTGAGGTGGTGGAGCGCATTTGGGAAGAATTCGCAGATTGATCTCTTTGCCTCGGCGGAGACGACACACTGCCCCCTGTGGTACTCCCTCTACCGCTTAGGCAGTCTATTCGGCGTCGACGCCCTAGCCCACGAGTGGCCCAAAGCACTCCTGTACACGTTCCCCCTGATACCGTTGCTCCCACCATTTCTGGAAAAGGTCCGGTTAGAGAAGGTGACAGTTCTCCTAGTGGCCCCCAGGTGACCCAGGAGAATCTGGTTCTCGACTCTGTGCCAGCTGTACAAGGCCAGTCCTGGGAGATCCCACTTCACCTGTATCTACTTAGTCAGACGAGAGGCACTCTCTGGTAGGGATGCATATTGGACCGCAAAAAACGGTCCGATATCCAGTTCGGCCCTGTAACACGATACAGACCATTGGCGAGTAAAAAAAAAAATCGGTTTGGACTATCAATATCAGCGGTCCATACCGGTTTTTCTCTACTGAAGTGGTCAGCGCTGCCGTAAATCCCAGATCAAGCTCCCAGAGCTGATTCATGGCTCAGGACTCCGTTTATCAGTCTAAAAAGATGCTTCACGTGTCTGTGACACTGCCGGTGTTGTAACCAATTCAGTACCCCCTCAGAAATCTGTATCCCCTGGCGCATTGCGCATGTGTAAAATAAGATCGTCCCACAGGCATGTCTAATTTTTCTTTTGCTCGTGCGGAGGTAAAATACGAGTGATGTGCACGCGCAGCAGTTGTCGGCTGCATTTTGCAATCATTTACTAACTTTTTCGACAGGACAGCATGATTTCTTTGTGATGTGTATAATCAGTTATAGTTTGTTTTCATTAAAAACATCTTTGACATGCACAGCTAAAACAATCTTTAAATAATGAATGCTTAATGTATTAACTATGCGACCTACCTATTTATAAACGATTGTGCCGACTTCAAAGTAGCCTATTTTTTATATATTTTTGGGATTTCAAAACTTGAAAGTTGAAAGTAAATGATCAAGTTTTCACGAATGTTGTTTCTCTGTGGTTTGTGCTATTATGTCTGGAATAGACATGAGTCGTGTAAATGATATAAAAAATGCATAATGTATTACATATAACGTTACTGTTTACATATATTTGTTTACATATGTATTTTATATACAGTACACACACAAGATTGGTATTTACAGTGAGAAACACAAGGGATACCAAGTTAGACAACTGACAACATCTTAGTCTATGGTTGTATTATTTGGTATCCCCTGTGCATTTCAGGCAGTGGGGCTCCTAGAAATGTCAAACTTGCACAGTGTGTCTACCCGTGCCTCATTATCACACACAAAGGGCTTGATTGCTATTGGGTGTATTTACAGTGAGAAACACAGGGATACCAAATTAGACAGCTGACAATATCTTAGTCTATGGCTTTCTGTTTAAATGTTCTGCTATTTTGAATGTTTTTCTATCCTGTTCATTTTCTTGATAGAGAACAACTTATTAAAATATTGTATCATTTAAAAAGATAATTGCTTGAGGGTAAACACTGTCCCATGTCGCATGGGAAAGAGAATTTAAAAGATCACATGACATGTTCACAGGCTCTGGTTTATTACATGACAATATATAGAATTCACATGTTGTTTATTGTGTTGTATACTGTCATAACTTCTGATTAAAGCCTCTGTGGAATTTGGCTTTGTATGTATTGTGTTTTTTGGTTTTTTTACTGTAGAGCTTTTTAAAAAGTTAATGCTTTAAGTCTTCGGAGTATGCAGTGTTTTATTGCAGTATGCAGTGTTTCCTTCATTGCACTAGTTCCAATCTTTTTAAAACCGAGAGAAAGAAAGCTTGCTGGCCCAGTGTTTGTGCCATATACCGGTCCACTCTCTGTACCGGACTTCCTTAAGGTGTACCGGACTTCCAAAGATTTGGATCGGACCACTCACGGAACCTGGTCTGGTCCGCATCCCTGCTCTCTGGCACCCAGAACCGGGCAGGTTCCAGCTATGGGTCTGGCCCCTGAATGGGACCGCTGGTCAGCCCTAGGTCTATCAGACGTGGTTGTGGGTACGTTGCAGAATGCTAGGGCAGACTCCACGGTCGTTGCATTTGGGTTTACAGTCGATCAGTTCCACAAGTGCTTGAATTCCAGCCGCTATGGTAATGCCAGAGCTGAATGTTCCCAAACCACCTCTCCTCTTACTGAGGCCTAATGGTTTCCATGGAAACAAGAATTTCCTCAAATTTACCTAGGAAAGTTCCTTAACTGAAGTTGTCTTCCTGATCAATGAGTAAGAAAAACACAACATCAGTGATGAAAAAGAAGTGCTTTTTTTTCATGGTCACTCACTAATGCACAAAAAACAACAACCAGTCTGGTCCTTTACTAGCTAAGCTTGATATGGAAAATGACAAATGCAGAATTGGAATTACATGCATACTTACCAACACACTGTACTGTGACACAGAAATATTATTTGGGTGAACACTCAGCCGGACGCATTGCTTGATATTGGATGTAAATCTTCGGGGTTCCATGGAGCGCTCGCAGTTCTCTTTTCTAGTACATCTGTGAAAACAAGAAAAGAAATGCAAGACATGTATAATCAGATCTATGTTATCAGTTATGCTTTAATAATGGGTCTCAATTCATATGAAAATGAAGTCCAATTCCAATAAAAAAAGCTGTTGTTATTATGTGTTCCACATCAACGCATTATGAATTTGTGTCCAAAATTAGCTGGAAAATGTGCTACAAAGAAAGAACACGCATGACGTTACTCCTATGAAATCCCATCTGAGTCAATATGAATTGGTCACCATTATTTTCCAGTGCTCATAAAACAATGATGTGGAATCAAAATGACAAATATACCTGTACAAGAGCGTGGTTAGACTAAAACACAGAGATGACAGGTCCTATCCACAAAGTATTACAAAATAATATTTATAAAGAAGCCAAAAGAATGCTTTCAAATCAGTCCACTTCTCATTGTTAAAGCCATAATCTCCATTTTAATAGTTATTTAACAATCCCTTGTGGCTTGAGTCCTCTTAAAACTCCTAGTGAAAAATACTAAAATTACTGTAAGCATTTAATAACAGTTCCAGCATTCTTAAACATTATTTTATTATTTTTTTACAAACATTTGGTCAAACTGCAGCTGAACTTCCTATTTCCTTAACATTTACATTACCTTTTACCATGGTCAGGTCCCTGGTGTTGTGTTAATTTATAATGTCTGTGTTGGAATTTTCGACTAGCATTCAAGTGCTTATATGACACTTGTTCTTAACATCAAGAGGCTAGGGGCATACTGATGCTGACACACACACACGTTTACAGTGTGTATGCAGACGGGACTCCAGCGGGATGTTTAATCTCGCTACAATGAATCAAATAATACCCGGAAATACACAGAGGGCGATCTCCATTTCCTGGTATGGGGCCAGAAGACTGTGACCTCAGGCTCCTTGCATCTGACAGTATGGATGACAGCGACAGTGAAAGTGAGAGTAGCCTAATTTTATCAGTTTCAGACACCTCTTAAGAATGTGAATTATGTAGTGATGGATCTGATGTAGACAGAGAAAACAGGGATTGTCTCCCGTATCAATTCGAGCCATATGCCTCCAAATCAGAAGGTTCAAACTCGGACAGAGACTCTGACAACACCAACACGGACGGACCAGAGGGACAGCAAGTGTCCGCGAAGAATCAGTGTCTTGGCAACACGGAATGGTTAATAAAAACCCTTACGTTTAACATAGATTACCCATAACTGTATAGTCATGTCAGTCCTTAAGTTAACAATATTGATACATGAATTATTGATACTAGCAGAATAAGCGAACGCTGTGGATTGCTACTGGCATGTATTTAACAGATCTCTCTCTATATACATATGTACAGTGTATTAAGGATGTGCACATTTTCGTTTTTTATGATTATTACCCCTAATCATAATGCAGAGATGTCAAAGGCTATGATTTGGTCGTAGCAGCTACTATTTTTTGGAGGTACTGCTTCAGCGCTATGTTGAAGGGGTATGTATAATACTACGATTTTTAATAAATAAATACACGATGGATACTCCCTGAACGTTTATGAAATATTATTTCAATACCATGTTTTTTTGTTGTTTATTTTTTTTAATGAATTAATGGTTCGTAATACTGTATTTCACTGACAGTTTATTGTGGCATTGACATACTAAAATCTCTTAGCCGGGTTGCTTAGTAACCGATTTAAAAACTGAAACTGCCGCACAACTCTAAACAGTTGTTTTTATATTACCGAATTTATATATTACATCATTATATTGCACACTGTGCTTATAAAGACCCTGTGCTTGCACTGTATTTTTTTCTGAAAAAACAAAAACTAAAAACAAATTACTAGTAGTATACCAGTAGTGTTTAATGCAAAACCCTATAAACCCTAATTTTATACATGTATACGAAAATATCTGTACATCCAAATAATAGTTGATCTCTGTTTATCACGGGATGGAATGGAACAGGATTTTTTTTGACAGGACAGGATGGGACGGGAATTAAAAAAATAAATAAATAAATAAAAAGTTACGGGACGGGACAGGAAAAATTTGGACAGGACAGGATGGGGCAGGATTGGAAATGATTACTCTTTCATGGGATGGGATGGGACAGGAACATTTCTGACAGGACAGGATTGGAAATAATTACTCTTTCATGGGATGGGATGGGACAGGAAAATTTCTGACAGGACAGGATGGGACAGGATTGGAAATGATTACTCTTTCATGGGATGGAATGGGACAGGAACATTTCTGACAGGACAGGATGGGACAGGATTGGAGATGATTACTCTTTCATGGGATGAGATGGGACAGGAACATTTCTGACAGGACAGGATGGGACAGGACTGACGTTTCATTCCCGTGTCACTCTCTCATGCAGACACCTCACAGTCTCACACAGAGGTGAATGCACAAGTGTTATTAGTTTGGAGACAGCACTGCTGTTGTATTTTTTTGACTGCATAAATCAGTTTTAAGTAGTTATTTTGCACATGATAGGATGCTTTTGTAATTGTTTACATTTTTTGTGCTGTGTTTAATCCTACAGTAAGGGGTCCAAGTGCATCTCAACGAGTGTAAAATAAACATCTCTCATAACTGAAAATCATGGGATTTGCTTACATGTGATTAAACGGTAATGAATGAGGACACGAGTCGAGTAATAATTTTCACATACCACAATCACAGATATATACTATCACACAACTGTTTAAAGAGAGTTCAAAAAAACAAACACACACACACACACACACACACACACACACTGTATTTATTTAGATCAGAACACTTGAAATTTCTTCAGGACTATCAAAGCCCAAATAAAGCAAAACATTTCAATATTGTGACTTCTTTTTTTTAATTCAATCAAAGTCACTCGAGACATGGTAACCTTGTTATGTATGTTATGCTTGTCATTGAGTGTTGTGTTATATTATTCTAGACTCCCAACATCCCAAGCTGTCAGCATGTATCTTCAATCAGGACATGTTCCATTGTACAAGTGAATCCCTTGTGCTACATGATTTCAATTAATGGCTATTCATTATGTCTAAGCAACACTTATATCAGTTTTAATGAAAATGTCAAGATCTCTTCTTACAGATTCCTGTTATTTTATTTTTTCAATTGATCCAAGCAGAAAATTGTCATGCTTAGGGACATAGTGTTACAAGATTTTAATTCTGGCACGTGTGCAGTTTCTGGTTCTGGTGTTCTGTGTCTTTCCAGTGGGGGACACGTCTTTCACTTTTAGGTACTGTAATGTCACGAGTGACCCTGAAACCAGTTTTCCCTTGTACACGGTGTGAGCACCTTTTTTGAGTGATAGGTGTATGCAGCAGAGATGGATGACTCTTTGACAGAAACAGTTTAATTTATTTGAAGCTTTCCCACAAATGGCGGGAATGAGAATGTAGAGATGGGAGCCCAGCTAACAAGAATTACGTTTTTTGCAGGTATCAGGCTTTTAAAAGACTCACTGAGAGCAGAAACTGACCCAAGAGTGTCACAGCTACTGAAAGCAGGCCGACACAAACTGAACATTTGTGAAACTGCAACATATATTGTAATGACTGTAATGTATTTTAAAAGAATATTAAATCAGCAGAAATATTAAACACATTTTTAAAACACACTATTCAGAAAAAAATGATAATGTACTTTGTATTAGTCTAAGAGAATATTGTAGGATTCCATATTCCTGTTTATTTTTAGTACAACAGTAGAAGAATATTGTAATAATTGTACTGTGTTTTAAATAATATAAATAAATAATATTACAGCAAATTATGAGCAGAATAACAATTTGAATTAAGAAAACTGAACAAGTGTTAATGTTATGAAAAAGGCTTCTCTGTTTGGCCTTTTGGAAGCTGGTCAGACTTAAAAATAGGGTCTTCCCCTATCTTTAATAAGCACTATCGCGCACGGAAGCCTGTAACCTTGGCAGAAGCAGGCATCTGGGGGAACTAAATACAGAGGCTAGGTATTACAAGTTAACAAAAATAAAAAAAAACATGTGTTCTAGATAGAACACATGTTTAAAACTAAAAAAGCTATGTTATACCTATTTGATTTTATTGCAACTAAGCACAGAGGTTTTACAAAGTATTTTGATCTAATAAGGAACAGAATGAAATAATCTTATGTTTGAATTAAATACAAACATCATATTTGAACTAACAAGTGTTTCGCCTGTTTGGGGCTTTAGTGTAATAAAAATTGTAATAACAGAGTCTTAATAATTCTGCTATATTTCTCAATATGAAAGTAGTCTTTAAGCTAAACACAGGTATTCTAGAATAATTCAAACAGAATATAAGTGTAAATGTTTTATTAAAACAGAGGAAGTGTTAAGTTTGAATATAAGTCAATAAAGTGCAAACTGTATTTAATAACTTTAGTACACAGTGGACCCACTGAAGGAAAATAACTCATTTTGTGACCTCTTCTTTACCTGCTCATAGCAAGGCTGTATTGGGCATGAAGGTTTTGGCATCCAAAGCGAGCATTTCATTTAAATTAGAAGAGTTATCTACAGTATAAGCTCTTATCCGGAAGTAGGTAACTTTAATTGGGATGATGTTTGTGAGCCAAAAATACATAAGCTTTTGTATTACACAAGAAAAGGCAGCTTTTGGACAGAGTTAGATTTAAAACTAAAAAGGCCACAGTGTTGCATTTATTTAAGTTGTACTGCAGTAATAAACAACAGAGTTTAAAAGTGAAAGAATTAAAAGTTTGTATCAGACAGACAGTATAATTCTGGAAGGGCATTAGACCTTCAAAAGATAAGGCTTAGTCTTTGGCACCTCAAAGCAGGTTTCGGTGTTGGCTCTTAAATGCGGGATTTGCCAACCTTGAATGATAACCAACGGAAGGTGCTTTAAGAAAGACAGGAGTATGTACCTAATTATATTAAGAAAATAATGAGAGCTTAGTTACAAAAATTTGGATGGAAGCTTTTTTATTATCTGAAAAGTCAGAGGTGTCTCTTGAATCAGACCAAAAATGACTTCATGTGGTGAATTTGGAAAAGCGCTTGCAGTAGAGTTTCATATTAATTAAAAAGCTGGCCTGAAAAGGTAAAGAGGGTATCTGAAACCTGCTTGCGCAGGGGATTTTAGAAACAGCCCGAGGTCAAGCTTAGTCCAAGCATGGTACAGTTAATATGAGACCATTATATTTAACATGTTCATTATAGCCTGAATTTAAATGAAAATAACCAGACTGGCCACTGTATGCTTAGTAGTTTTATTCAAAGGCTTATGATAAACCCCTAAGTCTTTGTCCAATATTTTGATAACAAACACACACACACACACACACACACACACACATAGCTATATTATACTTGGTAGCAAGGACCCTGTGAACTCCAGTTCACCTAATTTTTATGGAAAGGAAGGGTGGAAGAAGATATTGAACCATGAGCTCGCATTCAATTAATTTTGAAAAGGGGGTCATCGGTCCTTTTTTTAGATATATTATTCACACAAAGATAAGAGCTGTCAAAACAGAGTCTTCTGACGTATTAAATGGAGAACAAACTCTATAAAAGCTGAGGTAAAATCCTAGTCAAGTGTCACTCGACTTGATCTTACAAGTTGCGTGGTCCATGCTCTGAAGATCTCTGAAAAAGCTGGTTGCTGTTTGGTTGTATTTAGAAGTCTCTGATTTTGAAGACAGTTCTTATTTTTACGTTATATTCTACAACTACACTTCCATATAGTGGAAGGTAAGAACAATTTGAATTTATATCTCATTTATATTGATGCATTGCTATAAGGTATAGGATTTACATTTTAGCTTTGGAGAGTGATATATTGGATGTTTTAGGATTTAGTGGTGGTCGTTTTAGCGGTTTGCATGTCTAGCCTAAGGGCTAGGTATGTGATAACCATACCTGTATTACTGTGTTGAAGTATAATGCTGTTAAACCTGTAAAGGCACTGGAAATGCCCAGATTGCCTATTAGCAGGGATCCAAAGTGGCTTGCAACCACTCGATCCACTATTAAGCATTTAATAAACAGAAGGAGTACTAATACTGCTCTGATTCATTAAAACGTAAAATTAAATGAGTCTGTATGATTTTCTTGATTATTTAGAAGTTGTCTGGATATGTTGCAAGCCCAGCACACGAACAATCCACTACAGGAGTCCAAAACATCTCTGTGTCCCCCTTAAACGTCTCACCTGAGTTTAAGAGTGTGCTCAGAGCAATAAAAGAAGTACGTGCAAAATGTGTCAGTAATATACAGTATTTTGACAGCATGCTTACCTTCATCTGTTTTTATAATTGACAACTGAACAATTGTGGTAGTCATAAGAACGAACTTTGTCCCATGGTTATTTTAATTAATTTTACAATTTGATAACAAAAACAGCCATGGAACCAATTACCATAATGTATATCATAACCAAGCAACAAAGTGTTTGTTATACACTTTCAACAAATTCAATTTGGGCCATTACATGACTGACATCACTTTAATAGCTTGTCTGAAAAGTCATGCTATTTTATTGTAAGCCCATATTGTTCATCAAGGATTTTTGCTGACATGAGCAGAGAAAAGGTTAAATTATACAGCTGTCACACATTATATACACTCCCCCTTGTGTTTTTTTTTTTAAGTCAATCTACCCATTTTGTAGAAAGATAATTGCAGCTATATCTGCTAATCTATTATAATAATACAAAACAACTTTCTTGGGAGCTAACTCTCTGTTTATTCAACGTCAACACAAACTCATTCTCTCCGATACAGTATCTATTGCTCCCAAGATACCCATACCTCAGACATTTATGTGACAAAAAAAATCTGGTTATGTTTTTGCCTTCAGTTATCTGTCCTGCACTACAATGATACAAAAGTGAACAAGTACTGTACATGCTCGCTTGCGAGGCCCCGGCACCCATTATTGCTCTCTCCCAGTCTGGGGCTGACAGTCCAGGTTTGGAACCAAGGCCAGGTCCCCAGCAGACCTAGGTAACATCTGGCCTTGACGTGTTCTGGGTGTTTTTCAACTGTCAAACCTGTCCGCGGTTTTATTACAGAAAATTATTTAAAAAGGATTAGAAAACAATACTTTGTTTAGTGCTCATAAGTGGAACAAACTACTAATATCTGTTCAATAAATATCAGTTCGAAGGAGATGCACGACAGGCTGTTTGGTGAAATAAGCATTAGTTTCTTATACAGTAATTTTACCCAACAATAATGTTTTCAGAAGCAATCTCCATGGTTACTAATTAGGTACTGTAGGCACTACTGCACGGGCTCAAGTGATGAACATTCCTATGCTACTGTATTAAGGAGTCATGCTTATAATACAGAGTTTCATTATTAAACATGAGCATTTATACCAGTTATTATATATTAAGCTCCTACATAGAAATGAATGTATTAATAATACACAGATCTGTATATGCTGTACAGGGTTAATATGTACTTTTGTTAATATATATTTTTACTTTAGATGTGCCCATCCTGAAAATAATATTTAAAGAAATAATCAAAACGCATCATTTGGAAGTTCAGTCTTTCTTTTATGAACAACTGCCTTTTATAGCCAGAAAAATGGGGTTGTTCAAAATATGGGAACCTTTTTAAATGATATAGAAGCATTCAATGAACCGCTTTCTTTCATCTGTGTAGAAATTGTATCGCCTGTAAAATAATATTGAAATGATTAAACAGCCCCTCTGGGACTAACCTCTAATCAAGTTAGAACCCTGAAGTTGAGATTGCCATTTCCTGAGCAAATTGGAAAGTTACAAAATCCAACACTGGAAAAAAAGTGCCTAACGGCACAAAATCCCCCAGCCACCACCACTTTAATACAATCCAAATGACTATTCCAAGCACGACCCTTTGCTATCTTACTCAGCTCCCACAGTGATGCGGGATGCAAATCTTAACCGCCAGCTAATTGTGTTTTCAGAATCACTTGTGTTAAAATATCTCTTCCAACATGAGGATGTATTTTAAAATGTCTGCTGAGAATGTATTACCATTCGGAATCTTAAACATACAAGAGGCCGCTCCGAGGCCTATATGAACTACACCACTTCATACTGTGGGCTCGTTCAGTAGGTTACACTTCAGAGATAGAGTTTGCATTTCATTTCAATTAACTTACCTCGCCTCGAATTACCGGATAATGTGTTAAACACTTACATTAGTGTTGACATGCTGTATAATAGATACGTCAAATACCATATACAGTCTTTAATTTACATATGTTATACGTTATAAGTACAGCTGAACCTGTCTCATGGTATATGTCTTCTTGTGAGCAACTGTAAATACTTATTACAAAAATGTTCTGATTAAACAACACTAAACATAGGAAATGCTGTTATCCATGTCTTTAGAATCGAAGACGACACACACACACACACACAAAAGTACTGGAATGTTAAGAAAATTGGCGTTTTGATTGGCTGAAAGTGGCTTCATTATTATTATTATTTGTTTATTTCGCAGACGCCTTTGTCCAAGGCGACTTACAGAGACTAGGGTGTGTGAACTATGCATCAGCTGCAGAGTCACTTACAACTACGTCTCACCCGAAAGACGGAGTACAAGGAAGTTAAGTGACTTGCTCAGGGTCACACAATGAGTCAGTGGCTGAGGTGGGATTTGAACCGGGCACCTCCTGGTTACAAGCCCTTTTCTTTAACCACTGGACCACACAGCCTCCTATTTACCATCAACAGATTTTCAATTGACTTGAGTATTTACATACATTATAATTTTATATGATCAATAGAATTGTAGTTTAAGCAGTATACAGGAATTTTAATGATTTAGTGGAGCTTTTTATTTGGGGTCAGTGTGTCAGATATCCAGCACTCATTTGAATGAATGTTGTAAGAAAACATGCCATGTGTCTGCATGTAATGGGAATTGAAAACTGTGTAAAGTGCTCAAAGATGGTACTTATCATAAACTTACACTGTTTATACAAACTGTTGTGTTTGCACTGGCAGGCATTCCGATATGGTCATTGACCCTAAGACATAAACAATTTAATAGGAATTTAGTGGGAGCTTTCACACTGGACGCAACGCCATGCCACCTCCTTGCGCGTCGCTTCATGTTCCCGCAGCTCGCTGTTTACACTGAAGGTGGCAAGGGGTCCTGTGACGTCACACTTGGAAGTACTGAACCCCCTTAACAGTTCCAATAGGTTTGATATAAGGACAGCATATTGTTGCCAGAATCCATCACAACAGTCTGCTCTGTGGCTAAAGTCGTGATATGGAGACAACCTGAATGGTTTCTTGGGAAATTTTGGAAAATGTGCCAAGTCCCCAACTGCAACAATAAATACAGCACTTACCTCCTTAACTTAATTGTTTATGCTTGACTCTCAACATCCAAGCACAATGTGTTTTTTTTTTGGGGGGGGGGGGGGGGGGGGGGGGGGGGACGAGATTTAAAACTGAACTTACATTTCACAAGTGTTGCTGGTGAGACCAAGTCACACTGAATTTAGTGCTTCGTGGTGACCTAATCTTGCTATTACCATAGTAACAGGCAATTCGATGGTGGCAGGTTATCCAAGTTCCTTACTGTCTGCTTGAGTACCAAAGTGCTTTTCTAAGAGAACAAATATATGTAGTTATCACTATAAAAACAGCCAAATCAGATACAATGTATTGATGACAGAGCAAAAAAAAAAAAAACTTGAAAAAGTATGTTCACAATTTCAGTCTGCTTTGGATGCCTACTGTATAAGGGGCTTTCACTTTACACCTGCAGAAGAGTATAGCTGTAGGAGTATTTCCTAGACACAGGTTTAATGCATATTTAATGCTTACAGGACAAAGGTCAGCTGAGTTGGGAAATGAAAGCTATACAAACACCTTGCTTTATCAATATACCACAGCCTGGCCTGGGAAGATCATTCTCTTGATATTAAGGCTCAAATATTTTTCAACTGCAGGGTCTTGTTCTAGGAAAATTGATAGTTGGATAAAGTTCCTGTTTTGTGGAGTTAGTAGTTAGGCCCCTGAACCACTAGCACCCACTGCAAAAATTATCTTTGACTTACAGTACAATTATACAGGGATGGATAAACAATGCTAACAATTTAAAAGATACTCGTGGGGCTCTTCAAATCATTTTTTTTTGTTTTTACTCTGCATATTCATACCGGAACCCATGTAAAAAACTAAAAAAAATACCAGATCAAAATAATGGCATAAACAAACACTGTAGTATCCTTCCAACTGCATCACAACTGAAATTGAGTGGTATAAAACCACTGTACACAACCACTGTACACTTATATTAAAACAATATTGTCCAATACATGCTTGTTAAAGTCTAATACTGTCCTTTATAACATATGTCCACCAGGGTAGCTGCTATCCAATCCAGATTGCAGCATACAAAATTAATAACAGGGGCAATTCATTCTGAACTCTAATTTGCAACCATGTACTGTAGTAAGTTTCCCTGCTTGAGTATTGAGATAGGAACCATGTTCATAGAAACTTTACATGTGCTAAATTATGGCAGTCATTTAACCATGTTGCTTAATTCAAAATAATTTGAATACAATACTTCAACTGTCATTTCAATCCGGAAGCTGGGAGTTAGCAAAGGTGTTATTACTCAGCCCAGTGGTTCCAATGAGATTATCCAGTCTAGTAGCAGCATGGCAGGACCACCCTCAGGCCTGAACTTTCACTGCTGGAGGATTCCCATTCATGTGGAAAATTAGAAGGAAGCAGAACAGCATTAACCCGTTTCAAATGTATTCATGACGATAATGCAGAAAATCAAAAAGCCCTAACCTTGGTGTTCTGGCACAGAAAGGCACTTTTACAATTTTTGTTCACTTGAATGTTAATTAACTAGGTTTGATTCATTAAGACTTTCTGGTTCAATGCCATATGGCTTAAGTTGTTTATATAGTTGAATACGAACATGAAGGCACTAGGTAGGGGCAAACAGCCACAGGCTATTTTCTGGAGAGTCTGTTCACGAAATAAGGTGGATGTTTGTTATTATGGATTTCAAAGATGTCAGTCTTGACATTATGTCCAAACCCCGTTTCAGGTGTAGCAATTTGGGACACTTTGCCAGTACATCTCTTGATAAAATCTGTAGACCTACTGAATCTGTTGTCCAAGGTCAAATTCTGGTCTCTTTGGCTGCAAACCGTGTTACATTCTGTCACACATCAGAGCTGTTTCACTATTTGGTCCCCTCGCCAGAATGAGGATAGAACCACACTAAGACATAGGATCAAAATAGTATCTCTATTAAATACACTGAGTAGCAGTAAAGCCATTTGAGGGGTTTAACGCCAGCTTTACTCCAACCAGCACTACAGTTTAGGAAGCTCAGATAACGATAGCCACCACAGAACATTTTCAAATGTAGCTGCCTCAATCCGAGTGCATACCTCACTGTGTGGAAATATTCCACTAACCCTCTTTTTGAAAATCCAACACATTTTGCAATGTCATGATCCACAACTTCACTAACAGTATGCATTCCATAGTTAATCTGCCTCTCATTTCAGCAATGCATCACTGCAGTAATATCAAATCACATCACTTCTTGGAGAGGAAACAGAAAATCTGTTGGTTAAAGGTTAATAGTACGGAGGAAAGTGATTGAAACCCTAGTAGGAGAGAACCCCACTGTCACAATCACACTTTAACCTACATCAAAATGGTTACCAAAATCATTTAGAAGTCTGAAAGAATTATAATGCTAAAAAATAAAATAATTCACACAAATGCTACTAAAGGCAATATCATGTTAAAAATCACAAGTGGTTCAGGCTGAAATTGCACAGTGGTATGCTCTATTCAGATTTTATACATCAAATCAGACAACTGAAAGCAGGAGTGAATAAAAAAAAAAGCCTTAAAACCAATTCCAGAAATCAAAAAATGAATTCCTTTGTGTCTGCTTACTACGTTTAAAAAAAAAAAAAAAAAAAAGAAGTAGTTTTGTCTCTGTGTATTCTGTACTGTCACAAACCTTTTTACATTTCCCAAATTTTAGCCTTCCTTGACCCAAGCGGCTACCAGGAGCCAAATGTTTTTTGCAACTATATATATTTTAGGGATGCAACAAATAAATAAAAAGTAAACACTTTGGATTTATAATTACTTATTTAAGTTGTACAGTAGAATATGTTTCAAACACACATGCAAAGTCAGAGCCATAGTTTGCTGAGATGGTCTTTTTTCATTACGCATTTATAACTGCATTACATTCCAGCCGGCCGCACAGATTAGATTCTGTTGAACGTCTGATTGTGCATCATGCTCATGCCTCAGCGGGTTGTGGTGTTTTTTATACTATTAGTGCACATCATGGTGACAGAGAGATGACAGTGAGCGATGGACAGACTGTGTATACAGCAGTGTGGCTTGACAGTTTCATGAGATTCTCAAATTTTTCAGTTTGGAAACACATCCCATCACTTCCCCCGAGACCTCAGTCAAAAAGGGTCTGGAGACTATACCCAATTGGGAATGAAATGTCACTATACGTTACGCATGCACGTTGGAGAAAGAATAAATAAAAAAGTGGCACCTCCTCAAAAGTGCATTTTTAATTTTTTTTTACAATTCACATTGGCACAGAAGGTTTGAATTGGAGTAGCCAGAGTTTAATGAGCTACTGTTCCTTCTGACAACAGGAATTGGTATAGTAATTGATAGCAGCATGTTATAAGCATTGGCCTGAATAATTCTAAATGAAGCATAATCCCTGTAATGTCTAAAGATGTTTTATTATACGGACTGCAGGCTTTGCTATGGCTAGTTCGAGGCTACAGCTTGCAGGTATAGTTAACAAGAGTGACAGCGCTGGCAATAAGAATCATCAGTAGGATAGTTCAGTCCAAGGGATGTTGTCCTAATGCTGCAGTATATCTTCCATTTTCACAGAAGTTATCCACTAAATAAACAGGTCCTTTTATTCATTCCAACCATTTGATGTTTTGGTGGAGACATTTATGGCCATATGCTCCATATATACCATTTCAAGCTACCCTTATTGTAGTCTGTTGTTTGTTACTTATCACCCTGTATATTGACATAGAGATAAAGACATGTGGAGAATATATTGATATGCATAGAATAGTGGCTACTGTGACACTAAGATATAGCATATGACGATGGAAGAGATCCCTTGAAGCACAGAAGATAAAAGTGCAGGTCAAAAAAGTAGTCCCATTGTTGCTTCCACCACAACTCCCCAAGCCTCCAGTGCTACTGCAGACCCTTTCCTCAATAAAGCCCCCTAATACATAATCAATTTATATTTGTTTTTATAGGAAGGCCAACAGAGAATAACGTTTGTAGACTGCTGAAGACAAATCACTTTTTCCTAGACAGCATCCAATTATAACTATGACATGTTCTCTACAGTTTGTCCTGCACAGAGGCAATTATGCTGATTGATTCAAATGTGGTTTTATGTGGCGTTTTGTCTATCTGTAAGGCTGGTACTCAGATTAATATTGCATGACAGCTTTTTTTCCACCACTTTACATCACACTGGTTATGAACATTCAAATTATAGAAAACGGAATTATCAAATTCTTCAAGAATAAATTGTGAGAAATTATAAGAGCCAAGAATGATGCTAGCCAATGGAAGTGTAAACAGAGATTAAACCACGGCTGGGAGGGGACAACAATTATCTGATTATTATCCCCACACTTAATTTAAAAGAAATGTATTTGATAACTTATTTTCATGATTTGACTGATTATATTGTTTATAGTTTTTGTAGAGCCATTTGAGGCCTACAGTATATTAAACTGTTTTAGAATGGGGTCTACTTACCTACCTCCCTTAAAGGTATTTTGTATATAATAGATCTGTGTATATGTGTCTCAACAGTTAATATTTAATTATACACTTATTTATTTTTACCAGTACATGGTTTCTTGGGCTGACATGAAAAATGGTCCTCATTTCTAGAAGTTGGACCATTAGAACTACTGTACAATAACTCCTGCAGAGATTACAATGCTTTCCTATTAAAATTACCATAAAGGATCAAATATGCATCAATGCATCTGTGTCTGCGTGCTTAAATTGTTCTTGGCAGAATTGAGAGAAATTATTGCTACATAAAGTAAATATGTCCCCATTTTAAACTGTCCTTAAAAAAATACTTCAATCCTCTCTGTGCTCAGGTTTTAATATTTAGCTTTTGCCCTTTTTTATTATTTAGAGCAACATAAGCCCAATTCCTTTTGTCAAGTGAGGTCAATACTTTTTCAAGTGAACCATGAATGTACTAATCTAATTTTGATTGAATGGGCCTTGGTGGTTTAGCAGATAGCACTGTGTAGCCCCTGAGCTAAAATAAAAACTTTCAGGTTCATATCTTTTGTAGGAATAACCTTGGTAATTTTCCAATATCCAATCAACATCCAGGGATAGAGTGAGTGGCCTTTTCTGATGCAAGTGCCGAGATGTAAAATTAGAAATGCATTTGGCTTTGGATTATAAAGATCCCATAACACTTGACAATGACCTTGTGACTAAACTGTCATGGAAAATATGAATTACCGGTACCAGTAAAATATACTGAAGCTCTTTATCCATTCTAAACCCATAGCTATGCACACAGATTCATATCTATTGGTTTAGAATACATGCCCCCTTCTTTCAGTCATGTTTACAAAGTTAAGGTTTCCATAGCAGCAATCATGCACAATGGACCTGAAATAACTTTGTAATACACAATTCAGAAAGGAGACATCCACCAAAGATTGATTTGACCAAATCTTTATTGCGTTTGACGGAAGGACCAAGAGAACGTAACATACTTTTTGGTCCGTGGCCTTGTCCATTGAGCTCAAGAGCTGCCCGTGTGCTGGCTGATTCAGCTTAATTATTGCTTGATGACAGATATTGCCAACAAGCAAGACAAGTGGCACTCTAGGCCAAGTTCCACTGCCCCGTGTACTGGCAGATTGTGATGTAATGGTTATTGATTAATCAAAGTCATGCCCGCGGCAGGACCAGTTGCACTCTGGGCCACCTTCTCCATGTGGTGATGAAGTGTTATGTGATGATTATTAACAGTTATTGCCAACGACAGGGCAAACTGGCACTGGGCGATGTTACCCCCACTCGTGAGCTGGCTGAACTGTGATTTATGAGTATGGCCGCTATTTGCCAGCAGCAGGGCAAGTGGCACTCTTGGCGACGTTCCGCCCCCCCCTCGTAAGCTGGCTGAACTGCTAAGGTGGATGCATGAGTATGACAGCTATAGCCAGTGGCAGGGCAAGTGGCACTTTGGGCGACCTTGTTTTGAATCATGCTCGGCTAAACTGTAATAGAAACTAAAAAAAATGACGGATTGGCAGGAACACATTTCGGAGAACGCATGTTTCAGCCTCAGTTTCCCGAATGGCTAGGGGGTTGCAGTGGTGAACTGGGATAAAAACAATAATTGGGCATTCCAAATTGGGGAGAAAACCGGGGTAAAAACCACAGCCGTTGATTAAATAAAAAATAAAAAAAAGCATTTTAGTTGAAACTGGGATACATAGTATTTATAAAGCTCCTGTGCTTGCACTGTTTTTTTTTTCTAAAAGTAAAAACAAACTGTCCGTTAATGTTACAAAAAAACTATGAAGTGAGACAGGCTGCTGTGTGAATGTGCTGCTGCGAGAGTGCAAGACTGTTTGTTGTTTTTGGTGAGGCCCAAGCTAACAGATGCAGGGAATAATCATCCCAATAAACCGTGGATTAGAGTATCTGCAAATTGTGTGCGTTTCATTTTCCACCGTACGCGACAATATTAATTTGGCTTGTGGGCATTTAAATCATTTCTGGGAAAATAAATGCTAATATTCATTATAAGACGAAACATAAATAGCACTCTATCCTAATTATGGACCCCGACAACCCCATTATAACAGGGTAGCGCTGTATATATATATTCCATTTACAGTAGTTATTAATCACATTTTATTTGTTACAGATGATATATATGAACTTTTTTTTTTTAAAGTGTGCAATAGTCAGGATGCTCTGTTAATGATGACGTATCTCAATGCATCTTTCAACATGAATAGAAATAGACATCAAATATGTACATGTAGTATATTGTATTGTAATTGTATATGTTACACAGTATATTATGCAATGTTTTGATATTAGTGTTCAATGAATTGTAGCTTTCCAATAAGAAGTTTTTATTGTTATTTTTTTTGTATATGTTCGCTACAGCAATTTTGTCTAACAGAAGGAACATCTAAATAACAGCAATGAGGCCAAATCATCCCTTAAAGCTATAACAACAACAAAGACTGGAAGGTCTTTAGTGATGCAAATTCCTTTTTGTTTTAGTGACTGCATGGCAAACAGTCAAACTCTTTACAGAGAAATGTATAGCTCAAAGCACTGCACTCAACACAACACAACAGCTGCCCTGTTCTTTAACCACCTCCAATTCACAACACAGCACCAAAACCCTCCAAGGGCAGGCTGCTCACTTTATGCTCATATTTACTTTATAGATCTCTAACAGTAGCTGTTAGCTTCAGTAGAGGTGAAAAGAGAAACTAAAATCAATGCTATGGGGAGGTGGGAGAGTCAATACTCTTATCCGTGAGAACATTGGCTGTAGCAAGATGTTTTCTTGGAACACTGCTTGTTTTCTTCAAACTAAAGTCAACTTTAATTAAAAAACAAGAAGGGCTTAATTGTCTGTTTACGTTTTTTGTGATGTGGTAAATTTCCGTTGATTCCAATACAAATGGTTCATTACAGAAGGCGAGAGCTTTGGAAATGTAAAGTATTCCTTTCACTGTTACTGCTTCTTTTTCCTCATTTATGTGCCTTTAATTCTCAAAGTAAAGACAACATAAAACACAAGACTGGGTTCAGTATTTACTCTACATGTTCAAAGAAGCATACAATTAGGATTAATGCTTTTTGTCTGCAGGCATACTGAAAATTCTTCATTTCCTGGTAATTTGTAAGTAACAATACAAACCATTATAATTGTACATGACCTGGGAAGCAGTCTAACCTACAGAAGTTAGTAAAGTATAAATGAGTGGTGAAACTGAAGACAGGGGGCTCAGAGATAGAGGATAGAGAAGAAGTGTCTGTGTATGCATGCATTATTAACACCTGCTAAAAGTAACACAGACAACACAAAGTCCTTCAGTGATCGTGCTGTCAATCAGATGTGTCCTTGGCGTCAGCAACATCATTCACTTGCCTGGTGGGGGTTTATGTAAATGTGAATTCTATTCAAATTATTTCTCGTGTGAGGCCAGGTTCTCTTTTTGAAAATCATTTACCACTGCTACATTTTTACCATAATTGCTAGACTTACATTGACATTTATTTTCATGGCAGTCGTGAATAAGGTTATTTTGAAAGATGAGGGACATTGGTGCTGGCTACACTCAAGAAAGATACCAGGAGGTGCCAAGCACGCTTCTTCACAGAGCTCTGTGAGTACACCTCTGCCCTGGCCTGAATACCCCATGCCATTGTCCATAGAAGAGAGAGACTGCCAATTGTGTGGAATTGTTGTGTTGGTTACTTTTGACTTGAGCTGGCCTTAAACCAAAGCCTCCATAGATGAATAATGTGAACAGGACAGTGCATTAGCCTGCTGCACAATCTAGCACCCATGGTTGTCTCTAGATGTTATTTACCTCATATAAATTTGATCAAATCATATTTAGTTCTTTGGAGGATTATGGGTAAATATATACTTTTTCATCAAATTATATCCAGTTCATTGGAGGATTATGGGGAAGCAAGGATTAAAGATACTGTTGATTTTACTTATTTGCACCGACACACATACACACTCTGTGACCCCATATGGAGCAGTGCAAGCAACAAGAGACATAAACGCATGTGTGAATTCAGATATCAAGGAATAATCTAGCAAAGCAACAGTCATTTCCTTTCTCTGATTATATATATATATATATATCATTTCTTACATTTTGACATCCCTGGGTGGGCGACTAGAGACTTATTTATTTTTAAATAAAATGATATACCTAACACACTACACATTCCTTTGAGATAAGTGTACTGTGTTTGATTGAAACAGATTGAGCTGTCCATATTTTCACAGTTTTCTAAGAACTATGTATTTTGAGACTGTCAGAAAATACTGTATGTAAGTTTTGCAAGTTCCGTCTTAATAGCCTGCCTTGGAAAAAAAATAATTGTTCCACAATGTTTCCAACTGGGAACTGTGTATATATAAAAAAAGACATCTGAAATAAAGTAAATAAAGTCATAAAATGATCAAAAGTAGTTTCCACACTTGATTTTCAAAACAACTCAATACACACGAAACAGCCAGGTTCTCTTATACTGTCAATTTATCCCTTACTTCAAAATTCCAATATCAAATCACTGGCAAGGGAGCTTGAGAGACTTAGGGCCTCATTCACTAAATGGTGGTAAATGAGCAGAATTACCACATGGTAAGAGGAACCCACACCGTGTGCAAAAATGAACCAGCTGTAGCACTGTTCACTAAAATAATTATATGTACAAGTAAAGCACGCTAAATGATTCATTTGCAAGTTGTCACAATGTGCGGAATTCAGCACGAGGAATGTGTGCTCGAAAGAAAAGGTAAGTATGGTTCTGAGTTTGTCACAATGACAGCGACAGTGAGAAATTTAAAAGTTTACAGACCAGGAGCTAAATGTATTAGCAGAAGAAGTGGTGGGGAATTATGAAAGGCATTTTGGTGCTGAATCAGCGAGAACATTAACTTCAATAAAACATTAAGGACAAAATAAATGTGCTCCGTAGGAGTCTTGTCACAGCGAGACAGTCAAAGCAGAGAAAGTAATTGTTAATTAAACATTTATGTTTAACTCTGCAAATCAAATAAATATGTGTTTATTCAACTTGATCTCCCTCTGATTTATTTTGTAAAATTAATCAAAAGTTCAGCAAAGCACTTCAAAGTTCATTATTTCCATTTCAGAAGGTGTTTGGTGAAACGTCACTTTTTAAACATTAGATGCCATTTGATTGCTTGTATTTATGACTAGGGATGAAACAATTTTTCGATATATCATGATTACGAATATCCGTTATAAATCGTATCGTGAACATTTTTTAATTATTCGATAATCATAGAAAACGATAGTCACACTCTCACTCAACATGGCTGGAATCGGAACAGATGCTTTTCTCTCCAAATATGGGTAAAATCATCAGTGTGTACTTTGACGGGTAAATACCATAGGATGTACATCCAATCCTCAGAATGTGGCAAAAGCACAAGGAAAGCAGAAACTTCAAACATGCCCTTACATACTTACCACCCGGTGGAGTTAAAATACGTCCGTCAACAAGCAAGGTAAGTTTAATAACATACTGTCAGTGCGGCACACTCCCTATACTGTCCTCTGTTCCACCCTCAATTATCTGTATATAATTTCAATATGGTTAATTAAAATGTATACATTATAGGCTATTATGCCATCAGAAAAACAAGCTACCTTTGGTAAAGTTGATAATGGTATTGAAATGTGTTTTCTTAAATTATAAATGAAATAGCGACAAAAAAAGGAATAAAAAAGTAATATGAATAAAGAACATCATGCCCATACTGCTCTACTCCATACAGGTTGTATAGTAAAAAAATAATTTATTTAGTTTGCAGACTATTTGAAAAAGAATTGACAATAGTTAGCAGTATATTTGTCTGCCTTACAGAAAGCAAGTACTTTAAATATATTGAAAGAATTACAGATGCTTCATATTTTGTAATTATGTACTGTTTCTAAGTACATTTAAATAAATAAAATGTGTAAATAAAGCATATGGAGGAAAAAAGCTTGCAGTCCCATTGACAGACTTAAATGAAGGTATCATTTTTTGTAACTATTAATAATGGTAATATAAGGACAATTTCATTAAGATTATTTTTCTTCCACCTGTGTGCTAGTAATTTTTTTCATTCTTGCTAGAATCTTGCTCTTTTTTTAAAGTCTGTAGCTTCCTTGTGTTGCAGACCATATCCCACAGAGAAAAAAAGACATAACTTGTTATTTCTTTTCTTTTTATTCAGTTAAAAGTAAATGAAAAATAACCGCTACTATCGTGATAATCGGTGTATCGTGAAAGAGTGGGCTCACAACTGTTCTTATCGTGGAAATGTACTACTGTTTCATCCCTATTTATGACTGCACCTCAACTCGCACTCTGTGTACATTCATTTATTGGACATTTACAGTTTCTTTATTCATTTTTACATTGAAATATTCTTCGTGTGCTGCATACAGATACTCTCGTCTGAGTGTGTCACTGTTAGGCACGGCTCCACAATTTAAAAAAATTGGTAATATTTCATTGACCAGTCATTGTATCCATATGTTCCCTGCACTAAAGGCTTCTACTAATTAAAATGTGTTAACATTAGGTGTATCTCCACTTTCTGTGCTCTTTTTAAACAATCCTGTGATTGTAACCTGCTTGTTTGGTAATTGATTAGCCTGAACTTCAAGTTTGGTTTTCTTGTTTTTGTGTACTGTGCTGTGAAGATGCTTGTCAATAGTACCTTTTCTTAGATGATCCAAAGACACATTACAAGTTGAGCAAAACAGAATTCCACCATCTGCATGCAACATCCCCTTTTCGTAGCTCTGAACGCGATTAATTTAGCTTTTTTGATTTGTCAGCTGTGTGCATTTTTAACACACGCTGAGGCACCTAGTAAAGTTAGTGCCCTTAAGTGAATATGGTTTGCATATCAAAAGCCTCCCTCGCGGTATTTTGTGACGTGATTTGCATACATTTCCACACATTAATATTATTCATTATATTTAAATGACTGGATCGCGGTACTTTTTCCACATGCTTTTTTCCATGCGCTAGGTTACTTGCCACTGGTTAGTGAATACAGCAGGTGTACAAAGCATGCAGTAAAGGGACTTACTGCGTGCAAAACACGGTACCGCTGTTTAGTGAATTTTTGGTGATGTCATAATCCTGCCAGCAGACTAAACCCACAAGTTTGGGTCTAATAAAATGTGACCTTATTAAGGTTCTAATAACACTATTACCAAAAATAGATTTAATATATAGCATTTCCTAAACAGAAATCACTCTGCTAACTCCAAAGAGCTTACCTGAATGAAACAGGCTATTTGTGTCTTTGTGTGGAGGGGAGTTGAATCGCTTCCTACCACCCTGCTGAAAATGGCGATCAAAGTCTTTTTTTCTTTTATGTTTTAAATCAATAAGAAATGGATGGAGGGCGTCTTTGATTTCTCTAGTCAGTGTTACACACAATAGTCTAACCTTTCCACTGGGGCTATCACGCAGTCAGGCTATGTCAATGTCAACACTCCTGATGACGTTAAATGCTGTCCTGTTGTAGCTTTCTGATTCTACATCCAGAAGGGATAGATTTGAGACTGCAGATTGTGCCACTGCACTACAGTGTGATCCAATGAGGCAAGCTGTGTGTGTGTGTAGATTAAAGAGGCAGGCTTATTCAGCCCAATGAGGAAATATAGTGGCTACATTTTTACCATAATCGCTAGACTTACATTGACATTTATTTTCATGGCAGTCGTGAATAAGGTTATTTTGAAAGATGAGGGACATTGGTGCTGGCTACACTCAAGAAATATACCAGGAGGTGCCAAGCATGCTTCTTCACAGAGCTCTGTGAGTACACCTCTGTCCTGGCGTGAATACCCCATGCCATTGTCCATAGAAGAGCGAGACTGCCAATTGTGTGGAATTGTTGTGTTGGTTTAAATGTCCATAGGGACCCAAACTGAGGCCACCAAACATACGTTACTTTCGACTTGAGCTGGCCTTAAAACAAAGCCTCCATAGATGAATAATGTGAACAGGACAGTGCATTAGCCTGCTGCGCAACCTAGCACCCATGGATGTCTTTAGATGTTATTTACCTCATATAAATTTTGATCAAATCATATTTAGTTCTTTGGAGGATTATGGGTAAATATATACTTTTTCATCAAATTACATCCAGTTCATTGGAGGATTATGGGGAAGCAAGGTTTGAAGATACTGTTGATTTTACTTATTTGCACCGACACTCATACACACTCTGTGACTCCATATGGAGCAGTGCAAGCAACAAGAGACAAACGCATGTGTGAATTCAGATATCAAGGAATAATCTGCCAACCCTAGCAAAGCAAAAGACATTTCCTTTCTCTTATATATATATATATATATATATATATATATATATATAATTTCTTACATTTTGACATCCCTGGGTGGGCGAGTAGAGACTTATTTATTTTATATATTTGGATGGATGGATGGATGGATGGATGGACTGGAGAGGAGGGCCATAGGAGGGCCACACAGTAAGTGTGACGTTTTAAATCATCATTTTAGTGTTTGGAGAATCTTTCTTTTGTAGTATGTTTTGTAATTCATTTTCTGTTAAGTCACAAAATCGCTCGTTGTTCAGCAGTTTTTCACATTCAGCCACTTTCTCTTGTTGTGAGGAGTGGAAATGAAGGATGTTCCTTTGAAAAGGGGCAGGACTGACAGCGATGTGAACCAATCACATGTCAGAGGGAGACTATGGCCCGGTGCTGTAAGGATGTTCGGGCACTAGTTCAATGTATTTTTGCCCCTATGATGAGGTTTTAACCAAATCACAGGCCAGAATTACCAAGCACCGATTCATTCATACATACATAGACATATATATAACATACTCGGCCAAAGTGGAAAGGGCACTCGCCAACCCACCTGGCCAGCGTGGTGAGTTATGGCCAACCCCCCCATGATGAAGCCACAGACAAAAACATTCCCCAGAGGCTGGATTGCTGACCAAGGCAGCGGACAGTTAGGAATGGAGGCAGAGGGTGCTAAGAATCACTGGGTTACGATTTTTGGCTGCCACAGAACACTTAAGCTGGCCACGTACAACTGCAGATCTCTTTCAGGTGAAGCAAGACTTCAAGAGTTGGAAGAAGAACTTGAAAGAATCAAGTGGGACGTCGTAGGACTAAGCGAAGTATGGCAAAAAGACAAAGGACTACTAGGACTCAAGAGTGAACATCTTCTCTTCTACCGAGGCACAACAGATGGACAAACAGGAGGCGTTGGATTCATTGTCCACAAGAGAATCAAGAATAACATAGTAGAGATTGACAGCACGTAAGAGAGGTCTACAAGACTGATAGTGAAAGTTTCAAGGAAATATGAACTTCAAGTCATCCAAGTATATGCACCAACAACAAGCTATTCAGATGAAGTCGAAGATTTTTTATGAAGTAGTACAAGAACTACACGGAAATGGGAAGAGCCACTATAAATTAATCATCGGTGACTTCAATGCCAAAATAGGAGCCCCATCAAGAAGATGAGATTCGGTCCACAAATTTGGACACAGGGACAGGAACGAGAAGGACGACAGACTAGTCGAATTTGCAGAGAACAAGAACTTATTTATAATTAACAGAAGAAACCCATCAGGAAATGGACATGGAGAGAGGACCCAACACAGTGAAGAATGAAATTGACTACATACTCACCAACAAGAAGCACGCTGTACAAGATGTCTCAGTATTGAACAATTTTAACACAGGAAGTGACCACAGACTTGTAAGATGTAAACGCAAAATACACCTAAACACAGCACTGGAGCGAGCGAAACTCATGACGACGAAATTCAACACAATCAACGTAGATATGCTCCAGAAGCAAAACCTGGTGTTTCAACTGGAATTGAAGAATAGATTCAGGCTCTTCAAGATCTGCAAAAAGATGAAGCAATTGAGGTAAACAAAATCTATGAGGAAGTGACGCAAGTCATTGCAGAAACAGCAAAAAACATCGCTGGAACAAAGAGTACAAAATGCGACCAGAAGAGCACGCAAGAGACAAAAGATCTCATGAAGAAAAGAAGGGAAATAAAACAAACAGCAGCCCTGAAGTCAAACACTGAATATGCGTGGAGAGCCCGGTTGATAAGTGTGCTCAATCGTAAATAATAAAGTAGTGTGAAAGCCTTGTTGTGTTATTTGAACAAACCTTTGTGTTTTTGTTTTGTGTGGTGTTTTGTTTTTTATTAAAATTGGTGCATCAGCCCTTGAACTCAATTTTCTGTGTGCTGGGTCTCATTTTAAAGGGGCAACAAATGGCTGTGAGTGACGGCCTGTTTACTATATATATATACACTATATAATACTATATATATATATATATATATATATATATATATATATATATATATATATATATATATATATATATATATATAGTATTATTATATATGATTATGATTATTCACAGAAGTGTAAAATTGTTAATTTGCTCAGGCTGTTTAAATTGTACTGCTTCTTAAACAATGTCATCTGCTATGCAAAATTCATACTTTCTCTGCCCACAATATTTAACAAGTAAATTAATCCCGGTGTGTGCATACTGACAGCCCTGCTTGTCAGTATGTGATTGTTATTAAACATATTAAATAATTTTATCCTATCTGTCCTATTTAACATGTTAAATTAATGTATATATTTAAAACATTTATATGATATCATCCTTTTACTTTTTAGTTTATAAAGATATGAATGTGATGTAACTGATGTGCAGTGTAAAGTCTAGTTCAAATCAAAACTTTACATGCAAATCACAGAGTATTTGTTTACACTACAAATCTTCTGTTTTCCCTTACTGTTGTTTATCCATGGTGTTTATATATTATTGCTGTTGTTTTTACATTATACTCTGTACACATGTCAGTACTTTATCACACCAATATATTTTTAAACATTATCCATATTTTCATTCACACTTCATCAGGGCATTAATTTTTCAACTTTTCCTTGGGAGTAATTTCTCTTAGAAACATCACAATGTATCTAGATATACTAATCTGAAAAATCTATACTATATGTTTACAGGCATTAAAGGCAAAAGGTCTCCAAGAAAAAAAAAAAGAAGTTTATTTTCTATGTAAAAATAGCTAGACGAAAAGAGAACAAACAAGAGTGTGCATGATCCTGCCTTCCTAAAAGGACGTCTAGGGTTACCTGGGGTCTATTAACTATTCTAAAGACTTTTACTTGGAAAAGGTAAACCAAGGGCCAATCAATTAGGCAGAGCTTTGTAAAGCATATCATGTTGCCTGCTTAGATGAGACATAGATGTTATTCCGGACTCTGGGCACTGGGCCATGTAAAACAATCCGGGCAGAGCCACTCGTGTAGAACTCTTTCCAATAAAGATAGGCTAGACGGTTTCATTTATTGTTTCATCATTATTCAATTTTCAGACACTAATCCTGTTGATCTTCACTGTACCCATGCCCCAACATGCAAGTGGGCACACAAGCATTTTTCCATTGATACTGTTTTTTTTTCTTGGACTGCAGGCTGAGGGACAATTTCTGTCAACTCCAACCAACCAAAGAATTTATATTTCACATGAATTTTAAAATGAATAAATGCTTCTGGATGTCTTTGAGATCTGTCAATTATTTTATATTTGTGTTTCACATGGCAGTTGCTGTGTGACCCCATAACATTATTACATCATTACAGTAAGTTTAAAAAGAGATTTGAGCCCACTGAGTGACAGTAATGTTACATCCAGCCACTCTCACTGGGATCAAAGGACTGGAGCACATTCAATTCCAGTGTTTGGAACTTAAATGGTTATTGTGTTTCTACAGTTTTGATGATTCAAAGCATTGATGCTTTAATAGACATTAGGCCACGTTACATGAGTGTTTGACTTTTCTTGAGACATCAGTTTCTCGTGAAATAAACGTGGACATGGTGCCTTTTTGTGTTTACATGTAAAGCATCTAATTTGCCTTTGGAACGCCTACTTTTCCCCAAATGCTATGCAAATGAGGTTGAGGGGGAGGGGGGTCAGATTTAAATTAGCCATACTGTCGGCCCACTTAGATTCTCGTGCCGTTAGCCGTGAAAGTCCCCATAATACTGTTTACATGAGCAGAGAAAGTTTCACGAGAAAGAATCCACGTCATTGTGTTTGACGTAAATGGTTATTAAAGATCTGATTTGCTGATAGATCGTGCCTGTTTTTTTAATACTATGTTTTAGTGTTGTCGCCCACACTGCTTTTCACACATCTGTGTGTGTATGTGTGTGGGGGGGTGTTAGATCTTTATTAATAATAAACTGGGCCAAATCCGAGTGGTCGTTGAACAGGCGTTTGGGCTATTGCAAGGGAGGGGGCGGATACTACTGAAGCGTACTGAAGTGAACCACGAGCCTGTTCCCCAAATTATTACAGCCTGCTGTATCCTGCACAATCTGTGCCAGGACTGTAAGGAGGTGCTCAGGCAACCAGAGGAACAGCGATATGAAGAGGGTCCTACTATTAGAGATGCACGGCTATCTTTATTTTTGTAACCCGACAGTGTACTTTTATTTTGTATCACATTTTTGTTTCATTAGCTTGTTTTGTATCTCTTTATACCAAATACAGCATCCTCATGTGCGCTGTACTTGTATGACTGCTTCTGCTTAATAAAGAATTGGAATATTGAGTAATATTGTTGATTCCCAAGAAATAAGTCGCGAAAATTCCACACCACATTTTATTTTGAGAGTGGGTTAAACAATGTTTGTGCTGTGCATTGTATCAAGCTGCCTCATCATATCCTCTTCCCTTATGGATATTAATACCCGAGTCTCTTCATCACTCCAACGGACGTAAGTGGAGGATGGACACGGGTTTTGCTCAGACATAAGTAACTAGGGGAAATTGCACTGGTGTATAGTTAGACACATTTAAACATAGTACTTAGTAGTACTTTACAATAAATATGTTTTGACAGTTGTTTGGAAAGCTATTTGCAAGTAAATTCTGAAGTACTGTACAGTAACTGTAACCACCTGAATTCACAAGCCCACGATGCAGTTTATCACACCTTTTTAGTAATAGTTTTAAACAGAAACTTGGTAAATACAATCTGTGTGATACTTTACAAACACATTTAGATCCATGTATGATTAGCATTATGCAAAGTTCTAGGGAAGATGGAGAAAAAAGTGGGGTTATCGCAAAATCAATCTGATAAAGGAAATACTGCAAACAAAACATTAATTTCCCTGCTGCCATCTTTGGACCATGCTAACTTACGTATTCCCACGTGACTTTTATAGCAGCTTTAGGAAAGGACTTGAACAAGCTAATTAACATTTTCACGAGAAACTCGTGTTTACATGTGTAAGTGGGCATTGATTTCACAAGCTTTTCCTGGAATCTCACAAGAAATGGAGACTTTCGAGACCGTTTTTTGGGACACTTTCACAAGCTTTCCCTGCCAAGTTTCACGAGTATTGTCGATTCACGTGAAAGAATCACATATGTAAACTGGCCTATTGTGACTCCCTGCCTTGAGGCTCAACTCCTGTCTGATTTTTGGCGGTGTGGCCTGGAGCTATCCGGTTTAAAAACACTTTACTCCCACTGACTAGTGGCCCTTACAAAAAAGCAATAAAGAATTACAGTTTTCAAATGTAGCAGCAGCAGCTTCTCTTGAACTTGGAGGTTTCATGTCAGTGTTTTGTCATGTTCTAGTTTGCTGCTACAACTTTAAACTTTTCCTTTAACCTTGCTACTACCCTTTCCTGATGGGCACTGCATTTTCACTGTGCCAGCTCTACATTTCATAAGCTAGGCAGCCTACCCCAGGTCCCCAAAGCCACAGCAGAAGACTAGCTTCCCGTTTTCAATTTATACTGACTCAGTAATTCACTAGGCCCATAGAGGCCTGCTCACCTCTCAGACACAGACCTAGGCTACGGGAGAAAAATAATCGTTATGGCAACGGGAGACCTGGAGCTCCTCTACTCCCTGCATAAGCATGATCCAAATCAATGCTCTGTGGCTCTTGCTCAATGGAATCGAATTTCCAGCTGAAAAATGAGGACAGGGATTTGTGGAAACCTATCCCAGGGTCTTGGCACCATGCCTCTCACCAGGAACTTAATATCAGAAGGTACCCATGGATCACAAAGCAGTCACCAGGGCTATCAGAGGACCAAGCTACAGCAAAATGCCCTCCTAGTGGAAGTGGGGGCTTTCAGAAGAATCAATTACTTTAACACTGAAATCCTTTTATAGTCTAGAAATTGCTTAGTAATTAGACTGCTCTGTCATGTTTTCCTCAAGTTACTACAGGGTTCTTGAAATCATTTGTCAGTCTAGAGAGCATGTTGCAGTTAGGCCGTGTTTCTGAATACTTTATGCACGCACTAAATGGACATGATATACATGTAAACATTTCAAAGATGTTGTACAATTCTACCGCATTTTCCATCCAGGTATTTTTCTTTATTTTGGACACTAAAGACATCAAAGTTTTTTTTAACAAACAAATATGAAATAAATACATTCAATTAGCAGTTTAATACTTTTTTTTTTTTAAATGACAAACAAAATAGTTTTTACAGGAGGCCAAAAATTTTATCATTGATTTGTGTGTGTCACTTTGTTTATAAAAAAATATATATTTTCCTTACGTATTGTGAAGAACACACCATCCGCAATGAGGGTCCCCAGAGCCAAGACACTCGCTGCAGGTTGTGTACTGTCCACATGACTCCACCGGCACACGGGTCAGCTAGGAGATGAAGAGCAGAAAATGTAAGTCTTTCGCATCACTTCTCAGCTCAGCAGCAGAGCAAAAAAGCCGTGAACCCATTTGCACTCAGCAGTGCTGCAATCTCCTCTTGAGTTCTGAACTCAGACCCTCTAATCTCACAGAGAGACACAAATAAAAGAAAAAGACACACTGTATTGCCAAAATATTAATGTTATTTAATATTTTTAAATTTTCATTTAAATTCACACGTTAAACTTATGACAAATAATTCCCAAGCAATAAGTCTTCCATTACTTCAAACACACTATCATAAAATTAAGTAAAACTAGATTAAGTAGAAAAAGATGTTATTTAATACTCATCATGTATGATGCTCCCTCCTGCATCAAAGCTGGTCTTCCCATTTCTCACCAATAAAAAAAGCACTGTTGCAGAAGGGAGCATGACCTGGATGCATTGTGATGTTTATAAAGGGTCTCTCTCTCTCTCTCTCTCTCTCTCTCTCTCTCTCTCTCTCTCTCTCTCTCAACACTGCAGGTAGTTTTGTAACACTAACTTCATAGTGCACATAATTAATAATATCAGATTGTGCGCTTTTTTTTGTATTACTGTGCATTTATTAATTCAATTCCATTAAAAACATTTAGTCTGTTTTGCAACATTATTCTACAGAGGATCTTTACACAGACTCAGTCACAGTCCAGAATCCTTTCCATTGAACATACTTGACATGTTTAACTTGCCCTAACTTTACAGAGACTTATGGGGGCATAATTAATAGAAGTCTCCAGTAACCGACATTACGTTTGTGTCTTTGTTGGGAGTAGGTCAGTATTAGTAGCAGTGATAAATGACAGAGCTCTCATGGTGGTGACCCTTTTATTTTGCCTGATACTGACAGTCGAAAAGAAAGTATGACGCATGACAATTATCTGCAGCTGCCACAAATGTCAGCGGGAATGTGCAATGATAGAGTGGAAACCCCTATCATTGGACAGAAGTAAGACAAATGGGAGTTGAGTCAACAATTGTTAACGAAGGTATAAATATCAAACATTGTAAAGTTTAGTCAGTCTTTTCATCTCTTTCGAATTGACTCCATGGATATCTGTATTTTCTAATACAAACATATGTACTGAGCTATACTGAGGCCTTGTCCAAAGTCAGTTTAAATCTCATGCTTATATGACTGCATTGGAGGTATACCTGTCTTGCATGCATATAAAGTGTTTTTGAATCAAAAACCATTTGTCAGCTTAATTTTTTTCACTAAAAATATACCAGGTCTTATCTGCTACATTGCCCACACACTCAGCTCAACTCAAGGTTTGTTATTTAATAAAGGACACACATTTTCATTTCATATTCAAACCAATTTTGATGTAAACACTTGTGTTCTCAAGCCACCGTGAAAAATCAATGCATACCAATTTACCTAAACCCTACAGAGGCGAATTTTAACCTGTAATCAAACAGAACACTTGATCTCCCACATGTTTCAAAATATGTACTTTGCACAGGGAATTTATTTTTCTTTCACAAAAAAGAGGTTACAAACAACAGAAATTGAATCAAATTAAATTATATTTTTCAGCCTGTCCCTAGTATCTCGTCACTAAATGTAAACTTTTTCTTGTGTCTCTCAATCACATGTTTTAGGGAAAAAGCACATAGTGTACTGTTCTAACCGTGAATATTTCAATCTGAGTTCAGTATGGAATTAGGAGAACAGAATGCATGACCTGCTGACCTGCTGTTGTTTTCTACCCTGAGGAACATAAGTTATTAAAGACAGAAAACAAATAATAATATATGCTCCAAATTCCTTTGTGCTTCATTAAGATTGGAAAAACGTTGCCGCTGCAACAGAGCTATTTGTATTGTGGTAGACATACAGCTACATACATTTAAGCTACTGTATTTTCAAGCCACTTTACTGTACATCTATTTTAATAACTACAATATGTTGCATTTCAGCTATCAAAAATGTGGTATAAATGTATATTTAGATTTCTCTAAATGTATTAGGCTATAATCACTTCTGACCAACAGGTGATAAGAGCCATTACAATGCTACACAAAGATCTCCTTCAGACTTGTTATTTTTAGCCGGAAAACATTATAGCAGCAGTGGTGCCTGTCTTGTGAAAATGCCATTCCCTCAGCTGCAAGAGAGCACTCACTCTGGGATTTGAGCGTTGATTGTTATCTCGGGTCCTGGCAGATTTATAAAGTGCAGAAACGGGCAGGGATGTATTTTATTTACCAGAGAGTCTATTTCACACCAATGAACTGTAAAATTATTACTCGCTCCATTCTCTCTCTTTCTTAGCATATAGTTTGATGTGACAAATGATTCTTGGAGATATTTATACTATTTGTATAGTCAGTCTTTTTTGTGACATTAGGACTGTGTCTGAGTTCTCAGCCATTACACAGACATGTTGTAGATTAATCTCTCTTTCTTACAATTCAGCATTTACTAGTTATAATTCTTTACTATAGATTACATAATCTTTGCAAATGATTATGAGAATGTTTTAAAAAGGTAATTTGTGATTTTTAGCTAAACTAATTATAATCATAAGATTATTTCTACTTAATTTTAATTAACTAATTTGTATCATACTGTACTAAATATCAATACATAAATATGATATCATATTTAATATCTAAATTATAATAATATTTACATAACACAATTTTAAAATACAATCATTTATTTATATATGTCACTATATACAAAAAAATCTAAATGGAGAAAGAAATTCTTATTTCACAGTGTAAGCATCATTCTGTACTATGCAAGTGTGGACTTGTGTCCCTCAATACTAAGTGGAGACTATAATGTGGGGGGTATTTATCTAAAGAATTATGAACCTGGTGAAGTTTTATATTGATAGAAAATTGAAAGCACAATTAGCAGCCTAATTAATAAAACTATTGTATACCAGTTACCTACAATGTACTAGCATAGTGTACTTATATTGTACAAACAGTGGTAGAGCAGTGGAAGAGTCATAATACACATATTTAATAACAGGTGATTTGAGTAATATATGTTGGAGTGAGTGCAATTATCTAAATATTCCTTTTAACTATAGAGTAAACCCAATTTCATTACACTCTGTATGACATTATCAATATGAACATCACATTTCTAATAATTATCCTAGGAGACACCTGTAATAAAATGTTCTACTTTTGTACCATCTAGAGGAGTTATCTGCTGTGATGAATTGCATGCAGTCTTTATTTTGAAGAATTAAGAAACACATTTTCAAACCACAACTTTATGTAATATCTTCTACAGAAAATCAAATGTAAAATAAAATAGTGTCAGCTGCAAAAACGCAAGCCTTACAGGCTGCACAATGTCACCGCCAATGAACCAATAGAACAGACCAATGGATCGAAACTTGATGCATTTCTGTAGCAGTGAGGTCTAAGCCAGTATAAGATAACCTTTGAACTATGATGTCTTGGTCAACTAGATCAAAAGCCACCTGTTCAACCATGATCCTTTGCTATATAAATGTCACAGGTAATAATAGGCTTTGAGTACATACACACAGGAAAATGTGTATTTTAAAAACATAAAACAAACAGCACAGAATTATACATATGAACATAAATAGGAATATATACTAAATCAAAACACTATCAATAGATGATGGATTTTAGATATCATCTATTCAGCTGAACATTGATTGAAGCTGTATGAAAATAATGCATATTATTGCAATACAGTTACATAATACTGTAAGTAAAATATCGTGGACACACTTTTTTGATTATTCAAATTCAGCCGCACTTAAAATAAACTCCCAATATTCACAAATTGGTTGCTGTCCTACTTCTCATTAAAGATTAATGATCGCATACAGTTTCCCATCAACAGTTAATAAAATGTGAGATAAAATGTGAGATTTAATGTGTTCTTGATTTCTATGTCCCCTGGATCAATTCTTTGAGTATAAGGGGAACTTTATTTTTTTCATCAATTGATCAAATATCTAAAGCATGTTTCTCAAAGAATTGGAACCATCATTATTCCTAATTATGATCATACCCTTACAGATATTATTAATAATGTACAGTAAATCATATTTCTCACATTAACACCATCAATCAGTGCCAAATCGATCTATTTTGTAAAAAAATTAAATACATATGGCATAATATATTTAAATTATAGCTGGATTTTAACAAATCCCCTCTCTTCTTCCAGTAGAATGTAATATATGTAATGTTAACAAACTTCAGTATCTATTTTTTCTTAATTTTCTTTCATTGAATTGCAATTTCTACATTCCCTGCTCTTTAATTTTTCAACCATATGAATGCTGGTAAAGAAGGTCAGGTGTTCTCTAATATTACAGACAGTACCTAAGGCTTTAAACCTCCGAGTTTAATAAAGTCACCAGGATGTAATATGATGAAATGGGACAGGATGATGTTTCCAGCCTATACCAAGTGGTTTTTTAAAGATGCATAAGAAATGAAAAGAAACTAAAATTAACAGGGCTTGTTTTCCTTTCTTTGGGAAGGTGAATATCTCTTGGAATCAAGGCATACTGCATGACTGGGAAGGATTGGTTTATATTTGTTGAACCATCCCGACATCATCTGAACCAATGCTTTGCAGAGACCTGCAGATTGGAGATTATCTTTTTGCTAAATATTCATCCAATTGGATTTGCACTGATGAGTGGAGCAAACCTATTTTCTAGTAAGTAGAAACTACCATGCTTCTCATTACCAAAATGCCTTATATCTCTGTAAAATATTAGACAAAGTGACTTTTGAAAGTGGCAATAACCTTGTAGGCAATTTTCACTGGGAAATATGAATGAATATAAACATGACATGAACACTATTTCTATAAAACTACTTGACTAAGGACTATTTTCATTTTTATGACAAAACAATCCTACCAGATAAAGTTGACCTTGGTTGGACATTTACAAATAACCACTGTATTCTCAACAATGGCTGCTGAAGTCTTCACAGATATTGTGCTAAGTGACAAAAAAAGAAAATAAATGGAATTGAAACAAGAATTGGTGATGGAGTTCTAGCTAGATATCATCCAATTACCTCGTTTTGAGCTTTTCTTGCAAACTCAAGTAATTAAACCTGGAAAGATAATCTTTCAAGCAGAAACAGAACTGCAAAATTAAATATAGCACAATATTTCTTAATTACATTTGGATTCCTTACTTTCTGCACTCCTATACCATAGAAGATAATATTAATGATATATGAATATCTTCCATAGCATGACACACCGTTTCGTTTCTTTCTCTCTCTCTGCCACCCGAGAGTACTCACAGTGTCATTGTCATTGATTTATTATCATTGAAACAGGGCCAATGTTTCCAATACAACACATTTGTGTCGCTGCCTGAATGACGAGTGATGTGGATTGGGTGGTTTTACTCTGTGAATATCTTTTCAGGAGGGGTCAGAGGGCGCGTAGGATCAATGCAGTGTCTAATGCACATAATCCTCTGCAATGGAATAAGGGAGCAGGAGGGGGGTTACTGTAAACAAATACATCTGCCATTATTTTCAGTGTTCCCATCTGTATCCATTTCTTCAGCATACAAATCTTTGAATGTACACAATTGTTATATGTCTAAGTTGACAAGTTTGAATTGTAGGACTACTATCTTTTGCCTTTAAAAGGCGGAAACTGGTTAGTCCGACATGAGGCGTCTCAGGCGTGAGTTTTCCTAACCCCTCTCTTCCCCTCTAGTAACTTTCTTAGACACAATCAAATCAAGAGCACTTCCCAGGGTAAATATTACAATAAAAAACGTGAATAGGTACAGATGTTATTTTGCTGTTGCCTGCAGCAATTTTAAAAGTGTGCGCTCAGGAAGCCAGAAGATTGGAACGATATCTCTGTAATTGTAGTAGATAACACAGGACTCATTTATACGGCCCGGAAAATTGGACAGTCCTGCTAGCTGCCTGGAGGCATAGAAATGTATGGAGAAGTACATAAAATTTGTCAAGCACAAAATAGTGGTTCCAAAACTGGTAAAACTGCTGTTCCTGAGATTGTAGGAGCACCAGAGTGGGAAAACTGCAAAGATGAGACATTATCCTACCAATCCATTAGATCATTGTTAATGCATCTCTCAGGCCCTGAGAGAGGTATATAATGAAGATGACAAAGAGCAAAACGGGAAAACAACACCGGGATAGGTTAAAGATTTACAATACAAACTTTTTTCATTGTATGGGCCCTATTTACAACACTTTAAGTCATGAGTTATTTAAAGAATGCTTTGATTAATAAAATAGTTTTGTTAAATCAACAACAGTCAAGAACAGTTTTATGAATCCATCAGATAGACTTTAAAAAAGGGCCCAATGGGCCCAAAAAGGCTGATTAATAATATCTCGGAGGACCACAGCTGATCCAAACAAAGGGGTGTCCTACATTCTCATATAAATATAGATTGTCCTAAATTTTAAGTGCCTTACGGTGCCTTCTTAATGAACGGCTTCCTGTTAGGGTATTTCTACTGTGTTTCATTAAATTAAAAAAGGGTCCTTGCAAAAATAAAAAATAAATACAAAAATAAAAACACATATCCAATGCACCGACTTATACTGGGACCAGGGTATGTAGTCTATCAAGCTCGTCTTTCAATAATACTTTTACTGTCATCATATTGTATTTTTACTGCAGTTTGTGTTGGTAATTTCAGCAAATTTATTTGCAAATCATAATTACGCAGTATAATATTTGTTAAAGCAAAACATCCAGTACAGGCACTCTGCCATTTAAAAGAATGCTGCACGTGGAACAAAACAACTCACTATATTTCAAAATTATAGATCGTAGATTTGAGAGTAGGAAGCCGAATGACATGCTATTCAAAAGGGAGATTGTGTGTACTGTATAAGAATGCTTCAATCTGCATAAGCTGAACACAAACTTTTGGTGTGTGAGGAAATATATATTTGTCCTTATCATTAGTTCCATAAAAAATAGCAGTAGAATAATTATATATTTAACATTTTCTAACATACTGCTTAAGTCAAATGAAAATAAAAAATACAAATTCAACTGATTCTTCTAAAACGTCACAGAAGTTTTTCTCTTGCTTTGTTCACACATTTACATGTTGATGTTCTTATCACCGATTCATAGCTGTGTTTGCACGGGGGGCTGGCCAAACCAAAATCAACAAATAAGTTCAGGAAACAAGCCTCATGTCCAGACTGGAACAATGCTTACTATCTAATAGCACACACATATCTCTGCCAGTTCTCCCCTCTGTATAAACACCAATGTCAGCTCAGCCAATGGTATGATGACTTTCCATCACCTTTTACGGTTTGTGTTGACATCCCTCCAAAAGCGAATGGCTCTAGACAATGTTGTCATAAAAAGATACAAGCTGCAATACTTGTCTCATCAGAGTTATTATAACCTGTTGTGGAGGAGCACAGTTAAGTGTTCATTTTTGCTTTTCCATTTTACTTTTAGGTTCAATGTAATTGAAGGTTTAGGCACTTAAATCATACCATCAAGTATTTGAGTCTTGGTCAGTCTTAAGAAAGCATTACTTTTCCATGTTATACCCCATAGACACCAATAATCTTGGACAACCTTACCTGACAGGTAGTTCAAGATTAGTTCTGATTGGGGTCTGTGAAAGCAGACAAGACAGTGTTTTAAAATACTGCTGTGGAACTGTCTCTCACAAGATGGGGATTCTTTTTTGTAGGGATTCAGAAGGAAGTTTTAGTAACAGAAATTGTTTTACTTTCCAAGACAAGTGTTATCATACTTCTGTAAAGCCCATGATAAAAATGTTCTCAAGCAATCATAATGTCCCTTATGGAGGTGGGGGGATAGGTTAGTCTTGGGCACCTGTGACTGGTTTGTCATGGTAAAGGTTGCTTACAGCGGAGTGCTCTACTTTAAAACCTACCATTTCAAAATGATTCAGGGCACAACACAGCTTATGATACTTGGCAGCAACAATCTGAAACATGGCATTTCAGAGAGGCTCTCAGGTAGGTTTAGCGTTTAACAACGGATACTGGGCCAGGCTGTCTAACCTTGGACATTTCCATTTAGCTACAGTACATCTGGTGTGTCTGAATGATGTTTCTAGAGGAGCAAAGAGTTGATTATAATAAATTATTATTGTTTTCATACTGAATGTCTTATACAGACAATACTTATATTTAACAATTTTGGTATTTTCAGCAAAGTACATGATTTATTATTAATGTATTATTTATATATCAAAAGCCCATTAAAACTCCATATTGGCAATACTACTATTAAGACTACTACTATTAATAATAGTACTACAACAACTACTAATAATAATAATCCTTTTTTGAATGGAGACTGAATTATGTATGATCCCAGAGAGCTGGAGACTAATAAATCACTAGTCTTTAATCTAAATCAGTGGTATCAATCTAATATTATTTTGCAATAAAACAGAGCCACTGTGGGTGCCTAAACTCAAGAACTGACATGTCTGACTACAAGATGAACACCAAGCGCTTAGTGAACAGAAATTAGAAGCAGGCAAGGCAAGAACATGAAATATGACTAACTTTATTCTCTTTCGATGGCAAAAACAGATACAAAGTCTGCAAGAGAGAATCTCACAATTTATGCTCCTGCTTTCAAGCCAAGGCTCCTTTTAACTGAATTTTACACCAATTCAACAAGATGCATTGTGGGGGAAAAGCAAGACCTCCTTTGGCCCGAGGGAGGCTGAAGAAAATGCAATTATGTCTCTCGCCTCAATTCGTCCCCTCTCTCTCCTAACTGGATTTGCATTCTGCCTTGGATGTTCGGTTCCAGGAGCACACACAAACATATCAAAACTAATTCTGCCAATGCTATTTTATCTAGCCTTTAGGGCTTTCCTTAAGAAAGGCAAGACATATAGTTGGATATTTGTGTTGTGAACAAAAACAAAAACGAGAGAAAGGAACGATATTAAAAAATATTATTTATGTCGTAATTCATATATATATATATATATATATATATATGAATTACGACATAAATAAATATTTTTTTGCCATTTAAAATACTAGTAAGGAGGGGTCTTTATCAGTAATACATTTTGCATGCAGGTGGCGATGTGTTGAGGGCTTAATTTATTCACTTTCTATCCTGGTTCCACATATATGAAATACCTAGGGGAAACCAGTGGGATACAATAATAATCTAATAAGAAGACTTCATAAAGTCTTCCTTACAGGTGAGGATTACATGGTACCCTAGTGACTGTCATTAAATGTTCGATTATAATTGAAATGAAAGGTCATTTTTATTAAACAAGCTGGGAATCCTACCCCAGTAGCGAGTACCCTTTCAATGTGTTGCTCTGAATTTCCCTAGGCTCAATGGTACAGGGAACCTTATTTTCAGGATGTATGTTCCTGCACTCAAATTAGAAAGTGGAAGACGTTTAGCCACCAACAGCTGCTAGGATGTTTTTTATTACAATGCTCTTTAAATACTTGTTTTTAAATTGTCAGGCACGTCGACATTGTGCTGTAGTGTAGGTCTATAGCAACCACATTTGCAAAACACTGTTTTTACAATGTAGTGGCATCAGTGATTCACTATAGTAACGGAACAGGGCCCTGGAGTGTAATGGAGGAAAGAGCAACAAGGGAGCACCACTGACCAATAGGTTAACCAATACTTTAACCAGTGGCAGTGGAAGCTTTTTACGATGGGGGGGGGGGGGGGGGGGCTGTTTTTAGTGTTCCCAATAAAACAATTCATGAGTTACTATTGAAAATAATTAAGGCCCTACATAAATCTTCAGAAAATATATATCAGTTGCAACCAAAGCATGAAAAAATCAGACATGTTGTTCTAGTGCTTTAATTATGAAGGTAATTTAAAAAGCCTTACAAACAACGTTTCATTTTCTTATTTCATGAAAAAAACTGATCTGAAATTGAAGAAACGTGAAACTAGCATTATTTTTAATTGCAATTTTATATACATGTATAGGTAGAAATGTTTTACAGTAAATCGCTTACAAAAGTCCAGCAAACTTTGTAGACTGACCGGTGCATGTACAGTATTTCACAGTAAATAAAGTTGGAACACAAAAGTGAGCCCAAACATACCTGTACATTTACAGTTTACACACATTCAATTTGAAACAAAAATGCGCTTGCTAGATTTTTCAGACACTGCCAAGCTTGCTCGATAACACTGACAAACATACCTTTTTTTTAGTTGCAGACTTTCTTTTTGTTTGTACAGGAATACATGTGATCACGTGAGCATTCCCTAGGGCTTTACCAGAAAACTGTTCTTCATTTAAATTTAAGGTACCTCCTACATAAAAGCGAACATGGTTTGTGAAGTTTTTATCTACCTCTTAAAAAATGTAAAACATGTAAAAGAATAAAAGTACTGGTACTTTCACCTTCAGGCTGCATCCAGTTGTTTGATTTCTACAAATTGCCATTCAAACAGGAGACTAATTGCTATTTCTGGTGGGCTTACTGTATTGCAGCTGACATTGGCAGATACCATTCAGAGGGTGTGTACTAGAACGGAGATTTTCTTTCATGAAGTGGAGAAAAGGTTGAATACATAAAAGAAAACTGTATTTACCTATTTTTCAGGTTAAAAGGAATCTCAGTTTCCTAATATACAGATCTACCTCTTACATGCCATAAAGAGACTCAGAGTTGGGGGGGGCAAAAACATATTTCCAGCGACCCTGACGTCTTCATTTGGGGGGGAGCGTCCCTCCTGGCCCCATGGTTCCACCACCTGTGACTAAACAAAGTAATCAATGATTTTTTTATTTTTATATTTTCTATAGGTTGAACTGCTTTTTAGTTATTTTATTAAGTTCAAGATATTTTCTGGGGTTTTTTTTCTATTTAGATTTTCTTTTATAGAATGAAGGTCATAAAAAAACTAAAGATTTTTCAACCCCTGATCAAGTGGCCTCTGTAAATCACAAAACCTTTCTCCCTTTGCTCAAAATAATCTGTTCTCATGTCCAGTTTCCTTGGGGAATGCCTTTTGTTGTTTATTGTCTTGGATGTATAACTCAATTAATTATTAGCTTCTTCACTGAAATGTAAATCCAGGTTTTTCGAAGACAATCAATAGCGAAGGTCATGTAGTCGGATACCATAGAAAGAGCATTACAGAAAACAACGAGTAAAGGATCGTCAGCCCCACACAGCCACAGAACCTTCTGAAGAGCATCACGTGCAAATCTCTGTTTCAACTCATGGAATGTTGCCCTTTAAGTCATCTATTTATCTTGTTTTAATTATATTAGAAACAGGCAATATTCAATTAACTGACTAACCAAGTGCAGTAATCAATGGGCTGGGTGGCAGGACCCTATATCATGAGCCTCTATACAGTGACAGGTCATGAATTTACCCCAGGAGACTTCAAACTCTTCCTAAACCACACAACCCATATACAAGCCAAATTGCATGCCTGTGATTCTGTGGACGACTGATCTTCCGGAGCAGAAATAGGCTTAAGGAACCTGCAAGTACATTTTCAGACATTATACCTACAAGCTATCACAGAAGTTCCCAGGTGGTGGTAAAATAAAATAAAAATCTCCATATGGAACTGCATTTACCCATTTCTACACATTAAACTGTTCACCTGCTACCCTGCACAATTGTTTGTTTCTAAAAAAAAAAAAAAAAAAAAAAAAAAAATGCATTGTGCCTCCTTGTATTCTATTTCCAAATGATCCATCTATTCTGAATATCAAGAAATATTGATCATAATAAAATGATACCATGGGCATTTTGCCTAAAACAAATGTTTCTTGCAGTTTTCTTGCAGAATTGTATTCTATATGTACATGACAGTCTAAACACCTCTAAACTACCCTAATTAGGCTGTATGTTTTTGGTCCTGTACTGGTAATGGTCAAGAACAAGGTAGTCAACAGCTTGGAAAAGGTTGGAAATCACTGAAAACCAATCGCAACATCAGTGATGAATCAGTACCAAAAAGGGTATTTCAGTCAGCTTTAAGTATGGACCACCATTTATTGAAAGCAAATACATCATCATTTGAGCATAAATGTCTGACGCAGGCTGTGGAATAATGGGCGACCAAGTGTCCAGTTTTGGAATAGACAGTTCAGTTGAAATGATATTATAACTTAAGATAAAAGAAATACAAAGCGTAATGGATAGCTACAGAATGAGGATCAATGGACATATACATCTTAAAGAGTTATTCAAAGGGTTAAAAAAAATTCAGTGTTGTGGAAAGGCTCTGATACATATTACAGCTACCCAGAGAAGCACACAGGCACACCTCACAGCACTGTCCTGATCAGTTCCCAGTAGGATGTCATCTGAATGGCTTGCTGCAATCTCCTGTTCTTGAGCATGTGCAGACAAACAGTTGGAAATGCTAACAAAATTACAACTGTGAATAAACTGCAGGGGGGCTTATTGAGCCAAAATACATCCTCTTCCATTAATCTAGTCTGTTCCATGCAACCCGCTTTTGCAAGCTTATAGAAATGGTTCAGCTTGTTTATGGGCCACGGGGGGCAGTTAAGACACAGGGCTGCCTGTTTTGAAGTGTTTGTCTGTTATGAGGAAAGGGTCTGGGAACGTGTGCATTTAGTTGTCTGGAACAGCAGGGAAACTGCAATCAAAACACAGCCATCATGTTCAGCTGTTCATTTGGTTTTCTGGAAACTTCCTTCTGTCAATTTAAATGTATTTTGAACTTGGTTGTACCATCAACATTTAGGTCACTTGTTTTCTCATTTGCTGCTTGCAGTGAGGCAAGCAAGCTATAACATCATAGCAATCACTCCACCAGTCCAGTTCATACTGGAAAATATGCAATTTCTTTCATCAATTCACTTGGATTCGTGGATGGCATATGTTCAAATAACGTTTGTTTTGGATTGCGCTTGTGATGTGCTGAAGGAAACACATAATACCATTATTTAGCTCTAAGCAGATGAATATAAAACAATTAAGTCAATTATTGGTTAAATAGAATGTTTTTATTTTGTAATGATTAAATCAATCATTGATGTATTCATAGCATTATTAGGACCTTTGCACTCATGTGTCAAATTAATGAGTAAATCAATGGGCACAAATATCTGTAATAGACAGTAATGGCCTCTTAAAGAACTCGCCATAGCACAGCTGGAATGACAACAAATACATGGATTGAAGATATTGTTTTCAGTCAGGCAACAATCTTTTATTTCCTAAATATGCTAAACACTGCCTGGCTAAAACAAAACAATCCAGCTACAATAAAGATAAGTGACTTTAAATCCTTTTTTTTCTACACAAGACAGAATAACAACATTCAAATAAAAAATATGTTGCAATGAATTTATAATGAAATTATAAATTCATTGCAACATATTTTTTTATATATTTATAATGTAATTATAAGTATGCAACATTATTTCAGTACAACAGCATAATGCTCTGAGGTTTAACATATTGTTGAGAAAATAGAAACGATGAACCACTTAAAACAAGTGTGAGCATTTATACTTGATAGACTATTAATAATAAATGGCGAAAGTGTATAATGACTCGTATATAAATGATGATGCCATCATTAAATGGATGGAATGGTTGGAAATAAGATTCAATCCTATTCAACCACCTACACTATTCTACTGCATAACATACAGGGGTATACTCTAGCAAAGCTGAATATTTTGTTAACATTTGATCAATTCAGATATTCTCCAGTGAGCTCTATAAATGAATGGACATTTTAGAAAAAAAAGCCATCATAACAATGGATTTAAATGTTGACAGTACATTTGAGACACTTAGAAACTTGCAATCCAACTGCCACAAAATCTCTTTCTACCAAGTTTCAGGTTGTTTTGTAAAAATGTACTCCAGTTATTGTGGTACTGCTGTTGGTGGTAACAGGTGATGGATGGCACATGTACACCATGGTGAAGACGAAATGGACACTCGCTGAGAAGCCATGAGAAACTGAGTAAGCCGAGACAATGGCACCCCGAAGTGCACACTGATTTTTATCTGGAACCTGTATCTATGTTCACTGGTGAGAAGATGCATCACAATCTGTCTGTAAGCTTTACATCATTTCACAGACAAACAGTTGCTGTTAAAACACAACATTTAAAGACAGCTGTATCCTGGTTCAAAAAGCCATGAAGAGTAAAACTTGCAGGAAGTTGGCTTGGCTTTATTAATAATTTGTATACCTTGAAACTATGCTAAATATTAAAAAATCAATCATTTTACCTTTAGTAACAATGTATTTGAATTTAAAGTAATAACACAACTGTTACATTGTAACTAGTAAGGAATTACAATTTAATACATTGATTAATTATACATGAATTCATCATGAACTATGACAGCGTTCTATATACAGTAAACTATTGTTTACTTGAGGTCAATAAAAAATGAATTAAATAATTTAGTAGGGAACTGTGTGTTGGTTAATAATTATGTTAAAACAATACATTGTCATCTGATGCCAATGCAATCAAGCTAACATACAAATAGATGCATAAGGCACATGACTGAACATCTCTTTCAGCACAGAGAATCAGAGATTTATTGATGGCAATTGTAGATGGTTTAATGAACTGTGATGGGTGCTCAGGGCAAATTTGGCCGGAGGCCTCATCCGTGGGTGCGCAAAGGCTACCTGCATAAGGCCGGCTGAAAAAACATAAACGGTTACATGCATCCCAGGGCTGCAGCTAGGAAGTGGCTATGAGCCACCACCCCCGCCCCCCCCCCCCCCCCCCGGGACGAGGCACACTGCAAGGTGGTGGCTGAGGTGGAGGAGGCCGAAACAAAAGAAGCGATATGAGAGAATAACACATGGAGCCTTTATGCGCTTGCTGATGACATGTTGGTTAGAGGCGGATTGTCCTGCAGAAAAGCAACCAAGTTTACAACTTTTATACTTCCAAGCCAAAACACTATGGGATTATTATTATTATTATTATTATTTATTTCTTAACAGACACCCTTATCCAGGGCGACTTACAATTGTTACAAGATATCACATTATTTTTTTTTTACATACAATTACCCATTTATACAGTTGGGTTTTTTACTGGAGCAATCTAGGTAAAGTACCTTGCTCAAGGGTACAGCAGCAGTGTCCTCCCATCGGGGATTGAACCCACGACCCTCCGGTCAAGAGTCCAGAGCCCTAACCACTACTCCACACTGCTGCCCTGATTACTATAACCTGAGTGTAACATGCATAGCTTCTCCAAAAATCTGTAAAATAGTGGGCTTGTGGTATAAGAGAATATCCACACCTGAAAAAATTATAATGTCTCCAAAAATGTGATCCCTGGACTGTATATACCCTGTGGTCGAAATGCAAACTTGTACTCAAGCTTTATAGGTAACAATTAAATATATAACCTAAAAAATAAAGCAAAAACAAAATGTGTTTAACTTGCTATTTGGGGGTTGCAAACTTTCCTATTCTGGAGCAAAAAAAAAAAAATACATAAATGGATGTCTCAGTAAAAAACTGTCATTCTCCTCCCCGCTGAATGCTATTATCTAGTACTCACTGTCTGAGTACAAAATAAATGATCTGTGCAGAGATGAGGAAAATTACTATGCATGTTCTGATACAAAAAAAAAAACATATCTGCTGAGAGACTCCTCTGTTGTGTTTTAATTAACTACACCATATAAAAGAATTTATCAAGTGCTTTGTGTTGAAATATTATTCAAGACCCTATTGACATTAGCGTATGTGTTTAATGCTTATCACCTACACTGCAACATTTTTCATCAGGGATACTGAAACAGCTTGCATATGCCCTTGAGTTTGTGACTGATTGAGTCAGGACAGGTCTTTAGTTTAACCAGAGGTACTAGAACTGGGAGACTGTCCTGAATGAATCTTTTAGAAGTAGAAAGTGATATGACTCAGTATTCAAACATATGGTAGAAGCTTTAGCAATTCAGTGAGTTTAAAGTACCTAAGTCTTGGCCTATTTGAAATGCCGTCTCAGTCAAGTGGAAACTGAGCATCATCACAGGTGACTTGGTTTATATTGCATTGAAAGTGACCAAAAAACATGGCAGAGAAGTGCCCAGCTTGTCACTACAATGATAGGAGACAGCTATTTAATGAAGTTCTGAATTACAGTGCTGCCAGGCTCAGAATATAATCACCAGTTTCCAAGTCTACCCTTGAGGAACTAAAGATTCTTTAGATAGCAAATGTCATCTTTTAAATACAACGGTGCAGCAAACACGGCCTTGACAAGAGACAGTTAGAAGGGAGACTCAAATGCAACCACCGAGATCAGGAAATAATTCAGAACATTATTCCCTAAGATACATACAGTACTGTGTAGCAGGTGATAGTGCTCCAGGTGGAAATGTTTTGACCCATAATTCCTAAGTGCACATCATAGAAACCATCCTCAAGCATTAAAGCAAGAGCTTGAAAGACAGGGCAAGGCAGGGCAGGGGTCACAGTTCCAACCTCATGCCCCCCCCCCCCCTTTTTGTATTTCTTTTTTTTTTTAGTTATTAGATCTTCTGTTAAAAATAACTACTGTTTGTTTATTTTGAAAAATAAAACATCAATGCATCGATTATCGTTGATAAATGCCTATAAATCGAATATGAAATTAGGGTGCCGATTGCACCTCTAGTTCTCGTGCATCTCTTCTGAGCCAAAAAACATGACTTCCGCATGTACCCTCACATGTGCTCTGAAACGTACCAGCGCATGCCCAGTGAAGCGTTGTATAAGCTATATTACCTCCGTGTGGAAACACACTAGTTTGTGTGACAATCATGGTCCATCTAATTTTCCATAAGGAAGGAACTTGTAGAACTTGTACCTGCTTTTGTTTTGTGTAGTAGATATCTTTCACACTGTACATGTTTCCTTTGCATGATGTATTCTTACGATTAATGTTGCATTCAACACAAAAAAACCAAACAAAAAACATCTGTGCTGTATAAGTGGTTGCAGGTAAAAGAAAACCAAGACAGAGTAGTTCTCATTTCCAACTAATGAAGGGACCTACCCGCAATTCTAGCAGCACTGTGTTACTTCAATATACACCCCCAAAGTCCACCTGATTCGGAATGGTTTGCAGAATGGACACGTATCAAATAAACTAGCAAATGAGATTCAGAAACAATGTATTTCCTTTAGGAATGAGGTCTTTGAGGATGATCTGACCTAAAAAAACAAATATTGCATTTTTTCATCCTTCGTATTTGGTTTTCATTTGCATTTCCTGACACAACACATGCACAATCATCTACACACCATTGAGTGGGAAAGTTGAAATCAGCCACAAATTCCATCTCCCTATCAGTTTCTGAACAACCTGATGTTGAAATATTGTCTGGCATTATTTCAGACGTTTCCTGTGTACAGTCACACTGTGTTGCTGAGGAAAATTTGAATTGAAACTGTTAAATACACACACACACACACACACACACACACACACACACACACACACACAGTTGTTGTCAAAAGTTTACATACCGCAATGGAAATCTATAATTCCTAGAAATTTCTCAAACAACTAATTTTAGGAAAAATCTTTTGTAGCAAAAGTTTTGCTTTTGTGAATGAAGAAAAAAAAAAGTTACAAAAAATAGATGTCGACAAAAATGTTAATTCAAAAGTATTCATACCCTTTGATGCTATGATAGTATTGTATACAAGGTGCTAAACATTTCAATATGATAATGCAGAACCTAATTCTAGAAAAGTCTAGAAAATGCTGGATTGTAGGTGAACATTCTTAGACAGTATAAAAGGGTTAGGCATAGGATGAGCACTGTCATTACCAGTAAGTCAATATGGGAAAAAGTAAAGACCTATCTGAAGGCCTTAGGCAGAAAAGTATTTATTGTCATAAAGCTGGAGAAGGATACAAGAAGATTTCAGTATCCCAATTTCAACTATTGCTTCTATTATCAAGAAGTACAAGACTCGTGGTACTGCCACAATGCTGCCTCGGTCTGGAAGAAAGAAGGATCTTTCACCAAGAACAAGAATTGTGAGGAAGGTTAATAACAATCCGAGATTGACTGCCAAAGATATTCAAAGTGAACTGTCTGCAAGTGGGACTGGGCTTTCCATTTCAACAATAGGTCGAGTATTGCATGGTGAAGGTCTCAATTGTCGCAGGCCAAGGAAAAAGCCACTCTTAGGAAAACGTCACAAGGACAAATCGCTTAAAGTTTGCAAAACGGCATTTGAAAGATAGATATGAGTTCTGGTCAAAGGTTTTGTGGCGTGATGAAACAAAAATCAAGCTATTTGTTCACGCTGATAGTTGTTACATTTTGATAAAGTCTGGTGAGGCGTACAAAGAAAACACCACCATACCTACTGTACTGCTTGGAGGTGGTAATAGCCTTCTATTGGGCTGTTTTTCCCTCCAATGCCACAGGGAATGTTGTTCCAATACATGGTAAAATGGATTCCATAGCATACCAAAAGATATTGGCCAATCATCTGAAACCCTCTGCTACAAAACTTGGTTAAAGCGCAACTGGACGTTCCAACAAAATAACGATCCAAAGCACACACCAAAATCTACTTCAGAATGGTTAAATATGAATAAAATCAAGGTTGTGGAATGGCCTAGTCAAAGTTCTGATCTAAATCTGATTGAGAATCTTTGGTATGAGTTGAAGAAGGCTGTGCACGAGAGGTCCTCGTAATTTGAATGAACTGGAACATTTTTGCGTTGAATAATGGTCAAAATCACTAAAGAATTGCTGAAATAAATAATTGTTTTTTTTTTACTATTTCTTGTAACTTTTTTTCCTCATCCACAAAAACAAAACTTTTGCTACAAAATATTTTTCTGTAATTATTTGTTTTCAAGAAGTTTCTAGAAATTATAACATTTCCATTGGGGTATGTATACTTTTGTCTATAACTGTATATATAGAACAATGTATGGACTGCATTTCATCAAGGGGTTCTGTGACATCATAAACAAGTACCCCCACCGAAAACATGGTGCCCTCCCATGGTGCAGTTCCTGGTGCCAGGCCTGTTGATGGGGTTCCAATATGGAGTTTGAAGCACAACATTTTGATCTGGTGCTAATTTGAGAAAGCTTTAGAATATACACAACATTGAACACATTGATAACAAGAAAGATATACTTTAGACCAGGGGGTATAAATAACACTCCTATTAATTAAACTTGATTCATAGGGAGAAAATGTTTTTGCTGTAAAAGACAATTTAGCACCATTGTAATTAAACTGTGTACAATTACTGCAACCAATGGGGGGGCAACATTAATTTGAATAAATTAACACACAGTATAAAGGGGGAATGGGAATTCAAAAACAGAACTAACTTTAGCACTGGTTGAACTTGTGCTTGTAAAGCTCAACTTCATCCATTTAGGTGATTGTGGCAATGCGCCCCGCCCCTGTGTGCATTTGTGTGTTATGTGTTGTATGGTGCGTGTGTTAATGTTGGTGTATAGATTGGTACACGGGATATAAACGGGTCTGTGTGTCACGTGTATTTAAAAAGTGTAGATTTGTATTTAGGCACGAGGAGAGCACAAATCACTTCACGTGCTGGTTAAATGTAATATGTGAGCACGGGGTTGCACAGAATTAATTCACGTGCTGGGATTCAAGTGAATAATTAATTAGTAATTGAATCCCAGCACAACCAGTATATATAGATGCACATTTCTTTCACTCGGGGTTGGGTGTTCGGTGAGTGGAGAACGAGTGTGGAGAAGGAGAAACTAAAATAGTAAAAGAAAGTAATAACGTAAATATAAGTGTTTCACTCACCGTGTTTGTTTTGTTTGTCTCTTTATTTTGGCGTAAAGTGCCGTGTCCTGTTTTGTGTTTAAAACCTTTTATTTTCTGTTCTGTTAATTATTAAATGCTGAGCGCGATCACGCGCTCAGCTTCACCAAAACTCCAAGTCTTTGTTTATTTATTTCCTGCTTCTGGTCTGACGGGGTAAAATGGTGTCTTAAAATGTTCAGTATTGCTTCTCATATTTACAAGAGAATATGTGAGGGAAGGTGGTACAATTCAGCTCTGAAGCTGTTTTAGATGCCACTCATGGATAAACAGACTTTTTCTCCAATGGGCAAAAAACAACCCTCTAGGAATTCAAATGTTCATCCCAGTAGATTTTAAAGTCATCACCTTTTGGATTCTGTGAAAGGTGTCTTCACGAATGCCACTACCAGTATCAGTCTGCCCTTGAGGGAATAAGATTAGATTCTGTTCAAATAAAAATAAAAAATAAAAACTGCGGAAGCACCCCACTAAGACTAAGCTATCTCCATTGTTACTGACTGAAATAAGCGGTTATATCTACAGGAAACACAAATTATGGGATATCCAACTTAAGCATTTTTTCTGACAAAGAATAAAAAAGCAACCATGTGAATTTGACAATTGCATATATCACAGATGTCTATACAGTATATTCATATTTTTGTATAATCTTAATAAATGTTTCCTTACAGAAAGTCGATACTCTGAGGTAATCCAGCATTAGACAAACACACACTACTGTGCATACTTGTTTTAAACAAGTTATACATTTACCATTCATATAGGACTCATATAGGACATTTACCATTCATATAGCAATGGGTTCAGTTGTCACAGCCCAGTTTATTAAATATGACTAGTGTTTTGCATTTACGGTTTATTCCGAATTTTACTGGACAATTTCAGGATTTCTTTTTTTTTTAACTGAACCTTGGTTTTTACTGATTTATACATGATTTGTTGTCTACTATTCAATTTTTTCCAAGTACTATTTTATTGGAAATACACAATATTTTGAGTCAAATGCTGTTTAAATTTTGACTCCAACATTGTAATAAGCAGCCTTAAATAGCATCCTAGTACACAGCAGGTACGTTTATATGTCAGAGGATCAATGACTTTTAAAACGTTGCTCATTGGTTCTCTGTCACAAACACATGATCACCTGATTCTGTTGGCCAATCAAAGTCCTATTATTGTGGCAATTGCTGGGCGTAGTAACTAGCTTGATCAAAAACTAAATTGAAATACTTACACGAAAATACAATATTTTGAGTGGATGAGGAATGGAGAGAAAATGTAAATCAGTTTATTGTTCAAAAGAAAAATAATGTTTAGAAGTATACAAAAAGCCAAATAGCAGAAGTGGGACAGATAAGGCAGAGGATGCATAGCGCTGCAAATACTGCTGCAGTGAGGTACATGTTCGTGCTGACAGAATAAACAAACATACTCAAAGTAAGAGACATGTTAAACTAAAACAAGAAAAGTTAACTGGAGAGACAAGCAATCAATTTCTGCAGCTTTTACACTCGCTTTAATAAAAGTGTGCGCGCAGAATGACTGTGTTCACCAGTTTGTCAGGAGCGGTGTGCTTTGCTGGACAGCCACTGTTTATTTCAGAGATCTGTGTTTTGGTGACTTCATGCGGCAGTACTGTCCATCAGCTAAAACATTGCCTAACGCTGACAGTCTTAATCGTAAATATTTGACAGAAAATGATGATGCTTTAGTTGTTAAGCTAATGGAACGAGGGCTCCCAAGTGGCACATCCAGCAAAAGCACTCGCGTAGAGTGCAGGATGCGCCCTATAGTCTGGACTTCGCCGGTTCGAGTCCAGGCTATTCCTTTGCCGACCGAGGACGGGAGCTCCCAGGGAGAGGTGCACAACTGGCTGAGCGCCGCCTGGGGGGAGGGAGGGTTAGGTCGGCCAGGGTGTCCTCGGCTCACTGCGCACCTGCGACCCCTATGGTCTGGCCGGGCGCCTGCGGGCTTGCCTGTAAGCAGCCCAAGGCTGCGTTGTCCTCCAACACTGTAGCTCTGGGTGGCTGCATGGTGAGTCTGCAGTGTGTAAAAAAGCGGGCAGCTAACGGCACACGCTTTGGAGGACAGCGTGTGTGCGTCTTCGCCCCTCCCGAGTTAGCGCAGGGGTAGTAGCGGTGAGCTGAGCCTAAAAATAATTGGACACTACTAAATTGGGGAGAAATGAACAAAAAACGAATTGGCGACTACTAAATTAAAAAAAAAAAAAAAAAAAAAAAAAAGCGCTTATGGAACACAGTGATGGAAATGTCCAGTGTGACTTTTGACGTCTCTCTGTTGACTTGGACTGTCCAGTTCTGTCAAGTTTCTTTTATTTTTATGATTTCAAGGCGAATAAACCTGGCTTATTTTGTGCTGATGTCATGTTCATACCTTCTGTAGATACTGTTTCCGTCAGCACAGCGATTGCCCAAACGTTCGCAAAGTACCAGCTAACTTGGGAAAATGCACAAATTCTGCTTCATCATACATGCCAGGGACATTAAACTTAATCAGATACCAGAACTGCTACGCATCATATTCCATATGTAAAGTGTGTATACTGAGAATTTATTAATTTATTATTTTTTTTTTCAGATTTTTACCGATGTTTCAATTAAAAACAATTTTTTACCGATTTTATCCCTACTTTAATATTTATAAACTAAACTCCAAAAATGTTTTTAAAGATAAAAACCAAATATGTGGAACACTAAATATGACATACAATTTCATTCAACCTATTTCCAATATATAATTATCTGTTGTCTACTCCTAAGTCCCTCAGGGTCATCAGGGCTCAGCAACACATTGCACACAGCATTCATTTATCCTCCTGTCCCCTTAATCTGGGCTGTGTCCAATTAACAGCTTTCAAATCTAAGGGCAACTATGGCAGTCACTGTGCTAGTTGGTAGGTAGGTACATAAACAAATCTGTGATAGAGTAATCTCTTCCCAGCATGGCACTGCACACACATTTTCACAAGCAAATTAATGCCACTTCTTATTTCCCATTACTGTGAGCTTATGTTCCAAATTATTATATATATAATTTTAGAACAAAACTCCACTGCTTCTGCAATTCAAGTGAGTGATTTAGCCCACTCTAATGGCCAGGTTACTTACAGTATATCCATCAGAGCCACCAAAAAAACAAAATCGCTCATATAATGATAACCAACTAGCAAATGACTCACCTGCTTTTCAGACATGAGATACAGGTATTGCTGATCCGCTGAAAAGGCCATATCCCGCAAAATTGGACCATTTTCCACCACTTGAACGGTCTCGTACTGCAGGGTACCCTGGGAAGGCCCATCAACTCTGATCTAAAACAAAACAAAGAGGTTATTAGAACTAAAATTAGATAGCCAATTGTTCAAGTGCGTATAGCAGGTTCCATAGGGCTAAGGGAGAGAGAGTGCACCAATTTAAATCAGTGAAGCTGGAAAATGTTTGACTCCTCTAGACCCCCGCAGACATCTAACAATATCAAGCCTATTTCCAATTTGATTATTATTGGCTGCTACAGACTGCCTTTCATTACCAGCATTGTCTCAGATAAAAGCCTGTAATGTGAACACAAAGCCAATAAAGCAAACATCTGTTTTAGATTCATTTTTATGCTCTCATGTTGCACCTTACTGAAGTAGCCTCTGGGCTTGATGCCCTAATGGGCCATCCAAGCTCTGTTCAGAAAAGAGATGTCTGCTCTGAAATCTAGGCTCCCTTTACCAGGTGCATTGCCATCATGTCCTCACTGATTCATGTTATTTACAAGTAGCAAAATCGGTCACAAACTGAGTCACAAATGTTCCGTCTCTTTGATGACCAGTTAGTTTCAGGTTTCACTACTTTTCATCTTTGTCTTGACAAGACTACAGCATACAGGGCTGTATTTAACAGTCAAGGTCAGTTTTGAAAATAAGTTGAATGTTGACTTGTATTTCCTTGACTTTTTAGTAGTATAGTAGTATGTAGTATAGCAGCAAAGCAGAGCACAATTATTTAAAAAATAAATGTCATATATACTGTAGGAACTAAATCTATACATCCCTTAAATCAACGCAAGCAAGCCTTTGTCTGATTTTTTTTACCTCCCTTGTTTATTGTTAATTCATTCACATAACAATCTGTTCTTGAAGCAAAAAGCAGGAAAGTCAAAATGTTGCACAGACTTGGCCTCATTCAACATGTATCCTCCCAGATCAGATAAGTAATGTGTTGCAACATGTCATATACATTTAGCAGTATCTGGATCAGTGAAATTAGATTAATAATATGGAACTATTCAGGCTTTGTGAATTGAATTCTAAAACTTCAAAGCAGGCAAAATCTAAAACAAATTACAGATTAAACCACATAACATAACTTGTCCCAACATTATTAGATCATTGTCTCGTAAGGAGATTCATTTTCACTCTTTATTGGCTGGACATATTTATTTACAGGTTTGCTGTACATTATAATATCATAAAAACAATTTTTATACAAAAAAACATGCAGGTTTAGCAGCTTCTAATAATATTTGAACATAATGATATGCTCTTACGAATACATTTAAACATATATATGTTTGTTACTGCTTGTGTAATAATGACCTTTAAAATGCCTTTTTAATGCTGCTTTTGAACAACAGTTGTTAATCCTAATTTCAAATCAGGACCCCTACTGGCTTTAAATGAATGAAGGACCATCGAACCATTCCCCAGTACAGGGAGTGCATCACTGTTGTGATATACAATATGATGCATAATAATCATGGAGATGTTGTAGCAGAAGACATCAGATTTGTTTCTTGAAAAGGTGTGAATAAGGATTATTTTCTGTAGAAAATAAATATCTTGGTCAATAAATATGAAATGGTGTTCAATAAAAAAAAAGACTGCAGATGTTCTAGAGTGGAACTTGACTGACTGTAGTATAAGCTGTTCTGCAGTATTTAAATCAGTCAAGTCTGCTCCCAGTTCACATCCAATCCACCTGGTGGTAAAATTAGGAAACCGCAAAACCTCTACACCAATGATTTTTTTCTTTTGTTAGGAAAGATAAAGGGAGTAAAGACACATGGTAATATTAAACAATTGCATTGAGTTTGGTAGAAGAGACTAGTGTCATAACTATTCCTACTTCAGAAAATAATAATCTGTTTAAAAATGAGTTCAATATCTCAAAGGTTACTGTAGCTGGCCAAGGTTGCTCCCGGTAGCAGCAGCCTGTTTGCTTGAGAATAATCCCTCCCTGCAGTGAGACACTTATGATGCAACTTGCTAAATGATCTTCCTTAAGCATGTTCTGCTTTCACATTGTATAAGAAACTAAGCTTGTTCATCCTGGCATAAAAAAACAAGCTGGATTTACTGTACTTCAGTGGCCTGAGCATTAAGACTATCTTAACATCCCTACAGTACAATATGGTATTGCATTTTAAAGCCTAAGAGTTTAAAGGATAAACTGTCCCATGTATTAAAAATAATCATTCTGTTAAAATTAACTGTTTTTTTGTATTAATACAGGTAATACAATGTTGTTGACTTTCAACCAAGACAATTAAGGACTTCAGTATTACATGTCATATACTTTCATATATATGAAATTACATTGGCGCTTAAACTTACGATGTTATAGGCACTGTAATTGCATGTTGCTTATGTCAGAGACCAGAAGGTGTGAAAGCAGCTGAGCATCAGTTGTGAAAACAACATGGGCTGGTGTTTCATGCAGTGATGATGCTGGCCAAAGGCTCTTTTTGTTTAATCTGTGTTTGTTATCAAATAATACTTTTAGTTTATGCAGGATGCACCGGTATTATTTTTTAGAAAAAGACTCTAAAATTGCTTATCTTTAAAGCTCTCATTCAAATCAGCAAAGACATATAACAGAAACTCTGTTTCATATTACAGACAAATGTGTACATTTCTGATTTAAAAAAAAATCCTTTGCCATGTGCCATATCCTGAATAGCCTGAATGGAATGATCACACCAGCTTTGTATAGATTTTCTACTGCTAAGCAGGTGGATCTGTGGAGTATACAGTTGCATACAGTATGGACACTGGGTTTAAAAAGAAAACCCTTTAAATTAAAATATTAAAACATCCTTTATATTCCATTGTATTTTGCAACAAAATCCTTCCAATCTTCAATCCAAACCCTTCTTGCTATAGCTTTATATACAAAGTTTAACTAACAAAAGTACAGACTCCTCTTCAACAACTAAAATCGGAGGACAGTGCATACAGTGTATAGTGGGGGTTAGTCAGAACATTGACACCCTCCAATAATTTCAACAATATTCCCCTTGTATAGCAAAGCTGAATGTTGATGTTGAATTTTGATTCAACGTTTTAACCCAGGGGTAGAAATGGTTTTAACTATCTCCAGTTAAAAATCCAATGAAGTAGAAAAGGGTGCACAAAACAACAGCCTTCAAGTACTGAGCAATTAAAACTGACCTATTGAGAGAAAGATACCCCTCTGACTTGTGCAAAAAGCTTGCACATGGTATGGGCAGGGTGTACAATACATAGGATCCACTGTATAGTTTGAAGCTGATTGAAAGAAATGTGTTTTTATTCTTTCACTTATTTTTTTGTTTTATAATGTATGCAGAGGGGCACTGCTTCCAAGTTATTATATTCAGTGACACAGATAACAGCACTTAATTGAAACATAGTGATTTTGTGAGAATAAAGGCTCAGTGTCGAACACTACGTCTAGTCATATTTAACTGCCACGTGTCTTCCTGCATTATTAGTAGTCTAGTTTTGATCACCTAACCCATGCCACTAAAGGACTGTTAAACAGACTAAGCAAGTACTTAAGCCAAACCTTCACCATAGAAGACCCAAGCAGCAAGAACAGTACAGTGTATACCTAAACAGTGTCTCTTAGCTGGTGTCTGGAGACCCTGAGCAGAGAAACCCAGGAGGTGCTTTGCAGATTATTCCAATGTCTGGGGGGGAAAAAAATGAGATCCAGTACAATGTGTTGTAGAAAATCAGTACACATAAAAGGCCAAAAGCAAAAAAACATCTATACCAGCTAGTAATCAAATCCACTGGGATAATGAAATAGAACACAACAGATGCAATACTTTATTACTTTTTAATATACATTCCTCTCTTTATGAATATAATGCAAGTCAGTGGGTGCATCTATTGACACACATTTTTGTTGCTAAGAGACAAATGATACTGCCTAATGATGTTAAGGTCTAATTATGAGCAATCCATGATTTTGGATAAACCACGTAGCTATATTGATTTATATGCAACACATCATTTTACCTGTGTTATACAAGTTAATAAAATGCTTCGGGAAAACTGAAGCAGGTAACAAGTATCTACCGGACAGATTTTCTTTTCTTATGCTGTTATAAGTAGGGCTTCTAGTTTCCGATTCTTATTTTCCATCTCTCTCCCTCCCTTTAAACCTTAATTAATAGTTAAGCCGGGTGGATGCGCCCTATAGCCTGGAGATCTCCAGTTCGAATCCAGGCTATGTCATTGCAGACCGTGACCTAGAGTTCCCAGGGGGGGGCGCACAATTGGCCGAGCGCCACCCGGGTAGGGATGGCATAGGTCAGCAGGGCAATCCACGGTTCACTACGCACGAGTGACTCCTGTGGCTGATAGGGCGCCTGTGTGTCTGCTGTGGAGCCACTCAGATCTGTGTTGTCCTCCGGCTCTATAGGTCTGATGGCTTTGCTGTGGATCTGCAGTGTAAAAAAGACGGCTTGGCAGGGACACGTTTTGGAGGACGCGTGTGTCAGCCGCCGTTCCGAGTCACCAGGGAGTTGCAGCAGTGAACAGGGATTAATAAATACAATTGGCGATTCCAAATTGGGGAGAAAACTGGGGTAAAATCACTGGCAACGACTACATTTATATATATAAAAAAAATTGTTAAGCCATAACTGAATACCAGATTGTTTAAATTAGCGATGCACTACCAGAAACTAATGCAGTGAAAATTAATAAACTGAATTTGGCAAATAAAGGTTCAAGTACAATCAGGTGAGATCAATGCATGTCATTTGTTAACTCAATCAAGATATGAGGGTAAAAAGAAACAACTTCCTTTGGTAATTAGTGTTTGATTAAGAAAGCAAATCGGCTCAAAATATGTTTAAAGGGACATCATGTGATCAAAAATAAAACCCGAAAACTAGACGTCCTAGTTATAAAAAACAAAAATTACAAATTAGACAAACTTTTCATCCAGTGGCTGTATTCAAAACCATCTTCAATTCACCTTGACTGGAATATTTAAAAAGGACAACTCATTCTGATGGATTGATACTGAAAACTAATACTTTCTGATTTCACAGTTCTGTTACCCATCAGAAGATGCTAAGGCGGCCTGTCTATTTCTTTTGAAACATGCTCATTGAGGTTGAACTAACAGGTTTTGAAAATATATAAACCCCTGCTTAATGATTTCTAAGGAGACAGGGGCCAGAAGACATTCTAAGTGACTGACATCAGTACTGACAGGGCAGTTAGTCATGCCACATCGGAAATTTAATTTTAGAAAAATCTGCACAAACCATCTCATTTGGAACAGGTGAAATCTTAATGTTTCAACTGCCTATTTGCCCTGCATGAGAAAATGGCATGCGGCACCAAGTACAATAAATATATCAGAAAACAAATCATGCTTTTTCTAACATAATGGCAAAGCGCTGCACTATTTTTGCCTAAAGAGTGAATTTGACGATGATAAAAGTTTGGAGAAGATGGACAGACCGTTCATATGGGTCCATATTGCTTTAGTAAAAGAAGCAACTGACTGTGTAGGTATTACTAGAGGTAATATTAAGCCTATAGAATCGTAGGTCAACAGCAGCAGATATCTATATATCTATTATACACATCAGGAAACACAGGCCAGCACTAATGCATTAAAATGTACAGTAATTCAAACCTAATAGTCCTTTTAAAATTCAAGCTATTATTTTATTGTAGAAAAAAAAATCTAATTAAAAATGGCTACTGTAATACCTGTTTGTGCCTTAGTTATGACACAACAGTTGTAAAACAGGCCATAGGCCCTGTGGCAAAGTGCTTAACAATGTGCAGGTGATCAATAAACAGACATACGATTATAATCCAGGTGCAATGTTGTTTAATGGTTTGTAATCCAATTGCCTGATGGCGTAACAGTAACTAATAAACAATGGTAACAGTCAATACAGCGGTGTGTTGCTCTACTTAAATTCACGGTTGGTTCCCAAATAATAAAAAGTCCCGTTCTTATTCACCCACACGTAACAAACACAAACACAAGTCCACAGTGCGTGCTCTAGTGCTCGTTGTGAATATACAGTCCTTAATGAAACAAAGTGCAGTGATGTTGTCCGGGTTGGTGCTGGCCTTTGGCAACAGCTCCGAATCGTGTTAGCCGTCTAAACAATAACAAACAGTATTTTTAGACAAGACAAAACAAACAAAAAACACTCACGTTATATTTCACAGTAAGTAAACACAGGTTCTTCCGGGTTGTTTAACCAAAACGAAAGAACAAATTACGTCACTTCGACCCCTATTTGTACAGTCACATATGGCCCCTTGGTAAACTATTGCAGCCGCTCCTCCAATCCACGTCTGCCACATCATTTCCCTGCCGGGTCGATGAGTTAGTGCACCGAAGCTCCTCCCCCTTTCTAGATGACGACTTCCTTTTAACCCTGGGAATGAAATGTCAGGCCAACCAGTCCAGGGTACTCTCTTCCCGTTACTTAGCACTCTCACATGCTGGGAGGGAGAGTTACCATCAATAATCATTCTATTTCTGTCACAGGCCCTCTCAAACATATCCCAGAAAAGGCCAGTCATGCCAATCTGTTTGATTTCTCAACTGAGAAACAGAAAGTATTCAAAACATGGGAGAGACATGGGACTAGCCCTATTGGATTGACCACTTTCCCCGTATCGCCCAAAAGTAAGAGGGCAGGGGAGCAGACAAGTATCGCAGGACAAGGAAGAGACAGGAAACAGACAATGTTATCTTCTTCAAGAGCAAGCCACTGGGACCCCAAGCAAAGATGACCTACTTAGAACTTAATATTTGATAGAAATCATCCACCGGGAATTCTCAGCCCTGGTAATCTAGGTTTATCCTTAAGCAAAAAAGGTCTCATCTCTCCAATATTGCTTCAAATAAAAGGGAACTCCAGAAGACTAACCTAAATGCTCTCTTGACCTCCACTCTGTCAAAAAACACCTGAGTAGTGAGAAACTAAAAGGTCAGTGATCTGTTATTTCCTCTGGGAATTATCTAAATACCAGAGGATGTCAGGGCTCTGCAGGGCTGACTGGATTTTTTTTTTTAATCTTCTTCCGGTATTATGGTGTGCCCGTCTACATAGGTTTGAGGCTGGGCTCAAGGGTGCCTTGCGGTCTTGTGTTGTCATTTTCTTTATTTTCTATTCTAGCACAGCCTTAAGGTTATGGAATGTTCTGCCTGTTGTTCATGGGTCTCTGTGAAGCATCTCATGGTTATCGGAATACATTTTTTTTGTTTTGTTCTCTTGTAATTATTGATCTAATTTAGCATTGTAACACTATTTTGAACTGCATCTTGATCCATGCTTTATCTTTATGGGTTGTCCTTTTATTCCCTGTAGGCCTCTTTGTGTGTGATAGAAATGTACGTACCTGTGAGTTAGAAAAGAAAAAAGAAAAAAAAGACACTGACTGCTCAGTTTTCAACTCATACTGGAAACTTCTCAGTTTTAAAAAAAAGTCACCAGGATGTGATGACAAACAGAAAAATGAAATCCAAAGTGAATCTACACAGCAGAAGAATATCCAAGTTAAGATAACTGATATTTTATACCTGTACCAAATTCCTCTTTAATAAGCCAACAACAAAGAAGGGCTGGTTAGCCAATTACCTTCTAGTGTTTTTTAACAGCAATTTCCCACAGCACAGGAATGATAACAATGCTATAGTCACTTAGTGAAATAATGATGAACATAGCAGCTTTGGATATTGTATTGCTTATACAGAGAAATGCAATGCCAAATTGGAAATCCATGACTGACGTTATCACTGTTTCTTAATTGTTTTATTTATGTATTTCTGGGTGATTTATGACTTTAATTATCTTCTGAAATTCAATTATATTCGGGTTTAGATACAGTGTTGGATTTCACAGTCTACCCTGACAGGATATCACAACAGAGCTATATATATATATATATATATATATATATATATATATATATATATATATATATATATATATATACCCCAATGCCACCTGCTGGACATTTGAAACATAATTGAAATAAATAACTATAAAATGTCAGATATCAGACATGGTTTCTGTTACCGTATGTGAATTATTAGAGGCAGTGCATTTGCTAACAAATCACCTAATTTAGTCCTTATATTAACTGGTTGCATTCTGAGTCAGATGTGTCTGGGACTGTGTTGAACACAGCTCCGCTGGTCGCTGACCAAGGTCCTGAAAACTCTTCCAGTTTTGCACTCTATTTGCACTTACTTCACACTCTGCTGAGGCTGACCAGAAGGATACTGAACCCAAGAGTATGAGTCAGATACTCTAGACCCTCATCACAGTACAAGTTGAACACTGACGATAAAATTGGTGGGCAAACCTGCTTATTCAATTGATTAACTATTAAGCCTCTGTCATTCCTGGTTTACATATCCAGTGTGATTTTGTTTTTCGTTATACATGGGGAGTCCAGAGAGTCATTTAGTTCATTATTCAAGTTTAATATTGACGACACATTTGTCAACAGGCATCAGCTTCTATTCTTTTTATATGCCTTGATATTAATACAAAAAATGCTTGGCACAGTAGTAATGCTGTACAATATAATTCCATGCCAATGCGTACTATATTACTGCATTTGTCTGTATTTGATCCAGAAAAAAAATATTTACGGTGGCTTTAAGAACTAAATAATGTATTTCGTGCTTGTGTCTGGAGGGACTCTGCGTATGATGCAGACAGATTTAGTTTCAGCACTGCCATCCAAACACACCCCTGTGCTAGAGAACCGTTTTTGCAATAATACTATCAAGTCGGTATAATGTTTCCTCTCAGCGCCCTGTGATTGGAAATTCATACTAACAGGGACGTGCGTGCGGACAGCAGATTGGAGATGACATGAATCTGCATGTACAATGAGAAACTTAATCCAATCAATTTCAATTTGACAGGGGAGTGACAAGGGGATGGAAATTATTAAATCTGTCAGCAGGAATAAATAAAGGAATGTAATGTGGAAACCTAAATGGACAATAAGGCAGTTAAATGGCATGACGTGGCGTAAATATCAGCGGCAATACTAGAGGCACTGAACATAAAACTCAATTACTCTCTCTTATAAATAATTTCCAGGCCCTGATACATATGTCAATTCTGAAAGACGGGCAGAAACAACATGGACAGCATTGAGCACACTGGAATCAATTTAAGCATAACTTTCTAAATTCAGCATATTTTCACATTGCCACAGGTTCTTACACTTTGCATGGCAATTACGTTTGCTGAAAATGTTTTTAAAAACAGTTTGTCAAGATTAAGTAAAAACTAAAATGAGACATCTAAGGGATTCTATAGTCTCATACATTGATCCTAGATTTTAAAAGGAAGATTTGATTTTTAAGAAACACTTATCAGCACACAAGTCAAGCTGTAAGTCAATGTATTTATGAGAATATTTAACCTATTAATTCCTTTAACCAGTGCTTGTGGGATGGCAGTAGGCTATGTTTAAAATAAATAAGCCATTATTATAGCATCCATATCCTGCAATACTCAGACCAAATGTGGCTTCAATAAAGTTTCTATTCACACTTGTATTTGTGATTATAATTCACCTTACTATTGTATTGTTTTAATTTCTAAACATGTTAAAATTCACATATACATTTATTACTTTTAAATGATCAAAACTGTAGCAGTTTTAACTGATGCCTTGAAACTCAGCCAAGCACAAAATCTGCACATGTTTGAGATTGAGAATGCTGTTTTTTTTTTATTTCCAAAAATACATTTTTAAAATGTGTTTAAACTTGATTATGCGACTAAAAAAAAGGCCTTACCTCATGAATTTCACTTTTAATTCAATTGAAAACAGATATGTTATTCATCACAGGGCTTTAATAGAACAGGACTTAAAAGTGCATTCATCAGAGAGCCTGCATAAATGTAAAGGAATCTAAAGTAGACATTTAACAAATACTGAACCGGGGCTTAATATATAACACTCTGTAGAAAAAGATTACACTGTAATTGAAAATGGGTAAAAAGCAGACTAACAGAAAACAAGCTAGGGAAGTGAAAGAAAAAAAGTGACAGTGACATATGGTAGAAGGAAGGAAAACAATGAAAAGAAAAAAATAGAGAAATAAACTGCATTCAACAGGACTGAGGAAAAAATTAGAAAACAGAAATAGAAAGCAAAACATTGCTAAGAATATGGGGCTTGTAGTTATTCCTGAGTTAAATTCTTTTGGTATGTTAAAAGCTTGCAGGTTGGATCTGTCCAAGTAGTAGTTGAAGAGGTTAAGCAATCACTAACAGCCTTTTTAGAAACCACTGCATGCAGAGGCGAATGCGAAGCACAACAGCTATTTAGCAGCTAATTCAGAGTGATGACTACCAAACTTGAAAATGAGGATCTCAGGAAACTTTTCCTCCAAACCCACAAAAATTAACCCAGGATTCCAATCAAACGACAGCGAGCTGTCAAAACACCAGCATCTCCTATATGGCATTAAAGCGTCTAACTTATGGTGTAGAAAAATAATAATTATTATTTATTTCTTAGTAGACGCCTTTACCCAGGGCGATTTACAGTTGTATACAAAATAATGTGAGGTAAGGAACTGAATACTGGAGTTCAATGACTTGAAAGTGGAAAAACACTACCTGTGCTAAAATGTCTGTTTTGTGACAGAACAGGAAATTGCTTCTACATGGTTTGGAGTTGAAAAAGTACCATGAAATACATTTGTGGTTTACACATGAAGAATATGAGGCTGTGTGGTCCAGTGGTTAAAGAAAAGGGCTTGTAACCAGGAGGTCCCCGGTTCAAATCCCACCTCAACCACTGACTCATTGTGTGACCCTGAGCAAGTCACTTAACCTCCTTGTGCTCCGTCTTTCAGGTGAGACGTAATTGTAAGTGACTCTGCAGCTGATGCATAGTTCACACACCCTAGTCTCTGTAAGTCGCCTTGGATAAAGGCATCTGCTAAATAAACAAATAATAATAATAAAAATGTACAAAGGTTGCAAGACATTAGGGAGTTACCGGACTAAAAGAGCAGACAAGCTTTTTGGCATGTGGGCTTTGTGATAGCTTGGTATAAATACTGGGAGCTTAGAAATGCTTATTTTAGACACGCTACTGAACAACTTCCAGTCCCTCTCTGACTACCGAAGAGGTTATGGACATGCGACTCCCAGTAGGACAGGTAACCTGGCCAGTTATTTAACTGCTGTTATGCTCGTAGCTACATTGCATGTCAAATGTCAATGTGTTCTTTTTGCATGTGATCTTTGGAATCAATAAATACAATGCTCTAATGTCTAATCATGAGTCATTCTCGTCTTATTATACATTACTAATTACAATTGATAATGATAATAACAGAATCAATGTCTCCTTGTGGCATTTTGTGTTTCAAGAAACCCAATCAACTATATTTCCATACTTGCTATAGTTACTGGTAGTATAATGGTAGTATAGTATAATTGTAATTTTTCTAGTGGAAGTGAATCTCTGGTCACCTGACATCAGAGCTGAAAAAAAAGAATGAAACTTTTGCATTCCTGAAAAGAATGTTGATACTTTGTGTTGATAGTGTGGCTCCAATCCTCTGTCCATTGTACTGGTTCTGTGTTAACCCAAATCAAAATGTGACAGACATGGGGACCTGGCAGTAGCTTTGGGCTAGACATCAAAAGCCATAAAAAAGTACAGAAACTGGACACCCTCGATTTAAACAATCTTCAGTTCAACTGCCCTTACATTGTCTGCTCTCAAATGTGCAATAACATTCAGCAGATCTGTGACAACATTACAATCATAACTTATAAGGGCTGTGTATTAAATGTAAGTGAATGACAAGGAAAACAAATAAATAATCTTAAAACGATAATAATCTACTGCACAGCAGACAATATCTTTCCTTTGAAACAGCAACAGTAACTGTGCTCCCTTCAGCTGCAGTGGCTTAGGTGGATTTAGTTATGGAGCTGTCAGTCTCTCGTCTGTCACAAACACTACAGACAATACCACATTGTATCTAGGACAATGCATTTAATGCTCATAATCAGCCAGATCTATACGAGTGGTACAGTTTTCCATCATGGTGCAGTTGCTACCAATAAAACAAACTCAATCTTTTGGTTAAATGAACCTTCCACTAGACACAGCTGCCTGTTTTGATTGGAAACTGTAGCGGTAAACTGCCCCCCCCCCCCCCCCCAAACACCTGTCTAAAATGCCTCAAACTCCACCATGTTTCTATCTTCAGCCAAACCCGTTCTCTCCTGAAAATGCTGCCACACAACCTATTTGGTACATCTGCAAACCACTAGGGAAAAACACGATTGGCAATTTAACCCTAACCCTAACCCTAACCCTAACCCTAACCTTGAGCGAAAAATCAATGCTTAGCAAAAGATACACCAGCCACTGTATAAGACCAACTACTGTTCAGTTATTATTATTATTATTATTATTATTTCTTAGCAGACACCCTTATCCAGGGCGACTTACAGTCGTAAACAAAAATACATTTCAAGAATCACAGAACAAGTATTAATACAATTAAGAGCAAGATAAAATACAATGACTTTGGTTCTAGCAAGTACAAGTATATGACAATATGATTCAATAACGGAGCAGATAACAGTGTCAGTGATAGTTACATCAGGATATAATTAAATTAGATTAAATGACACTTGACAGATTACAGTACTCTAAAGTACAGGATTAAATGCAGTAAAATAGGGAGCAGATAAGAGCAAGTAAAGCACAGAGTAAAGAGGAGTTCTACAGGTGCTGTCTGAAGAGGTGAGTCTTGAGGAGGCACCGGAAGATGGTCAGGGACTGGGCAGTCCTGACATCTGTAGGAAGGTCATTCCACCACTGCGGTGCGAGGGTGGAGATACAAGCAACATCCACCAAAAAAGAACAAAAAGCTAAAAAGCCCTTCCTGAATATGCATTACAAGTAAACATAATAATAATAATAATAATAATAATAATAATAATAATAATAATGCCACATAACATAAAATTGTTAAGGATGATAAAAGGCCCATCAAGGATGGTCATGTCTAGTACTGTACACCAATCCCCACAGGGAAATTCCTCCTTAAATGACCCTGATTTTTCTAAAGGCTTTACAGTAGACAAATTCATACATACTCGGAAAATAAAGTGCTTCCCAGTATAAATACAGTTCACTTTCCCTGAAACAAGCATGCATTAACAAAGGGCTAATATGTTTAAATGGCTTTACGTCAACCACCACATGGAGATGGGTTGTGTTTGGGAATGAGTATTCGTGCTTCTGGGGGTGCTCGGGATAATTACAGTAGCTTCAAATGCACTGCACAGAAGGAGATACCATGTTTGCGTTCCGGTATCTGTGGCCCCACTCTGTCCTGCACCTTTGTCCTCAAGCATTTTCCTTTGAGATTGAAAACAGACAATATTTCAAGACAGCTGCTGCAGTACCTGTGTCCTGGCAGACAACCAGCACCACATTAATAAGAGAAAATCACCTAGAGCCCATATCATAACACAGGCCGGTGTAGTCTCGCCACTCAATAGTGCATATTAATATGGGGAGATTCTTAATGCGCTCAAATGTCAGTCTTCATCTCTCATTTAATTCAATTTACCAACAGGAACCTAAGAGAGAACTGGGCTGGTGTGTGTGTGTGGGGGGGGGGCATGCTCACATCTCAGATGTGCCCAAAGGAAATCTTTGGTCTTTTCTTAAATACCATTTGTGCTGAAGCACAAGCATCTGTGTAAATGTTATTAAGGTCTCCAGTAGTATCCTAAAAGTCAAACGCAAAATGTAAAGATATACAATATCTGCCTGAGGGGAAAATATTTAATTTCAATCTCCACAGCAAGAAAATTAATTTAGTAGTAACATGCTGAAGATTGAACACACACAATTTTTTTTTTTTTTTTTTTTTTTTTTAACCTCTTATTGATGGCTTTCCAGTTTTGGAAACCTGTTAACATACAGCTATTCTAATGAAGACATTCCAGTGCAGTATGCAAAGTGGGATAACAAAGATTTATATTTTCAAAACAACGTGTCAAAACGAAGATTTATATTTTCTAATGCAAAATGTTCTAGAACATATTGATTTTCTTCTCTTTCCAGTTTAACAAGGTTTTCCAATAAAAAATGCCCCCTCCACCCTTCCATTTTAGTATTTTTTTAATTTACGATAATCTGAGATGAGCTTGGCTTCTAATGCCTCTTTATTGAGGTGAATCCAAGTTAAGTCAGACTGAAAAATAAATTAATGATATGGTGCTTTTCTAATATAGAGAGGTACATTTTCTAGATTGATGTTTCTTAAAGTCAAGGATGTTTTTGAGAACTCAAAGTAATCGTTGATATGGAAGATTAGCTGAAGATCATATTACAGTATTGCTTGTGATTACTATAGGGTAGTGATACTTAAAGGCTTTAGACATCTATACCCTAAGACAATAGTCCAGTGGGCTGTACTGGCCACTGGTAGAAAATCCTCTGGCAAACGCATGAACTGGCAGATAATTTAATCGCGGTACTGTAGATCAAAACATTTCTCTTTTTGTGTGTTTCCAACATTGTTCCTCCAGTACTTTTGGGGAATTCACAGACCATTTGATGTAATTAACTCAAATCCATCCTGTGCTGAAAGCATTGAATGGCAGCCTACAAGCTGAAAATACAAGTGCAATATTCCCTGCAGCTAGACAAGCACACAGCACAAACTTTAATTTGTTAAAGCTGATACGCTACATACAGGACTTGTATTGCCAACGGAGGAAAGAGGAATGCATACAAACATTGCAGGTACTGTATCTAGTACTCTGCGTTCTGAAATGCCAATACAGTTGATGATGTACAGTACATGCCATTCAAGCTGTAACAGATGGTGGTTTCCTTTATATTACCTCCATGTGCGCATTGTGTTATGACAAAGTAATTTTAAAATCTTCACAGATGGAGGATTGAAGTCCTGAAGAAAAACAGGGTTCAGCCTCACTGAATTAGTTGGCAGGCTATCAGTCCTATTCATTATTCTAAGTTGAACAGCATGCTTTGGTGCTCAGTGAAACAGGCACCACTAGAGAAACTCACCTGCAAGCTGGCATATATGTCTAGGTTAATAAGGTAAGTGCATTACAATGGCTCATGAAATGTACCTGGGTACAACCAAGAAGTGAATTCTATAGCAGCACAACGCACACCTCTGTGCATCAAACACAATAAAAGGCATCTGCCTGGTGTGTGTACCTCTATGAAGTGGTTAATGTGTTTCTTTCTCTCCAACAAAATGACAATGGTTTAGATGAATACAACACAGAACAAAATATCTTGGTGTATATTGTAAACACAACCGTACACACATTCCATTGGCAATAACACTCGGCATAAATACAACATAAAATAATAAAAAAAAGGATTCAGTGTGTAATATTGCTCATACTAGTGTTTGTTTTAAAAGTCTGAGCAACCCAACAAACACAAGAGGTTTCACCCTTTTGTCCGCACTCTTCATGGCTGAGCTTCAGTGGGCGATATGGGCCTGCCATGCGATTAGACAGCCAATAGCCACGGACCTAATTAAGCCTGTATCTCTTTAAAAGATGCAACGGGTTCTGGATCACTTGAAAAGAACACCTTAACATTTTAATGAGAAGCTTTATTCTGCATCAACCAACTATACAAAAAGAAGGAGATGTTAATAGTGAGACCAATGAATAATGCAGAGGAGCTTGATGTGTAAAGGGAGATGCATTCTAATTTAGGAATTAATGGCAAAATAAAGGTGAATTTGTGGCTTCATTGGCAAAAGCTTTTAACTTTTTTATTATCAGATTATGTGATACATAATGGAAAACCAATTGGTAGGTGTTATATACAGCCAGTTCTTTGATTTACGTGATACATATTTTATCACAAGGCAATGAGCATCACAAAGCAGGGTGCAAACGTTGCACAACCAATGTTAGAAAATATTTAAATAAATGTCCTTACAATATCCTAAATGTCTAACTTTTGTGAATGCTTGGGTTACAAGCAAGTCTGGGGAAATGCAATATGATTCTTGAAGGCTATTTCAACAAGGCTACTAAATGCAATGACTGTTGCAAGTTAGTATATTGGATATGCAACAATAACATATGCATAATACTCTCATCTCAACAGTCCCTTGACATGTTTTATAAATGAAAAAGTTTAATTGTAATAAATAAAATCCCTTTTCAGCAGTGAGGAGCATCAGGATAACACAATTCTCCATTCTTTTCATTATCTTCAAATAAACCAAACCATTCTTCACAGCAAAATAAAATTAAAACAATCTGCTTTCTCTTCTTAAAATTCTGCCACAGGATAATATTTCTTACTAAGAGACGCAATAAAACACGCTTTAGGGCAGCCTAAAGTAAGAAGCTTAAGATTTAAATCAGATTGCTGTATTCATAGCCTACAGATCTTCAAACAAACTTGGCAGTGCCTGCTACAATATTAATGTCCAAATTCATTTTATAGAAATCATGTTTATTAAAAAGAGTTGAGCATCACTAAAGAAAACAATCACACAATGGAAATTAATTCCAAGATGTTCTACAATATAAAAAATAGACCTAAAAACTCAGTCTTCATAATAGCGATCTTTTGTAAAACATGACCTGGGTGTCAGTCTATAAGCTGACATGCTCTGCTAAACAGGCTTTGAAATTTACTAAGCATATTGAGTGAGGATTCCAAATGGACAAAAGCTGGTGCCACAATCCCAGAACCCTTGCTTCAAGCACTATTGTTCAGTAGCTCCTCTGGTCAGCCCCCCTGCCCCTCCAAAGTACAATATCCCACCCCACCACCACCACCACTACCACCACCTTCAAGGAACCCCCAGTTCTTTGAAGGTTAGAGATTAGGAATTATGATGAAAGCACTTAACAAAAGGCAATGTCAATCCACAAGCATAATACATTTCAAAAGCCATATTGTGTGCTTCAAACTAGATTGTGTCACAGAAATTAAGACTAAAATACCTTCAAGTGCCAAGTGAATAAATATACCTTGCAGAACCATACATTCATTATTTAATCTTGGAAAAAAAAAATAGTCGACTGAGACCAATTGCTGAGGCAATGCTGGAAAGAAGTAACTTCCAGACACAAGTGAGGCCTATGGTAAAAGGCAACTTGAGAATCTGGGATGAAGGGATCCTTGCTCAGCTGAAAGCATGGCATGCATTGTTTCAATGTATTTCTGTTCTGGAATGCATGTGATGCATGTCCAGGGCTTTCTAGAAGCAAGTTGAAAACTCCCTATTGAAACCTTGCAGAATCACAAATCCCAATTATCCTTACATTAGTCCCCTTAACTAGATTGTATGCAATCACATATGCCAATTGTTGCTACAGTCTTTCAAAACACAATAGAAAAATAATCAAACCAACCAAACACATTGTGGTTAGAGCTGCAATGATCTTTGCACATCCAGAAGCCTGAGCTAAATGAAATTAAGCAACCAGCAATAAATAAAAACAACTGCTTTAAAATTCCCACAGGAGCCTCCGTGAACTCCATTTTCAAAATGCCAAGATAATTGGAAAAACGAGCACAGGACTACCTTTGCCTCTGAAATAGAGCTAAGCTGCCTTGCTGGACAATCAATCATTCTGACAGATATAAATACCAACATTTACTTTGGCCTGCAAACTTAGGACTTCCCTAAATATATTTCCTTTGGAACTACAAAACTGGGACTGTTATTCTTAGTTTAGAAGTCAAAATCCTCTTATTACCAAGTACGGTAAGAAATATTAGTCTACAGAAATATTTGAATGGCTCCTAACAGGAGTTGGGATTTGCTGAGGTTGAGAGTAAATAGAATATTTAGTTTGACTGCTAAAAGTGACACGACATAATAGCTTAACATTCTTTCAATTTGGCCAGTAACAACATTGCTAAAGCATGTGAATGTTAACAGTGCATCACATATCTAACTGGCATATCCTCAGTATAGTAGCCAAATGTATGTACTGTAGCAATATGCAGTGCAGTAAAAAGAATTCGCAACATAGTATAAGCATTGCATACTAACAGAATTCCAAGGAAACAGCCTTGTCTCCCCTTCAGTAAGCAAGAATGTAGACAATTTGATTTACACAGCTGCATTTTTTATTTATTTACTTTTTTATTAGGAGTGCCCCCAATTTTCTCTCCTTTAGAATGTTCAATTATGTTTCCTTACTGCAGCAATTCCCCACACAGCTCATGAGAACTGAAGATTCAGTTGGCGTCCTCTGATCCCATGTCAAAGCCAGCTTTCTCTTTTACACCCAGGAACTCAATGCCAACGAGCCTCTGGAGGACAAGGGCCAACCCTGCAGGTGTCCGCCACAGCTCACTAGGCACATGGTCAGTAGTGTCCACTGTGGTGTGATGAGGAGAAACAGACCCTACTGGTTTTACCTCCCTAACCCGCCTGAGTTTTGAGACCATCAGAAAATTCAACAACACAGCAGTATCCTTTTACCATCTCTCTAGCAACCAAATTTAACAAAAAACAGCAATGATGTGCAGTTTAATGGTTTTCCTTTGTTGGGCTGTGCATACTTTAATATATACTGCGATGGAGGCTGAAGCTGGATCTTGGTGTGAGTTTGTGTACTCATTATAAATTCAAGTCTGTTTTCATCCTTTCGGATCTCGAAAGATGTTTTTTTTAGTTGTTGGACACCGTCGCGCCCAAATCATGCCAGATTAAGTTGAAGATCGAACCAGACTTTACGCACCAATCCGACCACGGTGTCAGGGGACAGCCTCAGGTTTCCTGCAGACGCCTCAAATCCAGGCCGGTAATTCGGGGGGTGGTGTCTGGCCTTGTCTTTACCTGCTTTTCTAAGTTTTCCTGACTGACAGGAATATGTTCTTGAGGGTTTTAAACTTGCTGTCAGCAGAGATGTTAAAACTTCTACTGTTAAAATATCTATTTAGTCCAGCTCTCAGCGATATAAAACTGGAGACTGACTACCCAGTTGAACTTCTTGCACTGGCATAAAATTGACTTAATGTTGTTGAGATTGTTTTTTTACTTATTTCCTTAAAATGAATATGCACATTTGTTTCTTTAAAACCAGTACATTAACGACCCATGCTGTAGTTTTTTGTGTTTTTTTTTCAAATCTTTGATTTCTTTCAATTCATTTAGCTGTTCCTCATCTACTGTTATGTGTCTAGTCTTGACAGTTGCTGGTGCACTTATTTTATTTTCTATTTTTTTTTTTCAGGTGGTCTGCTGTTCAGGTGGTCTGCTGTCTTCACTCAAAGTTGGTGTTGTACCAGTTATCTGGAGTTTCATCCCCAAATATATTAAAGGAAATAGGTGGAATGTCACTCACTTTTGGTTGTAAACAAACAACTTTAAAAAAGCACTAACATTTCTTGTTAAACCATGTATATCTTGTCTGAGCAGTCTTAGGTTACACATTTTACACTTTATTATGGGCACTTGCTAGCAATAAAAAGAAAACAAAAAAAAAACCACACACCAATGAATACAATACAGAATGCTATAACCCAAAGCACCATCTCCAAAAAGGCTTGCAAAATGGCTTACTACTAATACACTGTATTTACCAGGGCCAAAAAAGCACAAGAAAGAAAGAATATAAGACAAAATAACTGGTATTACAGAGCCACAGAAAATTCATTTTTCTATATGTCACCACTTGGGTAATTGGCTTATAAATCTATCATGGGAAAGCAGCTTGGCATGTCATCTATTTTTGAGCCAGGAACCTGGATGAAACAGAACGTCACACAGCAGCAAAGACCCCCATACCTTACATTTTCATCTTTGATCTAAAGAGTTAGTAACGGAACAGATGAAGAGTCCACTCTGAGTGAAGCCTACTTAGGTTGCTATAGTAACCACTCATTCCAACATGATGCGCCTACCGGCCAAAAATCCTAGACAGCCTTCAGGGAGGGTTTCTAGTTTAGGTGGATTCAAGTTCAAGTTGAGCTTGTGGTTTCTTTCTTTTGAATTTCTACTGTGCTTGCTGCTTTTTTTTTAAGCATTCCAAACTCTATTATATGGATTTTCACAAAACATGGAATCTCCCCATTAAACAATTATTATAGCAAGCTGCATGCTTAAAAGTGCTTACTGCAGACAAGATACAATCTATCTGTAAAAAAAAATATGTAGAATTCACATCTTTGGTCTAATGTCTTGGAGTAGAATGTTTGATTATTAAATTAAATGTGTCTTACATACATGCAAACAAAACAAATAGACACATGTGTGAAACATGTTGTACTTAAGTCATTTTTACAAAGTTTCTTTTTAAATGCAATTAGTGTTCATCAATGCAGGTGGCAATTAGCATTCACTCTTTAAACTGGTTCGATTCAGTACACGGACAGAAACGCACTAGAAATGGTTCCAGTTTAAAACTAGTGAGCCAATTGGTTTGAAGCTCAGGAGGTTGATGTCTTTGAATTTGCTCCATCTCCATATATATATATATAATTATTTTTGTTATTTTTTTTATTTTTTGAGGTGACAGAAACATAAATAGAATGCATAACAAATCAATTTGACAAGGACCATTGCTTGCTTGAAACAAAAGTTAACAATTGAGATAAAATGGCAACTTTTTCCTTATATATTTTTAGCCTCAAGGCCAGCTTGGGGCATTTGCCCTTTTCTTGCCCTTAGTCTCTACAGAATGTCACATTATGCTACAGTACCAGGGGTCCGTGCTCATAACCTACAACAAAATATTACTAACTCACAAAATACCATTATGACCATTTTGGTTGATCTTCTGGACCAAGTCACAGTACTTCAAGGACTAACAAATTGAAATTACTTGATCCAGAATTCAGTTATCCGTCAAAGATAATGCAAATTCTCCATGTCCATAGCTCAAATTACCATGCATCCTTTGCCTTTGAAACACAAAATGACAGTAAACCAATTAGCTTATACACAAGGGTAAAATAAAAATATCATGTATCACTGACTCTAAAATATTAACAGGGTTACTGTACCAATGTTTTATTTTAGAGGCATGACAGGCTTCTTGTCTCAGTAAGACACAAAGCAAAGCAGCATACAAAGAATGTAAAAGGATCTGCTTGAAAGTGAATTATTAACACACAGACATAGCAATAAAGCATTGCAAAACCCAACCACTTACCACCTTGTAGACTACCAACCAATAAATGTGTGATGATATTTCCACTTAATTAAAAAAACCAAACTGCACACTTTTAATCTACCTATTTGTACTATTGCCAATGCTATTACTGATAGGATACAATAATAACAAATTATCCTAAATTAGACTTAAGAGCATAAATCAATATTCAACTCAGCTTTAGAGGGACATTTGTTTTAGCGAGATGTGTGCCTCCCAGCTCAGGCAATTTAACAGAGCTTGGTCAAGCCTAACCTTTTCCCATGATTTAAATAACTAATCTAAAGAGACTAGATACTGGCACAGTTGAGAGAACTGAGTGGAATTGTTGATTCATGCCATGTCTTTTCCATTGAGTGCTGGGTTCTAGTGTCACAAGTAAAATAAAGTGAATAATGGTCCATATCACCAAACTGCTAAATTATTGCTCATGCAGTATGGTTGTGGGTTGAAATTCATCCTTATGTTTCAAAAGTTGTGAGGGGAAACCTGGATCTTGTAAAATACTGTACCAGGTTGGTGAACTAACAGAGGGTTTCAGAATCTGCGCTATTAATCCCCAGTCTTTTATGAAGATTTAAATGCATGATATAAAATGGTAAGTTAAATATTAAAAAGAAAAAAAGAAATTAGAAACAGTCATAGGAAAGAAACTGCCTCTGATTGGGTTACACACCTTTTTTTAAAAATGTGTTTATTATTTTTTATGAAGCTGTACAGTACCAGGCCTCAACTCACATCAGTGAACTCAAAACAGAGCTATGCTGGATGGCTGTAATAATTCCATAGAAGTAGCATAAACATTTGGAACAGAAAGAACTGTTACATTATTTAACTGCTTGCAATCTTTTTTTTTTAAATCAAAAGGGAAAAAAATGCCTAAAAGCATGACACATAGTTAACAGATTTCATGTATTTATGGACTGTGGGTGGAGTAATGGGTCAAGGGTACCATACTGTACTAAATTGAAGATGACTGTCAAACGTGGCAACATCTAGAATGAATAAAGATTACATAAGCCTGCTACAGGACATTGTTATATAATATACAGTGCTACCCCCCATTTTCCTACTGGGGGGCAGAATATGGTTTGGCCCCCTTACTTTTACTCTGTGTGGTGGTGAGGCACTGTTGTGTATTAACATGCTTTTTTCATAAACTGTGGTTAATTTAAAATTAGCAAACATTTTCCAGTGGTTATACTACACACGCAACCTCACCTTGCCCCCCACCCCCTTTTAGAAAGGCTCCAGCAGCAGTCCAATAACTTAGCCATAAATTCCCTCATTGCTGTGCTAATCTCTGATAATATACTACAAAAATGTTGCATTTTTTTAATCATTTACAGTACTGTGTAATGTACAGTCATTTGAAAATGTAGCACTGCAGAAAATCCAAGGACACATACATTAAAATGAGTTGGAAGTTAGTGACCCAGCTCTGATGACATACTTGCCACTGAAGCATGAGGTAATAGACTCATATCCTGCCTGAGGACCAGGGCATGTGAGCGGAGCGGAGTGAGAAGTGGAGCGGGACCATTTTGCTGACAGCGTGGAGTGGAGTTGGTAAAGTGCCTGAGTGGAGCATGAGCGTGAAAAGCCTCTGGCACCGCTTCCCACTCCAACAGCCTCTCCAAAAGATGTTTTGCAAAGGAAAAATATTTGACACCGTACATGTAAGATCTGATCCATAAACGATGCAGCTTTTGCGATGCTCAGACAATATTGTGCAATCTATGAAATTGCCCTGTATAATTAAAGTTAACAAAACAATCAATAATAATATCCAATTTGCACAGTAAGAGTTTTATTACAACAACGAAAGCCATTGTGTGGCTGCATATGAACCATGTTAATTGCAAATTTCTTCTACAATTAAAAAGATCTTTAACCACATGGTATGTGCAAAAGGGTCAGTATGTTAGGATCACGAGCCGAAATACGTTCTCATCGGTTTGGGTTTAAATTACTTTTTTAGATTGCTGAAATCATGTCGTGTTCGGCTTGGGGTTGTCTTGCGAATGATCCCCTCGAGGTGCAGAAGATTCACTTTACCCAAAGCGTTTCCATCACTTCATGTAAAAGTGAGATTGAAGTATTCTCCAGGGAAATAAATAATTAAAAAAAAAACATATAAAAACTAAGTGTCAATTATAGTTATCAAATGTATTTGACAGAAATTAATGAATGTTTTAATCATCAGTTTTACTGAAAACATAATAGCACTCACTGGAACCGGATCCATATTTGTATCCATTTCGTCGGTACCAAAGCAGGAACCAGGTACCCGATTTCAAAAGGAACCGGTTCGCACATCTCTACACTTTGGAAGCGATTTACACTAGCAGTGGAGCGGAGCTGGCTGCAGAATTAGAAGCACCAGAGAGGAGCACGAGCGGAGCGGACTGGGGAAATAAAAGCCTTGGAGCCTTCACATGCTCTGCTGAGGACGAGTGGACGGCCACATTCCCTTATCTCACAACTCAACAGTGCTGTGCAGCAGGAGGTGCCATCCGTCAGAAGACATGTAATAAAACAAAACCATCTGCTTGCCATACATTAAAGATTACACAGCTCATGTTGGAAGGGCAGAGTATTGACCCTGGTGCCCAAGTGAATTTCCTCAATAAACTCCACTTACAATTACAGAAACAACAAGCACACTCAATAGGCAAATATGTATATTTGCTCAAATAAATAAACATATCTACTGTGTGTTTAATAAACTACAGTTGTGACACTGAATTTGTTCCCTAGATTGGGGTACTTAATTATACACATTCTTAATATATTTCATATAATAATGTTTAGATCATATATTGGAAACACTTTATGACTACATGGTGTAGAACATACCCTTAGGCCCTCCTCACACAACAATATCGCTGATTCAGAAAAAAAAAGAAAGAAAAAAATTGAAATTTGGCTCTTGGCCATAAGATAACATCCAACATCTGGCAAATTTGGACTTGCTCCATCTACTTATACTCACACACACTGTTAATGGCCTGTTTCTTACTGGCTTGATACTGTACTTCAATACAGTACAGAGATAACATGTGAACAATGGTTTCAATAACATAGCAACAACACTTTGAAAAATCACTAAGTCCTTAATAACCTGAAATTTCAGTCAACTGTTCACTTTCAAACTAGTGGGGGGTGCAATTCCTGTTGCTTTTTATCTCTCTCTTATATTTACAACATCCCCTTTGTTTTTAATCCCATGAGCTAACAGCTCTTTGTCCAGCAGTGAAGAAAGCACAGATAAGGCCAGGCAGCCAAAGGAAAACCAGGAGATGGGCTACAAGAATTCCTTGGCAGCAGAGCTCAGATCTCTGGGAAACGTCATTTTCAAAGACCCCTTTCTTTTTAGGCTTTAAACTGGGACTAAGAGGACTGTTAATGTGTCATCTAAATCCATCCAGAACTGAACAGCTACAAAATTACCCTATTACACAATATTGTAGATTCATGTTGAATATAAACTAAATGAAAGCGCAAGGCGCACTGAGAAATAAGCGTATATGTCTGTGTTACGTTATTTTGACAAAAGGAAGGAAAACTGGGACTGTCTCAGCTAAACCGGGAAGTCTGGTCACTCTATATATTGTAAGGTGGTACACTATCTATACAGCAGGTGTGTGTGTGTGTGTGTGTGTGTGTATATGAGAGAGAGAGCTGGCGATGGGTTGCAGAATTACATTTGGGATTAAAGCAACAAGGACCAGTGAAATGAACTATGATCATTTGAATATCAATTTTGTATTGTAAATATTACTGTACATGGCATTCTAGTATTGTATTTCCAAACCAACCAGCATAACGAATGTAATGGCATGTTCAAATAGATTAAGTATTTAAACTAGTGTGGTCTCAAGTTAAGGCCTCTATTAGATAGACCAGCTTTTTCCAATTAGTGTGTTCTTGGGATCCCTGCCTTTTTAATGCTACAAACTATAAAATAAGAAGCCATAAATCTTTATTATTCCACCCTGCAGCTTCAGAAAAGTAAATGGTTTTACAATATGGAATATTGATTGTCTTTCTTTTGCAATATTGCTGCCTCACATTTTTAGCATGTAGATGCTGTAGCAAAATTACAGGAAAGACTTTGTGACAATACCATGTTTCCAATTCACTTCTGTCTAGCAATAGCGTGGCTCTCTGTGAGACACCTAATATGGTCTGCCTTTCCTGAATCCTTAGATTTTTCTATACCAACTCAATGGCTGGAAGAGTGGACAGCAAATGTCTCAGTAAATCACCACATTATCTTCGATCCTACAGTCAGTCAATCAGGATTCAACTGTCCACACCGTAGCGGGGCACTACTCAACTGATTTTTTTTTTTTTTTTTTTTCAAAGTTAGTGTGCCCAATAATTTACCCCCGATATTCTCCCTAATCTGGAATGTTCAATAATTTTTTGCCCACACAGCTCAGGAGACTTGAAGGTTCAGTGACGATAACAAATGTTCGGACGGACAAGTACAAACCACGTCCCCCATTGTCGAGCCACTAACTAAACTACCTGGTGGCCGTTGAACTTATCACGCTGGTGATGACAATATTTTAACATGGCTGGAATGATTTGCTACATCTGCATACGCTAAATATATACTGGAACTATACAATGCAGCTCACTTGCAGTAAGATTTTATTGGTTAAGATTACATCCCAACATTTTTTTTTTTTTTAACATCTTTGCCAGTTTAGTCATGCAAGATTACAGTGCCATAATGGAATTAAACTGATTGTAGTTCTGGAAACATGACATTTGGTGAAAACATGTGTTTTCCACAATTCATTTCATATTAACATCAGTCATACGTGCTGTAGAGCTATGCATTTATGAAGATTTATACACATTATGCATTTCCCCAAAAAAGAGACAACCTCAAATACAACTAGTAAGGAATGACGCCTGCTGGCAGAAGCTAGGCTGGATAAACTGGAGGTGCATTTGAAGCCCCTGTCATTGTCTGTGTAGGAGATCTCAAATTTCCAGCTCTCATATACCCAATTATTATTATTATTATATATTTCTTAGCAGACGCCCTTATCCAGGGCGAATTACAGTTGTTACAAGATATCACATTACTTTTACATACAATTACCCATTTATACAGTTGGGTTTTTACTGGAGCAATCTAGGTAAAGTACCTTGCTCAAGAGCACAGCAGCAGTGTCCTCCACCTGGGATTGAACCCACAACCCTCCGGTCAAGAGTCCAAAGCCCTAACCACTACTCCACACTGCTGCCAAAGCCCTAACCACTACTCCACACCCAATCCCTCCTTCGCCACACAAGAAAATTATCCCTAGGCCATGAAGCAGAAACTGCTTGCAGTCCGGTGGCGATTGAAGTCCCAGTTTAATTAAAAGTGTTTTAAATTTGGATTCTGGTCCTAGAATCCTTACTGCTGTATCGTTTACTACATTATAAATCACCATCACACTGTGAATTCCAAAAGAAAAAACACTTCAGGTTACAAATTCACTGCTCTCAACAACAAAGAAAAATCATAAATAAATCAACACTTACGGGATGAAAGAAACAATGCAAGAACTTCAAAAAAAATGAATTTACCTCAGATTCAAAAGGCCTATATCTGGCAGATGGCAGTAACATTGGTGAGGTGGGAGGTTTCTTAACAAGAAAGATTATTTTGTCTTGACTTTCTGTATTGGTAAAATATTTGACAAGTGCTTCTCCATCATGCAGATAAGAACTGTATTATTTTCAGCTACTTTGTTTGCCGTTCCTCAGTCAAGTCAAATCCAGTCACAGTCAAGCAGAACTGTCTTTTTTCTCGCTTATCTTTGTAGATTTGGATTTGATTTATATGACGCGTGGGCACATGGGTAAAACTACCAATTACTCAACATACAATATGGCACAGATACAAACTTACTTACAAACTCTCACTGAACTACTGTATAGGGTTTGTAGTCTCTCCATTCATACAGACAATCCAAAAAGTCTCAATAAAGTAAATTGTGAAATCTTGGCTTTAAATTTTTTTACTCCAACCCCAATGTTTTCTATAGGACAACTATTGTTTTTCAAATATGTTGTATTGGGAGTTGAAAGCATTTTATTCGATTTTGTGTACTGTATATTAGAATGATTTTACTTGGCTATATATATATATATATATATATATATATATATATATATATATATATATATATATTTGTGTGTGTGTGTGTTTGTGTGTGTGTGTTTCCCCTTAGGAGTTGCCAGCTGTGTAATCCAACTGGATAATTTAAACTTTGGTTAATAAATCAAAATCAGGTCAGATACTCAAATTCCTGTACCCATGGATGTAGATTTGGTTCTGTTCATTTCTTGACTAGTGTTGGGAGTGAAATGCATTCCCTCGTGCACACTAGACTAGTTCCTTCAGAAAAAAACAACAAAAAAAACATTCACTAGTGAATGAGTTGGGAAATAACTATTCTGTATATTAAGGGTGATAAAATTAAAAAGTCAGCATATGGATATTGTAAATGTCAAGCAGATACGCTGTAGCGATAGAATTTTATAAATAATGGGTTTAGTTTGCTAATGGGACAAGTCACACAAGGAAGCTGCCTGTGTTACACCTCCTTTTAATGAACCTTCCCTTTTTTGCCTCTAGTATCATTTTTCTTTTAGGGAGCACACTACTTTATAACACAACAGAATTAAAAATGGAAAGCTCAATGCAGAGCCTGTTATTAATTTTCACATACAGTATTCTGTGAATTAATGAGAAGAACCTACATTTATCATGCATTTATTACTAAATGCTATTCTCCTTATACAAAGTGAAAAGAGGACTTGCCCAAAATACCTTGTTCTGTTTTCACCTAACAGATTTTTTCAACATAAAAAGTTACGTGAAACAATTTAATGAACAGCAAAAATGTTCCACATTCACGTAAAACAGTCATTAAATTGTACCTTATTACTTTGCCTTTAATTCAGATGTGCTGTGCCTTCAGACAAAATAATTTAGGAACCTTTTTGTCACTAATGGTGGTGTTAGTTTTAGACAAACTTAATGAGTACCAGGCCCACACAGCACTGAATTAGATCAATGAGCTACCCACAAAAAGGAAATGATGACTTTTAGCACATTACAATGCCAACAGCATTTACAGCTGCAGCAAACGTAAGTGCTCAATCTAATAAAATCCCATTCCATAAACTTTTTCCATGTGTGCATATTGACATATTGTATGCAGGCAATATAGGATTTAAGTCTATAGGATTAAGATCATTCACAAAGGGCCTCTTAAGTGTTCCCAGAACTATTAACAGGGTTTATTTATATATTATATATACAGACGTGCTAAAATTTGTTGGTACCCTTACAGCTCATTGAAATAATGCTTCATTCCTCCTGAAAAGTGATGAAATTAAAAGCTATTTTATCATGTATACTTGCATGCCTTTGGTATGTCATAGAATAAAGGAAAGAAGCTGTGAAAAGAGATGAATTATTGCTTATTCTACAAAGATATTCTAAAATGGCCGGGACACATTTGTTGGTACCCCTTAGAAAAGATAATAAATAATTGGATTATAGTGATATTTCAAACTAATTAGTTTCTTTAATTAGTATCACACATGTCTCCAATTTTGTAATCAGTCATTCAGCCTATTTAAATGGAGAAAAGTAGTCACTGTGCTGTTTGGTATCATTGTGTGCACCACACTGAACATGGACCAGAGAAAGCAAAGGAGAGAGTTGTCTGGTAAAGGTAAAGGCTACAAGACCATCTCCAAGCAGCTTGATGTTCCTGTGACAACAGTTGCAAATATTATTAAGAAGTTTAAAGTCCATGGAACTGTAGCCAACCTCCCTGGGCGCGGCCACAAGAGGAAAATCGACTCCAGATTGAACAGAAGGATAGTGCGAATGGTAGAAAAAGAACCAAGGATAACTGCCAAAGAGAAACAAGCTGAACTCCAGGTGAAGGTACGTCAGTTTCTGATCGCACCATCCGTCACTTTTTGAGCGAAAGTGGGCTCCATGGAAGAAGACCCAGGAGGACTCCACTTTTGAAAGAAAAACATAAAAAAGCCAGACTGGAATTTGCTAAAATCCATATTGACAAGCCACAATCCTTCTGGGAGAATGTCCTTTGGACAGATGAGTCAAAACTGGAGCTTTTTGGCAAGTCACATCAGCTCTATGTTCACAGATGAAAAAATGAAGCTTTCAAAGAAAAGAACACCATACCTACAGTGAAACATGGAGGAGGCTCGGTTATGTTTTGGGGCCGCTTTGCTGAGCCTGGCACAGGGTGCCTTGAATCTGTGCAGGGCACAATGAAATCTCAAGACTATCGAGGCATTCTGGAGTGAAACGTACTGCCCAGTGTCAGAAAGCTTTGTCTCAGTCGCAGGTCATGGGTCCTCCAACAGGATAATGACCCAAAACACACAGCTAAAAGCACCCAAGAATGGATAAGAACAAAACATTGGACTATTCTGAAGTGGCCTTCTATGAGTCCTGATCTGAATCCTATCGAACATCTATGGAAAGAGCTGAAACTTGCAGTCTGGAGAAGGCACCCATCAAACCTGAGACAGCTGGAGCGGTTTGCTCAGGAAGAGTGGGCCAAACTACCTGTTAACAGGTGCAGAAGTCTCATTGAGAGCTACAGAAAACGTTTGATTGCAGTGATTGCCTCTAAAGGTTGTGCAACAAAATATTAGGTTAGCGGTCCCATCATTTTTGTCATTGCCATTTTCATTTGTTTTATTATTTACAATATTATGTTGAATAAAAAATCAAAAGCAAAGTCTGATTTCTATTAAATATGGAATAAACAATGGTGGTTACTTTTGTCAGTTTCAAGTTATTTCAGAGAAAATTGTGCATTCTTCGTTTTTTGTGGCGGGGTACCAACAAATTTGAGTCTGTATATGTATATATATATATATATATATATATATATATATATATATATATATATATATATATATATATATAATGTGTGTGTGTGTATGTGTATATATAACAGAGACATATACAATTGCCTTTTAAGCATTTGTTTTACTTACTTAGGAAATGGTTTTAAAGACACGATTTCTCCATGGTAGCTCAATGAGGGTGACCTGGCCATGGGGTATGAAGTAATTTAAACTGAACTGTTTTTAGGGCTTTCACTCCTATTTTTTAATTGATAAATGCAATGCAACCTTTGCTCAGTTCTCTGAGTCTAACTGGATCCTGCAGGTCCTGAAAGACTGTGGGTGTGAACCCAGTACCTTGTGATCTTAAGCCCCAGATCTTAACCACTCAGGTTTACTTACAAGATCTGTTGCCTGCAGTTCCTGGCATACTGTGCTGTATTTTGCTTTACGTGCACTACCTTGTGTTGTTTCTTACCGGTACTGTATTATTGTTCAGTCCTGTCCTCCACCCCTTAAGATTGTTTTTATTTTTGAATGGCGCTAACACAACCTAAACAATTACTCTGCTATTGTCTTGCTGAGCACACCGATGCAGTTTTGTACTTTAAAACAATGTGATACAAATCGCAAAACAGGGACAATTTCCTCAGAATACGAACCAAACTACAGGCAAAATGTTTACTTCCGAGTGGTGTTACCTTGTATACTTAGTTTTGATTGCAAATGGTTGTTTTTCCGTTTATATTTTTCCTTTTTAAAAGCAATTAGAAGGAGCAGCATTCTACCAAGTAATAAAGTGGTATAGTTGTATGCCTTTGTCTTATCTAGGTATTCACTTCAATTCAGGCCACTAAGATTTCAGTTTACAAAAGCTGCAAGAGTTCCCACTGCGAGGAATATTATTATTATCTTTTTTTAATTTAAGGAATGCTTCTTCCTGCACCGAACAGCTAAATGTCACCGATCTACCCTGTGACGGTTACCACGGCAATCACACGCTTTGTCATCCTAGTCACATGAACAGGGACCTGAGGTAACTTTGCTGCGAGTTATTTTGCTTAAATGCAAAGAAAAAATGATGTAGCCTAAACAATTTTTTGATAAGTCTAACTATAAAAATGACCTTGACAAAATGATATGCCGGTACTCTGTACCAGGCCGTACAGGCTTTACTTTCACCTCTGGTCACCTTCATGGAAATCCCGGGATGAAAATGGTGTTGATTCTTTAGTAGTGTGTAGATCTTTAACTTGCAGACCACAGAATATCTCACCACTGCTGGGGCAAATTAATACTTTTTTTCCCCCCAATCAGCCTGAAACACAAAGGCTGCTTTTTCATTTCTGCTCTGTGCTCACTGAGGAACAGTTGTGTGGGGGCGATCTGGAGCCATGCCTAAACTGATATATTGCTATGCAATAACTGCTGCCCAGATGTGCTCAGCTCTAGATAAATAATTATGTACTATGAGAAACAAACATCAGGTTGAAAAAAGCTGCCAAGTTTCACTGAAATTGTCATCTGGGCTTCTATCAACCCCTCTTTGGTGAAGCCACATCTGTGACACAATAAATATGAACAGCTTTCCGTCTCCTTGGTTTCCTGCCTTAAAGAACAGAATTGCCAGAACTGAAATGACTCAAGTCAGAGAATAAAACCTGCAAGCTTGAATCGTTAATCCTGACTGAGTCTACTGAAATGTATTATGCACTGTAAATCATGAGGACTATATGATGATGTAAACCCTTCTCTTATATGACTAAGAGAAGGATTACATTGGTTTTCCACAATGGAATGTTACAATGTAATTATCAAAAGCTCTAGACTGCTATAAAAACACATAGCGGCTTTAATATCATTAAGGCTTTAATATCATTAATTTTTCATCAGATAAGAGTAAAAGGTCCCAATACTGAGACTGACAAGCCAATGAAATAGACAAAATGTTTTTTTATTATTATTATTATTATTAAATCATAGCCTACAGTAGTTGCAGGAGGGGTCAGTTATAGTATTTTGAATAGTTTCTGCTTGTTTTATACAATTGCAGTTATTTTCTTTGACATTGTATGGGTGGGGGGTTGTGCTCACTAAGCCACACTGTGGCTCCCCAGCTGCAATGCAACTGGCTGCATCTAGCTTTGTTTCAGTCTACCTTATCCCTTTATCAGTACCTCATATACTTTTATGATTTGCTCTTTAAGCCTGGGAACGAGAGGCTGGCATCTCCGGGGCTTTAAAATAAAACGTAAAACTAAAAGGCATCCTGGGGCTCCCGAGTGGCGCATCCAGTAAAGGCTCTCCATGTGGAGTGCAGGACGTGCCCTATAGTCCGGACGTCGCGAGTTCAAGTTCAGGCTGTAAAGTTTGCCATTACAAAAATCTGCACATTTCATTAAGGATATTTTGCAAGAGACCTGTTGATTCATTGTATTAGAAATGCAAACAAATGAGTTCGAGTCCAGGCTATTCCTTTGCCGACCGAGGACGGGAGCTTCCAGGGGGCGGCACTCAATTGGCCGAGCGCCGCCCGGGGGGAGGGAGGGTTAGGTCGACCAAGGTGTCCTCGGCTCACTGCGCACCAGCGACCCCTGTAGTCTGGCCGGGCGCCTGCGGGCTTGCCTGTAAGCTGCACGAGAGCTGCGTTGTCCTCCGACGCTGTAGCTCTTGGATGGCTGCATGGTGAGTCCGCAGCGTGAAAAAAAGCGGTCAGCTGACGGCACACGCTTCGGAGGACAGCGTGTGTTTGTCTTCGCCCTCCCGAGTCAGCACAGGGGTGGTAGCGGTGAGCTGAGCCTAAAAATAATTTGGCTATTTCAAATTGGGAGAAAATAATAAAAAATAATTGGCAATGACTAAATTAAAAAAAAAAAAAAAACTAAAAAGGCATCCAAGTGCCAATCTTGTGTAAAGTTGCTTTTTATTATTTGCAGAATACACCGTTTCCTCTAGCATGAATATTGCCAAGCTCTCTTTATTCTGTTGCCCGTTTACTTCAGCCAAACATTCCTGGCCCAGGAGACTAATAAAGAGAAATTCCCCAGTTCAGAGAGAAATACATTACTTTACAGGAGAACCTACAGTATTTTCAAGTTTGTTTTTTTAGTCCTACTACATATTGACCAAATTTGTCAATTCACCGTAGAAAGAGCCAGACATTGAAGTCATAAGCCAGACATAAACAGTGTTCGAGTAATCACAGGATTTTATTTTCAGCTTCAAACTCATGAGTTAAAATCTCCAGTAAGAAATTTCTGAAATGTATTTCATGGATTTTTCGCTTTCCTTTTTTTAAAAACTCAATACAAGCATACAGTAGTTACAAGCAGCAAATTAACACAAGAAATTAACCATTAAATCTTCATGCAAACGACAATTTCCAGTGTCACCAGATTCCTATTGTGACCTAATGTCACTGGCAGAAGAGTATTGTTTTGCTAACCGTAACTATTTCTTCCTGTTTTCTCCATCAATAGCATACACAAGAATGGCTTGTAGATGTTTATGTTCTCCTTCACAGAGGTAGGAGCAGCAATGGCCTATTGGGGGCAGGCAGCCAATATTGAGCTGCATTGTTTATGCAGAAACCATGGCAGCAGGCCACTCACAAGCTAAATTGGGCCCATTCCTCCTTCATTGTGGATTCACAAGGTTGCTAGACACTAAATCAATCTTTTTCTTTTTAGGAAGAAGTACAGAGCTTTTAAAAAAAGTAATTAACCTGGCAAACTTTTTGGCATTGTATACCTTTTAGAATACTGTTCATCAACACCCCTCCTAAAAGTGTCAAGGTATTCCATGGGTATTAAACCAATGAAATCTGAAACACATTAATTCCTAGTGTAAGGAAATTCACAGAAAAGTAAAAACAAATGGGTTTCGGTAAGATTTGTGGCATGCTTACCAAGGATCATTTATGAATCTTTTACTCACTCAAGAACAATTCTCTTGGCATTAAGCTCTATACCACACGAAGTAAAACAAGTAAATGCAATGGTACTTGAAATTATCAGCAGCAGAGTCTCTCTACAATTTAAGGACCATCGCTTCGCAGACCAAATAGTCTCCAATGAGGTATCTTTAAAAAAAAGTCACATACAGTGAGATTAGCAATTTTGCAGATTCGTGTTACTCATTCTATGTGTAACAGGGCAGAGGCTGGATGTGAACTGGCAAGCGCGCATCTTAACCACAAAGCAAGAGAGCCAGGCTCATTTGCATCCGTGATTTTAAAGCTTTTAACCTCATCTCACAGACAGGGGACTGGACCGAATATGTAATGGCAGTGTATCGCTCAACACTACCCGTTACATATGCAAACTAATTTGAGAGGGAATAGAAAGGCTACATTGCCAGTGGCACCTGCACAGCCTACTGTACATCATACCATAGCAAAAGTGTGAGGCATTTAAACCATGCTATATTACCATGGAAACTATGTTATACAGCTGCCATTTCATACTGCATAATACATAAGGGTTTATGTTTTTGGTTCATTCTGAATAACCATGTCAATGGTGGTTGTAAATAACTAAGATAGACAAAATGTTGGGTACATCCACGGAGAAAGCGGTAAGAACATTTGTTTGTCTTGGAACAGCTTATAATTTTGAATTGTCCAGGGACTTGTAGTTTGTTGTTTTCTTCAAAATGTAAAACCTAAAAATGTAAAACCCAGGCTAAAGCACAAGTCATCACAGAGTTTGAAAAAGAGATGCTGACAAAACATAAAAAAACAGTGCCTCCTACCAGCCTCCATTCAAACACAGTTGCAGGGGGGAAAAAAGTTAGGAAGCTCATTTTAAATAGTTTTATTTTTTAAACATAAGAGAATAGCAGTCCCTGTTAAAATGAGGGAGGATAAAAACTAAATTACTGTCACTGGTAGTTATAATGATATGTCATTGTCTGCACCCAGCAATGCTGGAAAAGAAACAAGACCAAAAATGAACAGCAAATGCTAAAATATGAAAGATACTGTTCATTTTTATATTTAGTGGCTCATAGAATGCATGAGAGGGTATTATTACAGGGTCAGGCTGGTCAGCTATTAATGTTTACCCTTTAAATCAAAATTTATGATCTTCTCGCAGCTACTGTATTCTAATAGTAATAGTATATACTAGTAATTTAATTCAGGCCTTTGTATGCAAATGTTGCGTACGGTAATATTCCCTTTATTTTACAGCAACTTATTTTTCACTGTAATTCTAATTCAACTAAGGAGGACATGTGGTGTCCATTCTATGGTGGCCAGATTCCTCCGGATGCTGTACTATTATATGGCTCATCTGCATTTATTTGTTTGACTTTCTTCACTGATAGCAAAAGATTGATGTCCATTCTGTGTGAAAGCTGCCAGAAAAAAAAAAAAGTGATTGCAACTGCTTTAGAAAACAGGCAGCAGAAACCAATAACAAAGGAGAGAGATTGTTCTGAAACTATCGAGGAGTAATCATCAATAAAAAAATAAGTAAATTCCATCTGATGCCTTTTGTATGTTGATATGCTTTGAAGTACAGTAATATGGTACATAGATGTTAAAGTCAAAAGTTTTAATGAGGGTAAGTCTGCTCACCAAAGCAGATCCACAAATTAATTCTTACTCTGACAGTGCCCTGTAACAACAAAACTGGAGAAGATTTTGGCCTTGTTTTCCAAGGTCAAAAGAAGATTCTCAGTACCCTGCTGTGTGAAACACCCCCCTACCCTCCTTGTTCTCCTTGTTTTTGTAAGTTACAAGACAGTTAAAAGCATGATATGCTAGCTGTGGCTGTGATAGTTATTTGACATAGTACACTATGAAAATAACTCACCCTACAAGATAACCTCAAGTCAAGAAGACATTAGTCACCCAGTACTAAACAGAAACAATGGACCCCACCAGGAGAAAAAAACACCTGTGCTTCCAAATGCTAATGAAAACAGTTCAGCAGATGTTTCCTTTTGATTGTATTTGCAGTCAAAGTGCACTTCTTATGAGCAATGTTGTTGTCCTAAAAAAAACAAAACAAAACACAACTGCTTTATTTTTACTAGCATTGTCATTAGCCACCTTGTGGCCAGCCTAGTGGCCAGTACTCCTGTGGGACAGAAGTATAATTAAAAATCAATCCAAGAACGCATTTAGTGCTCATAACACTAAATTGCTCCAACTGTGCTACAGTTTGCACACTGCCAGTCCACACAGCTCGATCCAAGTGCTGTAACAGACACCAGATGCTGTACAGCTATGCAGACAGATGCAAGCTAATTAATGTGCAGTGAGTCACCAGGCAGATCCAGAAAAGCACTGGCAGGTGTCAATATCACGTCACCTGTGTCACCATTTATTACCATGACTCAACTGTGATAATGGGATGCAGTGCTATACCACAATAGTGAATGCATTAAACAAAGTGTGCTAAAAAAAATTACTGCTAATTGACCAGTCACTGATATTTTTCATATTTAAAAGCAATAAACATATGATGTGTGAGCTGTTATTAGTCTTAAATACTTAATTAATAACTTTGTCATTCCATGCCAAAATGAGCACATCCTTACACCTTTTCCCAGGTTTACCTTGTTAGAATGTGACAGTCCTGGGTCATCATCTCAGAATTTGATGACAATATTAGGGTATGTCAATTAACTCCCCAAATTGTAGCTGTCTAGCTTCCTAGCTGCATTTAACCTGTCTGTTGCAGAATCCCTCTTTGTTGGGTTCACTTAAACTTTCTGAAAATAATGCAGCAAGCAGACTTGTGACTTTGGTATAATGGAGTAATTGACAAACCCTGATCATTTTATCACATTCTGGGATGATGACCCAGGAGTCATCTGTTGATTTGGCATGAAATGCAAGAAGCCAGAGAAATGTAACGTATATTAATATCTCTGGTGTCAATCATATGATTTCTCCTTTCAATTCAAATCAACCAACACTCAAGTTGTATTATGAAAACAAAAAATGGTTAGGAAAAGAGTTTGATAAACTACAGATTTGTTGGCACATACTGTAAGTATGTGTGCACAACACATCCAGGATAGAAATCTGGGTTTAAACAATACAGACTGTGAAGCCCCATAACAGCTGGTCCATCATATTGTTATTGACAGACATCTCAAGCACAATATGTACCTTGTTGAAACAGCATAATATGTATCCAGCGAATGCTTCACACAGCAGATGTTCTAACAGAAGCAGGTTTTTTTTTTTTTGTATCATAAAAAACGTCAGGTAACACACACTCAGCAGAATGTTTCTTACTGCTTCAGCCTCGCTGGAAACTTCTCATCATTACTACGGATTTAATACGGGGTCAAAGATGAGTATTTGAATATTTAACTAAAATTACAAAAATGCAGACCTCAAAATAGGTCTAGAAGAATTTACACAGTAGGACCAGTAAACCAGAGTCTGTCTTGGGAATCACGCTACAGAACTGGTATGACATATTTCTACAGTATCTAAAGACATTTAAACTATTTATCAGTTGTACTCTAGTATGGGTACTGAACCCTGGAATTAAACATTCTTTATTTAAAAAGACCCCTCCAAAAAAAATTTAAAAAAAAATGTATGCATACTCTCCAGAGACTAATTACTCCGATTCAGGTGCTAATTAGGTTAAGCAAAGCCAGATTAACCTATAAGTAGCAATATTTTATTCTGCTTCCTAACTTTTCCAATTATATCCATCCCTTTTTTGTGCATGAAGATGTATTAATCACAGGCTGACATAACTGGCCCAAGCTTGTAACTAAGTTGTTTGTCAGAATGCTGGGTATTTCAAGTTAGTTCCCCTTGCTTGTTTCAGAGAAGATATCACTGGTCAAGTCTGCAACATGTTTATATGTGCTTTTTAGTCCAAATGTGAGTGTCGTGTCCAGTGTCCAAGATTAAGATTGTTTCATATAAACATGAGTTGTGGTTGTATTTTAGCAAGAAGCGGTTCAATGGTTATGAGAAATAATGTTGTGATACATCTCAGCTGGTTCATTGTTTCAACATAAATTGCATTCTGTCCGAAAAAGAACTTTATCATTGAATGGTGAAATGTACTGTACCAAAACAATACACCCCATTATTGCCATTATTGTTGTGCAACCTCGAAACAGTCTGAGCCACATAATTCAGTCTGTCTCTTTGCTGACAGCAGGAAGATTTGTTCCAGAAGTAAGAATCTCTTCTTCCTCTTACAATCTAGTATCACAATCTGTATGAAACGACCAAGACATTAGCCATACCAACATTACATTTATTCTAGTCATGTAAAAAAGGAAGAATACAAAATGCAATGCAGTTTCTCAATTGCAGGGATGGAATCTTCTTAAAGAAGAAAAAGATTAAAACAAAAACTATGTACAGTTGCATAACCAAGATAACTAACAGCTTGAAGGCCAATTATGTAGTCCAGCTTCAATCAATGCCTCTCTATTAAATCATACAATGTCATATTACAAACATGTTAAATAATTTGAAATCAGTTTACTGTATTTCTCTTTCTATGGATGATATCAACACAGTAATGTTTAGCGACAGTGAACAGATCATTGGGGAACCAACTAGGGTCACAATATATATTTAGTATCTTGAGTAAGGTACAGTAATGCAATAACTATTTTAAACATATCTGTGCTAATTATTTTTAAAGAAATAACACCAAACACAAGTCAAGATAGTCAGCTAGTAATTTTACTACAACCTTCATAATATCACAAAGGAACAAAGGAAGAACTTACTCCAAAATGTTTATGACAGATGAATGTGTCTTATACAAACACTTGCCAAGTTTTGAGAGACTGGGTTTTCTCACTGCCACCACAAACTTTCCAAATGTACACAAAAAAACACACCAACATCGCAAGCAGCAGTATAGCACATGTATAAATCATATGTTTTTTTTTTTAAAGGGAATAGGCATTTGTGCAAAAGTGTAATGTCAACCATGTCCAGTATAGACACTAACAAGGTACTACTGTAATGTATTTTGTTTTACCCCAGTTTTCTCCCATATTTGGAATCACCAATTGTGTTATTATTAATCCCGGTTCACCGCTGCAACCCCCCGGCTACTCTGGAAACGGAGGCTGAAACACCCGTCCTCCGAAACGTGTTCCTGCCAAGCCATCATTTTTCACACTGCGGATCCACAGTGAAGCCACCAGACCTATAGTGCCGGAGAACACCACAGATCTGAATGGCTCCACTGCAGACCCGCAGGTGCCCTATCAGTGAGAGGGGTCGCTGGTGTGCGGTAAACCGTGGATTGCCCTGCCGACCTAAGCCCTCCCTACCCGGGCGGTGCTCGGCCAATTGTGCGCTGCCACCTGGGAACCCCTGGTCACGGTCGGCAATGACATAGCCTGGATTCGAACCTGCGATCTCCAGGCTACAGGGCGCATCCTGCACTCCACGCGGAGCGCCTTAACTGGATGCACCACTCGGGAGCCCCTTTATCTGTCCTGTTTAATTTATCAACACTCCTGATATTCTGGGAATATATTTCACGAATGCAGCAGTGTGGAGTCGTGGTTAGGGCTCTGGACTCTTGACCGGAGGATCATGGGTTCAATCCCAGGTGGGGGACACGGCTGCTGTACCCTTGAGCAAGGTACTTTACCTAGATTGCTCCAGTAAAAACCCAACTGTATAAATAGAGTAATTGTATGTAAAAATAATGTGATAACAATTGTAAGTCGCCCTGGATAAGGATGTCTGCTAATAAATAAATAATAATAACAATAACAATAATAACAATAATAATAATAATAATAATAATAATAATAATAATAATAATAATAATAATAATAGAAAACTGTAGGACACACAATAGTGTTCAGTGCCCTTCTGTACTTTTCATCAAGCCTGCCCAACAGATTTTAAAACAAGACACAACAGCTAAGTCTTTGAATCGTTTGCTAGGTGGTTTACAAGAAACACATTTTTAACAAATCTGGAGTGGTCAGGTTGTGTATTATACACTGTAAACCCATTAAGAGAACAGGATGGAGAAAAGCTGACATTTTGTTGTGTAAAACACTTCCAGTCATCTGTTATTTATTATAATTTTATTCACTAAAGTTTACTGCAACCAATAATGCCTTTACCCTGAGCGGATGACCATTTGAACACTGAGCAGCAATACTGAATTATCCCACTAATCAGGAGGGAACACTATAGACGTGTGTTTACAGCAACAAAATTAACTGCCAGTGCAATTTTACTAGAACACCACATCAATCTCCCCTACTATTATTAGACATACACTTGAATGTTCATTGATTACCTTCACTGTACTTAGACTGGGTTTACAATAGTTTGCAGGAACACAAATCCATGAAACCTTAAAAAGGACAGGATTTGGGCTCCCAGAAGACTCATTGTGATATATTTTTACGCCAATGTGCCATCAATAAGCCTCCGCCTAATTCAATTCATCACTTTGCTGTTAAATTCAATGATTTATTTAACTGCCACTCCAGGTACTTTTCAAGATCTACATCAAGTTATTATGTTTTCTTTTCATTTTAAAGAATTCTCTATAGAAACAGTTACCTATACCATAAGTCTCTTTTCTAGGTGTAACATAAAAAGTAATTACATTTTTTTTTTTTTTTTTTTTTTAAATAGCATACTGGGTGAAATATGCTATCTCTGTTCACACATTATCTGGCAGCAGAGTCATGTCTAATACAAAGCTTCTGCTTCCTTACACTGCAGGTTGTGCCCATCTCCTTTCCAGAATGACAAGCTGTTAACTTCAGCCACATGGCATTATTTATTGATCAAAAATAAAGATTTGTTTAACCGGAGGGCAGGCAGCAAACCTGTACCAGAGTTCTGGAGTTGAGTTTGAGCTTAGTCTTCCCACACCTTTCAGCTCTGCCAGCACTTGCAGTTATTTTGTACATGCAAATACTATTGAAATCTTAAGAGACTGAACCTCTCATTAGAAGGACTATGTAGACAGCTAGTACAGCTGGACACATTTTAAAATCCAAAAGCCAAATCAAATAAAGGTAGATCCAAAGCATGCAGTGTTTGTGGTGAGCTGGCCACTGAGACAGTCTGTGCACAGCTAGAAATTAAATAGAAAATGCTAGGCAGCTGTTAAATGAAGTATGGAGCTTCAATACAAAAAACAGAAGGGTTGGAAAACTAAATCGTGTGTATTGTTAATTCAGCAGAATGTCTGCTATTGGAACAATATGATCTAACTAAACTGAGTCATATTGTTCTTGTAACAGAAATTAATTTAGATTTAACCTTCTACAGGTTTAATGATTATGATGAAATCCGGGGGGTGGGGAGAGAGAGAGTGAGAGATAGAGAGAGAGAGAGAGAGAGAGAGAGATACACAGAGAGAGAGACACACAGAGAGAGACAGAGAGATAGTGTGAGAGAGAGAGTGAGAGAGAGAGACACACACAGAGAGAGAGAGTGAGAGACACACAGAGGGAGAGAGTGAGAGACACAGAGAGAGAGAGTGAGAGACACAGAGAGAGAGACACAGAGAGAGAGAGAGAGACACAGAGAGAGAGAGAGAGAGAGAGAGAGAGAGAATATCTAGACATGAATACTATAATAATGCCATACCTGTACATTTAGTCTCTGAAATGCAACATTGAATGCATAAGATATAAACCTTTGCTAGTCTTTCATTGTGCTACAGTATATCATTCCATCAAACAGAATAAATTCATACAGTTTTCCACAATACATTTCTTTGTCTACTGTGCATGTGTGACCTGAGTGTACTGGCCACTGGCAAGCCACCTTCTTGTTATATTAAGAGAGAACAATACAGAAACTGAAGTAGTGGCAGCTTTTATTGAGGTTCTACTCTTGGTAAGTAGAGGCCAGTCTAGTAACACTGGCGACTAGCACAGCTGTCAGAGCCCGTTGATTTGCAGGCACTTTGGTTTGAACCTGCTCAGACCTGCTTCACATAGGTGAAAGACCCTTGCATTAATTCAGTAATCTACTGTTCCACATAACACTGCAAGGACAAAGACATAAAAACGGTGGTCCTCTGAAATGCCTGCTAACACTTCGGTAACAAAACACACACAAATCAGGAGTGGAGTGACTGCCATAGATTTTCACATAGCATTCAATGTTCAACAAAATATGAATTATGAGGCTAAAAATCACTTTCCATTTAAGCGACTTGCTTAAATGAAAATCTAGCACTAAATGCATGGGAAGCTTTTTATAATTATGTCATTCCCTGGTCTGTCTGATGTCTTTCCGCAACAATCTACCGCTGTAACATTTAAAATAAAATGCACCCTAAAAAAAAAAAAAAAAAAAAAAAAATTAATCTATTTTGTTTCGTACCCCAGAAATATCTTTAAAATCTTTATTTTTCAAGTTATCTTCAAGATTGAAATGAAGCTTCTGAGACATGCAGCCAAGATGATTGAGCACCCCTGATAAATCAATGGGGGAACAAAGAGAAGATTTTGTTACTGTATGGTTAATTATGTATTAATATGTAAACAACTCTAATAATTTTTAAAGTATCTGCTGCTCCTAACATTAGGCCAGTTTAAGTATTATTCCTTTATTATCTTTTGAACTGAAGTGTATACGTTTATTAAGCTTTTTGAGGACTGCTGTAGTAAGATTTCAATTTCTCAGTAGGTCTAGAGTACAGGGTTATGACTGCACTAATGAACAAAGATCTGCCTTAAATTAATGTATATGCATCTAAAATCAAGTAGATGTTAAAACTGTTGCCAACAGAAAGAGGATCTAAGAGCTGGATGCACAATATATATGAATCCAAGTACAATCTAAATCTGCCCTTCATTTGAAATCAGTAGTAGGCCTGTCTGTATGTATAATCTCCCTCCCTACGCTAAAAGGAAATTAGCAATATTAGCATACTGTAAATATTATATGCCAAAATAGTCTCTCCACAGACAGTTCCTAAATGTCAACAAGAGTTAAACAGAATTCTCCACAGTACTTACATACCCACATTTGAAATGGCATTATTACTAATCAGGACACATTCAGCAATTCAAAGGTTACAGGAGCCTATCCTATCTATGTATCTATAGCACCTAGCTACCTACCATACATAGGCCGTTACAGATATAAAACACACAGAAAAAACAGTGTCAGAATTCCTACGTGAGCTACAGAAAATCAGTTTTGCACCTTCAGACGGTTTAACTGTTTTTCTGTGCTATTTGCTTCTTTTTTAAAACAAGTTTTTTTTTAATCTTTTTTCCCCTGCAGCCATTGTAAATAAAATTGGCAGCAAACACAACCGTGCATGCATATGCAATGAGATCAGCTCCTGTGAGCGAACAGTTAAGTATTCTTGTGAAAGTGCTTAGTTGAACAGGTCCCATTCATTACTTATATATAATATTAAGCAGATTTTGGGGGGGTTGTTAGCCTAAAAGCAGTGGGGACCAGTAAACCTCGGCAGTTAATTTCAAATTAGGCAAAGTGTGACTTAAAGCATCTCCTACTTTAGGGCTAAGCAGGACAATCTCCTTTAATAAGGCAGCTTGTTTATGCAATTTAAGGAAATGGTGTTGGGGTATAAGGTAAGGGAAATGTTGTCTGATGGAAACGGTTTCCACAACACATCCAGGCCGTCTGTATATCTCGGAATGAGTGGACACCATGTTGTGTGGCTTTACTTACATATAGATGCAGTTTTACAACATTAACTTGAAATGGGATCACAGAACAACATTGATATATCAACTATACAGACGAGAACACAAAGGCTCACAGCACAGTGCTGACTAAAAATTACCCAGTGATAGACAAGCCAACTCTTCCAATTGAGGCAAGAGAAAAAGGAAGATCTAGATTTGATTGACTTGCACTGCTCAACAGTAGCCACCCATGGATATTCGATCAATCCCCCATTACTACATACAGTATACAAAGAACATGTGACCAACCTGTAGTACCAACACTGCACTTTGCAGAAAAGGATAATTCTCTTTATTTGGTCATTCTGAATGATGTGCTGCACCACACTGTCCTTGGCATTTTATTATCCTTTCTTTGGTATGACAAAATGGGTACAGCGGAACGAGGCAGGTTGAGCCATTAGACTCTGTCATTGGAAACATTTAGCACATTATCAGCTGGTAAGTAAGCTTTAGCAGCAAAACAAACAGTGCATTAAAACTAAAATGAAATAACTTTCACGTAAATCCAGCTACAGTTTCACAAACAGCAGCAGATTACAGTATGAAAAAAACTGTTTAAAATGCGTATTGATCTCTTATCCACATGGGACAGAGAACAATGGAATCAGGATGTCTTAGGAACCTTTTTAAGGCATAAAAAGGTACGGATTTTGCTTCCATATTATTGAGCACATTATCAGCTGGTAAGTAAGCTTTAGCAGCAAAACAAACAGTGCATTAAAACTAAAATGAAATAACTTTCACGTAAATCCAGCTACAGTTTCACAAACAGCAGCAGATTACAGTATGAAAAAAACTGTTTAAAATGCGTATTGATCTCTTATCCACATGGGACAGAGAACAATGGAATCAGGATGTCTTAGGAACCTTTTTAAGGCATAAAAAGGTACGGATTTTGCTTCCATATTATTGAATATGAAAATGATATTCTTTAATAGACAACTCTGTCAAATGTCACTGATTTACAATACTTTTATCTGAGAATGTCACATTGTAAAACATTTATAGATTTTCAGTATTTGATGCCAAAGTAAGCATCTTAAAATGAATACTCAGTGACAAGGTAAGAATCCCACAAGAACATATATGGAGTTATCTTGACACACTTATGTTGCGTGTGACCACATTCAAATTGAAGGACATTCTATGCATAGATATCCGACAACTTGGACAAAGTTGTTGTCAGGGACCACAACACCACAACTGATTCCATGGTGTCATTTTCGCATCATGTACAGTACAGGCTACATCAGTCCAAATGAAAGTATCCCATCAGACAGTTTTATTGGTTAAACAAAAATGAAAGCAGTAACAAAAATAAATAAATAAATAAAAAAAAAGGCTAAAATATCTGCAAAACTGTTTTAAAACATGTCAAGTAGGTTTACCACTTGGAAAGATTTTGTCCAAATGGTCTCTCTCAACCGCAGCTGCGTGAAGCTGCATGGCTGCTTTTAGCACTCAAGAGTGCTGCTGAGTGGCTGAGAGAACGTGGAGCGAGAAGAGACCAGAGCAGGGCCAGGATTTCCTGAGGTTGGACAGCGAGAGAAGATCTGTCTGACCTCAACAAACCCCCCTGCACTCCAAACATGACTCATTAAGGAGAGTCTGGAGTCAGACATCTTGCAATTACTGTATTAGCATCACTTTACATGTACATCATACAAATACAGTAAATTAAGTAAATGAGCACAAGCCAAAAGAGATAGCTCAGGCATTTAAAACGGATAATGTGCCTTTAATTCATTCCACTTTTTTATACTCAAATCCCTTTTTTAATTATTATTCATGGCATGCTTTTCAGTTTCAGCAGATCAATGTTCCCCCTGTGCCTGGTGCCTGAACAGTCTATATGCCTCAAAAATTAATTAGCCAACCTCAAGCTTGAGGTGAAAGCTGATAGAAAGAGGAGAGGGCAAGGGCCCCACCTACAGTGCAAATCCAAGCAGGGGACCCCTCCCATCCAACCTCCTGAGAAGAAACTGTATTTACAAGACGTGGGAAGGTGACTGATGATGCTGTAAGAAAGCATTTATTATCAACACAATGACAAAAAGAGAGAGACAGCAACATTGCTGCCCATCATGTGTGGAATTACATTCTTATTCCTGCACAAGACTTTTCCATATTCTCCCGATATGACATTGCAGCATGGTTTCCTGAACACAGGGTTTCACTTGTGTACTGTAGTCACTTTAATGCATAGCAAAGTGTTCCTAAATCAACAATTACAAACTTGTCACATTCAAAACAGAGCAATTTCTGAATAATATGACACCATACTGTAAACACCACCAATTAATACAGAAGGGCATTAATTCAAACAATAGCAGCTAAGGTACTGTAATTGGCAGTAATTGTTCCAATTCTTTGGCACAGCTACCAATACAGCATTTGGAGTGCAGTGCGGTTGGCTGGGGAATCAGACATGACCAATAGTGCCGTATTGTCTACTTTATACTACTGGCACTAGCTTCTGGTAACTACTGTATATCCTTTTAGCGTTACAACAGTCGCCCAAGTGGATAGACACAAAAGTATTGCTAAATCCTGAAGAGAAACAGAGGGTATCTGCACACCAAGCCAAGGCTAATTCCACAGGGATTTTTTTTTTCCCCTGAAGAAAACGGTCCTGTTTTATTATTGTTTTTTTTTTTTTAATCAGGTGGACACCACAATGACTAAGCAAAATTAAGCACTACACCATGTGCTACCACTTTGTGCACTGTACACAAGCCTGGGCCCTAGGAGTAACCATTAACTTATATTATGACACTTAGTCTCTACAGTTACATCAAGTTGGCTAGGGCTACCTTTCTCAGTACTGAGAAGACGGCTTCCCCTTAGGAGTGTGCAGTGGGGCGGGGGGGGACCAGGGAAATATGCTAAATAAGTACTTGACAGCGAGTGTACTGGGATCTGCTGTACGTGAACCTACAGTCGCTCTAGTCCTGCTTCCCCCGGCAGATGTCACCATTAGACAGTGTTGTCGGAGAGCTACAGTATAATGAGACAGAGTGGATAGGTGGAACAAAATATTAACCATTACAACTTACAGTTTCGCAATATTTAAATTAGTAAATCGGATCATATAATCCATACTAAAATATTGTTGATATTGGCACATAAGGAAGAAAGTTTATTGCAGATGCAGCAGCTAACAAAAAAAAAACATGGAAATGCATGTAAGTGGAAGAGTTAATGAATAATGTCGTAAATCAACAGAGCAGCAGACACTGCATGGGGGCTGTCTAAAGTCTAATGTCCTTTCCAATCCAATGCCGCCTCAAAGGGCAAGCACTGTTAGAGGTGCTTGTTTCAATGGTCTGAGTATACAAGGGGGTGCACTGTACATTATCCAGACTCACGTTTTACAGCTCTCTGCGATACTTCTGCCCCGCTGAACCAGAAGATATGATTCGTTCCTCTATGGAAACTGCCAACTTTTAATAATTGAATCTCGAATTGCAAACACAAAAGAAACACAGCCAATCGCCTCAAATAAAATAAACACTGGGTAGTCAATTCATCCTAAAACAAACCACAAGCATCAGTTTTGGGGTGTTCATGGACTATATTATGCATGCCTACTGTTAAGAGGAGTGTGCTGCTGTCATGTTTCTTAAATGGCAGCTGAAGACCAAAATCAACATGTACAACATGTGTGCAAAAGTTTCAGGGCATATTTTTTGGTACACAGAAGGAAACATGCTTTCAGCTTGTCGAGCAAATCCTTTGCATTTAATTTCTCCTGTTAAGATAGTACCCCTCACAGATACAGACCTAATCTTAACCAAGGAGATTAACTTCCTTCTCGCTTCTGCGTCCCTGATGTTTTATTAAATACAGTATGATATGAACAAATTCCTAGGAGGTAATGTCACATCCAATACAAACCAACTGAATTAGCCAATATTGGGAGAACAATGTTTCAGTTTCTAAGGAATGGCATGATGTATCAAGTCAGAAATGAAAGCGAATGGTATATACAGTCAACCAAATTAGGCAATTATGGATCATCATACATTGGATATGAACCAAAATCAAGCTTTACTTTGGGGCAAGCAGGCTAGTCTGAACCATGCTTGCTCAGGAACATAGGTATCAGGTTGCTGGTAGGCCAGAGAAACTAAGAGCAAATAATGCTATTGAGTCATGTCTTATTTAGGTTGCTGGACAGGATTATCTAGTTTGAGCTGTCTTGGGGGGAGGGCTCAATTTCTAAGCAAGACTGGATTAAAATGGGATTAACTGGTGTGATCAATTCCTTTGCATGCTGTTACACGACTGTGCTGTTAAACCTATTTGTTTACGACTGTAAGTCGCCCTGGATAAGGGCGTCTGCTAAGAAAATAAATAATAATACACATCCCATGTCAGAGTTCATGTACTGTACAAGCCTGAACTGAATTTCTTTGGCCACCATACACTCCACTTACAGTATGCCCCTGATGAGCAGAGAGACAAAGATGAAAGGTATCAGAACACCGAGCCAACTTGTTTGGAACATTGGTCTTGCGGGGGATCCAGGCCCTTCGTGATGAACAAACTGCTTCTGGAACTGGGCCAATTAATCAAACCAAATGTAAAATGACAACAAATTAATTTTATTCCTCTTAATAACATGATAAACAAAGCTTGTTTTCTAGTTGCAGCAGGTACTAGAATATAAACTCATTAATGTCAGCCAATTCAGAGTTGTTGTTTGGTACAGCAGTAAGTCAATTACATTCTGCTGAACACAACTACGTAATTTGGTTCTCTACAAAACCTGAATAATTCAGATCAGCTGTGCAAAGTTGTTTATTTGTTGAGGTTACTCCTTGGTGTAAAGAAAGCTCCGCTAGTTGAAAAAACAAAAGGTCAGGTGATCTCGTTTGGGAAGAAACAACCTTAAGCTTTATTGAAAGGCTCACTTCCACAGGGAAGAACATAATTAGACTACATAGTTACTGGTAATGAGACTGTGTAGGTTTGAGCAAACCAAGACATTGGCATTGTGTACATTAACTGTTGTATTTGGGGAAAATGCTTATTGTTTGCTGCCATGTTTTATCATAGTGGGTGTTCTCTTTTATGGTAGTAGGGCTTGAAGAACTGAATTGGGGGGGGCAATGGATTTGTCAAAGCAAAGGGTGAGGCAATAGAAACTATATTGAGGTTTCTCAAAAATTGTCTCAGCTTGAAGGTTGAACATACAGTACAAGAAATATTGTGTTCCATGTACAGACGGACATCGTTTGTTGTTTGCTTAATTGTATATGAAACAGTAATTGTTTGACATGTTTCTTGTCATTTTAAAAGTTTGATGTCAAGATTCAAATAGTTAAAAAAAAAAAAAAAAAAAAACATTTCTATGGCCGCATCCAAGACATGTTTTGAAGCAGTAATGCTAATTAACTGATTTCATTGCACATTTCATTGCACATATGCCTGAAACATTTAGGTAAACACCCTTCTAAGGCTCATTGAAGGGTACTTTATTTTCTCTCGCCAGTTCTAATTACAGTACTCCCCAGGTCAACAGCAGAGATAATGGTCAGAGGGAGTTTGGTCCCAGTTTACAGCACTGTCCAAACAAATTAGTCGTATCTTACTGTTACTTGAGAGCGGTACAGACGCAGGCTATTAAATGCGTGTAAAACAATACCAGACTAGTATTTAAAAATCAGGTTTGTCCCTGTATAAATCATAGTAAAATACATTTTTGCTAGCAAGTCCTTTATTTACAATGTAACCTAAACTATCTTGCTGACAGAGTGTGAACTTGGTATTCACCCAATTACAACACAGCTTCTTTTCAAATGTTATTTGTATTGCCTGTTTAAAATGCATTCATAACTAATTCATTAACTGGAGTGAAGCAAGAAGGTTACTGGGTCTACAGCAGGGCAAACTGTCTAATTTATATCAAGTACTGGGAGATCAAATACAGTACTTAACCTATGTAGTTACAGCCTGAACAACAAAAAGAAGAACATTATAGTTCTCGATTTTAAAACACAGCCCCCCCCCCCCCCCCCAGTAACAGCGCCCTTTGAGATCCTTGTGGAGAAAACATTGTGCAGTTACTGTATAAATCTACATTGCATATATTGCAAGCATCAAGCTTCTGCACCCTTGTCACAGCATACAGTATGCCAGTTATCTGTGACTATTTAGATTGTTATCAAAAATGTCCGCTTTAAACTTCTATAATGAGGACTTCATGCAGTGAAGTCAGTGATCAGGAAATAGTTTTGTTAAACTGCAGCAGATCCCTATCTCTTTAAGAGATGTTGTAACTCATGAATTTTTTCGGAGATAATAATCTCCTAACCATGTGTCAATAACCTGCAGCGTTAACACAAGCTACTGACGGTTGATAAATGTCATCCTTTTTTAGCTGCTGTACATCATCCTCATTTGTAGGGCTCTCCATAACCATATCTCTTATACAAGAGAGACTATATCGGAACCAAAATTAATTAAATTCTCGTAACATCACCTTTATTATAACACCCACATCATTATAAGGCCTGTATTTATGACACTCAGTCAGGCAATTTTCACATTGCATTGTTAAAAGCCCATTTCATTTCATGTTCATAAACTTTTTAAATGGCAATTGTAAAGATTTTTTTTTCATATTCAATGTCTACCATGGAAACAACAGCATTTTAATACAAAAGAAGCATTTACGCAATATAGGTTTAAATTAAAATGAAGGGTTTGATTCTGTTTATTTACACCAACTAAAATCTTCGGGTTTAGCCACTAGCCCTTCGCCCTCTGTGTAATCTGCTCTACATTTACAACACACAGCCCTCAGTCTGCAGCTTCTACCCAACTAACTGCTATTTAAGTGCATAGACCATGTTGAAAATTCAAGCCATGACCAGCACCGGTCAATCTTGGTCAGAGCTCATTTTCAACTGGTCACCCAGTCGATTGTTCCTACCTCCCAAATTAATTTAATTGCTGTTTATATACCTGCCTGGTATCCAGTAGGAAGTCAGTAAATATGTGTTCCAATTCTGAACTCTTGCCTGTCAACAGCAGTTGCTGGAATTTTCAGCAGGGCAGTGTCATTTGGGGGGAAATAAAATAAAAAATCCTTCTACAGAATTTAGCAAAGGCACTGAGGGTAATCCTTGCTCTTATTTGACAGGTGTCAAGGGATATCGTCTACACAAAGTACTTTTAATCCTATAAAAGGAATAGAACCTTATCCTCTCACACCACTTTGAAGCCGGCAAACCGAGTAGTTCCAGGTTTCCCATCACCGGGTTTTGAATGTGGCTCTTCAGTGTTCACCACACGCACCCCTGCCTAGGGCAGCAGTGTGGAGTAGTGGTTAGGGCTCTGGACTCTTGATCGGAGGGTCGTGGGTTCACGTGGGAGACACTGCTGCTGTACACTTGAGCAAGGTACTTTACCTAGATTGCTCCAGTAGAAACCCAACTGTATAAATGGGTAATTGTATGTAAAAATAACAAAAAGGCACAATATTCACTAAACCTCTAATATAACTAGGGCTTCTGTTTTTTCATTTTATTTTTCAGTGCTTATTTTCTTTAGCTATTTTCAAGTTTTATGTAAATCATTTTTTTCAGGGCTTTCGTTTTTGATACTGTATGAAATTAGTGTTTGGTTACTTTCCAAAATTCTTGAGCATTTTTTTTTTTCTATCAAAATATGTATAGTAGTAACTCAACAGTACTTGCACACTGAAATTGTACCTTCTTTCCTTTGCTGTCTTCCAGAATGAAATCCTTATGGTCAAGGGCACATTCTTCTGGGGTTTTTGTGTGTAGGCATTTTTTTACAATTTGCCACAATTTGCAATTCTGTTTTAAATCCTCCGCATCTTAACTGTAATACAGCTTTATATCCTGATAACAACCCACCATTCATTGTAATCTCGTTTTAAATGTTGCAAGCGGAGTCTCCAATAGAAATGTAGGAATGTGCTGTCACTCAGTAGGTGGGGTGGGTTTAAAGTATTCAGAACAAATCAATGATAGATACAAGGCAGGAACATTGTCCAGCTGCACTGGGAAATGTATTTTTTCAATTTGTAGTAGGTTTTATTGTTATTTTTTAATGGGAAAGGAGTGAAGTCAACATGAATGGATTAACCATTTCCACAATTTGTTCTGTGGTTTCCGGTGTTTATTGGCTATCCACTGATTTTTTTTTTTTTTTTTTTTTTGGAAAATCAGGGGTATTTTATCTTTATCGGTTACAACCAAAAAACAGAAGCCCCAAATATAACTAAGATATGTTTACACAGGCCAATAATAATAAATAAATAAATAAATAAATAAATAAATAAATAAATAAACCTCATTTACAAAAGTAAGTCCAGCTGGACTTCCTGAAGGATACACGGCGATGCTCTTCAGTAAGCAACACGTTTCAAAATATATTTGTGTTTCTATTTCGCAATCAAAGTCTACTATACTAAAATGTAGCTACAGTGTTACAAGCCAGTAACCAGATACTGTTAATTTGTGTTTTCCATTTTTATTTATAGATCTGTAACTTTCTTTGCACCGACTAAGTTGCCTGATGGCACAGTTTAGATAATTTTAGTTTGAACCTTAAGATTGTAAGGGGAATGACATCTAAAATACGCAATGTTTGTAGTTGAAATAGCGGGGGCCTGATTGACAAGTACATATAAGCACCCTTCATGGGGATGCTTAAATTAGAAAACCCCTTAGTCTGCAAAGCATGCAAGTCTATGGAACACCTAATGTCAAGCAGTTCATGACTTCAAGATATGGGACAAAACACTGGCCCACATTATATAAGCCTTAGACAATGCGGCACGAGCTATGCATTGTAGGCTTCAGTACTAGGTTGCTCTAATTTTTTGGCCAGTCAATGCAAAAGTGTACAGCATTTATATTTTCTTTTGTTGAAAGGTACTGTATGCCTTCACTCTGAAGCAGCACCTATGGCTTTTAAATAGAAGATTTTTTTTGTAGTGTTCCAATACTATTGTTGTATGGAAAGCCACATTTACCCACAGCATCACAAATCCCTTAAACTGTATGAAAAAACATTTCAGTTAACTACTGGTCACAGAGAAGCAACATAATTTGATTTTACAGACTTAACCAGTCAGAGAATACAAGGTTAACTGAAATATCATATCTGTCATTTCTGTAAAATAACTTATCATAAAACACTATTGTATTTTTGTATAATCATCATAAAACAACAGAGACACAGTAAAACAAGGAAACAAATTCCCTGAATACTTCCAGGAACCTTATCTTTCCTTCATGGTTTTTTCAGGATTATTTGCTCTGCCTCTGATCTTCCCTTTTCCCATTTTTTGGTAATTTTACACCCATGCCATGTATTAACTAATTAGGAGAAGTTTAATATAAAATAAAAAGTGATTCCTGCCAGGTATGTTTCACAATTGCCTGCTTATTTGTATGTAGAATTGGATGCATCCCTGTCTCTTTAAAGAAAAGATGGGACAAAAAAAAATATGGGTGTTGAATCGTTACTGTCATGCTACAGAGTGGAAGGTCTCATTGGTGATGTGACTGGTAAATTGGTATCATTAAAACCAAATACATTAAAAACTCATAAAACAAATCTACTGAATGATTATACTGCAGTGCTACATTTGCATAATTAGCATATTTAGATGGAAAAACCTGTACTTCATGCAATAAAATAAGGTTTCCATCCATAAATAGCACCCCATGCTAATAAAATAAACAGTCAGAATCATACTTTTCAGCAAGTTAATGAGAGGATTTTGCAGGTGCTAAATCTATTGCTGCTTAACCAATATGGCAAGTCATTATTGAAGTGGTGCGCATGACAGTGGTGGAATATTAATTGTATTCATATCACTGTACCAATGTATTCTGTAAGTACGCAAGTGAATTAAGTGGAATCTAAAACCAAAAGGCTTGGTTTTGCAACTCCCGAGAACTATCAAATGTATGAGCTCTTAAGGTTTGGCATAGTAGCCTATATTGTTTAATTGGTAAAATAATGGTAGATGTTTCTTTGGGGTATAAATCGGGTAACAGTTGCTATTGCTGTACTTAATTACATAGTTTAATTAGAACATAAGAAAGTTTACAACAAGAGGAGACCATTCGGCCCATCTTCCTTGTTTGGTTGTTAGTAGCTTATTTATCCCAGAATCTCATCAACCAGCTTCTTGAAGGATCCCAGGGTGACAGCTTCAACAACATTACTGGGGAGTTGGTTCCAGACTCCCACAATTCTCTGTATAAAAAAGTGTCTCCTATTTCTGTTCTGAATGCCCCTTTATCTAATCTCCATTTGTGACCCCTGGTCCTTGTTTCTTTTGTCAGGTCGAAAAAGTCCCTTGAGTTGACATTGTCAATACCTTTTAGAATTTTGAATGCTTGAATCAGATTGCTTCATAGATTCCTTCTTCAATTTCAGTATGTCCCATATAGTATTTATAATGCAATTTAACCAATTTGTATTGCCTGCGTGCAATACCTAACACTTTTCTCTATATTAAAATGTCATTTGCCATGTGTCTGCCCAGTTCTGAATGCTGTTTAGATCATTTTGAATGACCTTTGCTGCTGCAACAGTGTTTGCCACTCCACCTATTTTTGTGTCGTCTGCAAATTTAACAAGTTTGTTTACTATACCAGAATCTAAATCATTAATGTAGATTAGGAATAGCAGAGGACCTAATACTGACCCCTGTGGTACTCGACTGGTTACCTCACTCCATTTTTTTTAGGTTATAGCGCTAGCTGGTTGCACCTAAGACCACAAGTAGAGGGATTTCAATTTGCATTACATTTTCTATCAATGTTGAAATAGCATGCAAATAAAATGGATAACAAACATGCGACTAATAGGAGATGCTTGTAAAGGCTGTGGGGGAGAACTTTTAATTATGCAAGTCTCCTGTGATTCCAATCAAACATAAATTAGAGCAACCAGCTAGTGCTATAATTAAAAAAAAAACAAAAAAAACACCACACACACACACACACCTATCCTACAAACATCACGATAAAGTAATGAAATACAGGTTTCCCATGAAGTGTGGTTCTTTTGTAACACGCGTAGTGATAGCACTGGATTTCTAGGGAAGAACTACTCAATTATTTGTAGTCCTTTTGTGATTTAAAACATCAAGCCTCTTCAGGAGGATATTCTGGTTGCGTAATGAATCAGAGCTGCATAGGAACAGGCACAATCAAAGCAATTAAAAAGCAAGATATTTGCAAGTATGCCTTAAAGCACTGCATGTTGCATTTTATTTTATTTTTTAAATTATAAGGAACGTTAAACTTCAACATACATTTCAGATACAAATATGGAGTAAATGAAACCGCTCATTAACCATATTTAACCTTATAAGGGGCACTGATAACATTTTGGTTTCATGTAACAGGTAAAAAACAGCACTAATCAAATGCAAACACTATTTCAATTTGAATAGCTTTTTCCTAATTTTACTCCAACCTCATCAGGAGTAACTCAGTGATACACTGGAGGCCATATCAGTCAGTAACTGTAGCAAATGTAAGATTTCAAATGAGTGGTATGGAGACCTCATTGAGATGGATTTATCACTGTCAGCATCAGAACACTGTGGGGAGTCAATTAAAAAGGCATGGTGTAGTAAAGTATGGATCAAGGGAGGTTATTATACTTTAAATTCTGTGTTCAGTTTTTGTCTGCAGACTGAAAAAGGACATTGCAGCTTTGGATGGTTTGAGGTATTGGGAACTGAACCCTATTGAGCATAGGAAATATAATTAGTTCCAGGAGACTTGTTTTAATAACTGAGGAAGTGCCTGTGTGAGGTAAACATGCATCTCAAATTGCAGAAAAATAGACACAGATTTTCCACCCCCCCCCCCAAATCTACCTGCTCTGGAAAGAATGCTCTTCATTGCAGGTTTATTTGTATGCTTTTCCCCCCAGCAGACTTAAAAAGGGATCACCCATCTCGCACCACAAAAACAAAACATCAATTTGTTGCAGTCCTGGAGTCTCTCAGGGTTATAAAAGAACACATAAGTGTCTTGTCGCACGTCACTGGCGTGTACCAGTTTAAAAAAAAATAAAAAGTCCCTCCAGGGCAGGGGTTCTCCAGAATTATCACTATGCACATGTTTAAATGAGCTCCTGCTGCCGCATGCCTCTCTCCCTTGTGTCTGAGGCAAACCCTTGATTGAGACTGTCACAGGCTCCAAGAGAGCCTGCAGCTTGAAAAAGTATTGTCCCAATTCCCCTGAAGCCAGAACCTGGCAATCCATCGCTTATAAAATTCCAAGCTTGAACTGTCTGATACTCTTCCTAAAACAAAACAAAAACCTGCCAATCTAGTCCTTTATTGGGACCTTCGTATACTGTAGGCCAATACAATCGAGCCCCCAGTCCCCCTAACAATCTCCACAAGCGCTCCAGGATATCCATATTCTATTGAAATGACGCATTCAAAAGTGAAAGGGATATTGATTTGTATCTTGCACATAACACCCAGAAGTGATTACAAGCCTGAATCATCATCCTCTTCTTTAAGGTAGAGTAAGATTATTTTAAAGAAGTAATGGTTTTTCTCACTTTGACGTACAGATTCTGGAAATCTTCAGATTGTTTGATACTTTCTGTTGCTCCAAGAAATACCTAGATCACAACTGGATGGAATTTCACTGTACAATAGCCAAAGTTCTCTTACCAGTAATTACTGGATGATTCCTAAAAACTACAATTGGAAGTAAAGTTCACATGTAGTGAATATTCCATATATCACTGTGGGGCAGTGTGCCTCGTCCCAGTGTGTATTTTATGGTTTATATGTTGTGTGGTCTATTGATGTTGGTGTTTATGTTTTGGTGTAATGGATATACTGTGGTGTTATGTAGCACAAGTGTTATAACATGTATATTTGGATTTAGACACGAGGATGGCACAATCACTTCACATGCAGAGTAAAAGGGGTATTTGTATGGAAGCACGGGAAGTGCACAAACTAGTTCACGTGCAGATGTACAGAGTCCAATTGAATGATTAGCAATCCAATCTCGGTACAGCTGCACAAAAGGGTGAATGTTTCACTCACTCAGGGGTTGTGTGTTTGTGAGTGGAGAACGGATGTGGAGAGGAGAAAATAATATTAAAAACAACACATGCTACTTGTGCGAGAGGACTCGCATGATACTTGTTTAGTGTTCGTCTGTTTTGGCCACCGCACAGTTTCCTTTTGTTAAGTGTTTTGTGTTCAAACCTTTTATTTTATTCATGTATTTATTTATTATTTACAATAATAAAAAGCACAGGCAGCACATTCACTACCCCAGTCTGCTGTGGATTTCCCTTCCTTTCACTCGCAGTGCTGTGCGTTTCTTCCGGGTCCGACGTCACTGCTTAGGCCCGCTTGCCACATACTGCCAATATTTTTTTTTTCCTTCACAGGGTTCCAGACATTTTGTAACAATGTCTTACTCCTCACATTCCTATCTAGCATATAGTATGCTTGCTGTAAATGTACTTGCATTCCACTGCATTTTTTTGTATCACTGAAAAACAGGAATGCATCTACCATACTTACCAAGATACTAAAAGCGATCAAATTCTCGTCTCTGTGAATGAGCTCCTGGTTCCACTACACACGATAAGCGATACCTTCAACAAGCACTTATTTTCCTCCAGTGTTATAGTTCGGTACCAAGCCACACTTACTGGAGTTGTTTCAGCAGAACTTTAACATGCAAGTTAAAAGACATCATACAGTACTAAAAATACAATGCTTATTATATCAAATGTATTAAAAAAAGAAAAAAGAAGAAGAAGAACAACAACAACAACAACAACAACAACAACAACAACGTGGAAGAACGGGCTTGCATCTTATTTTTCAGTTTTGCAGAGCAGGCAAACAATACAGTATTCTATAGGGAAATCTATACCCCATGGGTATATTGGTCTTGGTGATGAATTCATGCAGCAAAGACATTATCAGAGAAATGCACTGATGGTAGCATGAGATTCTTCAGTATGTTTTCTGCTGCTTGTAAGTATAAGGACAGACAGACAGAAAGACTTGCATATACATAGAAAACACATTATATTTGAACTCCCTAATACCTCTTCCCTCCCCCTACTTATAACATTTGAGTGTTCCACTATATGCAACAAACCTATGATTGGACTCCAATCAATCCACAAGTATACATCCTGACAGATCTCTAAAACAGGCTGCAGAGCTGGCTGTTCTCTCCAGTTCTGACATAGTAAACATCTGTTCTTTCACAGTGGATGCTTCCTATTGTTTAGGCAGTTTCAAAGGGGATGCTCTGCACTGCAGCAGTGGAAACTAGTTCAGAACCTCTACTGGGGACTGTACCACTAGGCACTACCTCCAGGGTATACATAGTAGGTTGTTTATAAATCGCAGGCCTGGCGAGTGAAACTCCATGTTATATTGTAGTACAAAAACAATGATATGCTTTTAGTATGATCAGTAGATCATTACCAAGCCATACACAATAATGGATTACAACTATACTACTTTACATGCAAAATATTTATACACATACACAAACTGAGATACATACTTATAATCCAGGTCTGGCAATGGAACATGAAACAAGCAATGTGATTGGTCGAGCATATTCGAAATAATTGCGCTGCCTCACAGAATTTAAAGTACCGGTAGCCATCTTGTTTAATTACAAATGTAGAGTAACTATACAACCGAGTGGCCAATTACCTGCAAACAAATCCCAAAAGTACTAAGTAGACATGCCAAAATCGGATGAAGAACAATTAAATGAACTGAAATATAGCAATATAGTGTTTTTTATAAAAAAAAAACACCAGAAATAAATAAAAATCGCTGTCTTTCAGGACTGGCTGGAACAAAAAACAAATTGTCTCAACTGTGGAAAATGCACATCTTCAGAAAATCTTTATAAAAATACAAAAGGGATTTTTATGGAAATGTAAGGAATGCCCATGGAGAAAAATATAACATTTCAAGCTACATTCGTCTCCAAGCTGGAATAAACCACTGTCTAAATGAAAACAAAACTGGGGAATCTGTTGATACACACACCCCAACTTCGTCACTTATAATGTCTTTTTAGCAGTTTGTAAACACGGCAGAAAAACACAAAAGACACGTCTGCACAGAATGCACCTCTCTCCGACTCAGACCTTAAATTATTAAATTCTGAGATGGCATTGAATTTCCGTTCTGCTCAAACAGCGTTTTGAATAAAATGAATTCCGTCATCTCAACTCCACCTCTTGGTGGATCTTTTGAATGGCAATGTGCAATTCAACACATTTTTAAAAAAAAATAAATAAATAAAAATGTACTTCTGCATGTTTCAATTAAATTAATTTACTCAGCTTAACTTTGTGTGTAGTTCAAAGTTATAAATGGGACTACTTTTTTGGTTCATTTACTGGCATAATGATATTGAATAAATAAAACAATCATTTTTTGCCCTAAAAATGATTTCTGCTTTTTTTATTTTCAAATCCACTGTTTGACCTGGATTATAAATGCATAAAGCTCTTCGGGGTGTCTGTATACGTCCAATGGGGGTTAGAGGTACTTCATCTCATGCCACACAGTGCCCTAAGGCATCTGTATACTGAACATATTAGAAGACACAGGTGTCGTTGTCCATCCAATCAACAGTCCAAAGCACCTGTGACCATTGTTCCATAGTCCAATTTCTGTGTTCTTGTGCATATTTTAGCCTCTCAGTCTTGTTTCCCTTTCTTAAGAGGTATTCTTACTGCAACAAATCCTTTAATTCCTGATTTCAAAAGTGACCTTCGTACTGTTGATTTGATGGACAACGACACCTGTGCCTTCTGCCAGTTCTGTTGTCAATTCAACACTTGTTGTTAGACAGCTTTTTGGGTCTTCCAGTCCTGGGCTTGTCAATTACAGATGATGTTTCTCTGTACTTGTTGATTATGCTTTGGATACCACACCTTATAAAAAAATCAAGTGATGTGAGCTATTTCACTCTGCTCCTCCTTTTCCTTCTTTATGCAAGTCAAGGTTGTTCTAATAGTAGAAAACACTAGTGGAGGCTTTGAGTAAATTGTTGATGCTCATACTGCAACACGTCTAAGCCTAATTACATTTTCGAATATGCATAGTTAATAACATTATTTAAGTTTATCAACAAAACTGCACTGAACGCCCTGCCTTGCTATTTACAGTATTTCTGCCAGACAAGCTGTGGGTGTGCTCTTCTTCTCCTGCTCGTGTTATCTAGCATCTGATTTGCTGGTCCCATCCTATCAGCGAATCTGTTTTGAAAATGCTTTGTAAGTACGCCCCTCTGTGTATTTGCTGTAAACAAACAAACAGATATAGTGAAGGTTAAGTGGTACAGTAAGAAGATGCAATGCGTGATGCTGCAGCTGTCACTAAAAAAAAAAAACACACTTCATAAACACGTGTCAGGTTTATATAGATTACATTCCAAAGTACTGTAATCTGTTTGGAATAAATTTTAGTAACACCCCTGTAGTATGTTAAACTTGCTTGAGGCTTGTTGGGAATTATATATATATATATATATATATATATATATATTCCATTTTGAGGCTTAACTGACAGCCCTAATTATATTATATATATATATATATATATATATATATATATATATATATATATATATATATATATATCACACAGTACTGTGCAAAAGTTTTAGGCAGGTGTGAAAAAATGCTGTAAAGAATGCTTTAAAAAATAGACATGTTAATAGTTTATATTTATTAATTAACAAAATGCAAAGTGAGTGAACAGTAGAAAAATCTACATCAAATCAATATTTGGTGTGACCACCCTTTGCCTTCAAAACAGCATCAATTCTTCTAGGTACACTTGCACACAGTTTTTGAAGGAACTCGGCAGGTAGGTTGGCCCAAACATCTTGGAGAACTAACCACAGTTCTGTGGATTTAGGCAGCCAGTTCCTGCGTTTTCGTGCATAGTTGAGTCGCTTGGCCTTGTTTCCACGTCAGAGGTATGGCTTTTTGGCCACAAGTCTTCCATGAAGGCCACTTCTGACCAGACTTCTTACACTACAACATCATCAACTGCGGCCCATACAAAGATGGAGAAACGTGGCGTTCAGTGATGAATCCAGATTTTTGCTTCAACATGCAGGTGGAAGAGCCCAGGTATACAGGTGACGTCATGAAAGTTTTGAGGCCAACTGTGTGCGACAGGTTGACAGATTTGGTGGTGGGAGTGTCATGGTGTGGGCAGCAATCTCAGACAGTGGCAGAACCAACCTTGTTCATGTTCAAGGCAACCTAACAGCTCAGCGCTATTGTCATGAATTCATACAGCCTCATATGATCCCATTCATGAACCATCGGAACGTAAATTTTCCAGCATGACAATGCACAACAGCACACAGCCCGGGCCACCACAGCTTTCCTCACTGAGAACAATGTTCAAGTGCTTCCCTGGTCATCTCGATCACTATCTCTGAAACCCACTGAGCATTTGTGGGATGAGCTTGATCAACACGTGCGACGACGTCACGCTGAGCCACAGATGTTACAAAGACTTTTTCCAGGCACTTGAGCAAGAGTGGGCCGCCATTCCCTGGCATGTTATCCAGGCTCTGATTCAATCCATGGGCAGGAGATGTCAGGCCGTCATCAATGCCAATGGTGGGCATACCCATTACTGATTTCTGTTGACCTTGAACTTTGTTTGACCTTTGAAAGTAACTTTATTGAATGTCTTCATGATTTCTGTACAGGTTAAGGTTCTCGGAAACTGTATTTTACTATGCAAACTGCCATACTAATGCTATAAAAAGTACATTCAAAACACATATGTGTTTCTTTTTTGAAAAAAGTGTGTGTATATACACACACAAATCAAAAACAGTCAAAGCATCCCTTTTTTATTATTATTATTATTTTTTTTAATAGCTTGATACAGCATGGTTAAAACCATGTATTATAAATTAGGGCTCCTGCTTTTTGGTTTTTATTCATTTCATTTTTCGGCGCTTAATTTTAGCTATTTTCAAGTTATATGTAAAATCTGTTTTTTTGGGGGCTTTCGGTTTTTATATACTGTATGAAATTATTATTTTCTGTTACCTTCATCTTTTCTGTCACAATGGCCCTGAATATCAAGTGTCTTCAGTCAGTCCGAAACTCGCTGTCTTCATCTGTCTTATCCCAAACATTGTTTCCACCATAAAATGAAACACTTTTCTGCTGTTTTCCGACAGGTGGAATGGCTGCAATTTACATAAAGATGGTGAAAAAACTAAACTATTCAGTATTTAAATTAGAAACCTATATGTTAATGATGCAAAAGGACAGTTTTTATGTCATTTCAGGATTTTAATCAATGGACAGCTGGGACTGAACGGTAGTAAAGGGGGAGAAAAACAAAATGGGATGTGTGTTTCAGGAGATATGGAGAAACAAGAGAAGATGCATTTGATATAACAATAATAAAGCATCAATACATCAGAACTCATTTGAATGTAATTTTGCAAATGCATGTACAAGCTTTGATATTCAGGGCCAATATGTATAGTAACTCGACAGTACTTGAACACTTTAATTGTACCTTCTTTCCTTTACGGTCTTCCACAACTAAATCCTTGTGGTCACAGGCATATTCTTCTGGGGTTTTTGTGTGTTTTTTTTTTTGTTTTGTTTTTTTTTTACATTTCAACAATTTGCAAGTCTGTTTTAAATTCCATGAGCATGCAAATACTATGTACTGTAATATAGCTTTAAATCTCGCAGGCAAGAACATAATTTTAAATCTTGCAAGCGTCTTACAGTCCTCCAAAAGAAATGTAGAAATTTGCTGCCACTCAGCAGTTGGGGTGGGTTTAAAGTATTCAGAAAGAAACAACGCGAGATACAAGTCAGGAAGGAGGGGGAGGGGGCATTGTCAAACTGCAGTAGGTATTTTATTTATTTTTTTCACGGGGAAGGGGTCAAGTCAACGTGAATTGAGTAACCATTTCCGGTATTTATTGGATATACACCGATTTCCTTTTCTTTTGTATTGGGGTGGGGGTTTTTTTTTTTTTAATCAGTTAAAACTGAAAATCAGAAGCCCTAATTATAAAGTTGTCTTTTTTATATTAAAAAGGCAAACCTCATGTTACCGAAAAATACATCTCTAATTCTGAGGCAAAATGCTCCATTACATTAGTACCCCTGCTGTGAACCTTCAGTTTTTCTATTCCATTGCTCTTCCATTTTCTTTGCAAGTGCGCTAATGTTTTTCTAACATGGTAAAGAGAATCCTTTGTCATTTTGTAATGACATTTTCAGTTGGTGTTCTGGTGGGGAACATCTGGATGGTATTTAATTTGGCTGTCCACAGTTCAAAGACAATGATACACTGTCTTCACAAAGATAGAAAAGGTCAAAAAATCACTGTAAATTAAGGATAAGATGAAATATTGTTGCAATGGCTCATATCTAAAACTGCTAAATAAGATTCAATATGGGCCTTTCAAGGTTGAGGTCAAGGTTGCCATGACTTTGATTCCTCAGGTCTGTTAACTCCACAGAGACTTGTCCAGCTGAAGCAAGATGCCCCACCTTGATCTCACTGACACGCAGGCCGACAATAAAAGGAGTTCACAACCGGGCCTACAGTACGAGCTCACATTATAGTAACTGTTGAATTATTTAATCCAGCTACTTTTTCCAGACAGGACACTCATAATTCATTGTGTCTCACCTCTCACAGGACACCAGAAAGAGTCTGGACTTTTGTATACTCAATTCTTCCAAGTTAATTTGATACAGCTGTGAATGCAAAAGGTGAGGGACCAAAGAAAGAACAGAGATATCAATAATTGTGCCAGATATTCATATCTAAAGGTTCAAAGGAAGCATAAAGCAATCAGGACCAGCTGTGTCAGTGTGCTGTTGAGAGGGCCAGATACACTGGACAGGTTAAGAGGCCTTTTTAGCAGTTTGGTGTGGCTGCAATATAATAAATGAAGTGAAGTAAGTGGCAAAAGGGTGAAAGAGTGACATCTGAGGTACAATTAACCTTCAGAAACTTGTATGATAGCATATACTGTAAATAGAAAGTCTACTATATTTATTATATACACACACACACATGTATAATTTACTTCTGCCTGTTTGTTTGGTGCCTGATGCTTCTTGTTTTTGAATTCACTGTACAATAACACCACCAAGTCACTGTATTTGTGACTCATCTCATTAAACACTGTATGCATGCAAACCACAGGATCCGGGGCTGTTGCCAGCTCCACAGTTCTATTTATATTTTGTTAATGTGCAAAGAGATAGTCAAATGTATTTCTTGTGTAAAATAAAACTATTAAAATGTACAAAACAATTAACACACAACTCTTCCGTTGATTGATTTAACGGACTCAAAAGTGTGGATACGTTGTTTGTTAAAATCACGAAAAATGTAGCAAATTGCATTTTGGTGTAGAAGAAATTGTAGCATTTTACAGACATTTCTATCACATTATTATACAATTTGGATTATAATATGTTTCCTGTTTACTTGCAGCATGAGTGAAAACAGCAGATTCACTATTTGAATGCCAATAGTGCCGAGTAGTATCCTAAACTGCATCTAACTTCCATCAAACCCCCCTTATACGTTTAACAGCTTTACAGAGATGATCTTTATCCAAGGGTTTCCATTAAACAATCATCATTGAGTCTTGATTTTAAAAGGAAAGACACTTAAAACAGAGACAGCACTCAATGAAGTAGTGCTTTAACAGCAATGCACATTGTTACACACGAGAGTCCAACAGTTAACAACAATACTTGTATTTAGCATGTCTGGTGTCATTATTGGGCTCTCGCTGTCATGTGGGATGAACTGCAAAGGCCTTCACCAAAGTCGGAAGGTATCATAATCTTGGCTGTTAGTGCAATGAGGCTGACAAGATCCTGGATTTGGTTAGCATACTGTATTGCCAAGGGTGAGGTTGGAGTGATAGTGTTTAGAAAATAGAAAGATATCATAATAAAAACTAACAGAACAACTTACCTCAATGTAATAAGCTGCTCAGCCTGCTACAGAAGCCACAGTAAGAAGATTAATTGAGAGGTACAGCAAAACACTAGACTTTAACAAAACATTTTGTCAACATTTTGTTACAATGTTATCAATTTTATTTATAGGCTCCTTGTCAGAGAGATATCCCCTATACTCAGGTTTCAGGAACCAATATTTACTTTCAATAATAATAATAATAATAATAATAATAATAATAATAATACCTCTACTAATAATAATACCTCTATTACTAATAATAATAATACCAAAAATGGTGGTATATAAAGATTTCTAGGCATGATGTTTTTTACAGCAGCTTTTACATTTTACAGTAGCTATATTCCGATTGCAACTAATTCTCTCTCTTCTCACATTTGCCTTAGACACCACTTATTAAATCTATTGTGGCATCCTGTACATGTACTTATTTTTGTTGGTTCAAGTGTTTATATATATGTCATTTTTTTGTTGTCATTCAAACATTGTAATTAAAAGGAGAGTTATTGCCACACACAAGATTCCTACGAGACATTTACAAGGAAGTGTCTGAAAACATTTGCTTGTTAATGGACTACAAAGCTGAAGTGAAGGTGTTGTATTTATTTAGAGAGCTCATAAAAGCAGGCTCCCCACCCGCACAATACAATTTATTAAAAGCCTGTGTGGTGGGCCAAGGAGGATATTAGCACCAATTATGGTGGTCAGAAAGTCTTCAGGGCTGTCTATCCTGGAGTTATAACACAACAAAAAGAAATTAAAAGAAAGCACAGCAATACCCCAGATTTCCGATTTTTAAAACTCTGGGTTCAGATCCCGCTGGGTCAGGTCAACCTTGTAACTGGAGTCAGCAACGTACTGCCTGCAGTCTTGAAGCAAACGGGTGCATTTCTGGAAATGTGCACTTTGTATTGCATTGGGCAAAACCAACCAAACAAACAAAAAAAAAGGATCCTAATCCTACAAACATAGTCTTCGTATACCGATATAAGTATTTTGCATTGTCAATAGTAATTCAAAGTATTGGGAAACTATTCTGCAATACAGAAGGAATAAGCCAAAATGGTCATCTACTAACTTAATATTCTCAAAGCTTAGGAACACCTTGTTGACTGTATAGTAGACTACAGTACCATTGTGCAGCAGTGTGGAGTAGTGGTTAGGGCTCTGGACTCTTGACCGGAGGGTTGTGGGTTCAATCCCAGGTGGGGGACAATGCTGCTGTACCCTTGAGCAAGGTACTTTACCTAGATTGCTCCAGTAAAAACCCAACTGTATAAATGGGGAATTGTATGTAAAAATAATGCGATATCTTGTAACAATTGTAAGTCGCCCTGGATAAGGGCGTCTGCTAAGAAATAAATAATAATAATAAATTGTGCCTTTTTTGTTTTTACTTCCAACAGCAAGTGTCACTATGAAGCTGCATAGCAATATCATCTCAAATGTAGGCTGACTGGGCTACTTAATTACTAATGAAAACTAATTACATGATATCACCTCTGAACCCAGTGTAAATGGGGCTCATGAGTACAATGGGAACACATGTCCCTTAGGGTACTGAGTTTTTACTCAAGGCCAGCTGTAGGTGTAATAGTTATTCAGATCTGGCTGGGCATAATCAATGGCTTATTACAGGAAGAACTTTACTTGCAGCTGCACAGAGACTCCCTCTAACACAAATGTACCCACCCCTAACTAGAAAAGGTTAAGAGTCACATGCTGTGTGACAGACTAAAGCTGGAAGTGACACCAGCCGCATGCCAGTGAATGGGGCTCTTGTTCATATTTGGCAGACGATACAAGCTTCAACAAAAGGGGAGGTGGACCAGGGAAGGATATATTTCTCTATGAGCAGCTGCTGCATTACTGTTTAATAAGCAATTCACAAAGCACTTAATAATGCCGTAACAATAAATGATCAAATCTAGGACAAGCCCATGCTGTATTTGAACTGCACTGATGAATTACTTGTAGCCGGCCTCAGCATGTGATGGTGAACCCTAATGAGCCCCTTCCACTAATTTGAAGTATACATTGAAATAGACATGAACAAAAGATCTACAGCTTTAAAAGGAAATGCTTAGAATACTGTCCTGTCTAGTTCTGCTTCAAGACAACAACTAAAGACATCGGCAGAAGTGAAAAAAGTTTACATATCGTTTTTGTTATTTACTACAATAGTAACCAGGTTGTGCAGCAACGTTAATTTGACCACACAAAACACAACAAAACAAAACAAGGAATTAATAAAATTTAGAACACAAGGCAGGGGGGCTACATCACTATAGCAAACAAAATTTGATTCTGCTACTAAAAACTCAGCCCCTCGGGTCATGGAACAGCAACAATTCAATATTGACCTAATGGAAATCTACATGGACAACAGATTAGAAAACTTAAGCCAACAGGCAATACATATAAATAATGTAACAGGGTTTCCAGATCAACTTCAGATTGCAAATCACTGTGGCCAAATATATCAACCTTTCCTGTCATTTCACAGAAAACATGTACAGCTATTTAAAGTGGGAAGCATCCCCAATTGCAATTGTTTCTAAAAGGGGTGTCTTGGGGAATGCTGCTTTATTTAAATAGGGATCCGTTTTGTTTTTTTTTTAGTTGCATGAAATCAGTTCATAAAATGTATGCCAAATGTATTTCTGTAGGTATCATTTTTAGGTACAGTAGTATTTATACAGCAACAATATGATTGAAATGACACCTAATTTTGTGTAAATATCCACATACAGAGCTGTAATTTAATGAAAAGAAGCCACTTATTAACAGACAAAAGAGGGTCGTTTTGGAGAATATAATAATATGTACATCCTGGTCCTTTTGCACCACTTCGGCTTCTTGTATTCACTTAAGAGGATATAGGGGGTTTTGCCGACTTGAAACACTGCAGTAAGACTTGTTGACATGATCTCAAATTAAATCAAATTGGCTGGATAATTAATTTGGCCATCTGATCTTCTTAATTCACATTTTCTCTGGCAGAACCAGCACATTGACCTTCTAGATTACCAATGAATGTTTCACAAGACTGAGCACTGGTTACAAGGATCACTAAATTGTACCTTTTTCAGTCAAATGTGACCTTTTCTGAACTGAGATTAAAAGACACCTTGCAGTGGTGTTCAATAAATCATAAAATGAAGACAAAAAGCATATGCCAACTCAAACTAAATAAAAAAAAAGGTACATTAATTTGCTGAAGAAAATTGCTATTGCTATATCTCCTGCATTCTATTAATCATGAAGCTATATTATCTACTTAATTATTTTATTCAGGGACACCTGTAAGATGATAGGACTGCATTTAATTTCATCTCTTTGTGACCCAGTTGTTGGTCACCCAAGCCAAGTCTCAATTAGGCCCTATGTAGAATGAGTCACTGCTAATCACCGTAGAAGTATTTCCTCTGTGTCTGCTAACCTAAGTCAATGACATTATTAAAAGCTACAAAACTCTGGAGGCAAGAGTCTTCCGAGTAGAGGTTTGCTGCAGTATAATGGAGGCACACTAGTTCCATCTGATTTTCCACCCCAACCTTGGTGGGAGCACAAAGACTACTGGGAATCCTATACGACTACATTAAAAGACTATACATATATATTTTTTTATCTACATAATATGATGTCAATGGATTTTACAAGTTAATTTTCCACAAACATACACATTAATGAAGTACACGTCAGTCGCGTTTTATCTTTAATTATATCTTTGTTGTATTTTACTGTTTGGTTTTTTGGTGTGTTTTTTTGTGGTAATTAGTGAGACCCCTGTGCAATTTCAAACGCGTCCTCCAGTTTCACCTGATGAAAATGCAGCCAAAACAAAGCGAAAACAAGCTACAGTAATATAACAGTTAATCATTAAACAGTTTTAGATACTGTGATTTTTTTTTTTTTAAATCTGTTATATTTAGTTTTTGTGCATTTTCATTTGCAAGTGAACTGTGACATTAGGGCCTTATCGCGCACTATATTCTGCACTTTTGAATACTGACTTTGGATACTGTTAATTATGGAAACTGCGTCAGTTTTTTTTTTTTTAAATCTTTTGCTAAATTGCATTACGTTTTTCGTTGTGTGCAGTTCTGTTTATGGGCAACATTTTGATTTCATTTTGCTGTTGGATCGTTAACGGGGAATTTTACATACTGCTACAATACGTATCAGATTTAAAAGTATGTACTGTATTACACTCCACGTGTCGTCTCTTTTGGTAAGTGATTTTCAGAATCTTATTGTTCTGAATTAAAATACTACTTCTGTTGAAAATATAGTACTTTACCAACAAAACCAATACAGTGTCTCTAAATGGAAGCCTACTAATTTAAAAACAGTCTTTTCAGATATGTATTTTTGATACTGTATTTTTTTGTGTGTTCCCTGAACAAGGGTGGAACTGGCCAAAATGAAATAATCAAATATGTGTCACACGCGTTTAACCGTCAATGAAGTCAAAATTTTATAGGGTCAGATATGTGAGTGCTGACAGTATAATACATTAATTCCCTCTTCACTAATACTGCCAACCTAATTCACGTAAGTTTTACAAAACAGTTAATTTTTTTAACACAAACAATTTAGTAAGTGCATGTATTACATGGAATGCCCAGACCTAGGCAGGATGTCACTTTACATTTCAAGTACAGTGCACTCCTCACAAAATGCTGTAAGGTTTGCCATTACAAAAATCTGCACATTTCATTAAGGATATTTTGCAAGAGACCTGTTGATTCATTGTATTAGAAATGCAAACAAACTAGTTTGAGTCCAGGCTATTCCTTTGCCGACCGAGGACGGGAGCTTCCAAGGGGCGGTGCTCAACTGGCCGAGCGCCGCCCAGGGGGAGGGAGGGTTAGGTCGGCCAGGGTGCCCTCAGCTCACCGCGCACCAGCGACCCCTGTAGTATGGCCAGGCGACTGTGGGCTTGACTGTAAGCTGCCCGAGAGCTGCGTTGACCTCCGACGCTGTAGCTCTTGGGTGGCTGCATGGTGAGTCGACAGTGTGAAAAAACACCGTCGGCTGACGGCACACGCTTCGGAGGACAGCGTGTGTTCGTCTTCGCCCTCCTGAGTCAGCGCAGGGTTGGTAGCGGTGAGCTGAGCATAATAAAATAAATTGGCGATTCCAAATTGGGAGAAAACAATAAAAATAATTGGCAACGACTAAATTTATAAAAAAAAGGAAAAAAGGAAATTATGGCTCCTCATTTGAATTCTGCATTGAGTTCTGGCATCCACTGGGGAACTTGACTGACATCCCCTGCTGAGTCCACACTCCAGCCTCTCTGCGTCAATAAAGCCTATAAAGAAATACCTAATTTATTTCAGGCAATAACTGAAGAAACATATTCACAAGAAGCAAGAGTACAAACCTGCAGCTCAATACTCTATTCAAGAGTTTTAAAAAAAAAAGCACTTCTGAAACCACTAAAATCTATACAAAACCCAAGCCATAATGGAAAGAGACCAATCACAGGCATATCATGCTACCCAAAGGCATTCACTGCAATTGGCAGATTTTATCATCATTCTGGTCTTTGAACCGTTTTTGTACTAAAATTAGTTTTGAAGAGTGTTTTGCAACTGTGTTTAAAAACAAAATCAATAAAACTGTCATGATTTTTTTTTTTAAATCTGTTAATTGTACAGTGGCTCTCAAAAGTATTCACCCCCTTTGGACTTTTCCACATTTTATTGTGTTACAACATGGAATCAAAATTGATTTAAAATTAGGAGTTTTGCCACTGATCAACACAAAAAAAGTCCATAATGTCAAAGTGAAAAATAAAATCTACAAATGGTTCTAAATTAAATCACAAATATAAAACAGAAAATAATTTATTGCAGAAGTATTCACCCTCTTTATGACACACCTAAATAAGCTCTGGTGCAACCAATTGTCTTTAGAAATCACATACTTAGTTGAATGGAGTCCACCTGTGTGCAATTAAGGTGTTTCACATGATTTCAGGTTAAATACACCTGTCTCTGGGAGGTCCCACAGTTGGTTAGTACATTTCCTAACAAAAACTACATTATGAAGACGAAGGAACATTCAAAGCAAATCCGGAATAAGGTTCTTCAAAAGCACCAATCAGGGGTAGGATATAAGAACATTTCCAAGGCATTGAATATCCCCTGGAGCACAGTAAAGTCCACCATTAAGAAATGGAGAGAATATGGCACAACTGTGAATCTGTCTAGAACAGGCCGAATCCGGGCGACAAGGGCACTAGTCAGGGAGGCCACCAAGAGGCCTATGGCAACTCTAAAGGAGTTACAGTCTTCCACGGCTAAGCTGGGAGACACTGTGCATACAGCAACAATAGTCCAGGTGCTTCACAAAACTGGCCTTTATGGGAGAGTGGCAAAAAGAAAGCCATTGTTAAACTCACATCACATCTGGGCTAGAGTTTGCCAGAAGGCATGTGGGAGACTCCGAGACCAAGTGGAAGAAGATTGTATGGTCCAGGGAGACCAAAATAGAGCTTTTTGCCCTCAACGCTAAGCGCTATGTTTGGCTCAAGCCTAACACCGCACATCATCCCGAGAACACCATCCCTACGGTGAAGCATGGTGGTGGCAGCATCGTGCTATGGGGATGCTTCTCTGAGTCAGGGCCTGGAAAGCTCGTGAAGATAGAGGGCAAAATGGATGCAGCAAAGTACAGAGAAATCCTGGAGGAAAACCTGCTGAAGTCTGCAAGAGACCTGGGACTTGGGAGAAGATTCATCTTCCAGCAGGACAATGACCCCAAACATACAGCCAGAACCACACTGGAGTGGCTTAAAAATAAAAAGGTCAATGTCCTGGAGTGGCCCAGTCAAAGCCCGGACCTCAATCCAATTGAGAATATGTGGAAAAAGTTGAAAATTGCTGTTCACCAAAGGTTCCAATCCAACTTGACGGAGCTTGAGCAATTTTGCAAAGAAGAATGGGCAAAAATTGCAGTGTCCAGATGTACAAAGCTTGTAGAGACTTATCCAAATAGACTCATGGCTGTAATTGCTGCCAAAGGTGCCTCTACCAAATATTGACTCAAGGGGGTGAATACTTATGCAATCAATTATTTTCTGTTTTGCATTTGTAATTAATTTAAAACAATTTGTAGATTTTATTTTTCACTTTGACATTATGGACATTCTTTGTGTTGATCAGTGGCAAAAACTCCTAATTAAATCCATTTTGATTCCATGTTGTAACACAATAAAATGTGGAAAAGTCCAAAGGGGGTGAATACTTTTGAGAGCCACTGTACCTCAAGTTTTGGTTAATTGACATATTAGCTGTAAATGGCAACTGGCTCAGCAGGTACAAAGGGATGCCAGGTGTAATTATATTTGTTCTGCCTTGCCTGGCATTTCGACCCGATGACAAGCCTCCAGTCTCCGTAGGAGTGTGGGTTTCTTTTTAAATCTCCTGCTTCACTAATAGCCACTATAGTGGTTAGCACACTCAGCAAAATCCCTTCAGTGTGGTGTAGAGAGCGAACCCACATAAAAATAAACTACAACATCTTAATCTAGAGATCCTCACAGCCTTACAAAATGTAAGCTTGCCGACTCAGATCCACTCCCCACAATACTGCAGGTAGGATTTCAGGGTTGATTGATGGAAAAATCGCTTTATAAAAAACAGGTGGATTATGTATTCCCTAGAATGTACAGCTATGCCTTCTACTACAAGCATTGTGCATGGTACAAAAAGGCTTTTCTTAAATTGGGTACAGAAATCAGCCAACTTGGCTCTTATTTTTTATAAAGACTGTGCTCTGGTTGCCCTATTATAGCACAGCCATATCGTTATTCTCTTTTCCTCAGTTTTCTTGAGAGATACTGCTGCCATAAAAAGTAAAGCAGAGAGCAGATATTAGTCCCATGAGGCAGTCCCATACTTGAATATCTAAGACAAACCAAGTAACTTCCTCATGATTAGGCCATGCATGTTTTCACACAGTATTGTGTGCGAGAGATTACGTTCATGTAAAACAACACTTTAGATAAATTAGGTCAATGATAACAAAATGTTTTTGCCCCATTTACAAATTTCAATGCATCTTTGTTTCCTTATTGCACATGTTTTATTATGCTGATCTAAATACAACCACACCCGATGCTTACTTCTGCTACCGTATAATCTCAGAGTTACAAATACCTTGGGAGTGAAGGTAGTTCATAAGTCTGAAAATCACTTTTCAATGGTTAATAAATGTGTACATCTGCTGTCTACACCCTCAATCTGGTAACTCATATTATGGTTCCAGTGTTTAAAACAGTACTAAACATACTATACATGTAGCAAAAACACAGATTCTTCCTTTGAAATCTACCTTACCTTTGTCAGGATACATTTATTGGTACAGTAATATATGACCCGCACGCCACTTAAATGAGTGCCTATCTGGTTGCATTGCATGCATGGTTGAGTGATTGCATACTTCCGGCTAAAAGTGGGATGTTCGGTAGACTGGTCAGTTCGTAAGTTTGGTGTTCGTAAATCTGAGCTTCTACTGCATTTTAAAAATCTCTTGTGTGTGTTAAAATATGAGATCATATTTCAAGTCTGCTTGATCCTCTGCCCCAAATATTGCTAGTGCACCCAATATATTGTATTGCAATAATAAAAATAAATTAATATCACTTCCTTAATTAAGAACCTGCACATAATATGCTTTTTGTGACAGAAGTTATTAAACTGATCCTCAGCTCCAAAGAACCTAATGATGTAAAGATTCTCTCCGTCTCTCTCCCTCGCCCTCTCTAGTGCACCTAGAAGGACCAAATCAGTCTCAGATCATTGGGCTGTCACTCAGCACCATTAACATGGAGCAAATTACAAATTTCAGATTACATTCATATTAAAAGAAACAACTCAGCAGTCGTTCTTTGTACATTTAAAGAATCATTCCGTGAGCGGCATATTAAAGCAGTTGACTGTTAACCGCACGTGGCAGCCACTGTTTAACATAGTGATCCTAATTACACTTGTTGCTGAATTAATCAACTTTTAAAGCTGTGATCAAGTGTCTTTTATGTTTAGTTTTGGCAGGCTCTTTGGAACACCACGTCTCCAGTACAGAGTCCCTTGTAGAGTTCTGAAGAGCTTGAAACAGAGAATGGTGGATTGCAATAGGGAAGCCATCTCATTATGTGCTATTCTTTTTGGGCGCACTGGAAAACGTGGAATCCTGCTTGCTTGGGTGTGCAGTGGATGCATGTGCTCTGTGATGCAGCCTGTTCAGACCATCTGAACAGGCTGCATCAGGAATCTGGCAATGGTCCACATCATGGGGCGGGGAAATAAGATCAGATGGTCCATAGTCTTTAGCTAAATTTGCTAGAATATGGTTTAAGCAATGTTGGCTAGTAATAAAGCCCAACATGGCGATTCATTTGCTGCTATCCATTATATCACTTACCTTCTGTACACAGCACTTCATTTTATTTATTGTATCCCATAAAATGTACTCCCTTCACATAAATCCCTGCAAGTCTTGTGTTTCTATTACTTCTGACCGATTACAAAAATAATCTAGCACTTTAGCCATATGCTCCTTTTCTAATTGGGGTCGAGAGACATATTTCCATAGCTACACTTGCAGAGATTTATTTTCTGCAACCAGTTTCCATGAAGTCAATTGCCCTGTGTATACAAATACAAAAGCGATGACTGCCATCTGTCAGTCAGTCAAGTTCTGTTGACTTTTATATAAAAAATAAAGTTTATTTCTAGTCCATTAATACATTACAAAATTCAGCCATTCAGGTGCATTCATAAAATTACCATGGAACAAGAACTCAAATCACAAAATAAAGTGTATACATTAAAAGAGACTAAAGAATTCAAAATAGATTTAAAAGATGGAACAAGCAAAGTTCAAAAGGTGTATGCTATTGGATTGGACTGTAATTGGTTGTAATGGATTGGAAAGTCAGGATTGAATCTCTGTTGCTATTGAGAATAGCAGAACTCTCACCACAGAGGGTTACTCCATCTAAAAATCCTGAGGAGGAAGGTGAAACCTGTGTAGTAACTCCCTGTTCATCTACCTCCACCTAGCAGTGTTGTCAAATAAAGGGGTGAATCAACACGATGAAATTCAGAGAACCGTTTGTGGAAAGCCAACAGTTTTTGGCCTATTTGGCAGTGGAACATATATGTACAAGATACAGTATGTACACAGATTTGGGACTACAATGCACATTATTAGCTGTTCTAGTCATTTGGTAAAATAAACATTTTGTGCGACTTCCTTTTGACCTTTGACTTGTGGAGTGTGTTGCCAGAACCACTTCACTTTCATGTTGTACCAAACAAGATTTAAAAAAAAAAAAAAAAAAAAAAAAAACACCCCACACACACAAACTTTAGACAAAAGAATACAAAAGATAGCTTTTAACAAATCATAGCTGCATACACATGCCATCTGCTCTGCTGTTTACTCTATTGAGTGCCATTACACAGTCGGGAATGAATTGTGCAGCTTAGAAAAGCAGATGTGCATAAAGTATAGGAAGTATAGGTTTTGCTTCAACTGATGATGCCTGGCTTCCACCACAGTTAACCAAAAAAAACAATTAAGACACGCGTATTTCAAACAATCATAACGCCACTTCTCATTCATAAATTAATTATGAACGTCTGTCATTAAATACATTTTCTTTAAGGACAAAATATAAATTTAAAGTCTGAATAGGATTATATTTTACTAAAACAATAAGTGAAGCAACGAATGACTTGCCCGGAGCTCATAAATGGCGTTCAAATTAAAGAAGGAGGTGCGATAGTAAATTACAATTATGTAGGGCCTGCAGCAGCTGCTCCTCCCATTAAAGACTCCAAGGCTAGGAAACTCAAGCATAGCAGCCGTCTTCTCACAGTGCTTAGGCCCAATCAGCCATTCGGCACTTAATATTTATTGAGCCTCTGAACTGCCAGAGATCATAGACCGACATTTCTGGCACTCCAGGTTACTGCCTCTTAAATGTATAAACATTATTATTGCACAGTAGAACAACAAACAAGTCAAAATTATATTTTGGCGGGAAAGCACAGGTAAAGTAGATTTTATTTCCTTGGGGGAGGGGGTGTGGGGCTAATTAAGGTATATAAACAGTGCTTCCTTTAACAGACTACAGTAAGGTACAAGACATCATTTGTTTAAAGTGAAAAAAAAAAAGCTTGTTTGCTTTAAGACGTGTTTTTCAACTGCACATGCAAGATCTACATAGCAAAAGTGCACAACATTTAAGATGTATTTAATTATTTAAAACTAGCTATAACCACTTTGGATTAGCTTGTGTTCCAACACCAAATACCTTCAGGATTCGTGCCATTTGGAAGTGGAAGGGTTTTGGTCCCTTTATAGAGTGTTGTTATCAATCAGGAAAAAAAAATGATGCAATGGCTTTATTACTACTCCAACGCTCAAAGCATTAAAAGGCCTGCTAGCCTCTTTGCTTACAACTCAAATAATGAGCCAGGCTTAATGAGACAGGGTTGACAACACCAGAATTAGTCTTATTTTAAATTGTATTACCTCCTAATGGAGGGGAGATAGATGTGCAAGGAGTTGATAAAGAAGAAAATTAGCATGTATTGCCACAATAATCCCAGGCAAAAATTACACCCGTCAATTTTATAAACACGTTTAATAAATATACAAAAATCAAGCCCAGGAGCTTTATTTCCAAACAAAATGACACAAACCAATCTGTCTTCTCTCCCTTGTGCCGAGGCCTAAAAACAGGCCTGTCTTAAATATTAATAGCTCTGTTTGTCCCGTGGCCCCCCCCCTCCCTGTATTTTGTTATAACTGTGAGGCTTTGAAGTTACCAAATGAATACATCACAGAACATATTAAGAGGCATATTGTATATACAAATACATGGTCAGTGCCGTTTAAGTAATTCACAAGAACTTGCACTGCTTTTTGTAAAACGGAATGATAAATACACTATACAAAACAAATAAACAAGCAATATAAATGTTACCCTTTCAACGCAACCCATCTGAAACTATATTCCACTGTTCCAACTTGACAATATTTTGCTGTCACAGGTGATATTCACATGGACTCAAGTCCACACCCAAGGCCCATGGCTTAAAAAAAGAAATAAAGAAGTGCTTTAATACAGTACCTCATACTGCACTAATGCAGGTTTATTTATTTTTTTAAAACTTGCTCACTAAGAAATTAATTAGAAGCAATGATGCATAGTACAATGTTAATTAAATTAATAAAAAGATTCCCAAATGTGTATTTCCTAATAAAATGAAAAATATGGATTATTCTTTTGAAAGATGCATGTACTGAACTGTTGCCAACTGTTGAGCATTAATGGATATTATTTAAGTATTGATAAAACCACTTCAGATTTGTAGCACTGCTTTTTCTGTATGGAGTCAAATCACATCTTGTTAGAAGGACCAACAGCTTTTTGGTTCTTAAAGGATCCCATTGCTCTTCTTGAGGACAAGCAAGGGCACGGACCTTAGTACTTTGCTTAAATTGCCTCCCCAAAACATTACTAAACCACCCCCTTCTATCCTCACCTCTGACACATGGGGCCAGGGTCTATTAAATAAATAAATAAATAAATAAATAAATAAAGATAGGATAGAGGAACACAGGGCAAAAATGCTAACTGACTTGTTGACAATGGTGTTCATTTTAAAACCAGCCCATCAACAAACAGGATATTATGTCATGTACTTTTCATATTCTTTCCTTTTCTATAAACTAACAAGAGGAAACTTTGATACATTTTCTATTCAGAATCTAGAACAACAAACAAGGACTTCTGTTAAAATATGGCATGATTTAACAGTGAGCAGGTATAGCCTCTCCGGGCTTGGGATGTAAAGAAAAAAATTTCTTCTGTTGTATAATGTCATATCACAGTCCTCCGAATAAAATCTCTAGAGAAATGTCTATACTTGCAGATCAAGGAAGGAACAAAAATCATCTTCTCTTGGGAAATTATTAAATATATATTATATTAGTGCTGTGAAAAAGTATTTACCCCCTGTCCAATTTTCTGCATTTTTGCATATTTGACACTGAAATGTTATTAGATTTTGGTTGAAGATCTGATATTAGATAAAAGGGACCAAGTGAGCGAACACAAAAATTTGACACATATTTCATTTATTCATTAAAGAAAGTTATGCAACACCCAATCCCCCCACGTGAAAAAGTAATCGCCCACTTAGACTCAATAACTGGTTACGCCACAGTTAGCAGCAACAAACTGCAACCAAACGCTTCCTGTAGATTATTGATTAGTCTCTCACAGCGCCATGGAGGAATTTTGGCCCACTCCTCCATGCAGAACTGCTTCAACTCAGTGACATTTGTGGGTTTTCGAGCATGAACTGCTGGTTTCAGGTCCTGCCACAACATCTCAATGGAGTTTACGTCTGGACTTTGACTAGGCCATTCCAAAACTTTCTTGTTCTTCAATCGTTTTGATGTAGACTTGCTTGTGTGTTTCGGATCATTGTCTTGCTGCATGACCCAGATGCGCTTCAGCTTCAGCTCACGGACGGGTGGCCTGACATTCTCCTGTAGAATTCTCTGATACAGAGCAGAATTCATGGTTCCTTCAGTGATGGCAAGGCGTCCAGGTCCTGATGCAGCAAAGCATCCCCAAACCATGACACTACCACCACGCTTGACCGCTGGTATGAGGTTCTTACTGTGGAATGCAGTGTTTGGTTTTCACCAGACATAACGGGGCCCATGTCGGGCCAAAAGGTTCAATGGACAATATGGCTGGGTGGAGCCTCAGAGCCTTAGAAATGGCTTTGTAACCCTTTCCAGACGGATAGGCATCAAAAACTATTTTTTCCCCCGGAGGTCTTCAGGAATTTCTTTTGTTCGTGGCATGATGTGCCTCTAGAACCTGTGTGCCGACAACTTCACTCTGATGGTAAGGGCCAAAGTTAGTCAGATTTATATTGGGCAGGGCTGGCCCAAAATCAGGCCTGGTTGTTAACCAAAGTACTCAAACAACTGACCCTAATTATCCCTTTAATTGGGTTGAGGGGGCAATAACTTTCACACCTGAAGATTGCATGTTTGATTACCTTGCACACCAAACAAATGAAGAAGCACCAAACTTTGATGTCATTTTTTCTCTATATACTACAACCCACAAAAAAATCTGTGAATGTGAAATGTGCAAAATTGCAGAAAATCAAACAGGGGCAAATACTTTTTCACGGCAAACAAATAATAATATATATATATATATATATTTAGCAGGCACCTTTATCCAAGGCGACTTACAGATACTAGGGTGTGTGAATTATGCATCAGCTGCAGAGTCACTTACAACTGCATCTCACCCGAAAGACGGAGCACAAGGAGGTTAAGTGACTTGCTCAGGGTCACACAATGAGTCAGTGGCCGAGGTGGGATTTGAACCAGGGACCTCCTGGTTACAAGCCCTTTTCTTGAACCACTGGACCACACAATCCAGACCTTATATATTGTAATGAAATCAGTGGGTGCAGTACCTTGTCTTCTTGTCAAAACACCAACCAGGAAACCAGCGTGTGGAAGCGACATCGTGGGAGAAGTACAGTCATGGACAAGTACAACGCAGTTAGAAGCAGTTTGAAAAGCAGGTTGACAGCTGCAGAAGCTAAACTAAACTTCCAAAAAAATGGTCTTCAAGCCAGTAATCTGTGACAACTGCATGATGTGGGAAATCCGAGAAAACCCAACAGAGCTCAACCAAGTTTGTGTAAAGTGCTGCACGATCCAGGACTTGCTTCAGCGATTAAGCCTGCTAGAAAAGGAGCTGGAGGAAATGAGACAGCAACAGGAGCTTGAGGAGCTGACACACCCACAATTCATGGAAGTCTGCACCCCTAGCAGACAGAAAGCCACCAGGGAGATGGAAGAGAGTCGAAACAGCTGGGTTCAGATAGGCAGAAGCAGGGAAAAAAAGAAACTTCGTCAAACACAACCACCAGAAATCCAGACATCCAACACATTTGAGCCACTTCAACATTTAGATGACCAAAACAAACATCAAGAGAACGAAAGAAACAACATCCAAGACCCTATAGACAGTGCTGGCCAGGCAGCAAAAAGAAGGGAGGTCATGATTGTTGGGGACTCCATATTGAGAAACACAGCAAGTTCAGATCGCAGTTTGGACCCCCTTACTACAACAGTGTACTGCCTTCCAGGAGCCTCAGTCAAGCACATCACTGAGAATGTGGAGAGGCTCCTAGAACGAACAGGAGACGACCCAGTAGTAGTCGTCCACATCGGTACAAACAACATTGGAAGAGACAGACCAAGATCCCTGCAAAACAAATTCAGAGAGCTAGGAAGGAAATTAAAAGAACGTAAGAACGTAAGAAAGTTTACAAACGAGAGGAGGCCATTCAGCCCATCTTGCTCGTTTGGTTGTTAGTAGCTTATTGATCCCAGAATCTCATCAAGCAGCTTCTTGAAGGATCCCAGGGTGTCAGCTTCAACAACATTACTGGGGAGTTGGTTCCAGACCCTCACAATTCTCTGTGTAAAAAAGTGCCTCCTATTTTCTTTTCTGAATGCCCCTTTATCTAATCTCCATTTATGACCCCTGGTCCTTTTTTCTTTTTTCAAGTCAAAGAAGTCCCCCGGGTTGACATTGTCTATACCTTTTAGGATTTTGAATGTTTGAATCAGATCGCCGCGTAGTCTTCTTTGTTCAAGACTGAATAGGATTCAATTCTTTTAGCCTGTCTGCATACGACATGCCTTTTAAACCTGGGATAATTCTGGTTGCTCTTCTTTGCACTCTTTCTAGAGCAGCAATATCCTTTTTGTAACGAGGTGACCAGAACTGAACACAATATTCTAGGTGAGGTCTTACTAATGCATTGTAGAGTTTTAACATTACTTCCCTTGATTTAAATTCAACACTTCTCACAATATATCCAAGCATATATCGATTTTCTCTATTAAATTTCATTTGCCATGTGTCTGCCCAATTTTGAATGCTGTCTAGATCATTTTGAATGACCTTTGCTGCTTCAACAGTGTCTGCCACTCCTCCTATTTTTGTGTCGTCTGCAAATTTAACGAGTTTGCTTACTATATCAGAGTCTAAATCATTAATGTAGATTAGGAATAGCAGAGGACCTAATACTGATCCCTGTGGTACACCACTGGTTACCTAACTCCATTTCGAGGTTTCTCCTCTAATCAGTACTTTGTTTTCTACCTGTTAACCACTCCCTAATCCATGTGCATGCATTTCCTTGAATCCCTACTGCGTTCAGTTTGAGAATTAATCTTTTATGCGGGACTTTGTCAAAAGCTTTCTGGAAATCTAAATAAACCATGTCATATGCTTTGCAGTTATCCATTTTCAATGTTGCATCCTCAAAAAAGTCAAGTAGGTTAGTTAGACATGATCTCCCTTTCCTAAAACCATGCTGGCTGTCTCCCAGGATATTGTTACCATATAAGTAATTTTCCATTTTGGATCTTATTATAGTTTCCATAAGTTTACATATAATAGAAGTCAGGCTTATTGGTCTGTAGTTACCTGGTTCGGTTTTGTCTCCCTTTTTGTGGATTGGTATTACATTTGCTATTTTCCAGTCTGTTGGTACAACCCCTGTGTCAAGAGACTGTTGCATGATCTTGGTTAGCGGTTTGTAAATAACTTCTTTCATTTCTTTGAGTACTATTGGGAGGATCTCATCCGGCCCAGGGGATTTGTTTATTTTAAGAGCTCCTAGTCCCTTTAACACTTCTGCCTCTGTTATGCTACAGTTATTTAAAACTGGATAGGAACAGGTCGACATGTGGGGCATGTTGCCCGTGTCCTCCTTTGTAAAAACCTGTGAAAAGTAATCATTTAATATATTTGCTATTTTTTTTTCTTCATCTATGATTTTGCCATTTGTGTCTCTTAGACATTTAACCTCCTCTTTGAATGTTCTCTTGCTGTTATAATATTGGAAAAACATTTTGGAATTGGTTTTAGCCCCCTTAGCAATATTGATTTCTATCTCTCTCTTGGCCTTTCTAACTTCCTTTTTGACTTGTGTTTGCAGTTCCAAGTACTCTTTCTGTGTGCTTTGTTTTTGGTCCCTTTTTAAAACGCTCTGTAAAGTGCCTTTTTTCGCTGAATATTTTTTTTAATTGATCTATTAAACCATTTTGTTTTAGATTTAGATTTGTCTACTTTTCGGATGTAATTGTTTTGCGCCTCTAGTACTACATTTTTAAAAAACAGCCATCCTTTTTCTGTGGATGTTTTCTCTATTTTACTCCAATCTACTTCTGTTAGTCTCTGTTTTCATAGTTTGCTTTTCTAAAATTGTAAACCTTAGCTTTAGTCATTACTTTTGGGGTTTTAAAAAATATTTCAAATGAGACCATGTTGTGGTCTGAGTTTGCCAATGGCTCTCTGACCTCTGTTTTAGTTATTCTGTCTTCATTATTTGAAAAGACTAAGTCAAGGCATGCCTCCCCTCTAGTCGGTGCCTTGACAAATTGCGTTAGGAAGCAGTCATTTGTCATTTCCACCATTTCAATTTTGTCCGTCATGCCCCCCATTGGGTTATCCCATTTTATACAGGGGAAGTTGAAATCCCCCATTAGTATGGCTTCTCCTTTTCTACACGCATTTCGAATGTCATTGTACAATAGATTATTTTGCTCAGCGTCTGAATTTGGCGGTCTATAGCATGCTCCTATTATTATGCCCTTTGAATTTGTGTCCATTATTCTGACCCATATTGATTCTGCATTGTTTTCTTTGTCCTGATTTAACACCTGGGCTTCAAGGCTATTTCTTATGTATAGCGCTACCCCTCCGCCTCTTCTGTCCTGCCTGTCTTTCCTATACAGTGTGTACCCACTAATATTATATTCGTCTCCATCACTCTCAGACAACCAAGTTTCTGTAACACAAAGACAAGACCAAAACTGTGGTATTTTCTGGGATACTGCCGGCGCCTTGCAAAGGACAATATGGACAGCTGGAAATACAAAATCAAAATGCATGGCTGAAATCGTGGTGCACACAGGAAGGCTTCACCTTTCTTGAACATTGGAGCACATTCTACAACAAGGACTATCTATACAGGTGGGACGGACTGCACTTAAACAGAAAGGGAACCAATCTACTCGGAGAAAGGATCCTTCAGGAGGTCCAGAAGCATTTAAACTAGAAGCGAAGGGGGGAGAAAACAAAAAAAAAACAGAAGGGAGACCACATCAAAAAAAGGGCAACAACTCAGGTAAGACAACTATCAAATGTATTTATCTTAATGCTAGAAGTCTCAGAAACAAAATGGTAGAACTTGAAGCTACTGCACTAACAAGTAAATAAGATGCGATAGGTGTTACAGAAACTTGGTTGTCCGAGAGTGACTGAGACTAATATAATATTAGTGGGTACACACTATATAGGAAAGACAGGCAGGACAGAAGAGGCGGAGGGGTAGCGCTATACATAAGAAATAGTCTTGAAGCCCAGGTGTTAAATCAGGACAAAGAAAACAATGCAGAATCAATATGGGTCAGAATAATGGACACAAATTCAAAGGGCATAATAATAGGAGCATGCTATAGACCACCAAATTCAGACGTTGAGCAAAATAATCTGTTATACAATGACATTCCAAATGCGTGTAGAAAAGGAGAAGCCATACTTATGGGGGATTTCAACTTCCCCTATATAAATTGGGAAAACCCGATGGGGGGCATGATGGACAAAATTGAAATGGTGGAAATGACAAATGACTGCTTCCTAACGGAATTTGTCAAGGCACCGACTAGAGGGGAGGCATGCCTTCATTTAGTCTTTTCAAATAATGAAGACAGAATAACTAAAACAGAGGTCAGAGAGCCATTGGCAAACTCAGACCACAACATGGTCTCATTTGAAATATTTTTTAAAACCCCAAAAGTAATGACTAAAGCTAAGGTTTACAATTTTAGAAAAGCAAACTATGAAAACAGAGACTAACAGAAGTAGATTGGAGTAAAATAGAGAAAACATCCACAGAAAAAGGATGGCTGTTTTTTAAAAATGTAGTACTAGAGGCGCAAAACAATTACATCCGAAAAGTAGACAAATCTAAATCTAAAACAAAATGGTTTAATAGATCAATTTAAAAAAATATTCAGCGAAAAAAGGCACTTTACAGAGCGTTTTAAAAAGGGACCAAAAACAAAGCACACAGAAAGAGTACTTAGAACTGCAAACACAAGTCAAATAGGAAGTTAGAAAGGCCAAGAGAGAGATAGAAATCAATATTGCTAAGGGGGCGAAAACCAATTCCAAAATATTTTTCCAATATTATAACAGCAAGAGAACATTCAAAGAGGAGGTTAAATGTCTAAGAGACAGAAATGGCAAAATCATAGATGAAGAAAATAAAATAGTAAATATATTAAATGATTACTTTTCACAGGTTTTTACAAAGGAGGACACGGACAACATGCCCCACATGTCGACCTGTTCCTATCCAATTTTAAATAACTTTAGCATAACAGAGACAGAAGTGTTAAAGGGACTAGGAGCTCTTAAAATAAACAAATCCCCTGGGCCGGATGAGATCCTCCCAATAGTACTCAAAGAAATGAAAGAAGTTATTTACAAACCGCTAACCAAGATCACGCAACAGTCTCTTGACACAAGGGTTGTACCGACAGACTGGAAAATAGCAAACGTAATACCGATCCACAAAAAGGGAGACAAAACCGAACCAGGTAACTACAGACCAATAAGCTTGACTTCTATTATATGTAAACTTATGGAAACTATAATAAGATCCAAAATGGAAAATTACCTATATGGTAACAATATCCTGGGAGACGGTCAGCATGGTTTTAGGAAAGGGAGATCGTGTCTAACTAACCTACTTGACTTTTTTGAGGATGCAACATTGAAAATGGATAACTGCAAAGCATACGACATGGTTTATTTAGATTTCCAGAAAACTTTTGACAAAGTCCCGCATAAAAGATTAATTCTCAAACTGAACGCAGTAGGGATTCAAGGAAATGCATGCACATGGATTAGGGAGTGGTTAACAGGTAGAAAACAGAAAGTACTGATTAGAGGAGAAACCTCAAAATGGAGCGAGGTAACCAGTGGTGTACCACAGGGATCAGTATTAGGTCCTCTGCTATTCCTAATCTACATTCATGATTTAGATTCTGGTATAGTAAGCAAACTCGTTAAATTTGCAGACGACACAAAAATAGGAGGAATGGCAAACACTGTTGCACTGTTGCATTCAAAATGATCTAGACAGCATTCAGAATTGGGCAGACACATGGCAAATTAAATTTAATAGAGAAAAGTGTAAAGTATTGCATGCAGGCAATAAACATGTGCATTATAAATATCATATGGGAGATACTGAAATTGAAGAAGGGAACTATGAAAAAGACCTAGGAGTTTATGTTGACTCAGAAATGTCTTCATCTAGACAATGTGGGGAAGCTATAAAAAAGGCCAACAAGATGTTCGGATATATTGTGAGAAGCGTTGAATTTAAATCAAGGGAAGTAATGTTAAAACTCTACAATGCATTAGTAAGACCTCACTTAGAATATTGTGTTCAATTCTGGTCACCTCGTTACAAAAAGGATATTGCTCTAGAAAGAGTGCAAAGAAGAGCAACCAGAATTATCCCGGGTTTAAAAAGGCATGTCGTATGCAGACAGGCTAAAAGAATTGAATCTATTCAGTTTTGAACACAGAAGACTACGCGGCGATCTGATTCAAACATTCAAAATCCTAAAAGGTATAGACAGACAATGTCAACCCAGGGGACTTCTTTGACCTGAAAAAAGAAACAAGGACCAGGGCTCACAAATGGAGATTAGATAAAGGGGCATTCAGAACAGAAAATAGGAGGCACTTTTTTACACAGAGAATTGTGAGGGTCTGGAACCAACTCCCCAGTAATGTTGTTGAAGCTGACACCCTGGGATCCTTCAAGAAGCTGCTTGATGAGATTCTGGGATCAATAAGCTACTAACAACCAAACGAGCAAGATGGGCTGAATGGCCTCCTCTCGTTTGTAAACTTTATGTTCTTATGTAATGAAAACGCCATAGCATGCATTTATTAAACACAACAAAAACCAACCAACCTCAAAACACACTCTGGCATGTGCTCTCCTGTCTGTCTCTTGCGTCCTCCTCCCCTTAACAGGTTCTGCCTGTCCCTTTTAAAAGGGGCTCTAATTATCCCAATTAGACCAACTGTAGAACACTTAAACAATAAACAATCAATTAAACAATTACCAAAACAATCAAACACTTGAGTCCTTATAATATAATGGAGTCCTTATAGACAGGAACCTTTACCAAGATGGAGTATATGTCCCTAGCCCCAGGTTCCTAATGCCTCCAAATTTTGGTCCGGGACATACACTTTATCACTATATATCTATAAAATATATAAAACTGAATACTCTGATATATTGGACTATTATGTAACCCAGTTTATATAAAAGTTGCAGCATTTAACTGTTCTAGAGCAAGAATCACAAATAGGATAACTTGATGACTTTTTTCCCCCCTCACTTTGTTATTTTCTCATTGGTTTGGTGCAGTTCCCCAACTCTCTTTGTTGTAAAGGGCATTCCTTTTCAACAAAGTATTTTGGACACAATAACTCGGCACTATAAAATAATTAATATAAGCTGCATTATGCAATTAACTATATTACTTTTTGTTGGGTTCTAGACAAGGCGGTAATGATACACCCAAATTCTGCCCCTTGATTCAGATTCCTGAGGCAACTTAGTTCCTTAAATTAATTTGATAATTATTGACAGATTTGCATAGGATATAAACCACAGGTGCTGCACACCAACATAAAAAAAATAAATAAAATAATCAGAGTTCTCATGGTCCACGTTTCCAATTAAAAAAATACATGCAAGCCAACATGCTAACTTACTGAACATACATACCAAAAAATGGGCAGACAACTTTACCACCATTGGAAATCTTCAGATGTTGATTACTAACACTGAAGCTTTGGCTCCTTGAAGGTTCACGGAATCCCTCACTCTGAACTCCCCCCCCCCCCCCATTTATTTGTATACTGGTATTAGCAGTTTAAATTGTAATGGGTAATATCTTCCACAGACACAGGGCAGAGAAAGTGTGTAGGCTCCTGTCTTGTCTGGCAGTTAGCGAAATGGAATCCTCTTTTTCTTGTTCCCCGGGGAGCAGCAGGGTGTAAAGATTAGGCAAGTGCACTTTTCCTGCTGTCACTGAGGGCACAGCTAATGTTTGTTATAAAGACAGTGACTCGCTCCCATCAAAATAAAATAATGGGCCTCTTACATGGACTGATCCTTCACCCTCGTGAGGAGAGCATTATGGGGGCACAGCTTTGATGCCGGTATGGCTGTAATATTTACCAGAAAGAGGACTAAAATTAGTCATGGCATTTGAGACAGAGTGACAGGAATGGTGTTGTTTCGCTTCAGAAGCTGAAAGTTTGAAATAATTAGTTGACCTCGACTTATTTTACCCCGATCCAAAGGGAGACCTTGGGTGTCTTTGAGATATGCAGCTGGCACGCTAGCAGCACAAGATGCATCCCTGTATTTTTGTTATATTTAATCCAAAGGGAAAAGCAGATTCTAAGATTTGAATCATCTAAAAAGTGAAAACAAAATTAAATACAAAATAACATTATTATGGGTAAATTATAAAACTACATTCCTTCATCAGGCGCCAAGACTGTGAAATTCTGTGCTGCCACAGTTCATCGTCTTGACTAACTTACACTCCTGTTAAAATATTAAAGTTACACAGAAGGTCTCACAATGGGATATGAACCCTTTCACCTAACACATTGGATTGAAGTGCATTTGAAGTCACTAAAAGTATATTACATTCAGTGTTTTTTTCAGGGTCGTTTTTGAGGTTCTGCATACTACAGCACCACTACTTACACTGTCCTTTAAAAAAGCAAATAATTAGACAAGGGTCCCTCTCATGTCCCTCACCTCCAGATGACGGTTCCTCTAGGGCACAATGTATCTATTAACTGTAGTTATTTATTCAATTTGGGGTCTTTCATAAATCCCTTGAGCTGCAAGATTTTGTTTGCAAGGGGATCCCATGAGAGAGAGGAAGGGGAAACAAAATTAGGATCTACAAACATTTCATAGTGTAAAAACCGACAGTTAGAAATACATGGTATCAGAGGAGAGCAGGTTGACGCCCTGGCTGTGCACTCCTGCAAGTGAGGGAGGCTTAACCGTCCGAGACTGTTTCTCCTCACCATGCTACAGCGGAACCTACTGGCCAGATGCCTTGTAAGCTCAAGCAGACACCTGCAGGGCTGGCTTTTGTCCTCCATATGCCAGAAGCTTGAGGCTATTCGTTCCAGTTCTTGGGTGTAAAAGAGGAAATTGGCTTGGTTGTGGGACTTGAAGACGCCCACTGAGCCTTTAGTTATCCTGAGCTGTGTGGGGACACTCTAAAAGGCACCAACACTTTATAACAGAGGTGTTGCAGTTTGCCAAATGGCTCAATGTGAACGGGTTGCAACCAACAATGACAACATTGCATATCAACTCCCAGCGACAACACTATTTCAATAACAATTTTGAAACCAGACTTCTACCTGATTGAAGATGCATAATGTGAACAGTTTTTTTTTTAAAGGGAATGTCTTTTTTAGGTATAGTTGTTATTTCCAGGGGGTTAAGGGAGGGTAAATGATCACAGGTTGTTATAAAATTGAATCTCAACAACATTTGGAATTGAAAGCTCCGTGCCACAGTTTACATGATGTAATTTATTCAAGGTCTTCTCTGCTAAAAAGAAAAATGAGGCCAGGAGGTTAAAACACAGGCATTATTTTCTTTATTACTTCATTTTGGGAAGCCATTACTGTAGGACTGAGCGCAGATGTGTCACAGCACAAGGGTTAGCCTGAAATTCAATACCCACATCATAAATCTAATTTCTGATGGACCGACTTTTGGCAACTCTGCCTCCGTATACGTGACATGTGTGATGCATCTATATTTATTTATTTATTTTAATGAAAATGTATGATAGTCTTTTAGAGTGATGATGTTTTTAGTGAGGTGAAATCAATGCTGTCCATTTCTGGTCATCTTGTCAATACACACCTGTAAATTAGGACTCTTGTCTCAATGTTTTTTTTTTTTTTTTTTACTGGTTAATGAATTAATAAATACATTTTAGATACATGCAGCTTGATATTACAGTCCAATCTACTTTAAAGGACCACCTATCTATATTGCCCACTCCAGTTAATAACTGTACAAAAAGGTGAGCAACTTGTATAAAGTGTACCAAGAGATTCAAAAGTTTTTTGCAACAGATACTGTATACAGTAAAAACAAAACATTCAGAGGGAGAACAGTGCAACAATATACAGTATACTGATTTAATAGGAAGCTGTTTCTTTACACAGTAAACACATGATCATTATTTTTATCACAGTTGTAACTGTGCAGGCTATACAGATTGTTTTCTTCAGCTTTAAAGAGTAAAATAAAAAGGCACCAACATAACAACTGCATTATTTACATGGAGTCTTTTTTAGCTCTGCAAACACACACTTAAGGCATTGCGGGTATTAATGTACTTCCAATTAAATTATGCCAATTAATTCATATTTGCATGATGAAAAAAAAAAAGTTGAAAAAGAATTGCATTTTCCAAACAGGAGAGGGGTTATTATGAAAAACAGGGGGGAGGGGGACAGCTCAACACATTAGAGCAACCCAATATATGCCAACTTTGCATAAGATGGGTCAGAGGGCAACAGGAATAAAGTATAATGCAGGATGCACTTACAATGCTAGTGGAAATTCATTATCAAAATGCACTCAGACATCACCACAATCAACAGCCCAATAAGACAGCAAGCCTTTGACAGCTAAAGAGCTATGTAATAGGATGGTAATTTATAAAAGAGAACAGGTAATGATAAGTTAAAAAACAATAAACTTTGACTGCATTCCAAACAACATTTTCAATGTCTATTTTCATTAGTTTTGCTATAGAAGGCATCTAGAAGAAGTTCTATACATTCCATTATCCCCAAATAGGATTATTAATAACTTCTATAGTAAAATCTCATTTGCAGGACCTCATTATCGTAAATACTGGATATGATTGCTGATATTTTCAATGGCAATATTTTAGACGTGTGGGTTTTTTTTCATTTTCTATAATTTATTGTTCTATTTTAAGCGATGCAGGGGCACAAACAATGATTAAAAGACTGGAGTAATCAAAAGACCATTTTTGAAATGCTTCTCAGCCTTGTTCCCAAAAGAAATTAAATGCTATTCCTCGTAAATAAAATGGTGCCAATGCTTTTGGAACCAAACTCAGACATGCTAATTATAATTTAAATGAAATAAAAGAAGAAGTGGCTGTGGTGTGTAAAGAGATTTAAACAGTCATGGTTTGTTGTGCTCTTCCAGAGCAATGATATAACAGTTTCTCCCACTCTTCAGTCTTTGAATGAAGCACTGATCCCCATTGATACAGAACACCCTACCATTTGTTAGTTGGCACAGCAGAATTAAAACAGATTTCAACAGAATACTCCTAATAAGGCACAACCCCCCCTTTTAACTCTGTGATTCTTTATACTTGCATTTGGATTGTTAAAATGCAGCACGGGTACTAAACCAAGTCACAGAGATATATTTTTAACTGCCTAATTAGTGCAACAGTTATCCAATTGATGAAATAGTTTTAAAAACAGCTTTATGTTAAAATGGAAACCCCAGATATTCGTATAATCTCCACTACACTCTCTGTATTTCACTCTAAAACTGGGCAGGAAATAATAGCAAATTGAAATATGAAAAACACCACAGCTATGGTAAGCACTGCTATTTTGAGATCAATGTGCACTTAAGACTGTGCCAAGCATATTCCTATACTGTAAAAATAACTACTGTAATTAAACACAATTATTCACAACAGGCATACAGCTCAATATTCAGAAGCGTTCCTTTTTTTTTTTTTACTTCCTTTACTTGACCTAAATCTCAAATGAAAGGTATATTTACACAGAAAAAATACTACTATTGGACTAAAATGCCACTATTCTCTGACTGGTCACTTCCATAGCTGCTTCTGGACTCCTTTGTTGACTGCGCTGCTTCTGTTCCCAGCCCTTCGGTTTTAATTGTAGCATGCCTCCTGACCAAACAGGCCCAAAAAACCTGGGAATTTGAAAGCAAGTCTAAGCAAACCCAAAGTATTAGGAGAACAAGATGTTAGCAAAACAAAAGTTTGTTTTTTGTGGCTTTCCATTTGAAACCTTTGGGAGCTCAGTTAGAATAAATAAAAAGGAATTGCAAAAAAAAAAAAAAAAAAAAAAAAAAGTTTGGTAGCAGACCAGCAATGGTAAATGCTTAGTAATCACTGTAAAAGTAAATGCATGGCATCCTATCTCCCATTTTTTTAATGTACCCTGCTAAAATTTAGGTCACTCCTTATCAGCCTAAATAGCGGCTTTGTGTTTCGCCAGTCCACACCAGTTTGTGAGCCCCTTTGTACTGACCCTGTAACTTCAGGGTGCAACAGTAGTCTTGATCTCTGTCTTACTGGTTGGGTGAATGGGGTGGCTGGGTGTGTGGGGGAATAAGCCCTATAATTTGACCAGAGGATGGAATTAAGAGGGTCGGTCCATTAGTATTACATTTCAGTTTGCTAAGTGTTTGAGTGGAAACGGATTAGAAAGAACATCATGCATCAAATACATACTTCCTGGTCTGACACCAACACACTCCTGTGAGCAGGCCCTCCAGCTCTGCATATGTCACTCAGACCTCTAGCTGTTCCAATCTAAGGATCTCAGACTGTACCAAAACATCAGCAGTGTCTATGTTGGTGAACCAAAACAATACCTCATTGTAAATTCCCAGAACATGCTTTTAGGGACAGAAGGGAAGCTATCAATAGGAATAGTGCACTCTAGGGGCAGAACTATGGATTAACTTTGCATGCCCCTTCCCACTGAAGACACAAAACTAATTTCATTAGCAATCTGGTTACAATGCTAGGACTGGCATGACAGCAATATAATGACCAACCATCAAAAAAGCTCCACTAGGATATGATCTAAGGCCACCAGAGCCGTAACTAGGGGTGGGCGAGCGGGACAGCCGCCCACGGCGCAAAGCCGTTGGGGGCGGAAAAATGACTTCATGCACTGCCACTCGAGGAATAATTTTGTTCTGCGGTTGTCAATGTTTTCACCGTGTTTCAACTATATAGATGGAAATGCAAGTTTATGTCTTTCTGAATATGCTTCAAACCATTATGTCATTGCAACCGCTTTTGTGTTACGATTATTTTCAAATCCATGCTTTTTTACAGTACCAATCAATGATTATGAGAAAATGCCACACATGAACTTAATTAAAAGTTATATATATATATATATATATATATATATATATAGATATATGAGGATATTAGAGATAGTAAAGGATTTTGTAAGTGTTAATGTGGCTGCTAAAATAATCATACCGTAGTTTTTATTGGTTTACAACAACACTCTTAATTCCACAAATACGTGCACTTACTGATCAAGTTTTAATTTGATCAGAAAAAAGAAAACAATTTAAATCGTCCTTGTTATAAGCACATAGCTTGATCTCTGCCTTAGCTTTTACTGTTGAGTCAAAAACTAAACTCCAGCCCTGACTAACAAAAAATGACCTTACTCATTGTCATTGGTTGGTACCAAAAGTGTGGATTGAATACAATCGTAGAGGCAGGAAATACAACCTTGCAGTTAACGTGTGTGAACATGAATTTCCATTTTAAGTAATGTCTTGTTCCCTTCAAACAGAAGGAGAGATTCTGAAATAACAATAATTAATCGAAAACTATGAAATGTGAGCAAATATACCATCCCAACTTTTAACACCCAAAAAGAAAAACAGGGTGGGGCGCAAATGATTGCCTGCCCTGGGTGCTAAAATGCCTAGTTACGGCTGTGAAGGTCACGATACACATTTATTTGCAATATGGCCCCACATTAAAACAAACTAACAAAAGTTTAAATATAACGTTTTCGCACTGGATATAATTAAGTCACAATAAACAAAAGCACTGGGTGGATTTTAGCTAGATGCCTTTGAACCTGCCCCTGGCTTGCTTCCCAGCAAAACACCCTCCTTCATTTTGTTCACAGTTCTCATTTTGTTTCTTATTATACTGCACTCCAAGAATCGGTCTGCTGGATGTTTATGTATATCCCCAGCTGTAGTGTCAGCTCCAGGGGAGTAATATTTGAGCACCAAGAAAGAGAATATACACCCTCTTAAAAAGCACTGCTTTAAAAAGGATAAATATAGAATCCCAGAGGGTCTAGGAGTTTATTGCTGTGAAACTGCACCTACCAGCAAAGAGAGTGTTAAAACACTCTTCCCACAATAGGCATGATAGTGTCTTGAGGTATATTTCATCATTAGCTCTTAGCAGTTAATCCCCTGCTCCAGTGGCTTCTGTTCCTGAAACCATTTAAATAATCTGCATTGTGTCGAGGTGCTCCACTGCCATCACACATCAACAGATGAGCCAAGACAGACTTAAGATTTACAAAAAAGGAGGGAAAAAGAAGAAAAGGATTCCTAAAAAAATGATAGTGTGCCCTAAAAGTAAAACCTGTTCAATAACGCAGCATGGCTTTATGGTTTTGATGAGTATATGCAAGTTATTTCTTTCAGGGTAATATTTTGTTTTACCCTATAACACTTACGGGAAGAAAGGTAAAATGTATCTAATGTTGTTAGATAGATGTCTTTTTTAAATTATTTTTATTGGGATCAATATATTTTGTACCGTGATACTTTTTAGACTTACATAAGATTTATATACCTGTATAATTGTATATAAAATTAGTATATCAAGATGCAATTGTATATAATATATAACTTAAGATGTACAGTATTTCCTTAATAAATATAAAACTGATATTCATTCCTGACAGAAGTAACCATAAAAGCCTTCAGTACAATGTAATTTTTACCCTAAAACTAGAAAAATATGTAAAACATAGGAGATGCATTTGGATTGTTTTCTGACCCTCTTGCTAGTATGTTTGAGGCTCTACTATCATGTTCCTATCCTCCTGTTTGTCTCTTAAAGCAATAGCTAACATCCATACTTCCTGTTTTGTTTTTCATGGTTAACTGGTCATCAAATTAAACCTTGTTCCTTTGACTTTGTCAGTGCATTAGTAGACCAGCATGACATCTTATTCCAGTTAGTTGTATCGTAGTGAAACCAATAGAAGTGTTCAGGCATTACTAATTGGGAATAAACTGTATAACAAGAACGGTGGAAATTGTCTCAAAGTTTACCCTTGGCACTAAAGACATGCCGAGTGCAATTAGAGGTTTTCCAATGTTGGAACGGTCGATGGATCATGAGGAAAGCATAGTAAGCATATTTTACTGAAGTGTGGTGTAATAAAGATTAATGTGTAAATGCTCATTCTGAAATATTCTCAATATTGAAGCCATATGTGGTCTAGGGTTAGCCGCAACACAGCAATTTGTTATATAAACATTGAGGTTTCAAGTTGCTTACTTTACATGATGGTTTTATGAAAATGTAGCATGCACATTTTCTCCTGGGATTTCATAATCTATTAATGTGTATTGTTCCATGGTATACCCTAGCCTTCTATAGCACCAAACAAAAGGATAAAACTGGCACTGCTGGAGCATATAACTGTATACATAATTTAATTTCCTGATGACTCTTACAAACGTTGTCTTTAAAAAACGTATTAAATTGATGACTTTCTTTCAGTAGTTATTTTATTTATCAATGTATTTATTTTTTGCTTGCATTAACAATCATATACCCTTTTTCTTGAAGAAATATGCTCAAAACTATATTCATATAGCAATCAATAAGAATCTATGGAACTCTGACCTTAACTAAGTTAACTTTATGATTTATAATGGATTTAATAACTGGAATCTAAACTGACAGGTTCATTCTCTCTGCACGACAGTTGAACTTCAAGGACATAACAATGACATTATTGTTATGTCAAGTGACTGAATAATGTGTTTCTCTCCTAGTGGCAGAGAAAGAGATGTGAAGCCAATAGAACATCCAAGAGAGGATTGACCACTAAACTTGGATCAGATGTTCTCCTTTTTGTAAAGTGGCTGATCTCAATTTGCCATGATCTCAGAAGTCTTTAGAAACAGAATTGCCCCCAATTTTAAAACAAATCTGTCTGTCTTATAAAAACAAGCAAAAAAAAAAAAAAAAAAACTAGATTTTTTTACACAAATGATTACACACACCTACTGTAACCTGTCAGTGTGTGAATTAGGTGCCTCAGTGAACAGACCGCACATACTGTAGTATATCAAATTGAAATGTTCCTCTGATATCAGTCATTACAATTACTGCATTCCACCCATTGGATTGCCTGCACTACAGTTTTAGATCTATACTGCATAGCAGTCTGCTAAATTTGATTAGCAAAGTTCAGTCAATCTGTACATAACCTATACTTGACACCTTTGTACAAACATCCAACTCCTGATTCAGTAAATATGCTCCTACCTTTTTCACCTTGCCACCTTTGGTTCCTATGAAGGCTAGCGAGTGATTCTTGTAGACATATGCAATGACTGAAGTCATTCTGTCCGAATCCTCCGTGAAGACAGGAATCCCCCTCACCAACTCAGAAACTCCCAGAGGTGCATTCATATCCAACCCACAGAAATTGTCATCGATAGTTAAAAGCTGCAGAGAAAACAAAAAGCATGATTGCATTTCCATGCCTGTGTCTCAATTACAAAATCCCTCAGAAATATGTGACTTAACTGGTATTAAAACAAATCTCCCCCACCAAGTTCAACCAGACTATCATTAAAGAAAATAGCCCACTCAAGTCTTGAACTTCAGAAAATATGATAACTATATCTTAGGAGCAGTGGAACCCATTCATGGCTTATATATACACAAATGGATTTATATTTAACTAGAAAAAAAAACAATTGGGACCAAAGCACCATTACAATAGTGACCTGGTAGACCAGAATGGCAACAATGTTGAGGTGCCAAAATGCTACAGTATTTAGTTAACCAAAATTCATGCAGTAGACCACAAGTGTTTGAAGCAAAAAGCTGTAATGACTTTGACATGGCTTCTATGTTCAAAGTTAATTTATTTATACTAGACCAGTGGTACTCTCCCTATGTCTTCACTAATGTCAGTGTAATGAATGTCATGGTAACTTTGATAGTCACATAGTCACGTCTTTAAGGACAGCGCATATAATACACATACAATCATGCAAGAGATACAGTATGTATTGTACAACAAATAAAAGGGGGAATGGAAAAAGGGGAAAAACGATAAAGCAGACAATGGAATAATAATTCAAGCATTTCAACTGAAAACAGGAACTGGTGATTTTGTTTTCAATGTCTGACCTTTACAAATGCTTTGCTGTCAAACAGAGCTACGCCCAGTGGACACTGCCTGCCAAGCCAGACTAATGGCGCTCATTTAAAGTTGGGGGGCTTGTTAGAAGTGTAGCTACATGATGTATCTGCTTCTGCTATCTTAGTCTTTTTTGCCTGTCTTACACCATATGAGGAGGCTACATACCAGGGCTCCATGCTAGTTGTTGTATTACAGCCCATGTTGGTTCACCTTACTAAAGATTTTCACAAACATTACATTGAATTGCAGCATATAAAGAACAGCATTACTCTGAATCTCAGGCAAACCAATGCGCTGATCCATGCTCTCTCCTATTAAGCTGCCCAATCAATGGAAGAATTGGAGTTCCCACCTCTCTGAACTACTGCGGGTTGCCCAAAAGAATCATTGTTTTTCTACAAGAGCAAGAATGTACTGACTGAACTAATATCAGTCTTTTCTGAGAATGGTAGATTTTAGCCTTTTTAGCATGGGCAAATTATTACATTATCTTAAGCTTCAGCACAAGGATCTACAGCAGATAAAGGTGCTGAATAACAAAGAACCAGCTCCACCTCACACGTTTATTCCATCATTCACAACATTAAAACGCCCAATTTGAAATCTGAAGTTTGAGTTTAACATTTTGAAGCATTTGAATATTAAAGCAGACAACTTCAGTTATATTTACAAGTTACACTATTTCATACACTGAACTGGCATATCTCCCAGTGTTTTTCAGCCAAACATAGGAAAAAAAAATAAAAACTCATGAAGCGAGAGATATAATATGAAAGGGATAGCAGGGAGTTCGTATGGAAGTAAACAAGAGTCCATGGTCATCGGCCGTAACTCTCCTGCCCAAAGCACACTCCATTCCCAGCTCTCTACACACATTATCCTGAGCCTTACTCTTTACAACAGCATGTTTTCTGTATTCTTCAGTAACAGAGCGAATGACACTATTTTTGACAGTGTGAAAATGTTTAAAAATACATAAATAAAGCTTGTTAGTCAGTGAGTATTCATTTTCTCCTTGATGCAGCTGGCAAGTCCCTGAGTAACAAAACACCACCATTACTCCATTTACTGACAGCACATTTGTCAGTTTATGCAATCACATAAACAGCAACAGAAGGAGCTGGGAGGAGGGAAGTATTTATTTTTAGAAAAGCGAACTTGCTTACTACATCCAGGCTGTCAATCAGATTGGAAAAAGTTAGGTTTGTCAATGCACCTTTTGTGTATTCACTTGGATTTAGTTTGATTTGGTGCATAGTCATATAATCATACTGCTTAATTGGATTGTACTTTTGACCACTTGCTTCAAAAGATGAAAATTAGTTGAATCTTTGTATTAAGACCCACTTAACTGCAGTAGCCACCCTAGATGAAGTCCTTCCTTCAGCAAATGCAGGTACTGTATTTATATCTGATAGCTATTCAGGATATCCAGCTTCCAACAGTAGGCAGCGTTTCCTGGCTAAAGGGTTAAGCCCATATCTGAACTGTAATGCTAGCAAAGGATATTTCTTTGTCAAATGAGGGTAATGAAAGACAGCCAGTGGAAATCAATTCAGAATGAGCTAAAAACTGATTTGTGTTCCAGAAAAAAACAGAGCATGCCCCTTAAGCATGTTCAGTCTGCCAATGATGTCATCTTGCACAGACATGCGATCATTCAGATTTAATCAATAGGGGCTGCAGTAACTAAAGCTGGAAAACCCTGGGAGTCGTCCTAGCACAATAAAATACATGTGGGGGGACCTGTTCATATACTGTACAATACAGTAAAAAGGTAATGTAAGATTGATTCTTTTTTATTTTTGTGTGGGGGTGTGTGTGTGTATATATATATATATATATATATATATATATATATATATATATATATATATATATATACACATACATACATACATACATATATATATATATATTTTATATATATATATATATATATATATATATATATATATATATACACACACACACACACACACACACACACACACACACACACACACACACACACAGTATATCGTATTTGGTGTAGTAAAAGTCGACCTTGTGTAAAAGTGGACCCCCTCCATTGTGAGGGCGAGATTCGGGTATAAATATTATTTTTTTCCTAAATATATGTATTAGATATCCTGACGACGTTGAGCGGCAGATTTGCAAAAATAACAAATTTTATAAGCATTTCTACCTAGAATCGCCAGACACGTCATTTTGACTCATATTACAATACAGTACATGTTTTTAGGGTTTTTTTTTCGTATAGCCTTGTGACGGGGTACTCCCCGTCCCTGTGCATGTTTTGTATTATTTAAAATGTAGGGCGGACGAAAAGCTGTCCGCCATTACTGTTATTATTTGAATTTTACTTCGGAGACTGCGTAACTGCCTGCTGGTAATTATTTAATTAGCTTACAGTCACACAGACTTATTAAACTCCTGCAAAACGATGGCTGAGGGGTTTACAAAATAATTAAGAGCCAGTTAATCACTCGGCCATAATATGATAGACCTGCAGCTTTAGCTGCATTGGAGGAGTGTGTACAGGCGGAACGAAACGTGGGTTGTGAAAACTATTACTACAGGATATAACAATTGCTACGTATGCTGGTTTTGCAACCAGCATACTACTTGTTACTATTTGTGTTCCGTGTTTGTTTATTTTGTCCCACGTGCCGTTTATTTTGTTTTGTGTTTAAATATTTTATTTGGAAATTAAACTCGCGCATCAGCGCTTTCATTACCCCAGTCTATTGTCTTGTCCACTGTCTTCCGGGTCTGATGTCATCACCCAAGCCATCCTGCCACAAGCCTATAATAGTATTATTTTAGTATACAAGCCCCACCCCCATTTCCTTCCTGGCCCACACAGAAGTATGTATTTCAATAGAATGTGGGGAGCGGTGTGGTCTGGCAGTAATTCAGTGAAATTGCATCTGTTTTATGTGACAGCTCCTGGATGTAAACAAACCTGGGATTCATTTTTTTTATATATAGACAATGTCACAGAATCGTTTTTGCCAAATGTTGATATGTTTGCGTTTTGATCCGAGAGACATTAGAAGCATTTGCTCTGGCAACGAGGG